>NC_140465.1:8537085-13697085 GCF_051167445.1 Perissodus microlepis
CCACGACTTTCTGTGCTGACCAAACTGCTAGCAGCAGAGGTTTCTTTTCCAAATACATCAATAATTTTATCTCTGTATAGCAACATTTTTGTGACGAAACCCAACTCGCTTGATAGATTTGTCCTGATCTTAGCTCAGGATGTCTTTCTACTTTTTACTTACAATGGTTTATGAAAGAAAGTTGCTAATATCAAAACAAACACAATAATTTAATTAAGTGAAATGCATACTTCTTTGAATTGTGATCATGACTGACTTGGCTAATGAAGAAAAGCTGTGAGCTGGTTTCTTATCATATTTTTGATCACTGTTTAGCTGTCCTGTGAGGCACGGTCCAATCAATTTTACTGCTTTTATCTGAGTCTGTGCAGAGTATTACGGTGCACTCGATAAGTTATCAGTTAAAATAATCAATAAACAATGCTGAAACAGTGCCAGAGGACGCAACACAGACCCATGAATCATTACTTCCACAGTGTTTTAAAAAGGATGTGAATTATATTAGTGAATTGAATGTAGTCAACAGGATTTATGGAGCAGTTCTAAAATTTCTAAAATGTGAGTATTAGTATAACACTGAGATGAATAATTGCACAAACCAGCTCTTTTCTGTAGCTTCTTCCTCTTCTTGCCCGCAGCCAGGAGTGCCTGACCCTGAAGCAGAGGGTCCACGCTCAAGATATTCTTTAAATCCGGAGCCTTGGATGCAGCATCCTTTGCGGGTACCTCTGTCTTTTTCTGTGATTTTATTTCCACTGTCATTGGTCCAAACTGTTTTGAGTGGAACAAAATAGCAGAAATAAAACGTGAGATGAATAACAGCATTCAGAGTCATCATATTCTATAATTCACCCACAATTTAAGGCTACTGCTGCTTCTCACCTCTGGATCCTGATCATCCTCCATAGATTCAGTTTCCTCTTTCGAGGATGATGCTTCCACTGATCCTCCTTCCAAGCCCAGATCACAGTGCAACTCGCCCTGGCCTCCCTGTGTCATCCCAATGGTTTCCATGCAGAATCCCATTTGAATGTCAGGACAAGATGACTCTGGACACAGTGGAAAGCACAAACCATTTAGTCTAAAGTTATCTGAACAGGTTTACATGATCAAATCATGTGGTTTTATATTATCATCATGTTCCATTTAATTTGCCTGACTATGATACTGTTAATTATAACTTGCTTACCTGCAAGAACCTCCTGATTTCCCTTTTCCAGCTCGTCCCAGTCAAAGGCTTTTCCCATTTCTGTAACGATCTCAGCACTGACGTGTGTAGGAAGAGTGTGTGTCTCTGGAGGGTGTGTGAAGTAGCTAATCCTTCCCCTAAGAAACATAACTTCATGAATTTAACAGTGCTTAAACTGAGCCATTGCTTCAATATCATTTCCAGAACTTTAAAAAGCTATACCAACCCGGTCCAGTCCATTAGTACACTCTTGGCTGCCTTGTCAGTGTCCGGCAGCCCCCCCTTCCTCAGTTTGCCTTGCCGACGGGCGAGCAATGCCAAGAACTCCAGAGCTGTATGAAAGTCTGGGACACCGTAGTGCTCCATGATCTGTGTTTCCAAAAAACCCCCCCCCAAAGCTATTGTTTGAACTACTTATTATTCAGTGCTCAGTACAGTTGCAGTGTTATCATTCAGTACAGTTGCTGAAGAGGTAGCATGACCTACTTGTGCCTTGTTGCACCTTCTGAGGATGGCTTCCACGGGTGGAAGGGGATCAACAAGCTGTTCGATTTTAACACAGTTGCGAAGAATCATTGCGGCGTCTGTCGTTGATGTTGCCATGACAATACCGGGACAGTCCAGAAGCTTTATGTGTTTGTCCAAATGTACCTCTTGAAGACACCTGAAATCCAGAAAACCCATCAAGAACACCATGGCAGGATTAACATGCACATCATAATTGTGTCTTGTTAGACGAACATATAAAGTTGGCACAGTTGCCAAGTATGCCTTCACTACACTGAGGTTGCATCCCTGTGTGTGTGTGTGTGTGTGTGTGTGTGTGTGTGTGTGTGTGTGTGTGTGTGTGTGTGTAAAAACTGAATTATTTTTTTATTTTTATAGCTGAGATGATGAAGTTGAATGATGGAACATTCATTAATTACCATAATGCAACTTGTTTTTCACAAGTACCTACTTCACAAATGTGAACATTAATTAGCTTTCCTAAGCTGTAATAATAAATACTCTAAATCTGGGCAGGGGCTGTGACTCATGTTCACTCACTTTTCAGGAAACAAAGCAAGACTTAAAGCAAGTCGTCAAATTTGTGCAAGTGTTTTGATCCCCACCCCCCAAAAAAGTAAAAAAAAAAAATGCACAAAAATGCTGGATGTACCAAAAATTACGTGAAACTCACAATAATAGATGTATTAACTTAATATTTTAAAAAAATGTCAGAAGGTTCAATAAACATTCCAGTATCAAAAAGTTTCAAAAATTCTAATTTTCTGGAAATCATTTCACGCTTCAGGGTCACAGAGTAAATCTAGAAAACAAGTGTAGGCATGCAGGTTGAGCATGTTAATGTGTACTTACTTGGTGACACCTGGTGTGGCTCCAACATTACATGCTCGTGCTCGTTTCAGACTGTTGATCAAACTACTCTTTCCAACATTAGGAAAACCTGCAAAACATTAATGGAATGAAAAAAAATCCTATTTACTCGACCTTTCTTTAAAAGAAGAAAACCTGGTACAAAAACAGCAGTGTGTAACCTTTGATTCAATCTGGCCCCAAAGACATTTTGTGTAGATAGATTGAAGACTGTAGCCAATTTATTGGTGCTCTCAGAATTTCAGGGCACGGCACTTACCTACAACACCTACAGTGATGGCTGTCTTTATATCCAGGTTGCGGCAATAGTTGCCCAGTAGCTTCATCAAGCAGTCTGCTCCAATACAAGCACTGGTGCTGAGAAGCTCTGTGGTGGCTTGTGTCACTGGAACGTTGCTGCGTTTCTTCCCATTGCAGGAGACATAATGTGCAGAGTTCATGCCGGAGTCACATTTAAAAACAAAGTACAGCCTGGATTTAATCTTTATTTCTAGATAATTAGAGCATAACTGCTTCACTACTCACCAAGTTCTTAGTCTGCTGCTGAGTAGATGCTTTAAAAGCCACAGTGGGGAACTCATTTCTAAGATACTTTATCCACTTTTCCACTATTTCTTTTGACACCAAATCTGGAACCAAAGTAAAACCATTTACTATTTTAATAAACAAATGACATGTGTACAATGTTAGTGGCCTTCTTACCAATTTTATTGAGGACTAAAACTATCTTCTTGTTCGTTCCACTCTGAATGACCGCCTGTTCCACCTGAGGACATCTGCAGCCAAGAGGGTCACGCGCGTCCAGTACCTCCAGAATCACATCAGAGGCCTCCACAACCTTAAAAAGCAGCATGTCAAATAACGCTCATGTCAACTCCTCTCTCATCCATCATGTTTCTAATAGCCCTTTTTGACTAGTACCTACTTGGCTTGACTCAAGTTCAGTCATTTTCCATAACAACCAGGTACCAGCTAATGTGCACGTGGTCATTTTAGCAACATGGAGTGAAAGTCCCATGACATCATTTGTATGTGATACAAACACCACAACAAAGGAGGACGTGAAGCCGATGGTAAAACTCCTGCTTGGTGTATGTCGTTTTGCCAGTCCCTGGGATCACAGTGTTGTTTTTTGCGTAACCAATTCCCTCATTTTCGAGTTCGAAAACTGACAGCTTTGATTTTTGTGAAAAAGACTATTTCATGACTCTTCGAGTGATGTCTCTGACTAGCCAATTAGTGGCATGCAGTCTGTTGATGTCACATTTTCGAATCACCTCAGATTGCTTGGAAGCCAGGTCGAGAACCCAGCTACTACTGCTGAAGTACCTAGTACTACCACCTAATGGAAAACCCTAAAAACCGAGTTGAGTTGAGCCAAGCCGACCAGAGTATGTACTAGAGGAAACAGACTATAAGATACTGAATGATACAGAGTGATTTTAAAGAATGTCAAAATTTCATTTAGTCTAAAATAAGAAGATTAATTCTTGTTGTGGTCCATATACAGACCAGTGTGCAGTGCAATTACATACCTTTTTAAATTCTCTGTAATATGCTTTCCTTGAATTCTCATTTTCAAAGTTGACATGCTTTTCTAAACTCTGCATCTCTGTCTCCTGTGAGGACAAAGAAGAATATGGTAATGACCACAGCAGCAAACTGTAAAGTATGCAGTTAGAGTATCGTGCTTACCCTCTGCTCAAACTCCCTTTGTCGCTGAAGGATGTCATTCTGGAAGGTTTGCAAATTTCTCCTCTTCATAAGCTCTCGTTCTCGAGACAATTTCTGCTTCTCCTGAAGGTCCTGAAGCTAATGTAGTAAGATGTGACATAAGAGAGAGATTCACCAATTTGCCATCAAATCTGGTACAGCCAAGACTTTCAAAGGACGTACCCTTTGTTTCCTGATTTCTTCCGGGTTTCTGCTGTCCTTGACAGTCTGAGCAGGGGACTGTTCTGTATTTCTCCGCCCCGAAGCATCCCCCTTTCTTCCATCTTTAGCCTGTAGGATAAACACACAGGGAGTTGTAATATATTTTAGCTCATCAGCACAGCACTTGAAAGCAAAAGCATTCATTTTACTGGCTTGTTTACATTGAATGATAAATGCAGCCAACCATGGTAAAGATACAAATCACTACCACTGATAAGCTCAAATACAATATACTCTATGCGCAGTGTACATTTGACTTTTATTACCATATAGTCCAGTTGTTTTTGGCTATCCTGCATCTATTTATTCCCTCTCTATTCATTTTCCCGCTGTAAACCTGCTACTGTGACTTTCCCAACCGAGGGACTAATGAAAGCTATACAGTGTCATAGATCTCCCAGTGGTGCCTACAATGTTTTTGGTTGTCTTGGCGTCACAATGAAATGTTTCCTAAATGTTTGGTGAAAACATGAAAAACGTTTAAAGTGTGACACCGACTACATACGGGTGCCGAGAAACTCGGTTCTCAGCGCCAGTTCAGTACCAACCGAACTATTACCGACTGTGCTCCAGCAGCACTAAAAGTTAGCGACAGATAACATTAGCTTTGTAGCACTCACCTTAAACTTCGCACTGAACCCGAGTCGTTTGGCTCGTTTCTGTTCTGTTAAATGCAAAAAATACAAAACGAAGACGTTTAAATGTCATTTCACGCATTCAGTGAGTCAATATTTTCAGCTATAAACTGATGGATACCTACTAGCTTTAGACATAACTTCACCCTAGCCTTGCTCTTCTCAGACTTCACGTGTACTGCATCCCAAAGAGGTGGACATGCGCACACGATGACGTCAACAACAACATCCGGTTAAATGTCGAAATAAAAGCTTAGAAAAATAAACGTATTTAAGTTGTAACTGACAGCGTAGATAGAGGATTTAAGTGCTTGCGTTTTAATATTATTATTGTAATATGTTGTAATTACCATTATAATGCACAAATTATAACAGAAACTGTTTTGGGCTAACCAAGAAATAACAAAAAGGCACTTTTGAGACAGGGGCTAGTGCTAAGCATTTTAACTCATGAATATGTTTTGGACAGCATAGTTTTTTCTCATTCGTTTTTTTGATTCTAACTTAATTCCAAAGTCATTACAATGCATAGACCAGGAACCAGGAGACAGCTCAAACAGTGGCCTACAGAACGCATAACTTTGAGGTCGGTTATACAACATTTCACGCAAATGCATCTGGTAAAGAGTCTTCACTGAAATGGCTCTGGCACCAATGTAATGAATTTATGCATAAGTTCAGTGCGGGAGATTTGTAGTCACATATCTGTCTGCTTTCCAGGTGTTTGGTGGCTAATCTAAGCTTTACATCACTTCCACTTTTCCACGCTGTCAAGCTCATTGTGGCATCACTGGTCTAGTCAGCCTGCTTTAAGCCAACCAGCCTCCACTCTGCGTACTTTAAATATCACTGCTCATCAGTCAGTCTCCCTTGCAGACGCCTTCGTGCACCTCACCTCCTCCCTATCTCCACCTCCCCCTTGATTCTCAGGCTCAATTCAAGCCTCCATCTTCATCTCTATTCTCTACCAACAGTGTCTAGACTCCGGGGGTCTTGCCCTAATCCCTGTCATTCCATTTGTACTTTTTTGGGCCATCAGAGTCTAATCGGCAAATACCTTTATTGAATTCTGTATATCAATAAGTCATGTTCAGTTCCTTCTAACGATCTCTCCTTATTGAGATGCAATGTGGCTTTATTTTGAACATGTTAAAATAATACAACAACAAAAACAAGAAGCCCAAACAAACAAACAAAACATAAGAAAAAATGTTTAATAAAAAGTCGTTATAATAAATGAACACTGTAATTCTTAAACCATGTGGAGAAAACAGAGAAATGTAAAAGATTATGATTTTTTTCTATTTATGAACAGCAAACACTACCAGAATGTTATTATAGCTGATAAAGACATTATTTTACTTCTATTATAGCTAATAATGATATTTTCAAGTTATCAAAACAAACTCTTGCAATCTTAACCCCAGAAATGGCCTGATTTCAAAGAGGACGACTATTGAAGCTGAGAAAGGTGGAGCATGCAAAGAACTCTGAGTTCGCAATCTGTCTTAAAAAAAATAAAAATAAAAAATAAATAAATAAAAGCATTATCAGTGGCAGTCCATCCATAATCATATTTAATAAAAAGACTTGCATGATTAAATGCATGTTGTCATTGCAGCCTACACGGCGTGCACCCTGCCTCTCACCCTATAACACCTGGGACAGTCTCCAGCCTCAGCATGACCCTGAATTGAATCAGTGGAGTAGAGAGTAGTGGTACGTGAAACATGTTAATATTAACCTTGTTTTATATGCAAAGTATAAGTGAAAATTACCATTAAATTCTGAATACGGTTTTGTTAAAGAAAGGAAGAGTAATTTTAATTAAAACATTAGCATGTTAAATGAAAACAGTTAAGTTCACTCTTGATTTAAACTAGCAGTTTGGGAGCATCAACAATATTTTTAAAAGAAAAGAAAAAAAACGTAGTCCACTGTGTCATGTTTTGTAAGCTCTCGAGAACATTGTAGTCTTATTCTCCTGACAGCAGAATGTGAGGCTTTAAGGTGTACACCTGAAGATTAACAATGTTATAAGCCATTTTTAAACCTGAACTAATCACAGTCAGACATTGTATTACTTTAGTAATACTTTATTACTTCTTTTCCAATGCAGAATATTTGCTAATGCCTTTCTTTGTGAAGTTGCTCTACTTTTTAGTGAGGTTGGCTGTTGCAATTCAAACTGTTCAGTAAGTAGTTCCTAATTTCCTTTACTCTCATTTCTGGTTATAAATCGGTTATTTACTTTTTTTTACTCAGTTAGTGTTGCCTGTACTGCTGAGTCATGCTTTAAAGCGACTAAAAATGTACCAACTGTATCAACTCCTGGCAATACTGTCCTATGTTGGCAATTATTTTAATAAACATGAGCACAAGAGAGAGGAAGACACCCTACAATGAGTTGAAACACAAAATTGTTATTTATTCCTGCATATATGATTTTTGTCATCCATGCTGTGTCACTTTGTATGACCCTCACGATTTCCTGTCGTCACCCACTGTTGGTGGCAGTCCCATTCTCCCAACATCTGTAGCATTAAAGGGTACAGTCCTGTGCCAGACTTTGGATCAGGTGTTTAATATAGTATAACATGTTAAATGCCACATTTGTATTTGTTTTAGCATGTTCAGATTTTACCCAAGGCATCAGAGGACACTGTTGCTCTTGCAGCTGTTTCTTGATGTTCTGGTAGTGTGAGTGCCCGTGATAATGAAGGTGACAATTTCTCACATCCTCACAAATCAGATTAGCGGAACGCCTCACATTGGCATCTGATGTCTGACCTGTTTACTCCGTAACCCTTCACGTCTGGCAAGTTTGCTCTGGAACCTTTTAATCTCTCCGGATTGACAGTTCGCTTGAGGGAAGGCGTGAGATTTACCAAAGCTGGCATAATGGTTTAATCAGTGCACTCCTCAAGTCCACTTGCCTCACAGGCCAACATTAGTTAAGAACTCCATGTAGGAGAGGAGGAGGTGAAAGGCTCCTGGATGACTCTAAAGATGTTAACTTTTCCACTTTTTGTTTTTAATGTGAATGTAGACAAGCTGTTTGTGTGAACTTCCTTAACTACAGTAGGTGAGCAAAATGTGATTTTGTTCTGCATCTGTGTACCAAATATTACTCTTTTGTGAATAGCTTCATCTTAAAGTCACATCTAGTATTTATTTTTATCAGATTTGTGTGCACGTGTGATTGACAGATATTGAAAAACCTTCTTTTTTTTTCTTGGTATAAACTTTTTCAGGCATAGTCACGCAAATGTTTAACTTTACATGGGCGTGTAAGAAGGAAATCTGACACTAGCTCACTGCTATAAATTTTGAATTATTTGATCCTCAGTTATTTATTTAGCTTCATTTTCTGAGTTCTAACATTATGATGAATAACCTTTGATTCCAGTAAATCTCTTACAAATTTAAGAATTAGCCTTGCTGTTGTTTCATTAACATTTTTTAAGAACCATTAATCTGGAGCTGTAACACATATATATATTCTGCTAAAGATAAGAGGAGTGGTTTCCCGTTTTTGAGTGAAGTTACGTCCCAGGTGGAAAATAAAGATGAGGAAATCTTTGACTCCCTGATTCAGTCAAGTGCTTTTGGCAGTGTATAGTAAATGTGAAGGTTTGTGCTACAGCATTTCAAGACACAAATGTTTGTAAGGTCTCCTGCTCAGTGTTGGGTAAGTTACTTTAAATTAGTAACTTAGTTACATTACTAGTTACTTCTATCAAAAGTAACTCAGTTACTTCAAGTTACTCGTTACTTTCAGAGTAACTAGTTACTAGGGAAAGTAACTTTGGTTTTACTCAGAATTCTCTTGTTAATGTGTTGCTTCTGTAACTGGATACCCAGCAAGATTGCCAGTCTTCTAGCTTGCTTACTTGCCACAGTGCACTGTGCCACCTACCAATAGAAAGGAAAAAATAATGTGCACATTTCCACCTGATTCTATCCTAGCCTGCTTTTTACATCCAACACAAAAACTGCAGTCGATTGTACTCAGAACTCGGAAATTCTGCCTTCTGAATAGGAAGATGTAGGTAACACCAGACTGCAGATGAGCTGCATACAGGGCTGGACTGGGACAAAAAAATCGTCCCGGGCATTTTGACTAGAGACCGGCCCACCATTATAGGAAAAATCATAAAGCCTTTGAATGAAAACAAACACTGTTGTGACAGTGATGTACACTGTTCTGATGGTATATATGTATCAATCTATCAATTGTTTGTTGCAAGACTCAGATAATTATTTTTTTAAAAGTGAGACATTTTAAATGAGAATAAGAAAGTATTTCCTTGTGCCCCCCTTTCCCTTTTAATGCCCTACATGGACCCCTGGCAACACTTTGCTAGACCCGCCCCTGCACAGTTACCAGCTGTCAGCTACTTAGAAAAGGATCCTGGTGTTATTTGTCTCTCAGAAACAGTTCATAACTTCCCTTCAACTCATTCATGTCCCCTAAAAGGTAAACCTGTTTCTCCATCACAGCTCTGATGATTCAGTAAGGACATCTCCTGGTTTCATCTTCATGTTTCCCTCTCATCACATAACCAAACCGACATCATGATCAGCAGCTTTACAGCTGTGGCTCCAGCAAACATCAGCTGATACTAGAAATTAATATTTAATAAATTCTAACAACAGCTGATCAAGCTTAAACGTGCTGCTGTTATTTAGCGCGACATCCGCTGGTTTCCTCTTTCTGGCGCAAAGTGGGCGATAAATAAACAAGAGAGAAAAGCCGATCAGCTGATCATTGATCAGTTTCATGATTGAAGTAGAAACAGGAGAGGGAGGGTGAGAGGATGAGAGAAGAAGAGGCAGCTGTGCAGCGTAAACACAGAATAACTCCAGCTTTGTGTCTTTTTCATTGTAGCTGAAGTCCGGGACAAACTGTGTTCCTTTTCACCTCAATACGAAACGCGTAATATTTTCTCTGAATATGAGACGATTCCGTTTTTTACGGGACGGTTGGCAACTCTAATAATTAACCTTATGAACAAAATAAAGTTCAACATCAGTAACATAGCACCCACCCAGCTGTATAGAAACTCCGTCATGCTAGCTAGTACGCAGTACGAAAAAGTCAGCATAACGAAAATAAACTCCAACTAAACTTGGTTCATATCTGACCCAGATGGACTGCAGGTTATAACTTCTTACCTTAAGTTCAGTTCACCTGACACTCTCGGACCAGCGGCTGCTTCGGGTCTCTCCTCTTGCCTCCCTTTTCCTTCCTGCTGGCTTCCACCACTTGCTAATGTTATTGAATCTGTGGAAGCTCCGCGATAGCCACCACACGAAGTAACGAATAACGAGCCTATCTAAATCCCAGTAACGAGTAACGCGTTCCCGGTTTTGGCATAATAACTAGTTACCGTGCTCGTTACCACAATAATAACGTAGTTACTGTAACGCGTTACTTAATAACGCGTTAGTCCCAACACTGCTCCTGCTTAATACCAAATAACACCAGTGAAAATAGCAATAGTGGTCAAACAATTGCTACACTAGTAGTTATAAAATGCACCAGCACTACAGCTTGAAATATGCTTGATATTTTTATTTACATTTGAAAAAAGACAAGTAATATAATGATTCATTTGCTTTATGTGTATTTTTTTTGCTTTTTCATTTGCCAGAGAAAGCTATATTTACTAAAAAAAAAAAGAAAGAAAAAAGGAAACAATAAATATTTACTGTACAAATCAAAACATTTATCTTTTTTTCCCCAAAATGGAGAACATGGATATTTATGCGGGAGCCACAGAGGAGACCTCTGTCTTTGATGTGGAGACTTCAGAGCCATCGTCCACTTGCTTGCCAAAGAGCTGCATGATGCATGTGCGGAACTGATTGGGCAGGAATAAAATAAAAGCATGTTAAAAACTAAAACAGATTTGACAGGGTAAATTTACCTTTGTGTTAATATTGAGCCCACCTGTCTGTTCATGAAGACATAGATGATTGGGTTGTAGATAGTAGCGCTCTTGGCAAAGTATGCAGGCATAGCAGCAGCCAGAGGGTGGAAGGCATATCCAGGGTTGGCTGCGGCAAAGCAGGCAAAGAAAGTGTAAGGTCCCCAGCAGACACAATAAGCCACGATCATGACAACGACCATCCTGGAGACTTCCCTCTCAGCCTTCTGGGTTGACTCTGACTCCTTTTGCTGCATGGCAACCTGTGGTTGAAAAATCAAGAATGTGAGATCAAATCTTCTATTCTCACATCTCTGAACTGAAGATTATAAAAATCAAATTAAAGTAGCATACAGCACGGATGGCCATCCACACAGCAAGGTAGCACAGGATGATGATAGCCAGGGGGAGGATACAGCAAGTAAGCATGAGAACAATCATGTAGGACTGTACTCCAGGGTCTTCACTTCCACTGAACACATCAGGTCCACAGGAAGTCTTCAGTCCATGAGGCCAGTACCTAATGCAAGAAAATGTTTAGTCTCTAGTTTATGTTTAAAAGACTCTGTCTTTGTATGCATCTCTGACATTAAAAGAAGCAGCAGAGTAGTTTACCTGCTCCATCCAAACATGGGAGGAGCACACCAAACTGCAGCCCAGACCCAGGAGAAGACAATTCCAGCTGTGGCCCATTTGGCATCAAATTTGACATTTCCAAAAGGTTTGCACACAACTATCCATCTTTCCCAGGAGATGATTGTCAGGGACCAAAGAGCAGCAATACCTGTGTAAAGAAGCAGGATACTCAGTAAGTTTATTTAGCCTGCAGCCTTACATTTGACATAATCCTGTCTTCAAATACTTTTACATTTAATATAAAAATAAAAAAATAAATAACAAAACGGTGGCCACTTACCACAAACTGAGACAACATAGCCCTCAAAGATACACATTGGGTGTCCTAGAATGAAGTAGCCAAAAAACTGGTTGCATACACTGATGGTGCTGGCAAAAACAGTCTCTCCCAGATCAGCAATGGCTAGATTGACCAAGATCCAGTTTAGAGGGTGACGCAGTTTCTTAAACTTCATTGTGGCCACTAAGACGAGACCGTTGGTGAAGACTGATAAGACCACCACGACAAACATCCAGAGTGTTGCAACATTGTAAATCCATCGAGGTGCGATGTGGTAATTGGGACCCTCAAAGGGATCTAAAAAAAAAAGAAAAAAAGAAAAAACAATTTGGTATCTCATGTTTTTGCACAACCTCTCTCCATTGCACTAACTGTGGTTCTAACAGTTTGTGTGTCTTTTCAAATGGCTTAGGCAGCAGATTCAAGTCCGTGGTTCGACCCCCTTTGTGTGGCAGATTTTCTTGGAGAAAGAGGCTGTACCCCAAGTTGCTGCTGATGGCAGACCTTGCATGGCAGCTCAACAAGTGAGAGTACTTGTACGTGTACTTGCGAAAAGATCACTAACAGAATCACTAACAGCACCGCAGCACTACTTATGTGCTGTTATCATTCACCATTTTGACATACAACAGTCCAAACTACTTCATTAGATTTGAATCAGATTACAGTTAAAATAAGCATCTTTATATGAAAAGAGCCTCTGGGTGTTTATTTTTTGAAAGAAACAGCCCAGATCTTTGTTACCAAACTGAATGCATAAAAAGGATTGTTACCAATAAGATGTAACAATACTATAATAAGAATGCCACCATACACTGGTCGAAAACAGTTTTAAGTTACTCCTAAAAATGCACACCCAACTGTATATAGCATCATTAGTAGACATTATTGTTTCAAGACTAAAAGACTGATTTTGAATCCAGCTCTAGCAAGTCAAATAGCAATCTTTTCTTTTGTTATTTTGTTACAAGCTCCTATGCCGGTCAATTCACGAGAGAATAATACTATGATACCGTACCTCTGGTGTTATTGCTGTTTGTGTAAGCGAAGGCTGATCCCCTGGTTGAATCTTCATGATACCGCCTTGCAGCAAAACTCTGTTTTCCCCACTCTTCTGCCATTCTGTTCTTAGAAGGAGGTCCTGAGCTGTTAGCCTTTCTTGTCACTTGCTACCTCCTTGGCTGCTTGGTGCTACAGATCTGACTTTTGCTTTTATACCTATGCTTCACAAACCCATGATTGGATTAGGTCACAATCAAATTATAGCTGTGATGTGCCTATTGGCAGTGCAGCACAGTGGCAAAGCAATAACCCTGAACTGTAATTAAAACAATCAACTAATGAGGTTAAGACAAAATACTAGAATAATCTTGTTTGAAAGTGGATTTCCGTCCATTGACTTCAGATAAGGATTAGTTTCAAGATCTTTGACCAACAAATAAATGCCAGTTTTGTGTCCTAATTTTTCCACACTGAGTTCTCTAGTGGCTCATTTGGTTTATAACCGTGTAGAAATGAAAAGTAGAAACATAAAAGTGCATATATCTCACAAATCACCATTTAACCTATAAAGAAAATGTTTACTTTCTTATACTTTTGAATACAGAGAGGTGTCAAATCCAGACACTTTGCAATATTTAATATTTATGCTACTGTGATCCTAACAGGTATATGTGTCAGCCCTGATTTGCATAGCACTCTCAAAGCAGCTTTAGTGGAGAAGTGGAGATCCGCGGTCCTATAATAGTGCAGGTTTCAGTTGTTGACCTGTGAGGGAAGTAAGACACTTTTAATCCCTCCGGATAGAGGGTTCATCGGATTCTTTGACAGTCCTTTGACCCTGCAACACACGTCATAGCCCTTATGGCAAGTGGCAAGCAAAGGGAGGAACACTTTTTATACTTATGAGCATTATGAGCAAGCCTCATGAAACTGGTTGTTTGAATGATTGTCTTTAGGCTAATAAGTAACTTAAACAATAAACAAATTAAATGATAAAATTTAGAACTAGCTCATTCAAGATGAGTCACTTCATGATGGATCTGTGAGGGTGGCTATGGAAGACTTCATTTGGTTATGGGAAAGCCTGATAATTGAAAAGCTGGTAGTAATTTTATGGTACAAGACTGTGTGAGAGTGTTTTTAGATCTTTTCATGAGTTGCAAATTCAATTGTGTTTTCACATTTTTGACAAAGAGCACTGAACGCAATCTGTCTAAAGTCCCTCTGTCCTCTGTCTGATGCACTATCCTGCAGGATAGTGTGTATCTGGGAGATCTGTTCCAAGTTGCTGTTTATGAAATCCAACTTCACACGTTAACAATAACTCATGCAATTATGTGACAACTGGATGATAATTCCTGTAGCTACTTAATTATGTGATTAAATTGATATAGGAAAAAGCACTGGAGGATCTGTGTAAGCCTTCGGAGAACCTAATGCATCTGTGGCCATTGATCTAATGTTCAAAGTGTTACAAGTGAAAACCAGTACCAGAGATTTCTTAACAGAAACTGTTACATACCATAGTTATGATTTTTTTTAATGACTAATGAGATAAAAGGTGGGACGTTAGTAAATCTAGAATCAAGACATGACTTAATGAATGTAAAAACAGGGGTTTTTTCTCAAGATGAAAATTTCAAGTAAACAGAAAAAAACATGCGTAGCTACAAAACAAGATTCTTTGAACTGATTAAAACCAAGATGAACAATGAGCAGAACTATGGGACATGGGAAGAAAAGCGTTTCCCATTATTTTTCAACCATTTTGAAGGCAGTGCTGTGAAATTAGCATGCAGGGGAACTGGGAAACTGCTGTTTATTGATGTTTTAGCTGCTGAGTCAAATGGCGATGTGGCAATGTCTCAGTGTAAACATGGATAATAACAAGCAACATATACAGCAAAACAAACATGAGCTCCTTCAGACCGATAGTTTTAAATGACTGAGTCAGTCCCCTAAGCTCAACCCAACAGCTACAGCTAAGGCCTAGCAAAGTAAATACTATGTTTTCCTCTGGGGAGCCAACACAGTATTAGGTGCCCTTGGGTTAGACAGACAATGACTGCAACAATTAATTAAATATAGATTGACTTTTATTTTTTGGAGTTTGAGTCAAAGATATTAACATCTTAGCTAATGTTAGCTAAAACAAGTATAAGATAAAGGTTCCAGATAACACAGCTACAAAAACACTGTGTGATGCTAGCAAAGCACTAGATTAATATTTAGGATTACAGATGAGGTCTCAGTCCTGAATCATATTTAAAGTTGCTATTTCCTAAATATTATTCATCAAGCTGACCATCATGCACATTTAAAGCTGAATAAAATGTCATTTTCAGTGGCAGCAACAATGTTACGAAGCTGCAACAATTATTCCTTAAAACAAATGCTGCTCTGTGGTCTTTCTTGACTATAACACGGAGCATAATTAACAACATTTAAATCACACTGCATTCACTCGCAACGGAGATCATAAACTCGGGTATCAGATGACAGTTTTAGTCATTAGAGCAGGTTTAAGGAATCATGAACTGCTTTCAACTTTCAGAGTCGTACACTATGTTAATCTTTTTTATACAGTCTATGACCTAAAAAGACTAAAGCTGAGCTGCTTCGGCCAAACTAAGTATAACGATTTGGGTGGAGGGAATTCCCTGTCTGATCTTGTGCCACCAAGAGGTCACAGCCACAGAAAGTGGAACATGTAGCCTACTTTTAGAGCAGGTTAACTAATGTGATCATTGTTAAATTTGATAAGAATGTTTTGTTTACGACTGCACAACCAATCCGACACAAGTGACCCACCGGGTATGCTCCCGAAAGTCCGGATTTGCCACTGACTGAGGAGGATGTGTCAGTATTAACTGTTCCAAAACACAATTGAGGCAACAGGTCAGCGCAGTAGGTTAATAGTTCATTTCTGTTGTTAATGGGCTGTTTAACTTATTTTCCAAAGCCTGTTGTCTCCGAGGGGACTCATTGTAATGCACTAAATATAAGTGTGACTCAGCTCTTTGGCTGTAAATCACAAAGTAGCTGTCAGGTTTCAAATATCTGATTCTGAAAGAAATTCCTCATCTGCACAGTTTCATTGTAGATCTTTCACTGGCTACAAACATTACCATAACTGTAACATTATATGATAGCAGCACTGCACCAGTGTTAGCTGAAGACGTTGCAAGGACAGCAGCTGTGTTGCACCACCTTCTCCTGTCTTAGCCGTGAATGTCTAACCTATTTGACACAGTGAAAAGTGAGCGAAGATTTCTCATCTCCAAGCAGGCCAAAGCAGATTATACGGACAACTCAGGTTGCTCCACAAAACAGATTAACACAGAGTAATTACTTTCGGCATGCTCGCTCCGTAACACTTTAATCTCTCCGGAACAGCGGTTCATTTCAGGGGAAAGCTAAGGGTCCTCAAAGCTGCTGTAGTGGTTTACCTTAATCCCTAACTCTGCAGTTTTGTTGAGTCCACTTCTTGCACGGATAGCAGACATGCAGATTTGATAAGAACCCTTCCTCGGACAAGGACTTTACACCAGGAAAAGGATGGACCCCAAAACTGGAGGGAGTTGTAAATTTTCTTTATATTTTTCAACTTTTGTATTTCCAACTGTGTCTCTCTTCATGCTAGCACTTGCTAAAAGTTTCCACCTTAGATTAGGAAGCAACAGTGGGTTAAACAAAGACATTTCTAAAATGTGAAGTTAACTAGGGATCTATCTCTTAATGTAAATTTACATATCACCTGAGAGGTAGAGATGATGCTAGGTAAAGGGCTTTTTGGTTTTGTTTTACTCTGGCTGCTTTTCCCATGTGACAGCGTGATGTTTCGAGGGTAGGTCTGGAATTCCGCTAGTTCTGAACTATTCGTGTTTGTCAAAAGTTCACTACTAGCAGAACTCAGATCTGCTCCCGACTATCGACTGGTATCTCCATGACCATAGTCACTAAGAGGTCTGGTTTATTCATTCGCTGTCTTAGGTAATTTCCAGTCATTAACTTGCAGTGACAGGAAATGACTGCAAATTGCTCCACTGGTGTGACGTGAACCAGCTCCATCTTTGCCAATCTTTACTTTCTTGTGTTTACTTCACACCAGATAATTCTGATATATTTCAAATCTGTGTTTGAGGAGGATTTGATGATCAAAGTTTTTACTCCTTCTCTCCTGCTGTACAGATGTGCAAAAAAATAGATCAATTCCAGAAATATTAGTATGATGTGTGATTGTGTGACTTTCACTTCTTAGCAACAATGCTTCTTAGTAATCTTAGTTTTTGGTATTTTGGCAAGGACTGTTAACAGGGTTAACAGAGTTATAGATCCAAAATGTAACTTGCAATTTTCATTTAGGTTTTTGATTTTCTTTTTTAAAAAGCACCAAAGGAGTAGTTATAGTTCCATTTTTAGATTTGTTTGTGCTTTCAGTTGCAGAAAAACCAAGATATGAGTCAATGTGAGGTCAACAAACCCCCTTACATCAATTAATATTTTGATTTCAAGCAAGCAAAAACAGAGAATATTTGGCTGCAGCTGCCTGAAAGATGTGACCTTCAACCATCACAATCATCTGGAATATAGAGTTTCTTATATGCATGTGTAGGTACATATAAGAAACTGCATATGCATGTTTTGATCTAATCGAACATTTGTTATGATTATGGTATGGAGGTGGATGCCTTAGAGGCACAGTGTCCTCTGATTGCTTCCCCATCAGCATGAATTTGAAGAAATCTACCATTTTATGAGGAAAAGGGCTTTCTCTGCAAGAAAAACCGTTTAGTATTTTTATTTTACAAAGATAAAAGTTGATCTTTTGTGTCTCATCCCCATTCGTTCATAATCAAAAAAGACCATCTTACAAGTACACTCTAGGTGAATTGTAAACCAATAGTGCTGCAATGGGATTAATGGGTTCTCTGTTAATCTCTATTGGGACTCCTGTGAAAGGTCATTAATTATGACACTATCTGTAGGCCAAATGCTGCAGATCCTCACCTTTTTCAGCACAGTAGCAAATTAACAATTATATTTCAATTTAACACACAAAGTGGGTGTTTGCTCAGCAGACTCAATAACATTAAACACTTACTGAAAACTGTAATGTGGCTTTTGCATTATGTTTGAATTGCATACAAATGTCCTGCAAATAAATGTAACCATTTTCTTTACCATATTTAGCTGTGATTGATGCAGGGTTTCAAATAAGGACTCGGAGATAAATGCTGCTTTCTGAGCATCTATAAATAGAAGCTATGAAACAAATCCATGAGCTGTGAATAAATCAGAAGAGTGAGGTTGGTTTGCATCATTGTTAAAGCTTTTTTCTTTTCTTTTCCCACTTCCATTTCAATGTGAATGTTTACAGGAGTGTGTTTCTGTTGTACTTGTCTTCACTCAATAACTTTTACTGGCTTGCTAGGTGTGTGCATGTGTTTGTGTTTCTGCATAAAGAGTACACCACAAAAGACTAAAGTGCGAAACTAGAACCATTTCCTTCACTTCAATAACATTGATGTGCATTTGTGGATTTTCCTTTTACCTCAAGTATATCCTGTTGATCCTATGAGCCCATCTATGTGATGAGCTGATCCAGGAGCAGTAAATGTTGTAAATATAAGCTGCAACATTGTGTCCAGTTTATTGGTTTTCTCTTGCACTACACCACTACACATTAAAAAGATAAACAAATATATTATTTCGGGCTTCCTATAATAACTGCAGCACAACTTATCAAACATATTTACACATATTTCTATCATACTGTAAGTATTTCTGAAACCTAATATGGGTTTTCATGACCTGAATGTTATACTGAAAAAAAAACAAACTAAAAACTAAACAAAACAAGATTGTTAAAATAAAATATAATGCTAAAAAGGTATGCTTTAGTATCATGTCCATCATTATGTGCAGTGATGAGCCTTTTAAAGACACAAATAGTTGCTTCATCAATGAAATTTATTGCATTTTTTAAAAACATTTTTACTGCATAAAACTATGTATCTGTAACAATAGCAAAAATACGTTTGTCACATTATTAGCATTTCTGTGCTATGTTCAGTATGCGAGCTGTCCAAATTGGGCACGAGTAACCTATGCAGGTGCAACTTTAGAGACTTCAGTGGTAGATTGACTTGATGACTCTTCATCGTCACCTCCGCCCATTCCCAGCATCTGCCTTAGACACGAGCGGAACTAAAAGAGAACAAAGAGGAAGGTTTTGGTCACTTCTTATTAATCTGTTTAGTAGTCCTTGTAAAAAGCCATCTTAGTCACATTAAAGTGTCTCAGGGGAGATGGAGGGGACTGACAGACCACCACTCAGTGCAGCATTAGCATGTTACCAGCAGTGATGGATAAAAGCAAAAGCTGGCACAACAAAAGTCACTGTGATTGGAGGGCAGTAACTTATTATTTACTCCCTCTTGATGTTTTTTTTTTTTTTTTTTTTTTTTTTACATTTTCATGAAAATTGACAATAAATGAGTGTCTTCTTTTTGTTCCATGTTTATTTAGGCTCAACTGTCCGTCAGATTTTGTCTTGGAGGATGGGTCAACCCTTTTGTATTTTCTAACAGCCACCATTAGAGGGCGTCTGTGGCCGACTCAGTCACAAGCTCAAATAAAAACAAAACAAAACACAAAGCTGATGTTCCATGTTTGTTACTCTTCTTAAACTAAGCAAAGCTTCAGTTTAGTGAAATGGATGCAAATTTAGGCCAAGTTAAATTTATTGCACTCTGAGCTGCCAAAGATTTTTCACCTGCTTATTGAGGAGGATGTAAATGACTGGGTTGTAGACTGTGGAGGCCTTTGAGAAACAGGAAGGAATGGTGGCCAGTCTCAGGTCGAATGGCTGCCCACGGTTATTCACAACCCAGACGGCAAAGGAGGCATATGGCATATAGCACACCAGAAAGCCCAGCACCATAATCACCACCATCCTGGTCACTTCCTTCTCTGCCTTCTGGGTGGAGGCAGACTCTGCTTGGGCCTTTACTGCCTTTTGAGACAGATCATTTGTCAGAATCAGCATCAGACTGGAAAATTGTAAGTATAAAAATATATTTTTTCCTTCATTCCCACCCCTTCCCTGGTTTGTTTTGCCTTCTAGTATTTCTCTTTAATAAACAAAACTACACACAACACAATCGCCCTAAACATAGGATATGACAATTGCTAACCAATGTCATATTGCCTACCGCTTTCAGCATGAACAGCAGCTGTGAGTAGCAGAAGACGATGGTGGAGAAAGGGACAGCAAAGCAGAAGCAGAAGAGGAACATCACGTAGGTTTCATTGTTAAACTTGTTGCCTGTTGTGTACCAGTCTGGGCCACAGGAACACTGCATGCCCTCTGGGATATACCTAGAAAGAGAAACAATTATTTTCCGCTGTGGTATATGTATACATATGTTATTAGCCCTAAGAGAACCATTTACATCAAGGTTAGAGCAAATGAATTATAAAGTGCTTAATCTATATGTACTCACCTGCTCCATCCAAACAGAGGTGGAAGTGCAGCGCTCAGACCGCAGACCCAAGTCAATCCACAGCATGCTATAGCGTGGCTGGACCTGAAGGCAAAGTTCCCAAGTGGCTTGCACACAACCAACCATCTTTCAAATGCTACCACAGCAAGAGACCACAGGCTAACCATACCTGCAACGGGACAAAGATAATGATAACTACGTTAATATTTAGAAACAGCAGCTGCTTTTTATATATTGGCTCACATAAGCACATAACCAACAACTTATTTAACAACAACAGTGCCTTATGTGGTATTCTTTGAAAAAAAGAACATTTTGGTGCTCAAAATAAAGTTAGCTTTATATAGTACCATACGGTATGCAATGATATTGGCACCAGTACACTGATAGCTCTATTTCTCCTACAAATAAGGACAAAATATGTATTTTATGTGTCATGGGAAAAACAAATAGATTATTATTATTATCATTATTATTATTGCAGTTCAGATAAAAAAAAAAAATCCCTATTGAGAGCGCTTTGGTTGACAAAAACTGGCATAGGTCAAATCTCTCACACGCATCATTTTAATTCAAGTGTAATAATATGATGCATGATGTAACCCTTTTTTCTTACTTAACAAAGTCTATAATTATGCTCCTTACCACCAAGAGTTGCTGTAAATCCTTCAATCTTGCATGCAATTGGACCAGGGAACATGTATTTAAAAGCAAAACAGATGAAGCAGGTGAAAGAGCCCGTAGAAGAGACGAGGAGGTTCGCAACAGCCAAGTTCACCAGGATGTAGTTTAGATGAGACCGGAGCTTCTTGTATTGGACAGTACATGCGATAGTGAGGACATTGATGATTGTGCCGGCCACCCACAAGAAGAACATAAATGCTGACATGGAATAAAAGATCATCGGGCTTCCTAAATGGTCCTGGGGAACCAGGTATGGGCTGAAGGCTGTGATATTGTTGGTGTCCAGAGGGATAGGGATCCAGAAGTCATCTGGGAACTCAGTGGGACGATTTCCTCTCATTTTCTTAGATGGAGTTTGCAATCAAAATCTATATCTAACGATATTAAATTAAAAAAACTTTAAAAGACTTCAAATAAACTGCATCTAATTTCAAATAGTACTCAGAGATTTCATTTTTCCTTCCGTCTTATATCTGAGATGCTCGTCTGTCTGAAGCGGAGTTAACGGCGGCATTTATAGGAACTTTGGTGATTGCTAAGGCTCAACATAATTGGCTAAAGGACAGGATTTACAGCTTTCCTTGCATTCCGATAACAACATACCCTACCCAATAGCTAATACACAGATTACTATCGCATTACCAGACTTGGCAAGGATCATCTCATTACATCCTAGTGTAAGGGCAGTGTGTTTGTGAACCATATAATCTGATCTACAGGGACTTCCAAGAGGTCAGTGCATGCATCTCTCCCTCAGTACTCCAGGTTGTGTTGATTTATCCTTTTTTCTGGCACAATTATTTTTCACCGAGAAGGAGTAGTCAGACTTATGGAAAAAGTTTTTCTATCTGTCTCTTCATCCCTTATCTTGCTAACTACTCATCAGATCTACTTTATAGTTGGTGGTTACAGGTCCTTTGAATGAGTCATTGGTCTCTTTTTGGGGGTCTTCCCTCTATTGATTGGCAACATTATCAAACCTTTAAGATCAAATTTCTTCCCCTGCCGAGGATATCACATTCCTCTGTGACCTGTTAATTATGTCACCACTTCAGACAGCATAGTTTATATAAACTTCCACTGCAGTGAACACCGCTCTAGGCAAAATGTTAAACCACTGACAGGTGAAGTCTGTAACACTGATAATCTTGCCAGAAACTTTCTTGAACCATTGGATTTTGGTATTTATGTGGATGTTACTTTTGTTTGTTCCAGAACAAGCAGACCCCCCCTCCCCCCAGCACTGGAAGCAGGACAATGTCCAGGAGTAGGTACTGTCACTGGGATTTGTTACTGCACTGTCCAGACCCATGCAGGAAAAAAGTTTGAATTTTCTACTTTCCCACAGTGTCCGTGATCATTCGTGTTATGTGCCCCTTTCTAGATTCACGTGCTTGTTTAGTCTCGTTATTCAGACTAATCCTTAATCACCATGTCTTGTTAAAAACCACATTCTTCTTAAATTTTTAATGTGAGTTGACATCTTTTAGGACTATCACACTCAGATCCCCCTTAAACATCTAATTCAACCCATTTACAGTGAAGCTGCATTTGCTTGCACACAAAAAACAATGCTGCTTTGTGTAACAACTGTACTAATGTGATTTCCCAGAAAATGAGTGCTTGTTTACATGTTGATGCTAGTTCTATTTCCACACAACACATAGATGAGCTGTAAAAGCAGAGCCCGGAGCAGCTTGCTTAGAGCTGTCTTCCATCATCTCCTTTCAAAGACCACAAGTTTTTAAACAACCAGAAAAAGCTCAACTTGACAAACTCAAGGCATTGTTGAAGAGACAGGGACATGCTGCAGAGTTGAGTCTGTTTCCAGAGACAGTGGCCAGTTCTCACCACAAGATGGCATTTATTGAAAAGAGGGATGCAAAAATGCAAGAAGCATACTGTCCATATTTATGATGCAACACTGTCTTGAGATTGCTTGGACTGTGGTACATTTTCATTCATGTGTTTTTAGATTTCACTATACAAGCACTGCTAGCCCTGCTTGCCCCAACTGAAAGACGCTGGTTGTGTCTTTCAGTTTTAGTTCAGTGGTTGTGTGTGATGACACTAGATGACCAGGGAATATTAACTAAGCAGGATGGCCCATCAAAAAAAATCTTCCTCTCGCCCCTGGGGGCGGTCTATCCTATCGGGTCCTCTACCAGAGGCCTGGGAGCTTGAGGGTCCTGCGCAGTATCTTAGCTGTTCCTAGGACTGCGATCTTCTGGACAGAGATCTCCAATGTTGTTCCTGGGATCTGCTGGAGCCACCTAGTGCTCCGATTACCACTGGGACCACTGATACCTACACACTCCACACCTTCTCGAGCTCTTCTCTGAGCTCTTGGTATTTCTCAAGTTTCTCGTGTTCCTTCTTCCTGATGTTGCTGTCATTCAGAACCTCTACATCTATCACTATGGCCATCTTCTTCTATTTGTCTACAACCACTATGTTCAGTTGGAGCCACCATTTTGTCTGTCTGTATCTGGAAGTCCCACTGCGCTGTCATTCTCCACCACCCTCGTGGGCATCTTCCATTTTGACCTTGGGACTTCCAGGCCATATTCTATGTTTGTTTTGGGTTTTTTTTTTTTTTTTTCATTTCCAAACCTATAAGGTGACAATTGATACAGGTGAACAGCTAGTTTTTAGTGCTGGTGACAGAGACCTGGCAGACCCTGTGACCCTGTCTTTGTTTGGATAAGTTGACCAAACATAGCAATTTCACTGACTTCTGGTTGAAAAGTCCTTTTGCATAAAAGTCTTTTGTGAAAAATCCCACAGCTCCCGTGATTGACGCTAGCACTTTTCTGAAGAATTCATGGTCACAGTTGTTTTTCTAGTCTTATGAAAGACAACATGATGTTAGTTAAACTGTGGTCTGAGAGTCATGGAGGATGACAAACGAGGGTAAGGTTAAGAACAGATCTACATAACTGAACAGTCACGTTGCAGTTACATGTGTATCCGATGTCCATCAGTGTCTCAGCCATGCCCACTCCTTCACTGATCATGTCCACTTTCAAAATACCAAGATGGCTGAAGAATATGACTATGGCTCATGGTGCTTATGTGAAATACAGATTGTTATGTTATAAAACACCTTTTTGAACGATATAATATTTTGTATTTTGGTTGCATGAGAGTGACCTGAACGAAATAAGTTTAAGACAATAAGACAAAAACATTTTGCTAATAAAAGTGCAAATACACATCAATCACACGCTAAATAGCATAAATAATAAATATAACATTTAAAATCATAACAAAAATACTTTTATATAGCACATTATAATATACTCTCATAGTGCACTTTTTAACAGCTTCTAAGTGTTGGAGAAAAACACAGAGCAAGTGAAAACGTGTTTTCAGTCAAGCACAGAGATTCTGTAAAGATTTTGTGTCTGTTTTTTATTTGTATTTTCATTTTGCAGATTATTCCTACTTAAATCACAACATTTTTACATATGATAAAATACATGTACATTCTTTGTAATTTACATTTCAGAAATCAGCGAGCATTGCCGTGTTGCCTAAGCAGGCCCGACTTTGGAAACTTCAGTCACCGATTGTGTTGTTGAGCTCTCCTCCTCATCTCCTCCCATCCCCATCATCGCTAACATACATGTACGGAACTGCAAGGGAAAAACATATTTGTAGATTAAATCTCCTGTGCAAAGTTATAAAGTATCATATTTTTTATGCATAAAAAACACCTCAATTATTTATAGCTTTAGGACCACAGCTAAGACATGGTACAGCCTATATAAAGTTGAGAAAATAGGTTGGTTAGTAGACTTTTGCACCAAAAACATCTTCAAAGCACGAACATCTTGCCCAAGGACACATGTATGGACTGGAGTCGCCAGGGATCCAACCACTGACTTGTTGCTCTAGTCACAGCAAGGAAACTGAGCCATTGACCCCCAGATTACCCCTACCTATAACCCCTTTTATTTACATTCCTTCTAAATGGGACAAACAATTAACCAAACATGTTGTTTAAGTTGGATATAAAATAGTCACAGTAGTGAGATACACACAAATAAAGTAGAGCATCGATTCAAAGCTCCTGCACATCAGATAACTTTAAAACATGTTGTTTGGTGTATTAAAAACCAGGAGAAGACAACCCATTTGCTTCTAAATAACTTAGTACTTACTCGGCACAGCATGTAACTGACCTGTTTATTAAAGACCACATAGATAACAGGGTTGTAGACTGCTGAAGCCTTTGAGAAACAGGACGGTATAGTCGCCAATCTCAGATCGAATAACTGCCCACGGTTGTTCACAACCCAAAGAGCAAAGGAGGCATATGGCAACCAGCACACCAAGAAGCCAAGCACCATGATCACCACCATCCTGGTCACTTCCCTCTCTACCTTCTGGGTGGAGGCAGACTCAGCTTGGGCCTTGGCTGCCTGTTAATGGGGGATTGATCAGGGTCATGTTGCAAAAATGTTATTTTGAAAAAAATCACAAGTCATGTGAATAAATAGAAGAGTTTACGTTGTACTTTGATCTTGCAGATATTAATAATACTAAGCGTGTCAGTTTGAATGGTAAGTAGATCTGGCCTGTTAGATTTTGGCTTTGATAGGA
This sequence comes from Perissodus microlepis, assembly GCF_051167445.1. Classification (NCBI taxonomy): domain Eukaryota; kingdom Metazoa; phylum Chordata; class Actinopteri; order Cichliformes; family Cichlidae; genus Perissodus; species Perissodus microlepis. Next base: position 8,562,873 of record NC_140465.1, read on the forward strand.
TATAAGACAACATTTATTTAAGTATACATGCTTCTCAGTCATCAAGAGAATAATTTCAGTAGACCAAAACCATCTCATTTTGTCTCACCATTTTCAGTGTGATGAGCAGCTGGGAGTAGCAGAAGATAATCGTGGTCAAAGGAACAGCAAAGCAGAAGCAGAACAGGAACATCACATAGGACTCATTGTTGTATTTGTTGTTTGTGGTGTACCAGTCTGGCCCACAGGAGCACTGTAGGCCTTCTGGAATATACCTGCAAGGAAAAGTAGAAGCACGTTGATTGTACAGTTCTACTTAAATGCATTGTGTTGCCAGCTGATTTTCTGAAGTATGTTGTGTCTGTTGCTTACCTGCTCCATCCGAACAGTGGAGGAGCTGAGGCAATCACTGCAAAAAACCAAGTGAATGCACAGCAGGCTATAGCGTGGTCGGGCTTGAAAACAAAGTTACCGAGCGGCTTGCAAATCACAAGCCATCGCTCGAAAGCTATCACAGCAAGGGACCACAGGCTTACCATACCTGCAATGACAGGAAAACCCTTTAACTCCCTCTAGAAATCAGCATAAATAAGTCTATTAAAAGGGAGATGGGCTACAACTGATTTTTACAGTGTTGTCTGCAGCCAATGACTTACCACCGAGTGTTGCCACGAAACCTTCGATTTTGCATGCTAGCGCACCAAAGATGAAATATCTGAATGAAAAAGTGCAGCAGGCAGTGAAGGAGCCCACAGTGGACACAAGAAGGTTTGCTGCTGCCAAGTTCAACAGGATGTAGTTAAGGTGGGATCGAAGTTTCTTGTATTGGATGGTGCATGCAATGGTAAGGGCGTTGATAAAAGTGCCAAAAATAAATATGAATAACATGAAAACTGCCATGGCGTAAAAGGTGGCAGTATCCCCCAAGTGGTCCTGTGGAACCAGAAAAGGGCTAAGTGACGTGATGTTGTTTGTGTCCAGGCTGACGGGTATCCAGAAGTCTTCTGGCAGCTCCATATCACGTTTACCCCTCATTTTGCTTATTTCGAACAACGTTCTCCTGCTGATGTTACGGCTCAAATTAGGTATCGCGCACGCTTTGCCAAATAATACATTTAAGGAGCAGACATGCTCTCTTGTCTTTATTGGCTGTGTGCGTCGTATTTACGTTTATAAAGGGTTTCATGACACTGATCGCTATAAAGTGGTTAATTGATTATTTAATTGACTAAGTAATTAATTGACTAATTTAATTGCCTTCATCACTTTTCATTTTATTAACTGGTGTTAATGCTTCTGTGGTTCCCAGTTCTGTGTGTGTGATGCTAAATTCTGAGATTTGGTTATTTGACAGATATCTGAATTAACAAGTATTTGAATCTGGGAACAAACACAAGCATATTTGGACTTCCAAAAATCTGTGCAAACCTAGATATGCTTTTGGCATCCAAACTTGGTTAAAGAGGTTAATCCCTCTTTCCTAAGGAAGTTCCCTGCTGGTCTTCACCTGCTAATCTGGTTTCCAATCACATTATATTTGATAATCTCTTGTTAAGTGGATTACACCCTATTTTGCATGGGGATTTAACTCAAGCTTTGTGTTACCTTCTTGGCATTTTGCTGTCTTTACTGAGCTTAAGGGAGCGTCTTTGTTGCACTAGCATGCAAGATTGAAGGTTTTATGGTAACACTGTGGTACGATTTAAGCTGGCGGGTTAATCGCAGAATTTGCTCATTGTCGTCCCAACGATCCGATACAGAGGAGGATGTGCATAAGCATACTTAAGAGGAAGAAAGTTAGTGGAGGAAAATAGAATTATTAAACTAGCTTGTTCAACACTTTCTTATTTCTAACTTTATTTCATTTTAATGGGCAAAAAAGTTATAGACTATTTCATACAGGAAAAACAAAATTGCATAACCTCAGCAATTTGGTGTGGATGTGAATATTAACAAAATACAGCTATGATATGCAGCCAGTCAGCAGCAGTTTATAAAAAATCAACCTAATCACATGCATTTCCACTCGAAGCAGGTCCAACTTATGTTGAGGAGTCTTCATCCTTATTTCTGCTCATCCTCAGCATCTTTATTTAGTTTTTTTTTAACATTGAAAAAAAGATGTTGATAAAAATTTCTGTTTCTATAGTTTATTTATATAAGTTGCTGTTTCCTGATGCATTGCAGCTGCTTTAAGAAGACATTTTAATTTAAACCTGTTTGTTCGTTTATTTTATTTTTGGGATCTTTTAATTATGGAAAGGAACACTAGGGACTTCTACAGACTGCAAGTTTCCAGAATGTGGAGACATGTGATGTCCATGCTGTTCTTTTGTGCTTGCCAAAAATTGGCAGGAGATCCTAAAGATCTGTTTATCAAGGACAACATGGACAACTAGGTTCAAGACTGCAGGGGATCTTGGAAAAGACAGACACTATAGAAGCAAATCTCAAATCAAAAGACTGATGGTGGTTGTTCACAAGTACAAAAGCAAAGCTGGGATGTATCATGTCAGGAAGCCCAGCACAAAGATCAACACCATCCTGGTCACCTTGTTGTTGGGCTTCAGGGTGGACGCAGATCCAGCTTGGGTCTTTGCTGCCTGTCAAGTAAGAAAACAAGATGACTTACATGGCTTCTGCATGTTCAGGAAGTCACCCATCTGCTTGTTTCATTACAGAAAAATGACCTTTGCATAGTATGTACCTGAGTTTGAGAGCTGGTCCTAAGGGACTAGAAAGACACTGAAGTGTGTGATTTTGTCCACATCCACAGGAATGGGGCAATTTTTGTGTGATGTTTAGTGCAGCATCTATTGTAGGTGTGCTGGAGTAAAGCAGCAGAGGGAGTGGGAATACATTTACAGGCCTGTCAAACATTTAAATACTTAATTAATTCAATGATTAAACAATTATTTATTCATTAATTAAGCGACAGCATTAAGAGGGTTGTGGGTTTGAAACTGCATGGGGCCTTCCTCTGTGGAATTGTTCTTACTGTGCATGTGAGGGTTTTCTCAGGAAGTTCACCCCATATAACAAAAACCTATATGACAAGTTAATTAGTAGGTCTTAATTGGAATTTTATGTAACTTTGATCTTGTCACTCTGTGAAGTTGGCAGTCACCCTGTCCAGGCTGTACTCTGCCTCTCACAGTATCAGCTGACTTGACCCCTACGACTGTAACTGGATGTATTGATGGATTTATCCAGAAAAGGAAAAAGCAACTCCTCCAGGAATATCACCAGAAGCAAGAAATATAAAAATGAAAAATTAGAAGCCAATATATGTTTTTAGGGTATGCTCAACATAATGAACATGAAGCAATGCCTATCTACTGACAAACATGTTTCCACAGATAAGCAAACACGTTAGCGAGTGCCAATGCACAAGATGGTTCAATTAGCTCCACTATAGAGGGAAGGACACTGTTTTGGGATCTGCTAATCCAGGTACCAACGCTATTACGACAGCAAATCACATTCAGTCTGATCTTGATTAACCTGCTTGCTGTTAGTATTAGGATGGATGATCTTGACCTTCATTATCGTATCAGGCTCAAGAAAGGATTATCCAATGTAGAGGATGGATCTCTGCAGTTTGGGCATTTTTTTCCACTTCAGAACAAAATACAGCAGGACAGATATAATGTTGATAGTCTCTTCATGACAAGTAGGTGAAGAAAGTGGGGAATATTGTGTTTGTGAGTTCTACTGTGGAAATGCACACTCACTGTAAAAAACAACAACAACAAAAAACTGTGTAATTTAACAGTGTTTTCCTATTAATTCTCCAGGAATTTTAATATATACTAAATATCAACAAAATTACAAATATAGACTGTGGACTTACAGGTCAAACCTGTAACTGTGAATGACGATTTTTTTTCCACATAGAAACACTATAAAAGAAAGACTATTCACAAATTCAGCTCAATTTCAGAAATATATAATTGTTTTAATACTGTAAATACTGTACATATATGACATTTGATGCAATGAGTGCAAATTAATAGCAAAGGAAGTCAAAGTATAGGTTCTGAAATTTTGCATACATTTGTTTATTATTTAACAGATATCTTGTGTAATTATAAAGCTTTTACAGTAAAATAATGCTTTAGCTGTTAAAGCTGTAAGTTCCTAAACAGTAACAAGTAAACCTGCAATCTCATTATTGTAAAAGGACATTTGGGCCAACCTTAAATCAGACAACTAATGCCAGAGTTTCACAAAGACTTGACCCAGACTGCTTTCTTTATTTGACAGATGTTGTTGTGAATGTGAATGACACATGCAGTACAAGTACATATGAGAATTCTAAGGACTGTCTGCTGTACATGTGTTTATTATAAAGTAGTATATGTATATTTTTTAAAAATACAATTAATCAAAAATAGGTCATAAACACATTTAGTGTACATGTTGGTGGTTAGCACCCTGCCATCATCTCTGCGCATCCTCCACCTGTGCCTTCAACACAAACACCTCTTATGCCCACCCAGCTCAGCCTGCTCTGGCCTGTGACGGTTCAGTTTTGGACCTTAAATAATAAAAGCATTGAGAACATTAAAAAAAAGTATCCTACTTTGAAATGGCTCCCTAGACTGCTGTCATTTCCTTATGAGGCATTTTATTTTGGCAATGCCATTGTAATGAGCTTCTTCCAGCAATAAAGAAATAATATCAGTCTCCACCAGGTGGCGTGCCATCCAGCTTCACACTACCATACAAACCCACCAATCCATCCTCTCGAAATTTAGCGTATGAGAGGTCCAGAATTATTTGCCGTAGATGTCTTCTACCCCTAGATTCTTTACTTGGGACAATAACATGAAGTGAGGTAAATGGTTCTCTGTCTCTCTGTGTTTGCCCTGCAACACATTAGTGATCTGTCCAGAGGGTATCCTACCTTTTGCCCAGTGTGAGCTGGATAGGCTTCAGCCCCTGCAACCTTAAATTCAAACCAAAGAAGATGGATGGACTATGGGTGGGTGGATGATGGATGGATATTATTGGCAGGTGATAGACGTACATTTAGGCAGTTACCATTCCAAACAGAAGGCACAAAAGTAGCCTGTTGAGAAACAGAATGGATAATTCCTTTGTCCAGACTCTTTCATCTGCAACAAGTTAAACCTAAAAGATATGTTTTGACTCAAAAGTGATCCTCAGTCCATTGCATTCCAGTCTGAGATTAACTGATTTTTGTATTTTCCCATAAATAATAATAATAAAAAATCTCACCACCTACTGATGCGGAAAAGGTGCAAATGGTGCATACAAACTCACCAGACTGCAAGAAATGTAGTGGCTGTAATAAAAGTAACTGGGTTTATTCCACCCCAATACCTAAATGAAACCAGCGCCCATGTTTGCATTTTCTTTGTCACTGTTGTAATTTTTCATCAGGTTAACATGGCTTTGTGTGTGATTAAGAAAGCAATTAAGATAACATCCATTTAGAACAGAGGGTAAATGTAAGCTCAAAAGACCATCAAGGATGTGACGCTGTTCCTGTCACTGTGTTACTGTGTTTGTACACTGGTGTGACCCTCCGTGCAAGTCCCTAAAATGAAGCATTTGGTAGAAAAAAAAGAAAAGAAAAACATTTAGGTACATGTTCTGAAGATGCTCAGTGAAGATCTGTGGACGATCCCAGGATGTGTGAACAAAAAACTAAATGATGTGCAATCTGGTGCATGATGTTTTCTTTTTAAACAACAAAATGCATAGAACTCCTACTTTACAACCTTGCTCATCATTTGTGACAACTCTGTGCTGTGACAAATCAACCCTTTACAAGATTATTTACCTTTAGAACTCCTGAATATAAGTTTATAAAGCCAAACAACCTCACAGATGTGGGCAAATATGAATGAGTCAGACAGCCTGCTGTAGTGGTGGGAGGAAAAAAAAATCCCTTCTCAAAATCCCGCTGTTATAATCCTTGATCCATGTCACTTGAGTGACATCATGATCTCTTTAGGGTTTGAAAGCTCAGCTCTCCTGCCATTATCTAAGACTCTTAATGAGTGTAAACAATTACTGGCATCTGAGTACCACTGACCTTGCTCAGTCTGCTGTACTCATCCAGGTGAGCACATGTATGAGAAACATGGACAGTATGTCAGTATGTACTACAAAAAATATATATGTGCTGTGTTTTCGTGACCCAATCTGGTTAAAATCTAAACATGACAATAATAATAATGATAATAAAAAATACAGTGACACTGATCAAGATTTTTCACAGTACAGCATGTATAGACATCACTCAGCAAGACGTGAACAAGAGTGTTTTTCCAAGCGTTCCGTGATCTCTGCTATTTCCTTTGTTTTCGTTCTTTAGGCAGAGGTCGTGCTTGGCTTTCTAGGAAGCTTTCATCCTTTTATCTCATCATTATCGTCATGACGGCCCTAACGAGTTTCCAATCTGTCTGTTGAGACTTCCGAGACATAATCCCTTTTCTGCGGCACGCATGAAATGTCCACTGAAATGGCTTTACCATTGTAGTTTCTTTCTTTCAAGTTATTTCTAAATAAAAAAAATCTTGACCAAACACAATATGAGGAATAGTTATTCTTTTGTTTTTCTGCATCAATGGCAATTTTCTTCATTTTAGGTTTGATCAGAAAAACAAAGGGACCTATTTGAGTGTGCAGCTGTAGTTGGACCTTATAGCCTATTTGATGGTCATTTCCAGCGTTGTGCAAAAGTCGTGAATCATCCTTCATTTCTTTATATTCTGATGGGCTTGAAAGTCAATGGCATGACTTGATTTATTCTTCAAAACACTGTGAACTTTCCTAGGCAGGTTTTCTTGTGATTTCTTTAAGAAGTCTTCAGGAATAGTTCTCCAGGCTTCGTGAAGGACATTCAAAGCTTTTCTTTGGATGTTGGCGTCCTTTTGTTCTGTTCAATAATGTTGAGCTCCACACTCTGGGGAGGCCAATCCATGACTCGTGGTGTTTCACTGGGTTTGTTCTATCCAGGTATGGTTTTACTACGCTGGCAGTGCGTTTGGGATCATCATCCTGAAAAATGAAGCCGTTGCAAATCAAATTCTTTCCAGAGGGTAAGAAGTTCTCTATATTGCATAATGGATCAAAATCTGATGGAACATTTCTTTGTTCATAATTAGATCAGTCTTGACAAATCCCCAACACCACTGGCTGAAATACAGCCCCACACTGTGATAGAGCTTTTTTTCGTTATGCGTAGACACAACATTGCTTCATTTTTTGAGCTAGGTGCAATTTTTTATGCTTGAATAATTGATAGGTTCGTGTTAAGCGAGTTAACAAACAATCAACTGGCTCCTTGGAAATAAAATACAAGTAAATGGAGGCTGGCTCAAGACAGTCATGTATATAAAAGTGGCTTGGTTTTTAATTTGTTTGTTCGTCCTTTCTTTTTAAAAAATGTTCTTTATAATGACAGCAGTGAGTTAAACGCGTATATAAATCACAAGCACGCAAACCTCCGTCTTTCTGCCTGTTACAAATAAACTGCCTGTTACAGATAAACATGTACACATACAAACACAGTTTGTATGTGTACATGTTTATTTTTACATGTGTACAGTTTTGTTTAATGTTGTACACAGACAGACAAAAGGCACTGAAAAGTCACCTCACCTCATCTTGATGTAGGAAGAAAATCAGTAGTGTAAGTCTGCCATCTAATGGACTAACATAGTGCTGCAACAAAGGGCAGCAACTTTTCATATCATGAAATATGTTTTTTTTTCTTTATTATTGGCCTTCTTTAGGAAGAAGGTCAGAGGTCAGGTTCAGGTACTCTGAACCTAAGGTCTGGTTCATGTAAGCACCCCACATGCAGCAGAAATAAAAGTGTAGTGTAAAAAGAGACAGATTGAATTACTGCCAACCAGCTAATGGATGATAAAGTAGTCTGGCAATAATAATTTAAAAAAATGTTTGCGCAGACTTTTTGAAGAAGAAGAAAAAGAAGAAGAAGTCCTGGCCTACTGCTGAGGATAGCTTTGCAGTCCATCAGAACATGCAATGACTGTTTAAGCCACATTAACTTATCATCTTCGCGGCAACGAATTCAACCTGCAAAAAGTCAGAATTATGCTAATACTCGCTCACCTTTTTCTCTTGCTGGTTACCCGGATATCTGGCACTAGTCTGCCAAACTAAAATGCTTGAACCACACTTATTTCTTTATATTTTGCTTCCAAGTAGCCAGACTTTCTACATCTGGCAGTGACTTTTTTGTCACACTGCCAGGACAGTAAAAGCACACCTGGATAGATAAACACAGAATACAACACTATCAGTTACTGAAGCAGTGTGTGATTATTAAAAGAGAACAAAAGGCAGCCATGGTCCAAAAAAGGAGCTTTGAATGTTCTTCAAGTAGCCTGAAAGTACTATTCCTGAAGGCTACGTAATGAAATGACAGGAAAGTTTGCCTAAGAGAGTTAAGGCTGTCATCTGAAATATTGACTTTTAAGCTTGGTAGAATTGAAAAAACTTTTTTTGCCTTTAAAAAAAAGTATTTCCAAAAATACATGTTTCTGTATGGATTCACCATTTTCCTAACAAGATATAAATAAATGAATAGTATCTCAAGACTTTGACAAAGTACTGTGTATATATGTTATGTTTTAAATCTGAGTTGCTCTAAATATGATGTGATCTGTCTTGCAGTATTGGTCATAATGTACAATCATTTCTTTATTTGTTGTCTCACTTTTTAACTATATGTTTTATTTCGCTACCTGAAGCGTACATTTTACACTTTAGAGCATTTACTTGTCTTTTAGGTTGACATCAAAAAATATGGCTGAACATCCATCCGTCCATCATCCATCCATTGTCTTCCGCTTATCCTACGGCTGAACATATTGATGTCAAAACCAGGGACGCTGTAGTAGAGTATTTGTATCAGTGGAAGGCGCGCTAAAGGGGGACGTGGGCGTGTCAACATTAATATGTGCGAGCGCAAAGTCTGTAAATTGTTGCTCGTGCGCTGTTGTCGAGAATTTGTGGGCATATACAAGTAGGTTTAGAGGGGAATAAAATCAGAATTGCATACAAAATTAAAATAAAAGGAGATTCGGTACGGGTGTCGCCATCTTTAGTAAGGGACAATAACCCAACTCCTATAACACAACTTGTTGTAATTCGCGCAAAGTCGTAACGTGTTTACTTTAAATCGATTTGCAGTGTTCCTAAAAGTACACTGGTACTTACTGCACGATTCGCACACACAAATTGACAAAAATAAAAAAAATGTATATACCTTTACCTCCGAAACGGTTTGCAAGTGGGTCCTTGTCGCCATGTTTACTTTGGGTGACGCCAACTCTCTTCCATTTTCCTCCGCCTCTGGTTGTCAAGAAGATGGCAGCTTCCAGGCAGGCATGAGAGGAAATACTTCTTCACAAATCGAATGAATTTGGATTATTGCCGCAAGATTAGAGCACATATCTGTGTTTTTGCAATAACTGCATCGAAATAAGTGAGTAAAATTCTGAAGCGTCTGTGCCCTTTTCGCTCTGTTGTGTTTTGTTGTAGCAAACCGCCCGGCCATTTTTCTTGTGGGAGCTGTAGACTTAGGCCGATTGTTGAAAAGATGGCTGCTTCCAGAGACGGCATGAAACATAATAACATTGTGTTTATGCTGTTTAACTCAATTTAGCTCAGTTTTAAGACCGTTGCCGAGCTTGCCTTTGTATCAGGTAAATTATGCACGACAGAGAAACTTTAAATTGCGTTGAATTTAATTGAGAAATTCGGCAGCGCTTTGACAGATGCCAGCTAACGCCGTTAGCTCGAGCAAATTAGGTTGAGTAACTAGCCGCTAGAGCTAACGGGGTACGGCTAACATGAGAATTTGAATGCCGCGATTGCAACTTTAAATTTTTTGTAAATCTGGGTAAAAGGTCCCATAGTTGTTTGGCCCTTTAGTCCCATAACATTTGCAACTGTTAACACAAACTTTGGATTTTTTTATAACGTTGATAATTGCGGTAAAGCGGTTGCAAAGAATGCTAAAGTTGTTAGCTACAATATGGCGACTCCCAGAGAGGCATGAAAATAGCCGACTGTTGCTAACGATTGCAGTAGTGGATAAATTAGTGGTGCGACTGTGTATCGTTTTGTGAACACGGGCTTATAATCACCTGTTGGATTTGTATTCATCCTACCTTGTTTTTTGTTGATGTAGTGGGTTAGTTGTCATGTATTTTTATTTTTCGTTTGCTTCCGCCATTTTTCCGACGGGCAGTAGCGTTAGCGGGTGTTTGTTTGGTTGCAAGATGGCGGCTTCCATGGATTGAATTCAATGGTTAGAAACAACTAATAATAAACTTGGATAATGGCAAGATTTACTATGATTCTTAACAGAAGTACGACGTCATAACTGCGTAAGAGACCATAAAGCAGAAGTTGCTCGAAAGGTTTTGTGCAAATATAGTTTATTGCTGTTATTGTTTTTTCTTGTCTTTTTTTTGACAGTGTTCATTAACCAAAGCTAACCGCTAACTGTAAAGCCTGCTTTAAAGTTAGCTATATTGCACGGTTAGATGTTATTTTTGTATTGCATAGGTTTTATGTAAAGATAACAGAACTATTCAAGCACACATGACTAATGCGTCTTTATTATTTATTTCGGTAGAAGTCATGTCTGCCCCTGGCTCCGCGGTATCTGGGACCACGGCGTCGGTTCTGCAGCCGCGATGGAAACGGGTCCTCGGGTGGTCTGGTCCTGTTCCCCGGCCCAGACATGGACACAGAGCTGTGGCTATAAAGGAGCTTATGGTTGTTTTCGGCGGTGGAAACGAAGGGATTGTGGATGAGCTGCATGTATACAACACCGGTAAGCGCAACTTTGCATAAAGAACTTTATCAATTGTTTCTCCAGAAAGCATAATTTCTTTACAAATAAAATTCAGATATTTGGAAGGCTAACCTAAAGTACTTCTACATCTAAAACAGTACCGTTCATTTCAGTATATGTTTATAATGCGCAAAACTAAATAGCCTTGCAGGCCCCAGTAGGCCAAACAGAAGTCAGCCCCCCCTGTCGGAGAAGGATTTTAATACACGTTAAAAAAGGCGGGCTAAAATAAAATGGATGATGCTGGTTGGTTTAAGCATATCCTCTGCCCCAGTTTCCTGCTTATAAACCAATAAGGGCAGGCAGACTCAGCAGTTGTGTTTGTGTTCCCATTCTTTAATATAGATTTTAAGTTTATGTTTCCAAAAATAGAGGGTTATTTTTTGCTTGTACTTTTAAGCATTTTAAAGCCTTAGTGGGTGTGATAGCATGTCTTTACTTATTAATTACAATTTGCCACAGGAAAGCCTCCAGAAATAACCCCTTTGCTGTTATTGTGTTTTAATTTTTAGCAACAAACCAGTGGTTTATCCCAGCAGTCCGTGGTGATATCCCTCCTGGTTGTGCTGCATATGGTTTTGTCTGTGATGGCACACGGTTGCTGGTATTTGGTGGAATGGTGGAGTATGGAAAGTACAGCAACGATCTTTATGAACTACAGGTAAACCTTTATTGAAAAATAACCCCAGTTTTCGTACTAAGTTTGCTTGTTAGTATAATGAAGGCTTGTAAAGTATTTATAGCAACAAAATATAGCTGGTATCTAAGTCAGATTTTCCAGAGATATTTACAAAGCAATGTTCATATGTAGGCCATCGTACTGCAAAGTCTCTTTATCAGCTGCATGCGAAATTTTCTCTTGTCTGCATCAGAGATGACTGATACAGGAAAAAATTGAGAAAGTTGATTGCAAAGTTATGTTTCACCCCTGTTACAGTTAAAATATTCACTAGAACAGGCAAATTATTACAGTTAAATTCAAGGTCACTTGTAAGATTCATCACTATACGTGTTACTGAGTGTTCAATGCTCAGCTGTACAGCATTATAGTAAGGTTGTGTCATTGAAACTATGATGACTTGTGAAATGCACACAAGTGTGTTGCAAAGTTTATGGTTTTATTGGTTGTGCTAGTCTTGAGAAAATACATTAAAGGAGTAATGTGTCTTTATTCTTAAAACTGTAGTAGAAAGGTTACAATTTAGGTTGTTCTGCTCTTCTAGTATGTTTGGGTTTGCCAAATTTAATTAACCGATCCTGAGAAGTTCTCAAATGTTACATGTTTCTGATTAAAGGATGTAAGGAAGCAGTGTGCCAAAAGTTTTTGTCACCAGATCCCAGGTGGATTTTTAATCATTGGGAAATGGAGTAGATCTGTAAACAAACACTAAATAAATGTGGACTTGATGAGGGGGGGAAAGTATGTAAGGGTTCAGTCACAATTGTGATGCTAAATCTGTCCTTATTTTTATGTTGTCAGAACAAGGAATGTGGTCAGCTTAAGACTTGTTAGTTACAGCTTCTGCTGCCATCCATCGACTGATCGTTTTTTTTCACTTTGGTTTCTGCTACAGGCTAGCAGATGGGAATGGAAAAAATTAAAAGCAAAAAACCCGAAGAATGGCCCCCCTCCTTGCCCTCGTCTTGGCCACAGCTTTTCACTGGTTGGCAACAAATGCTACCTGTTTGGTGGACTCGCCAATGACAGCGAAGACCCAAAAAACAACATTCCCAGGTACAGAGGTTTTCTGAACAGTCGTCAGTGGAGCACTGTTTTGCAGGACTGCAAATATTTTTCTGTTTCAGCCACCGACGTGAGTGTCACTGTGTTTTTATTCATCAGATACCTGAATGATCTGTACACACTCGAGCTTCGTGCAGGTTCCAGTGTGGTTGGATGGGATATTCCGATCACATACGGAGTCCTGCCTCCTCCTCGTGAGAGCCACACTGCTGTGGTATACACAGAGAAGGCAACCAGGAAGTCGCGCTTAATAATCTATGGAGGAATGAGCGGTTGCCGTCTTGGAGATCTATGGACACTTGACATTGGTATGTTTTATAAAGTGTAAATGGAGAAATAACAACACTAAAATTGAAATGCCCTGCTGTCAGCCCTCTGAGACATGATGCTATTCAGAACAAATGGAACTGAGCATTTCACTGTTAGAGAAGCAATATAGAAAATTGTGAGTTTTCTGTACACAAGCTGCCTTACCTATTTGCATTTAAGAATAGATAACCTTTTTTTTATTTATTTATTTTTTTTAATCTCCAGATACCCTGACATGGAACAAACCATCAGTAAGCGGCACAGCACCACTTCCTCGAAGTCTTCACTCTGCTACCACCATCACAAACAAGTGAGATGACTGCTGCACATTTTCATTTTAGTCATTTTTGAAATTCTGTGCTTGTTAAATGGTCTAAGTGCGAATTCATTTCTCTGTGCAGGATGTATGTTTTTGGAGGATGGGTACCTTTGGTGATGGATGATGTCAAAGTGGCCACACACGAAAAAGAGTGGAAATGCACAAACACTCTTGCGTGCTTGAACCTCGGTTTGTCTATCTCTGTTTTTATTGGAATCGTTTTTTTGTTTGTTTGTTTTTTAATAGCAAATGTGCAGTGCCACTCTTAACTTTTGTGTAATTCTTCGTTAGACACCATGTGTTGGGAAACAGTGTTGATGGATACTCTTGAAGACAACATCCCCAGGGCCCGTGCTGGTCACTGTGCTGTGGCTATCAATTCCAGGCTTTATGTATGGAGTGGCCGTGACGGTTATCGTAAAGCTTGGAACAACCAAGTCTGTTGTAAAGATCTGTGGTACCTGGAAACAGGTAGGTGTGCTGTAACATGAGTGCTGTTGGAGACAACAGCTCGTTATTAGATAGTATTGAAAATTCTGCTTCCCCCCCAGAGCGACCACACGCCCCTGCCAGGGTGCAGTTAGTCCGTGCCAACACAAACTCTCTGGAGGTGAGTTGGGGTGCAGTCTCCACAGCTGACACATACTTGCTGCAGCTGCAGAAGTATGACATTCCTGCAACTCCAGCTGCAGCCTCTCCAGCTATGAGCGCAACCCCATCGCAGCCCCTTAACTCTCCAAAGAGCCCAGTGCCAGCTGCTGCAGCACCGTCGGCTCAGAGCTTACCACAGACAGGTATTACAATTTTGCATTGTTGTTACCACACCAGGAAGCTCAGCAACTGCAACAACCCAAATTCTACAAGGTGTGAATAATTTGGTTCATTTGTTTTACAGCAGTTTTAAAGGTTGCAGCTCAGCAGTCTGCAACAGGCGCATCTGTTGTCACAGTTCGTCCCAGCCAGCCGGGGAAATCCCCCGTCACTGTGACATCCCTTCCTCCAGGTGTTCGAATGGTAGTTCCAGCCCAGACCACCCAGGGATCGGTATGAGCAGTTTCATACAGTTGTGTTCTTTCGCTGTGAACTGCACTGCCAGATCAGCAAATAATGTCAACATTTATTTCTTTTTAACTTTTAGCCAATTGGAAGTAGCCCTCAGATGAGTGGCATGGCAGCTTTAGCTGCTGCTGCAGCAGCAACCCAGAAGATCCCGCCCTCTTCGGCAGGAACTGTCCTCAATGTTCCTGCAGGTGCTACCATTCTCAAAACAGTGGCAGTTTCTCCCAGCACAACCACAGTGAAAGTGGCTTCTCCAGTCATGGTACACGTTGCAGTAAACACTCTCATTTCCAACATTATGCTCATCCTATCACAAGCCATTTGTGATAATAAATTTGTGCTTGTAGGTCAGTAACCCGGCCACCCGGATGTTGAAGACTGCCGCTGCCCAAGTGGGCACAGCAACTGCATCCTCTCCCACCACTACCACCAGACCCATCATCACTGTGCACAAGTCTGGTGCAGTCACAGTGGCCCAGCAGGCCCAGGTGGTGACCACTGTGGTGGGAGGAGTCACCAAGACCATCACCCTGGTCAAGAGCCCCCTGACCATGGGCAGCAGTGGCACTCTGGTAAGAAAATATGGATTCTTTAGCATAATGTAATACTGCAACTCTACTTGAGAGCACCCTTTGGTGCTTTCACAGGCATGCTTTAAACCATGGATTCTGTAAAATGCTTCCTCGCACTCTGCATCTTTGTATCGATTGGTCACTCAATGGTGGCGTCTTTTTGAACCAGTAGGGAGGGTGTAAAAGTTGGCCTACAGTGACTGTTGGAAAAGACAGGGAGCATGATGTCAGTGATCTGCATGACTGTCGGTCAGTTAGGGCTAGAATGATTCTAGAGCCACAAGTTTAGTGATCGAGCATCCGGCTGACCTCCCCGTAATATCCGATGTTTTCTGGTGACTCGTGAATTTGAGTCTCTCTCCTATGTCGGCAGATCTCCAACCTTGGCAAGATGATGTCTGTGGTACAAACCAAGCCAGTGCAGACATCAGCTGTCACAGGCCAGGCTTCCACTAACCCTCTCACACAGATCATACAGGTCAGCTATCTGCATGAGTGCAGGCAAAAACAGGAGGTAGCTTAAAACTCCTGAGACAGGCACCACGTGTCTTTCCCTGAATAGTTTGCATAACATGCACCTTTCTTTCCAGACGAAGGGTCCACTCCCAGCTGGCACAATCCTGAAGCTGGTGACCTCTGCAGATGGCAAACCCACAACCATCATCACCACCTCCCAGGCTGGAGGCACAGGAAACAAGCCCACTATCCTCAACATCAGCGGAGTCTCTCCTACTACCACTAAGCAGGGTACCACCATCATTAAGACTATCCCCATGTCAGCCATCATGACCCAGCCTGGAGCTACAGGTCTGTTGTCATTCAAGTTTGCACACTTTTTGGCATTTGCTGTGTAAATTAACCTTTAGGTTAAGGATTAGTGATTGATCAGTGATTATATTCATGCTTGTGTTTGTCCTTGCAGGTGTAACAAGCAGTGCAGGTATGAAAACGCCCATTACAATCCTTACCACAAAGGTGATGACCACAGGAACTCCTGGGAAAATCATCACTGCGGTGCCCAAACTTGCCACGGCAGCTGGCCAGCAGGGACTGACACAGGTAAATTGTCTCTTTTTGCTCAGCAGTGTTTGGTACATATTGTGTTTGTTGTGCTGCCTGTTTATCCTAAACCTTCTGTTTCTAGGTGGTTTTGAAGGGTGCTCCCGGGCAACCTGGCACTATTTTACGCACTGTTCCCATGAGCACGGTGGGTGGCGTTCGTCTGGTTACACCAGTGACTGTGTCTGCTGTTAAGCCGACTGTCACAACTCTGGTTGTCAAGGGGACTACAGGTACGAAAAAATTACTAAGTAATGATTATGTAAATTAAGTTTTGTTTCTCTGGTTTCATTTTTCAAACCACATTTCTTCCAGGTGTCACCACTCTCGGCACAGTCACTGGTACCGTTTCTACTAGCTTGGCGGGAGGCACAGTTGATAGTTCAACTGCCTCTCTCGTTACTCCCATCACCACACTGGGAACCGTTGCTACCCTGTCCAGCCAGGTCATCAACCCAACTGCCATTACAGTTTCAGCTGCTCAGACTAGCCTGACTTCTTCCTCCGCACTGCCCTCTTCTACTATGACAGTGCAGGTAATACCCAGCAGCTCCACTTTGTAATATTTGTATTTTAGTCATTAGGTTTTGAAGCTCTTGCAGTAGCATATCACAACATGCTGAAAAAGACCATATGTGAAGATGTTGCTACCTCTTCTTGTAAACATAGACTAATGGAGAGCTGCTCCTCAGAAATTTTCAGACAGTCAATGAAGTTCTTCTGTTTTAGACCATGTATAACATACTATTTGCCTTAGAGCTGACATCTCTTTCCTCTCAGCAGAACCAGCCCACCCAGGTGACTCTGATCACAACTCCCAGTGGTGTTGAGGCTCAGCCAGTACAAGATCTACCAGTATCCATCCTGGCTTCACCAACCTCTGAGCAACCCACTTCCACTGAGGCTGGAGCTGCTGGAGAGAGCTCTGGAACTGTCACTCTGGTCTGCTCTAATCCGCCCTGTGAGACCCACGAAACGGGAACTACCAACACAGCCACCACTTCTTCCGCAACAATTGGTGCAGGACAGGTCTGCTCTAACCCACCGTGTGAGACCCACGAAACCGGAACCACCAACACAGCCACCACTTCGTCTGCAACAATTGGAGCAGGGCAGGTCTGCTCTAACCCACCATGTGAAACCCATGAAACAGGAACCACCAACACGGCCACCACTTCCTCAGCTACAATCGGTGCAGGACAGGTCTGCTCGAATCCGCCCTGCGAGACCCATGAGACCGGAACTACCAACACAGCCACAACTGCTTCTTCAAACATGTCTGCGCTACGCATGTGCTCCAACCCACCATCTGAGACCCATGAAACCGGAACAACAAACACGGCTACCACAGCAACGTCGAACATGGGAGGAGTGCAGCAGGTGTGCTCCAACCCGCCCTGTGAGACCCATGTGACGGGCACCACCAACTCCGCCACACAAGCTTCATCTAGCATGAATGCAAACCAGACAGACACGGTGCAGAGCGTGTGCTCTAATCCACCCTGCGAAACCCATGAGACGGGGACCACCAATTCTCCGTCCACAGCCACCTCCAGCATGGGAGGAGACCAGACCAGCACAACAACAGCCCTGGTCCAGAGGGTTTGCTCCAACCCTCCCTGTGAAACACACGAGACAGGGACCACCAACACAGCCACAACTGCCACTTGTAGCATGGAGACAGGTGAAGGCACTGGTATGTAAACATACTGTGTACATTTTACCTGAATAATCTTATTTCTTTTCTTTCTTTCTTTTTATAATTAACAGCAAGTTAGGTTTCCGTACACTGTGCGGCAACTCTGTCTTTTTTTCTTTTTTTAATTACACTTGTCTTAATATTTCTTAAAATAACATCTAGATCTCACATGACGGATGATTGTTTTTCTCTAAGCAGTAAAAGTAGTTTGTTTAGAAATCAGCTATGTTACTATGTCTCATTAGCAACCCAGCAGACAGAAGAAGGAGCAGAAGGTACCAGCAGCACAGAAGAGGCATCCACCACAGCAACAACTGGCACCACCCAGGGCAAGGCTATCACTACTGTCACTCAGTCTACACCAGCCCCTGGACCCTCTGTGCCTGTAAGAATACCACATCATTCCTGTCAAAATAAGATCCTTTTCTAAAAACCATCCAGTATGACTAGGTGATGGTGGTAAAAGTAATCCTGGTAGATGTCCACGTTGGGGCTGCATTTCTGAAGTTGATATGCTGTACAGACAAAAGTACCAGGCCACCTACACATTACACTTAAAGGATCTGCTTGACCATGGAAACTGAAGTTGTGAAACTCCCGGTGCACAGTACTTGTGCTGACGAGAAAGCCAGAGCAAGTTTATAATCCTGTAGGTATTGAGTCAGCAGAGTGTTGATAGTGTTGGCGTCCTATTACGTTACTGCGCTGAATATCTACGAGCTCTTTAGAACAAAACATTCAGAAATGTTTGTAAAGGCAGACTGTATTGGTAGGTGCCAGAATTTAAACACCGGTGGCCATGGGACTGAAAACACGTGACTTCGCAGATTAAGAAGTGTGGCCTAATACTTTTGTCAATATGTGTCAATGTCATTTCCAGAGTTTCTTTCTCATTGTGGGGTATGATTTCTTTGTTTCCCTCTAGTCGATCTCATCCATCACAGAGGGAGTAAGCACTGCAGCTAGCTCCACAGAGGAACCCATGCAGACTGATGAGCCAGCATCAGCAGAAGCTGCACCTGTTGAGGAAGGAACCGCAGCAATGGAGACGCAAGCAGAGGTGAATAAAGTATGAAGGCAAAAAAGTCTGTTTGGCCTTTGATTTTGAAACTCTTTGCAGTCATGCATTTTCCATGTTTTTTTGATGGAACTGCTTTAATGTGTTCCCCAGGGAGAAGCAGCAGCAGCGACAGCCTTGAACCTTCCTTCAGAGCTGATGTCTGAGGGCCAGGGAGCCACACTAATGGTGACGGGGCTGTCGGACGAGGAACTGGCTGTCACTGCAGCAGCAGAGGCGGCTGCACAAGCAGCAGCCACAGAGGAAGCCCAGGCCCTCGCTATCCAGGCTGTCCTCCAGGCAGCTCAGCAAGCCGTAATGAGTGAGTAGAATCAAAGCTTTTTGTTCAGACTTTCGAATTTTGAACCATAGCATAGCCTAAGATCAAGGGCTGGCTGTAGTTCACAGGATACTTGTCAGTAAAACTATTCCTCTAGATGTGAAACTCCTGAATTCTGTGATCTTGCTATTCATAAAAAATGTATAACTTACAGATGAAGGCGATGCTGCTGGAGAGAACCAGCAACCCACCAACATCCCCATCATGCTGACCCAGCAAGATCTTGCAGCACTGGTCCAACAGCAGCAACAATTGCAGGAGGCTCAGGCCGCAGCTCAGCAGGCCACGGTGGACACAAGCTTGCCCACTGAGGGTCTTGCTCCTGCCGACAGCCTCAATGATCCGTCTGTTGAGAGCAATGGGCACAACGAAATGGCCGCTGCAGTCACAAGTGCTGTGGCTTCTCTCCTGCCACGCACCACAGCTGAGAGTATGTTTGTGTTTTTTTTTTTTTTTTTTTTATAGTTACTTTGGATGTTACTGTTTGTTACAGCAGACTGATTATTTTTGTATTGCTCTTGACATTGCACAGCGCTTGCGCCATCAAGTACGTTTGCACCCTCTGCATCTGTGGCAAGTCCAGCTAAACTTCAAGCAGCAGCCACTCTAGCAGAGGTCGCCAATGGCATTGAGGGAGAGGTGAGTCATTTTGGTGCTGCTGCACTTCTGATTATGTCAGTTGAGGTGAAGAGAGGAAAGGAGGAATTTGTTGACCGTTTTTGTTCCCATGCAGAAGCAAGCCCCTCAGCCAGCTCCAGTGAAGCCTGTTGTGAAAAAGGAGAACCAGTGGTTTGATGTTGGGATTGTTAAAGTGACAAATATGGTTGTCACTCACTACTATGTGCCAGGAGATGATTCTCAAGGAGATGTAAGTTGTCTCAGGGAGCCTTTTCTTGTTCAGAATGATATTGATGTGCGTTACAAGAGTCCATCTTTATCTAATCAACTACTTGTATTTATGTGTTTGGTAGGATGACTCTGGCATTATACCAGATTACAGCCAGATGAAGAAAATGGAGCTGCAGCCTGGAACAGCTTACAAGTTCCGTGTTGCTGGAATCAACGCCTGCGGTCGTGGAGCTTTCTCTGAGATTTCGGCTTTCAAGACTTGCCTACCAGGCTTCCCGGGGGCACCTTGTGCCATCAAAATCAGCAAGGTAAACAAACCCTGTTGCATTGTAGATTTTACTCACAGGTGTGCCATACGTGATCACATGAGCCATGGTTTTGGCACCAAGTAGCATCTTTTCACTGTATCCCCCCCCAGAGCCCAGATGGTGCCCACCTAACCTGGGAGCCACCCTCGGTGACGTCAGGAAAGATCATTGAGTACTCTGTGTACCTGGCCATCCAGAGCAACCAAACAGCTGAAGCCAAGGCTTCCACCCCAGCCCAGCTAGCCTTCATGCGTGTGTATTGTGGACCCAACCCATCTTGCTTGGTTCAGTCGTCCAGCCTCTCTAACGCACACATCGACTACACCACCAAGCCAGCGATCATCTTCCGCATTGCCGCCCGTAACGAGAAGGGCTATGGTCCTGCCACACAAGTTCGATGGCTGCAAGGTGAGTTCACAAATAAGTTCTTTAAAATATTAAAAATACTTAATTACTGAGGCTGCTGTTGATGGATTGAATCTCTCCACTTTAATGCCCTGTAGAATCTGGCAAAGATGCCTCCTCTGCAAAACCGGCCCCCAAAAGACCAGGCACCTCTCCTGATACGTAAGTACAGTATTCATGTTTCATATCGTGCACACAGGAACATTTCATCGATGAATAAAACATCCAGCACTTATTCTGGTTTTGTGTGTTCTCCTGCAGTAAGTCTACTGGTCCAAAGAAAGCAAGGACGGACCAGTGAGGTTGCCTGGAGATCCCTCCCAGTCTTTTCTTTTGGTCTTTTTTTTACCCCACTCGCTGTCTTTTTATCAGGAAGACTGACCTTCACCCTTTCTCCTCTTCATCCTCATCCTAACCTCATCCTCCATCCACTTCCCCAATGTCTCAGACCAAGACGGCAATGGAGGCAGAACAACCATATGAAGCCGAGACGAAAGTTGATCTGAGAGATGTTTCTGTAGATAAAACCCTCCTTCCTCCTCGTTCTGTTGGTCGTACTATTTTTAGAGCAACACAAACCTAGAAGCACATTATCTTTTTCAGTCACATCCCCTTCCATCCTTTTAACACCTATTTTTGACTTATTTCAATAGTTGGAACAGTATAGAGAAGCATTTACATCTTTCACAAACTGGGAGCCAGCCTGAACGCAATGTTACCCTTTTTCTTTTTTTTTCTCCTGTGTTTTTGGGGAATTCTGGGGGGGATGTAGAGAGAGACTACATGGAATGATGTACAGTGTTGAAAAAGGCTGTGGAAGCATTAGTATAGATGAGAGGAAAAAAAAATCGGTATGGAATCAAATAAAGCACTTGTCCTCTGTGAAGGAGGACTTTTTTTTTTTTTTTTAATTATTATTATTATTTTGCTCAAAACTAATTTGCTTCATTGAGAACCAAGTCTGTACAGTCATCGTACTGGACTCCAGTCTCCTGGTAATGTCATCACTGTGCGCTTTTTACCCCAAGATGAGGACTGGTGGCCAACATGTTGGAAGAATGGCAAAAGGAAGAGATTTGTAGAGAACGAATGACTTTGCTAGGACTGAGACTTGCAGCACACATGGAAAAAAAAAATCTTCCCAAAAAATTAGCAAGCAATGACGCAGAAGATCTTTTGTGTAGTTTATTTTTGTATTTTTTAAGCTTTTTTTCCTTCTGTGTGTATGTGTATGTTGTGTGCATTTTTAAGAGAAAAAAAAATACATCAGTTTTTTTTAACTGTTGTTCATCCCAATAATTTGTGTTCATGGGAAGATGTTGTGGCTAATGTTGAGGTTGCCACTCTATTTTAAAAAAAAAAAAAAAAGAAATCTTCAGTTGGTTGTATGTTCTTGTTAACAGATGGCAATGAAAGTGAGAAAGACTTTTTGTATTTGTTCCAAGTAGAAACCACAGAGGTTATAGGACTGAAGGGAACTTTTGATGTGGACCCAGGGAGAGGAGTTTTTACTTTGTTTACTACTCGATACTTGTGTTGCTTCATTTGCCAAACATGGAAACACAAGGGGGAGGAGGGGCTTAGAAAAGACCAACATCAGATCTTTTCCATCCTTTCCCCTCCCCCTCCATGATATCCCGATCAGTTGTCCTATGCTTTATACGCTTATGAATGTGCTGTCCTCACGTCTAAGTTTTAGAATGGCAAATTATCAGTAGAATTATTTTCCCTTCCCCTATTTGATGTATGTAAATCCATTTAATAAATCTTTTGTTCCTTTCCACGGCTCTGTATTCCAGACTACAGATGGTGTGCGAGCTAACTTTGACATGTAAAACCCATATGTCTTTTGAATGGCGATGTCTTGGGAAGAAAGCTTACATTGCTGGAGTGTACTCACTTGTAAATTAGTTCATTCATAGAGCAAGAATGAAAAAAAAAAAAAAACCCAGACAAAACAAAAAAAAAAAAAAAAAAAAGGAAACATCTTGGCCTTTTATATAATTACCTGTAACAAACTGTTTTTACATGTTGGTCATCTCTTGATTGCCTTTTGTGTCTTTGCTTATAAAAGAAACGTATATATATATATATATATAAATATATATAGTCTCCCTAATTTGCTTCTGTCAAGCTGATTCACTGTAGGAGTCTGAATCACTGCTAGGTTCATTACAATACAAAACTTGTACAGGGAGGAGGTTTCTGACTGGACATGAGTGTATATCTACTTTGTAAGAGTGGATTCAGTTGTGATGGTAACGACGGCCATGAAGATGAGAGCCCGGGTTTGCCGCTTTTTCTCTGGCCCGTACCTCGGGTTCTGTTTGTGATTTCTCCCAATTACTTTCTAGAAATGAAAACTTTCTCTTCATATGCATTCATAATTTTGTGCGTGTCGGTGTGTCTGTTGAACAAAACTAGACATGCATGCAAAAAAGCAGTGTATTTTAGTAGTGATGCCTTAAGTTAGACCATAAGCTGAAGGTTCTCAGAAAAAAAAAAAAAAGAAGAAAAAACATTTAATGAGTTTGTTCCTCTCTCCATGTGGTATACAATTGTGTCCTTTCCTTCCACAGTACCTTTGCTGGGTCACTATTTTTGCACCCTCGTTAGATAGGTCCTCATCAGCAGTGCCGAGGTCTCTGAACTTTCCCCTTCCACACTGGGACGAGTGCGCCTCTCAGCACTCACAGGTGTTGCGAGTTTCTCTCGGCTGTTTGCAGGTTATCTGGAAATGTCCTGTATTTTCCAATGTGTGTTTTTTGTACTGTAGGGAGTAATGTATCTTTTATCATCAAAAAATAAACATGTTAAACATAAAAAAAAAAAAAAAAATTGGGCTTTTGTGCGTGTGTGTTTATTAAGAGTAAACACAAGACAAGTTGAATCACCTGCTGTAAGCCACGCTGAGCCGCTCTCAAAAACGGCTTCTCTACATCCAGATCTTCTTTGGCACTTCCTTCAAAGTATTCAGCTCTAATTTCCTCGCACCACTGCCGGGCCAGCTTGTCAGACACCTGAGAGGAAACAAAGTGTTACTCACATGACGGATCAGAGTAATGTGTGGAATAAAACGCACAAATCTAAAGGATGAGTTTCACGAGCAGCGGGCTTGGAAAGCCTGTGGTGACCAGAACACTTCAAACTAAATAATGGTCACTTTTGTCATGCTGAGAGCCATCCTGAGATGTTGACATCTGATTTGTAAGAGTTAATACAAATGCAGATTAAAGGCTTAGCATTAAGAATATAAAGGACAAACACAGCCCTGATTTCTTTATATTTGCTCCTAGTGAGCCAGTGATCTTGACCAATAGTTCTTCAGGCTTTCTGAAGGTCTTTCAAAGTTTTTCTTTCTACACTGACTGCATTTCCCTCTGTTCAATCCAGTCATAGACACTAATCTACGAATCATTCAAGCATTAAATAAATCCACCTAACTCAACGTACGAAGTCTTCACATAACAAAAAACATAGCAAACCCATTTCAAATGATATTGTTAGGTGCTCCGTTACTAGCAGCCTGTCATTAAAAACATTTGTTCACATTTCTTGACCAGAATCTATTAAAAATCCCAAAGACAACACTTTGACAGGCATAAAATATTTTTGCAAAGGGATTTCCATTCGCATCTCTACAAAGTGTGCAGTGAGTACTATACGTAATATAGTAGTCACTGTTAACTGTTATTCTGTCAGACTTCAGGTTGTGTTTTTGTATTTTATTTGAATTCAAATGTTCCAACTCTGCCTAACCAAATAAAATAAGCACAAAAGAAAGCTAAAGATTGTTTAGACAGTTTCTCTTTCCATCCCAATAACACTTAAATGGGTACACTGTTATTTCAGCTGCTGGCTTCTTTGTTAATCATTTTTAGGTCTGAGTCGGGATGTGGCTATAGATAGTCACATCTGATTTTGAGCTGCCACTTCCTTGTGAGAGTCACATGCAGTGTGTCACTTTGCATCAGCTTTCTTCATTCTGCAAAACTGAATAATAATCAAAATAATATCAACTGACAATTTTCTTCCACCGACTTCAAGTAGTTTTCAGGCTTTCTTGTAGATTCATTGCAGTTTCCATCCAATTCCAGTAAAATCTGCACTGATTGTGATTTACAGTTTTCCTCCTTGGGTAGGCTGTAGAACAGTGAGGTTAACCTGCACTTGACCAATGCTTTCTTCACGTATCTTTCCTGCAGTGTTGACTTTTGAATACCAGAGCCAATCAAAATGTGAGACTGAGGGACAAGAGATAAAAAATGCTGTGCAGCCTCCACATAAAGTAGGACACCTGGTTACCCTGGACGCAGCTTACTTTACTGTGCGCTCACACCAAAAATAGAACAGAAGAATACAAAATGTTAATAGAGACTTCACTTTTGATCTAACACTCACTGTGACTTGCATTTCCTTTGCAAGAGTGTCATTTATAAGTGTATTTCAGAAAGAAAAGAGAAATCTCTTGGTGTAAACAACATGAAAGCATGGCTCCATTCTACCAACAGTTCAGGCTGATGGTCGTGGTGTTGGTGGTGTAATGGTGAGAGGGCACATTTTCTTGGCACACTGGGCATCTTAGTACCAACTGAGAATGGTTTAAATACCACAGC
Source organism: Perissodus microlepis (assembly GCF_051167445.1). Classification (NCBI taxonomy): domain Eukaryota; kingdom Metazoa; phylum Chordata; class Actinopteri; order Cichliformes; family Cichlidae; genus Perissodus; species Perissodus microlepis. The sequence goes on from NC_140465.1 coordinate 8,588,061, forward strand.
CTACCCGAGAACTGTTGCTGACCATGTCTATACCTTAATGACCATCTTCAGATGGCTGCTTCCAGCAGGATAATGCCACAGAGCTCAAAAATCTCAAAGTGGCTTCTTGAGCTTAACAATGAGTTTGCTTTACTCAAGTGGTCTCCACAGTCACCAGACTGGAATCCTACAGAGCACCTCGGGGATGTGGTCGAACAGGAGATTCACATCATGGATCTGGAGAAGCTGTGTGATGCTGTGGATCAAAATCTCAGAGGAATCTTTTCCCACCACCTGGGGAGTCTACACCATGAAGAATTAAGGCAGTTCTAAAGGCAAAAGTAAGCTAAGGTGTACATTTAAAAGTGCCCAGTGACTGCATACACACAGAATGGCAAAACTGAAGCAATTTGATAACAACCCCTATAACAAGGTAGCTCAATATAGACTAAAGATCCTAAACCTAAGTGATCACACAGGTTCCCACTACAGCACCAGGCCAAAAAGCAGGTAAGACAAAAATGATGTTATAGTTCAGTGGTGGTTCCAACAAATCTGCATTTAATAAAACTGTACTGAGCCACGTGTGTGGTAAACCTGGAGATGCCTCACTGAGACTGACTGAAAGAAGAGGACTTTGACTAACCTCTCGGTCGCTCAGATCCGTTTTGTTGCCCAGTACAATAAAAGGGAAATCAGAAGGATCCTTGGGTTCCCCTTGGATCAAAAACTCCTTCCTCCACCCATCCAGAGCAGAGAAGCTGGCCTTGGATGTGACATCAAACACCAGCATGCAGCAGTGAGCTCCCCTGTACAGAGGTGTACCCAGAGACTGGAACCTCTCTGTGCCTGCTGTGTCCCAGATCTGACATACACACAGTGGGAAACACGAGATTAATCATCCTATATGACATGAATGTCTTGTTCCTGGGTGTGTGGGGGCTTGTTTCACTGCCAAATGCACAGGTGCACAGTTGAATTACCTGCAGCGTGACTGTGTCCCCATCTATGCTGATTGTTTTAGAGAGGAAGTCGGTCCCCACAGTGGCCCGGTACATGTTGGTGAAGCGGTGATTCACGTATCTGTTCATGACGGAGGATTTTCCCACCCTAAGTAAACACTCACATGTTTAGTGGAAATCGACTAAATGAAGACCTCTCGCTCTTTTACCGGAGACAGCCACATTAATCTTCTTGCATCGCACTGCGCCGTTAAATACAAGCCCACACTTTCACACTTTTGAGAATTTGGAATTATGTCTTAAACTATGAACAGAAAGAGAGCCGGAGTAAATGAAAGTGAAACAAGTATCTGTGGAACTGCGGAATTAATAAGAACCTTTAAATGCCCCTTTAACTCACCCAGAGTTTCCTATGAGGATTATTTTCAGTGTACTAGGACCCTTTTTGTCACTCATATCCATGTCTGATTGTTTGGCCCAGCCGGTATGAACCCACGAGAGCTCACGCTGCCGATGCCTTCACGGGTCCCTAGAAATATTCAGCTTCAATGAATGAACGTGTCACACGCCTATAGCCAGATTTAGAAATTAAAATAAAAATAACTAAAATACTAATATTATTATTATTGTTTTAAATTTTCAAGTGATTTCCTCCGTGTGTTAAATATATTCTTTCTTTCTTTCTTTCTTTCTTTCTTTCTTTCTTTCTTTCCACACTGCTGGCAAGTTGCAACTAAATGTCCAAATATATTATGTGTTGCTTTTTTAAATCCCCAGTAGATGGCTACAAGGTTCAAATTACAAATAAATACTTCTCATGCCCCCTGTGTGTCATTGTTGTATCTAAAATTCCAATTAAGTGGCTGTGCTTTGAAGGCACCGCATCATGACAGGTGATTGGCACACAGCCGTTCTCCTCATTCCTGTCATAATGAGACGTCCACAGACTCAGCAACAGGGCTCTACTCCAGGAAAAACTCTGAGTTTGTTAACCCTGAGCTGAGGAAACTCCGGATCTTCTTGTTCCAGAAAAACAGTCAACTTCAACTCTGAGTCAGTAACTGGGGTCAGATAACCTGCTCGCTGGCAGGTTTTAATTAGCGAACTGAGTTTCTCTCTGACTCCTCCCCTCTTGCTGCACCTGAACCACCTGGCTAACACCTCGAATCATTTCCTCATTTATAAAATCGCTGTCATTGTGTAGGGGAGTGAACTAATCTGCAGAAGTTGACGTTTTTACAAGCACTGAAATCCAGGCATTTACTCCTCGATATACAGGTATATACAGCCATGACGTTGCATATTTCTAATCAACCCAGTATAAAATTCACAGGCTCCATCTCTGTGGCTCTGTGGAGAGTAGCTGTCAGACTGTCAGTCAGCTCTTCTGAAACATTTACTGTAGCAATGACTGTTTCAGTCAAACTCATCTGTGTAAAACTTTAGACGCACCACATACTGATGGTGATGGAAAAATGTCTGTCACAGCTGGATCTTGGATATGATGTGAATATTTGAGTGAAGGTGAGACTGATCTTCACAGATTGTTCACAGATTCAGTCACTGAATGATCTGAAACATTTTAAAGCAACTGAACCTCAACATATTTTCCACTGAAGATCACCTGAGTGACTCTATCAGTGACTCCAAACTGGATCAGCCCTAAGGTAGCCTATAGGCTCTGTAATGGATCAGTGTTTTTGATCACTGTTCGGCTATACTAATAAAACTTTACATTTACATTTATTATTATTATTATTATTATTATTATTATTATTATTGTTGTTGTTGTTGTTGTTGTTGTTGTTGTTGTTGTTATTATTATTATTATTATTATTATTATTATTATTATTATTATTATTATTATTATTATTAATAATAATAATAATAAACTATAATGGTTACACTGGTGAACAGTAAAGATTTATTTTTCTGTAAATCTCAAAAATGGGATTGTTACAGCCCATCAGTGCATCAAATGTTCACTAAACAAATTAAAATACATAAAAATAAAAATGAAATGCTCAAAACTGTAAAAAAAACAAAAAACAAAAAAAACCCTTCCTTTATTCCCCACTAGAGGGCAGTATAGACCTCAGGTGGTTTATTTTTCTTCTCGGACAGATATGCTTAGAGCCATGAGGTAGGGTTTCTTTGAATGATCATTAAATGACCAGTTTAGTATTTTTAACTGATTGTGAGGTTACAGTTATTAATGAAAGTTAAAATATCATCAATATTTTAATTAAATGTAAAAAAAAAAAAAAGGCTAAAAGAAGAAGGAGACATCAGAAAGGCTAAAATGCTGACATTTACTCACACTTTGTACTTTGATGTTTCAGAGTTTCCTTTTATTGGAGTAATCAAATTCTGCCATCTTTTATTACGTTTCACTTTTGAGTGTTCAGGTTAGTGTAAGAAAAAAAACCTTACAGTAACCTGAGGACAGGTTCATATATATCTATCTATATATACATCAATCATACAATCATCATAAGAATATGTTGAATTCACTGCCAAAAGCCAACGGAAAATCTCATGATTCATGAGGTTAATGAGGTGAAATAATTACCATAACTCAGTATACAGTTAGTGTCATTGTTGGGTCTTACAGAATGAAAAATAACACTTTAAAAATAATGGTTCTTGAAATAAAATGGCCAAGAATGTGGGAATTTCATCATCTAAACAGCATCATTAAATGATTCAGTAAATCTCTGCGTAAAGAAGAACAAAAAGCAATACTGATCTTAAACATGATGCTGAAGTGGAAATCCCATCTTAGTAATATTCAGAAAATCACAGTCAGTAAACTTTTTTTGCTGCATCCACAAATATGAGGTGAAATTCCACCATACAGAGACATAGAGGCATACATGAACATGATCCAGAAACTCTGAGCTCTTCTCTGGACTGACCTCATATAAGATGGACTGAGGCAAAGTGTAAACTCTTTGGTCTCTCTTTGCTGATATTGTGTTTGAAAATCATGGACTTCGTGTCCTTGCGGCTGGAGAGTAGAGGAATCATTTGGCCTGTTATCAGAGCACGGTTAAAGGCAGCACCCGTGATAGTATGGGACACATCAGCGCACGCTGTGAAGGCCTTGATTGTTTTCAGTGAGGCCATGCAATCAGTCACAATCCCTCATCTACCCATTGAAAACATCTGGTGCACTATGAAGCAAAAATATGACAGAAGGAGTCAAGCAGCTGAAACCCTCGAAATCCTTTATCAGGCACGAATGAGCAACATTTTCTTTATGTCACTTGTCTCCTCAGCTCTTCCACCTGCTGCCTTTAGGGGTCACCATAGCAGATCATCTGCTTCCACCTCACCCTATCCCTAGCAACCTGCCTGTCGGCTCCATCTGCTACATACTTTCCACACGCCCAGACCATTTTGAGCTTTCCTTTGAACTTTATCTCCAGCTGAGCCGTCCTGATGTACTCATTTCTAATCCCAATCTTCCCGGTCATTTTTAGAACTCAATACAATTGATCAGTTTCAACATCTAACATGTTGTCTATTGTGTTTTCAAACCAATACTATCAAGCTTTGTTTTACTTGATGCCTGCTTTTAGAAATGAGATTCTAGATTAATGACAGATGAGGTAGAGTTCAATTTTTCTTTGTCCAGTATCAAAGTTACTTATTTATCCTAATGTATGAGCTAAATTGGAAGCTGGTTATCAAGAGGTTAACATAAAAGCATATATAAAATATAAACAATAATAAGTAGGAAGTAGTACTTACTACTGAAACACACGGACACAGAAAATATAAACAATGCAGAATTTATATTTGTGATCATAAGAGGGGTAAAAAAAAATTGTGCAATCGTCAGCGACGGATAAAAGTTAAAAACAGAACATAAAACCTATAAGAAAAGAAAAACTCAACTACTTGACACAATGCTGAGATTCCTTCATATCTATGTCCTGTAGTGACTGTCAGAGGTGCAGCAGAACACTGAGATTGCAAAAAACAGCAACAGAAAAACTAGCGTATCTCTGTGAGGGGCACTCGTGAGTGCCCGCCTAACTTTATTAGACAATGGATGGAGACACACTCATAATGCTGTGCTGCTGCGCCTAAAAATTTATTTCAACCACAGTGAAAGTAATGGAGACGTGTACAACCATGGAGTGGAGACTTTTTGAAAAAGTGAGGACCTTCTGGATGTGACCCCCGTCTGCTCCTCCTTTCTTTCACACCTTTTAGAAAGAAGAAAGAAACGGAAGGTGTGTGAGTGTCAAGATTCAGTTTTATGGGTTTTGGTCAGAAACAGCTTTAGGCTATTCACTTAGTTAAGTCTGTAGTGAGGACCTAGAGAAACCATCGTGTCAATAAATGTCCTCAGAAACAGACTGTATGAACATTTGTGTGTGTGTGTGTGTGAGAGAGAGAGAGAGAGAGAGGGAGGGAGGGGGGGGAGAAAGAGAGAGCGCTATCCTCCTGGGTATAGCAGTGGTGCTGCAGCCCTGCATTGCAGAGATAAGACCACCGCCTTCACAGAAGCCTGTTTCTTGGGAATTTGAAAGTTGTCCTCATACTCCACTGTTGACACACAATGTCATCTGTCATCCAGCTACAAAGGCCCTGAGCAACCTCCTAACTGTCCAACAAGACACTCCAGCGTTAGTTCAAACTGTCTCTGTCGAGATACTGTCAACAGAAGACGAAAACTGTGTCCGTGTGTGTGTGTTTGCCTTGTGTGATTTATGTAGTACAGCCACTTACACGCTGTAGGGCCTTGTAGCCCTGACAGTATGCCTGTACCGCTTTATGACAGTAAGCGGCGGGCCTGTAATTCCTGGCCTCCTCCTTTCATCTTGATAACCTCTTATCAGAGCAGAGCAGCACACTCGCACTGTGGCGGCAGCCACATCCCTGCCCGGCTGTCCACGCTGCCACAGAGACCTCATCTCACTCTGATACTACTGCTCTCATTCACCCAGGCTGCAGTGTTTCCCATCCAGCACATTCACATTTAACTGTGCCATAACTGCCATTAAAAAGGAAAACCTAGAGGGGACAAACCTAAGTTGTCAACACAATAAATTGATAGCACAAGCTGGAGCCTATCCAGCTTTGCCTGAAGTGGGCTTACACTGCACAAATTAGCATCCACAGTTTAAATTCCCTGCATACCTTGATTACACGATGATGTCAGACAAACTTTAAGCTTTGTATAACAGAATCCTGAATCTAATTTTAAAGTTTTACCTGGCACTCTATTGCATTGCAGAACAATAAGTAGTATTTGCAAATAGTATTACCATCAGCCTTAGTGTAAATGTTCCTGGAAGAATCTGAATTGGTCTTATACGGTAGATGAAGAGCAGATAATAACTCAGACAGTATTCACCGCTTGTGTGTGTGTATTGCTTGGTTATTTATTTAGTATAATTACTTGCTCTTAGTCTTATGATTGAACCAACAGCAGCCTTTTGACAAATCTCGTAAAAGGAAAAAAAAAACACTGACAGGTGCGAACAGAGCAGGTTTCTTCTTCACTTATCTACGTGACAACAAAGAAAACATGACACAGGCGTCATCAGAAGGTATACGGAGGTGATGAGGAGGACATTTTATTACAGCTCTGCTTTTCCTGATATCCAACTGTTTATGGGTCCCCGGGACATTGACTTCACTGACTTTTACTACTTTAACAGTTTATTTCTGTTGTTCCAGGATACTAATTTCACAGCAACCGGTGATACTGTGTGTGGAACGTTTAGGGAAATGAAAGGCTTAGTTAGAATTTTTGTGTAACAGTTGCCATGACCTATATATTGATTTGCATCTGGCCTAACTGATACCACTTGTTAGCTATCGCTGCCTTGTCGGACGCATTTCAACTTATCTGCCTCATTCCTAAAAAACCCCAGTGTTTAATTTATTTTTTTTTTTTTCAAAAAAGAAAAAAGAAAGGCATCAATTCTTCCCAACTGTTTTTCTCCCCTGATTTCCCTGAAAACTGTAAATGAACAAAGAGAGAGGAAAGTTGGGGAGCTGCTTTGACTATCAAATGACTTTGACAGTGTCGGGTTTGTGCGCAGCCAGGCCGTGCTCAGACCATATCTCTCCCTATGATTGCAGCGTCTTTGCCGATTTGCATTACTGTGTTCCATTCTAAGCTTTGCTGGACCACAAAGAAATTGTGTCTTTGCATTTTATATTTGCTTTGTTCAAATGTCTGTCAAACTCTTTTCCACGTGGGCTTGGTCTTATCAGGGGCTGTATGCACATTTCATCAACAGACAAAAAAAGTGTCCATCCTGCATGCACACCGCAGGAAGCGGAGTTTATTTTATATTGCATTAGTATATGCATTTCTTTTAATTATAAGATCTGGAAGAAGACAATATAACACACAAAATATGATGTGCAATGGATCTGATGATTCCTATCGACTACGTGTAATTGTTTCATACTGGCCTTGGTTTTGGTCCTGATATGCTTTTTATATACGGCGCTTCCTCTGTGGAAATCATCAGAGATACAAACACGTTATCAATACTACACAAGCAGCACACACAGCCATAAAGGAAGAGCAGAGGAACTAAGATTTAAAGCACCTTCACCTTTCGCACACGCTCCAGATGCCACAAATATTTATTACATTATTTATATCTGTAGATGACACGCTTAAATGGGATTTTAAACTCATGCCTGTACATATGTAACATCTAAGCCCCACACAAGCTCGTTCTCTCTGGACCAAAGAGGTGTGTCTTTTAAAAAAATGTTTGTCCCCAACCCCTCCCACGGACTGTCTCGTAGCCCTAAACTTTGCTGGTAGTTAGAGAACTTTTTTAGTTGTAGCCATCAGCCTACAGTGAGGTCCAGCTGTGCACCACCTCCCACCTGGCTGCATACATTTTTCGGCTCTAAAAGCTCACTGCACCCATCACTCGTCGGTGGCGTCCACTCAGGTAGGTGACCAGTCGGCACTTTGCCTTCTGTTCTCATATTTTCACCCCAAACACCTGGTGTAACCAGCTTGATTAAATACAGCTGGCTAGTTTTGTTGGTTAAGAATAATTGTGCATGTGAAACTTTCACTGGCGAGAATTACGATCATCTGAGGCAATTTATTGCTTGGCAGACTGTGAATTGTGGAGATACGAGAGGCGAGAACTTTGCATGAGGGCAACAGAGAATCTGTTTCCTTCTCTGTGAAAGTGACACTTTTTTGTTTTCCATTCATTATTTTCAATTGAATTTTCAATAATTACCACAAGTATATGTAACGGTAGAGATGAATTATAATATTAATTGAATTCGCCCACTGCACGAGTTCAGCTTGAAGTTGTTTATATCCAGATCAAAAACAAGTCGACTGCTTTACACGGTAGATATATGTTCAGTGTGTTTTAATGCAAGTAGCATAATGTCAATCTATTAACATTGGAGTTTAAGGGCATAACACTCAAGGTAATTAATTGTGTTGTGATATGAGCAGCTGGGTGTGAGTTTCAAATTATTTCATCTATCCCTCTGGGGTTGTTTCTTTTTTAGTTTTGTCTCTTTTGATCAGTCCTCCACAACGTGCCGCCTCACCCCGTTGTGTCGCTGCGCTTGTTGCGTTTCTCATCAAACAGATTTCTATTAATCAGATGAGATTAGTTCCATGTAGTATCAGTGGGGCTGGATATATTTAGCATTATAATAATGCTGTCTATCAGATTTTCTCAGAGTTTATCAGCCAGTATCAGTCTCTTCTCTTTCCTCTTCTCTTCCCTCTAAAGATACGGCGCGGGGAGAGGCCTCGTCCGCTGTTGTTATAATGCACATTGTGATGCTGTGGGATGTCGTCGCTGGTATTTTGGAGCAGAATTTGTTTTTGATTCGACTTTTAAAGCAGTTTTCAGAAAGGGGCCTTCATCTCAAGCTCTAAAAATCTGCTCGAAATTTGCGTTTTTCTTTGATAAAAATTGAATCGCCCCCAAAAAAACAAAAACAAAAAGGGTTATTAATCACACAAATAAGTGAGAGTGTGACAGAGACTGCTGTTAACACTCTCACTTGAAAAGAAAAAAATCTGCCAGCAAACACCATTACACTTTGTGTGCGCTGCTGTGTTGTTTGTCCACACGGCCAGTCATCCCTAAGGGCACGTCTTTTGCATTCCTCTAACTGGCACACCTATTGTAGTGGGGCCACTTGGTAACCGTTTGGTCACTTGCTGTGTCGCTACATTTATAGACTCGTTTATTTTTAGTTTTTACTTTCAGCCGCAGTCAAATGAGGATCCTAGAAAAGGAAGTTTGAAAAAGCATGCTGTCGAGAGATCTTGTCCCTGATAACTTCAAGTTGCACTGGTTGTTGTGAAGAGAGAAGCTCGGTGATAATGCATCGGCTTCAATCAAAGTCACGGCCTCTCTCGTTCTCATCTGAATTAAGAGAGTCACAAACCTCCAACGTGCGAGGAGTTTGGTGGTGTCTCTGTCAAGACCTTTTGACAACATGTCTCCATAAAGACTGAGAGCCACACACCTAAAAACAAAGTCAATTGATGCTTGTGTCTTTATATTTATTTCAAACTGTGCTAACTGTAAAGACAAATGCATTAGTGTAAGGGTGTAGAGTGCAAAGAGTACATGAATGAATAATAAATGACTCGTGTAAAATGAGGCTTGTGCACAGCTTTGATCTTTTCATCCTGGGTTGGTGCATTTGACAGCAAAAACAATTTAGATTTCTCACTATACTCGCCACAGGCTGTTTTACCTGCCAACATGGAAGATTCATCAGAGCAGTCCCACTGGGTGTCTCCATCCCTGCTCAGCTCAGACCCCCTGGCCGCTTTCTCCTCTGATTCTGGCCTGTTGCCTCCGGGAGAAGAGGGTGAGACGTTCTTCACCGGCCAGGACACCGACTACACCTGCCTGCCCTCTTTCTTCTCCACCCCAAGCCTCAGCCGAGCGCCAGCTCCTTACCGACACGGCTCTGGTCAGTGCTTCCAAGCCACCGTCACCCAACAAATCCATCCTGTAGTTTGCCTTCTAAATTGTGATCTGACTTTTATTTCTTCTTTCCACAGTTCGACCAATGTTCAACTCACCGAGCCTGCTCAGCAACCTTCAGTTGCTGGATGGGCTGCCCAGCCACTCTCTGAGCTCGCCCTACAACCCCCCAGTCTCCACCTGGAGCAGCAGCCCTCTCACTAAGACGCCATTGCATTCGCACACCCCGACCTCCCTCTACACCCCTGGAGTGACCTCCTCTTTCACCACTTCCAGAGATGGATACTCGTCTCCGGGCAGAGAGGGCAGGGAGAGTCCCCGTCTTCAGGAGGCCCTCAAGGCAGAGCGCCTGAGCCCACTTGGGGGGTCTGGGGCCAGCAGCAGCTTTCTCAACCTGACTCCCGCAGCTGGCAGCGTGTACACTCCATCATCCCACCCACACATGCTAAGCCCCTACAGCTCATACATGAGTGGCCCACAGGACTACAGCTCCGCTGCCCTCTACTCCAGCCCCGGAGCCTGGATCAACCCCTCGTACTCCCCTAAACTCCGTAACAAGATGAGGATATCCACTCCAGGTGAGGATATATTGACAGGTGCCTCTTTTTCTTTTCCCTGGGTGGACCATTTTGGCACAATATTCTATAAAATGAAAATGCTCTGAAAGTTCAGCCTTGACAGTTGGTGGCTGTTTTGGAAATTATCAGATTTTTCTCAGCAGATGCAGATTTCATGGAACTGTAGATGGTTACATTTACAAGAAATTTGAATAAACTTTCAACCCTTGTAGCTCTCCCAAAATAGAAATTCGAACATCTGTACTTCAACAACAACCGAGCATCTGCAAGTTCCAAAAACAAGAGAGAGAGAGAGTGTTGTGAAACTAAAACATTTTGTTCTATATTGAGTATAACAGTCTGCCCATTATATAATGTGTCACTGAGATCTTTGCACATGAAATAATATATTAAGATCCGTCATATGTTACACTCTGTAAACTGTCATTATTTCTCTGAACAGAGGCCAGAGAGTGTGTCAACTGTGGAGCCACAGCTACCCCTCTGTGGCGCCGGGATGGTACAGGCCACTACCTGTGCAATGCCTGTGGACTGTACCACAAGATGAACGGCCAAAATAGACCTCTAATCCGACCCAAGAAGAGACTGGTATGACAGGCTGATACGGGCCTCTTTTACCTCCTTTGTAAACCATCGAACAAATAATCCGTCGTTACCAGGATAGTTTGAAAAGCTTGACTATATCTTTTTCTGTGTCTCAGATTGTCAGCAAGCGCGCAGGTACCCTCTGTGCCAACTGTCACACAAGCACAACAACGCTGTGGAGACGCAACGCCAACGGGGAGCCTGTGTGTAATGCCTGCGGACTCTACTTTAAACTGCATAACGTGAGTCAGTCATTTCAGATGAATCCACAAACACCTGGCTAAATATTTAAAAAAATTAATTAATTTAAAAAAAATTCCCTTTCATTCCTCACTACAGGTTAACCGGCCTCTCACCATGAAGAAGGATGGAATTCAAACACGTAACAGAAAAGTCTCCAGCAAGAACAAGAAGAGCAAGAAGGCCACCTTGTTGGAGCCGTACATGGAGGTGACTCAGCCGCCCTCCCTGGACGACAACGGTGGGCCCTTCTCCCTCGGCCCTGGGACTCTCCTCACCTACAGTCACTCGCCTCACCTCATGCCTACACCGTCCCCGCTCCATCCCTCTGCCAGCTTACCCTACACGCACCACCTCAACTCTGGCATGGTGCCCACACTAGTGTGACATAACAGGACGGGCACCTGTGAATACTCAGACACGAGCCCGCTTCCTTGTATTGCCAGTTATTTGTACATATGTGTTGTTGGCTGTCATGCGAATGGAGTTTCCTGTGTATTTTACCTGCGTTTCATCCACATGTTGCGTTACTGTGCTGACTGGGCACTTGTGTGAAGTCCGATAAAATCACTCAGGTTTTGGCATATGTAAACACCCTAATAAGGGAATTCTCTCAGCTGTAAATACAAACACAAATCTGATTTACGGTATCTGTGTGACAATTCTTCTTTTATTATTCTTAAAGTAAAGCTATACCTTAGTTTTGTGCTTCAGGGGTCTGTTTTATATTTGCATAATTCATATTACCATATTAAAACTCTAAAGAAAAAAAATGCGTGACTTATTCTGTTTGACTTATGAAGGCTTTTGTTTTAAGTAATTTGAATCCTCAGCTCTCTGAGCTAACCACAGCAAGGCCTGCTGTGGGAGGTTATTGTACTCCCCTGCCCTGGTATAATGGTGTCTTTGTGCTGGCAGTTCTCCACTTTGACAGTGTAATAGTACATAGCGGGTATGCAAATCGTCTTTTCCGCATAAGTGACAAACATTCAACTAAAGTGCACCACTTATGACTGCTTTTATATTTAGACGAGCTACAGAACAACTGGACGCACGAGGTCACGTTTGTACTTTTCATTACTCATCTCTGTTTGAATGTGCAGAAGGGGATTTTTGTTTCACTTTTCCAGTTTTCCACTTTCATGTCAAAGGTCTCAAACTACAGAGAACGTGTTTAGAAATCAGAAGACAACAATACGTTTCATGACGTCACTGCCCTTTGCGTGTTTTATTTTCGCCCATGTAGGCCAAGGAAAGCCGAGCACATGTAGATTGTGAGGTGAATTCTACCTTTGTTCAGATAATTTAATGAAGTAGAAGAAAAAATGCACACATGCACATTTTTCTCACCAACATTGAAACTCTTACTTCAGCAAATGGATCAGGCTATTACCAGTCAAATTTACTTTAACAAAGTAAAGACGAGATCACGGCTAGATTGACAAAATTGTAAAATATATTACAAATGAATTAAAAGTGACTTGTGAACATTTAAGAAACAAGGGCTAGTTTGACTTTTACTTTTTCACTTTAAACTCTAACAGTGCGTGACATATTAAGGTGCCATTACGTTTTATTTTGAAAAACCCTAGAGGGACAGCATTCAAAGACGTGCTGTGTAAGAACATCTGTGATTGTGTTAACCAGCTGAATGCATTGTTATCTGAACAAACACAAAGCACTTAACAATCTAGGTGCACTGACTCCTCAGCCTCTTTTTTGGCTTACCTCTCTGTAGTTTCTGACCTTTGTGCTACAGCAAGTGGAGAAGCAGGAAATAAAAAAAAGAAATCCAGATAAACTAAAATGTAAATGCCTAAAATTATTTATAAGTACAAGGGTACATGCAATTACTTAAAACAGGCTTAAAGAATGATTTTTTTTTATGTTGATATAATATTAATATTTTAATATTCAGACATTTGGAGCTGATTTGATTGTTTTTCTAGAGGAATATGGCTTAAAAAAACAAACAGGGCAGGCTGTTTGATAATGGACACATTGCCCAGCAGTATTGCCCTATTAGGGTTAAATTAGTACACACAGGTAAAGCTCTCTGGCACAATTTTACGACAAAACGCAAGATGCATATTTTCTGTGCAAAGAAACACCTTGAATTCAGGGTCTTAACAGACTCTTGCCTTAACAGCTTATGTAAGAAACGCCTAATACTGGTGTATACATGTCTGTGTACTTTTTATGCCGAGCAGCAGGGCTGGGGTTGCTCGCTCAGTACTGGGGGGTGGCTGATAAGTTATCACTGAGGCCACAGACCCCAAACCATCCACCTGCTGCTGGCACCGCCACTCTAACACTCCCTGTCAGTTAGTCATTGAGGGCCACAGTGTCTCTTTAGGTGTCAAAGACAAACACACATATCACTGGAATCATCTGAAGGACCGGTAACTGGGTGTTGTAGGTGAATAGGCGCTGGGGTGTAGAAGAACAGTTTGGTTACAAAACCAGAGTGTCATGTTTGGGCCAAGTGAATCCTGTCATGTTTCATAATCTGCAAGTACGCTCACAGAATGCTTCCCTCGAGACAAATCTATAAATTATCACCCACGTCGCCCACTTATTCGTGCACGCTTCACTGCAGACCTCGAGGAGAAATAAGATTTTCTTTTATGCATTTGGTTTCATCTCGGCGAGTACGGCCCTGTGAACATCTGGGCAAGTCACCTACTCATAACGCTGCATGACACGCACCACTGGGTGTATTGGTGATAAACCAAGTCTTTGACAGAATTTATCAATAGAAGCGTTTTTGCTTGTTTTTTGTTCAACTCGCTTAACAAATCCACAGTAGAAAAAATAATATGAAAACTGTTTCCTCCTAGTGCAGCTTCATTCATTAGCAGCCAACCGTTACAATACATAACCCAACTGATTCCCCAAAGACCTTGATTATGGGAATAATTTGTGATAGTGCCCTGTGAAATTACGGAGCGAGATGAGGGTGGGTTTCTATTTGAATCCGTTTACAGCATCTACTCAAAGTTGACTCTAAACCACACTAAAGTGGACCAATCCGCAGTGCTCACCTCTGCAGGAGTTATCGTGAGCAAAACAAACACGAGACAAGTGTGGGGGGGAGGGGGAGACATGATCTTTTTCTTTTTAAAGGAATAAGATGATTTGGCAAGCACATCCATAATTTATACTCTTTTCCTCAACTGTCTGTATCTGCTGTTTATCTGCTGCAGCTGTCAGCTCTGCTCTGGGGAAATGGCAACAAATGACGGGGATAGATTAGCAACCACAGGCCTTCTCCAGTTCACTCACAAGGCCATCCGTTAGAGCCTTCTCTCTCCCGCTGCCTCACTGCTTGTCTCCTTTCCCATTCGTACTATCATTATATCATCCAGAGCTCGCAGAATAATCTTGTGAAAAGCTGTTCTAGCGTGGAAAGTGGGTGATTTAACTACTTGTTGTGGTGTGTGATCAGACAGATTAAACCCATTACTGGGAGAATTCACGTGTTCTCTGTGTCTAATTTGACTTTCTTGTGGGAAAAATACAAAAGGAGAAAACTGTGATGGAACAGCTTGCAAACACTTCAGCTGTCAAGTCTGAAATTACTTGTAACTGAAAGCAGAGCAGCACAGCTTAGTTTTAAGCATGCTCCTTTTGGAATATGTGGTACATTAGCACCCCCATGTGGAGAAAGTGCAACACTGCTGTTAAGCGAGGCTGTGTAGGATGTAAAACTGTACACATCTTTACACTTCAAACTAGGACACAAAGACCTCCTTCCCCTGGGCCATTCGGACTGTAAAGCAATTCCACCCAACACCCCACCCACGCCACTGAGTAACCCTCATCACTCAGGCCACTCACACATGGATTCTATACTCAGACCTAGTCTACTGCACTACTTCCAAGCACTTTGCAACCCGTCCTCTAATGTGTCTTTTTATTGTGTGCCTTCCTCCTGTTTTATATATACTCCTCTTGTCTGTTATTTATTCTTGTTGCCCTACTATTTTTATTCCATGCACAGTTGGTGTGGAGCACCCACTGACTCAATAACTGCCCAGAAGCATTAGCAGAATATCTCCCTTGCATGTAGATCAGACCTTGCTTTGTGTACATGTTGATATGGTGACAAAGACATGCGGATTTTATATTTTCAAGAAGATTTTAATGCACATTGTGTAAAAGAATACATCTCATTTAATTCCAGCTTTTAAGATACTTCATATGGAGTCACTTCATTTGATTTGTGGCAGAACAACAGCAGCATAAGTGAAAGGGGAGGTTTACAAGACAGTAGCGAGCACTGCTACGATGTATGGTTTATAGACGGTGGCACTGACAAGAGAACGGAGAACAAGAACAAGGTGGAAGTGGCAGAGCTGAAGAAGTTAATGTCACAGTGACAGCTCAGTTTGAAGGCAAAGTTGGAGAAACAAGGCTGAGAGGGTTTGGACGTCTGCAAAGGGTGGGGAATAGTGGACTTGGTGAACAAAGTATGGTTAATATGGAGCTGCCAGGCAGAGGAAAAGAGGCAGACCACAGATGTAGTGAAGGAGACTTGCATGGGGTTGATGTGACAAGACTGTGCTAGGAGTAGGGCAAAATGGTAGCAGATACTCCAATCTGATCCCTTAGAGGAACAGCCAAAAAACACTGAATACAATCATGGATATGTAGCCTGTTGCACATGGATAATTTGGTATGGTTTAATTTTAGATACTAGCGAGAGATGGAAAAAGTTAATTTCACATGCATGTCTCTGGACTGTTGGAGGAAGTTGGTGTGTCCTAGAGAACTCAACAGGCCTCTGCTAGAGCATGGATTTGATTTTTTTGGATAGCTTCTGCACTCCATACGGTTTACTCAGACTTAAAAACTCAAGAACAGTCAAAAGAAACTGAGAATTACACATTAAAGGGGGGGAATACAACAGAGTCTCAGTCATACACGTTGTTCCCTGAATAATACAGGAAAAAAAAACAGAGCTTAGACTAGCTGAATCACTTTCACTGCCTTTTTATTAGGTTCATTTAGAGCATTTGCCCTCTGAACGGGCACATCAGCTACTAAACTGTTGTGCGTTTAAAAATAAAATAAAAACACATTGGTCAAAGCAAGGCGAGCAGGTGGTCTGCAACAGCTCACCAAGTTACACATTATAAAGCCTCTCACAGAATGACTTTGCCCACCCACTATGGTCACTGCACATGTGGACTGGGCTTCCATGTAAACATTAACCGCTTCCCTCCCTCGGTTTAGCATTCCACAGGGTGTTCAGTGACAGCAGAAGTAGCACCTTCACTGTTAATCTGCCATGAGCATGCCAACCAGCAGCCCTGTTACTAATGCCACTCCAACAAATAGCCATCTCTTCAGAGACTCCCCAGAGCTCCTTGTAGACATTCCTTTCCCAAATATCTCTGTAAAGCGGTCCTGGAAAAAAAGATTAGACAGTGTTTTAAATGACTTTTCCCCCCCTTTAAAAGCACAAAAGTTGCACACCTCATGTCAACTTCATCCCCTGCTGACTTACCCATCCTCCATTTCGTTGGATCCACAGACTAATGTGATCATCTAGATACGCAGTCATCCAGTCTGCAATGTCGGGTACCAGCTCACTCATATTGCTGTCAATACAGTCCAGACACATTGCAGAACCAAAGACAAACAAACCAATTATACGCCCCCAATTGATTCCATCCCTGAACAACTCCTCCATCACACTCTCAAAGCATTGCTGGGCTGTGTCTGGCGTGATGCAGAGGTGCGAAGCAACGTCGCTAAAAGACTGTGTGAACAGAAAACCAAACTGCTCCCCTGAGTCTAGAAGAGCTGATTTTAAAGCCTCTATGCCATTGTACGCAGGCAGGGATTTGGCCAGGTCTCTCTCAGTCCTTTGGCCCCCATTGGTTGGCCTCAGAAGGGAAGTTGGGTGATTCATCTGAGACAGTTTATAGCTTATAAAGAACTCCACCAGCTCTCGGTTCCTGCACTGCATCTCCACTCTGGACCTCCTCTGCAGGGCCTGGCTAATCAAATGCCACGATCTCTCCTGCCAGTCATACCAGTGTATCATCTGGCACATTAGGCTTCACTTGGAGTGGTCACCTGGAAGCACAGACGGATATTGCAGTTAGCTTCATTCTTTTAAAAATTTAGCAACTCGTGCAACTGTGTTTTAGCATCCATCTCTATTGATTATAGTCTTTACTCTTCACCAGTTGTAAAAAAGGAAAACTTATGTATGAGGAAACAACTGCAACTGTGGCAGAAATTTGGAAAATAACGTTTTATGCGAGCTAACCGCAGCTAACTAGTAGTTTTTCAAGCTTAGCCCTGAGCTGTTCACCAGCATCACTTCTATACCAGAGCCTCTGAATGCCAGCTAACCATCGCTGACAGCTCCAGCTAGGAAGTCGCACGCTTGGATTCTACCAGTTTTAGCTTCACGTGCTAACCAGCTGCCACACACTCCGCATGAAACGCAGCAAAATTAGAAAAAAACTAAATCAATAAACAACTAAAAATTCTATTTAAGCCATGAACATGCGACGCCTCCACTCACCATTATACCTAGAGCTGCTAAAACCTTGTTCTCCGTTTGAGAAAGCAGCTATGAAGTTTTAAAAACTACTGCTGCGAATACTCCAGATAAACGCACCTTTCTGAAGCGTCACACTTTGTGGCCTGGGTAGCGATGCACGCTGGCGGTTGGACAGTTGTACGGTAGCAGCAGCCAGAAGTCCCACCCACTCATACAAAGCGACCAATCAAATAAGGAGACATTCCGGAAATTAGGAAGTCGCTGAAATTTCATTTAAAAACATGCAGCTGCATCTGTTGTGACACTGACACTCAGTAAATTATACGGAGTGGCACTTTACCTGGTGAGTTAAATGTTCGTGTTTAATGAATAGGGGCCTCTTATTGTAAAGTCTTCTCATTTTGGAGCACTGGGCAACTTATAAACAAATGTGTCATGTTAGAAAAAAACAGTATGCCCTAACGCTATCATGGAAGAGAAAGTGCGACTTCTGGTTGCCCTAAATGCCTTAAATTTACATTTATATACATACCTGTGCTCTCACTCTTAGAAACTATTAAGTTAAAAAAACCATTTTCTGCAGAAATACCTTTAAGCAGCTAATTTCACCTGGTCCAAAAGTTTAATAGCACAGAAAGAGCGCCAATAAACTTTCTTATTAATCAAACACCTTTATTAAAATGTGTCCATAAGGAATTAACATATCCTACATTTTCTAAATGTTAAATGACAGTATGATGCAGTTCTTCGTCACAGTTGGGGGAAAATATGCAAATAGTTCAGTTTACATATTTCTTATATGGTGTGACAGCAAACCAGTGAGTGATACAGATGTGCATGAAGAAACTAACAAGGAGCAATGGCTAAAAATATATACACAACACTACCTACATAATGCTGTTTATTTTGTTTCAACACTGTTCAGAAAAAAAAAAATCAGCTGCTGATTTAGTGACCCACACATTCTGGTCTACTATTTGTAACTATTTGTTGAGTCATCTTTGTTTTAATACACTCCTTTACTACTCAACCAAGGCACACTGCAAGGCTTGCATTCCCATCTTGCAAAGAAATCTCCGTCTCTCTAGAAGCATTATCTGCAGGTTTTGTTTCTTCAGTCATGTTT
This sequence comes from Perissodus microlepis, assembly GCF_051167445.1. Classification (NCBI taxonomy): domain Eukaryota; kingdom Metazoa; phylum Chordata; class Actinopteri; order Cichliformes; family Cichlidae; genus Perissodus; species Perissodus microlepis. Next base: position 8,607,029 of record NC_140465.1, read on the forward strand.
AATGGTTCCTTGGATTGGAAACTCTCGTGCTCATTTACATCGACATCTCCATTCTCAGTGGGTCTGTCATCTGTGTTCGTTTCACCGTCAGAGTCTATGGAAATAGTCTCTGTGCACGTACTAAGTTTTAAGGTACAATTTAGTGTCTCACTGTGTTTGTTTTGGTCCGTCTTTGGAGTACGACGACTGATGCCTACGGCCTTCTTAGCAGAGGTACCAACAATTTTGCTTTCCTCAAAATTCAAGTTATGCTTAACTTTCTTTAGAGCTTGCATGTCAAAGCCGAGCAGCACCGACACCTTCTTGGTCTTGCAGTTTCTCACGCACGTGCTTTGCTTGGTTGCAAAGTGTGTAGCGATGTCGGATTTCCACAGCCACAGACTCGCCGACAGCTTGTCCTCTTCAGAAGAAGAAAGGTACGGACGCCGGTTGAAGTAGGCAGTCAGGAAATTTTTCCTGGCCTCATAAGTCTTGTGTTCATAGCTTCTAGGATCCAGAGCAAGCCCATCAGATTCAGCCTTCTTTCCAAAGATGGTGGAAGTCGTCTTAGCATCCTTGGCCAGCTTTATCCTCTTGGAGTTAGACGTAGCCTGTGTTGATGGCTGCCTCTTAAGATAGCCAGCCCCAGAGGAGTTAAGTGTCAAGCCAGGTTTAAAGTTTTGGTTTGCTTGGTTCCTACCAACAGCCCTGCACTGCACAAGATGCAACGTAATTGTGGAAGCCACCATGTTGCTGGTGTACACCCCTAAGCAATGAATGCACTTGTACGTCATCTTTTTCTCAACTGGATGTATTGTTTGAAGGACTTGATGCCGTTCTCTCAGATGCATGGCCAAAGCATCGGAGATAGGCCCTTTGAGGATGGTGAAACACAGCGGACACACAGTCTTCCCAACCTCACTTGTTTGCATTAGTGAAGGGATACTTCCTGCAAGAGGTTCACTTTTCTTATCGGTCCCTCTAGGATCAGGTAGTTTGACAAGATGTGGAAGACTATTCTGAACAGGCGTCGACTGATCTTGACCATTGATGGGTTCCTTCATGTTAAAAGTAAGAACAGCAAGCTGTACATTACTGGACTTCTCTTGTTTAATGGTGAGGTCAAAGGTTAGAGGCGATGCACCAGGGGGTCCAATAAACTCCTCAGGGTGTGCCTGAGCTGTATGCTCCATAATTTTCTCAACATTGTGGAAAGCAGAGTGACACTGTGGACAGGTTAAGCCATGGATTAGCATGTGATTTAGCAGTGTATCACTGGGCAGGTAGCGGTTACAAAGCAAACATTTGCTGGTAAAGTTGTGGATTTTCATGATGTACTTGGCAAGCGCCCACACTTTTTTCGCCTTGTGTGCATTCTCAAAATGAGCACTGTACAAGTTTTCAGGAAAAAGCTCATTGCAAACTGTACATATCTTCCACTTCTGTGTTTGGGCTGTGTTTACACCCGTACCAGCATTTTCAACTGCTGTACTGTTCCTCTGTACTGGAACAGTGGCACGCACCTGACTGGCTATAATGGGAGATTGACTTTTAATAACCGGGCCTACTGGCTTTAAATAGCCAATTACTTGCTGTGCATTTGGTTCAGGTCTAAGTGTTTGAGGTCTACTGACAACTAGAGGAGGCTTCTGTGACATGACTGGTAAAGGCTGAGGCTTGGAGACGATAATGTTAGCATGTCCAATCATGGTTGTTACTTGGGCACCAATGCGCTCATGGTACTCAATAACATGCTGGACCAGAGCCTCATAGGTACGAGTGGTAAACTGGCATCTTTTACAGAGGATGTTGTTGCCAACAACAGAACTAGCACCATTTTTCACAGATGACTCAGAAACCATACCAAGATATGGTGAGACAATATGCTGAAAATGTTCCCTGTAGATGTGCCTTCTCACCACATTGTATAGCGTGTCCCGAAATGTGCATTTTTTACAGAAATACATTGCTTTCTCCACACCGTTTCCCTGTTTGTATCTATCAAGATAAGCTTTCCCCAGCGCAGCTCCCTGTGAGCTTCCATAATTGTGCCGCGTTGAATTGGGTATGTGGAATATTTTAACATGCGTCTCCAAAGTTCTCTTGCTTGCTGTAAACGTGCAGTATGGACAGTTGAGCAGGATTTTACTGTCCAAGAGTTTCCTGTGCACATTACGGAAGTGATTCTTGTAGCCTGAGTAGAATTTGGAAGAAAATGGACACTCTGTGCAGCAAAATGGCTTTGATCTGTATTCCTAAAAAAAAAAAATGTAAAAAAAGATAAAAAAAACAACAACAAAAAATTTGCATTAAGAAAAATATGCACATTAGTGCATGATAATGTGAGCAAGTCTTTCAGACAGGATAAAATCTTACCTGTGTTTTAGAGTATGATGGATCCCAGGCGCAGATATCAAGGCAAAGCGTGCCCTTCACAAACTGCTCATTAGGGCAAAACTCTTTGAACTCCTGCAAAAAATTTAAAATATTAAAGACCAACTCCAATGGAAATAAGTTTTTAACATTGTTACCATGTCTGTATAGTATTTGTATATGCAAGTCTGTGTCGCACATCTTGGTTTTAAATTTGTATGTGTCCCCTCTAATCCCCCTTTTTTGTTTGGGTTTGACAAATAGCATCAAAGGGTAATATGTTTCTGATTTTTTTCCCCCTTTATTCTTATGGGGACTGGTACTGAATTTCCCTTTGTCAAGCCAGAGCACTAGTGAGTGTATTTGTGAAAGGCAAACACAAAGAGGTTAGGGATTAGACTGCAAATTCATTCTCTGCAAACTACACTAGGCAAAGCTGTGGAGATGTATCCACAGCTTTGGAGTCTGTCATTTTAAAGCTTGATGAGGCTGTTTCTAAATACACACACACACACACACACACATATGTATAGAGAGAGAGAGAGAGGACAAATTTGTTATCCTTATTACGTCCACCGATGATTAGGTGGCAATCAAAACTGCCTTAAAATTGTCACGTTGGTTTAAAACACGCACACACACACACTTACACCTTACTGAAAACCATCTTTGGACAAGTGCATGGTATTTGGTCCATCAATGCTACCTTTATGTTATTCAAAGTTCTTATCCATCATATGCAGCTCAAAACACACTTGCTCACCTCTGCTGCCTCCTTGCAGAACTCAAGTCCAATGTCACCGAGTGCTTTTTTCACTTGTTTCCTGGCTCTCCTGATTCTTGTAAGATTGTTCACCGGGAGCTGATACATTATCTCCTGGCAGACAGATATGAATTCTTCATTATAACCTCAGGTACATTTATAACCGGTATCACATTATCCGGACACACTAAGAGACAACACGCCCTTTCAGCACGTGTCTCCCTCTAGTACAGCGTGTTTATTATGATGACATTGTGTGTGTTTCAGAGCTTCAGGGGTCCGGCACTGTTTCTATGGTGACGCTTCACTACAACCTTGTTTCTGATTGAGTGGTGGGTTTGATCAGAAAGCCTAACCACAGAACAGGTCCACGACTTCTATTGTTCACTATGCACAGAGCTTTCGGGAATTACAGTTTTACAATACGTGTTAGCTTTGTGGGCTAGCGTTACAGTGTTAGCCAGATTTAGCAATACCTACTGAGCACAAACACTAGCGTTGCATAGCTGCTTTCTTTCCACTTTCATTGACGATATTTAAAGTTTTACTCACCTTGCAATAAGCCAGAAGACTAACTTTACAGGGGTTATCTCACGACATTAATGGCTAAAATAAAAAACAGAGGGGCTGGCGGGACATGCAGATTGGCGGTGATGCTCCCCTCAACGCCGGTGCTCAGCAGCTCCACAGTTAGCTAGCAAAGCTATCTAGTTAGCTCGTTCATCTGCACCGCAGAGCTGCTAGCTGGGGGACGAGTGACAAAACACAGCGGTAGAATTGTGCACAGGTCATGAAAATAGTACACTTCGAAAATGGGAACCTCCAGGGCCACCTATACTCCTCCAGTTCTCTGATTTTCTTGCACCGGAGGTCAGGCCAGCTTGCTGGCTAACGCGTTGATCAACTCTCAAACCAAAATGGCGACTACAAAAAGACGGAAGTCGTAGTCGGGCGCTGGGCTGGATTGACTGACCCGATTGTGCCGATTTCCCCCCTCAAATTCATGAAAACAATCTAGGCAGTTTAGAACACTTTCCATGATGCAAGTCAGATAAACAGTTTAACAAGTGCATTTTTTTTAATTTCCCCCCAAAATGAGCACATATCAAACGTAATTGCTGATTTTTTTTATTATTATTATTTTATATTTTTTTGCAGATGCAGTATTTCTACTCAAAGAGAGAGCCAGACTTTGATAATATAGCTACTGTCATTCCAGTGGTTCCATAACTTCCAGTACAACAGTGCGAGGTCCTGTCATCACCAGTCTGGTTACTGTCCTGTAGTCCAGGTAAAGAACACACTGTCCATTTACCTGGCACACAAACTGCCGCACCTAAAAATAAATAAATAAATAAATACATAAAACAATTTTTTAAAGGTTATGGGTTATATCTGTATCTTGGAGATCAGTTTATAAAATCCAAGATAAGTATCTTTTTCAGTTTATTTCAGCTATTTAACCTTAACTCCAGCAGCTGCTGCAGGGCTTCCAGGGTCAACAGCCTGCATATAACAAGGAGCCATGCCTCTGACAACAAAGCCCCAGCCCAGGGCGTCTCCTATCACCTGCAATCTCAATCAGATAAAATACACCTTAGACTTTAATCTAAGAAGAAGAAAAAAAACACAACTTTATTAATGTGTTAAGCTTATTTTGACTTTTTGACTTTTAGCCTTTGGGAGACTGTTGCTCAGTTATGCTAGATTGGTGCTATTAAATCCAATCAGAAATCTAAGTAATAATTTATACGTATAATTTTCATAACTCACCGTCAACACTTTCTTGATAAAGGGTGCACCAGGTTCCAATAATTCTTCACAAGTAACTTTTCTTTTAAGGACTGTGAAACCAATTAAAAGATTATGTCTATGTGCTTTCACAAACAAGCCTCATTACAGTAATATTTAAACTTTGATGATACTATGAAACATTTAACAGTTGAATATAAATAACAAAACACTCGCCTGATTTAGGATTGCATCGTACTGCTGAGTGTGACAACAGCTGAAGAGGTGGAAATCCAGCAGAGTGAAACTGAAGGGAACTCAAGCTACTTCGACGACCACCGGTAATCTGTTTGGAGTCTTTGTTTGAGCTCACTATTAGATATTAGTGGCAACGTCAGAATTCATAAAAAAAACAAGGTACATGTTATGAAAATTGCAAGAGTTTCCTTTTATTTCATGTTTACTCAGTAATTAATTAATTTATTACCACTGAATGCACGGTTGCATTCCTTGGATGAGTTTCTGCGTAGAAGAAAGGGACTCTCAGAATTGTTGTCCTCTTGTGTTGATGCCATCACAGCCTCATCATTAACCTGCTCATTTTCAGTTAACAGCTCAGACAGGCGCCGACGCCGGCGGAAATTGATGCAGAACAGGTAGAGTAGCCCACTGTCAAAGAAATCATGCTTTTGTCCCACTGCGGGAGTTGGGGAGAGAGCAAAAAGCAGCAGTCTTAGTATAAATGGTATCTATGCAGTGTGTGTATTTTTACTTTTGATTGCAAGAGTCCCAGATGGCAAGCCCACCGCTGACAGCTGTACATCAAAGGGCAAATGAAAACTCCCCTCACCGTGCTGAATGATGCCATGCTCCTGCAATGCACGGCACAACTCCAGTCCCTGTCGCCGGCTATGTGCCTCTCCATTCTGAATGAGATAGTCAATCAACTGGCAGCCAGGAAAGGAGCGCTTATAAGTAACACCATGCTCCTCTCTCAGCTGCAGAATGGAGTTCTTGTCTGCTACAAGTCTATAAGAGAAAACAGAAACAGAATCAGATTTAAAATAGCATGCAGTGGAGGAAAAACCTGGATGAGATACACCTTTATTGGGGTCTTTCAATTCTAAGATTAAGCTGATCTGTCTCAGACCAGAAAACCTGAAGCACAAACAGACCAGCTCTTACTGCTCATATAGTTGTTGTCCTCGCATGAAGATTTTCACCTCTGTGTTAAAGGGAAATGTGCCATCATCCTTGCGGAAACGGTACAGCAGTTTGGCATCCTTGAATTCTGCCCTCTTGTCACAGACTGAGAGAAAGGCAGTTTTAAATATAAGTCGTGAAAGCAACATGAGGACTAAGCTTCAGGTAAAGAAGAGGAATTAATTTCAGCTAAAGAAGGGAGAGCTTCTTTAGCTGAAGCTCTTGCTGGTGCTTCCTTCTTACCGTGGTGTAAAATGTCATGGTCCATGAGGTGCTGCATGAGGCTGGCAGCTGTTGCTCGATCTGCAGCTTCCTTGTGGCTCACAAGCCAGTCTATAAGCTCGTGTGCCACAAAGCAGTTAGGGTAGGTGCGGAAGTGGTAGCGTCGATCCTTAATCAGTTTTCCATCGTGAAGTCTGAGCCTTAAAGTGGCGTTTAAATCAGCCGTGAGCCTTAAAACTGACATCAGTCATCTACCTGACCTGCAGAGTAGAATTTGCCGACATCGTCGCCGAATCTGTTTCGTCTTACCTGAGCTGTTCTCCTGCGATCATGACTTCAGCCTTGTGTTGCCTGGCCATGGCCTTTAACCTTATGCTGCTCGTTCGCTCCATGCTTCTTATAACTGGGCGCAAGAATGAGTGAATCTGACTTTTAGAAATGGCCGTCATGTTTACTGAAACACACAGAACCCCATTGTCATGTGGGAGCAATGTTGTGTATACAGAAATGACAAAGACTTTTTTTTTTTCTGTTTTGTTTCATTCAGTGCTACAGATATTAGTTTTTCATTTGGGTGTTTGGGTAAAACATCCTGCTCCAATTCTGAAGTACTTGAATTTAAATTATTTTCAGAGAAACACGGGGCTGTTTGCTTGAGTGATGCTTGATGTGTCCACCTAGGTTGTGTTTTCTATAACTGAAATCAAATTGTGTTGTTGTTTTTGTTTTAGTGTGTCATTCCTGAAATACTGGTAACATAAAACTGAAAAATACATATATTAGTTACAGTTTCTTGGGCAACATCGTTCTTTTAAAGGTCACCATACAGTTATCTCACAAAACAGGAAACTAGAAAAACATGCTTCGTATGTTGGTATATATCCTAGCCTTCATCTCAAATAAAACAGCTGTTTTTGAAGATTCAGGTCAATATCAATGTATGCATCAAAATATGTGTTCTCAGATACAGATAAAGTGGAGTTTCTAGGGCTATGATATTGTGTTGAAGTATAAACTTGATGTTGCAGTGCCTAGAAATCCTGCTTTTTCTTTGACTTGACTGTTTTGATACATGCTTGTTATGGCAAAAGAACCGTAGTGCCAGCTTGTGACGTGCACTTAGGCTGTGAGCATCCTATCATTAGCACAAGCTATACCACAAAGCATCACCCCGGTCTTCTGGCGTGAATCCTGTTATGTATCCCTGAGAAATTTTTGCTCAGTCACACTGTCTCCTCTCTTCCTCTCTTCCCAGCAAGTCGAACTCGCTGAAACTATGCCTGGCCGTTCTCAGGCAGCAATTTCTATTGGTTTTGGCTTGAGTCTTTTTATCTTGTCAGTAAAGCATTCACTATCATTGGAGTAAGCGCTGCCTGAGAGGGTCAGCTCAGGGCAGGAACATTACTTAACCCTTCGATATCCTGTGCATTTGTGCTTTAACTCTGGTTAGCCTGGTATCTGTTATGTCAGAGCTGCTGCTGAGCTGCTGACTTCTGGTGGGATCCCTCAGGAACTTCTTTGTGATGAGGCTTTGCATCTGTAATACAGTCATATTCGCTAAAGATGTAGTTTGGTTAATTAAAATGGAAAATATATATATATTTTCAGCATTACCATTGTTTTATGCATCTAAAATGTATTTGACCTTAAGAAATAAGCGGTGAAGACTGAACAAATATATATTTGTACATTAAAATGTGAGCTTCACAATTTAAATCTAATAACAGGAAAAGCAACAAAGCAGCGAATATACCATATCCCTATGAAAGCCACTGCAGTGTAGGCCATTGGCCACAAGATATCAGTATTCACCTGGGTACCAACCAAGGAGCACAGCAATCACAGTAGGGTCAAATGAATTTTCTAACAGCATCCTGTAGTTGTTGTTTTCTTAATGAATAATGACATATAAATAACCATAAATTCCTAAATGACCACAAACCAATTTGCAGCAAATTGTGACTGAAAGAAAATAAATGTATGGTTCTATTATAGTTCACAACCAATATTAGTTTTTAATAGACAAATTCATTGCCATATATTTATTCAAAATCCTTGAAATCATATCCTTATCGTTCAGACAATTATGTTTTGTTTTTATGGGTTTTTGTTTTTTTGTTCTCGTGGCTCTAATTCACTTTGGTGCATAATTTTTCCTGTGGGGTGAATTGGCAATATGCGAAATAGAGGGCGGATAAAACAATAAAAATAAAGAAATTAAACACAAAAGACACTACAGAATGGAGTTTGCGCCTCTGAGCAGACCTTTATAGGCTTTGGTCAAGTGACAATCACGAACAGATCGTGTGGACTCGCTCGTAGAAGCTTTTATGCAAATCTTCCCTTTTTCATTGGAGAGCAGGGTGGAGGTGTAGTCTGAAAGGCGTGACATCACACAATGCAGCTTTATGAAGAAAGTGCGCTTCTCCTGAAAAGGCAGAGTTGCGTCCAGTCTGTTGGCATCACCGGACTTTTAAGTTCCTAAAGCCAAACAAGCTGCGCGGTGCGACGTCGCAATTCAGCGTAAAGTTTAAAAGGGCGCTCTCCTGTTTTTTGCTGTGATTTTTTTCACGAGTGGTGTTTTCCCCCTTTGTGATCGAAAGTTTGGAAATACTTCATTTTTTAATTTTTTTTTATTATTCGGGTTTTGTTTTTTGGGCTGTTTTTGTTTTGTTTTTTTTACAAGTGACTGCGATTTCACTGGCTGCATGAAATATCAGTGGACATTTGGAGCTCTTTAAAGAGACCGGCTTTCCATTTACCATGACGACTGAGGCGCATTCACACTTGGGACTGCAGAAACCCCCCATGGATTTCGTCAGCGACTATGACTTGATGAAGTTCGGCGTGAAGAAGGAGACGATGCAGGGGCTGGATCGCTCTTTCCATAGACCAGACTCCGTCTCCTCCACTCCTGGCAGCACACCTTGCAACTCTGTGCCTTCATCGCCAAATCTCAATCCTAACGACCACAGAAACAACGTCGAAAACAGCCAGTTCTGGATACCCAACAACGGGGGTTATCCTCAGCAAATGTACCCTCAGGCTTTTGGCCTGACACCCGAAGACGCGATGGAGGCCCTCATCGGAGCCACAGCGCAGCAGGGACATCCATCTGCGCCCCACGGCCACAATCCGCCACCTTTCCCGGCTGATTACGATGGCTACGGCCACCTGAACGAGCCTGTCCAGCACTACCCGGGTCTTCCGGGTCACTCGGACATGCAAGGTATGCCCAACAGCCACTGCCAAGACCCATATCTCAAAGATGACATGGGGTGCGCATCCCCTGAGTCGCCGGAGGCCCAGCAGGTCCTCGGTGCGCACCACCATCTCCAGCAGCAACACAACCGCCACGACAGGCGATCCAACGCCGAGATGCACTTCTCAGACGATCAGCTGGTGTCCATGTCAGTCAGAGAGCTCAATCGGCTTCTCAGAGGCCTAAGCAAGGACGAGGTGATGCGTCTGAAGCAGAAACGCCGGACCCTGAAAAACAGGGGTTACGCGCAGTCCTGCCGCTACAAGCGCGTGCAACAGAAACACATTCTGGAGCACGAGAAGACGAACCTGCTGTCGCAGGTCGAGCAGCTGAAACATGAACTCAACAGGCTGATCCGCGAGAGGGACGCATATAAACTTAAATGTGAAAAACTGTCCGGTGCAAACTGTTACCACGAAACAGGGTCTACCAGCGACAACCCTTCCTCACCAGAGTATTTAATGTGAGTTTGTAGATTTTCTGCAGAACTGAATCTTTTCCATGTATGAGGGGTGGCATGTTGGCCACCTGGTCGCCTTGCTCCTTACCAAATAACTCCACGGATTTATCAAGTTTAAAAAAAATCTCGGGCATAAAGGACACGACTCAACTTATTGTAATAGATGCAACTAGACAACAAGTAATGAATGGAAATTTGCGAATAAGCATGCATGCAGGACATGTATGAGATGTCTTTATTTTATACAGGCATATCTGTATTTTGTCTCAGAGGATGTACTTGAAATCAGAGGATATTTGCTTTGAATAATTATGCAACCATATTGTTTTGCTTCACTTATTGTTTGATCCTCATTTTGGTGATTTTGCTTTGCTTTGCTTTTTGTAGCCAGGATTATATTTCGTGTTCATCCTTTCTTTAAATAGAAAGCATCTAATGTTAGAAATCACACGTCTATTGTTTTTATGAAGCTGATTCTGCTGGACAGATGTGTTCCTTATTTGCTTTTCTTTTCAATGTAATACACAGTTATGCAAATAATTATGCAGATTTTCATTTTTTTCATCTACAATGTTTGTTTGTTGGGTTTTTTTAAAAAAATTCATTTACTATGGATCAATAAACCTATTGTGACTTTTTAAAATCGTGTCTCATCTTCTCACGAGTAAATGTTTTACCCGTGTGAAACATTTACTTCCACTTGCACATTTGTCATCGTGGCTTGCTGTAGTTTTTGGAGACATCCAAACACATTAATAATCATATACACAACATAAAAGCAAAAAAGAAAAAAAAAGAAGATAAATACTAGAAAAAAACCCAAAGTCTACTATTTGTACATGCTACATAAAATAAGGGTATCACAGTATTTCAGCTAGTGCATAGTGTGTATAAATATGAAAGTAATTTGGTTCATTTGCAACTGAAAGACTATAAGCACATAAACAAAAATCTAAATTAGAGCAAAGTTCACTTTCCTCATCATAATATTCCTATTTTCTTATTCTTCCAAAAAACAAATAAGAACAAAGTGTATTAGTTAGTTTCGGCGGATGAAATGAGGAGTGGCTTTCTCTCGTTCCCTGACCTTTGCCCATCATGGAGTACTGCTTCCTGTGGGACCCCAGCATGTGAAAGCACAGGGAGCTAACTAGCCGGGTCTGTGGGGCACAGATAAAATGGAGTGGAAATCAGGCTTCCCTTCTCCTCTCTTCCTCGGACAAACACCTCTGTATTCATTAACAGAGGAAAAGAGAAACAACAACCACGGCACACTGCTCCGCGCTCTCTTGGCCAGCTTCAACAACTTGGTGTTTTGGTTTTTTAAAAATTTCAATCATTAGGAGAATTTCCTAATGAGGAATTTCCTAATCTTAAACTGATCATTCTCGGTTTAGGATTACAACAATATTTGGATGAGCGTGTAGTTCCAAGGCCAGGGTAATAATCTGTGATAAGTGGTTACATTGTAAATTGAGTTTATAACCTCTGTGATTGCCTCTGCACAGAATATCTTGGAGAGTGTTTCACTGTCAGACGAGACTTTGTTACCGTCCTCCCTATCAGTGAGAGTTTGGATTGGCAGGTGGCTCACTTTAGTCTGGAAACCAGATTGTCTTTTCATGTGTGACCCCCCCCCCCCCCCCCCCCCCCCCCCCCCCAACAGTTTTGACCTCACCCCTCTGTTAAAGCAAAGCAGGCCTGAAGTCACAGCACAGGTGCAAAAGCACTTTCTTTCTGAAAACAGGCCTAATCACAGAAGCTCAGGGATATCTAGATGGCTGCGGTGCTGAATCCTGATAAAAAGGGTTAATCTGTGGCTGTCATTTGTAAAAATGAGCCTATATTTGTGAACAATAAACAAACAAAGGTATGCATGAACACTTCACCTATTCAGATAACTGCTCTCGAAAACCAGAGAAAAATAAAATAATTGAATGAGTTGATTTGTTTCAAATCACTGATCAAGTGAGATATTAAAATCACATAAAAATTATTTAAAAAATTATATAAAATTTAGATTTTTCAGTGTGTAACTGCATAGTTGCGGTAGTGGAGATTTTTTTTTGGTGCAATGCTCTTGTGATAATGTACACTTGCATGTTCTTCACACTGCGCACACTTATGCCTCTCACAAAAATGTGTTTTTTAGAGGAGAGTGCTTTGTTATCGGTTGTGTGTTTGCGCACTTGCGTACATCAAACGTGGATTTCCAAGCAACAGTGGAATAATACAGTAGAAGTGTTGGTGAGGAAAGCGGTTTGTGGTACTGTGTGACAGTGCGCAGGGTGCCATTGTAGAAACGATTAGCCAGCTCTTTTCCCTCGCATGTGATAGGCTGTTGGGGCCTGATGTGGGAGCCTCGCGCTCCACCACCACCACCGCCGCCGCCACCCCCTCCTCTCCCCTCCACTCACCCCTCCCTGCCACCAACACCCTGAGCCCACAGCGCCTGAGGCTGGCTACTGAGTCAGCAGGAGGGAAAGGTGTCTGCACGGCTGTGGCATCAGAACAAGAGAGAAAGCAAATAGCAAGAGAATGATGAAGAGCAGTGAAAACGGCTTAGAACAGACATGCTTGCATTTTTTAAAAACAGCGAGAAGGAATGGCTGCAAGATGAATGATAAAGCATGCTAAAGAGGAAGCATAATCATGCCTATAATTTTAAAAAAAATCTCTACTGCAGAGGGCTTATTTTTTACACACACACACACACACACACACACACGCACACACACACACACACGTTATTTCATAGAGTTTAATGAGACGCTCTGTCTTAATTTAACCAGAACACACTTTTACACACACAGAGAGAACCTCAGAAGGAATGGTGTGCAGTGGAAACACTCGGACGGATTCATCATAAGCAGTTGAATGTGGTGCCAACCTCTTGCCTGAGTGCTAGGGTTTGCCAAGACTTGGCTGTGTCTCAGACAGCGGACACAGACAGTGGAATGCTGCAGCTACTCACCATTGTGTGCATGGGAGAGGCACAGGAATGCAGGCTGCCAGGCTTCATACACTAACACAGCCAGAGGCCTCGAGCCATGAGGGAAGACCCGGCCAAAAAGACCCCACAGTTGAACATCACTTATCACTTCCATCTGTGATATTATACCCATTCTCCTCTTGACAGTGTTACTTTGATCCAGCTCAACTGATTGTGGTGCAGCGTGACTCTTTCAACACTCAGTATCTTGTCGGGGTGGCTTCTGACTTAATGCAACAAAGCCGCTCAGAGATTAGATACCAAATGGATGTTTTGCGCAAATCAAGTCAGAATCATTTGATTAACTGAGAAAATGTTTAAACACTGTTGATCAATCAGAATTCTACCTTTACAGTAATGATTGTCGCTAATCTTCCGTAGCTAAATGTCAGCTGGCCAGACGCTTGACCTCTGACCCCTCACCCCCAAATAACAAACCAGTTCCAGCCTGAGCCAGTTTCATGGTTGTTTTGCAATAGCAAAGCCTCATACTGAGCGATCGTCTCTAAGAGCGACTTCACGTGAAGTGCAGAGCAAAGGCTGGGATGGAGGACAGGATGGACGAGGGGCTTCCTCTTTCACTTCCTATATGAGGGTCCAGTCAAGTGACTCTTTGTGAGAGTGTTAGCCTGTGTGTCTCAGGAAAACGCAACTTCGATGGCTGTGGTTTCCGCTCAGGATGTCCAGTCGTTACTGCGCACAGTTGTGACACTGTGAATCATGCAGCGATCACACACGCACACAGGCATCTCCATGGACATAGCACACATAGAGACATGCGTATGCAAATCCAGGACTTTGCGTGTGCGTGCGCCTTCTTGCTCGCTCACACACACTTTTTTAAAATAAAATCATGTGATTGTGACGATCTTTTTTTTTTTGGTCAGAAGTGTATTTTTTTTATTGTCGTGGCTGCTGATTACAACAGCAGTCCCCCCCCCCCCCCCCTCCCCCCCCTGTTGCCACATCCTGAATGATTCCAGTGTAATTATGATTGTACTACTGGTAATGACTAAAGTTATCACATGATGGCCTCTGAAGGATTCAACAGAGTGGATTAATATGTAGCCCCAGGAACACAATAAAGCTGTCTTATTGGCGTAATAAGGAATCTGGCTTCCTGGGGACGTTGTGTTCAACGTGTTTGTGCATGAACTCTTGGGGATCTGATAGGAAGGCCCTCTGATAAAGTGCTTGTCACGTTCCAGTGGACACCACTGAGAGAAGTCAGACAAAGTCCTGTCACATTACAGACGGTGGACTTTGGTTACAGAGCAAAGGTGATGCACTGTATGTAATAATTATACAGGTTCCTCCCAGCATGACAGAACCATTATAAAACAGCCTGAGCTTGAGGGTTCACTGTAGTGCACAACAGGGGGGTAAATTAACTCTGCAGTTGATGTTAAAATTACTAATCATTTTACATGCATGGTTAGAATTCCACATGTTAACTTTCCTTCCTTTCGTGGATACGCATGGTTTCATGAAGGTCGAAGAGAAGAAGAGAAGAGAAGAGAAGAGAAGAGAAGAGAAGAGAAGAGAAGAGAAGAGAAGAGTCTTTCCCTTTCAATCCCTGCAAGGATTTCCTGTTCTGTTTTATGGGGGTCATACAGCTGGCAGGCGCCCTCCTGTTTCTGTCCATAATGATGACAGGCATCCATTAGTGCACAGTAGAAACACGAGTCACCGAGGTTAAGTCAGCCCCCCCACGACAGCCTCTTCCCTTTCCACTGCGCCTGGACCCCAGTACACTACCTACCTATCTAGGGAAGATAATTGTAGCTCACAGTTGCTGTTGACAAAGCTTTGCTGATTAAGGGTCAACTGTTGCTCAGACACCAGTATGTTTAGCACAACCTGGAAAGCGGGTCCAGCCCCTGGGGACGTTATTGGGTCTCTGGTCTATAACATACTTGCATCCGGGAAAAGTAAAGGGGTCGCTCTGGTTTTTGGGAAGAGCCCAGCAGATGAGAAAATAAACACTTCTGGCTGTTGTTAGGAAATGAAAGACAAGAAACTGCTTTTTTTTAGTGAGGGTGTTAAAGAGAGAGCAGGAGTTTCATGTTGTTGACCTCATATTCTACATTGTGCTTAGAGGAATGAGATGAAGAAAAATAAACAGTTCGAAATATATCCTTTAGAAAAATAACTAATAACTGTGAAGTTTAGCTGAATCTTTAGAGCTTTCAGAAATTACAGTTGTCACTGCACATGCACAATTCGACACCCTTCTTCATAAGTTTCTGTGGGTGTTGCTGACATGAGAGTATGGCTGTAGTGTCATACATTTGGTGAAGTCTAAGAGGCCTCCCTGGAATTGGGTGTGTCACTCTCCCACTAATGTGTCACGTTATCATCTCCCTTGTGTCAAAAAACTCTTCCTTCGTGTTTCACAGAAGGCCTTTGGCTGAGCTTAAAGTCATATTGTTTTGCCCTCTGGCTGATTTTAGCACCGCTGTCTGCATTATATGCAGCTGGAGGACTTGGCAGAGGACTGTTCACACACCCACTCTTTGATTCTTTGGCCATCTTTGTCATCGTGTTCGATGTGACGCCTCAGCTAAAATAACTGAGGAACAACCAACTGTGTGCTGTGGTTGGAGTGTCAAGGAGAAAAGCTTGTTATTGGGCAACCCATAGCTTATAAGGGATCTATTTAAGGGGCTGCAGGCCTTTATCCTACAGTGAACCCATGTACTTGTTTGCTCTGTTTGTGGCCAAGATACAGGAAGTACTTTGTTCTGGCTTCTGTAATAGCAGAGAGAAAAAACCCAACTTCTCAAAAAGAAAAGAAAGAAAGAAAGGTTACAAGAAAACAACAAAGTCGACTGGGTGTGTGATAACAATTCCCACTGAATTTAAGATATATTGCACTCGCAATAAAGCGTTCGAGGCTGCCAGCAGTCACGTCAGTCTAACAAATCTGGTTGTCTTTCACCGCGATGGCTGCAAGCAGAAGTAAAAATTGCATGATGAAAAGTAATGAATGCAGACAATGCATGCAAAAAATATAACTTTATGGCGTTAAACCTCCAGTAACAGTTTTTGTTGGTGTTTTTGCACCAAAGCACAGTGTGAAAACAGCAGGGCCACGTTACCTGCTTTAGATCAACATATCAAACGTATTAGTTAACAGATCCAACTGATACAGGGCTTCATTTGGAGCTTTGGGGTTTACAATCAAGCATATATTCACTCACTATGTTTGTTTCTACAAAATATACACCTGAGAATAGTTGACGTGTTTAAGTTTGGACCAAAGTGGTGGTCTGACTTTGACATACTTTAAGAAAAAATATTGATTACAGCAGCCTTAAGAGCTTTTGTGAAACTGTTCAAGGGGCATGTGTATTCAAAACTTTCTCAAGCTATATCTCTTATTATTGATTATTATGAAATGCAACTGATTTCCACTGCCTTTAAAAGGCAAACAAGAGCTTGGAAGGCACTGACGTTTAGTCGCAAATCATTTTTAGAAACGCAGCAGACCAGCGAAAAAGAATCGAATGCGATTAGTGTAAAGGAACACACCGCCCACACGTGGCTGCACAGTATCCTGCAGCACCTCCGAGCTGTAGACAGCGGGAGTTTGTGCCCTCTGACATGTAAACCCCAAAAACCTCAGCCTGCGCTGGCTGAGAAACACTGAACTGTCCAATTTTTCTGGGCATCCCCCCACCTGCAAGCCTCACATAAGCTTACGCCGTCTTCTTGAGAACAGATCTAACATCACAAAATCAGACAAATGAGTGAAAACGATACTGCTGCAGATAATCAGACTGAAAACTTCAAAGCCAAGAGAGACCAAAAAAAAAGTGTTTCTGTGTCTCTGTGCTGCACTTCATCTGGAGCGAGTGTGTCAGCTTGAAGTCTCTTTTTTTACAGGCAAGGTCAAAAGGTCATCATAAGTCTGTGAGTGACAGCAGTAATGGTGAGTGGGGCTATATTTAAATCCCGTGGAGAGGGACAGCCTTGACTTACGCGTGGACCCTGCTCATCATTTTTTTTCCACACAAATCTGAAACTGCTTCTTTTATGTCAAGCTGCCTTAAATAAAACCATCAACATTGTCGCAATGACAAATATTTTGAGATGTTGACTGTGTAATCATTCTCAGAACTATCACTGGCTGCCTCTGAATTAAAGGGGAACCAAATGTTACAAAATGTTCAAAAGTAAATTCGTTTTTAGGTCCACTGATTTTCAGAGTAGGTTGAGAAAGAGCCGTCTCACTATGGATTTTACTGGCCTGTGTGTGACAAAGTGGACTCTGCCTTTAAAGATTTATTTGTAAAGCCCTGCTGAGGAGTCCGGTAGCTTTGTTGTCTCAATGGATCTGAAGGCTGAATGTGTTGATTTGTTTGGGTGAAGACAAACTGTGGTTGAACAGTAGAAGCAGTGGAAAGCACGGGCATTGGGCTTTCCCACAGAAGACGGTGGAGAAGACTTTGAAATAGGAGTGGCTTCTCTGAAGCTTTGACAAACCCTGATTACCTGATAAATCTGTCAGAAGCCGCAGCCCCTCTATAAGAACCTGTTTTTTTTTTTAATTATGTGCTAGTAAAACTGATCTTTAAAGGACTAATCCTTCAATCCAGAGTCAGTGTTTCATCAGCAGAATACACCTCGAGTGGTTGAATCAACGAGTGCTTCTCAAATCTGTCACATAAATGAGATTAATGAAAAATGTGTGCAGATAGACTGCGTGTTGTTGCCCTTTCAGACTAGTTTACCCCCCGGGGCTACGTTGACATGCACACGCATAGCTATCTGTGCTGCTATCTCTTTACAGTACATCTGTGTCAGCAGTGGGCTGAGGCAGGAGCATGAGAAATGGAGGCGAGCTCAGTCCTCAGTCCCACAGATAGGGGTTGTGTACTTAACTGTAAACAGTTTCTGTGTGTGTGTGTGTGTCTGTGTGTGTGTGTTTGTCTCTGTTTCTATCTGTTTTCATCACCTCTGGAAAGGTGGCATGACAAGTCTTCCCACAGGAGCAGCAACAGCCGAGAGTTGCCACCCCGCACCTTCCTCCTATCTCCACCTCACTTGATGACATGGGCTTTATCACATCTGCATCTGCTGGGCCAGTTAGTCTTTCCCCTTTGTTTAAGGATTAAGAGATGTTGCTGAACCCAGCATAGAAAGACAAATTGGGAGCTTTCTGACATCCAAGTGGCACCGATGTTTTCCTCTGTGAATAGGCTGGATTTTAGAGTCCAGCAATTATTCAGAATCTAGTTAACAGTGTGCAGAAGATCTCTCTCTTCTCTTGACTGAATCACCTCTTTGATGGCTGCGATGGACTCCCTCTCAGTCCTCAATATGGAAATGTCTTCTTTTACTCTAAACTGCATTAAATGATGTGTCCTGTATGGCCTCTAGCTGCTGGGGAATGAAGTGGTTTGTTAGATCAACATTGAGAAAGCTGCTGAAATTTTAACTCCTAGCATAATAAACAAGAGCACGAGTCCTCCGTGATATTTCCTGCCAACTTAAAGCCAGGATGGAATAAATCTGATCCTGTTTTACTTTAGCAAGACTCCAAAACTATTTCACAAAAGCACCGACAGCATCAAAGAGGTGACGCCTTCGCTCCATATTGAGCCACTGTTACACAGAGAAGTTGACCTTGCCTTTGGCCTTTTGGCTGTCTGACAAAGCAGTCCCCATGCTGTAGTGCAGTACGGCTGTCCTCTAAATGAAAGTAGCTGAGAGGCGAAGGGCAAAGAGGCCTATGGAATATCAATGTGTGATGCTCTCAATTAAGATTAAAGCTTCGAATGGAATCCTATGGAGCCGCTTCCCTAAGAAATGCTTGACATTTTACCCTTGCTGACTCGGGATAAAAAAAAAAAGAAAAAAAAGTGTCCTGCGCCACCAGTACCACCACCACCGCTAACTAGCTGCCCCTCCTCGGATACGGCGCGCCTTTTGCTGAATTCATTCTGTAGATATTGACTTAGGCTGGAGTCACACTTCTGAGAAATAAGTGAAATGGATCATCTTACTGCCAGTGGATGATAAGAATACTGAAATATGAAAAAGCGTCTGGATCAGCAAAATGACAAACCACGGGGGGAAATATGAGGCAGTCATGATAAACCCTTAGAGACAAATTCCCTACAGCTAGACGTGGAAATGAGGCAAGGAAAGAGCGGGGCAGCGAGGGGAAAGGAGAAAAGAAAATATACATATCCAACATTTTAATGGATGTTCAAAACAGAGCTTCATTAATTTAAAATACATATATCCTCTCTGTCAAAAGCACGGGCAGGCTGCACGTAGATGGCTTTTATCCACACAAAACGGCAGCTGTAAGATTTGCCCAGTAAGATCTGACCTCAGTCTGATTTATTACAGGAGAAACTCGCCCAGTGAAAAAAATACATCACACTGTCTTCATTTTGCATATTTTTAGCCACTAAATATTCCTTATTTACAGGAAGCGGTGCATTGAGAAGAGCTGTGTCCCTTTTTCATTAATGCAACGTTTGAGATTGACTTTGCATTTTATTAAGATTCAGCAGATGCCGTTTCTGGGCTTCTTAGAACGTGCTGCACATTTCCGGGTAATTTACAGAGCATGATGTGTGTTGTTTGCATCTGATCTTGTAGATTTATGCTGATTACCATGATGTTTACGGTGCGGATCTGCCAGTATCATTACATCCGAGCTATGTAAGCATTTGTGTTTCTGTTTGATGACACTGGAAAAATACAGCGCGTTACATGGCCGTCTAATCCGAGACTTTGAATGAATAAGAGATACGTATCGGCTAAATTTTTTGGGACATATTTTTAGAACTCCTGGTGGATCTAAGCTATTGTGCATGTGTGTATAAGGTTGATCTAATATTTTAGAGCTGAAACTAAGAGAACGGGGACTGATTATGAATACAGTGTATAAAATAAGATCAAAATGGAGCCTATCTTGTAAACTCCACCCTTGATAAACAGAATTCCACATCACGCTCCAACTCTGCAGTTAACTGAATCAATGCAATTCCACTTGTGCTGATCTTGCAGACTGAGGCCCTTCCCCCATCCCCCCTCTCTCTCTCTCTTTCCCTCTCTTGCTCAGTCTCTCTCTCTCTCCATCTCTCTCACACACACACACACACTTCTGTCTCCCTCCCCACGCAGGTCTACCCATCGTAACACATTAGCAGCAGAAGCCATCACACAATCAAGACAAGGCAGCGCATGAGACGTCAGGCCAATTTGTTTCCTTCTCAGAGCTACATCACATTAGGAGGGTGGCTATACCCTTGAGCTAAATCCAAGTTCACACAGAGGGAGCGTGCTGCCGGACAGGAGGGCAGCGATGTCAGCACTTTTCAGACGGCTGCTGACATGTATCCAGCAGACTGACATGTATGGGGGGAAAAAAAAGCTTGATGGTTTGAAATATGGCCTTTTGGATGTTTCTCTGTTTTTTGTAAGCTTTTGGTGGTGTTTCCTGAGGCCTGGGAGAGAGTGCGCAGTCAGAATATTTCAACAAAATAAAAATTGCCTTTAGCCAGAGGTCAGGGTGTCAAATGAAGCTGTCAGGTGAGTAAAAGGAGATGATAACAGGACATCACAGGCCTAAACACATCTGATTGGACTTCGTTCTTCGTGCTCTCGCTGGATCAGAAGACAAATGTAACTCGGAGAGGCCAGTCAATAGTTCAATTATCTGCTGTCTGTATTGGTTAATTAAACATATAACGGGCCACCTAAGGACTAATGATAGCCATCCCATTACCCATAAAGCTGAAGGATTGGGTAGAACCACCACTTGACCCCGGGCTGGATTGACTGGCCTCGGGTACGGGGTCAGAGTGTATCTAACCGTCACTCGGTCCCCGTCATATGTCTCAGGAAGTGGCTCACAGCTCTGCCAAAAAACAGTTGGAAGGGGAAAAAATGCAATTACTGCAAGATTATCATACTGCTTCCGTTTGACTTTTCTGACTGAATTCATGAATATATATGAATCCATCTTGCATCTCAATCTGAACCCGCCACCCCCCCACATACACACACACACACACACATCCATGTTTGGCTGGTGGCATTTTCTTTGTTTCTTCAAAGTATGTTTTTGCAGGAAGATTAAAGAGTTACCTTGAAAAAAGAAAGTATGAACCATCAAAAATCTCAGCAGGCTGTTCTTGGTGTAAAAGAATAATCCCCCTAAAATTACATTACATTTCTGGGAACTTTAATGCAGAGTGCTTTGGGAAAGATGTGTTTTTCCCCAAATATTGCTGTTGTCAGGCGAAAACATGTCATTAAAAAATAAACAGCTTGTTTTTGGTTTTGCCCAACTGAAATCTTTTTTTTTTTTTATCTCTAAACTTTTTTAAAATTTATTTAATTATCTAATTTAATTTAGTAATTATCTAATTATTGGTAATCTTTGTTCAAAGTGTGGTGCAGTCAAATATTATTACAGCTGAGCAACAGATCATTGCAACTAATATCCTGGAAAACAAATCAACATATATGACAAAATATACAAAAATGTGTTATTTGTCAGATAATGAACATCTGGATGCTTAAAAGCATATCTATCAATACAATTACTGATTCAAAAATGGAGCATTTTGGACATTTTGCACCTGCCGTCTTAGAAGCAATATATTCCCTGTGCTTTTTAATCACGACACTCTTTTGTTATATTTCCAATTTGCATTTTAAAACATTTTTTCAACTGGCTTTTATACCTGTGTTAAATAAGCAGCTATATGATGAAGAACAAGCCAATCAGCTCCAATCAGATAGGTGAAGTGAAAAAGATTATCTATTTATCAAAGTTGTAAATATACATAAATGTTAGACAGACACATGAAGTTCAAAAATAATAAATTCTTGAATAAATTCATGGAAGCAGCAAGAAGTGGCTTTAAATGGGCCAAAATGAGACTAAGGGCGCTAAGTTATATGTTGGCATACAGACGCAGTACCTGCTAACGGTGTACCCATGGGGTCTGATCATACACAAGCACGAATCATGCTGATCATACTGTAGCACAAATAACTCTCAAAGCCAATGCTGCTCTGAAGCTTTGCTCTCAAAGCCAATGCTGGCTTTGAGAGCAAAGCTTCAGAGCAGACGGCACACTGCAGCTTGCTGTTTGTGAGCATGTGTTGTTGCAGGCCACTCGGACTGTCCATGCTGAACCCTGAGCGTCAGAACTGGACAACACAGCAATGAAAGAAGGTGGTCTGGTCTAACAGTTTCTTTTAAACCAATTGGACAGTACGTTGTACTCCTTGGGAGGAGATGTTACTTTGAACTGCTACCACCTGCCTAAGCATACACCCTGTTCTCTTCTTCGTGGCAGCTGTGAGGACAGCGGGTATATTATTCTTTCAGCAAGATTATGAGCTCTGCTACAAAGTGAAAACATTCAGGAATAGTTTGAAGAACAACATAAAGTGAAAGTGATTTACTTAGCTTCTAAAATCTACCATCTGGAGGATCTGCTGCAAGAAAAGATCCACGGAAACCCCAACTTGCACCTCGCCGGACTTAAAGACTCTGCTCTAACATCTCGTCACCTCAGGACACCTCGTAAAGTCCTTATTGAGTCCACATTGATAAAAACATTTAAACATTTCTTCAATTTTACTTTTCGATAAAATGGTCATTCTTGAACATTTTGTCAAATAACACAAGGACAATAGAACTGAAGAAAACCAACTTAGTAGTTCTTAAAGCTCTGTTTCTGAGGTTCACGCTGAGTCCTGTACTTCAAAATGAGACCACCTGTACCCACCCCCAGTTACACTCACACATACAAGGAACCTGTCTCTCCTTGAAAGTATCACTAACCTTTAGACTTCACCCACTGTTCTCCTTAATAGCTCAATCTGATGGATCATTTAAAAGCCCGCTGAAACAGACAGATGGGTAATGGATTGCATGGCAAATCAATGCTGGGATCAATGGAAGACATGCATCAATAAATGGATAGAGAGCTGCTGAAATAGACACCGCAGTTAATGGGGGACAGCGTAGAACATCATTGTGTGGAGCACGCAGTGTAGGCAGGCTAACACGAGTCGCCCCCGGCTGATAAAGTGTCCTTTTGAATAATGCAGACAACCAACTGACAGTGGTAAGCTAAACTTAAGCTTGGCTGTTAGAGTGCGGCTGTGTTTTTTAGTCTCTACCCCCCAACGAACACACACACTGGCACTCAATCCATACACACTCTCTAAAGCTATAGGTGGTCAACGCTTGCCCAATTTCTTTGCCCGAAAGACCGGAAACATATGACTCTCGTGGCACGGAAAACATACAAAAGGACACATCTGTGTTTTCTGTGCAAAAACACAAAGTCCCAGGAATCGTTTCTTTACGCACACATGAAGCATGCGAGGAAACACCAGGCCACTTTCAGTAGGAACAGGAAGTATTTTCCTCTGATAAACAAAGTGTGTTGTTATTTTTCCTATTGGAAGACAGTGTTCTGATCTGACGGGCCAGGACACATGATGATGTGGGGGAGCGGCACACCACAAGTGTTGAACTTGTGTTGGTCTCAGGTGGCACTCTGACTGTACACTGACTCATCCCCGCAGTACCGGACGCTCCAGTCTTGTGGTTTAAATGCCTAGCAGTGTGATGCATCCCACTAACTGATAACTGCATTTAACTCTGATGTCAGCTAAATTGAAAAAGACATTGTAATAAACAAATATAATTCTGGATAAACCTCAGCTTCTGCACAACCAAGTGGTAAAACGCTACAGCTGCTTCTCATGGGCTAGAGTTATAAATCTCTGGTGAATGGCTGGTTTAAGGGTGGGTGCTGAGAAGCAGCTGTACCTGTCTAAAAATAGCTCCAAGGCTGCTGCCGGACAGCGTGTTTTAAGCTCATCATGCAGTTTAGCACAAAAGTCCTATCAACAATACCTTCCACCTGCATTAGCCCGAGCGTGGCCCCGAATCAGCATTACAACACAGGAAGTGTTGTGCAAACTGAGCGTCCGCGCATGTCCCTGCGCCTGACTCATACACCCAAACAACGGCCAAATCCTGACCACATAATTCAGACACACTTCATTTTCCAATGAGCTGAGCATTCATTATCAGCGTGCGGTGGCCTGAGGCAGAACAATCCCTCCTCGGTGTAGTGACAGCCACCGGCCGCCCTGATGGAAAACAAAACACAAGGTGGCACAGAGAACACGAAACCGTTATGACAGGCCGGATTACACCGAGCAGTAAGCACATTTTATCAGTCTTTTCTTTTAATCAGAACAGACTGAAACTCCTACATGCAGCCTGTTTTGTTTTTTTAAGTAGGAATGCAGGTGCATGTGCACGCAGAGCACACGCTGTTTGTGTGTGATCTGCGTGCTCACACCTGTTCGGGTGTACAGTAGGGTCAACGTAATTGCTTAATGCAGAGCCTGGCAGCGTTTATGGATGCCAAACTGTGCCTGTGGGAGTCACTATAGCCCACAATCTGACTAATGAAGGCCAAGTAATCAAGCTTCAGACTCATCAACCATGTTTGCAGTAATTAAAAGGTTTATGTTCAGGATCAGGAGAGCTGTTTGAGTCAGTGTCAGAAGCCAGATTGGATGTTTATTATTTCCGGAAGCCGAAGCCAAAATCGAAATATTTGACACACACTCCACTGATCTAATTGTTTATTTAGTTTATATAATAACACAATCTGATCATAAACGCAGCGAGCTACAGTCTTCGCATTGACGTTCGGGCACGGAGGGAGCACGCGTAAATGTACACCATGATGGATATAAATCCAATAATCAATTGTGTGCTGACTGCTGTCTGTCTGCATCATCCTAATCTATTCTGTCCTGTGGGACTGTGTGGGGCTGTGAAGAGGACAGTAGGTTAAAAACTACACGCATCCTGGTGAGAATCCCACAGAGAAATAAACACTAAATGTTGCACATAATCAAATTTTACCAGAGCAATTCACGTAACGGTTATTTTACATCTGCGATCTCTGATGATTCCCAATAATAGAGTCAATAACTGAATGAGAGCTGAACACAGTGTTTGTGTTAGGATATAATGTTACACCTTGTCTCAGACATGCTGATATCCACAAGGATTTCCTAGCAGAAGTTCGGCCTCTGCGGGTCTCCGGGGATCATGACTGACCTCATAAGGACATCAGATGCTGGCTGTTTGCTCACCATAATCTGGAAATGAACACAGTATTACAGGATCACCAGGACAAAACCAAACAAAAATATCTAAAATGAATAACCATTAGCATCATAGTTTATCAAAGTCTTCTCAGAAAGTGATGATTTATTTCAATTTAAGAAATACGTCTTTGGTGTTTCCAGAGTGTCACCTCTTCTCTGTAATAGAAGCAGAACATACAACAGACCAGTGAGCGTGCTTTAGTTAGGGACGGGGCTCTCTCTGGTGGCAGAGTTTTGCTAGTGTTACAGTAAATGTTCATTGTAAGAGGGATTCTGGTAAATGTGTTAAGCTATGCACTCTCAATTAAGAAGAAAAAAAATCAATTAAAAAGCAAATCATAGCTATAGTTTTTTTTTTATTCGTCCCATGTGATGAGGAATACGGGAGCTTTTCTGTTTACCAGTGAGCCGAGCCTAATGCTGTGGGTGCGCACTGCTGTGTTGTGGATCCCCCACTGCTTCCTTGATTACAGCCAGTGGTTGCTTTGCAGCAGCCAATTAAAATCAAATACCATTCTCTCACATATTACCACCATTGTATTTACTTGTAGATCAATTCCCTTCAGCTGTGCCATTTTACATAATGAATGCAGAGGCTTTTGATGTGTTTGCCTGGTAGGGGATGAATGCACCACGGGAGGAGCCGATGGAGGGCCTGCTGTTCTTACCTTTTTGCCATTTAATAGTCAGAAGTGTAGGCTTTATTAAGACTGAATGGTAATAATGTGGCGTGCTGTAAATGGCAGACCTTTGCTACCTTGATGAATCTTTTGAAATTCATCAGAAAAGTTGCATTTATCCAGAATATGTTCATTGTTATTGTGACATTTCAGTGCATTTCTCTGTAAATCCCACCTAAAGCTAATTTAGGATTTTCTCACACAACTGTTGGAACAGTACCAATTTCTATTAATCTGCTAATTAGTTCATTCATTATCTGGTATTAGATGAACCCTCTCAGGGGCCTTTCACAGGAACAAACAGGTACATTGCTGAATTAATAAAACAGCGTGAAAAAAAAAACCCCACACAGTACAGCCCTTTAGTAAAAAATTACAAATCCAGAGTATCTAGAGTACTTATTATAGAGGAAGAAGTCTTCAGTTTATTTGTATATTAAAAGCTGGATTATTGTTACCTGAAAACAAAGAGCATATTAATGATGCAGATGATTTCGAAGGAGCTTCAGGTAACTGATCTGCATACAGGAGAGTAGTTTCTTTTGTCGTGTTTTCCTCCCTTCACACTGTTTGTTTGTTGCTCATAGGAGGGGGGTTCATCTGACTGTTGGGGATTCTCTGTTTTCTCTGTATTATTGTACGGTCTCTACTTTGTAATATAAAGCACCTTGAGGCAAATTGAATTGAATTTCTGTAAAGCAATGCCTCGTACGGCCCAGTAGTTAAGTAGATACTGATTAAACAAATGATCACCAGATCTCAGTCCAAGTGTATACAATCAGCAGTGCTACTTTTATTGTTATAGTGTAATTTGTCAAGTGGACTAATGTGTCTATAAAACTCTACTGCGCAATGAATAGTAAACACTGAGTTTTGCTTTAAAACATGCCACAAAAGGTTTAGTTCCTCACATTTAATCCAAGTGCATAAAGAAATGTAGTTAAACCTGAGAAGATCTCATGGCGCACACAATCCTTTCATTCTCCCCTTTGTGTATTAAAATCACACTCTCCTATCTCTTCTCGGTTAAGCTATCTGCACACGTTGTTGTGGAGCAGTTGCACCTTGACTTCTCGGTGTAGTTGAACATTAGTCACATAAAGCATGGTGCGAGTAACACATTTATAACAGAGCGCACTTTCAGACCACAGCCAAGACACTGGTGTGTTTTGGGCATTTTACAGTGGGACCTTTGTGCTTAACCTTTGTGCTATATGAAGACTGAAACACTGTTTGTGCCCAGCTTAGCGACACATTAAACAAATGAACAGCCGTGATTCAATTTTTAGAGCTCTGCCCAGATGACAGCCGAGTTCTTTCTTTTTTGTGACTAAAGCATAAAGAGCTGTTGTTTCAGTTAAACTGTTACTTGTTGAGAAAAATCTCTGTGAAAAATGAATCTAAAAGGAACAGAGGAGTAAAAAGTTATATATTTTTTTAAATTCCATCTGTGTGTAAAGAAGCGTTTACTTACGATTCAACCTAATCTACACTTGTGTTCTGCGGTGCTGTTCGTTCTCCAGATCCACCCTGGACAGAGACCGTGATTGCCAGCGTAATCAGCAAAAGGTGCCAGTATCACAGATGCTGTCTCTCAGCTAATTGCATGAAGGCACGGCGGTGCACGAGGCGCAGGTGCTCGTTCTTTTCGTGAAGTCACTTAAGTGCGGTTTGCCTCCTTGTGTATGCTGGAACTTCTGAGCAAATATTTTCCGAGCTTTGTTGTCTCCCATTTAAACAGCATCGAGGATAAAAGAGACAACAACAACAAACAAAAAAAGGAAATGTGGAAGCAAAGCAGCAATACAGCAAAATACTACTTTATTTATCTGCAAGGCACAGCTGCTCCTCGGGATCATGTTCCAATGTAACTACAGCAGACAAATTTGAGTTTAAAAAACAAAACCAAAAAAAAAACCAGTGCTTAGATTCATTTTCTCTCACACTTCAGCAGATATGACTCCATTTTAACCAGCTTAGTGTTACAATATTCACAGTAAGACACGCTTATTACGTTGTCTTTGGTTAGAATTTCTGCCACGTCGATGTCAGTTGCAGGTCTGTTACCTCTTTGGAAAGGATTGTTTCAACATGGGAAGGACAAAGAATGAAAAGAAGGAGGGAAAAAAAACGGGCACTGCAGAAAATTAGACAAAGAGAATAAAGCTGAAATTCTCCTACATAAGCCAACATGATTTATTTAGCACAGAGAAACTTTGTAACATTTCCCTCCACTACCCACCACCACTAAAATCCCTGAAGACAAACTAGTGTACACATCTGGCTCTTGGCCATGTTCCCATGCCCGCACTGTCAGCAGGCATTCTGGGATTGGGTTCCTGCACACAGTCTTTGTGTATCCTCTGACTGCCACGAGCGCCAGGCCCCTGAGTCACGTTGGTGACGTCCACCAGTTCCCGCCTCTCGGACAGGGCGGTCACCATGTGTTCCAGCTTGGAGCGGATGGTTGTGTAGTGGTGCTGGCGCTCTTTGGTCAGCTTGCGGAAGCAATCCTTTAAAGTGGTGTCTGGAGCTGCCTGGGTGGGCACGGGCTGTCTGGAAGACACCAAGTGGGGAGAGGTGTCCTGGCTCGGCCCTCTGCTTATTTGAGTAATGATGCTGAGATGCTGTGGGAGCTGCAGGTCGGTCTGGCTTTCAGCCTCCGTCACCGACCGCCTCGTCTGAGTCGACACGTGGCAGGTGCTGGGGGTCTCCGTCTCTTTTTCTGCTCGCTGCTCTGCAGAGAAATGTGGAGTCATGCTGCCAGCAAGGATCTCCTCCTGAACGTGCTGCCGCTCCATCCAGTCGTCGTTTAGAGTCGAAGTGTCAGACTCTGGGCTGGCTTTATGTGGAGATGCAGGGTCACAAGGTAGCTGCAATGCTAGCGTTTGTGGCTTACGGCTGGGCGTGCTTGTCAGACACGCTGGCCTCTCACTACGCAGGTGAGGGGAGGAAGCAACTGAGTGTTTGAGGTGCTCAAAGATGCCGCTGTTGCGGACACTTGGAGGTCCGTGAGTGTTTATGGGTAGAGACTGGGCATATAGGATACGAAACTCCTCGTCAAATTTCTCAGTTATCTGACCAGAAAGCTCAATCAGGTTGCTGCTATTTAGTTTGCCATCAGTCCAGTTGAACCTGAATTGAATTTTAAGCACATATAGCTGAAGGTAAGAAGCAGACCCAGCAAGACGGATGCATAACTTTACAGTCTAATAAATCAGGAGGGCACGATGGCTAGCGGGCTCTTACCTGTAGGAACCTGTAGCCACTCTGTTTCCATCAACCAGCATGAACCTCTCGTGAACTTTACCCGTAATCCTCGCTCCGGATCTCATGTAATAAGTTGTGCCGGTTATAGTTCGCACCCTCATTTGCTGCAAAGGATTAGAGACATGTTTTGGGGGTTTTTTTGGGATGCCATCTGATGCTCATGTTGTGCACACAGAGCTATGCTTGTCTTAAACGAACCAGCTACATACCCGAAGGTCATCCAGGCGAACGTTGAGATTTTTGCACATCTTGAGGAAAGCGGGCGCGCACGACTGGTCCAGCAGGATGTAGACAGGGACTCTGCGCTGGGAGCAGGCCTCCTGAAGGTCCTTAAAGATATCCAGGTCTGTCAGGGAGTCTGTAACTATGGCAATCACCTGCAGTGGAAAATTACAGAGGTAATATAATAGAATTCTCTTTTCGGGGGGCCGCAGCCGTGCTCTCGCAGATGTAACACATGATTGTGTTTTCATTATTATCAAATACAAGGCCCTATTCAAACAGAGCCGTGAATCTCTGTCTGACACACTCCCTGTAATGTGTGTGCTGATGAGCTTTCTATTGACTGTGGTCTGTTACCATGGCAATCGGCAGTAACGCTTGGTCAGCAAACAAATGACTTTTATACAGGAGACAAGTAGGTGCACTGTAGGGTTTGCCTCATTTTTCCCCAGCTTTGTTTTGCACCCAGATTTCTCCTTTTTTCACGAGCAGGAATGGAATTTGACACGCTGCGGTAAAGGTTGCATGTCGAGGATTAGACACGGACGTTTACATATCTTAGATTTATCGCTTCAAACTGGTGTTTTATCCACACGCAGCTTTGTCATTTGTACCACGCCTTATTTGGATGATGTTTGTGCGCGTGTGTGTGTGTGTGCTTTGGGTTGGGGGATGCTTGTTTTCAAGAGGCAGCATAGAAGCAGAGTTAAAATTCATAGAAACTCAGGAATGGGGCCGTTCCTTTGAGATGACCACCAGCAGTGCATGCTCACTGTGTGCTGTTACAGTCAGTGGCCTTCTTTATACAATAAAGACATTGTGCAGTGAGTGGTGTAACATTACAAAAGAACAAACAATCTTACAGCTCGACCAGGATTAGAATATTTTTAGAAGGATTGGCCCGGCTGTCGGCACATAACATGCACAACACCACCGTTAAGCTCTAAACCTGGGAGAAAATCCAGTGTTTGAAAACATTTCTAGCGAAAGAGGGAATGGAGATGAGCGAAGCAAGTCGAGGCACATCTGGTACGCAGGTTCTACACAGGCCTGAGGTGCTACAAACTCCCTCTCTCCTCGTGCAGGAATGTCTCTTTTCAAAACCAGAGGCTGTACTGACAGCTCCCGTCAGGAACATCACATTAAATATTCATGCTTTGTTTTTGTTTGTTGCATTCCCCCCCCCCCGTCCTTTTAAGGTTGGTGATTTCTTCTAATCCAGATTTCAAAGCACGAACTTCTAAAATTCAAAGTGATCAAGGGAGTTCCATGTGGACAATGGAGCCTTTATGGACACTTTTTTTTTTACGTTTTCCCTCCAGAAATGATGCAAAAAAGTGTCTACATATACTGGCTTACTGACTGTGTGGTTGTTGTGGTGGTGATGGGGGGAGATAAAGCCCAGGTGATAAATGTCACCTGACAAAACCAAAATAAAAGTCCTGTTTTAGGATAATAACGCACAAATAAGAGATACTGTAGGAGGACTACTACAAAGGACTGTGCAAAAATAATGGTGTAAAAAAAAACAAACTTCAAGTGAATATCACATTTCAGTGTGATACAGGATACGCATTAAAGGACAGTTTATTTTAAGGGCATGAAAAATAGAATGAATGACAGCAGATATGTGCGTGTGCGCGGGCCTGTGCGTACCTCTCTGGCACTTTTAATCATGCGCCTTGCAGCCTCCTTGCAGCTGTAAATGCATTCGCCGTAGCTGGGCTGGAAGTGCGCCACGGCCCGCGTCACTCCCCGGTAGGAGCCCGCTGTGAAGGCGGGCCATCCGAGGTCCAGGAGCGGCGGCTCCACGTCTGACACCTCTGGGAAATAAGTGACCGAGGAGCAGTCCAGGGTGCTACTGAGCGACCGCTCGAGCGCCTGTTCCTCCCCGTGGAAAGACGAGCACCGCGGTGGCACGGCGGCGCTCCTGATCTGTTGGATCTCATCGTCCGACAGAAAGTTGGGGATCCTCTCTCTCACGAGAAAGTCCAGAAAGTTATCGAGACCCCCGGACAGCAGCTCCTCCAGAGCCAGCCGGTGCCTCTCATTGTACACTTCCTGTAGGTTCAGCTCGTCTGTCCCGCGAGGTTTTGGACCAAACCTCAGAGGTGAGTCGTCCAGGCACTGAGACAGGGCCATCGCCGCGTCTATCGCTTCCTTTTACCTGAATCACACAGCAGCGGGCAGGTAACGCTTTGACCTGCAGGAAGGAAATTTGTATTTTGTTGCTTCCCTCCGTTCGTGCTCGACGTGGATCCGCATTGGCTGCGGGGTGGTTGTCAAACCAGAGCGGCGTCACCAGACTCGCCGAGCCAGGCTGTCAGTGTAATGTAAAGGTTGTCTCATTGGCTCATTTGGAGGAAAACAAGCCTCCTGTACGTCCCTCTGCTACCCTGATCCGGTTACACCGCAGATAGCAGGGATCACCAGAGGTCCCACTTCGACGCTTTTTCGTGATATCGTGTCTCCGAGGATTCATTTAGCTCGTAGTTCAACGTTTGTTTGTTTTTTTTATAAAAACACAGTTTATTAAGAAAATAAAAATGCAGACTCTCTGACTTTAGATGGAAGTAAAAACACAGGAAGCAGTTTACTCATCTGTCACAGTGAAACTCAAGATTAGGACAATATACCACAATCTATTGAATTATAGTAATATTTCACATAAACTTTAAAGTCTACATATTTATGGAGTGATGCAGTTAAGGGAAAATAATTGCAGAATTATTATTTTTTTTAACCTGACAAGCCGGTATAACCAGAAGAGAAGCAGATCCACTAAGTTCCACCAGATCACAAACCGTCCACTAAAGCAAACAAATACTCTACAGCTCTGAACTCTAAATCAACATGTGTCTTTTAACCTTACAGCACAGCATGCACAAGTCTTATTCCTGCACACCGGACCTGCTGGTTGAGTTGTCTTACTTTTTTTTTTATTGCGATTCATCTTCCCGATAGATTATCTTTGTTTTTCCTGACTGTAGGCAACGTCTAAACCCAGTGAGGACAAACTGGGAGGGGATAGCTAATCCATGTTCCGTAAATACTGGAGGCACGCATTTGTCCTATATGTTCTGACGCTGTTTTTGTATATACTGTGGGCATCCGGCTGCAGGCACTCTACTTGTTTCATATATACATAACCTAGTTTACACATGCCTAAGAAGTTAGGCTACTGCAATACTTTTAAGTAGACGTGTCCATGTTGTTTGTCCAGTGGATTAGTGGATTTAGAGTGACCTTATCATACTTAATATCACCATGTAAACATGTCCTCATGTATCTTTGATGCCGCTTGTTGATATGCTTTCCATTTTAAGTCACGATTGCTCCCTTTTAGGTATGCTGTTTTACCATTAGCTCTTAAATTCACAGCTTTTCTGTTTAACGCTCGTCCGCTTTTTTCCTGTGCGCTTTTACGCGCCTGAGGCCAACAAGGTCACAAGGGTCACGGCCGTACAAACCCTTTTCCCTTTACATTGCGAATAACTACCACTCCTAATTTGAATAAAGGGAAATGTGTTCTTCTGTTTCAAGTTAAATGCACACAAGTCCAATTAGGCTACAGTTACTGTGCGTCTGCGTAAATTGGTGTTATCACTATTATGCTTGTGCGTAACTGTCTATTTTAAGCCAGTGGTCTAATAGGCCTGTGCTTTAAATGACAATTCCCACAACGATTAATATTCATAGTAGCTCTTCAAGAGTATTTTTTTTTCTAAAGATGACAGCCATCTATTGAAAAAAGCATGTGACCTAATTAGGGTTATCTTTTGGGTGATGAAGCTCAGTGAAACGGGAGATGAATGAACTGTCAAATTCCAAATATACACAATACAAAACATCTGATCCGCCTGCTTTGTATTGTAGCTACTTATGCCATTGCAGCTACTTATAACCCGCGTGTGTTGAATGCACTGCCTTACCCCTATAACGATATACCCAAATGTGCGCTGGGCTCAGTATACGTACCCTCCTCCCCCTTCCACACACACACACACACACACACACACACACACACACACACACACACACACATCCCCATCTCATCCCCGCCCCTCTCCAAAATTTTAGATGAAAGGGCTTTTGGATTTTGGATGACGCTCTGTATCACGTGTTCATAGGAAATACACTCGCTATAATTTTTTTTGGAGCAGCCTCGTCCTGCACCGCCGACCATAGTTGTTTTGCAGTCTTCATACAGTGTAGCGGAGGGGTGGAAAGGTAATGTAATGTAATGTACCTTGCCGTGGTCACTGACGGGTTCACGCCAGTTCACCGGGTTCACTTGAGGAGAGCTCCCACCCCCAGCTCGCCTCCTCTTCTTCGCAAAGCGCAGCGATCGGAGCTAATCCAATATTATTCATTTATATATTAATGTCGGATTCCATTTTTTACCACCGACGGCTGAGGTAAGGACACATCTTATTCATCCGAAACACGAATACGTCTCACTGGGTGACGAGGTGCGATCTCCAAAGTTGTTTACTGGAATTATGTGTCGCTATTGAATATTGAATTTTCATCTGGTGCTGTAGTGGAGGCAGTTTATATGAAGTCGCCAATGTATAAAATGGCGACAGTAGGTGGAGGAGGGGGGTGGAGGATTTTTTTGGGAATATTCATAAGGTTATATAGAGTGGCAGATCGCCTTTGGCAAGTCGGCTCCGAGGCGGTGTGTTGCCCCACAGCCTCGTGAATGGAGCGAAACGGGTTAACTCGTCAGTTTGTTACAGTTACAACCACGGATCCTCCGTCGGGCTCAAATTGCGCTCCTTCTCGCGCTATACAATGTGGCGTATGTGCTTATTTTATTGCACAACGCGCTCTGTTTCCCCCACTGTGCTGCGAGTGTGAGTGCTTTTACTTGTGAAAGACTTCTGAACACAGTAGTGTAGCAGGCTTGTCGACTGATTTTTTTTATAAAAAAGAAAAAGAAAACAGCCTCCGAGTTCATAGATGTTCAAACTGTACGCCAAGTATCAATTTTCACCTATTGATCGCTCACTCGCTGCAAATTTATTTCTGTTGCCAGAGCAGAAAGGTAGGCCTGTATCTCTGTGCAAAGGACTCTTTTTCATTTCCTTCTCTTCCTCCTACCAACATGTGCTGGTGCCCTACACACACTCTCCCTCTCTCTCTCCCTCTCTCTCGCTCTCCCTCGGTCTCTCTCGCACACACACGATACATGTACAGTAGAGTAAGTAGAGCTTCTCTTTTGGCAGATATTTCGCAAATTGTGCACTATTAATGATCCATTGATATATTTAAATATATAAATATATAAATATATATATATATATATATATATATATATATATATATATATATATATATATATATATATATATATATATATATTGTGTGTGTGTGTGTATGTGTGAGTGTTCGCTCCTGTAGGGCACATTGTCATTTATCTGCACATAAATATTGACCCAGCTTTGAATGCCATGTGTCTGTCTCTGGCTTTAGGGGAGGGACCTCTGCTCTGACTAATGTTGCCTCTGTGAATCATTTGTGGGTCCAGTGTCCATAGCACAGGAGACAACCCCAAATTATTCAAGCAGTCAGCTAGACAGGCATGGTTTACGGGTAATTTTTGGAATGTATTTTAATTGTTTAACCATGCGAGCTTATTAGAAATGACGTTGGGTCATGGAAATGACTGCGCAACTCTTCTGCCACAGAGGTTTTCCTCAGACAGGAGGTGTTTTTTGGGGCTGTGTGGGGCACAGTCCAGTCTCCAGTGAACGTTTCTGCACTCCAATAGTTAATTTGCAGGCTGTGTGATGACCAGCAAAAACAAAGGTAAATGAGCTCTCGCTGTGCTGCTCCGGCAGACCGGGTTCAGCTTTGGCCCGGTGAGTTGAGTATGTGTGGAGGTTTTCACTCTAGCAGGACACTTACACCGGGGGAATGTCAATTCCCTTTTGTGGATCCCTGGGAACGGTCTTCCATCTCCCTTCTCGGAACTGCTCTAATGAGGCCAGGCATATTGCCTTTCATCCCGCACTCCCTGCAATTAGGCACAGCTCATAGTTTTCGTCATGGCCACAGCGGAGTGTTTGTATACACAGACACAATGTAGTGGGCCAAGAGTGCCCACTCCCCTCCAAAAAATACAGCATCTCTGCCCATGCCATCCCTCCATATACCTGGCATACTGTACTTTTAAGGATGTGGTGTTCTGAGTTCCAATAGCAGTCGCTGTGGATGTTATGTTTGTGTGTGTGCCTCCCACAGCTTAAAACGAATCCCGTGCCAGAGAATACCAAGGAAGGTCATATGGTCATGATTTGCAGATTTAGCTGACATGGAGTGTATAACATTCCTTGGGTTCGGAGAAGAAAATCAACTATCTAATGCCAACCAGATCTATTTCCAGCCGTTTTATATAAACAAGCATTCATGATAGTGGCATACCTCATGATCCTCACAGAGAATTCTCCAACACACAACGCCGAGTCCTATTTCTCCCACCAAAAAGGTCGGCGTTCAAAGCAGGTTCACTTTTATTTGGGTCTTTCATCCTTTTTGGTTTTGCTTTTGTCAGCGGACCAATGCCGTATCGAAGCCCGGACCGCTCAAAAGGCTCACTAAAACAGCATGTTTGCACAGTTCCAACCAAAAGAAACGTCCGTGCACTGATGGGTGGGAAAAAACCTTGGGGCTAGTGGGGAAAAAGAGCCCCTGCCACTTTTTCTGTCCCATGCAAGAAAGGTTTGGTCAGCAGGAGCTGGCATTTACCAGGCTTTGGCAGTTAGAAGAGGCTGTGATGTCAGCCATTTTAGGATGGACAGTACAATGTGCGATATGCCGCCATCTTTCTTCCTTTTCTTCTTAAGTTGCCAAATGAATGCCTGTAGTCTTGGCTACAAAACTGAAGAACTTATTCATGAAAAGTGATTTTTAAAAAGATGTATGACTCAGATTTTTTTTATTTATTTATTTTTTACTCTCAGCGCACCACCGTTTACTCGTCTGTCATTCATTTGGGTCACGGGTAGAAGGGTTGGCAGAACAATGTAGACATTTCAACAGCGAGTGGTCATATTAACACAAAACAGGGCCGTCCGAAAAAGATGCCGGCAGTCAGGCAGAGCGCGGTAGGTATGTACTGTACCGCCTCGGTCACCGGGCCTCCGCGCAGATTTAGCAAGATAAAAACAGTGACGGGAGGTCATTTGTGTCCCGTTCAGCTGTGATATTCCTTTCATCGGCCCGTCACACGCATGAGAACAGTGCGGCAGAGTTTCTTTTTTTTCCCCACAATGTGATTGAGAGGGGGAAAAAAAGCAAAGTTGTTGCTGCAGACCTCACCCAAAGTTGACTGAAAGAGACTTGAACCATGAATGGAGTTTTCAAAGATGGCTGGCGGGGCATGTGGATTAAGTTTGTCCTGCACCGGATGCAGTCCAAGGAATTCAGCACGCACGCGTGTGTGTGTGTGTGTCTTGAGGTTGGGTGGGTGTGGATGAGTGACTCTGCTGTGTGTGTGTGTGGCATGGTGGGCAAGGGGAAGAGAGGGGTTGCCATGGCGATGTTAACACATGAGTGGCACCACCGACTGGTCTCCCAGTGGACGAGGCTGCAGTCATGGAGGTAAGAGGGGGGGCGGCGTGCGTGAGGAGGAGGAGAAGGACGTGGACGAGCTGGCTGACAACACCTGCGTCTCAGACATTCAGACACTAATACGCACACAAACACACCCATGGAAAGGAAATAATCAGAGCCCACAATGGAGACTGAGACCACACACTGAAACCTCTTCATATGTCTTCAGCTGGACGGGCTGTGGAGAGACCTGTGCGCTCTGTCAGCGTAGTTCTAATGACCCTGATGTCTCTGAATTGTTTTTCAGCACACGTAACGCTGGAGCACGACACTCACGCTGGCACGGACGCACAAAGGTGTCCCCAAAACTGAAAGCTGCCCCTCATTAGATGTCAGGAAGGAGCAGCGCGTCATGACGGACACGAGATACGAGCAGACGCGGCGGAAACCGAACAATTCGACAGTCGGCCGCGTAAAAGGCTCCCAGCACTGAGTCACGTTTCCCTTATAAATGAGGCGCCATTGTTCCCTATCTCTTCTCTGTGCAAGACAGTAATTGCTCTCTGTCTCTGGCTTATATTTGGGTGTCCAGCTGATCCACTCACATGGCGTTAATCTATTTAATGGACGTTTGGCAGGAAAGATTCCTGCTAAACAGATTTTTTTTGATCATTCAAATGTATCTGTCAGGAGTCCCCCCACCCCCCCACCCCCCCAATCCACCTCAACCCCCAGCAGACAGAAAGTCTTTTTTTTTTTTTAACAGATTTTTTTTTTGAAGGAGTCTCTCAAGACAGCCGTGGATCACTGTCACAGCAAATTACACACAAAATAAATGTTGTCATAAGTGCGAGAATTTATTCTTTTCCTTTTCCTTTTTTTAGCTCTTCTGTGACTGTCACGCCGAGAGACTCCTTGCCAGTTATTCAGTTCAAAGAGAAAGATTTTTCAGAACGGTGCGGGTGCTAAATGTTGCGGAGGTGAGGTGGGAGTGTGTGAGGACCAAGCGTAGAGAGTTGCGTGCCTACAAGCGTGTCAGCGGGGAGGAATATTGAAACAGCACAGCCTGTCATCATCGTCAGTCATCCTCACACTTCACTCCCAAATGTCTGAGTTCTGTCTTCCTTTGTCCTTCTCCCTCCTCCAGCCTTCGCGTTCTCATTCATGTGAACGGGCGGCACAACACAAACACCAATCTCTGTTCGCGTCAACTGTAGGTGACCCAACAATCTGGGAGTGTTTGAATCAGTCATCAGACTGTTTTGAATTAAATTTTAATGTCTAGCAACCACTTTGCAGCCTCGCCTCCCTCTTCCGCTGGCAGCAGCTCGCTGTAGATTGGGCATGGTTTGTTTTTTTGTTTTTTTCCCCCTTTTTTTTCGTGTTGTAATATTGTAATTACTGCAGCAGTTTATGAGGTGATGGATGGGAATACATGCTGCTCTCTTTCAACTGTTTTTTTTTTTTTTTGGCATGGAAAAAAAAAGGTGGTAGCACTCACGTGGTTGCCATTTAAAAGTAGACGGGGATATAATTAAATATTAATGAGATGTAAATATAATATTGTTATGGAAATGATGGTGTAAGAGCACATGAGGCTGTAAATCTTAATGCTGCTATTAAATCGGGCGGAACGTATAAACCCCATCAGAATTTAAACCTGGTCTAATCCCATTTGTTTGGAAACGCTTGTTTTTTGGGGGGAGGAAAGGAAAAAAAAGTGTAACGGTTTAAACGTGGTTTTAGTCCAGCGAGCGAGGACTCTCCGTTTCTCCCCCTTTGGAGCGTGGGTGTTCGGAAAAACACGTCTGAGAGCTCTGCCACTTTCCCTCACTTCAGATACAACTCCTCTGGTCAAATTAGATGAAAAGAGTTTCCTCCTCGTGTGCCCCCCCACCCCCACCCTCCCACAGAGACGGTGCCACTGCGAGGACATACGACACACCGAGGACAGTGATCGTCTGAGCGTTGTCTACCTCGCCGCTGAAACACAAGGCCGGGCTTTTCAGAGGGAACCATTCAATGGCTCCCTGTCTGGGAAGCCCTTGTCTTGTGTCTGCTCGCACGTCTCGCTCGCCAGATAAAGCAGCCCATTCTTTAGATAGGTGACCTGATTCTTTATGTAACCTTTCTCAACTTTTGGCTTGTTTCAGGTTTTCTCATGCAGGAAGTGGAGTGTTTCTCTCGGGGAGGGGAGAGCGTCTGTACTGGGCCGGCGTCTGTCTCGTCACAGACCGG
This sequence comes from Perissodus microlepis, assembly GCF_051167445.1. Lineage (NCBI taxonomy): Eukaryota > Metazoa > Chordata > Actinopteri > Cichliformes > Cichlidae > Perissodus > Perissodus microlepis. The sequence continues at coordinate 8,646,173 of NC_140465.1, forward strand.
CATCCCTTGCAGGGGCTGCTACGCCAGTCGCAGCCCACAGCCAAAATTACAGTACCCTCTCCGTGAGTTTAGTTTCAAACACATCCTGGCACATAATGTGCTCTCTGTTGGATGAGCGCAGCAATTGGGGCAGCTCAGACAAACGGAGCCAGCGCTGATTTTTCGCAGAGTTCTATAGCATAGGAACATCTCTCGCACAGATGTTTCAGATGTGCATGACTACATCCCTCTGCTGCATGAAAGCTGACTTCTAAATCCCTCGTTCAGTGGAACAGCCTCAGTGAACCCCGTGTCCTCACCAGGGGTTAATCGAGTGTGCCGTCAGAGAATATCATGACCTCTCTGGCGGCAAAACATACAGCACATGCCCGCGTCTGGATGCAGTGAACCGGGATTACTGCATAAGATGCTGGTGACCTAGTTTTTTTTTTTTTGTTGTTGTTTGTTTGTTTTGTTTTAATTTTAGTTTTTTTCCCTCCTGTCAGAAAGCAGCAGCCATCAGTAGAAATGAAAAAGAGGCAGTTATAAGGAGGACGTCACAGCCTGTCTGGGATCAGTGTGTACTGTTGAGCAGTCATTTGAGGGTTTTAATTCTGGAACAGGTTCATCTTTTATTTACCATCCAGCCAGCCGTGGTGAACGCGCACGTGGATGCAGTAAAATGAAAAGTCTGTGAAAGTGCTCTTCAGTTAGCGCAAGCGCAGCGTGCCAAAAAAAATATGTGCTGGAAGTATGTGAAACGATTTCCTTTGTAAGCAGCAAACGGCAGCACGCCGTGCTTGAGGTATGCCGGATTTGAAAGGAAAGCAGGTTTAGGGGGAAATTAATGCGGCTGATGTCGTTCGCAGGGCGATAAGCCTGTGGTAGAAGGTAAAGCTTAAGTGATATAGAAAGATGGTGATTGGATGAGACCTGTTTTCAGCAGCATGTCACACATCAGTGCCTCTCCAGTGTCAGAAAAGAAGACGGGAGTGAAATACAGAGGCTCTGCGCGTGTGTCAGAAGTTCATTCAGAGGGCAGAGGCTGCGGAGCTGCGCCTCTACTTTGATATTTTTTCATGGGTTTTTTTTTGTGTTTAGCACTTACGGCTGGTAAAATGACTCTCAAAACCTCTCTACTGCAAATGCGGACTGCAATGTGTCTGTCATCTTGTCCTACAAACTTTGTTAAATATTTGCGAGAGAACGGAGGCACGTTTTATAAAAACGCGAAGAAGGAAGAGGGGAAATGTTGAAGACTGAAGTGACAATCCATATCCATCCGTATAATTGGAGTGTTATAGAAAGGGAAAGCCTGTGGAAGTGTTTTGCTAATGGATTTGTGCACTCAGTGATGTGTGTATCGTGTTTGTATGCATGCACGCATCGCCATGCTGCTGGCTGAACAAATGCAGGATGAGACGGATTGAGCCGCCAGCTTGTATCTAGCTTTGGATGTGTTTGTAGTAACCTTATGAGAATATTTCAAGTCCTCAACAGTACTGTTGTCAGCTGGCTGCTGCAACACACACCAGACACGCGAGTCACCTAATTTCCATTTCCACATTACATTATGCCCGGAAGGTACGCCATAACGTGCAATGTAAAACAAATGGCTCACATCCAAGAGTGGACTAATATTGTTCACTGAATTTAACCTTCATATGTTTGCTTTATAGTAACAAACCAAAGAGGAACAGGGCGGGACGACCTGCGCATGTGACAGTGCAGAAATATAGTGCGGCTCTCCCCTTAAAAAAAAAAAAATTAAAATCAAAAATCAGCTTTTTAAAAGAATTTTCATTTCTAATCGCACACGCACAATGACAAGGGAATATTTCTGTAAGACACAAATCTGTGCGTATATTTTGCATATTTGTGGTTGCTGAGACAATGTGAAAGAGTCTGTGGGGTTAGATACAGTGAGCACTATCAATTTGCAGTGGAGTGCAGCTCACTCAGCGGGTGCGAAAATCACCAGGGACAATATTTATTTAATGATATTAACCCTTTCCTGAATGCAGGAAACGGAGATCTCAGGACTGAAAGGAACCCAGCACCATTATGTTAACACACTACCTTTATCTTTATTTTACCAGCAAGCAGCATTTTGATGATGTTTTGTCAATATGGCAAAGCTTTACTAAATACATTTCAGAAGACACATGTTATCAGCGACGAGAAGGGACGATCGTAAGGCAGCTGTGGGGAAAAAAAACAAATATCAGTGAGATTAGTCATTTCTGACTGCGTGTATTCAAAGTGCGTGTGTGTGTGTTTTACTGTCTGTTAGTGAAGCTCTAAATTATATTAATATACTCGTTACTGGAATGCTTTCTCATATTTCCTATGCCTTTCTCCTTGATATATTTAATGCTAAATATTTTTCGGCATTTATGAAATCAGCCTAAAATCATTTTAAAAGATGAATAATAACCAATAATTTGTGCATGATCTCTGATCACTTTTAAATAATCTGCCTAGCGAGCGAGATTCATGTTACCTCGTTCTGTACGGTAATTTAAGGTGACCTTCCTCTTTGATTATGATCATAATAAAAAAAATCTTTTCCAAAAAAAAAAGCTCTTGACTCTTTTACTTTGGTGCTGTAATTGCTGATAAATACACTTATCACACTGAATTTCCACCTACACGTATTACCCTGTGTGGAGCTGTTAGCGTCCTCCGCACTGCGCTCGCTGTAATATGTAAAAATGTTTCATTCTTTTCATTTGGAAGCACAGACCATATACCTGCTTTTCATCTTTGTCAGGTCTTTATCTTTGATTTGCATGACATTCAAGTTTAATGAATAAATGTAATTATCTCACATTATATTCCTCCGTTTTGCCTCCTCTCATTGCTTCTTACTCGCTGTTTTTTGCACTTTTTAAAGATGAACGAATCACACCTCTCTCTTCTTTTGCACTCTTTCCTCACAGGTCCCCCGGGAGCTGTTAAACTTGTCCATGTGGCAGGAGTCCTAAAGTGGCAGAAGGCATGAAGCAACACTGTGATATCATAGTGGCTGGTCCATGACACTAAATTCCATTCAACCCTCTCCACTATCCACCCGCCCTCTGTTCTCATCACACCGGACAACCAATCACTCACGCTCCCATTTACACAAAGCTGCACCATGGCCAGCAAGAGGAAATCCACTGTACCCTGCATGATACCATCCAAATCCAAACATGTGCGTGAGGAAATCATACTGGGCTCGCTACCAGAACTCCTACCAACAATCCCAGAAGATAGCATACTCAGCATCTCTGGAGAAGAATCTGGGCATTTCTCTCACAGCTCCTCCAAATCTGAAAGTGGCAGTGAGATGCAGAAAGGAGGCACGTACAGCTGTCTGACTTGCCGTTTCGAGTCCAGAGATCTCAACTACTTTTTGGATCACATGCACAACTGCCACTTAGACTTCAGGGCCCAGCCCACCTTCTACTGCCTGAACTGCGGGGTGTCAGTAGTCCGCTTCGAGGCTCTCGCTCTGCACAACGCCAAGGCCCACCCGAAGATAATGCAGGGCCTCGTTACTGCCTCTCTAGCCGTCAACAAGAGGGATGGCGTAACAACTGTGGAGCAAAGCCTTTTCACGGACAGCGGAGAAGACTACAGAGAATCTGGGATCTCCCTCACCAAAACACCAATTGCAAAGATGATGAAAGCCAAGGGGGAGCACAAAAAGATTGTGGTTTCTCACACTGTGGAGGTACGGAAGATTGACACTGGAAAGGATGTAGACCCCAGCATGCTGACAAATGTGCCTGAACTCCAAAACGGGGCTCTCAGTATTTCTGGTGCCCCAGCTATGCCGAGGACCACTGTCACTCACGTGATTGCGACGACAGTGTCCAACCAAGTCTTTCACCAGCACACTCCCTCCCTTTACTCTCCCCCCTCCTCTGATTCCAATAAAGACCTTCCAAAGGTAATGATCCCCCTCAGCAGCATCCCCACCTACGATGCCGCCATGGACACCAGCAGCTTTCTCAAGACATCCTTTGGCAAGTTTCCCTACCCGACCAAAGCAGAGCTCTGCTACCTAACAGTGGTGTCAGAGTTCCCCGAAGAGCAGATCAAACTGTGGTTTACTGCCCAACGACTCAAGCAGGGCATAAGCTGGTCTCCTGAAGAGATCGAAGAGGCCAGAAGGAAGATGTTCAACACCGTGTTCCAAGGTGGAGCACCCAAGAAGCAACCGACCACACCACGGCACGTCAATCACATCGTAACCCACCACACTGTAACTGCCCATCCAGGCTCAAAAGGACCAAACTTTCAGATGGCCAAAGTTCCATACAGTGGTGTAAAGGCCAGGTCTGTCGGAGTCATAGCCACACAGGCCAGCATGTCAACCAACCCCCACATTACCCGGGTCTCGTATTCTACTCCGGTTGTCCCCCCAAAGTTCCCCTCTGTAGTCAGAACTACACAGGTACTGACCAAGAATACTGAACCCACTGTGGAGCCGGAAAAGAGCAACGGCCTGGACATGGCTGGGAGCAGCGGTTGCGTCAGTAGCACCAGCAACATTCGAAGCAGCAGTAGCAGCAGCAGTTGCAGCAGTAGCAGCAGCATCAGCAGCTATTCCAGCAGTAGTAATGGTGTTGACAGTTTCACCAGGAAACCGGTGCACAACAGCGGCCCAGCCAACGGCATCAACAGCATTGCCACTTGCTCTGCCAACATTAGCAATAATGATGAGCACTGTGTTGCTGACACCAACGGCAAACCAAATGTCAAAAGCAACAGTTTACCAATCGGATCGGAAGGTTCAAACAGTAACAAGTGTGAAGAGTCCATTGACAACACCAGCAAATCTAACATCACTTGTAACAATCATGACAGCAGCATCATCAGTGCACAAGAGCCAGCCCACGCCTTGAAGCCCGATGATGATCAAAACAATTACATCCACGTGACCAACAACAGCAGTATTAGCAGTGAATATCCCAGTACTACCTGTAATGACAGTGTCCCCAACCTGAATCATGCCAGCAAATCCCCAACGGAAAGCACCAGCACCACTGTCATTGCAAAAAGCAGCTCATCCATTATTGAAGAAGGTAAAAGCAACAAAGACTTTCCCATCAAAGGCATGTCAATCTTACAGCAGCTCATTAAGGAGGAGGACGCATTTGCCGGGGACAAAAGCTGCCCCGAGCTCAAGCTTGACCCCATCAAGATCAACTTCAAGAGGCTGAAGATGACAGAACCAGATGCTACATCAGAGAATGCGCATCAAGAACACAAGTCCGAAACTGCGGAGGGGTCGGCTTGTCAGGCGTCTTTTTCTCCCCCCTGGGGCCACAAGACCCCGCAGCAGTTGCACATCCTCCGGCAGGTTTTCTCCAACACCCGCTGGCCCAGCAGCCAGCAGTACGAGGAGCTAAGCATCCAGACGGGCCTTCCCAAGTCAGAGGTGGTGCGCTGGTTCAGCGACAGCCGGTACAGCCACAAGAACGGGCAGCTGAAGTGGTTGGAGAATTACCAGCGGCCGCCCGCGGAGTCGGAGGATGCAAGGGGTCACGGAGATGCAGAGCCACCCAAGGACGCTCCGGCGGCCAAAAAGAAACTTGCTGAGCAAGACATGAACAAGCACCTTGAAGGAGAAGCAGGACTGAACTCAGGTCAGCGGGTTGTGTGGCAGGATTCATACTCACCGCTGATGGGCCTGATGGGATCCGAGGGGAGCGGCGAGCGAGGCCAGCGCGACGAATTGGGGCAGCCGGGAGCTTTGCAGGATCTCTGGTCAGAGCGAGCGGAGGACCACCAGCAGCCAGTGGCTAGTCAGTCACTCATTGAACAACAGACTGATTCCAATCAGGCCAGGTATTTGAGTCACAGCAATCCTTTTTGCACACCACTGAAACACACATTTCACTCACAGTGCCTTGTGATATTTTACAAGCTCGGTGCTATTTATCAATCAAGAAAACAAAAACAACGTAAGGCAGGTGGAGTGATGAAAGGGTGACAGCTTGTTGTTTGTAGTGACTGCTGCGTGATGTACAGTAAAAAGAAAGCAGGAGAAGCGGGTACAAGTACTCATGCTGTGTAGCTTATTCAGGCAATCAAAGGTCTGTGTTTAAGAAGCTATTTTTAGATAAGTAGGAGTCTGGCCCGCTGAATTATAGATTGAGAGCGCATGCTAACATATGTGAATAAATCATGACAATTGCCTTTGGTGAGTTAGATTTCCGAGAGGCAAGACAAGCCATACGCAGGCGTCTTTTTACTGTGCTACCCCCCACCCCAAAAAAAGCCCTTCAATTTTACAACACACTGCAGCAGTGCCATACAACCAGAATGATCCAATCGCATCCTCACGGTTTGTGTATGTTTTGCTTGCCTGTCTGTCTGCGTGTGCTGCTTAGCAGGGATCGCCTGAGGATGGAGATGCTGGAGGTGTGATGAAGCAGGCCTGCTCTCGCCAGAGGACCATGATGTTCAAAAGCTGGCTCGCTCCCCTGGCCGTGGTCTTAACACAAAAGAAAAAAAAGAGAAAAAAAAGAGTGTTCATAATGACAGCAGATGTGATTGTAGCTGGACCGTTGGACTCTGACTGTAACTGTGAATACCCCCCACCCCTCCTTCTCCTCCTCGTCCTCCTCCTACTTCTCCTCCTCCTCCGCCTCCTCCTCCTCTTCTTCTTCTTCCATCTGCCATCACTTCCTGCCATCGTCAAAAGAAAGAACTTCTCACCTTTGAGTCCTGTGATGTTTAAGCCTTTCATGCTTCTTTGTGGTTGTGTGGGGAGGGTGCACAATGAGGTCAGTACGAGGGATCAAAGACAAGAAAGAGAAAAGACGCACACTGACTGGAAAACTGACTTGAATGAGCGAAGATAGGGTAGGATAGGGCCGAGAGATATTGTTCTGGGGTCAGAGGGAGAAATATATATATATGATTGAAACTGCACTATAAAAGAGGGTTTGTACTGACTGGACAAACAAATGATGTGTCAAGGATATGTTATTGTTGGCTTTGTGATATTTTTTACTTTTTTAGCAACCAGTACTTCAGCACTGCCTTGAATTTTACTTTTTTTCTCCTTTATTTGGTTTTTCAATTCTATTTACTCTTCTATAGTCACTGTAAGTCCAGATGCAATCAAACATGTTTTATTTAGATCTGTATAAATGTTGGTGATCACTTTTGCAGTTCAGCTACACGCAAGAGACTATATACAATGCACTAATGAAGACAGCAATGCTAAAAAAAAAAAAAAAAAAGAATCACACTGCTCCACAGTAAAGGTATTGACTGCTCCGTCAAGATCAATACACTACACTGCCCTGCAAACTGAACAGAGAGAAGCCTGTCACGCTAACGTTGCCTTACTCAGCTCTGTCCATGTGTTTATATGACCTGTCTGTCCATCACCTTGCTTTCCAGCTACTGTGCTGTCCAGAAGAGAAGAAGAAAAAAGATAAAAAAGATAAAACATGCCAGTGCGTTGATGGTCACTGTTGGTCTATATCTGTGAAACAATCTTGTGCTGCTTTCTGTACACTTGGAGATGTTTAACTTTAAGCTGTAATTGTATCAAATATTGTTACTGGCAAAATGTTGTTTAAAGCAAAATTATCAATTTGATCCCTAGACACTGACAGAGTGAGATATTGTGCTAGCTAGAGAGCCAAATGAGGAGATCTTTGCTCTCCTCTGAATTTTCTTGTTTATATGAACATACAGTCACTACATGAATCCTACTAAGCTGCATCTTTGTCAAGCTGCTAATAGCTAAGAACGGTGCTATACCATCCAAAGTGAAATTGGAGGTTCATCTCCTACCAGCAGTGTATGCACTTGTGTCGAATGTTACAAATTTATTTTGGTTTGAGATAAATGGAATCTGGACTTACGGTGTTATGATGACTTAAACTTTTATGAAATAGTCTGATCATAAAGCACTGTTGTATCATCCTTTCTACACTTCCGAATCTTTACAGAATAAACTGAATACTCACCAAGCAGAACAGCCTCCTTTTTCCCCCCCACCTCTTTTGTTCGGCACCTTGTGTTAGGGGTGAATATGAATCATGTGGTGTTAGTCAAATTATTCAGTGTGATGAATGTTCAAGCAGCATGCAATGTGCTAGGACTGGAGAAATGCACACAGCCTCACCTGCTGGCGAGCAGCTGACAATACAGTTTGTGCCAGAGATAAGGGGGCTGCAGGCAACACCCAAACATCTCCAAGTCTGTAGTGTAGTCCTCCTACATCACATTCAGGGGGAAGCCTTCCAGTTTTTATTTTTGTAACCTTTTTTTTGCCCACATGAATTTAATAACACCAGCTTGTTTTCCAGCTTAAAGTATTTCAGGGCTCTGTTGATTCAGTTCTCAGGGCTGTTCATGGATATAGGAATAAAATTTAGAGCTCATGTTTGTTCTCCCATTACAGGAAATAAAGTTGTGTTTAAGAATGCTGTAAATCGGGCAAGAGAGCCACCGTGGCTGAAGCTCCAAACCCAACAGGCATCCGTTAAGCTGGGGGGCCCTCCTCTGATCCATCCAGCCACTGTCTTTAGTTTATCCTTGTCAGGGTTGCAGGGGAAGGCTGGAGCCCATCCCAGCTGTCTTAGGGTGAGAGGCAGGGTACACCCCGGACAGGTCACCAGTCTGTTGCAGGGCTACACTTAGAGACAGGCAACCAGTCGCACTCACAAGCAATTTAGAGTTACCAATTAACCCATCTCCACTAACTGCATGTCTTTGGAATGTGGGAGGAAGCCGGAGTACCCGGAGAGAACCCACACAAACACGGGGGAGAACATGCAAACACACAGAAAGACCCCGGCCTGATGGGGGCAATTGAACTCAGGATGTTCTTGCTGTGAGGCAATAGTGCTAACCACTGTGCTGCCGTGAAATAAATGTAATTAATAAAACATAAAATGAAGAAGAGGTGTTGCCATTTCAGTGGCGTAAGAGAGAGAACGAGAAAACACACAAAGCCAATGAGTTACCTGTAATGTTTTATTCATTTTCCAATCTACAATGAGCTTAAAACATGATCAAAAGGCTATGACAAAAAAGGTAAAACAGGAATAAAATGTTGACTTTACAGCTACTTACATCAACTTTTCTATAAGAGTGGAACAGGGTGGAGTAAAATGAACTGAATTCACATTAAATGTTACAATACTCAATCATTACACAATTAAAAACCTGCCTAAAATGGTAACAGTTTGGTGATTTTTTTTTTCCTTTTTGGCAAAAGTTGATATCCCTCACACACACACGCTCTCCATTTTCTGACTTTATACATTATCATAGCATCTTCAAGTAACAGATATGGGAGGTTTTTTGGAACAATTGTTTAAATTAAGTTAAAAATCAGATGTAGACAGGGCTATGCAGCGAGAGAGTCCGAGGATGCTAGCAACAAAAAGGATAAAAATGATTGGTTCACATTTACAATGAAAAAAAAAAAAAGTCCCTGATAGAAGCTGTAAAACAAAATATTCACATTCTGCTTGTTTAAGTAAATATTGACATGGTTGCAGTATTTTCCCCTTTGCCTGCCCAGACATCCCCTTCCATGCTCAACAATTCAACATAGTCCAGTTTAAAATATTCACCCAAACAGACAGCTTCTACGGTTGAGCCCTAACACACAAGCACGCGCACGCACACACGCAAACACTCACATTTTCATTTCCTCAAAAGGCGCGTGGGTGTAGTTAAGGAATTCATTCAATTTTTTACTTTGTCTATCAAAATATAGAATTCATTAATAATACATGGGATGGCTAAAATACAAAGTGAGTGAACAAAGAAAATAAAATGATACAAAGCATTGTTTTTGCTTGATACAGTAGCTAAAAGGACCACAGAGTTCAAAGTTCAGGCATTGTCAGGTTTTTGTCCCAGAGTGTGGACAATCACAGAAGGTAAAAGGGTCTTTAAATTACAAGTACTAAGCCTTGAATCCTAGTCGTGGGTAAAGTTCAGTCTTGTTGCCCGATCTCAGATCAGATGTTTAGACTATCCACAACTCCCCCCTAACCCTTCATAATGGCCTCACATCATTTCATCTTGTCGCCCTTTTTGTTTTTTGCTCAAACGTTCTGAAATTCCTTGTCAGGTCTGGCCACGGAGCAAAATTCAGTAAAGCTAAAAAAACAAGTATCCAATTTTTTTTTTCCCCCCCAAGAAAAAAAAAAGAAAAAAGTATCATAGTTAAAACCACAAACTGGGATTTAAAATTCATAGTCATCTTCTGCCATGTCAATGGCCCAGGCAAACTTCTCACGCTGGGTTTTGTTGTAGATCTTTTCCACGGGAATGCCCCACTTCTTACACCTACACCACAATGTCATAAGATAAAGGACAGGTTTTATTGCAGCAGTGCTTTTCATACTACATGTTACTGCAAAAAGTAACAGGACACCTCTTAAATTGGAGTTGGTGCCTTGTCAGTGACCTTTGACCACCAAAATTTACCTTTACTTTGTGACCATAAGGTAGAAAATTTAATAATCTCTTACCAAGCCACAGAAATGCGAGGATCCAGATAGTTGAGTTTGGAAGTACCGAGTGCAATCTGTTTATTCTCTTCTCGATCAGTTGCCTGCACTTCCAGCTTCATCAGTTGCTCTTCTATCCTCTGTACTGCTTTCTTCTTGCTCTCCACTGCCCTACAGAGAAAGCAGACAATGCAATACAAGCATGTAAACAAGATTCACAACAAGAGGGGAGAGAAAAAAAAAACAACAAAAAAAAGCAAAAACAAACAAAAACAAAAAGCACTTTATTAAACCTCTGACTACTTACTTTTTGGATTTTTCATCTTTTCGTACTTTAGCGTCTGCCTTGGCGCTCTTCAGTTCTCTCTTGGCATCAGCAAGCTGGTCCCTTTTAGCGTCAATCTAAGGATGACAGTAATCATTTCAGATGAGTTTGATCAATTTTATTATTGATCAACTGTTGACATTTATATTTTGGGGATTACATTTGTACTGTCTAGACCAGCGGTCCCCAACCCCCGGGCCTCGGACCGGTACGTGAGTCGTTTGGTACCGGGCCGCGAGAGTTGAGGCTCGGGTGAGAAATGTATGGTTTTCAGGGTTTTTTATCGGTTTTCAGCGTTATTTTGTTATCGTTTTTATCGTTAACTCGGTTTTCCTGGGTCTTTTCACGTGTGTTATGAATAAATCTTTTTTTCGGTACCGGTACTAGTTTTATTTTGTTGTATTTATCCGCGACACCTTAAAGGCCGGTCCGTGAAAATATTGTCGGGCATAAACCGGTCCGTGGTGCAAAAAAGGTTGGGGACCGCTGGTCTAGACACTTCCATGCTCAGATTGTTTTTAACTTGAGACTATAGTTTAGTGTACCCCTACAGGGTGGCCAAAAATCAGAAGAACCATGATTCACATGGTGTAGCTCCGTCAGCTGGCTAGTGGCTATAAATCCCAAGGAAGCAAATGCCTAATGTCTAGTGAAAAACTGTACTATAACCCCAAGTTGTACTGTGAATACTGCAATATCATTTAGGGGTCCCCCCCCCCCCTAAATTAGCAGGGATGACACCCAAAGTGCCTGAGTCAGGGAGTTTGAGTGCTCTGCATGGCACAACAGGAGCGCACTGCTTGATGGACACATCTCCAAGCATGGGTAAATCTGTCATGCATAAAAATAAAACAACACAGCTGTAGGGATTTTTAAAAGTCAATTTAGATGATGGACAAAGTTAATTTTTTTTTGTCTCAAGTTGGAAAGAGGGGAGACAAAACTCATGGAACAATGTTCTGCAGTGCATGTTGGTCAGGCGGTCTTTAATTATTGTTTACAAAAATGCTTCAACCTTGTCTGCAAAGCCATTTAGTAAGTCATCTAATCCAAATGTGCCCACATGCTTGCCTTTTTGTTTAGGAGATAAACTACATAATTGCTTTAGTATGTGTGCACAAGGCCCTCACTACCCAGTTCCACCTTTTTGGTTCTGTAATTGTGTTAACATATTTCCTCAATACTCTGCATTTGAATGACTTCAAAGTTTTGATTTCTATGTAAAGTGGTGTGCCCCCCCCCGCGAAACTCCTCTTATGTTAGCAGCATTGTTGGTTGAGTTTAGAGTGAAAAGTCAAAAAACAAATATAAAAACTAAACAGAGCAATCTCCACACCAGGACTGGCAAAAGGAAACAAAATAAATAAAAATAATAATAATAAAATAAAAAAAATAAAAATAAAAAAAAAAAGGACCATTTTCAGTTCACTGGAGTATGCAAAAAGTTTTTACCTTTGACTGCAAGTTCTGCATAGACTTCTCAAATGTCTTCGGTGGAGCCCTCTGATGGTTACACAGAATGGCCACTGCCCTGTTGGCCCTGTTGTAGGATAGGATTTTGGCCGGAATGTTCTCCTCCGCTAAGATTAAGAACAAAAAAAAAAAATAAAGTTATCACCACCCTGTTTGCTATACAACAGCAGACAAACCTACATAAAAAGCTTACCAATAACAACAAAACCAGAACACAGTTTGCTGTGTCTCCTTGTTATTTCTACACAATTTACGTGGAAACACACCAGTCGTGAGCTCCTTCAGCTGCTGCTGCAGGGTGATAGAGGCGTTGTATGTACGGAAAACTTTGGCTGTCAGACCATCCATCAGCTCCTGAAGGTGCTTGTTCAGGATTGATGTCTGAGGAAGACATGCAATTAAGAAACCAAGTTTTAAAAAGGCAGATGGCGGTGCTATGAAAGTCATTTCAAATAAGGATTTATGTTGTGAATTCTCAAGTCATAAATTAAAGGGAATTTGTTTTCTTTAACTGGGTATATTTTACTTACATTCAGCCGATCAAATAGGTCATCATCAGGCTCTTTGTTCTCCATAAACAACTGTAGATTCTTAAATACCTGGAAAAGGCAAATCACACATAAATAAAGAAGCAGAGTTTACACGAAAGTACTGCATTTCAGTAAGAATGGTGCTCACCCTCTTCTCCACAGGGACTCTGTTGTAGTAGCGGATCGAGTCTTTACCCAGGAAATCAAACTCTACTACGTACTCTTGACCCTCGTTCTCTGGATAGAGTTTGATGTGTTCAACTCTCAGCGAGCAGCAGCCCACAGTGTCTGCAGTCTCTCCTTCTTCCTTCTCATTACCCGCTCTCAGAGCCAGCTAGTGTACACCAGACAAAGACGGTACCTTAAATGAGGTAGTGTTCAAGAACGCACCAACCCTCACATGCAATGTGAAGTCATTACACCATAAAACCTTCAAAATGCACCCACTCGATAATGCAAATAGCAGTAACAGGACCTCACCTTATCAATGAAATAGAGAGCCACAGCCCTCTGTCTGATCCTCATCTCCTTGGACTTCCAGTCTTCGCGGTACTGGGCTCTGATGCGGTCCACACATTTCTTCAGTCGACGTGCCGTTTCATACTTCTGCCAATCCTTCTCTCCCTGCAGGCAAAAAGATGAGACAGGAGTAACAAATTAGGCAAAGGTCTACATAAACAAGCATGCCCAATTTGATTTATGTGACAGCCAATTAAATTAGGTTTTTCCACAGGACAGGAGTATGTCGTGTCACTTAAAAAGAAAAGAAAATAAAAATAAAAGAATAAAATCTGCTCTTGAAACGTCTCAATTTTTACATTCCAGTGGAGCAAGCAACACAAAAGAGTCAGGAAAGTTTTAAGGAGACCACTGGACCATACAGCATCATTTCAACTTTGACTGGAGACAAAAAAAAGTCGTAGTGCATGTGCCAGCTATGGTGCCTACCTTGATTCGAGAGCTCGGGTTCAGCATAATGTACTTGATGGAGCCTTGAATGTTTTCTGTCCACGACACCAGCCAAGTCACCTTATTGTCATGACGAACTTCTTTCCATTTGGTGCCGGGAGGCGGCTCAGGAACCTTGGAATCCCTATTATGGAACACAGTGAATATTTAGTTACCACATTCTGCATTAAAAGCTAGTAATCAGCACGAGGAGAAAATAAAACTACTTTACACACTTGCTGCAGTTGATGATAATGTCTTGGGGCCTGATTCGGCGTTTGAGCATCCCCATTTTAGGATGGTCTCCACGACCACGAAACAGGCCTGGGGGCTCAATGCGGAAGTTAGCAATACGTTCCTTGTGGTTGTCCATGATGCAAAAGCCATATTGCTGCAAGATGCGTTCATTCTCTTCCTTTATTTTCTACAAAAGGCATAAAAATAAAAAAAGCTTCATTTTGCAGAGGTCCTTTAGGTACTCACTGTTCACTGGAACCATTTAAGTGTCAATTTTAATCAAATCACAGCAGCCTAACATTATGAATTTCTTCCTGACTAACTGATCAAGTTTCACAAGATGTGTGATATCAGTGGGGAAATACAGAATTAAAGCCAAGGAGAACTGAAACACACTTTTGTTATTAGGTACATGACATCCAGCATGGCAGAAAACTCTAGAGCCCTCTACAGGAGTCAATGAATGTTGGGGTTTAAGGTTAATATGCTGTGTGCCCCACTACACGTAGGCAGCAGCTTACTTGTTTTTCCTCTTTAGACATGGCTTTCCTTGCTTCAGATTGTGCCTTGAAGTATTCGCTCATCTCAGCGAAGTCACACTTTTTCAGGTCTGTGAGCTTAGCCCTTTCTTCTGAAGTCATTTCCTGTGTCCAGAAAATTTTGAAAAAAACTAAAGTAAATCAAAGAACAGATTTTTTTTTTTTTTTTTTTTTAAGGAACAGGAGCAGAGATTTTAGGCTTACCTTCCTCCAATCTTTAAAGAAATTTTTACGGAAGATATCCTTGGTGGTATATTCATGATCCAGCATTTTGGCAAAGAAGGTCGCTACCTCCTCCGCTTCTGGGCTGAGCTTCATATGTTTACCTGAAATGTAAAAGTCAGACATTTATAATCACCTCAGAGTCCTTCACTAGCATACAAGATGAACTGTGCAAAGCCTTACCATCATAGTAAAATTTGACATGGCTAGGAAGAGGTTCATACGCTGGTGCAAACACCGGCCCTTTGTGTTCAAGGAACTTCCATTTGACACCATCTGTGTATCTCTCCTCTTCCCACCTAGAATCAAGCAACTAAATCATTTTTACATAATGACAGTGAAAATAACAAAAACAAAAAAAATCCAGCAACAATACATCCAGCTGTCCTGTCACCACACTGATAAGCATGTATGATTGGTACAGCTGGCTAACCCAATTAACTCACCATTTCCACTTCTCCTCAGGCTCTTTCTTTGCTTTCTTTTTTCCATCGGTTACTTCTTTTTTGTGTTTTGTTTTTTTGGACTTAATGTCCTGGGAAAAGGAAGTGAAAGTATTCTAGTTCTTTCTGACAACGTAGGGATTAACAGTTAACACAAAAGATATGGCAGCAAAACAATTCTGCCCTCTACTAAAGTCTCTTACTTACCTCGTCTTGTTTCCTTTTCTTGGCCTTCTTGTCATTTTCAGTTTTTATTTTTTTAGGTTTGAATTCAGCGCTGAAACAAAAACACTCTTTGTTATCAGGCCTCAGCGATACAACTTTACTTGCATGGATGACTACAGATGCTCTAACCTAGTGAAACAGACTACAGTCTATGAACAGAGAACTTACTCGTTATCATCATCATCTCTTTCTCTTTTTAGAGACCTCTCGTGTTTTGGAGAGTGGTAAAAATCATCCTCAGGCTCAGACTTCATATACGGTGGGCTGCCAAAGAAAACGCATTAAAAACAGAAGTTAGATAGCTTCATATGAATGCTGCATCCTGACAGCACTTAAGAGCAAAGTATAGTGCTGACATACCTGGCAAAGCCATTCTCCTTTTCCTTTTTTATTTTCTCATCAAAGGACTTCATCTGAAATGTTTACACAATGGCAGTAAGACAGAAGAGCCTGAAGTGCAAATGACAACTATGCCCACATACACGCAAAATTATAAACGCATACTTCCATTATAAAACCTCTCTACAGGGTTCAAAACTAATCTGACAGCACCAAATCTAAGTAGATAAACACTGATATCAAGAGTAGTTTGACAGTACAATACATTATTTTAAGTAGACAACCCCAATAAGACTGTGCAATATGAAATATACCATAATGACGTTATGTCAGTTATACTGCAAACCAGTCCCTGCCACAGACACAAACCTATGCAAGAATCGCGTGAAAGAATATGGAAAGAGTTTACGAATGAGAAGCAAAAGGAGTTTAAGTGCTCAAGCTAGAGCAAAGTCTAATGTTAGAACAGGCTTTTGCATTGGATGCCATATAAAGACTCATGAAGATAACAGCATCTATTACAACATATCTATAGGGTTTTGTGACTTTAAAGCACTCTATTTAAGGTACACGACACCCCGCTGAAAACACTTCACCTAAGTTGAACTGCCTCATTTATATTACTAGTGTCGAGCCAAAGTAGTGGAGGAAATCCACAACGTAGCATACTACGCTGCAGCAGCAGATGTGTGGACGACTTGAACAACGCATCCCTGCACGAGCTCAATGGTGCACTTCAGAGACTGGACACTCAGCATCCAGCAATAAGGATAGCTGGAAACATCAGGAAAGCTCTGGGGAAACCTTGGGACGGTGTGGGGTCATCTAGCATTTATCATTATGGATGTCGCCACACAAGTCCAATATTTTTTTAGTTTTTGAATTTAAATATTAAAGAGCAACAGCACTCTTTCCATATAGTGATTGCATAAACTATTCACTGAATTTGAAGAAAACGCACTACCTTGTGATTTTGTTAGTGGGATAAGAAATGACTAATAACAGGAAATGAAATTCTGGTCATCTCACACAGCTCTCACTCTCCCATTTATCACATCTTTAAAACAAAAAAAAAAAAAAAAAAAATTTTAATCCATAATACATAATATCAGTGTATGATTTAGACAACATAATTGCCTAATGTAGCATCACTCTAAAATTAATTTGTAAATGTTACAATCATGCAGTTCCTTGGCAAGTCACCTTCTCTTCTTTCCTCTTCTCCTTGTGCTTTTCCTTATACTTGTCTGTGCTGCCATCTTTGTGCTTCATCTTTTCCTTCTCCTTATCTCGGTGCTTTTTATCAGAGGAATCCTTGTGATCGCTATAGTGTTAGAAATTCACAACTTAATTTAACCTCATTCAGTTTCCACTATTTAAAGCAATCAAGCATGTCTAGCAAAGCACAAACACACACTATACCTGTTTCCATATTTTGATTTCTCCCGCTCCTTATCCTTCTTGTGGTCCTTATGTTTGTGTTCCTTCTCTTTATATTTGTCTTTATGCTTGTGAGAGTCTGAAAATAAAACTGTATTAAATTTCAAAATAAACAAGACAATGATACAACTGCTCACACTGAGGACTAATATGCAAACATGTGAAAGTGTGTTTCAATGCGTAAGTAGCAAAAACAGAGTCCTCTCAAGCAGCCAAGATTGATAATGTCCAGAAAACTACACTTAAATGACAACTTTAACAGTCCACCTGTGTCTATTCTCTTAGTAGAAACAAATTACACAGTACAAAAAGGTCTGTCCCAAATGAATGTCATGCAGGCTGCAAATAGATAATGTATTACACAGCAGCACAGCACCTCCTACTGCCACTATAAGCCGCATGCTTTGGACAATATGAAGCAACTAGCATGTTAAAACATGCAAGAGAACCAAATAGCCTTTTGAGTTTCTTTAATGTGCAAGCCAAGACTGGAACGTAATCCTAAAAGAGAGAGAGAGTTCTCAAAATTAAAGAGCTAACACCCCAACATTGTCATTAACAAATGCCAAATTAAATCTGGTTCTTTTAGAGAAACTGTCCTTAAGTCTAAGGCAAAAGGAGATCTGAGAGCTTCTAGCCCATCTAACCAATGTGAATGTCTACATTTCCTAGAGTACAAGACAAAAAATGGCACACATGTACCAAACATGAGAAGTTTAATCAGTGACCAAGCCCGTCTCAGAACAGATTCAGATCTTGCTCATTTAGTTTCTTTTAATTCGGATGTCTTTGTTCAGCCATTAATCCAGAGATGAGTTTTATTCTACTCCGATTTATGCCAGATTGCTTAGTGAAATAAAAAGTACTGTTACTAATAAACTACAAAGTTGAGCCAATTTAGCCAAGCCTGAAAGTAAAGACCGTGTTAGCTAAGGGTCTGTAAGTACCACAGACAAATGTTGCCTTGGTGCAGATTAATCAGAACTATGACTTGTGTCATAGCTAGGGGTGGGCCATGTCATATCACTCACAACAATACAGCTGAAGGGGGGGGGGGGGGTTTGCCTCAGAGAAGAGAAAAAAAAAAAAAAAAAGTGTCAATTTCATGGCATAACCATGTCACCGGATTACACTTAAGTGGGTCAAGCAGCACAAACTTATTAAAGTTGTGAAGGTGAATGCAGCATTACTGCTGAAGGTTTAGTTCCCAAAAAGAGCAGCTACTTCACTGGTGTGGAATATTTTGGATACAAATGAACAGATACAGAACAGACCACGATAACATGCAAGGAGCGCAAGAAGCCAGTAATATAGAAATGCGGGAAATATCTCTAACTTCTTTCACCATCTCAAGCATCAGCACCAGAGTCTGTACCAGGAGTGTTTGAAAGCCCAGGAGGAAAGCTCTGCAGCTAATGCTACAAAACTAAAACAAAGTAAGCTAGTTCATCATGGAATCGCCGAGTCTCGCCAGTTGTACTCCATATGACCCAAAAAGAAAGAAAAGCAAACGCAGGAACGATGTCACCATTTGTTTGGCGAAAGACATGATGCCAATCCAAACGCTGGAAAAGGGAAGACTTCATGCAACTTATTAAGAAGCTAGACTTGTGATACAGATACACACTCCGAAAAGGACATTTTTCCAAGACTGCACTCCCAAACATTTAAAGATAAAATTTTTTGTAAACTGCACTGTAGATTTTATTTTGTTATACCATTTGTTTTAAACAGACTTTTTCCACTCAAAGAACAGAGGGAGAATTTACTTTTAGTCTTTAAAACTGAAAGTTAATAATTAAAGTTATTGCACTAAAAGTTACCTGTTTAATATTTTAAGCTTATAAAATATTTCAAGGCAATTTGTTATGTTTACGCTGCCAAATGAATAACAATTTATTGTGTACTTTGTCATACTGTCAAAACACAGTGACATATCGCGATATTATGTTTGGGCTATATCCCCCCCCCCCCAACCCTAGTCACAGCAGTATAAATGCCACTTGTAAAGAAATCAACCTTAATAATTTTATCTCTTATGAACTTAAAACAGTGCATAGAATGTAATAGAAATATAGCACTTTATTGCCATTGTACATGTACAACAAAATTGTGAGAATCCTTTTACCAGCCACAATTGAACAAAAACTAATTAACTTACAACATTTTTTAAAATTTGTTTTTTTTTCCCAGTTATCAGTACATTATGGTTAATATTCTGATTTCACACACGTGATTGTAGCATTTAAAAAACAAAAAAGTCCTAAGCTCACTTTAAACTTTGAGACGTTATTAAGTCCATGTAATATTCAATACTCAAAGTTGCACTGTGATGGGTAATGAAGAGCTTCTAACTTGATTTTGAAACGTGAGTCGACCTAAAAATGATCCACTCTTTACCATGATGTGGGAAAGTAAAGTCCCAGTAGCGACAAAAAATAAACGCTTTTAATATCGCGCATTTAAAAAAAATAATAACTGCAGTCTCTGGCCTCCACTTGGTTATCTTAATGAAGCACTATGACTTTCCATTTTCCTCCACACAGCCATCTGCACTTCACAGCCTGGGTTCAGCTTGCAACAGTCAGGCCGCTACACCGAAAAAGAAAATGGCGCAGAGACTAAGTCCTCAACCCCCAAACCCTCACTTTCAGGGGAGAAATATGCTGTTAAAAGCTCGCCAACAAAAGATACTAAAACGATAAACTAATAAAACACCTCCAGCTGCGTGGTAATATTGATTCAAATCGTTAAAATAATGTACGGAAAAGCTTTTACAAGGCCTCCCTTTTGAACAATAGACGCTTGTGAGTGAGACAGAGGACTTAGTCTCTGGACGCCATTTCTGTCCTCTACAGAGAACTAACGTAATGTTAGATGTGATCAGTTAAGACAGGACAGACTTTGAGAAGAATCCTCCTTTACCTTTTTTAGTTTAATGTGATAAACTTACCATTGACCCGGGAGCCACAGTCAATCTGCAAAAAAAGGAAGGATGAATGTTAAAATTCGCAGTAGATAAGCTAACTAGCTAGCTAACTAACTTTGAACTTACTGGATGGCAGAGCGAGTTTTTTCGCTACTAGCTAGCTCGGTTAGCTTCCTATGCTGAATAGTAATGGCTTAGCGGCCGAAGCCGCTGCGGCTAACACTGGTTACAGCTAACGTTATACATAAATATATAATTCCGGATGTAAACTGTAAATAATACATTTGACATATTCAAAGTAGAAACGTCACGAGACTGTCAAGACGCAGTAAACAATAAAATGAGCTAGCTTACAAACATAGCCACTTAACGTGCGCTAGCAGTCACTGCTAGCCGAGTACCCGTCAAACCAAATAGAGTAGCCGGAGACGGTACCCGGTACCCACCGCTGATGACATTTATAAAATACTTTTAACATTACCTGGTCCTCGTTGTGGGAATGGTCCCCACTCATTTCTAAAACGCTGTTTGACTGTTAAATAAAAAAAAAATGAGAAACGTGTAGGTTCCCACACACCGGCGAGGAGATGCAGGCAGAATGAAGAAAAGACACGGTTGTGTAAGCGATATCTAAGTCCCAATTGTACGCTAATGCGCATGCGTTTCAATTTAAATGGTACAGATCATCATAGCTCCTCCTTCTAAAAAAAACGTGTTGCTTTCCAGGCCCACTGGAGGAGCGAGGTTCACATGTTCCTCGCGTACAAGCCAGTTAAAGCTCAGGTCTGCATCTCGTCTGTGTTCACTTGACCCCCCAGGTGAATGAGAACAAAACGAAGCAGCAACTCTATTAAATCACGTGTAATAATAACACACTTTAAGTTACATCTTAGTATGTCAAATACCACAACTGGCCACATTACAAATGTGCAAATGAGATAAGATTTTTATTATGTGAGAATTATTATGTGGGTTCAGTGATTTTAATGATTTTAAGTGTGTTCTACATGAGCATTTCATACATTTCATACATGCGTATGAAATGTAACAGAGAAGCCTGCCCTGCCCTTCACAACCTTGACAGCCAGCAGGCCTATTGCATAACAACTTAAAGGCAAAGGAGTTGATGTTTCAGGCAGTCGAAATAATAGCTCAGAATATTGCGCACACACACACATATATATATGTACATATGTGTATATATATATGTACATATGTGTATATATATATATATATATATATATATATATATATATATATATATATATGTGTGTGTGTACATATGTGTATATATATATATATATGCGTATATGTATACATGTATGTATATATATATGTATATATATATATATACATACATACATACATATACATACATATACATATATATAAACACATGGTGAACATCATTTTTTTAAGTTACGTCAAGGGAACTTGAAAAAGAAGAATTTCATTGCTCAATGTAACCATTTGTGTTTTGCAGTGTATATGACAATAAACTTTTTGAATCCTGAATAATAGTTTTTCTGATCTGAATACACATGCTAACATCTAAAACACAAGTACATTAAAAGTTGTTTTAATTGTTCAAGGCATTTACTGTCACATGTATATTACTGTTTGTGCCTGTAATCTGTCTTTTGAAAGTTTCTGGTCAGACTTGAGCAGCGAGAAAGCCTCAAAGCAACTTTGTTTTTGTCCACAAGATGGTATTACAGCACCTAACGAGATGAACCTGTCCTGTCAAAATCTCAAAGCATTCATTTCTTTCTAGTCAAAGGTGTTACTCACACTTCTTACTTCCATAACATTTTCAATTATTGAAAATAATCCTGTAGTCCTGTAGTTGATTACAGTCCAGTCGCTGATTTCCAAGTGCAAGCCTTTTTGTTTTATTGATGAAACCTTTACAGTCAGTAATGTATAAAAAAGTGCACACAGTGTAGTTATTTACAGTAAATACAACCATACATATGTTTTCCATGCACCGCCATCAACAAGCCATAAACATAGGGAGAAGAAAAGAAACAGAAAACAGAGGCTACAGTAAGATGCAGGTTGCTGGGTTTTTTTTTTTCTTCCTTTCTGACAGAATGACAGTGCAGCATTAAAGTTGTGGAACCCACATAACAACAAAACAATGTTAATTTACCAAATAAAAAGCACAAAACAAGAATACAGTCATAACATTTGAGTGCTTAAGTTTCCTTGAAAAACATAGTATAAATAATCAGAATGTAACAACAAGAAGACCTTCGAAAGTTAAAAAAAAAAAAAGGCAAGTATAAGGTGTTTAGAGTGCCATTTTCCCTGCTCATCCTTTCACATATCAGCAACAGCTTTGAAAAACACCATTAATGTCAGATTTGTTTCTCTCTAGGATGTTGAAAGCATACATTTTAGTTCCTGCTGTTTGTACAATGATAAAGTGCACAAAAGCTGATTAAGCAGAGATATAAGGGTATAGAAGGCACTGTTATGGGAACACCGTGTCCCTCTTCACACGCATTTAAGGCTCCTAACTGTTTGGCTTTCAAAGCACGTGGTTGAGCTCTGGTATAAAAACATGTAGGAGTCACACAGCAGCCTGCGCACTAGCTCAGGAGCCTGGGATGGG
The DNA here is from genome assembly GCF_051167445.1 of Perissodus microlepis. Classification (NCBI taxonomy): domain Eukaryota; kingdom Metazoa; phylum Chordata; class Actinopteri; order Cichliformes; family Cichlidae; genus Perissodus; species Perissodus microlepis. The sequence goes on from NC_140465.1 coordinate 8,668,906, forward strand.
TTGGCCTGAGACAGCTCCTCCTCTGGCTGACTCAGGAAATCACCCAGCTCCGGACAAGCGCGGACCTCTGGAATGTTGTAGCCACTTTGATCGTCACCTATGAGGAAGAGCAGCCTCAAGATTAGACATCAGCCCAGTAGGTGATAAAGGGCAGTCAAAGACGTCAGAACTGTTCTGTCTAGTGCCTTTATGCAACACTGTCAAATCTGCGCTATCAGAAAATAAAGCGGCCATGCTTAATCGACTCACAGAAAGAAAAGGAACAAAAAAATCAACTCAGTGTTTGCACGAACATCAGAAAAAACTCGGAATAAACACAAACAAAAATCTTTCTCACCACATCTGTCTGCCATGCTGTCAAAGAAGATCCAGGAGTGAGCGTCAGAGCCGTATTTGACAAAGGACACGTAGTGGCTGGTTTGAATGCAGAGTACAGCAAACAGCTCCATTGTGTGCCTGGGAACAGGAGTATCGGTGGGAACTTCTACTGGTACTGCTAGAGCACTGGGAGAGTGGCCTTGTCGTGAGGGATGGTTGTGTATCTTAAAGAAAAATTGACATAGAGAGCTTCATACAAAAGGTTTGGTTCATGAATTTGCACCTGACATCTAAAGCAGCCACTAGTTTTACCTGTGCATTACAGGTGGTACAGTACTGTTTGATTCTCCCTGGCTGCAGTTTGCGATCTGGCAGACACTGAAGACACTCGTACTCTGCCAAACGGCCACAGACAAAGCACTCCCTCGGGGCTGTTGGACAAAGCAGATGATCCTGAGCATTATTAAGGATTCCTTTAATGCAATTTTTAAGAAAGTGCTGCTTATTACTGCTCCTCACAGTTGTATAGGAGATCTGTGATGTCCAGCTTCAAGGAGGGAATAATGTGAGAAAACATCTTGTATTTGTTTCCAAACCTCGGCATCTGAACTATTAGACAGGACGGCATCTGAAGGACATAAGAAAAGTATTAATGACTGTACAGAGGAAAACTTGTTAAAGACACTCTCGCTTCTAGTAAGAGAAGGACTCACCGTTTCAAATTTAAGGTCACCTGACAGGCAGGATGTGTCCATCAGCTGTTGGACCGTGGGTATCTGTCCCATCTGCTCCTTCTCCAGAAAGATCTGGAAGGTGTAGGCACCCTGGGACGTTTCTCGTTTCGATCTGCGGGGGAACACATATTCAGTAACTCAACTATACTCAGTCAAATAGAGTAAGATATTCAGTCCTGGGCGGCTCAAGTTCATACCTGAGTTTGAGCAGAGGCTCCGTGCAAAGCACCTTTTGAAAGAGGACTGTGATGAACTCCTCAGGATCTACAGTAAGGCGAGGCAGTTTAAAAAAGCACAGATAAATAAATCTGAAAAAAAGCCCTCAGATTTTTTTTTTATTATATTATAATGTATTTCAAGATACGGGCGCATACCTTTTTCCTCTGTCCGAAAAGTGTCACAGCCAAGATGAGTCCGAAAATTCATCACACTCTCTGCAGGCACGAAGCCTTGTCTGAAATAAATAGATTAGCTATGAGAAAGCAATTGCACTTTGTAAGAACACATTAACCATACAGACACATGTGAATGTACCATGTCATCAAGGCAGAAAACAGCAGCACTCGTTTATCAGCTGATACTATGTAAAAAGCCACTACGTCCTGGTTGTGCAAACGACATGATAATAAAAGAAATGAGATAAACAGTGTTGAAGGCAGCGTTTATACCTGCGTAAACGGTTTACTATTGCTCTCAAGGTGCAGGTTATGGGTTGGTCTGTGTCAGCAGGCTTCTTGCAGATACCATCCAGCGTCACAGATGAGCTGAACAAACTGAGGAAGGAGAACCACGCGTTATTGTCAGCTGTGCACTTATCTGAATACAGTGTATCGTGCTCACGTGGTTGTACATGATCTCCTCTAGATACGATTAGCTTAGATAAAGCTAAGCAAATCGGAGTTTGTTGCAGGGGAATGATGGTGAGCGGGTTCTACCTGAAGAGTGTGGCATCAAGGTAACAGGAGTTAATGTGTCCCTGAATCCCTTTCATTTTTCCCACTAACAAAAATGGCGCCTCGGATTCAGGGATAGGTGGCACATCTTCGTCCGTGTCTTCATATGGAGGAACTAAAGAGGCGAGAAAAGCAGATGCTATGATGAAATGACACTTTAACACAGTCTTTGTGACTTTACTGGCAGCTTTAGATGGGAATGATTAATGATTAATTGGCTTATTTAAAGCAGAAAGCTCACAGGACTGTCAGACATGACAAGCAGTGTGTCACTGTGTGCATTGTCTCAAGTCTAACATAATTCCTTGTCACCAAACCCTGCCAAAGAGAGAAAGGTGTGGGAATTTTCAGAGGAGAATCATCTGGAAAAGGTTCTATACTATTTCACTGTGCGTTACACCATTTACAAGCCGTGTGAAACACAGGTATAAAATACAGATAAACAATACATTATTAAAAAGCTGCCCAAAAGTTTTAAGTATGAATTTTACATAATCCTCACACCCTGATCAAGAGTTCTTTTTGGAAAACCTCGCATTTTGCATTTTTGTTTTGTAAGACTAAAGGATTTTGTACAATAAAAACTATAATATAATAGAAACATAAGGAACCAAAACACTTTGAACAGAACTGCCAGGAAAAAAGGAAAATCTGTTCCAATAATGTAAATTTGTATATAATATCGAGTTTTTATTTCTTGTGTATGCATGTTTTAGACTGGGTAAGGTGTCGAACCTGGAGTGGTGTCAGTGGATTTGAGGATCTCTTTTCCTGTAGAGGCACTTAGAAACCTGCCATCGGGGCTGCACTTTGTGATGGGAACAAACAAAGCTCTTTTCTCCTGGCAAGTGAAAAACCGCTGACCACCATACATCCCATCAGAGCAGCCCTTAACGTCGTAGTCCTGGAATAGTGATTTATAACATTAATATGACAGATCACCAAAGCACACTGAAAGCAACTGCACAAATTTCTAGTCACGCACCAGTTCAATGCCAGCCCATTCACCAGTCTTTCCTCCAGGGACACCCAACCACCGGATGACCCCGTACACTGTGATCCCTGAGTTGGAAACCACCTCCACCATGGATCCCACCTCCAAAGGCACTGAGCTCAGACTCTGGTTCTGAATCAAACTCTGCTCGGTGTGATTCTCTGTCGCCGGCTGTGCACAAGATCCGATGTTTGCAATGCAGCTGTTGCGTGTCACCGCCTTTCTGTTCAAACCTGCAGACATATATCAAGAGGTGAGGATGAGATGCCTAGAAAGTCATATGACATTTTCCTTTTTTTTTTAGGCTTGTCACATGCTGCTTCATCAGATTGACATCCAGCTAACAAAGATCTATATTTGAAGTATGTAGATAGTTTCAAGTGCACAGTCTACCAAAGGAAAAAGAAAGCCAGATCATGTGGCAATTCTACTGTTCTGCATTCCAGAACAACAGAACCAGTTTTTCCAGTTGTGTAGTGGGACCACTTTCTTTGCATTGTTAGGGTTGTGGTTGGGGAAGCAGTTTTCAAGAATTTAGTTTGCTGTTTAGTAAGAAGGAGGTGCACCATGTTTGTAGTTGTGGTAGTGTTGTTATCAAAACAAAAGGACTTTGATAAAGCCTGAGAGCCATCATATGGCTTTGAAACCGACTTGTTAACTTTGTGTGTGAGGCTAATAATCCATTTACCCCCACAAATGGCATCTTTCCACTGCAGTCCGAGGGGGACAGAGTAAGATGGGACCACCTGGATGATGTCTGCAGCACTGAAAAGGGACAGAGGAGGTTTCTTGGATGACAAAGTATGATCGGTGTCCTGTGTAGGAAACAAGGAAAAACAGTTACTGAAAAGCAAACAGGAACTCTGACGTTATTCTTATATACAGAATAGAAACAGTTTGATGCATCTGTACATTTGCAGTGACATTATCTGGCTGCAGTCATGACTGATCACTCAGAGGATATAGTCATCCTTATCTCGGTGCATTTTAAAGCATTAAGGTTGCACTTGAGAGCACGTGCAGTTATCTGGATGATCGTGCACTCCATAATTTTCACAACTTGAATCACCAAATCAAAATGTAAAAATATATAATAAAATGAACTCACCACAAATTCCACTTCAAAGGCAAGCATGTACAGGTCGTCTTTATTGTCTTTCCGTCCGATTTGCATCAAGTTCTTCACCAAACCGGGAAGGTGTCCGTTCTTGTGCTTCACCACCACCAGGTCGTCCTGAGACAGCTCACAGATGGCAGAGAACAGTTGCGGGTTACAGAGCAGCTCCAGGCGTCTGCTTGCGCTGGAAATGAAGAGCAGGAGCTGTGCCTGGTGGCGGGTCAGCGGGTACATGTCCTCTATCTTCACCAGGCCCCCGTTCTTGGGGGTCCCTGGGTTGCTGTTCCCGCCGTACAGGAGCCCCACGAACTCTCCACGCTTCGTCTCCGACTCTATGCGCCCGATACATCCTCGGCAGAAGCCTTTCCTCGACTTCCCGCGAGTGACGATGAAAAACTTCTCGTTTAAAACAGTTCTGGGCTCCATTGAAACACTTTATTCCCACCACTACAGTCTGTCAGACCGGTTGAAAGCTGATACTGTGCTTATATAAGCAGGTAACCTGCAGAAATGCGATAGAAGTGCTGTAACAATGTAGCCCAATAGATATAATCGAGGATACTTCGCTACAACCACAAGTTAGACGCATTTTCAAATAAAGCACATTGTCTGATTATTTGCAGGCCGTGTCATGGATAAAACCCTGACTTATAAGGTGAAATATTACAGACGTGATTCCCTTTAAGCTCCAGTGAAAGTTAACCTAGGTTCACAACAGGATATAATATAGGCGTCCCCAGCTCTTTAAATGAACAAACGAGCCTGATCTTTGAACTTACTCAAAAAAGCATTTCCAACTCACAATCATTAACGATTCGGTTTATTATTTAAAACAATAATAATTTCAAAAACTGACTTACTGCGATCATGAATTAAGAACAATAAGCCTTGTTCGTATCCGGTTAATCCACTGCTGGAGCATGAATTAATCGCGCTTTTTTATTACTATTCTTCTTCTTTTTTTTAAGTAAGTGACTCCAGCAGAGGTGAATCACTTCCTCTTGGCTTCTGCTGTGGAGTGGGTGGGTTGAACTACAGGCATTTAAATGCTGGCCTCCATATGACCGCCAACGCCCACCTGATGGCGCTCGGCTTCTCCGCCCTAAAAGTGCTCTCTATGAAATCTCTCAATCTGGCAAATATTTGACTGCAGACTGATTTAGAGTTAAGAACTATTGATGCGATCAGCTGACTGTAAGCTAATATGAATCTTTTTTTCCCTTATTGAAGTATTTGCTGTCCAACTTGGAGCTTTCGTTGAATTTGACTGATCATTAAGAGACGAAATTTAAAGCAGCCAGCGGTTGCACAGGTTAAGAGTTCATGAAAGGTCTGAGTGCAGTTTGCTAAAAACAAACAAACAAACAAACAAACAAAACAAAAAGTTACATACTGAATTTTAGATCTGTCAATTTTACAATTGACAGAGGTCAAATCGGACTAACCAGCCACAACATCAAAAGCACTGACATGCTGAGTGAATAACACTGGGCCCTGACACTCGTCTGTTATGTAACTTTGAAAGCTCTACCTAAACACCCATGACGACAAAACACCTGCTCCACCAGAAGATTACATGTGACTCTCGTCTTTTTGTTTTTTCATGCACATATCAGTAGATTTGATATTAAGAAGTGCCTCTGCTGCAACCTGATGTCTGAACACAAACTCTAATCTTTTCTGCTTATCGAGGATTACTTTCCCTCTTATACATGAAGTCACCTAATCTAATTACCAATGTATTACACTCTGGTAGCTATATAAAAAAAGTAACCAACCCACTGGGGAAAAATGTTTACAGTAACCAAGAGTTAGACTGCATTGCTCCCAGTGTCACGTTTGCCCTGACTGAATACATGTGACGTGTCCTTCTCCACGACACATTCTACATAGCTGCATCACGCTATCTTGAAAGTACATCAGTTTTACATAACAGAAATTATTTTCTTCTGCATGCATGCACATGTTTTCTTAACTGGCATTAAATGACAGTTAATTTTATATGAGCAACTAAATCACGTTCCTTTAATTGGAACATGTAATATGAATACTCAGTTTTGTCTTTTTTCATTAGTAAGTAATCTGTGTTGCTGGCTGTCCCCTGTTGGCTGATTGTAATCACCAGAGAACTTTCATAAATTTACATCATAAAGTACAAGGACATCTCTATGCTTGTGAGAATTTTTATTTCAAGAATAAAGTTGAGGAAAAAAACAACACTGTATTAAACCACCAGTCAACTGAGGCACTCCGCGGTTTAATAAGACTCCTCTGTCCTCACTCTTTGAACTGCATGGGCCTTTGCATGGAAACTCTGCCCACTTTCTCCTTGATAATGAGCTGATGGGGAGGGAAATTAGAAAGCAGGAAGTTACTATTATATATATATATATAAAAATAAAAGGCAAAAGGTCAACTGCAGAAGGCAAAGTGATTCTCACAGTGAACAAGAAGTTTATTTGGTTCAAACTGGTGATGGAGCCCTGTCAGGGAAAAGCTGTCATTTTTCTCTGTATGGAAGAATAATACGTTGACCAGCATCTGAAGCATAGAAACAGTGTTATAGTCAAATATTTTTACAAAACTGAATGTGAAGCCAACTTTCTTCATAAAGTAAAGAGATCAAACCTGGGTGATCGCACTCAGGGCATTTTGTTCACCAGAGGTGCTTACTGCCATGTGGATCCCACATTTATGCAAAGCCGGCACCACTATAATGGGCATGAGAAGCGACAGGGGCCGCTTTCCTGGCTCGACACAGTTTTCCTGTAAGCGAGTAACAGTCGATTGTAATGTCTAAAACTGTGCCTCATACCTGACTGATTTCACAGCCTGAGATTTTTTGATGGTGTTGCACCTGATTAGTTTGAAGTTGTTCTCTGCTTGTATTTGGCCAGGAAAAATCAAGGATGAGGCTGTTAAGAACGATGCCTGATCGAGTTATGAGTCTGCTCCCAAATGGTCTGCTCAAGGAACTGCAGGAGGATGAAGATAAAAGCAGAGGGGGAAAAAAAACAAAACCATGTAACATTTCAAGAAGCGCATACCACACATATCTTGGTTTGATCATCAGAGTCACACTGTAGGCTGTAACCCAATCACCTTGCAACAGACACAATGAGCTTATCTTGTCCCATGACAATGACCTGTCCAGCCACCAGTTCTGTTTGGGTGGAGTGGATAGGGGAGAGGTACTCAGATGGAGATGTGTGGGAGTAATTCAGCTGCTGCCCGAAGACTTCAGCCTTACTCTTGCTGTGGCAGGAACAGAGGAAAAAGCAATTTGTAGTTGATTTCGGATTTTATGACACAAAAGAATGATATTAGTATAAACTAAGTGCTTTTAAAGTTAAACAAAGATGAGTGGAATTAGAGCCTAATAGTTTGTGACAATTTTTTAATTTGTTTTTTTGAATAGATTTGTTTTTCTTTAGAAAACAAGGACATATGAAAGTGACTTCAATCTTTTTCTTCAATCCCTCAGAATCTTTTATCAACAAAAAAGGAAAACTACTCTTCATGTGAGGATTAACACTTTTTCTTGTAAAGTAATATCCAAGTTGAATAAGAGTGCATTTGGAGGTGTGTTCAAGTATGACATTTTAGTGACTCAGACCTCCAGTGTAATGCTTCGACCCTTAATATACTTGTGCTTTCTCTACTGGGACAAAACCTCTGTTGTTTCTGGGTATAGTGGGATTTTTTTTCTGCTTTCTTATATTTTATTAACTCACCATTCACCAAAACAGTCTAAACACCCACTACTGAAAACAGTCATTAGCTGTAACCCTAACAGTGATTATGACCCTGCAACATGTTTTACCTCAGCATGTTAGAGAGCGCCTCAGTCACCGAAGAGTTATAATTAGGGTCACCCAAACCACTGGCCATAGCTAAAGCTGTTTTCAGGGCCTTCATGGATAGCAAACAAAGCACACCTACGTAAGAGAACTGCCATTTACAACAGGTCATAATATACAAAGATATCGGAGGTATTCACACCCCAGTACCTCGGCGATCCAGAGGCGTGTTTGAGTTTCTGTTACATTGCTCTTGCTGATATGGAGTCCCTCTAACAAGTTGAGAGCTGATAGCAACACTGCACCAGCAGATGGAGGAGGAGGAACTTGAATTATAAACTCTAAGGCAAGAATAACAAACTGCAGATGAAGACATGAAGAAAATAAAGAGAATTTTATCAAGTCTGGTGTGTAAAATGTCACCTTTATCATTGTACTGGGCTTCAATGGGTAGCTCTACATCCACGCTGTAGTTACCAATGTCATCTCTGCTCAGTACGCCTCCATTTGCTTGTACCTTTGTAGTGAAAGGCAATGCCAGACTAAAAAACATGTCATATTTGACTCACAAAGTCATGCCATTTTGTATATGTATATCAGTCACCTCATCTACAATCTCTTGAGATAGGTTGCCATGGTAGAAATTCAACAAACCAGCCTCCAGGACTCCTGCCAGGTGAGGCAACCTCACATATGAGCCAGGACTCAGAGGTCTTCCATGTGGCATGAATGTGTTATTGAAGCTTTGAGATTGCTGCTCACCACTCGGATTTGATATAGCATCAGCTGTAGGAGATTAAAAAAAAACATCCTGATGTTAAAATTATTGTATTTATTATTGTATTGTGAAGGAAGAGAGGAGAGAAAATACAAAGAGCAGCAGTTTGTCTCACCTAAACTGTGAGACACATTGAAACCTTCTCTTGCTACAGCTGCAGCTCTGCTGACAACATCCTCCCATGGCAGACTGCAGCAGATTTATGGCATGACATGTGTGACAAAAAACACTAAATACCTAATTAAAATTAACATTTCTATATTCTTACCCTCCGTACAATGTGTGGGCACGGTGCAGTCCCCTGAGCATGCCTGGCACTCCTACTTGCAGACCTGCCTAAAAATAAATTATAGGTGCAAATGAAAAAATGCAGATGTTTCAGGATTCCTCCACCCCAGCCTTTATACTACCTTGGCCTGTGAAACATTGTGCAGCACCTCCCTTCTGAATGCTTTAGGAGCAGATCCCAGAAAGTTGATCACCCTGGTTTCATTCCTGTGTATGTCATGAACGAGCATGATTCCTCCTCTACAGTGAGGAAATCAAAAAAGATCAGGGACTTTCGTGTGTATTTATAAATGGAAGTCGCATCAGCAACGAGCAATGAGCAAATCACATACCCACCAACACCTGATACGTGTGGATGAACGACTCCCAAACACAAGGCACCGGCGATGGCAGCATCCACACTGGATCCACCATCACAAAGGACTCTGTGACCGAGTGCGGTGCAGCGCTCGTGATCCGAAAACAACTCCCCGTGTTGGAAGACCTGTAAACAACTGCCGTGACGAGAAATAATGCGACAGGGGTTCGACGTGCAAATTTTAGACACCATTGCATACCAAACTTTCACCCAGGTAAATCTGCAGGACCAAAGCAATTGACACTCCAATGGCAAAGATGGTAGACAGAGCGTAGACACTTATTGGTGCGCCTATGCTGGAGCAGTCCTCATCAGCCTCCTGATTGGATGGACTTTGGTCAAACAAATTTGTGCCATCAGGTGCCAGCTGTTTCAAATAGAAAGGATCTGTGGCAGCAGCAAGTGAGGAAAAAGCAACTTTAAACTGAGTTGAAATTTGTTGGGTTTTCAAGGCAAATTTGAACTGACTCTAAATAAGACGCCTTATTTACTAGTACTATATCTTTGTGTTTGAACTCTACCTCCCAATTCCTCACCATGATTTTTAGTCAAGTCACAAGTTAAGTCACTGGGTGATGAGCCATCAGCCAGCTGATTTGAACTACCAAAAGTCTTGTAACCAAGTGTTGGCTGCTTGTTAAGTTTTGTTTCAGGAGACGCCTCCATCCTCGCCATATCACCACAAGGTCTGAACTTCACGGTAAACCTCCAGATTACACCAGTTCCCCACTGAGCGCGCTCCTCCTGCAGCAGGAGCAGAACACAGCAGGTGCAATTTCCTCCAAATTAATGAGATCAACTGCTTGCATCTGTGAGAGAGTGAGCAGTTTACTGTCTGTAGGACATCGCAATTTCACTATAAACAAAAGAAACAAACAAGCTGCAAAATCATACTTTTATTGATGTATAAAAAAAAAGGTTCTGAACCAACAACATACAGGGAAGTGCATGGTGTCAAACATAGCATAGCACTTGGTCCAACACTGTATAAATTTACCTGTGCACATACACAAAAAAAGAAACCTAGCGTATCTCATTTTATGAGGTGAATTCTTTATTTCAAATTCAGATACAGTACAAGTTCAAATGCTAATGTAGCTGCCTGGTAACAGTTAACTAGTGTTGGCACATAAAGATTAAATGTTTAGCTTAATTTGCAGAAACGTGGAAAAGCCTACAAGTGTTTTTATTTTTTGTCTGTCTTCAGTTGCTTTAGGTTTTTGTGTGAGTGAGGCAATCTGTAGTGAAGAGATTCAGTGGCTGAGGCTGCGACAGCCTGGCTGTTGGAGGTGGTAGGAGTGGTGTTGGACTCCTTGGCGAACACGGTTCTGGCGTTGAATAGCGTTGCGGGACACATGGTGCCGCTCTGCCAAAACCTTAGCCTGTGTCATCTTGGCTATAGCTTTGGGCTTGGACAAAGAACTGAACACGGACTGAGCGCTGGTCCCGGTACTCCCGCTTTGTGCTGTGGGCTCTGCATCTGCAACGCTGGCCAGACACATAAAAATAAATACAATAAAGCTTTTCCTTATCGTCTGCATATAACATATATAAAAACAAAACAAAACACTGTTACAGTGGTAGATGCTCACATTAAACACCGCCAGTTTAAAACACTACTAATTTAAATGCTTGCTTTTAGATTTTATCACATGTTTTGAATCCCTTAATAAGTTGGCATCATTATATTTTGCTGATCTCTTAACACCTTATGATCCCTTAAGGCACAGGTGTCGAACTCCAGGCCTCGAGGGCCGGTGTCCTGCAGGTTTTAGACGTGTCCTTGATCCAACACAGCTGATTTAAATGGCTAAATTACCTCCTCAACATGTCTTAAAGTTTTCCAGAGGCCTGGTAATGAACTAATCATCGGATTCAGGTGTGTTGACCCAGGGTGAGATCTAAAACCTGCAGGACACCGGCCCTCGAGGCCTGGAGTTCGACACCTGTGCCTTAAGGGATCATAAGGTCACCTCAGCAGATCTCAGTGACCTTAAGGTCACTGAGATCTGCTGATGTAGCTGGGTTGGGGATTGAGCTTTCTCATTTTTATTCTTTGGCTTTCAAACCAGAGTGAGAGCTTAGGTATTTAGGCTTTTGTATTTTTGTGATTCTTCGGATATCTTTACTAATGTGTGTGGGCGTATGCTGTATCTCTTATTTTATTGTCCTGTTTCATGTGCACCACTTTGGTCATCTTTGTTGTTTTAAACGTGCTTTATAAAAAAATGGACTGGACTTCTTTCAGTTTCCTGTGAATCTCTGTTTTTCAGTGATATTCATAATATGGTCATCTCAGACACATAACTCTGGCTATCAGCACAGATGCCCCACCTACAGACTATTCAAAACTTTGTTTACACAACGCAGCCAATCAGAGCAAAGATGTCTTAAAAAGAGGGTGTAAAGGGGCTGCATCAGACCCAGTATAGGATAAATAAAGGATTACTTTGAATTGTGAATCATCTTTACTTTACTAAAGTCAATGAATATAATTATGGAGCTAGAGATTAGCATAATAGGTCCATTTATTAAAGTATTTTAACTTTAAATATAATACAGAAACGAAAAAACAAAAGCATGCGATGACCTTACCAGTCAGTTTCCATGTCTGTTCCTTGAGGAACAGAGCTGGATGGTTGGCTGTCAGTCAACATTGCATCCTGGTTTTCTGCTGAACCTGCCTCTGTGAAGACAGAAGTTGACCTCAGTTATAAGACTGGGTAATAACCCAGTGTATGCTAAGCATTAGAGCAGGGCGATATGACCAAAAATATTTATCACGATATACATTTGGAAATTTGCGATAACCATATACCTGACGATATAATTGACACTAGACAAAATACTTTACAACTCCACAACTTTATTAGGGAAAAAAACATCAATGTATTGACAATTAAACAAGCAGCTGTTTTTATGTGCATTAAAGTTGTATAAAAATTTAACAGTGCAAATGCAAATTCCTTGTTGACAGTTTAACCAAAAGGCATTTCCAGTGGAAATGTTCCCTCTAAGCTGCGCGCATGCGCAATTGCGCACTGCTGGCACGGTCTCTGCGCACAGAAAATCTGCGTTGCACACACAAAAAAAAAAATCTAACCTGAATTGAAATTAAAATGAATACTTTAACAATTCTGTTTTGCAGTGTTAGTCAGTAAGTGACTGGCTGCTCCCGTATAGGATTAGAACGATGCCACCTTATCCCATAGTCCAGCCAATGATGTGATTCACATTCGTATATACGCAGCTAATCGACGTCGTTGACAGGCTATGACAGCGTCCTTATGTGCCGACACCGGTGTTTCAGCTAGCAAAGCGCCGTGGCTGATGTGGAGTGAAGCCACGTTAATGACAACGTGTACAACCATTGGAGATGTGAGCAGGACAGACGGAACAATTGACGGAAACTTTATACCAGTTTTTAAATTGTGTTGATAGGCCACGTAAAACCAGAGTTACGATAAAAATATGCAATGTTTGTTTTTTTCCTGAATACTATCGTTGTTTATATTTACTGCGGGAGAAACGGTAAAAACGGCGTTTTATAAGGAAAACGCTCGAAAGCACTCTCCGCCTGTGAGCAAAAACAAAACCAAAAAATTCCCACCCTTTCCTATTGGTCGAAAAATGTATCATGTCGACCAATCAAAAAATGATATGGCAATATGGCATTTAGGTGTTTAGGAAGGGGGGGAAGTTTTAGGAGTGACGGCGGTGTTTTGAGATGTGAGAGATTTGCGACGTTTAGCGCAAATCTTGTGTAGTTAGTGTGTAGTGTAGTCAATAGTTTTGTTGTGTGTGTCAGAACAATGAGGCAACTACTGAATGTTACAGGTGTTACAGCAGTGATACATCTCCTGTTGTCAGGCCTGCAGGTATCAGGCTGTTGTTCTCCTTTATCTCATAGTGGACAGAAATTATTTTTTGGAGTGGCACAAATAATTTGTGTGGCATCAAATTTGATGCAGAACAGCTGATTGTTCTGTAAATAGTTTGAAATGTTTATTTAACAAATGCCTTGGCTGCATTTTTAGGTAAACAGCTGCAAAAAAGTTTGTTTGCAAAACTCAGTTACTTTTTTGAAGAAGTAACTATATAATTAACTGCCCAACATTGGTCATTATATACTGTATTTTGCAGACAGAGAGTTACAGGACTCTCTCCCAGACCACAGACTCACAATACAAGTCAGAGCTTTATAAAAAAAAAAAAAGAAAAAAAAGAAAGAAAGTTGTGTTTTCAAAATTGGAGTTCAAGTTATTTTTACTTCCGATAGTGTTAACATACGACACAGGTCATGAACAAGATTTATTTTTAAATTTTCATTGTAAGTGGGCTAAAGCGGTTAATTAAAAGTAGTCTAACATAAATGCTGTAATTTGATTATTTTAATAAACCATGTAACTTGGATGGATTCGATGCTGGCGTGACCACAGTGCACACGTCTAATGTTGCTCACAGTGGTCCAAGGGAGTTTGTGTGTTTGCTCAGACACATGAAAAATTAGAGGAAACATTGCACAGGGGATTATAAGGGGCACTGTCGATTTTCAGAAAAATCAAAGGATTGATTTTAAGTGTGCCGTATTTAGCATGCTCTACCAAAAATAGTGCTTTGTTGTGTATCTGACGGACGAAAGCCAAACCAGTTCCACACCACTGAAGTTGCAGCATTTTTACAAACCATTTCTGGTTCATCCGTTTCATTCGACGATTCGCTTTCGCCCTTCTCATTCTCCGTCGCCGCCATGTGCGTATGTAAACAAAGGCACTGAGCCTGTGCGTTTTACCCATATTCTATCGTGATATTTCATTTTCTTATCGTTGCCCATCATTATACCGGTATTACCGTGAACGGTATGATATGGCCCAGCCTAAGCACTGTACTCGCGTGTAAAAACAAACACTCAATATCAAGGTGTGCAGTTCACGGACTAAATAACTAACAGATGACCTACTGAATCGCAGTTCACACACACACACATAAACATACATGAAAGAAGTTTAATATCTTGTTTAACTTTGTTTGACCATTTTCGTGTTAGCCTGTTGGAATGATGTAAAATATGTCACTGTTTTAATATGTTATATTACTGACAGACGCTGCATGACTGACCTTGGTGAGTGACAACATGCCACCCTTCCTCCATCGTGTCTTCAGCCTTGACGTCTTCGGGGGTCTCATCCTCTCTTCCAAAAAGCATACGCGCGATTGTTCTGAACATGTCTGTTGTAGTCGCTCTTCTTTGTTCTGCACGGTGCTCGGGTGTTACAATGCTCTTCAGCTGCTGTGGGCAAGAGAAAAAAATCAAAAAGAATAAAATATCATTACTTCCTGATTTAATTCAACACAGCCCTTGATCCCTCCCTTACTCTTTGGGAGTCCATATTACTTTTAACATATTCAAGCAGTCTCAGGTCAGCTGACTGGGATGCCCAATGAAATTTTTAGTAGTTTTCTGGTTTGAATAAGAATGCCCACTCCCCAAGAATTTCATTGTTGGTGACCATCTGTTTCTAGATACATGGGGGAGGGGCTCTTTTCATCAAACATCTGACCAGTGGGAAGCTACGGCACTTAATTCATAAAGATTTATCTCTTATTTTTGTATAAATGCATGAAAATTAAAACACTGCAGATATTATATCATATTTTCATCTCTTCTCACTGCCTGAATTAATTATCAGATGCATTTGTTGTATATTGTTTCATGTCTTTTGCTCACTCGGCGTCCTCATTTACAATAACAGAAGATTATATCAAATCAAATCAAATCAAAAGACCTTAGACGGCCAGCAGTGCCTATCAGTCCAACGCAATAACAAGCGAACGAAATGTAGCTTTATGACAACAATTAAAATGTAGGTTATCTATTTCCCGTCAACGTTAGCAGCCTGTGAGAGCAGCTCTGCAGCGACCTTACCTGCGCTTTCTCAGTTTGACTCGAAGATCATTATGGAGTTTCAGATGGGTTCATATATTCAAAATAAGCCTATAAATGCTACAACGTACCTCAATGCGACTGTTGTTTTGGATTTCAAATATTCAACCTATAGCTCAATAACAGACCCGCCCCCGCCCCCGCCCACCAGGAGCAGATCACCAATCAGAGGCCAGGAGGGAGCTTGTCGTTTTGATTTGAGTTTAGTCAAAGATGAAACTTTTTTGTTAAGATAATTCCCCTCATTTAAAAATAATAATAATAATTTTTTAATGTAACGTTTACGTTTGTTGTTCGGTCTATTCAGCTTTGTAAATCACTTCTATACAAATTACACCAACGTAACTTTTTGTATTTTGCTGCATGACTAAATAAAGGGACATATTTTTAATCGACATTGTGAAGTAATAACACTAAAATTTGACTTTTTGCGGCAAAAAAACATGTTTTGCACGGGAATAAGGTATTTTTTTCATAGGCGGAAAGAACTGGACAAATATTGGTGTTATGTCTCCACCTATTGGTTTGCTAAAATGATAAGGGAGGTTAACGCATCTTAACATCCCGTGCTATTGTTCCATATTACTGGGTGTTTCATTAAATAAATAGGCCTAAATATTTAATGTTCAATAACCTATTTCAATCGCAGTTGAATATTAACACGTGTACGAAAAATACTGTCTCTTTTGTGAACGTGTCTAAGTCTGAAATCTAACTAGATCCTATACTAAAGCTGAACGCCAATCAAAGCGCACAGCCTATGGCACAGAGCTTTTTTGAAAAACTAAGAATCCATGCTCACTTTTATATGTGTGTGTGCTGCTTCACAGTAGGACCTTGTGGACATCCATGATCGGCTCATTGTCCGTGATGTGAAGGACAAACACGTGCGTGAAATTTACACAAAAAATCACTGTATGGATGTATGCTTAAATCTGTCAGGTATATTCAATTTCAGTGTTTTTGTTATTTGTTTTTTTTTACTTTCAAAATCAGAAGACTATGATTTACTCCAGGATTTCTACCTACCAGTAGGACAAACTGATTATTACTACTGGTTTATCATCTGTGTCATTCATGAATCTGTTGTTTTGTGTTATTGTGTGTTATGTTCTCAGTAATGATCTTATTTTTAAATCGTGGATTACTATATCACGTTTGCTGTTCAAACGTGCACAACCTTCTTCTTAGTTTGTTTAAAGCTATTTCACGGGTGACATGACTTGGACGCAAGAAGACCGCTTTGACAGCAAAGTGGTTTCACATGGCGTGAATGGTCATATAGTTTTACTTCCTTTCTTCCAGGAGATGGTGCCGTTACTCTGCTGACGTTGATCTACGGTCCATAAATTGATAAACTGGCATATAGCTTATTCTATATCAAGCTGCACCTTTCTTAAAATGGAAAGTCCGATGACACTTTAAACCAAGTCAAGATGCCGTTTCACAATAGCAGCCAGTGTGTTTTCAAATCAACATATGGTTATTCTCATTCTTTCATTTGCTTGGAATTATTGTTGCGGTGTTATTATTACGTATATATGTGGTCAGATGTTTATATCCTTCCGTATCTATAATTATATGAGCTTAATAGAGGGCAAATTGTCATCACACCTCCAAGAATCTGCATTATTGCACCACAGAGAGCCGCAGTCACCCAAACTGCCATTTACATGCATGTCAATAAAACAATTCGCTATGGTTCCTTCACCTTTTCTCGTCTGCGGCTCAGCGCCGCTGGATTCCTGTGGAAAGGCTGTGAGGCTCATGTTTTTGTTGTCGTAAAGTGTGTTGAGCGTGAAAGCTTCTTTCTGAGCACTTGAGCGGCGATATGTGAGGTGGGAAGGTGGGGAGGGCCCTCGGGGTGAGCACACCCCTACTTGCTTGTGTCAGAGTATTTCAGAACAGAGGCCAGTATTTAGAGACTCTTCATGAAAGCTGTACATATGACTTTTTGCTGAAGTTCCAGTTTAACTTTTGGGGCTGTTGGAGGACTTTTTCCACCCTGTTTCCCACGGATCCGCAGAGCAAGATTATAAGCGACTTTTTCGTCTTCTAGAAACTGTGCGCCGTGACCACAGGATACTTTAACGCACAGTTGCTACACCCTCAAAGAAGGACAATGCCTCGATCTTTCTTGGTCAAGAAATACTTTGCTAAGCAAAAGCCGAACTACAGTGAACTGGAATGCCAGAACGGTGAGTTACGAAGTTGTTTATCCCTTCAATGAATTATGAAAGCATCCTTACATAAGCGTCGCGAATGAGGCATGAAACTGTCCCTTTTTCTAACTGTAGAAGTAAAGTTCAAGTCGAATGTAAGAACATTTTCTAAATGTGTTGTAAGTCTGGTCCGACTACAAACCAGTCTATTCCCTGTTCAAGTTGGGACCCGTTAGATGCACTTTACCCCCCTTCCTGCACCCAGACAGAGCTCCATTCATGTTACAAGCCCTTGTGAATACGTGGGAGGAAGCGGCCACAGAGCCTTCCCATGGCTCTAACTTTATACTCAGTAAATCATGAGGAAAAGGAAAAAAAAAAACAAGAAGAACGCAGAACCTAAATCAGTCAAGAAGAGAATTCATGCAGTCCATGAGAATAGATAAATTTTAGATTTCAGTAATGCATTTACAAGCTTAATATTTAACTTTTGTAAGCTTTCTAACACTGGCTGTGAAATCATCCTCTTTCCTTAACAGACACTTATTTGGAGAATTATACTCTTGCTGATCTCTCATCAGTCAACACCACTGCCACCTGCTTCACCACAGGTTTGGTGTGGGATCTGAGTGTTCTCCCCACCCTTTACCTACCAGCCTCCCAAACAGAGCCCTCTGCCAACACAGGGCCCCTGGACCTCAGCTCCCCATCCAGCCTCAGCAGCAATGCCAGCAGCAGTGGAGAGGAAGATGAGGGGCGCACCTCGGACCCCCCTAGTCCTGAACCCGTGCACACGTATGGCCCTCGCCAGCGGATGAAATGCACAGGAGTCATGGCTCATATCAGTCCCCCAGAGGAGGAAGAAGAGAGAGAGACCCCTGCCACAGCTGCCAGGCCAGCTTTCCTCTGCAAACACTGCCCCAAAGAGTACACCAGCCTGGGGGCTCTAAAGATGCATATCCGCTCACACACTTTGCCCTGCGTTTGCACCACCTGCGGGAAGGCTTTCTCCAGGCCGTGGCTGCTGCGCGGTCACATCCGCACACATACAGGTAAGACCCATTTTCACACGTATTGTGCAACACTGTATGGTATCTGGCAACTCTCCAATGGATTGTTGACACATGAATGAAGAAATCTGTGTTACTGAAAATTTGTAGCTCTGCGCATGAGTTGACATCATTGTTAGTCAGCAGCAGGTCACTCCCTTATCATTCAGACTGTGTATGAGGCAGCAGGATATCCATGACAATCAATGTGATGAGCTTAACACTCAATCAGCAGACATTATCACACAGGGAAGCCCTCTGTAGACCTTGCACTCATTGATTACACATTGTGTTTAATGTCTCGGCAACAATGACTCGTCTGCTAATTATCTTACCACTGCTGTTGGTTATCACGGCAGAATGGAGGGACAAAAGGTTTAAGGAAAGCCTGAGGGTTCCCTGCTATCACTGAGCACTTAGTACCTGCAGCAACTTGTTAGCGTAATCTCATTTGGCCCTGATTAAATCATGCTAATTCAGTCAGTCTCTGACCCCACCGGTCTGCCATGTGATTCTTTATTATCTTCACAATGTGACTGCTGTGTGTGAGGTGTTAGTGGAAAGCTCTTGTGAACTCAGTGATGCTCGAGTTGTGTCCCTGTATGGGATTTTTACTCACATCTAGAGGGAAGTTCCAGTGAAATCATATGTTTCCAAACTTTTCCCTGCAGGTGAGCGCCCATTTTCCTGCCCCCACTGCAACCGGGCCTTCGCCGACCGCTCCAATCTACGGGCTCATCTGCAGACCCACGCCGAGGTGAAGAAGTACCAGTGTAGCGTGTGCTCTCGCACCTTCAGCCGCATGTCACTGCTGCAGAAACACAGCTCCTCGGGGTGCTGCTCCACTTCGGTGTGAGACGGCCTGAAGGGAGGCAGAGGGGACCCACTCAGAGCTCAGGAGGGCTTGCAGCCATGGAGAAGAGGTTTTCACAAGCCCGGTTGCCCTGTTGAGGACCTATAAGGCCACAAAGAGCATGAAATGGCCTGCTTTATGAGACCTGGATGGAATTAAACCTCATTATGGATCTGACTTTACAAGCCTCTTTTTCACCATTAAAAAAACAGCTGACAAGCTGATTTTTTTTTCTTTTTAAATATAGTCCAAGGTCTTGAGGCTGGACCAAATCTGAACTGCACTATGCAGACGCTCACTTGATATCAGCTCCTATGTTGCTATTGTGCCCATTCCAAACACCAAATATGTAGTGAACTCATTGGGTTAAGAGGTGTTCTTTCCCGTCTCTGTCCCGGTGCCGGTCAGCTCAGGATCATGGCCGAGACACAGCTGCTCAGAGGTAGGGGTGCGTGGGTGGAGTAAATCTCTTAGCGTGTCTCAAAACACACACACACACAGACACACAATTGAGTGCACACACAGCTGTCCTCGGTACTGTGGTGTAGATAGACGAGGTGCTAACAGGTGCTACAGCCCTGACCTTCGCTGGTTGATAGCAGGTGACTTCCACTGCCCTTGGTTTGCTTAAGAAAAAAGAGGAAGCATGTCATCACAAAAGAATGGCACCAGTTAGTGTTTTCTTCACCAGTTGGGGGATCATTTTAAGCCTCTATTTTGGCTACATCCAAACCTTCTCTTTAATCTGATGTGTTTAGGAGATAGGAAAAGCCGTTTCGTCTGTTATTTTCCAAAGGAGTTTCACTGTGCAGCTCTGCCATGCATTCTAGGTTACCACAGTGTTAATAATGTCAGCCAAAGCCATACAACTCAAATAAATACGTGCCTTGAAATTATATTATTTTTGAAACCAAAATGTGCCTTGTGTGTTTACCTCATTTAGTAGTCATGGTTTTAAAAAATGATTGCAGTATTAGTAGAAATTAGTTCTATAAAGTTTTAAAATGCAAAAAGGCTGGGACCAAAGAATTTTATAGTTTACAGCATGGAGACGTGCTTGCCTATGATGTAATGAGGACCCTGTAAATGGACAATGCAAAGATGAATTTTTTAAAAACTTTCCTGAACATTTTATGGCAGTGTTTAATAGTGCAATGTGCAAGTGATGCGTTATGTCATATTTTTGTGCTATGCTTGTGTGTTCAATTCCTATTCCCTGTATTTCGCAGCTGATATCCTTTCATTCAATAAAGTAATTTATGTTTATTAAAACCTGCAAACCGGCTGTTTTATCTCCGCTTCGATGCGATGAAACGAGCGCGGCTGAGAAGTGTTGGTTCATGAAAGTCGGTTTGATCATTAACTGGGAAATTTCTGCTCAGCGCCTTGTAATTAGTGAGCGAAATGACCGGGATGTTGAAACTGAACTGCAGATGTGCAGGTGAACACACTGTGCTGATGATGGATGGAAACAACTGAATGCACCTGCTTCCAGTTTGCACCTGCCATTTACTTCTCGCTCGTCACTGTGCAAACATTACTGGATATGTGAGTGTACAGTTAAAAGAACTCGAGCAAAAAAAAGTCAACTTCTCTTTCCCCCTCCTGTCCAGTCCATTTTAATTCACATGTGCTCACCTACCTTTTTTAAAATGATCTTATAGGGGATTTCTTATTACTACTTGATTGCGGTGTAAATATATTGTTCCCTCTCTGGGGAGAGAATTACATTCTCCTCTTCCTCTGCCTAGAGAGTGAGTCAGAAACTGTTTAGCTTTAGTTCCCATGTCTCTCGTGCTCACAGTCAGTAAGTCAGACCACTAGTCAAGCCAGCAGTCAGTCAGTTAGTTGGAGTTGGTGTGCGTGGGCTGAGCCAGCTGGGCCAACAGAGTGAGGTAAGGTGTTCCACGGCAAAGTTCCCTATTTCCTTTTGAGTCAGCTACCAGCCAGGATGCCTTCTGCAGCATGTAACGGTGACTCACCTCACACAATCCTCAAATGAGATTGCTTATGCAAATTCTTAAACATCTGTGGACAAACACCAACAACTTCCAACATGGAAATAATTTGAGGATTTCATTCGAGAATGTGGCTGATTGTGGCTCCTTTTGCCCTCATGTTCTCGTGTGTCTTAGTTATTGTGCTCTTGGATAAAAGCACTATTAAAAGATCGGCTGTTGGATGTTAGCTCAAACTATTTCGATGTCAGCTGGTATGTCCCGAGGTCAGGGTGTTAGCTCTGGCAGCAGACACAGTTGAAAAGAGTCCTCAAATTAAACATTATCCTCAGGTTTGCTCTTGATTGGCTTTTCCTGATGATTTTAATCTCTGTCATATTTCTCATCATCTAAGATGTATAGGATACTGCAGCGATATATGATATGTGTGTTCAGAAAAAGCAAAGGCCTTTCTAGTTTTATTTATTTATTTATTTTTGTGCTAAATGTTTTGAACCTTGGACAAATCTGGCTTTCCTCTATCCTTTATAACTAGGTCAGTTTCCCCAGATAGTGCGAAGCCTTATACATTTCCTGTAAAAACACAGGCACATTTCAATTCATTGCTGCATCACAAGTTTTTGTACTTCTTTCTGCCTTTTTATAGAGAATTAAAAACACAACATGCTCCCCTTCCCTTGTTCCTCGGGGGAGAGTGGAGGCCTGGATCTGAAATCTGAGAACGTTTTCCTGCTGTGTGCTTTACAGTGCCAGAGCACTCACTGTAATTTACCAAAAGTGGCTGCTATTTATGCCATAAAGCATGTGTTTAACATTCCTGAACCCCACTGTGTTTGTGTATTCCTCGCTCACTCGCTTGCGCTCTCCCACTCACTCTCTGCCTGCCTCTACTGCTGTATGTCTATTTATGTGTGTGTGTGTGTGTGTGTGTGTGTGTGCGAGTAGTAAGTGGAAATGGTCCCTACAGAGCAGCAGCCCTTTCCCTCTTCACAGGAGGATCATCTCTCCCCCTCTGAGACAAGGCGGACAGGAAGTGGGAGTTTACATTGGCCTACTTTACCCAAAAAAGCAGCCCTGGGTCGAAAAGCTAAAGTGCTCATGTGGTGGTTTTTTTTTTCTTTTTCTTTTTTGGCTGCTGCAGTTTGCCAGTGCCAGCGCTGTGTCCCATCCCCCCCATCAGCTGTCCCACCCATGGTTGCTCTCGCAGCCAACTTTTTGGGGTGGAGTTGGGTGGCCAGGAACTAAAGAGTGGCCTTCAGTGCAGCAGCAGTTAGGGCTCATGGTCTGGGAGACAGGAAGGAGCTGTCAGCATCTCATAAACAGGACTCATCCTGCACTCATGACACACAAGACCTGAAGAGAAGTCTCCCAGGAAGAGGCCTTCAGACACCCACTTTAGCTCCAGACTGTTGCTTAGTCTGATGCTTACTGCCCCTCTGGATAAGCCATAACACTGACACCGAATATACATAGCTAGCATGTCACACTTGAGATGTTACAGTCACTTGACAGTAGGATGAGTATCACCAGTGGACAAGTCCAAATAAAGTGTTGTAAAGCTGTGATTTAGGCAGCCATCGACTGATTTGAGATTCACACGGGAAAAGGAAATCACATGAAAACATAAGTGTTTCCAGTCCGTCTGTTTAGGGGTTGGTGGTGTATTATGGTAGAAAATACAGTAGAGTATTCTTTCATTGTTACACTCGAGTTTAATATAAAATGTCAGTATTGGTCACCGTTGGCCTGGCCACTCCACTTTGAGACCCCAGGTGTGAAAGATAACCTCATTACTGGTGTGTCTGTGGGAATGGGAACAAAGCGACACTCGTTCTTCTACTCTTAAGAATAAAACGACTGCTCAGTTTTGCTAGGTATACTCCCCCAAAACCTCTCACCTCACGTGTTACTCTCTCGGCTTCCTCCAGCAAAATTAGCACCTCTTGGTGTCTATCACCTTGCTTAAAGAGCACTTTATTGCTCTTGAATCTTAACGTTGCCTAACATTTGGTGGGAGTTTTTTTTTTTCCTATCTCCCTCAGAGGTCTCCTTGGAGTTCTGTTGTCTCACTCTTAATACAATCAGAGTTTGGACGAGTGATGCAAATGTCAGAATGCAAAGCTAATTCCTCTCCGCTGAGCTGCAAACAGGCCAGAGACTGGTCTGGTAAATAAGAAGGCCAACAGCGGTAACACCACAAATATGCTTAATGATGGATTTGATCAGGCTGTGGAGTTGCCCCAAGGCTGGATTGGAGAAGTGGTTGGGTGGGTTGGAGGATGGGGGTAGGGGGTGCATATTAAAGAGTAATGAATCACACACTCAGTCACAGGGTCGCCGGCTATGAATGTGCTCTCTGTTGGTTTTCCTGGAGCCTGGAGTTTACTAACTGATGACGCAGGCTGGACTTGATCAGAGACATGTGTTGCTGCAGATTCGATGCCAGTGAGAAGCATAGCGAGAAAGAGGGGAGAAGGGGGAGAGGTAGAAGGATGGACGGCGCCTGAGCTCTTTGCCTTGCCTCCATGTGTCCTTCTGGGTACTGGCTTGCACTGTGGCTGATGGGGTCGGAGGGGAGATGGAGGGAGAAAATAGACCTCAGTTATACATTGGAACAGGAAGCCAGAGATTCTCTGAGAGTATCCTGACCTAGCTTTTAGTAAAAAAAAAATCATTACTCCCAAATTCCTGTGTGACATCTCAGCAAGCCACGGAGAAGCATGCCTACTTGACACAAGAGCAGCCAAAGCAGAGCTTCCTCTGCCCTAAAATGAAAAATAAAACCAGGTCTCGCAATTAAACAAGGACAAGTCTACAGCGTAGGCTGTATAGAAAAGATAGATGCCTGTGACGTCACCCATTGGTTTGTGGACAACCACTTTGAAGCTGGGACTTCAGTTTTTTGAAGAGAGCAATGAGTGCTAAATTATAACTTCTTGAATTGTCTGTTAGTACAAATAACCACAAGGCAAGCTATAGTAGTTCCATCAAAAAACATAGTCAGTATTTCCAGTAAAATGACTCGAACCAGCTGCAGGGAAGCTTAGCAAAGAGCTAGCAGGGCGGACACCTGTCCTGGCATCCACCTGTTATTCAAAGCAACCACACCCCTACCAATAAATAGGCTGAGGTTGCTACTGGGCCAACAGCCAGCGCGAGTCTCTGAGAGACTGCTACTATCATAGTGGTGCTTCAACCTTAAAGTTAACATTAACATGCTATCTTGTCCACATGTAGGAAAGCTAACTTTGCTTGCTAGCATGGAACTCCAAGTACGCTACATAGTTTTTTTTCCCTTGTTTTGTAATTTTGGTATAGTGATCAACAAGGTGAGGACTGTCCAGACTTATAAGCATTTTCCAGAGGGAAAATGCAGAAGTGCAGATACTGCCCATTGTGACTCTTTTCTAAAACTGTAGAAAGTTATCACTAACTGTTAGGGTCATACTTAATAACCCTCTCCACCTGCCAGAGGAGGAAATATCACCTGTTTGCTACAGGAGAATGCACCTGAGCATACTTTCCCAGAAAAAGTTCAAGATGACGTTGAGCTGTTGCCCGAGGCCTTAAAAGAGTATTATGAAAGAGGTAATGTAGATTTGTGCCCACACGTTGGAACATGTCACTGTGTAACCGTGTGTAAACAGAATCTGGCGGTGTGCTGGGAAACAGATTGCTTCTAACTTTTCAAGATTTTGATTTGTTGAGCTTAGAAAGCTCTGTGTGAAAGTGAGATATGCTTACCCGGGCATGCCAGCTCATGCCGTGTCTAAATGTGTTGTACACTTGAATGTCACTATCCGAAGGAAAGCTGCTAATTGAGTCATGATAGTGTCTGTGGCATGTCATTTCCCATGAACAGCCTCATAAACCACACCAGCATGAGAAACAGACCTGTTTGGAGCAGGAATGGGAGTTTGGTTTGTCACTGCTGAAGTGGAAGATGTCCAAGGTTTCCCATTTGTTCAAGACGGAGATCAAAGAAAGTCAAAGCCAGAGGCATTGCACCCTAGGAACAGATGCGTGGCATCCAAACACTTCCCTGAGACAGTAAACAGCCACGATGTTGCTCGTGTGCGCACACACTCACGCAGAGATTACGTGCAACAGCTGTCATATTGTCATCAATCATTCCTCAATTCCACCTCTCAGGCATCTTCAGATAAACACACGCAGACATAGGTGAGCACAGGCAGACACACACACTGAGAACTTGTCTGCTGCGTGGCAGGCCTATGCAGCAGCTGTTTATGATGGAAAACACCCGACACTCCCACCGACACCCCACAGACTGTCCTGTCATTGTGACATACCGAGGGCTGCTGAATCCCCAAAGGCTGTGAGGCTTCAGACCGGGACAAGAACGATCTATTCATCAGCAGTCCAGCTTTCAAACAACTCCACCAACCACACAGAGGAGCGGTTGATTCTGCACAGTTGGTTCCCAAACAATTGATATACACAGGCCAATAAGCAAGCACTCGCTCAATCCCAAATCTATGCACGCACAGAAACACACGCACACAGCACTGCACATGCTGAAGCCATTATCCTGTTGCTTGTTAAGTCATTACTCTATAGCTTGTTATTTTCTCAAGCAAGAGAAAGCAATCTATCCACAAAGGAGCGCTGAGAGATTTGCCACCCGACTGAGTCCTGGGATATGGGAAGTTACCCTGAAATTTGAGGAATGTGGTGAGGTTTGAAATCTAAGGAATACAGAAAATGATCATCTACTGGAACAGTGAAGCTTCTTTCCTGGAGTCTCCAATTCAGAGCTGCAGCCAAGACTGTGAGAGATGTCCACAGGGAGGGAGTATTATAGACATTACTGATGACAGCGCAGAAAAGTTTCAGTCCACCAATGGGAAGAGGGGGAACTGACATAGTCTGAGAGCTTTGACTTATTCACGGTGGATCTCAGACATCTGGTTTCCATTTCCCTCCTCTCCCAAGACAGTGAATGCTGGCAGCGGGGCTTTTCAATGAAATCGTCTATTCGACTTCCTGTGCTATCAGTTTAGCATACGTGTGCGTGTGTGTGCCACAAAGAGCAATGAAAGCAACGCTCAACACATAGACAGTTATTAAAGTGAACTGCGCTGCTTTCTTCCAGCGTTTATTTTTAGCTTCGCAGCTCCGAGCCCTAACGCCACCCTCAAGGTTTATTGGCACTCTGTGAGCAGCCATTTTCACAGCATCCTCTCCACAGCAGGAAAAACCTGTGAGCCAGCACACTCTCACCACATTGCTAATGAGTGACACATGCCCCCCCCCCCAATCCTTTTCCAAACTCTGCTGCTGACACTTCCAGATCAAAGCCCTCCAAGAGAAGTTTCACACCCAGACCCCCTCCCCGCCCACCATCCACCTACTCTTTGACACAGAAGCGACATGTCTGAGGGCGGCCAAATGGTGACGCACCTGTCCTTTCTACATTCAACACGGACAGCAGTGTCGCAGTCTTCCAGCTACACTTTCGATGTGTATTCCAGCTGTGGATAATACGAGATCAGATATCACTGCGCAGATATGGTGCATGTCAGTGGGAGACATGAGTGAGACACTCAGTGCTGTGATGAAAAATATTCATCTGCACCGTGGCCTGTGGGTGGAGAGATTAAAGAGAGGAAATGGAATTTAAAAAAAAACCAGATTGCGAAAGTCTGGATCAACACTGAATCTCTCGCCCCATGAATCTTGAGGTCCTTTTCATTAATCTAACCACTTTGCCCATCCACCCATCTCAAGCTGAAATACTGTCCGAGCCATATGGCCGTAGGGCGTCGAGAACAGAGCAGGCAAGGGGAAGGGGGGCCAGGGCAAAGGCAGGAAATCCCAATGCAGCATGAACTATTTTCCTCCATAGTTCCACCAGAACAGCTCTTTGTACCACAACCACCCCCACGTCACAAACTCCAACGCCCCCACCCTCTATTGGGCCTCTGTCTCTGACAGCCATCCACTGCTGTTCTATGAGGCAACCGCACCGCCACCACCACTGTGAAAGAAACAATCCAAAATCCATACACACACATGCAGTTCACTTGTGGGCCGTTACTCAGCAGTGCTGGGGGTTGACGAGCAAGCATCAAAAAGCTCGGGGTTCCCCTCCAACTCAGTCCAAAGTCCCTCTGTGGTTAGACCGTAGACAGAGAGGCACCTTACTTTACACAGAGCCCCCAAATTCCAAAAACACACAAGTACAGAGAAGAAGACGAAGCATAAAACTGCACTCAATCTGCTTCCTTTCTCGCAATGCGAATTCGGCAGAGGCTAGACTGATCTGTGGCAAACGGACCCCTTTTCTTTCTCGTTCTTCTCGTCAAGCATTCTTTCCTTGGCAACAATTCTCCATCTCCTAACAGTATCACTTGATCGCTGAGAACACACATGGTCTTCATGTGACTCCAATGAAGAGATGGCTCTGCGGAGGCATAAGGCAACAAAACTGAGTTCTGTCTTGGGCTCATTTCACAGTGACACACATTCCACTTCATTAGGACTGAGCAGCTAGAGGAATGAGAGAAATTCAGGTTGGTGACACTGGTGGAGAAATATCCGTGTTAAAGTTTTAGCTACAAGACACTCACTGAATAACGTGTTCCCACATTGCAACATCAAATCCAGACACGGTGCTGATTTGTTTCAGAGCAAGAACCGGAGCTGTGATTGACTTGGATTTATTTTATGCACCAGTGAGACCCCATGCAAAGAGGGAGAGGCCTCCAGAAAAAAAAGCCCAAAACCAAGGGTCCTTTTTTTCCTAAGACAAACTCAAGGCTGTAGAAGAGGCAAGTGTGAGTATATGGTGGGTGGGAGTAAGCAAGGCACCTTGGAACAGCTGGTCTGAATTATCCGTGGGGTCGGGTAGGGGGAGGTGGAGGGGAGGCATAGAGACTCCTGGCGCCAGGATCGGGCCAGCAGGTCAGGGAGGATGACGATTACCAAAATACTAGCAGGCAGCCGTAGCCTTGCGAAAAAACAGGGGGTGTTCCTGGATCACACCGCTCACAGCTACAGGATGGGCAGACGAGTGGACGAACATGGAGGCAGGCTCTGTGTGTGAGAGAGGGACGCTCCTACTTCCACTTCCTATGAGATAGCCGCTTCCTGTCATTGAGAAACACAGAGAAACACCATGTTAATGACTATAAGGTGAAACGACCTTTAGTTTGTGATGGAGTACAATAAGAGTGGCTCTGCAGTCCAACTTAGATGTTGTGACAAACAAAAGTTTAGAAAGCTCTCTTTCATGAACCACAACTTTGTGTGTGTGTGTGTGTGTGTGTGTGTGTTTCCTTTAGTATACCAGAAACCAGCTGCCTGCAAGGTGCAGCTCACTCATAAGGTTCCTTTTGTGTTTCCTCTCAGGCTGAGCTGACCACATGTGACCGGATTCAAAACAGATTGTATTTATCGCACGGCGCCCTCTGCTGGTGAAAGTCTAACGCTACATCGACAGGCGACGTTTATTGTGTCTGTGTGATCATTTGTGTGATCATGATTATTTGTGTCAAGATCTACAGATATAATTACTTCGCCTCTTGCATTGCTGCTCTAACACTTTGTGAAATGAAGAATGATGTCATTGTTTATGATATTTCTTTGTATGACCTCGCTGTACAGGGACAATGACAATAAAGGTCTACTCTGTTTTATGCTGTTCTATTCTGAAGACATAAAGTCAAATGAGCATTTTGTAGATCATATATATACATATATATGTACACACACACACACACACACATTTAGGAAATGATAGCGGTATATGTGGATTCTAAATATGACTTTATAGTTTGTATCCAAATGTCACATTTGACCTCTGACCTCATTTTTACATTTCACATCTGCTTTTCTTTCAAGTTGACCCCAAACTGTGTTATATCTTTAAAGAAAGCATTGTCAAGTGAAAGAGAATGAGCTTCTATTTTATTGTCGTTTGTTTGCAAAACTGCAATGCTCAGAAAAAATGCTGAATGTTCTTGTAAAATGACAGAAAATACTGCTGTATGTGAGTTCTTAGCATATTTCTCAGCATTTTTAAGGAATCTTATTAATATTATTATATTTGTAAATTTGCCTGATCTCAATGAGTCAGTGAATCTCACATTTGCTTCCAGGCAAAGCTGGATTTGCGAACAACCAGATCATTTTAAGGGCCAATTAAAGTAGCTCACTTTTTATCTTCACCTTTTTTTCTTTTCTTTTGTTTTTAATAAACATCATCTGGAGAGATGCTTTAACTTCAAAGCCAGCACTCTGCATTCAGGATGATCGCATTCAAAGCACATTTTAAGATTTGTTTGGACAGGACGATCAAACAAGTGGCGCTTGTTTAGCTAAGAAATCAGTTCAGCTTTTCTTTCAACATGGAGGCATAAGTCGCCTATCTCCAAAATCACTTTGTCTAACTTTGAAATGAAAGTTGGGGACTGCAGAGAGCTGTGATTAATGCTTTGTGGCAGCAGAGGGTAGCATTGATCACAATTACTTCAGCTTCCACCAAAAGGGCAAATATCTCTCGCATTTGCAGCTGATTCAGAGTTGACACGGAGGCCTGTAACTCCCCCTGTGTAGGAAGTATTCTCTTCTTTCTGCAGAGGCTGTGATTTGTTTACAGATTCCAATTTTCCGCCACCTCCGATTGGCAGTCAGCCACAGTTAAGAAGACTCCTCCTGAGACTCCAACCTCCGATGTTCACACTATTCTGGTACTGCCAATTAGGAGATGAAAACAGACCACTGACACACTGTCATATTGTGAGAGAAGAGGAAGACTGAGACACATACACAGTGCCAGCTGTCCGAGTGTCTGGCCTGTTGCCGGGATGTAGCACTTCTCCGAATGCCAGGCCGATCCTTCCGTTACATCTCGGCGAGCGAAGGAGGAGAACCGAGCTTTCCCTCAGGACTCTCTTCACCTGCTCAACATCCTGCGGCCACACATACCTCAGACTAGCTGTGAAATGTTGGAAGGATCTGTTAAACGCCCAGGGAGGAATCTTTAGGTGGGACAAGGGTTGATGCCATCTGCAGCCGCTGAAAAACTAGAAGCAAGCAATGAATCCCAAACACAGGGGAAGTCAAAACCTTTTTTAAAGTCACTTGAAGACTGGATCTTATTAGTGTTTGGAGAAGAAATGACAGGAGGCTGATCACTTTACTGTAAATGTGGTTTACTTCACAGAATAGGAGAAGATGTTTGAATGGTTAAATTAAAAGGAAAAGGCCATGAAAATACACAAAGAAGACACCAGCTATGACACATTGAATTTAAATAAGAACTCGGAATCCTTTGATCTTGGTCAACATAAACCGTAAAATTTTGGTCTGATTCGTTTATTTGAAATATGGGAAGAAAAAAACATCTCGTTTAATGACAAAACCTCAGAGTCCAGCACATATTCTATTGGGGCCTTAAAGCAAGGATGCAGGGGAGTACTCGAGTACTCAAAAACCCCAAAACATTTACATCTATGAGGACCACATGAATGAAAAAAAATTATTATTATTTTTTTTTTACAGTGAGCAGAATAATGGAGTTTAATAGTAATAATAAACCCAGTAATAAGAAGTGTCAAGTAAAGATAACTAGAAATATAAATTTGGTTGTGAAGTTTGTTACAGTTAAAACTAAACTAAGAGCTAAAACTAGGTGTGGAAAAAAAAACATGTCAGTTGACTGAAATAAAAATATGAAAATGAAATTTCAAATAAAACCAAAACTGTTATTAGAAATAAAGTCAAATTTGGCAAGATAAACGTTGAGGCTAACACTGAAAGTCGTGAAAACGAAACATTCTCAAATAAGTAAATCTAAACTAAAATGAGGAAACTGATTCAAACTCAAAGAGAATTAAAAACTAAATTAAAAATCCAAAAAAGTCACAAATTTGTTCGTGAGAAAAATCCCTCAAACAGCCCTGAACTGAAGTCTGTGGGTTACTTCTACAACAGCTGGGATGGCGGTACAGTCATGTGAAGACAAGAGATTTCACAGGGGTCATTGCATTAGTGTTACAAAAGTACTGCGTCAGTCAGAACAGGTAAAGTAGCAGCCAGGCGCTGCTAATCAAATGTACTTGATTAACTGATCATCAGCAAGTGTGAGCACTATAAAAGTAGCTGGTCTGAAGCTTTTAGGTTTGTGTTAACACAGTGCCACAATCTACCCAGGACTTCCCAGCAATTCACAGTGGAGTTCTCATAGAAGTGCTACATTTACTGTTAAAGTTTAAATTTAATGACAGTACAATTAGAAAAAAAATGAATGAGTACAGATTGTTTGGAAGGGTTGCCAGGAGAAAGCCTCTTCTCTCTGAAAAAAGTAAAATAGCAGCACAGCTGCACAGCACAAACAGACAAAAAAAAGATCTAGAACAATGTTGGACGGATGAGAGCAAAGTGGAAAAACACCTCATACTGTCAGGCAGGGCTGTGCTGGTGATTATTTTGGCTTGTTTTGCAGACACTGGACCTGTGCAGCCACGAGTCGCCCATGAGCTCCTCCCACCAAAGTATTCTAGAGTCAAATGTGAGGCCATCTGACTGACAGCTGCAGCTTGGCACAAATTGACGATGACCCCAGGCACAGCAGCAGATCTACAACAGAATGGCTGAAAAAGAAAAGAATCGAGGTGTTGCAATGACCCAGTCAAAGCCATGAATGAAATGCTGTGGCGGCGACGTAAGAGAGCTGTGCATTAATGACTGCCCGCAAACCTCAGCGACAGAAGTAACTTTGTAAAGAAGAGTAGGCCAAAATTCCTCCACAACAATTTGAAAGACTGATGAAGTCATATATTAGAAGCCATCACTGGTGTTAGTTCAGTTTATTGTTGCTAAAGGTGGTCTTACAAGCTGAAAAACTGGATGTTCCCATTGTCATATGACTGTAGACTGTGGTAGTATATAAAGCATAAAGGAAGAAAAGAATTGTCTTTTTGGGCAAAGTCAGCAATTTCTTTCTGTGTTACCACAGAAATTGAAGTAAATTTAGATCATTCTTCAGAATAACTGATTAAAAAAACAGACTCAACACAGCTGCTCAGGCTGGCTTTACACTGCATTTTTAACAAACCATTTCTGGGGGTTTTTGATGACAGAGAAACTATGACTGGTCAGGGAGGCCACAGCAGAGGTTCCTTTGCTTTCTTTGCAGACACAAGCTGCAGATCTACATTTTTCAAGACATCTTAAACCTGTAAAAATTCAGAATTGATGTTTACAAGAAGTGACTAATAGGGATAAAGGGATCAGCAGTTTCTGATTTCATAATAACCCATTTATAGATGTATAAATGGCTTTCAGTAAAGCCTCCCCAAACCTCCACTTAAACAGTCTGTTGGCCGTGCAGATTTTGGTCAGCAAGCAGCAGTTTTTCCAAAGGGCTCAGTCATGAAACACCAGTTGTATTTCTGATTATGCAGATGATGTTATGTGGAGAAAGTTTGTGTTTCCTTAGCCTTGAGCCAAGCGACCCGTGTCAGTTACTTTGAATTCTGCCTGGAAACAAAGTAGACTAACTGAACTCGATGGTGTAACGCATTTGCTGCTTGATTGGTTTCCACGGGCGACAGGTGAAATCTCACATGGCAGAGGTCCTGATGGTGTTTGTGTGGGTGACTGGATATTGGTGTATGGGCACGTGCACATACAGGAAACATACGGGGGGCTCGGAGCCTGAGTAAACTGTGAAAGAGCTGCCACGCGGCCTGCTGAAATGCCTTTCATTGTGACAGCAGTTCTGTCTAAACAGTTATGGTCAGAGGCCGAGCGCCGCCACCTGTATCCCTGGACGTCTTTAACGGACCCTCGGCAGGGCTGACAGTAAATTAAGGGAAGCTATGTCTACCCTGACAGCGAGATGCTGTAGGTCACTGACTGAAGGTCTTTCCAAGCAGCTAGACAGGTTTCCCTTCCAAGTCTATTTAAAGTCAAGCAGAGCAACTGAAGTCATGGCGCACTGTTTAGAAACAGTGATTTCATTGGAACCAAAATACAGGAGATCAAAAACATGGAGAGGGGCATCATCGTGTAACCTGATTTTTTTTTTTTTTTTCATGCATCCACGTTGCATTTTGCAGTGATTTATCAGGCTTAGTGATGCAGGTAAAGAAAATGAGCTGGACAAACTATAAAGTCCACTCAATATTTTTAAAAAACTGCTAACAGTTCACAGATGTATTCATGTGTTTCCTTGTAAGTCAGTCATTTTCTGTAATTCAATTTGAACTTTACTAAGCAAACAGCTTACAAACTGCGTCCTACAGACAAACAGCTTTAGCTCGGTTTACTTTCCATCCTCAAACAGCAAAACGCAAACTAACCTCACCACAGTGGAGTCGTTTTAGTGTGTTTAACCGAAGACTTGCGAATGATATGTCTAACCGCATCCTTGTTAACCCTTTCTACCAACTTTATTAGAGGGGGGGGGGCAGCGGGGCTGTCACTGAGATCCTGGAGTGCGTCAGATTGTCTGCGGGCCTCTGTTTGGATAAGGTTGTATTCCCATTGTTTCTGATGCCCCAGCTGGGCCGAGGTATGCCTCCATGCTCCTGAAATAGAAAGACAGCTGAGGGCTGCCATGCATACTGAGGGCAGGGCTGGCCGGGCCCACTGACCCGCACCACATCTTAGCACAATGAGAGACGGAGTATTGTCTGGAGCCAGAGAGTAATAGCTGAGGTATCAAACGCCCCAAATGGATTGCTAAAAGACTGATTAACTCCTCGGCGTGTTATTGTTGTCTGTGTATGGGTAAATGTACGGGTGGGCTGGAGTGGAACGGGTGTGGCGGAGTAATTGGGGGCTTTGGAGTGTGTTTGTGCCACGCGACTGCCCGTCTCCACTCCAATGAAGCGTCAGCTAAAGACCTGAGCCCGCACAGTTGCTGCAAGGTATTGTGGGCAAGCACGAGGCGATTACAGATATATCCACCAGCGATGAATGCTTTGATCCAAAATGAAACACAGCTTCACCCCCCAATTTTAGGTTGCTGCTACAAGTCAAAGCAGGGCTCTTCAAATCATACTTTTTATTTTGCATTTTAAAACATTTTTTAGATCAATATGTTTGCTCTGAAGCGAGTAAACTGTGTTACTGCTTTCCCAGGAGAAAAAGAATAAATAAAAGAAGCCAGAAAGGAAAATTATAAAGAGTTCTTAGCTGAAAAAGGTGCATAGAGGACTTTATGTAAAGATGCTGATAACCAGATTTCTGACACTGAATTTATCTCAAACTTCTTCATATTATAGTAAAACAGCTTGAAAAGAAAATGATATTTCTTTTCTCAATGACAGACTGGGATTTGTGAATGTGAAAAGATACAAATGTATCATTTTTTGGCATTACTGTTTCTGGAGGAACATTCCCAATGCATAGAGCGAGAGGTGTGACCATGCAGTGCGTGATTAAACACTGCAGAGAATGACTGCAGTCATAATTCCCAATCTCCCTCCATCTCACTGCCTAAGCCTCCTGGCATTCGGTGCATGATGATCTAAAACAACTGTGACCGACCCCCAGATCAAGCCCTGATGCCCCAAATGTCAGCTCCTCGCATGTACATCACCAAACTGCCGGTGAGCCAACCCTCCCCAGGAGACGACTCTGTCCCCACACTTTTGGTGCTGAGCTCTACAGCTGGACGACTGCTCGGTTATTTTATACTGGAGGGTAACTTCAAGCTGCACAAATGTCTCATAATCAAAGCAGGAGAAATAATGGGCCTGGATGCAGTGGGGTGGGAGGTCTAAATGATTTTGAGGAACACTGGGGACGTAAGGAGAGCCGTTGCTCCGAGAAGTCAGCTGTTGCAGTGGGCTGCAGTATAGCGGTGCAGAGAGATGTCCTGGGCCCGACGCCGAAGCTGCAATCGCTTGTGTGTGTGTTTACGTGCTGGAGTTTGTGCACTTATTTAAAGCCAGCAGCTCTGGGGACTTTGGGATTCATCTTCTCCTCGTGTGTTATCAGCACGCCAGCTTTTCAAACGGTGCACCAAAGTGACATGGTACATAAACCTGCCTCTGCTTCTCTGAAGAGACCCTCGTCCCAGAATAGCTCAGGCCCGCTCTATCTAACTGATGCCTAAGAAAGTTTGAGACATCACGGCAACACCTCTCAGTCTGCCACGGCAACAGATAGCGGCATCAACAAAGATGGCCGCCCCTCAAGTCAAGACATCTCATTACGAGTGGGTTTTCTCCTCCTCTCTGTCTCACTCTCTGAGTTGTTGTGGGGAAAGGGCACTCTCTTGTCGTGTTACAAGATGGCCCACCGCTTTTCAGGACTTTGTAAAAACAAACAACAAACACACAATAAACTGCAGAGAGTCTGTCAAGAGCAGATGACCATTTCTGGCTTATCTATAGAGCTTTTGCTGATTTTGACACAGCCAACAGATAACAGTCGATCTCCCTATCAGGAATGCTGGACTCTGGCTTTGTCTATTCTGAGAAACTCTGGTCCCCCTTTCTCCCCCCCTATGCTGCTGCACTGTCACCCTGCTCTCATACCACACACCAACCTCTCCCTTTGCTCTGAAGGTCAGATCTGGTGGAGCAGGAGTGTGAGAGGCGCAGTAGCTTATGACACAATTAACGGACACACTAAATTGCAGCATCTGCGAGTGATAATACAGCACACTGGGCTTTCAGTGGACAGGCATCATTCTTCTTTGCTTTTTTCCCTCTCAGAGGCTTGGTGTGGTAAATCCAAACATGTTGCTGGCATCAGCTCCGCAGAAAAAACAAACGATGAAAAAAGAAAAAAATGAAACTGTGACTCTTTTCAACACTTTTTGGGCATAAATCGAAACATTTATTGGTTTTAAATTCACATGAGGCTCTTTATTGTGAACCCTGCGCCATGTTTCTCTCTATTAATATAATGTTGGATATTTATAGTAACATGTTTAATGCCACACAGCTCCTGAAATAATCTCTTCTAAGGTTGCATCCTCTGTGGCCACACACAATAGCAAACATCCCTGGCAGCACTTGACAACAAAAACGCTGCATGACTATTACTTAGAGGCCAACGTGAGTTCACAGCATGAAAGTCACGCAAGAGGTTAAATGTAGGGTCAAACAAAAGTTAAGTAGTTGAGAAGATGAATTATGAAGTCTTGGCTGTAACTTTGATTCTGTTTTAGTGTTGTTGTTGTTGTTGTTTTTGTTTGTTTGTTTTTATCTCTGTCTCTCTGATTATTCCTGTTTTTGTTGTTGTCTTTTAAACATATTATTTCATGGTAGAGGCAATGATGCAATGCCCTTCAGAGTCTGCATAAAGGAAAATAATAACTCTCCCCCTCCAGGATGCTCCTAATGCAACTCTCTAACACTCCCTCGCTGTGTGTACAGTGC
This sequence comes from Perissodus microlepis, assembly GCF_051167445.1. Classification (NCBI taxonomy): domain Eukaryota; kingdom Metazoa; phylum Chordata; class Actinopteri; order Cichliformes; family Cichlidae; genus Perissodus; species Perissodus microlepis. The sequence goes on from NC_140465.1 coordinate 8,705,580, forward strand.
ATAAAATAACTGGGATACAAAAATAGCCGGCTTGAGTTCAGAGCAATGACAAAAACGTAGCTTTCCTTTTGTGTCAATTGAGACAGGCGCCCCGCACCAATAGGAGTCGGAGGAGGTGGCATATGCTAATGAGGGACAAATGTCCACTGACCGTGACCTTGAGGAAAACAGTATAAAGGAGGGCACATCCCAGTAAGCAGTTATTTCGTTGTGCTCTTTCTGAGGTCAGTGGACAACTTTTTGCCTCTGTTTGGTAGGTTGAACGTTGCGCATTTTGCGCGCGAGGATTGTCTGCCTTTTTAAAGAGTCCCAATTTAATTTTTAAGAGTAAAGTAATCTCGCTTGCCATCGCTTCGTTGGTTAACGGTCTTTACACTTCTGTAGTTTTCTTCTGATTTCTTAGTAGCGGATTTGCGCTCTTTGCGCACAGGCTGTTTTCGTTTCGTCGTGGAAACTGAAGTAACCACAGGCGCTTTGACATGTAATGAGCTACTGACCTTAATGCAAAGATTTGTCTTCTTATCAAAGAAATTCTTCAACTGGTGCCTCCGGTTTTCGGGGCCGGCGAGGAGCTGCCACCATGTCGCGCTTTGACGTGAAAGAGTTTGGAGAGGCTTCGCCGTTTTTACGCAAATCTGATCTGGAGCTGCTGGCGACGCAAACCACGGCTTTTGACGGTAGGCCTTTTAAGGAGACTTCAAAGGAACTAAACCTTAAAGCGCTTCACTTAAGAAATAGTCTTTTAAAAAAGGAGAAATCTATCTGATGTTGTGCGATTAGGCCTTTTCGTTTTAGTAACAAAGCTGTGTTTAATGTAATGTTTTTTAAAGGGATAAAACAAACAGTTTTGAAACAACAACAAAAAAAATGCGTAAACTATGTTTGGGATTTTAAAATTGAGATCATTGTGATCGCAACAAATGCATCCTAACATAACAGAACATATATCAGTTAGTTAGTTATTAGTTATTCATATTTTATTCAAAGTTTGATTTGAACTTTGCATTTACATTTTATATATATTTTTTGTTTGTTTGTTTAAATCTGCTTAATTAAATGTTTATTAAATTTTTGGAGATTTGTTTTTTTATTATCAATAATTCCCCCAATCCTCTCAATAATACTCCTCTCTCTCTACACCTCTGCCAGGTAAGAAGCGAGCTTGGATCCCGGATGAAAAAGAGGCTTACATTGAGATCGAGATCAAGGAGGTCAGCAGTGACAAAGTCATTGTTGAGACCAAAGATGGCAGGGTAAATGTCCATCCCTCTGTGGTACCTGCTGACACATCTTCTCATGACTTTAACTGTATCTGCATGATTTCCTTCTCATGTCTTTGTGTGTCCATCGCCTCAGACCCTGACAGTGAAGGACTGTGACATCCAGCAAATGAACCCTCCAAAGTATGACATGATCGAAGACATGGCCATGCTGACGCACCTCAATGAGGCCTCTGTGCTTCACAACCTGCGCAGACGCTACAGCGCCTGGATGATCTATGTAAGTATCTCAGCACCGAGGGATGTCATGTTTCCAGGTTGCTTTAAGTGGCTAGATCATCCAGAGTTCAGCTGTGAGCTTGTATGAAGTCAGCCTCTCAGTAGAAAGATGGTTTTAGGCATCTTGTGTCTTGTCCCTCTGTTTCCTCAGACTTACTCGGGGCTCTTCTGCGTGACAGTGAATCCATACAAATGGCTGCCTGTCTACACAGCTCCTGTGGTGGCTGCCTACAAAGGCAAACGCCGCTCTGAGGCACCGCCGCACATCTACTCGATTGCAGACAATGCCTACAATGACATGCTTCGCAGTGAGTGCACACACACACTCACGCACATATGAAATAACTCTGTAAAGTGGTCTAACGCAGCGGTGGTGTCTTTTTAAATATAAACACACATCTATTCTGTCTCCATCAGATCGAGAGAATCAATCCATGCTCATCACGTAAGTTTCACCTGCTTTATTTTATTTTATTTTAAATTTGGTCTTGTTTCAAGCCACAAATTTGGGAAGAAATACACATCTTACACACATACAACAATTTTAAAGATTTGATTTGAAGATTTTTTTGTTTTTTCCTCCATTTTTTGTTTTTCTCTGACTGAACCTTGTTCCTTCCTTTTTAATTTTTTACCCCACTTGTAACATGCAGTGTACATGTACCAGTTTTGTGAGCAGTTTTTACTGTGTCTGTTTGTATGTACACTTTGTTATTTTTTTACACTCCTATAGCGGAGAATCCGGTGCTGGCAAAACTGTCAACACGAAACGTGTCATTCAGTATTTTGCCATTGTGGCAGCTCTCGGGGATACACCTGCCAAAAAAGGAGTAAGGCCGATGTGGCAACCCGTATTTTTGTTTCCTCCCGTTTTTTAATCTTTTTTTTTTTTTTTTTTTTTTTGCTTCATTTAATTTTTATTTTCTTCCTCTTTTTTTTGGTCCCAGGACCCCTTCAGTGTACACCCTTAAAACCATGTCCATACATTTTCCTCACTGTCAACATGGTGAATGTGAGAACTGATTACATTCATGTCTGAGTCTCTACCTTCATGTGTTGTGTTCCAGCTGCTCCACTCTGCTTTCTTATTGTTTTTAATCATTTATTTTTTCCTCTCCCCTTTTCCCTTTTTTATGGCTCAGAATTTTAATTTTCTCTTCTTTTCCCCCTTTGCTTTAATTTTTTTGGGACTTTTCCCTGTTGTTTGATGCTCCCCTTTTTCTTCCCTCCGTTCATCATAAGAAACATGGTGGCCTTTTTTTTTTTTTTTTTTTTTTTTTTTACCACAGCTTTAACACCAAGTTTCTAATTTTCCAGTCGATCATGGTGTTCCCCTTTGATTGTGAGAGCATTATTCAGTCATGGTTTCTGTGATATGACACTCACACTCTTTTCCCCTTCTTCCTTTACAGCAAGGTCCTGCAACCAAAACTGGGGTGAGTTTAGCAGCAAAATAAACACAACTGTCAAAAATTACTTTGTGTTGGCATTTTTTTTATATTACACTTTTTTTTCTCTGCAGGGGACTCTGGAGGATCAGATCATTGAGGCGAATCCTGCCATGGAGGCGTTTGGTAATGCCAAAACGCTAAGGAATGACAACTCATCCCGATTTGTGAGTAACTGGAAACTGTACTTAGTCTAAAACAGAGTTTATGGATTGAAACAGGTTTGGAATTCTCTTAATGGTGATTATTTATTTTAAACTCGATGATTTCTTACGTCTGCAGGGCAAATTCATTAGGATCCACTTTGGTCCTACTGGCAAACTGGCTTCAGCTGACATTGACATATGTGAGTAAATAAAAGCACAGAGTGATTAAAACCACACAGTTCTCAGTTTGTTTCATGTCCCACACAAACATGTCCTTCAGATCTTCTGGAAAAATCCAGAGTTATATTCCAGCAGCCCGGTGAGAGAAGCTACCACATCTACTACCAGATCATGTCACAGAAGAAACCAGAACTCTTAGGTTAGTTACTCTGGTTACTTTGGATATTTAGATACTGTGTACTACTGCTGATCTGCAAAATGATTTTAAAAACCTTCGTTTTCCAGACATGCTGCTGGTGTCGTCCAACCCATATGACTACCACTTCTGCTCCCAGGGCGTGACGACTGTGGAGAACCTGGATGATGGGCTGGAGCTGATGGCCACTGATGTAAACTTTTATCCTCTTCGCTGATAAAAAAAAAACAAAAACCCAAACCTGTACACTGAATAGATTTGCAAAGTTGTGGGCTTTGCTTTCTTGATCTCTTACAGCATGCCATGGACATCCTGGGCTTCCTACCAGAGGAGAAGTATGGCTGCTATAAAATAGTCGGAGCCATCATGCACTTTGGCAACATGAAATTCAAGCAAAAGCAGCGCGAGGAACAGGCGGAGGCCGACGGCACTGAAAGTAAGAACCTGTAGTCTGCAAGGAGTGGGCATAAAAGAATGAAAAGAAACCAGCAGTTAAAACAGGGGTCATGTTTCACTCATTTTTCATCTCCCTTTCTGCTACCAGGTGCAGACAAAGCCTCATACCTGATGGGAGTCAGTTCAGCTGACCTCATCAAGGGCCTCCTCCACCCAAGGGTGAAGGTGGGAAATGAGTATGTTGTGAAGGGACAGAATGTTGAACAGGTGAGGAGACGCAGTGTCTCATGTCTGTGTTTTTGTTAAGCGTAAAGAGGCATAATCCACCCCATAATAATCATACAAACATCTATTAGTACAGTGGAGTAAAAGTTCAGTGGTTGCTCTCCTACCGCTAGGCTAATGGAAGGACGGCTTCTTAATCCTCAGTCAATACACTCACCTCTCAACACACACTAGAATATGGTTTTCAAACAACAGAGGCCATCCACGTGAATGACAGTATTCCTTCTTTGTGTGTGTGTGTGTAACTGTGCGTGGGTGCTGAAGGTTACCTATGCAGTCGGAGCTTTGGCCAAAGCCACGTATGACCGCATGTTCAAATGGCTCGTGGGGCGCATCAACCGGACCCTGTACACCTCCCTCCCTCGCCAGTACTTCATAGGAGTCCTGGACATTGCAGGGTTTGAGATCTTTGATGTGAGTTGATCTGTATGAAAATTCAAATAACAGTCATACAGATAAAAGTTGAAAAAATAAAACTAGTTCAACACTTGCGTGATGATACGTCTTTTTATAACCTGATCGTTCCTCGCCGTAGCTCACACTGTAATGACTCGGCGACGCTGCAGGCTGATCTGTAACAGTTTCTCCTGTTTTTCATGCTCCTGTGGTGTCTCCTCTGAACACCTGTTCTTTTTTCTTCTTCTTTTTTCTTCCATTGAAGCTCAACAGCTTTGAGCAGCTGTGCATCAACTTCACGAATGAGAAACTGCAACAGTTTTTCAACCACCACATGTTCATCCTGGAGCAGGAAGAGTACAAGAGAGAGGGTATCGAATGGACCTTCATCGATTTCGGGCTGGACCTTCAAGCGTGCATTGATCTCATTGAAAAGGTGAGCACAGCGTTGTGCTGTTACAGCCTACATGTGAGGGCTTACAGAGACTAACATGCTGTGTTTGGTGCAGCCGCTGGGCATCATGTCCATCCTTGAAGAGGAGTGCATGTTCCCAAAGGCTTCAGATAACAGCTTTAAAGCCAAGATGTATGACAATCACCTTGGCAAGTCACCAAACTTCCAAAAACCACGGCCAGACAAGAAGCGCAAGTTCGAGGCCCATTTTGAACTGGTGCACTACGCTGGAGTAGTAAGTTGGTTTTCACAAGAGCAATTCTACAAGATAACATTTTACATTTAATACATTACCTGTTTATTCATTTGCATTTTGTTTGTTTTTTGTTTGTTTATTTGTAGGTACCGTACAACATTTTTGGCTGGTTAGACAAAAATAAGGACCCACTGAATGAGACAGTGGTGGCTTGTTTCCAAAAGTCCGCCAACAAGCTGCTTGCTTCTCTGTATGAGAATTACGTTGGCTCTGACTCAGGTACAGTTTGGATTCTGATGGATGACTAAAGAATGAATAAATGATGTTTTAATCATTTATTAATTTAGTAATCCTTCCTTTGACACCCTTGCAGCGCCCGACCCCAAGGCAGGTGGCAAGGAAAAGAGGAAGAAGGCAGCCTCCTTCCAGACTGTGTCCCAGCTTCATAAGGTGAGGCTGATGTGGCTGCTGCAGGGCTTGTGGAAAAACACACTGAAGCTGGAAGCGAATGCACTGAGAGGCTTTAATGCAGGTGTTTAGTGCAAAATTGTGGATGTCACTGGAGCGTGGGGACGGAGGCAGTTAAGACTTGCAGTGATGTTTAGGGCAATGATCACATGAACATCACTTTAAGTCTGTGCTGGCTCCTCTCTTCTTTACTTCAAGGATTTCTCATGTGAGCGTCACAGAGTAACAGGTTTTGCATGGTTGATGTCTTTGGTATTTTAACAGAATATTCAAAGTATTTTTATTCACTCATTTGTTTGGATTTGCTGTGATTCTTTGTTCCTGCAGGAAAATCTGAATAAGCTGATGACCAACCTCCGGAGCACACAGCCCCATTTTGTTCGCTGCATCATCCCTAATGAGACCAAGACTCCAGGTAAACCGAAACGTAATCATCACATATTACCAGCTGATTAAAAACAATATGGACTTTTGGACACCACGACTCATGTTTGAAACCTGTTCTGCACAGGGATCATGGATGCATTTCTTGTGCTGCACCAGCTGCGCTGTAACGGCGTGCTGGAAGGCATCAGGATCTGCAGGAAGGGCTTTCCCAACCGGATCCTCTACGCCGAGTTCAAGCAGCGGTAAGATATGCGCACTCATCACTCAGATCACATAAGAGATATCGCGGTGCTATCATGGTCCTTTTTGTTTGGTAATCATTCAATCAGCTACCGCATCCTGAACCCACACGCCATCCCAGATGACAAGTTTGTGGACAGCAGGAAAGCAGCGGAGAAGCTGCTGGCCTCCCTGGACATCGACCACAGCCAGTACAGATTTGGACACACAAAGGTGTCTATTTTATTTATTTATTTTTTTCCAAGTTTCTCATAATTAATACACAGTACATTTTTTAAGATTAAATTGAAACAGTACATAAAATACTCCATATACATATTTACACACAAAGGGATAAATTAAAATTAATAATAATAATTAATCAAAATGCTAATAGTGTATAACACAGATTTTTTTATATTAGCTATTAAACAATTTAACAATTCAAATGCATTTATTTAGAAGAATTCTGTGTTTTTCTTTAATACAAATATGAATATATTTTACTTAGTACATTTTTATTGTGGCTGTATTCCTTGCATGGCTGTGTCAAAGTTAAAATGAGTTTTGAAATTGAAAGTTAATCCACCATTTGATTATGCAAATAAAACTCTTTGTAATCCACACTTTTTAGTTTGTATTTTGTAATTAAAACAGTGTTTCTTTTCATGTAGGTGTTCTTCAAAGCAGGCTTGCTGGGTCACCTCGAAGAGATGAGGGATGAGCGTTTGGCCAAAGTCTTGACGCTGTTCCAGGCGGCCGCTCGTGGCAAAATCATGAGGATGGAGCTGACGAAGATGACGGAAAGGAGGTAAAAAAAAAAAAAAAAAAAAAAGAGTAATTTTGCTTATTACTCTAAAAGAAGAGAAAGAGTGTTAATGAGCACAAGTCTTCGAGCTCCACCTCACAGGAAGGTGAAGACATGAGTACAAAAAGCAGACCTCCAACAGTTGCTCCTCCGAACAGGTTTAATAGAGCCCGGTGAGCCGCGACCCCCCGGCCCGTGATACACTATACCTTATCGTTCACTCCCTCGCTCAAGTATGTTTGGCATGCAAGGGCAGTGTTATCGGCGTGTGTGAGGCGTGTGCTTGTCCTTGTATGGTTACCAGTTATGCGTGTGGCCCTGCTGTTAATAAGGGCTGCATGCCCCCCTCATCTCTCTCCCGCACACCCCACGCTCGCAGGTCTCTGACCATTCTCTCCCTCTGCTTTCTCTAAATGAAACAATGCGGACGGTGTCCTCAGAGCCAGGTGGCGACATGTGTCAAGTGGCAGCTGCTCGGGGCCTCCCTAAAAATACAACCATCACCACCACCCCCACTCACTCCACCCCTTCCCTGGATGCCCAATGGCCCCTGGCCCCTTTTGTCCACGGCGCCTGTATTTCTAAGTGTGTGCATTGATGGGATAGGTGGCGGGTGACAGAGGATTAAAGCTGGCTGTCGGACAGAGGGCTTTAGTTTCTAAATAAACACAAACGCTCACCTTTGAGAGGCACCCGGCATGGAGTCATGTCAAAAACGCAATCAGCCCCTCAACCCTCCCGCACAACCACCACTCAGTCACCTCCCAACCCTTGCAAGAGCACGCTCGCCCAAACCCTCTAAACATTGACGCGAAGTCCTTGACTAATCTGCTCCGGGTCCATATTTAGGGCTGTGAGACACCATCCTGCTGAGACTAAATCAATCTGGCTACCCTGTTTGGCCAGAGTCGTGAAACATCAAAAGCAGCATTAGGTGTATGATTTCATGTGGCATCCATCTGTGTATGATTAGATACAAGGGAGTGGATACTCGCAGGGTTAGTGCCAACAAATCAAGCGCCAAGAAGAAGTCGATAAATAAACGGGGAAAGCCCGGGATAAATCTCTCTGACCTAACCGCCCTGCGGTATAACATTTAGGATTTTAACTTTGCATCCACTGAACTTTCGCTACCTAATATATCCATTTATTTAAGTTTTCTATTTGAACTTCTTATCTGTAGCTTTTAGTTGTTTAAACCATTTATTCTGCACCTTTTATTCATTTCAAATATAACACTTTTAGCTCTCCAGTTAATATATCATTCTCTTTACTCGATCTTTCCCTGATTACATGCTCCCAGTAGAAGTGATCACAGGGAACAAAAACTACATTTATATTTACTTTTAATTTACTGAAATAACATTAAAGCTACACAAATTTAATTCATGTTTGTTCACATAAATATATAGAAAATATTTTTTTTTCCAGTCAAATTGTCACATGACTGTGATGTAGTTGTTTGCATTGAGAGATCCGTTCTGAAAGTTTACCCCTGGTAAAAACATTGCCTGTATAAGCATTAAAACTAATAGGAAAAAATGACCGAACACTAAAACAGTTTTATTTGTCAATTAAATTATGTTATATAAAACTAATTTAGCTACACAACAGGTTTTAAACAAAGAAAACCTTTTGTTTTCAGAGAGGCTCTGATGATCATCCAGTGGAACATCCGGGCCTTCAACGCCGTCAAGCACTGGCCCTGGATGAAGCTCTTCTTCAAAATAAAACCCCTCCTGAAGAGCGCCGCTAACGAGAAAGAGCTGGCGTCTCTGAAGGAGGAGCTGGCCAAGCTGAAGGAAGCTCTGGAAAAATCTGAAATGAAACGGAAGGAGCTGGAAGAGCGGCAGGTCAGCCTGATCCAAGAGAAGAATGACCTCTCTCTACAGCTGCAAGCCGTAAGTTTTTCTCCTGATGTGCGGTATTTACACATTCAGCCTTTACACACACTGGCGTAATGAAAAATTAGCTAAAGATGTACTTTTTCTTCCTCACAGGAGCAGGACAACCTGGCAGACGCTGAGGAACGCTGTGACCTGCTCATCAAGACTAAGATCCAGCTGGAGGCCAAAGTCAAGGAACTCCTGGAAAGGCTGGAGGACGAGGAAGAGATGAGCTCTAATGTGCTCGCTAAGAAGCGCAAGCTGGAGGATGAGTGTGCTGAGCTGAAGAAGGATATAGACGATCTGGAGATCACCCTGGCTAAATTGGAAAAGGAGAAGCATGCCACTGAGAACAAGGTAAGAAAAATGGATGAGAAAGAGCAGTAAGCTTCCTCCAGGGGGCGCTAAGAAGCCAGAGAAAGGACCACAGCATGCACAGTGGACAGGAGTTCAGTTTCTCACTGCCTGATTGTTAAACTCATTTTTAATCTTTTTATTTTGCAGGTGAAAAACCTAATTGAGGAAATGGCGGCTCTGGATGAAACCATACTGAAGCTGACCAAGGAGAAGAAGGCTCTTCAGGAGGCTCATCAGCAGACTCTGGATGACCTACAGGCAGAGGAGGACAAAGTCAACACTCTGACCAAAGCAAAGGCTAAGCTGGAGCAACAAGTAGATGATGTGAGTTTAAGACAAAACACAGAAACAAAGTGCTGTTACACCATTTAGTCAAAATTGTAAGATGTTTTCTTTCTGTGGTTCATCAGCTGGAAGGCTCCTTGGAACAAGAGAAAAAGCTACGTGTGGACCTGGAACGAGTCAAACGTAAGCTGGAGGGAGATCTAAAGCTCTCTTTAGAGTCTGTGATGGACCTGGAGAATGACAAACAGCAACTTGAAGAGAAGCTGAAAAAGTGAGGATTGTCCCATAGTCGCAGATAAACCATCTTTTAAACTATAAAGAGTGAATGATAAAGAATGATTCCCGAACATTTTCCCAACAGAAAAGACTTTGAAATGAATGAAATGAGCACAAGGATAGAAGATGAGCAAGCATTGTCCAATCAGCTTCAGAAGAAGATAAAGGAGCTGCAGGTGAAAATGAGCCTTAGCTTCTAGTAGAGCAGATGTGAGCCACCATCACAAAGTAACTGACTGTCGCTTTTCTCCAGGCTCGCATCGAGGAGTTGGAAGAGGAGCTAGAGGCCGACAGGGCTTACAGGGCTAAAGTGGAGAAGCAGCGCGGGGACGTGGCCCGTGAGCTGGAGGAGCTGAGCGAGCGCCTGGAGGAGGCCGGTGGAGCCACCTCGGCCCAGATCGAGATGAACAAGAAGAGAGAGGCGGATTTTCTGAAGCTGCGGCGGGACCTGGAGGAAGCCATGCTGCACCACGAGGCCACGACCGCAGCTTTGCGGAAGAAGCACGCCGACACCGTGGCAGAGCTGAGCGAGCAGATTGACAGCCTGCAGAGGGTTAAGCAGAAACTGGAGAAAGAGAGGAGCGAGGCCAAGATGGAGGCCGATGACCTGGCCTCGACTGTGGAGCAGCTCTCCAGGGGCAAGGTATAGATAGAGTTAAACTAGTACGGGAACTGCATTTATATCTGTGGCGAAATCAAAGAATTTCCATCTACTCAACAGGCCACTTCAGAGAAGACGTGCCGACTCTATGAAGATCAAATGAACGAGGCTAAAGCCAAGGTGGAGGAGCTCCAGAGGCAGCTCAGTGAAACCAGCACACAAAAGGCCCGTGCTCAGGCTGAGAGTGGTAAGAGGCTATAATTTGATCTGAAAATCTCACAGATTTCATAGACTCATAAGTAATGCCTGTAACTGATTAACTCCACTATGCAGCCGAGCTGGGCAGGAAACTTGAAGAGCGAGAGGGCATGGTGTCCCAGCTCCAACGTGCCAAAAACTCCTTCAGCCAGAGCGTGGAGGAGCTCAAGAAACAGCTTGAAGAGGAGAATAAGGTCAGCTCCCAATTTATCAGTTCGTCAGTCAAAACTTACCGGCTGAGAGTTCCTCCAGTTAAATTAACTCCTTTTCTACCATCATAACTGATCTCTTAAGGCCAAGAGCGCCTTGGCCCATGCTCTCCAATCGTCTCGGCACGACTGTGATCTCCTAAGAGAGCAGTACGATGAAGAGCAGGAGACCAAGGCTGACCTGCAGAGAGCTCTGTCCAAAGCCAACGCTGAGGTGGCTCAGTGGAGGACAAAGTATGAAACTGATGCCATCCAGAGGACTGAGGAGCTGGAGGAAGCCAAGTGAGCGTGACGTGGTTTTTAACTTGCAGAATTCGATGGCGCCACACGATTATTTGGAGAGCTGACTTTCAGTTCTGTTTGCCTCTCATTAGAAAGAAGCTGGTGGCACGCCTACAGGAGGCTGAAGAGAGTGTAGAAGCTTCCAATGCCAAGTGCTCCTCCCTGGAGAAGACGAAACATCGACTCCAGACAGAGATCGAAGACCTGGTCATTGATCTGGAACGTGCCAATGCTGCGGCTGCTGCCCTGGACAGAAAGCAGCGGAACTTTGACAAGGTACTGGCAATGACAAGGACCCTACATCATCAGTACTGCATTCCTGATGTGACCTACTTTGGTGAATTATCTTTGCATTCTTTAGGGAATATCACCCTATTTTTGCACCTCAATCTAGACCCCCTGAGAAGCAATGCTAATAAAAAGCCAAAGAAAACCTTTGATTGTCCCTTCCAGGTGCTAGCTGAATGGAAGCAGAAGTACGAAGAGTCCCAGTCAGAGCTGGAGACCTCTCAAAAAGAGTCTCGTGGCCTGAGCACAGAGCTCTTTAAACTGAAGAACACCTATGAGGAGACCTTAGAACATCTGGAGACCATCAAAAGGGAGAACAAGAACCTCCAAGGTACACATGGCATCATTAAAATTCAGCTGGAATTTACAGAAAGGTTTTCCCTTGACGTAAATTCAAATATAATACTTTCACATATCTTCTCCACCAGAGGAGATTGCTGACCTTTCAGATCAAATCAGTCAGGGAGGAAAAACCATTCACGAGCTGGAAAAGATAAAGAAGGGTCTGGACATCGAGAAAAGTGAGATTCAAGCTGCACTAGAGGAAGCTGAAGTAAGCAGTTTGCCGCGTTTATGTGCAATATTCCTTAAGAACAGTCTCCTAAAGCCTTAATGCTCCATCTGTCTGTCTCAGGCTACTCTGGAACACGAAGAGAGCAAAAGTCTCCGGATCCAGCTGGAGCTTAACCAGATGAAAGCTGATATTGACAGGAAGCTAGCGGAGAAGGATGAAGAAATTGACAATCTTCGGTGGGTTTTCTAGATAAAGCTCAATTACACTCTTGCTGATCTGCAGGAGTTTTTTACTTGCTCCTTTTTCTCCTTTTCAGGAGGAACCACCAGAAAACAGTGGAGTCTATGCAGGCTACCTTGGATGCTGAGGCCAAGTCTCGCAACGAGGCAGTGCGCCTGAGGAAGAAGATGGAAGGCGACCTGAATGAGATGGAGGTGCAGTTGAACCACGCTAACAGGCAGGCCTCGGAGTCCCAGAAACTCCTCAGAAACCTACAGGTGCAGCTCAAGGTGAGTCCATAACTACAGCCAGTCAGTGAGCTCACCTGATGTGTCATTGCAGTCTAATGACTTTCTCCACCTGACGCATGACTCCAGGACACTCAGCTGGAGCTGGATGAGACCACCCACAAGAACGAGGAGCTGAAGGAGCAGGTTGCAGTGACAGAGCGTCGAAACAACCTGCTCACCGCCGAAGTGGAGGAGCTCAGGGCCATGCTGGAGCAGAACGACCGCTCACGCAAGCTGGCAGAACATGAACTGCTCGAGGCTACTGAAAGAGTCAACCTGCTGCACTCTCAGGTTGGAAGAAAATATTAGATGTTTTTTAAGATAGCACTAGTTATAGTCTTGTACTTTAAATGTTGAAAGGAGTTTTCCGTTTCAGAACACTGGGCTGATCAACCAGAAGAAGAAGCTGGAGGGTGATCTGTCTGTGCTGTCGAATGAGGTGGATGATGCCGTACAGGAGTGCCGTAATGCAGAAGAAAAAGCCAAAAAGGCGATCACTGATGTAAGTGCCCCAGTAACCAAAATACCAAATGCAACTGTATACATCTGTGGCATAGGACTATGCATTTCACTGGTTGCAATTAAGTTAGATTATTTGCCGATTTAACAGAGATTTTCTGCATTTGTAGGCGGCCATGATGGCAGAGGAGCTGAAGAAGGAGCAGGACACAAGTGCGCATCTGGAGAGGATGAAGAAGAACATGGAGCAGACCATAAAGGACCTGCAGATGCGTCTGAACGAGGCTGAGCAGATTGCCCTCAAGGGTGGAAAGAAGCAAGTTCAGAAGCTGGAGGCCAGAGTAGGAAATCACATCAGTCAACTGCATATTTACAGTCTCTCGTCCACGTGCTTTACTTTGGAGTGAGTTTTGGTCATTTGCTTATTGCAACGGTAGGTCAAAGAACTGGAGAACGAATTGGAGTCTGAGCAAAAGAAGAGCCAAGAGTATCAGAAGGGAGTGCGCAAGTATGAAAGGAGAATCAAAGAGCTCTCCTACCAGGTAACTCACTGCGTGTGCACACGGAGGATGCCGAGGTGTGCAAATAAGAAGTAAGACCTACCTCTGTTTCTCTGCAGGCCGAGGAGGACAAGAAGAATCTGGTCCGCCTGCAAGACCTCATCGACAAGCTGCAAGCCAAAGTAAAGAGTTACAAGAGACAGGCCGAAGAAGCGGTGAGTTTTCTGTTTGACAGTAAATGAAAGCTGTAATGGAAGCGATGATTCTAAGTGATGTTGTTTAAACTACAAATTTCTGAGCTTTTCTGTGCGCCACCAGACTGAAAATATCTATAACACTCAAAGATCTTTTAGTTTGGTGTAAATTGAATATTTTTCTTGGTTTTCTTTTACGCAGGAAGATCAGGCGAACACCAACATGTCCAAGTACAGGAAACTCCAGCATGAACTTGACGATGCAGAGGAGAGGGCCGATATGGCTGAATCGCAGGTCAACAAGCTGCGGACCCGCACCCGGGATCAAGGCACCAAGGTCGGTAAACAACCCACAATGCATTTCTTGTTACAGCTCACTGCAGAATGGAATTGTATGACCTTTGGAAGAATATTTTAAAATTAGCCAGCGGGCTCCGTAGCATGGACTAATTTTAGAAGAGACTAGATGTAATCCTCTGTTAAAGATGAACTCACTTTAGCCCTCTCATGTGATCTGTAGCACGGTTATGAGTAACTCTGACACTGTGTATGTTGTTGCTAACAAACATCACTGTCTCGTGCTTTTCAGCTGGCCGAGTGATGGAAGAAAGCTGCCCTCAAACCTACGACAGTCAGCCAGCTGCAACAGCTGTGCACCGACTGTGATGGCGCACCCTCCAAATAAAGACTTTTAAACCTTTAAACGCGTCTTTTGTGTGTGTGTGTCAATGTGATAGAGAGATGCGATTCAACAAAGACAGTCTAAAGAAGAATTTATTATATGATTAATTTGACAAACAGCTGTTAAATAAGGAAATTAAACTTGAATACCAGCATTAGAGCAGGAGCATGAGGGCAAGTTTGTTACCGAAGTGTTTATTAGAATGTGGAAAAGATTTTGTGAGTTGAACAGGGTTAGTCAGAGATTAACCATAAAGATGAAAAATAGATGTATAATTTCCTAAAGCCGTTTTACGACAGATTGTACACGACATTACTCACTGTCAGCATCTTTGAAATGCGTTTGTCGCATTTGCCGTCAATCCTAGTGAGATACAATCATCTTCCTTCACTCCCTCCCACCCCCCAAAAAAAGCACCATATAATCAGTTGTAAAAGTGTGTTTAGGGCTCTTTATGACCGTCCCCCTCATGCTAAACATTACATAAAATGTACAGTTAAAGTCAGGGGTCTAAAATAAGTCAAATAGTGTGTTATATTATGCAGCATGTTTTTGGCCAAACAGGATAACATTTCACCATTTTTTTCTGTACAAACTAATGAATGAAAACTAAGGCCTACTGGGTGGATCACACCACATACAGCATTACTATAGAGAACCAGTTCTCTTGTGCATCATACAGAAGGGTCACTCTCAGAAACTCATCACAAAGCTACGGAAACTAGGGCGAAGAAAATGTTTATACAGGTATTCCAAAGAGCTCACACCATTCATGCTTTCATACCAACAGCTTCGTACGACTTCTACCACCAACGGCTGAAGCGATAACAGCGTAATAAACAATCTGTCCTGAAGAACACCGTTGTAAATATTCTTGGGCATCCAACAAAGAAATGGAGAACTCGAAAAAGAAGCACTTACGGGTACTTGCGTTACTTTCACTGCGAAGCACAGAAGATGAAGTCATTTAAAGTTTGCGCACACCAGTCAAGAGTTTTAAGACATGCTAAAAGCTAAAAAACAGGAGAACCTTAAGAAGCTTTAAAGCAAATAGAAGGCTTCAAAAAAAAATTGACATGTTCACTTGCATCTCAAGGCAAAAAAAGCACAACTCGTGGTGTCAGAAATGCCCTCATACATTCACGTGAACACAACGTGCTGGGATTAAATCTGTACACTTGTGATTAGGAGTGGTTTGATCTGTACGGCGTTGGGATAAAACATGAGGTAGCTGATTCATTTGTACTTGTTTGACTGGACACACCCAAATCTTTTTAGCTCTGCATCTTCCATTTCAACAAAACAGGAGCACATTCAGGCTGTGGACAACTTTAACACAGCCACGCTCATCGTTTCTCCTTTAAACTAAAGCTGTGCTATGCAGAAGGAGCCACCAAGAAGATTGTCATTCTCAGCTTGTAGGTTTCAGGAAATGCCAGATACCAGAGAAAGTGGAGGATTTCCAATCAAATGCTGATGATGTTGGGCTGAAAGCTAATTCACATAAAGCAAACTTTGGGTATGGGGTGAACAAAAACTCTTATTTTAACACTTACACCTGCATAGTTTATTCTCTTCCCAAAGCATTTTCTCACAAAAGCTTCTGTTACATAATGAAGATGTTTTTTAACAAATGGGTTAAAATATAAACAATAAAAACAAATGTGCAATATTTTATTCTACAATTTATCCAGAGCTAAAAGCCACCGTTTTAACAACACAAAATATAAGTCAAGAAAAATAATCTTGGAAAAATAATAATAATAATAATATTAATGAGTCCCTGGGTGGGGCTTCTGAAGCCATAACTGAAGGGTGGTTTTTAGATGAGAGGTACCCCATGTGATATGTGGAAAATGCCAGCACACCCTCAAGCTACCTAAATGTGCTGAGTGGAGCCAGAAAGCACCAATGAACAATAGCCACCTAATAAAATAGACAGACAGGTTCATTGAAAATTCTCTTTTTAGAGGACTCATAAGGGGGGGGGGGGAGTAAAAAGCCATTTTCCTCCAAGCTCAGGCAGTGGAGTGACATGGAGTCAACAGAGAGCATGAAGTTAGTGCGAGAGTGAGGCTGGTGACTCCTGGCAGCCCTGTGACACACCACTAACCTGCACGTGAAAGTTCAAGCTGCGGTAATTTCCAAACAAAGTCCATTTTTTTCCTAACATAACTTGTTGAATCATACATATTTATCATAGAACTTTCTAGGTTATATAAAAAGTTTTATTTAAATTTCACCTAAAGCAAACAACCAATGCAGATGTCATTTTTGAAGGTTGTTTAATTGTCTGTTATACCATGTGGCCAATCTGGGGTGGGCATACAGGTTTTCCTCTTCTTTCTCTTGAAAAGCGGATTTAACTCAGTGAGAAGACGATGGCCAGGAAAACTCCTATTTGCTGAAATCTGTGATGACAGCCTCCATGCGAAGGTGCAGACAGCAAACAGGTGAGTTTTTACATCCAGAACACAGTTCCTAAGCAGCCGGACGGCTCAGCTCAGCGGGGTCATTGCCAGCTTTAGGTTTCCATGCTCCATGTGGCCATCTGCCCCATCCCATCCCCAGTGCACTAAGTGCACACACTGGAGGTCAATCTTCCAGCAGATCTCTGTCCAGATCCATGAATGGTTCATCGATGTAGCTCGCTATGGCACACAGAGAAGTCCTGTCTGAACCCAGCAGCACTGATACAGTCTCCTTCCAGTAGCTGAATGGGATACAGGAGCTCTGAAAAAGGGAAAACCAAGATGAATAAGAACAAAAAAAAACAACAACAACAACAACAAAAAAAAAAACCCCACAGCTAAAAGGTATCCCAGCTATAGCTATAATAATAGCTATAATTAGTTATTCAAGTAGCCTTTTACATAAAAAGAGTAAAAACCAGTAAAAGGACTTTTACTGGTTTGTATGAACAGATAAATCAGAATAGGTTAGCTAGATGTCTCTTGGATCAATGTTAACACTTACAGATGAGTGTTCAAATAATAATACTTAAAAATAAATTAAATAAATAAATAATAGTCTTGTTATAATGCCACTAATTGCCACCAGAACAGACTTAAGACTTGTTTATCTAGGCTAAAAGTTTTCCCTAATTTTGTGTTTTGATAACTGAGATTCAAAGACCTTAATAAAATAGAAATAGAGGTAATCAATGATGCTGAGATCTGGTGACTAACAACACAAATCATAATTGGCATCGTTTAAACATGAAACCACTGAAAATGCAAAACACCCTACACAACACAGCAGAGCTTCAAAAATCACCTTGTTGTAGGGTCAAACGTTTGGATCGGCACTGTTCTCCTGATGCAAGCATTAAATCATTTTGACCTTATGAAATTAGTTCTTTCATAATAAGCTCTGCCCCCCCCCCAAAAAAAACATCTCTCTGCACCAAAGAATTACAAAAAGTGCATACATCTCTGTAATGAGGGCTTATGTGCTAATATCCTTTACTCTGTCACTACATGACCTGATCAAACTGTCCACCACTAATTAAATGTTTCCCCTTCCAAATTAAACCAATGGCAAAGCATCAAATGCCAACTAAAATCTCTGACCCCATTTATAGAAGTATTTCCCACAGGAAGCACTTCTTGTGTTAAGCAGTGTCTGTGTACCCTATACATTTATAGTGTTTAAATTTGAAGGGTACTGAAGAATACAGTGAGTTGGTATGTGTCAAAGTCATTAACCTGTGGCAGTCAACAGTGTAATTAGGTTGGACAGTGCAAATCTAATGGAAAATTGTAGCAGCCAAGTTGGAGACATCTGCCACTTGGTGGCAGCAGAGCAAGCAAAACAAACACATTGACGTCACCTTGTAAAACTGTTATGCTGACAAAGAGACATTAAGAAAAATCTTCACATGTTATTTTATAAATGAAAGAAAATGGCTTCAGAAAACAGTAAGAAGTCTGGGTTTTACAGAATTCCTGTGTTAGAACTTTTAGATTGTTTTACTTTGAGCTCAATGACCATTTTGCTATTTTGTAAAGTTATTTCCAAACATCTGTTAGTCACATTGTTGCTTGTGAAAGGGACCGAGCCCTCCATCTCCCTCCCATCGCAGCAAAATCTGTTGCACCATCTTCAGCATTAAGTCCCACTAATGAGTAAATGTTGCTCATTGAGTTGATAATTTCATAGGGCAGTCAAATATTTTAGATCTACTTACATAATCAAATGTTTAAACAGCCATTCAGTTGTGAAAATTACAAAAAAAGAAAAAAAAAAGCCCTCTTCTGCGACAACGCTACAGCAAAAGTAAACACTTTGGTTTTGGTATAACTTCAGTCCCTGCATGTGTATTTTTTTCATATTAAATAATATAAAAAGAATTTTATATTTGTTTACCTCTAATTAATTAATCACAGTTTGAGTGGAGAACACAAAGAGCACATACATTTTCTTCTTTTAGTCTAGTTTTATTTAACCCCAGATGGAAAAACCTGGCTGTTAAGCTGTTAAATGCTAGACACCAAATTTATCTGTCTGCTGTTTGGTGATGGGCAGGTGGATTTAACAGTGATTCCTGACTGGTGGTGGCTACTGCTGCAGATGATATGTGGCACTTAAACATTCAGCAGAAAGAAACTATTTTTTAGAAGAGCAGGTTTTTAGTTGTGGTGGTGTGGGGTGGGTATTTCAGTTCTTGTATGGAAAGTCCCTGACTTACAGAAGTTCTTCACAAAAATGAAAGACAATATCTAATCTGAAAGAACTTCTATGCACCTCTACAATTTACAAGTGCTGCAGCACAGCAATCAAAGTCTTGTTTTTATCACTGTGCTTGCAAACCTTTATACTGTGGAATGTTTTGAATGTGTAACAGAAATGCCACTTAATATAAGTGAAGAGATTCTTGCTTCCTGCCTGTGATGATGGACCTGGTTGAGTGTTTGTACGTTCAGCTACTCACATTCTCCAGACAAGTGCTGTCTTTGTCCTTATTGAGGTAGTGGCGCTGCCAGAATCGCAGTAGGTTGTGAAAGTTGTTAAGCAGGCAGCCCGGGTACTTCTCAGCATACTCCTTCTCACGAAGGGCGTTGAGGTAGAAGGGCAGTTTAGCCTTTCTTCTGGCCAACATCAAAATCACCAAACTGGTGTTTAAACAGCTGACATTCTCCTGTAGAGAAACAGACCTCAGTTATAATTTTTTTTTAAAAAGTTTACACTACAAACAAAATTATGTTAAATGCCAAATGTCTCTGGACTTACAGTTTACTTTTAAACAGACTTTTTTGCTAAATAATCACCATGATCTTCTATGAAAACATGTGGCAAGGTGTAAATGAACCCAGACCTGTGTGAGTGTCTGTACATTGATGATGTTGACCAGTCGGAAAAGGAACGACAGCCTGTTCTCAACTCTGGCCATGTACGATAGCAAGCAGCACTCAGAAAGTACCTCCACCACTGGGAAACAACAAAGAACACAAAACATGTTTGTAAAGTGGAGGGGAAAAAAAACGTAATAAATCAAATAAATGTATCAATGTACTCTCACTTCTGGCGCACATTGTTTCATCAGCTATCAATTCCACTTCAAACTCTTTGCTTTCTTTTAGATTTTGTCAGCAATCATTAATTTTATGTATTCTTTAAGCACATTAAAGTCCCAAAGATCCAAACAAAACAAAAAGAAAAAATAAATAAAAGAAAATGCTCATAGTAAGTTCTGCCTTAAATATTCTATAAACACCAGTTTACAACCATCAAATTTCCATTTACCTTTGACATCTTCAGTCTGGCTCTCAAAGCGGTCCAATGAAAGAACGATGCAGCGTACTAGCATGTTTGAATCCACGAGGGAGCTGTTGATCTGTGTTAAAAACATCTGAAACTAAAAAAAAAAAAAAAGATACCATTAGCAACAATGCAGTAAGATCTTTTTCAGCCAGTATATATATTCTTAATAAATACTAGGATCTATCATCATACCTTTTCTGGAGTGTTGACATATTTGTTGAATCTCTTGAAAGCATCAATGTTGAACTTCATGAGCTCACCAAGCAGATCGAAGTAACTCTGAAGGACATCGCGAGATGTACAACCACTGTCTATGATGCAGAACAGGATGTGCTGTCGAGGAATGAAAATGGAAGGTGAA
The DNA here is from genome assembly GCF_051167445.1 of Perissodus microlepis. NCBI lineage: Eukaryota > Metazoa > Chordata > Actinopteri > Cichliformes > Cichlidae > Perissodus > Perissodus microlepis. The sequence goes on from NC_140465.1 coordinate 8,726,082, forward strand.
CACCGATTCACTAAAGCCACTTGAAAATAAAATAATTGAAGAAAGATCTCTGTACATGGGTGGTAACATTTATCTTACTTCTAGTAGGCCCCTCTTCAGAAGGAACATTTGGTCTGCATAGGATGTGGCACCTCTGAGGAAACTTTCCACTGCCCTTGCCTGCCAGAATCTATATATAAACACCCAAGAGAAACAATCAGCTAAAGCAAACTACACAGAGAAACCCCGAGCAGTCATTTAAATGGCACAATCTCTGATTCTCCAATATGTGTATGGCAGACTTTTAAAGAGATGGCTGACTATATAATCTGCATTATCTCCGTCTTTGGCCTACATGACACTTACCTGAAAGACGAGTCTGGAGGCTCCCTCTTCATGACAGTCAGGAGACGTGTGAGGAGGCCCTTCTTCCCATCACACACGAGGCTTCTGTCTGTATTGACAAGAGCTTCCACCTCTGGGATATTAGCCTTCATGGAAATGGCACTCAGTTCATTCAACTCCTGGCTATTTAGAAGGAGGTACTTGTTCCTGAAAGATAGGGAACATATTGAAAAGGTAAATCAAAACCTTAAATGAAATATCAAATTAAAAGTTAAAAAAAAAACAAAACAAAAAAAACGCTGCTTACTCGTGATGATCACTGAAACTCTGAAGTAATCGCAAGAATTGGATTTTGAAGGATATCTCCTGTGTGACAGGAATAAAGAGTGTTCACCCTCCATATTTTAAAAAGTGATATGTAATTGTAATGATGAGTTTAGGACTACTGAATTGAAATTTCATACTGGACTACAGTCACAGTTCTCATTCTGGCCATGCACCACGTGATTCGAAACTGTATATTTCCTCCAGATGAGCTTGTCGAACAGGTTGTTGAGCCCTGGGATGAGACGAAACTCAGCCAGCATCTTGTGAACCTGAGAGGAGTTACAGGAGGGGGAAAAACAATTTAACTCTGTTCAGACAAAAAATTCAAGCTCAGCTCTAATGGTGGGGAAGAGTACCTGATTCCTTTGACGGCCCATCAGAAGAACACAGAGCACATACAGTACTTCTACTTTATACATAATCTCATGGACAATCTTCATGGACTGGGGCAGTCGATGTCTCAGAGGGCTGGTAGCCAGAGAACTCTCATCTGACGACTCTGTAGGTGAGGAAAGAAAAAACAACAGAAAAAAAACAAAAAAAACATGTCCAAATGTATTATTAAAAGTTCATGGGAATGCAAGCATGAGTTAGCAGTATCATAAATGCCTTTTTCCTCACCTGTACTGCTTTGCTCAGGTTCCTCAGTGGCCATCTGCATAAGAGCATCCAGTACCAGAGCATTATCCAGCCATGTGTACCAGTCCTCCAGCTCCTGCAGGAAGTTAGCACCTGTGGCTTCAGATACCTTTCTAGTGGCCAACTTACAAAGCCGCTCAATGAATCCTGGGATGCTCAGCAGGGTTACTGTTGGAAAACAATGCTTGTTAGTTCAGTTTAATGACATTTCTTGTTACAAGTGTCAGAAACAGGGTAAACAAACGCAGTCAAATGCACTCTTGCTATTGTACAAAATACATTACACAGCCAATAAATCTTTGAACTCTGAAGACAACCTACCCTGGTTGACCTCTGCACGTGAAGGACTTGCATTGCGTTTTTGCTGTGCATTTTTGGCCAACAGGGTGTGCTTGTCATCATTTCCCACATCAGGTTCTGAGATTGTGACAGAAAGGATGCGACAGAAGTTGGCTAGCTGTTGCTGGTCAAAGCTTTGGACCAGACCCGACAGGTTAGGGATGCCCTCTAACTGGATCATCTCCTGAAAGGTGTGACCAGATGTAAAACATCAAATGTGAACAGAATGCAGACATTGCAACACTTTCAAAAGTAACTTTTGAGACAGACCCCGACTAAATTTGATTTGACCCAGCAGATATATGTATAAATGCTACATGCCAGTTTAAGCGTAAGACCTGAAAATATTTACTTCCTTTGTATTTACAAAACTGACAAATGATCAGAATAATACATACTAGTCTAACTGTGACTTATACATTTTCATGGACCAAAGGTTTATCTGTCATAATTAGTAAAAAGATGAAGGAAAGCTGCTAAGTGAAGTGAGAGAGACGTCTAAACCATCAGGAGCACACAGAATAAAATTTAATCAGTCGCATTTTATAATCTCCACAGTGCTCTGACAGATAGCTGGCTTAGTTATGGATAATTAAGTAACTGGAGTTTTTGCCAGAGTCCACCCTGTACTGGTCGCCAGTCTGTCGCATGGCTAACACATGATTATAATCCATTGCTTAAAATCCTTTTTAAATAGTTGAGTAACTATGCATTAAAGTGAAGTCAAGAGATCCATAAATACCTTTTCCCCCCCTACTGTCACTTAATCCAAGTAGAACACTGACCTTTTTTACTCCAAGAATATCTTCAATAAGAGTAGCAGTCTGCAGAAAGGTCTTCTTGTTTGTCATCAAGGTGAAGAGAAACAGAACAAAGTCATCCCTAGAAGCCAGACTCTTTGTGACGCCCTCCGTCTATGAATTTAAACAAGGAATTTTACATGGTCATTAAATTATGCAAAAATGATTCTGCATCAAGGAAGGGAAAATATGATGTGTGCGGCATATTTTATATGAAAAAGATGTAACATGGTACTTACACATATGCAACAGTTGTACAGAACACTAAGGCAGTCTTTGACCAGGTCATCATTCACTGTTGTAACAGAAGCACAAATATTAATCTGACTGTTTCAGGATTATAGGAAAAAAACTAAGTAGAACTAAAACGCAGAAATGCGGACAGATGTTATGGCAGTCCTACTTACTTTTAGGTTTCTTCTTCTGCATAGTTAGTGTAGGTCTCATCAGGATTTCCACTAGAAGCTTTATGAACACAGACAAATGAGAAAACCATTTTATTTCTCCAGTATCTCAGGAGGAGTTGAGCTATACATGAGAGTTTATTCTTCAGAAATAACAGCTTCAGTCCAATAACACCACAAGAATGTAAGACTTACATCAACTCCACCAAAGAGGTCAAAAGTGTACGTGTTGGGGAAGGTGGATTCCTGAGCGGTCTTCCTGTCCTCTGTGACAAAGGACATGGCCTCCACAGACAGCTGGGATAATAATAACTGCCAAAAAACAGTGGTCACATTACTATTTTTTCCCCCACCAGTTTTCAAAATAAAAACACTGAGCAAAAAAAAAAAAAAAAAAAAAAAAAAAAAAAAAAAAAAAAGCTAAAACTCGTCATTTCACAGCCTCCATTTGATGGACTAGTGCTATGTGGATACCTTAAGAAAGGTGTGGGCATGGGAGAGGTCACTGTTGGGATGGCTGCTCTCATAGAGCTTCTGCAGCAGAGTAGGGATGCCATTCCACTTGGCACGTTTATCTCTCTCCTGAAGCAGGCCTCCTGGGAGCTACAACACATAAAGAGGCAACATGAGCCCTTTTCAAACATGCACTGCAGTCCTGAACTAGATACTACTTAGAGGAGCAGTATATGAGACTGCAAATGTCAGAATCAATCCAATTAGCACTAAACAGACTTTATCCCACCAGCTCCCTAGTTTCAAGTCTGTAATGTCTGATTAAGTCAATCTGTGAACAGCACAGGTAATTGTTTTGAGAATTCACCGCGAGTATATGCTCTGTCCTGCACATTCTGCTCAGAAACCACAATACTACATAGTACTTTCAGTAGTGAAAAATCAGTCTGACATTTACTGTCCGCTATGTGAGAAGGTCTTCTCATACTTTATTCTAACATTGTATGACATTTGTGTTAAATCAGCTATACACAGTAAAAATATCCAATTTTCTTTTAAACCTTTAAATAAAATTACATCTTTTTGTCATCAACAATTTTTATTTATTTCATTTTAAACTTCAATAACAGAACTTAAGAATAACTACATAAATAAATAGTTTAAAAAACACAAACAAACAAAAACAAAACAACAAAACACAACAACAACAACAACAACAACAACAAAAAAAAAAAAAAAAAAAAAAAAGGAAAGTTATCCTATTCTTTCTTCGCACACCAATCCCCACACCACCACTCTATCATTACTCTTCTGTTCTTCAAGTTACAGAAAGCCAGCTTGTAAAGGGGGACCAAATACAATCATATTGATGCAATTTGTCTAATAAACCATAAGTCACTTTTTCATAAGATGCCAACTTAGCCATTGTCTTTAGCCACTCTTCATAGGGAGGGGGGTTCTTTTTCCACCAATGTCTTAGCAGGACCCGTTTGGCTGTAGTAAGAGCCAGAATAATCCATCTTTTTGTATAACTGGAAAAATCTCCATCAGAAAGTTCTGTGGTTATACCAAGTATAGACAGTTTTGGTGAGATACCAAATCTCCTTTTTAAAACACTGAAAATTACCTCCATTATATTTTCCCACCAATCTCGAAGTGCCGAACAGCTCCATAAGCCACAGAAACCACAATACTACATAGTACTTTCAGTAGTGAAAAATCAGTCTGACATTTACTGTCCGCTATGTGAGAAGGTCTTCTCATACTTTATTCTAACATTGTATGACATTTGTGTTAAATCAGCTATACACAGTAAAAATATCCAATTTTCTTTTAAACCTTTAAATAAAATTACATCTTTAATAAACATAAAAGCAGTGTGACATTGACTATAACACATACCCATAAAATATGAGTGTGTTGTCAGTCAAATAAATAATAAAATTCTCATTCCAATAGGTTTGCAACTTTCAAAGAAAGAAACATTTTATGAGTACAGCAAGGTAGTAAGCCTTCTTTTAAATGAAACTAAAAAAGCCACACCTTTGATCATACCGTAGACTACAAAAGCTAACATGCCCCAACAGAATTTCTATTTAAACCTTATGAAATCTAAAGCCATAGAGACCTTCAGATCACAGTCATTGCCTCCCTTGATCACAGGAAACACATATTTATTGTGACATATAAACTTCCTGGAAGAAAAGAACATTTTGTACATCTACACAAAAAAATTATTGACCAAGTTAAAAATATGCGAAGGAAAATGTAAATATGCACGTTTTTTTAATGTTGTTACCAGAAAACGTCTCACTGAGAAAGAATGAAATAAAAAGTTGAGATAAAATAGCATATTTATGCATGACAAACTGACTTTATTACAATGTGTAATATCTTAACTCTGTTTACTCTGGGCAGGTACTGGTTGTGAAAACAGAAAACAAGCCCAGTCTTCCTACTGTCACTTTCACATGAAATGATTTGACCAGTTCTTAATATTGCCCATTTTTTTTTATATTAGAGATGATGAAATGAAAAAACTCAATCAGAGAGTAATCAATCAAGGCCTAAGAACCTTTCAGGCAATTTTAAACAAAATGATCTGTAACAAAATTTAATGGGTTCTTGTTTTGGCCATGCTCCACCATCTCCACCAACCTTGCTGAAATTGGGCAAAAAGCTGAAGAATGATCAAATAATTAGCTTTAATTCATGTCTCAGAGGCAGTTCAACCTAAAACACCAACTGGACTGCTCTGACAACTGAAGGCTCAAACCACAGCACATGACATACCCTCCTTAAAATCTGTTCATGTGTCAGCAGAACTGGCAGGACTCCTGTGTTTTCCCAAATTACAGCAATTCATAACATTCCCTGGACGGCCTAAAAAAACTTGTTTAAAGTCGACGTGTTCAGGGTTATCGGGGGTGTTAACAGATAACACTGGAAATACCTTGCGTTATTAGAAACTCTACTTAAGAACAAAGCTTCTTTGTAAACGTCATTACGCAGTACGTTAGCTGGAAATGTGACAGTCACGCCACTAACATATGCATTGAAAACAAAAAAGGTGTTAATGGGTTTAATCAGTTTTGCAATTCGACGGCTTTCTTTAGGATGAAACGGGCAATATCATAATAGATATGCATGAGCTGAACGTGTGGAAACACCCGGAGAGCTGCGACATTCGTATGCACGAAGATACGTGAAAATCTAAACAGTTGGCGTAAACTGTCGCTAGCATTAAATCAAAAACCAACCAACCCTTCACACTTAGAAATATCGTGTAAATGGCACAAAAATAAACCTGCGAACGTTAACAGCTGTTGTGGCGTACCCATTTATGGAAACGATAGTTATTGTGGTTAGTGTTGTTACGTAATCACCTGAGCTATTCTGCTGGCTTAGCTAGTTAGCTGTCGCTAGCTCCTTCGCTACCATTAGCAAATCTTACTGTCGTTTATACCAAGATTACAGTATTTAGAAAATAAAATGAGGGGCGCTGTAGAAATGTTTACATTATTACAGTCAACGGGCATAAGAACAGTCCGAAGACAACCGACTTCAAAATGTTTTATATCGTACAAAACCTGGCCTCCAATGCTAAGCTAATGTAAAGCTAACAACAAAAGAGCCACTTCAACGGAGCTTTCCTCATACACTTGTAGCAGTGACAGCGTCATTTGGATTGTCAGCGAGCAAAAACATGTTTCCTGGCAATAGGTTGTATTATAGTTTAAAATTGCCTAAGAAAAAACACACCCCGTTATGTTTTAGCCTGTTAGTCAAGCCCGAGCTGACAGGAGCGACTACAGCTCCAGTTAGGTCTCTCGGACAACGTCTTCCTTTCAGGCTCGATTCCAAGCGCAAGTCCCTGGTCTCAGTCGATCAACTTTCGAGTGGTTTAACAGTCAAACCAAATGTCGTTTCTCCCACCTGTGTTCCTCGACTGAAGCCCTGGCCGGTGATTTTAGTGGCCGTGAACTTCGTGATGATATTGCTACTGTAGTTTCTTCGTTTTCCTCTCGTACAAGGGGACTCGCACCCCAGAAGCGTCGCCATTATTTCTTCTTCCTGAACTGAACTGTTTGGGCAGGAAGTGAAAGGCTTTGATGAATTATTTGAGGTAATTAAGCGGCATCTGCTGGCAGAGAAGCAGACTCCACGAGCTTGTGCGTCTGGTAATTACGTTCTTATACATATATACCGTGATATATAAACAAATTAAAAAATAATAATAATTTTAAAAAAATTCAGGCCTGCCATAATTATTTTTGCGTTCTTATATTTTTTATATATTGCACACAAGCGTAGGCGTTATGGGCGACGGCTGAATTCTACGGACACTTGAACTACTTGAACTTACGTTAATTAATCTTAAACGTACGTACTTAAAAGATGAGTTGTTGCAGTGCAAGCTCGGTACAATTATTCGTTTCACAGTAGTTTCGTGTTTTTGCGGCAATGGTAAACAGCACGACTAAAAAAACATAAGTCATTCATCAGTTTGTGCAGCTTGTTTTCAAAACTCGAAAACTGCAAAACGAATGGAAATGTGTGGAGGATATTGTGTGCTGATAGCAAGTGTATCGTGAATTCAGTGATCCACTCCGGCACCCAGAGAAAGTGTTTCTCTTGCTTTGCCTCTGCAGTCTAACACGGATGTCTTTGCACTTTTAAAGCTGTGGCTACATGTCTCTATGAGTGTACTATACGTGTGTGGCTATGCATGTGTCAATGCAAGAGCATGTTTTTCCTTTTTTTTATGGAATAGCATAGCAAATGGACTTTAGCATGTTCCCCTCGAAGTTGTTTGGTTATTTCACAGAATCTGCACATGTGTTACATAAATTATATATTTTATTGGATTCCAATAACACAACCATGATAACAATCATATTCCAATAACATTAACACATAATATGACATTCAACCTGCAAGTACACATTAGTTTATAAATTAAAAGATACATTCAATGTTTCGGAGCCAAATGAGAACACATTTCTCAAAGCTCCTCTGTACGCCTCTTTGGACACACATCCACAAAAGCAGTCCTCCAGCTCATATAGTTTGCAGTACTGCATATCTCCACACAGCGTAGTGTCTCAGCCCTCTCGCTATTCCAGGGCAGTCTCTAAAGACTGCACTTGGGCGTGTAGACGGCCTCTTCCAGTGGGATCCCCAAGCCGCAGCCGATGAATTACAGAGTCTCACTCTGCAGTCTTTCCTCAAGTGTCCCAGCAGCTGTTTTCGCCGGCCTCGGTCATTTGGAGGTAGGAGTAAATAGCCTCCCTGAGCCCCTCGCTCACCAGAGAGTGATCTGACACTGTCCTCTTCCTCTTTAAGATCACCGATCTGGAGGGGACAAAGAAGAATTTGAGACTTCAGTGAGGAAAGTGACGTGGTAACTGAATCCGTTGGAGACTGCCGTTTCAACCTGCACATCCTGCTCTACATTTGCAGGTTCCACACATTCACAACTGGCACTTACCCAGTGTAACCACAGGCCTATCTGTTGGCATGTCTGCCGGTGTTGTTTACCCATTCTTCACACCAGTTTATTCAGTACATTACTGCAGTGCTGAATCATTATCTTTCTAACAGACTGTCAACCTAAACGGAAAAGGCAGATCTTGATGCTAATCTAGGAAAGACAGCGCTGAAAAATGAGTCACAGAGTGACATCTTATGGAAGACATCAGTACAAGTAAATCTAGAGCGAGCCACACCTGCTGATTTCCTTCCATTTGATGGTGGGCCTCCTGGTCGTTATTGGAATAGGCCGGGCCTCTTCAGCATTGTCTAAACCCTGGATGAAGCAAGGCATTGCCAGCCGACAGCACAATCCATCTGCGGTCTCTGCAAAAGAAGGCAACATTTTAGTATCGATCTTTTCAAGGGCTTTAGTGTTAAAGCAAAATAGTCTCAACATTAATACAAACCTGAATAGTGTTCCACCATGCAATGCAGGGTGGAGAAAGTCAGACTTGGAGATATGTAGACCCATCCATTCGGGAGGGTAGAAATGCGGTAGTGCTTCACACAGTCCTGGTGCGAAGAGCTGGTTCTCCTCAGGATAGATAGCGAGTAGGAATCTAAATAAAGAAATAACACACAGATGCAGGAATTAATAAAATATGCCAGTCTTAATTGTTAACCATAGTTCCAGTTGTTTCTGAAGCAAACTAAATATTTCTACTGAGCTTTACAGTACAGTCTGTAAATAGCTGTGCCTTCAGTAGAAATAGAAATAGCAGTTTAAGGGCGATTTTGCTTAAGGAAATTATTATACTGGATTCAATGTCTGATGATGAATACTCCATAAATAAATAAATTCATATACATGAACAATAACAATCCTTTATACATACTTAATAAGTGTAACAAGCCATCACCACTTTTAGAAGTACAGAAGAAATGAAAATGAAAATAACTGGGTAGGAAATACTCAGCAGAGCTAGGCTAAGGGGAAATGCAGCTTCAAATGAAGAAATTTCAGGGTTCCCAGCATGATGTTGGCCTCGGACTGAATGGTGATGATAAATCTAACAATTAACAAAGGGGGAATAAAAAACAAAAAACAATAAAAACCTCTAACCTCTGCTTGTCTCTGACTCTCGAATCAAGAAGGCTCCATTCTGGTTATTAGGAAGCATGAGCAGCTCCACTGCTTTGTACCTGCTGATGCCTTTGAACAGCCACCTGCATAATAATAATTTAAAAAATGCACATTCAGAACAGTAAGATGAGAAGACAATGTCATATTTTACTGTTAGGAAAAATCCAGTGGAACAACATCAGAGCACATTCACCACTGGAGGAGGACTGAAACTGCAGGAGGGAGGAGCTGATCATGTCACCGAAAAAGAAAAGCTCTGTTCCAAACATTTGTCTCCACTGAGGTAAAAGTTCACCTACACAGGGACCCCTCCCACCTCTCAGGGAACTCCCCGCCTCCCCTTTCATTTCAACTCCTCTGACTTTTGTCATGCACTTCCTGCCCAATGTGACAAATCTGCTAACGCGGTCCTTGTGTCTGTACCTGTCAGTAACTCTGGCCGTGTACTCGATAGGGACGTAGCTCTCCCGGCCTGTCGTTGTGGATCTCACCATTATGAAGTCCCCGTCGCTGTGAGTTAAAATAAATACATAAATAAATAAATGACACTCGTCACTAATTGTAGCTGAACTTTAAAACTGAAACATTAAGAGCAGTAATACATACTCTGATGTCATGGTCAGTCTTTCCCCAATGCACATGGTCAGTTGTGTTTCTCCAAATGATGGGTAATCAACAAGAGACACAATCACGGTTTCTGGGCTCTCTGCACAGATAGAAAGGAAGAGATATTTGATTTTAATCTTGCCTTTGGCTAATTAATTATATATATATATATATATATATACATATATACATACATACATACATACATACACACACATTTCTGTCCTGGGATTAAACCTACCCATTGACTCATCTGGGTTTTCAAAGACTGTCAGGTTGGATTGGCATCTGGTGAGGCAGGTCCCCATTGTCTGTGGTTTTCTTGCTAATTTGAAATGTCTACTGCTGCTAGGGGAAAAAAAATATAGCGTTATTATGAAATCGCCTTTAGTAGCACAAATTCATAATTGAACTGCAAATGTAGTTCATGCATTGGCATTGTGGTATCTGTAAAGCTACTTAGAGGTGCAGGATATTTTTTTAGGACACCTGAATCCGGGCAACAAAACCAGAATACAGGAAGGCGCCTAACCACAACAAGAGGTATGATATCCTGTGTTAAATTTCCAATGCAATACTTATGTGAGAACTATGGTCAGTTTCTCAAATGCAAAGTGAGATGAGATTTTACTTCTGCGGTAGCAGCAAGACAGGAACATATCTCAAACTAAAACACTGTAACTAACCACTCCATTTCTTTGCAGTGCATGATCATCACCCAGTGACAAAAATTGAAAGGAAATTTAAGCATAATTTCCTCGTTGTGAAAGTGAAGTCCTGGAACAAAAGGGGGGAAATGGTAAGAAAGAAAAGCATATTCTCACCTTTTTCAATTCTTGGATGAAAAATGTCCCTCCAGAAAATATATTCCGCTCAATTAGTTAGACTCCTTTCACGATAAATAAAATCCAAGTCTTCCCAGTGAAAAATGCTCTTCTGCCTTCAGCACATCCAATGCTGCTTGGGTAACGTGTAGTACATGTATAAACTCAAGTTCCTACTCAGGCACGCTGCTCATTCAGTGTGTTCCTTGCTCTGATCAGTTACCACGAAGACTGCTGTGTTTGCGCAGCTGTTTATCGCGTGGGCTCACTGAAGAGAGGAAGCTTCCTGCCTGGCTTTTATACATGCGGCTTAACTGCAACTTCCTGTGACGCTCAACAGTGACATAAACTACCTCAAGTTGATCTCTCTGATGCAGGCTGTTTTGAAGAGGCACCAATTGTGCGCTTGTTTATGGAATGAATGTGTACGTCAGTGAAATTTGTCATCCCCATGTACATGAACCCTGTGGCGCATTGTGGGTTGAAGAGGTGTCATCAGTTTACAGTGACAGTTAATGTAAAATAAGCTTATACTGGACAAACTATCTGAATTTCTGTATTTTGAAATGTGCGGAAAAGGGAAAACCGTGGAGATGTTTTCGCTCTTTACATTATTATCCATCATGTTAAGATTCCAGTTGTTGCCGTGAGATAAAAGACAAACTTCTGCAGAATCAGGCGGTTCCACTGCCAACCTACGCGTGCCATGATTTCCCACAGTGACAATGCAGAAACAGCCCACCAGTGGGGTCCTGCTCTTTTACACATGTAAGTGTGAAAAGGTGAAAGGCAGCCCAGATTTTTTTTTTTTTTTTTTTTTTAAATTGTCATAAATTCCGTAACTGTGCAGCTCTACTGCTTATGAAACCATGAGAGGGCAGGAAAGAAAAACATGTCTCTGTTGAAAAACACAAACCAAACCAGTCGTTCTTGGAAATATTAATAATACCAAGATAAAACTGTCATATTTCCTTGTTCTGTGTCTTAATCAGATGTACTCTGAGCTGCTTCAGACGCAAATGAGCAAGTGTACCCTGCACGGAAACAATACAGCATGAACAGATCAGATTGGTGCTGAATCACCAGAACAGCTTGTTAGCACAGATGGAAAGAACTTTGTGCTCTTTTAAAAAAAAAAAAAATCTGAGATTAACTCATTCCAAACCACTGATGTACATCTTTCTCAAATAGAAACTGAAAAAGGGTCACTAAATAGTGCATATTTCCTGTGTTTTAGTCAACTCGTGTAAAAAAATTATGCAATGATCAGCCCGACTCAGCTTCTCCGAGTACAACCTCAGTAAATGCACCACAGATGTCAACAAAAACAGGGCATTCGTCATAATGGGGTTTATGCATGTCATCACATTATATTCTATGCAAAAATGCTCGGAAAGCTCCATCAAGTAAGGGAAATTAATAATTAGCAACAGAGCTCCCAGAATCATTACAGTAAGCAGGTCCTCAGTGTGTGTTATGATTAGCATATTAACACTATTTTCCCATTCTGCTTTGTTTTCAGAAATCATCATCTTATTTACAGAGCAGCTGATCATTGTTTTTGTAACATGTGCTAAATATAGACCACCTCATCTGTGACAGCAGAAGTTATCTCTCAGAAACAAAATAAGAAACAAGAGCGGTTGGAAACTCACTCACCACAGTCACCGCACTTTTCCACTAACGGGAGAGCCGATGTATGAGAACGCTCTGCTCGCAGACGCGTTCTTTCTGTCATTCATTCGATTAGGTTGCACGCTTGTTCACAAGCCGTTGGTTTAGCAGAATTATTGGTAAAAGCACTGACAAATAAAAACAAGACACGTTTTCGTCTCGTATCTTTATTCAGTAGTAATATAAATGAGCTAATCAGCAGACAGTGAGAAGCACCACATGGCCCCTGATGGAAGGGACTCATACTTTTCACATCAGATCCCACTTGTTGAAGGTTGTTAAAACAACAATGAATATACTAGTCAACTGAACAACATCAAAAAAAGGGGGAAAAAAGCTAATTAAAAAAAACATCAACACAAAGCAGAAGGGAAAATGAAATGCTGGGTTGAGTTAAAAAACCAAACAAAGTCAAATTACTTGAAGTGAAACACAACTGAAAGTTCAAGAGCAGCTCTACATTTAACTTAGCTGGACTTACAGTGTGCTACAGTATGCAATGCTACTTGCACGCATCATCCACATCACTTTATATGCAGCTTTATTTCTGCAAATATTAAGTAATCTCCTGCCGTGCGTTGTATCTAATTTGCATTGCAGCTAGTTTGACAATAAACACACACAATCATGATTTACAATCGATGTTAGGAGTTAAAAAAAACGTTACTTTGATTTCTACAGTGTGTGAAGATATTTGAAACAACGACAATGTGAAAAAAAAAATAAATACAGGACTGGACAGCTGAGTCACATGGTCGATCATATGGTTTTTGAATATACAACACATCTGAATGGAGTTATGGTTTCTGATAGGAATGTGAGTTTGACAGTGTATTTAATACAATATTTTATAATATGGATCTGTTAATATATTTATTACATCCTCCTTTCTAATCACATAGATCATTATAGATCTCCCTAGCATTGAGCTGCTTAGGATGAGAGAGAGAGAAAGTTAGAGAGACGTGGAGAAGGGACATAAGTTACTATGGGAGAGTGCGAGGTGGGGGCGGATTGGGGGCTTAGCAGGAGACCTCCATGGTCTGGGGCCCGGCCTTGCTGTCCAGGCTCCCGGTGGTGCCGCCCTCCAGCAGGCTGTTGACGTTGCTGCGGCTGCGACTGTTGTCCATGGAGGTGATGCTGGAAGAGGAGGTGGTGCGTGAGCGAGCCAAGCGAGTCATTCCTGCTGAAGGTACTGAAAGAGAAACGCGCGTTAATATTCCACTCACACGGCCCACAGACTCGGTGCACAGCGTGGGAATGCAGATAACGTGACACATCAGCAACAACAACAACAACAACAACAACAACAGGAAACAAGTGCTTAGCATGCAAACTGCTCTCATAAATGGAGACTAATCAAATCAAATAATCCACAAATGTGCTAACAGTAATACAGCAGCAGCACACCGTATTTGCAATCCAACGGAACTGACAGGAAGCAACAGCGGCAGCTCATGCAGTAAACTAGGACACTCGGGGCATGCTGAGAGGGAGTGAGGTGAATGTCATCAGAGTATGCAAAGGGTGCAGTATGCTGACTGTATCCACAACCCAGAGCTGCTGTTCCCAATATTAAACAGTGCTCTCTCGAGAACTTCGTGCATACATTGACATTCATCCACTGTACTGTTATGAGGCCACTGAGTTCAAAGCCTCCTCATCTGGCAGCTACTTAAAAACCTGGTACCTGATTCGTTGCTCAGGTGACTGAGAAGAACGTAGGGAACTTCAGGCAATGATTAAAGAGGGAAAGAAAGGAGAAAGGGAGACATGTTGAAAAGCAAGCTCTTCGTGGTGCTTTGCCACACCTCAGTGTATTTCGCAGCAATTTTTGTAGACAAACAGCTGTCATTTGTTTGCTAGCAACAGCAGGTAAGAAATGAAGACATGCATGCAAGTTATACCGTACACTTGAGTTCCTGAACTTTCTGGCCGTTTCCCTTTGCATTTCACACTGTGGCAATGTGTTAATGAGGGAAAACCAGCTTTCAGAAACATGCTGAGGTGTTAAGATTTTTTTCCACACTTTCACTGCATGAAAACACTCTTTTTAATCTGCTCTAATCCTGCAGTGGCATTTACTCAACAGGAGCACTTGGTGGCCTTTAAGGTAAAACCCAGGCTCTGGCATACAAGCTACACATGGCTGCCCCCCTACAGTGAATGGCCCGGGAAAGAGAGAATGCAAAATAGAGTTGGTGTTACAGAAAGACACACATAGGCAGCGATCATCTGTGCAGCCGGTAAAAGCAAAACTACATTCATCTGTCCATCGATCAGAGTCTTGGTTGGTGCATAGCAAGCCTGTAGGGTCTTCTAGAGATGTGTTTGTGGCTTCTCTGCTTTTTATGTTTTTATTTTGTTTTTTTAACAAATGAATGACTGTAAAGCCTGAAGGCCTGTTTAACCATGCACATTGAGTCTCTTTTGACAAATACTGCATCATTAAACAGTTCAGATAGAAAAGAAAACACACCAGGCAAAAAAAAACAAAAAAAAAAGGGTAATTTTTAACACCCACTCTGAACTGAACAGGAAGCAAATTGCTGTTCAGCTCACAGAATGTGATCGTCATTTCTAGAAGCACTAACACCTCACCTACTGAGGCTGGTGGGTGCCACAGACTGCAAAAAGCAGAGAGGATATGGTGTTAGCATCCATCGAGCCACGTGGGCTGCCTCTCCGTGAGCAGGGTGACAAAAAAAAAGCAAAAACTTTCTTTTCACGCTCTGCAGGCCAATGTCCGAGGGGGGGGGGGGGGGGGGGGGTGTTAGCAACAGCTCGCAGACTGCATTGAAAACAAGTCTCAATTAAGTAACTTTTGTCATTGCACTCACGTCAACAGGAAATTCAGTGGAGCGCCTGGGCCACAAACACGTCAGTTCAAACAGGTATTAGTCTGTAAACAATTCTTGGACACTGACTACTAGCAAACCAGTTTAAACCAGTTTAGAGTTAGATCTGTTTACCCTTCAGTCACATACAAAAAACCCCAAAACAAAATAAAAAAAACAAGAGCATCTTCACTTACTGTAGCCCATGCCCTGGACAAAGTACTTGAATGCCTCAGCAAGTTTTCCTGGCTGCAAGAAAAAAAAAAGGTTAGAAGATCGTGTTGCTCCAAGAAAAGAGCAAGATGACGTTCACGTCTCTCGATAATTTAAAAACAAACAAACAAACAAACAAAAAAACCCACCTGCACAACCTGGGGCAAGCCTCCACAATCAGCCATCTGAGAGGACATTATCAGTCTCATCAATAAATCACATTTATAAATATGAATATCATACATCTCATATGTCCGAAAGTGCAGTGCATAAGCATCACCTTTAGCAATGTAGTCTTGGTAGGATTTAACCTGGAATTGCACTCCACCTGCAACATCAAAGACAGGCAAACACTGAGTGATGAAGAGAAGGATAAAGAACCGCTGCTTGTTGGCATAACAAATCCTTCCCCAAGCTTCTTAGCGCACTGAGATGATGGATTGTAATCACCACCGGCACCACTCACCACGGCCTCCACAGCAGGTGACGTGTCACCGACCACCAGCAAAGCAGGGCAACTGGAATAAATGAGGAGTGGATATTCTCAAATCACGCCATGCACTCACAGCCCAATGTGTATATTTGTCTCATCTTGATCTCATAGACTTACGTTAGTGTGTTGACCGTGTCCTCATTCAGACCCACTATGGGCCTCTCGATCTCAAGGTCTCGACGGCTGGTGCGAGGGGAAAAAATGAGAACGTGTTAGAAAAGCTGAAAATGACGTTATCTCATTAGACCTCTGTGCTTTGCATTTTTTGTGCTTGTATATTTAGGCTTTACTCCACAGCAATTAACTGTGTTTGTTAATAAAAATTCTCATAAATGTAATGAATAAGCAAAAATACAGGCAACTGCGAAACCTAATATTAAATGTGTCCTGTTATGTTCATTACCAACTCTGTATTTTTTTTCTTAGACACGGCTGAAGCAGCTGCGAATGACTCATAATTCAAAATAATCCTTATTTATCTTATAGTGGGCCTTTTTCCTTCCCTCCCAGCCAGAGCTGCGTGCCTGAGATGTCTTTATCAGGGATCTAAGCTATGAAAACTGTAACAATATATAGCAGAAAACTGAAAATACAAAAGTTAATATATAGTGTATAATAACCATGAACTGTTTCATACTATTGGTAGGAGCCACAGAAGAGGGCCAGGTTGTCCTGGTTGATGTCTTGGGCGATGTGGAGGCGGTAGGTCTGGATCAGCTCCTGGTTGTCTGTGAGCTCATCCTGAGAACGGATTAATAAACCGAGAGCGTGATCGACATGGCACAATCTACTAGTTTCTATAACTGAGAGGACACAGATAAAATAATTAGCAAATGTCTGAGAAGTGTCGAGGGAAATTTTAAAAGACAGCCTCCAGAGGTTCAGCTGCTGTTTCACAGCTTCAATGAGAAAAGGTCAGGAGAGCTACATAGCAATAAGTGAGACTCACAGTGCTGAAGTGGTGAGCCATGACGATATCCACCAAGTTACTGGTCCATCCAGAAAGCTGCACACAAGAGAAAGACGAGCCACGGTAAGATACTAACAAGATCTGATTTATTTCTGGAGAGTGGACTAATTACAAGTAAATAAACTGACATAGACATCTTCAAGTTTTATGATTGTGAAGTGATCTACTGCTACTATAAATGCAGAGTCCCTAGATTCACTGGTATATCTATGTCAGCTGGTATACCTGCATTTTATAACTCTTGAGTGCTATAGACTTCGTAAATGGAAGAAATTGCTGAGGACTTTTCCTCTTTGCCATGTTTCAGACTTTAATAACAGCTCATAAAAGTGTGATGTTTTAAATGTATATGGCAGAAACGGCACATCATATTATTATCACAGTAAAGAATGTTTTCCTCATACAACCTTGTTGAATATACACAACGAGAGCACCATAGTAAACACAGTGTTTGTTCTTTAAGCCAAGAGGGGTGAGCTTTTATAGAATTTTTAACTAGGTAGTTGACTAGTATTGACTAGTACTGTCTTCAGAAGGCAGAATTTTCTCTTTTCATATATGATGAAAATCCTGGTCATCGATGAGGCGGAAATGCTGACCTTTGAAGCAGCCCAGTCAATCCAGCCTTCAGCACACGGGTCGACATTAATGAGTACCAGCCCCTCCACGAGGGACGGGTTGTTCAGCTGTGAAAGTAAAGATGCACGAGGATGAGAGCTTTTTAACAAAAATGTCTCCCTGTGTTTTGTTTTGTTTATTAATTTCTTCCTCTTTATCATTTTTAAATCATATTGTAGTTTAATCTGAGCATCTGAACAAGGGAATGCTCTCCCAGGAGCTACATCTTCACAACAAAAAGTTTGTAACATTTTGATGATGTTGCGTGTCCTCTAAAGAAGCAAAAACATGATTAAAAGTGAAGCATGTCTGTTCTGTTAAATGATGATGGAGTCACAAACCACTTCTAAATCAAGGGGTGCAGCTTTAGAACTTCCTGTAGACAAAAAGAGGGTATCTGGGGAAATCTAAGATCCAATGAGAGGGCGGCGGCTGCTGCTTCATCAACACGATGCTAATGCAGCGCGGCAGCATCTGCTGCAAATCCATCATGGGAAAACATTTTGTTCCAAGCCAGTTAAAGCAAGCAATGCTTTTCAGAATCAATTTTTCCTCATTAATTCTAAATAAGAACAGACTGTCCACGGAGAGCACAACGCTACAATTCCTCATTTCCACACCTTCCCCTTTTACCATCCTCTCTTTTTATCATTCATTTTTTAGAGCTCCCTCACTGCTCTATGTCACTTCTAGATCTTTCTGCTAGCTTGTGCTTATTTTAGCTGCACTGTACCAAATGCAGAAACAAAGCAATAGCAATGGAGAGAGAGATATTTAACCAAGGTGATTCATCACCTGGGGAATGGCAGCATATCTAGCAGACTGTAGAGGAACCTGATGCCCTGTGTGGGCTTGATGGGAGGCTTTAACGTTCAGTGTGACAAACTGTGTGGTCTGAAAACCTTTAATTATTACAGGCGAGACCGAGAATCACACAAATAAAGACATCAAGGGCAAGGAAGAACAGAAATATAAGGATGGGTGAGTCTACACGCCGTGGTCCTGCTGTGGACTTACTGCAAAGCGGGTGAGGATATACGCTCCTGCTCCCACGCCGATGCCGATCACGCTGTTCACCCTATAAAGAAACTGCTCGTTAGTGTGTGGCTGAAGATGAATAATTCATTTATGGCAAAATCATCTTATCAATAATTAGCTATCAGCCAGGGGACACTCACTTCAGCTGAGTCAACACAGAGGGCAGCATTTCGGCCAACTCATCCATGGTTGGATAGCGATACCTGGGCACGTGCGACACATGTGAGTCCACGCGAGCAGTAAGGAAAATGCTACCTTCAAGTTCATTCATAAGTTTAAATACTTCAGGAACAGACTGGATGATGACTGCACTTCAATTAGAAAATGAACCAACAGCTCACTTTCCTGTCTATGCACACAAATTGATTGGAACTCTCTCAACAGCACTGATATGAATAAATATGTACGCGTTCATCGGCGCATGCAAAACCAGTCTGACACTCACCCGCTGGGAAAGGGAGGCGCTCCCTCCTGCTGGCCGGGCGCATCGACGTGAACCACAGCAAAGTGCTGGGTGATCTCCTGCATGTCTTCATAGTTAAACAGGGTGTTGAAGCAAGACTTGTCTAGAAAGGTGGAAAGACGTAGACATAAAATGTGACAGTGCAGGGGTTAACGGTCTTTGTTAGGTGCAAAGAACAGAGCACTGCATATTGATGAGCTTATTTTTGGCCGACTCACGGTTGAGGCCGATGTCGTGATAGGTGAGGATGATGGGTCGGTTGCCCTTGGGAACGCCTCTCATTGTCACATGGAGAACGCCATGTGGCGTTTCAATGTCGTGCTCCTGTAGCCAAAGAGAGGAGGAAAAAAAAATAGTTCAGGACTAACACAGGTGGAAAGATAAAAAGCTTCCACATATGACCGCTACGACAACAATTCTGTTATAGCTGTTATAGCTGTTACAGCGTTACCCCAGAACTCCAGGAGAGTCCAAAAATCATCTAAATAAAAGAAGAACAATTGTTGTATGGGATTTTTCTCTTTCATCTCTGCCAAGCACAAAACAAAGACGCTTTCTGTCTCATTTCCCCAAAAGGCAGACATAAAGGCAACATTTTAGCTAAAACGAGCCATTTCTATCATACTGATTGAAGTCTGCATCAAAGCTCCAACATGGAGCCACACACAAACTAAAGTAAACAACCCACAACAAACAAGACATTTGGGTTATATCTTGAATTGGGCATGCAGAGGATAAACCTTTTGTCGCCAGCTCACATCCCCTGTGCCCTCGGACAAACAAAGCACTGAATGGCCAGTTCAGGAAAACAGTCTTTCTATCCAAGGGTCTGAAACTCACAGTTCTTTTCACAAGAATGACTTTGCAAAAATGCCAACATCATTTGTCTTCACTCAATGTCTTTGCAAAAAAAAAAAAAAAGACCCATTAAAATTCAAAGTGTTCATAATGGCTTCATTCTCTCTGTTGCTTTACAATTTGGGTTGAACACTCAGGGGGCTTGAGTACCTTAAACACACCGCTTCTGCAAAGGAAAACATTAAGAGGCTTCAACATATTTTCATCTGGCACTTAATCTGTGTGGAAGATCCAGAAAGATGATCAAGATAAAAAGAAAGAGTATTTAAAGATGACACAGCAAAAACAACAGTGCCTTAATATTGTTTACAGGATCCAAAGACAGGGCAGGAAGTGACATTAAGAGAAACAATAAACTACACAAGAAGAGGCAAATGCATTTCCCAGATTCCCCCAGAATCACCGAATCATCATGTTACAATGCACAAAACCTCCCAAGATCAGCATGATCTGCAGCTGCAAACTACACCCTGCACGTTCTAGCCACATGCATGCACGCTAGGGTGTCTGTGCTGCACAAAACAGCGGGTGGTGCCTCATCCGCTTGCCTCGTCAGAAGGCCCACTGGTCATCAATAATAAAGAGAGAGTGAGCCTGAGTGGAAGAGAGACACAGGTTACGGCTGACAGACTAAGAGGGGAGTGTGACTGACTGTACGCTGCCGTTTTTCCCCTGCGTAATCTCTGCCGCCTGCATATAGCTGACGGACATGTGTCCCAGTATCTTCAGAGATAAAGGCTAATTCTCAAGGGCGAGACTGCACTGACTTACATCTGCAATCTATAATAAGAGGAAAAATACTCACCATGTCAGCAACAGCGTGAGATATTTGCTTTTGAGTGGGAGTTGCTATAGAGATTAGCCTGTCGCACAAGACATGAAAACTGCATTCAAAAACACCACAAAGTGATGCTCAAGATAGCGAGCTACAAAACAGCTTCTCATTATAACCTGTATTTCTCAGATGGCACAAACCCTAAAGAAAGCCTATCTGCTGACAGGAAGCTCTGCCCTCGTCGAAGGGTTTTTAATGAAACGATTCTGTAACCTCGGTCTGGTGAGGTAACAGAACAACCTGTTAAAGGTGAAACTCTCACTAAGGCTGTGTTGCTGCAGAATCTTTAAGGTTTTTTAGACAAGGACAGAGTCAAGGACACTCAGTGCTTTGCTCTGAGAAACAATATAAATGCACTTTGTTCAAATGCTGGTATTCTGTTGTGTCTATGTGCTATACGTGCACCCTAACATGTGTTAGGTAAACCGGCGGAGGGAGAAATCAGAGGAATCTGGGAGGAAATAGAGCATGAAAGCAAAGAGTGACCGAGACAGGCTGGACATCTAGAGAGGGGAAAAAAGAAGGAGAGCACTGCAATGGCATCAACCTTTTCCCCACTTTAATACATTCATGATAGCTAGCATTTTGACGAAAAGTACGTAAAGGCATTTGGGCTGGGTTGGAGGTGAAATGGGAATACTGAGCAGAGGTTTTATGCTTTGAGGAGAGGGACTTTTCTGGTGCCACAAATGGGTGAGTACTCATTTTTCAAAGAAACATCGTGAGAGAGTTGGAGTGAGATGAGAAAAAGAAACAAAAAAAAAAAAAACAGAGCACTTTGTCATGCTGATCTTCTTCCCGCAATCCACTGCCTATCAATCCCTCCTCTCAGTTTACTCCACCCTGCCAGGAGAGGCATCAATCACCACTGGGAGCAGCATTATTGGGCGGAAACACCAAGCAGTCTGTACATGACTTAAGTGCACACATGAAAGTGGACAGAGCCCGGGATCATCTCGGGTACAGGCCAACCTCATCCATTTCTGACACTAACACGACCCTCCCCACCTGCAGCACACACAGTAAGTGTGTGTGCCATCAAAGCAGTGGGCTGAAACAACAAACTCAAGGTCTCTGCGGGGAAGGAACAACACGCTACAGTGGCTTTGGTGGTTTCTTGCCACGGTGTGTGGGGTGGGTGGTGAGTGACCTCCCTGTGATAACAGAAAAAAAAGAACACAATGCACACCTGCAAAACGCAACATCTACAGCAATTCACTCATCGCCGGGCAAGACATGATGAAGACATGCAGAAACAAACATGTGAGATCCACAGGGTCATTACACACACAGTTACCAACAACCAGCTGATGGATATTGACAGGCGCACATCCACAGGATGAAGCAGCTGCACATCCTAAAACACTTGAGCACAACACAAGCATCTTTCATATCATCACATTAAAATGCACAACTGCACCCTGAGCAGCTTTAGACTGTGCAGGCTGCACATATGGACGCTGTGTGACCTGTAGTTGCGCGCACATACGCACACGCACACACTGAACAAATGGTCACCCCATACCAGCAGCTGCCCAGAGAGCACGAGTCCCATCAAAGCCAGACCCCAGAGCTATTCCCTTCGTTTAGCCAGCTGCTGTTGGCATGTCTTTGGAGAAACAGCACCACAACACCCCTAATCTGAACCAGAACCTCCTTGAAGCACGGACAGAGCCAGGTGTGTCGAGTCAGGCGAGACACATTTGTCACTCACCACTTCATTTCCAGCGCATGCAATCTGGTCCAGGTCCAGAATAGCTGACATGGTTTTCCCACACAGCAGAGGAGTGGTGTAATGCTATGTGTGAGTGTGCGCTGGGCAGCTTTGAAGCCCTCAAAAAGGAGTAGGAGGAGGGAGGGAGCGTTGGTAGGAAGGGAGGGATGTAGGGTGAGGCAGCTAGAGCAGTAGCGACAAGGAAGGAAGAGAGGGAGGAGAAAGACACAGCAGATGGAGTGAGGAGGAGAAGGAAAAGTAACCTGAATGAAAGCAGAAGGAGGCGGTGGGGGATGGATACGATGCAGAGAGAACAAGAGAGAGAGCGACGGAGACAAGAGGTGGGAAAGAGAGCAGGAAAAAGACAGAGGGGGAGGAGAGTGAGACTGCAGTTTGTGCTTGGTAGTCACAGTGCGTCCATACATCCAGTCACTGGTTCTTCTAATTGGATTGCGGAGGGTCAGGTGGGTAGAGGCAGAGGGTGGGGTTTGGAGGAGAAAAGGAAAGGAGGAGGGGGGAATGGAAGCGGGGTGATGGGGTACAAAGAATGCAGTCCAGGAAAATGTGCAGGCTGCTGACGTCACGCTGTCTTATTGATGAGGAGAGGAGGCTGACTTTGACGGCTCGCCCTGGGCTGTTTTCTGCATCAGCAAAATGGCTGCTCGTCGCTAAGCACCGTATCCACATTTATTTTTGCATCACATTTCATCCGAATGGCTTTAGAACCCTGAAATATCTCCGTGTGAGTGGATATAATCAGATCCAGCTCACAGCAAGAGTGGACTAGCGTATAACACAGCAGGAGGGCTTACGATAGCAATAGCTTTGCTGCGGATGTTGGCTCATTCAAGGCACCACTTAATCATGTAAATGACTGTCAAGTATTGACTCTAACGCTGAGCTTTGGCTAATGACTCTCCTCGTGTTCCAGGCTTACGAGCAAAAGATAGCAAGCCACCTTTTCCCCTTACTATCAAAACAGGACATGATCAGGATTTATGTCCTCTAAACTTGCTGCTGAGTCATTTGATCCACGTAGTGTATTGCTCTCTCCTTCTCACTCTCCTACCATCAGTACAACTCCTAATGGTGCAGGGTGTCACGCCTTTGACGGGGTGCTCGGTGCAGCCAATGGCAAACATGTAGACACACCGAGTTTGTGAGGTTATAAGGACCAGGGTCTCTTTATTGGTTAATCATATAGCACCATGTTTGGTTGTAGACCAGTTTCTCTGATTTATTTCCTTTCTTAACCCACAGAGGGTGCCAGCGAAACACATGTAGTCATTTCATGCACTAAGTCATCATGTGCCTCACCACAGCCCCCTGCAGCCTGAGGAGTCATACAGATGCACAGTGACACTATGATCTGCACAGATTAGTTCAGTTGCATCATTTCCAGAAAGTAGGGTTTGATTTGAACCAATTTTTGTATATTAAAATGCACCAGCTCAAAACATTGTTTACCTGTGACACGGTCAGTTTGATGACAATTGTGTTAATCATATGTTATAGTCTACACAGCCACAAGATCTCCATCCAGTGTATCAGAAAGCATTCTGCACTGTCATCTTCACAACACTAGATGAGAAAGCTGTTCTAGCAACACATGGCAGCTCAGCATGTTATCAACACAGTTAAGGTTCTTTTTTTCCATTTAAATTGTCACTTGTCTGGAGCCATCGAACGGCCTCGTGGCGCCCTCTAGTGAGCATAATGAGACAGTGAGGATTTGAAAAGCCACAGACTAAATAATGATAAAGTTAGGCAAGGTTATAAAGAGAAACTGCTATTTTAAAAGTAAACACATCCCTGAAAATGTAAAAACCTACACGCTGCATACAATATATAAAACGCTATACATATATAGACACAATAAACAAAGCTTAAGCAAAAGTTTAAAAGATGGACTTAAAAACATAGCAGTGCGAGACTGCAGCAACACCATGACACTAAAACTATTTTTGAAATGCACAGTCAGCCATTTCAGTGAAGTCACTCAGCGTTCTGGGCCCCATGAGTTTGAGGAGTCTGTCACACACCTTCCTCTCCCTTTCCTGGCATAAGCAGAAAATTGTAAGAGAAACAAAGCTGCAGCAGTTTGAACCTTTAGGTTCCCTGACTCCACCCCACCACCACTGTCCTCCTCTGCAGGTATGCACAGCTCTGGCACGACTCCTGCAGTACCTGTGGACTGCCTGTGGTGGGAGCTTTAGCAGCAGGAAGAGAGCAGCTGGATTCATCCTCCAGCTGCTGGAATGTCACAGCTCAGAGTGATGTTGCGGCAGGCAGGACCCCTCCCACACAGACGTCTAAGGTCTGATGTCTTGTATAGGGCGTGTTCTCCTTTTATCTTAGTGTTATTACGCTGCGTGACGGGTTCAGTGTTATACTAAATATTTACAAGATATTTACTCCATCACGTCTATTGCCAAATGGCCAGATTACCAAATCAGGAGGAACACCAGCACAGTTTGTTAACACTATAAATCTTTTAAGAGAATTGAACATTCTCACGATCCATCATCAGCACCCTTTTTAGTAATTTCCCATCTTCAGCCGCTCCCTTATTCACAGGTTTGATTTATTTGGAAGAGTTTTTACACCAGTTACTGTTCCCAAAACAATCTTCTCAGGATCAAACTGGAAATTTTTCACTAGTTAGGTGAATGTGTAAAACCACTACACTGTGAACTCCCTGAGCTTCCTGAGTGTGACCATGTGAGGTCATAATGGCTGAAAGGCAAATGAGGTCAAACCACCAGTGGGACAGATTCAGGTTCAATTCTCTCTGTAACTGACAACAGCATGACTTCAAAGGGAATCACAAAAAAGTGGTAATAAAAGATTACACAGTGAACACGAGCAGCTGACTGACTGCAGGATTGTACGCACATGAATGTCTTAATAATAGTTCTGACAGGATGCTAAGGAGCATGCAGCTTGCCTGCTCCGGCTAACATGCTTACTCTCTTCCTCCGCCTGCGTCGGCTATATTTAGCTCTGCCGGGATGCTGGAAGGAGGCGTGACTGCAGAAAGTGAGCTAGGGATGAAAGGTTTAACCCTTTGCAGTCATGATGGCCATTAAAACACAGCACAGAGCTTTCCCCAGCGTCGTGACTCCTCCTCCTGCAGGAGAATCGTTGCAAGAAAAGCAAACTGCCCAAGAGGTGGAAGGCTGGAAAGCTCGCTCCTCATTCTAAGACATAAAAAGGAGGGGGATCTGGAAAACTGCTTCTTCAAGGTTAATAACTCTTCTTCTGGAATGACAATTATTCTTACATTATCACATAAAGGAGCTTGACTATGAATGAAATACAGTAAAAAAGGCAGGCACTAAACTCATACTGAGGAAGGTGCTACAGTTGTTTATTCTTCAAAAAAACAACCTGATATGAATTTAACATAATCTTTGCTTTATGCAAAGAATCAAGTGAGTGTGCATTCTCAGTCATTAGCACAAAGCCAAAGCACTATTCAATTTTTTTTTAAAAAGGTCCTCATTTGCAAATGATCACTACACTTGCCTCCAAAGAAATAGATGCACATTAGCAAAAGCAGCAGAATTTTAATCAGGTGAGCACATAACTACTGGTTTTTCCTTTCTGTCACAGTCAGCGGTGTCAAGAGTAAACGCAGAGAGCAAGTTGGACCAAACACGCCTTTCACCTGCATTAGGCATCCATAAATGTGCGTGTTATTACTGAGTAACGGTGCTCGGATGTACAAAGAATGCATGGGTTCAGCAGTGTGGAGCTGAGAATGAATCATAATGCTAAATTAACAGTGGGAGCAGAGAGCTACACTTACCTGGCAGTCGAAATCCTGAAAGTTGCGTGCATTCTGCATGAAAAGGAAAAGAGGAGAGTTAAATGTACCGTAGTATGCTAAAGCTGGTAATCACTCTTAATGTGTTTGTGTAACCCCACCAGATGAGTGTGGTGCAGGATGTATACATGTGTGCAGACAAAATGGCAATAACCCATGTCTGATTACATTTATATCCATGACATTCATGCAGCTCTTCACGGAGCTGTTGATAACTTATCATTAACTCCTTAGTTTAACAGCATCGAAACTAAAGTCTTTGCTTCACATAATATATGTGATGGTGCACAATTCTGATGTTTTTATGCTAATTTGCGTTGTTTGAGGCCTGAGTGGGCAGCCGACCACAGAAAAGATGCCACTGGGATTGAGTTGCAGGAGAGACCAGTGGGGTGTTCATGGTTTTAAACGGAGATGGTTTCTACAGAGCGGTCCTTTTCTTCTTCTAACTGCCTGTGCAGCAGAAATCTGGATACAAATCCACCATTATAATGTAAATAAATGCTGAAATAATGTTGAGATGTGATGAATGTCTCAAAAATCTCTATTGGAGTGGTTAAAGAAATATGGATAGATTCACTGCACCATGTCAATCATCACACTTTACAGGGCATCTTGATTGCAGTCAGGTGACTCAACATATTAAAGAGACTTTTAAACAGCTTCTTCTAGATAGTCTGGGACGGGAGACGGTGCAATGAAGCTCCTATGGTTACAATGATGAGCTACAATGAACAGCAGCCAACTATGCGTGCCATAGACACGACCTACATATTAAAAATCAGTCAAGGCTTGAGTAAAGCTGTGGTACGTGGTGCCACAAGACAAAGGGGAAAAAAAAGTCTTGTCCAAGTCACCAAGCTTAACCATTTCTTTTACATCTAACAAGTTAACTGGAAATACTGACAGCTTGGTCTCCTTATAAATATCAGACCTTAAAGAAAACTAAGATATGAACTACACTGTGATTGGCCAAAAACAATTTTTTGTTTTGGCCTATTGAATGTGTCTTTATTGTTGTCCCCACTAGTGCGCTAGATACAAAACTAATTATCAGTTTTCCTCATTTCACCTAATAGGCCTGTTTTGCTTTTATTAAAGGCACTTTAATGCCATACTAAATAACAGGATACATTTATAACCTTCGCTGGCTACCTAGGTGCTCTGAGCTTGACCAGTGTAATAAGAAATTATCAGTTGGCAGTCAGAACCAGTTTCCACGACTTTTACAGAAATGAGGATCCTCCTTCATCATTGTTATCACATCATCAACATCATCTCAATCCACTTTGAAGACTCATCTGTTTAATGAGCTGACCACTAGGTGGAGTGAGAGGTCAGTGCCAGTCTCCTCTATTTCAATGATTTCCATGATGCATTTTCCCCACTCTGTCTTCTAACATAATACATTTACCTTAAGTGGCATAGCTCACAGTCAGAGAAATGTTCTCATTCTTCAAATCCACCCCTGAGGTGACGCAATCCCCTAAGAGCCGATACATAATCACACACTCCTCCCTCTGAGGCACGATATGCTCCTGACTGTGTCAGTGATCGGGGTACAGAACAAACCAGACACATCATCATCGTCATCATTGTTGTTCTAATCAGTTAATCAGGTGTTGAGAATGAAGGCGGGAAGAAGGAAAGACAGGTAGCGCTTCTTGTCTCTTTCTGCTTTTATTGTCCCTCACTCGCTGCAAACTTTCAAGCTTCAGAAATAAAAGAGATGAGTTTCTTTTAGCTTTTCCTTTGATCTCTTTACCTCCTTGCCAGACTGTTTTCTCTGCCTCTGTTACGTATTCTCTCATTGCTTCATTCTGTCTACAACCCCTTTTGCCGCCCCCCCATTCCCTTTACACTTGAGCATATATGAATAATTCACTTTGATGAACGGCACTGCAGAGCATGCATGACTAGTGTATTAGCGTATGTATTTTCCTGGGAGTGCTGTAGTGGGTGCTTATTCATTTTTAGGAGACAACACATCTGTTCATTTTATGTGTATGGTTACAAAAAATGAATGTTGTCGCCTCTGCAGCTTGTCATCACCTTGTTCTCGCTGCAACTCACCTTATTGGTCAGCAGCGGCTTGATCTCAGTCAGCTGTACATCCTGGAGCTCATCCATCTTCCTGTTGGATCACTCGAAACCACTGTCCAAGAAGGAAAAACAAAACATTTTCATCAGGAAGAGGACGCATGCTCCCAAAGACACTTAAAATCTCAGATTAAAAGATGTCCATCTTTCTATCTTGCCTTTTTAAAATTCACACTAGCGCTGTGACACTTGTGCTGTTATAAGAGTCAGACACAGAGACCAAAGGGCCTCATTTCTGCTCCACACAGGTAGTGAGCAAACGCAAATATATATCAGGCCAGATTTAACAAAAAGTCCCGAAGGCCACCTCATTTGTTTTCCCCTTGAAGCCAGCCGTTTGTCCCTGCTCGTAATTAATGAACAAGAATCCTGACACAGAAGTGTCCCCCTCCCTCACTTTCCCTGAAATGCTACCTATTTTGCCCCCCTGTTTGCACAAGGTGAGGACAGGAAGTAGCATTGAATTACTTGGCCGTTCCTAGAAGCGTGGCTCATGTTGCACATAGCAGCAGATGGAGGCTCTAACTCTTCTAGGTCAATGCTTACAACTGGCAAGCTAAAAAGACAGCAGACAGCCTTTCTATAGATGGACAGCATTAAAAGAACAAACACACACTATGCTAGGAGAAACAAGCAAGACGTGTAGGCAAATGCAATTGGATGGAAGACCGGCCAACTGCTACCTTTTAATCACTTCCTGAATCCAAGCCAACCCCCCTTGGAATGACATTGAGCTGCTGGTATCAGATAACCTTCAATTGGTTAGAGAAGAGTCAAACAGCCAAGTTCCAGCAGGAGACACCAGAATAGATGACGTCATGCCATGTTTGTTTTACCAGCAGTTTCACCCTGCAATTGCCGGACAAAGGTCTAAACCCACATCTGCCTGCTGATGCATGAATCGACTCAGGGGTCGTACTGGACTAATAACAGATTTCAAATTGCATGGGAAAAAGCCAGGGAAGCAGATGGCAACAAGTGAGCACAATCCTCAAATTACATAAAAAAAAAAAAACAGTTTAGAGAAAGAAAAGAAAAAAGTGGAAACATCCAGGATTGGAAGGACTCAGCGATCAGTAAATGGGGAGTGAAAACATGCCAGGCAAAATCCCTGCTGACAAATCCGGCTCGGGAGTGGAACTAAATAATATTTAGACAACTGAACAAGGAAAAGAAGAAAAACAAATATTCTGCATGCTTGAGCAGATTGGGTGTATTGGTCGGATCAATCCAATACTTCCTCAGGCCGTCACAGAAAGAAAGGAGGCAAAGACCTGCTTTATTTGTAGCTGGCTAGTGGGGTAATTGAAGTGTTTAGTGCGACGGGGGGGTCAAGGCAAGCTTAAACTGACAGGCTGACTGGGTGGCTTTCATAGCCTAACCCCATTGACCTCACCGCCTTCTATCCTCTACACCAGCAATATTACAGAAGCAGAACGCTTGCTTTTATCTTGAAAACTGCTCAAATGCTCTACACCTTTCTTGTGAGCGACTTGCTTTGTGCAACCTGGCGTTGCACAAAAATCAGCCTCTCTTAGACATGCACTGTTCATTAATCTCACAGCATTTGAATTTGCGCTTTCCTGTATAAGCTTGGACCCAGTAGCATATACATGTCACCTTCAAAACAGCACAGCAGCTCTGAGTGCATATTATACCAAGGCAGGCTCACACACTGAATCTTCAGTTGCTCAGCTCATCATCGCTTTGTAAAATGTCCTAAACAGCCACGACAGGAGAAAGAAAAATAGGTACACTAACATTTTTACTGGGTTTTAGAGTGTGGCTGTGATGGGTAAGGTTAAAACAATTGATCGCTAGCAACTTTACAATCAAAATATTGGCAGAACATTAACAATAGCAGAAGTCAGTTTGTTGCTTCCAGCTGTTTTTAGAAGTCTTTTTTTCTATGTTTTCCTTTACATGCTTACTTCACTTACTGAGAGCATCACAAAGCAGAGTGAGAGAGTTGGACCTATTTATGCACATGGCATAGTGCTTCATCAACAAGGTGTGAAAGAATTGATCACTGACTTCCTCAATTCACAAAGGTGAGCAAGTAGCTTCTCTGTTATCGAGGTGACTTCCTAAATATAGAAGCCGAGGCAGGAAAACTCACAATGTCACGAGGGTTACCTGCCTCACTCTGTCACTGTTGTGGATATATGTGAATGAAGCAGAGAGGAACACTAACGTAACGCTACGTCGGCCTCATCTAAATGACAAAATGCCATCATTTATCAGACTGATGAAGCCGGAAATGTTACATATCATGTGACTGTAAATTGGGTACAGACTAGCTGTATCCCAGAGCAGCTCTGCTGGTCTCATAGCCCCTTGTAACAATGCAGGTAAAGAGCACCAGATCACATTTAGAAA
This sequence comes from Perissodus microlepis, assembly GCF_051167445.1. Taxonomy (NCBI): domain Eukaryota; kingdom Metazoa; phylum Chordata; class Actinopteri; order Cichliformes; family Cichlidae; genus Perissodus; species Perissodus microlepis. The sequence goes on from NC_140465.1 coordinate 8,756,937, forward strand.
CATCCACTGCCTTCGCCACCCTTTTCCTGCCTACTCTATGTCTGCGCTACCATTCAGCATCTACAGCTGTTGCCATAGAGACAAAGCTGGTTGCTGATGTTTATTCTAAACTGGGATAGACCCACGGGACAGATGTAAGGCAAAGAAACAAGGGGAATAGATAATGGTAGAAATGAGAGCTGCCGAAACACGTTTTGAGCTTCATTTCCTTCAGTGCCGTGGAACAATGCTCGAGTGTAACACATACATGTTCTCTCGATGATAGCAAAGAGTTCTATAACTGTAACAGGAAATGATTCCCAGGCTACAGCAGGGAAATTCACTTTGCAGCTTGCAAGGTTTGTCCCACATTCACACCATGGAATGTGGAGGAGGATGGGGGAAGGATTCAAAGTGCTGATATGGAACAAGATCTTCCTGCCTTAACAGCATTACCATCTGTTGTAGCCGATCACTCACAAACAAATTCTCTCTAATACCAGGTTCTGTTTTACTCAGCTCCACCTGCATTAATACGAGTAACACCAGATTGCATGCTGGATCTCACACTTTAATTTCCCACATCTGTGCTCTTCAGGTTCTTTCTCCTGCAAAAGCGTGTTGCTTTTAGGAGAGCCTCATCGCCAAGGATAAATATCAGCTCACACAACGAGGAAAGGAGCAGGCAACAGAGGATCCTGCAGAAAGTGTGTCAAGGAAAACACACATGAGGCTCTTTCTACGCTGAAAAGGTCATCTTTCATTACATTCTAGAGTCAGCAGTGTCTCTGAGAGACCAGGAGGTCTTCCAATTCTGGCAAAATGACTTTATTGGAAGAATTGCAAAGACATGCTGAAATCTGTCAGTTTAATAAAGGGATAACTCATTTACCATCGCTCCCCCTCCTCCCCGTTCTTCTGCTGGCAAGCACTCCTGCCTACCTCACACAGAACATCCTGAGCTTTAAGCAGAGACAGAGCCAGTCTTTGCTTTAACAGTGAGACGCAGGCGCCTGAATACATCCGTGTGTGGACACAGTGGCGCATGCCAAACACTTCCTTGAGATATACCTCATCTCTGCCAACAAAAGGAGTCCTGTAGCTGCCATGTCAGCAGGCATCCCTGAGTGATTGATGAGCAAATCCCCCTCCTCCCACTTTTTCCTCACTCCCTCATCCTCTCCTTCTCTGCACTCTCTCTATCTTTTCCTTTTTCTGCTCATCTCCATCACACCTTGGGCCATCAGGAACTGTTTGCAGGCGATGTGATGGGCAACTGAAAGCCCAGCTGTGCCACCACTTAACTTAGCCCTTTTTGCCCTTTTTCACCATGGCAACAGTGACTTCAGATTTACTTGTTTACGTCATGGCCACACTTTGACTCTGGCCTCTCTGCTTTCATGCTGAATATCAGCACAGTGACCTCATATTAACGTGCCTCCAGGGCTACGAAGACCCTGACTCAGCCATCAGGTGTACTGCTATGGCGATAAACAATGAAATCCTATCGACTCACTGTCATCCGGCACAGTGGGAAGAAGATTACAGCAATGACGGTGGGGTTCAAATGAAGGACTAATTAACAGCCCCCAAGAAAACCAATTAAAAAAACCACAGCGCACAAAATGTTACAAACATGGTTTTAAATTTAATTTTTATATAGAAAACTACAAAAAAAAAGTTTCAGTTCTTCTGCATGGCTTCTGATTTGATCTTTTATCTTGCGCCTTTCCAGGTTTACAGTTCTACACATTTTAAACATTTCACTTCAACAGTACAAAAAGCATCTTAGTCATTGGTAATGTGTCACTTTGCCCTACCACACATTGCCTTTTTAAAATTCAGAATCCTTATGGTTTATTTATCTTAATGACTTTAACTTCAAACTATCCTCTTAGGCTGATCTAGATTCATTTGAAGTTTGTTTTCTGTGGTATGTAAAAGGGATTCTTGCTTAAAAGCAGCGAATATTTATTTTCATGTTTTGATCCTCTGAAAGTCGGTGCTGCAAAAGTTTTCAGCTTGCACAAAAAAAATAAAAATGACTTGAGACACTGGCCAAAATTTGCTCTGTGCAGGAACTGTATCCTCCATAGAACAGCGCATTTCTAAACTGATGATGCTTGACAGGTCAGCTCGCTCTCTGTGAGAGTTTAAGGTCTTTGGTGAGCGTTTTGATTTTTTATGACCACACATCATTTCACACAAAACAAGAGGGAAAGTTCAGCAAAGCCTTCAGATCCCCTATAAGTCTCACCTTAATCCTCAAGAAACTAAGCTAATTTAGTGAGTGAAATTACAGACTAAAGTCAGGGATTAGAAATGGAAATTTACGGGCGCTCGCTGTGTGTGCAGGTGACCATGTGCCACATGACTGAAAGGCAGCAGCTCGAGTTTAAATCTGGCCTGAAAAACTTTCCTGTGTCTTCCCCTATGGTCTCTTCACTGTTCAATAAAGGTGAAAATGATAAAATCTAAGCTTATAATTTTAAAATCATACATATATTTCCTGGGTACACACAACTTTCCAGTGGGCCAGATCCTGGTAGAAAAAGAAGATGAAGAAGCAGAAACACTTCCATGGTAAAAAAAACTATCATGGCATGTATAAACATATGTCTGGGCTCATTTCTCCTTCCCCTGGTGCTGTTTTGAGTGGCAGTTTTTGTCTTTTGGATTTTATTAAAATTGTATTGACTTTATTCCTCGATAAAGCTTCTTCTCCTTTTGCTCTCAGTATTTTTATTCTAAAGTGAAATGGCTACTTTTGGTTTCCCAAGTTTACTGATCTGATCGTGCTGACAGCTCGACTGCCCAGAGCGAGGCCTGTAATCCTGGAGGAGCTGCAGAGGTGATGATGGGGGTTCAGAGCCGGAGCCATTCCAGCAATCATCATGGGGTTATGTGAGGTCCTTGGACAATAAGATGGACGCGCCTGGCGAGCTGACTAAGACCCAGGAACACTGTGTAATTTTATTGTGTTACATATTGTGTTGCAAATGAGACTACACTCACAGTTCCCTAACCACAGTGTAACTATATCTGGCTCCAGGACTTTTTGTATGTGATGGGTATTTACTGTGAGCGGTAATTACTGTGGAGGGACTGCACTCTTTGGAAATTAAATGTGGTGTAGTCCCAGGCATGTTACTACAAAGAAACATTTTTTGGCCTTAATATTGAACTATGAGTGGAATGAATCCATATTACTTGCCAAAGGATTTCTCTTCTGTGGTCAGAATCCAGTATCTACTCTGAATCATCCAGTTGGAATCGAAGTGGATTCTTCCATCAGCTGACACAGAGATCATGCAAACAACTGTGGCTGTGGCCAAAAGTTATAGATAATAAAAGGAAAACCTCTGAACCACGTGATCTTTTCAGACAGGCAGTGCCAAAAGGACAGATACAGAAACTCTTAACACCTCACCTCTATTTATTTTTTCACATCTTTACTTGGCTCCAATATATGCAGATTTAATTTATTGAGCTTTTTAAAAGTTATTTCACTTATTTAATTGTGCTCTTTTTCGGTAATTTTTACCTTCTTTTTTGTCATATTGCATCTAGTTACTCTATTTAAACGTTGTTGTTGCAGGTTCGTTTAGCCTTCAGTGTCATTCCCAAAAACTTACAATTAGAAATGTTCCTAAAAAAAATCTATGGGAACAGTACAATTGGAATTAAGTGGGAAGCATTAGATAAACTGACAGAGAATGACCGCTTAATATTTTAGCCGCTATAACACAAAATGTCCCAACCTTTGGGGAAAATTTAAGGATATTTTATTATCTAATAAATAACCCAGTTTGGTTACTGGAATGTTAATGGTATTTAGGGCAGCATCCAACGGAATATCTTGTCCTTGACTTTGGCCTTTGACCAACTCACTTCCACTGAGAGGACGCAGACTTATCTGCCCATCTGCCAAAATGTTACAATCACAGAGGAACACAAGCATGTCTGTCCTCAACTAAAACTTCTGTCCTCATTCAACACTTCAGCGATCTTCACATCACAATAGAAAACAGGCTAGCACAAATTCCACTAGCCTCCTGCCAGCCATTCAGAGAGCCCGACATCCATGTCTGCTCCTCTGTTTTCAATTTCGGGGTAAGCACAAATCTGTGTAAACAACTTCGCCTAACCCGGGCACTGGTGCGGTGATGCCCTATTCAAGTGGAATCTTTCTAGTGTACAGTTACTAGAAATTTCCTTATCCTCACTTTTCGTAAACAGGCAAAGCCGGTGTTTATAGTTCTGAGTCTTTAGAGGCGACAATCCGCACCGGAGTAAAGCTAATGGGCTGTGACAAGGCTCAGTTGCAGATTATTGCTCTAACTGGGGTCATTTGGTAAGAGAATTAGAGGAAAAATCCATTCGTTTTGCATTTTAGACCCCCCCTCCCAGCCTAGTCCCCTTGTTAGGTCACTAACAATGTAATTGACAGAAAGAATTTAAACCCAGAGAGATAATACCTGGGAGGAAATCCGATCTGAAGTCTGAGATGTTTTGTTCTCCACTGTGGGAAAAGCTGACCTATAACACGAAGCATCTCTTGCAGATACTGTCAGCAAACCCACACAGATGAACGAGCACAGACACACGGCACACACTGGCATGCACGCGCACTCGCACGCAGCTCCCCGTGTTTCGTGTCTGTGTAATTAAATGACAGCTTGCTCTCCTGGGGCTCCATCATCCTCCTTACAGCTTCTATTATTCTCCTGATACAAGCTGGCAGAAGAGTTTTTCTTCTTTTGACAACATGAGAAAAAAACTATAACGAGACATGCTGCTGACATTTTTCTCAGGATTCAGTTGAAAAGGTATATTTTTATCCAAAATCCCAAATGTGGGGCAACACTAGGGCTGCCACGATTAGTCGACTAGTCACGATTACGTCGACTATCAAAATCGTCGACGACTGATTTAATAGTCGACGCGTCGTTTGAAGCTTTGTAAGATCACAAAAGACGCAGGAATAAGTAGTAGGATTTAAGAGTGTATGTCTGTGAAGGTTCTCAGTCATCCAGGTCATCGTAGTCAAAGGAGCTTGCAAAGAAAAGCGTCTGGACTTCTTTAAGTTACTTGAAGACGTTTCACCTCTCATCCGAGAAGCTTCTTCAGTTCTAAGGTCAAATGGTGGAGAGTCCCAGATATAAACCTAGTGGGAGTATCCCCCCACAGAGGGACAAAAGGACCCCCTGATGATCCTCTAATCGCCTGAGCCAAGGTGTGAAACTGGGTGTGGGTCCCAATCAGCCAGAGTTTCGGGTGTGTTCATTGTGAAACCTGGCCCCACCTTATCATGCGAATTCCTGAGGTCAGATGGCCCAGGATGTGAGTGGGCGTTAAGGCGTCTTTAATTTAAGAGTGTAATAACGGACTGAAACAGAAGATGGCAGCACTGCATGTACAAGGATGCCAGCTGCCGTTAAACCCCAAAGAAGAAGAAGAAGCAGTGTCCCAGAATTCATAGCGCGGCCCAGCTCAGTTTCCAACAATGGCGGCAGCTAGTTAGTTTTAATATTACTCTTATTATTCTTTCTGGGTCACAAAATAAACGTTTAACATATTTTCAGGCGAGAATGTAGCTGTGTAAACCTCAAATATCTGCTCAGTTTATCAAGACACCACATATTTTCAGAAGCGCTCCGACGTTTTCGGAGACGTCTGTTACCCACTAGCTCGATAGCTAGCCGTGGGCAAGGCTAACTAGAGCCCGTGAGAGCACCGGACTCCCGGCAAATCGTTTTCAAACCCACTGCCGTCTTTCGCTACTCAGGTTAAATATATATAAGTCACTTAGATAACTTAAAATGTTATTGTTTGGCTTTTTTTAGTATTTTATTTGTTCCTGGGTAAATCGGTTTGGATGAGATTAAAGTTATAGTTTTTACACAGCTGAATAAACGTCAAGCAGACAACTGATTATCAGAAGTGTGAGACACTCGAGAATTTACTCCGGTGTCCTGTTATATTTTAGATAGCAAGGAGTTTATTAAACTTCACCGAAACAATCTGCAAATATCATTAAAATTTAATAAACTATCATCTTGTCTTTATTTTTAGTTAGCACATACCTTAAACACTTACAGCTGTAAGCTAATGATAGTTACATAAGAGCAGATGCCGCTGTACGTTTTACGTCCAGTGGATGATGATCTGATTAGTCGACTAATCGCAAAAATAATCGGTGACTAGTCGACTATCAAAATAATCGTTTGTGGCAGCCCTAGGCAACACCCACAGCTGGTTTTGACATTAAACTTCTAAACAATGGCTTAGGCTCTGTAATAAATGAATACACGCCAATACGCATAGATGATCACTGCATGGGAAAGCCTGCCAGAGAGAAGCTATTTCAGGACAGTTAATAAGACAAACAAATCTACCACCTCCTTGTTTGATCCTTCTAGGACTAAAAAGGTCTAATAAAAGCTAAAAGCTGCATTACTATAATTGACTCACCCCTCTTTGAGAAAGGAATCTGAAGGCGCACTGACTCAGTCATTACTACATTTAATATCCTGTGCCTCCGGACAGTCATTACTCAAAATGCAAGTGATAAAAATGTTGCAGAGGCTGTACTTGGAGGGCTCACGGGACATTACACACATAGGAGCAATAAGGTTTAAGACCTATTCACCAGACAGAATATGTCCACAGAAGACTCACGACTTTGTCCTCTGACCAGTTATGTTCACTCTCGATGAACATGACATCGCTGTCTGTGATAAAAAGCTTTAGCGACACTGTAGTCAGTGCACTCATCTGCCTGCCAAAAAGAGAGGGCCCTCTTCTACTGACAGATTTCTGTAAAAAGGTAAACACCTATTTACACTCACACAATTTCAGACAACTAAAAGCTTGCATACTTAAAAAACACTAACACATTTCAATCCAGTTTAGCAGGGCTTCACTGGCATGAAAGACACTATAGTGGTAAAGCTACTTCAACAGCCAACAGCTGCATGTGGGGAGTGTGTTCACTGAAATAAGATCCAATGAAAATGATATATAATACACATGTAAATGACATTAAACTGCTTAGCACAGCTATAGGCCTACAGACAAAGGTAACAAAGAGACAGACTTGCTGTCTCCCCGGCAGCAGGAGCACTAAACAGGCCACAAAGCACTACCTTAATGAGAGCACATTAACCCCATGCCCCACCAGCACGGACACTATGTTGGCAAAAACAAAGTGAGCTCTAGTATGATGACTACTGCTGATTTTATATTATAGCTAACATAATATACCATTAGTAAATTATTTAGTATTATCAGTATCACTGACAGTATATTATTCTGCATGTAAAAGAAACAAACATATGAATCACAAAACTAAAAGCACACAAACCAATATCTGATTCGAGGAACACTCAAATACAGATGCCTATATTATTGCTGAGCATTTTTTTCCCCCAATTATTAATAAGGAGACAAAAAGTTAACATTTATAGCAGATAAGATGCAAAGCAGTGTAGGCGCATGTTACGTTTCTAGATGTTCTTATTCCGCTCTCTCTCCTTTGTGCGTCTTACATCTGTGTTGGCAACCATAACGCAAAGTGCTGTGAAACTGAGCACTCCAACATCACCTAAGATCTGTAACAGTATCTCACGATATGAGCGATATGAGATCTTATTTTTTTTTTAAAAAAGAGCCTAGAAGAGTTTAGCATTAGTAGCATAAAGCCTGAAGCCTCCATTGTGGTGTCTGACAAATTTCCGAGCCACGAGGCTAAGAGTGATAACTATCTGATAACTTAATGGCAATTCCCAGTTGATATGGCTGTGACCACTTGAAAAATCTCAACGTATTGCCCAACTTTACAGTAAATATATGTATATGTATTGTATGTGTTAAAAAAACGAAGGTGAGCAAAAAGATATATTGCACTTTGAAAGCTTGGTATTTACACCTGTCCATCGAATGGCGAAACTGACACGGGGAAGGCTGCGATAATTAACTGGACCGATTAATAAGTCTATCACCAGCATGGACACTTATGCACATGTCTAATCCTGCAGAGCAGCTAAGTGCAAGAAACCATCTTATTACTCAGTGAGTGCTTTTAAAGGATTCCTTAAGGAGGGCACTTTACCTGCTAATTGTCTTATGAGATTGAAGAGCACCATCTGGCAGATTTGATTCATAACAGCACATCTACGGGCATAATCAGCATGTTTTATGTCTTACATGAAGACGCACATGACGAGAGAAAATCTCAGAGGACAACTTGCTGGCTCCCTAAACAGAGTGCTATGGTTTGTAAAAATACTTTTCATAATGTTCAGTCTCAACCTAAATTTACTTCACTAATGCAGACCCAGAGACCAACAGTAATATTTTCCACTGGTGTTCTGATGTTTCAGACCAGCAAACTGGAAACTCAATTTATCCATTATGCAGTTGTGGATTTGGGTGTTTGCAAGAGGGAAGCTGGGATATGAGTCAGCCCTCCCCATGCCCCACCCTCCTCACTACATTGTACTATATAGTCAAGCATCTATTCTGGTCTTCGTTTATAAATAAAGTAGCAGTCCTTGCACTAAGCTGCAACTTTATGAGAGCCTTAGTGGGCAGTGTGACTGGACCCCTGTGACTATATTAAACTGCATAGTTTAAAGTAAATACATCCAAATTTTCAAGTGTAATCACTAGAGACCAACATAATTTAACACTGCTTTAACTCGACACTGATGCTAAGATACCAAGCCGCATCCTCCGGGACTGAAAAATGAAGCCACCGTTGAGGTGTCAGAAACTGCACTTCCTCTAATAATGACTGGAAGTTAACTCGTCAAGTGGTTGGAGTTTTAATGATATTACCTAATGAATAATATGGCCTCCTGGAGTTTGTGCTTCAGTTTTAAGCTAATTAACACTTGATAACGCTTCTGTCTCATAAACATACTAGTCATGAGAATGCATGAGGTTCATATGATTGCTCCTATTATTCCTCCTTGATTCTTTGGCTTAACATCATAGTTAGTCCTACTTGTGGAGCTGATTGGCTAATTGTGAATCCCCCTGCTGCTGCATTGGACCAGCTGCTTTTTCAAATGAGAAACTTTCATTTTTCCATCGGAAGAATCAGTCAACAGTCAACCCCATCGCATGAAGTTGACTGATTGATAAAAAGACTGGTAGGATCAAAAGACCTGAACCAAAGCAACATCAATTTGGACCAGAGCTGAGGTGTAACACAACCGACCTGTGCGTGTCTTCATTTGTTATTGAACAGCCATGAGCACGGAAACATAATGGACTTACGCACTTTGACTTCCTCGCTTTTTAAAAACTGATTAAACCATTTATTGTGATAGAGACTTCACAGATTTTACCCTCCTCTATAAAAGTTCTCTGTGCATTTATAATGTATGTCACAAACACGCATATGAATTCACTTCATCTTTCCTTTAACTCCACAGAGCCCCGCAGGGCACTGACCCAGATGATCCTTTCAAACAACGATAAACAGACTTAATAAGAAAACAGTATTGCAGAAAACAACTGAGTTACTGTAGTGCAGCTGGGTGATATGGGGGGAAATCATATATCAGAAGTCACAGCATAGTCGGGAAACTTAGACCATTTTACATCTTCCAACTATGTTAAAAAATATAACGTTTCACTGGCGAATTAAATGTATCCCTAAAAAAAGTAAATCAAGTCTTGCAGCATTTTGTCAGCGTTCTGTTTCCATAAATGAAGTAGCTTGGCTATACAAACAACTATAACATTAAGCTATCATCTTTAAACTGGAATATTTTTTAGACCACACGTTTTCCCCCTTCATGGTGCAGGACACCTTGGGGAGAGAAATAGTCTGCAGATGCAGACGGAGCACAGTGCTGGAAAAATTGTTTTGCAGCACTGAGTGACAGAAGACATGCAATTACTAGCATGGGTTTACATACAACATTAAACTACATCAGCACAAATGCTGTCTCATCCTATACTTCATTATAAAACATATTAACATACCTTTAAAAAATCAATATACTGCCCAGGCCTAAGCTGTAGCTTCATGACAGACACCATTGATGAATCAATAGACATCAGAATATACAGGTCTCACATAAAGGACGCTTAATGATGGGTTACAAGGAAAAAAAAATATCGCTGCTAAGGGACGAAGGACGAGACAGCTGTGTCTTGATAAATTAGCTCTGATAGCTCAGATCGAGGTGTGAGTGTGACTGAACGAGTCTCTCCTGGCTCCGCTCCTCCTGGTATCTGGCTATAAATTGGCTGAATGGCCAGGCCTGTCTGCCCTGCACTCAGCGCTGCTAATAGAGTACCTGCCCCACTCTGCTACGCTAGGCTAGCTGCGGCTCAGTCTATGGGGATTTCCTCTGCCATGCTCAGTTGTGCAGGAAGCCTAAAGAAAGAAAGTGGAAGACAGAAACTGTATGTGTGTGCGAGTGTGTCTGTGTCCTGGGTCACAGCTGGTTGATGTGAAGAGGCAGAGTTTCCAGAAGAGCAGAGTCCTGCTGGAGGCTCAGCAGGATCTGGAGACTGCGGTCAGGCTGGTTGAAGGGCACCTGTGAAGGCAGCAGCGAGGCCATCTGTGTGGCACGGAACCTAACAATCTCAGACACACGCATGCACGGCACATCAGCGTCACTTCAACAAACCAGGGGAGGGAAACACAAGATACTGTTTCCATAAAACATTAACAGAGCACAGAGACATGAGAGCCCTTGTATCCAGAGACAGTGAAGACCTCTGCCTGTGAAAACACAGCAAGCTTTGAATGAGGACAAGTCTCAGTATGTTTCAGTGTATGAATCAGTGCTAAGAGGCCTGTTGCCTCACAGGAACACAGCCTCTGCTAATAGAGTTATCTGTGTGGTCAGCTTGGCTGTCACAATGACTGATCGCTGACAATTCAATTTCCCAGAGAAACACAGAGGTGGCTCCTCTGGCGCCTTCCCTTGGCGAATGTTCGCTGTGGAGGCTGGCGGTGTCCTTGGCAACCACAGGAGGGGGAGGTACGCCCCCCCCCCCAGATCCAGCTCAGCTGGTGGCACTGCTGAAATCGAGCGACCTTTTCCACCATCATTTGCATAAACTCATATTCTTCTTTTCACAACAACCAATGAGGAATTCTTCAACAGCTGGCTTTGACTCTACGACTCCAGCACGTTGACTTTAAGTCCAGCGAGAAAACATCAGACGAGTGATAAAAAGATGTCGACTATTCATCTCTTCCTAATATGTAAAAACAACAATACATGTACACGTGCAAACGTGAAACAAACAACTCTCACCGAGTCTAAAGGGTCCAAACCTCTCAAAGTATGATCCCTAAGTTTTTAGATCAGTGCTCGCTGCGTCTCATCTGTGAGAGAATTTATCAGCTTCCAGCAGAAACATGGATCGAGGGGGTCCTGAAACTACCAGGGCGCTGCATCTCCCATATGCTTCGTCACATTAAAGCATCTAAGTGTCTTGGGTGTCCCTGTGACCATAAAGCAAACGGAGGATGTAACCGCTCATACGGCTCACAGCCTATTGTGAGGCACTGTAACTAAAAGCTGCGTGCTGCTATTAACACTTTTAAGTTCGGAGAGCCTGCTGTGTGATGTGTGCCAGCTTATATGGATCTATGACAAACAGGGATTTGGAATATCCCCCCCAATCTGGATTAGTGAATACAGCTTCTTTTCCGCAGAAATCCAACAACCACCTTCAGACAAACGAGAGGAACAGAGAAAACTGAGGGTTAACGTGATGGCATCTGTGCAGATGTGCTCAATATGTGATCCTAAATGAAAAGCGGGGAGACGGGGACAGTCCAGAGGTCAAACCTGGCTTGCATCCAACTCTTTGGATCAACAAGCTTACCACCTGTGCTTCTCCTCGCCTCACTCCCACCTGCTGATTTGGCCGCCGATGTTGATAAGGAAAATGGAGATGGAGCCCTCCTTCTAGCAGGGATGGGATCCAGCAGATAAGAAAGTCTTGAGAAAACTATGTAGAAGACAGCGCGATTGCCTCACACGAAGAAAGTCAGCTCGCAAACTGCCTTGGATGTTTTGCCTTTCGTAGCTCGTCATAAGGAAACTTATCCTCCGTTATATCCATGCAATAAAAACAAACCGAGCAGGGACTCAGCGGTAGACTGGGATGAGATGGAAATTTAAGAGATGAACCCGGAGCAGAGGTTTACATCCATCATCTGTTTTCTCCAGGCTTTGTACAGCTTCAATTACAGATGCTGTTACGAAAACACAGCAGCAGCGCAGAGGACAGAGCCGGACTGAGAAAAAGATGCCGTGTTGTTTACATTGCTCGCCCTGCTGGGGATTTTAAAAAAACAACAAAAAAACTATAATAATGTGCTGGCTGTATGTTTTTACTGCCAATTGACTAAGGAGAAATAGCAGAACAGGATGAGGATGTATTGTCAACAAAGGTTTTAGGCATTTTCCATTATAAGAAGAAGTCACGGTAAACGTCTGTGCCTGGCACAGGTTATGTTTGGCCCTGCGGGGCCGGGAATCCAAAGGTGAAAAGCGAATACTAGACAAGACTGACTGTCAGCACAGTGGCTTAATTACTGTCTCCATCTGAGCAGCCAGTGTTATTTCCTGACATTCATCCCTGCCAATGCTGCAAGAAATCCTCTTCTGCACAACAGCAGCATTTTCTCACTTTTTATGTACTCTGTAATCCTTGTAATACATCAAGTGGAAAGTGTAATCCAAGCTGAAAGGCACCGTAAAAGTTTCACCTCTTGACACTAACAAACGGAAATTATTTTTCAGCATTCACTTACGAGCGTTAATGCCATGTGAAGCCCGCAACTGTTTCATTTTGCTGCCTTTGCATTCACTCCAGTGAGTTTGTTTTAATTTCCGAGCGCGCGTGGGAGATGAATCACGGCACCTATTAAAAAAAATATGGCAAAACTCTTGCGATAAACCACATAAACCGCTTATAAATTATTCAACATTTCAGCGAGGGCTCTAAGGATTACAGCCTAGAAAGACCTGATGAACACGTTGTCCTACAGATTCCAAGATGTGAAGGACAACGCGTGCATTAATAAACGACTTTTGACCCTCCCATAAGTTAAGCACAAGGTGATTCGGTGTAATAATCAACCACGAGCTTAGAGCTTCAAACAATAAGGCGAAACACCCCACCCCACCCTACCTGCTATCTGCTCTGTTATTATATATACAAGCTTTCCCAATCGCAGTCAACAGTCTTCTGCAACTATATAGCAACTGACAACAAAATCCTGGTAGTTGCGTAAGCTCTGTTCAGCCTGTTCTGACCATGTGGCACTGTTCGGGGCACTGTGGGAGATAAAATTTGTGAATTTAACGGCATCAAACTTTACATTTTAACAGTTACATATGCTACACAGGCTTTCTTACACATTTAGCACACAGGAAGGAACACAAAGGTCACAGTGACCTTCTTGTCCTTTTCTGTAGTGTTTAAATCTCCCATAAATGAAACGGTTTCGATAACATAATGGCAGATTTACTCTGAAAGAGTGGGATATGTGGTGGTATTTAAATACAGGCTCTGATATTCTTAGTAGTGAGAAACACCTGATGCCCACTCCCTTACACTTCTCACCTGTGTGACCTTCGCCTGCGTACCAGTGACAATGTCATCAGTCACGTTATGTCTAATTTTTTTTTTTTTTTTTTTTTGGGGGGGGGGGGGGGCTTCTATCTCATTGCGACTGATCTGCATGGTAATGATGGGTCTGTCGAGGATAGACTGGGACAAATTGTGGAGGAGAGTGCAAAACTGAGGGTAACACGTCCCCTCACACTGCGAGAGGTGGGAGGCCAGACATTCAACACCGGCTTTGGATCTTTGGAGACAAATGTTTCCTGCTATAACTCAAAATAAAATTAAATCCATGCAGATAGAAATCATATTACTATTCCAGTAATTGGATAGGGGGGGAGTTAAATAAAAGGCACAACTTGTATTTTTGGCGTGTTTATAATAAAAGTTCTTGTTTTTGTTTTCTTTTTATTAACAGGTAATAAGTACTAACAGGTTCTGTGCACTACATCTATTTAGCTCAAAGCTATTCAGCTAACATTTCTTTAGTTGTCACAGTCCGTTATGAGGCGTCGTGACAGGCCTAGTTGTATTCTAACTAGCTAAAACACGGGTTAACACTTAGCAAGCACAAATGTTAACAGTGAAAAAAAAATCCCAGATCAATGGCAACAATAACTGCACTGACAAATGAAGGGAAACAAGCTATGCCGTTAACACAGGCGTTATGTCGCATCACAGTTGAGAGAAGCGGCTACGAACTCAATTCAATTCAGCTGCAGTTTATTTATTTATTTGTTGGTTTTTGGGTTTTTTCATGACTGGACCGCTCGCTCCCTGTGAGCCACTGGTGTTTAACATGTGGTTTTAACTAGTCCTCTAACGATCCTCTAACTGCTGCCATCATCGATGTAACAAACGCCTGGACAGTACAGACAGCAGCACGAGCAGGTTGAGAAATCCAGCGAGCTGAGGTAATCTCCTGTGGCATCGGGCACATCTGTAAGTGGTAAACGGTTATGAAAACTCACCTCGACGGTTGAAATAAGTATCCGGTGGTTTACTGTCAATTCTTCGCTGGGAGTGCTGTTGAATACCGTCGGTGAATTGTATTTCTAAGTACACAGCGAACAACGCTCGTGGCTGCCCAGCGTTTCCTCTGCCTCAACTAGTAATTCTGGGCGGAACTACACGCTGCGGCGGAGACACGGCGGAGGAGCCAATGGGAAAGAGGCGGTACCACCCACAAAGTGGGGGGGTGAGAACGGGAGGTCTCACTCCGCTCCGAAATCACGGAGACGACACTCTGCTCCCAAGGGAGAAACAAAATGTACAGAGACGATCAAAGCCAGTGTTTGTGATGACTTCACAGTTCCCAACTTCATTAGATTCGCTGAGCTGCTGAATTTATCGACGATTAATTTTTAAACGACCGCTGTTTATAAGTCTCTGATCAACAGATGAGCATTGAGGCTTAATATATCATTTTCCTGCTCATTCCTTCATTCACGATAGCAGCTGACATTTTGAGAGATTACACGATTACAATTCCCATCCCGTTTCTATTTTCAAGCTGATTATATAACCGCTCAAATCGGCTATGCCATAAAAAACCAAAAATCGTCACATCAAACATCAACATCAAAATATGAAAGATCCAACCGTCGACTTCACTGGTAGTCAACACAGACAGAAGAGGACTACTCTGTTTTTATGAGAAAACATACAGAACATGTTCATCGCGATTAATATCAAGGATATTTTATTTATGTACCAGGAAATCTGTTTGCATTGTTCTGGACATTTCCCCTGCTTCTAAACCAGACACACAGTACAGTAGCATACAATATGCTCATTAAAGAAGAATGACATATTTACAAACAAACAATTTACTGTAAATAAACAGAATACAGGAAAAAGAACACATTTACAGGTTTTCTGAGTAATATGTCACTGACACAAGATGATAGGTTAAGAAGAGACAAGTCCACATTACAATTTTCAGTGAATCATAGGTCAAGTGCTATAGCAACGACAATCCAAGGAGTAATTTAAAGTAGGAACGCAAACCGATAAAATGGGTGAACGGACAAGCAGACAGCTTTTAGACAAAACTTTTCCTTTTGCCAGTAAAGCTAAAATAAGATGCCTTTGATACCCAACAAAAATAACTTCACAGTGTAGTGGAAAACAAACCCTAGAGGAGGTCAAAAAAATAGATTTTTTTGTAGGGACCGCTTATACAGCATCATTACATACTAGATGTCTTCAAGTTTCTATCTGTCCACATTTACCAAAAGAATTTGACACATTATGGCATGATAGATGACCACAACTGAACTCTGGGAGACAAGGTTATGCAAAACAAAACCATTTAAAAAAACATAAATAAAAAATGAAAATGTGTTCAGAAATCTGCTGCAAAGAGTGTAGGTTCAGGAACTGCAATTTGCTTATAAAGCTTCTTCTGCATGTAAAGCACTGCGTACTGGGAGAGACGGGACAACCTCAAGCAGTAGCTCAGACAAAAGGCATTCATAAGGTTTAGAGTTGCATGGAAACCACAGAAGTGTAGTCTGGTCCTAAAGGATTTTCTCCTGCATTTACGAGGTTACTTCTTGTGTTTTATCCTGATTTAAGATGCTCACTTTTCATACATGTTCATATAAATATTCATATATGACACAAGCTGAGCACGGCATTGGATTCCACCACACGGACCCTTTTAAAAAAGGAGAAACAGCAGCAGAGGTCAGATCAGAGCAAATGTGCTGAACCAACAAAGTCTTGGACCTGCATGAATACTGTCATCTTTGCAGCCTGTGACCAGTGAGCTTCAGCCACTGCATCTCTTCTGCAGGCTTTGTGGCGTCTGAACCTGCTGCTCTTCTCTGACGCCCTCATGTGGAGCTGTACAGGGCGATCTGCTGCACCTTGCTTAGCTGTGTCAGCAACCGTTTCATGCGGTGTTTGAGCTGAGGCAGACGAGCCAGAGGTTCAGGAGGCTCCAGTTCCCCGGTGTAGTCCAGCCAGCTCTCCAGCACTGATGACAAGAAGTAGAGTTTGTTTCAGAGAACCTTTGTGAAATTTTATCAGTCATATTTTTAAACAGTTTGGTGAGTTAAATGACCTAGTTGGACAGAAGCTATTAAAGTCAAAGTGCTTACCATCTAGCTCCCTCTCAATGAAGTCCATCCTGTGAGAGACCTCATCCTGAACGGCATCTATGTGATCCAGCAGGTTGATCCGCCACTGCTGATGCTGCCTGCTGTTATCTGAAGCTTCTCCGGAGTCCTTGACACCCTCGTCCCTGTTCTCAGTCTGTGACCATGAGCCACCCAATGAAGCCTGAACATTTTTAAGGGAAAAAATGGGAGGATTACTTACAATCCACATGAGAGTTGTACAAGGACTTATTTGTAAATGTATTCACTTTGAGGAAAAACAAAGTTTATGATGGAGTCATTTTAAATTATATTATAAAGCAAAAGGGACCTGTGCAGTTAAGATCTAATGCTCACATGAGGTGAGTTATTCTGAGAAATGCTGACTAAAGTATATTTTTATATATCCCCCTCAGAAGAGCAGCTTTTCTCAGTTTAATTACATAACAAATCCCCACCTTGTTGCTGATGCCTGTTGATTTGGGCTTGTCTGTCTCAAGCAGGCTTCCGTAGCGTTGCTCCCTTTCCAGCAGCTCCTCTGTGCTCCTCATGCTGTCCTCCAGCTCAGAGCCCTGTCGGGTCTCCACCACCAGCCGCTGCTCCACTGCTGGATAATATGCCCGTGGTTTCTGGTAGCAGTGTTCACTGGTAATGTAAGAGTCTTGGAAGGAAGGAAAGGGGGAAGAGGAGCAGGACGAAGAGGCGGTGGCAGCTGTAGCAGCCCGGCTAAGCTTCTCCAGAGCGTTGGACATTAAGATCTCTCCTCGGTTCATGTCCTCATCAGGAGTCACAGGAGATGGAATTGCATTGCTGCTCCGGCACGAATCTGAACCAATCCTTGACCTCTCCAAATGCTTCCAGGGCTGTCGCCACAGCTGCAGGTCAGGGTGAGAGTTGTTCCTGAAAGTACAGGAAAAAAAATCCAATGTGCGATTGATTAATCATTAATAATAGCTGAAGTGCATTGGTCAGAAATATCCTGTCTTGGGAATAATTGTACTCACTGTAAGACGCTCATCTTAAGCTGAAGACCATTGAGGATCTCCACTACATGGTGCACATCTCCCAGCAGCTGGTGGGTGGTGGTGATCTTCTTGGCATTTTGGTGAGAGTAGTTTTCTTCCAGGAACGAGAGTCCATACATGTGACCATTGGTCAACCACTCTCGATCATACCAATAACGTAGACTCTGCCTCTGACCTGAAATTGAGACGATTAAATATTAACTGTTTGTAACGGCAAAAATATGCTTTGACTGGTAGGCCACCAATATTCTCTGTACAAGCTAAATTGTGTCTGACTCCTTTTCTAGTTGTTTGGGAATAAATGGCAGATTGAAGAACAGAACACACAAACGTAAGCAAACCAAGTCAACTAAACAGATGTGTGCTAAAGGTCTTAGCTTAGCAGCATTTTATCAGCTTCCATCATTTACTCCTCCACCTTGGCAATGTTAACACACTCTTCACGCATTTTCTTTTTAGCTAAAGTCAGGACTGTACAGTCATGCAGCTCTGTGCCGTGGACACAGTCAAACACCCCAAAAGACTACATTGTTTAGTTCCCACTAATAACCAACTAAAAACAATAGCCAGCAATGTTCATAGTTTCTGTAATTTAGCTGTGTTTTGAAGACCAGGAACTTATGACTCTATATAAACAAAGTGAACTGTGCCATACAGCGACACACTTTAGTGTAAAACTTCTGTCTTGAAAAAACAAGGTAATAATATGATGCAGAATTCTTTTTAAAATGCTAATATTGTATGTCAAAAGTCATGACTATGGTTATTAGGACTAAACATTCTAATCTCAATTTAAAGTTACACAATGATATCATGTGCAGTCCAGTAAGCATTTAGAATCACAGTGAAATGATAGCATCTTCAAACCAGGAGAAGGAGGAGGAAGAGGATGAGAATTAGGGTAACAAAAATGAATCATATGACATAAAAATGATTACTGATTATTGGTTAAACAATTTAGCATCCAACAAGAGCCACAGGGACACAATGTTAGAACTTGGAACAACTTTAAAAATATAATTTTTCGTATTGTCCAATGTTCCTTGGACATTGTCATTTTCTTATTGTCCACTAGATGGCCGGTTACACTTTTTCAAGATTCAAGATCCTTTTATTTGTCACGTACATAGTTATACAAGTATAACACGCAGTGAAATGTGACCTGATACGCTCCTCAACTGTGCAAAATAGAGAGAGAGAAGTAAAAACTACAGCAGAAGCAAATGGTTATTTCTACCAGATTAGCAGAGCAAGCTTTATGATGGAAATGATGCAGTCTTAGGCTTTGACCATACTCTATTGTGCAGCTGGAGATCCAATGTCCTTCTTATTATATTTCTTTGAGGTCTGTCACCCGGGGCACATGCATAGTTGTTAAACTAATGTAAATTCTGTGCTGACAATTGTGCGCGAACATCTGCACAGTCCCTCGTGCTCACTGGAAAGTATAATCCTAGGTCTGCTTTTAAAAAATAAATAAATACATTTTTTCCCCTTTACCTGGTGGGTCTCGGCAGATGTAGCAAGTGTAACGGTCTGGAACATTTTCTTCCAACAATCCCATACAGGTGCCATGCTGCCAGCACAAACAATCTTCACACTAACAACAAGACAAACGTATTTAACAATTGTGAAAGTCTTAGATTCAAAAGCAATAAATAATAAAGCCTGATTTAAAATTAAAAAAACAAAAAACAAAACAACAACAAGCTCACCTGAATCATGAAGTCATTCTCTTCTTCCACCTCACAGATGCATCTCACTATCTCTTGGTCACTGGTGTCCAAGGCACCAGAGTCCACACTCAGAGGTGGTGTAGTGACGTCCAAATCCACATCAAAGTCATCTTCACTCCACCCACAGCTATCAGTGGACCAGTCACTGATACTGTCCTCGTCTACAGTAACAGGGACAAAACGAACGGTTGGGTTTTCAAGTGAACGACACAACCTTAAGATTTAATTTGTTTGTGGGTGATTCTGTTAAGTCTAAATAAAACTTCCGCTTAAATGACTGTTTTTTAGTATTTGTAGCTTAAATGATGAAGCAAGCAGTGGCAGCAAACAACAGCAAAGGATTCAATCAACCATGGGTTCAAAATGTGGCAACTATATTGACTTGTTGCATGCATGAGTATCAAATGTACAAAGATGAGTCAAGCTAAACAAAATCTGCAGCATGATGGATTAAATCCGAAAGGAACAGAAGAATGTAGGGAGAGGAAACCATCTACAGCCACACATATTCAATACACGCACACTATCAGAAATACCCACCATCCACATGTATCTGCTCTGAGTAGCTGTATCCAGGCCTGCTGGGGTAGGCCTCGGGCTTGTGATTGTGTGAGGGGGGAGTTTTGAGTGGCAAATTCAATTTGGACTGAAGACCCAATACTGAGATGCCAATATTCTCCTCACTACCTGTGCAGTCTGTTAATACAGGGAAGGGGGGGAAGCACATGTTGAACAAAAATGTCAGCTTTAATAATGCTAAAAACAAGTGCCCATCAGGAAGTGAGAAAATGTGGCACAAACATACATTATGGACAAATGACATTACTCAAGAACAATCGGGGGGCAAACATGCAGCCCATATTTCAGGACTGAACAGTGTCAAATAACTAGTCAGTGGAACGCCGCCTATACATTCGTGTGCATGCCAAACACACCACTGTGAATGCTACCCAGAATTAACACTAGTGCAGGACTTGTATGTCGGATCAGTCATTATCAGTGCCACAATAAAATCTGGCTTTTTCCATCTGTATTGCCAGCTAAAAGAACTTTAAAAACAATCTAAAAAAATAAAATAAAATAAATCAAGCTGACCAATAGATTTAAGAGACAAGATGTT
Source organism: Perissodus microlepis (assembly GCF_051167445.1). NCBI lineage: Eukaryota > Metazoa > Chordata > Actinopteri > Cichliformes > Cichlidae > Perissodus > Perissodus microlepis. The sequence goes on from NC_140465.1 coordinate 8,777,515, forward strand.
GGAGTTTTTTGACTGACATTATGGAGGGACAGAGGCAGACGACAAATATCACGCTTCTCCCACACACACAGGCTCAACCACCACACCAAGAGGACTGAATGGAGCACGATGCTTTGCAGGCTAGCCATTCCCACAATGTCACAGTGAGTGCGCATGCAGAGCAGCAGATATGCGATGCAGCCTTATGCCAAGCACCTGCTTCTTACCAGACTTGGCCTTCTTTTTCTTCTTCTTTTTCTTGAGTTTAATGCGGAGGAAGTCCTTCTGTTTAGGCTTTTCTTTCAGTTTATCTTTTACTGAACCTAGGGGCAAGAGTTCAGCTGCATGAGAGTACAGCAAACACTGCTAACAGGTTGGTACTCATACAAGCTGAATTGTTCTGAGCACATTTTCATTGCATCATACTGACCAATATCGAAGCAACTCCTGTCTGAGTCTTTGTCCTGCAGCTGACAGCCATTCCTGTCCAGCTGGTTCTCTTTGCTTTTCTCCCTCAGCAGTGCCCTCTGCTGATGGCCTTGAGTGTTGACTGCAGGCGGTGCTGACGTGCGTCTGCCAGCAGCCTTCAGCTCTCCACGCGGAGCCGTGGCCACTCCAACAGACTCTGAGGAAAATCACAAGGAATTTATGAGCCAAGGTGCCTGATCTCAAAGCAATGCTGGACGTGCATATATTTATCACTTGGCCTCAATTCTGAAGTATGTGATTTAAAATAACAGCAAGCCGTGACTCAGCATTTCAGATTCTACTATTGAAAAAGCGACGCAGTGACCCAGTTTATTTATTAAAAACTCTTCCTCTGTCACTTTATCTGGAACAAATGACAAACTGGAGAATAACTTACGCATGGATGCAGAAATGGTGCGCCTTCTCTTTGTGCCATCCAAACCAGTGGCACCAGACTGTTTCTCAGAGGCCCTAGTCTGGACGCTCCTTGTGGGGCTGCGGTCTGCCTCTGGGGGCTGTTCCTCGCCATGGTAATATTTCATGTGGTAATGCAGCAGCTTGGCTTTACGGAATGATTTTGTGCAGCCAGGAGCGCTGCACTTGAACGGGTTGTGATCAAGATTGATGGACAGGACAGGAGGAGGTTGGTTTTTGATAACTCGATACACTGAAACAGAACAACAGAAGTGCAAGGTGTAAATAAAGCTCTTCTTGTTTTTTTTTAAAGAGTGTGAGAAATTGCAGTGCTTGACTCAAAAATGTTAAAATGTACTCACATGGTTCTCTGCTGAATCTGTTGGGGTTGTGGAAACCCTGCTTCCTTACCGCTGTTAAAAGATAAATGAAAGGAACTCTTCAAAGTGCGCTCACATGCTTTCCAAAACACTAGAGAGCCAATGGCATTTCTGCTAAATGACTTCATTTAGTGCGTTAACACTTACGTTTCACAGGCTGAGGAGGCGGCACATCCACTGCAGCCTGAGCACTTTCTGATTGGACATTTGGTTTCTGCTCCACATCGCCACTGGATTCTGTGGTTGTCATAGTGACAGACACCTGCTCTGTTTGCGATGACATCTGAGTGGGCAACTCTGTGTATGGCTTGAGTGACTCTGTATATGGCTTTGCTCCAGTCTGTTCCATTTCCACCTCTTCCTTTTTCACCTCTCCATTGATGTGACACGTTTCGCCACCTTCCTTCTCGTCTTCCTCGACTCTCACGCCATTACTGAATCCTGTCCCTTTTTCGACATCCCTGGGCTTGATCTGGTCTGCTTTCTCAGGGATTTCCTCTTCTTTTTTGACAGTGGGCACAGCCTCTAGCTCACCATTTGTTTTCTTGTTTTTATCATTTACCATTCCCTGTTCATGCTCCTCATCCTCACTGTTGCTGTCTTCCTCCTGGTCTGAAGTGCTGCGTCTGGCTCGCTTGTTCTTGGGTCCCCCGTTCTCCTGAGACCTTCTGTCTCTGCGGTTTGGGGCCCTCCTAACCATGTTCCTTTCAGAGGACCGAGACTTCCCTCCACCTCTCTGTGAGCAGGGCAAAGAAATAGCTTAGAAACAAAGATCTAAAAACTGTAGTCGAATCCACGACAGTATATAGTATCATTTGTAAGAAAAAAACAAAACAAAACATGTTGGTACCTCTCTGGTAAAAGGCTTCACATGTATTCCTTTCACTGTCTGGATGACACCATCATAAAACCTCACAGTGTAGGATGCTGAAAAGAATGAAGAAAACATACAACTATTTGATCACTTTAAATGTGATGTGTGTGAGGCAATCGCCCTATGCAGAAATCAGATAAATCTAGCATTTTGGATATTTTTTTGCATTCCCGACAAAAGAGAAAGTACTTAGACGACATTACAGATTTCATATTGAAACCAAAAACAAACGTACAAGATCTCAGACTATACTCCATATAACACTACTTTGCAATGAAAATGCAAAACTTTAAAAACTAGTAACAAATCCATGACTGAAACTCATTTAAGCCCATTAACTTAATGTGATACTCACCATCTTTATTAACCGAAATGACCTTAGCGGGATAGAAACGGCAGTCAGACCAGCTGGCCAACACTTTATCATTCACATGAAAGGCCTGGAGGGAAAAGATTTGACACTGTTGGCACCATTTCAAAGATTGCATTGGAGGTGGAGGTGTTAAAGGCTTCCTATAGTTTTATTAAAAATGACACTTTTACTTGTAAGTAAAAGCAGCAGTACCATTGAACTTATGCAAATACAAAAACCCAAGAATCGCATTTCGCTAAGACCAGTTCAATGCAGTAATGCACTGTGCAACAAAGGATAAAGAAGACAAGGCAGAATGTCTCTACGCTACACATTTCAAAGCAAGCATGACTGTTAGCTTACAGGTACTGGAGCATCATCATTCAGGCCCTGCCGCCTCAGCTGAATTCTCTCTACAGGTCTCAGGTAGGGACTTGTCCAGTCAAACCATTCGTCGTAACGGTGGCTCCACTGCCGGTAATGGATCAACACTTTTTCATCGTCATAGTCAATCTTCTCAATGTTGGCAGCATACCTACAGGAAGAAGTTCAATGGCTAGTTTATAGAAAGGCTGAATGAATGACAAGTCTAGTGATTTAAACACTTATCATTTATCTCAAACATATAATGAGGGTGGCTTTAGAAATGAAATCAAGCTTAAAAATGTAAACACATAAAATACAATGAACCATGGCACAGCTGTACTTAGTGGATGGTGTGCTGGGCATTTACACATTACTGTAGTGGAGTTAGTTTTCATTTTTAAATGATACCTTTAGTACTAAACTGTTGTATACAATATCAACTGCATTTATACATAACTGTGTCAGAAGGAGTGCAGGTCTATTATAAAAGACATTCATATTTTAAAAGGCTCCTCCCACTTAGCTTTGCAATGGCAGTATTCTAATGATGTAGTCTTATCACACATTTACAAGGATCATTCCTTTAAATAGAATTTAACATGTTTTTACATGATTTTCACAGCTTAAGGGACACCTTGAGGACACTCATCGAGATTTTTAAAACATTACGGTTACTGTAATACAGGCCCGAAAATAAACAAGGAATGGAAACTTAGGTGTGAGAGGGAAGTGAACAGTAAAATGGATGAGAGAGGAATGAGTGAGGCCATGACTCACCAGTTTTTGAGGCTGTCTCTAGCCTCAAGCTGAGCTCCCACCTCAAATGTTATCCCTCTTCTGTTAGGGGGCGTCTTACTCATACTGCCCACATCAAGGCACCCTTCCTGTATGCGCACACACACACACACATTAACCATTAAAAGAATCTCCACTCATATGACCTCTGTTTTGCAACTAAGAGACATAAATTGTGCCGAACAAGGGACACAATACACATGTGCACACACACACGACCGTCAAGGTCTTTACAGATAATAATGCAGTCAACTCTGTGTGTGCCTGAGGTCTTTCCTAAATATTTCACCAAGTGACTGGGAAAATAAATCACTCTTTAAACCTGAATACCAATCTAAGACACCCCCTTTGTGCCAGCAGAACAATAACCCTGTCCAGCAAGGGAAAAATACTACCACTGTAGGCTTATACAAGCTACAGATTACAAATGTTGTTACATGGTGTGGCACAGTGTGCAGAGATTAAATACTGATATATTAAGGTGAGCCATGCCCCTCAAATGGTGGTGAATATGTAGCCAGTACCAGATGTTCAGCAAACACTACCTCAAAGAATAGGAGTCTTTAAAAAATAAAAATAATCAAATGTCCTCACACAGGCTCCTAAGCGGTTTTAATCAAATTTATCACAGTGCGATTTCAGTGTATCCTTATCAACCACACATCGAAAGACGGTTTAAGAATGACAAAGATAATGTGCTCACTGTAGGCATTCACCACTACAGCAGGAAGACATTTCTGCACCGAGCTAACACGGGATTGATTTAACAGCACATTCTGCTTAAACTGCCGTTGTCAGATAAAGAATAACACTGATGATCGCTATTTCAGCTATAACAAAAATACAAATAAAAAATAATGAATGTCGTTGGAGTCGATCAGAGGAATAGACCGAAATCCTCCCGATAACATCGCTTCTTTTGTCATGCGTACGTACACAGGACAGACTGACATGCCTGCGCCTTTTATTTAAACAACTAAAAATTCACACCATGCACCACAGCGTCTTACTTTTGTCCACGACGGAGCCTAATCGGTTCACCATAGCGGAGACTGTCGGGAGTAACTCCGGATTTCAGCGCAACCTACAAACCGGATATCTTCACACTACCCTGCCCACGTGTTTTTTTTTGGTCAGTCGATTTCACGTATAGACACAATGGGAGACAATGGTAAAGACCATTATGGTTGCACGTAGGGTATTCCCGCTACATTAAGAGGCGAGCAATAGTCTGCTCGGCAAAAATACTGGATTTAAGATCAAACCGGGTGTTTATTGGCGTGCAGAGAGCTACACAGACGGCAGCAACACGGACACAGAAGATGCACAAGAGACGTAAGATGCCACAACCAGGGCACATGAAACAGGTGATAAAAATTACTTTAATCTCAAAATTATCCGCAAAGACTATGTGTGGAGTAGCACATTTCGCATTGTAATATGCGGAGGAAAACGGAACCCCATATAGTATTTTACCACCGGCCCACCCAATACATTTAACAGCGTTCAACCGATATTTTCTATCTAATTTAATAAAAGGGGGAAAAGCTGAAGAGAAAAAACACTAACAGGACTCGACATTTCCCAGATTTCCTTTTGTTGACCACTTCTACCACTATAGACGCGTTATTGTCCAGTGTTTTATAACCGGAGGGCGGAGCGCGAAAGTAACTGACACCTACGTCAGACCCTTTGACAAATAACACTCGTCGAACAAGCGCTGTGGAGGCGGGACGCTTACATTTGATTGGGCGAGCAGCTGTCGTTCACAGAGCCGTTCGCGGCCTCGCAGAAGGCCTACTTTTTCATACTTTTCTGGCTGTGTGTGCGCGCGGCGTGGAAATGCCGAGTATAAACTTCTCCAACTAAACAGCCACAGACATTTCAAAGCACAGAGTAACAAAGACCGTAGGACCTGAAAGCACACCTGCTATATAACAAATACAAAACCGATATGTACTCGTATAACATTTTATTACCTACTTCGTCACGTTTGTTTTGAACTCAAAAAGCCGACATGCGGCACCATACCGCTGTTGATGCACCCACCAACCGGGCCTCGATCACGATATTACTGGGAATTTAAATCTGTCGAATGCAAAGTGAGGATATTCAAGCTTCTTACCTGTTTACCAGTCACTATTTGTCCGGTTCGATGTATAATCTGCTGTGTAACTGCTTAAAAGCACAGGAACCGCCGGCTCCGCCTGTCAGCTCAAGACCACGCAGTTAAATTTCTCCCCGTTGCATTCACCACCGGCGCGGGCAGTGTGCTTCTGCGATGCGCATGCGCATTAAACGGACCAAATCCCTTGTGAATATCAATAGGACGTTTCACCCCATACAGTCTGTTTCATTGCATATTAAATATTTAATAACCTGCAGTTTGCCAAACTTTATCTATTATAAACTGTAATAACTATGAATATGTACAAAAATGTAAAAACAGTAAATGAAATCAGAAATGTAAGTCACATACGGTATAAATCCGTAATAAAGTCTAAATACAGGCACAGGCATAAATACAAGCACAAAAAAATCAGAATTTCAATGGCTTTTTAGTACAGCTGATCTTAGAATAGTGATGCTTTCAGTCCCTGACTATGCCCAGGGGACACGAGTGTCTCCCCGGTGTATGTTGGCCTGGATCTCTTTTCTTTTACTTGTTCGAGTCCCAAAGGCAAAGCCCAGAGCTCCTATTATCTGGCTTTAATGTTTATGCTGCTCTGGCAGCTTTGCACCAGAATGACCGATGAAGCAGAGCGAAGTTTGTGTAGTGATGAACATAAAAATGACAAATATTTGAACATGTACAGTGAAGGCAATGACAACTGTGGAGAAGTGTGTGTTTGTGTGTGTATATGTGTCGGGGGGGAGGGAATCCGGTATATCTGATTGTTAACTCTTTCCCTTGTGAGTCTAAGGATAAACAGGAAAAATGGATTCTCATTCTCTGGGTGTGATTGTGTAACACACTGCAAGACACACTGGCTGATTGCGAAACGTCAAGGCGTATTACTTCTGCTTTTGAGAGTTAGATCCATTAACATTTTAAATTGCAACAATATAATTACATTGAACTGATGTATCAATGTATACTTTAGTAGTTAAAATTTGTTTAATCCCTTAAATCAAATAAAAAAACGCTCAACATTTTATATTTTAATATTAGAAAAAAATTTAGTATAAAATGTTAGAGTCTATACGAAAGAAAAAACAATTAGAAAATAAAAATAGGTGCAGTAATTTATTGAAATGAAGAAACATAAACAGAAAATCTGTATATAAGGCAAAAACTGAGTATGTAAAAGTCTAATGGGCTTGAGAGTCAATATTTGGTATGATCACCATGATTCTTCAGCACAGACTGAACTCTTTTAGCCAAGGTCCTAAAAATTATCTATGTATTAAAGTTATGTTTAGAATAAAAAGATTAACAGGACTGATATATTTGTTTCCACTTACATGAAAACATCCACTCACACTCGTGTGTGTGTGTGTGTGATATGCAGAAGTTGGTCTATTGTAAATTGTTGAATGAAGAATTCTATAAATAAGTGTGAAGGTTTGGTGACCCGTCCATGCAGTCTGAGGACCTGTGGTTCATTTGTTCCATTCTTGTGAACGTTACAGCTGTTTTTAGCTTGTGGTAGCCTAGCTGAAGAAGCTTAGATAAATGTGTCCATTCATAAATTACTGTGCTTGAGGACTCAAAGTGCACACATTCACTTTTCTTAACATTTAAGTGCTTTCTGTGCAACTTTCACACTCCAATGAAAGCACTCTGCTTTCGTATTTTGCCCAAGGACACTTGGGCACTCAGACTGGAGCACCTAGTGATCAAACCAACAACTTCCTGATTAGCAGATGACCTGCTCTACCTCCTGAGCCACAGCCACCCACATGGTGATAACGGCCCAAGAAAATATCTGGCTTGGGGCCTATCACAGAGTCGTGACACCTGTGAATGATTCATGGGACATTGTTAACAAACAACAAAAACATTCCTTTGAAAATGGTCAGATAAAGGATTGGATTGAAAATTAGTGATTTAACATAACCTCTCAAGAAACCCTTTAATACAGGCTGAACTGTGCAGTTTTAAGCCACTGCACAGAGGTATCAGAGGACTTTGTTACTTGGTGTTCTTCCACGCTTTTTTCCAAACTATTATTACCAGAATAAAGGCAAACTGAACAGTAATTTTGAACAAATCTTTATTCATGGACAATCATTCCTTATTACGATGAGAAAGTATGCCAACACACATACACGCATGTACAAGGAAAGTGGTTTGAATCATTCCTATGTTCGTAAGATGAGCGGTTACAGCAGAAAAATGATCAGTTAATTACAACACAAAAGTTTTTTTATTGCTCTTTTACAGCAACAGTTAAGCTCAACCATAACCCAGACCATTAGAATACACTTACAGGAAGTTACTACTATTTTACATGTAAAATATTTACATCGACAAAGCCTTAAAGAGGGGCACAAAAAAGCTCAGTTGACATTCTCATAGCACTTGACAGTTAAATCAATATTCAGCGAAGGAGGCTTGTGTTAGGTTAATCAAATTTTCAGTCTGTGAGAGAGAGAGAAAGAGAGAGGCCATGTACAGTTCTCACATCGAACACCCGTTTTATAGTAAGACCTGAGCCAAAAAAAAGCATAACATACGGACCACAAACACAAGAGAACTTGATTCCAATTGAAATTTATCTTACAGATAATAGAGAGTGTATTATCAGTTGAATAACCAGCCTCCCATGTTGTTACCTCGTGAGCTGTAATTAGAATTAACACTCCTGCCTGGCTTAGGCAATCGTTTGAATTTGGAAAAATCAAAGTAGTTCCATGTTTATTTGCTTAGAAAATTGCCACCATCCGTTATCAAGAGCTTTCTGCACATCCCTCTAGTTTGTGCTTTGAAATGCTTCTGTAGTCTATCAGAATAATTGCGGTGGAGTGGCTTTATATGCCTCGTAAAATTATATACGAGGAGACCGGCTATCAGTACGACTACTCAAAACAGCACAGGCAAGCTTATTAACAAGACACCATTACAAGATCTCTTTTACATTTCATATGTTCAATTTTCTGTACATAATAGAAGGCTGTGCCTTTTGTTCACACTCTGACAATCACACACGCTTGAATGAAATCAACCAGAGGGGTGGGGAGAGGAGAAAAAAGAAAAAAAAAAAAAGGTAGAGCGTTAACACTGCTGCCTTTTTTTTTGTGCAAGTAAGGAATTTCTGAAACTAAGTTTGTACTTTGCACAGCCCAGTTGTCCCATGTAACTATAGTACTACCAATTAGATAAGAAATAAAGGTAAACCTCTTCACATGCAGCGGTTAGAAAATACAGTCATTAAAGTGAACCACCAGTAAGCAGTCACTGTGGATTTTAGTATCAAAATCAGTGAATCCTAAGGTGGTGTGTTCGTCTTTCAGTAAGAAAGCAGGAGAGCACAAGGGCTCAAAGTCCCAGCTAAAGCGGTTTTCGCACTCCTTGTGTTGTAAGAAGTTTAATATCTCACCTCAACAGTTTCCAGTGCGGTCTGAACAGAGAGACAGTATTTTTGCATGCTTCTAATGTATAACTGGAGAAGTTTGAGGGCTGATCAGCCCCTGAGGTGCACTCTCTGTGCTTTGCAACCTCTACACCACCCCTTCAATGAAACTGGTGTCCAGGTGAACTATGAGCATTCTCAGGAAGGACATCTCCTTGCGGGTGTTCTCGAAGATGATCCGTGGGTCGTCGGACTGGCATCGGAGGCAGTTGGGAGCCATCACCATGGCCAGGTTGTTCACATCCATCTTGGTAATTGCGACATTGGATGGCTGAGCGAATACCTGGAGATAAAAGTGAAGGAAGGAGAGGAAAAGCAATCAGGAGGTGTGTGAACTGTCTGAACTTAAACCTACAGTCACTTATGCATGAGTCATATTCAGTTATTTAAAAAGGTCAAATGCTCAACAGTTTTATTATATAATTACTTTATAAATCAATCAATGAGATTTTTAAGAGTTTACCAACACTCTGTTTTGCTAACTGGTTATTCCAAAGTGGGTCTTTTTCTATTAGCCCTGTGATGGACTGGTGACCTGTTCAGGGTGTACCCTGCCTCTCGCCCTACAGCTGAGATAGGATTCAGCAACTTGTAAATGCGTAGCTTTGAACTAAGAGGAATAGTTTTTTAAAAAAAATGTATGATTAAGGACAAGCAAACTTGATTACGAATGTGTAAGTTGCTTTTATTATTCACTGTAAATAATAAAAATGTTTACTATTAGGACGGTAAACAAATCGAACACTAGGTATGATTAACACTGTTCAAGAATTTATTCTTTTGTCTTGTTTTTTAATCTGGTGGACTACATTAAAAAGGTCTGCTCATGACAAAGTGCTCTGTAAGAAGGCTCAATTAAGCCCAAGTCATCCTACACCTTTTAAGTCAATACTTCATTCTAGTTTTTGATTCATCATTGTTTTTGTTTTTTTCACTTCTGCATTGCAGCTCTTTTTGAATGAGTGGTGCTTTCACTTACAGACAACTGTAACCACTCTTAAATGTTTATGTGACGTTTCCCCCTGAGTTTTGTTATTAGTGTAAAGTTCAGTTTTAACTGATCTTTTGTTTTGAAAAAAACATGTCTATATATAATCACAATGGTGTTGACTTACTACACCATGACTAAGGACCCTGCGTGACAAGATTATGAATCTGTCAGCTTATTGGTTACCTGCAGGAAGTGGATGAAGTAGCAGAGAACGAGCCGGTTGAGCTCAGGCAGAGATTGCACCACGGCAATGGCCGCCACTGGGTCATCGCAGTTAGTGACGCACTGCTTGTAGAAGTTCATGGGGATGAGGGGTTCTTCCAGCTCCCGATACCATAGCTTCATCAGAGAGGCTGAACGAGACATGACGAGAGATTTTTTTTAATAAAGAAAAAAGTTCAAGAAGAAAACAATCAAATACTTTAAATTTAAAAATCAGTGCTCACCAGGAACATTGGGGTCAGAGAGGTTCTCTGGAATCCTCCACTGGTCTACTTGGAGCTTCAGTGCATTTACTTCATCAATATCTCCAGGAACCCTGTGGATAAAAAGCAACCCTACAGTTACAACCAGCAGCCACAAGAGGGACCTCTACTTCTACTCTGCACATTCTTCATGCCTGGTGGCAAAATCCATTCCTCACGCACACCCAATTGGCCTCAAATGTGGCCTGGTGACTCTTGCTTTGTTTGCTGTAGTTGTATGAAACAACACAAAAACAGAATAAGCAATATAACCAAACAACACCCTCCTCAGGAATTTCCCTATGTAGATGTTTCACAGAGAGAGATCTGCGTAAAGTATGTTTAGTGAAAAGCAAATGTTTTCTAAACAAGTCAAGATGCTACAGGATTGCATTTTGCTGGAGAAAACCCTACACAAACACTCGGCTGTGAAGCTCCCACGTGCTTGTAGGCTTAAGCTGTAATGTAAACACATATCATGAAGTATCAAATCAAAACAGTGCTTGTCCTGGGAGTGTTTTTTCTGCTGTCTGTTCTGTGTACTGTGCTCAAGGAGAGAGCGCTGAGAAATACGTGGCTAAAGGAGACCACACACATACGTTTAGATGCACTATACATACAACACAGTGTGCACTATGGTACATAAGATCCCCTTCTAATTTTCAACACTGCACAGTTGCTGCTTGAGTTGAGGCATGTCATTGACTGAGTTGGGTCTGTCTTACCTGAAGATGCCCTCTGTCTGAGCTCCGCCCAGAGCGAGAACGTACTGGGAAAGCTGAACCTGCACCCAGGGCAGTTTCCTGTCTGGGAAGAGTTCACTCTGCCGCTCCATCACCTCCTCCAGAGAACTGCCGAAAAGGGAGGGAGTGACAATAGCCCGTCTGCTGTGGTCGATCTCCTCCAAAGTGGGCTTGCGTAGACCCTGGAGGGTGAGAAGGAAGCACAGGGGGAGGATTTACAACCTGGGTATATCAGGGGCCGTGATACTAATGATGGTTGTGTCTGCAGCTGTGCTACAATGACTGGGTCTGTTTATGTCTATACCTGTGACTGTAGGCATACCTGTAATTACGTTTCTCTCTGTGACGCTATCTAAGATGATTCACATCAGACCTTTAAAACTGATATGCCTGAACTTTTATCATGTGGAACTGAAACACCTTGATAGCTCTTTTTATTCTTCTAGCGTACCTTTTTGCCACCGGTGATTGCAACCTTCTGCAGCTTCCGGTGGCAGAACTTGGCATAGGTGCTGATGGGGAGGCCTGTGGGAGAAGGAACAATATGTAAACCCCTTAAGCGTCAGGCATTACTGAACACACAAAATAATAAATGATTGAAATTCTTTCCCAAGCTGTTTTTCCCCACTGATGTCACATAGAGTATCAAAGCAGGCACTGGTAATTGGAGAGACTTGTTGACAGTGTGATTCTGGCATATGGGGATTAAAGCAGGCCCGGCTAAACTGTCAGGCTGAGGGAAGATTTACTGCTGCTGAACAAAAGCTCAGAGTCAAGATCCAGCCCACACATCCAACGTTCAGGTGATTCATCAGCACACACAGACATAAAGGCCTCTGGAGTGAATAAGAAGCACAGAGGCTTCCCGTATGCTACCTGCCCTAAAGCAGGGTCCAGATCTATCCTGGATGAGAAATGCCTAAAAGAAAAAGCTGATTCAAAAAGCATCTGATCTTCCTAGAAGTTTTCTACACCTAGAGTTCACGAAAGAATAGAGCGCTGATTATTCAGTCATCTTTTCAGCTCATAAAAACAAATATCTACATATTTGTGTAGTGTGATAAATACTTAAACTCTGAAGCTCTAGTGCTGTATTCACACTTCACTCTATCAAGAACCTTAATCAGGCCCAGACTGGACAAATTTACTGACAATAATTTAAAAAGTAACACTTTCCAGTGCATTCCCAAAAATCCCAAGAGTCTACAGATTTATAGCAAACAGGTGACTCCTATGCAAGTTTGCAACTTCTGCTAATCTGCCCACGTCTGACTATAATTATGTCTAATTAGCAAGATCATACCAATAATTTGCCCTTGATCTTGGCAAAGATTGGCTTTCCCCCCACCCCAAACAGTTCCCAACATCAGGGTTCCCAACATTTACAGGAAGAAAAGCAAGAGTGTAGAGCCCCTGCACTGCAGTGAGAAGAATGGGTTTAAACACTAGCGGTGGTCTATATTTACATCAGACTTGCTGGCATGAAAAACACAACACCCAGGCAACCAAAGCCCGGGAGAAATATGAGCTCATTAAGAGCTTGAGTGTACCGTACCAGGCTGAGAACGGCATGACACCTGTCGACACATAGACTGAAGGGAAACTTAACAACAACAAAAACAGAGTCATTAAAATAAAGAGAAGGCTTATGTCTCGTCTTGGTCATTATTTGCAAAATGCTCCTCCAAGTGCTGGCTGAAAACAGCCCTACTTCTGATCCCAAACGTGTAGATGTTTCCAAGGCCACACTAGGCCAGACCTCAGCTTTAGTTCCCATGTTGGACTCCCACACCTGCTGCTCACAGCTGCTTGTTGATCTAGTCAAAACACAAAGTGCATGTTCCAGCTCTGTAACCCACCACACAAACAGCAGCTTTCTTCATACTGTTTTTCTGCTTGTTGGCGGTCATCGGGATTCTTTTTGGCCATTAGAGTTACTCAGCGAGGTTCAGTGGGCTTTCTCTTTGACCCATTAGTCAGCTGGAGGTTTTCCAGCGTAAAGCCCTGAGTCAGTGAAGTACAAAGCGTGTAGCCGCTGTTGTTGAGAAGATTGGGTTCCTCTCTGGTGACATCATCACCAGAGCTGGCAGTGTGGGTTGGTCTAATGAGGGCACGTGCTGATGAGTAGCTATCCACTTAAAAGGCCGTCTGACAAACAAGTGGCAGGGAGAGAGAGAGAGAGGCCGCTGATACGAATCACAGTGTGGCCAATTGTGTCCAGGGCCCCATGAAATTCTCATCCTACTGTTTTTCAGCTCAACTCTCTAAGAAGCCATTCATGGTGCCGGCAAGTACATCAGCATGTACTCGACCGACAAACTGCACAGTGCTGCATTTTCCATCCCACTCAGAGCGGTCACTCTGCAGGGACTGATATATTTGATTTGTAATGGCTTGCTCTGCTTGGACTCCAGACATGTTTTAAAGAGAGTAGAAAAACATCTTTAAACTTATTCCCCCGCCCTGTCCAAGAGATAACCATGACCAAGTGGGAAAAACTGTTTCAAAAAGTAATATGTTGGACTGAAAGGGACATAAACAAAAAAAAGTACCTTCTTCCTCCTCTGTATTCTGTTTTCGCTTCTTTCTGGACTTTGAATTCTTCTTAAGCTTTAGTTCCTGTTGTTCCAGTATGAATTGGGTCACTACGAAACACACACAATAGCAAAGGTCAAATAAATATCAGTTAGATAAAAACAGAGCCAATAGTAAGATCACACCTCATCATACTACACTTGATCATTTGGAGAAAACAGAAATATAATCCGAATGGGAAATAGAAGGGGAAGGAGGAACACATGAGAACTATTAAAAAAAAAAAAACAGGAACTACTTTAATCAGACAACACAGGGAGGTAAAGAAGAAAGAAAGGTGACCCACCCTGCTGCTCAGTCTGAGACTCACATTTCTTGTCGCTGGTTGGCTCCGTGTGTCTCTGTATGTAGCCTTCCAGGTAACAGCGGAACTTTGGGGAGGGGGCAAAGAAGGCCAAGCTGACGGCCATCAGCTCCCAGCCTGCTGCCAAACTTCTGGGGCTGGAGTTGCCTGTGGTTTGCCTCACCAACTGCACGTACAGTTCGTCCCGCAGCCCCGGCATGTCCCAGCACTTGGTAATGATAAGCAGGGCGCAGTGACGGCGGTCGAGACGTGAGGGCCTGTCTCCCATGTAAGCTTGGACCAGCTTGAACATCTCGCAGGCCTCCTTCCTGACAGCGCGATTGCTGGTGATGAGCATGGGCTTTTTGATGGACCCGCGGTTCCAAGACAGCATGTTGGCGATGGAGACCCGGCGCCGGAAGAGTCCTTGTGTGTGCATGTTGAGATGCTTGCTGGCCCAGTCCTCCATGCCAATGTCAGGAGGTGGGGGCTGCCGCAGGGTGGCGTAGGAGAGTTGGTAGGCAGACCCTCCTACTCTTCCACTCGCACCATCACCTCCTTCTGCGTTGTCGTGGTTGGTGGGGCGGTGGGGGCCCAGGGAAGCAGTCCGTCCATCCACCATGCCTTTCTTTCTGCTCTCCAACTGAGCCTGCAGCTCTAGGGTGCTGGCCTGCAGGGAGGACACGGGGTGGACATGGGACAGAGGAAGTAAAGGAGAGAGGATGTGAGGCAAGAGTGCAGCAAATATGCAAACTGTGTGCATGCAGCTGCAGCCTTTGAGAGGCAGGTTGCTTTCTGCCTACTATGCTCGGCTCTGCAGTGCTGGGACTCGAGGGGGGACTGTTGCAGGACTGGCACATTTATTCCCTAATGCCAGCAAAGAACTGAAACAGGAAGAAATCTCCACAAATCCTTATGAACCCTGTCCTGAACAGTAGGTGAGCACATAGTGGCACCAAAAAACAAACAAAAAAATAATCTTTTTCAACACTAACTGACTTACATCTATGCTCTGCACAAGACTTCCCTGTGATCCCTGAGGTTGAGTTCGTGGCCATGTAAATGTGAAAGGAGCACCTTGGCTCTCTATTAAGAGAGCCAAGGTGCTCCTCGTCTGTGACCATGTGAATCCAGTAACCGACGTATATCCCCCAAACAGCCAAGAACAACACAAACCCTGAGCCAAAGCTCAGATTTACTAATGGGACCTAAAAAGCATTGACATGTCTTTAATGAGACCCTGCGGTACTATGGAAGTGATGAGTGCCAGACAAGCTGGGTTTCAGATTTTTGTTTCTCAGTCAAATAAAGCAGGTCTGTGATTTGGCTTTAAAAGGAATCCACTACAGCTTTAAAATAGTACTAGATGAAATGAACAAATTGAATGCTTGATGAAGTAGAGAATACATTTTACTATGTAAAAGACTCATTTTAGTAAATTAAACTGTTTAGTTAACAGATGGATCAGTACAAGGAACAGTGGGAACAGAAAAGGATTTGTTTCTGTAAAAATTGTTCCAGTGCATTCTTTGAAAAGGCTGAGTCGCAGACCTTTTTAGTAAGAAAATAACTCTAGCACTACATTTTCTAGAGTAGAGTTTTTGTAATTACACATAACCAGCTATGATCTATGAGTGACATAACAGCAGGTCTGAGGAACATTCCAGGACAGACTTAGGGGGCCTTGGCTGTTGTCAAGCAGGCTATAGCTACAGTGGTACCAATAAGCCGTGGTACCAGTCCGCCTCTTAACTCCTTGCCAAACATGGGCCATATGGGCCACAGTGGCTCTCCTTCCTGACCAAGGGAAGCCATGTCCTGAATCTTTCTGGCCTGGCATGGGCCCCAGATGCCCAAGCACAGAGCTGGCATGTGAGTATACAGTACCTGCAGGGCAGGGCAGATGGACGGTGGTAAGAGGATGACAGCTATTGCTGGGATTGTGGCCATTATTGTCAGTGGTGCTCAGCCTGCTCACTGTCAAATGTCCTGGGGACATTTAGGCACTCAAGACTGGAATGTAAGAGGCATTACTCACAAAATCCTCTAATTTCTTCTCAAAGAAACGGATTAGGCCTATTGTTTTCATCCCAGAGGCAACCGCTGCATCAAACATTAATCACTGTGGTTTGCAGAGGCGGACTTAAACGGCTTTATATAGAGATTTTAACATTTACGGATGCATGAGGTGTGTGCCTGTTGATTAGAAGAAGCAGACCTTGGAACTGGCTGCTACTTACATTAGTCCAAATAGAGGTCAGAAATTTGTTTTTCCATTTTCACAGAAATTTTTTATGGATACCTTTTAATAAGCCATAAGACCTCATCATAAAAAAATACCAAATTATGTTTAAAAAAAAAATATAACTGGACCTAATAGTAAAGAAGAATATTACTGCAAAAAATTGTCTGTCACTCACAGCTCTCACAGAACATACAAACTTGATGATATAAAAGCAGCAGCTAAATATTCCCATATACTTTATTCTGACATGTCTTACGCTCATTTGACAGTGAAACTGATTTATTTTTCCTCCTAAGATAATGATTCTGGAGAAATATCAGTAACCAGAGCTCAAACAGAACAAAGCTGAATCCAAGCACACCTGCTGAGGAAAACAGACCACACAAAAACAGTTGATCTCTTAATCAAACAGGCAAGTATCAAAACACTGGATAAGAGCCCTTATCTTACAATCGTAAGTAGTTGTTTGTAACAAAATAAACTTTTTGCTGTTTGCGTCACTCATTCACCAACCCACCCACAGACCCACAAATACACACAGAAACATAAGGGGGTTACCTGGGAGGGTGGTCCTGGGGTCTCTGGTGACGACAGGCTGGCCTGGCTATTGACACTCAACTCCAAGGTATCCACCTTTTCATAAGTTCTTTTCTGCCTCCCTGGCATTTCCAGAGGAGTCAGGGCTGGGTTGTCACAGGTACTTGCCCCTTTCATTGTCCGGGGGCCCCCAGTGAGGTCCTCTCGAGATGCGCACCTTCCTGCCGACCCCCGTCCCCCTCCTCCTCCGTACCACCTAAGTGAGTCTGCGGGGGAGCGTGTCCGAGCTACAACAACCCTCTCCCCCATCTCTGGATCCAGCCCTGCTCTCACCTCTCTCATTGTGTTGGAGCGACTTACCACCTCCCTCATTTCGGCCATCAACCTCTCATTGAGGGCGCACAGCTCCCCACTGCTGCCTACTGACCCTGGCCTACCTCCTGCACCACCACCGGCTCCCACCCTCCTCCTGCTCTTTCGCCTGAGACTCGGGGAGGGGCCAGTGGAGTAACCAGAGTCTTGATAGTTTGCTGTGGCCTGCGGGGTCGAGGAGGGGAAGTCCTGAGAGGCCTGGCTGCTCTGCCTGCTGTGCCGAGCCTCCATGGCGCGCTGCACAGTGGCCTCCAGGACCCGCCAGCTTTGTTTCTTGTCCAGTGAACTTGGGCCTGGCGTTCCTGGTTCCCTGTCCCTTAACTGACCTCGACCCTGCTGTAAAGAGTGAGTGTGGGGATGTGGATACGGTTGAGGCTGCGTCAATACAGGGTCTTGCCTGGAGGTAGGTGAAGGGGAACGCGTGGGCACAGGAGAGCTGGATAGAAGCCCCTGTTTGGGGTCCACGTTGACCATGTGCTTGATACACTCCAGGCCAGCTGGGCTGTAGTCGGAAGCAGAAGGATTTCTCCTGTGTCTGGACCCTGGATGAGATGAAGCAGGTTGCTGGAGGAGTCTGGGTTTCTGGAGACTATGGGTAGGTGTCAAACGAGACAGAAGTTGTCCATTGTACAAGTGTGCCCCCTCCACCTCCATGTCTGTGGGGGGTTCATCATATATAGGGCAGTCTGAAACTGGCTCATCATAGATTGGAGCAGTGCAGCCATAATGGGGAGAGACAGGGCGTGGTGTGCTCGTCTGTGACCTGTGAAGGAGTGGACTGGGATGGCTACTGTCTGACGTCACCAAACAAAAGCTGCCGTTGCTGGCTTTTCTCAGGTGATGGGCCTGACGTGTGTCACCTGTCATTTTGCCGGAAGGGGCTGTTTTATATCCCTGTGCAGAGCTGAACTGTCCCCCTTGGGCCTTGTTGCAGGAGGTGTGGAGGGTGAAGGTATTGGCTTTATTTTGCTGGAGGTTTTGCTGGATTGCTGGGTTGGGCTGGGTGCGGCTCATGCTGTTCACCTTCACCAACATGGCTGCCTTAGAACCAGGTGCTGGCTGCCATCTTTGAGAAGGATCCCTGAAAAAGGGAAAACATGCACACAATGAGATCAGACAAATAATCAAGTCTAAATAAAAACCCAAACATCAAGAGGCAGTAAAAATCATGTAATCATATGTATGCAGTCATACAGCCACTGGCTAGGTTTCCTCTACTCTGAAATATTCACTGCTGACAGGGCTGGGAAAAAAAATCTGCAGCAATCCACACATTCTTCTCCAAACATTTCACTGACCTCCAAATACTTAACTCCATTTTTAGTCTGGCAGTCATAATAGCCATGCCAAAGCATGGGACAATAACTATAGTGTGTGTTGTAGCAAAAGAGGCTAAAAATAATGACTCTCTGAACATATTTCACTGAAACACATCCATTCCTCCTCACGCTTGTCTCAGATGTCTGGAGAACATAGTAAGTTCAGTTATGTGTAATATTTGATATTTTTAAGTCTTGAAACACATTTGAAACACTAGAAAAGCAACTGTGACCATGGGAAAAGAGGTTGATCTGAGAAAAGTCAGGATTGCAGCAGTGGGCAGATGATATCTTGACTCGGGTTCAAAGTGCAACTTACTTGAAGTTGAACTTGGCTGAGAGGCCAGGCTAATTTATAAACCAATGCCCCACTGCTAATCCCAGCAATGTAAAACAATCTGCCATCAATCTGGTCACACTGTTCTGGTCTGCTGCTGCCTCATAATCTTCCACAGTAATCAGGACTTTTCATTCCACAGTTGATCAGAAACTTGCCCTCTTAAACCAGTGAGCGTCTAAAGCCGGCACTGTTGCACATACATGCATGCTTGGACACAGACGGTGCCTGGTCCGAGGAAGTCATGTGTAGCAACACTAAACCAACAAGCTCAGAGTATCTCCTTGCTTAATCAATGTTCAAAGAGGTAAATAAGTTTAAAGGTAGGCAAAGAACACTTACCCTCCTTTCCTTTAACCACTACTTAAGATTCAGTGGGGTAATTGATTACATCAAAGCTAATCGCCTTATGTCCCGGTAAATCCAACACAAACGCAGATCAGTGGAGACAAAACCAGTGTTCAATGGCTTCCCTTTTCCAAGTGTACTGGGACTCAGAAGAAAGTCTGGCTGTAAAGGCAGGAAGAGGACGCAGAGGGAGGAGAGAAAGAGGCAGAGGGACCCCCCCTCTCCACCCCACAACTCTGGAACAATACTTAAACGATTCCCCTGAGGTCCTCCAGCCAACGGCAAACTTCCTTTAGTTCTCCTAGCTACAGCTCAGTCCTCTCTCTCTTTAGACCCTGTGCCACCCTCCTCTATAGTGTGAGTCACACCATCTCAGCCTTTTGAATATAAACTTGTTTTCATCTTTGACCAGTCCCACAGACTCACCGTGCGTGCAGAGCCTGTAAACAGCTGGGACTCAGCCACCTGGCCCCAGCACCAGAACAGTGTCTGCCCCCCACGACCCAAGCACTGACGGAGGGAACGCCACAAGACCTCTGCCTTCCCAAAAACAATCGAGACCCTTTACAGCCTAAATAAAAGACTCACAGACAGACACGTGTGAAGACGAGCTCTGATGGATGAGAATCACCCCACACCACCCACTGCTGACTAGGTGACAGCTGTAAACATGTGAAACCCCTGTGTGTGCTCTTTGAAACAGTCCGTGTTTTCTCACTCTGGGGGAGGTGACACAAAAATGATTGCCACCTCAGTACGTGACACACAGGTGACTGTTTAGCACTGGTATGCTGTAGCAACACCTCTCACACATGAAACAGAGCTTTTATCACAACTGGTCTTCATATATACACCAGTCTAAAACATGAATCTGTCTTCTGTATTCCTTCTGGGAGCGTCACAAACTTAACGAGGATTGACTCTGACATAGTAGTGACCACTACTTCCTGCCTGGGGAGGTTTGGAGAGAGAGTTTCTCCATATACAATACAAACAGGAAATGCCTAATGCAATGTTCACATGCTGTGCCAAGGCCGGAAGAGGGCTTATAAAGACTTTCTAATATGTCTGACTTTATAGATGGAAACCAAATAATCTTTAGACCTAAGCAGCCCTGTACACTTTTCTTTATCTTCATGGTCAAAAGCCAACTTTATGTCAAATAAAATATTACCCTTTACTCCTGTGTCCACACATTCAATAAAACACACCAACCTCTGATTAATTCAGCAGCATCCTTTCCCTTGTGGATTAAAACAACTACAAAACCTGTTAGGAAAATCTTGCTGACAGTTTGTAGAAGTGAACAACTGTCAAGATAAAAATAATAACAACAAAAATAAAAGCGAAACCTATCATTTCTCTTGGCTAATCTCTTCTTTCTTTTTTATTTGCCTGCTATTGTTCCACCCAGGCTCAGAAAAGGTGTAGAACATTCATTGTGTGCTGCCCTGGCGCATTATGTTAGATGCAAACAGGGTTCGGTGCGACAACCATCAAGTTCGTGCGGAGGCTCAAACTCCAATAGAAAAGCTGTACAGTGCTTTCCATTTCTGTTTAAAACCCTTAATCTCATTACACAACTCCAGCATTTGCATATCAAAATAGCTCTAGTGAGCTAAAGTATGAATATTACATCTGAACCAAATGAAAGACAAACACAGTAAAATTGTGAGAAACTACAACAGCAACAACTGGCTTAAATGGGAAGACTTTTGCTGGTGATGGCTGAGGGTTGAACAGACCAAGAGAGAATAGTGTGAGCATGTGTAAATGAGAAGGGGTGGGGATTAGTCGTGGGAGAGTGCAGCAAGGGAATGAGCGGGAAGGCTAGAATTCCTCAGGGCTCATTTAGGGGCCTTTGTGGCATTGTGAGGGAGCCTCACACAATGCATGGCTGTGCCATCGTCAGGGAAACGCCTCTGTCAACGACAGCCATGGAGATCAAGAAAGGGGAAGACAACGACCCATCTTCCACCTCTAGAGTCATTCGGGCTCTTACGTAACACTAAACAGGCCTGGACCTCATTTGAACAACAATCAAAGTTGTTTAAAAAGGGTGTGTTGCCTGCTGGTAGCCTGCTGGTCAGGTGTTTACTGAACATTAGCTGCAGGAGGGGATTATGCACAGCAATTTATCACAGTTGTTAGAAAGACATTATAATCATCATTGGGAGTGTAAGAGCTCTCCAGATTTATTAGAATCTACCAGTGTTTGCAAACAGGGAATTTCCATTTCAGCTACGTCTTGGGCACAAAAGATAGCTGCATGCGACACATGTTAACACATGAATAGCATACTGAATGCATTTGAAAGCCTTTCCATCAGTTAGCATGTGAGACTTACAAGAAGACAGAGATATGTAAAATAACACAAGGTTATTTTATTCTGCCTTTGTGAAAACAACTGCATAATCTGACCTGGGAAACAAATCAGCGAATTTGAATTAGTGTAAGCAGCTCTTTTGCCTCCCCCATCTACACAGTCCAAGACACCCCTGTCACGTTTCTGAATACTAACATTTGTCCCTGTGATCTTCTGTGCTGCTACGGGAACACGGCTGTCAGGAGATCCATTTCTCTTTTCTTTTAAACATAGACTAACAGTTGTTGGAAAAGCCATCAGCTGAGTCATTTTGCCGGATATGGATTTGGAAGTTCTTATATTCCTCCTGAGAATAGTGGGGGTCTGAAAAACACGGGTTATTATTAACATTGGCTGGACAGGAAGAGGAAATGAGGTCGCACAGGCCAAGCTTCTGCTACACAAACACCTCGGAGCACAGACCAATGGGATCACTGCGATCTGCGTGGAGGAAGGAAACTAAAAAGACAAAGATTCGCAGAGGACAATGCTGTATCCACTACGTCAGGGTTCAAAGCTCATTCTACGTCCCGCTTGTGAATAGCCCATCATATAAAAAAATTATTAAATTAACACACATGAAGAGCAAAGCTTTAAGCATTTCACTTCCTACAAGATACCTTGAGAGAGCCCAGTTGTCCTGAAACAGCTGAAGTGACGCACGTCCCTACTATGAACCAAGACGCCTACCAGCTGTGTCTGTCTGTGGCTATCGAAGCCTGAACTAATGGGGAGTGCCGGGATAGGTCAAAGGACAACCACTAGATTCGTACTGAGGGGAAAGTGTAAGGCCAAACCCAAGTAAATTCCAGAGAGACTCGCCCCAGGAATTTGAAAGTATATCTGCGACTCCTTTTCTGAGGAGGAGTCAAATTATAGCACAGCGTGTATGACATTATTAAAACAGCTGCCTGTTCACACATCTAAACACACACACAGACCCTTTCATAGTCAGTCTCTAACACTAAAAGATCAGAGTGATAAAATAAAGTACAATAGTGGAAACTTTTTAAGCAAAAAAACCCAACAACCCATCTTTGATATTTCAAGTCATCTGAGAATCTGAGATAGTCAGAATTACGCCTGAAGCAGCTCACATGTGCTGCCTTGAGTTCTTTATGAAAACAGTTAAAATATACCATCACAGAACCCGAGAGGAAAGTTATCATTAAAGGAAAGCTTCAATGACATCTCAAACAGAGCAAGAGAGACTTTTGTCTGTGTCAGCGAGACACACAAGACTAGCTCTGTGATTTAGTTCAAGAAAGCCATAAACGTATGGAAAACACAGAAGGAAACCGTAAGAGAACGAGCGTAGAATAAAACTAAACAAGCACACTGTCGATGCTAACCAGACCAAAGTACAGGATTACAAGTTCAACCTTTTTCCCCACAGTATTACTTTTATGTAGATGTGGAAAAAAAGAGAGAAAACCTTTATTGTTACAGGCAGACTTACAACACCATCTGCAAAAATCTTTTAAAAAAAAAGAGCTTACCACACCACGAGTGTAGAGATGAAACAAGTCTGTCCAGTATGTATGTTGTGGCTACATCCTCACAGTGGCAGGAGATGAAAAGCATAAGGAGCTTCTGCTCTGGCAGTCAACAGGCACACAATGTGTGACTCATTAAAAAACGTAAAAACGTTATCGACCCTATAAGACGTCTCCTCATTTCCTAAATAAACCCACTGGTGATTTCTCCCACATGAATCACTGCCAGTGAGTCACAACTATATGAGGGGAAGCCGGTTGTGCTTTTAGCCTTTTTATGCTTTTGCTTTTGAGTGTGTGGTTAATTTTGAAAAATTCCCTTTCAACAAATTCCCAACACAAAGTGAAAGAGAAATTTAAAGAAAACGTTTCCAGTTCTGTTTTTCACTTCTCGTCAGTTCATGGGGAATATTTTTAAAAGTTGGTCCCCTGGCTTCCTGAAAATAAATCAGACTACAAGAAACCCAACATCCCTTTAAGTAAAGTCAGTGCACACTCGTAAAAGCAGCTGTGCCGACTCCTCTTTGATGTGTAGAAGCTTTGCTATAAGCTTGAACATAACTGCGCACACTCTGGTACTCAGATAGAAAATGGCATTTTTCTGCATCTTCACAAATCCAAAGCAAGGAAAGGCGACTTTTAAGTGTCTAATGTCAACGTGACATGCTTTGACTGAATTGCTGGTGCACCGCTATATCATTACAGGGCTAAATGAGAGGGCACATTCAAGTTATTGGGCGTTCTTCTCTAGTCAGCATACCTACACTTCCAGCTCAGAGAAAGCGTTCAGTTGACTCTGAGGGGATAGCGGGGTTTTAAGTGAAAGCCTTTGTTCCTATTAGTGGTCTATTATACACCCAGGGTGGCACGAGAGGCAAAAGAGTGCTGCGACCCTGATGTGAACCACCTCGGTTCATTTCTGGGTTGTCTGGCTGTCACGTGTCCTCTGCAGACTTATAACATCTTCTCAGCCTCAGCAGGTCTCCTCCATGGAGGGAGCCCACACACATACACTCAGGTCACACACACTTTCTAGAGTCAAATCTCCCACACATGTTACCTGGTTAATGACAGCACAGACCTGCACATGCATTAAACAGCTAAGTGAAATTCAAGACAGATGTTTTAAGCCATCTGGCATATGACACCTTTGTCTGCTGCATCATGAAAAGAGATCAGTTAGTCACGCCTTCCTGGCCATAACTAAAGTAGTTGGCATGTTTATCTCTGAAGAGCTCGGTACTTCCCAGATGAGCTCTAGACTAAAACACTTTAAAAAAAAAATTCCCATGACATGTGATAAGACTCGGCCAATGAGTAACAAATTGGGCACGCAGGTAGTTAGTTCATGTGCTTTCACTTCCTATAATCACAAACTAAGACAAATACAGATATGAGCTACACAGTAAGAGGAAACTGCATCTGTCAGGCTGGAATAATATTATAGTACAGGGTGTGTTGTTTGAAAACTTTGGAAACTATTTTGAACAGATTTATTAATAGCTTAAAACAAAAGCCCACCAGCAGTGGAAAAACTGGAACTGACCCATCTCCGCAATGTATAGCATTGTTTTCAAAGGTCAGAAGTGAATAAAAACCCTCTGAAAAAGAAGAAAACTATGATGCAAAAACAGACCTAACGCAATGAACGCACTGCCTTAGGAAAGTGACAAGTTGTGACAGGAAGGAGAATGGCAAGAAAGGGAGAAAAAAAAGATGGGTGTTAGATAAACTAGCTAAGCTCAAACTTTGTGTTGCTCGTTTATGGTGAAAAACAATATTCAGATTTGCTCAATATGTGCGCCAACATTTAAAACAATTACCAATCCCTTTCAGAGGTTCATACATTTAATGAGCTTAAAAACATTACTTTTAAGAGCTTATTTCCATAAACTTGAAAGAAAATTCATATGAAAATAAATGGAAAAAAGTTAAGAGACCAGCAGAGGAGATCTGTGATTGTGGACAGAAGCCACATTGTGAAAATAAATGTGGTACAATAATCACTTTATCTCAATTATCTTGTTTTCAAAATACTTGAAATCCAGTATAAAATTTCATGACATGACTCCAACCCAACTCAAACCACTGTGACTCCCCCAACTCTTCTTCTCACACATTTTTTCCTGTCATTATTAATAAAGTGCACCGCTAATTGACGTCAAGCGCCTCTCCGAGTTTGTTTTTATCCATTTTGAGTTGTCACATTCTACCCTCTTTGTGTCTTTTGTCGTGGTTTCTCATTACCTGCTAAGAGACAGAGGCTGGTGAGCATGTGATGGGCCATATGGCTAAGTAGGGTATCAATCCCCAGTGAGCTAAAGACTCCTGATCCTAACTCGGCTGAACACAGCTGGCCAGTGTTTTAAGAAAGACAGAAAGGGTTCTGGGAAAGGTTGAGTCACTGGGGCAGAGTGGGACCCTGTGAGGAGTTTTAACACTGCCCACACACAAAAAACAACGGGGCTGCCAGCACTGCCGTTCAGCAGCAGCGCTTAACTAATTAGTTTCCCCACCAGCTTTAATTACTCTTAAAGGGTCAAAGGAGCAAACTCCTGAAGGCAAAAGTGTGGCAGAAGCAGAGCCTAGAGCCACAGCTGCCACGGCACAGCCTCAGAAACCCGGCAGGGTCAACCTTGTTTACACGCAGTTCGAATATAGTGGCTCTGCTTGTTATTAACCACAGACAACACTCTCTCACATGCCTCTCATGCATGCACGTAAGAGGCGTTACAGTCTATGATAACCAGGGGCTGAAATTTGTTTTAGGAAAATGAAATGAGGGCTGGGGCAGAGAGGAGCAGGGTGGCAGTGAGCGCACAGAAGGACACTAAGATGGCCTCAGTGGCCATGTGCCAGGGGAAACAGAAGTGGCATGTGTGGAATCCAGCTTGGAGGGAAGAGACGGTGGTTTGGATGAGGCCACAAAGTGAAGCACATGACGGGGTCTCTGAATGACTTACTGTTAGGGCCCGTTCTGCACCAGTAACCCTAGCGTGAGGGGAAATGTCATGCTCTGTAATATAACTGACCATTTTCCCCATTTGGTAGCGATTTGCTGAAACGGCTGAGCATGGTTCACAGGCAATACTATGGAAACATGGGACATATGGAATGTTCAGATAAGTGAGAATGAAAACAAGAAAGCAGTTTGAGTCCAGCCCAAGTGATCAACAGTCAAAATAATCCTGCAAGTTCTCATAGCATAACCGTTTGAAAGCCTTTACAATTGGGTATGGCACATGCACCGATGGCTATCACATTGCACCCCTTTTCTCTAGGTAATATGAGCCGCTAATGATTAAGCACAATTCTCTTTCCAGACATGCTGTAGAAGGCTACTTAAGGTTTAGTCAGGCTTACCTCTGTGGGTCTTTACCACCATCTGTGCTGTGTTCGGTGCTGCTACCATCTCCCTGAGATCTGCTGTCTGCTGCCAGGTCCAGCTCAGGGTTGGCAGTTTCGTCGTTGGACTCCAAGGCTCGAGGGAGAGGGCTGTCCCTGTCCCGCTCAGGTAGAGGGGTGCAACGCCCCTGGCTCCCTACGCTGCTGACACTCCCTGAAGTCCCATGGTGGTGCCTATCCACACCCGCTCCAGCCTGCCTGGCCTCGCTGCATCGTTTCATGGCCTGCAGCTGGGAGAGGGGCACTATATCAGCTCCCTGGGGTCGATGCCAGACTGTGCGGCGTCCTGCGGAGTTGTAGTAGTAGAAGCGGCCACTGTGGGGGTCAAACAACTCCCACCACTGGTTGCCGTCTGCCTGGCGGACAGAAACACCAGGCGGAGGATCCCAGCCGCATTCGCCAGTGGTTAAATTCACATACATGCGCTCACCGGAGCGTGGCTCCAAGATCTCCACCCAATCACAGCTGAAAAGAAAAGAAACAAAAGCACAGGGAGAAAAGCTGTTAATAGATGCTTAAAATGGCAACAGATCACCTACAGGATATGAGGACATATTAGAGGCCACATGCCTGAGTACTAATCAACTCGACAAGCAGTAAACAACTCACACTGTTTGACAGACGAGAGGCTCGAACCTGCCCACTTGTCCATATGGAGACTGTGTTAATGTCCCTGTTCCCTACATGCATCCATCTGTATGTGTGTGTTAGCGGTGATGTCATCTCTATGCAGTGGAGCGGCAAAAGCGATGGCGCAAATATGTGTGTCCCGAATAAGGAGACAGGTGGACATACTCAGTGAGGCACCAGGCACGGAGTCAGCAGGGCCCAAAGAGAACCATACGCTCCGAGTGCTACTAACGCAAAAACCACAAAGCTCAACTACAATCACAGACTGACAACAGCCAGCTCAGCACAACACACACAGACAACGAAAACAGAGACAGTGCAGAGAAGAGGGAGGGGGCAGAGGCAGAGAGAGAGAGAATCAGAGTAAAAGACAGCCCTGTTTGCATAAAGTAATAAGGCAAAAGGGTACAGATTAAGAGGAAAACAGATTACATATGCAGAGACCCTGAACTGAATTTCAGTGAAATGACAGGACACTACGTTAACGAGTCGGACACTGAAATAGTATTAACATGCTACATTAAGGTTATGTGGTGTAGCTACCTACATAAAATCAGCGTCTATAAATAAGTCAGACCTTAGCTCGCTGTTTCTATATATCCAGGTCATGCAACTCTTTAGTGAGCTAGTTTATGTCTCCTTTGATCTAGTTCCCCAAAGGAGACCTTAACTGTGTCAGCAAATCCATGTGGGAACAGGAACGCTACAAACAGCCACGAGGAGACCGTTACCAAGGTTCAGCATCACAGTAAACGTCTAGACGAGAGCCAAAGGAAGGACTCAAAATAAACTCACAAGGCGCCTTTTTCTTCTTGTAATGAGCACTTGAGGGTCCTGGCAAGGTTAGGTCTTTTCTATTCTTTAGTGTCCCACCTAACACTAGTCTAGTATCTTTGAGAGCAAAGTATCAGTTGGGGAGGAATTAGTGTCACAACAATCTGGTAGAGGCTTGAATATTTTCCCAGCTTTCTTAGGATAGAAAAGCTTTTCTTCTCCCTGTCACGGTTGTTAGAGGTACGACTCCACCATCCAGGCTACCTGGGATGATCAGAGCAGGCAAGAAGCTTAGCAGGGATAAGACTGCCTACAATGTTCACCAAATATCCACATTTGCTTCAAGGCGCCTGCCAAAACAACCCTGTGTGCAACCCTGTCTCAGAAACAGAGACAGAGGAGCACGGTGCCAGCCAGCTCTGCCACATTTACAATGTCACCCAGTTGGCCGAAACTCACTGGGACGAACAGCTGTTCCCTGTTAACACTGATGTACCTATTCATCAAGCATAACGTATCAATCACTCTCTTATGTGCTGCCAGAAGGAGCCACAGGCTCTTCATATCTTGATTTAACAGCCAGGTAAACATAGAAAGGGCATGGAGAGACTATAGGAGCCTTCCACATACTGTCTTCCCATGTGTCCCAGTGCTTTATGCTGGGAAACCATCTGGTCCAATCCTTCACAGCAGTCAAGCAGCGCTAGCCTTAGTCCACTCAACAAGCAGGTTCTATTTATACAGCATTTTAACTTTACCTGAGATCAGAGCAAGCAGAAACTCAAAAAAAGGGAAAAAGACAGGACTGTATAGAGCAGGGAACTGACTACAGTGTGTCTTCCCACAACGAGACGCAAGTATTACAAAATGATTTTCTGAGCGATGAGATCCACAACACTTAATGGGCGGGAAGCCTTGCAAATAATGGGGCATTCAAAGCAGAGGCCAAACAGTCAATACCACCCCACACATACCAGAGCCTTCATCCTTTCACTGCTCCTGCCTGTATTCCAAAAGAGGCGTTCCCAAACCGAGAAACTGATCTTCCCATGCCGCATTCCCTGTTATTCAGTTCGCTGTAAATGGAGAGTTTGGATGCAAATCCAAATAAACCTATTTCTTACAAACTGCTGAGTTTCAAGTAACACGTTTCTAGTAAGCCGACACGGCATTTTGTGTGTGTGTGTGTGTGTGTGTGTGGGGGGGGGGGGGGGGGGGGGGGGTGTTTATCTCCCAGTGTACCACAGCTGTGATGACAGTGAAGTAACCAGCATGGGATTTTGCATAATGGCCTGCATCCTACACACCCTGACAGGACACGAGGGTTTCATGGTGCACTGTGAACACCATACATGACAAGTTAAGCAGCACGGGGTGTAGCTGTTTCATAAGGACTGTTCCCTCTGGGTAAATAAACAGCAGTTAGAGCTGAGAGCGAGCCTGCTGTGCTCTGTTGACACGACCTGATAAGCAGGAAGAAGGGCCGTGTTCAGGTTTTGAAATCATTTTGGGGAGCACTCAGAAAACAGAGACACAGCCATTACCTGGGTTTGCCTAATACAATGGCACTTTTCTTCAGTGGGACATACCAGGAGTGAGGTCGAAACACTTTGATTTCTCACTAAAATGAATGAAAATGAATATTTATTCACTTGCACCAAAGAAAAACTTAAAAAAATGAATAAAAGTGGACCAACTAACATTAACAGGATCCTCTTTGATACACATTTCTGGTGAAAAGTTGCTTTATGTGGTGCCATGTAAATCAATCTGAGCCTGCACAGCTTTATGTGGTCTTTCTGCAGAAGAAGCAGACAGAAAAGTATAGAGCATGACTCTCCAAACAACTGAGGCAATCTGCCTCACGCTGTAAATGTTCATAAATGGTTTGGAATGCAGTCTGCACAAGCTCAGTGAAGTTTAACTCCAAGAGGAATGTTTTATATTGATCTAAAATTAACTTGTTAAACACATGGACCTATGACTAAAGCATACAGCACCCGGTTTACCTCTGGGGAGACTCAATCTAATTGAAGCAGACCTTTATGCCACAGGCCCGTGTTATGACTTTGTGCACTCTGTAACCAGGAGTTGACTGCATTCAGTAAACACTTTTTGGTGGGGTTAGATTACAGATTGCAACATAAAGAAAAGTGTTCATGGACAGTCTAAGGTGCCTGGAAAGAAAGCGACTGGACCTTTTTACGTTTCTTAAAGACGGCTCACCCCTCATTCAAGAAACTTCTATTCCTCATAAATAGACTTTTTAAACTGCATCGGTTTGCCTCTTCACGTGATGCCCATTGGCAGAAAGTTTTGTGAAAATATATGAAAAATCAAGTATGAAATTCCTCATCCTTTATATTCCGATGTGTGATAACACATTACAGGGTCTCTGTCTCCCATGAGGAGTCTAGGAGAACCTTCAGGAGCCTATGGTTATCCACAGTAACTAAGAATAAAACTTGTCAAAGTGTGAATAAAGACTATGCAAACATAGCCCACCACAGAGACCAAGAGGCCAAACCCGAAACATGAAAACACCTTCTTGACCATCAAGTCGCTCACATTCACATAGTGCCAGTGGCTTTTTTTTTTTTTTGAAGGAGAACTACTACATCTATCATCCATCATCCACAATTTACAGTCATCTCCCAAAATAACTAGAACTGAGAGCGGTTTCCCAGAGTTAGGGAAACAACAGAATATAGCTCATGGAATCTGCCCCATTGTTCAAAGGCAGCGCCAAAGTGTAAATGGCACTTTTCCCAGCAGCGGTAAACACAGAGGACTGGACAATGCATTCACTGGAAATGGGGCAGCAAGCAAACCTTGTGTCATTGTGCAGCTTTGGGTTTCAAACAAACTCAAATGCTAGTGTGGTTGTTGATTTCATCAGAAAGATAAACCATATAGAAAGGAGAAAAGATTGTTTTCCCCGGGTGGTGGAGAGTTTAGACTAAGCGTTGTGTCATCAGATAATCTCATAACGACTGAAATGCTGTTTTATGCTTCTGTGCTATTGTGGCATTCCTGATGGAGCGATAGCACACCTTCAGAAACACGGTGCTAAGTGAAGGTTTTAGTGAAATCACTGGTCCATAAACTAGACAAAACTAAGATAACAACCCAGTGAGACAGTTATGCTCCCATCTATCACTCTGTACTCTTGAAAGGTAACCGCCAACCTTTTTCAGCAACCGACTATTCTGAGCTGCTGCTGCTCTACTGTTCCTTGTGGACCGAAGCAGGCGGAGCTCTCGCACAGGGCCTGCCATTCATCTAGGAAACCTTACCACTCCGGTCACAGCAACAAGTGCCAAGGTCCCCCCTTGCCGGTATATTTACAGAGCTGCTCTTTCCTATTTAGAGACATAAAACATCCTTTCTCCTCAGATACTGGCATAAAAATAAGTCCTCACTCTGCAGAAAGGAAGAAATTCAAAATCACTTGGCTGCACACACCCAAAACTATAAACCTAAGTCTGAAAATGCTGTGAGGTTGGATGAAATGTAAATAAAAATACAACGCAATGATTTGCAAATCTCATGGCCCATATTTTATTCACAATAGACCACAGAAAGCATTAGATATTGAAACCGACACCTTTAAAAAAGCATTTGAAAAATGCAACACAACTCATTTCAGAATATCAGGACAAAGCCATGTTTAGGACTGTGTTATATCCCCGTCTTGAGAACTGAGGAGACCAGCTGCTGGACATTTGGGAGAGGAAAGATGTCGCATTATCTGATTGAGGCTTCTAGCTGCTCAACTGTCCTGGGGTCTTCTTTTGTGTCTGACCTGCACAAACTCATATTTTTCATTTCATAATGTGACAAATGTTTTCAAGTGGTGACAGGTCTGGAGTGCAGGCAGGCCAGTGCAGCACCCAGACTGTTTTTTACTATGAAGCAGTTGTGTGGGAATAGGTGCAGTGTGCAGTTTAGCATCGCCTTGCTGAAATATGCAGTCTTGCCTGAAAAAGATGTTCATCTAGATGGGATGTTTTTGGCAGATCAGTAAATTGGCCTCGAATATTCTTTACTTCAGAGAAACTCTAAGATTGACATTTTATACCTAATAATGTTAACTGGCAACAGGTTAGTTACAAAATGTTGCTCGAGTTGTTTCCAGTTAGGTATTCAGCTTTTTCCTCCCATCCCATGTCTCAAGTTTTTGAGACATCCCATCCAATTCAGATTGAGCCATTTCTGTTAATTTAATTTTTTGGGGTTTATTGTGAATAAAATATGGGTTTATATCATCGCATTCTTTTTTTATTCACACTTCACAAACACTCCCAAACTGTTTCAGAATTGGGTTAGTATTAAACATTTTGCAACTGTGAGAAATCTCTGGTGATTTACTGATACAGAGCAAGCAGAGGCCTGTACCTCAATATAATGCATGGAGGGACCTGCCAAAAGACTTGTTTGATTATGTATAAACCATGTACAAAGTCTATTCAGCAATGCTGCTAGGCAACCTGCTTATCTAAATATTGTAAAACAACAGCAGCGACACAGACCGACTGCTAAGAGCTTGGCTGGGTTTCCAGTAGCTGTAACTAATAGAGAACGTAACCATAAACCGGGCAGTTTGAGTGCTGCACCACTTTCCCCGTACGAAGCAACTTAAACACGTGCAACTACAACAAAACTCAGATCAAACAAATAACCCAAAAACAAACAAACAAACAAACAACATTATTATCATTTAACGCATCTGACTTTAAGCTTTATCACAAGTATACTGAGAGTCCATTGTTGAAAACTGAGCTGTGGCAAGGTGTACGTGGCTAGCCATTGTGGAGGATGTGGGAGCAGACTCCACCCTGGTAACCAGAACAATAACAGGGAGAAGGGAGCGTGCACATGTTTTAGATGACAGAAAAAAATGTCCTGCACCTGTCACTAACACATTCTTTCAGCCTTTTGTTTAACACCTCCCGTTCCTGCCATGTCACCACAAGTCAGAGGTCAGTAAAACACATGGCACAATTTCTCTGTGTGCACTGAATATATATATATAACAACAAGCAAATTGGCAGTTTGTTTGAGAGGAATACGCTCCTGCAGCCCTCATAAAAGCTAATGCCAAGGTTTAGGATGCTCTTAACTCGTCTTATACTCCGACTTTAACTGTGATGTCTTTTGTACTGGGGACCCACAGGGCTCCACAGCACCCACCCAGTTCTGTCCTGCGTACTGTGTACATTACCACATCACTCTATAAACCCCAAGTTTATACTATGGCTACTCAGATGATCAAAAGGTTGTGACTTTTAAAATCCTGCTTAGGTTCCAGATCTTCTCTCTGTTCCCCTTTTCCTCCTAAACTTGGCAGCAGTTGTCAGTGTCACTTTCTTACTCGCCGTGTGCTGACATGGGGAAACAAGTTTGGAGGGGTATGTGGGAGTCATCTTTCACAGAGGGACACGTGAGACGCACTGGAGCCGACCTTATACGACTTGACCCAGGCACCAAGGCAGGCCAGGTGCCAATGAGGGGAAGAGAGGTAAAGAACTTTAAGACCAAACAGCCGGGCAGCTAAAGCCTGGCAGAGAGAGGAGACGGCTGGTATGGGAAGATGAAGATAAACAGGGGGTTAGACTCCTGAACTATTATTTGATTCACTTCCAAAAAGTCCTGCAAGGGTCAAACAAACTGGGATAGACAGAAGACCTCCCCAAAAAAGTATACAGACCCTTTATACGTGCCTAGGTAAAAGGAAAGTTGCTGATAGTTCCTGTTGCAAAAGTAAAAGTAAATTAGCAAACTGAACAGCAACAGCTGAAACTAAAACCGTAACTTTTCTTTCTTTCTACATTTCTGTAAACAAAATCAGCACCATTCTGCTTAAAGTGACTTCTCAACCACTATATGTCGTCATCACTCAGCCCGGGTGAGTAAACCTAATTCCAAGAACCTCATTGTCTCGTATCACCTGAGAGCAGACTGCCATTTCTGAGTTACTGCAATGACTCAGGTACAACTGCACAAACCAGACGGTCCAGTTTGGTCTGTGTGCAGCATGATCAACCTGCACGAACTGAGCTGAACATGGGTCTTTTAAAACGGTGGTATTGGGGGGAAAAAGAGCAAAGCTGACCTTTTTTTTTTTTTATTAAACAAAAACAAAAGATGTTGACTGCTTGTAAAACTGGAGGGTACGAACACACTCATCTGACTTAGAAGTCTGAAAAAAAAAGTATTTTTACTACAGCTGTATACAGCACACAGGCTCTTTGGGAACAGAAAATCAGTAGCACACAGTTGACAAGAAAGTCCCGCAATGACTCAGCTTCATATGCATTACAAAGCCTGTGAAATGCACCCTATTCTGAAGCCTGTAATAGTACAAAACAATGCCGAGTATTGTCGAATCAACAGGGAGACTTCATTCAATTCTTTGTTGCGTCCACACAGGGGATCACAGCCAACGAGTGCTGCGAAGAGGCGGAGCTTGAGACATGTATAGGAGATCTGGGGGTGACCTCCTCCAACAGCTGCCCTAATCCATGACTAGAAACGGCTTCCCCTCTCTACTGGCGCTGGATTAGACTGGATCTCACAAGGTCACACAGCCAACCTTCAGCAAGGCCAGTTTTTCCCATGCTGCGTTCCAACTACCAATTTTACATGGCCCCCCAATTCATTCCATATAGATGCCAAAGCATTCACCCCCCTCCACACTGCAACAAACCGATTCTTCATGAGGAACGAGATAAAAAAAAGCCTACCTCACCACCGGCTCCAGGAGAACATTTTTGTGTTAGCTGTTAAATGTTACTTCAGATACCCTTGCTGAAATCCGCCTACAAGCTAAATGCAGAGAAGCAGCACTCTGTGATTTCTCTATGGGGAGTATTGTCTTGTCCCACCATCTTGCCTTCACCCACGAATGCTGCAGCTCAGCAGAAATGCCGGGAACTTCCGGCCCCCTTACTGCTCTGCTGAACACTCACTGTCTCTCCGAGGTGACACTCGGCCAAAGGGTCAATAAACTCCCTTTTAGAGAGAGTTTTTTTTATTTATTTAAACCTTTATTTAACCAGGAAAAGTCCCACTGAGATTAAAAACCTCTTTTTCAAGGGAGTCCTGGCCAAGAGGCGACAACATGAGTAAGAGTAAGGCCTGCCCAAACACAAGTCCCTGTCCTTCCTTAAAAAAACTTCAGCCCTTCCCTTAGTTCAGGGGTGGGCAACTCCAGGCCTCGAGGGCCGGTGTCCCTGCAGGTTTTAGATGTGTCCTTGAACCAACACAGCGGATTTAAATGGCTAAATTAGCTCCTGCAGTTCTCCAGAGGCCTGGTAACGAACTAATCATGTGATTCAGGTGTATTGACCCAAGGTGAGATCTAAAACCTGCAGGACACCGGCCCTCGGGGCCTGGAATTGCCCACCCCTGCCTTAGTTGAAGGGTACTTCTGAGGTCACATAAGACTCTGGACGAGTGCGAACATGTGCAACAGAAGCTGCAGCATCAGGGTGTTTACCACATAGAAGATAGCCTTTCTATCAGCACACCAGCTGTCAGAGTGGGAACAATGGGGTTACTTGTCCAAACACACACACAAAAAAAGAATGAACCTATTACGAGGTAATTGTGCTTAATAACCACAATCATTCGTTCCCTAAACATTATCTTGTAAAATCATTCAGGGTTATCGATGAATACATATTGTGCATCGCCCCTTTTATATAAAATAAACTCAAGAAATCCACCTGTGCTATCTGGGTGCTGTCAAAACAGCAGTTTTTATTAGTATCTGACCTGCTTGCCTACAACCAGCAGCAGCAGTTTGTAACTTCATTTTGGTCTAGGCCCACACCATCCCCCGCGAATCCTCCCCCTGCTGACATGACAAACGAGGCCAGAGTCTAATCCCAGAGCGCAGCTACAGGGTAAGCAAGGGGGTCAGCGAGGAGCCACGCAGGAAAGGAACGTCCGGATTGTCCTCTAGAGGAAGTGAAGGTGCAGACGGCAGACTCTCTAGGATTAGAAATGCAGAGCAGGCCAGTGAAGATGTTAACGCCAGGCCCACGCAGGCCTGAGGGGAGGAGTGGATTATGATTTAAGAGGCCATCGCTGGGGCTCAACGTGTAGGGAAGGATTAATATTTCACTAACAACAACAGATCTTCAGGTCGTGGCAGATTCTTTGTGTTCAATGTGTTAATTGCACTTTGTGGGTTTCATTTGCACCTTAGCTCACTGACGTTACATAAACTTGTTCACCTCTTTTAACTCTTGAATTTGTGTCATAGACCTAAAAAGTACAACAGGATATTAAGCCACGTAATGATTCTGAGTGACGATCAGCATCTGGTTCAAACCAGTGGATGCCTGCGATTTAAACTTGTCTGTAATCCCCACAGTTCGCAGTGTCAGTGGTTGCTCAGGTACAGATAAATTTGTTTGGACAAATCACCTTAACCTCATTACAAAGTCACTGTGGCAGGCCACAGAGAATTAAAGTCAGATGAAAAGTGCGTGCTGAGTGTTAAGAGCACTGATCCTCAAGGGATCAGAGAAAGGAGTGAAAGCTGGAAATGTGTACGTTGAAGCTAATGAAATCACAGCGATTATTAACATACCATGACTCATAACATGCAGCCATCAGTGCAGGACAGGCTTCACTTCCTGTCAACAGGCAAACAAACTTCCCTATTGTCTGTCTGGGATGGACGTCCGGTCTCTTCTTTGCAGAAAGCACCGTTTAGAGTCATGTTGTTGAAGGGGATGTGTTAATTGTTCTATATTGTCTGCCCACTGTTGTGAGCTTGCAGAGTAAACACCGAGACAACATCCTCATTTTCAACTGTAGTTCCTACATCTCACAGAAAAAACTCATGAACTATGGAAACTTTGACCAAATGACATCGCTGTCCTCTGTTATACTATCTCATCTATCTCTTGCAATTTGCTGAGCAGATAAGAGAATTTTACACCAAAGCCACGCAAATGCAAACAAAAGTCATCAGATGAGCACCAGCTGGGCAGGGAGATGGTGAAAACTGCTGCGCCCAGGAAGTCAGGTTGGCATGCCCTGCCAAAATAAACAGCTTTAGGCTATATAAATGACAGCTGACTCGAAAACTTGCTCGTCAGCTACTGTCTAATGGACTGCACTCAACAGCAGGTACAGGACGAGGAATTAGACTTTTTACTACATGTATCACAACACTAAGGAGTTCCCATATGAAAATCTGTAGCCAAAGCAGTAAGTGACTTTAAATAGACCGTGGGGACTAAAGCAAGCAACCGATGAAAGCTAAACAAAGTTTTAATGCACATCTGCAGTGAAAACAGATGGCGAAGAAATTAAGACACGTGGAGCTGAATCTGAGAGCCACAGCAGTAGTAGAAACAGGAGCAACAAATGGACTGTGGAACATTTGCCCTCTTTTTGGGTTACCGGGCTCCTAAAACCACAGCAAAGAGCTAAGCCCGTGAAGCCCATTTGGAGACTAGATAGAATTAAGAAGTAGCCTCCGTCTCCCACCACAGCCCCCACACTGCAGCTTCTCCCTACAATTAAAAACTTTGGGCGGATGTGTCAAACCTTTGCCACCTAGCTTCCCATGATAGGCGTTAGCGAGCTACAGTGTAATGTTTTACTTTTAACTCACCGACGATAGATAATAATTAAAATCGAAAATAAAAAAGAATAAGAACATTTCGCGGTTTAAATAATCCGTTAAACTTAGAAGTCACCCCTAACAGACTTTGGTAGTGATTTATAAAATGTTTTATTTTCAAAGGTTTTAAAATACCCACAGAGGCTTAAAATAATGTTACTATCCCGCGAGCTGCGGCTCCGGTTCAGCGTCGGCGGCTTCTAAACTTTCTCCACTTTATTTCGCGCCGCTGTGAAATTAAAGAAAGAGTCTGCTTACCTTGTCCCGGCCATGCTCTTCACATTTTAAACGAGGCTCCAGCGAAAGGAACTGTACAGTCTTTTTTTATCTCTTCTTGCTTGTAAGGTTAGTTTTGTGAGCGCACTGAACTGTCCGAGCAGTGAGTAGTACGGGACGGCTCTCCGGTGGCAAATCCCGTACGCAGTCTCCGCCTCTGCACGTGAGTCATAGGTTGCGATGGGGGTCACCCAGTCTGCACCCCCACCCAGTCTGCTCCCCTCCCTCTTCCACACCACACCACCCATCCTGAAGCCTTTCGACTGGCTTTCTGGAAAAAGCGGCACTTTTCATAGATAGCCAAAACATTTAAGGCTGGCTCAACAAAGTAAAGTGATAAGATGTTAAAGGTTAGAAGGGGGGCTTTTGTGTGCCAACTTCCACAGGAACTTCAATTCACTTCATATATTAAGTTAAATAAAACTAAGGCTGCTATTTTTTAACAAATGCGGTCTATTTATTAGAAGGTTTGTTAAGCAAGCAAGCAACAGATTTGCATTGCATGACACAGCTGAAATAAATTATTCGATTCATATGTGAAAATTCAAGGGTAGTTGTGTCTAATATATAATCTATATTCTCACTGGCTCACCCTTTGACCAGTCCCTCCCACTTTTTCCTGACTGCTGTGAAGGCATGTCCAGGCAATGCGCTCAGCACGGTCAGCATCGTGCACAACAGAGAGCATGTGCAGAAGAACAGGCGATAGCCAGTACTACTAATTGTTGTTCATTAACTTTTGTCCAGAGAAGCTGTTGTATGCTCTTTTTTAAGTTACCTGGCTAATTTAGTGCAATACCTCCACCTAGACTCTGGTTTCTGTAGGGCAGGTCTGACTGAAGGGCTTTGCTTGCACAAAGTATCAAAGCGGATAATCCTGTGCTTTCTCTTAAAAAGCAGCGTATTAATGTTTTTGGAAACTGTTAGAATAGAATAGAATAGAATAGAATAGAATAGTCTTTTATTGTCATTGTTCATCTGGTTATTTAAACTGTGTCTTAAACTACATTTTAAGACAAAGAAAGAATATTGTCTACTTCCACAAATCTATAATAAAATCAAAATATACCGTGGCTATTTTGTGTAAAATCTTGCCTAGATGTCAGTAGATTGCAAACTGCAGACAACTGAATCCTCTGTGGTGGCTGCCATGAGACAAATAACTCACCCTGCCATTTCTTCAGCCAGGTGTCCACGTCTATACATTGTGGAAGAGCCTGCAAAACTTTGTGAAAGGAGTCTAATAGGAGTCAATGGGTCAGTGAAGCTCACTTATGTCCGATGACAGTGGTGAGTTGTTGAGGATATCCTGAACCTTTCTGTTGGTAAGACTGCTGTTTTCGTTGCTGCTCTAATCAAGTAATCAAGCTGTTTATCAGAGAAAAAGTGAGAATTTTAGGACAGTCAAGCATAAAAGTAGCTAGTAAAATGTTAGCTTATAAGCAGCTGTTGTTGTTTAGCTGGGTCTTCTCAGCTGTCCAGAGATGGAAGAGTGGCATGTGTAATCTGTTGAATATGTAATTGCGACAATATCTGGAATAAATAAGCATGTTTATGCTTGTGTTGGTGTGTTAGAGTCTTAACTGCAGTTCAGAAGACGAGGTTTGAGATGAGGAGGAGGAGGATGAAGTGGAAATGAGGGAAGAGAGAAAACATAGAAAAAACAACAAGACATAACGAGAAAGATGATGAATACACAATGATATACACAAATACAAACGTTCACATATATGGTTTGAAAGGGAAAGAAGTAACTTATAAGGTGTACGATGTAAGTTGGCCAGTGTACAGGCACAAACACCGGGTGTAATGATGGTGTAATGTCTTTTTCGGCCACTGTATTCAAGATGGCTGGGAAACATGGTGGCCTCCACAAAGTGGAGCCTGCTCCTGTGTATTTTTAATGGCTTAATTCCAAGTTTATGAAAACACATCTTGTGTTTAAATCGCAGGCATCCACTGGTCTGAACCTGATGCTGATCATCGCTCTGAACCATTGCATGGCTTAATATCCTGTGATCTAACACATTATTACACACTAATCAACTTGTATTCATGAGCACAATATATTATTTCCTATTAAATAACCTCAAAAAATTACCTTAGTTCACCTTTAAATTTTAGTTTGTCAGTTTGATTAAAGTTGTGCATAAGTGGGCGTGCGTTCATGTTTATTCAGACTGAGATGCCAGCGGTCTGAATGTGATGTTTCCTTTTCTGAACTTCGGAATTCTTGTTGTTGACCTCCTGAATCGTAATAACAAATAATAATAATAATAATAATAATAAATAACTGCATACATTTTAAACAAAACGTGACTGGCAATAACAGAGTTAACCTGACTGTGCCAGTCAGAATGCTATGACTATCAATTTAATGATCTCAAGCTGCTAGGATTCCACTATTGAGATTACATTAAGTACAAACCCTCCTGATGCTACAGTGAAAGGGACATTATTGAGAGCAAATAGGTTACAGCTTCCACATGTCACTGCACTCACCACCATAGGTTGTCCACAGAAACGGGCAGACAGAGACACCTACTGGACATGAAAACAGTAAACTACTTAACAATTTCAAAACAAAAGCCAGGTCATATTCATGGTCAAACAACACTTTATTCACATTGACTATCAGCACTCTATTAAAAGGAAGTATTGGCTAAAAAAAGAAAAGAAAAGAAGCTAACAAATGCAAGAAGTAAACTTCACATCAATGAGTATTACACTGTTTTGTTTTTCTTCCGGCGCAAAGTATACTGTCCATTAATGTACATGGCACAGCTCTTCACAGTGAACCCTTTAAGTGCTTTTCTGATGTAAATAAGGACAAACATACAAATCTCAATGACAATGACATTTCTCAAGCTACATTTCTCCCTATAAGTTCATTTTGTCAACTCGTATCATACAATGAGGTTGCCTCTCCAGTATTATAAAAAATATTGTAAACATTTATATTAATTGCACAACATACATTCAAATACATACTGTACTGTACAGCAAGATTTCAGACTTCTGTATTGTTATCTTGTAGCACCATGTATAGCAAGCTGAACAAACTATTTGGATACTTCTACAGTGTGATACTGACAATACAAAGGAGTAAAACGGCATTCACAAATGACACATTCTGTTACAGGTCACGTAGTCTGGAGGATTGTATCATTGTGAGATGGTGTTGTTAATCTAGACCTC
Organism: Perissodus microlepis; assembly: GCF_051167445.1. Classification (NCBI taxonomy): domain Eukaryota; kingdom Metazoa; phylum Chordata; class Actinopteri; order Cichliformes; family Cichlidae; genus Perissodus; species Perissodus microlepis. The sequence goes on from NC_140465.1 coordinate 8,818,743, forward strand.
TTCAAGGGCATAAAGAGACTTTTGTTGAATTCTGTGTATGCATTTAAATCATTGCAGGCAAACTCAGGTCATCTCAGATCTCACAGCTGTGAGGAGGATGACCTGTAGTAACAAAGGACATTCATCAGTGTTAAGAATAACTATAATACAAAAGAGTATGGCGACATGTTTGATGCAGTTGGTTGTTGGTTAAGTCCACTTTACTTCCATGTGCAGACACGTTGGTGCAGAGAAAGAATACAACATATGTCTTAATGTTACTCCAAGTGTGAAATAGTTAGCTAATCCACATGTGCCGCAGAGACATCACAAGGCCATGACGTCATTGTGTAGCAGCAGAAGTGACGTGTTACTCATCATGTTTCCACACAGTCTCATATGACATGAAAGAAAGCTGATTAAAGCTGAGACATTGTATATTATCTACAAGCATTAGTGGTATACTGAAAGGCTTGCAGACACCAAACTGTTCCACTTGATTTACAGAATCTTGTTGTTGTTAACAATCCTGACAGCTGGGGGTGGCAAAGTTTGCAAATGGATATGAAATATGTTCCAAAATACATAATTGCTGAGTCTTTAGACTTATTGTAGGCCTTAGTATTTCCTACACCCCGGTAGGAGGCTATGAGGAGCAGCTCCCCCGAAAATAAAACCCAGCTTAGAGTGGTATCCCAGCATATGGTCTATCAAAGTCGAGGTCTTCGGGTTTTCTGCACTCTCCATTCTCCTTCCTTCTCTGGAGGAGGCCGATGCGGTTGGTTGTGGGCTGCAGGTGATTAACCAACCCACCCTTCCCAAATCTGCCCTCTGTGCAAGAGAAACAATTACTGTAAGTTAAATGCACTGCTTGAGGCATTCACTGGAAACCATGGCTCCAGCTGTGGTCTGTTCCTACCAACACTGCGAGGAAAAGCAGGAAATGACAATAACAGAACAGAAAACGCAACACAATGTGACAATGACATATCTGCATTGCTGTAATGAATTTGAGCCGAGAGAGTGAATGAAAATGGTGCAGCAATGCAATGCAGGGAAATGTAAATACAATTAGTAGAGGAGTACAGAAATACAGTAAATAGGGCACCATGCTGTTAAGTCATCTGACCATGCTAAAAAATCTGGATGGAGATGCTGGCTGAGTACAAAGGAGCAGATGGGTTATGACAAACTCACAGCGATTTGGAGGAGGGCTTCTTCACTTTTGGCCTCTTTCGGCGATGAACTGGCCTGAAGCATGCACAGCACGTATACACGCGCGGGACCAATGCACGTGCATGAAGACAAAACCCACAGGTATACACACACACACAGACATAGATGCACGCAAGTACACACATGAACACAACCCCACACGCGCGCGCACACACACACACACACACACACACACACACACACACACACACACACACACACAATTAGGGTTGATTACAAAAAGGCAGAAGCTGAAAAGCAGCCTTGCATTTTAGCCCTCTTTGGATTTGACTTCTGCATGCTACAATGCTTCAATCACAACAGCGAGGAACCATGGCAGTTCAGAGGTTCCGTTTCAGAGAAACGTGTCTGTATTTTGTTTCCTCAGCTCCCTAGATGACTGGCAATGAGCAAAAACATAACCAAAGACTCAACAGTAACCTCTCTGAATTCATATTATAACTTGAATTCCATCTGCGATGGTTGTGAAAGCAATCAGCTGCAAGCTGTTTAGAGGAAGAAATACCTGTATTCACTGAAGTAGTTTCGCTCCTTTCCTCCTGAAAAGAAGCAGGGGTAGCATTAATCTTAGTTTCAAATGACTGTTGGCGCTACAATATATCATATTTACCACAGAGATCTTTTACTGACCCTTCTCTGGGCTGCACTGCTTATGTCCTTTGCAGCCCCGTAATTCCATAAGTTGTTGATGCATCAAATTCAGAGCGTTGCGGTCAAGGGTGTTGACAGCATTTATCAGCTGCAGGAATGATAAGGACAAAATGTCAGCAAGGACTTTAGAAATTTTGGGAACTATCCCATGTGCACCATGAATCATGTAGTGGGATTATTTTAAACGTATTATTGGTAACTGCCATTCTGTGTGTCTGTTGAAATAAATACCTGGTACGGGTCAGTGTTGAGGTCAAAATACTCCAGGAAGCCCGTAGCAAATTCACAGAACAGGAAATTGTGTGTGTCATTGATGGTCCTGAGGCACCAGTATGTGTTGTTGTTGGCACTGGTGCATGCACAGAATGGACCCACTGAGGATCAGAGGAAGGGGGAGTTTATAAGGAAGGGAGGGGTGAGAGTGGAAAACAAGGGTTTGAAAAACGTGATTCAAAATATTGTTGTCATCATTTCTGCTCAGGAAAATAGTGCCAGAAACAAAGAGGTATGTTCCACCACGATACTCTTTGAACAACTTGCTAAATCCATAGACTATCCCTCACTTGTCCAGAAGGGAGCGGTCTGCCAATGATGGTTGTCATGTGTGAAGCAGGTCAGGCCGGGCATGCTGCACGTGTCGTTGTTCTGAAGCCTCTTGAGGAATTTCCGTAGTTTCTTTCTGCGTTTCTGCTCCTTCTGCAACCACTGAGTCTTCTGCTTTGATGGCATTCTAATAAATACAAAACATACGTCACAACTAGCCTGAGTGAGGAATTCAAAATTACTACACAGTAAACGAGTGTTATACGTTTTACCTGAGTGAGAGCATTTGTCCTGCATTAAGTTGGAAAGTCTCCTTATTCGTAGTGAGATAACTGAAAAGACAAAGTCAGCTGTCAGATTAGCTGAATCTCTGTGTTGGTGCTTATCTGTCACCCTTAAATTCTCTCACCTGGGACTGTCGCACTGACATTCCTCTGGTCGCACGTTTTTTAAATGACCTTTGACCTCACGCAAGTTCTTGATTTTTGTCTGCAAGGTTTCGATCTAAAAAGGAAAGTTGCCCCAAATCTAATTAGACACCACAGGCTATAAATAACCTACAATATGTATTAAATATAACAAGTTTTTTTTTTTAAAAAAAGCAAAAAAGGAACAGTACCTCGTGCTCTATGTGCAATTTGTGGTCTTTCCATGCTTGAAGGGACTTATAGAGGCCTCCATCACATTTAACTGTGTCATTCATAAGAATGGAGCATCTGAAGGGCATAGAAACAATATATATATACATATATATATGTCTTTTACCTCCAGGAACATTACACATTCATGTGGAACAATGTACACACACACGCACGCACCTATATGTGACTTTAATAGCAGCAGGTGGTGCAAGTTTGTTGCTGGTGGTGGGTTTGACTGTCACTTCCATGCCACTGAACTCTTCATTGTCTTCCTCATTCACTCCTCTCCTCCTGTCTCTGGCCCAGCTGCTGTTCCTGGACCCCAGTGGCCAGTAGCCTTTTTCTAGGTCTACAGCATACAGGTCACCGCCCAGCTCAAATGATATAGAGCGGGCCCAACGCTTCCTACTTGTACCCTTACTGGACTTTATCTCTGCAGAAGACGAGACAGATTCATGTAAGACGTGTTTTTGATTCTTTATGTCAGGATAGATGACATAACAGCAACTAAACAGACTGATATAAATCAAAATTCCATGCAAGTTGTATCATATTCTGGGAATCCTTTACAAGCTTCTGCTATTTAATTGGTAATTTGTCTGTTCTATTCTGCCACTTGATGGCAGCACTGACATATCCTTCTGGTCTCATGAATACTTCAAAAGCTGGTTATTTTTGCTTGAGATAAATGGCCCCATTTGGAAAGCTTCATAGGCTACTGCAAGGATGATTCAAAGTAAAGAAAAGTTTCTTTCTAAACAAAAACATCTATTTATAGCAATGACAACAATGTAAGCGACAACAGGAACTGACTCTTTTTGGTGAGAAGCCTCTTCCTCTTCATGATGGATGGTTTGAAGCCGGAATTGCTGCAGTCACAGCTGTCAGAGCTGGATGTGAGAGACAGCTGTGAGGCACCGCTGGCCATCAGAGCCTGCATACGTGGGGCAAAGAGACTAGCCATGCCCTTGCACTTATACAGCCTCAGCTTGCCAGTCGGGTCCTCCACACACTGCCACTTCTGAAAGAAGGCACAGGGAAATATGGATTAACACAGGTCTTTGAGATTTTATAGAGTATAACATAATTTTGACCCAGTCTTTATAGCATGATGATAAAAATCACAGACATCTAAATGAGCACAAGGCATATTCAAGCTGAGCAGTAATAATATTAATCTTCTGGGATGAGCCTTTTATGAGTCTTATTCAAACTGGAAAGCTCTTTATACACACGTGCACATGCTCTTCATTTTGGAGGATTAAGAAAAAGACTTTTATGTTCGATGAAACATACAATGACTGCAGATAACTCGGCAGATTGCAACCAGAATGTTAATTATCTCTTAATTTTGTTCTATTCAGACTTCATTAACCTCTCTGTTCTAGATCTTACAGGTCAAGTACCTGTCCTGGCTGCTGGCAGGAGGTCTGGTACTCTTCTTTTTGGCACAGGTCCTTCACCCTCTGATATTTTGGCAGGAAGTTCTCTTCCTGGGCCATTTCCTTCCCATCTGCCCTCTTGTGCGGAGGCTTCCTGAAAGCACAGACAAACAAAAAAACAGAAAATGATTTTTTCTTCAGCCAGCCAGACAAGAAGTCTCATGTTGCTAGAGGACAATTCCTGGTTTGGGAACAGTTTTCACAAAAGATAATAAATTACAAGAAAACATACCCTCTCTCCACGAGGAAAGAATCTCTCCATGTTTTACCCTTCCTGCTCAACTGGAACCTGTAAAATGAGACGTTTTCAGAAATCCTGTTAAACCACTTTGTGATATTTGCACAGGATAAACATGTACTCTATTTTAAATGTCATCCTTGCATGGCACTGAGAAGAAAGTGGTGTTCCATTTTTATGTTTGGATTGCAGATTTCATTATGCCCATGATATAAACAGAATTCAACTCTCAACCTTTTTGACACATTCCTGGTATTTTAAATTCAAAAAACGCATACAGAATACGAAGATACTGAGTTTATAAAGTAAAGTAGGTATTCACCTATTGACTGGTCGGTCTGTGTCTAGCAGCTTGAGGATAGACTTGCCGTCCATTTCTGCAGGGATATCAACACCAGCCATGTCCAGCAGAGTTGGTGCCAGGTCAATGTTCAATACTATGTGAGGATTACTGCAGGACAACAAGAACATTTTTTTCTATAGAACTAGATAGAAGAAAATAGTCACAATGGTATTTACCTTTATCCCTATACTGAATGCAAGAGAAAAACAACGAGTCTCTTACACAGCACCTTGCTCCACATTAGGTCCTCGAATGTAGAAGGGTACACGGATATCAAACTCATAAGGCATTGATTTGCCCTTCACAAGACCAAACTGGCCAATATGGTAGCCGTGGTCTGAGGTGTAAATGAGGTACGTGTTGTCCACTTCACCTGTCTCCACCAACATGTTGTACACCTACGGAGGATATAGTTCATTGAACACTCACACAGTGTGAAAAGTTTTACTTCTGTTTGATAGCTCAAGTCTCTTGTGCCAGATTGTGGGAAAGGAGGATTGAACAATTTACCAAGTGTGTCAGTGAATACATTATACAGTCCCAGTCAGAACAAGCACAGATCTCCCAGGATTTAAGGCTGTCAGATGAGATGTGTGTGTGTGTCTGTGTTTAAGCATATGTCTGTCTGCTTGTCTGAATACCTTCTCCACACTGTCATCCACCGACAGCAGAGTCTGCATCCTCCTGCGCTGAAGCATGTTAGTGAACTGCATGTGGACAGGCTTCATAGGTCCAGTGTAGCGTAGGATCCAGTGCTTGTCTAGGTTAGGGGCATAGTTGTAGCTGGGGGTTCTAAAATGAAAGATAACAGCAAAAAAGCTTGAAGCTTGAACTTATGTGGTGTAATAAGCATTTCACTTATACCGATTCTACTTACATTTTAAAGGAGACAGAGTTCTTTTTGTACTAGTCACCGTACATTTGCACAGAGATGTTTCCATATTCTTTAGCTGTAAATTGAATCATAGAACCAAAACGCTTGCATTCACAGCAACATTTTCTTCCTGTGCTGGCTAATGTCGCCAATCCTTTTCCCCCAAAGTAGCCAGAAAAGTGTTTATGGAATGCTAAAGTGGAGGTTACATAAACCATGTAAAATGCAATCAATAGGTCTGCACACAGTGAGCCCACTTTGATCAATATTTAACTCCAAGCCATACAGAACTGTATTTGAGAATAAAAACTGCTAAATAGCTAATGAGATCCTAAAAGAAAATACCTTTAATGTTTAAAGTGGATCGATTTGGCTTTTAAGAAATGCTAATGTCCCGAAGCTTATTCTGCAGCGAGAAATCTAATGTACTGTGAAGATGTGTCTGCAATGTGCCAAGGTGAGAAGAAGGTTTACCACTAGAGGAGTGCAGGACTTTTACCGCCTCTCTCTCTCTTAGTGTGGTTGATAAGGACAGAGGGAGATGGAGTGAGAAAATAGCCAGAGAAGGCTCTCACAGAAAACATCACCCGAGGGAGAGGAAATTTATGGAGAAAGAGCAATTAAAAGTTTGCACAAAGACACTAGGGCTGAATTTTCAGAATATTCTATGTGTTTAAAGCTTGTGTGGCACAGGTTAATGGTGCTGGAGGGATTAGATGAAGCAGCAGGATGGTGTGAGGGGGTAGAAATTGGAGTCTCATTACTGGCCTTGGCTACATCTCTAGAGGCCAATAGCAGCTCTGCCATTAGCTAGCAGCACTAGGCAGCCAGTGAGCACGAAGGGTCAGGAAGAAAAAAATGGAGGTGTTAGGCGTGTGTGTGTTTGTGTGTGCACATGGCTTCATCATTACTTAAGCTCTATACATACATCATTCCTCTCTTCTTGTACCACTGACAAAATGCTACAAATTAGCAGGTCTCATTACGGTAGTAACACTAATGTGAACAATGCACGAGGCAAATAAACTGGAGCAAAGCATTGGCAGTGGAAGGAAAGGCATCGGCTTCCAACAACATTCTGCAGGCAGAGGAGGATGAGATTGAGTCGAGATTATGGAATTTGTGTCATCCTGGTTCATAGAAGCAGAATGAATGCACAGATGACTCATATGCAAGCAAATAGCTCTGGATGTGAAAATGTAAAAATGTATCTGTGTACTTGTTATCTTTGTCCCCCTGAAACCAAACACGCTTACATCCCATAGGCAAAGCTCCTGTTCAAACAGCTGCCAATTATCTGTGCATGTATTATCACAGACCATCGGAAAACCTGCAACAATCTGCTAACTCGTAACTTGGTCACAGTTTGTTTTGGCAATTTGAAGCTAACTCATTTCCTTACATGTGCTGTGATGCATTGGAGAAAGCGGAGCTGTACTGCGGGGCAGAGTCCTCTGGACCATGTGGAGCAACGTGACTCAGAACCATCAACACAGGCCGGTGAGGGTACAGCCTCTTGGATGTACGGAAGTAGTCGATGCTGTTGTTGGTAATGACATCTGTCAGATAGTCCTGTAAAGTACATGAAATATTATTTATCATGTACTCAGTGAGTGACAGAGGGAGTCAAAGAGCAGAGCACCAGCACTGTGCGAGTCAAAAGCAGACGTTACTGATACTGAGTCAGTGGAACTGCTCAATGTTTTAACCCTTCATCTTGTTAAGCTACTTTAAAGTGCAATTTTCATGTGTATTATGTTGCTTAAACTTATTGAATTGTTGTTTTCATTTGAACAAAAGCATCACTTTTCACAAATTTCATTAACTGATTTTGTATCAATCTCAGCACATGCAGGGATAAAAACCAACTGTCAATTTCATTTGTAATTACAAAAGTCAATACAGTCACTTATGTAAGAGTGGGTGTAGCTCAGAAGGTATCTACTAATCGGACGGTTGGTGGTTCGATCACTCTGGCCTTGCTTTGGTCTGCATGCCAAATATCCTTGGGCAAGATACAAATCTCGAGTTGCCCTCTGAATGTGTGTAAGTGTTTGAAAGCACTTATGTGGAAAGTATGTATGAATGAAGGAGTGTGAATTTGTGAACAGGGCAATTTGAGAGCTGCTCAGGTAGAGTAGAAAAAAGATCTAAACAAATGTAATCTAATGATACTTGGCTTAACTTTTACTTTAGTTATGCAGTGATAATTATTCTGTAAAGATGCATGTATTTTCTTTTTGATGTCAGAAGAGTGCAATAATACCTTTGTGTAGTCGCTGCTGTGCTTCTCTCGTACACCGTTTCTGCAGAGGGTGTAGTTGTAGAAACGTGAGTTTTTCACCAATGCTACCCACTCCTTCCAGCCAGGAGGCACGTAGGAGCCGTTGTACTCATTGAGGTACTTTCCAAAAAAAGCTGAGTGAAGAACAGGTGCGCAGCAAGTTAATGATGTACTCTTTTTCAGGTTTATTTGCGAATTTCATCACTCAACGGGGACGACTGAAGCTCGATTTGGACTCTGCAACGCTCACCTGTCCTGTAGCCTGAGTTGTTGAGGTGGACAGCAAAGGTGTGCGGCTCGTGGTGGGCCTGCCACGAGGGTGAGGAGCAGTTCTCGTTGTTGGTATAGGTATGGTGATTATGCACATATTTTCCCGTCAGGATGGAGGAGCGGGATGGGCAGCACATTGGCGTGGTGGAGAAAGCGTTTGAAAAATGTGTGCCGCCCTTTTCCATGATGTGCCGAGTTTTGTTCATGGCCTGCATAGAGCCTGGGAGGCAACAGGGGGAAAGGGAGAGAAGGGGGAGGGGGGGGAGGTTGTACGAGGGGACAGGAGGGTAAGAGCAGATTCAAAAGCCGGCAATTGAAATGAAAGGGACCCAGGGGGATGTAAAGCATTCAAGAGGAAAGAGAGTGAGATGTTGAACATAGAGTAAAGAGTGAAAATATAAATATAACCCATGAGGGGGGAAAAACATTATGGATGTGGGAAGATAAAACGAAAGGGGGGAAATAAGATGAGAGAATAAATCTTTTTTTGTAAAGTAACCCATTTGGTCTCCTGTGTACTAAAAGCTTTTCAGGAGGATGGTGATTGTTTGGGGAAACAGATGCTTGACCATAAATTCCTGCTTTTCAATGGGAGTTTTCTCACTGGTGATCACAGGAGGACAAAGGATGTCACTGAGGCCATTATGCAGCCACTCCAGCCCAATACGCTGCTAAAAGACTTAAGCGGGTAGGGAGATGGCCAGGGTTTGGCAACCAGACAATGGAAGCCATAGGCCGCCCTCATTTCATGCCAGCGACAGAGGAGCTGGCAAAGGGAACACATGACTTTGAGTGGGCCAGTTGTTATGGTGCCAAGAGGCAGCATTAGGCTGACTTTCCTTTGCTGATGCTGGTGGATACACATGGACAAAATGTCTGTACCCGACAAAGTGAACAGAGATACAGATGCATAATCACACGGTAAACGCGCACCACAGAGGATTATTGGAAACATTTTACCCAGTTCTATGTCTTGATCATCAGTGAGAATGAGAATGACGTTGGGTCGGATGTTGCGGATGTGCCGGTCCCTCTGCAAACGACTCCTCAGGCGATATCCGGAAAGATATCCCGAGCTCTCAATCTCTGGGAGAACTCCCACCAGGACAAGAAAGAGAAGGAGAGGGAGAGGGGCGGAGAGCCCCCGCTCTGCCATCACGCCACCTCCTCAGTCACCTCTTTAGTGTTTCTTTCAACACAGAGGAGTCAGCAACTTCCTTACCCAGCCTGAGGAAGAGGACACAGAGGGAAGCTGATGAGAATAAATCATGCAAACACACGCACATACACAAAGCTGCACAAGTTAAAAACAGCAGATGCAAGCCTTGCCTGACCATTATGGGGTGCTCTTCCGTACAAATGCACCCGCTTGGGCTGAGCTCAGCTCGTTAATCAATCATTAATGATGCATTAGAGTGGTGTCATTGGCTGATTGTAATGATCTCTGGTGATGAGCACATGGCTGCAAGGCTGGGGCTAATGGGCCTGGGCTGGAGGCCAGCTCGGGCCTCACCTCATCGTAACGGGGTTAGGGTGAATGCAAAGAACAGGGGAAGGAGGAGTTGGGTGAAGGAGTGTGAGGCAGAGGTGAAGGAGAGACCGGATGAGAGGAGGGAATTGAAGACAGGGGTCATTGAGCGCAGTGACAACGTGAGGACAAAATATGACTCTAATGAAAATGTTCACCTTAAATCATAAGTAGACAAGGCACTCTACAACAGAAAATCCCCACAGTGTGAAAATGAAAGTAGAAGAATAAATGTGGATATGACACTAAGGTTAATAAAATAGATAAAAAGACAAAAACATTGTCTATTTATTGTCATTGTTGCTCAAAAAAAATTGAGCACACATTTAACATAACAATTAGAGCCAAGTATGTGTTAAATAGTCTTTTCTTAATTAATCTCTACATGCAGTTTGCCAAAATTACACTTCAGTCCTATTAGCTTTCTAATAACTCCTCCTCATTAACAATACGTCCCATTAGAGTTTACCATGGCAACTGTTGGTTATTGTGCCCATGCAAACCCACAGCAGCGGTAACCTGACTTTCTAGTGTAAAAACTCCAGAAACAATGACAGCAAGAACTCACTAAAAATCAACAGTAGAATTGACAAGCGCTACAAGCACTGTAGCTAATTAAGACACATCAGCAAGTGTTCGAGATTTAAGAGTCGTTTTAATTATCTTCATGCAAAAAAAAAAAACGCTGTATAATGAGGATCACATTTAGTCTCGAAATGAATAAAAACCTTTTTCTTAGAAATAAAGAAATAAATATTTGTTGTGATAGTTTTTCCACCTTTGTTTACATCTGAACCTTTCGGAACAAAAATCTGCCTTATAAAATGTAGCGCATTCTCATTTTGATCAAATCCCCAATAAAGTTTAAATAGCATCTAATTTATGATGACACATCAGCAGCTACACACCCCTGTGACCGTAATTAAAAACAGTTTGTAAGCAACAGCAACCCACTGTGATGTTTCGCTGTCGTGAGAAGGTGGGGGTTAGGTATATGTGCTGGGAAGTCCACAAGGAGATTGTGACCAGAGCAGTCCTCATTTAAAGACAAATACAAAACCAGCACCTTCGTATGTCCTCTGTCTTCCTCCATCGACACGCTCATGCAAGCAAATACATACTATGAGTATATCAATACATGATTAAAATGTAGCAGCAGCTGTTTTTGCTCTGCTCTTCTAACCCAGGGCATGCGGTTCTTCCCAGGAGGAGCACATGAGCTCTAACTTGGGGCTCTGTGCTTTTCTGAATTGTCCCTGCTTCCTTCTCATGTTCCCTCCTTGCCTCCATACCTCTTTCATTTCTGGCAGTGTATGAAAAGAAGGCACCAGCAACGAGGGAAACCATAATAGGGGGGAAGAAACCTGCTGAAAGGACACACATTTAACCAACGCTGTCTGCATTCAGTAGTGCAAACCTCATCACCAAAATCATTTCCAGGACATCTAAAGAGAATAAAGAAGAGATTCAGTATGTTGAAAAATTAAAACCACCCTCTGCCTACTGGCTCCTCTTTCTGGGTGGCTTGTGGTGTAGTAGGTACAATGCTTGCCTTTGATAGTTGTTTATCTGTTTAAAAAGCTGATGTGGGCAAAAGCCATCAGGAAAGGCTACCAAATATAGTCCTGACTTGCAAGAAAACATCCAGTTAGATTTTTCACGCCGCTCTATCAATAGCCAAGTACGTAAATGTTGTGTTATTGTCATGCTATGGTGGTGGATATTTCCTGACATTACTCCCATGAGGCTTCCTCCTTTGCCCCGATACTGAGAACTAATTGGATTTTCAGGCTTTTATCAGCTCTAACCGACACACACGGTTCTTTCTTTCCAGCTTGCTCTCCCTCTGTCTGTCTTTTATCTGCTCGTATTGTTTATCTCTTCGGGTGGTAGATGCTACATGAAACCCAAAGAAAAAGCAGACGGAACCATAACCTCCAAACAGACAGAAGACATCGCACCTTGAAGACATGTGGAAAAAACAGATGGACGACAGTTAAGGAACAGCAGTTGTCAGCCAAGCTGCTCTCAGTTTCCAACAACATGACCGTGTTGGCTTTAACGCATTCATAATGCGAGGCAGGCCATGTTGTGTCTGTAAGCTGCAGTGATTTAGAGCTCGATTTCCTGACAGAGATCTGCCCACATCAGCTCTTTGTACTAAGTGAGCTGCAAAACAACAATGCTGATTCAGCCCGATAAGACAGAATGAAAGAAGAAATTTTGCCATTTAGACAGAAGCACAAGACAACTTGAGTAAATATAACTCTCAGCAAAACTCATTAAAGGCTGGGGGCTTGCAGAGGAAGGCTGTGGGAGTAAGCTAGCAGAATATGAGATCATAGGGAATAAGCTTCTAAAAGCATGTATAAAGAACAAGGATCATCTAAGGTTATACTAATGCCAAGCGATGCCTGAAAGTCAGAGCACAGAGGGAAAGTTTTGCTCTTCAGTCATTCGCTTGTAAAGAGGCTTTAAGAGACAGCAGCACTGCATCACCAGATAAAAACTTAATGCCATGCATCTTTTATTGATAAGACTGAATTATAAATGTAGTGACAACAGAGCCGGCCATGTCATAGCATGGGCATGATGGTAAGACGGTAGCAAGAGTGGAGGGACAAAAACAGAAACCGGATCGGCAGGCAGATATGTTACACTGCCCGGCAACTCACAGCTGTACTTTACTAGGTCTGTCACAGTTCAAGTGAGGCAGGGTGGAAGCTGGGAGAGTACTTGATAAATCTTCCAAAGACTTTGCAGAGGCGTTAATGTACTTTTCCCCTATAAATAAAACACCTTGGGCTTTGAAACAGGCACAAAGTATGATTCATCCAATCTGCGATCCCCCGAGAAGGCACAAACACAGACAGAATATGAGAAAACTGAGAAAAAAAAGACATTTATTACATATTGAAGGAGGACGAGCCATGGCGTACACTTGCAATTTAATCAGCTGTGCTCATAATGCCAATAAAATATGGAGGCGAAAGCCCACAAGCTTAAAGTCAGGCTCCTGGTTTCTTTATCACCAATGTTCTTAGACAGAGAAAGATTGAGGGAAAAAAGACTGTGCGAGGCAGGGGGAAAAAAACTCTAGGCATATAGTCTGGAGAGAACAAAGCGCGAGCACTTCCACTGCACACAGATCTTCACAAAACACGAAAACTAGATTCATAGGCCAAGGCTGCCATATAAAACAGAGCAGAATAAAACAGGATGTGTCGCAGAGAACCGCCATATTGTCCTCTGGCTCGTTCTTGACAGAGGAATTTGCCATCTACGGTGCTGAAAAACATAAAGGAAGTGGCCAGGAATGTTTAAATAGACACATCCATTGCTGAATGTGGCCCGCTGAAACACTATCAAGCCAATCCCTTTGGTCATAATTGAGCCTGGCAGGGCTTTGCTAATGTGTGACTTTGTTCCCACTGGCCTGCCTAGCTCTGAACAGAATGTGCAAAATCTCCAAGGACCCTTGCATTTACCAACAAAAGTTGGTATTCAGATGCTAATTCTGCAACGGCATGCATCTACGTGAGAGTAACATTCTCTCAGGGAAGTTTGCGTTTGTGTGCGTGCGTGCACGAGGGCGTGCGTTCCAGTGGAAGGAGGGGATTGTGATTCTCAATACAGTATGGAATGTTTTTTTCATGATAATAAGAAGCCACGGTCCGTCTCCTTAATCTATTATTCTCTGCAAATCTCTGTTCCACCACCAGATTTGGGAAAATTATTTAACCCTGCATTTGAGGTATTGGTGGAGCTACAGCAACTGACTTTTGTGGAATTTGATGGCAGCACAATCAGTCTGTAAAAGAAGTACTGACATATCGCATCATCTTTCAAGTTGATATGCTGACCTGGGCTTATTTAGAAATCTAGCAGCATTACAATTCTTATGCTTACGATCACTTTATCAGTGTAGGTTCAACACCCACGCCCCTTTCTCTATGCATTTTGCCTCTACTCAACTTGAAAATGGTGACTGAGGAGTTAAATCGGCTACGTTTTCACATGCAGTCTTAATATTATAATATTATTATTATTACAAAACACTGTAGACACCCAACCGTGCAAATGTAGCTAATAAGGCTAAGGTAAGATTTTGGTCATGAAAATTAAACTTGTACAGTTAAAGGTGCTATTTGGTATATGACTTTCAGAACTACTGGAGACCGAAATAAGCAAGTGAGTGAGCCAGTTTAAAGTCCGTTGAAATGTCTTAATGAACTGTCATTAACTCCACTGCTCAACTATTTGTAAGTGAAACTTCGTGTGTGTGGCTTCATCCGCATGTTAAAGCGATGCATTCACGCAATCAGATGGGTCACTTTTACGTTAATGTTCCTTCCTTTATTCAGTGACAGTGATGGAGAGAGCTATTTGCGTCTTTGTCTTGTGCTGTCTAGTGTATATCCATCTATTAATGTGACAGCATGCAGTTCAGACTTGTGCCATTAACAGATAAGTAAGTGTTCCTAGTGCTGAACTACTAAAAAGGCCATCGCAACTTTTGCGGAAAAGTGATAGGGTGCTCATTCAGACACGAAGCCAACACTTTGGAACGTGATCAGATTAATGTGAAGGAGTGTTTGCCTTCTCTGCTCCCCTTTATGAAACACATTGAGGGTGACTGAGGGGATATACATGGTGAATCAGAGAGCAAGGGAAATGAGAGGAAAAAACAAAAAACAGTGGGTTAGATGAAATTAGGTACATAACAGAATGCTTCGGTTGTTTTCTGCAGCCATTAGCTGATGGCTCTGGGCTGCACTCACCTCTTTCTAAATGTAGATGCAACGATTTCATAGCGAGAGAACAGCTAAAACCCACAGAACAGCTAAGCAAGCAACACACAAATGGAGAATGTTGCTCAGCTAAATTGCTCCATATCAAAGTGTTTGCTGCTCATGTTTAAAAACCTGCATATAGATCCTTCGTCAAGCTGAGACTAATCGTGGTATCAGACTCTCATAATTCATTCTATAAGACAGAGTGCTGCTTTCCCCTGTCAGCTGTTTTATGTCTCTATGAACTCTGATTTGACAGTAAAAGTAAAAATGTGGATTTTACGCAGTCACAACTTGTTGTCATCTTTTTGGAGCAGAAGGTCTTGACTCTTGATTCCCCGTAGCACAGCTGTGACCCCAGACAATCTTTTTCCAACACTGACCTCCAAACTAACAACTGATACCGATGCAATGACATCCAAAAACAAGGCCTCTTTACTATGTCAGAATCCACCACTGGTCAAAACTCTCAGTGCTTCGCTGATAACCCTGAAATCATATTCAATAACTCTCCAGCAGCTCCTTGGTTTAAAATAGAGCCCACACATTCTTCCTAATAACTAACTTTAATCATTGAGAATGACAAGAGATAATGCAGAGGCTGATCCTATTCACTGAGAAGATTTAATTTAGATTTCCCTCAGGTTCCGATAAGCTCGGCACACTGCAGACATTTTAAGATGACAGTCAGAACCTGCACAGCAATTTTCTGTTTGATTACGCAGACACAAAAGACCAGTGGTTAGACTTTAAAAGTGAGAAAATTTGATTTCTGCAGCGATGAAGTGACCCAAGTGTGAAATATTTCTTTCTGCACTTAAACTGTTTGTCTTCAGATTTGTGTTTCTTCTCTTGTTAACACATTATATTCTCCCCTAACCTTTAATGCCATGTGGAATGTGCTGCCCAAATGGTGAAATATGAATGTGTGTAATTTTAGCACTTAACACATCATTAATCCTGCAGTGAGTCTGCTGCTCCAGGGGAAGAGGTGAAGTGGTGATGTGCTCTGTCTGGAAATCTCTCTCTCTGCCTCACACTCACTAACAAGTGTTCGAATGCTACACAAGTACAATAACTATATTTGTAGCCATGTGGATAAATAAACAGTTTTCTTAAACTGTTTTAGGACAACCTCACTGATTTACACAGACCTCTCATACCAACCCGTAGTAAATAAGCACAAAAACAATTGAACCTATTCCATACCGTCACTGTCATTATATTATGCTGCTACTCATACTGTCATTATATTAATGCTGCTATCCTATATATATTGTACATACTATTGTTTGAGTAATACGATTGTTTTTTTTTTTTGTACTTTTTATATTTTACATTTGTATTTATTATTGAAACTTGCACCAAGGGAGTGGCACTCCAATTTCGTTGTACTCTGTACAATGACAATAAAGGCTATTCTATTCTATTCTATCCTATTCTATTCTATTCTAACCCAAATCCAAGGCCTTCAGGAGAACTGGGTACAGGGTAGGGTTGGGTTGAATATCAGAAGCAACACATTAAGAAAGAGTTCTTGGATTTCCTCCACAAATTTGGAGCAACATGCACTTCCTTTCCTGTATTCTGGTGAACTGCATTTTTTATACATCTGTTTATGGTGTAAATTAAGAGATGCAGAAAAAATACACATAAAGCAAAACTGAAAAAAATCGAAGAGCGGGGGACATTTCGGCACATACTAAAATATAACACAATGAAACTCTCAGGCATTCTGCATCATTTTCAAATAATTATTCCCCAATTTTCTCACTAATTATCAACAACTTTTCTCATTAAAAAATTATGGCTGCTGAGTAAACACAGACATGATTCACACCGCTGTCCTCTGTTTTCTTTGCCCACTTCCAGTAAGGATGCAACTAATTTAATAGTGTTTAAAACAGAGAAAAAAGTCTGACTGTATGACAAAAACACACAGAAAATATCCAAAATTGGACACAATGGACAAATTAAATATTGGTCATACAAACATTGCATACGTATTTAAAAGTCATCTTAAAACCATTAATCACTTCAATAATCGCATTTTTAACTACTGAAATGTGTGCCACCTCCCACTGTGTACAAAATAAAGTCAGATTAGTTTGCCGAGTCAGGCTAATGCTATGAGTCCTAGCAACCTTTCCTGCACACCATGCACAACCCTGTGCAGAAAGTAGCTACACGTCCTGTGTAACACAACATTAGTTGTGCGATTATATGTAGTTTTATTCTGACACATCTAACAAACAACTGCTCAATTTCTGCATCCAAGTTTTACAGAACCACGCTGGTTCATGCAGCTTTCACCTGGTTACTTTCCACCTTGCTTTTCACAACTTCCCCTCACACAGAGACAGTGAGGCAGCGCTATAAATGCTACAGCCAAAAGGATACATTTCATTGTACATTAACAAAACAAGAATAAAATACTTTGTAAAAAAATGTTTCTATCACTTACTTTTTCCTTCTTCGTGGTGATCGTCCTGCCTGAGCGTGCACAAAGTGAGACACTATGTAGCTGATAACTGAGATAACACCACTGTGAGTGTGTCAGAGATAATTATCTTTACCTCACAACCTTCAGTGGTTGTATAAATGCATAATTCAGATTTGGGGAATTAAAAAAACAAACAAGCAAAAAAACTGAACAAAAAAGACCCCAGACCTATTGCTGAGGGAGAAAAGCCCCACCTGTGTCAGAGTCGTTCATAAATTCTCATTTTTTTCATGTTTTTACAGCAGTGTTGGGGGTAGTGGAGTAAATATTAGAGTTTTTGGGTCTTTTCAGAAAGCTACATCTATGTAAGTTGCGCTTTATCAGTGACCTCATGCTCATGCCAGGTTATCAAACCTCCTGGAAAGTCTTCACAGAGGGAACGTAGATGCTGGAGGTAGCCAATTACTCCCCATGCTTGCAGAAGGAGACATCGAACAGCTTTATCTGGTTGCCACGCTGTGATGTTTAAATTTTGGCCCTAAGTAAAGGTTACATAAATGTAGGGTAACAAACAAAGACGGCAATAAATTATAAATGCCTGCCCTCGGTAGTCATTTTCTGGTAGTCACGCTATACTCTGACTTCCTCACAAAGCTAAAGCACCCAGACAGACACAAGGAAAAAAAAATCATCTCCATACCTCCATAATCCACAGGGCCCATTATCTTTTAAATGGTTTCAATGCGTGAGGGAGAAAGTGATGGGAAGGTGGGTGAATAGTTTGCTGGAAAAAAATAAGAGGGTGGAGGAGAGAGAGAGGAAGACGAAAGAGAGCGAGGTAGAAAAAGAGACTGTATGATGGTGTCAGTTCAGACAAAAGGCCCAGTCATGATGTGTTCTCGCCGGAGAACAAAGAGCTCTGACAGACTCTGCTCTGTTGACTATAAAAATACACACAACGTCTCACACGCGCACACACAGACTGAGCGGTAGACACACAAACACACCCACACTGTGTGTATCAGACTTCAAACTTCTCTTTCCAATGAGGGGACATAAAAGAGGAAAACAACAGTTAGGCTAATTATCTCTGAATCTGGAGGAAATGAACAGAATCATATTGTTGTATTGTTCTCAAAGGCATTACAGGGACATCACAGATCTACCGTCTACCTTTTGGTCTCCTCAGGGTTTATCCAACTAAATCAGTGAAGATCTTCCCCATAATGGACTCAGCCACACCACAAATAAAAACCTACTGCAGTGAGGATTTCTTTATTAACCAGATTCACTCTTGAACTCTTAAGATGCTACTTTTCACTTTGATTCACATATGTCCGCTTTGCTCTTTGTTTCCAGCAGCAACCGGGTGGCATGTAAGGCTAGCGTGGTGGTCTGCAGGATTTTTTGAGGGGCTCCAGTCAGGGACCATTTCAGGGTCACGGCACTTACCCCTCCTCTCATGCACCCCTGCGGTACGCTCCATGAGAGCCCAAAGAGAACACGGAGGTGTTAGAGAAAACACAAACAGAGCCACGATTGTCCCTGACTTGAGTTCAACCCCCCACGGCCCCACCTCCAGGGACTTAAGATTGAGAGAATGAGCAACTGTCAATGGTGTTTTGCAAATACGTAGCTTTTTTCACTTCAGATGGGTTTATTCAGATGTCTGAGGGAAAATCGCCCTGCTTTGCAGTCTCTGAGTGTCTTTGCCTTTCCTGTCCTATTCAGGTTTGTATATGGGAAAGCCATTTGTGATGCATCCGAAAGAGCGGCTCAGTCGCTAGCTCCTTTGACATGGGGGTTGACAGCTGAAACAAGTGAGCACGCTGGTGGACAGGGCAGCCTGCTGAGTGATGACTGTTTCTTATTGGCACTTATTGACCAGCGGCAAAGCCCCCCTACAGTGTGTCACATCTCAGCTAAATGGATAACGGACAAATCAGCCGGGGGCCATTGTTCCACCAACCTAAATACCTCACTGAGACTTCAGAGCAGCCAAATGACTTCTGTATGACATTGTGTAACTGCTGCAGCATTGAAAAATCTAACATCAATCCACAACGTGGTCTGCTAAGAATTCCATAATACGAAAAGGCTTGATGAGAACAATATTGAGATTCCCACAGTGATAATTATCTGCTGAAAGTATGTTGCTGTTATTTTTCTAAATAAGGTTGTGCGCCTTTGGTTTATGAGTTGCACACATCTTGTTCCACTGGACTCACAGGTTTTAAGCTGTCATCTGTTGTCTTTTAATTACATGCCATTCCTCTCCTATTATCAAATTAGCAGCGGCAGTGGGGACTTCTCCCTCTCCTTATGGCCCAGACTTAATGATGATTACGGACAATATCAGTTTCAACTTTCAGTAAACAACTGCCGGCCACCCGCTGAATAAATTAAAGACAGCTCAGATAAATCGATACGCTAGTAGGAAGTTACAGATGAGCTGCTGCTGAAGTAATCACTTCTGTAGACTTGCCAATCTTTTACTTAACTGATAAACAATGGCTCTTAACTATTCAAAGAGGCCCTACACAGCATGGGGATGGCCAGGACCGGTGAGCATGGTGAGGACCATCTTATCTGGAGTTAAGCACACCCTTGGGACTTTGAGAGGCAACAAATGCTTCTTTACTTCTTCACTCCTCCCATTCTCTGTCTTTACCCCCCCACCTTTGCTAGCAGGCTTTCTCCTGGCCCTTTTGTCAGTGGATTACTGGCTTATCCCTCCCTCCCCTATCGGAACCACACAGGGGGTTAGGACTAGAGCACAGAGGGGAGATCTCCACACAATGATCTGAATTACAGAGGCTTTCTATGTATGGTCACTTATATTCCCCCCATTTGCTGTACTTGGAAATCACCACAGAGTGCCATTCATTGCTTATGGTTTTCCCAGCAGGAATGTTAGGCTACATGCCCAAACCCGGAATGTTTTTCCTCTGTAACAACACAGTTCACAGAGTGTGTCTTTTTAAGCAAACTCTTTGTTTTTGGTTCAGTTTAAATGCAAACATCTGTGTCTGTCTGTGTAAACATCAGCTTTGGTAACAAAGAAAAACCAACACAGAAAATACTCATGCATTGCAAACAAACAAGCCACGGTTGAGACCGCAGTGTGTGTAACTCCACACTCTCTACACACACAGTCTATATCATCCCTCTATACTGCGAGAGAGCGCAGGCCGTCTCCTCCTCTACAGGTCGGCATCCATCTCTCTCCATCTCTTGCTCGGGACAGCTGCCCAGACAGCCCATCTGTCTGTCCTGACCTGTGTTTGGGACCATGGGGGGAGCCTAAGTGGCCCACAAAGGGGGTCTCTGGCATGGTGCCCACCCAGTAATGACAGTTAAGCTGCCAGCGACTTGCCTAACAGCTTTGGAGGTCCCTTTGTGGTGCTACAGTATTGATATTGTATTGGGTTGCAAAGGGCTTAGCAGCCTTTTAATGAGAGCTCAGATTGATCAGGCAGGAGTGGGTCTCTCTTTACTGTGGATAATGCTCATCAGCTGTCCCTGCAGGCCTGACTTTCCTGTGATTTGAATTACTGACTGAAAAAGACAGACACACACATCCTTACATGTGTGAACAAATATTAGTAAGTAAGAGCAGAAAGAAGGTTAATATTAAATATTCATAATTACAGTTATCTTTGGGGGTTTTCACAATTGATTGAACTGAATTCATCATTGTCTCCTTGTGCTTTGGATCCATATGTTTCATTTTATGTCCAATCAATGTGCAGTGAAAGAAAGCTGCTTGAGTGCACTTGGCCAAAGCTAATAACCTTCAAACCTGTTGCTTTAAAAATCCGGTCTATTTGTAATTAAGTCATTCTGAAGAAAAAAAAACGTTGTTGCAATTCAAATACGGCACTAATGCACCAAAGTTAAGATGAAATTATTCAAACTTGAAAGTTACTTGCAAAACAAAAAGGTTTTTTTTCATATATACTTTTTAAAATGTATTCTGACTCATGGTGACACACAGACATACACACTTGCCCAATCAAAGATAAAAAAAAAAAAGATTCAGAGAGCCAGAAAGGTGTTTAAACCACCTGCCTGTCAGCTTCTATAATATCACTTCCCTTTTCCATCCCTCATCCTCCTCTTTACCTGCCTCCACAGGCAAAATTCAAGGTCAAAGCAGAGGCCTCTGGAACTTGACTAGTTCCTATTAGGCCTCCATTAGACCCCTGTCAGAAAGGCAGCCAGCTGTCGCCCTCCTGTAGTGTGATCATGACCCCCACTCAGCCTCTGGAACCTCTCCTGGGATCTGCAGCAGGGAAGTAACAGGATGGGGGGAGAATAGAAACCCTGCTCAGAGGACATCGTGGTTATTTCACAGTGGCCTTTACTCCTGAAGCAGCCAAGGGACCAATCCAGAGCTGGGCTGGCAATCGATCATACTGAAACAGGATGTGAAAAGAAATTTAAATTCCTAATTGGAGATTGTATATATTCTGTTGATAACCTCTTCAAAATACCCTACACTTGTTTAATTGCAACCTGCTGACTTTTTCTCTTGGGTGATTTCTGTTTTATCCCACTTTCTTCAATCAGGCATCAATTAACAGCGCTGGGATGGAGTTCATCAACCTTGTGTTGCAAAGAGTGCAGCGCACGACCCCGTTTTACTAAAGGCGTAATTACTGCACCATTACCTCACTGTGACCGCTGCACCCACACAAAACCTCATAACTCCTTCCTCTCAGCTCAGACAGAACATAAAGCACCAGACAGGATAGGAGATATGCCCAGTTTTTCAACCATGAAGCGATTAATAGGCACCTATACCCTTTTACTGTGGTTCACACTGAGCAAAAAGGTCAATCACATTCATGAGAAAAATGCTGTAGATGAATGTCAGCATTTAATGAACATCATATGGCGTTAAGATCACTGTAACCCTCTCTTGTGCAGTCAGAAATCATTAAAAATAGATGGGGAGCAAAGCCAATTCATGGTGTACATAAAATGGCCAGTAAATTCATAGGGTAAGCCGACAAGAGAGGGACAGGGACGCTGCATTTCTTTCACATAAAGAGTGGAGACACGCAGTTTTACTGCTGTAGAAATTCAGTTTAGTCGTTCCTATAGTGTAGTGATTTACACATTTACTTAACAAACAAAGGATCCATGGTTCAATTCTAGAAGGAGACATCTTGTTCAAAAAAAGTCTGTCAAATCAAACATGTGAAGCTACCTGCTGTGGCAAGCCTTTGTGGATAAGGGAGCACCTGAAAGAAATGTGATTCCTACACTGTAGCTCATAGAGTGTAAGAGACAAGACTTCAAACAGAACCACCAACACCTATCCAGCATTTATCACAGACTCGTGATGAGATACTCGGTGTCATCGTGTGTTTCGTAAGCTCCTTTTTAAACACAGCTGTGATTAATATCTATTAAAGCAATTATCTTAACGGCAGGAAACTGGGGATGGGAAAAAAAGAAGAGGGCCCTTTGTGGAACTTTGCATTCAGCTGAATGCGCCTTTCAGCACCATCGCCCCAGATTGCTTAAGTTAGATGAGTGGTTATGCAAGTGGGCTAAAGGGATTTTTTTCAAGTGTGGACCTACACACACACACACACACTTTTGTCACAGACAGCAACTTCCTTAAAAATAAAAAGTGGGCTTCCCAGCTAGCTGCTGGAAGCTGACACACAGCAAAAGAATGAGCTGCCTCTGTTGTTACTATAAAGCTTGGCCGGAGTGCCGAGTGGCCTCAGTGTGTGTGGGGCCGCAGGTTGGCACACTCACAGGAGGCTTTATTGGGGTGCCGTCCTGAGCGTCAGGCAGCATGCCCGATGTTGACAAAGCCTGGTATCGCCTGCTGTCAGCCCATTCTGTGTGCACCCGGCGGAAAGAATCAATTAGGCCGTGGTCACAACAGAGCACTTTAATATTTGACTTTTAATCAGTGGGCAGAAGGCAGGATGGTGCATGGAAGCAAGCCGGGAGTTTCTGTCTTGCTGATGTGGAAAATGAGGGTCAGGAAAATGCTCCAAGACCCCTGCTGTGTGCATCAAATATCCTAGGGTGGATGTAAGAAACCTGCACCCACCACTGGCTAATCCAAAGCGGTTAGGGAAAAATATCCTTTTGTCACTCACACGATATCAAAAGCACCTTATGCAATCAGCTGCAAGGAATAGTGGAGATATATCAAACAACTTTGTTCATAAACAACCAGAACTCTGTGGAAAGGACACTGGTTTCAGAGGGGAGGCTGAATTGATGAGGTCTTCATTCAGCGAATGAACTGTACCTTTGAAGAGTTTCTCTAGCAGACTTTTGGTTTTTATCCTGCACTGCCGAAGGCTCTCTCTACCAGGAAGAAGAGGAGGAAGAAAGAGAGAGGTGAATGCTGTCCTCAAACTAGGGGTTTGAAGTGGAGATCAGTCCTCAAACAGAATATTTTAGCAAAGGCACATCATTCACCTGTCTGCTCTTGCTAGTGTCACAGAAACATGAAGCTATATCAGAGCTGAGCTGCCTTAAATCGTCTGTCAATACAAGTTTCATAGTGAGGCATATTGTCTTCACAAACAAAACAGTAAACTATTGCATGTATATTAGGAGCCCTTTGTAGCAGTTGTTTGTTAATCAGAAAGGAGAACTGCCCTGCATACTGATGTTTTTGCAAGTGGTAATGAGACAGCTGTACACAGCTGTGCAAATAATATACCCACATGTACAGAGAGTAGTTTCTTCTGCAGCTATCCAACTGTTCACACAGGATGACTCTGATCATAGCAGCAGCACGACTATGTTACTGGTAATCAGGACACAGTAACAGTAACACATCTAACAACTAATTTAAAGCATAAAATGTGTCCAGTCCTATCATTACTTGTTTAGATAATACATTAATCTAACCCAAAGCCACAGGGGGTGAAGGTGATTTTTCATAAAAAGTCTACACTTTATAACCAGCTCATTAGTCTCACCTCACCCAACACTCTACAGCATTCATTTCACTCTTTTTTCCTATTCATAACTACCATTTCTATTGATGAGGGTGCATCTGCTGTGGCCAGCAACCAAAACACCCACAGATTTCTTTCATCATGATGTCCCTCTCTGCAGAAGCAATAACAACCATGCCTTTATTTGTGCAGAACCAAGTGGTAATCACTGGCATTCAGATCAAATGAGCTGATGTGATTCAGGGACTGGCTGAAGCAACGTGATGTCTTTGGAAGAGATGATTTCATCCCCATTGTAGGAAATAAAGTGTTGACACTAACGTAACCTGCAGTTTTCTCAGGAATAAGGAGAATCCATGGTAACGGGAAAAGGTAATAAGTCAGTCCCTGACTGATTTCTGAAGATGAAGGTGTGATACCCAAAAAGTACAAAATCAGATAACCAGAAAAGACCAAATCTGTGTGATTTGATTTCACGAAGAAACGTAAAGACATGCACTGATCCACATCTTCAGAAACCTATCTGTGGAAACGAGACAAAACTCCATCCACGGGGATGTTAGCAGATGGAAAATTCTCTTTGAGAGGTGAACATCCTTACCTTATTTTCTAAACAAGCTGCCAAAGATGTTCTCTCCCACAGAAATCAGCCTCTCGCTGCCAAATCCTGTAAGCAAACACAAAGTCCAGAGTGGTTGAATACTTGGAACATATGTTACTTCAGTTTAGAAGCTCAAACAAAGCCAGAATATTCCATATTGTTGCCACTGCATTATTTTTTTTTAACAAATATTTTTTTAATGCTTGACCCCAGCTTGATTTGTTCCTCTCCACCCTAAAAAATGCCATTAAGTACTCTGTCTAGATGCCACTCTGAAATGCTACTCTTCTTTCACACATAGCCCAATGACTGAGAACATCTGGTGTACACATGGTATTCAAACAAGATAGTCCATGTATGATGGATGTTGTGACGCCTGAGGAAGCAGGCAATAGTTCAGGAGGTGGTTTAATTAGACCTGTACCAGAATATAAATGATCTGATTTTAACATAATTACCTCTTACTCTCTGGGACATTTTTAGCAATAGTGATAACAACCCGTTTTCCTTCATAACACTATGAAATTGCTGCTAAATTTCAGCCAGGCAAACAATGAAATCTTTATACTAGGTGTCAGAAGCAGTGGAGCTACAGAAAAATAGCTGTTTTCACCCTCCTCTTTCCATCAAGCTGCCATCTAACACTATCTACATGTCTCCAAATGTCTCCAGTTGTGATCTTGTAAGCTGCAAGGCCTTGTTTGGTGTCTGTCTGTGAAGACATGCTGACAGGAATGGAGCTGTCTGATCCCTGTTCTGATTGGACAGGTGTCAGTGTCCAGCATGTAAACATCTGAGGCAAGCCAAAACCAACTTCGACATCTCCATAACACTCTGTGAAATCTTTGATGAGGTGTCTTGCACACGCACAGTGGTGATGTGCATATGCACGTGCACACACACGCACACACATTTGGTATGTGAAGCATAGCTAAGAATATGCTGGAAAGCCCACTGTCATCTCGCTGCCAAGGCACGTCTCTGACCCCAGCTGCTCTCTGCCCAAGCCAGCACTCCTAGCCACTCATGGGCATCAAAGAGAGGTGAGTCTGTGCACCTGTGCCTGTTTATCTGTCCATCTAAAAATGTGTAGCAGTCATGCAAGTAACCGGAATAGGCATTTAAAGCTAAGCATTTCAGTGATGTGACAACACAAAACATCTGAGACATTATTTATTTTGACAGGATTTTATGTGGCGAAAAATGATATCCACATACATTCGCAGAACTCAGCAGACACAGCAGGCTGCAAATGGCAAAAGTGATTTTCCTTCTTTCTCAATTCCTGAGATAAAGAAGTGACAGATTTAATAAAAAGTAAGCAGAGAGGGAGATGAAGGAAGGAGGGGATTGGAACAGGCCAAGGGCGACAAGGAAGCACGACAAGCGTGGCAACTGAGAGAAAATGTGACACCTGGCCTTGTCCTTGATGTGAATAAGAGAATGATACATCAAAACGTGACACGGCAGAAAGATGGCTATTACCCAGGCAATGGCAAGATGAAGAGGAAGAGACTATTTTTAGCAGTGGAGTAAAAATACACCAGGGGTTCACTTAGTATTCCTTTCTGTGAAGAGAATTTCAGGTTCTTGCCAGTTTTACACCAAAACAGTAAAGACATTTTGAAGTAAATATTGACAAATATAAGCTACGAGCTGACTTCATCCTCCAGATAAGCTGGAATGAGCTGTCTTTTTACAGTGATCCTGATCACGTTTGACTGTGAGGGCAAATAACTGGAAGCCTGAGGCAATGTTTTTTTGATTAGTTGCGTTCTTCATTGGAGAGGCGACTGATTGATGTCAGTGGACTGAAACTTCAGTTCTGGCTCCATTGATCCCTTACCCTCACTCCTATCTCTTCTCCAATTAAGAGTTCACAAAGCCACCACTTCTAATGAATACCACCTTCCTGCCAACATCTTAATGTTGCATTCACAGCGCTGTCTGCTTCCTCACTCCAATTGTGGTTAATGCACAATCACTTGAGCGATAATGACAGAATTGATCTAGAGGTGCGATGAGGTAGATTTGTAGGGGACGGGAGGAGTGGGGGAGGATCAAGGTTAGTTAAGAAATCCCACAGTTCTTTAAACAAGCCTCGGGCAGACAGTGCAAATCTTTGTACATCACTTGGAATCAATTGCTTCACCAGCAGCCAGATTTTAAGGATTAGAACGAATTGAGCTACTTTGGGATGTAGAAATCTGGGATGTGTCTGGGTGTCAGGCGAGGAAGATCAAAAGATTCATTAGATGAGAATTAGATCAAACACACTCAAAGTTGTGAGGACAGACGTGGAGGAGTGTGTAAGAGTGAGAGTGGTCGACATGAGAGAAATAGAAATCCAGACACACAAGCCAAAAAGCTGTCTGACTCTGAATCTATTTAATTGCCAGGTACATACTGATACAAAGAATCTGCCTGCCTGCCTGCCTTTCTCACTCCAGAGCTGTTGGCACATCAATCTCTTGATCTGCCACCTTGGGGTGAAGCCAGAAAAAAAACACTTCAGTCACAGGTCAGTTGTGCCCCAGTGCACCCAAGCTTAAATCTGTAATCCCAGTGCTTTGGTGGAGTGAGGAAATCCAATTTCAGAGATCTGTAATTCTATAAACCTTATTTGGCACAACAATGACTGCTACACCCTGAGGGAGAGGCACGAGGGAGGGGTGAGGGTGCGCAACGAGGTGGGAAACTGCAGTTGTGACTTAAACACAGGGATGGAGAGAGGGCGAAGAACACAGAAACTGAGATTAAGGTAGAGCTAGAGTGTAGCAAATCAGGAAAATGAAGAAGACAGAAGCGTTCTGGCTCAGCTGAACTTCTGATAAGTTACCATGACCAGGTACAACATGATGAAATGGATGATGCATTGAAATTTGCTGGGTAAAATCTTCAACTTTCAGTATTTCCATTTGGAATCTTCACTGCTGCTGAACTCATTGTTCCTGATTTAACAAAGACTTAAAGAATATCCCACATTTGTCATAGCTTTTTGTTTCATTTTCTTTCTCTTTAAAATGTATTCATTTCTTCTTTGCTTTAAATCATATTTGAGCCTTTGTCAAACGAGATCACACAGTGCTCATTATGCCTATCAGCACTCTGATCAGTTCAGTCTATTATTTTGTAATGTACTGGAGTTCAAAGTAACACTACACTGTAATCATATTTTATCTGTCTGCAACACAGTAATGTAAGACATTATATTTCCTAAGAATTTATATTTCATTATAATTATGAATCTAACAATTTTGTCCCTACTTGCATTACTTAGGTTCTTTAATTATCTCAGTAATGGGAGACAGAAAAACCCCCAAATGTGTCTTGTGAATAATCCATGATTTAAGTCCATGTGGGACACAGGAACATCATAATAGACCCATCAGCTGAGAAATGGAGATATGCACATCAAAACTGTTGCACAAAAAGAAAAAAATGTGCACAGGACAGAAGCAACTATCCATTTCTGTGAACAGGACATCAAAAGCCAACAAGCTCCTGGAGTGGATGCAACATGCTAACACAACTCTATTAACAAAAACTGAGCGTATTCTGCTCCCAACCAAGCATCCAAAGCTTGCTTTTTTAATCAACAGCTGTGTGACCTTTTTTTCTTATATATAAATGACCAATAATGTGTAATACACCATTAATCCAGCACTGGTAGCAGTCTGCTTTACATCAATAAGCCATGACTGGCTTGGCAGAGCTGAAATGGGAAGCGACCATAATGACAAGGAGAGAGCAGCCTGCAGCAGTGACAGTGGAGCCTTTGGGCAAAGAAAAAACTGGAGATACCAAGAAAAAGTTTCCTAAAAAAATCCAAACAAACCAAAAACCTCAGTGTTCAGAGGAAGAGTGGGAGTCTAAAATATTGATCGACTGTGAGGCATGTGTCCTGAGCACATGCCGACAGTGCCCGAACAGGGCAGGAGGGTTTGAGAGATGTTTTGTACAGTATATATAAATTCCACAAGAGAAAATAATATATTTTAGTCGGTTTGGGTCGGTGTGTCCTACCATCATCTCTGCATCCTGTATTCATTTAATCATAACATCAATGGGCCATTTAGTCTGCTGTTATCTGAGTGCTCTCATTGATTGTTTGCCTAAATTCAGGAGAGTGGGGTGTGTCTGTTTGTTTTGTCTTACTAATGGACATCATCTCAGCACACACCTCAGAGCAAAGCTGAGAGCAGGCAGCAGAGGCGCCACAGCTATAGAAAACAGAAGCACATGCTTGGATGAGAGGAATATACATCAGAGATTGATCAATAAAAAAAACTCTTCAATGCCATTCATGAAGGACGCAGGTGGAGAAAATGCAGATGAAAGCAATTACGACAATAATTACATCTGCGCTGATAAGATTTCGCTTCTCAGACAGAAAAAAAGAGATGAGAAAAATGGCTTTGAACTTGAGTCAGATATTGGCTGTGTTCTGAAATCTCCCAATCACTGCTCTTAGCAACCGCAGTTAATTCTGTCATAAATTATTCACAACTGTAACAAAACTGTTGCAAAAGGCCACAGATAACCCCAGGATTTAAAAGCTGATTAGAGGAGCAGATTGCGGAGCACGGATTTAATACAAAATTCACAGATATAGGAGGGCTTTAGTGACATCGCTGCTGTTTGATATTGCAAGTGAGAAGGGGCCTCCAGCCGCTGTCTCTCCTGAGACAGATAGGCCAGTGAAGCCTGTACTCTGTGGCCAGCAGGGTATAATTACATTTCCCCGTGGGGGCATCTCCACCGCAGCAGCTCAGCCATATAGAGGGAAGAGATTGAAATCTGATTGCATTTGCACACAATGGCTTTCCACACATAAACAGTGGGAATTGCATCTGCACACAGCGCACACTCATCCGACGCGACACAGGCACAAACACGGAGAAAGAACTACACCGATGTACTTCACCAGTGTGCTCCTATCAGTCCTGGACTGTGCTTCTTTCTCATTGTGCTTTCAGAGAGGAGTGTCTGAGATGCTTCATTCAAGGAGTCCTTCTGCCTTTCTTCCATTTTAGCTGAGAGGAGCAGAAGCTCTCAGATTTACATACTGATCTCCTGGTGCCGCCTCAGCAGGACCTGTTAACAGCAGCTTATAGACACAGATGAACAGGGATTCACGTGGGCACTACTTATTGTCTGGATAAAGAGGGTTTCTGTGCTCTTCAGTGAGAGGTACAACCCTCGATTGCTGGTTAAAACTTGAAAACATATTTCCTATAAAACATGAATTACTTAAAAATCTCTGAATACAGTCGTATACACCAACATATTCATCAAGCCCAATATATAATTAATGCCACAGCCGATATATCACAAGGTCTAAGTGCATCTTTTCGTCTCACGTGGCGGTATACGTTAGGTTTTTGTTTTCCCACCCCCACCTTTCTGCCTCTTTTCAGTGGACTATGTTATGTTTAAACACCCAATTGCCAAGATTTGCCATTAATTAATCATTCTAAAAGAAATGCTGAGTGCACAAGTAGAGGCTATAGAATAACAACAATGTTTAACCACAAATGCTATAAGTCTGACTTTACTATGGCTGCCCTCTGGTTTACACAACCAAAACAGGAGGAGTAGCTCTTTTGTTCTCCTCAGTATCTATTGGTAGCTTACCCCAGGTAGCTGAATTGCTGGATGATGCAACCACAACAGTAGCTGTGACAACTCTACCTGACAATAGAAAATGAGCCCCATTCCTCCGTCGGGGGAGATAAAAAGAAAATAAAAAGAGAAGAAGGTGGCGAGTGTTAGGGACCAAAAACAAGAGCAAACCTCGGGCCGGCATGCATTTTTTTTAACGAGAGATTTAAACAGGAAATTTATTTGGTTTATTTCTACTATATCAGTAAGTAACGCAGTCTGTTTAGTTATTAGGCTTAAACAAGTGTGTTATTCAGTGTTGTGTTTCTAACAGTGGCACTGAGGAGGATTGTGGGGGAAGTTTCTATTGTCACTTCAATGGCAGCCCAGTGAGTTTATCTGTCATTCTAAGTGAAGATATGCCTAAAAACAAAGGGACCGGGAACATTTTAGCTACAGACTGTGTAGGAAATGTAAGGGGCCAGGAAATGGAGCAGGTGAAGTAAACCATCGCATGCAGAGGGTTGAATGAAGCTAATGGGTGACATTAGCTTTACGACCCTCTAATCTAACCACCCTGTGTATAACCACAAAAGGTCAAGGTGGCAATAAAAAGAGCAGACACCAGCGCTGCTCCAGTCGCCCGTGGGCCCTCAGAGCCCATCCTGCAGTGTCACCTTGGCTGCTGTCACCGATATCTGCCACCTGTCACCACTCTGCCCCCGTGCCCAGGGATGAGGCTGCGCTGACAATAGGTCTGTCGATAGCACTTCCTCCCCAGAGTGAAGATGGGGGAACGTGTCCTCTGTTTTCATCAACAGCTTGAGTCAAGCGTGTGGGATTAACATACAATACATATTCATGCTGCTGTCTCACTTTGACACTAGCCTCACATCGCTAGTTCTCCTGCACATTTTCAAGCCATTTTTACAAATGGCGTGTCAAGAACCCCATTTTTGCCAGGAGCCCCACATGGCCTCTTATGTATTCACAACACGGCCGCTGCAAACAACATCAACAGGTCTCAAGGTCGTCACTCCCACTGATTGTGCCTGTGTTTTTGTGTGTGTGTGGAATTCATGTGTCTAAGAAAGAGTGTGTGAACAAAAGAACAAAACTAAGAGGAAAATGGCTGATGGTTGACGGAGTGCTCTGCATGTGCTGGGTGTGCATGAGCACAAATTCTGCACTGAACGTGCAATCGCTACATGTCTGCAATTAAGTCAGCACAAATAAGCGACTGTAATTTCACATCCCATTACATTAGTGAGTGTAACCCTGCAATTACTGCTTAGTGTGTGCAAACATAAATATGAACAAAACATCATGTAGGTGTGTGCATGTGTACGAGAGTAAGTGTATAGCATAAAGATGGAGTCTTAAAATGTCCGGGGATCAGCCGACAGGTAGACTAAATGGGAGCATCCTCCTTCAGTCCACTGGCATCTTAGTGAGAAAAGAGGCCAGTTGATGTGGGGGTTAGAGCTTCCATGGCAGAGTGCGTTGTGATAAATAATGAATGCTTTAAGAACAGATCTCTGAAGCTTCTTTACTTTCCGTCCATTCCTCCATCTTTGCATTTGTTCATCCCATATCACTACAAAGAACACGGGACGTTCAGCAGTCGCTGTCATTAATATTGCAGCCACTAGGTCAGTCCTCATCCCCTGACTCTGTTGCTCTTAACCATCACCACTTGGTGGTGACACAGCCTTTTGACCCATAAAGACGTTAAAACAGTGATACGAGTACATTCACAGGGACCAGACTAAAGCTGTGCAGGTTCTTACAGGAGTGGCAGCGGCTGCATTTAACGAAATGGCGATTCAAGAATGAAGGAGTCCGTTTGCAAATTAAGGTTTACTCAGTGTAAAGCATTCAAAATTGGACTGGTCTTTTCTTGGGAAAAAGTTCCGATTTTCACTCTAATTTTACACCACACTGTATTCAGCAACAGTCAGGCTTATATTTGGCTGAGTAAATACAAAGCAATGAAAGCATTTCTCAAAACACCACACTGGGAAATATGAGGACAAAGAGAAGTTTATAAATACTGACTTGTTTCAGTGAATAAAGTAGACACTTGCAGATTCTCAGCACAGCTGCTGTTAAAGCTGCTTTTCGGTGGCATATTATAAGGCATGCTGAAACATGAAAAACACTTTTAGAGACAATCGCTTAAAAACCAAATTAAAGCCCCCAAACTACCAACTTGTTCCACCAAATAAACAGCAGCTTATCCCCTTACTGCTCCGATTCAAAGCCAGATACTCCAGTGCATCCGATGAACAGTCCCATCTCTCTTACCACAATAAGCAGTGCCGTTAGCGACTCCACGCATAAATCTCAGAGGCGAACAGAATGGATCAGAGCATTCAAGTGTAAACTAGGGCAAAGCTCCAGCACTGTACCTTCTAGATACGCTACTCTGAAAGCAAGTCCTGTGGAGGAACAAGCAATCACATACTGAGGGATACACATGCTGTCCCCAGTCATCTATGACAAATGCACACACAGGCACAGATAAAAATGCACACACCTGTTTGGCCAGTCAAGTGCCATCCAGTTTCGTCTGGTCCGGTCAGATCGGGTCCGCTGTACTAGCAGAGCGAGGAGATCGTCTCACCCCACACACAGCCCGGTGCAGACAGCTCACTGTTATAGATGCACTGACAAGTGAAAGGAGGGAGGCGTGGTTTCACATGAGATAAATAAAAGAGGGAGGGAAAAAGGGAGGAGAGAGGCTCCCTCAATCTACAATTCAATTTCACCCTCGCTCCCTTTCTCAGCAGCATTTTTGTCCACTTCTTTTGGAATATTGTTGTTGTTATTCGAGCACGTCTTTTCCGTCTTCCTACCTGGCTGTTACCCATTAGTTTTAGCTGTGCTTCTGCTCTCTTTCTTCCTGTTGGGTCTGATTCACAGGGCAGTAATGTTTGTGGGCATTGTGTGTGTGCATATATATCCGTGTGTGTGTGCCTGCGTGCACGCATCCATGCAAGACAGTGAACCAGGGCAGCTCCGGCCATCTGTTGGAGCCTGGGAGCTTCACCTATTCACAGTCTCATAAAGGCAGAGGCACACAGAGGAAAAAGAGAGAAAAGAATGGGAGGGAACAGAGGATCAATCTTAGTGCCGCAGGGTTGAGGAGGAAAAGGCACAGCCTGGCACACACACCATATCTATCAGACTGGCACCTCTGAGGAGAGCTGGCGTGGGCACGCCTGCTCACTGGGTCGAAGCAGCACAGGGGATTTGGCTCGCAGTGCATGGGCATGCAGATAGAAAAGAAACCCACACCACAATCAATTTATATACAAGCACACAGAAGGGATACATGGGAGAGTTCACACACTCAGAAATCCTCCAAACTGATTCTCTCTTTGACAAAACAAACAGGATCAATCAAGATGGATAATCCTACAAGCTCACAGAGACAAGGGGATGGAGGGCTGGGGATAATTCTAACAACCCGCACGGAAAGTCTGCCCCGAGTCCTTCCATCACAGCAGAGCTAAAGCAGGCGTTTTCCTGCTCAGTTGAAGCCTGGTATTTCTCCTGAGTGCCGGTGTCACTTCCTATCCCTGACCAGGAAAGAGAGGTGCAGCGGAGGGTGGCAGAGGGTGGAGGCATTCATCATTGTCTCCACCAGCCATCCCATGATGGATGCGCCTGTTTATCCCTCTCTGCAGGTTATTTAGATGCAGTCACAGCCAGAAAGATTAGTGATGGAAAACCTCTGCACCTCTTTGCCTCCCCTCCCAAACCATCTAATCAATAACACTCTTATCAATTATCTGCATTTTGAGGTATTTCTCCATGGAAATTTGAAGCAGTGAGAGAAAGAGAGATTAATTGTCCACCCCCTCCTAGCGTTTTCAATTACATCGTCTGCAATGGATCATCTATCTGTCACTTTGTCATACTTAGGCTATTTGTGTCGCTGCAAAGAGATGAAACCGTGTTGTTTTGGAAAAATAATAAATAAATAAATCAAACAGTATTTTTCTGGCCATGACTGTCCTTTTGGAGATGAAGAACAAACAATTTAGAGTAAGGGATTTGCATGCCATTTGAGGATGAAGAAAATTATGTTTCCTGCTTCCACATAAGATTCATTCAACACTAATCCTGATTAAAAAACACATTCAAAAGCATTGTCACACAAGCCAATTGGAAGCATAAGCCCTTTGTAAAAATGGATTAGGCTGCTCTAATATTTTTCATAATAATCTTAAAACAAAATATACTTCTGTAAAATTATTTATTTCTTCAATATATGCATATGAGATTATGTCTGCGACTCTGGGACTGCTTACATAAAGGAGCCATCTAGCTGTTCTTACATGCCGAATTACAAACAATGCCCCAGAGATAGCCATGTTTTTCCTGAACGGTGCAGACATGCCAACACAGCAGCCCAGTGACACCACTTCAGCACATGCTTAATTGATGCCCACTCTCCGTCTCTGCTGCCTCCTCTCACGCACTCTTAAGCTGTGCCATCCTACCAACTTATAACTTCATGCAAATCAACAGACATGTAAACCATGAATATCGTGGATAATGCACAGACAGAGTACATTCTCTATCTAAACAAAGGTGACTTCTTTCAGCCCAACTGCATTCGAAGAAAGTTCCACAGAGGCGAGGAAGAAAAGACACGGAAAGAAATGGAAAGACTACAATACGATGCGAAGGAAGACAATAAATGTCTTTATGCTGACACAGAGAAAATTCAGCACAGGAAGGGTCCAGACAGCGGGGAACACGTTTTACATTTCTGTTTTCTGCTTCATTTGACACAAAGTGGGAAAGGCCTTGTGCACAGCCTTTGCATGATAAGGTGGGGCAGGTGCATAAATAAAAATGAATGATTTCACTTCTGATAGAACAAAAAGACAGCTCTGTTCTATCATGCTGAGATCTTGTCCTTGGCTGTGAGTGTGCTTTTACAAACGAGTTCGTTTCCTTTCTGCACTGTGTGCGCCAGGCTGATAAAAATATTCCCTGTCAGCTGGCTACATGACGAGGGGAGGACTCGGTGCAAATGAAACAGACCCTCTTACTGCCTTCTCTTCACCGGCGCTCTCTATCTTTGAGAGCTCAACTCCTATTATTTTCTTGGTAAGGGCCACTTGGTTCGAGGCTGACTTCTCTTCACCACCACTATCACCCTGGCCTCTGTGCATTTATGAATCCCTGGTTGATCTGAGGGTGTTTACAAGTAGGTCCTGTGCATTGAGACAGCACTACATCACCACAGCCACATTATGATGAGAAACAGAAAGAAAACAGCGAGAAAAAGAAGAGAAGAACCCAGGAGCTGACTACATGGGGACTTCAGGACACAAGATTGACAGAACTGAGCATGAGAGAAGTTCTCCTAAAAAACAAAATAAAAAAACACGACTGCAGGTATAATAGTAAACCTCCGAGCACACAGCTTCAGAGGCAGGGAACCAAATTACCCAGTCTATCATCCTCCTAAGCTTGCATAGGCTTAAACATAATAATAATCCTAAAAATACAAGACCTTGAAAGAAACACTGTTCACACACAGCAGAGCATTAAACATATGT
This sequence comes from Perissodus microlepis, assembly GCF_051167445.1. NCBI lineage: Eukaryota > Metazoa > Chordata > Actinopteri > Cichliformes > Cichlidae > Perissodus > Perissodus microlepis. The sequence continues at coordinate 8,854,739 of NC_140465.1, forward strand.
ATGACCAGAGGCTAACTCTTTTAACTTACTGCAAATACAAATAGTGTAAAGAATCACATTCTGCAGCTGTGCTCATTGCTCCCGGATGTTTCCTCGGTGCATGTTTCTGTGGCACAGAAGGTCGTCACAACAGCAGAATAGATTAGCTGACTTAGCCCTACATCATTACATCCCTCCATGCCACACATCGCCCTGTCACGTCCAATGTAATTTCCTCTTATTTATTTCATCCTTCCCGTCGCTGCCACATCACACGCGCCCACTGAAAATATAAATAGTTCATAAGTCTGTTATGAGCGGCCATTGTTTTCTAGTGCCGAGTTCCATACCCTGAAGTGATGTTATAATTCATTTATGAATGTCCCACAAATCTGAATGGTACAATTAAAAAGAACAGAGGCTTCAGCAAAGTCCTCAGTGCAGATTTTAAATTTAATTGCTAAGCGTTTGATTATTTCACACTGAAGAAAGTCTGAATAAGACCAACTAAATGCTCTGCAATAAAATATAAAATCTACAAGAGAACAACTGTGGGAAAGCCTGTCTCCCTTTGTTCGACAAGAACTACAGATTTCATTCTAGTTTTTAAGTCGTACACAGAACTCACAGAACAAACACAGACACACAGAGGAAAGAAAAAGTTAAAAAATGGTGTCCTGGTTGAACAGGTTTGATTATCCGTGTAGACATGGAAAACATTGGGATTTATCTAGTTACCAACAATATAAGATATGCCTTTGTCTGACAGTTCAAAATATTTTGGAAAAGACTGTCGTAGTAGCTTGCTATCGTTCTTGTTAGTACAAAATAGTACACTCCATTGATTCGTCGATCTGCCAAAACAGTGTGCTGTCAACATTACTACATGGTGTACTAACACGTAGTAATTAGAATTGGGACACCCTGCCAGGCTTGCTAACTGAGCCCATGTTATGTGATCATCAGCCAGCAGGGGGAGGCGAACTCAGGGCTTCATGGAATAAATCTTCCGCTGTGCATCAAGAGTATAAAAGAACCCAAATGCATTACTTGAAGGTGGGAAAGGCAACTGAACTGATTGAAAATGCTCAAATGGTGCTTATGCTAAAACTGAATCCCCACTTTTCCGTATTCCTCGTGTACCTGCATAATGTTTTTTTTTCACTCATAAACCCATGTTTATATAATTAAGGAAACAGAAAGTCAAAAACTGTGCATTTCTCTTTCTTTATGTGATACTCTATATTTTCACTGGCTATTTGGTGTTTGTGTGCGACAGGCATTGGCAGCAGTGAGTCAACAAACTAAACATACTTTTGAATGATTCATTTTCTTTGCCAGTATGACTAAAGGCAGCGTTGTCAGGTTTATGTACTCCATTGTGCTCTAAATGTTTAAGCACACAGCTTTCAGTTTCTACTATATTATGTTTTTAACCTCTTTATATTTTTCCCATAGTACAGTTTAGCTGCCCGTACATTTATCAATGTTTGAAATCAGTCAGATGCTGCCAACACCATCCTTCTCATGTGAAAGTGCAGGGGAAACTTGTTGACTTAGTGAAATGATGACCAGTTTTGTGTGACTGCTTATCCTGACTGCAGATGTTGCGGTAAGTAAATCCCGTTTGTCTTTTTATTTTTAATTTTCATTTATTGGCTGTTATAAATGCAGATACTGACATCTGCACGGCATCAATGCGGTTAGCTCGTTAGCGTCAGCGCCGTCCAGCCCCATGCACGGGGCGATCCAGGCTAACTCGCCAACAGAGATTTGCCACATTAATGCGGTTAGGGCGTTAATGTCTTTTTAACGAGATTAACGCTGACAGCACTAGTTTTAATATGGGGATACGGCATCTGTTCTTGCTCATGAAGATATCGCCAGAATATAGCAGACAAGGATGACTAGTGGTGAAGGCTGAGCCCTTTCAAGGGATTTGGTGGGAGGCAAACAATGAAGGCAAATACACTCTGGCAACCAGGCAGGAGGCCAGAAGTAAAGATGAAGACACTATAGGATCCAGGCAGGAGGCCAACAGAAGAGATGGAACCACTCTGAAGGCCATGCAGGTGGCCTACTGAGAAGGCCAGACCTCAAAGGTGGGTGCACTGGACACTAAAGATCAGAGTACTACTAGACAGACACATGTTCCCCAGCTAGGAGTTCAGCCAACTCTACAGGAAGAATAGGTGAAGGCTATGGCAAATGTTAGGTCAGTCGCGTCAGCAGATATTTATACATTTATGAAACCTTGACATTACTGAACCACCTTTTCTAGTGTGTGCTCTCTTCAAAATGGACTCCTGAGAACAGCTGTAGGTGGAATCAGGCATGAGGTTTGCAATTATAGGGAGTGGTCGAGGTAGGAGGTTAGAAGTCCCAATTACTAACATACTCAGGATCTAGAAGTGACAGGTGGCTCACCAGTAAGTGGCTAGCTACCTGGGGAACTTGAGCAGGGTGGTGTGGAAACAGAGCCAGCTTAACCATCTGGATTGTTTCAGAAACTAGATCAGCCATTGGGAAGAAGCAGGGACAGGCAACAGGCTGGAAGCTGGTGCAGGCAGCAGGCTACTGGGCCACTAGCTAGCCAAGTCAGGAGGAGGCTTCAGGATGTTTTTTTGCTACTAGACACATGATAATCTTAGCTTGAAGACTACCAGAAGACTTGCCAGCGCTTCCCTGCTTACAAATTCAAATAAACAAACAAAAATAAATCAATTCCACTATACTATGGATGAATAAGTCCATAGGTCCACGGTTAAGCATGGAACTGTGGACTTATTTATGCTACGGTTTAACCAGAGGACATTGCTTACTCAACTTTTTTGAACTTTTCAGAAAAGAAAAAATGATTTAGGATGTGGAAACAGAAACAAAACAGTCTAAAAGAGAATGGTCTACACATTTACACAGTGAGACAAAAACAAAACTAACAACAACAGCAAGTGGAAGGTGAAAACACAAAAAAATCCAAAAACACCTGACAGGAAGAAACAAGGAATACAAAATGAAAATGGTTCCTGTGGTTGACTACTGACAGTACAAAGATGATCCAGCAACAAGGGGGGGATCAGCAAGTGGCATATAAACAGAGAACCCTGGTGACACATGAAACCAAGTGGGAAAATAAAGACAGCAAGCACAACAGAATGACATGAATGAAGGTGAGCGCTTCCAAACACACACAAACATGACACATCTTTGGAATCCAAAGTTTGGTTTTGCAAATCTCAACCTTTGAAACTATTTGTGGCATAATTACTACATGCATGTAGATATGCTGAAAGAATCCATTACCTTTGCATTAGAAACAGGCTTTTGGAAGTAACCAAATTGAAGCTGAGAAATAAATAAAACTCCTGAGTGGAAGAGCTCGCTTGTAGAGAATCATTAGGTTTCTTTCCATAATATTGTAGAGTCTTTGCTCTATAGTGTCTTGTGACCTGAGAAAACTGGTATGGTGAACTTGTGATATATAAATAAAAATGAACAGAAATAAATTGGAAATTTTATGATGAAGGAAAAAGCCAAAAAACGCAAAACAACCCCCCCACAAACAAATCTAAGCTAACTTAGAGACTCCAGGCCTTTAAACACCTCGAGTGTTTATAGGTTCACAGTAAAGGAAAGTGTTGCAAAAAGTGGACGACAGATTTTCTCATTCATGTGTACAGAAGCAAACACTAAGCTACACATTTTGTTCCCATCCGTGCATGTGCAGCAGCAGCGCAGCGGTTAGGGAACTGTTAGCAGACTGTGGGATCCACAGATCAAAGAGTGGCCCCCCGTCGAGGTCTGCGGTCCCAAGGAACACAAGCCGACATGGACCACAGCCAGCATTCACATCTCCAGCTACTTAACCGAAACCTCTTTGACGCTGTGTTATTTGCATTCCTAATGTACAGCACTCAGAGTAATATCTGCCACACATATTAAATAAGAAGTGCTTGTGGGTTTGTCTAACAAGGCACCCCAGTGTTTTTAGCACAAATACATTTGTAATCACTTTAAAATGATGTGAGGGTGGCTACACAGAGGAGCTGAATTACTAAGAAATGGGTGAATTTTACAATATAATTAAATGAACATTTTTTATGAACTTGCTCACTACATATTCTCAGATCTTTATTTGGAGACACATCGCATCACAAACCCACTCTACTTGCACACCTGTTGTAACACAAAACAATGCGTACACTCAGTCACACGGGACTCTCACCGTTTGCTGAAATTTCAAGTACCTTGAAGTATCCTTGTAATCTGTGCACTCACTGTAGTGGAAGAATGGCCTGAATTATAAAGCCAGCAGCTTTAAATGGCTATGATTAGCAAGCAGGCGTGTTGGGTGTCTTCAATAGTTAATTACTTGTTTGCACCAGAGTAGACCTCACATCTTTTTTGTATGGTTCTCTGTGTGTGCAAACAAACACTGGCTGGCGTGCAGTAAGGAGCTGTCAGGGTGTGGGGAAGGGCTTGGTGTAAGGACTCACATCACAAGGAAAGGGCAACACTGCTGGGAGCTTTCCCCTAATGTGTGAGTATGTTTATTACTTTTTTATAGCACTAAATGTTTCAAAATCATTAGAAAAACTTCTGCGCGCTCTTCTTCAAGAGGCTAATTTGGGCTCTGATGTTCTCTTTGTGGTTTCGATTTTGCAGTTATGTAACTGTACGGGTTATGGTTAAAAGCCCTCACTGCCTGTGTTTACATGAGCACACATCTAACAGCAGAGACAAATGGGAATTGAGCTGCAGCATTCTCGCAGCATATGGACCATTTGCTGCCAGCTAGCTATGGCAGAATGACACCTGTACAGCACACTGTGATAACACAGCCGCCGTCATCTCCTTCCATTGTGCCCTGAAAAAGAAATGTTTGGCATACATCCTTTTCTTATCACCGCCCTCTGGCCACTGCTCCACTGCTGCCCTAAAACAGCCCTGTAAGCAGACTAAAGACAAGTGGGAGGATGAAGTAGCACCTTTCTCTCCCCCATGAGAAATGAAATGATGAATTGTGTAAAATCCTATTTGGCACCTAATATTAAAAGTCGAAGATTAAGCCAGCAAAGAAAAATGCAGAAAAGAGCTGATGTAGACAGAGCAGAGGAGGGCCCATTAGAGGAACGCTCCTGTCTGTCTTTCTGTCCAGCTGGGTGACACCTCGCCCCTTAATGAGCTGTCTGAAGTCAAACAGGAGAAATACCAACACAATAAATTACCAGCCTCATCCCTCCCTGTTTGCCTTCACTCAGATATGGCTGAGTAATCGTACTATCTGGACCTGAATCGTCCAGAATGAGATTCTGTCAAATCACATTCTACAATCCACGGGGTCATTTGCATAACTACATTTGATGTTTCCAGCAATACTGGTGACATGTTTTTCTTCAGTTAATTAGATTTTGGAATTACTTTTCCGAAAGGGAAAAGAAAAATCTTGCCATTTGGAAGTGACAAGATAAAATTGTGTATATGGATAATTGCGTGGCAGTGTTGGAATTAGAGCTGGAGAGAGAAGGTATTTTTGCAGTTGTGAGCTAATACTCTATTCCAATTTCAGTCTGTTTAGCATGCACGCTCTGAACTGTTCCCTCTGACACGGCAAACCTCATTAAGATAGAGCAAAGTAATTCACTTGAGAACGAGAGCTAATTCTTCATATCTTTTTTTCTTCTTCTTAGAGATATAGAGACAAACTAGAATTTTTAGTGAGTACACACACTTGAAGGTAGCGCTCTCTCCTCAGCTCTTATCACAACACATTTACCACAGATCAAAGAGAAAAGGGAGAAGACGTAACCTTCAGCTACATTTGAACTGGTGCTGGTAGAAACAGAGCAGACTGAGCCCTTGTATGTCGAGCTTACTCTGGAAAAAACTGTCAAATAGAATGGACGTCTGAGCTGCATGAGGCCAGTCTATGTGTGCATCTATTCCTGCTGATAAAGCACAGCTAACCTTTAGGAAGCACATGTGGAGGAGAAGGCAGGAGAGCAAATGGCTAAGAGGAATAGGTGCAAGAGAGAAAGAAGGAGTGAGAGAAAAGAAAGGGACAATGCTGGGCCTGCAATGGGCAGACATCCATTATCCAAGCGCTCAGCATGGAATATGGCATTTACCAAGAACAGCCAAATGCCATGGCAATTAAACAGGGCCTTGAATGCCAGCTGTATCAATACCCCTTGTAGCATTATGGCTGCACTTGTGCAGGAGTGCAACACACACACACACACACCTGAAAAAAGACCTACATATATTTTCTGTGTTTTCATGAGAAAGAAAACTGTGTAGATTTAGTGCTGTGGCTTGTCTCTAACCTTAATATTATCTCAAACTAGGACACACACAGAGAAATGGAATGAATACATCACTTACACAATCACAGTGTAAGGCCTGGGAGATGGCACACATTTTACTCTGCAGGGAGTTGCAAATTGCTTTTGAATAACCAAGGTCTAATTGACAGGAAAAGAATACGCTGTCACTTCGCTGGTGCGACTGTCATTAACACATTTTTCATTTTGTACATGCTCCAAGGCATTATTGTTTTGTTGGCCCCCAATCCTTCCCTGGTGCACTGAATATGTTTTAAAATGTTTGTGAGCAGAATGTTAGCTACACAACACTCCCCGAGGGGAACAAAACACAAGAACAATCGGCTCATTAGAAGCAGAAACACTTCAAACTACAATATGGCTGGAATACACTCAGAGGAGAGACAAAGTCAGCGAGGGAAGAGCACAGATGGATGGATAGGAGGGACAGGGGGAGATAAAGGCACACCAGCAGAGGAGCAGAAACATTATGTTCGACACACAGAGAGCTTAGTGTGCACAAGAGAAATCTACCGTTGCGGTGAGGTGAATTTATAAGACTCCCGAACGTGAAGAGATTTGGGAGGGAGGTCTTATAATTAGATTACAGTAATCCAGTTAAGTGCTACCTGTTATACTGCATGTTTATACTGAGTTTAATATAAAGCAGTAATCACTTTATGCTCTCTGGAAGGTACTCAAAGGTATTTTCATATGGAAATGAGAATTTAGATAGCGAAAGCGTGCTCTTTGAAACAGTCTATCTCAAGTCTACACAAGTATTTAGCTCGTAGTAACAATGAAAGACAAGACCTTTGTTTGATTTACTGTAGCAGAAAAAAGCACAGCTGTTATTGGAGACTCTTTTCTTTTATCCCAGCGAGTCATAACAATGCATCAGTGCGCCAGCATGCACAATATCAGAAATCTTTAACTGAAACAGCTAAAAAGAGTTTAGACCTATTAGTTCCTATCCATGCTGCACACAAACTCTGCTGAGGTTTTTGAGCATGTAGGTCACACTGGAGAAGTATCAAGATAAAGTATCCTTAAAATAGAATTGTCACCATTCGTTCCAGTCAAGCTGCAGTTTACATCTATGTTTCTACAGACTTGTGTAGAGAGGACCGTCAAAGACTTTAGGGTCTAATTAGGTGTGAAACTTGAACATCATCTCCCTTTCTGTTCCTAAGTTATGATGCTGAAAATTATGTTTTATGGACAACGTTAAAATCTCTAATTAGCTTGTCCATGAGTCCAGTTGAATGTTTATGCCAGAAAAAACAAGCTATACATGTTCATATGGAAGTATGAATGTCAGTCTACTACTCTCCCACGTACAAAAGAAAGGGAGAATGCACAAGGCTTGGAGGGAAATGTGATGATCCAGCTTCATTAGAAAAAGAAAAAGAAAAAAAACAACCAAAAAAAGACTACATTTAAAAACCTGGTCGTTAAATTGCAGTTAGGTTATCTTGCAATATTTTCAAATCACATCGTATACTTTGACATTAGCGAGGCGCTACAGTTTTAAGAAGAAAAACATAATGTACAGTCACTGTACTTCAGCCAGGTACACACTGAGACACTTCCTGTTTAACCGAGTGTTTGCACTTGAAGAATTACCTCCTTCTACCCTCTTTATAGTCAGTTGTAATTACAAGCTGGTGTGAAGATAGTCCCTAAAGTGATACCAAAGATTTATACTTTAACACTCCGAAAGGGGACCAGTACTCATTAGAAATCTTACAAAATATTGCTTAAGCACATCAGCTTCTCTGAGGATCTGAATTATTCCCCTTGCAACCAATATCTGTAATCTGGGCTTCCCTACCTTTTGAATGATTCCATCTGCCAGCCTTGTTTCTCCCCTGTGAAGACCTCTGTCATGCAGAGCTTCTTCTCTTTAACAAGTGTGCCTATAAAAAGAATAACAGTATAATTCAGAGCTTTTTGAAGGACCTTACTGTGACAGCTGCACTGAGACATGGATGTCCCAGATACCCCAAACAACTGTCCGAGCCATATCGCTGACCTGAGTCTGGGTTCTGTGTGAAAGGGAGGGACAGATGGAGAAAGGATGGGAGAAACAGTGGGAGTATTTGACAGACACCAGCCTGTCTCTTTCCATGCTAGATGTCTTGCAGCAATATGGAGGGAGGCTGAAACAGTTCTCGGGGTCTCTAATGTTTTGTTCAGAGATTAGAGTTGGCTAATATTTTCCGGGACACATCATTTATAATTCATTCAGTTTATTGAATCTCTCAAACATCACTCGCAGTCTATTAATATCACATTCACAGCTTGATGAAAGTGTTCTCCTGCATGACATAACTGCAAACAAAAGCAGTTTGCATTCATTGTTTGTTAGTCTGACAAAGATAAGATTTATAGACCAGCAGCAGGCAAACACTGGCTCCAAGGGCAAGTACGGCCATCGAATAAAAGCTGATGATCTCGCTGTTGTGCATCATGACTGTGTTTGTATATATGACTTGCATTAAACCCAAAACAGGTTGCTGTGTAAGTAGGAGGAATAACAGCATCTTATTTTAATTAAAGCATAAATGAAACAGTTCACTGACTGCTGAGTGTGGTAACCTATTAACTGCTTTTTAAGTCTCCTAGTGCAACACAAAGTGCGTCTATGAGTTGTTTTACTAAATAAACACAAAATTGGTGACTCATGCAGCTGAAAAAAGGGGGAAAAATCCCTCAGATACGAGCCTAAAAGATCACTTTTATGTGATTTATTCCTAAAACAAAGCAAAACAAAACAAGCTAAAGCACTCATTGCTGAGAAAGCACACACACTGTGAACTTTACCGACCACTTCTTCAGGCATACATGCAGCTGGGATGAAGCATAATCTAAAGATGAATTTAGCTTGTAAAACATGATCAGTTTATTAAGGAGACAACAGGGCCTGCTACCGGTTTCATGATATGGTTATGGCAAAAAAAATCAAAAACGAAAGCATACTTTTCGTTGGCTTCTTATATATTTAGTATATTTATTTTCTCCTACAAATATACTACATTGACATACCTAACGGTCACATCCTCACTGCCCGGTGTTGTCGACCTGACGTGGGCTAGCATTATCTTGCAGCGACCTCTACCGACTATTACCAACATCGTCTTAAAGTGGAAAAAGAGCAAATAGTTATGTGTCGCTTCTGTTTTCTGCTTGACAATAAATTATGTATATACATATGTATATATATATATTGTATGTGTATCGTCGGTTTTATTCGTATTAAAGCGTTGCCGTCGTGTAAAATGTGGACTAGCTAAGTGCTGAGTGCGGCTATAAGTGGATAACTGTTCAACACACTGCACACTGAGCAGTTCGCTGCATGTTTGCTGTCAGGATCTCTTGACACGTCGTGTTTAGATACCCACCTGAAACACAAGATGGCGCCACCAGCTTTAGTGTGCTACTTTCACAACAGGCAGGCAGGCAGGAGTTGCTGTGGTGTACTTTCACCTGGCAGGACTGACTGAAAGGCATCAAATTATCTGCGTATGTCTTAAAAAATAAAATAAAATAATCAAAACTGTAGCTGGCTGCGGGGTGAACTCCAGATTTGAGGTGTGTGGGATAATCTAGCATACTAACTTAATCCCTTCACATCACCCTTTTCCAAATACATCCTCCTCCGTCTACATGAACCCCAGCACAGTTTCCTTATCCTTTAAATGTTTTTAATTAAATGCTTCAAATGCCCTTTTCTGTGCATTAAGATTACAAAATGTCACAGAACAAAACAACACACACGCTCTTAATGTTTAACATTAGGAGCGTGTAGCACATATAGCATATTGATGGCAGGGGAGGAGGGGGAAAAGAAGCCTTTAGCATTTCAGGCAAGTCAGGGAAATCCTTCAGCTGTTTTCCTGATCATCAGCAGTGCTGAGCTGGATCTATAGAGACCTAAGCAGCTCATCTGTTACCTCAATGCATAGTTGTGCTGTCACTGGAAAATAATCTCCTACTTCTTTTCATGATTTATAAAAACTGGAATAAGTCACGCAAAATATGGGTGAACTCAGCTAAAAAGGCTGAAACATGACATCAACATCTGACATCTATTGCCCTGGAGGCCTGAATGTTTGTGTGTGTGTGTGTGTGTGTGTGTGTGTGTGTGTGTGTGTGTGTGTGTGTGTGTGTGTGTGTGTGTGGAGGGGACAATATGCTTGGATTACACAAGCTCATCCAAGAGCCATGGGAGAGAAGGAGAAAGAGGGGTGCAGCAATAACCTGTGGATCACTTCTCCCTGAGTCAACATCAAGACTCTCTGTTTATTTTTCATTATTTCCCAGAGGCACTGAGCTCCTGGAAGAGAGGCCTCATACGCACTAACAACATCTCATCCGAACTGGAGCCTCTATCTTAACGGCCCTATTTTTAGCGTTGAAAACTGCTGCAACTCTGAGGAGAAAATGACAGCTTTTCTCTTTGTGTTAGCTGCCGTTTTTCTCACAGATATAACAAAGGCTTCGCAGATATAACAACAGGCTGCACCCCGGGAGACGAGCCTATCATCTGTTTAAGTATCGCTCTGAGAATTGTTTTTGTTTTTAGCAATAGAGCTGTTATTACAGTGAGTCTGACACAGGTGAAATTACCACGAGTGAAGAGAGAGACGCAGTTACTGCAGATAGCAGGTCATTCAGGACGCCATAACACAGCCGTAAAATAGCCCTGTTAAAGCAGTGTGTTACAAACTGAGTTAACACAACCACCGCAGCACCTTTAGCAGTCACTGTGGCTCACTGGTTTGGCAAATGGTGCCACACATGCGCAAAAAAAGATCAGTCAGATTTTCTACAATAACCTGTTCTGACATGAACACTATGGAGTTTTACAGTAACAAGTCACTTATCACTGAGAGTGTTCTGGTCCGCTTCTAACCTGACAGGGCATGAATGCTAAGATTTTCGTTTTGAGCTAATTCCCACAGTCAGTTCCAGGAGGACCTTTGGTCACGTGTGTCAAGTGAATTCATTTTTTACATGACTGTATTCAGGAACCAGGTCTGTAGAAGGTCAGTATTTACATTAAAAAAAAATGTAATTTAATTTTTTAAATGTCATTGTAGTCACCACAAAAAAGCAGTCAGACAACAGAAGCACTTTCTCTTTGAAGTATTGTCTTGTTGTTGTTTGCTTTGACGAAATTTCATGTCATTTGAGGACTAGCGAACCTGAAATGATACGCTTGGTTATTGCATTAGCATTAAAGGCTAAAAGATGACGATGCTACAGTATCCAGACAAATCAGTGGCAGTGCACCTTGTACAGAAAGAAACGCACATTTCTTTTGATTTTAAGCCAGTGAAAAGTCATCCTCTGTGATGAGTGTGAGAAATTAGCTCAGTGTTACCCAACAGCATTGTTGCAGCTAGCAGCATTAGTCAAGCTAGCCGCTAGCTGTTGGGTATGAACAAGCTAGTGTTCATACCCAACAGCAGAAACCAGGAGTGTGATGCAAACAGCAGCTGTGCGTATTGTTCCTTATGATTGTTTGAATTTGATTGTGTGATTTAGCATTTTATGAACTCTTAGTATTAAATATTAATATTCATCTGTTCAATTTGCAGACCAAGGAAGCGGTTCTCACCCATTACTGGTGTATAACTGCTTTTCTTCACACCTCCATTTCTAAAGTTATCACCCCTCGATCGGCAGCCACATTATTCATGCAGCACTTTTCACCTTCTGCTTCATTCTGATTGCTTTCCTTATACCTGACTTCGTCACCAGGCAGAATGTTTTCTAAACCAGAGGATAACAAGCTAAGCCTGTGTTTGCCTTATTGTCAGAGCACAAACACTGCTAATACCAGTCCGGGTGCACTGCCATTGCTGCTGGGCCTCTCCCAGTGGGGCGTTGGGTAGACTTGTGTTGACAGTGGTGTTACTCTGGAAAGCCTGATGATTCACACACAGCGTTGTGCCAATCTGCGGGTCTCAACACACCAGCAGCGCATACGCCTCGCAGGCCAGCCGGTGGCTCGTTGCACAATGACGGGACGCCAAAGACTTTCTTTATTTGAGCAGGCTCACGACTAGAAAACAAAATCCAGTGGCTCTTTTTCTTGGCCACACACACATGCATTTATTGTGCAATATGCAATTCTCACTAGGACAGTATGAATCAGCACTTACTGGAGGACTAACCAAATAAATTTAGCTGCCTCTCAGCCTGCTCTACAGTAAATCTCTTGGCATTTAAGCCTATTTATGGCTGTCAGTGGGTAAAAAAATGGACGTCAGCAGTGTTTTCACCACTGTGACGGTTTTCGGTTAGGTCAAAAGTCAATAGGGCTTTAGGGCATCAGCGGAGAGCAAATGTTGTTATCGCATCAGCCAGAGTTAGCTTGCCACTTTTTTAAGAACTGTATTTAGAGCTGCATCTCTCTTTGAGAGCAGCAATTGTGTCTGCTCAGCTTTTTTTCACGCTTGACACTCAAGCCCCTTGGCCCTCAGCGCAGTTGAGAGCCATGCCGACAGTTAGCACCTGTAATCTGAATAGCTGAGGTCACCTTTAGCACTTGGGACTACTTGTCCTCTTTGTCTTTCACATAAAGTCCCTCCCTCTCTTGTATCTGGTGTCTTTCTCTCTTCTCTCACCCTCTTTATCTGTCTTGTGACAGATAAAAAAACAAAAAAAACAAGAATAAGAGTGGGAACTGGAGCTGATACAGGTGGTGAGAAGATGTGCGAGGTTCACCCCGAGTGAAACGTGAGAGAAGACCATTCAGATAGACCAGGGAAACTATTTTTCTCTAATGGCTTCCAGAGAAGGCAAACACCAACTAGTGCTGTCCAGATGTAATCTGTAGTCGCCGCTTTCTCGGCTTCTTTCGAAAAAGAATATATTACCTTGTTTTACCAAAGTAGCTGGATAATTTGTTCCATTTCAGGGGGAGGGAGAGGAAGGCCGGCGACAGTCAGGCGAGCAGCCGCACAGGTTCAGGCCTTGTTGGAGAGTATCACGTAGCTGCCTTTTATGACCTGCTTAACACCAGAGAGTTGAACACAGCCGCGTGTTGTGGAGTATATGACATGGTGTGAATGCAAAAGAGGTGAAACATGTAATAATCATTTTTTGAAAAAAACTCATGTTCGTGTGTATAAAAGTAACAAGGCTACACGGAAAGAGAGCGAGAGGTTTGTGCTTGTCTGCAGTAAATTACACTGACGCCTGCTTCTCTGAATCCAATGAAAGAAACTGTTTTTGCTACAACTTTCCACTGTTTAAAAGGGAAACACTATTGTGACTGTGCTCACGTGCAAAGGGAAAACCCTGATGCACGCTGTTTACTGGATACACAATTCTAAGATTTCAGACAGACGCTTTTGGGCAGAATAGGTCATTTGCATAACAGCGTGTGTTTGCCTCAACTACCCTCTGTCTCTCAAGACCATCACAAATTGCCAAACAGTATTTATCTCATGTATATAAGAGCTCCCCCCATCATGTAATGTGAGATAACACATATGTCTCTGTTTAAAAGCCAATGAGTGTTCCCTAATGGGATGTGTGAGAACGCTGTAAGAAAAAGAAGCAGAAGCTTTATGTTTCTATGTGTGTGAGTCTAAGCCAGGAGAAGATAGGTGGTGAATATAAATGCAGGAGAAGAGGTGTGGGTGTTTATGGTTGAAAGAAAGAGGTTGAGGAAGAAAGGATAAAGGAGAGTCAGCAGAACAGGGAACATTTGTCCTGACAGAAACCAACAGGAGCCACCATTCAAACACAGCTGTCTGTGAGTGTGTGCGTGTCATGTTTATCACTGCTGTTTATTATGTATGTCGGAGCCAATATGTTTATATGACTGCACGTTGGCTCAGGACACTGATCCTCAATTCCTTGAAAGATCACTGGAAGGTCCCTCTGTGGACACTTGGCTCCAGCTTTTCAGAGGGAGAGGAATAACAATTGCCTCTGTGATATCTTCCACATGCACTCTGTGACGCTTTGCTCTTTTTTTGTCTGGCTATTTTGTGCCTCATCAGGCATGCTAGAGGTTGAGCGGGAGGGAAGAAGAAGAAGAGAGAGAGAGAAAAGGGTAAAGGAAAGTGAGTGGGAGACCGGAAAAAGTGAGAGCCGATCCTGAGTTTCAGCGGAGAGTCGGCAGCTACGCAAACAGTGGATAAAGTTTGGGTTGGGGAGGGTGAGTGTGAGTTGGGGAGAGCGCCGAGCAGCTGAGGGAGAAAGGATGGATGGATGGATGGATGTGGAGAGAGAAGAAGGGAGAGAGCGAGGCGCTCGGCAGAGCCACTCAGTCTAGACTCCAGATGTGCAGGCAGCAGCAGTGTGGCTGTTTTGGCCCCCACCAGGCTGCTCTGGGAGTATCCCCGGCACATGTCCCCACGCCGCCTGTAAATCACCCCAGCCAGGCCTCAGGCAACACTGCAGCCACAAAACCCCTCCGCCTGGACCCCCAAAACGGGCTGGCCAGCGACAGACAGACGCCGATGAGCCCACTGTGCCGCATTATTCCTGTAATAGTTTCCCTCGCTGCCTATGCGAGATAGAGAGGGCTCCAAGTTTGAAGCGTTACCACCCTTTTCCATGCGCACCTTTTTGCCCTTTCATTTTTATGTGCATGTTTGCATGTGTGTGTAGGTGTTCCCCTAAGCCCAGATGATGCCCACCAATACACAGCTGATTATAGATCAGAGAGGAATGCAGCTCTGTGTCATAAATGCTCTCGTCTCCCCTCATTTAGCCCCACCACAACTTGTCTGCTCGCTCTGCTCCCTAGTCTCACTGGCACCAGGGTATTCCTTCAATAGCACATAGCTTCCCATACTTCACATCCACTCCAACATCCACAGAGTGCGTTCACACAATTACAGATTCCTGCTGGATGGAAGTGTGTGTGTAATCCTTTCCCATCAGCGCTCAACACATAATTAGATGTTGGACTGGGAGGCCCAGCCCATATATAGTAAGCAATGCAGACCACAAACATGCAGTTAAATCCAGATTTCTTATTGTACTCTGTCAGGCCAGAATGAGCTATTTTAAAGGAGAAACAAAGTCTTTCAGTGGGTCACCGGGCAGCGTTTATAACATCCAAGTCCAGGCGAGCAGGAACACAGCAGGAGAAGGAGGCCTGTGTGTGTGTGTCTGTGTGTGTGTGTGTTTCCAAACCAATCCTGAGCTATTGTGCAAAGTGCTGAAGTCAACACTCAGCTGTTCAAACAGGTAGCATGGGAACACTGGAGCAGTGTTTAAGTTGATCAGGATCCTCTGAACAAACAGGTGAGCTAAAGAAAAAAATGTGGAGGATAGTGAATACATCTGTGCGTGTGTGTGTGTGTGTTTGTTTGTGTACACTCAGCCGTGACTGAGGCCATGTGAAAAGAGACCGTTTCCCCTCCTGTCCACTGTGTGTGTGTGTGTGTGTGTGTATGGGTGTGTGTGAACAGGTGAGCAGACACTATTTTGTGTCCAACCAGTGGCAAGTGAAACACACAAATACACCTATTTACACACTCTCATGCAAACAAATCCCTACTGATCCTCTTCAACATAACACTGCGCACTCATGGTGAGATTCCAGGAGTGGCAGTGCTCACACGCTCTTTTCCTGGGAGAGAGGAAGATACACATCACTCCAGCATGTGTGAGTCTATGCGCTTGCACTTGCACAATGGTTGTTCAAACGTCTTGACTGAGTTGTTCATTGTCACCGGGATACAGAGTTAGGCGTCCCAGCATCGAGGGGCCAGAGTTTGAATAAGAAGCTGCAGGAAACAGCAGCTGACAGCGCGTGGAGTTCTCAAACATCTAAGGTTAACTAGACTTTAACCTCTGCGCCGTTGGATGAAAAAGCTGCTACAACACAGCAAGGACCTCCGGCTGCACTGTCATCAGAAGCTCAGGCCTCATTAAACTATGAAGTGTGCAAGACTCAAACATATCAAGACGGTGAGAGTGATGGTGCTATGTGTGCTGCCCCAAACAGCCACAGAGATCAATTTAGAGTTAATGCCAATGCTTAAGTAACTTTCAACACTTCACCTGTTACAGTGTTCACCATTTATATTTGCTGCAAAGTCTTAGTTACCAATAACTAAGGCAAACAATCAAAGACTCAGAGAAATGTTAAGGGCTAAATTAAATGGTAATTAATGGGAATTTATACTGCAAAAGTCTAGTCTTATTTACTCTCAAGTTTATATTCACACAGACATATGTCGACTTATTCTATGCACACATTGGCTACTGCACACACTGACACATGGATGGATGCATCATGGGCAGTCTGGAGTTCAGTATGTTTTACATTTGACATGCAAACTGAAGGAGCCAACTTTGATTACTGGATGACCAGCTGTACCCCCTGAGCTACAGCCACTCCCAGTGAATTCATGGTTCCAAGCAAGAAGCAGTCTCCAAGGCTGAGAAACAAAGATGAACTTGGTTCTGCCAAAGGTTTCTTCCTGTTTAAAGGGAGTTTTTCCTTTCCACTGTTGCCAAGTCCATGTTCAAAGATGGTCGTTCGATTGTTGGGGTTTGTTAGGATCTATTATTGTAGGGTCTTTACCTTATAATACAAAGCACCTTGAGTCACCTGGTTCTGTGATTTGGCACTATATGAATTGAATTGAATTGTTAGCTGCGTCTGTGCAGGGACACAACTTGTGAACCCAGCTCGCTACTGTTACCATACAACTTACAGAGGCAGAAGGTTGGTCCAAGGTTTATGTAATTACACTTTAGCTAGTAGTAGTTGACTTTCCAGAGGTTATATTTTTAAATAACATCATAGTTTCCATAACACACCAGAATTACCTGTTTCAATGATCAGTTGACTACTCACGACAGTGTGAGTTTAACCAACAACTCGCAATTATTCAGTGACTTTTAAAGCATTTAACTTGTGGTTTTGAGGAAAGTTTCTGAGAATGGCAGACACATTTTGAAAGCCTGCTAACTATTCTCAACAGCCTTCATTTTATACCACAAGAGGGCCACCTACACCATCTCACATCCTCTTGGGGTCCACAACAGATAGGAGTCTGTGTGTCAGTGTGTATTTACATGAGTGTCAGTTAGCATGCATGCATGAGCAGTCCTGAGATGGGGGGATTGCAGGAGACAAGGCAGTCAGTCAGAGGGCCCTGGGCTCACCTAGTTAATTAGTAACAGGGCCTAGGCCACAAACAAGCCAGCAGCAGCCGCCTGGCTAGCAGTCATCATGTGAAACGGCTGGAGGGGTGAACATCTCCCTGACGCAGCAGATAGAGCTGTTCAAAGAGCTTATCTCAGGCAGCCTGGCCTCGACTTATCTGATCTGACCCCAGCTCATGCGCCTCCTGTTGTACTATGTTTCATCTGGTGTACCACGAGAAGGTCACTCCATACATTTAAGGGCGTTGCGTGTGTTGGAATCTGGTTATATAGTTAAATGCTTGGGTTGGATGTCAACCAAGCCGACGTGAGGTCACCAACAGTTGTAACACAGTAAAATGAAAGGGGGCAGGGCAAGGAGCTGCATATCAAATCAGCCAAAGGTAATGTTACTGTTACGACGCAATCTGAAATCGCTTAAGCATACATTCGCACAGTGATTTATGAAGTGATTTATGGGAATGTTACTCAGGCAAGCTCTGTGGCCTGAGTGGGAGTGTGTCGCTGTTTTAAGTGCTCAAAGTTGTACAAGAGAAATCTGGAGTTAACGCAGAGCGGTTTTAACTAAACGCGAGGGAAAAAAGAAATCAACAGCAAGTAATAAAGACAAATAAAGAACTTTCCTCCTGACTAATATAGATAAATAAATATTCTGCATTATTTATCTTTATTAGGCTGCTGGTGTTGCTGAGTCTTTGTTTTTGTTTTCCCCACAAATCTGGAAAGTAATCAGTAATCTGTTCAAAATTACATTCTTCAAACAGCCCCCTGAGCTCAGCGTGAGTGTGTACTCATCCTGCAGGTGATCGTTTATTTTCTATTATATGCTAATAAGCAGTGTTGCATCTTTCAAATGAGCCACTGCACAGTAATTACGTACCCACTCTAAGCTTTTCTCTCTTGGCACCGGCTGGCTGTGGGCAGGGACGAACAATTCAGGCACAATTTAGCTACAATGCTGCAGTAATTGTTGTTGCCCACTGTCTCCCCCAGGGGTGACCCCTCACTTCCCGAAACACAAACACATGGAGATACAGATGCACACACTCACACACATTAGCACACAATGTTGACACAGCTTCAGCAGGGACAACCCCCCCACCCCACTCTACACCATGACAACCCCCCCACCCCCACCCCTCCTCTTCCCCCTCTTTTGCCTTCTTGATCCCTCATCCCACCGTCCCTCCCTGCACATGCACTCACACACACACATCCACACACACACACTGCTGTTTGGTGGAGATCAGAAGCCCAGCTCAGAGGCCCCACACCTGGGCATGTTTGCGGAGGAAGCGGGCCCTGGGCGGGCTGCGCTCCATGCGCCTGTCGACTGGCTCCACCAAGTCTGGCCAGCTGTGCTCCTGGCCTGGCCTCGCGCTGTGGGGGCTGTGCAGCTGGGAAAGGCATGTTTCCCAAAAGAGGAGAAAAAAAGGACAGGGAGGGGAGGAGGGAGAGAGAGGACACAGAGAAGAGAGAAAGAGAGGGAAAAAAAGGGGCTTTAGGTTATTTCGAGCTCATTACACATTCATCCCTGAGCTCTTCTAAAGCATCTCCTTTTATATGGAGAAAAAAAATTCAGGGCTAAGCTGGTTAATACCTTGGAAGTGCTGAGTTAATGATTAGATTTTTCTTATGGAATTACCAGCCAAGTTTCTATGATTTGAAGCAATCAATAGAAAACTTAGACGCAAAGAATGATCTTGGCTCTCTTTTGTTGCAAAGACTGTAGTATTTGTTGACATATTCTCATGAACAAAGATGACTCATATGAAGGATTCCTTGCCTTTTTCCTCCAGAATATTAGGCCAAGTACTAACACTATATATTTTGAAGAATAACGCCATCATTTTTCTAGACTTAAACATTTTTTTTTGACAAAATGCAACTGTTATCAGTGTTTTATTGCAGTTTAATGAAATAAAGCATTTAATTTAAATGGAATCTGAATCCTAGATTTTGTTATTTGGCAGATATTCCAGCGGGATGTTACGCGTAGTGGATACAGTACACACACTATAAACTTTCAGCAGTTTAAAGAGCTGACAAACAAGCTGTTGCAGCCTTTGCTGTTTTAGATGTCACTTCTTCCTGTGTGTGTACTTAGCCTGCTGCCATGTGGAGCTCCTCAAGGGCGACCTAGCCCAGCAGTAGCCTCAGGAAGTGAGGGATGTGTGAAGAGTCTGCAGTGTTTTCCTGTCACTCAGCACTCTAGGGAACAGCCGACCAAGCTGGGCCGGGCTAAGCCTGGAGGACCAGGGCCAGCGCACTGCAGAGCTCGGGGTTCCCCTTGGAATATGCCCAGAGCGCAGGTCTCGTCTTGGGCAGGAGACACTGCCCTGCCCACCCTCATTCCCATGATCCTTTGGTGCTAGAAACTACATCACATAAATGAGGATTGATTGAGAATAACCACACCTATTGTTGTTTTTGTTGTTTACATAAATTAAAACCAGAAAATACCAGAGTTTTTGTATTAATTGTCCTCTTTTCGCTCTACTGGCATAGTTCAGATTCTGGACTCTCATCTTATCTGTGTAAGATGTTAACCAAGGGCTTTTGAACCTTAAGTGGCTGCACTCATCAATAAGTATCCCTTGGGCTTGTTTGACTACACATTGAGTGTTCAGGTGAAACAACACTTGTTATCCAGTCCAACTATTTATTGCCCCTGCCCAGTCCTTCCCCTCAGCGAACCTCAAACATACAAGAGCCTCTGTGCAAACATAGAGGAGGAATACACTAAATCCCATTTGTCCTTGCTGCAAGACATAGTGTCTGCTGAGACACGGTGGGTCTGCAAGGAGCCACATCAATCCAGTTCAAAGGCGATTCTCACAGTTTGGCCTCTATGCAGAAGGATGACATACTGCTTCTTAGTCCCTACTCCCTGCGGTCCTCTGGCCTGATCCTGGGCCTGCCATCCTGCTGTCACCAAGTGGCCTCGGCGGCCAGATGGACGTACAGAGAGGAAGCAGCATAAGGTGGACATATGCTTGTGAAAAAAGGAAGGTGCTGTGACAGGAAGTTTATTTGTTCCCTTTGCTGGTAACATATGACCTCCAAAGATAAAAATGTTGCATTGCATGTATTGATTAAAAGGTGATGTTTTGCAGGATTGGGAAACACCTAGAGCTCAGACAGAAAGGCATGAAACATCAAACTACTGCCTGTTTCTGACTGTAAGCCTGCACTTGCTCACCTACTGAGTCCTCCTTCTTGCGGGCTGCCTGTGCACTGTCCTGTCTGCTCCACGACAGAAGCCTGTTCATATGTTTGGCGTACCGACTAGAGCCAGTCTCTGCTCGCTACCCGGGCCTGCAGACCTACACCCACTACATTCCTCCACTCGCAGCCAGAGGGGAGGGAGAGGTGCTAGATGAGGATAACATCAGTGCTAATGGACGGGACAACCTGGTGTGATATTGTAGGATATTTTCTCCAGATCAGCAGGTATAAACTGCTTCTTGTGTCTGGGTCTGAGATCATATGGCTGCATGATATCTGTTAGGTTAATTTAGCAGTAATGCTGGCCTACCTAGGGTTTCTCTCTTAGAAGAATATCTATCTCTGGGGAATCAAATTCGCTTTGCATTTGAATCAAAATAAACCTGCAGCCTAGCAGAGTAAATGGAAAAACAGTACAGGGGGGAAGCTCTGGAGCTCTGGAGACACAGAAAGAAAGATAGAAAAAAATCCCTGACAAAGGCAGAAAGAGAGAATTATCTCCCCAGCTGTCTGTGCATCAGGAAGTTTCTCCCAGAGAGTCAGCTCTGGCCGGCCTGATCACAGAGGCAGCACAGGAAGTCCCACAAAAAGCAAAGGAAGTGAGCACCAGCTCCAGGAAGTGAATTTTTTGCAGCTTCGGCTCCACGAAGTCTGGACCCTGAAGGGAGGGAGGAGGGAGGAGGAAGGGAGTCAGCCCAGCTGAACACCACAGTGTGAGAGAGTGGAGGGAAAGAGAGGGAAAGACGCATAGAGGGAGGGAGGGAGAGGCAGATTAAGGCGTAGTGACGGCAGTGACAGCTGTCTCAATGCCGCCAGCTGTGTGTCATTTACTGAGTGCTTATAAAAATGAGCCTGGCACCAGGGAGTGATGTTCCCAATGCAGTGGCGCCAGGCGCTCCGCTTCAAATGACATTGGGTGCCACCACCGACTTCCTCTCAACCTACACATGTATACACGCAGAGAAATGAAAGAGCCCAAAAAGCTCAATTCAGCACAAGTAAATACAGGCTGCAAGAGGCATGCTTTCAGCTGCTGCTTCTTCTGCAATCTACTCCAGTCAACAATAGAAAACTGTTTCCACAAAGCGTCTAATTACACAATGCTGGGATCCAACAGTACCGGAGCAAACACAGAGTACATCAGGACAAACAGATTAGTGGCTCCAGTAACAACATCTCCATCGTACCCCAGTCTCTCTGTCTCTGTCTTTCTGCCTTTCTCACACACACACACACACACACACACACACACACACACACACACACACACACACACACACACACACACACACACACCTGTGTTCACACGTTTTTTGACTAAGCCCAGTGTTTTGCATGTAAATAGAGTGTGTCTCTGTGCTGAGGAGGTGCTAACTTCCTCTGTGTTGCACCTGGACCAACTGCTTATCTGCATAAAGAGAGAGTGAGTAAAGTAGAGCTGTAAGGATGGAGAGAGAGATAGGAAAAGAGATGGAAACACTGTAGGCGTTAAAAGGTTAAAAGCTGGTAACTCTTAAAGCAGCTAAGTCTACGCTGTTCCTTTTGAAAAAGGGTGTTTGTTAGGACAGGAGTCTGGCCTATGAAGTAAAGAGGAATGTTTAAATGTAATCAGCTGATAATGCAATGATACTCTTAGACAGCTATTATCACTTTGATACAAATAAAAGCCAATCTGGTTTTCTGAGAAATTGCACGTCACTATGCTTATGCGTTTAAGGGCTTATCAGTGACGGCATTTCTATCTGGCCGCAAGTGGCAACTTCACTGCAGCTGTAAAATTAAGTCTCTAGACCAGAGAGAGTAAAAATGCTTTTATGCTCTCATTTTTGTTGGCTGTCCACCTATCAATTTTTGGAACCTGCTGCTGCAGCTAGGTTGAAGACAACAATCAAATTCTACCACAGTTTTAATGATCTATCAGCGCAGTAGATCAGAGATTCACATATTATAAAGATGGAAATGCTGCAACAGTTTAAAAAAAGATTAGACTTTCTGAGAAAAATTGTGCAATTTCTTTGGCTCGGGTTTTGACTTCTCCTACATCAGCACTGATGTGGCCGTATCATCTAAGTATCATTCAGGAAAATACTGTACCTGCTCCTTAATGGCAAGCATAAATATGACCTTACCAGTGGCAAGGCACGACGAACACCTTGTATTAAAGGCCCCAGTATACTATATATATATATATGGGCTATATATGGCAGAAAGAACAATTTGTTACAGTGGACATGATGTTAATCTGATATTAAATTTGTCTGACAGCTGGCAGAAGTAGCTGTAGGTGCTAGCGATCAAAAAGTCTGTGCTTCAGTTTTGGTGAAGTTTGTTTGTATGTTAGCAGAGGCAGGGGGTAGTGCAGTACACATGCCAATTTACAGTACTTAAATAGTATTTTCAGGGATCTTTGTTTTGAGTATTTCTTTTTCTGATTTTTTTTAAACCTGTACTCCTTATATTTTGAAAACAGCCTCTTTATTTTAGATTTAAGATATTTGAAGGGAGTTATTATTTCACACCTTGAAACATCACACCGATTTAAACGTAAATGGAAGGAACGGCGTAGACAAAGAGATAAAAGAGCCAAAAATGTGTGCTTGCTAGCTAACAGTAGAGTTGTTATACCTCCGAGGAAAAGTGAGATAAGTTCCCTCTCACAGATGGAGGAAGATGTAAGAAAGACAAAAGAAGAGAGGAAGAAAAATGAGTTATTTTAAAAGGACTGGTCAGTGACATTTGAAAACTAGAAATCTACACTCAACAGATATTCGAGCTACACACGATGCCTTGGTGAAGTTTAGTTTCATTTTAAAAATACACTTACTTACTTGCTTACTTCGAGAGTAGCAGATGTCACATTCAATCTAAGGTGTTGATGCTGATTCGACTGACCCACTGAATTTTCCCTTTGTTCTATCATTATACTGCCTAGTGTTGGAACTCAGCCATGATAGCTAGCATCTGCTCATAGAAGCTAGTTTCCCTTGTAACAAGAAGTCACCACAGCATGTAGCTCTGCAGGTTAGACGTGGCAGATTTTTATGCCAGATTCCCATCTTGATGTAACCCCAAAGGTATTTGTGCTTTCCGCTGGAAATGCACCAACAACCTTTCGCTTGTTAAGCAAATGTGTAAACCACTACATATATCACCTGCTTATATCGTGCTGAATAGCTTTGCTAAATCCACAAAGAGCTGTAGCACTGCTCAGCTGATCACAACCTATATACAAAATGTGCTTCTGCTCAAAATTATTGTGACTTATTTATGTGATTGTTTTCCTCACGGTGCCAAATCCCATTTTAACCCTATACTATTTTTTCTGCTTAGGTACGGAGGCAATATTAGGTTATAGGTTTTTTAAATGAATATTATGTTATTACTATATTAATATGACATTAGTTTCGGTCTGCTAGTTTTCAGCTGGTAGCAATGTCCTCCAAAGAGCTGCTTTTTACTTTTACACCTTAAGTGCATTTCAGAGCCAGTACTTTTTCAGTTTTACTTAAGTAAAAGTAGACTATTTTTTTAAATACACGTACTGTGTAATTCCACTTAAGTGGTACATGTGTGTTATTTGGGCACCTCCTTATATTACTTAGAGCTATTTGCCAGGTACCTGTTTGTGTAGCTAGGTTAGCTTGCTAGCGTTGAAAGCTAATGTTATTGTGCTGCTCATGAAAGCTATCAGCTAATAGCTTAGCTGATAGCTTAGCACTCCAGCTTCATGTATGTCCATATATGGTTATAAGTCTTTAAAATTAGACTTCACAAAACATCACTATGGCCATCTTTTATATAAAAGTATATGGCTGCTTTATCTGGACTTATTCTGTATCTGTAAAATGCACTGTTTCCCCTTGTCTTATCCACACTTTTCTACTTCCATTTGCTGAAAAGTAAATCTTAACTAACTTACATTTAATGACTACTGCAGCATTCATTTCTTTAAATTGCTGACTTCTCACTTAAAACTTTGAATTCCCTTTGGCTCAACTGTCACCTATTTTGAGCGCAGAATATTTTTTATCTGCTTCTGTGTCATAAACATGCGGTCAGTCTTGAAACCACATCTCAGTGTGTGTCCTCTGAAGTCTTTTCAAATTTCACTAAACCCTTATTCATAAAAAGCCAAAATAATGAAGTGCATATAACAAGAAGGAATAGTCCAACAATTCACAAACTTGGATAAGTTGAAGTTGTGATGTTTTGAAGCAACCAGTGCGACCTACAGTATCTTTGTGTCCTCCTGCATGTCCTTTACCTCTGATCTCATTTATTTTTCCCTGATAAATGATAAAGCAGAAAGCCATGTGGTCTGGGTTTGTTATCAAGGGCTATCAGGACCTTACAAACAGTATCTAGAGCCTCATCAAGGTCAGACTTCAGTTCATCCAACAACTCTTCAGGCACACAACTGTATTTCAGATGGGACACTGTCATCTTAGAATCAGCATGGACACACAGTCATAACATTTGGGTTGGAGTCTTCCAACAGACATAATTCAGCACAGCTTTAAAAGCAAAAGCTGATAATATCCAAAATGGTGTTGTCATCATACTTGAGAGAGTGAGTACCCTGGCTTGGGGCCATCCAGCTCACTGCTCTATATTTGGTCATTTCTCCTGAGTTTCAGTGACTTCACCAATGCAGTTTTAGTCCAGGCACATGTGTTGTTTCAGTCTCATTTTCAGTAAACTCTGTGATCACCTTGCCTTTGCGTTCCACAGGCCTTTCACTGGGAGCACAAAGAGAGAAAGGGGCATTAGTCTACGAGAAAAGCCCAGCTTTGGCTTCTTAAAGAAAGCAGAGGTTTAGCTCTTTCACTTCCACTGCATTGTTATGCTAAGGCCCAGCTTGGGAATAGTGGACTATTAGCATCTGAAGAAGAGCCAACATCTGAGGGAAACATGTCTTTAAGGCCCCAAAGAAAAGAATCCATGCTGTCTCTCCTTCTCATTTTCTCATTCTCCATCTCACTCACTTGCTCCTTGACTCAACTCTCTTTCCTCGCCTTTCGGAGGCCCATTCTCTTTTCTTTCACTTTCTCCTGCTGGCTCTTTTGGCGCGAAGAGGGATAAAAACATGTGTGTGTGGGTGGGTAGAGAGGGGGATTAAGAAGTAAAAACTTTCATGAAACAATACAAATGGCTTCTTAGAGATACCACATATCAAATGCTACCTGTCAGCGCTCATGTTACAAGCAAACAAGCATTTAATTGATGATAGTCCGGAATCTATTTGCTAGATAAAAATAAGCTATCATCCTCCAAACTGATGTATCAATGACAAGCAGCTTTACGTAGAGATTATACCAGAAACCTTTATTTTCTTAGGTAAATAGAAAGGTTAAGTAAAATAGAAATGTTCAAATAAATGGGCAAAGTAAACAATAAAGAGATGACAAATGCTACTCGTCAACACTCGTGTATTAAGCAAACAGATATTTGATACCCAGGGGTCATGCTTTCACAGGTTACTATCTGAGAAGCATTTGATAAATTCTCTGTATTTGTACTTTCCATGATGTCACCTTATATTTCCCCTAAAACTATTACATTACAGCATTTCCAGTAAATCAGGAGTTCAGTGTATGATCGAGGGCTGCACAAAAACAATGTTGTGGCATACTGGAGTTGTGGCGTTTTTTTGTACGTAATTGTTATTTTTGTGCTTTTAATCACTGGTGAGGCAGTATTCTTGACACTAGCTGTGTTTTGGTAATATTAGGTAATGTTAGGAAGGATTAGTCTCCTATGACGACTATTGTTATATAAGTTACAAAGAAATTCACCCTTCTGAACTGCAATGTCACAGTAATTCTGTCTCACACAAAATGCAACACAACAAGTCACCAAGGGCCACCACTGGCCTTAGGCTAATGTTCATGCATACTGGCATGCCACGAATACCTCAACCATGACCTTGGTTCATTTTTACATGACAGATAAAATGCCCCTGAAGTGGCCAGCAAGTCATGTGCAATCCCACAATATCTCATAGTGAACAGTCACTGAGGATAGTAAGGTTAACAAACTATCGTTAACAATAATAGCTCTATCATTAGCATTGTTTGCAATGAGCAAATAGCATTCCTTCTCCATCCCACAGCACCTTTCTTAGCTGTTTTTGTCTTTTCAAATGTGAAAATATTCGGTATCTGTAAGCCATTTTGGGGTTTGAGCCTGTCAAGAATTTTAATAGATGATGGTTTGGAGTGGATGCTGTTTGTGTTCCCACATGCACAGCTTATCCACACTTGAGGCAGTTTTCTGTATATCTGTCAGGTAGTTTGGCCAAACAGAGCAGATTCTCTATTAAAGATGCTCATGCTTTTCTGAAACCACATGCGGGAGTGTTCCCTTTGCAAAGCACTCTAAGGGTCACTGTGTTCTTTGATATAATGCTTTTGATTAGGACGATACTGAGAGGAATTTGGAACTTTCCCGTGTTGGCAGGATGCTGATGTTCCTCAGTTATGTGCCTGCTAAAGAACAGCACTGGATGTGCAGTTTGTGACTGGCTGTCGTGAAATAAATGTAACTGAGAGCATGAACAGGGCTCTATAATGACACTGACAAATGACTTCCATTTAATTTTTACTTATGTAATGCTTGATACCAGATGAGCTTCAGTGTCAGCACCATGGCCAATTTGGTGCTCTCAATCACGGCATCCCTGCTGTGTTTGTACTGTGTAAACAAACTTATTAGCCTTTAGCGCTAAATCTGGCTTCTTAAAAGTTTTTTTTCTTTCTGTTAATATGCACTCAAATGTAAAGAAACAAGGATTTCATTTTTAAAATAATATAATTTCAAAAGAAAAACTTAATTAATGGCTAACCAAAGGGCTATTCATCAAATATATTTGAGGCCCTGGGCTCAAGCGCGTTACCATGCAGTGACATCAAAGTTCTGACAAAATCAAGCCACGCAGAATCCAAGTCTCACGTGAGCGCAGCCTTAATCTGTGCGGAACAATCATGTTACCTGGATAACTGAACATGGTATTATCGCAAATTCCAAGTGTGAAAGCAGCTTTGCTTTTTCCACTGCTATGAACTCGAGTTTGTTGTAAACAGCAGTCTGAACATTGGCTGTTTTGCTCATGCAGAGCTGGAGCAGGTCAGGGGGGCAGCTGTGGGATGAATCACAGCCCCAGCACACACGTCATCCTGGGTGGGAGTCCACAGACGTTTCCCTGGATCGCAACTGGACATGGATCGAATCCTAGTATAAGTGAGAGTGCTAGTGCAAAGATAAACATGTAACGCGAACAAAAAGCAGGAAGTGAAACCTAGAAACGCTGAGTAACTCTGGTGTCACAAGGTGAGAAATCGCTGTTAGCACCTGGCTGTTGACACCTCAAGGCAGCAGAGGTAAGCTGAGTGAATAACAGCAACACCGTCACACCGTGAAGCTCACTGTAAGATCAACACATGACTCTGAAAGACGTTTTTATGTCGAACCGTTCTAGCTGACTCAAGCCTGAGTGAAATACGGAGCCATTCGGGGAAGAGAAGAGTGACTAAGACATGCACCTGCCTCTGTGTCTGGACAACACCGCCAGCAAACTGACAGGAGAGAAGGGGGCGAGAAGGCTCCGTGGAAAAAAAAAAAGAGAAGGAATTTCCAAGGACATAGAAGATGTTGTGAAATCATATTGAACATGTGGCCCGCACAGCTGCAGAGGGAGTGAATCGCTTCATGTGTAACAGCATGAATCACCAATAGAGTTCCTCAGAAGTCAGATCACACTTTCAGCTCTCTCTCTCTCCCTCTGTTTTCCATACCTTGCCTTCTTCATCGCAGGTGCAAGGGGTGAAGTAAGCTGCCTAGATTGTCCACATGTGCTATATAAGATCACCATCTAAGCTCACACATGCGTACAAACACACACACACAAAGAGATATATAAATACCCCCCCACACACACGCATCAGTGATCACAATGAACAATGCCGGAGCCATCCACAGTCTCTTCATCAGCATGAGATCATGTGGCACGTATAACACATTGCTCACACACTTCCTCCTCCCAGCTCTCCTGCCCCCACTACACTATAACACAGGTGGCCATCTGCGGGAGCCGGATCAGCATTCCTGCTCTGTTGTTAAGTGACATCTCCTCTAAAGAAGAGTCCTCATCCTCATCCAGGAAAATCAGATGACTCACGAGGCTATTTAACTCGGATGGATCGCATTGGGGGTTTTCTCGCACTGCTAATTTAAATCGAATTCTTATGGGAGATTGTTTGGGACTCCCACTGCACATTAATGCAGCTCTATCGGTAGTAGTAATGCTCGGATACATGATTAGGAGCGTGTTGACCGCTACAGCTCGCTAAAGGCCTGGTTGCGGCAGAGTTTCAGACAAATTATTCATGTAAATGAACTTATCGGCCCATCTTGCCATTGGAGAGCTGCGCCCGGCTTGCACCATAAACCTCTAATTTTAATCCACCGTTCAACAGAAATCATAGCTATGAGACAAAAAAAATAATATGAATATATTTTTTTGGAAAAAATCAGTTTAAAATAACCCACCAGCCTTAAAGGGGATTTTATGATTTTTACAAAACGTCAAATCTTTTGCCAATCATCAAATAATGAAACTTTCTGAAATGTTTTGTGTGTGAGAAGAAAATGAGAAGAAGAGAGGGAAAAATTGTCAACCCAGATTGGCACGTTGTAGATGACAAACAGCCTTAATAGTGATCGCTCAGAGGCAAACTCCCCTCTAAGCTTGAATGATAAGCGGTGGATGTCTGATTAGGAGCCCCCTCCAAAAAGTGAAGAGGCTGCCGACATCTCTATCAGTCAAAGCGCTGGCTTCAGATGCTAAATTGACAGCTTTAGAATGTGTCTTTAATGCTAATTCAGTGGCTAAATACACCCAGATCTGGGCTAGCTGTAATGCTCCGTGGGGCAGTAGTGTCATCCAGGGTCCCGGAGGACTGCCCAGTGCTGCTCTGTGTGGTCCTGCCCCCCCTCCCCAGAAGAAAGTAGAGGCTGAGGGCTCTGGGCCTCTCTCTTCTCCTTGTCCTCCCTTGATATCAGAAGTGCTGGAATGGAGGAGTAGTTTTGGGAGTGGAGGGATGTGTGTGTGTGTATGTGTGTGGGGGACTGGGTCTCCCTAGTTGCCAAGCGAACACCATATGGGCAGCTCACTGGTGTTACTGGGGGCCCGGGGCAGTTCCCAGAATTCACATGATAATGAAGCCCAGGGCCATTCAGAGTGCTGGCCTAAAGCTGGGGCTAAGAGCTTTTGATAGCCCCCAGCAGCCTGCAGGCCTGCCCACCCCGGGCCCAGCCAGCTTTCCTGCCAGGCACAAACCACCTGTTTGATTTTCCCAGGGCCCTGCCACAGCGGATGGAGAGAAGAGAAAGAGGGAGAGTAGGGAAGGGGAGGGGAGGGGCAGCAAAGGAATGTCTCCCTCTTATTTTGTCACTGAGTGTGTACTTCCCATTCACTTCCTCTTTATAATCCTCCGGCCCTCCCCTCTCACGTGCACACGCACACATACATACACGCCGCTGCATAAACACAGGCGTGCACGCGACTATAACCTAGATGCACATATGCACACACCCCTGCTGACCCCCGCACACAGACTCTTTCCTCTTTTGTTAAACTCTCTGAAACAATCCCAGGGAGAAGAATGAGGTTTAAAAGTAGGGCACCTTCTGCTGCATCAAAGATTCTCACAAGCAAATTCCTGGACCGGGGCCCCGGGTGAAAAGCAGGGCGCTTGTCTTAGCTGCGTGGTTTTCAGCGCTACGTGGGAACCAGAGGAGGATCTTCACCGGGCAGCCGGTGGGGACGGGATGACTGGCAGTGGAAGCACCCAACAGAGCCAGGGGTGGATGAAGGGGGGATAAGTGGGTGATGCACACACGGGTACATGAGGGGACACTCGATGAGAGGATGGGAACTGGGAAAGAGGAATGACGCTTATGTCACTTGGGGGTGGGGGTTCGATGTATGTTTAAAGATGGCTGCATTCCTTTATCATGAGAATTGCTGGCCAGTGCATGGCAATAACACCAGGACAGACATGGCAGATGGCGTTGGCCTCTGTTGCTGAAGCTACAGCACATGCAAAGAGTGACTCTAGCCTTATCAGCCTCAGTCAAAGAGGTTGATTTTTAGGTCAGTTTAATTTGGCTATGGGGCTAACAAATGACATTTGCATATAACATGCTGAATGAATGCTTTCTTCTCTGGCCAACTCCAAAGTCGGAACACTTCCTGTTGAGAAATCATGTGATGCAATCGCAGTAGCAAAACACAGGCATGTACTAGGAGCACAGGTGTGCAGGTGTGACGCTGTGTATTCTGCGGCCACTTCTTGTTCCCAGTGTGAAGGCGGGGCAGCGTTCCTACAGTTTAACCTGAAATGCTGGCTTGCTGGGGGCTAAACACCTGCGTTCACAGGGTGCCAGAGAAGGTGGGGGGTAGAGGAGGAGGTGGAGGAGGAAGAGGCACACCCGAGCAGCTTGCATTCACCCTTACCTAACTGGGTCTCTGGTTACTGTAGTCCCCTGGCTGAGCTTTTTCTTTTAACACATTATTCAGGTCATGTGCACAAGGGACATCTGCATAGAAAACATTACAATAACCCCATACTGTGGCTCCACTGTGACAAGAAAACACACACCTACACCTGTTGCACCTGCGCTGCCTTCTGAAGGTTGCATGAAAAGATTCCCACACCCAAAGAAATTGACTTCCTCCCACTAGTGCTCCTTCTATACAGCTTTGATAAATAGAAACAACAAACAGGAGGGGAAACTCGAGCAGGCTCGAATCACATATGAGCCAGGGGAGACTGCTAAGGTGGGACTTTGGTGTCAAGAGCGTCAGGGAGCAAGAAACAAAAACTCCCCGAGGCCCAAATAACTTGATTATAACCGCTCCACAATCAAAACAAAAGTGGCAGGCCCAATCTGTTCACTGTCAATGGCGGCTCTCATTTGTCAAGCCCATCCAAGAGGTTGGTTCTCAGGCGACTCGCACAATGCTCAGTGACAAATAGGAGGGCTCTCCTTTTAGCCCTGCCTGCCACAGGGAAGCCCATCTGAAGTATTAATCTTTTGGTGGAAGAGTGGAGGAGAGAGCTCAGCCTGGCCCAGCCATTGTCCCCAGGTCTGGGCCCTCTGAATGGGGCTTTGTCAGCTCCCCAGCTGCCACTGTCCATGCTCCATCGTTGGGCTTTGGCTCCCATGTCCCCTGGCCGTGCTGACTGGACGCCTCTGTGCAGCTGTGGGGATGTGCAAGTTTGTGTGTGTGTGTGTGTGTGTGTGTGGGATGAAGAGAGAGGTCAGGTGACGAGCCATTTGTCTCACAACACACAGAGACACACACACAAATATGTGGCTTAACATAAGGCCTTGCTTGTCATTTCAAAGGGATGCATTCAGTTACCATGGAATCTTAAAAACAACAGAATGAGTTCCCATCTTCTCTTGAGTTCAGGAGCAGCTTGTGTTCTCACATGGCAAGAATACATACTTTGCAAACTACAACAAATGCATCACTTTTAAGTTCACTCTAAGGGTAAATTATGCATATGCAGACAATATGCATTTCAACAGGGATGTCCCAGGTAAAATTAGGTAACGCTGGACATGTGAGCGCAGGCAGAAGCTCTTATTTATTGTTCTCCATCTCCCGCCTGCAGCAGGGGGCAGCTGGCCAGCAGCAATCAGGCCTGTCCCCCATAGGCATCTTGTGGCAACCAGCTGAGAACAGCTGGCCTCCCCTT
Source organism: Perissodus microlepis (assembly GCF_051167445.1). NCBI lineage: Eukaryota > Metazoa > Chordata > Actinopteri > Cichliformes > Cichlidae > Perissodus > Perissodus microlepis. The sequence continues at coordinate 8,887,191 of NC_140465.1, forward strand.
CTGCTACTAGCGGACCTGGACTCTGCTGGAAGTCCTGGAAAGGAGAGGGGCTTGTAAGAGCTGACAAAAAGCCAGTATTCACACACAGACAGGTTGTGCTAATGAAGAGGCCTCATTAGGCTGCATTTACAGTGTCTATAGAGGTGCGTTTGCTGTTCAATCCAAGAAGGCAGAATCTCTTCAGGCTGTGTTTAGAGTTTTACTACAGCCTCAATATAAAGTTTGTGTTAAAACGTCCAAAATGGCACCTGTGTGATGTCAAACCGAAAGAAGTAGGGGGAGGGCTGAGGGGAAATACTTGCTAGGCGGACGGAGGGTTGGTGGGTGATGGGGATGACCACTGAACGGAAAAGGGACTCTGGTGTTATTAGATTTGCAACAAGCTGTAACACTGTCTCTCATTGTGTATCCCTCCACCCCGGCCCTCCCCCGAACCCCTAACCGTAGAGAAGACTCCCAGTCCCCCCACCCCACCTCTGAACACCCACTCCTCCCCACAACACACGCTAAAGCTAAAGCTCGCTCTCCAGGCAATTGCCACTGGAGTGGAAAGTATTCCAGAGCACAATGCCTATGCTCTCAATGGGTGCTTTAGCATGCCACCAGTGCGCTGTCACCAGCAGATGGGGAGCTAATTAGAAACCATTAAAGGGCTTTGATAGTGTGTGTGGGAACCAGGCGGAGGGAGATGGCCACAGGGGTGTAAAGGAGGGGGTGCGCTTTGGGTCCGGTGAACGCACACATACACATGAACACAACTGAGAGAAACAGATATAGAAGGACCAAGCTGTCCCAATGACTCCTCTCAGGCCAAGGACGCTGAGCAGAGGACACCTGGGTGGGGGGAACTTCAAGGATCTCCACGAGGTTCTGCTGCACACCAACTATCAGATGGAGATAGCGTTCCTGTAACCTGCCCCTGCCTTTCAGGGAAGGGCGTCCATCCACCCACCCAGTCTGCTCCCTGCACACAGGAAAAACACCCAACAGGCAGTGAGGCTCCAGCCGGTCTGCACTTTTTGATGACACATCTGTGAACTGGGACTCCCACAGGAAGTGAGTCCTAACCACTGGTCCTCAGTCATTACACGGGCTGGGCTTGCCAGGGAGGTGCCAGGCCACGCCGGGGCACACGAGAATGTGAGGAAACACACCCACAGAAGGTGTGACGCACTATGTTTAAAAAAGACAACTAAAAATCTCACATGGATCAGCACAAACTTTCTTCATTCTTGTGTTGAATGTGAGGAGCTTGAGGTGCCATGGGTCATCAATCAATCATCCGAGGATAGACGTGACATTGTGGTGCGGTACCACAAGTTTTATACCTGACACCACACTTCCCCCCAACCCTGCTTCTCCCTGTCCCATATGAGCCTCTCCACACACCTGCACACAGGTGTGATCATTATCAAGCAAACAGGAAGAGCCTGACTGGGAACTGGAAACTAATCCCACAGCTGCGAGGAGTGGCATGTGCATTTGTGTGTGTATTTGTGTGTGTTTGTATACGTTAGTGAAAATTGTTGAAAACTTAAAAAGTGACACTCGCTTTTCATAATCAAATTCATCCCTGTTTCTTTTCGACAGCGTATTTGGAGAATCATACCAAAGTTAAAATCCTCTGTCCAAGAAAGCATAATTGTGCTTTGGTCACTTTCATGTTTCAGGAAGTAGTACGAGGGCTACTTATTGTTCTTGCAGCAATAATAACAGCAGCAAAAGTGTCAAAGCATTACTGGAATGTCCTATTTCCTCCCAGTGAATTCCTGCACCAACTTTTGCCCCCCCACCTACCCACCCATGCGGCTTCCTGCAGTGTGCTTTTATAGATCTGTTTGCCGTAGCGATAAAGAGGGCGTATTAGCTAATATGTTTCCCCTCCACCGAATGGAACAACTTATCTAGGAAAAAAAAGCTACCAGAAAAGTGTTTGTGTGCTGGCATAAATGCTGCAAAGATACACCGTGTCCTTGAAAGAAAAATACCAGCGCTTCTTTTTGCCGTTTGATGACGTGCGATGTTGCAAGAGCACTGACACAAACAGTAGCCTGTCAAAAATAAAAAGTTAAAACACAGAGCCATAATCAGCTCACATATAAAGAGTCCACGGGGAAATGAATTCTGTGTCAGTGATGAAGGAGGGAAGGGGAGAGAAAGAGAGGGCACTGCCATTCTGTCAGTTAAAATCAGGAGCTAATATGTTTCACTTTTCTTTCCCCTCCTCTGCCTCTTCCCTCTGTCTTCTCTCTCTCTCTCTCGCTCCCCTCGCCTTGATGTGCTGTAAACAGGCTAAAAAGGGCCCAGCTGTGTGGAGTTATTGTTGGTGTCAGTAGGAAGTGCTGATAGCTTTTGCAGCTGAACAAAAGCTGGATGAGGGGAGTGGAGGGGCGCTCCAGACACTGTGGCTCCAGCCTAGATTCTCTCCCACAATCCCTGCACCGCACTCCCATTGTTCTGCCCACCCGGCCTTCCCTCCACCCTGTCAGCTGCGACCTAGGACAGAGGGCAAGAAAAAAAAGGGAAAGAAAAGAAAAGACAAGAAAGTAAAGAAGAAAAAAGTTTTTACAGGCTACTGCAACAGCTAGAAGAAACAGCCGGTGGTAGTTAAGTTTGTTATACTGGCGTTATCTCTGGTATGGCACAACATCTGTGCAGATATAAGCAGCGGCTATAAATGGCATTTATATTAAAATGTGAAGAGAGCAAGCTATTTATAATTTCTTCCTCCTGCAAAAGGAATGATGCAAAGCTAAGAGTTCAGTCAGTCAGCGCAAATATCAAAATATACATTACTATTTTTTATGTATATGCATTAAAACAACAATTACTGCAATTGTAAACATGGGCAGTGAAAGTTGATGTTAGGAATATATTGCACGGTATTATACAGACACTTGTGCAACTTTACTGCTTACTGTTCACTTTATTCGTGCATTACATTAATGCATTAGCTAGTTTTAATACCCATGCACAGCACTTTCTCTTAAGTTTTTCTTTTTCTTTTTTTTACATATTCTACACATTCCTGCACTGGACTGTAAAACTTTTCACAAAGGGAAACCATTTATATAATGTTTTCATTATGCATCTGTTTCTACTCCTACATATTTCTTGCAGTACTTGCTTTTACTTTCTGTTTCACGGGGATTGTTATGCAAATACCAAGGCAAATTATTTCCACTTTAAAACTTAGTTGGAAAAAAAAACTGGTTTGGATTGTTTCAGAACTTTACCTGACGTGCTCAGTTTTCACACCAGCTACACTTAAAACTTTATGCCTCATCTATTAAACACTGTATAAAACGTATTATTCCATTAATAAATCAACAGTAAAATATTATGTAACAATATGACGCTTAGAGCGGCCATTCTATTTGCTTAATGGCACAAATTTTCCTTTATCAGCTTTTTTATTTCAGATTTTCTGCATTATTTGCATGACATTAGCAGAAAGGGAACAGAAATGCGTTTGATGCATGATGCATTCATACGGGTTCTCACTAACACGGTGGTCACCGGAATTCCTGCACATGTAATAAAATGCATGCATTTTTTTTTAAAATAGTAACGTAGTGAATGTCGGTCGTTTGAAGGAATGCTACAGCTAGTTTGTGTCCTAACTCCTTTGTAGCTCCGGCTGACAGCAGCTGCTCTGCAGGTGCGCGGGGCGGTAATCTCATCCCGCTGCTTTAAGGTGATAAATGAACGACAAAAGCTCCGGAGCCGGTTTGTTCTCAGGGCTCCGCGCGCCACGCAGGTGAATGGAGGAGTGCCGGAGTGCGCGCTCTCTTGTTTAACGTCTCCATGGAGACCGCCCGAGCGGCGCCAGGCTGACAGGCGTCAAGGCTCGGATGAATGGGTGACGTCACCGCAGTGGCGCCTGCCAGTCTGCTCGGGCTTGTTTGGACAATCTGGGGGGAAGATTCGGAACAGAGCGATGCGATCTGAGTGCGCGCGCGCACACACACACACACACACACACACACACACACACACACACACACACACACACACACACACAAGGCTGAGTACACACTGCAGAAACGTGTGAAGGAATCCGTGAAGCCGATGCTCACACTGGTCTTCCTTCAACGCCGAAAGCCAGGAAAAAGAGACCGTGCTCGTCCAAAGAAGTGCCGTTTGTGAGCATAAAGAAAGCTTTGAGTGAAGAGAGCGAGGATTTTAGGAGCGTGTTTTCCCCCCAAATCGGTCAACACTGTGACATCGAATAGTAATAAGCAAATGATCGGGAAAATTGAATAAACTGCTTAACTGTTCAGACGCTGCATTCCACGCAAGTCACGTAAATCTAAAAGAAAAAATGAAACCCTAATACACTTTTAGAAAAGGTTACTCCTTCCCAGAATTATTCGGCCAAATAAGTTCTTTAAACTTTTACTGTACTATTGTCATCCACATCTGCAGTGGCATCAACAATTGTGAAAAGGCACTGTGGTAGCCCAATTATCATTAGCCATTCATTCCATTCATCCCGTCCCGTCCCACACGCATTCTCACAGCGCATACCCAACCATTCACCACCCTTTGACTGTCCCCAGGCAATCTACACCTGCAGAGTCCCCAAGCCGTGGACAGCTGGATTCCCACATATTACCCATAAAAGACACACATTTGTTTCCATTTGTAACGCCATCCCTCAAACAGATTGTAAATCCCGATAACCAGCCGAGCGCTGTCACTGGCTGAGAGAGAAGTTTTGGACCGCCCCCATCAATACAAACGCAGCTGTCCCATTGGCCGTCCGCCTTCAAACCGGACGATTCGACTCCGCCCCTGGCGTCTACTTTCTTATAAAGCCGGGGAGGTTTGCCCATGTGGATGTTGTGAACTGTCAACATTGCGTTGCTATCAGTCCTGAAAAAGGAGACCAACCCAACAACTCTTCTTTCTCTTACTCGTCATTTTTGGAAGCTACACTAATCAAGATGAAGGTTGTCGGATCTACCTGTGCCCTGAAGAGCAAAGGCGAGGACGTGGTGCGCTGCCTGTCCGATCAGAGCCTGACCATCTCCAAGTGCAAGATCCCGCTGCTGGACGAGCAGATGAGCGTATTCCTCCAGGACATGAACAGCTGCTACAGCAAACTGAAGGAGCTCGTGCCCACTCTGCCCACAAACAAGAAGGCTAGCAAAGTGGAGATCTTGCAGCACGTCATTGACTACATTTGGGACCTGCAGGTCGAGCTGGACGAGCCGGAGAAGAGCCGCCAGCACACCGTCAGCAACGTGCCCCGCACGCCGCTTACCACCCTGAACGCGGAGCTCGCCAGCATCTCAGTGGAGGTAAATTTCTCGCCACTCATACTGAATGAATCAGGGAATGGGCAATAGTCCAAACAGAGCTGCATGCATTCAGATAAAAACATGTATATAAGTGTCGGTGCGCGTGCGTAAAGTTTGCAAGCCCGTGCGTAAAAGCTCAATTTGCTCATGGATAACAACTCGTGTGCTTTGCTAAAAAAATATATATTTATGTATATATACCTGCGTTGTACTAATCAACCTACTTTCTTCTTCCAGCAGAACGGATGCTCAGATGACAGGATCATGTGTCGTTAAGAGCTCTTGGAGCATCGCCCCATCACATCACATCAACCACAGCGAGGGGATGAACAAGGCTACTTGATGTGACTTCTCGAACCGCATCAAGAATTACAACCTTGAACTGTGTAGGGACGTTTCGTACTCCCAGTGTTAGATAACAAGTTGTGTGGACATTCTGCGGCGACGAGCCTCTCTTTTGTCGCTTAACGGTTCTCGATTTATAAGAGGGTCACGGGACGAGAGGAAGATGAACAGAGAGTGTCCAGATATAGACTGGGTTAGCCAGGGGACCAAGAGAAGTTCAGCGCAACCGGCATCGCCCGTTGCTTGCAGAGTTTCTAAAGAAAGCTAACGTTTCTGTTACTGCTCTTTGTATTTTGTGTAAACCATGTAGAGGATTCAACATTTTTTGTAAAAGATTTAAAAAGAGAAAAAAGTTAATTTCTCAGATTCCTGAGCGACAAACTGTATTGTATATTACAATGCCACAATATGTGAAGATATTGTTTTCTTACAATGTACATTATTTGGTGTTTTTATTAAAACAAGATCATTATTTTTGAACAAGATCCCTCTGTGTCACTGTGTCTGTGTGCGGGAGTGAGAAGGCATCTGACTCACGTGCTATACCTGGGGAGGTTTCGTTGCTGGGAGTTGTAACTGTGAAAAATAACACTGCATGGTGATTACGCTATGATGACCTTTAAAGCCTTATTAGCATTTCAATAAATCACACAAGTACACTCATATATTCTTATTTAGGAGAGCGTAAACTAGTTGTCACAGAAAAGTGCTACACCTACTTTCAAGTAACGTAAAAACCAAAGCTGGTGGTAAACATACTGGTTCACAGCCAGTTTAATTGGTAATTTGACTCGCTATAAGCCATTAAAGTATCACATTACAAGAGGAAGTCACACTTTAAATCTACACATTTAAGTATCCTTACAGATACAGTCTTGACATAAACTTTAAATTAAAACCACGCATTAGTGACACACATGTTCTGTCGAAGGTTTTCATTTATTCCCCCCACATCTGTCGAATTCTGTGGCAAAGATAAGCCCATTGATCAGCAAATAAAATCAAATAAATAAGGCTTTTCTTCACTACATAAAACATCCATTTAAATATGGTGTTTCAATATGTTATCGTGTAAATCAGCAGTCGAAAAAATAAAAATCTGCCGGCACCGAAGGAGTTAAATGGCTTTGGCGAGGCGATTCGTTATAAGATTTATTCTGTCTCCCTGGTGCAATGTTTTTCCCATTTCCCTGCGGTGCGATGCGCACAGCTGCAGCCCCGGCGTGGCCAGTGTGTGATTGTGTTTGTGTGATAGCTTTGTGCCAAGGGCAGGGGAGGGCGGCGGGGCCCAGACTGAGCGGCGCCTCGGCACACCTGGGGAAGTTCAGGTTAAATAGCTCCACATTCCTCAACACACAGCTGATTGAAACATTAACAAACAGTAATCCACAGGCCAGGCCGCAGATGGGCCGGGAAACACGCCAACACCGAGAGAGAGAGAGAGAGGGAGGGAGAGACAGAGAGAGTTTGTCGGATAGAGATTCCCACAGTACAGTCGTATGCCATAAGTTTGCTATATATACTTAAAAGAGGAAAGAAAACAAGGGGGAAAAAACAACTACACTGTTTTCGTTCTAGGAGAAGCTTCCACGAGTGGACTTATTTAACACTTTTTTCATCATTTATGATATTACTGAGCAGTTAAACTGTTAAACACATGTAACATTATCTCTGGGCCGGGCAGCCTCTATAAGAAGTTTTTTTTTTAAATTACCGTTAAATCCAGTCGGGACTGTGTCGAGGATTTTGGCCTCGGTCTTAATAACAATGATCATTTTAATCCCAGAGTCAATAAACATAAATCATCATCAAACCCCTGCCTCCAACTCCCGCACTCTATTGTCCTCTGGCGAGCATGAAAAACATTGCAAGTCTTGATTATCCGCTGTGTACGTGTGTCAAGGATGATAGAGGAAGACAACAGCGCCATCGTGTGGCAAACATTACACATATCACATTTACACAGTATGGCGTGTTTTTAGAGACGAAGGAGCTTACTGTACTGCGATAAATGAACTTTACTCGATTGTTTCCGAGTACTTGCCCTTTTCCATTATACCTTTGGTTTTGACTTACTGCTCAACTGATTCCACACCTGTGATCTTTAATTTAAAACATGTAAACATGACTAATTATAGAATCAAAAACAAAAAAGGATCACCAAGTCTTGCAAGAATCAGTAATAAAATATGAGGATGCAGATCAGAACCACTCACTCTCACTTTGTTTATGAACATATTACAGTGCATTAGCAGAAATGAAAAGTTTTGCTCAGTTACTGCAGATAAGGGGAAATTACAGGCCGTTTTCCACTTACACTCCAGTTACTGGTTTCTTTTCAGTAATACTTTAAATATAGCAGTATTTTCCTGTGGCTTAGTGTCTTAATGTTTCAGTTGTGGATAAGATGATGACAATTTAACCAAAGAGTCATCTCTCATCTAAACCTCCCAGGTGTTTTGATTCAAAAACAACTTTTAGACTCAAAGAAAAGCAAGCATTTCATTTCTACATATATAAAAAAAAGGCGTATGCACTTCTGCAGCAGAGCTTTGTTGTTTCTTCTTGTCAGACTGATCAGTGTTGATCATTTGTGTACTAATTTTACTTTCTTTGTTTGGATTTTGATTTCAGATTAGTTTTGACCCCATTAACTCCTTTCCTTGGTCACATTTTTCTTTGTTTTGTCGAGTTACACATGATTCTACTTTTTTACACCCTTTGATACACAATTTAATTTAACTTGCTGTAACAAAGGAACTTTGGGATGCATTATTTTAAACAGCAGAATTCAGCGAGCAAAGCAGGGAGTGTGATTTCATATGTATACATCACTCTGTTTCCACAGTTCCTGTCTGGTCAGAAGTACTTGACAAAGTTGTGATGACCTACTCGACCATCCAGAGATCGATCAGCTCCTTCAACCAAAACCATTCTGTTTTACACCAAAACATTTCACAGAAACTACAAACTGATACTTTGTTATAAACATTAAGTATTTTTGCTTTACGCAGATTGCACATTAATAACTGAATGTTGATAAATTTGCAAAGAGTCAGTCTTTACATACATCCAAGGGGGGGAAAAAAAAAAAAAAAAAAAAAAAAGGACCATGAAATCAAATTTATCAACTGAAAACTGTAAAACTTTGTGTATTGTGGATGTGAAAACTTAACTAGGGACAAGGATTGTAAATTTGAAATGGCTTTAAAGTCATGAGTTTAACATTTTGCGTTAGAACCATGTTAAACTGCATCGTTCTTTTAAAAAGAAAAATCCTCCCCCCCCTCTTACAGAAGCCCTCTCAGTGTAAAATATTTTGCGGTACAATGCAATACTTATTCAGGAATCCATGGATCCATTTACTTTCATTGGCTCATTTCTAAAATATGGTATTGTTTTGTAATTGGAAGTTTTCTTTTATCATTATTGTCCTTCTTTATGTCACATAGCTTAAGTATTTAAGAAAGAAAATAAGCCCACAAACTTTATTTCTTTATGCCCTGAAAGTGGAAACCGTTTCCAGGTTTTCTACTTGACTAGAGTGTGATACTGAAAATACAAGAAAAGCCTAACAGAACACCAAATCCTTCCTGTCTTATTTTCAGTAACTTGACAGCAGAAGCGCCCCTCCTCCTCGCATCCGTTTTGTACGATCAAACTAATCATTCTGACAACGCAGCACACCCGCTGATATTTACTGACGTGTAGAGAACTGCACACAGGCATCACAGCTTATAAACAGTAAATAATTGGAGAGCCAGAGCCAGGAGTGTTTAAATAGAAATTTGTATTTTATATCAATATCAACATCAACAGAGAAAAAAAAAAAAAATCTGTAATATACATCCTGTAAAATAACAGCTTATCTTACCTCCAAAGAAAGAAAAACAAACCAAATGAGCTCCTGCCTCTTTTTTGCACTTCATTCAAACTTCAAGATATTTCTTTTTTTTTCTTTTTTCTTTTTTTTTTGTTTTTTAATTTATTTTTCTCCTGAAGTAACAAAGTCTGGACATAAGATGAAGTTGTTTCCTGAAAAATAGATGAGATATTGATATGTCTTAAAGTTGATGTTTTTTTTTTTGTTTTGTTTTTTTCTACATCACAACAAAACATGCGTGTTTTTTTTTCCAGTCCTCTCCCCACTGCACCTCACTTTCCCACTGTGGAACAACCCATCTCATGTCCAAAACCATCCAAAGCTTTTACAGATCCAATGATATGTACCCATTTACCATCAGAATAATATAACACAATGTAAAAAATGTACACCAGAAACCTCAGAAACTATACAAGTGGAAAAACATCTTTGGATTGCGCATGTTGAAAAGGTAGATTCAGCAAGCTGATAACAGTCGAAACAGAACATGGTGTGAATAATAATAATAATAATAATAATAATAATAATAATAATAATAATAATTAAAAAAAAAAGCTGGATTGACAGAGCTGCTGCTGCTCCTGGGAGGGGGGAACACTGCAAGAACCATGCTTGTTAGGTGAATTGAGGAATCTGTGTTCCTGCTTTAAACGTACTGCAGAGAAATCCCCACGCAGCTCCCCGCACAAAAAACCCAACAAAAACCGGATGGTTTGGAGTCTTGATATCCCGGCCCAGATGAATTTACTCTCACCGCCCTCCTTTAAAACTTCTGATGACGTCAAAGCTCAAACCTTCAACGCATCAGATACTCGTTGCAAGTTAAAAAGTGCCTAAAAACGTAATACATAACCTTATTGTTTTGTTTCGAAAATTAAAAAGCATTCTGTAAATGAAAAAAAAAAAAAAAAAAAAAAAAAAAAGGGAAATCAATCAGATCAGCATTGACCTATGGGACACAAAAATACAACCAGGTCTCATACTTTGTGCAAGAACGGGCCTTTAAAAAGCATGTTTGATAATATATTGTAGAATATTTACAATTCATATTCACAGAGAACATTTGAGACATCTAATACTGCAGTACCATTTGTTTGCTTATAACAGGGATTATGATGCTCAGGTACAGTCTAAAGCATAAAGGCAAGAGTTATTGCTCCAATCTGCATAACATAGTAAACTGTGTGCTTATAGCTTCCAATGACTTTAGAATTAGGCGCATCCAAAGGATAAGGAAGAAAAAAAAAAACAAAACGTTGTTGTGAAGGCATTGAATCTCTAGTAAGGCTGTAATGAAGAAATATTGCATCAATCTCTCACCCCCGAAACAGAAGCCTTGTGGTAAAGTGCAGCCACAGCCAGTTGTACCGTAGTCCTGTTCTGCAGTCTGGCTGTGACGCTGAATACTGCCTGACAGCTTCAGGTCACACACAAACGCACGTGCAAACACACAGCCATATCGGATTTCTGTATACATGTGTGCGGATGAAACCTAGCACAAATCATTTGTCCTTGCAGCCCACACCCTCTAGGGTGAGCAGCATGTTGTGCTGAGTTCTTTGTGTCAAAATTTATGCTGGGGGAACTCTACTGTGTGTGTGTGTGTGGTGAATATGTGTGTGTGTCTGCGCCTAGTTCCTCTCCTTGTTCAGCTACATCTGCCACAGCTGAAAGGTCCAGATTCTGTCATGAGCCACAGGTCCTCAGCAATACTTCTGCAAAAAACACACAAAGCAGACAGACAGTTACAAACGGAAATCCTCTGAGCAGCAGCTGAAACACATGTAAGACCCTAAAATTATCCACCTGGTCAGGTCCCATTGGCATTCGGCCCATCCCCATGGAGTTCATTCCCATTTGACCCTGCATCTGTCCTGGCATTTGAGCCATCTGTCCTGCACCAGCCCCGCTGACCGGCCCGGGTCCCCCCATAGAGTTGTTCATCATCATGGGTCCAAACTGGCCCTGATTGCCCTGCTGGGGGAACTGTTGAGGATAGGACCTAGACAAGGAGAAAAATGAAAAGTAAATTATCTCTGTAACTTGATTTTGAGAAGTGCTCAGGAACGTTTCAGTTAAGTAACACTTAAACAACTGATGACTAAAGGAAGCCTGATGTAGCATACATGTTACGTGGCATGCCACCCTGCGGCCATCCTTTCAAGTCTCCAGATGGGTACGAGTGCCCTCCCTGTGGATTTCCCTGCATTCCTGGCATCATTGCATTCTGTGGTGGGCCTCCCATTCTTCCTGGCATTATATTTCCTGGTGGGCTGCAACCTGGAGTCATGAAGGCTGGGTCCCCCTGCTGGTTCATCCCTGCAAATAGTGCAACAGTTGTTGAGTGTGAAACTTCAGGAGGATATGACAAAGGATACTGACAGCTGGCTCTATCTCAGTCAACTCACCGTAGTTGCCTCCATAGTTGAAAGCCTGCTGTCCAGGCTGGTTCATGGGGGGGGGGCCCATTGGATTATCCATGCCTGTTGGTGCTGTGACATTAGGAGGAGGGCTGAAGGTACCTGCTGCCCCCTGACCTTGCTGCTGCTGCTGCTGCTGCATCATCATCATCATCCGCTGCCTTCTTAACTGCAACTCTCTGCGCTGAGCTAACACCTGGGCACTCAGGAAACCCGGCTGCAGAGAGCAACAATGCTCAGTGTTAAATAGGTAAGTTGGAGCTTTGCTGCTGTGTCGAGTGAACGCACGCTACATTACAGATGAAGTACTGTCTACATACCTGACCACCCATGCCAGGTTGCATGCCTGTGCGTATGACAGGGTTTCCTCCAGGGGTACTTTCCATCTTTACAGCTTGTCGTGCCTGGTTCATAAACTGCCGGGTGAGATGAGATAAATACAGCTTGTTATTCCTTTATACTATTTTTTCACATCCATATTTAACAAACACACAAGAAGACAGATTTCAAAGAAACAAGTTGGAAGCCTGGAAGACTACCTTTAAAAAAAAGTGTGTCATAGAGAGATTACCTGTTGTCCTTGTAGTCTTTGCTGTAGTTGAAGTCTCAGAGGCTTGTTGGCAGTCATCATGCGAGGTCTTGGCATGTTCGCGCGGGGGTTGCCCATACCCCCCATGCCTGCCATGCCAGGAAAACCCCCTGGCTGCCCCATCTGATTCATCATGGGACTGAAGGTTCCAGGTGACTGGCCTTGCATTGCATTGCCACCATATCCAGGCTGCAAGCCCATTGAGGGGGGGCCTGGGTAGCCTTGGCCATACATGGGTTTTTGGTCCATGCCTAAGGAGGTATCAGGCCCTGGGAATGTCCCCGATGGTGGTGGGCATGGACCCTGGTTTTGATCTTGGCTGTGCTGAAGGCCCTCAGGTCCCTGGGCCTGGCGTACAGAGATGTTGGTTTGTTAGTGGACTAAACTTTACTAGAACTCCTGTGCATGTTAAGCCAAAAGTGGTTCTAACAATGGCACTAGTGAAGTTATGACTTAAGTGTGTCTCCTACCTGGCCTACGATTTCAGGGATGCCTAGAGCTCGGTCTATCTCCTGAAGAGTACTGACATCAGCAGCCTTGAGCAGAGAGTCCAACTGGTCTACAAGTTCATCACTTGGCCCTTCACTATTGGGCAGAGGCCCCAACAGTTCTTCCAGGGGGTGTGCAAATGGGTCCCTAAACACCAAACCAAAAAAACATAACGAACAAGTTTTCAAAATGTCACCTTCAGAGTCTAACAATGTTAGCTGCTGAACTCAGCTCGACATCTAATACAAGAGAAGATAAATGTGGGATTGGTGCAGAAGGTTCACCTGTTTATGTTATTCTGTGGTCTCTCCATTCCCATGGCAGAGTCAGGCCAGGAGGGCGACTGAGGTGGGGGACCGTGTCCAGAAAAAGGGCTCATGCCTACGTTAGCATCACTGTTACCTAGAGACATGATAGAAATGCATGTATGGTTCACAATGTACGGTTCACAATGCACTTAACAGAAAGCTTTTAAATAGTCATGTTAGTATGTTGCACACAAATTAAGGCCATTTTTTTAGGTTCAGTCTACAACAGAGACATGTGACATACCCATATCCATGAGCTGCTGCTGCAGCATAGATCTGGTGTTTCCCGGTGCACTGATGGAGCGGTTTATTAAGGGTCCTCCCAGTGGACCAGAGCGACCCATGCCAGGGTGTCCTGGTCCAGCTACAGGGCTGCCGCTGGATCTCTGCATCCCCCATTCCCCTGGCCCTGCCATGGGAGGGCGCTGAGGAATACCCATGCCTCTGCCCATGCCTCCTGAATAACATAGGAAAATATACACAGTGTTTCATTACTGGGTGTTGTCAGTCAAGGGAGTAGCTTCTGTGCGTTAAAGGTGGTGGCTTTAACTAAAAATGTTAAAGTAATTAGAACTCAAAAAAAAATTCTCATGCAGTTTATTCTGTTGGACACAGGTATTCAGAGAAAACTTGGAGAAATTAGATATTTTAGGAAGTAAGTGCTTAAGTTACTTGTAGGATTGCCTCTTGGTGGACACACACTTATGCCTGCAGGATAGCCATTAGGCACAGCTCCTCGGGTTGGAACATCCATGTTCTCTTGTTTGACCATTGTGGAAGAGGAAATATTTCTTCTTGTAGCCAGACCGCCTCCCATTCCTCCCTCTCCACTCATGGGTTTGGAATCCAAGGACAAGGCTCTTTGATAGGCAACACGCGGACTTGGAAGAATGGGGGCTCTCTCTCCATCTGAAACAAATACATAACCAGGTTTAAGGTCCCTTCACACTCTTCTGTGTATTACTGCTCAGCACTTGAGTCAAATCACATGATGCACTTGATTATACTGACTGACGTACCATGTAAACTGTCTGGAATATTTCCCTGTTTGTTTCCAGTTTCCTTCCCAGCTCTGGGATCTGAGTCAGGGAAGAAGCCGGGCTTGTTCCTGGGAACACCTAGAATGGTCTCCAGGGTCTGAACCATGGAAAAAAAACAAAAAAAACCCAAAACAAAACAGGAAGGTTTAGAAACAATGTCTGAGAAGATGATGTATTTGAGAACATGCATGCAAGAGAGATTTTAAGCCAAAGCCCTACCTCATCAGCTGGCTCTAACTTGACCTTGCTTTCTATGCTATGGTGATCAGAGCTGGTGACCCCTGGCCCCTGAGCACCTTTCCCATCCAGATCCTTTGGTTTTATCTCCCCCACTTCTTTAGAGTCATCCTTATTGAGGAGGTAGTGAAGGAGGGCATTGGGCTTCTCCTTCTTAGGGCTGTGCTGCTCCTGCTTTGATTCTGACCCCCTAACCACTCCACTGGTGGCAGGCCCTGGCTCTGGTGCCCCAGAATCCAAGCTGCTTTTTCCTGTGGCCTCAGCTGTGATGCGAGCCACTTCATCAGGAGTATTCCCATTCTGCAGGAGCTTGTGGAGAATCTTGTGTTTTTCCTGCAGTGACTGGTTATTTACATTTCCTGTGCTACCAGAGGAGGAAACAGCAGCATGATTGCCGCTCGTAGAGGATGACACTCCCGTAGAGGAGGAGGGACTGGTGACACCAGCTGTTGCATCTTTACTCTCAGGTGTGGAGCTGGGCCCGGAGCTTGCTGTGTGGAGCTCATCTGTAGGAGAGGTGAGGAGCTGCAAAAGCTTCTGGTGGCACTTTGTGTCGGGAACCCGTCTGTTGGTTTCTCCCACACCCAGACTTGCCTCTCTGCTGGCCTGACTGTCTGGCTTGTCAGGAGGGCCCTCACTGGTGGGGGTGTGTGGGTGCTGCTGAGACTGCTGCTCTCCACCAGTCCCCAGTGAGCTGCCTGGGCTCCTGGAGTCCGAGTAGGCTGGGAGGGAAGTTTTACAGGGTCCCCCTGCTGCTTGATTGGTAGAGTTGATGCTTGGGGAGCTGTCGGGCTTGTGAGGAGGAGGAGAAGTGAGTGGGGAAGGCATTGGATTGCCCACTCCCTCACTAATGGCTTGAAGGGCATTCAATGAGTTGCTGGAGAAGGTGGTAGCTCCTCCTCCACCTCCTGAGTTACCGGCATGAGTGGAGCTCATGGGAGAGTTCATACCTACAAAGGACACAACCAGAGTAAATCTACTGAACACACGCCAAATAAAAAATAAAGTTTTAACTATTTATAACTAAAGTACAGTTAACAAGCCGATTTCTTCTTTCCTGGCCCTATATGAAAAACTAAGTAAACCTAAAAACTGGAGCAAGTGAGGCCTACAGTTCATGGTGTGTTGCTTTTTGCAATCTTTTAGCCTGTTTCACTTTGTTAGGCACATTCTATATAAGCAACTTCTTGACTCAACAGGTCTGGCAGTAATCAGGCCTGGGTGTGGCTGGTGAAACTGAACACAGCTTTCCAAAAAATGTGGTTTATCGCCGTTAATTCATGATTTATGGAGAATATTACTTTTCACATGGGGCTAGGTAGGGTTGGGTCAATTTTACTGAATTTTAATGAATGAAATCATTATTTAAAAACTGCATTTTGTATTTAGTGTCGTTATCTTTGTCTGATTTTTCAATTTTACTTTTAAATAATTAATTTAAAACATGCAAGTGTGAGAAATATACAAAAACAAAACAACAACAACAAAAATCAGGAATGGGGGAAATATTTTTTCATACCACTATATTCAATTTTGTTTTAAATTCGGCCGTTTCAGAATAGTTGGCTCATACCTCCGGGAGAGAAGGGGCTACCTCGGACTCTGGGGGAACCCATGACGTTGTGTGGAGGACAATTTATCCCAGGACTGGCTTGGGGAGGGCTCGTCATTCCCATCCCATACCCTGCACCTGCAGGTCCACCTCCAGGTCCATGGCACGGGGCCATCTGCTGATGCTGGTGCTGCTGTTGTTGCTGCTGATGCATACCATGATGGCCCATCTGATTCATGGACCCCATTTGGTTCATTGAGTTCATGGGGGAATTTATTGGATGTATGGAATTCATCTGATTCATATGACCCATGTTGTTCATCTGATGCATGGAATTGATTTGATGCATAGAATGATGCATGGGACTCATTTGATTCATCGGATTCATCCGGTTGCCCCCAGCGTACGGCGGTACTCCTCTTTGTGGCACGTTGCCCTGCTCAGTCACACCGTAGCCCCTGTTCATGGCCATCCCACCTCCTGGGCCCATGTTCATCTGTTGGTTGGGGTTGTTCATACCCATGGTCTGAGGCCTCATGCCACCACCACGGTTCCCCCGATAACCATTATGCTCCCTACAAAAATACAAATGAAAACAGAACAATGATTAGGCTGTAGAAAGGAATGAAACAGATGATGAAATCATATTGTTCATTAGACAATTTGCACCTTTGCAGCAGGTGTGTGGAGAGGAAAGAGTGTGGTTCATTTGTGCTGGGATTCCTGCAGAGGTCACTTCTTGTTTGAGCTGTGACAGGGGTTCCATCTGAGAGTGAGAACCGGTAAAGTGGTGTCTCCGCATGGCCATTATGGAAAGCTGGAGCAAGAAAAAAGAAGAGAGAAAATAATGTCACTCCTCCAAAATAGCTGACAAAAAAAACTAAACATACTACGAATATTAAAACATCCATAGGTAATAAACCAGCTGCCATACAGTCCCCTCTTCAGCAAGGCCTTTATTATAAAGTCAGCATAGAGATCATTCACTGTTTACTATGGCCAAGGCACCCTGCATGGTCAATAGCTATACACCCCAGAAAGCTGAGCTACATAGCTCATGTCTTTTGCTAGAGTAAGATTGTTATTAGTGTTGTTACCCTCTTATTTATGTACAAGGAGCCTTAACCTACAAAACAAAGATTGTAATAAGATGACATGTCTAAGAGCAACCAAACAAAAGATGTTACTGCACACATATATAGTAATGGAGAATCAGAAATGCATACCATCTTGGTAGTGGCGTTTGAAGGACCACGGCTGTCCCTCACTTCGATGGATGAACATCTGCAAGCAGCGTCTAACCAGGTCTTCCCACCCTGGGCGCATGGTCGTGTGAAGAGAGTTCTGCTGTTCAATTTCAATCAGTTTACCTACAACAGAAAATCACAAGTGAGCTAGTGGTGTTGAGGAGAGAGAAGCTTTCGGTTTAGTCCATGTGTATATAATACAGACATTTCTAAATAACACTGCCTAACTGTTCATATTTGTGACATGGGTGGATTTATTCTGTAGCACCACCTACATAATTTATAATATTCATTAAATTTAAAATAATTGTGTTATGCACAGCTGCTGTGCTTAACAAAACAAAACACGGACACTGTATTGTGTACCCCACGTACAGCTAAACAGCCAGTCACAATGAACTCATTGCATTGTCCATGTAAACTCGTTAGACATTTGGATATGGTCAAAACAACTTGCTGAAGTTCAAACCAAGCATCAGAATGGAGAAGAAAGGTCGATTGAGTGACTCTGAATGTAACATGGTTGTGGGTGCCAGATGGCCTGGTCTGAGTAATTTAGAAACTGATGTTTTACTGGGATTTTCCCACACAACTATCTCTAGGGTTTACAGAGAATGGCCTGAAATAGTCTATCCTTTTATGACCACAGCGTACCCGTATTCTGATGGCTGCTTCCAGCATGTGCCATGTCACAAAGTTCAAATCATCCCAAACTGGTTTCTTGAACATGACAAGAAGGTCACTGTACTCATGACCTTCACAATCCCCAGATCTCAGCCCAACGGAGCATCTTTGGGATGTGGTGAAACAGGAGAGTCACATCATGGATGTGCAGCTGACACATCTGCAGCAACTGTTTGTCGCTATCAAATCCAAGGAAATCCAAATCCATGGATGTTTCTACCACCGTAAAGCTTGAACTGACCAATTCTTCACGTGCCTTATATTGCCAGAAATCATGGAAGAATAGTGCATGACACACACACACACACAAAAAAAAACTTTTGTAGTTCCTGTTTGCTTAGAGCTTCAATATACTTCTATTTTAAAAAATGAAAAAACACAAAAGCAACAAAAAAACAAAACCCAAACCAAAAAACATTAAATAAGATCTCATCAGATCACAATCACTTTGATGTCAACTAACTGAAGCAGTAGAGTGTGTGTCTGTTTTACGGCTGTGACAGTCTCCTGTTGACTAAATCTGTCCACAGACAGACGTATTCAGAGATTGTGGTAATTCCTGCTGCAGTCTGGGTCTCCACAGCCAAATTTAGCCAAAATTACACTCGCACAGAGACAGACTCACTATGTGAAAAACAATAACAACTATGCTTTATTTTTAGCTACACACAAGCTTTGTGAGTATACTGTGCATGACTGCAATGTTATTGCACAAACAAGAGCTGCAAAAGTGTTCGAGCGGGCTTTGTGTTATGTCTTGCTCCAGTATGTGTTCCACGATGACACACAGACAAACACAGAGAAACTCACAGTATAAAAAATAATATAAGCCTTGTCGCTGTAGCTGGTTAAAATGCATTTTTCCCCCAAATGTACTTAATTTTTATTATTATTTTTTTTTAATTCTCAGGTGTCTCCATTACATGTCATACAGCAAACACTTACCAGACAGTTCATGACGAGTGCTAAACCTCTCTGTCCTCTCTACTGCAGTGATGCGTCGTGCCACACATATCATACATGACTGCAAATCTGAGGAAAGAGACAGCGTCATGTTAAATCCTCATGTAACTACAGTGGAGGCAGAACGGGACAGTTACTATTTTGTTTATGGATACAGAACTATTTGGAATATTTAAGAGGAAGCCAAATAAGGCAAAAGGTAATGAGAGTACATCTGGTTTTAAACCACAAATTTTAAACATAAAAGTATGGTACGAATGAGTATAAACATAAGGATGTTAAAGATGGTGCAGAAAGCTGCATGTGGTCAGAAGGGAAAAAGAATAACCCACACAAACTTGACATGTCTGGCAGTAGACAGATGGAAAGATACCGATGGTTACACCCTTGTGCAATAAAGAGGATGTATGTCACAAGACACAATAAGAGAGCTGATCAAATAGTTTCACTAACTCATCTACACAATGCAATTTGTAGAGAGTATAGGAGCCGTGGCAATTGTTTGGCTTGAAATAACAACTGTAATCTTCAAATTTCGACTTTTTTACTATAATGCTAATTTGAGTATAAGCTCGAAATTTTGACTTTAGTCTAAAAATGGACACTAATATTATTTATTTTCTTAATGTGGCTCTAATACTAAAAAAACAAAACAAGCTTATAAACAATGACTTGCCATCTCCCTCCTCAATCATGGCCCGGGGCTGAGTGAGAGCAAAACACTGCATAGTCTCATAGCGTTGGCCTCCCGCTCTTTCTTCTGGCAGTCCATGAGTCTGACCGTGAACATAGCTGACCAGCATGCGACAGTTGAACGTGTGGCTCTTCTGACGAGGTGCCTCTCCACCCCACGATGCTCCATTGGGTGCTGTGATGCAAAAAAAAAAAAAAAGGAAAAAAGAAAAAAAAGATGCAGACTCTTTAACCACGTGTGCAAGTGATCCATCAGTTATGTGTGTGTTGTTATGTTTTATGCATCTTAAATGTGTTTGCACAAACATAATAAACACTCGTGTCTCACCATTAGACTTGGGGAGATTCTTGTGAAACTGCTCTCGGTCCTCGTCATGGATGATATTGTACACGCTGGTGTTGATCAGCTCCTCCTGCTTGTACTGCAGGTACTGGGTCACATTGTCCGATACAAATACAATGCTGCCCTCCCGGTTAACTACAAAGAGAAAGCCGTCCAAGGCCTAAAAGAGCAAGGGCAGAAGAAAGGAGAGCCAAATGGAGTGAAGGCCCGTCAATGCAAATAACATTAGTTTTTTTTAATTATTCCTGCTTTGTCCGTCTAAAAAGAAACCAGCTGAGACATTTTTATCAGCTACATGTCAGCAATGTCACCAAAGCACAGATCCAACATATGGAGGGGGAGCTAATTGGTGTTACTCTTTTGCCCCCGAGTGATCGTCCCCAAACTGACCTGTAGGAGCAGTGGCCCCAGATGGTCCTTGTCAATGACCCCTTGACCAGTGGAGGAAACATCCGCCTTCTGAACATCGTCATCACTGCAAGAACTCTTTCCTGAAAACAAATGAGGCACACTGCACTGTTGGTAACGATAATAATTTTACAGTTCTGTTGAAAATAACTTCCACTGTGTAAATCAACAAGATTAGTTTGAATTCTTGGGACAACTTGGTGCATGACCTGTATATTTTCCCCATGTAGTACAACAACTTTTACTTTGTTTTTGTACATCATACTGAGGCATAATCTAAAATTACAAAAAACAAAACAAAAAAACCCCCCAACTTAAAACCTATCAGTCTGTATAATTACCCACAGTATAATAAATATGTTTTCTGGCCACCAGATGGCAGCACAAGTCATGACTGCATGGTTGGCATGCCTTTCTATTTTTAAAATCAGCATGTGTCTGAGGCTTTGTTAGATACCACTCTATATAGCTGGGTCACTTGGAACACAAGCAAGATGTGAAACTGTATGCCACTGGATTTAATGCTATTTCAAACTTTCAGTAGCTGCACAAGAAGAGATGAGACAGCAGTTGCTGACCTAAATGAAAAAGAAAACATAACAAAACAAGGAAACTGACCCTAAAGACGAAGACGTGTAAACAAGGGTTGGGGTGGGGAAAGGTGTGTTAAATAGACAACAGTCAGAAAAGAGAAGAAAAACGGAGAGGCCCCTCCATCATTCTTATCCTGTATCTATGGTAACCTGGCTGCACAACGCCAGGACCCACAGTAGCCAGCTGTGACCCTCTGGGTACATTCCAATATGATTGCTCGCTTTCTTCTTTACCCACTTATCCTAACAGATGTAATCGCAACCAGGCTAAAAACGTTTGGAGGAAGTTATTCACTTCTGTGTATTTAATTGTGTAAAATCTGAAAAAAAAAAATAGCTTTGAGATAGGAGTGCCTCTCTATAAGGTCTGATTTCTGAGTCTCCAGTAGCATTAGTCTCCCAGAGAGAAACAGGGTTTGGCACTAACAGATACACACTGTCACTTACAGCCTTGAGCCATGACCACCAAGGATTGGTCTCAATTACTGGTGCTCATTTACCCCCAGCGATACAAACAGCCAAACTGGCTGTCAGTCTGAAGTGGCCTGGCCATGAACCAAACACACTACTTTATCACTGGCATCATCTGTCCTGCAGCAGCGTACTTGACAATCCTTACTTTCTCCACGGTTTACTTTCCATACACAAATTCAAAAATAAAATGATCCTTTTTTGTTTTAATACGTGTACGCTCATGACTGAGGGGTGTACAGATGTAATCTGAACACGGAGGTGGTACCTTGCTCCTTGATTTGTCTGATCTGCCTCACTGTCTCCTTCAGGATGGCACATTTGTCAGGCTTGACGTTGAAGCTGTCAATGTTGGAGAGGTTGGCAGAGATGAGCTCAGCCAGCTCCTCGATGTACTTGCTCTCCTGTTCCCTCCGACGCTTGTCACACCTGCTGAGGCACCAAAGGGATTAGATATGTTGCCATGACAACCTCACCTCCCCATGCCCCATCCGTATGCAGGCCATACGGCCATACAGGGCTCAGATGCTTCAGATATTCAGTTAGCAGCAACATATGCTTGAACCAGGGATGTGGTCAGGAGGAAGACAGCGACATCACACACACTCATGCGTCATGCTGGCATTTAAATAAAAACAGCGACGGACAAAGTGGACTGATGCATTAAACACACTTAGCACAAGTTAGAGCACTTACCCTAAGCCTGGAGTGTCACAGGTGGACAGTTTACGCTTACGGTCGGAGCACAGGGGATCCAACGAGTTGTCTCCGACGCCACTCATCTTCAGCACACATCAGCACCTGAAAGCGCAAATCAGTGCATTGCATATATGCATAACGTGGTATGATCAGACAGAATGACCTGAGAGTGGTATGTGTTGCTAAAAGACCATTAAAATGGTTTTTTGTGTTTTTTTGCAAAGTCCACTCAGAAATGAGTGCAGATGAAGAGACTTCTGGGGGAACAGAAGAATTTAGATGAGTATAGATTTATAAGGGCAGACTATCCAGTTATCTGAGCAGCCTTGGTTTCTGCACTGTGTTTGATGGGAGTGAAATCTCATCTGTTCCACTGCAAGGAGCAACTGATGATGATGTAGTGATTTGGAGCCTCAGGGGAGATGGGTCATCCCGCGTTCAGCCAGCCTGCCCGCTAGAATGATACCCTTCTGCTAGCAGCGGCAACACAAGTATACTATACAAACCATTTCCAGTGCACTTGCATGCTCAGGCATGTCGGGGCACAGTGTTTAAGAGTGCTAGAAGCTACTGTCCCAGAAAGGCGCATATTCACCAGCTCGTCTATTTGTTTAACTGCCTGGGGCTGCACAAGCCAAAAAAAAGAAAAAAAAAAAGAAAAAGAAAAATATTGCACACTGTTCAGGCTTGTGGAGCCTTGAAACAATCCAGGCGAGGCTCTACAGCGTATTCAAATGACTAAAAATTGCATTCTCTTTACTGTGCACGGTTAATGCTAAGCTATATCCGTTCTTTCTTCCAATAGATTTTAAGTTCAGTTCAGTCCCCCCTGTATCATCCTAAGACAACACCTCCCTTGTATTTTTCCCTTTCGGTAGCTGTGCTGAGCAAGGGATCGTGTCCTTGTTTTCTTGCTCTGGCACTAGCCTCTGTCTGACCTGTCAGAGTTCACGAGAGGAAACCCCTGTAGCCAACATCTATGCTCCTTCCTATTCCCACCCAAAAACTTCTGAGCTGCACTACCAGACTGTTCGACTACAACCCTATCCTGGACTTTGTGTCTGCTTCTGTGCGCACACACACACACACACACACACACACACACACACACACACACACACACACACACACACACACACACACACACACACACACACCAAGAAGAAAAGTGTAAAACGGATGGGAGTCATTATGCAACTCCTGCTCTGCGACTGCAGGCTAGGACATGCAGCCCAGTCACCCACCACCACTATTACTACTAGAAGAGCACCAGGTCTCAGACACACACTTTGTGCAGTAAATCTGCATCGCATGCTTCTTGTCTGTCTACCTTTCAGCACCCCTCTCTAAATCTGCCTGTCGTGCTCCGGCTGTGACTCTTGCTCCCCTCCCTCCTCTCTTTCTTCCTTCCTTTCTGATTTCTGTCCTAAGGCTCACCTCTGCAGCAGCATAGAAAGATGACATCAGCCCTCAGTCAGCCTCACATCCTGACCGGACAAACAGCAGAGCTGTAGGCTGCTGGAAGTCTTTTGGAGGACAGGGTATGAATACCAGGACTGTACTACAGGGAAACCTTACTGAAAACCAGAGTAAACGTAAACACGTTCCAACATGGTAATGCAAAAAAAAAAAAAGAAAAAAGAAAAAAGAAAAAGAAAAAAAGAAAGGTAATATGATCTTACACAAAACAAGAATGCTCTCATTTGATTTTGACAACTGTAACTCAAATTTACTGTTGTTTTTAAGTTTGTGTGTTTTTGACATTTAAACCAGCTAAACGTTTAACATGACTGAAAACTGAAAACAGACACAAGTTGAGTAGATGGCAGCAGAGCAGTAAAAGAGAAACTTTTAGCAGCAGCCCACCAAAACCACAGATGTCTCTCAACAGGCCTGGCAGTGTGCCACTGACCTGAATCAGCTTCATCTAACAGTGTGAAAGTTGCTCAGGAACAAGATGAGATGTTGCACCTACCATCAGGTACATGGGCACAGTAAATAATAAAAACATTTTATATTTCAAAGTAAAATGGTCCTAATTGTTATTTGATGGAGTGAATGCATTTCTGTGTTTTGTTACTGCATGCTCACCTTAGCCAGTACAAGACCCAGTCAAAATCCATTCAGGGTCTAGTGTCACTTTAATGTCTCAACATCTCCTGGAAACAGAAAGAGAAAGGTCATGAACTACAGCGCTCTATAAATGTCTGGAAGTCTCAACATGACTAGTACTTTTGTGCACGCTAAAACATGTGCTTTATATATGTTTTTCGTTCATAGAATTTCATGGGAAAGACTCAATTCTAAAAATGCACAGGAAGTCACAGCAGTTTGCATCCTGTTTGCCCCCTCCCCCTCGGCCTGTTCCACTGCGTCATCACTTCCCTTTCCAGGAAACGTGGCCACTTATCCACCATATTTACATATTCTGTTCGTCAGTTCCCTGTCGTCCTGGTTTTTACTCACATTTTGTCTGATTGTTGTCTGGCATCAGAGGGTTTCCAAAACTAATCTAATTTAATACTTTCTTATTAAGGAAACTCTATGCAGAAATGAATCTCGTGATCTTTCTAGTCACTAACTTAATAGTTTTTCCCATAGAGCAACTACAATATCAGATTCAGATATGTTAACTTTTTCTTTTCTTTTTTTGCGAACCAAGTATCCTTCTGGTCACAAGGGATCTGTCAGATTCCCAATCCTAATGTTTAGAGTGCCTTGTGTTCAGCAAGTGTACAAGCTCCTGCCTAAATCACTGCATCATCCTCTGTCAAAGAAAAGCCTGTGAGATAGTGTTTTTCCCCATGCTGAAATCTAAGAATAGCCACACAGAGTAAACACAAATTCTTCCTGTGATAAAGTTCGATATAAAAAAAAAAAAATCTAAGGTCACAATAAAAATAAATCCATTTTATTAGTTACCATGTTCAACTGCTCATTTATACAAAGTTATACTGAGCCAATCACTTGTAGTAAGTGTGTGCATGTAGGCATGGGCAAGAAGACCTGCTGTAGTTCAAACTCAGCATGATGGCAAGCAAAGGTTCAAAACAGATTTTGAACGTGGCGTTGTTGTTGCTGCTAGATGGGTTGGTCTGAATATTTCAGAAACTCCTAATATACTGGGATATTTTTTTCCTTTCACAACCATCTCTAAAGCTTACAGAGAAAATCCGAAAACAAACACTATGAGTGAGTGGCAGAGAAAATGCCTTGTTGACACCAGAGGTAAGAGGGGAATAGTCAGACAGCTTCAAATGGACAAGAAGGCACGGTAACAAAGGTAACCACTTCTTGTAATCAAGGTAATCAGAAGAGCATCTCTGAACAAACAAAACACTGAACCTGGAAGCAGATGGACTACAGCAGAAGAAGAGGACATCGGGTGACACTCTTAGCAGCTAAGGACAGGAAACTGGTTCAACAGCTCAGGTTGGTAGTGATGTAATGTAAACGTATTATAGTTTAAAAGCAACAGCCTAAATTAGTATTGTTCCCAACCATGAGGATTGGGCCATAAACACAGAGGAGAACCATGTTGAAAAGTGAAAAATTAATTCAGTTAAAAAGTCAAAAGGTTCGTGTAATAGCAAGGTGCACCTAATGAAATGGCAGGTGAGAGTATATTAAAAAACACACAAAACATTAAACATGCTAATAAAAATGTATCATTACACAGTTGTCCAACTCATAATCATCACTGCCACACACAGGAAGTGTGTGAACTGTGACTCTGAGTCCAGAGTGTGTGCCTATGAGATACTCCAACACAGGACACTGATTACATTAGTCCCAAAAACAGAGCTGCAACTCATCTAATGCTGCAGCTCAATAATTTAAACACAGACAAAGAGATAAAACCAGCCCTCTTTTCTCTGTCTGTCAACTGTCCAAATGCAGGTTAATTATTATGAGGAACCTGTTTACACACACAACCAACAGAACAACAATGTAGAGACATAATGAACCAGTTTAGTTTTAACACTACACACTTCATCACACACAAGTCTTTGCTAAGCATTAATCCCTTTGTTTTTGCTCTGGTTCATTGACGGTACAATTGTGGACCTGATCCTTAGGGAGGACGAGTAACAAAGGTAACAGAAAAAGGTAAAAAAGCACTGAGAAGTCTTAAGTAAATGCCAAAATTACACCGAAGTGGTACAAAACAGCAAGTTACGCAAGTCTCATACTGGAACCAGTATGTAAGGAAGGTTGCAGATAGCCATTTTCTACCAGGGTGTTTTTGGAGAAGCAACCAGAGTGAGTTGCGAGATGACTGGTGCAAGACTGAATCAACAAGTGGGATGCAAGAGTTTGGGCCCAACAAATTCTACTTTCTAAACTAAAACTAGCAGAATGACTCAACTACTAAACCTAACTATACCATTTCTACTTGAGGAACATCCAACTTTTTCTGTGGAGACTTGCATGTAGATGACTCCACCACAAATAGATTAGGTAAACATGATACAGATGACAGTTCAATGTCCAAATCAATGACAGGTACCAGCTCCATGAGCAGAATTTGCATCCTCACGTCTTCTAAACTACACAGCACCATTGCAAACACTCCCTGTTATGTGCTATAAAACAATTATTCGAACATCCTCTGTGTCATATTTTACCTGGCTAAAACTCTGGTACTGAGGTAAATACACATGATGAGAAGTCAGAATTGCTCCTGACTTTTGTGTGCTGGTCTTACATACAAGTCTCAGTTAAGTAACTTTAGCAACCTCGGTTATTGAAAAGTTACACAACTGTGCAGTCTAGCTAATGTTAAGAGGTGAGTCTATCAGGAACTTTAGTGTTTTGTTGAAAGTGAATGGATTTTCTCAGTTGTCTTTCATAAATCTGAAAGGGTATTGTGGTCCTAGAATGTTGATGTTTCTCTTCAGATTTAATGTTTAAATGAACTTTCTATGCAAATACAGACATACTGCTTCACTGGCTGGTGGGTATGTACAAGAGAGCCAAGAAAACTTCTATAAGAACATGCTTATCATTTTACAGGCTTAATGCCAATGACATTGTTTAGGTACACTTGGTGAATAACTTTACATTTTCAGGATTCTGCACATCACTTCAGTTACATCCATGATTTTGATTTACTGGCATTTGGCTCAAGGCCAGAGCTGCAGCAGCGTCAGTCAGTCAGGACCAGAATAGTGAGAAGGACATTCCTGCTCAGCCTAAAATAAAGCCTGAAATCTGAGCTCCCCTAGACAAAGAGCGGCAGGCCCAACAATAACCACAGACCCACCCTAAACAAAGATGACACATACTGGGGTACACATGCACACAATTAAAGGCCCCTGAAAAATGGATCTAAGTGTTTTAAGTGTAGCAGGAAGTATTTGTCAAAAACAAACAAACAAACAAACAAAAAAAAAACAAAAAAAAAACACTGTAGTCAGTACATTTTAAAGCATGATAGATCTGGGCTACAAGAACCGTTTAGCCTCATTACTTCATTACACTCAAATATGCTCACAGACACACACACACACACACACACCAGTGGTAAGGTAATAAAGTAACAAAAGGTGTCCACTAGAGTCTGGGGAATCAAGTGCAAAAAGGAAACAAAAGGACACAATGACTTCCTGTTTTTCCTTCAAGGAATTTCTCCACCTCCTACTGGCCATAAAAGCACCTATATACTGGGTTAAGTGCAACTGGACCTTGCACCAACACAAGCTCCCACACAGTTTCATTAATCCTGAAGCCTTATTATGTTGAATTTTAATATAAACCAAAACAAATTATATTCCAACTCATAAAATTACACAGAAACAATCTTAGAAGTAGCCTGAATATTTAAAGATATATTTTTATTTAATAGTCCTTGTGAGTTAGATAGATTGTTGTAAGGAGTGCAGAAGGTAAGCTCTCTGATGAAAATAAAAGTCATGGTTATGTTTCACATGCTCGTCCCCACCCACACGAAGTGCATTGTTGAAACAGCCCTGGGACTATTTATACTGATACTTGCAAGGTGCTCAGTTTCCTGTGGTGTACTCCTAAAAATAAATTAACGAATAAGAAAAATTTTATAAAAGGAAAAAAAAAAAAAATAGAGTTAAGATGGAAAAAGAAGACATTAAAACAGAAAACTAAGAGCTACCTCGTCAGGCCAGGACTCTGCAGTCTATTTACACCTACAGGCCAGTGGACACTCTTTCAATGATGAGGATGTACACATCCTGGACAGGGAGGAACGGTGGTTTGAGCGCGGAGTCAAGGAGGCCATTTACGTGAAAAGGGAAAGACCATCTCTGAATCGAGGAGGGGGCCTAAGGGTACATCTTTCGCCATCTTACAGTGCTGTGATTGCAGCCATTCCAACTCTCTGTGAATGGTACTCATGGCCATTGATCAGTGGGTTTTGGTCAGTGGTGGTTGATCAATGGTCATGAGAATTTGCAGAATTACGATTAAGGAACTGACCTCCCAGCCCATTGTTCCTTAAGTGGGCTGGTTTCAGTCATTATGCAAATGTACTGTTTATAAGATTGGGGAAACCTGCAGTCAGCTGAGACTGAAGAAGTCACTTGGATGAGTGACGAAACGTTTTTCCCCACAAAACGCTACGTCCAGATGAACAGAATCAACTTTTGGAGATTTACTTTCCTGGATGATTGAGAATGCATCAAGACGAAGCAAACTAAGTAATTTTTTTTTTTCCTTTTTGAACTGTTGCTGCAATCTCCCTCTGTACAGTCAGGAATGTCTATGCCCCTGAGTTGATATAGCAAAGGATGCAGAAAGCAATCCAGTCACTCAGCGGTGTCACTAGTCTGCAGGTGCAGGACACAAAAGGGGTGATATCATTTCTTGATACTTCCTACCAGTTGTAAGGACAACAACAGAGTTTGTGCATATAAAATAAACTCTGGCATCCACCAAAGAGGCTTAGACTGCTCACCAAAGACAAATTACCATGACCTTTTTGTTCCGTTTTTGTTTAAAAAAATAAAAAAATAAATAAATAAATGAGGTCAATTAAATGAGGCCAATCATAAGATACATTTTGCCTAGAAAATGTTAAGCCACCTTTGTGTGCTGGTCTTGCAAATATGATCAGATATCAATAAGAGGAAAATGTACAGTCTTCTGTTAAGATCACTGCCTGCGTGAACTTTATGTAGACCAATCATGGTTACGTGTGTATTCATAACTAAAAGCCTGTTCTGAGTCAACAAAAACACTGCCAAGAGCAGGCACAAATAGCCTGTGAAGGGGGAGCTACCTTCAGTGTCGTTTGGTGTGTAAATTGATGAGGAATTATCTTCTTAATCACCTCATAGTACCATTTGTAACTGAATAAATCAAAATAATTCACCATCTTATTATGATGGATTAATTATTCCATATTATAATAAATTACAGTTAAGAGAAACATTATAAAGTAGTGCATTCTTTTGCTTTGAAAACAGAACTGTAGGCTATGAGGTGCCACAACCCAACTCTAATGAAATGACAACGGAATCAAATAATTCCTAGATATTCATTGTTACCTACAGTATTAGCAGCTTGGTGTACAGCTGACAAAAGTTGCTGTCAAACATATAATTTAACCCTAACTGTAACCCTATGGAGGTACATGTGGGAAGAAAAATGTCAAATGCAGTCAGAGCAGACGTCAAATGGATTTTAATCTGCCAACCACACAGTAGTTCATGTGAAATCCAGTTTAATCAACATGAGAATAGTGCAGGCAACAGACTGATAAATTTGCAGCTGGCAAGTGGCCACCCTGTTTCCTTCTACCTGCACGAACTACCCAAGAGTATAATGGAACCAATGGAACCAGACAGCAAATGCCTTATGGGTTTAAAAGAAACAGAAGGGGGAAAAAACCCAAAACAACCAACTATTAACAGAGCAGTTTTACACTGCAATGGAAGAAAAATAAGACAAGGACAACAGATTACATGTTTGGGCTACACATTCTGAAGTTTCAATGTTAGCATGTCACCGTCGCCATGTTGTTTTTTTGGATCACACGCTACCTTATACGTGCAGATTTATCAGCAAAGACTAACAAGCTTTGTTAACTTGTTGCTTTCATAAACTGTACGGGTTTAACACCTGTACAGGTGTTAAAAACTGAAGCAAACATTTCGACAGTCTGCACCAAACAGGAAGGCATAATATTAAACAGCTGGGGAAAAATAAATAAATAAAATCACATCAGGTCTAGCAGACCCCAATATGCTCCAGTTTCCATTATTGAGACACTTGCACTTGCTTAGCCTTCTCGACCCCTAGCTCAATTATACAGATTGATGAGTTGTTAAAAATAAAAATAAATAAATAAAAATTAATCCCACACAGAATAGTTATAAAGGAGGGAAATGACCCCAGAATCAAAAGCCTTTTGTTGTATTAGGCTGTAAATATTCTTTTTAATGCTGCAAATTTAGGCATTTCAACATGGGAATCTAAATCCCTCTTGGATTCACAGACAGTATAATATATGCCCCTTGATCAGGAAAAAAAGTCAAACCTTTTATTTCTGTGTTGTCTATGATGCTTTTTACCCAACTAAGCGTCAAGAAGTATGAGTGAACCATAGTCGACATTGTAATTAGATAAAGCAAGAGCTGCAAACTAAATTTGACTTTGTTTAGTAGCTATCTCTCATGTTGACATTTTAGGGATTTCCCTCTTAATTGTAACGGAAAATGACATCCAGAAATATTTGTCAGAGTTGAATGCACTTGTGAATTTTCCTTATTAGCCATTTCCCTGCCAACATTTTCATTCCAGTATTACACATGATTTCAATGAAACCTGAGCTAATGGGGCTTAACTGGAGCCAAAGGTTTTGATGGCAAAGAGGAGAGTGTTGCCATGCAATGAGATTTGAGAAAGGGGACGAGAAAGACATATGTGAAGCATATGTGAAGTGAGGATTTATTAAAAAGCAAAGCTGTAAATTGCTAAGAGAAAAAGGGGAAAAAAGAAAAAAAAGAAACGCAGATGAAAAAAAAAAAGCAAAAAAAAAAAAAAGACTGAAAAGACAAAGCTGGGTCCTTAATCTGTTGTGTGGTTGGCTGGGGAGTGTCTAGAGGTGTGATTCAACACTGCCAATAATTTAACAAAACACATTTCTGCTTTACTAAATTTAAAAAAAAGAAAATACAACAAAGAAAGAAGCCTTTGTCTTTAAGGAAAAAACTATGTCACAAATGCCAAATTCGATTTTATTGAGAAACGAAGAAATAAAATGTGTGAAAAAAGTCAAGTGTCAAACACATTTTGCACATATGACGGATATTGTAAAACCCATTCTAACCATCTGCACTCTCTTTTCAATAAAGAAATACAAGATGTCCATAGATGAATGTGGTGAGTAAGACTGTAGCTCATAGCAGAGGGAAAACTGTGTTCATAGGATTGCTTATTTCTCTAGAAGAAAAAAAAAAGAAAAGGAAAACATCCCCCACCCTTTTCCAATGCACACAACACACATGAGAGCTTGGACAGGCTGTGTGTGCATCTCCCCATTTTTTCCCACACAAACTGCAACGTGGAGAAAAACCAGGGAAAATAAATGAAGGTGAAAACAAAGACATGGCAGATTCCACTGTGTGTGTGCGTCACACTTGCATCTCCTGCAACTATCCATCATCAACAGGAACAAAGAATAGAAAGGAAGAGGATAGGACATGCGCCGGCATAGATTCAAGCAACTAACTTGTCACATTGCACAACTGTTAATTCTATGTCCCCAATAACCCCTTCATTTTCAATAGGCTTCATGTGCTGGTGCAAAAACCGAGGTGATAAGCACAGCATCGTCCAGAGGAGACCACAGACCAAACAGAATGCAGTCAGCTGCGATCACACAAGGCTAATATTATGGAAATGAGTTCATTAATCAATAGCTAAACAGCCTTTTATCTGGGGAGCCAGAACACCAGTGCCTGATCAACCTCGATGCTGCCCAGCCTGATAACACACATATCCACTTGCAACTGATGCAGTGAGCGGGCAAATCTCCTGTAGAAGTTAAATCAGTGTGACGATATCTTAACCACTGTAATTATTGTTTGTGATATTTGCAAATGAGGCGATGTCAACAGAAAACACTGAGTTTGATTTGGCAGTTTTGATTTTCGCTTTGCTGTTGAGACAGAGAGGGTCTTTCTGTTTTTAACGTTTCAACTGTGTCTCTCTCTCAGCTTTCTCTTTTTCCTTTCTCCCTCGCTCTTGCGTCTTTCCCTCCTCCCTATCTGCTCCCTCCCTGCCCCCTCCTCTTTCCTCCTCTTCTCCCCACCGTCACTGTTGGATTGGTGGAGTAAACACAGGAAGAGAGCGGGCTCTGTTCCACCACGCCAGAGCTGAGCCTGGGCGTTCCTGCAGCGCTCCTGCGCCGGGGTCAAAAGTTTACTGTGGTTTTCATTTCACCTTTCCACAGCCAATCAGAGCACCACACTGCAGTCTCTGAACTCTGACCCCTGCAAAGAATTCCAGTCAAAAGACGGTCTGACGCCAGTTTCACAACTTTGAACCCTCCTCTATCCTAGTATTCCTCTTACTACTTCTTTCTTTTAAATGGTCAGCTTCATGTGGTGACGGAGCCTAGGTATAAAAAAAGGATTTTACTAACAGGAGTAACAGCAGAAGGAACTATCAATACGTGCCTTGTTTGATCTCCCAGGGTGATGCTGACCTTGGTTAAGAATACATGAGGATTTTACAGCCCGTCAGTAAAGTTTCTTTTAGTTTGCTTTTCACCCAGTGCAAAACAAAACAAAACAAAACAAAAAACAGAAGAGATAACAGACTTTATCATCTCAAGCTATATAACATGCCCTGTTTTATAGTTTTTAATTCATTGTGTTATTTCATGCTTTAGACAAAATAACTGATAAGGACAGCAACGACCAATTGTTTAATGGGAGAGACGAAAAGAAACATGGCTCTCTGCTGGATTCAGCACAACACCTGGGAGTGTGTTTAGGAGTCAAGTCAAAGCTGCTCAGTCCAAGTGGACAGAGACACGCGTACACACACAGCCAGCCATAATCCAACTGTGGGTTTGTTTTTGTCTTGGTGACACTGCACTCTGTCCCATCTGCTGAGTGATTAAGCCTGCACTGCTAATCAAGTCCTTCGCTCTTCAAGGGGGCAAGCAAAGGACAACACAGGCTGACTGAGCGGACACACACCACTATGCATATTTACAGTCTGGTTTATGTTTATTTGAAGTATAAAGCAACAAAAGTTGCATTTGCTGTTTCTGCTGGTAGAAAAAATGAAATATTGTTGATTTTTCATCAAGGCAAAAAAAAATGCTTATGAAGTAGGAGTACAAAAATGCATCATTTTGGGTTTTTTTGGTTTTACTTGAAGCAAAGTGTGAAAATAAAGCTGTCTCTTAAAGAAATCTCCTTTTCCCAATACAATTAAGACTGCAAAAGATTCAACTATTAGATTCTTTTGTTAGTAAGAAGTGACACAAATTACAAGTCCTCTTAAAGCCCAAATAATTCATTCTGTGCCAATACTAGGACTGTACCTCATAGTCAATAACTATAATGTTGGGTTTTTAAGACTATTGATATTTGTTTTATTTTTGTTTGTTTTTCTTAGAATATAGTAATGTACACCACCTCAGCTCATCCATCTCACTCACAGGTTTGATATCACCACCGTTCAGATCATTCAGATTAACACTTTGCATAGCCCTTTGGTAACTTTTAAAATAAAGAACACAGCAAAAATATCTACAGACAGCACTGCTTCACAAAAAAAGGTCTTTCTTCTCCTGCTGCAAGCACACCTCTCACTCTCTCCCCTCCTACTCAGTTACGTGAGTGAGACAGCAACGCAGCTTCACTGAATGATAAAGAACAGCAGTACAACAAGTGAAAGGAGGAAAAAAATAAGACACGATGCCGCTTCCAATTTCCTCCCTCAGTGTTTATTTTACTTGAACAGTGTGATTGTGTTAGGCCTGGAACACTGAAACAAACCAAGAGATCAGTCAGTGACCTCCTTGCAACCTTCGGCCACTTGGGAAAAACCTGCATTCCCTAAGTATTTGGAGACTGACTGCTGGTTGTTGGTAGGTGAAATCTATTACAAAGTGGGTGCTGCACCCAAAACCTCCTTGTAATTGCTTTGGTCACTAGCAGACTACTGCAGTTGCCTCTAGTCTGAAAAGTAAAGGTCGACATGTCTGCAAACTAGTCTTGCTAACTAACCACCAAGTGGCAGTGAAACTAGGTGTGATGCAAACCGTAATCAGAAACTTTTAAAACTCTTACTTCAAAGTGAAGGCCTTACTCATTTCTACTGCACATCCTACAGTTATCTGTTGATGTCTTTAGGGCTGTGTAAATGGGGGCTCAGATGATGTCATTATTAAAATCTAAAACCACTCCCATTTGGATATTAAAAATGAATTTCTTGATTGTAGATGAAGCTTGTGCTCTGCCACACTAAGTTTGATTTTGACCTTCACATTGCCTTAAAACCAAAGTCATTAACTGCTTTAAATAATATTGAAATTCTATTTCAAGGGTGGCCACCATGTCCAGAGGATTTGAATAGGACACATTGGTGCAGCTAATTGAACAGGGACCTTTACTTCCATTTTAATCATACCATAGTCACACATAACCAATTCTCCCAATAAGGCAAGAGCAATACAGATAAGTGTGTGTGTGTATATATATATATAAAATAAAAAAAACACAAACAGGGCAAATAGAAACATAGTAATTACTTGCAAAAGTAAAGCCACTTCTATATAAAATAAAGAATCAAATTTTAGCTCAAGTTTTTCGAAGCGTTGCTTGATATTTAAACCAAGACTTCACTGCACAGCTTGATGTGATGTGGCAACATCAGGAGGCAAGTGTTAGCTCTGCTATTCTAGGGACAGCAGTAAGCTTCAGAGCAACCTTTTGATTAGAGTGTTGCCTTAACGACAAGCCACGTAAACAGGACTGACGTCAGTAGGCAGAAAAGAACAGTAATAGTGAAAAGAACACTTTTCTCTTCCCGTGAGGAAAAGAGGGGGGAAAAAAAAAAAAAAAAAAAGAGCACATATAAGAAACAAGTGTAGTAAATTATCTGACACATGCCTTGCCAGTGTTGACATGCTGTAGTAAGTCTGGAGCCTTTAACGATGGCGTGGAAGTAAGTCATTCATGACTTTTCTTTGAACTCAGGGCTATAATAAAATAACATTTATTACAGGCCAATGGAAAAATGGAAAAAAAAAAAAAGTGTTAAGCTCAGTGCTGTGTGCAAAAATGTACACACTCGTTGCAATCTGTGCTAATTTACTAAATGAAAGAAGATGTTGAATTTCAGATGAACTACAGAGACAGTACTCGTACAGTCCTTGCTTGCATGGTCAGATATCCTCTTACAACTTGGGACTGCAGTGCCATGCATGCCAGCAGCTGCTTCCCAGTTCAGACAGACCTAGAAACTAGGGCTGGGCAATATGAACCAATAACCATCTCTCGGTGTTTTTAGACTCGGTGGTAATAGAAAATCTCTCTCACACATTGCTTTGATTATATTAATAAAAAAAACAAACTGAATGTTAAATTGGTGTAAGCTGAAGACACATTTTTATTAAAACACACTGAAAAAAGTAAAGTGCAAAAGGAGTGATTGTCAATTTACAGTTCTGTTTAATTTTGATGCTAAAAAAAAAAAAAAAAAAAAATGCCAGTTTCACTGGGTAAACCGATTTTACTCAGTTAGGGATCATTTGGCTTCTTTGAAGTGGGTTTGTCTGAGGTACTTATTCATTGCCAGTGTGTTTTAAGTCAGTGGCCAATGGTATACCACCAAGTAGATAGGGGAATTGACACTGAAGGTGAGCAATGTACAAACAGAAACAACATGTCTTTTAGCCACCTAAAATATTGCTAACCTTAAAATAAAACACATTAAAAAATAGCAAGGAAATCAATTTAATTAGTCAGGATATTGTGGGGGCACCACACTCGGTTGTTTTACATTAAAGAACACGAGTAGCTGTCTACTAGCACCTTAATTAACATGTTACCGTATGCTTTAGAAGCAATTTCCATGTAAAATGACTGTTCTGTTCACTGATGCCAGAGGACAAATACTGTCTCAAGCTGTTTTCACACACAAACAGCTTATACTCACTGACTGTGTTGACTACAGACTTTTGCAACCAAGTGCAACACAGCTAGGCTGGTAGCACGAGTGTGTCTCTTCGGGCATTTCTATGATATTTCAATGAGTAGTACAGGGATGTGCAATTGGAGACTAGCACAAAAAAAAACTGAAACAATGTTTCACATATAAATCTGGAAAAAAAAAATCTCAGCAGTCACTCTGTTTCCTGTCTGAACTCCCTGTATTCCCATTTCAGCAGTGATTTGGGACACATATCATTCAGGATATGACTATAGCGATTGAAGCATGCCTCAAGTGTGAGTATAAATTGTTATGGGGATGTGTTGACACTACAGTTCAGGCAAGCGATGACTAATGTGACCTTATAACCAAGGCTATGAACTCCTGAAAATGTCAGGAGAATTAGGTGGAGACCTTCTCTAAAGCTGCCCTTTATCATATAGACTGCAGTTAAGGTGTGTGTGGAGAAGGCAGGACACCTGCTAGCTGCCACTGTAAGGTGAAAACACAAGAAGGAAGGGAGGGCCCGGTGCTAGGTGGTTAGCAGCAACTGAACTCTAAATAAGAATGAGAGGATTGTCCACTCAAAGACGCCATCATTTTCTCAGAGAAAGAAAATAAATTTAGTCACCCGTTTTCACCAAATACACCTGGGCAGCCCACCTGACTAAAGTGTTTGTGTGGGGAAACGCTGACATAACTTGTAGACACTCCCCAGGCCTCCTAAAAAAACCACAACCCACTACCACAGAAAGTCAACATAAAACTGTTTCGTTTTCGATGTGTACACAAAACAATCTTTAAAAAACAACAACAACAACAACAACAACTATAAAACTAAAAAAATAAATAAATAAACTACTAATATTAAGGCCAGTAAAGACAAGCTTTGTGAAAAGTTAGGACAGAGAACCTTGAAAACTCTGCAGTGAACAAAGCCCTTTGTTGTTTCGATAGCAAACCAATTCCACAACACTCAAACATATGACCCAAATTGGAGCTATTCCTGAGACTCTCACTAATGACATAAACCTAACACATATTTACACAGAATAGATTTCTCAAAAAAGTTACATTAGAGCCTTTATGGGTCTAATGGTCACTATGTGTAGAAGTTGTACCACTTTTAAAAATGATTTTCTCTTTAATAAAAGGGGGGAGGGGTACTGATGGGAAAAGAAAAGTGAGGACTGAATTAAGATGGAGAGTATCCATGCAACAGTTGAAAAGTTCATTCAGAAATGACACTCTCCTATTCTCTTCTCTTCTGCAGCCTTTCTTTCTAATTCTTTTTATGCTGAATAAAAGACAGAGAGAGCATCTGGTAGCAGTTATCTCACAAACCAAACTTTTTTTCACCCGTGCTGCGTCTCCCCAGAGCAGTTTTATAAAAGGGGGCCCTAAACAAAACACAAACAACGTCTTGCTAACTTTTTACAATAGTAACAAAACTAGAGCAGGGTCCTACCCTCCCACTGGCTTGTTCAGGTGAACTCTTTTTACGAGCATTCTTGAGCTCGGGGAGCGAAAGTTAAAGGGGGAGTTGAAGTTAAAGAGGAAGGGCAAGGAGGGGAGGGGGACAAAGCTCTTGGCACACCCTTCCCTAATAAACTCTATCCTCCATCCAATCAATGAGGACTAGAGCGAGAGCTGTTCCAAATCCACGCTGGTTATAAACTAGAATTGGGTGCAATGATTGCTTCAGGCTGCCTGTTTGGCTTTTAGAAGTGTGCATGGCTCACATATGGCTCAGCTAACCTAACACTTGGGTCTTACCTCAGAGATGAAGAAGAGGACAACGAGGGCATGAATGACATGTGACTTCAAACAGAACGAAAGTGCAAACTGCACCATTTGACTTGGGTCTCAGTGAGGTGGCGATCTGGCCTTCCCTGGTTGATCTGGTTTCGGCAGCTCTCATTTCATACTCTCGCTCTCACTTGTTTGAGCAAAGTAACTAAATATTTCAGCAGTGGAAACATGACTGTCTTGTTTAACAGATTTCTATATTTAGCTCTACAGAGGTAGGCAGAAAAAGCAAACCTACCTGTTGAGTTCTGCCAGTGTGTATGTGCCCTTTTAACAAACAAATCCAGATCACTGTCACTGCACGAGTGACCTTGAGATGTGGGAATTAAACAGGATGTTATGCACAGCTTGAGCTGACCGCAGGAAGCTTCTGAATTCTTAAACTTGGTTGTAAAACAGCCTTGAACGACCAGTCCAAGTGAGGGAAACAAATACTCAAACTTGACTTGGAAACCCGGGTAAAGATAACGTCAAATACAAAAACAGTTGCTAAAAATATAAAGATCCTCCTTTTCTCTAAATGATAAGAACTGGTTACAAGTTACATAAGAAGGAACAACCGCTTTCCTTGACTAACCCTGCACTCCCCATACAGCTGTAAAAAACCAAGGAGTCATATTTCAATTAGGGGAAACAATCAGGCTGTTCTTTCAGCTCTGTGTCATCAAGAGTACTCTCAAAGCTACTGCTCATCCACACAACTATTAATCATAAAATAAACACATACCACATGACCGATTGGCAGTTTCTCGAAACTAAGCTTATTATCTCTGTCTCTCTTAAGGCAGGGAGACTGACGAAACACTCAAAGAATGCCATCTATTCCGACATTAATGACACAAAAATGCCGCTCAACAAAGACAGATTAGGCAGTCATCAGAGAGCTGCAAGCTCACCACCACTGTATTTAGAAGTCTTAGACAACTCAAATATGGCAGTCCTATGCAAAATGCGGCATTGCATAACGAGGTGAAAGCAGTAAAAATATTTTTAAAATCATGCACTTTTTGATATTATTTTAAAAATTTTTTAACCATTTCATTCATAAATACGTTTGTTTTAAATGCGCTGTGCTGACCCTGAGAATTGCAGTTTGAACTTGTTGTGGTCAATATATTTCAGGCTTCAAGCAGGAAGCAGGCACTCACGTGTGCCCCAATTTACTCATGTCACTAAATAAGTTTGAGCACTTCTAGAGTAGCCATAGCCGCCATAGCCACTCCTCAGAAATTCACATTTTTATTATTTTAGGGACAGGACACAATACTTTGTTTCACGAGTAACCTCTATAAGAATGACCCAAATATCTGCAATGCCTCCAAATGTTATGGTCATTTTAATAGGGTGCTGAATCCATGGGACATGTGACCGATTAGCCTTCTCCCATGCCCATGAGAAAAAGTGATAAGTTAATGAATTATTGAGAGCCCATGCGGGGGCCGACAGACAAAGAGCGAAAGCCATGCAATGCAGTCACTTCTGCACCCCATCTGCAGTCAAAGAATCCCCCCAAAGATTGATTCATTGTTAACACAGCCTGACACCCTGTGTGAGGGAGAAAGAGAGTGGTAGATAAAGGGACAGAGAATGGGGGGAACAGGGGGCTCCGTTTGCCAAGAATATGAGCAGAAGTAGCTCATTGGACAGGTTCCCACAGTGGTCATTCTGCCCACTTAGAAAAATACCACATACATGGACTTGAGTAATGGCATTCTATGAGACTCAAAATAAAGACAAGTTAACCCACCTGACAGCTAAAGACTGCTAGTAGAACCATCCTTACTCATTCTTTCCCAGCTACCAACCATCTAATGTCCACATTACTGAGATATCACAGTCTACTTAATCCCATGTGTGAAATCGCTGAAAGTGAGAAAACTCCACAGTAGGCAACAACAACAAAAAAGAAAGAAAGAAAAAAATATACCTGAATGATCCCAGAAACTCTTGCATTGAGATGTAAATGCCTGCAAGTATCGGCAGGGATGGCCCCGGGCAAACAGAGCGACAGCACACCTAGTCCTCAAGCATTTCAGAGAAATGACTAACCTACCCCCTCACTGTTGCCTACACTTGAGCACGCTCTCCAAGAATTTCCTCTTACAACCTTAAAAAACTAAACAAAACAAAACAAACAAAAACAAAAACAAAAAAAAACCCTTGAGTGCTCAACATACACCTTGTCAAGCACAGGGAGGCGAACCCAAACCGGAATCCTGCGAGTGTTTATCATCCTCTGCACTGAAACACATCCATCTGCCTCCACAACCAGTCCGTCTGTCTCTCACGCTCACGTATGCACCTACATGTGATTTACCAGCAGTGAACGCCAACATTTAATCACGTAGAGAGATAGTCCCAGTTATACCAACCACTACAATCACGCGAGCGCTATTTCGCTACAGTCATGCAAATAAATACCACATGCTGGGGATTGTTCAGAGCAGCCACGCTGAGCCAGTCAGTTCAAGTTGGGTTGCAAGCAGCAAGCGAGCAGCATAGTGTAGGCTACTGGAAAATACTGCGTGGTTGCCCACGACCCTGCAGCTGGCAAACTTTACTAATGTAACAACCACTTAAAGAAAACCCGTCCCATTTTAAAATGAAAAAACATTTTGTCATTTTTCCTACACTGTTTTTTTAATGGGTGTTACTTAGATGCTCCAAGTCTCTGTGTCAAAGTATAAGGAGGGAGCTCTGTTTAACAAAACCGAAGTAGATACACTGTAATTAAGAGTGCTAATCTCCACCACATTCACCGTGGAAGCTAGTCACTAGTCCAGAAGGTCATTCAATATTGTTATTTAGATTTCCCCACTAATGAAAACTTCCGCGGTGTACCGTCACACATTAGCTGTGAACACAGACGACTCCAGCAGCATATGAACCGAAACTGTAAAGCAAGGCGGGCTGTCAAGTAGAAAATATAGTCCCCAAAGCAATTCAGCTGTGTGTGTTGACAATGAACACATGCTAACGGCGGCACAAACTTCACGTAAACGTTTCCAAACACAAAAGAGTTCACTCGTGAGCAGAGCTGAGTGTTAACAGCTAGGGTATTGCACCCCAGCGAATCAGAGCCTTGGTCTCGTAAACTTTGTAGCTAGTGGATAATGGAAACGCCAAAAAATACAAAAACCAACAAGAATGGATAGTTATCAAGCCAAGCTCGACGTTCATTGTGATACTACTTATAGGTTAGGAGCTAATAATATTACAGCAAATATCCCATAATAAACAGACACTGGTAAGGTGGTTCGTTTTATCACGGTAGCGTAAAAAAGCACAGCCTGCTCGGAAAGCGAAGCTACACCAACTGCCTCTGTAACGGCCGTGTGCTTTCAAACAAACACCAGAGCCAGTGTTCAAAACTTGCGTATAACTGAATCATAAACCAACTGCAGAAAACTCACCGGCTTCGACGCTTTCATTGAGTACACCAGTTTGTTTTACGCCTCTAGAAACTCTCCGCCATCTTCGGCAAGACCGTGTTTGTTTAAATGGGAAGCACTCCCAGATCGGAGGGAGCCAGCTTGTAGCAGGTCGACTGGACTTCTGGGTAATGTAGTTTTCCCCATTTATAGGTCGCATCAAAGTGTTTGGCGCGTCCTGAAAATGAACTACACGTTCCTTTAATACCCTTAGGTAATATGAGCAGCAGACACAGATATTATTAGGGGATGTAAATTTTCTATTATACACTACATGTAGTGTTAATGGCATAAAGAAGCTTCATACAAACTACTTAGCCCTCCATATCTATAGAGTATCCGTTTTTAATGTTGCTCATTTCTTATTCCTCTTAATTGATCAACATAACACTGATAGCCATTTTGAATTTATTTAAGTTAGGAATTATATATTACTAATAATACAATGTCAGTAAAATTCAGCATAATTGCATGCAATAGGGCCTGAATTATAAACATCAACTAACTAACTGTAAATATTAATCTGAGTTTTTATATACTATGTACTGTGAAATCTTATCTAACACCATTCATTGCAGCACACATCTAGTATCTTATAGTTATATCAGTTGCAAAGTGACTGTCAGTCATATCGATAGCATGTACAGCCTGGTATCACACAGACTAATGGCATACTGTCATTTTTTTTTTTTTAATTAACCGTGGAATCTCTGTGGCCCTTGAGCTGTAACACAGATGATAAAAAATAAAATAAATAATCTCCTCAGTGTTCTCTCAGGCACACCAGTTCAGAATTTTTACAAGTTAAGAAGGGGCGTGGGTAAAAGATGGAGAGAAAACAGCAGGATGAGGGTGCGGGGAGCGAACAAGCAAAAGTATTAAATATGCAGTTAGATCCTTACTTGATCTTTCCTGTCGGAACACTGTACTTTTGGGTGTAACAAAACGGTGTGAAAAAAGTGAAAGGCTGGTCACATATTATCTTTACAGCTAATTGCTTAGATGACACAAACTGCTGCAGCACTTGCAGCCACCCCTGCACTCTGATTTATCTATTTGCTGTGAAGACGGTAAGTATTGCCTGAGGGGTGTCATACGTGATCATGAGGCCATTTTGACCCATGATGCACCACAGAGTGCCACAGGAAGTCATTCCTGTCTGTCAGACTTTACAACTCCTGCTCATGTCTCCAGGACTTTTTTCACAAGTAATATCTTATTTATCTTATACGCATGTACAGTATATTTTTATATATACTATATACTATAATATAGAGAGTTTACATTTTATTTGTTACATATTTATATTTTAATTGAGTGTCTGCAACATTTTAATGTCCCCCCTGGGATGAATAAAGTATCATTCTAACATGAGCATATAAGGACTTATGGATTGAACCACACCCATGAGTGCTTTTCATGGAGAGAAAAAAAAGTGCCTTTTTGTTGTTCATTTCTTTTGGTTTGTTTGTTGGCCTATAGAGAGCCTCAGTTGCATTCCATGAAGAGCCAAAGAGGGGCCCAGTGGCCCTCTGTCTGTACCCCTTCCCCCACTAAACATGGAAAACTGACCGCTGCCCCCAGTACAAGACACTTTA
Organism: Perissodus microlepis; assembly: GCF_051167445.1. Lineage (NCBI taxonomy): Eukaryota > Metazoa > Chordata > Actinopteri > Cichliformes > Cichlidae > Perissodus > Perissodus microlepis. The sequence continues at coordinate 8,930,450 of NC_140465.1, forward strand.
TCCCCTCCCCCTCCCCTTACCACTTTGAAAGGACAGGAGATAGCAGTTTGAAAGGACAGGAGATAGCCCCACAATCATTAATGTATTCAGACCGGTTTACCTGCAAACAGCTAACCACATGCCTTTCTTTGCCCCGCACCCATTCCCATCCCCCCATTCTCAACACTGCGTATGACCACAAAGGACAAAAACACGATCACTGCACATTCCACGTTTCTGTGTGTGAATGAACGATTTTAAGTTATACCGTTTATTAAAGCTGTAGTGTGATTTTTAGTGCAAAGATGCAGGGGGGAAAAGAGACTTTACTTTTGGTTTGCTGCATTTCAACAATTAGACAAATCAAATTATCAGTTAAACGTGAAAACATCTACATTTAGACACATAAATAAGATATTAATAAAATTAAATATATTTAAGTCACCCGGGCATTGTCAGGAATTTTTCTGAGGTAGGCTAATCACTTCTGTGGGTAAACAGTGGGTAAAGCAAAATTATTAGAAGGGCAATTCACGTAAATGTCTTCCTGAAAAACAAGAAATGAACCTGGTAAAACAAAACAAACATGCGCAGTGACAGGGAGATTTATTTTACCCGCAGAACTGATGTGCTCGGAGAGAGGAAAATAAATCTAAATCAGGAGCTGGGGAGCACCGGAAAAATCTAACTAGGGCGCCATCTTGGGGCCTGCCAGGCTAGTTACTAGCTCTCCAGCTCCACTCAAATACGAAGGTCACAGGGCGGAATCTGCAGTGTGGATACCTAACCGTATCGGCTTGAATAGACAAGTATGGCACAAGTATATTAAAGTTTATATGTCAGACTTTTCCGACCATAAAATGGTTGGGAATGAGTTATGCGGTAACAACTATAGCTAACTATCAAGCTAATTATTGAGCTGTTTTTATTTGGCTAGAGAGGTGTCGTGGGAACAGTTCCCTTATCATTTGATATTAGGAAACATGATATTTATTTTTGCGTCATATACCCGACACACAGTTTTTTATTAACATGAATTAGAAACTTTTGGTAGGTAGCAACCAACAGGCTACATACACGAAAGGAGTCTTAATTTTTAATTTTCCTCATTATCATACCTAAAACCTTTATTATATGTTGAGACAGTTTTGCAGAAGGACCTCTAAAGTCTGATTTTACACAGTTATATGTGTAGTCATAGTTTATTTTACAGGTTTCTATGTCAGCTTCCTATTTAATCATGTATCATAGATTACATTCACCCGGTACTTTTCTAGCTAGCAGACTCTGGTTTAAGGGGTATTTAGTGATTTGAGATACAGACGAAGAGAAGAATTTGGGAAGTTTTTTTTTCTTGTTTTTCTTCTTTTGACCCCCAGAGCCTTTAGCACGCTCTTCTGGCAATGTTTAACTTTTTTCAGTAATTTTACATCGTTATTTTCTGAGTTCATCTCGCGAAGGTAATAAATAACAACTACAATATCATTGCCATTATTATACACCGTGCACCATCTAACATTCATTTCCTTCATTTGGCAGCATATGTGTCTGAATCAACAGACAAAAGCTATCATTTGGACTAGAAGATTAATTCAGATGAATTTGTTAATTTTTGACGTCCAGTGAATTTATGGGCTACTGAGTGGCATGCTGTGATAACGTTTTACCACTAGAGGTCATTGTTGTCTTACTTCCTGTAGAAGAGAGGCCACAAACGTCTGAGGAAAGGAGCCAGGTGGTGCTCAGAAGACAAACCTTATACCTTTTCAGAAATATACAACAGTAATTGCACTCTGGCTTTTTTGAATAATCATTTCCTCACAGAGGAACAATAATCAGCTTTCCTTTCTTTAGCATATCACTCCACGCCAAGATGTATGCCTGGAATTTAGAATAGAAAACAGGAGCAGTGGGTAGTTTATTATCTGCAGTTTATTGTTCTGTAGATGGTTTTCCGTCACCAATGCCAATTTTATTTCGGCAGTGAGCACTGAGCTATGAGTCTATATATCTTTGCTAAACAAGCCAGATCCGTGGGCTCTTTGTTTGAAGAATATTAGCCACGAGTTTTTATTCACCACCACACAGAGGAATAAACTGACAGCGCAATTTGCTTTGTTACATTTATAATGACTCAGTTATAAAGAGTAAAGTGTTTTCATGAATGAGAAAGTTAAGGGTGTAAATTTCAGATAATACCTCTGTGGTCCCTCGCACTGCATTTTATTTCTTTTCAAAGAGACAAACACGTAGTTTTCACAGGAAGAGGCACTCCCTTGCTCTTTCTATAGGAATTAAGAGGATAAGTAGCCGTCAGATACTGCTAATCAAATGGACTTGATTAACTGATGAGGTGTGACTACCTCTGTGAAAGTAGATGTTTTGGCAGATTGCTGGTCTGGGGCATTCAGGTGTGTGTTAACACAGTGCTAAGGAAGAAAGACATCAGCAGTGATCTTAGAGAAGTAATTGTTGCTCCTCATTTCCATTTCCGAACAACATGAAGTCAGTCATTCTACAGTGAGACAGATTGTTCAACAGTGGAAAACATTCAAGACAGCTGCCAATCTTCCCAGCAAGCTCACCCCAAGGTCAGCCCATACAATGCTCAGAGAAACTGCAAAAAAGCCAGGAGCTACAATTTGGACTACAGACATGTAGGGTAGCTTTACAGTTAGCATGTTAAATGTTTATAATGTTAAATGTTCATAACACTACAATTAGAGAAAGAAAATAGAAAATGACAAGTATGGCTTATTTGGAAGAGTTGCCAGGAGAAAACCTCTTCACTCAAAAAGAACATTCACAGGGTCGCTTAGCTTTGCAAAGTAGCATCAGAGTAAATTACAAGACCTCTGGAACAATGTCCTTTGAACAGATGAGATCAAAGTGGAGATGTTTGACCAAAACCAAACACAGGATATCAGCACAAACACCCCCATACCAACTGTCAAGCATGGTCATGGAGGGGTAATTATTTGAGCTTGCTTTGCCATAGTGAAAGCTTTCATGAAACTGCATCATGCAGCTGAACAATGATCCTAAACACACAAATCCACAACAGAATGCCTGAAAAAGAAAAGAATTGAGGTGTTCTTGTGGTTCAGCCAGACATCAGCCTGACTGAAACACTGTGCCAGGGCCTAAGAGAGCTGTGCATAAAGAAATGCTCGCAAACCTCAATGAACTTATGCAGGATTATAAAGAAGAGTGGTTCAAAATCGCTCCTCAGTGACAGGAAAGACTGAAAAAAGGTTATACAGAAAACAATTACTTAGGATTATTGCTTCTGCGTTATGGACTATACTTTTCACAGGATTGCAGAGTCCTGTGAAAACTTTCTTTTCCACATGACCGTGTGCACAGATGCACAGTGCTTATGCTTTAAACACCCTGAAATACTTATATCTTAGTTAAAGGTTGGTCAAAATTAGGCAACTTTAAATTTTTGCTTTATAAGTTTCACTTAATGCTAGAAGTGAAAATAAAGCTTAATGTAAAAAAGAAACACGTGTGAACCCTTTACAATGAAATATAAAGTAACATACAGATTCTTATACTCTTATTTAATTATCCTGCATGCTTGAAAGTGATAACAGAAACTGAACCACTGCAACCACATTGTTAACAACAAACAACACCAGTTCAAAGGCCCAGGTATGACTGAAACACATGACTGTAATTTGGTGTTCAGACTGAACTTTTACAGGTCAAACACACAGAGTGCATTTCATGTAGTGTCTGCCTACCCACTGGCTTTTATTTACATTGCAGTTTCTTTATCTTTCCCATGATGTCAGCTTACTTTGAGGGTGGAAACTTGTGAGACAAATTCCTTTCTAACACCACACGGGCCTGTTTATTATGCATGTGACTGCTGACTGCTGTTCGTAGCTGTACTGAAGAGCTCCTTTATAGCAAGTTGTCTGCAGGCTTCTTGTTATGTGTGGGTTGTCAGTGGCTGATTATTTTGATCTGGGCCTAGAGATTCCTGCTAGCTCTGAGTACTGCGTTTCAGCTTGCCTGTGCTAAACAAAAGACAAGCAGCCAGGAAATACACCAGCCAATCAGCAGCTGCCTTATATGCTGACAGCACATGGAGCCAGTCCTAGCGTAGCTTTTATCTGAACAGTTGAGTCGGACAGCTTGGAGAGCCGTGGCTGTGCTCTGAGCAGGGTGAGGGCTGACAGGGCTGTCCTCCATGTTTTAATAAGCATTGACATATCACACAGAGTATTTAGCCATGCATCCACAGAGGTAAGCCTTATTTTCATCTTTTTCCACATATACTACTTTGTCTATGAGGCACCAGATCTGTGCCTGAGTAATAATATAGGTTTGTCTGACAGAATGGGGGAGGGGAAGCATATTTGTCACTCACAGCACAGGAGTGGAGCCTGGAAGGAGAGCAATGCATGGTATAGTATAACAGACAGCCTCTGCTAGCTGGTTGGCTCAGTGGATATGCATAGTAGAGGGCCATAGGTCACATCCAAGGTCATTGTATGGTCTGACTAAGAAAACCTGCTTCCTTTTGTAAAGTTCAAAAGAGAAGTGACGTTCTGTGACTGTCCCTGGCCTTTGACAGGCCCAGTGAGAGAAACCAGGCAGGATGGGAGAGCAGTTCAGAGAGGAGATCCCAGAGGAATTAACAGATGGTAAACTGACAGCACAGCAAGTTTAATTTAGACCTCGAACAAGGATGAGAGCAAGGCAGCAGGGTACTGTTGTTAATTGTTTGCCAGACTAACACGGCAGGGAAGAACAGACTGTAAATGATAAAACTGTATTTTCATCCGGAACCCAGTTCACCCCAGAATGGGGAATGCAACCCCCCCCCAAAAACAAACAAACATGCTGTTAAAAAGCCTGTGAGCTGATGATCATTATTATAAAAATACAAATTATTTATTGAGTAAATATGCTGTAGCTGCTTATTTATCACGAGCTTGGAAAAACTGCCTGAGCTTAATGGTGTGCACTGCCTCCCAGTGTTGTTCTCTGCTGCTGAGTGTCAGCCATTTTAGAGAGCTTCCCCTTTCTGTCCCTCTGCTCCAAGCACACTGAGTATTTGTATGTAAGACAGAAGGAAAGAAGGGAAGGACTTCCTCTCAAAAGGCTCTGCACAGAAACCTCATCTCATCCAGAGAAGCTTTTGCAGCCTTTTTGAAGTCGACCAGGTTAGATTGAATTCTGTTTATGCATAATGGTGTTGGTGTTTTGTGTGCATGGAGCAGATAAACATTTTAAATTCAGTCAATGATTGTGTCATTTTTCTGTCGGTTTAGCAACATTATTTATATACCATGTAATATTATTGATAAGGATTATAATGGACAGAGCAAGTCAAATGTAACCAGTGGAGCTATGGCCTGGATATAATATGGTGTTTATAAATGTGCTTGACCAGGGTTCAGGAATGATTTGTAAGGACTGAAACAACAAAGTCAACACTCAGTTTGCTGTGAATGGTGTCTGGTAATGTGTTAAATCCCCCCCCCCCCCCCCCCCCCCCCCAATTCCACTACGCTTTTTTTCAGGATTTGTGCAGATACACTCATACCTACACATACAGCCTTTTTAGTTTGGTTTGTGCCTTTACAGAGTCCTTCCTCGCATTAAATAGATATAACACATTTTAAGGTATGGTTTTCCCACAGAAAACTGGTCATTTGCTTAGTAATTCTTAGTGACTTCTGTGCCTCGCTCATCACGCTTTCCTTTTTTACCAGGAGTATCCAAGAACGGTTTCCTAGTGTCAAACGCTTGAGCGTGTATCTGTTTTATCTCGTAGTTTGTATTTATGTTTTATGAGAACTGTGTTTGAATTGTGTATGCTATTTGTATCCATGTCTTTGAGGTACTTCATGTAAGGAAATAAATATATTTGGCTTAAAAAAAATGAATACCTCTGCTTTAACGGTCAGCTTACGTCACACTGTGTGCTCAGATTTTCAGGCAGGCAGTAGATGGAGGAAGGAGGCTATGCAGTCCATAGTGTCTAAAAGGCCTGTGACATTTTTCAGCCTCATCTTTGTGTCCACCTTTAGGGCCCTTGCTATATATCAGCATGCCGGGGCACATCATAAGCTGCATGTGGTCCTGTGCAGCAGATCTGACTGGTGCCGTGTGTACGTGCTATGTGTGCAGTGTGCACATTGGCCAAAGAGAGAGAGCGTGAGGGAGAAAGAGAGAGAGAGAGAGAGAGTGTCTTCAAAATGGACGCCATACACATATCCTGGCTGAGAGCACAGAGAGAAGGAATCTGATCCCCTCCTTGTCAAGCCCATAGGGCTGCATCTTACATGTCTGATAAAAGGAACAGAGCCAGAGTATGACTGGATGGAGTTTTAAGGCAGTGAGGGACTTGGTTTTCACGAGTGTTTTTGTGACAGCGAGGATCAGTCCTCTCTGCATTGCAGCATTGTGGTTGAGGAGAGCGGGGAGAAGAGAGCCTGTGTGGCACACCGAGCTGAGCACCCAATCAGGCACCTCCGTGTGGTGCTTGAGCCAATCGGCAGCTCGCAGCCGAGGTTAAAGATTGTCAATTGCAGGAGAGAGCAGCAGGGAGAGAAGGCCTTCTGGGAAACCTGGACCCATCTTTTCCCTCATCCCCCAACGTCCTCAATTGATAAAGATAAAGATTAAAGAATAGGCTGAAGAATCTGTATGTGAGTAAGGAAAAAAGGTATGCCGTTCATTTCCTACATTGAGGCATGATTGTTATGGCAGTGGTGGGTGTGGAAGGGGATGTGTCAGAAGGTTACAGAGTTACAATGTGCTGAACTGAACGTGCTGTGGTCTCTGATTTATAAAGGGATTTTGTCAGGATAGACAGCAGTGAGTTCCCTCCTGTCTCTCTTTCCCTTTGTGTGTTGTTGTATTTCCTGGCCTGGACAGGACATGGTGGTGCAGGGGTAAGCTGTCTAAGGCTGTCCAGAAAGGCTGGATGAGGAGGCCAGTAAAGCAGCTTCACTGCACTCTTATTTTTGTCTATAGATGTGCTGTATTTCTGGATGTCATTTCATCTTACTGTAGGGATTGAGGAGGTTGAAGGGTGTGGGGGTTGGGGAACAAGATAATCAAAATGGAAGCAGTATTCTAGCTGGATGAAAACAATACATTTAAAAGGTGTTTTTCCTCAAGTGTAAGGGAAATAAATATGGAAAAAACCTGGTTCATCTGAGCACAGAGGCCACTGCATCTGCTGTGGCGTCAGAGAAACCGTAATAACAAAAGAAACGACAACAGAGCACCTGTAAACCAAGGTGACTCAGATGAGAAAAAACCTGTTGGTTTGAGAGCACATTTTGGATTGCATTTGAATGTTCTTTTTCTCCAACAGAACTGTGGATGTGATTGTGCTTTCCACTACGATGCTCTGGCTGGTATTGGCTCGATTAATGAATATTACTTTTTGTTTAGACTATTTACATGCTGTTAACTTGTTGGATGTCAGGAAACGCAGACATTTCTTTCCTGTGTTTTCATATTTACTATTTATTAGGTCAGTAGAGAAAAGTGTCTAATACTAATAAATGGAGAATGGCAGCACACATTGTACTCATGTTGTCTCAGTATTGGTTAATTTTAACTTTCCTTGAGATCAAGATGTGGCCTTTGTTCTGAGCTGCTGGTATATTGGTTTGCTCTCTCATTTTGAGTCTTCTAGCTGCAAAACATTCACATAAATTGTTCGGACTATTACCAGTGGAGCATTTGTTTTCAGGTTTTGCAGTGTTGTGTTGTACTGTTGAAGTTTTGCTTACTCTATCTTCTAAAGTCAATCTTACCTTTTTTACCTTTGAAAATCAAAGGAATTATTTCTTGACATGACATAGACTTACTGCTGGATATCATTCACATCAAGTCTTTGAAACCTGTGGTACTTTAGCTCAGCTCCTTTCTTGAAATACTGAGACGCTTCTTCCCGACTATGTGACCCAACTCTCACCAGAAACCTGTTGTCATTTTTTCTCTAAAAGAACTTTTCTTCACTTTTCTGGATCACACAGGAGGTGATCCAGAAAGTTATATAATACGGTTAAGAAAACCTGACCACTTGCATACCTACTAATGAACCTCACAACTGGAAGTCATTAATAAGAGAGGTTATTTTGTATTCAGCAGTGAGCTTTATTAATTCTGGTCCTTTTTCTTACTTGCAATTTGGTTCAATCATAATTACACTAAGAAAGTAACGCTCCTCATGTGCACATGCACCATGTGGTGTCTTCCCCCCCCCCCCCCGAAACATTTAGAAAAATAACAATATGACATTTTCAACTGTCTGTTACATTTGACTGCACTACACATTTGAATACCTGTGGCGATGCTCTTTTCAGTTTGGAAGAAGAAGAAGAGGGAAAAACAGAAGAACAGGCTGTAACAGAAGAAATGGAGATCTCAACACGGTCCAAAGGTAAAAATAAAGTATGCAAGGTATTCAGATGGTAAAGCTCTCTTTCTCAACCTGCAGCGTTTCTATACTTTTTATGTGTAAAGTGATTTTGGTTTGGTTTATTACTATGAATTAGATGCACTAACTCACAGTTCACCTGTGGCAACCCCTTGCAAATAAGATTACATTTGAAAGAAGCTAATTTATTGGCGCCACTCAGTTGTGTGAGTTCAAGAAAAGATGGTTGTCATTTCTGATACTTTTTCCTGCTTTTAGAATCAATATGTCTGTTTGATCTCTGATTATTGTCTGCAGTTTCAGAGGCTGGTTCAACAGAAAGGGTGGCACCAAAAAGAAAGATGCCCAGTCCTTCTCAGTCATCCAACGGTCACTCCTCTGCTGAGACCTCACCGTGCCCAGTGAAAAAGAAGAAGAAACCAGGTGCTGTTAGCAGCAGCAAAGACCAGGTACCAGTCAGTTCACAGCTGAGGATTTTTTATAAATAAACTATATTTATAATAATAACACAGCAACAACTAGTTGATCATATTTTATAGTGACAGTAAAATTGATAAAAATATCAACAGTCCAAACTTTTTAAAGATACATTTATATAGTTAAAAGAAAATATATTTTGCTCTTATGTATTATCTTAATTAAAGGCTCATTTTTCACAGATAATTACAAAAATATTTTGTTTCTTATCTAGTGGCACTGATAATGTAAAAGGGTTTTAGGGGGTTTTGTTCAAATGTGTAATAATAGATGATCCAAAATATTTAGGAGAGAATCACATGTTACTAGAAAATATCAGCACTTCACTCTTTTGAATTTGTGCTTTTCAGTATATGGGATTAAATATCCTGCACTAGCCTGTATAGATATTGTATCATTACCAATCACCGGTGATTTTGCCAAAAGGTGTATTCAAGATGCCAGATTTATTTACTGCAAAGAGCAGTGGACATTGTCCCTTCTGAATGTGAAAGGCATGGACAAATCAGGCTACAGTATTCATTAAGTTTAAGTCAACTCAGACTTCAATAAGTTACACAGTTTTAATAGCACAAGATAATTCTTTTGTGATGTATTGTATCGTTGGGAAGTTTCTGATAGGGCTTATATAAGATTTAGAGGCCATGTCCAATATTTTTGATGTTTGTCTGTTAGTTTTGACCTGATTAATACTGTTAATGCCTGAGTATTATGTGAAAATGAAGTCTGTGCAGCTGTAATTTTAACAAATGCTTTTATAGTTGCCAGTATTTCAGTAAAATTCTCTACAATCTGTACTATAATAATTACATGATTACTTGTGGCTTATGATTTAGCTTGCATTGCCATGTGAACGCTTTTCTTGCTTTCTGCTCAAAGCAAATCACAAATTTACATTAAGATAAGATAAGACTTTATTGATCCCACAACGGGGAAGTTTTTGCATCACCTCAGCTCAGGTACAGATATCAGAAGGAAATACAAAAATAGAAATAAGTACAATCAGTGAAAAAAAATAAGATAATACACTATATACAATGGCAGCATACACAGTATGTGATTATGGATATGGTTGGAAATATGGAAGACATAAACTATATAGCTTGACATAACTATTGTACCACTATATTCCTATTTATAGACATGTACACACACACATGTACACACTAAATATACATATGTATAGATATACATACATATATACCTGCACATGTCCGTACACATGGAAGGTCCATTATGCATGAAGTGGTGACCGTGGATGTTCACAGTGTCCAGTGACTTATGACATCGTGATTGAGGAGTTATAGAGTCTAACTGCTGTTGGGATGAATGATCTGCGAAAGCGCTCCTTCCTGCAGCGAGGGTGTTTCAGTCTCTGACTAAAGGAGCTGCTCAGCCCACTCACATACTCATGCAGTGGGTGATGTGGGTTGTTCATGATGGATGTCAGCTTTACTAACATCCTCCTCTCGCCAACCACCTCCACAGACTCCAGGGGACATCCCAGCACGGAGCTAGACCTCCGCACCAGTTTGTCAATCCTGCTCCTGTCCCTGTCCATGCATCCACTCCCCCAGCAGGTCACTGCATAGAAAAGGGCAGATGCTACCACAGTGTCATAGAATGTCCTTAACAGAGTCCTGCAGACTCCGAAGGACCTCAGTCTCCTCAGCAGGTGGAGTCGACTCTGGCCCTTCTTATACAGGATGTCTGTATTTGTAGTCCAGTCCAGTTTATTGTTGAGGTGAACACCCAGGTACTTATAAGAGTCCACTATCTCAATGTCTTTCCCTTGGATGTTCACCGGTGTTGTAGGGGGTGACTTCCTCCTGAAGTCTATGATCATCTCCTTTGTCTTGCCGGCGTTGATTTGGAGTACGTTGGTCTCACACCAGCCAACAAAGTCACTGATGACCCCCCTGAATTCCTGATCATTCCCGTCTGATACGCATCCAATGATGGCTGTATCATCTGAGAACTTCTGTAGATGGCAATCGTCCGAATTATAACAGAAGTCTGAAGTGTAAAGGCTGAACAGGAAAGGTGAGAGAACCGTGCCCTGTGGTGCCCCCGTGCTGCAGATTACCACCTCGGACACAGTCATGGAGCCTCACATACTGTGGTCTGTTGGTAAGGTAGTCGATGGTCCATGCAGTCAGCTGTTTGCCTACTCCGGCTCCCTCCAGCTTCCCTCTCAGTAGTGCAGGTTGGATGGTGTTGAAAGCACTGGAGAAGTCAAAAAACATGATCCTCACAGTGCTCCCCGCCTGCTCTAGGTGAGAGAGGGATCGGTGTAACAGGTAGATGACAGCGTCATCCACCCCGATTCCAGAACGGTAGGCGAACTGCAGGGGGTCCATTACTGAGCCCACCAGTGGCCGAAGGTGGTGCAGGATGAGCCTTTCCATGGTCTTCATCAGATGAGAAGTCAAGGCAACAGGCCTCACACAGGAAGTCTTCCACAGTTCAGGAACCCTCTCCAGGCTCAGGCTTAGGTTGAAGATGGAGGAGGGTTAATGGAACCTGGGGGTGGGAGAGGTGATAAGTGGGCCATTGTCAAATCTGTTAAAAAACAGATTCAAGTTGTTAGCCCACCCCCGGCCAGCAGACACTGTGGCTCCTCCATTGTCCTGGAAGTGTCCAGAGATTTTTTCATGTTCCTCCAGACTTCTCTGACGTTTTTCTGTTGGAGTTGGTTTTCCGTCTTCCTCCTGAAGCACTCCTTGCCTTCTCGGATCTTGTATTTAAGATCCTTTTGGACTTTCTTAAGTTCCTCCTTGTCTCCCGACCAGAAAGCCCTCTTCTTCTTGTTCAGCAGGGCCTTCAGTTCTGGGGTGACCCACGGTTTATTGTTTGAGAAACACTGTATTTTCTTGGTAAGGCACAGTGTTCTCAAGACAGAAATTAATGTAGTCCGTGATGCAGTGGGTGAGGGCGTCGATGTCCTCACCCACTGCCTCACCGTGAGGCTTGCAGAGTTCCTGCCAGTCTGTGCATTCAAAACAGTCTCTTAGGGCCTCAGTGCGTTCCTCAGACCACACCCTTATCACCTTCTTCGTGGGGGAGTTCCTCTTCACCATAGGAGTGTAAGTGGGGTGGAGAAGGACCAGGTTGTGGTCTGAGTGGCCAAGCAAGGTGAGGGGTGATGCACTGTAAGCCTGCTTTGTGTTGGCAAACAATAGATCCAGGGTTTTGCTGTCCCTTGTATGGCAGTCAACATACTGGGAGAAGTTAGGGAGAGTGACAGATAGTGAGGCATGATTGAAGTCCCCAGAGTCCCCAGAGATAATATGATTGCATTAGATAAATGATTGGTGGTAAATCACTTTGCCCATTATGTTGTCCTTTGTAAATAATTAGTTATCCCCACAACCTTGATTCCCATTTAATCAAGATTGTCCACACTGTTTTCCCCTTTTATGTTATAAAACACAGACTGAAATCACGGAATGAAGCTACATTACCTAGAATAACTGGACTTGTAATTCTTTTATGGTAGACTCATAAAACAGCAGTCAGTGTGTAACAGAGTCAGTCTGTGTTTTGGATGGTAACTTCTGTGTGCTTTTTGTCAATGCTTTGCATGTCTGCTTGGCTTCTCTAATCTCTGGCCTGATTTTGATCTCCCCCAACTTTGTGTTTCTTTTGCCTGCATTCCAGTCAGAACTAAGACATGGTCCCTTTTACTATGTGAAGCAGCCAGCACTCACCACAGACCCTGTTGATGTTGTACCGCAGGACGGCAGGAATGACTTCTACTGCTGGTTGTGCCACCGCGAGGGCCAGGTGCTCTGCTGTGAGCTCTGCCCCAGGGTGTACCACGCCAAGTGTCTCAAACTACCAGCCGAGCCCGAGGGCGACTGGTTCTGTCCGGAGTGTGAGGTACTCACTCAGGAATGTGAAAAATATATTAGTGTTGTAAAGCGTAGGTTAATCCTGTACTTATATTGGCTTAATAAAATAAGACCAACCAGTAAGTATGGATTGTAGATGACAAAGATAGGTTGTCAGGCTTTCGTATGCTCAGTGCAGATATAACAAAAGTGTTTGTTTTCTCCTGGTGTCTTTTAGAAAATAACAGTTGCCGAGTGTATAGAGACTCAGAGCAAAGCCATGATGATGCTTACTATAGATCAGCTGTCTTACCTGCTAAAGTTTGCCCTGCAGAAGATGAAACAACCAGGTGTAAGTATTCTGTTACCCCTGTGTTTCCAGAAATTCGTGCTGCTAAAAAGTTTGAAGGCACAAATTTCTTTTTCATGTGTATGTTCACATGCAGTATATCACTGGGATTTTGGCATCTCCTCTTTGCTGACCAGTGGTGATTTTTAGACACCTTTTGCAGCCAAACGATAACTGTACTACCATCTGTCATATCAGATAATCTGCACATCCTGAGGTGCAACCTCCTCACAAACAGTCCAGCATGGTATAATATTGATTTGCATGTGCTAATAATTTCTAATAACACAACTAACAATCATTTGATAATGATGGGCCTGACATGGCTGGAAACCATGAAAGTAAATATCCTAGCTGGTGGTGAGGATACAGCTGCCCCTCTCACTCTCTTTCAGGATCATCCCCGCTTGTCATCTCGCTCCCCCCATGCAGCTTCCACGCAGAGAAAGACTTATAATTGGGTAATCAATTACACCACTAACAAGACCCCGTCATGATTTCTTCCTCCACTAGTATTCCTCCTTCTGTTTGAAGCGGCTTTTAGAACTTTTAGTAGTAGCATGGTGGTAGCATGTTGGTTTGTGGCAGAGGGGACAGGTGTTGAAAAATAAGCTTTAGGCTAAGGTGTAATAAATATTGAAAAAAAGCTAAGGTTTAGTTTAGTTTATTTAGCTTCACTCTCTTCTCTGTTTACATAATCCTAGACTGAACCATTCCAGAAACCCGTGTCTCTTGAACAGCATCCTGATTATGCAGAGTATATTTTTCATCCTATGGATCTCTGCACACTTGAGAAGGTAATACGTTGAGCAGTCGCGACGATTGGATAGTGTAAATGTGGAAAAGTTGAATCATTTGACATTTAAACATCATTTCTTTTTGTCACCACAGAATGTCAAAAAGAAAATGTATGGCTGCACAGAGGCCTTTTTGGCGGATGCAAAATGGATCTTGCACAATTGTATTATATACAACGGAGGTATGCTCCTCGATGTGTGAGCTGTATTACACTTATCTATAGTTATGGTATAATAAGTATAGTAATGCACACGATGCATGACTGTGTTAATAGCAGATAATTACACTTTCCTCAGATTAGCTGATATTAATGTGTTATTAGAGTGCATTTCCAGATTAGGACAATTAACAGTAATTCTGACTTATATAAAATAACAGTATAACTAAAAGATTTAAAAGCTTTTACGTAATTGTCCTTATTTCAGGCAACCACAAACTTACAACTACAGCTAAGGTGATAGTAAAAATCTGTGAACATGAGGTAAATATTACTTTACTTTTCATTATGGGTAACACTATGACATCTGAAACTTAATTTAGCCATCTTTAATTGTGCATTTATTTGTTTCGTTTTGTTTTCAGATGAATGAGATTGAAGTTTGCCCTGAGTGTTATTTATCTGCGTGCCAAAAGAGAGACAACTGGTTCTGTGAGCCTTGTGTAAGCTGAGTTACCTGAAGTTTCTGCTGATCATGCTATCAGAACCTACTCAAATGTACAAATCTTTAGAGTACAACTCTGTAGTTCCAGTGTTTTACTGTATGTCTGCAGAGTAACCCGCACCCTCTAGTGTGGGCCAAACTGAAAGGGTTTCCATTCTGGCCTGCTAAAGCTCTGCGGGACAAAGATGGGCAGGTGGATGCTCGTTTCTTTGGGCAGCACGACAGGTATCAGTCCTTTGCTCTTCAGTTACTTGGGCTTGGTGGCATATTACAGTCTTTGTGTTAAAACAAGAGACATATTATTGATCTTCTTCTTTCAGGGCCTGGGTTCCTTTAAACAATTGTTACCTCATGTCCAAGGAAATTCCTTTTTCTGTAAAGAAGACCAAAAGCATTTTCAACAGTGCCATGCAAGAGATGGAGGTTTATGTGGAGAATATGAGAAAGAAGTTTGGAGTGTTTAATTACGCCCCCTTCAGGACGCCGTACACGCCGGACAATAATTTTCAGATGCTCCTGGATCCCTCTAACCCCTCGTCAGGTCCCATCAAACCTGAGAAGCAAGAGAAGATCAAGCTGAGTTTTGATATGACCGCATCGCCTAAAATTGCATTGACCAGGACCTTGTTACCTGGGGCTGGGGTGGGAGGAAGCGCAGCAGGACGCCGGCTCCCTCTCACTGACATGCCTCGCTCACCCATGAGCACCAACTCCTCTGCTCATACAGGTTCAGATGGGGAACAAGAAACAACTGACAAGTCCCAGACAAAAGCATCAAACAGCCAGTTCAGTACAGGAGAGGAGTCCATGGACTGCACAGGTGTGTGAGTGCCACTCCAAGTCCTCCCCTGTATCAACTATGAGCAGTATGTTGCTAGCAGATGTGGTTATTCATATATTTATCAACTACTAAACCTGTAGTCACCTTTAAAATTAAATCTGTATATCTGCTGATATAAAGCAACTGTGATAACATAATTTAAAAACATATATATATATATATATATATGTAATAAGCATTGCATATATCTGTCTGCTTATATCTGCATTGTGTAGACAGTAGACCTTGTTTCAAAACAAATATCTATCGACAGTCTCACCAGCTCATCCTCGACCTGGTGGTGCAGGTGGTTCCTTGGACAGCCCCAAATCATTACCCTCTCAAGCTCCTGGCATCCCCAAGCAGGAGAAGACACCACAGACAGGAAGTATTCTGAACCTTAATCTAGGTGAATCCTTTATGCCTTTGTAACACAAACTACAACACACAATAATGTGTTTAAAAATGTCTCCCTCTATTTTAAAAACCACTTCTACCGCACACACTATGACTGTCAAGTAATAAGATCTTTCCTTATTGCTCATGTACATATGCACATTCTCTAGATCGAAGTAAAGCAGATATGGACCTAAAGGAGCTGAGTGAAACAGTTCAGCAGAAACAAGGAGCCACACCTGTCCTCACATCTCCAAAAAGACAAATCAAGAGCCGTTTCCAGCTGAACTTAGACAAAACCATTGAGAGTTGCAAGGCCCAGTTGGGTTAGTAGAGATACTACTGAGGCCAGTTTTGTAATTCCTTTGTGTTGATAATTTGTTACCAGTGTCATAATTGAAATATTAATTGGGTTTTGTTTGTTTTTGTCATTTTGGGACCTTCTTCATAGATATGTCCCAGGACACAGTTTATTGTGGTGTGACAGCCTCTTTCATTGCTTTGTAGGTATTGGTGAGATCTCTGTGGATGTGTACAAAGGTGTTGAACACAGTGACTCAGAAGAGACTGATAAATCTGACTCCAGTGACAGTGAGTATGGCAGCGATGAGGAGCAGAAGACCAAGAATGAACAAGACACAGCACCCAGTGAGGAGCCCCAGAAGGAAGCCACCAAAACTAATGTCAAAGACCAACCTTCCCCCAGCAATGAAGAGGAGGGTAGAGCTGATTTACTTGTAGCAACTGAATCAGCAGCTGGTGAAGCCAGTGTGACGGTGTCTGACGCTCAAACTAAAGAGAAAACGAGCAGTGAAGTAGAAAAAGAGAGCCCAGAGAAAAGCAAAGCACCTCGGGAATCACCTGTTCCCAGAGAAAAGTCTCAGGTGAAACAAGAGACAAAGCAGACTGTGCCAGTGGAGGACTCTGACTCAGAGAGGGAACTGGTTATTGATCTTGGAGAGGAGCAAGGTGGCAAGGAAAGGAAAAGGAGAAGAAAAGACAGCGCTACTGTTAAAGATTCAACTACTGGTAAAGTTGAAGATGACAGTTATACTTTCTCTGTGTGTCTGACTAGAAATTGTCTAACACTTCATGTTATAGTCCTTATTTTGTTTAAACCTTATCAACTTTGTATGGGCAAAATTGGCAAATAAGATATGATTTTTCCTGTAGGTAAAGCTTCTATAACGTCAACGCCCCCATCTCAAAACAGCACGGCACCTTCCACACCCTCTAGTGTTTCCATGCAGTCCCCTGTGGCCATTCCTGTCACTGTGGTCTCCTTCACTGCTCCTTCTCCTGCAACCATTAGCCTCGCGTCTGCATCCAGTGCCACTGCAACACCCCCCCCTTCCACGTCCACCTCGACCACACCGGCTTTGAAGAAACAGCGCCCTCTGCTGCCTAGAGAGACAGTGCCAGTGGTACAGAGGGCTGTAGTGTGGAATCCCACAGCTAAATTTCAGACCTCCTCTCAGAAATGGCACATGCAGAAGGTGCAACGTCAGCAGCAAAACCAGCAACCTGTGGCAACCACACAAATGCAGGCGTCATCTCCCAGGCAAGGCCAGACGCAAGTGCTAACCCAGACCCAGGCAGCTGCAAACGGCTCTACAGCAGTCTCCTCCTCTTCACAAAGCACACGCTATCAGACCAGACAGGCGGTGAAAGGTAAAAAACAAGCTTCACGGTATGCTAAACTAAGTATGACCTAAAACTGTGTGACTCAATACAAGTCAAGATTCCTTCATGTAAGAGTGGTTAGACAACGCACAGACCTAAAGAGCAAAATGAATTAGAATATTTCAATTTGATGGCTACAGTGAAAATGTTCTACTTGCATGTTTCACCATGTGAATAATAGTGTTTCTTATTCCAGCTGTTCAACAAAAAGACACCCTACTCAGCACGTCCACTTCAGCTGTCACGCTGGTTTCCAGTAGCCCAGCTTCCGTTGCCATGATGGCAGCGTCGAGTTTAGGCACGGCTGCTGCACCTTCACCAGTGGCAACAGACCTATATATCCCAACTGCCTCGGCAGATGTGGCGGCAGACATTGCCAAGTACACAAATAAAGTTAGTGCATATTTTCTTAGACAAGCAATTTGTTTTATGTTTTCACTGGAAACACTGCTGGTGTAGTAAAAATGCACGAGATACATTAGCCCTGGGCAACTTTAAAACTACATGTTAGCGACAGAACAACCTTTGTGTTATTAGTCTGGGTGAGAGGCAAAGTATATAATTTTTAATGACACATCCTCATAAAATTGTCTTCTTTCTTTCAGATAATGGATGCAATTAAAGGTACAATGAGTGAAATCTACAACGACCTTTCAAAAAATCCTTCAGGGAATACAGTAGCAGAGGTAGGTGGTTGCTCTCGGTTGCATATAGACTGAAAGCGATTCAGCTCATTTCCTTATCCTCGTATGCCTTTATCTTTTTCTTTTTTTTACAGATAAGAAGACTGAGGATTGAAATAGAGAAATTACAGTGGTTGCATCAGCAAGAGTTGTCTGAAATGAAGCACAACCTTGGTGTGAACTTTATCAGTCAGCTACTAACCATGCAGTCTTCTTTCCCCTCACACTGTACAATTAGTTCTACCCGTGTTTGGTCACGCTTGTGTTCTTCAATCTAGAGCTTACGATGGCAGAGATGCGGCAAAGTCTGGAGCAGGAGAGGGAGAGGTTGGTGAGCGAGGTGAAGAAACAGATGGAGCTGGAGAAGCAGCAGGCAGTGGATGAGACAAAGAAGAAACAGTGGTGTGCTAACTGCAGGAAAGAGGCCATCTTCTACTGCTGCTGGAATACCAGCTACTGTGATTACCCCTGTCAGCAAGCCCACTGGCCAGAACACATGAAGTCTTGCACTCAGTCAGGTAACAGCGCATGTCGTCACTAACATGCTGAGGATCATATTGACAAAAACAAAGACTGTATTTTCTTATGCTCTCCATTTGCATGCCTGTATAACCACCATTCATTTCTTAGTTGTAATTAGTTTGGGTTTTTTTTGTTTTATTTGTAGCCACGGCTCCACAGCAGGAACCTGAGGCCGAGCCTACAGCAGACCTCCCAAATAAAGGTTTAGGGCAGACTAGCGGTGGCCCAAACCCTCTCAGAGACACACCAGCCTCTGCGTCATCATCGGACAAAGACTGTGACATGGAAAAGAGCACTGACAGTGTTGCCGTCACTTTGTCATAACCACGCTTACCATACTTGAAAATGTAAATGTAAATTTTTTTCCTCCCACTACAATAATATGTCCATGTAATTCTGTTCAACAGCCTTTTCCAAATTGAAAGTGAAAAAAAATATCAAGTTATTTTTTATTTATATTATTTGTTTGCCTTTCGGGCGTCACATGGTTCCCCCACTGCAGAGTGGTGTAAAACACGACTGGCAGCAGAGTGCGGCAGTTTAAAAAATAGCTTACAGTGTATGTTCTTGCACTCTCTTGCTGGTCTTTATAGGCAGCTGCCAGTATAAAGAGCTTAAGAGCATGCTTGAGTGTCATAAAACATATCAGTGGTATATTGGACAACAGTTAAACCGTTTATGACTACAGAAATGTAACCCGTGTTAATGAACCACCTCAGTTGTAGATTAGAGGACTGCTGACAGAAGTGTCTGTAAATGACTTATTTTGTATTTTGTGTTAATTTATTTGTTATTCTATTGTTGCCTGTTGTATACTGCAAAAAAAGTAACAAATACACACATTTTAAACAAGCTGTTTTATATGATTACAAAAACAGTCTTACATTTGATCTTTTAGTTGTCTCTAAAGTTGAGGGGAACCTTAGGGTTTGGTTGAATGTAAATGTTATAAGACTGTAATAACAATGAAACAGCTGTGGCACATTTTAATATTTGAACATTTCCATAATCTGCATCAAATGCCCCCAAGTAGACGTTTATGGGCCTATCAAAAACAGATTTTTGAGAGGTCGGAATTGTACATTTCTGTGTAAATTGTGATAAAAACAGTAAAGTAAAAAAGTAACATAGAAAAGAGTTGTGACTGAAGTAAATTTTAAATATCAGCTCATAATAATAAGAGCTCATTTGGCAAACATTCACATGTTGGGACAAATATCAAGTAAATAGCTGAATTAGACTTATTTAAATCCACTAAGTTTAGGACAAATCACATTTTGTTAAAATAAAAAAAAACAAAAAAACCCCAAAACAATTACACCTTTTCCCGCCGTTTGAAAGTGATTACGTATTGACGGAACGTCGACCTTTGCTTCTGCTTAGTTTCCCTCCTGGCCAGTGGGGGCGCTGTAGACACAAAGCGTTTTGTGTAAACCGTCAGCCATCTGCTGCAGTCAGTTAGCTCCAAAGGGAATGGAAAATGGAGGACTGACCCATGAAAGAGCAATGGGACATTTGCCGTATTTATAACGCATGGGTGGGTAAAATACAGCAACTTAATTTATTTTAGTTGCGTTATATTTATTTTTGGCGTGTGTTCGTGCTTTTGTGTTTTGTTGCTGCCAAACATGTCTAGGGTGAAGGTATCGGAGGCGAGGACGTTGAACACGATTCGCTTGACGATAGCTTGAGTACAGTTACGCTTTTAAATTAGACTTCAGTTGTTTACATTGGTTAAAATTTGAGTTTGCGACAAAATACTTGTCCCACGTAGTTTGTTTGTACTATATGTTGGCTTTTTAACGGCTACCTAAATGCTAATGATTTTAAGTTGAATTTGCTGCTAGCTTACCCACTCGCTGTGGCCAACAGCGCTAGCTAAGCTTACTGGCTACAAGTGCACGTTTTGCAACACGCAGTTTAGCATTGTGAAACAAAACAAAAACGACTAGAATAACCTAATAATATAAATGTAGTTTCAGTGTTATAGAAAGGGTTGCGTACCGTTTCCCACTGAATATTTCCTCGCCGCTTGTGGCATCCCGTTTGTAGTTTACATGAGCTAATGGTAAATAGCTAAGCGGTTGGCGGAATGTTGAATGTTTTGCGGCCGTCACTGGAGATGTAGGAGTGAAGAACGGGTCTGCTCTTATACTATGCTGATTTTCCAATATCGTTTGCTAGCTTGATTGTCTGCACATTGGGGTTTTTTTGTTCTGTTTTTAAATAGTATCATGTGACAGTGTGGTATGCCGTATTGCAATGAAGAAATTAGATTATATCATGCGTCCTAAGGCCGTGTGCAGTCAGTCTACCTTTGAAATGTCGCGCAGCAAGTACTGGACACGAGTATGTCTCTTTCGATGACTGCCGTCAGGCAGCATCTTGATGTAAACCTTTAGCAAATGTGTAAGGTGTTTTTTTTTCTGTATAAGTATATACACAATATTATATAATATGAAATTTTATTTTCGTCATGGCCCCTCCCACCTTCCTCGGTTATAGCGGTCCTCCCATTCACGTGGCGAGTTGTCGTGACCACAGACATACCATTGGACAAAATCCCGTTCAATCACACTCGCAGTCTTTGGGTGGATACCCCCTCCAATCCATCGATGGCGGTGCAGTATGCAAGGCTTTATAAAAACGCTAATTTCAGGAAACTCAGGCGTCCATTGCGTAAGAATATTGATGCTAGAAGGCTTTACACAACTGCCAAAGGTTTCTAACTTGTCTGAAAATGGCAAACTTGAACTTGCGTATTTGTAAAGTGATGGGTTGGCCTACTTATGCTTTCAGATTAGATTATTTCATCCATTTGCCCATGCTCTTAAAATGCAGCAGTCACTTTTTAAAAATATGAAAATATAATTTAAAAATCATAATTTGTTATTTTTGTCATCATACCATTGTGCTGCATGTCTGTTTTCTGTGAAGCCTGAAATAAATGTATCCTAACTTGTGCTTCCTTGTGTCTTTCAGGTTCTCTAACCTCATACCAATTCTGATGATTTGGGATTTATGGGAAGCTTTTTTGTTTGAAGAACTGCTTTGTTAGACATCTGCTGAACTGCAGGTATGGATATTGGTTTTCCCTGTCATTATTTCTCCTTAAATTAGAACAGCAGTTCTAGCTTTAGAGAATATAAAGGAAACATCATCTTAATTCTTGTAACTCAAACTACCAAGAAGAACAGAAAACAAAACTGGAATTTTATCGGACCACCAGGAACTTTGTCTAGGCTTGTGAATAGCTATAGTTAATTATGAGTGTTAAGTCTAAGATTATAAAGTGTTCTCATATTCTTAAAGTCATAATTTATTAACCTTTAGTTAAAGTGTATTTAAAAGTAAAGTATGTGGTTACGATTTTAAAAAATGGTTATTTCAACCTTGGCAACATTAGAGTTTTAGAGGACGTGCATCACTGCCTTTAAACAGCGGGATGGTTACTGATTTTTATTTATTTTTTGTAATATTTTGTGGTTTTGCCCTTTAAAAGAGGGCTTGTGATTTTTGTCTGTATTAAATATGGCATAACAGTACTGGAAAGATCGCAAAGCACAGACTCTGTAGAATGATTCTCTTTATCCTGTTTGCCTAAATGATATTAAGATGTTTGTGCTATCGCACCCATTTCCATGGGTGCTGTACATGGTGCTCTACACCCACAGGGTGCCCTATGCATGATAGCATTAGTGTCATAACATACCCTCTGAAGAGCTGCACTTAAAAAAATATTTTTTTAGTATTAATATTTGCGAGTGTTAAATACAAAAGAATATAACAAGTATGTCTAAGAATGATGACGGTATTAAGCATTCTTAGTGCTACCTTAAAGCTGGCACCCCTCAGTAATTTTCATTTTGTAAAGTGAAAAGAGTGACTCATAGTCGGTCTCTTGTTCTTTTCTCTGAACTGTAGACATTAATTTTGAAAATAGTGACTCCATCATCTATGGATGGGAATGTGAGCCCTGAGCTCTCTCTAGCCCCTGAGCCAGAGCAGAGCCGGGACCGCATGGATAGCTGCTCTCAAGGTATCTTGAATGAGCTTTTTTTTCCCCTTCACAATGCCTTGTCTTAAAAAGTAAAAGTGGGTACAATTATGGTGTCAGGGTCTTTGATTTTAAATGTGGTTAGACATACGGTAAGTATGGGCGATATAAGAATTGAGCAGTAATTTTTGTGTTTTGGTTTGTTTTTCCTTACATATGCATGCTTGCAAAACATTCCCCTTTTCTTCCAATGTTATGCTGATTTGATATCAATAATGGTTGTTCACAGGCGTTGGAGAAGGACGTAGTGAAAAGGAGGAACAGTTTCACCTTGAAAGTGAGAATGTGCCAAAACAGTTGGTAGGGGAGCAAGATAAATCTTCAAAGACCAAGAGCGAGCTAAGGAAGACTTGGGGTTTCCGTCGGTCCACCATTGCAAAGAGAGAGATGCCAGTGGAAGCGGTAACCGACAGCCCTGAAACCCGCTGTCCTGTACGCCGTAGTGGCCGACAGCCTAAACGTACTGACAAACTAGAGGAATTCCTATTGAATGCCAAAAGAGCGTCAAGAAAGAGCGCACCTCCCAGTGTGGAAAGTGGAGATCCTCCTTCACAAACCCCAACTGATGCAGAGACGGCCTCAGAGGCCAGCTTTGATGGTAATGCTGATTCCAAGGCCGTTGAGGAAAAAGCAGAGACTCCCGAGAGAAGGACAAGGAGTGGTGCAAGGAAGCAGACTCAAAAGAAAGGTCAAGGTAGTGGCAGACAGACCCGAGGTGGTGGAGCAACGGTGAAAGATGAGGGAAGCTCTGAGAATGAAGAAGACGGTAAAGATGCTGTCAAGAATACACAGGATGACAGTGAGGAGAAAAAAGAAGAAAAGAGTGATCCCACTTCTGAAGCTGTAGGGAGTGTCAGTGCAGCACAGACTCAGCCAGAGGAGGACTCTGAGAAGAAGGAGTTTGCTGAGGAGAAGAATGACGATAAAAATGATGAACTTCAGAAGACTGACGAGGATGAGGCGGACAAGGCTGCAGCAGTGCAGGGAAAACGTGGACCAATACGGACATATGTCAATAAAAAGAAGGCAGCTAATAAGAACATTACACCTGTTAAAGCTGCTGACAACAAGAACAATGCTCTTGTAAAGAAGGAAGCAAAGCCTAAAGCTACCCAGAGTGGTGTAAAAACACGGAAACCCCAGACACAGGAGGAGGAGGAAGAGGGGGAGGAGGAAGAAGAAGATGATGATGAAGATGAGGATGAGAATGACTTATCCACATCGTCATCTTCAGTGGAGTCTGATGATGGAGGCTATGACCCCAATGCACTTTACTGCATCTGTCGTCAAAAACATAACAAAAGGTTTGTTTTGGCCTCTCTTTATCCTGTAGTGCATAAACTTGTTTTTGTTTCTCTCTACTGTCTCTTAGTTGCCTCTGTAGGAATCATTTCATACACAAGTGAAAAAAATGTTTTAATTACTATTATTTGAGAATGTCTTGATATTCACTGCTCACCAGGTTTATGATCTGCTGTGACCGCTGTGAAGAGTGGTTTCATGGGGACTGTGTGGGAATCACTGAGGCCCGTGGACGGCTGATGGAGAGAAATGGGGAAGACTACATCTGCCCAAACTGCACCGCTAAGAAAAACCAGGTGGTCAGGCCTGCAACTTCTATTCTTTCTACAAATATGGAAATTGGGAAGCCCAAAACTGATTTTGCTTCGCCGACCAATGCTTCCACTCCTCCTGTTGTTACCTCGTCTACAAGTGCTGTTAAAGGTAATAATGCCGGAGGGGATTCCAGTCCGTCAGCTGTTCGAGCAGCACAAACTACTGGTACTGATGAGAAAGGAACAGAGGACCTGGGTATCAAAGGAAGGATAGAGAAGGCTACTAATCCAACGGGAAAAAAGAAGATAAAAATCTTTCAGCCGGTAGGTCTTTGCAGCTGATATGAACGTAAAAAATGTTTTAGCCTCCAAATATTTTTTGCACATCTTATTATTAAATACTTAACAGTGGGTTTTAAGACTTAATTTCTCATTTGATGCCATATACCAGTTACATTAACTACTACTGCTTTTTGAGTGCATAAATGTTGGTTATTTTTTAAAGGAAAAATTATGTGCTTTTTATTTTTTTGTCATATGTCCTACTACCATGGTGCATGCTGTGATTTTTAAAATAATAAGGCCAGTATATGTAGATGTAATATCTGTGTGCTAAAAGTTCAAGCTTCAGACTGCTGTAAATGCTCTGTGTGTGTTTTTTCTACTGTTGGATCTGTCTGATGTCATAAAGAGGGCATATTCTCAGGGTCCGTTGTGGTTTAGTTGCAGGCCCGCCCTTTTCAGACCTTCCATTTACAAATTCCAGCCAGCTAGAAGGGGGAGGGCTGCACCAAGGGTCAATTTAGGATAAATGTTAAATGTTAATATATAAATCACACAAAGCTGCACTAAATCCTAATAGAGCTCAGGAATCAAATATATATAGCTGAATTATGTAGCTGAAAATGAGCACAGTAATCATTATTTTCAAGAATGTCAGTTAGGTTGTAATAATTGGTGGCAGGTAGGGCTCTCTGCCCAGTTTTCTGCTGAGAGATGTAGGTGTTTTTCACATGTAAGTTTACAGATAAAAATTGAAAGCATGGCAAAAAGAAGCCTACCTATAGCAGCTTGAAGCTCAAAATTCTTTAAATGCTATTACGATCACAATTAATAAGATGATTCTTAAATTGTTTGAACTGACAATAGTACAGCGAAATGCAGAATATCAGTAGCTGTTAATTTTATTTTGTACTTGCTTGGAGCAGGCAGTACAGCAACCAGCTGAACCAAAGGCAGAGAAGGCCACACCACCTGTTGAGAAGAAGGCAACAGAAGGCACACCAGAGGTCAAAGCCCCACCAGACACAGAACAGAAAGTCGCATCACACGTGGAGGTGAAAACAACCCCAACAGTGGCGGTTCCCGAGGACAAGGCTGAGCAAAAGGCTGATGAGGAGTCTTCCCTCTCGAGATGTATTGGACCTGGCTGTGAAAATGATGCCCAACCCGATTCTGTGTACTGTGGAAACGACTGTATCCTGAGACATGCTGCTGCTGCGATGAAGTCCATCACTGATGTCAAAGAGCCCAAGCAAAAGGATAAGGCCAAGGCTCAGAAAAAGTCCACACTAAAGGTAACTTGGATGGCCTAAAATGATGACGTTTGCCTGGTTTTAAAGCAGGAATGTTAATTCCCTTTACACAATTAAAAAGTTATTAGGTAGTCACCAACACTTGAGTCTGTTGTTTCACAGATAGACTGAACTATCTAAACTGAATCACTCCTTATATTTCATAGTCATTCATTGAGTTTTCATCATGTCTTGACACATTTGAGATATTATATCAGCTTTGTTTGCTGAAGTTAATATAGTCAGATGTCATTACTGTCTTGTTTGGGAAGAAAAATACACCAATTTAGTTTCATCATTTGTCTTGGCAATATCAAGTTTCCTTGTTTTTGATTCCACTCTGTGCATGTCAGTGTCAGTACACAAGGCATAAATATAAATGAGTGGTCTACTCTTAATTCTAACATTTAAACAAATGGGAACTGCTAAACTCTGATTTCAGCATATTTTGTTGTTTAAGTGCTGGCCTAAATAAGCAAATGTATTGGGTCAGCACACAAACCTAGTCTTAAAAGGCTTTTTCCAGTATGAAACATGCATTTATTTCATGTGAAGTGGCAGAAACATGCATACTACTGGCCAATCGGGGCATAAAATGGATGTATTTGTAATAGTGTAATTTGCAGAAAATGGATCAACACAGACAGTTAATCCATTGTCAGATAGGTGATGCTATCTGATCTTTGAACACTCTTTGAGTTCTCAAAGAGCATAATTCCTCAGCATTCTACTGTGTCATGACACAAAGAAATGTGCTGCATACAGATTAGGGTTTTTAAGACAACCAGCATGTATTAACTTTACAAGCCAATATAAATGATCCATTATAATTTTCAGTTCATAAAGACTACTGATGTTCCCTCGCCCTGGTGAATATGGGGTGACTTTATGCAGGAACAATGATGAAGCACTGACAGTCATGGCTGTAGTTTGTATACACTATCACAGGTTACATTTTTAATATATTGGGCAAAATCTAAAAACTTCAAGAGTGCAGACTCGTCTGTCTTATAAATGGTCTGTATTCTTGTTTGTGCTCTTTTTTGTGTATAGATTAAAATTTGTGGTTACATTTGCTACGTGTGCTTTAGCTCAGTATTAATGTACTTTTTTCTCATTGACAAGAAAAGCAGTCAGTAGTCTCACATATGTTGCTTTTGAAGTGATTGTTTACAAACTTTGTCTTGTGGGGGGAAAAAACTGGGGGAGAAAGGCCTTCTCCAGGAACTCAAAAGGACTTTCGTATTAAAGCTTCAGCAGCTTGGAGAGGAAGTGAGCAGTGATGCACACTAAAGTGGCTTAACTCAATCCCTGAGTTTAACAACTCCTTCAGACATTGGGTGTCTTTATAAATGTAGGTCTTGTCATGCTAACGTCTTTTAAAACTGGCCCAGACGTTTAGGAAAGACCATGAACTCACCTGTATAGCAGATAATGTAATCATTTACTTGGTTTTGTGATGTTTAAATCCATGGTCATAATTTAAACTGGAGAGCATATGCAGGAGGGCAACCTGACAGTTTTGGTATGCTAGGCCCAAAGACTAATGTTAATGTTCTGGATTTAGATAATTTTCAATTTCAAAAAAAGAAGTTCAGTACACAGTACAATAATCATAGAAATGTGTCCAGGTTTAGACTTGGATACATGCAAAGCAGTGTAAGAGACCTCCAGCTCCAGCATTGGAGTATACAGAAATGTCATTAATGTGTTTTAAATTATTAACTGCAAACCATTTGTATGCTTAAAGAGGAGAGTAGACTGAAAAGGCTATTGATTTTGTTTACCAGTTTTGGTTTTTTTTTTGGAGAGAAAAAATCTGTTCTTAAAACAACACAGTTAAACACGTTTTAAACATCTTCATTTGTTGTTAAAGGAACAGTTCACCACCTCCTAAATAAAAGTGATGTGTGTTTCCTGGCCTGTTGTGCTGTTTTTCTATCTTGATTTTTATGGTATGAGTTGACCAGTTAGAGATTTTGGCCGGGGAAATGCTCTTTGTTAGAGTGGAGCGAGATGGTACTTGCCTATAAATTTATTTTTTAAAACTCAGCTTGAGTCTCTTTAACACTGCAAAAATAAATAAATCCACAAACCTTGATCTGTGCAGGTTCATTAGGAACTATTTTCTTTCTACTCTATAAACAAATAAAAAGAAACTTGTAGCTAGCAGTCCCTACAGCTCAGCCAAGGAGGGCTGCCATAGGTGTTTAAAAGCTGCACAGATCACAGTGGGTAGGTGGATGTTTTCTTTGCATAGTCATATGATTCATGAGTATAGGCATTATGAATAAAAATGCACTGCAGGCCTGGATAAAAAGATTTGAATTTGGTTTTGGGCTGAACTGTCACTTTAAATCAATCTGAGTGGCTAAAACGTCTGAATGTGTTTCTTCTCGTCTATTCAGGGCACCGGTGCCGGTGGGAAGAAGGTGCAGAAGAAGACCCAGGAGGAGTCGGATAGCGAAGACCACAGTCCTGATCCAGATGATGACGACGAAGATGAGCATGCTGAGGAACACCCACCTCCGCCAGCCACTGCATCCTGGTCCAGCGACCATAATTACATTGCAGTAACACCAGAAAAGACTACACCCATATCACCAACAGTGTTAAACAAAAAGTGTATGTATCTCTTGACCTGTTGTTGAAACCATACTGTTGCTCTTCCATTATAAATGTGCTCCTGTCATGCTAACATCCTTTAAAACTGGTCCAAACGTTTGGGAAAGAACATGAACTCATCTGTATAGCAGACTACTTTATCATTTACAAGGTTTTGTGATGTTTAATGTAAGGATTTTGTTGTCTAATGAAAACTTGGCAGCTGTGAACAGGTAAGTGTCCCGTGTGATTTTTGGTAAGTATTTCTGATCCAGCAGATATTTATTTGGAAAGGGGTCCTTCACTCCATTGGTTGCACTCTTTTAAGATTACTTAATTGAGTTGGACAATGTGTTCCTTGGCTCTAGAGGAGCTTTCTGAAGCATGAAACAACTTGCATCGCTCTTATCTTGGCTTTGAATTGGAGCCTTTTAATTTCTTACAGAAAGCCTGTGCTGTAAATCAAAATCATCATTTTGGAAGTTGCAGACATTTACATTGAGGCCGATGTGTTATGGGAAAAGAAGTTTTTTTTCAGAGCAATGCCTCTGCTGCATTGATTTTAATCCCTTAGTTTCAGGAATGCCTCCCGGGAGTCCCTGGTTTTTTGGAAATGCAGCACTGGTTTGTTGGAGTACCCCTTTTATAGGTTTCCCACATGTGCCTGCAACCTAAGAGATTATAAAGGCCAGTGTGGTAGAAACAAAAAGGAGGGCAATATCTTAAATTTAGTGATTGATTGATATGATGAATGGTGTGTGTGTTTTCAAATTACCTGATTGGTTTGACCGTACATGTCTCTTCACTTCCTGGGTTCATCTCCTCAGCTGTTGGTCTCAAATAAGGCCCTTCCCTCCCATCCTCCAGCAGGTAGGTGTCTGAGCTGTCCCCTGTGATAATGTCAGCCTATGAAGTTGGGTCATATTGAGCTGATTAAAAATCCAACCTTGTGTTTTTTGCCCTTCATTTTATGAGTAACGGGCTATTTTTTTCAAAGTTTTTCATGCATGTTGAATATGATTCATCACTGCTCGTGGGAAACTGGTTTTAAAATAAAAGGTGTTAAACTGATTTTTGGATGCCTCGATTGATTATGTGAGCGTTGTTGGCTTGCCGTAGGATATCCTGACCAGTTAAGCTTAATTAGACATGTGCAACTGTTAAAGTCTACACACACTATGAAGACTTTGAAGCTTGAGAGCCTCTCAGATGGTGAACAGCTGGATATGACAGAACCTCTCACAAAGACTGGAGCACCTGTGGAGATGCAGTGAAGTTCAGGAATGCTACACCTGAAGATGAAATCAGAAGACCTGGGCTGAGCACAAAGGGCTAAAAGAAGTGCCATCTTGATTTTTTTAAACATATTTTTTGCACCTGATTTTAAATGTAATGAGGGAACAATATGAAATGTGGACAGTTTCATTTTCTGTCTGGCTGCCTCTATAAAAAGCCTGGAGAAATAGTGAGGATTTTACCTGATGGGATAGCAAAGAGTAATTGGGTATAAATGCATTCCTAATGTTCAAGAAGTCCATATAGCCACTGATGGTTCTTCAACAGGGGGAAGTTAGAGCTCAGTGATTTGATCATCCATATCCCTTTTGCTGAATGATGATTTTGGCTTGTTTGACAACTTATGATCTATAGAAAAGAGCTGATTTTAGTTGCTCTGGTTGTATATATTGTATCATTGCACAAAGTCATAGTGTAAACATTTGCTGGCTGTATAGTATGTCAAGTTAGCTCAAAGCTAATGCAGTTCTGCCGCACGTTTGAGATGATGGAAGGACAAACATCTGCACATGACAGTTTGAAAGTGTTTACAGGTAGCAGATCTATTGGCTTACTGGTTGGTCCCCCCCCCTCCCCCCCATATCAAATTAGGGAATATTCTATGTGATATTTATTGCGACTGAAGCTTTTGATCAAATGGATTACTACTGTCTCCACAATTTGAAAGAGGAGAAGAATTTGGCTTTGGTGTTTCTGGGGTCAGAGTTCAACTATCAACTTGATGGTGCATATAAGTGATCTTGTCATATTAACAAATTATATTTACAGTGTTATGATTGGACTAAATGACATTTTGATATTTATTCAGCACATTTTACAAGCGGTGTGTGACACCTGTGGCACATGGTTATAACCAGTGGATACCTGGTTGTGGTTGCTTGGAGCTGGTAGTTGTAGTTCTTTTTAGACTTAATGCTATTTAGTTCATTCTGCTTGGCTGGAACATGATTTATAGTACTTGAACCTGCTCATCTTCTATGTGAATATATCAAAATGATTGGCGAATAATACTAATTTTGTCCTTGAGGATCATCACTTCCATATTTCTATAATAGTTGGGAAGAAGGTATCGCCCCCAAACCCCTGCCACCCCTGAAGGACCTGCCCCAACAGCTCGATGTATCTGCTGTCACTACTACAAAATAAAAAGGGACTTCATCTGCTCTGTTGTCAACTTGGTTTTTATTTGACAGTGTTCTCTCTCTCTCTCTCTCTCTCTCTCTCCCTCCCTCCCTCTGCCTCTGCCTCATGACTTTATGTTAAATGTCCTAATATGATTTACATTTTTACTAGTTTTTTGGGGGATTCAGTTTATTTGAAATGCATTTTAAAACTGCTTAACTTCGACTTAGCAATATAGTCTGATTTGTGCAATTGACTGCCTGTAATTTAGCAAAATATGTTGCCACATTGCACATTACAACTGAACATTATCACATATTTTAAAATATTGGATCTTGTTCTTGTTTTCCAGCCCCAACTAAAGAAGAGAAGCACAGTGAGAAGGACCATAAGGAAAAGGAACCAGCCCCAGCTCCTGAGAAATCCTCTTCAGCATCTGCGGCAGCTGGAAAAGGAAACAAGAAGTCCACAGCAACAAAACCAACCAAGGTTTCCCCAAAGGGAAAGAAACCTCCAGTTCAAGCTGCCAGTTCAAAGGGATCCAAGAAGCCTGTAACACCCCCAGCTAAAACTGCAACAAAGTCCAAAAAGGCCGGCCAGCCACCTGTCCACTCCCCATCTCCCTTTCCTTCAGGCCCGATCCACGTCACAGGAGCACTGAGAGTCACCAAGTCTAACTTCACCATTCCCAAGAAGCAACCTCAGCAGAAGGACACTAGTCCCCACAGACAGTCGTCCTCATCCCCTAGAGTCCCATCATCTCCAGTTTCCTCCTCTCCCTCCAGCCACTCTTCATCCTCCAGACCTCCACATTCAGCTGTTTCAGCACCACCTGTTTCCCCTATGCCGCCTCCACCTAACAACCAGATGAGACAGAACATCCGGCGGTCTTTGACAGACATCCTTTATAAAAGGTGAGTGACCTGCAAGTCCCAGTTTGATTTTTTTTTTCCAAATTCTTTCTTCTTTTGGTTCCAAAAACATTACCCGAGGTCTGCAGTTTTTAATATACATTCTTTTGTTCATTTCCACCAGGGTGTGCGACAGTGATGATCTGAAAATGACAGAGAGCGAGGTGGGGCGACTGGCATTTGCTATTGAAAAGGAGATGTTTAACCTCTGTCTTAGCACCGACAGCAAATACAAAAACAAATACAGGTCCCTCATGTTCAATCTGAAGGACCCTAAAAACAAAGTGAGTCAACATTAACGTGCATGCTGTTTTCAGTAAAGTACATATCTTGTGTTTATGCAGCTGTGAATGGAAGGACACCAATTATAGCTTGAAAAACGTATTCTCATGTTTGCGCTGTATGGCATGTTTGTCTCAGGGCTTGTTCTACCGAGTGGTGGGAGGTGAGGTCAGTCCCTTTAGACTGGTCAGACTAAGTGCCGAAGAGCTGCTTTCAAAGGAGATATCTGAGTGGAGGAAGCCTGAGGCTCCTGAGGTAAATGGCACTGCCTTTTAATTCAAACATCAGGCGTAGGGCAGCTTAAGACTCATAAATTTCCCTGTTAGGATTTGCAGTTTTGAAAAACCTGTCTGCATAAATTTACACCATTGTAAAGTTTTTTTTTTCCCTTTTTCTTTTCTTTAGCCTCAGTCTCCTAGTGCAAAAGCCCATTCAGGGCAGTCCAAACCAGGCAACAGGCATGATGGTGGCTCCCATAGCGCCGATGTGGAGGATGCTCCACCAACATCTGATGCAGATGTATGTATCTCTGCCACCACTTCATCTTCTCGCATGGCTTCTTCTACAGTAAGTGGTGGCAAGCTGCTGCTCTCACCCTCTTTTTTTCATGCATGAGGTTCTTGGCACAAAGTGCAAACTATCAAAGAATGTTCACCAGCTTACAAGTTAGTGCTTCCTGTCCTGTCAGTTTCTTTCCTAAGCTTTATCTGCCTCTCACAAAATGCATGGGTGCACACGTCAGTAACTGAGAATTGTAGTTGTTACATGAGTGCCTGCGATTCCAGTTCATCTGATGTTTGACTGATCTTCTTTGGTATATCCTCAGGATCAGGAGGAGTCTGGTTCCACCCCTTCAGCTTCAGCTCAGGCATCTGCTGCTGAGGGGAACAGTGGCAGCAGCATGCCAGACATTTTTAGTAGCATGCTCAAAGACACTACTTCTGAACACAGGGCCCATCTGTTTGACCTCAACTGCAAAATATGTACAGGTAAATAAGAGGCTAAGAAGAAGTGGTATCATTTTTCAGCAGAATTGATTATTATATGGATGATTTCTTTCTTTTTTTTTTTTTTTTTTTTTTTAAATAATCTTGCCTTGTAGGCCAAAAGACAGAAGATGAGCCTGCTGCTAAAAAAGCCAGACTCACCAAGAAGCCTGAAACAAAGCCACCTAGACAAGAGTCATTCTCATCCAGATCAGGGGATGTCTCACCTGTCAGCCAGCCACAGGCCGGCATGGCCACCTACCAAGATCCTTCATTGTACCAACACCCGGCCTCTTCATCCTACCAGTCCACCGTAGAGCCAGCAGTTCCAGAATCACAGCCACAGCTCTATCAGGAGGATGTCACCATGATGGCACCTGCAGCACAGGCCCCTGTACCCGTCACCCCCACTGTCTCCTCTGTCAGTATCACCCGCAGGGACCCTCGCATGGCCAGGCACAGCACCGGGGTGAGCGTCACTTACATGGCCCCAGAAAAGCCTGCCAGCAATGCAGCAGACTCACTCCCAGCTCCTGTTACTGCTCCATTGGAGGTTTTACCTAAGGCACCACTACCAATGCCCCCTGCGCCGCCACCTTCAGTCGCTGCGCCCAAACCGTCAAAAACAAGGTGCTACATCTCATCAAAGTTCTTAAAAATACCAGAGAGCTCTCTTTTTAATAAGCTTTAGTATTTTGCACAGATATTTTACGTTTTAGCTAAAAGTATACCAGAGTATAGCAGCAGCTGTAGTGCTGGTGATACTGAGGGACTTTGTTGTTGATGAGATGCTTTGAGATACTGTTTTGTGTAGTATGTTATAGTAAGAGATTGCATGTAGCCTGTCTAAAAGGAAGATGCTTTTGTTTTTACAGTGGATCTGAGCCGCCTCCTGAGGGGGAAACTGCAATATTTCTCCATGGTCAAGAGAAGATTTGGAAAGGATTTATCAACATGCAGTCAGTAGCAAAGTTTGTAACCAAGGCTTACCTGGTCTCGGGATCATTTGAACACCTGAAAGAGGTACATTTTCTAAAGCAAGAATATTTTCGTTATCATTAATGATTCATAGAAATGACATTTATGGTATTAGTTTTCTTTGTAAATGCCTTATGCTTTTTCTTATTTATTTAAACATTGTAGTCTTCAGTTAGAAGAAAGTAGGATGCAAAAAGGCCCTAAAATGAAAAAGGATAGTCCAAGAATAAAAAATATCTGGTTGTAAAGGAGTATAATAGATCCACTTTAATATCAGACCCTGTCATCTTTGAATTTCAAACTGTTTGACATACATACAGGCCAAAAAAATAACTGTTGTTGTTTTGTTGTTGTTGTGCAGGATTTGCCAGACACCATTCATGTTGGAGGTCGGATTTCTCCAACCACAGTTTGGGACTATGTTGGGAAACTAAAAACCTCCCTCTCCAAGGTTTGTTAGTACAAAAACTAACTTTTTAAAAGGCTGTTTTAACTTTAAAACCTTGCATGAAACTGTACTGTTTTCTTTTTCAAATCACAGGAGCTGTGCCTGATCCGTTTCCATCCAGCCACAGAGGAGGAAGAGGTGGCATACGTCTCTCTTTTCTCTTACTTTAGCAGCAGAAAACGATTTGGTGTGGTAGCTAACAACAACCGCCGCATCAAAGACCTCTATCTCATCCCCCTGGGCTCAAAGGACCCATTACCCTCCAAACTGTTGCCATTTGACGGGCCAGGTAAGCATGTAAAGAGATAGATGTATACATCTTTGTGGGTATTTGTGTGTAAATTTGTAAATATTATTGTTTTTATGGTAAAACTTTCTTTCTATTCCTTGTATGTTTGGAGTTTGGAGTATGTTAAATCCATTTTTTCCTGAGGTTGGAAAAGAGAGTTGGTTTAATTGATGGGTTTGTACTGTAGAGGGTGCTCACGCTCCTTGTTGATACCCTGTAAATATCTCTGCATGTAACGGTTACTGTGTCTCTTCTGTGTATTTGACTTAATAAAGAAAGTTTGCATCGCAGGTTGTCATGTTAGTCTCAGCTTGTTGTTTCTTCTGAGCTGGATCAGTGAAAACAATATCGGATAGATGTTACCAGTACACTTCTATGAGCTATGTTTTCAGTCACATTACAAATAGGTTTTGCTCATTCTTTCACATGCTGCACCACTGAAATAAAGTCACTGTTTTCTTAAACAACAGCTGAGAAGTTACGGCAACATAAAGTCGGCTGTCCATTTGGGAATCTCAGGGCTATTTTTTCTGCATATTTTGCAACTATTAGCTGTTGATGATTCTTTTTATATTAAAGGAGTGAACTGAAATGTCAGTATGGAAATCATTGGCCCTGACTGTAGGGTACTGATGATAACAAAACATCAAAGTTATTATATTCACAGTTTTATTGGGTGGTGTTGTTTTTTTTTTTTTTTTTTTTTTTGCCACTGTCAGTAGATTATCTGGAAATTCATCATCAGCACATACCACAACTGACAGATATCAGCAAATGTAACAATTAGTCTTCTATGAATTTTGGTTTTATGTCTTATAAAGCCATGTACAGTACATTTTGTTTCAGTTTGAACCATGAAAACATTTCTTTAGCTTTGCACGTTCAGCTTATTTTTTTGGTCTTTTTATTTCACAGGTCTTGAACCAGCTCGTCCCAACCTGCTCCTTGGCCTGCTGATCTGCCAGAAGGATAGAAAACGTCCTGGTGCTCCGTTAGAAAGTGAAGAGAAACGGTCCAAGACTCAAACCAAAGATGCAGAGGAAACCGGCCTTCCAAAGCCACCTCCTGCAGTCAAAGCAGAAAAGAACACACGGCAAAGTCTTGAAATCCCCTTCAGCACAACTCCTCCAGGATCACCTCCATCTAGCTCCTCCGAGGCTTCCACCACCTCTGTTCTGTCCCTGTTATCTTCCATCAAGGCTCCATCCACATCCGCTACCACTGACAAGGACTCCGTTTCTTCATCCAACTCTGTTTCTTCATCCGCAGCAGCTGCCACTCCTCTTGAGACCATTCTCAAGACTCTTTTTGGCAAGAAAAAACATGACTCTGAAGCTTCCAACTCACCGTCTGATCAGGGTGGGGAATTTGCTGCCCCAACAGGTACAATGTTAGATCCTATAGTTCAGAAGTTTGCACAGATTTCTAAAGAAAAAACAGTAGAGGAGGATGAAGATGACCGACCTTATGACCCAGAAGAAGAATATGACCCCAGTAGATCCTACAATGTGCCGAAGAAGCCTATGGAGGTGGTAAGCAAACCTGAAGTCACTAAGCAACCTAAGGTGGAAACAAGTGAAGCTGATGATGTTGCATATGACCCAGAGGATGACTCTATTTTCGAAGAGGTTAAAACTTTAGTTCCAGGTCAAGCTAAGCCTGCAACTGAGTCTGCAGCTGATCCCCAAAAGATTCTTGAGAGCCTTAAACACATTGGTGATCAAGCATTGCAGAAACAAGGAGAACAGCAAATGTCCTCTACAAGCACTCCTATTGCCTCAGTGACACTTGCAAGCACACTCTTAACTCAACCTGCAAAATCTCTTTTGGCCAATTGTCAGTTGCTACAGCTTGGCAAAAAGGTTGAGGAGCTTGTGAAATCTTCATCCGTTGCTCCTTTAATCAATCAGAGGAGAGATCCCAGACAAAGCAGGGATCCTCGCCAGTCTACAGGCAGCAGAAAACTGTCTGATGAACCCGAGGACAAAGAGGAGACACCTGCTCCAGTGACCGATCCTGTTCCTCCAGCCTCACAGCCTGAGGTGCAAGAGCTGCAGTCGCCTAAAACAGGCGAACCTGCAGACTCGTCACAAGATTCAGACCCCTCACTGCATCAAGAGGAAGTGAAAAGTGAGGCGCTAGTTTTCATGGAATCGGACAAGGCAGAGGTTTCAATTCCTTTATTAGGCGAAAAGGTGGACCCTGATATGGAAGTCAGCTACACAGATGAGAAAGAAGAGAAAAAAGAGGAAAGCGAGCCAGTTAAGTCTGAAACAAAGATGGACAAGTTCAGTATGTGGCCAAATGCAGCCAGTATTTTAAAAGCTGAGGATTCAGAGTATGAGGAGAATAGCCAAGAGACATCTACAGCAAGCTATTACAGTGAGCCTGCAAAAACATCCAAAATAACTTCGACAATCCCAGTACTCACTCAGAGCACAGCAGCAGCTGACACTCAGTCACATCACATGCTGCATCACATGACAGGGTCAGACTTCGACAGTGAGTACAAACCTCCAGCTGACATTCCTCCACAATCCAACTTCTCCCTTCCCCGTTCCATGCAGGGCCAAAATCTAATAATGAGGCCGCCTCCAGTGCCTGTGCTACCACCCATGCAGGCCATGCAAGGTCCTCCAATGTCAGCCCCCCCTCCTATTCAGGGACCCCCTCCTCCAATCCACGTTCCTCCCCCTGTGCACAGTCTTCCCCCAATGCAAGGTGACAGCAGTCAGCAGTATGGCCCACCACCATCTTCATATGCTCCCTATCAAAACCAGTGGTCAAGCACGCAGCCACCACCTCAACAGCCACCACCTGGCCCACCACCTCAGAATATCATGCCACCCAGAGGCCCACCACCACCACCATTCCCTCCAGTAGCCCAGAGGGGCCCACCTCCTCAGATATTTGATCCCTCCATTCCCCCTCAGCACATTGGACAACCAGGTCCCCCTCCAGGACTTCCCCTTCCCCCCACCTTCGATGGACAGAACAGCTTAGCTCCGCCCAGATTCACTAGTCCTCCCCCACCACCTTTTAATTTCCCTGGAAACAGAGGTCCTCCTCTGCCTTTCACCGCTCTGCCACCTGGTCACTTTGATAACAGGCTTCCTCCTCCAAATCTCTTTCCAGGGCATAGGGGTCCCCCACCACCTCAGTATGGTGACCATGGGGCTCAACCAACAATAGTAGACCAGGCTCGAGGATCTGCAGAACAGTATAACAAAGATGCTGTTAATAATCCCAATCAGGGCCCTCCACCAGGTCCAAGCTACCGGGGACCTCCACATAACCAGTATGAGGACAGACGAGGTCAGCCTCCCAGTGGGGAGCACTTCAATCCACAAATCCAGTATGGGGGCTCCAGACCTCCATCTTCACCACCACACCGAGGATTTTTTGATGAGCACAGAGGTCCTCCATCTCAGGAGACCAGACCTCCGCCTTTTGCAGGCTCTGACCGGTACCGCTTTGACAGGTACTCTGATGAGGCTAGACCTGTTCGCCACAGCGGGCCACTGCTGCCAACTCCTCCGGAGGCTCCACTAGGTCCGCCAGACCTACACCGGGACGATCACTGGCGCCGCCATTCTCCTGAAATGAGGAGGAGGAGCAGCACCACCCGTGAGGACTCAGAGCCTCGCAGTGGAGATCGCTTCAGCCGCTTTGAAGGACATAGAGAACTCATTCATGGTTCCTCACAGGCCCCTGATGAGAGGCCGAGGGATCTGTCTGAGGACCGCCGGAGAGAGAAAGAGAGAGATGTCCCTCATGCTGGCAGGCCCTCATGGGACAAGGGACAGGGAAAGCGGTGGAGCCGAGAAAGAGAGTGGGACAGAGGCAGAGAAAGGGACCGGGATCACGAGCGTAGCCGAGAAAGAGACCGCAGCAGAGGGAGGGAGGGTGAGAGGCACAGGGATGCAGAGGGAGAACGACACAGGGATCAAGATTCAGACAAGAGGCGAGACCGAGATAGGGACAGGGAAAGAGACAGAGACAGAGTTAGGGAATCTGACAGGAAAGACTTGGACCGAGATAGGGGAAGAAACCGTGACAGAGAGCGAGAACGAGAGCGTGAGAGAGACAGGAAGCGTGACCGATCGAGAAGCAGAGAGAGAGACCGTGACAGGGATCGTGGGAAAGATCGGGGTAGAGACAGGGACAGAGACAGAGATCGAGATAGGGACAGAGAGAGGGAGAGAGAGAGAGAAAAGGAGAGGGACCGTGACAGAGGCAGAGATCGTCGGGAAAGAAGCAGAAGCCGAGATAAGAAAGAAGAGAAAAAGGACAGTAAACACGATACGTCCAAGGACAGTGATAAAACCACAGAAAATAGCAAGAACGTTTCCTAGTCTCTGTTTTATGGACATTATGGTTCCAAGACTTTTACATCTTTAATCACTGTAAAAACAGAAGAGCAGTATTTCGTCAGATTTCCACGGGTGTGTTCCTACCAGACAAAAACATTTAAATATGTTTGTATTCTCTTTGTCACCTAAAGGTTTCTAAGTTTGTTTTATTACATTTGAAAAGCAAAAAACTGAATGCAAGCTTAACTGCTTGTGGTACAAGACGTATTAATGTAGGCTGCACAGTCCTATTACATGTACCTTTTTTTTGTCAAAGCATTTTTCTTTTTAGAAAACAATAATGTAACTGATTCACACCATTTGCAATATGTAAATATGAATGTATTTGTGTATATAAGGATGTTTTTAATCATACTTTTCTAAGTAGAGAAAATAAAAGCCATATATCTGAGATGGATAATGTGAAGGCTAAAGATACACTGAGACATAAATGTGTTTATATGTTCAACAGATTTGAAATAAAATGACATCAGCCTTACAGCATACACCACAAAAATGGTTGTTTATGAACTGTCACTTTATTTTGTTTCAGCTCTACTAATAAACCTGTTTGATGGCATTTGTTTTGGATGTAAACAGTTTTTCTTTCAAATATAAATGAAACGATTATTCATCTTAAAAGTGGTGTGGGTTTTTTTGTCTTCACACTGTTGTTTTAGCTACACATACTGATTATTAGCTTATTGAGTCAGATGATAAAATGAGCAGTTTGGGTTGTTAAAGATCAGAAATCACTAAAGCTTTTCTTTTTCAGTAATAATCCACGTATTAATCTCGCTAATTAACTTTCAATTTAGGAGCTCATTTTTTCAGTCAGTATAGAACCACCATATATTATTTTGGCCATGGCCTGTACTAATATGAATATATATATAATTGTGAAAAAATTCAAGCTTCAGCAACACTGAATACAATACAGAACCGCTTTAATGTTTGACCCATGCTGCAGTAGAAAAACAAAGCAAACAAAAAACCATACATCCACATCTCCTGATGAGGCGCCGACTAGGCCGTCCAATAGAAAACTTTTACACCACCATAAGCCAGATAGATCCACCTGTGGGGGTGGTTGAGTGTTATTGAACCCAGCGTCAAGCAATTTAAAACAGTTTAAAATGAAACTGAAAAATAACCCGAAAGATTACAAGAAAAAAAAATTCCTTCAAATTGTTTTGGGTTGTTCTCTTTTTTTTTTTTTCCTTCTTCTTTTTTTTTTTTACATCTGCAAGGAAAATAAAAAGCAATGAAAAAATAACGATATGAGGTGATGAAGGATAAAAACCTCAAGTACCTGAATGGTTTTAAAACCATAAGGAGGAAAAACAGGCTTAGTGTATCAGCAAGTCTCTTCAAGGCCATTTCAAATTGTAACCTGCATAAACAATATAACATTATCCAACCTTTATGCAACCAAAGAAGGTGTGGGGTTTATCACCTGTAAGACAGAATGAATTTATATGATACAATAACCACGTAACGGGATATATATTAATGAAACCGTCAGTTTCCTTAAAAAACACATAACTGAAGACAGAAATTTAGCTGACAGAAAAAAACAACCAGTAATGTTGCCTGGCATTTCAGTAAAAACATCACATTTCATCCTTTTTTATTACAGACAGAGGTGCTTGAATCTAACCACAGATGGGTTGATGTCAGTTGTCTCAGGAAAAGGAAGGATTGTGGCTTTTCTAGTTTAAAAGTTTATTTCCAGGGGGGCGTGAACAATTTTGTAGTTATGAGATTTAAGTAGTATTTCATAAATTTTGTCCGCATGGTATAGTGGTTTAGACATTCACCTAACATTTAACATCAATCTTCAATACCAGAAGGAGACGCATATCCTTCTGAGGTTGTGTCAGGAAGGAGAGCAGCATAAAAATCACTGTTAAAATTCAGAGTCTCCTTCTGTGCTTGGGCATCCCTGACCTCAACGTTTTGGATTTTCCTTTGGGACCACACAAACCCATCGTTAGGTTTATAGTTCAAATATGCAAAGCTGATGAATACTGAAGTAAACAAACATTTCCATAAAGAATCAAGCCTTTTGACTAACTACACTGTTGAACTAAATCACTGGATCACACTCCATACACAGTGTAATTTATCAGTATTATTCAGCATAAGATGAATAAGCTTTTCATTGTCATCAATCAATCTTCATTATGGCTGAAAGTTTCTTCACCCTCATGAGACTCATACTCTGCATTGTTACACGACTCATCTGCAGACAGGTTTTCCTCTTCTTGTGCTTCACTGTCAGAAATCACAGTGTCCTTCTGCGACTCCAGAGAGTCAGCGGCCTCTTCCTTTGCTGCCTTGGGCTGCATTGACCACAATTTTTGGATTTTCTTTGGGCACCACACAAACTCATCTTTAGGCTCATAGTTCGAATATGCATACTTGATGAGACGTCTGCGATTTGTCTTATCAAGTACAGCAAACATAAAGTAGCTGAGGACGCTGTCCCTGATGTTTGGAAGTTGTCCGTTGACCAGAGTCTCCTCCAGGAAGAAGCGGACCAGAGGGGCTTGGTAGTGATGGTAACCCAGGTTTCCCAGACACTTCAGGATGCGAGTGATGCGCAGGCTGTTGTGTGTGTGACTGTCAGACAGTGATCAGTCCCAAAATTAGATCATTTACAGCTTTTTGTCACTTTTACTGCACACAGATTTTTTTTAAACTCAGAGGTAGTTTTACCTGTTAAGGTTGTCAAATCTTTCTTCCCAATGCTTTGCTTTCTTGACTTCTCCAGTTTTTTCATCACACAACACGATACCATAAAAGTCCAACATGAGCTCGTACGACTTCAGCAGGTTTTGCTTTGCAATGCTGTGATTAAGAAAATCCTGAAGGAAACATTGAACCTCTATCAGTGTATAAGACATGTTTTAATTTTAAATCATAACTTGGTAACTTTCACAGGTTTACCGTAATTTCTTCCTTTGTCAGTGTACTGGCCTCATAGTTCACTCCTGGTTCTTGCAGTGGGAACAACCTTTGAGAGAAAATGTCATGACAAACTGGAACTGAACTTTTTACATCATATTTGTGACTATAGAGTAACTTACCACTGAATATATGTGTGCACGTGCTCAAGGCTTTCATAGTCTCCATACCATTGTTCATGGAACTCAGTTATGCTGACACCTGGTAACAAATACAAGTCACAGCAAATAAATCTGTTTGTAAATGAAGCTGCACAGATTAAGATTTATCCAGTGATCACTGAGGTGGCTCAAACTGATATTTCTGTACTATAAAATATCTTTTTCTGACTCCATGTTCTTGTGTGAAATGGTATTCTTCTTCAGGCCTCTGAAGTTATTCCAATGTCATGAAGATATTTTGAATACTTGGAAAAGATGAGATGAATAACAAAACAGATCTACTAAACTCTTTTTCTTGAATGAAAACACATTTATGTTATGTTCAGTTTATGGACATATGGGTGCTGGTAAAAGGCCTACCGTCTGGCACGGATCGTTTCTTTCCAAGGTAGAAATTCAGGTTAGGCTTGTCATCCTACTCAAGAGAAAAGAATTTGACCTGACAGTTCACTTTAAAAAAAATTAAAAATAAAGCAAGTGTAACAATAAATGTGTATGTACATACATTTGTATTCTTCTTCGTGTGCTGTGTCTTGATTTGGCTCTGCAGGGACGCATAAAAGAACAACATGTGTTTGGCTTGTGCTTAAACATGAGAGTGTGTGTTTACAGTGTGTGTGTGTGAGACTTACAGGGTAGTCATGTCTGTAGTTCTGCATGTCTCTCGCAGCACGTTCAAATCTGCTGAACTTGTACTGGAACACAGAGGATAAATGGAGTTCAGGGGTAACA
Source organism: Perissodus microlepis (assembly GCF_051167445.1). Lineage (NCBI taxonomy): Eukaryota > Metazoa > Chordata > Actinopteri > Cichliformes > Cichlidae > Perissodus > Perissodus microlepis. The sequence goes on from NC_140465.1 coordinate 8,973,389, forward strand.
CTGCACAGCTAAAGGAGACATTCAGTAACCCAAAGATCATCCTTGGAGATCCTCCATCTTTATTTACAATAAATTGGTTTCTGTCTTTGTGCATATGTCATTCTGTGGCTCTTTGTTTTCATTTGTTGATCTCATATTGATTATTTCAGAGATATATTTCACAACACAAAATGTAGTCACCACTCTAAAAATGTTTCTGGTTATCTACTTCTTTGTTCACCATTGTTATTTATGTCCATTTTATTTTTCCCACTGATTTTAATCTCTTTTGGGAAATTTTAAATGTCTTCCTTTGGCTCTTTGTTGTTTTTTTGAGCCATCTTTGTGATTTTTTCTTGCAGGAAAAATCAAGAAATGTGAACAGAGCTATCACCTCAATAAAGTTCTCTGTAGGAGCCACTTAACACCTTGGGCCTGTGGGCCTGTGACAGGTGGCTCCTTTTATGCCTGCAGTAAATGATTTGTGAGCAGACGTGGAAAATCAAAGCACTTGTGACCGGCACTGGCTTACTTACATAGTTTGATGTCTGTCTGATCCTGCTGGGTGGGCTCTCCTCATTCGGGTCGGTCTCCCAGGTTGAATCATAGTCGCAGTAGAATTCATCCGTAGTGTGAACTCGATACTCTGTGCTGTCAAACTCTTCCTCTTCTTCTTCCGGCCATGTCAGCTTCTTCCCTTCGTCAACTGCATTTTCTGTGCGTATTTCAGACTCATTTGGGTTTACCATAGAAACCTAAAACGAATAAAGTAAAGAGCAAATCACGGTATTGTGCCATGTTTGTATCTCCAAGTTGCCTGTTATACAGTTGATCAATTCTTGTTTACGTTTTACATTCACAGAATACGAACTTAAAACGATTGGTGAGAAACCTGCATGATCACCCGTTACTGTAAATGTTCATTTCTTTACTCACATTTTCATCATCAACGGTCTCAAGTCGATCATTTTGAAAGTCCTCTTGGTTAGACTTTGCTCGCTTGCTCACGGGCACCCCATCTTCGTCTGAGGACCTCTTCTGTCCGGCACTAATAGCCTCTTCATCGTCAAGTGAATTCCTGAGTAGACGTGCGTTGTCGTTGCTTGTTTTACGCTCATTTCCGTCTTTCTTTGAATAAGTTAAAAATCTAAACAGTGGAACCAGTGGAAAAAGCAAGAACAGTAAAGGATTCCTGTTGCGCACTATCCAGTCCCAAAGCGAGCGAAACCCATTGTATCCAAACCAAAGCATTATTACTTTACAGCAGCGACACAGCACCGACATAACCCTCATGCGTGAAGATAATCGGTCAGTCAGTTTCGCTTTCCCTTACGCACTTCACAGAAAACTGAAACTAAACTTTGCGGCGACAAACATGTTACCGACCGCCGGCATCATATTACCGACTATTTACACGCTGCTGCAAATCAAAAGTAGACTAGACTTTAGTTTGGGAAAACTTGGTTGACGTGTAAAAGTTAATTTTCTTTTAAAAGTAAACTATGTCAGAAATCCAAATACCTTCACTTGGGCTTGTGTTATTTCACTGTTATGATATTGTAATGTGACTTGGCTGTATATCTAATTAATAAACCAATTTTTATATATTTCTATATTTATTCGTCTTATTAATGATCACGGTTTAAGTGTATGGGACATATCCCTTAAATTAAACCTAAACATTGCACCAGTGAAGGGGCTCAACACCTTAGATTTCCAAGACTTGGATTGAAACCCTATTTTTGCATTTAAAAATAAAAATTTATGGCGCTTAAAAAGGTACAAAGTTTACCTGTAATTGCATAAACAGTCAGGAATCCCCTTTCTGTCACGATCCTGGGTCTTTTGAGTTTTAGTTTATGTTTAAGCCGTTTCTAAGTTCATTTTTTATCATGCCTAGGTTGTTTTAGTTCTTTGTTATTAGATTCCCCTTGTGTCTTCCACCCATGTTAAGTCTCCCTTGCCCTTCATGTGTTTCATGTCTGTGTCTTACGTTGTCTAGTTCAGGTTGTCATGTCTGCGTCTTATGTTTCCTGTTTTATTTTGAAGAGGTCTGGTGTTCCTGTGTTCATTGTGTTTAGTTTTACTCTTCCACTGTGACGTCGTTATGTTCATGTGTGTCAGCTGTCCCCCATGTGTTCCCACTTCTCTCATTAGCCTCCTGTGTGTATTTAGTCTGTGCGTTCTCATTCAGTCTTTGTCGGATCGTCTGTGTTGTTCCCATGCCAAGTCCTGCGTTCAGGTTTTCGTATATATATCTATATCTATATATATATATATATATATATATATCTATATATATATATAGATATATCTATATATATATATATATATATATATATATCTATATATAGATATATATATATATGCGCTCATCATCATTGCCATGTTTAGAGTTTTGTTTGTTTTTCTGTTTGCCAGGGTTTTTCATAGTTTGTGCTTCCTTTCTAGTTTACCCAGTTTAGGTTATTGCTTAGTTTGCATTGTTTTTGCCCTTTTATTTTGTACTGTTCTGTTTGCCTTAATAAACAGCTCATCATCAGTTAAGTTTGAGTTTTAGAATGTCTGCACCTGGGTCCACCCTTCAAACTCCACACTTTGCACAGATAACCCATAATTTAGTCACACCTTCACCCCAATAGTGAGGTACACTCAGTAAATATTATTCCCTCCCAGGGCAGCCAAAGCTCGAGTAAACCTGCCTTTTTATATATGAAATCACAGAAGTTTTCCAACTTCCCTTTGCACTTGAGTCACATTAAATTCATCATTTCAATATGATTAATAGTAAATATTACAATTTGCAGGTGTCTAAAAATTAGATTTTTTCTGCATTTGATAAATTAGAATAAATTCAAGTTAAATTAGAAGAGTACTTTCTCTAGTCAGAGTCATCTTCACTGCAGGTGTCTTGATTAGGAGCCCTTTCTGACGTACATGACTTACAGACCATGTCCATGCCCTTTTGGCTAAAAGGCTCAAAGGACTGTTGAGATTAGCTGCAAAGTTCAAGCCTGTTTCCCTCTGTGACACTGTAGCCTTGTCACTAAAGACATGTTTGTCTGCAAATATGTGTGAAGCCTCTACTTATTTTTTTAAAAAGAGTTAGAATTTTTATATTCATGATAAAAATGCTCCGGATCTTTATACTATATTATTATCGTATCCACTGCCCTTATTCCCACTGTGGCTGTTATCAATGCAAAGATAGCATCATGTTTGCAGTATATTTCCATGGCTCATTTTCTACAGGAATGGCACTTGGATAGATGAGTGTCTGGACCTGAGTCGGTGGACAGCCTGCTCTTAATGTCTTCCCGTGAGAGATAACAGGTTGTATGAATTGTCCTGCTGAACAGAGAGATATGGGATGAGTACATCAGATAATGCAGTGCCATTATTTCATGAATGGAATTTTTAAACCAGCACAGACGCCCTTATTATAAACTCAGTTGCTTTTTGGGTTTATGGCACGCTACAATGAGCTATATATTTATGACAATATAACACTGCTTTGGTAATATTTGTTTCCTATGACGTGAAGTTCGCAAAAGGAATTGATCCGTACTTGTTTAAGCACTGTGTGAATTCATTTAGTGCTCCATAATGAGGCTGTTATCTCTCATACTCATTTCAACAGGACTGTTCTTTCTACCATTAGAGGAAATAAAGACTTGTCAGAATGCTACATCACTAACCTCTGCATGGCAGCCGATTCATTCGTGCTTACCAGAGCAGGCTAAGGTCCTGTATTGGCTGTAGAAGATGAAAACACAGCATAGTGATAGTCATATGTTCTGCGGGGAATGGAGGTAGTAACTGTGGATTTTAATGACAGATCTTAGGCTCTTTATGGCCCGCTTCAGTGCAAGAATAGTTTCCACAAATTGGATTGCCCTCCTAAAATAGATGGGAACTTTGTGAAAGTGAAATAAGTTGCAGCATGGAGCTAAGGCAGTTGGCCTGTTTTCTGATCGCGCTGCCGTGAACCCGATTAGCACGTGCGAAAATCCAACAGATGCCACAGGAAATCTCAGTGAAGGCCCCTCAGACGAGGGCCCTGCACAGTTGCACTGATACGTACACACAAACCACCTCTACAGTCGGCCTCACTCGGCAAGCGCGCAGAATGTAGTTAATGACGACAGCTAGGGTGGTAGTTGGCTCAGCAGCTATGTACGCTTGATAAAGGTCAACGCTGCCACCAGCTAATGCCTCACTGCTGAGAGTAATACTATAGCTGCAGGTAGTGTGATTACTCCAGACAGGAGTACTTCATAGGGCAAAATAATACAGGGATGAGAGTCCAGAAAGGGTAGCTGGTGATGCTGTGTTTCTTTAAAAGGCTGCCACGTATGTGAGTTACAGAATACACAACTTTACATTTAATTAGTGTGGATGCTGATTAAGCTTCTGTATTTGTTTGTAACAAATACTACTTGAACGTACAGGTGGAGCTACGTAATTGGTTTCCCCCATGTATAAGTCCTGGCAATCCTCCTGGCACTTAACAGCGTACACGATGTTACTCTGTTTGTGTCTGGTGACGCGATCCTTGGGGTGGACCAATTTTTGGCTCAGCGTGTTTTGGGGTTTAAAAGCCACAAGAGACATGGTGTTTAGAAAAAATCTGTCTCAACTGTTCCCATACTCCTGACACATACGGGATCACTACAGGTTTCCCAGCTTTGACAAAAGTCCAGCTGGGACTTTTGTCAGGTGCCAAAAGAAAGCTCCAGCTGATCCAGGAGAGAAGCGAAAACCTGTTTGTTTTGAGGCATCTCTCAAAACAAACAGATACAAACTTTTAATATTCATTCAGAAGTTTCCTGACTTTAAATTTTCTTTTGTCATTACTCAGCTTTTTCAAATGCACATTTTAAACATGCTCAGCTACTTTTCAACCTCTTCTTCTGTGTGAACTTCAGCTTTCAACAGTTCTGCACTTTTTTTCAGATGAAAAATTCTGTATTTTTCAGCTCATTTAACATTTTTAGCTTAACTTTAGCAATTATTTCATTTCAGCTCAAAACATTCAGCGATTTGAAAATGCATTTTCTACTTGTTACTTGTTATTAATCTCTCGCTCTCTTCCACAGTACATCCTTCATCCTGTCTCTGCCCTCTCCCGCAACCAGTCGCTGCAGATAACTTCCACTCCCTGAGCTTGGGTCTACCAGATGTTTCCTTCCTGTCAAAATGGACTTTTTCCTTCCAACTGTTGCCAAGTGCTTGTTCATAGGGAGTCATGTGATTGTTGGGGTTTACTCTGTATTATTGTAGGGTCTTTACCTTAAAATATAAAGGACCTCGAGGTGTCTATTGTTTAATTTTAGGTCTTCTTTGATACAGTGTGATAACCATTTTCATAAATCAGTCAAATGCAGTTTAAGTAAAATGGAGGTTAAAGCAGGATGTGCTTTAAGACATCACTGACATGGAGCTTCTGCAGGAATATTCAGAACCATCCCTCCTGATGACCACCGGTTTAAGGAAAAAAAGACGAAAGATAGCCAATATGCTCAAATTCGCTAGAGAAAAGGTGTTAGCGACTACAGCCATATTTTCTATACAGTGATGCACATGTATTACATTAGTAGAACATTTAATGATTTTTTATTGTGCTTTTCCCATAGAAAAGGTTTAATATAGTCCTGCTCTAATTTAGACATATTGTATCATGCGTGAGTTTCTAACTTCCAGTCTGTCCTGAAACTAAATTTAAAGTAAGAAATGAAATGTATACTCTAGCACAAAACGTGAAACAAACTAAACAGCCTATGCCGAAATCTTGCAACATCAAAGCGAATATAACTGTAACTGTTTCAAGAAACCGAACTGAGCACATTAGCACTTGTTAAAAGTCCTCATAGTCCTCTTAAAGTTCAGTAAACGAGGTTATGTGAGCATGCTAGGATGGACGACTAAACCTGTGCAGACAAGTTTGGGGCCGCTTCACCTGACCACACGCTAATACTATAGGATACACTTTCAAGCCATTTAGACCTATGCTGTACTCCTAACAGGCCCATGGCCTCTTTACACCGTGAAGACCAGTGAAACCCATGTGCAGGATGGCTCTGATCCTGTGCATCTGTGCCTCTGAGCAGCAGCAGCAGGAGCAGCAGCACCCTCCCCGCCTCCTCCGGGCACTCTGGATTTGAGGATGAGGACGCAGAACATCAGGACCCTCTCTCTCATCCTCTCAAGTATTTTCTACCTGCTTGTAGGAGCCGCAGTTTTTGACGCACTAGAGTCAGAAAGCGAGAGTTCAAGAAAAAAAGGCGCTGGGGCAGAAGCTGAGCGAGCTGAAGAAAAGTACGAGGACGATTTCAACGAGATCTAGTGAGTGGTCCATCAGACAGAGCCGCATCGCGCTGAGAGGCAGTGGAAGTTCGTCGGCTCTTTTTACTTTGCCATCACCGTTATCACTACAATTGGCAAGTATATAATGTTGTGGCTTGACTTCACGGTATTGTGTGATTTTTGCAGTAATTTTTTTTGACAGTTTGGACCCTGAACAGCAACTCATTGAAAATAGACACATAAACTAGGCCTACCTAAATGATTTTTTGATTGTGAATTATTACTCCTTGTAATGCTGGGATGTAGCTAAAGTTTTGTTTTGTTTTAAATTAGCCTATTTACAGAAAGCAAAGCTGTCCAGAAACACCTGCTGTTGTTGTTCTAGGTCCAAATTCTTGGATTAAGATAGATGTAGTTTGGCATTTTCAGCAAAATATCGGTAAAGTGATTATGTAGGCAGCTGCATATGTAGTAAAGAAGTGTGCAAAGTTTTTGAAAGTTTTTATTTTTTATTTTTTAATGGTAAAAAAACCCCCAACCCTTTCTTAAAATACTTAAACTACTTCTATGTGACAAAAAAGTACAGATCAGAAGCCTTAATCTCTTATAGCCACCTTGGGGCCTATCCCAGTTGGCAGTAGGCAAGAGGTGAGTACACACTGGATAGGTTAGCAGTCCAAGGTTGGCCTGAACAGACCTAAAGCAATGAAACAATAACACTTTTCAGTTACAATTTCTCACGTGCTGTCTTATTGGTCTGATATAAGCTCCAGCCTTCCTGCCCAACCTCAGACTGAGGAACAAAGGTCTGAGTGAAACCACCCTTGTAAGAGTGCACGCCCTGTAATGTTAAGAAGCTAAAGTGTCACTATGTTTTCTTACAGCTTGGTAGCTTCATATATTATGTAGAAACAGTTGCCTTTTGTTAATCACCTATGTCCTTACCATTTCCCAAAAAGCTGAACTAATTGCAGAAATATAAACAGGTTAAAAAGCTGATCAGGCTTAAAGTTAGAGAACCTGCTGTTAATGTCCAGTAAACACTTTTTATGTTAAGTTGTGGTGTGCAGGATTGAAAAATATTGGTATCAAGCCAATACCATGTAAATACAGGGCCAGTATTGGTGATACCAATACTGATACAGATACTTTTAACGATAAAGATGGCTTATGTCAGAGAGGGCAGTGAGATGAATGAGATTAATCATCAGTTTGCACATGAACACATTTTCCAGCTTTTTGTGGGGTTTTTTTTGGAGACCTGGAATGTAAATGTGCTTATCACTAAAGGACTTTCAGTCAGCTTCTGTTGTTTCAATGTGCTAGAGGCTATAAATAAAATTATGTGACAGTCAACATAAAAAAAGTTCCGATATTTTTCATAGCCCGTGTTTGACTTGTATTTTTTCATTTCTATTATACTTATTTATTTAACACAATTCCATGGACCACATACTGAACATAGAGGATAGAAACAAAGTATCAATACTGAGGCGCTAGTACTGATCTGATACCAATACCAGCATTGGTATCGATATTTAGATCAATCCGCCCGCCTCTAGTGTTAAGCATTCCCAAATAAACAGTGTTCACTTATCACTGTGTGTTCAGCCTGCTCTGTCACCAACCTTCTCTTTAGTTGCACCTCCCAAGTTTCTCAGTTTGCTATTAAGTGCTGTGGAGGTGACGATACTGGTATTAACAGAGCTTTTACACATGTACACCGCTAGCAGCTGCTTCTGGAAATGAGGTTAACGAGGACAGCATGATTGGACCAAACCAGTTAAGCTGCAGTTATAGAGAGATAGCCAAATGTTTCCTGGCACAGCATCAGCAAGCAGTTTTAGTGAGACTTATCTGTGGTTTAACCAAGTTTGCTCACATTAGTTTGAAGACTTGACTTTAACCTGCACTGAGTTATGTGTGAGTATCCCTGCCTTGCAGTGTTTAAAGCAGCAATATACTAGTTTGATGTCTATGGAGCTTTATGACTATGAAACAGTAGTACTCAACCTTTGACCTGTATTATTCTTTGACTTTGCAGGTTATGGCCATGCTGTTCCGTGCACCAATGCTGGAAAGGCCTTCTGCATGTTTTATGCGCTCTTGGGCATCCCTCTGACGCTGGTCATGTTCCAGTGCCTGGGTGAGAGGATCAACACTTTTGTGAGATACCTCCTGAGCAGAGTCAAGCAGGGCCTGGGCTTACAGAAGACAGAGGTGTCAATGGGAAACATGGTCCTGGTGGGTTTACTGTCTTGGGTAAGCACTTTGTTTGTAGGAGCTGCAGCCTTTTCCTGTTTTGAGGGCTGGAGCTTTTTTAATGCCTCTTATTACTGCTTTGTCACACTTACTACCATTGGGTTTGGAGATTTTGTAGCCTTGCAGACAAAAGATGCCCTCTAGAAGCAACCTACCTATGTGGCATTTAGCTTCATGTACATTCTAGTTGGGCTGACGGTCATCGGAGCATTTCTTAACCTGGTGGTGTTGAGGTTTCTCACTGTAAGCTCAGGTGAGCTTGATGGGAGCCTCCACAGCAGGGGAAGAAGAGCAGGAGTACAGGGAGATCGTGGACACTGGAGAAGGAACTGCTGAGGACCTATGTAAGGATGATGAAGATGAACTTAGCAGGCTTACCTTTCCCATGGAGGGCTGCAACAGCTTTGTCAGCCTCCTCTCTTCTCCTCCAGAGGAGCACAGACCTATTATACCCAAGAATGCAAGCCTGCCTGAACCCAGCAGACTCCAGGCTTTGTTCCTTTGCATGTGCTGTTGCATGGACGTTTACAATAGCGCCTCTCAGTCCCACTGTGACCAGACAAGCGGCCATAGCAACCCTGTCTTTTACAGTACCATCTCCTACAGAGTGGACCAGGCCCCTTGCAGCTTCTACACCGTGTCATCACAAACCTCCCCCAGCAGCGTGGCACTCTGTCTGGGCAAGAACAATTCTCACAGCAGGCGGAAATCACTCTGACTGAGATCTTTGAAGACTTGAAGTTGAAATAGCCTTTGTTTTGGATCTTTGTACACACAGAGCCCATAAAACCATCTGATTTTCTTTTTGGTGGAATAAACTGCCTCGTGCTTTCTTTGTTATGAAGCTTGTCTGATAAAATGTAACATATTAAAACTAAATATGCAGTTTATATTGTATTTACACTGAACATTACCAATGATCTAACATTTGAAGTATATCAATAAAGTATAGTTTATGCAACTTTATGGTTTTCCTTCACTATATCACCTGCAAAAAACAAACCAACAAATTAAAAAACAAAAGAAACAAACAAAAACCAAACACCCACACAACTTGAGTATGAATAAATTGTCTTCTCGCTGCAGCACTGTCTCATGTGACCTTTTATCTGACAGTTATTTCCAGTCAGTAAACTTTGCTGTTTCCTGTCAGTAGTGTTCACTTCATTGCTCTGGCTAGTTCCCCAGGTAAAAATGTTCATCTTTATTGCTCAGTTTTGGGGGACCTGGAGACGGACACATGGTAAAAGATGACTGAATGACGGCAGTAGCCAGGTAAAAACCAACCATATCATCTCTGTCAAAGAACAGAAAATGAGCCGTGGCACAGAAGTGGCCTCCAAGTACAAGCTGTTGTCTCAGATGTGTGGTTGAATGACACATTGCAGATTAGATTTTTAATACAAACCACTGAAACCTTCAATCTCATCTTATTTATCTGGGAAAAAAAAGATTTAATGGAAAAAGTTAAGGTGTTTATTAAGATTATTAACTCCACTGATTATTTAGAGTGAGGTCATTAAAAACGTTATGTAATATCTTCAGTGGATCTGAATGAGCTTTCCACCCTGAGAAAAACTCACTGATGTCAGGCTGTGATGGAGGTGGACAAAGGTGGGCATGTACCTTAAAGAAGGGGTTAAGCAACACAGTGCTATTAGTTGGATTATAGGTAGGGGTAGAATACACAGGTACATTTAATGAAATACTGCACAAATAAAGATTATCTATCTATCTATCTATCTATCTATCTATCTATCTATCTATCTATCTATCTATCTATCTATCTATCTATCTACCTATCTATCTATTTTTTACTAGAATAATTTCCATTTATGTGAATGTGGAAGGGGGTAGTCACAAACAAACCCAACACCAGCTGAGGGGCATTGTACCCAAGGAAATATTAGCGTAATAAACCTTAATTGTATTACAAATTGGTTGTAAAGGAACAGAGCCTTGTTACTGGAAAGTCAGAGGTGTCGGAGATTAATTTCAGTAGTTTATGTAACAAATAGAAGAACTGTTAACCAACATAAAGTCCATAGAATTAGATAAATTAGTTTATTATTATCTATTTGCCACTAAACTTACAAATCATTGCAACTAACTTTGGCCACTTGGAGAGGCAATCTACGCTAAAGAGCACCTCCAACTACTCACTAAGTGTGTCTCATTGCAACAAAAGCCAAAATAAAACAAAAACTTATTAATAACTCTAAAGAGTTTTTATTAAAATAAAAAAAACATATGGTTAATACATTAGATTAGACAATCAAGCTGAAATACAATGAAAAGGCATAAATAAAACAGCAGCAGGAGAAATTTATAAAGAGAGAAAAATGTTTATCATCCAGTGTTCATACTACTGTAGTCCAGTCTAGAGACTTCATGCTGTGATCCAACTCACCACTGTCAGGGCAGCCAGACGCATTCACCAAGGGAAAAAACCAATTCAGACTACAACAGAAAGACAGTCAGTAAATGTGTTCGAACAGTTAGTAGAAACATGTTAAATCCATTTTCCACATACCCGTAACCACAATCTGCAAAACAGAAGCTCTGATTGGAGAGCTGGGCGTTTCCTGAACACGACAGTGAGCTCATTGTACTAAAATGGCCTCAACAGTCACATGATCTCAATCCAGTAGAGCATATTTGGATATGAAAAATCTCTGAGGAGTGTTTCCAACGCCTTGTTGAACCCATGGTAAGGTGTACCTAACTGAGTGGCTGGTGAATGTGTGGGATCCATACCAACGATGGCAAACATCTGTCTTGTTAAATAAGCCTGAAAAAAGACACTGAGGCCCACATGCTGCCTTGTAGCTGATTTTTGAATCAGTACGGTGTCATTTTAAATCACTAATCTGTAACTGGCCTGTGCTCTGACCTCCATGTGGATCACTCAAGTCTGGCACTGCATAATTTCAGGAAATTGAAATAGACTAGCATTTATATCACACCTTTGTAGTCTTACTGACCACTCATATTGCTTCAGACTACAAGGCACATTTTAAGCATGTAATTTAGAACGAATAAATCAGTCTAAAGTGCCCGTGTTTGGCCTGTGGCACCCACTAAGGCACAGGGAAACCTTGTCAACTCCTTACAGACTTTTAGGCTGCCTGACAAGAGCCCATTCACAAGGGCCCACCAGCAGTAACTTGCATTTAATCCACACACGGCATATTTCTTTCCCTTGTTGCCATTACCTACACTAGAGAGCAGCATTGGTCTACGTATAACAAAGGCTGAGTCCTCACAGCTCTCCAACACTGATAGTTCTGTTTGCTCAGATGGTTACATATAAACATTTTATTTTATAAATTGTGAGTCCAACAACGACACTGCTTGCTGTTAAAACCATGTTGTCTGTGTTACACCTTCCAGCGAGTAAAACAGCTCAGAAACAAAACACTACTTCTGCGTGCTATCACCATTTTATAGGGAATTAAAGCATGACAGCAGAGATTTGTTTTCATCTGCCAGCATGAACTATGACACAGATTGCTGTTGTGGGAATAGACGCTCGGGCTCTTGATAAGTGAGCACAGGCTTTTCGGTCAAGCGGGCAGACATGTATCAGCAGCCAGCAGTATCACCTCTGATTTAGAAAGATATTTGTGAACCAGCAGAAAGGAGAAGCCTGAACAATGGGCTTTGTGGCAGAAAGCTCACCATGTCGTGAGTGATGAAAACTGGTATTTAATTTGCATAATTACTCCACAAATGGTGTTTCACTTTATTCCTTTTACGATGCATCTATGGCTGTCCCAACAATTAGAACCTAAAAGTGCTCAAAAGTGTCCACGCAGACAAGAGAAAAAAGAAAAAAAGAGGCAAATGACGGCGCACAATGACTCAGACACACAGAATAAGAAGCTTCTTTCAAAAACAGCAGCGTTTGTATGACGATTTCCTTTTATGTTACCTCGTGCGTGACTGCATAACAACACGATAGAGTTGTGGGTAGAGTTTTTTTCCTAGTCTCCTTTTGTGGTTCAGTTGAGCTGTTTGTACATGGCACTGCTAAGAAATATGATTTTGCTCCTTGTGTATACATAATGGGTTTTACAAATAGTGAGCTGAAGGTGGTGGTAGTGATCCTTTTAAAAGACCCTTTTCTTTGTGAGTCCAGTTTCAATGTACATTCAAGCATGCTTGCCCATATGCTGTTTACATTTATAATGGAGTTCTGTAGGAAGTCCAGTCATTTGGGTTTTATGCTTTGTGTAATGACAGCGATTCTCCTATGAGCTCTGCCTACATCTGAAGTGTTTGCACAGTAATACTAAAGTTGATTAAAAAAAACCTCTGTCACAAAAGGGTATTAACTTCCTGTTAACATCACCATCGATTGACTACAGTGTTGAATTCTACCATCAAAGCTGTACTCGGTCGTACTGTTTTGGCTCAGGCCTGATCGAGTGGGTGAATTATTCATTAGATTGTTAGATATTTAAGTCATTTCTGTATCATGCTGTAAGGTCTTTCATGTGTAGTTGCATGGTAGGAGATACAAGATTAAATCAGAAACGAGCCGTCGGTTCAAGCAGAGTGCAAGCCGACCTTTTCGAAAGGGTAAATATGGCTTTAATATGGCAGAAATATTGGCTGTAGGTTCATAATAGAAGCAATATGCAAATAAAGTATTTATGAATATACAAATAGACTGAACCAATAGTGGCTGCTGCGCCCCACATTCACAGTCTTTCAGGAGGAGCTGGGAGATTATGAGTTATTTTCTCGGATGTGCATCTGAATGGAAAATGTATTCTCTCTGCATTCTCACAGTGAGCACAATGAAAGATTAAGGAAGTAAAGACAAGTGTCATATTTATTCAGATTAATTAAATAAGTAGAAATTGGGATTCAGTTGGAGAGCACTGAGAAAACAGACATAATAGAAGTTCATTGGTAGGGTAATTGCTCATTAGTTTTAATTTCCAGCCAATTTACTGCTTGTGTCGAACAGGGTGAAAAGGCTGTTTTTACTCAGTGGTTGTCTCCTCCAATCAGATGCTATGTTTGACACACTGTGTCTCTTTGACATTTTGTGTCAAAGGGATCACACTGCTTGATTAATTGCAGTTTAATTTAGGCCTTAAAGGAGAGTTTGAGTCACCCCTTAATTATCAGGGATGCATATCTGCAATAATGGCATCTAAATTCATGAATTCATAGGAAGGAAGTTGAATTGAAGAGCATCAGTCTGTGTTTGCTGTGCAAAGGCTAAACGGCCATTATAAGTAGCCACATTGTTGCATTGTGAGTGTTTCACTTGTGAGGCAACAAGCTGTCAAGCTCTTCTTCCTGCTTTGACGTAAAGTGGGCCCCGTCCTTGTGTGCCGCTGCAAGAGAACCCATAACATTGTCACAGATACGTGTGTCAAACCTTGGTGAGTCAAAAGCAGTGACCACTCTCGCTAACCTCTGATGCTAACCCAGTCATTGTGGTATATGAGCAGGCCTGAAACACGACAGCTTCAGAAAAGAGATTCGAAGGTTACTTTCAAGTGGTAAAGAGTTAAGGTTCCAAGACTTTGATTATCCAACTTTAAGTCCTGTGCCATGACCATCATCGGCCTTCATCAGCAAATACCTAGCATTTAGCTCAAAGCACCATCAGGGCTTTAGAGCACATCTGTAGACTCTGAGTTTTGTTTCTAACATAACTTGTGTAATGGTTATTGCATAAGAGGCCTGGCAACATAAAATGAGACTTGCTCATTTTGTGTTGCCAGTAAAAGAAATTTCCAGTGATTCACTCTTTTGTTTGAAGAACAGCATGTAAAATTATCAAGGTTGGCCGTTATCCATTTCCTGCTCACTCGTACCATTTAACAAGACAACATCTTCTCTAAGCACGAGGCTTCCTGCCTAAACAGTGGCTTGGAGAGAGATGGGAGATAGAGAAAGTAATAAATGGTAAAGAGGAGCTCTTATTCTTCTTGGACAATACGTCTGCAGCCATGAAACAAGGCTCTGGCCACTGGCAGATTAATGCCTACATATAAGCATCTTCACTATGTTTGAGTGCTATTCTGCTGGAGGACGGCTTATAGAAGTGAATACGTCAGACGTGAATTCAAAAGCATCTCATAAAGGGAGCGAGAGATTCTCAGCAGTTTATAACAGCATAGCTGCTCTGATACAAGGACGTTTGTCTGTTCTACGAAAATCTATGGCTGGTGGTCTCTCTGTATTGTGCGGGTCACACTTATCTCCTGTCCAGCAGGGCTGTGTTATTCTCATTACGTGCAGCTCTACATAAAACTTGCACAAATGTGCTCCCTCCTGTAACTAAGACTGATTCAGAAGTTGCAGTCGGAGCAGAATTTGAATGAATGAGATAAGGCAACAGAGGAAAATGCAACACAATGGCCCTCAGTGCCGTTAGATAACAAATGTATCCTTTTTTATTTTTTTATTTTTAGTCACACTGTGAAGGGAGAGAAAGGAAAAGAGGTCCCTCATAAAGAATAGTTCCCAGTGGAGATATGAAAGCCAATTTATTCATAGTTCTTTAGTTCAGCAGATTGACAACAGAGTGATTTGCCACATCTGTTAATCTTCCTAAATGAGCAAGTTGTCAGATCTTTGCTACGGCCCCTGCACTAAATAATTTACAACACTGCACTTCAGCTTTATTCCATTTTCCTCTTCTTTTCCTACTGTCAGCTGTGAGAAGCCCATATCACTGTTACTGTATCAGGAGACACTTCTGTATTTTCCATCATATAGAGGAATGCTCATTAAAAAAGTGGCAGTTTGGGGGGATGAAGAAAACAAAACAAAACAGCAAAACAAATAGAAACAATAAGAAAAAGGAAGTTTTGTTTTGCCATTTAGGCCATTGTCTAAATGGTGCATTAAAAGTAATGCATTTAGCAGTAATAGCTACCAGTGCAGTATAGCACACATTCATTCTTCTTTTAAGACCTTTTTAAGCCTCTTAGCCAATTAAAGTCATCATCTAACTCTGCGGGCCATTTCATTGTCCATCATACAGACAGTTTACCTGCTCTGGGAATGTGAATGATGACGACAGCAGCAGCCGTCAGGTGAAATGGTTTCTTTTGAACTATGGCTGCTGTTTATCGCAACACTATTTCCTGCTTCCAATGCTCACATTTTTTTTCCATTCCCAGATATAATGATTTTAATATTCCATTGACTGTGTCTTTGCTGGTCTGCTGAGCAGGAAGCAGACGTTTCCATCAGCAGAGCTGCGCCTGGCATTCATCATCAAAGGTCTGCCCAGGAAAAAGACAGCTCTATACTCATCTGCATCTGCTTGGTATGCCAACCGGGTGAACATCCACATCATCCTACCCACACTGTTATTTCTGATTAGCATATAATGCATCAATTACTTCACTTTCACTAAACAGAAAGGCTACGACAAGTTTTGTTTCCAAGGCAACTATGAAAAGTGCTGGCGGCAGGAGTAAATTAGTTTGGCAGCAGAAGTTGTATTGCGACGGCACGAGCCGAATATGGGGCAGCAATTGTTGTCCGTCACAGCTGATCCAAACATATGGAATGTGATAAGGGCGTGCACTCAGGACAGAGCAGTTTAGCTTAACAAAATAAGGCAGGCAAACGCACATAAAGACAAACACAGGGGGATTTCACTGCTTATGACAATCCACTTCTTCACCAGCTATCGAGGAAATAACATACAGGGAGTGCAGAATTATTAGGCAAGTTTTATTTTTGAGGAATAATTTTATTATTGAACAACAACCATGTTCTCAATGAACCCAAAAAACTCATTAATATCAAAGCTGAATGTTTTTGGAAGTAGTTTGTAGTTTGTTTTTAGTTTTAGCTATTTTAGGGGGATATCTGTGTGTGCAGGTGACTATTACTGTGCATAATTATTAGGCAACTTAACAAAAAACAAATATATACCCATTTCAATTATTTATTTTTACCAGTGAAACCAATATAACATCTCCACATTCACAAATATACATTTCTGACATTCAAAAACAAAACAAAAACAAATCAGCGACCAATATAGCCACCTTTCTTTGCAAGGACACTCAAAAGCCTGCCATCCATGGATTCTGTCAGTGTTTTGATCTGTTCACCATCAACATTGCGTGCAGCAGCAACCACAGCCTCCCAGACACTGTTCAGAGAGGTGTACTGTTTTCCCTCCTTGTAAATCTCACATTTGATGATGGACCACAGGTTCTCAATGGGGTTCAGATCAGGTGAACAAGGAGGCCATGTCATTAGTTTTTCTTCTTTTATACCCTTTCTTGCCAGCCACGCTGTGGAGTACTTGGACGCGTGTGATGGAGCATTGTCCTGCATGAAAATCATGTTTTTCTTGAAGGATGCAGACTTCTTCCTGTACCACTGCTTGAAGAAGGTGTCTTCCAGAAACTGGCAGTAGGACTGGGAGTTGAGCTTGACTCCATCCTCAACCCGAAAAGGCCCCACAAGCTCATCTTTGATGATACCAGCCCAAACCAGTACTCCACCTCCACCTTGCTGGCGTCTGAGTTGGACTGGAGCTCTCTGCCCTTTACCAATCCAGCCACGGGCCCATCCATCTGGCTCATCAAGACTCACTCTCATGTCATCAGTCCATAAAACCTTAGAAAAATCAGTCTTGAGATATTTCTTGGCCCAGTCTTGACGTTTCAGCTTGTGTGTCTTGTTCAGTGGTGGTCGTCTTTCAGCCTTTCTTACCTTGGCCATGTCTCTGAGTATTGCACACCTTGTGCTTTTGGGCACTCCAGTGATGTTGCAGCTCTGAAATATGGCCAAACTGGTGGCAAGTGGCATCTTGGCAGCTGCACGCTTGACTTTTCTCAGTTCATGGGCAGTTATTTTGCGCCTTGGTTTTTCCACACGCTTCTTGCGACCCTGTTGACTATTTTGAATGAAATGCTTGATTGTTCGATGATCACGCTTCAGAAGCTTTGCAATTTTGAGATTGCTGCATCCCTCTGCAAGATATCTCACTATTTTTGACTTTTCTGAGCCTGTCAAGTCCTTCTTTTGACCCATTTTGCCAAAGGAAAGGAAGTTGCCTAATAATTATGCACACCTGATATAGGGTGTTGATGTCATTAGACCACACCCCTTCTCATTACAGAGATGCACATCACCTAATATGCTTAATTGGTAGTAGGCTTTCGAGCCTATACAGCTTGGAGTAAGACAACATGCATGAAGAGGATGATGTGGACAAAATACTCATTTGCCTAATAATTCTGCACTCCCTGTAATGTCTTCAATAAACATCCCCACTTACTTACATCCGTACTTAAGACGGATTATATGACTTTACAGCATCCTGCTATAACAGCTTAACACTTGACACTAAACGGCTTTTTACTGCAGTTGTCTTCACATATGGACATGTTGTTTTCATAGAATAAAATCTAGCTTCTGAGGCAGACAAACAGAGCCGGGGTGGAAGTGCGTTAAACCTGCCGTCTATACGAAGGCCACCAGATGGCGATAGCTGAGGTTGCATAAAGACTTCCGGTTGTGAAAAAGCTTATGGGAAAATGACTTTCTGTCTTCACCCCTGTAATCACTTTCATGATGAGTTCATGTCACTCATTTAGGGTCATGTTGAAAAAATGTAGGGTTTATTTTTAAAACCTCCGTCATACCATGTTTTAAATGGAGCATGGTCTGTGTTATGAAACCACACACTCATTGGGCAATGGCTTGTGACTGATAAGTTGTTGTCTAATGAAAGTGTTTTTTAATTGGCTAACAGCCCTTCCCTTTATTGTCACATCTGTTTTTTTTTCTTTCTTGTTTTGTTTTGCAACCATGATGGTGACAGCTGAAACTCTCACTAGGCTTCAAAATGAGACTTCAGACACCAGTGGGTTATGCCACGATAGCTATGTCCATCTGTTTATAGTTGTGTGTAGTTACTGTGCGTATCATATGAAAGTCAGAGAGCGGTGTATAAGGTGTATAAGAAATGTAAGGTTTTTCCACAGAATACAAATACAAGAATAGAGAAGGGTTGATATGGAGACTGCACAAAGAAAAGAGCACTAAAAAAAGAAAATTTAATTTAATCAAAAGCCTTTTGCAATATCAGTGATAACCAAGCTGTCTGTGGGGAAAGTAGGGTGCAAGAAAATACCAATCAGCCGCAAACAGCAATTAAAGCAGGTAGGCTGGTGTTTCTAAAGTCCTAAAATCCATTTCCAAAATATTTTACTATTGATTTGCTTGCAAATTGCTTGCAGGTGATTGCCAATGGTGGAATAGATATGATTTGTAATCTGATGAAACCAGAAATGCAACAGGCGAGCACATCAGTACTAAATGACACTGATTTAGTACTGACATGTGTTGCAAATGCGCTTCCTTTGCCTTTGATTTTCAGAGGTGAGCTCTCTCTGGGGTAGCATGGCTACTGCTGCGCGTTCAGTTAATTCAAACACCTGTAGTCTCATTCTCTTCATACCGCTGCTTACTCTTCCCTCTATCCTCTCCGGGATGCAGTCGTTCTCGCTGTTTATATAAGGGGGGAATACCACATGACAGCCTTACTTGTTTGTAACTTCTCAAAAACTGTCCTTGAGCAAGACATTGAATTTCTATGAGCTACAGAGGTGCCGCTCATGGCATGAAAAAATGCAAGAAAACAAAGCTTATGGTTGCAGCCCTGTACTGCTTTATCCTAACAGCATTTAAATGATTACAATGTAAATATAAAGGTTTTTCTTAAAGGCCTGCACACATTCAGTAATGGGAATAATGCTCTGTTAGCAGCTAGGATATTTCTAATAGATGTTCAAAGTACTCGGGAGATGATTTTTTGTGGGTTAAATAACCCATTTTTTTCTCAAGCACCAATAATTCAATATCATTCATGTTTGTCCCTGCAGTACAAGGACAAACATGTGTTTCCCTGACCTTTATATTGTACCGAGGGCAGCAGCAAGTTAATAATACGTGCATTACTCACTAAGTTGTTATTTTACCCTAAAAGCTCTCCTGAGACACATGCTTGCTTTGTTTTATGGAGGTGTTAAGAGGAGGGTAAGAGCTTAGTGTCAGGTGCCTAAAAATTCCTTCATATTAATACCACTAACTTCTACCCTTCATTACACACCTCTTTAACCATGGATGCTATTTTTATACAGGTATGATGCTGTGCTTTGGCTGATTGATTTTATTTGCACATTTTCAACTAAGTAGAGTGTTGTAGTGTAAAATCAAGGTGGGCTTTTATCAGGATATGAGCGCTGTACTTAAAAAAGACACTTTTTGTTACATTTTCTCAAGCTGACAGGAAAAAAATGCATTTCCACCAAAGAAGTACTGGCTGTCTCATCAGAAGCTCTAATATGATGTGTTAACTCTAGTTTTTTCGGCCAACTCTTTAAAGGTGATAGAGTGCACTGAAGAAGAGTGTTAGCCAGGGCCCACAGTTCATTATCACCCTTGGTCCCAAAGTGGAACTTTCCTGCTATGTTTGAATCAATATTGAATACATCCTTCAAACTATTTTTAAATATTGATTTCAGACACAATATCTGTAAATATCTCAGCAATAATTCAGTGCATAAAATGACAGCAATGGCTATGATTAATGTGTAAAATCAGGCAGTCCAATCAATAGATATGTCATGACATATGAACTGCAAATCTACTGCTTGTTTTCTTGCATCACGTCTGAGGCGTGTGACTCACGCTGGCTGTGCACGCCTCCCACTCGAGCATCAATCTCAAATCTGAAGTCTCTTGTTTTCTCTCGATCGGAGAAGGATGAGGCATCTGAATTAAAGATGGGCTTAAGACACACCATCTCTCATCATCCTTAAACAGCTTTGCCACCTGCAGAGACACTCTAACTCGTTCACTCTACCTGACAAAAATATGGACGAACACACAGGAAGCGCAAGACAGGAGTTCTGGCAATTGCAGCAGAGGAGTGCTGACTTGGTGGTTTTTTTTTTAAAGATTTGTGGTTATGTGACTAGAATTTAATAGTTAATCATGCAGTCTACTGTAGAAGGTCAGAGTTAGAATAAAAACTTGATCTTGAGCACAGTGGTGAGAGCGCACATGTCAGGGGAACACAGTAAACAAACCTTGACAGGGATGGGAAAATCCCAATTATAAAATTCCTCCTTTGACATAATAACTGTTTTAATTGTTCACCAGGAGCAGCTTATTAGTGATATCCCATGTTGTACGCATAGTTTCTTATAAGACTGTGGACTCATGAGAAAACATACCTATGAGCCATGCAAATCTTTTCAGCCTTATACGTCCACTTTATTAGGTATGCCTTGCTAGTATCGAGTGGGCCTCCTTTTGCCTTTGGAACTGAATGTATCATGCAATGTTTTTTCTCCAAATTCTAACCTACCATCTGTATATCATCAGGCCAGATATCATTTTTCCATTATTCCATTGTCCAATATTGGTGAGCCCGTGTGAATTGTAGGCACAGTTTCCTGTTCTTGACAGGACAGGCTGACAGGAGTGGCATCCAGTGTGGTCTTCTGCTCCTCAGTGTTTGGCGTGTTGTGCTTTCAGTGATTCCTTGGTGGTAATGAGTGATTATTTGTGTTAATTCCCATCAGTTTAAAGAAGTCTGCTCATTCTTTTCTGACCTCTGGCATCACAAAGGCATTTCTGAAAAATAGTCTTGCCAGACTATTTTTGTTGTTTTTGTTGTCACTGTAAACCACGGAGATGCTTGTGTGAGAAAATCCCAGCTGATCAGCATTTTCTGAAATCCTCAGACCAGTCCATCTGGGACCAACAACTATGCCATGTTCAAAGTCACTTTTTTTTATCAGTTCTGATGGTTGGTTGTATATTGATTTCTACACTTGGAAACAACAACTACAAAAAGTTAATTTTGGGAGTGTAACAGTACAGTCAATCTTATTGTTGACCACTGTGTCATTTCTTTAACATGTTTCCTTCTACACATCGAGATGACATCAGCCGTGTATAGCTGCTAGTGTACCAAAGCTCCTGTGGAATCACAGCCGTGTGTTAATAGGGAGCATTACAAGTATTGGCTATGTGACTTTTATTAGCCTCCCATAGTAATGTGACATCAGTAGAGGCTTGGCACACATTTTACAGTAAACGTAAATGGACAGAGATAAATCATATTTACAGTGAGTAATCGGTCTCCTATGTTACCGCCTCAACTTGGGATCAAATTATATTGTGATGGTTTTTGTTCAGCCAATAAACACATAACTGTTTAAAACTCTAGCACTGGGTTAAACAACATTTTGCATTGCCAGTACGTTTGGTTTATCATGCAGTAGTCTTATAAGACTTTCACTTTAATTTGTAGTAATCAATTCCACTATTACAGAAAGGCACTTGGAACATAGCACAGGTACACCAAATCTGTAAAAGACAACGTACAAATCAAAGGTAAACTGAGTTTGTTTCTGCAGTTGCTTTGTTTGTGTGAGTGTGTGTGCATGTGTGTGATGCCAGTAGCCAACCTGACTCAGAGCTGTGTATCCCTTGGAGAGGTGATTAAACAAAGAGCTGAGAGCCAGAGGTCTCCCTCTGTTAGAATCCACCAGAATACGTATGTCACTGTTGTGATTAATATCAGCCACACGTCCTACATGCAGGCTCACTTTGTGTGCTAAAATACCATGTTCATTAGCAGCAGCACAAATATAATCGGCTCCATCTCAGAAGCGGGCCGCTCGTACTTATATTCCATTCTGCTTAGAGCAGGGGTCAGCAACCTTTAACACCCAAAGAGCCATTTGGACCCGGTTTCCACGCAAAAGAAAACACTGGGAGCCGCAAATACTTTTTGAAATCTAAAATGAAGATAACACTGTATATATTGTTTTTTTTACCTTTATGCTTTGTGTGAACAACTAAAGTAAGTAAGTTAAGTTTATTTATTAAGCGCTTTTCACAGACAGGTAGTCACAAAGCGCTGTACACAAATATTAAAATAAATAATACAATCAATAGACATTATACACAATGTAAAAGATCAAATGTAAATAATGTAAAGAATATAAAATACGTAGATCAACAAAAGGCTTGTTTGAACAGAAAAGTTTTTAACTGCTTTTTAAAAGAATCTACAGAGCAACTAAGGTTTGTTGCTTATGAAATCCATGAAGTGCTACAGAGAAAATTACATTTTATTTATGTAATTAACACATTTTGAACTCTTAAAGAAATATAACAAAAGGAAAGACACCCAGCTGAACTAAAATGATCCATGTAGCAAACAAAAACTGTTGTGAGCCGCCACCTTTATGTCACCTTTGGGCTTTTGAAGCCTTGACCTGACTTTTAAAAAACAACTGGAAAAAGAAGCACTATGCTGCTAAAAAAAATAGATATTTGCAAAATTCTGCCTAAATATGTATTTTACCTGGTTAATGTGTGTGGCGGGGCGTGGTCTGCAGCGCCGCTGCAGGGGAGTCGGATGCACCTGAGCGGGACCCGCAATTACGCCTCGCCGCCTTAAAGTCTGTGCTATCTATGCTGTTGTGTTGTCGGGCTGTGAGCTGAAAAGCTACAGCCGGCTGTATGCGTACAGCAACCGTGTGTGAAAAGTGGTCAATAAAGAGATGCTGAAAAGCATGTTGATGGAAACATCGTCGAGTCTGCCGTGATATGTTTATAATAAGACTTATGGTCCCGAACCTCTGCGCACAGCGTCTGAAAATCGGGGCTGTACTAAGTCACTTTCATCTTTACGCAGGACTGTAAGCTGTCATCTGTGAGGCGTGAGCGGTGTTTGTTTTTAACATAGTTCACGGTGGAGAACAGCTGCCGACATAATGTGGATCCGAAGATCCATAACTGGCCTACCTGGGGTCGAAAGTCTCGATAAATGCACGGCGTTTTGGCGGGTATAACAACTTCCGCGAGTGTGATGCTTATTTTGAGCGATGAAAAAATAATAAGATATAATTTTATTTTTATATTTCAAAATCACAATAATCTTCCAATTTAGAACTACAAGTTAAAAGAAGAACTAAACACAAATAAAATACCCTTCAGCTAAATACTTCTAATTTATTTTCCCAAACCACCCGGAGCCGCAGTATAAGGACAAAAGAGCTGCAGGTTGCCGACCCCTGGCTTAGACTATCGTACCATTTCACCTAGCTGTAAATTGGTTGATTTTTCGCATGCATTTGGGCCATTGGATGCCTTCGAACAGGACTTACAAATAAAAAAAGCCAATGCTCATAGTAACAAAAATGCACAATGTTACAAAAAACATTCCCAAAAAGTTTGTACGATGTGGGAAATGTAAATAAGACAGAATATAAAGATTTGCAAATCTCATAAACCCATGTTTTATTTACAGCTGAACATAGAAAATGTTGTGGAGGTAAGCATCAACGACACAGAGCTCTCAGTTCTCACTCCTTCTTTATTCGTCTCCAACATCAACTGTGCATCTCGCGCCACAAAACACAGGAACACACTTCCTATACACTGGGTGTGAGTGGAGCCCTCTAGTGGTCCACCACACATGCCCCCCCCGAACACCCAGCAGAACTAGTCCAGGACCCGGGGCTTAAGCAAACGGCCGGAACGGCTGAACCGGGGGGGTGGGGAACTGACAGAGGGCAACCCAGCCCGGGAGCGAGGCTGGCACTGGCGGTCAGAAAAAGCTGCAGACGACTCGGACTCCGTTGATTTTGGGTTGCTCCTGGGGGAAAAAACAGAATCCATCAGCCCGGTGGCAGGTGGGCGGCCGCGGCGAGGGGCCTGGGCCGGGACCACCTGATCCTCCTGCATATCATGTGCAGGCTTAAGTCTGTCAACAGAGACAACCTCCTGCCAACCGCCAAAGTCCAAAATGAAATGTTTGTCGCCTGGTTTAAGAACCCTGTATGGCCCGTCATATGGTGGACGCAGCGGAGTCCTATGGGCATCGTGCCTGACGAAAACGAAACGAGCAGAGTCCAACAAACTCGGAACAAAAGTGTCAGGCAGGCAGTGGTGCACAGGACCAGGAACAGGAAATGAGTCTCTTGGGGGGCGAAAAGGCAACAAAGAGGTATCGAAACATGGGGGAGGGCTCTCAGGTAAGAATTCCCCGGGGACCCGGAGAGGCTGGCCGAGGACCAGTTCAGCCGGGGAAACCCCGAGGTCTTCTTTAACCGCGCTACGCAATCCCAGCAAAACCCACAGAAGACGGTCGACCCAGTCGCCACTTGTTAAGGAAGCCCGGAGCGCGGCCTTAAGTGACCGGTGAAACCGTTCGCACATCCCATTAGCTTGCGGGTGGTATGCTGTGGTGCGGTGGACCTTGACCCCCAGGCCGTCAGCCATAGCAGACCAAAGCTCAGAAACAAACTGGGGGCCCCTGTCCGAGGTAATGTCAGCAGGGGGACCGAAACGTGAAACCCACGTTGACAAAAATGCCCTGGCCACCGTCACCGCTGTCGTGGACGCCAGGGGTACCGCCTCCGGCCACCTGGTCGTGCGGTCCACCACAGTCAAAAGGTGCGTGAAACCCTGTGACTGCGGCAAGGGACCAACCAGGTCCACATGAACGTGATCGAAACGCCTACCCGGGACACGGAAAGGTTCGAGGGGTGCCTGTGTGTGCCGGTGGATTTTCGAGCGTTGGCATGGGATACAAACCGCCGCCCATTCTTTCACCGCCTTGCGAATGCCCGGCCAAACAAACCTGGCGCTGACCAGCTTGACCGAGGCCCGGACGCCGGGATGAGAGAGGGCATGCACCAAGTCAAAAACACGACGACGCCACGAAAGGGGAACCACCGGGCGGGGGCGGCCGGTGGAAACGTCACAAAGAAGGTGCGGACCGCCGTCCCACACCGGGGTGTCACCCAGCACGAGGCCCGTTTTTGTTGACCGAAGGGCAAGGACGTCTGGGTCAGCACGTTGCTCGGCGGCCATGGCAGCGTAGTCGACGCCGACATACACCGGAGAAACCAACACACGTGAGAGACAGTCAGCGACGTGATTGGACTTACCAGCCACATGCTGAATGTCTGTGGTAAACTCTGAAACGGCTGCCAACTGGCGCTGCTGGCGTGCGCTCCATGGGTCAGAGACCTTGGACATCGCAAACGTCAAAGGTTTGTGGTCAACGTATGCAGTAAAGTTGCGACCCTCGAGGAAAAAACGAAAATGTCGTGTCGCGAGGTGCAGGGCCAGCAACTCCCTGTCAAAAACACTGTACTTGCGTTCAGCATCCCGGAGCGTACGACTGAAAAAGGCGAGCGGTTGCCAGAGACCTGAAACCCGCTGTTCCAACACCCCACCCACTGCCACGTCGGACGCGTCGGTGGTCAACGCGATCTCTGCCAACGGAAGCGGGTGGGCCAGCAGGGCGGCGTCAACCAGCGCAGACTTGGCTGCGGAAAACGCATGGACGTGTTCCGGCAGCCAGTCAACCGGATCTTTGGCCGTTTTACCTTTTAAGGCAGCATAGAGTGGATGTAGCAGGTGGGCAGCTCTGGGGAGAAAGCGGTTGTAAAAATTTATCATCCCCAAGAACTCCTGCAACGCTTTAACCGATGTGGGACGCGGAAAAGCCGAAACGGCCTGGACTCTGTCGGGCAACGGAACCACACCTTCAGCGGAAATGCGGTGCCCGAGGAAATCCAGAACAGGCAACCCAAACTGGCACTTGGAAGGGTTGATGATCAGGCCGTGCGCTGCCAAACGCTGGAAAACCTGGCGCAGATGGGACTCGTGCTGGCTCGCTGAGCAGCTGGCCACCAATATATCGTCCAGATAAACAAAAACGAACGGCAGCCCACGCAAAACGGAGTCCATCAGCCGCTGAAAGGTCTGGGCGGCACCTTTCAGGCCAAACGGCATGCGCAAAAACTCGAACAAGCCGAAGGGGGTAATGACAGCGGTTTTAGGAACGTCTTCGGCGCGCACGGGAACTTGGTGATACCCCTGCACCAAGTCAATTTTAGAAAAAATCGACGTTCCGGTGAGATTGGCAGAAAAATCCTGAATGTGGGGGATGGGGTAACGGTCATTCTCCGTGGCATTATTTAAACGGCGGAAATCTCCGCATGGCCGCCACCGACCGTCCGATTTGGGCACCATGTGAAGCGGAGAGGCCCATGCACTGTTCGAACGCTGTACAATGCCAAGGTGCTCCATGGCTGCAAACTCTTCCCGAGCGACGGACAGTTTCGTGGGGTCGAGGCGGCGCACGCGTGCGAACACCGGGGGCCCGACCGTTGGAATATAATGCTCAACCCCATGCTTCGTTACCGTGCTAGAGAAATTAGGGACAGACAGCGATGGAAACTCTAAAAGCAAACGCTGAAAAGCATCCCCGGAGGTCACTACATTAGCCCGAATCAGGGGCTCGGCGGCCCGAGTAAAACAGGGTAGCGAAGAAAACGAGAGAGCATCGATTAAACGTCTGTTAGCAACATCGACAAGAAGTCCATGAGCACACAGGAAATCAGCACCTAAAATAGGTACAGAGCTAGCGGCAACAACAAAGTTCCACTGGAAATCCCGGCCATGAAAACAAACAGTCACCAACCATTCCCCAAACGTTTTGATGGGAGAGCCATTAGCTGCAATGAGCTGCGGCCCACAGTTCGCTGCTAGTCCGTCGGCAGCGGTAGGGGGAAGGAGGCTCTTCTGGGAGCCGGAGTCCACGAGAAAACGTCTCCCGGAGCGCGAGTCCTCTATGAAGAGCAGCCTTTCTGTATTGCCAGCGGTCGCGGCTGCTACGGCGCGCTGGCGGGTCCGTTTCCCTGGGCCGTGAAAGCGCAAGGCGGCAGGCAGCGACGCGCTCTGTCGCCAAAACGCTGATGGTAGAATCAGATGCTCTTTCCGCGGTGCCGGCGTGTAGCAATCCCTGCCGTCAGCAAGGGGGCGGATGCTCCGGGGGAGGCAGGTGGAGGCGTGGAAGGTGCCGCCGGCGAGTCCGTAGCCAGGGCGTGAACGTCGAAAGTGCGGCTAGCCAGGAGAATGCGATCCGCTTCTTCAGCCAGGGAGCGATAATCCTTCGCAGGCAGAAGCGGGGAGTTTGCGAGGACAGCTCTCACGGCGGCCGGTAGTTGGCGGAGGAAGAGGTGGGCGAAGAGGAAACCACCGTCATCCGGCCCGAGCAACGATAGCATGTTCTCCATGAGCTCGAGCGCGGTACCGCCACCCAAGCCTGACAGGTTGAGGAGCTTTTCGGCTCGTTCAGCGTCGGAGAGGGCATAGCGCCGAAGAAGCAGCTCCTTGAGGGCAGCGTATTTCCCTTGGGCGGGTGGGTCCCGGAGGAGCGTCATCGCGCAACGGGTGGCCAGCGGGTCGAGTGAGGCCACCACATGGTGATACTTCGTGTCGTCAGCCGAGATGCCGCGAAGGGCGAACTGAGCCTCCACGTGTACAAACCATGACGGGGGGTCATGAAGCCAAAAGTCCGGCAGTTTCAGCGCCACAGCGAACATAGCTGCAACAGGAGGCGGAGGTCCGGCGGCCGCTGATGCATCCATAGCGGAGTCTGCGTTATCTGCAGCCCGTTGCATGCTCGAGTCAGGGGTCACCAATGTGGAGGTAAGCATCAACGACACAGAGCTCTCAGTTCTCACTCCTTCTTTATTCGTCTCCAACATCAACTGTGCATCTCGCGCCACAAAACACAGGAACACACTTCCTATACACTGGGTGTGAGTGGAGCCCTCTAGTGGTCCACCACAATGTATCAAATGTTTAAAGAAAGAAGAGTCCAAGAAAAGAAAATATTAACTCATTTTGAATTTGATGGCAGCAACACGCCTCAAAAAAGTTGGGACAGGGTCAACCAAAGGCTGGAAAAGCGAGTAAGTAAAACTAAGACTAATAGCTGGAGGAACATTAGAGTATTTAAAAGTAGAATGGGAGGCAGAGCCTTCAGTTTTCAGGCCCCTCTTCTGTGGAACCAGCTTCCAGTTTGGATTCGGGAGACAGAAACTATCTCTACTTTTAAGATTAGGCTTAAAACATTCCTTTTTGCTAAAGCATATAGTTAGGGCTGGACCAGGTGACCCTGAATCCTCCCTTAGTTATGCTACAATAGACGTAGGCTGCCGGGGGATTCCCAAGATGCATTGAGTTTTTCCTTTCCAGTCACCTTTCTCACTCACTATGTATTAATAGACCTCTCTGCATTGAATCATATCTGTTATTAACCTCTGTCTCTCTTCCACAGCATGTCTTTTATCCTGTCTTCCTTCTCTCACCCCAACCGGTCGCAGCAGATGGCCGCCCCTCCCTGAGCCTGGTTCTGCCGGAGGTTTCTTCCTGTTAAAAGGGAGTTTTTCCTTCCCACTGTCGCCAAAGTGCTTGCTCATAGGGGGTCATATGATTGTTGGGTTTTTCTCTGTATCTATGAAGCGCCTTGAGGCGACTTTTGTTGTGATTTGGCGCTATATAAATAAAATTGAATTGAATTGAATTGAATTGAACATTTTGCAACTAATTAGGTTAACTGGCAGCATCATGTCAGTTACTTCATTGGGTATATTAAGATCATGTTAGAGTTTCTCAGAAATAAAGATGAGCAGAAGCTTTCATGAGAAGCTTCTTCAAATATGCCACTATGACTTAATGAAGATGAAACGTGAAACACGGTGAAACAGCTTCAAGAAACTTAAAGAAGAAACTCGAAGAAGTCTAGATGCTTTTTTCCCAAGCTCCTTAGACTACTGTGAACAAAAGACTCAGAAAATAAACCATAAATAATCCATACAAAACTGAAGATAAACAACACCTAAGAACACAAAGGAATAACAACAGCTACTATAGAATGGGCAAAATGATGTACTGACTCACACAGAAATCAATCAAAGACACAGAAATCCAAAGAAAACCTCAAATATAAGTAGACCACTGGAAAGCTTTAATAAATTAATAAATGCAAGTTATGAAGTTAATGTGAAAATTCAATAAGGAATTGGATCTCCGGATTGCGGAAGAAAAAAACGTTAATTTCAAGTAAATTATGGATATGTAAACATGGTACCAAATGATAGGCTACTGAATGCCCAAAAAATGACCTTTGAGACCTTGAGCTGGAATACCGTCCCAATCCGCAAGACTCCAGCTTTACCAGCACATTTATAACAATGTATTGCATACTTTTTATATTTTGGGTTAAATAAAACTTAAAGGAACCAATTAGACAGATAACTTGCATAAAAAGTTTTTTTAAAGGGGGTTTAATGGCTCTTCTCCATTCTGGCTGTTTTTCATTAGGGATATATATCTGTGTTTTTTTTCTGGACATCTGGATAAAAGGAGCCCTTTTAATGGAAAGAGATGCTAAAATCCACTTATGGCTTCTGATCAAATGTTTCCTGTGCACCAGTGCCAGCTGAGCCCCGAGCTGAAGCCTTTAGAAAAACTGTCATTGGATTTTTTCTTATAGGTTTAGCAAAAGCAGGACAAAAGCAGGACAATTATTAATGCGCATAATTATCTAAGCTATGACAACCATCAGTGCACTATTTGAGGTAATTAGAAAATTTTCATTTTCCACACAACATTTGGTCTTGTATGTAAAAATACTTATTGTATTATCTATTGAATATTAAAGAGTATCTCATGTCATGGCATGATACTTTTCTTTCTTTTACTTTACTCTGTTCATGCATGACCTGGCATATATAAAAGCTGAATGATGGACAAAGGAACAGAGTTCAAAAGATTTATTTATAAGAACAGAAGGAAACGTGAAATGATGAGCAATGATCAAGGAGGATTGTGGGGGATATGGGGGGAACTGGGGACCAGGGCAGGCAGGTAAGTGTCTTGACAAATGAGGATTCTGAAGCACTAATACCCCTTTTCCATGGACGCCAGTGCCAGAGATGGTTTCCAATCTAGAGCCAGTTCCATGAATTTTTACCAGGTAAAACTGGCATAAGCATTGGAGAGACTTTTGAATGCAGTTCAGCAATCGTTTCATATGCTGCACACTGATTCTACCACTGTGACTGTCTTTTTTACAGAAACAAAGCCAATTTCAGCTCATGATTATCTGTACTCACACCAGCTGAAATGTGGACTAATTGTCAAGAGGAATCCAGGAAGAACTGCATTTGAGGAAAAGTGGCGAAAGGAACTCGGTTGTAACACAGGAAATCACGACAAAACCTGAAACTAGAAG
Source organism: Perissodus microlepis (assembly GCF_051167445.1). Classification (NCBI taxonomy): domain Eukaryota; kingdom Metazoa; phylum Chordata; class Actinopteri; order Cichliformes; family Cichlidae; genus Perissodus; species Perissodus microlepis. Next base: position 9,004,068 of record NC_140465.1, read on the forward strand.
GAAATATGAAAGTTTCTACCACAACAAGATCATACGGGCTGGTGACAAGATAATCAAGCTCACATGTGACAGTCAGATATCCACTGGAGACATGCGAATAGCCACACAAGAATATAGACACAGACAGTCACAGCCAGGTACATAGCAGGTCCTGGGTTTGAACCCGAGTCCTTCTGTCTAGAGTTTGCCTGTGTAGGCTTTCTCTCCAAACTGTGCATTATCTCATCAAAGATGAACGACATAAATGACTGTCTGTAGGAAATGACTGGATGGATCTGGAAGTTTATTGCAAACTGTACTTTTACGAGACTTGTATGAGACCTAGGACCAGGATTTTTGGAATAACGTGTTCTGTTTGCTGCAGAAAAACCTCAAACTATCTGTCATGTAAAAAATGTAATTGCTTGGGGTTGCCTTTCTGTGCCTTAGCAGCTGAGCAGCTTGTAGTCACTGATTCAACTTCTTCGACAAAGAGTTCTTGAAGATAATATGAGGCCATCTGTCGGAAAATTAAGGATAAACTTTAGTGGCCCTTTCAGTAGGAAAATGATCATAAATACTCAAGAAAGAAGATTGTAGATGTTTCTAGTTAAGAAAATGTTCTAGTTATCATCCGTCCGTCCGTCCGTCCGCCCGGGCTTGGAACCTATTCCAGCTGTCATGGCGCAAAAGGCGGGGTACTCCCCAGTCGAAAAGGTCGTCAGGCCAATTGAGATGTTGTTGGGTGAACAACTTGCCAAAATGTCACAAAGAAATTATAACAAGAAAGTATCTCTTCTTCTTCTTCTCCTTCTCTTGGCTGTTCCCATCAGAGGTTACCACAACAGATCATCTCCCATCTCACCCAGTCTCCAAATCTCCTCTGTCCAGAGGACTAGCTTCTGAGACCTGGGGTGCACTAATGTTTTCCATAGAAAAATGCTTATATTTATCAATAAGAGTAAATCAGTTAAAAGCTATTTTATGGTTATGTATGACGAATATATGGTTGTTTCTCTATGACTTATTCTTTAAGAACAACTTAATAAAGAAGTGACACAACATATGTTACAGCAAAATCCATGAAATATTTTAGTGGCAGCAAATGTTGGTGGCAAATTTGTGTGTGTGTGTGTGTGTGTGTGTGTGTGTGTGTGTGTGTGTGTGTGAAATAATTGAAAATCACACCGCTTGTAATGTGCTGACACACCTCAAATATGTGAAATTGTAGCCACTTAATAGACAATATCAGCAAAGAGTAGCAGACGCAATACTGCATAGCTCAGCAAAAATACACAATTGAATGTTGTTCAATCAATGAAGAAGGTTCCACTAATTTAAATTTGACATGGCGGCAGCATCAACCATTTTAATTTTTCAACTATACATTAAATTTTGCTAGAGGCCCCAACTTGATCTCATTGTCCGAGTTATGTCTTCTGTAGTATAACATACTATTACACATACTAATGGCCCCTCTCTGCTTTCTTTCAAAAGCTGTAGCTGTGTATACACAGCAGGTAGAAACTTCCAGTGCAGCTGAAGTACTTTGGAAGCACTTCAAGTTGAGTCCATTAAATTCAGAGACAATAACACTGTGGTGAAAAGTCACTTAAAAATGTTTTCAGAAATCAGAGTTCAGAGAAATGCTGAGCTTAGCTTTGCCCTTTACCCGGTGGGCAAGGTTTCTCAGAGGCAGCAGATCCAGAGTCAGCCTTAAATTAACTGCTAACAACAGTTTGCTCCCTGTGCCTACCGTTTCCTCCCCAGCATACACACACAGCCGCAGCCTGAAGAGTGGACAGCTGTGGATTTTAGATGTGCTGCAGAAAAAAGGGGAGCTGCAAAGTTAAGCACAAACAAAATGACTCAAACTAGCTAACAGCAGGTGCTAATAGGAAGGAAACCTTTTTAATTTGCTAATCTGAAATTGTATCGTACACATCTGCGTGTTATTTGGCATATATTCTTATGACTGTGAAAAGACAGCAACAACATAAAAACAGCAAGATGCTGTGAGAGATCTTTAAGTCCCAGTTTTTGTGCGGATGATACATTGCTGTTTCACTGTTTTCCCCCCTCAAGAGAAACGTCTGCAGTGAATCTTTTAATGCACGATAGATGTGGGGTGGCAGTACTTCTAAAATAGATTCTAAAATAACTGCTACACTGTGCCTCAGTCATTTCAGATGTATGTGAAATGCTATCTCAGTGGCCCAGTGTAAAGCGCAGCGTCGTGAGGTTGCAGACAGCAATTCTCCCTGTAACCCCATTGTGACTGGCAAACATGGGGACGCTGCCGCTCCCCACTGGCAGTGCGGCGGATGATGAATGATGCCATGCTGAACTAGTTTAAGAGGAGCATCACACAATCGTTCATTTCTAAAGGCACTGGTTCACACGGCGGCCTGGGGAACGGCATGGAAAGTAATATCCATCAACAGCCAGCCAAGCAGTAGCGCTATCAGCAAACACAATTTAGAGCTCAGAAACATTATTGTTTTTCTCCCCCCTCCCGCTCCTCTGTTTGTCTCAACACAACGGTGAACTGGCTGAGTGATGCTCATTTGATGAATATGATGCTGCTGTCATGATAATATAAACTCAGTCATTATTGAGGAGGAATTGAGTTTGAATGAAAAGACTTTCTGTAAAAACAGAAAAGTTCATGTTGGTGTAAGCCTCGCAGACAATAATTTGTCCGACTCAAACTCAGAGGCGGAGCCAGACATTTGAAACACCTGGGGCTTAGCCCAAAAGGGTAGTATGCATGTGGGATTTTTTTTTTTTTTTTTTTGGGGGGGGGGGGGGGGGGTTGAAATGACTGAAAGATTAATTAGCTCTGTTTTGAGTTTTGTTCAAAAAAGAATGACTTCATATAGGGAAAAATATATATCACATGTGCAGGACACCTTAAACTATAGTTTTTTAATTAAGCAGCAAGGCAGAACAAAGTCGGGGCTGTATCAAGACACGAGGACTAGGCCCCAATTCAACCAGACCCAGAACTGATCCAGAATTAAAACAGGACTACAACAGTTCAAAATCAGGACTACTTGGGATTTAACCAAGACAGAACCAGAATCAGAACTAGATGATAGTAGCACTAAAAATCATCATAGACCTGCACTACACTTATTTTTTAATTCTACCAAAGGTCACTATTTAGATTGAGAAAAGTTTATATAATTATTTAGCCTTGTTGTGCAAACAAGCCTGCATAACTTAATAAATGTAGAATTTGAAAAATAGCAAACCTAAAAAGAAACACTAGGTACGAGATACATGAGTACCTATGATACGGTGATACTTTTGGTAAACAACCATTTGACTAACATGTGTGTCTCACCTGCTCTTGTTCCATCTCTGTTCTGTCCTCATTCTCCTCTCTCTCCCTCTCTGTTCCTCTCTCTCCCTCTTTGTGCTGACAATCATCAAATATACAGATATTTACAAACTCTTCAGATAAAAACACAAACACTTTTTTAATTGTAACATCAAATCAGACTAAAGTTTATTTTTTTAGATTGATAAATATAAAAACATATTTGTTAACTTTAAGAGTAAAGAGAGAAACTATCTGTATTTCTTAATTGCAAATGGCACCAAATTGTATTCAAACTTGAGCCACACTTATGGAGGTCCACAATTCTTTTCCTGGTGTTTTGGTTGACATCTCTTGATTTTCCCATGTCACAGAAACAGGCTCTCTGTTTTGCCTTATATGCATCCACAGCTGTGCCACCAATTTACTCACATGGACTCTACTAACCTATCAGAAGCTTCTTCAGCTCAGAATGGAATCCTCTGGAGTTTTCTTATTAATTAACAATAAACTTAGTGTATATGTACTCCTAAATTTGATGAAAGTGATAATAAATAGACAGATCTCTCTCTCTTTATTCTGACATTTAACTAATTCAAAATATATTTCAATATTTATCTAAAACAAAAGTTTACTCTAAATTGATGTTGTACAGTAAAAATGTTTTATGTTTTCTCCCTAAAGTGTATGTAAATATCTGGTTACAAATGTGAATATCCTGCTGTGTACTGAAATCCCTCTTGTTTTGCATAGAAATATACTGAACAACATACAAAGCATAATATATAAAATAACATTTACCAGAGTTTTTTCTTTGAAAGAACCCTCTAATGTCCATTCTTATATTTCAGTACATAACTGAAACCGATTTAGTCGGGGAGGGTAAGAACTGAAAATATGAAAGAAACACACGTAAGCTAAGACTCTCTAAAAAAATAGCATTTGTTCGGCTTTTCATTTCGCCAGTTGTTGATTCACTCGAAGAGCAAGTAACGTAATATTGGTCAAGTGATCAGTTTGATATCAATCTTTCGTGATACACCGTCATATTTACATTATTTGTACGGTACGAATGATTTGCTTTGGCACCTGGTCAAACTTAAGCTCTCCTTAGTATGGCTGGCTCCGTTTCTCCAACAGCGCACTCACAGGCAGCAGCTGCCCCGCCCTCTCGCTCAGTCGCTTAGTGCCTGAGCTCGGATCATACCAATATCAGGGGGGATTCACGCACAGTCGTAAATTCCCACAGTGTGCACTATGTGCTTCGAATATTGTGTGTACTTTTTGTTTTATACAGTTGTCAGCCAGGCATCTAACTATGAAAAAATTACACTCCAAAAGACCCCGGGCTTCTGACAAAACAACCCGGGCTTAAGCCCAGTAAGCCACCCCCACGCTCCGCCCCTGCTCAAACTTACGTTGGAAGTTGTTGCGATGTTATTATGGCCTGAAAAACTTAAAAAATAAAATAAAATAAAACTCTCAGTGTATATCAAATAAATTAAAAAACATATTCATAAAAGACATTGCCATTTCCAAATCACTGCACAGAACAGAAATCACAAAGTAAGTGAACAAAATACAAGCAATCCAATTTTTCAGAGAAAAAGTAATTATGTAATGGAATTGAAAGAACAGATCACATATATATAAAGACGCTTGGACACATGGTTGCAACATCAGAGAGGAATCAGCAGTTTATATTTATATTATATTTAGTTTATATGTGTTCATTAATAGTTAATGCTGATTGTTCCCACTGTGGAAGAGCTTGAATCTGAGCAAATGTTCTCTCTTTGCTGTCTCAGATCTGTGACTCTTTTTGCATCCGTTGCCCAGGCTGGCCCTCGCAAATGTTGCAGTTTGTAGTCGGGGAAAAAAAAGAAAAAGGGAGACATAACTCTTTGTGTGACTTTACTTTCTGTTTTGGACGGAGACAAGAAAGTCTTTTAGAAGCCATTTGGTTCAACTAGCACAAAGATTTTGTGCTAGTTTATATTTATATGAAACATGTATACTTACTGCATTTGCTGTATTTTAACCATATATATTGCATATTACAGGCTGTAACACCAGCATGTGTAAAAACATGGCTTTGACTTTGCCACCCGAGGAAAATTTCTCTAGATCCGCCCCTGCCTCCTTGTGAAATCCAAACGACAGCGAGTCTCATCCACTCACTCGTTTGGCTGTTATCATTTCTAAGTAGTGAAAATTTTATTTCCAGAAATCAGAAGAAATGTGCAGGCACGTGCCTGGCCGTTCAATGCCTAGCAGTGCTGGAAAAAATATTCAATATGACACAAATTGTTGTGTTAGGCTACCAAGTACATGATACTCCACAGCAAGGGCGTAGATTTGGTTTTGGCATTGGTGGGGACAGATGATTCAACCACCGAACCCTGCCCTGTTTCTTTTTTTTTCCTTTTCGTCTTTGCTTCTTGATAAAAAAAAGGATATATACTTGCCTACATATGTTATTCTACATGCTTTTAAACCATTTAAAATTACAATTCATAGTTTTATATGTGACTTATATAATGTTAAGTTACTATTAAACAAATGACTAAGTATTTTATACTTTAGTTTACTTCAACCATATTCCATATAAATCAGATATCATACAAAAATAAAAATACCTTAAAATACAGTCATGACAATAAAAGAATATGACTTTAAGGACTTAACAACATTACTTCACTTATACTACACCAACATCTCTTATACATTAGCACTAAGGGAACACTGAATGACCTGGTGGTTTTTGTCCATAAAACTACTCATCTAAGATTATCACAAAGTAAAAGATCTCTTAGCAAAATTATGCAACATTTTAGGCACTATTGCCCCGATCAAATCAGTGAGCTGGGATGTTTTACTCTAAACATAAACTACTGTTACAGCAACAGACATGGACTACTGGTGTCCCACACAACAACTCAATGTCCACTATGTGAAGGAGCCAAACACATGCCTTCTCCTCTTATTAACGGAGATAAACTGCTGGCATATTTGTTTTACATCTATACTGTCCAGTCTCTCCTGGTGGACATGGTAACACGTTATTCATGGTTACATACAATTTTAGACTGATGTGGGCCAAAGCCTAAAACAATGTGCCGGGAGTTTGCTGTTCTCCCCGGTTCAGATATTTGAAGTTTGCACAGCTACATTCTCGCCTGAAAATTTTTTAAAAGTTTATTTTGCAACCCAGAAAGAGTAATAAGAGGGGCATGTATTGCCTTGCATAGCCTGTAACGTTATTATGATGGACAGATTTTATGAGTGAACTTGACTTTAAGTGACTTACAGGTTTCTTTGAAAAATACTTTCTTATATCCAGGTTCATTTTGCTGCCATCCTCCTCCTTGCAGGTCCTCGCAGCGCAAGATTGCTGCTGCTAAAACTAAACAGAGCTCCCTGAAAGGCACAGCCAATCACATTGGCCATATTTGTCACATGATATAGGACTCCAGTAGAGAACGTAATTTAACTCTTTCTGCACCGCTGGGTGAATGAGATGTTGACAGATCGTTTTTTTTTATTTCTATCGGTTTTGTTTTGTTTTTGTTTTGTCCCCACCAATTCAATAATCGCTGGATATTGGTGGGGACGTGTCCCTTCCGTCCATGCCAAATCTACGCCCTTGCTCCACAGTCTGCTGGTAGTAGTAGTAAAGGAGTTATGTGCAATCCCTGCCACTGCAACAGATATTTGGATGGATGAGGAATGCAAAATGTCCTTTATTTCACTACAGCCCAAATTATTCATATGCATAAGCACCCTTAGATACTTTGACCTAAAAACTGTTTAGGAATTTTATTTGAGTCCTCAGTTTGTAATTATAATGATAAACACTGTTTTTATACACACGTTCACACCTACAGCCAGTATAGAATCACCAATTATTCTAAGAACAATTCATTTATGTAAAAAAATAAATAATTAAAATTATGTTTTAATGCTGGGTTGTTACATTGAAGGAGCTTTATACTGTAAGGTGAAAACACTCCTGTATTGTGGAGAAACCCCCAACAATCAAGTGACCTATCTATGAGCAAGCATTTTAGCGACAGTGGGAAGAAAAAACTCCCTTTTAAAAAGGAAGAAACCTCCAGCAGTACCAGGCTCAGTGAGGGGCGGCCATCTGGTGCGACCGGCTGGGTGGGGTGAGCGGAAAGAGAAGAGAGAAAGGAGAGTATAGAGATGAGGAAAAACTACTGGAAAGAGAAGACAGATGTTAATGACACGCAGCGGTGGCTCATCCTGCTTTTGTTTCTCTGCAGCGGTGGTCCTTGACTCTCATTGAAGGTTTGAATGGAGATGTGGCTCTTGCCATCTTCATAATTTGCTCTGGCCCTCTAATTTGACCTGTCAAAGTAGTTTTGGTCTGGATTCCTCTTACTCACCGAGAGGGAAGTCTGTGTCCTGTAGCCACAGGTTGAGCAAGATGGACCCACAGAATAATGGCATTTCTTCTGGTCATCATCTGACCCTTTCATGTTGGTACGGTATTTTTCTGCTCACGTCTTTCCAATCAGTCCATTTTCCTTTAAGCTCTGGGTCACTCATATCCTTTTTATCTTCTTCCAAATGCTTCCTTTTAAGCTGTAATTTAATTGGAAATGTCTGAGCATTTTTACAGAGACTGGGCCTGATGACATTGGGGCTGCTTCTCTGAGCTGAAGGGGGAGGACCATTTTGGCCGTGGGGTTAGGGTTTTTCTCTCCACTGCAGGGAGAGGGAAGTTCTGTTCAGCAGGTTGTCTGGTGTCAGAGGTGGGCTGGTGCAGAGAGCCACGCACTTCTGTCCCACTATCTGACGTCCCTGTCTTTGTTTTAAAGCTGTTAATGTTCTCATAGCAAGACAACGAATCACTCCATATGCTAAATTATTCACTCAAATGAAAGCAGCATTTTCACATAAAGCAATTTATAGGTTATATATTTTTATAACCTTATCACTGTTTAAAGTTAGGCAATTGCGTAGTTTTTTACAGTTGCTGTTTCAGCATTTTTGGTTTAGTTTCTGTTAAATGAATAATGATGCAGTGCATTCAATATACGGTCTGTGGTGAAATGTGTTGTACGTGTGTCCACTGGGACGTTAAGAAAAAGACTAAAGAAAAAGTGTTGACTTACTAGGAGCTAAGGTGGCGCAACCATGCAAGGTGGTCAGTTTTTGCAAAGGCACGGTCCAGCACCTGACGGGGTGTCATCTGTTTTTCGGGGCAGCAGTTTTCCTTGAATTGTCACAGGGGAAACAAATCCTAGAGGATCGTACAGGCTGTTCACCGTTGAGAGAGCTCCTCATCGAGTGAATGACTTCCTCTCGTCCTGAACACGATAAGTGAAACAGTCTGAATCCAAATCCCAGTACAGCCCGAGGCTACGCTGCATTGGTAGAGTGTCAGCAGTAAGGTCCAAATCCTTCAGGTCTGTGGCATGATCTTCACTGGGAAAGGCCTTCATGACCTCCTTGCTGTTCGAAGCTGGCTTATGCAGTCTAAGGTTAGAGCGAGCCAGCATTATTTGAGTTCTTTTGAGTAGATCAATAGCTGCATCTGCTGTGGGCAAGGACTTTAAACCGTCATCCACGTAAAAGTCACGAGTGACAAACCCTTCTGCATCCTCCCCATACTCCTTCCGGCCTTCCTGTGCTGCACGTCTAAGACAGTAAATAGCCACAGCTGGTGAAGGACTATTTCCAAAGACATGCACGTTCATACGGAACTCCATAATCTCTTTCTCTGGGTTGTTCTCTTCAAACCAGAGGAACCTGAGGAAGTTCCGGTCTTCAGGTTGCACCATGAAACAATGAAACATCTGTTGTACATCCACAGTGAAGGCGATCTGTTCTTTCCGGAACCGAAGGAGGACTCCTACCAGGGTGTTGTTGAGGTCTGGTCCCGTTAGGAGCACTTGGTTCAGAGACAAACCCTTGTGCTGGGCACTGGAGTCGAAGACGACTCTTATTTGAGAGGGCTTCTTGGGATGGTAAACCCCAAAACAAGGCAGGTACCAATGTTCCTCATTAGGCTTCAGAGGTGGGGCTTCTTCAGCGTGCCTATTCTGGAAGATCCTTGCCATGAATGAGACAAACTTTTCTTTCATTTTGGGCTTCCTTCTGAAAGATCGCTGCAATGATTTGAGCCGTCCGAGTGCTTGCTCGTAGTTATCTGGGAGCTTTGGTTGTGGAGATCTGAAAGGCAGGGGAGCCACCCACCTGTTTTCTTGATCCTTGTAAACCTCTTGTTCCATGATGTGGATGAACTGTCCGTCCTCTATTGAAGGAGCTTCTTTGTCATCGTCCTTTGTTGTCTGGAACACATTACAGTCTAAAGTGGCCCGTTTCTCACTGGCAAGGGGATGTTTGCATGTCAGGGGAAATGAAGGGGACCCACCACTACTGTATTTCTCTTTTACAGAGTACTTGTTTGGGCATGACTGAAAGAGAGAAGGGCGTCCATTTTTCAATACGTTAGTGCAGCAAGAGCTGTTAACAGTAGGTCTGTGGACATCTCCGATGCACACATCTCCCACAATAACCCAACCCAGGTCCAGCTTCTGGGCATAGGGTGCATTTTGTGGGCCATTCACTTGTCTCCTGACCTTATGAACTCTAATGATATCTCTGCCTAACAAAAGCAGAATTGAAGCTTGGGAGTCTAGCTTTGGAATGTGTTTTGCAAGGGCCTTCAAATGACTGTGATTTAATGCTACTTCCGGTGTTGGTATTTCTGCACGGTTATTTGGGATCTCGTTGCATTCAATCAGTGGCAGCAAAGAGAGTGTGACACTGCCGTTGATGGGTTCGATCACAAAGCCATGTGCTTGTCTGCCTTCTGTCTCTTGTGTTCCAGCACCTGTCTTCAAAGTGTATGGTGAAGGAGGCCCTGAAATGTTGAATAAGTCAAAAAACTTGGTACGTGCAAGTGATCTGTTACTCTGATCATCTAATATTGTGTATACCGTAACTGCAGCGTCAGGGCAACCAGTCGGGTACACCCTGGTTAGACATATTTTTGAGCAGGAACGCCCCGCGGAATAGTTTCCGCAGACCTCAGTACATGCTGTGGAAACATCAGCCTCATTCAGGTTGGAGTTTCCCTCCCCGCCCTGATCTGGTGTGGAACGTGCTGTGTTGGTGGACCATTGAACAAATCCAGGGTGGAGGGCTGCAATGTGGCTTTTGCTCCCACACTCTGAGCAGGAGATGTCATCTTCACAATTCCTTGCCAAATGTGTGGCTCTGCAGCACCTGTAACATATTCCGTGCCTTTTTAAGAGAGCTTTCCTTTCTTCTATTGGCTTCTCTCTAAACCCACGACACCTGGGTAAGGGGTGGGGTTTATTGTGTAGCGGGCAGCGCTCTGCTGGATCATCTCTAGTGGATGATTCGCTTCCAGATTGGGTGCCAAACGATGCAGTCCTTGTACCGTTGGAAGGGGGCAGAGGATCCGGAGAGACCCTCGTTTTAAAAACTGCCACAGCTTTGTGACCTTCGGCTTTAGACGATTGCTTAGCGCCTGATAACTCACTGCTGAATGCTGTCTGTGTGAGGCCAGGGTCGTTGCGCATCCGTGCTTCCCGACACACAAAGTCCACAAAGAAGCCGAATGGGGGATAGGGAGCCCCGCGATCTTCTTTGTACTTAAAGCCTAGAGAAAGCCATTTTTCCTGGAGATAAAATGGCAGCTTCTGCACCACAGGGGTAACACCACAAGGAGTATCCAGATAACTAAGCCCAAGCAGGTCACCATCTTCTTTGGCAGCCTGTATTTCCGACAGCAAGTCTCCCAGCTCTCTTAGCTTACGACCGTCTCTGTTTGGAATCTTGGGAAAGTTGCCTAATCTTTTCAAAAAGGCACCCTCGATGACCTCTGGTGCACCATAGCATTCATTAAGCCTATCCCACATAGCTCTGAGTCCGTTTGCTGGTTGGTTCGCATACACGGATCGTATTCGTCTGGCATGTTCAGCTGAGTCCTTACCTAGCCATTTCACAAGAAGGTCAAGCTGTTCGCTTGGTGAGAGGTTGAGGCCTCTGATGGTATTTATAAACGATGCTTTCCAGGCTCTGCAGCATTCGGGACGGTCGTTGAAGTGAAGGAGCCCTGTAGACACCAGTTCACGTCGAGCCATAAATCTAACAAGGTCTGACATGTTCTGCTCCATTTCTAGTGGCGTGTACAGTGGACCCCTTTCCTGGTATGTGGTCTCATGTGGGTGACTGAAGTTGTCTGGGGTTGTAATATAGGCGGTGCCGGTGTAGCAACTGTCTAGAGGCTGTTGAGCGTAACTGACCGTTGGTTCTTGTTTAGGGGTGTAAGTGTCACTTTGCTCTGCTTTGCCTGGGAAATGTTCCTTTAGATTTGCTACTATGGGTGTGGTTTGTGTTTGGATGTGTGGTACTGCAACTGGCTTGGGGCTTGCTCGAGTATGTACATCAGATCCTGGCGTAAAGATCCTGGGGTAAGAGTCTATGGTCAGCGAATGCTGAGGGAGCTTCATCTCTGTGTTACCATTGGAGGTTTCTAGAATGGGTGTGGTTTGGCTGCCATGTGTGGCACCCTTCACATATTCCCTTGTGCGTGTTACTGGGTCATCAGCAGGAACATCTATTTCACTAAGAGTCTCGTTATTATCTTGAATCACTGCAGCCTCCAAAACTTCTGCCTTTGCTTCTGCAGCTGCAGCCCTTTTTTCCATGCGTACTTTATCCAACGATGCTTCAAGGCGCATTTTTCGAAGCTGCATAGAGGCTTCTAGTTCTGCTTGCTGCAAATTCAGATCATTCTCTTTATCCATGAATGCTGCTTCAGCCTTAGCTGCCTCAGCTTCTGCACGTGCTTGTGTGGCAGCTGCCTTACTTGCAGCTGAACTACTAGAATGCCTGGAGGAGCCAGATATATTAGATCTGGTTTTCATTGATGTACTGGTTCTCTGTGACATGTTGCTGTCGAGTGGATTTTGCCAACATCTGCAACTGAATCTTAGAGCTGAGCTGTTTCTGGAGGATAGCTCTATTTGCCGTGCAGTTCCTGGTCTTTGAGAGGCTGTCGTTTTACTGTAATGTCCTCTGCCTCTAACGCCTTGCTAGAGTCGACATTCAGACTAAACTCCTCTTCAAAATGACCACACAGACAAGAGGGTTTGACTTCACTCCCTTTACTTAGGCCAGTTGAAGTAGGGTAAAACTGAGAAAACAACATGAAATGCTCTTAGAAATCAAAGACAAGGACAAATACACAATAACAGTACAAATGACTTGTTTAGCCAAAAGCGTTAGCGAATCCTCTCTTTACAAACATTTCTATTAAGCAAACACTGCAATTGCATTTCTTCAAGTAGATTTTGTTCATTAGTAAGGATGGAACAGAATTACATACCGACAATGCCCTTAAAGACCATCTTAAGGGAGACAATTATTACTACAGCAGAGAACAGGAGAACAGGAGAAGTCTTTTCCCCAAACAATAGCATGCACTTTCTGATGACATCATAGAACAGAGACAGATTTGCTCACGTTACACCAGGTCATGCCAGAAGGAGGCACTAAAGAGCAACTTTCTCAGGGAAAATCTATTTAAACAGAACAGAGTTACATGGTGACAGAACAGTTATGTTCTCCACAGAAATAAGTTCTTCTTTTTTTGTGGACACTAAATGGTTGGAAAGTATACTTACATGTGGGCAGAGTACTCTTTTACGCTTGCAACTAGTGCAAAATGATTTTTAACTGGCAGAAGGAAATTCGACCACATCACTCTGGTTTTGGCCTCTCTACATTGCTTCCTATTGAATTTAGGATCCGTTTTAAAGTCCTTTTATTGGTTTTTAAATCTCTAAATGGTCTGGCACCGGTTTATTTGTCTGATTCGTTGAAACTCCATGTCCCCGTTCGTTCGCTTCGGTCAGCTGAGCAGCTGTTTCTTTCAGTCCCTAAGTCACAGCTGAATCTTAGAGGAGACCGAGCATTCTCTAATGCAGCTCTGATGCTTTGGAATAATCTTCCTCTCCATATTAGACAAGCTACATCAGTGCCAGTTTTTAAGTCCAGATTAAAAACCTATTTTTATTCCCTGGCTTTTAACTCTGTGGGCAACTGACATTTTTATTAATTTTATTGCTATGTTTGGTTTTTGCTATTGTATTACTATATTTATATTTGTATTGTACAGCACTTTGGTCTATCAGGTGTCTTTGTAAAGTGCTATATAAATAAACGACGATGATGATGATGTAAGGCAGGGGTCCCCAATCCCAGTCCACGAGGGCCTGTGTCCCTGCAGGTTTTAGATCTCACCCTGGGTCAACCAGTGTTGGGAAGGTTACTTTTAAAATGTATTCCATTACAGATTACAGAATACATGCCCTAAAATGTATTCTGTAACGTATTCCATTACGTTACTCAATGAGAGTAACGTATTCTGAATACTTTGGATTACTTAATATATTATCATGCTTTTTACAACTACGTGAATGTACTATTGCTGTGTGATTTATTACTATTACTGAAGGTCCACGGCTCCGAACCATAGTAAAGGGACCTCTGACTAATATGGGGTCCGTGTCGGGCTCGTAGCCGAAAAATAGCTTTACTTTGTTGTCTGGGTCAACTCTGCTTGCGAGAGACAGAGAGAGGTGTTGAAAGGCTGCTCCAACGGAACTTATTTTTTCGGAGGAAAACACGAACACAGCGTACAGTCGAGTCTTAATAGCTACTTACAACTGGGCTCGTCAGGCACTCTTCTTGGCTGCAGTGGTTATTATTATATTTACATGCTTCCAGCTCCCGTTTCTGCTCGATGACAACTCGTACTTTTCAACTCTCCTTTTTCTCCCACCTGGCGCTCACAGACACATAACGAGTATGGCAGTCCATTCTCCCTGCAGCACGGACTACACTGCCCATGAAGCTACATTCTGCATTCTGCCTATTAGCTTAGCACAACAACAACAAAAAGGCGCTCTCTCACCCAGGAAACACAGCGAGAGCGTCACCCTGTAACCATGGCAACCATAACGCTGCCGCCTGGAACTACAGAACGTAGCTGTCAAACAAAACTGAAACAGTCCTGACCCACCACAATATGAAACAGGAAAGTACCGCCGTGTAATCCATTTATTTCAACAAAGTAACTGTATTCTAAATACCACCTTTTTAAACGATACCTGTAGCGGAATACAATTACTCATATTTTGTATTTTAAATACATAATGGCGGTATATGTATTCCGTTACTCCCCAACACTGGGGTCAACACACCTGAATCACATGATTAGTTTATTACTAGGCCTCTGGAGAACTTCAAGACATGCTGAGAAGGTAATTTATCCATTTAAATCAGCTGTGATGGATCAAGGACACATCTAAAACCTGCAGGGACACCGGCCCTCGTGGACTGGGATTGGGACCCCTGATGTAAGGGGTCATCCAGAGAACTTAACTTTATTCTTCTGTTCTCCACAAACTGAATCTCAGACTCTTGGATATGGGGTGCCGTTCGTAAACTGAAACATGCCAAAATACTTTTCAGTTGTCTGAAAAGATGGGCAGCACAAAATGTATGTTTTACAATACGTTAAAAATAAAAGGTTAGAAAATAACTAATATCCTAATCAGTTTAAAGACTGGTATACAGAATTAACCAGAGCCGTGGTGAAGTGGTACGTACCTTCAGTTTCCAGTGGAAGTTGTTGCAGGAAATATATTTCATGTATATTTCAATGCATTTCATGTTTTACTTAACAATAGTATATTACAGGATCACAACATGTGCATTAAGTGCTTACAGTTAACTGATTTTTGATAGCTGATTCACACATGAGGTGTTTAATGTATTTAAAGCTCTTATTTACCACATTTACAAGTTACAAGCTTCTTCATTATAACATGAGTATACTTTAATGTGATACGTGCCTGGTGTTCAAGTTTACATGTTTAATCCTGACCTGCGATGAATCTTTATTTTCTGCAAGCCAGAATCTAATGTAAATTATCACAGTATTACAAAACAAAGTACATAATAACTTCATTCATCTGTTTAAAAACAAATTGCATGACTATAGGAAGTGTTCCACTCAGTGCTGTCTCTTTGTGTTTTAACGAAGCCTTGTCTTCATTTTTGTCGATGAAGGTGAGAGTAATCCAAGCTGAAAGTATTCATTAAGGTTTCATTTTTAGTGTGAAAAAGGAGTAGTTCTATGTACTCCTTATATGTACACATATATATAAATACCTTTTTAGGTTAGTATAATTATCGGTTATTTAAATTTGTGCACTATGCGAGGCAGTATAACTGTATTATTGCTATGCTTGCATAATGACAATAAAGAGTCTTAAGTGTTTTTTTATTTAAATGCCAATATATTACATGACCTGATATAAATGTTTGTGTCCATGGTTATGTATCCATTAAAAAAATGTGACTAACTGTAAATTTTCTCCAGTAGCAACAACAAGCCAACCCAGTTATTTGTAGATAGTTTGTGCAGCAGAAAATATCATATAAATAAATGATGTGCAGACCTATATCTGACATTCACTCACATTTTGTTGTTGTTTCTCCTGTGAGAAATATTTTGCTATAAGGATGCTATAACCAGTTATTTTAACACGTCCTGAGGCAAACTCAATTTTGCCTCTGGACGTGAGGCAGATGGCGAGCCAACCACTTTAAAGAAAATCACCACGATAGACACGTACACACTCATACATACGTTCACTTAGAAGGACCTTTGAAGTCGGATGTTACTGAACCAACTCTTACTTCTTTAAAGGGCCCCGACGAATACTTGTATTTCATTTAAGTGTGCACACTATTCATTCTATTTCTGACAATTAGGGTCATTTTTTCGATTTTTCTTATGCATTATAACAATACAAGAGCGGCTACTCAGAGTCATTATTACTGCTCAGCTCTTTGGCTCCTTACGAATTTGGTTTCTTCTGATTCCAGCCAGGTTCTTGTTACTAGTTATTGTGCTGTAATTCACTTTTACATCTCTAAAATTGGTTACAATAAAGTCAGCCCAGTGACGGCTGCACTAAACAATTAGGGCATGTGATACTGCAAATTTTGGTATTGATCTGATATCAATACCAATACTGATCCTTTTAACCTATAAAAGCAGCAAATCATAATTTTTCAATTTCAATTTCAATTTCAATAATCGTTAAACCACTATCATTTTAGTTTTCCACAATAATTAGATAACACAATACCTTTTTTTCTGAATACTATCATCACGTTTAGTGCGGGATGAAATGGTATAAAATGTGTTTTCTAAGGAAAGTGCAAAAAAATTTTTTTTCAAAATTCCACCCATTTCTCATTGGTGCAAAAGTGTGCCATGTCGACCAATAAAAAATGATATGCCAACACGAGGGATTTGGTTATTTAGGAAGAGGGGAAAGTTTTGGGAATGACGGCGAGCTTTGAGATGTGAGAGATTTGTGATGTTTCGCATGTCCGGAGTTTGTAGTTTGGGTGTTGTGTTGTCTTGTGCGGTCGATGTGTAGTGTAGCCGTTTGTTTTGTTTTGTGCTTCATAACAATGAGGGCAGTAGTGAATGTCACAGTTTCCGCTAAAAAGCCACCGAAGGCAGATTGTAATGTAAACACCGTCTCCAGGTGGAAAAACAGGAGGAGTGATGCACCTCCTGGCGTCAGGCCTGCAGGGTTTAGGCCTGTGGTGTTCTCACATGTTTAATGTAACTGAAATGTTTAATTATCTGGGCTAAAAAAATTAAGCTATAGACTATGTTTATATGAAACATGTGTTACTGCATTTGATGTGTTTTAAGCATATATAATGCATATTACAGGATGTAACACCAGCATGTGTAAAAGCATGGCTTTTATTTTGCCACCCCATTTGATTTCCGTGCCACCCTAAGAAAATTTCTCTAAATCCGCCCCTGCATTTAACAACATTTCTCAGCATTCTATGAATGAACAAGATCCACCTATCTTTAAATGAGAAGATTTAGAGGTACTCCTCAGTATGTGGCTTCATGGCTTGGTAGGGTGTTACATTTCCTCCACATGATGATCTCTGGTTTGAGACCAGGAGGAGACAGTATACCCAGGAGGATTGTGTCAGGAATGGCATTTGCCAAATCAAAGGTGCAAATCTATCTGCTGTGTCAACCCCTTGTGAATAAAGGGGCAGCTGGTAGAAGTTTAAGATGTACTCCAAGGCAGGTTTAGTTACCTTTGGACAGAACGAGGTCAGCTGTTTGCACCACCAGTTTTTCCCCTTCAGCTAACTGGGTGCTGGCCTTATATTTAGATCACAGACAAAAACGCGGCATTAATCTCTTCTAACTCCCATGATGTCGACTTATTCTTTTAACATCTGCGAAAACCAAACCATGTGTTTTCACCATGATATAATATAGGTATAATTTTTAAGTAAGCTCAGACTGTGTGGACCACTATAATAATATAGCTCAGTCTGCAGAGTGGTATTAAGCTCGGAACGAAGCGATAAAGATGTTCAATACTTCATATGTATTGTGATAATCAGACACTTTACTGTTCTACTTCACACAGAGATTCTGCACAAATGGGCCTCTTTAGACTTCACTTATTTCCATATTTCTGCTGAAAATTTGCATCTATATGCTCACTTTAATCAAGATGAGTCCATTTTGCACTACATCAGGACTTTGTTCTATTTCCCATCCACTTCTTGAGTAATGATGCGATCTGATGGATGACTAGTCGATCCTTTTGCTCTAATGAGACAAAAAATAGGAAAAAAGGAGAGGAATGACCAGAGTCTCTGGCCCTGTCTCAGAGGACATTGGTGCACTGTTTCTGTGGAAACCAGCAAAATGATAGCATCTTTTACCCAAGGAAGGTTGAGAGCATATATATGCGCTCATATATGTTCTCAGGACGTAGCATAGTGGTGTCATGGTCTACAGGCAAAGATCGTGTTTCATAAAGAGTCACCTCAAAAACAGACACTTGAAGCTGGGACTAATCTTAACAAAAGGTGAGCCATTTATTTCAAGGCTTCACTAAAATACACAACAGAAACCAAAAGAAAAGTGAGACTCTTACTAACAGGAAACTAAACTGGGCAAATCTAAACACTGAGAACAAAGAACATGGAGTGTGAAATGTGGAACACGGAGGGAGAAGAAGTGATGTTCTCGCACAGGATAAGGGGAGACTGGAATCATAAATACACAACAGGAAGATTAGGGAAGTGGAGGCAGCCGGAAAAGCAGGAGGAACGAATCAGGCATAACGAGACAGGGGAAGCGAAACTGAACACAATGCACTTGAGATGAGGGACTGACAAAATAAAACAGGAAGTATCATGCACACCAAGACTCAGACAAGGATACCCAAGCATGACACCAGCACAGTGAAAAACATAACCAAACATGGGAAGAAGAACATGGTAAAGGAGACAGAACATAGGGACATGAGAAGGAGAGGGGGGGGGCAGGGAGCAGAGAGTGAGGGACACAGAGAGAGGGAGACAAACGGGGGAACGCTAAGGAACAAAACACAGAGATGAAGACTAAGGCTGATGTGGTAAAGGAGATACTGTCACCACTTTGAAGAACACTTACAGCAGAATGTGTGACACCTGCAAATGTTTGGTTACAACTTTATGTGAAAATGGAACCTTTTAGATACATCTCTGCACTGGGTTATATTTTATATTCAGATGCTGTTTTGTTGCTGCGATGATGACAAGTGTTGAGAGAGTGTTATGCTGGGAGATGTGAAAGAAGACTTCAGACTTTCCTAATCGGGATGAATTTGCATCAAAATATGGACTATTTTTGGTCTGTGAGCGACAGCAATTTAGCAAAATTTATCACAGTTAAATTTGTGTAAGCAGACAAAACAAACCGTTTTAAATGCCACAGGTTTCAGACCAACTATTTACTTGCAACTGAATATTTCAAAAGTTAGTTAAAGCAACGCTAACTGAATGTGAGTTGTAGACAGGCTGACAGACTAGGTCAGGCGGGAGTCTCCATGGACTATGCTGTATGATGCACATGACACCGTGACCTATAGTGAGAGTAGGGAGCAGGTAGAAGAGAGCCTGGAGAGGTGGAGGGATGAAAAGATGTTCAAGTGAACTGTTGATCAGCGGTTAGGGAGAAAAGATGAACGAAAGTCAATAGAAGTTAGACAGAATGCAGGTGTGTGAATGAAAAGGATGCTGGTGAAATGGAGAAGAGGTAGTGAAGGTGGATGGGTTTAAATACCTGGGGCCAACCAACGGGCAGTGCGCAAGAAGCATGAAGAAGAGAATGCAGGCAGGCAGGGTGAAGCAGGTGAAGAGGAGAGACGGGCGTGACAGAAGGATGGCAGCAAGAGTGAAAAGGAGTTTTTACAAGATGTTATTGAGGCCTGCTATGCTAGCAAAAAAGATAGGAGGCAAAGCTCTCAGTGGCAGTGGCAGAGTTGAAGATGCTAAGATTTTCATTGGATTAGAAGTGGGTATATCAGAGAGACAGCTCAGGTCGAGTGCTTTGGAGACAAAGTTAGAGAGGCAAGGGTAAAATGGTTTGGACAATTGCAGAGGAGGGATAGTGGATACATTTGGCAAAGGAGCTGCCAGGCATGGGGAAAAAGAGGAAGACCACGGAGCAGACTCATGGATGCAGTGATAGAGGACATGCATAGGGCTGTTGTGACAGAAAAGGATGATAGGAATAGAGGGAGACGGAGGCAGTTGATCCTAACGTGAGCAGATGAAAAAAGAAAGACACATAAAGTAGCACTATTTGTTTGGGTAATTCTTAATTATCAAATCAGTAATTTGTGATGAATAGTCAGCTCATGTAAATTAACAACTTAAATTCCTTGGTGGTTTAATAACGGAACCTCTCACGTGTGAATAACTAAATTGTGGTCTGTTTTACAGATTACTGTGGACATAGAAGGGTGAGACTCTCAGACACTTGAAAGAGAAAAGGAAATTAATCCTTTTTAATAAAGGCAGTGACAAGGAACATTTTTTTCTTGCATAAAACAAGACAGACGAACTCTTCCCCAGTAAATCAAGCCTGAGTATTGTAACAAATAGGCTTGTACTTGTTAGCAATTAAGTGACTTACTCATTGCAGTGGGATTGCATTAAAGCGAGTGGCCTCCATTAATTACCCCTTAAACATCAGATTAATTTGCAGCCTAAGAGTTTTAGCCTAAACAACTTTCTCACATCTCTACTTACATCTCACTCACCTCAGCGAGGTCCGGTGGGTGGCATTTAACTAAAAAAATAAATTATGAAATGTGACTCATGCTGTTTCACAGTTGTTTGTGATTTCAGCCCTTTAACGACACAGAAACACAGGAAGAACTGAAATGACTCCATCAGAGCCAAGTCAACAGGTTGCTACGTACAGATCGGTTCCTCGTGTTCTGATAACGGGCACTCTGAGATCCAAAGTGCTTTTGGGAGTGGGTGGTGTGTGTGTGGTGGGGGGGGTTATTCATTAGCTGTCAGCATTACTCATGGCCGCAGTTAAAGTGAGGCTATGCTCAACATTTTTTAATTAAGTGCATCTTAATTAATGCTGCTCGCCCTCCAATTGAAAGGTGCTGAGACGATGTTCACTGGGTTCCATAATAGACGATTTTCTAATGGCATGTACATTTTGGGACGGTGTTAATACACTGCACAGTTCAGCTGACAGGAACATAATAAAAACAGCTACATGTGCAGAGAAACATAGGCTACATTATGCCTGTACACAGTCACATGCAGTATATCGATGGGGGTCTGCGGTAATAACATATTTGCCCCAGAGCAAAATCAAATATAATAACTGCACATGTTGCTGTGATGTTTCTTATTATTAGCCCTCTGACTAGGAGAGCTGTTAATTTCAGCTGTGCATTAATCAGATGCCGATGTCCTAGATGTGACTAAGAGCGAGGTGAGGACACGGACAGAAAGACTGGGAGCATGTGCGTGAGCCGAATGACGCGCGACTCACGGCCGCTTTAAATGCTTATCATTGAGTTGTCGAAGGTGTTTGGTGAAAATCTCCCCACCCTGTCCCCTCTCACTGCGGCGCTAATCGCAAAATCCGCCCACTCGCAGCACCCCGAGCACCTGAAGAGTTGTTTTAGATATAATTCCGTGTTTCAGCACTCACCCTCAGCGCTTTTCAGCTCTGTTTGTGGGCAGAAAGCAGTTCATAAAAAAGAACAAAAAAACTTTCATTAAATGCTACTTGGTTTTGTTTTTATTTCATTTACATATTTTGTTGCGTTTATAGTAAATGCCAGCAGTTTAAATGCACCAGCATGTTTTCCTGCCTGACTGTCTTATTAAAACACTTCACTTTAGATGCTTTCAGGAGTTTAATACTGGTGCAGAAATATTAAACTGCTTCCTGCCTGGACTATACAACAGATAATGATGAAAAAACTGTAGACATAACCAAGAATCCAATGAAATACCAGAGTAAAGTGAGGTCAATTGTGCCGACCTCATACATAAAACCTTGCAGATAATGGAGACACATTTTTACCTCAAAGCTTTATCCAGCGATTTGAGAAACCCTCTAAAACATCCAGTCTCTAAACTAACCCAATGAAATCATAACTCGAGCTCGACTCACCGTGCTTAACAACACAGGCAGTATATGCTTGTGAAATGTTTGTACATGGCTGCTTAGGTTTCATTTTTTATATAGGAGCTTTACATGGATTTTGCCAACTTACTCACAGTGTTCTCTATCTGTCTCATTTAGATGGTGCAGATGTCTGAAAACATAATTTCACAGCTCATGGGGTTTTATTTGAGTTCTGCACTCCTGTTACCTCGTTTGTCAGGGTTCTCACCGATTTCATTTTTCAGAATGACATCAAAATAAGTGTTTTTGGCTCTGTACTCATAATCAGATCTCCAGGTGTTTGTATTGCTTTATACACTCAGCAAAATGGGCACGCCATGATTGTATGTGATGAGTATGTGTATGAGGAGCATTGTTCATCATCAGGGGGAAAAATAAGTAATTTCTCTGTGATGATTTGCCGTACAGCTACTGGATTTTTTCCTTCTTTCTTTTTTGCTTTTCAGACCTTTTCACAAAATGAAATGCTTTCGTGTGCTTGTGTTTTTAAAAATGCAGTGATATGAGGGGAGATTAAGAGAGATAGATGGAGCGGGAGCATGAAAGAGCGGGAGATGGAGTGAGACGAGAGCGAGTGAGTGAACGCTGGCGCTGTAATCCTTCTCGTCTTGGTGGGGAAGTTCTGTGTTTGAACAGAGAGTGACGAGGCAGGGCACAAACCTCCAGGATGGATCTCTGAGATTAAAGTGCCCCGATCGCTGCACTCACATCACATCCCCTAGCATCAGGGGGGAATTCATTTACTCACACAGAAAGACGGGGCAACTGAGAGTGTGGAGAACTGACAGAAAATGGAAAGCAAAGCCTGTCTGGAGGCTTTGTAGGAATTGAAAGCAGTTGAACTCTCTGAGGGCCTGTGGTTCAGCTAAGAGACGACATACCGAAGGGAGACGCACGGCGCTGTATGCAACTTGACTTATGAGTATGTTTTCTTACCTCTACAGACAAAACGACAGCACCATAACCGTAAAACTTTTGGAGACAGTACAACAATAAAAAGCTTAAGGCATAAAAGTGGGCTTATATATCCACAGAATCAAAAATGCACATCCAAAGAATGTATTTTATAGGTTCACTGGCTATTTGGCTCTGCAACACTCTGATCAATAGCGAGCCAGGCATATGTAAGTGTATGGTAAGAAATGCTGGGGGTGTTTTTTGTTACGAAATTATCCTAAGGTGACACAAGTGCCTCACTCTGCACTGCATACTGTGTTATATTCACTGATGGACTTTTTATTCATTTATTCAAATGTATTTGGTACCCAGGAATTTTCCCACTGTGAACTGATAAAAATAGTCTGCATACATATTGAATTCAAGCAAAATGTCAATAATTAGCCAGTGTCAGAAATATCAAGTTACAGCTCGCTACTGAGTGTCAATTATACCAGTAATGATGGAGTGAGTGAATGAGGGAGCGATTTCAGTGCTGGTTTTTACACACCCACTCATGCCAGCTTCATGCCATGCCATTTAAACCATTATAAGTAGCCTGGAATGAAAAAAAAAATACCATTCAGCTTCTGACTTGCAGCTCAAAAAGCAAACTGTGAGGAATTTATGACAGCAATGGTATCGCACTTGGTGACAAGAACTGCGTGCATGTCAGCAAAGCTTTGGCAGAATGTCCTTAAATGTACCACAGCTTGCAGTTACATTAAAATGCAACCCAATATGACACTGATTCAGTTCAATTCAATTTTATTTATATATCACCAGATCACAAAAATGTCAGGTGCTTTATACAGGGATGGCTGTAGCTCAGGAGGTAGAGCAGGTCATAAACTAATTGGAAGGCTAATAGATGTGGATAAGATACTAACCTCAAGATGCTCTCCAATGCATCCACCAGAATATGAATTCATCTGAATGTTGGATAGAAGCATAGAAAAAAGAGCTTAGATGAATGGGTCTGAATGGGTGAATGAAACATGTTGTATAAAGCGCTTTGAGTACTCAGGTATAGTAGAAAAGCGCTATATAAGAACCAGCCTATTTGTACTGTAAGGTAAAGCCCTTACAGTAATACAGAGAAAACCCCAACAATCAGATGATCCTGTATGAGAAAGTACTTGGTGAGAGTGGGAAGGAAGAACTCCCTTTTAACAAGAAGTAAAATCTGAATAAACTCCAGCAGAAACAGGCTCAAGTACAGGCAACTATCTGCCATAACTGGTTGGGGGTGAGGGGCGGGAAAAAACACACACTGTGGAAAACAGCCAGAGATTAATAATAACTAGTGATTAGGAAAGTTTTAAGCCTAATCTTAAAATAATAGGGGTTATCTGTTTCCTGAATCCAAACTGGGAGCTGGTTCCACAGAAGAGGGCTCTGGAAGCTGCAGGCTCTGCCTCCCATTCTACTTTTAAATTTCCTAGAAACCACAAGTAAGCCAGCAGTCTGAGCGTAAAGCACTCTAATGGGGTGGTTATTCAAGACCTTGTGATATAATCCATTTAGTCCATCTTACTGAAGTTGTATACGCTGTCTGTGTCTGGTTTCACTTGGTAACAAACTACTGTGAAAATATACCATAATACATTTGGATTCTAATTTAAGCTGTTTGGAATAATGTGAGTTCACATCATAATCTACATGTGTGGCAACACTTCATTTTATGGTCTTTACAACAGCTATTGATTAATAGCAAATTTTTCCTTTGTATTAGCCCTTATTATATATTAATAAACTGCTATGTGTTAATAATAGCGTCACAAACACTTTAGCTGTTTAAAAGACAAAGCAGAAGTACACTGATAATGCATGTCAATGATCACAATCAACAAAGTGTTTGCACAGTTATGTCTGCCAGCAGGGCTGCCTGCAACCGTTGATTAATAGAAAGAAAATCACCCATTTCTCTATTGGGGTTGAGTAAATAAAACATACAAATTCCTATTTGTTCACAGAACCTATTAATACAATGAAATCATTACTAGCTCTAACTTTAATTTATGGTTAAAATTAAACTGGGAGTTAGTAGCAGTCCTGTTTTGCATTCGAGTTTCATTATTTTAGCTGTGGGGGAGAAACCTGAATCCTATTGCCCACTGTGTGTCAATGTCTCTCTCTCTCTCTCTCTCTCTCTCTCTCTCTCTCTCTTTGTGTTTGGTTCTGTGCGTAATTGATTTTGTATTATTAAACTTGCTTTGAACTGGAGCAGCTTTGTGGCACCTCATATGTCATAGGTGCGCCATGGTCGAATTTAGGGATGGTAACAGGCACATTAATAAGAACTTATAATACACCACAATGAAAATAAAAACCTGAATTATCCAATAACAACGACTCACTAATCCATATTTGTTCCCTGTAACAAGAGCCTGAAAGCAATGGGTTTTGTTGTTGTTGTTGTTGTTGTTTTTTTACTATGGTGTTTGCAAGTGCTCACACAGGTATAAGAAGAGGTCTAATCAAGCATAATTAATAACAACAACAACAGTATGCTCCGGGCTTTAAATATAAATACACAGCATAGTGTGTATGTTACTTTGTTACTTTGTAGTTACTTTCATGGTCCACTACAGGTGGAATAAATACACAGTTTACTTTCATTATTTATGTTTTGACATTTTTAGACAAAAGAAACAAACATATAGGACAGCAGTGTATTAGGTATTAGCATAAATGGGCAAATTCATAATGTATGCATGTTTTCTGGTAATCAGATCGTTTTACTGTGTGTGTAAGTTGAGCAAGGAAGCTCTGCATTCCCTCATCTGTCGGCTTTCGTGGGTGTTCAGGCTGTCGGTCTATTCTTTACATCACTTCCTCTTTCCCACGCTGTCAAACTCAATACTGACATCATTTCTCCGGTCCAATAATTTTCTTGCCCGCCCTCTGTGAGCGAATCAGCCTCTGTTCTGCGCATTTTAAATCTCACTGCTCTCTCACTGTCATTCTGCCTGTCAGACTCTCATTCGTGCATCTCGCGTACCTCCTCCCCACGTCCGCGTCACCATGGTCACTCAGAGCCCCATCTAAGCCTCCGTCTTCCTCTTCACCACCATCAGCGACTAGACTCACGGGTGGTCTTGTCCTAATTCCTGCCATCGCTGAGAGTCCGTTCTACTGTGACAGTTGGTTCATCAGAGTCTAATCACCAAAAAGCTTATTAATCAAATTCTGTATCTCATAGAATCATGTACAGTTTTTTCCAAATGATCTCTCCTTATTGAACTGATGACGGGAAGTTTCAGCTATCTGAATGCAAATGGCAGAAGAACTCGAGGCTACAATCTGATGGATAAATGCAACTTTGAAGAGATCTGAACCCATTCATGAAGTGTATGTTGTATCTGTTATTGGATGATTACAGTGCAGCCTGTCAGAATCAGTAAGTGTTACCTTGCAGCTTGTGACAGTGTAAAATTCAATATGTCCTCTGGGCAAGAGCCCATAAAAAGAGGGGAGACACCATTCCCCAGACGGCAGTCATAGCGGCAAATGACTTGTGTCTACACACACCAAAAATGAGCGGATACCAGATGTGTTTTTATGGTATTATCATCACTGACAAAATTACTTATCTTGATCAACTGTATTGACGCACTCCTTTGTAGTGGTGGAAATTTACAGCAGGAGCTCAAATGGCCCTAAATTATCTTGAGCTCTTCCTTTCATGCTGCAACTTCCTGCAATCTGCTGACCTTTCATCTCAAACCTCCCAGTTTTGGCACACAATAAGCCCTTCACACTACAAATCCCCAGGTGACCTCCCTTTGGTTTGGGCTAGTCTCTGAACCGTAGAGGGAGTAGACTCCCATGCTTTCTCAGACATGGTTTTGAGTTTCAGCTGAGGCACATGGCAGTGATATTTCAGTGCATTTCAGTGTACAAGTGAAATAGCTCTTACTATTATTTTCTTTTCCTGAATGACTTTAAAAAAGCAGTGTGTGACTTCATTACAACTCCCATTAAAAAGACAGTCAGACTCTTGCTTATGATTTTATGTTAATTCCATGAAAAATGTTTTTTTTAATTTATAGTTTATCCATTTAATGACCTGGTGAAGTTAAACTTGGTAAGTGATTATATACATTTCCTTGGCAAAGCAGGGAAAAACAACCTGAAAGGCATCGACTACACTGCACCATTTCCTCTAAGCAGAGATAAGAGAGCGACTCACTCTGCATCAGCCCTTGTGTCTGAGCTTTATGAAAGCAGCCTTAAGCACTTTCAGGTTGCAAATGCGTACGTTAATGTTTAAACTTTGCATTTTTCACACACGCAGCAGGCAGTGCGGTTGTAAGTTTAATACTGGAAGACACTGAGTGCGCAATAAGACACAACAACAGCCGTTCTGCAAAAAACTCCCACTCACCACTACGCATTACACATGACTCATCTCTTGCTGAAACGTAACGCAGTGTGATTCTGTAAGACCGAAGCCAAACACGGTGAGACCAAGCAAGCGCTCATTCCAGCTAGACATGTTATATGAAAGCCATTATTCAAAACTCTATTGTTGCTCTGTTGCCTGCAAAATCCTGCCCCATCGCGATACTCACTACGCGCCATGAAGCAATTAAAATCACTGATGTGTGGCTCAAACTACCAGTAAGTGCTTTCTTACTGCCTGCCACCTGTAATTAATTAATGGCAATACCGTAAAATCAAAGATGAGTTTGAGTCCACAGGGTTGGATTGGTGTTATATATATTTAAGAGCTTATTTCCTAGTACGGTACATCACCACTTCTTTTAACAACGCTGCAAATGTTTGGTATAGTTATAATAGTTTGATGCTTCCTTTGGCTTTTTTTAGTTCCTAGTCCAAAACAAATTTTTTTTTAGTTTGTGCTGTTGTGTGCAGCAAGGTTATTTTTGTTAAAATACTAATCTAAACTAATCTAAAAACTAGGGCTAGATTTTGTTCACTACAATAAAGATAAAAACTACACTTTAGAAAAAATTTGGAAAACTATCCATCCATTTGCTTCCACCTATCCTTTTCAGGGTCGCGGGAGGTGCTGGTGTTATGCGGTGTGGTAGGACTCAGGCGCAGAGCAGAGTTCAGGGGAAAACAATGTTTATTTACACAGTCACCAGGTGCAGATATATACAGTGAGGGGAGCGGGGGTCCTGGGTCCGAAAGGGAAGTCCGGGATAGGAGTCACATACACGCTAGCTCTTCTTCTTTACAACGGTTCAAACAACAGGTTGGTCACGGGTCCGGGGAAACTGTGCACATGAGAAAAGAGGGTTACACAGAGATCACAGCAGGTCCACAACGCTTAAGGATACCAGGCTGAGGTTTACTGAAGTGTCTAGCACAATCATCCAGCGGTGAGGCTGTCTGCGTCCCGGCCTTAAGAGTCCAACCCATAATTAGAGCCTGACGAGATGCAGGTGTGTGTGCCAAGGGCGGGAGCCTGCAGTGAGCTCCGCCCTTGTGGGGAGGAGAGAGGCGAATGTACACAAAACACATGTGGCCTTGTGGAGCCGGCCGGGCAGACACGGGGACCATGACAGCTGGAGCCTATCCCAGCTGTCTTAGGGCGAGAGGCAGGGTACACCCCGGAGTACCCGGGGAGAACCTGTGCAAACTCCACACAGAAAGACCCTGGCCTGATGGTGGAATTACAAAAAAAATACAAAACTATAATAACTCTGGTGTGCAGAGTGTGGTTTGCTATTATCTTGCTCAAATAAGCAAAACCTTCCCAGATTGAAAAAAAATATATGGGGGCATTTGTTGCACCAGAACCTACCTGTATCGTTTAACAACCAATCATATCTGCCACGTGCACAAGTGCACGTTTATGATAATATTAAACTGGGCTTACTACATTAAGCCCATAATCTTATTGAAAGCTTGTGCATATATTCAAATTATGTGGCACAGTTTTACCTTGTATTTTGTAATGCGGTGAAGAATCTTGTTCACTTACGATGCTTTTTAGAAAGCCCATGTAGTGATGTCCACTGCCTGTTTTTAATGTGGTGCTGCCTGAAGGTGTGAGGATCACAGCCATTCACTGCTGGTTTTCAGCCTTGTCCCTCATGGACGGAGATTTCTGCTGCTTCTCTGGTTTTTTAAATCACATTATATACCCCAGATTCTTTTTAAATGTTATTCCTATTTATCTGAATTCTTGCCGAATTTTTGGCACAAGTAGTAAGTCACATATCTTTACTTCTGACAGACTCTCTGGGCTGCTTTTTTGTAATACTTAATCATGTTACCTCATTAGATACTCCAGCAGGATTTTGCCAGGCATTCCTGTCAAAAGTTTTTCAGAAAGTGTTGCTCACATTAAATTTGCAACAAGGTTTTATTTAAAAAACATCTCACCCGTAACATCTGAAATGTTCTGTTTGTATTATTTTAAATTAAACATAGCCTTTGAACGGTTTGTAAATGACTCTTCTGTTTTTATTAATTTATGCAGCATCCCAGCTGTTTTTTTCTTTTCTTTTAGTTATGTGGTTGTAACTTAGCTGATACAAAACACAGATAAACATTAGAAAAAACAATAAATTATTATTACAGCCCAAGTTTTAATTCAACATTTTCCCCAATTTTGCCCAAAACATATTTGTATCTCTGTAGCAGAAATCGGCAGGCGGTAAGAGAGCACTCACCAGCATTCTGAGTAGCACATTTATGAGTTTAAATACTTCAGATTCCAAAAATGCAGCATAATGGAAAACACTATGAGACCAAGTTATCAGAGCAAAAAAACATTTTGATGGAAATGCGGCAGCCTTGATGTCTGGGTGGAATGCACTCATGCACGCGTTAGATTGGTAAGGCTGTGCGCTATTTAAACTGTTCTCCACAGGTAAGGAGGTGGGAGACTGTGCACCTGTTAAACAAACAAATGAACAACCAAACAATGAGCCTTTCTGAGGACTTTTTAAAGTCTATTAAATTTCAATGACTGATGTGATGCCACACCTACCAACCCAGATCTGGATCTGTCTATTAACTGGTACCAAGAGGTTTTAGAGGCTAAATGGGGATATTTATGAGCATTTATTCTCTTTAAAATATTCTGATGCGTAGCTCCTCTGTTTCTGTTAGATATGCTTGGCATACGTCTCTATTTTCTTAGGCACATAAATCACTGCCAGGGAGGGTGCCTAGTGATGACACGCTCTCTTAATTAGTCAAAGCCACTGCTCCCAATTTTCTGTCTGCTTAAGCAGTGAATGAAGCACACACCCAGATAGGCAGCAAAGTTGGACATGACACAGTCAGTGCAGTCAGACTGCACCTGATGTGTGGTGCCACTGCCACTGCAGGATCTTTCTCTGCTCAACAGCAGATATATAAAAAAAGGCTATCAGCATCTTGTTCCAGTGCCTGGGCAGAAAGACATGATAGGAAAGTTGGCAGCAGTATCTTCTAATTTTCATGCTTTTGCATCACCTCAGATGCAGTGTTTTGTTTTGACTAAAGCAGCAGTAGTTGTTAAGGATAAAAAAAATGCAATAATGAGCTGCAGTTGCATCTAAAATCCAAAACTATTTTTAGTTCTTGCTGGAGATAAAAAGTCAAGCATATCACATAAAAAGGCACTCTAAAGATATACGTCTCCGCTGCAGTTTAATGCCCCCAGAACCACAAATAATTGCCCCCACTAATTGTTTATGTTTATTATACTCAGCTATGTCTTTAGGGCATATAAGTAAATTAGTGTGTGAGCCTGGCCTGCTCACATAACAGCTTCTGAGTAGTTCAGCAGACAGATGAACTGAGTCCTAATGTGGGAAATTTCTCAAACCTATAGTCACACTAGAAAGTCTAAAGTCAAACTAGGAAAGTTGTTTTGAACCTGAATACATTACATTTTGCTCGCTCCCAGCTACATATTCAGATTTATAGACTTTGCATGAGTTGCAGTTCAAAATAATCCTTCTTTATCTCATACTGGGGTTAGTGCAGCCCCTTAGTACCTGAAAAAATACTTTAGCCCCTCCCCTTTTAAAGCCACCCTCACTTTAAGTCTGCAAGTGAAACTGAATGTAGAAGATGCTGTGCTCTGAGCCAGAGCTGTGTGTCTGAGACGACAACATTAAAGATATCTAATATCTCTGACTTAATACAGATCAAAGGAACAACTGTCTGAAAACAAGAATTCATGGATTACATCTGCAGCTAGTTCTAACTTCCTCATTCAAAACTCTGGGTCTTGTTAATGTGTGTCCTGTTTTGTAGGACAGAAAACTTAATAAAGATAGGTCTCAGTTTTATTTTAATTCAGTTCAGTGATGGGGAGATATAAACATCTCCAAGGCTGCTCTATTTTATTTTATTTTAGTTAGCATGCTGGAATTTGCCTTTTTTATTGAAGGGCTGTTCAGCTGCCTTTTGTAAGCACGCCGCATATTTTGCTTTTAGCATGCCTCTAAGAAGACAGAGTGTTGTGGCCTCCGCTCTGCCTTATTGACTTATAGTTTTTGGATTATGTCCATGCCATAGTGCTGAAGGGCCTGCACGTCTGCGTAATCAATCTCTTGTACATTTTGAACTTAATTGACTGATTTTCTCTAGACATTCAATGCTGGGCGGGATGATGATCGGTCCTCACAAATCTCAGTCTGTATCGCTGCTCTGGGAAGCTAAATGTAAGGTAGCTGCTTTGTCAGCAGTGACTCTGTTGATCCTTAGATGGAAAAACATGTATGGGAATACAAGTGTGAAACATATAGATAAAAAGCAAACAGGCTTTTACTTGAAATGTCAATTTTACACTTTCTCTGTATATGAGTAATGGTGTTTGTGTGTATTTTGCTGTCTGTATGTATTACTTATCTGCTTATCTTTGCCAAACTAATCACGGGAGCAGTTTTTAAACTTGTATATAAACTTATAAATATGAAAATTCAAATATAGTTACTCAGTGGCATTTTCATCAACACTGCAAAGTGTTTATTGAGTTTGTGAAGTAATTAACTGGTTCATAGTTGTGAAAGAAAGTATTCAGCGTATTGTTAGTGTGTGTTGTAATAATGTGTTGCTTGATCAATACAATTAAAGGCTCATTTAATTGCACACTGTGGGATGCTGAACCGTCACCACAGCCCCCCCCCCCAAAAAAAATCATGCAATTATTAACAGTCTTTTGCAGTTTATTAGTTGTAAGACTCGCTTCAGTGGTTAAGTAATTAAATCATATTTATCTGAAAGCTCACAAATCTGTCAATGCAAGAAATGTGTGAAAACTGTGTGCAAAAGAGGCGAAGCACTTGCATCATACCAGTCATCATTTCTGCTGATGTGTGTGTTCATTAAAAAATACGGGCAAAAAAAGTTGCTTTTATGTTTGATTGATGATGCTTCAGAAATGGCAGCGGCTGAAGGAGTAAACAAACTAAATACATGGTCAATATACATAAAACGGCAGATAACATGAGAAAATCAGTCATTTTTCTGTGTTTTTCCTGCATGTGTTTACTCCTGGTGGGTGCATGTGCTGATGACAGCTACATTTTTCTCAGTTGAAATCATTACTGCCGTCTCTGAGATGTTAACTCAGTCTGCAGTCTTCCTCAATAGAAGATTAATGATAATGATTTATTGAGGTAACAACAAACACTCATGTAAGAAGATTTCTGACTTAAAATTTAATATTTCATCAACATTAAAATGTAATGGCATACAGTGCATAAACTAGAGGCGCTTTCATAGAAAGCAAAGTGGTTAAGCATCCGCATTAACACACAAATGTCTGGCTGATTACTTAACGTATTCAGATTATCAGCCTTCAAAGACTTCAAGTCTTTGCTGATTTTACCATCGCAACCTTCTTTCCTTTTAAACTTCGAGTTCCTATTTGTGACATGTTCATCCACTCATTCTGTATACTGTCTGTGGCATTGGCACTTGTCAAAATGGATGAGGACAAATGATCCTGTTTGTATTGAGCCTGGTGCAATCAAAGAGCTGAGTACTGCTGTGATTCACGTCTGATTAACTGAGGACACGGTTTCTGTGAGTCACTTCTGAAAAACTTCAAACCTTTTTTAAAAAAATGTGAGAGAACAAGAAAGAAGATGAAGAAGAAGGAAATACTGCCACGAATTTTTGGTTGTTTCTCTTGCTTATCAAATAAAAGCCGAAGAAATGTTGAATAATCAACGTGTAAATATAGGAGCTGTAGTGCCTTATGTCTAGTAGCTGCTTTTTCTATATATGATTGCTCCTTCCTCTGACAGGCTTTGCTGATGGATACCACTTAAGGTGAGTGCTCTCAGAGACGAATCTCAAGACTCAGACATGTACCTGTAAGTCCAAACAGCTGACTAGGCAAGTGAGCAAAGCCACAAGTTTAATCCCAAAAAGGTGATTCTCTTCATCTGGATGTAGCATTTTCAGTAGGAGAAACATTTCATCAACTTCATGATTCTATCACACCATCTGCAGTGGCTAACAAGACACCCAACACAAGGCCTCATCCTGTAGATCTGTGAGCAGTAGAAGGTTCTTGCCATTGTTGATGGATATGTATTGATGTACCTGTCCTCCCAAGAGCTGGTGATCAGGGCACAGACATTCTGGATCATGGAACTCACCTCAGCTGGCAGCAGTTATTCTCTCAAATTCTCTCTGTCGGCTGTCACACCACGATTTACTGCTGCATCCCTCCACCACTTACATTTGAACCAAGACTGAGAAGCAGCATCATCAGACAAACTTCCTATGAAGAAGGACTCACAGAGGAGTGTCAGCTTGAGCTGACTGTTGCAGCAAAGCCCTGGAATACATGTGTAAGGGGATCTGTAATTCGTGTCTGGGCTGTGGGAACCTCTTCTGCTGTCAGCCTTTGCACCTGTGGTTATTTCACCCTGCGACTCAATGAAATCCAGTGCCCGTACCGTGCTTGCAAGTTAAAAACATTGCTAGCTAATTAGAATGCTAGCACGATGAAATATGCAAACGCACACACGCCCTCTTTCTCCGGCAGAGAGGTCAGTACGCAAGACAATAGAGAGACCTTCCGGGAACTTTCACTTTCATTGCTATTGGACTGCTGTGGAATGTACAGGCAGACTCTGAGAGTTGCTGTTCAGTAACCCCGGGGGAAGTTTTCTTGCAAGCGATGAGGTGTAGATAAAACGTTCTCTTCCTCTTTTCCTTGACTTGCTTGTACACATCGTAGGATACCTCGGGGTGGCAGATCTTTGTTCTGTGCTCTTGATGCATCTTCCAGAGCAGGGTGGCTAGTAAAGTGCTGGAGCTGAGAAGTGTATGCCCGGTACTTTTACAGGGGAATGCTCAGACCTACCTGAATGTGCAGAATGTGCAGAGATATTTCTTCAGGTGCTGAAATAGAACCTTGGGGGGATTAACCAAGATCGAAGCACAGAACATGCAGTGAATGTTTGAAAAAGAAGGGGCAGGTAAGTCATTATAATGTACTGGCATGAGCAACTGCAGGATATCCACTAAGTGTGATGAATGCATCATTAATAGACTTGAGCTTTCCAAGCTGTGCCAAGCTGTGTCAAAATGCAGTGAAAAAAACGTAGCTTAGTGGTTGCTGTGAAGAGTTAAACAGTTCAGTGAAACGTGCATTTATCTATGTTTTTGTCAACTATAGTAGTAGTCTGGTAGTCAACAACTACTAGACCTGCTGTGCTTTAAATTATATCCTCCCTTATATTCTGTCACTGTGGAGCAAAGGCAAACTTAATTTGGGATCGCATTGGACTGAAATTCATAAAATCAGAATCAGAATCAGAATCAGAATCAGAAAGGGTTTTATTGCCAAATGTTGAGCAGGTTTACAACATTAGGAAATTGCTGCGGTGCTTAGTGCAAACATACTGTCATAAATAACGCTTAAATAGACATGAGAAAAAAATAAAAAAAAAGCTTCTCTGTCCTGTTTTCAGAAGAGGTCAATAAAACCATGTACAGCTCAAATACACTGCTCATGACTCTAACAGAGCCATGTTTGCATAAGCTATTTGGTTTTGTTGTTGTTTATGGCCTCAAGGCAGGCTGCATTATGTCTGTGGCCTTCTTTGATTTTATTTGCATAAGAATTGAACACCCACACTGTCCTGGCATCTAGATTTTCACAATTTTTATTTTTATTTTTTTTTATCTATGATGCATACCAATATACGGATATGGAAACCGTGCAAACATGCATACATTTCCTCCGGCTGTAATATCTTTTTTTAAAATGTAATTTTTAATAACATATACCTCCTGAAGCCTTTGTACATTAGGATGTTCAAAGTTTATTTTTTCCCACTGAGATCAGTTTCCATTTCAGCTTTGTAAACCGGCGGTCTGACAATGACTTTCCCTGGCCTGACGTGAGGAAACAAATCTGCTGCACTGTCAGCTTGACAGCAGCCTATGCCAGAGAAAGGCAAAGTGAAAGGTCTGTCAGGGCCAGTCAAATTATTTCTCCTGCCCTGATGCACTTGCAGACAGATAAGCTGTCCTTACACACTTCCCCTCCTCAACTCACCTCTGTCCTCCCCAGGCTCCGTGCAAACACTCGAAACCTCTGATTGATAGAAAAGTGCAGGCGCAAGAATATTGTCAGCACTTGTTGCCTGGCAGAGGTCTCCATCAGTGCCATAGCTAACACAGGTCCTCCATCCATCGCTGAGAGACTCCCGACATCACAGGTCTCCAAACAAATGTCACAAGAGTCACTCTTCCCTGTATTTCCATTGTGTGCGCTGTTATGGAGTTCTGCCAAGTGCTGACAGACAGTCAGTGCGGACAGGAAGAC
The DNA here is from genome assembly GCF_051167445.1 of Perissodus microlepis. NCBI lineage: Eukaryota > Metazoa > Chordata > Actinopteri > Cichliformes > Cichlidae > Perissodus > Perissodus microlepis. The sequence continues at coordinate 9,039,714 of NC_140465.1, forward strand.
ACTGTGAATATAGAGGAGTTAAGCCTCAGTGTTGACATTTTGAAAATGCTTGTTTTGTTGTTGGCCCGCAGTCTGAAATTGTGGCTCATCCAACCTTTAAGACCCCTATGCTGTGTCTGCAGAGATGTCAGCGCTGTTAACAATGTGTCAAGCTCGCGCACCGGAGCTAAAGAAAACACATCCACCTTCATTAGGCGCGCTGACTGGGAATATGATTAGTAATTTTAGTAAGGAACTTGCTAGGACTGATTTCTAGCGCTCAGGCTTCAGCGGGGTCATAAATGTAATCAGTGTTTACAGTTTTGTGGTAAAAGTGCTCCTCCAGGATCCATTTGCTCTGAGTGAAGTTAACATGCCGCTGTTACTTGAAAACCGTAATTCACATTTACCAGGGCTTTGGAAAGGAGACTCATTTGTCATTTATTTATCATATGACACACATGTAAATGGATTATATAGCTGAGGCTTAGAGTCCATTCTCTCCTACTGCTCCTCCACAATCCCTCATCCCTCACTCCCACCGTCTTCCCTCCTGTCACCAGAGCTGTGCTCATATCCATTACACGACTCCACTCCTGTGATAAATCTGTCTGTCAGCAAGACATCATAATCAAATTGTTCCAGAGGTCATTTAACATTGCAGAGGAGGGACTTCACTTTAGCCCTTGGAAGATCCGGCTTCAAATACAATTAATGTGTCAGAGATGAATTGCGGAATGAAGCATTTGCAGAGAAAATGAACTGTCTTGCCGACTGAAATAGCCTCATTATGGCCAACTGTGTCACTTTATCTGCTAACTTCCATCTCTGGTATTTAGTTGCTATTCCTGCTCTCACAGTATCGGTTGTTTTAATAATAATAAATGATAAAGCAGTTGCTAATGACAGATTCGAGATGACTTTTAGGGATACTGCACCAAGTTCCCTATATTCACACCAATATACAGAAATTACAATACAATCACATCGCTAACAAAAAAGCTGCACATTGATTTTTGTAACAGTGCACAAGTTGGGCCAATAAATACAGGTGGGGTCTTCTAATGAGGCCTCTGCACATGTATTTGGTTTCTCTTTAGAATTAAACTGAGTTTTCCTTGCTGTACCAAGCCTGCATGTTGTTAAATACCTCAAACACAATCACAATGTCAGAGTTGTGCTCCCAGCTGGGAGTGTGCTTCAAATAACTGGATATGAAGGCAATTGGTACACATGCCTTTTACCTTTCTGTTTTTATTCAATTCACCATTCCTGGAATATCTTTGCTGAGCATCTCTGATATGAGGATTCTCCACAGGGTTACATTGGACTCCTTCTAGTACTACTAATAACAATAATAATCACCATCGTGTCCACTAGTGATTCACATACACGGTTGATACAGAATAAAAAGGAAACATGCAGATACATGCAGATGCGACTGTCCTCTGAATCTGGACCTAAATTATCTGGTCAATTAACTGATTAGTCAGTCAGCAAAGAACTAATCACCCTCCATTACATTAAGTCACATTTAAGAACAGTGTCAAACATTTCCAGTTTCTCATGGGAAAATATGGTGTTTTCCTTATTTCATTAAATATCTTTATGGTTTGTGCTGTTTCTCAGAAGGCACAGAAAACCAGTTTTAAATGTCTGTATACTCAAACAGTCACATAAATAAATAAATATTAAATAAATGAATCATCTGTAAGGCCCATGTCTGCCTGTATTGCTGGATGAGTGGGTTCTCCTTGATGTTCTATTCTTTTTGTCATTTCTACTCTCCTTGTTTTCCATCCATCCAGTGTATCCCAGCTGTTGTAGGGTGGGCAGATGGCCAGTTTAGCTCCAAAAAAGGGAGAAAAACAACCATTCATGCTCACATTCACACCTACAGCCAACTTACCACTTAACCTAACATGCATGTCTTTGGACTGTGGGAGGAAGCTGGAGTCCACAGAGAGATCCTACAAAGGCACAGGGAGTACATGCAAATTGAACACAGAAAGGTGGCTTGTGGATTCAAACTCAGGACTCTCCTAATGTGAGGCGAGGTCACCATGCCACCCTATCCTCTGTTCCCCATTCTATTCTCTCATATTGCCTTCCAGCTTCTTTTATTGTACAGCCAGTTCCACCTTATCCTGTATGTTTTAGGTGGGTCTTCCCCAAAGCCACCACTCTCTGTAGGTCCTATTCTGTTTCAACACTGCTCTGCTAAGTTGCTTAATCTAATTCAAATAAACAGAATACCCTCATTACACAAATCCTTCCCATGAATAAGCAGAATAAATTGTATTATTTACGTATCACTTCTTTGTTGAGCACAGATTAAACAATATTACCAGCATTAAGTAATTATCAGCTGCATTCTAACATAGCTCCCCCTGAGTTTACAGTGCAGACCTATTTCTTCTATTTCACAAGGCTTTGCCTTCTACCAGGTTACACAGGTTTAGGGAGCTGAAGCTGAACAAATACATTCTTTATGACACAAACAGAGTGCAGACTGTGCAGACAGTCTCTGTGCTAACTGGCTGACCTGTGCTGATTGCAGAACTGCTATTTCATCATGCTGTATTACCCATTCAGTTACTGGGGAGGGAAAAAGGAAAAAAGGATGCTGAGTTAGGTCAGAGTAGACAGGTGAAGACACTGTGTGCACTTACTTTTAGCTCAGCGGCTAACACTGTGATAGTGATATGCACATGTATACTGAGCAGTACACCTATTCTTCCTGAATGGAGATGCATCCAGTGTAGTCTAGATCAAACTTAATCATGAGCTTCAGCTCTCTAGAGCTGAAAATTACAAATTAAAACGCTAAATAACCAGTAAGCTGTACAGCGCCAAGAGCATTCAAAGTAATAAAAATGTAGCTCCAGAAAGCATCAGGCCTTTGACTCACACATATATTTTCATTTATCTGTGCGGCCCATTAGGACCTCATCAGCAGATTTATTGTATGATATTGCTAAATAAATCAGCACAGTGATGCCAAAGCAAAGGTTCAACAGTTCACATGGTGATTATAGAGTTTAGTTTATAAAATTAACAATTACAAGGTTTGGAATTTAATAGTTCAAATCATTTGATAATGACTCTTTCACAGTTCATGTCTGTGCCCTGAGCCCTGGAGCACCACCAGCAGTTCTGTTTACAGAAGTCATTTTTTAACCTTCTGCTGCCATGAAACACCTCGACGTTGTTCCAGCACCTTCACTGAATGAGTGAACTGTGATAAAGTTTGCAGTGATGCACTATGCTGGACCGGTCACTCGTTGACGTAATCTGTCACATCAAGCGGAGCAGACACCAATTTATATTTAAGGTGATGATACTGACAAGATTCACTCACTGAATTTGATCTTTTATTCAAGCTTTATAGATTCTGTGAGTTGGAAATCAGCGATGTAGCTCACGTAACATCTGCTTATATCTTGCTGAATTCAGTTTGGCTGAATCCACAAAGAAGGCAGTGAATATCAGCAGCACAGGTCAGACGATCACAGTCTGTACACAAAGAGAAATCAACTGCAGCTCACAAACAAGTTACTATATCACTTATTTCCAAGTAATTCTTTTCCCCCACACTGCACAGCTACGCCTGCTCTTAGGATTCACCCACCTGCCAAATCCCTCTTTTGACCTGCACTCATGGCTGTTTGCAGCTCTATTGTTCACTATATTGTTTGTACTTCTCTCAGGCATTTCCAAATAAGTGATTCATGATATTCACAGCCAGTCTTATATAAATATATGTCGACATAAGAGATGCTAATTCGGGCTGAGCTGTTGTTGCAAAACAATCAAGTTCTTGCTTAAACTTTTGAACCGCTTTTCCAAAAGGTCCACTGTTTTCCCTTTTGGGAGCAATTACCCCTCCACATAAATATGTTGGCTGGATAGCTTTTACACTATTTGTAACACGGACTGACAGCATGCATTTGTTGGTAATTGCTGTTTATTTATTCCCCACTGTAGGACAGTTCTGTGTAACTTCAAAACAGAAGTGGAAACTTCCATTGGGGGCATTGTGGGTGTGGGTTACTGCAGGAACAGTTTTTCCAACATCAAGGCCCATGTCATGCTTGTTTTGAAGTGAAATAAATATTTACAAATGAATAATTGATTATATCTGTATTATTTTGGGGGAAGGAATAAGGAAATGTGCATGTTTTGGGTTCTTCAAAGACATACCTAATGCATAAGTAATGTTTTCTACTTTCAAGTGTAAAGTCCCACTTTTGCCTTAGGTATTTCGGTTCCCTGTGTTTGCATCTTCCCCTCCATTCTCCGCAAACACAAATCAGAGTGAAATGAGGAGAGGAAAGACATGGAAATGCACATCAAAGACGTGATCATATGACACATTAAGTATCAAATGGCACTTCTCTTCATTAAAACATGCATGCTTTCCACTTTTGGCAGCCACATTTGCACAGCCGTCAACAACACGGTGACAATACACACACACACACAAAATGAAAACCCACTGCTGTCCTCTGAGGTCATGTCGAATTATTCCACTGCAAAAACGACAAGTGATTACGCAAAAGCTGCCAGCCCTCTTGTGGCCTGTGAGCAGGTCAGCAGGTATGGGGCCATGATGGCGGAAATGTAATTCTGTTGAGGAGATTGGATTCAGGCTGCTTAACCCTGAGGCAAAGCTTAGCTCTCGGCGTTGCACATCTGTTTGGACATTAATTGGCTCGTGTGGTTCAAGAATAGCACAGCAGCGAGGGGGGGGGGGAAGGGCAAAAACAGAATAATAATAAACTGAGTGTGGCCCTTTCCTAATCGATGTTATCCTTGAGGCCAAACTCAGAGTTACAAGAAGCAATCATGAAAACAATGGCAGGTACAAGAGTGATTTTGTGGGACAGCAGCTCTGAAGATGGGAGGGAGAAGGTGGGGTGTTAGAGGAAGAGGAAGGCAATCTGAGGCAATGGTAATATGAAATCTGGCAACAGTGCTGTGCAAAAGTCTAGAGCCCCCATTCACATGTACAAACCTACATGTGAATAAGGCAAAAACAGAGTTTGTACAGTTTTTACAAACTTAAAGGTCAATATTTGTTACGACCACCTTTATCCTTCAACACAGCCTGGACTCTCTGAGGCAAGCTTTCTTGTAATTTCTTTAAATAGTCTTCAGGAATAGTGCTGTGTTTATGAAGTTTGACAAGATCCCCAACACCACTGGTTGAAATGCAGCTCCACACAGAGCATCCATCGCATTTTACAGATGGATGTAGATGCCAAACCCTTGTTCCTCTCTCCTGGCCTCGTCTGTACCTCCTCACTGGCATACATCAGCCTTTTCTCCCTGCTTCTGTTCCTTAAAAACAGCTTCCTAACAGCCTCTCTCCCCCCCCCCCCCCCCCCCCCCCCCCCGTTTCTTAAGGACATGTTAGATCGATTTTAGGGCTGCCACTTCTTCTTTTGTCCTCTTTGTAATCTTTCCTCAGATTTTTGAGGAACACACTGCATACCAAGCCAAGTGACATAGGTCAGTGTTACTGGCTTATGCAAAAAAAAGAAATTCACTAATCTGAAAATAGTCAGGTACAACAACTGGTCAGAAAATGCCCAAAGAAAATCCTTGAAGAACTTCAGAAAGCCTGGAGAACTATCTCTCAACACCACAAAAATTATTAAAAAAAAAAAAAATCATGCTCCTTGAAAGCACAATATAGAGAAATGAGGGGTGGATCAAAACTTTTGCACAGTGCAGTTCTACAGTAAATTTGCATTTGAGCTTAGACATTAAAATGAATACTAACTGAAACTGAATTTCAAAAATTCCCATTTTCATGCTAAAAGTTGTGCCTTGAAACAGAAAACAGGCCCATGCTCCTCATTGCTGCTTTCAATCTACTGCCTCACCTCTGTATGTTTTCCTTCCAAACATTAATTAAAATGCTACTGCTGAAAAAACAAAACACTGTTGTCTTATCTCTCACAAAAATGCAAACAACCAACTGTTTCTTTTTTATAGTGCGACTAATTGCTGGCTGGAGTATGCTTGGAAACCTCTTGATTTAGTTACCTGAGACGCTCACAGTGCCTGGCAAATTATCACGGGGCCTCTTACAAATGTACTATCTGTGTGGATGTAGCTGTGCTTCAGAAAATGCATTAGTGGAGAGAGATGTAAATAGAATTGAGAACACAAATGGAATGATACTTTTTTTTCAGCTTCAGTGAACAAAACTGAAGAAGTAGAAATGTTACTGTAGGTAGCTTGGAAGAAAGCCAGGACAATGAGAGCAGGGCTTCCTATATTCTTAGTATAGTAGCCATACCTAAAGGACAGCCTTTTTTTATTATTGCATTCATAAATGACTGATTTATTCAAATAATGAATAAAAATGACTCTCAGTAATTATTTATTAATTAGTGAGATACATTGTATAATTTTGAGCTCAGTTGGGTTTGGAAGATATTTATTCATTTCTTTCAGAGGGGATTTACTCAGGACGATGCGTGTGTGGGTGTGTGGGTGTGGGCGGTGTTAGAGTAAGATAAACAAGGCTGACTTATGTTAAGGTTAGGCTAAGTGTTAAGGTTTATTAAGCATTGTAAAAAAGCTATGGAATCCACAGTAGGTCCTTACAACTGTACAATCATAGCATGATGCGTGTGTGTGTGTTTATGTCTGTATGACTGTCTTTAAAAAGTCTATTGGAAGAATGCTGCTGATTGTGTGTCAACAGTGAGCACCTGCATTGACTTCTGTCACGTCAGAATTGGTTTTGGTCCGAGGGGAGTATGTTGAGATCCACTCGGTCGATTATTTAGCTCACCCAGGGAAGTGCATATCCTGCCAACACGAGCACTCAAGCAGAATTTATATGAGCCAAATGTCTCTGTGATAGTGACTAGAAGCCAAAGAATCATGTAAGCTGCCAATCACCGGATCCACTTTATTAATGACAGTTCAGCGCAGAGACCTGTAGGGAAGAAGGTAAGGTGAGAAGGTTACATTTTTACTTTCAAAGTTTTATTAAATTTTTATATTTTTATTGGAAGATTTAATTAGGAACCCCATAAAGCAGGAGTCCTAGGCGGCCAGCCTGAGTGCTATACAGCCTGACTTGATTTGTTATAAGGACACTGCTGTAATAGTTGCCAGCATAGCTCATCACACTGCAGAAGCCTGCATCAACTTCAGCACCATGGACAGATCCTTGAACTTGAGCTGTAGCTTTACACCGTATGACAGATTCAGCTCTGAATAAATATCTTAATCAATAGGCTGAACTGCTTTCATCATAGTAAGTAGAACATCTCATTTAATAAAACACTGGCTGACTCATAACATCTAAGTGTGTTGGATATAATGAAATATCATTTTAAGTCCACTTTAACGGTATGTTAATGGTCTGTAGGGGTCCGTGTGGCACACAGTACGGCACATTAAAAAAGCAAACGAAGTAATGGTTGTGACTGTATCATAATGTGGTGTGAAATGTTTAAAACCACAGCAAATTGGGTGATCCCTGACCTGTCAACATATGACTAGAACCCAAATAGGCTGTGCTATTATTTCAAGGATGTGGTCCTGTGTGAACATTCAACATCATTATTCGCAGGTAAAGATCTGCTCTGCTCAGTACAACGCCGGCTCCCACCCACGGCACAGACGAGTTTATTAAAATACCTTTCTGCTCTCACTCCAGCAAACTGTGTAATTATATTCATAGAGGAGATTTTCTTGCTTTTTCAATATTCAAGGTCATTTTGATGGAAAATTATGTTACATAAATGAATCGTGTATTTTTTTTCTTGTCTTGTTTTGGTTTTTTTGTTGTTGCAAACTGCAATCTCTGAATGGAAGCTATTTGCATGAGCACTGAGTGTTTGAGGAAAATTACTGTCTTCTGAAAATTGGAAGAAAAAAGTCAGCAATACCTCTTTCTATTTGCAAGACCGAAACAAGATTTTACAGATTTTATTTACATGGAATCAACAATAATAGGACAATAAAAGTGTGTACAGTCAGACTGAGAAGTGAGGTGAAAACCTGAACCGTTGTTGTTGTTGGAAACAGTAAAGAAAGTAACTGTTCCTGCATTTTAAAGACAAATAATTCCAGATAGGGTTAAAAAAATATATATAAGAGTAGCAGAAAGCGGAGAATCACAGAAACCACACAGGTCTATTTAATTTAGATGACGCTGGGTGGAGGAAAAAAGGGTTCTGGGTAGCTGTGTAACAGTCTGAAAACAGAAGCGCCACGAGCAGTGCAAGATGTCCAGGGTGATGACCCTAGAAGAGTATTCTAGCTATAGACCTAATGAGGCCTTCTCACTAGTGTCTTATCCTTATTACTTTTGGTTATAATGAGGGTCAGGCTGTTAGGCCATTCAGCTCTGATCACCCTTATTAGGAACCAACAGAGGGAGAGACAGAGCGAGAAGAAAAATCGAGTTTGTTCACAGAGAGAAGAGGTTTTATACTCCCCTGCTTGTGGACATATGTTTTTGTCTGGACACAGGATACTTTGAAAGCCTCTGTTTGATTCTGTACTAGCAATTAAAAGAGGGAAGAAACTTGACACTTAAACTGGGCTTCTTACACACCTGCACGCACACAACTGTCTGCCACAAGATTAAAACCATCTGTATAATGTTGTACAGGTCAACCTCATGCTGATAAAACAACCCTGTATTTTTTGGACATGTGACCTCTGTGAGGGTGGAATTGATCCTTAGTTTTTCGATGTGACCTCTGGGTTTTGCTTTTTGTTGTGCTCCTGACGTTACTCCTGACCCACTCTCCTGTACTTTCTTATTCTCTATTTGGCTGTTTAAATGATCAGTGAAGCGAGTTGTGTTACTGAGGCTACAACCTGAAAAACACATGGAGTGTTGCTGTGATAATTGCTCAATAAGAGTGTCTTAACATAAAAGACAATCAAAGTAGAAAAGGTGTGAAGGAGCAAAACAGATTATGAAAGCTGAAGAAGTTTGTCAAAACCTTGATATCATCACAATTCAGACATTTTTTATTCCTAACATTTAAAAAGTCACCCAACAAAAGATGTACAAAACCTGCACTAATGCTGGTGTGTAACATTTCCTCTAGACATCACCCTCCACGCACACATTCCTTTCCAAGTACTAATAACTTTTTTTTTCTCGTCATTGAGATATCATTGATATGATGACCTTGAACACTGACTATCACAGATGAATGTGCATTAGCTGTGCATCAGGCGTCAGCCCACACATCCCCACTCCTTCTCTGAAAGCTTTTATCAGTGTCACTTGATCCGGAGCAAGGTGAAAGTAGCTGCAGTCTAGAGGGTCTTTGTGGTTTTGGAATGAAGGAGGACTGATGCCCCCACTTTGAAAAGCCAAGATCAAAACAAACTCTACAGTAGGCTACATGTTGGCACATCAGTACTGTGTGACATATGCTGGAATGAGTGCACCTTAAAAAGAGAAATATTCAGAGAGCTATCATGCTTTGCTTGGGTGGGAACTTCAAGAATAGCGTCGAATAGCTAACATACAGAGGACGAAATGTACACCTCAGACAGGTGATATACAGTAGAAGAGGAAAGAGAAGAAGAAGAGGCCAGAGCGCCTTTACTTTCAAATTACAAAAAAACCCTTGAAGCATGCTCAGGAGCACCAACTGGGGAGTAATCCTGACTCTTTTCCATTTGGAAGGAAAGGCAAAGGCATATGGTAAGGCAGCTGGTTGCCTTCCCTAACATGTGGGGGTGGCGTTGAGCACAGGGTGAGAGGGTAAATTTGCAGAGGACTGCTCTGGATCTTTGTCATGATGGGCTAATTACACTCTAATTACAACCTGTAAATGGTCACATGAGCGAGTGAAAAACTTGTGATTTTTTTTTTTTGGCCACTTGGAAGCAGTTAAAAAAGTTGCAAATGTAACAACCCAATATCCGTCTATTAAGCCCATGCCTGAACATTTGCACCTTGATTACTTACATATTAAACAGAGACATTTATATAGCGAATCGGATTTGTGATGTGGCTTTGCTTATCAATATTTGTGAAATTACGTTAATACGATGTTATCCTTTATTCGCCGCCTGAAGGGAGGGAGATTGTAATGGGTTCAGTGTGTTTGTCGGACTGTTTATTAACAGTCTAGTGTCCACAGTTGTTATAGATATCATTTTGAAATTTTGTGTGATGGTAAATACCAATAACAGCTTGAGCTGATTTAATTTTGGTGAAAATCGTGTCAAAGTCGGGAGTAATCAGTAACTAATTACTGATTACTTCCCCCAAAAAGTAATCCCATTACTTTACTGATTACTTATTTTCAAAAGTAATTAATTACTTAGTTACTTAGTTGCTTTTTAAAAACACGATTTACAACCTGAATAGGTGATAAAGCGATAGATCATTCAGCCCAATTCTACTTTTTCTACATAATCCATCATACAAAATGTAATCAAATGGAAAAGTCCCTTTTTAAAACTTGTTTTATTAGTTTTAATCTTTTAACTTTATGCATCAAGCAAAAATTTAATTATATGCAACATTCTCTGACTGGAAGAAATTTGTTTAATATTTAAACCTATTTTCTGCACATTCCAGCACATAAAATATTTTTTTTTTGTGTTAACACTCACTCTTTCAAATAGATGCAAGTAAAACACAGCAGAAAATAAATAAAATCAAAGACTAGCGGTCCTTTTGCTCTATTTTCACCTGTAAAGCAGGAGTAGGGTAGGTGGAGGTTTGCCCTGGTGCAGGTGTGCCGCAGCGGTCAGTGGAAGAATCCGTGAGTTTCTCTGTGAGTTTCCCATTACGTCATAGCGCACTCGGTGCTTGCTTGGAAGTTTAGGGGGTTTTTTTTCGCTGTAAAAAGAAGTTTTCTTCCCACGCACAACGGACACTAATGTTTTTGTCACTTTTTATGGAATCAAACTCAAAGTAAGGTCAGTACTTCCACGCTTTAAACGCTGCACGCTCATACTCTCTCCCGCACTCGATATATGATCCATTGTTGATCTGCACACAGCTGTTGTCACAAGTCGCACTCGCTTACGTCACTGTCATGAGACATTCTCGCAAAAAATCACGGTTTTAGTAACGCAGTAACGCAGCGTTCCTAGTTAAAGTAGCGGTAATCTAATTACCGTTTTTGCAATAGTAATCCATTACTTTACTCGTTACTTGAAAAAAGCGTTACTGCCCATCTCTGTTAGTAATATATCATATGAAAGGGTGTGGAGAGAGCTGTACAACACACTTTTTATTTTTATTTCTTCATTATGACACAATAATGTCATAATAAAGAATTGACAATAATGCTGTAAAAGACTGTCGTCATCATATTGTAATAAAAACAGACTCAAGTTAGTATGTTTTAATAAAAACTTCACAAATATCCCATTTTTAGAGTAGGCCTTGCTCCAAGTGCTCTTGTCTCACTCTGTAGTGATTTCCTCTTGGTTACCACATTCCCGTACAACACCGAGGTCTGCTGCTCTCCATTTCAGCCACTAGATGCCTTCAGTCTGCCCTGACATGCCATGATCACCTGAGCGCTAAGACCTGCCAACACAGCTGTTCCCATTGCCTTGTTAGTGTTAGCTCAGCCACTACTTAAACTCTACCAGCTTCTTTCATGCTGCTTTGTCAAAAGAGTTTCTGATCATCCAGTCACTGCCTCTACCTGTTCCCGCCTGCCATCTTTACCTGTCTGTCATTAAACTGACTCGACTTTTCCTGCCAGGCTGGACTGCGTCAGTATTTGGCCAACAGCCCTGTTTTCTGTACACACTCGATTTGACACACACACAAGTGACTGGACATAATGAAACAACATGTGCTTTACATCCTGCTACAGAGTCACTCTGTATTTTTGCTATATTGCTTTTCCATTTTACATCTCTGCAGAATTACGGAGTGTAAATGGAAAGGCGGTGTGTGCTATTTTGCACCAACGCTCATTATTTTCTGATCTAGTTTCTAATGTTGTATTTATTTGCAACATATTGCTGTATATTTTCTATCTCCAAATCATATTTCCAGTAGTAGCTAACACTGGCAACAGTGAACATAATGAGAGTAATATGTCCTCCTCGTCTTCATCACATGACAGGAGATTGGGCTGTATTGCTTTTAGGTAATTCATCTTCCAATGGGGAGATGCTGAAGCATCATTTCTTTTCTTTTTGTATGTTTTCATGCATTCCTAATTTATTTTATGTAAGCTTAGATGCAGCATCTTAAAAATACATGCACAGTAAATGCCACCGCTTCCACCGAGAAAGACGAAAAACAGAGTTATTTCAGTGTGAGAATAGTGTGGATTGGTCCTTGGATTGTCTCTTGGTATTGTTTGACCTGTGGGCTACCCTATTGATTGAGTTTTCATTAGTGGTCCGTGACTCCCAGTTGTTGCAGGTATGTGAGTGAGGAAAGGGCATGTGCGTATTTGTTCATATAAACCTGAGGATTTCTGAACAACAATCATCCTTTGAGCTGCAGAGAGGCATGTTTAATATTGACTAACTCACGGAAGCAGAGTGGAGGTAGCAGCCCGAGGCCACCGTATCCTGATGTCTCCTCTCTAAAGCGGGGAAATGAAATAGGATAAGTGATGGAAGGAAGATGCCACTCATCAGGCCTGGCCCCACCATCTTCTTATCACCAAAAGCAGCTCGTGGCTGGAGGGCCCCACACAGATGAGAACTTTGGTGGTGCTGTGGCCATAGGGCGTCCACCAATGCATTCTCAGGGTATGAATGATGTATGACATCTGAGCGGAGCTAACTCATAGTCAAAACAGACTCAAACTGCTAAAACTTGTGGTTATTTGAGGTTAAAAGTTTTGGGGTAGTCTAAGAAGGCATATGGCGAGCGCATGAAAGAGGCCAAAGGTTAATTACCTTTGCAGCAGTCTGTTTGATGGACTGTTGTATTCAGTGAATTGTGTTTCATGAAAACTGAACAGTAATCCTGCGTCTCTATCTCTCCTCTCCCTCCCTCTTTCTCTCTTGGTTTCTGCATTGCAGAGCACAGCGGTGTGGGAGGATATTACCACTGGCATTGCAATGGTGAGTTGACCAATTTCAAAACACATCTGTTCAATTATACCTGAGAACCTCGAGATAATTAACTCTCTTCCCTCTGGCTTCTGCTGAATTACTATTGATTCCAGCAACTTAAGAACCAGCCTAAGCTCTTCTCTGCGGGATTGTGTATGCAAAGAGATTATAAAGTCATAAACTCGTCGTTTGTGTTTTTTCAGCTTCGAGATCGTCAGACTTTGAAAGCTTAATGAGCGCATAAAACCATTCATCGAGGATTTTATGGAGCTAAGGAATGAATGTGAGAAGTTTAACAGCTCTTTTAAACAGAGTAGCTTGTGCAGATAGATGGATGGAGAGACAGGCAGGGCGAGCAGTCCTTGAATACACCATAGGTTCAGTCTAATCTCTGACTGGTCTGTGTCCTATGGGCCACATTATTAGTAACCCTAGAAACGAGCTGCATTGAGTTTTGTCGTTGCAAAAGCACAAAGAAACCCTACCTCACATCTTGTCATAACAATGCATGAAAGCTGTTGCCTTTGTGAAGACTGAAGTGCAGTTGCACTAGACCCGTTGCCATGGCAGCCTTCCTACAATCACTCTAACAATGACTAATAACTTTAAAATGAAGTGCTAATTGTTCAGAAATGCCTTCATATAATCGAGGGAAGTGAAATGAGCAAAACTGTAGCCACTCCATCGATGGGGACCGGTTGCCGAGATTCAACACATTTTTTAAAGGCATATTTTGAATCAAAGAAGCACATAGTCATTCAACTGAATATTTCCTTTTCAAAAAAACAACCTGTGCTTGATTTGGTTACATCGATTTACTCTCAGTTGCCGTGCAAGTACAAGACAGTCTTCCCAGAAACGATTAAAAACAAACGTCAGAGGATGTTCTCTGGCCTTTCTATTATATTGATGTAAGGCTTCTTATTCACCAGTAAAATAAACACGTTGCCATTACTTCAAACTGTGCAGATGGATTTCAAACTTTGTTGCTCTTTCAAATGATACAAAACCCAACAGAGAGAAAGAAAAAGAGTGCAGCCATCCGTTTCTTTCAGCAAGTAAAAGTCTCCACCATTCTCTACTGTAAGCTGTCTCGTGAAGAAATAACCCAGATAGAGGTTTTCATCTCTGGAGTGTCTTCGCATTGCACAACTTCCCTCTATGCTCAGCTCTACCGAAAATCAATTTGCACCCCTCAGAATTAACTGCGTCCAATTCCCACGGATATGTTTATTTCATTCACTCCAAATGAGATTATGGACCAACAGAGTGACCCTGAGAATATCCTTGGCAAATCCATTTCTTGATGCATGGCAGAGTCTGTGTTTTGCACGTAAGGTGGAGAATAAAAGTGCTCTTTTTACTGTGATACTCACATAGCAGGTTTAACGCCATGTCAAGTAATTGCTGCTACTTAGAGTTTCTTTATCTGACTGACAGCAATGCATTGTGAGATGTCACTATCTGTTATCAATTAACAACATCTCTACCTGATATCAGTATCTAGTTTGAACCCGAGTCAGCCACGTGTATGTACACAAGCAGCTGTTGTCCGTTCAACAGTAAGGCGCTGTTTTTGAAGAATTACAGATAGTACAAGCAACTAAATTATTGCAATGTTTACTGAAATACCTGCTGCAGCAATCACGCTAAGTGCACAAGGCTGCTCAAAGATTACATTTGGCCTGGAAATACTTAATTTTATGCATTATGAAAGTGCAGCTGAGAGGTACCAACTGGCAATTTTATTTTTGGAGGTGACAGTCTCGCTGTCAAAGCTGCTTTCATTTACTGACTGGTAGACAGAGTGAGAGCGACTGTGCCTCTGGCTATTCACAGAGTGAAAAACACCCCAACGTACAAGCAGCAGTGCAAACTAAAGACCCAGTGATGCCCCCTCCCCCCCACTACTTAAGTGCCAGTGGTGCAGTGCCAAGACCTTAAATTTCTCTTCCAGTTCTTACATAAATCGTGATTATATGATTATAGTCAATTAAAATAAATACTCACAATCAAAGCTCAACTACCTGAAAACATCTGCTCCAAGATATTTGTGTTTTTTCAGAATCATTCAAAATCAGTTAGAATGCCTCCAAAGTCACGAAGGAGGATACAATTTTTCTCTGTATATAAATTGCAATTATAAAACAGCTTCAGCTATATGGAAACTAAACAGATACCACAAATCCATCAGAGCTGCAGCTTCTGAAGATTATAGTCCAAACTGCCTCAGAGAACCAGAACAGGGCCAAGGATCAATTCCTACTTCATTGGACACCAATTTAAAGTCACTCAGAGTGATTCACTTGGCTGCAGGGGCAGGTCCAGGGGCCCTTGTAATGAGATTCATGCTGCTTCTCCCTATCTTAAGCCAGCACTAACATCCTGGTTACATTTATCCTCCACACTCCCTCACACATCTCATTTGCCAGCGCATCGCTACATTAAGGTGCGTGTTGCCAAAAGGAATGCTCACAAATATTTTGTGAAATTGCATCAATACTTTCTATCAAGGAGAAGGCGAAGGGGATAAGTTACTCGGTTTAAATGGGAGGGAGCTGTCGGCTTATTGAGACAAATTGGTCCTAAAACGACTCACTTCCAGTTTCGGTGAGCGTACTTAAAGAAAAATAATTAGCTAACGAACTCATGAAGGTGACTCATGATGCAGAGGCACAGCGTGTGTGGAACTCAGAGCTAGAAAACATAAAATCTGAAATCTTTGGAAGTTGTCAAATGGCTGGAACTGCTTGTCCACGTGTGTATTTGTGTGTATTTAGAGCGTGTGTATGATTACTGAGACCCACTGAGAGCACCCCAGTCCACCCAGAGGGGTGGCAGGGGACAGATGGCAGGGAGGGACGAGAGTGGAAGCTGCCAAGCAGCATTAGTCACACCCATTACTCACAGACTTTGTGCTGGCAGACAACAAGTGCATGTGCCCCTGACGTCTACATAGCAGGAAATTCTCATTAACAATTTGCTCAGGAAGTAACAATGGGCGAGCAATTAGAGATGGGCAAAGAGGCATTCGAGAGGAAAAGAGGAGGGATGAGGAGTGAGACCTCCTCTCTAGTGTCACTGGAGACATCGTCATCATCATCATCACTATCATCATCATCATCATCATCGTCGCTGTGATCAGTCCCGGGCACGATAACAAACTCAGACTGAGAATCAATGCCTAACATGCACAGAAACTGGTGCCACTGTGCAGAAAAGCGACTAATCCACACACGCAGCCTGAGATTTCCCAGTTTCTGCTGCTTCCATCTTCCCTTGTCTTTTGAAACCATGAAAAAAAAGCAACCTATACAGTGTTGATCCCTGCCCACAGGAGTGTGATCTAGGCCACACGTTCATTTTCCCCTTTTAGAAGCCCGTTAATGAAGTCACAAACAGGCTGACCCAGTGGGACGTACCCAGCCTCCTCTGCAAAGATGGAGGGAGACTTGAGGACTAATTGGCAGCACCCTTGTTTCCAGTGTAATTGCACTTATCTAGCGAGTCACCTTCGAGGGTCATTAAGAGGCTCTGGATTAATTGAGCAGAGCATTACGGAGTTGAGGAGAGAAAGAGAGAGAGAGGAGCCAAGCGGAGCAGATATTTGGCCCATTACGCCGATCGCAAAAACTTTCCCCGTGTCTGACATGTCTGCTCATACGGGACGCTTCCAATCAGTCTGCCTTAATCGCTCCTCTGCTGTGACTAACAAATGCGCGCTACCGCCTTCTTTTTATAGAATTCTTAGTGATCATTATTTCACAGCCCTACTCCCACCAGCACACTCTAATGGGTCAGATACACCGTTTTAAGAGCGTGATGGAGTAATGACAGTGCTTTTAGCCTGCTCATGTGTGAGGGAGTGTGTGGAAAAACAAGCTGCAGAGAGGACAGAGAGAAATGTTTCAAGTGGGGTGTAAATTATGACTATGAGGCAGCGTGTCTGAGAGGTGAGCGCAGTGCTGTATGCTGTACAGTATTTTTCGGTGTGAAAATTCACATTTCTCATCACATCAAGGGCACATGGAGCGCCTGCCAAAATAGAACTGAAGAAACCAAAGTGTAATGAAACTCAGTGCTTGGGGAAATGGCTATTGTGTGTGTGTTTTGGCTTGCTTTAATGGTACACTAGAAAGAGCTGAAATTTGTTTTCAAGGTCACTTGTGTTAGCGTCCTGGTGTGTAGGCAACACTCTTGCCTCGCCACGGACATATCATGAGAAAATGAATCCCTGAGCACAAATACAGAAAAGGCCCACCATCCTTCCTGACAGAAGTATAAAATGATTGCAAACAACACGGCTGAGGGTTATTGTGTCTCTGTTTGCAGCTATTTAGCGCCTCTTTGTCTTGCTTGCCTTTAATATATTTTGTGTCTTTGTGTTGTGTCTCTTTGTAGTGGAACCTTTGTATTCATTTAGCATCTCTTTGCTGTAGTTTTTGATCTCTTTAGAGTGTTTTTGTTTCAGTATGATGTTCTTTTGTGTCCCTTGGTTGTTGCTTTCACTACTCCTTTGTTATTTTGGAGATTAGGAGAGTCTGTTTGACTCTGGCCCAAAGCCACAGACCCACACTAACACTGCAGTATGCAGATATTATTAAAAACAAATCCTACAGCACACAAGACAGAGCCTGTAAGACAGCATGGTTCTGGTTTAAGCATTTAAATATTTCTGTGGTCTTCATTACAATTACTACATTTGTAATACATTTTCCTCTATAGTGGGCAGCATGGTGGCGCAGTGGTTAGTACTGTTACCTCATGGCATGAAGGTCCTACGTTTGACTCCACCACCTGGCTACTTCCTGTGTGGAGTTGGTGGGTTCCCTGCAGCTTCCTCATGCAGACATGCAGTTGGTGACTCTAAATTGCCCATAGGTCTGAATGGTTCCCCCTGTGTCAAACTGGCTGCTAAATGCTTCTTGCTTTCAAACTTATTAAAATATTTTCAACATGCATGTTCCCCTCTAGACACCAGAATAGGCTAGCTGTATTCTCATTACAAAAGAAGGTGCTGTTGTTGAGCAAAATAAGTTTTGTTTTCAGAGCTGTTCGTGTTTCTGTGAACAAAACAGTCATAAAACTTGGCAAGAGGTGCAGCATGGGAAAAATAAGCTTCATTTTAGTGCAGATCCCAATCAGAGGGTGGGGTATCTGCTTGTTATTCAAATGTATGTGTCAGGAAATGGTAACAAAAAGATGGCTGCGTTCAGGGTGCACTTTAGCCAAAAAGCCAAAAACACAACAACTCACAGCCATTCCTTTCTCGTGCTTTCAAACTGGGCTAACAGTCTGCAAACATTGTGATTGTCTTTCAGGTCAGAACGGCGCAGACTAGTGGGTGTAATCTAATCACAGCTGGCAGTAATGTTAGCCACATCAGTCTGAAGATTTCCCTATTGTTGCATGGACACTCATCTAAAATGAAAGTAATCGACTTTGTGGACACTCTTGTATTCGAGCTTGCAGTCAATAACAGAACATTTGGTGTGTTCTGCTTGTGGTTAAGACGTTTTAGAGTTAGAGAAGCAGGTCTGCCGAGTACATAGAAAGGCGAGCAAAGAAAAAGTTCACTTTCTTTGTTTGAATGTGTGGAAGGAAGCTACTTGGATTGGATATGAATATATGTTACATAATGATTTAGATATGTTATGGAAGAGCCTTGTAGTAGACCCTGGGTATTGTGATTTTTCATCCCTATTTATATAAAACACTAAAGCAAAGTGAAAACCCTGAGAGCATAATGCGGATTCTTGTGATGCAACTTTTTTTTCTCCTTCTTCAAAACTGTGGTTTGATTTATTCAAAACTCAGAGCCCAGGTCTAAAGCCGAAGCCTGGCATTTGGTCAATGTCAAGGGTTGGTTAGATCAGCTCTTCGTTTTTGATGGCTCAGCAGGTCAGTATTCTCTCCCGTGAGGCTGCTGAGCTTACAGAAGTAGCCAGTCTTTCATGCAGTCAGTATAACTCTCCAAATATAACAGAAAGCAGAACCCATGGCAGCATTTTCCTTTGTTCATTTGCATGCATTTGAGCGCTGGCAGTGCATAGCTGGTGTTGAGTGCTTGCTGAACAAACTGAGGAGCTTAACCTTCTCTAATGCTTTCGGATTGATGCATCTACTGGAGTTCTCGCTTTTCTCGCATCTTTGTTGTTTGTTGGTACGGCTGGATTAGGCTGGTGTCTCTGCTGTTTGAGGGGGAGATGGATGCTGATGGGCCTGACCTTTCATTTGCGTGCACCACCATCCAAGTGGAGAGAATGCTTGTCAACAGTCGGTGTGTGCGAGCAATATGTTTGTGTGCTCGCTGTAATCGCTTACTAAAACATCCGTTGCTTTCACACTGGGAAAGAGTCAGAAGACAGACGAAAAGGGCATATTTGTGTTCTGCCACTTTGTGCAGCAGAGGGAGGAAAAAACTGTGGGACAGAGCTTTGAACAACTGCATTGTACGAGAGACAGAGAGAGAGGGGGGGGGGAGAGAGAGCGAGGAAGAGAGAGGAGCACTGGCTGTAGCAAAATGTCAACATGATAAATCCAACCTTTACAAGCAGTCTCAGCTCTAAGCGAGCTTGTGTCCCAGAATTAATAATCAGATATATCAAATTGTTTTAGAATAATTAATTCACCATGGGCTGTCATATATCCCCACTGTGGGGTCTGTAAATCCTGCTTTTAAAAAAAGTTATGGCTAATATATACACCAAGTGCACCCTGTGAGATGCCTTAGGGGGGGAAAGGTGCTTTTTTTATTGGTGGAGAGGATGGCGCTTGTTAAACAAGCCTCGCCAGAGCTCGTCGGGTGTCAGGCCCACGTGAAAGAGAGATCAATCTCTCCGACCTGTGTCGGGCCTCTGATAGATGAAGGGGGAGAGAGGGAGGGGCTGTCATTGCTTGCGGTGCTTTTACCACAGAGACCAAGGCCACTGGTTGAATTTTTGCAGTTCCCCCACTGTAACCCTTTAAAAAAAAATCAAACTCGAGGAATTTAGAGTAATCCCTGAACATGCACGTCAATGAAAGCGCAGCATGATGCACTGCTTTTTTTTTGTCTTGTGCAGGTTAAATGACATGTTGGAGCAACCACTTGAAATATTTATAGTAATGTGTGCTTAAATCACACTAATGATTTGTTTCTGCTGCCTCAGCAGAGTCGGGATTGTCTACTATGCAGAAAATATACCGGCTTTACGTTCACATGTCTTTTGATCAAGCTAAATTGTGTTTATTGACTGAGCCCTTGTAAACCTTCTCCGTGTAGTATATCACTCAGCAGGCATCAGTGCACTGTAGAAGCCTGCATTAGTAATGCTGATCAAACTGTTGTTATAGAGCTATGATGGGGAGTTTACAGCCCTAATATTTATGCCTCATGTGCTTAGAAAAACTATTACATTAGCCAAACAGCCTTTCAACTCTAAAGTGTAGAAAATGCAAGCTCACCAAGTTACAAAAGTGCTAGTTTACAATTTTCACTAGTACTTTTAATGACATGAGTAGATGGAAAGAGAAAGAAAACGCTTTTATTAAGGAAATACA
This sequence comes from Perissodus microlepis, assembly GCF_051167445.1. Classification (NCBI taxonomy): domain Eukaryota; kingdom Metazoa; phylum Chordata; class Actinopteri; order Cichliformes; family Cichlidae; genus Perissodus; species Perissodus microlepis. Next base: position 9,060,285 of record NC_140465.1, read on the forward strand.
CTTTATGCATCATTACAGTACAATCTGTGAATGTTACAGATTGGACATCCACCCATCCATCTATCGCACAATTTATCAGACATAGTCCCATAAAAGGCCTGGTGTCTATCCCAGCTGTTACAAAGCATAAGGCTGGTATCAGCAAGGAAAAGTTACCATGCTATCCCAGGACTAACACAGAGAGACAGAAAGCACGCACTCACACCCACTAATTTAGAGTAAAAATATTAATCTAACATGCATGCTTTTTGACTGTACTATTCAGCCAGGCACACACATTCACAGGTGGGTTTCTTCCTGAGGCTTTAACTACCATGTTTTTTTGTTTTTTTTTAAAGCTATGTTAAAAAAAAAACCCTAACAAATTCACTGTTCTTGGACCGTAGCTTGAAACAATAAGATCTATTCAGGGCTTAATGAGTGTTCACAGAGCTGCACAGCAGGGGGCAAAGACTGATGGCTTCCATTGAGATAAAGGTAATCTTATTACATGGCCATTAATAAAACATCATTCATTAAGTGGGCTAATAAAGCTCCCATCAGTATTGTTGACTTTAGCTGATGCAAAATCGATCCATTCAGAGAAATTCAAACTTCAGATGACATTCGCGATTAATTGTAACCTTTTGCTTGAATGGAATATCATTTGCCAATCTCGCTCTCTCACCACTTCATCTTGTTGCTGAAACTCCAGGAGGTGGTGATTAAGATCTGTTCTCACCCACGTCTTTGTCTTTTACACTAAGATCTCAGTCCGCTGGTGAAGTTTAAGTACTTCAGCTTTGTCTGCTAAGGAAGACTTTCAGAGGTGATAATTTCCTGCTGCAGATAAAACGGTAAATGCAGCTTACCTAACTGTTCGAGATGATGTGGGAGTGGAGGAGGTTACCGGGAGTCAAGAGAGAATAGTTCAGAAAAACATAATGGTTGGATAAGAAGGCAGATTAAGAGATTATCCATTTTACCACATCACATTCGCTGGACTTTCTCTTTTTTTTACATGCAAGAATGAAAGAGAAAAATATAGAATTTAGCTCAATCACTGGGATACGTTTGTGCTGGATGGAATAGAATTTCCAAGTAGCTGAAGGGAATATGAATTGAAGGTAATTTTATGGTTGACATAGCAATTTTTGGTCAGCCAGTGTCTAGTCTGAAGGTGACAGTACTGCAGAAAGAGAGAGCGACAGAAAGAAAACAGTATCTTGCTGTTGGCCATGTGTGCATTTCTGTGCACATACATGAGCATTAGGCACAAAAGGATGGAGTGCAAAACAGGCATAGGTGTGCGTATCCATAATTGGGTACACACACCAGTCGCAGTGTGTCTGTGTCAAAAGCCCCTGGAATCAGGGATGTTTTAGATTACACTTAATCTTGCCGTAATAAGCTTTTTTGTGTCAGCCTCATAGTGATGCTGCGCTTCCATTGTCTGTGCTGAATAGATGACAAGATAAAGCCACAGAAATGAAAGCTACAGGAAGTGATGTCACAAGCGATAAGCAATAACAAGGACACCATCAGACACTGAGAGGCACATAATTTGTGTCTCCATCTTTAGAAATAACTTTCTTCCTTTTTGTCCCTGCTCTCTTCCCATAGCGCCTCTTATCTCACAGCAATAATTAAACCCACAAGGGAGTATTTTATGATGGACATATAAGCCTATTTAAAATGGAATTAAAGATGTTATCGCATTGGCTGAAATAATGAAATGCTTTGGGGAATTACAATCACGGGGCTGCTCTCTCCTGCGTTCTCTGCCTGAATTAAAAGGAAACAAGCCCTCCACGCTGGAGATTACACAAGCCATTTGACTTGTTGCTCTCTGGAACTTTGGTGTCTATAGCTAGAGCGATGAAAGATGAATCTCTAATCACTGCTGCATTCATCATCCATTTATGCATAAGAAGGGCACGCTTCCGAGGATGATGGCCACTGGATTTTGCACTTGCAGCAAATGGTCCTTAAAATTTCTCAGGTTGAGAACGAGAATTGTCCAAAGCTAATGACAAGGAGGATATTTTTGTTAACAGCCCACTTTGATCTATTCGTTGCGGAGATGGTTAAATCAAGAGAAAAAAACAGTAAGGGAGTGCCAGTCACATGAAGCAATTTTTAAAAAAATAATATTAGATCCCAAATAATCAAACCTCTCCATCCAGGTCTATTACTCCTACTCGGTCATGGCAACCCCCTGTGAAACTTGGTAGGCTCTGTTCCATTACTCTCTTTCAGCACTAATGACACTGAGAGTTCCTGTCTGATGCACAATAATGCAGTGCTGGCAGAGGGCGGGAGGCAGTGTGCTATAGAGATAACCAGTATCTCATTAACAGGAGCACATTCAGCTCCACTGCTCTTCCAGGCGGGCCTAAAAATAAATAAATAAATAAAAATATGTTGTGATAAATTCATACAAAAGGTAAAGACTAAAATAGTCAAAGTGACCTTTTCGTGTTATACAAAAAGCAGAAGCTGCAACTTAAGCAAATCTCAAGTTTGAGACAGTTAACTCACACGAGGAAATGCATTTTTAGATTTGAGGAACTACCGGTGGCTAAAGTATATACAAAGAGACACTTAAATTCTATTATCTCAACAAAGACGCAATCTGATATAAGGTAATGTGGTCAAGTTGGCTCCCCTGATGGTGTCTTCTCCTTCATGGAGGCAATTTGCACTGTCTCCAGGCTTCACGTTTCCCTAACATTAACTGCACGATTAAAAACTCATTTCGGCTGTAATTCCACAGTTAAGCACCTTTCTCTTCCTGTGTTAGGCTGTCTTAATCCTCCCGGTGACGTATATGCCCCTGCTTTTCATAAGTCACTCCAACCTGCTGCAGAACCAAAGTTTTTAATTAAAAGAAGCAAAAAAATCTGCTAGAGTAATAAGACTCCGCTAACTACAGTTGAGAGATTTGCACATTTGAAAGCATTTTTCATGATTACTGAAGGAGACTTAACGGCGTTATTGTTCAGTTTCAATTTAACGCTTTACTGTTGCGTCCATTATACAAGAATAAGGAGTAAAAGCAGCAGTGGTTGTCATAATATGAATAAATACTATTAAACAATAGTAATGGACGCTCCACTACAAACATCTCACATTCACATCAGCAGATGAGGAGTTAACACCATTAGGGACATTAAATAATGTGCTGCACTCTTGCACTCAAAGGACTGAGTCATCAAATATTCATGGAAACCAGTCCACACTGGTGTTCTTTTAAACACTTTCCTCAAGCAGATGCTTTCCCCTCCTTGCTGGTTCATAATTCAGGTTGAGTTTGGGTGACGCTCATCCTCGAGGCCTGGCTGAACACTGTTGACATTAAAAACTAAAAAGTTGACTTTGGGTTTAATAGCAGACTCCTTCTGCCTCCTTGCTGTTGGGAATGTTAAAAAAAACCAAAAAAACAACTGGCTGGCTCCCCCAGCAGCTCCTGCGCAGAGCCTCAACCAGACAGAGCTATCAATATCTTCGATTTCTTTCACCATCTGATATGTTGTTTATTGTCAAGTCTGGAACATCGCTGGGTCTCTCCCTTGTATGCCTGCACTTGAAGATTCATTTAACGCTCAGAGACAGTGTGAAGTGTATCGTATCATCACAGGAGTCTAAGAGACTGTGACGGTGACCTTGGGAAGACACTGGATCTTATTTCTTACTCTGTGTCAAAGGAGGATGGTGTGGTGGGAGCAGTGATTGTAGCAGTACCTGTCTGCGTGTATATGTATGTGTGCAGGTAGTGACTTTGAGGTGATTCACAGGGGATGAGGAGAGAGTTAGTGCTCCGATAGAGTATTGCTGCTCCATTCTTCAGACGTCGTAGAGATTTATAATTTGGATGTAAGCAACGGTAGCTGCAGTATTGATCCCCCCTATAGTCTTTAGGTAACACATGCACACTCTGCAGAGGAATCATACATCACTGCATTGAAAGAAGGAACAACCGCCATCTCTCATAAGAGAGCAGTCAGGTAATTTTTTGCCCGCGGCATAGAAAATGAGCCACTTCATGACTGATGACAGTCACACTGTGCAGATGAGGTTTACAAAAGAAGGACTTTGCAAATGCTTTTCTGAGATGTTTATAAGAAGCAATGCAAGGGGTCACTCTAAGCCTCCATATTTGACTGCAAAAATCCCAATCTCTTGTTATGGACGCACTCACAGTGCAGTTATAGAGAAAAGCAAGCATTCGCATTACAAAGTTGCATCTGCAGCGCATTCAGTCTGGAGGAGAAATCACATTTCAGTCAGACGTTCTTGCTATGTTTTCTTAGCTGTGGATAAATGATAATGGAAAAGAATCATCAGAAATAATGATGATCAGCGCTCAATGTGCAATGAGAAACTTTGCAGTGGGAGAACCATATTAACTTGCCAGGTCATGCACAGATATTGATCTATGGAAAGAGTTCACCAGCAGTGACCTTCATGATTTGAGGAATATAATTAAATATGCATTATTACAGACCTTTACAGTGATGCTTATGGATGCAGAAACATTTGAAAAATGTCAGGTTCTCTCATTACTGTATTGGCGATGAACTCTTACCCAGGTCTAATGGACCTGAAGGAACAAACACAGTCGAATGTAGCTTAAGCGCTTTTCCCAGTTAAAAAAAGCACATTTTACCAGCCTGAGATTACATATTTTCTTCTTTTTCTTTTTTTTCCTTTTTTTTTTTTTTTTTTATCTTAGAAGAGATTTAAGAAGTTTTTTCATTCTACCAGAAATATTTAAGTGGTGGCTGTTATGATAATAGAAAAATGTAATTAAAAATGAAAAGAATGAAATTAATTAATTAATTAATTAATTAATTAAATTACAAAGCTTTAAGGACTAGATATTGTACTTCTTGCGTGTTATGAAAATACACATGAACAATTATAAAGGCGAATTTTTGTTCATGCCTGCAGGGTATGTTTGGGAAAGAATCAAGAGCCTGACATATCATAAAAAGGAGGAAAACCAAACAACAGCAAAGGTGTACAGTGAAATAGATAAGAATGCTGTGGAAAGGATGAAGCTTATCAAAGAACAGAAAGTTCTTATTTCAAACGCTCTGTGTGTGTGTTTTATCTCTCTCACTAGAAACGGTCAAATGTGTCCGCATCTGTGGAAAACATAAGAAAACGCCTCTCTGATTTACTTCCTTTCAACGTTTTTTTTTTTTGTTTGTTTTTTTTAGTTTATTTAAAGACTAGTAAAAGTTAACTTTTTTTTCCCTTTAGGGCCCCGTCTATTGAAAATTGTGGTTTTTCTCAGTGTTAACATGCTCATTTGTTCTTTTGATATGGTAAAAGAGATCTTTTAGTGTAAGCATTTTAGTGTCATGTACTCTAAAATGCTCACACTAAAAGACGCCCCTTTTAGGATCTCTGCAAATTCACCTGTGAATATCTCTCCCCAACTAGCACCTGGCTTTCATCTCTATATATCAGGGGTGGGGGAACTCCAGGCCTCAAGGGCTGGTGTCCTGCAGATTTTTGATCCAACACAGCTCATTTATATGGCTAAATTACATCCTCAGCATGTCTTGAAGTTCTCCAATGGCCTGGTAATGAACTAATCGTTTGCTTCAGGTGTGATGACCCAGGGTGAGATCTAAAACCTGCAGGACCTCCAGCCCTCCTGCCCAGCCTGGAGTTCCCCACCCCTGCTATATATTGTTGCAATTTGGGATTTTCATTTTAAGCGTGGTCAATTTTTAAAGGAAGAAGTCACCACATACACAAATAATCATTCTGACCCAAAAGCTCAGGCTCAGGCTTCACACTGCTCCAAATTCTTGGTTTCAGTTATTTTTTTCTACTCTAAGATCTATGCAATGTCAAAGAGAGGTGCAATTCTTAATACGGTCATTTGGTAACACCCCTCTCGCTGAGCAGAAAACTCCACCTACCTGTCGTTTACACCTGGGGTTTGTGAGGTGAAGCCAATTAAAAGAACCTTGACTAAAGGAGAGGATAGCCTTAAAAGGAAAGGAATAGAAACTAAACTAAGGACTTCCAACATGACCCAGTTTAAGATAAATAATAACTGAATTATGAATCATGCAAAGCTACTGTATTAGAGACCAAGAACCTTTACTTTTAGTCTTCTAATTAACCTAAGCATGTTGTTTAGCACTGTCTATCTTTGTGAGAAAGTGGAGCTTTCTTGTAGTCAAGAGGAATAGAGAGGAGGTCGGGATTAAGTTGCCTCGACATAGATTTGTGCATATTAAAGGAGGCAAAAGAAAACTGTTGCTTCTTTTTCTTTTTAAGATGAAGACAGATTTTGTTTGTTTTTTTTACAAAAGTGATTTTAAAAGTCCAATCACAATGAAGAAGGGTGAGTTTCAGTGGTTTAATTAATCACAGAAGAGGGAATTTAATATCAAGGTACGTTCAAGTTGCCTGACAGGCATTCTTTACGGATTCCACCTAAAAAGCAGATAACACTCAGTTAACCTTCAAACAGTGGAAATAAAAACACACATGATACGAATCTCTATCTGGCTCTTGTTTCTCTTAATTTCCTGTTCCGTTAGATTGGTTGATGAAAAATAGAGAGATGCCATCACTCACCACAGAGATACAATCAAACTGGGCATACATGTTTGCTGGTTTATGAAGTATTGATGAATGTCTGGTATCCAGAGGTCGCAGTGCCATGTTTGCCCTATGGGCTATTGATATATTTTGCTACGAGCAAATTGCTCTTTGTAGTCACAAAGGGACTGCATGTGTTTGTTAATTAATAGTGGATTAGATATTAAAATCCATGACTGTAACAAGAAAGACGGGTTTTAAACTGTACCGACTATTACAATTAAGGTAGTGTTTACACGCGTGTCATTCTGTCTATAAATGCAATGGCTCAAAAAGTTTTGAATGAATTCGAACAAAAAGTTGTAAGGGTGCAGAGTGGGGTCATGTTAACAATCCATTAAAATTTCCCTTCCATCCACCAAGGTCTTCAAGCTCAGCTTAATGATTTATTAGTCCAAAACTAACAAACAAACATAATAATTTAGAAACTATGATTCTTAAAAGTGTGGCGTGTATTGCCAACATACAGAAAGTACCATATACAGATTGAAAATATCCCACATTTGACCTCTGACCTCCTTCTAGGTCAATAGATTCATTTTGACTGTGATGAGCTTAGAGAACTATTTAAAGCAACTGCCATTGTTCAATACCATATAGGCTTATAAAGAGTCACATTCGACCTTTGATCTCACTTTACACTTCACATCTGCCAAGACTGAGAAGTGTATATACTGCCAGTGTTGGGGAGTATACATGAATACATGTACCGCCGTTACGTATTTTAAATACAAAATATGAGTAACTGTATTCCGTTACATTTACCGTTTAAAAAGGTGGTATTTAGAATACAGTTACTTTGTTGAAATAAATGGATTACATTTTCCTGTTTCATATTGTGGCGGGTCAGGACTGTTTGGGTTTTGTTTGACAGCTATGTTCTGTTGTTCCGGGCGGCACCGTTACGGTTGCCACGGTTACAGGGTGACGCGCGCTCTCTGCGACTGTGTGTTTCCTGGGTGAGAGAGCGCCTTTTTGTTGTTGTTGTGCTAAGCAGAATGCTACAGACATAGTCCTAAAGAATGTAGCCTCATGGGCAGTGCAGTCCGTGCTGCAGGGAGAATGGACTGCCATACCCGTTATGTGTCTGTGAGCGAAAAGTACAAGCTGTCATCGAGCAGAAACAGGAGCTGGAAGCATGTAAATATAATAATAACCACTGCAGCCAAGAAGAGTGCCTGACGAGCCCAGTTGTAAGTAGCTATTAAGACTCGACTGTACACTGTGTTCGTGTTTTCAATAAGTTCCGTTGGAGCAGCCTTTCAACGCCTCTCTCCGTCTCTCGCTAGCAAAGTTGACCCAGACAACAAAGTAAAGCTAGTTTTCAGCTACGAGCCTGACACGAACCCGACGTATTAGCCAGAGGTCCCTTTACTACGGTTCGGAGTCGCGGACCTTCAGTAATAGTAATAAATCACACAGCAATAGTACATTCATGTAGTTGTAAAAAGCATGATAATATATTAAGTAATATATTAACTTGGTTTTGTTTTTGTTTTTTTTTATGGTGGGATATTTATTAAGCATTTAATATTATTATTAATATTATTCTTTATTCAACTTTATTTAGTGTTCAATACTGTTGACCATAATATTCTATTAGAGCAATTGGAGCATGCTGTAGGTATTATACTGCGCTGCAGTTGTTTGTATCATGGAGATCTAATAGACTCCAATTTGTTCATATAAATGGAGAGTCCTCATCACACACTAAGGTTCATTTTGGAGTTCCACAGGGTTCAGTGCTAGGAACAATTACATTATTTACATTATACATGTTTCCCTTAGGCAGTATTATCAGAAGGCATACATTTTCACTGCTATGCAGATGATACACAACTTTTTCCATGATGCCAGATAATGCACACCAATTAGTTAAACTGCAGGAATGTCTTAAAGACATAAAGACCTGGATGACCTCAAATGTTCTGCCTCTACATTCAGATAAAACTGAGGTTATATGCTCGGTCCTAAAAATCTTAGAAATATCTATCTAACCAGATTCTCACTCTGGACCTTTCCGTTTTCTTTATTGTTAGGGCTTGATCAGGTGACCCTGAATCCTCCCTTAGTATTGCTGCAATAGGTGTAGGCTGCTGGGGGACACCCATGATGCTTTGAGTATTTCTTCATCAGTCACCTTTCTCACTCACTATATGTTAATAGACCTTTCTGCATTAAATTCTGCATTGAATCATACTTGTTATTAATTTCTGGCTCTCTTCCGCAGTGTGTTTTTTTTGTCCAGTCTTCCTCCTCTCCCCTCAACCGGTCACAGCAGATGGCCACCCCTCCCTGAGCCTGGTTCTGCTGGAGGCTTCTTCTTGTTAAAGTGAGTTTTTCCTTCCCACTGTCGCAAAACTGCTTGCTCATATGGGGTCATATGATTGTTGGGTTTTTCTCTGTATGTACTATTGTAGGGTCTACCTTACAATATAAAGGTATAAAGGATAGAAATATCCATGCTAAACTCTACAAAAGACATTTGACTTGTTACTCTCTGGAACTTGTCTACAGCCAAAGTGATAAAAGGTGACTCTCTAATCACGGCTACAATCATCATCCAATTATACATAAGTATAAGAGACAAAAGAATGACAAGTGGGATATTTTTGTTAATTGGCCAATTTATTCCATCCAATGTGGAGATGGGTAAAACAGAAGAAAGAGTCCAAAACGAGCTGTGCCACTAACATAAAGCCTTCATTTTTTCCCTCTTCCAAATTTAAGTGCCTTGTAAAATATACTGCCACTTTAAAAAAAAATTGTCTCTCAACTAAAACTTTGTGATTAAAATAACTCAAATAAAATGAATGTGACATGTTCTGTTTTCCTCCGGAGTGTTTATAAAAGTTCAGCAAACAGTACCGCTTTAGACATTTCTCTCCCTCCTATTAGTTTCTTTTCCTGGCTGACTGTCCGCACATGAATGGTCTTGAGTCCTGGTTGCTTTCAAGAATTTACTCTAACTTTGAAGGCTCAAAGGCTTGGTTTTGAATGTGTGTGCTGCATTGAAAATGTTTTTCACAGTCTTTTCTTTAATAGCAAATGTGTATGGAGGGGAAAAGTCTTTCTGGGTTCATGCACAGCTTATACCCAAAATGCACGCAGATGTGAGCCTCCCTTGTTTTTCCTATCCTGTCACTATTTGCATGCTGTGACCCTGAGCAGAAACATGTTTGCTTAGTAAAATGAAAACTGGATAAATGGATGACTGGATGGATTGATACTGCAATCATTTCCACTGATCATAATGAGAACATTGTGTTCTACATCATACTGCAGCTCCGGCTCATACTGGGTGGGTGAAATGACACACGCTTCTCACAGTCATAACTCAACTGACATTTAATGATGACTTGAATCTGATTTATTTGCATTTGGAACTTTGACATATATGAGGTCTGAATGGATGCGTAAAATGACAGCATGCTGTTTTCACCAATAAATGATGGCTGCCTGTTTTAGTAAAGCCTAAAGTATAACATATTGCAGCTTCTTAATGCACTTAAATAATTGGAGTGATTTAAATTAAATATTTTATGCATGTGCACAAAATGCCAATGAATGCCACTAATGAACACAAATGAAATGAATGCCACATTCATTTCATGGAAGAGACTAATTTTCATGACACAGCTACCTTTCATCTGTTATGCTCACATAACAAAGGACAAATTAACAGTTTTTACATAGATGTCCATATTAATGCTCCCACAAAGATGAAAAATACACTCACTGCCTTCGGACCCTTCATTTCAGTTTTCTTACAATTTTATTTTTCATGTCCATTCCCAACTTACCTCCTTGATCATAACCATACACATGCTGCTAGCAAAAAAAGCTGGCAGTACAACATGGAAATTCAATTCTGGGAAATGAAAAGAATATAATTATATGTTAAAGGGGGGGGGGGGGGGGGTTCGAGTTATCTTACATTTGACCGATTTCACAAGAGTTCTGGCAACTTTCATTTTCTAGTTCACCAAATTAGCATAACGTTGTGAAGAAACCCTCCTGTTCCCATGGGGTGGGGACCAGTAGTGGGAGTATGGTAGTTTGTCACTCCCCTGCATGAGGTTAGGGTTGTATTTCCTCGTGGTTGCAAACTGGGGACTTTTTGTGTGTTAGAGAACTGTGACAACCCTACAATCTCAAAATCCATTAACCTTTCAAAGATATTTATACTGCTATGATTGTATCCAAGGAATGCTGAAAAAATTAAATAGGACACAGCTGAAAGGTAGCTGTGTGTTTCAATGTCAGCATGTTTACCTAACAAGTGAAAAGTCTTTGGTTCACAACTGAGAGGAGACACAGTTGGAGGGAGATCACAAGCTAATGTTCAACCCGTGCTCGTCATCTCAAGCAGTGGATAAGTGGAAGGTTTGCATCTGGAGTAAAAACATCTCTCATGCTAAATATGCAAAAAATAAGGGATGGTTTTATGTTATTCACACTAGAATTTTTCTCTTTATTCAACAATACATTTCTTTTATTTGAAGGTAGAAATACATTGAACTGAAGCAAGAATTGTATTTATTTTTTTCTTACAGGAATAATGTAATTAGGTAGCTGAAAAAAAAAGTTAAGTAGCCAGAACTCATACTCACATAAAATAAAGTCAACAGCAGTCAATAAGTTCAGAAAACTCAAAGATAAATGGCTTTTACCATAAAACATTTAGGCAATGCTTAGGGTAATAATTATGAGGAGGGTGTGGCTTAATGGACTCACTTAGTAACCTAAAAATGCTTAGCATTAAACCTGACTCAACTGCAACATTAGAACAAGTAACCCTCATCCACATGCCACATATCAATGTAAAAACACCAATATTACATTTACAGTAAAAAAAACATTTGGGCATGGCAGCCAGCCCAGTGATAACAATATCAATAGAACAATAAGATAAGTCAGAAATATAATATGGAGCAACGTTAGGAATGCAAGACAAAATAATTTATCAACCTTACCCTTTGATGTTAAGGTAAACTGCCTTGTTGTTTTGACGCTGCATACTTTCTCTATTCTCTGTTAGAGGAACTCCTTCGAGGAGCTCAAGAGTCAAGTGTGAGTCGTCATCAATTATTCTGAATATGATCAGATTTCATCTTTCCCACCATAACTTGGAGAGCACTGGTTTCTCTTTCGACCAGTGCACCTGGCTATAGCTTGTATAGCAGACCTTAGCAGTGTGTAGCACTCTTGTTATAAAGTAAGGCAGAGAGAAACTGTGGTGACATTCATAAGCTGAAATGTTCCTGTGTAGCAGCGTGCAATTTACAAGGCCTTCTAACACTATTATGCTTCAACCTCAGCTCATCTGAACACTTTTGCATTGACAATAATAACTCGGTACCTTGCACTTTGCTGTGGCTTTGATAACATACAGGAACTCTTTGCACATACAGAGAAAGAGAGAGAGATCTACCACCCACAACACCTGATGAACTACACCCACACAGGTTAACCAAGAAGGCCGCCATCCTTCAAATACAATATCCTCAAAATTAGTTATAATTTCTTGGAGTGAGCTACTCTTTTGAAAATTTCAGCAAACTGCTCAAAAATGTGCTTGTGACATGCCCCCAAAATCCCAGATGTAAAGGGGACTTGGTGTGAAAATCACCACATCTCTCCATTCTCTATTCTACCTTCTGAAGGTGCTGCTACAATGATTCATCAGTGTGAGGTGAGACGTTGTGATGTAAAGCTATTTAAGATCAGTACTGTAGGCAAGCAGCTGTCAAACAGAACGGCAACGGAGAAAAGAAATGTGAATTGTGTAACAAGTGGAAAAATAACAAATATGGTAGTTCACCTGTAGAGAAAAAGCTATACAGCTTTAGAGCCCTCTCTACCGTTGTCCTTGTGTCGGGAATAAAGGAAACACACGTAACCGCTGACTTTCTTTGGTGGTTACAGGCGGCTGTATAAACCTTAAGGTACGCTGACCTTACCGGGTCTAAAATGACATTTTCTAACGTCTGACTCTATTCATCCACACTGTTTCCACAGATACACATATGAAGTCAATTCTGTGGTTAAACAAACATCCTTAAAGGATCTGCTCAATATTTATGCAGTACAGTGTGTCGGTATTATGAGCTGATTTGGCAGTAAATGACTGTGCTGTAAAGACGCATGGGGATAAATATGCGACTGCATATGTGTGTGTGCCGAGGGTAGATAAGGGCAAATTTTACACCTCTGACACTTTTCCCTCGGCCAAGCTTTAAATGACATGGAAATTGAGTTCTAGAGACTCCCCATAAAACAGATACAGCTTGGAGGAGGGAAGAAGAGACTTACTTGTCTATTTCCCTTTCTATCAGACAAAAGCCATGCAACATGGGAGGAGAGATCCCTCGTGCAGCAAAAATGCTTTTTAAAAAGGAATGAGGGTCTAGGCTAGCTTCACTTCCGAGGCTTCTTTGGGGAGTGAGTCCAGGGTGCCTTTTGGACCTGACTGACTGACACCAGGGATGGAGAAAAAGCAAAACAAAAACACAGGATAGCAAACAGCCACCAATTCAAATGACGTTTGTTTCAGAGGCAGAAATAATGCTTGTATGAGCTATCATGTTCATTTGAGTACATTTTCACTTACTGGACAACAGAGCTCCTTTTACGTGACACAATCAACTGTGCTTTAACACAGGTACTTATACATGCTATTACAGCACAATGGGGGTTTAATTATCCACCACATGGTACCCCATCCACTTGCATTTCACATCAGCATGGCCACTCAGGATAAAAAAAAAAGAATAATAAAAATTAAAGAGGGAAATAATGAATAAAGAAAGTGCAGTCTGATTTTCTAGACTCCCCGTGTGGAGTACAGGGCTGCCTGTGGAATACCAAATGGTCTGAGTAAGATGGTATGTGAGAGGAAATCACTGTTTAATATGAGAATAATGTCTGTGCAGAGTGTGACCCACTGACTTTTATAATAGAACTGTAAAGTCTTCTGCACTGCTCTGAGAGTTAGCATGTTAAACCACAATGGCTGAGGTCAACCCATTGAAATGCAATATTGAGTATGTATATAACCTTACTTAGGAGAAGCTAATGTTGGTGTAGGTTCAATGTGGTAATGAACCCACCCGTCACACAGTCACCACAGATATTATCTGTTGAGTAATTGGCATGCAGAGGTCCAGTTTGTGGTGAGGAATGCTGAACTGAAGGTTTCTGGTCAAGACACACAGATTTACCGCTGAGAGGGCTGCATACAAAAACACTATGCACTAGTTATAGTGTGATCTGGGTGTGATTAAAACTTTTAGACCTGGTCTATTTTTAGGATTTTGGCCCTGGTGTTTTGACATTTTATACCACACAGTTTAAGAAAGAAAAGGTAAGGCTTATTGGTTTCACCAAACTGCCTAAACTGCACAAGCTTATTGCTGCTTCCTGTTTTAACCTGATGTATGCATGTACCTTCTAGTTTGGGCCTCTGGAATCGCAGAAACACAATTTAATTTGTAGTGTTGCTAAAAGTACTAATAGGACCCCTAAAAATGAAACGATCATAACAGGCCTAATGGGCAGAACTAATTGGGTTTGGCAAGAAGCTAGAGGAGAAATCATCGTATTTAAAGATGTGGAAGATTCTAGTTACGAGAGAATGAAGGAGAGAAGAAAGGAGAGAACCCTTGCAATCTAGCTCATGCAAGCTCCACTGCTTCATACACACATGCATACACCCAACACACCTTCTTGGGGGGAGGGGAGTCAGACAATGACCTGCTGAGATCAGGAAGAAAGCAGCAGACAACTCCACCATATGTATTTGGGTAGTGACACATCTTTTGCAAATGCACCAGTTTAAACCTCCACAGCAGATTTCAAAACTATCAATATGTGACTGATTTGCAGCTTTAATGCAAAATGTTTAGTAACATTATTGCATTAACTATTTGGGAATTGACTCAAAAGTAATTGGAAACACCAACATATTTTTAATATGATGACTGTTTTTAATAGTTGGCATTTGATGACTGTCTGAAAGTCTACAGCCCACAGACATCACCAGATGCTGTGTTTCCTCCCTCGAGATGCTCTGCCAGGATTTTTTTGCTGCAGCTGCCTTTAGTTGCTTGCTCTGTTGGGTTGAGATCAGATGACTTACTTGGACATTGGAGGCTATCCAATTTTTTTTGCTTTTAGAAGCTCTTGGGTTGCTTTTTCAGTTTGCTTGGGTCAGTATCCATTTGCACTGACTCACTCACTGTTCTGGTTTAATCTGAGTGTAGCCCTGTACACTTCACAACTCACCCTGCTGCTACTACTAGCAGTTAATCCTGGTTTTTAGATGTTTTCTGGCAAAGTCTAATCTGGCCTTCTCTCAAGGATTTCAACTTGTTGTAAAACGTCTGATTTTTTATTTTAAAAAAAGATTTCTCTGAAAGGTTGATTTTTGGGTTTCAACCTTATGACATCCCCCTTCATTGGCATTAATATCTTGGAGCTGTTTATCAAGGAACAGTGAGTGTCATGGTCTCCGTGCCTGCCCGGCCGGCCCCACAAGGCTACATTTGCTGTCTCGGTTCTCTCCCTCTCTGCCTGGGCGGAGCTCACTGTGGGCTCCCGCCCTTGGCCCACACACCTGACAACAATCACCTGTCATCACCGGGAGCACTATTTGAGGCTGGAACACAGATCCTCTCGTCGCTGGATGATTGTACTACTGACGTTAGTGTTCTCACAGCTCCTGTGAACTTGTGCTTCGTGATTTGTGATTAGTTTGTGACTTCCCTTCTCTTCTGCTTCAGACCTCCCCCCCCCCGGACCTGCGACCTCCCTGCCGTATGAACGTGTGTGAGTGTGGGCAAGAAGACGTGAGCGAGTGTGAGAGAGCTACCTTGTGATTCCCTGGAGTTTTGGATTCCCTTCACTGTATATATATTGTGCACTGGAGCCGTAAATAAACTGTTTTTTGGAGACATCTAACCGCTCTGCGCTTGAGTCCCTACAACCAGATCGTGACAGTGAGGCCTCATCTGGTCACCTGGTTTGTTTCAGTCAATTGTCAAATTACGTTTGAGCTGTGTAAAAATTAAATTACTGCACTTCAGTCATAAATTTATTGCTTGTTTTAAAATCCACTGTGGAGGTCTACAGATGCAAAGTTACAAACTTTTTTATCAATATTCAGACGCTGTAGCAAAACAATAAATTAATTCAACGCTAAAAAAAAACCATTTATGCCAAAATGCTGAATTTAGGTACTGTAATTTGATTACTGTTAATTTTGTACAAACAACTACATTGTAAAATTTCAAATTTAATAGAGGAAATGGAAATGTGCTTGATTTCCCTTCATGATAAATTATTTCAGTAGATGAATAAACCTTTGATTTTAAATATTTTTGTTGCATTTTACTCACAATTATTCCTTCATGTTTACTGAGTGAAAAATACTTTGGTTGTATTTTATTTTCTCCTTGTATTCAGTTGTGTATTTTTTATTTTTTTTGCCCTGTTCACCATCAGTTACTTTGAGGAAGAAGTTATTGAATAATAAGCCAACTGGAATAATAAGTAGTGCATACAAACACAACCCCCAAGTTGTATCAAATCATTTTTTTCCCTTTTATCACCTCTTCCTCCATCCAAATTAAGCAATTAAGAGTGTGAGTTTAAGAGTGACATAGCTGTAAATTGTAAACAGTTAAAGAAATACTTTTGTTAAACTCCCTGTATTAAATGTCTGCACACAGTCACATATTGATTTTTTGATTTAAAATCCGCTGTGAAGGTCTACAGAGGCAAAATTACGAAAGTTGACATAACAACTGAAATAATAAGCAGCGCATATGAAAATAACCCCCGAGTTGTATGAAATCAAAATTTTCCTTTTAACAAGTTGCTCCAGCCAAAATAAATGATTAATGCGTTTAAGAGTGACATGCCTCAGTGATGGTCTGAAAGGCTTCTGCCATGGCAACAAGCTTTAATCCATCAACACAAATGCTGAGCTGCAGGGTTTAGTTGAACACATACAGTAAACAAAAATCTTGCCAACACAGAAAGGGGAAGAAAAAAAACACACCCTTTCTATCACTGATAATGATCCACAGCAATTTAGAAGGCCAGGAAGCATCGAAGTTTCTCCAGCAGTAAGTGAATGAATATTCTTTAAGCGCCGGAGAGTAATTCACTAGCTGGACAAACTCCCCTCGTGGAAGACAAATGTGTGTGAATAACGCTGGGGAACATTTGCAAGCAGGAGCTTCCAAGGAAGTACCCACTCTTTATTTAATATACTCCTCTCAGATGGATTGAAGCTGCGAAGCTTAGCACAGAAGCACAGGTATTTTTTTGATTAGAATTCTGGGAAAAGTAATATCTAATGATTTATCCCCACTGTCAGCTGATGGGCCAAACTTGGCTTCCTCCAGACGTATTGACATCAGTGATAACCTAAAAGATCACGTGCGCCTGAATTCAGCATTGCTCGGTAACAATATCCGGAAGGACAGGAAACAATATAATCTCAGGTCAAAACAAACTAAATTTAAAAACAGCCCAAGGCGGAAAAAAATGTCTTGTGACCCGATATTACCCCTTTTTTCTCTCTCAAGATTGTCAACTGCAGATAAAGAATACAGCCCTCATAAAGCCAAATTCTTCCATACACAGTAAAGTCCTTAAATTGTGTGCAGTGGACCATCGTTTCCTGCAGGGAGTCCGTGGAGATAACTCTATGCCAGTTAACAATGTCCTCAACCGGCCGGCCATCGGTTGCTGGGTGCTCCCAGTGCAGGTGAAGCCAGAGTGGTGGTGAGCAGCTGTCAGAGAGGCCTGTAATTGGAGCCCATTGCACCATTAGTCCTGCCCATTAGGCCTGTTATGATCGCTGTCTGTCTCGGCTACACTTCTACAGTCACTGTCTCCATTTGACCCAGGGCACTCCCTCTTATACAGGGACAGAGCTGAGACTTAATGACTTGTCACGTGTCCACCTGTGACTCTCCGGGCTGACGATCCAGCATGACACATTCCCCCGCATGCTGTCTGATCTGTAATGGTCTCCATCCATACAGGGAATTGGAGTGTTCACCCAAGGCAAAAAGGGAAGAAAACACTGAATGATTCTGTTCTGCTGTTTCTACACAGGCGACAGCAAGTGAAAACCCTCAGCCCAGAGAGAGGAAAAGCAATAGAAACGGGTGGTGGTGAAGGACAGTTAGTGAGATGTAAGAGCTGGGTGTGCAGTAGACATGAAATCATCAGCTGTCAGTGCAAATGATTTGCTCCATGCAAGAAGTGCTTGTGCAGCCACCATTTGGATGTTGTGAAGAGCAAACTTTTCTCCTCTTTGAACTTCTTTGTAGAGAAGGAAATCAATTTCAGCAATCTCAAATATCAAATAAACAAAACAAAAAAAAAAGCCCATCTAGTTGCTGTTGCTGC
The DNA here is from genome assembly GCF_051167445.1 of Perissodus microlepis. Taxonomy (NCBI): domain Eukaryota; kingdom Metazoa; phylum Chordata; class Actinopteri; order Cichliformes; family Cichlidae; genus Perissodus; species Perissodus microlepis. The sequence continues at coordinate 9,078,321 of NC_140465.1, forward strand.
TGTTGGATATAATCCTAAACCTGTTCAGTGTTGTACAGCTCTTTCATTTAATGCATCTGCTAATGATCTTTCCATCCTCAACTCTGTCAAAACAAGATAATCTCAAGCATGACAGCTAGAAATCTAATTGGAGCTAAAACGTGTTCCTGGAGCCAGAGGGATATTGATCTTTTCCTCATTCAGCTACTTTGTGTACTGAATGTATTCCTGCCAGGACAAACAAATGGTGAATGTGCAGGGTGTGCACCAGGGCTCCTGACCATCCCACCTTCTGCTGTAACACCAGAGTTATTGTGGCAACTTCAGGCTCCATTAGGGGAAGAGCTGAGCTCACTATTGGCAGCCACTACAGAAACTGAGCATTTTTAAGCAGGCTTTCAATACCTTTGAGAGAGAACGAAGGGTTACTTTATACTTGAGAAAATGGAGTCAGAGTGGTGGTTATGTTGGCACCATGCACAGTCCCTGGAAACCACTTTATTTCGCGTGGTAGGAATACAGATTAATATGCTCTCTTTACTTCAGAAACGGAATGGGAGTGCATTTTTAACATTGCTAAAGAAGTGAAAATGTGTTAAGACTTTGCATGTCCTATTTGTAAAGCAATTTGCATCTCTTTACAGTCATTTGAGTCTCTCTGCGGTTGTTTTGCATGTCTTTTCACCACTGTGACCTGGCCTTTTGACTACATGTAATTGTTTCTACAGAGTATCAGCTCTGAAAAGTGTTTTTATTCCATCTCACTGTGATTAATAAAGAAAAAAACAAAATGTGCTTAATAGCCTAGCTACAGTGTAAAGGTTATTATTCTGCAATAACATATAACAGCTGGTCATTCAAAACCAATTTTGATTTTGTATTGTTGTGCTGAATTTGAAGTCCTTTTTGGTGCATCGACAATATCTCGCTAAAGAGAAGGGCCGCTGACAAATCCGAATCTGATTCGTTTTGCCGGTAAAGGTTGCTGATTGCTGTTCTGCCAGCATCCTGCCTGCCACACATCGTTTCTTTAAATTTAGCTTCCAAGGAGCCAGACTTTCTTGTCATTTTAAAAATGTTCTCCGGGGTTTGTCATTCATTTTCACCTGACCATTTTCAAAGTAACGTCTTTTTGGATGTTAAGCTCCTTAACACAAATCTATGTGGTATTCGAGCATAAAAAAAACTAATTCAAGGGATGAACCAGTGTCATGTCTACACATAACACACTCAGCAGAGAACCAGTTTTAAATTTCATCTTTATGCGCTTTGATACCAGCAACCTGAGAAGAAAACACACCATTTGTTTCCGTTTTTTCAGTTGAATCTATCAAAAATGCCAAACATAACTCAGTTTCTCAGGCATACAATAGTATTTTTCCAACAATAAGCTGATTCCCTTGGCATATCTTGGAATGGTGTGCAATGCGTCTCTAAAGAATTTCAGAAAACTGGACAAGCGCAGGACAAAAGCAGAAGGTGCAGATCTAAAAACGACCTGCAGAGGAGGAACAGCATCTGAAAATTATGTCTTTAAGAAATAGCAAAATATTGAACAAACCTTATACAGGACTCGAGAAATGCGCCTGGCCCTTCAGTCGATCTACTCTTCACTGAAACGTCATAAGAGTAGATTCAGTGTAAGAATTGCTGTAAGGATTTCTTAAGGAAGGCAAACAGGGAGAAAGGGAGGTGGAGGTATGCCACATTACACAGGAACGTGACTGAAAATCAGTGGTAGCAGGTCTTATAGGGTGATGAATCCAAATTTAAAGTTTCTGGTTGAAATTCTTGTAAATACATATGAAGGAAATCGATAGAGAGATACAAGACTGAGTGCCTACAGCTGTCTCTAAAACACAGTTGAGGCTCTGTCATGGTTTGGGGCTTTGTTTCAGCCAGTTCTGTTTGAGATCTTGTCAAAATTGATGGAATTGCAGACAGAAAAGTACAGTCTGTCACGGTGCTGGGTAGGGATGGGTATTGATAAGATTTTCACGATTCCGATTCCATTTTCGATTCTGTTTAACGATTCGATTCTTTATCGATTCTTTTTAAAAAAAAGGAGAACACTAAGGTCGATTAGCTTAGAACTTTGTTTTATATCTTCTCTTTGAACAAGATAGAAATTTAGGAGTAACATGGCCTTACAAACCCAGCAGTGAGATCTTAAGAGATCCAGCCTACGGCTCTTCAATGGGGTGTCACAGGGTCCCCAGGAAAAAAAATTGTAAATGTAAAATAATAAAATAAATATTCTTCTGTAGCTGGGCCAGCGAGCCAGCGTTTATGTTTAAACTTTTCAGTTTTGTGAATTCATGATTGATTTTTGGTTTTTGAAATGGTTTATTAGTTCGCTGTAGCATCCCCTTCCTGTCCCCTGTCAACAGTCAACAACAGTCAACAGCTTTATTCGCCACATGCAGGTTGCCCTGCAGTGGAATGGACCCGCCCCCCGACCTTACACACACAACACAGACATCACATGGGGATGCAGGTCAGAGAACGGTAACATTACAGAAAACCACTGAAATGTACACTACAATGGGAAAGTACAAGAGGAAAAAAAGAGACCTCTACTCATGCTGGGCTCCTATGGGAGGACAGCATGAGAACAGAAAACAAAAAAACTCCTCTGCACAGAAAGCACATAAATGTCCACAGCACAACAATATGGAGCACGTGACAAGCAACAGGGTTGGGAAGGGGGTGAGGAGTAATCCTAAGCAAACACAGCAGCCATCCTGCCACTGCGCCGTCTCTCCAGCGCGGAGATGAGTGAGTGCTTATCAGCCCAGGTGGCCTTGCATAGAATGGGAAGAACAGTCTAAACACAGTCATTATCAGGGAGTTTTTGTTCAGCTCCAGCCTTGACCCTGCAGCTGGCGCCGAAGGGATAGCCGCATTATGATGGTGGTTTTCTTTAGTGCGAACAACTCATGAGAATTTCAAAGCTGTTCTTAACAGTCCGACACTGGTCTCTCAATCTCCTGTTGGAGAGCCGTGAGCTTCTCCATGATGTTATCAAACTTGCAGTCCGTGGTCTTGTCATTCTTGTGCTCAAAGAGCAGATTCTGAGAACTCACGACCACAGTGAGCTGCTCCAAGATGTGATCCAATTTGCGCTCAGAGGTGGTATTCTGAGTGAACTTCTCCAAGATGTAATCAAATTTGCGCTCAGACGTCTTATTCTGAGTATTCACGGCAGCCGTAAGCTTCTCCAAGCTCTTATCCATGCTGCACTCAGTGAGCCCATTCTGAGAAGTCGCGCCTCATCCCATCGTTTCAATCCCAGCGGGCAGCCTTGTGGGGGTTTGAACAGCCGGTTCCGCTTTCTTAATTCTTCGATAAGCGAGGGCTGTCATGGTCCGTGGTCCTGTGTGTGGAATGTGTGATGCGCGGGTAGCCACACCCCCAGGCTGGGCCATCACCGGCACACCTGCTCTCCATCGGGGTGATTACCTGAAGAGCTACTTAACCCGGCGCTGACGGATGCTCCATGCCAGTCCGTTAATCACCTCTCTGTGGTAACTAGACTCCCGCGAAAGCGTTGCATTAATATCTTGTTGGAGCTGTGTTAAATCTGCCTACTTGTGTCTAGGTTTCGATCCGGCGTTCAGTGTCTGCCACCTACCTGTCCTCCTGCTCAATTGGATCACCCGGTGCATCATCTGGCCCATCCACTACCTCCACGGATTTCCTTCTCACGGACTTCCCTCCCGAGCTCCCACGGTCCCGTTCTAATTGTAAGCCAACTGGTCTAACTCAGTTTTGATGTGTTTCCTCCGCTTCCCGACTCCCTAGTAATCTTCTCCCCTTTCTGTTGCAGCCTCCCACAGTCCCGATTCCGGCTTCCTCACGTCATTGTTTCCCCGGGTTTTTTAGTTCCTCGTTTTGCTCCTTTGGTTTTCCTGGGTCGCCTTTTGTTGTTATAATAAAGTGTCATTTTCTGCTAGCGCTTGAGTCTGCGTTTGGATCCTTTTGTGCACGTGCGCCGCGGCGCATGACAAGGGCCAAGCCAGCTCCGATCAGCAAGAACTCTGTTATCATGGTTCTGAATAGATAGGTAGATATCTTCAGGGTCTTCGATCGACAGTCCCGCCAGGCACACGATTCTCCATTTCTGCCACCCGTCCATCGTGTAGCTGGCAGGGAAAGTCCCTCCAGGACACTCAGGCTCTCCCGAGCCCAGACTTCTCGTTGAAAAAAGGGTGTCAATAGCATTCAGGGACCAGTTGATCAAATCCATAATTCTCTTTTAGGTTTTAGAGAACAGACTGTGAGAGAGTGTTCCAGGGAAAAAGTAATACAAAAAACACGAGACTAGACAAGGACATAAGAGGCTAAGCAGGGAAGATAAGGGAGAGGAGGAGAGGAGAAAAGGGCGACCGCATTCGCCAAGAGCCAAACACAAGTCATCCTGTTTTTCCTTTGTCAAGTTAACCATGGTTTCTTGTTCAGTCATGTTCTGTTTTTGCTCCCCCTTTCTGTTTCCCCAGTCAGTCATGTTTCTGTTTACCCTTCTGTCCCTGTCGAGTTTGTATGTCTCAGTCTCTGTCTGAGAGATTGAGTTGCCTGTGTTACGTTGATAGTCCCTCATTTACTTCATGTTCACTTTAACTTCCCTTGTCTTCTTTCTTGTGATTAGAGTCAGCTGTGCTCCCACCCTTTTCCTCTTTCCCTTGTTACCTGTGTGTGTATATATTGTCTTAGTATCTCTATGTCCTTTGTCACGTGGTCCCTTTTACTGTATGCACAGTTCCTAGCTCCTTCCTTCCCCAAGTTTTGTATTTCATATTAAGTATCAGCAATAAAGCTGCCTTTCTCCTGCACTTGGGTCCACAACACACAGATTTTGATCCACCATACAATACCATCTGGAAAAAATCTGAGTGGCAACAGTTTCATTTGTCAGCACACTGCCAATGGAGTAAAAAGATAGTGTCCACTGTGTGTGTTTCTATCAGTCATGGACCGGCATCCCCAGAGCCTGGAGCTCAACATTAATGAAGCAGTGTGTGAACATCTTGACAGAAAACAGAACAAAAGGCAGCCAACATCCAAAGAAGAGCTTTGGATGTCCTTCAAGAAGTCTGGAGAACTATTCCTGAAGACTACTTCAAGAAATTACTAAGAGAGTTCAGGCTGTGTTGAAGAACAAAAGTGGTTATACCAAAAATGTACCTTTAAGCTCATTAGCATTATACAAACTCTGATTTTGTCTTATATAAACGTGGTTTCATGTTTCAAGAAATCTGTGTGCCTTCTTACTGCTACCAACTTAAATATATTTATGTCCTCATGCAGGCCCACATTGTTCTTTCTCCCATTGATTTAAACTTCCATATTCACTCAACTATAAAACTATGAAACAGTAAAATTACATTCAAGTGCTTCTCTCTGAAAACCTATTCATCCTTTTGTTTTGGTTGTTACTGTTACAACGTCCAACTAATCAGAATCCAAAATTTTAAATGGCCCTTGTCTGAGCACGCCCAGAGCTACTGGTACGCAGCTGCTGTGTAAACATCTGTTGTAATGCATCTATGTGCAGATGCTAAATTGCAACAACTTTTCATGATTTACATTTAAAGAAACAACAAAAATATTACATATTCTCCTCTTTTTTTCCAGTTTTGCACTTCCCAAATATGCTGACAGTTCTTTATATGTACTTAATCATCCTAAGAAGTGTTTTCATCAATTTCAAGGTCTTAAAGTCCCACTAACACAAAAGTGCCCATTTTTCATGTGAATAAAAAAAAAAATCTGTCAATCTTGTCTTATTAATGTTTAATGGATCATTCTGGGAAAGTACATTTAAAGACACTTCACTTGAACTCACTCTAAATCAGATTATTAACTTCACTGAAGCATCTGACAGGTGCAAAGCTCTTAAGATGTGACAGTGTGTCTGAAGTGCAAGAGGTTTGACGAAGCTTGTGCAGATCATTGAGTGGTACATGCCGAAACTTAAGCTGTACAGGAATTGTTGCACTGACGACTGGTATCGGCATATTCCATCACAGAAGAAACAAGCCCCGCGAGAGGCGGCCTACACACAGACACGTCTTCTTAGCGTGTGACTGGTCCCAGCAGCGTGGTCAGTCGTGACATGTCCAGTTTGATGGCTTGAAATAGCTCTTGTCTGTTCCAGTGAGGATTCACAGCTTTTAAAATATGTCTACAGTGTCACCTGAGGCACTAATTAAGCACTCCTCACTCCAAATACAAATACGCAGGCCACATTCACACCTGCTATGGCAGCACAAGCACTCCAATGCACACACACACACACACAAGCACAATCATAAAGCCACTTTTATACACACAATTCATCCCCCTCCCCTGCCATGAAATGGCTGCAGGCACCTCTCCAGCATTATTCATGGGAGTTGATGGGTCTGGACTGGCACCTGCTCAGACCTCCTCTGGACCATTGTCCTGGCAGGAAGTCCCTTTGCTTCATGTCCCAGTTGACCTCTTCATCTCGTGTAGAGATTGTCATTAAGGAAATCATTGTATCCAGATCCCAGATGGCATGTTAGGATTGCTGGCAAGCCCACTGATTATGGAGCAGCCCCACTGGAAGGTCTCAATCTTTCTGCATGAGCTGGATCTACAACATGTTCTCTCAGCCTTAGATGTTTGAAAGATTTCGGATTTCAGATCCTTGATAAACCTTTCTTCAAACCTTTTTTTCTTTTTTTTTTTTTTAAAAATACTGTTCTGTCAGTGTTTGTGTCCATCTCGGCTGTCATTATTTATCTGAAAACAAACAGAAACAGAAAGTGGTTTTAAATTCTCCACCCCAAGTGAAATCTGATTTGAGTGAATCCTGACAACAGCCCAAAGCAAAGCTGCTGTTTATTAATCCTCAATACGGGGGGAAATACAAAGCAGCCAGTTTAAATAAACACAATCGGATCAAATAAGAATAAGTCAAAGTAAGTAAAAAGAAGAAACAGGGGTGTGTTCAGCTTTTTTTGATCCTATAAATCTGGTCAAAGTACTTACAAGCTTGCTCTTGTCTTGTAAAGCAGGTGTGAATGTGTCTCTGTATTATTATTGTGTCTTTACCTTATGAATTAAAGCGCCTTGAGGTGACTGTTGTTGTGATTTGCCACTTTATTAACACAATGGAAATAAATTTAAAAATTACATTTCTTTCACTGGTTTTATGTAACACCATATTTTCACCCGGCACCTTTGTCAAACAGAAATAGCAGCGCTAATTTTTTTCAGAGCTCAACGGGAGATTACTGCAGTCCTTGTCTCCTCAATATACATGTACTGATGTGTCACTCTCGCTTGTTATTCATTAATTTTTCTTCCATTTGCTTCCTCTCTAATCTTTCTTGTGAAAAGTTCCACAGAATATATATCTTTCTCACTTGTTCCTCTTAGGATCAAATGAACATGAAACTAGGCAGTTCCTATTGATACTGGGGCTGTTTTACCCACAGCACAGCTGAACACTGAACACAGTGGGGAGGAAAAGGAAGACGTATCAAAGATGGAGGCCACAATGACAAAGGCAATGCATTTGATTTTCAAAGGGATGCAGATACCAGCATTTTGAGATCGCTTGACCAGGGCTGGCCTTTCCACTCTCTTACCTTTCATCTCAAGAGCTGTTCCCAGAAAAGAAATGAAGGAAAGCTTCTCAATATTTAAATGCATCCAGACCTAACGAGTTCGTGCTTTTATTCAGATTCGATATGAATATTGAAAACCCTGCTTCACAAGCACCAAACACTGGTCTGAAAAAGGCCTAATGGACCATGTTGTCATTGTCAGCCATCCGCTGAAGGATGAAGAGTCCTCTTCATCTGCCAAGACTTCACTGAATTGGTCGACATGGATTTATTTTAACATTCATCTCAATTAAAATCGATCATTTTCAAACAGTGATATTGTAAAATGGCATGATAAATATGTCTTCTGAGTAAATGCATCATCTTAAGTAGATCTCTGTTGTTAGATCGGCATGTTAGAGGTTGAAAATGAGAATAAATGGGCCACACATGCCACCCAAATCTAGGTAGAAACTGCAGAACGTGATACTAAATGATTACAGTATCCCTCTGTGAGAAACCTAGTGTGCTTTCTATTTAACTGTAAAATCCTGTTCCCCTCATACATGTAGGCATGTTATCTGTTTCATGTTATACAGGAAAGCATGCTGAATGTTATCCCTGCACAGGTTCAGCTCAGCAGTGATTATCAGTAACTCTAAGACGTCATGATCCGCTTCAAGCAGCATAATTACACACATTCCTGCAACATTTAGCAGCAACTTCAAAGGCTGAGAAATGAAGTCAACCTGAATGTGGCAGGAACTAAGGAACTGCAGTTCCTCTCATGGCCACTTGAGGCTGGCTCCACAAAGCAGTCAGTAGTAGATATTAACATGTCTAGATGTATGAAAAACTGCTGTGATCTTCAAAGGTACAGTGTGTAAAAATTCACCACTCGATGTCAGTAGGTTCTGCAGTCTGTTTCTTAGTTTACCAATTCAAGTGCATAATCCCAGTTAGGATGATTCATAATGAACAAACAACTCTGGCTGTCGTTCATTTGTAGCGAGTGTAAACTGTTAGTCCGCTGTTTACCTCAGTTGTCAACAAGTCGGGTGTCCACATCTATTTAGTCTGGAGGAGGCTGTAAAACTTTGTGAGAGGAATCTGATACAAGTCGATGAGTTAGTGAAGATCACTTCTGTCCAATGACAGCAATACTGAGATGACCTGTTGAGGTGAAGAGGAAGAAGATGAGGTAGAGATGAGGGAGGAGAGAGCAGTGGTGGACCAGAAGAAAGGCATAATGAGAGAGGTGATGATGAAAACGTGTACAAATATTAAATGGACAAAAATAAATGTGGCTGGTCTTACGCCACATATATAAAAAAATATTTTACTGTACCTTTAATAGCTAATTTCCTCAGTCATAACAACCGTAACAGGTTTGATTTTTATATCTCTTTTTTTATTTTTTCATGTTAAAAGCTGTTTTGTGATGTTTATGATTTTTAGAACATTTTTATTATGATTATCTGACAAATAATAGAGTTACAGTGTATATGTTAGTATTGAACAGTGGCTGTCAGAGTTTGTGGAATGCACTGTTACAGTCTACCGAGTCCATAAGTTCAGTTAACTTAGAGCCCCCTCATTTCACATGGTGTTTTCTCCCCCAAAAAATAGATCATTGCAAGAACATCTTCAAGATTTAATGATCCTTGATTAAATGAATTCAAAATACGCAGAAAATTAAAATATAAGCAGATGCTAAAGTATGTTGGAGCAAATCTATTGGAAGGGTGTGTACAGGGAACAGTGGGTTGTCTGATTTTACTTATTCCAGCGTGTTTGATTCAAAGCTCAAAACTGAAAGCTAACCGACAAGTACATGCATTCAAGGTGGCTGGATCCTCTTACTTTTCCCCTAGATTAGCATTTAGTTATATTTTCATCTCTTTCATCTCCTTTTAACTAAACACATCTTCTTAACTCCCGTGAAGCTTTTTGCATAACTGGAAGCTTGTTTATCAGTGGAATTTCATGCAGAGCAGCAGCGGTAATCTAAAAGCCACATTTGCAAAGCATATTTTGTCATCTCAGTGACACCCATTTGCTGTCTAAGTGCTGCAACATGATTCATTTTTGTGGTATTTGTGGTACAAAAAGAAAAAATATGCAAATGAGAATTTGCTTCTTCCAGAAGTACAACATTTCAATAAGTAACTGACTACGATAAACACGTTAAGATTGCTTGAGTGTAAAATCGTGGCCCAGTCTGTGATCCAGTTACAAATGGGATGTTATGCATGAATCACTGCAATTATTCTGTATTTCCTGCACAATCAGTGCATAACTAAAAGTCAATTCAGAACACACTTATGAAGGCAGCTTTTAAACACAAATGTATGTGTTGTTTAGCTTCTTGCTATGGTCAGCTAACTATAAAACTGGGCCAACTAACAGAAAACACTCTTGAGTATTTGCTTTTCCATCTGGTAACTTCATCTTCAACGAGTTTAGTGCAACAGGCATTTCTCCTTGAAAAAAAAAAGGCCCAATTGTGAAGAAGGTAAATAGTACAAGGCAGCAGCAGTTTGGTTTACCTGGACGAGGGCCACCTGAGAGACAAAACTACATGGTAATTTGATTTCAGCACATGCTGTTGATAAAGGCCTTATGCTCCTCTCTACTGCTATGATTTCATTTAGACGCATAATGCTGAACATTAATATCAATACGTACACTATTGATTTTTCCTCTCTGCTTGCTTTAAAAGAGAGGGGGTTTTAGAGCACAGAAAGGGGGATTCAATTGCACTAAATTTAATTTGGTGGTTTCATGTCAGCATAGATATCCTGAAATTCAGACTTGTCTGAAGCCCTGCTCAATATCCTTGCCTGACCCCATCCTCTGGTTTCTTCTCCTCAGAGAGAGCTGCATTAGTGTGAAGGAAGGAGAGAAGCTCTGATCTCTCTCCTTCCTCCGTCTTTTACAAATTCTCAGCTACCCTTACCCACAGAACCACAGCGGGTCTCACAAGGGTCAGTGTTGCAGTATATCCATAGAGAGAAAAGGCCGAGGATGTGGGTGTTTGATGGAAATGCAAAAACCCAGAGTTTCCTTTGGGTTTAACAATGAGCATGCTGTGCAAATGTCAAAGGTGGTTTGTGTGATTGTTTTGATAATCAAAATTTCATACTTTGCTTGAAGATCAGAGTTTGCTTGCCCGAGGAGGTTTATATAGGATTTTACAGAGAACTGGGCTGGTGGTTGGTGGGTGCGATTGACGTTGAAGGTAATGCTGACACCTCTTTCATCAGAGAGCAAACTGAATCCCGATATATTCCTCCGAATGTGCATTCTGTTAATTGGCCACAATTATAATTAATGGATGCACTCAACAAAGAATATTAAAGAACAGATGTTTACTCAACCTAAGTCAATAGTCACAGAAACCTTCAATTATGCCCCCCCCCCCCCCCCCCCCCACTGGGAACAAAGATGCACCATTAATCTGGGCAATTGACAGTAGATTGAATTGATTACCATATTATAAGGAAGCTTGGTTATTATTGCCATAACTCACTGCCGATTAGCAATCTTTTGCAAAGCAGAAAGAGACAGAGTAAACATGATCAAGATCTAATCACATGACCAGCCCATATTCATCTTGTATACTTGATTAAGTCAGATGTAAAGAGAAATCCAGGCAGAGAAGAGAGTGGGTATCAATTTCACGATATGAAAATAATTTCCATAGACACCCCCTGGGTGGTGAGAGGCTACCGCGCAGCAACCTGATTGGATACCATTAATCATGACCAAGCAGTCTATTGTTGCAGCAGAGCATGACTTCAACATTTATGCACAAACAAAACCCCACAGCCAAGTGTTTATCAAGTGCTGCCTTCACGGACGTGTCCAAAAAAAGAAAACAATTTCTCTCCCGCACAGTGAAAAAATGTAAAATCGTGAAAGAGGCAGATTCTTATAATTCCTTCAAACACCTGACGAGGAGATTTTCCTGTTTCTAGATTTAGCAGCGGCAAGAGTTCAGACAGCGAACATATGGAGAATGTTCGTTGATTTGCGCTTCTGACTCGCTTGAATTGAGATGTTCCCCCTTTGTGCTCTGCCTGCATGATGAAGGCTAGCATGTGAACCGTTGTCCTGTAAAACTGTGCTGGATGCATTCTTCTGACAGCTCTCTCGCTTTACTTTGCACCCGTACCTCCCTCTGTAGCCCTCCATTTCACACCACAGAGGTCAGGGATTCTGTGTGTGTGTGTGTGTGTGTGTGTGTGTGTGTGTGTGTGTGTGTGTGTGTGTGTGTGCATCTGTGTGTGTATGCATATGTGGAGTACTGTGAAAGGAGGAGAGTAAAAGAAAAAAAAAAGCTGAAGTGTGTATGGGGAGAAGCTGTCTACCTTCTCAGCTCCTGATGTTTGTCAGGCCTGTGGTGTTAAAGAAGTCCGACGGTATGTCCCCTACCTCACCTTGCTGCAAAACAGGGCCTGATATCAGCTTTCATCCACACTACAAGTGTGTGACGGGTGCACATGCTCTATGTAACAAGTTTGGGTTGCCCCCCCTCCATGTGTTTCTATGTGGATGTACGGTATATGTGTGTAGCTGCTCTATCTCGCGCACTGTTTTCCTCAGCTATTCAATATTTATCTTCTGTATGTGGCGAAGGTTAGCTTGAGGATGACTTGAGGATTAATGCAATCCTCAAACAGAATATAACATGTCAGTTTTTCAACATTTCTCTTCCCCCCGGTGACCAAGGATGGTTGTTATAAAGGGGAGTGATGGGGTGGAGTGGAGTCATGCTGCTGCACTTTGAGGTTGCTTTTCTGTATTATTCTGCACATGATGTATGTAATAAAGCAGCAGGAGAAACAATAACACCCTTTGGTTTGTTTTTAAAATTAGAAATGATTGAAATCACTTTGAAGTCATGTTGTAGCTTAGACATGAATATGAAAAGGTAAGCGATTCGCTAATATTATTACTATTGTTGACGTATAAGCTTAAGGTACATCTTGTCCACGCTATTTTCAGACCTGAAATAATTATGTGGGAAAAATTAATTGCTAACAATTTGGCCTTATTATACCCCCCCCCCCCGCCACCCGATGTGTTCTAGTCTTGTAAGAATTTCTGCTTTTCTGTGTTCATCCGAATGAAAAAAAATGTGCAAATTGATTTTTTTTATTGTTTTTCCAACATTTTATAGACCAGAAAATTAATTAGTTTGTCTACAAAGTGCTCAGCACATCACTGAAAATAATTTTTAGTGGTGACTCGGGATCTTTGTTACTGGTATAACACGCAGCTTTTCTTTCTTTGAAATATGAAGCAAAACAGAAATTCTTCCACTTTCAGTAACATTTATGGAATCTGATGTTACCTGCACACAAAAAAACACCCACAAAAAACAGAGCCTTAGATCACCTAGGCCAACCTACAAACCCCTGTACACAGATCAAGCTATCTCAATACAAACCCACATAAGCTTTTGTCCTTGTATATGGGATTAGCAAATGTTTTAAGTTGCTTTAGCCCACCCATGGTCCCTGCTTCATTTGGAAGCCATTTTTTCCCACCTCCACCCCAGTTCCTGCTTTTCATGCTGTGTCTGACTTAATCATTGTCACGTCTGTTATCACTGATGATGATTTTGTTTTATATTGGGGGTCTTGCTGCTGCTTTCCCTGCCTCAGGCTTTCCAGATATCCTCAGAGCAAAACTGAACTATACCACCAAATGTAAACTATTGCAGATGAAAATAACACTCATTTTAACTGCAGTAGTCCTGACTGAAACACTCGTTTGTGCTTTGCATACATAACTTCATTTCATTGGTGGTGGTCTGGTGATCACCCGCTAGAGGTCATATGTCAAACATCTTTTTATTTTCCATTTTATTACTGTGTAGAACAAAAAAAAGAACTGTAAAGCCAGTAAAACCTTTACAGTCTCCTCCCCCACCAGCCCTCATCTACACGTTTGAGCCCCACGCCTGCTTGTCCCAACGCAGGCTGCTGCCTGACAGGCAGCAAACTTGGTTTGACAGGTGGCCAGGCAGTGTCACAGGCTCACTGCAGAGAACAGTGCCTGTCTCCACTCATTTCCTCCTTTCTGCTCCCCTGACCTGAACCCCACTGCTTCATACCTCAGCTTACCCCACCCACCTTCCTGCTGGGCAAACATAATGCCAGAAATGGAGGCTTGCTTTTTGCAGACAAGCTCTTTTACACTAATGCTTCTCTGTCTGCTCTTTGGTTTTGTTTTAATGTATGTGTTTGTGCTAAAGGTAACACAAAAAAATTGAATTATGGATTAATAAATGGTGGAAGGAAGTCTCTCAAGGTGTAAAGATAAAAAGGTACAGGTACGAAAGGACCATGAAAATGTGCCCTCAGTGCCTCTTGCAGAGCTTTCATGAGAAATATTTGGGTCATTTGCTTTTTTGTCAAGGTGGTTTTGTGATATTCTTCACTGTATGCAACAAAATGCTCACATTCATCAAAAATGCAAATCTCATAGTAAAAGGTAAAAAAACAAACACAAAAACAAAAGAGAAAGTGTTTGTGTAACAACTCCTCATTACAGCAGAATCATTATAAATGAGACCAAGCTTTGTTACAGACCCTTTCCCACGAGTTCTGCCGGTTCCATTTTCATTTGCTGTGATCTCTCCCAGCAGGAAAGGGTCTTCATATGCAGGCGCTGTGGTTTATCTAAAAGGAAACTGCTAGTCAAATGAAAACACACACGCCCTGAGTTGATCCACTGCACTGTATCTCAGCATTCATCCCTTCAGAGCTGCCTTTTCACTCTGATGCGTTCCTCTGCGTCTCTTTTGTCTCTCCCTGCAGAGTGAGACACTTTCCTCGGCCTCGGCTGTAATTGATTTTTATGTAAATTGAGATCGGTCAGGAGATCAGCAGATTACCTCCGCATGGTTTTTCCTCATTCCCTCGCAAACGCACGAATACAGGTGTAAAAATGCACTGACACGCATGCCACTCTGTCTCCCACACACACACACTGTCACATTTACCCGAGCACGATTAGACCGTTGCCATGGAAGTCTTCCTAATGAGGACTGAGATGACAGTTGAAATTCAGACATTATAATGCATCACAGTGGAGGTCCCAGGAAATTGTTCAATCTCAAGAGAGGGGAAAAAAAATCTGGTTGACTCCTCTGTGTCCGACAGAGACAGTTAAATGGCCTTAAATCAGCCTTAATTTGATGTTTGATCTTCCTCACCCCTAAAGCATAATGGCCTTGAATATGTGATCCTGTCCATTCAGGGCAGGATGAAAGCATCTTGATGGCTCAGTCTGCACAAAGGTCTACGGTTAGCAGGAACATTCACCATTCACATGGCAATGAACAAAATGGATGTGGTGCTGCAGTGAGCTCCTCGGAGGAAAAAGAGACGTCTTCCTACCCCAAAGCACTTTTCAGATATATGTGTTTTGAAAGCACCTTTTCACAATATTTCTATATTTCAGAAAGATAAAATTATGCCCTTTAATGTTCAGCTCAACCCCCTCCTCCCACACCGTGTCCAGCTCAGTGCCATTATTTCAGTGCATTGTGCAAAAGAGGAAATGTCAGCACGAAGACATGCAGAATTTTGTAATGCTGTAGAGTTATTTCTGATTGCATTCCTACATACATACTCAAGGGAAGGCAGGGTCACCCTGCTAATGGAAGAACTCATCAGTATGTGCTGGGGTAATTAGCCGAATTAGCCAATCCTCTCATCTCTGAGGTGACCCTGGTGTTGGGGTGAGCGTTTGATGTGCAGCGAATCTCTGCAGTAATTACTGACTTCCAGCGAGGCCGTACCTGTTGGCCTTGTTGGCTTTGTTTATTCCGTTATGTTTGCACCAAATGAGTTTGAACGCTTTTTAGATCAAGGCAGATGTCATGACATTCAGATGCATTAAACCGTATTAATGCTTTGACAGATAAATTAGTGGCATTTTTTTTATTTCAGTCCTCGATCCTGCGTGACTAAGAAACTTTAAAAAAAATTGATAAATAAAAACCCAAATACAGTTGTCGTAGCAACAGCTAGCCTGTGCACGTAGGCTTGTGTTAATGCCACATAAACACAAAACAATCCTTTTGTTGCATTTTATTTATGCAGTTTTGCACTTGTTATCCGCGTCTCTGTGACATTTGTGTAAGAAATAAAATCACTCTGAATTTTTGTTTTCACACTCCGTTTACTGAAAGTAGTTTGAATAGCCATGCTTTTTCTCTTTCGTCTTTATAGCGAGACATCCGGAGGCCATTATAGGGCATATGAAAAACTACCCTTTTCTCCATTACTTTGCTAATTCAACCTCTTCCATCCATTGTTGCTTACACATATCTCACTGCCTCCTTTCTCCCAATCTCGCCAAGAGAATATTTAACCTTGGCGAAGCTCAGGGAACAGATGGTGGGCCCTTATGTGTGTCCGGCATCATCCTCGGCTAATGAAGTGATGTCTCAATAAACACCTGACAGTGGGTCAAACCAGCTTGGACATGAAGGCTGCCAGTTGACTAAGCAGGGAAACACTCCCAGTTCCTTATTGTATCCACATTATGTTGCCAGCACATGAGCCCATCTTCCCAAATCAGACCAGCCATGCCAACTGCCGCACCTGCAGCCTTACATACTGACAACAAGCAGAGCGTGTGCTGTGCATTCACAATTCTAGACACATTCAACAAATAGCTAAAGTCGCTATGCTTAAATAAAATCTGTAATTAAAAAAAACACTCCTTGGGCTAAAATGATAACGTTGTTTTGATTTTGGCACAAGATTAGACTTGAAAACGTGTCACTCATCACAAACACCTTGTTGAATATATGACAGGAAGAATGAAGGAAGTTAGGAAGGCAAAAGGGGTTCAACCCAGGACTAAACTGTACCTAACAAAGTGGCACAGCATGCATTCTCTGTTCTTGACCAGAAAAAAAACTTCTTACTGATCTTGCTCTGCATCCAAAGAAATCTTTAGCTGCACTCTACAAATGAGCCTTTAAAAAAATTCATATTGTGAAAATAAGAGGCATATTTTGCATGAAATATCAAGAGAAACTCCTCCTTGAATCGCTACCTTATCGTGGTGGAGGGGTTTGTGTATCCCAGGGATCCCAGGGGCTATGTTGTCTGGGGGCTTTTGCCCCCTGGTAGGGTCTCCCATGGCAAATTGGTCCTGGGTGAGGGACCAGACAAAGAGCGATTCAGAAGACCCTTATGAAAAGAACATCGAGGGAACAGTTTACCCTGCCCGGGATAGGGTTACCGGGGCCCCGCCCTGGAGCCAGGCCCGGGGAGGGTGCCCGAGGGCGAGCGTCTGGTGGTCGGGCCTTAGTCCATGGGGCCCGGCCGGGCACAGCCCGAAGAGGAGACATGGGCCCATCCTCCCGCAGGCCCACCACCCGCAGGAGGCGCCATAGGGGTTGGGTGCATTGTGTGCCGGGTGGCGGCCAGGAGCGGAGGCCCTGGCGGACTGACCCCCGGCTGCCAAGACTGGCAATAGGGACATGGAATGTCACCTCGCTGGTGGGGAAGGAACCTGAGTTAGTGCGTGAGGTTGAGAGGTACCGGCTAGATATAGTCGGGCTCACCTCTACGCATGGCTTGGGCTCTGGAACCAGTCTCCTGGAGAGGGGCTGGACTCTGTCTCAGTCTGGAGTTGCCCCTGGTGAGAGGCGGCGGGCTGGGGTGGGTATTCTAATATCCCCTCGGCTTTCTGCCGGTACGTTGGGGTTTTTCCCGGTGCACCTTCCAGCACCCCCCCCCCCCCGGGGGGGGGGGGGGTGCTGGAAGGTGCTCCACCTGGAGACTCTGTTGTCCTGCTGGGAGACTTCAATGCTCACGTGGGTAACGACAGCGAGACCTGGAGGGGCGTGATTGGGAGGAACGGCCTCCCTGATCTGAACCCGAGCTGTGCTTTGTTATTGGACTTCTGTGCTAATCACAGTTTGGCCATAACGAACACCTTGTTCGAACATAAGAGTGTCCATAAGTGCACGTGGCACCAGGACGCTCTAGGCCGTAGGTCGATGATCGATTTTGTAATTGTATCACCAGACCTGCGACCATATGTTCTGGACACTCGGGTAAAGAGAGGGGCTGAGCTGTCAACTGATCACCACCTGGTGGTGAGTTGGATCAGGTGGCGGGGGAGGACGCTGGACAGACCTGGTGCACCTAAACGCATAGTGAGGGTGTGCTGGGAATGTCTAGCAGAGGCCCTAGTCCGCGAGATCTTCAACGCACACCTCCGGCAGAGCTTGAACAGCATTCCAAGGGAGACTGGGGACATTGAGTCCGAATGGACCATGTTCAGCGTCTCCATTGCTGAAGCTGCTGCATTGAGCTGCGGCCGCAAGGTGGTTGGTGCCTGCCGTGGTGGTAATCCCCGAACCAGATGGTGGACACCAGAGGTGAAGGGAGCCACCAGGCTGAAGAAAGAGTCCTATCGGGCTTGGATAGCCTGTGGGACTCCGGAGGCAGCCGACAGGTATCGACAGGCCAAGTGGAATGCGGCTCGGGCAGTGGCTGAAGCAAAAACTCGGGTGTGGGAGGAGTTCGGAGAGGCCATGGAAAAAGACTTTCAGACTGCCTCGAAGAGATTCTGGCAAACCGTCAGGCGTCTCAGGAGGGGAAAGCGGTGCTCTACCTGCACTGTGTATAGTGCTGGCGGAGCGCTGCTGACGTCGACTGAGAAAATTGTCAGGCGGTGGAAGGAATACTTCGAGGACCTCCTTAATCCCACTGACACGTCTTCCGAGGAGGAAGCAGAGTCTGGGGATGAGGGGAATGACCCGCCAATTTCCGGGGGCGAGGTCACTGAGGCAGTTAAACAACTCCTTGGTGGCAGAGCCCCTGGTGTTGATGAGGTCCGCCCCGAGTTCCTGAAGGCTCTGGACGTTGTAGGGCTGTCCTGGTTGACACGCCTCTGCAATGTTGCGTGGAGATCAGGGGCAGTACCCGTGGACTGGCAGACCGGGGTGGTGGTCCCCATCTTTAAGAAGGGGGACCGGAGGGTGTGTTCCAACTACAGGGGGATCACACTCCTCAGCCTCCCTGGGAAAGTCTATGCCAGGGTGCTGGAAAGGAGAGTTCGTCCGCTAGTCGAACCTCGGATACAGGAGGAACAATGCGGTTTTCGTCCTGGTCGCGGAACACTGGACCAGCTCTTTATCCTCTCGAGGATACTTGAGGGTGCATGGGAGTTTGCCCAACCAGTCTACATGTGTTTTGTGGACTTGGAGAAGGCATTCGACCGTGTCCCTCGGGGTGTCCTGTGGGAGGTGTTGCGGGAGTATGGGGTGTCTGGCCCATTGCTACGGGCCATTCGATCCCTATACAACCGTTGCAAGAGCTTGGTTCGCATTGCCGGCAATAAGTCAGACTCGTTCCTGGTGGGTGATGGGCTCCGCCAGGGCTGCCCTTTGTCTCCGGTTCTGTTCATAATTTTTATGGACAGGATTTCTAGGCGCAGCCAAGTGGCGGAGGGCTTTCGCTTTGGTGGCCTCGGAATCTCATCTCTGATTTTTGCGGATGATGTGGTTCTGTTGGCTTCATCGGGTGAGGGCCTCCATCTCGCACTGGAACGGTTCGCAGCCGAGTGTGAAGCAGCGGGAATGAGGATCAGCACCTCCAAATCTGAGGCCATGGTTCTCAGCCGGAAAAGGGTGGAGTGCCCACTCCGGGTCGGGGATGAGTTCCTGCCCCAAGTGGAGGAGTTCAAGTATCTCGGGGTCTTGTTCGCGAGTGATGGGAGAAGGGAGCCGGAGATCGACAGATGGATTGGGGCTGCAGCTGCAGTAATGCAGACGCTGCACCGGTCCGTCGTGGTGAAGAGGGAGCTGAGTGTAAAAGCGAAGCTCTCAATTTACCGGTCGATCTACGTCCCTACCCTCAGCTATGGCCACGAGCTGTGGGTAGTGACCGAAAGAACGAGATCGCGGATACAAGCCGCAGAAATGAGCTTCCTCCGAAGGGTGGCTGGCCTCTCCCTTAGAGATAGGGTGAGAAGTTCGGCCATCCGGGAGGGGCTCAGAGTAGAGCCGCTGCTGCTCCACATCGAAAGGAGCCAGCTGAGGTGGTTCGGCATCTGACAAGGATGCCCCCTGGGCGCCTCCTGGGTGAGGTGTTCCAGGCATGTCCCACTGGGAGGAGGCCCCGGGGCAGACCCAGGACACGCTGGAGAGATTATATCTCTCGGCTGGCCTGGGAACGCCTTGGTGTTCCCCCGGATAAGCTGGAGGAGGTGGCTGGGGAGAGGGAGGTCTGGGCCTCTTTGCTTAGGCTGCTGCCCCCGCGACCCGGCCCCGGATAAGCGGAAGAAAATGGATGGGATGGATGGATCAAGAGAAACTCGCACTTTTTAATAAAGTTGATTTGGATTTGGTGTATGGTGTCACGCCTGGTGAAAATAACACTGACATTGGATGAAATTGTTTTTCCTCATACTGGAATATTTAATCTGTGAACCTATTCATGTGATTTGGACAGTTTTGAAGAATATTATGTTCCTGAGAAGTTGTAATTAAAGTTCCCTACCTGCAAAACTGTGATTTTAACAGACTTTTAAATCTGCTGTCAGAGATCAGACGTCCAAACATTTTGGGGATTTAACACAAGCTTCACTCCTGAGAATCCTTATTCACAGAGTTATAGTATCAAATAGCTAATGATGCTATGCTTAATTAAAAACACCAATTACAAAATTACAGGGGCTTTTTTACCCTTTAAAAGAATAACCGTTTAGAGAGAGAAAGAGATGTAAGTAATTAGTGCCCCTTTGTTTGAGGCTTTTTGAGTTTTTGTCTATTTACATTACACGCGCATCGTGTGGCTGTTTTCAACAAAGATGTACTTGGTTTCTCTGGCCCCTTGCTGAAGTGCTACACTATGGAAACACCTTTTGTTTATGGTTTAGTGTGGAGCATGTGGCTATCTTTGGATAACATTTAATCTATAAAAACAAATCTTGTTTTCAATCTTCCCTGTTTCAGTTTGACTTCAGAACCAGCCAGATTTTCCTGTCCTACTTTAAAAGCAGGCACTCTGTATTGAGCAAGGTAATTTGAGCAGGAATAGTTCCTCTGAGGTACATTTTTTTTATTCATAAAATATACTTATGCCATGTTTTAACTTTGAGGTTTTCTGCCCAGACTGTTGCTTTGGTAATAGAGCAGGGCGATATGGCCAAAAATATTTATCACGATATATATTTGAAAATTTGCGATAACGATATAACTGACGATATAATTGATGCGAGACAAAATACAACTCCACAACATTACTAGCGCAAAAAGACAACCTTCCATTTATTTTCAACAAGAAAAGTGTTAGTGTTCGTCCTCCAGCTTCACTGTTTATGTTATGCTAACATAGCTGTGTCGCTAGCGATCACGTAGCACATCATTATATACCAGCTAGCCCAACTTCAGTAACCCTACAAACGTCACTGCTGTTTAGTTTCCTGTCTTCATTTATGTTGGAAGTGATAGCAGAGCTGTACGTTTGATTTTTTTCAGAAATCTCTCAGTCAGAACATGCAATATCATGCTTAGGTAACTAGCGAAACTAGCGAGCTAACTTCCGCTAGCTTCCTGCTAACTTCTAACTCCGTTAAATGTTATACATTTTGTTTTCATGGATGCCTGGAAGTTAAACTTCATAGTTACACCTGGTAAAGCAGCAATGCTGATCGTTTTATTAAAGATGAAAGAATTTAGACAGTTTTTAACTCTCAGTGATGCTGCAGTGTTCGTTTGACCTGAAGAGGGGGGGTTTAGGACCCAGATTACTCCCAGATTTAAGAGCATCTTAGTCCGACAAATACGACAATAACGACGGCCGCTTGCATGTTCTGCAAAAAAAATGTGCTTTGTCGTGTATCTGACGGACAAACACCAAACCAGTTCCACATCACTGAAGTTGCACCATTTTTACAAACCAATTCTGGTTCATCTGTTTCACTCAACAATCGGCCATGTGCGTATGAAAACAAAGGCACTGCGCATGCGTGTTTTACTCATATTCTATCGCGATATTTCATTTTCCTATCGTTGCCTAACATTATACCAGTATTACCGTGAACGGTATAATATGGCCCAGCCCTATTTGGTAATGTTGCTTTACACATGCTACTTAGGATATACTTTACTGGTTGTATTTAACTGTTTGCTGTATAGTCTGTTGTATGGTTGTGTGGATTGCTGATGATTTTATTTTGCTATCCACCTGTTTAAATTGTTTAGTTTGTGGTCAGACATATACAGTGGAAGGTATTTTCTTGAGGAAAATAAATCAGGTTTGTTTTTCTGCTCAAGTAGTTCTGAAGTAGATTTCTTTGAATGTGCACAGAATATACTGTAGTACAATTAACTTCTCAATTTCTATCTTGTCTGTTTTAAGGCTTTATGGGAAACGGGAAACTATAATGGTAACTATGCTGCTTGTGATTAACATATCCAACTGCTTGGTTCAGGGTTGTTGTTTTTTTTTTTTTGGGTGGGTGGGGTTGAGAAATTGAAAAAAATTTTAACTGAAAAAAGATGCCTTTAACTGCAGGAAGTGATGTGTGACTGTCTGGACACAAGATCTCTGGTATCCTGTTGTGTCTGGCATCAGGATTTTGGCACTGGATCGGCTGGGTTGTAGCCCAGCAAACATCATTATGCCAAAAATGGTTGGGGGTCAAAAACCAAGAAGGGCAACATAGTCATACACTATTATAAGATGAGTATCCAGACGGTCATGCTGTTTACAGTTTCAGTAGTCATCCAGTCAGACTCATTTACAAACCAGGAAATGTTTATCATCTATTTGCTATGAGGGGGGAAAAAAACACGTGTCTGTATTTTTTTTAAGCACAATTATTTGACAATAAACTGGACACTAGGGCTGGGTATCCTCAATGATTTCTAGAATCGAGTCAATTCCGATTCACAAGGTCCTGAATCGATTTGATCCACGATTGATTCGATTCAATTAGAATTTTGCTTCAGACAGTCAGAAATATTATAATTCTGATCACTTATCAGTATATATCCATATTTTTATATCTATGAAAAGAAAGCTGACAATTGTGAGACTTTATCAGAGGTGTGAGCATCACAGCCTTTGTGTCAAAGTAACTGAGGATAAAACAGAGAAAAACATGAAGGCGATTTTCCTGGCCTGGGATTTTGTAGCAGATAACCTTAAAAATATTCTGCAGTAGATCAAAAACGAAAGAAAACTATTAATCAACATATGAACATTACATGATGCTGCTGAAGTAAAGCAGAGCAAAGTTACAGAGGTTTTATGAGAGACAGAGCCAAGCATTTTGCAATTTTGCATAATTTTAAAAAGTTTTAATTTGTTCAGTAGCCTATCGAACAGCAAAAATTTTCAGAGGCTTCCTTTTCGGAAGTAAGAATGTAAAAATAAGTAAAAATGAAGGTTGTGAGTTTGACCCACTTTATGGGACATGGTTTATTGAGGTCATTATTATTGCTAGAGCTTTTATTATTATTATTATTATTATTATTATTATTATTATTATTATTATTATTATTATGAAGAAGAAAGCAATTATATCACAAAAATGGCTGCTGCTGTTGGGGTGTGTTGTTTTCATCAGCGTGTAGACCTAAAGCATGTACTAAAAAGCTAGATTATTGGTTTAGTGAGGTAACTTCAGGTTTAACACTGGGCTTTCAGTGATTCACTTCTTACCAGGTTAAATTACCATGATAACCTATTCTCCAGGGCTAACATGCTCCAGAGACACTTATGGTCGAGATAAGACAAGATAACTAAACCAACACGTGCTGGCCAGTCAGATAACTGGAAAATAGTGTCATCATTCCATAAAAATCTCTTGGACCTTAGTGTATGAATAGTAAGAGGGCATTTTAAAGTCTTGTCTTTTAATGAAAAGCTCCTTAGATTCTTAGAAGTTCATTATTTACTCCCCTACCTACCACCCTACCACTTAAGCCTTGTACTGTCATAAAACGTTATGGTCTTATGAAAGGAGTTAGGACCCAAATGCAGAACAAGGCAAAGTTGTTGTTTTTGTTTTGTTTTTTAAGTGAGACAATTATTTGATTGAACAGAAGCCCCAAACATAAAATCCACAAATGAGTCAATAGAACAAAGGAACAAGAATGCAGAAAAGGAAATGAAGACAGAGATTATAAATATACCGAAGGTAACAGGGGAAGAGGAAACAGGACGGAAACTAAACCCAGCTCAAAACAATAAAGATAATGAAAAGTAAAGAGATGCAAAACTAGATAGTCACAGAGGACGACTAATTTGTGAATTTGTGTGTTTGTAAAAAATATTTACACGACTGACATTTTTCCACTGTCTGTATTCAGACATATGTCATTAAACACTTTGGTCAGAGCAGTTTCAGTGCTGTGGTTCTGTCTAAAACCTGACTGGAAGGCATCATAGCAGTTATTCTGTTTTAAGAAGTAATTGAGCTGTTGAGAAACTGCTTTTTCAATGATCTTGCTTAAAAATGGGAGATTTGAGATCGGCCTGTAGTTGTTCATTTGTGTCTTGTCAAGATTGTCCTTTTTCAGTATAGGTTTAATTACAGCAGTTTTTAGTGGTTATGGAAACACACCTGACATTAAAGAAAAGTTGACGATCTGTCACAGGTCTGACTCCAAAGTCTTTGAGACCTTTTTGAAAAAACTTGTTGGCAGGACATCTAAACAGCAAGAGGAGGAGTTCAGTTGACCTAAGATGTCCTCCAGGTCTTTGCTGTTAATAGGGTGAAACTGTTTGATGGTGTTTAAACAGTTTTTCAGTGGACACAGTATATATCCTGAATATGCTGTTGATGTACCAATTGCTTGTCTAATCTTTTGGATTTTGTCTGTGAAGAATTTGGCGAAGTCATTGCAGGCCATGGTCGAATGAAGTTCAGCTGCCACTGACACAGGAGGGTTTGTTAGCCTGTCAACTGTAGAAAATCAAACTTAACACCAAACCCAAAGACTGAGAAACTTTATAATATTCAAAACCCTGGGTCTTGCCCTAGAGATTGTGGTCTTATATTAACATTTTTAAGTAGACTAAGGCAAGTTTTTTCAGGGTTTATTTAATGTAATTAATTTTGTTCTTTGAACACTTGTAGATCACTGCACTGCTGGAGTTGCAGCTGAAAGAATACAGATGAAAGTGTCTCATGCACATCAAGCGCAATAAGCAATTGTAAGTCTTAATGTCTCAAGTTGTGATACTGATAAGACTATTAATGCACACAGCCAGCATTTATAGAACTTTCCAGTTTTGCAGAAGCACCCACACATTTATGCAGCTTTTTATAATAATACTTTTCATTAACATCTCACATGTACTCACATCCTTGGCTGCAGTAGCAGTAGTGCTTTCAGCCTGTACTATATGTTTAGCTTCTTTGTATTTTTCTACTCCTATAGTTTGATCAAAATATGCCATTAGACCTATCGTTTTTATGACTGCTCATGTGTATCCAACATCACCACTTTCATCTAAACTTGTGCATAGCTAGACTGAAAAACCCTTGATTGATTTTCTCTTGATGTGACTGTTTAGCGTGACTGATCATGTGAGGCTAAGCTAAGCCTAGTGTGAGATATCCCGTGTGTTTAATCTGATTTGTAGTACAGGTCCCAGGACACAAGGTTTCTTTTCAGTGTAACATCATCATTGACTAGACTGTCAGTGATTTTAATGTTGTGGTCTATCAGTTTGTATAACACATTTTGCAGACAGCTTTCAAAAACATGCTACTTGTAAACATAAGGTCTCATAAGTAAAGGTTCACAGAAACAGAATTTTTTTTAGCAAGAGGAAATGAGTAGATGGACTTTCTTGACGTCTTTACTTAAAAAAGAAAAAAAAAAAAAAACGTGGATCAGGAAGTCATTTGTTAAGTTTCCAGTATGACATATGGTGTCACAGAATGTAACACTGATGCTGAGACAAGAAATAAGCTGAAACATGCTAACAGTGGCAACGGAAGAAATGCAATTAAGCCGTGATCGCGACTGCAGCTCTCAAAAGCACACCCGGATAAGCTACGCAAGTTAGATCAGTGCTGTATTTCAATTAGTCATTTGAGCTTTGAAGACAAATTCTGTCAAGGAACAGAATTAATCAATAGGTTTAACAAATTATGTCTGTTAATCTCAAAACAAAAGGACACACACACACACACACACAAAATCCCTGAACCATAAACTCTGTCGCTATGATACTAGAAGAATAACAAAGACCTCGTCTCTTGGCTGTTTGCATTTAGAGATTACCTTACTGATAAAATATGGAATACTGCACTCTCCTGTATTTATGGTTGCTCAATAAACAGCAGACGTGGGCTAATTCAGTTCAAAGTGATTCACTGCCGTCATTATTCTAAGGTCATGTTGCATAAAAATTTAGCCTCCCGTGTCTCCAGTCTGTTATAAAAGGAAATCAAATGATGGCACTTTGCTGCATTTATTTTGGAACTGTCCTCAATTCTGGTCAAGATTTATTTTCTCTCCTTTTTTGCTTTTCTGTGGTTTACCACTATACACTCTACTGACAGAGACTTGGCTCTCCTTGAATGCTCAGAGGACTATTTAATTATCCCTCCACACGTTCAGCTCTACTGATGAGCACGGTGCTGAGCAAAATTATAGCCAAAAAACAAACAAACACACACACACACACAAAAAAACAAATATAACAAACAATAAACAACTTTTTTTTTTCTCACAGACTCAACCTCCACCATTTCACAAAGTGGTTATACAGTTAGGCACATAAGTATCTGGGCAAGGACGCAGTCAATATGTGACAGAAGTGCAGACTTTCAGCTTTAGTTAAAGGGGTTTACCAAAATATTGCATTACTGGTTTGGTACTTACAGCCATTTTATATATAGTCCCTCAATTTTCAGCAAGTTTTTAAACACTTGTGTTCCTCCTTCCTGTGCTTTACATTATCAGGAGCTAAAGCAAGCTGTCTGAGGTTCAGTCCTGACACATCACTCTTCAAATCAGGGATCACTCAAACTCACAACATCCCTCTTAAAAATGTATCTTTTAATATTTCTCTATCTTAATCATTTAGATTTTCAGTTACAGTAATAAGTCTAACAAAGCTAGACTAATTAGATTAATAGAGAAGGGTGTGTAAAATATTGCAACTTTTGAATATACTTAAAAGGTTTTTCCTGTTCATGCAGTCATTGTTTTTCCTAAAATCCTCCTTGCAGATCAAGCCCGTCTTTTGTCAGTCAGACTGCCAGATGGCATGGGTAGATGGATGACAAGATAGGAAGACAAATGGGTCTCAGACTGTCACAGAGACCTTACTTTGTTTTAGAACTGAATATAATTTGGCCTGACTACAAGAACAATCTTTGTCGATTTTAACTTTATTTTTTAGGCTTATGAGACTTCTATACTGTATAAAGGATGACGCTGAAGTCATAGTATTGTCACCCAGGGGTTTTTTTTAACCAGAAGTGACCATATTCGGAAGACAGGGCGGAGACATTTAAAGCCTGACTGGAAAGACATACCTCTCCTTGATATAATTCTTTTCAAAAGGATAACCTGTACACTGATCAGATGGTTTGTACATAGCTAATAACATCATAACGACCTGTGGAGAATTAAGTGACTATGTATTATGAGAAAGGCTGAATGGGAGCACCGATGTACTTGGAGTTAGCTTTTAACATTGGCTAACTTTTCAGTCTATTACATAGTCTTTAATTAGGAAAGTTGTTACATTAAAGTAGCAGCTAAGCTAAGTTTAAATGTTTAGCTAATATGATTTAAGCAAACTCAAACTGGGCCTTTGCTAAGTAATGCAAACTAGCTGTGCAATGGCTGTAGCTCAGGAGGTACAGCAGCAGGTAGAGCATCTATGGAAGTGTGTTTGTATGAATGCGTTTCAATTGATGAACGAGACATGCTGTATAAAGAGCTTTGAGTGCTCAAGTACAGTAAAAAAAACAGTCCAGTTACTATCTCTGTGGGGCCACTTTTTCTATTAAGCAACAGCGTAACATAAATGTGTGTCTGCAGTGTGATATTTTAGAATATCAGCAAACGCCGGTTAAATGAAAAATGCTAAAAATGCTATAAGTTGACCATGTTAATATTCTGTTCTCCTTTACTAGTATCTCCAGCATTTACAGTCAGAGAAATAATTATAAACAGTCTAATTTTTATGGCAGTTTCATTTTAATGGAGAAAAACAGAATATCAAACAAAAAAAAAAAATCATGTTACATAAAAATTATAAATTGATTTGAATGTCAGTGAGTGGCTATTTTTGATAGTCTATTTGATATTCATGCACAGTGCACCAGAGAAAGCCTTTATTGTCATCAGCTGATCATTTGCACGCTGTCATATTCAGAACAGACCATGTAATTTGTCATATAGCTCTCATACGCCTACTGTTTACATCTATAGTAGTTTTTAATTAAATTGAAGACCTTTCTTTGTGCAAGGAAATATTTTGCTTGTCAGTGCTGCTGATGTATGCACACGTTGATCTCTTGAAACCACAGCCTACTCAAAAAGAAAAAAGAAGGCCTACAGCTCATTCATTTAGAACTGCCGTACAAGGATACTGTCAGAATTATCTTGAAACTAATTAGTAGCTGGCTGGTTGTCAGTCTTTCAAATTTGACCCTTTTCAATGAGCAATCTTTGTGATTTGTGACCTGCAATATCCATCCTAGCTCTTCCAAACATATCATCTGCTAGAATAAGTGAAAATAGTACATGCATGTATGCTGTGGAAATGTTTTGACTAGCACTACATTGTTTTATTGAGAATTTTATGCAAATATGTGTGAGAGGTTATTATTTAATAGCTGATCTCCACAGATTTTATGTATGTATGTAAAGTATGCTTTAAAATTGGGATTCTTTTTCTTCTAATACACATAATTAACTGAACCCAAAGTTTGCACTGATGTGTTTCAGCTGACTGACTGCTCTGCTTCAGAACGATATTGAAAGTAAAGCAGTAAAGTCCATTACTTAGTTTAGTTTTATCAGTAAAAATGCTGTCTCATATTATCCTGGATGCTGAGACAAAGACTCATTTTGCCCATGTCAGAAGTTTTTTAATAACTAATAACTAATTATAATTTATTAATTTTAGTATAATGTAATAATTTTATAAACTCAAATTTTAATATTCATGTTAAATTATCCCTGTTTGGGAAGTTTATATATAAAAATGGAAATGGACTGATTCTTATATAGCGCCATCTACTCTCCTGGAGCACTCAGAGCACTTTCATTTTTTGTGTATTAAGCTGAAAAGCTTTGACATGGAATTGAAGCTAACTGTGCTTTTCGCCTTTATCCTCTTTTCTCAAGAAAGATGGGTTTGATGTACAGCAACTTTTCTTTTTATGCTCTATTCAGACTTATCTTTTTGTGCCCTAAGCTGCTTTTTATGAGTTTATATCCTGTCATCTTCGCTGAGCATCCCTCAGGAGTTTCACCTTTGTCCCCTTTAATTTTCTATTGGAAACAATGCTGGGGCGCGGATAATTGGCTCAGCTGCTAACAACTTCCTTTGTCCCTACTGCAGAATTTACTGTACTAAGAACATCTTAATGACAGACTGAGCATGATTTTTTTTTTCTCACAGAATGGCCGTACAGTCTCAAGCTCACCGCTGGCACTTCCCTTCTGAGCTTTAGAGATGGTAAGAAAACTATTTGTCACTCAGCAGTAGACCGCAGACTGGGGTGTATAATTACCACTTACTGCACAATCAGCTGTCTTGTCACAATCGGTGCCAGAACTCTTCAGATTCACATTGGAACTGCTGAAGACAGTTTTTGTTTTCTTAGACACATTTCTAAGTTTTTGTCCTTTTTTGGCAGTTGCTTTCTATTTCTGCATTTTTCTATTCTCACATTTATAATAGGTCTTTTTGCTCTAATAGCAAAACGCATAATTTAGTGTTACAAATAATTTGTTTCCTCACTGACGTCTGTAGTTTTCTCTTGCACGTCTCTCTGTCTGCTCTCCCCTGCCTCTTTCGCTTTCTTTTCTCTCCCTGCTTTGCTGCACCAGCATTTTGATAGCAGATGAGGTGCAGGGGTGGCAGTTTTAATGGGAGGTGGGGGCTTCAGACCCAGATGAGAACAGTCAATACTTTATATCTCCACCTGGAAGGAGATACAGAGGGCAGAGCAAATTCTAATAGGACAAGATGTATGACACCCATATAGAGTTTTAAGCATCTTGCCAATGGAAAATGCTGACAGCGCTTGACACAACGAATTCATTAATTTCAACATTTGCAAATGGAATGTGGTTTCTACAAAGAAGGCAACACTGGCAGCACAGCAAATGAAAAATGGAACTCAAGGACAGCAGTGAAAGTGAAGCCGCATTAGCATAAATCAAATAGTCAAACTTTTACATCTTTGGTTGTTCTTGTAAATAGTAGCAACCCTGAGCAACCCCCCCACCCTCCATCAGACTATAGGTGTGATTATGTGCTGGTGGTTTCAGAGGTGTGTTGTAATGAAAGTGGATGGCTGGGGATGAAAGGGGTGTTCCCTGCCTCGCTGCCAAGTCCCATTCTTCCACCTGAACTAAATCAGCCATTCAGCCCATGTAGATAGAGCTTACTGTTGGCTTCTCATATTGGCTTCCATTGCCCAGAAAATAACTCTGCAATCACTTCACATTCCTTCCCATATCCCTCTCAGGTTGACTACATCTGCTCTCATTCATCCCTTTGCCACTCATAAATGAACTACAGTCTTATCAGTATCACAGGATATCAGCTCTGAATGATGCGATGTGATCGATTTTAGTCTGAAGATCACGGCTGCTCATGAAGATGTTAATGTTGTGACCAGATTGCGCCTCGCAGACTTATTTCTATGATAATGCACTTATTCATATGCCTTTTCTAATATTTCCTTATAGCAAATCAATAAAGGAGCACGTGCCGACTGCATTCCCTACCAGACAAAGAATGTTGGAAATATGTACAGCTTGCTTGCATACATTGAACTCAGCATTTATAGAAATGACATTATAAAGGTTTTCAGGGAAACTGTGGCATACTGTATGCCTAACACAGCATTGTATACTCATTTTCTGTCAAAGTGAAAATAAATATCACCTGATGCGTGTAAATGAGAATACGAGGACAGTGCTGTGAAGCAAACAATACAACAATCTTCCCATGAAATGATGTTGGATACACTCTTTGCAAGAGAATCACAAGCAATTGTCTACATAGCAATGAAAAGAGGAGTAGAGTCTATTGTACCTGTCTTTGTCTGGCCCCGGTTAAATGCTGCTGGTTGTGTTTGATCTCAGACGCCTGCTTTTGGCTCCTTTGCAAGGCCTTGCCACTTGGGTGCTGCACTGCTTCATTCCAGTTGCCTGTGTTTGTTTGTTTAACGCTAGGCTGTTCTTTCACACAGACATAATTAAATCAACCCTAATCCACTATTTATGCATTCTGCTCCTGAATTATTCACATAACAGTTTTATGTATTATTGTATTTTTTTTTCTTTCTCGAAGACAGTTTGAACTTGCGTGGCTGCCGTTATTGAATATACCCTCCCTCAAGATTGCTTTTTTATTAATTAATCCCCCCTCCCTCTCGTTCTGCAGTAATACACAATGCAGTCATGTAAAAGCTGTGCTTGCAATTTTTTTTTTGGTTGCTTAAGCAAGTATGAATTGGTTTAATGTAACTGTGCTGCGTGTAATAAGAGTAATTAGAAGCTCTTGAGAGTACATCATCTTTCAACAAACATTTTAAACATTGAAATATTAATGTGTACACATGCACACGGCAGTGATGCACCTTAGTTTTCCAGGGTACAATACATTCAACACATTGAGCTTTTCAACAGATCAGCAAATCGGTGTCTGTTCAGTCTGGAACTGAATCAGCTAATCTGCTGACCTGTCCTCAGGGGGCAAAGGACAAAAATCTGGGCCTGTCTAGCCAGGACTCCAAGATAAGTACACTGAGGCCAAGACTTCCTCCATCAGCCTTTATTGTTTACTTAAATAAATAAATAAAGCTAATGAAAAGATAACTCACTGTTACACAAGAGCCATTTACATGGACTGCTCACTGCATGATGCTGAAGTCTCTTCAAAAGTTATTGTCCAGCAGAAAATGGAAACTCTCCAAGTACTAAAACCTTGGCTACTGAGTCAGCATATTTTATGAAACCTAGAGTTAAGACTGGAAGCTACTTTCAACTGCTCGCTTTCCACAAAGGGTCACCACAACAGGAAGTACTGCATGTTTATTTTGGCAGAGTTTTACAACAGATGACCTTTCTGACACAACACCCCAAGGGGATTTGTGTTATCAGCTCCAGTTGAACCAGTGACCTTTGCTTGATAAGCAAATGTAAACCACTACGGTATGGAGCTACTCAAGTTAAACGTTCGCATTTAAAAGTGAAAAAATAAGAGTGTAGAGTTGGAAAGAACTCAACTTGCATCCTTAGTCTACTTCTAAGCTGTCCCGTTGCACAGCACACGGAGCATTGTCTACATATACAGATATACAGAGAACATATATATAGAAACAGCTGGTCAAAGAACTATATACTGCTTTGAATGAATGTCAGAATTTCCAACTAAATCACCACATCTAGTCTGATTTCCAATTCCTACAGTCAGAGCAGCCCCACCAACTCCGAGTTAACATTGCGCTGTATCACTAGTGATACATCAATGGCTCCGCTTTGTTAAGAAACAAACCCCTCAGGTTACCAACCTGTTGCAGTGCAAACAACCATTCGTGGCTATTCGCAATTTAGAATCATCATTTAACCTCACTCCACTAACTGCATGTCTTTGGAGAGTGGGGGGAAACCACGAAGACACATGGAGAACATGCAAACTCCTCACAGAAAGACCTCAGCCAGGTGGGGGAGTCAAACTCTTGCTGTGAAGCAACAGTGCTAAGCCTTGCGCCACTGTGCTTTTCAAGACAATTACATTTTGAATACGCCTCAAGGCATTTTATATTATTTATATGTGCAGTAATGGCACACATGTGGCGGTGTTCTCATGCAAAAGTGTTATATGTTACGTGCAGTGGTGTTTTGTGTGAATGACTGTCACAGTAAGGGAGGCACTTAATCTCATTATATTTCATGTACTTTTATTAACAATAAAGATTAAGATATAATATCTTTCTAATTCACTTGGTGAAAGTGGGAAGGAAAAACTCTCTTTTAACAGCAAGAAACCTCTGGCAGAACCAGGCTCACCAATATTTGTAGGTGTATATAATTTCACCTAAAAGAAAATACCATCTTAAAGTCTCACCCTGCTGCAGAGGCTTAAATAAAATGTTATTGTTACATATTGTTACACAAGTAAAATGTAAATACTGATTATATCACATTCATTTATTTTGTCTTCCCAATAACATCCATTCTTGCATCGCAACATCTGCAGCATATTTTCAGTTATTTAAATTAGCTGAAAAAGTAGTGATTTGGTTTTTTTGAAATACGAGAATCACGACATGAACTCTGGTCTCCATCCCGACCACCTCCCTACAACTAGTAAGCGGTACATAAATTAAGCTTTTCATACTACATGACTTTACTAGCAGGAAACATAATTGCATTTCTGCATGAAAATATACACAAATAACCTAAGCAATTAAAAAAAAACAGTAGCTATAAACTTTCTTAGACTTTAACAAATCTTAATTAGGTAAAATTCTGTGTAAATATAAATATATAAGGTGAAACATATTATGGGCAAGCTGGTGCAGAGGTTCCACTCCTCCTTCACATCACAGTGGAAGTCTGCCAAGTGGAAACAGACAGAGAGGTTAATTAGGTGGAGTAAATTCTGATGTTCCGGTTCAAATGAAAATCAAATGACATCCACTGTCATCCATCACCATCGGACCGCTCTCTGCGCACCTATCAAGCAATCGTAGCATATAATGAAATGGCATTCAAAAGGTTAGCGATACAGGCATCTGCAGGGGCTCGTGCCTTGTGTTAAATATTGAGAGTAGCCCGTAGCATTGTGTTGTTATTTTTGAGCTACAGTCAAATAGTCAAAACTGACCCATTTTTTGTGGATGTCTCCTTAATGTTTGAAATCTATAGTAAAGCCCCTGTGGAGACAGATCTCATGAAGAGACTTTATATTCATTTTCCATCTTCTGCTTGCTTTAAGGTGTTGTGCAGGCATTCCCGACATTGTTTTACTGATTGATCATCTGCTTCCTGTGATCTTCAGATGTCTCTGTTCTGCACATATCAATATTTCATTCATTCAAGAGCAGCACGTAAAAACAAAACATTGATTCCTGCTTCCAATTTGAAAATCTCCTAAAAATTCTGTACGGGTGATTTTTTTTTTTGTCTTACAGAACGGATTACATTTTAATGAAGCTTGCCTATCTCGGCCGCGTTTCATTTTCTTGCTGTCCATCAATTTGATATCCGTGTACAGAAAAATCCACCAGCCTCGAATCTTCAGGGAATAAGTTATTGTTACAGCATCCTGTTCACTATATGGTGTTGTTTTCAAAACACCTAACAATGTAGACGCCAAAGTTTATTTAATATTTCCTCTGCTGATGTTATATAGTATGTTCCACTGATATTGTGCGGATTACACACAACAACAACCTAAACTCAGCGCAATTGCACAGAGTGTAGAACAAAATAATAACCTCTCAACAATATTCTGCACACTAAAATTATTCAAGAGCCATTATTAGATACACACTGCCAGCAGCTGCAACATTGTTTTCCTGAAAACCCTCCAAATATTTTAGAAAGGCGTCATGCCATAACACATTTTTGAAATGCTATTCTCTCCTCTTTGTGAAAGTGTTAATTAATCTGAAGGGTTTGTTGATTTTTACCGGGTTGTCACATAACTCGGAGCATGTCTGTGAAGTTTTCTCTTTGGTCAGCAAGAGGAAAGTTTCACTGCTTCCCCAAAGCTGACAGTATTTGTTGCAAGATCAGTGGCATCCCTGTGAATTGCGTCGGCATGAATGCTTTTCTACTGTGTGAATATGTAGGCTTATAGTGGAGGTCACGCCAGGTCCTTCTAGTAGGTAATTATAACTGCCAGCTGGCTGTCCCATCACAAATGATGCAGTAGCAACTAAGTATGTGTTTGAATTGACACATTATAACACTGCATGACAATTTGACAGCTGTTAATGTTACTGATTAAGAACAGGATATATATAAATTGTATACTGTAAACTACAGTCTTAAAACATTTACACAAAGTAATTCTTAGTTCTTCACTCGGGGCCAAACCACTAAACTGTCTGTCCTCAGGGTTCAAGGATCAAGACATATAAGCTGTAAAACCTTTTGTAACATCTTCCACCAGTGGGTGAATTGACAGACATCTGTACATGATGGGAACCTTTTGTATAGAACGCATGCTGTGTGTAACTGTAGTCTTTACAGATAGTAAAATCTGATCAGCTGTATCAGCAAAATGAATCTTGAGTGGATTAAATTTCTTCCTAATTATTTTAGTGGTGTCAGATGCGATCATGTACTAGTTGGTCCTAATTTATGCAGGCAGGATCATTAAATTCCCAATGAGCCCTTACAAATTTTGTGCCTCAGTGATAAATGCGAGAAAAAAAGAGAAAAAAAAACACAGAAAAAAACTGTGTTGCTTTAAATGTGCAGTTCTTAAAATTAAATTTGAGTGGAAGTATTGTCTCCTAGAGCATTTGGCTTGTGGTAAGAGAAAGCCACGAGAGAGAGACACAAGAGGAGAGATAATCAACTCAGTCTCACAGAAAGATGTTTGAAAGCTGGTGTACTGGTCCTCAGAGTTTGGGAGTTATTTAATCTTGACCTATGCTGTGGCTCAGGATGTAGCATGAGGCATCTGCTAATTGGAAGGTGGGTGGTTTGATTCCTGGCTCTTCCAACCTGCGTGTCGAAGTATCCCTGGGCACGATACTGAACCCCAAGTTGCCCCTGATATAGCTGTGTGAGAGTGTGAACGTTAGTGCTTAGGCATATGAGTGTGTGTGAATTGCTAAATGAAGCTCGTACAAAGAAAAGTGGTTTCCCATATGGAAATATATATATATATAAATCTTATAAAGTTCGTATCTGTCTTGTATGAAACTTGTATGAAAAGCATACAAGAGTGAAAACACATATAAGATCCCTTGAAAAATTATATAATGAAACTTGTATGCTTTGGATACTTACTAACAAAATATATGAACGTAATGAGAAAGTGGCCACTTTCATGAGTAAATCATGTAAGCCTTATATGATTTATATATGATTTACTCATGAAAGTGGCCACTTTCATGAGCACATCATATATGTTTTTACTATTTCTTTTCCATATGGGTTAGGTACCCACACTGAGTAGAAATGTGCCATTTAAGGACCATTTACTGTCATATGACTGTTCTTTAAGAAACATAAGCCCATATGAAACTGATGTATGTTCTCATGTGGCACAATTAAAGGTTCTTTTCTTTTGTCTTTTTTCTTTTCTTTTCATTTTCACTTGTTCTTTGGTTCAGTCCAATGTTTAAGACGATTTCATCAGCTTTGGGGAAAAATCATAGTTTTGGTTATTAGTCAAGCCTAATTTCCATTTCGCCTTGTTGATATTGCCATACATGCACTGATCTTCCCAAAAAATGTAGGTAGCCATCTCACAAATTTACAGCCTTTGTTGTGAAAAACATTACATTTTGTGCCGCAGACCAGTGCGAATTACTACTTCACACTTTTGCTGTGAGAGTGGGCTGGCAGATGACATAGAGTATTATGTTGATTTTTGAAAAGGGAAAGAAGCAATACAAACCCTGCAGCAAACATACATTAAAATGAGACTTTGTTCAAATGTTGCTGCGCTGATTTTTATTATTTCATGAAAATAATCCACCCACCATCACCACCCGCCTGCAGCAGATATCACAAAACTGCCGTATCTTAATGACATTTTGGACAGTGAAAATTTCAAGCTGGGAGCACTTTGAAATCTTTTCATAGACCTCCTCTGCTTTGTAGGCATCAATTAGCCTCATTTTCAGATCCTCAGTTGTTCAGAGGATCCCATGGCTGTTAAGTGTTACCACAAGATTTAAAGAGTCAGAACTTACCAGCTTTGGACCTGCCAAAAGCTGACAATTCTTCACTTTCCTTTCAAGTCCTAATTCATCAATTAAGGCCTAATGAGATAATAAACCTCTAAGAATTTTACAGCGAAACAAGAGCCAAACTTTTGCAAATGCCGCAGATGGGATTTAATTTCCCAGTGTTTGTTTTTTTGCTGCAAGGTCTGTATATACGTCTTGTCACCTCTTAAAATCAACTGAGGGCAGGCCGAACGTTTGCATATAAATGTAACCCGTCACAAATGACTGCGCTACGGGAGAAAAAGCAATTCATGAAATAACAAATGGAAAGCAGAGTTTGTCTACTGCGAGGTGTTCCTACTGTAAAAGAGAGCGGGGACCCATTTTGTGAGATTTGTTTAATAATTCAGCACGGCCTTAAACCAATTCACTTCAAATGCCCAGATGGTATTTTTATTAGGCAAATGCTCCATACTTGAAAGAAATAATTTCCTCACCTCCCAAAACTGACAGGGGTACCTTCAAGCCATGAGGAATTCACTGTGAGGAGAATCAGTCGTGCACGTCTTAAGGGTCCTAATTCACCAAAACAGTAATTTCATGGATGTATCTGTGCTAATGCCACAGAGGCAGATTGAAAATTAGTGCTTTGTAGAGCCATAAGTAAGATAATGTGAGCAGAAGGATGGATGTGATCTTCCTTACTGTGTCATTCTGAGGGGAAGTCGCACGGTCGGGCCATGGTCACGTTATGAACAGCGCTGTGTTTGACTAATTAGGTTTAAGTGTCGACATGTAGCCTCGTCAGTCATCTGAATGAAGGGAAACTTCTCAGACTTCAGGGGGAAAAAAGTCTTTTTCCCTGGAGGACCTTCTATGATTTGGTTTTTTTTTTTGTTGTTGTTTTTTTTACAAATAAGACTTGCTGTTTATTGCACAGGGTGTAAGTTTAAATCCTTGTCATACAGTTCCTCTGCCAAGATTTCCAGAGTATAATAAAAGCGTAAGCACAATACCCCGAAGAGAGATGAGTGGAGTGTACTTCTCATATCTCTGACCTTACAAAATCCTGCCCTCTGGACAGAAACACCAACTGAGCTGTAGTCAACTACACTAGGAGTACTTCCTAATTATCAGCCTCAAGCAGTTTGTTTTGAAGATACCATTTAAAGGAAAGAAACCGAAGAAGAAGAAAAAAAACCTGTTCAGAGACCAGGTTTTTCTCAATACGGAAGGAGTATGAAAATGAAGGAGTATGAAAATGAAGGAGTATGAAAATGAATGGCAGGGACAGGGGCTGTGTTGATTGACACTGCAATACTGTCCTATTCCTTTTGATGAGATTAAATTGTCATGACCTCTCAGATATGGAAATTGAGGCTCCGATGTGAGGCTTCGGAAATGTCAACATTATTAAACCAGTTAAAGCACTTAAAGGTGCAGTTAAGTCATTTCTCCTGCATTTTTTGACTTCGGCACAAAAGCTAAATATGTATACGTTTATTATACTGTATGTAAATTCTAAACTTTATTAATAACATAAGCTCCCAAAATGGAGTAAGACGTTTAATCCTGACGCCAAATTTTATTTTGTTGCAAATTATTATTATGGAACATGGTCATTAGGCTAAAGTAGTCACCCTTTTTAAAAAAAGAAAATATGAAGACCTATAACTGGAAATGATTTATAGACTTATAGACATATTTCCTGTAGGTGATCACAGAGGCTCCTGATTCATTGTACTATTTATTTGACCCTTTCACTCACAATCAAAGTCTTATCCCGCAGTGGCCTATCACAGCTGCTTTAATAAAAAGCTAATATCTCGGGGGCTCTTGCTATACTTATACTGTGGATCAGGGGCAGAGGGGGTAAGTGGTGTGTGAAATAGACTCCAGTTAGCTGATGGACATAAGAAAGGGCTCGGATGGTTGGTTGTCACTCACACAGCCAGAACCGCTTTTGCTCCATCTGAAGTTTAAAAAAAAAATATGAATCTAAATTGGCTGGAAAATGCATTTTTCTACCAATAGATCCCAGAAGTGGCACGGGGCATCATCACACAGAGTCATTCGGAGCAAAGACGGTGCACACCGCCTTGCCTGCTCCGCCGTGCGGTAGGAGGGGTTGTAGTGACGCTGTTATCCAATGGGCACCGGCTTCCTCCGGACGGAGCGCAGCATCTCTGTCTCAGCGGCACTTTTGCGCCAGACAAGTACGGTCGGCGTCTCACTCAGCAGTGGAGAAGCGGAAGACAGCGCTCCGGGAATTACTGAGGTGTATTTGGCGAAGAAGACTAATCTTTTCCTCTTTTTACCCCCCACCAACACGCGGGTTTTGCAAAGATGAACGCTGGCTGCGTCATCTTGGCGTGCACCTTACTTGTGGGCGCATCCTCGGTAAGATGAGTTAATTTCTACACGTATAGTCGCCCTAACAGTACGGTGGAAGTGCTGCACTGCTGTAGTGCTTACTTCGGTTTTTGCAGCGCGCTGCAGGGGCGCTCGAAAGTGGCCGTTAACGGATCAGCTTTTGCGCTATGATGGCAACACGATTTGTGTAACAGAATCCCGTGTGGCCCATTTGAAGTTGGTAATTATGTCGGCTCTCACTGCAGTGGAAAAGTCACTGATAACTCTTCGCTTGCCTCCACATCCTGTCGTCCACATAAACTGCAGTGCATTATTGCAGAGGACAGTGGTTTCCAGAGGGGCTTCTCGTGCTGCTTGCTGCGATCAACTTCGTTTACGCACGTTTACGCGCTCTAATGTCCTCTTTTGTTTTGAGTTAAGGGTTTAGCGCCTAATTACGGACTTCGGTTCAAGAGGCAAATGAGCAACAGTATAAATAGCTTATATATATATATATATATATATATATATATATATATATATATTTTTTTTTTTTTTAAATATCCAAACTCAGTCAAATGATGTACTTATTATTATGGGATTTTGTTTAGGTGTGCTGATAGCAAAGCCGAGTTAGGGGGGGCTCAGTATAATTTCTTTAGAGTAGCATTGATGGTGCGATGAATCAGGTGCATCCCTGGGAGTACATTCTTCCTCCCCTCTGGATAACGTGAGCCTACGGCTATGTCTGTATGTCAGCTATATATTTAAATGCACTTGGCTTTCACACATGCGCACAGACTTCAATCAGCGTGCAATGTATATATTGCATGTTTGAACATTTCCAGCTAGTCATTCTCACCATCTTTCTAATGCTCATTAGTCCTGCCACTTATATTACTTTTCTTTGAGTTTCATTATATTCAGAATGTGTGGATCACATTATTGCCTTAATCATGATGATTATGGTCCTTGAAATAGTGTGTCACGCATTCAGGGTGTAGTCCACCTCTTATACTCCTGCTTCTCTAAATCCTATGTAGACGATAGAGTAGGTAAAGATGGATTAAAGTAATTTATTTCCCTTTAATTCCTAATCTAAGTATCTCTTGTGAAGCTTGATGTATCTTTACAGTGAATCTAAGCAGGTGCCTGCAGCTCCAGAGTTAGATTTCCACACTGTGACGGTCTGAATTTCAACGTGCTGTAGTCTGAAACAAATCATTCACTGTGGCAAGAGAGACTGTGAGATTCAATATCAACTCAAAGAGGCCGTGAGATCAGCTTGTGACCCTGGTGGCTGCAAGTCAATTTGCCAATCTTAACAGGCCGCCTTGTTTTATTCCTCAGGGGAGTAAGGCAGGCCAGCCCCTCAAACCCCCGTGCAGACCAGGCTTCTCCCAGAACTTCTACACGGTGATTGTCTCAAGAGACTTACTGCACGGCCAGAGCATTCTCAAAGGTAAGCCTGCCGCTGCTGGATCTCATTTACTGTCTGATGATAGTTTCTCTTCTTGGCCCAGATGTGTTCCTGACTAGTGTGATCGAATGAGTAGGTTTGCGTATACTTTTGCGAGTGGTAGAAGGAATATATTATGGTGCGCGAATGACTTCCGACAACGCAAACTTGCCTGGGCAACCTAAGAAACCCATCTCGAGCACAGGGATATCATTTTATAATTAAGCAGAAGGCTTGGGGGGAAAAAAACTCGCCATGCCATTAAAAATGATGACTGTGTGTGTGTAACGCATTCTGTTCAAGAGTTTCCATGTGGTGTGACGGCGTATTGATAAACGAACAATTGCTTTACACTGCTGTAGTAAAAACAACACATTTGTTCTTTGTTCAATTGACTGAGCAGCGAGATCACAGAGCAAAATAATCTAAATAGCTTCTTCCCCTTTCTGCACGTTGCAGCTGGAATGCTCCAAACTTTCTTCTTTTCTTTCCACTTTTCATTGTAATATGTTTTCCGTCCTTTTATTTTCTTTCTGTTTTTTAGAGGAATTCAATTCTGTTGTTGCTCGCTCCATTTCTTTTCAGTGGAGGCAGTGTACTGAATCTACAGAAGTTCATCTCCTGCCATTTAAAGGATGCTGCTTTTTCTTCAGTGTGTCTCTTCTGTTTGCTGGTGCATCCTAACCATATTGGAAATGAATCCCCCCCAGCCATATTCCTGTGTCCCAATTTGCATAACTGACAGATAAACAGCACCTTTGACATTTGCTGGATGTGCTTCTATAAAACAGAACTTCAAAAATTCTAGATGATGAAATTACCCCCAAGACGAGAAGAGAGGAGGCCGTGAAGTTATATTACTTTGGTATTTTGAGCATTGCGAAGCTGCACCAAGTTCCTGCTATGAGAGTTCAGGGACTTGGTTTTTAAATTGGGCCCAATATTTAGGTTGTTTCACATTTTCTTCTCTTTTTTTTCTCACCCGTTGCAACTTACATCACTGTTATTCATACTTGTGGGTAACAGCTCAACAGCAGTGTACAATAAGCTTACCTCTCCCCTGACACTTTGCCTTTATAGCCGAATATTTGTCTATTGTTATGTGAAATGCTATTTGCCAGGAGGAAATGACATTCTCATTGTAACAGCTGTTCGAGCATTTTCTGACTGCAAGGAAAACAACTGAATTATTCTGGAGGTTATTTTGTTATTTAGGTAGCTGACAAGGACAGTGCAGCTGGTCAGTGGGGAGCCAGTTTGCCTGAAGGGGCTCAGGGCTCAAGGTTTCAGCCTGTTTAGAAATGGGCTCAGGCATCCTCACTGACCCAAGCAGTATTAACGGAGAGTGATATGTATCCAGACAGATATTGTATGTCGATTCGTCCTTTATGCTTGTGGGTGTCTCTGGGTGTTGGGGTGTTACATGCATGCGATTCGGCCTGGTGTACATATTAGCTGACGCTTGAATTCGAGAAAATGTCACAGCAACGCTCAGCTGCATTAGTTTGATGTATCTTACGTGGTGCGTCAGCTCCGGCTTTGATCCATATTGCCTTTGCTTCGAGTCTCCGTCTCTCACTGTGTCTGTCTGCGTTTGTTCTTGGTAAAAAATCAATCTGAACACCATATTGTCTTCCTCAAAACTGCCATTCAAAAGGATATGGCTGCAGCAGCTTAAGTTCTCATGCACTGCCTAATATGAAGTGGCTAGCGTTACTTAAGGTTTGCATTCTATACAGTGGGATACAACGTGGGAGGAAGTCTTTAATAATAATGCCACAATATGTATAACCTGAATCTGTCACTTAACAAAAAAACAAAAAAATGAATGGATGTAGAATGAAATTAAAGGAGGGGCTGGGATGCTCAAGAGCTGGCTATGGGGGTTGCTGGACTACTGAGGTCTGTGTGGCTGCTGTCTCCCTGGAGAGATGGACAGTGAGCAGTTGAGGGAAGGACCAAAAAGCTTTGGCCCAGCAGGTGCAGTGTGAACCAGGCTTCTGTTTCCAGTCACTGAACAATATGTGCGCCTCACCTCCTTTCATGCTGAGGTTGCAGGGGGAGTTGTCTTTCTTCTAGTTTATTGTTTTGATGGTGTGTGGGTAGTTTGGCAGGGCTACACAGTATTTTCCTGTCAAATTCATTAACAACAACCTGCATTTATTTAAGAC
Source organism: Perissodus microlepis (assembly GCF_051167445.1). Classification (NCBI taxonomy): domain Eukaryota; kingdom Metazoa; phylum Chordata; class Actinopteri; order Cichliformes; family Cichlidae; genus Perissodus; species Perissodus microlepis. Next base: position 9,120,989 of record NC_140465.1, read on the forward strand.
TTTTGAAATGTTTTTCTCTATATCGTAGATGCATGCATGTGGCCATTTATGTCTGACCAAGACCCGCAGCGTTTGCTTAAATGTCCAAACTGGTGTCCTGTAAAACTTTCTGTTACTGTTGACAGTTTTGAAATGCACACATGCAGTAATTAAAATGAATGGGCTACCTCCAAGGAACCCACTGATTTTTAAAAATCTATTTCAGTATAGACCAACAAAAATATAAATTGTAGGGTTTTTAAGTTTGTTTTTTTTTTTTTTAAAGATTTGGATCCGCTTGTCCCCTTGCAGGGCCAATGCTAATCAATGCAAAGATATTCAGGGTGATAACATTTATCCTGTGAAGAAACAGTGTGGTCTCTTCCAGAATGAAAATGACACCATACATAGGGTGTGAGGGATATATCATATTCTGTGGGATTGGCAAAAACAGATCGCAACCTAAGTGATCACCAGATATCGGACCAACATGTTAGACAGCGCTGTCTCCCACCTTTGTCAAAACAAACACACACACATTGGAGTTTAGGGTCTGGTGGGGTTTCCACCTTTTCAAGAGAGGGCATCATCTCATGACCCAACGCTGTCCTAGAACATCTTACGCTCTGTTAATGTTTCACTCATCTGTACGCACATGTAGTCTATTTCATTTGTGAGGATTAAAGAAATAACACAGAGTAAAGGTTGAGTGAGGTAGCCACACTTGAACTGGCAGTTCAGCAGAGTTCACATTTAATGCCTTTAAGCCATAGCCTATCAGGGGACTCCGAGCTGCAATTCTATCTGCATTGGATGCTTTAAGAGTCCATGAGGGAGGGGAGTTTTCTCAAGCCACAAAGGATTGTGTAACCCTTTCTTTATAGGAATCTATTTGGCATCACCCTATATCTCACAGAGAGTCTTCAGGAGTGTCATGTTTCCTCCTCACTCTTTTTCAGAGTCCTGCAGAGGTAAAACTGGAATATTCACTAATAAAGAAGGTATAATAATATTTTGTATTGCAGTAAAACCCTTCTTTTCTTAATGCTATGATATCTCAGATTTATCTTTATTGGTCATGATTATTATGTTGGGAATGAGAATGAATCAGTAGAGTGCATGTTTTTTTCTGGATTTGACAAAATAGAAACCAATAGACACTCTCTAAACACATTCTGCCATTAAAACTTGTCAGCAGTGACTGCTATTATTGGTATGGTTTAATATCCTTGCAGCTTTTCTGTACTTCCTCCTGTACAGTACAGTGCAAAAGTCCCGAGCCATCCCCCTCCTTTGATGTAGTCTTCAGGAGTAGGTCTCCAGGCTTCTTGATGAACACTCAAACCTCTTCTTTGGATGTTGGCGACTGTTTGTTCTGTTCTCTGTTGAGATGATCCCACACTGCTTCAATAATGTTGAGATCTGGACTCTGGGGAAGCTGATTCATGACTGTTTGCTTGGGATCATTATCTTGTTGAAATCCTATTGAGTCCATTGCCTGTCAGATGTTTTCTAGATGGTATTGCATGGTGGATCAAAACCTGACCTTACTTTTATGTGTTCTGAACTCCTTTAATTTTGAAAAGATCCACATAACCACTGGCCGAAATGTAACCCCAAAACATAAGAGAGCCTCCACAGTTTTTTACAGATGGCTGTAGATCCTCACTGTTTATGTCTCTCCTGACCTCCTCCATGCACAATGACAAAAATTCAGAAATTCCAAATTTGAATTCATCACTCCAGAAGACCCGTGGCCACTGATTTTCAGTTTTGCAAAGTGCCTGATGATACAATTTAAAACTGGTTCTTTGCCAACTTGTTTGCTATGTGTGCACAAATCCCATGAGTTTAGGTTCATAAAGGATTCATATTTCAGTTTTAAGTGGCTTTAAAATAACAAACAAACAAAATCCTCTGAAAATGGTCAGGTACAAGGACTGGACTGAGAATGAGCAAAAAAGCAGCCAATGCCCAAAGGAAAAATTTGAAAGACCTTCAGAAAGCCTGGAGAGCTATTACTCAAGACCACTTTAAAATATGACAAGAAAGTCTGGCTCCTCGGAAGCAAAGTATGAAGAAATGACGGGTGCCTCCAGACTTTTGCACAGTACTGTAGGTAAAGTGAAATGTCTGCTCAAGTACTGAAAGGTCATTGTAGAAATGCAATGCATCATTCAGTGTCCTCTTAAAACATTTTTCACTGGCTGAATAGGTTAAAAAGGCTGTTATTGCTTTGAGGTTGACCACAGAAGACCTTTGTTTAACTAAATCACAAATCTCTGCGCTGCCGCAAAGTTGTGCTGAATAAATCATCCCATGCTCCCGTGGATAGGTTTATCTGAGGCAGGGTCAGGATTGGTGGGGAAGGCAGTGGCACACAGGCGAGCAGACAGGCAGGCCCTGAGTCGTGGTCCGTGCAAATTCCCACTGTGGGCAGATAAGCCGTGAAAAGAAATATTCCAGTGATTGCACATCACTGTGTAAACCATCACCCCGCTCCAAGAGCCGGACCAGTCACCTAGGAACACGCACAAGGGGGATGTGGTCTCAGCACAAAAGAAATTGATTTGAAATACAGTTCGGTCAGGACGCTGTCTCTTTAAGTCACTGTGAGAGCATACTTGAAAAGACAATAGTGAGGACTTTTGCCATTCCAGCAGCACGGTGAACACCGCATATTTCTCCCTGTGTTGGCAAGATTTGATTGATTCAGTAGATTCCAAAAAATCATATTTTTAAGCCTCACACTGAGGAAGACCACTTTATTGTGGGCAAAGGAAAAATAAAAGCACAGTGATGAAAACTCACTGTTTGTGGGATAAAAACATCAGGATAGACGTGCGCTTTATAATGTCATTGCCATGTTTTCACTTCCCCTAGACGATGAACTCGGAGATGAACTCGGTTATGAAAAAATATAATCCACAATAAGATGTCTTTCCTTGGTTCCTTCATCCTTGGGTTTTTAATTTAAAATTGGGTCTTGCGGTGCGTACAGGAGAAAAATTAAACACACCGTCCTTTAATCTAAAAGATTAATTTAAGGAGGATTCTGCCTTCATCAGCTGTACGCTTTCAGCATGGATTTCCTGTTGTTTAATTCCATCTCTAAAAGTTACACATACAGAATGGCTTGTAACATGACCCCAATTAGACTACAGCAGGAAAATCTGGCAAGGAGCCATATCTGCTTTGAAACAGCCAGCTCAGCGTTTACTCTAGCGTGGAGAACTTCTGACTCCTAACCCACTATCCAAAGTGACAGGGCTTTCATAAGTACGTCCAGACCCAAGAACTGGGGGTGAGTCGGGGGAGGGGGGGGGGGGAATTATGTTTCCAGGCAATTGATAAGCGGAATGCCATTTTCCTTCTGACTCACGAACGTCTCTCTTGTCCTCCGGAGAGTCTTTCATCTCTGCAGCCAGGACCTGCAGTCTGTGGCGAGCTGATAGAATACAGGTACAGAAGATGAGCCACATCATTTCTCTTTATCTCGCCTGCCTTCTTACCAAACCAAGCTACGCTCCTATATCCCTCAAACTTCCTACATACATGCTGAGCCAATTCCATCAAGCAAACCACCCAAGATAAAGTACAAGCCACAGCACAATGCTTTTTATCCTGTTTTGTAGTCATTTTCTCTTCGGAGGTAGTAAGTAAAAAAGGGGCTTTTGATAGATAGGAAACTGGCTGTCGGCAGAAATATCACCGCTAGGGCCTATTTGTGAATTTTAATAGCGCTAGTGGGCTGATCTTGACTGTGCCCCTCTTAACTGTATACTACTATTTGTTTAGTCTCGTGGTTAGTCACTGGGTCATGGCCTCTACTCTCATGGAGTTTCATTACAACACAGATAGCTTCATTGCGGTCCCGTATGATGCCCTCTGAGAGACGGCCGCGATTCATCTCGAGTTCCTTGTGTTTAGATGCGATAAGCTGTCAGAGACAAACCCAACGCCTTAGACTCCTGCTGCATTTTAAGAGCACCGTGCAGTCTGTTTGGTGCGGTTATGCAGTAGATCTACATTTCCTGACAAAATAGAGGTGAGCTAATTGTGCCCTGAATACCGACCTTCAAATGGAGTTAACCACGATATTATCAGACCTGTGATTGCATCTGAAAGAGCTGGCGGCCGTGGGTTAAATCATAGAGTGATTATAAAGAAAAAAGGAAGAACTGGGCACTTCTGATGGTGTTAGCCAAAAAGAAGTCCTTGGCAAGGGATTAACGGATAAGAAATGAGGCTGTGTTGACTGGAGAACTGGAGACTTTACTACTGTATTTCAGGAGTTGAGACAAGGGCAGATTTACAGAAAAATATTCATGGGAAGTTTTAAGTATTTCTCAGAAACTATTTCCAGATTACACTTTGACCCTCCTCAATAGGTTTTTCGCTCGTTATCAAAGTAGTTTTCTGAACACTTGAACATTACCTCCATTGCTCATCTCCTTGTCTTCTGGGAATCCTATTTGCATTTGTTATTGAAAACCTTTTTAATTGACCACCCTCGCTCACAATCAATGTGTATTATCCCTTTGCATCTCAGTGCACTTTAACGATCTGTGGCCTTGATTAAGACTCCTTTTTGTTGCAGGGCAGAAATGAACCATTATCCCACTAGGAGACCTCTGTTTCACCTTTTAGCTGCAAGTGTAACCCAGAATGTAGCAGTTCATTACTGAGGTTTTTTTCCCCCTCCTGCCCTCTGGGCTTGCTGGATTTACATTCATCTAAATACAAATCAGGTGTTCAGTATTGAAGCGGTGATTCTTTAGCTGAAATTATTTACTTGCATATTATTATGCTTGTTTGTATTATCATGACAAAGAACACTTGAGTGTTATTTCAATGGATTATTGGATAGATAATAGTGATTACAATTAATACTACACTAACCCAGCCAACGAGTCGGAAAAGAAGGGAGTGAGAGCTCAGTGCAAGCCTTGTCTGCTTGAAAATAATGTGGAAAAGCTCAGTTTGAACCGATTTTCTGTTTTTGTTACCCGTCGGAAATTGTGCCTTTTCAAAGTCGTGATTGGCTTTGAGTCATGACAAACTTTCTTTTCTTTTCCTCCTTAGAAATGAAATGCGCTTGGCAATAAAAAAGCTGAAATTCACGTACTACATATATTCTCTAGCTGACCCCTGTGAAGTCGTGCTTGAATGTTTAGCGTCGTCTGTGCCACTTCTGAGATTGTGTATGTCTATAATTACTCTGGAGTGGATCTCGTTCAGAGGAGATGATTTGCCAGTCTTCGCACTCATTCAGCGCCTCTCCCGGACACCAAGAAATCAAGTGGAGGATGAGAGTTAGAAAGATAGAGAAGAAGGAGAAGGAGGTTGAAAAACAGCATTCAGCTTTCAAACGAGCTTTTTGTGCACTTTTGAAGGACACCATAACATTTCCATCACCTCATCAAGTTGCTGAAGCGCAGCACGGTGGCACGGTGGTTAGCACTGTTGCCTCACAGCAAGAAGGTCCTGAGTTCAATTCTACCATCAGGCCGGGGTCTTTCTGTGTGGAGTTTGCATGTTCTCCCCGTGTTTGCGTGGGTTCTCCCCAGGTACTCCGGCTTCCTCCCACAGTCCAAAGACATGCACTTTGTTCAATTAACCTATCCCCACAATCTAAATTGCCCATAGGTGTGAATGTGAGTGCGAATGGTTGTCTGTCCCTGTGTGTTAGCCCTGCGACAGACTGGCGACCTGTCCAGGGTGTACCCCGCCTCTTGCCCTATGACTGCTGGGATAGGCTCCAGCGTCCCCCGCAACCCTGAAAAGGATAAGCGAATAGATGGATCAAGTTGCTGTTTTAGAATATGTGTTTACTGATGTCTACCAGCCAGAACTCTCTGGTAGGCAGACAACCATGCCTCCCTGTTTTCTTGCCCCTCCTCCACTCTCATGCCTGCGTCAGGGGCTCAAAGTGACTTATGGCTTCTCAGTTTCTTGATGAATTATGGCCAAGAAGTTTGACCTTGTGCCGCCACTTGACCTCACATGTCCTCCAACAGTCATATCCCCAGTCCAAAGCACTGGAAGAGATGAAGAACATGGCCCAATCAAAGTGATTTACGTCGGGCTAGACTAAAAGCATAGATCCTTCTAAGCTGCTAGTCTGTATTGCTCTCGTACAGCCATTTCAGAAGCTATGGGGTTTTTGCTTAATTAAAAGACTACACTGTCAAGATGCCTTTGTTCTACAAACTCTAATATCAAAAAGGTCCCTCGCCCGAGAGAGGCTTGCACTCTACTTTGTCCTTTGGATTAATTCAGCTTGGAATCTATATTTGATCAGGGCACTCGCATGGTCTTGTTTTTGCTATATTCTCTGGTTCATTTTTTGTTTAATGGGTAAACACACAGTATATTTTGTGTACTGGCGTGTCTGTGTGTTTGTAGGCAGCGCTCCATCCAGAGGGTGATTATCTTAAATGGAGAAATTAAAGGATTACAAATCAGCTCTGTAATCCAGCTGTCAATCTCATGGCTCATTAGTAAGCAAAGGAGAGGGATGAGGGAAAGACAGAGATATGCAGAACACGGTGAGAGAGGCATACCTGTTTTATAGCGCTAAATCTGACAGTCACCCAGAAAGGAATGTTGTCTGCGTTTTTCTGTTAATTAACAACTTTCGTTGCTTTTCATTACCTTTAAAAAGAAGGATAGTTTTCACTGTGATTTTGACTGCAAAATTCAATTTGTCACCTGCTGTGCAAATGTGAAAACATTTTTTTTTTTGCATATTTGGTAAAATATACTAAATTAAAATAACACAGGCTGTGACATTTCGAATAGAAAGTGTTTGATTTTTACGACCGATACTGATAAACAGGTTTCAGCGATAAACAATATTTCCTGACATTTGCTATGTGTACTTATTTATCGATTTGTTTACATTCTGCCCTACTCTGCTCGGATCAGCTGCTCCAAAGACATGTTGCGAAAAAGGAGGTTGCAGAGTGCCCTCTAGTGGACAAACTATGCATTATCTACACTGATAACATGGTTGAAGGGTGTTTCTACAATCTTTACTTTTTACATTTTTTTATTAGTTGTCAGAAATTCAATCCAGATCTTCAAATAGCAAATATTAGTTGATAATATTCAGATAAATTAGCTGGGCTCTAATTTTTAATCATGTTAAACTGTCTAATATAGTTTGCCGGTGTCGTGTGTTGTCTGGCACTGGAACTTTGGCAGCGGGTTCTGTGGGTTTTCGGGGTGGGGTGTCTGATTCTGGTGTATCTCACTCTTAATCACTTTGGTGTTTTGTTACATTTGAAGGTTAGGTTGACGACTTGGGTTACTTGTGGTTTTCCTCAGCAGCTTTTGCACTGTGGCGTGGTGCATTGTCCTGCTGAGAGGAGGTGGCTGATCTGCATATGGTGGTGGTGTGGGGGAACTTGGTCTGCAACAACATGTAGGTTTGGCAGTAACATCCACATAAATGCCAGTGGCCCTCCAGATTTCCTAGCAGAACGCTTCATAACAAGATGTTCAGTGTTACGCACCTCACTGTCAGTGGTTTTAATGTTGCTAATGTTGAGTGCTGCTTCACCGTAGCTGCTACTCACAGTTGATGTACATACCGCGTATGTGTGTGTGCGTGCTGTAGATTAGCCTCAGAGTTAAAAGATATACAGCATCCAAACCATTTTTCACCAGGCTCTGAGGCACATAAAAGAAACGGTTTGGGAAACGATGGCACCGTAAAAGAAAATAGAAACACAAATCTTGACTCCATCATGGAAGGAAGGGGGGAAATTACATTTCCTATGGCGGTGACGCGTTTTGGATTTGATTGTATCAATTTGCTGTCTATTTTGATCTAAAAAGAGGGCTCTGTGAAGGCTTATTTGCTTCTGCACAGTTACTGTGAATACCCACTGCTGGGAACTATTCCTCACATAGTTCTTCTCATTTAATTTAACATTCTCTGTCATCTGTCTTTTATTCTAACATTTTTCATGGGTTGTACTTCAGCTATGTATTTGTCTCAGGTTAAGTTTATTTAAACTTTACACCTTCCCAGAAATCCCAGTATGAAGAAATGCTCCTTCCTGTTGTGATACAGATTTGATTGTTGGAGGTTGATGAATCTGCAAATATGGTTTGCTGACCAGAACAAACAAAAGAACTTAATCGATTCTGTATCGTGTATGCCCTCATTGGCAGTGTTAATGTCAGTGATGAATTATATTTTCCTTTGTTTTTATTACTGTCTTTGTTTTCCTTCCGTGAACACATTATCTCTGCTGTCTATCTGTCTGATTTCCTCTTTCTCAGAATCTGAGGGAGCTAATCTTGCTATTACTGCTTCCTTTGTGAATCCAATTTCTCAAAACTTACGTGCCTGATTTATATTTAGAGCCGGCATCAAGCAAAAGGATCAGGTCACATACACAAACGAACTCGCTCCCGTACAGTACTGCAGAGGTTATGTCATTAGTGCAGAGGTCCCTGTAGATGTTTGCAGAAATGTTAAATGTGCTTTGACCTCCCGATGGTTTCTTTTATACACAGCAATAATGCAGGTGGATTCGTTATTCTTCTGTGGAGAACAATTCATTACTGTTACATATACTGTTTGCACATTTTTTATGTATGTTTGTGGGCTATGTGGACAGGCACACACAATTGGTGGCTTAAAGCTGTGAGCAGTTTAAAGCCACCAGCATTCAACAGTCAGAAATCCACATGGAAAATCATTGTCATGCTAAAAATGTCCCAGGCTCGCACATAAACATGTTTTTAGTTGTCTCTGCATAACAAAATGTAGTGTTTCAATATGTTTAAGTTTGACTTTAGGCAATTTATGCTTTATTTTTAGAGAGGCTGGTAATTTGCCGCGCAACGAGGGAAAATCTGGGGTTGGGAACCCACTTTTTTTGATTGAAATGCGGGAGCAAATCAATATAGCCCTCCTTTTTCTGGCAGCGTGCACTGCAGACACACGCTGGTAGCATCGATCACCGCTTCAGAAGAATCACAGTTTTCCTCTCTCGCTTTGCTCCGTCTCTCCGTGCGCCTCTCTTCCTCGCGCGTTCTCGTTCTCTTGTCTCTTGTCTCTTGTCTCTTTTCTCTCTGAAGCCTCGTTTAGGTTTTCAGATAAAAATAATAGCTCTGAGAACCAACAGAGAAGAGAGGGATGGAGGAGGAGGAGGGGCCGGTGGTGTTGGTGACAGTGTTTGTGCTCTGCGCCACAACCCAGCAGTAAGACAATAAGAGGCACTCTGACTAACTGTGGCCTCTGGGAATAGAAGCCTTCTTATTGCCACAAACAGCAATTTAGCCTGGGTAAAAGAAAAACGGATATTACTCTGTCATCATGATTACAGCCACCACAGGGCTGTGGCGAAGTGAATGATGGCTGTTTCATCCAGGCAGCTATTTAAATCCAGTGTCAAGTTTATAGCTGTGCAAACCAGTCTTAACATCAAGGCTAATCTGAATGATGACACGTCAGAGCTGTCACAGATAAGGAAATATGGTCTTGCACTGACTGTAGTTTGTTCATATTCCTGTTTGTTCAAAGCACAGTATTTATTACACTCTTATAGTTTGCATACAACAGTTTATGTCTCTGCTTAAGCATGTTAAGCATAGCATATTTGTAGCCTACAGGTTACCGTTGTCCTTTCTAATCTGGCTGTCTGAATTCTAGACCAGAGGACATGGAAGGCTTTGAACGACTCCCTCAAAGTATCATTATGAAGCGGAGAGTTAAACGTCCTGCTTGAGTAAGCTCTCCTGCCCTGCAGGGCTGTAGACCTACTGCGCATAACTCACCTGTCATGAATAAACATGCGCCATCCATGGCTTTCTGCTGGGTCTCCTGATTTCGCGTTATGATTCACCGCTCGATTTGCATCGCTGTTATGCTTTTCCAAGTTTATATTAAACTGCAGAAGTACCATGTGATGCTCTGACCGCAGCGATGGTCACGGCTGTTATTTTTAACTGATGCCGTTACATGCTCGGGTCAGGTTCGGGTGCCCGTAGAGCTCATTATTGTAGAGCTAGGGTGGATGTTGGCAACAAATCAAGACCCTCTTCCACTTCAGCCCTGCAGCGTGTCAGATGAAGTACGAGGAGGATGTCGGAGGAAGGCCTGAACATCACTGCAGTCGTATGTGATCCACATAGCAAGCCGCACAACTGTTTACTCTGACAGTGAGTAAACGACTGGCTTGTTCTCATTCTCCAGTTTTCAGTGTGACAGCTGTATAAAGAAGATCATTGAAAAAATAAGACAAAAATTGTTGACGCCACATGGTTTTCCTTTTTAGTGCTAATTTGAGTCACGTGCATGTAGAGACGTGGTTGCGCTGTGGTTTATGAGAGTGAGATTTGCATGTCTGATAAAGCCGCTTGTTGAATCACCGCTATATTTTTTTTTGTGCTGTTAATAGATTTTGAACTTTGCCCCATTCACATTTATCCTCCCAGCTTTTCTTCACACAGGTCGGGTGGGTTAGGTGTCCTTTTAACACACGCACACACACGCACACACGCACAAAGCCATTAAAGGAAACAGCTGCAGGTGGAAAAGTTAAGCAGTTTTTACTCATATTAGAATTTCAACTTAAAGCCCTACTTTGGGTTTTTACACATCCTCTTTGAATGTTATCATCTCATTAAATGGCTGTTACGAGTGGTTATCACTCCCATCTCTTATGATCATGTGATTGAGTGCGTGTTAAATCTCCACGGGGCATTTTGCACTGGCAACCTAGAAAACGGAGCTTTCTAAGCATAAGGTGAAACTATATATTTTAGTCCCTCCAAAACTGCCGCTCCACCCGATCCTACCCCAACTTAATGTTTACAAATTCAGTTTGCGAGGGGCAGCCAATGAAATGAAAGACAGCTTAAAGGAAGGCTAATGTTAAGGGAAGAAATGGTGAAACTGCACTGCACGGTAATGAGGACTAAAATAATAAGGATTATTTTGAGCTGTGAATCATTCAAAGCTTCTCTACTAGATTATTTATAAGAATAACAGTATAACAATAAAATCTACTTTAACTTAAAAACTTAAAAACACAAGGAAGCAACATTAGTTGCTCTTTCAGAGTAAGCACCCTTTCTCGCGTACGTTTCCAGCAACATGCAAAACCCCAACAAAGTGAGACAAGCTTCTGAGTCTGTAAGTAATAGCTGATAAGATCGATTGGTGGAATTTTAATTAGCTGATAGCATCTCATCCACACCTGATGGCTTTACATCAGTAGCGTCATTGATAATACAGGTTGGCTAATGGCTTAGCATGCGTGGTTCCCTGTTACAGCTACACAGGCTGACACATTCGCAAAATGCAAATACAATCATTTTTGCTCTGTGGAATATTTTCACTCTCAATACTGTCAATTTGGTCCTTATTCATGGTGCATATTAGCAAAATCTTAGCATTTATTTATCATCTGCCATTAAATGGGTAGATGCAAAACACTAACTTTGTTCTGTTAATAGGCGCTAACGGTGACAAAACGTGAGCTGCAACCTTCCAGTACATGTCGATGCACTTTTCACAATATTCTCTTAATCACGAATCACCTCCAATCATTTACATGCTTTAATATGCAAAAGCCTAAACCACTTGTCACCATATTTTAAAAGCATCCAAGAGAAATCAGGGACATCTCAGACATGCAGACAGATTCTTATGTTAATGAATTAAGGCATAGTATAATGAAGTGTGAAGATGCTACTAAATTGGAGACACTCCCACGCTGAATAGACACACACACTCAGACAAAGAGACAGAGAGAAAGCAAGACAGGATGATTTTATTTACTGCTGTAATTCTATCAAGCAAAGGCATCATCAGAAACGGGTCACACATGGGTCACGCACTCTCCTCTCCTCTCTTTCCCCACGGAAACCTTTTAGATCCAATTTGCAGTCGTCTTGTGCCCTTGTTGCTTTCTCTCCTAGCTTCAGAGTATTCACCAGCCTGAAGCTCTGTGTGAACTTCTCTTCACACTCTAGAGATTGTATCTGTCATTCCGGGGGGAGATGGAGCAAAAAGGGGATAAGATGTTGACAGGGGATGTCCCTCTTCACTGTTCTATTGAATATATGACACGTGGCACGCGCACACTGTGTATAGTTCTGCGTGTACACGTAATATGTGTGTGCTTGGATGCTTGATCTTACCCCTATTTTCAATAATCTTGCCACACACCTCCACAAGTCAGGAGCAGGGCCCTAGCAGGCTGCATTCTAAATACTCTCAAGGCTGGAGGCAAAGCAACATGAATTTCAATGAATTATTAAACAGGATTATTTATTTACTTCCTCCGCGTCCTGAACCACCTAACTGGCAAATCTACATAGCATTTTTTTTCGAACCTGTGGCACATTTGTATGCATAATTTACTCTCGTGGCTGAATATTTTCTTTTGGATGCCAATTTTAGTGTGTTTTCCCTGCACCTTTGGGAATATTTGAATTGGTGCACTCCTGAAATTCAAATGGACTTTGATTGTACATTAGGTTGTACTCAGCTTGGTGAAGAGAGTCATTGTGAAATGTCAGCATAATTTCTTCTGTGGTACTCACACAGTACCTTTCAATTTTGGTTTGTTTTAGATTAATGGCATCTGTGAATCGAGTGGTATTGTGAGGTGGGCGAGTTTGTGCCATATGTGTGTGTGTTGGACTATGTTGGCTGTAGGAAAAAGTCATGAATAAGCGAACAGAGGACTGGAACCCTGCCAGCTTGTGAGACTCCGACGCACTGCAGATGAGCCAAACCTCCATCCATTCACACGGAGCGCTTCGTGTCGGGGTGATGACATTCTCCCACCGTCAGTGCGTTTGTCGGGATTTGTGCGTTTGTGTCGTCAAGTTTCTCTTAACAGATATTGCGCCTTTTTAAAGGCACAGTAAATATCAAAAGTAAACTTAATAAGCAAACAACCCTATGAAGACTTAATGAGAAAATCTTGCTAATCCATGGCAATCAGCCGTATGTATTTATAAAGCCCTGCCTTGGGTCATTAACGGCACACATCAAACATGGCACCTTAATAAACAGCTACCAGCCCACGTAGAACTGAAGCTCAGAGTGTGTGACCTACGCAAATAGCGCACAGATGAAATGTACATCAAGGAAAATCAGATGGCACCATCATCCCTGCTGTCTGAGCATATTCCAGTGTGATGTGGAGTAGGTGTTAGGTCCAGGACAACACGCATAAAAGTGCAGGGATGAAGGGAAGTTGATAGAGAAGGATGCTTCTTATATCGCTGGTTCGGCTGCAGCGTGAGCCTGAACTGTGACTATTTTGTACAAGGACTGAATTTGTTACAATTAATTAGACCCCTGAGGGATAATAAGTGCATGCATTTGGTGTTCTTTGCTTATTGAGGGAGGAGCTGTTGTCGGTTTAACTGTACTTTGATTACACACCTACATACTAAATGCTCTAAAAGAACAGTCCTTTCAGCTACTCTTCATAATTAGCTTTGCTAATTATTTTTTTACTTATGCATTTATGCTCACGTTGTATTGCACATGAATGAAATGGAAATGCAAATGGATGCAGCCTAAATGTCCTCAGTGGTAGAAGTTTTAAAAATATTTGACATTCACCTGTCAGATAGTTTTTTCATTTTGAAGTCATATTTTAAATGCAATTTAAAAGTTCAGAAGTCAAACTCGCTGTTCAAAGATATGCAAAATCCTGAGAGGAAAAAGACAAAAGTGGAGAACAAATTGCTTTCTCTTGGACTGGAACCCAGAAACCATGTTTCAGAGGGAGGGAAAAGGCACAGAAAGTCAAGAAGCCCTCCCACACAGAGGAAAAGCAAACTTGTGTACAGCTGTAGAGTAGCACATGACTTTCATCAGGTCCAAATGAAAAAGCTCACTGTAATAATCCGGCTTTGCGTTATGATAATGATGCATCGCGGGTATTTCTTGCATTTATACGGAATATAAAGATGAGACACTTCTATTTCAAGAAAATAGGCAGGTATGATGTTATCACAAGAAACAGTCCAGTGTTGCTATGAATAAAAGATAAAGTCAAAGCCTAACTGAGTTTTGTGGAAATCAGTTGAAACGTGGCTTTTGGACAGAAAATACTGCTAAAGAGGAAACTCGTAGAGCCACAGCTTGATGCTTTTTCCGTAAACAAAAGGTTTCACTGAAGTTGTTGAAAGCTTTTACAAAACTTGTAAAAAAAAATGTATGAACCCAACCGCACAGTTTTATTTCAGAGTAACGGCAGATCAGACTCTTCTCAGAAAACCACTCATTCTTCTACCTTTTTTATTTGTGCTCACATGCGGTAGCCTCCTCTGCCCTCAGAATCTCACAGTGACGAGTTTGTTTTCTATTGTAATTAGAAAAGTTTCTTCTTATCATGACTTAAATGTTGCAGTAACCTTGTGTCATTATTATGAGAAAATAACTGTCCTTTCTTAGCCGTACACTGCTGTGTAGTTTAATCAAAGCTTCTTCAACCACCGTCTGCCACACAGTTGTTCAAGGGAAGGAATACGTTTCATCTGGCTGCAGAGTTTCGCACAGCTGGTGCAGAGAAGACCTCTGACCTCTACCTCTGTCTGACTAGGCGAGCCAGCAGGGTTCACATCATTGTCTCTTCCACATGTACAGTACGAGGTTGAGTGGAACCATGGGAAGTAGTTTGATGTGTGAGCTTAGCGTGATATATCCGATGGTGCTGAGTGTGGGGGCTGGGCTTTGGCTGCGGCCTCCCGTGGGAGCTTCACCTCTGAACCATTTGCTCCTGAATGTCTTTTTTTGAAGTCCTGGGGGAAGGTTAAGTGCTGACAGTTATGTATAATGGCTTCCTCGGGTTATGTTATGTTTGGGGAAAGAGCTGTGCTGCGTTGTCATTTGTAGCCTTGTAAATGCTGTTGAATCAAATCCAGCTGGGCTGAGGCTGAGTGCTGCAGTGCTCCGGTTATACGGCAAACATAATCATTAGAGAAACGGTACTATTCAGCCCGGCATTGTGCTGATGCGCTCTGACATAAGGATATGTGAGGGAAGTTGCATTAAAAAATCTCAGAGGGCACCTCCCTTTCATCACATGGCCACGCACTGCACCATCCACAGCAGGGTCTAAACAGAGGAGGGCTGAGCTGATGACATGCTGTCGAATAGAAACAGAGTTTAAGAACTGAGCTGGGTTAACACAGGCGGACAACAGCATTGCATCTGCTGCTCAGCATTCCTGCTCCTTTATCCAGCCTCTTTCACGCTCTTTTTTTTTTTTGTATACCCTTTGCTTTTTCAGTGTCTTCAACATCATTTTTCTTCTCGCTCTGCTCTTTGACATTTACCTCCCTCCTCATTACTCACCCCTCTCTCTTGAATGCTCTTTGGTGTGGTCTCTTGTCTAGCTTGTGTTGAACCATCCTGTAATGCCTCTGCTTGTTTTATTTGTTTTACTGAATCAAGGCCACAACAGTGAGCTCTGACAGGCCTCTCCATCATGCTCGGTCTGGTGATTGATCTCAGATGGGCTTCATGAGACTAAGGACTTACGAAACAAACAAACGGGGTACGCACGAGATGCCCGTGAAGCGTTTTGCACACACAAACACACGCTGTCGCACCGTCGTACTTCTCCCGGCGATAGTTGACGTCAAGGTAAAAGCTAAACGGTGAAAGTGAAATAATTGAATTTCTATGCTGCCTGTTGTTTGATGGCGATGAAGCATTTTCCAGCACGTTTCAATGTTATTAGTTGTGAGGACTCACAGTAAAAGCCCTTTTATTCACACTTATTAAGATTAGCCTCCATCAGCACATTAGCATGGATGCTGTGGCTTCTTGGCAAGAGCTCTACATCTTACATCCAACTCAATCATTTATGCTGGCCAGTGTTGGTGTCCAGCACCGAAAGATGGCACATGGGGAGGGGGAAGGTGGGGGCAACAGCCTGCTCCTCAGATGTCCTCAATACATTGGTATAAATCATTATGGTTTTGAATAAATCCCATGTGCTGTGTATTAAAATATTTCTTTAGAAATCTTTGGAAATTTTGTCTATGCAGTTCTGCACCTCTCTAAATCAGATAGCATTGATCCATCAAACCCTTTCAGCATCATTACCAAAGAGGAAACTTCTGCAGTTACCTCTGTTTGATTGCTACAAGAGCGAAATGAGATCCAAACTGCACGGTATCCTGCTTTCTTTTGCACACGGGTGCTCCATTGATAACAAATGATAACAGTGGATTCTCAGAAGGTTGTTTGAGCAAAACGGTCGGCTCATTCGACGGGCCTGCAGTGGCACAGCTGTCAGAGTCAGCACTGTATTAGTGAGCATGTGCATACAGTGCAGGGGGTTTGTGTCTCCTGTGATAGAGGAGACACAAACCCCCTGCAAAAGGTAATGAAAAGAAACGAGAGAGGCGCAGAGGGGTGCAGAGTCAGACCTGAACAAATAGTCCCGAGACAAAACACCGAGCGACTAGCCTAACTATTCACAAACACTTTGAAAACGAATAATCTGAGTGTTAATACTTTTTTCTGATTGAACTCAGTCCCACTTTCTCTTTAATTTTCTTGCTCCGTTCACTGATGCTCTTTGACCTTTGGCATATTTCCTGCATAAACACATTCCATTAACAGCAAGTTACTTCAAGCAGATAATTTGCAGTCTGTTAAGGTTAACTGTGTTGAACTCAGATTACTTCCTAAAATTTCACGTGTGAGCTTTCATATGCGAGCTCTTATTTCCATATGATATGAATTCCCTCTGGGACCCGTTACGGTTGCTCAGTGAAATGCCACCGAATGTGACATTTAGACCACTCAAAGTGCTGTTTCATTTCCGTAGAAAGGATCTGGAATTTATATGATTAATCTCTGGCCATGTTCTTATGAGGGCTCTTATATCCATAAAGCGTTGAATCTGGAACGGCAGTCCCTTTCAGGGCAAAACATCAATAACTGAAACGCTAAGTCATTACTCTTTAATTGAATTGAAGTTGTACTGTTTTTCCTGGTTATTTGCTAGAACACTGGAATCACTTCTCATTAACATGAACTAACATCCACTATATCAGGCTTTCGTCAATTCAAAGCAGTAGTTTGTAGCAGGGTCTTTCCTTCCGATCAGCTGTGATTGACACATGACACCAAGGGGGACGTGTTAATTAAAGCTGGTCTTCATGCTATAGGAGAAATAGATTTTTCAAAAACACATCAGAGAATCTCATGACAACAATATTTCCAGCTGATATTGTTGATATCCAACTGAAACTGATAACTTCTGACAAAGTTCTGAACAAAAATAATTCTCAAAGTCTACAATCAAGAGACGACTTGATTTGATCCACGAGATTTTACAATAAGGTCCAAACTGCTGGTTACACTTGAGAATAAGAAAACATACTGCACAAGCAAACCAAGAGTTTTCCAAGGCAAAGAAATGGGATATTCTTTCACGGCCAAGTCAGACAAAAGGTCTAGAGTTCAGGTTGTCACTGGCTGCATAAAATGTCGATCCTGTTATCAGAAACAATCCTTATATTTTAAATTATGCTACTTGGGTTACTTTTGAGGGGGACTGTGAATGCTATACTTTTGCTAAACCACTCTGCACTTCAGTCACATCTTGATTGCTTGACATTGCATTGGTGTGCAAAAACATATAGACCAAACTGTCCAGTTCCTACACTGACTGAAGCTATCCCATCATAGTCTGCAGGTTTGTCTGTCGCTGTAATTGGAATGTTTCTCCCATTTGTGGCACCAGTGAACAGAGGGTTAACAGGCTACTACTGGCAGTGGAAAAAGGGGTTAGATGCCCTTTTAGTAGGTTTAACTGCATTTAAAAAGCATACACTCTAATACACTCTAATTTTGCTGTAAAAAGGGTATCAGTGAGGGAACGAGGACGAGGGCGGGGGGGTTGGTGGGATGAGGGAGAGGCGAGCGGCAGAAAGGACGAGCGAGTAAGATAATGAAATTCCCACTTGGCTTGTCCGTCCACGAGCTCGGCACATTAATGAATGAGCAGAACTCGTCCGTCGCACTGGAATTGGAGCGCGCACACAACAATAGCCCTTTGCCTAACGAAAAGCAGGGTGCAGGACTGCTTCAATTTGCTTCTGCTCTCCCACAGAGCTTGGCATTCAGTAGAGCATTCCTTATTCAGAGAAAGCATCCATGGCAAAATAAAACTAGTGCCATCTGCCCCATCTCCCCTTGCTTCCCGCCACAAAGCAGATGATTATCAACTGGAGGCTGCTCTGCTTCAGCGGAGCACTGGAGCATTGCCAGCAACCAAAATATCAACTGTCTGCATTTGGAAACTTTTGACAAGTCACAGCCTTCCCCATTTTACTTCGAGTCTCTCAAAGGAGCTCGTTCTCTACACACCAGATTCAGTGACATTTAATGCAGTACAGTACTTTTGGAAATACCGTGTATAATTACAGTTTATGTGTCATTCTGGTTACCGTATGTTTTATTGAAGCAGAAATTCTATAGTGATGATAACGTTCTTCTTTGAGCCCAGTAACGCTCTGTGCTTTCTCTTTCTTGGCTTCTCTGTACAGAAACACATTTATAGCCAAAGGAAAGCCAAAGACACTACAGGACAATAGAGATGGAGACCACAGGGGTCCATTCAAACCCTCCCGTGCTTCTCTTTATGGAAAGTGTGTATCTCAGCAGGCTGCTGTGTCACATGTGGTGTGCAGCCGATAGAGATGCACACTAATACACCCCTAGCTGTGGTTACATGTATTGATGTTGTATTTTAGTAGATTTTCAACACAGGTTGCAGTTTTCAGAAATAAGTATGGGGCTAGTCTATTTTTGTCATCTTAACAAAATTCAATTAAGAAACTTAAAACAACAGTAAATTAATTACCCTTAGAAGTATTGCTATTGTATGTTTAGTCAAAGCCTGACACACTGTGGCTTCTTCCTCATTTCATTGCTAGACTGTGCTTCAGGCGATATGTTTCTTCTTTACCGTTGTAAATATTTGCTAACTTGCCCAATAGGCAGATTAAAGTATAATTATGAAAGTTAAAGTATGCATTTTCCACTCCTTTTAATGGTTTATCTTCACGCTGCTGTCCTTTAAAATAAACGAGTTGAGCGCCACAGACAGACTGAGGCATTTAAATGTTGTTGTTCGGCTTAGATGTGTTGGTTCGGAGCCTTTTTTTTATTGCCTTTGCTGACAATATCAGAGATCATCTCTGTTATGGTACTGGCTTGAAGTCACAGTATTGGTACATATAATTGTACTGTTATTTTCTAGTAAACTCGCACACTGTTTCACTCCTTCTGGCTTTATCTTTTGGATAATAAACCACAAAGAAGCTGAGAAAGTCCTCAACGCAAACATGGAATACAACAACATCCATTCAAAATAAAGTGGGAGTGGGACATTCTCTTTTCTTATCACCCTCACAGTGTTTGAGGCACGTCTATGTCCTGCCTGTCATTGTACATCCAATGTCCATCCTTTCATTAAATGGATTTTCAATATAAAAGAATCCCTCCCCTCTGCCCTAATCCGATTTACAGCCTAGTCTGCCTTTTAAAAACCTTTAAGTCTACCGCTTGGCTTGGCTAGCCTTTTCTCTTTTGTTTTTCTTTTCTTTACATCATAGATCTAGGAGATACAGATGACATGAGAGGGACAGAAAGTGGATCACAGTGATGAAGAAGAACAGCTGGGATGGAGAATGGAGAAGTAGAGGCAGAGAATTTAACTAGCATGCAAACACAGCCGCTGCAGATGCCACAGTCTCTCCATTGCTGCTGTTTTTCCTCCCAGACTGAGGAGCTTAAACTGAATAGCTTAAGTAATGATTTATCTGCCATTCATATGAAAAATGGAATACATGCCAACAGACAATACCATTGCATACTGTAAATGAAATGTGTTCAGAACCCATAGGAAAAAAAGGGGGACAGGAAAGATTACAGAGAAATCATATCAGGGGATTATCAGTGCTTCCACCCATGTCAAGCCGGATCATTCCTCTAGGTGAGCTGGAAAGATGGTAGGTTACAAGGATTAGAGCAGACAATAAGGTGCAGTAGGAACAAGATGGTCACATAAGAAGAAGGATGACCCAGTCCTCAAAGGGATGTTTTAGACAGGTCACACATTGTGAAAACAGCATGCTGCCTTTTTTCATTAAAAAAAATCCCCCAAACTAAAAAAACACCTTTACATTCCTGTTACTGCATGGTGAGCCGCAGTGCTGCAGTGCTGCTTTTGGTAATGCCAGGTGAAAAGGGCCCAGGCTGAGCCCAGCGAGTTTCCAGCTGTCACCATTTGTGTCATTTGTGAACTCTGAGTGGGGAGTGAGGTGAGAGTCAGGTTTGCTTCAAGCCATGAGGAGGCACTGCACGGAAGATATTCACTACCAGTCCCCCTTCTTAACACTTACAGTGTATATGTGTGTGCATGCATGCGTAATTTTGCATGTGCACAGGCACAGTGGAAACACATCGTTATTTGCACGAGGTTCATATTCATTAACAGTTCATACAAGAGAGCATAATTAAAAGCTTGCTGTGTTTGTAATTACCCTGTAGCACCTGTTCCCCCACTGCATGTCTCCTCTTCCCACAATGTAACACTCACATTTTCTCATAGGTAGTGTGAAGGCTCAGGGGCACAATTTATTCTTTAAAGTTAGATGAGATTCATAAAGTTGAGATTTGACTCATTAAATCAGAAGATCAGAACATGAATAAATGGGAACGCTGGGGCAACCCAAGAGCAATGCAAATGCAAATAGTGAAGGACACAAATATTTAAATGTGGCAAACACAATATTTATTTCATTGTTGAAAGTAGGCAGCTTAATGGAAACTAAGCGTTACAGGCAGTGCAATAAAATATTTCACATGGAAAAATGTGGAAACACGGCACACACATGCAAGTGCAAGTGTCACAAGAAAAGAGATAACTGGGCCGTTAGCTGCCCTCTAAAGGGCTCTGCATCTTTGATGAGGTGTGAGGCAGTGTGTGAATGTGTGTGTTCATACAAAAATGTGTCAGAGCACAGGAAAGCTTTTCACTCATGAGCCCTGATGCTTAGTGACACCTTCATTTAGTGTTTTTGCAGAACGGTGGTACTACCAAAGGGTCAAGACGGCTGTAAGGATTCATCCTGGGACTTTGCCGAGCTGGTTTATTGAGTTAGGAGCAGTGAGTGTGGTGAAGGGGAGAACAGAATTGTAGGATTAAAGGAATGGAGATGGGCTGCCAGATGATGTTTCATTAGGGAAGTCATTACTCACCTGGGTTGCTGTAACTGTCAGCTGTAAAATTTTCCTCGTTCTGTTGGAAGAGGATGGTTAGAGAAAACAGAAAAGGACGTTTTTAGGGCAACTGGGGTAGCTGAAGGTGGGAGCTTTGAAACAGCTGGAAAAAGGTACTTCAGCGATTTTATACTTTTATAAAATTAGCGAACTCAAAAGATTCTGATTTTGAAAAGGATTGGCTGCTGCAGGGGTTTAACGTAGCACCTTTTGCCCATCATAAAGCATACTGTGTGACACAACAGTATGTGAAACTGTGAAGTTCCACATGCACAGCTGTCGCCACTCTCCAGCTGTCTCCAGAGAAAAACAAATGTATATATATATATATATATACAGTATTGTGTAAAAGTCTTGTGCAAGCCCCATTACTTTATATTTTGTTTCCAAAGAGGCAGACTTTCTTGTAATTTCTAAAGTGATTTTGATCAATAAATCTCCCGGCTGTCTGAAGGTATTTCAAAGTTTTTCTTTGGACCATTCCTTTTTTTCCGACTTAATTTACCCCCCCCCCCCCCCCCCCCCCCAACACACACACACACACACACACATTTTTTAAGTTGGTTTATGTTGACAAAACAAAAAAAGGAACATGACTCAAAGGATGATCATGTGTTGTACCTACATATAACAATTTTGCTAAGAAATAATTTTAAATTGTATCTTCAGACACTTCAGTCACAAAAACACATCATCATTTGTTCCCATTTCTTAAGCTGCATCTAATCAGAAGATTTCACATTTTGGCAGGCATAAAATAGTATTTTTGCTTTAACAAAGTGATTCCCAAAGAGCTATTAGCCAAAAACCTGGCATATCTTGGCAAGCTGTGCAGTGTGTGCTTAAAAAATTTGAGGAAACTGGATGATTGGAAGGCAAAAGAAGAAGTAGCAGGCCTAAAAAAGCAGATGAACAGTATCTTATAGTCATCTCCTTAAGGAAAAAGGAGGAAAAAAACAGCAGACCTGAAACAGGACCTGAGAGATGCATCTGACCATCTACTTTCACTGAACCCTTATCAGAAATGGTCTCAGTGTGGGTGACTGTCAAGAAGCCAATTTTAAGGACAGGAAAGAAGGCTGAGGTATGCCAGATTATACAATAACTGAACTGTTAATAACTGGGAACATGCCTTGTAGACACATTAATCCATATTTGGAATTTTTAGTTCAAATTTTCAACAGTATGTACGGAAGAGGTCAGGAGAAGGTCAGTTGTCGGTGATCTTGTCAAAACTGATATGGTCAGTACGGTCAGATTTTGATCCACTATGGAATTCCATCTAGAAAGCATCTGATTGGAAGCAATTTCATTTTTCAGCACAGCAGTGATCCTGAACATACTGCCAGTGCAGTAAAAGCATACTGGAACACTATCAGTCATGGATTGGCCTCCCCAGAGCCTGGACCTCAACATTATTGCAGCAGTGTGGGATCATCGTGACAGAGAACAGAACAGAAAGCAGCCAACATCCTAAGAAGAGCTTTAAACGTCCTTCAAGAAACTGGCAGAACAATTTCTGAAAACTGCTTAAAGAAATGACAAGAACACTTGTCTAGAAAAGTTCAGGCTGTGTTGAAGAATAAAGGTTGTCACATGACTTCCAAGCCTGTTAAAATGGGAACAACTGTTTTTGACTTACATGCTATACTTCCATTTTCCTTTTCACTAGGAAAATATGAAGGACGGAGGCTATTCAGTATTTCGACAGAATGAAGATTCTTATATTGAAAAATGATCAACTGCTTGCACTAAATTAAATACAGCAGACTCAGTGAAACCTTTTATCCATCAAATCAATATTTTTGCTCATTAAACTCATAGCTGTAAAGCAGCATAATCCAGCTTTTCTTTCTGAATCAGAAAACCAATATCATTCAACAGCCACTGTTTCATAACGTCTGCTACTGTCACTAATATATATAAATTATATTGTTGTTAAATATGTAAGGTTCATTGCTGTTAATGCAACATTCATTCAGTAGCACCTCCAAAAACGTTCATATTTCTGCCTCGTTGTCCAATTATAGATGTAAACAGAAGGTTTGAATTGTAATTATTAAACACTGTTGTGAAAGTGAAATAAATAAATTGAATTTGATAAGATTTTTGTTAAAACTGCTTCACACCTCTCGAAAGGCTTTTGCTTTTAAAGCGACTTGTTAGGCAGGCTATCACTTGTCACCAAATACGCCTGGTGATGGGGGTTAATACCATGCTTTTCACAGGATAAGTACTGCTTATGATATGCATTCTGAACTCGATGTGCAAATTTCATGTTAGCCTTTAAGAAATGACAGGTTCAGTCCTGAACGAGAGAACAGAAAAAACCCAAGAGGGGTGAATGGGAGTAAATGTGGTACATATTAAAGGAGCACACAAATGGGAGGGACATGGGAAAACAGATTATCCAAATGGGTAGATTGACTCCTTTACTTCTCAGTTCAAACCAGTTCTGCCCTATCACTGACTGACAGTGAATTCCTCTAGAAACTTAAAAGGTCAAAGGTGGATGAGTAATGACTAGCCTGCACAATTACAAATGGATAATGGCTCCCACCTCCCACCTTCCTCCTAATCTGATGGCTTTGCAAAGCAAAGCTCAGTAATGACACTCGTTTCATCCAGGCCACAGTGGGAATTTCTTTCAGCTGTCTAGCATGATAATGACCATTTGGCCAATTTTCTCTCTTTTATCAGGCTTGAGCTTCCTTTTTGTCTGAGACTCAAAATGTCTTCTCAAGGTGGAAATGTCTCCTTATGAGACATAATTTAACGCTATATCTGTGCTGAGCTGACGACGTTTTTAAAAGACATATTTTTCTTCAGGGCCTCAAAACAGCCTCAACACTAAAAGGGGTGACTGTGACAATGTCACGTTGTAGTGTGGATGATGATAAAGCTTTTGTTTAGTTTTTTTACCCCCCTAAATGATGACGTACGTCCTCACAGCTGCAGTCGGGGAGCAGTGTCGGTGAAGTCTGGAGACGTGAACTTCTCTGACACCTCTAGTATGTGCCTGCTCATTTTGAATGTCAGTATTACAAATTATAGATCGTGCCAGCTGTTCTGAAAGCAGAACCATACCACAGAAAGCAGAAGGTGATGGAAGGGGAATCTAACTTGCAGAGACTCAGGGGAGACACATTTGCTTTTCTGTCACACACAAAAACTTCAAAAATCAAACATTTCAAATTGTTTTTAATTTAAAAATGTGCATTTTGTCGTTGTTTGGGGAAAAAAGTGCTCTAAAATGTCTTGTGCAGTTGATGTAAGCAGCTTTCTGTTACTGTGACAAAACATAAAACTACCTAATGCACCATCTTAAATTTTAGGTCAGTGTTTTTTAGTATTTCTTGTTTTCCTCGCTGAGAGCAATGGAGATAAACCAGGGACAAAGCACCAAGGGTGTGGCGTGTGAACAAGGCCGGCAATTAAGTCTGTCTGAAGAGACTAAATACATTCCCTCCATATTACCAAGCAGCTCTGGGAGACAACCACTCTCATTGTTTAAGCCTGCGGCAGCCTTGGAGGCGATGGTCGGGGTGAGGAGTATCAAGTTTATACAGGGGATGAATAGAAAATTTGATAAAAGCAACAAGTGCGACCCCACTTTCAACCATGGCGCGTTCATCTTTCAGACTGAGACAGGAAGGTGAGAAGAGGAGCACTGGGAGGCCACAGCAAGAGAGAGACGGTAAATAGGCAGGGAGAGGGGGTGAAGCAGAATACCATCACAAAGCCTGGCATTATTTTAGTGGACCTCCCTCTCCTGTGGGAGACTTGGCTGAATGCATCTCTCCGGGGGCACAAACTCAGTCAAGGCAACAGTGCTCAGCCATTCATTTATCTGAAAAACAAGTAGAATGAGTCAGAGAACGAAGCAGAATGGGCGCCGGTGAGAAACGGCATCTCTACACAGACTCAAATTATTAGTCTGACAAGGAAGTTTTAACAGATGACACTACATATTGAACATGTGTCACCACTAGTGACACGGCAGCGTTGGTCTTACTCAGACCAGTGTCGAGGTTATAAAGACGCGCAAAGCTGTAATCCTGTTGGGGCTCTTTAGGATTTGATGTAAGAGATTTCCTCAGTGCTCATCCTTCACTGTAGATCCTGTTGATGTTGCAAATTGTTTTAGCCTCTTGGCTTGGCTAGTGTTTCCCTGGCCCTTCTCACTGTCTACTTTAGGCTGGCAGCAGCACAACAGGAGCTGTCCTACTTATAGATTTTTAGGCCTTTTTTATGCAGTTTTTGTGCAATACAATTGTTCTTGTTTTTGGCTTTTTCTTTGGTGTGCCTACATGCACTACACACTGTGATGCAGTCACACGTGATCTCATATTTTTGATAGATCCCAGCGTGCTGATTTGTTGCATTTTCTTTGAAAACATCTGACAGTGAATCCTTGAAGCAGTAGTAATTTCCAGGTCAATGTGAAGTTAAAAACACCAGGTGAATACTGCTGAATTATTCTCTTCTGTTGTTCCTACATCAAAGGCAGATTTTTTTTTTCCAGTTGCCTCTGGCCACGTGTTTAAGCAACGCCACAGCTAGTAGAACGTTCTGTCAGCTGTTAGAGAACTCAATAATATTTACAGAATCGCTCAACCAGGCTGTAGCCTTAGCCAGGAGGCCGTAGACTCGCATAATGTCCTACCGCAGCCCCCTTGCCCGCTCCCTATAGCCTGGATGCCTGTTAGTACACTGGCAGGGAACAAGCGCTTTAGCCCACCTAAGAACAGGTGATCCTTCACAGATGGAAGAGGCTGCACCCAAGGGAGTTCACGCTCTATCGTTTGCATCTTTGGCTCATAAATCTTTTATAAAAGATGTCAGTTTTGCTTACACAGAGGGGAGGCAAATGCCCCTCAGGACCAGGATGAAATACAGGTACAAAAGGCTTCGGCAAGCTTTAGCTGGTTTGTGTGTCTGCCTGCATGTGTGGGAACGCGCAACTTTCTTTGTGTAACCCTTTCTTGATTCTAATTTGGTGCATGCTCCCTCTTAAATGCGCTTATCATGTGTTACAACACATTTACCATACTAATAGCGATGACCATTTAGATGCAAATGAGCAAAGGCTGTTTTGGAATGTATCCAAGTCCCCTCCCCCCTCACATTACACTGGATTCCTGAATCGCTTAGTTTGAATATGTATTTATTCTTTGCTGGGGAAATATTCTACTGCACAAAAGTACCAGTCTGTGTGTGTATGTGTGTGCATTATTCATTCACAGTGACATATTTAGATACACATGCATTTAGCTGACGACAAACAGAATGACAAACAATATTCCATTTAAGATGCTTAGCAGTGTGCAAACAAAAAATCCATCCTCTGTGTCCTTGTGTCCTTTACTTCTTCGCCTCCCCTCTGTGTGCAGCTTTTTTTCTTTAAAGGAAGTGCTGGCTCATGGACTGTCTGCCGTATCGTGGCTCTAACTGCTTGTGACATCAATGCTGTTAGCTTTCATCTAATTGTCTCTGGCAATTTTTTTTTTTTTTTTTTTTTATTGGGGAGGAACAGCAGTGAAATTTAATACATTTATTATGAAACCGGGACTGTCAGGTAGTCACACAAATACACACGCAAACACACACACACCCGGCTTGTGCCGCTCGCGTCGTTATTATTCTGTCAACACCACATTGCTGACGAGCAGTTGGCCTCCCTAACCTTTGCGATTGTTTTGATTTGTCATTTGTGTAGTACATACAGCATGATGAATATTTTACCTTTGGTCAGCCCAGAAGTAGACGCGAATGAGGCCTGTAGAGAATAATGCGGATCCGTGTAGACAGCTGTATCCTTGTTCACACTGATGTCCCACATCAAACAAATAGGAGACAGAATTTGAATGCAAACATGTACAAGCCGAGCCGCTCCGAGGCTTCCTGTAAATGTCAATGTGCGTTTATGCATGAAGAGAGCCGGCGGGTCCTCCTGATAATTTCTGCCACCCTGAAGTCATTGTTGCCATGTAATTGTATTTGCGCAACTCACCTGTTTGCTGGGGGAGTGATACTGGCACTGTAAATCAAATTATGTCGTTTATTCCGCTTCTAATGAGTGATTTAATGATATAAGTGTGTTGGGCTAATGCCAACCTGCGGCCATAAGAAAACAGCGTTCTGCTAGGGCTGACTTGAAAGCCAAATGAGTGCTATTATTACTTGTGTGCTGCATGAGTGGTCATGATGAACAGAAATTAATCACACAGCCTTCCTCCAGACTTTGGTGTTTGTTTCTTTAGTTCCTCCTTCTGTCTCACACGCGCGGCTTTTGTTGATATTCACTTCTTGCGTTGGGATGTCTCTGAGTCTCCTTTTAGCTGTGAGATAGCCGGTCGGTCTGCCTCCATATTTTCTGAGGTTATTGTTTGTAACCTCTCTCTCCCATCACTAATCTGTCCACATACCAGTTCATCAATTATAATTACCGGCTGTTTCCTTGTAATAATGCCTCATAGTCAGAGATAGGGCAACGATGTGAAAACACATCGGCTGTATTAAAGATCGGCGTTAGTTACTCTACCAGAATATTACAAGCCTTGGGCTTGTATGGCATACAAACTGCCACCAGATGAAGAAAAATGCCTAGTTTTATTATCACATTTCCCTCAAGCAGCTTAATGCAATTTTGCGTTCATCATGCTCCTGTAAACTTATATTGGATTTGCACTGTATGCCATGAGATGATTAGCAAACTTGCACACTTGAGATCAACACTCAAACTTGGGAAAAGCTGCTCAGGTACTACAGTTGAGTAACTTCATCAAACAGAAGGGTGACTAAAAAGTGTTTTCTCACCGTCTAGCCATAAAGAAACCAAAAGGGGGTTCAGTAATGCATCTTTTTCTCTGTTGAGCTGAGAGGAAAGTGAGAGTAAATGACTATCGATTGGCCAGCCGCAGGGTTGGGGTTCGTGGCCTGCTAACTGCTAGTCTGGATGAGTGGCTATTATTAGCATTGCTCAACATGTCATGCACGACCCAGGTAAGTGGCTGTCTCTGACAAATGCTGTTTGCCAACCCAGTCCATTATCTGTGGGAGCAGGATGACCGCTGGGCCTCACTGCTAATATGCAAGGAGATGCTTATCAGTTCAAATTAAGAGGAGGCCTTCCCAGAGACCAAGCGATGTAATTGTTTTTGACAAGCCACAGCCCTCCAGCCTTGAACCCTCCAGAGAGAAAATAGATGCAACTCTTCACATGGGTGGAAGCAGAGGGAGAAAGCTGAGACCAGCGCTCATGTAAGATGGCTTACATCGTAGCGTGTTGAGTTAATTATCGATTTCATCTAATGGTCCGTCGCAAAGATGTGGATAAGATCGTTGTTACATGTGATCTGATATGCTGTAAGATCTATTGTGTTTTCTAATGACTTGTCGGTGATTCATCCGATGTTTCAGATTTCACAGATATATATAGATGTTCAGCTTATATGTAAATGACTGACAGCCAGTTTGTGAGAAATAACTAGGGATGGGTATCGTTTAGGTTTTATCCGATACCGGTGCCAAACCGGTACTTTTGAAACGGTGCCGGTGCTTAAACGATACTCAAACCGGTGCTTAAAGAATGGAGAACACAAACTTTGTCCAAAAACCTCTCATGTTCAGCTGTTTTTTTGTAAAAAGATAACAATGTTAGCCTTTTCTGCAGCTATGGGGCATATATGGTATCACTCTTGGCTGGAAGCAGTGCTTAAACAATGGAAAAAAACACAAACTTTGTCCAAAAACCTCTCATGTTTAACTGTTTTCCACTTTTTCTTTGGTCATTTTAGCCTTTTTGGCCAGGGTGAAGGGAGTATCTGCCATCAAACAAGAAGACAGCCGCATGTAACTACGACGGTGTTTGCTAGTTCACCTTACATGCATTAATGTAATACCGTGGTTAGCCTACTCAACGTAAATTACACACGAACAACATTAAGCTACTCACGCAGAGAAGAACGGCTGCTGCTGCCATCATCATCCGTCATCATTTCTGCTACACTGGCAGGGCTAGGGGCCAGGACTCTAATCTTCGGGTTTTTGGGGGATGTTGCTAACTCCGGGTCCGATAACAGGCACCACACCCGCAGTAGATGTGCTCGGTGTGAGGTCTCGCAGCAAGCTATCAAATATGGCGCATTTCTCGGCTTTTAAAAAAAACGCTATGCGTCGCCAGGTGTTTCATCAGATTTGAGGTGTTACCTCCTTTGACAGTATCAGCTTAAAGCACTTGTTGCAGGCTGCTGAGTTTGCATATTTTGCTGTGAAGTACAGCCAGACTTTTGACCGCTTCGCCTTGGGCATTTTAATCTGTAGCTCTGCTCTAAAAGAACGTACGTACATGGACACGCCTACTATCCTCGGAAACGTAAAATGATTGGCTAGAATTCAAAGTGTATCACATCTCAGGAATAAAAGCACCGAAATAAAGCACCGAAATGTGTGCTGCTTTTCGGTCTGGTTACTACCGTTTATGTCAGAACCGGTGCCATCATGGCACCGGATACCGGTACCCATCCCTAGAAATAACACATTATATGTCATGACTTGATTGTGCAAAGTGCCTTGTAATGTGTCAGTAAACCATAATCACCCTGTTTTAAAAGTGAAGTCTTGTGTATCGTCTTAATAGTGTGTGGTCTGCTAGCTACTTTAAATATAAAGCCCTGTTTTTGCAGTGTTGAACAATCCACGAGGTTTTGCAGTAAAATGGGCCATAATTTGCCCGACATATTTATGTATGACTGATGTAGTTGAGCAGCAGACTTTCCAGGAATGTTTCTGTGAATACATCTCCATCCAAGTGAACATGTTTAAATGCTCCTGATTCCCACACTGTGAGGGCTACAGCGCTGATAGTACAAGTCAAATGTAACATGTGACTCTTTTGAATGTCCGTCTTTGAGGGGATTTGAAAACATGCACATATTTCTAGTATTTTATCCATCCGTTTCGGTCGTTCATTCGGTTGTTCCCAACTCGGTGAGAACCTGGCTCTGCCCTGGGGCCTCCTCTTGGTAGAACATGCCTAAAACGTCTTGCCTATGAGGCATCCATGATGCATCCAAATCACATGCATGAACCAACTAAACTGGCTCCTTTCGATATTGAGGAGCAGCGGCTCAACTCTGAGCCCCTCTTGAATAATCGAGCTCCCCACCCTATCCCTAAGGGAGGCAGCCAACCTTTGAAGGAAACTCATTTCCGTTGCCAGTATCTGCGACCTCATTCTTTTGGGTAGAGCTTGTGACCATAGGTGAGGGTAGGAACATAGACTGACCTGTAAATCGACAGCTTCACTTTTATGCTCAGCCCTCTTCGCTGCATCTGGGGTTGCCGGACCATCTATTTATCAATCTTGCACTGCACTCTCCCCTCACTTGTTAACAAGCCCCTCCCCCCCAAAAAAATAAATAAATAAATAAATAAAGAAATTAAAAAAAAAAGAAATTAAAATTAAAGTTTTACACTTGGTGTAGCAACTCATCCTGGACTTGGAAGATGAGATTTGAGATAAAATTTGCTTACCTGACTGGTTAACAGAGTCTTCTGAGATGTGAAAACCACTCACACAGTTACAGATATTACACATCAGCAATCTCCTCTCAGCGAAAAGTGCTAAGAAAGATCTGGTTGATAGGCACGAATACCTCTGACAGTCAGTCCCTCAGGGAAATGTGTTTACTAATTGTTTGTTTTTACTGGCTATGGTACACTCCATTTGTCAGTATTTATGACTTAGAAAGACAAAGCGACAGCTGGTGCTTGAAGAGACGGGACAGAAATGGTATGTCTTGCAAGATTGCACATAACTGCTGTTTCAGGTGTTGCTTTAGAATTAAAGAGAAGAGAAACAACAGGGTGTAAAAGCGAGACAAAGAAGTGAGAGGATTAGAAGATGCAACGATATGCAGCCACTGAAACACAGGTACGAAACCTCTTGACTAGACATCCATCTACGAGTCACAGTATGGACTGTCTTTTTACTGCTGATATGTAAAATCTGAAATTTTAGTGTCAGCGCTCATTAGAGTTTGTTTTTCTCATCTCAGTGCCAAGAAAACAGACCCAGTTTTTTTGCATTTCCTTCGAAATTTTTTTTGTTGAAGTTGCTTTTTCGCTTGAGCCATATGGTCGGGCCCTGTTGCAAGCTGTTCAGCTGAATAGGAAGACAAAAGTTAGGTACCTAGAGACATCATTAAGGCTGAGGAGGCCTGTTTTAAAAGTTTCAACAGCTTTGAATAGAACATACTTGTTGATTTGGGGTTTTCTTTTTTCAAAAGTGTTTTGAACCTTACAAATCAGCTACCTGTATCTGTATGTGCCGGCTTAATCATCAGAATTAAGTGCGAAATTCTGATGATTATGATGAATAAATGCTTTTTTGGGTTTTTAATTTTTAGTTACCGTTAGCTCTCTGGTAATTGTCAAAACTTTGATCATGTTTGGAAAAATAGGCTCCGAATGATGACAGCTGATGGGTCTCAAAATGTTAACATTTATCACACATGCACACACGCGTGCACACACACACACGACGTCCCTAGCAGTCTCTCTCCAACGCTGAGATCCGAAACCGATTTAATATCTGTCATGTCCCCATTAAAATCAGAGCGTTAATTACACCTTATAAAAAGCCTGTCATGTTTCATAATCCCACAAGCAGCAACAATTCAAACTCAATCAGCCACACAGGTCTAGCGTTGAATTAGCGCACTGTCAGTCTGTAATTGAATAGTTGTCCAGCCCAGGCATGAGGCTGCCAGTTTAAACATGTTTATTATTCCCCATCTAGATCTTATATCTGACCTTGAAGCTTTAGCGGCTCATTCTTTCTCCTGGCACATGGTCTGAAGGAGGCAGTGAGCTGCCAGTGTGCCAGAGGACAAGTGCTGTGCTGCGCACGGTTGAGATGCAGATCACGTTAGGCTGCCTTTGGCTGGCTGGCTTCTGAGAAGCAGACTAGTGCTCACACATCTGACCTGGTTGTTTCTCCCTCGGTTCATCTGTTTGTTCTGCTTCATTCTGTCCACCTACATACAGCAATTTATTTCCTGTGTGTGTCTTCGTCATTAGTAGTCGTATATTCCCCAGGGACCTCTTCTACAAAGCAGAAAAAGAAAAAGGAACGCTGAGAAGAATATGTTCCTTTTAATAGTCCAATTCCTACTCTGCATGTGCAACAGGATACAAACTAGAAGCACTTATAGTTTCAAAATAGAGCTATCCTCCAAAATCAAAGCACTTTTTCTTTAATAACATCCTTTAGGTTTAGTAGTTGTTGGAATATTTTTCAAATCCAAGTAAGTATGTGTGCTAAAACAAGATTCTGCAACCACACTAGCAAGATTTGCACTTACAGTATGTACATTTTGGACCTGATCATAGTGTTTGATCAGATTATCATAAAAATGAATGCACATCATGTTAAAGGGTGGGAGTGTGCACCAAATCAAATGATAAAGGATCCCTGTAGATATAGATTTGGTGTGAAGCTCAAAACCAAACAATGGACTTCATTCTGTAATTAGAGATATAAAAAAACCTCTGTCTCGTAGATCACAAAACATTTTAGCTCCTTAGCTCTTTCAAGACAATCCTCCCCCTGTTGATCAGTGATTAGAAAATTTGAGAAATCACTGCGAGGCTTTTGCCGTCCTTGGTCAGACACAGCGGTTCCCCTTCACTGCATTTGTAAAGCAGACTCTGAGGCTATGGGGGAAGAATTGGGAAGGTCAGAGAATGCGAAGTGCACACAAGCAGAAAATGAAAAGAGAATCAGGTGGACCACTTAGACTTATCACCTGGCTGTGACCTGCCCATAGCCTCCGTGGCAAAGGCAGAATAGGTTACAGTGTAAGTAGCTGTCATGTTGATGTGTGTGGCTGATCGGGAGGAGGGGTTAGGGTGAAGGACACATCACACTGGTTTCAGATATCAAAAAAATCACTTTGACATGATTTAAGATGTCACACGTAGTCATCGTAATTTTTTTTAAAATTTGGAAATAGATCGTTAATTTTAGAAGCGTTGAAATCGTCAGCTACAGCAGAATTATACAGTGACAAGTCATTAAATCAAGTTTATTTTTCACATGTTTATTTGTTGCCCGAGGCATTGTTAAATATTGCATCTACAAAAGCGGCTTCCATTTTAATAAAAAATGAGCTAACCTAATTAACAGAAATGGATCTAATTAAAATATTACGTAAATAATGTTGTAGGGAAAAATTCGCGAGAGCTGGTGAGTTCTGTTTTTCTTGTGCAGTTCAAACACGATCTAAGTTGACTTAAGATGACTTCAGGTAACAATGCATCAGTGTGAGGAAGGTTAAGAAGTCATTCTATAAAGTTTGGGGCTGTAACAGTCCACTGAGAGAAATTATAAGCAAAACAAAAATAGATCAGTGCAAAGAGCCAAAAGCAAAGCATTAAAAGTAGCAAAAGAAAAAAAATGAAAAGGGATTAAGAGATCCTTCAACCATTGTGGCTGCAGTGAATGTCATTGTGCATCCATCAGTAACAAAGACCAGGGTGAATAGAGATGGCAATTACGCAATGGGAGCCGGGAAGAACTTTTGCTGTTAAGGAACAGGGCCTTTGCCTTAGAGCATCTGGGCAAACCCGAGGGTCTAAGACCTACTCTTGTCAGATTAGACCAAAATTACATTTTATTTGTCAAAAATAATACTTTTGACCATAATTCCTTATCATCCCTCTAGAGAAAGTCTCCACGTTGGTTTATCACAATCAAACATGGATGTGGGACACATTTTTTTCAAGTTAGCATTTACTTTATTCCCTCGCTGCTTCCCGGCTTATCCCCCTGTGTCATTTGCCCCATGTTATGTTCTTTCTTGTGTCTGCATTTTCCCCTTTGGTTATAGTTCTCACCCACCTTTTTTACTTTGGTAGTTTCTTGTGTCTTGTGTTTAGGTTAACTCCCTATGTGTCTCATTGTCTTTGATTATCTTCACCTGTGTCTCGTTAAAGCCCTGCTCTTCCTTTAGCCTTTGTTGAAGTGTCTCTTAAACTCCCCTCTGTTTTGGAATCAGTCAGTTTTGGAGTTTCTTGTGGACTTTATGAACTTTTCACCAGCCAAAATAAAAGTTTGCCTTTGGTTTAGATTGCCTGTCTCAATGTGTCTGTCTATGATAGTGTATAAAGATGGCATTTAGTGTTTTAGATTAGTTGAGCAAAGTGAAGTCTTGACCTAAATCCATCTGAAATGCTTGGTCATGCGAGAGAGCCCACAAGGGGTAAAATTCCTGAAGCCAGATCCAAAAGGCTCATCAGTAGCTAGGATACATTTACTTGGAGTGATTGATGAAAAATTAGATGCCACATGGTGTTGGCAGGGCTATAGGCTGCATGAGAAGCAGCTGTGAGCTCATGAGAAACACTGTGATGGTTACCAGATTGATTTTCGTAAGTCCTGCTGGGATGATGGTGAATGTTGCTTCAAATGCGTGGGACACTGGTCCTCCTTGAAGAGTTTTGAATAAGTGAAAAACATGGACTGTGATGACTGCGCCTAAACAAAAAATCTCGATCTACATGGAATCTCACCTGAAGACACCACGAGATTCTGTTGACCCTTTACTGCTTCAAATTTGCAGGATGTCCAGGACCTTTTCAGCAAGTGTGTGCATTTGAAAATGTTTCAATACGTTAAGCACATTAATTTGAATTATAAATGTCCTACATAGGACGTTAGATGCCACATGGTGTTGGCAGGGCGGCCAAGTTTCTTATTTCTCCACATGTAGAGTTATGTTTGCATGTTTACAACATATACAGCAAACATCATATGCCAGGCCAACTTACAGTATTAAGTACTGTGTTAGATTATAGCACTGAGAGCTCTGTTCAGGTCTGGGAACCCCAATGTCGAGGTTTAGTGCAATGTTTGCATTACCCCCCACCCCGCTCTTTGTTGGAATTAGAGAATTTTATAACTCAACAACCCCAAACAAATTAGTTACCTAGTCCTCATCTTCAAATTCTATTCTCTTGAAAAAATGAAAACACATACAAGAATGTGTGTTATTGTGGCTGATTTCCCAGAGTGCGTGTCTCTTTAAAACGATG
Source organism: Perissodus microlepis (assembly GCF_051167445.1). Classification (NCBI taxonomy): domain Eukaryota; kingdom Metazoa; phylum Chordata; class Actinopteri; order Cichliformes; family Cichlidae; genus Perissodus; species Perissodus microlepis. The sequence continues at coordinate 9,156,369 of NC_140465.1, forward strand.
AACACTAAGAATAATGTCATTTTAATCCCTTTAAAAACCTAATTAAGACCCCTTTACATGGTTTATACCCTATGTCAATTAGAGATGGTGTTTTAAATCAAGTGATGGACCTGTTAATGTAATTAGCTAATAATAAGGTTATTCAATTTTAAGTGACGGCTATGCCTCCGTTATCATTGTAGATTGCCTGTGTTCTATGCTATAAACAGACACTTAAGAGATATAGCAGCAGGAACTAAAGCTCCCCACATGCTTATATAGCATTACATCATGTCATTACATTTAATCTTCTCTCTCCCACAGTTTGTGTTTGGCCCTGTCTCCCTGTGCTCTCCTTTTTCTTTTATCTTCACTTTCTTATTTTCTCTTTTCCCTCAGCCCTCGGCAGATGGCTGTCCCTCCCTGAACCTTGTTTTAGAGGTTGCTTCCTGTTTAAAGGGAGTTTTTCCTTCCCGTCATCACTAAGTGATCCCTTATAGGGGGGCCATTTGATTGTGGGCTTTCTCCCGAATACGGTAGAGGGTTTATCTTACGGTACAAAACTCTTTGGCACTATATAAATGAACCTGAATTAAAATGAATTTAATTCCAAAAGGGGATTCAAATTCAAAAGGGGATTTGCTTATTTTATAAATTACACAAAGGAAAAGGACAAAAATATGCATTAGATGTGGGTAGTTACATTAGTAGATATACAGTGGGGCAAAAAAGTATTTAGTCAGCCACCGATTGTGCAAGTTCCCCCACCTAAAATGATGACAGAGGTCAGTAATTTGCACCAGAGGTACACTTCAACTGTGAGAGACAGAATGTGAAAAAAAAATCCATGAATCCACATGGTAGGATTTGTAAAGAATTTATTCGTAAATCAGGGTGGAAAATAAGTATTTGGTCAATAACAAAAATACAACTCAGTACTTTGTAACATAACCTTTGTTGGCAATAACAGAGGTCAAACGTTTACTATAGGTCTTTACCAGGTTTGCACACACAGTAGCTGGTATTTTGGCCCATTCCTCCATGCAGATCTTCTCGAGAGCAGTGATGTTTGGGGGCTGTCGCCGAGCAACACGGACTTTCAACTCCCGCCACAGATTTTCTATGGGGTTGAGGTCTGGAGACTGGCTAGGCCACTCCAGGACTTTCAAATGCTTCTTACGGAGCCACTCCTTTGTTGCCCGGGCGGTGTGTTTTGGATCACTGTCATGTTGGAAGACCCAGCCTCGTTTCATCTTCAAAGTTCTCACTGATGGAAGGAGGTTTTGGCTCAAAATCTCACGATACATGGCCCCATTCATTCTGTCCTTAACACGGATCAGTCGTCGTGTCCCCTTGGCAGAAAAACAGCCCCATAGCATGATGTTTCCACCCCCATGCTTCACAGTAGGTATGGTGTTCTTGGGATGCAACTCAGTATTCTTCTTCCTCCAAACACGACGAGTTGAGTTTATACCAAAAAGTTCTACTTTGGTTTCATCTGACCACATGACATTCTCCCAATCCTCTGCTGTATCATCCATGTGCTCTCTGGCAAACTTCAGACGGGCCTGGACATGCACTGGCTTCAGCAGCGGAACACGTCTGGCACTGCGGGATTTGATTCCCTGCCGTTGTAGTGTGTTACTGATGGTGGCCTTTGTTACTGTGGTCCCAGCTCTCTGCAGGTCATTCACCAGGTCCCCCCGTGTGGTTCTGGGATCTTTGCTCACCGTTCTCATGATCATTTTGACCCCACGGGATGAGATCTTGCGTGGAGCCCCAGATCGAGGGAGATTATCAGTGGTCTTGTATGTCTTCCATTTTCTGATGATTGCTCCCACAGTTGATTTTTTCACACCAAGCTGCTTGCCTATTGTAGATTCACTCTTCCCAGTCTGGTGCAGGTCTACAATACTTTTCCTGGTGTCCTTCGAAAGCTCTTTGGTCTTGGCCATGGCGGAGTTTGGAGTCTGACTGTTTGAGGCTGTGGACAGGTGTCTTTTATACAGATGATGAGTTCAAACAGGTGCCATTCATACAGGTAACGAGTGGGGGACAGAAAAGCTTCTTACAGAAGACGTTACAGGTCTGTGAGAGCCAGAGATTTTCCTTGTTTGAGGTGACCAAATACTTATTTTCCACCCTGATTTACGAATAAATTCTTTACAAATCCTACCATGTGGATTCATGGATTTTTTTTTCACATTCTGTCTCTCACAGTTGGAGTGTACCTCTGGTGCAAATTACTGACCTCTGTCATCATTTTAAGTGGGGGAACTTGCACAATCGGTGGCTGACTAAATACTTTTTTGCCCCACTGTACATTGGTTGAGGGTGAGGAGGGAAAACTTGGTGTCTACTCATACTAGGTATAGTTGGCTTGCACTGGGTCCAAACATTGTCCCTACTCCACTGCTGACCTGTATTCACGCTGCGCTCAACGATCCAAGCCTGAGTGCCCTTCAGATTGTCTCGATATCTCAACTTCACTCTCTCAGAATCTCTCTAGCTCACTTTCTCTCTCTCACACACACACAGACATACACATATGCTTTTGATAAGGGTTCCTGCATAATATGAGCTTCAGAATTTTCCACATTTTGTGGGTTAATTGGGGACATTTTAACTCTGTGATTTTCACAAAGGCAGCTAACATTAAGAAAGTGTTGGAGTTCTGTTTTTGGTTGCCATTAGTGATCACACTACATGTGTATCGGGCTTAAGCGCAATACACATGCATGGATGTATGGATCCCGTGGTGTTTGTACACCTTCAAACACTTTGAGAGACCTGCTGACTGTCTCTGGCTACTTCGGCTTCCTCCCACATCCCACAGTCACAAAGACAGCTGAGGTATTTTGTCTGTGGATGTGAGGTAGATTAAGTGCATAGAATAAAGCACTTTACAAATGCATGGATAAATGTGGCTTGTAGTCAGGCAGTTTGAGTGGTCGGTAAAGTAGAGAAGTGCTATATGTTAATGCCAGTCCGTTTCCATTCGTAATCCATCTATACATGCCTTAACCACACACAGACATGCACACACATGTTTTTGCCCATCACCCTGCATTTTTCTCACAGTAGCTTTGTGTTAGGTGTACAAGAAAGAAAAAGTAACCATGCAGTTTTTTGTAAATTATATAAAACAAAAGAAGTTTAAAGCTACTGCCTACTACGTCTCTACTATTAATGTATGTACTGTGAAACCACAGTGTCTGATCAAAAAGTCTAAATCCTGTCATGGCTTTTACCACAGAAGAGTGTGTGAAAATGAAAAGCAACAGGTATTCTTTTCTGCGATGGTTGCGTAACACTTGAAACGGTTGCACTGAAATGAGAACCGCTACAAGGAATTTCTTTTGTTTGCGCGCACTAATGTTACGAGAGCTATGATTGGAGATTTATTGTAATCAGATTCCATGTGTGTAAATATAATAACCATGTATGGCTCGCTTATATATGCAACTATTTTTATTCTCAGTATGAACAAACAAATTTAGCAAATATGCAAAGCAAATATGACAGAAAAGCTGAGGTTGATAATATAGCTAACGCTTTTAATGAGCTTCAGTAATGTTTTCGAGGTTCTCAAGGTAAACCTGTGAAGTACCCAGAATGACGTTTTGACACCTTTTAATTGCATTTAAAGTCAGAGGCAGTGTAATTACTGGAGTGAGCTATAACTGAGTAGCAAAACTTTTAAATCTTGCACAGGTTAAACTATTTCTCAAAGTATTACCTTTTATTTATTGTACTCTATTTCTTTCAACTGGAAATTTCATTCTGTAGTTACAGATAGGTCTTTTGCTATTGTATATAATGACGCACTTCCCAGAAGAGTTTCCCTTTTTATACCTTCTTTCATCTTGAGGATCTTAATGTGCACATAACATTTCTAATGGAGGCCCTTACACAAGGCAGCTTTTGCATTTAGTAGGTAGAGTTTCTTCAAGTGACTGAATCCTGTAATTCTACTTACTGAGACCTTTTGCACTCTTAAAAGTGCTCAGAAGTAGAGTGGATTCTTAGACATAATCAGGGATCACAGCCATTAGGATTTTTTACCGTATGCATACATGCAATTTTGTCTCCGCCAACCTGCAGCCTAAACCTGAAGACTGTCTTTTGACTGGAAAAACTGTTTCTGTACACCTACACACTCACAGCACCTCTCTCTCTCCTCTCTGTGGCAGTAGTTTTTTTTCCCTGCTGTTGCCCATTCACTCATGGATGAAATGAAGTATCCTGTGCCGTGTGGATGGATACCTGCCCAAGTTAAACTCAGTCTGACAGGTTCTAATGCCCTGGTCAGTGTACTAAATTAGGTATTGGGAGATAGTGAAGGCTTCCTCTGCTACTATTCCCCATGGCCTTGGCCTCTTTTTCCAGTTATGCAATGAGTTCAGGGGCTCTTCGGTATTATCAAATGTTGCTAGTGAGGAATCTTCCCTGTAGTTACCTGCTGTGCAATGTATAATCTGTCCACACGGTTACAGTGGCTAAATGCATCAAACAGCTTATTGGCTGTGGTGTGAAGTTGGCTGGCTATTTGTGACTTGATTGATTGAGATGGATTTCTGTAGGAGCAGCCTGTGGAAATTTAAGTGTTCAGTGGCGAGCTGAGAACACGGGCAACAGAGCAAATCATTGAGGCAATCGACCAAAAGCTCTGCGGTCAATTTAAATGCGAGAAACCTAATATGGAGACAAAAGTTGCTTTGTTTTGTGTCTTTTGGGGGGTGGGGTTGAACTCGGTTCAAAACATTTCTGCTCCCCCCGTTCCGTGCACCATCAGCGTGCATGCATCCATCCTTTCCTCCTCTCTCCTCTTGTGCAGTCCTGTGGTAGCATGTTTAGCACTGCTGACATGAACAATGGTACCATTGCCTCTGTCTTGCTGGAAGGAGCGCCTCGACAATTCACACTGATTGTTCTCAAATTGCCCGGCTGGGAGAGTCACCTCTTCTGTTTGATGCTTTAAAGTGCCTCTGATTCCACCGGTGCAGGTATTTCCAGCTTTCACAGATTTTTCAATCCTATTGCACTACAGTGGAGGATGCATTATTCTGCTTTGTTGCGGTTGCTTTACAAATGCTCAGTGTTATGCTAACTCACCTCTACAACTATTATCTGAATAAGCCCATAAAAGCTATGACTGCTTTTTCATCCTTTGGATGATTTGCACTGTTGGAGGAGTTTCCTCTTATCCAGCAAACTTCCTCCTGTTGTTACTCGGAGAAAAATATTTATGCATCAGAATTAAAACCAAAATGAATCTTTGATTAGAATTAAAAACGCTACCTGTTAGGTGCCTCAGCACCCACCACACAATAATAAGATGGTGATCATAATTCTTTTAGTTTGCTTATTTCACTGAGAAGCGATCTGCCGCAACATCTGGTTTCCATCATTTTCTGACACTTTGTGTTTCGAGTGTTAATGGTCTTGATGGTTAATTTTAAACATGGAGATAAAGTGTAACACATCTGTCTAAAATGAAGTTTAATGGAACAGATCCCAGTGAAACAGACATCTGTCACCAAGTGAACGTCTCCAGATGTGTAATGATAATTGGACCACAGCAGTAGATTTGTCACACATTGCAGCATCTTGTGATGGAGCAGGATGATTCAGCTCCAAGCAGCTTTTGCCACTGACTTGTGATGAGCGCAAAGTCGAGCGTGTTCTGTGCAGTTGGAGTGTCCAGACAGTTGTGGTGATGAATGCATGTATCATCGGAGCTGTGAATGTGACAGGTCTGCCATTACGTGAGAGTGATAGCTCAAATGGAGCACCTATAATTACTGACCTGTCAACGGAGGCAGCCCGACTGCCTATCCCATATCCATGCACTTTAATTGAAAAACACCAGCTAGATTGCTGCATTAAACTCCTGCGTTGATGTCTGTGAGGCTCTTTGTGGAAATATGACGCGTGCTGGTTAGCCCCTGCAGCAGGTGGTGACAATGATAGTAACAGGACTGGTTGGTAAATGATTTAATTCCCACTCGGCTCTGCTGCTGTGTGGAATGTGAAGGTGAAGCTGTCATGCAGGATGAATACACTGAAAGCACAGACTGTATGTAAAAGATCTAAGTAGCTTCCAAGTTAGAAAAATGAAGCCAATGTGGACGTGCACCCTGCTGACCTCTAGCTGCAAAAAAAGTACTGTGAAGATGACAAGCAGCCCATATTGGACTCGCTTGGCTGTGACCTCAGTTAACACTTTCTTGATGACTTTAGGAAAGGGCTAACTTGTGATCGGTTACACATGAATTATACTTCTGCGTCAGATCAACACCATTGTAACTTATGTCATAACTCTATTTTAACGCTACACCACAACCTTCTACCTGATGTGCACGTCCTGAGAAATGTAACGACACATCGGGTTGACGGATACCTCGACCTTGATTGATGTGGAAGGTTGCAATGGAGGGATAAAAGGAGTTTCCAGTTGCACCATCAGTTAGGATGTAGATTTCCTGCAGGAGTCTAAGTCAAGCTTTAGAGCCACACCTCCTTTGTCATGTCATGTTAAAAAAATGATGGAAACAGTCAAAACGCTCAGCTTAAGGCCTTAAGTTTTCACCGTGTCTACTATTATACACAGTCTGTGATTTTGAGTATTAAAAACTGCACCAGTAGTGTTATTTAAGGCTTACCCATAACATTTTCTTCAGTTTTGGCTAGCCACCTCATCTCCACTCATCCTGTTTAACACAAGAAAGTAGTTTAATGTGCTGCATGTTCTGTGCCACTTCCCATACTGGTATTAAATTTTTGGGTAATGGAGCATCTTTAACTTTCTCTTCTTCTGTGTTACAAAAGTTAATCAGGAAACCATAAAAATGCAAATATCAGTGGAAGATAAAAATTTCCAGCACTACCATCTGCATATGTGTTCCCTAAATGACTAAAAAGATCATTCAGTCATTAAGTTAAATAAGATTATCAATATGTTTGCATACACATAACAATGATGCTTTGTCTTTGGGGTCGGTGTTTGTGTCTTGTGTGTATAGTTGAGTTTAGCACTGCATCCATGCACATGCATGTCTTCTGTCCGACCTTTTGGCCTACCTCTGAACCCATTATCTCTGACAACGCACCAACACGAATGCCCTTCACCGTGCAGGCTTATCACCTGCCACTCCTCCCCTGTCACCTCGTCTCAGATTCAGGACGAGCTCGGCTGTTCCCCGGTGCTCCTGTTGACCCTGCCTCTGTGAACAAGACAGAGACCTTTTGAAGGATGTCCCCACCTAATCCCGCCACCTCACCCTGCATTGACGGCTTGTGTTTATCAGCCGGAGCAGGTTAGGCTTGAGGACACTCTGCATGAGGGAGAAATAAATAGACAGGAAAAATCAATATGAGCTGCATCAGTGGGCTTTCACGCTTTAAGAAACAGGTATTCGGCACATCATTCAGCATAATATCTCACCAGAATGCGTTGTCGAGTTCGAGGTCGAGTTTAATCAGCGGTGGATTTGATCAAAAGGTTTTAATATGGGCTGTATGATGTGCAGTAGCAAGCATCCTTTAGTTTATTAATGTGAACAGAACAATAAAAACAAATCCACAATATCTGCGCCTTTCAGCAAGTTCATCAAGGTTGAGGAAGTTGATAAAACTTTATCAAATTGAGTCAGCATATTCTTCTTTTCACATCCAAAAAGGCACAAAAGGCACTTTTACATTTTCTTCAGTCTTGCTGGGAGATTCTGCAGAACACCATGGTGTAGTCCTCTGGGTTTTGCTGACGGGGCAGAATTAAGCTGAAGCCACTGTTAGTGATGTAAAGCTGCCTGTGTTTATAGGTGACTCCCGTGCTGCAATAAGCCAAGCTGCTGCATCTACATGATGCGCTATCAGATATCGAAGGCTTTTTGATTCCTTGTTGATAAAATAACCACACCTGCGGTCAACCCTTCTCAGGCTTCACAGCTTCAGACATTTGCCAATATTGTTATACTGCATATCCTGAAACACAAAAACCCCACAGCAGATTGGTAGGGTAATTGGCTGTAAAACAGCTCTGTAACATAATGGAGGTGTCTAAGTAATCTCAGAGCTGTTAGTGACACACTGAGATGAAATAACCTGTCATAAACAGCTTGGACAGGGTAGTGTGCCACTTAGATAAGATTCAAAAAATGCCCTGAGTTGAAAAGCCCCCCTATGAGACTGTCTTTATGTGTACATTGGATTTGTTCAAAACACCATCTATATTGATCAGATAAAAGAGCGGCTGTGTAGACAGGACTGAGTTTGAACAAAATTTGTTGCTATAGTTTAGCGTCTATGCTCTTCACAGCCTTAGCGTTGTTTTCCTCTAAGCTTGTACGTTCTCCTTGATCTTTCATATTCACTCACACTTGTTGGCAAATAGGTTTAGTCTTTTTTGTAATTGCCTACTACCAAAAAACCACAAAGAAAACACATTCAATGTCTGCTTTTTTGAATGATATGAAATATGTGCTCAAACCCCACACTGGACTTCTCTGAAAAGTGAGAAATTAATTAAGCAAAAACTTTAACCATTAAAACTCATTTTTCTGTTCGGGAATGAAGATAAATAATTTCAATTTGATTAAAGAGCTTGCGTCTAGTAGTGGAGTAATCATTACCGAAACGTGAAAAAATAATTTTGGCACTTACCAGTATTGTTGGTGGTGGTCTAATGAATTTGTTAAGCATTGTATTTGGAAAAACTTCAGTAAAAATGAGTTCCGGGAGGAATTTCTCCTCCTGGAAATCGTGACCAGGTTACTCTCAAAATTCTCAAACCTTGTTGTGACCACTTTCATGTTGGAACTATTTTCTTTCTCTTGTCTATAACCATCAGCCAAAAGGCTGGTTAGACAAATGGCACTACAGGCCAGAGAAAAGCATGTGTAAATTTGATTTTGTTGAAGCTCCATTTCACTTAAAAAGCCAAAGTAAAGCTGTGTTGTGTTGCATCGGGGTTGTGCAAAGTTACCTGTGGCTCTAGCCTCCGAAATACAGACCAGAGCATGTACACCCCTGCCAAACATGGCACTCCTAACCTCAGTGTGATGAAAAACTAGTTTGAAAGATATTTTCCTGTAAGTCTGAACCAAATCCCCCAGCAAATGCATTCTCAAAACAAAACCAGTGTGCAGTGCTACAAATGTGCAGTGTTTTGCACTTAGGGGTATGTAAAGAGATCTAAATGGATGCTGCAAAAGAATGGCTCTGGCCAGGCTTTCCTTTTTAAGGCCTTTCTGATGAATAGCAAGCTTGGTTATTCTCTCAGTATGAGGCTCTAATAAGCCCAGGGACCCAGTTGAGGCCCAAAAGAGAAGTTCTATTTAAACCAATCTAAGGGAGCACGGAGCATGATTTACGATGTAGGACTGACTGCAGTGCTGCTTCTTTCTAGCAGACCCCCCTCTGTAGCCAATCACAGTCAAAACATTCAACACTTCCTGCTATGGCTGACTGTGGACCCTACATGGTACCACTGCTTGCACTGTTGTCACTGCCTCTAATCTATTTGATTGATTATGAGCCTAATCCCCACATAATTCTCTGCGTTTTGTCCCATGCGCTTACTATATGGAGGTACTAAAAGGCTAAAGGCACTGTTAACCATTTCCTGTGTTGCGGAGGGTTCGTTTCCCCCATACATATCTCATATTGGATTACGTATTGGGAAACTATGACCTGTAAAGGTCAGATTTAGGTAAGCCAAGCGTGTGATTTGCAGCTACCATCCATTGATGAATGTCACCGGCAATGGTTATACATCACTCAAGCTCATGTTGCATGTACTGAAGTAATGGAGCTGTCTTTATGTGAAACACGCTTGACTTTTCCTCAAGGGACTTTCACTTTTAGCAATATGAGAGAGAGCTTGGAGGGAGAGACTTGTGGCAAAGTGCAAATTGCATTGCAGGAAGCAGGTAGAGAAATATCAGTCAAAGCTCATTTTCATACAGTTACAGTATGCTTCTCTTTTCTTAGTAGTTGCATCATACAAACTGTTCCCGGTGGTCATACCCTTTAGGTGATGACAGGTTAAGTCTTTCAACCTGTTGCTATTGTAGAAAAGATGGCACAGCAGAAAGAGTTGTGAACTCTGACCAAGCAGCACGGACAGCGTCTGACTTTTGTTCAATCCGGCGCCGAGCAGTGTTGACACAAAATGACTGTGTTGGAGTGGCAGACAGTAAGAAAAAAGCAGAAGAGAGGCAGCGTGTTATCAGACCACCATAGGAACCAAGCCACTCAGAGTGATAACACAGAAAACACATTCACATCAGACAAGCTGCCTCATCCCTGGTCTCCCACTATCTCCTCTCCTCTTCTCCCCCTACTTCTTTTGAAATAGAAAAACAGTCAGAAAATGACAAGTTTGGATTTGCTAGCCCCCGAGTCTGGAAGGTTGGAAGAAATTCAAGTCCTGGAAGAGAAAGGACAGTCCCTTCATCTGGACCGATAAGGTTTTGTGGGGTGAAGAGGCACCTTTTGTGAACATGAACACTGCCACAAACTGCTTGAGGATATATTTTTCCATTTACTTTTCTTAGCATACAAAATGAGACCTTCAGCTCAGTCCAAACCTTAGTTAGTAGGTATTGCATTTCTTCAGATAAATATTTAATTTGCCTAATACAGGTAACTATAGCTTTGCATATATTTTGTGTGTGAAACTCTTTAAGTTAAACTTCTTCATCTTGTTGGATGATATTTCTTCAATTCACACGATAAACCTCCCAGCTAATATCGATACACAGCGATCCCTCACCAGACTTCATTAATGTTGGGACCATCAAACTAAAGTAAATAGGACAAATTTAGAAGCACTTCATCGCTCTTATTCGACATGTCTGACTACCTGTCATGCGGCAGTCTACCAACTCAATATCTGTAACAGTGGGGAGGCACTCAGACATGAAAGCAGCAGTATTAAAATGCTTCTTTAAAAAATGGAACAAAGTCACTCAGCGTCTGATGTCTTAAGCGGATTGAGAGAAAATCCAGCTGCCTTAATGTCAGCTCAACTGTCTATGGAGTATGGTGAGTAGTAGGCTTTGTGGATGGCGATGTTAGTGAGGAGTGGACTCAAGCTGACAGCAAGAGGTGAGAGGAGAGGAGGGGGGAGGAAATTTGAGGCTTCTTTTAATGGCGGCAGGTGCATTTGAACTGACTGACGTGGCTTAGAGGAGAATCAGAAAAAACAGGTGCGGTTCAGCGATTGGGGACGCGGGGCCTAAATTCTGCACTCTCAAGGAAGAAGGATTTTAATTGGTTGTGACAGAAAGACATGACAGCACTTCTGCTTGCTTGTCAGAATTATTGCGAATTAAAACGCTTACGGAAAAGGTAGCAGAAGTTTTGACGGCATAACACATCGCTTACATGTGAGTCACTAACGTGTTAGTAAGCACCCTCCTAATTATTTGTGAGTCCGCCTGAAGCGGGTGTACACGTGTGAATGCGGTAAAGGGCTCGACTTAATCTCACAATCGCACCACCAACAGACACCGTGCGGCCGCAGTTTCTAATGCTTGTCCCACATATTTGTCGTGTTGCGGTTTACAAAACAAAATTAATCTAATTTTGACTTTTGTTGAAATGACAGCAAATCGCGTGGATTACGGATCCTCAAGGAAAAACCCAGCAGCTACGAGCACAGAGGAGCGAGGAAGACTTTACTCAGCTGACTTTAACAGTTGGAACCGAGTGAGCTCATTCTTTGCCAGGGAGCTGAATGCATTACCAGTGCCAATGCAATATGCAAATTTTGTTAAAGGAAATGTAATTTTCCAGTCCCCCTTGTTGATTGCACTTAATGCAGCTCGCAAAGAGATGGTGATTTAATTCAATATCTGAATGCCACTAATTTAAATCAAGGAGCAGATTAATCTGCGGTCATTGTAATGCATAATGCAAATATTTGAAACATATGCCTTTAAAAGGGAAGGTAGAAGGGAGCCAGCAGGGGAGGAAAACGCGCATGTTCTGCAGAAACACCACCTGTGGTCATTTACTTACCTTATACGTCAGCTTATTTCGTGTGCATCAGACACATAAAGCACATTAAGCAAATTGGACTAGAATGCATCAGCCTCATAACCAGGTTTACGTACTAAGACTTACAGTCTAGTAGATAAAAATTTGAACCAACAGACTAAAAGGAGCAGAGATGCTAACAGCATGTGATGGGTGTCCTGCTGTAAATCTGGCCTAGCGTATAATGTGTGTTAATGTTAGCTGGACCTCCTGGGCTGCTCTAACATGGGGCTGAATTTTCCCTCGGGGATCACCGACTTATTTCTGCCATCCTTTGCACAATCCACCGTATGCTGATGCAGTATGTTTTTCATTATCTGTTACCACTTTTTCCCCCCCTCTTTCCCTCCCTCCCCATCTCACTCGCTCACACCTCCCACAGTTCTGGACTGCATCTAACAGGACATGGTGATTAAAAGAAATGTCAGTGCATTCATTAATAATTCCACTGAGTACTGCTGCGCTCACTGTGCTTATTCAGTCATATCGGGCATCTTGGAATTGTTCAATTGCTGTACCAAATGACACTCTCTGTGCCAGGATATGTTATACAGTCTCTTAGTTTGTGTGTATGTGTTTGTGTGTGTGCTCATAATGTGTGTTCGAGTGTGTTCAACCTCTTATTTCTTTCCTTACTTCTTTATGGGTTCACTCTCCATAGACTGTGCAGTGTTACAAGAGAGGGAAATGGGTCCTCACAGCTGGTCAGTCACTCACTCTCTCCCTTACTCACTTTCTGCTTGGCCTCTTTTTTTTTTTCTCCTCCGCCCTCCTCTTCATCACTATTTCTCTTTTGCTTAGGAAGAAGGCCACAGCTGGCCAGATATCCACATAGAGCTATGCCTGAGGGAGCCCCACGCAGCTGGCGGATAGTGAGGTGCAGTAATGGAAGTGTTGGGGTGACGTAAAGAGATTAAGGACAATGGGGTTTGAGTGGTGCTGAGATTTGAAAAACAATGTGGTGATATTCATTTTGTGTCCATTTGTTAAGTTAATAGTTCTACTGTGTAAACAGGGGTGTAACAGCAAATGTGTAGTGACAATGTAATACTCAAAATATGTCATATGTAATGCTGATATCATGTTCCGTACAGTTGTGGTAGATGGTTGGGAGGGTTTGTAGTTTCAGAAAAAATGATCCCATTGGACCACAGTATTTTTCTTATCCAGTTGCCGAAACGTACCTTAGCTTTAACCATGAAATGGTGGCAGACACAAAATGGCTATGAATTTTTTTTTTGTCATAACAAACACCGCCTGAACCAGAAAACACACTTTAGAGTTGTTTTGCAAGGACTTGTCTATATTTATGTATAACAATAAAAACCCACTGTGGCAATTTTCATGTGGGAAGAAAAAAGAATATGTAGCTTGACAGTAAATCTAAGCCTAGTGCAGACTGACTGTATTTTCACATGTAATTTCTTGTGAGCGTGCTGAGATCTCTAACAACGATGTTTCTGTCAGGCGTGTTCTCTCCTCTCGCTGCTTCGATTTAGTGCTATTTCTGGTTGGCACATTGTGGTTGGGTTTAATGAAACACATCTTTGAGCTGTGAATCAGGAAGCCAGCTATTAATACGTTATAATACCCATTGTGTTCATTCATTGTCAGGCAGAGAAATGGACTAGTCTGTCTCGCTGTTATCGCAAGATAACATTGACAGCTGAAGCTAGAGGTGGACACAAGCCTCATAGTAGTCAACATCTGGGCTACACCTGCTGCAGATATCATTTGCGATTGTTAGGGTTTAATTTACCCAGAACTATTACTTAGGCTAGTAAATTTAGATAAAGATTTTCAGTGCTTCAGTAAATAGCAGAGAATTTGTATTAAAGCTGAACACTCCCAAAATGTCACAGAAAGTAGTAATTTGCACCTTCCTGGTTGCTTTTGATTTCATCTTTTAATTGTCACAGTGAGTCCTCGTTGCTGTTGTGTTTGTGTGCTCAGTGAGTCAATCAGCGAGTCCAGTAGCTTGTGCAGTTTCTTCGCAGTCCTCCTCCTTACTAAGAACACCGAGTTCTGAGGACGCTTACAAATAACCAGGACAAGTCAAGGCCAATTTATTCACTCAGAGACATTTTAAATGCTTGAACTTAAATGTTGTTAAATAGACACAGAACTTGCTGAATTTCTTCTACTTCACCAGAACTTTTCACCTCTCATTTATCATTTATTTATGTGGATGGAGGTTATTTGCTTATTTTTGAAAGTAAAAAATGTAACAGAAAAAAGTAGCAAAAAAACAAAAAAAAACCTCCAAAAAGTAAAAATGAACTTTAAAACATGGCTTTTGGATAGAGCCTGAGACATTTATCAGTGTGTTGATATTATCAGCTAGTATTAAATGTTTATTTTATTTATCTATAATGCTGGTAAATGAAAACTAAAAAAACTAAGACATGGGAGAAACACCTTTCAGATAAGTTATGAGTGTTGGGCAGAGTGTAAAAGAGTGAATTAATAACTACACATAACAAATGTTGGGGAAATCTGCTCCTGTTTCATTTGTCTGAAAATAAGAAAAGTGTCCGGTATATCAGAATATAGGATTGTTAAATGACCAAATATCAGTATCGGTATCCGTCTTATGAATAACATAATTCATCATTCAGGCTCTACTTTATGGTCTGCAGGTATTTATACTTAGTCAGTCAATATCTCACTGCACATCAGATCTCATTAGTTGAGGCAGTCTTTTGTTCCTACACTAGATTCAATTTCCTACCTACCTATTTGATTGCTCTATTTACACTGTGTTACTGCTGCATTAAGTTACTGCTAATGTCAGTCTAACAATTCCTACTGCTGTTACTTTATATTAAAAGCAGCAAGAGATAATCATACCACATTTTCGTCACCGAGATAAATGCTATTCACCTTCAGATACTACAATATATAGAGTCAATGTTAGATAAATGTATATTACAGAAAGTGTAAGATCTTTATTTACTAGCAATAGTTATGAAAAAAGATGAAAATACAGAACCAGTTGGTGAAAAGAGGAGTTATTAGCAACTCCATCCATCCAATCATTTCTTCTTCAGGTCACTAGCACATTCAGCTCCACAGCATCGGAATAGCAAACGGATCATAGTGCGCCTGCATCTTTGACTAGCCCCACGTGCATGTGTGAGGAGGTGGTAGTGACCTGGTGAAATCTGGGGTCTCTGCAGCAGAACAAGGGGAGGGCAGGAGGAGTCGTCGCCTGCTGCCGCGCTCTCAGCTGGAATTCCATTTGTCCCCTCACCGGAATGAAATGGCATTGATTGTTGGCTCAGATGTCTAGCAGGAGGGTGGGGATGGGAAACAAGGTAGAAGTGGAGCGAGGGGGAAGGGTATGTGGTGAGTTTATTTGTCACAAAAAGAGGCAGATGGGGAGGAAAAGAGACATCTGATGGAGATGGAAAAAAAAGAGAACAGAGGAAAATGCAGAAAAAGTGCAAGGCTTTTGCTAAATCCGTGCTAGCCCTTAAAAGGGAGAAGAAGAAGAAGAGAGAGAAAGGGGAAAGTTTGGGGATAAAAGAAGCGAGTCTGGGCATCAGTGCTATGGAAGCAGGTGGTGGTGGTGGCAGGCTCATCCTCAGATCTTTCTCAGTAGGATAACTCATCAACATTCTTTCCACAAATTTAACTATTATCACAGGAAAGGAAAGATGGGACCTGGGTGCCTACAGGGATTAGTAGTCATGTACTCACGCCATTGCAGCTTTGAAAATGATTTGCTTCTACTAATTTTTCTTGAACATTGTACCACTCTATAAAGAGAATATAGAAAAAAAAAACATCTCTTAATACAAACTGACATTTTATTAGTATATTAAATATTAATTTGGTGATGATGTCTCAGACACATACTAAAGCTGTCCTCATGCTCTTTACTTAGCTCTAATTAGTCAAATATTGTTTAGAAAATCACATTTAGAGCAAAGAAGAACATCCGAGGAGACGATAACTACTCGACATTCTCAGAAACGTCAAATATGAACCCCCTCTGCTGTTATTCACTATACCAGTAAACAACTAAAGATGCATAATGGTGTATAATAAGCACCTTTTCCTGCTGTTTCGTGGCACCTTACTCATGCATTCCAGCTAATGATGAAAAGAAAATCTTTTTCGGTTATTTTCAAGTGTTCGCAAAGCATAAACATTAGTGCACCTTTGACCCCTGTTTTTTTTTTTTTCTTGTCTATTATATTTGTGCAGTAAATCTGATAGCTGAATGTATCCCTTTTTACAAGAACTGCAGAAATAAATAATATATTAAATATAGATAAAAGTAAAAAATTTCGTTAAACAGTAGCGAAATGTAAGCATAGCTCTCAGAGCACAGGTTACTGCACACAGCTTTTAAAGAGCTACCCCTTTTTTGCATTTGATAAAATATATAAAGTCTGTCTCCAGGAAAAACATTATTCATGTAAATGATGCTCATAGTTTTGTTCCTTTTTACGACTTTTAAACTGTGCAATGTGTGCTTATAGCGACAGTTAAACTTAAGTCATTATTTTTCTAAATTCTAGATATTTTTGTGTTTTTAACGTTTTCTTTTCTCGCAATTGATGAAGCTTTGGTCATTGAGGACTTCAAGTTACTGCTACTGATTTAACTGGAAGAAGCAAGACCTAAAGTCACCAGCATTTTCAGCTAACAGTGTTATTGTATAAATGTATGTGTAGCTCTAAACACACAAACTATTTTCTGAAGTTTGATCGGTGTGGCTGAGGGCCACCAGATTTTTAGCTTTGGCATAAATTTTCAATGTCTGAGGGGGATAGTGGGCTAGACTTTTATTGGAGGCCCTCGGTGGCACAAGACAAAATATTTTCTGCTGGTGTCATCACTCTTCTGAGGCTTGCCACTGTGCTAATAAAGAAAATGTAGGAGAGGCTTGTTGCAGATGTTTTGAAAGAGTATGAACCCAAGTCATGATCTTTTCCTAAATCTAATTAAACAGCAGCTAAGATCAAATGTCTGGTAATGGAATTAGGTTTAACTCACCTGTTTAATGGTTAGAGTCCTTTCATTCTCACACTGCCAGTTTTCTGATGGTTGTGGGTAAAGCTTACATGGCTGTATGCTCCTCCAGAGCACTCTCCTGACACTAAAAGCGATACCCAGGTGAAACATATTTTGTTACAAGATTCTAAATGTGAAAGTTAAATTCAGCTAAGCTTTGAAGATGTCCTACTGTGTAAGGTCTACATGCAGACAAGCCCATCTGTGGGTGTTTCAGCTTAAAGAAATCGTGATGCAGGGAATTCTATAGAACCAAAAAGCCTCTATAGAGGACATCAAAGGAAAGTGGTCAAATGTCTGCTCTGGGAAGTGCAACTCCTTATGCTGCAGTCCTCTTTCTCTCTGTCTTTGCTTGCTTTTTTGTTTCCTTTTTCTGTCTGCCAGCCTAGACTGTGGCGTTCCTTCTCGTCTTTTCTCCAGGGAGATTCAGTTGACATGCCGCGGGCTAAAGGATATTTGCTCTGCACATCAAGTATGCATCATGCTGCTGTTTCTGTGGACAGCCCCAGAAAATGTGAAACAAACAAAAAAACAAACAAACAAAATATATGGATATACTTACTAACAACAATTCTCTATGCTAGAGCGACAGGAAGTCACTGGTTTAACGCTGAGGGTTTATTTCCTACCTGGTTAAAAAGGTTGAGCAGGACTATTAGCTATCAGATTTGTTTTGACACTAATATTGTTGAGCAAATAAATGTCATGACTACACTATCAGAGCAATAAGACGTGGACTCATGCAGTCCCGACGTCAAATATCACCCACACACACCCAGGCGCAACCAATAATAGCCTATTTATTTTTTATTTACTTACCAAGGATTGAATCTGGCAAGTTGGTTTCCATGTGCATGAATGAACAGCAGTGTGTGTGTGTGTGTGGGGGTAGGTAAGCCTTCATAAATGTGAATACATGTCCAAGATTGTGTATGCATAAATGAAAAGGGAATGAGGGCTTAATTACAGAGAGAGAGAGAAAGAGCATGTGATAACCTGATGGCTCCACTGCATGGAGAAGAAACATTTCTCCCAGTTGGAACAGCGCCTGGGACTCTGGATAGATTAATAATGAACTGTGCATTTATAATTCTGCTGACTCATTGAGATACAATATCGCTGCAGCAGGGGGCAACATCTGTGGTTTTAGTAATTTATTTATTTATTTAAATTCTTTTTCCTTGTTGGAAAAAGACTCTTGAATAGTCGAGCACGGTGATAGAAGTAATGAAAAGTGAAAGGGTGGGGTTATTACAAGGTCAATCCCATTAAGAATGCCTGAGGATGAATGTATGGGCCACAGCTGCCGGGCATGTTGGGGCGTGCCCTTCATCAATCACCAACTTTTATGGAAGTATGGGAGAGCTGATTGGATTATTGCCATATTTCTGAAAGACTTAAGTGAATGACAAATTAGGAGGGGGAGAAAAATACACAAAAATATTTTGGTTATTATTAGTAGCAGCAGTGGCAACATTGTAACAGAAAATAATGTTCCTTCATTACCATAAAAATGGGCATTGTAGTTTTTCTTTAAAAAAAATAAAAATAAATCCACATTGCACACCATTTTCCTACCGTTTATTACACCAGCTGTATTAATCCCCAGCTGAAAATAGTCCTCATCAAATTCGCTATTTACTCCTTTTTCGGCATTCTAAGTTAAAATGTGTCACTTTTATGTGACAATTTTAAACCCTTACATCTGCTCAAGGAATTACCTCTGTCACAGACAGTCCTGGGAATTGAGCGCTGTGGAATAAAACACTGATTATTCGAGTTTTTAATGCCATTTGTGGCAATTTTCAAATAACACCAGCTTTATTATCTTGCTGTAGTGTGTGGAAATTAAGGCTTTGTATACACTTGTTGACACTTATAGTCTGATCATATAATATGTTGGCCTGGAATTGTCATTTGCATATATTTAATAACGGGTTTTGTTTTCCAATAAAACGATACACCATATTATGTGTTATTATATACATTTCCCAGTAATATAGCAGGTGTCAGTTATTTCTTCTGGCAGACAGCATAAGCAGACACAAAGAGAGCTGCTTGAATTCATGAGTATCTCCATCTGTGTAAAAGGTTTTGATGTGAATCTCCTCTGGGAAGCGGCTTAACAATAACACGCCAGCAGAATGCATGCATCTCCTACACTCCTGCACCATGAGTGTGTTCATGAATTAAGAGCACATAATTCAGTTTCTACACCCAAATTGTGTATTAGTTAGGCAACATATTATCCAGCAGTGCAAGTGTTCTAATATGCATCTATAAGACTGCTGAACCAGTACACAAACAGATGACAACTATGATTGTTATCTTTCCTTTTATTGATGTATTGTTAATGCAGTCAGTGCATTGCTTGTTTAACTTAGCCAACATTGCATGTATTATGGTATTTTATATCGGCCTAATTTATTAAAACCTTAAACAGACTTTTATGAAGAATACAAAAAAACCAGAACATTAGATGTCTTTCTTTCTGTTTGCAGTTTAAATTCTTGGTTAGCTCAGCTTACAATTATTAGATGTGCCATTATTCTTCTCTGCTTGCTAACAAGTTGCAAATTTCTTTTCGTATTGACCCAGCCATATCAGTAACGCATCCTTCCCTCTCCGCTCGACCACCCATTGGAACCAGCTAGGCTTCAGGGAGAAGACAACCTCTCCAACGGCCAATTACACCATTAATTGCTTATCAGATCCAATTTGATATTGCAGTAAATGAAGCAAAGTATTCTCTGCTGTGTGTGTGAGAGCCCGTGTGTGTATGAGCATGTGTGTATCTTACTGTGTTAGGCTCAACGCAGTGTGTTGCCCCTGTCATCCCCAATCAGTGGAATTGAAACATCTAATTGCTGAGCTCCCACTCGTTTGCCTTCCAAAACATTCTTTTGTTTGCCTAATCAGGCACTCATACACACCCTAACACACACACACACACACACACACGCACGCACGCACGCACGCGCGCGCACACACACACACACACACACACACACACACACACACACACAAAGTCAGAGACTGTGATGCATCAGGGCTTCCTTGTGGATTCACTTACACATGCCACATGCATTTGGAGTGTGAAATATAGAAAGATGAGCAAAAGTGTACATGTGCGCTGACAGGAGGTGATGCAACTGATGAGGAGCATTTCATTGTATAGTCACTGTCACGGGTGAATGTGCTGCCACATCCTTTAATTAATAAAGGGGCATTAGAGAGCCTCTCCACTCTTAACCTCTTCTGCCTCTAAGTTTGCTTGTAGCGCTAAGTATGGATATCCCTGATAAGATTAGCTCGCCTTTGGTATTTAATTTGTGAGATCTAACTTGTTTTTTTCTTTTTTTCCTTTGATTTGTTTTTCCCAGTGAGCTTTCTTTAGTCTCACTTGTGATAGATGTTTAAATAAATAAACAGCATTGACGTGACTTGGACTCCTATTGATTTTGCTCATCCCAGGCTTGTAACCCAACCAAACTCTAATGAACCGTGCGAAGATTGGGCTAATTTGACCATGACAGGTGAAAAGTTCACCCTTCCGCTCTCCTCTCTGGCACACGATCTCACCTGGGAGAGCACACGTGGAAACAGCATTTAAAGAGTCATGCACACGCATACACACCCATTCATCAGCAAACACAATAACCTGGCTGTTTACGTGATGTTGCATAGTACCTGCAATTGACTCATTGAAGACGTAACCGTCAATGCGTTCACTGGTGTTGTGTCAATTTTTTGATAGCGTTTCTGATTGATTTATTTTCTCAGGGAAAGTGAATCAATGGAAATCTCATTAAGGTGGAAGGTAAAGGTCACAGCACATGTGTAAACGAATGCCCCGGTGGTTCTTAACACAGTCTCTATGTGGTTTCTGAGATATATAGAGTTTGCGGTGAGGTAAACCAAAGTTTGCTTTGTTTTACAAAGCCAGAATGTTCCAAGCGGATGTAGTGATATAATGCTGCCACCTCTTGTATTTGTCACAGAAATGGTTGCACAACACAGTGATTCACTCCCATAAAGGATACAAACCACTTAAACCACACAAATTGTGAGGCTTTTTTATCTGAATGGATTTCATTTTAATGACACAAGAACAAGTGCCGGGCTTAGTCATGGTTTGCACTGATATTGGAAACTGCAAAGTCAGATTTGTATCATTACTGCATGAATCAATATTTCTATATGTCAAAAATGGCTACATATAGACTCACCATCCACTTTATCAGGTACACGTTGTTAGTACTTTTCTACAGAGCTGCCTCAGTTCTTCATAGCATTGATTCAACAGGGTGCTGTGAATATTCCTCAGAGTTTGGTCCATATTGACTTGATAGCATCAAACAGTTGCTGCAGGTTTGTCGGCTGCACATCCATGAGGAGAATCTCCCGTTCCACCGCATCCCAAAGGTGCTCTGTTTGATTGAGATCTGCTGACTGTTGAGGCCGTCTGAGGACAGTGAACCCATTTGGATGCACTGTAAAACCTAATGTTGTGCTTAATAAAGAATATTAAGTAGACTGAACTCAGTGTTTATCAACTTGTTATTAGCAGTTACCAGTATTTTTTGTTCAAAAAGCTGATTATTAGAGTCGGCTTAAAATAGAAAAACTAAGTAAGCTGGAAATTTGGCTTTTCAGTGTGGGAATGTAATTAAGTACATTTACTCTATTCTGTACTTAAGGAGTTTACAACTCACAAGTAGCCTGCATTACCTGAGCTTTTGGCTCCCGTTTGTGCCGCTCTGTATTTCTGCTTCGCTATATTTTATATTTTACTTCATTATCTTACAGATTATATTACTGTTGGAATTTTGTATATCATCTCTATAAAACACACCAATAAATCACCCAGCTGTGCATATGGGTACAACTAAAATTATTAATTAGTTAATCAGTTATTATTACACCATTAATTATTATTAATTAGATTTAAAAAAAATAATAATTAGGGCCAGTATTGCAAATGCCAATACTGATACTGATGTTTTTAACCTATAAATGCACCTAAAGTAGGAGCAGTGTATCGTGACTTATTACATGAATCATCATAGGCTTTCAAATTCTGAACACATTTTAATGATCACTCAATCACTGTGATTCTACAATAATGAGTTAACACAATAAAAAACACAGCTTTCAGCTTTTCATGCATTGTGAAACTGTTTTTTGCTTTTTTTGGAGACCTGAAATTTAAATGTCTGTCTGTCTCTGTCACCAGGTATGTTGTTTAAATGTGCAGTGGGCTGTAAATAAAACAGACATCACAGTCATCATTTTCATAACCAATGTTTGAGGTATATTTTTTCATTTTACAAAAAAAGAAAAAGAAAACTGTTATTTCACACAATTCAGTGTGCTACATAGTGAACTTGGAGGACAGAAACCAAAAGAAAGTTTTCTATAGTCACTGTTGGAAACAAAGTATCGACCCACACTAGTATCGAAACAATATCAATACCTGAGTTTTTATCGATACTATCGTTATTTGGATCGATCTGCCTGCCTCTAGTACTGGTCTTTCTGGAATAGTTTGAGCAAACCTGGCTGCAGTTGGAGAAGCTTCAGCTAAAATGGTTATTGTTGGCATGGCACGCTGATTTGGTGAGTAAATTGTTTACTCTTATGCAAAACTGTTTTTGTGCCTTCTTCGGTTTAACACCAGGTTTGTGAGCTTGCTAGCTAGCTAGTGTTAGCCTAGCTTTCTTATCACCAATGCTTTAAAAAGACTTTTCAGTGAAATTTACTGTTGTTGGTTGGTACTGTTGTGGCTGATTTTGAACATCTGTGGCATCTGTTAATGTCAAATCTAGCCATTCTTTAGCAACATAAGCAAGCTGTTTTCACACTTAACCAACCAACATTTCTATTTCAATGCATTTTAAATAATAGTAGTCATATTATTATTTATTTTATTAAAAATTGTACTTTGATACAAGTTTTGTTGTGAAAGTCAAAGCCAAATTAAAACAAAAATCCTTAAATTAGATTAGTGGCATTTTAAGTGTTTAAAATCTAGGTTGTTTTAGCTGAAAATGAAGTAATTTAGCCTTCTAAAAAACAGGTAGAAGTCCACATTGAATCATTGGAAACATTTTTATTATTATTTTATTATTATTTATTTTTATTCATAAGTACTGTATACGTTAGTCTAATTTGGTTGTATGAGATGTACATTGACTTTCTAAGTATTAAGCTATAGTGATTGCACAGCCATTAAAAATCAAATCAGCTACTAAATAATTAGCTGTTCATTTTCTGTCTCCTTGTCTTTTACTTTTTCAGAGATTTTCTGAGTTTATAGAATTGTCATTAGACTGTTTCTTTGAGATTTCTTTGGGGCTCTCTACCATCACTCCCCACATTACACCAAATTCTTGCAAGTCTAGAAAAGGAGCTGTTGGACAGAAACATGTCAACTGAGTGGTAACTATTTTGGTTTTCCAATATATTAGTGATCTTCAGTTTATATTAATCATGCGGAAGTTTAATCATACTTTAGACCAACCTGTTTTAATTCTCGTTTGATTTCTGCTTTGGCTTGGGGAAAGTGTTTCTTTACTGATCTTTTCCTGTCTTCTGTTATTAGACTGCACTATGCTGTTGTCCTCGAAGGAATTCCAGTAGGACTTGGTGTAGACTCCAGGAAATTATAAAGGACATGCTGTATAAGTATATACAAACAACAATAATTTGGTCTACATTACTTAAAAGAGTTAGTGCGTGAAGTTGAGGGATACTGACCTCATTAAAAAGCTTGGGCTCTCTGTGGCTCTATGTTCTGCACACTTGGATGAAGAAAGGAGCTGAGGTATCATCTGATCACGACATTGTGGTGAGTTGGATCAGGTGCTGGGGGAGGATGCTAGATGGACCTGGCGCACCCAGGCGTATGTGCATTGGGGACCCCTGGTAGAGGCCCTAGTTCAAGAAATCTGACTCCCAGTTCGACAGCATTCCGAGAGTTGCGGGGGACATTGAGTCAGAATGGACAATATTTTACACCTGCTGCAAGGAACTCTGGTCGCAAGGTGGTTGGTGCCTGTTGTGGTGGTAAGGCCTGAAAAGAGCCATCAAGCTGAAGGAGGAGTCCTATCGGGCTTGGTTTGCCATCATGTGGTGGCCTCCATCTCTCAATGGAGCAGTTCACAGCCAAGTGTGAAGTGGCGGGAACGAGAATCAGCACCTTCAAATCTGTGACCATGGTCCTCAACCTGAAAAGGGTGGAGTGCCCACTCTGTGTCAGGAACGAGTTGCTGCCCCAAGTGGAGGAGTTTCGGTATCTTAGGATCATGGACAGGAGTGAACTGAGAGGGGAACGAGAAATTGACAGATAGATTGGAGCCTCAGCTGGAGTCATGTGGACGCTGTACCAATTCGTCATGGTGAAGAGGGAGCTGAGTAAAAGTGAAGATGTCAATTTACTGGTGGATCTACATCCGTAGCCTTGCCTGTGGACCTAAGTCATAAATAGTGATTGAAAGAACGAGATTGCGAATACAAGCGCCAAAAATGAGCTTTCTCCGAAGGGTGGCTGGCCTCTCCCTTACAGAGAGGGTGAGAAATTCAGTCATTCAAGAGGGGCTCATAGTAGAGCTGCTACTCCTTCACATCAAAAGGAGCAAGTTAAGGTGGTTTAGGCATGTCCCTTGTGGAGGAGGCCCCGGAGCAGAGCCTGGACATGCTGGAGTTCCTTTGGATAAGCAGGAGGGGGTGGCCGGGGAGAGGGAGTCTGGGATTCTCTCTTAGGTTGCTGCCACTTCGACTTGGCTGCGGATAAGTGGAAGAAAATGGATGGGTGGGTGACATAATTGTTTTTATCACATTTATAGTATTTTTTGGCAACAGTGTAATAATGTAGCTTGATTACAACTTTGTGTTTTAAAGAATATGATTGTTTCCTTTCAGGACACCAGGAGAAACGAGTCCTCCATCACAGATGATTTGTTCAGTGAAGAATGTCACATGCAGGCCATTGCATCTCCAACATTGCATCAGTTGGGACAATGCTAAAGACTTTCATCACACACTTACATTTGGATCACCTAAATCCATGACAGTCATTCAGACAGTAATGCCTGGACTGGGAAACCGAAGATAACTTGGTCATCTTAAGTACGCTTTGCTTAGATTTTTTTTTTTTTTTTTTTTTTTTTTTTTTGAGGCAATGAGTTCTGGGAACTAATTGGATTGTACAGTGTACCCATAATGAATAAGTTGCCTAACTTAATTGTTTTAAGTAAGCTTTACTTCATTTTTGTTTAAGGCAATGAGTTTGCATAATGTTTTTAAGCTCTGGGAACTAATTCGATTTTATAGTGTGTTCAAGGAACCAGTCTGAGATGGTCTGAGCTTTATGATAGCACACATCATCTTGCTGGCAGCAGACATCAGGAGATGGGTACACTGTGGTCATAAAGGAATGGAGACGGTCAGCAGCAATACACAGGTAGACTGTGGTGTTTAAAAAAAATATATGCTCAAATGGTACTAAGGGTCCTGAAATGTAGCTAGATAATATCCCCCACACTATTACACCACAAGCAGTCTGAACTATTGAACCAAGACAGGATGACTTTCATGCTTTTATGTTGTTTACACCAAATTCTGACCGTACTCTGAGAATTGTCCTCTAACCTCTGGTATCAACAAGACATTTTCTCCCAGAGAATTTCCGCTCATTGGAAATTTTGTGGAATGGTTGTGGGGAAAATCCCAGCAGATCAGCCATTTGTGAAATGTTTAAAGTCACTTAATGTCCCTTAAAAAAGTACTCATTCTGATGCTCTGTTTTAACTTCAGCAGGTCGCCTTAACCGTGTCATGCCTAAATGCAATAACATACTGTCAGTTGAATGGTTGAGTAAACATTTGTATAAATGAGCAGTTGAATAGGTATACCTAATAAAGTGGCCAGTAAACGTATGTGATGGATATCCTTTGCACTGATGAGAATCAGGGAAATTTATCACCTAAATCAGCTTTATGGTGCAGTAAAGTGGTTTTCAGCTCATTATTTCACTTTTATTGGACACTTTTTAACTCTTGGTTGAATCTTATGTCTGCCATAACCCAGTTTCAAGTTCCAACGAGCTTTTGTTTACACAGAAAAAGGTCAAGTTAAGCCCGCACTTCACTTTATCCACCTACAAATATTGCAAACATCAGAAGAGCCATGCAGATTTAGGGACCAAAACAGATTTAGACAACACTCAGTGGTTTTCAATTGCTGTTTTCCCATCTGAATAGAATGTAAATGTGTCCCTTGCACGCTTCATTTTCCTGACATGGGTCAAAAATTTGTTTTTTAAGGAATTTCAGACCACACAGTGTCCAAATATGTGAATGTACGTGCAAATGTAAGCCTACCAGTGATAAATCCACAGTGTGTTCACATTGCTTTTGTCCAGCGCATGCTGTGGCACATTCCTGACAGACAGACCTTGAGAAGAAATGCATGTGCGATGATAGACACAAATGAGTCAAACTGATTGCCACAAAGCTACATTTGTTAGGATAATATTTCTTTACCTGGAGAGTGCAGTGACCACTTTTCTTGCCTATTTCATCAGTTGTTTATATATTGCAGGGTCTCACCAAATGTCAAGAACTGGCACAAGCTGACACTTGCAGCTACTACACTTCAAGGCCAGACTGGCTTTGACTTTTTTGAAGTGTGTGGCTATCCATATACTATTGATATCATGTCTTGAGTTTTTCATTTCTGGTAGAAAATGTGGTGAAGTCTTCAAGGGAGTCCAAGGTGTTCTTGACTGTCAAAAGACCCCAGACCTCGATAAGTCCCAGTGAACTGTGCAAACCAGTGCCTGAGGGAACGAATATTTCCCAGACTCAGTCCTCCTAGAAGTAGAGTGTTTGGTCAAGAGCAGTTACTCATTCTGTTCCCGTACCTCCTTGCCTACACTCATTTCCTCTCTTCTTTGGTGTCTCTTTCAGTCTCTTGCTCCACTGGCAATGTGACAACTGAACAATGATTCATATGCACGGAGTGCATACTGGAAGCTATTTCAAATGTCTTGTGAGCCTCATTGAAGTAACTCAGTCTCTCCCCCCCCCCCCCGTAAACACACATACACCCACCTTGCTGTAGGACAGTTGTGCAGTTTTTTCAGTGGTGTGAAGCCAGTAGCATATGAGGATCCAGAGAGGGAGAGAAAGCTGGGATGTTTACACATCTCAGATAAATGACTGTGCTGTTTGCTTTAATAACCACACTGAATGCAGAGACACATGTAATTGCTTTGATGTTGCTCTGATGGCTAGAAATAATAGCACTCCCCATGATTATGGAGTCAGTCAGGTGCTGGAGGTATACACACCAGGCTGTGTGCACACAACTGCTGTGCGTGTAACTGTACTTGAGAATTCCCCCATCCTTCACCTCCTTTAGTTTTTGTCTGGGTTCCCACCCCAAGGGCTTGATTTAGATGAAATGTCACTTTTAATGGAAAATTTGATGGAAGCAAAACAACAACTTGGAATATTGCTTGTGTAAGAAGCAGGAAGGGAGGCAAGTGCCAGGGTGATGTCAGTGGCAAGGGTTGTTTCCCCCCTGATTGTACTCTTTAGGAATTCATTGGTTGCTTCTATGATATTAGTGTTGTAGCAAATGTAGCCCCCAGGCAGGCTGGGCAGCCGGTATATTGCTGCTCTTTATAGATGAGCGTGCCAGGAGGAAATACGCTTGCAGTCCGGCCCTGCTGCGGACTCACTTTGGTCCAAGCTAAAGGGGAGTGGGTGGTTGCAATAAGTGCTAGAGGAGCTCACTGTGTCTGCCTGTTGTTCTCTTCTTTTTCGTACACTTTTTGTCATAATGGTTTTCACGTCATGAATCTGTATGGGCTGAACTCACATAAGTGGGACACAAAGCTCTCTGGCATGCAGGCATTATCTCACTCCACTAACTGCAGTATACAAGCTGCAGAAAAACTTCATGTATGTCTCCCATGGAAACAGCTGCTCATCTGCATCAAACCAGTGGGTATTTGTTAATGTCATTGGTTCAGCAAATCATCAGGGCACGCCACGGGCAACTCCGGGACCTCTTTTGTAGCAACGGTTCACATATAAACCTCAAAATCAGTTGCTCAGTGTGGCCTGCCATGTAGTTTTGTGTTTCTATAGAAACTCAGGCCACACAGACTTCCCATTTGGCAGCATGGTAATTAATTTATCTCTATTGATCTCTTGTATACCTCAAGCCTTTCAGCAGGGTGGCTTGAAAGCTGAAAGCTGCATTGTTGATTGAATGCACAGCCTATCTTCAGATGCGATCACAAATCAGTCCCCATAGGGGAATAGCTGGGAGTAGGCCAGATTGTGTTCTTCCATGCTGCAGTGGTAATGATTCATTTCATCCTACAAGACACAAGTAAATGTAATTGCAGGTTTTGGTACTGGACAACAGCCTCTACTCTGCTCACAGTCATGTGGACTGATGTGGCAAAAACTCAACTGCGCTTATGGCTCTGGACGCATATCAAGACACCAGCTTATTCCCTATATTTTGCTTCTAGTGCATTTTGACACAGAAGAGGCAAGATGCTTCAGGTTCAAATTTTTATAATAAGCTGTTCCTGCCAGCTCCCAGCAAAGCTTGACATTTGCTCAGAGCAGGGCAAATAAGGATAGAGAAAAAAACCCCAGAATATTTGCCTAAGGATCTTCAACTCCCTTCCTGCTCCACCCCGCCTCCCAATGTCACCCTCTTTTTCATATCTTTTTTGCACTGAAACTTTTTTCTTTCCAGGTATTTTGTTTTTCTTTGGTGAGTAGGAGGGACCCCTGGCAAACAGATGAAGAGAAATGATGTTATGGACCTCTCCAAAACATCTCAGGGAGTCCAGAGGATGTCCAGTACAGTGCAGAAGAGAGCGTTTGCATAACAACTACTGTATTCATTACAGACTGCGCGAACACAGAGGCAAAATCTAAAGTCGTGATCCTGCTTCATGCCTTTGGAAAAATAGAAACTTAACTTGCAGTAAACTGGATTTCAGTCTCTTTATCTCTTCTCTTATGTTTCCCATCTGAACCCAGGGGTGCGGCTTTGGGAAATAAATAGGTATCAAAGAAAGGAAAATGAGAGAGAGGCGGAGAAAGAGCTTGAGAAGAGTGATAGGGGCAGTAATACTACAAGACAACTCAACGGGAGGCAAATAAGTCGAACTAAAAGCAGCACAAGCAAGATGGAGAAGGCAAAAAAAAAAGTAATGATAGCTCACCTTCTGTCAGCCTCCGTGACAGAAATGACTTGGAAGTTTGGAGACCGGCGTTGTCATGGAAACTGATTTTTGTACTGCTGACAGGCGGGTGTTTTTCCTGCGGATGACAATGCCCACCGATAAAGATGTCATCCTGAGAAAAATAAGTGTTGGCCATCAATGGACCTGAGTGCTGACATTGCTTTTGCTGCAGCCGTATTGTCCGGGGTTGTCCCCCCGAGGATTCTAAAGGCTGCTCGTCCATTGTGTTTGAATTTGAAGAGTGTTTCCCATGGGGCCTGTTTAAGATAAGACACTAAAAGTCTTCAAACATGACATGTCACAATTGTGGCAAAAAAGATACAGTTGTGCCTTTCATAATTGATGATGAATGTGAAGTTACTCACTGTTGAAGCATAAGATAGAAAACCTGATTATTGTGAATTCAGTCCTTTACAGATAACGCACTCAAGGTGTAGGATTATCAAACTCAATGATGTTAGAGCAGAATTAGAGAAAAGGGTTGCTTTGTAAGCTTCCTGCCAACCCTCACACCATGAATCTACCGCAATATTCCAGCTTCTTTGTTAATGATCAGCACCAGCAATGCGCTGCGTGTTGGATCACACTCTGTCCTGCTATCCTTGCACGAGTTTCTGTGCTGGAGGCAAATGTCTTGTTTATCATGTCCACGCTGTTGTGCACGGGGGCCGCATTTTTAATTAAAAGTTATTGTAGCTATCTCTACAACATTGGGAGGTGTGATCACTGCCTGTCACTTCAGCTCAACACAAACATGTTTATTTTTGGTCCCAGATTCATTTAATGGGCTTGTCAAAACTGATGAAAATTAGGGGAGGCAGAGGCGGCTGATAAGCCCCTGCGTTATTAGATGGGCTGGAACTGTTGTTTGTCTCCCTTCGTTTGTCCTGCGTTGATGCTCGAATGCGCGAGTACAACTAGCAAGCAAGCTGAAGAAAAATTACACAGCCCTGCACAACTGCTAATTCATTCCCAGACACAGAAAGCAAAAATGATTAAAGTTTGCGTGGCTCAAACTTTAAAGAATAAATAGAGGATTTCACACTTGTGGCTACTGAAGCAGCACCGCAGTGCCTCTGCGCTGCAGTCTGCTCGATGATTTCTGAAATGTAGAGCAGCAGAGGTAAATAGACATGGGAGCAGACAAACTTTTTCTCATATTCGCTTGGGTGCTTTTTATCTTTGATGTCCCTCCCAAGCACACACACACAAAAAAGCAAAAGTCAGATCTTCCCAAAAAATTCTCAGAGGGGCGGGATAACT
Source organism: Perissodus microlepis (assembly GCF_051167445.1). NCBI lineage: Eukaryota > Metazoa > Chordata > Actinopteri > Cichliformes > Cichlidae > Perissodus > Perissodus microlepis. The sequence goes on from NC_140465.1 coordinate 9,186,961, forward strand.
GCGCACCAGTTCTACACGGTGTGCATCAGAGAGAGAGATTTGTAAAGAAAAAGTCGGACTTTTTGATATTTATCTGAGGGGATGGCAGTGTCACTCTGCTCTGCATGATGACAACTGTATTTCTGTGGTGGCAAAATAGTGGGCTGGTTTTTGCTGTTGTATTGGAAACGATCAGATTGCTGTTTATTGGCGGTGTACAAGACTAAACTGTGGAGATGATGGAATTTTACTGCTTTCCTGCGTCTCTCCACAGAGGGTGGTTTTATTGAAAAGCACCTCTCACTGAGGTAATGCAGACAAATGACAGCTTGACGCACAAATGTAACCTTCCGCCCCCTGTGCGAGCTTTAGTTGAGGGCATAATTGCATTGTACTTTTATTGTGTTTGTTTTTCAAGTCAATTGCAATCTTATAAAAATGCAAATACTGCACATATGGAACACGCCCGAGTCACTGAGCGGTAAATAAAGGAGCAGGTACTTTCAGAACAAAAGAGAAAGGAAAAAATGAGAAGAGTGATCACATGTCAGTGGGACAGAATCATCACAGACCTGCTGTTGGCTGCTGAATATGTCGTTCACCCAATCTGAGGAAAAACCTATGAAGGGAAAAGTGAACCGAAGCAAAGCAAAAGTTAGCTGATGAGGTGGATGAACTTGTAAATCTCACTCAGTTGGACAGAATGTGGACACACTGAAAACATAAATACCATAAAAACAAGAGCTGCCTTAAGTGCTGTGTACCCAAACTTAATACTCGCACTACAGCAGAAGAAGAAAGCCACTAACATTACATTTACATTTACAGGACATAATGCAGTCATGGAGGAAGAGAAAGGAGAGGATTGAGGATTATTCTCTTTTGTAAAAAGTTGGTATATTCATATTTGACTGGATCAGAATGTACATGTGATGGGGTCTTTCAGAGCTTTGTCCTTTAAACATTCAGTTAAGATGTTATCCGAATGAGTTCCATATAGCATCACTGCAACTGCACACACACACACATACACACACTTGAGACAGGTGGGGAAGCCACAGAAAGTGCTAAAAAGCAAATACCCTTAAGTGCTACCTTAGTCCTTTACAAGAGGGGTTTGAAATGCGTTCTCTGTCCACTTAGTGCTTTCACTTATCTAAGTGCTCTGGTTGACCTTCCCACTGTCTCACTTTCCAGAAGCAAGTTTATTCCCCCCACCCCCCCACCCCCGCCCAACTCTTTCAGGGTTAACTGCATGCTACCATTTTCCTTGAACTCTAGCCAAAAACAGTGAGGTGTACCTAAAGCAAATCACTATAGACCCACTTGAAACCTGTAAGTGCAAAAGCTCAGAATTTTGTGGTCTTTCATTTTTTTCCATGCTTTTCGAGAACTACAAAAATAAACTCATTACTCTTTCTATTCAATAGCATTTTACAGTTACACACTTAGGTATTTTAGATCATTACAACAAAACAAGATTTGAGAAATCATGAACGGTATCAGTGATTACATAGTATGAAGCCATGATGTTTAGAGACCATTTTTTTACAAGAGTACACAGGTCGATGAGAAATAGAGTGGTTAGTGCAAGTTCACAATCTTTCCACCTGTTTTTTTTTCTCTCAAAAAAAGCTTCCACCTGTCAAAATCCTCTCACCAGTCCTCTAACGGACCAGTTTACAGACCAGCTGTGGTAGTCTCCCAAGTCTATATCTTACAAGTCAAACGTTTATAAAATCAGTGGGCAATGTAAATAATATTTATTATCTCATTTGTAAGGTACCTGAGACGTTTTGAATGTATTAGGCAACGTGTGAGCAGTCAGCTCTTGAAGCTGATGTGTTAAAAGCAGGATAAACAGGCAATCATAAGAGCAGGGCAGATATGAATAGAGTGACTTTGTCTGAGTGACTTTGACAAGAGTCAAGTTGTGTTGGCTAGACACTTTCTCAGTATACTGTGATTAGTACCTTTCAAAAACAGTCCAACAAAGGACAGCCAGTAAACTGGTGAAAGGCAAATGAGTGCCTAAGGCTCAATGTTATATGTTGGGAGGAAATTCTGGCAACTGTCACACATTACTAAAAGTCTTTAGGTTGCCTTAATGCAAAAACGTGTCAGAATACGTGCCTTCAAACATCAGTGTAAGGGACCGAATTCCTGCCAGCTAGTTATGTGCCCATGCTGACCTGTGTCCACTTCTTAAATTGGCTACAGGCACGGCTGTCTGAACTGGAACCAGAAGCAAGGGCTGCTGGTCTGATGAATCATGTTTTCTTTGTCGTTTTCATTTTAAACCATGCACATCCTTTCATGGTAATGGTGAAAGGATGGGCAATGTGTTTAATCCAAACTAAACAAAATCTCGGTGCAATGACAAATCTGTGTGTTGAGCTGGATAAACCAGTCCAGTCCTTATACGCCCCATCTAATAACTTTTAGTGCTTGCTTCTAAAGGTTGTCCCTGGACACCTTTTGAGGTATTGTGGAAGCCAGAACTTTTTTTAACAGCACAATACAGCAGGGGGATTCAGTGTGGCTGATCTCTGTGAACACCTGACGAAGTACTCACAACCACCTTTCTTGGAAGTTTCCACTTAGTAGGTAACTTCAAGACTTTATCCTGCCTGATAAATCCTTGGAATCAGGAGCCTAGTCATTGGTCAGGACAGAGTTGTTTTCAAACGTGGCTGCTATTTTTATGCAAGCTACAGACCTGTAACATTTTTCACTACACCTTGCACACAGCCATCACACAATTAAACTAAACACAATTAAACTAAATTAAAAATCAATCATTTGTTGTGGTTCCTGCTACAGTACAACTGGGCTCATATCTTGATGACTCACACTGTAAAATCAAAGCCAGCCCCACTGTTACAATTGGCAGTGACCCTGGATTCCAATATAAGAAACGTCTTAAATCATTATCTCCTTGCAGTAAACAACTTGCACATTTTGTTCTCTCTGAAGAGCAAAGATTCTTTACAGCCATAAAGAGGCTGAACTCACAGACTCACTTCTTTAAACTGTCCATTGCAGTGCTTATTGTTTTGCTAAATACTTGTGAGACAAAGCCAAACAACCTGTTTCAGATCCACTCTAGCAGCACTTTGAAAGAGCAGTGTGTACATGTCGGCACGCATCTCGTAATGTATTGTGCAGCTCCTTCAGCAGACTTGTAATAGAGCTCTAACAGACCCAGGGGAGATTGTTAAAATAGTGCGGCAGGTTAGCTAACGCTAGCAGTGAAGTATTCCCATGTGGGGATCATCAAAAACACACCTAAGGGATTGATGGCAGTCTTTAGTTGCCTCCCAGTAGTCACACATTGGACAGATATAACTGCGAGGATGAGTCCTAGGTGGATGTGAAATACTTCACAGTGCCTGCCAGCTGCTAGTTGTCAATAGAAAGCAGAGGATATGATGGGTATGTGAGGTGGGTTGGTTGCTTGGTGAGTGGAAAGCAGTGTTGGCTTAATGGTTAAATGGGGTTTCAGGGAAATGAGTTTGGGGCAAGAAAGAAGTGATAACCTTGAAAAAAATGGAAAAAGATTGCTCAGCTGCTGCAGAGGGGTAATTTCTGTCTTATTTCTCATCATAACAGTTGAGGATCTAAATAATATATTCATTTCCCAATATGTAGAGCATGTGATTACAATGGAAGAGGGAGAAGTAAGGGGGGAAAGCAGAAAGGTTGTCTGCATCTGCTTTTTTACCCTTTCATCAACTTCACAGACTCTGTGGATCTACAAGGTGTAACTAAGCACCTTCTTATCCTCCCCAGCTCCAACTCTTGATCTCCCCAGGCCCTCGGCCATCCTTCACTGGTCTTAATGACACCCGCTTATTTAATTCAGGTTACTTGGAAATTAGATTAGTGTCGATAGAGGAGGACAGTGAGACGTAGAGTGGAGCCAGAGAAAATGAGAGGGAGAAAGAGTGTCTTTGCACTTCCCTGCTTCTTCAGCTCCAAGTGTGTGTGTCTGTATTTTACAACACGTTTAATGCCATTGCACCCAGTTGCTTGTCACTGTGTCACTGACTCCGTCCTTACTACAAGAGGTCCGTAGAGGCTTCAGGAAAATGGCAACAAAGATGATGCTGATGAAAATCAGTAATGATGTTGATGATGACAGGCTGTTGATGTCGATGCTTGGTAATTAGATGGCATCAACAAAATGTGGCTGATTGCTTCTTCAGTGCTGCTTCTTACTTCATTATGTTTGCGGCTCTTCCATTGGTTTCCACCAAACAGCAGCGTCAGACTCTGCGGGCTCGTGGAAACACTCAGACAGCAGTGTGTGCTTGTGTGCGAGCTCTGCTCGCCTCTGTGTGAGCGCAGTCAATTGCCCTCCAGCTCTGACACAGTTCACTGAGAGGAAGCTGTGACAAGAGACTTTGTTTCAGACATATGCTCAGTGTGCCACTGTGAAAAGGGAAAGCATGCATACACACGTGGAGTGATTATTGTGTTCCGAATTGCCAAACGTTTGCATTAAAACACAGAGCTATACATAAATGCACACACTCAGCTAAATGCAAATTGTATGTGATAAGCATACACACACTCTCCCAGCAGAGATACAAGCCGGCTACAGAAGAGCACTTGGCTGCCTAAAGCCCCTGAAGCGCATGTCAACTCCTCCCATCATCCCACATTGGGGCTCTGCATATTAACTAAACATCTGGCTGTGTCAGCACCAGTTCATCACAGTAGGGACCCCTGCACCCACTCCCCCTTCTTTTGCCTCTGTGTCTGCATCTGCCGAGGAAATAGAGAAAGCTGTGCAAAGCGCAATGTGATTCACCGTAGCCCAGTGTGTATGAGTGAGCATCAGACATGCATATTCATTTGGATTAATTAACAGGCAGAAGTTGAAATGGCTGGCTTTGAATGGACAAATATGAACAGTTTGGATGTCAAAAATAAATGCAAGCCAGCGTGCACCCACAAATGCCAAACGTCCTCACACAGGAGATGTTTACATGCTGAAATGAAACCACCCACTGGGCTAGAGCAATTAATGGGCTGCTAGCAGTGCATTAACATTAAGGTTGAGTCACCCCATTTAATGCATTTATCCTCCAGGGGAAAGTGGTTTATTGTTTGCTGAAGAATGTACAAATACCTTTGATACAAACCTGATCCATTTTATATTTAGGATGTAACAGCATGCAGCATTCATTAATGCATGCATTCTGCACTACAAGACTCATCTGGCTTCTAAGGTTGATTGCTGGCCAGGTGGGAAATATCACCAAGGCTAAACAGGCTAAACATTTGTAAAGGACGAATGTTTGTTTCATTTTGTTAGTACTCCTACTGCAGATGTACTTTTTTTTTTTTTTACTTTTTCAGTTACTTTTTTTAATGAAATATTTTTTAATTATTTATTATAACACTGTTTACTCAGTTCTTGTTCCATATTTATACTGATACTCCTGGAGTATCACTGCATGACATACATACATATTTGTTTACCTTATCCTGGGTTACGGTGCAAGCCCTCGTTTACATCATACTGTACAGAGCCAATAGCAGAGCATGCTAAACCGAAACTTTCAATACGCATGGATTAATGGCACATACACTCACCTCATTATTCGTAACTTCTGCCATGTTTGAGGTATGAGGATGAGGAATGTAGTAGTCGAGCTCGTGACAGGCACTTCTGATCTGGCGCACTTAGATTCTGGCATCTCTATAGAAATACTCTCAGTCTCTCTGGAGCTTTTTATTGTAGACGATGTGGTAGAAAAGATTAGTGCAGATACATTAGTTAGCAATGACGCGTAACGTGTGTTACAGGTTGTGATCTCACTCAGACCTGGTGCTTGTCAGTTCACTAAGTTATTGTCAATGTATCCCCAGTGCAGCTTTGTAGTTTTGAGTGCAGCGCACGTAACCAATGGTTATCTTTGAAGAAAAGGGGCCTTTAGTGATTACAGTATATTGGCAGTTGGGTGTGTGAAACAGCAGTCTCCTGAAGTGCCCCATTACCTCTGATTTAAAATGTGTACAGAGCAACAGGCCAAGCAATACAGTCCCTCCTCTGACAATACCAATAGCATTCTGCTCACGGACAGGAGGGCAGCAGAAAGAGAGAGAGGAGGATCATGAGAGAGAAAAGAGGACTTATTCAAAAGCAGACAAATTTTTCTACCATTAATAACATTTTGGGATTTTTTGCATCTATTTATATATCTGGATGTGGTCAGTGGATCAGTAAAAATAGTTCTTAGGAGTGCTGCATTAGATCCAATACAGAGAAAAAAATACTATTTCAATTGAAAAACTTTTTTTTTTCTATGTTCTATTTGTTGAATGCAAGTGAACAACACGAATCCTTAACATTCATTCTTTCTTATTTTAACTGAAAGAGTGCCGTCACACCTGGTGACGGCACTCTAAGTTTAGTTTAGAGTCAAAAGAAAAAGTAACTCTCTTGGTTGTTCTAGACTTATTAATCATCCCATCTCCTGCAGCCGTACATACAGTCTGCAAAACACATGTTGTCACCAAAGCCCCGAGAGCTTTCGTAAGCTTGATTCACAAACAATAGCACTCAGCAAACATTCTGCTAATCTGTGACATCAGGCTGAACTATATACTGTATTTTTTTGATAAACCACAGGGAGTCATGACTCGTTACACACACTCACACCTTCAAAAAATAGATTTTCTTTTGTTACAGTTGTCACCTCTATTTTAAATTTGAGCATTTCTTGCTTTTTCATTACAAGTTTTATAAAAGTATAATTTTATAAAACTTATAGTTGTATAAAGACTTCTATAAGTAAAATTTACAGGTGAAGAATTAAACATTTTATTCAATTTGTTAATTTAACTGCCGGTTGCACTACTTTCATTAAAGAAATGTTTACAGACCTAACCAACAAAGGTTGACTGTCATAGCTTATCTATGTCTTCACCCATTCTCGATCCAAAGGGAATTTGAATACGGGGCAAATACATCAACTATTAAACGATAGAGTGGGGCATAGTGTGTCTTGGGTTGAGTATTTTAACAAGTTGCTTCAACTACTTCCTTTCCACCATGTAACCACATCAGTTATTTCAATCCACCGTTTGCTTTTCTGTTCATATGGAGTGTAGCCAGCGATGCTCAGTGAGCCTGGTTGTGCTTGATGGTGCATTTTTGCTTCAATTGGTGAAACGAGTTTGCTGTTTTCATCTCTAGTGGGAACAATTTTCTTGCATATTTTACAAAGTATTGTGTTTGTGTTAGAGGTTGTTGGAGTAGCTTACTTTTTATGAAAACATTATTGTAGGCTGAAATGTGGCTCTCACTCTCAGACATGCCAGGGCTTGCCTTATTGTTGTGCAGTAGGGGAGCTAGATGTGAAGCATCGCTGTATCATTGATATGACAAGATGACACTTCAATTTCACATAAAAATTCACATAAAAATCATGGATGACATGATATTGTCAAACTATGGCTGTGTGGCAGGATTCAAATTCAGGCCTGGGGGAGACAGAACATAAACTTAAAGGGCAGCTTTAATGCTGAACTGTACAAAAGGTAGCTGATCAGGAGCAAACAATTCAAAAACTTGGAATCTCTGGGGAAACATGGAGCAAGGAAACAGACAACCCTGAGGGAATATGTGACAAAGTAATACAATGTAACAAGGAGAGAGGAAACAGGTGGGAACACAGCTGAGGGAAACAAATATAAAGACTCGAGAGGAAGTTACACTAAACACAAGACAATCACCAAAGTAAAACAGGAAGAGAAACACAACTGAATAGGGAGACAAGATTAACTTGACAAAACTAAACAGTGGAACAAGAAAGACAAAAATACAGATAGCTATACCACCAGTAAAGCTATCGGTATGGAGTTAGCTGTGTTTCCTTTCTAGGATGTTTCTATAATGTTTTGTTTGTTGCTTTGACCGTGCCCACCCTGACGTTTCCTACCTTCAAAGATAAATAAAATAATCAGTTGTTGTGAAACTGCAAATTTGAGGGTGGCATCGGTCCTTCCTTGGGAGCACGAAGGGGGGAGTTATTTTTGTTGTGTTACGCCTGGTTTCCCCTAGGCCTGGGGGGGGTGTAACACCAGACTGATGGACACAACAAAAATGAGACTTGGACACAATGGAAGAGAGCTAACACCATCTGAAGCAAAAGACTACAAATAAAACTGAGCTTGAACATGAATCACTTCTCAAAGCAATAGTAATCAACAACCCACAAAAACCCAAAGATACATTATACGATAACCCTGTGAAAAGTCCTTTTTGCTCTACAAGAAGTTTGCCAAAAGTGCTTCAATCTTTAAACCCTGACATAAAGCATTATGACCTGAAAAGCTGATAGAGCAAACATGTTAGCAAATGGTTGCTTACGTGTTCAACAGACAGACCCACATTAGCATTTGTTTGATATCATCAAGTGTTTCCTATTAGCTAACTTTCCTTGTCTGTGTATTAGGCAGGTAGCCCTATTATTACAGCAGTTTTGCCGAAAACAGCTGCCGAAATGATGCTCAAGTGTGGTGACAGTGCATCAAAGCAAGAACGTTGGAGGGCATACAGCCAGATGCGAGACTATTAAGGGACAGAGCAGAGTCAGGTAATGATTCCCTGTGTGCTGGTCGCTATAAAGGACTCCTTGACTATTACACATACTCATTTGATTCCTAGTTGAAATTATTGATTGGTGCTGCTTACAATACCCTTGGCTGTCAAGGATACTTTAATACTAATCTCTGTCAACAGCCACACACATCCAGCGAAGCAAGAGTTTTGCACAGCTTCTCTGAATCCGCGTTGATTTATTATGAACATTTTCTCATTATTTTGAGAACAAACGAGAGAAGAATCACAAACAAACACGTACGAAGACTTACCCTTTCTTGTGTAACCACCTGTGTGGAGACAAGCTGCTGGCCATTACCGGGGATAAGTATCTGCTGGCAGGAGTTTAATGGTGAATTGTAGTGAATGTAATATAACCCTATATATCTGTTAGTTTACAATAAAACCTCTTTAGGTGGTAGCAATGCTTTATGCGCTACACTGAGAGTTGAAAATACAGCTACAGTCTCCACAAAGGCCCTATTACCACAAAATGTTAATGCTCCATGTCGTTATGCTTCCATTCAGTCACTTCAGTACAATAATTAATCAAAATAAACATACAGTGCTTGACAATAAGGCTTTTATATTCAGCACTAATCAGACAACTCATTAGGCATTAATGAGCCGACTCTGCCTGCTCTTGTCGTGTTTGGGGGAACTTTGGCGCATGGGGAGAAGTGTTTGAGTGTGTGTTTGTGTGTTAACTTGCTGATACACATTAGCACACATGCTCCCGCATGTACACACATAAAGACGCGTGCACACATCCAGCACTCCTGTAGTCCCACTCCAATTATGGCAGCATCTCACCCGGGAAGAAGCCCACTTATGCAGCATTCACTTTATGAATAATTGATTGTTTGTGCCAGTGTTATATTTGTAAATACACGTTTGCACTCTGATTAATAGTTTTCTAGACATATTCATTTGTTGAATTTGATTAGACTCTTAAATGTATTATTTATTAGCTGCAATTGCTCTCCGGTTATTAGTCATCACAAGGGCAACAAGAAGATTTGGCATAAGGATGCATCTGCATGCAAACAGTTATGCTTGCATCCATTCACAGTCAGTCACATAGAAGGTGGAAGGGTGTCTGTGTATGCGTGTGTGTGTGTGATTTGACACATTGAGATGCTGTGAACCCGATGACTGCCTTTAAGCATGTCGTTGCATCTTTTTTAAGGCTTACAGACGTGCTTTTTGTAACTCTAAACATAAAAGGTAATTAACCTGTCGTCGTCATTCTTTTAGACTGATCAGTGTACCTGAGAATTAAAGCCATTTTTTCCACAGAAAAAGCATCGCACATGCTAACCTTAAAAACAAAACTTTTGCAGACTAGTGCGGAGAGGTTATCAAACAGGCAATGCCAGTGTGATTAGATTTTTTTTTTTTTGTGCGGCTTCAAAATGTTTTCTTTATGTTGCTGATAAAGGGAATGTGTAACTCTGACCTTTTGGGTGAGTTTTTGTAATATGTGGGAGTTTGCATTATCGCTTGCTTTGATGAATTCTTTTCACAGCCGCAGTGAGATTCATAAAGAGCTAGGTCAAATGTGTTGCATAAGTTAAAAAAACAACAAAAAAAACGTAGAAACGCAGAAAAGAATACAGGCAGAGCAATGTGTTAGTGACATATTTGAATTTATTTGCTGGAGGGCAAATGTGACACAGCACCAGATCGTCACTGTGAACGAACGCATATGCACCGTGCTACTGCTGTATTTCTGTTTTTGAAATCAAAAAAGAGCCCTGGTAGAAAAATAGTCTTTTCCTGGTATTTATTTACCATTTAGTCAGGGCCTAACTACTGGCATTTAACAAAGGACAAAAAATTTAAAACCATGCTGGCATGTCTAAATTATCGTCACAACATTTGGCGCATCAGCTTAGCTAGACACAGCCTTCAGGCAGTGTACGTTCAAGCTATTGGAGATAAGAAAAACAAAGAACTTATTTTAGATTGTGAACGTGACTCTATTTTGGTCTATATATATGATGGTCTATATTTAATTGCTAACAAGTGACAAAAGAAGACAACATGAATCGATCTGTCGCAATCACACAAGGTGAAACTCGTATATAGTTTTCATTTTGCTGTGAATAACCTGGTGCTAGTATACAAGGTTGTGTGCACATAACCAGTTACAGTAGATGCACAATCTAAGCAGGTTGTAAAGTACTGTTGAAATCTTACCAATAATGCGGATGCGTGTTTTTTTCTTGATAGAATAGGCGCAGGTGTTAGTTGAAAGAGAGGCTCTGTTCTCTCCAAGCACGGTGACATTTCAGCATCCTGAAACTTATTCTGGAATTCAGCCAAAATGATTGTTTTGCACTGTGAGATACTGAACCGTTGTTGGAAAAGTCCTACACAAAAGACACCTAGGTATTCAATTCTGCCAAGTGTTTTGAGCTAATCTGCCCGGCTATGATACTCTTCTCAGGGAAAACTTGTTGCAAACATGGTTGATTAACATCTTCCCGACCAACAATTAACTGTTGCATTATTGAAATGCACAGTTTGGCGATCTCAGCAATCTGGCGTTCTCAGCTTCAGTCTGTAAAGCGATCGAGTGAGAACAGTTGTGTAGTTTTGCGGAGCCGCGAATGGAATGCATGTTGAAGTCTCCAGGAAGAAATCGTTGCCGTTGTACTTTTGCTGAAAACCTTGAAACCTGTTGCAAAGACGTTGTGGGCAAATCCCCAACAGCACAGTGGGGCAGGTTGTCTCACAAAACTGACAGACACGGTGCATCATTGTGACTGTACACGTGTGTGTACGCCAGTGTGTATTACTCTGCTCCTAGGGAGTGCTAGCAGGCCAACTGAAGACGGAAGGAAAAGCAGCACTGCTCTGCACCATATGCCAAATATGAGACTGCCTGCCAATTTGTGGGGGATACTGGCAAGTGCTAGCAAGGCTGAATTCTTGACAGAGGGAGATGAATAATTGAACATGTGCGAAGCGAAGTTCTGTTGGGATGGAGTAGGGTGCCTTTATACATGGAGAAAGGGAATGGAGACAGTCAGACCGTCTACAAGCAAAGCTCTCATTTAGATATTGATGTGGTTTTTTTCTTCTTTTTTTGTAAACATGTCAAAAAGTTGCAGAGATTTTAGATGGACTTGAATGGATTTATGGAGAGATGTGAAAGAGGAATCTGTGGCATCTGTGTATTGTGATCATATGAAGCAAAACCAAAGCTAACATGTTAGTGTTACAGTCTCACTGAAAACACACAAAAATACATACATTTTAAAAAAACCCACACACACGAGAAATCCTTGTAACTTCATCAGTGTGTTTCGTGTTTTAATAATTTAGCAGACACACTACTGCCGAACAGCTCCAAGTATATTCAGCATGCTTTCCAGACCTCATTCCTTGTAAATTACTAATGGAGTGAAGGACCAGAAGAAAATATTTTATCTCATATGCTTAAGCTGTATACATTACAGCTTTGTGCATCATTTCAAGGTTTCATGTTAAAAATGGGAACAAATTGCAATAAATTGTACTTTGGAAGACATTAAATAACAGCTGCATTCAACAGCTGGTTTAGACTAAGTGTGAAAAATGCATCCTGGCAGGTTTCAAGAGGTGATTACATTTAGGATGTGAGCCCTGTACCGTATGTTGTGTCCTACTGTTTAATATGGCGCCATCATTATAGGAAGTATGTTGTCTGGGCATTTTTGTTTTTTGCACAGGGGGAGGTTCACATTTGATTTCAAACGATCCTTTAGGGAGATGTGACAACATAGATCTACCTTAGGCTTTTGTAATAAAGGCCTTTAGGCTGGTCCGTGCATTTTTGATTGAGGGAAAAATATGTATTCTCCAACGGGTTGATGAATGGTTAATGAAGGTTGCTGTAAAAGTTGCGCCTTGTCTCTGAAACCAACATCTTTCCAAAAGCTGCAACTTTTACTGTTCTCCCATTCTTGTTTCTTTCTTTTTATTCTTTGTATAGATAGATGGATAGATAATATTAGTCATTGTGTGTGAGATGTCCTTAAAGCTGGAATGAAGAAACCAGTTGTATCTCAGGATATTCAGCTTTAAGGCTCTCCAAATTAAAATTGTAAGCCAGGAATGCAAATTTGAGCTTTGGCGATCAAATCTCACTAAGAAACCCCGCTTGAGGACACCAGGAGGGGAGACAATTGTGAGGAAAAACAACGGGAGACTCCATGGCTATTTCTAGTCTATCTGTCACCAGGTGCCAGCGTCTGAATAAACATTGCCCACAATGACGTTGCGTAAATGTGTGTAATGTGAATATTCAGTGTGCTGTAATTTCCCTGTGTTTCATTGAGTGAACACAAGAACAACATAAACATCACAACAAGCATTTGAAGATAATGATGAATCCCACTGCTTGAGGCAATGACAAGAGGTATAAGAAAGAAAACAAACTGTATTCTGGGTAAATGGTGCCGCCTGGATAATAGACAGAGACAAATGTGAGAGACTACGCAGTTGTGACAGCAAATTTTCTCCAATCGTAGCCTTACGTTCTGTATATGTCACTGTCCGGCTATTGCCTGTGACTTTCCATTAATCCTGAGAAATTGATCTGTTTTGTTCTCTTGTTTAACGGTGACTTTGCAATGCCACTTTTACTGAAACCTATTATGTTCTAATCATCGTCTCCTCTCTTTTTTCCCCATGCCCTTTTTCTTCCCTCTCTTTCTCTCTCGCTGACAGATACCACCCTGTCCAGTGAACGTGGTAAGTACTGCAGCCGCACACTCCCGTGATTTTGAGCCATCTGTGCATGGACTCCGCCAGCGACAGAGCAGTGGCTGTTTGCGTTAATGTGGAAGGAACCATTCTCAGATTTTAGTCTCAGTGGGGGAGCGACGAGCCATAAACATCATTTGCATCACTGGGAAGCTATTCTCCATCACATTGCATGTCACAGCAAATGTTGAAACGAGGAGAGAAACATCAAGAGAAAGCAATTATGAAAGCAGCATCCTCAGACCCATGTGGCCTATCACACTTTGAATTTTGCATATTTTCCCTGCATGCATTTTGCCTCGACCTACTTAGTCAATTTACCCCCTTTTGACTCCAATAGTACTCAATAAGGAGCCAGTAAGGAGCATCTTTTTTACTTTGCGTCCTTCCAGCTATAGTGGAACTCATCTCCATGTAGGTGAAATAGAAGTGGATAGAAGTGCCCGCTGTGCCATTATTAATGTCTTCCTGTAAAATATCTTGCCTCTTTATCAAATCGGCTGAATGTCTGAGTCTATCTGCAGTACTAGCTTTGTTTATATTTCATATAAATATATGTGTGTGTGTGTGCTTTCTGGCATTATATCCAGTTTTGGGTCACCTGTGTCGGCCACTTGTCTTCTCTAACATTGCTTTCTATGCTCATTAGATGTTCCCGCTGTACATGTGTGAGTACAGCGCTAATACAAGAAGTCATCGTGTCGCATTTGCTCTCCAGCGTATCTTTTATAACTTGAAAATGTTGAGCCAAAGCCGTGCAGTGACATCACGCGATATAGATACAACTACTGTGTCTGGTCTTTGAAACATCAAAGTGGCAGGAGGGAAGAGAACTTGCAAAGTTGTGGTTTTGATCAAGCACTTTAGGTTTATTTTTGTGTGCCTGGTTAACCTCTATTTGCTGGTGGAGGAGACGATGATATGAAGCACAGAGAAGATTGTGTGATAAATTTTTCATTGCCAAGCTAGCAACCGTGCAGTGCTTTTTTTGTTTTGTTTTTCTTCTTCCCCCAATCCAGTTAGGCCTGGACAAAGAGCGGGGAATAAGAAGTCACAATGGGTAAAGATTTGTATCCGTTCTGAGCGTAATCCTTGATGCTGACCTCATCTCTGCCTCTCTTAACCGCCCTGCCGCTTTTACATTAAAACAAACGCACAGGTTCTTTCCTCTTCTGCACCAACACTTTTCTTTTCTGTACTGCTGAGTGGACGCATAATGTGAATGATAGTTCACAATGAAACACCCCCAAAAATAATAAGTAAAAGGGAAGTAATGAATGGATTCCAAAGCAGCTGAGAGAGTGAGAGAGGAATCAGTCTTAAGGCAAGGTCTGTGTGCCCTTGGAACCTTTATGAAGTGCAGTCAGCAGAAAGCCAGCCAGCAGATTGCTTATCACTCAGCAAAGAATACATCATTCAAACCATTCAGTTGTTTTCATATAGGTGTGATTTTGGATGAACACAAACACGTAACATGTAACTGCGGTGCAAAGTCATACTTGAGCTCCATCCTTGTGCCTACCTGTGCTTAACAAGCTCGCCCTGTGTCGCTAGCAGGGGTGGGGCATGTTTTTAGTCATCTGATAGGCCTCCTCAACATCAAGTGCCTGCTCGCACATCCTCTTCTAACTTAATTGGCTGTATCCGAGGCGGGAGGGCAAGGTGTAATTGTGATAAGAGAAAACGCTGTGCTCGGCTGGTTTTAGTGCCCTTATCTATAATCTCCAGATTGATTATGGTTTTTCTGCCAGCCGTGCAAATTGTTCATCCCAATAAACTGCACTAGAAGCCACCTTAACTCTGTCATGCCCAGAGCAAGACACATTTGTATAAGTTTAGAATATATATTAATCTGGAACTTTCAAGTAATTTCTTTTAGGTGTGTGTGTGGTTTTTTTTTTTTTTTTCAGGTATCAGGATTAAAAATATTACGTGAATCTGTATTTCTTGGCCAAATACACAAGGCTATATTTCCCTGTTCGCCTTAAGAAATCAATGTTTTTCTTTTCTAAGGAGTTCAAATTAAATTTAAATTGAGAAGACTTGATTGTCTTTTTAAACAAAAAACAGCGTATTATTTTCCCTGTTTTGTTAAAGGATCAAAACAAAATCCAGATATAACTGAATATGTGGACTTTAACTTTGCTGATTAGTGGATTTCTTTTCCCATGGGACAGAGCCAGGCTGCCTTTCAACCCATGTTTTCTGCAAAAAAGTTTCTTGTTAATTTAAAAACTCTATATTTTTATTCTTGGTCTCTGCAGATCATCCAGTTTACAAAGTCAGACATTAGACATCAGTGACATTGGCCTATAGACCCATCCGTAAGCCGCTAACCAGTTGGTAAGGAAAAAAGTGTATTCCACAAACACTTGGAGAGTGGAGACTAAAGATGTCACCTCTTGAACTGATAGCAAAAGAGTGCTGCACCAAAAACCTCCTTGTGACTGCTATTGCTTGCTAGCAGATTTCCCTGATTACCTGTTAGGGCTGGGTATCGTCGCTGATTTCTAGAATCGATTCAATTCCGATTCACAAGGTCCCGAATCGATTCGATCCATGATTCGATTCGATTCGATTAGATTCGAATAAGAATAAGAATAAAAATAACTTTATTTATCCCGAGGGAAATTCTTTTGTCATGTACATGCTCAAAGCAGCAGGAGAGACAGAGGAACAGATGAATAAGATATATAATATATACAATAAGAATAGTAATATACAGTAGTAGGATAGTGCAAGACATAGTATCAAATAACTCTATAATAAATAATAAATAAAAAATAACTTAACTATCAGTGCAGGCGATTCTAGAAAGTGACATAGTATTGTGCAATAGAATAAAGGGAGTAGCAGCGTATGATGGGGGGATGAAACAAATATTCAATAAGGGAAATTTTGCCTCAGACAGCCAGAGATGTTATAATTCAGATCATGCATCAGTACATTTCCATATTTTTATATCTATAAAAAGGAAGTTGACACTTGCTCAAAGGTGTGAGCATCACAGCAGATGCTTTTGTGTCAAAGTAACTGAGGATAAAACAGAAAAACATGAAGGTGATTTTCCTGGCCTGGGATTTTATAGAAATATTCTGCAGTAGATCAAAAACGAAAGAAAACCATTAATCAACATATGAACATTACCTGATGCTGCTGAAGTGAAGCAGAGCAAAGTTACAGCGGTTTTATTAGAGACACAGCAATGCGTTTTGCAATTTTGCATAATTTTAAAAAGTTAAAATTTCTTCAGTAGCCCATTGAACAGCAGAAATGAGGCTTTCTTTTTGGAAGTAAGTAAAAGGAAAAAACAGCGGGCGACAGCGCTGGTAGACTTGTGCGTAATAAGCAAGCGAATAATGTGGAAAAAAGATTTTTAGATGGGAAACTGTTCTTGAAGTACACTGAGAGAGGGAGAGAGAGAGAGCTGTGCATGAAGTGTGATTTTATCGTGGTGGAAGCAAAACAGCAAAAGTCAGAGGGAATTCATGATGATGTTTATGTGAAGCGTAGTTTGGATCTTCTTTTGCTGCTGGTTCAGTCAATATTGTTTGGAGAGAGATCAAACCTGCAGCTCCAGAAACTAGCGCAAAAAGGGCGTAAACACAAAGCGCGGACCCGCCGAAACATCAGAGTCAGCGAGCTGTCAGCTTTCAGCCCCGACCGTGTCCGTGCCGTCGGGTGAGAAAGGCGACATCTCACTGATTCTGATCCGCGGGTCCGCGCTTTGTGTTTATGTCTTTGTGCAGAAGCCGTGTACCTGCTCCCATTTACTGTTTTAGCTGTTAGGTGGTTGTTGAAATTTTGTGAGGTTTAACCTGAGATTCTGCGGTGTCGGGCAAAAAAAAAAATTATATTAAAAAATCGATTCAGGATTTTAATGAATCGATATCACGTTATCCAAGCTAGAATCTATTTTAATCGATAAATCGATAATCAAAACCCACCCCTATTTCCTGTAGCTTTCATGGAAGACACCGTCTTGTCTGCAAACACTTGTTAATTAAATAATTAAGTAAAATTTGACAACAGCCATCTTTAAAGTTGAAGTCGTGCCTTGCTGCTTAATCCAACACGTTTCTGACTTACCTACTTTCAAGGTGAACAGTCTCCATTTCTGGTTTGCATCGCACTCTTCATAGTTTCACTACTACTTAGAGACTAGTTGGTAAGTCTTTGCATCATCAATCCAGACTAGGGGCGATAAGGGAAACCTGTGGGTGACTAAAACAAACACAAGAGGCTTTCGCTACAGCACTTTATACCTCATTGTGGTCAATTTCACATTTTGGGGAGTGTACGCGTTTTCCCCTAGCAGCCGGTGATACCAGGGAGTCCTTGGTCAGTCTCTAGGCCGACATGAATGGTGCTTTAGCAACTGATTTCAAAATGACTGCCAGTGTCCACCAGCAACCACTCAAAACCAGTCAGCGGATACTTATTTTTCCCCTAGTGACTGGTGGTTGCCTGCCTGCCGCTAAGCTTGCGTGACTGGAGCCTTAGCAGATTTCAAAGAATAATTTCTAATTTGCTTCAAGCCAAACGTTTTCTGATTGTCTGTCTCTAACAAGTCTGCCTTTTTAAAACCTTCCCTTATTTGGAAGTATGAAATGTGTATATCTTGCTTCTTTAGCATGCTTACTGTTCTTAAATTGTCTTCTAAAATACAGGTGAGATAAACTGGTATGTTACCTTTATTTATAAGCAGGTGAACAGTCTTTAAACTCTTCACGTTTGATGTGATCGAACCAAAAAGCAGAGAAAACCAAAGTGAAAAACATGGGTGGAAGAGCAGTTTATCACAGAGATCACTATCATCTTTTCAGCTAACCCTTGGGAAACAAGCAAGCCTAATTAATTCCCAAAGTTAAACAACAGTTTCTTCCTTTTTTAAAAAAATGGAAAGTCACTACATTTGTATCTGATGTGCCTGTTGAAGTCCTTTGTGTATAGTTTCTGTCTCTCCCTCATCCTTTTTCACTGGTTTTGAGTGGTGGTTGGGGCTGAAAGAGCACCTAATGGGCTGCGAAATGTCTCCAAAGCTAGAGCAACAACAGGAGCTAATGTCTCAAAGCTCTTCTGAAACATCACAAACAGTGAAGAACCCTGACAGTGCAGAGAAGAAAGGGGGGCATCCCTGGTTTCCTCTAATGTGTCAGAGAGGCCATTTTTGCCACTCTAATTGTAGTGAAGCTTTCTAGTGGCTTTGGCGAAATGGCGTAATTACCTACTGGAAAGGATTGGACTCCACTGTTGGCTGCACATTGTAGTGTCTCTTTTTGCCATGAAATGCAAGATCCCAGTTGTAGCTGCTCTGACATTTGCTAGTTCAATCTTGCAACCGTGTTTAGTAGGCGAAATTCAAGAGTCTGTTACCGACGGGCCGCTGTGAAATCCTACAGCGTGCTATTTTACTGAGACAGGCTGATTTACCTGCACGTAACCTGAGAGCCACTGCTTTGTAACCTAAGGGATGCAGTTTCACAGCTTTCCTTATTTGCGTTAATTGGAACATGTGTTTATTTAAATGGAAGCATATTTAATGACATGCCGAGCTTGTACGGGTTTTATTGTATAAAAGACGTCATGTTAGAAAAGACCTTGATGCGTTATCCTAAGCAATAAATGCCTGTATCGAGGAGAAGCTTGGTTGAATGCAATTCTTGATCATTGACAAGTATTTTCTCTTAAATGTGGTGAAGCGTGCAGCCCCTTCTGCTTCTCTTCCCCCCTCAGTACCAATTAAAGCTGTTTTTCTGCAGCAGATCTTGAGCTGATGAAGACAGCCACTAAGAGCTCTTGAAGTAAAGTCACACAGGGCCTGTATGGCAGATGGTTTGTGCAAGAATATGTGCAAAGAGAGAAAGCAGCAGAGAAGGAAACAAACAAGCATAAAAATGGCAGCCTGTCTCCATCGAGAATTTCCTATTTTCTACCCAATTTAAGACATAGCATTTCCAAATTTTCAAACTTTTCCTCAAAACTGCTGTCAGACCTGCAGGAGTCCAGGGAAAACATAAGATCCCGTTCTATGGAGAATTGTTGCACGCCATCTTCTAAAAACTATCGAGACAACTCAAATATTTCTCAGTTGAAAAAAAAAAGAAAGAAAGAAAAGAAAAGAAAAAAGCAAGATAAAAAGAAAGTGCTGGGAGCTGCTTGATCTTGTGGCTTTGACCAGCTCTCCCAGCTGAATGGAAACTAGCTTTGCTCTGGCCTTTTGCTACAAAGGCGGAGACGGCAGAGACTCAAGGCACAGAGTCTCTGCCTAATGGCTACAAGTCCGCCTTTCCCCGCTGGATTACATGTTTCAAAAAGATAAGGCTTGATCAGTATTTTTATGGAGAAAAAGCCTCTTTTTGTGATGCAGATGAGAGAAGACAGGAAACTTGCTGGAACCAATGGGTCTAAGGCTATGTGCTGAGGTTTAGAGCACACAAAGCAGGAAAAATAGATCACACACACAATACTTTTCTCCAGGGTCAGACCACTTTACTGTGCAGTCTGTCTTTTTTTATAGCCACATGTGTTTGTGTTGTAAGAGCACATGATAAAATAGCCAGTGAACGTTGTCGCGCTTTTGCCATAGAATCATTTCTATTTCTGCACCTGCTCACATCTGCGCCTCTGTTAATGTCTGCCGTCGCGTATACTTGACCAATTAGTTCACACTTCATTTTAACATCCAGTCTGAGACTAATGAAGCCACATTTCCTGGGGTTAATTATACCAACATTATGTGATATTATGGGGAACAGGAAATGGCAAAGCACGCTTTAATATCTCCCCCTTTCATCATCACCTCCCACTGTGGGAGACTTTCCCCTCTCCATCTCTCCCTCCACCCCTTTATCTGTCTCTTGCCTCTTCTCTGCTTGGTACTTTTGAGGCACATCCCGCTTTCCTCTCGCTGAATAGCACAGTAGCATTAAGAGCCTGTGAGACAAGACTGGTCCGGGCAAATCCCTACGCAAATTAGAGTGGAGAAACCATTATTAAAGCCAATTGCCGATGCCTGCTACTAGCAGTTAGGTTACGCTGTTTCTTGAAATCAAAGGCGAGCAGTTTTTATTCCCTCCTCGCCCCACCTTTTTTGTTTCCCCCCTCCCTGGAGAGTTGCACGGTGGAACTGTGTCATTCAAGTTCTGGGTTGGAATTATAATGTGTTACGGAGCTGACATTCGGATGAAGCCTGGACCTCAAAGAGGCACGCTCGTGATTGGCACCCGGGCTTGCGCAAAGAGCATTAGGTTTTTCGTTTCGGAAAAAATTTAAGTCCTAATATTTTGCTACGCATTTTACCTCAGACACTCAGGTTTGGAGAGACACATGAAATACTTGAGTTTGCTTTCATGTGACGTATACTGAGGTGATTGCTGTGGCTGGCTTTTAACTCTTGCATTTGGTGCTTTTCTCTGTCAAACGGGTATTTCAGCGAGAACGATTTGCCTGTCAGTCACAACTGTATCTCAGTATTCCTTACTTTCCTGCTCTCAGGATGCACTGAATCTGCACACGCGGGTGTTGCAAATGAGTGTGCATGCCTCGTTCATGCTTGTGGGTTTCTGTGTGCGTGCACGTGTCTGGGTTAGATAGGGTGTGCATGTGTGTATACATGCCAGGAATTTTATAAGTACTAATCTGTCACTTCTATAAGATTACTGCTGGAGCTGACTTCATGCAGAGAATGTCAACATGCCAGCTGACAGAACCTGCTGAGTTCCTGTTTCCTTGATGTTTATTGTAGCTGCACTTCCCTCTATGTTACCAAATTACTTTAATCGACCTTAACTTGACACGTTAATATCATTTCAATTCTTTTTTGCTCTCTTCCGCACTGCTTTACTGGATTCCCCCCCCCCCATTTAGTGGCAAATTTGGTATATAGAGCACATCCAGTCTCACTGGGCCCTTTTCCATTAACGACATAACGTTGTCGTGTAATTATTGCTCATCTGCACTTGAAAGTAGACGCCATTTAAAGCGATAGAATTCATCAGTAATGTTGCCACAGTTAAGCACATTACACTTTTGTTAACGTGAATATATGCTTTTAGTGTACTAATCTTACTAAATGTTTAATCTATCCATTTTGTTACAATAGAACGGCCACCACAGAGAAGATGTTCCTCTTTTAATCTTGAGGGTGTAGACACTGAAATAGCTCCAGGACTACAATGTACTGGAATGCAAAGTATTACCACTTCTCTTCTTTTTTTTTTAAACAGAGACAGAGCAAGAACTGTGAAACACTCTGTAAAGTATTCTCCCTGGAAAAGAAAAATGAAACTGGTGTTTTCTCTGAAGTATGAAGAGGCGTCTGTTTTTTCTCACCTATGACAAATTCAAATTTCCTTTGCTCCCTTGTCACATAACTGTCAAGATCACTGTGCTCTTACAGTTTTCTCCCTGATCATCCAAAAGAGCACATTTACTATCCAGCTGTGAGCCAGGCACTCGAGTAGTAAATGGCCATTGACATTTTAAGCATAGATGAATTGGGCCCAAACATCAGCTTCTATTGTTTCTGCTTCTCATAGATCCCCATTGGCCATTCTTTTAAAACCATCCCTGGATGGAGCAGTCTGTACAGGAGGAGGCAGGGAGCTGTGTGACACAAAATGCATTTTTTGTGATGAGCACTTGTGTAATGTTGTTGTATTTAAGTCACCATCTTGCTATTTAGCCCCAGTCTGTGTGTGTCTGGTGGAGCTCTGTGGATGCCAGTGCAACTTTTATGATGTTCACACTCATGCAATTGCATCAGATGCCTTGACAGCTGCGAGATGGGTTATCATGCAATTGCTGCACAATTAATTGAATTTTAATTATTTTCAATTATGATTTTGGCTCCCCACAATTAAATGAGCATGAGTGAGTGATATTTAAAATGGGTGTTCTGCCATTAGAATGCAAAGGAAAAGCAGCGTGCTTGCATGTGTCAATCACAACCGTTCCCTGCAGCGACCAGCTTGAAATTTCCTGGGCTAGTCTAGACGGGTAACATTATGTTAAACAAAACTGAAATGTCTGGAAGAGCAGAAGGTTAAGGGCTTGTGCCGTTATCATCGGTTGTTTGGCTACAACTGTAGCTTGCCTCCACCAGTGTGTGAATGTGAGAGTGAATGAATAGTTGCATTGTAAAGCGCTTTGGGTGCCTTTAAAAGCGCTATATAAATCCAATCCATTATTATTATTTGGAAATCCTTCAAGTTTAGGCCGAATGATGTTAACTAAGAAGAAATCAAATGCAAATAGTCCTGCAGATTTGTCTCTGTGCTGCAAAGCTATAAAGCTAACGTATTCTAACATATGAAAATACACCACAAGCTGCAGCATAATTAATGCATGAAGGCCAAGAAAAACACTGCAACGATTGCTAAAGCAAATCATCCAAAATCAACTCAGAAGTACATAACAGTGAGCTCTGTGTATCTATCTAGTGCATAAAGCTGCTCTTAAACCAGAGCAGTCGCTTTCCATTTGGACAAAGATAAGTGTCCACCAAGCATCGTGACTACTGATGGTTTTTGGGAAATGGTAATGGACAAATAACATGTTGGGCACTTTACTTGCGGGTACTGGGAATGCAGTGAAAGACGTATTAAACCCGATTCTTTGATCCCCATGATAGAACAGAGAAAACCCGACTCAGAAGTGGTCAAAACATTTATAATTCTTTATTCAATCATCTTCCGGAAGAGAGAGCCCTGCACAGACCAAAGGCAGATGCAGAATCTCTAACATTAGAAGCTAAAAATGTGTCTCATATAAGTGTTATTTTGGTACTGTACACGTCACACACAGCCTCGATACAAACAACTCCTTATATGTTACTAGTTCCTCTTTTTTCTGTCTGGTTTCCTGTTTTTATTTATATGCTTGTACAGCTCTACACCAACTTCCTGTTTTTCAGTCTGGCTGAGCACTTAGTTTGTGAGTCAAAAGTGGCCTTGCTTTACAAGCCTTTATTATTAAAATACATAAAACAATATATATTTAGAAAATGAGCACTAAGAATATATGTTTATTCCATAACAGACGTTACCTTTGCCTCTAAGTGATGTGCTTAGATCAGGTGAATATACACACACACATAATTATTTGTACGCGAAGAATCATAAAAGTGAATCATATGTCCCGTGGATTTAATTTCTTTTAAGTTTTGGTATAGTTTTTCTTTCATCATTTATATTTTTCATGCTTCTATTATGAGATGCACCCATTTAGGTGACTAGTGAGGACCAATTTTGTTTTGATGCAAACATTTGTACAATAGCAGGAATGTAGCAGCGTATGGATGTTAAAGCAGTGTTATGTTTATGTGACAGTGCAACAAAAACACTTTTGTCACTAAAACCAGAGAACAATGATAACACATCATTCTGATCTCAATATTGATCAGAACCCTTGTACAGCCCTTTCATGCAGTTCTGCAAAATATGGTGATGCCACCCTTAGATTGACTTCTAACATCACACCTGATCTGAACTCTAGTGCCAGCATTAGGTCAAAACGTGTAAGTCGGGTAAAACCTTCCACATACATTGGCTTATGATCCAATACATCCAAAACTAATATTACCATCATTTTATGTTTATGTTTTATGCTAACACTGTTGCCTGTGATGATGAAACATCGGTACTAGTGTTTGTGAAATAGGTATAACTCTGGGTTGTGATTTGTAAAAAGGCACCACATATTTCCTAGGAAAAGAAGAAAATTATTTGCCAACCGCAGCCACCATAGAGCGTGCGATATAAAAGAGAGATGTTACAAGCTGTGGATTATTTTTAAAAGCCTTGGTGTAAGTATTTCAGTCAGTGCCATCAGGGTTTATTGAAATGTCAAGAGTGGCGGATCTGAGTCTACCATAGACTCGTAATTCACAAGTTAGCCACATCCTTAAATTATTAAACTAGCAAGTGAAATGAAACCATAAACCCCATTAGGAGGTACTGGAGTCAAGAGGCAACATACACAAAGTTGTAATGTGCTCGATTTTATTTTTTCTACTTTTACCTTGCACACTAAATTGCACTAATCACTAACAGAGCCATGTGGTGGTTCCTTCTGTGTAAATGTTGTCTCTGTTTGCAATTCAATACTGCAACTCTACACTGGGTAGTTATTGTCAATAAAGGACTCAAGGTAAAGTGAAAAGGTGCGAATCGCAAACTAGAAATTGTCCTGAATCGAAGAGAATTTCTTTAGAAATAAACAAACAAAAACACAAACTCCAAAAGAGCATCAGTGTGAGCTGAGAAAGACACTAAACAAGTAGGCCAGCTTTTATAGATGAAAGGCCCAGGTGAGATGCATTACCTGATGGCTCTCCTGGGTCGGCTAATTCTCCACACACACACACACACACACACACACACACACACACACACACACACACACCATCTGAGCAGCGAGGTTCCACTTTAACACCTACAAACAAACCAAATCGGTCTGATTCACCAGCTTCACACTCGAGACCGACTTAGTGTAGAATTACATGTGAATCGTCCATGAGGTTATAGTTATTGTTATATTAAACTTCCTTTAACATCCCCAATTCAATAAAAATGAACGAAATGCTACACATGAAACGAGGATGTCGTCCATAACTTGTGGTTATGTTAAAATTGGGAAAGTTGGACTTTTTTCTTCTTGACTACCCAAAATGAACCTGTTTTGACATTTCCTTGTCGTCACCATTTTCCACGCCTTATCATACCAGTGCCTGAATGCATTTGGAATTGATTGAACTGTTTCGCCCTCTTGATATTCTTCATGTTAGAGCCAGAGGAAAGATAGCTTATTGCTGGATCAACCTTTCCAAACAGCACCTGTACAAACTGTTTTTTTTTCTTCATCCCACTCTTTTCCTGCTCCATCCATCTCAAATGCACCCTCTGTAGATTAGCTCTGCACAGCACCAGTGGAAGAATGAAGCCAGCTAGAATCAAACATTAATCAGCTGCTGTTTTATAAGACAGAGGGAGCCTGCTCCCCCCCTCCTTCTTGCCCTTAGCCTGCCCTACCACCAAATGTTAATGTGACTGCCATTACTCATTTATGAGCTGCTCCCTGCTCACTGCCCAGGGCTTGGTGTCCAGGTCCAGGCTTGCTTGCGGGTGCACACTGCAGGTGGACAGCTGTGCCAGGGCATTCAGAAGCAGCAAGGCCAGGTCTGTTTTTAAAAAGAACTGGCCTGGAAGGTGGAGCTTTTTTTGGTTTGTGTTCAGCTGTCTGAAATAGGGTTGGAGAGGTAGTAGGCTTCAAATGTGATGTTGTACTTACAGAAAATAATAGGAGGAGTGACAACACAACATTTAGAAAAACAACGCAGTCATCAGAACTAATAGGAGCATTTACTCACGTAAGATCAAATCAAAACTGTCCAATTTTTATTCAGTAAATGGGCAATATAATGTGATGTATTCACATTTTGCCTGTTGTAGCTGGACATAAATCTTGCAAAATTGCCTTCGTGGTGAGACTAAGTACCTCACTATGCACAGACAGGCAGCGTTGAACAGTTAGAGCTGAGTGCTGGTTCTTCGTATCCAGGACACAGAGCGCAGCAGGAGTCATCCTTATTCTTAGTATAGCGACATCAATGAAGGAGAGAACCTCTGCAAAGTGAGACACGCAGACACTCGTTCCTGACGGTGTGCAACGGGGTTGCTTTCAGTGTCATGTTGTGAGGCAGAAATTAATGAAGGAGGGAAGTATGGGCTGTACACGTGTCGAGACCTGTTACAGTATACAGTATGTGTGCGAGGAGAGATAGAAAATAAAGTTAAAGCACTTCTAACACAGTGTGTCACAAGCAAGCAGTGCTTTTCTCGAAGCTGACAGTGACAGTTTGGTACAGTATCTTGCACAAAAGGGCAAGGACTGACGCACCGCAGTGTTGTTACCAAGACTGGGTAGGCTTTCTGTGTTCCTGTGGCATGCATGTCAGAGCAGGTCGAGTCCAGCGTATTTGTGTTCTATAATATTTTGGTCATTTCATTTTGTGAGGGCATCCATTGTGTTTATCTTTACCTGTGCCAAAGAGGTTATGTTTTTAGTAGCCTGTCATTCTGTCTTTAAACCCGATAGGTTGAAAAGTTTTGAATGAATTCTGATAAAAATTACGGTACAAGTGCAGAGTGGAGTCATTTTAACAATCCATTAAAATCTGCCTTTCAAGGTCAACTTAATGAATTACACAGGTCTGCAAAAAACAAACATTTTTTCAGCCGCATGGGATGTTTTTGGTAAATTTTAGGTTTTTTTAGGGTGCTGTATCCAAAAGGATCTTCTTTTCCCTCCATCATGTACAGTTTTTTTTGCAAAACATGAGTTTACATTTTTAAAAAGTTACAATAAATTACAATTAAGGATGCATAATATTTCAGAGATCCCTTACCTTTCGCTATTAACAAAATAAACCTGTTGGGACATGATCATCTCAATTCGTCGCATTTTCTGTTTGTATTTCTCTTGAGTCTTGCTCTTAGAAATATTAAATTAATGTAAGAAATCATTTCGGATTTTGGATGTGGTTTTTGACTCAAGTATAGGATACCAGACTAAAAGGGAAATTGTATGCTTAATTACACTACAAACATGAGTTTTGCAAGAAAACCTGACGAGATGGAATTTTGAAAATATTTTCCCGGTTTCAGTGAGTAAAAATCTATAAGAAATAGACAAAAAATCCTACGCAGTTTTTTGGTTGCAGACCTGTGTTATTGGTTGAAAATTGACAAAAAGTCTTATAACTTAGAAACTATGATTCTTACAAATGTGGTGTGTATTGTCAGCATGTAGAAAGTACCGTTAAAATGTCACATTTGACCTCTGACCTCTCCTTCAAGGTCAACAGATTGATCTGAAGGTGAAAGTGATAATAATGCTATACAGAGCTATTGTTTGCAATGACAACATATAAACATACAATAAATGATATATGGGGATTCTAAATAACATGTTACTTTGGATCTCTGACCTTCTGTTCAAGGTAAAATGAGGTCAAATATTCATAAAATGTATTTTATCTTTAAAACGATGCTTAAAATTCCATTGCTTTTTGCATTGGCAACATTTAGGAAATGATACTGATATGTGTGGATTCTAAATATCACATTATAGATGTCCTGTCTGTCCTCTGACCTCACTTTTACATTTGATATTGTGTTACATCTTTAAAGAAAGTGTTGCCAAGAGAGAGAAAATGAGTTGCCTAGTTAGTTGGAAATATACTGTAGTATGATATTATATAATAAGCTGAAGTTATTTATTTCCAGTTTGCAAATCAATACCTGACATTTCCTATGAAAAATGTATACAAACTATAATACTGTGCCCTTTAAAGTAAATACTGCCCAGAGAGTGAGATGCTCTCAGCGGAAGTTTGTACTCTGTGATTGCTTCTTTTTATCGTATGTTTTACAACCAGTCAGTAAAAGAATTATTCTAATTGCACTATTATTGTCAACCTGAAAGGATAAAGATAAATTCTTTTGTGTAAAATTAGTAAGTAGTTTCAAAACAGCAAGTATCTGTTGCATATGTGTTGTAGAATGAATGATGCTGAATACCATCAAACGACAGCGATTCATTTGCGAGTATTGCAAAATAACCAGAGGAACATGTGTGTCTGCTATGATTTGATGTTGTTAGTTTTCTGTTACTTGTGAGTCTCTGTGAGCTTTTGTGCATCAGCAACACCAAAGACATTGCCTGGTGTGAAGTGGCTAATGATTCAAGAATGCTGCAGATCATCACACAGTTGTGGTTTGCAGGTTGCTTTACTCTTTGCCTCGCCCTTTCCTGACGCAGCACTAATATATCAATAGAACTCAGTTGGTTACTGTCCAGAAGTCCTTCTCTGTGTCCGTGCACGTTTAATGCCTTCACTAGAATTACTACTCTCGCCCACGTGTTAGCTTTTTAGTGTTAAAGTTCCTCTGTACTCAGCAATATACAAATAGTTTCTCTCTTGAACATAACAGGGAGCTTTGAACAGTATTTTTTTTTCCTCTAATGCTGAATATTTTAAAAATAATCAACCTCCAATGGTGTAGCTCGGTCTATAAACATCACCGTTGCACATGAGGAAAAAGCTCATAGAGTTTCATATTTATTTTAAGAAAACTTGCCCAGGGAAGGCGTCTTCTCCTTCATCCCACTCTTGCCTGTGGAACTTTGTGTGTCTGTGGCCTTGGGGGGGTTTTCTCAGCATGCGGCACAAACAGGAAGCATGCAGCCTGTGGCTAAAAGGTAGATACTTCTAGTAGAGTGTTACAACGCACACATACACACATATACTTCTCTCCTATGGGAGTGCTAATCCCCAAGAGATGAAAGAAGGTTCCCACTGCTCTCTGATCCCTGTGTCCTGCTGTAGCGGTTCATTTGGTGCCTGGCGGAGAGAGACAGGTCCGGTTGATGCTCCCACACACGGTGTCCTTGGCCGAAGAGCAGACAGACTTAGGCCAAGCCCCATGCTGATCCAGAGAGTTCCCCTATTAGAAATCAATGTTCTTTTGACACCCCTTTCATTTAGGTTCTCTGTGTGGTGTGTCTGTATCACCATGGAGAAAGGAAGGGGGAAAAAGGAAGCAGAGAGACACACAGGGAGAGAAAGATAGGGAATGTGTATGCATACTGAAGACCTCTTCACACCTTAATGAATGATGTTTTTTCCTCATGGGAAGCCAACTGTTAATGCTAGATTATCTCCTCTCCTCTTCATTATAAGAAAGAGAGTCTTCTGCTGAACCTTAAAGCTTTGAAGTGGTGCAAAAGTTCACTTAGAGTCCATTGACCATGTCTACTTTCATTGTGTTTACACCTGAGCAGGAATTCCTATGTGGGTACGTGCATAGGAAGTATAGCATCTGCACTATAGGCACAATAAATTGTTAAATAAAAGCACTTCACTGTCCTTAAATAGGAAGG
Organism: Perissodus microlepis; assembly: GCF_051167445.1. NCBI lineage: Eukaryota > Metazoa > Chordata > Actinopteri > Cichliformes > Cichlidae > Perissodus > Perissodus microlepis. Next base: position 9,216,257 of record NC_140465.1, read on the forward strand.
AAGAAGGGAGATATTTCCTAGCATAAAGCTGCTTTACCTTCTGTGAGGATAAATTTAGTGACAGCCCCCGTCATCTCTGACTATACATAGAACCGCTGCCTCTTCTGCCGATTGATTAGGGTCTTTGTGGTCTTTCTGCTCAATGTCATGAATTTTAAAGAACAGATAATAAACTCCAAGGGCCCTTATTCAGCACAACACCACTTAATAGGAAAATTGGCAACCTGTGTCCTCTCCATTTAATCACAAATACAGTCCAGATGACTATCTTTAGTTCTGATTATATCCATAATCCTCTGCTTCAGTGCCAGTCTAAATGGGAAATAAAAGAATCAGCGGTGAGGCATTGCTCAGTTTTTCTTCACAAGGACCGTTCTTCTGCACCTGAATGTCTTCTAAGGCCCGACATTTAGCCAGACCTGCATAAAATCTCATTGTTCTCTATTGTGTGTTTGAGCACTTTGAGAGGGAAGAACAAAGGAGTCGTGCCGTTTTGCGAAACTGTAAATGCATGTGAAGAAATTAACCTTGGCTTCTCACAATGTTTGTCTCCAGCTACGCTTTAGTGTTTAACACTAAACATGGCGTGTTTAAATGTGAAGGTAATACTACGGATGCTGTCAGCAATAACCAAAAAAAATATGTTTAGCAGCCTCTGGCTTGGTCAACACATTTCCAGACACTGAATCTTGTGATATGTGAACTTTTTGTAACTGCATGTTGCTCTAAAGTCAACATTTAGGGCGACATCTTTATGGACGAATATTGAATTCAGTCTTTCCATCCTTCAAAAAAATATCAAAGAAAAAAATAGACTGATTAGACAGAAGACGTATACAGTGGCAGAGCTCCAGGTTCAGTTGCTGTATACATGATCTTGTTTAATTAATATATATGTTTACCACAGCTTTTAATTATCTTATCTCACTCAACAAAAGGAAAAGCAAATTTCCACACTAGCATTACTGTAATGCAAGCAGTGCAATGTTAACTGAGTGGGAGACAGGTAGGAACTTTGCAAAAGTCGAGAGATAACAATACACGACCTCACTGTATAATATTAATGATCACCATAGCTAAAAATGTGACAACACTACTTTGATGTTAAAAACCATTTCCTTTAGTAGTCCGATAAAACTGCTGCTCGCAGAGTAATGAGATAATCCGAAAGCTCGCAGCCTAGTTTCTAATGTTTCATCCTGTTTTGCTCCACTCTTTCATCCCCTCTTTCACCTTTGCAGAGCACACCATGCCGTACTTTAACCTCCTGCTAAAACAGGTGGCACTTGTTCTCCCTGCAAAAAGGACACCTTTGTGAGCTCATAAATAACAATGGTGAGCGTTAGGGCCTTGTAGAACACATGGGGGCGGTCACCTCCACACAAGTAGGGCAGCGCTGCCCGTAGAGGATTGGGGTGCATCCTCTCTCGGTCTATCCAAAAGTGGCTACCATCAGCAGGTTTAGAGCATGAGGCGCCTGGTTAATATTTAGGACGAAGCACGCTGAACATTAGTTTTCCCCCAGGCTCTGCTTTCCTCTCTTTCTATGTGGTGCCTGCTTTTGCGACAGGTGTCTTTTCTGGCCGGGATGTGATAAATGAAAAGCTGTTTGTCTGGAGCAGAAAATTAAATGCACCCTGTAGGGCAACAAAGAAAGAAGAAAAAAAACACACACCGCTTCCAGACGTCTTGAACTGGATTAATCAGATTGTAAAAAGGTGCTCTCTTGAGACCTTCATGAAAAGAACTCTTCCATTAGTCACTCATTAACAACATAATTAAGTACTACAATATTAACTTCCGAGATGAATTTTCCCTTTTGCTTCAGAGTACTGCGATGAGTCATTTTTTATGGCATTGATTAAACCCTCAAAACTCCACTATGTTCATCAGAATGAAATATATATATATATTTTTTTCTTTTAAAAAAAAAATATAACTACAACTACAAGATTAAAAACGGTTACTTTTCACTGGAAGGGATTTTTTTTTCTCCAACAAGTCGCTTTTCCAAAAAAAGTCATGTTGAGGATTTGTTACAGTTTTTGTGTTGACGCAATACGTAGCGTCGCATTTATATCAACACGTAAAAATGTAAGTTTTTTGGTGGTTTTTTTTGTCATCATTACCGTTGGAGTTAATGATGCTGAGGGAAAAGGGAAGGGCACCGCTCTGGGGTGGCTGGAGGGATAGAAGACACGTACCTGCTTTCTCCTGAGACACTCATTAAGCAGCGCAGTGTTCACATCACATCACATCGCTACTTGGGTCCGCAAAGAGCTATGTTTGTTGCTTATTTATATTTCACTCCGTGCACATGCAAATATTTGCCTTGCGGGGCTTAATAGCGGGCCTAAATGGTCTCTTCAAAGAGTTAAAATAAGCAGCGCCTTACCTGGTTACTGGTGGTTGTGAGATGGTAAATGATAGCACAGTAACGGAAATCGTTGCAGACAGCTTTCTCCAGCCAACAAAGTCCCACACCATCGCATAAAAATATTAATAGATTTGACATTTCTTGACAGTATTATTAACATAAAACTAACATGTGCATTAATACACAGAAGTACTTTTGTAAGAAAAGACTTTCTCTTGGAAAGGGAAGTTTTTTGCTTAAAAGATTTTTTTAAAAACCTGTTTATATGCTGCATTTTTACTTGGAGAGCCCATGCATTGCAGTGCAATCATGCGCACACATGCACACATGTACAAACATGCCTCCTTATCCTGTCCACCCCCGCACAAAATCACCTGGTAGAACAGAGTGACCTCGTTCTGCCAGAACCCTTCAGTCATCCACAGTGCCCACACACATACACACAGATACTCACAAACAGTGCACACACAACCCTTGCCTCTTAGTTGGCCGTGTTGAGTGCAGGCTCCCAGCGAGCACGCTCCCTCAGCGGATCTGTTAAACGATTAGCTCAACAGTGAACACTGTAATGCACATAATATATACACTAGAAAGGTTAGCTGGCATCATACAACCTACAACATCCTATATTAGGGCGATGACAGAAAAAGACGACCCATTAATAGGGATGGGTATCGTTTAGGTTTTATCCGATACCAGTACCAAACCGGTACTTTTGAAACAGTGCCGGTGCTTAAACGGTGCTCGAACCGGTGCTTAAAGAATGGAGAACACAAAATTGGTCCAAAATCCTCTCATGTTCAGCTGTTTTTTTTGTAAAAAGATAACAATGTTAGCCTTTTCTGCAGCTATAGGGGATTTATGGCATCACTCTTGGCTGGAAGCAGTGCTTAAACAATTGAAAAAACAAACTTTGTCCAAAAACTTCTCATTTTTAGCTGTTTTACACTTTTTCTTTGGTCATTTTAGCCTTTTTGGCCAGGGTGACGGGAGTATCTGCCATCGAACAAGAAGACAGCCGCATGTAACTACGACGGTGTTTGCTAGTTCATCTTACATGCATTAATGTAATAATGTGGTTAGCCTACTCAACGTAAATTACACACGAACAACATTAAGCTACTCACCCAGAGAAGAACGGCTGCTCCTGCCATCATCATCCGTCATCATTTCTGCTACACTGGCAGGGCTAGGGGCCAGGACTTTACTCTTTGGGTTTTTGGGGGATGTTGCTCCGGGTCAGATAACAGGCAACCCACGCGCAGTAGATGCGCTCGGTGTGAGGTCTCGCAGCAAGCTATCAAATACGGCGCATTTCTCAGCTTTTAACAAAATGCTATACGTCGCCAGGTGTTTCATCAGATTTGAGATGTTACCTCCTTTGCACAGTATCACCTTATAGCACTTGTTGCAGGCTGCTGAGTTTGCATCTTTTGCTGTGAAGTACAGCCAGACTTTGACCGCTTCGCCTTGGGCACTTTCAATCTGTAGCTCTGCTCTAAAAGAACGTACGTACCTGGGCCCACCTACTACGCTTGCAAAGGTAAAATGATTGGCTAGAATCCAAAGTGTATGACATCTCAGGAAAAAAAAAAGCACCAAAATAAAGCACCGAAATGTGCGCTGCTTTTCGGTCTGGCTACCGGATACCGGTACCCATCCCTACCCATTAATGAGTTAAAAGGAGGTGTTTTCAAGATTTTAAAAAATTCCCCGATTGAAATAATTTTTGCCAAGCATTTTACTTTGAGATATATGTATGGATATCAGTCACCTTATACCTCATATTGTAAAACGCCAACACAGTCATAATTGTGAATTCAAACTTAAAAGATTGTTTCTACATGAGAAAAAAAAACTGTTCCTGAAAAATTCAGTTTTACTACTATTCCAACTATACATTCACCATCACTGATTTGCTCACTGCCATCTTAAATAAAAGACTCTAAAATACCAACTTAAGATGAGTTGGGTGAGAGCACACCTTTACTGTAGACATAACATTTCCTTAAAAATAATTAAAGTGCTTTACTTTGAAAAGACTGGATCTAAATAAACACTCCAGTGTTCTCAGACTTTGAGACAAAGCTGTTGCATCGCATCCTGGCAACTTTTCACCTTCACTGCAGTTTTGCACATTAGTTTCAAACTCCATTCAGTGAAGTGTCACATCACATTACACGTGGCAAGGATTCAACTTTATCAGTTGTATTCAAACACGTTCATACTGTGTGAGGTGTACAATGGCGATAAAGGATACTTTTCATCCATGGTCTTGTCTGGGTTTTTTATGTTTGTTTGTTTTTTTAACTCAGTATGACATTTGGCTTTAGCGTGAAAACTGAGGAGGAAAAAATGTGCACAATGCAGACACACTTCCAAGCAACAGCAAGGTCATTGGAATAGAAACAACTCGAAATGACTGAGGAGACCAACATGAAAAGCTGCTTTTTGAGTGTAAAATTGCAGCACATTTAAGCGATTTGAAACAAGGCGTCTCACACACAGGTTCCACTGAAAAGCGTGCTTCTGCCAGAGAGAGAGAGGAGCTAACGTTATTGAACGATGCGATTCATTGTGATGCTATGCTCCGAGTAGGTTTGCTACTTTAGTCTTGCAAATCCCAGTATCAGCGACATGCCAGGTTTTATTCTAACCAATCATATGACAGGAAACATATTAAAATCACATTTTTAACACGAGCTACTTGATTAAAAAACGCACACAATGCATATCATAACACACCGCTCTACACTGAACAGCCATGACATTAAAACCATTCATATGTGTCATATGACATTATCATCTAAACTTTGCCGCAGACCTCAGACGAGCATGATCCACAGAGGTCTCACCCTGCCAACCAAGACACCTCAAACGATCTTTTAAAAAGTTCTTCAATGGGAAAATTGGTGATTTCATATCAGAACTGTATCATGATGTTTTGCTTGTATGCCATGTAATCTTGTCACGGATTGTCTCCACGCTGTCTCTATAATCCGTAGCTCATCTATCAGCTCACGTTCAGACCCCAAAAACACTAAAGCTGGCTGTTGTCATGCTAATCCTCATAAAAACAGAGATACCTGATATTATGAGCTTTTATCCAGCCCATTTATAATACGTCGTTTCTGTCAGAATCGCAGAAACATTTTGTTGCCTTCCAACTCAAACGTAAGCGTAATCTGCAATGACATGTTCACACCAATTAAATCTGGTTTCTGCTCACTACATGGTACAGAAGCAGTTCTACTTAAAGTCACCAACAACCTGCTCCTCATTGCTTCAGCCTCTAATCCTTCCTGACATCACTGCATCTTTCGACACAAACAGCCAATGCCGCTCCTGTCCTTACTCAGCATCACTGGTACTGCCCTCTCTGGGTTAAAGTATTATCTGACAAACAGACAACAGCTTGTAGCACTGTACTAGTTAATAAGACTTCCTCCAGGATGTGCATGTTTCCTCTTCTAGCCATCCTTTACTGTACACGCTCCCCCTCTGAACCCACTACTGTTACACTGACAGCATCCAACTCTACATCTCCACCAAATGCATCACCGTTACATTTCAGTCCACTTTTTCTCCAGCTGCATTACTGAAATGAACTGTGGATGCAGCTGTGATAAATCATCGATCCCAAATCCTTCACCTAAACCATTCATAATGTCTGCATCACCACTGATAACTCTACACATCCTCAACTTTGGGGTTTTTCCTTCTCTCCTTCGAATATAGCATCAGTCAACTCCCCTGAGGTGCCTTTACCAACTTAAAAGCACAGCTAGTTTCTGTCCATCAGAAATCTTTATGGTAAATCGTTCAAAGTCGTATGTAAACACCAGAACTCTGCTGCACACCTGCTTGCTCACATCACCTCTGTTCCTTCACACAACATATCTATTTGAAAGTCCTTCACTTCTCTCGCAGATTCCTCCATAACCAGCTCTCTCTCCTACCTAACAGACCTGCTCCATAACCACACTCCTTCCCCAGCCTCCGTTCCTCTCATGCCAAGCTCCTGTCAACACCACTCAGGACTAAGCAGCAGACCTGGGGCGACAGAGAATTCTCTACAGCTGCCCCCTCCCGCTGGAGCTCTCTCCTCAAACACATCCCAGACTGCAGCAATCTGTTGTTCAGAGAACTGCTCCAAACTCCCCATTACAGGAGTGCATTTAGCATGTGATTCATGTTGTCAGACAAATGGTTTTCTATTATTTTTGATTGCTTACAATTAACGTAAAGTGTTTAAAGAGTTCTTAAATTCGTCTTCTCTTTCTTCTTGTGCTCATTGTTATTATTACGCGGCGTGCATCCTTACGTTTGACAGATGAAAACATAAAAGCAAAACACAACCCTATTTAAGAAACAAAAGAATGAAAGAAATGTTCAAGCTTTGAGGAGACAAAGCCCCCATAAAAAGTACCACAACATGCACTGGCATTGTCTTTTGAGTCTTTCTTTAAGCTTGTCTTCACATTTGTATGTCTGTGCAGAAAATCTGCACCGTCAAGTATACAGAATTAAATGTTTGCAGCGTACCCTCGGCTGTATAAACCGCTATCACTGAGAAACTTCAAAACATAAGTATTGCAAATTAAGTTCTGAAGTTTCTCTTTTTTTGTGCAGCTTCTCGGTGGATTATGGACATTTTTTCACAATGAAAATCACATAATTTGGCAGATATTGAATCAAAATGGATCATTTTTCCAGTCGCATTTAAGTCAAGATGCCGGCAGGCATTTTTGACTCATTCAGCTCACACACGTGTTTGCCTCATCTCAGGCAGATGAGCATCATCTACAAGCTAAACTTGTAATTATAGCAGCGATTAAACGGGAACACAGACCAATGAGCTAAATAAGAGTTCCCCACCTTAAGAAAAATATCCCAAGAAGTCCCAACGCAGCTGGAAAGTTTTAGAGGAAAGGCTGCATTTCTCTTCAACTGACACAGAGACATGAAGATGATGACATTATCGCCTGTTGAATGGCAACTTGGCAGACTGTCAGAATAATAATTAAAAGAAAAACATTACACTACAAACAATAAAAGCGATAGTTATTATCTATTGATTCAGATGAGCTAAAGAGTACAAATTCACAGCAGTTTCAGCTTCTTGAAATGCATATTTGAGTGTAGGGCTATTCGATATAACGATATATATCAGATGACTATATAAAAACATCTATCGTTTCATTTTACGCTATCGTTTGTTTCGTGGTGTCGCAAAATAAACTGTTTTCGGCAATATTTTTTCACCGTTTTGATGGTGACTGTAGTGGCTATATTAATTTCGTAAAGTTCTCTCTTTCTCTTATATTTAATATAAACACACTATGGACGGACAAGCGCCTGTTTTGATGCGTTGTGGTTAGCAACAACTACGGTAACAGCATTGCGTGTCCGCTTGTTTATGTTCCACATAAACCTTTCACAATAAAGCTCAAGATCCTGTTGAGACTTTTCAAAATAAACTGAATCATGTGAAAGAGCAGATTATTTACGGATGAGAATTAAAAAAGAGCCGCCAGGTGCTAAAAAAATAAACCTTAGACTCAAACGTTAGAACAGGCTTTTCCCCGCAGCACGCCGTGTAATAAATACTCGGCGGCCTTTACAACTTATGTCTAAAAATGTATCGTTTCATGCATTGGTTAAAACACTCGACTCCAGCTACATGACGCGCAGCTGGAAACACTTCCCGCAAGTCGAGCTGCCCGAGATTCACAGAATTTACAGAAAATGTTAGATTTGTGTGATTTATATCGTTATCGAACGATATGTGGTGTAATCTGTTTGAGTATAACCTGTTTTATTATGAAAGGGGTTCTGAAACAGGAAGTGGACAATAAAGGTCGGAGTTTGAGTGCTCTACAAGGTGTCGCTTGAATCCTTGCCTAAAACCACGACACGATAGAATTCTTATATCGGGATATGAGATTTTGGTCATATCGCACAGCCCTATTTGAGTGTTTTCATCAGGAATTATTTTTACCTGTTAATTGCACTTAATGCCTCTTTGTAACCATGACTGTTGTGTTTACATGTGGATATGCATGTGCCCACTGTCCACTCTCTATCTGCATCTGTGATTGTATGGCAATGTTTGTTACTCGGGTCTTGAAACAGAATTGCCACCGTGATGTTTCTTTCAGCCATCCTCCAGCAATCACAGCAGCTTAAATGTAGTTCTTTGTTTCCTGTTTCAAAGCAGCAGAGCATTATGGTCTGTGTAGCACAAACAGCTCGGAATGTTAACAGTTTTTAGATTTTTTTTTAATTTTTTTGCTCTTTTTTTTATTTTTTTTTTTACCTTTGTGCCTTTCTTAAGATCCCTGCTGTCTGTATGCCACAGGAATTACCTCACCACGAGTTGCTCATTAAAAGTTGATCAGCAGTGGATCTGACCATGATCTAACAGCTTGCTGATCACGTTTAACTAATTTGTGAAGACTCTGACTCACCTGAAGGTGAGAGTGGAGAGGAGATGGTTGGAGCAGTGATCGGACTATGGGCTTCTGCAGCTCCATATTTTGGTCTCCAACAAAGACTCGCAACAGCCAGAAGTGTGATCCTGTGACCTACACACCATGCCACCAGATATGCACTGCTGCTGATGGATGAAATCGCGCAGCAAATTGCGAGAATGACAAACCTGCATGGAAAACACTCAGTGGCTTATGTGGACAGGTTTATGTAGAGATGCTCATTTTGTATGGTGTTTAGAGGTCAAATAATTAATCAGTTCAAATCTGGAGGGTGCTGCTGCAAGCCGATCTCATCAGCGAATGTACGGGCAGTGTGACTTTTGCACAGACCGAATAGAAAAGAGCTGGCAGAACCATGTGGGGTGCTTACATGCAAAGTCCACAGTCTTTACATTTGCAGCGTCTGCTCCACCTCAGCTGGAGTCCCTCTTCTTTAAAGGGTCAAAACCAAAAACTTATAAATAATATTCCGTATTTATATTACAGGGTGAAATAGTTTTAAAAGACTGTGCGAGACTGTGTACAAACGATGTACAAACTAGACTTTGGATTATTTTCGTTATGATGAGTTTTTAAAAAATCTGACACTAGAGAAAAAGCACAATAAAACAGTAGAGCCATGTAAACATAATGGCCTTTAAAGAGTTAGAATAAAAAGAATTATAATGAAGCTTTGATATATGTATTTCAGACTGAAGTGGTCTAAAAGACTGAGTCATTTAAAGTGGAACAAATATTACTATATAATATTTTTACAGCAGTTTCTGGGAAGGTGGCATTTTTTGTCCTTACTGTAAAAAGGATTTTTAAGGATCATCTAAGGGTTAAGGAAATGTTTCAAACTCTTTTTATACCAGTGTGGTGTTTCATTATACCATTTTACTCACTCTGGTATATTTGATGCTTTTGCAAATACTCATCATGTCAGCATCACTGTTTCTCGCCTCTTTATCCTTCTTTTTGTGCCCGATCACAAACACTGATTTTCCTGCCTCCCTTTCTTTCTCTCTGAATCCTTTTTATCTCCTTCTCATATCTCTCTTAGTTTCTTCATCCCGTTTGTCCATGCTCTCTTTACTTTTGATTCTCTCCCTTATTTTTGCCTTGAAAATTGTGCTTGACATGTCAGGAAGAGTTTCTTTAATAACTGTGACCTATTAACTGACAGTAGGGACAGAGGGGAGAATATTTGTCCTTAAAATATACATGATCCCATTTTTTGTAATTGTTCCTTTCTCTGACTCTGTCTATCATTGTGTTTTCCTCTTTATTTCTCTTACTTGTACTCCACTAGATAAGGGCACCAGTGTTGTATTTTTTTTCTGTCTGATTCTCGTTTTTTCACTGATCTCAGCTTATCTTGTACCAAAGATAAAACAATGACAGGAAGGAAATGGCTGATCCAACATATTTGTCCTAATTAGAAAATGATATCAGGCAAGACTATTTCTTTTCATCTGTAGCACTCTGTTGTAAGGCAAACAGTACAACAGTGTCGTGAGGCTGTCTGCCGGCACAGAAGCTGCACTGGAAAAAGTTAAGTGATTTGGTTGCTTCATATTGAATTAAACACATACTGTTTCAATATTTGACCCTTTAAGTGGAGGGATATAAAAATCCTAATCATTACTGGGGTTTTTTCCTCGCAATAACCTGCTAATGAGCAGTGTTGACATTGTAAACACTCCTGCTGCAGTCAGAGACAAAACCCTGGTTCACTACATTTTCAAAGATGAGTTTTGCTTGTTTCTAGCTTTTCCCCCTCAGCTTTATCTTGTCTCAAATTAGCCCTCATAAACATGGAAACTTTTAAACTTCTACTAACAAGTTTAAAAAGATTAGATAACAAGGTGGCAACGAAAACGCCGCTGAATTAGAATCTTACTCTAATATGCAAAATCTCTGTGTGTCTGTTTGTGAAATACACAGTCAGGAGTTCAGCAACCAACCTTGACACACACACCTGAAGGTCTTTATCTATGTTATTATGACGTTGTCATGTTTGCCTAGTAACTATCTACCAATGGGTTAAAATGGCGTATTGTTATCATTCATGCAGCTGTAGCACCTTATAAAAGTAATGTGTCATTTCAATGTAAGTTAATGAGAGTAGCATGCAATATATATGGGTATGTGCTAGTTCTTATAATGTACCACTACTAAATATATTATGGTGAATCTCCTATTAATATATGTAATTAATATTTTCAAAAATAATGAAAATCTGCACATTGAAAGCTCCACACTGTTTGGCAAGAATGTTTCCCAAAGCAATGGCGCAGCAGCTTGGGCTGGGGGTTACTCCACATCAGCGCATTCTCAACCCAGACTTGTTACAAATTGACACTTTTATCAGGAACCTCTTCTTTTAAGCAAAGTGGTACCACTTGAGCTCCACGAGGAAGAACAAAAAGCAACAAAAACATGTGTTAGGAGCCAGCTCAGGTGGGATAATCATTTAATCACACATCTCCAACTCAAGGACAAACTAGTCTTACTTGGGAATGGATTTCTTAACTCTTTTATTTCTGACTTTTCCTTTTCTGTCACTGTTTGGTTGAGATTGGGAACTAAAAAGTTGTGTGTTTAGGTTTAGGATCTAAAACTAAGGGGGTTACAATGCATCCTTACAGTGTTAACATGTTAAATGTTCAACTTCCATCTCAAATAAGCTTCAACGTTTCCTTGGTTACATCCTTTGACAGTGGCAACAGCAATGGAGGTTTTAAACATCTGTTTCACTTCATGTTGAGGATCTTCAGTTGACTCAGAATCATAATACTCTTTTAATCCCTAAGGAAACTGTTAGACTCCACTGCTCCTCAAAACTTATGCAGGAGGCATTTTGACCAAGTGTTTCTTTGTGACGACTTGGGAATGAGAATGGGACACAGCACCCCCTCAATTGCAATACACAATAATACTAAAAGCAGTAGTTACAATAATTACTCAATATATGTTATAATTACAGTGCTCTGAAAGTCTTTATAGCTTACAGCTAATATACCAATATGAAAACCCCTTGCTAGTAAATTTAGAACATAATTTCAGCAACGTTATTGGCATGGAGACATATTCAGAGTGAACAGAAAAGAGCAAGAGCAGTAACAAAACATCACGTCAGATGTTTCTGAAGCAAAGGTACATATGCATTTATTCTGTACTTATGTAAGACTTAATGCTCAGTTTAACTCAACTACTGGAAGGAATTTACAAGGAAGCAGATGAGGTGCTTTTTATGTCTAGCTACTTTGTTCCAGTTTTCTTGTCAGTGACTTTTTACCTTCTTAGGTTTCCCTGCTTAAGTCTCTCACGCATCACCTCACGATGCTCCTTGCACAGAATGCATGTTGAAATATTTATAAATCACACTTTTCTCCCTTATAGAATTACACCCAAAGTCATTTTAAATTTCAACTATTGCAATCGCAGAGTAATGACAAAAAATTGACACTAGACTAAAGTCTCCAAAAAAAGATACAGCCATTTGAGGCAATTTTGGGCATATCATCACCTTCCATATATTTTTGGCTATTTGCAGTTAGTGAGAACCCAGATTGCAGATTCTGAACATGCAGGTTGGATTATACATGCAGTCTGGCCTGGGAGGTTCTCTGCATCCCCCCAGAGGAGCTTGAGGTCATGGCTGTGGGGGACATCTACACTTTTCGCTTAGTTTGCATGGATGGAACAAAACCTTTGGTACTTAGTAAAAACAGTCCAAGCAAAACCTTTGCAAGGTTATGAACCTTAATTTGCCTTCAGCCAAATTGACCTGTTTGACAGGAAACAGATTTAAACTCTCAGCGCAATGATTCCCTAATGGATATACACGATTGAAATTATATAGCTGATGTTTATTCACTACAGGAGACCTTGCCAAAGACACTGTTATTAGCAGGGTTCTATCTTTGTATATTGTAAAGACTACTGTCCATTTCTCTTAAGCTACCTAACATCCCTGAAAAAAATGAAGCGTGTACAATGAAAGCACATTGGAATCTGCCTTAATAAATATCTATGTTAATCTACAACAAATTTGATATTGAATGTCCAACCCATATCACAGAGAGAACAGTCCAGCTGCATAGCTGCAGCTCCCTGCTTTGCTATTTTATCTGTGCAGACACACTGCTGCAGGAGAGGGAGAGTTTCTATGGTGAACCTCATCCTTGTCTAACACTGAATAAGCTAGGTAACTGTAATTAGCAGATGTAAGGATGGGCACAATTGAAGTTAATTAAAGTAAAAAATAAAATAAAAAATCACTGTAGTGAAATTGCTTGACCCCTTTTACTAATCTTTGCTGTTATAGTTCTTTAAACATATAATTATACTTTTTCAAGCCGTTGCAACCAAAAGAGTTGTAGCTTGTTTTGAAGAAAACCTAATAATATGGAATCAATAGATAAAATCCCCAGTGTTTAGTCCTAACGAGTTGGGCTGGCATTACTCTGAACATATCACGCTGCTTATACAGGAACATCTGGGTACACAGATGGGTAATTGCAGTTATAAAATATTACTCTGCAAATTGTTGTGAAACGATTCCATCAAATGCAGGTATGGAAGGTATAGTGCATTAAGAAGAATAACAGAAAATTAGCCATTTGTCGTCATGTTCGGGTGGCTGTAGCTCAGGAAGTAGAGCAGGTCACCTACTGATCGGACGGTTGGTGGCTCGAGCCATGGCTCCTCCAGTCTGCATGTGAAGTATCCTTGGGCAAGATACTAACCCCAATTTGCTCTCTGATGCAGCCATCGGAGTATGAATGTGTGTGAATGTAGTTAGACAGCACTAAGTATAGAGAAAATGCTTGTGAGAATAGGTGTGACTGGGTGAATGTGGCATGTTGTATATAGCGCTTTGAGTACTCCGGGAGACTAGAAAAGTGCTATGTAAGAATCAGTCCATTTACCATGTTTATTTACATGCACCAACTGTGCCGGAATAAAATATAAATAGTAGACAGATTTAACTAGCATACCACTTAGGCCCATTGCTTTCAACCTGAAACATAAAGCAAAGAGACTGTGAATAAGCACACTAACTTTCAATGTTAAGTGCAGACAAACAGACATTTGAATACATTTTCAATTTCTTTTCTCATGTAGAGACGTCCTTGTGTTTTGACACAGATCCCTCTGCTTTTTTTTCATCATATTGAAAAAAAAAACTGTCAAAGAAAAGTGGAAAAAAGGATATTTAAAGATTTATGTGGGAACTAGTAACATGTACACCTACTGTAGACACTACAGGGTGGCTACACCCAATGCTCACTACTAGTACTATAGTATACCAACAGTATAATGGATACATTAAGTAGTTAATAATGGTTAATTCATGGCTATAGAATAATAAGCTGCATGATATTTGGATCTTTGATGCGACTGAATAACCTCGCCACAACTCTTGAATAGTTTCACATGAATAATAATAATGGATTGGATTTATATAGCGCTTTTCAATGCCACTATTCATTCACTCTCACATTCACACACCGGTGGAGGCAAGCTACGGTTGTAGCCACAGCTGCCCTGGGGCAGACTGACAGAAGCAAGGCTGCCATATCGCGCCATCAGCCCCTCTGGCCAACACCAGTAGGCGGTAGGGTAAAGTGTCTTACCCAAGGACACAACGACCAGGACAGAGAGCCCAGGGATCGAACCGGCGACCTTCCGGTTACAGATACGCTTCCCAACCCCCTGAGCCACGGTCGCCCCGTAAAGAAGATAAATGCAGCCTCAGAAGTTTGGAAAGAGTTTAAACAGAGTTTATGTCTCCTGGGGGAGACATAAAGTCTGGTTCAGGCACTTATGTCTCCCCCAGGAGGAACTGCAGTAACACTGGTGATCTTCTGCCTTGCATGTAGCATCAACATTATGTGTAAGTCAACAGAGGTTGTGTAAAGACTGACAAAAGTACATGTGGGCGCAGGTTAATGGTGGACAAATGGGTAAAACTGTGTACTCTATAAACATATATATTACATGTTTACATATTATTTTGAGAGGTGCTGTTTGTGGTTGCAGACCGGTTTGTCATGAACCGAAGTTCAGTACGCAAGCTGGACCCAGAAGCAGAGACAACACGCACAGGAGTGCGAAAAATAAACTTTATTTCAACTAAAGGTGTCCCGGAAGCGTCAAAGGAAAACACGCGAGAAACTAGAAAAACCAAGGGACCGGGGGATGAGTTAGGAACGCAGTAATCGGGACTGTGGGAGACTGCAACAGAAAGAGGAAGAGAGTTACTGGGGAGCGGGGAAATAGCAGCATACGTGGGGGGGAGAGTATGAGTCTTACAGTCGAAGCAGGGCCGTGGGAGCCGGAGGGAGGGGTGAGGGTCCGCGGGGGAGCTCCAGGAAAGTAGAGGTGATCCAAACTCCAGACGGGCAGGTGGACAGGCAGGTGGCTCAAAAACACGCCGAGCTGTTACCGCTGTGAGACGACTAACGGACTGGCGTGGAGCAGCTGGCTGGGCTGGATCAAATAGTCCACCTGATAATCGCCTGAGATGGGATGCAGGTGTGGAGTTAACAGCCACACTCGTGGGCGTGGGCATCCCATCAGCTCCTCGGACACCGGGCCGCGGACCATGACACGGTTAGGTTTTTGTAACTAAACTACTTGATTGAGCCCTTTTATACTAAGTCGCAAAATTGTGACATCACAGTGGAGTTTAGTCCTAATGAAGCATTAATCAAATCAACATGGAGATATCAGTTTGTGCTTGGTTTTGTTGCGTGTTCGACATTTGTGAACTAAAGTGTTTGAATGACAACTTAATCCTTTTTTGTTTAGTCAAAAAATCAGTTTGGATTTGCAAAAGTCCAAATCTATAGAAACAGACCTGATCCTATACAGCAAAACCAACAGACAAGTCCAGACACCGTCGGCTGTCTCCCACTCCGGCCAAATGCCGACGTCTGCTCTTTTGATAGTAGAGCCCTGAATTTTTAATGAGCCTTTATCACCATTCAGAATAGAGGAGCAGAAAAGGCGCCGGAGCCGCTCAAGTCAATTTCAATATTCCTGGATCACTGTCTTTGCCTTGTTCTCACCGTGCTTTCATTATCTCCACCTCCTTCAATTTATTTTTATCTGTGAGTAATCGAAGGGGCCAGTAATTGAGGAAAATGGGGCAAAAGAATTCCTTCTCGCGCGCGTGTGAGGAACAGAGGGGAAGTTTGACTTGGCATGCAGACAGGAGACGGGGAAAATTCACACACCACAAAGAGTGCTCCTGTTTTTTTTTGTTGTTGTTTTTTTGTTTACAGCAGCCAAAGATGGACTCATTCTTCCCTTTGCTCTCCGCGTCTCGCTTAAGGCAGGAGAGAATGGAGAGAGTTTGAAGAGCTGACACAATGAGTCAGAGCGAGGCGAGAGTGAGTGTGAGGCAGAGGGAAGGGCAGTAAAGGTTTAGGCGTCTGCACTGACAGCTTTCTCCTGCAGCCTTGACAGAGCTTTGTTGAGGATCCCGGGTTTCACCGCTGCTGCCGCCCCGGGGTTTCAATGATGTTGCTGCCGCAGTAAGCGCCCAGACCTGACCTTTTCATACACACCGTACAAATATCCATCCTTCACATCGCAAATGCCCCTCCCCGCACAGACACACACACAGATACACACACCCTGTGTCATGTGTTGCCAGATGACCCCCGCGCTGTCAGTAAAACGTCATCACAGACCACTTCTCCCATGAGGCAGGAGCTTGGCGGAGCAGCGGCGAGGATGGCCATTGCCATCTGTGCCCCTGCAACAGATGCTGCAGACAATACAGAGACCTCATGTGTCACACCGTGTTTCATACACAAGGCTGACTGTAATGCCCCGTGCAGGGTATTAGTTCGGGTGTGTCAGCACGGTGGAAATTGGTTGACTATTTTTTTTCTTTTTTTGCTTCATACCGCAAACTAACTCTGACATATTGAAGCTGTAAACCCCATTCTGTCTCTCTCATTTCTCTTCCCCGCGCCTGACTGTCTCTCTGTCTGTCACTCCATCATGTCTATCTCTCCATCGCTCGCCGTCTCTCCTCCTCTCCATCTTTGCTTCTGCCGTCTCTCCCTCTTCCGCTCGCCACCTAAGCAAGAGCATGAAAAAAGATGAGCAAACACGCCGGCTGTCTCCGAATTCATTTTTAAGCCCCATGCGCTCCTGCCTTCTCCCCCGTCTCTGCCTTTCCTCCACCTGCTATATTCCTCCTCCGCTGCTCCCACACAGGATTAAGCTTAAATGAGAAATGTATTGTTTCCTTCATTCACTCAAGTCAAAGAGTAATTGAGTTAATCTGTCTGACGTCTGTCTGTTGGGGAGCAGCAGATTACTGCCTCTGTTGGCAGAGATGGAATCATAGCTTTAAAAGATGGAATAAAAATGTCACTGAGTCTTTAATGACAGTCAGCTTGACATTTCCCAGCAAGCTTTTCATGCGAAATACTCAGAATTGTATTCCTCCCCTCTCCCTCTACAACAGAGACAAATGTCATGTCATCCCATTTTTTTCCATCATATGATGTCTCTAAACCTTTATGAACACTTTATCAACTCGTGTACTGTAAATCACATAATATAACAAAGATTTTGACTTTTGTGTTGGCAGTTTTAGAGCAGAAAAACTGTGGGTCAGGTTGGTGGGAGCGATAGGCTTCTTTACATGATATCCGTGTCATCATTCTGCAGGTCTCCCCGGGAAAATCAAAATTTCTCTTCAGCCTAAAACAAGCCGACTTGATTATGTTGACACTCAAGTGAAGAGATGAATATTTGTCATCTCTTCACATCTGACAACCCTGCAAATTTGCCTGTGTGCAGGAATTTGCTTATCCCACCTAAACAGTTACTATGCCAGCATTGCAATAGCGCCTAATGGATTTCACTGCTCTGTTATTGCTGAACACACACATAGTTACGGGGTGAAAGACAGCCTCTTTCTTCTGTGCGCAGCAGAAAGCTTAAGTTCAGTTTTACAATTCCTGGCAGCATCATTTGATTTCATTTTTTTGCAATACTGTAAACGTTTTTTTCCTGGAGGCTTATTCCTTCATTGTCTGATTGGAAGTGAGAAGAGATGTGTCAAAAGCTAATGGGGGTCTATCAAGGCGCCGGCCCCAAACTCCTGTGCTGCATCTGTTGGAGGAAAAAATCCTCTGATCGTATACGTATCGCTCAGATGAGGGCAGCACAGTGGAGCGTTGGTTAGCACCATCACCTCACAACAAGAAGGTCGTGAGTCTGACCAGCAGCATCGAATCAATGTTTGGGGTCTTTTTGTGTGGAGTTTGCATTTTCTCCTTGTGGCTGTGTGGTAACGGTAATACCGGTATAATGTTAGGCAATGATAAGAAAATGAAATATTGCGATAGAATATGGGTAAAACACGCACGCGCAGTGCCTTTGTTTTCATACGCACATGGCGGGAAAAGCATGGCGGCGATGGAGGATGAGAAGGGCGAAAGCGGGTCGGTGAATGAAACAGATGAACCAGAATTGGTTTGTAAAAATGCTGCAACTTCAGTGGTGTGGAACTGGTTTGGTTTTTGTCCGTCAGATAGCCACCAAAGTTTTTTTTTTTTTGTAGAACATGCAAGCGGGCCGTCGTTATTACCATATTATTCGGACTATAAGGCGCTCTTAAAAGCCTTTTACTTTCTTTAAAAATCGACACTGCACCTTATAATCTGGTACGCCGTATGTATGAATTCTGGTTGTGCTTACTGACCTCAAACCGATTTTATGTGGTACACGGCGCTCAAAAATCTATCAAAAAATGTTTTAGTACAACTTTGGTAAGCTACGAAGCCGCGCCGCTTCATGGATTGAAGGAGCATTACGGATACCATAGTCAGAAGCCTCACGGAGTAATACGTCAACATAATATTACCGTATTGTGTGTGTATAAGGACCCCAGAATGGCACCTGTTAAGAGACATGCGTATAAAGCATATTTTAAACTCAGGGCTATCAGTATCGGGCAGTAGAACATGGGAATAGAGCAGCTGCGAGGGAATTCAGCATTAATGAATCAATGGTACAGAAGTGGAGGAAGCAACTGACTGTTTTGTTTAGCTCAATTCACCTTATAATCCCGTGCACCTTATGGTCCGAAAAATATGTATTTGACTTATTTATTTGGCACACTGCAGTTTCATGTTGCAAAGCACCTCTTTTTAATGTTTGTGGGTATTATACATGGTTCTGCTCAGGATATGTCAGCCCTTTTCCATTGGAAATGCCTTTTTGGTTAAACTGTCAGCAAGGAATTTGC
Source organism: Perissodus microlepis (assembly GCF_051167445.1). Taxonomy (NCBI): domain Eukaryota; kingdom Metazoa; phylum Chordata; class Actinopteri; order Cichliformes; family Cichlidae; genus Perissodus; species Perissodus microlepis. The sequence continues at coordinate 9,235,398 of NC_140465.1, forward strand.
ATTTGCACTGTTAAATTTTTATATGGCTTTAATGCACATAAAAAACAGCTGCTCGTTTAAGTGCAAAGAAATTGAGGTTTTTTTGCACTAATAAAGTTTTGGAGTTGTAAAGTATTTTGTCTTGCTTCAATTATATCATCAGTTATATTGTTATCGCAAATTTTCAAATATATATCGCGATAAATATTTTTGGCCATATTGCCCTGCCCTACTGTGTGGGCATGTTGGTTTAATATGATTCTAAACTGGCCGTAGATGTGAATATTTCTCTTCACGCAAACCTCCCTGAGTCCCTACCCTTATCCTGTCGTGCACTTCCCGACTACTGTGATTATTCTGCTCAATACAGTCAATTCCTCCTGTGTATTTCTGGCCACTTTTTCACCACAGCTTTTGAATTTGTCAGAGAATAATGTCTTAATACAAGGAAAAATAATCATAGATCTGATAGACTAAAGGACTCACAAACATCAGCAAATTCCTGAAGAGAGATCGCTGGAACTATTGGAATGTTCAAAGAGGTAGAAAAACTTGAAGGACAAATATATTTGTTGCTGCTGTGGTCAGTTTTATTTTTATTTTTCAAAGAGGCAACCCAAGAGGGGAAAAAGTCCCTGGATTTATTTGTTGTATTTGTTTTATTTAAACACCAAGTTCACAACAGGTAATTAACACATAATGCACTAACACAAGAATATATGCTGGCAACAATTTGTGTCAGTTTTGTTGGTTGTGTCACAAGCCCTAGGAAGATTCCCCGCAGAGGTCTAAAGCAGCCCTTAGTCCTTAGACTTGTGACTGTCCAGGGTGTACTCTACCTCTTCCTGATAGACTCCATCCTCTCTGGTTTTGGATAACCGGGAGAGAATGAATGGATGACTGGACCAATACATAATGTTTATGAAAAGTAGCCAAGAAAGCTATGTGTTTTGCATAGATTTATAAGCTAGAGGACTAGTGTTACTCTCATTTTCGAATGGTAAATATAAACCAACAACTAGTGTCCAGTTAGCTTGCTTAAGCACTGGGATGGGAACCAACAACAAAGAACCGGCTGTTTCTGCCCAAAGGCGGCAGAATCTGCAGGCACCTGTACAGCTTATTATCCAGCATATTATACTTTGTTTGTGAAAAGCATAAAAGCAACAGTTACTAAAAACAGGAAATTATATCACATAAACCTTTGCATGACATGATTTGTATTAATAGAAAGTGTTAATTAGCAAGCTTTAAACACGATGCTGCTGTGTTTGTTTTTCTCTACCTGTTTCAATGTGTTTTCCAATTCTTATGCAAACTAAATACAAGCACTTATTTAGCTATTTAACCCCGAACAGAAAAGTGAAGTACATTTCCCAAAATGTGAAAGTGTGCTTTTCACTGTTTTCGACAACTGTCTGCTTGTTGTGTTCCCGTATTATTGATCATGAGGTCATTTTTAAATCTCTTCCCCGCCGTGGCCGCCCAAATCAAAATGTCTCAGACTTGATTTTTAAAACATTTGTCTACATCTTTATTGAATTTCTCACCCTGTGCATGTCAAGGTCTCTTCAGTACCAAGGTTTCCTGTGTGTCTGTGCTATGACTCAGATCCAGGCAAACTTTAAAAAGAGTTAACAATGAACCAGAAGGCTGAAAGACCAAAATCTGGCCTTATTGACTCCTTCAGCAAAGGGGAAAAAGCGAAAGCATAAAGTCTCTAAAGTGAATTGAGAGATCAGTGGCACAAGATATAAAATAGAGACAAAGAGGATAACATGCACGCATACCTTCAGTGGTGCCGGCACACCTCCATGTGAGTAAATATAAAGTGGATTAGTAGAATTAAGTTTCCTGCAGGAGCATTTGGCAGGCTGAGTAGGAGAAACAGGTGCTTCTGTTTAGAGGTAGATGAAGAAGGAACCACTCCAAAAGCCCCCTCTGTTTTCCCGCTTTCCCCCTCCCCAACAGTAAACATTAATTATCCTGACTCTCTAACAGGTAGGAATTTATAAAGAAGTACTGCATGTCGAATGCTTAGCAGTTATGGAGCCTGTCCTGCGCCACCTGCCCCACTCCAGATACATCAGCATTTTCTCTTGCCATTCCCTGGGCTTTTTCTCCTGGGTCTCTGACAGCGATCAGGGGAGTTGTAGCGTCGCTGAGCTGAACAGTGCTGACAAAGCCAAAAGGCTCTGCACTTCAGGCTCCGGAGTGGCTGGATCGATGTAGTGCCATCACTGTGGCCTGGGGGAACGGCTGCCACCATCCTTCATACTGCACTGGATGTCCTCATCTGCCTCTCTGTCACCTCTGCGCCTGCAGCACGCCGGCGAGATTTACGCGAAGCAGACATCCCAAATTCAGACATACGTTATAGGTTAGCGAGTTACAGCGCATAACACGACACTGTTTGGTCAGCTCAGATAGGCTCTGCGTCTGAGACGTTCATCATTTGGAAAGTTTAACACCTACACTGACAAATAGATGCTGGCAAGAGAGTCAGACTCAGTTTGGATTTGGCATGAAAGTAAAGCTCAGCAATTAATTTGGTATTTTAAAGCCCGAAGCTGTGATTGCTGTACGGCTGACTCCTCCACCGCAGACCTCGTTTACATAGTGATTTGCAAGTCTAAATATACTTTTCGCACTTACAATCATTGCTTGATATTGTTGTATTATCGCAGCACTTAATTTCACCTTGAAAGTTTGCGAGAATGTGCAATGTTTGTAAACACGGTGAACGGGGGGGGAGGCAGATAAACAGAACAAGACTATCCAGGTGATAATTACAGCAGCGTATGTCAGCATAATGAAGACCCGCGCCTTCTAAACAGCTTCCTCTGGATCCGCGTTTTAAGTCTGCGTTGCTTTTCTTTGACTCGAGACCTGTGGCAAGAAAATGGGATAATCATGATAGCTGAATAAAGAAAACTGACCACGGACTGAAATGAAAGGAAACCTTATTCTTCCTGCTTTCAGTGCTGTTAAACTGCTAATTTAATTTTGCTGCTTTGAGAGACGGGTCCTTAGTGTGCTGTTGTGTTGTGTATTCAGAACTGCTCTGTCTGGTTGGGTTTTAGATCCTCGAGCTTTAGCTAGTGAAAACAAAATCTATCCAACTTCTCCAGGGGCCCCAGAGTAAATTTTAGAAGTGGTTTGCCAGTCTGGCAACCAGCCATCAGCTTATGGTTGCCAAACAACAGAATGAATGGTGCATATTAATTGTAATAGGAACGATTATTGTTCTGTGTAATTATAGCCAATATTTAATTAATGGAAAATGATACCAGGATAATTAAAACATATTTTACTTAATATCTTACTTAGAGAGCTTTCTGAGTCTCTAATCTTGTGTCCTGCTGCTTTTCTTTGTTTTTTAGAAGACGTGTTTTCAGCATTTTTAAACCGACAATAATTCAAGAAGACTCCACGCTGGAATTTTTCAGAGTAATGTATCAATTTGTGAAAATTAAATTGGAATTTAATTTATAAATTCAAATTAAAAAACAGTTACCTGCTTCGGAGATGGATTAAATTAAAATTTTATCAAGCACATCAAGTAAGAAATACCAAGATTTTTTCTTATTTTTTTCTGTTTGGATAATGTAGTAAACGGTTCTGTTGAAAATGGAGCTTAATTCATTTCATTTTTCATCTGGTGGACTGACCGCTTCTGTCTGCGGTTCATCAACACTGCCTTGCCTCCCATGTGAACATCTTTTTATGTTCAAACAGAGCTGCCTCCACAGGTTTTTTCTTTGTTTTGTTTGTAAGAGCGATAATCCATTAAACAGCAGCACTTTTGAATGCTTAGGCAGAAGATATACTAAAGCGAAAAGATACTCAGGATTTCTCAAGAAAATTGTCAATAAAGCCAAACAGTGGCTTTGTAAAACTCTGAAGTGCAGTGCAGCTAGGTAAAACTCTGAAGGTTCAGTCAGGAGCAGATAATGGACTCGGCTTATAGCTGCAGAGAACATAAACAGATAAAACATGTCCACGGTATGACCTACTTACAGCTATGCTGCACGTGCAGCTTCTGACTCTCAGGAACGTACAAAATCTACTTCGGATGTCACAGCACTTACAAATTTCTAATAAATAAATAAATAAATATGACATTACTGTGTTTTTGCAGTACGGTGCGTGCTGAAAGCTCACTACCACTGATAGTGAGCGTTCAAGACAACAACAGCACAGCAGTGATGGAGTTGGTGGTTTTGTAAAAAACAGGGGAATAAAAAAGATTTTTGATATTTGAACTTAACAATAAAAGAAAATCAGTATTTTGTACACACACTGTTGTTGGACGGGGCCGCCCACAGGCATTTACAAATGCCAAAGTATATTTGGCAACCTCTTTTAGTATTTCATTTTTTTTCATCCATCCAAGAAAAACACTCCATCCAAGATCGATTGGAAATGTCCTGCTTGTTTTCAAAGTTTAGGAACGGCTAAACATCCACTCAGCAGGCTGAGCGGGACACACCGGCTCCCCTTAAAAATTAGAGTCCAGTTTTGAATTTTGGTTATATCTTTTTAATGCCTCCATATATCAGTGGGCTACTAAAAACATCGATCTCTGAGGTCTATTAGATCCATGTTAAGGACAAAAGGTGTCTATGCTTTTAAGGTTGTGACACCAAACTGGACCTAAGATCCGTGGACACATGAAACTAAAGGCTAGATTTTATTTAGCTTTATCTATTCGTACTATTTTAATTGTTGTTTACCAGTTTCAGTATTGTAAAGCGCTTTGTGAATTTTGTCCTTGAAAAGCTCGACACTGCACAAGTAAACTTCTTGTACTTACTTCTTGTCATTCGTCTGCCTCTTTAGAGAGTCTCATCTCGCAGCTGGAGACTCTGGAGGTGAGCTGAGCAACTTCTCACACATGATGGCTTATTTATAAAATGTAGTTTTATTGTTATATTTTTGGTATTGGATTTATTGTACAGTATTTTTGATTTTTTTGCTTCGTGGGTCAGATACACTCAGCCCTAATTTTCCATAAAGCTAATTGCAGTAACTGAGTAGTTAGTAACTAAGTAGGAATATGACCGGATCTCCAACAAGCACCGGTAGAGCTGCTCTTTTTCTGCTGCGAATGGCCAATCCTGAAGCAGATTTTTGATGACAGCCAAAAGCACGTTCAGGCAAGGCAAGCATAGCCCACATCCTATATGGTGAGCTGCTTAAGAAGAGCAATTAAGCCTATACCCATTACTTGTGTGATAACGCATATACCCATTCTCACCTGATAACCTAAACAGCCTGATTCTTTAATGATTAATGACTTGTCTCCAGCTAATGTTTTTTTATCACAAGGTCATGAGTGATGTATTATCAGTTAATGAGAAATACAGAAATGTCTAGTGCGAGAGAGGCGGGGGAGGAGGTAAACACACACACTGAGACACTCTCATTTGACCTTTCAGACGAGTTTTTTTCTGACCTGCGGCGAGTTGTCCTGCAGTGATAAGAATAATGGTTTTGGCGCCATGGTCCAGGGAGACCGACCTCCCATTCCACCCTAGTAGATAGCTGAAAAGAGAGGTTCATCTTTTTCCTATTGTGCCTTCTACATCTATAGCGACGAGGCTTAATACTGGCCACCTAAGGGACAGCTCTTATGCTCATATTGAGGACCACTGCAGATCTCTGATAACTGTCACTAGGGGACCTATATGGGAAATGCTGGAGGAAAAAAAGACACTTGGCTACATTATTTATAAATCATGCAGCAGAAAAATGTAGTACAGACTTAACAGGAAAAAGTACTTTTATGGCTGGATTGTACCATTCTTGTGATGGGATTTTGAGACATGTTGACTTTCTCTAGTGGGGAAAAAAGGCGCAATAGGAGTCTACTGATATCCTTCATTATTTAATTTCACTTTAGGTCAGACCTTCACTTGAAGCAATGAATGAGTGTGAAAGAGTCCTTGTTGAAAGTCTCCTGTCACTATCACTGTGATCTCCGCATTTATTGCACAGCGTTGGGCTGTCGGGGACATCAAACGTTTTAAAGAGGAAAGTGGAAAATGTTAGGTGCAAATGTATTAGTCGTGTTTTTAATTGAGTTTTCTGGAACAGGCCAGGGTGACTTCAAAGCAAATAGCTGTTGAAAGAAACTTCAATTTTAAAGGAAGGCTGTGCTCTGGAAGATTCAAGCTTTTTTTTTTTTCATTCGAGTACATATGCAAATCCAAGCTCAAACTGGGACTGTGCAAATGTTGATTACACAGGATAAAATACTTTAGCTACAGTGTGGTTAGTCGTAAATGCTTGCTTTTATCATCCACCGCGCTATTTACGAAGCAGCGTACTGTATATTTGCTGCTGGCTTTCATTTAAAGCGCGAGATAGTAATTTTATATGAACAATGGATGAAATGTGTGTGTACGGCGATGTCGCTCAAAGTGACAAACCCTCAAACAAAGTCAACCATCTCTGCAGCTTCCCTCGCTTCTGTGGTGTGTTTTATTCTTTCAGCCTGTTGCTTCTGGTTTTGCAGTCAGCAGCTGTATTGTCTTTGTTCCTTCTCTTTTGCTGTTCTGTTGTTCTCATAAGCAGCATTCCCAGCATACACTCAATTGGCAGCTGTGTTTGCTAACACAGTCTTACTAACTAATTGCACGCTAATTTCTCCTTACAAAATGCCAGAAAGATCAATACTGTAACTTTAACAAACTAGATTATTGACTAACTGATAGATTTACTTACAGTCTGTGTGTGTTTGTGTGTTTTTTTTTCTAAAATTCATTTTATTTATTTATTTCCGTGTTAACTTTACTGGTCTTCACTCGAGTATGCCTTTAGAAGGAATCAGCTTTGTTGGTTTGACATTAAACGTAAAATGGTTTCTCTTTGAGCCTGAAGCACAAGGCATTGATTCCTGTTTTGACTTTAACTCTGAGTCTTATGGCACAGTGTTACTGGCTGAAAAAGCAATTATCTCAATAATGACAACATTAGCACCCAGCTCACAACAATTTGCTCTTATAGTCCACGTGTCTGTGATCAGGGACATTTACTTTGCAGGCTCGGTTAAAACCAGAACCCACATTTGTTTGCTGGTTGACCAAAAGGATACTTATTATTCAATTCCCGTGCACCAGAATCGACATAAGCTTTTCAAACACAAGTAAACCCACTGAAAAAAAAGGCAGCTGACATCTGTACTATTGCCAGGGAAAAATTTGTTTTTCCGATTTCACAAACTTTTTCCAAAGCCGTGCTGCGTCATGTGTAATTAATAGATATTTTTGGCTTCTCCGCCCTGTGTTGGGCAGGTGTCAGGTGTTTCACAGTGTCTGTTTGCACTGAAAAATGTCACAGTGTGGATATAAATTCACACAGCTGACAGACACGGTTATACCATATTTTCATAACGCTGACATGTCACACCATCGCTCTTGAAAAAATGGCCAAAATTAGCAGGTCCACCAAGGCGACGCGATGAGTTATTTTCCTTTGGAAAGACAAAAGGAAGATGTAAAGTGGGTGTTTGTTTGTTTTTATTAAATATAAAACAGGTTTTACTTTCACAGACCGACCTTCTCCAGTTTCATGTAGTAGCTGAACAATTATTATCTTAGGCTCTATGTTTCCATCACTCCCTAGATCTAATGAGGTGAAAGCTACCTGCTTTTGTAATGGCAAAGATCTTTCTTTTAACAGAAAGTACACGACGTAGCGTGGCAGCTACGATGGCAGTCAGCGTAGCTAACTTTTGAAAGGGTCTCGATCTCCTTGTCTAAATATTTCCTCCCTGGTCACAGGAGCAGCAGACTAATGGCTGGCCATGACCTATCGTTTGCCCCCAAGGGCTTTGGAGTAGGAAACAGGATTAGAGAGAAATGGATGAGAGCTGTGGATAATGAAGGAGATCTGTCTTAAGTCTAATCATTGGCTTTAAAAGGCAAGATCTGTTGTAGAGTGAGGGTGCAGAGAGAAGATAAGAGCAGAGTTTCTTCTTGTGATTACACCCTTTTTTTTTTAACCACAATTGAGCATCCAGCGCGTTCCCATTGGAAGCTGCTCCATGTGCTGTTTTATTCAGTCTAAGCGAAACACCTTCTCCTTTAATTTACATAAATGTGGTGAAAGTGTAGTTTCGGTAGACTTGGATGAGACACCTGATTATTGAGATGTACTGATACACCTTTTATTACACAAATTTACTGTTGCCTTTTCCTCTGGCCTCCATTCCCCAAAAATTAGTCTGTCAGGCCTAACAGAGATTTCTGTTTCTTTCTAAGTGTATATTTGTAATGCTAATTAGGGCAGTTGTAGGGAATCAAATCAAGATGCTGAACACAGCAACTAAACAATCACCAGGGAAGGATGCAAACACTTTTATGCTAATAAAGAGGGGGAAAGATGGAGAGAGAGAGAGAGAGAAAAGGACCCACAGAGAAGAAATGGCTGCTGATCGCCTCAGTCAGCAGTTGAGGGTGGAGAGAGAGAAAATAAAAGAACATTAAAAAAAAGGTAGAGAATTAAAAGCTGATTACCTAGTGAGTCTTTGGCTTCTATGGGGACTGAAAAGGGGGGTGGGGAGTGGATGAGGGAAGTGGGGGCTTGTGCAGAGGTAGTTATATTATTTATTTTAAAAAGGTGCTTGAAGGTAAACTGGCTGAAGACCAGTTAAAACTAACCAGATAAGAGATGCCACAGTTACATAGATATTATTTCACAAAGAAAGACAAGACAAAACGTCTTCTTTGAGAATTTCATTATAGTCGTTATCCGGTTGAGTGAGGAGCACTGATATTTCCCAGAAGCCTCTTCTTTCCCCGTGATCCTTGCCCCTAGTTTGCTCACATTTCCTTCTTTGTCACTAGGCCCAGCTGAGGTTCCACTGCCTTTACTTTTGGCTATGTGCAATTATTATATTGTACCGGGAGATAACAGACGCTATGTAGCCTTGAGGCACTTTCTTCACTTCACCTCCTTAAAAGCGATATTGCTGTGATAAAGCATGGCTCTTTCTCTGCTCACGCTAAATCGAAAGGAAAGCCTTGAAGGCGAGGTCTGGTGAGTGGGAGCTAGATGAAAGAAATAAAAGAAAGAATCGGTTGATATGTTTGTGCAGCTTGCTGCAGTTCAAAAAGGAACATTTCTCATTACCATAACACTCTGGTAAGGGCCAATAGCTCAATCGGGGGAATTTTTTAGGCGCTGTTTGTTGCCTTGATGCAAGTTTTCTGCAGAGGGTAGATTGACTGGGAGACAGATTTCATGGACTTGGTCTGATCTGAAATTACTGGGAAGCTACTGATGAGATGGTCAGCCAAAAGGCGTGCAAAAAATAAAAACATAAATAAAAAATTGAGGATAGTGTGTGCTCATTAAAGTTCACAACAGTGTGAAATTTAAACATCTGCCCAACCTCAGTTAGATGCCTGACCGCTAAAAAATTTCTACCTGAAGAAACTGAAACAGTACAAGAAGGAAACCAGGAAAGGCACAAAAAGTGTTTCCTGGTGTGTGTAGACATCAAAGGTGATGTAAGAAAAAGAATTAAAGACCAGTAAAAACAAAGAAAGAAAGACAAGAAGTAGATGATCCTAAAATCTTGATGCATGCTCAGTCATGCAGGTAAGTAAATCCCAAAAGGTTGATTCTGTTCAGAGTTCAGATGAACAGAATCAACATTTTGGGGAAGCTGATCGTAACGCTCAAGATAAGAAACGCACTAAAGCCACTAAACATCTGTGTCATCCATAATCTTTTGAATAAAGCCAAGAAATTAGACTGTAAGTGACATCCAGCAGTGACTAAAGCAAAATTTACTAAATAGGAATCGATCTATTTATTTACCTCCAGAACTTATTATATTTCTGTGTTTAGTCTAAATATGCTAAGCATTTAAAACTATCCATGATCACTAGGCAGTTCAGAAATATCTGGACCTTTTTTTGTTTCTGGTGAAAGTGGGGGGTAGAAATGGGAGTGGTTGGGCTCTCTAACACAGAGAGCCAGACAACCACATTCACACCTGTGGTCAATTCAGAATCGCCAATTAACCTAATAAGCATGTCTTTGGACTGTGAGAGTACCTAGAGAGAACCCACAGAGGGTGGCACAATGGTGCAGTGGTTAGCACTGTCACCTCACAGTAATGGCTAAAAATCCACTGGCCTGCTGGGACCTTTCTGTGTGGACATTGCAGTAATAATTACTATCATTTTTAGCAGTGGTAGCAGTATTTAGTTTAGAGGTAGCTCTACTTGTGTTTGTAGAGAATGAACAATTTCAGCTAAGAAAATATTGGTGAATCGTGGATGTCTGAAACAGTTTATGTACAGGTTTATATACATGCACTGCTTCAGAATGCGGTCGGCACAGTGTTGACGACACCAGCAACCTGGCATCCTTTTATTTTTAATTTTTTATCTTGGCATAACCATTGAAAGGGTTAATCCCAGTACACCTCTGGAGACTTACTGGTGCCCCCTAGCTGCAGCATGCTTAGATAATACCAAATCCACAAACAAAACCCCACATACACACACACACACACACACACACACACACGTCTCCACAGTGGAGAAAAGCTCCTGGGCTGAATGGTGGTGTATTAATCACACTGACGCCTGGCACTGCGATCTGTGACCCAGTCTTTTAATTGCATCCGCTCTGCTTTGCTCTCACTCTCCCTCTTTATCTTGCCTTTTTCCCCTTTCTCATTCCTCAAGCCTCCTCATGCCTGTGCCCATGAGAGGAGACTAATGCAAAGATAAGAGGAAGGGCTGCGGATGTGCAAAAACTCAATGCTCTAGCCAGAGTTCACCCTGCCAAAACTCACCGGACAACGAATGTAGCAGCACTTTGACATGCTGGGATATTAAGCGGGTAGCCCCCGCTCTGCTTCATCACAAAGTGAGGCTAACCGTGCAAAATGTTAACGTACAAGCGAGGCGGTGTTTGGAGAAAACAGATATCTGTGAGGAAACCTCTATCATCATTGAAACAGCGCAGAGCAGGTGGCCCACACAGCACCCAGATTGGATGTGTGGTTGCATGACCGACAGAGCTGCATTAAAAACACAGCCTGTATTGTGACAGGCCTTCTTTTACATCTGTTTCTCCACACCTGTGGGAAGTGGGAGGTTACAGAAGATAAGCAAAGGTGTAGTGGTGGTGAGAGGGGCGGGGTCGTGGGCGGATTTTTTGGCCACGCAGATGAGACGGTGCACTCTGAATGAAACAAGGTTTGGTTCAGCTCCCTAAGAGCAGCAGCAGCAGATAACAGGGATGCCATGTTTAAAGAGTGAAACATGAGCACAGGCACAAATACAGGTTGACAGCACCTGCTCTTCCCACGCACACACTTTCACACCTTTGCGGGACACAGTCAACGACACCCATACCCATTTATGCATCAGCGGTAATAATCGTATATGCAAAGAGCTCATGTCGCACACTCCCACTCCGATGTCCCTCTTCTCTCTCACTCTGTCTCTTTATCTCTCTCACGCTGGCTCACTTTCACGCATAAGCACACACCGCGACACACACACTTGAGTCGCTGTGGTTTCCTTTTGTGAGAGCGAGCTGTCAGAGGGAACTGTGTGGGCTTTTGTTAAAACAGAGAACTGCAGAGGCAGAGAAATTCATTTCCAACTGCGGCAGGAAAAAAAAAACGAAGCCTTTTCAGGAAAGTCACATTGTACCTGCAGTGTTTTAAAAACAGCAGCATGTAAATTGAATTAGTTATAAGCATTCCTGTGGGGGCACGGTGGGCTGGATTTCAAAAAGAGTTTCGAGGGTTGTGTTGTACTGCATGGGGCGCCTCAGGTTTTTGAGTACAGATGTACGAGATGCTTCACTTTAGGGATAAATCACCACATCAGAAAATATATTTTGCATCTTTACTTGCCAATCATGTCAGTTCCACTGCAGATACTTTACCGCCCACTGAACGATGTAAACTTTTCTCATTCCCTGAATCTTGTAGGTGGAAAGAATATTACAACTCAGATTTTTCTCTAGTAACTTACTCTGGATGGATATAATTTAGCTTTTAGGTAAATACCTTAGTAGTTCAGTCTTTGTCTTTTGCGTATATATATATATATATATATATTTAACTTACGCTTGAGGATTACATGCACCTCTGTGGGTTGTTTCAATAAAAGTTTCCCTATGAGAACAATTAAAATTGCTCAGCAGTCAAGCCGAAAACAAGGCTATTTCTCTTGGGTGCTGAGAGCTGACCTTTTAGGGATGAAGTGTGTTTTTCTTTTCCTTCTGAGGCCATTGGTATCAGCAGTGGATTCTTATGTGGAATTTAACGGCATAATCTCTTAGCTGGCAGTTTAAGCCTCTTGAATTTCATTTCACGGAGGCGCATTAAACGCGGTTTATCATTAAAAGTGTAATTAGTTTATTGCAAGTGTCTTTGCTTCATCAGCGTACTTGAAAACAAATGCTCAGCGATCTTAGCATTTATACCTTTTGCTTTGCTGGCAATTAAAAAAAAAAAATCGAGCTATCACTTCAAATGAAGTTTTGCACTTTTGCCAAAATTAAAAGTCACGAAATTTAGCTCATAAACGCATGGCCTATTTAATCACTCCCAGCGAGCACATGCAATTTAAGCTACATAGGCCTCCGTCTTCTTCTTTTTCTTTGAGCTGAAATTATTATTTTTTGGCACGCTTTTCAACTCCGTACATACAGTATGTTCCGTGTTTTTACCAGTGTTCGTTTACTCATCAGTGGGCTCTGTGCTCCTGTCTATCACAGCCTCAGCCTGGCAAAAATACTGTTATTTGCAAATTGAGTGGGTGGCGTTGATTTTCCTGTTGGCTTGAGGAAAACAGTGGGGTACCAGAGGGAGTGTTTACTTAGCACTCTGCCATGACTGTGATGAACAGCACCTTAACAAAAGCAGAACCATATGCTCAGTCTGGGCCTGTTTACTAGCTTTACACACAGCAGACCAAACTGTCAAGTAGGTCTCAGGTGACACAGATGAGATTTTCTTTAGAGTAAAAGTGTAAGTGTGTACATTGGGGTATTTTACAGTATGTTGCAGTCAGGCCCATCTATTATGCACGATGCATTTGTTGCCAGTGGCCTATTTTTTTGATGCTCTTGCAAATCTGTATTTATTACAAGCACAGCACAGATCAAATCAGGAGCAAACGCTGTGAATATGGGCTGAGGCGTGCAGATTACAAGCAACAGTTATAGACAATAGAATAATAAAGGTTCTTCCATAAAGGCACGTCTATAAAAGACTCTAGAAAAGGATCATTAAAGTCATAATTACTATTAAAACCCAACTATAAAGTTTGTAAATGCTTAATTCACACTGACGTGACCTTTATTGTGATTTATTTATTTTTTGCACCTCCTTTTAGCTCTGTTGTTTCTTTCCCCATTCTCTCAGCTCACTTTAACAATGGTAATAACTGTCCCACCATGGTGCCCATTTTTATGTCTGGCTGGGATATTGGCACAGACTGGCTGTCCCTCGTTGCATCGGGGGAGAAAGTACCTCAGTCTGCGGGGAATACAAGAAGGGAGTGGAGAATGCATGAAGAGTGAGAGGAGGTTCAGCGAAGAGGAAATAAGAACAATGAGAAAAGGCGAATGAGGAGCTGTGACACTGGACTGCAGGGGAGCGCAGGAGGGAGGAGACGGTGACAGGATGTGAGGGGAGGCATTCACGGTCGACAGGTGAACACGGTGTAGGCGGTTGCATGTGGATGCGCAGAGTGACCTGCCATCCGCATTATGCGCATGTAATGTTTCCATACAAGAGTTGGATTGGGCTCCTCTGCGGGATTGCGGTAGAGCTACAAGCAGGAAGAGACAAAGAGCATAAGTGCCTGTGTGTGTGTGTGTGTGAGTGAGTGTTTGAGTGGAGGACTCAGCGGTCGGTGGTCACGGCTGCTTGCCTGCTCTGTTTTACCCATTTCTGTGCTGCACCCGCTCTGTTGGACAGCATGTTCTCTTCCATGCGAGTCCAGAGAAAAGCAGCTGAGCACAATGACATCAACTTCAGCAGCCTGCCAAACATCTCTGTGGATGCCCTAAAATATACGGGAGGCACAATTTGTGCACATGCACTCAGAGAAGCTTACATGGGGATGCATGGCGTAACGTTTTCGCACAGAAAGAAAAGAGAAGCAAACGCACTGTACAGATGGCAAACATACACAACCTTGGGCTTGTGGTTATCACCCCTGATGTAGAGGGAAGCAAGGCAAAGTACAAGGACACATGCTTTCATATACACAGAGAGAAAAAAAGGGGCAATTGACGCAACAGATCTTTGAATCAGAGGGTTGTTGCTGTAACCAGCAAGGCACAAAAATTGTCACTTTCCTGCAGTTTTCTTTTGCTCGCTGATTTGCAGCTCCTGTGTTGGGGCTGTTTGAAGCGGCGCTACCAGATGTCCAACAGAGTCTAACAGAGTGCATTAGCCAAAACCCATCAGTGTCATTGCCCATTTGTGTTGTGCATTAATATAGTCGTCTCCTCTATCTCCTCCACTCAACCCCGATGCTCCACATAAGCTGATCTAAAATCAGCATTGATTGTGTCTGCTGTAAATATGTAGGTTTTCTTTAATTAATAGTGTTTCAGGGTCATCAAACTAAGAAAACAGCCTCGAGCCTCTTTTACATTTATTTGTCTGGAGTCCAATTTTTCATACAAAGGGATGCTGCTGTTTTCCAAGCGTAAAATGACAAAGTAAATTACATGCAACATTAACTCTTTTTGTCTTAAAAACTAACGATTTCTTTTAGGAGCTGTGAAAACTGCTCCGACTGGGGGTTTATTTTCTTTATTTTGCTAAATATCTCCATCTTCCTTTTTCTTGCATGCTACAGTATCTTCCTCTCCCCCCTTCTGCTTTTATGATACAATCTCTCTCACTCAGCCACACATACACACACACTGAGTTTCCCTATCACTATCTAGTTGCAGCGTTGTCTCTTTGCTGCCGCTTTCATCTCTATTTTAACAGCGTGGCAGATCAGATCCCACCACCTGATTTGAATGTGCTTTGTGAACAGGAATTTTAATGAATAGAAAACCGTTTATGAATATCTCCACACTTAGTAGATGTGTCAGGAATCAGGGTCATAGTTCCAGCCCCCAGCGGGTACACAGCAGTGAATGGTAAACTGAGAGCTGGCCCGATGCCCCCGAAAAAGAATCAAAGATACAGCTCTAATAGTGTTCCACAATGGCTGTGCCTCACAGACCACATGTGTGTTCCCATGCCAACTGGCACCACCACAGCAGCACAAAAGGCAGCAGATTCAGGCAGACCCTTAGAGACCTCAGCGGTTTTATTGCATTAACATCAAAATTAATATATGCACCAGCTGAGGACATACATTCTCACACTAGCTGCACTTTGAACTTACTCCTACGTGCACGTGCACACAGGAGCGCACGCATGCACGCACGCATGCACGCACGCGCGCACGCGCGCACGCGCGCAAATTCATAAGCGGTGCCTTGCGCTGCTCGCGTCCTTAAGCCTCTCTCTTCTCCAGCTGCACCACAAGAGACCTGTCTAAGTGACAACAATTAGCCTGCTCAGTTCAAGCTAATTGAAGTCATTTACATAATACATGTCTGCCATCACAATTCATCTGTGCACAATTCAAGCAGGTCTGTGTCATATTGTCACAACCTGATGTTAAATATCCCCTGCATTGATAAATGATCCCTAAAGCGAGGCAATCATTTCGAACAAAGCTTATCAGTCACATAAGAACGTTCTCTACTGGTGTGTGTGTGTGTGTGTGTGTGTGTGTGTTTTTAATGAAAATATGGATTGCATTTGCCAACATAGACAGATGCACACATTGTCAAAACTGTGTTTACCGTCCGTCCCATTACGCATGCAATTACTCAGAGGTTTAAAACAAGCGGCCTCATTTGTGTGATGCTAAGCTGCAGTGGCTCAGTAGATCTCATTCTTTATTAGCCTGTTGTTTGGGAGCTGCTTTTGACAGGAAGCTGGGCGATAAATTAAATAGATGGCTTGATAAAAAGCTTGCTGTGCAGAATTCTTCATGCTGGATTTTTGAGAAATCGCACTGCCATTGCTCATAACAGATGATCTGTTCCCTGGGTGATTTATGAAATCAATTTGTCTTGTTATCAACAGCCAGAGTTTTGCTGATAACATCATAGCACATGCATTTCAACTCGGGGGTAAAGAGAGACAAAGGATGGCGTGCCTGTGTGTGTGTGTGTGTGTGAGCGCGCACACACGTGTGATAAAGTAATAGACATGTTGAAAATAATAATCAGTCATTCTCACTTTTGGTGTCATTGCATCATGCTGTGAATCAAGTGGAATTGGTGCCTTGAGTGTTAATTGAATTTGGCAATGGAATGAAAGGATTTTCCAAACTGTTATGTCTGTTGGTTTCTCTTTGTGTTTTGTGTAGTATAATGGCATATTCATGTCAGCTGTCACTGGAGAATCCGCACATGCACTCAGCAACCCAGTAGCATCTCTTCTCTGTGTCTCCGTCTGATCTGCGCCAAGCATTTACATATGTAAACACCCCAACATCCCATCCAGCCTCCCATAATGCACATTGGTAAATTACTCTGAATGTAGAGATAGTAGCTTGTGCGTGTGCGTGCAAACATAAGCTCCCTTTCTTTTGTCTCAGTGAAGCAGAACCCACCAAATGTCATTAAAGAGCCTTGCTCCACGTGAGCATTTCACTCAGTCTAGTCGGCTTAATGTATCTCAACCTCATCCTCCTGTTTCCCCCTGTAGAAGCAGAGGGAAATGCTATTTTGACATTGCGTAGTTTGGGAAAAGAATATGAAGAAGAATTAGGCTCCCCTCTTCCCCATGTATTCCAGTTCAGGAGCAGATAAGCAGTTTGTTTTGCCGAAGATGTCAAAGCAGGGAATCAGAAGTGACAGCAGAAGGGATATTTCAAGATACGTCTTGATGGGTGCCGGTTAATCTTTAGCCTGCCAGATGTGTCAAGGATTGGCAAACACCTTTTTTGGAGTAAATCTCACTGTGCTGCTTGCTAATTCTGCACCTCTTTTGCCTTTCCTCCGCAGTAAAGTTTGAGGACTGCCAGCGCAACAGAGAGGTCGGCTTCGTCAGCAGCGACCCCAACTTTAGCGTGCGGCCCGATGGGACTGTGTATGCCGAGCAGGAGGTGGGCAACCTGTCAGAGCCTGTCCAGTTCATGGTAACAGCCCGGGGGCTCCATGACCCACACATCTGGGAGACCACTGTTAAACTGGCCCTGGCTGGACATCCGCATCCTTCGCCATTCACAAAGGTAATAAGAATCTGCAAAGACAAATACAGGGTCATAACCTTCTATTACACTGGCTAATGAAGTGGGTTATTATCACAAGATTGACTACTGACTATTGACAAAAACAAAAGAGAACGAAACAGGACAAAACAAAGGTGAAAGGTGTTGGGCTTGAGTAAACTTTTATATTTGGATGGCCCGTTTTACTTTGCTGTATTCAGTTAGCAATGGGTACTTGCTGCACCTGTAAGCTGTGAAAACTAAACAATCTGTCAGTTGCCTTAATGGGTGTTTTTTGGCCAGTGATTATTTTTAACAGTTATTACTTGCAAAGAGCAACCTTTCTTTCTTTCTTGTCTATCTCTTGCACCTCTAGAGGCACAAAAAAGGCCATGGACAAAGACGTAATTTTTGCAGTTTTGCCTCTCTATATAACTGCATTGGGTTTCAAATCAAACCGTGATTGAAGTGAAGACCTTCAGCTTTAATTCAAGAGGTTTTACAAAAATTTTGCATTAATTGTTCAAAAGTTACAGTCATTTTTGTACATAGTTCCCTAGCGACAGAGGCTGAAGATTAATTGGACAAGCTACCATAATTGTAACTATAAGGATTGTTTTTAAGTCTCGAACCAACGGACACCACTACACTGTGTTTCCTCCCTGGAGGAAGTCTGCACTTTACTGCTAGACTTTTACTGCAGCCACCTTCACTTACTTGTTTGTGAGTCTCTGCATTTAGTTTTGTATTTAGAGACTGAAAAGCTCCTTGGGTTGACATGAGGTCACGGATCAAGAATATCCAATGTCTTTGCCTTGAGAAGCTCAGGTTGTGTTTGCTTTGGGTCATTATCCATTTGGACTATGAAGTGCTGAACAGTTTTGCAGCATTTGGGTGAACATTAGCAGAGAGTACAGTCCTGTACACTTTACAGTTTATCCTGCTACAGCCACATCATCAGTGTTTATCATGTTTGATAAGTAATGCAGTATACTTTGGATCACGACCTGTTTCTCTCATCATTCTGATACAAGTTAAACTTCATTTCATTTGTGCACAGACCTTTCTTTTTTTGAAGAACTGAGAGACTCACTTGGGGGTTTCTATCAAAGTCTACAAATCATATACCTGCTTCCTCAAGGGTGTTTTTGACTCAATAAAAGGCTATGAAGTTCTTTTTCTTGACCACAAAAATAATTCTGCGATCATCCACTTCAGCTGCCTTCTGTTGTCTTTGAGGCCCTATTAAATACACCAGGTTTGAAAACTCTCGAATAGGTTTATTTTATTTTGGGGTTTTATATCAGCCTAATGATGAGCTTCCTACATAAATCACCACAAAAAGCTATAAAATACAAATTTGGCTCTTTGAGGCAACTTCAGATATTATGTCTGCTTCATTTGCCATGAAATAATAAGGGAGCAGGACCCAGCTGGCCATGAAACTGCTTAATCAGTCAATTGTACAATTAATTTAGAGCCTCTGAAAAAGGAGGATTGTGCATAAAAATGGCTGTAATTCAGAAACAGGTCATGCAACAAAAATGTTGTTAAACCCCTCGAGTTAAAGCTGAAAGTCTGCACTTTAATCCCAAAATGATTATTTGATTTAAACCCCATTGTGGTGATGTTCAGGGGCACAACTGCAAGAATTGTGTCATTGTCCAACAAATAATGTATTTTATTGACTTAATAGCTCTGCATGTAGAGTGCTTGTGGAGAAAGTAGGTTATAAAAAAACGAATCGTGGAAGTATGCGTGCAACAGATGTTTAATAAACATTTCATGTAACATGTTCTGCTGCTCGTCTAATTTCAAGAGTGGAGCAACAGACTTGTGAAAATTAACATTGTTGGTTCAGTCTAATCAGCCAATAAACCGTGATTACAGATCTTCGCTTTAGTTTTCAGCTTTAATGGCTTACAAATGTTGAGAGCTAAACCTCACTATATTTGATAAAAAAAATATTCTGAAAGAATTTAGATTTCATAAGCTGATTTGAATCTGGAGTTGGTCTCAATAAAATGCAATCAGCCTGCAATCCAATTTTTTTATTTGTTTATTTTTTGCTCAGATATGCTTTTTTTTTTCATTAGATTTTTTTCATTTGACTTTTATTTCAAAGTATCTCTGTGATAAAGGTTTCTATCCTTTGGTTAAGCTGAGGGTGAAATGCAAGATCTTGTGTTTCCAGCTGTCTCTAATGTCAGATTTTAATCACAGTTTATGCACAGCAGTAAAGATGTAGTGCTTCGCTGTACGTGACAAGTACACACATGGCCCTATTTGCTAACAAAGACTGTAAAGCTAGACGGGGCAAATGTATGGCCGCTGTTACCGGCTTCCACTGCTAGGCTGCACTTTGTTGAGCGACGAACCCATTATCGTTTTTCCTGCACTACTTGTTGAATGCCACTGGGCTTAATGTTCAGTCATGTTTCCAATCATGACAAAAAGCCCAAAGACTCATGTTGCTAAAGCAATTCCAGAGTGGGGATTAAAATTCTGCCTACTCCTGGCAGTGCAATAATGGAGACTGGGAAATAATTGACATTGATTGAGCTAATGTTCCACTCTGGTGGAGTCTGCGAAGACCAGGTGATGTAGTTTGAGCGTATAATTATGTTCTTTGCAACGAGGAGCTGGAGAAGGATTCAATAATTGAACAAAAAAATAAATAAATGTGTTTTCTCTAATCACATGGAAATGTGAAAATCAGTACAGTGTGCATTCTTCGCTGCAGCCGTGTTTACATGTGTTCCTGTCACTTTCTCCTCACTTGATATAAATCGGGTGGAACAGTGCAACAGTAAAATTTAATTCCAGTCTCCTGAGTGGGAAATTGCTCCTGGGCCCTGAGGAGAAATTAAAGTAAATAATTGTTTCATCAATAGCATAGTCTTGGAAAATGTATTTGTTAAAATAGGGTGTGTACTATAGGGTAACTTTGAATAACAGACACACAGGTGAAGGGATTCCCATTTAAGGAACCAAAAATATGGAAAAGATTATGCTTCTCACTATTTAAATTCCATGTATTCAGAGGGGGATGCTAGGGATGGGGTGAGTTGTGTACCTGATATCCCCCCATGTTGGTGTTGTTCCCGAATCATCATAATAATGTTGGTCCAGGATCATCTTATTGTGATGTCATAGATTTGCTATAGTATCAAGTTAGGTTTCCCATTAGCCAAATTTAGGTTACTCGTGTTGGTTTGCTAGTGATAGTTTTTAAGAGCATTAGCTAACTTCTTGGCTAATGCTAACTGAATTCTCAGACAACTTCATTGGTCAGTTGCGATGTTGATCCTGGACCAACATTGTTATTATGATGATGTAGATATGTATTCATTTGGTTAAATTTGTGAAAATGTTTAAGAAACACTCAAATATTTGTATTTTCTGACAATTATTTTGTGGTTCAGGCTTTAAAGGGTTAAAGGGAGCAGCCAGAAAAAGAAGAAGATGAAGAAGAAATGATATATTTTCAGTACTTGTCACACACGTCATACTTGTTTGTCCTCGCTGACATCTACTATTTATGACTAGCAGGTATCAGAAAGGACTCATCTGGGTTTTAGTGTTAGCTGTCACACAGACAGAAGGTAGAGAATTCGCCCAGGTAACTGACAGAGTTTGATTTGAAAGTGGCCTCCTATGATGTTACACAACCCTGCAGATGCTCTGACTGTAGGCGAGGTCATGCTGTCCAGTCTCACTCCTTTAAGCAAAAACTTGCTCGAGCAAACTAGTGCAGAAACACTCAGAACTTAAGTGAGAGACAAAATAATGACATTATTGTTACCCGAAGCAGTTTCACAGAAATTTATGCAACAAGACTGAGAGCCCATAGGCACTCTAGTTTTTAGTTTTATTCTGAGTTTAGGCATGAGCGAGATGGCTCTATTAGTCCCCAGATGTCACACATGGATACTCGTAAAGCATCCTTTGGCATTATGTTTGAACACAATGGGTGAGCATCACTTTTCAGTCTGCAGGGTGAGTAAAACAACATATTGTAATGCAAACCAATCTTTTCCTAAACCTAAACAGCAAGTGAAGCTACAAAGCAAAACCAATTAAGTCTTTCTATTGCGAGAAATTGCAGTTTTTGTAACTCTTTTCCCCATAAAGATGACATCTGACGACCGCCCCTGTGCTCTAACAATGGGTTTTGACACCTCAGTATATATTGATTTGATGACCATTTGAATAGTTTCCAGGTTTTTCCAAGGGTAGCTCTACTAAGCTGGATAGACAGAGATTACCCTCACAAAGTTCTGACGCACACCCACTCTTTTTGTTCTGGAAGCAGGCCTGCTATATGACAGAAACCGCTGAGTTCAGAAAAGAGATACAAGGTTTATTTCTAGTAGGCGTCCAAGAGGGAAAGAGTTAAAGGGGGGCTGTTATTTCAAGGCACAAAGGCCAAAATGTTTAGCGGCTCCAGTGTCACCTGACAGAGCAGCAGAACCCACTCGCTGACATGTTCACAGAGACAATGATTTCATTTAATAATTTAAATTACCTTTTTAAGATTGCCAGGTAAGTTCGCTACCATGTACAATTTCACACTAATCACAGTGCAGTGCAGTGCAGTATATTTAGCCGTGTAATCTGTGGCACCAGTACAAAAGTCTTAGCCTTTTCTTAAGATGCTATAATTATTATTTTTTGCTTCTTTTGTCAAAATGAACTTTAGGGTTTTAGCACTTGTGTAATTACTGTACACTGTACAGTTTTCAGTGCCGTGACTTCACATGATGTCTGGGAATTGACGTTAAAACTTCTCAGTTCAGAGCAGTACTGTTGAACTGGGTGGCCCATTTTCCTATTCTAGCTCAATAAATACCCACATAGGAAAGCAGTTGTTATCTGAGCCCATGGCTTTGTTCTGAAAGTCAATAGTTATTTTAGAAAAAGAGGTTATCATAATCACATCACCTAACCGCAGCCTATCTCTGCATAATAAACGGTGGCAACAATAGCAAAGAATATAAAAAGCTCGAGATATCCTCGTTTATCCCAATGGCGATTAAAAGACACACACCTAAAACACCAGCTCGTTTTGTTTTGAGAGGTGCACTAGTGTAACAAATCGTGCTCTTGGTTCATCTGCACTCGGATGATCTGGCTTCATCGCTGAATATACTTTGGCTTTCTTCTCCTGCTGTGCTCTCTTTGTTGTATAGCACCAGTGAGAGTGCACTGATTTGCTTTTAATAACCACCTTAGTATCTCTGTTCTGTTTCAGAGGCAGAAATTATCATACCAGGAATGTGCTCCACCCGTTAATTTTAGCATTTAATTTTCCCAGTGTACAATACCGGAGCAATTGAAGTATAGAGCATCTTTGGCCTGAAAGCCCTTTCCGCTGTGTTTATGTACTCAAGCTATCGCACCACACACAGGTAGGGCCTCTCGTTGAGTGCTCTCCAACTCATACTGATTTCATGGCACGTTGGTTTGCCTTCTCCACCAGCTTAGAGCCCATCAGTTATGCACCACTGGATTTGGAGTCCACCGGTTGCCGGAACAGGTTTTAGTGCTTATTTGATTTGCATTTTAACCACACTCTCCTCAGAAAGCCTCAGCTGTTCAAGGTAGATTACAGCGAATGCCGAGAGCAGGTTGGAACGTAGGACCCTGGGGTCCAGCGGTCATTGAAAACAGCGTCAGGGTTGGATGCTTGCTTTTTTTTTTCATTCTGCTTTAACTTTGTGATTAAAGCCTGATGATGTTGACAGTCCTCCCTGGAAAGCTGCAACTCTCAACAGTCAAAGAGAAACAACTAAAATTTCAACTTTTGTTTTCTTTTCTCTTTTTTTTTAGATGGAAAGTTTTATTTTT
Organism: Perissodus microlepis; assembly: GCF_051167445.1. Taxonomy (NCBI): domain Eukaryota; kingdom Metazoa; phylum Chordata; class Actinopteri; order Cichliformes; family Cichlidae; genus Perissodus; species Perissodus microlepis. Next base: position 9,258,515 of record NC_140465.1, read on the forward strand.
AAATGTCTTTTTTCTTCAATTTAGGTTTTGATAAAAGATGTCAAAGAACATTCGTCTTATTGGAGACTAGCACTCTGATGTCTTAGTGTATTAATGAAAAACTAGAAGGGAAACTGCTGCAGTAAAAAAAATCAAAAGGTCTGAATCAAATGTTTCAGAGCAGATATATCAGTGAGCACACAAGCTTATTGTATGGCTCTGCCTGTTTGTCAGACTGATAACCTCCAGATGTCAGCTTCAGGGCTCAGGGACTGCGGGCTTGAAGACTGCCCCAGCAACACGAAACATGCCTGGGAGCAGAGAGGTGCCAGCTGGCCCTGCATGCCTTTGGGTTTCAGGAGCCTCCGGCACATCAGAGGCACACTAACTGACTCCTTGTTATGTGTTCGAGCGCACAATCACACACACTGAGACGTGCAAACTCACAGACAACTCACCGTGCACATATGTTCATGCATTATTTTTACACAATTGCCCATGTGCGCACAGGCATGACTGAACTCACTATTCAGACCAAAAAAGAAAAATCCCAAACCTAATGTGCACCTAGTTCCATGCAAGCCCACCGAGAGCGTGTTCCAGTTTTTCTTTGTAATTTCGGGTCTGTCAGGATGCCAGCAGCCTGTCATCTGCTATGCTGTTTGAAAGTGACAGTCACATGCAGCCACTATACTGATATCATCCACAAGCAGGCTTACAATAAAGGATATCTCCCTTTGGTTGTTTGTGACTCTGCTTGACTGTATCTCTTATTCACTTCTTCATTCCTTCCAAGGAATGTCGAGGCCCGACCAATTGGAATTCTTCAACCTTGTTATCATCAGACCTTAATCAGTAGGCAGATCGATAAAGAGTATCCATTCATTTATTGTATTTTCTGCTGATAGCCGGGAAAGCAGATAAGGGTTTTATCATAGGAGCAGCAAACCAAACTGAACATAGCTGAGGATGAACTATGGCACATGTCATAACTGTCCGTATACGCCTGTATAAATATTCTCAATCATCATCATTCCGTTTGGAGAGAGTCGGGCTTTTTTTCTGTTGTATGTTTGTCATGTTGATATGCCGGCCTATTTTCCCTTGTTTTTGTTTTTAACAGACATTTGCTAACACACTCAGCCACAGAAACACTCTCAAATTCACAGACAGAGACTAATTCCACCTGCCTACCGTGGATGGGCCTGGCACACGCTGCCTCCACTGTGCCAGTTGGTACCTGTGAGTGTTTTGGATGAGTGAAGCTAGAATGAGAGCCATCTTATCTGGGAAACACATCTGGTCCCCTCGTTCTTCTTTCTGTCCCCTAACCATTCACCCCTGGTTGCCCCGCTTCCCCTACGTAGCGTTCCGGCTAAACCCTCAGCCCCTGCTGCCTCAGAGCCTGAGCTTGAGCTTACGGTCCAGTTCTCTGAGCTGTGAATGAGGGAAGAGTTAAAACAAAAGATGAAAAATATTCACTGTGTTTGTTCGGGTGTAGCTTACAGTCTGCCTCCCTCGCAGGGAAAGCAGATGTGTGCTGATAGGATGAACTGCCGGCCTGCGTTTGGCGTGGTAACTCGTCTGTGTTTGCTCGTGCGCACACGTCCCTTTGCCACTGTGTTGTGTGTATTCCAGGTGGGACGAGCGGGAGGATTTCCACTGTGCTTCAGGTGACAGCGACACACTGCCAGTGAATGTGTGTGTGTACACGGGGTGCAGAGACAACAATAGGATTATAGGTGGATTACAGAAATATAGCCATATTACACAGGAGGACACCATAGAGGATCCGGGGAAAAACACTCAGTCTTTTACACACCCCTCTAACCCTTATTTCACCAGGCAAGATGAGTAAGAACACAATCTTCTCTCTGCAGCCATAGCTGGGGGAGGTCAGTACAGTGTGGTGGGGTGTCTTCGCCCATGCACTGCAATAACTTGTCCCCACCACTGTGGTCTGTATGATGTTTGAAAGTACATCAAAAATAAGAGAACACACACGGTCTGAGAAACAGAATACTAGTCCAGAGCATAGACATGATTTAGTCGCTACCGCATATGTTGGACTGTTCTCGACAACATCGAAAATAATGATAAAAAAAACAAAAACAAAGAAAAAAAGTGTTTTACCATTTGATTTGATGACAGAGTTGTGTCTGGGCAAAGTGTTGAATGGGAGGACAGGGATGGGAAGAAAGCATGTCTGTCTGCAAAAATCTGTGCTGGGATGCAGACAAAGCACAGCAGCTCTATGGACAAAACCCAGCTATGCAGCCCGGGGGGAAATCTCACTTTCTGAGGCAGAAGCTGAGGACTTGGGCAGGCTCAGGTGTCATGCCAAAGGCAGGAATTGTGATGCAGCCGCATTCATAGGGATGTTTATTTATATTTCCCAGTGCCTGCCTCCATCACTCTCCTAAAACCTGTTGTTACACTGACACCAGGTATTTTACTTTTAGCAGAGAAAACTTTTCATTTCACAGCACTTTGTAAAATCACCTTCAAGCCCGGCATGGCAAAAATAATATCAAATGAAAGATTACGCAAAATTATTCAGTGCAGGACATAGAATGACATGATATATTATGATATGTGTGGCATTTTCTTTTCAGATTGGCATTGAGGAAATGCTGTCAAGAGTCTGGGATTCACCACCCAGGGTTATCAAGTTCCTTCGAAAACATCAGAGAGGCTCCTCTGCCAACGGGCTGAGGCGACAGAAGCGAGACTGGGTCATCCCGCCTATTAATGTGCCTGAAAACTCCAGAGGACCTTTCCCTCATATGCTTGTCAGAGTAAGTGACAGTCTGAGTAACTTCAGCAAACAATGTGTCTTTTTCTGATGTGAAATATGTTTGATGCACCACAAACTTTTATGGAACTTTTGTATAGTTATCTTTGCAGCGAAAAGCTAAGATTGAAAGAAGAGCCAGGTAGAAGCCATGTTTTCTTTCAAACTACTTACCGAAGCAAAGAAAGAGAGAAGACTGGGGAATATTCTGTAGTATCTCTTACAATCACCATGAGGCTGAGAGATTCTACATTTTGAGATTTTCTATCAAGCACACCCAGCGGGTAAAAGAGCACAGCTCTTGTCTCTGATTTAAGTCATAATGCCAGGTGATTTGTCTGCTGTGCTTCTGGGGACCACAAAAAAATAAAATATTTTTTTTTAAAAAGGGGGAAAAATACCTTCTTTGGAAATAGGGTTGTTTAAAGGACTAAGTTATTAGGGCTATTGTAAGTCAAATATACTTACATCTAAAGTGATCACTCTGGGTATGGAAGCCCATTTCCGCCACTAAATAAAAACAAAACAGCTAGTATCCATAACTCTATTTCGAGTTAATAAGCCGAAATTTCGAGAAATATAACTCAAAATTTCGAGTTACTTTTCTCAAAATTTCGAGTTAGCTCTGCCAATCAAAAATATACGTGAATGAGGTCGCTTTCTTGTTACCCGGAAGCATATGGCGCACTCAAAAACGGATCCCAACAAATTGGTGCTTTCGCGAGTACATTTGCTGATAGTAACACCATGTGATTCAGCTAATAACACAAGGATTTCATCATTTGTGAAGCCAGGCTGAAAACACTCAGCAATCTGTGCATTCACGACTGGATGTAATACCGGTAGCTTAGCTGTAGCATTTGTAGCTGAGGGCTTCAGCTTCCGGGTAACAAGGAAATGACGTCATTCACGTAGATTACTGATTGGCAGCGCTAACTCGAAATTTCGAGTTGCTTTTCTCAAAATTTTGAGTTAATAAATTGAAATTTCAAGTTAATATGTCGAAATTTCGAGAAAGTAACTCGAAATTTCGAGAAAATAACTCGGAATTTTGAGAAAATAACTCGGAATTTCGAGAAAATAACTCGGAATTTTGAGTTATGGATCCTTTTTTTTTTTTTTTAGTGGCGGAAACGGGCTTCCATACTCTGGGAGAAAGTTAGAAGCGGTATGTTTTTCTCACACGGGGCAGGAGGCATAGGGAGGTCAGAGAGGTAACAGAAGAAAAAGTCAAGGGAGGAGAGCAAGACCTCTGCCTCGAGGTCAGAGTGAAATAAAGCTTTAACAGTGTTTTTATCAATTCAGCCTCCAGCCCGTTTTTGTCTGTGAGCTCAGGTCTCTATAAATTAGACTTTGTGAAATTTGTGCTAATAAAGCCTTATTTGAATATGTAGCTGAACTGACAAGTTTTTGTAAACCAGGTCGGGGTTTTTGGCTGCTGCACTGATCCCCACTCTTTTACATACATGGACATCTGGATTTATTAAGGGTTTATATACAGCACCCAGAGAGCAAATATCCACCAAGGCAGCTCACACTCCAGGCACTATTTACTTATAAGGGAACAGTATTCTTTTATATGTTGATTTTGTTTTCTTTGTTCTTTTTAAGTGTACTTTGAGAAGTTAGTGTGCAGTAAAACCAAATGCAAAGTACAAGCTGCTGTTATTTGCCCTGTTTAAACCTGTTTTAAATATACGTCACATAATTATAAGGGCTTGAGGAACTATTTTTTTTAATATTACTATGTGGCTATAGTGCATTTTTAGCAAAAAAAAATGTTTAGTAAAATGTGTTTAAATGTTTAGTTATAAATAACAAGAGAAAAAAGTTTTGATCACAAGTTTATTTTGTTTTCCAAGAAAACAGCAAGAAATGATACGTATTCAGGAATGGGGTACATGTACATCGTGTACTCAAAAAGTATTCTGTGCCAACATGTTCTTGTCAGTCTAAAAACCTATGATTTAAAAAGATTCATATGGCATTATTATCACTTTGATCTTTCTCTCTTGAAGGAGAGGTCAGAGGTCAAATGTGACATGATATTTTAAATCTTCGTACTGTACTTTCTATTTGCTAAGCATACACACCACATTTGTAAGAATCATAGTTTCTGAGTTTTAAGGCTTTCTGTCAAATTTTGACCAATAAATCACTGAGTTGACCTTGAAGCCCCTGGTGGATGTAAGCCAAATTATAATGGATTGTTAACACGACCCCACTCTGCAGCCTTACAAAGTTTTTTCCCGTCAAAACTTTTCAAGCTGCCAAGCTTAACCCTTTAAAGCCGGTCAGAGCGGGCACGCTCCATTTTGCGCAACAGCTTTTAAATCCCGGTAGAACTGCAACCACGTGAGCTAGCGCAATAATTTTTTTTGCATATGAAACCGGAGGAGTTGTACTTACATCTTATGCCATCAGCTTGTCCTAGGTCCCGGTTTCCTTCCACATATAGCTTTGCAAAAACTGCATAAAAAGCGCTTGCAGCAACAAAAACATAATATTCCAGAAACACGCTTTGCCGATCCGATCAGCTGTTCATAACACTTCCTACGTTGGAATAGACGTCAGAGCGAACTTTCGCATGTCCGCCATTACCTGCCCGAAACCGGAAGTTACGTCATTTTTGCGGAAATGTAGTTTTTTACCATCAGGGCCTCATGAGCCTATACTGGTGTTTTTAAAAGTTATCTTTGACTTTATGACTTTCTGTGTCGTTTCTGGGATGCTTAGGACTCATATTGCACTGCTGGAAATAGTTTATTTTGATGCATATGCTGCTTTTTTGCAAATTTGCACTATAATATTTCTTTTCGTTTTTCCTGTAGTATATAAAAATTGGTGTATTTCAAAAATAAAACTATGAAGACACTCAAAATAAATTTCCTGTGGTGGGAAACTATTTTGTGCAACTTTTTTGTATTTACAGTTTTGAGGGATAAGCCTCTTAAATTTCTCTAACTAGAAATATATGTTAAAAAAACAAAAACAATTTTCAATTTTTTTGTAGTTTATTGCACTGTTTTGCAATTTATGTAATTACTATGCACTTAATGCATACATATTATTAAAATTTGGGCATTAACAGTTGTATTGATGTATAGCAACTTGAAATGCTCCCAAAAATGGCTCTACAACATGTAAAAATATAATATCAGCTCTGGCGGACTTGGTTCTATGGTAGGTCTTAAAGGGTTAAAGACAGAATGACAAATGCTACCAAAAACATAACCGAAACCATAACCTCCTCGGCAGCTGTAATAAAAGTGTTATCAGAGCCAGAATACACAAATAAATTTAATTGTCACATGGAATGTTTTGATAATAATGAAAAAGAAGATGTGGGTTTTGATTATCAGGCCATCGACAAACAAGCGGGTCGGGAATACACTTGTGGAAGGCATGAGTAATGCTGCTTCACAGTAATTCAGGTTATTTAAGGTTATTACAGACTTTGATCAGTGTGAGTTGTGAACAGAGAGGAGGGAGCAGACAATAACAACACGAGGAAGTACGTTTATGATTGTGAAGTATCAGCTCTTGCATATCTGTCCAATGTCTATGATTCAAACTGGAGCTCTGTGAAGACTTTTACCAGTTTGTCACTTTTACTGTTAAAACTTTGAGGTTGCTTCAGGCTATTCTGGTTGAATGTTAGCTTGTGTGCTGAAGTACTTTATTCCAGTGCTGAATTCTGTCATACGTACACTACAGATACCTCTGTCTGTGCAAACAATGACAAAAACAAAGCGCAGTTTAACCAAATAGGATTGCCGAGGTTTTTCCACCACTACCCTAGACTACATAATCACATGTTGGTTGTCAAATTGATTTTTAACCCTCCAAACAGACCTTTGCTGCTGAATTTGTTATGAAGTCGAACATGAAAAGGAAATGGGGAAATGCATGGAAATGAAAAATGAAATGAAAAAGTAATTGATTTTAAAATTCAAAACTAAATTTTTACTTCTCTCACTCTGAGCACATTTTAGAAAAATAAGGCGTGTATCACCGGTCTGAAGTAATGATTCCAGTCACACATTTCTCATTCAATAATACCAGTTTTAGTTTGAATTGTAAGCATTTTTTTCAGAGCACATTTGCTGTTATAGCCCCGGGACTCGAAAGAATTCAATTTTACTCTGCAGCCCATCTACCACTCTGTCATTCTCTGAGTAAAATGTCACAATTCTCACAATCAAAAGGAGAGAATTTGACTATACTGGTATGTAACCAGTCCCTAATACGACCAGTGCAAAACAAATAAGGAAAATCTAAAGCAAGACTCTCATGGAGGTGTCACACTCTTGTGGCTGTCTGCTGGTTGTCTAATCTCTCCTCACTCACTGCCTCTTATCAGTCACCAACACAGAGATGCAGCTTTTACTACCATTTCTGACACACACAGACACACACTAACACACACAAAGTCCCTTACGCCCATTTGTACCGTAAGGCTTACACTTCAGGATTACGGAAATCGCCTTTCACAGGCGTGTCAGCTAGCATGGAAGCCCTCAGCCTCACACATAAACACACAAAACGGGGCCGTGAAGTGTCACAGGAGGGCCCAAATTGTGCTGCCCTGCTGGAGAAATGGACCCTCTTTTATCCCCTTTTCTTGTTGGATTAAGGCTTTTCTGCATACTTGTGACCGCGTCAGTGCTGAGGTTGATCATGCTCTTACATACATTGCACCAGAGTATAGACGTGCCTTATCCCTTGGCCGGAGCGGAAAGCAGTGCACCATAAGGGATGCGACTCTTGGTCTGTGCGCTTGTCTGTCCCCGGCTCTCTCTGCAACATATTTCTTCATTCTGACAGGCTGCCGAGGAAAGGAGCAGGGGGGATTCTGTGCTTTATCTCGCTGGTCTCAGAAGTAGCCAAGAACAACCTTTAAAGCTCTCACACTTGATTTCAGGACACACTCGCTCTCTTTGAGCTTTGTCCTCTCGCGTTTCTACACTCAAGCTCTCACGTAAAGCTTCATCGGGCTTGGAAAGACCAATTAACCATTGGTTAATTTTACATTGTGGGTCACATACAACCCACTTTGATCTTAAGTGGGCCGGCCCAGTTAAACTCCCCTTTCAGTCAGTGTAAAGAAATTAATGTAACTAAAAGAAGTGCAATTTCAGCAGACTGTCTCAGATTTTGTACATGATAAAGTAATTATTCTGTAGTAAACGAAAGCAATCTGTCAGCATGACAGCTTAGATTTAACTGTAAAATATACATTTGTTAACTGTGTATTTAGCTATCAGTTACACTGGTTTAATATACATGCAAATGGCCACAGGGAGGCCTTAATCATTAGAAAAAGCTTCAAAATACAGTCAAAAGTTATGCCATTAGTCCAGCAGGCCAGATTGGAGTCTTTGCTGGGCCGATTTTGGGCCCCAGGCCTTATCTTTGACACCTCTGCACTAGGATATGTGGTTTGTGCCAGTTAATCATAATTTATAGTCCATCTGTATACACGTTTCTGTTCTGACAGAGGGAGGAGGGGGCTATTTACCCACTAGATGCACGTTTACGCGGCCCTCCAAGACCCTGACTGCTCTGTAGTTGAACGCAGATGACGTAAGCGTCTGCTGAATGTTAATTGGTTGACAAGTGGGCCGGAATAGAGCAGGGAGCAACATTGGAGTTCACCAGGAATCGCAATCAAAAACTTCAAAAATAAAATATACAGCATGAAAAGCACAGACGGTGGCTACAGTGGACACGTTTCATTGTGTTTACTACTCTGTTTCTCTTCAGCAGTTTTTATGTCACTGCATAACTTTACTCTTCTCTGCGACTTGCTGACAGACCAACAACAGCACAAGCAAGAAAGGCCAACAGACCAGTCTTACTTGTACCACATACTTTTTATACTGCCTTGATCTGGCAACAAAGCTTTCTGCAGGCAGGCGGGCAGTCCTCGGACTGGAGCAGACAGTGAACGTGCTACCTCTGCAGGATCATAAATGCTGCCTTAGACGGCTTTAGATCCAGTCCCTGCTAGTTTAAATCTTAATAAATATTTAGAAAGAATTCCTCATAGCAGACGTACATCATGCTGGGACGTGCTACATTTACATCCAAGCTAAACAGAAATTTATTCTTCAAAATCATCAAAATAAATCCACATAAATCAGCAGTTCCTTCTGTAAGTGCTGAGCAGCATTGTTTTTCGGGTGTCCATGCTATTGTAAACCACACCATGCAGGTGCTTGCTAAAAATTTGACAATGGAAACTCCTGCTGGTGGTCTGTCTCTGTGTGTTAGCCCTGCGACACACTGGCGATCTGTCCAGTGTACCCCACCTCTCGCCCTATGGTAGCTGGGGTAGGCTCCAGCCCCCCCACGACCCTGATAAGGATAAGTGGAAGAGCATGGATGGATGAATGGATTTAGTCTTATTTAGTTAATCATTCATACATACACTCATTAGTTATTCATGTTGTGTTTCATATCATTCTCACATTGCCAACACCATCGCACTGTTAAAGGTTTGATTGCAATATCCTGGTTCAGTTGCTCAGAGCCAATTTTTCTTCATTGAAACAAATGGAAATGGCTCTCTCTGTTTCTCTGTCTCCCTCGCTCGCTCGCAGACACCAGTGGAGTAGAGGAGCTCCATTCTACTGCAGGCCATATTTACCTTGACGTGTGCGTTTCAGTCATGAAGAACTTCAAGTGGTGCAGCTTTGATGGCATTGATTTACCATTGTGTTCAAATGGAATATGCTTCAAAGCTTTCGCTGTCAAATTATTTGACATGACAGATGTAAGTGCAGTGGAAATGGAGAGGTTGAAAAACAGCTTGAGTTAAATGGATACCAAGGTAGATAGCAAGAATTACTCCCTTTTTTTGGAGGAACTGAATAGCGGGGAGGACGGTAGATGGAAAAGGGAGAATGGGGGACAGGCTGAGATTGAAACAAAAAAGAAGAAAAGAAAAAAATGGAAAGTCTTTCAAGAGTGCTGTAAATCTGCGGGGTGAGAGAGGCCAACATTAGTTTCAGGCCATTTGTGGCATTCTCATCTCAACCGTCTCCTGCAGCACCTACACTGGGGCCAATGAGGCAAAACTGATGGAAAGCAGTCTGAATATAGGAGAGAAAAAATTCCCCTTTTCATTTAACCAGGCTGCAAATATTGGCTTCCTCCCTGACCCACGGTTAGGACAATGAGTTGGAAATAATTGGGCCGAGTGTGGACAGTTATTTTTAAATGTGATTGCACAAGCCAAGAGAAAACATGACAGAAAAATGTCTGCATTTGCTGTTTCTGTTATGGCGCATTATTCTATACCATTTATTATTGCACTAAATTTCACTGTAATGATGCATTTATTACATCTTCTTATCGTACGGCAACATTTGAAAGTAAAATTAAGATCTTGTCTAAACCAGCTTCTCAGTAAGATTTAGTTTATGTTTTTTAATAACTCACTCATATATTCTAATATAATATATATTGTAATATAGCATAGTATCATAAGTGTCACAGACTGAATAACTGCAGTAGGAAGTAAACAAATGTTATGTGTGCCAACCACTTCAACATCAGAGTGACCTTTACTTTTAAAACCAAAGGAATGTCTGCTTTTTAATGGTATTTTTTTAACTAAAATCTGCGTGTGTTTATGTGTTTATATTTTATGTGCAGGGGAGAGAGTTAGCTCATTTGTAATGACACTGTAATGTCTGTACAGTTGTTTGCTCAGTACCCAAAATGAAAACACGGTGGTGTATTTACAACCTCGCATTGCTCAGTGTATTTCATTACAGCTCATAATGAGTATGTAATATGATTTTTGGATGCGCTTGTGTTGTCTGCAGTTTTATTGCATCTCTTGTGCATTGAAATACATTGTGTCTACTTTGTGTGTCTACTTTGTGTGTGCATACACCTTGTGTATACACCATTGTGTGTGTCAGTATCCCTGTATCCAGCTTTTGGCTGTTTGCGTTAGCAGGACAAAAGGCACCTCTGTATATTAAATTATTCAAAAGCTGGTTTATCTAAATTTAACACTTGGCAGAAATCCTCACCTCCCCAAAAAGTTTGCACACTGATTACTTATTCCCTGCAGCCCACTTTCTAGATGGAAATCACTTGTACTTACATCCATTCACTTCTGCTGCTGCCAGTGCTGATGGTGGGAGCTTTCAAGGATACTGTAGGACAGCGGTCCCCAACCTTTTTTGCGCCACGGACCGGTTTATGCCCGACAATATTTTCACGGACCGGCCTTTAAGGTGTCGCGGATAAATACAACAAAATAAAACTAGTACCGGTACCGGAAAAAAGAAAATTTATTCATATCACACGTGACACCCAGGAAAACCGAGTAAACGATAAAAACGATAACAAAATAACGCTGAAAACCGATAAAAACCCTTAAAACTATACATTTCACACCTGAGCCTCAACTCTCGCGGCCCGGTACCAAACGACTCACGGACCGGTACCGGTCCGAGGCCCGGGGGTTGGGGACCGCTGCTGTAGGAAACCAACTTTAAGGCAAACTTTTCAAATTACCTACTTTAGCACTTCAAACACATCAGGATTTACAAAAGTATTGTATATTCAACAACAGCCATGGTGAAAAAAGTGCACCCTCTTTTAATTTTAAGGTTTTGTGTATAATGACAAAAATAATAATAATAATGATGATCTGATTCTCATCCGGTTTTAAAGTTTACACCGTGTAGCTTGTAGAGCCACTTTAAGTAGCAAAACCCTGAAATATGAAAAAAATCATTTTCAGAATGATATATCAGTCTCACATTGGTGCTTCTGTGCTTTGAGTTTGCAGGCATTTGTTTATTCAGAGCTCTCTCATGATCCTGATCGCAGCATCAAGCTGAGGTCGAGATTTTTCAGTGGGCTGTTGCAACACCTTGATTCTCTTCTGCATTTACTGCAAATGTGCTGGTGTGCTTGGGATCACTTTCCTGTTGCATAACCACAGCTTTAGCTGTTGTACAGATGATCTTGCATTTGATTCTAGAGTACTTTGGTATACAGAGGAGTTCTTGGTGGACTCAATGACTACAAGGTGCCTGTGGCTGTAAAACAAGCTCAAATCACCACCCCTCCACCACATGCATGGTTGCTGGTATGATATGCTGAGATGCTGTGGTTATTTTTTTACAGTTTTTCTGATCATTATACAGTCTAACCTTGGAGTAAATCTGCTGGGACATCCACTCCTGGGAAGATTGGCAGCTGTTTTGAATGTTTTCCATTTATGAATAATCTTTCTCAGTGTGGAATGATGGACTTGGAAATGGCCCTATAAGCCTTCCCAGATTGATGAGCAGCAGCAATTGTCTCTCAAGATCACTGCTAAAGTCTTACCTCCTTGGCATTGTGTTAACATACATATGAACACTTCAGACCAGCAAACTGAGAAAACATCTGCTTTTATAGAGTCGGTCACAGTTAATGAGCCAAATAATCAAGTGCATTGGTTTGGCAGCTATTTCCCTATTAATTCCTCAGGAAGTGGTAACAGGGTACTTAAGTTTTTCTTACCTCACATCTGCATTTTGTCTTCATTTTGTTCAAAAACATGAAGTGTTGTTTTTCATCTGAGGTGTTTTCGACTCAGTTTTCAAGAATCAGATGTTCTGGTGACTGTACATCAAATCAGCTGGTTTCGGCTGATTGGCGAGAAGTCACATCTCATATGAACTTCAGTTCTTGAATACACTATGACTGTAATTTATATCTATGTCTTTATTTACACTGTTAGCGCCTCTTATTGGGACAGTGCTAACAAGAGTTGTCAGCTGACTCCAGGTTACACTAATGAGGTGAAAAGAAATTAATATCCGGAGAGATTTCTACTCGTCTCAGACATGGGGCATTTTTGAGTTTTACTCTGAGATTGCATAAATGTAGAGCCTAATTGGATTAAGCTCTTTAAGTGCTGCAGTGGTTCGATTTTGCAGTTTCCTACAGAGTGCTTCCTGAGTCCCAGTCATCACATTATCTGTCCAAATTATTACCCCACAGCAGTCGGCTGTGTAACATTTTTATATAATGTAATTAGAATTGAATGGAACAACAAACATCACGGCATTATCCTGTAAGTGTAAAGGTGAGGTCAAAGATTTGAAATGTCTCCACTATTGTTTTCTCGAGCCTGTCTATTGGTGATAAAAACTCACTTCAGTTTTTAGCTTCAAGGAGCAGAGTTTGTTGACATGTCTCTTTGGTTTAAATCAGGACATCGCTCACTCGCTTTTCCCCTGACACAATTCCTCAGATTGCGTCCCAGAATCCCAGAGTTTCATCCATAATGATAACACACAGTTTCCAGAAATAAAGTTCCCTTAAATGTAGTTCTGCATACTTTACCTTTTCCTAATGGGGAAGTGCTGTCTAACCCAGCTTCTCCAAAACAGCTCGCTTGTTTCCATCTTCTTAGAGTACAGGTCCTCCCTTTGGAGCTGTCCTGAAAGTATGATGCACTTTTCAGCTTTGGCAGATGATTAAATTTTAGAGGCCCTAGACTGTTTGCGCCATTTGATCCTGTTCCTTCTTGGCCTCATTACTGCTTCCTGCTCTTGGAACAACTCTTTCATGAGTGTTCAGCTCATAATGTAACTTTTAAAAGTTTATGACTAGAAATCTTTGTCATGAAATGATGAATGCTACGGAAGAATGTTGCAGCTTTGCTTTCTTCTCTGCACTTTCACATGGAAAATCATTGTCTGTGATTTAGAAGTGGCCACATATAAATAGATAAATATCCCATAAAAGAAACTGTAATGCTTATTTAATCAATATTTATACGGGCAGTGGAATACATTGCTTCTGTAATTGGGTTAACCCACCGAGAATTACCACCCAAAGCCTCAGTTCCACTCAGCTCTGCAGAGCATTTTAGCATCCTGTTTTATAGCCTGCATCTTTAATGTTTACATTTTCTCTCACCAGTCTCATAAACCTTGTTTCAAGCTAGAACCAGACACCAGAACACCAGGCAGTCAGCATTACCTGCTGGCTAGATTTTCCCGCTAAAGAGGCAGATGAGAGGAAACATCACAGCTTCATTCTTTTTTCTTTGGGTGCACACAATCACCACTGAATAGTATTTGAAATAGCCGTAGATTTGATGCGAGGACAGTTCAGTCTGCCTTTGTGAGATTCAAGAAAACGCAATCTCCGACATGATAAGTGCAGAGAATTTGTGTACAAAGGAAAATTGTGCACAGGGGGCTTTTGTTTGTCGCTCTGTGTCTGAAGATGCGTGTCTGTCCCTCTGCATTGTCCGTGCGTTTGAGTGAAAGTATGTGTCTGTCATTCTCAGCATCCCCAGTCGGACAATTAGAAGGTGACAGTCCCATTAGAGCTGGCCTGCTAGTACAAAGGCTGAGTGCTGTTGTGAGTGACACAGAGCTCAGCCTCTCACTAAATAACTGTCAGTCTGCCCTCATCCACTCTGACCCCTCTGGCAGCTTCCCTCTGAGCCACTTGAACTCCCCTCTGGGTGCTCATTGGCAGCCTTGGCAGCTCCCTGAGCCAAACGTGGCCCTCCTTTCAAGGCAGGCCTCTAACTGATTGGTTGGACGCTGCTAGCCTTAGGCGTGCCAGAACGGCTTTCAACTGGCCTCAGGGTGCTGCTGATTGGCTAGGCTGTCACGTACGCAGGTCTCCTGTGGGAGCATGTGGCAGCAGCTTGGGTTTATGGGATGCAATTTGACAGAGGAGGTAGATGGAGAGGAAAAGTGCAAGAGCAGCAAAAAGCTCCCTGCTCCTCCCTCCCTCCATCTGTAGCTCTGTCTGCTAAAGTACATCTCTTTGCTGTTTGTTCTGCTCCTTCCCTTTAGTCAGCCTTCCAGCAGCCAGTCATGTCTTCACTTATAATTATCTTTGTGGCAAATTTCTCTTTACTTGGAAGACCTATAATACGCTTTACCTATCATCCTTATTTTGAAAAGCCTAGCGTAGAGTAGAAGACTATCGCTTTTTAACGAGTTAAATCTCTCTGGGGGTCTGCAGCCTGCTTGGGGTGGGGTAGGACAAGTACGTCAACCTCTCCGCCTGTTTCATTCCTATTGCAGAATTTCTTTCTAAGGGAGACAGAATAGTTGTATTTGCTCTGTTCTTCTCCCACGCTGCGAATCAGGGAATTAATGCCATTGTTAATGCAGAGAGACCACTGGTACATTTCAACAGGATTCTCGCCTCTTGCAGAGCTCATCTAAATTGCCTGGCTAATGCTGTAATTGGGTTTGTGAGTCACTTCTTAACTTCCATTAATATTTGTTCTCCCTCTAATTGCCCCTTTTTCCTATCCTACATTTCATTCCTCGGTCTGGCTAATGGTCTGAGGTGGAGGCAGTGATGTGCGTGCGAGTGTGTGCGCTTGACAGAACATCTAATCTATTTTTGAGCAGGTACATGATGTTAAAGTTGTGGGACTTCTTTCTCTTCACTGGTTAATGATGAATGGCATGCAGGATGGTTATGGAGGATATTGGAGTTTAAGAGGAAGATGTCAGAAAAGTTCACACTCCAAATTTGTGGAACCACCCCCAGATTCATGATCCAAGTATACTAAGGATGAGAAATATCTGTCTTCCAAAGACTTCCTATCTTAAGGAAAAAGAAAAAAAACACTGTTTGAAGGTTGTTTATTGGATATGCTGCTGGCATTCTGAATGCTTTCTGCTTTTCATTAAAAGACATGTTCCTTGACGATGCCTCTGCCTTCTCAGAGATTTTCTCCTAAGCTTTCCCCCGCTCTTATCACACTCACCTCTAACTGGATTGTCTTTTCCTCTTATATATCACATTAAAGAAAAAGTTTCTCTGGAGGGAAAAAACATCACCCCCAAAAGGCTTTAGCCTTGTTTTCTTAAATTGTCAAGAAAGGAAAAAAAAAACTGACTCTATTATCTTTAAATCCAAATCTCGCTCACAGAAGTGTTACCTCAGGAAACCTTAAGAATTCAAAGGACTCAATTCAATTGACTGTATTAGAAAGTGAAAAAAGACCAGTGCTAGTACCGGAGCAGACGAACCTTTCTCAGATGGCAACCCGGCTCGTTTGTATTGATGGGACTCTCACTGCTTCCTTTCCACTGGGAGCAATGGGAGAATGGGGCACATGGGGCTGAGAGACAGACAAACTAATACGCAGCACAAATACAGACTGCACATCAAACGAAAGGAAGGATGTGTAAGGCAAAAAAGAGACCATATTCCAAAGCTGTAGGAGCTTAGTTCATTTCGTATTCAGTTTCCGATCCATAATGGACTAGCCTGCCTTTGTGCTGTTCTTTATGAGTATAAGGGATAACTGTGTGCGACGGTGGCTGTCAGTGGCTCTCGCTTGAGAGATATTAAACCTGAGCTCTCTGCAGCTTTCCACTCACAGGGCGCCTATGTGACTATTTTTAAAATCATCTGCACCATTCCCTTCTCATGACGCCACTTAACTGACAGGTTTTACCCCATTTGTCGCCACTCTCGCGCGCGCAAGGCTGTTATTGTATTCCACAGGAAGAAAAGTTGGGAGGCTGGCAAAAACTTGAGGTCCTACATTCTCTCTAATTGGAAATTTTGTTTCCATTTTGTCAGCCCATGTTTCCATTTCTTTCATCCTTCACTTTCTTATTCCCTCCTATTTCATTTTGTTGGATGTTTGTGTGGATGGCCTATCACACTATTTGAATTCCTCTTCCCCATCAAAAGCAGGGTACATCAGCTTTGAAGAGTGACAAGCACACAGCAGGAGGGATCAAAGCAATGCAAAACTGAAATTTAAGAGGAAGTTAAAAAGCATGTAGTTTTGCCATTTCCCTCATGTTCAACAAAGAGAAAACAGATACTGTATAACAGCAGGAAAAGATGAGACATTATCAAACACAGCGATTTTCAAGGATGCCTGTGTAGTTCTCAGATGCACAGATGCTTTTGATAATGCCGTTTAACATAGCAATTCGTCCGTTCGCAGAAACGCAGGTTGGGAACCATTCCCGCGCCCCTATGACTGCAAAGGTTTGTTGTCAGATCGGAATACTTTAACCCAAGCGGTGACACCAAAGTCAGACTGCTTAAGATAAGAAAATCAATTGTCTTTTCCAGCGTGGCAGTGTCATTTTCTTTCCTTAAAACCACTCAGTGAGGTGCCACACATGCAATGAATCTGCTATGAAAGTGTAAAAAAAGGGAAATGAAACAAATGAAAGGATATTTTAAAAGAAATTAAATAGCTTGCCAGCAATTCCCCAAGTCAATGGGCAGCAGTGTAAAAAGGCGCAGTAAACCAAATACAAATGAGACATATGAGCTTGCAGCTGAACCCACCACATATTCACACTACTACTTCAGGGAAATGTGAACTAAGCAGCAACACCATCAGCGAACAAATGAGATCTAATTATCTCTTAAAACCTGGCTGAAAATCCTCGAAATCTTATGATTGATTCCCGTTTATGCTGAATCCATCAGCTCCTTAAAACAGAGCACCAGTCTACACTATTTCAGTTATAGATGACAAAACTATATTGTTATGCCCTGTGTGAATATGTGCCCTGTGTGCACATATGTGCCTATGTACAACTTTGTCCACAAACTGAGACTAAAAGCAACGACGACTTGTCACTATATACCTACGAGGCATGAAGACAGTAAGTAGGTTCTATTAAAGGAATCCTGATATTTGGCAGATGTTGTCTTAACCGTGTTTGACAGCTCAGTCATAGCATGTCTGTGCCCTGAGTGGTTGGCATCATCTCCCCCCATAATGCATCTCAGCATGGAAATGTCATTACTTTGGCTTTTCCTGCATTTAACTACTTCATATTAACCATCCTTCAAACTTAGACTTTATACCAAACTCTAATAACTGCTGAGCAGTAGGTGTTTTCATATTTGACTTTTGGTGGCATTGGTGACATTTACTCCTACCAAACATTATAAATAGACGACACTGACATGTTTACCACTAAGCACAGAATATTAAATGTGTCTGCGTTGGGTAGGGATCAAGAGAGAGAACTGGAGCGCAAGCCCCATAGATAAGAGAGTTAAATATAAAAAATTAATTTGACGCAGCTGTAGCATAGACAAAAGAGATGAAACTAATCATAGGCAGTCACAAAAATAAGATTCAAGGGGGAAAAACAACGCTGCATAATTTACAGTGCATTTGATCGTTACCTAGATACAGCAACATCAGATGCCCAAC
The DNA here is from genome assembly GCF_051167445.1 of Perissodus microlepis. NCBI lineage: Eukaryota > Metazoa > Chordata > Actinopteri > Cichliformes > Cichlidae > Perissodus > Perissodus microlepis. The sequence goes on from NC_140465.1 coordinate 9,276,496, forward strand.
ACAAGAGGGAAATTTAGATGTTTTTCAGTCTTATTGTCACTGAATCAATTTATTAATTATGAGTCATGGTAAGTTTTTATTTTAGAGAGACAGAGAGATGCATAGATATAGATATATGTGTGTGTCAGCATTATTCAGACCTTCAGATCCATCTGTTGACCTCAAAGGAGAGGTCAAAGGTCATATGTGACATGATATTTTGTCAACTATATGTTGACAGTCCACACCAGGCTTGTACTATGACATTAAGATGCTGTAGCTCAGCACAGGTCATCTTCTAATTGGAAGGTTGGTGGTTCGATCCATTCTGCATACCAGAGTGGGCAAAAAACTGAACCCCAAGTTGCTCTCCAGTGTGAATCTTAGAAAGAAAAGCATTTAGGCGTAGAAAAAAGTGCTATGCTAAATGAGGTAAGTTGTGGGAAGTGAAACCCTCAAGGAGATTAGAAAAGAACCAGTCCATTTACAATAATAAGTTATAAAGACTTTGTGTCAATTTTCAACAAAATCATTAAGTTGAACTTGAATATCTGCTGCATCTATGCCAAAATATAATGGATTGTTTACATGGCTGCACTCTACACCCCTACAAAGAAGTCATTGAAAACCTCTAGTGCTGTCATGTTTACAGACAGAGTTATGATATGCATGCAAGCACTACCAAAAACATAACCTCCTTGGAGGATATAATTACACAGTGCTAAACACATAACTAGTCACCTGGCTTAGCTATTGTGTTGTAGCTCATTGCACAAAAGCTTATTTGGGGGAGTAGCTCTGCAGCCGACCAAGCAAGCTGCCTATTTAGCTGTGAATGCCGGTTTGTTTACACGTGAACATTATTTGCTATTCGTTCAGATATATGTGATAGAAGTAAGAATGCAACGGCTGGTTATTATGAATGAGCTCTGATCTGATGTGGAGGCAGTTTGAACTGTTAGCGCTGATTTATTCTAGCGTTTCTTCTTAAATCAGTCATTTTTAAAATTAAAAAAACTTTATTGATTCCAAATTTATTCTGGTTTGGTCTTTCCAAACCACTACAGCAGAGGTAAGATGAGTAGCACTAATTTAACCGCCCACTGTATGTTCACTGTATGTGTGGGACATTTGCACGAGTACTGGGTATGCTTTTTGAACAAGCATTTGCTCAATTAAAAAAGTGATCATTAGTGGCAAACAGCACGCACCATTGTCCTCATAATAACAGTTTATTAATAGGAAAGTGATTTTTAAGCCTCCCTAACCTGTGGGGGGCCCTTTAATGTGCCCAGAAGGCAAAGCGAGGTGACTGAGCCCAGAGCAATAAAATATAGAGCGAGCCTGGAATGTGTGAAACCAAAGGATTACAACACAGGCCTGAAAGCATGGATGAGACATAAAAGAGACCATCAAAGCGTGTAAACCATAGAGTCCCATTATTGTGTGACATTAGCCCATGGCACACATAACCCTTAATGATCCCATGGGTGCCTGCAGCACGCTGTCCTAATGACTTCCTGGTTAAAGGATAGTTGTTTCCTGGGAAAGAGAAGAATGCTTGTCCCTTGTACAGCAAAATCCGGCTGTGTTCATTTTGCAGCGTTGCTAGAAATAAGTTAGACTCGGAGTAAATAGATGAAACACAGAGTGCCATCAAATAAACACCAAATTAGTCCCTGTTTATGTCAGCATCAAACTACTTATGCAGATAGGGCGATCATACAGGGTTGGATCAATTAAAGGAGATTTGGACAGACTGAAACTTCACAGTGTGCTAATTAGGCAGCCAGCCGCTATGCTAAATAAATGGAAATGTATTCCTTTCCGTTTCTTTTCTTCTATGTGTTTGCGTGCCTTGTGTCACCCCAAGGAGTTTAAGCAGAACACTAATTCTTCATCTAATTTTCTCCAACTCCCATTGCTTTCGCTCTCTGTGTCTCTCTGCTTCCATCCCTCTCCATCTTTCTTCTCACGCTGATAGCTTGTCTCCCAGGATCCTAGCAGTTGTCAGTAATCAAGGAAATCACTCTCAAAGAGCTACAAATAGGTCACTTATCTGATGTCTGGTCTGATCTGACTGAGACAGACAACCAGTTAAGTCCCTTGCATCTGCCTCTCCCTGCTATTTTAAGTGTGATTAGTAGCCATTCGATCTACTACGAGGAACTGAAATAACAAGGAGAATTAAAGATGGGGATAGATAGACACTGAGCGAGAAAGCAAGAGGAGGACAGAAATCCCTGCTTTCATCATTAGCATTCTATTCAAATGGCTCAATTGAGCAGTTGTCACTCATGGGATTCCCGGGGCTCCGAGAAGCCGCGCTTCTTCATTTATTCAATTTATTGATATAAAGACTCTTCATTAAGAGACACCAACAAATATGACATCTGGTCTCATGTGGCCTTGATGTGGAATTTTAAGAAGGCGTAAGAGCAAAAGGCCGCATGATGTGTAAGAGTTCCTTTGTCTCCTCTTGGGGCTATTATACTGAATTGCCAACTGCACTCTCTGAGCTTTGAAGTTCCGCCGAAGAAACAGATTGCTCGCAAACACACACTGTCGGTAAGTAAACGTGCACAGGTCCGCATGCAGACTCGCAGACCCGTGGCAGGTGAAAATTTCATGATTCCCTCATGACGGCCTTGTGAATTATTGAACTGAGCTGGTCCTTTTGATCCACGCATTGGTGCACACAGAGAGAATCTCTTACCTGTCAAACACTTCACTAAACTCACATACATGACTACAAGCTGCTTCTTATCCACCCAGGAAATGTCTATGCTAAAAAAAAAGAAAAAAAGCCAATTCGGGGTGGTAAATTTTTCTTTTTCTTCATCTTCTTCTTCTTCTTTCTGGCTGTCCCTGCAGCTTGAGCAGATGTTTGTTGTTTGCGCGTGTGTGTATTTCTTCTGGTTTTGAGCACAGAGCCCTTAACGTGTTTGTCTCCTTCACAGATAAGACAGAGGATTTCACAGGCACGTTCTCATTACTGAAATGCATAATGCATCTGATCTGCTCCACATTATCTGTCTGTTATCCAAACAAATGACACTGATGATGAGGGTGAATGATCAAATTATGTTATTGTTTATGCCATAATTTCATCCTGCTTTGATTGGCAGATAGTGGGTGTTGTGAATAATAAATGCAATTAGTCCTACAGTATCTTCGTGCTCCAGTGATTAAATGCCAAATGGAACCGCCTAAGTGCACAGATTGATAGAATTTTTACAATATTGTACATTACACCTGAACCTGCAGCATCCACAAATGGATCCTGTGTGAAGCGAGCTCAGGAAATGAAAATTGTGAAAGCTACAGAGGAGCGCTGCACCGTGGGTGTGGGAGCACCACGTTCGAAATTAAGAGAGAGGGTATCATGTTCAAACAGAGAAATGTTTTATGCAGCAGCCACCGTCACCACTGAACGGATGAAGTAATTTCATTTTCATGCATGATCTGCAGCCCCACAGACCAGGAAAATTGCATAGGAGGGGGAAGAGAAAGATAGAGAGAAAAAAGAGTCAAGACTTCCCTTTTCTTCATTTCTCCATTATTCCCTCTGACTTGTAACCATAGTGATGGTTCAGTCCCAATAAAGTAGGAAAAAAAAAACAGGAAACCCAGCGTTGTGTTTAGAACGTGAGTTTGAAGTCAGAGGAAAGATTATTTGATTACCGCTGCAGAGCTAAAACACCAGCACCGAATTTAATTGGCATCTATCCCGATTATTGATTGATTCTCTCGCTCCACGCCTCCCATAAACCCTCTTCCTTCTACACTCACTAAAGTCTCACTACGGTCACTCAAAGCCTGCGTCACCTTAAACACGTACGCACTGCACTCTCTTGCACTGCTGACATTTTTGGAAGCATTTGTACTTTTTCCTCTGTTCTACTCTTTTAATATATATTATTGGAATAAAGCATTGCAGCTTTTCTCACTACAGTTAATGATTTTCCGTTTTTCTCTGTTTGTCTACAGTAAAACTTGCATATGCAAACTTATCACAATCATATATAATAGATTAAATTAGAAGAACAAATTATTGGGCCATTTGTAATACTTTCAGGAATTTAATGAACAAAATGGTTAATTAATTAATTGTTAAACACTTTTAATCAGCATTGTCAGTTGTAGCTTTGCAACCTATAATCAGCAGTGTGGCCACTTAACTTAAGCCCACCCGTAATCCCTGTAAAATCCCAGAGAAAAGTCAAGGTGTGCTAGTTATTGACTATTTTAATCAGTCGTTTGCACTGCTTTGAGACAATCAAGATGTTTAGACTCTTATCTCTCACCCAGTACTACCAAGCAGGCATCCAGTAGCTGAAAGTTATTGTACAACATGACAACAACCGCAAACATACAAAAATCTTTAAAAAAACAAACAAAAAAACCCCCATCATTTTGCTATGTTTCACATTAATAACAGTTTGGGTTTTTTTGTTGTGAGTTCTTATTTAGTTTAACCACTTTACTCCCATAAAGTTATTTTAAAAAATACTGAGAAATTGGCTGGAAAGAATGTCATTTCATAAACATCACCAGTGGTAATTCTTTATGATTACTAGCTGATTTTTGTTGTAATGTGCAGCAATTAAATGGAAACAAGCTTCTTCCTCCTGCTCCCTTATTCACCACAGCAGGTAGCACAATGTGTGGGATTTGACAGGTTTTCACAACAGATGTAGTTCCTGACAGGTCGCTCTGAGGCGTTTGGGTCTCCTCCTGGTCTTGAACAAGGGATCTGTTGCTTGGTCAGTAAATGTGGAAGCCTCTACACTACAGAGACACACCAGTAATCAAGTGAAAACCAAGTGGGCTGTTTTTTAACATCTTTTGTTAACGTGAGCTCTCAAATGTCCATCCCTGATAGAAATGCCCCTTTCATATAAAAGGTATAAATTAGCTATATAAGTAGTATTTAACTGTACTTTAGGGTTAGTATCTGTAAGTATTTGTCCACAGACAGCCAAGCCTGTCCATACTACTAGAAGGTGTAACTGCAAACATACAACAAGAGAGAAAGGTGTAGTATGATTACAGAGTTATAGGGGATATGTGTAAATATTTTATTTTTATAAAGTTTGCTAGTCTAGGCCCAAACTGGCCGGATTGCTGTTGATCTGGTTCTCGAGGTTATTCATCATTTATCTGTGAGACTTGTCCTGCAGATGCACAGAAAATCCACAGTCTTGGTTTGCTGCTGGCAATGGTAGACCTTGTTCTGCTTCCTGGGAGATCGCTTGCAGCAATCTACCATTACCAGCTGCAGTTCAGTATGGCGGAGTCTGGGGACCCATCAGGAATCTTTTGATGGCTAGGCCTCTGGGGGCGGTGGTCAGTTCTCGGGATTTCCAGTGATGATATCCGGATAGTGAAAAAGTGGAGAAAAAAAGTCTATGTTTTTTTGTTTTGTTTAACCTAAAACAGCTAATAAAAAGCAAAATTCAAGCTCAGAGAAAAATGGAGTACCAGTGGTGTAGCTTTTCAGTGCTAGAGATACTATCTCACAGGAAGTGGTGTCATGCTACGTCCTTTTTCTTTGTCTGTGACTAAATGTGTAAAAGCTGAAATGAGAAGAAATGTAAAATGAAGTCATTGATCAGTTTCACACAGTCCAGGAAAGTCTCCATCAGAAATACTGTCATTGTTAGACATGAAGTCATGTTGATTTTTTTTTTCAAGGTTTCTGCCATAATTCAGACACATGCCATAAAATCTGCCATAAAAGTAAAGAAAATCAAAGATCGGACAACAATCTGCTGGCAGTACATCTATTTCCCCTCAGTGCACATTGTTCAATCTTCCATTTTCACCTCTGGGCTGTAGGTTCAAAGACACAAAAGAGAGCTTTCTGTGAAAATGTTATCATCAATGTATCTATCAAACATTCCACATACTGTTAGTTTTCTCACAAACTTTTAGTTTAAGGTCATAGTGTGTTTTTGACAATTTATGTCACATACTGTTCTGCTCTGAACATTTTGTACTTTTTGTTGCAATTGCAGGCAAAGCTCGAAAGGACTAAAAAAAAAAGATTTTCCTCTCTGTTCAACTTGCTTCTCTGGCTCTGTCCTCAGATCCGCTCCGATCAGGATAAGGATGTGGGCATCCGCTACAGCATCACCGGAGCAGGTGCTGATCAGCCCCCGAGTGGTATCTACAACATAGATCCCATCAGCGGCAACATGTTTGTCACCCAACCTCTGGACAGAGAAGAAAGAGCCTCCTTCCATGTAAGAAAGAAACGCCTCTACTCGCCTGTTTTTGTTTTCTCTCTAGCTCCAGTTATGTCTGTCTCATTATCTCCCAATTATCCCTGAGGAAATGTGCTGGGGCCCATCTCTTCCCCATCTACCTTTCCTTTTAACAAGTAATGTTGTCTGCCAAAACTAAATGACAAGTCAGGGTGCATTCAGAGCAATCACTGCTCTGATGTACAGTACCTTCACATCAGCCGCTCCAGGCGTTAATTGAAGCCGAAATCAGCTATGAAATGAAGACTGGTTTGACAAAACCCACTGCCACGGAAACTGCCATATGGATTTGGGTTTAGCAGTGCAGAGTAGGAGGATTTGAACACACAAATGCAAAGTGATGTGCAGGTAAATTGTTGTGCATGTTTGTGCCATCAGAGCTAACAAGCTTGGCATATGTGTGTATGAGCTGGTATATGTGTGTGTTTCTGTGTATGGCATGCTGATTGATAGCTGATTTACCGTTAGTGGGCTCAGGTCTTCTTTTCCACCTCTCTTACTTTCTGTTCGTGTCCCACTTTCCTTTTTGCACTTCAATCCCACACATTGTTGCAAACTTACCTCATGCACTCTGAGCAGCTGTGCTGCTCATTGGGGCAGGCTGACAGCTGTATAGTTAGCCTACATGTGGCCTAGTGATTCCCCACCACACTCACGCACACATATGCACACAGAGAAAACCAGATGATTGGTCTCTCTGGAACCTCGGGTTAAACAGCTTTGCATATGTGTGAATTAAATATGCAGGGCCACATGAGGCTTGTGCTAATGCTAGGCCATTGGTTCATATACCCACATTACAGGTTTCAATTTATCTCAGCAAAGACTAACACCTCCACTTGAGGTGAACGCCGGTGTCAGAGTCACAACTCCTGCGCGCCTGTCAGCGTGATGGATGGCTGAGCCGCCGATAGAGCTAATTCAAAAGCATGCTCCTGTCTCTTCAGGAAAGAGGGGAGGGGGTGCCTTCATTGCACACACTCAGCATTATGCCAACAGTACAAATTTTGAATGTATACACACAGGCATGCACATAGATATGCATTGGTAAATTACACAAAGCTCTATGTGATTGTCTTCCTAGATTAGTTTGTCTTGCTTTTCTCATGCAGATGATCCTCTTGTTCCCTCACTTGCTGCATTCAGACTCTGGTCACTGCTGACTGTGTATGTGATTGTTGTCTCTCCATACCTGCTCGTACTCTCAACCAGCAAATTGGGATCAATAAAGCAGGCAGGTTTATTATTATCAACCTGTAGTGAAAACAGCATGTATGGTTGAGAGCACTTCAAGTTGAATGAACCTCCTATTTAGACACCGTGGACCCATGCTGCTTGTGATGTGATGTATGATTTACTGCAGGAGAATGTAGCTAGTGATCGACCCACGGGAAATTTAGTCCATGACTTTCCTCCTTTTAACTTGATAGGAAGTTCCCAGCACTACTGTGTGCCCTCATAGGCCAAACTTTGCTTGTTAGTTTTGGGTTCAAGAGAAAAGAGAGACAAGGCTGCTGTTTTTGACAGACTAGCACCAGGGGGAAGTGATCTGTGAGGTGAGGAGAGTGGGTGTTAGCCTGAGCTTCAGTTTTGTAATACAGACCTACTGTGATGAAGCAGGGCACAAGGAGAATTGCAAGAAGAAGAAAAATGTGCTTTTTTTTCTTTTTCCATCTTTTGTTGCATGAATGCATGCACTGAAGCATACAGGAAGGGTTATAATCTAAAAGATCCGGTCATGGACAGCTGGTATACAGCATTTTTTCAACTGGCCTCAAATACAAGTAATTTTCTGGAACCATTATGCTTATTACTGTATTTATATTGATATTGCATTCAGCTACAGTAACAGCGCTGTGAGGCTTGAAATGGCAATACTAACATGTTTATGTTGTGACGCCATGATGTTAACATGTACTAAATGGCTTTAAAAATAGACACTAATGGTAATGTAATTAGTTTTGCAAGCATTTGGAGTTAAATCAACGAGCTGGACACGTTTTTTATGCCATTCCTTCTAAAGCATGTTAAGATGTCTCAGTAAATAAGTTTAAACTTTGACCAACTGCTGGAACTCGACTTTAAAAAATCAAAAGATATTCAGATTCATTAGACTTTATCTTCTAAGCTAGGTTGTCTTAAACAAATCAGGAAACCCATGGCCTCCAAAAAGTAAGTCTAAGCTAAACTACAACTGAAATCATAAGTTATAAGTGTGAGTTATTGTGAGCGAGGTATAATTAAAATAGTGTAAATGCTTATCTAACTACGTGTCATGTGAGCACGCGAAGATCCAACACAGTCAAGCGAACATTAAACACTCTTTGCCAGCTCCCTAATACAGAGTGTCTGTAGAGTTTGCCAACATGGGCATAGCAACAATATGGAACTAGCACAGGTAACTGCCCACTAAATATACAGCAATTGGGTAGCTGCTCTGTGCCCTGCTTCCTGTAAGAGCCACTCATGCAGCAAGCTGACCAAATCCAAACTGAATATTTCATCTACACTATCTGCTGTTCCATACAGCACGTGAGACAGAAAAAACTCCAACAATATCTTGATCTTCATGTTCATGTGAGGTTATTTATGACACATCTGTAAAGGATAACTCATGAGCTTAATATTCCATGCCTAATTAAGTGAGCGCTTCTTAATTTTAAGTTAATGCCATGGAATTGGTTTAGATGACTTGAAAATAAATCACCTCTGAACAGCCTACTGGTTATTTCTTTTGGCGAGATAAGAATAGCGCTTCACAATATTAATTTTACATGTTATGAGATGAAGATCTAAGTTTTTCCTTGCAACGCTCACGCCTCATACATTGGACTGAGGCATGAGTGTTGCAAGTTAATTACTAATTAACTCTCAACATGAGCATTGGCCAGAAGTCATTAATCACTACATGAGTCTTTATCATGGCGGACTGTTGCTAGCTAAAGTGTAGCACTATTCTCAGCCACACTACAACAAGGAGTGAGTATATACAGTTTATTTACTCATGTATACATACATATATTGTACATAGAGTACATATAGTGTAGGAACTAAAGAGAAGAAATTATGTGATTTTGTGACAGGCTGCTGGTAACACGATTCTTAAAGCTACAAGGTAACCTTGGCCTCAGAATCTTAGCAGAAAAAATAAACACTCCACTTGAAGCACCATGCTGGTATAGCTATACATTGGCTAAGGGAGCCAATGGTGCAAAGTACAAACTGTATTTCTCCTCTGTGGTTGGTCCAGTCATCCTAAAGCTCACGCTGCAGAATACTGATGTTGCTTTCCACACATACATTTGCAGTTTGCACAAGGCACACTCATCCAGGCCCTGTGATCACATTTCCAACCCCGCCACTGAGCACACAAACGCAGAGACACATAAACAGACTCCCGAGAACATACGCGGGAAGACACATGCAGAAATGTGAATATATAAACGCTGACACATATAGAAATAAAAGAAAATGTGCAGGAATATACACACGCACAAATCCGCGAGCAGAAAGGACAGAACACACACAAACGAAAACACAGTGTGACACAAAGACAAAAATACACAGCGGTCGCACATACACACCCGTGCAGTTGAGGCAGCCACACATATCGCAGTCGCACATATCACAGTCACACTTCCACACTGTGCAGTGTTCACAGCTGAGAAAACAGATTGGGCTTGTTTGTTTGTTGGGTCTCCTCTCCATGTTTGTTTGCTGTGCTCCAGCCAATGGAAAACTAGCATCTTGAGGATCATTAAGTGGCTAAAGAGGGCTCTTTTGATTGGCTGTGCACGCCTCCCCAGTGTGTAATCTTCCTGCTCGTCGGCGTCCGTGTTAATGTGTGTAAACATGTGTCTGAATTGGTGTTTGGAATGCTCAAGCAGTTCGGCTAGGGTTCGATGAATCCTTGACAGACAGGCACAAAAGCCGACATGATCGGTGGTGTTTTGGCAAAGGCAGGTGCCGCCATTCAATCTTTCATGTCGCCCCACAATGCATCACGGTTTCCTGTAAATAGGCTGACAGGAAGACCCTCCTCGACTGTGTGCAGACAAAGTATTTTGCTGCCAGCGTGTCTGTTTTAGCCAGAATGAGAGCCCTTCTCCATTTAACAAGCCAAGCTGTGATTGAATAACATTTCTGCAGAGGATACGAATGTGTATGCAATTGAATGAAAGTAATGTAAGTCATGGTGAACAGTGCCAGTTTGGTTTCAGGGCTATTACAAAGCTTTGCGTTATATTAGATATCATTAGAGGGGATTGGTGGGGAGAAGAGGGTGTGTAAGAGCAGTGGTGGAGATTAAGACATTCCACTGCAGATGATGATTGCTTTTGTCAGTCTTGCCTGTTCAAGCCCCCACACCTCCGCACTGCCTCTTTGTATTTTCATCTCTCATTTGCTTCCACAGCACTCATTCACTCTTCTCTTCTCTTCGTCCCATCTCATTCGCCGTTTTTTTCCCACCCCTTCTTTCTTTCCCTCTCTCCTCTCTCTTTCTCTCTTCTCACACTGTGAATTGTCAAGGAACAGCTCATCAGACGGAGACATCCATCCAAATGGATGGCTTTGTCAGAACAAACTGAGACAAACATTCTTCCTGAACAAAAAGAAACCACAGCTTGAGCAGCAACACCTCTCTGATATTTTTCAGGCCTCTGGCTGTGCTAACAACAAAATAGGTGTTGTTTGTGTGTTTGGAACATTTCACTGCTTTGCCCCTATCTGTTCTGTTGTGGTCCGTGCCAAGGTACCAACAGGATACTCATGCCCTGTTGGCAGACATGAAAAAGAATATTTGCAGATTATATGAAGATGCCAATTAACAAAGTCGAGGAAGCTGTTGGTACTGAGGTTTTTCCTTTCTGCAGAATATTTGCAGAGTGTCTTATGAATCAATCCGATGCCTCGTTATCAGACTTAGTTCAGCTATATATGGAATATTCATACAACCTTAAATGCTGTACTGAATGCTAATGATATCATTTTTTTCTATCACTTGGGCCTTTTTATAGCTGCGTGCACATGCAGTGGACATGAACGGGAACCAGGTGGAGAACCCGATCGACCTGTACATCTATGTGATCGACATGAATGACAACAGACCCGAGTTTCAAAACCAGGTGTATAACGGCTCTGTGGCAGAAGGATCCAAACCAGGTACCAATTATTTCTACTTGTGATGAGATCATGAATCTAATACAGTCTAATGTGAAAATGTACATTATTCAGCCATAATGTACAAAAAGTTGTCTGCAGTCTTGAGCAACTCATTTTTTAAGCATTAGTTCTCCAGACTTTTTGAAGGTCTTTTACATTTTTTCTTTAGACAGTCCTTGTACCTGACCATTTTCACTGGATTTTTCTGCTTGTTTGTTTGTTTATTAGGTCATTTTAAACTGCCATATACATTTTTCTAGCATAAAAAGTCACCTAACTCAAGGAATGAACCTGTGCTGTCTATACACATATCTGGTGACTCAGCAAAGAACCAATTTTAAATTGTTACCTTCAGGCATTTTAGCTTAATTTGTCCCATTTTCTTTAGTTAAATATATGAAAGGATAGATTTAGGTATGCCAAAGACAGCACAGTTTAACATGAAATATTAGTTTTGCAAAGCATTTCCCAAAGAGGTAATAGCTAATAACCTGGGATACTCTGAACTGGTAATGGAGTGTGTCTGTAAATGATTTGAGGAAACTGGGCAAGTGGAGGACAAACGAAGAAGTGTCAGGCCTAAAAACTGTCAGATGAACAGTATCTGAAGGTCAAGCCCTAAAAAAAACACCTTACACCAGCGGTCCCCATCTTTTTTGCACCATGGAGTGGTTTATGTCCGACAATATTTTTACGGACCAGCCTTTAATGTGTCACGGATAAATACAACAATATAAAACCAGTACCGGTACCAAAAAAAAGAAGATTTATTCAAAAACGAAAAATTTCACACCCAAGCCTCAACTCTCGTGGCCCGGTACCAAACGACGCACGGGCCGGTACCGGTCCATGGCCCAAGAGTTTAGGACCGCTGACTTACACAGCCTGAGAGATGCAAATGGCCCTTCGGTTAATCCATCTACTGGTGACTGAATCATCAAAAAATAGTCTCAGTGGAAGGGTGGTGCCATTCTTAAAGAAGGGAAACAGGGAGAAAAGGCTGAGGTTTGCCGAATTTTACAAGAACTGGACTGAAAATCAACAGGCCTTATGGAGTGATGATGGGGTTCAACTCGCCAACATGTTCAAAAAAGAGGTCAGAGGGAGGCACAACAGCAAGTGTGTACAGCCTACTATAAAACACAGCGGAGGTCTGTCATGGCTTAGGGCTGCATTTCAGTCAGTGGTGCTGGAGATCTTGTCCAAATTGATGGATTTATTAACACAGAAAAGTACAGTCATATTTTGAGCAACCATGCAATACCATCTGGAAAGCATTTGATTGGCAATAGCTTCAATTTTCATCATGAAAATTATCTCAAACATACTGCCAATGCAGTAAAAGCATACCTGGATAGAAAAACACACAGCATGGATTGGCCTCCCCAGAGCCCAGAATACACAGATATAATGTAACATTGATATACATAGTTTTGAGTTCAGCGACTTACAAGAAATATATGTCATCATCATGCTGGTAAATCTGTTTAGAAATCATAAGAAAATACTCCTTAGAGATATTAAGAATCAAATCAGTGTCAACTAACATCTCCCCAACAATACGAACAGCTCAATGTTAGAAAACATGACAAAAAGAGTAGCGTACTCGGCTCTGCAGTTAGACTTACTTGTTATTACACTCAATGTTGTGATTAGAGAAAATGGAAAAAAGAAAAGGTTTTATTTGTCTGCTTCAACAGTGCAAGGTGTGAGTGCAAATGTTTCTGTTACAAAAACAGAAAACAAGATTTAAATATCCTGCCATCACCTTCAAAGTCTTCACCTTCAGAATTCACCTACCCTGCTTACATGATGCGGCTCCCTCCAGCTTCATCCTTTTCCTAAAGATGAAATACAATTTCCGGAGTCATTGCCTGACACATTGGAGACGATCCAGTCAATGGCACAAATGGTCAGACCTGCACTTCCAGGAAGCAATCCAAGTTTAGCTAGAGCACTGCAGCGCAAACAGTACCTGGATGGTAGAGGTGGGCGATATAACCGCAAAATGATATCATCATATTTCTCAAAAATTCACAGTAATGATATTTGTGAAATACTGAGCATTTCAAGACTGCAGCTTTGATGACAGACTACCTAATACACAGTATGAGTGCATTACTGCAAAGTACCATCAGCAGCATTGTAGTGCAATAGCAATGACGCAGCATAAGTCAAATGCAAGCACAAAAATAGCCAAGGTTGTGCATTCCCTGGAAAATTTAAGCAAAACTATAACATAACTGCTTAACACGTGAACAATAACAATAACTAAAGTAACTTCATGTCGTAACTTCTCAGCACAATAAAATTGTCACATAATAAAACTGAAACTGAAAAGTGGACATAAAGTATTTTTTGCTTGAGATGTTGAATTTCAGGTCGAGTTTTTTAACCAGCTGCTTAAAGCCCTCCTTTACCTGCAACCACGTCAGTGATTTCCATCCACTGTTTACTGTTCCTGTCATACGGAGCATTCAAGCAATGCTCCTGTCTCACATCACCAGCTGCTAGCATCTTTTTCTTGCATACCATCATATCATAACTGTGCACCCCTAATACTGATGTGTTATACATACAATCTGTTTTTAGGGGGAGAGTCTGGGAACTCGACTGAACTCTGGTTAAGTAGTTAGGAGCTTAGTTTTAAGTCAACAGCTTTATTTCACTGAACTAATCTAGTTAATGTGCTGATCTGAAAAGGCTGCCTTCAGGCCTTCAGACACAGGATAACAAATACAAAAACTACCTGTAGCGCTAATAACTGTATAACTAATAACCCTAATCTGTCAAAGGATGGGGCAGCTTCACAAATTCTTATTGTTTGACTTGGTGACTGGGGGTGGGTGGGGGATATAGGTGCTATAGGGGCTATAAAATACCTGCGAACACAAGTCTGTAATTACTTAATACCCACTTAATACAGCAATCTCAATCACTGCATGGAAAATCATGACTCCACGGCCCTTTTTGTCATCATACTGTGGTCTTCTCAAGATAACTAATGTAACAGTTCATTGGAAGCTGTGCGGTATCCATATTTACATTAATTTTTACTGAGACTTGCAAAAAAATTTGTTGTTTATGGGCCCTTTTTACATTAGCTTATAAGATCAATGTTTCACCGTGACTCTTGGCTTTTTCCCGTTGGTTTAGACAAGGGCACGTCGGCGAGATATTTATGTTACAGCATCTTGGCTGGATGCATCATTATCAGATTCTGCAGAGCATGGAGAGATGTAGAGCTTCTCTCAGAATCAGGGAACAGAGTTGCGGTCAGTGCGAAGCCAGAGACAAGAGCAGAATGCACAATGTCTCGACTGGAAGAACTCCTGTTTTAACAATCAGACCCTGAGGACCCGTGTTTGTCTTCACAGCGTTCAGATATTGTTCTGCTGCAAGTTTAATCTCAGGGGGATTTGTAAACAATATAGGAACGCATGTTGCACATGTGTATGTGTTGGACTGTGTGTGTGTGTGTGTGTGTGTGTGTGTGTGTGTGTGTGTGTGTGTGTGCACGTGCACGTGCACGTGAACGCTGGTTACTCCTCAGTGGAGCGTGGGTCTATATACAGAGCTCCTAATTAGTGAGGGTAACCAGACATTCCAAAAGCTACTTTCTTTGTTTTTCACTCTGATACTCTGTGTAGTTTCAAATGAAAGAATGTAATGACAAAAAGTGTTTGAATTCAATATTGCATTAAGCCGGGCAAAATCTGTGATACCAATTAACAACAAAAACGTTACACTCTGTACAATATAATTGCTCTGCCCTTCATTAAGCAATCACTGCCAAGTAACACTTGTTTGCGGAGCACACACTGTTAGGTGTCAAGATGGGCTGTGTGTTTTTTGTTTAAAAAACAGTCATATTTCACGTGGAGGAGCACGGCCCCTTTTTGTTTTCTTTTGTACAGTCACTCGTCTGAAATTTGATGAATTTTAATTAGAAAAATAGACCGCGTGTTGGTCTAATTGCATGTTTAGTCGAAGAAAACAACGATTTATCTTCAGCAGAGGTTCAAGACATACTTTTATACTTTTCTGGCCCATTTAAGCGTTTAATACATGCTCAGCCAGTTAAATCTTTTACAGCCTATTAATAGATCCAGTCTAGGATTCCAGTTAAGTGCTGCAGAGCTTTGCTGAAGTTAGTTTTTATACCCACTATTTCTAATTAGCGAACCTGGCAGACAGTTGAATGTGCAGTCAAGTGCTTTTGAAATATGTATCCTGAGTTTGACTCAAATCTTTTGGGGATTTTTTTTGTACCCACTGGAATCACTAATACTTTAAATCACTAAATCTAAGGCAACAAATTAAAATACATACATTTGATAAAAGAACTTAAATCTCCAATACAAATAGAAGGTGCTGTGAGTTTAGCAATAGTGTATTTGCACTGGATTTTTCCCTTTTTTCGTTTTCTCACCTCGTCCCACCTGTTTGACCTGTCTTTATTATTTGTGGCACTTCTTCTTGCTTGACGGTGGATTATATCATGAGGACGAGCACTTTTACATAAACTGACATTTTCAGTGATTAACAAAAAAAAGCCACCAGTTCGCTGCTGAGCGCAGACCTTTGCTGTGCAACCCGTGTTTGCGTGTGTCGTGGATTATGCCGCCGATTAGAAAGACTGTGAAATCTCTCAGGTGTTGCCCAGAGTGACACACTATCTTTCCATGCTGGCAACAGGTGGAGTGAAGCCTGTCACAGCACAGCAGCTGACAGGTGCTGCTCTGGGCAGCAGTGCTGCTGTACACAGTATCTCTCAGTATGCCTCCCAGTGCACACAGCACATTTAAAAAGCATTAAAAGAATTCCAACACATTTTTCCACAAGTGCAGAAAAGTTATGCTCATATTTCAAAACAATATTGCCACGCCAAAAAGAAATGATGTAAGTTTAAGGTTAAGGTTAAGACTAAAAAGCCTGAACTATGAAAAAAATGCCAGAAAATTGGCTTATCTTAAACAAATTAAAAAGATATGAGGTGGTTATGGTTAAAAATATCGTACACTGATGATGTAGAGGTCTGTAACTATGTATCAAATATGATACACTTGGCATTACAGGGTTAAAACTTGACAGCACACTCAACTTTGTGTCCAGAGTCAAGCTGAATTTTGTCTGTAATTTAAGAACCTGCAGGCATATTTTCTCTCATGTTGATGCTCTGAAGGAGAGTTAGTTTGTATCACCATAATGACAGGTGTCTCCACAGCTGAGTCTTTCAATGCTTTGGCCTCATAACAGTTGGGTTTTCAGCGTAAATTATTTAAACAGCTTAGGTTAAACTGTCTATAAGTGTACCTTTCGTCTTCAGTATGCACAATAGAAAATGTATGAGGCAGTTCAAATGGTTTTGTAACTCCACCCCTAAAATGCTAAAAATTCACCTGAATGCATCAAGCGCCGGGTGTATCACTTTCAGCATCGACAGATGCAGCTATCAGAGGTTCTCTGAAGCATTACAACACACCCTCGTAGCTAGCACTGTGCGAAAGCCATCAAAGAGGAAGTCCTACAGGGAACCGCCCTTATCGCCATCACCAGATGTTACTGTTAGGTAGAGATCTGATCGCACAACCAGGCAGGATCAGCTCTGAAATCCACACAACTGACACTTTCTGTCACCAGGACCTTGCTCAGCCCCAACAAACCTGTGAGTATTGGAATTAATTTTTTGCAGGTAATCAAGTCTACTCATGCAGTGCTCCATATTCAGCTTATGTCAGCAAGGAATGAATAGAGCTGAGTCTGAATATAAAGGCATCGAGTAAAGCTTGGTGAACCTGCTACTCCTCATGCAGAATACAATAAAAGAAATCCCCTGCATGCCTCCTGTGGCTAAATGCCTATAAGCTCAGGCTGACATGCATATTGAAAAAACAACAACATACATATCAAACGCCAGTGTCATCAAAAAAGGACACTAGAATGGCCTTACACTCCAGAAAATCTCTGAGACTGCAGCATGAGACAGTCCTTACATCGTGTTAAGTGGGCTCAGATAAAGATTTGTCATGATGGCGTGACTTCTTCAGAAAGCTCTTGTGTTCTGAGGCTGCGGCGTACTCAGAACATCTGCCCTGTGATGTTCTGTCCTTCTGCTTCCCTCCCCCGTCTCCCTGACTCTGACAGCAAGTTGTTCCCTTTTATGGACCCTCTTTCTCAAAAAGGACTACTGAAATGAGAGAGGAACATCAAAAACCAGCAGCAGAGTGCCTTCTCTCACAGTCGATTTACCCTCCCGTGAGGGAGGGGATGGGGGGGGCTGGATTCCCCCCCAACGAGATTTAAGAGAACTTCCCTCTTAAATCTCTGTATCTGGGTGGGGGATGATTAGGAACTGGCATAGGAGCAGGGAGATGTGGTGATGGAGGTAAATGCTGGGGCTCAGTGGTGTTTCAGTCAATTTTGGGGTGTGTATCACACTGTGGTCCCTACTGGCCACAGGCGGTGGTTTACAGCGCCACTCCAGAGAATACATCAGGGTCACGTGAATTTTTATTGACACAGAGGTCCTGCGGTTAGCACTTCCACCTTAAAAAAAAGGACCGTTTGTGTCACATAGCGTTTTATTTGTTTTACCAGTTTGTTCTTACAGGGAAGGAATGTGTAGTAGAGATTCAATTTTAACTTCAGAAACTAGCTATGGGTAAAAAAAAATCTTCTAAAATCATTTTGTACTTGAACACAAGAAACATGTTTCAGCCTCTCAGCCAGACTAATAAACATTCTCCTAAAACCTCAAATTTCCTTGGTGTTCTTTTGTAATATTGCAGCCGTCAGCTTTCGGCTGCTTCTCTGATATGTTATGTTTTCCAACCAGGTGGGATGGCCGCTGGCTTCAAATAGTGTGATGCTCCTGAGCCTTAAGCAGATTCTTAAACATATTGTTTGTCTTTTCTCTTTCAAGTCAAAATCTCCGCTGTAATTTAATCGACCGCACAGCACTCTGACATTCAGGGCGTGCATGCATCTGCAATCTGTTACCCATAAACCATCTCTTATGTGTGTTTGCAGTGAATAAAAAGCCTTCAGAGTCACAAGAGGTGCTTTCTGTTTTTAAATTACGGCTTTGTTTATTTTGACTTGTAATGAAATGTATTGCAGTTTGTAAAGATTAATGACGTGTGAGCAGCAGCTCTTATAACGATTTGTCAAAGACCACTTGACCTTTAACCAGAATAGATCAAGCTGAGAAAGTGCTGGCTCTCTTACACTCGTGCCAAAAGAAGAACTGTAGCACAAGCCCGATTGAATCGAAACATTTTAACTTGAAGCAGAGGCTCAGTACATACAAATCAGTCCAGATATCTGGCAGGAAGGTATGCAAAAACACACACACAGATGCACACAATGGGAAAAGGCAGAGTAAAAAAAAAACACTAGTCACTAGGTCAAATTACCTCCTGGAGAACACAAGGCTGAAACACTTGACACAAAGGTACTGAGACTGGCACCGAGCGAGGGGAACGTAAAGGGCCCTTTTCAGTACGCTAACACATCTCCTCTCTTTACTCACTTGCATCTCTTCCTCGCGTTTTAGCTAATCCCAGCAAGGATGAGAGAGAAGTGCAAGAAGGAGATGCAAAGAGAAGCGATAACGCTGCCAGATGAGAAATTCGTTGTTTCCATACTGCTGATCTTAAATGACATCGCTTATTAATGTCACCTGTCACAGTGACTGGTACAAGTAACCACAGAGCTCTCTACAAAATGCAATAATTCTTTACTCATTAGATATTAAGTTGAATAACTGTGACTTATTATTAATAGTAATGTAACAAATTAATGTATGGATGTATGTATGTATTAGGGGTGCAACGATACACAAAATTCACGGTTCGGTTCGGTTCGATACTTTGGTGTCACGGTTCGATATTTTTTCGATACAAAAAAATGTTCATGCTTTTTTTCTTTGTCATTTATTAAAATTATAAATATATATTTTAACTCAAAAGTACAGTTTTTAAATTTAATGTTGCTGAAACAACAAAGTAATAAAAAAATAAATCTATCTGATCGAGAAATCACTCATCTTTGGAAAAGAGAGTTTATTAGAGAGAAATGGCTCTTTCCAAAATAAAAGCTATACTATATGCTTCTTCTGGGCTATATTCTCAGCAGCATATTAAACATATCAGGTCCCCATAAGGAGAATCATGTGCTAACGGCTGTCTAAATGACTCGGGTAAAGTTTGTAGCATGCGTGCTTGTTGTTTTTGTCTGCTTCCACTTGTCTTTGCACTAGGATGATGTCGGAGTAAATGTGCAGTCATATTCGTTGTGTTCCCACTAGTGCTGTCAGCGTTAATCTGAAATGACGTTAACGCCACAACACGGCAAATCTCCGTTAACGAGCTACCGCGGATCGCCCGTGCGTGGGGCTGGACGGCGTCAGCACGTTAACGAGCAAACTGCGCTAACGCACTAGTTCCCACCCATGTAATTGAGCATTGCGTGGCACATCCGACATACTGTTTTACTTTTGTCCATGACGCGCTTACCTTCAGGGTCATACTTCACATGAAAACCAAAATAGTTCCAAAGGCCAGATCTGAATGAGGGTGGGGGAGGTTCAATTTGCCATGTTGCAACGAGCTTAGCTTCTGTCTTGCTAGCTTGTGCTGCGCTCAGTGGATCTGCCCTCGACAGTGCAGCCTAGGCGCAGTAGTCGAACGCAGATCCACTGAGCTCTCAACACAGACAGCATCGTCAGAAGAAAAGTTGATAAAATAAATTAAAAATTTTGTATTGTTCGATAAATATGCGTACCAAACCGAAAGCACTGTATCGAACGGTTCAATATCGATACGGGTATCGTTGCACCCCTAGTATGTATAGCTTTGAGCTGTGATCTGTGTATCCTTGTACGCAACACTACAAAGTAAGAAAAAAGTGAAAGCAATATATAAAGACAGTCTCTGGCCTCATGTGGAGGTGTGTGGCATTGATGTAAGATTTCCACAAAAGTAGTGTCCTCGCTTTCTTTTGCAGGACCTCATCTTGGCTCGCGGTCTCGCTCCCTGATTCCTTGTGCAGCATTTAAAGACTTGCACGATCCCTGATGGTGAGGGAGATGATGACAGGACATAATTTCTTAAAGCTCTGGTAGAGTGTGAGAGGAGAGTGACACAGGAGGGACTAACAGCGGCGGTGACAGCACCAGCAGGAAACGTGGTGACAGGATGAGATGGCAGGTGTAAACAATTAGAAAATAATAATTAGCACCTAAAAGCAAGAAAAACCAAACCTTAAACAGCAGAGTGGGATGGAACAGGATCCCACAGCTCCCACTTTTACCTACCTGTGTTTTAAACACCCAGCTTTCTCACAGTACCAGTTTATATAAACCCGATGACATCATCTTGCTCTGCTAGAGAGAAAAATATGCAACTGTTTTTGTGGGTTAAGTAGTTCTCACAATGACAGGTTAACTGATCTCCATGTGTAAAATCAGTGTGGTGCTCCTCTTGAGAACCAGCTAATGCAGCCGTTATTAGTACATATGATTCAGCCAGGACACTTTTGGAGCTATCCAAGCTTTGAAAGTACTCTTACTGACATCTCACCAGTGTGCATTCAGAGAATGAATCTGACTGTTTTTGCAGCTGGATCCCTGGACGCCTGAAATAACTTCCCTCCACTTTGCTATTCTCTTGCTCGCCTGCATAATGAGCAGCCTTTGCTGCCTGTCCTTCACATGAGCACAGGCTTCTGCCTCTGTGGTCCTGGATGAAAGTCGACAGGAATAGATCAGCAGACACGGCTGATGTGCTGTGACAAAGAAAATATTTTTGAATGGTTCAAATGGTTGGACTGAATTCCCCGTCTCCTCAAAGTGTTGTGGACTCGATTAGAGGCTCTTGTGTGAAAACTCCCAGCCCTGCTCATCACTCCCGCCAAGATTCACCAGGCTTAAGGCTTCTCTCTTACCTTCCTTACCTCTCAACCTCTATTTCTCCTTCTGGCTCTCTGCCTGCACTGCCTGTACTGTACTGTACAGCAGCCACTCTTTGCTGCTGAAACGAAACCTCTATCTTCCCTCCACTGATTAGAATTATTATCCTCTTTTATCGTCCATCCCCTGCCCTCTCGCTCCCTGACTTCCCCTTTATTTTTTTCTTTTAGTGGTCTTTACAAACTCTCTCACCACTACGCTCCTCTTTTATTTCGTTTTATGCCCTGCAGTTTCCACCTTTCCTGCCTGTCTTTGTGTGCACCTCGCCAGTCCTGCTATTTCTGTCCATCGCCATCCTCCTTTTCCCTTTTTCTTTTCTTTTTTTTAACTCCGTCTTCTCTCTAATTGGAAGTCGGCTGTTGACTCGGACTGATTAATGTTTAGGCAGCAGATAGACCTCACCAGTGATCTCTGGTCACGTGATCGGAATGGCCAACAATATACGCGCCTGCTACCAAATTTTCAGGTCCAACGATTTTAGCAGGAAGGCAATTAGGATTTGGTATTAGTGTTCAAATTAAATCGGAATTAAGCAGGCTCAGAGTTTAACCCTTTCAGCCATAGCCTTTCCTTTTTTGCTTCTGAAAGCCAGCAGTCATCATATGACTGAATGAAAGCTTCATGTGTGAACATGTGATTTCTCTGGTCCTGTTCTTGTGTGGAAGGCTTCAGAGGCTGATTATATACCGATGCCCCTCGGTGGAATATCGCTCATTGTTTCCTCTTTCCTGTCTTTCCACGGCCTCTCTTCTTTTCCTTGCTGTTCGACATGACAAATCCTGCTTTGAAAATTAATGAAGTTTGAAATAGAAATCGAGGCTACAATTATCCCGTCCATGCACGGTGTCACAGGAATGATGGTGCCATCTAGACCCAATTACAGGAATGGAGACACCTGTAACAGCTCAGACCCACAGGGGACCGCTGAATCTGCCACCGATCCGGCGGCTTCCCAGCTTCAGCTGAAACATTTAAATTTATGCTTTGGAAAGAGTCCAAGTCAAGCTTGGTGTTTCTACTTCTGCTTTAGAACATACGTGACACGTGACCAGTTTGATTCACTTTTGATATGACAGTTGAGCATTTGTGATTAAGTGCCTGCTCAGCACGGCACCCACCACCCACCACCAAACCCACTGAGGTAAGATTAGTCGCTAAGTTACTTTTTTGATCCCCCTCACATGAAAGCAGTGGCATGTTTTTAAAAGAATCTAAATGAATATTAAGTCAATAAATTAGGCCGCGTGCATCACGCCAAACGCATCACCACTCTTCCTTCATTTCTTTTAACGCTTCAGCTCCTTTGTCCTTGTCCTCCTCGCTTTCTGTTTTCCACTACTTACACGCTCTTCTCATTTAAGCATGTTTGTGTTTCAGCCATCTCTTCTCTCTGCTTTCCTCCTCCTGCAAGCTGACAGTCTTTTTTTCTCTCTCAGCGGCAGCAGCAACGGCAGCGGCAGCAGCCTGTAAATGGCTGCCTGATGGAAAGTGACATTTTCACAGAACCCTGAGAGGGAGGCGAGGTGATCTCTCCTCTTTCCAGCACCAAGTGCTCCTAATTGCCTGGTCACATTTGTGAGCCCAGCTGACAAACTCGTGCAAATCAATAATTCTGCTCGGGGAAGATGCAGGGACACAGGGCCTCTCACCCTGAAACATGCTGAGAGGACACAAACACGCACATGCATACTAATGCATACATGTGCCTGGAAGGAACTGTGGGCACATACACACCCTTCCTGCACACATCCTCGTGAGCACTCCCTCTGCCTCTCTACCTCTGTGCTGTCTGGCTTAAATGGCAGTGTTTATCTGTGATTCTAAGACAAATAGGGAGAGTGTATTGAAGCATTAAGGGCAGTGACAGCGCTGCTGAAGGCTGAAATAATGGATGGTGGAAGTAGCAGAAGACCCGGTGCTCATTACTAAATAGACTCTACAGAGGTGGAAACTTTGCCCCGCTAGTTTGAAATATATAGACCACCAAACAGCGCAGCTTTAAAATGGGAGCTTATTTAACAGGTTTTGTTTGTGTGTTTGTGCTGTGCTCTGTAATAGCTCTGACTCTAAAAGATGTTTGCCAAAGAACGGTACGCCACAGCAATTTGAAAAGTCTTGATTGACTTGTTTCAAGTTTTTGTGCCTTCTGAGTCTTCACACGCCCGACTTCCTTCTCTTTGATACTTCAGAAAAAATCTTTAACAAACAAAGGCACTTGAAAAGCCCTTTTTTAAAAATTTTATTTTAATGTATGCATGCTTACTTTTTCTTTTTCTTTTTCCCAGCCTGACCTCTTCTAGTCAAGCCAGCATAACGCGTATATCCGCTACAGTTTTGAATCTTTGAATCTCTCCGCAGGCTCGTCTGTGATGCAGGTTACCGCCACAGACTCGGACGACTCCACCACAGCGAACGGCATGGTGCGCTACCGCATCCTCTCCCAGAGCCCCCACAGCCCCATCCCCAACATGTTCACCATCAACAGTGAGACTGGAGACATCGTTACGGTGGCAGCCGGCCTGGACAGAGAGGTCAGTGTAAGCTGTGTGTTCTGTGCTCCCGTTACTTACATCGAGGATTCACTCTGCATCTCATTTGTGCCCACGCAATAAAACAATTATGAAGGTTCGGTTATGTTATGCGTACGTTAGTCTGTGTTTAGAGTCATATTCATATATACTACTAAAGAATAAAATGTTGTTACTTTATCTGTTTTTATACCTAATTTTCTGTGTGTTCATCAAAAACAGTCCCAGAACAGTGATGGGCCTCGAAATTAGACTATCACTACTTATTACAGCAACGTAATAAAGATTCAGCATTCGCGAGCACACGAGGTGCCCACTGGGGTGCATGTAATGTAAAGTTTATCATCAGAGTGTGTACACAGTGCTCTGTGCAGATGTCCTTTTGCCCTCCACTTTGTTGTGGCAGGCAGCCATTATATTACAAGGGCACCGACTGTGTGTGCTTCCTCCAGCACATTGCAGCACATTAAAAAATAGCGCAATAAGAAAGGCAACCATCCCCTCCTGTCTGTGTGCATTTTTGTAAGGCAGTATAATCCCATCCCCAACTTTTAATGGCATTTAGTGTGTGATCTAGACTCAATCCACATAGCAAGGTAAGTGGCTTTGTATTTTAATGCAGGCCTAGGCGAGACCTACGTTATCCCATTTTGCCAATTGTTTAATCCAGATTTGTACAAGTTCATACTAGACTTTACTAGTTGTTTAACAGTTTCTTAACTTTTACAATGAGCTTCCTTGACTTCTATATGCATACTATGCTTTTTTTCTGAATAAATAAATGTATAAAGACCCAAATAAATAAATCCACCTGCAAATTCCCAAAATCAAATTATAATCGCAGATTATAACAAAGCCTTTAAAAAAAACAAAACAAGTCAGCCGCATTCCCCCTTTCACAAATGTCAAACCGAGCACAAAATTACCTCATTAATTTTGATTCATTTGCGTGTCTGCTTATTGTGTGTAAATAAAAATGACCGGCAAGTATCTCAGCACGCAGAGCAGGGCAGGCATAATGGGCGCGTAAATCCAGCACCTCTCTGCTGACGAGGTCGCAGGAGTGTTCTTTTCATTGCCTTCGTTTGCCTCATCCGCTGTTGCCGTGTCTGTTGCTCGCTGTGGTCCTTTGCCAACCCACACACCACCAAAACCACAGCGCTATCCTCCATCTTATTCTGCTAATGAGAAAGGTCACCGGGGGTGAACTTTTGTTTTTCCCAACATCGGGTTACTATGGGCAGCCGCGTTTTATCAGGCGTTTCGTGTTGCAGACACTGTCTCAAACACAAATGCTCAAACCTATCCCCTATACCGGTGCTAAAAATCGGCAAAAACATTCAAATTCATATGCCTTCATTATGAGGGATAATCTCATCCCCATAACTTAGTTGGCTGATTTTATTGCCGGCATAAAAGCACCGCTGAGTGTGTCTCATAATGTTTATATTCTGAGAAATCCCACCGGTCCCTCTCAGCGCTAAACCTGGCCAGCCAATACATTGAGAATGAAAAACAGGATTTTACCAGCAGTACAGCAAGCGTATTTAGAGAATAATTATGGTTAAAATATCAAGAACAGAAGCAGGTTTTGATAACAGAAGAGACAATACATCAATGCTTCTTCCTTATCCAATTTTTATATGGAGCTGGCATGGCATGATAGCGTGGCACATTTGTGGGACAATATAAATGAGTCTAGTGAATGCGGGCCAGGTCTGTGTCCCTGTTTCCAGCTTGGCCCAGGCTGCGGCAGTAGCAGCTGATGTGAGTGAGGGAAAGCTCATTAATCTGGACACATCAAGCCAGGCACAGTCCCACCTGCCTGTGATCCTCCCACAAAAAACTAGGACACACCTGGGAGTTCACCCACCTGCTGTCAAGGTCATCAACACAAACAAGCACAGACACATGGGCACACGCGCGCATACACCCGTGTCGTAAATAGGCAATGCCGCTCATACCGAGTAAGGAGGAGCAGCGAAAGCAGAAGAATGAGATCCCAGGTGTTGCACGGGGGGGTCTGAGCAACCAGTGTGGTATAGGCACCTGATGTTATGCAGAGTCATGGGCATTCAAACTACTTGTATTGACAGTGAATTAACAGTTTGCGCAGCGCATATCCCCACCCATTTCTCATTCTCATTTCTCGCGCTTTAACTAATCTTCTTCCCTGGTTCTGGCATCTAATTAGGATATTCATGTGCTAATTAAAAGGTTCGGCTCGTGTTGAGGAGAACAGGAGGTTAGCTCGGTATCACCTGCCTCTGACACCGCTGTATACCAATTATTCTGCCTCACTCACAACAACCCTTAACCCTCCACACACTCCTGCCCACAGGCTCATGAGCTAAATATAAATACAGTAAGCACAAATGTTTTTATGTCATCGTCCACTGGGTTTAAGGCACTTGCAGTTTCGTACATGCATGCTGTTCTAAAAAATAATATGAATGAAGAAACAGTCTTCTAATGAAGTGCAGCTCAGATGCAGCAGGTAGCAGAGTGGGCCATTTCAGAGTGCCACAGCTGGCACGGACACTCTCCCTTTGCGCCCTCTCCCTGTGGCTTCAGTTCCTCTGGCAGGCGTAGCTGTTTCCTTTCATTACCCCAGGCTGTCTCAGTCTCCCATGAGCCCTGGGTTGGAACAGTCTGGTGTGGCATGGTGCTGAGTTGCCAGGTGCCAGCTCAACATTGGACCGTCTCAACGTCGATTAGGACATCGCCTGGACTGCCTCAAGGACATGAGTGCCCACAGCCTGGCTCCATTAGGATCTGCAAAGCCCAACTGGGGATGTAGGCTGAGAACTGGCATCCGATATAGTCCCGCAGCTTTATCGCCTCTGAGTTGCTGAGTTATGTTAATTCACCTTCTTGCTCTAGAGCTCCAGAAAGTGAAGCCATCGGAGGATTCTGAGCTGGATGCTGAATGAAAAGTATTGACGCGTGTAGGTAGATGTTGACAGTTTGTAGTCAACATTCAATCAAGAACAGGTCCGCTCGCTATCTGCTTTATTATGTGGAGCAACACGGTGCTGAACTGGGTCACATTTGTCAATTCTTTGCTTCTCTAGTCTTCTGTCAGGACTTGTCTGTACGTCTTGGTAATTTTATTAGAGATAAATCTCTAAATCTCACTGGCTGTCCCTACACATCTGTACAATATAGCTCACATTACCCCAAAAAGTCAGGTTGTAAGCAGACAGAAAAGGCGTTTGAGAGAAATAGAAATGCAGTTTCTCTGTTTCCATATAATGCTGCAATTGGTAGAAGAGGACTAGAGAGACTGAGAAGCATCCCAGCGCATATTAACACATTATAAGGAATTCCAATAATTGCCCCATGAAAGTATGATTTGAGAGAGGAAAAGCCCAAAGGCCCCACATCTTAAAGCCTGTGCATAATATCTTTAGCTAAACCTGTACTAAATAATACGTTTAGTTGATGTCAACAATATCCTGCACACCACAATGTTTCTGTATTTCCCAGCCGTAGATTTTCCTGATTTATTGGAGAACCAAATATTCTCACATCTGTTCTTGTTGAATCAATAAACAGTCTCAATATCCAAAAGACTAGACTCAGATGAAAGGTGTTTGCCCAGTACAAACTGGGAAGTGTTGCTCTCTTTTTCAGTCTGCCTGTTAGGACACCATTTAGGTCCAGACTGAGATATCTTGACAACTGCTAGATGGATTGTTGTGAAGTCTTTTTAATATCCATTGTCTCCTGGGATAACTGACTTTGGTGATCCCCTGACATTTTCTCTGGCACTGCCAGCAGCTCAGAGTTTTCTCTCATGTAATGAAATATCTCAAGCTCCGTCAGATGGATTTGCACACTACAGACGTTGATGCTTCCTAGATGATGTGTCCCGAGGATTTTGATGACTTTTTCTTTTTCCTTCTCTTGAAGGTAAATTTGAGTTGCATGTATGGCGTGCTCCTCACTGATATTTTCACTGGGGGTGCATCGCTGTGCCTGTGCAGATCACAGGTATAAGTGTGTAGCTAAACACCTAAGGTGAACTGAAAGTGATACGCAGATCCGATTTTGCAAAGTTTGCACTGAATTCTCACATTTGGCCACGAGCCTTGATGTTGACACACAGCTTTGTTCAGCTAAACAAGCACTCTCTCAGCACACAAATACACCTAAGTCAAGCTGTCCTGTTTGCACAAAGAGGTGATTAGAGACAAACCAAAAAGTATAAATAATCAAAACACAAGATATAAGCATGGAAATAAGATTAAAAAGAGCCGTAAATATGACATTTCCACCAAACTGTTTTTATATGTTTATAACATGTTGGAGCCAAAAATTTAGCAATAGCACGTGCATCATGTTCCTGTTTGTTCAACTGATTTCCTGTGCAACCCAACTCATGGAACCTCTTGCTCAGTATCTCTGTTTTAGTCTGGCAGATTGTTATATTTGTGACTCAGAGCATTTGCGCTGATTGCGTAAATGTGGAGGCATATCTAATCAAGTAGCTTTAGAGTTTATATCCCACATGTACCAACATGTACCTGAGTCAGTGTTGCACTGTGTGCTACTGACAGTGAGTCTCAGCTGGCTTGTGTCTTCAAACCAGTGTTGAGCCGTTCCTGTCCTTACACCAACCTGAGGGACCTCCATGTGAGTGAGGAAGAGAGAATAGGATGCATGTTTTTTGGTACTAACAGGGGAAAAATGTAAAAATGGAGAGTAGCTGTGTGGACTGCGAGTTTCCGCACGTCCACTTGTAACTATAGATTTCTCTGATTTTCAGTGGCATCGGTGTAAGAGAAGTGAACTGGAGCAAATTGAACTGAACCCAACTAAAATCTAATGAAATGGAATCGAACAGCATCAAATCAAATTGTGTAAATTTAATTGATGTCAGCTGGACTGAGTGGAAACTGTAATGGGGTTCAGCGACACTGAGGGAGTTGCTGAGGTGGTTGCTGGGAGAGTGTAGTCAAAGGACGAAAGAAGCTGGTTTTCGCAGTTTTAGGCGTGTACTGGGCCATTTGAGACAGATTGTAAGTGACAACCTAATGACCGTGGCCACTGGGAGCCCGGTAAGCCAGAACACAATCCGCAAACGACGCATTTACAAAAACAAGTCCTTTACTCATCTGGTTGCGGTCTCTTTACCCTCTTTAAGTGTGCCTTCACAGCATGTCTGAGTGAAACTGCACGCTCAGATCAGGGACAGTTCGCTACTGCGTGTGTGTTGCTAGAGGAGCACTCCTCTCCATTTGCCTTCCCAGTTCTGACCAGGATTTTCCTCGACTTTGTTCTTGCTAAGATTGCCCCACTGGACCATTTGCCTCCTAAGAGCCGCCAGCTTTTTCCACTTGTCCTGATGGCTGCCTGGCTTGAGTAGCTAACATTGATAGCCTGAAGCCATTGCTTTCCTCAAGCTCCGATATGGTAAACTACCTAATTTGGTCCCTGTGAAAAAAGGGATTGAGTGTTGTTGTTGTTGTTGGCGGAGCTCTGTGTGCAGGTGTTTCTGTGACCTCTGATGGTTTTAAGCTTTTGCAGATTAAGTCAGTGACACTCGAGAACAGCAAGGAAGTCTGGACTGTTGCTGCTGGTCAAGCTGTACTTCCTGCCAGTGTTGGACTCTAATCTAACAGAGAGATTTTCTGTTCAGTGCTTCCATAGGACTCATTAGAGAGCCTTTTACTGTTTTTTTTGGGTAGCCACTTTTGGACAGCAGAAAACGCTTGGCTGTGTGCGCGTGCCTACATGTGTGTGTGTGTGTGTGTGTGTGTGTACGCCCAGCGTGTAAGTGTCTGAGTGTCCCACCTGTTCCCACTCACTGGAACGTTAGCGGATGTGGACAGATGAGGATGTGCGCGCGAGCAGGGTCATAAACTCACAGCTACTCTCAGATGAGTGATATAACCCTGCAGGATAGAGTGCATCAGCATCATCCGCTACTGTCTGAGAGCTCCACCTGCTGGCTCAGGTCCAGGCTTTTTTTTTCTTCACCTGACCAAGAAAGAACCGTCCATCAAAGCTTAAGCCTATTAGCTTCCTGCAGCCATCTGGTGCTATTTCTAGACTGATGTATGTGACCGGATCTAAATGAGTCTGCAGAGAGACACATTCATTGGATGCTCTATTTACTGAAGCTCTGTATGAGGGGAGATGGTATTGATATTTCATTATGAGTCTAATAAAGGGCAGCCAGTATTGAGTTTTCATTAATAGGCTTGGTTTGGTGCAGATTAACATGTCTGTGCACTTCATAATGACTTGGAGAGATGCTAAATGACTCCAGCTGGCTGTTTTAACTGGTCTGAATGCTTTGATCTAAAAATCAACTGCATCCTTCACTATTGAAAAAAGAAAGAGTGGGAGGGAGAGAAGGCGATGTAGAGATATAGTGCGAGATTCTGGCAGAGATGCAGGGAGAGAGAAAAAATACACCAAGCTAAGATAGCAAAAAAAGATAGGAGGAGATCAAAAGAAGCAGGGAGTGTGCAATTAACAAAGAACACACAATAAACCGGGGTGGGGTGGGGAGGACATGAGTCAAAGAAATTAAAAAGTAAAGAAACTGCTTTCTAAGCAGGAATCTGTAACTGCATTATCTATAGCTACACGGCCTCTGGCTCGGTTTGTTCTTGTTCCCTCAAAGAGTCTGTCATAAGTGCCACTGGCCATCAAATTGCTAGAACTTGTGACCTCAGCACATATTGTAAAGGTAGCATAGCAACAAATGAACATTAGAGCACTGGTAGAACTCATTCTGGATCTTCAGCAACACAGCAGGCCCTGTGAAACGAACAGTGTCCTGTCCTTGACGTTCATTCCTCCCACAATGGAGGCCTGAGCCAAGTGGATTCATAAAAAGGGAAAGAGACTGCAAAGCCACAAAGCAGAGAGGCTTATATGCTGTCAGGATGGAATCACACTCACACAGAGACCTCTTTCCAGTGCTGAGTCTAGGGACAGTCTGAACTTTCAGCACCATGGACAGTGTCGCTGCAGTGTGGATGTATTCTCTCTGTGGGGTTTTTTTGTATCTAAAGAAAGCTTCGTGTTTGATTTTTCCTTTTGTTTTCCTGGTCATTGCACTGTACTATAGCAGTCTTTACCGCAGTGCACTCTAGGGTGACACCCGCTCGCACGAAATAAGGCACATTCAACTTCTGGTATTATCTAAAGCACCGTGGTGCATCTTAAAGTGGCAGCACCACCATTAAAATGAGTGATGATCCAACTCCATTCTCTCAGCAGAAAGCCAAGACTTTTAGTCAGTAATGGATGGGCCTTTTAACAATGCATTGCTCCCTTTCTGCAACTTTGTGTGTTTTGTTTGTGTATGTGTGCTACTCGCTATCTGGTATCGAGCAGGTAAAGTCTTTGAGCAGACTCCAACTACTCAGTTGTTCCAGTAGTTGGTCAGCAGTAAATGAATAAATATTTACAGCTGGAAAACTACTGTAAATAAAAAAATAAAAATAAATAGTTGGGCATGCATGTACAAGAGCTGAGAGAGCTTTCATTCCAGTGTCAGTGTGAGATGGAGAAATACTTTCTGTTTGTACAAGGATTTGATCACTGTCGTTTGTCTTTTCCTGTTTGTTTTTACAGAAAGTCTCTCAGTACACCATTATTGTCCAGGCCACTGACATGGAGGGCAACCTGAATTTTGGACTCTCCAACACAGCCACCGCCCTCATCTCTATTACAGACATCAACGACAACCCGCCTGAACTGACAGTGAGGACGGTGAGTCTTGTCTGCACTCATCTTCAGTCTGCAGACTGAAGCTGTATTAGCCTGCTGTGTGGGGCTGTATGAGCCTTAATATCATTCTACTTCTGTCCTATTGTTTTCATGCAGAATACACTGAAAAAAAGACCATGTTGGATTTACTTAATTCAATAGTGGACATCGGTTGCACACAACTGTTTTGCTTTGGCAGAAACTTAAACAACTTAGTTAAATCAACACAACTTATTCATATTCTGTAAACCTGTGCATTTTGTGTTGATTAAACGTGATTGAAACATGTTTAGATGAAGTAAGTTGAACTCTTGGAATATTTTAATCGTTCACGATTTCGTCATTTTATTCCAAAACTAGTCAATAGCTTTTACCCCAATATTACTTAGTCACTTAAATACTACATGTTATCTTCATATTACATAATGTTCAACACAGTCTAGAGTCTGGTTAACATAAAAATGAAATGGATTTACAACAACTGCCATCCGCCTATCTTTATCCAAGTTGCAGGGGGGGCTGGGGCATAACCCTGAAGTGATAGATTTAAGAGGCAGGGTACACCCTGGACAGCTCACCAGTCTATCACATAGAGACAAACAATCATTTGCATTCACATTCATGGGCAATTTGGAATCACCAATCAACCTAACTCTAATAACTGCATGATTTTTAACTGTGGGAGGAAACCAGAATACCCAGAGAGAACCCAGTGCAAACTAGCCAGATTGCAGATTTGAACCCAGGACCTTCTTGCTGTGAGGCAACAGCACTAACCACCACACCACCAATCCAGGATTGGTAGGAAAGCCATGATAAACCACAATAAATAGCGATAGCATAGGTGTGGTGTGTGTGTAGTTGTCTGCCTCTTATAACTCCAGTGATTTTTCCTGCAGTTTGAAATCTCATGTGATCTTGTGAATTTCATGAGTCCAGCAACTAACCACTCTTACTAGATTGTATCATGTCATCTCAACAAGAACAAATTAAGTTCATACAAATCCTACATGATTTAATTACCTTCACCAGAGAAACATGAAATTATTTTGTTCAAATTACAAGTTAGACTTTTGTAAATGTAACAACCACCCAAGGCGGCTGCTCGACTTGACTGAGATGGATGCCTTCCTCAAACCACGATCCAAAGCTGTTGAGATGAAATCACATGCAGTGGCGAGATTTAACATTGCTATATTATTGACTTACTTCACTCGAACATCATATGAACAATTTAATCTACCCTCTCTGCATATCATGTAGTTTCTACACTATATAGTTACACTTAACTTTAAAGCATGAGGCAATTATGTTGAATACACGCAAGATGCTTACATAAATCCAAGAGATGGCCAATCCCTTTTTTCAGTGTATAGCGTGTGTCACCAGTGACAGTGGGGCTAACCTTTGGGTCAAAAGGTGTCATCCTTTGCCTTTCGACCCTCATCTGACATTTTAATAGCTATATATTTAGTTGCCATGCTAACCTGCTGTTCTATAGACATGCTGTTGGTTAAGCCTTTAAGTGAAAACGTACGTTCAAACGTTTTTGTTTTGAAAACACACTGTCTGGTCAGTGTCAACAACCACACAGTGCAGTGTTAGTGCTGTTGAAATGTTAACGCTACCAAAGCATAAAAAAAGGAGGGAAATGCGACCGTGTACAACACTTTAAGATGAGGACAGATCTATGAGGAGAAATTGGTGCAGAATACAGGAGAGTGACAGGAGATTAAAGAGAGGCAGGAAAAGGAGCTGAATGAGATCAGTTTTCTTTTCCTGCTCACATTGCCTCGTGTAGTTGGAATTTATCTGCAGGCATCCACCCCCAATCCCTTACACCACCACACTGGCCTGACAGGAAGACACGCTACAGCGGGCCCACTTTCCTAGAACAAGTGCTTGTGTTGTTAGTTGTACATTTGCTTAGTTTTAAGAGTTCGAATGACTGTACGACTGGAACAGGATCAAACGCTGACCACAGTCTGATAGACCTACAGGGCCATGGCTGCGCTTTATGTAAACATTTGGATTTCTATGATTCCAAAGAGAGACAGATGCTGTTTTCAGCAAAGCTCAAAGGCAGAGCAAACAGTGTGTCAGTGTCACACACTGTGATCCCAGTCTCCTCAGCGGGGCCGTCGTCAGCGTGCGTGCCAGTACAGTTCCAGCCGCATGCTCTGATAAGAGCTCCCCAGCTGTCAGAGGTAGAGCTCAATGAACGAGGCTGCCGCTCTACACATAATGGGTCTACGTCCCCCTCCTCCCCGTCTGCGGTTCTGGCTCCTTTACCACAAAACTGCAAGCCCATGTATATACATTTTTAACCCATACAAACTGTGATATATGTTGTTTTCCCTCAGCAGGGACTGGACTATTTAAAGGCTACAAAGAGACAGAATTTGTTTTCGTTTGCTGGAGTGAGGATGTGATCTGACGTTTAGAAAGTTTCCCAACCCAGACTTTCACCTCAACATCCACACACAGTTTGCCTACAACACTCCTGCACAACTGCAAAAATATGTCTGAGCTTGTCAGTAAAGCTTGAGCTCACCATATTTTGGTGTGTGTTTCTAGTGCTGTAATGTATCAGCGCAGCACATTAACACATTAACAGCCACAGCGGAGAAGTTGTTTTCCAACAGATGCCATTTCCACTGCATTGTCAGTCTCTACTACTTGTTTTGCTTCCCAACATGACTTAGAGCGCTTCGGTAATTATTTGTCTATGACAGACCCGAGAAGAATTCATTGCTCTCTGCAGGAGGCATAGAGAAAACATAAGCACGTTAATTAAGTGAAATTGCTTACGGGGGTGTAAACCAAGCTGATATACTGCATCTAATTTGGAAAAAAAACAAAAACAAAAAAAACACCAAAATGTTTTATTCATTTCACCACATGTGCCTGAATGTGTAATGTCACTACTATGTTTGGCAATATGTGATGAACTAAAAGACAATGCTATTGCCACAGTAGGTCTAATCAAACAATTTAATCAAGTGTACACTCTTGTGAAGTCACGATCAAGCACTGACTCAACAATAATTAGGAGAAGTGTGAATTTTACAGAACATTTTTTTAAAGTATGTTTAGGGTAATTTCAAATGGGTGTTTTGCCACACAAACTGTTAAGCAGAGTGGCTCTGACTCCGTAGCCTACATGCTATACTGATTGAGTTTATTTCTAAAAGCTCCCTTATTTGACCTTTTTTAGTATAAATTTGTACTTGCGAGGTCATAGCTGCCAGGGTTTTGTCTTAAGTCATGTAATATGTGTACTATACCATGTCTCATCATGAAGATGGCGGACGTGATCACAGCCGGATTGGCGTCCTCGCGGTGGTGCCGTGATGTTTGGTGTTAAAACTCCAAACAATTTCAGTTATAGAACTTGTCTGGGCAAATAAATAAACTAAGATTGACATTTATAAGAGACAAAATGGCAAAGATGAAGAAAGTCGAAGAAGATCTGGAGGGGATTAAATATTCACTTAACTCGCTGACGTCGGAAAGTGAAAAAGTAAATAAGCAACAAGGAATATTAATGTCGATGATGGACCAAATCAAAGAACTAAAAAACCTGATAAGGAGAAAGATAAGACAATCCAGTTTTTGGAAAGGAAGGTGGACGATCTAGAACAGCAGGCTCGACTTGAGGAAGTGATTATTACAGGTCTGGAAACTATGCGAGAGTCACCGAGTCTGGGACCGGTGCAAAAAGAGGAGAAGACGAGCCCCCGATGGAGGAGCTACAGTCGTTGGAACGGCAGGTTGTGGAATTCTTTTCGAATAAAAAACTTCCCCTGCATAGTAATAATATATCTGCATGCTATACCCTTCCTAGAAGGCACACTAATGCTCCTCCAGCAATTGTAGTGAGATTTGTAAACCGTAAACACAAAGTTGATTTGCTGAGGCGGTCCAGCCTTTTGAAAGGAAGCGGAGTATATTTGAATGAACATCTTACAAAAAGAAATGCAGATATTGCTAGACAAGCTCGCATTTTACGGAAGGAGAAAAAGATTCAAGCAACCTGGACCAGGAACTGTAAAGTGATGATTAAACTGAATGGAACGCCAGAAGAAGCCAAGGTTATAACGATTAAGGATCTTGAGGAATTGGACATTTATACGAGATAACATTACCAAGATAGGCAAACGGTTACGACCAATCATGGCTATGAGCCTAAAAACAATTAGTTCATCCTTTACAAGAACAGATGTTACTTCGGGTGGAAAAGGACAAAAGGAAATTGTAAATTGGACATGGAAGAAAACAAGATCAACGGACTTTAAAATATGTCGATAAATGAATGTGCGATTGCTAAGGATCCCTTTCTTTTTTTGAGGTTAATAGATAGTTTTAGAATAATTATGCATAATGCTCAACGACTCAGATAATAAATCATATGATTTTGAAGTAGGTATTGACCCTGAAAGGAATGTGCTTAATGCAATTAATGTCACATGTGAATATTATACAGAGGAGCAATTCAGGGATATGGTTGAAATAGTTAATACATTTTCATTAATTCATATTAATTGCAGAAGTCTTTATAGAAGTTTTGCTTCGATTAAAGATTTTCTGTATAGTTTGAGAGGCAGGTTTCAAATAATTGCTCTGTCTGAAACATGGTTAGATGAGAAGAGGGGTTGTCATTTTTGTATCGAAGGGTACGATTTATACTTTGTAAATAGAATTAAGAAAAAGGCAGGAGGGGTGGCACTTTTTGTTAATTGTGATTTTCAATTCAATTCAATTCAATTTTATTTATATAGCGCCAAATCACAACAAAAGTCGCCTCAAGGCGCTTCATAGATACAGAGAAAAACCCAACAATCATATGACCCCCTATGAGCAAGCACTTTGGCGACAGTGGGAAGGAAAAACTCCCTTTTAACAGGAAGAAACCTCCGGCAGAACCAGGCTCAGGGAGGGGCGGCCATCTGCTGCGACCGGTTGGGGTGAGAGAAGGTACTCTTGCTGCAGCATTTTGGATTAGCTGAAGACTTTTCAGTGAGTTTTTTGGACATCCTGATAATAATGAATTACAGTAGTCCAGCCTGGAAGTAATAAATGCATGAACTAGTTTTTCAGCGTCACTCTGAGACAGGATATTTCTAATTTTAGAGATGTTGCGCAAATGGAAGAAAGCAGTCTTACATATTTGTTTAATATGTGCGTTGAAGGACATGTCCTGGTCAAAAATGACTCCAAGGTTCCTCACAGCGTTACTGGAGGCCAAGGTAATGCCATCCAGAGTATGAATCTGGTTAGATACCATATTTCTAAGATTTTCAGGGCCGAGTACAATAACCTCAGTTTTATCTGAATTAAGAAGCAGAAAGTTAGCGGCCATCCAGGTCTTTATGTCTTTAAGACATTCCTGCAGTTTAACTAATTGGTGTGTGTTATCTGGCTTCATAGACAGATAGAGCTGGGTGTCATCGGCATAGCAGTGAAAATGTATGCTATGTCTTCTAATGATGCTGCCTAAGGGAAGCATGTATAATGTAAACAGAATTGGTCCTAGCACTGAACCCTGTGGAACTCCATAATTAACCTCAGTGTGTGAAGAGGACTCTCCATTTACATGCACAAATTGGAGTCTATTAGATAGATATGATACAAACCACTGCAGTGCAGTACCTGTAATACCTACAGCATGTTCTAATCGCTCTAATAGGATATTATGGTCGACAGTATCGAACGCTGCACTGAGGTCTAGCAGGACAAGCACAGAGATGAGTCCACTGTCAGAGGCCATAAGAAGATCATTTGTAACCTTCACTAAAGCTGTTTCTGTGCTGTGATGAGCTCTGAAACCTGACTGAAACTCTTCAAATAAACCATTCCTCTGCAGATGATCTGTTAGCTGTTTGACAACTACTCTTTCAAGGATTTTTGATATGAAAGGAAGGTTGGAGATTGGCCTATAATTAGCTAAGACTGCTGGGTCTAGAGATGGCTTTTTGAGTAAAGGTTTAACCACAGCCAGCTTGAAGGCCTGTGGTACATAGCCGATTATTAGAGATAGGTTGATCATATTTAAGATCGAAGAATTAATTAATGGCAGGACTTCTTTGAGCAGTTTTGTAGGAATGGGGTCTAAAAGACACGTTGATGGTTTGGAGGAAGTAATTATTGAAGTTAACTCAGAAAGATCAATTGGAGAAAAAGAGTCTAACTTAACATCAATGGTACTAAGAGTAGCTGTAGATAATATTACATCTGTGGGATGATTACTGGTAATTTTTTCTCTAATGATAAAAATTTTATTTGTGAAGAAGTTCATGAAGTCATTACTAGTTAACGTTAAAGGGATGGTTGGCTCAACAGAGCTCTGACTGTTTGTCAGCCTGGCTGCAGTGCTGAAGAGAAACCTGGGGTTGTTCTTATTTTCTTCAATCAGTGATGAATAGTAAGATGTTCTGGCTTTGCAGAGGGCTTTCTTATAAAGCAGCAAACTATTTCTCCAGGCTAAATGATGATCCTCTAAATTTGTGACACGCCATTTCCTCTCCAGATTACGAGTCATCTGCTTTAGGGTACGTGTTTGAGAATTATACCACGGAGTCAGGTACTTCTGATTAGAGACCTTAGTTTTCACTGGAGCTACAGTATCCAGAGTCGTACGTAGTGAGGAGCTGAAATTATTAACAAGATAATCGACCTCTGTTGGGGTAGCGTTCAGATAGCTGCTCTGCTCTGTGTTGGTACAGGGCATTGAAGATGATAACAGTGGGTGGATTATATTCTTAAACTTAGTTACAGCGATTTGAAATGTAAAAAAGTTGAATGTATGTCTGTGGCTATAGACGATTTAATGGAGTCTGTGACAGTGGAATTGGATATAGAAAGAAGAAGTAATATAATTGTAATGTGTATATATAGGAAACCGGGGTCACAAATTGAGTTATTTACAGAGGCAGTAGAAGACTTATTGAGTAAGGCTAAGGGAAATAAGACTTTATGTTTGTGTGGTGATTATAATATTGATCTTTGTAAAGAGGCAAATGATAAGGCTGCGTCAGATTTTTTTGAATTATTACTTGGTAAAGGATTTTATCCTTTAATTATAAAGCCAAGTAGAATAACGGATAAATCAGAAACATTAATTGATCATATTTTCATTAATAGCTTGGAGAGTAATATTATGAGTGGCCTCATCATAAATGATATAAGCGATCATCTACCAGTCTTTTTTACTTTTGATTTAAATATGAAAAGAAAGGAAGAAGTTGGTTTCGTGAGTCATAGAAGGTTAAGAAATAACGAGGCAATTAACAAGTTTAGACAAGATCTCATGGAAGTGGACTGGAAGGAGGTTTATGTTAATGAGGTCAACATTGCATATGGAGCTTTTTTAAATACTTACTTGGCCTTGTATGATAAACATTGTCCATTGGTATCATTTAAGTATAAGAAAAAGAATAAGAAACCTTGGATAACTAAGGGTCTTACAAATGCGTGTAAAAAGAAAAATAATTTATATAGGGATTATATAATACAGAGAACTAAGAATGCGGAAATGAAATATAAAGTTTATAAAAATAAGTTGGTATTAATATTGAGGAAAGGCAAGAAAGACTACTATGATAAACTTTTTCAGGAAAACAAGAATAATATTAAGGGCATAATATTAAGGGCATTTTAAGGAGGTATTGGGTAACAAGAACCCCTTAGATCGGCCTAATTATTTCATTAACAATAATCAAGTTGTCGATGACAAGACTGAAGTAGCAAATTAATTCAATTCCTTTTTTGTAAATGTTAGACCCACTTTAGCAAATTTAATTAGAAAAAACAACGACCCAGAATATGAGGAAGCCTGGAAAGGAGAAAATAGAATGGTTAATTCTATATTCTTGGCTGATACTACCATAAAAGAAATAGTAGCAATTGTAGAAAATTGTAAAAAAATAAAAAATCTACTGACTGTGATGGTATAGACATGGTTGTAATTAAAAAGACTTTAGATTGTATAAGTATTCCTCTTTGCTATATTTTTAATCTTTCGTTACAATCAGGAGTATTTCCTGATCGAATGAAAGTGGCAAAAGTGATACCCTTATATAAATCAGGAGATAAGCATAGTTTTAACAATTATAGGCCAGTGTCTCTTTTGTCACAGTTTTCAAAAGTGCTCGAAAAACCTTTTGCGCAAAGACTTGATAGTTTTATTGAAAAATATCAACTAATAAATGAAAATCAATTTGGATTTCGTAAAAATAGATCAACGGCATTAGCATTGTTGACTTTCATTGACGATATTTCATCTGCAACCAATAATAAATATACAGTTGGGGTATTTGTTGATTTAAAAAAGCTTTTGACACGGTACAACATTCTGTTTTGATTTCTAAATTGTATAATTATGGTGTGAGAGGAGTGGCATTGACTTGGTTAAGGAGTTATTTAGAAAATAGGTCACAATATGTACATTATCTCGGTAACACCTCTGAAAGATTGAAGATTGTATGTGGCGTTCCTCAAGGTTCTATTTTGGGACCTAAACTTTTTAATTTATATATTAATGATATCTGTGACGTATCAAAAAGGTTAAATTCTATTTTATTTGCAGATGACACAAATTTTTATTGCTCTGGAGAGAATTTGAAAGATTTGGTTGAAATTATGACTTCTGAGATGTTAAGATTAAAAATATGGTTTGATGTAAATAAATTATCTTTGAATCTGACAAAAACGAAATTCATGATATTTGGCAATCGTGTAAAGGAGGATGAAGTCATTATGTCCATTGATGGAGAATTGATTGATAGAGTTACTGAATTTCGTTTTTTGGGTGTAATAGTAGATGAAAATTTGACGTGGAAATCACATATTGAGTATATTAGAAAGAAGATGGTTAAAAACATTTATATTTTGGGAAATGTAAGAGATTTATTAGACTATAAAACAATGCGCATTTTATATTTTTCATTGTTTTTCTCATATTTTAGTTACTGTATTGAAGTCTGGGGGAATACATATGAGAATACTATAAAACCTCTAAACTTATTACAGAAGAAAGTGATACGAATGATTCATAATGTTAAATATAGAGAACATACAAATAAATTATTTATAAAATCGAAATTATTAAAATTAGGAG
The DNA here is from genome assembly GCF_051167445.1 of Perissodus microlepis. NCBI lineage: Eukaryota > Metazoa > Chordata > Actinopteri > Cichliformes > Cichlidae > Perissodus > Perissodus microlepis. The sequence continues at coordinate 9,317,257 of NC_140465.1, forward strand.
ATTTAGTGAAATTACGGACACTATTAATTATGTTTAAGGCTAAAAATAATATTTTGCCCTTTAAGTTACAAAGAGTATTTTTATTGTGCTCAGGGGGAGAAGATAGCAGAAGGAAATTTTATTTTAAGCATCAGTTAGCTAGGACTACACAAAGATTAATGAGTCCAAAGGTTAGGGGTATACGACTGTGGAACTCACTTCATTATAATTTAAAGAATTGTATAAGTTTACATTGTTTTAAAAAGTGTTACATGCTTAAAACGATAACTCAATATGAAGAATGTGAATGAAATTGGAGTTCATTGAAAAAGGATCCATTATATTTTTTTGTTTTATTTATTTTAATTTTATTTTTCTCCTTGTTACTATGTGGAGTGGTATATTCTGATTGTAAATTTGTTGTTTGTTTTGGGTTAGGACCGGAGATAAATGTTAATGTTAGTTTGTTCCCTGATTTTTGGTGCCCACTTGTAATATAAATTGGATTGTAGATAGGGGGCAGGGTTTAATAAGAATATTTTCTTCTTCCTGCTCCTTTTCACACATGGTTGTAGTGCTTTTTGATAGAAAGTGTGGTTGGTTTGTTTGAATTGTTGTACCAAGTGTGAAATAAATAAATAAATTAAATATTTGGAACTGTTTTCAGTGCACCATCAGGGACACAAAGAGCTCTTTAGTATTGTTTTGCTCTAGCTTTGCAAGTTAAATGTACAGTCAATAATTTTTAGGTTATTTAATTGAAAACAGGATACTTTACTCATAAATAGACATAGAACAGTGTGTAATTGTATTTTTCAATAAATTGATGCATTCTCACAAACTTAAAATTGATTTATAAAAACTAAATACAGCAGTAGCAGGTTTGTCATCTGTGGAAGCCACCACGTTCCCCCACATATTTGAATATAGTCACTGGCAAGGATATCTCTCTTCTAACTAATAGTGTTTATGGAAGTGAGTAGAGACCAGCCACATAGTAGTACGCCAAACATAGAGGACAAGAGAACTTGTAGATGCTCACATACCGTGGAAGGACATTACAATTCGTGCCCGCACCTTCAAACTTAAGATATGAAGGATCATACCTGCTTTATTTTTAAGTTTTCTAGCTTCTTCCAGAGTAAACAGACGTGGAGGCTTCTCACCGAGCACTGATAGCTGTGGTAAATGGTTGAATGAGAGCCTTCCAAGCAGTAGCAGACACACACTGGGTGGCCACAGCCATCGTAGGGTACAGTCTAACTATTTTAATGTTTATGATCTCTCTTGGCTGCCTAAAACACATTTTCCCTGTAGCACATAGCTAGGATTATCCAATCTGCAATCTACTGACAATTTTACACATTGTAACTTTAAAATGTCAGATTTTTGCATTTTCACTATATACTGTACTACCACATTAAATGTTTGTATAGTACACAACATTTAAAAGAAAATATAAATGAAAGAAAAAAGTATCCTTATTAACAACTTGTACAGCTGATGTGTGAGTCAAAGAATGGTTGTAAATTTAGCCCGTCCATCATTACGTTTTCTTCATTGTTTTCCTGACAAGCAAAGGGAGAGCACAAAGAGAAGGACAGGAACCAAATACGTAGTTCAATCCCTGTGATAAACACTACATCGCTGTTTAGCCGTGATATAAAGTATGTCACATACTGGGTAAGAGCTTAATAAAAGATAGGATTGGCTATTGTTGTTAGAAATAATAGGTTGCTGAGCCATTAGACTTACTTTTATTCTGAACTAAACGTATTAATGTAAGCATATTAGCCTAAAATCAGAGGATGTAGTGCACAGGTATTGACTATAAATCTTTCATGCAGCCAGAATGCAAACGGTTTGGATAAACTGTGTGATTCATAATTTACACCTCTAGATGTTTCAGTATTCACCTTCATCCCGCTAACTGTCACTCGTAGCCGAAGCGGCCTATCATGCTTTTAAGCCAAAATAGTCACGGCTTCAAAAGATCTGCCTCTAAGAATAATTCGTGTTTAAAAAGAAATAGCAAATGAAGTTTGTGTGTGAATCCTTATGAAGCCAGAATTAGTTACACCAACAAAAACCTTTTATTCTATAATTGAAATAAAAGTATCATAACTTCTTTTCCTTGTAACTTAAAAAGAAAAAAATCCTACGGAAACTCTCGAGTCTGTGTCTCTCGTAGCTTATCAATAGGGCCACATTGCATCTCGGAGAGTGGCCATTTTGTATGGGCCATCCTCTATAGTCAGGAGCATTGTGCATGCCTCCAAGGGAGCATATTCCATTTGGCTCTCTGACAGCGTGGCCAAACAAGCTTGGAAGGTTTGTGGTGGCGTTTAGGCTAAAGCCCAGGGTGAAAATAGAGGAACCCATACACCGGGGACTCAGAGTGCATATTTAATTTGTTTTGTGCTTATCAGCCCAGCAGGGGGAACAGGAGAAGAGGAAGCAAAGAGGGTGGGAGGGAGTGGAAGAGAGGAATCTGTTGGTTTGGATGCTGCTTTAATCCCACGATGATGAAGCCATTAAAGTGAACAGCAGCTGGCAGACTCACACCATAAACAAGCTAACGCTTCACAAGAGGAAACACTGATTATCATGTGACATAAGAGCTTTCGCTGCATGTGCGTGTGTGACTACCTTCGTGTGCTCAGTAGCCAGATCAATCCCAGTAGACGGGGAACTGTATCCTATTGCACTGTAAAGTCTTCTTTCGGCTCTGCAGCTGTCACCAAGTTTCCTCCAGAGTTAGTTCAGAGGGGAGTTGTTTCAGATTGCAATATAATGAAGATCATTAGCCAAAGATTATTCCTACTGCTGCTTTAATTACAGTACTTATCTAATTGCTTATTAAGACCTAGATTTGGTGAATGCACAGAATCTAAATTGAATGGGTAAACACTTAATTGAACAAATCCATTAGTTTAAATAAAGAGTTTCATACGAGCAAGCGTTGGGAGGAATACGGGACTGCATTAACATAATGGAAGATATGATTCTCTATTAACCACATTTAAACAAATATGTCTCCTGGTTTATCTTTTTCTTTTCCCCCTATCTTGTCTTTCTAATTTCCCCCCCATTTGTTTTGCTTCCACTTTCAGTTCATGTTTTAATGTAATGAGCATTATTGGCTTGACCCTAAAAGCAGTTTGTTTTCATAATAACAATTATGTAAAATGCTAAAAGATTGACGATGGCTCCAGAATGTGCTTAAAATCTCACTAAATCAAGTTATTAACATTCATTAGCTGACTGCTTGAGGAGTATTAGCATAATGTTTCCTCTGCCATCCTCCCCTCCCTCGTGGTTCACATGCTTCTTTCCTTCCTGGTCCCGCATAGTTTTCCGGGGAGGTTCCAGAGAACAAAGTAAACGTGGTGGTGACCAACCTGACAGTGGTGGACCGGGATCAGCCCCACAGTCCTAACTGGAACGCAGTCTATCGCATTGTCAGCGGAGACCCATCTGGACACTTCACCATCCGCACCAATCCCATCACAAATGAGGGCATGGTGACAGTGGTCAAGGTAAAAAAATAAGCCTCCTTTCTCTGCACGCCGCCCTGATTGATGTGCCGAATGTTTGATAATTCTTCAAAATGGAGCCATACAGTCGTTCCCTTTATTATTCAGCTCCGCATCTTGTACTGTTCCACCTGCTGTGAAGTGCCAGATGCTGTGAAGTGCCAGACTGAGGGCTATAGTTGCGCATTGTTTTTCGCTTAATTATATGTCATTTCTTAAATTGGTTAAAAATTAGAACTAATTTTGCAATCAGCCACACTCATTTTCCCCCAATCGCTCATCATTAACTTTTCTGTATCGCTTTCTCCCTTCCGTCTCTCTCCCGTCTCTGTTTTTTTCTGTAGCCCGTGGATTTTGAGATGAATCGTGCCTTCATGCTAACTGTGGTCGTGTCCAACCAGGCCCACTTGGCCAGTGGCATCCAATCCTCGCTTCAGTCCACAGCAGGTGTAACCATCTCTGTGCAGGATGTGAATGAGCCGCCTGTCTTCCCCGTCAACCCAAAAATGATTCGCTTTGAAGAAGGTGTGCCAGCAGGGACCACTCTTACCGTGTTTGCGGCTCAAGACCCGGACCACTTTATTCACCAGACTGTCAGGTATCGCACTTTAAAGAACATCGCTTTAGCTTAAAATGCTTAAATTATGTCAAATTCTGCACTGATGCCAATATTTAATACTTGTTTATTTCTTTTGTTTTTATTGCTATTTATTCCCCCGGTTTTAGCCCGTTACCACATCAACCTATGTATGAAAAAACACCGAAAAATTATTTGTTTAAGAATTTCATTAAACTCCATGCAGGATGTAAGAACTACAAAGTGGGACAAAATGGACTGGTGCTTTTGTACACCCTTTCTACTCACGTTGGGAACTCAGAGTTTATAACTGTCTCATTCACCCAGTTGCACACACAATGCTTTTATCTACATCTGAGCACTAACATTCACACACACACATGCACAAATACACTGCAATGGATGCATCAGGAAGCACCTCAGGATTCCACAGGCAAAAAAAAGTCAACATACAGCTGAAATCCAGGATCAAAACCAGGCTGACGCTCTTTCAACTGAGCTATTTTAGCTTGTGCATCTTATTTGGCTGTAGAGGGATGGACAGTGTCTTGTAAGTTTACAAATCTGTGCTTGTGCATCTAAAACCCAATAAAATGCATTTTTAGACCTAACCACTATGAAGTTGCAAAACCAAACTGAAAAGAAAACTTTTCTATATAGTATATTCAAAGCTAGGGATATAAGCAGATTCAGAATATATGGAGTTGTGTCCAAGTCTTGTACAATAGACTGAGGGAGTACTTGATATTCATGCAAATCTCCAATATTTTGCCTACACTGTGTAGGTGTCTTCTCTGTCACCACTGTTTAATCAGAGCCGATCGCGTTCTTCACAGTTTATGCCTCTTCGGTGACATTCTCAACTGACCCCCCCCACCCACATCCCAGTTACCTCCCTGTTGCCAGGCGACTGGTGTGAAGAGGTCATCCTATAATGAGTTGGACAGTGTTTGTCTGCCCTGCTTAGATCCCTATCTTCCTCCTCATTGATCCCTCCCTCCATCCTTCCTAACTGGGATGACACACTGCGGGCATCATGCCATCCAGGCATTGACCCTATGTGACAGAAACTCCCACATGCTCACTAAGGTCCAGCAGCACTGTTCCACTCCATCGCCAGCTCCAACGAGAGAGATTGATTTTTCTTAATGTCAGTAAGACGGCCACTTCCACTGAGAAACCCAGTGGAAATGTTACTGAATTGATAGCGAGGGAGGTTGTGGGAGATGTACACACACACACACACACATATATATATATATATATTTATATATACTGCACAGAAAAGTGAGCAATAGCCACATCTCAGGTTTCCTCTCCTAAAAAGACATGTCATGCAAACCAAGTGGGCTGAGCTGTTCTGCCCTTTGAGAGAAGTAACTCCTCTTTTGCTCCTTTTTTTCTCTCATCCATCCCTCCTTCCCGCTCCGACCGACCCTGTCGCTTTCTTCCCCGTCAGTCTGCGTGTCTGTTATTGATGGGAGCTCAGAGCTGCTGTCTTCTCCAAAGCCGCGTGCCAGCAGACACTCAGCTCACGACAGCCCCGTCTGCACTGCTGATGCTGATGCTGCTGCCGCCGCTGCTGTTTTATTCCTTTTGGGTGACCTCACTTGAACCCCCTGCACAATATGCACAAAAAAGAAAGAGAAATGCACAAGAGCAGACACACAGCCACACGCTAAAGTGCACAGGAGGAACCGCCAAGTATGACTGAAAGGCCTCTGTGTGAGCAGTGGTTGGGAGAGGAGCCAGATTGTGTGTGTTTTTTTAAATGTTTCTGAATGTTATGCCTTTTTCTCTCCTCACGGGAGGAAAGAAAAATGAAGATGATGTGAGGCCATGTCTGCTTGCCAGATGATGTTGTTTGATGTGCTTCAACTGGTAGCTAAATGCTAAATTAATGGGAGTGTGTTCTGGTATTTATTTTTGATTTTTAGATATTAGCCCTCACAGCTGAGAATATGTCCTTAAATCTTCACTTATAAATGTCTTAGTTTAAAGCTTGGTTCCAGGTTTAAAGGTGTATTTCATCAATTCATCTTATGCTGTCTAGAAAGTTAGGATCCTAACATTTTCATTCTGCAACAACGTGCATGACGTCTGAGACTAGATCCTCCATGCCTCTTAAATGCAAGCACCGTGTGAGAGATTTTCTGAGCAAGCTGTTCCATGACAGCAATCCTGATAGCCATGTTTGGGATTTGGAAGATGTAGAGCTGCAAAAAGACTACTGTCAATGCCAGTCACAGATATGGATGGTATAAAAATCAGTTGTCATCTGCAGATGTCTTTCACATAACAAACAGAGGTAATATGACTCTTTCTGCTGCAGCAGCAGTGTGATGTGATCCTTATAAAATTGGGAAAAAGAAACAATCTTAACCGCCTTTTTGTTTAATTGGTATTAAGTAAAGCTATGTTAATACATTAGGGTTAAAGCTTAAGGCGTGATTCTTGTCAGAAGAAAAAAATCCAATGAAGTATAGTAAGATATTTCGCTCTGCCGGCTGGAGGTGACATCTTGTTGGCACAGGAAGGAGATGAGAGTGCCAGGCATCCTGCAAAAATACCATAATGTAACCTACGGGGCAACATCACACCTTAGCTAACACAGCATGACAATTTCTTTGACTAGAAATTATGCTTATTTTCATTTGCTTGTTTGCTTTTCTCAAGGAAAAAATAAAAAAGCTGTTAAAAAGCATAATGATAATGAGTGCACCTGCCTGTCCTCCTGCTTATCTAATTTATCTGTTTCATATGTGTGCCAGCCCAGAACTGTGTACATCTTTAGCTGTAGGTGGAGTTAGTTTTGTGGATGCCTGTGAGCCTCTGGCTAACTAGTGTCAGCTCTCAACAGACTTCTTTTAATTAAGCCCCCTTTCACCAACTAAGCTTATTCTGAAAAAAAAAAGCCTCTGATCTCTCTCACCGCCTCTTTTTTTCTTCCTGTGTCTCTCACACCAAATTCCTGTCATTATGCTGACGCGCATACACACACGTGCACGCGCACACACACATATTCACAGTACCAACTAGCGAGAGTTCTTCTTGTCCGGAGTTAACCATTTCTCATTAGACCTGAGGCACTTCCTGTGCTGTGCAGCTGTCACTTTCAGTTTTGTGGACGCTTCAACCCGTGACTCCGATGAGAGCTGCCGTGGCGTTTGTGTGGGTACTAAGAGCTGTGAAGTTGTTAAGAGTGCTGCTTGGCTGTTCCGCATATGGGTTTGGGTTTTCATCGGTCTTCATGCTAATGAGCTGCAGCTATGATTAGCTCTGTGAACATATGTTCCACTCTCCATGTCACTGTAATATTTTAAAGGTCCTTGGCTGGTTTTGCTTACTCGGGTAATGAACATTCAACCTGATAATGGGAACTTTGGATCAACAAAATAAAAGATTCAGAGCCGCTGGCATTCAAGTAACAGTTGGTATAAAAGTCATTATGTGGCTCTTGTATGTGCGTATTTATCTTTGGATTTAATGACATGTCTTTATTTTTCCGTCTCTGTGCATGCAGGTACTCTAAGTTATCAGATCCAGCGAACTGGCTGAAGATTAACAGGACCAATGGTCAGATCACCACCATGGCCCTGCTCGACCGGGAGTCCATATATGTCAAGAACAATGTGTACGAGGCAACATTCCTGGCATTCGACAATGGTAAGTCTGGTAAGTCAGGCTGACTGTATGAGTTGTGATGATTTGCTAAACAGTAGCATGTATGTAACAGTAGGTTGCAGTGGCATGTTCTAACCATCTTTTGCAATCTTATTCACCTCTTTGGTTCACATTCACATATTTCAGTAGCTGTTGGATGAATTCCCATGAAATTTGGCCAGAGAGTTCCTGAATTATAGGCTTAGATTTGGGGTTTTAACTGGAATATTTCAAAGAATTTTAAAAGGACTGGAATGAAATGTCAATATTATCAGGATGAACTGTTAGAACTTTGGCCATTTCATAGTGTGATTTTTAGTCTTGCTTGTTTCCAGTGATCACAATATCAAAAAGGTTTTATTATCACGCATCATCAACCCAAACAGGTCACAGCATAATCAAGTAATGTTTTCTCACACAGAGTTCTTCCTTCTTTGGCAGGGACCAGATATTATGACTGGGATTATTAGGATTAGACTTTAAGGTGCATCTATATTATATTATACTGTGGCTTCCGGGAAGGTGTTTCTATTGACAAAACAGTTTAGGGTGATTGCAGAGTCTTAGCAGTGGCTTGCATAAAGCAGCTCTCAAATCAAGTCAAGTCGATTTTATTTGCATAGCCCAATATCACAGATTTGCCTCAGGACGCCCTCTGCTATTACACCGTGGATATGGTTAAGAAAAAGCAATCTAAATTAAACTTTGATAGGGACAAAATAAACAAATGGTGAGTACAGAATAGTGCACGGTACACAGTGAATTCTGAACATGTTGGGATGCTCTGTAAAATTGAAATAAAATCAGAATGCAGGGATTTGCAAATCTTATAAACCCATATTTTTGCATTGTAGCACATAAAAAAGATATCAGATTACTGCTGCATTAAAAATATTAACTCACCTTGAATTCAAAAACTTGAGACAGAGGATCAAAAGGCTGAACAAGTAGACGGTAGTAAGAGAAACAGATGGAGTAATGTTCTTCAGCTAATCAGGTTAACTGGCAACAGGTCAGTAACATGACTGTAGGAAACAACCATCTCAGAGACGCAGTTTCTCTGAAGTAAAGGTGCGCAGAGGTTCACCAATCTGCAAATTGTGGAACAGTTTCACAATAATGTTTCACAGTGTAAAATCCAAGAGTTTGAATATCTCATCATTTACAATACATGCATGTAATATCATCAAGAGTCTGAGAATTTAGAGAAATCTCTGTGTGCAAATATCAGTACTGGATGTCAGTAATCTTCAGGTTGAATTTGAGATTTGTTACAACTGTGCAATTTTCCTAGCAAAATATAAAGAAATGAGGTTTGGCTCAAGATCTTTGCACCGTCATGTAGATGTGCATAGGGCATGGGGCGACGGGTGATTAAAAATGAGCAAACATCAAATGAAAGCTTCATGTAAACAAGCAAACTGTTGTGAATTTCCAGCACGGAAAATCATTAGAAGGAAGCTGTAAGAGTTAAATATGCCATATACGTGATACTTTCCAACCAGACGCTATATGTAGTGCATATAAATTGTGAATGATTCATACACTGCACTGTATAAAGTATCTAAAGCCGCAGTGACCTTCATGCTCATGTCTCTTATAGAAAAAAGGATCTGTCAGGGAAGGTTCTGTGTATCTGTTTCTGCTGCTGCAACAATGTATGAAGACAAAGAACTGAACCACTACAAATAGAGATGCTTGCCCTGGGTGTAAGTAGGAGGGACCCAGGTGTTTTTACTCTAGTGAGAAATGAGGGATTGGTTGCCCTGAAGCACACCAGCTTAAGCTCAAAGTGTTGACTGCCTACCAATTCTAGAGTCCAGTGTCAACAAGGGGATATATTCCACTTTGATTGAAATTCTCTTTACTTATTCTCCTCAAGCGAAGCGTAAGAAGCAACAAAGCACCCAGCCAATCATAACAGACAAGACGGTCGATAAGCCTTGGGGCCCGGAGCAACAGACCTTTACATAGTTGATGCACCAAGTTACTGTCTGACAGTGGAAAAAAAGTTAAAATACAGCACTGATGAACTGCTGGGGTAAACTCTTTCTATGCAGCACTGCTTTAGTCATTTAGTTCAGTTCGCTGAAAGTCTGAGCAGGAAGCTGTCGATTGAATACCAAGGCCACAACAAATTACTGTTTGTTTAACAGAGCGTCGCATGTGGTTCCTTCATCTGTAGTTTGGGGTTGCACTGCTATGGAGAATTGCATTACTAAATTACATTCACTGGCCTCTTCATTAGGTACACCATGCTAGTAGTCAGTTGGAACTTCTTTTGCCGACACAACTGTTTTAATTTATTGAGCCAACATCCATGATGTAAAGTCCCCGTTCCCTCAGATTCCATAGAGGATCTGTTGGACTGAGGTCTGGTGACTGTGGAGGCCATTTGACCTTCTGCTGCTGTAGCCCATCTGCTTCCAGGTTCAACGTGGTGTTGTGATTAGGCTTTTTCAGCCCATTCTCTGTAAACCCTAGAAATGGTTGTGCAGTACAATCCCAGGAGATCAGCACTTTCTGAAACTCTCAGACCAGCCTGCTTAAATTACCTTTTATCCTCATTCTGATGCTTCAGCAGGCCGTCTTGACCATGTCCACATGTCCAAATGCAATGCTGCCCTGTGTAAGCATCGTTTTTAATCTGTTGCCACAGTTGCCGTACACACAGTCTGAGAGTTAACACCGTGCACATTAGAATTCAACCTCATTACACACATTTTCACTCTTTTGAAGTTGCTCTAGCTTGAGACGGACCACAGCACAACTTCAAAATCAATCTGACTTTTTGACAGCAAGCAGTACACTTGGAAAAACAACGAGGTGCTCGTTCCCAGCACCATGTTGTACAAAATCAAGTGAAACGGTGGCAAAAAAAAAGTATATTTCTAAGTCAGGAAGACAGCAGTACTGTAATCAAACCACACTGAAGGGTTTTTTTTTGCTGTTAACAATGCAATAAACATCAAAAACATTTCTTCTAACCTTATTCCGTTCTGTTCTGGTCTGGCAAGCAGAAGAAGTTATTATGAGCTTGTGCTTCTGGATGCAGTGAAGGGGTTAGCATTTGAGTTGTTTCCCAGTAGGCTTTCCAGAGTGCAGATAACAGCAATCTTTATGTGAGCGCTTTCCCCACCAATATGAGTCTCGCCTCGGCTTTTCTCTGAAATACAAGGACTAAAACATTTATATGTCCTTTCATTTGCTGTTTGGTGTTCGGTGCTCCACTACAGATGTGTACAGCATTGTCCCTCCACATTCACCCACTCTGTAAACAAAACGTCTTGTTTTTTTCCTTCTGTTGTTTCTTTGGCGCCCATCTCATTTTCTCAGTTCCACACCTGAATCAGCTCGAAAAATGAGGCAAAAATGGAATGAATGTTTTGCCGTCTTCTGCAGCGTTCTCGTCAAACTGCCTTTTTTGGGGGGGGCTTTGTTCTCTTTCTCCAATCATTTCATCTTCACTGCTCTGCCTCGCTACTATGTTGTTATCTCACCATCTCCTCCTTTGATCTCTCTGTCTTCTCTCTTTCTTCTTGCCTCCCCTCAGGTTCACCCCAAGCCAGCGGGACAGGAACCCTCCAGATCTACTTGATCGACGTAAACGACAACGCGCCCGTGCTGATACCCCGGGAGGCGCAAGTGTGCGAACGAGCACGCCCCAACTCTAGGATCAACATCACAGCTTCCGATGCTGATGCCGACCCCAACATAGGGCCGTTTGTCTTCGAGCTGCCTTCTTTTCCTGCAAGCGTTCGACGAAACTGGACCATTTCCAGGCTGAGCGGTATTAGTCATTATACACTGTGTTTAATAAAGTTCGGTCCCGCGAACTGGACCCTTGTGAGGTTCATTTTTAAGTGCTGTGGGGAAATGACACATCATCATTCTGAATGAAACCATAAACCTCTCAGCAGAATAACTGGCAGCATTAATCGAGGGGATCGCTATCAGCTATGAGAGAAGTCCAAGTTTAACAAAATGTCTCACGAAGCTCACAGTGAGAGATGCGGGTGCCATCCGCTGTTGACGTACGATCTATTGTTTGTGACAAATGAGATCCATTCATCTCTCTGTCCCCCGAGCATCCAATCTGTCACCTAATCCACCCAGATGGATGTATCACAGCAGTTGTCTTGAGGACAAATCTGATCACATACCTGGATTCTTTCCCCGCTGAGGCTCTCGTCTTAGCTTGACTGAGTGATAAATGCTGTAGGTTATACAGCTGTACATTTCAGTTTTATGTACAGTCATGTGGAAAAGAAAGCTTTCACAGGATTTGTTGCACTCCTGTGAAAAAACATAGATGTTTCAGTACTTTGTAGCATCGCCTTTAGCAAAAATACCTTAAAGTAATCGTTTTCTGTATGACTTTATTAGTCTCAATCATCAAGGAGGAACTGTGGTCCAGTCTACTTTACATCGTTGGTTCAGTTCATTGAGGTTTGGGGGAATTTATTTAGCTCTCCTAAGATTCCATATTCAGGCTGAAGGTGGACTTTGGCCCATTGCAGCAGCCTAAAATACTTTGGTATACAGAGGCAGTCATGGTTGATTCAGTGGCTTCAAGGTGCCCAGGCTGCAGAACAAGCACAAATCATCACCCCACCACCACCGTGCTTGAGAGTACGACAGCATTAGGTGTTTGTGCTGCAATTCAATTCAATTCAATTCAATTTTATTTATATAGCGCCAAATCACAACAAAAGTCGCCTCAAGGCGCTTCATAGATACAGAGAAAAACCCAACAATCATATGACCCCCTATGAGCAAGCACTTTGGCGACAGTGGGAAGGAAAAACTCCCTTTTAACAGGAAGAAACCTCCGGCAGAACCAGGCTCAGGGAGGGGCGGCCATCTGCTGCGACTGGTTGGGGTGAGAGAAGGAAGACAAGATAAAAGACATGCTGTGGAAGAGAGACAGAGATTAATAACAAGTATGATTAAATGCAGAGAGGTCTATTAACACATACTGAGTGAAAGGTGACTGGAAAGGAAAAACTCAATGCATCATGGGAATCCCCGGCAGCCTACGTCTATTGCAGCATAACTAAGGGAGGATTCAGGGTCACCTGGTCCAGCCCTAACTATATGCTTTAGCAAAAAGGAAAGTTTTAAGCCTAATCTTAAAAGTAGAGATAGTGTCTGTCTCCCGAATCCAAACTGGAAGCTGGTTCCACAGAAGAGGGGCCTGAAAACTGAAGGCTCTCCCTCCCATTCTACTTTTAAATACTCTAGGAACAACAAGTAGTTCTGCAGAGCAAGAGCGAAGTGCTCTAATAGGGTGATACGGTACTACAAGGTCATTAAGATAAGATGGGGCCTGATTATTTAAGACCTTGTATGTGAGGAGCAGGATTTTGAATTCAATTCTGGATTTAACAGGAAGCCAATGAAGGGAAGCCAAAACAGGAGAAATATGCTCTCTTATTCTAGTCCCTGTCAGTACTCTTGCTGCAGCATTTTGGATTAACTGAAGGCTTTTCAGCGAGTTTTTTGGACATCCTGATAATAATGAATTACAGTAGTCCAGCCTGGAAGTAATAAATGCATGAACTAGTTTTTCAGCGTCACTCTGAGACAGGATATTTCTAATTTTAGAGATGTTGCGCAAATGGAGGAAAGCAGTCTTACATATTTGTTTAATATGTGCATTGAAGGACATGTCCTGGTCAAAAATGACTCCAAGGTTCCTCACAGCGTTACTGGAGGCCAAGGTAATGCCATCCAGAGTAAGAATCTGGTTAGATACCATATTTCTAAGATTTTCAGGGCCGAGTACAATAACCTCAGTTTTATCTGAATTAAGAAGCAGAAAGTTAGCGGCCATCCAGGTCTTTATGTCTTTAAGACATTCCTGCAGTTTAACTAATTGGTGTGTGTTATCTGGCTTTATAGATAGATAGAGCTGGGTGTCATCTGCATAGCAGTGAAAATGTATGCTATGTCTTCTAATGATGCTGCCTAAGGGAAGCATGTATAATGTAAACAGAATTGGTCCTAGCACTGAACCCTGTGGAACTCCATAATTAACCTCAGTGTGTGAAGAGGACTCTCCATTTACATGCACAAACTGGAGTCTATTAGATAGATATGATACAAACCACTGCAGTGCAGTACCTGTAATACCTACAGCATGTTCTAATCGCTCTAATAGGATATTATGGTCGACAGTATCGAATGCTGCACTAAGGTCTAGCAGGACAAGCACAGAGATGAGTCCACTGTCAGAGGCCATAAGAAGATCATTTGTAACCTTCACTAAAGCTGTTTCTGTGCTGTGATGAGCTCTGAAACCTGACTGAAACTCTTCAAATAAGCCATTCTTCTGCAGATGATCTGTTAGCTGTTTGACAACTACTCTTTCAAGGATTTTTGATATGAAAGGAAGGTTGGAGATTGGCCTATAATTAGCTAAGACTGCTGGGTCTAGAGATGACTTTTTGAGTAAAGGTTTAACTACAGCCAGCTTGAAGGCCTGTGGTACATAGCCGATTATTAGAGATAGGTTGATCATATTTAAGATCGAAGAATTAATTAAAACACTGTGCATTATGGTCAAATATCTCCAGTCTTGTAGTTTATTCAGTTTATTAAACCTAAGTTGTGCTGCCATGTTCTCCTAAGAGCCCTTCCAAACAATCCATACTTGTTTATTTTTAATTATACTGTTATGACATTTGACATGCTAACTCTTGCTCTGCAGGTGACTATGCTCAGCTGCGGCTTAGGATTCCCTACCTGGAAGCAAGTGTGTACGAGATTCCCATAATTGTGTCAGACTCGGGAAACCCTCCACTGTCCAACCGCTCTGTAATCAGGGTCAAAGTGTGTCCGTGTGATGATAACGGGGACTGTAGTGCCACGGGAGCCGTGGCAGCTGCTGGCCTTGGCACTGGGGCCATCATTGCCATACTCATCTGCATCATCATACTACTCAGTGAGTACAACAAATACTGTCTGATCTTTGAGAGCTGCATGGTTTTAACAAAAATCAACATTAATTATTGGCAAACAGTTGCTGTTCTTCGTTTTAAAATAATCTTTTTTTATTGTAGGCATGGTTCTGCTGTTTGTGGTGTGGATGAAGCGCAGGGAAAAGGAGCGGCAAGCGAAGCCCCTGCTGATTGACCCTGAGGATGACGTCAGGGACAACATCCTCAAGTATGATGAAGAGGGAGGAGGAGAGGAGGACCAGGTACTGTGAAACATGAATTTTCAGCTTTTTGTTTAGTGATGGTGTTTACTGACTTAAAATCCTCTGAAATGTATTGTTATATAATCTGACTTTATTTCTCCCCACATGGGAAATTTCTTTGGTCTCTACAGTGCATTGACAAGTAACAAGTGAAACAAGCTATAGACCTGTTCATGCATGTGCAGAAGCCCTTAGACATTACACTAAGGAGGTGCAGATGTCCACTGCAGTCAGATCAGACATTAAACAGTCTTTAACCTGCCAGCTCCACAGTACAAAGACTGTGTGATGTCCAGTTGCATCTGTTTGAGAACAGCGTAGATAATTGTCCAGTGGATTCACAGCAACTGAGTGTGCATCCTGTGTCCTGCCTTATTGATTAAATCATTAATAGCGTTGTCTAGCAAATCAGAAAACAGGGAAAGGCAGTCACAATTACAACACACAGCTGAATATTTACCACAGATTCAGAATATTCATGTTATTTCAGCATGACTGGGCAATAAAATATTCTGTGAAATCATGCATTCATGCATAAGAAAGATAAGCATTCATACTTGAGGTTAAACCCTGCAAACATTTGGCATTTTTTCCAGTAAAACATTTGCAAGAATAATTAAGTTGTGGTTTTCATGAAAATATAAGTAATAATATTTACAATCAGAAGTTTAGGGTCTCTATGTTGCTGTTCTATTTCGCCACCCAACATTCACCTCTCTTCAAAGAGAGCAAAATGAAACCTAGAAACCAAATACTTCAGCAGGGTTAGACAAATAAACGGACACAACAACAGGCAACAACAGTAATCCAAAAAAAACCAAAAAGTCAAAATTAAATAGAAATAAAAACTCATCAGAAAATACAAAACTATACTAACTCTGCACTAAGCTGTGGCGGACACCAGTGTGCCGAGCCAGAAACATGCAGGAAGAAGGAACATGCCTCCACCAGTGCCCGAGGCCCCACCGAGACCCAGCAGATGCCAGATAGCCCATCCCAGTCCCACTCAGGCAGCACGGACAGCCAGGAGGAGGAGTCCACAGCTCTTCAGGAGCTGGGAGACAGCAAATAGACCAAAAGCCCAGGAATGACACCAGCCGGCACAGTGAGGGTGCCAGGGCACACACAGGAAAGCCTAACCACACAGAGCGCCTTCCCAACCACCCACACCTACAACCCCTCCACCCCTCGACAGAGCAGAACACTGCCATGAAGCTCCTGGCACACAATCTTTGAGCTGACTATAATGACAAGGAAGTTATTGACACAGCAGAGCATTTTTTAAGTACTATGCACCTCTGCATTCGATGTCATTGCCCTGTAACTCACGTGGTCACTGTCACTTTGCTGTGGTTCACTTCCACTTTGCAATAACACTATTTACAGTTAATGATGAAATATCTGCGAGGGAAGAAGTTTTACAAATCGACTTGTTGTACCGTGCTCGAGTTCATTGAGATCTTTAGCACATGATGTAACCTTATTAGTAATTCAGCCTCTGACAGCATCCAGTAGATTGTAACATGCAAAAGCCACTGACTAACATGTCCTGAGGAAAAATAAAAATATTATTGATGAGCTTTTTTTTTAGCACAACTTTAGCATTTCCTGACAAAAACTGAAAGCAAGACTTCTTTGCTTTTTTAAGGTCTTCAAGTGGGCCATTCATGAATCTAAAAGAAAAATCAATAAAGTCAGAGGCCGCAGAAGATTAGCTCTCACAACTGTAAAATTAGAGGATAAGAGGATAAACTTTATGGAGAATAAATACACTTTTCCAAATGTGAGTCACGCTTTCAGTCTGTCCTTCCACTCTTGACACTCTTTTCTTTTTGCCCATAAACACCAACTCCACACCATTATCTCAGATCAGATTTTTCATTTTTTAATTAAAAAAATCTTTCGACAATGAAGCCTTTGATTAATTCATAAATATATTATGAAGTATGCCTTTTTTTAACATGCTTTTTTACTAAGCTCAGCTATCTTGTCCCACACCTGTGTGAGACTTCTGAAGGCAACACCGGGAGCTTATCAGCCAGTCACATTCATATTTATAGCTCTGAATTATTTATTTCTTAACAAAAGACTTGAAAATGTCAGAGCTGTAAATGTATTTGTAATAATCAAAGGCCATTCATCGGCTGTGTGTCATTTAGTTTTCCAGTTCATCATCAATGAAATGAGCAATAAGTATAAACTGAAACTACAAGTTTACAGTGTGCTCAGATTACTAAGCACATGAATTCAGCAAAGGGAGTTATTGTGTTTCTCATGAAGCCAAAGGAACAGATATTACCTACATTATTACCTACATGATGAGGGAGCGGACGACACACTGGGGAACACGCTTTAACAGAGAAATGTGATAGTAGCACATAAAGCAGTATACAGTATATCGTCATGAATAGCTCTAGGGGGCTACGTCTATGAATAGTTTCTAGCGTTAATGCTACTTGTTCCATTTAAGCAGATTTTGGACAGAATCTGTGTGTGCTGTTCTGCTGTTCTCGTTGACAATGGAAGTTCACAGCTGGATCCAAAAAAAGAAACCAGAAACAGCTCCGGGAAAAATGCTCACATTCAAAAGTGACTCTCTGATGGGCGTCTGACGCCATACTGCATCATTTCTGATCAGTGTGAAGCATGTACTGGCTCTTAAAACAGTACAGTATGACATTCAATATGCAGTAAAAGTACAGAATTACTTTGGAGTCTGGATTTGCACAGCTTGAGTCTGCCGAGCTGCAGGTTTAGAAAAGAGCTTAAACATTAGAAAGCCCAGTAGCACAGTTTCACAGCGGATCAGCTCTCACTGATGTAAAATGAGTGTACATCAAAGTCTTGGCAAAGAGACCTGCCCAACAACTACATTCCAAGTTGTACAATGAGCCTGTTCCCAATAAAAAATGTGCAGTATTACATGAGCTTGCAGTTAGAAAGCAGGTTATTATGATGATTATTCTAATCCTCACCCGTTTTCCCCCGTGGATTTTATGCAGGACTACGACTTGAGCCAGCTGCAGCAGCCGGAGTCTCTGGACCACATCATCAACAAGCCGACAGGGGTGCGCAGGGTGGATGAGAGGCCTGTGATTGCTGAGTCGCAGTACCCTGTCAGACCCAGTTTGCCCCACCCTGGAGACATAGGCGACTTCATAAATGATGTATGTCCAAGTTTAAAAACCTTTTTTCTGAAGCTCTGGTGTCGTGTTCTCATAGCCGCCTGTGTTTATTTTGGAATTAACAATGCCTCGTTGATGTGTTATAAAAAGGTTTACACATCAGTGGTTTTGAAGTTTGAAACATAATCTTTTTAATGGCCAACAATAGTTCATTACATATTATTGGTTTACATGTGTACTTGATTGTACTGGCATCGTCAGGGGCACCGCTGAACGTGCTTGTTCTCTGTGTATAGCATTCAGGCTGTGATGCAACATTAAAGTGTTCATGGGCAAATGAGCCAGATGAGATTTTATTTTTCATTTTATTGCACCTTTTACAGTCTAGCACACTTAACCTGCTGCTATGTGAAAAACGAGCTCCTCCATTATATTTCTGATGAGCAGCAGTTATTGGCCTAAGCCCAGTTTTACTAATTGAGCAGATAAAGAGGAGGTGCTCAGAGTGGGAGTTCAGCCTTTCTTGTCTTTGTGCCTCCAGGGTCTGAGGGCAGCAGACAACGACCCCACCGCTCCTCCCTACGACTCCCTGCTGGTGTTTGACTACGAGGGCAGTGGTTCCACCGCTGGTTCTGTCAGCTCGCTCAACTCCACCAGCTCAGGGGACCAGGACTACGACTACCTCAACGACTGGGGCCCCCGCTTTAAGAAGCTAGCTGACCTCTACGGAGGAGGGGACGATGACTGAGAGCGGCGTCGCGGGGCTGGGTGGGGTTGCAGATGGGAGAGGCGGTACCGGCTGGATGGACGTTGCTGTAAACAGCAAGGAGTGGCCACCTACACGACGCAGGCTCCGTGTGAGGAATGGACCCATACATGGGCTGCATCCGTTTGCTCACAGCAACCAGGCCCGCAAACATGAATTCCGCTGCAACGCAACTGTATTCTGGCTTTATATATAAAAATTTTTTTTTTGTTGTGGCAAATTTGTAGTGTGATGTTTCGTTTTTCATTTTAATTTTCTTTTGTTTATCTCTCACTGCGCTGGATCCGGATGTCCCAAGGCGGTCATGAGAGACAGGAGCAGTGAATTTGTGCTTGGATTCATTGTTAAAAAGAAACAATGTCTCTCGCTTTAGTTTCACGCTGAAGAGTATGTTTTTGGGGAAGACGCTCTCTGACTCTCTCTTTAACTCTGTCAACTTGAATTTCCTTAGAACAGAAGCACTGTCATTTTATAAAGTGCCTTTTGTGGTGTGTTTTTTGTATCAGACTCCTGCTATCTCAGGATCGGTTGCCGTTTGTGCAGTACAGTGGAGACACTTCCCCCATTTCCCGTCGACCACCCCCCAACCCCACCCCAAACCTGCGCTCCTCAAACCGGCCCTGCCTGTCAATCTCCTCTCCTTTTTCACAGTGGTGCACATGAAACAACCCCAGCCGCCAGTCCCAGGAGGGAAGGACACAGCCAGGGCATACCATCGGATATCGTAACCCAACAAATTATGGCCTGAAGGAACCCACTAAGAGTCGCTAGAGGGAAGAGCACCCTCTTCTCCAAAGGTCTCCGCTGAAGTCCAACTTTCACAAGTTGTCAACACAGCTGCAGCGCCTGACGCTGACTTTGTGTGAGACCATTTTTATACATGTGGGGGGGTTTCTAATTTAGTGGAGAATGCCTGCCTTTCCTCTGTGGACACACAAGTTTCAGAGCCTATATGTTGAGACACTTGCCTGCCCTGTATGGTTTTGTGTTGCTTTCTCCACAGTGTAAAGCTTACGTAGGCATGATCTGATTAATCAGTGTAAGAACAAGAAACTTGAAATGACTTGGAACAAAGGTGTCTGAGGAAGATTGTTGGTTTGTTTTGGGGGGGTTTTGTTTGTTTGTTTGTTTTGGGGGGGGGGGTCGCCTTGAACATTCCCGTTTTTTATAGCCCAACAAATGTATTAAAAGGTGCATGATTTTTTTTTCTCCAAATGTTTTACTCCAAGCACTTGTTACTCTGTGGTGAGAATGTGAAAATAGTCTGCAGAAGCTATATGAATATACTCTGTAAAAAGACACTGAGAAAATAAAAATACTGTAAGATACATATTTTTGAAGTATTGACATAAAAGTTGCTGCTCTCTCTCTCTCTCTGTGGCTCTACAGTGAGCTTAAGGGATTTTTTGGCCCATTCGTTTTTAATATGTGGGTATTTATGTTTTATTTTTTGGTCTTCTGTTGAAGCATATAATTGTTTTTTTAAGATGCCTGCTTAGACTTTTTTTTTTTTTTTGGTGTTCTTTTTTTATTCCATAAAATACTTTGATCTATACTTTTTTCTTTTTCTTTCTAGTGTATGAAGACATGCTCTTTCCGTTTCAGTCTGTATTGTGTCACAGACGTGTTCCTTTTGTTGGCTTCTGGCCTTGGGACACTGGAACGTTCATTAGCCACGCCTGCTGATAGTTGTTCAATTAATCAGTGTGCTGCAATTCTTTTATTCATTCATCTAGATACTGAATGTGCGCTTCAGAAAATAAACAACACATGTTTTGAAAGCGTGCCATCATTTTTTGGAGGTAAATAAGGCATCTTATTTAGGACAGGTGTCAACAGTGGGAATAAAAAAACTCCCTTTTACCAGGAAGTATCTCTGGCAGACCCAGGCTCAGAGAGGGGCAGCCATCTGTCGTTACCAGGATATTTAAATTTCAGTGGCAGCCAATCAGAAGAAAGTTGTGCGTTCCCTTAGAGAAGAGCTAAAATGGTTTTAGCGGCTGCACCACTCTCACCTACTTTATTAGACTCCAAGAATAAAGACATGCAGCTGTAAATGAACATGATAGTTCTCCTTTCAAGCCAGTATTGGTACGACTTTATTTCTAAAGTGCTTTGTGAATACTGGATTTTTAGATTTCTGCCATAAGACCCTATGACAGTACCAAAAACAGCACTGTGGCAGAAGCAATGCACCAGTGCCACCAGTGCACCCATGCCTACTGACCGCTGATGTTGATGTTGCGCTGAAAGCAGCACACATTGGTTTTTCATCAGGATTGTCTTTTTTTACTATGATTTAAAATATGAAATGACTTTTCTAGCTTTAAGTTCACTGCTTTTCCACCTTGATTTGCATTTGAATCGACTGGTTTGTATCTGCGCTCGGAATTGTTACACCTACTTCATTTTTCACTGTGGAATAATGTATTTTTAAGTGTTAGCGTCATGAAACCAGCCTCCCCGGGGGATTATGCAGTTAATCTTTGACCTTATTGTTTGGATATGGCTTCATTTTCTAATAAAAAAAAGAAAAGAAACATACCCACTATACATGTTATTGCATCATAGAGGAAGGATTGTTAGAGCAGTGTGTGGGGTCAGGAAGTATATTTGTGTCCATTCCTGTGATTTCAATTAGTCAGCTGAAGCGCCAAAAAGCCCACTGGGGACTTAAAGGGATTTAATCCTCTCTGGCTGTGTGTCTATCAATTAGCCACACCATTAATCCCCACGGCGTAATCTCATTAGATAGAGCGCCTTTAATGAGACACCCAGAGAGAACTCAGAGAGCCAGGCAAAAAGAGAGAGCGAGAAAAATGAGGTGGTGGCAAGATGCAGGTAGGCCGTGTTGAGAGGTGATTAGTAGGATGGAGGAGAAGGTCAGCAGAGGAAGTGAGATTCAAGTAAGAACAATGCATAACATTAAGAAAATTGTTAGGAAAAAAAGATTAAATATGATGGTGTTAAAAAGAGTGATTCTTCATGGCCCGCTGTGGCCAGAAATTAGAGGGCTGGGCAATGAGGAGGTGAAGAAGACAGGTAGAGGTGAGCAGAGCTGATGGAACACGCTGAACTAGTTAATGAGAGGTGCTTTGATTCCCTGAGTATCCCAGTAATGAGAACATAAAACTAAGTTAACCTTTTTCTGTAGTACAATAATGAAATTCTCTATGAACCCAGCAGGGTTGTGGACCTGTGTGCATAAGAGAGCCATCAACAGTGGGCTCTGCTGCCCTGACATAATAATCAAATTGTTAAACAGTCCTGTTGGTCCTAGCCGGGCGGCAGAAAGGATGATTAACTTCAGGGGAGAGATTTTTGATGGGCTTAGAAGAAGTTCACTAGGTTTGCTTGTGGCCAAAGTGCAGCGTGAAAGAAGAAGGCAAACTCCCGTTTATCACCCCCACCCCCTTGATAAATGGCATATATAGACTGAGAGCTTTGCTGCTGGCTTGCTGCCGGTGCCTTGTGTGTTGTAAATAAAGTTCTCTTCTTCAAACATGTCCAAGCCTGGCTCTTTTCATTTCCTCTCCATACAGCTAGTGAGTCTCTTGGGCAGGTGCTGAGAACAGTCCAATCTTAAAAACATGACCGGATGTTGGTTCTGTTGCCGGCTGCGTGATCAACTGTTCACAGTTAAGTGTTAATGTTGTTATTCAGCAGAAGTACCACGCAGGACGGGCAGGCTCTGTTGGCTGTGCTTCTGCTGACACCACTCTGAGCCTGCTGCTATTTCAGGACTCTGTCTAAAATGAGATCAAAGCAGCAGAATAAATTTGATGTTTCTGCTTAAGTGGGGGAGAAAATACCTACAACCAGCCACGTAGGATACGGATGACTGATCCAGTGTAGACGCTGTACAATTACCAAGACATGGTTCCCTCAGCAATCAGGCTTCAAACTGTGCACTTTGAAACAGCATTTGAAAACAGTATTTCTCAGCATGTCTTATAAATAAAAGAAACATTTTAATGTTAAAATATATCTTAGAGTGCTACAGAGTAACTATGTGCACTGACTCCCTTTATAAGCCCACATTTTAGAGGTATATACCGCGCTTCATCACATTTATACGACAACTAGTTACTCATTAGCATTTTACTTCTTATCCATGGGCTATTTAAGCAGAATGAACTAAGAGGGTGCGTTGTGATGAATTATGATAACCCTCAAAACTCATAAATGCTCATTTGAAAGACTGTGGTACAATAATCTTCACAGCAGGCACTTCAATTTATCCAAATATTAAAAGTACCTCTGAGAAATAAAGGCATGTTGTATACAAGTAGTCCGGGCCCTGGGGGGACAAACAGGTGCTTGAAAGATGAATCCTGCTAACACTGGTGTTCACCATGAAGCTGGCCGCTTTGGATTTGAATGAAATGTCAAATGTGACAAATAGTATTTGTATTGTGAGTCATTTTGGTAGATATTCATGTACCCAAAAGATTAACTGTAATCAGACTGGTGATCCTTTTAATGTAGTATCATTCATTATGACAAATACTATAAAATGATTATTCTATTCTATTATTTTGTACAGAAATCAAAATTTATAAAGTACCTAGTAATGAAAATAGTAAACTGGAAGTACAATACCTCCCTTTTAGATGTATTAAGCACTCTGAATACATCTAAAAGTACATCCAGTTTAATATATTTATTAGTAGGTACTTTGTAAAGTGGGATTTATGTACACAAAATATACATTCAATGGCCACTTCATTAGTTACACCTTACTAACACAGGGCTGGACCCCTTTTGCTTTCAAAAGTGTGGCCTTCTGCTACAGCAGACCCATACTGAATTTCCCGGAGGAACCCACCCGAGGGATTAATAAAGTTAATAAAGTTTCATCTAATCTAATCTAATCAGCTTCAAGTGCTGGTGTGGTGCTTTTCAGAGATGCTCTTGATTGTCACTTAAATCCCATTTCTTCCCCATTCTGATGCTGGGTTTGACCTCCATCAGGTCACCATGGCCATATCTACATGTGCAAATGCACTGAGCTGCCATGTGATTGGCTCATTTTCATTAGCAAACATGTAGCTGATGAAGTAGCCACTGTTCTTGAATTAAGTCAGTTATTCAATTAGTCAACTGACAGTGGATTTGTTATTATTTTTGATAAGTGTTTGGAACACTTCAGACTCATGAATCTCAGAATTTGATTTTACAAGCTAAACAGTCATTTAATCCACAGTGAAACTAACCATTAGTTGCACTTGGTTACCAAATAGTTCCAAATGAGCTCCTCCTCAAACAGCAACAGCATTTTTCATTAATGCATGATTAACAATAATTAAACAACAATAAAACAGTCACAGGACACTTTGTTCTGCATTCAGCACTTTTGCTTTTAATTCATGTATATTTTCGTTGAAGGACTTTGCTGATGATAGAGCTAATTAATTAATTAAGTAAAGGGTGTGAATAGTTTCTCCACCACAGGTTTCTGAGTGCTAACACGCCGGCCTAGCATTACAGAACCAGTCATGGATGCAGACTTCCGGTTGTGTTGGGCTCGTACTTGGGGATTGTTTTTTAACCCTCTCAAGGCAGGCGTTGCAGATTTGCAAAAGTTAAAAGCTAACAACCTGATTACCCCACATACATATTTTATGAGTTTTTTTTACTTAGAAGTACCACTGCAGGTATTCTTTTGTGCATTAGCAACAAAAACTTAATTTGAGCCGGAGAGGGTTAACAAAATGACCTCACAGCAACAAAAAGGTTCAGTTGCTGTGATTCCAGTGCAGAAAGAATACGACTTATACTTGGGATCCTTGGATAAACTTTGCAGCAACACACTTGTACTGCAGTAAGATTCTCGGATGTACTTAAATATTTACACACAAAGCTCTGCTTAGTTGTCACAGTGAGTAGGCTCCTAATCAGCAGGAAAAACAAAACAACCGATGAATGACTTCTGTGGCTCTGAAGGGACTTACAAAGTTAACGTGGTTTGGGCTTGAGACTTAAATTATTTAACAGAAAGTCTGTATTACACCTAACTAGGTGATGCTTGGTGGAAGGAATATAACATGTGTTGTGGAAGTTTTCCATTTAAATAAAGCCTGCAGACGAGCGGTGAGCGGTAGCTAACATTCTTTAATCAAAAAACAAAGAACAGAAAACCAAGCTTGTGGAGAGCCTTCATGACCGCGGGGCAGACGGGCAGCAGAGTCTCACTGAGCCTAGCATGGCTCTCAGTTAAATACCTTCTCCAGGAACAAAAGGCAGTGCACAGCTGTTTCACACCTTAAGGTTCACACTCCCTTGCTACCTCCCAGAGTCCTCAAAGAGACAAAAGTTTCTTCCTGTGGAGTTGTCTGCTTCCCCCAACTTCCTTACTACACCCCCACCATTTGTCTTAATGTATGAGTGTGAGACTTGTTAAAATCCAGTGGCACCAAGGCATTATACAATAAAATAATGTGATTAATACATAAGTAAAAGAAATTCCTATACACATGACTTAGGACTGAAATGCATTTTGAGAACCCAAGGTGTTTGGAGCTGAATAAAAACATTTTCTAACATTTGTAAAAGTTGAAATTACTGTCCGAACACACTCCCAATGATAAGCACGAACAGTATAATATAATATAATCTCTTGAATGAATCATGGGATACTGTTTGGGTTGTTTGTTGCTAACAGCTGTAAAAGAACATGGAACTTGTGCTGCTACTGATGCTCAGCAGCTCTGCACAGGCCAGCGTCTCTGTGTGATTACATGCTAGAGTGCAGTGGGAAATCCGAGCTGCATCCTCAAGCCGAACAGCTGTTCCAATCAAGTGGATGTAATTCTTCACCTCAGCCACAGGTTAAGTGCCTTCCCCGGGACTCTGGCTACATCTCTAAATGGTACGGGACGATTCCTTTGCAGCCAAGTCAGTCTCTGGTGTCCTTCAGGGTACAATCAAGCTTACATTCCCATCTGCCCCTCCATTTCCCCCTGTCAGCATCACTTGAGGAACACCAGAGCTTACAATGAATAATGCATGTATAGCACCATCATTAGTGTGAATAAATAATTGATCACAATACATGTGGAACATAGTTTATCTTGTAGATACAACAATAACATTAATTTTACTACCACTTCAGGTCTTATGTGTAGACTACTTACACTATGTAAAGGGCATCATTTGTGCATGTTTCATGGTGAAGACTACCCAAAGAAAAAAACCTCTGTACAATCCAGTCATGTCTCTGAATCTTTAACGGGGCTTAAAGGTGAGTGCTTGTGCCTATAATTGACTGGTGGTCATTTATATATATTTTAATATTGGATTTCTGTTTTATATTTGCAGAGCCTCCTATTAATGTCCACTAATCCACTGCTTCCCATCATGATTTAGAATTTAATATCTCAACAATGTTTGTTTTTTTTGTCTGTTTGTTTGTTTGTTTGTTTGTTTGTTTGTTTGTTTTTTGGGGGGGGGGTTGCCATTAAGATATTAATCCGCAAAGTTGAATATACAGCCAAACTAATGATTGTCACATCAGCCTCTTATTACTTTATATCTAATGCAAATAAGTAGGTGTCAGCAGCAGGTGGTTCAGGCCTATCCAGCAGCTGCTCCATCAGAGGGGCATCAGGGAGGTTGGAGGCTGGGTCAGTATCTCAGTTGGAGATGTTCCCTGAGCTATTAGTGCACAGGTTTTGTGGTGTAGTGCCGTACATCACCCTACTGGGGGAGATTGCTGCTGTTGGGGAGTGATACTAGCAGTGGGTGGTAGTGTCAAAGAAACAAACGAAT
The DNA here is from genome assembly GCF_051167445.1 of Perissodus microlepis. Lineage (NCBI taxonomy): Eukaryota > Metazoa > Chordata > Actinopteri > Cichliformes > Cichlidae > Perissodus > Perissodus microlepis. Next base: position 9,343,877 of record NC_140465.1, read on the forward strand.
GACTGTCAGGTCAGGAACAAAAATTTCCTGGCAAAATGTTGTATTACAACAAGGCACATAAGTGCATCTTTAGATGCAAGTCACCAACGTATGTACACCCCTTGGTGACTATTTCTCTTCAAATTAGAGATGACTTTGTAAACAGAGAGGCTCTTCCTCTGTGGGTTGACAGTGCCTGCTGCCTGGCCTGATCCAGCTCCATTAAAGAGGCCAACAGGCTATTAACCCCTGCGTCAATACCGCACAGGTTCAGCCTCGCCTACAAACCCATTTCAGCAGCGCTCATAAACACTGGCCTTATTATAGTATCTCCGGGCCAAAGCAGGCTGCCCCGCATGACCCCCATAACAAAAGAGTCTTAAAGCCAGCATTAGCTTGGGTGGGCCAAGGGCACAAACACACATGAACTGGTGATGTGAGGAAATGTAAACTAATGAACTGTTGCTGCATGTTACATTGGAAAGTTTCTTTCCTCAAGGGAGGGCAAAAAAAAAAAAGTCTTTCATTTGAGAATAAAAGTAGTTATGGGCTAGTGCAGGGGTGGCCAACCCGCGGCTCTCGAGCCGCATGCGGCTCTTTGCCTGGTTTCATGCGGCTCTTACGTTTATATCAAAGTTTGTGTTTGTGTTTTTTTTATGTTGTTGTTTTAAAATGTGCGCGTTCGCTTCGCTTGAGTTCAATACGGCATTTTCGTCAAATGCGCATGTGTGTGAGATGAAAATACCGCAAAGTTTCCCAGTAGGAGCAAGTTCGCCCTTAAAATGGCAGGAAAAAAATGCACAGCAAAAAGAAAATATGAAGATGAACACAGGACGTTTTTAACAGAGTGGGAGAGTTTATATTTTTTTGTTGAACGCAATGGCAAGCCATTCTGCCTTATATGTCAGACGTCATTAGCGCATTTCAAAGCTTCAAATCTTCAGCGCCACTTCAGCTCACTCCATGCTAACATCGACCAGGAATTTCCAAAAGGGACTGAACTTCGCAAGCACGAGTTGGCCACTTTGAAAAGTCAGGCAGAAAAGCAGATACAGTTTTTCCAAAAATTTACGAAGCGGTCAGAGACCATAACGCTCGCATCCTATCAGCTGGCTTGGAACATTGCACGGGCTAAAAAACCATACAATGAAGGGGAGTTCGTTAAAAAATGCCTCAGTGACGTTGTTGAAATCTTGTCTCCTGAAAACGACAAATTAAAACGCATGGTATCAGACGTCCAACTGTCCCGCCACACTGTTGAACACAGAATATCGGACATTAACACGGCTATTGAATCACAGTTGCACTCTGACCTTCAAGCATGTGAGTATTTTAGTGTCGCATTGGATGAGAGTTGTGATATACAAGACAAGCCTCAGTTGGCAATATTTGCACGGTCTGTGTCAAACGATTGTGTGATCAAAGAAGAACTCCTGGATATTGTGCCATTAAAAGACAGAACCCGTGGCATAGATGTGAAAGAAACCATGATGGCTGCATTAGAAAAAGCAAATCTGCCCATAACGAAATTAACTGCAATAGCCACGGATGGAGCACCAGCCATGATGGGATCTGTGAACGGGCTTGTGGGGCTGTGCAAAGCTGACCAAACTATTCCTGACTTTTGGAATTTCCACTGCATCATCCACATGGAGCAACTCGTGTCTAAATCATTGAATTTAGATAACGTCATGAAGCCTGTGATGGAAATCGTCAACTATATCCGCACACATGCGCTTAACCACAGGCAATTCAAGAATCTCATCGCTGAGCTGGACCAAGGGCTTCCAGGTGACCTGCCGCTGCACTGCACTGTGAGGTGGCTGTCAAAAGGCCAGGTCCTCTCTCGCTTCTTTGAGCTTTTGGATGCCGTGAAACTGTTTATGGAAAAGAAGGACAAGGACTATCCCGAGCTCTCGGACCTCAAGTGGATTATGGATCTGGCCTTTTTGGTCGACATGCTGTGTCACTTGGACAGACTGAACCTGACCCTGCAGGGTAAGTTAAAAATGCTGCCTGACCTGGTGCAAAGTGTGTTTGCGTTTGTCAACAAACTGAAGCTGTTCAAGACACATATTCAAAAGGGATATTTAACGCATTTTCCCACTCTGCTAAAAGCCAGCGGGCAAGTCGCCAGCGCTGCCCTGAGTAGGCAAAGAGCCAGATATGCAACACTGATTGAAAACTTGCATGAAAGCTTCGTGACCCGGTTCCATGATCTACAATTGAAAAGGCCACAGATTACTTTCCTCGTCGACCCATTTAATGCAGAGACCGGCTGTTTGAAAGTCCCGCTAGTCACAGATGAAGCTGCGGCTGAGTTGGAGATGATCGATCTTTGTGAAGAGGACCAATTGAAACCTGCTTTAAGGGAAGGGACCATTGAGTTCTGGAAAAGTGTGCCAATGGAAAAATACCCCAATGTCAAACGGGCTGCGCTTAAGATACTGTCAATGTTTGGGTCAACATACGTCTGCGAGTCTGTGTTTTCTACCCTAAAACATGTGAAATCAAAGCATCGATCTGTTCTGACTGACACTCATGTGAAAGAATTGCTTCAACGGAATACAAGCCAGATTTAAAGAGGATTGTTCAAGGCAAGGAATGCCAGAAGTCCCACTAAACAACATGCATTGTAAAAGTAAATGCTATTGTAGATTATTATATTTTTGTTTGTGGACTTGGTTGAACTGAGAGTTTGTGTGTGTGAGACAGTGCACACAATGTTCATTGTTGAAAATGACTGGCCTGTGGTTTTAGTACTGTAGGAGTCCATTTCTGTCATTATCATGTTGGTGTGTGACATTTACAATAAATCTGGCTGAGCAGAGATGTGTGTATTTTTTTTGTGTGTGTGTGTGTGTGTGTGTGTGTGTGTGTGTGTGTGTGTGTGTGTGTGTGAGAGAGAGAGAGGGAGGAAAGGATGGGTGATGTTCATGTGTGCCCATGCGTATGATGTGGCTCTTTGCAGTAACACAGTAAAAAAAAAAGTGGCTCTTGGTCTCTGACTGGTTGGCCACCCCTGGGCTAGTGGGTTTGTGCATCCTAATGGATGATTAAGTGCGGCGACTGCATCACACTGTGCCACATCAGTTCATTCAAATCACATTTTTATGTCCCTCCTGGGAGGGAGTTTTATTCATAAGCTCAAAGCTTAATCAACATTATGCAAGGAGGCGTTGAAAAGGAAAAAATTGATTAACTGACTTTTACTATTGCATTTGTCTCACAGCATGAATACAGTCGGATTATGAATGGGACTTTGAATTCATTTGGCTGCAAAGTAACGTCAAAGTTAGAAATTTCACATCCTTCTTATTCATGTGGCTATAGGGGTCTTACCTTAATAAAGAATTTCATAGGCTTCAAATTCTTGTAAGTAATGGGGGCTAGGGGACCTTTTATCAGCCTCTAACCATCGTTAAAACTGAGCCCCTCTACAAGCGTAAACAAGCGCAGACTTTTTAGACAGGAGGCTTATCATAAAAGTGCAAGAGGAACACCCAGCTGAGAGGCACTATGAGATCAGTCAAATCCTATCTTGGAATCTGACAAAACTACCCACAGCTACATAACAGTGAAGCATTCAAGAGCATTCGTGCACGCGCGCAAAACTTGTTTTCAATTTATTATGTAATCTCACCCTGGGGTGAAAGAAGGATGACAAGAGTCAATGTAAGAAATTAATAACAGCCCCCTTTAATAAATGTCATGGAAGGAAACAGTGATGTCACTTCTCTGCTCTTCCCTCAGGCAGGTTCAGGGTGTTTACCCAACACCCTCAGGTGCAGCGACTGAGACGTCGCTAGGCAACCGCGCCATCACTGTTGTTGCTCTGCCTCTGGCACTCAAGTGGGAGCTTATGTGGACTTAACTCTGAAAGAGCAGCAGTGTTGAGGAGTGGAAGGGGGATTACAAGGAAAAATATTGGATTGGGCTGAGGCACAAGGGGCAAGGCCTTACCTGAATCACCACCGCCACCAGACAGAGGGACTGTCACGCCACACTGGTTCTGTACTTGTGGCCAAAAGCCTGCTTTTTTTTTTTTTCACGTCTGTGCTTTCTCGCAGCAGCGCCATGCTTTTATATTATTAACAGCAGACTGCATCTCCTTCTGATGCCAAATGTTATGCAAAACACCAAGTGAACGGCAGTCTGAACTGGAGGTCTGTATTGCGGGTGTAAACATATGAACACATGAACTCTAAACTCACCCAAATGTAACCAGGATTTTAAGTATTAAGAGGAACACAGAGCCTAGCAATGAGAAGAAATGAGCTATTGCCATCTAGTGGCTTCCAGATCAACTTTCATTAGAAAAAAAATGAAACTATGGTTCATAACCACTGATGGATCCAAATATTATTGTTCCCGTTTGGTCGGCGCAGATACGAAAGCTGCTCCTAATCAATGTAACATCAGGCTACTGTCCCAGTGGCAGAATGGCCTAATTACTTCCAGCCTATGGTTTATAGTGAATGTAGCAGCTGATGTGGCAGCTGTTGCCAGTGCACTGTGTGGGCTGATAATGGAGACGGACTCGAACAAGACAGCTCCACAAAGAAGCGGACAGACTGGTAGCAGACTGCGTGCATGATTTCATTTTTGGGTTAAGAGCTGAGTGTTTTGCTCCTGGGAGTTTTGCTTAATAGATGGCTGTATAGCCCCGTGGGGACACGCAGAGTGTGGTACATGTGGCTTTACAGATGTTAGAGGATTAAGTAGAATTATCTGTGAACAGGTAGAGTAAGAAGGAATTAAAGGCATTTAGCTCAAATATCACTACCAAACCCTGTGTATAGCCAGTTCCAATAATGCAATGCTGCCTCCTAGTGCCCTACAAAAAAAGTACATAAGAAAATGATGATTTATGACTCTCAGAAATCACTTTAAAGACGCAACCACATCAATTACTGTAAAATCATTATTTATTCAAACTTTTTAATAGAGAAAATGTGATTTTCTTACTGCTGTATGCATAAATTCTCAATTCTATACAAAACCATGTGTAAAACTAGGTGTACCATTTACAAATATACAGGAAGAAACTCCAGTTTTTGAAGTCATTGATACCAAAAACCTAAGGGGCTGTCCAGTAGCACACCAAAAATAAAAGCAGGTAAAGAAATGATTGGAGAACACTGTCAGTCACCATTAGAAGAGTAAAAATGCGTTGGTGGGCAACTACAAAAATAGAGTTTCAGGTAGATGTATGTTTGGTATAGCAATACAGGTTAAAAGCCTTCAGAAATCTACGTTTTAGAAATCAATACATATAGAACTAATTTTAAAAGTAATATTTGCAGATTCAAAACAAGAAAAAGAAAACAAAGAACACCCCTGGCCTTCACACACTGAAAGCTATACACTAATTTTTAACATGTCCTAAATGCACATTTTGTTTGGAATTTAAGCTACATGAAGCAAATGAGGTGTGACATGAAATTAAATAAATAACTAGACATTAATTTAACCATGAGTTTAGTAAATAAATACAGAGGAGGGAAAAAAATCAAGTAAAGTTGACAGATATTGAGTGAGCTACGGCTTCATTAGTAACACCGGGGCTTGATTGCTTAGGGATGGCTGTATGGCTTATACATAGGAAGGCAACTCAGTAGGTTACACAGTTTGGAGTTCAAACTAATTCTGCAGAAACCAACACATAAAAATCAATCATCAATAAAAGTTCTTGGTGGGTCTAATAAAACAAATGATTTCATTGCTTTCAAGCCTAATATGCATACAAACGTTTAGAAAATAAACTGTACTATGTTACAGTGCATAATTGTACAATATTTCATTTACTCATACAAAAAAAAAAACTTCTTCTTAAAACATATTCTTTTTTTTTGCACCATCATGACAAAAGATTAAATAAAAAGAGTTTCGGTCAGTGACTGCTCTGAAAGGAAATAGGCATTATATGAGGAGGGAGGTAGAGAGGCCATCCAATATGGCTACTATTGTATTTCAGGTAATCAGGTGTATCTGAAACCTTATAATGTGCCAGGTCGCCTTTTCTCCTCCTCTTCACATACAAGAGTCTCTTATGCTCCCTCTCTGTGGTGGGAGCTGTTGGTCTCTCCATACACTTCATTGTCCCCTGCCCGCCCCCTCCTCCTCCTCACCTCTCCTCTTTGACATCAAGCCTATTTGAGAAAGCCCTTGTAGAGGAAATGGGAGCGACTGGTAAATCTCTCATTCTCCAAACAGAAGAGCAGGTCCCTGAGATTGACGCGCGTGATGCGCTGCCGTGTGGGTCTGGAGCCTGATGAAGCAGGCCCACCAGACAGAGAGGGACCTGTTCCCGATCCCTGCAAGATAAGGGAGAGGGGCATAAGAAAGGGAGCGTGTGACATCTGTTACTGGTGGCAGCAGAGTTTAATGACTGAATGGGTTTGCACGTGTTCACATTTATCTGGATATTTTTTAAGCTTTTCTCAGTTAAATAATAATGTTAACCAATATAATATAAGCAGATTAAACCAAGGAGAGAAGTTTATTGCAAGATTGTGAAATTAACCAGAAGAAATAGACTTTTTTTTTTTTACTTTTTGACTGAAAAAAAGTGTATATGTGTACTGTAAGTCACTGACAATATTAGGCTACGTTCACACTGCAGGTCTTAATGCTCAATTCCGATTTTTTGATCAAATACGATTTTTTTTTGTCTCCGTGTTCACACTACAAATAAAATGTGACAGCAAACGTGCTCCAGTGTGAACCCTCAAAGCGGCCCGCATGCGCAAAAGAAGACACAACGCGCTCTGTTTAGACCCAGAGCAAACAATATTGTTTGACTGATGGGCCTTAATATAAAGACTTCGGACTTTACGTTTCCCAATTTTTGCTTTAAGTTATTTTGTTATTTACATAATAATGTAAATAACCTAATAATTATCCTTATTGCTGTTTTAGAGGAGTGGTGCTTCAAAGGAAAGTTGCAGATTTCTGTCAGAATCTGCAGATTATACAGTACAAATAAAATGTTCACATTGTCTTCCCAACAGTTTCACTGACATCTACACTGGATGGCCAGGAAGCGTTCGCAATGTCTTATCGGGCGCTTCTCCGGCGCTGATAATTGGCGTCTGTCTTGTGTCAGTGACGTAAAAGACGGATTTAATGCGACATGACCGTTCAAACAGCAGTCGCTTTCTAAAACATCAGATATGTGATCACTGTTTTTGTCCTTGTCACATGACCTGTAAATAGTGTCTCTGTATGTTTTTACTAACTTGTGTTTAACACCAACCTGCCAGAGGGTCTGCAGATGGAAATTAGCCCAAGGCTATAATCTGGCATATTTACATTTGTTAAAATGTTCATTAATATGTATTGCCCCAATTTCTAAAAATAAATAAATAAAAATAAAAATGTATCGGATTCAGTACCACATACGAAAGTGACCCAGATCGGATATGAAAATATCGGATTTGTGCCGTTCACACTGTCATACCATGATCGGATATGGGTCGCATAGGGTCAAAAAAAAAAAAAATCGGATTTGATGCGCTTTCGCCTGCAGTGTGAACGTAGCCTAAGAGAGATCAAAGTAAACAGACACAAAAAAAAGTAAAGAAATGATGATAGGATAAACCACTTTCTCAAGAACTGAGATGTTGCCGCTTAGTTAAAACTTTAGAACTTTTTCCCTCGATTAGATCAGGCTGGAAGGTTTTAGAGAAAAACCCTGTGTGCAGGAAGCATAAGAGCAACTCCAGCATTACTAGTCACAGTGTGAGAAACAACAGTGGCTGTTCCATTGTCTTAAATGAATTTATCTAGTGACCTGTTTACATGTGATCTATCAGTTGACATTGTGCATGAGTGTAATGCTCTGGCTGATTTAATGACAGGTCTTATTCTGTTACTTTCTCAGCACTGCTCAGATAACTGGTAGCAGGTTTTTGTCAGGCTAGAGTGGACTCTCAGTGACAGCCTGTCACCAAATTAACTTTGTCTGGCTCTAGCGATCTCCGGGGAGAAACAGTTATTGCCAATGTTAGCCATTTCTTTATAACAAATATATTATGCAGGAAAAAAAAAAATCAGGAGAAGCAAATCTTCTTAATGCTCCCAGTGGAATTTGAACACAAGGTAATACGCTATCCATCTGGCACCAGCTATGACATATCCAACCTTTCTACATAACGTCTGTGCCATTGAGTCGTGCGGTCCTCGGTTCTCTTTTTGTTCAAGCACCGTAGCAAATACTGCCCTCCACAAGGAAGTAAACCAAAGTTCTACATAAACTCAAGATGACACGGTCTGTTATTAAGGAGGCTGTCAGATAAACATCCACGATGACTTTCTGACAGGTATTTATACACACATTAATAAATTTATACACACATTTATACACACATAGTTTAATTTATAACTATTCATCACATTTACAAGTCTGCCCACTGGCCACTTCATTAAGTACACCTGTTCAACTACTTGCTAACACAACTATTAGATCAGCCAATCATGTGGCAGTAACTCAGTGCGTTTAGGAAAGTGGACATGGTCAAAATGACCTGCTCAGATTCAAACTGAGTATCAGAGTGGGGATGAAATGCGACTGAATTGACTTTGAACTCTGACAGACAGGCTGCTCTGAGTATTTCAGAAACTGATCTTCTGGAATTTTCCAATACAACCATCTCTGGGGTTTCTACCAGGCAGTCCTCTGGACAAAAATTGTTGCTGCCAGAGAAGAATAGCCACACTGCTTTGAGCTTATAGGAAGGCAACGGTAACTTAAATAAGTACAATCAAGGTATGTAGACAATCATCTCTGAAAGCACAATATACTGAACCTCGACCTAGATGGGCTGCAGCAGCGGAAGAGCACACGGGTGCCACGCCTGTTAGTTAAGAACAGGAAACTGAGGCTACAGTTCACCCAGCCTCACCAAAACTGGACAACAAAAAATTGAAAAGATATCATTCAAATAGTAGGGTCGGAATTTGGTACGAACAACAGGAAAGCATGGATCCATCCAGCTTTCTAGCAACAATTCAGACTGCTGGTGGTGAAATGGAGTGGGGATATTTTCTTGGAACACTTAGGGCCCCAACTGACCATCATTTAAACACCACGTCCTCCCCTTTACAATCACTGTATACTAGGGTCGTGACTGGCGATGGCTCTCTTATCAATCAAGGATCTAATTTCCCAACTCATGCCATAAATTAATGTCATTTTTAATATCATTATTCTGAGATTGATAATAAATTAAATCTACCAAGCCACAGTTTGATCTTGCACCTCCAGATATAACCAACGCATGTGCACAGATGCACGCACACACGTCTGGACTTCTGCACACTTTGAAATGAACATAGACACTGGTCTCTTTCCCCCCACACCGGGCATGTTGTCAGGTTGAACGGGAAGATACAGTAGAACTGTACATGTGATTGAACGTGAACTTCACATCCCGGATGTGCTCACAAACCTGCACTAACTATGTGATGCTATCCTGTCATTATGGCCCAAAACCTTTGAGAAATGTTTTCAGCACCTTGCTAAATCTGTGCAAATGAAAAAGACAAACGAGGGTCCAGCCCAGTACGAGCAATGTGTAACTCAAAAAAAGTGTCCTGTGTGTATATATAACAGAACAAGAAAATTAAAGTACAGGTAGGATTTAGGATTTCTTGTTTTATGTCACCTCGGCTGAAGCAGAAGAGGACGGTGATTCCAGATTCCTCTTCTTCTTCCTGGGGCCAATGGCTGCCAGAGCTGTCAGGTTGGCCTCCCTTTGTCTCATTTGAGCCAACTCCTGCTGTTGCATCTATACAACACAAACACACGTAAATTCATCATACACTACATAAATATAGGGAAACAAACTTTGTGAACAGTCGTCTTTTTATTGTACCTCTTTTGCCTTCTGCTTGAGACGCAGCTGTTCTGGATCCTCTTGCCGAGCTCGAGACTGCAGAAACACAAGAAAGATGCAACAAATTAAACAAAGAAAAAAAAACTGAGATCCATTCAACATCAATGTAAGCCTGTAGACAAAATATACTGATATCTGTCAGCGATGCTGTACCTTAGCTGCCTTCAGGAGGATCTCTCTCTCCTGCTCCTCTTTTCGTTGTTTCTCTAACTGGTCCAACTGCTCGAAGAATTTCAGCTGAGTACGAACATCGCTGCTCTGCTCATAGTTGTTATCCTCCTGCCAAGTGAAAGAGGTGTTAAGATTTGATATTAAATAGGCTGTGTTCAAACTCATTTACTGCAAGACATACCTATCATTTGGACATTAAAACCAAATGGAAAAACATTTTGCGGCTACAAACCTTGAAAGTGATGTTTTTCTGCTGGGCTACTTGGGAGAGTTTTTCAAGTAGGTTCTGAAGATGCTGTTGAGCAGCGTGCGAGACGTAGTTCACCACCTCAGGACCGAGTTCTGTTACACCATACCTCCTACCTGGAGCAGAAAAACCACAACAGTGTTATGAGGCTCATAAAACAACAAATGTCGTATTGGATTTTGCAGGCATCTGAGTGCTAAACCACGTGACTTTATCTTGTCTTCCATTTTGGACGTTGATAGTTACAGTGTAGGATAAAGTGAATAAGGCCGCAGTCTAGGGATGGGTACCGGTATCCGGTGCCATGATGGCACCGGTTCTGACATAAACGGTAGTAACCAGACTGAAAAGCAGCGCACATTTCGGTGCTTTATTTCTGTGCTTTTTTTTTCCTGAGCTGTCATACACTTTGAATTCTAGCCAATCATTTTACGTTTCCGAGGATAGTAGGCGGGTCCAGGTACGTACGTTCTTTTAGAGCAGAGCTACAGATTAAAAATGCCCAAGGCAAGCGGTCAAAAGTCTGGCTGTACTTCACAGCAAAATATGCAAACTCAGCAGCCTGCAACAAGTGCTTTAAGCTGATACTGTGATACTGTCAAAGGAGGTAACACCTCAAATCCGATGAAACACCTGGCGACACATAGCATTTTTTTTTAAAGCCGAAAAATGCGCCGTATTTGATAGCGTGCTGCGAGACCTCACACCGAGCACATCTACTGCACCCGAAGAGGAGAGTCCTGGCCCCCAGCCCTGCCAGTGTAGCAGAAATGATGACGGATGATGATGGCAGCAGCAGCCGTTCTTCTCTGCGTGAGTAGCTTAATGTTGTTCGTGTGTAATTTACGCTGAGTAGGCTAACCACGTTATTAAATTAATGCATGTAAGGTGAACTAGCAAACAAAGTCGTAGTTACATGCAGCTGTCTTCTTGTTTGGTGGCAGATACTCCCTTCACCCTGGCCAAAAAGGCTAAAATGACCAAAGAAAAAGTGGAAAACAGTTAAACATGAGAGGTTTTTGGACAAAGTTTGTGTTTTTTCCATTGTTTAAGCACTGCTTCCAGCCAAGAGTGATACCATATATGCCCTATAGCTGCAGAAAAGGCTAACATTGTTATCTTTTTACAAAAAAAACAGCTGAACATGAGAGGTTTTTGGACCAATTTTGTGTTCTCCATTCTTTAAGCACCGGTTTGAGCACCGTTTAAGCACCGGCACCGTTTCAAAAGTACCGGTTTGGCACCGATATCGGATAAAACCTAAACGATACCCATCCCTACCGCAGTCACACCCACAGTGGTGGGCGACCATCTGGTAGCCATCCATCGTGAGGGAAAAAGACAGGATGAAAGTTGTTGCTCGAGGTTGATTGTACCTGGGAAATCTAGTGCTAAAGCCCCAGTCACACAGCCCTAGAGACCATTCAATGACTCCTGACAATGATTCGCTCAACAGAAAGCGCTTTGAGTGTTCTGGTAGAATAGAAAAGCTCTATATAAGAACCAGACCATTCACCATTTACCTCACAAGATGGCAAAAACCTTGCAGTTACTTTGGTCACTAGCAAACTTCCACGCAACACTTTCCAGCTACTTTCCGAGCTACAGTATAACTGTGGAAAGTAACTGGAAATGTTGGCTCCAACACAAAGGCACAACCTTTTACTTTGAAGGAGAACATTGTCTAGTCTGCTTGACTAGTACTTAGAAAGTATTTGCAGACAAGTCGGCAAACTTCAGGCGTTTTTGGTGTTCTCGTAGCTTATCATAAGAAAGATTTTAGTGCAGCACCCTGTTTGTGACCATTGTCAACCTTCCAGGAAATACTTGCAAACCACTCAGGGAATACACATTTTTCGTTTGCAAATGGCACTTGTATTACATCCAATGTGGTGGACAGCTCAAAGAATGTCAGCATCACTTGAGAAACCTGTAGTGTCTCACCGATCTCAAGCATTTTCCTCTGCAGTACGGCACAGGAGAGAAACGCTTCGTCCTTACAGGAATGCGTCACCGCTCCCACTGTAATGGAATTGGTGGCGAGGATATTGGCGCTCTCTTCTGACAGGTTCACTCCGGCCATGGAGGCTACGTCATTGATGTCATCATCATCTCTGTCAGTAAACATCAAGTAAAAAAATTCATCAAGAAATTCATTCATGAAATATGGCGCACAATACTAAGACTTCAAAACTATCAATTCAATTTTTAACCCTGTTTAGAGCCAGCTAGAGTTTTTGAAGCAATGAAAAGATGCATTGACATTTAAGCCTTTAATTATTACTTAACTACAGTTGCTGGTTTTCATCTTTCAAGTAAACCTTTTGTTGATAACAAACAAAACTAGAAGGACTGATTTAAATGTCACTTACTTGAAAGTACCACCCGCCTCTTTGAGCTTGTTTTTTTGAGCTGGGGTCAAGGCTGCAACAAGGACTTGTTTAGAACCAGGCGGCCCCTCTGGCCTCAGGGGAACTAGCAGGGACAAAACAGATTAAGTACATTGACTCGCAAAAAACAAATACTGCGAATCACCCAATAAAAGGTGCACATGCACAAACACACACATTCAGAAGTGTTGTTAGACTGACATCCTCACCTGGTTGTAGCTCCTTAAGGTGGACCTGCTGCTGTCCCAGCACGATGTGACTAGGGGCCTGATTCCTGAGAGTCATCACGGGGGTTGTCGGTAAGGTTACCTGAGGTCTCAGAAGTGCTCTTTGCTGCTGAGGCTGGAGAACCTGAAAAGGTAAAAGTTGAAAAGTATTATATTGTACGCTGTATTGTTATTAAGTAAATATTGAAACTCCTTCAGAACTTCTTGCCATCTCATTTTTACTTCACATATCTGTTAGATAAAGCCTAATGTAGCAGCGGTGGATGACTGGACTTCTTTAAGACATTTCTTGAAGACGTTTAACCTCTCATCTGAGAAGTTTCTTTAGTTTCATGAGAGGAAAAACGTCTTCCAGAAATGTCTTAAAAAAGTCCAGTTGCTTTTCTTTCCAAGCTTCTTAGATTACCATGACCTGGATGACTGAGAACCTTCACAGACATATTGAACATTTTGTAGTGTAGAAGTTCTGAAACAGTTCTAGATGAGACTTCTACATTACTCTGCTGCTAGTCTGAGTAAACTATGCAGAATTCTCTCAGATTTAATGGGTGGCTTCTCCCACCTTTCTGCCCAGTTCATTCATTGGTGCACTACAACATCAATAACCAAATAGCCATTAAATATGATGTGTGCAAGTCAGCAGTGACTAGATGCTTGGAGACTTTTTTAGCCTTTATCTTCACCATGCTTGGCAATGCGTTGGTCCTTTATTCCTTAAACAACTGTTTTCTTTTAGTGAACACAGTGATACTAAACAGCTAAATGAGGTCTTCTCCCCATTTAAATAGGTGGAATGCCAGATTTTAAGATCGTCTGCTAATTAGCACCTCATCTAATAAGTATCAATATTACTTCAAAGACTTTTTAGAGCAGAATAAGCAAGAATTCAGAAGTCAAGAAAACATAATTTCTGTGTGTAGAGGTTTCAGTTTCAATGCTCTACAGAAAGAACACAGCATTTATTCAGCGAGGTGTAACGTCAATAAAACATCTTGTAACATGAGCTACCTGAGTCAACATCTAAATGAATTTTACTCACCAGTGAGGGCATTTGTCCTGGTTTGTTAATGCCTGGCTGGAGCAGGGGCCTACTGACTGGTGTAGGAAGGCGAGGGGCTGGGCTACCGAGGACCACTGTAGTGGGAGTGGTAGAGGTGGAGGAGACTGAACCTGAGGCTGGCTGGGCGAGCTGACTCTGCTGGATGAAAGCTGCTGAGTCTGGGGTGAGCTGCCTCAAAGCTGGGAGGCTTCTCTAAAAAATGAAGACAGTTGGACAAATATTACCCTTACAATACAATACAATGTACAAACTTAAAGGAAATGCACACACAAAGCCTCGCATTTTAATGGTCACTGTAAAAGATGCAATAATTATACTTACCTTGAGGAAAGGCACAAGATAAGGTTGGGGTGAGGAGTTGAGCTCTTTGTACAATCTGCTGGTGAACTCTTCAGCTTCCAGTTTGCCCTCCTAATAAAACACAAAATAACATAATGACAGCTGAATGTGGGTGACTGTACCGTCTGTGCGTCCAATCTAAAACACAATCCAGGAGTTTTTACACAAAAAATACATTCAGAATCACTTCCAAAAGGTCTCTCTGTCTCTTTTTTGAGTTGTATACATAAATGGTAATGAATGCACCCACATCAAACCCATCCTATCCCCTCCTGCCTGCCTGCTTCTCTTTGAAAATGAATTTCATACTAGTGGGTGTTTCTCTCTATTTAAAAAGCTTATTATGCATTTTGTAATGATATCAGTGTGGAGAGAGCCTCAGGTTTACTCACTAGCAGATCCTTGACCAGCTCCCTAACAGTGGCTGCAGTTTCTGTGGATTGCTTTCCACTGGATGCCAGCTTGATCAGTGTGGAGAGGAAGTTCTTGCATTTTTTCACATTCTCAATTGTCTCCTGCCAAAAAGGAAACACAGAAAAACCCAATTTTAAAAAATAACCATTCTGTTATACACCACAGTAACTTTTCTTTTTTTTTTTTTAAATACACTACAATAATGTGCAAGTCGTCTTTTCTTTAGTCCTCATTTCTTTACATTTTGCCAGGAAAATGTGTGCTGTGATTTATTCAAATGTGGAAATTCAATATTTGGAATGACCGCCTTTTATTCTTCAACACAGCCTGAACTCTAAGGTAAGCTTTCTTGTCAGTTCTTAAGTAGTCTTCAGGAATAGTTCTCCGCCTTTTTGAAGGACATTCTTAGCTCTTCTTTGAATGTTGGCTTTTTGTTCTGTTCTGTAGAGATGATTTTTGACTTTTTTCCAAAAGTGGATTTGTGAGGTCATTAATGTTGGACAAGAAGTCCTGGCTCACAGTCTCTGTTCTAATTCATCCCAAAGGTGTTCTGTTAGGTTGAGGTCAGGACTCTGTGCAGGGCAGTCAAGTTTGTCCACACCAAACTCACTCATCCATGTCTTTATGGACCTTGCTTTGTACACTGATGCGCAGTCATTTTGGAACTGTTCCCACAAAGTTGAGAGCATGGCTTAGTGCTACCACTTCTTCTTTTGTCCTCCACTTGTCCAGTTTCCAGACGTTTTTTTTAGGACACACTGCACAGTACGTCTGGTTTTCAAGTTCAGGTAAGCTGTAAGCTACCGTTCTGGGAATCACCTTGTTGCTGTTAAAGTACTATTTTATGCCTGTCAAACTTTTCTGATCTTTGACATTTTTGTTAGAGTCAACTAAAAAAAAACTGGGAAGAAATTGTGTGTTTCAGTGGCAGGCTGCTAGTAAAAACAATGCCCAAATATACAATTTAAAATCAGTTCTTTGTCAGGTTGTGTGTTATGTATAGACAAAACACTGCTTCATCCATTGAGTTAGGTGCTTTTTAAAAATCCTTGAATGGTTTATAAATCAGTGTTAAGTGGCTTAAAAAAGGAAGAAGAAAACATATTCCTCTTAAAATGATTAAGTCCAAGGACTGGAATGAGTGAAAAGCCGACAATGTCCAAAGAAAAACTTTGAAAGACCCTCAGAAAGCCTCATGAACTATTGCTGAAGACCACTTGAAAAATGACAAGAAAATCTGGCTCCTTGTAAGCAAAAGATAAAAAAATGAGGGATGACTCAAGACCTTTGTAGTAATTATGTGTCTAATAGAGTAAATGCATCACATGAAGTATTATAAACTCTAAAATACACAGCAAAGCACAGTCATCCAACTCCATTTGATCTATTGCAATTGACACAACTCACTTTACTGAATGCTACTGAGGTAACTGTGGTCCCAGCTGTTTGGCTCACTGTCCTAGAGGTCATTCCGGGTATTGCTGCCCCAACTGAGCTCTGAAAAAGGATATATAAATAAACATAAAGTTATGTCATTTGGATTGCTGAACTGTTTCAAAGACAGCTATTTGCATCATTAGAGAACAGTATGAGATTTAAAGCCATTTCACAGTTGCTCAAGTACATCATTCAATCTTCAGGTTTATATAAGGAAACAGGTGCACTTCTCTTGCAGCGTCTCAGCTGGGCGCTCTACCTTAAAAAAATAATTTCAGTTTGCTGCTTCACCAAGATATTACTGAAAGTCTGGACACCAATAACCATTGTTCTTCTTTTGTCGTTCATTACTAGTTTATAATTTGCAGAGATATTTCTGTGTGTGTTAACACATAACTTGCCCAGGTCGAACAAGGTCCACAAGAGCCAGATTTCCCAATGCCATGCATGACTAACTCAGTGTGATAACTGGTTATAACAGGTGAGCAACCTCACTGTACATCATCCCACATAGATGGAAGCGAAACGAAAAAAGCTGAAGGTAAAATGACAGTAATCCTAGTACAGAAGTCATTTCTCTTAAACTTAATAAAGTGAGTAATAAGCGAATGTCACATTTGTAGATTCGTGTTTGTCAGTGAAGCAGCTGTAATCATTAAAATAAGAAAAAAAGACTTCACACTCTGACTCAAATGCACTTAAGAGAAATGACTTGATATTTTTCCCTCTCTTTTCTCTAATTAAGCTCAACGTGATCACTGAAAAATAGTCCTGCAGTAGCATTTGTATAACAGTCCATGAAAGTAAACATTAAGCCAAACTACTAGAATTGTGCTTTCTAACTGCTTTTACACCCAATATAATATTGACTTAACAGCAGTCATTCTGGCATAAAGTAGCAATTAAATAAACTAAATCTTGCATATAGACATCTGAAAGTAAAATCCATAACATATAAATTGTTCGCATTTTGTATAAACACAATAACTTCTAATTAAAAAGCAATTGGGGGGTTTAAAAGAATTCCCTATACACAACAAACAGAGGATTCTCAAAACACTTTAACTTAAGTAGGTTTCCATTGTATGGCCTATGTGCCTGAAAATATCATGCTCTGAATATTATTTTGTGTCTCTAGCTCACACGCTATTACAAAGAAAATACTGCAAAGGCAGTCACATCAGAAATCAAATATGTTTCGCTGCCAACCGACCTGAAGGATAGGTGGTCTGTGAAGAGTAGTGGTTGCAGTCAGTGATGCAGGAGCTGGACAGCCTGGTCGGATGATGGTGCTGGGAGTCACTTGTCTGCTGATGACAGTGTTTCCAGGAGCCTAAGAAGTGGCAAAAAGCAAAAGTTGACGAGCAACATCCAAGTCTATAAAAAGTTAAAATGCATGAATCTTGCAGCTTTACAAGGCTTAAGACCAATAATAAGATCCACAATGCTGCTCCCCATGTACTGCAAGTTATGCAATCTAATAGTCTGCTCAACAGGTGTTTTCATCAACTGTGTGCAGGTTGAACGTGACCTGAGTCACTAATATGAAGTGAACGATAATTGTTGTGAAAATGATGTTCTTACCTGGCCTGGAGGCACATTCGTTGGTGTAGTGGCCCGAGGTGCCAGGTCTCCCTGCGCCTGGGCTTGCATCTGGGCCAAAGCCTGCTGAGGAATCATCAGCAGCTGTCCACTCTCACTCCGTACAAGCACCATTCCTGACACCCGTCCAAAAAAGAGAAAAAAGAAAACAGAAAATAACATACTATAAACATCAACATAATAACAGTAACCAGCAAATAACAAATGAGCAAATTAGTGTGACTTAAAGACTTAAGTGTGCTTCTCTTAGTAAGTCTGAGGGCATGCAAGTACTATATATACTGTCCTGGGATAACAACATTCAGTTATTTTTGCAATCGTTCAGAAAGACAAAAAAGGAACTAAACTGGTGACTCAGTTAAGTGTGAAACAAATGCCTTATCAACTAACTCCACTCACCCGGTGGAAGCTGGATGTTATGGATACTGGGTTGTCCCGGTGTAGCCTGGGGTAGCCTTGGGGCCAGCATCTGAGGTGCCAGAGCTCGGATTCCGCCAGTAGCGGCAGCTGCCGCCGCAGAAGTCCGGGGAACGGTGACGGCGCCGGGAGTGACAGTAGGCTGCGGTGCCGACTCTGTTATTGTTGTGGGTGGCTCTGCCTTGATGATGTGCGTCCCCGCGCTGATGGCCACAGAACTGGAAGGCTGGCCGTTGTTTACAAGCGGAGTTTGCATGCCGATACCTGTCTGACTCGATGCACTGGCCGCCACAGAAGGGCTCGCGCTATTGTTCCCATTCAAAACTGCACCCGACCCAGCGGTTTGCATAGGCGTCCTGACGAGTGTCACAGTGGGTCCCGTTGCTTGGCTCACAGGCTGAGCTGAAGCCACAACGCTCTGAGAGTTCATGAGCGGGGTCTGAATTACACTGTTTGAAGAGGGGGGCATTGTGACACCGGCCAGCCCTTTTGACAACACTGGTCCACTGTTGACAGCTGTGACAGATATCGCAGCGCTGCTGCTGCTACCAGTGCCACTTGTCACTATCGTCCCCCTGAGAGTGGCAGCGTTTCCTGAATTGTGAGAGTTCATAGTTTGGCTCCCATTGAAAGTCTGCGCCGAGTATGAGCCCACTTTCCCCTGATGATTAGGGAGAAAAGTTATGCCGCTACTAACGACAAGTGTTTTGCCAGGGTCGTGTCCCGTGTTGGAGTCCGTGCTGGCCGTCGATGCGTCCATAGCTGAACCATGGGGAGCTCGTTATGTAGAGACCCCCCGCACTTCAACTTGTTTAACAAGGCGCACAAACAATCTTGAATGCGATGGGGCAAGACTATGTCACAGTTGCTGCTTTTCTCTGTCAGCTCCGGCGATCGCTTTCCGTTTACAGTAGGAGAGACAAAGAGAAAAACAACATTAGTAGTTTACAGCGTACCTGCTTTAGCAATCGTCTTGACCAAGTCCCAGCTGGGCATTAGCTCGAGCTACCCCCTTGTCCCGGAACTATAGCCATGTAATTACCGGCAGCCTCGTCCCTAACCCAGTGGTTGTTGTGACACAAGAACGACAGTTGTGAGTCTACAGAACGTGCAGGATGACAAACTACCGCTTTATTCACCCCTGTGAGTAACAAGAGCTCTTCCAGCGGGCCAGAGCCAACCGCCATCTTCACACTCTTGCGAGCTTGTGAAAAGTGAGGTACTTACCGACTGACGTGCGCTTGCGCACAACAGCTAAAAGTCTCCGAGCAGGGACTTCTGAGAGCTGTGATTGGCTGCTCCACGTGTAAAAGGCGGTACCAATGGCTTCAGCTGTCATTCCAGGGGCTGCTCGAGACGGAACAACATCGTATCGGAGATAATCTGTTTTCGTCAAATATTACACTGTCAGCGACGTGTTTACACTAACACGATAACTATTCGGCTGAAGAATTTCAATATGTGTCGTTTGGTAGAAGAATAATTGGGTTTGCGACAAGCTAACAAACCGAATTTAACAGGTTATTCGCGCTCGGTGCGCTGTGCAAGATGGCTGCAGTGTTATAGCCGAGTGAAGTTGCTGTTGTGATGAGGCGTTTGAGGGCGCCCCACCCTGCTTTAGAGAGGAAATGTACAGTGCAGTCAGCCAGTCATGGGATTTAGAACTTCTTTTTTTGTTTGTTTTTTTTAAGTGTACCGACTGCTATGAATGCCAGCGAAAGAGCAAAGTTTGTTTTGCTTTCATTTTTGTGTTGAAATAAAGATCCAGACGTGCAGGCGTTTATTTTATTCCTTTCAAAAAATTATTCAGCAACTTTGGCAGCAAACTCACAATGGCTCAAACAAGATAATTATTTCCAAGTTTCGTGGTTTTTTTGTTTGTTTGTTTTGTTGTTGTTTGTTTTTTAAGGATTTAAGTTGCTCCAAAATTTAAAAGGGAGAATAATTTATAAAAAATAATATTTTTCTTTTAATAATATTTTAATACAGTCTAAATGTTTTATTTTAAATTTTGTTCTGACCTCCAAAAGAAAATATATATATATATTTTTTAATTATTTGTAAGCAGCTGGAGTAATGTTATATAGTTTTATTTATATATTTTTCAGTTTGATAAATTACATGTCATATACAATCACCATTATTAGGAACACCTTGCTTGTTCTGGGTTGGACCCTGTTTTTACCTTCAGAGTTGTCCAAATTCTTTGTGGCACAGATTGAACATGGTGCTGGAAACATTCTTCAGGCTTTGGGCCCATATTGATGTAGCATCACATAGTCGCTGCAGATTTGCAGACTGTACATCCACACTGTGAAGCTCCCACTCCAGCACATCCCAGATGTCATGTATTGGGTTGGGATCTGGTGACTGTGGAGGCAACCTGAGTCCAATGAACCCATTGCAATGTTTAAGAAACTAGTTTGAGAGTATTTGAGCTTTAAGCAGTTTCTTATCCTGCTGGAACCATTAGAAGACTGTACCTTCAGTATGTGATCATAAGGGAATGGACATGGTAAATAATGATATTCAGGTAGTCTGTAGGATTAAAAACATGCTCAACTGGTACTAAGAGACCCAAAGTGTGTCAAAAAATATCCCCCACACCAGTACACCAGCAGAAACAACTACAAGGCTAGATGGATCCATGGTGCAGCAGAAACTGAGCCTCATCAGACCATGCAATGTTTTTTTTTTCCAGTTTTTCATTGTCCACCTGTAGTGTGTGTATTCTAGCCTCAGTTTTTTGTTCTTAGTTTACAGGAGTGGCATCCGGTGTGGTCATCTGCTGCTGTAGCCCATCCCCTTCGAGGTGTGTTGTGCATGCACTCTTCTGCATACTCTAATTGCAATGAGTGGTTATTTGAGTTTCTGTTGCCATCCCATCAGCTCAAAGCAGTCTGGCCATTCACCTCTGACCGCTAGGATCACCAAGGCGTTTTTTGGTTTCTTCCTTTTTGTTTTTTCTCAGACGACTGCCACCAACTGGATATTTTCTCTTTGCAGACCATTCCCTGTAAATCCTGGAGATAGTTGTGAGGCAAAATCCCAGATCAGGCCACACTCCAGCACCACCAACCATGCTACATTCAAAGCCACTTAAACATCAGTAGGTCATTTTGATCATTTTTACATGCCTAAATTCATTAGGGTGCAGCCATGAAATTAGTTGAACAGATGTACCTGTTGCCACGGGCGACCGTGGCTCAGGGGGTTGGGATGCGCATCTGTAACCGGAAGGTTGCCGGTTCGATCCCTGGGCTCTCTGTCCTGGTCGTTGTGTCCTTGGGCAAGACACTTTACCCTACCGCCTACTGGTGATGGCCAGAGGGGCCGATGGCGCGATATGGCAGCCTCGCTTCTGTCAGTCTGCCCCAGGGCAGCTGTGGCTACAACCGTAGCTTGCCTCCACCGGTGTGTGAATGTGAGAGTGAATGAATAGTGGCATTGTAAAGCGCTTTGGGTGCCTTGAAAAGCGCTATATAAAAATCCAATCCATTATTATTATTATTATTGAAGTGGCCAGGGAGTAAGCTGGTATATATTAGTATGTATATCAGGGGTGGGGAACTCCAGGCCTCAAGGGCCGGTGTCCTGCAGGTTTTAGATGTGTCCTTGATCCAACACAGCTCATTTAAATGGCTAAATTACCTTGGAAGTTCTCCAGAGGCCTGGTAATGAACTAATCATTTGATTCAGGTTTGTTGACCCAGGGTTGACCCTAAAACCTGCAGGACACTGGCCCTCGAGGCCTGGAGTTCCCCTACCCCTGATGTATATGTTTATTGAAGTTAAACAATCCTGTCCTATACCATAACGACAGCAAAACTAATTTTTAACCGCTAGCTGCTGGTGAGTTTGTTAGTGGACACCTCAGATCTGTTTGGGCTTAGCGTTTAACACCAGCGAGCCCGCTTCCAGTTTTACTTAATTCGCTCTTGCTTTTGTAACTAGCGGTGTATGCCGACTGAGTAAAGAAACTACCCCCGTTTTACACACAGCTGCAAAGAGGTGCAGCCCTGCCAATCTTATAAAGTGCACAGGTGCTTTCCATCATGCACATTGTGGATTAGTTAAGGTGTGCGTGGCGTGGCTTCTCACTCTGTAGGTGAAGTTTGATCTGAAAGCATAGTTTTACTGCAAGCATGAGTGCCGGAGGAACTCCTTACATTGGCAGTAAAATAAGTTTAATATCCAAGGCACAGATTCGTTATGAGGGCATTTTGTCTTCTGTGGACACAGACAGGTCCACAGTTGCTTTAGCAAAAGGTAGGTTGATGCTTTACAGGATGTGGCTCGAGGCTGTGTTTACTCCTCAGTTTTCTGCATGTTAAGTCTTAAACAAAATTTGCTGCAGTTTAAAAAACAGCTGACTTGCTTTATGTCATTTCAACATATTTTCCCAGTTATATCTTACGGCACTGAAGACCGGCACACAGATAGACCAGTGCCACCCAAAGATGAAGTTTATGAATTCATAATCTTCAGGGGCAGTGACATAAAAGATATTACTGTGTCTGAGCCACCAAAACCACACCATGGACTTCCTCGGGACCCTGCTATTGTTCAGGTGAGTAAGTGAAGGAGATTCAACTTAATTTTGTTTCCTCACTGTAGATTTATTTGAAATTGATAGAAAGTTTCATAAAAGTTCATTTTTGTCTTTATTGTTGTGGGATCAGTCATCAATTGCCAGCTCCTCTGCAATGTATCACCCACGCTGGAGTCCTTACAGAGACATGATGCCCACCTACAATCAGCTGGCTGCTAGCTCTCTACTCAACCAGCAGTACAGTGCAGCACTGGGACTAGGTACAGAGTTCTTAATATAATAGAGGATTTGTTATATATTTGTTTGTGTAAATCTGTGTTTCCAGCATAGAAAATGGTCTTGCACCACTAGGCTTCTTTGTGCTCTCTCAATTCTAGGACTTTCAGGCCAAGCCAGAAGAGCCCCTATGGTTGAACAGGCTGTCCAGACCATGCCTTTGGTCAGTGCTGCACAGAAAAAGGGAAAGACTACAACCCAGCCACAGAACAAACCGCTGGTGCGTCCAGTTCAGCGGTCTGGACAGGCTGGTGCCCAGGTTCAAAAAGAGAATATACCCACCAGTAAGCGGACTTTAACAGTGAACCTTTACTTTAACATCAGTTGACTTCATTGCATTCCTTTAAGTCCACCACAATAAGGAGAAAGATGATCATATATCATTTTAGGACAGGCACCATCTCAGCCAAGTGCTGCCTCAGCTGAAGGCCAAAATACTGGAAACCAGAAACTAAGGCAGAGACAAGGTATCCACATTTAAAATGTGCATTGTGAGCCGCTAATTGCTGAATGGCAGTAGGTTTGCTTGACTCTTTCTGCGGGAAAATTAACTGCAATTATATTTATAAAACAAAATTTTGCCCATCTGCCTGGAAGCATTAAATTACCAAATGAAATGTCTCATACTAGATGAACTGGTTTGAGAACCAGTTTTAACTGTGTGGTGTTGTTTTTTTTTTTGTTTTGTTTTTTTTCCTTCCCCTCTAAATGCTTATTTGCAGGCAGCCGCAGGTCCAGAAACAGAAGTAGAGGCCAACTAATAGTGAAAAACACAAAGGCTTCAACTTTGGCATTTGAGTCAGATTTTGATTTTGAAAGTGCAAATGCTCAGTTTAAAGATCTTACGAAGCAAAATGTTGGTATGTTTTAAAGCTCACCAATCAATTCAGTTTTATTTGAGGTGACATAAACTGAGCTGAGTATATACATGTATTTTGCAGTTGAGGAGTCTTGGGAGACCCAGGACAGCCCTCCTGAACAGGAGGAGGAGCCTCTCAGAGATAAGTACTATGACAAAGCCAAGTGTTTCTTTGATAACATCTCATCAGACCTCAAGCCCAGGTGACCTAAACAGTTTATTTGTAATATTTGTTTTGTGAAGCTCTGTAATATACTTACTCCCACCCCACAAAAAAAATGTGCCTTTTAGGAGGACCACCTGGGCTGAGGAGAAAAAGTTGAACATAGAAACATTTGGAGTTCCTGGTCGCTTCCTGAGAGGCAGAGGATTCAGGGGGCGTGGACGCAGAGGGCTGAACGCCACTGAGCAGCGAGCGCTTCCAAAAGTTGGTAGTGGCAGAGTGTGAAGGATTTCCTTTTGTTAAAACTGTTGTACATACTGTAGTTTGACTTGTTTAAGAGGAACCTCCTTGAGTTCCAACCTCTGCAACAGCACTCAGTGAAGATTTTTTTTTTTGTTTTTTGTTTATCCCAAATGCAAATTTGTATTTTGGATCCTTACATGAAATGGGAGAGCAGTTTCTTTTAATCCAGCAACTGTGCACTTAAAGAAAAAAGGAAAAAAAGAAAAAGCAATATTGTTACTTAGTTTGAAACATGGGATGTGGAATTTCTTGTTTTTTTTTTTGTTTTTTTTTTTTAATTAAATGTTTGTATAAATTTACACATACTTAGCTGTCCAAATGGGTTCTGGAAGACAGGTTTGTCAAAATGGACAACTGTACTATTGTGGTTTTGTTTTGGCTTCTGCTTGTGTTGTGTTTTTTTTTTTTTTTTTTTTCTTTCCCCAGTTTGATATAAAAACTGAAGAAGCATGTGGCACAGTAATAAATATGTGATTAACAATATGGCTCTCTCGTAGCATTTCTCCTGCAGAAGTGGTCGCCACAAACCCTTTTTAGTCTCTCCTCCTAATAGAATATAGGAATTGAATGTTCTTCCTCACACTTGGAGCAGAAATGGTTTACATGTCGTAATATCTTGAGTCCTGTCGTTGTGTTGGGCTGCAAATAGAAGTGAGTTGGTGGCACTTTGGGCCCAGATCTTCCAGTGTGTCCTGATATGAACCATCTTCAGAAATACTGATCCTATTCAGCTCTGAGTCCCCCTCCTGTGCGTAGATGTGAAGGTCACTGTCTGAGTCCCTGGATGCAAACTGCATTTCGTTGCCCTGTGCATGTGCAATGACAATAAAGTTGAATTCTATTCTATTTTTCTCTGGGAGAGAGGTTGTCTTCTGTAAAAGGTGGCACATGCAAATGTGCCAGCAGTGATTATTTTTATTTTTAAATAATGCAGCATAATGGACTAAAGACTACCAACCTGATGAAGTGGCATGAGTTCAATGGACTCCGTAGCACAGCTCATGTTTTGTGATTGGAGGACGTTCATGTTGCCCATATCATCAAACTGCACAAAGAAAGTTCACCCATTTCTTCATCTCTGACTTCAAAGTAAAAATTACAAAGATCTCTGGTGTTCTACCTGATGGCTGCTGTCATAGCCAGTGGTTATTAGAGATTTCCCGTCTGACTGAAATTTGAAAAAGAAACCATTTAATATTTTAAGATCCATTTGTAAGACATCCTTGATCTTCTATGGGTGTGTACAACCTGGTTCTGAGGGTAGCTGTGTGGGTAGGACAGGCTTTCTCTTCTTAAATTCTCACATGGTGAGTGGATTTCCTGTTGGGAAAGGGTGACAAGACCAGGAGGTGATCTGTAGAGGAATCTGTTCACACTTTGAAGGGATGCATTTTACAAAAGTACATGCTCCATGGAAGAACGACCTACCTTAGGTTGTGAGTCCTTGGCTGTCATGCATATAGAAGCCAGTTGGTGAAACTTTGGACCCAGATCTTCCAGTGTGTCCTGAAATGAGCCCTCTTCAGAAATACTGATTGCCTCCAGCTCTGGGATGGTGTCTGAGTCTAGCTCTGAATAGATGTGAAGCTCATCGTCTAGCAAGTCCCCTTCTTTCTCCCGCAGAGAGGTTAGCTTTTGTAAAGAGCGGAACATGTCAAAAGCAAATACAAATATGCCTGAAGTGATTTGTTTTTTAATGGTACATGCTCATACATTTTTATTAATTTTTTTAAAAATAATGCAGCATAGGAGATGTGACATACTTAAGACTACCAACCTGATGAAGCTGCATGTCATTAGACTCCGTAGCACAGCTCACGGTTTGTGTTTGGAGGACGTTCATATTGCTCATGTCTTCAAACTGCACACAAAAGGTTCACATTTCTTTATCTCTGATTTCAAAGTAAAAGATTACAAACACAAATCTCTGGTGTTCTACCTGATGGCTGCTGTCATAGCCAGTGGTTATTGGAAAATTCCAGTTGGACTGAAATTTAAAGAACACAAACATATATTTATTATTTTAAGATCCATTTGTAAGTCATCCTCGATCTTCTGTGGGTGTGTACAACCTGGTTCCCAGTGTAGCTGTATTGGCTGTATTGGCTTTCTCTTCTGAAATCCCCAAAGCGTGGGTGGATGGACCTCTGTGTAAAATCCTGTTCAAAAGGATGACAAGACCAGGAGGTAATCTATAGAGGATTCTGTTTATCACACTTTCAAGAGATGCTTTTACAAAAGTACATGCTCCATGGAAGAATGACCTACCCTAGGTTGTGAGCGTAAGCTCCGAAAACTGCCAAAAGCCTGAACTTCATTCATACCCACCCTTGCTGAATATCTCCCATTTCTCATCCCATTCAGTGGAATATGGAAATTAGATTGATTATATTGCTCCATACAAACTGGTTTTTCGATAATAGTGGGAGGAATCTTTAAAGAAAAAGAAATGGTTTAATGATATTTGCCTTAAAATGGGTCATTTGCATGGATGCAAATGTTTCTAAACAGTGACCTCGCAGTTGTCTCCTGGTGCCTCAGTGTTTGATTGGAGGAGGACTCCTCCTGAACAATCTTCAGGCTCCATAGTGACAAACTCTCTTTTGGACGAGATGCTGAGTGCCAGCAGCAGCAGAGCTGTCAAAGATTAAAATAAAACTTATACTGGGTTCTTAGAGATGTTAGCACACATATCACAGTTCTCCTACACTAAAGTAAACGGTGTGTTTCTTACACAGAAGTAGTAAGAGTGAACAAATTATTATGCATAAAGCATAAGGGCCAATGTTTATTTCAGATTTCTGGCGAGTTTGACAGTTTGGTGTCACAGTGCAGCCACATGCAGTCACACTGAGGTTGTAAACTTTAAATGCTCCCTGCATGTCGGAGATCTTTAGATGAATTGTGTGTTGACCAGAGGACACACCGGGCTCCTTCACCAGACCAGCTGTGTAACCTTGAAGAAAAGATCACAAAATGATAGGATACTTTAGGAGTTCTGGCTTTTGTGCTTGTTTTTCTGTAATATGTCACTAAATACACGAAGGATGTTTCTACCATAGCCAGGATTCAGTCTCCATTTTCCTTCAACATTTCCCAACAGTTCAAAAGTGAAAGGCCCTCCATAAGGTTCTTCATCTGGGTCAAAGGCCTCGATGTTGGTGGTTGTGGGGGCATCAGACACACACACATCCAGGCTGTCCACTGTTAGCTGTGGCACATTGTCATTCTGGTCCCACACATGGATATGTAGTGTAGCTGTTCCTGTCATTGGTGGTATACCTGTCCAAGATGCAAGAAATGTAGTACAAAAAAAGCTGTTTGTGTTTTAAAAGTCAGAGTGTGTGTTTACCTTTGTCAACTGCATACACTAAGATGGTGTAGGTCCCGTTAACAACGTGTGGAGATTCTCTGTCGGGCGTCTTTATCACTGTGATGTTTCCTGTGAGGGGATCCACCGTCACCCAGCCAGCAGGATCATTTCCTACCTTGTAACTGTGGACAGATTCAGTGCACTTAGACAGAACTGAACAGCTTCAGATCAACGTTCAGAGATGTTTAATCAAATAAATCGCTTACACAAACTCTTTGGAATAACTGGAGTCAGGATCCACAGCCGTCACTTTATCAACCCAGGTTCCAGCGGGTACGTTCTCCATCACCGTGACCTCTTTCACCGTCATGCTGAATTTAGGAGGGTTGTTGGCATCCTCCACATCAATGGTGACTTTCACAGACTGAGGTTCAGCTGCACCAGAGGGATCATGGCCTTCAATGGTGTCAACTTTCCAGAGGCCTGAGGGCGTCCTCTCTTTTACTTCACAGGAGTAATACGGTGCCTCGTTTTCCACTGAGATCAACAGCTCCCTCTGCGCCCCATTCTCAAAGTCTAAAGGCTGAAATTAAACAACAGAGTTGCAAAATCAGTAAATTGTTATTTGTGAAATTCAAAAAATATTGTCAGCATCATTATATAAGAGGATAATAATTTTAAAAAAAGCTGTGGGTGTCATTGTAACGTATAGCATGCAGTCAAACACCACTTACTTTAACTACTGTCAGGATCCCATCATTAGTCTCTAAGTCTGTTAGTATCTCGAAGTTCTCTCTCTCGTCACCATGTATGGTGTATTTGGCTCTCCATGCAGAGGTGTGGGGGGTGTCTTTGTCTGTCACATGCAGCCTCAGAGGTGAGACCCCAGTCTCAAGCTCCTTCACTTTACCAGTGCCCTGTTGTTTGAATACAGAGTGTATAAACCTGTAGAAGAATTTCCCATTGCTAATACACAATTTTAAGTATACATTTTTTCTTATGTGTCTATTATAATTTATGCAATTATAGAGTCAGTGTGGTCTATTCACAAGCAGATATGATTTTATAAAATAATGATTTGGTGGTTATGTAAAGTATGGAGCAAGCCAACTACACAAGTTTATTAAAGTAATACTGTGTAAAACTGTGATTGCTTGATGTCAGTAGATTGCAATCACTTAAGTTCTGTTTTATTATCCTTCCCAATTCAAGTCCATAATCATTAAATTTAGTCCAGCAACTTTCTCCTTCCCTTTGGAGCAGATCTGAATACACCCCAGAGTTTTTCCATATCTGTGGAAGGCTGTCAGTTCACAGTTTACCTTAGATGTCAATGTTGGGTAAGAGTTCCATATGAGTTAGTGAGAAGAGAAGCTCTCTTCTGTCCAATGACAGCCATGCTGAGGTGCAATGTTCAGATACGCTGGTGTTTTCTGTCGCTAAGTGATGCTATTAGCATTCATTAGCTACTGTTACCAGCGTTAGTGAAACTTTCTATAAAGTGAATGTAACTTTGCTGTACTCTGACACTTAGTGAATAAACTCTCATATGATGTGAAAATGCACTCAAACTGTTTATTAGAGGGAAACTGAGAGAGCTTTCACAGCTTTCACAATAAGCAAATCTGCTTCTATGCATTTTAATGGATTAAATATGAGTTTATGAGAAGGTATTAATTTGGCATAAATAGACAAAAATCTATATATTAATGAGAATAATATCTATTTTTTCAATTATAAAACATAAAACATTACTGACTGCACCTTTAAAACGTAAACTCATTGTGACTGCAGTATAAATATGAGTTTATATTTATGTTTGACGAACCACCAAGGTGTCTTGCCTTCTGTTGTGTATACACTACACATCAGTATCAGGTTACAGGTGTGAAACTCCTGAAACTGGTGCTGTTTGGAGTTTAAAACACCAACTGACTGCCTACCGTTTGACCGCTGATGACTGGAAGGTGGTTGTTGCCATCCCGTACATGAATTACAACAGTGGTTGAACTGGACAGGCTGACTATTTCACCGTGGTCTTTGGCCTCCACCGTTAATGTAAACTTCTCAGCCACCTTAACAAAAGCAAATGGAGAGTTTTACATTAATAGGCTAATAGCATAACAATGTATTCATAGGATACATAGATCCTAGTGTATCCTAGACAGTGGCTCCTACAGTAGTTAGACCATTATGCACAAAACTTACAGATGTTGTTTTGTATTACACGAATGGGTTTTTTTTTATAATAAGGAAACATTTGTAACCTTTGTGATATTTGCAAAGAATCTGTTGCTGCTCAAAGTGAGCATGCGCATCTGCATAAATAGCTCCGTAAGTTTTACTTACTCGAGTAAAGAACTAGCCAAATCGTTCTCCTTACTCATCTTTAAAATGTTTCGTGCTCCTGACATATCAACAAAAGAGTCTCTTACCTCATGATTTAAACATCCTTTGAATGAAACGTATCCAGACTCATCAACGAAGAATTCAGTGTCTCTAACATTTGGAGACACAGATTTGATTTCATAGTGGAAGGTTGAGTTTAGTGTTCCGCTCTCGTCTATGTCAGTAGCATGCACGTTCAAAAGATTGGAGCCTGTTGGGAAATAAACAATTAAGGAGCATATATAATACTCAGTGTTTAATTCAATTCCAAGGAAGAAGCACACACACACACACACACACACACACACACACACACACACACACACACACACACAGGGCCAGATAGATAAACACACAGACATGACTCACACAGACACAGTGGGGGAAATAATTATTTGATCCCCTGCTGCTAATTTAACTTTGCTCACTACATTAGAAATGAAGAGCCTCTTTTAATTTCTAATGTAGTTTTATTTTAGTGGAAAGAGACAGAATATCTACCAAAAATCCAGAAAAAACACATCACATTAAAAGTTGTAGGCACACAGGTTCCAATCAATCAATCAATTACAGATCCTCCTAATCTCAGCTTGTTATGTATATGAAGTATACCCATCCTCAGAGTCATTTTCTTTCATTCCAACCTCTCCACCACCACAGGCAAGACCAAAGAGCTGTCAAAGGATGTCGATACAAGAATGGGCTTGTAGTCCACTCTTGCCCCGTGGAGGTGGGCTGGAATGGACTACAAGCCCATTCATGTCCCCGACACCTCGTTGAGATGGTAACAAGTGGTGATGCAATTGTTCAGCAATGGAAGCAGTAAAAAAACGACCAAAGTGCCATTCTGTCTCTCACCATTAAAATGAAACTATGATAAAAAAAATGTATTCATTTGTAAGTGAGCCAACTTACAGAACTAGCGGGGATCAAATAATTATATGTACATATATATTATTATTATTATTATTTTTTACCTGTGTTTTCCTGATCAACAGTAGTCTCATACAGACTGTTCTCAAAGCGTGGTGGGTTGTCATTGATGTCCTTTATGAAAATCTCAAGTCGTAACCTGGTAACCTGTCTGGTGTCAGTTGACATGTTCATCTTTCTGGCCTCACATATTAGCTAGACATCAAATGATACCATGAAGACTTAGTTACAATAGAAAATAAATAGTAAATATTGTGATCTATGACATGGAAAGATTATCATTAAGTGGTAAAGTTCTGTGACAAGAAGTTAAAATAATTTTAAAGATTTTTTTCAGCCTTTTTTATGCAACCAAAGTAACAAAATTTTACATTTCTAGTATGAAATCAGGTAAAGCTTCTGACGATATGCTGACAGAAACGTAAAGTGTAAAAACTGTTGGTTAACAATAAGCATGAGCATGCTTAATCTGCACTCTCATTAATAGTAACTACTCCACAATAACAGGTGTTCACTGTCACTATGAATAATTTGTACATGAACAGAAAGACTGTGGGATCACTACATGTTGGCGTTTAGCGAGTGTTGATTCTAACCTCAAGTTTTTGCCACTCCTCATAGTCCACAGCCTTGTGGACGTACAACATGCCAGACTCTTTGTCAATGGAGATGACTCCCATCGGCGCCTCATCCACCCCTTCTCCATAGAGTTGAAAGGTTAGTCGATTTTGCCTATCAATATTCACCTACAACACAACAGTAAATGTTTGCAAACGTAAACGTCCGTTTTGTGATTTTAAATGTATCACTGATTTTATTGCTGTGAACCTGGGCATGATTAAATAAAGAAACGTGCAAGTATCAAAGGAATGCAGGTGTTAAATCAGCTTTAATCAATGAACTGATTATTTTTGCATTATTAGTATTCGTTTTTTGGTAGCTACATTAAAAAAGTTCACTTGAAAATTAAATTCACTGTGCATTTTATTCCACAAAAAAATTAATTTGAAGCGTAAAAACCTATACATAAAAGTTTGTTTTTTTCTGTCATTTTCTGGTTACATTTCTCACCTTGCCCAACTCATATGGGAATGGCCCTGGATAACCCTCCTCAAGCTCAAACGAGTCAGTAGTCCATTCCCTCCTGTGACGGCTCAGCCGCTCTGAGCTTCTAGCACCTGATAAACAATAAACCTGGAAGGCAAACAGTCAGTCAAAGCAGGAATGTTAGGGGATGGGCTTACGGTGAAGTTATAATTTATGCGTCTGGGGTAATGAACTTCTTAAAAGCTCACTGTTGCATAGTTGGTAAACCAGTTTTGATAAGGTGCGCACACACGTATTTCTGCAGATATGCAAAGGCTTTCCGAGTATAGCGTGATAAGAGAAATGAACCTGTTCAAAAGGAGGTCCCAGATTTGTATCGCCGAAAACAAAACATTAACTCCATTTTAAGCAATTTCAGAAAATGTTTTCAAGAATTTTGCCTTTCGTAGCCATGTGATACGACCGATGAAGAGATCCATTAGGGCACGCAGTATTTGCGCACATAATTAGCATGTCTGACAAAGGAAAAGTCAAAGGAATACAAAAGTAATTGCTACGTACCAATAAAAAGAAGTAGCGCATGACCTTTGTTCACTGCAGTCAGCTCAGAGTGAGTAAGGACTGACTTCAGTCAGCAAGCCCAGCCTTCTTTCCACACCCACATATGCAACCGTAAAATCCTGTTTTTGTACGCGCGTGTGTGTGCGCACGCGTGTTTCTATGTTTGCGTGTGTGTCTGTTTACCTGCCTTTCCATGGAACCAGCTGTGACTGACAGCCGAAAATCAAAATAGGACAAACTCAGTCTAACGAATAGAAGCCGTGTTTTGTGCCTTTAGTTCCTTGACTGCTTTAGTTTGGCGATAGGTTTGTTATGTCTAAATATTGGTCTAGTGCTAGTTGCTGTTTTATTGTGATGGCCTGTTATCTTGTGCTTTGTATTTAGTTCTACCTTCCTACTCTCATGGTCTGTGTTTAGCCGTCCTCCCACCTGTGTCCTCTTCCCTTGTTATATGGTGTGTTTTTGTCTCATTTTCCACTTGTCCGTTGTCCTTTGCTCCCTCATGTCTGTGCTTCTCCTTGTTCTGTGTATTTTGTAGAAGTTTCATTGTGTTGGATTCTTTGTTTGTAACCTGCAGTTATTTTGTAAGAGCTCATCATTAAAGCTGCTTTTTGAGATTAAGTCTTGTTTATACTGTGTATGCATTTTGGGTCCATCTCCTTCCTGCCAATTAGCGATCCTGGACAAAAAGCAAAAACAAAAGAGTTTGTACAATGCTAAACTTGCTTGCTTGAAAGTCAATATTTGTTATTACCACTTTTATTTTTCAACAGAGTCTAGTTAAGGTTTCTTGTAATTATTTTTACTAGTCCTCAGGAATAGTTCTCCAGGCTTCTTGAAGATTATTCAAAGCTCTTCTTTCAATGTTGTCTTTCTCTCTGTCAAGATGATGCCGCAGTCCTTCAATAATGCTGGGCTGCGGGGAGGCCAATCCATGACTAACAGTGGAAATTTTTATTAAACCTTGTCAACTGGTAGTCATGTGGGGTCCGGAGCTCTACAGCCTTCTAGCCTTCCACAGTTACTACTGTGGAGAAACGTGTAGTGAACTCCACCACCACAGGCCAGTACTTAGGGTGTGGACTTGAACTTGTGCCAAGCTGCTTTGCCTGGGTGGATTTCTGGCTGCGGGGCTGAGGTCCCGATACATCAATGTATTTTAATTTGTTTTAGACTGATGTACTTTGACAGGGAAGAGCTGAAGCTTATTTTGACGGCTGTCGATATTGTTGTTTTGTTTATGTGTTTTATTTTACTGTCTCAGTAGGCACCTCATGTATTTATTGTATTTTAGAGAGGTTTACCCTTTTTTATATATATTGTTGCAGACAGTGAAGGCACTGCATGGAAAACTAATCGTTTTTTTCTTTCCGTTTTTTGCATGCACCGTGGTGAGCTTGAGTGGAAACGGCACTGAATATTTTCTTTTTTATAGTGTTTTGTCCGGTTGGGGTTCAGGGTGAGTTGCCGTCCCTTTTAAACGTGTGTCATATGTTGATTTGTGTTTAACAGGTTCCCCACAGCGCTTATCCTGTCCCCCACGTACAATCATACAATTTTAAAGTTTTAACCGTATTTAATGAAGTAAAGCTTTTAATTGTTTTAGGTGCTACTGTTACATGTTTACTTTTATTTTGTGTTAACATTAAACCCATTTTAACTGACTGTATGGCTACGGCTCTGTCCTATTGAAGTAGGTACCTACCATGGGTCACACTGTGGTTATTAAGACAAATGTGATAAGCATTTTGGCATGTGTGATGAGATGCTGCAAATATTTTATCACACTGTGGTGGGCAGTGCTCTCTATTATACTGTGGTGTTTTGGTGGTGCAGCCCGACAGACAAACACTTCTACAACACTGTCCACTAGAGACACATGAATGAAATGCAGTGTCATTAAAAACACTTTATTTTTTGCCATATTCTTCAATGATCTTTATTTAAAAATGTAATATATTTACATGTGATTAAACTTTTAAGCATTACGCTGACTGATGGATGAGAGGACAATGAATGCTTTCTCGTCCTTCTGTCATGCTCCATAGAGTGTCTGAGGGGGTTTTCCACTTGGTATCGGGATTCTGTGTCCACCTTCAGAGGTGGAGTTTCCAGCGTCTCACCTGGGCCTCATCTGCAAACAATCAGCAGGAGGGCTTTTTAAACCAGCGCTGTCTGCTACTCCTCGCCAGTTTGTTCTGCTATCTACAGTGGTAACTAGGCTCCACCTCTGCTCCAATTCTGGCTTCTCCATGTTTAACCTTGTTTTCCCTGTGTTTAGATCTCCTCTGCCAACATATTCGTCCAGCAACTTCTTCTCCCCTGTTGCAGAATTCCCTTTGGATTGTTCCCATCACGACCCAGGTGATCAGTCTCTCCATAGCTTTTCCTCTGGTACCTGCTCTCTGCTGACACTCCATCTCTAGCCACGTTCTCCATTCCTTCTCCTTAAATAAACTCTTATAAATAGTTTAACCATGTGCTTTGAATTTGCATTTGGGTCTAAGCCTTCTACTGAGGGAATATCTCTTCACAGTAACATCTATTCAATTTTCTGTTCAATTCAATTTTATTTATACAGCGCCAAATCACAACAAAAGTCGCCTCAAGGCGTTATATTCTAAGGTAGAGCCTACAATAATATTTACAAAGAAAGACCCAACAATCAAATGACCCCCTATGAGCAAGCACTTTGGCGACAGTGGGAAGGAAAAACTCATTTTTAACAGGAAGAAACCTCCAGCAGTACCACGCTCAGGGAGGGGCAGGCATCTGCTGCAACCGTTTGGGGTGAGAGAAGGAAGACAGGATAAAAGACATGCTGTGGAAGAGAGACAGAGATTAATCACAAGTATTATTCAATACAGGGAGGTCTGTTAACACATTTCGAATGAGAAAGGTGGATGAAAAGGAAAAACGCGATGCATCACGGGAATCCCTCAGGAGCCTACGCCTTGCAGCATAACTAAGGGAGGATTCAGGTTCACCTGAGTTGGCTATCAGCCTACTAAAAGGATACTGAAAAAACCTGTTGAAATAGTGTTAGTTGTCATTACTTGTGCTGGTGGACTCAGAAGTTTGCAAACACGCAAGTATTCCTCTTCTTCCTCAAAATCCTCTCAGGACCACTTCCTCGAGCCTCCAGTTTCATGGTTGTCAAGCTCTTCAAGTTCATCCCCAAAAATGTTCATCACGACTGCTCTCAGAGTGATCATACACAGTTGAGCTTGTCCCTGAATCAGAGTTTGCAAGCCTGAGTGTTTTGCTGTTCTCTTCTTCATCTACACTCTCTGGGCTTTTTCGTGGATCCACCAGGCAGTGGTTCTTCTTTTATTACCTGCTGATTGATGTCCTCATCAGCAATATTACCAACATGAGAACAGCCCTCGCTATCAGTGTCACAGTCAGAAATGAAGTCGGAGTCATCATCAGAAAACTCCTCGCACCATCTGATTCTTTTGTTCTTCATCAATCTCTCTAGACATCCTCCTGATCCTCCTGGATACACCTGGCTGAGGGTCCTCTTCTGGGATGTACTGGTGAACATCCACACAGTCTTCAAATGAGAATCATCATTTTCAATGCCAACAACAACAGCATTATTATCCACCACATTTAAATTCTAAAAACAAAGTCAAACGTTGTCACGAACATGGAAAAATCCTAACCATGTAGAAATGTTGACCAATCAGAAGTCTAGAAGCCTGGGAGGAAAAGAATAAACAGGGTTTTGTGCCCTCACAAAACCTTAAGTACTTCTGAAAAGTTTTTGTGTTTTTCTGGAAAGGGAGCTAATTTTGTGTTACTTTTCAAGTACCTTCATCATTTCAAATGTTAATAGCTAAAGACAGCATTTTGGCTGGTGTAGACTCACAACTTTGGAATGGACAAAATGCATACAGCATAAATAAAACTAATTAAAACAATTTTTTTTATTCAAAACCGACATCAGGATTTGTATTGTGAGAGCGTCTGTGTTGAATGGAGAAGCTACATCCCATGTTCACTCTGATGCCTCTGTCTTTCTAAATGGAGGGACATAAACTGTGTGTGTATATGTAAGCGTGTAAAAACTGCAGATACTAAGAATAACAGCAACAGTATTTTGTCTATATCTGCCATTGTAGAAATTTATCTCATGTAAACAATAACGTGACCACAGTGTGATGTCAAAAACGGCGCACACTTTTGACGTTGCCTGAGTAAATCTCCGTTTTCCTCGTCCACACCTAAACGCTAAAATGTAGTTTTCAAAAATCTCCACCCTGGCAGGAGTTTTTAAAAATGTCACCTTTCAGTGACCCAAAATGCAGTTTACGTGTGGACGAAAGGCCCAAATGCATAGAAAAAGCTGCATTTCGAAAAATACCCATGAACATGTGGACGTACTCAGTTTCTCAAAAAATCTCTCAGAAATTCTAATAGTTTGTTTGAGAAAAAAACTTAAATTTGAGCTTACTTTAGTTCTTGGATGGTAATAATATAAATTACACAGCAGTTAATCCTCAGGAGTAGAAATTTCACTAAATAGTCGTCTTCTTTCATACGGTTGCAGTGTCTCTTCAGTTTTGTGTTGATATGCTGATGTTTTCATTCAAAAGATGTTTAAATGCTCACTGCAGTGATGTCCCTTAAGCATCATAGACTGCAGAATATATATAGATTCTTTTTACTTTTAAGTTGTATGCTCAGATTTTGATATCTTTTATATGGAGACAAAAAAAATACTCAAAACAATTAAAGAAAAATAAAGCAGTCAATGTGTTATTTAAATTTTTAATTTATTCTAATAGTTACTGTAAAATTCTCCGCTAAGAGATTCATCTTGGCCTTCTTGCAGGATTAAAGCTAAAAAATTAGTACACACACAACATATAATTCATTTCTTTATGCTTGTAAGGCAAAAATGAAGAGACTGCGCTGACAGTCAAAAGAGACGAAGAGGAACTCAGATACCAGCTATGCTGAAGTTTTCACAACATCACTCGAGTTTTGGAGGTAAAAGGCAAGCAAGGACCACGTCAGGGTGGAGTTTACAGATTATTTTTTCCACTATGAAGGTGCGGGTTGTGGGTAGTGAGACCATCTAATGTCATATAATCTTTAGCTTGAGATCCAGTATTCAAGGCAAGGCTGGGATGGTCCATTTGGTAAAGTAAATCTGTTGGGCATCTTTCTTCACCTTTAGACAATAATTCTGATGGCAAAAGAACCAAACGGGACAGGCAAAAAAAAAAGAAAGAAAGAAAGAAAAAGAAATAAAAAGAGAGAGATCCATTATTCAGGTGCCCAGTGATCAAAAGTTGATAGCCAGAAGGGGGAGACATTGAGCTACAAGTGAGCTGTGTAAGGTGTAGGTGAGGTTTTCTGTTCTGTTGTTGGGTTACCACTTCTTAGTTTCACTGTACTTCAGCATGTGACAGTTCACTATTAGCGATGTCTGATTGTCAAAGTATTCATTAATTTTGCTGGAATCCTTCACTTGCCCTTATTCCTAATTGTATCCCTCCATGTATTTCTTGACCACATTAATCTCACCTTCCTCTGTCTTTTTATCACACTGCTGCTGGGGCTGCTGTCTCTCCTGCTGCATTTCACCATGGCTGGTGCTAGCAGCAGCAGCCTCTTGAGCCCATGAGACCTGGTTACCGCCACTTCTTCCACACTAAACTCTGTTCTAAAAGCTGTGTGGGCATACAACCAAGGTAGGGCCTGATTGTTTTAATTGATTTGATTAAGCAATCCTTTGACTGTAATGAAAATGAACCACTTGCAAAAAATAAGCATCAAAATATTGATGAGCATATTTTCCTTTTAGCAAATTCCATTAACTCGCAACCCAAATAATTTCTCTGAACACTCTTCCAACAACCACACCAACCCATCCCACTGTACCACTGCATTACATGTACTAAATCAGTGCTCATCCAAAGATTGATGCAAAGGAAAGCTGTCAGTCCTCTTATTAAAATGATCTTGTTTGAGATACCACATGACCCTATTTTCCTTCTTACTTTGCATCATTGTAATAAAGCTGAATCTATTTCCAATGCGAGCAAGTAAAGAGCAGTAAAAAATAAAATAAAATAGAAACAACAGAAAAAGATGCAGAAGCAGAAAACAAACAAACAAAAAACAAAAACAAAGCATTAGTATAAAAAATAAGCCAAGAAACCAGAGCTGGTTAAAGGCACTCAGATGTTTGCATGTTAAATTTGTAACTCCTGGTATGTTATATGTCAGGGTGTGTGGCTGGTGGGATGTGGACCCAATTGGAAGACTCAGAAGAGAAAGAGTGAACTCAAAACCAAGTTTTATTTCTGGTAAACCACAGAAAAAAACCTACAACATACAACAACAATCACCAAAGTAAAACAGGAAGACAGACACAAATGAATGGGGATGTCATGGTTCTGGGTTGTTGACCCAGTGTTTGTGTTTTGGACGTATGAATCTTGTTTGTTTATTGTTTTGATCTTGAACAGTGGGTTATAGTCAGGGCTGGACTGGGACAAAAAAATCGGCCCGGGCATTTTGACTAGAGACCGGCCCACCAAAAATGTGACGTCATTCAGGGTTAAAACCGCAAAGGATTCTGGGAACTTGTGGCAAGAGGTACTAGCGCATGGAGGCTTTCAATTGAACTCAGTTATACAGCGATAAAAAGAAACACAAAAAATGGTAAGAAGCTGTTGTATTATTAACTGCAATAGCCGGTGTTGTGCCAAAAAGTGATTGTCTGCCAAAAACTGATTTCCAGTATTTGCCAAAAACTGATTGCTCGTATTTAAATTGCTATAAGTAACTTGTTGGGCTATAATATGTGAAACATATGTCAAATGCATCCCTCATGGATGACATAAAGTCATCTCTCCATCTCCATCTCTCTCTCCTGCTCTTTTATTTCTCTCTCTTGCTCCATGTCTCTCTGCTGCTCTTCTGTCTCCTCTGTCACAGACTTCTCCACTTTTGATGATAAATCAGCCTGGTGCAACATGTAAGGATTGGCACAATTTGTTAAGATTTTGAGGAGTTTGAGAAACTAACCTTAAGCATAAAATAAGATTTTGAGGAGTTTGAGAAACTAACCTTAAGCATAAAATAAAATTTACTATCAGTAACTTCATAGCACCCGCCCAGCAGTATATAAACTCCGTCATGCTAGCTAGTACGCAGTACCAGTTATTCTAAGCGACTGTAAAAAGTCAGCACAACGAAAACAAACTACAACTAAACTTGGTTTATATCTGACACAGATAGACAGCAGGTCATAACTTCTTACCTGAAGTTCAGTTCCTCTGCCACTATGACCGGCGGCCGCCTCGGGTCTCTCCTCCTCTTGCCTCCCCTTTCCCTTATCCACCTGCTGGCCTCCACCACTTGCTGATGTTGCTAAATCTGTGGAAGCTATGCCATAGCTACCGCCAAACAATTCAGTTATTTTTACACATTTGGCAGCGTCTGCCTGAAGGGCTTGTTTCTTTTTGGCCCTAATTTTTTCTGCACCTCCTTTCCTTTTTTTGTTCTCCATTTTCTTTAGTTCGTCTATAAGATTGCTAAACAAGGGGGAGGGTGCATCCGACCTCCTCGGCTGTAAGTGGTCCAGCCCAGAGTCGATCATGACCAATTGGCCAATCCGACACCTTTCATTATTTATACCCTTCCAAAAAAAAAAAAAAAAAAAAAAAAAAAAAAATCGATCGGCCCATAAAAACAAAAAATCGCCAGCGGCCCACCGGACAAAGGCCCGGTATGCCCGATGGCCAGTCCAGCTATGGTTATAGTTCATAGATTAGTTTTCTTGTGCTTATGAGTTTTCTGATTATGTTGTTCATGCCTTGTGATTCAGGTTGATTGTAGGTTATCAGACTTCCTTTAGTGTTCCATTTCTGTCTTGTCTTCATGTTTATTTATCTCTGTGTCCCTCGATCTCCCTCTCTGTCTCCAAGTTCTTAGTGTTTCCAGATTTTCCAAGTGTTTTTCCAGCTTAGTTTTTCACGATTCGTTCCTTTTTCAGTTTGGTTTTCTTGGGCGACCGTGGTTCAGGGGGTTGGGGTGCTCATCTGTAACTGGAAGGTTGCCGGTTCGATCCCCCAGCTCTCTCTGTCCTGGTCATTGTGTCCTTGGTCAAGACACTTTACCCTACCGGCTACTGGTGTTGGCCAGAGGGGCTGATGGCGCGATATGGCAGCCTCGCTTCTGCCAGTCTGCCCCAGGGCAGCTGTGGCTACAACTGTGGTTTGCCTGCACCAGTGTGTGAATGAATAGTGGAATTGTAAAGCACTATGTAAATGCAATCCATTATTATGATTTTTGTAATGTTTGACAACCAGCCTTCTTTTCTCCGTGTGTCTGCATTTGGATTGTCCCCTCTGCTCCACATGCTGCCTGCAGATTGTGACAGGGGAGAGAAGACTAACTTCGCACACGAGACACAGGAGGACAAAACACAGACCTGAACAGAATACACTGAACACTACTTAAACAAGAAACACTGAGGCGGCTGGGAGATAAAGCAAAAATATAAACAATACAAATTATAATACCTCAAACACAAATGATCCTCAAAACCAAAACAGTACCAAAACTGTTCTCAGAAACCCTGAGTCCAAAACCCTGTAACGCCTTTAAAACTACGGGTAAAAACACATCTATCCTGGCCACAGATGCTCGAGATTCAACACAAAAGCAAGATCTCTTTTTTTAAAAAAGATGATTTTTGGTTTTTTTTGTTTATCCCAAATGCAAATTAGCATTTTGGATCCTAACATGAAAGCGAAGAACAATTGTAATCCAGCAACTGTGCACTTTTGTTTTTCTTTCCTCATTTTGATATGAAAAATGAAGATGCATGTGGCACAGTTATTAAATACATGTGATTAACAATATAGCTCTCTGGTAGTATATCTCATGCAGAAGTGGTTGCCACAAACCCTTTTTAATTAACCCCAAATCTGAATGGAATAAAGGGATTAAATGCCTTCTTCCTCACACTTGAAACAAAAATGTTTGCTACATAACAGGATATCCTGAGTACTGTGTTTGTGTCGGGCTGCATATAGAAGCCAGTTGGTGAAACTCTGGACCCAGATCTTTCAGTGTGTCCTGAAATGAATCCTCTTCAAAAATGATGATTGTCTCCAACGCTGAGGTGGTGTCTAAATTCCCCTCCACTGCATAGATGTGAAGCTCATCGTCTCCTAAGTCCACTTCTTTCTTCCGGAGTGAGGTCACTTTCTGAAAATTTTGCAACACGTAAATTATTATTTTTTGAATCATACATGCTCATATGTTTTGAATAATGCAGCACAGGAGATGTAACTTACTGAAGAGATTACGCACTGAAGCAGTTTAACCTTCATGTCATTAGACTCCGTAGCACAGCTCACGGTTTGTGTTTGGAGGACGTTCATATTGCTCATGTCTTCAAACTGCACACAAAAGGTTCATACATTTCTTTATCTCTGATTTCAAAGTAAAAGATTACAAACACAAATCTCTGGTGTTCTACCTGATGGCTGCTGTCATAGCCAGTGGTTATTGGAGAATTCCTGTTTGACTGAAATTTAAAGAACACAAACATATATTTATTATTTTAAGATCCATTTGTAAGTCACCCTCGATCTTCTGTGGGTGTGTACAACCTGGTTCCCAGTGTAGCTGTATTGGCTGTATTGGCTTTCTCTTCTGAAATCCCCAAAGCGTGGGTGGATGGACCTCTGTGTAAAATCCTGTTCAAAAGGATGACAAGACCAGGAGGTGATCTATAGAGGATTCTGTTTATCACACTTTCAAGAGATGCTTTTACAAAAGTACATGCTCCATGGAAGAATGACCTACCCTAGGTTGTGAGCGTAAGCTCCAAAAACTGCCAAAAGCCTGAACTTCATTCATACCCACCCTTGCTGAATATCTCCCATTTCTCATCCCATTCAGTGGAATATGGAAATTAGATTGATTATATTGCTCCATACAAACTGGTTTTTCGATAATAGTGGGAGGAATCTTTAAAGAAAAAGAAATGGTTTAATGATATTTGCCTTAAAATGGGTCATTTGCATGGATGCAAATGTTTCTAAACAGTGACCTCGCAGTTGTCTCCTGGTGCCTCAGTGTTTGATTGGAGGAGGACTCCTCCTGAACAATCTTCAGGCTCCATAGTGACAAACTCTCTTTTGGACGAGATGCTGAGTGCCAGCAGCAGCAGAGCTGTCAAAGAGTAAAATAAAACTTATACTGGGTTCTTAGAGATGTTAGCACACATATCACAGTTCTCCTACACTAAAGTAAACGGTGTGTTTCTTACACAGAAGTAGTAAGAGTGAACAAATTATTATGCATAAAGCATAAGGGCCAATGTTTATTTCAGATTTCTGGCGAGTTCGACAGTTTGGTGTCACAGTGCAGCCACAT
The DNA here is from genome assembly GCF_051167445.1 of Perissodus microlepis. Taxonomy (NCBI): domain Eukaryota; kingdom Metazoa; phylum Chordata; class Actinopteri; order Cichliformes; family Cichlidae; genus Perissodus; species Perissodus microlepis. The sequence continues at coordinate 9,386,867 of NC_140465.1, forward strand.
GCAGTCACACTGAGGTTGTAAACTTTAAATGCTCCCTGCATGTCGGAGATCTTTAGATGAATTGTGTGTTGACCAGAGGACACACCGGGCTCCTTCACCAGACCAGCTGTGTAACCTTGAAAAAAAAGATCACAAAATGATAGGATACTTTAGAAGTTCTGGCTTTTGTGCTTGTTTTTCTGTAATATGTCACTAAATACACGAAGGATGTTTCTACCATAGCCAGGATTCAGTCTCCATTTTCCTTCAACATTTCCCAACAGTTCAAAAGTGAAAGGCCCTCCATAAGGTGCTTCATCTGGGTCAAAGGCCTCGATGTTGGTGGTTGTGGGGGCATCAGACACACACACATCCAGGCTGTCCACTGTTAGCTGTGGCACGTTGTCATTCTGGTCCCACACATGGATATGTAGTGTAGCTGTTCCTGTCATTGGTGGTATACCTGTCCAAGATGCAAGAAATGTAGTACAAAAAAAGCTGTTTGTGTTTTAAAAGTCAGAGTTTGTGTTTACCTTTGTCAACTGCATACACTAAGATGGTGTAGGTCCCGTTAACAACGTGTGGAGATTCTCTGTCGGGCGTCTTTATCACTGTGATGTTTCCTGTGAGGGGATCCACCGTCACCCAGCCAGCAGGATCATTTCCTACCTTGTAACTGTGGACAGATTCAGTGCACTTAGACAGAACTGAACAGCTTCAGATCAACGTTCAGAGATGTTTAATCAAATAAATCGCTTACACAAACTCTTTGGAATAACTGGAGTCAGGATCCACAGCCGTCACTTTATCAACCCAGGTTCCAGCGGGTACGTTCTCCATCACCGCGACCTCTTTCACCGTCATGCTGAATTTAGGAGGGTCATTGGCATCCTCCACATCAATGGTGACTTTCACAGACTGAGGTTCAGCTGCACCAGAGGGATCATGGCCTTTAATGGTGTCAACTTTCCAGAGGCCTGAGGACATCCTCTCTTTTACTTCACAGGAGTAATACGGCGCCTCGTTTTCCACTGAGATCAACAGCTCCCTCTGCGCCCCATTCTCAAAGTCTAAAGGCTGAAATTATACAATAGAGTTGCAAAATCCCCAAATTTTTCTTTGTGAAATTCAGAAGCTATTTTCAGCATCATTATATAAGAGGATAATCTTTGTTACCCCAAAAAGCAGGTTTGACAAATATATGTTAATTACAGAGAAGTTGAGAAAGTAGTCACAGAGAAACTGTGGTTGTCATTGTAATGTATGGCATGTAGCCAACCTCCACTTACTTCAACTACTGTCAGGATCCCATCATTAGTCTCCAAGTCTGTTAGTATCTTGAAGTTCTCTCTCTCGTCACCATGTATGGTGTATCTGGCTCTCCATCCCGAGGTGTGGGGGGTGTCTTTGTCTGTCACATGCAGCCTCAGAGGTGAGACCCCAGTCTCAAGCTCCTTCACTTTACCAGTGCCCTGTGGTTTGAATACAATGTGTGTAACCCTGTAGAAGTACTCCCTGGTACTAGTACAAAACATGAAATGTATACAATTTCCTCATCTATGTTTATTGATATTACAATTTATGCAATCATGGAGTCAGTGTGGTTGATTAACAGTATTTATATTCCTTGTAATTAGTTTGTGGCTTAGGCAGATATCATTCTATAAAATTATCATTTGGCGATTATATGAAATATGGACAAGTAATAACAACAACAAGGTAACTGCATCCATGTTTTAGGCTCAGTATAAATGCAACTGAAATATGATATTATCTGCATATTTTATTCTTTCCACCTTTCACATTTTTTCAGTTTACCTCAGTTTTCTTTTCTTATGTTTATATTTTGACTAATCAATGCCACATCACCATTGGGTCTTACCTTCTGTTCTGTATACACTACACATAGGTATCAGGTTACAGGTGTGAAACTGCTGAAACTGGTGCTGTTTGGAGTTTAAAACACCAACTGACTGCCTACCGTTTGACCGCTGATGACTGGAAGGTGGTTGTTGCCATTCCCTACGTGAATTACAACAGTGGTTGAACTGGACAGTTTGACTACTTCACCGTGGTCTGTGGCCTCCACCACTACTGTAAACTTTTCAGCCACCTTAAAACAAGCAAATGGAGAGTTTTACATTAACAGACTAAAAGAAGAATAAAGAATTAATACTATTCTCTATATTTCCTCCCAAAGGAGTTGGACCACTTGTCACCAAATGTAGCTTACTGGTAATTTTATGTAGTACAGGAAGATAATTTGCTCATTGGAACAAAAGCACACATGAGAAAGCACTCAAAGCAAGTATTCATATCTGCACAAATGCTTAGTTTTACTTTGTCTTATCAGTTACAGATCTAGCCAAATAGGAAATACCTCCGTTCTTCTTACTCATCTTTAAAGTGTTTCGTACTCCTGACATATCAACAAAAGAGTCTCTTACCTCATAATTTAAACATCCTTTGAATGAGATGTATCCAGACTCATCAATGAAGAGTTCAGTGTCGCTAACATTTGGAGACACAGATTTGATTTCATAGTGGAAGGTTGAGTTTAGTGTTTCTCTCTCGTCTATGTCAGTAGCATGCACTTTCAAAAGATTGGAGCCTGTTGGGAAATAATAACTCAAGCTAACGAGCATATTTAATAATCACTGTGTAATTAAGTTCAAATCAAGGAGCATTTTTTGTTTGCTTGTTTGTTACTTTTACCTTGTGTGGATTCCTGAGGAAGGTTAATCTCATACAGATCCCTCTCAAAGCGTGGTGGATTGTCATTGATGTCCTTTATAGAAATCTGAATTCCTAACCTGGTGTCCATTGATACGTCCATTTTTCTGGCCTCAAATCTTAGCTAGACGTCAAAAGATATCATGCAGAGTTAGTTACAGTATAAAGACAAACATGATAAATTGTTGGACATTGGGAATGTAGTGTGAAAAATCATAATACAAATATTTTTCAGTTCTCTGACAAGAAAATGTGCTTTAAAGATGTTTTAATGTCAATATTTTACATATCGTGTATGAAATCAGGGAAAACCTCATATTTACAGAGGATAATACATAATTTGATTAGAACTCTAATTTGTTTGTCCTGCAAACCTATTAACAGTGACGACTTCACAATAACAGATTTTTTCATGGTCACTGTGAACAGAAATTCTGCGGCATCACTACATGTTGGAGTTTAACATATGTCGATTCTAACCTCTAGTGTGTGCCACTTCTCATAGTCCACAGCCTTGTGGACGTTCAACATGCCAGAGTGTTCGTCTATGGAGATGACTCCCATCGGCTCCTCGTCCACCCCTTGTCCATGCAGTTCAAAGTATATTTGATACTCCCTATCAACACTCACCTACAACACAACAGCAAATGTCCGTGAGGTCAGTTATGGTGGATACTACGGGTATTTTCTGGCAATTACATTAAAATGAAAGTTCCTCCCAAAATTTAATTGATTATTTTTGTATACTAAAGAAAGAAAGAGAGGACAAAATACACATTTGAAACACAAAACTGCTTGTACACTGTTAGTGGATTTTTCTTTTTTAAGCAACTGATCATAAATGGACAACGCTGTATGCTTATTTCCATTACATTCAAGAGATGCTCTACATTTCTACAGCTAATGTCATACAAAATGGGCAGCCAACACCAAGTCCAAAGTAAAAATATGTCATTCGGATTTGTCATTATTTATTTATGAAATTTGGAAATGGACATTTTCTGCTTGAATTTCTCACCTTGCCCAACTCATATGGGAATGGCCCTGGATGGCCCTCCTCAATCTCAAAGGAATCAATAATCCACGCCCTTCTCTGACGGCTCAACAGCTCTGAGTTTGTTGCACTTGACAAATAATAAACCTGAAAGACAAAGCAGGAATGTCAAGGTATGGCTATAGGTTGTAGCTTTAATTTATGTGCCTGTGGAACTTCAGCGCTTTGTTGGTAAACAGGTTTTGATAAGGTGAGCGCAAACACATATTTCTACTGGCATGCAAAGGCATTTTTCCTGTGTGTAGCATGATAAGAAAAATGAAACCATTTCAAAGGAAGTCCCTGACTTTTATGGCTCATAACAAACCCTTAACTCCATTTTAAGCTATCTAAAAACTAAAAACCAAAATATATTTTGGAGGATTTTTTGTTGTTGTCTATAAGAAGACTTCAGATAACATCTGTCACGTGGCATCTGTCATCTGTCATTATGTGGCCATATGATAGATGACGAGATCGGCACACAAGATTTGCTCACATAATCAGCACATAGTTTTATAAGAAATAAAATGTAACAGAAATGTTACATACCAACAGGATGAAGCGGAGCATGATTCTTGTTCAGTATATCCAGCTCAGAGTGAGTGAGGACTGACTTTTTCAGAGTAAAGAGACCCGGTCCTCTGCTTTCCACACCCACATACACAAGTGCAAAATACAGTCTGTGTGTGTGTGTGGTTTCATACCTGCCTTTCCATGGAAGAAGCCTCATAACCTTTAATACGTCACGAACGTTTTATAGTAACTGAACAATGCCAGCTTTGATCTTGCCTTTCAAATGCTTTATAGTTACTGACCCTCAGTGTGTATTCACTCAAAAATCATCACTCATGTGTGAAGAAGATATTATCTTCCCGCTTTTTCGGCATTTGATCCTGGGAATCGAACCAAAATTATAAAGTCTCTGCAAACTGTGACTGCTTCAGAATCCTTTAGTGATACACCCCTCCGTCTGGTGATCGAGGATTCCCTGAAGTAGAGTTTTTAAAAAACTTGAAATATGTGAGACATTTGACCTCATGGCTTTGTGCCAAAGAGTCAAACACATACTTGGTGTTATTAAAACAGAACGTGACAACAATGATCACACTGAAATTTAAAACGGGCAGAAAAACTGGAAATAAAATGTGAATTAAATCTAGAACAAACTCAGTCTAAAAGTAAACGTCCGTTTTTTTAGTCAGTCATAAACTTCAGCATTCTGTCTCTCTCTGTGGAGTTTTTCACTTTTCAAACTGTCATCTGACTTTTTCAAACCTTAATGCTCAAATGTTTCTACAGCAGAAAGTGGTTTGCTGCAGAGAGGAATGATTGGTAATGTCTTTGCTGCTTTTAGGAAACGTGTAATCCTCAGAGTCCACACTGATTTATGAACGCCTTTTGAAAACATATTGAGTTGAGCATTTGAGTCTTCGATTTTTTAAAAACCAGCCATGCCGTCATTTGACCCAGCATTTTGAGTTTATTGTATGTTTGTGATTCTTTGCGTTATAATGATTTCTAATAATAATAATGGATTGCATTTATATAGCGCTTTTCAAGACCCTCTAAGCGCTTTACAATTCTACTATTCACTCACTTTCACACACTGGTGGAGGCAAGCTACAGTTATAGCCACAGCTGCCCTGGGGCAGACTGACAGAAGTGAGGCTGCCATACAAGTGAGGAGGTGAAGTGTCTTGCCCAAGGACACAATGACCAAGACAGACAGAGATCGGGATCGAACCGGCAACCTTCCAGTTACAAGATAAGTTTCCCAACCCCCAGAACCACGGTCACCCATTTAGATTTTGACAATTTAGCGTTGAATTTAGTCTTTTTTATGTCCCAGAGTTTATTTGTAATTTCAGGTTCATGTTTTCTTGTCGCTGTTAGAGTCCCTCATGTCCTCAGTGTCTCTCGCTCCTTCACTCTCCAGGTCCTAGTCATGCCCTTGTGTTTCATCTCTGTTTTCCTGTTCCCATGTCCCCCTCCTTGTGTTTCATTCCATGTCTCCCCTGTCTGTCATGTGTGTTCTCGCCTGCCCGTCATGTCTCTCACCCTCTGTATCTCTTCTGTCTGTCTCATCCCCATGCCTGCTTCTTTCCTCCGGCCCCGTGTGAAACCGCGTGTCTTAGTCTGTGTTTCAGTGTGAGTCCTGTTTTATTTTGACAGTCTCTCGTCCTATGTTCAGTGTGTTCAGTTTTGCTTCCTCTGCGTCATTATGTCTATTCATCCCAGCTGTGTTCCCCATGTGTTTCCACTTCGCTTGTATATATTCTGTGTTTTAGCCTTTGTTCATCGTCAGGTCATCTGCTTATCATGCTTATCAATAGTTCATGTTTCAGGTTTTCTTTCCCAAGTCCAGGTTTTCATGTTCCATGTTCTTAGTGTTCCAGTTTGCCCTTTGTTTTGCATGTTTTTCTCAGCCTCAATAAACGGCTCGTTTTTTTGTTCATTTCCTGCCTCGAGCGTCTTCCTTTTGGTCCACAGTATTAACACAAGGGCTGCTGCCACAGCCCTCTGACATGCTGAGGTTGGATCCAACTTTGAAACTAATCACATTGCACACTATTAACCTCTTAATCACGAAGAGGTCACATAAAATCAACGGTGCTGTGCTGAATAAAGTGACAATTCACCACTCAGTGACAAAATATTTCTCCTACTGGAAACGTCCAGATGTACAGAATCATCTTTTGGGGATTTTCCTACCTGGATGATTGAGCATTCACCAAGATATCTCACAGACGTATCATAAGGTACATTTCAAAACCATTGGTATTTACTCTTTTTTGCTGGTAGATCCTACTGAGTTAATATCAGAGCTCATCATAGTACAGAAACAGCATTAGAGATGGTTATAAATGATCTTATTATCACCTCTGACAGTGGATTCATCTCTGTTCTTGTTCTGCTGTTTGATACTATTGACTATAGACATTAGACATTAGAGCCTGTCGTAGGAATTAAACGTACTATGCTGCAATGGTTTGAATCATAACTATCTAATATACTCCAATTTGTTCATGTAAATGGAGAGTCCTCTTCACACACAAAGGCTCCGTGCTAGAACCAATTCTGTTTAAATCATACATGAGTTCTGCTCTCTACCTGAAACTCCTGAAGGAGAATGTACGGCCATCAGTTTATGCCCTGAAGGTCACGTGCACATAACTTCAGTTATGCAGCAGGACAATGATTCAAAACACACCATTAAGTTCACATCTTAATGGCACAAAGAACAAAACAAAATCAAGGTTATGGTGTGGTCTGGTCAAAGTCCAGACTGAAAGACTGAATTTAGAGGCTTTAGCATGACCTTAAAAAGCATTGTTCATGTTCAAAAAGCATGTAGTGTGGCTGAATGAAGGGGCCAAATTCCTTCACAGTAATGTACAAGACTCATTGAAAGTTATCACAAATGCTTGATTGGAGTTGCAGTTTCTGCCAACAGTGACTCAACCAGTTATATTTAGAGGGCAGTTACTTTTCCCACACAGGACTGACACATTTAAGTGTGAAAAATATGCAAAACAAATTTCAACTTACTGCAGAAAGCAAATGCACACGCTTGCTTTGAGCACTGTCTCATGCATGCAGGTTCTAACAGTGCATGCATTAAAATAGTGCATCTGGGTTTTAAGACTTGTTTGTGTGAATGACAGCAGATTTCTTGCATGAATCACATAAGTTACACAAGTTTTCCTATAATACGCAAAGACTATACCTGTAATACAATAATCTAATTGTAAATTTTGTGCACAATGATCTAATTAACTACTCTGGGAGGAAATTATAGTAATGCAGTGTAGCAGACATACTAAAGAGACTACCAACCTTATGAGGCAGCATGAGGACAAATGAACAAATTCCCCACGTGTGGGACTAATAAAGGTTATCTTACCTGTTATCTTATCTTAAATGACTTTGTGGAACTAGTTCATAATGCCCAAATCCTGAAACTGCCCACAAAAAAAATCAAGTTTATTCAGCTCTGGTCTTAAAGTTACAAAGGAAAAAAATACAGAAGAAGAAGAAATAAAAACAACTCTCTGGTGTTCTGCCTCGTGGGTGCCGTCATTGTCAGTGGATATTAGATTTCAGGTTATCTGATATATGAAGAAAGACGTAGAGTAAAGAAACCAACACTGCTGCCCCAGTGACCTGGATCAGATAAGTGGAAGATGGATGGATGGATGGATGGACAAAAGTATTTTTCTCCTTGTGTAGAATGGTGCATTTCAGAATCCACATGCATGGTTCCCACCGTGGGCTCCTGCAGCGACATGGCATCCCGTCCCTTTTAGTTTAGTTGGATCATCATTTTGTTTCAATAGGATAATGACCCCAAACACACCTCCAGGTTGTGTAAAGGCTATTTGACCAAGAAGGAGAGTGATGGAGTGCTGTGCCAGATGGCCTGGCCTCCACAGTCACCTGACTTAAACTCAATCAGATGGTTTGGGATGAGGGTGGTTATTTCAAAGAATCTAAAATATGTTTTGAGTTATTTTACACTTTTTTGTTTGCTACACAATTGTGTATGTGTTCATTCATAGTTTTGATGCCTTCAGTGAGAATCTACAAAGCAAATAGTCATTAAATAAAGAAAAACCATTAAGTGAGAAGGTGTGTCCAAACTTTTGAGTGGTAGTGTATATCACAATGCTCCTATGGGGAAGCAAATGCCATTTTCCTTACATATAAGTAGTAAGAGTGAAGAAACTGTCATGCATTAAAAAGCATAGTGGCCAACATTTATTTCAGAGTTTTGGCGAATTCAACAGTTTGGTGTCACAGTGCAGCCACACGGAGTCACACTGTGGTTGCAAACATCAAGTGCTGCATGTGTGTCAGAGATCTTTAGATGAATTGCATGCTGACCAGGGAGCACTCTGGGCTCCTTCACCAGACCAGCTGTGTAACCTTGAAGAAATGATCATAAAGTGGTGTGCTTGGCTGTCATGCATATAGAAGCCAGTTGGTGAAACTTTGGATCCAGATCTTCCAGTGCATCCTGAAATGAACCCTCTTCAGAAATACTGATTGCTTCCAGCTCTGAGGTGGTGTCTGAGTTCCCCTCCACTGCATAGATGTGAAGCTCATCATCCAGTGAGTCCCCTTCTTTCTCCTGGAACAAAGTTAGCTTCTGTAAAAGGTGGAACATGTCAAAGGCAAATATGCCTACAGTGATTTTTTTTTTTAATAGTACAAGCTCATACATCTTTAATAACGCAACATAGGAGATGTGACATACTTAAGACTACCAACCTGATGAAGCTGCATGTCATTAGACTCCGTAGCACAGCTCAAGTTTTGTGATTGGAGGACGTTCATATTGCCCATGTCTTCAAACTGCACACAAAAAGGTCACACATTTCTTCATCTCTGACTTCAAAGTAAAAATTACAAACACAAATGTCTGCTGTTCTACCTGATTGCTGCTGTCACAGCCAGAGGTCAAGTTTGACTGAAATTTGAAGAACACAAAGATATAGTTATTATTTTAAGATCCATTTGTAAGACATCCTCAATTTTCAGTGCGTGTTTACAACCTGGTTCCCAGTGTAGCTGGAACGGTTGGACAGGCTTTCTCTTCTTAAATTCTCATGTGGTGAGTGGATGAAGCTCTGCTTCATTTCATGTTGAAAAGGATGACAAGACCAGGAGTTGAACTATAGAGGATTCTGTTTATCACACTCTCAAGCGATGCTTCACAAAAGTACATGCTCCATGGAAGAATGACCTACCCTAGGTTGTGAGTGTAAGCTGTGAAAACTGCCAAAAGTCACCCTTGCTGAATATCTCCCATTTCTCATCCCATTCAGTGGAATATGGAAATTAGATTGATTATATTGCTCCATACAAACTGGTTCTTCCATAATAGTGACAGGAATCTAAAGAAAAAGAAATAGTTTATTGATATTTGCCTTAAAATGGGTCATTTGCATGGATGCAAATGTTTCTAAACAGTGACCTCGCAGTTGTCTCCTGGTGCCTCAGTGTTTGATTGGAGGAGGACTCCTCCTGAACAATCTTCAGGCTCCATAGTGACAAACTCTCTTTTGGACGAGATGCTGAGTGCCAGCAGCAGCAGAGCTGTCAAAGATTAAAATAAAACTTATACTGGGTTCTTAGAGATGTTAGCACACACATCACAGTTCTCCTACACTAAAGTAAATGGTGTGTTTCTTACATAGAAGAAGTAAAAGTGAAGAAATGATCATGAATAAAGCATAAGGGCCAATGTTTATTTCAGATTTCTGGCGAGTTCGACAGTTTGGTGTCACAGTGCAGCCACATGCAGTCACACTGAGGTTGTAAACTTTAAATGCTCCCTGCATGTCGGAGATCTTTAGATGAATTGTGTGTTGACCAGAGGACACACCGGGCTCCTTCACCAGACCAGCTGTGTAACCTTGAAGAAAAGATCACAAAATGATAGGATACTTTAGGAGTTCTGGCTTTTGTGCTTGTTTTTCTGTAATATGTCACTAAATACACGATGTTTCTACTGTGAGTACAAGAAAATAATTATTATAATATGATGCGCTAAATTTGTTTAGATCAGAGGAATAAGGAAGGATTGGTCTGTGTTTTAGTTTGGCTTAGCTGTAGGCCTGAGAGTGTGTAATTGTTTAGAGAGAAAGGAATTTATGGACACTGGGTTCTGCCTGTCATAGAAGGAGACAGGAAGCTACAGTTAGGGGTTGCTGATGCTGATGCTTGTACCTTTAATAAAACTCATAATTGTTATAAACTTAGAAGTAGGTTTGTAGGAGACTCTCCACCTTATCTGGAAATGTAAGACAACAAGAGGCCACTGGCCCAGTGGATGCAGAGTGGGAGTCTCAGTGTTTGTAATATGTTAACTGTGTTTTCTATGTTGTGTAGAGGAATTTGGTGTAGCTTAGGTGAGGAGATTACTTTTATGACCCCCAGGAAGTCACGTATACAGACACACACACACACAGTGCTTTGACTGTTATGACACACCCACACCTACATGCACACTCACTCACGTGCACTCACATAGACACACGGTACGAGCACACACAGGCACTCACGTGCTCGTGCATACACACAGACACAGAGTTTGCGGCACACCATGGGGGTTTTATGATCGGGTCCCTTCTACAAAACTGTGTTTCACAGACAAAGGAGTGAAGATTTTTGCAGAGGGACACCAGCCTTGCATGTCTTCCCTTCTAGAAGATGCATGCTTAAATGAAGATGAATAAAGATGAATAAAGGTTTTGTGAAATGACTACTGAGTTCCGGTGCCGTCTCCGGATGCTTCGAGGAATAAAAAGAACCGGGGTGAAACTGATTTTGCAACACTACCATAACCAGGATTCAGTCTCCATTTTCCTTCAACATTTCCCAACAGTTCAAAAGTGAAAGGCCCTCCATAAGGTGCTTCATCTGGGTCAAAGGCCTCGATGTTGGTGGTTGTGGGGGCATCAGACACACACACATCCAGGCTGTCCACTGTTAGCTGTGGCACATTGTCATTCTGGTCCCACACATGGATATGTAGTGTAGCTGTTCCTGTCATTGGTGGTATACCTGTCCAAGATGCAAGAAATGTAGTACAAAAAAAAAGCTGTTTTTTAGATTTTTTGTTTGTTTTTTAAAAGTCAGAGTGTGTGTTTACCTTTGTCAACTGCATACACTAAGATGGTGTAGGTCCCGTTAACAACGTGTGGAGATTCTCTGTCGGGCGTCTTTATCATTGTGATGTTTCCTGTGAGGGGATCCACCGTCACCCAGCCAGCAGGATCATTTCCTACCTTGTAACTGTGGACAGATTCAGTGCACTTAGACAGAACTGAACAGCTTCAGAGCAACGTTCAGTTAATGTTAATTACAATTTTTCTCAGTCAATTTGGTGCAATTATTAAAGCAGAACAGTAACTTTCACTTCTCTTATTTTTCCAGGTATTTGCAGCAACACAAGGACCATGTCAGGCAAGTCCTGCAGCCCAAGATAGAAAATAAACTTTTTGTCAAAGCAGAAAAGTGACTTTAAAAAGCCCGACTCCCTCTCACACTAGTTTGTGCTAGAGACCAGCAGAGCACAGCACGTCAATGTCTGCGACAATTCTGCCTCCCTCTTGCGTAGTAGTGGGAATGTTGACTTGGGAAATAATGGACCAGGTAAAGTGAGCCCATCTTAGCGAGCCTGATCCTGGCACGGATCCGCCCAATCGCACCTTTGTTCCACCAGCTGGTAGGTCCCAGGTTTTACAAGAGTTTTATACTGAGGCAGACCTTTTTGTGGCCCACCTTAAATAATGATGCTCGCAAATTCCTCTTATCCTGCTCGGTTTAACCCACGGTAAGTCCCACTCTCAGCCTCCTGCCTCCCCGCCTGCTCCCATTGCCCTTAACTGGCAACCCCTGGCCTCATATCGTGGTAGATATCGTTAATGGTTTATCCCCCTCTGAGGGCAACACCAGCATTCTAACCATGATTGGTAGTCTAAAGCAGCCCACTTCATAGAACGTCTGAAACTTCCCTACACCTCTGAGACTGCACAGGTAATGGTTAAGCACGTTTTCCGTCTTTATGGTTTTCCAGCTGACATTTTTTTTGACAATGTGCCAACTTTTTTAAAGCGCTAGGGGCAAAATTCAGATAAACCTTAAGACTGCCCTCCTGTGTGTCACATCTCAAAATCCTGCGTCCTGGAGCTCTCAGGTCATTTGGGTCAAGTACGCACACAGCACGCTCACTTCCTCTGCCATGAGGCTGTTGCCATTTGAAGTGTCTTTAGGTTATCAGCTGCCTTTTTCCCCCAACACTTGGGAAGGAGATGGTGGTCCCATTCCTGATTTTTTTGAGAGTTTAGATAATGACGTTTCTCATGTGAGAATTGCACCAAATTAATTGAGAAACTGTAAAACCATCCCTTACAGAAAGTCTTTTGCACGACTGGAGTCAGGATCCACAGCCGTCACTTTATCAACCCAGGTTCCAGCCGGTACGTTCTCCATCACCGCGACCTCGTTCAGGGTCACGTTGAATTTAGGAGGGTCGTTGGCATCCTCCACATCAATGGTGACTTTTACAGACTGAGGTTCAGCTGCACCAGAGGGATCATGGCCTTTAATGGTGTCAACTTTCCAGAGGCCTGAGGACGTCCTCTCTTTTACTTCACAGGAGTAATACGGTGCCTCGTTTTCCACTGAGATCAGCAGCTCCCTCTGTGCCCCATTCTCAAAGTCTAAAGGCTGAAATTAACAGTAGTTAAAAAAAATCAGTAAATTATCATTTGTGAAATCCAAAAAATATTGTCAGCATCATTATATAAGAGGATAATCTTTGTTAGCCCAAAAAGCAGGTTTGACAACTATATATTAATTACAGAGAAGTTGAGAAAGTAGTTACAGAGAAACTGTGGGTGTCACTGTAATGTATGGCATGTAGTCAAACACCACTTACTTCAACTACTGTCAGGATCCCATCATTAGTCTCTAAGTCTGTTAGTATCTTGAAGTTCTCTCCCTCATCACCATGTATGGTGTATCTGGCTCTCCATCCCGAGGTGTGGGGGGTGTCTTTGTCTGTCACATGCAGCCTCAGAGGAGAGACCCCAGTCTCAAGCTCCTTCACTTTACCAGTGCCCTGTGGTTTGAATACAGGGTGTATAAACCTGTAGAAGAACTTTCCAGTGATAGTTCACAATTTTGAAATATATACATTTGCCCTTCTTTATCTTTGCTGATGTTATTATTTATGCAGTCATAGAGTCAGTGTGGTCTATTAACAATGGTTATAGTCCTGGTAACAAATAATCATTTTATAAAATAATTACTTGGTGGTTACATGAAGTAGGGTTAATAAGAAGAAGCTCTCTGAGCATTTTTTATTTTTAAGAGAATAGTTTTATGTCTTATATATATTCATTTTGTTTTCTTTGTTCTTATTAAATTTACTAATAGAAATTTGTACTGCAGCAAAATGAGCCATGGCTGCTTTTATCTGCAGAGTGATCGCAAGAATACTAAAAAGTTAATGTCTTAGGAATCTCACGGTTAGTTAGCAACAATGAAGAAAAACAATGAACCTGAACTCTCGCGTTATACATATGGAGTCACTTGTTATCAACATTTAAAGGAAATAAATACTGCTAATAATGTCACAGTGTTGACACCATCTGGTGAGATCAATAGATAGGCAGCGTACTGGCTGGTTGCCTCAATACCTGAGCGCCTTAAACACTACAGGTAATATGTGACAAACTACTGCTTAGGCAGCACTCGAGCGCCTCTAACTATAATAATAACGTCTAATTGTCACATGCGAAGACAGTCAGATAAGGTTAGCAAGACAGATGTTTACTTTGATTACACCAAAATTATGTAGGAGTAGGTAGAAACAGATCCCAACCCTCCCCTGTCTGCATTGGTAGGACTAATGTTGAAGTAGTCACATCCTGCAAGTATCTGGGAGTTTAACTGGATCACAAGCTGGAGTGGTCTGCCAACAGATTCTTCAATGTATGCAGCAGGCTGCTCTATATGTTTTATCAGTCTGCTGTTGAGAGCACCATTTTCTTTGCTGTGGCGCGCTGGGGTGCAGGTACCAAAGCAAAGAAAAAACTCAGGAAGGTAGAGTCTGTTGTTGGAATGAAGCTCACCACCCTTGAGGAGGAGATCAGTGACAGAATGCTGGTAAGTCTGCTGGCAATCACGGACAATGACTCCCACCCCCTCCATAACACACTGGACAATCTAAAGAGCAGTTTCAACAATAGGTTCCTTCAACCTCGCTGTCTGAGGGAACGTTACAGCAGCTCGTTCCTTCCCACTGCTATCAGCTTGTTTAATTCATCCACTTAGGTCAGATTCACACATGTGGAACAGAATTCATCACACCTCAATGCACCCTGTCACATTTGTACACCATGACGTATTTGTACACATACTTGTCCTTTTATATTTATATGTATATTTATACCTATATCCCTGTATTTATCTTAATATGTATCTGTCATAACTCTTTTTCTACACTCATTTTGTATGAGTGCTTATTTCTTATTGTATATTTGCTGCTATGACAACTCAGTTTCCCTCTGGGATTAATAAAGTTTCTCTGATTCTAATGGATAATAGGGACTGATTTGTAAATTATTGGAGATGAATAACTCGAGCTTATTATATAATATTACACTACAGTATATTTCTGACTAACTAGGCAGCTCATTCGCTTTCTCTGGACAATACTTTGTTTAAAGATAGAACACAGTTCAGGGTTAACGTGAATGAAAACCACATGTGAATGTTATTGTCCCTTCTGTTCTCCCCAGCTCTTTGCTGAGGTTTGTTTTCTCTCTCTTTCTCTCTCCCTCCTCTTGCTTTCTGTTTGTTTTTGTTTTTTTCATATTACAGTGTGGTACTCATTGTGGCTTCCCGCCTTAGGCTACATGCACCTGCCTGAAATGAGCTTACCTGTGACTCATGTGCTCACCTGGCAGTCTTCACTGGATCGTTGCACTCTCTAGTTAGTGAAGCCCTGGCTCCTGTGACAATGTTTTTGCTCCTGTTGTTTTCACCTCTCAATGCACTTTTCACTGTGCAGACCTCCACTTTCCCCTGGACCCCCATTCCCCAATCACACATTTGTATATAGCACTTTGTGGTTATTTCACTGTAAATAAACATGAACTAACTCCAGTCTATTCCAGTGAACATGACAGTGAGGTCAGAGGTCAATTGTGACATGATATTTAGATACAAACTAAGATGTGATATTCAGGATACAGATATACCAATATCATTTCCTAAAACACAGGAAAATTTGAATCGAAATAATTTTTGTTTGAAAGATAAAAGACCTTTTATGAAGGTCTGACCTCATTTGCCCTTGAAAAAAGGTCAGAGATCCAAAGTAACGTGAAAATTACAAAATAATGTTCCCTATATGCCGTCAGTACAAAGAATGGCAGTAAGAAACAGTTCTAAATACCTCTGTGTAGCAGGATTGTCATTGTGACCTTTAGGTCACTCAATTGACCTTGAAGAAGAGGTCAGAGGTTTAACACAGTGTAATATTTTAAATCCTTATAAGGTCCGTCCTACATGTTGTTAACATGACCCCACACCCTACAAAGATTTATAAGAATTCATTCAAAACTTTTCAAACTATCAGAATGTAAGAATGTGAGCAGTACCAAAAACATAACCTCCATGGCAGATGTAACAAGGTAACATCAATTTATTAGGCCTTAAACAGATTGTGATGCAACATAAATATGATTTTTTGTTAATTTATTCCTTTTTTAACCTTTGATATTTTTTTTTCAGTTTAGCTTATCCTGTTAAAGTGGTTCATCAAAAATTAAAGTTTCGCTTGATAGTTCTGTATACACTACACATCAGTATCAGGTTACAGGTGTGAAACTGCTGAAACTGGTGCTGTTTGGAGTTTAAAACACCAACTGACTGCCTACCGTTTGACTGCTGATGACTGGAAGGTGGTTGTTGCCATTCCCTACATGAACGACAACAGTGGTTGAACTGGACAGTTTGACTACTTCACCGTGGTCTGTGGCCTCCACCACTACTGTAAACTTTTCAGCCACCTTAACACAAGCAAAGGAAGAGTTTTACATTAACAGACTAAAAGAAGAATAAAGAATTAATACTATTCTCTATATTTCTTCCCAAAGGAGTTGGACCACTTTTCACCAAATGTAGCTTACTGGCAATTTTATGTAGTACAGGAAGATAGTATTAAAGTATTCATACTAGTGTATCCTCTTCATTTCCTCCCAAAGGAGTTAGACCATTGTGGAAAAAGTTGAGTGATATTTGAATGTATTACAGGAATGCTTTTTATTATGCCTTAAAACCCACATGCATCTGTTCATGCACTGTTACAATCTTTACAAACATCAGACAGTGGTCAAAGTAAGCATGCGCATTTAAATACTGCAGTAAGTTTTACTTTGTCTTATCAGTTACAGATCTAGCCAAACAGGAAATACAACCATTCTTCTTACTCATCTTTAGAGTGTTTTGTACTCCTGACATATCAGCAAAAGAGTCTCTTACCTCATAATTTAAACATCCTTTGAATGAGATGTATCCAGACTCATCAATGAAGAGTTCAGTGTCTCTAACATTTGGAGACACAGATTTGATTTCATAGTGGAAGGTTGAGTTTAGTGTTTCTCTCTTGTCTATGTCAGTAGCATGCACTTTCAAAAGATTGGAGCCTGTCGGGAAATAATAACTATGACTCGGTGTATTCAATAATCAGCATGTAATTCAATTCAAAGGAAGAAGCATTTATGTAGGTTTTGTTTTTTTGTTTTTTTTTACCTTGTGTGGATTCCTGAGGAAGGTTAATCTCATACAGATCCCTCTCAAAGCGTGGTGGATTGTCATTGATGTCCTTTACAGAAATCAGAATTCCTAAACTGGTTTCAATTGATTCGTCCATTTTTCTGGCCTCAAGTCTTAGCTAGACATCAAAAGATATCAAAAAGAGTTACTCACAATATAAAGACAAACATGATTAAATACATGGACATTGGGGATGTAGTGTGAGAAATGATAAAACAGATATTTTTCAGTTCTGTGAGAAGAAGTTTAAAATGTTTCAAAGAGGTTTTCAGCTTTTTTGCACATCAAAAGTATCAAATCAGGTAAAACCCCTCATGATTACCTGACAGAAACGTAGCAAAATCTAAAAATCATCTTTCCCCCCCACAGAACACATAAATAGTTTGAAATTCTGTGGCACCATTACATGTTGGTCTTTAGCATTTGTTGATTCTAACCTCAAGTGTTTGCCACTCCTCATAGTCCACGGCCTTGTGGACGTACAACACGCCAAACTCTTTGTCAATGGAGATGACTTCCGTCGGCTCCTCATCCACCCCTTGTCCTTGCAGTTCAAAGTAAATTGGATATTTCTTGTCAATATTCACCTACAACACAACAGCAAATTTTTGTAAGGTCAAATTTTGGAGTTATGATTTTAATGTGGTAAATTTTGACAATGACAAACATGATTAAATAAAATGATGTGCAGGTGTCACAGGAATGTGACTGTCAAGACAGCTTATCAGTTTACTGCTTTTTCATAGTAACAGTATTTTGTGGTAATTGCATTAAAATTAACGTACGCCCATAAACTAAATTCACTGTTCTATTTATGCCACAAAAAGAAAATAAAGAAAAATGAAGAATGTATAAAAGATGAAACTGTTCATAAAAAGGATTTTTTTTTAATTGGTCATAACTGGAAACTGGAATAATTGGTCATGGTTTCTAGAAAGTGACATTGCTGCTGAGTTTCTCAAATATATATATTTTTTCTGGAGCTTTTAATACAACAACACAAGTGCCATTTAGTCCTGTAGTGTTGTCCAAGATTAAGACAATGTTGGATAATACCTCCCACCCACTCCATGACATGTTGGCTAGTCACAGGAGCACGTTCAGTGAGGACTGAGATTACCAAAAAGCACCACTGAATGACCACACACCTGTGGCCATCTCCCTGTACAACTCCTCCATACACTGTAAACACTGCAATAGTTATAGCCTTCTTTTCTACTCTGTAATATTTCAGTCAACATTTTTGATATTATTTATAATCACCTTATCTATAATCAACCCACAAAATTTCCTCAGGGATTAATAAAGTATGCTGATTCTGATTATATTCAAGAAAATGTAAGCAGCTGAACAGCCAATACAAAGAAAAGTGGCTCACACCAAAACATAAGTAGCACTAAAGGTAAAATTGGAAGCTTTCTCTGGTTGAATTTCTCACCTCGCCCAACTTATATGGGAAGGGGCCTCGATGGCCCTCCTCAATCTCAAAGGAGTCAGTAATCCACGCTCTTCTGTGACGGCTCAGCAGCTCTGAAGTTGTTGCACTTGACAAACAATAAACCTGGAAGACAAAACAGGAATCGAGTTTAAAATATAAGTAATTTATGTGCGTGGAAAAATGAGCTTCCTTTGTGGCTGGTAAACTAGATCTGATAAGATGCACACACAAGAAATTCTGGAGAAATACACAAAAACACTTCAGACTGATTTTTAAAACTCATGAAAAACTTTAAATCAATTTTAAGAAATGTCAGAAAACATTATCAAAAGTATCTTTAGTTCCTTAAAAATAGTGTTTGGATAACATTTGTCACATGGCTACAAAAGCATTTTGACAAACGATGTACGATAGATGAAGAGCTCCATTAGGTCACACAAGATTCAACCAGATACCGGATTGTATCAAAAAAGAAAATGTAATACGTACCAATAGAAAGAAGCAGAGCATGATGTTCGTTCAGTACGTCCAGCTTAGTGAGGACTGACTTTTACCAAAGAAGAAAGACCCAGTCCTCTTCTTTCCACACCCACACAGATAACTATAAAATTTATTCTGCAGTGTGCGTGTTTATACCTGTCTTTCCAGGGAACCCGCTTTTTACCCTCATGTTTTGTTCTGGACACAATTTGAAACCACAAATAACACAAGTTTCGATTTCAAAGCTTCACCTCCTTAAACAAATGTAGTTGATCAGACTAAGATTCCACAACTTTGTCCACAAAGACAATAATCAATGATTCTGCTGGTAGTTTGCAGAGTCTGCAGAGTCTGGTCGGACAATTTTCCAGGTCACTGTCTCACTCCAGAAATTTTACATGTTGTTGCAGGTGATTCGCTTTGACAACCATGATAAAGGAACAGGACGTCGTCAACAGAACAAATTGCCAATGATAAAAGAGGTTTAGGAGGTGTGTGGGATAAGCAGGAGTGCGTTCAACTGTGAGATCACTCTGTATGCATAGCGTGCTGGTATGCTATCACTTCTGAATCAAAAGTAACCATAAAAAATTAGCAGTGCTGTATCGAATATAAATTGCAAGTGCTGCAGAAAGCAGAAATGATTGGCGATGTCTTTGCTGCTTTTAAAGGAAACTTCTCCTCAGACTGTTCACGTGTTTATGAACTCCTTTTCAAAAAAACAAAGTTGAGCAATTTAACGGTTGCCATTTTTGTTTGTTTTTTTAAACCATGACGACTGAGGGTGCATCCAACTGTGAAACTAATCACTTTGCATGCTGACATGCAATCACTTCTGAATCACAAAGTAGCCACACAAAAAATAAATAGCGAAAACTTGAAAGTAGATGGTTGAATTATTGTCTCCAACAGTTTTATCTGACTTTTATTTGTCTCCTGTTTACCATTAGAGATCATGCAGACTGTTACGGCCCTAGCAGGGCTAGTGAGCTGTGTGTGTGTTTTTGGTGGTTTTCAGCTAGTGAGCTAATCTTTCTTTTTGGCTTACATTTTGCTTTATTGACCAACGCCTGAGTTTTGTTTGTTTTCTTAAATGGTGATAGCGGCTTGTCCGTCTCTTTTAGTTAGTTTTAATAGAAACTTTAATAAAACTCTTTAATTTAACCCTTATGCCTTCTTGTCTCCTTTTTCTGACCCGGACACTTTTTGTTACTTCCCCCTCACCGCCTAGACCCCTCAGGGGAACGTAACACAGACTTGAGGACTTTTTGGACTGCCTTCACATCTTATGCTAAATCCAACTATATATAGAGTAAATACTGTGCAAAATTCCTGAGCTAACCCTTTGTTTTGTATATAAAATGGAAACTAGGTGTAGGGATTTATTTTAACATGTGCAAAATGGAAATACAACAAAAATAAATTTACAACGACTTCTGAATATTGCTCAGGAATAGTTCTCCAGGCTTCTTCAAGGATATTCAAAGCACTTCCTGCTGCTGGCTGCTTTTTGTCAAGATGATCCCAAACTGCTTCAGTAATGTTTAGGTAGAGGTATGGGATCACTGCCATCCTGGAAAATGAAGCTGCTGCCAATTAGACACTTTCCAGATGGTATTTCATGATATAGCAAAATCAAGATCCTCAACACCATTGGCTGAATGACAGAGCCTCCACATTTTAAGCCCAACATAGAACAAGTCCACGAGAGCTTATCTTTACATTTTTGCATGCTGTATTGCAGAGTTGGCAAAAGTACAGACATTCTGTACTTAAGAAGTACTTAAGAAGTACAAATACTACTTTTAAAAAATACTCCAGGAAAAGAGTAAGAGTAAGAAAATATAAAGTAGGGTCTATTTTTGTGCCAAGCTAACTAAACCTTGTGATATATTAACATAATGATAAAATAAGATCACAATTTCAATGTCACACGTTGTATAATGACTGCACTCACCTACAGCTCACTCTTTCTTCACTCCCACATGGGGCGGCAGCTGAGGTGAGTTTTTTTTTTTTTTTTTGGGGGGGGGGGTCTCCTGAGTTCGCTTATTATTTTAAGTTAATGAGTGACTTAAATCATACTTTGTTTCTTTTCAGAGTTAGTCCATGTGGGGCGATTGTGGCTCAAGAGTTGGGAGTTCGCCTTCTAATCGGAAGGTTGCCGCCGGTTCAAGCCCTGGCTCGGACAGTCTCGGTCGTTGTGTCCTTGGGCAAGACACTTCACCCGTTGCCTACTGGTGGTGGTCAGAGAGCCCGGTGGCGCCAGTGTCCGGCAGCCTCGCCTCTGTCAGTGCGCCCCAGGGTGGCTGTGGCTACAATGCAGCTTGCCATCACCAGTGTGTGAATGGGTGGATGACTGAATGTGTAAAGCGCTTTGGGGTCCTTAGGGACTAGTAAAGCGCTATACAAATACAGGCCATTTACCATGTGTGTTCTCAATACTGATTATTCGAATAAAATGAGAAACCTGTAAGCGATTCTCATTCTGACCGGATTTACCTATGATGGTAACAAGTTCCCGCTTCCTCTGAACCTCCTCCTCTTTAACACCACCTCTGCTGTAGTGCCATTTTTTTTAGAAGCATTTCAAGTTGCTATATCCCCATTAAGTACAGTACATAGTAACTACACAAACTGCTAAAAAGTACAATAATCTACAAAGAAATTGAAAACATTTTTTTACAAGTTTTTTTGCAGAAATTTCAGAGGTGTATGCCTCAAAACTGTAAATGCAAAAAAGTTGTGGTATCTTCATAATTTCATTTTTGAGATACACAAATTTTTAAAAACTGCAGTAAATACAAAAATAGTTATTACTGTGCAAAAAGAAAAACAGCATGTGCATGAAAATAAATTATTGTCAAAACAGCAATCAAAGTTCTAAGTATCCCAGGAACTACACAGAAAGTCACAAAGCCAAACACGACTTTCAGTACTACCACCTTTGAAAGGCCCTGGTTTTCGCAGGTAATGGCGAGACATGTAGCAGTCTGTGCTGACGTGATGATGTTTATTTCAATGTAGGAAGTGTTTCTGGATTATAATGTTTTTGTTGTTGTGTGTGCTTTTTATGCTTACAGTCTGGTTCTTGTGTAATCTGGCATTCCTCCGCCTTTTCTAACTGTTTCCCTTTCTTAAGAATGGCTTCGTGACAGACACTCTTCCATTTAGACTATTTTGATGAGGCGTCGGTAAACAGAAGAAAACAAGAGGCAGATGCATCTGTCAGGTCCTGTTTTAGATCTTTGTTGAATTTCTTTCCTAATACGGTAAGCGATTGTGGTGTGTTTGTTTACCTTGCAACAGTGGAATTCTTCTGGGATTCCTCCTCTCTGGCACATCTGAAGCAATCACAGTTACCTGTAACTACTTATGCTGGAAGCAAACTTTTAGTCCTAGCCTGAGTGTTAAACTAACAATGTTCTGTGCGATAAAAATCTGTGTGTGTGTGAGAGAGTGCGGTGGACAGGGCTGGACTGGGACAAAAACTTGACTCAGGCATTGTTGTTCCAGGTGGCAAAAGAAAAAAACATAACCAGGCTGTTATAGGTGTTGTTATGTTGCACTGCAGTGCAACTAAGAACTAATCTGTGATAATTAAAAGCTACACTTTTGCTATTAGGAGTGGCTCATGGTCAAAGTAGCCAAAGTAGCTGCAGCCCTGACAGCTGACATGTCGGTGTCACAGTCTGCGGCAGAAGATTGTGTGCCATTTGTGGTGAGGACCCAAAAGCAGACGCAAGGAGACAAAACTAGATTCAAAACCATTTATTTGTGGCTGATGCAAAACACAGAAGGAAACTGAAACTAAACTAACTAGAACTAAAACTGGGCAAACTAAATACTAGACACTAGACATAGAGCATTAAAACCTGAACATGAAACCTGCAAAGTGAAACGAGAAAAGCAGACAAACTGACAAGAGACAAAGGGAAACTGACACCATAAATACACATGAGGGGGATTAGGGAAAGTAGAGACACATGGGAACATACATGGAATGAATAGACATATCGAGATGAGGGAAGCAAAACTGAACACAGGATGAGGGACTGTCAAAATAAAACAGGAAACACACTGGACTTCTATGCTCATGTTTTTCCTTATGTTCTGAGTTTAGTTGTAATTTCTGGTTCTCTTGTTCTCTTGTCCATTAGGTTCCCTTTGTGCCTTTGTCTTCATCTCAATGTGTGTCGCTCCCTCGCCCTCTGTATGTCTTCGTTGTGTTAGTGTGTTTTGTCTCCTGAGTCCGTCTTGTTCCCATGTCTGTTTCTTCAACTCCATGTGGCAGACTAAGAGTCAAGCCCATGTGGCAGACAGGGCTTGACCCTAGGGCCGGGGAAGATTGACCAGTGGCAGAGACGAAACTGTGCAGGACGCCAGCCATGTGACCAGCAGTGGAGACGTGGTATGACTGGGAGCGAGACCAGTGATGGTGATGGAGAAGTTCTGGTGGCCAACCGAGGTGTGTCTTGGCAGGTGGCTGGTGTTGCTGAGCGAGGCCCTCCTACCCAGTCAGAGCACGCTCTGGCAGTCCAAGACCAGACAGTGTAGAGACCTCTGGCGGAGCGGGATGGGCTCCACTGAGTCCCCAGCTAAAGCAGGAGTGGAAGCCTTCAGAGGCCCAGAGTTGGCGGAGACTGCCAGCTCAGTCTCCGGATAGGCCCCAGACAAGGTTTCAGTCAAAGGGAGAAAGTTCTTCACATTGCTGTCTTGATGCATGCTCAATCATCCAGGTAAGTAAATCCCACAAAATTGTAGCCAACTTGTGCATGGAAGAAGTGGAAAGGAGGACTTTGTTATCCTAGCCTGGAACACCACCAAGTCATTGGTTCAGGTATGTGGATGACACCTGGTCAAAAATCAAATTTCGTACCTGAGATTTGATCATTAATCACATTAACTCAGTAGACCAAGACATCAAATTCACCAGGGAAGATAAGAAAAGTGGCAGGTAAGCCTTCTTAGATTGTAAGATTTCCATCAGCAATGGGGGACAATTAAAAGTTGATGTGTACCGTACGGATCAGTAATTATGGTTTGACTCTTATCATCCACTGGAACACAAACTGGGTGTAATCAGGACGCTACAACACAAAGCAAACACCATTCCCACAGACACAGCGGCCAGGGAAGCAGAAGAACATCACATCAGGAGGGCCCTGAGTAAATGTGGTTATCCCAGTTGGACTTTTGTCAGAGCTGGGAAGGTGCCCAAAGAAAGCTCCAGCCAATCCAGGAGAGAAGGACAACTGCTGCCTAAGCAAAAACTCTTAGTGATCCCGTATGTGTCAGGAGTATCGGAACAGCTGAGATGGATTTCTTCTAAACACCACGTCTCTGTGGCTTTTAAACCCCAAAACATGCTGCGCCAAAAATTGGTTCACCCCAAGGTCACCCGACACAAACAGAGTAATGTAGTGCATGCTCTTGAGTGGCAGGAGGATTGCCATGATGTATACATTGAGGAAACCAAACAACCTCTGGCTAAGCGGATGGCGCAACACAGAAGAGCTAACTCGTCAGGCCAGGACTCTGAAGTCTATTTACATCTATGCAGGCCACTGGACACTCTTTCAATGATGAGGATGAACACATCCTGGACAGGATGCTGGTTTGAGTGGGGAGTCAAGGAGGCAATTTCCATGAAAAGGGAAAGACCATCTCTGAATACTCTTTACATTATCTGTGACTGCAGACAGTGCCATATCAGGAGCAGTCAATCCCCAATACTCAAATTTTCTACAAAAACATAGGTTAGAAACAAAAACTTTGACTTTGTCTTCCTTTGAAACAAAACTATTGGACGTCATAACTTGCCCAGAAGCAACAGGCACAACATTCAGGCATGCTGTCAAGGAAACACAACTGAACTGACTGTTATTCAGTTCAGACATTTTCTTGTCAGTATTTGAATTTCAAAGTCATATTCCAAACAAACATTGAGAACACTGGCTGGTTCAGAAACAAAACAGTCCTTGGCACAGCAACAGAAAGTCCAAACTTGTCTGTGGCCAATTCTGAAACAATTTTCACAACTTCAGTTTGGTGGTGCAAGACACAGACACTGAACTCTTACAGGGAACTGCAGTTTAGTAGCATCCCGCCCCCGCTTCAGGGATAGCTGACAGTTACACATTGCGGTTACTCAGTACAGTGAAGGTAGCGGAAGTCCCGGCTGTGAAGAGATGTGATTGGACAACACAGTGTCGACAATGAAAATGAATGGGCTGTTATGCACCGGCCCATTAATTCACCCATTAGCCCGAAAGTGCATCAGCCCACCGGACTAATGCCCAGGACGGCAGATTACCAGTCCAGAAACCTGTACTGAAAAAGGGTTCGTTATTCAAAGCTTGTAAACACAGTGCTCTTTGGTGGCATCTGGTGGCCAAAAGTATGAAGAGCAACTTGAATCTGCAAATTAAAATGAACTGCTTCATTGTGATTGCCTACTCAAGAGAGCTTTCTTTCTTTCTTTTTTTTTTTTTTTGGGGGGGGGGGGGGTAGATACCAATAACATCTCGAGCTGATTTAATTTAGGTGAAATCAGGTCACACCAAATATAGAAATCAATAACAACTTACCCTCAATTTTCTACAGATTGTCTTCAAACTACACAACAACATACTAGACCTTGACTACCATTGTGACCTTCAAATTTCCCCTTGTGGGACGAATAAATGTATCTTATCTTATTGTTAGCACCCGAGGTCCAGGTTGACCTTGGAAAAAAAGATTTCATCATTTTTTTATTTTTTCAATATGATGTCCTACGATGTCACAATAATAACAGACTGTCATCATATTATAATAATAAAGGCAGGTTGACATCAGCATGTTGTATTAAAAAACATCATAAACATCAAAGTTTGAGTATACGACGCCTTTCGGGGGAGTTGCATTCTCTGAGTGCTCGGTTTGTTCTTGTTGTTGTTGTTATTAATATACTGCCCTACACTGTGTTAATGCTGTATACAATTTAATCACCCACCTGTGAGGTCGAATCAAAAAACTATATGGAAGAGAGCCCCAGTAACTCTCACTCTTTGCTCTCACAGTCCACGCCTCACTCAGGTGTTTACATCTGTGTTGCAGACAAAGATCTACTGAGGAGAGAGACAAAGCTGAATTCTGACTTTTCCCCTCCCTCTGTATTTGGGGACATGGCTCAGCACTTGACTGTGATTAGAAGACCAGACTGACCAACCTGTGCACCGCCTGGATTGACTACAAGAAAACCTTTGACTCAGTGCCTCACTCTGGTCTAATGACCCAGACCAGAGAGGAACGCTAAACCCAGTCTATCAATATAAGATCGAATCTGTGTCTCCAAATTTACAACGCTGAATTCTTCATTGATGAGTCTGGAAACATCTCATACAGGGAATGTTTAATTAATCAATTACAAGACCCCTTTCTTAATATGTCATTTTACAAATGAGTAGATATATTTCCTCTTTGGTTGATATCCTTACTTTGAGCACTGTCTGATGCATGTGAAGATTATACCAGTGCACCTAACTGACTCCATGTGGGTTTTAAGACTTTGTGTGAGCGGCAGAAGATTTCTTGCAAATCTCACAAAAGGTTTCCTTATAATAATATAGAAAAAGCTTACTCTTGTAAACTAACAGTAGAGTTTGGGTAAAATGATCTGGTGTTCTTCCTGGTGGGTGCTGTCATACTCAATGAATATCAGAGGATTCCAGCTTATGCATATGCAACCTGGTTCCCAGAGTTTCCTGTATTGGAGAGATTTTCCCTTCTGAATTCCTCATGAGTGGATGCTGTGAAATACAATGACAGCTCAACAGGTTTTGTCATCATATTGCTTGAAAGGAATGCTTTCACAAATGTATGTGCTCCACAGAAGAATGACCTAGAGCCACGCCTCCACTGAGACCAGGTCTGATGGGGCACTGGTGAACAGTAGATGTATCAGGCCACTGCTGGATTTTTTTCCCCCATATTTCTTCAGGACACGACTTTTTGATACTGTTCATTAGAGTTTTAGGCCTGCCACTTCATTTTTCCTCCAGTTGTCCAGTTTTCTGTTTTTTGCAACGAACACATTGCACACCATTTCAAGACATACAAAATTTGGGAATGTCAAAATAAAATTTTATGTCTGTAAAACTATTAAGTTTGGCATTTTTCATAGGAAATTTTTCATAGAAACAAAGTGTCTAAAGATATGTTTTAAAATTGGTTCTCTGCTGAGTTGTCTGTTATTTGTAGGCACAACATTCCTCTGAAAATGTTCTATTACAAGGACTGGACTGAAAATGGGTGAAAAAAAGAAATGAATAAACCAAAGAAAAACAAACAAACAAAAAAGAATATGAGTGGTGGCTCGAGACTTTTGCACAAAATGTTAGGCCCAGGAAGCGAAACAACCAGACGGAAGCACTGTTTGATACTTACAAGCACACAAAAGGTTTTTTTCTCTCTTCCTTTATTGTTAAAAGTTTTAATTTGTTGTGAGAGGACAAAGTTTTGACTTCAATACCAGAACTTTAAAAAACATTACCAAATGAACACAGGTCATACTTTATCCAAATATTTTTGTTTCAGTTATTGCTTTACTTCCCTGCTTTGTGTTAATACTGTACAAATTTAATCAGCCATCTGTGAGGTTAAAAAAAAAAGTCTCCATCTTTACAGTTAATAGTCCCAACAACCCTAAGCTTAACTGATCAAACAGGAAGGTTGTAAATAGTGATCAAAGATAGTTATATGGAAGAAAGACCCAAACGTCTGTTTCAATAACTCAAGTCAAAGTCCGCTCTTCACTCAGGTGTTAACATCTGTGTTGCAGGCAGAGATCTACTAAGGAGAGGGTGTAATCTATGAAGACGAAGCTGAATTTGGACTTTTCCCCTCCTCTGTCTTTGGGGACATGGCTCTGCGCTTGACTGTATTGGTGTGCGTTTCCTCGCTGTCTGACCCAACCACAGGAGTGTCTTCCCCGTTGACATTCATGGTCTGGCTGTCAGAGGAAGAATTTGAAGATGTGGAGGACATGCGGGACTTGGCGTCAAGACTTTCAAGGACATGTCGAAACAGTCCATTACTGATTGCTTCCTCATTGTGGTTGTTATTTCCTAGGACGTCAGAGAAAAACACTGTTAGCGATGCAGCTGTGCCGCTGTGCATTTATTAAGGTTCTGTTCTTTACCTGGCAGCGGGGAAGTCAGCATTCCTTCTTCTCCTACGGAACTGAAAAAGACATCCAAACCCTCCTGGTCAGAGATGTCAATCAGCTCCATTTGATCCAACAAGTCCACATTCACCTCCATAGAAGAGATGCTGCCAATAGGAGCTGCAGTAAGAAGAGAAACAACAGTATGTAAATACTATTGTGC
This sequence comes from Perissodus microlepis, assembly GCF_051167445.1. NCBI lineage: Eukaryota > Metazoa > Chordata > Actinopteri > Cichliformes > Cichlidae > Perissodus > Perissodus microlepis. The sequence goes on from NC_140465.1 coordinate 9,415,260, forward strand.
ATTTATATGGCACGTGTTCATGCATAAACACCAACAGTTCAACTCACGTCTTCTGTAATCTTTGATACAAAGGTGTGCCGAGGAAAGGTAGACGTCCACATCGTGCTGGAAGACCTCCTCAAAGAAACGCTGTCTCTCTCTCAGCTTGAGCTGCTGTGGTGCGTCCACATCTGGGAGCCTCTGACTGCGCTCGCTCTCCGCTGGCAATCACAAGAGAAGAAGAGGAACTCAGACACCAGCTCAGCTGAAGTTTTCACCGCATCCCTGGATTTATAGAGCGCTTTTCTACTCTCCCAGAGCACTCAAAGCATTTTATACAACACACCCATTCATACAATGATACAAACACTATTTCTATGCAGAAGTGCTTTCTATCTAACATTCACACACATTCATACTTCAATGGATGAATCAGAGAGCAACTTGTGGTTAGCATCTTGTCCAAAGATATTTGGCATGCAGACTCAAACCACCAACCTTCCAATTAGTAGACCTGCTCCACCTCCTGAGCTACAGCCACCTGTCATTTGGAGGCTGGGCCAGGTGAGGCCTCCACCACAGCAGGGTGGAGTTCACAAACTAGTTCTTTCACTCTGAAGGTGCATGTGGTGGTCAGTAAGACCATCTCAAGCTAAGGATTGTTTAGCTTGAGAGCCATTATACATATACTAAGGGGTCAATGTTGGTAGCCAGTAGGTGGAGACATTAATCCACACGTGAACTGTGAAGCAGAAGGATTTCTGTCTTTCAACTTTCACTAGTTAGATTATCTGTTACAAAGGTACAAGAAACCCCAATGAAAGTAAAACTATACAATAAAAAAACTATACAATTAAACTGTGCTGATTGGAAAGGGAAGAAATTAGCAGAATTTTGCATTACCTCCATTACCTCCTGTTTAAAATTTTATGCCTCGGATTACACACCTTAATTCTATGATTTATTCATGAAAATGAAGAAATTAAGAATGTGAAACTAGTATGAATGTTGTTCATAAGGAAAGAATGATGCAAAATAGATCTCCCATATATAATCTGTATAATGTTTGTAGTTCTGTTTCTCTCTACATAGAGTTTTTATATGTAATATATCTAAAGCTGTCAGGAGGAGGAGGGAAGAAAACCCTGGAAGGAAGGAAGGAAGGAAGGAAGGAAGGAAGAAAGAAAGAAAGAAAGAAAGAAAGAAAGAAAGAAAGAAAGAAAGAAAGAAAGAAAGAAAGAAAGAAAGAAAGAAAGAAAGAAAGAAAGAAAGAAAGAAAGAAAGAAAGAAAGAAAGAAAGAAAGAAAGAAAGAAAGAAAGAAAGAAAGAAAGAAAGGAATAATGTAAGTATCAAAGCACATGACTTCGAAGGAAAAAATATATTAAAAAAAAAAAAAAAAAACAGCTGAAATGAGCGTGTAGAGGCGTGCAGATATCTTGGTTGTGTCTAAGTAATCGATCACTAAATACAACAGAAAAACAGACCAAAAATGTTCGATGCTTAGTAAAGACTCTGGATTCGTGATTCCTTGTAAGCTTTTACTGTGTAGCTGAGCAGACGTTACATCCAAGCAGCTTGACTCCAGGGGTGGAGACCCGGTGCTGTGTTAGACATTTTTTACTGTGTGGATGCGCAGTGCGCTATTCGCTTAGAACCGGTATTGGAAAGCCCCATTATTCAACAACACTAGTCAGATGTTCTACAAAAAACAAAGCAAAAAAATGCAGAGGCAATTAAGATGAAAGTCATTTAGCATTTCTAAACACCAGGAAAGAGCTGGATGAGACGATGGACATGTTTGGATGCTAAATATGCATTTGGAGCCAACAGAAGACAGCAAACTGAGGGGAACATTTCACCTGGCCACAGATACTTATGAGATTGTTACTCCTTTTCTTCCTACTAGACTCAGAGAGAAAAGATGAAAGCATGTGTTCTACATGTCATCACTTACTCTCAGCGTGCATACAGTAGTATGTTGTAATCATTAGAGCAGTGTCTGAATTTTGAGGAGCTCTTACAACCTGCAGGCAGGGGATTGAGCTAATTGGATGAGGCTTTCAAGCCATGTCCAAACTGGAAGTGATGTGAAGATTATCTGGTCTTTGTTGAGATCAGCAGTCACAGCAGCTCTATAAATACACAGGCAAGTGATGGAGAACAGAAAGACAATGTTCTCAGGATGTTTACCAGGAAAAGGGGTTAAAAAAAAAAAAAAAAAAAAATCTTTCTCTGGCAATGTGAGGAGACTACCTTTGCCAAAAACCCTCTTTATGTCCTCATTATGAACTATAAAGACTTGTTGCATAATCACTTTAAATCCCCAAACTGCAGCACAAGCCTAAAAGCAGCAACAGGTTGCCTTCTTTGGAGTGCTGTCTCAGCGCAGTGCCCCCATGAGTCACGTCTGTGGTGGCGGAACGACACGAGCCTGTCACTGCAGCTCGTCTCTGGCCTCTTTGATAGAGTCCCTCCTGGGTACAGTGGCCGGGCTTGGCTTTGGGATCAGACAGGCAGACAGCTTTGGAGGGAAAACAGGAAGAAGACCATTCAAACCGCAGAGTGATGCTGACAGCACCTATGGTATGTGGGTGTAGACACAGAACCCAGAAATAAAGAAAGGACTCTCCACAGCCTGAAAAAATTTCTAAACAAACTGGCAACAGAAAGCTAACAATATCCTGCATTAGCACAGGTGTTTGGAACGAGCATTCATCTTATTTTTACTTTTACATCAAGAGATCAGTTAAATTTTTATGCCTTATTAATGTTTTTCAGAAGGTGAGAATTTGTTCAAACATCCAAAACCCCACTGACCAAGAGCCTGACGTGAGAAGGAGAACCCAATGATGATCATTTCCTTAAACTTTGGAAAGTTCATCCAGGGCCAGTAAACAATTATAATGATCATTCTGGTGATCCGCAACCCTGAACTGGACAGGTGAAAAAGAATGTATGGGCATTATTATTATTATTATAGTTAGTGCAGCTGGTACAGACACGACACCTCTTTCCTGAAGCTTTCAAAACTTTTTTTTTTTTTTTTTTTTTACATTGGCGCATCAGTCACTCTTGCAGCGTTTTGCCTTTCCAGCATTTCTGTCTTCATAGAGACGTTTGAGGTCGTGGGTCTGTGTTGCTCTCTTCGCACTGCACTGTTGCACAATCAGGAATGCCTTTGTCATCAGAGCCTTAAGGAAAGCAAAGGGAGCTGAGCTGACGAAGCAAGATGTCTGTCACAATTAGGCACTGCTTGTCTGATATGTGTGTGTGTAAAAAGAGACCCTTATTTAATGTGACCGGCTGAGGACATCATGTGGGATGAAACACTTGATTTGTGCTGGCTGAACGATAATGAGAGCTTACAGAAAATAAACAGCCTTTTTGGAGGCTGGGACAAAATGTCCCTTTCCATGACAGGCAACAGGTTTAAGCAAACTGCCTATCCTGGAGTTTTTTTTCCTACTCTGTTAAGCACTGATTGATCACAGCATTGATTGTTTCTACTTAAAGGCTGAGGCACATGGAGAGCTAAAGGTTAGCTACAGATGTATATCCTCACATTGATTTTGCTTCACTCCTCCTGGTTCTTTTTCCTGCTGGGTAACCTTGATCAGTGGGCTTCGGTAGCCGCAGATGACCTAGTGACCTCTGCAAATACTGGTGTCCAGGTTACATGTCAAGTCTGATTCTTCCACTACACAAGCCAAAGTATTTAGTTTCATACGCTGGAGGAAATAATTATTTGTTCTCTAATTTTTATGGTAGTTTTATTTTAATGGAGAGGGACAGAATATCAACATAAACATTTAGGGGAAAAAAGAGAAACAAACCAAAACACATTATATAACAGCTATAAATTGATTTGCATGTCATCGAGTGAAATACGTATTAGACACACCCTTTACAGAAACTCTCCAAATTCTTTCAGTTTCTTGGCTGCAGCTTAGAAACAAAGCTTCAGCTCCCTCCACAGATTTTCTACAGGACTGAGGTTTGAAGACCACTACATGACCTTAATGTGATTCTTCTTTAGCCATTGTTGGCTTGGTGGATCACTGTCATGCTGAAAGACCCATCTTCAGTGTTCTAGCTGAGAGAAAGAGCTTCTCATCCAAGATTTTATAGCAGGTGGCTGCATCCATCGGCCCCTCAATACGATGAAGTTGTCTTGTACCCTTATTAGAAAAACAGCCCCAGAGCATAATGTTCCCACCTCTACTCTGCATTTCTCTTCATGCAAACACAGCAAGTCGAGATCATTAACAAGCTCCTCCTGTAGTTTTGATCCACCACCTCCCTCATGAATATGATCACCCTGTGTGGTAAGATCTTGCATAGATCGCCAGACCAAGTATGCCTGATGGTGATTTTAGATTCCTTCAATTTCCAAATGATGAAGAAACGTACAAATTCAGTACAGGATCAGTTAATTATTTCTCCCTATGTACCACAATATGTTTGAAGTTCCTGCTGCTGAATGAGGCAACATGCATTAAACTGTCATTTATTTCCTTTTCTCATCCTCCGGTGGCATTTCTGATTTTTTTCTGCCTATTTTTATCTCTTCTTTGCTCCTTCCTCCTATCTTACTGTATGACTTTTTTAAAATCCTGTTCTATCTCAATTTCTTTCTTTAAGCCATACTATTACTTTAAGCATTCTGTTCAGTTTTCCTTTCTCCATCGTTGTCCAATATACCATTCTTTCTGTTTCTCTCCTCATGTCTGTCCCCTCTGTCCTTCCAGTCACCCCCCTCCTTCCTTCCTGTCAGTGCCCTGGGACTTGAGGAAGAAAAGGTCATAGACCAGGGCTCAAGACCAGCTGGGCATGCAAAATGACTGGAACAGACAGAAGGATGAAGAAAGAGGGAGCGTGCTGGACATGTCCGTGTACTGCTCTGGCTTCCCACATAAACACAAACTCAGATCCTCCGCTCAGGCGGCAGTGGGAGAAAGAGCCCATTCAAATTCAGACAAAAGCAGCAATGTAAGAGAATGGGGCGGGCCTGCACTCCTTAGACATGATTCCACTTACAGGAAATCACTTTAGAAATTAGGCTAATTCATCTTATAAAGCCAATGAAAAACTGCCATCAGAATACTAGGAAAAGAAGATGTAACTGTAAGGACTCAAGTACCTGCATAAAGTTTTTTTAGACTTCCGAGAAAAAAAACGTGTTATAATATCCTAATGAAGCAGACTCAGCAAAACACAACCAGCAGATATTCATTCTAGAGTATGCTCTACTCGACAAACTGAACAAAACAGGGCACTATGCGAGTGCATAAATGCATAAAGAAAAAAGAAAATCGGGTCAATCTTTGTATCTATTTAGCATCTGCATGCCACGTGCCTCGTTCCCCCGTGATGTTCTCAAGGACAGGACTTTGTAATGGCAGTTTACTGCACAAATAGTAGAGGCAACACATTGATCTGGAGGCTAAATGAAGGGATAGGAGGGTTCGCTGTCGCCTGGAGGCTGCCATTAGCCCATCACTGTTCTAAATGAAAATGTGAGCTCACAGGCAGGGGAAGGTCAGAGCAGAGGAAACAGGCCTCCCGAGACAATCCAGTTGTCGGAGCAGCACGAGCTACAACTTTTCAGTAAACAGCAGCTAAACAGAAATCAGGAGAGAACCACATTTTCCTCTTCTGCTTTGATTATAGAGCAGTTTGCCAAACACTTGGGTTGATTCCATTCAGCCAAGCTGAGGCTTTTTTTCTGAGAAGCGTTTTCCTTTTACAAACAGCTTGTAATATTGCCATTTAAATGGCTCTAGCGGTGGTACCTACCCTCAGCCCTCTGGCTCCTTAAACGAAAGTAGCAGACTGCAGTAGAAAAGCAAAAGAATTCAAATAACAGCTCTTGGCTCCGTTTCTGCCTTCCTCAAACACACTGTGCAATTGTAGTTTATCTACAAACGAGAGGGGTGACGACCATGTACTTCTAAACCGTGGGACAGATGTGAGGTAACACTTGTTTGGTCTGAGGCCACACTTAAAGACTGGCTGCCTTTTCCACCCAGACACACTTTAGCTTATCAGAGGAGAGAGATTTTATTTCACATGGACCGGTTCCCGACTGCGACAAGAGAGAAAGAGCGAGGGAGCAGAAGCAGAGGATGTAAACACATAAAGGACGCAGAAAGCGAGAGGGAGAAAAGGTCAGGGAGGCTGAAAGGCTAAAACTGAGAAGTGGGCTGTCTAAAGAAAAATGTGTTATATGATGGAAAGGGGTAGATAAAAGTAAGTTAAAGCAAGAGTTTGGTTTGTAGAGATGAAGATACACAGGAAGTAATAGCTGGGCTCATTAGTTGTTATTTTTACTGATAGTCTCTTCCGACAGAGCAGTAATCTTAACAGCATCAGTGGGTTGTTCACAGTGCAGAGCTGGTCATTAGTGGATCAGTGTCTGTGGTAATTAATGGTGACTCAGTGGCTGGCTACAGGTAGATTTACCCTAACAGTGAGAGCAGTGAAGCAGTCTGAAATTACAGCACAAGTATACAACTAATATTAAAAACCTCTCGTTGTGCTTCTTCTTATCCTGATCAGAACATACTGGTGGTCTCAGAAAAGTTTGAATCGCTGCGGTTTATGAAAACGTTGCACTGTCCTTCCAAAAGTGCCTTGAACTGAAGTGGAACAACAACCAAAATGGAGAACAACAACACAGAGGCTGTGCAGTGTCTGTTTTACCTCTCAAATTATTTTGGGTTTCTCACACTGTTTTCTTTTTACTCCTACAAGAAAGTGACATTTATTAGACTCCAGTTGCAAGAGCAGTGAATTATTTATAAGTGTTGTTGATGTGTGTTTGCATGTCTGCTGGGTGCATGAGTGTGTCTTCATCCCAGGACAAAGCAGTGTCCAGCACCATCCACCAACAATGACATCAGTGTTAACCCTCTCCTTCCTTCCCCTTTTTTGTAAACCCACAATAGGACTGTTTGTAGGTCAGTGCCCTGACCCACTGCCCTCCATACGTCCACCAGCAGACTGCCGTGAGTTCTGATCGACACAATGGGCTTCAGCGGATGACAAAGTACTGATGTACCCAGAACATTTACAAATCCTCTTATTCAAAATCACTCTTGATGAACAACACAGTGTTCAATTACTTAACCCAACCAGTCAATAATGCACAAATCTCTGTTGAGTGCAGCAGCAAATTACACGGTCTTACACTGAAGTAAACAGTATTAATGAGTTTGTTCCGCTTGTTAGAGGCAAAGTGTATGTAGAGTGACTGTCAACAGCCTGAATCAGGGCACGGCAACAAAGCTGAGCTCAGAAAACAGACACTTTTTAAAAATCTGATAATTAAATCTGTAGGCACGCTCTGAAATATTTTGGGTACATCATCATCCTGAACTCTTTTTCTGTCTTTATTAAAACATTTCGCGACGCTTCTTCTTTCAGTCACCTTAACACTACTCTCTTTTCTTCTTGTAAACTCTCACGGCCTCTCCTCATTTTTGTGAGGAAGGTTTGAAGCAATTTTCATCTCAGCCGGGAGAATTGTAAGAATGTTTGGTTAAACCAAACAGTCTCTCAGACACGGCTCGTCTGTTTGTTGAGACTCAGACAGGGTGGCCTGCAGTTTCTGTATAAACTATGAAAAAAGTCAGTGCAGCGTTATCTTGATGTACTGAGCACCAACTGCTGTACGGATCCAATCATTGCCTTTTTTGCACACTTGTTAAAGAATTCATGCAAGTTTTCTCACTATTTTAGTATTTAAGCTTTAACCCTTTGCAGACAAAAGCTGCACAAAAGGCATTCACACAAGTGCTGATTTACATCATGTCGACTTTTGGCTCCTTTATCTGCAGCCTGGAAAGGAAACAGCTTTGGAGAGATTTCCTGGTCTACTGCACTTCATCCAAGCCGTGGGTGACATCTCCCGCCAGCTTTGGGAAATCTTACCCAGGACATGGAAAGAACCAGACACTCATCTCACAGAAGTGACAGCCTGAAAACCACTGCCATCCAGAACCACTGACACTGACTGAGGGCGCATGTTGGGAGCCAAATATTTTTTTAAATAGGTCTAATCTATCGTTGCATAGTATTATTTAAGAAATGGCACTTGAAGAGCTCAAAGCGATATAACACTTGAGGTCTTCTGTTGTCCTTACTGTCAGCACCGCTCTGATTATCTTTGGCATGAGGCTGAACACCAACACTGACAGCTATACTGATGCTCACTAATGCCAATAATTAATCAGCAAATCACATGACAGAAAGTCAAAGCATTTAGGTGTACGGACATGGTCAGGAGGATCTGCTCAAGTTTAAGCAACAGACTGGGAAGAAAAGATGATTCAAGCTACTTTGAATATGGTTACGAGATAGGCTTGTCTGACTGCTTCAAAAACAGCTGGAATTTTACAGAGCATATTCCAAAAAGGAAAAATAATCGTTAGAACTGACGCTGTCTGATGGCAATTTTGTGGTTTGGTGGAATGGGAGAAACACATCACAGAGGTGCTGTCCTATTGTGCCTTGTCTTTTTATATATCAATGACTAAGTCCAATATTCACAGTGTTTTTGCTCTGTATTTGGAGTCCACCACCATATTTTAGTGATTAACACACACTTAACACGTGAAAAATCCCGTGTTTGAGACCAGGAGGAAGTACAAATCCCCGGGGGGGTTGCATCGGAAAGACCATCTGGTGTAAAAATCTGCCAAATCAAAACATGTGGCTCCATCGGCCCCTTGCGAATAGGGAAGCAAAAAGAAAAGAAGCAATTTGGATTCCACCACCTATCGGAGGAAACATCTCATTCTTCAGATGCTAAAATCTTAGCTGACATCCAGTAGCAAATGTTGTCATTTGAGGCAGCGCAGTTAGCAAACAGTCAGTGTTTAAAGCAAGGATAAGGGCTGAGCGATTCATTTATTTTATGCTGTGGTTCTTAATTTATGGATTAAACAGTCAGTAGAATGTCAGAAAACTACAAAAACATGGCCATTACACAGTAAACCATTAGGGAAATGTTCAAACTCAGTTTTGTGTTCAATCTCTCAGTCTGGTATGGTTACCAGTCTGGTTTGGCAAACAGGAACAAACTGAACAGGAGTGTCAGACCAGCCAGAAAAAAATCACTGGTCGACAACAAACTTCGTTAGATAAGCTGTATCATCATGCCATCTTAAGGAAAGCTCAGTCTTTGTTGCTGACCGAAAACACCCCCTTTGTTTTTTAACTAAGGTCCTCAGGATGACGTCAGGATGCCTCTCGCTAGCAAAAAGGTGCACAAAGGATCAAGTGTGCCAAAAGCAATTAGCACTGTATACTGAATAATCTGATGCTGTAATGTTTTCTATAGTTGTACATCAGTTTTATATACGGATATGTAAGAATGTGGGCTGATAACTATTAATAACTAGCTAGGCTAATCTAACCAGGGGACCTGGGGGCTGAACCAAAGCAGTGATGTGAATGTCACCTTCTCTGTGTGATATTTTCTGAGAACCACCTCATACCATAAAAGGTCATCAGATCCACTTTACTTTTTCTTTTGGTGTGAATTTGTTTCCTCTCAGTGACAAACTGTTGTTGTTGTTGTCTGAGTGGCTCTGAACCCTGGAGGGATACACAAAATGCTGTTGAGCTGAAAAGTAAGGAGATGGATTTGTTGGAGAACTAATTAACGGAGCTGGTCTGTATCCTCAGGGCTACGGGGCTTACGCTAAATTAATGGGAACCGTTCAGACATCCGTGTTTTGTATAATCACGCGCTAACACTCAAAAACATTCAATTAGCTTAAAGCACCGACATGCCAAGAAGCATTGTTTGCAGCAGAATAATCAGTGTATTCGCAACATGAGAGCTCTTCTCACATTAGTGAGCAGTGAGTCTGGTTTGAGAATAATAACACGGTATTACGAGTGCCTCGCTTTGTAGCGTCTGAATCTTGAAAAAAGGAAATGCTCTTATTGGTGCATTAGCCTCGATTTATCAGTGCGATCCAGACTTAAGCAATAATTAAACCAAACTCAAGTCAGTTTGGTCCCAATGACCTACGAGAGCAGCCAGCAGAAAGTTATTATTAAACCCATTTATGTGGACATAGATTCTGAAGTGTGAAATAAAGTGATTCTAGGGCCACGGCTATAAAGTGTGTCAGTGAGTTCTGCTACTACACTGGAATAGACTGAGAGCATTTCCCTATAGACTCACCAGCTGGTCATTATGAAACGCTATCACAGAGATGTGTAAACATGTCCCAATCATTAAATCCTGCAAATTCCATCACTGTAGGCAGGTTAGCATCTCCAGCAATATACGTGATATTCAACAGTGCTCTCATACATAAACAATTTTCTGTATAATAGAGGTTGTTCAGTGTAGTACCACTTGTTTCCCTTCTAGCTTAGATGCTAAGCTCCATTAGATAGCAGGGCAGCAAAGCAGAGACAGGTGTGCGTACTGTTTGAATCCCTCAGAGAGTAAACAATTAATGAAACACACAGTACATGATAAGGATTTCGTTTTTACTCCTCTAACTTGCTTATTAAAGAGCATCAACCTCCTCCATCTTATCTGGGTCGTGCCCAAGGGGACCGAGCTATGAAACATGGAGTATAGAAACAATTTCCTTTTTCAGCCTCCACATTTCTGTCTGCAGCATGCTCTCAACAGCTGGTCAATCCCTCACCTCACAGCACACCCACAAAAAAAAAGAAAAAGAAAAATCAGAATGTGATAAAGCGGGGCCGGGTCAGAGCAACAGATGGGAGACGTCTTCTCTGGAGTTACGGCCCTGATCCTTTTTAGCCTCGTGAAATCACTGATCTCTTTGGGACTAATTCAATTTCGGATCCTATCTGGGTTGGTGTGTCCGTGAAACAAGCTGCAGACTCTGTTGCAGTGAGTCAACTCTGATGAGATCTGCAGGCACAATCCCATTAGAAATAAGAGATCTTTGTCTGGGGCTGTGTGGTGGCCCCAATCCAAGGCTGCCTCAGTGTGTGTGTGTGAATGCATCCCTGTTCTTGTGCAAAGAGAGTGCGACCTATTCTTTTGGTATTAGTGGACCATTACTCAGGGTGATGATTCAACATTCCTGACTGATTTTTGGCTGGCACAGCACTTGGACAAGTCACTTCGGACAGCATCACAACAGCAGCTACTTAACTCATAGCCAGACCTATCCCACAAGCTTTCCTATTATATCTGACACACACACACACACACACACACTATGGTAATAGAGCTCTAAATCAATTTATGATGATACTTTAATTTCTCATTTACAAATCTAGATTAAAAGATGGACTTTTAAAGACCTGGCGGCACATCACATAACCAACGAATCTGGGAAAAGCACAAGAGACAAGCAAGCATACCAAATATGGAGAGGAACCCTTTTCTCTCTCATGCCCTGCATTTTTGTATCTAAAAATTAAAAAAAAAACCGTGTTACTGGAGCAAACCTCTGGTCAAAATATTACCACCTGACCTGAAAGCTGAGGTTCTGCAAAGAATAAGAGAATAAATAATAAAAGCACTTACAGGGTAGGCGTTTGTTGTGCAGGTTGGCTGACGAGGAGCTCATGTTAACTGGAAAGTTGTCAGAAACAGGTTGAGGCGCTGAGGATGACGGGTATGCGGTGGCTGGTCAGCCTTGTGACAGTTCAGCACAGAGCCAGGGGAGCATCTCCCACCTCTTCAGTTCTCACTCAGACTGCTCCGAAGTGACCGATGCGGGACTGCTGCCACCCTGCCGCTCACTTCCTCCTTCCTCCCTCAGTGGACTCTGAGAACCACTTGGACGAGATCAAGACAGCGGCTTTGTTAGGACGACCAGCTGACCAATGACAGGGCGGAGGGAGGAGCTGGCAGAGACGGAGAGAGCGAGGAGGCTTATTGAGAAGCGGGAAGGAGGGATTTTTATGTAACGGAGTGGAAAATACCGAGGAGAGACAGGCACATGCCTTTTGTTATTTTTGGTCCTCTTACACCCCCTCCCTCTCCCCCCCCCCGCCTCTTCCTTGTCTGCCTCTTGTTCCCTGTCGCACTTTTATTTTATTTTATTTATTTATTTAAACCTGATTGCTTCACCTTAAGAGTCAGAGGGAGAGTTACAAAAAGTTCTTTAATAACTGTTTTTATGGACAAATTCAACGCTTTAGAAAGAATATTTTGTTCTCTATCAGTAATACTTTTTAAACTTAATAATAATGATAATTATGAGGATGATAATAATAAAAAGAAGAATGGTGATGATAATAATTATTATTATTATCTATAGTTTTCAAGTGGCAAAAAAAGGACAGGTAGCAGTGTGAGAGAAAACCATCACTCAGCACTATATCTGATCGTTTGTGTGTCCTGAGCACCATCTAGTGGCCAAGAGGCGTCAGTTCCATGTTCTCTAAGCAGGACTTGCTGATTATACAATATTTGCATGCAGAGGCTTCGAGCAGCATTACATCACTGCCCCCCCCCCCCCCCCCCCCCCCTCTCTTTTTTTTCCAAAACACAGCATCGCACTTGAAAGTGGCTTTTAAACAGTGTCTGGTTTCAGATGCAAGCAGGAAAAGATACTGATGTGAGTCATTGCAAGAATCTGTACAACAAGAATCAGCACAATAGAAGCTAACTTGCTGATCATCCACAAAGAGCAAACAAACAAACGAGAACATTATCAAAAGAAAAAATATATAAACATATGTCTGGTCTGCATACGTAGATAACAAACAGATATATTTAAACAAAAAAAAAGATATTTCAGTCATGTGTGAATCGTGCAAAGGCATGACATTTGTGAAAACTGCAAACCTCTAACTCCCTGTGCACAAGCATGGAAACTTTCACTACTGAAAGTCACACTTGGTGTCTGTGCCAAGCGCTAAACTGAAACTGTAAATACAAGCTGTAGATGTAGCAGTTGGGAAGTAGTGGGAGTCATTGGCGATTTCTATCAATAAAAACATTTCTTTTCTAAATGTCAGTGGTTGTGGTGGTTTAGCCTGAATATGCTGGTTGTGGCAAAGGTATGCAATGCAATCACTTAACATGCTGTGAACTTTCTCTTTGTGTGTGCGTATGTGCGTACACCAGTGGATTACAAAAAAAAAAAAAAAGAAGAAAAAAAAATCAAAAGAGAGGCAGATACAGAAAGTGAGAGTGGGCAGAGGAAGCATGATGTGACTCAAAGTAAGAAATCCTCTTCACCACAAACTGAATTACGCGTAGGCTTTCCCATGACTGGGGGTTCACCTGCTGAGGCCCTGCAAAAAAATAAAATACAATCAGTAGCTGGGACCCAGGCTGCTGTGTTGCTGAGGCAGCCGTACATCAAAAGCCGTGTCCTCTTTCTTGTGTTTTAAAGTCAGATGAGAAAGCAGAATGTTTCCCACACGACAACCAACTGTTATGATATTGTTTTCCAGAGGGTTAGCATGTGTGCTTAAGGCTGAATCTCTGAATACTTTAGTCAAGATAAAAAAAGAACAGGAAGTGAGAAACAGGAAGAATTAACAGCAAGGCAAAGCTTTGTGTTCTCAGATTTCTGTTTTGTGGGCTCTTTTTTGTCGTATTTGCCTGTATGTGCGTGTGTGTGTGTGTGTGAGCATGCCCAGGCTAAAGCTATGGTTTCCCGCCCTCACTCCACCAGGCAAAGCGCCAAAGCCATCAGGCAGTCATACGCCTACCATCAGCTGAGGAGTTGCACAGCAGTCTCATTTCTAATTATACACCCAACAACAGAGAGAGAGGGAGACGGAGAGCGAGCCACAGAGTGAGGGAGAGGGAGCGCGTGGAACATGGAGAGGAAGGATGATTACAAATGGAAGAGAAGCTAAAAGTGCCACTCGGCAGCAAACACAGGGTGAGCAAGTTCAGGTGTGAGAGACTGAGAGAGAGGGAGGGAGAGGCATGAAATCAGTCTGAGAAAGGTTAAGGGCTGACTGACTGGCTGAGCAGAGTGGGAGTGTAAAATGTAAAAGCGAGTAGGAGGTAAGAGAGAGAGAGAGAGAGGGGGGAGAAGAGAAAAGAAGAGAGGAGAAAGAAGAGAGGAGTGTGTGTCTAATAGACAGTCTGTTGAGCTTGTCTGGATGCCTCTGTTCACTCTGCTCCGTTTGGCTTTTTTCCTCCCCCAGCCTGCGAGGACGACACAAGACAGACAGGTGTGTGTGTGTGTGTGTGTGTATGCGTGTGTGTTTGTGGAAAGTCGGCGCTCCTGTTGGACCTGAACATGGGTGGATATTCTCTGTGAAGATGGATGAACAGGGAGACACAAATGGATGAATGGAAAAACATGCAAGTAAGTGTATCATCCATAGATAATCTTTTTTTTGAAGGAGATGATTTTGTGCTCTGAATGCATGTCTGAGAAACTCTTTGCTTCAACTGGTTACAGAGGTTAAACCTGATTATATTCAGTTTCACAGAAAGAAAGCATCGAGTGAACTAAGCGCAATATTGCCACTACTGATATGCAAACAGTACTGACCTCAGCGCAGATTATCTCGACCATAAAGGCATCAAACACACTAAATGCTGCTGTGTATACATTTCATTTCCATAGATTAGCGACCTGTAGTGATCACGATCGCCTCATATGGTCACTGAGCATGGAGAAACTGTCATGAGCAGGCCTGTCGGACACACGATCTGATTGTACCTGTGTAGGTCACTGTGAGTGAGTGGCCCACACCTCGATTCCATTTGAATTAATTTACATTCGCACTGCAAGCATTTAGCTGACAAATAGTTACCTATTTATGCGTCCTGATATAACGCCCGGTGCTCGCACAGGAATGTCGCTGTGTGGGTGTTGTCTGATACCACACGCGCACACAGATACGCGCACACATAACAGAGAAGCAGCTTTATGTCAGAGACGTGACTGTCAAGATGAGTGAAAGAAGTTCTTTCAGCGGCGGCGCTCAGCTTTGATGATGACATAATGAGATGAGCTTTGCATTGGCAGGCTGTAAAAGTCCTCTGCTGTCCTTTACCTCCCTGCATCACTTTATGCATATATATATATATATATATATATATATATATATATATATATATATATATATATATATATATATATATATGAAAGAGCATGTCTGCAGCGTCTTTAAACTGGTGTGTGTCTGGCCACTGACTGCTTATATTTAGCCCACCTCAGTGAGCTGACTCACAACTGTGCATGCACGTAAGAAGGATGATAGGGTTTCTGTAGGTGCTGGAGGGGGTTCTCTTCATTATGAGAACAATGCAAGCTTGGTCTGTGTGTTTAACATCCCTCTCACATTTAGTCACTTAACACACATATTTTCCTCATCATTGTTGACCGACCTTATTAACCTCAGAGTTTACTGTGTTACTGATAAAATCTAACCCCTGAGTTTACACCCACCACTAACATTTTGCTCTGCCTCGTCTCCGCTACACTCATGCCTCCACCAAGCACAGTGTACAGCACTTTGTAACCATAGTAACTTTTTCTTTTCTTTTTTTTTTTTTTTTTACAAAGGAGCTGGTAGGTGTCCATCAAACTTAGCCCTGTCAATATGGCAATTGGTGGTTGGAAAGCTGTAATTTGAAGCTGATGGAGGAGTTTTTGTTCAGATGTGGAAGGATATTCACAGGCACTGATCTCACCATGTTGTACTTTTGCGGGAGGGGAGAGAGGGAAAGTTCTGTGAATTTTTCAGAGACAGGGGAAACACCAGAGTAAGAGAGACTCTACAAAGGCAAATGCAGTTATTTTCTCCAGCTTGACAACTTGTCTGTGGGGATATGAAGTGCATTAGTAACTGTTTCTCCTGCTGTTCAGATTGTGGCGACCTTGGATCGGCGACAGTTGCCAAGAGACTAATGGAGCCCGTGTCACATGATCACAACGCCACCTGTAGTTCTTCGGGAGTGTCGGTGTGAGTGACGATCAGCTCGAGCCCATGAGCTTCACAACAAACTCGGCTCTGGTCCCGGGTAGGGACAGCCTCCCGCTCAAGAAGAGGGACCAAAGACCAAGCTCGCCACTTCAGCAGCAGCAGCAGCAGCAGTGCGATGCTGCAAACTTTAAGGCGCCATACCCTTACAAGAGCCACACCGAACTCACCACAAAGTACACTGGCCCATTCCAGCCCGTGCCGAGACGGGTTACTGCCCTGTACCAGCCCTGGATGCAGACACCCACACCTAACAGGTCCAAACCGCAGATTCTTTCTGCATTCAGGGAGCATCATGGCTGGGCAGAGTGGAGAGAGTTCAACCCCTTGCACCCTGGATGGGACTTTCCTAACCACTATCAGCACCAAAGCCACATATCTGGCACACCTGCACTCCACCCAGGCCATCCGTATTATCCTTCCAGATTCAACGCTGTCTCCCTGGAGGGTTTCCACAGAGCGAGTGGAGCGTACAGCTGGGAGAAGCACAAGACTTCAAGAGAGAAGAGTTTGAGCGCAGAGAGGCAGACCTATAGCAGGCATAAAGGTCCATACATGAGGAGAGGAGAGAGAAAAACGGAGTATTTTCCCAGGGTCGAAAAGGCAAGTACTTCACCTCTGAGCACAAGCCTACCTCACTCTCCTCGTGAGAACCCCAAACTTCGACCTGATTTGTCGCACAGATCAACAAAGGCTGCCTCTATTTCTGGACATTCCTTCATACAAGTTTCCCCAAACAACTCCAAAAGCGCTGGCGGCTTCACGAAGGAGGACGCTTCAAGATCTCCCACGAGGCCCTCCTCTGAGCATGTTTCCTCCTCCACCGCCTCTCCTAACAGTTTCCCCTGGCTCCTCCCTCACTTTGTGGCCGGTTCTCTGATTGAGCTCAGGGATGGGCGGCTGAGGAGGGTAGAGCACCTGCAAACTGAAGACTTCCTGCTTGGCTCACTGGCCTGTCCAGACCTGCGCCTGAGCTGCTGCACGGTGCAGAGTATCTCCCCCTCAACTTCCTCGTCCTCGATCTCCCGCCTCCTCATCATGCTTCACGACCAGCAGAGCCAGGTGAAAGAAATTCCCACTGTGGTGTTAATATTCATAGCACACATTATTGTTACTATTCTTTTAACGTAGTATTCCCACCAAAGAGAGCATCTGGATCTCGTGGTTAGATGGTGTAAAAAACATTAATTTATTGACTTCTGCTCAAAAGCTCTAAACCATTATTTTATTTTTTATGGTATTTATGATGCTTTTTAGCCGCTATTCTCAGACCTAATGGTATTTACAATCCAGAACAGCTGCTATCCTTACACCAGACATACATTAGAGTACATTCCTGTGTTACCTGGTTACATGCATCACTGTCTTCCTAAACACACTCACGTACATAAAAAATAATAACTGAACTTAGTGAAATTTTTAAATGGCAAATTCAAATGCATGAATAGCTTGAATTAAAGGTGTAATGCATGTGCATCCCAAGCTCATCCTTCAGTGCCATGGCGCTCCATTATCGCCAAGAAAACTGTTAGCAACACCTTGAGTGCGCTGTGGGATTTGCAATAAAATACTACAGGCTGTGAAAAATCTGTGAAAAAAAGCTTGTATTAATCTGAAGCTGAAAATAGTCAGGAGCATTTGCACTTCCTGTATCTGTGTCTTCTGCAAAACACTGCAGCGGCCAGCTGTTTTGGGAAATAAAGCAGCTTTTTTTATAAGATGGAGCTGTATGTCTGTTGCTATTTTTGTGGCCGCCTTCAGTAGTAATTTTAAGGCCAAAGGAGAGTGCTGCAAACAGGGAAATGATCTGAGTTTGTTGGCAGTTAAGAAAAGAAGATATCCAGTAAGATCTGCCTCATGCCTGAAAGCCATTTTTTCTGGAGGTTCTGCAATGTTTAGCACAAGATGAAGAAAAATATATAATTGGGTAAATTAAAAGGTGTGTACTCACCTGCAGAAAATTCAATCAGTATATTCTTGCTTTTAAACCAGATGGTGTAACAAGTGAATTTTTTGTATAAATTGATAATGTGCATAAAAACCTGAAATCCATGTGTACTGTTAATTCTATCTCCTTGCTGTTACATGAACTATGAATAGATCCACCATAATGGAACAACACCACCCTCTAGTGAGCAAACGTCTAAGCCGTGCTTGTCTCACAGCTTCCTCTGTATGCATCTGTCTGCCTCCTGCAGGAGCTGGTGGATGTCTATGTGGAGTACCCGTTCTTCGTGCGTGGGCGCGGCTGGTCTTCCTGCAGCCCTCAGAGGACTGCCCGCCTCTGCGGCCTGCAGTGCCACCAGCTCAGCGTAGGGGATGTCTGCCTGGCTCTCACACCTGTATTAGCTCCCCAGGCTCCACAGCCAGCAACATCGGAGCCAAAAACCTCACCCGAGAAGTTAGAAGAGGAAGGGTGTGAGCCCCTAAAAGCACCACATCCACAATCTGGCCCGAGCACACTGCTTCCCACAAGGCCAGGGGAACAAGCACTGGAGCCGAAGAGGGGCGCAGAGGCGGTCCGCAGGAGGCACTTCTCAGCCCCTGAGCTGAGAGGTCCAGGAATTAATTGCATGTAGTGAACAGTGGCTGTTTCATTTGCAGGGAGCTAGCTGGTTGCTTTTCAGCTCTTTTCTAATCAGCCTGTATTTACTACCTCCTGAATCCTATTTCTGTGCTTGACTGTCGGTATGATGATTGTATCTAAGGAGGAACCGCTTAAAGAGGAAAGATTAACTCTCAGGATCCCCCCGGAGGTGTGATAACACATGCTGTATTTGTCAAGGTTAGTCAGGGATCACACGCTGACAACATGAATCGTGTCAGAGCTCGACATTGCATCTGCTGTAAGCCTACACAAAGTCTGCAGCAGCACATAATTCAGATCTTATACGCAAGAACTCAGGCTATGTGAGACGTTTTCTTTTTGAAATGTAGAACCAAAGTGTAAAATTTGTGTTGCCACATAAAACCGCTTCAGTAACAATGCGTTTGAGGGAAACCCTGTTAGTTCAAAGGATAGCGTGTTTGAGTTTTTGGCTCTGATGTAAGTGTTCATATTATTATTTCTAACAGTTCTGACTAAATCAACCCACGTTCCTTGAAAAGCACATAAAAATACTCCTTCAGGTCTTCGCTGCTCATGATAGTTTCTCTCTTTCCTGCCTGGTATTATGTAAGAGTTCTTTGTGATCACAAAAGGAAACTTCGCTCCGAATTGGAAACTGGATACTTTAACCAATTTGAAAAATTCAGATTTACAACAAACGTGATTTTTTTCGCTACATGAGAAGGATTTAATTTTACGCTTCTACCTCTATTTCTTCGATAACAGGTCTAACCTGTGCTTTTAAAAGCGTGGGCTGTGATGTGTGAGTGTAATATGCTACGTTAGAGGCACAAAGCTTCTCGGTGATGTCGGTATAAATGCCTTTTTTTAATGCCTGGATATATTGTATTGTGTATATGCTGTGCTTTCTTTTTTGTACTGATGCTCCTTTTTGAATGTGTCCCACTGTTGAGAGTGGGCATGAAAAAGACTGGAAAGCGTGCGTGTACACAGCTCGCCTAACAGTTCATTTTAAGTGAATAGGATGATCTTTAAATGTAGAGTTAATAATAATAATGATGGCAGAGTTATTGGACACAAGGTGCTGTAGGTGAAGGTGAAGCAAAGCTGAAGAAATAAATATTCCATGTGTTAACTGTGCAGCACATTCAGTACTTACAGAAGAGGTGTTTACAAGCCAAACATGTGAATAATACTTCTGCTGAGAAAATGTTTGAGGAAAAAAAAAGAGGAAATCTTGGTTAGAGTTTCAAATAATTAACTTTCTTAATGCGATAAAATATACAGTCCGGGTGCAGCTCTGCTCTGACACCAGACAAAGTGTGGATAGAGCAGATGGAGGAGTGATGTTGGATTTCGTAGCAGGTCGTGTGGATTGAACAGGTTGGCAGTCAGAGCCTTCATTGACCAGCCTTGTTCCAGGTCAGCCCACTGATGCTCAACCAGACTGGGATCTAGGGAATCTGCTGTGATGCTTAAGCTTTTTCCTGAGTGATTTGCCCTGCTGGATGAGGCCTGCGACAATGTTCAGGTGGGTGGCACGTTCACACGATTCCCAGAACATTTCATTATGAAAACACGGTTAAATGTTATTTACTTCGCCTGCGACTGGGTTTAATATTTTGGCAAATCTCTGAACAACTGCAATGTTTATGAATCTATCCCACTGGCATTGCCTCACTGCCTTCATTTCTCTCATCTAAACACAGGTTCATCCAAAAACGATGGTGAGCGGCTTCAAGAGGAAGATTTATAGTTTCATGAGTCTGTAAAGTCTGTTTTAATTAAATTACCACAAAAGACAAAACTCTTTATTCTTATTTTAAAAAGAATTCAAATAGAGATATTTGTTGCATGTATGATAGCACACACCACTGCCAGTACTTTTTACAGGTTCCTTCTGAGCTTATGAAACTTCTGCACACTGCTCGAAGTCCTTTCGGTGCAGTCTCTCTAGTTTCACACAAAGGTATATTAAAAAAATAAAATCCGTTACAAAGAAAAAAAAAATCCATAAAGTCCCTTTTTGTGACCAGTAGCTCTATTTGGGCTGTGGTAGTGGTTAAAGCTGGCTCAGCTGCTGGTCATATAAAAAATTTAAAAAAAACAGACCCCCAGAATAAAGCTCTGTGGCAAGAGCTCTCCGGTGACCAGTCAGTTAATCGTCGCTCCGATTCCGCCTTTCTTCAGCATCTCTCTGGATTTGTACGCGTCACAGATGGGAATATGAGTAGTCAGTGACAGCCACAGGCTCTGACCACCATGTTGCGGTACTTCTTGAGGATGACATTGGAGCTTTCATCAAAATAGAGCACAGAGATGCCGTGGAGCTGTGTTGGGGCACAGCAGGCTTTGGGCACAGTCTCTGGGTTGATAAAGTGCACCTGTGGCACAGAAGAAATACAAAATATATCCTCAGGGAGAGCAGAGGCTACAGAGGAAATGCCTTTAATCAGGGATCGTTTGAGGCTTACCAGAGTTTGCACAATAGCGTGATTGGTGGCATTCATGTAGGAGTTCAGAGGAAAAGCACATTCTCCCTCACAGTAATATGCTGCGTAGCCCTCTGGTGCTATGATCCAGTCCTGGTCATTAAAGTGTTTGTTAATTGTGACTTTTGAAGAAATGCTTTCAAAAAAGTGTTGATAAATTTCAGTTTTTACCTGCCATCCCAAATCCTTGAAGCTGACATACAGCTCGTGCTTTTTACATCCTTCTTTAGAGATGCCGATATTGGCTGAAAACAAAAAGCAAATATCAGTTGACACAACAGGTTCTTAAAGCTCCTGAAATGACTCCGCTCATGAGTGACATTTTAACTCTTTAGACGCCTACGAGGAGTAACCTTTGCATTCCTTTTTTGAACTGAGTGGTTTCTGTTATATTTCAGGCCTGTTTTCAGAACAAAATGACTGAGTGTGTATCAGATGTTAGTCAGGGTGAGCTCTGCCTATACAGCTTATTACTGCTACCCCTGGAAAAATGTCAAATCACGTCTTTATTGACATTGAGGTGTCAAAACTCATCAAGGGTACAAGGGAAGTCGTCTTCATCTGGGAAAAGAGGGTTTAGGGGCTCAGTAACCTGTTGCAGCTTCCACTGCCCTCAGTGCATCTTGAACAGTCCTCTGGGGTTTAGAGCGGCTTGACTGGCGCCCCTTTTGGCCATTGGCTGAACGAACGCTGCGGAGTCGCACCTCATTGGTTTTGAAGAAGACAACCAGGAATGGCTGCTTGTCCTGTGGCCCACCGCCCACTACCACTCCAGCTAACTGGGGGTTTCTCTTCTGACCTGCAGAAATCAAGTATTTATTGATTTATTTAATATTACTACCATGGATCACACTCCATTTTTCAGTTTTGTAGAATCAATTTTGGATAATCACTGACCATGACTGTCCTCAAGAACCAAGTGCAGGCCAAGATTATGCTCAGGGTTGACCAGCCACAGGTTACTTGTGGTGGTCAGGTCAAAGACTAACCATCCCTCTTCTGAAGCCAGAACTTCTCGCCGGTCCAGCAGGAACAGCTCCAAGTCACTGAGGACAGAATGAAATGTAAACACACTCGAGGGATTTCAGTGCAGAAAAGCTCCAAGTGCAAAGTAAAATCTTTCCCCCGCAGACTCAGTCGATCGACTTTTCCACAGAACACAAATTAAAATGCAGTGAAACCCCACCATGATGGGTTGTTTTTCACTGCAAATGGATTTCATTCCTCGGTGAAATTTATGGAACCCGTGGACGTTCTTGAAAATACAAACACATCTAAAAGGAATGTGGTATGCTTGGGAAAATGTTTGGCTTTCAGTATTTAATACACCACAAATGTCAAAAGCATATGTGAGATCCTGTACTACTTAGAGTGCAGAAGTACTGGACCACTTGTTATGTTTTTGTTTTGTTTAAGCTCACTATACCAGTACAGTGGAGCTGAAGTTCACCAGTTACAGTGAGGTTAAAGTGCTAAGCTTCAGCAATGTGTTTGAGGATAAACCCACGATGGAGACGGATCAGAGAAACCGTACCAGGCAATGGTTAGAGACTCGAGTTTAATCTAAGTGGACACATTTCATTTGCTGAAGTCCAAGCTGAAGGGAAAAATTCATTGCAGCAGTGTGTGTGTGTGTGTGTGTGTGGTTTTATCACTCCCTTAACAGCACAGCGTTTTATATGATGCTGACATTTTCAGGAAATAAATGCAAAGTGGAAGCAAATGAAACGGTTCTAATTTAAAATGTAAAAGTCTAAGCATCACCTCAGTTAAATTCCCTGACAGCTACCCCTCTAAATCATGCAGTCCTCCCACTTTGAATGTTATCAAAGCAGCACTTTAACGCTGATGTGTGTCCGCTTAGGGGCAGATCTCAACAGAGAATTGCTTTGTTTATAGTCTGAGTTTCAGACGTCTGTCTTTTGTCCTGCTGCCTGCTCGTCTGTGTGGAGTGGCTTTTGTGTGTCTGAATGACAATGGTGCTGCCGGCAGCCCCACTCTCACAGATAAAACACTTTAATCTACACCTACTGGCTGGCACATGACCCCTTTTTATCCAAACCCATGATTTTAAATCATTGCTGACCGGCTTTAATTCAGCTGATACAATAGGACCAGTGAAATACACCTACGGGGTGGTGCTGTGTGTTATCAGCCATCTTACAAGCTTCTGACCAAATATAAAAACCTAGTACGAGTTTCTTTGTAAATCCTGTCGTAATCATTTTTCTAATGACTGGTCCTCTGCAGTTGGATGTTTGTCATGTCTCTACACGTTTTCTTTAGAAAAGCTGTATTTGTTATGAATCTTTATCTTTAGTTTTAATTAGTTTTTATTAATTAGTTTTAATTACGAAGACTCAAAATTAAGTTTTAGCTCCACAAATCTAAGAAAGAAATTGTTTGAGAGACTGACTTTTACAGTTTTGGCTTCTTTGTGTGGGGGTCAGTCAAGAAACAAAATGTAGGTGTTGTTTGCGCCTGTGATCATTTCCATGAGTTTCTGTTTGGACTGAAATACAAACCTGGAGGGTTTTTTTCCCCTTTATTAAATCTTAAATTGTGTCAGCAGAATTTCTAAAAGTTTCCATCATAAGGGTCTTAAAATCTGTGGATTTTCCCTGGTTCCAAAAGTCTGATTTTATTTAAAATTGTGAAACCAAAATTTGAGCACCTTCTCAAAAGCAACAAATATGAAGAATATTAATGGAAATATTTTCAGATTCAAAACATTAATTTGGCATTGAAGGTATAAAAATGTAATGTAAATGTAAAAGAATCAGTAAATCAGGCATCTTATGACATACGCCACATTATTTTATATTACACTGGTATCTATAATTTCTTATTGCTTTGCCAATTAATGTTTTGACACAATACCAGTATTCTCATTAGCAGCCTAAATAATAAATGTGATTTAATGGTTGTTACTGTAAAGTTTTGCGTTCTCAAAGCCAAAGAAATAACGACCTTAAAAAGATCAGACAGTGAGAAAGCCTGATGTACATGTAAATAAAGTTTTTAAAAAAGATGACCAACTCTAGGAATTGCCAGTTACCACAAGTTAATAAAAATTAATACAATACACAGGGAAAAGTATGCAGTTACATCAATGTATCAGAGGAAATCTTAATGTTGTAGTGAGTTTTAGTTTTTATCCACATGTGAAAAGCTTATTCTGGGGAATTTTATGTCATTTTTGCTTGGAAAAAAATATCCAAATGATTAAGTTATCGAAATAAAAATGTTGAAACTGCTAATTTATTGATCAAATTATTATTTCAGGTCTAGCTCGCTGGTTAGTTTCAAGACATCTGTGTTAACAATGCAACAGTGCCAGCTGCCACCATGTATTAGGGTCGGTAGGAATCCTGTAAGAAGTTTTTGTGCTGGATTTCTAGAGTCTCCCAACACAAAACAAAACAGACTTTTCCCTGAGGTTAGAGGGAAGTTGGTGTGTAAATTCACCTGCGGCTTTCAACAAGGAAAATAAAAAGAAAGTTAAAAACATATCAGACACTGGCAGAGAAAACCCAGAGGTATGATGGAGAGATAACTGCGTAATAGAAAAACTGACGTGTTGATGGTTTGGTGTTATTTTGTAGCTTCAGCTGTGTGATATAAACACCGGTCTCCTGGGAGCTGATTTTCTCAGACAGCGTGAGAGTAAACCACTCTGAGAGAGCGACTGTATTTCCGTAATTGACACTAATTTCTGTGTCAACAGTGGCAGTACTGACACGAACGTCAGCACAAATAAGCTGTGGGGAAACGTAGCCCAACAACCCATTTTCTAAGAAAAACAAGTGTTTAGCCTGTTGAAATTCAGCAAGAGGACTCAAACCATGGAGTCGAGCTCAATGATCTGAGAAATCATGAATTCAAAAAAGAAAGGTTGACATATATGATAATATCAATTAAGAACAGAGAAAGGAGCAAATAAGAAACTCTCTTTACCCGTTTGGAGGATCCTGCAGCACCTGGTAGAGACTCACTCTGAATGTTTTGTTCTCACTGTGCTCCTGGATGAGATCCTTGTAAATCCTGAACTCTGCTGCTGTGATGGCCTCTCCCTCTGGAATACGTGAAAGGTCAAAGCGAAACTCTGTAGCATGGCGCTGGAGGAGAAGATCTTGATCCTGATCAACTACAAGACGACAACAGACAGACAAACCTGAAGAGCAGGTGGTGGCTTTGATGTGCTTTAAAAAGGATTATTCCCCTTATAGACCATCTGGTTACAACATCGCCATAATAAATGGTTTATTGTTTTCTCCCAGAGGCACACACACACACACACACACACACACAAGGTGAAGAAAAAAAAAACCTTTTGACCTTCAAAAAGAAAGTTTGCACAGACACTGAAAAGGCACTAAGGCAAACCACTTAGTGCAATCAGATGTTAAAGCAACTGTGGTCTCTCAAAACATTCAGTCAGTTCTCTGATGTGTGTTGCTCTGCCCGCAGCTCGGAAGCACTCGGGTTGAAATAGGAAAAATCCTGCTGCCATGAGTAAAATGACTGATCTAAACATCACTTTAGCCAAGTTTGCCATACAGGCCAATGTGAAGGAAAGGAAAAAAAATACTCATGGCTCAGTTTGGCTCCCTGTTTAAATTGCACACATGTGCTCACCACAAGAAAAGCCCAGTTAAGGCGCAGCCCGGAAAACCACAGCAGCTAGTGTACTTTTACAAACACGCTCACATAAAGCATAGAGAGGCACACAAATTCACATGTGCCATTACACCCGGTGTCTGTGCCCATTACAGCCCCCTGATCGTTTTGCAATACGTCGCCATCCGGTGAGTTCAGCCTGACTGTAGGAGAAAGTGGAGCAGCAGTAGCTGGTGACACTGCGAGGTTTCCGCCCAGTCTTGAGCCGGCTGAAGCTCTCCAACACTCAGAGTTTCCAGGAAAAAAAAAAAAAAAAAAAAGGAATAGAAAGACCCCGAAGCTTCCTGGAGCTTGCCAGTGTCATGTTTTTACAGCATTAGTCAACATGCTTGTCCTTGGAAACAGCAGAGCAGCCAGGGTCTCTGCTGAAGGTGTGCAGCAGAGGGGAGCAGCGATTAGCCATGTTAAACACATCCTGCTCACTGGTACACACTACATCACCAGCAATGACGTCATCCTGTAGTCCAACTGACGGAGCACACTATTGTTTAAAAAAAAAAAAAAACATCCATCCTTACAAGATCTCGATTACTAGAAACTTTTTTTTTTTTTTCATGGCACTGCAGAGCTCTCTCACACATGCTTTGACTCACAGACGTCTACAAACGTCTACAAGCACAAGCCGCTCATCGTTAAGAGCAGTGCATTCTGAACCCTGCTAGTCATTTGTTTGACCGCAATTAAATGCTGGAAGGGAGAGAGGGGTGATTTTATGAAAGCAATAATTGCTTGTAAGGACTTGGTGTGTTTACGTTAGGGACCATTAGCTGCAGAGATCAGACCTCAGATATGCAAACTTCCCTCTGGGAGGCATTTCAACACTTTGGATTACCCCTAACGCTAAAGGGCCACATAGCTGCAGAGCCACTATTAACCTATTGCAATTTTTGTAGTAAGTGTCTTCTTCACAGCATGGGAGTTTAAAGATGGATCACAAATCTGCACTAAAAAAACAAAAAACAAAACAGGATATGCAAGTTAGTCTATTAATTTCAGAAACATTTTATCTTTAGTTTAAATAAAAGGTGATGACAAATAAAACACTTAATTTCCTTCGAGATCCATGAATCCATGACCTTTATGTTTAACAACCCTGAAAGAGAACTATCAAAGACAAAGAAGAGAAAGCCTTTTCATAAATCTGCTTTAACACATAAAAGAGAAGCCACACACACACAAGGCAGTAATACATTTCAGAGTGGAAAAAAATTATCTTAATGGAATTTTTTTTTGTTCAATCGGCTTAGCAGGACAAGCACATGTCTTCCTGCTTGTTCTCGAAAAACACAATAATCCATCTGTTCTTCAGTCGTTCCTCCCGCTACAAGAGTTTCTTGCATCTTATCTAAACATGGTGACATTTCTGTGCAAAAAAAGCCTGTTCTCATGCTCTGCAGGTGTGCTGTGGTCAATGGAAAAAAGAAAGAAAAAAAGAGAAAGCATATTGGATGAGTGTGTACACATGTCAGGGGAAAGACTGCAGAAGTGGTAAACAAGGAGCCGAGATGAGGACCAGAGAAATGCAGAACAGTATAAAGACAGTGAAAATGTGCAGAGCACGATAGCTGCCTTTTATAGTGACAGTAAGCATGTTTATATGTTGCACCTGTGAATCGCATTATAAATCTTTACCCATCTCTCTAACACGACTCGCATCACTTACAGACACTGATTAGATTGGCCGGATTTATGTAAAAGGATAAAATTAGTTGCAGCAGCTCTCCGTCATATTGGAAGCTGTGGAAATACCGTAATCCAGTTCACTCTTGAAGCAATCATCGAGAGACCACCAAGATAGAGTCACTTTAGCACGATGTGGGAGCCTGCACAAGAGGCTGCGGTGAGCCTGACAGCAAAATAATACACACTCATTGTTTCTTTCTCTGTCCCCCCCTCTCACTGCTCTTTAAAATCAAAGTTCTCAAATGTGAAACCACACAAATCTGCTGTTGGTTTTCAGAAACAGCTTTTCCAGATCTCATTAGCTAAGGACTGTCAGTTAAAAGTTCAGAACTGAGGACATAAAATGTTATGTTTGAGATTTTCTTGTGGTCTCCAAATGTTTTGTATTAACTACATCTTTATGTGTTCGTTGGAAAAGAAATAACTCTAATAGGCCCTGTTATATAAAGCTTCAGTCCGATGCCACTGACAACCAATCAGAAAGGGAGGTTAATGATTTCTTGGAGACATATTTCAGGTGACCAAACCCCACTCTCTGCACATTGACCTAAATAACACTGTGCAAGCCCAAAGATCAGAGCTGGTTTGGGATGTAACCACACACTCAAACAGCAAGTGGTCTCCTGATTTCCCATAGTAATATTGGAGCTTCCACACGATCTCCATGGAAAACAAAGCAGGATTTGCCTTTTATAAATTCAATAATGTCTGAATAAACCCAAGCTCCCACTGCCCTTCAAGCAAGCACGGAAGAATGCACGCACAGGCACCTGGAAGATTACTAAACCAATAACCATGCTTAGATGCAGTTTATATCTCGATCTTCATCGACTCATCTCTCACTCCCTTGAACTTGAGAAATGCCTGTTCAATTTCTAGTCATGTGAAACTAAGCAATGCTAAAGCCTCTCCCTGAGAGCTTTGAAGGGGTTCTGGAGAAACCAGATACATACGTTGTCATAACATTTACAGCTTGGAATGCATAATGCTTGATTTCAACTAAAGAAAGTCACCAAAAGTAAGAGTCAGAAACAACAGATTATAAAAGAAAAACGAGAGACAGACAGAAACATTTAATGCTGTCTGTTGTATTGCAGCTGCCGGAAAGGAACTAAAAAAGAGAAAGGGCTCATTCTAAAACTGAATTCTGAGATGACTAAATCAAACCATGCACATAAACAAGGTTGGTTGGGTAACGTAGTCATTTGGATATGAAGGAGTTTCAGATGTGGATGAACGACGTGGACTTGGTGCATAAAAGTGATATAATCTTAGGGTACTTAAATATATATCTAAGCATGGAGGAGTTAGAGAAAACAGGTTAAATCAAATGATACAACGCTAACAACCAAGTAAACACACTTCCTGACTTCAAAAGTCACACATGCTCTACTCACTGAGGTTGACAAAGCTCATCACCGTGTCTGCTTCTTCTAGGAATCGGCTGTCCTGTGGGGTCACCAGTGGGGAGGTCTGCGTTGGTAAAACGGTCTCGTAGTTTGAATACCTGTGCTGTTCTGGGTCTATACTAATAGTGTTATAGAGGTCCAGCATGAACATTGGGGCGGCATTGTGTTTGGTGTGCACGTGCGGACGCGGACGCTGCGGCAGCCCCAGGATGGAGAGGATCTCCCGCTGCATCTCTCTGCGCTCCTGGCCCCTCAGTCGCCGCTGGATAAAGCTGGAGCGCACTT
Organism: Perissodus microlepis; assembly: GCF_051167445.1. Taxonomy (NCBI): domain Eukaryota; kingdom Metazoa; phylum Chordata; class Actinopteri; order Cichliformes; family Cichlidae; genus Perissodus; species Perissodus microlepis. Next base: position 9,444,273 of record NC_140465.1, read on the forward strand.
CATTGTCCACGGAGAAGTTGGAGAAAGCGACCCGCGTGGCCAGCACTAAGTAACCCCACGACAGGAGGAACGTTATCTTTGCCAAGGCGCTTGTCAACATTATTTTAGCTCAGTTTTTACGCGCGCTTCGAATTAGTCGAAAGATAAAACTGGAGATGCTGTTTCGTCATAAAGATACCTCCTGCGTGTGGGTGACACCAAACACACTGCCACCTAGCTATACCGAATATCATTCATTGATGATCTGCCGTTGCGCGTGGGTCTTCGGTGTGCCACAGCTGTGCGCTCGTCTTAATGGCAACTTGGGGATGGATCTTACTACGGTCGGTGTGTCTGGGGAGGGGCAGGAGCACTTCAGAATAAGAAAACGGGGGTGAGGGGCTGCTGTATTCTACAGTGAAGTGCTCTGTGTTAATCACACGGATGGGTGTGGGGTACCTACAGAGCGTCCTGTGTTTATGAATGCAGGGTCCAATCAGAGCATTGCATTGGTGGTAATCCCTTCTTACCTGACAGTCAGTCTTTGTGACCTCTTTCTGTGGTCATATTTTTAGTACTTCAATGCCATGTCATGCTCACTGATGTGCAAACTAAACTAATTTTACACGTTTGCACTTTTGCACATTAGCGATCCGTACTACGAAGCAAGTGCAGCAGTCACCGACTCCGTTGTACTTATATGACTTAACTAAACCTAACAACCGTAATCACGATAAGGGCGGTAGTTATCAGCCAGGTGTTCCGCATCAACCGCGTTTACATAAAGAGCCGTTTGGCGTCAGATGACTAATCATAAACAAAGAGAGATCTAGAGCTGCATATTTAACGCAAGGAGCAAAAACTGTGACGTTAGACGAGCATGAAGAATAAAAAAAATTAAAATAAAATTCAATAAAAGCGACAAAAGCCAAGCGGAAAGTTGGCAAAATCCCCCACTTTGTAATCAACACCATTACATTAAGTCACAAATAGAGCTGACTCAATAAAACCATTACATAATTTAATTGCTTGAATTTATTATTTTGCGTGTAATTTTCACCTGTTTATTTATTCCTTCTTATTTCTGAATTAGAAAAACAATTCAATCCTGAAGTACAGATTATTTACTCGGGTTTCAATGAGTCTAAACATTAAAACCACAAATTATCTATTAAAGAAGAGAGAGGGAGGGAGAGAGAGAGTCACTGGATCATTGCTTAAATTAACATATTCAAACAAAACAAAACAAAACAAAACACCTAACTAACAATGAATTTGGCGCTGCATAGCAGACACCAGATGTGTCCTTGAGATGGCTTTTCCTATGCAGAGAGCACTGTACATGACTCATGATCTCTGTAAACTCACATAAATTCAAGAGGCCTCCAAATCAACTACAAACATTTTAAATCTTAAAAGCCTAGTGTTTAAGCCTTTAGGTTAACTTTGAAAATTGTTGAATTAACAAACATGTTTCTTAATTTAAGCCATTTTCCCATTGGAGATATACATCCAGCTCCACTGAATATTTAGTGTCTTATAACTACAAGGTTCATAATTTGACACATTTGTTCCTTATTTAATTTACCAAACCTAGTTATTGATTAACCTGATTTTTAATTCGCTCTTATTGTGCAATTGCCTTTTTTCAAAGCTACAGAAAGATAGCCCACAGCCCAATGAAAGGGAGACTGAAGCAAATGTTATTGCCACATAATTTTTCCCCCTTTTTCATGGGTTACATTTAATTTCAGTTGCTCGAAAGTGGGCACATTTACTAAACCAAACCTTTACTCCCAAAAGTATTGATATAACTTTTTCTATTCCTCATATTTCCAAACTAAATATTTGTTACATTTATTTGAGTGAGGCAACCTTTCATTTTACGTTTAAAACATCTTAGTTCCTAGGCTGCAGGCTATATACATAGTACTTTACTTATGATTTCCCTTAGCTTAATAACCATCTGCCACTTTCTTACTTTTTGTTTATCTGTACAGTATTTCATCTAAATCGTGTCATATAAAAAAAAATCTGAAATTGAAAGGGCACCTTAACTCAAATGGGCTGCCCATAGACATACAGTATGCTTGCATGCAGCCTGTTGCTTTGCTGCCACACAGCGTTTACCTTTCGGTTTGCATTTTCTTGAGCGCTGGAGCCAAAGCGTCATCAACCTGCGACTATGCACTCAAAGGAACAAGCGCCACACTTCTAGCGTTTTCAGCGTTGCGACATTACATCTAGAGTAGAAGGAAATTAGTGGTATGTATATCCGTGTAGGTATGAGAAGGTTTCAGTGACAGTGAAATGTTTAATTATGGTTGTTTAAAATTGTCACCAAACATGAAAATTTGTTTGTTTGTTTGTTTTTTTAACCCGGGAGGCACAGTGGTTTGTCAAGAGTTGCTTAGCTAATGTTAGCGAGCTCGTACCTCTAAGCTTTTTTCAAACGTATTTATTTTCACACACAGAAAGGTGTCATAATAGTGGCTTATAGGTTCAGCCCTATTTTAAATATCAATCGAAGTTAAATGACCATTTATCCTCTTATTAACGAGCCTGGTAGCGTGATTTAGTTAGCAGTGGCAAGTGATGTAGCTAGCATTTCCTTTAGCTGTCATGCTAAGTTTTGGTTATCCAGATGTGTGACTTCGTTATATCCTCAATAATAATTACAACGATAACTTGAGTGCAGTTATATATCGCTTGTAAGAAAAACTAATTTATTGTACTTGAATGGATGTCGTAATGTGTGCTACCCGGTGTTTCACACATGCAGTATTCACTTGTTTTCATCACCTGCTCAGTGGTTCATGGTATTGTTTGATGCACTGACAACTTTTGGCAGTTAGCGTGTTGTTTCATATAAAAGCACTGTCTTTCTTTGTTCTCTCAGGGCTGGCTGACGTTAGTGCACTATGAGTTTGTTTGGAACAAGCTCGGGGTTTGGGACTGGAGGGACCGGGGTGTTTGGAAGCACGACTACAGACAGCCACAATCCCATGAAGGTAAAGCGGCCTACAAGAGCACAACATACACTATATGTCCAAAAGTATTGGACCACACCTCTTAATCTTTGAATTGAGGTGTTTAGTGCCATTCCATAGATATAAAATCTAACAGCTAGCCATTACAAACATTTTTGAAAGACTGAGTTCTTGTAAAATACTCACTGAATTCAAGTACTGACTTGCAAGAAGTTAAACTTCTTGCCTTCTAGATATTACATGCTTAACTGTAAGTGATATTGTTGCAAAGTGGAAGCAGTTAGAAACCATTGGCAACTCAGCCAGGCCAGGTAACGTTACAGAGTGAAGTTGCCGAGTGCTGAGGTACATAGGCGATCGTGGCTCAAAGAGTTGGCAGTTCGTCCTGTAACCGGAAGGTTGCCAGTTTGAGCCCCGGTTCGGACAGCCTCGGTCGCTGTGTCCTTGGGCAAGACACTTCACCTACCGCCTACTGGTGATGGCCAGAGGGGCCGATGGCGCGATATGGCAGCCTCGCTTCTGTCAGGGCAGGGCAGCTGTGACTACAACTGTAGCTTGCCTCCACCAGTGTGTGAATGTGAGAGTGAATGAATAGTGGAATTGTACAGCGCTTTGAGGGCCCCGAAAAGCGCTATATAAATGCAATCCATTATTATTATTATTATTATTATTATTATTATTATTATAGTGGGTAAAAGTAGCCAATGATTTGCTGACCCACTTACTGCAGATGTCTTCTGACATTAACATCAACACAAAAACTGTGCATCAAGAGCTTCACGGTATGGTTTCCATAGCTGTCGAGCTAACATCTTTTGGATTAACAACCCAGTCCCTCTCACCCAACATCAATGTTTAAACTCACAAATGTTCTTCTGGATGAATGGGCAAAAGCTGCAGTTGAACTCCAAATTTTGTTGAAAGCCTTCACAGAAAAATAGAATATGTTACAGCTGCCTAGGGGGAACCAACTCCATGTTAATGAATGGGATCTCATCAAAGCTAAAATGTATAGGTGGCCCAATAGTGTTGTCAATATGTTGTATGACATAAACTTTGTTAAATGTTAAAAGGAGTCGTTTAAAACTCTATCCTCATTTTGCCACTGGTCCTCCTCATACTTCTTTATTGTTTTTTTTGTCTTGCCTTATAGGATGTCGAAGTGACTTCACCTCCAGATGACAGCATCAGCTGCCTGGCTTTCAGCCCACCCACCATGCCTGGAAACTTCCTCATTGGAGGATCCTGGGCTAATGATGTGAGTAATTGATTCACTCGCATTTATTGCCTATGGTGGAGTGAGTAAATGAAAGATTATTACTATAGTTTTATTAATACTAATCGCTAAATCATGTTGCCTAGTCCTTATATAATGTGTAATTAGCCTATTTTAAAAAGAGTGACGCATAATGTATGAGCAGGATGTGAAAGTCAACATTGTTCAATAAAGGCACTATGCCTAATATACACACTTCAATATTTGTTTATACTGGCCTGAAAAAGCCTAAATAATGGGTATAATGATGGTAGTTACCAACTGTCTCTGTTAAGCCCAGTGTTGTGCTTATTTTAAAACTCACTTCTGCAGTTATTTCTAATGTGATGGCCAAACATCAGAGCTCTGAAAATCTAAACTGGGTAGATTTAGACGCGAAAGGTTTCTGTCCTGTAACCTAATAAGAGAGATATTATTTTTTTATTGATTAAACCTGTATCTTTTGAGTATATTCTGTGTCCTTGTAGCTGCAGTTCCAGCAGTGTAAGAGTAAAGCAGCAGATTAGAATAGACTATGTGCACGTTAGCATATGCTACTTCCGGTGCGGAAACTCCTGTGGGGAGCTTTGTTTCCGGTGCCCTATTCGCGCCCTGTTTACGGTCCAAAACAAGTTAAGCAAATGAATGAATCAAGCGACGATTTACATTTCTATAGATGTCTTGGGCATTTACCCAATATATCTGTAAATGATGTTCATCGACTTGTCGATATTTTTCCCCCGCGCCTCAGAGCAAAAGAGAAAAGGGATTCAAATGTTATATTTCTCAGCTGTCCCTCGTTTATCGCGGGTGTTACGTTCTAAAAATAACCAGCGATAGGTGAAATCAAGTAGCCAATTTTATTTTTTGACGGTGCAAAACGTTTCATGGACATACAGTACTGCACTTCAGAGTCACACTGCTAGCGATCGATGCAGCGATTCTGTACTGTACAGGAGAGACGTCACGGAGGAGATCGTCTGCAGCGATCAGGACACAATGTGATGTAAAAAAAAAAAATAAGCATGCAAACTTGCACTAAAAAATCTGCGAAACAGCGAGGTGAAAGGTGAACCGTGTTATAGCGAGGGACCGCTGTAATTTTGAAGGTAAGTCACAACATACCCTTCGTAAATACTAATGTATAGAAACCGTTACCAGCAATCGTTCATTTTTTGTGTGGCTTTTTTTCACGGTTTGTTAACATGCTGTGTAGGTGTGTACTTGACTAGCTGATATCGACATAACGGGGGAAACATCTGGTTTGACTATTCTTCACCTGTAGTTTGAATGCTGAACATTTGCCTGTTTAAATCATAAGAACTGTCACTATACATAGATGTGCTTCTGAATGTGGATGATGTGTCTTCTGATTTTGTAATGCAGTTCTGCTTGTGTTGAGTGATGTAAACAACTGATGATCTAAACTCTTTAAACATCAAAGTTGATCATTAGATTTTTTTATGACACAACAGTGGTGAGTGTTCCCACCTTCTGCTCTTTGTAACTTAACGCGATCTTTCCGTTTTCGAGTTTTGGACATGATTTTGGAGTACATCTTCGCAGTAGCAATTGACCGCAAAGTAAAGCTACCGGAAATGTACAACCCCACATCCAGTCTCAAACCAGGAAGTTAGCATTTTCTCGTGCACAGGGTCTATTGTCACTTTGTCTTTCACATTCCAGCAGCAATGTGATGCACAGTTTGCACTGCTGTAACTTTACAGCAGGGCTTCATTGTTTAACAGCTCGCACGTATAAAATGTATTCAACCAGCAGAGTGTCTATATAACAATTAAAAATGGCTGTAAATAAAAGCATTGGTGAGAACAAAGTACTTCAAGCAGATTTGAAACAAGAATGCTGAACATAACCTGTTCCCAACAAGGTTTGTGCTCATCGTAAGGTATCACAGTGATTTAGCCATGTAAAAAGAGAGCCACTTTTAATGACACAAAGTCTGACTTTAAGCTTGACGTAGCACACGTACCCATTAATGCTGCTTCATAGTATATCCCATTTGCTCTCTTCTGCTCTTTCTTTTTCCTCTTTGAGACTTCTATATACATTGTGCATATTTTACTTTTTGAAAATCTTAACAGTGGTTTATCGTCTGACTCTTAGGTCCGATGTTGGGAGGTGCAGGACAATGGACAGACTGTTCCCAAGGCCCAACAGATGCACACAGGTCCAGTGCTGGATGCCTGCTGGAGTGATGTAGGTTTAATGTTTAAAATGTAATCTTTGCAGTAGATGCTGCCTGGTTGTAGATGCTGTCTGGTTGTAGAGTAATTTATGATCTGCTTTTCTTTTTTTCTGTCCAGGATGGAAGCAAAGTCTTCACAGCTTCCTGTGACAAGACAGCCAAGATGTGGGATCTCAACAGCAATCAAGCCATCCAGATCGCACAGGTTGGAACAGAAACCCAGAACAACTGTGTGGACATGAATGAAGCAGAATCATGTTACAGTTCTCATTATTTCTCTCCATAGCACGATGGCCCAATTAAAGCAATCCACTGGATCAAGGCCCCAAACTACAGCTGTATCATGACTGGCAGTTGGGATAAAACACTGAAGGTAAAAGCAGCATCTTTTAATGCTTGTCAACTTGTGCATTCAGTTTTTGCTTTCATGGAATATCTGTAGGGACAAGGCATTAAAACATGACCAAGAGTTTTTACTATGTCTAATGGATTCATTAGTTTGAGTGCAAAAAAATGAACAGTAGTTTGAAAAAATATGGGACATGTTTTTTGCAATGGCTTATTTTTCATTGTAATTAATGGCAAGTGAATAGTAGAAATTCGTATGACTGATAGTTAGCCACCTAGCCTTCGCACATTGGTTTGTGAATTTCTGTTTTAAAGCTTAAATTTTTAGCATTTAGGTGGCATCCATCACAGTAATACACAAACATGCCAAGTAGTTATATACAAATAAAATAATAGAATTCCCCTAATCAAAATACAAGTGTCTGTAGTTAATTGCGTCATAAGCCATCATTTAAATAAGATAAGATTCCACAAACAGAGTGTGGTCATCCAGTTCAGTCATTTAACATTACTGAGATAAAGCCTAGAAGACCACTTGGTTACATCTGTCTGTGCCAGAGTCCACCTTTCATTAAAACCGGCCACTTTGAGCTAATGCAAATTTTATGTGATATTGGGTGTAAACAGAGTTTAAATGTTTCTGTTTTATCCTGGCTGGCTCAATTTAGCTTTTGGGGGTCACCTTGAAGTGACCCTTTAACCAACCACATGTCTCATTAAGCATATACACACCTGTGGAGTGATTCCAAATAATTGAATTTGCTGAAATTTATTCAAAGACACAGATGTTGAATGCTGTTTGAGAAAATGATTAATTATAAACAACACTTAGAAAAATGAGAGCTTTTCTATTTGTCTCTTTAGTTCTGGGATACTCGATCTCCCAATCCTATGATGTCACTGCAGATGCCTGAGAGATGCTACTGCGCAGATGTTGTAAGTGATTTACGAGTATGACAAATTCTGATGCTCACAGAATAGACTGATTATTGATTGACTTTCTTTTATGTTTAATGTGCCCTGTGTAGGTGTACCCCATGGCAGTGGTTGCCACAGCTGAGAGAGGCCTGATAGTGTACCAACTAGAGAATCAGCCCTCTGAGTTTCGCCGAATAGAATCTCCTCTCAAACATCAGGTGATTTTTATCTTTTCCAAATATATGTATACCTTATGCCACTCACTTTTGTAATTTTGTACACTGCTAAGATTCCTTTTTAATCGGTGCTACATGCATGTCAAGATATTGGCATTACTACTCTTTAACCAACGTGACATCCTTGCAGCACCGCTGTGTGGCCATATTCAAGGACAAGCAGAACAAGCCTACGGGTTTTGCACTGGGAAGCATTGAGGGCCGAGTGGCAATCCACTATATCAATCCTCCAAACCCGTGAGTGACTAATACAATCTACTGCTCGAATTCAAGTGTGCACCTTTTTTCTTTTCTTTCTTTTTTTTTTTTTTTTTTTTTTATAAAATTCTTGTTCTGGTTCAATAATTGAAACTGAAATATGAATCACTGTTCATTCGTTTCAGAGCCAAAGATAACTTCACCTTCAAGTGCCACAGGTCCAATGGAACCAACACAACCACTCCACAGGACATCTATGCAGTAAGTTGGTCTTAATTCTGGGCCAGTGCCGGCATTGTTTGCTCTTAAAGGAGATATCATTTGATGAGACTATCCTAGTTTGTGGACTTTAGTAAAAGCGCTTCAGTGTTAAATGAAGCTCTGATTTATTGTAAACATTATTCTTGTTAAAGGAGAAACATGGGATTCATTTTAGTAATGATATACTCTTGGTTAAACCAACTAAGATTTGTGTAAATTGGTGCAGTTTTTATGTTCGCTTTGTTTTCCATTTTGCACAAGTGCAGGAGATTAAAATTTGGAATTTGTCTGCATTTCAGAGTTAAACTTTGTAATTACAACATGCTAGTAAATAGGTGAATTTATTCAATTTATTATAAGTTCAACAGCAGGAGTGAGATCAATACAAAATTTAAAAGATACAGTACAACCTGTCTTCATATAGTACAACTGAAATCATTGCACAGTCCTCCCTTTCCTAATTATCTTAATAAGTAAGGTTTAAAAATGATGATGAAAGAACTGCAGTGTAATTTAAAATATTACATTTCATTATCTGCAATCGTTAGTGTTTTATTTAATGCTTTCTTTAGTCTTAATGTGGCTATGACTGATATCACCATGCTTTGAGCTTTTAAATACAGTCATTATTATATAATTGCCTAATTATCTGTTGAATAATGGCACAATTTTCTCTTGGGTTTTTTTGGTTTTTTTGGGGGGGGGGGGTCTGTAATATCTGTTAAATGAATCTCTTTCATTTTTATTTGCGTATAATTGTTCTTCCTATTTTATGTTTTCTCCCACCAGGTGAATGCCATCGCCTTCCATCCTGTCCATGGCACTCTGGCTACCGTGGGCTCAGACGGACGCTTCAGCTTCTGGGACAAAGATGCCCGCACAAAGTTGAAGACCTCAGAGCAGCTCGACCAGCCCATCACAGCTTGCTGCTTCAACCATAATGGCAACATCTTTGCGTATGCTTCCAGTTACGACTGGTCAAAGGTAGGCGCTAATAAATCATTACAGTTGTTGGATCAGTACTCTAGTTAGCAAAGCTTGCCTTTTCACTCTGACTTCTACTCGTCATCATTCAGGGCCATGAGTACTACAACCCCCAGAAAAAGAACTACATCTTCCTGAGGAACGCCGCTGAGGAGCTGAAGCCTCGGAACAAGAAATGGTGAGAGAAGGGCAGTTAATGTCTATAAACCTGGAGACCGTGGTCACTGGACACGGCTGCCCTGTTTCCTCAGTTCTCCTCTGACTCTCACAGGGGCCTTTCCAGGGCATGCATGGATGTGTGAAGTAAGGATACTGATACGATTCAGATCTCAGCATCGTCATGTACTGCTTTAAGTAGCTTGTACAGACCATAAGTTTTGCTGAAGGTTTGTGTGGTTTCTGCTGTGATAATGTATTGAAGCAGCTTTTGCACCTGTACAATCAAAAAAGCACAGGATGAGGCCTGCTGGCTACTTTAGAGCACTGAGTTTGAAAGTCTTTAGACTTTGCAGTGTAATCCTCAGTAAAAAAAATGTATTTAAAGACAGATTTCATTAATTTATTAAATTATTGAGAGATTTATTAAATTATGGGCAGTGAAAAATGTATTTTTGTAAATGGATTCATCAAAAGTTTACATTAACTATGAATTGTAAATGTTGATTTATGCCTGATGAGTAGTGATGCATTTCTCTGCTGTATGGTGATGTATTTCTTGACTGTTATGTGCAAAAAGGAGCAGATTTTCAGAAATAAACAAAAAAAAGACAAAAAGAAACCTCAGAATGTTCCCTGTCACTGACTGCTCCCTCCTGTCTCCAGATTCATCGTGCCAAGTCACATCTTTTGTGGGGAAATTCAGACGACCTGCTGCTTTAGTGTGTATACGCTCGAGAAAGACTCCTTCCTTACGACAAACACCTGGACCAATGCCGTTGGGCTGTGTACTGTGCATGGACCAATCAGAAGGGCCTACCCATCCTGGCATTGATGACAGCTGCATGACAGTTGGTCTTAGAGGGAGAGGGCTTTATTTGGCATTCATCTGGATGTTATGGTTAATTTTTTTTTAATATGTCCAGCTTTTCTTTTTATTTTTTACAGCTCTTCATTTTCTTGCGATTTGCTGTTACCCATGGTTTAGCTTCATTAATGAAACTCGGAAACTGTATAAATAAATATGTGTAAACACTTAGATTTGAACATGTTTATTCCAGCCTGAGGGAGGGCCCAGCTATTTTTCTGTCTCGATTGTTGAGAGTTTGGGGAACTGTACCCTGCATCTAAAAACATCACCTTCAAACATCACCACTGTCTCTAATACTTCAGCTGTTTATTTCTCTGTAGGTGTTGGGAATAATCATAAAGTTAAGATAAACTGGTGTCTCCTCCTCTCTGCCTGTGTTAATCCAAGCTAACCAGCAGGTGGAGCATTTTGCCCTGTATGGTTTTAATTCCAGCTGTTACCTATAGAAAAGGCCAGGGAGCTTAAGCAGGACAAATGATATCAAAGTTAAACACTGGGGTTTTTGACTGAGGCACAAAGCTGGAAAAGGGAGGGATTGAATGAGGTAGCAAGACGAGCTACAAAGGGAATGCGAGAAAAGTGAAGCAGTTCATAGGGGAGAAGGTGTGAATTAAATACCTTTTTTATTGAGGTCATTAGAGTATCACCTCACTGTCAGCCTGACCCTTGGTACTTAGCATTGGAACTCCAAGGCACTGAGGGCGGGAAGATGTGCTGCTTCAACAGTTCATCGGCTCACCTCGACTTTCATGAGGTGATGCTTGTGACACTTCTCTGGGTCCTGGTTCCTCAACAGTTCACCCGCTGCACCAAACTCTTTTGATTAGCTGAACAGAAAGTCCAAGTCAAATAAAGCGATTAACTGGAACTCCAAGGCAAAATGGCAATTTAAACTTATTGTATGAGGCCTGACCTGTTGCTTTCAGCACTTACAGCTGAAGGCATCACTGGGTCTGTTATTAGCAGTACATAGAGAATGCAACATCTGGCAAGCACTTTGAAGACATTTTTACACTTGCCCCATTAATTTCTCAGTATACTATCAAAAAATATGGCTTAACCAGTCTGTTAACGGAATGCCCAACCATGTAAAGTTATTGGAATCATGGCGTCTGGCTCAAAAGAGTCAAAGACTATATATAGTAATGTTATTAGGTGCTATTCCAGCCTTTTGAGATGTAAAAAAGTTTATAGTGATCATGAGACGGAAGCACTTTCTATGTGCTGTAGATGAGTGACTGTTTTATGTCGACTACATGATAAATCATGGAAATCAGGAGCTTATCATGACCATGTAAGGCTCCAGAGTTTGTGTATGTGAGCTTAGCTGCTCTTTCAGTGGCCCCTTTTTTTCAGGAGCATTGAGAGTTTAATCATTAGCAACTCTTTAACTTTTGCTATCTGCTCAGGCTATAGCTGCTACCTCACGATTCCAAAGTCAAACGAGAGTAAAATAAGCACTCTAGAATGCAGCTTTTAAGCTCTGGGTTAGGTGTTTTAGGAAAGAAGCTGAATCCTTTACTTCCTCGTTACAGAACCATGTGGCAGGGCCGCGCTTTTTGCCGTAGTGTGCGGCTTTTTCTTTGTGTTTGTAAAAGACAAAAGCAGGTGCAGCACAGCGCCGGGAAAGGATGAAGGGGGAAACTAGCAGGAGTGAGCGCTGCCAAGGCCGACACCTAGGCTGTAAGGCGATTGGCTGGCAGCGGAAGGGGGCGTGGTCCGGGTAACTGCACTACAAATGCTCCCAGCACGGTTCCTCTCAGCAGCGAAGCAGCAGGCATCCTCGACGCGAGTTCACGCGGACTGAGTCGTGGATATCATCAGGTTGCTGCAACTTTGAAAAAAACATAAAAAAGAGTTGGAGAAACTCGAGTGAAACATAGCGAGACTGGGCTTGGTTTCTCTGATGCTGGGACTCTGTTAGCTCTAAGTCTTCCGCGTGCCAAGTACCGGTCTCCGGCTGATCCAATGCTTCTTCATCAGTATATGAACGGAGCCCTGGACGTCATGCATCCCACAGCGCTTCAGAAAGACACTACTTTCACCAAGATCTTTGTCGGCGGGCTGCCGTACCACACAAACGATGCCTCACTTAGAAAATACTTTGAGGCCTTTGGGGACATTGATGAGGCTGTGGTGATAACGGACCGACAGACCGGCAAATCCCGAGGATACGGCTTCGTAAGTAGAAGCAAAACTTTCACTATCATCCGCTCGCTTTCACGACATTTAGCGCAATCAAACCGCATCATCCATCAGCTAAATTCTGTTTGTGTCTACATAACAGCGATCTTTTTGTTTGTTGCTGTGTCTCTCTCTCTTTGAGTTTTGTGACTCCGCATAATACAGCATGCAGTCATTCAAATACATGTCAAATGCACCCCCACCACAACCCCTAACACACACACACGCGCGCACACACACTGAGGCTTAACCGCACAATTGCACAGCAGCATCTCCGTTTTTGCCTGGCTGGCTGTTATTTTAGCTTAATGAGGATGAGGGCTCACACAAGTTGATGGATAACTAAGAAGATTATAATTCAACATATGTCTGATGTCACCCCCCACTCCCCACCCCCAAACCCACCCAGTCAAGTCTTCCCCACCTCATTCACTCCTAAACAGCCTCGGCTTATGGCTCTTGGAAGTAAGTGTGTGTGTGTGTGTGTGTGTGTGTGTGTGTGTGTGTGTGTGTGTGTGTGTGTGTGTGTGTGTTGACAGCCTGCACTTCTTGCTGGCTTTATATGGTTATTTTGGAGCAGTGGGGAGGCTTACTTTGTACACCCTGCCCTCTATTGTCAAGGACCGGAGCACATGATTTACATCACATCTTGGCTGCTGAGAGAAATTCCAGCATCAGTAAATTTGGCTTTATCCCATTCCCCACATGTATGTTAAGTTTCCCTTTGATCGCATCATTCTGCAAGCTGAACTTGTTGACTTGTGCTTAAACCTGCTGTTTATGAGGTCATCACATTGTGTTATTGGAACTGTGTTTGGCCATAGTTGATTTACGCTGTGTTAGTGAGAAGTGTCAAAGAACCCCTGCAAAGCCCAGTGTAAAACTACATTAAGAGGTGACTTGTCTTGTTCTCGCAAGACAAAGACCTGCACTCTTTCTGACACAAAGAACAGAAGCGCATAAGAAATGCAAATATTTACTAGAACTTGGAAAGCTGCATCAGCCCAAATAACGACCTCTCGGGCCAAAGAAGGAATGGAAAACGGTTATGTGTTCATGTTTACCTCTAACGGCACAATTGTAAGACAATTGCTCTCTTGTGTTTACACATCAGCCTTCTAACTGAGAAGAAAGCCCGTCCTGTGAGTCTAGCTGGTATCGAGCGGCTTCGCGAGGAGGCTGGTGTTTCAGGTTAGACAGGCTCAGGGTGATATGGGTGCTGCCGAGGATGATACACAGTGACACGATGAGCACTTTATGCTGAGTTACATTTTTTTTTTTTTTTTTTTTTTTTTTGTGTGTGTGTGTGGCGTGAGGCAACCTGCTCACTCTATTTTTCTGAGGGTTTCAGTTGGAGCAGAGGTAGCTGGCAGCAGGGCAGGGGAGTTGCCCAAAGCTGAGTACACCTCTTTTCTTCTTTTTTTTTCCTAAACACACTTCAGAGGTGGATTAGTAGAACCCCCCCACAGCAAGGCTCTTCAGTGTAAACACGGCCTCGTTCCTTCCTGTGTGTTCACAACACAGGCCCTGAGTGGGCTTTGTTCCAGATCCTTCCACGATGAAGAGGCTTTTTTTTTTTTTTTTTTTTTAATGGTCCACTTAAACAATGCAATCTGTGGCCTACATTCGCTGCTCGTTTCTCACACAGAGGTGACTCTGTGTTGGCAGAACATGGCAATCAAAACAGAAGGCCTCAACTAATGCCAGGAGGGAGGGGGGGGGGGACGGACTAATACCAATCTCCTTATTTTGGCCCTAATTGGATAAGCTCCTTGTTGCTCTCCCCAGATCCATATTTCAGCAGCTCTGCCCATGGCCGTGTGGCAGCTGAGTGGCTGGCTACTGCTGTTGTGGGCAGTTTTCAAAGATTATCATTGTGCTTTGTTTGTAGTTTCCCCTTCTTGAGAGAAATGGGATCATAACAGAAGAAAGCCTGTAGGGGGGGGGGGCTTTCGTGAAGACCAAAACCTGTTTTGTTTTTTAATTTTTAAAGCGCGTTTTGTTTTTGTTTTGATTTGTCAGACCAAAGCCATGAAGCTATTTGTAACATGACGTAGTAGTTTAAATCTTTTTTTTTTCCCTCCGACTGTGCCACCAGGTGACTATGACAGATCGAGGAGCAGCAGAGAGGGCCTGCAAGGATCCCAACCCCATCATTGATGGCAGGAAGGCCAACGTCAACCTGGCTTACCTGGGTGCCAAGCCTCGTAGCTTACAGACCGGTAAGATGAGGTTTATTTCAAGACTTGTTGCAAGGAAATGCAAGAAAACAAAAGTTATCAGTATCCATAAAACTGAAAGCGGGTGTGAGGTTCAAACTCCCATCAGAACTACAGATTGCTTGACAGGAATGAGGTCACCATCATCAAAAGATTATTTAATACTTGTTTGAGTTCTTGGGAAGGCTTAGACGTCATCTTTACAAACTGATTAGCTAAAATACACCCCCCACCCCCACGAGGGCTAAAGACTACAATTAACTGTGCAACATGTGTTCTTAGCTTGCCACTATTTACGGGCCGAACAACACCCAGTTTCCCAAGTGCATACATATTGGTACTGTTGCTCGCCACACATTTGAAATTGTTGTTCTGTGGCAGGATCGAAACAGGCTCTGCCTCTGTCTCCCCATGCCCTCTGTGTATTGTTCTCTAGCCCTCCTCTGTAAATGCAGATGTGTGTCTGACAGCCAGCCTCCTCTCTTGCAGGCATATCCATCGGAGTGCAGCCCATCCACCCAGCGCTCATCCAGAGGCAGTATGGGTAAGTGAGAGGGAGTGGGCGCTCGCTTAGCTCTGTTTGCTCGCATCACGCTCTGCGCAACGCCACTAGGCTACCATTTCTTTGACAAACAGGGCCTCTGGGAAGCACACGTCAGTTTCTGTGTCCACATGCAACTCCACAAGTAGCCTATTAGCATATTTGAGTTTTGTAGGGCCGGGAGATGATTCGCATATCTGTGGTAATAGAAGAGCATTCCAGAGGTGAATGTGTGACTCACTTGTTAACTTCTGGCAGGAGCCTGTTGACTCGTGTACCTGCCTGACCGGGCTCTGTCACTGAGAAGACTTTCTCCAAGTGGCTTTGTTGTAGAAACAGCCTGGATAGCGTCTAGGAGCCACGGTCTGCTGGGCAGCTAATGAGCATTTCACTAGAGTAATGACACCCCCCACCCCCCTACTCTAACCGACAGCTCTCAGATATCATCCTTAAAGCTACACCACTGCAAAACACTCAGCTGTCTGGAGGAAAATGCAAGAAACACAGGGACAGGTTTTGAAATAAATTGCTTATATATTAGAAAAAAAACAGTTCTTCCATGGTTTAGTCTTAAAAAGATGCTAAATGCTAAATTGTAAGCCCATCATTAACTAGCCTGATGCTTAGTTTTTTATTGTTAGGACTTTGTGGTGGTTTGAGAGTGATTTATCACAACTGTGTATGTGGTTTTGTTTTTGTTTGGGGGTTCTTTTTTTATTATTGTTTTTGTTTGTGGTTTTTTTTTTACTTTGGATGTGCATATTTTACTGGGTTTTATATGAACATTAACTACATATTTATGCTTTTAGATTTTGCTTTGTGGCTTTGGTTGGAGTTTGCTTCAGTTGTGATTGAACTCTTCTATAAAAAGGAACAAGAGCAACCATGAATTAGTAAAAAGCAGTGTGGATTAATATAGAAAAGTAATTTGTAAGTTGCTGCCCTATAAGGTATATGTGAGCTTCATGGAAATCCCAGGACAGTCCACAGGGACAATGACAAAGTAGGAAATATTTTCGTGGTTATTGAGAACAGTGAAGCCAAAAGACTTAGGACTCTTATGAGGACTACTTATGAGCCATACAGCGTTCTGAAAGATATCACAAATTCTAAATTATAGGATTCCCATGGGGGGGTGTCCTTTCATGTTCCAAGACCTTAAGAAGGCACAGAAAAGTCCCATGTCCACAGTCCTACTGCACAAAGCATGGATGGTACCAGACCCTGAGAGTTTGCCATATGCAGTGCCGGTTTGAGGCATGCATCTGACAGGTGCTGGTTCATGTTACAGTCTTGACACCCCCCTTAATTTCCCATGAACGCCACCCCAGAGACGTGGAAAGGCACACAGAGCACCTGTCCTCCTGAGTTTCTTCTGTATGGCACCCAGGCTTCCCTGAGATGCAGAGTGTACAAGTGGCTTTTCTTTCAGCCCCCCCCCGCACGAGGAGGACATGATCTGAAGTAGGATTTTTATACAGTACTCAGAGCGTCTCAGTGGCGGTGGTGTGCCGGTTACGGCTTGCTGCTCTGGATGTGTGTATAGCTGTGGTCAGCAGATGTGGGGGAGTGTGAAGGCCTGAGGGGGCCACTGAGGCCAGGGACATTGTTTTGATGGCGAGGAGATGAGTTGTCAGTGTGCTTGCTTCTCGTGCATCACGCAATTTATATGTATATTCTTTTGCATTTTTTTTAAAACTTTCATTTCTCCCCTTACAGTGTTGCAACTGCCAGGGTGTCAAAACGAGATATTGAAAACTGACACCTCTGTGAGACTGTGAGACGGGGTAAAAAGCGAATGAGGGGGAAGGGTATGGGAAGCCTGGTGTTGTAGGCTTAATGCTTTAATGAGACTGTGCCTCCCTTGGAAACTCACCTCTACAGGTGTCAAACAAAACACTTTTTTTTTTTTTTCTTCGTCTGTCTGACTTCAAAGAACAACAGGTTCCTTTTAACAAAGAGTGGAGGCCCTCTTCAAAGTGCTCTAAATGGGTTGTTAATTTCTCGCCCTATCCAGTCCTGTCTGTTTCCCCACTCTGTGTCATGGTGAGTCACGCACTGAAACTTCACTTGTGTTATCATGTAGAAATATTTAGCTGCTCAGTGTGTGACGCGAGCGCAGGATTTTTCCCATCACATCGTTATGCGGCCTTCATTAATGACAGAGAGTTCAGCTGCTTATATTAGTAATGTTTACGGGCATCAAATGGTTTCTTGTAAGCTTGTCTCTCTGGTGTCTCAGCCTGCCATTCTCAGAGTGTCACTATGTGAGGCGCACACAGACTGGCCGTCAGCACAAAACCAGCTGACGGCCAGTCTGATAATCTTCGGGCCATCATCAACATTCCCCCCACCACTTGGCATCTGTGGCCTCGTCCCTAACTTGCCTCGGTACCATCTTTTTTTTTTTTTTTTCTTTTTTTTCCCCGCTCTCACTGTATGTCTATCCGTTCCTCTTCACAGACACAAAAGATCTAATTCAGGACTGCTCTGTCTCTCATTTTTGTATTTCTCTTCACCTACACAAGGTCACTTGCCTGAGGCCAAAATCTGCCTCAGAACATGCGAACTCATTATACACGAGGCGAGTGAAAGGGCATACGTATGCCCCGCAGCATTAATGTATGGCTATCTTTGAAAGCTGTGTGCAGAGTGAATGCCTCTCTGTAGATTGCGCTCACGGGTGGGGGTTGCCCTCATTTGCTTATGCCTACTTGTTAAAAGCCACTGTTTTGTTTTGTGCTCAGACCACTGGCACTAGGACTCGTTTCCCCTTCACTTGCCAGATGACTCATTTGTTGTTTGAATACAATAAAAGTTTTATGGAGTTTGAATTTTCCATTTGAGATGATACCTGAAAAATGCTTCTTTTTCCCCCCCTTCTTTCTTCCCTGCATCTATTTAACCACACAATAGGACATTAATGTTACTGCTGACAATAATCACTCTTATGCCATGGTTGCTTCCTGCTGCCAGCTGACCAGTGCGCCAGCAGAGGATGAGAGGATGCCCACAGTACTCGGACTAGTCCCGAGAAGGGATATGGCAGAAAATATCTACCCGCCCCTCCTTCCTCCCTCAGCCAGCCTCTCTCCAAGGTGCCAGTGATGGCTTGAGAGTGAAGTGCCGTGTGCTGTGATGGACTGGAGTGCCTTTTTATCTTTACCCTTCTGTGTGATATGAAGTGAAGAGGTTATCCTGATTTGTACTGTGACTCTTTCCCTATTATGGCATGGTTTGGGGTTTGCAGTGGCAACGGGTGTGTGTGTTGGTGGGTGGATAAATGGGGAGGGCAGAGATATTAGATAGGTGTGTGTAAATATGTGGATTGAGACTATGATGAAATCCCTATCCTGCATGCTTGAGTTTTTGTGTTTTTGTCTTTTTTGGTTGCTTGATAGCTGTGTTTTAATACTAACCTTCATCTAATGGACTGAATCTGTGTGAGAGGGGAAAACGATAAGACTGAAACTTGAAAACAGTCCATGAGAGGAAGATTTTATTCAGCACTGAGATACAGTTGAAGAGTGTAAGTCAATGTGACATTTTGTTGTTGCTATCTTGCCTTTGTCTGCGGATCCCCCACCCCCCGCCCGCCCCGCCCTGCCCACCACACGACTGCAGGATCCGGGGTCAAGGCTCTCACAATAGTCAGTTATATCACCATGTATATGAAAGAGGGGGGCTCTTTTGCTTGCTGCCATCACTAATCCCTTTATACAACAAACTCCAAAGATGTACTTCAAATCCTGAGTAAAAATAGACTAATCTAAAACCCTCTCCACTTCCATTTCTTTTGTGGATAAAGTGGCAAAGCAAAGACTGTACAGTCCCCAGACCCCACAGCTCTAATCAGCTACATCTGAGAGTCTGCCCATGTGGCCTGGCAGAGCCTCGCACCCAACCCTGATGAGCTCCCCTGCCACCATAATCCCCCTCCCCTCCCCAGCTAACATGTTCACCTGTTGTAGTGAGATTTTCAAACTAAGCCAGAACAAGAGCAACTGCAACTTCTGCCCTCCCCATGCACTTCCCCGTGTGTGTGTGTGTGTCTCTAGTAAGTGAAGTGCAGCAGCTGTTAAAACACTCTGCTGATGCCTGAGCTTGAAAACCTGCCAGTAACGGCTGACTCTATCATTCAGCCCCTCCCTCCCCCGTCCTTCCAGGAGGGCCTATCCAACAGGTTCTGTAGCTTTTACTAACTGACACTGACGGAGGGTTGAGTCTGCCTCCCTCACCTCTTTCGTGTAATTATCCTTAATAACAGTGGATTTCTGTGGGAGTTCTCAAAGTTCTGGACACTAGAGTATATTTCTAACATGCTCGCCCTCTGGTCGCAGTGTAAACAATGGAGCCAGGCGTTGGATTTCTCTTGTAGTTGTTTTAGTCCTCTGGTCTAACACCCCCCCCCCCCCCCCCCCCCCCCCCCCCCCCCTTGTGTCTGTGTGCAGGTTGGCCCAGCCTTACATCTACCCGCAAGCATATGTGCAGCCCAGCCTGGTGCTGCCCACTCAGGTTTCTACTTCTGTCAGCACCAGCCCATACCTGGACTACAGCACAGCCTACACCCAGTACGCCCAGGCTGCCTTTGAGCAGCAGTACCCGTACGCCGCCTCCCCGGCTGGCTTCTTGGGCTACAGCTACACCGCCAGCCCCACAGCCACTGTTGGGCCTTCCACCGCCACCACAGCCCCACCTACCGTACACCCCACTCTCCCTTCTACCACTGGCCCTGGTGCAGCGTTCCTGCATTACGCCCCACAGCAGCACATCCAGCCAGACCGTATGCAGTGAGCAGGTTGAGGAGCAGAGGAAGGGGTGCAGGAGGAAGAGGAGGAGATGGAGGTGGAGTGGTTGCAAGCCTTTGGACAGAGGATATTGAAAAATGCCCTACGGGGTGATCCTGCTGTTGCCAGAAGTAGCTTTCAGGAAAAAAGGGTGGGACTATTGCACTATATGATCAGGATGAGCTTTTGGCTCATTGGTTAAAGGGTAAAAGTAGTGGGAGGACTAAGGTTCAGGTTGAGAAGCTGAGCAGTATATGTGGCTGCTTACGAGAGCTTCCAGAAGCTGACACTTCTTTTTTTTTTCTTTCTTTTTTTTAATTATTATTATTATTATTATTTTTATCCTTCTTTATTATTGTATTAATGTCCTTGTCCATGTTTTATTTCTATGCTATTATTATCAATGTTCGCATGTTTCTCTGCTCAATCAGTGGAAGTTGTATATGTCCATGGTACATATTGATGTTTTGAGAGCTGTCGGGGACATGTTAAACCCCTGTTACCTCCAGATTCCCGTGGATCTGGGGTGGATATGAAGGGCAATGCTGCTTTAGGACACTGGGGGAACAGTCAGAGATGAGGGTGTACGGTGGTGATTGGGGAGCCTATCCCGGTGCTATACACAGTAAGGCAGAGCACTGCCCCATGAACAAACCTCCAGCGTTCAGCACCACACAGGAGGACAACAAGAGAGTTCACCTCAAGAGGTAACAGAAAGTTTCAGTATAAGACTGTCGGAGCTCCATTGTCCCAAGATGATGTCAGGACTACACACTTATTTTATTTGAAGAGGCCTTAATTTAAAAACAATAACAACTTCCTTTTTGAAACTTAAGTGCCCCTCCCACACTAGAGAACCAAGTGCAGAGAGTTCCTTGAAACTGACCTGACTGTTTCCAGCAGTCACATTTATCTGACTTGGGTCTTGATAATTTCAGATGGATGTAGATAATCACAAGCAGTATGTGGCCGTACGGGGACCAGGAGCTTTGTATATCGATGTTTAAAGGTAGCTGACACTGAGCTCAAACACCAGTGTTGTTTCTTCTTTTGTCACTGAGATTGTCAAACTGTTGCTCTCAAAAAGGACATTCATGTACAGCATTTTAATGTTGTCTGTCATTAAGTACATTTACAATATTTATATGTAGGTATTTATAAGAGGTACTAAGTTAAAATAGCTTTTTTTGTTTTGTTATGACTACAGTTATGGCACTGATGTCATTTAACTTGCAGAGACACAGCTGCACCCCGTCAGTGGATTTGTCAGCTGGCTCATTGATGCCCATTCATATTTTCTGGAAATGTTCTAGATTTTTTTTTTTTCTCCAATAAGAATGTCTTTTACAGTTCCTTCAAAGAAGCCATACCAAAAAATAAAATAATTTGTACTTAAATATGCCTCCTGTTGTATTCTGTCTTTATTATTAATGTGAAGTGTCAACGATGAAAACCAAAGAGCAAATTTATGTCATTGCATTTGTAACAAAATACACATCCTGCTGTGTGTGTGTGTGTGTGTGTGTGTGTGTGTGTGTGTGTGTGGCAATGAGTGCTGTCAGGTCTTGCATGTGAGTGTTGGGGGTGGGGGAGAGCAGGAGGCCCAGACTTTTATCAAGCAACAACACCACCTTCTCAGCAGAGCTGGGTGTTCCCTTGGACAGTGCACTTTTCTTTCATTCCCTTGCTGAGAGTTTAGTATATAACTTAAATAAAAGGTGTTTGTCAGAAAGTGCTTTGAGGCCCATTATGCTGAGCTGCAAGTAACTGTGTTTTTTTTTTGTTTTGTTTTTTTTTTTTTCTTTCCTGTCTCTGCTAAACAAGGCTGCCTAGCACTGTCTCCCAGCAGCATTTTTTTTTCCCCTGTTTGTGCTTACATCAGCTTCTTTAGGGGATGTGTCACTTCTAAAACCCCGCTAAGCCCGGGAAAACGAAACGCAGGCAGGGTTGTAAGAAACAAAAACACATCATTTTGTTCTCAACCTCAATTTTATCCATGCAACAATGATTTACAATATCATCCTGAGTTCAAGGGATGTTTTTATTTTTTTAGGTGCTATTGTTTTTCATTGAAATCCATTCACACCTTATTCATGCTAGAGCTGTTGCACTTGGACATGTTTACCTTCAAGTTGTTTTTGTATGAGTTTTATTGCATGTAATTATTTGCATACTTCTCTCTCGTGGCTAGGCTTTCTTTTCAAAAGATACACCAAGTTTCTTTTAAATAATGCAGTGTAGTGTCATTCTTCCACCTTCCTGTAGATTAATGAATACAAAACAACTGTAACTGTATTAGGCTGACTGAGGCTGTAAAGAACTGCTAAAATGACTTAACGATGCTAACTCAGCACTGTTAAAATTTAACCCAAGCAAGAATCACAGAGCCACACAAAGTAGTGTAGTCTCTGTACCAAAACGGCCTTCAAGGCCACTCTAAGCTAAAAGGGAATCAATCCCTACAGACATCTGTGTTAAAATACCCAACAGCATTAAAATCCATGTTTAACCTGTTATAAAAAGTGTTGGTCTTTTCATAACACCTGTATAATGGCTCAATGAAGTGTGGCTGCTTTAATTGACAGGTGTGCTGATAATGCTGTAGCCGGTCACTGCTAGGCCTCAGCTTTGGTGGTGCAGCCTGTTCAAGAAGCTTCAGTTTTGATCAGTAGTAGGTGTAGTATTTTATTAGCATCGATTAGCAGGTATGGAGTGGGTTGCATGCATACAGTTCATAGATGCAGTTTGCTGAGCACTTACCCTAGCATGTCACCCTCGCATCTAAATATGGTAAATTATTATAAAGCCAAAACTTGAATGAGGAAGGTTTAAAATGCAGAAATCATGGGTAACATTTAAGTGGTTACATCTATCACTTTTTAAAAAATGGTTAAAAAGCAGGATTTAAAACATTTTTGTGGTCTATGACAAATTTCACACTACATTACAACTCTATGAGAGCTGAGCTTTTCTTATAACTCATTGTTCTAAATATGTTCTGTAACATAGTCTATGGTCCCATCTTACGAGCCAAGCTTGCTAGCATTAGCTGATAACTTAGCACTCCACTGTAGTGTCCAAAAATATGGTCACATATGGCTCTAAAACACAACAAAAAAATCAAAGATGGTAATGGTCGCAAAGCGGTGGTGGTAACATCATAATAACCATTTCCATCTTGCTATTCTACACTTTGTGTTTTAACCGTATTCATCACCTTATCTTTGCAAGTTAGCATAATAGCATTTCAGTTAGCACCAGAGGATGAGCATTTTGTTTTTCACAACACTGGAGCAAGAGTGCTGTCAGGGACTAGAGCATATTTCCCCCACACTGGCTCCCTGTTATATCCAGAATCAAATTTAAAATCCTTCTCATGCAAAGTCTTGAATAATCAGGACCTATTTTGCCTTAAATACCTCATATTAGCGCTTAGACTGCTGGGGGCTTCCTTATCACTCACCTCTTTTTACTTTCTATGTGTTTATACACCACTTTGCATTTAATCATTACTTATGATTATTTTCTGGCTATTTTCCACAGTATGTATTTTGTCTCGTCTTCCTCAACAGGCCACGGCAGATGTCCGTCCCCCCCCGAGCCTGGTTCTGCCGGAGGTTTCTTCCTGATAAAAGAAAGTTTTTCCTTCCCACTCTCACCAAGTGCTTGCTCATAGGGGGTCATCTGATTGTTGGGGTTTTTCTCCCTATTATCCTCGGGTCTTTACCTTATAATATAAAGCATCTTGAAGCAACTGTTAGTGTAATTTGGTGCTTTATTAAAGAATTAAATTGAATTGATGATAGCAAAATAAGTTTGTGTTTAGGAATTGTGTTAAGGATCAAAATGTACTGACAGAGTAAGAAGCCATGCAATGTGTTTAGGACACACTGCAGACGATTCCAACACACAGAACAAGTTGCAGTTTTTATAGCTGCAACATGTCAGAGATTTTTAAACACTTGTGTTGAGCAGAATTATTATATCTGCTGTTGCTGTGTTTACTGGTTGTGACTGTAGTGAGGCAGCTCTGGTCCCACTCGTTTCTCTTTACTTCACTTTGTCACTATTAATCTTTCACTATCTCACCCCCGTCCTTCTGGTTCTGTGTTTGTGAACTCGCTCACACATTTGTTTACTCAACTTTTCTGCTTGTCATTTGTACTCCCCCCCCCCCTCCTAACACCTCCCTGTCTACCTCACTTCAGTGCTAGCAGTTCTGTTTCTCCTCACATGCCGTTTTCCCCTTTTTTTCTCGCCCCTGTTTTCTCTCTCTGCCTTTCTCCTCGTCTGTTCTCATCCTTGCTTATCTTTTTCTCCTCGTCACATTCTTCTTTTGAATTACATGGCAGAAACAGAGCCTGGTGTCAGCTTGACGAACGAGGTCACGGAGGTCCAGCAGACCTCGTTATGCTGAGTCACCACGAGGCCTCTCTGTATGTCTCTCGGCCTGTCTCTCTTTCACATGCACATACAAAATAAAAGGTTCAGTCAAATCTCACTCTCCACTTGCTTCTCGCTCTGCTGTGCCACTCTGACGTCAAGTGATTCCTCAGAAGAGTCATGAAAACAGTCCTATCTTATCATACCCCAGCTCAACTTTAATCACAAACTGCTCGCATCACCATGACTCTCAAATTAGATGCCCATATGAAAAAAAAGAACCTTTCTATAATTCATAAGTCCTATGTGTGTATAGAATAAAATATCAATGGAAGGTGTAACAGCATGATTACTTGCACCTTATTAAAGAAAGGTAAGTGTTGTATTTTATTTAGAAACTATATGACAAGTGTGAGAATCAGGCAGCCCCGATTTGAAAGTTAATGTTTCATAGAGAGTCATAAATTACCCATTTTATGAGCGTGTTATTTAATATTTGGGATATAACCACGAATGAGTATCTGACTGTCTATAGAGCCTCCTGTGCCTGTGATGCTCGTCAGGGCGCAGCCCCGATGGGCCCATCTGGGCCTGGGGAGTGTTGGTGCAGTGGCGTCTGATAGGCTTCAGCTACTATATTTACCCTGCCTCTTATAAGAAAATACCAGACCCAAGAAACCCATCACATGTTCTCTCCTGTGGCCTTTTCCCACATCAACAACACATTGAGATAACATGGACAGGTCTGGAGAGAGTCAGGTTTAAATTAGAAGCAGAGACAGTCAGTAGGTCAGTGAGGGGTGGGGGACGAGTGATCGGTATTAAAGCATTAAAAGGCCAATCAACAGGACAGATGGCTTAAACTGGAGAAGTGGAAAAACATCTCTGGACACTAACTTGTTTAAACAGGGTGTACTGACATTGTTTGTGTTGCACACAAAATGAGAGAACAGAAGCTCATGACAACAGAATCCGATTGAGTGGATGAAGAATCTCCAGTTGGGACACCCGTGCTGTGCGTTAGCCGTATTTGAAGGTGACATTGTCAGAGCACAGTGCATAAAGGATCACTTATCTCAGTAATGTGCTGGAGGTTGTTTTGCTTTTTAACCCAGTTTGCAATAGAAGAAGTGTGAAAGAAAACTAGATGTATGATGCATGAAAAGAAAACAAACAGAAACCAGGAAATGAGAACTAAAAGCATTTCAACTGATTGAAAAGTTGCCAGTAACCTCAAATTGTTCAGATAATTAAGGAAGCATTCAGCCTGCTGAACCTGTAAGACTGCACAGATAGCAGAGGTTTAAAGCAATAGACTTCTATCTTCTAGATATAACAACGTTTTCTTCGAACTTTAAAAATAATATTTGGAACTATAGCTGAACAGCAGTCAGTGTTATACATACATATTGTAACTAAATCCCAAGTTGAGAAGAATCAGCGATCTGAAGTTTACATAAGCTTGGAAATAGCGTTCATACTCTATTTCACTGTGCTTAAGTGATGATACCTGGATAGTGTAAGGTGGTGGGAAGTATGGTAATCTTTGAAAGTCAACAGTGTTTCTGGAAAGTGACTTGGAAAGTGTGCACGCGGGGGCCGTGGTGTCTGTGGCTGATAAAGGCTGAGACATTTGTGGCTCAGTGTGAGTTTTCAGGGCTCTGGCAGAAAGTAGTGCTTATCCAACTGCAGGCCTGCGTCCTATCAGCTGCTTTTGGATGGCTGTACACGCCACTCTCACACCTGCTGATTCTTCTGGCACTTCCACAGAGGTCGGTGATAACGAGATGAGCCACACGAGATGGCCTTATACAGGAGTCAAGCTTGTGCTGAAACTTCTTAAAGTCAAACAGGAGTAAATGATGAGGCAGAAAAAAACATACAGCTGGAAACAGCATGGTCCCCCATTGAAGGGAATTGATTACATTCATGTCATAGTGCTGTGCTGTGCAATCATGAACATGTGGATTGCAGTTTATTACCCTGCATGCATGTGTGTGTGTCTCCTCCTAGTAGTTGTTGCCCTCACTCGCGCTGTCTTCCCTCAGTTCTCAGGCCTGTAATGTGATCTGAGTGTGTCTTACTCAAGAAAGGGCCAAGGGGATACCCATCAGAGCCGATCTGCAATCACAAGCTCAGGCACCCCCCACTCTGCTCTCCCCCTCAACAACAACCACCCCCCGCCCACCCTCAACACATCTCACAACACGAAGCAAGAGGCTGAGGCGCCACAGACGCTTCCAGCCTCACATCCCGTGTCCATTTCACACCACGCCAAACCACCAGTCTATAGAAGCAGACTGGTGCTTCTGGCATGGTGGCATGCACACTCAGGGAAATGTTTTCACTCCCACTGAATGAGGAGCATGCTTTGCAGAGAGTGCCTGTTTGTTCTGTGCCTTTCTGCATGTGAGCACCTAATGTAGCATGGGTAACACCCTTCACGGGGTGAGAGAGAGAGAGAGAGAGAGCAGCGGAGCCGAGCGCCAGAAGACAAGAGAGGAGGTGAACGGGCAAGAAATACTTAAAGTGCTGTGATGGTAATGTGGTAACAAGGTCCGGTCATCACGCCACAAAATAACTACTTGTTTGCTGCATATGTGTGTGCATATATGTATGTGTTTGTAACATGTTTAGCCCCCAGACGGGTAGGGCTGGTGGGGGGAGTGGAGGTGTTGGTTGTGTGCCATATTTCCTTATCTCTGGTCAACATGCTTGTGCTAAGGGAGCAGCGCCTCCACCTCGACCTCAAACCCAGCCTGCCACTGTTGGAGGGCAGAAAAAGGAAGGGAGAGTAAGAAAGAGAAGGGGGTTGAGGTTCTCTACAGCAGGAGCAGCAAATAAAGAGAGAGACAGACAGAGAGAGAGGCCCAGCACCTGACAGCTACTGACAGCTGAGCTTCCTCTCTCAGTGGGGCTTTCGTGACCACAAACTGACACACTCTCTCCCTCTCTCACACACACACACAAAACACAATGATCGATCCACTTTAGCTTTAGACTGTCAGACTGTGCTCCTGACTGTGTGTCAGAAGCACACACACTATGTGTGTGTGTGTGTGTGTGTGTGTGTGTGTAGAGGAGGAGCTCTTATATAACAAGTGTGTGACTGTATGAATGCAATGTTTTTGTGTGCTTGGCTTTCTGCGTATCGGCTCAGACGGTCCCTATGTGTGTAGGTTTAAAGTGTGTCCACCAGTGTCTTCCTGTGTGGTAACAGGCCACAAGAGGCAGGAAGCAACAGGTGTAAAAGAGGAATTAAGAAGAAAAGAAAAAAAAAAACACCACTCCTTCCACCCCCACCCTTCCACCCTGTTTGCCTTTTGACCTTTGCTGTCACTCCTGGCTTACTGTACCAGGGCAGCTGTGAAAATGACCTCTGCCTTAGCAGCGCACAGCGAAAACAAAACATCATACGTATCTCTCTCCTCGTGTCAAAAGTGAACTGTAAGTGTTCTGTTTCTGTGTCTCCCGTCCGCACGAACCAGCACATGACCTGCATCTCACTTGGGTTGTTATTTAATCAAAGGTGGGGGGGTAGGAAGCAGCTGCTGATGTCACACCCAGGACAGGCCATTCCTGATAAGAGCGCTTCAGACAGACAGCAGCAGATATGGCAGTAAATCACATTAGTCACTTGCATCGGTGACACAGCTGTTGAATTTGTTAATTTGTCATAAGGGGAAAGGTCGCGTTTATGTTTGCTGACTGCCGGCTTCATCGTTTGCAAGCGGCGAGGCTTTTTCAAACAGTGGAGAGCTCCAGTTCTATTTTACATTTTAAAAAAACATCCTACCATGTGCAACAGGTGTTTCTTGAAGTTCGGATGGATGGAGTCGTCATTGAAACCGAGAGTTCAAGAAACATTTTAAAGGAATGTTTCTCATTGCCTTATTTTGAACTCTCTGCAATTGCTTCCATGCAGACTGTTAGCAATAAGGCAGGAAACAGGGAGAGGGGTTGGCTCTGCTTTTTCTTTTCTAAAGCCCACTAATTAATATGATTGTAGATGATGTGTGTTGTTCTCCATGGACAGAGCCCCAAAAGGTCAGGCGAGATCTTAGTATAAACTTTATAAAACGCAATGATTCTTAATGAGATCAAAAAAGGGGCATCTTTTGATCGGGGGAAGGGAGATTGTGCTAACATAAGATGAAATATACAACCCGCCCTCTGAGATATTTTTAGCCACGAATTCATCTGTGGTTTCTTTCACAATCTCCTGCACGTGAACCGCCCCCCACCAGTTGCTCATTTCTCCCATCATTTCTTTTTGGTGGTTTCCTCAAACCTCTCCTATTTTAGTATGTTCCACCAAACTTGCCCTCTTGTGTAAAGACAAAAAAAATACCCCTCCAAGTTCCCCGTCCTCTGCCTCATAAAACAACATGGTCCTCTGTGTTTGCGCACACGAGTGTGTGTGTGTTTTCATGCACCGACGGTTATGTTCCCCATCCTGTAGGGAGTGATCTGAGCTCAGTACAGCGAGGAGGATAGCCTGCCTGGATTCACCAGCAGCTCTTTATAAGGACAAGGGGAAAAAGGCCCCGCTGTCTCTAAATTTAGATGGACTTTATTAGGCCTCTTGTCTTGTTTCCCCTGTCCCATCCCCTCCTCCTTTGCTGCTGTTAGAAATCTCTCACCAAAGCCATGTGGGAGGCCAACCCTCCTCTCCATCACAGTGAGGGGAGAGTTTGCCTGATAATGATCTGGGCTGATAATAATCACAGAGCAGAGGAAGCAAAAGAAACATGGGGAGAGGGTGACAAAGCAGCGGTGGGTGGTGACAGAAGCATTTTTCATTGTGTCTCCTTTGCTCCTCAACAACTATCATCGACACTGCCGGTGATGTCCTCTCGCTTAGGGTCTTAGAGGGAGACCCGTAGCAGGAAAGTGGTATGTTTATTTATCCAAGCCCAATAAGGAAGAGTGTGACAATTCTCCAAATCCCACCTCTATAAGAGTGGTTTCCGTATTCCAGAAGCAGTTGCATTAAATCTCTGTGAAAATATGTGCATATTTATCCATACATAGCCCTCTACATACCTCTGCTATCAGGCCTTATCTCCACTGCAAAACATACTTCAAGAGCTTTGAATGCTGTTGTCCACATTTACTGCCAAAGATAAATAGCCTCCTAACAACTCCACACTCTTTCGTTCTTATCTCACTCATAGGTGATTCAAACAAAGAACAGCCAAACACAAATTGTCACAGTGCTTAGGAAACTTCGCTACCAGTGCAGAAGGGAATGAGAGAGATCATGGACCTGTAATGGCTTGAGTCTCTCAGAGGAGAGACTCTGTATGCAGAATTTAGCATCAGCACTTTATCGTGATTTATCTTGTAGGTCTTGGATCTAACAGAAGTTAAACCTCAGCTTATGTCATTTATTCTGATCTAAACCAGATATGCATTTTTTTTTTACATTTCCAAAATACCACAATCACAATCTCTCATATACCCAAACTTAGACTACTCTGATAACAATTCTTCTTGTACACCTAAATAATGAGCAAAGCCCTCTCAGCTTAATGTAAAAGCAGCGAGTCTGTGGTAGACTGCTCGTATACTACAAAATACACCAGAGGAATTACAACAGGGCTGGAAGAAGTAGCCCAAGAATATTTATTTCTACTTCACCAATGAGCAGACAGCCCAGGAGCCTGGACAGGTGGGGATGATCAGGGCAGAAGAGAGCGATTTGCATTTGAGCTGCCAAACTCCGGAGTCACAGAAGAAAGGCATCAACTGCCACGCAAATGGGAAGCAAATGAGATTCAAATCAGGGCGGGTTAAAGGAGTGGCCAAAAAGATGAGAGCATATGAGAGCTTTGTGTACTGGTATGCAGAACTATTTGCAGTGTGCACCATCCAGTCGCTTTTCCTTCTGGCCTTGTGCTAAAAGGCCTTTCCAGTTTTACCACAACAGCACCATCACCAGCAGCAGCAGCACCAGCAGAAGCAGCAGCAGCAGCCCTCTGGGGAAGGACAAACCATGACATCAGAACAGTGGAAGGAGCACTGGAGACAATAGTTCTCTGTGCGGGAGAAGGGCCGAGGCGTGGCCTGGCTGGACAGAGGGTCTTCTCAGTGGACCAGCCAGCCTCAGCAGCTGTCTCAACCTCTGTCTGTATCTCTGTCACACACACAATTTCAATTCAGCATGAAAGCTGACATAGCATTAGGACAAAGAATCAACAGATTTATGTTGAAACCCTCCAGCTCTATGTATCTCTCCTTGTGCTTGTGCGTGCTTGTGTTTGTGTGTGTGTGTGTCAGCCTTTTATGCATGCTCAGTTCCAGCTAAGGAACGCAGGCACGGAGGTGGAGTAGGAGAGCCACAGAGAAAGAAATATGGTTGGTACACAGTGGCAAAACAAAGAGGCAATGGAGAGAACGCCCTCCTCTGATCTGGGGTGATAGTAGCATGGGATAACTGTACGTGTGTGCACATGTAAACACACGTCGCCCCGCACAATGTCTGCTCACATAACAGAAATATATTTATTAAAGTCTATCTGTCTGTTGATGTGCAGCAGATGCATGTCTCGTGCCAAACTTATTTACCCACACCCTCCAGTGGCGGGTCCTCTTCTTCAAACAGCCATAAAACTTTACGGGCCATGGCAGAGAGGAGTGAAGAAGCTCACCACGTAGCTGAATTTCACACGGGGAGAGGGGACTGGAGATGGAGCCTCGCTGATCCAGTGAGCATCGGGGACACACGCACCACCTGGGTTGTCAAAAGGAGTCTAACTAGCCCTTTTTTCCTCTTTTCTTTCTTTCTTTCTTTCTTTCTTTCTTTCTTTCTTTCTTTCTTTCTTTCTTTCTTTCTTTCTTTCTTTCTTTCTTTCTTTTTTAAAAAAAGAGGCTCAATATGTGATGAGCAAACAGAGGACGAGCATCATTGAGCATGTATGAGCAGTGTATTAACACAAAACCCACCTGCCCTTCAGTTTAGGTCTAATGACAACAAATGCAACAAAAGACCTGTGTGATACACCCGGCCTCGAGGGGCCACCACAGCAATCTATTCAGCCTCTCATTCACCTGTGAGGAGGACTCAATAGGTTTGCATGTTATTAAAAGCTTTCATACACAAGGGCTGATGGCATTATGGATCTGCATAGAGGACACTCGCCTAAACTGAGGAGTTTTTAAAATAATGACTGTTTGCACCATTGTTAGAAACTCCAGCTTTCTGAGCATGAGGTGTGTTTTTTAAACAACATGCCAGTTCCTGATTTTATCTTCTGGGTTGTATTAATGTAGATTCAGTAAGTTTCCATTAACGGTCTTGCCGTTACACACAAACACGGAAACACACGAGCAAAACACTCACACAATGTAATAAACAGGCCATTATTGCCACCCTTTTCCCCCCCTGACAGGCTGCTGTTAAATTCGTAATGATTCAGCCGAGTTTTAAGGTGTCGCAAGACAAACCTGCACTGTGGAGCTCAAGGCTATTTAAAATACAAACAAGCAACCTGACTAGATGTAGTTCAAAGCCTGAAATCTGTCATGTCAGCAATGCTTGGGGATCTGACGTCAACCTAAACATGTTGAGAGAAGAGAAGATTTTATCTGTGGGGTTTTCACATGCTTTGTAACAGAGTTTCAACAGAGAGAGTTTCACTGCCTTGATTGTGACTTGACCGACTGACCAAGTTACAGCGGTTTCATCAGGAAATAGCTCTGTGTCATAAGATTGTACAGGCCTCACAGATTAAAAGAGGTAGCTTTACATTAACGAACACTCTCTATTTTTTTTTAGTAGTTTCATTTTAATGAAGGGAGACAGAATATAATCCAGAAAAAACACATTACATAAAAGCTACATTAAAGTTTCAAGTTGATTTGCATGTCATTGAGTGAAATAAGTACTTGATCCCAAAAACATGACCTAATACTTGGTGGAGAAACTCTTGTTGGCAACCACAGCGGTAAGACATTTTTTGTAGTTGTTCATCAGGTTTGCACACATCTCAGGAGGGATTTTAGCTCCGTCCTCTTTACAGAAACTTTCTAAATCCTTTAGGGTTTTTTTTTATTGCTGCTTGGAAACCCAAACCTTCAGCTTCCTCCACAGACTTTCTATAGAGTTGGGGTCTGGAGACTAGCTAAACCACTCAATGACTTTAATGTGCTTCTTCTTTTGCCACGTCTTTGTTGCCTTGGCAGTATGTTTTGGGTCACTTTAATGCTGGAAAACCAAGCCATGACCCATATTTAGTGTTCTGGCCAAGGGAAGGAGGTTCTAGTCCAAGATTTTATGGTATGTGGCCCGGTCTTTTGGCCACTCAGTGCTGTGAAGTCGTCTTGCACCCTTAGCAGAAAAACAGCTCCCATATCATAATGCTTCCACCTCCATGGTGACTGTTGGGATGGTGTTCTTTGGGTCTTTTGGGTTCTCTTCTTCCAAACACGACGGGTTAAGTTGATGCCAAAGAGCTTGAGTTTGGTTTCATATGACCACAGCATTTTCACTGGTAAACTTCAGACAGGCCTGTACATGTTTCTTCATGAGCAGGTGGAACTTGCAAACGCTGCTAAATTGCAGCGTCTGCAAGTTCTATTATGTGTGTTACAGTGGTGTTTTTGGTCACTGCTCCTCCCATGTTGTTCTGTGCTGCTTCACCGCCTTTCTCATGATCCTCTTCGTACCATCAGGCAAAATCTTGCATGAAGCTCCAGATTGAGGTGGATTGATGGTCATTTCATATTTGTTGTATTTCTGAATAATTGCACCAGCAGTTGTCATCTTCTTATTAAGCTGATGGTCAATCGTGTCCCTGATGTCCTTTGACAAATCTTAGGTCTGATTCTGATTTGTCAAAGGACTGAAACTGATTCTCTGTAGGATGAACTGTGTGACCCACAGCTGCACACTGAGCAACAGTCTCTTACTTTATCCCCAAATCCAGATCGGTGAGGATCATAAAGTGAAAGATGGACATATACAATGACCAACAAAGAGACACACACAGTATTGCAATTATATCAACCATGGGCTACTATGTATAGCAAAAGGCACAGACTGCCATCTAGTGGTGCCTCTGGATCCTGTTACTTCCACCTACCCTGCAGGAAATCTGGATTTGCAATGTGCAATGTGGCTTATTAATGAAGATATGTAGCTTTTATGTACAGCAGTTTAAAAATATTTTAAGAATATCCTCCTAACCAGCAAAAAAAAACTGGTGACAAACAGAATAACTTCCAGTCTAAGAGTTGTCTCTTAATTACTACTGCTATTGCTGGAACAATGTGACTGTATTTTATTCTACAGCCCAACAGCCGAATGGAGAAAATATCTTGTTTTCCTTTTAAATGAAGACAATTTTAATCATTCCTTAGAGACCTACATAGAATGGTTCTTCACCGTATTAGAAGTACTTAAGTATGTGATCAGGTAAACCTTTTCCAACCGCTGGATTTCAGCATCAGCAACTGAAAACTGAATATCATGCAGTGAATATATCTTTGAGATACAGAGATGATGGACGTTACCGCCTCTTTAATCGTAATGCACCATGTTATGCTGCTGGGAACAGTTTTCTGTAATCAGAAGCTCACGTTGCTAGATTACAGCATCGGGCTCACCTCTTCTTCTTGGTTTTCGGGCCTTTTTGACATGTTGATCACATTGTTTCTCTCACGTTTGTGTTTTTATTTAATTTTATTCTAATGTATTGTTAATTATGTGGTCAGCATTTTTTTTAACATTGGTTGCTAATAAATAAACTGACTAAGAACATAAAGAAAGCAAAAGCACAAATATCAACAGATGTAACAGTTTTATTGTTTTAATAAGTAGCAATGGTCTATGTCTTTTTTTTGCTCCTGGTGGACCCACTGTTAGCACTGAAGGGAAGAGATGTTGCTGCACACACTGCAGCATCTTGTCTGTTTTTTTAACATATACAAAACCTGTTCTTAAATTGTACTGATGTATTCTTTTCACAGCATTACAATGGCAGATGAAATTTAAAAAAACGTAAAAAAAAATAAAAATGAACCAACAAAAGAAAAATGTTCCAAACAACAGTATAAAAGTCAGTGATGCATGCTGAATGTTACTGATCCGATGATTGCTCTGCTGTACATCACATGGAACAAAAACAACTACAGAAACGTCCCTACCTAAATCATGCAGAGCTGTAATAAACGGTATGTTACATCACTGGCCTCTTTCACATACCTTCCATTTAACTGCTGGAATCTGAACATGTGGCTTCATACATCAGTGAGGAGCCTGCATTGCAACGGTAATGCCACTAGGTCAGGCTGAGCGACACAAGTGAGACTGTTTGCTGCAGAGTTAACATGACTGCATGTGCACAGTGCATATTTGCGAGTTGCTCAGCCCAACCCACTAGAAAATACCATGCAATAACAAGTTATATTCATTTCTATTTACAGTAAGAATAAAGCCATTTTGACCATTTCCAATTCCCAAAAGTCAGCATGGTCTGTGTTCTATCATGAAACTGGCGTGTCCAGATGCCGGCAGGTCAACGGACAGGGATGCCTGAAAGAGGCCTTTGATGCAACTGACAGCTGTTTGAGCTGTGTGTTAGGTTGAAGAGGTTTCTTCCAATATTTTTTTCACCACAGAAACTGTGGTTTCCTCTATCCATCCAGTAATTTGAGAATGCTTTCCCTCTCCTTCAGTGCTTTCCAGGCCTGATCTTTCTCCTTCTTAGTTGGGGTACGTTTCTTCTGCCTGGCTGCCATGATTCGCCGGAACGCCTCCATCACCTCATTGTCAGACACCCTGACTCTCTGCCTTAACTCCTGTTTTCGCATCTCCTCTTTTGCCAACCTGTGAAAAAACAGCAAATCCAGAGTTTCATGTGATCAAAGAACTCTAACACATGTACAGTTTCACTTAGGTGGCAAACAGAACCACTGCTGCTCTCTGTCCTCACCGTAGCAGCTCCTGCTTTCTGGCTCGGTTGTGAGCGGTCAGGGCTTTGAGTTCTGCTTGTCTCTTCTGCAGCTCTGCAAGGACCTCATCCTCAGAGTCTCCTCCCTGGCCAGGTCGCTCCTCGGAGTCCAGCAACCCCTGGGCTACCAGCTCCTCTTTGATTCGAGCCTCCAGGGAGCGCGTATGAGGAACGCTAAAGATGGCAAAGATCATAAGAAATATGCAGATGCAGAGCGGAAAACACCACTAAAACAACCAACGAATATCATCGAGGAAATATATATTAAAAAAATGTTACCACCTTAAATCTAGAACCAATTTTTCCCTTTAAATTTAATGGACAGGAATTAACATCCACGTTTGTGTGTGCAGGCACAGCTGCATGAAAGTAGACAGTAAATTGAGGTACTTTGAAGAATTAGCTGCTGACCTGCCAAAACATCCCAAAAAAGATTGAATGCATTTTGTCTTTTGTTTCATGCTGAGGATACCGAGGTCTGTGTGGATGAGGAGATGTGTTTAAAAATGGCTGCTATTTCAGGAGGTCCTCTCATGTAATACATCAAAAATGTATTTGATGCTGACATTATACCTAAAAGCTTTTCCTTGGCTTCGGGGTGAAGTCCCAGCACCATCGTTAGCATCCTTTCCTGAAATGTCCGGTATAGGGGAATCCTCCATGGGGGATATAATGTTCTCCTGGAAGAAACCATGCTCATGTATATTATTATTTGTATTTTTTTTTAAAAACGCAATGATGCATTATTATAAGCGTTATCAGGGCAAAACCTGGTCACAAAATGATGAGTCTGACCTCTACAAGGGCCTGCAGCAGACGCTGTGTGAGAGGACCAAAGGGACAACCGTCTTCTGGAGAGTCGTGTTGGGATTCTGACTTTTTCAGCAGCGAGTCCACATCTACAGCAAGTGAAGATAAATGTCAGTTTTAAGGTGGAGTTACTAGTTCATGCACAGTCATGTGTAGGCGCAGGTGAGCCTTCCCCTCACCTTTTGCGTCCAATTCAGAAAGCGGCCCTCCCATGACGCTTTTCTTTTTGTCGCTGGCTCGTGCTCCTTCCCTCTGCTCCTCCAGCAGATCCTCCTGAGCCCACCGCTGAGAGTAGTGTTTTCCCAATGCTGGAATCTACCATTAACACAGATCAGCCCCAAACCTCAAAACACTCTTATTCACTGCATTGCATACAGTTATTTGTAACATAATGTTGCGTACATGGCTCTATGTCATACCTTGAAGTAGTCTGCTTCATCCTCTGGTGGTTTAAGAAGCTCCTCCAACAATCGTACTTCTTCATTTGTAATATCTGCACAGTATGGCTCCACTGAGGCCCAGAATCTTAAAAACAGAAATATTACAAGGTAATATAAGAATAAAGTTCTTTTCTTGCTAAAACACACATCTGAGAATAACTTGAAAATTAGAAGGAAAAAAAAAGAAACATCAAAGAGAAAATAAACTAAGCAGATATATTTTGTATGTTGTTGCGGACCTGTTGGGAGCATCATTTTTAGGGTTGCGGGGAATGTCTTGAGGGTCATCTGTAAATTCATACTCTTGTACTTTTGGCTGCAGGTTTTTGGTTTTGGGTCTGCCGGGACCTTGGCCTGGCCCATGACCCCCTTTACCGTCCAATTTCTGCTTCTTTGGTTTGTGGCGAGATGAGGCAGCGGGGTCTGGGTCTTTTCCCAGCTTCAGAAAGCGTTTATCTCCCTTCTTATCTTGCCAGTCTGTAAGGATCTGAGATAAATAGAGAGGAAAAAATTATGGTAGCCTTTAATATAAAAGGCTGCATCTAGATGCTTAGAGATGAAAGCCTTATGGTTAAAAGAAAAGTTACATGAAAGAAGAGAGGTCACCAGCTTGTTCCTACCTGTCTCTGCTCTTCCAGTGCTCGGAGGCGGCGGGTAGCTGACGACAGCAGTGTCTCCAGCTCCAGCTGCAGGGTATCCAGCTCTTCGATGCCGATGCCATCATCCTCTGAGCGGCCCAGCACAGCAGTGTAGCGGGGGCATACCTTGACATGCTCCACGGGCTTAAAGTCGTAGTATTTCAGTGGGGGGCAGTCCTTCAGCTCACTCATGATGTATTGCAGCAAAGACCTGACAGTGATTTTACTGGCATAAGACAAAGTACTCATTAGATTATCAGACTGACATACAATGTGAGTCCAGCTCTGTGCCTGTAGCTCTCACACACAAATTCAGAAACACTTACGTACGGCCGCACGTACAGTCAGGACTGCTTTAAAGAGCGCAGGCTCGCTGGGCCCGAAATGCTGGAGAATACGTTTAAATTCTAACAAGGGTTTCTTTTATATTCATGATTTGCGCACAGACGCTTTAAATGTGGGCGTTTTAAACCCACACCACACAAATATAGCGCACAAATTATAATGTGTGTAATGTTTTAGAGCAGCGATAGTTACCTTCACTGAATGGCGTCCATGATGGGTGAAACCATTGTGGTAAGAGGGGTGTGTGTGAAAATTATTCACCTAAAATGATGTCCCATTTTATATATAATGACGATTCTGAGGAGAAAAAATAAGATAGTTAAATTTTTACAAAACCTAACCAGGCATTTTAAGTCGTAAAAGCAATTTAAAAAGTGGTAAGTCTGAGAATACAGAGTCTGGAGACTTGGCGCTTCATAGAGCCTGTTGAGTAGTCTATCACAATGGTATCATCGGATGATACCAAAAAAAATATAAAAAATATTTGCTGCCAAGCTTTTAATTTGGAAGTTAGACAGTATAGTTTGTGTACGTTAATCTTGATAATTGACATCTAACTATGAAAACCATATAAGGTAAAAATAAAAACTCGTGAGACAACAGCCGTTGTCCCCTCTTCATAGTGCAGAATGGGAACACCCTAGGGTGTGCTCGTTTTATGAAAAATACACTCCACCTGGGCGGAGAAATAAACGCGAACCGTGACATTTACGCTGGGTGGGTAAAAACTATTCATTAGACTAACCCTTGCATCAAAACGAACACACCATAGATTTTCTCGACTATGTAGGATTTACGGAAGAGTCGTCCCAGGCGTGGCTGAGGAACTTCCGTCTTTTACAGCTCAAAAATGGTAAGTCTCCAGCACAACACTCAGCTTTATATTTAATTATTTAGCCAATTACCCCAAGTAACTACTGCCACATTTAATTTAAGATTAGCTAGCTAGCTGTGTGTTCCTTGTAGATGTGGTTTCTGGTTGGCTGCAGCAAAATGAGATTACGGGCATCCTTGATACGGTTTGCAGAAACAGATTGACTGAGCTGTCTTTTCCTCTCGTTTCCTTTTCTGCTCGTTTCTGTGACCTGTAGCTCCACCACAGTTTGCCCTTAAACTGTGGAAAAGCGACGTATATAGCTGGCATAAACACAGTAAATAATTTGGATGAGCTGCAGTGTCGATCACCTGAAGGCATCACATCCTCTTCTGCATTCATATCGCAGAGAGATCTACACGTAGCTACGTAGCATTAGTAGATGCTTGTTCATTCTGCGTGTGATAACAGATAGCTGTCAAGTGAGACTTGCACACGGATTATTGTCATGCGTAGCATTAAATACCAGTCCCTGCTGGGCGATTTACCTTTATTCAACTGGAAGGATCTCATTGCATGTGCCCGAATCCTCCCAAGTATTGACTTTTTATTACTTTTCTCTTCAGACAGCGACTCTGCGCCCCTACTTAAACGCTGTGAGGGCCACCTTGCAGGCAGCCCTATGTCTGGAGAACTTCTCCTCTCAGGTGGTGGAGCGCCACAACAAGCCAGAGGTGGAGGTCAGGTATGTTTAGCAGCACTCAATTGAGTCTCACTGGTTTGTCCCCTGCTGCTTCCCACCCTATGCTTCCTCATGTTTCTCCTGCCCTAAAGATGTGTGTATTATGATCAGCTGCTGGCAGACGAGTTCAGTCATGTGTAAACTTGCATAAGAAAATCAAGGAGGGAAGAAAAATGGCTACAAGCAAGGGCAAGGCTTTAAAGTTGGACTGAAGGGACTTGCCTCAGCTTGTTCGCAGGTGTCCTCCCCGTTCAGTGTTGCGGGGTCTCGAGCATAACGTTGAGTTTTACTGTGTTTAGAAAGACTGTCTTTGCTGTTGTTACAGGAGCAGTAAGGAGCTGCTGCTTCAGCCGGTGGTGATCAGCCGTAATGACAAGGAGAAGGTTCTCATCGAGGGATCCATCAACTCCGTCAGAGTCAGTATTGCTGTCAAGCAGGTCAGTAGAGCTAGCATGGTTTTAACTTTTATTGTGGTTATGACTTTCCAGAATATTCTAACACTCTTTAAAAACTACTATGATTGACTGCAGGCCGATGAGATCGAGAAGATCCTTTGCCACAAGTTTATGCGCTTCATGATGATGAGAGCAGAGAACTTCTTCATTCTGCGGAGGAAGCCAGTAGAGGTAAGAGACAGCGAGTGACAAAAGAGAAATCAGTACT
Organism: Perissodus microlepis; assembly: GCF_051167445.1. Taxonomy (NCBI): domain Eukaryota; kingdom Metazoa; phylum Chordata; class Actinopteri; order Cichliformes; family Cichlidae; genus Perissodus; species Perissodus microlepis. The sequence goes on from NC_140465.1 coordinate 9,484,196, forward strand.
TATTAACAGTATCAGAGGAAGAATACCACGTACAAAACGAGGAAGTGTGGGAGCTTTTTAAATGAGTCATAAAGGTCTTCATGCATGCATGTTTTAGAAACATCATACAGACAGTAAACACCTCAATAAAGAAGATCCAGAAGAGGGTTGGTGCAGCAGGGGAGGATGTTAGGGATGGTGGAGTTGGAGGCAGATGATCCGCTGTGTTGACCCCTAAAGGGAGCAAGCAAAAGAAGGAAACAACATTAAATATCTCAGTATTTACACTAGCTTTAATGCAGTAACACAAATGGTGTATTTTCTTTTTTCCACTCTTATTTTAGGGATATGATATTAGCTTCTTGATTACCAACTTCCACACGGAGCAGATGTACAAACACAAGTTGGTGGACTTTGTCATCCACTTCATGGAGGAGATCGACAAGGAGATCAGTGAGATGAAACTTTCGGTTAATGCCAGGGCCCGTATCGTTGCCGAAGAATTCCTCAAAAATGTAAGTAACTTGTTCGCTTCCTGCAGCGGCTCCGCTTTTGTTATTGCCTCGTGTTAATTTGATTCTCTTGTCTTTACAGTTCTGATGGAAGTGTTAGTGTTTCCCCCGTGCCACCCTGGGAATGTTCCAAGGGCCACTCAGCACAAGAGTGGAGAGTTAAAGGAGTAAGCAGCCGACCCGAGAGGAGAGGAACGTGACCAATCTGGCTTTGATGCCCTTTATTTACCCTTTACACCCGAGTGTCTTCCTGTACTCATGAATATCAATGACTGTACATAATGAAATATTTACAGTTTCATTTTCAGCCACTTAGAACAAATCCCCAAACAAAGGCGGGTCCTTAAAGTATTAATCAAGTTGATAACCATGAGTACAGGAGCACTGAGGCTGTGCTGTTCCAAATAAAACTCAGAAGAATTTTGTATTTTTTTGTGTTCTGTCGCTGTCATTTTAAATTTGTCTCCAAATTTTCTCTGTTCAGGACATACTTGTTTGTGGAAGTGTTAAGTCACACGTAGAAAGAGCTCACTGTAAAGAAACTGCCATCAGTCATGCAAGAAGATACGGAAATATAATAATAAAACTCAGTTGTTTATACCTGTTTGTGTTTGAAAGCTGACGTTTTTGCTGCACTGTTGCTGTTCCTATAAATGGATTTGCTCTGTTTCAGAGGAAGTTGTTCTGAGCCTGCCCTTTAACCACATTTTGCCTTATGCGTAACTGCTGTGCGCCGTTTCAGCTGCCAGGAAGGGGAAGTGCAGGCAGGGTGTGCGTAGCTGCGTCTGACGGTGTTTGTTCACATTCACAACTTAATCCGAATCGTTCGATCCAAATCAAGACTTGAGTGTGCTGTGAAGGAAGCGCCATTTTCACAATAACCTTAAGTATTTCTAAAAAAATTAAATAAATAAAAATCCACTTTAATTTGAGCAGCTGTACTTACTACACGCACACATGCTTCACAAAAGTTGTGACTCGTGGAGGCTGATACTGCCGTCACACGCAGGGAGGAAGAGATTTGTGTTTCTGTCCTGGCTCGAAGAGGACGCAGCAAAATTAACTTTACAATAATGGCAAGATAGCTTTGCAACTTCCTAAGTTTCCATTGTGATACCATGGTTCATGCGTTTGACTGTACAGTACTGTGCATAAGTGTTAAATCACCCCATATTTATATTTTGCTAAGAAAGTAGGAAATGCAGCAATTGATTGGAAGGTATAAACGCACATAGAAATACTTTTTTAAAGGCAGAACAGCTTGTAAGTCAACATTTGATTTGATCACCGTTATTCTTAATCACAGCCTGATGTCTTTTAGGTAAGCTCTCTTGTCATTTCTTTAATGAGTCTTCAGAAATAGTTCTGCAGGCTTCTTGAAGGACATCAAAGATGATCCCACACTGCTCAATGTTGATAATCAGATTATCTTCAGATGGTGTCTGTGAAGGTTCTCAGTCATCCAGGTCATCGTAGTCAAAGGAGCTTGCAAAGAAAAGCGTCTGGACTTCTTTAAGTTACTTGAAGACGTTTCACCTCTCATCCGAGAAGCTTCTTCAGTTCTAAGGTCAAATGGTGGAGAGTCCCAGATATAAACCTAGTGGGAGTATCCCCCCACAGAGGGACAAAAGGACCCCCTGATGATCCTCTAATCGCCTGAGCCAAGGTGTGAAACTGGGTGTGGGTCCCAATCAGCCAGAGTTTCGGGTGTGTTCATTGTGAAACCTGGCCCCACCTTATCATGCGAATTCCTGAGGTCAGATGGCCCAGGATGTGAGTGGGCGTTAAGGCGTCTGGGAAGGGATCTCAAAACTGGATTATAGATGGCAGAGAGTTGGTGTCGTAAACCCCCGCCTCTGTTCAAAGATGGTCGCTCACAGTGGACATAGATGGCTTCTTTCACTCCTCTTTCAAACCATCTGTCCTCTCTGTCCAAAATGTGAACATTGGCATCCTCGAAAGAGTGTCCTTTATCCTTAAGATGCAGATGGACTGCTGAGTCTTGTCCTGTGGAGGTGGCTCTTCTGTGTTGTGCCATGCGCTTGTGAAGTGGCTGTTTGGTCTCTCCAATGTAGAGGTCTGGGCATTCCTCGCTGCACTGTACAGCATACACCACATTGTTAAGTCTGTGTTTTGGCGTTTTGTCTTTCGGGTGAACCAGTTTTTGTCTGAGCGTGTTGCTGGGTCTGAAATGCACCGGGATGTCATGCTTGGAGAAAACTCTCCTAAGTTTTTCTGATACACCGGCTACATAGGGGATGACAATGTTGTTGCGTCTGTCCTTCTTATCCTCCCTTGCTGGTGTCTGGTCTTCTTTTCTGTGCCTCTTTGCTGACTTTAAGAACGCCCATTTAGGATAGTCGCACGTTTTGAGTGCTTCCTTTACATGTGTGTGTTCCTTCTTTTTTCCTTCAGGCTTAGAGGGAACATGTTCTGCCCGGTGGTGTAGGGTCCTAATTACTCCAAGTTTGTGTTCCAAAGGGTGATGGGAGTCAAAGAGGAGGTACTGGTCCGTGTGTGTGGGCTTCCGGTAAACTTCGATGTTGAGTTTGCCGTTCTCTTCAATGTGCACAGCGCAGTCCAGGAAAGGAAAACAGTTGTCCTTTGTGTCTTCCCTGGTGAACTTGATGTTTTTATCCACAGCGTTAATGTGCGCAGTGAAGGATTCCACTTCTTGTGTCTTGATTTTGACCCAGGTGTCGTCCACATATCTGTACCAGTGGCTGGGTACTCTTCCTTTGAAAGAGCCAAGAGCCTTCCTTTCCACTTCCTCCATGTAATGTTTGGCTACAATCGGTGACACGGGGGAGCCCATGGCACAGCCATGTTTTTGTCTGTAAAAGCCTTCGATGTATTTGAAATATGTAGTGGTGAGGCAGAGGTCTAACAGTGTGCAAATCTGATCGGGTGTGAAGTTGGTCCTGTCCTCCAAGGAGCTGTCTTCTTGTAGTCGTTTTCTGACAGTCTCCACGGCCTCCGTGGTGGGTATGCAAGTGAAGAGAGAGACTACATCAAAGGACACCATGGTTTCATCTGGATCCAGGGTAAGTTTCTGGACCTTGTCAGTGAAGTCGGTGGAGTTCTTGATGTGGTGTGGGGTGTTCCCCACAAGAGGAGCAAGGATGGTAGCAAGGTGTTTAGCAATGTTATAAGTGGCTGAGTTTATGCTACTGACTATGGGTCTGAGTGGGACAGCTTCCTTGTGGATTTTAGGAAGTCTGTAGATGCAGGGTATGGTATCCCCTGGGTAAAGGCGGTGATATGTAAGGCGGTCGATAATTTTGTCCTTTTCAAAGTCTTGAAGGCAAGCTATAACTTTCTTTTTGTAGCTGCTTGTGGGGTCTCGCTTTAAGGCTTCGTAGGTATTGTTGTCACTGAGGAGAGTAGTGATCTTTGTATGGTAATCTGTAGTGTTTAGGACCACGGTGCATCTTCCCTTATCAGCTGGTAAAACAGTGATGTTGTGGTCTTTGCAGGAAATACCATCTTCAGATGGTATTTCCTGGTTGATCAAAATCTGATTAATCTGTTTAAAATCCCATCAATTTTAACAAGATCTCTAAAACCACTGGCTGAAATGCAACCCTACACCATGACAGCCCCTCCACAGTGTTTTACAGATGGCTGTAGGCACTCACTGTTGGACCTCTCTCCTAAACACCTCCGTACATATTGACAATTTGACGTTTTTGATTTGGCTCCCTCACTCCTGGAGACCTGTTGCCACTGATTTTCAGTCCAGTTGTTGTGTAATTACTCGCCCAGTTTCCTTAAAATTTTTAAGCACACACTGCGCAGCATGTTGGCCACACAGAAAGGCCCCGTCCAGATGATGGAGTCAACCTTAGGACCTTCTTGCTGTGAGGCAACAGCGCTAACCACCGCGCCGCCCACAAATAATCCCATTATCAAGAAATAACCACAACACGAACCAGTGCTGCACAAAACCCTCATAAAGAAACCCATCACAAGGTATGCAGTCACAAAAATCTCAAGTGAGAAGACAGATTGGAGTGGTTGGCTTAAAAAAATAACATCTTTATTATTGTGTAGTTGGGATGTACATTTTTTTAAAATCTTAACCCACAACACCAACTTCAAGCTAACATTGTGTTCTTTTTTTCTGTTTTGCATGTTTAATGCTCTGATGTGTTCTCCACAGAAATGAGTGAAAGCATGTGAGTGTATTTCACTGAAGGCCCGTGTGTGGAATCATCATTTACATAAAACATCAGTTTCAGCTGACACTGTACAAGCAGATACAGTACACCACATAGCTAAGGAAAGCTATTACACCAGCCAGCCCTACAAAATGAAATGGCTACTTGTTTACCATTAAAAATTAACAACCCAGTCCTTTAATCTATTACTGAATCAGCACTTTAAAAATAGTAAGCTGTTGTCCGAGTAGGTTTGCAGCCTACAAATTGCACATTATCACTGAAGACAGCTTCACATCCGATGATGATTGCACGTTACAGTTGCATATCAAAAACATGGAGCGGAAAAAAAAAAATCACAGGGTTAATACTTCAAGACACATCACAGTAACTTTCAGTGTTAGTGCTACTGCTGCGCAAAATCAACACAATGAAACCACACTGAGTACAGTAACAGGCAGACAGAAATCTGCTGTGTGAGCCAAGCGTTTAACTCCCTGCTGTGCAAGACAATACTTTGATTCATAAATAATTTGGAACAGCGATGCCGAGGGCCCCGCTGAACACTGAGGCCCGGACACTCGCAGGTTCCTCAAAAAAAATATGCTTAAACAAGGGGTAACAGAGAAATGTGTGTGTGTGTGTGTATGGCGCTGGTGGAGGAGGAAGGAGGAGACACATTAACCTGCTGGTCACCAGTGTGAGGAGGTTGTGCACATTTGGAAAGGTGAAAAAAAAAGGAAGAAAAAGGAGGAAGGTCCAGCTTTCAGCATCACCGAGTTCCAGCCAGCAGAGGTATCAGAGATGAGGAGGGACGGTCTGCAAGGCGTCTTCAGCCGTACGTTGGACGTTCACGTTCTGGAAGAAGGAATGCAGCAGCGTCAGTGTCCTGAGTGAATATACATCAACACAAGCCCACTTTTATCACAAGTCACCAAAACAAGGACTCTTCTTTTACTGGGGTGAAAAAAAAGAAAGCCTTTTTTTCTCTCTGTCAGTGGATGTTAATGCTTTTGTCTGCTGCTGCGACTTCTTCCATCAGTTTTCCATCCACGACTTTTTGCATTTCTTTTGCCCAAGGCACCATCTGGAGAGCCCCATCACCATGACAGTCACTGGCGTGAGCAGACTGCCAAGTAATTGGTGTCTGGAAGTTGGTAACTACATGTTTCTCTAAACCTCACAGCAGCACCTGAGACTAACCTAAAATGCTTGTTACTACTTTTTCTTTACTTTAAATGTGATTTTTTAAATTTCCTTTCTTATTTTGTTTAATTTTAATCAGAGAGCCTTGTGAAGTCAGTGCAGACAGAAATCTGTGACTGGCACAGTGAGCGTTTTGTTTAGCTGTTTGCTATTCACCCCAGTGGAGTCTTTGCATATGAATGACCGGGAGAAATCTCAGTCTCCTGGTTTGCACTGCACTGAATGTTTCATGTGTACACAGAAGAAGATACGAAGGAAATTCCAGCGTTTGTTTGATCTCCCTCTGATATCAGTAAGAAACACCCAAGTCAGCGTTCTACACCCATTTTAAGTCTTTGCCAATTCATTAATATCAAACAGTGAAGCAGATTCATGCCATGCTTTCTAAAATGAAGCACAAAAAGAGTGTGATAAAGATACATGATATGGAAGTGTAGTTTATTTAAACACAGTCAACAGAAATAGCTTCCTCTTAGTTCTGATCAGTGACGTGAAAAACGCTGTGAGAGTCTTCACATTGTTTCACAAGAAAAGTGTAATTTCATATTTCCAGCATTTTCATTAGACAGTGTTAGGACATCTTAACAAATTAAACAGGAGCTTATGTGCAAGAGTTTATGTGCAAATATAGAGAAACTGCACCACTTGGCTACGTCACAAAGCGCTAACCTTAAGAGTTTCCTGACTGCTATCAACAAACATATAAAGTGATGGCACACCGTTAAAAGTTAACGTGGTTAAAAATCAGTTCAACAGACAGAATCAAATAAACAACGTGTTTACTGACTGCACTTCAGAAGGTGCTGGAGTGTCACTGTTTCACAGTCGGGAGTACAGCATCAGTTCAAAAACACCTTCATTTGATTGTTTTGTTTTTTTATTCATTCTCCAAAAATAGGAGAATGAGCTTGTCACAAGGTCCGTGACAGGATTAATAAATGAAAAATTACAAACTGGATTCCAGTCGATTACCACCATCATCACGTCTTATTATTACAAAAGAAGGAAGAACAGAAGACATGAAGAGTGGAAAGAGACTCAGTCAGGGATTTTTTTTCCTGAAGGTACACTGTGCATCTGAAGGGTTCTGTGTGACTAATGAAGGACTAAAGGAGGGGGGAGGGTTGGGGGTGTTGGGAGGGGAGGGTACTGCCTCACTGGTGAGATGGCACTGTTAGCAAAGCTTCCTCTGACATCCGCGACACGTCTACGTTCTGTTTGATAAAAAAACAGACAAAAAGAGGAGGGATCAAAACACAAGGGAGACATGAAATCCACTGGGCACACACCATGTCAAAGACTTGGAATAATGCATCACGTTTAAGGTTTCAACGTTTTTTCCCCCCCACATGGATTTATCTGTTTTTCCACTTGTGTGACAGCATCAAGAAGAAATGAAAACCACTGTATGCACATATTTATGGTTTTGCCAAAGTTAAAAAATAAAATAATGTAAGTGCTCAACCATAAAACACAAATTCACGCAGAGCATAAAACATTCACTGTTGTAGTATTTGTTATGCAGAATTCATCGCTGTTCAGAATCAACTCCTGTTAGAAAAAAATAATAATAATAAAAAACAGTTAAAATGGTCAACTTGGAGGACTATTTACCTAAAGGAAATGAGGGAGAATGTGAGGAGCAGTTAGTCAGTGTTTCATTAATCTGTAACCAGAGATGGGCAGTAACACGTAATCTGATTACTTTTTTCAAGTAATGAGTAAAGGGATTACTATTGCAAAAACGGTAATTCGATTACCGTTACTTTCCCGCAAGCACGCGGCGTTACTGCGTTACTAAAACCGTGATTTTTTTGCAAGAATGTCTCATGACAATGACGTAAGTGAGTGCGACGTTCGTGGCAACAGCTGTGTGCAGATCAACAATGGATCATATATCGAGTGCGGGAGAGAGTATGAGCGTGCAGCGTTTAAAGCGTGGAAGTACTGACCTTACTTTGAGTTTGATTCCATAAAAAGTGACAAAAACATTAGCCTCCGTTGTGCGTGGGAAGAAAACTTCTTTTTACAGCGAAAAAAAAACCCCTAAACAAGCACCGAGTGCGCTACGACGTAATCGGAAACTCACAGAGAAACTCGCGGATTCTTCAACTGACCGCCGCGGCACACCTGCACCAGGGTAAACCTCCGCCTATCCCACTCCTGCTTTACAGGTGAAAAAAGAGCAACAGGACCGCTAGTCTTTGACTTTATTTATTTTCTGCTGTGTTTTACTTGCATCTATTTGAAAGACTGAGTGTAAACACAAAAAATATTTTATTTTATGTGCTGGAATGTGCAGAAAATAGGTTTAAATGTTAAACAAATTTCTTCCAGTCAGAAAATGTTGCATATAATTAAATTTTTGCTTGATGCATAAAGTTAAAAGATTAAAACGAATAAAACAAGTTTTAAAAAGGGACTTTTTTGATTACATTTTGTATGATGGATTATGCAGAAAAAGTAGAATTGGGCTGAAAGATCTATCGCTTTATCACCTATTCAGCTTGTAAATCGTGTTTTTAAAAAGTAACTAAGTAATTAATTACCATTGAAAATAAGTAATCAGTAAAGTAATGGGATTACTTTTTTGGGAAAGTAATCAGTAATTAGTTACTGATTACTTTTTTCAAGTAACTTGACCAACACTGTCTGTAACCAACACAGGATCTGCCAAATGAGCCAGCTCTGCATCGATTACGAAAGCATGGAAATCAGAAAGAAGCACCACAGTGAGCGACCTTACCTGTGAGAAAGCAGGCTCTGCTGTATGTGTCTGTTTAATGTGTGCGTGTGTGTGTCATGCTACCCACCGCTGGCCTCTCTCTGTGCGTGTTCACTGCATCCACGTTTAGGCTGATGGACTCCACTTTACAGCCTAAGCGTGCAGAAAGAAGGTTTGTTTGATTACTTTATGTGGCAGCAGATGTATATTCAGTTTGTACATTGCACATTGGCACGACAGCGGACCTACCGTAGGCCACTGGTGTCAGCTTCAGCACCGTGTGTAGCGGGCACTTCAGATATGGAAGCTCCTCTGTATGGAAAGATGAGTTCATTAGAGCACCACCGTATAAGTACACACAGTACTTTTCACATATTTAGATTCTTTTCATAGTGGGAGCAGGTACTCGTGCATGTGTATGCTAAAGGAGTCACATGCGCACTTTTTAAAATGAATTAATAAAAGATATGATTCATCATGTAGTAAACAAGTATTTTGTGATGAATAAAGAATGGGTCCAAATCAGTTCTCTCTGCTTTCTTTGGGGCGATCGTGTAACCTTCCGGTTACAGTTCGTCCTGTAACCGGAAGGTTGCCAGTTCGAGCCCCGGCTCGGACAGTCTCGGTCGTTGTGTCCTTGGGCAAGACGCTTCACCTACCGCCTACTGGTGATGGCCAGAGGGGCCAATGGCGCGATATGGCAGCCTCGCTTCTGTCAGGGCAGGGCAGCTGTGGCTACAACTGTAGCTTGCCTCCACCAGTGTGTGAATGTGAGAGTGAATGAATAGTGGAATTGTAAAGCGCTTTGAGGGCCCTGAAAAGTGCTATATAAATGCAATCCATTATTATTATTTTCTAGCAGATGGACTCCAACTCCACGTTCTTGGACCTGCAGTTTAGTTTGTGCAGCCTCACAACAAAGACTGCTGTCACAGGCTGCACTCATGAGAGGTTGCTAATGGTATCGTGAACTATCTGGCTAACAGCAAGGTAACTTTCAAAATAACAGCGTCTGCTAGTAAACTCATCATGGATCGTTATTTTGGAGGGGTGAAAAAACCCCATTAATCGCTAAATACAATATGGCAGTTTTTAATACCCCTCAAGTACAGTGTGAGTGTGAGACAGTGACACAGTGAAGAATTCTGAAGTGGAGGAATTATTGAAATAAAGGAAAAACAGAAATGAGGTCAGTCAGCCACGTACGTCTCCAACTGCTCACTTGAAAAATGAGCTTTATGCAAAACACGTCAGCGCACAAACCTCTCATCCAGCATCTTAGTTAAAAAGACTCTAACCCAACCAAGAAGGTCTGTGAGGTGCACAAAAGTTAGTCTGGCATGTGAAGAAGCGGAAGCAGCCGGGGACTGGACATGCACAATAATTCATCTATCACTCTGCCTTCAATAGATGTGAACATGAAACTGAGCAGATAGCTCCAGGATCTACGTTATCTACAATAAAAATGTTGTGCGTGTTTTACACTAAACTGTGTTTCCTAAAATTATTTTTCTCTTACACCTCTCAGGTTTCTTGACATTTCAGTTTGAAGACTGACCTGCTGTTTTGTCCAGAAAGTATGCCAACAGGCAGCGCAGGACAGCTTGATGACAGATGACCAGCACGTTCTCCTGCCGCTCCAGCTCCATGATGACGGGCTCCAACCGCTGCACCAGGTCCTCATAGGACTGAGTGGCACAAAACAACAGAAAAGGCAAAAATCACAGACAGAAAGCATGGTGCGAATCCCCAAAACAATATAAAAAACTGAATGTGTAAAATAAGACTTCCACTTGACATTGACACATCCTGCAGAGTAATTAATTCACAGGTGAACAGGATGACATCTGAGCAAATGGAAAATCCATACAGGCTGTGTAGACTAACATAGGATTTAACGACATTTCCGAAAGCATGATGTCACCGCCCGACTGGGCAACCAGCTAATGCCCATATCCATCTTCCTGTTACAGATTAATGGAGAGGTAATGGAATGAACTAAAGGTGAGAAAGGACCAGCAGGCACCTCAAACCACCTGATCACATATATCTGGCACACACACACACACACAGACTAATGCTGAAGCCTTTGTTTACTGTGATCTAGTGTTAAGCCGATACTGTCTGAGAAGCTGAAGCTCATTAGCACAGGGTAGGCTGCCAGAAGCCATTAAGATAAAATTAGATCATGTTTGTGGTTATCAGAAAGAAAAAGCACTTCATTATACCCACAAAGGAAAATCCTCTCTGCATTAGCAATGTTCCACATGTTAAAAAATAACCACTGACCTCTCCTTTTGGATAGCGATAGCGATATTTGTCCTGGTCTCTTAGTGCAAACTCCAGAGGGTAGTTTTTTTGGATCTCCTCATACATCAACTCCTCACACACACCCTAAAATGCACATACGGGTTAAACTTCAACACAGAAGCACAAAGAGGTAGTCAACAGTGATGTGCGGAAGCCAAGAGAGCACCACCTACAGCATCAATCTCATTCAGGACCTTCCACTGTTCATAGGGCACATTGAGGGCTTCGGCTGTCTGGATGGTTCTCTTCATCTGACTAGTCCATACCTTGAGGTCGCTAATGTTTTGCTCCTGGATGAAGTGGCTCAGCTTCTTAGCAAACTGGAGGAAGAAAAACAAAACCTTTATTTATTTTCACAATAGCTCATGCAGTCAGGAGGAAGACAGGTAAGGGTTTAGAAGACATTTTTTTCTTTGATTGTAAAGTTTCGTTGTACCTCCTTCCCTCTAATCGTCAGGCCCGAGTCTCCTCCGATACGACCCTTGACATTTAGCTCGCTCTCCCCGTGGCGGCACAGGTAGATGGAGCGGGGTGTGATGTGGATGTTCATGAGGTAGTAGACAATCCGGCTCTGGATGTGGTCTAACACTCTATTGACCAAGTACCGCTGACCAACGTCCATGATTTTAATGTAGGACAGATCTCTGAGGGGAGAACACAGATAAAATACAATAAGAAAATGTGTTTTTTAAGCCGGTTACTCCCATAGTTTTGCAGTGGGGACACACACACCATCACCAGGTTCCACCTCACCTGTCCAGAACCTCATCCAGTGTCTCGTACGAGTTTTCATAGCACTTAATCCGCTTCATGAAATCTTCCACTGCTTCTTCTGTGTTGCAGTTGGTGTAATCCGGGCTACCCAGTTTCACTTGCTAAAGTAGAGCAACAGCAGAGGAGTGAGCCCTGCATCTTCTAACGAGTCAACACAGTGCCAACAAACACAGACACTCACCACTATGTTCTCCTGTATGACATCTGGGTCTTCACACACAGACTCCACAAAGAACACCTGAGGGAAGACAGAAGACAGAGTCAGTGTGACCGCCAGCAAAACCCGAACCCACACGTTGAGCCCGCCAGGTTACCTTAAAGCCATTCTGCTCCGCAAACTCCAGGATGGTCTCCCTTCTTTCTCGGGTAGTGTTTGTTGCATCGAACACCTGTAGTAACACACAGATTATATGAGCTTTTTAGCACTGCACCCCGTATCTGAGCTGAAGACAATATCTCAGCCTGTGTGATAATTAACATATGACCCACCGCAACCTGGCCTCCGTCTTCTGTGAGGTACTCCCGCACATCGTTCAATGCCGCTGAAGCACACTTTCTGTGAAAATCACAGACAATCGGCCATAAAATGTTACATGATTAGTGATTAAATAACTTGTTAAGGTAGCATGATGCCAAAAGCACCCTTACCTTCTGATCTTTAACCCCTCCTCGTTGTCCGGACGGAAGAACTCAAAGGACTTGTAGATCTTTACAAACTCTCTTCTGTACTGTCCAACATTAAACTCTAAAGAGAAAAAAAATGGAGGCAAAAGCTATTTAATTGCACTGAAAACACTCTCACTGCTGCTTCTGCTCTTGTGCATAATTTTACTAAAATCTGACACACTCTGTTCAACTCTATGGCACATGTACCTCTGGTGGGCACTCCGATCCAGTTGAGATAGCGGGTCAGCTTCTTGGAGATGTAGGTCTTCCCTCTGGCAGGTAGGCCCACGGTAACAATGAGTGTGGGACAGTTGGTCATACATACTGAAATGAAAGAGACCAAAGAAGCTTCAGTCCTGAGCTGATCCCTTACAATAAGAAAGTCAAATTTAAAAACACGCAGTTACTCAATCAAGACTGTCAACAACCAGGTTTGGGGATAGATTAGGAGGCTGGCTCCAAAATGCTATCTTTCATATTACACAATTTATAAAGATATAATTTGAACGTTAGATTGGCATTATCAGAATGTGTGTGCCTGCGTGGTGCTGATATCGTTCATCTTGATAAAGTCTCACCACCCTGACAACGTGGAGTGATAGACATAAGTATAACAGAGGTCACAGTTGCTGTAAGATGTGTCGGGGGTCTTGTGAAACAGCACTTTTACTGCAACAGACATCTGGAGAAAGCCAGCACACTGAGCCACTGCGTACACAGGTGACTGGGCCAGAGAGCAGTCAACCACTCGCCACATGCTCATTATTTTAAACTCCGCTCATTCCAATAATCCTCTCCGAGTCAAGCCACAGTGAGGAGACCCTGACCGTGCTGCGGCGCGCTGGTAAAACTCAGCAGCACAGCCACACGGCGAATGAGCCGCATGACTGCGGGGATACAATTCCTGTTTACAACCGGCGGTCGACACAGAGGGTCATCCCTCGTACCAGTCCTTTCTCCTCGATACGAGCAGCCTTCATGTGCGGCGAGCATCATGTGAGTCCTTACATAAGCGTGCGAACCAGATGGCTGCTGCAGCAGAGAGACGTCTGACCTCTGTGAACTGTACTCCCCGCGGTAACGGCAGTTACTGCCACACAGATATTAATGCATACTGACCCAGCGCTCTTTGTTCACGGCGGGCTGGAAGCCTCTACACACACGCTCACGCGCACGCGGAAGAGAAAAAAAAGGGTTCCGGAGAAACAGTGAAGCACAACCATTGATACTCATATGACCACAAACGTTATATATTCAAGCTAACTGTTGTCGCCACGTCATACGCACCCTTCCTTTGACAAATGTGTTTTTCAGGAAGGCCGTTTTTATACGGCATCCAAATCTTCTTCAGGGGGTTTTGCGTGAGCTCCCGCGGATTTGTCGCTGCTTTGTCCTCCATCCCGTCTTGCGGCGAGGTGGAGGTTGCCGCGGCGGCAGCAGGAACACGGGGCTTCTTCCCGTGATGCTGCTCTGAAGGCGACCGGTGCTTCATCCGCGTTGGTGTGGCGGGATGGAGACGGCACGAGCGCTCTTTTCTCTCTTTCTCTGTGCCACTTGTCACGTGACCTGATCTGCCGATACCAACAACCGGCAGTTGGACGTAATGATAACAGCACAGGCGCAAAACAATTTTGTGGTTAAACGTAAGTTTTATATGTTTTGCGCAACCACAAAACACAATCGTTGCATAATTACACCGATTACCCCATAACAAATAATTACGGGGCCAGTATTGCTGATATCAATATTGTTAATCTATAAAAGCAGCGTATTTAACAGGGAGCAGGGTGTCATGATTTATGACATGCATCACGATCAGTTTGCAAATTATGAACACACTTTAATGACAATTAAATCACTGTGACGTTTACTCTCCACAATGACACACCTTTCAGCTTCTCGTATATTTTGAAACTCTAAAACGCTTTGGGTCAACTTCTGTTGTTTCACTGTGCTATAGGCGAGAAGTAAATAAATAGATAAATAAATCAGTGCGCTACATACTGAACCTAGAGGATAGAAACAAGTGTAAATCCTACTGCCCTAGTTTCAATCCAGCACCAATAGCAGTATTGACATTTGCATTGTCCCACCTCTAAATAACAGTTTTAAGCTCAAAAATATTTCTGGCTGGTCTTGATTTTAATGGTCCTCTTATAATGGTCCTCAGCAGCATCTTATTTGGCTTAAAGTGCTCACAGTGACATTGGGTCACTGTTGTACCAACCAACCTCTCCTAAGCTTTACATAACGAAGGGCTGCTTTGACATTCTGCCATAAAACATTTTGATACAGTTTTGAATTCATTGTTTTTCAGTAATTGCAAGGCACAGAGGCACAGAGACAGCAAAGGAGTTTCAAAACACAATTTCCACCACTGTGCTTCACAGTTGGTACTGAAGTTTGGCATCTGCCTTGCTCCACAACTTCAGCTTTCTTGTCATCATTTTTGTCGTCTACAGCATGTCCCAAAAGCAGTGCGTAACATCAGCAGAGGGAAAACTTAGACTTTGTTTCCATTGGTTTCTTTCATAGCATGCTTTCTCCAATACTCATTAATTAATACATTTATTAATAAGTGATAATTATAATTTCAGTAACAGGCCTTGTATGATGCTATGGTTAGTTTATTAAATTTCCTATATCGCCATCTGGATGAGACCAAAGCGCATGCTGGGCTCCTATTTATTGACTTTTCTTCAGCTTTTAATACTATCCAGCCACATCTCTTAGCTTATAAACTTCTTAACCAGTTTAAACTGGATTTTAATCTTGTTGGTGGGATTTTAGACTTTTGGACCTGTTGTGGATGAGTCTGCTTCTTGGTGTGATCAGTCATTCTTAAAGATCAGCAGCTTGAAAAGTAAGGACATGGTAACTGACTTCAGGAAGCCATCCCCCCATCCTGCACCAACAGTAGTACATGGTGCAGCAACTGAACTGGTGGATAGTTTTAAGTACTTATGGGTTGTTCTTGATAAGGTTCTGTCCTTTGAGTCACATTTTGATGCTACAGTGAAAAAGGTCCAATAACGACCGTACTTTTTAAGGAGATTCTGAAATGATGACCCTTTTTTATAAAAGTTTTATTGGATGTATTTTAATGTTTTGTATCATTGCTTGGCATGGTAATTTGTCTTTGACCAATAAGACCAGACTTAGTAACCTTAGTAACCAAGAGACATAGAGTGCCTTTTATACCTGCTGCTATTGTGATGATTAATAACACTAAACCATAAGTGTTGTTGCCATCACTACTGGACATTGGACTTTGTTGATGATAACATTTGGGCTGTTCTCTCTGGGCTGTTTTTGTGTGTGTGCGTGTGCGTGTGTGTGTGTGTGTGTGTGTGTGTTGTTTCATGTGTGGACATACTGCAAATCAATTTCCCACTGGGGACAATAAGGTTACCATTGAACACTGTATACTACCTTTTCTCTAAACTATCTACTTTGTTGCCTATTTCAGGAGTGCATGCGATGCCCCAGTGTAAACTTTGCAGGACACTCACTCCTCAAGAGTGGATCACCAGCTGTCGATCCTACGTGCTGCACAATAATATTCAATATTTAGTATTTACTGTTATATTCACATAGATTATCGTGATGATGTTGTTTATTATATTGCTCTCTTTTTTTTTTGCTTGTTTTCTCTTTTTTCTTTCTCAACAGGTGATCCAGGTGATTGATATATGTATTTTTTGTCTGTTTGTTTTGTTGGTTTTTGTTTTTTGCCCTTTATCACCGTTCCTCTTTCCGCTGTTTTTCTTTCCCTACCTCTCTTTCTTTCTCCCTTTTCTTTCCCTCAGTCATGTCTGTCTCGTGTGTAGCAAGTGAAAATAAAATAAAATAAACAATAAAAGGTGAATCAAATAGACCAATACGGCAAGGCCGGGATGGTCCATTTGGTAAAGTGAATCCATTGGGCATCTTTCTTTGCCTTTAGACAATAATTCTGATGCAAAAGAACTAAATGGGACAGGCGGAAGAAAAAAAAAAAAAGAGTGGATCACCAGTCTTGAATTTTCTCTAGTTGTATAGTTTACCTTATTGTGGACTAATCAATGCCCAGGTCTTTAGAAAAGCTTAATAACAATTTGACAAAGATCCTGTAAAAGCTATTACAACAGAAGCATGCTTTACACAACTAGTATTTCTTACGGCGCCCCGGAGGGGACATGGGAGAAAAAAAAATTAAGACGGAGTTTTGCAAGATCTCGCAAAACTAACTCGGGATCTCGCAAAAGTTTTGCGAGATCTCGCAAAACAAACTCGGGATCTCGCAAAACTTTTGCGAGCTCTCGCAAAACAAACTCGGGATCTCGCAAAACTTTTGCGAAATCTCGCAAAAGTTTTAGCCGCATTCTTCCCGTTAGCTCGAAGCTACGGAGCCCCGCAGGGGACATGGGAGAAAAAAAAAATTAAGACGGACTTTTGCGAGATCTCGCAAAACTAACTCGGGATCTTGCAAAAGTTTTGCGAGATCTCGCAAAACAAACTCGTGATCTCGCAAAAGTTTTGCGAGCTCTCGCAAAACAAACTCGGGATCTCGCAAAACTTTTGCGAGATCTCGCAAAACTTTTGCGAGATCTCGCAAAACAAACTCGGGATCTCGCAAAAGTTTTAGCCGCATTCTTCGGACGCCGGCTCAAAGCCGACCGGGAGGTCGAGGCACGATGTGCCGGGAAAGCGGTGTTCCTCCCGGCTGTAGTAGGTCTCGACCTCCCATTAGCTCGAAGCTAACAGGAGGTCGAGACCTCCCGTTAGCTTCGAGCTAACGGGAAGAATGCGGCTAAAACTTTTGCGAGATCCCGAGTTTGTTTTGCGAGATCCCAAGTTTGTTTTGCGAGATCCCGAGTTTGTTTTGCGAGATCCCGAGTTCGTTTTGCGAGATCTCGCAAAAGTCCGTCCCATGTCCCCTCCGGGGCTCCGTACGAAGCTAACGGGAGGTCGAGACCTACTACAGCCGGGAGGAACACCGCTTTCCCGTCACATCGTGCCTCGACCTCCCGGTCGGCTTCGAGCCGGCGTCCGAAGAATGCGGCTAAAACTTTTGCGAGATCCCGAGTTTGTTTTGCGAGATCCCGAGTTTGTTTTGCGAGAGCTCGCAAAAGTTTTGCGAGATCCCGAGTTTGTTTTGCGAGAGCTCGCAAAAGTTTTGCGAGATCCCGAGTTTGTTTTGCGAGAGCTCGCAAAAGTTTTGCGAGATCCCGAGTTAGTTTTGCGAGATCTCGCAAAAGTCTGTCTTAATTTTTTTTTTCTCCCATGTCCCCTGCGGGGCTCCGTAATTTCTTGAGAAGAGCAGACCTTGTCAGCACAAATTTTGTTTTCTTGTATTTAAATGGAGAGCAGCCTAACTCACATTTCCAGGTTTACATCCTTAACTGGAACGCTTGAATCCAAGGTAGCTTTTGGAAAAGTCATACCCCAGAGGTCCGGGTTACATGGTGAGTGTATTCATAAAGGTCAAGTAATCATGTGTTGTTTATTTACTCTAGTTGTGTTGGTTTATAAATGAGATTTAGATGAAGGTCAGAACCCATTTTATAAGAAATCAATGCTGAAAAGACAGTAATTACAAATGCTTACTTTTAGCTGAAAGGTCATAAACTGATGTATAATGCTTAAAACAAACAATAAGAAAAAACGTATGATGATTAGGAGACTCAACAATATGTGTTATCACATAAAACCATATCATGTTTGTATTTCAAATGTACTCAGCGGAGTACTGATAAACAACACATTTCCTAGACATCAGGTATGTAAAAGTCATGCTGTCTTCCTTTCTTTCTTCTTCTTCTTTTAAGGTTTTGAACTTCTACATAAACTCACTAACGAAAACCTAAAAGTTCTACTTTAAATGGACCTCAATAGCCCTTTGTAGCCAAATAGGTGCTTTCACTTTTATCCATTCCTCTCATCACTGTCTAACCTGGCAACCACATTTTCAGCATAGTTCTTTCCACCTTTAACCTTTGACCTGATTCGCAGAAGTCTAGTCAGCAGGAAAAACACTGTGTGTGTGTCTTTAGGAAAGATGTTTTAGTTTTAATTGAGTACAGGGGTTTGGTGTTTCCCGATTCAAATGCATGTGTCTGTAAAATGTAATAAAATAACAGTAAATAGTCCTGAAGCAGCAACTAGCCTGGTCATGGCCAAGAGATAGCCAACTAGACTAGTTGCTGCTCCTGACTCCTCCTGACTCTTGAAAGTGTGGAGCAACAAGATGACACTGTGTATTATGTGGGATTATACACCACAGCACTGCTTTGAGTTTCGACTCATTAGTCATAGTCAGAGTCCACTTATTCTATTTTCATACTCACAAACAGACCTGTCCAAAAAGGCCAGAAAAAAGTGTGTAGATACAGGCAACATTAATAATGTCTATTTCTGTTTCAGGGTTCTTCTGCTGTTATGTTGACTGTCACAATCTGAGGCTTACTTAGAAACTTGACTCAAACCATAGTTTTTGCACCACATCAAACGTAAAGTGAAAAATATCTGCTTTTCTTTCACATTTTATATGGCAAACAACTTTTCCCCCCACATGCTCAAACACTTCACTCCACTCCCTGACAATGTCCATGAGATGGCAGTATTGCACTCCATCTGTCCTCATCTGTAAGTCTGCAGTCTATCAGTATATTAAACTTTGCTACTGGAATCAAACTCACCAGCCTGAAAACACATCTCACTGGTGACTAATTTTTGCAAGTCCAATTTTGTCATATATGCACAATAATATGTTAGGTCATGTGCTCTTCATCTCAGGTGAACAGAGTAAAGCAGTTGGGGGAGTGCAAAACCCCTGCAGTGGACACAGAACTTAGCACACCACACAGGCACTAAACATAAAAACTAAACACAGAAAGCTTCACAAAGGCAGAACGTATGCAGACCTGATCAGACCTGTATAAAAAGTTTACATCACTGCACTGGTGTACCTAATATGTTTTTCAAAGCCCTTTACACTCTTATGTGTTATAATCAGAGGTGGGTAGTCACTAATTACATTTACTCGTTTAAATATACCTGAGTACTTTGGAAAAAAAATATTTTAGGAGTAGCTTTACTGCACTGTGCTTTTTACTTGAGTAATATTATTATGAAGCTTTGCTACTCTTACTTGAGAAAAATTTCTCGCTAATCTACTCAGTGTAACTTCACTGCATGAATAATAAACACATTTTAATCAAAAATGCATGAGACACTGACACAAACCTACAGTTTATGTCAAGTCGTTGTTGTTTTTTGATTTTCAGTCTTTCAAATACCAACATTTGCACTAAACTTTATATTTGTGTCTGTTTGATTATCTCATTTTAAACATTAAATCAGATGTTATGATCAATTACACAGTACTAAAGTAGCATTTCTTTTAAACTAAATTCTTTTTTACTGTTACTCGAGTAATTTCTTGAACGGCTACTTTTACTTTTACTTTTACTTGAGTAAAACTATGGTGAGGTAGTGCTACTATTACTTGAGTACAATTTTTTGGCTACCCTACCCACCTCTCGTTATAGTTATACTATTTTCGAGCACAGAGTCGATCGTGATGGGGTAGCAACAGGGCCCTTGACCTAAATATGCTCTGATGGAGGTTTTCTAATTAAATAGGCCCTACACGCTCAAATTCCCTGTCTGCTAGTAGACTATAATATATGTCAGGTTCATCAGGTCCACGAAGAAATGGCACAGTAACTCGTGATTTATTTTTATATTTTCAGCTGTCAAATAAACATGCTGCAGTGCAAAAAGTTTTGACAGAAACCGCAAAACTGCGTAAAAGTCAGCTAGAGAACATCAGATGAAGGATATTTGCATAAAGTTGTACACGGCCTATGAGAAATCAGCCACTGACAATCCTCCACTGACACTCCTGCTTGGCAGGAGGTTCTCGCACATTTTTCAGTGTCGTCTTAAAAAGCTCCACCGGAGAACATGAACAGGAAACGGAGCTGAGCCGGGCTCCTCCTCCTCCTCCCAGCAGCTGTCAGGCTCTGATTGCAGCTAACCGCCTGTAGCCTGTAACATACTGGACAAGTCATTTCCTAACATAGTAGTGGACATTAACATTACACTTGGTAGTAAAGTCGGCATTGGCCGTACAGGGAGTGTGAGGGAGCCCGAAGCTTATTACGATTGAGGATGAAGCAGACACGAGCGTCAGGCTGCGGTTACATCGCAGCGGGATCTGATCAGTCACAACAAACAGCCATAAAACGCAAACCATCAGCTTCTCCAGCAGCACCACAGGAATCAGTGTAGTAGCATGACAGCAATCACAGCCCGGTGATGACACACACTAATAACCTGGAAGATGTGTCGCACGCACGCGCCCAAATCTTAACATTGTCGTTTTGTTATTTTTTTTATTATTATTTTTTATTTATTTTATTCTAGCAGCAGCTCTAAAACACCCGCCCGGCTGTAGCTGTGAAGCTGCTGCTGTTCCAAATAAGTCTGCCAACTATTTAAGAGAAAAACCCAGAGACTGTCGCCAGCTGCCGTTATGTAGGGTAAAGGTGAAAGCGCCAGCACACCAACAGGCATCGACTCTTGTTTACGTCTTTAAGGGCTGCCCCTCGCCGTCCTACGCTGTCAGTCTGTTAAAGGAGAACAATTCAAAGTGCTGAACGAACGGATCCGAGGAGCGTGGAAATCGACGCCTCTTACCCGCTCTGTCCTGGTTCTG
The DNA here is from genome assembly GCF_051167445.1 of Perissodus microlepis. Taxonomy (NCBI): domain Eukaryota; kingdom Metazoa; phylum Chordata; class Actinopteri; order Cichliformes; family Cichlidae; genus Perissodus; species Perissodus microlepis. Next base: position 9,505,232 of record NC_140465.1, read on the forward strand.
CGAGAGCTTGGACCTGCTGGAGCAGCCTCTCATCATGGGCGTCCGTCTGATGGAGCGCAGTGCCTGGCGGTGTGTACGTGCGTCCAACAGCAGCCAGCGCCACTGATGCTCACTGTACACACCCCCGATGTGTGCGCGCGCGCGTGTACGTATGCGGGAACCTGGAGTCAGGAGGACGGCTTTCGACAAAAACGGGTGTAATGAAAGAGCAGCCTACCTGCCTTATGACCCTCCTACACCCCACCCACGTTTAGACTGTCCGGAACGTCTTTACCAGCCCAACCCTTACAGGCAGAGCAAAAGAAGAAGGACTGGATTGGCAGCCAACTTTGACAGGGATGTGATATTTCATTCAAAAACAAACAAAACAAAACAAAAATACCTGCACAGCATAAACTCAAACCTATATATATCATGAACCGGTTTGGAAAATATCCATAAACGCGCAGTACGTTGGTTTGGTTTGCAGGTCTTCAGTGGGATCATGGTTTAAAGCCAGTCTCGCGACCAGGCGATGACCTTTTTTATTAAGTTCCACAGTCATATATATGAAGGGAAGCCGACTTTCCCAGGTCTGACTTGTGTTGGACTTGCACAGGCCCATGCACTCAGAAATCACTGTACTCTTGAGTCAGATTCTCTAAGCTACAGTTAACTATAATATTACCATGGGCTTGTTGTTACTATAACGTATGGGTATAACCAAACTGTATGGCTTAATTTCACTTACAGTAAAATTGATTTTCTAATTTAAAAAATACTATCAGTAAAACTGATTCTCAATCCACCTCAGGGGGTACAACGTCTGCACCTCTGGGACCCGTCCACAACACTGCAGCTTATTGGGGCTTCACCTCATCTGCTTTCACGTGGCACTTATGGTTTATAAAATGCACAGTTCAAGAAAGAATCATTCAATTACACAGGCCTCCATAGTTCATACCATAACAATAAAAACTCAAAAATCATCCAGTGTATGCTGAATGTGCTCTAAAATTTCTTTTTCCTACTTAGCCATATAGAATATTCAGCTCAAATAATACTAAAACAAACTGAACCATGTCACTTATTTACTGCTGAATGTGAAAGCCAAATCCTTTTTTAAAAAAAGTTTAAAAGCTTTCCAGGAGCTGTCATACTTGCAGAACTTGTTCTCTGTAGCTCAGGAAGACTGCTCCTCCTTGCCTTGACGTAATGCTGCGTTTAATTGGACAATACACACAGGAAGACTCCTGGTATAAAATAGTTTTCGGAGAGTTATTGCACCTGTGACGGAAAGAATGGAAGAAAGACTACAAAATATGATGTGTGCAGTATGATCAGTGCAAGATGAATCACACCAAATGGAGACCTGTGATCTTGGAGAGATTCTCGGTGGTTCCAATGGTACTAACATTTATTTTTGTGCTTCTTTTCATATTTTTCTGTGACAAAACCCAACTTAATTTATTTAAAGTTCTAAGACAACAATTGTGGAAAAAAAATGAAGTCAAGGCGCATCTAAGTATCAGTTATAGCTGCAGTAAAGAATTCTCCGATCTTCCATACAATGCTATGAAATGAAGCACACATGCACTGAGCTACCAAGCACTGTGACCCTCTGGAGATAATATAAGCATCATGTGACATGCCTGTGAGGACTTGAGGCTATTTTGGTGGCAATGATGATACCCTTAACTATAATAGTGATGGTGAGACTAATTGTCAAGCAGGAGCCTGCAAATGCAGATCTGTGAATAAAGAATAAAGACAGCCTCGCATACAAACACACAGAAAAGATAAGATAGGACGACATCGGGGAAACGACGAGGCATGGGCAGAAAAACACGTGGAAATGGAAACGACCAGGACTCGGGAGGCTTCATGTACAACACAGACTATTCATGACGGGGTGGAGTAGAAACAGTGGAAAGTCACGTAACTCTCCACCGACCTTCAGCACATTCCTCCCTAAAGGCTAAAGAGATCAAACCACTCACCCTATGCTCCTGCTGTTAGCCTCGCACCCAAAACCTCTCACAGTACACCAGGATAACCACATTTTAAAAAAACTGTGTTTGATAACAGCAACCAAATGACTCAATCAAAGATGTAATTTGTGATCCCCCACTGAGGAAACAGACTCCTAACTTAAGCAGGCATGCTTTAATTTTTTTTATTGTCATCCTTTTGGTTTGCAACCCTTTGCTCTTGAGGAATTACGCAAAAAAAGGGAAGTGTTCAAGACACTGTCATGTCAACATCATGTTAGTAATTGAGACATAGTGGTACATCATGACTGGACTTGTCTCTGTATTATGGAGCGATTAGCACAAAAACATTCCCTCCCCTAATTCGTCATGAGGCAAAAAAACATCCTTTGGAATATGCTGTGATATTTCACTCGGGGAAAGCTGAGACTTTATTGTTTTATTCTCAGAACTTCTAAACTTCTTACGTTCACAGAGGCCCGAAGAAGAGCTGTGCAGTCCTGCTGACAGTATGGCAACATCCCAAAGGCAGAAAAGCCAAGTAGCTTTTTATGATCAGCGTCCCCTTAACACTCTCAGCATCACATGATCAAAGTGGGCTAAAGGTTGCAATCATAAACATGAAAATGTTGACCTTTTGCAGTTGAATGACATGTCAGATGGCTGCGTCCCACAGAACTACTTCGCTGCTCCTATTAATAGCAGCCTGACAAAGCCTGAAATACACGATACCAAAAAAAAGAAAAATGTTGCCACATCCACAGGAAACGTTTCTGTCACACGAAAACTCCTATTTTAAGTTTAGGAGCATGTTTAGAACCACCATGTGGAAAATCTTAGCATCTATGTGAAGTGGATTCACCCAACATAAGAGGTTTCCTGTCTCCCTGCTAAGGTTGTATTTTAAAGAGAAACTGTAGTCACAATTTACTGGAAGCATTTTATCACCACAGTGACACATAAGAAATTTCTCAGGAAAACTGACACAACTTGCCAATGCAACACAACCAGCCGTTAGCCCACTGCAGCTACAGGAAGCTGACAGTCTGAGTGCTGCTCTGTTAACAGGACACCAGACTGATCTGCAGCAGTGATTCTGTACAAAAAAGTTTCTCAGATGGAAGCGATTGTGGAGGCTACATTTTATTAACATTTTAGGATTTTGAATCCTAAAAGGAAGGCAGCAAACGAAGGACGATATTAAGACAAAAGACAATAATGAGCCTTTTAGTTTCACAGTCTGTCCACAGTTAGTTTCTTTGAGTGTGATCTGCACACAACTGCATAGTTACACCTTAGACAGGTAAATCCAGCATTCAAATACACAACATATACCACTACAAATATCTCTACACACAGGTACTCTTACAAACAGCCCAGCCCCCTCCCCAAAAAGAAAAGACATTATTACACAAAATAATTAAAAACAGAGAGGCCTGCGGTGACAACAGACAGGTGATATCACGTCTCCACCTCCCCGAAATATCCAGGTTTAACTCTGGCGTTCCTAATGTCTCTTATTTTAGAGCGCACTTGCTTGAAGTTGAGTCTCTCAGAAGTCTAAAGCACCTCTTGAACCTTCCACCAAAGCTCATCCTTGCCTCACTGACTCTGGCATACCGTGGACCCACTCTTGCCCCCCGCAGCGGCCTTCTTGCGCCTCTTGTTGAGCAGAGGGTTGCTGGAGGTGTCGAGATCTTTGATCTTCACCTGGTCATAGTCCACACGCATGGTCGCTAAAGCGCTGGTCATCTCTTCCTGCGAGAGAAGAGGCAGATGTTGGAGTATTTAGCTGGCGCTCACGGATGTGGAAACCGTTTGCTTTTTACCAGTGGCACATGTATGTTTCCAAAGAGCAGCCAGTTAGCTTAGCATAACGTCAAGACATAAAATGGAGAAAACAAGCAAGCACGCTAAAGCTAATGAATTAACGCAATATGTCTGCTTTTTATTTTCTAAACAAAAAGTATAAAAAGGAGGAGCTGAGGTTTTAGTGAGGACTGTTTCTCAGCAGGGAACAGTTGCAGGTGTTGGTCAAGAAACTGTGAGGACATAAAACCCAAAGAGCCTGCAACTTTTTTTTGTTTACACATCAGTATAGGTCTGAATTTAAAAAAAAGAGATGATATGTTAACCAGATAAGCTTTAAAAGTGCTGATAAGTGGAATTTATTGCTGTAGGATGGTGTCAGGTTAGCAGTTTCCTGGCTTCACATTACCCCAAAATAATTAGAGCTGACATCTATCCTCTCGTTAGTCATTTTTCACACCATCAACTCTTAGAAAGGAAACAAAGGAGGATGTTTCCTATAATGTCAAAATCTTTGCTGCAAAGGCTTCCACGCAGTTCGCTGCTGTTCAAGATCTGTGCAGCAGGAAAAAACTAAGCAAAGGTAGAAAGAAAAAGGGAAACAGGCTGGAAATATTTTTATGATTTAAAAAAAGGACTGAAGTCAAAATGAGTCAGAACAGACCTCAGAGAAAACTAAACCTTTTTCATTTACTGTGAATAAAGCCCAATATAAAGACTGCACCCTCTTGACTCTTTGCTTTTTGAGAAGTGGCCTTTTATGCAACACTGTACCCAGTACCCACTGCAGAAATGAACAGTGGTGTATTGTGAGCGTATCATTTTGCTGAATGGTCTTTTCACACCTTATCATGACAAACCTGTTCATTTAGCTGTTGTGAAGGAATGTGCCATTCCACATGTTATTTACAGGGATTGAAAATAAGTGATTGCCTAAGTGAGACATTTTGTACATTTCTGCATGGTTGAATGAACTTGATATGAGGAAGCGGTGTTTTCTTTTGTTTAGTAGTTTAAATCAGGAAAAAATGCAGGAATGGCAAAAGGTAAGCTAAGCTTAGGTGTGTTTGGGTTAAATATTAAACTGTAACTCATACAGTTGTACAGACTGCGAACACTTCTTCACCCTGCTGGTTGTCAGGAGATAATCAGGATGTAAACACATGAGGATGGCAGTTTTCCTCACATTTCAATCATTAGAATATTTAAAGGGCCACTTTGCTGTTTTCACACATGAAAATCTGTTTAGAGGTTGTTAGGGTTTTACTCCAACAGCTGAAATTGTTGTATATGTCCTCTGTGGTTCTGAGCTTTTTAATGATGTGATTGTAAGCGGCCTTGATTACATCATATGTATGCCTTTAGGTGCATTTCAGAGCGGACATGGAGGCTCGAGGTTTCAAGAGAAACCAGAGTAAACTGGGACATTCTCATGCATTCTGGAAAGTTACCAGTTCAATATTTTTGGAGTTTGCCCCCATACTGGTCTATAAACCACTGCAACATTAACTGAAACCCTACCGCAAGCTGAACATTTCAGCAGCCTATCATTAACAAGCTGTAATGTCAAGATGTGACCAGAGGGGGTCGATGTTGTCGTGCTACTGACCTTCACGTCCTCCCACATCTCTCTGTCTTCTGTCAGGACCCGTGTGGTGTGCAGGGGAGTGGAAGGAACCATCATGGACTGCTGCAGAGTCAAAACACAAACACAGATGAGGACGTAAGCAAACAGATGCACAGACGAGCAGGAAACAGTAGATGAGGCGTGTACGGGTGCTTACATTGATCCAGGGGTGGTTCATAAACTGGGTGATGGTCATTCTCTCGTTAGGGTCTGTCTTCAGTAGTTGGTGGATCAAATCTTTTGCTGGGAGAAACAAGGCAATGCAAAGTTTACAACTTTTCACATGATGTTTGCCTTGGAGATAAAATGTCCTATTTATAGTGGATTTTGATGTGTTGAATTCAAATGTCACTATTAAAACAGCTGCTTGTCTCATTGTTTTATATATTGGTAGATAAGTTGAAAATATATGCTGTGATTTGCTGAAACATGGGCAAATGTACAGGGAAATACAGGATATAAGGCAAAAACAGAGTTTTCACAGTTTTAACAACCATCAAAGTGAATATTTTGCATGGCCACCTTTATTCTTTAACAAAGGCTGAACTCTTAGGCATGCTTTCTTGTAATTTCTTCAACTAGTCTCGAGGTTCAGACTCTGGGGAGAACAGACTGATAGTGTTTTATCTATTATCAGTGCATTTGGGATCCCTGTCATGCTTTACAGAGAAGCTGTTGCCAGCCAGGTGCTTTCCAGATGGTATTTCAAAATATTTTATTTAAAAATCTGACTTTTGTAACATCAATTTTGAAAATATACCCAGTACCACTGTCTGAAATTAGCTCCATGGAAGCGGAATATAAAGAAATCACATGTGGCTCAAGACTTTTGTACAGTACTGTATATAAATAAGACTTGATATGAAAAAAAAAATGGTTTTCCCCCCAGTTGCTGATGTTTCCACAACCAAACTTATTGAATTAACAAAATATTTCACTGGTGCATTTTCTGTGAGTCAAAGTACTTTCAACAGCACACTGTGAAGGAAAAGGAAAATATTACTCAGGGATATTATGCTAAAAAAAACCCTTGTAACTTTAATTTGCATCATTACAAATTGGTTAAGGTTAAATCAAAGGTCAGAGCAGAGTTTAAATATAATACCAAGAAGAAGAAGGAGTCACTGGAGCAAACGGAGCCACATATTTAACAGTGGATGCAATTTAATGAGACGGTGACAATGGACAGAATATTGAACATTAGAACAAGAATCCCAAACTACCTGGCTATATCTGAAAAAGTAATCCCCGCCTAAACCTAATAACTGGTTGTGTTACCCTTGGCAGGAAGAATTGCAATCAAGTGTTTGTGTAGGAATTTTGGCCCACTCATCTTTGGAGAATTATTTTAAATCAGTCACATTGGAGGGTTTTCGACTACGAACCGCCTGTTTAAGGTCAAAGCATCTCAATCACATTTCAGTCTACTTTGACTAGGCCACTTCAAAACCTTCATTTTGGTTCTTTGAGCCATTCACAGGTAGACTTGCTGTTTTTTTTACGGACCTCTGTCCTGCTGTGCACCTGAGCTTCAGGGCATAAACTGATGGCCACAGTTCAGGATTTTGTGGTAGAGCAGAATTCACGGTTCCATCAGTTACAGCAAGTCGCCCAGATCACCTTTTGTCTCGTCAGTCCAGACTTATACCCAAGTCAAAGCCTTGGGTATAATCAAGATGGTTTTTGGCAAATGTGAGACGAGCCCTTGTGAGTTTTTTTTTGGTCAGCAGTGGTTTTCTCCTTGGACCTCCCCCATAGATGCCTCATGAACTCTGAACTTAACTGAGGCACGTGAGGCCTGAACACCTTTTTTGGAAAATTTCTAACATTTTGAGTTATTTTCCAGTGTTAGAAAATCAGCACTGCTCAGTGTTGGTCATTGTTAATCTTCAAAACTGACTAGGTTACTTTAAAAAATATAACACTGTCAAAAGTGTTCATTTAACACTCAGATTGGTGGACCCATGTAGACACTCTCTAGTGTCAATTTAACACTGGAGATTTTGCTGTGTAACCTTTCTAAGACTGATAGTTGTCAGTGACTTTTTAAATTAGGTCATGGCATGAAATGTTGCTTTTTGAGATCTTTTAGCTTGTTTCACTTTGTCAGGCAGTTTCTCTTTTAGCGACTTCTTGATTCGACAGGTCTGGCAGCAATCGGGCCTGGGTGTGACGGGTGAAATTAAACTCAGCTTTCTAAAGAAATGTGGTTCATCATTTATCACTCACTGTTAATTCATGATTTAACAAGGGAGGGAATCATTTTTTCACACACAGCCAGGTTGGTTTGGATAGTATTTTTTCCCTTAATAAAAATAATCATCATTTAAAAACTGCATTTTTATTTATGTGGGTTATCTTTCTCTAATATTACATTTTTTATGATCTGAAACATTTAATTGTGAAAATATACACATATACACAAATATACACAAAACTAAGAAACCAAGAAGGGCCAAATACTTTTTAACCACACTGTAAGTAAAGTTTAAAGAGCCGGCAACAGCGAGATGCAAACTGGGGCAAGATTATATCTTGCTGTATATGATTCTCGAAAATGTTTCTGTATGATAATATCTTAACTTGACATACATTGACATTTAGTAAATCTGCAGAATTGGCCTGAGTGCAGCCCCTGCTGTTTAAGGTTTCCTGTTTCTGACAAGAGAGACCGCAAGCAGACAAGCAGGCCAAACGCGCATGAATGCAGATAAACACTGCTGTGTCACACATGATTGTAAACATTTGTAAAACCTGCAAATGTTTACAATAAAAAGACAAATATATTAAAAATGTTTTTTTTATTGTAAACATTTGTAAAACCTGCAAATGTTTGCAATAAAAAGACAAATATATTAAAAATGTTTTTTTTGTAATTCTCTCACAAAAACTCAGATTTTTAGCCTACAGGTGTTTCTCTTCATATGGATTAAACAGAGGAAAGCTACAGACTTTCTTTTGCTGCCATACAAGTTGTAGAAAATTTGTACATTTTTGAAGAATGAAACATATTTATGAATTTTGCATCTCTTAAACAGCACAGTGGCTTTAATTTGACACGTCTAAGGAATTTACAGTAATTTTAGAAAATTTTAGTTTTGTTTTTTATAAACGACCCTCCGTTTGAGATCTGATATTTTTCATAGGCCAAGTCGGTCAGCTGATCTCAACCTCAACAAGCAGCAACTGAAGGAGGCTGCAGTAAAGGCCTGGCAGAGCATCTTAAGATAGGAAGCACAACATTTGGTCTGTGGTTTCTAGACTTCAAAAAGTATCTGACTGCAGAGGTTTTTTATCCAAGTATAAAAAAAATCATTTTATTTAAAATTATGCTACTTTGTCCAGTTGAACCTCTGAAAATGGCAGACTAAGCAGAAAAAATGGCTTTAATTTTCTAAATAGTTTATACAAAATTTTATATATTATATAATTTTTATCAAACCCCTTGTCAAAGCTGTAAATCTGCACTTAAATCATCTGTTTGATTTAAAATCCACTGTGCTGGTGTAAAGAGGCAACCCTACAAAAACTGTGTCCAAAAACAAATAGACCTGACGGTAACTATGTGTGCTCGTTGCCTGTATGGCTGCAAGCTATTTTACTGTTTGACAGTGTTTCAGTTTGAGTTCCTCACCTTCCTGTGACACCTCCGACCACTCTGGATTAGGAAATTCATACTGGCCCATCCTGATCCTCCTCTTCATCCCAGGAGAAATGGCTTGGCCTGTATTCGAGTAAAACGGAGGGAAGCCGCACAATCTGCAGAGACAAACAAGCCGTAATGATGACGACCATTTAAAAACGTAATAAAATTAAGTAGCGCTTCTTGTAACAATATCCAAATACAAATACATGCGTCGTACAATAACATCTGTGGTGAAATCAGCACTGGCCTCCACACAAAGACAGTACTCACAGGATGTACATGATGACGCCCAGAGACCACATGTCACATGACTTGTCGTACTTCTCTGGACCCAGAACCTCGGGAGCTTATCAACAGGAATACACACGTACAAGCAATATAACAGTGGAGATTAGGGCACAGGCAAAAAGTGACTCAGCAGCTTATTACTGTCATTTTGAAACATCTGGCTCATTTGTTAATATGGCCCAAACCCATCCCAGGACAAAGTAAGACATCTTACCCACATAGTACGGAGTATAACAAGGAGTCTGCAAAGGATTGTGCAGCGTGGTCTCCTTTGCAAAGCCAAAGTCTGTCAGTTTGAGGACCGCATTTCTCTCTTTACTTGTGTACAGCAGGTTCTCTGGCTGGAGGTGGAAGCAGCAGAGGAAAACAAGTGAACCAAGCTTTCACCAAACTACCCAGACATGACATCACATGCTTCACGATTTGGGCACTGAACTTCATCTCTGCGTACCTTGATGTCTCTGTGCGCGATATCAATGTTGTGGAGAAAATCGATGGCCGTGCCGATGTCCCTCATAATCTCTGATGCCTCTGGGAGGAAAAACAGGTAAGCAGACTCTCTCAAACCAGAAGCAATTCCAGTGTTAAAACAACAGGAGGCACAAATGAAAGAGAGCTCGCTTTAACTAGTTAACACGTCACCGTTGCTGTGTATCCATCACGTGGAGTCTGCCCTCCATCAGTCCTCACCTTTTTCAGTGAACGCCTGGTCTCCTCTGGCCTGGATTCTGCTGAACAGCTCTCCTCCCTCCATACTGGACACATAGACAAGCAGGGAGAGAACAGGGATCAGTGTATTATAGAATAGTACCCGCATTTCTGTTAGTACACGTGTAACACTTTTACAAAGTGCTTCACAGTTTGGATAAAAAGGCTTTAAAAATAAGTGTACATATTTGTACAGAGTCAAGCTCACAGCCTTTCATTCAATCCTGTATACACACACTGCTGTACACGAAGATTAGGTGAACAAAAAGCCACAGATAACAGACAAAAGATTCAAACAAACCACAGAGCCAACCATCAGCCAACCTGATAAGGAAGGCTGTTCCAAAGTTAAGGGTCTAAAGTGTGATCACGTCTGGTTTTAAAATAAGTGTGTGGAACAGATGGGTGACCCTGTTCAGACGACAGGAGACTAGAGCTCTGCTACAGGAGCCTGTCCATGTAAGGTTGTCTGTAAATTACACATTAGAGATCATTAAAGATCCGCTTGCCTTTACACCAAAATTTGGGAGCATTTTTTTCAATCAGTAAAGGAAAGGAAGACCAAAAGAAATGTTGGTCTTCCCCCAAAGCAAAAGCACCAGGATTATTTTAAACTACTATTGTTATTTTTTAAAGTGGGGATTCTTTTACTTAATTATGAACTATTTACTCACACTGCTAAATCTTTTGGAGTTTCTTCTGTGACGAAACGGTAAGTGAAATAATAAAAATACTGAGTGAAAGTGAAACCGAGACAGTTTAAAAACAGGAAGAAGGGAAAAGCACCAAATTCATACTAAACAGAACGGTGTTTATACTGAATGAGTGTGCCATTATTAATTCATCTTGCAGTGATATAAACACTATTTGTCACTTCTGTAGTGTCATTAATGACTTAGTAACACAATAAGAGGTTATTTTGCAATAACATAAACGTTTGGTTTCATTTTATATCTGAGAAACGTTCAGAGACTCACTACCAAAAACATCTTGAGCCAGATGATTGTGCTTCCCACTCTCCACTTTCATTGTGTGTCATAGAGAATCACTGATACCTGAAACTCCACCTTGAGTTCTTTGGAAAAATGTCTCCATAATTGCATTAAGTAAGCACACTTACTCTAGCACGCTTCTTGTGGATCACAAATGAACTGAGAGCTGAAGGAGGAACGGGAGCTGCTAAGCTACCCACAGCGAGCCGAGCAACTTCCTTCATACAGGAAGCAGCAGACATTCTCTCGCTGTGTGTGTACCGTCAAGGTCACTACGCACATATTACAAACACCTGCCATGTCAGTCAATGCGGTGATGACAATCACTCTTTAAAATTCCCACATACTGAGCAAAGGTGTCATGCCTATGGAGTACCTTTTATTTCCTCTGAATTATTCGCATTTTCTCCCTTAGAGAAATAAAAAGTCCAGAGTTCAAACATGTGTCAAAGCACACCCACACACACGCACACACAGTTATGCGTCCTTCACTCATATTCACCTTAACTGTAGCTACTTTCCAAACCTTTAACCTTCTCCTACCTTACAACATGCATTGACTTGGACAGTCACCATATGTAGACAAGTGTTTTTGTCCTTATAAGGAAAACACTTCCCCACAACATGAGTAATACCTGAACCACACACACACGCACACACACACACACTTACACAAACACACAGACTGTTTAGCAATGGCGTTGAATTCATTACAAACAGTTTGTCATGACACATGAATTCCAGATGAAATTCTGTCTCTATGTCAGCTTCAGAGCAGCAGCTCTTATAACTGACCTTTAACTTGTATAAAGTTAAAGGTCACTATGGCTCAGTGGGGCAGAGCTTATTATGTAACTAAACATGTGTTACACATATTTAAAAAAAAAAATAGACCCTTTTCTCCCAGCGGCCATGTGACATGACGTAGCTGGAAAACGCAGGTGTTACTAATCACATAATTAAGGCTCGTGTCAACATGGCTGCCGTGACGTCTGCATAACGTTCGAGGGAATCCACAGATGATGCAAGCGTGTGCCCGGCTCTATCCTAACCTAACCTCAGTAAAGAACTAGTGTTATTATTTGACAGAAGGAGACCATATACAGGACGGCCTCTTAATTCTGTTTATATTTAGCCCAACTAACACTTTGAGCTTGAGTTGCTGTTATCTGTGCAGTTACAGTGTCACAACAGCGTTGATAGTATCTTGTTGGAAAAACATGTGGGCATGTTGTAAGACCTTAATCACTGCTGAGCTCATTTTCTTTGTTTGTCATGAAGCAAGGTTAAAAAAAAAGAGAGAGAAAAAGCAAAAGTGGAAACTGTAAAAATGATGCCGGGCAACTTTAGCTTGTTATTTTTAATCTATCACTTTGTTATGTTGTCATTTATTCAAAGGGCGTCATCTTACACCATCTCTTGTCCTACTCAGAGCTGTGACTTATGGGACTCTGTACCCACTCCGAGCTCTTTTTCACATTAAAATACTGATTCATCATTACATCCTACAGAATGAAAACTTCTTTAATGTCATGCTTTCAACAAAAAGAGAGCAGACTTGCTCTAAGTTTCAAGACACTGTTGTTTATTTTAAGAAAAGCTTTAAATAGGAAAGTACAGAGAAAGTGTTTGATTCAAGGAAGTGCTAACTGACTGGTGAGATCCTACCACTCCATGATGATGAGCAAGCACTTCTTCCCGTGATACATGTTCTCGTAGAGGCTCAGGATGCGAACGATGTACGGCCCTCCTGACACTCGCCAGTGGAGCTCCACCTCTCGCCTCGCTTTGGGACTATCATAGAGAATCTGGGAGAGACGCAGAGAGAAGGACAGATCATGTCACGTTATGTAATCGTTTATAAGGAGTCATTCAACTTTAACATGGATAGTTTTGGTGTAGTGTAACAAAGCAGCAGCATCATTTTATAAAAACATTTCCATACAGCTGGCAGAAAACAATAAATAAAGTTAAAAATCAATTGCTGTTAATTATAAACTGTGTTTACAGCAAAAAAAAAAATCCAAATATTTCCTGGGATTTATTTATCTTAGTCCAGGAAAGCAGTTTTTGTTTTTTTCTGCATAATATGATATACATGAGCCAAGCTGATAAGTAGATGAATCAATACTAAATACATTGATGGTAAAAATAATTGACATCGTCTTAGGTTTTACATGTCAAGACATATGTGGGTCTAAAAATTTGGCAAATACGTTCTTGTATGAAAAAATTACATGATATATTACACTGTGTTGTTATTTTTTTTTTAACAAAAAGTCAGTCAAAAACTGTAAAAGCAGTGAGCAGGACATCCCTACTGCTTACAAAGGAGTTAAGAGGGTAAGTATGAGCCAGGTGTTGCTGGGCAGATGCATTCAATGCTATAAAAGCAGATGATTTTTGGCAGTTCTCTGGTCTGCAGCATTCAGGTGTGTGTTACACAACGTCAAGACATCACGAGTGATCTTGTTGCTCATCAGTCTTGGTTTTAGTCTGATTACTCACAACTGGAAAACATTCAAGACATCAAATTGACCCCAAGGTCAGACAATGCAGTTATACCTCAGACTCCACAGGCCTCAGTTGGTATGTTAAATGTTAAAGTTTGTGACAGGACAAATAGAAAAAGACTGAACAAATATGGCTTTTTTTGAGAGGTGACTGGGGAAAAAAAGCATCTTCAATCTAAAAAGAACATTTGCAGCACATCTTAGCATTGCAAAGTTTCATATGAACAAACCAATGTGGAGATGTTGCGCCATATTTCACAGTGTTACGTTTGGTGAAAACCAAACACAGCACATCGGCACAAACACCCCACACCAACTGTCGAGCACGGTGGTGGAGGGGGTGATGATTTTGGTTTGCTTTCCAGCCACAGGACCTGGGTACCTTGCACTCATTGAGTCAACCGTGAACTCCTCTGTATACCAAAGTACTTTAAATTCAAAGGTGAGGGCGTCTGTGCAACAACTACAGCTTGGGCTAAACTGGGTCAATGATACTGTTTTGATCCCAAGCACAGCAGCAAATCCACGACAGAATGACTGAAAAAGAAAAGAATCAAGGTGTTGACCCAGTCAAAGTCCAGACCTCAACCTGACGCAAAGGCTGTGGCATGACCCCAAGAGAGCTGTGCATAAACAAATACCCATAACATTGCAAAGAAAGTGGGCCAAAATTAATTCACAAAGATGTGAGAGACTGATACTCATACAGAAAACCATTACTTAAGGTTACTGCAGCTAACGGTGATTCTACAAGCTACTGAATCGTGAGGTGTGCTTAGTCTCTTACACAACTTCTGTATTTTAGCTTAGCTATTGTTTAATAAGTAATGATTTATAATCTCATGCTGCGTGCTGTTCCTCCGTTGAGGTGGCATTTAAATAGTTTTAACAACTGGTGAGAATCAGATGATTTTTTTGTTGTTATGTAAAACCAAACAACAGAAAGAGGGTACTTTATTTTCAAAACGACTGTAAGTGGATTGGTAGTTCAAGCTCTAACATCAGTATAAGAACTGATGCCTATAAATACTGGAATACTGGAATAGCCGGGTACTCACACAGTTTGCAATACAGCAGACACACACACATACACACACACACACACACACACACACACACAGACGTACAAAGCAGGTGACAGACTTTGACATAGCACACAGTCAAGGGGTATTTTTGGATGTGACAGTGATGGAGCTATCCCCTGTTGTTCACAAGGCCGGTCTGCTTACAGACTGCGCCTAGAATACACAACACACACAGAGTTTGACTCACTGACGTATGACAGACACACATACATAAATCTGTGGTGTGTTACAGGTGACTTTCGCAAGGCTCTACCCAAGCAAATTGGATTCAGCTGGTGGGTAAACATGAAATTTCTTGGAAACTCCAAAATGCCGGAAAGAAACAGCTCATCTGTGTAGTGCCTTTTTTTCCTCTATCTTTTTTTGCTTGCTAATGTCAAAGAGGAAGCAAAGGGTTCAGAGGACGGCAGTGTGTTAAAAGAAGAAGTTGAGGGTTTCCGGTGTCTGATCTGCTACTATATGTGTCCTATTTTGCTCACCCTCGCCCACTTGCCTTGACTTTAAGCGGAGCAGTGGGCAGGTTTTGCTTTTGCTATGTAATTTATAGCTTTATGACTCCAATCAAGAGCAGATAGTTTATGAGCTGGTTTCCTTAATTTCCTGCAGCGAAATAGAATCGGCTCTAATAAAAAGGGGCCTGTAGCACTGTAGTAAAACATAAAAAGGGTTGCAGAGGAAAGACTAAGAGAACGAGACAGTTAATCTTCAGGAGGATTTTGTTCTTATTTAAAAGGGCGCGCAAACCAGTCAACGATGACTCGACACTCAGACGAATCGGATCTGTGTCAGGAGAAGCTTAAGAAACACTGAGACACACACCTTTAGCTGATAACGCCCACTAAGTTTAACCACATGCTCGAACATGTTTACTCTCTATTAAATATTAGTGAAATTCAAAGTGCTGGTCTGTATATCTTCATAAAAATGTGGTTTATCTTTACAACATCTGCCAATAAAGATCTGCTCATAAAGGCTACAGCAAAGTGGTCTAGAAAGCAGGAGACTGTGTAAGTGCTAAATACTAATGTCAGCAATCCTAACATGTTCATATTCAGAAAACATCAAAGATTTGTTGGGTTGTTTCTTTTGCTTTTGGACCAAAGTGATACACAGACTGATGATGCCAATCCTAGAATCACTTTTTTTTCTTTATAATGATTTAAAAAGCCTGAAAAACTCACTCAAAATTGTAAATGGCCTTTTTCTTCTATAGTGCTTTTCTACTTGAACCTCAGTCATTCACACACTTTGCTTTCTGTCTGACATTCACACTCTGATGAACACATCAAGGGAACTTCAGTTCAGTATCTTGCCCAAGGATGCAGATGACCTGTGCTCACAGCCACCTCTTAGAAGACTTCTACTGATCAAGTATAAAAATACTCACAATGCATTTTTGCATATAGAAAGTGGAAGTGAAGCAATGAAAACATAAAGTTCCTCTGTGCTGTAAAGGTACAGAGTGATCAGAGTGAACCCAACAAGACACCTCCAGCTCTGTTGGGTTGATGAGGTTTAAAAGCCTAAATCCTTCAATTCATTCAAGAGGACCCCAGAGACTGATTAACTTGTTGGAGGGAGCTTAACCCTAACCTATGACATCTTACAGAAACTTTCAAAACAAAAGTCTTTTTTGGAGCTGCCTTTAACCAAAACAGTGGGCATTTCCTTTATGGTTTGGATAATTTACACCCTGAAACACACTCATATGTGCAACAAGTGTGCCAAAGTGATAACCACAGAACCCAAAGCCACTGATAAGATTTTGACTATGAGTAAAACAGACCTGCGGGCCATTTAGCTTCACTCGAAAAGGCCCAATGTTCTCTTAAATGGAACAATCACCGGCCACATTTGTACTTCTGTCTAAGCAGTTAAAGGTGGAGGTCACGAACGCATCCAAACAGCACAGGGCTCTCTCTCCCATCCCCTGCTGTTAAGTAAGAAAAATCCAAGTTAAAAGAACCAAGATAACTTTAACTGCATTACACTGAAAGGATGGCTTTGTTCAAGCACTGCTGCAAAGTAGATTAAAGCCATAGCCATCTATTACATTCAGCGCTCAGAGCAACACTTAATTTAAAAACCCAATGGGCCGGTCATCCGACTCTACATCAGTCTAGCCTCTGTTTACTTTTACTCACTATTTAACTTGACATAACAAAATTAATCAAATTTACATAAACGGCTGTATGAACAAGCACAGTGCAAAAGAAAAACTACAGCAGCTACAATAGAGAAGACAGACTGAGCCATCAGAGGTGTTTCTTCTGCCGTCTCTTAACACCTTTTAACAGATCTTCAGAGAGAAGAAGATGGTCAGAGGCTTAATGTGATGCGTTCCCTCTCTACTTAGGTCACAGCGATCTATTGCAGGCTTTCCCCTACGGAACAGTGTGGTTGCAGTGACACACACACACACAGTCTTTTGGCAGAACATTAAAAGACACAAAACTTTCTTTGTGTGTTTCAGTTCTGTCATTACTTCTGACAAAAGACAAAAAATTGCTGGATTCAGATTAGCATTTTGCCTGAAGATTTTTTCCGCATCGGAAGTCTTTTTCATTTTAAGTAATTCTTTCTGCTCATATTTCTAAGCAGAATTGTTTTCTTTACCAGTCCCACCCATGATGCTATCAAGAAAAGTATCCCCTTTCTGATTTTGGCATTCTATCTTTTTTTTGTAATATTCAATTTCCTGCTGCAGTTTATCTCTTTTTTAAATCTTTAGCTTTAGTTTCTATCCCAAAGTTTTGGGTATGCTCTCCCTTTGACACTGCTGCCTGGCTGGCAGCTCAGATCCAGATGGATTACTGTAAGCCAGTAAATCTCTCCGGGTCTGTGGACCAGTGGTGACAGGTGAAAACCTGACGACCTGTGCATGTGTGCAGATGAGTGTGAAGGTTTCAACCGCTCCCAGAATAAAGTGTCACCATCACAGTCCGTGTCTCTTTGAAGCAGTGTAGCACGTGATATTTTATGGCTAGGTGACCACACACCCATTAACTTGGAACTGATTGCAAAAGGCTGACCTTCCAGGAAACACCACCAGATATGTGAATGTGAGCTCGGGGAGAAGCATGTACAGTGCATGTCAAACCCAGTATGATCAGTAGGTATATATACATGCAAAACCAGCAGTCTATTCATCTATCTGTCTATGTCAAACACTGGTTTTGTTAGTAACCTTTAACCTTTCATGTTCCTGGAAAAAGAAAATCCTACTTCCATAAAGGTCATAGTTCTTGATTCTTGTCTACACAAGTTTCCACTCTTATATTTTAAACCCACAGTGCAAACAAACACTTTAGGATAGCTTATGGACCCGTGTTTCCACACAGTTTGGTATTTAAACCATACTTGTATCAGATTAGGATCAAATTTAGAGGAGCAGCAAGTGATATAAATAAATACCTAGACACACCACCATAATCCAACATAATGGACTGACGCCTGTTTTTTCCAAATGGATTGACCAGTCTGGACAGTCGACATCTATGTTATTACATCCAAACAAAGTGAGAGATAAACTTGTATCAGAAACAGGTGTTCTTTCAGCTGGGATGATCTAGAGTTAACGCTTAAAAGCTATAAAGTCTGCAGTTATACTGTGAGAGTGTAAACAGGAGGGTCGGGGACAATTTATGATATACTCATGAGACTTCGATACCTTTAGCGCGCACTTCTCTCCAGTTTTCTTGTTAAAGCACTCGAGGACTTTGCCGTTGATCCCCAAGCCCAGAACCTGATTGGAGACTTTATAATCGTCCGTCACCGCGTTTCGCTTTATCTCCAGTTTAGGGTAAGTGGGCATGGGGAAGTGTGTGGACTCTGCGTCCTTCTTGTCGGCGGCTGGGAGAACTGCCGGCTGCTCTTGCTGCAGTTTCGGGTTGCCATCCGTGGAGTCTAACTCTGTCTCACCAGCATTTGGCGGTTGCAGAGCTTTTTGCTTTCCGTTTCCATTTTGCAGCATGTTTTACACCGGCTTGCTGTCAACAGCGGTGCACAGAGGGACAAACTGTGAGCAACTCTCCGGATTAACGCGATGAGTCCAGCCCTCCTCCGGTAAATGCGTAAAGCTGAGACCTCTAACGCATCCGCCTGTCCCGTGCAGACTCTACCACAGTGACTCCACTCTATCTTCACACAGGCTTACAAGTCAGAGTCCATTTGGGGAAACTACACTATAATTATATTCTTTAAATGTAGCTCTCTGAACTTTAGCGATCCGGGGTGGCCCGTGAGAGAAAATCTAAAAGAGAATTTGAGCGCAAATGAACCATTTAAGAAAATTCCAGTCAGACGTGTTTGGGGGGTAAAAAAAAAAGGGAAAAAAAGGCAGTGGTGACGATTATCTGTTGATCTCGGTTTCCCGCTGATCACTCCTTCAGCTGCATTCACATGGCCAGTCGCTGTCACAGTAGTTTAAGCGCCACCCTCCTTCAGTCAAGTCATATTTCTCAACTGACCTACGCGGCCGCCTTAAAGGAGCAGGACGGATATTCAAGCATCAAATGAGCGCTGCGGGGAGGTGAAACTAGTCAGTGGTAATAACGGTTGTATATTTGGCTGTGCAGAAAATACACACAAAAAAGGATCCAATTACCAAGTGATTTTAGTGATGGTAAATAAACACAGAGGATATTGCTTGTGAACAGTTTATTAGACATTAAAGTAGATAACCAATAACTAATAGCAATAACTAATATAACTAATTTCTGGTTCAATAGTCCAGTGCACAGATGAGTGCAACACCCCGTTTGACCCAGTGCCTCTGGGTGTGATGTGTTGGCAACTCCAATGATACCACATAGTTCGTAGAGTGGCCGGTGGTGGACAGAGTCCCTGCAAAAGCACACAGAGCACTTCAGTGACTTAAAGACAAAAGTGTTTTAAACCATTTCTGTTTTTTCATCGCTACACTGAGGGAAGAATTTGTGAGCAGCCTAAGGTGCCAAGACGTTGGCATTGCGAGTGGAAAAAACTGAGCTGCACTTTCAGCACTTTCAGATGCTTCATGAAATTGGACCCTCACTGGAGTCTATTTTGGGTGAGTAATAAAACCAGCAAACAGAGATACGCACAAACCTATGACGGCACACCTACTGACTACAGATCATAACCTGAGCCAGAGTTTCACAAACATGGACTTTTCTTTTGTTTTTCCCCCACAAATTTACAAAAAACTCGAATTAATCTATATTATTTCTTATAATCGCTATACTAATCTATATCACTCCTCTATATACTGACCAGCTCGTGTGAGTGTCTTGTAGATAGGGCATACATAGATCCCTGAGGTTGGAGGCTTTCGGTTGGGTTTGGGGATCAGCCAGATGACGGCCATTTGGGTGTAGAGCTCCTTGGGTCTGGACTCTGCGAGCTGACCTGCCTTGTTATCCCAGCGAGCCCCCTCCAGGAATAGACCATGAATGTAGCAGCCTGTGTCTGGTGTTTCTGTTATCTCTGACACTGACTTCACTAATACCTGAAGGATAAATCATCACAAAAAAGTAGGTCAAGACCAGTGAAAACCTGGGTTAGGGTTGGGGGGTAAAGTCATTATGAATATAGCACTTTATATACATACAGATACGAAGCAATGTTCTAAATCTGTAAGACTGTTCTTTTAAACATTGCTGCTAGTGAGGCAGCCTACGGTCTGACCTCAAAGTCAAATCCAATTGTGTCAATTGAGGTGCCGGAGCGACGGGCATAATTCTGGAGGGTTCCGGTGAGAAAAGCCTGCGGGAAAAAGAAGCCGCTAATCCAGAACGCAGGTGGAATGCCGTTAGAGATCCATCTCTGTAGGAAATTGATCCTCTGAAGCAGGTCTGACACCCAGGAGGCCAGAGGCTTCAGAGACGGGTAGGCCTGAAGAACGAGAACAGCGGAGTCAAACTGTTGTATTGGTTGTATGCTCTGTGCATTCTCAGAAAGCACATTATTACATTTTAGGAGGAGAACAGAAATATCACCAAAACTTTATTTGATTTTCTGCCCAGTGAAATGGCATTTCAAATATTCAAGTCACAAGTGTGCACAATCTAGTGATACAAAAATTTGAAGAAAAAAAAAGGATAACAACAGAGAGAGAAAAAGAGAATACATTCACATGTGCAGCCCCTGCTACAAAGTGAGTCACATGTAAAGTAACAGCTGTGTGTGCCTTGCCTTGGCTTTCCACATATCAGGCACCGCATTGTTGAATAAGCTGCGGGCCATAAGCTCGAGCGCTGATGACATCACCACTGAACCTTTCAAAGCCTTCACAATATCTCTGAGACTCAGAGAGATGACCTCCAGCAGCTTGTTATATCTGAAAGATAAAAAAAAAAACATAATTACAAGTTACTAAAGCACTAATAACCACATGCCCACAGTTTGAGTAAAACGCAATTTTCAGGGCATGACTAACCAGAAATCTACTAATATGTGTGAGGTAATGAGACACTCCCAGATCAGGTTGATTAATGTGCAAAAATTTCTTTTTGTGCATAGTTCCACAAAAACAGATAAGCATTCACCTTGCAGAGGAATGATGAAATGACCCCGTATGTTTCATTCCTCCTCAAATTTCTTCGTGATAACAAAAAAACCTTCAATTAATGGACAAAATATTTCTACTCTCTATATATACAAAAAAAAAAAAAAAGTTTGTTGATCAATACGAATGACTCGGGAGATGCTAAGTCGGATTCTGGGACCTTCAGCCTCCAGACTCACTCTGGAAATATTTCTGACGCCAGCTACATCAGCTCATACACAAGTATGATTACATAGTTATTGATATCTATTTGAGTGGTGTTTCTTTTAAAAACCCTTTTTGCCATTCCACTCTGCTCTTATAATGAAGATCAGAGTGGAATGACATTTTTTAACCATGTAATTAATTGTTTAATAGTACAGCCTAATGTTACCTGATGACCTCCTGGATGAGCACAGTGTTCATGGACTCCTCGTAGAGCACCGGGTATTTTCCCATCACTTCTTCAACGTCAAAAGGAGGAGGGATCTTTTCAACGATGCCTGCCACTATCTCCTCCACTATCTGTAGCGAAGAAAGAAACACAGATCATAGACAACACATCACATGCCCCGCACCTCTCAAACTCTATTTAATTACAAAGCAATCAATAACAATTAGTGCTAAATTGAATTATTAAGCAATCAATAACATGATGCTAGTAGTAATAATAAAGACATCTAAAGACAAATGAATCTGTATCGGTACCTCCTCAAGAGTTTTGCCCCCAGCAGATGTAGCTCGGGGCTGGAGATGAACCACAGCTTCTAACAAGCCAAAGGCCTCATTCTGAGCAAAGCTGATGTTAGCGTTGTCATGGAGACCAAAGATCTCAGGTGTGTCATTGATGGGCAAACCACGAATGTATGCCAAATAACCCTAGGGTCACAATTGCCATGACAGCGAGTCAGTCAAGCAGTCAGTGTTTGACATGATCAGAGTTAACATTTTACAGTATTTTTAACAAAATGTCTTGATTGGACTGCATTTCTAGTCTAAGCTTAAATCACAAGCTTTCAGGCTTTTCTGCAATCTGTGTTACTGCAGGCAAATACTCACAGCCTCTCTTGTTATATTTCCTTGTTTGGGAATGGCAGCAAGAAGAGAGAAAACAGTTTCTATTGTTGTGAACTTGTTAAAGAACAAACTCGCACAAAGGGAAACACACTGTGGCATTGCAGCACAGTAACTCCTGTGATAGTTTAACTTCTCTGAGCTGTGGAAACTTTTGTTCTCTATGACTGATTTGTATTTGATGGCTGTGTGACTCATGGTGTTTTACATGACTGATGTTTCCCCCCAGGCTTGGCTAACTCAGCCTTACTTCCAAAAAATGCATATAGCATGACTCTTTTCTGGTTTTTAAAAAAACATATGCCCCTATTTAAGTTTGATAAGGCACACACTTGCCTTTTATACTTTGCTTTCCTCACAATCCTGTTATAAACTCAAAATTATGTATAGTGAACAGAGAGTTCTGAGTTTATCTAACCTTGATATCCAGTTTTGTGTCTATTTGCCGGTAGACTCCAGATGCAGAGTAGACGTGATCACTACTGAGGACAGCAGGACAATAGAAGTCCTCCACCACACTGAGCAGACATCGTCTGTCCCAGTCATCTGTCACACGGCCACCATAATTAATCTCTCCTGCAGTGTATTTTAGAACCTGGACAGGTGGAGGACAGCAATGGGAGACAGACAAATGAACATGCTCAGCACAGGCAGATGCACACACATAATTTCTACCAAAAACCAGAACACAGGCGTCTTTCCTAGATGGCCTGTGTTTCTGCTTATAGCTTATACATCAACTATCTGTAAGAAACATTCTTATAACTGTAAGAAACAGTATGTATAAGTAGGAGCAATTTGAAACATCATCTTCAAATAGGTAATGAAACAGAGACAGAAGTGTTGCCTCCACCTTGTATGGGATGTCCTGGTACTCATCCAGGAACATTTTGAGCTGGCTGATACAGATGTTCAGGTCGCCATCAGTGAACTCATAGGGAATGTTGAAGCCCAAAGGGCCAAACTTTCGTCTCTCCAAAGCAATTCCATGGAACAGGCAGAGAGACAGCAGCAAAGACTTAAAGTCTGCTGTCTAGACAAGAAAGAAGAGTAGAGGAACCATTCATAGCAAATCTACACACTGGTTTGAGAAGACTTTACTATATGTTGTCAAACCAAAGCAGCAGGAGCTAAATATGGGAAACCAATCAGAGACACTAGAAGTACTTGAGACAGACCTTGGTGGAAGAGGAGAGAAAATCATTAGTGAGCCTCATGTAGGTTTTCTGTAGGTTGGCCTTGATGCCTCTTGGAGGTTCAATGGTCATCTTGGAACCATTCTGCAGAACAGACACCGGGAACTTATTGCTGGGAAGACTTGTGAGCCACAGGCGGAAGTTCTCGTGCACCTGTACAGGAAAAGAGACAGATTTTTCCCTTAGAATATAAAGGATGAAAAAGCTCTGTGTCCTTGGCTAGTCTAACATATACACACTGAGGATCTGTTTTGCTTCTGGTTTATATTTGTGTCCTCTTGTTGTCACCTTTAGTGGGTTGATGTTTTCAATAAGTCTCTCCAGGGTAGGCATCCAGCTGGGTGCCAGATGACAGTTCTGGAAAAAAACCCAGTGACCTCTTTCCATGGCATCGTGCATCATACTCTCAGCCCAGGGGCCCTGAATCACACAAATGACAGCATTTCTCATAGGTTTAATCATTATTGGAGAAGCTGGTCTCATAAATAATATTTTGACTGTGGGCCTCAGTGCATCTCCCTACAGCTGAAAGGTTTTGGACACTCAGTTGAATGCAGACAGAAATTGTGAAGGGGGGATACAAAAAGCCTGACACGAGCCAAGATCACGTAGTTGCAAGTAATGTGATGCTAATGTCTATTGAACGGCTAAAGTGTGCTGCTAGAAGAATGTTGCCAGCACGGTTTAAGGTTTTTGGACACTGAGTCTGCATTTATCATTCAAGCTTCTTAAGCTCATTTATGGCCCCTAGAGTACATTGTCCTGGAATGGTCATAAATAGTGAAAACAATTAGCACAGAGGTGGTCTCATTCTCATTCTCACCAAGACAAATGATAGTGGCCTGGTTCAGTGAAAATGTGATTTACAGCATATCCCTGTGAGTCAGAGAGTGTGTGTTAGAGAGAGTGAGAATTCCCAGGCCCCCCTTCTAAAACTGACCTGGCCTTGGCCAAGAGAGATGGCGCTCATTTTCTTGGAGAATTGCATGACATCAGCAAATTTGTAGAGGTCAGCAGCAGGGTCGGTGCCAGGGGACAGAACAAAGATCAGGGGAGTGGAGGAAGATGACTCTGTGAAGACGACAGACAGGTCTGATGTCTGCAGAAAGATGGAAAGAGAAATAAGCCATAAATGATGTTATCACATACTGTGTCATAGTGTCATGTTACTGCACACAACTGAGATTTACTATGCATTTTAAGAAGGGGGAAGTACTTTACCTGAGGCTCTATGAAGCGCTGTCCTAACTCAGCAGCAACAAAGTCCTGCAGGCCTTGAATGAGGCAGTCAGCCCTCAGACAGCGCAGGACCAACAGCTTCTGGAAAGAGTCCAGGATGACATCCCACGCTCCTGGGAGGGGCTCCCTTTAGGCAAATATACAGACACAAGCACAGCTTGTTAGACACTCACAGCTTCTGCAACGTACAAATGAAGGTGCAAAGTGTGAATGTGTTAGCACGGTGTTTGGCTTTACATGCCTGTGAGGCTGGCTACTGTCAAAAATTTTCTTGAAGCCTTCCAGATGTTCAGGGAAGCTTTGCGCCAGGTTAGAAAATTTTTTCAGAGTGCTGAGGCCTAAAATGTCCTGCCAGGCACGTTCTGACAGCCAGCTTACTGCTGGATTGGCCAGCTGTTGGACAGGCATTCCTCCAGACAACAGGTAGCGCCATTCGACCTGTCAAAAGGAGGCGATGCAGCTTCATCACGTGTATTTAGGCTGCTTAAAGAAGATGACACATCCCCTTCTTGCCGTTACTCACCATGTCAATCTTCTTGTCGTTCATCATGATGCGAGCGCACAGGAGAAAGGCAAACATCAGTTTGTGTTTCTCAAACAAGCTGCGACATATATTACCATAGAGGCTGAAGGTGAAATATTCATTGATGTTCCAGATTCTCTCCTCCACTGTGTCTGTGTGAAACATGTCAAGAAAAAAGGTGCTACCATAACATTGTTCACATCTGGTTCTTGTGATTTTGTTATCTTCACACATGTAGTTCAGTGTATAATCTTGCTGACTACCTGCACTTCTAGAGTTGGCAATACCAGACAAAAAGATTCCCAGGAACCACTCCAGAGAGTACTGGTACATTGGGTCAACATTGGACAGATCTGACACGCAGAAGAAGAGGATCTGTGCACGCACAGCCACAGGGACATACTCCAGACGGGCAGCATCAATGTCCTGCTCTGTCTTTTCTGCTGCCTTCACTTTAGCCTGCCAGAAACCCCGACATCGAAAACAGTGCAAATGTGGCTTAAAAGTTTAATGATGCATTACCAACATTTTATGAACAAGGGTGTAAAGAAAATTATTTAAACACTTCCCTGATATACGATATTGGACACAAAACTTTTCCACTGCCTGACCTTGATCTCTCCAGCTTTGATCTTTGAAGCCTCCAACACTCGGATGAGCTCCTCATTGTCCACAGGGTTGCCCTCTGTGGAGCTGAGTCGGAACAGTATCTCATCCTCAATTTCTTTCAGTTCCTGCTTCATCTTGGCATTGCTGGTGATTAGCTGGTTCTTTGCAACCTCCAAGTCTTGCTGCTCTTTAGCCACCACCATCCCCAACAACTGGTCTTGTAGACCACTGAATATAAATAGAATGCACAGTCCCACAAATTCAGACGGTATGAGTAAGTATCACTAACAGAAACAGGTTTGCAGGAGTCAGGACAATGTCCAAGCAATTACATTTTAACATCCTGCCAATCTTTTCAGTTATGGACTAAATAAATTATAATCACAGCAGATACTAAAATTAAAATGTGTGTTACCTGGGTGACAGGGTGAAGTTTATGAGTGTGACTTTGGCAGAAAACTCTGGAGAGTAGTGTGGGTTGGGCAGCTTGGTTGTCAGGTACATCTTGAAAGACTCGTGGTAGTCGATGAGTGAATCGCCCAGTTTCAGTAAAGTATGGCCTTGCTGCTTAAAAGTCTTAATAGGTGTGAGATAAACATAGTGGTGTGTTAGAAAGGTGAATAACACTGAAATAAAAAGAACCATTTGTTTGCAGCAGGTGTGTGAGTAATCACCTGTTGTAACAGGACAGGTTCTAGAGCAGGATCTAGTTCTTCCCCCACATTCTCTAAGAGGCAGGGTTTACCGAAGCGGATTGCATTCTCAAGCCTGCGCAGGAAGTCCCGGTCACTGAGTTTCACAACCTCCAACCCACTGTCCCTTTCCTGGGTGACCACAGGAAACATTTATGAGTAAGCAGTAAATCAAAAATCTATTTAAGCATGTATGTGTTAATAATATGTCCAGAGTTTGTTACACATCACTGCAGGTACCTGTGATGTTGTTGTTAACATATTAATTATGTGCACTAGAAACTTTATGATACCGACGCTTGATCATATATTTACATATCACATTAAAAAAAATAATAATTAAAGGAACACTTTTTAATCAGAGTATAGCATCAAGATAGTTAAACTTATGGGATATTGATGTGGTCAGTTAAGTAGCAGTTGGGGTCAGTTTCAGTTTCAGTTGCTTTGGTGTTAATGACATTAACAACAGGTACACTGGAGGGTCAATGAGGCAAAAACAGCAATAATTTTACAGGTAGAGGCCACTGACATCTTCCCCTTCTCATCTTTTCAGCCTTCTGTAGGTCAATCATTTTCATTTCCATCAAACAATGTGGCATCCTGTAATTCCTAACACAATCCCAAGTAAATATCTGTATAGTTAAATGTATGTTAAAGTGTTCCTTTATCTTTTTTGGGCAGTGTATATCCAAATACTGCTCTTTTTCTTCTCTCAAGTTTTGACATAATCAGCACAGTTTGACCTCACCATGTTTTTAATCCATGTGTTTGCTTGTCCCTGAGGATCAATGAAGAGAGCCCAGCGCAGAGAGTACTGAGAAATCACACCATTTTCCACAGAAAGGTTGTCCTTGGGCAAACCTGCTATCTACAGGCACATAGAAATAAAAAATAACATTAACACAATAAAAAGTCAAATTAAAAAAAACAAAATAAGCCACTCCTATAAATAAATTGCCTCCAACCTGCCAGGTGCGGATGTTCACTGGATCTCCCAAAGTGGTGACCAGGTTGGGTCCATCAGTGTGTGGAACACCCAGCTCTTTGAAACCTTTCAGCAATTCTTTAGCCATGGCTGCTCGGTACTCTCCCTGCCCCCCCCCCCCCCCCCCCCAAAAAACCCCCCCAAATAAACAAACAAACAAACAAACAAACAAAAAAACAAAAATAATCAACACACAAATTATGCTTCATTGATAACTGCATATACAGTATATTGTATTGTGGGAGAGGACCAGATGGAGACATGCTAAAATGAGGAATATAGACAGATACAGTGCAACATTTTATTATGATAAACTTACAGTGAAGGGTCCCAAGTATGCAATATATCCTGCAGACAGAAGCATGTCACCGGCTACGTTACTGATCATGTAATCCAAATGTTGTACTGTCTCCTTCCAACGCACTTTTTCATCTGCCAATCCACCAATAAGCTGGGAAATATAAAAACAGACTAACATTTAAGGACACATAGTAACTGGTACCGTAAACCTTTCTGCTTTCTGTTGTTTTATTTTTTCATATTTATGTATATGTTCCAAACAGTTTTAGTATATAGACTGAAACAATTGCATTACTATATAAGTTAATGTGTTGTTTCTAACTGCTTGATTTGGCCATGTGGGTTGTAACTGTAATGCTAATTTTTTCTCCCGGTTGTCTAACCTTGTCTGCTCGGACGAGGCGAGCCTCACATAGTTGATACTTATTGTCCAGCTCGTCCTTCTTAGCTAGGCAGTCCTGGTACTTGGCCTGCAAAGTGGCAATCCCAGCTTCAACTCCTGCCAGTTTCTCTTTGGCTTTATCCAGATTTCGCTGGGTTTCTGCTAAGTCCTCTTGGGCTGCCTGGAGAGCTATCTGCACGCAAATTTACACATTTACTGTTTTGATGACTCTGTTATCTGAAAGACATATTACTATATCTATGTATGTTACACATAGATAATTAACACAGTTTTACCCTTTTAGGTTCCACAGCCTTCGCCACAAAGTTATATGCATGCATGGCTCGCACCCACTGGCAAATGGAAGTGCAAGCTTTGGAAATCTTGGCAATGGAAGCTGGCTGAAATTCCTCATTATCTATATATGGCTGGATTAAGCTGATCACATTCTCTGGGATGTTATCCTGCAGTATAGGAGGCAGAAAAAGCTGCATTTAATACACTGCAAACATCAAACACTGAAACTTGAAGCATAAACTCAAATTTGAGAACGTCAACAATAACGTTCTCGTCAATACATACTACACCTTATCATATTTGAAGAGACTTTCCAGAAACTTTCCAGGGTCCTGGAGCAGACCCTTCCCAGGCTCCCAGTAGTCATCAACCTTGGTGCCAGGTTTCTCCCCAGGTACCTTTTTGGGTTTGATGCCTTTCATAATGCACACTGCTTCAATAACCAGCTTTACACCTTGAGGAGGTCGCTGCATGGCTCGCACCTATATAAACCCCCCAAACAAAAAAACAACTAAAAAGATACTGATACTGTACATCTGCACATATCTGATATGTGATAAATATCTTAGCCAGTCATTATCAAAATCCCTGACCTCAGTGACATCATTCTTGTTGAGTGACTTGAGGCTGGCCAGGGCAGCATCCAAGGCTGGCAGAGCTTCGTCTAAGTCTCTCTGAGCATCTGCTGCAATGGCTCCTGCAACACGGGCCTTCTCTGAAGCTTTTGCCTCCTCTTCTTGCACTGACCTACGGGTCTCCTCTGCAACCACTGTGTCTTTCTAGTAATGCAGAGTAAGAATTACACTCAACATACACATACAAAGCATACACACCTCATACAATGCTGAACAAAAGAAACTGGTCCCAGATTTGGTTGCTCTAACTCTGACTGTATTGTGGTCAAGAAAACTACATTAATGTTTTCTTACTTTAATGGTCTCCATGGTAACTTTAGCGTCCTTAGCAGCCTCCTCCAAAAGAGGTCTCATAGTCTCCAGCTCCTCTTGCATTTTACTCACACCTTCAGCAGTGCTAAGAAGCTACAGGACCATCATATAACAGACATTCAACTAAGACTTCTCATTAAATGCATGAATTTAAACCGTGAACCATGAATTTTCTTGTTATTATGCAATGCCTTGCCTTCTCCAGACCAGTATTCATGCGTTGTCGAGCACCAGACAGCTCTTCTTTTTTGCGTCTAATGAGATCTGAGAAGATTTTGAACAGTTCCAGGTAGCTTTTAGGTGTGACATAATTGTGTCGAGATAGTTCAGCCATGTACTGTTCACTCTTCCTGGCCACCATCTGGTGAATCCTCACACACATTGTTGTCTACAAAAAAAAAATCAGTTAGGAAAAAAAAAATATAGTCACTAGTGTAGCTATTTGTGTCACCTTACAAAATCAAAGGATAAAACTGTGTTGTAGAGACCTGGAAGCTGCTTTTTGTGTATATTAATGCATTAGAAACTTTTACATTTGCTCTAAATCCAAACAGCAGAAGCAGAAATGCAGATTATTTGCACAGCAAAACACAAACCCGTAACAGCTTAAGAGTCATTTTTCAGATTACTGTACATTTTCCCTAAAATTTCCAAACGATTCATTTTTATCTCTTAGGTCTGAACAATTTTGTGCATAGTTGCAAATAATGAAGGATTTTAGAACAGAGCAGGATGTTTTTTTTTTAAACTTATTTGGCCCTTAATGTGAAAAAAGAAAGCATAAAGACAGATGCTGACTATATAGGGAATAAAAATGATCAATTAACCCATGAAAAAGGAAAGCATACAATGCTAACTCTCAAACTTAACACCAGTGGCAAATTGGCTTCATGTTTAAATGTGTGAAAGCTATCACCATGGTTGCTACAATGTCTTATTTTTATTACATATACTTTGAACATAGTGCTTTCTGGCTTTGTCTACATGCATAGACACAAAATCCAGGATTCTCACCAGTCCCCTCATGGCAGTTGGGTTTGCTTCCACTTGAGGTATCTCACTAAGAAATGATGTGGCCACAGCCAGGAGAGCCTCCTCTGGCCAAGTGCTGAACCAGTCTATGGTACAACACGTCACCAGTGAAGGAAACTGCCTCATTCGTGCACGAAACACCTCACCGATGGGACTGTAGTGGAAAAAAAGAAGAATGGAAATATAAGCAGCAGGAAAGGGAGATTACACATTAAAACTCAGCGTTACTAACCTCATGCAGAGAACAGTGTGAATATTGCTGCGAACTCTCCTGATGTAGGCAGCCATAAGATTGGCTTTAGTTGGCTGGTGGCCCAGGTCTAGCACCACTGGCTTCATTCCCATCAGGATACGCTCCTGCTCATCTGATGTATACAGGTTGGGCACATCACCGCTATTCAAAATGCTGTTGATATCCTCCAGGAACAACTCACTCTTAATCTGGTGATTGGACATTTAACAGTTAACTTTTAACAGTGAGTTTAAAAATTGACTCAGGTTTTGCATAGGAAGTAAAAGTACATATCCACACATGTAGTTTCTTCAGCTTATTATACAGTCAAGAATATCAGATGGTAAGAATGTGCGGCAGTATACCTGTGTGTCTACAAAGAGGAAGGTGATCTGCTGGTTCTGGAGGCCTGCCTTGAACATGATGTTTTTAACATCTTCTCTCCACTCAGTGTGGCCATAGTTCTTAGAGAGCTCAATCTGGAAACACTTATATTCTGATCTGAGTATGAACAAATGCTTTGTGAAAGCTGAGCCACAACATGATTGGAGCACATTCTCCATGTTTCTATAACAATTAAACTTTAATGTAAAATAAAAGCAACCAAAGGCTGATAGTTGTATGTTACTGAATCTACATCTCAAATACATCTCAGCTATAAGAATGATAGGAATCTTACATATAAGAGGCCAGCTTAGTGAGTGACTGGCGTCCACTGCCACCCACTCCAAGGAGCAGGGCATTGCCTAGGGGCTGCCGCAAGATCCGCCTGATACGACACACGTGCTCAATGGCGTCCATAAAGAGCACCAGCTTCATCTTGGTCATGCTGATGTGATTGTAGTCTTCCATGTACTCCTCCATTACTTTTACCAACTAGACAATTTCATATAAAGAAAAACAAGATTAAAATCAGTTCTGCTGAAAGGAGAAAAACACATTCATGAGGCCAACAGAAAAAGATCCATGATTATAAATCAGCTGTTTGAAAAAGTGAAAAGAAAAAAAAAATCACCCACCGAAACAATTTTTAAGGCTGGAGTAACAGCGCTCACCTTCTCTTTGTCATCTATGAGTTTATAGCCTTTGTGGTCAGCTCTGGGATCCATGAAATCTCCGTACAAAACAGGATGGCAGGGGACAACCTCTTCAAAGCAGCAGTCAAATTCTTCAATGCAGTCTTTCAGGACCCCTTTGAACCACTCTCTATCCTCATCACACACCAGGCGGTCCTGGAAAATCCGGCAGCTTTCGTGGTACCACAGGTGGAGCAGTTGTACTTTATCCTAAAATAAACAAGCAAAAAAAACCCAAACAAAAAAGCTAACTTTGGACTTGGGATTTTAAAATAATCTCAGCAGTTGCCACTGAATTATTAATGCTCCGCTCATATCTGTAAGTCCTGTCGTCTGAGTTTTGCAGGTCGATCTTAAAGTGCTATAATGTAATGACGTTACTTATTTCATTGGTTACAGTAAAGAGTAAAGTCATGTGACATTAGGAAACGAAAGGATAGACCTACAACGTATTCAACATTATAAATATGACTATTTAATCATAACTACCAACATAACTAATCATGTCAGACTTACCTCTATCATTCTAGCTTCAGCCATGAGGATCCCCTGAAAGACTTTGGATAGATCTCTGAGATTGAAAGTGTAATGGGATTTGGCTGGAGTTGGGAGCAGCTGGGAGGTAATGGTAGAGTAGACTCGGATAGTGGCATCTACAAGAGACTCATTCAGTGGCTGGATTGTTGGTACGGGTGCTGATAGGAAAAAAAGAGAGAGATAGAGAGACACACAGAGAAATAAAGAAATGCATTAGATTGGAAGACTTTCACAAAGCACTGGTCCAAGTTTGTTTTTTCCAAAATCCTCCATTTAACAATTGAGCTGTTTTACCTGACCATAATTCAAAAACACTTTGGTTCTTTTTGTATTAAAGAAACACACGTATAAAACTGACTGAGTATTAGGAACATTTCCATTTTCTGTATTCCTAAACTCACTGCCTGGTTCCTTTTTATTCATATTTCCATGTGAAAGAGAACAAATAATGAGCCAGAAAGGTTTTTAGGCTAATATCTATCCTGCATTCACTAACATAACGTTAACATGTGGTCTTAAATTCAAACCCAGTGGTAGGACTCGGTAGTTCTGCTTACCCATCCAACTTCCTAGAATGGTAGAAAAAATGTTTTTCTTGCTGGCATCATCCAGTTCAGTAAAGGACAAGAAGTTGAAGTGGCGTGTGAAGCGATGAGTTATCGGGTTTCGCCCTCCACCTGGGGGTCCCATGGCACAGGCAAAATTGATATCCACTAGTTGCCTGAAAGTCCCTGTGTACAAACAAAAAGAGAACCTCAATACTATGAACGCTTCATTTCTGATCCAAAATATTGAAATAAAACACAAATTTTAGTGTTGGAACATGAACGATCAATGTTGTAAGAATGCCCTCAGATGGTACAACTAGGCAATTAATACAAAATGAAGCTAAAAGGTTCAAATGTTTACACAGAAATATTCCTGGGAACAGTAAAAGTGAGAACATGAAATAGGCTGAAAGCTCTCACCTATCTGAGTCCTGTCGTACCAGCCTCCGTGGTCCATCCACTGCCTCAGCAGTTCAATGGGAGGCTGAGCACCATAGGTCTCCAACATGGGCATGTTTAGGTCATCGATGAAAAATACAAAGTACTTCCCTATTGGAGGTCCAAACACACCTTTCCACCTGACACACAAGCACATGCACCAATCAAAGGGCGAGGCTCAGCGATACTGTTGCCTTGCTGAAAATATCTAGTTGGTTTAAGTTGGAACACATCTCGGTACCTTTTGTCTACTTTGCTGTCAATGAAATCTTGAGTCTGATTGGCTGAAGTGCGGGCAGAGAACATGAGGAAGTGCGTGATATACTCAGCAGGCATGCTATTTAGCAACTTATTTGACATGGTCAGGGTCTTTCCTGTGCCAGTTGGCCCAATACAGAGCACCTGGAAACACACACACACATTAAACAGATTAAACTGTTTTAATCTTTTCAACATTTTCAACTTTCCATTGAAAACCTTAAAAATTACTTTAATTACAGGAAGCTGCACTCACAGGTTTCTTGTTGGTTAAAAGCATATCCAACAGGAAAGACATTCTCACTGTGTCTGCAGTTGGAACAATAATGTCTGAAAAATTTGTTTCTGGGGTGATTACTACACTCTCTGCATACTTCATCCAGCTGACCCACTGGACCTATAGTACAGAAAAAAGGCTGACTCAGCAAAAAATGAATCGATAGTTTCATCTAACATCTATGCAAAAATTTCTGTTCGTTTACTTTTCCTCCCTCATCTTCATCGTCACCATCCTGATTCCTTATTCCATCATCAAGTCTGTAGTCATACACCGAGCCTTCTTCTGGAAAACACAAGTTGATCTGAAGGAGAAATACATTTACAATGTTGAAATAAACTGCTGTCAAAAATTATCCAGTGGACATATATTATACTTAATATATATTCAATGTGTCTGGGATGCCAAAGCAAAGATGATAAGCTGACCCTCTCTTCTGCCATTTTGTTTCTGAGCCACGCACTGAAGCGCTGGCAACTAGCTGCATCTCCTGTGGCTCCTACACTCCACACCAGACAGAAAAAGAACCAGGGCTCAATCAGCTCCTTTAGATGGTCCAATTTCGCTTGAGGTGGTGGCCTCTCACCCTAAACAATAATGAAAGACTTGTGAGGGAAGAATGAGTATTATAAGAGACATTCTGACACAGCCAAGATTGACACGAACCTCTTTAATATTGAAGGGAGTGAAAAAGCAGTCCATCATTTTAAGCAGACTACAGGTAAGGTTGCTGTCCAGAGATGCGATGACCTCCTTTACTGAAGTGCGGACAAATGTAATGGAGTCCTGAATAAAATACAGAGAATTAAACTGTTTTTATAAACACTGTAACAGCCAGAAGCTTTAATATTGTACTGTCTCAGTTATGTTGACTACTCTTTTACCTGCAGAAACCTGTCAAACAGAGAGCTGAGCATCTCTTTGTATGGTTTCAGGGCTTTAGGAATTTGCCTCAGCCAGCACTCTGTGAAAGGGGTGAGTCCCAGAATACTTGGCTCCAAGTAAACCATACCACAGCGAGACACTGTAGCCGGAGACGCAACTGCCAGGTCCTGCACCTCAAACATCATGGTCATTACCTACTCGAGAAAGATGCAAAACAAAATTGGTGAAGGGATAACAGACTGACTGAAAACCCAAGGTTGGGAAAACGAAACCTTCATCTTACGTCGGTGAGCTTAATGATTTCGCCAGAGCTGAGACAAAGCTTTTTGTTGTCATCCAGGACAGTGTTCAAGTTCTCAATCCACACAGCATCCACTGGCCCGTCAAACATGTACCACTTTTTCTTCTGGTCCATAGATGCTACGCCTTGGCGAATAAGACACGAGAGGATACCGTCTGTCCTACAGGGGTGGGAAAAAAAGCCAAAATGTTGGTGCCTTTTTTTAAACTCCTCTATAAATTGTGTCAGAAGGGGCATTCTTACCACTCATGTGTGAGCAGGTCATACTCTCCATAAAGTTGTCCCATGGTAATTGACTTTGGGTTGAGGACATATGTTTGAACAGCCTCGTAGACACCACCGCTCACAGAGGGCTGGCCCTCCAGAGCTGTTATTGCTGCACCTAGAATCTCATAACACTAAAATGCACAGTGTTTATTAAGATAAAGTAAAACAAAAACATTAAACACAAGAACAACATGAAAATGACTCACTTTGGTTTTCCCTGATCCAGAAGGTCCCACCAACATCAGGCCATGTCTCACCACAGTGGTTTCATACAGCTGAATACACTTATTAATATACCCTGGAATGCCCACCAGTTCTGTTATTAACTCACTCAAAAATAAAGACAAAAGAAACACTTTTAGAAACACTGACCATCGACATCTTTAAGGTTCTTTGCGGTGCAGACATTACGAATGGACTCTTCCAGTGTGCCATAATTGATCGGCTCCTGTTTTATCTTGGGGAAAAGATCAGACACGATGCCATTGAAGAGCTTCAGGTCGTCCTGTAAAAACTTTGGTACATTGACATCTTGAATGGCCCGAAGACAAATCAGCTCCTACAGGACAGATTGTAAAATAATATCATTTTTAAATTTGTAATCAAAAGATTTTTCACAGCTCACAAATCTACTTCTAGATACACACAAGAGAAAAATAATGGCACCTCGTTCATGTTAGGATTTTCCCTTTTTAGGTTTCCAGCAGCTGAGATCACAGTCTTAACAGCTCTCATACCAAAATCATAATGATCCTTCACAGGACAAAACACAAAGGTCATCACAGAGTTCAACTCTTTGTAACATTATGACTGTACATACAGTTTAATGTCCTATTTGCCAATTTTACAAAGTCAAGAACTAATAAAAACAAAAATGAATTTCTGTTCAAACTGACCAGATTTACTGCAGTTTAGTTCTCATCATTTAGTAAACAACAAACATGAACATCAATATTAAAGCAAAACTACACAAACCACAAAAAATTACCAGAAAAAAGCAGAAAATTTGAAGACTCTCTACCAATGAGTGATAAAAATGCTCACTGGTAGAGAGTAGTGTATCACTCCCAACTGTGGCAGATTCTGTATAAAATACAATCGTTTCAGTTTTCTGCTGTAAATGACACTGGTGGTGCCATTTATAGCATCTATGAGGAGGTATGAAGACTCCTCTGAGTTCATACCTGAGAGCTCAGCTGTTCAGAGGAGAGTTTGAAAGTTGTTGTGATCTTGTTGGAGAGAACTTTGGCATCACTGAAGCCAAATGAGTATAGGGAGATCTCAGCTATCATCGCATAGTTAGGGACCATCATGGCCACGGGACGAAACAGGGCCTGTGGAAGATGTGATCTCATTTGTTGAACCTCATCAGCTTATCCTCAGTGTTACAATGACACAATTACTTAAGTTCGAGTTATCATGTCAAACCTTGAGATTGTCAGGCAGTTCTGTGCGGCCAGCATAACCAGGATTCATAGTGATGAATACCGCACAAGAGGGGACAAGAGGGATCTCTACCCCCTCGAACACAAACCTCTCTGCCTAAAAAAATAACATACATAACATGCATAATTATCTTTTATAAAAAGAATTAGGTGAAATATATGTATACATATTTAAGTGATACTTAAATCTGTAGCTGGTAGGTAGGGGGGTGTGAAAGTGTAAAAAAGTGCAATCAGCTTCTCACCCGTTGCTGCTGGGCCTTTTGTATAGTGGTGATCTGCTGCGCCACCACGGACAACACTTCAACATCAATACGATTAAACTCATCAAAGCAGGCCCAGGCACCAGAGCTACAAAGTGTGAGCCAGATAAGGAATCACAAATGTACGGTGCTACATTTTGTAACAGCTGAATCATTGTGTCATACCAACAAGCTGTTACCTGGCCAGTCCTTTGAGAAATTTGCCCATTGCAATAAAGTCCAGCTGATCAGAACAGTTGAAAACTACCGTCTGGATCGCCAGAGCCTTTCCAAGGTCTTTAGTTGTTTCTGTCTTTCCTGTGCCTGCTGGACCTGCGGGTGCCCCTCCAAACTTCAGGTGCAGAGCTCCTGTCAGGGTCAAGTAGCATCTAAAAAAGCCAGATTAGTGTTCAAATTGGTGAATGATATTCAGTTAAAAACAGGGTAGAGTAACCTTTACCTGTCAGTGAGTGGAGTGATGACCAGCCGCCCAGAGTTACCAAGGTACTCGTAGCCATACAGAAATTCTGCATTCACTGCGCGGATATACAAATCACCTTTTGCCCAGTAGTATCTACAAACAGCATCGCATAAATGTAACACTCCTTCTGCACCTACAATGTTTCACATGAAGAAACTCCAAAGTTCAGAAGTAAAAACAACAGCAAAATAAGAAGGAAACCTTAGTTGGCTGATCCACTCAAAGTCATTGATGCTTGAGACCTCTTGCTCCACCATTTTGGCTGCTACATCTTTAGCATGGACTTCTATGACAATAAGAGCAGACAACACAGCTCGCTGCATCTTGGAGAGCTGTCCTCGCACAAGCTTCACCAAGTCCCCCAACTTCACAAAAAAAGGTAGAATGTTAACAATGTTGTTAGACTCTTGTGTGAACAGTGTTCAGTGCAATGAGAGCAATAAAATGGCAATATTTTTGACTGGCTAGTCTAAATCACATCCACACCTGTGTCTGTAGTTGGGGATAAAGACGAGTGGCTAAGTTTCTCTGCTCCAAAGCGTCTGACACCTCAGCGGTCCAGAAGACCTGACAGCCTGCTATCACCACTTGACCAGGCCATGATAACACCCACTCTACACGTGGTTGCTGAGAAAAGAAATCACATAGCATCTTATTGTAATGCCTATTACGTGTGAAAAACAATAAAATTCAGGTTCATGTACCTCATGGTAGTCTTTGAGTGACCGGTCAATGTTATCTCTTAAAGTAGCTTTCATAGACTTCTCCACATCCCTCAGCCAGTCCTCCACATTACCAGTAGGACAAACTGGAAAGAACAGTTTTACCTGTTCCCCTTCTCCAGAGTACATGTGTGTGATCTGCAGGTCTGACTGAAACTGAAGCTA
Source organism: Perissodus microlepis (assembly GCF_051167445.1). NCBI lineage: Eukaryota > Metazoa > Chordata > Actinopteri > Cichliformes > Cichlidae > Perissodus > Perissodus microlepis. Next base: position 9,543,549 of record NC_140465.1, read on the forward strand.
AGAAATGACAGAAATCCAACTTCACTACTTAACTACTTTAGCCATGTTTTGCACATGTTGTCTTAACATGTAATAGTGAGCCAAAGCAAACCTGTGCAATATTCTCGAAGCATTTACGCAGGTGTGGCTGAACTGCAGTGGGATCTTTGGTTTGGGACAGAATCTCCAGGAGCTCATCATCTGACAGGAAGTAAAACCTACAAGCAAATATTTAGGGTGCATCAAACACAGTTACTTTGTTACCTACACTCAAAATCTTTATAACAGGAAACAGGAAAAGGCAGTTTTGAGGGGTTTCCTCACTGTTTGGGATGTGGAAAAAGGTGATTTACAAAAGCTCTTCACGTAAAATTAAAAAAAAAAAACAATTAATTAAAAAATATATATATTTTTAACACTGATCCATTTTTTCTGTGTCTTACCTGGGGAATAAACTTCGTTTCGTTTCCAAGTACTCACTGAGACCCTTCTGCACCTGTTCCAAAAGTCCGTTACAATTCTTAAGTTGCGTTAGTAGATGAGCATCTGGAAACAGTTCGATCACCTAGAAACATTCACAAAAACAATCATATATAGTCCACAACAACTTGTGAACCACCAGTATTCTCTAGTTCCACACAGAACTCTAAGCCTGTCTCTGACCTTTCGATTATTAAAGGCACTTTTCATAATACTCCTCCAATTTTGCTCCATTTGCTGGTATCTTTTTCCTTCTGTAGGCAGCTGCTGATTGATGTCATCAGAACTGAATATGGGTTCTAGGTACAGCCACGAACGCTGGCACATCAGCCACTCCTCCAGTACATCCTGTATACACCAAAAGAGGGCAGCAGCACAACATGAGAAACACAAATCACAAGACTTCCACAGCTGATAGGTGTCTATGTTGTGCACCTGAGTCATTCTGAGCTTGCTCTCCCAGGAGCTGATTCGTGCCTCAAATGTTTTTTTGAAGGGTGACAAGGACATGCTCTGTGTCATGACAATGTGGTCATCGAGCAACTGAGACACTTCATCTGGGCTCGTTAAAATGTAAGTTCCTGTGTTCTTGTAGGGCAAAACATCAATGACTACTGTGGACCACTCTTTTTCCATCTTTTCCAGGGCCTGGGTGAAAAGGTATGGGAGAAAAGAGGAAGCAGCATCGGTTTTAGCTAAAAAAAAAAAAATCACACATTGACAGTGTACATAGCCAAAATGAGTAGAGTCCCTAGTGCTTTAAAACAGCAGAAGCATCCCTAACTGAACTACATTTTGCAGAGGATTAAAAAAAAGACACAACATTAAAATTTTTTTACAAACACTATATGAAACAGTTTAAACAAGGATTCTTGTTCAGCAGCACCTGTTCAATAGAGTATTCTTTCCCAGCCACCTCGGCCACTTGAGCTATGTCATCCACGTAGTTCTGTAGGCCAAGCTCCAGGCAGTGAGACAAGGTCAAGTTGGCTTTAGGCATGACTTTAATTTGAGTGCGTTCTGAAAGCATCTCCCAGTGGCGGCTCTTCATCCCTGGGTTCCTAAGTCCCTGAATTAGAGGGACGTAAGGACGGAAGTCCTCAATCTTGCTGAGAATTAGATTTGCCACCATTTGGCAGTCTAGAGTTGTGTAAGACACCAAGAAAAGCCCATTAAAAAACAACAATGTCAGTCATATTTTGAAATGGAAGGCACAGCTTTGTGAAGTTTAAATGGTAATACACGTATCACCTACCAGGAATGTCGTTGAACTGTTTAATACATTTGTGGATGGTCTTGTAGGCTTCAGTGACAATGTGCTCAACCTGCTCAGGATCAATGGAAGACAGTGGGTCACAGAACCAGCTTTCACTCCAGTGTAGCCAATCAGAGGTGGTGGTCCATAAATCTCTATAAGGCTGGAAGTCTTTTACAAGCTTCTGCACACGGTCATACTGTAATAAACATTAATGCCCATAATAAATAGATACTCTTTAGTTTTTGAATTAATCACACAAAAATCCTTTAACCCGAGCCACTGTTTTACTTACATTTGTGACTGTCATGCCGAACAAGCGTTCCCTGTTGTTGTAAGTTTGGGCCATAGTTTGGCACTCCTTAAGTTGCTTGCTTCTCTGTCTGACCTTGTTGGCCATCTCATGGGCATGATCAATGCCTCCTTGGCTCGCAAACCTAGCAACAATCATCTAGAAACATACAGTGACTACTTTAGAACCATGCAACATCAGTATAATTAGAAGCTCTGTCATATATTGGACACATGCGCTGCTCTAAGTGTCTGCTTAATAAAGCAAAAAACAATTCAAATCAGTTATATCTACATAGCACCAATTCACAACAAGAGTTGCTCCAGGGCACTTTATTTTGTAAGGTAAAGACCCTACAAAAATACAGACAAAACTCCAACAAACAAATGACCCCCTTTGAAGATGCTCTTGGCGACATTTGGTATAAAAAAAAACTCAGTTTTAACAGGAAGAAACCTCCAGCTAAAAGTCTGTGAAGGTTCTCAGTCATCCAGGTCATTGTAGTCTAAGGAGCTTGGAAAGAAAAGCTAAAAGTAAAAAAATATAGTAGATTGAGTCGACCTGTAGATTAGCTAAATGCTCCTCAAAGTTGCTCTGCTCAGTTAGATGGATCTTGCGGAAGCACTCCTCATCCTCCAAGTGCTGGGTGGCTACTGGTTCCATTTGGTTGATTATCTTTTGTGGCCATTCAATGGCTTTCCACCTGCACAGATAAGTCACTATAAATCTCACAAAGTCTCCTACAAGGTATCTAAAACAAATTCCCTTTTAACTAACGATAATCATACACTTACTTTTTGTTGACATCATTGTTGGGAAGAGAGTGGAAAAATTCTTCTATGAGCTCGTAGTCTGACAAGGTCTTGGCAAGACGTTCCTGTTTGCAGATTAGAAAAAGAAGGATGGATTCATAAAGTAATTCTTAATTTAATATGTACTACAGAAACACCCACTTCACCCATTCGACCTTGTAACTCTTAAGCTGTTCTGGGATTTGTTTCATCCACTGCCTCTTTTCACTCAGTTCCTCGATGCCAAAGGGTTTCTCACGTAGCTTTCTGTTAATAATTTCACATTCTTCACATGCCTACACATAAAAAAATAACCAAAATTTAAGAGAAAAACAAGAAAAATGTCATTTCAAGCTGAATTTAAGGATGTCTTTAAAAATAAATAAAAATAAATAAATGAATAAATAAATAGCAATTAAAGTTATTATTATTCATGTTCTCAATAGAAGAAAATATTTAGCCTTACCTGGTCAACCTGAATACGTAGCTTCAGAGCAAGGTGGTCTAGTAGTGCCGTGGCTAACTCCTTTCTCTTTTCTGAGAGAGACTTGCGTACCCCGTTAACACAAACATGAAATGGACCAATCACTAGGGAGGATGGCAAGGACTGTTCAATTATTCTCTTTTCTTTGAGATGCTGCTGCACCTCTTTTTTCAGTTCTTGGGATGTCATTTCTGCATCACAAGATCTGGTAGCCAAATGATGGGGACATGAGAGAAACAGAGAAACAAGAAAAGCACGAGTTCATTCAGTAATAGGCCACATATCCAACAGACCCACATCTCACACTTGTGAAAAGTGGGCACATCACTGCAAACACAGACTTACGTGAGAATGTAAGCTTGCATGTCCAAATTGTGCAGCTCTAAGTACTTCTCATACTCAGCAGCATAAGCCCTGAGGGGTATGGTTGCTTGTATTAGAACATTACGGATCTTCTCCCTCAGCTCGGTTATTTGTGGTTCCTCCAAATGCACTGACTCAAGTAAAGGCTCCCCAACCATAAATAACTTCTGCAACACAAACTGGTACAGGCACATGCAAAACTATTCAAATATCAGTGTCACTTTCAAAATTCATCATTATAAGAGTATATATCCCCCATTTCTTTGCATTTTACTTCCAAGGAGCCAGACCTTCTTCTGATTTTCCAAAGTAGTCTTGAGCAATAGTTATCCAGGCTTTCTGAAGGTCTTTCAAAGTTCTTTGGACATTGGCTGCTTTTTTTTAAATTAATTTATTTATTTATTAATTTTTTATTTTACAAATTTTAGGGTTAGTACTTATTTTCAGAGAACAATTCAAACATAAAAACGGTGCCTAACTCAAAGGCTGCAAAGGTCCACTTTTAAATTGTATCTTTAGGCATTTATTGTTACAAGTCAAAGAAAAAACGGTAGGCTTAAAACTCTATCTACAGCAGATAAACAGTATCTGAAAGTCATGTAATGTAGAAATAGGTAAAAATACAACAAAGATCTGAAACACGGCACTTAAAAATATATCTGGCTCTTGAGTTAATCCATCTAGCTTCATCAGAAATGGTCTAAGTTGAAGGGTGGCTGTCAAGTAACCAACCTTATGGAAAGGAAACAGGGAGAAAAGGCTGAGGCATGCTGAATTATAAAAGAACTGGACTGAAAACCAGTGACAACAGGTCATATGGAGTGAGTGTCCATCTGTAAGACACAGTGGAGACTCTGTCATGAAACGAAAGACAGCTCACATCCAAGGAGCTTTGAATGTCCTTGAAGAAGCCTGGAAAACTAATCCTGAACACTACACTCTCTTAGAACGCCTTTCTAAGAGAGTGCAGACTGTGCAGGAGAATCAAGGTGGTCATAGTAAATACTAATCTTCGAGCTCCTTAGAACTACACAAATTCTCTGTTTTTGTCTTATATACTTTAATTCCATCTATGCTCGAATGTTTCCGTCCCATTTTTCCTAGTAAAATTTGACAAAAAGAGAGACTACTTAAATCTTTTTTTCAAAGTACTATATTTTAAAGCCTCATTGCATTCTCATTTGTAAAGTATGCTGTATTACTCAGGAGATTTGATTTACCCTATTAAGCAGAGGCACACTACGTGTGCACATAATGCTGTTATCAAACAGGTTCACTGTAGATGCTGAAAAATTCTCCAAGGGGGTGCTGTAATGAACCCCACTCTCATCCAGAACCAGGTCCACCAGGAAAATAGGATTCTTCTTTGGCCTAGACATGGATAATTGTTATATTACAGACATAAATAATTATTATTTTAATCAGTTATATTTCACTCATTATTACAAAGTCCAAAAAATGGGAAAAGCAAAAGAGAAAGTTGTGCAAATGCATTTTATTGTACTTGTAGTGGCTAGTGATTAGGTCATTCCCCCAGACGAAGTCCTGAGGACACATCAGGACATTGTGGCAGGCATCCATCACGACCTTGGTCAGGCTGACCAGTGAGTTCTTCACAAGGACGCGGAGGGAGTCCTGCATGTTGTAATGCACCAGATTGAGGAGTTTAGACAGCTTAGAAACCTTGTAAGTTTCCCAGCAAGTCTCGTTTATGTTGTATGTTCCCTTGCCCATATTCGCAAGGTTGTACCGGATGCTGTTGCACAGTGTGCTGGTCCAGTTATCTCTAAGAAACAGGGTTATCTGGATAAGGAAAAAGAGGTTAGATTAAGATATTTATATTGGTAAACTTGTAGTAACAAAATGAATAATCTCCTATGAGCTTATTAAATAACTACAGACGCTATCTTGTTTATATGGCTAAGATGTATGTTTTTGTTTGACTGTTCTTCAAGTCAGAACAAAAAAGGGATATGAAGACATTTAGCCAGATTTGCCGGAGCAAACTCATTTCTGGTGTAAAAACAAAGTACTGTTGAAATTTGAAAAGATCACGCAGTGGCAAAATTGCATGTTAGAGGTGAAAAGTCTGAGATTATTGTGACTAACTCTGTTGCATATGGATGTCTGGGAGTTTTTTTCTTAAGGCCCAAAACACAGAGAATATCTAAATCAAGTATGCAAACAGATTCACTAACACTTGCAACTCACTATTTATTGCTATTTGTGCCAATATTTAACATTGAATTTGAAACTTTTTTGCACTTGATAGTGAAATGAACTATCTGTGATTTGCAAACAGCACAACTTTTGTAAATTACCCATAAAAATGACCACAACTATCAGCACTATTTGGGGATTGCACTCACAGGCTAATTTGCCCTATTTAGTAACCCCGGCCGGTAAACACAGGTTTTTACTTGATACTCTCTCGGTGCAACAGTACCTGAGTATGCGTCTGAGACTGGTCAAGTTCAAATTGATCCAATGGAAGTGGTTTACCCAACATCAAGTTGAACAGCCTCATGTTTTCTACTTTTTTGCACTCATGCCACATTTCAGAAAGCACACAGATCAGCTCTGGCCTAGTTTGCATGGACTTGAAAATAAATGCAGCTCGATTCGCCTCATAGGCAGAGTAAGGAACCAGAACACACCCTGCATAGATAAAACACAACAGTGTTTTGATTCTGAAGGTGTTAGCAGATGCTACATTTCCTTAATTATGACCTGGGTGACCAGGAAGTGCATAATGCTAAATATCTTACCTTGTGAGGGCACATATTCAGGGTCCTTCTGTGGCAGGGTGATATATGAAAGGTCTTCAGGGCAGCTCATCACTACTTTGTCAAAAATCAAGCGGTTCATTGTACAGTCATAATCCAGTCTGACCTCCTTCTCCAAGCCTGCAACACACGTCTCTAAACTGCACACACAATATTGCGTTTATCCATCCTGTTAGTTAGTAAAAAAGCAGATCATACAGAATTAATAAGACAGGATATCACTCACTTTTTCAGCTTAAGGCCAGGAGCTGAGAGGGCACGTCGTTTGATTCTCTGGAGACTATCAGTATTGAGAGACGGTGTTTTCCTACAGATGGGCATGCAGTCCACTGAAAAGTGGTAGAAAATAAGTGCCTCTGTTTCCTCTCTGTAGCGCAGGGCAAACTGGACCCGCTCAACAAAGACACGTGGGTCTTCAGCACAGAATAACAGTCTGATCCTGGGTATCCAGTACTTACTGCCTGCTATTAAAGAGTCTGTTTCTATGCAGAAAGAGGGCGACAGATCAATGACATGGTCAGTAACAGCAGAGAGAGAGATGAAGAGACAACACTCTAGAGTTACAACAGTTTAAAGACATTGAAACCAACCAGGGGATTTACTCTGCTTATGCTCTTCATTTATATCAGGACTTCCTTTTTTGTCTGTCTGGTGGACCTTCTCTACCAGATACTGACATTTCTCCGTACAGTAATCAAGAATTCCAACTAAATGCCAGCTGTACTTCGGAGGTGGGCTCGCGCTTGCAGACTCATCTGCAAAAGAACAGAAAAGAGGGATTTAATAACACATTACTACATTTATTTCTAAATTCACTGGTGTCTGTGTTGTATTGTTGTATGGCCACTTATAAATTGCTTCTCATTACCTTTTAATGAATATCTTAAATTAATCCCAAAAAAGGATTAAAAGGAAGAAAAAGTGCCAAAAAACTTGAGCACCACACATTGTTGAAATGCAGTCTACAGATAAACTATATCCTAAGTATCATTTGTAACAAATTAAACACCATTTAAAAAAACGGCTGAAGATTCATTGATTCACTGATTTTATATTGACCTTTGCCTACATAGATCTACAGACATTAGGAGGCCAAGCTCCAACTCCAAGCGCAGCACCCAATACAGCAGCTACATGTACATATCTATGATACTTTACCATTTGCAATTTCATCATCTGTAGGTAGCAGGGCTTTTCCAGGAATAGGTTTTCGATCAGGTGATCCTTCAGCATTGCCCAAAGCAAGCCAGTCTTCTGGAGTCCGGCAGTCATATTCTTCATTGTCAAACAGCTTAATAAAAAACATGGGAAAGTTTGGTGTATATAACATTATATATAAATATGGAAAGTATTGCAATGAGAAAAAAAAAAAGTCTAAAAAGAGGGACTTGATTGGACAGTTGTGTAACAGGCTCACCTCCAGTGGGAGGAACAGCGAAATAGGACCGTCTGGTATGGTGTTATTTTTCAATGATCTTGGCAATAAGAGATCAGAATCTATGCCCTTTTCTGCCAGGAGCTCTTCAACATGTAAATGTAAGTATTCCCTTCGACATCTGTTAGCAACACAGTATATAAAGACGCAGTTATTTCACAGCAGTACTTTGAGATAAAACAACTTAATGACTCTACTAAAAGCTGCTGTACAATAAAGGAAAAATGAGCATGTATTGCACACTATATGAGACGTGACCACTGAATTTGGTCTTGCAGTATTCAAAATAACCATGACTACAGCAGCAGATGCCATGTGTAGTACACAAAAATAGTACACACCTCTCTATCGCTAATTTGCGGGGGATGGAGCCAGGACGGGTTTTGTAGGGTATTTGGACTTTGGGTTTATCTCCACCCCGGCAAAAGTATGGATTCTCCGAGAAGAATGAATTATGTTGTACATGTGGTACAAGGCAATCCTCAGCAGCCCATCTGGGCCGATGAGGTGGAGTCTTGGCGACTGCTTTTGAAGTAAACAGAAGTCATATTTTACAGATAGCACAAAATGTTTTGGGATTTTTTTTTTCTAGGAGATTTAAAATAAAATAAAAAAAATCAATGCAACAATAAAATATCAGATGTCTAAAATGTCATACAGCACTACTCACCCTCCCGTGAGTTATGACCAAATGTCAGCATGGACTGAGGCTCTGACACCTGCTGGGCATTAGGTGTACAAGCCGCATACACATAAGCAATTACTCAAGAGTTTCTCATCAGAGCAACAACAATCAGTCATTTTAGAGGAATCAGAGAAGCTTTTACCTGGAATTTTAATGTAGAGATTGTCTCAGAGAATATTCCCCTCTGATCTCTCATAGAGCCTTTCCCCACTTTGAAGACATTGTATTTCTGACGAGTTGAAGGCTTGGGCTCTGGAGGATCTCTGGGTGGATGAGGTACCCCGGAACCAGGAAATCCTGTGTTCTCACTCTTTCGAGCCGGATTTTTAAAAAATGTATGTGTGAGCAATGACAGCTGGGTTTAGTCACCTACTTCTTCAATGATATGATATAACGAATATTAAATGTGTATGAAAAGTTGAAGCTTTATATGTTGCACATATAAGGTTATACACGCGTTACTAAAGTGGATAATAGTACAAAACGTAAAAGGGAAACTAGACATTACTTAACGCTGAATACACGACGTACGTTAAACGTATGTTAAACGTTTTGCCCGACTTCAGCTGGAGGTAGTCTTTTCCGACAGGGTGTTAAACATACGCCGGGTGCTTAGCCTTAGCATTCAGCCTTTGTGATTGGCTTTGCTGAACACAATTAACGAGTAGCATTTGGTAATTTAACTCTGTAAGCAAAAGGGGAAAAAATAAGTACGACATACCATATTTTTCAATTCAGTTGCAAGCTGTTACAGGTCTTTTGTGTGTCCACCACATAGCTGAAACGGAACTGTAGAGAATCTTAGTTTCTAAGTGGAAGTACTGTTAGACGCAGCAACGGTTGTCATGGGGACGAAGATGATAGTACAAGTTGACAAATCTTTTTGAGCCATATTGGACAACTTAAGCAGTGTTTAGCCTATTATGTCAAACATACTGTGCCACTTTACGCTATTTTTTTAGCACTATATTCTCTCCTGTGACACACTGAAAAAAATATTTCTCAGTATATACTGCTGCTTCATTTTCTTTGCGGTAGTTTTCATCATATTCAGCAAAATCTGCAAAGCTTTATGTAACTTTAGACTGGTTATCCTTTATTTTCCTATAATAAAAAGCCTTCCCTTCACATGTGTTGGGTAAAATCCAGATTTTAGAAAAGCGCATGACCTGTCGAGTCAGTCAGAATGTGGGACAATGTCTCAAGATGTGGGCCAGGGGGGCAAGGAATAAAAATACTGAGTAGTTGCGATGTGAAGGCATCTTGGGTCCTTAATAACTCACACACGCTTGCCCTGGCAATCCGTGACAATATTAGGCTAAAGGAAGAACAATGTTAATTTTCCCCTATAATTTATTTTCTTTTTTTCTATGTTGTGAACAAAAAGACTATCGGTTATCCATTTAATCTAACCTGCAGTGGCGACGGATGCATGTATGTCTTCCAGGTATGAGTCTCTTCCTGGATCAGAACTAGCAATAGAGCACACATCTGCTACCCTTTCTTTAGGTGTCCAAAAGTCTCACATATTACAGAAGTTGTCTGTGGCTGATATAATGGAGAGAAGGAAGGTAGATGTGTTTTATGTGCAGAAGACCAGGTGAACGGGGAGCAAAGCCAGGAGCTTTGGATGCGGATTCAAATTGTGGAAGAGAAAGTTAAGAAAGAGTAGGGGTAATCTTGAAGGAAGAGTACGTGAAGGGTTTTGAGGAAGTGATGATATAGGTGTGGTGAGAATAAGGCACGACGGGACCACAGATCATCATTCAGAGCCATTTTTATTTACACTCACCACAACACCACACACACCTGAGTCCCTGTGTTTTAACTCGGCGGGCGTGATTACGGATGCCGTGCAGGTGCGTCCGCCCTCCCACGCGGCAGGAGCAGCCCTTCACCCGGCTGTTCCCCCTCCTCCGGCAGGCGTAGATCCCCGCGCGCCTCGTCTGCCACGTCCGGCTGCTGAGGTGCCTCACGCGGCTCCTCCACCGCTTCACTGTCCTCGGGACACACCTGTGGGGGTGGCGCCCAGGCCCAGAGCAGCGCCGCCAACTCCCCAATCCGTTCCAGGTGGCGCTCGGACTGGTCCCACAGCTCTTCATGCTGGCGACGCACCTCCGCCGCCTGCTCCAGCTGGGCGGCCGCCATTTTGGCCACCCTCTGGGCCAGCTCCTCCCTTCCCTGGCTCCGATAAGGACCCGCCGTGCCGCCTCCTGGGTTTCGGCACCAATGTGGTGAGAATAAGGCACGACGGGACCACAGATCATCATTCAGAGCCATCTTTATTTACACTCGCCACAACACCACACACACCTGAGCAATGTTCCCTCTAAGCTGCGCACGTGCGCAATTGCGCACTGCTGGCACGGTCTCTGCGCACAGAAAATCTGCGTTGCGCACAAAAAAAATCTAACCTGAATTGAAATTAAAATTAATACTTTAACAATTCTGTTTTGCAGTGTTAGTCAGTGAGTGACTGGCTGCTCCCGAATGGGATTAGAACGATGCCACTTTATCCCATAGTCCAGCCAATAATGCGATTTACATTCGTATATACGCAGCTAATCAATGTCATTGACAGGTTATGACAGCGTCTTTACGTGCTGACACCGGTGTTTCAGCTGGCAAAGCGGTGGCTGATGTGGAGTGAAGCCACGTTAATGACAACGTGTACAACCATTGGAGATGTGAGCAGGACAGACGGAACAATTGACGGAAAAAGTGTGGACTTTATACCAGTTTTTAAATTGTGTTTATAGGCCACGTAAAACCAGACTTACGATAAAAATTATGTGCAATGTTTGGTTTCCTTGCTGAATACTGTCGTTGTTTATATTTACTGCAGGAAGAAACGGTAAAAACGGCGTTTTATAAGGAAAAAGGCTTGAAAGCACTCTCCGCCTGTGAGCAAAAACAAACTCCACCCCCTCTCCCTTTCCTATTCGTCCAAAAAAAGTACCATGTCGACCAATCAAAAAATGATATGGCAACATGGCATCTAGTTGTTAAGAAACGGGGGAAGTTTTAGGAGTGACGGTGGAGTGGCACAAATAATTTGTGAACAGCAGAACAGCTGATTGTTCTGTAAATAGTTTGAAATGTTTATTTAAAAATGCCTTGGCTGCATTTAAAAAAAAAATAGGTGCAAAAAACTTTGTTGTTTGCCAAATTCAGTTACTTTTTTGAAGAAGTAACTATATAATTAACTGCCCAACATTGGTCATTATATACTGTATTTTGCAGACAGAGAGTTACAGGACTCTCTCCCAGACCAGACTCATAATACAAATCAGAGCTTTATAAAAAAAAAAAGAAGAAGAAAAAAGTAAGTTGTGTTTTGAAATTGGAGTTCAAGTTATTTTTTACTTCAAATAGTGTTAACATACTACACAGGTCAATGACTAGATTTTTTTTTAATTTTCATTGTAAGTGGGCTAAAGCAGTTAATTAAAAGTAGTCTAACATAAATATAAATGCTGTAATTTGATTATTTTAATAAACCATGTAACTTGGATGGATTCGATGCCAGCGTGACCACAGTGCACACGTCTGATGTCGCTCACAGTGGTCCAAGGGATCGCTCAAGGAGTTTGTGTGTTCGCTCAGACACGTGAAAAATTAGAGGGAACATTGCACCTGAGTCCCTGTGTTTTAACTCGGCAGGCGTGATTACGGATGCCATGCAGGTGCGTCCGCCCTCCCTGCACGGCACCGCAGACCACGCCCCACCACAATAGGATTGTAAGTTTGAAGCTTAAAATTGAAGATATAATCTTGAATATTTGAATGCCCCACATCTTGGATATTAGTTCAACAGAGAGAGGAATTCTAAAGTAAGTTGGATGAAGTGGTAGAGTGTGTCTAGAAATGTGGAAGGACAGATAGTGGTGGAAGGAGGAACATAGGGTGGCATAAGGGAAGCATTTTGTGTATCCTCTGTACAGAGGAAAGAAGAAAAAGGAGATTGGTAGTGAAATGAAGAAGAGTAGAAAAGCAAGAGAGATGAAGAAATTAGAGTACTGAAAGGTGAGGTTTATGGCAAAGAAAGACGTGGCAAAGGTAAGGCGTTACTGTGAGTTGTATGTGAGGTTGGACACCGAGGAAGGAGAAGAGGATTAGACTTGGTTTTTCTTGGCTAGACTGAGGGATCGAGCTGGAAAGGCTCTGCTTTTCTGGCTGCTCTTAAAGAAAAAAAGACCAAAAAAAGGAGCTGCTGCTTCTAGTAATAACGTTGAATGTAATGTCTGTGATGATAACATAATGGAATGCAACTGGAGCACACACTCCCCTGACCCTAAATGTTCAATCTTCTCCTCTCACGGTGTAGGAGGTCAGTGTCTCGTTGTAGCTAGGTTTGTGAGGTGATCTAAGTTACTGTACCCAGCTCCTATGAGGTACTGGTCGAGTAAAGACTTACTGACTTGATATGGGTCCTATCGATGTTGTAATTCTGTGCCACACATATCTATCATTTAGGATGGGCTTGCTTAAATGCTTAGCTAGGAGTCTTTTTCTTCACTGTCCTAGACTGAAAAGAGCTCCAAAACGATGATCTCACACAAAAAGGACATGAAAATAAAAAACTTCCCTAAGGAGCTAAACAACCCACATCTAATGACATTATCATATCAGAGTGCTCTCAGCGCTTACATCATCCTGACCACAGCAGTTTATTAATGATTAACACATGCCAGAGCTATTGATTACATCAGCGAGGAGATCCGGCCGATAGAGGTTCCAAAGAAACCCACACAAGAACCACAAGTCTCTGATGAGGTGGTGGTCCTCGAAACAGAGTTGCCTATCAAAGTCTGGCCGACAGTACTGTAGCCATCTTTGGAGCCAGGAGCCCGCCATAGAAATGGGACTTGATTGGACAGATGGGGCCAGCAACTCTCAATGAGTGGAACTGATTAAACTCTAAAAAGCTTTGTTACAGCCTTGATCCACCCTGTATTTCTCATTCTCTCCCAGGAGGCCTCTCTCTCTTTAAGCATATTTGCACTGCACAAGACAATGTGGCTTGCACAACACTGGTCACTATATTTTTCATTTCCAGTTAATACTTGTACAGCTGCTGTTATTGTGTGTATATATATATATATATATATATATATATATATATATATTTATTTATATTTCTTCATACATTCTTATATAGTTCTATACCGTGTATTGTGTATTTTGTTGTACAGTTATTTTATTTTCAACTTTAATTTATATATTTTATCTTATTCTTTCCCAGTTAAATTTACCCTTCATTCTAATTTGTGTTGTACAGTTATTTCATTTTTAACCTTAATTTTTTTTTTTTTTTTATATTTTATTCCTTCCTAGTTAAATTTACCCTTTTTAATTTTTCATATTTATTTCCTATCTTATTCATAGCCTTTTCCTTTTGGTCACGAGCAGTTGTCTAAGCATTTCACTGCATATCGTACTGTGTATGACTGTGTACGTGACAAATAAAATTTGAATTTGAATTTGTAATTTGCTAACTCCAGCAGCCTAGGAGCAGAAGACTGACAAAAGAGATCAGCTGTTAAAAGGACATGAAGAGGAGTCACTTACATAATCACCAGCAGGTATAATCTGTCCTCATCTCTGCCACCTCCCTACTACACTAACAGTGCTGTCATGTTGGGAACACTGTGCCTTTGCCAGTATACTTGCTATTTTACCCTAATGACATCAGCATGGGCTGCTAACTTTAGCTCCTCCTGTAGGCCAGATGTTGGTTGATAGGATCAAACACCACTTATTCCTCCTTCGCTGCCTCATTGTTGGGCAGTCCAGGAAGGCCTTAATGGTTGCACAGATTCCCACATACCTCTTTTCTTATGGAGAAACCACAAATCCAACCACAAAAGTGGGCACACACCCCTGTTAGAGTGTGATTTATTTATTTATTTTTTTCACATTTGCACACTTCAGTGGAAATATACAAAACTATGCTATACACTCCCAGGGAGCATCGTTAAATGTCCTGAGAGTATGGATAACAAATGCTCGTAAGGGATTATATATATTTGCACATTTAGACTCTGGAGCTCAAAACCCTGGAAACACAGTGAGAATAATTTACACCTAGAACAAACACCCCGTTTCGAAGCCCTTTTTCTTATTTAAAGGGCATCTGATCTGGAAGATAACACCACAGTGGTCAATGAATGTCACGAGTGTCAGTTGATAAATGAAAAAGACGCACCACGAGGGCAGCAAATGTCACATTAACATGGCCGCGCTTTGTTCCTCTGCATTTTACGAGGGCGAAGCCGATACGAGCCACACATGCATGACGCGGTACCCGTGCAGATTTCATTTTTGACATTGCCTGCTCCTATGAGTTACTGTTGTTTAACGGTGACCTTTGCACTTGGCTATGCATTGAAGTTGCCATCATGAGTTGGATGACTCACAGGTGGACTTGGTATGCCAGTAAAAACACTTTTAATGAGTTGAAAAGGGCCTCAAAGCAACAAAGCGGCCCAGAGCCTGCAACTTATGTCCTGGGACCTGAAGCAGCTGCATTTGATTTTTCATTTTCCCCATTTCTAAGCATGACTTCTGAAGGGGGACAGAGTAAAAATACTCAAAGCTAAAAATCCATTTGGGTTTATTTAAGCACAAGCATTAATTTTGTAACTTATCCCAAACTCCTAGAATTAGTGTTAATCACGTAACCCTGCTTCATTATGCTGCTTTTTTCATTTCGCTGTTTGCTATTTATGTCACATTTTCATGCCAAAGTATTTTTCTTTGAATTTACTGAAGCTGTTTGAAACATGTGTTTCATCTATCTGGGTGTGTAAATCTGAGCTGGAAGAACGAGAAGGCAGTGAATTGAATCCACAGCACATGTAGTGTGTTATTGTTGTAGAAAACCAGTGTGTGTGTGAGTGGGTGGGCAAAGTAAAAGGTTATCAAGTGACTCTGTCAGCGCTTGCATGCATGTGTTCGTGCATATGTTCATGTGTCGGAGTGACAGTGTGTTTATGTGAGTCACAAACATAAGGAAATAGTGAGTTTCTTAGTTGATTATCATAAACAGATATACCAAAAAAAAAAAATCAGAGACAAAAGATTAAGTGGACAGTATTTAATGTGTACTTTCATGTGTGTATGTGTACAGTATACAGTTTCATCTATTAATAAGCCGTCAACTTTCAACTGGTGCATTCCCAGCATGCTTGTTTAGAATCAGTAACGAATAGAAGGAGGAGGAAAGCAGAATTATTCTTAAATTTCCTTTTTTTTTTTTTAAAGTATTTGCCAAATGCTGTCAAACAGAGCACAGATTTTTTAGCACAGCTTTTCCAAATATCCTGGTTTTATTTTGGACGATTACATTATTTCATGTTTCACACAGAAACAAAAGCTGCCAGGTTAAAATCATTAGCACACCCAGTGCTGATCATCAGTTCTGTGTCCTTTTTGCTGGATTACAGCCTGCAGCGGTTTGCTGTAGTTTTCAGCAAGTCTCACACACGCCTCCTGAGCTCTCCTTTCTTTCTCTAAATTAAAGGCAGCATCTTTGTGGTCAAAAAACTCTTGTTTATTTAATTTGATCAAATGATGTGCTTCCAATATGCTTTCCTAAGGTTGTCCTTAGCATACTTTAGTCTGGCTTGAAGGTGTAACTTCTGCCGAATTGGAGGTCACCCATTACTGAGTTCTCTCTACGGTTCTCTGACTTGGCTAAGTCATTCACTAGTGTTTGGCAGTTGTTTTGGGATCTTAAGACACATTTCAAAACTGACAAGAGATAAAATCTTTTGAAATCCTTTGCTTCCTACCTTTATCAGTCTTGTTCTGCACTGTGTGGAACTCTTTGAATTTCTTGATGATACTTGGAAACGCTGTGATAACTTTGTATATCCGCCTCCTGCTTTGTGAGCATCAGCAAATCTTTCTTCCCCTCAAGTCTAAAGTGATTTCTTTTGTTTTTGGCACGATTATTTCTTAAATGACAGCTTAAACCTTTGCTGATGTTTTTATACTGTGTGTAAATTCAAGAAAACCCTCAGTTTAAACTTGATTTGAGCATCAAAAAGTTAAAGCACATCACTGCACAGCAGCACTTTATGCTGTGGCTCAATAAAAAGGTCAGTTTTTCAGGAAGCTAATACCACCGGCTTTGGTAATATTTGTTTGTTCTTTCTGAAATAAATTTGTTATTGTGTCAAGCAGAAATGATTTCTGCTTCTAAGGAAAACAAGTATGTTTAGAAATGCTATGCTGAAAAATTCCTTACACTGATGAAAAATTATTTGGAAAATTTTAAACAAAAACATAAAAATTTCACAGGGAGGCTAATTTTCCCATATACAGGAACAGTTCTGGATTGTTTCAATTAAGGTTACACATATGTAAGATTATCGCCATAAGTCTTCTGTGAGCAAACACTCACAAATCCACCCATGAGTTCACAGATGCACACATTATTGTTTTGGCAGTGTGCCCCTGGGCTTCCCAGAGGACATTATTTGTCATTCTGCCTCATCTGGCGTCTATCATTTTCTGGCCTGACAACTTAATCTGTGTCATTCATTCTCTCACATCAAAGAGGCACAGTGTAATCTAAACCTATGATGCTGGAACGTAAGCATGCACATCGTCTCACACACGCAAAGTAGATGTGCAAATGAACAACGAGTTAGCAGTCTGCCTGTAAGCTGTCTGCGCTTGATTAATGTCAATGTGCGACATGAGGACTGTTACAATAAACACCAGTAAGGATGTCTCTTTGAAAGCTTTCCACACTGGTTATCATTCTCACAGTGATAACAAATTAAAGCAATGGACCGACTTGGTCCTGCAATCCTGGGGAAATACACCTCTAATCTCGCCATTATATTTGAACCATAGATCTTTCTACCACATTTCAACTGGTGTTTTCAGGATAAAGTATTTAAAAGTTGTTGATTGCTAGTAGGATTTATTGGATGTACTGGGCTATCTATCCTATTTAGTTCATCTTGAAAAGCCTAGAAAAGAAAAGAAATCTGACTCAAAGTTAAAAAAATGTCAACATGCCAATTAATTCTAACCCGAGTGCTTAACTCAAGCACACCATGTCTTTTACTGGTTGCCCCTGTGGCCAGTGGATAATGTCATGTAATCCTACCGTGTGTTGCCATAGCAAAATCTCCATAACAAAATGGAGATGTTTTAAATTAAGCTGGAAAAAAAAAGTCAAAGCAAATGAAAGCGCGATCATGTCGGCCTCTGGGCCCATGTGGAGTAAAGTCATGTAAGGAAGGAGCTTAATCCTCTTCATCCCTGGAGATACAAATGAGCTGACATGTAGATCACAAATAAAGCATGAAGGGAGAAGAAGATGCAGAAGTGTGGACTACATGTGCTTGACACACACATGTATGAACAGCCTGGACAAACACTAAGGGTGAGAGGTAGGGGGTCCCTGTTCCTCTGACCCTGGCTCTCTAACCCCACCGGCCCCCATTAAGCCCTGTAAATGAGAGAAAGAGGAGCAATTAGAGGAGCAGTCATGGGGCAGGTAGGAGATCCCCCTGACCCTTTCAGGCTGGTATTTGACCTCTCACAGCTGGAAGCTTTGATGAAGATACATCTTGAACATTGAGAGAATGCATTTGCTTGGAAAAAAGAGTGCAGCACGTTGGAAACAGTGGATTGGATGAATTTCTTCTTTTCTAAATTATTTTTTAAATATGTTCACACTTTACTATTCATCCTACCAACAAACATACCAAAAAAACAAACAGCAGAATGATCATTTTTATTGTCAAAACATTATTTGCAAAAAATGCTGTAAAAAAAAAAAAATCTCAGATGGATGTCACTTCATCTATATCTGTTGTAAATTTCTTCCTTCACTCTTTCATCTCTCTTTCCTCTTGCTTTCCACTCTGAGAGCAGCTCGTGCCTGGCGGGCCTGTACACAATAAAGCCTGAGAGGCTGGCCTACATCCACATCACACATCTCACGGTTTCTCCTTTCGTTTTACTCCAGCAGTGCACTACATGCTAAGAATAGTTTTATGGGAGATTAGGGCAATGCCATTTATGAGGGATTTGCTATTTTCTGGTAATGCTGGAGACACACAGACACGCTGTAGTTTATGACTGCTTTAGCCCAATTTAGAGTCGGTTCTGCATTAACGGCACACATGCAGTTGATTTCACATCTTTTCACAGGTGTCCGTGTGGATTTGTGCGTTTGAGGAGGACGGGTAATGGATATAGCATAGAGTCAAATCATTGCTGTGGTATAGTTGGCTCTAGCACAAGTTCTTATTGCGTCTGAGTGTTATCATTTTGAAAAAGGCTTGAAAATTGTAGGTTTGAGGTAAAAGTTTGCAGCAGAGCTATAAAACATTTTAAAGAGCAACAAGCAATCACCACTGCAAGTAAATTGCCTTTAACTGCTCATTTTAGCTTCAAGGTTCAAAACACATTGGTGGGGGTCTGCACTGTTTTAATGGCTAGAAGTATTTATTGCAATGCAATGGCTCCCAGTTTAAAATATCACACACAGTCAGGTGGGCTAGGAAAACTCTGTCAGTCATTTTGAGGGAGACAGATGACGCAGGCACAGATTTCTTCATGGATAATAACTTCCTATGAAATTTGGTGACATAGTTGACTTTGCATTAACAAATTTAAATAGATTTTTTTTGTCCATATTGAGTAAGCTCTCTATATTTGTATTAAAAGAGAAATATATTCTTAAATGTAAATAAATGATCATAAATAATGTCATCTCGAATATTCTAAATCCAGACATAAAGGACAGGAAATGCGCTTTCAAGGATTATTATTTATTGTAGAGGTAAAATGAAAATTAACTGTAATTTTCCTGAAGGTAACAAAAATAATACATCATGGCTGGTCCATGCTAATCTTTCTAATTCCATTTTTTTAACTTCACACAACCAGGCAGGCAGTCCTGCAAACACTTTCTATGTCACTGGGGACGTTTATGGAAACCAATCCAATTCTGTGCGTCTCTTCCGATTTTCCGAGCGCCCCTTTATTTGAAGTTAAGCCATAAAACTGAGGAGACATTGTGTTTATTGTCCCAATTTGTTGTGTGTGTGCGCGCCAGGAAGAGAAAATGCATCAAGCTCAGCGAAGAACTGCACGGTACCAGAACGTGTGTTTATATTCCAGTGTTAAAAAGAAAAATGTCACTGTAATTTATCCAGGCAGCCGGTTTTTAAAGAAGAATTGCCCTTTTCTTGTCCTTTTCATTTGCATGAACGTTCCTTTTGTTGCCATAATGTCCATCAAGCTGCAAATAACTGCACGAAGGAGTATTCTTGGCTCCCCACTCGGATTTCTTCCCGCTACAGACTTCAAAGAGCATTATGACTTGGAATTAATGCTACTGAAAAACAAAGGGGCAGAAGCAGATAAAGTAATTAAATAGCCCTATTAAGGTTAGTGAGGGGACCTGGTTTAGCTCGTGTGTGAGACTGACTGACATTGAAATCGCACGTCCCTTCCCTAGAGCGCACGACGCACCACAATGTGGATAAAAGATTGGCAGATTGAAGTAAAATAGGGGTGTTTTATTTGTGTGTGCGTGTGGGTGGGTGGGTGGGTGGAGGAGATCCATAAATAGAGCCCACACTCCTCTCTGTGCATAAATGCATGGAGCTTTGGACTTGGGCGGTGCACACAGATGTCGCGTTGGATGGATATTCGTGGAAATGTTTACTTGAGTTTATTTGCATTTTAGTTGGAGCAGTATGGAGGACATGAAAGGTCTATCACGTGCAAATTAGCAATATTTCGTTTTAAATTCGCTGCCGAAAGACTGAATCCTCATTTGGTGCACCTGAAACGCACAGTCCGCATCTGTTCGAGAGAGCCGTCCCTGACGATGAACTGAGCCTCAGACGTCTGGAAGGACATCGAGGGGGAAAAAAATTACTTACTCTTGGATTTATCTGGACACTTTGCGCATTGCGTAATTAGCCAAAGAAATGAGCTGGACAGTTAATTAGGGCACACATTATGTTGGGACCCACCTCTGCGGGGAAGCGTGTGACGCACCGTGCATGTTGTAAACACAGCAGGAACGAGGACAACGCTGTCTAATATGCTCGGGACATCTCGACATCTGATGCTGGTGGCTCTCGGTTGGCTATTTTTGGTTGTGATGCGCGGCAGCGAAGCAGGTGAGGCGCATCATCCGTTTGCAGTGATGCTCTTATTTCTAAAAAAATAAATAAATAAAAAATCAGCAGCGACCGTGTGCCCTCTATTTCGGGTTATGTTTTAAGTTACCGAGTTATTGTAAAGAACGTAAATTTCTATGACACTGAAGAACTCGCTGTGTTTTTAGATCTTGTCCCAAACGTAAAGCAAAAGTTACGCTCGCTCCTGATGCATTTGATAGTCTGACAGCTTTGTGTCCTTCCATTACATGTAACCCGAGTCTTAACGCTGTCCAGTCGGGAGGGCAGGACAGGATTCTGTGACAGCACAGCGGTCAGGCAAATTAAATATTCATGGTAAAACGTAATGAGCAGCACTTTGGCTTTGTCCGCAATGCCATGTGTTGGAAAATGCACTGGCAGCACGGACATCGCCAGATCAAAAGAACGATCTGTATTGCTCAGTCATGGAATAAACATTTTCCACTACTGTCTGTCTCACACTCTCACTGACTCTCATTCACCCTCTGCCTCAGTTTCTAGTTGCCTGGACCGTGCCTGTAGTCCACCCATAGGAAACCTGGCAAGTGGCAGGACCCTGTTCACCCTCTCGAACTGCTGTGGGAACAGCACATCCCAGCATCCTCTGTGTCCCCAACCTTCTGTCAGTCCTCAGGCCTGCTCTCAGGATCCTCACCCAGCTCTTCACATGACTGATGACCCTTTCTTGCATCCAGATACCTGGTGGGCATCAGGTGGAGGTAGAACCATGCGGGGGCAGCAGGATGAGATACGTTTAGACCTGGAAACAAAATTCTATCTTACTCACTTGGTTTTGGTGTTCAAGTCACCGCGGCCTGCTGCCATGGCCATTGAACGCTCAGTGGACTTTGGAAAGACGTGGGAAGCTTTAAAGGTTTTTGCGTATAATTGCAGCTTAGAATTCAGTTTGCCTGATGATTTTGATCAGCCAGGGTCACCGTGTACATCCCGCTATACTGATGCTGCACCCTGCACGGGTGGAGAGGTAGAGGATATTTGGATATAATGCATTGTGCAAATGTTTCATTCAGTGCAGTTTAAAGCTATGTTTCTCCTTCTAGGTCATATTACGTACTCTAAACCCCAGCAGTGCTATGACACTCGACCCCTACAGTCCAGAGGCCCTCTCTCACCTGACCATCACAAATCTCCGTGTCAGACTGCTAAAATCCCAGACCTGTAGCCCAGCTCTGACCCTCCCAGGACGCTGGACAAGCTTCACATCCTCAGTCCACACCCCCCCGTCCAGTTCAGAAAACTCTGCTTCAGCACCTTATGCTATTTATACTTTACTGGCAAAAGGCACCTGCCTGTGCCATGGACATGCTGAGTATTGTGTACCACACAACAATGGAAACAAGGAAACAGAGGACAGTAACATGGTGAGCATTTTATCCTGCATGTATGTATGCTTGTATCAAAAGGAAAAGATAAAACACTGAAGTGAAAAAGGTACAAAAATAATTAATTACACACTCAGAATATTGGTTTAAAGAGATTAGATTAGGTCACAGTTAAAGGTCCTTTAAATTTACACTTTACATTAACAGCCTTGACATATTTTATGGTTCTTTGTACAGCAGGCATCTGCAACAAAATCAAATGTAGATGAAGATGTGTCTTCCAGGTGTTTGGTAGGTGTCTGTGTACTCACCACACAGCTGGAGATCACTGTGACAAGTGCGCCCCGCTCTACAATGATCAACCTTGGAGGCCTGCCAATGGAAGCAGTGGGGAGGCCAACTCATGCCAGAGTAAGTGACCAACAGCAGCTTTGTACAGCTGTTACGTATGTGAGATGCCGTTTTGCTGACAAAGGAAAATAACAGAGAGGAGAGAAGATTTTGAAGCATGGGGGGGAAAGATGTGAATAGTTAGAGGAGGATGTGATGGAATGCAGGTTGTCTACTAGTTGCAGAGTTGGTGGTGCAAACCCCAACTCCTCCTGGCCAAGATACTGGACCAAGCATTGCTTCAGATGGGAGGGTTGTAACATGCATGGTTATTTGTGTGTGAGTGTGAATGACTAAGACAAGAAGCAATCGTGTTCACTTGCCTAAAAAAATTAATGCAGTCCAAACCTTTTAAATTAAATACACAGTTGAGTGTATTTAATTTAATTTTAAAATTTAATTTAATTTTAAATTGGACCATTCTAAGTGTGTTACCTGTTCACTTTCTCTCATCTCTCTCATCCTGATCGCTGTGACATCACACATCCTCACAACCAAAGAGTGTGAGTGCCATGGTCACGCAGCTACCTGCCACTTCTCTCAGCGGGCATGGCTTTCCTCTGGCAGACTCAGTGGGGGTGTGTGTGAGGACTGCCAGCACAACACAGCGGGGCGTAGATGCCATCGCTGTCGCTATGGCTACCACCGCCGCCCATCCCTGCCCCTCAGCTCCCCCCACACGTGCACACGTAAGAGTCAAAAGGCAGAGGGGTGTTTTACTGTGGCATCTGACATGTCTATAGCTGTTATTAGTAAAAGAGATTCAACATTGGGGAAGCTTACAAATGCTATAGCTCCATCTGCTGGCACTTTTCTAACTGTTTTAATTAACTTAATTAACTTTTGTCACTCAGGCTGCTGGTGTGATCCTCAGGGTTCTTTCCCTTCTCCACCTGGAAAGGAGGAACCCTGGTGCCACCCTAGGAGTGGCCAGTGCCACTGTAAATCTGGTGTAGGGGGCACAAGCTGCAGCCACTGTCTACCTGGCTACTGGGGCTTTGGAGGGGAGGGATGCAAACCTTGCACATGCCCCCACCAATGTGATCCATTCACTGGCCAGTGTCTCCACAGGTAGATATTTTTCACTTATCAGACTAAATTTAATGAATGATGAGTAATTGGTAATAATCACATGCTTTATTCCACTTTTACAGCTACACAAATAAGCAAATGTTAAATGTGCCCATTGGTGGGAAAATACCTGATTTGGATCATTTTTTGCCAACTGAAGAAGAAGCACACTTGTCTCAGGAGCTCACAGTCTCTGCTCTGCATTACACAGGTGATGTTAATCTGCATTATGATGAATAATGCTGGTTCAACCATTTTTCTCCTATGTAAATATACAGAGCATAACTCTGTTTCTATACACAGGGAAGTGTAGCTGTAAAGAGAAAAAGCTGAGAAGTGCGTCTGAGCTCTGCAAGACCAAACATGATTATGGTAAGCAACAAAAGGTCCAGCCTTCACTTGATTAAAAAAACATTACATACATCTACAGTTTGGTTTAAGGTTCAGAATGATCTCTCTGTTTTCTTTCTTTGTGGCCTGTTACAGTCATCAAAGCCAATGTGTTGTCTGCTCATGACAAAGGCAGCCATGCCGAAGTTCACGTCAAAGTTCGCAAGGTCCTTCGATCAGGTCAGGTGGCGCTGCGCTTAGGAACCGCCAGCATCTATCCTCTGTCCTGGACCAGCCGTGGCTGCACATGCCCCATATTAAACCCAGGTAAAAAATGTTTCAAGCAAATCTTAAAAGGCATCTGCAAAACCAACTATTATCCCCCATCAATAACAGTAAAGCAGGGATGTTAAACCTAGAAGACTCCAATACTTATACCAATACTAAGAATATGACTTATTGATATATAGAATCCAATTATGCTATTTGGTGATTAGACTCTGATGCCCCAATAACAGCAGAATGAAATCCCAGTAGTGATAGCCATTAGGGCAGGACGCCCAGAAGTCTAGACACTGATAGTGGTGGTGACGAAATGATGGAGGCTTGGATGAAGGGACTTGTGTGAGGCAGAGATGGCGAGGAGGTGGGTTGCACGAAGGAGTCCAGAAGGGAAAATGAAAGATTTAAAGTACACAGAGGGGAGGCTGACTGGTTTGAAGAAAGATGACTGGACTACAGCAACGATGTCAGCATTGAGTTTCACAGCGGTAGGAAGTGGAAATGGTGTAATGAATATACAGATGTTCCTTATTATGCATAAGCTTCATAAACAATTACATGACAGATAATCTACCATTTATCACAATCTAATAAACATTTTATAAAAATGGTTTTGTTTTTTTACATTTTTAAACAAATAAATAAAATTGGCCAATTAATTAACGAAAACATTCTGCTTTATAATTACCATCTGGGCAATTCAAGCCCAAACTGTCATGCTGACAGATTTCTTTCATATGTGGCCCACTGAGTTTGAGATCCCTGCAATAAAAATACTCACGTTTTAGACTGAATCCATATACAGTATCTTTATATTTTTCTCTCTCGCAGGTATGGAGTACCTGCTTGCAGGCAAAGAGGAGCGTGGAACGGGCCGTTTGCTCGTCACTATGCAGAGCGTCGTAGTTCCATGGACACCTCGTGTAGGTCTGATTGTATCAAACAGCCTGAGAAATGGATGCCGCTGATCCATACGATCTAAATATGAGGAGGAATGCAATCCAGAAGGATTCTACAAGATACTCATGAGTGAGTGACCAATTCAGATAGTGGACTGAAAATCCAGGAGTCAAACTTGTCCAGCTCGTTGAGGCTTCATAACTGAAGAGAAGCATCCAACATGTGCATAAGAGAGTGAATGGATGTTAAAGTGGTCTGACGTAAGGTGCTGTACTTGATGTTAAAGACCTAATTTGTATAAATAGTTGATTTTATTTTTGCTTGTTTTTTCCCCTTATAGTCAGATTCATTTTGGATCTGGATAGCTACTGCAAAAATACTTTGATTTGTTAAGCTAACAAATCTTCCTGTAATACTACATCTCCTTTTATTTAATTAGCAGAAAACCAAGTGTGAAATACTGCAATTAACATATAAACATCAGGCACGTCATCAGCTACACCTGCTCATATAGAAAATATTTCATCAGCCAATCATGTGGCTTGGACTCTGTGAACTTAGATATGCAGATAGATATGCAGGAAGACCTGCTGCAGTTTAAGCATAGCAGAGAGGAAGGTGGTTTTAGTGACTCTGAACATGAGCCAGGTGTGCTGATCTGACGTGAACCCATGGATCTATAATTCAGGGGTGTACTGTGTGGGGGGCTGATTATTGATATCTTTTAGTTCCATTTGAGCAAAATTCAAATGCCACAGCCTACTCCAGTAATGTTGCTGACCACCTGCACCCCCTTATCGTTTCAGTTTGCTCATCTTTTAATAGCTACTTTAAGCAGGACAACAAAGTTCATATAATTTTAGCCTGCTTTCATGACAATGAGCTGAAGTAAGTGCGTCAGTGGCCTGCAGAGCCACCAGAGTGCAGCCAAATGTGAATGTTGCGCTTACCAACCTGCAACAACTGCGTAAAACTATGAAGTCAATAAAAAACGCAAAACTCTGGGACACTGCCAGCACCTTGTTAAATCTGAGCATTGAAGAACGAGCACAGTCGACTGTCTAATAAATATAAATGTTTATCCTACAAGAAACTGGGACACTGCCCTCTCTCTTTAGAATGAAAGTAAAATGGAGATTGAAAATGTCAGGCAATCATTTTAATCTGGAAAAACCACGAGTGGTGACCACAGCATTCAACTGAAGACTCGTGATTGCATTAACATGACAAAAACATTAATGCATTCACAGGTGAATGTGACAGGCCAGATAGAAAACTAACAGAAGAGATGACCAAACTAACAGTTATAGATGGAGACTCAGTAGGTTTATACATGATGCCAACAAGTCAGAAACAGAACATCTAAAACAGCACAGATGCTTCAACAGCTTTCTTGTCGATTATTTCTGCTTTGGTCTCGAGTGGTGGAAAACAAGTTGAAGTGCTGAAAAACTGTCTGAGGTAAAATAAAGCTGAGCGTCACTCAAATCAAAAGATCTACCTCTGATTTCTTAGATGGACTAATATAAATGCTTAGTTATACTCCTACACAACTGACCTCGGGATACAGTTACAAATGCTGAAATTCTGACTGGCGTGAGAACAAGCAGCAAGTGATGTTTGCACTGCATAAAAATGAGCATTTTGGCTGATGTCCCTGAAGCAAATCACTTGGCCCACTGTCAATAATCAGATAACTTAATTAGGTTTTTTTCTTAAGTGTTCAGCCAATAAAGCATCTCGTATTTGTGTACACGCTCTACGTCTCTCTGAAATTCTTCTCCTGATGGCCCGTCGATTTCCTGTGAGTGTCAGAACTGTATCAATAGTCCCTCTCTGAAGGCTTGAGGAGGAGAAGAGACCAATTGGAGCTCCTTTTGGACAAGTCTCTAACGCTGACCTAATCAACTCTAGCTAGCGGTCTGGTCGTCTGTAGGTGAGGTGCTGTCAGACGAAACAGCTGAGGTGACCGCAGTAGAGTCGCTCTCGGACGTTAAGGCAGCACTGTCAGACGGGGTGGCGGACTCGTCTTTGTCGGCCTCCTGGGGATAGAGCTCGGGGTACCTCTGCATGCACTCCTGCATGTTACGGAAATGGTCGATGCACTCGGAACCCTTCACTTCTTCCTTACTGTAGTGGAAGCACGAGAAGGCCTCCTTAAACTGAGAGCCGCACGGTCCGCTGGCCATCCCGCCCAGACACGGGCAGTTCCAGTTGATGTCTCCATTTGGCAGGATGAGGCCTAAAGACACCAGAGCGTGGCAGGTTAGCGGAAAACCTTAAATGTTTAATGAAACTAAAGTAGTGCATCCTGCACTACCAAGATCACCAAGAGAGATCTGGATGTGTACCTGTTAGCGGACAGTATCACAAAAAACTGAGCCACACAGTGTCCAAGCCTACATGGTATTTTACTAATGAGTCACATACACAGTCTTGTTCATTAACTATTCATTACAAAATAACCTAAAGTAGATCTGACTGTTGCTTAATTAGTCACAGATATTTAGTGCTCAGGGAGGGTCCAATGTTGTTTATATGGGGTGGTCTTTAGAGAAAGAAACATTCCTGTGTTTACGGCATAAAGGTTTTCACAAAAGTTATCTGAGAAATTTAAAAAAAAAAGAAAAGGGGGGTACTGATAATTAATCAGTTTTTTCTTTAAAAATGAACAGTCTCTGGTTAATGTGTTTATGTGGTTTCCAGGCAACTAAACCTGGTACGAAAAATAGCACAATGACATAAACATAAATCTATTTTTAATGACAACCCAGGTTTTTCTTTCTTGTCCAACAGTTTCTTCAGTTCTTTTCAGTCACATCCATCAACCTTATAAAAATACAGTACTGTGCACAAGTCCTCAGTCACCTTCCAAATTCATTTTTTCAGCGGAGATGCAACCTACTGAAAGATGTGGAAACATACATGGAAAAACAGCATCTAAGGCAAATTTAGAGTTTGCAGAATTCTAATGAGCTTAAAAGTGAAGATTTGACTCAGACACTTTTTTCCCTTCATTAACAAATAGCTTCTTGACAGCGATCCATCCACCGAGACCACTTCTGATGAAGCTTCAGCAACAACTGAAGAGTCAGATATATCTCTCGGGTCTTGTGTCAGGTCTTTGGAATTTTTGCTATTTCTTAAGGACATGACTTTCAGATACTGTTCATTTGCTGTATAGAGGTTTTTAGGCCTGCTACTTCTTCTTTTGTCCTCCAATTGTCCAGCTTCCTTTCATTTTTTTAAAGAACATTTTTAACTCAAATGATTTATAAGTTACTGTTAAGTAGCATACAAAATAAAAGAATACAAAACCCTCTGAAAATGGTCAGGTACAAGGTCTAGACTGAAGATGAGTGTCAAAAGCTGTCAATTTCCAAAGAAAAACATTGAAACTGTGAGAACTATTGATCAAGACCACTTAAAAAAACAAAAAAAACCATTTTGTCTCCTTGGAAGGAAACTATAAAGATATGAGGGGTGGCTTAGAACTTGCACAGTATTATAATCATTAAATAAGAAGAAGCTACTATCAGCTGCACCCTTATTCACAAGAACCTGCCACAGTGGGTAGATCCTTTCACATCATAAACCCTTCCTGATGTATCGCCACAGGGATTTGTGTCTCTTCTCAGGAGATGAACCAGGGATCTTTCATTTGTCAGGCAAATGTGTAAGCCACTACACTATGGAGAGCAAACAACTGCACATCAGCAAATAAATCAAATTATTCTTTTGGAAAGCACATCTATACAGTCTGAAAGACTAACCCTGTTCCTCGTATGGATCGTTGGGGTCATCCGCTACCAGCTCAGCGTTGCTGGGTGTCTCATGGTCTTCCTTCGTCACAAAGATGATGCGATCTTTACCTTAAATGAAAACAAGGCAAAACACAAAAACGCGAGGAAATGGGTTACTGGGTCTATGACTTTCATTTATAATCTTTCATTGCTGCAACAAGTAAAGGCTTGCTGACTGAAACAACTGGCTCCACTTTGAAAATTAACTGAGAAGATTATGTGCTGACTGAAGAACAAGGACAGGTGAAAAGCTATAAGTATGACAGTGACTGGCTTTTCACCTGCTGCTTGAAACTCATGGCAGCACCAAGAGCAACACTGCTAGCTGTTTAACAGCACCGCAGTCACTGTTTTACATGCACTTTACTACAGTAATCACAGCATTAAGTCAAAAAGTACTGCAATCTGTTTGAAAGCTGTGTTGGCTATAGCAGGAGGCTGGCCGGTTTCCTGACATACTGTAACAAACAGTAAGGTCTCGCTGGGTGTAGACGTTAGCCTAGCATGGTGGTGGTGGGTCGCTCGGTGACATTGCTCAGCCATGGAAGCAAAAATGAATGAAAGAAGATAAAAATTACCTTCCTGCCTGCAGTAAGACATGTCTGCTGATGCTACGGCTCGTCGGGCCTCGTCCTCCGGGAGCAAAGTTGACTAGTGCGAGAAAGACTATTTAGCAAATTAAACGATTTCATTTGACAGGCTACCCGGCGTCCAGACGCCTGACCCGACCACACGCGGGCGCGCAGTAATGACGTCACTCAAGTGTTCCGTAAATAATAGCGTTACAAAACAAGATTTAAAAGAAAGACTAGACAACGTATAAAGGAGGGGCATCTGTGGTGTCTCGGAAACGATGGCTAGAGGACGGCAGAATTCCTCTTTCTTAGGTTAGAAAAATATAATGCAAAACTGAATACAGTTACTCGTATAAGAATAGAAGAAGTGGAACTGATAACCCGAAAATTATATCTAATTTCTGTTCATTTTATTATATAAAAAAAACTTTATACATCAAAATAGTGTGAGAGTGATGCTCTGGCTTTTCTAAACTCTTTACAAAACACTTCCAAACTTGAGCGGGAAGATAAGGAATTATGTGGCGCTCCGTTATCACTTAAAGAAATCATAGACTGTGTAAGACGGCTGAAAATAATACATCACCGGGGACAGGTGGCCTTTCATCTCATTCTATAAATTATTTGCTCCCCAGTGAGCTCCCTTTTTTTATTGCAACGGTTTAATGAACGCATATCAGTTGGTGCATAACCAGTGTTGGGACTAACGCGTTATTAAGTAACGCGTTACAGTAACTACGTTATTATTGTGGTAACGAGCACGGTAACTAGTTATTATGCCAAAATCAGGAACGCGTTACTCGTTACTGGGATTTAGATAGGCTCGTTATTCGTTACTTCGTGTGGTGGCTATCGCGGAGCTTCCACAGATTCAGTAACATTAGCAAGTGGTGGAAGCC
This sequence comes from Perissodus microlepis, assembly GCF_051167445.1. Classification (NCBI taxonomy): domain Eukaryota; kingdom Metazoa; phylum Chordata; class Actinopteri; order Cichliformes; family Cichlidae; genus Perissodus; species Perissodus microlepis. Next base: position 9,573,880 of record NC_140465.1, read on the forward strand.
AGCAGGTGGAGGAGGGAAAGGGGAGGCAAGAGGAGAGACCCGAAGCGGCCGCCCGTCCGAGTGTCAGGTGAACTGAACTTCAGGTAAGAAGTTATGACCTGCAGTCTATCTGGGTCAGATATAAACCAAGTTTAGGTGGAGTTTATTTTCGTTGTGCTGACTTTTTCGTACTGCGTGCTAGCTAGCATGACGGGGTTTCTATACAGCTGGGTGGTGCTATGTTACTGATGTTGAACTTTATTTTGTTCATACGGTTAATTATTAGAGTTGCCAACAGTTCCCTAAAAAACGGAATCGTCTGTTATTCAGAGAAATTATTACGCGTTTCGTATTTAGGTGAAAAGGAACAGTTTGTCCCGTAATTCAGCTACAATGAAAAAGACACAAAGCTGGAGTTATTCTGTGTCTTTGCTGCACAGCTGCCTCTTCTTCTCTCATTCTCTCCCCTCCCTCTCCTGTTGCTACTTTAATCATGAAACTGATCAATGATCAGCTGATCAGTTCTCTTGTTTATTCATCGTCCACTTTGCGCCAGAAAGAGGAAACCACCGGATGTCGCGTTAAACAACAGCAGCACGTTTGATCAGCTGTTGTTAGAATTTATTTAATATTACTTTCTAGTATCAGCTGATGTTTGCTGGAGCCACAGCTGTAAAGCTGCTGGTCATGATATCGGTTTGGATATGTGGTGAGAGGGAAACATGAAGATGAAACCAGGAGATGTCCTTACTGAATCATCAGAGCTGAACAGGTGATGGAGAAACAGCTTTACCTTTTAGGTGACATGAATGAGTTGAAGGGAAGTTATGAACTGTTTCTGAGAGACAAATAACACCAGGATCCTTTTCTAAGTAGCTGACAGCTGGTAACTGTGCAGGGGCGGATCTAGCAAAGTGTTGCCAGGGGGCCAGGTAGGGCATTAACAGGGAAAGGGGGGCACAAAGAAATACTTTCTTATTCTCATTTAAAATGTCTAGCTTTTAATAAATAATTATCTGAGTCTTACAACAAACAATTGATTGATTGATACATATATACCATCAGAACAGTGTACATCACTGTCACAACAGTGTTTGTTTTCATTCAAAGGCTTTATGATTTTTGCTACAATCTAGTCAAAATGCCTGGGCTGATTTTTTGTCCCAGTCCAGCCCTGTATGCAGCTCATCTGCAGTCTGGTGTTACCTACATATTCCCATTCGGAAGGCAGAATTTCTGAGTTCTGAGTACAATCAAAAGCACCAAGACTGCAGTTTTTGTGTTGGATGTAAAAAGCGCACATGACGCTGTAACGTAGGCTAGAATCATGGCGGCGGTGAACGACGGTCCAGGCGTGGGATTTCTCTCGTGGAAATATGCACATTATTTTTTCCTTTGGTAGGTGGCACAGTGCACTTGTGGCAAGTAAGCAAGCTAGAACACTGGCACTCTTGCTGGGTATCCAGTTAGCAACACATTAACAAGAGAAGTCTGAGTAAAACCAAAGTTACTTTCCCTAGTAACTAGTTACTTTGAAAGTAACGAGTAACTTGAAGTAACTGAGTTACTTTTGATGGAAGTAACTAGTAATGTAACTAAGTTACTAATTTAAAGTAACTTACCCAACACTGTGCATAACCCTGGAGTATGACTCAAGGAGTGTTTACTCTAATTCCCAAACCTAAAAAAAGATTTGCGTTTAATTGACAGCTGGTGTCCGATGCGCTTATCAAATAATGATTACCAAACTTTGGCTCTTGACTTTGGACAGAAAATCACATTGGTAATCATTATTTGATAAGCGCATTGGACAGCTGGTGTCCGATGCGCTTATCAAATAATGATTACAAAATTTTGGCTCTTGACTTTGGACATAAAATCACATTGGTATTATAACCAATAACTGATGAAGAGCAACCTGGCTTTTTACCTAACAAACATATTTCCAGTAATATCAGACTTGCCTTGGATCTGTTGGATTACTCATACTTCCAGATAATTGCTATATTCTGTTTTTAAATTTTTAGATAGGCCTTTGACACAGGTATACACCAGTTTTTACACCATTTATTTAAAAAGCATGGTCTTGGAGACTTTTTTTGCAATGCGGTTAGAGTGTTATGTAACAATGCCAACTGCTGTATTACAGTTAATATGATGTGTAATTTGGCACCAGACATCATAATTTCATTCAATTTGATTTCATCATAACTTTTTCTTCTTGTTGCTCAGCTACTGTGGTCTCATATAAAATCTAGCAACTTACAGGGCATTTATATCACTAAAATGACAATTTTCATTAGTCAGCTTGCTAATAACACAACATTGTTTTTGTTTTTTTGTTTTTTTAAATATAACTCACAGATTTCTTTTGTTAAAATCATTGTCTAAAGCTTCTGGTCTTTTTCTTAAGCTTAAAAAAATATGACTTAGGACGAAGGATTGTAATACTGACTCTATCTCACATATCCCTGTGAAAAATTTAATATTGAACTTAATTAATCACAGCAATGTTTCAATAACTTCAAGCCCATAACAGAAAAAGTTAAAATTAAAAAAATTTAAAAAAAGAAGAAGATTAAACTCATGGTTTCTACAAGATTAGTCATTAAAAGGATGAATTTTGCTTTCAAAGGCTGAATCTCAAGACTAACATTCATCGCAAAATCTCTGCATGTTGACCCTTGTATATGTAAAACTACAGATAGAGCTCTGTTAGATTTTGGATGGAAGAACCAAATTCATTTTCTGAAAAAGGCTGATAACTTAAAGATTCCAACTTCCTTATGGAATTATAGTCCACATTATGCATTTTCATTGGTAAGTGGGGCCTTAATTTTTTGGGTCTGCAATTACAAAATTTTAACTTAAATATCTCTTAAATATATGCTATTATACAGAGAAACATTTATGAATGGGGGTATAAAGGGGACACTTACAAGTAAGAGTCAGCTTGATCCCTCTGGGCTCTATCCTGGCCATTTGTGGCCACTTCACTTTTCTTTTTTCAACCATTTTCGTTCTGTTAATGCAAATGGAATGAAACTTTCCAAAGGTGTGTATTTTTTTCAGATTTTTTAATTTTCAACATCAGCTCCTTAATAATATCAATAATATTCACTATACACCAAATTGTTCCTCTTGACTATCGTGGCCATTTTTGGCCAATTGAACCCCATTATAACCACCTTTTTTGATTCCTTGTTATTGACAGTACTATATCATGCGATTTAGGTAAAACTGCTTTCATTCTAAACTCAACACATGAAAATTGTAGTTTTTAATGTTTTTTACCAAATTACATCATTTACCCATTTTTGGCCAAGCAAGCAATTTCATGTAATATTCTGAGTTTCTAGTAGTGGCCTTTGATGGCTTACCACACTCCAATGGACCAAAATAATGAAACAATTTTGACATAGGTTTGATCTTAAGGATCTAATAGTTTGTGTTTGTGCATGACATTGCAGCACAAACATGTATTTGCAAGATAGACTGGAATAAATAATGACGCATCAAACATTACATAGGCTGCAGTGAATTTCTGTGGATGCTATTGAGCTTTGAGCTTCCCAGTCAAATTTAGCTTTGAAGCACCTGTTAAAAGCACTTTTACTCTTGTATTTTTCATAAAAAGAGACCATACCCAAAAAATTAACTCTTGAAACAAAAACAAAAACAAAAAAAAACCCCAATCACAGGACATTTTGCAGAGTTCAAACCTGCAGCTGCAGCGCAAACAACAACAAACACTGTTTGTAAACGTGTCCTGGAATTTATGCAGGTGCAGACAGTGCTACTGCTGTAAGTAAGCCTAACAGCTTCCAGATCATTTATTCTGGCAATATGGCAAGAAGGTCATCACTACTTCAAGCACTTTCTGTATGATCTGGTCAGAGAGCAAGGACAGCAAGAAGTCCTCTGCCCTTGAAGAAAAGACATCAGCCCAAGATGAAGTAAGTTCCTCTCCAGAAGATGAGGGGACAATCTCCAAAGAGGCTGACTGTATCACCACTGATGTTGAGTACTAGCCATTGCCTGGATCCTCTTCTTTGGGGGAGGATTGGGGTTGGGGGGCATGGAGGTGGAGGCCGAGCAGCTGATGGAAAAGAACATAGGAGCATTTTCTGAGACCGAGGAGCCTTTGACTGAGTGGATCACTCATGAAAGGAAAACGATGTGGGTCCCACTACTGAAGAGAGACTGCTCTACAATCCAGTACCCACTGGTATCAAACCAGGGCTCACCCTGTATGCAGTTTCCTGCATTAGCAGCCTGAGATCTACTTTTGACTTTTTTATAACAAAGGAGATCTTTTAGCTCCTGTGCACCCTTACAAACCTGCACGGGAGGTGAAGGTGTGAGGATTGGAGGATTATAGATGAAGTAGAGATAAAGCCTACACCAGAATAAAGCAATACATAGCATGTTGGATGACAACGCTGGAAGTTCTCAGGAAGTAAAAAAAGGCATGGGGTTCAGACTCCAACTGACGGAGGAGCTCCGAGGACAACGTCTTTCCTTTGGTCACCTTGGCAGAGGAACCCCTCAGATGAAAACTGGCACAGGGGAAACAACCCAGAGCTTCCTCCCCAGCTCCTCCAGTTGCAACAGAGGAAGATTTTGTTGTCTGTCTTTGGCTTCACCAAAACTACCACGGCGATATCCCACATGCCAAAGCAACGGAGGAATGTTCTTCTTTTGACAGCAACACACAAGGAATCAGCAGTCAGTGATGGGGAATAAAGGATGCGCGAAAGCAAGAAGCAATCCTGGACTACAATAGGCACAAATATTGCTTGGATAACTTGGAGAGGATGTTGGCACCTCGAGTTGTAGAAGGAAAACTAACTGATGGCTGATGGCTTTTTCTCCAGTCTCCTGGATGTCTTGGGATATGATGCCTTTGTCCCGCCGGAAACAACTTTACTGAAGTGGGGGAGTCCTCTACAACCTACAAATGAAGAGTGATCCTGGGAGAGCTGGGACACATGCTGGTGACCTCAACAACTGCAGGACACCCTTCTCCTTAATTCTCAGCCACTTCTGCCATTGATCTCAAGATACAGTAGTCTGACCCAGAGTGTGACCCACACCCCACCAACGAAATGAGAAGAAGGTGCAAAAGGTGCACCTCCAGGATTGGAACAGCAGCCCTTTGCACCAGGTGTAGAAAGTGTGCCTACAAAGACCACTCTAATGTGGTTAGTACATCCTGCTGCTAATGAGGATGCACACAGAAGCACACACTGGAATATAAATTTTGATCATTTTATTGGTCATTTCAGTGGTTATTTGGTCATTAAATTGCCTTTCTGGCCACTAACACACCATTTGTGATTTTCTTTTTGGCCATTAATTTAACCCCCACCGCCCCACCCCCTAAAAAAAAGTAAAAATAAATCATTGTTACTGTTACTGACCTGCAATGATGATAAAAAGAAATATTGGGTTTCATCATTCATGTGCTAAAAATGTGAACTTTATTACTATTACTATACTTTATTACTATTTTTTACTATAATAATACATAATCTGACTGGTATTCAAAGGGTATAATATCTGAATTTGAATTATATTTTGGTTTTCATGACTAGGACTGGTGCTAATTTAAAAAATCAAGTCAACGAAAGTAGAAAAATGTTTTAATATATTAATTTTATAGTATTTTGTAAACATCAACAGGGGGTGGCCATATTTGGCCACGAGCAAGCTGAGAGGGAGTTTTTTTGTTTTTCTGTCACTGCACAAAAAAACGAAGATGCATAAAACTCATTGATACTTTTAATTATTGCTACACATCTAACCTCCATCATGATTAGAAAATAAATCAGTTTGCATGTATTATTTAGGAAAAAAATGGGGATTTTATCCCTATTTAAATCATTAAAATTATGTGATTTAACTGGTATTTAAAGGGTTAAAATTCTGGATTTGATTAAAATTTTGGTCTTGATGAACAGCACTGATGCAAATCAAAAAATCAAGTCAAAAAAAGTGGAAATTTTTCTTAGTATATATGAATTTTATAGCATTTTGTAAACATAAACAGGGGGTGGCCATATTTGGCCACGAACAAGCTGAGAGGGAGTTTTTTTGTTTTTCTGTTACTGCACAAAAAAACAAAGATGCATAAAACTCATTGATACTTTTAATTATTGCTATACATCTAACCTCCATCATGGTTAGAAAATAAATCAGATGGCATGTTTTATTTGGAAAAAAATCGGGGTTTTATGATTTTTTCCATTTATGAGTTCCTAGGATTATGTGATCTAACTGATATTTAAAGGGTTAAAATTCTGAATTTGAATGAAATTTTGATTTTCATGAACAGCACTGATGCTAATCTAAGAAATCAAGTCAAAAAAAGTGGAAATTTTTCTTAATATATATGAATTTTATAGCATTTTGTAAATGTAAACAAGGGGTGGCCATTTTTGGCCACGAACAAGCTGAGAGGGAGTTTTTATGTTTTTGCTCTCCCTGCACAAAAATAACAATGCATTATAATCAATGTTGATGTGAATCAATTACATGCCCCAGACTCTACTATTAATAATACAAGAAATTTCAGTAGCAATGCAATTATATAAAATTGTGAGATTTGAGGTTGTCTTCCAGCTAGTGCAGTGGACAAACTGGTGTTTAAAGGGTTAAAAATTTAAAAAGTAATAATTATTTTATATTTATGAAAAGAACTGAAGTTAGTTAAAAGCTTTATGCAGAAAAAATGGCAAAAAAACAAAATAAAAATTACAGACCTAATCTTTTGGTGGCCACGAACAAGCTGAAATGGTAGTGATTTTGAACAAGCCCAGAGGGTTAAAAGTATTTGTGTTCAGCTGAGGACTCCCTGCACCTCTGTGGGTTTTACCTGTGGGTTTCACTTTCCTCCCACAGTCCACAAACACGCTTGTTAGGGTAACTCTTGACTCTAGATTGGCTGTGGGTGTGCATACAACAGTGTGCGGCTCTCTCTCTAAGTTAGCCACATTGCCAGTTTAACTCAAATGTGGAGCAGGTATCTCAAACGACAGTGACCTCTACAGGAAGTCACAAGTTACAGCACCCGATAATGCCCTACTCTAGATATAAACTTTTAACTAAATAGTAACTCATTATCTACGTGTTGGTTGCTGTATCAATAACATGTGGTAAAAATAGTTGCTACTGTAAATAAAAACAACAACAACAAGAATCAAAACAATGTCCAAGTGTATTGGAAAACAAATCCTGTTTTTTAATAACACAATTATGTCTGTTACATAAAGTAAAAACAAAAATGAGACCCCTTTTTCCATCCCTATCAAACCCACCCTCATCCCGACCATCTCGGCAGTTTTGTGCAGCGATTCAGTCTGGGAATAAAAAGAGCATGACAACACAGACAAACACTTTCCTTTGAGGACCCAGAGACAAGAGGACAACCACTGCGCCTTACATCAGACCAGAGTGAATATAAACATAGTCCATGAGATTTAAAATCAAAGCAAAGGTAAACTGTATGAGATTACCAGAAACCTTATCAGGAGTACAAACATATCTTATCTGTACTTTCCACATCCTACTATAGGCTCCTAGAAACCTCAAAATGATTGCTAGGTGATGAACAAGATGGCTTTCTTTCAGTTCCCCCTGATATATCCAGGCACAGTGCTTTCAGCTTGAAATAAGCATCAACATGCTGTGTTAGTGTTCCTTGAACATGCTGCAATGATCAATGCCTGAGGTCAGTCAAAGACAGCACCTCAAACTTTTTTTTAAGGTCTTCTTTAGCTGATAAGACAGTCAGTGGGGATTCAGGCAGCCTGCAGAGAGATGGGTAACTGCTACTGGGACAAAAAAAAAAAAAAAAGGGAAATAAAGACACACAATACCATGCTCAACCCTGGACGTAGCCAAAAGTTTTCTCAGCACTGAAATGCAGGAGCAGTGTGGTGGAGCGCAAAGACGATGGCATAAAATTTACGTCTTCCAGCTGCAAAACAGACTGATTGTACATATTGCAACATAAAAAAAAACATTGATAGGGGTGGATTCTTTTGTGTCTGTCGCAAAAAAAAAAAAATTAGTGTTTTCTAGAAGAGCAGCGCTGACATGCTGCCAACTTCACTCTGCTCCTTCACGAAGATCTCGAAGTACTGGTAGATGATGGTCACAGCCAGCAGGATTCCTGTACCTGAGCCGATGGCACCCAGGAAGTCTGCCATGACTGAGAGCCCTCCTATACAGAGCCCACCAAATGCAGCAGCTGTGGGGATGTACCTGCAGATAGAAATTGGACAGAAATAAAGACTTAAATATGCTGCAAACATTAAACCTAAGAGCACATTTCCAAGTCTTTTTTTGTGTGTACCTGTTAAGTTCGTGCACCATGGAGGTCTCTCTGTGTCCTCTCATTACCATCTGCTGCTCCTTGAGCTGCTTCGCCACCTGAGATGCACAAAATAAAAATCGGTGGACATATTTAATACATGACTCTGACATAATGAAAACCCTACATGTTTGCACGAAGACACACTTACATCTTTGGCAGAGGATCCTGAGACCTCGATCCAGGTCTTGGAGAAGAAGGCACAGGAGCCGAGCATGAACACGATGTAGATGACGGCGTGAACGGGGTCGTCTAGAACCGAACCAAATGATTCAGGTGGAGAAAGGTAGTAGCACAGACCGCCCACTGGGTAGGCACGAGCTGGTCCTCCACTCGAAGTGTCCTAAACACAAATATTGTATTTGTACTGAATAGGGTGGAGACGAGCCATGGCTCCTCTTAATAAAGCAACATTTGAGTCGCCTGCTTCATATCTATGCTGCCATGACTTGGACTAAATGTACTTACAGACCAGGTTCCCAGGAGGTTGACCAGGAAGTTGCCACTGAAACGTGTTGAGAGCATCTGAGAAATCACATACAGATTGGAGACCAGGGCAGACTGGAGGATGATGGGGATGTTGGAGGTGTAGAACAATTTAATGGGGTAGGTGTTGTATTGGCCACGGTAGCGTGCTGACTTGATGGGCAGGTCAACCCTGAAGCCCTGATGAAGAAACATTTGATTTAATACAATGCATATTCCTCAGAGTCGAATAAAAATCAGGTGAGATAAACAGTAAGTCACCTGGAAGTATATGACCACTGCAAACACAAAGACAGTGGCGATGAGGTTCATGAGGTTGGGCAGGTTCTGCCTGTAGAAGGCTTCTCTTAGAGCACGCACTTTGTCTGTACGGGTGGCCAGCAGATGGAAAAGAGCGATGATGGCTCCCTCAAACTCAGTACCTGGGAAAGACCCACAGATTAAGTGAGTATAATACAGATACACAGAAATACCTCGCTCTGCAATCACTCAGCTTTAAAGCCTTTTGTTTCTTAGTGCCAATACCTCTGCCAGTGTTGACAGTTGTGGGGCTGAAGGCCTTCCAGACGATGGTCTCACAGATATTGGTTGCAATGAAGAGAGAAATACCAGATCCCAGGCCATAACCCTTCTGCAGCAACTCGTCCAGTAGTAAGACAATCAGACCTGCAACAAAGAGCTGGAGACAAAGGCAGGAGTTTAACACTCTTCTTGACAAATGCTCATTTTGTAGGTAGGTTAAAAAGTTTAAATCATTTTTTTCATATGGTGTTAGCAGTTGTAATTTATATTAACCTGGATGATGATGAGCAAGCATATCCCAGCACCCATCTCTGAAGGATCTCCATACATGCCAGTCATGACATACACAATAGCCTGTCCAATGGTGATGATCATTCCAAACACTGTAAAAGTACATCAAAAAATGTGAAACAGGCACAACTGACACAACTGAAATGAGAGCTGTTATGAAAGTGCAAGCATCAGAGTATCAAAGACATCTTTAAAGCTTCAAAAAGGTACATGACAGCTTCTGAAAATAGCAACTGTCTGATGAGTAATAATAACACCTACATTTCTGAGCTCCGTTGAAGAGGGCTCTGTCCTTAGGAGTGTCTCCCACCTCAATGATCTTGGCACCAGCCAGCAGCTGCATGATGAGGCCTGAGGTGACAATGGGTGAGATACCCAGCTCCATCAGAGTACCTGAAGAACACAGTCAGCGTCACAAACACAATCCCTGCAACTTTTGACCTTTGACTTACGACACGTGATAAAAGATTACGTCCTGCATGACAAGACAGTGGGATTAGATTATTTCTCCTTGGCAAAGTCACAAAGAACGCAAAATGCAAAGTTCTTTTGAAACCAATTAAATATAAGTAAACACCTCGGTTGGAGGCCAGGATTACTCTCATCCAGTAGAAGGGATCTGCTGAATCTGATGACATGATGCCAAAGAGTGGGATCTGCAAGAACAAAAAAAAGAGAAAAAAATTATGCAACAAAGCACTATGACCAAAAGCACAACCAGTAGGAAGGCTGTCACTGACAGATACCAACCTGGCAGCACACCAAAAAGATGAACAGTGTGATGGCGGTCCATAGTACTTTTTCTCTAAACTGAATCTGCAAGGTTTAAAAAAAAAAAAAAATTTAAAAAAGAGGAAAAACAGAGGAGATGATAAGCTGTTGTTCGCATTCATTCATGGTGTAAATCATCACCACTGTGTACTAATGTACTAAACTAAAGCTCAAAGCTTACCTTTCTTTCTGGTTTCTGGATTTCTGGCAGGACTGCACAGAACGGCTTGATGACCTCCAAAAATTTGACTAAAAAGAGAATGACGAGTTAAGAAATGTATATGTATTTACACCAAACAACACATCAAGCAGCTCTGCAATGAGTATCGACAACATCTGAGCTTTTGTTCCTCTTTAGCCAGATCTACTTTGATGCTACGTCATCACTAACCAGCAGCTAAACAGCTGGCAGCAAAACCAAACAAGCCAGTCTCGTCATCACACTAAAATGCAACAACGAGGATGTAGAAAGGTAAGCACAGCTGGGAGTTACTAATATTAGGTGTGTGCTCACTTTTAGACCGCTTACGGTGGAGCTGCCTAATGTTTTGTCACCTTGATCCGATCTATTAATCAATGAAACTGACTATGACAGAAAGTGATTTCACACACACGCTTCGGTTCTTTCTTTCTTTTTTTTTTTGCTCCCCAGCCGCACAGAAAGTCAAACTGGACTTAAAAGCCAGTTACATTATAAAAGTGAAGGGAAAGTAAAGACCTCTGTGCTGTACATGGTTAGTTCATTTAGCGTGATGCTAACTGGCGTTCAATCACAGAACAAGTTATCCATCATTTTCTAAGATGAAGAGTTGACACACAGCTCAAAGAGACACACAAGAGGCATCCCAGCGTGATATAAATCACTACAATGGTACTTAATCCAATCGAAAAATAACAAGGCTGTGAACCTTCTCCCGTTATGAGCTAGCTCCAAGTGCCACATAACCTGGCCAAGGTTAGCCAATTAGCTTCTCCGACGAGCGCCGAGTGCCCTTTAATGTTCGAGATTTTAAAAAGGAAAAATATAGCAGGTATTTTAGGGCACCAAAAACAAGCATATACACAAGAAAACATAACACGTACTTCCCATGGTGTCCTTAGTCCGACTCCTGCCGTGTTACTGGTATCCGTTTGAGTGCTGTGCAATTTCAGTGTGGCTCCATCAGCCGCTCCGTGAGAAAAGAGGGAGCCGTAGAGACACGTCACCAGACAAGCCGCTACCCCACGTCACTGTTCCGAGCCCAGCAGAGCCGACGCGAAGCCCTCTGCAGGCCGTCCACAGCTCGGTCTATGAAGACACGTTGCCAGAGCTGATAAACCAACAATATCAACTCGGAAAATGCGTGATTTTAATTTTTTAACATTTATATTCTAGCAGGTATATCACAAAGTCCTCCTACCCTACAGGGGGCGCCCCAACCTCCAGCGAGCGTCATTTCCTTCTTCGGTTGAGAAGACGACAAGCTGAAAGGTGCTTTGCTGCCCTCATTGGTTTCCACCAATAAATGTAGTTTCCACATAAGTTTTACTATCAGTAGTGCTTGACGTGTGTTTCAGTGCTGACGGCATTAAAAACATATTTGTATTTACCTCTTATACCGATGCCTCATAATTACAGAAATAAATCCTCCTGGTTACCCTGAACTTCTACAAGCACAGAGACCCCCAAATAGCCCCACCCCAGTGTTGCCCAGCTTAGGTATTTGAGAAGATATTTAAGATGTTCTCCTGGTAGATTTGGTATGGCCCCACTTTCCCTATTCTTCAGTATAATTAGATTTCAAAAAAGTATCATCATCAGTTTTAAGCTTTTATGCATAATAATAGACACAATAAAAATCATCACCTGGTCCTTGGCAGGCGTTAAATAAACTCAGTCTCAGACAAACCACAAAACATTACATCTTATGCCATTTCATTAGTCATTTTGTAAAAATGAATCTAAAGTTCAGAAACAGTGTGTGACAAACTAACTGCACTCTTACTGCTTAGTGCTAGGAATAGAGGGTTAAGTAGCAGCCAGCTATTAACAATCAAATCAACTGACTAATCTGATTATCATTTAATAATTATTTGAACAACAGATGTGAGAACATCTATAAATGTAGGGGTTTGGCAGTATGCTGCTCTGGATCATTCAGGTGTGTGTTAACACAATGGCAAGGAGGAAAGATATCAGCAGTGAACTGAGAGCTAATTAATTTCTACATCATACAGACCAGTTTGTTCTTAAGTGGGACGACAAGTGAAACTCCACTTTCTGTCAGTGTAAAGATCTGCAACTGCACATTAAGTCCCAGATGTATCTCAATGTAAGAAAAAGAATGGCATTTTCAGCAGTCTCTGTTTTTTCCACATGATGTGTATAATTATAGAAAAAGTTCTGGTTGTACATTGCCTAAACCTAAATTTCCATCGATCACAAGAATCATGAACATTTCCGTCATTTCCTAGGGGCTTGTGTTTGACATCCCTGCTTTAAAATATCAGTTCTCACCACTAGAGCTCAGTGTTGCTATAGCCTTGATGTAAGGTGTGTGTGTGTGGTTCATGATTTTTTTTTTAATTTCACTGTTGATTGAGTATTTAAACAACCTCCACACATAAATCCATTGATTTAGGGCTGAATTTCTGTGCGAATGTCATCACTTTGTTATACTTTGTGAAGTCTTCATTGGTATTTAATGGTGACGAGCACTGACCTGTAGATTCAAATAACAGCACAATGTCAACTGAATCTTTCAGTCGGCTGTCCGTCTGATCAGTCAGACTCTGTGGACCTGCTATAAACAATCACTTGATTTGTTTTTCAGCAGGAAATATACACACACACGCACGCACGCACGCACACACACACACACACACACACACACACAGTGGAGGGTGGCTGGGAGCCTGCTCATCTGCCCTAAGATAAAGAGATATTTGTTCATGTGGTTACATAATGACCGCAGAGCTGTGAGCTAACACTGAGGTGAGGACAAGCAAATTCCACACAGCCTCCCACCAGTCTCTGGTTTTCCCACTACTTTGAATTCTTTTAAAATCCAAATTAAATTTTTTCCTGCCAGTCATGTGGAAACTTTGATCTACTAAATACAAGTTATTACAAGTATGTGTGCATATATTTTTTGTATTACATGGGGGTTTTTTCCTATAGAAAACAACTGAATCAAAAATTCATGGAAAACAGCAGTCTAAAGACGCAATAGGAAAATTTCAAGCAAATGAAACTATAATGTCAGTCAGTAAAGGTGCGCTTCCATGGAGGATACGGTGGCTGTCTGCAGCCTTCAATTATGTATTACATGAAACCTCAAGCCACAGCAGAGAGACTCTTCCCACTGTTTTGCATTTTAAATTTGCATCTTGCCAGAGGCTCAGGTGCTCAAAGTCAAACCTATCCTCTGGGCTGGACCCAGGAGTTGGTGAAAGTAAATCTGACGAGATTTCTTCTTTGGCTAAAAGCAAAAAGCTCCCAGAAGGGCAAACAGTGCCTTGTTGAAATATGTTTTAATGCTTACAAATGAGACCTCACAAATTTCACATTAACCGACTTTTTAAATTCTGTAACAGAAATAACTATGAAGTAAATATTCAAGCCTGTCAGTGTAGTCAAACAAATTACAAGTGCTTAAACTTTATAAAACAGATAAATATGAGTTCAAGCTGAGATGTATGATAATTATTTCTAATGAAACTAAAATAGATTTTGCTGCACTTTTTTGTGGCAAAAAGAAAAATTTAGAATCAAGATGCTCTTTGGTAACATAATTATTTTGGTGGCCTAAAATGCAATACACCTCATGATGCACAGGACTTTTATCATATAGACAGGCCTATTAAAAGTACAGGGATATTAGATCATTTTAGGAAAAACTAAGATAACGCAATGGATAAACTACCACTGCTTTCCTAATTTTGTTTCATTTAAAAACATTTTAAATGAAACTTGGAAGTGAAACTTGCTTTTGCTGTAAGGCATAAAAAATGTAAACAATTTCTTTCAATGAAAAGAATAAAAGTACAAAAATAAACATTTTCTGGCATTTCTTTTGCTAACAATAATTAAAATGGTGCTTACAGTATTGTGCAAAAGTCTTGAGTCACTCCTCGTGTCTTCATATTTTGCTAGAGGAATGTGAGGTGCAGTGAAATGTGAGTTTGTACAGTTCAATGTTTGGAACGACCACATTTATCCTTCAACACAGCCTGAACTCTCTTGGTCATTTCTCTAAGTAGTAATAGTTCTCCAGGGTCCTTGGAAAACACTCAAAGCTCTTCTTTAGATGTTGGCTGATTTTTGCTCTGTTCTCTATTAAGAGGACCTCACACTGTTTCAGTAATGTTAAGGCCCAGGCTCTGGGTGTCATGGTCTGTGGTGGGTGGCTGGAATTTCCATAAGGCTCCTGAACTTACCTGGGATCCGCCCCTGGGCAGGGTCAACTCCTCCAGCTCCTGCACACCTGGAGCCTATTGCAGGCAATCAAGCCAGAGGGATTTAAGCCACACGTTGATGTTCATTCACTGCCAGTTCGTCATCAACCCATGTTGGTAACAGGCCTTATGCTTCAAGTTCTCGCTGTGATTTATCTTGCTAACAAGACTTTCTTGTGCTGCAGTTGCTGGATTCACCTTGGCTCACGCTCCACCTCCGGACTCAGGATACCAAGCAAACATTTTGAAAATCACTCTGTGCCTCACCTAGTGATGGGCAGATGAAGCTTCATGAAGCACTGAAGCTTTTCATCCAATTGGTTCACCCCAGCGCAAAGCATCTTGAAGCTTCATTTGCTCTAGTAGGACACCTACTGGACGTAAAAATATTAGTTGGCATGAATTTGAAGAGTGTGGCCTTTTGCACACAGCCTGTAAATGTCAACAACAAAAGGAGTGTGTAAAACATCTATATTGTAGTGATGCAGTATACTGTGTATATTTATACTGGCAGTATGGAAAATGATTATTTGGAAATGCTTAAAATGGAAATTATCATTTACTGTGAGGTGAGGTGTGGTTGGGGTGTGGACAGTGGTTGTGCTTTTGTAACGTTGAGGTATGGACAGCTACAGACTGAGTCCTGCCTGTTCACATTTTATTCTGTAAAAACTAAATTTTCACTGCTTTTATGACCTTTTTAGTGGGGAGAACATAGCTAGGATTTAATGATTTAACAAATCTTTTAAATCCTTTGTCCTCTACAATGCTAAATGGCTGGGAGTCCTCAATCACCATGCTAACCAGGTCTTCATCTATTTGAGATTGTTCTCCTGAGGAAAGACAACAAAAACAAAGCACAAATATAAATATCACACACGTAACTTATTACAGTTGTATAATATTGTTATATCATTTAGTAACATTACTGCATGCTATATTATCATGGCATTTGATGGCTCACCTGGTCTTGCTCCACAATCGGTGTTCCCCCTATTCTCATGCAAAGCTCTGTAGTGCCTAAGCATGGATGAGGTGTTGTTGTTATATCCCAGCTCCCTGGCACATCGCAAACACTTCACCTTGTACAAAAGTAAAGCCGGTTAACATAAATTGTATTGCACCATCAGTATTATGAAAATACATCTTCTGTAGAAATTTACATACCTTGTTGGGAGGAATAAGATCAAAATGTTCCCACACAGGGGAGGACATCCTCCTCTTCTTAGCTGGCTCCATTCTCTCCTGACTTTCTCTCCTCACTCTCATAAACCTCCAAACTGTCTCCAAACTCTCACTAACCGCAACTCTCCATCAAACACCCACATTTTGAATGAAGTCTAAACATTGTTTATAGCTCTGTCAAAGTTCGAACCACTTCATGAACCAGTCACGTGGTACAGCCGGGCAGCGAGGACGTCATCATTTTCAGCTCCTCCCATAAATGAAGCAAGCCTCGATACTCGCATCGCGGAAACGCCCCCTCCATTACTCGACACAGGCTTCGAAGCCTCGATACAGAACGCCACATCACTAGCCTCACCTGCCTGCCCTCCTGCCATCACACTACATCTGAAGACCCCGGATCTCAGGTCAGCCTTGCCACGCCACTCAGCTCCCCTGGATTCTCATCACCCCCCCCTCTCAACACTCTATGTCCCCTACTGCAAGTAACAATTGCTACTCTTACAACTTACCGCTTCAGAGCTACCTCCCTAACTCCACTGTCTTCTCTCTTCAGTGTGACTGTTCCCTGCTCAGCTCCACTCTGCATCTCAGGCCCCGTTCCCTCGCCCTAGCCACGTTTCCCAGGCCACGCCACGTCAAACTCCACGTCTTATTGGTTTTTTGTCCTTGCTACGTTTCTTGCACTTAAGCCTAATAAATCATTGTTACATCATCTGCTGTCTCTGCTCTGGGTTTCTGCACCTGAGTCCTGTTCAGTACAGACCACTTGGTCCCCTGACACTGGGGAGGTCAATACATGGGATACATGGCTCCTTTGAAGCAAAATGTAAAGAAATGAAGGGTGGCTCAATACTTTTGCACAATACTGTAAGGAGAATTTTAATTGTCTGCACATTATGTCTTACCTATGTTTAAAATAGCAGTTTTCCAAATATCAAAATCTTCATGACATAAAATAACTGAAGTCTTTCAGCTCTTCTTCAGGCTGACTTTGAACTCTTCATCTGGTACAGATAAACATCATCCATCGCCATGTTTAATCAGCCAGTATGGATATTTGACCAATATGAGAAACCCATTTACTGCCAAGTAAGGCCTTAGAAGTCCTACCTGATTTGTCAGCTAATAACTGTCCAATGACGTTACTGGCTTTCTACAGCTGGTAAGCATGCTGTAATTAAATTCATTCATTTGGATGTCAGTTAATTGTTTCTTGATGAAAAGCAGCAACACTCCCTCTTCAGTCGCAGGGCGAAAAAGAGACTTAACAAAAAAAAAAGCCATTAATTAGTTTAACTTTCCCTTCACATGCTGCTGCGGTTGTAAAGTACATCACGTATCATCATATCCATGATTTCTGACCTCAGTTTCAGAATAAATTACACCCTGGTGTATTCACCTACACATAAGCAGACACATATGCCTCCACATAGTGATGTCGTCTAGGGTGACACAGACGTGCAGCCCGACTGAGCAGTGGGAGGCCAGTCGGGTAGTTTGCGTCTGTTCCAGATGAGTCACAGATTTTTATCCTTATTTTTAGAGATGTGTGAATGTAAACAGTGAATTGTGCCCAAGGCCGTGGAGGCATGTGTGAGCCTTTACTCAGTCAGTGGGCGGCTGTCCTCAGCAAATCAGGGAGGTTTGGGACATAAAATTGCATTAAAGAAGCTGGGAGTGGACCGAAACCAGTAGAATAAAAGGCAGTGATGTCCAGTCAACCCATTTTTATGCTTCCTTCACACACAGGTACAATAGTTTGTGCTCCTCAGTCTTGTTTAATCATGACTTTATAGATACTCCCGAATTAACACCTCAGTGCCCAGTGCTATTTAGGCTATTATATATATTGGTGTTATATAAACCTGCCACTGAGGATAGAGCACATCGAAGCATAGTTAGAAAGAGAAAGAAATGGGATGTAGCCTTGGCTGGTGTCTGTCTATCAACAACAGGAGGCCATGAACTCGCTTTGGCAGTCACCTATGACCGCAAAGCCTTCCAAACAATGGTTTTATGTATTCACAGTATTTATCTAATTTCCAACTAAAGCCTAAACTGATGTAATCCATGACTAATCCTATAGAGGCCTAACGGAGTAGTACAAATCCAGTGACACCCAAAGTCTGGTTTAAGAGGTCAGAAAGTCTTTCTATTGATTCGACCTTCATGGGTTAGCTTGCACAAATAGTTTGTTTATTGTTGATCTGTTTTTGTGATGCTTCATTAGAGTAATTAAGAGGTCAGTGTAAATGAGGATGATAGGCTGACAGGGATGTGCACAACAAGCGCCTCAGGCCAGCTCAGTGCCTGGCAGACAGCGTCACCACCAACGTTATGTAACACACTAATTACATCTTGGCTCGATTTTGCCTGTCCTCTGCTGCGTGTGTGAACCATTTTTCTGGCTCTTTCTGTGACTGGACAGTCCATTTGATTCCATTCAGTGGTTAAAACCCGCTAGACATGGGCTCTCCTAGTGTTAATGCTGCTCTGTGTGTAAGAGCTGGATGAAGTGCAAGAGCTGGGATTTGATGAACTGAATGAAACAGACAGGAATGAGGTTATGACATGATTTTATCATGCTGTGATAAACAATCACTACCATTATGTCATCAATTTTCAGTATTTACTCTGATTATTTCATGTCATTTCCAGACAAAGAACAATTTTTCTTTTTATTTGTTTGTTGTCTAGTATTAATCTCAAGTTTTACATAGTATATTCCTAATTTTTTGAAGCATTTCACACACATACACCATTTCACATTTGCACTGCTTGTGTGGAAAAGGAAAGAAATTTACCTCCTGTGATAAGGAGTCTAGATCTTAGGGAGCATGTTTTGGTAAAATGAAATTACACAATCCCATATTTTGACATTAAAAGTCCCTTTTTAATCATTGCAATAAAAAGGTCTTCATG
This sequence comes from Perissodus microlepis, assembly GCF_051167445.1. Classification (NCBI taxonomy): domain Eukaryota; kingdom Metazoa; phylum Chordata; class Actinopteri; order Cichliformes; family Cichlidae; genus Perissodus; species Perissodus microlepis. The sequence continues at coordinate 9,592,853 of NC_140465.1, forward strand.
GCTGAATACTGTCATACAATAAAGTACCACACTAACTTCTAAATATCATTTGTCGTGGGTTAATTCATTTCATAGCACATCTGCGTCACATGCATATCTAAAACGCACATCACAGAAAAACTTTCCTTTTGGAACCCTGACACTAAAACCACATTTTGAGTCTCGATAATGACTTCAAACTCGTGGGGGCTGGGATTTTGTCCCCATAAGGGCTGTTGGACCCCACAAGTATAGTAAACTTCCAATTTTTGGTCCCCACAAAGATATGCAAACATGGTGCACACACACACACACACACACACACACACACACACACACACACACACACACACACACACACACACACACACACCTCACTGCTGCCTGAGCTCTTATCAAATTTATGTATATTTTTTAAAGCAGGTCAGGAGATTAATCCTCACAATCATCATCATATTACACAATGGGTTTTTTTCTGTATAATCCCAATGTGTGAGAAATAGTAGAAAGGTAACAACTCCATTCAGTTGTCCTGCCTTGCTTTCATCTCCCTCTTATAACATTATTGACCCGTTTATGTAACTGCCTGTGCAGGGCTCGTCACTGTCAAGTAAGCTCAATTTAACACCTGTCAAAATAGGCCTGGCCCTGCTTCTGACTGATGCATCTCCAAGTTTCTGTCTATATCTGAGCATGAATATGGCAAAATTTCACAGTTTGCCTACTCACAGCTAAATATTTTGCTTCTATGTCCTCATTCAGCTGCTCATTTTGTGCTACTTTACTGAGTGTAAATGAACTGCACGCGTTAAATTCAATTCCAGCCGTATAATCTGAATCTATGCGTGGTATCTTTTGGTCTGATGAGGCTAGAAGTTTGCAAAACAAGCCTTACAAACAGGATATGAAGCTAAATCTTGTCAAGTAAAGTGTCTAGGTCAATCTGCTGAAATAAATAGCACAAAAACATGTAATGGTATTAACAATATAACATCAATAAACTGGTTTTGGCACGATAGATCAGTACAGTGTCCTATAGGAGAAATAAATAGCACAGTGTACTTTCGCCTCAGGCTGAGGCAGCAGCTCTAAATTCTGTGGAAAACAATGGAGCAATTCTCAGATGGCAGTGAGACATATGATGCAGCAGATCACATGTTAGTCACTGGGCAGTTAGTCTTCATGCACCTAACATTTTTCATTATTGATTATAATCTTGAATTGACGAGTCCTTAAATCTATTTTATATTTCAAACCATAAGCTGTAATGCGCTTGCATGTGGGTGAGTTTATGTAGGGTTTAACAGAGGGACTGATCTTAAATTTCGTAGAACCTATCAGGATTTCACGCTGTTCTCAGGTGGAGGAAATTAAAAATAGATTTAATGGACGTTTACCAACAACTGAAACTGCAAACACTTGAAATTAAAAGCAGAAAGCTGTGTTATTTTTCCCCTCTCATGTTTGCATGTTGAGGCATATCTCTGTTTGAGCACGAGTCAAGGATGAGTCCTATAAACATAAAACAAGAGCCAAGAATAAAGTGGAGCAGGCCTAATCTGGGCTTTCCTCCATAAGAACTGAAGACTCGTGGAAGGGTTAGTTGTATAATAATAGTTATTAGATAACTGAAACACTGAGGTGCCGAGATAAAGAAACGAGCTGACAGAAGTGAAAAAACAAGAATGGCCTCAAACTTTAGTATGAATTTCAAAGCAGTCTTTGCAGCAGGTCTTTGTCTTTGTTTCATGTGCAACTGCCTTTAATGTGCAAGAATAAGCGAGAGCGAACGGTGTGCAAGGAAAGGCTCGGCGCTCGTAAGATGTTAGAGCAGATTTAATGAATGAAGCCTACGGGGACAGAAAGTGTATTCATATAGTGATGAGGAGGGGGATTGTTACTCTGGCGTCCCAAAAAGCTTTGACACTATTTCATTCCCGGCAAAGGCTGCTGTTGCCATGGTGATTTTAACCAATGTTATGCAAGTGCTCCACTTCCAGCGACAACCTTCACAAAGCAATGGGGCACAATGATGCACATGTACACAAACACACACACACACACACACACACACACACACACACACACACACACACACACAATGTCTCATAAATAAATAAGCAAGAATTGTAGCGTAGCGCAACAGTGAATCTGTGTAATATACGTGCTCACACGCATGCTCACAACACAGTGTCAGAATGGGATCTCATTAATGGTTGAAAGCAGCCCACTGACCCTGAGGCTGTTATGTAACACTGGTTACCCCCCCCACCCCACTCTTCGCAGCACAGTGGAGACGGAGAGCTTATCTTCTCCATCCTCTCATCTATCAGTCTCCCCATCCCTTTGCATGCACACATCTCTGAAACATCACAAAACTGACAGCAGCTCCGCAGCGGATCTCTGGCACTCCATTTAACATGGCAAACACTGAGGTCTGATGGACTCTTGCTAATACAAATACAGTAAGTGCTCATAAATCTTTCCCCTCTTACCAAGACTTTAAAGCAAGGGTGTCAAGCATAAGGCTCAGGGGCCAGAACTGGTCCGCCAAAGACTCCAATCCAGCTCACTGGATGGCTTTGGAAAATGTGAAGGGCGGCTTACGTTTTGGGCTTTTAACTGTATCGGCAAAAGTTTTACAACTTTTCCTACTAATGAAGACCTGTCCCGTGGCTATTCATACTACACCACAGTTATTAAGTAACAGATAAACAATTAACAACTCCATTAATAATAATTCCATCATCGACCATAGAAATTTCAGGTTTTTGTTTGTTCGTTTTGGGGTTTTTTTTTACAATGAGTCCACATTTTGAAAACACATTTTCTATGAATTAACAAAACCTTTTTGTTTTACAATTACAAGACACTCCAAGGAATGAGCTACCACAACTGTCTGCTCAAAATGTAAGGGTTTGAATTTATATTGTAGTCTCAAAGTGATACCGCAGTTACAATCAGCAAGGTTCTAGACTGTGATTGCCAACCCAGTGGACATGCGCTTTCCCTAAATTTCACTCTGCTAATTTTGTGCTTTTGTGATGTATTGAAGTTTATTCCATTTGTTTAATAAATTTCTTTGGTGAACTGCCAAAAACTGTGTGCGTCCTCCCCTTTTGTTATTGCCAAGCAACGCTGTAACACAGTATTAAGAGCAAGCATAGGTCAACCAGTGGGATCAGTGCTGTAAGCAGATTATCACACTATACTGCAGAATTCCAATAACACACGAATATAAAATATTTTACCTGAGTTATTCTCAATATTTAGCCAAACAAAGACTTAAATGTGCATTAATATTATCACAGACGCACATACAGAGGCTAACAAAATCTTCAAAAAGATGATTATTAGCCATTTTCTATTTCCCCATTTAAATACAATGACTAGTTTAGGGAAGTATGTCTATGTCAAACCACTCACATTCAAAATCGCGCCAGCATGTAACAGATGGTGATTCGCGGGCAGTAATTCAGCACACACTGTGCTTTATTTTTATGCTACTATAACCAACACCATATCTGAAAAATGTCTTTTAATACTTAGGTTCTCATTTTACAGGAGAACAGCATGTGCGGTCGTGGATGATTACAGCGTGCGTTAACTGAAATATCAAAATGTTTCTTTAGAAATAAAAGACTTCGGTTACATAATCGTGCCTTATACTTCTGACTGATTTCATATCGGGTGCCAGATGGATATCTGTGCTAGCAGGACAGCACATTCCACAGACAGGACAGCGGAGCAGTAATGACCCATGCACTCTGTTGACACAAGCTTGTCTGCGTAACGGCTCCTCTCCACTCACACTGCTGATGCTGTCCTCACATCACACGAAGCTTGTGACTCCAAGAGCAGATGACTCTGCCACAGACCAGCTGTAGATGACCGGGACTGGCTGAGGCAGGACATGATGCCGTCATCCTCTCGCTTCGCCCCGCAACAGAAACTCTTCTAGACCGAAGAGTAAGGCTGTAAATATGTTTTGGGGCAAGGAGGAGGTGAGGGTGGTGGTGTATTGGCTGCACAATATTACAAGAAGTATCCACAGTAGCCTGGGCCTTAGTAATTCTTAGTAATTCTTCACAGCAGGTGGTGGTGTTGGGGAACAAGCCCCGGCACCTGCTTGCACTGAATTGTCTGCAGTCCTCTCATACTTTCAGTGTTGATGGTAGATATATTAATCAGTCGGTCATGACGGGCTTACTGAGCGGCACGCCAAAAAGAGGTCATCTGCCTCCATACATTCACGCACCGAGGCAACGAGCACTCATTTGCATAAAATTTGTCTGCCAACATTTCCCTTTGGTTTGAGCAGGAAATGTGGTTTCTCTGTAAACGTGTTAAAAAAAAAAAAAAAAAAAACAAGAAAAAAAAAAAGTCGAATATTAAAGAGGACACTGATGTTACCACAAACCAAGGTTTTTAATTTTTCTGTGAACAAACTGTGGACAGCACAGATATACAAGATAGAGGTATCCAAACATGTCAAATAACAATATTTATTAATATCATTATTGTAACATTAATAACATGGAATGTACTACCTTCCATTCACATTTTTTGAACTTTTAGATTTTATGAAAGATGTCATATAAATAAATAGCTCTATCTCACCTCTTTCTGACACCTATATGAATATAGTCTCTTTGAATATAGATGAACAGGGGGAGAAGGATGGCAGAATGACCAGGTAAAAGAGGAGAATGGAGGGCGTGCGCTCACCGCCTCTCTTCCCGTGGACTCTCTTCTCATACTACTCCTGCTCTCTATGATAGCCCTCAGTCCAAACACGCACTCAGCAGAAGTGCATGTTTGCGTGTGCAAAATGACAACACTTTTCTTTGGAAATCAGACACAAGGAAACACTTCTACTGTCTCAAGCTTCAAACTGCCTTTACTTTTTGCTGCCTACCCTTTTTTCTAATGGTTACTTAATGGGTTAAAACAGAACGGTGACAACGGGTAAATCACTGCATCATTCACACAGATGGCTTTTATGTTACTTGCAGGTCTGTTTCACATCCTGAGGATGGACGTACTCAACGGCCACATCGAGAAGCACCAGTGGCAGAAACAGGAAGGGGGTCCGATCAAAGACCAGCTACAATGAAGTCCAACTTTGACGATAAGAGAAGGAATTTCTCTCCCCTTTAATGCAATCTGCTCTTCCTCCATTCGTTCAAGGTTCAGACAGTGTGTTATTGTGCCTCTGTGTTTGAACGGATGAATGTTATGTCAGTATTCAGTCTGTACTTTGGTTCTCCAGCTCAGAAATGATGGTGATCAGGTTCTGGAGACCAAAGATGTAGCCGCTGTCCTGGCCCTCGTGGACCACGCTGTCTTCCCGGTAATGTCTGCAGGTGGTGTGGGCAAAGTCTATCATTCTCACATCCACCACGGAGCTGTGAGTGTCTGAGCGGGACAGGTGAGCCTGGCTGATACCTGAGCTCCCGCTGCTGCTGCTACTATCACTAGACGTGGAGGGACTGTGTGGAAAACCAAGCGCACCTGCAACTTCACCCACCTCCTCCTCCTCTTCCTCTTCGTCCATTTCTGGCTCGGCTTCCACCTCCTCGTCCTCATCATCCTCCTCTTCAGAGAGCCCGTCCTCAGTGTGTCGGCGTGTGTGTTTTCTGTGTGGAGCTCCATCATAGATGATGAGCAGAGAGCTGGAGTAAAAGCGGTAGGATTCGCAGGCCTCCAGTGCAGCCTGCATTTCTCTGAGCCTGCTGAGCACCGGGGAAAGCAGTTCGTGTCGCAGACGCCGACCGCTGTGGAAGAATTGGAACAGAGCCTCCTTGAAGCCCGCAAGGGTCAGTTTGCGGCCATGGTACTTGTTCATAAACATCAGCTGATCTGTGTCACTCTGGTACACCTGTAGTGATGAGAAAACATGGAGAGGTTGAAAAAGCTGGAAAAGAGTTCACAGACTCTCAAACACCCGCATTAAAATGGCTACAGTGTATCTGCAGTCAATCTTTCCACCTCACCAAGATATTTTGGGCCTTATTCAAAGTTTTCAAACAGACAGACTTGTGTTCTCGTATAATTAAAAGGCCAGCGTGTAGATGGCTATAAAACAAGTTAATCAGATTACAATAGGAACTGTTGCAGATTTTGTAGCATTGTAGGGTAAAAGCATTAACTTTTAACAGTCGCAGTCTTGGGCACTAAAGCTGGATTACCCACATAAACCACCAAGACATTGTTTCAAATTGTGTTTTCAGACAATTGACAAACAGCTGTAATGTTTTAAATGGGTGAGCCTTCTGTCTGTTTCCGGTTTTTATGCTAAGCTACAAATCAGCTTATACAGCATTCAATAGACAGACAATAGTCTTATTTCATGTAGCTATATTTCCCCAAATATCATCTTCTCTCTCTTTTCTATTTCTTTAAGAGTAAGAAATGAGTATAGATAATAGCGTTTGCCTGAAAGCTCACCTGCATGCCACACAGACGGACTCCTATTAAGGCCGATGTGCTCTGCTGGCACTTGCGTATCTGCATGGCCTTCTTCTCCTCTGAAGCGTCGTCTCCGTGCTGTCGCGTGCCCATCTTTAGGTCCAACACGCACGGCACGGTGTGCCGCCAGGTCAGGTTTTCAAGCAGAATGAATTCTGAGAAAATGAGTCAAGGAAGACAAGACAGACAAAACACTACCTTCTTCTGGACTAACCAGTTTTAAGTTCAACCTGCTGGACGAGGCTGAATGAGAAAACAACATAACTGAGCGTTTCCTCGAAAGATTCAGCTCCGTTAACATTTGTCCTTGCAATATGTAAAATCAAATCAGAGCAACATCAGGTAACCGATAAGAGTGCTTTTGAAATGCAATGCCATAGAACAGAGAACAGAATAGCTGCACAATGTATTAGATAACGGGCAGCAGGTACTGAATCCACTGATAACCGTAATCTGGTGGCTTACTTGGCCAGGACTCATGCCATGTACACTGGCCTGGAACCTACAATGCATTTCATTACAATCCCCCCCCAAAAAAAAAGAAATAAAATTACGTAGCTTTTCTCTGCAGTCACATATGAGCCAGTTTGAAAAGAAAACTCAGTCAGCGAAAGGATACTGTACTGGTTGCGGTGTTTAGCATTCTCCTTCATCCTCTGCAGGTGCTGCTGGTGACACTTGAGGCTCCAAGGGTTGTGTTTGAGCTGTGGGACAGCGTTACTGTGGCTGTGCTCCAGTCGGTAGTAGAGCACCTCGGCCTGCTTCAGCCACTCCAACTCCATGTCCTCCTGCAGCTTTTGAACACTGAATGAAAGACAGGGAAAGAAAGCAACCACTGTAGTTACACATGGCTAAAGAGCAGGAAATGGGGAGTAAAGTATGGAGAAAGAAAAAATTCCTGGAAAAAGGTACAAAGTGGAATCTAACTAAGCTACCTAAGTCAAAGTTTTGCTTTTGTATAAAGGCATTAGAATGAATCTATTGCAATTATGCAACAATGACTCTTTGACCCTCTCTCCAAGGATCAGCCTCAAGCTGTATTTAAAGACAGTTAGGCTTAAGATTGTATGTATCAGTCAGTGTGTGCATCATAAGTCGTGGTATGTCTCTACAGCTACATTCACGGAAAATTTAAAGTTGGTTATGACGTAATACGGGTGCATAACGGCTCCTAAACCATCTTTAATTTCTTTTACATGAGCAGTGAGATCAGCGTGAAAATGACTCACTTTGCTCCCACCTGCTGAGGCATCAAACACGTCTTTATCTTATCATGACTAACAGGTTCCTGAGTCAACTACTGTCTGTGATAGGGTATTTCCTTCCCCCTCACCTTTTCTCCTTGTCTTTACGAGAGTTGCGGCTTCGGCCATCTTTGCTGTCCGCTAGCAGCGAGGAGGCCATCATTTTCCCCCACGTCATCATCTTACTCTTGGGGTCACAGTCCACCGAGTGCTCATTGTTCACCAGATCTGTGGCTGGGTCACTATCAAGGGGGTAGGCGATTAGGCAAAGATTCCCCTCCTCGTCCTCCTCGAAGCTCACGGACACAACACCTGAGACGGAGACAGAAAGGTACGTTTTAGACACAGACTCACTGAACAGTGATGGGAATTTGTTTCACAGGAATCTATCAAAGAGGATGACAAACTTAAAGGAAATCTCTTCACTGCTTTAAGCTGCACGACTTGGATAAGAAATGTATGTTGAAATGATACAAAACTATGACTGAAGTGGATGGTTGACGCACACTGAGCTCTAATCAACACATTCAAATAACAGCCCAAACACAAAAGACACCAGGCTATAAAAACTTAGGTCAGAATTCAGTTTATTGATTACCACCAATTATCTAAAGCAAACTAATCAATAGTATACATACACTGTAAAACATGTAGGAACCAGAAAGTCACATACAGGAGAAAGCATCAGAAAATATATGATTCTAACAAAAATAACAGGAGCGTAAGTGAGTCAGAAAAGTTTGGAAGATTCAAGTTCGGTAACTTCAACAGAAAATATATATTTCCATAATTTTCCCATTTGCTTTTGTCCAAAACAGCTGCACCCGTTCCTCTTCATGCACGTCCCATGTATGGCCGAAGCACAAGCTGAGAGAAGGTGAAGCATGTAGCAAGCAAGTATGCCTCATTGTGAAGACAAATACAAATGGGGGAAACTGTTGACATGGAAAACAGTGCACAGGTGTCACGAAACAGTCAATTTACAGAGTGAATTTAACTTCATCACTTCTGGGGTTTGTTGGCACTATTATATGGGACAGCAAACTGAAGGCAGCACAGTGCTTTTTAGGAAGACCAGAGACATGCGTTTGCTCTATATCACCTTACAATTCTCTGCTGGTGACACAAAAGAACCGGCTCCGCTGCTCTTTGAGGGAGGGTCTTAGATAGCATTTAAAGAGGATCTGCTGTAATGTAACGTGAAGGGAAATAAGGACACAGTAGCAAAGGGCTTTGCTGTAAAGAACAGGCCTTTCTGCTGTTACTCATAGTTTAATCCCTTTAATCCATCACACTCACTGAATGAAAGAATGAGATGAATGCAGGAACAATGTTGGCTATGTAAATAAGAGATGGTATGTTTAACCGGTTCAACAGTTTCTGCTTGCTATCGTCACTCACTATGCCTCATATTTGACAATCTTTAAAACAAAAAGAAAAAAAACGTGGGAGTGACTCAAACGTCAGTGAAATATACAAAGCCATTCAGTGGTTTTGTGAGGCACCACCTACGTTGACCTTTGCAGGTGACCTCCTCCAGCAGCTGCCTGAATTTCTGGATCCAAAGGAGGAAGAATCTCACATAGTTCCCTTTTCTTCTCATTGGTGTGTTGCTCGGTAAAAAGAAAAAAGTAAAACACAACGCAATTGCTCACCTGACTTACCTTCAGTTCATCACTCAGCTAGCCAAGCAGCACAATTGAAAGGCCCGTTTGTCCCAATTACAACCTCAGCTACAGCACCCTCCTGTGGCACAATGCGGTATAAAGCTGGCAAGCGCCTACGTGTGCAGACATGGGCATCTCTAGTTCCTAATAATCTAAAATTGCACACTTGACACATACGAGCAGGCTCTGCACACATCTATACCTATCTGATGTATGTATGCACAAAAAAGAAGTATGCACGTAAAGAAAGAGACATGCATGAAAAAACACAGTAGTTGTCATTACCTCTGTACTGGGGGGTAAACCTCCTCATTGCTGCAGGCAGACTTTTGTAGAACTGATGCTCGCGGGGAATGAGAGGCTTGCAGATGGTCTGCTCTCCAAAGCGTAGGACGCAGGAATGTCCCCCGACCTGGTGCACGAAGGGCTCAAGCATCACTCCTTTCTCCATGTAGCACTGCTGGTGCTGCAGCTTGTTCTGTTGCTTTTGTTTTTGCTCCGCATCCATGACCTCCTGGGCCTGAGCCTCCACAGCCGGACTCATCCTCCTCTGGCCCTGACCACACTGCCGCGGGCATTAGACTCCTGACGCACGCACCAACAATATGGTGGGGGCCCTTTCCGGCAGGGACTCGCACACACTCACGGGCTACAGATCCCCAGAGGACTAGTCCTAACACGCTGCATTAAAGATCGCAGTTTGTTTTTATGAGTTATTCCCGCGGTGCTTTCCGAAGCTTTTGCTGTGATGGTGATCTGCTGTGCCGATGCTCTCACTGATACTGCTGCTCGAAAACAAAGGACAGGAAGGAGGAAGAGAAACAGAAAACACGACTCAGGTTTACTGAATATTCAATTCCTTTCGGCTCCTTGCCTTACAGTCCTTGTAGCCGGGTAGAAAAAAAACACAAAACAAAGCCGTCTTATGTCCTTTATATATTAAGGTTTGGAGTTGTGCTGCTGCGGCAGATAAGGCGACCAGACATAGCTCCTGCTTGTGCCTTCTCCGCAGACTCGACGCCTTATGACAGATGAGAGCTGGCTCACTACTGGTAAAGCTCTCAGGAGCCTGACACTCGGCCCGCCCTATCACAGGCAGCCCACCAATCACGTGCATCTAAAGCAGGTTGTTGGGTGGCAGCCCAGAGAAGCAAGAAAACAAAGACAGGGGTGGGAGGGGGCAGTCTGGGTGAAGGGAGAGAGGAAGAGGAGAATAAAAACAAGGAGGGAGGGCAGAGCTGAACTCAGCTGTTTCTCTGCGCGACAGCGGGGGTTTTAACAAACTGGCAGAATAAGCACCAGCATTTCCTTAAAAGACGTACGGTGTGGGGGAGAGAAGCACAGAACTAGGACAGGAGTTAAACACACAACTGACATCCAATGCAAAACGGCAGTCAAATATAAGTAAAAAAAAAAGTCAAACTAGACTCCTGGATGAACAAGTAGCTTTGCTCTTCCAGGAAAACATGCAAAAAGGAAGACGCCTCGAATTTAATGTCACTCTTAGGAGATTTTTTACATACTTGTAATTGTTCCTCATACAATTTACTGCATAGCATAAATTTAGGTTTTCTGTAATTACTGCTAAAAAAAAAATAGTTAACTTTAATTTCTTTTAAAATATTGCAATTTAACAAACCACCTTTCACATTTTAGTAATAACAGGGTAGCAAACAGCATGATTAAAAATGGGGGACCCCTGCCTTCAGTTTACAATCTATAGTAAAGTGTTGTTGATAGTAAAGCCGGTTCCATTCGCATAATCTTCTACTGTTTTCAGTGATTTCTTCAGTCGCTGTTGGCTTCAGAGCTGTGTTGTTATGAAGTAAAGGCGTTGGTAGGAGTGACGTGTAAGGTTTCTAAGAGCTTGTGCTCTGACTTGAGTGGAAACTATAATCCTCATCTTGCACTCTCCCAGACCTCCTTGACATAGATTATCGTAGCAGGCAAAACAACATCTGATTAAACCAGTCGCTCACTGCTAACTGCAGTGAGGCTAACTTTAAACTGCTGACGAGGAACGCGTGTAAGTGCACAGTGTACTATTCCCAAAACATATAAATGCACGTTTGCTCCCTCCAACATATCATAACATGTTTTGTGTGCACATATCAGTGTGTGCTTTAAGTTAGAGATGGTGACTGGCTGGGGTTGTAGGAACAGAGTCAGCACTAATCTCTCTAATCCTGTCTCCTGGAACAAAAGGGGAAATGGGCCATGATAAACAAGCAGGGAATATTCCCAGTTAAATAAACACGTATGTTCAGTGCAATTACCTTTTTTTGTGGACAAAAGATAGGGTGGGGCAGCCACCGACTTTTGTACATCTCTCTTTTATCTGTGAGCAGTGAGGCTGAGGCTGCTAAACTAAAACACAAACGAATGTCAATGGCGTGTTTCTTTGTAATTTTAGAGAAAGGTTGCTGTCTTAAATCCCGATTTGATTGTAAAATCGTACAATGCTATATGTCAACTGAAGCCTAAAGCAACATTTGAGCAGTGGCACTGAGATCTTTGATTAAACAACAATTTTATGATCCTGTACTTGTCTTGCTGTTCAAATACGAAACAACATCAGTGCCAAGACTTGCATTGTCCACTATATTTAACATGAACCAGGTGATGAAAACGACAGTTGACAATGCCATAAAATCATGAAACAGCGTGCTGGCATTTGTTTACATTTAAAGCTACAGGACGCATGCTGTTTGAAGCTATAAGAGTTCAGACATGCTTTTTATTTCCAACAGCTCAAATGAGCACAAACAGAAACAAACATGATCTAATTCACACAACAACAAATTACTTTTTAAGTTACGCAGAGGAATTTAAAATGTATGATAGGATACACTAGAACAAATCTAAAAAGACAAACATGAGAGACAAGTGTCTGTGAAGGTTCTCAGTCATCCAGGTCATCGTAGTCAACATGAGAGACAAGTGTAAGGGACTGCTATGACCTTGAAAGTAATGAGCCATGCACAGCATGGGGTAGTTAACAGGGGCTTTTCACAGTGATGCCAACGCACGTGTCAGTCACAAACAGAGAAATGAGATATGAGATATGCAGGTGACGCAAAGTCCCAAATCCAACCCCTCACCTGTACGGACAATTCAACAACTGCACAGTCAAAATAACGTCTCTTGATGAGGTGATAAGGTCTTGCGCTGCTGAAAAAATAGGCCAGATTTTAATCTGTGTACCACAGAACATGAAGAAAACAGCTTTGCAAATCAAAAACATGAATCTTAATCCCCAGTAAACTCAAAACACAGAGACAGGGTGCCTTTATGGAATGGAAAGAAGAACAAAGTGAATATCAGCAGTCGATCATCAGGCAGACAGACCATCAAACTTCACTCAAAGCTATTTGTGAAGCTCAAGTTCAAACTCTTTATATGTACTATTGGAGCTGTTGCCATGGAAATTACACAAATACTGAGCCTACACCATGTCCACTACACTCACCTTGTGTATTTTATACTAATTGACTCGCTTACATTTATATAGATATTTATTAGCAAAAATATGAATTTATATTTGGACAACATTTGCTTTTCTCTTCATTCCAAAAACACATCTTCTCAAATATAAATATGCCTTTGCCCGACTGAACACATATTAAGCAAATGCTTAGGCAAGAAGATCTTGCAAAAAGTACACAAGAAAGACCAGACGAACCTTTTCTTCTTTTTGTGCTGGAAAAGTAACCGTCTATGTTTACACCTTTACCTTAAATCCCTTTCAACTTCACCTTCTGCGTCATTTTCAAAGCCATACAGACACCTGTCTAAGCATCCTTAACTATATGATTAACAAGTACAGCAAGATCAAAGGGCTCACTTAGCAATCTTAATTGGTGAGCTTTTATCTATCAACAAAATACGGCAGCCCAGAAGATACAGTGAGCGCTGGTATGTCACTGAGGACATTGGGTGATTGATGGGTCGATTCAAGGCTGCAGTAGATTTACAAGGCTTTATATAACGTGACTGTTCTAAAATTATGATCAGAAGACATGTTTGGATAGTTTCACTATTTAAAAATGTGATAGGCTATGGAGTGCCAACTGACAACTGAATGAGCAATTTGTGAGTTCTTTAAATACCTTTTTGTTCACACCTTGTATTTCTCATTGCAGGCTTTAGGTCAAGTATGGAGGCGTGAGTGAGCAGGAGAGTATGTAGAGAAAATCTGGATTTACAAGTTATTTGACTTTGTGTACTTCTGTGACTGTCATAGACAGTTTTGTTCTTATGTGTTTTATGTGAGATTTCCAACTTAATAACAATCAAAGACACATATAATCTTCTTTTTTTTTTCAATTTCAACATAATTTATGCTGAATTTACCATTAAAAATTATTTGTTGATTCTCAAATGTTATGAATTTTATTTTATTTAAATTCAATGACAACATATTCTTTGCAAATAATTTATTTAAATTCTTTTTTTTTTTACCGCATTTTGATTTTCCTTGCTTTCCTTTCCAATACTATAATTAGCAAACAAAATCCATTTTAAACTTATAAATACCTACATAAATAATTTATATACAACATAAAAACTAAAGGACCAAGTACAGAACCATGTGGAACACCACATGTGACACTTACTAGTTGTGACCTTGTATTATTTACATAGACATATTAATACTGATCTTCTAAACAACTGCTTAACAAACTATCTGCTGTCCCTTATTCCATACATTTCTAACCTTTTCAATAATAATCTGTGGTCAGGGATGTCAAATGCCTTGTGTAAGTCCAGAAATACCGCAACTGCATGTAAGACTATTTGTTCCCAAACTAAACTTACGTACTTATAAACAGTCTGGACTAGATGTCTCTATTAAGATGAAAATTATAGAGAAGGATCTTGAATGAGCTCAGGCGGGATGGGTGGCTAAGATCTTTTTCCTTGTAGTCATACAGACGAAAAATATAGAGGCATCAGTGGAGAACATGAAGTACAAAGTAACAAGAAGCATGGTTTTACTTAGAGAGAACACCCCCTAAAAATCTTAAAAACCTTTTTGTACAACCAAGGACATTTTATCATTAAATATTGTTTATACACAGTATTTTTTTTTCAGGTTCTACATTACAAGTCTGATGTGTCGACCTGCAAGTGCTTAACAAGATTTAGGATGAGACATAGTGCATAATCTTAATCAGGTGGCACGCGTCTGAATTTTTACTGGATCAATTTACACAATGAACACATGCAAGGTACAATGACTCACATTCAGGTGTGCAGAACCCAGGCGTCATGCATGCTGACAGGAACAAACACAGAAATGCATACATGGATAAGGCAATCGAAACAAACAATCAAAACATCTCACTACACAAGCTTGTACATGTTCTGATATACCTGATCTGGCACACGGCATGGCCACAGTGGAAAAAGGATAATCTTACCTGTGTGGAGATTTACGGGGTCAATTTTCAGACTGATCACCTCGCTTTGAGCCCGATAAACCTGGTAATCAAATCCTCATGGGTCACCAAACACCTAATCCAGCACTAAAAATACCACATGCTGTTGGCAGTTCAGGACAGAAAGTAGCTATTTATAAAACGAAGTCTGCACCATGCCAAAAGCAACAGACAATTATACACAGGAATCACACTGAGAGGAAACAATTCAGTGGCTGCCACTATGGCCAATGAGGGCATACATAGAAGACTTATCGTTGTACCTACTGGTCAAATTTCAACCATGGCTGTACAGTCTATTTTTGGTCTTGTCCTTTTTGTCATGCATGCAAATAAACCTGAAGCTGTCAAAATGATTACACATAAAGGAAGAAACTCTCAGCCACTCTCTGAGCAGGATTCTGCCAGAGGCAGCTGTCTGCCATAACTGGTTGGTAGACGAGCAGAAGCAACAATAAACACAAATAATAAACAGAGCAAAACACAAACTACACAAGACAGAAGACAGACTTCAATAACGTGCAAAAGCAGCATGTAAAGACATGGGAATGGAGAAGTGCTCAGCACCTGTTGGGAAGCATTCAGCAGTCTAAAGGCTTTTACACGCCAGGCGCATAAACATGTGTGAATGTTTTGTGTGCTAAAAATATTTTTCAGACTCTTCCACTCTTAATGCAGCTGTTCAAATCAACCGTGTAATTTTGCTGGACGAATCAGACACACAGCTAGACGTTGCTCTGGATCAATCGTCTCTCTGAAATGATTTCTCTGCCTCCTCAGATGTCCTAACCCTGCCAACAAAAGCTCAAACTTCCCCATTGAAATGCTAAAATATGTCCAAAAGTGGTCATGATACAGCTTTAACTCCTAGATCAAACCATGAAATTCTCCCTGCTGCTGCCTTCTCTTGAAAATTGTATGAATCCAGAATATCAGGTTCTTCCTTTTCTTGTTTAGAAACATCAGGACCGGCTCATCACTGCTTGATGTCGACGCCATATCTTTTTTTTCCACAGTGCATATTTTGAGGACAAATTTTTCACAAAAACACAAGCCTTTGGTGTGGATTTACAAGTTTGCATCCAAAAAACTGGGAATTTCTCATCATCTTTTTTTGTAACGTGCTCTGTAATGGCCTTAAGGCCTCTGGCTCCGTCTTTCCTTTTGTAATTATTAAGGCGCTAATAAAATAAAGCTAATACGGGAAAATTGCAGGAGCTCTCTTTCTATTCCCTGTTAGTGCTCATTTCTTTTTTGTGCATATGGATATCAATAAAAGAAGATTTTTAAACTTTTACAGCTAAAGGATGAGCACGGTTCTTTCTATCTGTTTAACAAGTGTGTACATAAATGCATGTGGGTGTGAGCAATGAGGGCATCGCACTCATACACACACACAGGCTGGACCGGTTTCTCTGACCAAACCATGTTGAGTGTAAAGATGAGGCATCAATATTTCCATTACCAAATTAAATGGCTTATAAATCATTTGTAAACAATTACACAGCATGTTACCAGATGTTTTGACTTGTAAAAAACTAAGAAATTCAAAAGGACAATTTTTGTAGACCTAATTTATTTTATAATTTTTTTTATGTGTATTTGGTTCAGGGCAAGAAGATGTGCAATAAATATGATTTGCTGGAGCATGAAAATAACAAAGAAGTCTGGAGGGCAAAAAGTAGGGCAGCTAGAACTTGTTCTAGAAGACACCAATCCTTTGCAAGTGGCAAATGATCCAGCATTAATTAGCTAATTATTTAGTCTCAGTATAGTGCCAAGAGGATGGCATGTCATCCTAAATCAAGTCTTTAAAGTCTGTGTAACGAGATAGATGCAAAACTCTTTTCTGACTTGTCTTTGGTCATCTAATTAATTAAAACAGGATAGAGGACTGACAATGCTTCTTAGTATAATACGGTCTTCCCAGTAACTGTTAATCCAGGAGTACTGCCAAAGTTTGTGACTGGATGGCGAGTCACTGACTTAGGGGAGTACTTGTGAAGCCGTAAAGCTCAGCAATGTACAGGAAATGAGAACGTAGACGTCACGTACTTCCTGGATTAAGCTTTGCCACATGCTTAAAGTGTCTCTCTTTCACACACACACAGACACTGTGACACAGAAGCATTCGAGAGAGACTGAGCTGGCTCCAGTCCATTGACACAATGCAGGTTACCAGCTCCTGTCTGACACAGAACTGCTAATGGACTCCTGGGTGCTGCTTAACGTCTCATGAACACAGCAGTTTCATTGAAGGAAACAACTAATCACTAATTTGACAGCACAGTAAGTCAAAAAGTGCAGATTTTGTCATTAAGCTATGATACCCAGAAATACTTTTAATAAAAGGTCACTATATTATTCAAATAATGTTTTCATAGATATTATTTTCACAACTGGTAACGTTAGCATATCAGTGACATTGAACCCATAGTCCATACGGATTTATCCGGGTCTGGGATTGTGCTCATACAGGCCTTGCATGAACTTTTCCCATGGCTAACTGGCTGAGTTCCTCCACTGCAGCTGAGAAAGGTCAAAAGGCATTGGCACGCCCACACTCTCTGATTTAGTTTTCAAAAACTAAAGAATGAAGATTATAACAGAGATAGAACAGCAGTTCTATGGCATGGCTGTTAAAAAAATTACTGGCTTTTGTTAGTTTTGCATAAACATTTTAATGGATCCATTATTGGCTCTCTGTCTTTGCCAGGAAGCTTGGAGTCGGGCAAGATGCTGAGAGAAATAATGCCTGTCATACAGGACTTAAGGCATCTCGTCAACTTGTTCTTTGCACGGTGGCTGGAAGCCCTCATTCTGCTAATCCTATAGATAGGGCTCTTGACATAGTAGCATGTCAACAACACTCATCACTCCTCCTTTGCCTTAAGGGACCATGACAGTGTGGGTATTTGAACAGTTTCCAAGACAGACAACAACAACATTTTGCAGATGCTGCAGTTGTAAATGCACAACCCAGTGATTAACGGGGGGTTTTGTATTTTTATTTTTTTTTTTACTTTTGAATGCAGCATCAATAGTTTTCCAGCAGTAATTTATTTGTAATAACAATGTAATTACAATGTCATTATACAAGCTAAGAAGCATCAAAAATCTGCTCTGATGTTCCTTCATACACAGGCACAGTCAACCACGGTCAAGTGTTTCCATTTCTGTTACACGTTCTGTAAAAATAACTAGCACACAACTAACCCGCATGGGTTAGTTGTGTGCTAGTTACACACGTGCTCACTGTCCACGTGCACGTGTGTTTGAATACCGTATGTGAATTACTGACATTATCCCACCTCCGAAGTGTGTCAACTCCAGCTATCTACCGCTTTGCACGAGGTGACGGAACAGAGCGAACGCTACACATCATTTAGTACAACAGCACATTTCTCAGACCTAATAAAAACATACACACACGTCTTTCACCTACAGGAATAGCACACATATCCCTCATCGTAAACCTTTAAAAGCTGTGATCTGACATAAACACCATGGAATGTCCTCAGTGTAATCTTTATAACAAGGCTCTATGCAGACACTTACACACTAATGTGCACAGCCAAATGCAGCCATTTGGATACAGCTACTTTCTACCCAACAAGGACATTCGCCATAACAAGAGGTGACAGCACACTGTCCAACCACGTGCATCTCTGTTTATGTCTTTATAAGGAAGGGCCAGAGCCATACTTAAAAGAGGCAGTAATTTTAGTAAACAAAGAAAAAAGAAACAGTAGAGTGAGTAATATTTAGATGAAAAAGAAGAAAAGAGAGATGTGGAGAGAGGACTGAAGGATAATAGTATGAGTAAAGTCAGACATACTGATGGCTGAGACCTGCTATCATCTTATTAAAAGAAATGTGACCGCTGCCCTGAAGGCAAGAGTACCCTTCCAGGACACTTTACACTGTAAACTAACTCGGCGTGAAGAAAGCCCACACAGTCTCAGCTCTTGCTGACTGCTGCCCAGATGAATATTAATCCTTGGAAAAAACCCACACACGTGCATAAACATAATACGGTAAGATCAGACTCTAATACGGTGTCCACTTACAGCAACTTAGAAGCTTGGTGCTGACTGACCTCAAGTACATGCACATACTATTAGATGCACATTATTGTGATGGGAAACAAAAACTTGCTGTGGTTCAGTGATAGTCTGCCTAATATTTTGACTGCTGCTCACACGGCTTGCAGCACAGGCTGCATGTGAACTCTGTGTGTCTCACACTGATGAAAGCACTGACATCACTGATGTCAGCTGTAAAATACTTGTAGTTGTTAGTTTATGTTTATTTATTTACCCTTTACTGGACCTGCTTAAGTGATGACTTTATAAAAAATGGATTTTAATATAATAATTATTATATTAATATTTCCTTTGCTCTTAAATTAAGCTCACAGTGATATATAAACTGTTAACAGTATAGATATAACAGTATAAAGCAGTGCAATATAATACCTATTAAGCTTATCCAAAGCAACCAAACAGCTTTTTTATTGGTATTAAACTATTTAATTTAACTGGAGAACACAAGACAACCAGTTCTAAATCTGTAAGTAGGTCAAGAAGCAGTCAATTAGAAGTGATTCACATAATTGCAAAGACCAGAAACTGCTTTCAAAATGTACCAACAAGCATCACTGTGGCCTTAATGTGCAGATTTTTGTGGCAGGGCAGAAAAAGGTCAGCGTGAAGATGCACTCCAACGCTCCACTGTAGCACAGGTACAACAGCACAGAAACGTCTAGCGAGGCACTGAAATGCACTGTGGGTTCAAGTGTGTGTGGGTGGGAACGTTGGCTGCTACAAAGCAGCGTGGGCTGCACTGGCAGCAGTGCAGCATGTTTCTGTGCCATAGATTGCTCTGCACTGCAGTGGTTGTGTGTGCACGTGAGAAACAGCGCACATGTCAGAGGATTACAGATGAGCCCATCCACATCCCCCTCCAAAGGACCCTCCTCCCATACAGAAACTACACCCCTTCCCGCACTAATGCAGCCATCATTTCAATCTCTTTGTCAAGTGAACATCCAGTCCTCAATCTTCCCCCAAAACAGCAGCATTTATCCAACATAATAAGCACTTCATCCTCTCAAAGCAAAAGACTACCCAGCAAGATGACACAGTACAGATTACACTCAGTCCACAAAACTGATGCCTAAAGGAGAAGGAAACTTCCATTTTGGGACAAAATGGGATGAAACTTCAATACCCGCTGTTAACCTCTCATCCTCCACTTCATTTAAAACTGAAATGACCTTTTGGACTCTCCACCCATTAGTGTGGCTGCTTTTATCCTAATATGAAGCTCTGTACGTGGATAATGAGCAGTGGAGGTGACATATATGCAGGGTTGTGGGGAGGCTGATGAATCAGAAGATGGTCTCTAAGTGGGTGCTGATTGTAAGCCAGGCGCTGGTCCAAAGGGGGTCTAGAGAATACCTGGGGCCCATGGAGGTAGAAAAGAGGAAATCTAAGTGATGTACAACAGAAAGCTTATTATACCCTCCCAATCTTTAACAGTTAGCCAGATAACATCTGTAACAATCAATGAATATAAAGAAATAAAAATATATGTAGGGGGGTTAACAGGTTAATATATAGGGATGTAAACAGGAAACAGATCCTCTCTAGAATGGCCACAAACTGAACAGGAAGCTATGTACAGCAATCCTGTGGCTCTTTTACACTCGTAACTTCATCTTTCCTGCAAATATTTTGTTAGAATATGAACTAGCGTCACTTTTGCAAGTACACTGTGCTGAATTTAATCATGGAGCTACATGCTGTTTACTGCATTTTGCTATTAAAAATAAATGCTTCATAAATAAGGTTAAAGACAGTTTGCTAGGTTAATCAGACTGACTTTTGGCAACTGTTAATGTCAGATATAAGGAGCAATCAAAAAGTTGCGACTCCAAAAAATAGTAAGAAATGTACCTGATTTAAATTTGGTTGACGTCTCCTTTGAGGTCTTTTTTGTGTGAACCTACAGAAATGGTGCCATTTTCAGATACACCATTCAAAGTTGAGTCCTGACTATTTGCATGTCTGTGATTTCACCACAAACCTCAAAATATGGTGGAGCTGGCTCCCAATCTACAACCCAGTTTTGTGTCTGCTTTGTCCAGGCCTGAAGGCTAAGCCTATCTGCCCTAATTTCTTCATAAGACTTAATTCTCTTTACCCAAAATAGAATTAGGTTTTCTATTTTGATACAGCAGAAGTGATCCAGTGAACATTACAGATGCATAAGCCCAAGTAATTAGAATGAGCCTTCCTCTATCTTAAAACAGCAGCATCAAACTGAATGTACATTCCTAAACAGATTGGGGATGCACATGAACATAACTGTAATTTTGCATCTTAATCAAAGATAATGATGTGCTTTACTATTTGATTCATTTTTTGAGCTTTTCTAAAAATGTTAATTCAAAAATGCATGGATTCAAACATTAATTATATTTTAGCATTAAAAATATCATTTTGATTAAAGAGCCTGTGCATACCTGTGGATTAACCATTATAGAAACATGCAATTTCTTTAGTAATTATCTGTACTGTTAATTAATTTATAAGTTTAGTTTATTAATTTAACCTCCCAGGACCTGACATCCACATATGTGGACATCACATTTTGGGTTTGTCTAGACCAAAATATTAAATTCTGCTCAACAAGGGCCTGATATCCCTTACGAGCAATGTTCCATCTAATTTTTCATGTGTCTGAGCAAACACACAAACTCCCTTGGACCGCTGTGAGCAACATTAGACGTGTGCACTGTGGTCACGCCAGCATCGAATCCATCCAAGTTACATGGTTTATTAAAATAATCAAATTACAGCATTTATGTTAGACTACTTTTAATTAACTGCTTTAGCCCACTTACAATGAAAATTTTAAAAAGTCTTGTTCATGACCTGTGTCGTATGTTAACACTATTGGAAGTAAAAATAACTTGAACTCCTTTTTTTAAAATAAAGCTCCGACTTGTATTATGAGTATGAGCCTGTGGTCTGGGAGAGAGTCCTGTAACTCTCTGTCTGCAAAATACAGTATATAATGACCAATGTTGGGCAATTAATTATATAGTTACTTCTTTAAAAAAGTAACTGAGTTTTGCAAACAACAAACTTTTTTGCAGCTGTTTACCTAAAAATGCAGCCAAGGCGTTTTTTTAAATAAACATTTCAAACTATTTACAGAACAATCAGCTGTTCTGCATCAAATCTGATGCCACACAAATTATTTGTGCCACTCCAAAAAATAATTTCTGTCCACTATGAGATAAAGGAGAACAACAGCCTGATACCTGCAGGCCTGACAACAGGAGATGTGTCACTCCTGTAACACCTGTAACATTCAGTAGTGGCCTCATTGTTCTGACACACACAACAAAACTATTGACTACACTACACACTAACTACACAAGACAACACACTAACTTTAGACTCCAAACACGCAAAATGTCGCAAATCTCTCACATCTCAAAACACCGCCGTCACTCCTAAAACTTCCCCCCTTCCTAAACAACTAAATGCCATGTTGCCATATCATTTTTTGATTGGTCGACATGGTAAATGGCCTGTATTTGTATAGCGCTTTTCTAGTCCCTAAGGACCCCAAAGTGCTTTACATAACCTGTCATCCACCCATTCACACACACATTCACACACTGGTGATGGCAAGCTACATTGTAGCCACAGCCACCCTGGGGCGCACTGACAGAGGTACATTTTTCCACCAATAGGAAAGGGTGGGGTTTTTTTGGTTTTGTTTTTGCTCACAGGCGGAGAGTGCTTTCGAGTGCTTTCCTTATAAAACGCTGTTTTACCGTTTCTCCACACAGTAAATACAAACAACGATAGTATTCAGGAAAAAAACAAACATTGCAAACTTGGCTTCACTCCACATCAGCCGCTTTCCTAGTTAAAACACTGGTGTCAACACATAAGGACGCTGTCATAGCCTGTCAATGAGGCTGATTAGCTGCATATATACAAATGTGAATGCATCATTGGCTGGAGCAGCCAGTCACCGGTCACTTACTGACTCACACTTCAAAACAGAATGAATTGTTAACGTATTTATTTTAATTTCAATACAGGTTAGATTTTTTTGTGCGCACGTGCCATCTTAGCTTACCACGCGCAGTTTTGAGGGAACATCGCTTACCAGGACATTATACCGTCACTGCTCTATCGAAAATTAAAACAAATGCCCTCATATGTGGATATCCGGCCCTTGTAGAGCAAAATCAGGTAAAAGATAATTCTTTGTTTTTACATTCATCAGGTCCCAATCAGCCCAAATAGCAAAGAGAAATTAATAATGCCACGAAAGACTTTGGGTCTTGGGAGGGTAAATTAATACATTAATACATTTATTTTTATGATAAATGTATTAATTTATGAATTTTTCTAAGACACATTTAATCAGTCTGTTATATGGGCTCATTAATATTTGACTCATTTTATAAACCAAAGTACTATTTGACTACATTTCATTTTATTTTCTTGATAATGAAAGGGCATCCTCCTTGTACAACCTTAACACAAACAGATAATGAGTAACTTCACAAATTGTATTTTATGTAGATCCTATGACTTAGTACCAAATAGTTTTTGACAGCATCCTGTGCTTTCACAAGGAAGTATAGATGGATGAAAGAAGAAAATGGTATAAAAGTTTCTCAGATATATATATTCACAGTATAGGTTTGAGTCATCTGCAAATAAGTCCAAACTATTCATTACTATCACAAAAGACAGATCATCACTAAAACAGGGACAAATCAATGAAAGAAGGGTTTAAAGGTTCTGAAGGGTTTATTTGAAAATGGCACCAGATCTCAAGAAGGGTTTTCTTTCCATTTGTCCCCCATCTATAGTCCGAGGTACAAAGTAGCCTCCGGAGCCTTTGAAAGAGACCTGTAAGAGCTCAGCCAAATTATGCACATCTATTTTCAATTGTGGCTGCGCGGTGGGCGCCAGGGGGGAGCCTAGATACATAGCGATTCCTATCACTTGGCAAGAACATTTAGATCCATACCTATGTACTGAACACAGGAGCCAAAATGCCTGATCTGTATCTGCCAGTCCAAAACATACATCCAAAACTCTATCATGCCTTGACTAGTTAATACAAAACCTAAGATGGAGTCAGACAGAGAGATAGAAACTGAGCCCGAGGAAGCAGAGGAGGAAACATGAGGCAGAAAGTCCAGAGAGAGAGAGTCTAGTGTTTGTTGCACACCAATGAGAGTCGTTGCTCAGCTGAAGCAAAAACACCCTTTGCCTGCTTTAGTGTGCTTCAAGAACGGTGCCTGCTGGTCTACGTGCAATAGCAAAAAATGACACGAGCACCACTTCAGAATTATCACACACTCTGCATATGCTACTAAAAAAGTCATCTGGGTCAAAATAACACTCATCCACAAAGAGACGCAAAACAAAACCCCAAAAATAGAATCTGCTGCTTCCATGTCTTAAACCTCATCTACTATTACAATGTTTCTGCTATTAAGGACTTGTTAAAGCCATAAAACTGCATTCCGTATGAGTCAGTGACAAATTAGAAGTCAAACGAGTCATTCTGCTCAGCATGATGAGCACACTATGTCCCTGAAGCCACAGTGCACACTCATAGTGGCAGACAAGGAAAAGTGCATTGCGTGAATGCATGTTTGTATGTGTACACGTACATTCAATTAAATTTATTTATATTGCACCAAATCACAACAACAGTCGCCTCAAGGCACTTTATATACATACATGCACACAAACGCACTCAGTGCAGTTGGGAAGATTTCAGAAAACGTGGGATGCCTAACTAATCAGGTGCAAGACAATGGCTTAAAATCAGAGGCAGTTTTCGTGGTGCTCAGGTCTTGCGTGTACCAAGTTGGATCCTCACGCGAAGAAACTTGAACCTGTATTGGCAAATATAGATAAAACAATAACTGGAATAGATGGGGAGCTCTGATTTGTTGAGAGGGAGAAAAGTCCCGGGAGCAGAGAGATGAGAGGCAGAGAGGCTGACAATGTGTGGAGACACTTGTGGGAGTGAGACACCAGATGACCACAGCTGGCATTGCCAGCCACTGCTTCGGCAGTCCACTGACAGTGAGAACACAGGTTAAATATAAACTCTGTAATCCCCCCAACAAAAGGGCACTTAATGAGTCTGCCTGGATGGCAGGGTGGGAGCTACAGAGAGTGAGGTGGAAACAGGAATGCAGCTGGCATTTGTTCAACATTATACCACAACTACTCGGAGCGGTCACGCACTGAGCAGAACCGCTTTCGTCCTCTCAATGACAAATATCTCGCTCTATTTCTCTGTCCAACTGGTTTCCCTGGCAGGGATCTGTCCTCATGCTGAACCTCCCAGGAATACGCTTGCCATTTTGAAACTGGGCTCACAGCAACTAAGCAGAAAAAAATTAAGATGGTGGGGAGATTATCGCCAATCTCGGGATTAAAACTCGTCACACCTTCCATGACTGAGAGATGATGACCGACTGCTAAGTGGCAGCCATAAACAGGAACGATAGCCCAGCTTGAAACGAGTAAGCGCCTAAATTATTCAAGAAGGTCAAAGAAGCACTGGTGGCTCTAGGACTCAGCCATTCTTAGATATGTGGGCCTAGCAGCAGCGCAGTGTCGCTTTCTCTCTATAACGACACCATTTGGTGTCAAGCATCTATTTCACCCTGTGCTGGTGAAAAGCTGTGGACTACGCTATGCTTTACACCTTGAGGCAATAGGGCAGCGTTTCAAAGGTTTTCTGACACAGTATAATACTAATACTCTGTGACTCTCATTAAAACAATCCTACAAATGCTTACTGGGCAGGTAGCCTCACTGTGGTGACAACAGCCTATTAGAAGTAAGGTATGTGGGATGTCTCCATAACAACTCAAAGTGTAAAGCCCTATGCATGTAAAGCTAATTTTGGCTGCTCCTTTATTCACTGCCACAGCAGGTAGTGCCACATACCTTATTTGGCAATTTTTTAATGCCGGATGCCCTTCCTGACGCAACCCCAAAAGAGATTAGTGTCTCCTCCAAAGACTGAACCAGTAAGCTTTTGATTATTAGGCAAATGTGTAAATTTCTACAGTGTGCACACAAATGATGAAAACTGCCCAAACAAGTTAAATCAGGTCATAAATATAGATCCCATTTTTTAAAGCTCACAGCTAGCTCTACCGCAGGAAACACTCCATCGGATATGTGTAACAAGATCCTCCAGATCAGAGGTTTGCCAAATTAACAGGAGCTGAGTGACAGTGAGATTAACTTCGAAAAACCGCATGCGTTTAAGGAATCTCTGTATGAGACGTCAGGCAAACCGAATGAGCATCACAAGGGTAAGACTTGTGAGAAATGCCTCTGATGTAATCAAAAACTGGAATAGAAAGGTTACGCACTGTGGTTTTTATGCAAACGCTATAAATGACTTTTAAAGGGTTACTAAAGCTGTTTGAATATAGTCCCAAACAAATAATAGTTCAAGCAAAACTAGTTCCAAAAAAGTAGCATGTCACAAGTTGTCTGGCAGGATATACCAGAATCATTCAACTTACCATTTTTTTAAAAAATCTTTTTACTTGGCCTGTTACTTTGCATAAACAGCTTCTGCACATGATCTCACTCAGGTCCTGGTCATTTCGCAGAGACTTTTCACATTTTTGGCTTTCTGTGGACAGAAAGTAGAATACAGCAGCCAAGTGTAATGTGCATTTCAAGCACATAATACAAGCAATGGTCCTGAAACACATAGTACAGACTACAAACCCATAGCAGTGGAACCCTGAAGACATGGGACAAAGATGCAACAGTAGAAACTAAATACAGATTAAATGATTAATTATTGTGCAGTAAATCTGACTGGGGGAAAAGAAAAAAGAAAGTTTAAACATGTCTGGGTCAAGCGTGCACGCAAGCACCGTGGGAGATGAAAACGAGAAGTCTCTGTGAAATGTATGGCTCCGAAATTTATTTTCAGTCCGATGACAGCTTGTCATCATCCATGCAACCACCTGACTGCAGTTTCCAGAGGCACTATCCAGCTCAGGGGAGGCCAGCCATCCCAGCCAATGTCCCCACTCAGGCAGGGGAATCCCTGTATCATGTTTTAGATGCGGCTTAAAACGATACCTAAGCTTTTAGTGAGTCCTGAGAGGTTTCCAGAGGTAATGTAAGGTGATGTAAAGAAGTCAATGCTCATAGGCATAACGTGAATGGGAGGATACCAAAAACAGAAGAAGAAGAAAATATATAGTCTAAGCAGACCTGAAGAATTAGTTGTTAAAAGCAAACAAAAGGCAAGCATAATAGAAATACTCATTAGAAAGTAGTGAAACTTTCAATGTGTGACTGATTTATAGGATTATAACAGAGAAACAGTGAATGTATCTAAAGTGTAAAACTGCACAATATTTTTTTTAATTAATCATTATTTGCAGCCCTATTTCATATGGAAGAGGATTAGGGCCACCGAAAGGAAAAAAAGTGGGCACGTCTTTTTTTCTTCTTTTCCATTCTGAGAAAAAAGTCAGAATTGTGACTTTACCCACTCCATGACATGCTGGTCAGTCACAGGAGCACGTTCAGCGAGAGACTGAGATTACCAAAAAGCACCACTGAACGACACAGGAAATCATTCCTGCCTGTGGCCATCTCTCTGTACAACTCATCCACTTAACACGCTGTATACTGTAATAGCTGCACCCTTTTTGCACATGCTCTTCTTTCTTATTCAGCTATTTATCAATAAGTGACTTATATGTGTATAGATATGCATGTATATATTGTATATATTGTGTCTATTTCTTACTTAGTGTATTGTCTGTCTTTGTTAGTGTTTATACTGGAGCACTGTAACCAAAATAATTTCCCCTAGGGATCAATAAAGTATTCTCATTCTAATTCTGATTTAATGTCAGAATTATGACTTTTTTCTCAGAATTCTGGAAAAGAAGGAAAAAAAAGACGTGCCCACTTTTTTATTCCAGTGGCCCTAATCCTCTTCTGTAATTTTATACAGCTGGCACATGAGGAATGCTAGGTTGCTATTTTACTTGCTATATTTCCTGTTTTATATGTTTAAGATATATTCAGATTTAATATAGGATAACACACTTAAGGCCAGAAGAAACCGAATGCAATACCTGACTCTAAGTCAAAATATTTTGCAAACTTAATATTAAAATGTAATTTTTAAATACACAAACAGTCAATAGACATTTTGTTTACCAGCCAAAAACACACTTTAAATCTTAGCTGAAAAAAACAACAATAAATAAAGTGCTTTGGCTATGTCACTGTGGTGTTTTTACTTGTGTGGGCTGTTTTATTCACTACAAAACAATTCACAGTGCTGCAAAAAAGTATTTCACCCCTTCCTGATTTCTTACCGTTTGTGTACATTTGTCCTACTTAAATGTTTCAGATCATCAAACAAAAATCTAGTCAGAAATTTGCTGCTGCCCGATGACTCATCCAGGATGAGTAACTGATGGAACCATGAATTCTGCTCTCTGCCAGAAAATCCTGAAGGAGAATGTGTGGCCATCTGTTCATAACCAGAAGCTTGAGTGCACAGCAGGACAGTGATCTGAAACACACCAGCAAGTCCACCTCGGAAATATAACAAATGTAAGTTTTTGAAGTGGTCTAGTTAAAGTCTGGACTGAAATCAGATTGAGATGCTTTGACTGTAAACTGTGGAGAACCAGAAGACTCACACACATCCCCCCAAATAATAATAATAATGATAATAATAATAAATTGTGCTGGTCCTCCATACCAGTGTGGCTGAATTAAAGTAATTCCACAAAGAAGAGTGCGACAAAATTGCTCTACAGTAATGTGAAAGACTCGTTGCCAGTTATCACACATGCTTGATTGCAGTTCGTGGCACATCCAGTTAAGTTTAGGTGGCAGTTAGTTTTCTGCATAGCGCCAGGTAGGCTTTGAGGCTTTTATCTCTTAATCAATGAAATCATCACTTAAAAATTGTATTTTGTATTTAGTCATATTATCTTTGTCTAAAATTCAAATTAACTTGATATGAATCACTTAAATGTGACAAATATGTAAAAAAAATATTATGCATTAACAAAATTGTTAATGCATTTCACAGCACTGTATATATTTACAATACTGGAGCATAAGTAGTTATTGCATATTGCTCATGTGTCAAATGAGTGATTTCTTACTTACTTACTTACTTACTTTTAAGTGACGAATGGAAACTACATCTGTTTTAGATGCAGATGTGTTTTAAATCTGTTACAATGGCCAATGAGCAGAGTTGCATAACAGGTCATGAACTTGAGTTTGCAGTGTGGGGGTGGGGGGTGAGGGGTGGCAGGCAGCCAGGCCCCAGACAGATATCAATAGACAAATCCTTTCCAGAGACACATCCACCCATGTTCTCTTTCTATGTGTGTGTGTGTGTGTGTGAGAGAGAGAGAGAGAGAGATCACTTATGAACAGTGACAAAGAGAGAGAATGGGGACACATTTTTAAAGTGTTTGCTTTCTGGAGCCCACTCTGTCTCTTGTAATCTCAGGGCCTCTCCTAAATGCATAGAAAACACCTCAGATGCACCACCCCATGTGAAACACACGTGCTAAAACATACACACATTTACATCAGAGAAAAAGGAAGGGATAGATTGGCTAAGACGACAATACTTTTTTGGAGAGCACATAGTGACACAGCGCATTGGGTAACAGCCGCGACTGTGGTCATTAACCTTTGTGACCTGTGTGAGTCAAAGGGAAAGGATGTGAAATGTAGAAGCACGGGGACGACTGAATGTGATGTGTTTGAAATTTTTCGAACATGGAGGTTCACAGACAGAGCACCGTGACTGGGGCACCTGGTGGTGTCAATCTCCGGTGGATGATGTCAATGATCTTCATCTGGCTTATGAAAACCTGCTCATAAAGTACACAAACCTTCAAACCTTCCCTGTGGTCCAACCACATATACACACTGAGGAAAGCAAAGGTCTAGTCAGGCAAGATAAATGTAGATTATTTTCCATAAGTTAACAAAAAACAAAATTCTTAGAGATTCTTTTCCAGTAATGTATAACTACCTCAGATACCTTCATCGTATTTGAAGCATTTTTTTTATTTTATTACAAAAGTCCAGCTGCCAGTTCAGCTGCATTGTTCAGCAGAGAACAAAAGAGCAAGGACAGCAGACTTTACTCAATTGCGGCTTTGATATAATGACGTAGATCTGCGCCCAAGCAATTACAAAGGTCAGTGCAGCGCTGTGAAAGAACAACACAACTTCATGAGATGACATCTGCACAGATTAACACAGAGAATCAAGCTTTCCTAATGTCCTTGGAGCTCGTTCAAGGAACATTGAGTGGGTTTGTTACTTTGAACTCAGTCAGTCTGAGGAGACAATGCCTACTTATTGTCTCAAAGGACAAAAGCGGGGGTCAGTCACTGTTCCCTCAGATAACAAGCCCTTGTCACACTATGACAGTATGGATCATGGTGGGTTATGTCACAAGAGCTTTACAACAAGACCTCCTTAGAAAAATACTTGCCTTGCATCTGACAGTTTGGATGATGCTGACTGTGGTTTAAGGTATCTGACTGTTCATACCGTCAAACAAGAAAGACAACTTTTGGGGAAACAGTAAACAAATGCTGAGAAGTTGATCAGGTCCTCGTCACGTAATATGTTTTACTTGTCAAAAAAGGAAGTTTTTAATGATAATAAAGGCCGACCGTGTATGTTTATGCATGTGTACGTTTGTGTAATCCAAGGCGTCTTAAGTGATCACATTTAGATAGCAATAAAAATAACTGCCAAGATCCAGTGTGATCAATCACTCAGATCACTTGCTATTCATTTTGACCACATATAGTTTTTTGTGTATTCTTAACAAGGACATAGCAGGAAAGTGTGCAGTCAGGGTAAAATGCACCTGCAGTCATGGTAAAAGAAAATAAATTTTAGGGTTTTATATATGTATAATGATCTGGTCCTTGCCAGGTTGTAAAATTATTTAAATACAACCTGAGGTGAATAACAACATTTGACACATTACACCATTTCATTATTTGTTTAATAAAAACTAAACCAAAATGCAGAAGCTGTGTGAACTCCATGATTCCATAGCTTTTAAGAACCACTTCTATTGCTATAGCAACAAAGTCATTTTCTGACTTTATCGGCCTTGGTTTTCTCCAAATGTGGTGCTGTGCACCATGGCCAAACATCCAGTCTCATCTGTCCAAAGGACATTGTGCTAGAGGTCTTGTTGTTTATTCAGATGCAAGCTTGCAAACCTAAGCTAACCTTACCTAAACATCTGCAGATGTAGCTTTTGGGTTTTTGTAGTTCCTCTGTAGGTTTTCCTAACTTTAAGACTTGGTAAGGACCAGATTATTTAAATGTTTTAATATTATTTCCTGACACATAAAGCCTTTAGGAATAAAAGAGGTTATTCTTTAATTTTACAGTGACTGTGTCGTTAACTTTTTCGCTCTGTCATGTCCTCTTTTGCTGTCTCTTGTCTTATCAGCATTAACAACAGAAGCCAATGTCAATCTTTTCTTTTTTTTTAACAAGACCTGGCTTCCAGTTTTCTTTCTTGATGAATAGAGACAGACAAGCAAATGTACACAGAGTGGTACTGGATAGTAATAAAATTAATATCTGAACACAAGCTGAACATGTGGGTACACATGATAGTCGTAGGTCGTACCCATGGTGCATTTTAAAATCCGGCTCACATACAGGGATGACAGCTGTTGACTCTTTTTTCCCCCTTTAATCACTGTTTATAGTCGGTGACATAGAAGAACATTCAGCAGCTGAAGAGACAGATTTTTCTAATTATCCATTGAAGTTATAAACAAAGGCAGAGAGAGTGTAAACACAGGATTTAATTTAATCCGGTGACCAAAAACATGACTCCCAGAGAACAGTAATGATGCTCTGTATATGCTAAATGTGTAAATAGACATTTGATAACACCATCAGCATATAAACTTTAGCAGGTCATGTTTCGTGTCATGTTTGGTGTTTACAGCTTGTTCTACTACACCTGAGTAGGACACTGAATAGTACAGGAATATAAAACCTGGAAAAGTTACTGCTGCTTTATATATAGCTAGAAAAATAATCAAAGAAATCTGCAAGATTTAGACAGACACATCTTGATGCATGCTCAATCATCCAGGGAAGTAAATCTCCAAAAGTTGATTCTGATCATCTGGACGTAGCGTTTTGTGGGAGAAACGTTTCGTCACTCATCCAAGTGACTTCTTCAGTCTCAGCTGACTGCAGGTCAGCTGCAGGACCAAAACATTTCTCCCACAAAACGCTACGTCCAGATGAACAGAATCAACTTTTGGAGATAGACAGACACAGTTAAACCAGTACGTCTTTTTTTTTTTTTTTTTTTTAAAAAGCATAATAGTAACAGTCTCTCAGCACTGTTAAACATTTCTGTAAATTGTACAGATACCAATTCAATTTTGCAGTTTTGCAGTTGCAGCTTCTTCTGTATTTTTCCCATAAATAATAAATGCAATAATAGATTGCAGTGCATCATAGGAATTTAGCGTGATGTCACACTCTCAACCTAATAACGATGATCGTTTATTCTTTTTACTTTATGAAAGCATATTTCTAAAACCTGCCGAGTTGTATGTCATGAACCACTCTGCTTCTAGTTCAACCTGTTCAATCTGTTTGGCAAATGGCACAGAAATGAGGAAAGTTTGCCAGTTAGAAGTCACTTTGCTCCAGTTATGCAAGCCTTGAAGCCATTCCAAATTAGTTGAGACGTCTGTGGGAGCTGCTTGAAAATGGAACGCTGCTGAATAGATTTTATTTTTTTTTTTTTGATTAATTAGAGCAAAAACATCCTTTCCTTGTGCCTGTCCATCCGCCCGGCTGGCTGGACCGCTCTCCACCTGTGAGGTTTTTATTCAATCACCAAACTGAATTGGTGAACTGGGCTTGATTGGCTTCTCCAGGCATTCTTTGTTGCTCTCCAAGACCACTGGGAAAACAGCCAGCAGGAAACCAGATGACAGCAGTGGAAAGTGTGAACAACAATGAAGAGGAAGAGAGAGGGAACCTTGCATAACCAACAGCACAGGATATTATGTGGTGACAAATTACATGGCAACAAATGAGGGAGGAGAGCATCCTTCAGAATGAAAATGCATACAATTAATTTGAATGATCTGCCAAAGTTTGGGTTTTAAATAAGTGTGGCTAAGCTGAAAAGGTGTACATTGTTTTCTCAGCATTGTCACTGTTAAATATAACAATCCATATTAAAAATGCAGAGTAACATTGGTCGCCCAGTGTCTTAAAAACTGTCTTATTTACAGGATAATTTAAGTGTTCAGTATTCTGATATCATATTTGGTAACTGCAGTACATTCAGCTGAGCACTGTCACATTTCTTCAGAGGAAGTTCGAATATTACTGCAGCTTCTAAGTCCTAAACGCTGCAGACCTGTTCTACTTCAACTGCCTTCCTGTTACCAGTCCTCTTCAGTGTCTTTCTGAGTCTGCAGACATTATGTATGCAAACACAAACCATCTGAACACTTTGCACCTTGTTAGATCCCTGAACCGCTTTCTGTCTTTTCATTATCATTGCGCTGCTGATTAACACATCACCACAGAGAGCCAGTTGGCTGTTCATTCCGGTTTCAAAAGGAATGACGCAAATTCGTGACCCATTTGGTGCCCTGTGGTCCCAGGCCTGCTCTCTTGGACTGAGGCCTTCTTGCTTGTACACACCCCGGCTGGCACTCAGATCAGAACAGCTGAGACACAGTCAGAACATCCAAATGTACCATAGGGGGTCCCATATACCTACCGCAGTCCCATTGAGGCTCCTCTGGTGCGTTCTGCTGTCTGCTGCGACTGGTATTTAACACAAGCACATTACATTGCATAGTTACATAATTTTTCAAGTGTTTTAGCCAGACCTTTCAGAAACCTATTGAACCAAATGCTACTCCTTTGTGGCCTAGTAGTTGGCAGTACATTAGACATACTTCTTTATCAATTCCATAAATGCAGATGCAGTTTAAAATCACAATTAAAGTAGTAGCACTTAAAAATGATGCATAAAGAGAGTTGGAACACATAAAAAAATTTGCCCATTGCCCGCTTGCCGAAACCCGGGATCGAACCAGGGACCTTTAGATCTTCAGTCTAACGCTCTCCCAACTGAGCTATTTCGGCTGGCGTGTATATCCGCCGCCATCTACCGGCTATAACAAAATGGGCATGTTTCGCCATATTTCGGTTGTAGTGATGACTACCGAATGCAAACTGTAATGTATACATGTAGAGCGCGTTTCAATTAATAGTAGTTTGCACATGTCCGTTTAAAACCACATAAATGAATTAACTGAGTAACATGAACATTTCAGTTTATGTCGATTAAAAAAACAATAATAAATCTAACTTCATTAGAGGACTGCATATTCCACTTTCATATCTCACGTAGCCTGTGCTTTCAAATGTATAGTTTGAGGCTCCACAAACTCGGTCATGAAATATCTACGTCTGCAATTTGCAACTTCCCCACCAGAGGACGCTCCCTCACAGGACATTAAGTGCCACAAGCCCTCTGGACAAGATTTGAACGCTATTCTTTCCTTTTCCTGCATCCATTAGCTATTACCAATAACATCTTATTTACGATACACTGAAAGATCAGCCTAAATTAGCGTATTATGGCATGCAGTCGTACAGTATGTCATTCAGTGGATGGCTAGTAGTATATAGGCCAATACACAATACAATATAATATAATATAAGCTTAAATTGACCCCAGTTTTATTATGAGTCTTCCTCTTTACACAAACCTACTACATTTCTCAGTTTTTTTAGGTTACACACCGCCTGAACCATTTTCCTGTATTCCCATATGTTTGTTATTCTCTAATGAGAACTAGCTTTAGACATAAAAGCTGCAAACACTGAGCTGAAACATGCCTCTGCTGAAGTGAGACATGGACTTTAGATGCTTAGAGCCATCAGCTCCAAAAATTCCACATAAAACCAGTTTCTACTGGTTCACAATACATGCACTCCTTCACTGTAGCTTGTGATCACCTCACTGTGTGCCAGAAAGAATGCTGGCTTTTCCCATAAAAGTGTGTCTGCACAGATATCCTTACAACTCAACACTCCGTCCTCTACATTTCTTAGTCCTCACATGATTTATAGAAATTGGTTGCCACGCTGTGGGCCAAGAGAAATGGATGGTTAATTTAAAAAGTAAAAAAACGAGGTTCCTTTTAGGGTAGCCACTCCTGACCATTTATTCCTGATGTCTGTCCAACTAAATTAGCTTTAACCTTTAACCCCAAAACAGCACCTAGGATAGAAAACGGCACTTTATCATATCCATACTCCACTGTGCAATGTTAGATAATAACCCTTGAGTTTCAGTGTAAATGTTACACTCTCCATTAGTGTAAAAAGGTTTTTTCCATTTACAAAAAAATAAATTAAAAATGATTTATTTATATGTCATTTAATTTTAACCAAAATTATGTCACTGGTATTTGCAGTGGCCTAATTGTTCTTTCGAGGTTTAAGTGCTGCTGAATTAGCCTACTTTACCTTGCAGGCTTCATCCCACATGGATGACCTTCTTTTTTTCCCCTATATTGCCGAGGTCTGTAGCGCCTCCCTCCCACGCAACACGAAGCCCACGCCATGTTTTCAAACATGCAGGCAGCTTTTGAGCCGCTATGCCGCCATGAGCCACAGGAGAGTTCAGTGGGAGGGGCATGTGATGATTACTGCCAGGTATAGGTTCCTGCATTCCTACAGAGGGCACTTTTACTGAACATGAATGCACAGACTGAAATAGCACATCTTCACATAAAAAAGCCTACAAGCAGTCCAGCGCCGAGGTTTGAGTTTAGCACACCAACCAGTGGTAAGACAATACTAAAATTATCACATGTAAATGGCACTACCCACTCATTATTGGCTGCATCTGATGGTGATAAATGAACACATCCACAAACACAATGTACCGTTTGTTCAACACAGAGACCACACAAAGCAAATGTTAAAGCAACTATTCGTCTCACCAACAAATGGAGGAGTCTCTGTATGCATGTGCGCATCACATCTTTGTGTCATACTTGCTGATGAAGTTCATTTGGGGAGTTCGAGATCGGTTGGATGCAGTTATGTTCTGTTCAGACGTCGCTGTATGCTCTTATGCGCGATTTCACCAGATGGACATACAGAGATTCCTTGATGTGTGAGCGAGAGTCTGTGGGGACATTATGTTCTTTTGCAGCATAGCCCTGAGTGATTATATAGGCTATATGTATGGAGCTGCACGTTGTCCTCATGTTATTCCTCTTGTAGGAGGCTTAAAAAAACCTAGTGAAGAAATGTAAAACCTGACATTATCAGGTTGTTGTTTTTTTATCTTGGATGAAGTCTGAGTAGCTCTGAACCCCAGCTGGAAATTTAAACAAACTTGCAACACAGTACACACGCGAAAGAAAAACTCAATTCATTCTTTTAATTCACTGATTTGTGACACATTCACATAAAAACACTGTGGAGAAAACTTCTAAAGATATTCTTGGTGTACATATAATATATATTTTCACTTGTTAACATTCACTAATGCATTATTAGTGTGATAAATCACACGGCCGCTGCAATGAACGATAGCGTGAGTACAGTGTTAGAGCAGTGAACACAAGCAGGTAAAGTCAACACTACTCTTTATAATGCCAGGAAGCCGTCAGGGCCCAGCTGTGGTGACCGTTACACTCCTCTGTGCAACGACACAGGGACGAGGCAGCTGGATCACTGCTCTGCTCTAGGAAAGTCGTTTTATAACCACACACTTCCGTTTCATCATCTGGGCAGTATTTACAACATTTACATGAATTTCCTTCTAAACAGCTTTACATCTAAAATGCAGTCTAAGACTATAGACCTGGAATAAACACAGTATCTGTGAATGATGATCTGTGTCTTTTCTTTCCCATCACGAGTCACATGAGAAGATTTCTCATGCTAACAGTGAACGCGAATCTACAGCCAGCGGCCAGTTAACTTAGTTTAGCATAACAAGTGGAAGCAGGGGGAGACAGCTAGACTGCAATACCAAAAAATATATTACACCATTTGCTATAAACTGGGGAGCAAAAGAAGTGTTGCGAAATCTTATGTAAGCACTTTAATATCTTAGCACACGATAAACTCACACTAAAGCAAAACTTGATTTACTAATTTACACTTTTAACTGTCCTCTGACTTGTTCTTTATCGTCTCTCTCCAGGCTGACCCTGAAAAGTTAAAAGTTCATCAGCTGTCACTGAGCCTTCCATTTAAATATCTGACATGCTCCCTTTTTTTGCTCCGAATGCACAGTATACCATTTAGCGGCACGTTTAAGGCAGAGATAATATTAAATACATTCAAAGAATTTATGTGTTTGTAGTGTATCGACATTTTTTTAAAGCCTTGGAGGCTTTAAGTGGGAGAAGGCAGATCATATCTTCTGCTGGCTAAACACATTCTTTGGAGCAGTTATGTAAGCACCACTGTGAGGATGCTCTATTATTCAGCTCCATATGTAAATAGACTTCAGTGATTCACAGAGTGCAAACTATGTACAGTGTGTGTTGAATGATTCTCTGCGGAGGCTGTGAGTGCCACAGTGATTGTGACACCCTGCTTCCACTGCAGCCTGCGCTGAGGTGAGAGTGTAGCAGGAGCTTGCTGCTGGTGGTTACATTTAAACGTCTCCCCAAGGTGTAAATGTGATTTGCGCATTTCTCACACCGGCTTCTCACACCGGTGAGCTTCATTATGGAGCCTGACCTGCATGTTTCAGTCTCACAGGGCTTCTCCCAGGCAGCGTTCGGTACCTTCGCTCGCTTCTAGACGCACCTGCCTGCTGGTCTTTCGGTTGTCCACCCAGGAGTTGTGTATGACAGTCCCACCTGGTGAAGGGTCTACCTGGAGCAGGGACACCACCCTCTTTTTAACCTTGGCGCGAAGGGCACGGCGCAGTTTCTGTCGGGTGAAAGCGTACAGCAGCGGGTGGGAGACGGTGGTTCCGTAAGCCAGAGCGAGGAACCAGAGGCGTAGGCTGACGAGGACGTCGCTGGGGCCGATGCCCAGGATTAGGACGTTGGTCACTGAGAGGGGAGCCCAGCAGCCCAGAAAGGTCGAAATGATGATGAGGGACATCTTAAAGACACGTCTCTGACGCTCTCGACGATCTCGATGTCGTCTCACTGCCCGCCGCAGGGCGATGATGGCCGACACGGAAGCCTGAACGCCCACTGTGGCTGGCATGGGGGTGGCAGCGCCCGTGTCAGAGCTGACGAGCGGAGCAGAGGAGGACAGGGCATGGGGGGAGGTAGCTGTCGGGGTTGGGGATGGGATGAGGGGAGGGTGGCTGAGCTGTTTGGTATTATCTGTCGTGCACTGTTCTCCTCCTAACTCCCCACCATCAGTCGTTAGCCCCGGCTTCTCCTTTTTTTGTCTCTTGTGGCGCCCTCTGCAGGAGGGGCCCCTGAACCGCTGGCCCTTTTTCATGTGGGAACCAATGCGGATGTTTAAAGCCCTCAATATTCTGGAGTAGGTAAACAACATGACTGCCACCGTGGTGAAGAAGATGGGCACTTGGAGGATAAGATGGTAATACCTACCGGGGCCGGTGTGAAAGCCCTGACCACCAACACATAGGACGGTCCGGTTACGCCATGCTGGCGCCACAGTGGAACTAATGTCATACGAGGACAAAGGCAAGGATTTCTCCGTCTCCCCTGCTTCTTCTTCTTCAGTGGACCACTGCAACTCCAAGAATGGGATAAAAAACACAGCGACCGAGGTGATCCAGACGGCGATCAGCAGCAACGCCGCCCTGTGTGTCGTCAGCAGCCTGTTGGCCGGTCGTACCGAGATGTCGTATCGGTCCAAGCTGATAACCAGGATGTTGATGGCTGTGGCGATGCTGGCAAAGGTGACACAGGCCTCGTGGAAGCAGCACACCAAGGCCAGGTTGGGTCCCGGAGGCAGAAGAACAACAACCAGAGTGAGGGGCACACACAGCACGCACACCGCCACATCCAGCACGTGGAGGTTGACGGTCACCATGTTGCTCACAGAGTCCACTAAATTGGATTGGGAGCAGTAGAGCACCAGCACAGTCAGGTTGCTGCTGAATCCCAACACCAGCTCCAGCATGAGGAAGGCGGTGAGTGACACCTGGAAGCCCAGCGAGTACGGAGGGTACCAGGACACAGGGGTGCTGAAAGAGCCGCCTCCTCCTCGCTCCTGAAGGACTCCGAGTCCCTCCAGCCCAGCGGCTGTCCGAACCCCATCAGTAGTGGCCGGGCCTGACGTGTAGCTGCCGGTCTCCATGACGACCTCTCAGTCTTCATATATTGTATCTATCACACTGCTGATGAGCTCCCATGATGCACCTGGCCGATCCTCCATGATGCAGGGATGAATAACAGCTCTGTG
The DNA here is from genome assembly GCF_051167445.1 of Perissodus microlepis. NCBI lineage: Eukaryota > Metazoa > Chordata > Actinopteri > Cichliformes > Cichlidae > Perissodus > Perissodus microlepis. Next base: position 9,632,227 of record NC_140465.1, read on the forward strand.
ACAGCGCTGCGGAGAAGGGAACACAACGCAGACAGATGAGAGATGAACTGTGCAGGAGAAAATCAAAACACATCATTCTCTCTCACAGCATGACAGAGATCACAACATAACTTTGGATAAAAACAGAGATCATAACTTATCCATGTTTACCAAAAGAATTCTGCCTGTCTGTCTAACACATTTGCACGCATTAACTCCAGCATCTGCAGATTGAGCAGGTGCTGCATTATGCATCAATCCATCCTTCATTCTGTCTCCTATCAGTATTACCATTCTGACTCAGCCACAGCTTGAGACGTGAACACAAGCTGCCAGAACAGCAGGCCGTCGCAATAGGCCATCACTAATGTGTACTGGAGCTCTGGGGAATGACCCAAATTGAATGGAGCTAAATAATCAGACCTGCAAGCAATCAACTACTCTCAGTGGATCAGTAAATACAACACACTCAGCAGGTTACACAAAATTGGTTATGATCTTTTCTCTGCCAGCTGTAACAGACCGCATAATGCATTTAAAATAGCTCTGGCACCGAAGGGGCATATTTATTGGAAAGTGTTGGTAAGCCTTTGCCAGCTGACAAGCATACATACAGACATACACATAGCATCGATGCCAACATCAGGGTGTAATTTGAAGAGTTACACTACTTCCCTTAAAGTACTGTAAAAACCCAAAGGAATGACTGTAAAATACTCCAGACATAACCAATCATAAGGCAGACCTTTAATGTGATCACTTTTTAAAACAGATACTGCTTATTTTAGGGCCAGGGTAAAGGCGGTAGAGCTGCCTTTCCTAAATACCCTAAATTTATTATGTGCCTAGTGTTCATGATTGTAGTGATAGAAGAATGTGAGTCCGAACGATGACAAGGAAATCCACTTATATAACGCTTTTAAAACCTTATTCTTGGGACTTTTTAAGCCTGTTATATGAGATTTGACGGGTGATCCTGTCAATGTGGATAAACGCTAAAATGACAGCTCAAATAATTGCCCTGATGCATTGCAAAAATGTTAGACAAGGAGTAAGAATTTCTTCTGGAATGATTTTGATCATACTGACACGGACTAAAACTAAAGAAACTATTTGTGTTTCCCTTTTTTCTAAAGAACAGTTTTTACTTCACCTAACTAAAAATGAGTTTTCCAGCGCACCATATTAAAGAGTTAACTATAGTTAACCTCGGTGTGCCCACAGACACAGCCTATCCTTACTGATAAACACCAGCAGTATGTCATTGTTACATCGACAGCTACAAGATTAAAGTCAGTGTGTAAAACGCAGCCGCTCATCATTGATTGTGGAGGGGGGGCAGAAACTAATTGCACCTGCGGGAAATCAACCGAACAAGTGAAATCACGGCTTCATATGTCTCTAAATTGCTATCCGAATGAATATCTTGGCATCAGGTGCTCAAAACATTTCGTGACTGGCCTCCGAGTCGAGAGCACAGGAAACTGACTCCAGCACAACAAGTCGAGCCTGAAATATCAACCTCCGCTCTGGTAACAAGGCATTCAGCTGAGTGATAGACTCATTTTCTCCTCACCTCCGTTACCACGGAAACCACGCTACAAGGAACTACATTAATGAGGGCACAGGTACCCCGGCGCTGAAGTGCGGGACTCTGAGCAGTAGAGTAGTAGTAGTTAGAACATCTCTCAGCTACAAATCGGAGAGCTTGAAACGCGCCACATTCCTGCGGAAAAGACAGAGGAGACCGAATAAGTGTCATGATGGGGCTTCCTGCTCAGCTTTGAGCCAACAGTGCCAGCAGCGGTAAAAGCCTTGTGCTACAGATGTTTTGAATAACGTGTCTTATAATCCATGACTCTGCTGACTTCCGTGCGTTCCCTTTTTTCCCTTGGCAATACAAACAACTCAGTGTGGAAGGAAATCAAAGTCTCACGAGATTTCGAGATTGTGATTAAACTATTTTAATTCATATAAGCAAATTCTACGAAATCTAAGTTATGGCAGCACTGACTAAGCCAGAAAGGATGCAGATTCCTGCATCAACTTTCAACTGTAAAAGTGTCCCTCGAGGACGCAGCGACAGATAAAAAGGATGAAACTGTTGGGGTCAAGGGTTCGGGTTTTTCCTTTGATTTGTCTCTTGTTTGTTCTTCGTGGGGATTTAAGGAGAAATTAAAGAGGGGCCACTGGGGAAAAAAACAAAACATGGGTTTGGTGGTGGAAAAAAATAAACAACAACAAAAACTGAGTGAAGAGCTGATGGTGTGCAAGAGCGCAGACTCTCGCAGCAACTTTGCTGGACTCGGATTGGAGGTTTCCAGCTGGCCTGATCGTCCACAGACTGTCTGATTGTAGCAAGGGATTGGATGGAGAAGGTATGAATCCATTTAAATTAATTCATACCTTTAAAAGTGTGCATGCACTGAGAGACCGATTACAGCAAACGCCTGAGTGAGGGAAGGAAGTAGAAAAGAAGGGTGAACCAGACGCAGTGGTAAACAAGATGTCCCAGGGAGCAGAGGTGGCAGTCTTACATCAGCCTTCCTCTAACTGCGGCTGGTTTCCTGGTTGCATCCAGTCCCCAAAAGACTGCTTCAGTCCCCAAAGACTCCACTCATGATTGCCTGAGTGAAAAGCTGCGTGATGACTGCACGGGTTAGACGCTCAGCACAGGAAAGGTGTAGATATTACCAAGCGTAAAATTACAGCAGAAAATCAACCTGCTTGAAAGGCTTTTCTGTGGGGACTGTTATCACAGGCTTCATAGTGTTCTGCTTTAAGAGAACTGTGGCTCTGTTGGTTTTTTTTTTTTTTTTTCAAACTTTGCTCTTTTGTCTTTTTGTAAAGGTATGTTTTATAGTTAAATATGATTCATCATCTATATGTTAAAAGGCTCAGTTTCAAAGGGCATTTGTGTGATGCAGACAGGTGAAAAATCAATCAGTGTGCCCCTCCTGCTTGAACCAAAGTGACTCATGTCTGACCCTGGAGAACAACGCGCGGTTTCACACTGCTCTGTATTCACAAGCTGCTTATTAATAATTTGCTTCCTCTTTGAAAAATGCCAATCAGAATGAGTCAAATTTGGCGTTTGTTGCTTGAATTCAGAAACCAACACTGCCGCTTTGTCACTATCTCTTTGTTAGAGGAAAGCAAGTGTGAAACCAGGTGCATTTCTTAAGATGCTTTGCTAATTAACTTGCACACCAGGGAGTTCTCCAGGTAACTGTGAATGTGTGTGTGTCCATTTTCTGGCTCTGCAACAATATAATAATAAGGCAGTATTCTCACTCAGGCCCCGGCGCGCTGAGAGCCAGGAAAAGCCCACATCGAGGTGCTAGATTTGATAAGTGGCTGGGCTACCTCGGCAACACCTTTTCCCTTCAAACCTGGGACAGGGTAATGAGGTTCAGCTTGATCGCAGTGACACATTTTCAGCTGAGCTCTACAGGTAGTGCTGAGAACTGTGACATTGTGCTCCGTGTGTTCTCTGAAGTTGTAAATTGAGCCAAGGCTATTCCAGTGAAAAGATGACTGGTATTTCAATCTGCTGTAGTTTATATTTTTAAAATGATGTCATGTTATGGGACATTTCCATCACTCCATGTGCAGGCATGGAAAACCCAAGGCAAGGACGGCAGTTTCAGAGTTAGCAATTTTTTGGCCAGAAGAGGCACAGTAACTTCCTATTCTTCCTCATGGAATGTTGAAAGTTTGTGAAGTCAGCTACTATGTCCTAACACTTTGGTTCTGTACAGGTAAAATAAAAAAGACTATAATGTGGTGAGCTGAATTTTACTTCCTGCAGTTAGAGCCTGGAAAGCAGTTTCTTCCTGGGTACTGATTGGTTACCTGGGCGTGGTTATCTTCCTGTCAAACTCTTGGCAAAAATTCAAATGAAGGCTACTTAAATATTCCTAAGTATTTGTAAAAAATGATGCCTTAAAATACATGGTGTTAGATTCAGTTTCCAAAATCCTGATGCTACACCAGAACTGCTTTCATAGGACCTAAAAGGGTAACTAATCAGATGTACTCAATTAACTGATCATCAGTAAGTGTGAGCACCTTTATAAAAGCAGATGTTTGGGCAATTTGCTGGTCTGGAGGATCCAGGTGTCCCAGCAAGGTCAGATTGCAGTTTCTCTAAACAGTGCCAAATTACGAAAGAAATTAAATGTTACAAACCTCAGAATCTGCAGATTTACAGTAAAATTAACATTTTGTACATATTACAGCAGCTCTGCTCCACAATAAAAGCATCTCATCAGGCCAACCCGCACCCCAGACTTCTCACCCAATGAAAACATTTACTACATGAAATCAAAAATCTAACTGCTAAATAGCTAACCAGGTAGATATCGGATAAGAATGAGTGGTTTGGGTCCCAAAGAGAAAGTGATGCAACACAGCCAACTTTTTTGTTTTGTTATTTTTTTTTAACTCAAAATAAGCAGATAGCAATCTGACTGATATATCTTTTTTCTGACTTTGTCATTATTGTTTTCTTTTGAAAATAAATAGTTTTTCCAAAATGCAATCTAAAAAAAAAAAAAAAAAAAAAAGATGTGTTTTTCCTGTTTGTGTGAAGTCATTTTGAGAAATGTAGGAAATGGACAGATTTTAAGCACAAAACCTCTAATCATCAGACAATAATCTGTCAGTATAATGAATATATTTCTAACAGTGCATCAAAGCCTCAGCGGGCAGGTGAATTTGCAAAGCCATGCAGCACGTTCAGAGCTAATGCTTTCCACACAGATCTAAGCGATGCCTTGCAACCTCTTCCCCTCTGGTGTGGGGAAACCAGACAGTGTGTGAAAGACACTATATGGCATGTATAATTAAACAGCTAGGCACATCAGCAATTCCCAGAAGCAGCAGGACAAAGATTAAAAAGTTAATCTTGCTTTTCCTCTGAGACAAGCTGATGTAACAGGTTTTCAAAGTGACACGGCTAGTGAGAATGGAGGAAGAAACATACATGAATGGGAAATGCACTGGAACTTTATTCTTTAAAAAAAATGGGAATGCTGTGGAAAATGATGTTTTTATGAATACATAAGAAGGTTAGTGGCACTGAATACACTACTCGTATGGCCCCAGTGGCAGCCTAAGCAGACGTAAACACCACTGGATGATAAGCATGGATGTACTGAAAGAGAAAAACTCAAAGGGAGAAATCTAAAAATAGCAGCAGCACTGAAAGCAGTCTAGAGACACACAGAAAGATGGCCTTGAAGGGGAGGTTAGAAGAAATTAAAATTAGATCTTGGATTTTTCTTCATTCCTTTCACACGTATGTGGAGCCACAGGAAGTCAGCTCTTATTGTGACAGCATGATGAGCCCTGCCATGAAGGGTTAGAGAATTTACATGTGCTATTTTATACAATTGCAACCATGATCGTTTCCTATAAACAGTCCATCAAGTCCACACGAGAGTTAAACCCGAGGACACTGGTTGACATTGCTTGGTTTGATTTGTGCTACCCTGAGGTTCATGCAACGTCCCCTCTGAGGGATTTATGTATGCACCACAGCCGGGCTCAGAGATGACATTTCACAATGTAATGTGTTTCTAAGAGCTCACGTGTTTCACATGTTTCTGTGAGATTGGGCTTAGCTGAAAAGCACTCATGCACATGCTCCTTAGGATGAAGACTGTAGCTGCTGTCCTCAGGTGCAAGCTATTTCTTTAGTTTAAACACTAACCAAAGCGCATGCTACCCGATGCATGTGTTCCTAATTGGTGGTTAAATCCACACGCTAAAATTAAGGAGAATCTCAACATACACAATGTTGTACACAATCTCCAACATTGATTGGTTGGTTGATGTGTAGGCTGCTCTACATCTTAAAAACTTTTACTCAGCTTCTAGCTCAAAAACAGTGTTTTTCCTCCACTAAAATATAAAGTTATGCAAGATACCTGAAAATCTAATCAGATTAGAAATTCCAACAAAGAAAGGCGCGAGGAGAGAATAAAGTTTCTGTCTGTGCTGCTGTTGAGTGAGTCAGTGTGGCAGCAGGACAGAAAAAGTCGCATTAAAATAAAAAGATAATGTGATCAGTATGTGCAGCGTGAATGTAATCATGTTACATTTATGTTTTGCAATCACTGCATTGGGAAAAATCAGAAAAGCTAGCTTCTGGGAATCTGATCATTCAAACTTTTGTACAAAAAAAAAAAAAAAAAAAAAAAAAGATAAAAAGGCAGCTTAATCACAAGAATGCCACCAACAAGCTGAAGGAGCTCTGATTCTCACAAGACATTACAAAGGACAAAGCAGCGCAGAAGAAGAAGAAGAGCAGGGATGACAGCACTGAAGTCTGCAGTGAGGGGGTGAAGAACAACACAAAAAGGCTGAAGCTAGCATGAGAACACAGAACATATACGTTCAGTCGGTGTAATAAACACCCACCAGCACAATGTGTGTGAGAGAGTGTGTGTGTGTGCACCATGTAGACTCCTGTTGAGACATCAAGCTCTCTCTCTAGTCACCAAGCGAAGACAGAGACAAAATGACACATAAGAGCACAACACATTGCTCCTCTGCAGCACAATTGGCCGGAGTAAGACTCATACAATCACTCACACACACACACACACACACACACACACACACACAAACACACTTTCACAACAGGATGCCTGCTGAGCTGACAGTAAGTGGTCTTGGAGAAAAAGGTGAAAGAAGAGAAGATGAAAGTTCAGACTGTCTCACAGTGCTGCAAATGTTTGCCATTATTTGTGCGCCAGCAGATGAAACGTTAATAAATCCAGACTGAAGTCTAGATCCTTGAGTGAATCTGTCCTTAAACTTAGATTAAATTACGGTTTCCATGTTCCAACTTCATGCAAAGATCATGCATATTATTATCAAGTGCACGGGAATTTTCTAAAGGTAAACAATAAGCTTCAATGTAAATGCTAGTTTGATATGGTTGTGACGCGAAAAACACAATTAAACACCGCCCTACCACGGCTGATTTTCAAAAGTCTAGTTTTTATTTTATGTTGGTCACTAAAATGTTTTAGTTTTTAGTTAAGTTTGAGTTGTTCTGTACATCTCCATCATCCCTCACGTGTAGATATGACAGCATGGACACTGCACAATACAAATTCTACGAGTTCATTTTACAAAACCATTCCTACTCTAGATCCACTTTTTCTGCATCACATACATCACAACAATGGTTACAGTGGAATGGGAGGAAACATCAGCAAGAAAAATGCTTTGTGAGGAATCATCAATACACCTTACTAATATGACCTAAAACATCCTCTGATGTTTTTGTCTTTCCACAACATTTCTTCAGGATTAAGATCAGGACTTTTTCTTAGCCACCACAAAACATCATCTTTATTCTTCTTTGTCCGTTCTTTGCACAGCAACTTGTGTGTTTTGCATCACTGTCTTGCTGCACGCATACTCTCTCTTAAATATTTCAGTTCATGTCGTTTGTGTATTTTAGAATTCGAGAGCACGATTCAAAACTCATTGCTCTGACAGTGCCTGTGAGCCTCGTGCAGAGCCATCGAAGTATGACCAAACCATGATACCATCACCAACATGTTTCACAGACTGGATCACGTTCAGCTGGAACGTTGATCCTTTCGGCTTTTCTGCCTGCAACTGTGGAGCAAAGCTGTGATAGCTGCAGTGTTGTGTGCTGCTTTCTCCTTGCAGCCCTGTCAGGCACACAATTGTTAACTGTTCTGATGGTGGACTCATAAACCTGAACGTTAGTCAATGTGAGAGAGACCTTTCATTGATTAGACCTCCGCGACTATTAAATGTCCCGCTCCTGAAGTGATCTCAGTTGGCTGATCACTCCTGTGGAGGGTAACAAGGTCTGCAGTTTCCTTCATTTGTCTGTCGGTGGATTGATGGAGTCCAGACTCTTCAGAGCTGTGTCTCCAGCCCGACGATCATCAGCATCTTGCATTTGTTCGTACCGTTATTCACTTCCTCGTGAGTTGTGGAGATCTGACTTTTGACAGATCCCTATTATTTTGAATAAAAACACAGCTAATCGCCATTCCACTGAATGATATTTGACCATGACTCCGCCTACAAATTAACTGCTAATCTTGGGGGTCACTATCTGTGCATCCGCTTGTGTTCATTAGAGACCCGTCAGACTTTGATAAATGTGGCACTTCTTTTTCCTGGTGACTTAAAGATGAAATGACATGAAAATTCAAGTTGGTGTCAAAATAAATTTAAACTGTAGGAATCAAAACTAGCTGATTTATACTTGCTTGCACTTGAACAGGATACAAAACAAACAAAAGGGAACCAAACAATTTACACTGTGCATAAAGAAACCCTTTACAACATAATATTGTAAGTACTGTAGTGTCTCACCACAGTTTTCAAGCACCGAGGGGCAAAGTAAATGGTCTGCATCCGTTTGATTGCTTTATTGATCGATTGTCTGGGCTTTTTACAATCTTTAATTTATGACCGCTGTTTAAGTTGCATCCATTTTTTTCTATGGTAGATTATAGCTTTCCTGATGTCATAAATATTTCCATTCATTTCATAATGAAGCTGGAAAAAAAAATAGAAAAAAAGAAATCAGGAAGGCATGAAATATGTAGACTCCAGAGAATGCTTCAAAAGAGATATGGGGAGTATAATCAAGCAATTCCAGACTTTTTTTTTCTAAGAGTAATCTTTAATGCATTCATATCTTTAAATGATGGCTGGGAAGATTGGAGGAGTTAACTTGCACACACACTGTGAGTGCACCTATTGCCATTTCAGTTACAGACCATCAAACAACTTGGTATTGGGGAAACAAATCCATTATTCAGGCAGACTTCCCAGATGGCAGACGGGTAATTCAGGTTTGAGCAAAGCATCCTACTGAGAGCCTTAATGTTGTTCTGTTACCTGAATAATTCATTGCAGTGCCAAAATATGGACCTGAAATAGCCAGCCATAGAAAACCTAAGCTGAGGGAAGAGGTAGAACAGGTGAGGAGAGAAGATGCGTGTTGTGAATGAGAGATATGAGAGAAATAGCTTCTTGGTGAAAGCTCATAAGGTTATTTAACTTGGCAAAAGAGCCAGTTAGAAGACAGTTTATCCATTTAGTGAGATGGCAACATAGACAGACAGGCACACACGCACACACACACTTTCTGCCTTCATGTGTCCGGCAGGATTTGCTTTCTCTCCTTCATGTTCACAATCAAAGCCGTTCACAGCAGAACACAGGGACCGTATGGTGGAGACACAGCTCGGACCAAACACTTTCATCAGACTTCTCCCTTTTTCTCTCTTTACTTTCCTCCACCTCCACACTGTTGTCACCAGCCGCCCTCCTTTCTCTGTTACTCCTCATCTCGCCTGCTGCGTCTAGTTTCATTTTCAAAGTCGTCCTTTGTCCTCTGCACATCTTTTTTTTTTTCTTGTTTTTGTTCTTTGACAAAGTGTTGCTCACGATTAACCGCTGAGACAGAAGCTGCATGACGCAGCCCGCAGATTGCACGAGTATCAAGTTATTTATTTGACTTTATAATGGCAGACAGCAAGTCTGACTCCGCCCAGAGCAAATTTAAATTGTTTGTCTTCTGTGCCTCTGAAAATAAATACATCTGGACCACTAACTGCAGCTAATAGTTTTTTCCTTTTTCCATCATCAATTTTCAGATTGTTTTCTTGACTGTTCATTCAATCTAAAAGTATTTTTGAAAAGCAGACTTGCAATCACATCTTTTTCAGACATTTAATCACAGGGAAAAAAAGACATTTCTTTGCCTAAAATGTTTTAAATTGCTGATACTTAACCAAAATAAAGTGCAGGGAGAAGTCTATCTTAACTTTAAGTTTTAAAGTGGTGCATATGAGGCCAAAATATGGATTTTGTGGTAACTTACCCTCATGAATAAAAAAGGTGAAGTAGGTATGGTCAGTAACAACTGTAGGCTGGCGGGCTGTGAGATTACGACTTGTGCATGTCCCCAAGGCCGTTGGAGCACACAGCAAAACACAAACTGTTAAGCATCGCAGGCATACACACAATCCAAACAGACAGCCACACTTTGATGCGCGCGGTGAAATGTTTCCAGCGGACCGCGTTGATGACTCCCTCAGGAGCGTGGGAGAAAACACAGAGCTTCGGAGCCCGTAACTGTGTCAAGCACCCACTCCCACACACAGCCGGAGGTTCTAATAAAACCCAGATTCCTCTGCTAAATCGATATTTCGTGAAGCACTTTGTGCCAAAAAGCGCGCGGAGCGATACGCAACAACATCTTTAATCACACACGAACCCTGCATACAAAGCTGCATATAGCCCAATCAACACATTAAGTTAGATGCAATCGGCGCTACATGCAGTAATAATAGTTCATAAACATCAGGTTCTAAATTTGCGTTTAACATACGCTGCGTAAAAGTTAAACTTAAGCATTTTCAAAACTTAAGCAGGTGGTTTAATATGTGAAATCCATCCATACTAATCAACAGACCTTTAATTAGTAACTTTTAATAATGGACGGTGGTGACGTGCATGCCAAATACTTGCCACGCGCTGCGCATTATATACTGAAATGTCTCCGTCAGATTAATGGATACGTGGATAAACTCGCTTTCGTTTTTTTTATCCATTATTTATTTATTGCCAATTAGCACTCTTACCTTTCAGAACCTTGGGCTCAACGATCCATTCCTTCACCGTGAGAGTGCTGATGAGAAGCGTCCCTTCTGTCCAGTGGTGTGTACGAGCCGAGCGCATGCTCAGCGGTAGCAGCTCCAGGAGGGAGTGCTAACAGCAACACAGCCTAGTGGGACAGACAGACGGCTGCAGCTCATCCCCCTGCTGGATCCACAGAGGACTCTGCCGTCTAGATGACTTCAGCTGACTGGGTGAAGGAGGCGGGATCATCACGACCAAACACTGTACACCACTTACAAAGTTAAATGACTAATATTTGAAAATATAGTTGTAGTGGTATTTGAGGAACAGCTTTGAAGCCTGATCTAGATGATTATGAGCCTGTTTTTGTGCAAGAAGCTGCTAAAAAAAAAAAAAAAAGAAAAAAAAGTTTGAATCACTTTTTACGTTGGTAGCATGGCGATCCAATTTTTTTCTTGAATCAGATTTTACAATACAGCTATAATTTTACAATCAAACCTGGTCAAGGTCAACTAATATTAAAGCAACACATGGCCAGTTATTTTTACTGTGCATAAAAACCCTAAAAATGCAGACAAGCCCCACAGCCTGAAAGAGCTAACACAAGCCAAAGACATCAACATTGATTGAATCTTTGCTACTTTAAACATACACACTCTTGAGTGGTGCCTCCTTGTTTCCAGACAATGATTGTGGGACAGCAGGACACAGAATGTACCTCATGCCTCATTTCACTGCAAAGAATTTGGAAGAAATGGCCATTGTTCATACTTGCGCAGTGTATACACAAATGTGTGCAAGTACTTCATGAATTTAGAGACATGGACTGAATATCAAGTGACCAACCCAAGTTATTTTCTGTAGATAATTTCAAAGCAAAAAGGAATCTTCTAGATAACGCTGCGCGACAAGACCACAGTCGCACTCAGTTCATCAGGTTATGCAAGACAGCCACTTAGGCTAAAATCGGTCCTGCTTTTGCCACCGCCTTCCTCAGCAAGATGGCACAAGTGGCACTTCTGCTGCCAGCTGAAAACATCTTTCTCTGTAATGGTTTGCTTCCGTCCCCTCACCCCATGCAGCTGCTAGCTGTTTCCCGTTCCTTCAATCTTTTGCTCTGGTTTTCTGAGACAGAGGCAGGCTGCAGCTGACAGGACACTGCAGCCCAGGGGACAATTAGGGAAGCGTGGGAGAGACAGCTGGACCTGTTGCTAGTTCTGTAACCCCACTCACTCACCAACACACACACACACACACACACACACACACACACACACACACACACACACACACACTCTCTCTCTCACTCTCTAAAGTGTCTTGTGGGTTTGCTGCATTCACATTTAAATGAACTTTCAGGAATGGCAAAATAAAAACAGTTGCTTTTATTTATTATATCATCATAGGAAAAAGTTGCACAATAGTGAGTAAAAGTGATTTTAGAGGAATAAATTGTGGCATTGGTTTATACATACATAAGAGGTAAACAAATGTAACAGCAAAAAAAAGTGACATTGAAAAGAGGCTGCTGAATTCATGACGTTGCCAAACTGCACTGGAAACTATGAGATGATGAAACGAACTGCATGCTTCATCTGTGACAACTACACTGTGACGTACATCTAAGAGTGGGTAAGAGCTTAACCTCACCACTGTCAGTCTATCACAAGTAAGAAATCTTTCCCAGCAGCATGTTCTGCAGCTGTCTGATCCTGCTTTCCTGTGGCAGCGCCAGGCTCTTCTCCACTCGCTCCTCCTCTTCCAGCAGCTGCTCGATGTAGCAGGAGGAGCCCAGCAGGATGTGGCCTGTGGCCTGCATGGAGAAGATGGTCCATCGCAGAGCCTCCCTGGAATCACACGCATGAGAACAAGAGGGAGGATGGTCATAAATAGCCAGTTCCCATTTACAGCGACATGAGTGGAAACCAATAGGCCCACACAAACAGCCTGCATGTAACGAGATATTAGTATCAGTCTGGTATAATTCAGACAAGTCACAACACAAGGAAGCCAGATAGTCTTGATAGTCACGACCTCAGATGCTCAATTTTGACATCAACTGCATTTCATAAAACTTATATCCACGACCTTTTAAACCACACATCCTGCAATAGGAGCATCGCATTTGACAAGTCTGCAAAATGCAATCCTCTCAACTGAAGCTCCGAGCCAAAGCTGAAAACCAGCAGGTCTCGGCAGCGATGACATAACAAAATTAATCTCAGTAAAATCTAGCCTTTGGTCTTCTAGGGTCTGCGCATTTCACCACCCACACAGGTGTACACGCTCAAACCTGAGTGCATCATTTATACACAAGGGTCTGCTTTTAATACTTTTATAAGAGAAGCACGGGAGGGAAAAAAATACTAAAAATTCTCAAAAGATAATCGTGCTAATTTATGCATTAGAAATTCATTCACACTGATCAGTTTTCAGCTCTAAGTGGATTAAGCTATTACTACAAACAATATGTTTCAGTAAAGATGCCACAGAGATGCTCTGAAAAAACAATAATCAGTTACATAATAGTTCAACACAAAATACAAAAATATCAGAATATTTTGGCAGCCTCCATCACTCACTTTAGCATCTTTTTGGCAGCGTAACAGCGCAGGTCATAGGACACAGTATAAACACCATACAGCGTTGCCTTCACATTCAGGCAGCCAATGAAATCTTTGGGGTTGTTCTTGTAGAGGTCAAAGGTCAGCTTGGCCACATCTCTCCGCTGCTGTTGCTGCCTACAGTCAATAAGGCGATCTCTGGAGAGGTTGTACTGGGGGGGCGACAGGATGAGGGATATGAGTCAGGACAAATGGGCACAAATCAGCACTCAACTCCACCGCCACACACTTGAACTACACACTGATGGCGCTCCTGCCAGCGATGATGTGAGTAGCAAATGACAATGAGAAAAAGGTCAATGAGGGGTCGTTGCAGAAAACATTTGGGACGGGGTCCAAATTAATGCATGTATCACTTACTGTGAAAGTTAATTGCTTTTGGGTGAATGTTACTGCAATCTAACGAATCCCTCATGTCCAGTTAGTATCAGACCCCTGCCTTCCATTTTTCTCAAAAATATTGAGCGGGGAGAAACTAATGTGAGGTTCACTCTGCGTTCTGCCTTTGCACAACAAATGGCATGTTGCCCTTCCATTTAATTTGATGGATAAAATATTTAACTGGATAGCCAATGTATCACAACACAGACTGGTCCATATTCATGGCTTCTGCATTATGCCTTTCTATCAGTCTACATCAAAGAATCACTGGCTATCAATATGTTAATATTTGCGTGGCCACAATGAAGTAAAGTTGCTGGCCAAGAGTGCCATCTAGTGGCTAATCAAAACTACATACAGGATGTGGGCTCCACTTCTGTCCCTTCTGCAGAGCCATCAGAACAGCATTTTCTGGGAGTGTTTGAAAGAATTCCTCTGTGTCCACACCAGTGCCATCTTCATCCAACACCAACGCACTGACGCACAGTATACCCAACGAGTCACTGACCTGAGCGAGAGTAGAGATGAGGAAAAAATAAAATAAATACATACAGTGACCTCATCACAAGAAAATATGCCGCAAACCATAAAGCAGTTATTACACAGCTGTTCTGAAACATTTATTTTGGGAGCGATCTCTTCTGTGATGACCCCATTGTTAAGGCAACAGCCAGACGGCTTGATGAGTAATAAAAACGCTATGAATCATATATGATAACCTTCTCAACACCCATCGGAGCCTTTACACCATTCTGTCAGACAGCACTCTCCACAGCCATCATTAAGAAGCTGATTCAGGGAGCCTGTTTTTCATCCCTTTACCAAAAGTTACAAGGAGCACTGAATTAATGCCAAGGCATACTGAAGCCATTCAGGTCTCGCTAAGACACTTTAGGCTTGATTAAATTTGGCTTCTTTATAAATTAACATTATTATAGTCTGACACCAGCCCTTTTTCTTGTTACATTTCACTTACATGAGCTCGAAACCCACTCAACCACTTCAGATGGTGCAGCAACAAGTGGCAAACCTTTATCTAATTTCAATGGTCAATACACACCACAGAATCCCCCTGATTCCTCTGTTTTTAGTCCAAATGCTTTGTGACCACCTTACCATGATTAGCTGCTGACCAAGTCCCCCCTGACACACACAGCATTTTTACACCTCACATCTTTCTCTCACCTTATTTGTCAGGTCTTCTAGCGTGTCTGCCATTATACCCTTTTTCACACCGCGGTCAGCATTCGTGACCCTGAAAGGCTTTGGTCGAGGAACTCGACCCGACAGGAGCTGCTGGGTCATGGAGGCACTAGCTGACACGCTTGCTGTTACACACCTGAGAAAAAGGTGTAAGACGTCAGGTCATCAGCTCATATATTAATTTTTTTTTTTTTTTTTTTTTTTTTTTTTTTTTTTAATGGCAAAAGAGCTAAGGGTGACAACCATCACAAAGCACTTACTTGGAGAGGTTAGATGGCGTGAAAAGGCTGAGTGACCTCATAGCATAATCCATATGAGAACAACTCGACATGCAATTATAAGTATGATCAGTGTGGCAGCTAGGCTTCATGTGAAAAATAAGGAGACAGAAGGAGACAGTGGCAGCTTTGCAGTTTAAAACTGAAAATACCAGTAATAAATTTAGGAAAACGATTTCAGCAAATTCTGGAACTGGAGGCCATTTTTGGCAGTCAGTCTTACTCATTTATAAATATAACTTGTATGATAAACATTCCTTCAATTTCATGATTATGTCCCAATAAAAAGAAAAGACAAGAAACAATCAAGAATATTAACTCTTACAGTTTAGGAAACTCGAGACTTCTCCCAACCCGGTCTGAATATAATCCTTATGTTGATCGTTTTTGCTCCCGAAGCGCTGCTCCCAGCAGTGTGGACCACAAAAGCCTCTGAAATAAAGTACACGCTGCTCTCTTGTTGCTGTTTCTTGCAACACTTGGTCGCTGACCTTTGTGCTGATGACTGTTGATCTGGTTGCAACTCGTCAGCTTTATTGAGAAATCCTGCATAAACACTCCCACTGGCCCTGGATTTTAATTTGTTTATAATAACCCAGTATCTTAAAGAAAGTTCAGCTAAAATTAAAAATACACAGCTGCACGAAGAATCAGGCAGTGTGTTCAGCAGAGCAGCACTAACCCAATTCTAACCAGCTCTACTGCTTAGTGGCTTCAAAACTGAATTGAATCTGTGAGGCTCCAAAGCGGTTGAGGTGATCTGAGGAAAGATGTTATTTAGGGGAATGTACGCTTTAATTACAGCATTATTTTATAATGCTGGATGACATGAGAACACGTGTACTTTTCACAAATTAGGTCATAGTTCATTGCTCAGCACATCACACTGGAGGATTGGCTCACGCTGACGAGGTGTGTGCGCACTGTCAGGTGTTATCACACTGGGCTACACGTCACTGTCTGACATCACCTGTGCGCACCAAAGGAAAATCCTAAAAGTCAAGAAGTTACTGTAGGAAAAAGCAGCAGATACATTTCTGTGTACTCGTTTATGGCTCAATCCAGCTAAAACGGATGTTTAGACAAATGAAAGCCGCTAAGAATTTAAAATACATGAATTAAAGGACACTGGAGTTCACCTATTAAACATGAGGGATTTAGCCATTTCTAAACTAGGCTTTCTCGCCCGTGAACAAAGTGTACACCGTCACAAACAAAGACAATGGCTCCACAAAAACAAGAAAAATAAAGAAAATGCTCGTTAAAGTTCACGGTTTATATTAAATCTGTTCGTGGTAATTAAAACAAATCATAGCGAAGCAAAATCCTTAGATGAACCCTTACGTTTGTAGTGTTCCTCCCGTGAAGCGCCTTCCCGCTAGCTTGCTGAACCGCTAATTAATAACACCTGCTAACGGCTGTAATTGAAGCCTGCGCCATTTTGAATGTACCTGTCTTTATTTTAGGGTTAGTGTCGTTCTTTTTTTTTAAACAACATGCTAACCAGTGGGCATACTCATTACTTGTGAAAACACCTATTCATCCAAAATGTTAAAATGGCATCTCAAAGGCTAGTGCATGAAGATTTCAATTAATTACGGAAGTAAAAAAAAAAGCAAAGGACATCTTGTGGATGAGCAAGGAACTGCAGGTATGAAGTTTCTGCTGTTACATATGTAACTTTACTGGGCAATTTATACATAATCTATTTTATT
The DNA here is from genome assembly GCF_051167445.1 of Perissodus microlepis. Classification (NCBI taxonomy): domain Eukaryota; kingdom Metazoa; phylum Chordata; class Actinopteri; order Cichliformes; family Cichlidae; genus Perissodus; species Perissodus microlepis. The sequence goes on from NC_140465.1 coordinate 9,649,063, forward strand.
ACAAAACATTTAAATATGTAAATATACAGAAATCTTTAATCTTCAAATGTCACCATCCTGCCAAACATTCAGTTTGACAGAAATACCACATACAGACCACATCATGATAAGATGATGAGATCATCTGCATGCTGGTGCATCTGTACAGTAATGACTGAACAGTGAAGCTCACTTTCGTTGATTTCTCTAGTGCATTTTGAATGAATCGGCTGCTGCTGTGAGAAAAGCTACAGGAAATGTCAGTAAACTTCGACCATCTCATGGATTGCTGACTATCTCACAAAGAGGGTGCAGTATGCTGAACAGAGCTCTGTGTGATTTGGTTGATGTGCAGTACAGTAGCTCCACAGGAATCTGTGCTCACTCCATTCCCGTTCACCTGGTACACCTCAGACTTCCATTATACCTCCTGGTCATGCTACCTACAGTAATACTCTGATGATTCTGCAGTGGTTGGATGTATTAGTGATGGACAGGAGGACTAAACTATGTATGGGGTGGTCTGTGAGGAATCATCTGTGAAGCAGTGACACCACCTGGATGGTGATGGACTTCAGAAGGAAGAGGTTGGCTGCACAATCCATTCCCCTCTCTGTTTATCGTTTACGGGACAGGATCTGGATATGGTGGAGGAGTACAACTGGAAGACCAGCACAGGCTGTATAAACAGGGCACGAGCAGGCTCTGCTTCCTACAAAAGCTGAGCTCCTTCAATGTGCAACAGAGTGATGGAGGTTTTCTATCACTCAGTGTCCTTTGCTGTGGTCTGCTCAGGGAGCAGCATCAAAGCTGGTGACAGCAACAGTCTGAATAAACTGATTAGGAAGGCTGGCCCTCTGACTGGCTGCAAACTGGACACTTTTATAGCTGTGATGAAGACGAGGCATCTGAAAAACCATCATCCATCATGGATAATCCTGAGAAACCTCTGCATGACTTACTGGACAGGCAGCAGAGCTCCTTCTCTAACAGACTGATTCAGCTCTGCTGTCACAAAGAAACACACGGGAAATCTTTCATACCGCGCGTTATCATCCTCCATAACACAATATATCTGTCTGACAAAGAACCATCTGCCAGATTTTTTTCAACAGGTTATTTGGTAAATTCAAAAGAATTTCCCAAATATGCCTCCTCTCACAAGCCTCCTCTCCATCACAACTATAAAAGTGTCCAATTCAAAAGATATGGGATAAACAAAGCATTTCTCATCTCATCATCAGTGGAATAGTGAAAATTTGGAATACTCAAATAATGCTCAGACAGGCAAACGCTGTAGGTTTTGTTAGGAGGGAAAATGGTTACTTACTGACTGAAATGTTCAGTCCGAGTGTATTTCCTGTACTCTTAGCAGCTGTCTCGGCCAATGCGTGCAACAACTTGGAAGCCAAACTGAAAGGGACAAATAAAGACTGCGGTGTCACAGATGAGAGCACTCATTACATAAATCAGAGTACACTCCAGTTGCGGTTTATGGTGATAACTGCCTTGTGATGATGATGATGTGAGTTTTATTTATTTGAACTTCATAATAAGTTCATATTTTAAGTATGCTTCACCAGACAGATACGTCAGACTATAGAGCTGTGTCATGAGAAACAAAGCTCCAGCTGAAACACAGAGTAAAATTACTGTTTAAAAGCAGAAACACTTGTTTTATTTGTGGTTTACCGCCCGTGGTAACTGCTACAAGAGATGCTTTTAGGCTAAAGGTTTGAAAAAAACAGAGATAATACTGTTATAATATTCTCATGGCAGTGTAAACAACCCCAAGCTAATTAACGCCAGCTAAGGCAACAATCTAATACTATTGTGTAAATAACTGTCAGAGCATTTATTTTAATTCCAGATAGTTTGTCTGCTGCTCAGCAGGGTATTAGTGGCTTCTTTACTTATATTTATTGTATTATAATCACAGTAATTGAAGTGATTTGTTTCATTTAGTTTCTGTTATATCAGCACAAGTTTTGAGGTCCAAAAGTGTGAAGATGATATTTAAATCAAGCCAAAGTCATGGTCAGCATAAAACAGAGAAGAAGAAAAAGCCTCACAGTGTAAATCAGATGAGCAGTTTATTTCACTCTGTTGCTTCACATTTCTTGCTCGGTGTAAGAGCACAGATTAATTATGCCATAGATGTTAGTCTAATCCAGAGCAGATAGGGCTTCAGACTAAGAATAGCTGTGACTTGTTTGCCAAATGTATCAGTAGTGAACAAAGGTTTTTAGAAAGGGTCTCTTCTTCTTTTCAGAGGTCAATATCCTGCGCGTGTCTTTGTCCTGTTATCACCCATCAGCGCCTGCTGTGGGTGACGCAGGCTCATTTGGCTGAGACCCATTCATTTGTGCTTTATGGGCTGCTGATGCTTGTAATTATGGCAAGTGTGCCTGATATCAGTGCAGAAATGAATTAGACTTGAGAAAAAATGGATTATGATATTGGATTTAATTGGATGTTTTCTACGGATTGCATGCAAATACAATAAAACACTTCTCCGAGTCACAGTTTGGGAGCCAGTGGTGAGTATCTGAGACTAAACACCAGCATCATCTTACATTGTTTGCAGTGTCCTTGTTGTGATTGTTGTTGTTGGTTTTTTGTTTTGTTTTTTCACATCACTGTAGTGATTAATCAGTCCATGGTGTGGTTTGTGTGTGGAATGTAAATGGATTAAATATAAGTATAAAAGTAATGCAGATCTAAGCTCTAAAGGACAGATACTGACCGCAATGACTACTTTCACATGAACTAACATTGTTTCTAACCAGGTGTCAGTGCCGCAATGTGTTAGCTCTGTTGTGAAGTGAGATTTCCTCCATCAAGCCTTCAAACTTCTCCGGGGGGCTTTCATTTCCTCTTGCCTATTCGTGCCATCAGCTCTGCATTGGCTGCTGCCTTGGTCCTCATGTCCTGATTCTTGGCCAGGTCTATGAGTACACTGAGGATGCTGGTGGGAACATCAAGGGACAGAGCAAAACGGGACGCCTGCTGGGCTCTCTTTGGCACCTGGGAGGCAGGGCGCGGGGCTCGCCTGAGCACGAGATGATGCTGTGATCGGAGCAGTGAGCTCAACGCACCGTTGCGGTTTAAGATGTCGACAGCCAGCATGTCCCTCTCTGTGTCTTCATCGAGTTTGGCAACAGCCAGACTGCTCCTCCGGCTCTGAACACACAAAGGAAGCAGCAGAGCCAGACAGAAGCACGCACGCACACTTCTCATGGTCAGGACTGTCTGCAAGCAGAGAATCAGCTCCGTATTACACAACTGTGACAGTGCAAGACTTCAGTGAGTGATCGCATGGAAAGACAACAACATATCCAACTGATGTACAAAAATAAAAATAGCTTTTTATTTCTTCAGCAATAAAAAGATGATGAAACACTAAATTCTTTAATACAGTTCTTTGCAAATCATTTTAGATCATCTGAATATTTAGTTTCTTAACCTTTCAATCATCCATCCATTTGATCCTCCTGTTATAGTCTGCAGTATTCTCTGATTCATGCATAGATAAATCTTTGCAAACCTCGTCAAGAGCCAGCCAAAATCAATACTTACTCAGTCACCAATATCAAAAGTTGGTAACTTGACAAAAAGGCACTTCTCCCTCCTCTGTGTTAAAGACAGCAGCTCTTTTTATGCTCAGATGTCCTGTAATCTTGTATTTTCTGTCTCACAGCTTCTGCTTCTTCACCGGAGGAGCAATGTGCACCAAACACGTTCCGATGTTGAACTGGACTTGACGATGAACCGCTCGTCCTTTGCTTCGTCTTCAACCACTTTAATCCTCGCCGTGACACTGCCCCTTCCCCTCTCTGTTTATCGTTTACATCTCTACACCCCATCGCCCTCCCCTCATTTCATCTCATTTCCTTTGCACTCAGTGCTATCTTATTCTTTCTAAAAATAACACAATAGTAATCACAATAGCTTGCTTGGAGTGACTTGAAAAGTTGCCCCAATTTGGAGTCAAAGCACAGCCCACCTCCACGTCCATTCAGAAGTTAAGCATGGAGACGCTGCGAGAAAACAGTAATTGTTGGGTGTTGAAATGTCCCATAAATTGTTCATCTTTCATCATGCTTGTTAGTTTATGTTTTGGAAATCATCCGTGCAGACTGAGTGAACATCAAACATGACAGTGATAAGAACACTGTGGGAGACATGCCCATTTTGGTCTAATTTAACTGAATGTATTTAGGGAGTTTGAAACATTAAGGTGGTTGGGAGCTGGTTTAGATTTACTGAAAACAGTGTGAGTGAGTCTGTTCTGTAACATGCATTAGCTGGAAATCACAGCAACTAAATAAGACATGAGGTGAGTGAGGTGAATGAATTTTTTTTGTGTTTGTTAATACAAATTAACAACACAGAATAAAAGTTTTTCACTGGCTGCCAGTTTTGAAACTTGTTCTTTGACTAATGTCAGTCTTTTCGATCTGACCCTCTGCATGACAGCCCCTCCTTGACGTTTTTTTACGCCTATGCCACAGGGGAAAAAAACATTGACTCTTAGAGGAACATGCTGTGAGAACACATCTTTCTTCCTTTCTACAGAGCACAGAGGAGAAGACGTGAGTATAAAGAGGTTAGAAGGAGAAGTGACTGCAGATAAAGCCCCGTGGAGAAGAACAAGGAGGAAAAGTCTTACAGGGCCAGGAGGGCAACTCAACAAGACGAAGCCTATCTCGTTTCCTGAGTCACCTCCATTCGGGCCCATCAAAGAACTTACTCTCATCCGACTAATGATATATTACGAGTGCAGCCAGATTACGATTGCTGGGTCCTTGAGGGCCTCAGGCTTACGAGCCGTTTCAGTTACCCACAGGTCACAGTACTGTCACACAGCAACAAACAGATGTACTGAGTTGTACCAGCAGCATTATTCAACATGACACAGAGCAGCACATGAACCTCAGACGATGTCATCTGTGTGATTCGAGATAAAACATACGTCATAGCAGGTCCTACTTGCCCATTCAACTGACTAATGACGTAGGCTGTTTACAATGAGCCTGATGCGTATCAGAGAGCACTTTATTCTCCGACTGTTCGCCCCGCTTAATATTCATGAAATGTTTAAGTTCTAAAGACGTTGTTAATAAAACGCAGCAATTGGCAGCAGTAAGGACAGGCTATTAGAAGACAACTGCAAATACTTATTCACTGTGGCAAAACTGAAGTAGGCAAACTGCGCTTTGGCCACAGCCACAATTTAAACGTCAAGACATAGATCACAGATTAACCCAACATATCATCTGAAGTCTGAGCACAGATAATACAAATGGCACCTCTGGTTTAGGACGACAACATGAATGATAATGTGTTCATTAATGTATACAATTTTTTCAGAAAAGTAAAAAGTGCGATGTTTACAATACTTCAAAAACTGTGACAATTTAAGTTCCAGCAAAAACTTTAGATTTAAAAGTGAAGGTAGTCTAGTAACCACATCATCAGTGCTTTAAACGTCCAAGAACCTCCAGACAGAATGATTAGCCCCCACACAGCTCTTCCAAACAAACTAGTTTTATTTTGGATGCTTACATTATTTTACTTTACAAAATCTGCCAGGGTCAAAATTATTAGGCCACCCAATGCTAATTGAGAATCCTTTTTTGATGGTTTAAAGCTTGCAGTCATTTGTTGTGAATTTCAACAAGTCTCAAACATGCCTCCTGAATAATCTCAGCTCATTCTTCTTTAGCCAATCTGTCAAGCTCCTCTAGATTTGATGGTCTTCTCAGACTTTGCTCTTCTGTTCACCTCACAGATTTTCAATGGGATTCAAATGAGGCCAGTCAATAACTTTCACTTTGGTCTTCTTCAGCAGCATGTTTTGGGTCGTTATTGTGTTGGAAAACAAAGCATTGACCATACTCAGCTTGATATTCAAAATCTTCACATATTCTTCTTTCTCCACATCCACAACATAATACTCCCACTCCTGTGTTTCACTGTGGGGACGGTGTTCTTTGGGTTGTAGCCGCTCCTTTTTTCTCCAAACATGAGCAGCATCTTTATGGTCAAAAAGCTGTAGCTTCATCTCATCTGTTCTTGTCCTTAGTATGCTTCAGTCTGACTTCAAGGTGTCTCTTCTGCACGAATAGTTTTCTCTTGCTAACCTCACAATCCATTCCTGTGCAGTCTTAGTCTTGTTCTGTGGCGCACTCTTTGAATTTTTCTTTTAATTTAAATGAGACAGCTCAAGCCCTTGCTGAAGTTTTTATACTGTGTGTAAATTGGAAGATAACCCTCAGCTTTAACCAGATTTTACAAGTTTCAAGCATCGCAAAGTTAAAGTACATCATTGCACAGCAGTGGTTTGTGCTTTGGCTCAGTTAAAAAGTTTTTCCTTCTGCTGAAAAAAAAATCTTATGTGGAAACACAATTGATGCTTTCTAAAGGAAACTACTGTGTTTAGAAATGCTATGTTGAAAAGCCCTTGCTGTGTTTAAAAAGTACTTTTTCCTTAGTGGTCTGATATTACAAACCTATGTTTTAAAAACATTGTGAGGTGTGAATGCGACTCACAGTAAGACCAGGTTAGCTATTTGCTTATATTGTGTTTAAAGATGTGGCTTTTGCACACGCGTACTGTTTAAATTCATATTCAACATGTATTTAAATAATTTAATCATTAAGAAATCCTTTTGTATGACTAACAAAGGGACACAAGAAAATTATTTTACAGTTTTTTTAATTTTTGTTGGAATGAGAGCTTCTGTTATGTACAATAGTGGACAGAAACAAATGTTACAGAAATTATAAATATACTCTTGCTCCATCTGGTGATATTCAGTACTGACCATATTATGTCACACTGATAATTATTCAATGTTCAAGTCAGCCCTCTGTTCCCTTTATAAATCAGTGTAAGGTGAGCAGTACCTGTGCAGTACAATCAATATGTAACCAGAACGCAATTTAAAGACAAAATATGCAGATTGGCTGCCCCCTGATGGCTACTGTTAATGAGCTGGTTGGACAAAAACGGGAAGCAGAGGTTGGATGGCTGCCTTTGCTGACACACCAACATGTGGACAATCCACTGTTTACTCTCGCAGAGATAAGGGGAGGAAGGTGAAGTAAGGGTGAGGAAGAAGAGACACATAACTAATCATCTTAGAACCTCAGCCAGTACATGGCACTGCGCATTCTGTTGTAGTCCGGTAACTGCTCAATGGGGCCTGGTGGAGAGAAGGAGGGACAGGTTAGAGAAAACAGTTGCAGCATGAGCTGCATCCTTGCTGTGAAGAGACTAAAAGTACAGCAGAACTCACCGACAGCAGCCACAGCAGGACACTTATCGTAAATGTATTTGTAGCAGATGTCACGCACCATCTTGGGGGTCACAGCCTGAAAGGAAAGATTTAGAGTTAAAACGCTCATCCGGGAGAGACTACAGGACTAAGCCAAATCTGAGAAAGTACTGTATGATGCTGTGAAGACACAGAACATTGTGATCTTTTTGTCCTTTAGAGTAAACTTACATCAATCCGAGCATCCCACTCTGCTATAGGAATACGCCGGCCGTAGTTCAAAATGTGTCTGCCAATGTCGTCACAGATTGGTGTTGTTCCTAGAAGGTAAACAGGAGTGTCAACTTATAATTCATGAGAGTGGTGTGTCCGAGTTCATAAAAAGAGAACGTTTTCATTCTTTTTTTCTGTGATTAAAACATACTGTACTGTGTGAGACTTTCAGGGATGCAGTGTACACAGTATCATCAGGTAGTGTCATTGCTCTCAAATTCATTCTGCTGCTTAATAGTGAACATGTTCAGCTCAAAATCGTTTTAGGACTTTACTTTTTTGAAAGGAGCTTATGAAAAAGATCTAAAAATTCCAGGTTTTCAACGGTGTGCAAAAACTATATGCACGTGTATAATCCATTACAGATATTACGTACCATTGAGGTGTCCAACCAGGCTAGCCTTCAGAGCATTCCTGCCTCTGGCGACATCACTCTCTGTCACTGTGGTGCACAGATTCATCCTGCAGGGAGCAAAATATGAAGGAATTAAACCTTTAGCAACAAATCACAGACTCTGATGTTCCCTTTGCATCTCTCTGTCCGTGAACCATTACTGACCAGGCATTCTGGGACCAGTGCATCATGTCGTCGATGTTGTTCTTATCGGCCACAAAGTAAATGCCCAGCAGGCCAGTGTCGCTGTAGGAGGAGTGGAAGGCCTGGAAGCTGTGACAGAGGTTATCCTCCACCGCCAGGCGAGCCAGGCGGCTGCTCAGGTGCTGAAAAAGAGAAGAAAAAGGAATATGTTATTATATTTCTTCATAACTAAAGAAGAAACCAAGAGTCAAGTTTTTCCAGTTGAACTGATTCGTGTATTCAATAGCTGACACTCACAATATAATTACAGTATTACTAAAAATAAGTACTCTTTTTTTTGTTTACATTTTAATCACTTTCTTGTCAGACATAACAAAGACTTGTTCATCTCAGCAAGATCCTCCTTTCTGAGTTTAAATCTCAAATCTGATATATTATACACTGTGGCAGCAACACTTTTTTACCTGAGAACAAATAAAGCTTAAAAGATAAAGAACCAACATGATGATGTCATTTTTGTGGACATTTCAATACTACAGTTACACTTTCATCGTTGCCGTCTTTTCTACACTGTGTACATTTTAAAAAATAAATAACATTTCCAACCTTTCCACCACCATAGGTAAGGTCATAGCTGCCGATGATGGCGTTGGCCACCATAAGAGGCACGATGTCTGGACTAGCAGCACTAGCACCCTCCACGGCGATGGCAATGTGTGCCAAGGGAAAAGCATCGTCACGCATACGGACCTGAGGAGAGGAAGAAGACCATTTACCATAATTGTGAATGTCCCCATGTCTCATTCTAAACAAGAACCAGGTTTTTGAAACCTTTATAAACACAAATACTGAAGAAAAAAAATTAACATGCAGTTTTTATTTGTTTTTTTAATTAACACATCTCACCTCACTGCCAGTAAACCGGCAGGGTGACAACACAGGGACAGCATCTCCCTCGTACTCAAAAGACACTCCACTGAAGTGAGACTTGGCTAAACCAACCAGCTCGTCGTGGCTCACACCTGTAGAGGAAACACACCAGATAAGCATCAAGGCTTTCAAGGAAATGTAGAGCACCACAATGCACCGTAATGCGTCCTAACAGCGTAAGAGGAAGAACACCTACCTCCAGCAGCAGCGAGCACCATGCGAGGAGCTTTATAGTGGCTGTTGATGTAATCCACTAAATCCTGGCGGGTCAGATTCCTGTGAGCATTGTATAAAAGATTAGTCATTTTTTTACATAAAGCTGCAAATCGTGTGATTTTTTTGCTGTGTTAGTTCATAAATTATAACAACTATCATTAGAGCTGTGCCATATCATATTGTCTGCAATAATACCAGTATAAATTTATATGCAATATAAAAATCATTGCAATAGCAAACAGATAGGTGACAATTTAGTAGCTCCAAAAAAACAAAACAAAAAAAACAACTAAATAAGCACAATGTAAGCATATTTCCCTCATTGCTGGGTTTCAAAAATGGCAATTTTGATTTTCATGAAGGTTTCGGGAATCATCGCGTGACACCACTGACTAGCAAGTCAGTGGCAAACACTCTGATGATGTCATATTTTCAGCTCGCCTAAGATCACTTGGAACATCAGCCAAGTAGGTAGTAAAAATAGTACCTGGTATCAGGTAGTACCACCTAATGGAAAACCTTAAAAACTGAGTCAAGCTATACTGGGCCAACCCAAATAGCCCGAGTGGTCTTTCCCCTAACAGCTGTTCTAAGACATAATAATAATAATAATAATAATAATAATAATAATAATAATCTAGAGATATTCATGAGCAGGCAGCTCCTCCCACCTGGCACTGCTGGAGGGGCCCAGCACACTGTGTCCCAGAGCAGTCCCCTGGAAGGCTGTGGCATGCAGCAGGTCCAGGCAAACTTCCTGCAGGTTGCTCTCAACTTCCTCCAACTCACGCAGGACCACGCTCCGCTGCTGCTCGATTTCAGCCTCGTTAAGGGAGCAGCTCTGCACGACTTCTGACAGCAGCTCAACAGCTGGAAAACACAGATGTTGTTCACAACTAAGAGGAGAAATGCACATACTTTGTGCTAAGAAACAATGAAAGTTGGAATTTCTTCCCTTCATAGTAGAGAACCAAGTATAAGTGACTGATTTATTTTTATATTCTCATTAAATATTTTATCTCACTGTGATGTCTTGGCCATCACTGTATTATTAAAACTAGAGAACAATCTGTGTATTTTTTTGCCTCTCACCTTTAGGCAGGTCTTTGGTCAGGGTCTTCATATAGTATGCAGTGTGCTCCCGGGAGGTGTAGGCGCTCAAGTGAGCACCCATAGACTCCACCTGCTGCTCAAGGGCTGTTTGTGGGTGCTTCTTGGTTCCCTGCAAAGAAGACAAAACACATTTATTGAAGGGGGGATGTAATTGCAACCTCTGTCATGTTGGATATATAAATTCTACTTTAACAAATAGCCCTGTAGGATAGCAAAGGTCATGAAGTTTACCTTGAAAGCCATGTGCTCCAGGAAAAAGCCTGCTCCATTATTCTTCTCACTCTCGTAGCGACTGCCTGCACCGATCCACAGTCCAACCTGTGACAAAGAAGAGATGGCATGTGCTGAATAAATATGCTGAGGTTTACATGAGTAAAAGTGTCTATCGTGTGCTTAAACAACTCCAACTTATAGCATGATTTATGACGTGTTCTTACAGTGCATGTAGCATGTCCAGTCTCCTCAGACGCAACCCTCAAACCATTGTCCAGTGTAGTAAGACGGGTTTCAGGGGCTCCTAACAGACTCTGGGCATAGCTTACTGAGGCCTGTCCACGCCTCAAGGACAGCAGGATGGGCTGGAGAAGTTACAGATGCAAAACATTAAAACAATAAATTTTAAAATAGGACTCTGGAGAACCACTTTTATATTTTATTATACTACATAACATCCCAATATAAGAACATTTGTCCTACAGGTGTACCATCCCAATGATCTATCTGCAAGTTCAAAAGGACTCTCCTGCTAGCGGTGGCTTTTAATTAAAATGATCCATTTTGTTCTGTGTTTACAACTGATTACCTGGGAGGAAAGCATGTTTTTTCTGATTTTGTATGCACTAATAGGTAATAAATATCAGTTCATTAGCACAATCTTTATCACCTGCAGAATGAGTGATCAAAAAACGAAAGGCTAACCCCAAATCCCTCTAGAGCAGTGTCTTTTTAAGACGGTACAGCTGTAATGACATGTCAGGGGCTGTCACTAGTAAACAGAACTGTACTGTTATTACAAAATCTGGTAAAATCTTGAATTTATGCCACAAGTATAATCCAACCTGGGTGTTATTACGACGTTTTCATGTTATTTTCGAGTTGACGTATTAGTTCTTATGCAGCTCTTCAGCCGCATCAACAACAGTAGTCATGTGTCTTTCCAAAGTCGCTACACTATCGGTGCTAGCCTCACTTGTCTTTGAGGGCAAGTGAGGACAAATAGCAAATGTTACCTCGTCAATGACCAAATTTAAGTAAAACGACAATAAGACTGCTTGAAAGATCTTTAATGAAGTGGACAAAGCGCTTTAGGTAGCTGTTATAATATGTATTGATTCATAAGCCGATTGACCTTGCATTCAGTGATAGCTAACTAATGCTAACCGGTTACAGACTCTCCATAGCTGTACAGCGGATAGCACAGCTAGCTAGCTTCCTGGCTAGCACGTACCAGAACACTTTTAGTGTTGCGGAACATTCCGCCAATATATTCCACATTTTTTAACAAAGTATTCTGTCCGACCTTTAAAGAGATACTTACTCTGTGGGTTTTGGCAAGGGCTCGACCCACAGTGCTCCCCACTCGGCATACGGACGCAGCCATTTCTTCGTACGGTTACAGAAGGCAGTCTCGGCTGTTCGGTTGGTGCTAGATTGGATCTGTCGAAGGGACGACGCCGTGATTGGTTCTTACAGTGTGATGCAGGCGCCAGCACCTCTGCTATTATTGGTTTAGACTTCGTTAGCCGAAGGAAAGCAGCCAATCACAACACAATAGAGTTCCCGCTGATCCAATCTAGCACAACCTAGGCGCGCTCATGTGTCTTCTTCGCGTGGACTTCCCTTACAGTACCGTTGAGCTGTGCATGATCGCCGCCACCTGTTCACTGTCGTTACTGACAGCTTCTCCATTCTGTTTATCTTCTGTTTGAGGAATTCATTAGCGAGTCTCAATGTCAGCGATATTAAATAATACTAAGCCTCATTAGCTTTTTGCATTTTACTCCATCTCTGTTAGAAAGAGATTTCCGGTGAGAGTGTAGTGATCTCCGTTTTTCACAAAAGCGATCCCAGTTCTTTCAGTCTATCTCCTCCTGATCGCTGTTGGTATATTTTAACCCCTCATACTTCTTTTCTGACCTTTTCATGATTATTTTGGGCTTTCTATATATAAAACTGTAATTAATGCAAAATCACCACTAAAACGAAATCGTTTATCTAGTTTCCACACTGTTATCTTATTAGATGTTACACATCTCTTCTGTTGTCAGACATTGTTGAGTTACCATCATAGGGTGAGAGAAAGAAGACGAGGAGGTGGCAGAAACCCACAGTTGGTGTTTTTGAGCTACATCCTTTAATGGTATCTTAGGAAGAGACTTTACTTTTTCTGCTGAGGGACTCTTGTCTTTGATGGGGAATGGTGTTTTGGCACTGCACGGCTGGAGGACTTCAGGGGAGGAAGCGAGTAGGGGCATTTAACTCTGAATCCCTCAACACGCAGGTGTTGAGGGACATACCGAGGAACTTTCACAGCTGCCTAAAGATGAAAAATGACATCTGAAGTACTCCATCATTGTCTCCATTTAAATATACATAAAGCATAACGAAGGGAAAGCTGTTCCTGACCTTTTTATATATGAGCTGGAAGTCTCCTGTGTTTGCTGTGCGCTTAACTCTCCAATCCAGAACAACTCATAAAGTGTCCTCCTGCACTGCAGCACAGAGATGGGCTGTCACAGGGGTTGATGGAGCCATGGTGGGACTAGAATTGATTTCTAATAACCACGGATGCAAGTCACGATCTGAAAAATGAACATGTTATAACATGTTAGTTGTTGATAATTATTCTGTTCTTATAACAGTAAAAATATTTAAATGTTATTTAAATGAAATGAATGCAGAGAGTGTAATGTGAAATACAGTGTGTCATGTATGGCGGGCCCATTGTACCTAGCATGAAATCAGCACCATAGAGCTCAAATGTGTTTTTGCGTGACTCTATCAGATCCTGTGCTGTCTGTAACGCATAGATGAGAGCTCTCTTCATTCCTGGGACGACTACAGTATCCCACTGAGCTTCCCGGTCCTTGGTGCACAGAAATGTCTTGAACTGGTCAACCGACCACATATTGTCTACTGGAATGCTTCTGTGCCGCTGTAGCAAGGGCCTCAAGCGCTTCTGAATGGAGTTATTACACAAGTGCACGGAGCTTAAAAAATAAAAGACAAAACTGTTATTGGACAGAGGTAGAGTTTGTTAGGCTAGGATGTAGAAGAGTGTTACAGGAGACACAAACTCAGGACATGCTTGTATATCAGCAGGTCATTTTGACTATATCTACATGTCTAAGTACACTGAGTTGCTGCCATGTGATTGACTGATTGCATATTTGCATTAATGAGAAGTCACAAGACCTAACAAATTGGCCGGTAAATATAGTTAACCAAATCCCACATGAGTTGCAACCTAGTTGGAACTCTTTGAAGTTTGCAACAGCTTAATCCCTCCTGACAAAACTCATATAATTTCTTCATATATTTCTAATACACAAATTCCAAGGATTCCCACATTTCTTCCCCCTCAGCTCAATGGAAGCACTTACAGACTGTGCACCGTGGCTTTCTATTTGTTTGAAGTATGCGGAGGCAGATGTTAGAATTTGACTATACCCAGAGGAGAAAGTTAACAACTATTCAAATGATGCACAGATGGAAAATCAAATTTCCCGCCAAAAATGGCATGCAAAATAATGTTGCCCCTGTGCGGCCTTTCACTTCCTGTTTTTCTATTTTAATGTCAAACTGGTTTCATGTCTGCCCCTTCCTCTCATTTTCACCTCTTATGTTATTCATCTCACCTGTCCATTGAATCTAGCGTGTAAGGCTGTGTGGAAAAGCGTAAGTAGCACTTTTTGTAGAACCACACGGTCAGAGGATTCCAGTCGGTGACCAGAAACCACTGGCGCACATCAAACTTGGTGTCATGGATAAGGAAGGGACGCTCCAGGTACTTCTGTACCACCCATTTGTTTTCCTTGATAAGTTTTGGATCACCTTTCACCAGGTCGAGGATCTGGTCAAGACGATTAGCACATTTGATCCCTAGAAAGAAAGTAAAACAGGTCAACCATGACTTTGTCAGACAATCTGGGAAAGGCCTGATTGTGCGTGGCCTCTCACCTCTGCCTCTGGACTTTGCTCCAGGTTTGATGATCCAGATGTTATGGATGCCTTCTATCTCCAGCTGGGGATTGACTATCTTCATCCTCTGCAGCATAGCCTTGCAGTGGATCACTAAATAATCACTGCTATCAATCTCTGCTCCACCACTGAGCAAGGAAGCACACAACAGAGTTGTACTTGACTGAGAAGAGCATGTTGGTCTGCTAAAGCCTCTGGATAATTCTCTAACACGCACATGGTGATGTATACTCACTGCACAACTAGATAGTAACTGTCTAAAAACTCTGCCCACTCCTGTGCAGGTGTTTGCTGTGTTTCCAAGTTAGTGTCTATGTCACTGTGCTCCAGACTCTGCAGAAAGTCCTCGCAAACTTTGAGTGCCTTGTTGATCATTTGGGAAATATTCACTGGGCTAGACTGCCGTTTGCTTTGTTTCTTCTTACCTGAAGGAAAGAACGAAAAACACCGATCGCTCTCTCTTTTTTTCTTTGAACGGAGTAATATACACTTATGTGAGAAAAGGTCATACCCTTAACAGCTTGTATGGTGTGACTTATTCTCTCTCCCTGAACATCTTGGTCCTTCTCCACAATGTACTTCAGAAGACTGGTGCACGCAGTCCTCCTGTAGTCATCTGCACAGAGATCAGAGATGTCATGGTGTGCGGGGCAAGCCATGTGGCGTTGTGAGAAAAGGACCCAAGATGCAGGCACTGGCTGAGATGCGAGTAAGCTTTATTTACAGAAGGTGAAAGCAAACAAAAGCGAGAATGGCGAGGACGGAACTAAGACATAACCTAAACTGGGGCAACTAATAAACAAACCTGAAACGATAACATGCAGGGAGAAACACGGGATGAGAAGCAGAGAGAGACGCAGAGAACACCAACTAACGGACGGACCGGCAACCAGCAAAGGCAACCCCACACTATAAATATACACACAGAGGAACACAAAATGGCAAACCGAAGGGAGGCACAGCTGATCCTAATTAACAAGACGAGACACAGACCTTCAAAGTAAAACCGGAACCATCGAAAGAACTGCCGACACCGACCCAGGGACATGAAAGAGAGCATAGAGAGCACATCGACACATAACCAGACACACAAGGAGGCATGGGAAGAAAACCTCTCAACTAGAATATATAATCAATAATAATAATAATAATGATAATATTAATAAACACAAAACGGTGTGTCACCGACCCAGCACCATGACAAGAGATGAGTAAAGCAGAAATAAAAACTGAAAAAAAAAAAAACATTACAAAGAGGTACAGTACAAGAGGTCAAGCTTGAAAAGACATAAAATGAGATCTAACCAATGAAGGCATGCCTCTCATCCAGTGCTGCTAGTCTGTAACAGCGGGGGAAGAAGGTGTCTGGGTCAGCCGAATCAAACCAGTGTAGTTTCCTCAGATTCAAACACAAGCCTGTCTGTAATGGGAAAGAGAAGTAATGATGGGGGCACAGAGGTGGATCCTAAGGCTGTCTGAAATAACAACTGCAAATAAATGTACCTTGGTGGTCAAGTTGCCTGCCTTTGAAAAATGATTAGTTATCTGTTCCTTATGCAGGTTTTTTGTGTTGATGGCCTTTCTGCGGTTTGTCCAGTAGAAGTAAACCATTTCATTCCACACCAGGCGAGACTACAGAAATGAGCAGAGGAAAGAGATGAGATCTGAATCTGGGATTGGCTGTAATTTTAATCAGTTTAACCAAGGTTAACAATGTATACTTCCTCAACATGAAAAGCTGGTCTTACCATGACATTGTGAAGTCTGTCAGCATCTTTTTCTTTTTCAGCATCATTTGAGTTGTCTGAAAAGAACAACCAACTGTTGATAAAATGATGGTGTGTGCAGAGATACCCACGATTAGTCTTCTGAATCAGCCACGCTTCTAGCTCACCATCATCTCTATCACTACACACAGCATAATTCGAGCCGGTTCTGTTCCTACTGCTCTGATGGCGACGCACTCGACGCTTAGAGTAGACCATACACCGCTCAACCCAGCCTCTAGCCCTCAGCCCTTCCCTGATAACAGGATACCTGCCCTGGATAGAGAACACCTTATGCATCTGAGAGGACAGAGAGCAGACAAACAAACAATGGCTTTGCAATCCTGAAAACACATGAACGATTTGAACACATTCAGGAGTGCAGGCTTACCTTGACAGCTTTGTCTACGACAACCCTGGCTTCTCTCAGTCTATCCAGGTCAAGAGCAGGCAGGCTGACAAAATTGCGGCAGACCTCAGGATGGGTAGCTGGCATGCACAACCATATAAACAATCACATTCCAGTCATTGTAAAGAATATATTGACTGCATTTATTGGCTGGACAATAATCCTAATGCACCCCAATGCATAAAGGACACTAAACACAAGTGTTGTTGGCACATGATAGGTACAGCATAACAAAGACTAGGGTAGTAGTACCAGAGGCTAAAGGCTTAGTATCTTAAGTGAAGACCAAGGAACAAGCTCATGAAACTTTAATGCACAGTTTTGGCATTCAAACACTTAGCCACCTGTCCTGAGTGTGACCTCATGATTAATTCTGCATTTGTGATCTACAAGCCATGTCTGTGAAGAAAGAGGCCAAGTTATCTTGAGGTGTGAAAACCTACTGTTCATGTTT
The DNA here is from genome assembly GCF_051167445.1 of Perissodus microlepis. Classification (NCBI taxonomy): domain Eukaryota; kingdom Metazoa; phylum Chordata; class Actinopteri; order Cichliformes; family Cichlidae; genus Perissodus; species Perissodus microlepis. The sequence continues at coordinate 9,666,224 of NC_140465.1, forward strand.
CAGTTCAACAATGGTGGCTTCCTCTGAAAGAATTTCCTCTATTAAAGTTATAATCTGTACATTTAACAATAAAATGGGGTAATAAAATTTAAATAAATGTATGATTACTGGCACAAAACCTGGGAATCAACTGGGGAGCATTAGTTGATATTGATGGAGCCAGAAAGAAAATACAACCCAGTGATTTCCAGTTGCATTTGCCTGCTCCTTGGAAAGTTCAGACAGAGGCAGCATTTTCTTTTATAGTTTTGTGTCTCTCACCACTCTCTGGGCATGGAGCACAGTGTCCAGCTGTGGTCTGGTGTCCCTCCTGGTCCATGTGGACAGACCGATGAGACTCCATACTGAGGAGGATCATTGTGCTCTGCTTCATAGTTACACACAAAACGGGGACACGGTTTAATGCAGGGGTGGGCAATTAATTTGATACACCTGATACACCTGTCAGGTTTGTGTCTAATGCCCCTGCAGGGTGTGATATGTCCTTCAGTTACCTTTTGAACGGAAGGCCAGAAGTGGAGCCAAAGATTTACACACATCAGTCTAGACACTAACAAGATACATATATATATATATATATATATATATATATATATATATATATATATATATATATATATATATATATATATATCCAGTGAACTTTAGCATCACCGAATCTCAAAAACACAAACCACACCGTCTTGTCGTTGCAGCGTAGCTAACCACAGTAAACTCACGTTTCTCCTCTCACCTGCTGAGACCCACAGGTGTCAGGAGCGCATGCTGAGCCTGAACCTGTTTACTGTTGCCTTGGCAACTCGTGGAAAGCCGCTAACATTTCCGTCTTTATCTATTTGCGATGTGAGCAATATTTAGGCGTTAACATTAGCTACTCCGCTTGGTTAGTGTGTTGATGGAAATCGCTTAACATTTTACGTTTATGCCAAATATTATTTTATGGAATGCAATATATGTTTAATTCTTCATTTTCATTCTTTGTTATTATTAATTTTTACATTTTACCTGTTGCACTGGCATAAATAATTTCAGTGGTCTTAATTGCACAGTTGTATTGGTACTTTTTTGGTGGCACAAAGAAGAGCTAGGTACTTATTTATAATTAAACATTGTAGCTATCATATAATATAATATTTGAATAATTATTTTATTTTTTATTTTATTCTTATAAAATATTCTCCGTACGGCCGCCATCTTGGCTCTGGCTAGATGGAAGCAGAGCCGGTGTACGTCACGGCGTGTACATCCGCGCCCCCTTCACGGCTCTTGCCCAGGCAAATCTCCGCCCTATATTCAAAAATACACCGAATTCTAACCCTCACCTCGGACACAAACTCAGAGGTTAAGAGTGGCTCAGATACAGTAAGTACAGCTTTTTCATGCACGTCAAATATACCACAACATTGGAAAAGTGGTGGGGCAAGTAGTCCTAAATAGTGTCAGCGGCTCTAGAGCTATGTTTTGGTCGATAAAAAGTCAGGCTAACATGCTAACACGATATCTTTAATGTCGTTCTCAGGTGTTGGAAAAGTTCTGCTTCGTCTCATTTAAAATGTGTGGAAGAACAGCATGCACTCTTGCTCCTGACGAGCTGAAACGAGCCTGCTCTTACAGAAACCGAAGGGGGCAGAGGAGACAGCCCCGCTGGAGGGATGGAGACGCGGACAACTATCGACCCTCCTACAATAAGAACCCGCAGTCCATGAGTCCCGTCCTGCTGTCACAGAGGCATTTTGACAAGGTAATTATAACGTATACAGAAGCTAACATGTCAACTGTTTGTTATAGCTTAACTTATATTGGGGAAGCGCCCGAGGAAGGTGGAAGATTTGACGTTTTTAAGTGAAGTGGGGCTTTTGGTAGAGGACCCCAGGTGAAGTCAGTCACTGTCTAACCTCGTAATAAAACTTTATATATTTTATTACAGTTATAGAACTTAAAAACGTGATGTTAACATTTGCTAATGTATTTCTTGTGTCTGTTGACCGACTATGTATTAAATATTACAGGCTTCAAAAACATGTTCTGTCCTTCTGGGTTTTTTGCATTGAATATTGTGTCTGTCTTTTGTCTTCAGGATGCTCCTGTGGATAAGTGTGTGTTGGCCTCAATGCGGTGGGGTCTGGTACCCTCATGGTTTAAGGAGAGTGACCCCAGCAAGATGCAATACAGTACCAGCAATTGCCGCAGTGAGAATATATTGCAGAAGAAGTCCTACAAGGTGCTTTACCTAGTAGCAAGCGATGTTACATTTCCTGTGCATCACGTGTTGCTATACTTGTCGGTTTTTGTTGCATAGGAGTGTCTTAACCATTTTACCATCTCCCTATAGGACCCTATGTTGAAAGGACAGCGCTGCGTCATCCTAGCTGATGGTTTCTATGAGTGGCAAAAGGTTGAAAAAGGCAAGCAGCCTTTCTTCATCTACTTCCCTCAGACTCAGCCAGGACCCAGCCAGGAGGAAAGAAAGAACTCAGACTCTGAGTCAGTGCGCCCTCCAGCCAAAGCCTCCTCTGGTTTGATGAAGGTTTGCTTTGGGTTTTCTGTTGCAATATAAGCTCCACAAACATTTTTTTCATCTACTTCAAAAGTAGAGAGAATGCAGCTTAGGCGGATATTAAGTTTCCTGTGTGGGAGATGAACCAAGACAAAAATGTGCATGTGTCCACCAGGTGTTTCTGTTGCATTGTTGAAATCCCCATTATACTCTGTATTTAACAGGGAGGAGAAGCTGCAGGTGAGTGGACAGGATGGAGGTTGCTAACTATGGCAGGAGTGTTCGACTGCTGGACACCACCAGGAGGTGGAGAACCCCTTTACTCATATAGTGTAATAACTGTGAATGCTTCCCCAAATCTGCAAAGCATCCATGATAGGTAAGAATCCCAGACCAGGAAACATGCCCTTAATTCGTGCTGTGTAAAATCATAAATCATTGTGACTGCTTTTTAGGATGCCAGCGATCCTTGATGGGGAGGAAGAGGTTAGGCAATGGCTGGATTTTGGGGAGGTGAAGTCTCTAGAAGCTCTCAAACTGCTCCAGTCAAAAAATATTTTGACTTGTCACCCCGTCTCTTCGTTTGTCAACAACACGCGCAACAACTCTCCAGAATGCCTCCAACCAGTGGATCTCAACAGCAAAAAGGTATCAGATATAATGATGTGGTTGGGAACTTTAGCCATTTTGTACTAACAAGAGCGGTTACAGCTGAGAAATTTGACTCTTTCACTCATAGGAGCCCAAGTCCACAGCAAGCAGTAAGATGATGGCAAGCTGGCTGTCGAGTAGTTCACCTTCTAAGAGGAAGGAGTCCCACACAAGTGAAAGTAAAGAAGAGCGAGAAAGCAAGCCACAGAATCAGCGCAAGTCTGCAGGAGGACTTCAGCAGTGGCTTCAGGGAACCAACAAGAAACCAAGAACAAAGTAAATACATGAACTGAAAACTCGACAGTGTTTGAAAGACCATTCAGGCCTTACTTATTGTACTCTGCAGCTGTATAATTGTATAAGAAAAAGTTTTAACTTTTAAGAAAATTTTTTAACTTGTACTTATGAATACTTTAAATGTAATTCATTGTTCTACAACAATTTAAGAGTTCATCAATAAATGTCAGACACAATAATGCTTTATTCAAGGTTTTTTTTATTACCCTTATTACTTGAAACAATGTAAATGCTATGCATTATCATATTAATAATATAATAATGATGAATGCCAACACTCTCCCCCCCCATATTTGTCCTTCAGAGTTACAGTATGTATGTCATCTTGTTTCAAAGTTTTAAAATAATACGAACAGACAGTTAAAGATCTGATCAGTTAAAAGAAATGTCAAGCACTTGAATCGTATGCCAACACGAGCATCTGGCAGAGTCAGATATGGAGATTTACAACACAACTTTATGTTTTCCCCACACAATGATTGAGAGGTCTGCAAATATACAAAGTTGCAACAGTTGACAATAAAAAGAAATGTACTAGCTAATAGTACTGGGTTATGAATGACAATTTGTACTCGAGAAAAATCTCTCCTCTAGGACTATCTGGTAGACTGACATGCTGTCTTGATTTGGTTCATGTCAAATGTTCTATCTGGAATTTTACAACCTTCATTTCCCCAGCAGAGGAACAGCACTTGGATGCAGGAACTGAGTCTGTATTCACACAATGTTCTCAACCTGAGCTACAATTGTGTTTATTGTGGCTCCAAAATGAGATGTTTCAGCAAGTTTTCAGTTACCGAAGATGAAAGCAAAAAAAAAAAAAAAAAAAAAAAAAAAGAATCTGTACACACTTGTCTAATGGACTTGTTATCGATCTGCATTTCCAATTCTATACCAATTACTAAGAATCAGCAGGCAGTATGATGATATCATCTACACTTTTACACAGTATCCCTGTTTAAGTGTCAGAATTATTATGTTTTTTAAAGATTTTTATGAGGTCAAGTGAAACCACATTAACAAGTGTTTCAGAGTGAAACTAACATAAGCCACAACACAAATGAGTAAGAAGGGGGAGCAGTGTTTCTACTATTCATGCAGCAGCAGTGGGCTGTGAAAGTAAGAAAACCACTAAAAAAAAAGTTGAACTTAAATTAGAAATAGAAATACAAATAACTAAAGAAGTAATGCTTTGATTTCCCACTTGGACATATTCAAATAAAAACTGTTACAACCAAAACTGGGACTGAAAGCATTGATAAACATAGAACTCCAAGTGAGATCAGCCCATACCACCACTGCCATGAAAAAGTATGAGAAAACACTGGGAAGTCATAGGCTTAATACAAATAAATGTTGTATTGTTCCCTCGAGGTGTTCTTTGGGCTAGGAAATTTAGATTTTTATAGAAAATGTGTACTTTGTATACATAAGGAGGTGAGTGCAGCATGTTTGTGTATACTAGTATTCTCAATAAGTGGGATGCTGCTTGTATGTTGGGCAATAGGGAATAACATAGTGAGCCATGGGAAAGAGGATATATAGACAAGGCAAGACAGGGTAGTGAGGGCATGACAACCCTCTGAAGATCTTCAGAGTCCTCAGCAGCTGCAGGTCTCTGCTGACGGCTTGGCTCGCTCGTTTCTGTCCAGTTTAATTGGCTCAGGGAACTCGTTGTACAACTCCACCTCGGTCTCCTGAAATCAAACAAGGTAACAGAGTCTGTGTGCAGCTCTACAGCTCAGGCTCCATGAAGTTGTGTGTCTAAAACTGCCCAACAGCTTTCCTGCTGACATCACCTTACCTGTTTAAGAGCATTGCGTGCAATAGTTTGGAAGGCCTGCTCCACATTGATTGCTTCCTTGGCGCTGGTTTCAAAATATGGGATGTTGTTCTTGCTCTGGCACCAAGCTTGTGCTCGCTTGGTTGTTACCTGAAACACAAAGAAGATGGTGAGGTTAAAAACATCTGGCAAAACACAAGTTATTCTTGTTTCATTAAGCCATTCGTATGACAAATTACCAACACCTGTCACACATTTTCGATAAAAGATGACGCATCACTTACATGATGTAACACATCTGGCACAGTTAAATTTGAACACACCTGTCTGTTTTCCAAGTCGATCTTGTTGCCCAGCACCACAAAGGGGAAGTTTTCAGGGTCTCGTGGGCTGGCCTGAATCAAGAACTCGTCCCTCCAGCTGTCTAGGGTCTTGAAGGTGTTGGGTGCAGTGACGTCAAACACCAGGACGCAGCAGTCTGCTCCACGGTAGAATGCCACACCTAAAGACTGGAACCTCTCCTGACCTGCTGTGTCCCAAATCTAAGAGACAAGAATCTTTATGCTTACAGGCCCCAAATAAATAGAAATTAAACAAACAAAAAAACAACAACCCAACAACACTGGTTTGTATGGTTGAAATTAACCACATCTAACTTTTACCCCTAATTTGAGTTTTTCACTTTTTTTTGTAGTTTTTAAGAAATAAAAATGAGAAAAAAAAGTATAACTAGTTTAATAGCCTTTGTAGGTCAGACGGTCACCTACATTATCCAGTTTCAAAACTCATCTTAAAACTTACTTCCTGGCTTTTGACCCAGCATGAGACATTGATCTTAGTTGTTTTAACTGATTTATAGTTGCCTATTTTTACTTCTTTTTTATTGTTTTCAATGTACTTATTCATTTTTGTCTATAGCGCTTTGTGTCCGCTGCAGCTGTTTATAAAGTGCTTTATAAACAAAGTTGTCATGGTACATAAGACTTAACATTTCATTCAGTTTTTCAGTATTTTTGTAAGCATATTTTGGCAGTACCTGCATTGTGACAAGTCTGTCGTCCACCATTACTTCTTTTGTCAGGAAATCAGCGCCTATTGTGGCTTTGTACTGGTTGCTGAACTTCTTATTCACATATTGATTCATCAACGAGGTCTTCCCAACTCTAGAACAAAAATTGCAGAACAATATTTAACACACATGAAGGGAAGAAACAAACGAAACAAAATCACCACAATTAACTCATTTGTAAAGCTTATAAATCCTACTTATTCCTACTGGTGTCTAATTTGAAGTGAGCCATTATTCAGACCCTTTTAGTATTGAAGCAGCTGCTCAGCATCACTTACCCCGAGTCTCCAAGGATGATGACTTTGAGTAATACTTTCTTCCTCGACGTCATTGTGCCACAGCCGCGAAGACAACAAACTTTATTAGAAGAGAAGAGAAGTAAGCACTAGAAAAGCTCAAATGAGACAAACGAGACTAAGACTAAGTGCACCAACTGCTCCTGTACTTGTCTTTTCTTCACTTTGGAAACAAAGAAAACGGCTACATTGTACCACGAGGCTCAAAATATAACAATGCAATGTTGAGGCCATTGATCTGAGCTGACATTTGGTTCTTTTTGTTATGCTGTAAAGCATTCATTTTGTTCTATTTATATAGCATATACACCATTCAATGGAATAAACTACATTGTTTCATTTTGAAGCGACCATTCTTGGAGATTTATAAAAACAAACGTCAAAAGAAATGGAAGCATGCCTAGTTACTCCAAATCCTAAAGGGTATGAATAAATTTTGATGATGTCTTCTCTGAAATCTGCATTTATCCAAATACAAGGCAGGTATTGCACACCGTTTAGCTTCACAATTTAGTTCATAAGTCTTAATAAACAGTTCCCGTTTGTTAAATTTGAGGAAATGGGAAAATGTATTATAGTTGTCAGCCATTTTCTATTCTCTCTCCCCCCCCCCCAAATGTAGTACATCCTGCTCTCATTGTTTAATCTCTGTTAAGGAGTGACACAAAATCCAAGAGCTGCAATAAACATCCCAGACCCTGCTGATCACAAGTCTAGTTCGTTTGTTTGTATGTGTATAACTAAAATCCAGATGTCAAATATCCTCATCCTTTGTGCCTGCTCAAGACATCACTGAGCATTTCCGACTTGGACCGAGTGTGCTACGTACTAATAACTACATTTCACTGCTGTAGTGACCAAAGTCCAAACTCAATTACAGAAAGGCTTTATCAGTCCAATCGGGATTTTTTTTTTATATATATCTTGGAGACAACATTACTGAGAGAAGGTACAGAGCTTAATCACAGATTATGCTGTGTTTCACAGAACACCCCATTATGAGAACAAGTAACCACGGCTCGAGGCAAAACTAGCATAGCGCTATGCGGCTCTCATAATCTGTGCCCCATGACACTGTGTCAGCGACTGATCACATGGTTAAAACACAGGACCAACGGAACCATGACTTGGCAAGCATGTTGAGCATAATAAGTACTTTAGCTGGCCTCGGTGCACCAAGGGGTAGGATCCATCGATAAGGACTCAACTGTAAATCCGGCTAACTATAGTTATTTTCACTTTATACATTGTAAAACAATGTTGCACTTGCATTGAAGAAAACTGTCGTGAAGACTTTGAACGTATTTGCAAGGGGCTAGCTAGTCAGAAAAAAAATACATTTAAAACACTAAATGCTACATAGTTAATTGAGTAAATGCAACAAAAGGGTGAAGCTTGAAAACACTGTCACTAATAAATACAACATAATTTCAAAACAATGGTGATTGGGGCGTTTTTCCTTTTCTTTTTTGGACAGTGTCGACTAGCTACCACATCTGTGACACTTCTGATTTTTTGCTAACGTTTCGTTAGCTACGCAAGCCTGATTGACCAATTTAAAATTTAGATAACGACATCTATACTCTTATCATATGCTATCACTAAAATAAACAATCAAAGTCACCACAAACCAACCTGGGCAGTGGTCCTTCAACAAACAGATGTCAAAAGTGGACTTTTCCTTTGCTTCGTCTGGAAGGCTAACGCACAGGCTAGCGAGCAAGCTAACGGCTCCTCCAAATGTCTGGCGTAACAAAACAACACGTACACAGCGTCGACAGCTAATTTATTTCCGACAGCGAGCCCCTCAAATGACCCTTTTTATCGAAATCAATACTGCCAGTGCCGAAGTTTAACTCCCTTCGTCTAACGATTTGGTAAAATGCTCTCTTGTCCAGTTCCCGTTGACGCTCGCTTTTCCTGTCGAGCTAACGTGCTAGCTTTTAGCGGAGCTATGTTCACTTCCTCCAAAACAAGAACCGTCATGAGCGCTGACGTCACGCCCTACCGTGACACAAAGCTGCTAATGTTTGCCCATACTGTATATATAACATTATGGAAGGACTTCGACCTTTATATATGGAGTAAAATAAACAACCGTGACTACCCTTCAATGATGAAAGTAAGGAAACTTATTCTTATTATGAAATTCCACTATTTTATTTCGTTACGGAGTTTTTATAACTATGAAGCTAAAATTACCCATCCAACCATGTCGTATATGTTGTTGACTTATAACTTATAAGAATTGAAGTTGTTTTTGTCCAATGTCACCTCATCTTTTAAAGAGCTTCCATCAGTTCATTAGATTATTATTGTTATGATTATTGTTTGTTTGTTTTTTACTTAAGAATCTTTGTTAAAAGCTGAAACTTCATAACCATTGTCAGTTTATCCAACGTACTTGACAAAGAGGGAAACTTGGCAGAAAGGTTCTAACTTGAGGTGATATTCCATTCGCACTAAGTCAAAAGTCACTCCTGATCTGCCGAAACCCGGGATCGAACCAGGGACCTTTAGATCTTCAGTCTAACGCTCTCCCAACTGAGCTATTTCGGCTATATATGGGGTAGGAAAAGAAATACACACTGGCGACTGGCCAGATGGTAGAACTGAAACATTTCAGATTGTTTATTTGAAATTCAGGATCAGTCATTGACCCTAGCTGGGGCAGAATTAAACATACACTATCTACCAATTGGTAGGTTGGTTCCCCAATCCCTGGCTCTTTTAATCTGTATTTCAAAGTTACCTGAGGTAAGATATTGAACACAGAGCTGCCTCTGATGCATCCATTGGAGTGTATGTGTGAGTGTTAGACAATGTACAAAGGTATAGTAAAGACTGCTTTGAGTGCTTAGTTAGATTAGAAAAGTGCTACAGGCTATGGGTATATATGAAATGAAGCTACACGTGGCAAATGATTGGCCTGTTCATTACTATCAATTCCTCCTGTGAATTTCCTGCTACTTTTTCAACAAAGTTTGTGAATTTACCAGTTAGAAAAAAACAATCATCATCTCAATACAGGGAATTATAATCATTATAGTGATATAAGTAAATTCCTGGAGGAGATCATTGAAAATATTAGAATGAGTGTGAGGGAATGTACAAAGAAGTGAAAAAACTTGGGGTACAAAAAACCCCTCACCACAACAAATAATGGGACACGGGAAAGAAATAAGTATTGTGTTAGTTTCTATTGGCTTGTACTGCATATAAAACACCAGGCCATGACCACAGGGTATTTAATATGTTATGCACCAGCACAAGCATAAATACACCAACGACATTAGCCACTTACCTACCGCGATACCTACCGCGAAGTTTAAATCACTCATTAGTTTGTGTTTCTACAACTCGCTTGCTGCTATTTTCTGATTCTTCCTCTTTTCTCCTGAGGGATTTGATACATTATTTATCTGACCCATGTTTAGAATTTGCTGTATTAGCTGCCAAAACCCAGGATTGAACAAGGGTGCTTTTTTTGTATATAGCACAGTAGTAACAAAATTCGAGAATGACTATAACCCTGTCCTGAGAATTGTGACTGTGGGTTCCCCAGAAAGACAAAAATTTGCTGGTCTTTGAGGGATGATGGGAGAACCTCAAAGAATGAAATGGTAAAACAGCACAGGAGTGATCATATGCACATGAAGCAGATGAAGAAAAAAGATCATAGAGGTGAAGGATGATTTAAGAGATACTGCCTTGATGCAGACATGTGAGTTGATCAAGTGATGCATACAATGGTTAGCATTTTGATCTCATACAATATGAATTACAGGTTCAAAGCCGCATACCTCCGTACCTCTGCAATTACTGTGATACAAACTAAACACAGTCTAATATGACCTAAGACATATTTGATGATGGCAAAGACTTTAAAAGCCATCCCAAATTCTGCCGAAACCCGGGATCGAACCAGGGACCTTTAGATCTTCAGTCTAACGCTCTCCCAACTGAGCTATTTCGGCCTCTTGAGTTGCATAAAAAGACAAACATACAGCTCGCTAGCCTATAATATAACTAAAACGTTTAAGATTGCTTGACACTGAGAATCAGTCATTGACCCCAGCTTTATAAATTATATCTATTTATAAATTAATCCCTGCACAATTCTTTCTACGGTGGCCACTGTGTCTCTCTTGTGAGTGTAAGCTGTTAGTCTGCTGCTTACCTCAGCTGTCAATATATGTCCACATCTATTTATTCTAGAGGCTGTAAAACTTTGTGAAAGTAATCACAGTAATTGTAAAGTCAGTCAAGATAAATTAAATGGTAAATGCTGCTGTTTTTCTGCCGGTTGCCAGCGTTAATGAAACTGTGTTTGAAGTCGATCTAACATTGCTGGATGCTTAGTGAATAAACTCTAATACGATGTGAAAATGTAATCAAATTGTTTAGGTCACTTGAGCCGGATGTTACCTGGCATAATATCAGCTTATAACGAGCTGTTTAGCTAACTCTTGTCAGACAGCTGATGAGAGCTAGCTAAACACAATAAGTAATTGTGTCAATATCTGGAATAAAGGAGTATGTTTAGTCCCATGTGTATTATATAATTCAGAAGATGCGGCTTGGGGTCAGGAGGAAGATGAGGACCTTTTACCAGAAGCTGGTCATGTTGTTTCTTTCCTTCATGTTTCACTTCTTTGTGAAGGTGGCCCCTTCTCAGATGATAAAATATAGGTATGATCCTTGAAGGTTCAGACATTAATTTAAAATTGCCTCCAAGGAACATAGATTAGATTAGATTACATTAGATTACATTAGATTAGATTACATTAGATAAAACTTTATTAATCCTTCGGGTGGGTTCCTCTGGGAAATTCTGTTTCCAATAGCACAGCACCGATAGAAGTTACAGAATGTGAGCAGAAATATACCATATATACACATATATAAATACAGAGACATATATAAATACAGAGTATACAAAAGGTATAAATAGAATAAATAGGAATAAGAACACAAGGAAATTGCACATTTCACATATTGAAGTCTATTGCACTGTTGGATATTAACAAAAAGTACTGCACAGTGAAAAAGGCACTACAGCTTAGTTGTTCCCCCCTCATTTGTCCTCCTGTTTCCCCTCCCTCTCCCCTAGAAGATCCTAGAGAGGAGTTAAACAGTTTGATGGCGTGTGGGACAAAGGAGTTTTTAAGTCTGTTGGTTCTTGACTTTGGGAGAAGCAACCTGTCACTGAACAGACTCCTCTGGTTGTTTATGGCCGTGTGCAGAGGATGCCCAGCATTGTCCATAATGTCTAGCAGTTTCTTTAGTGTCCTTTTTTCTGCTACTGTCACCAGAGTGTCCAGCTTCATGCCGACCACAGAGCCAGCCTTCCTGATCAGTTTCTCCAGCCTGGATGAGTCCTTCTTTGCTGTGCTGCTCCCCCAGCACACCACAGCATAAAAGAGTACTCCAGCAACCTCCGACTGGTAAAACATCCTCAGGAGCTTCCTGCAGATGTTAAAAGACCTCAGCCTCCTAAGGAAGTACAGTCGGCTTTGGGCTTTTTTATACAGGTGCTCTGTGTTGCATGACCAGTCCACGTACATGAGTGTGTACCAATTCTCTTCTCTTCTGCCTTTTGTAATGGGATTAAGACAGAATGGTATATTAGTAATGATGGTGCAAAAACATAGTGGCTTCCAAAAAAACATCCACAGCTCTGTATATTTACTGAATTAATTGATTGTTGATTTAATGTATTCTAAGTGTATGAGAATCAGTGTTGGTCAAGTTACTTGAAAAAAGTAATCAGTAACTAATTACTGATTACTTCCCCAAAAAAGTAATCCCGTTACTTTACTGATTACTTATTTTCCAAAGTAATTAATTACTTAGTTACTTAGTTACTTTTTAAAAACATGATTTACAACCTGAATAGGTGATAAAACGATAGATCTTTCAGCCCAATTCTACTTTTTCTACATAATCCATCATACAAAATGTAATCAAATGGAAAAGTCCCTTTTTAAAACTTGTTTTTATTAGTTTTAATCTTTTAACTTTATGCATCAAGCAAAAATGTAATTATATGCAACATTCACTGACTGGAAGAAATTTGTTTAATATTTAAACCTATTTTCTGCACATTCCAGCACATAAATTTTGCAAGTAAAACACAGCAGAAAATAAATAAAATCAAAGACTAGCGGTCCTTTTGCTCTATTTTCACCTGTAAAGCAGGAGTAGGGTAGGCGGAGGTTTACCCTGGTGCAGGTGTGCCGCAGCGGTCAGTGGAAGGATACGGCAGTTTCTCTGTGAATTTCCCATTACGTGGTAGCGCACTCGGAGCTTGCTTGGAAGTTTAGGGGTTTTTTTTCGCTGTAAAAAGAAGTTTTCTTCCCACGCACAATGCTAATGGACGCTAATGTTTTTGTCACTTTTTATGGAATCAAACTCAAAATAAGGTCAGTACTTCCACGCTTTAAACGCTGCACGCTCATACTCTCTCCCGTACTCGATATATGATCCACTGTTGATCTGCACACAGCTGTTGTCACGAATGTCGCACTCGCTTACGTCACTGTCATGAGACATTCTCGCAAAAAAAATCACGGTTTTAGTAACGCAGTAACGCAGCGTTCCTACGGGAAAGTAAAGGTAATCTAATTACCGTTTTTGCAATAGTAATCCCTTACTTTACTCGTTACTTGAAAAAAGTAATCGGATTACGTTACTGCCCATCTCTGATGAGAATGCATCAGTTTGTCGGAAGATGTCTTACACAATAATCAATGCAGATTCATGAGTAATCATTGTTTGTTTTTTCTATTAAAGAACCCAAAGAGTTAATGACTGTACTTTCAAGACTACTCATTTTAAACTGAAAAACAGTCAATGGAGCAGACGTATATATGCCCTCAGTGATACCACTACCTTTTTCATGCTGTATTAAAAGCTTATCTCAGAATCTCGGACAAACAATGCACTATGCAACCATTCAACAGTCTGTAGTAGCAACACAAATATATGAAAAAGCAAAAAAAAAAAGAAGAAATGCTAGTTGAGTGTTGTAATTATTTTTGTAGTTGATTCCCCCCTTCATCTTTTAACATTTTTAAAATCTTTTAACAAATGTAATACCAGATATGATGTAATTACTGTGATAGTGCGCTCAGTGTGCTGTAAAAAAAACTCCAATGTTGTAAGAGAAAAACTGGTATCACAACGGCGAGGTGTATCTTTAAAATGTTTCCCCACAGCTGCCGAAACCCGGGATCGAACCAGGGACCTTTAGATCTTCAGTCTAACGCTCTCCCAACTGAGCTATTTCGGCTCGCTGTACTTTGTGCAAACATGCTAATCTACGTCATCACAGCCAGAAATGGTAGCAACACAATAAGCTTGTTGTTACTCCAGTGATAAATTGAGACGACCACCATCATTATGTTTGACTTTTGCGCTGTAGAAAAAAACGACAAACTGTATGATTCCTTTATTTTGCAAAACAGTTTTTGAAAGCCACGTTAATTGACGGCTTTTCTGTTTCGCAACCGCTTCCGACTCACTGCACGTTGCAAAAGTGCGCGTAGTGACGTCATCACGTCGTACTGAATGAGGCGTCATCCTTTCCGATGTAGAGCGGCACGGCGGCCTTTCTTTGCTGCTCTACATTTCTTCCTCTCTTAACCCAGTAACTACAGCATTTCAGCTCCTATATTATTTTAACCATGACCCAAACCTCCCCGCGTTTCACCGCCTACCTGCTGCTCCTGGCTGCTCTGGGTCCGCAGGTTTCAGCGGTCGGTTTGGTAAACGAGGATGTGAAGAGGACAGTGGACCTGAGCACGCATCTGGCCAAAATCACTGCCGAAATCGTGCTGTCCAACCAGGGGAACTCGGCCGTGCACAGTTTCATACTCGCAGTGGAGGAGGGCCTGGCTCCGCATCTGGCATACATCGGAGCTTCGGTGAGCTAAACATCAGTGAATGAAACGGCGCTAACACCTCCGCCTGTAGCCGGCTAGCTAGCTTTAGCTTGTTAGCTGTTCTGTTGCAAACTACACATGCAGTGCTGTGCACTGTCTTTACAGCTTGCAGTTTTTTTTATTTTTGTGAGGTGCCAACAGCAAACCTGCAGAAGTCAGTGCCCTCCCGTAGTAAAAGGTCACGGCTTGTTCATTGAATGCATGGAAGCAAAGCTACTGGCTATGTGTGATTCAACAGTGTGATTCTGTTGGCAGTGAGCTCTGCAAGCGGGGAGTCACATAGCCACAGTTAGCTAACAGTAGCAAGTATTACGAGCTTGGTATGGGTATGTGCAGTACATTCACCCCAGTTCGGGAAATGTAGTTAATTATGCCCAGAAGAGCCATATTTATTTTAAAGTGCCATGGATGTGGGTAACAAGACAATGACTTCCGCAGGGCTCCACGCTCTGTCAGTGGCTGAATGACACGTATGCGCTGGGCAGCTTACTTCCGTGTGTGACTGCGCACAGGCCTGCCCCCTTCCACTATGAATGAAACCGTAACAACGCTCCTGTTTGACAGAATAATGACACAATAACAGATACGTTACAAACGATTCCCTCAAAGTCCTATAGTGTTGTAGCACGATCCTATATGCCTGTGTTTGTGGCACTCCTGCATCATCATAACAATGTTAGTCGAGTAACAACATTGCTACTGACCAATGAAGTTAGCATTAGCCAAGAAGTTAGCTAATGCTATTAAAAAAAGCTGTCACTAGCAAACCAACGACACTAACCTAAATTGGCTAACAGCAAACCTAACTCGATAAAATATTTGTTACATTTCATAAAGTAATGAAGAAATTACTTGAAACGCTTACCATTTATTCAAGAAGAGACTTATCGTGCAAGTAACTGCATACATTACACAAATATTCTCTGACTGCCTACTTTCACAGGTGAAGGGTGATGAAGAGGAGGATGGCACACTTGAACTACAGCAGACAACAATTCAGGGTCAAAGGTGAGAGATCAGACACTGTCTACTAAGCAGATTATAAACACCTTACATGATGAAAACAGACTGCAGAACTGGTGCATTTGAAGCATCATTTTATTTTCTGGAAGATGGTAGGGTTGCTGGTTTCTGGCGAAAATCACAGTCATGATTATTTTTGATCAATATCCAAAACAGGATTTCTTAACGTGCATGTCCTGAGAATCTGATGTGATCCATCAAATATGTCTTACCTGTGCTCCTCTCTGTCATCTCTTCTGCAACAGTGGGGAGTTTTATAAAGTGCAGCTGCCCTCCAGCTTGGCTGCAGGTGCTCAGCTGAAGACCAAGGTGGAGATGACGTTCAGCCATGTCCTGAAACCCTTCCCCACACACATCACCCAGGCTGAGCGTCAGCTGGTGATTTTCCAGGGGGACCACTACTTCTACTCCCCGTATCCAACCCGCACTCAGACCACACGCGTCCGCCTTGCATCCAAGACCGCGGAGAGCTACACAAAGCTGGGCAACCCAAGCAAAACCGATGAGATTATTGAGTATGGACCCTTCCGCGACATTGCTCCGTTTAGCAAGGTACAGCTCTGACCAAGTTTGATTAGCTTATAGCGAAGCTACAAAACAGCTGCTAAACTGATCTGCTGTTTGCTTGTGCTCTCCTCTGTCCAGGACACAATGAAGATCCATTATGAAAACAACACACCCTTCCTCACCATCAGCAGCATCACTCGTACCATTGAGGTGTCTCACTGGGGCAACATTGCAGTGGAAGAAACCATCGACCTGAGGCACACCGGAGCCATTCTGAAGGGCCCCTTTTCACGTTATGATTACCAGCGTCAGTCAGACAGCGGCATCTCATCTATCAAGTCCTTCAAGGTTTGTTTCTTCTAGACACCCAACCAGTGTCATTTGAGCTTTCACAGTTTCTCTGATAATTATATCAATTCTCTTCACCAGACTATCCTCCCTGCCTCGGCCCAAGACGTTTACTATCGGGATGAGATTGGAAACATCTCCACCTCCCACTTGCAGGTTCTGGATGACTCAGTGGAGGTAGAGGTCAGGCCTCGTTTTCCTTTGTTTGGAGGCTGGAAGACTCACTACATAATTGGCTACAATCTGCCTAGTTATGAGTACCTTTACATGCTGGGTGAGTCGATTTCTGATCACCAGTTTTGTTAATTAAACACTGAATCTCTGGATGCCTTAGCTTATATGTTGTGCCATTGTATATCCCAGGTGATCAGTATGCATTGAAGATGAGACTTGTTGACCATGTGTATGATGACCAGGTGATTGATGAAATGACTGTGAAAATCATCCTGCCAGAGGGAGCCAGGTCAGTGCAAACACACCTAAAGTATCTCCTTTGAGGAGCGTTTACAGGGCTTGATATTTATTTTCCCTTTTCTATCTTTGTCTTGTCTTCTCAGAAACATTCATGTGGATACACCTTACAAAATCAGTCGCATGCCGAACCAGCTGCACTATACATACCTGGACACTTTTGGGCGGCCAGTGCTGGTGGCCACCAAGAACAACCTGGTGGAGCAGCACATTCAGGATTTCGTGGTAAGATGCACCGTAGAAGAAGACAAAAATCCATTCATGGTGTCTCAGGTTTGAGGTTATTCAGATCAGAAGTGGTCTTCTCTTTATAACTAAGGAAGCAGTTAGAACCTGTCACTCTTTATCAATATGCAGTATTATCAGGACGAGGGTATAATGCCACAGTAAATTTAGGCTTGGAGGCTCTTAGCTGCATCATCTTTGAGCTCATAGTTCAAAAATAGGTCTCCACTAACGACCATCTGCGCTGATGCTAACATGGTAGCGACGTGTTTTATGTGTACACACGAACACTTAATATTTAGAAGCAGGTTTTTGAGTTGGTTACCACAAGTTTATGAACCACGTGTCCAAGTATGTTGAAGCTGTACAGTTTGTTTGTTTTTTTCTTGGCTTCAACAGATCTTGGCAGACACCTGTCTGCACTGAATACTTCACAACAGCAACATTTTACACACTGATTTAATTATTTGATAATTTGATCATCTTTCTTCCTGCCGTAGCATTAGGTCAGTGAGCTTGGTATTTAATATCATTTGCATAGAGGTTATATTGATTCATAACATTTCTTTTTTACGATTGTAATCTCTTTCTGTCTGTCAAAAAAAAGGGGTTAACACTTCACACTGAAGAAACTTTCCTGGCAAATCTTTTTGTTAACTTACCTGAGTACCTGTTAATTATTTTGAGTTTAGGGAAAAATTGTAACTTATAGGCTGACACACTGACTGGATCACAGTGGCTTTGGCTCAAGTACAGCCAGAGATCCTTACTGCTTTTCTTTATTTCTCCACACATTTTATGTTATTTTTGCAACAAAATGGAAAAAAAGAAAGGGAAAGAAAAAAAAAAAAAAAAAAGCTTCATGCTCGATACTGTTGGGGGAAATACTGCAGCCTGATTAGACTGGCAGAAGAGTGTGAATGTGCTGAGCGGTAAAATTGAGAGCTGTATAAAAAGGGCAGTAATGGGGGGGGGGGGTAATTATTGATTGCACACATTGGCTATATAATGATGACAGCGCTGACATTTAAACTGTTTCCATGTGATTCTATGTGCCCCCTCTCTCCTGATCACCAGGTTCACTATAACTTCAATAAGATCCTGATGCTGCAGGAGCCTCTCTTGGTTGTAGGTGCCTTCTACATACTCTTCTTCACCGTCATCATCTATGTACGTCTGGACTTCGCCATCACAAAGGTATGAAAACACCTTTCTAGTTGATGTTGGCCTCATTTTACCTGATCTCTCCTCATTAAGCAGCTACCCTGCACAAAAGTAGATTTATGGTGTTCATTCTGTTCATTTCACTCTGTTTTCTTGTCTTTGCTCAGGATCCAGCTGCTGAGGTTCGCATGAAGGTCGCATCCATCACAGAGCAGGTGCTCACTCTGGTCAACAAACGTCTGGGCCTGTACCGCCACATGGACGAGGTGGTCAACCGCTACAAGCAGTCCCGCGACACGGGGGCGCTCAACAGCGGCCGGAAGACTCTGGAGGCCGACCACCGCACTCTCACCAATGAAATCAGTTCGCTGCAGGCCCGCCTCAAGGCAGAGGGCTCTGACTTGGCCGACAAGGTGAGTGATTTTAGGAGATTGTGAGGAAAATTAGATTTTTATTAATGGGACGCGCAGCAGTAGTGCCTTACCTCTCTGTCCCATCAGGTCGGAGAGGTGCAGAAGCTGGACGGCCAGGTGAAGGAGCTGGTGTGCCGCTCCTGCCAGGAAGCGGAGAGGCTGGTGGCGGGGAAAGTCAAGAAGGAGGCCTACATCGAGAGCGAGAAGAATCTGACCAGCAAGAGGCAAGAGCTCGTCGGCCGCATCGACAGTCTGCTGGATGCCCTTTAAACTGCGACACGCCGACAGGCACCCTTGCCGTAACATAAACCAACTGTTTGTATGAGAATCTGATGAAGTGACTCATGCTCACACTTTTCTTGTTTTAGTATTTTACCATCCAGACATGGACTATGAACACCGGCTCTTACGGTAGTGACGGGTTTATCCAAACACTCGTGCCTTGCGATAAACTTGAAGTCACTCAGCTCTAGAGCAGCTTCATCATAACTGTTTGGCTTTTTTTGTTGGTTTTTCTTTTTGTTGGTTTTTCAGTGGAGCTAAAACTTTGTCACAGATTTGTTCTTCCGTTCCATGTTCAAATCTGTCTTTTTTTTTCCACTCTGAAGTTAAGGGTTAAGGGACTGTTTTTGAAACGAATAGCTGAACGGCCCGAGTGTTTTCAGTCTCCTGTCTTTACTCGTATGCTGTACTTTAAAACTGAATCATCTCTAACTTTTAAGTTCGAAGATGACTTTTTTTGCCATCTGTTTATCTTTTTTGCACTTGCATTTTGTTTTTACTCTCCCCTGCCCGACGTGTGTATTTGAAAAAATCCAAAGCTCTGATTCTGTCATCCCAAAATGCTTGTTTTAGATGTCCCTCAGTCTTATGTTCTACATTTTTCTTGGTATAAATGTTTTTTTGACTGTGAGATTAAACAATAAAAGAGATTATCTTGTATGTGAGAAAAGACATTGAAGCTGGAAAACACGTTTGTGAAATGGGCAGTAATGTGGAAAACTGTCAAATTTGAAATAAAGTTTTGAGAGACTCATTCTTGTTGGAAGTTGTGATTTTGGCATGCAGTACCCCTGGTTTATCAAAAGGGGGTGTGCTTGTGTCAATAACTAACGTGTTACCATGCTGGAGAAAAAAAGTCAAACCGTATTAAACTGCATTTTGATCCCACTTGTGCCTTCGAATACCGAGATAACTAAATTTTACGCTGTGCCATCCTGACATCATCAAAACAAGAAAAAGCCACTTTTCCACACTGACTAGTTCATTTAAAACTGGCACTTTAGAGGGAATTTCCTGCTCATTGTTGCATTCCTTGCTTGAAAGTAACCCCACCTATGGCCTTCTCCTACCCAGTCAGCAGAGGAGCTGACCTGCCTCAAGCACAGTATGAGCTCAGGACAAACAGAAGGGTCAGTCTGAGGTCATCGCTTTCCCTCAGAGGTCACCAGGGGTCCTGGCAGGTCATTTCCTGCTCCATAATAACAGCCCAGTTCCCCTCACAATGACAGTGTGCGCATATTGTATGTGCCATACAATAATCATTCAGTAAATACGCAGCAGGGAGAGAGCAAAGACAATGTCTGTTAGCACTGATGCTTGGTTGCTGGTGAAAGACCACACAATGGTGATTTTGTTTGTATGTTTTTACTCGAGTGGAGATTTGGAGCGGCGTGAGTCCAGAGAGTCGCACAGTCTCATTCTCACAGCAGTGGGCTCACGTCCACCTCAGCACCAGAGACGGGTTTTTTTTATGTGGAAGTGTTAAATGACATTGAGACCTTAAAGACAGAACACTGACAAATACATCGATCAGCCACTTAATTAGGTATACCTGTTCAACTGCTCGTTATAGCAAATGCCTCATGAGCCAATCTAACAACATGTAGTGAAGAAAACTTGCTGAAGTTCAAACCGAGCATCAGAATGGGGAAGAAAGGTGATTTAAGTGACATGGATGTTAGTGCCAGGTGGGCTGAAACTGCTGATCTACTGGGAGCGGCGGGTCTCTGGGTGAAAATGCCTTGTCGCTGTCAGAGGGCTCAAATCTTCTCAAACTGATTCCTTGAACGTGACTTGAATCTAATGGAGCTCCTTTGGGACGCAGGTGAAAAGGAAATTGGGCAAATATGTTGGACGATGGATAAAATTTTCTAAACACCTTACTGGATCTGCTAGAGAGGTGTAACTAATGAAGTGGCCAGTGAGCTTACTTTCTCTCTAACTTCAGAGCAGCACTTCATCATACAGAGGTAACCTTGTGATGGAGACTAATATATATGCAACACATCTTTTAGAATGAATGACATCGACATCATTTATCAAGTTGCAAGTTAAACATGAACTCATTTACTTAATCTTTCGTGGAGTTACGAAACTTTAAATGTTTATTTTAAATTGAAGCAAGTTTCTGCCTTAATGGCTGCAATCATGACAGGGACGAAGTTGTGTATCGTATATCAGCAAACACATACTGAACAAAACGTTTGCTGAAATAGGCCAAATTATCAGTTTGTAGCTCTTTGAGAAATATTTTGTTGTTCCAATACAAGTTTATACCCATCAAACTGTTTTCTTTGGCATTTCTATAGAGTCAGCTAAAGAAATGGGAACAGCCTAAAGATACAATTTAAAATTATTCAAAAGTCAATGTCCAAATAAAAACTTAAAAAGACCTTCAGCAGACCTTCACTTTAAAAATGAAAAGAAAGTCTGGCCCATCAGAAGATATTAAGAAATAAAGGTTGGCTCCAGACCTTTGCACACTACTGCAGGCTGTGTCTTTTTTCCCCGGAATAACCTACAAAAGGACCAGAAGGTATCAAAGCTAGAAACTGGAACGCTCTTACAGTTGTACGTAAACTCTACTTGTATTGTCTCTGGTATTTTACTCCGACGGAGATGCCATCGAACGTGGCTGCACCTTAATGCTCATGTCAAACATGAGTCTGTTGATGCATTCGCTTTCCTACACGGCTGTTTGTCTTGTTGTGGCTCATTGGAGGCCTTTCAGTCTTTTCAGTTCTGGGCCAGGATATGATTACCGGTCACAGAAGAGCTGCGGTTTATCTGTTGGTGTAAACCGAGCAAAATACTGTTTGAACCGGAATTCGTGTGCAGCACTGTATCCTGATGTGGCAAACCGTGTGTGTGTGTGTGTGTGTGTGTGTGTGTTTGAGGTGGATGGTGGGGTTTGTGCAGGGTGTTGGACTGGTTGGGCCATGCGGTTGAGCTGTCACGGTCCCCCCTCAGGCATGGAGTCGATTATTATCTTCCTTTCCTGAAGTATAGTAATGATGCAGAGTGTGTTCATTCTTTATCTGCCAGAAATAATGAATATGCAAAAAAAAAGAAGGGGAAAAAAAGATTTGGAGTCAAACTAGATATCAGTTGAAGAGGTAATCCACAAGTCCCTAGGCTTGGTGACGTGGTGGTGATTGATTACATTGAGGGCTCACCTGCAGTACTCTCCCTCTTAATCTTTCTTGCTCTCAAATACACACACACACACACAACTACACACGCACACACACAAAGAGAGAAAGAGGCAGAAGTCACCAGTCAGGGAACAATATCCTGCTCAGAGGACCCTTCACAGCACACTCTCATAAATCACTGAGACAGAGCCACCACCCTCACTGTCAGCATGTTATTATGCGCACACTCTCAGGTCCACGCTCCTCATGACATACATTCATTCAGTTCATCCACTCCTCATACTCAGCCATAAAGGAATATCATCAAAAAGAAGAAATATGAGTCAAATCTAACCGCAAAACTCGCCCTCAAACACACGCCTCACCTGCACTGATTCCCTCTGGCTCTGCTTAAAACACGCTTTTTTCTTTCCTTTTTTTTTTTTTTTTTTTTACAACAGGAGCTCTGTGTCCCACTCTGCCACGGCCCTCTGCACCGGCCATTCCTCAGTGACAGGGTGCCGGGATGAGGGGATGAGAGGCTCTTGAAGGGCGAGGTGAGGAGTGGATGAAAGCCCCCGCGGCTCAGGTCCCAGGGCTCTGCCTCCTGTGCAGGTGGCAGGTGTGATGTGGCCGGGTGCAGAAGCGTCAGGGTGAGGAAGAGGAGGACAATGAAGGCGTCTGTAGCCCCGGTTGCAGCTGCAGGAGGCGGGGAGGAGTGAGGCTGACAGATATGACATTCAGACAGGCAGAGGAAGGGAAGGACAGTGTAGGAGCGCAGAGATGGAGATGGGACTTCAAACAGAGGATTGGGGGTTGGGTGGGGGGGCATTCTTGTCTGGTATGGAGAAGGTGGGGATGGAGGGACAGTGAGAACGATGGATGGCACAAAAAACAACAACAAACCCCCCCCATGAATCCAGAGTTCACCGTTGTGGTCCTCTTGTGCAGATGTTTACACCGTGCACGCTCACTCAAAGCCCCTGCCTATATCTCTGTGCATATTGATGTCAGCCTCCTTCCCTGTATGGATTTGTATTGATGAGACAGTAATCCTCTTCCCTTGCCGTCCTTATGTGCAACTGTCCACAGCTCCCACTAAGACCCACTGATCTCTGCCACATGGCGCTCCATCAAAGCACCGATGGTCATGCCTCTCAGGGCAAGTTTTTGGCAAAAAAAACGTGCCCGTGCAGCTCATGTCTGTCCCTCAGTGCAGGGGATAAGCTGCAGATGAAGGCCTGACGCTACTTTGTATCATCTTGGATCATACGAAGACAAGTGAAACAAAGCTGCTCTCTGTTAAAAGCCACTCTCGTCGGAGCATGTGCACGGGCACACACACGTTTCCTACTTTCTCTATCAGACCTGATTAGAGTGACAGGGGCACTTCCCATTGGCTGTGAGAGTGGCCCTCTCCTTCCCAGGGCAACCAATTTCCCCTACTCCAGAGCTGATAGGAAACTTTGATTGTCCACTGAGCTCAGAAGAGACAAAGAGAGTTTTCCTCTCGCAATCCACATATCACTCCATCAGATCTCTTCCTACAATACAGCCCCCCGCCCCCGCCCCCCTGCAAACACACACTTTATTTTTTTCTTTCTCTCCTCCTTTCCTCCATCATTTCTCCCTCCTGAATTTTGGAAGCCTAATTTACACGGGCTCCACATTGTGAGTCCATTAAACTGGTACTAACTGCTTTGATGGGCAGGAAGTTTCATTTCATGTGGTGACATCTGCATCCTGTGACACAATCCTGCCCTACGTACGTGATTTACTCTCTCAGCTTACCACTATCCTCTAATAGCAGTCTGCTATTAGCACGGGTGGATGTGACCAGCAGCATTTGCATACTGCTACGTGTGCATGGTGGGTGTGAAGAGGACCCAGAATGAGCAAGGCGTCAAAACATGTGGGGAGAACCAACAGGAAACATCTCCCCCTTCTCTCTCTCTCTCTCCACCCTCTCTGAGAACACACTTCCTGTCAGAACTCCTCTAACTTCCTGTCCAGCCACCGGGAATCCCAGCTGGAACATTCCAGCTGTGCACTAGTCTCCCTCCCTTGCTGTACTGCTTGAATACCACCGTTTCTTTGTTACCCAGTCTTCAGAGACTCAGAAAGTATTTGCACCCTTTCACTTTCTTTGCACAATTTAGCCTGCTTTATGTGATACATGGGAACGCGAACACATTTGTTTTGTATATCAACGTAAGTGTCATAATGACAGAGAGAAAACATTTTATAAGTTCATTTATTTATTTTTAATGTTTTAAAGAAAAAGACAGAGACATTTGCCAAACTGAACAGAGTAAGGTACGAGAGTAATGTGCCCGTTACATGTAAAGCTCACAATTCACTTTAAACCACAAAGTCAAGGGAACTCTCTGTAGACTTCTGCTGGAAATTTGGAAAAGCACATTTCACAGGTATGAAATAATTTAGAAAGTCTTGGATATTCTCAAGAAGCCTGTTAAACAACAATAACAGTGAAATAGTAACAGAGAGACTGATCCTTCTCAGCTGCCCTCCATCAAGTCAGACATTTACCCTTAGAACAGCCACCGTAACTATAAAATGTTGCCACATCCGCATATTTAGTAAAATACAACATTAAAGGACATTCCCTGGTCTGATGAGATAAAAGCTGAACTATCTGGGCAAAGCTCAAAGCACAGCGTCTGGCACACCCCGTGTTCATCACTTTGACTACTAAAGCCATCCCTACAGAGAAGGACGGTGACGCATCGCGACTAGAGGGGAACTTCTCAGCAGCAGGAAAAGGGAGACTGGACTGAACTGAGTGAAGAATGAATGCAGCCAATTACACCGAAGACCCTGAAAAAGTGATCAGAGACTGGTGCGACAGTTCAGCTTTCATAGCACAGCTTCCTATCCCGCCTGACAGAGTCCAAGGACACATACGCACAGGTGTAGCCTTGGAATGTTTTACCCAAAGGTTTTAAAAAATATAAAAGATACAGGCCAATGAAAGTAAGAGCCACAAAACAGGCTAATCAATGAGGAGGGTATTGGAAAATGCTGTTTAAAAAACTATACAAATATATATAAAGATGAATAATTCTATATACTAGCAGAGCAAATGATTATGGAAACAAAGTGGGGAAACTACAGGGATAAAAATGGAGCCTATGCTTTCACTGCAGATGGTTTAGTCAGCTTGTTAGACCTCAGTATTTGAACCAGCTCCACCCACGGCGTCTGGTGCAGCAGACAGGCAATTCAAAAGGTGGGAAACAAAAAACAAACACATTAATGCAATGACAGAGCAATGTTAGCCGCACGTGCTCGCCATCACTGAAAACCACAAAGCAGTGTCAAAGTGTGTATTTATTTGAATCTGGGTGCACCGTGTAGCTCCAGCAACTGCAGCAAAAGCGAACTTCAAATTAGCTGTGGTAGAGGTGTGGAAGAGTGTGAAACCATAAATGTGAATGAGTTATGAGTGCAGTGTAGAGAGGGGATAAATATTAGCAAAAAATGTTATTTCAGGTGGGTGGATGTGGGTACATTCGCTATCACTTGGAGAGAGAGAGATGATAGCCAAGAGCAGGGTGATAAAGTGCACTAATCCAGGCCTGCAGATTCTATGACCCAATGATCTGCTGCTGAAAACATGCTGGAACACTTTTAATTTAAAAACTAAATCCATATGACGTTTTGAACTGCTGATTGTAGAGCAGGACTGCAACAGAAGTGTTAAAGTGAGGGTGATTTGCTTTCTGAATCCAAGTACTGTACGTTTGTCCTACAGTACATCCCTTTCTCGCCAGGGGTCGCTATATAACAGCACATGGTCTCCTGCCCAGCTGTCTCTCCTGCAGAAACTCGCAGTCTCAGTCCTGGGGATAACCGTGGTCTCGCTGTCTCCTCACAAGGCTCCAGTTTACATGACTAGTTTTTGAAGCGCAGTAAAACGGGACAGTGCCATTAGTCTAATGGCAGTAAATCAAATGACACACGCATGTTTATGAATGTGCCCTCACGCGTGGGGCCATATGGCAGCGAAAAGAGCAGGATTGGTGACTTTGTATATGACCTTTTCGGAAAGAGAGCTAATCCCGAGCTATAATAGACTCCGGGACCGATATGGAAAACTGCTGCACCGTTATCTCGGTTGTCTAGGAGACCATCAGAGCACCGGGCCGGTGGAGATGCCGTGGTATTAAAAGGGGGAGAGTGTGTGCGTGCTAGTGTGTGTGTGTCTACTGGAGACTGTTTTCTTTTTCTTTTTTTCTGTTTTTTCTATAAGTGTCATTCTTGAATGCTGCATCTCGTGCTCGATTAAGAATACACAACTATTTTCTTACCACATTTACAACGAAGCCTTTTTTTTTAGTGGTGAAATTACAAGTTCCATTTTAAAGAAAGGTCAGTCCTCAGAATAGTGGATTGGACAGATTAAAATGCACTTTACTGACATCAATTGTAAAATGATGAACTGAATTGTGGCGGACGAGGCGCATTCATTCAACCAAATGCCACAGCAGTTTGTTTAAGTGATAACACGGGCCTTTAAAGCGAGGCCCGTGTTGCTGCTGTGGAGGAGCAGGCCTGCTGACCGGACAAATCAGAGAAAACTAACGGTGCATGTTAAGCGGCTTATCCCATTGTGGAAATGAAGATAATGCTATCGTGTTCCGATGTGTTTATTAGGACGGAATCATTTTCACAAGTGCAATTATAGCTGGAAATTGAGCTTTATCACCTTATCTGTACTGTAGATAGCCTGATTCCCAACCTACTAAAAAAAAAACTACTGAAATTTAGTTTGGAAATGTGTGACAATATTGCCTCATTTAGTAAAATCCCAAAATAAGCTGTATCATAAATTCCCAAAAGATGGGATGCATTTTAAAAAAGAAGAAGAAGAAGAAAGAGGAGAGACAGATTAATCTAACACAGAGAAAAGGATGAGGCTAATCAGAGAGATAGCATCACGGCGTGCGGTGATATGTAAAGTGCGTGCACCAGTGGTCCGGCCAATAAACTCCTTCTAATGTCAAATAGAGCTTATATTAGCTGCAGCGGAAAACGTGTAAATACGTCTCATTCCCTGCGCTGTCTCTATCAACCTGCGGGATCCCCTCCACCCCCCCACAAATGATGCATTAGATGCATTGAATGTATTTGTTGTGCAAGTTTGAAAAGGCGGCGATAATCTGGGAGTGAGAGATAAGGAACACCAATTTATTCAGCAGCACTTTGGACCCCGCTTCCAGCCTCGGTCGGTGCTGACACCCCCAGCAGTTTGCTGATAACGATTAGGCCATTTATTATCTTCACAGAGAACAAAGATTGCGCGGTGCCGATGAAATATTACCCCTGGTAATAATCAGAAGGAGAAGGACCCTGGCATCTAATGCAGTGTGCATATAATATCTCCCTGACGAAAGCCGTGCGCACGCGCGCGCGCGCGCAGGCGCACACACACACACACACACACACGGAGTATGTGCAGAACGCACAGAAAACGGATTAACAAAACAAATACTATTTATTAAATATTGCTAAATATTTATTATAATATTAAGTTTTTGTGAATTTGATTTGAGAGAAACATTCAACTTATTGGAAAGTAATAATAATGATGTATTTGAAAAAAACATTAAAAAAACAACTACCGAATAAATTGTAACTGTTGTTAAAAGACATATGTGAACTCACATTTATTGGGTTTGCATTATCAACTTAATAAAAATACACAACGTTGTTTAGTCCACAACAACTCGCTAAAATAACCTAACATAAGCCAACAGTTTTCAGATTTAAAATATTAAAAACAAATAAAACAAAAAAATCCGCAAAACCTTATACTTTTAGACTGTTAAGAGTCCAAATAATACTGAGAAAGTATATAAAGTGCTTATGTTAGCCTACTGGCTTCTATTATTCGTGCCTCCAAGCTTTTTGCTCTGACGAGTCCAAACATTAAAACAAATGTTTACCAATTCAGTCAGACTTCACATTTTCTTTTCTTTTCTCTTCCCTTTTTGTTGCATGTGTGTATGTGTGTGTGTGCGCACTCTGGGGAGCACGGGCCCCGAGTTGCAGAGGTCCTCGCGCCCCTTGCACCTGCCTGGCTTCGGCGCAACGCACGAGCCCAGGTCGCGTGCAAGAGATTTTAGAGGCTTTGCATGTTTTACAAAGTTGTTGTTGCTGTGTGGGATATAAAGCCCCCCCCAAACACACACAGACATAAAAAAACGGGGTGGAGAGGGAGGGATGGGTATTTTTCTTTCTTTTTTTAACATGTTTAACTCAGTGTTTTGGGCGGGGAAGGGGGGGGGGGGGGGTTGTTTCTGTCAAATCAAATATCTCAGTAAGTCAATTAGGACCGAGGCTCTCGGTCTATCCGAGTTGTTACAAAAAGCGAAAAGAAAAAAAACAGGAAAAGAAGATATAGCATTTATTATCACTAAAAAGTAGCTTTTAGACTTTAATTATTGAGCAAGGAAAGCTTTAGAAAGAGCACCGTGCATTTCCCAGCTATGCAATTTCTAAGTTCACCCCCCCCGTCACAAGCCTCAGGTTCAGCCCCAAATTAATCATAATGACTGCGCATTATGCAGCTGGGACAAGTTGGGTCCGGGGACTCTGCTCGCTCCCTTGGTGGCTCCAACATCTAGCGAAGTTCTTTATTTCCCTGCATGTATGTAGACCATATATTAACTCCACAGGCTCGGGTAAGCAGCACATCAGTCTGTCAGGGCAGAGCTCACAGTGACCTCGAGGAACGTTGATATACATTTTAAAAACAAAAGGATGAAATGCTGAAAAGCATATCATAGAGTATGTTGAGAACCTCTCGGGAACAGGTACCGCTGCCAGTTTTTTGTATTTAACCAGGACCCGGAAGACAGGCTGCTGGCTGACGTGCCATTACGCTGCTGTGTGCCCGCAGCCTCTCACACAGGCACACAAGTTTTTTTTTCTTCTTCATTTTTTTTATTGCTCATATTCACAGAGGTTTGGACAGAGCGAGAGTAGAGGGGAGATACTGCGCGCAGACACTCACCGCTCTCCGCTCGGTGACGACACAGCACACAGAGCAGCGACCATCAGGCCACCGGGTTTTCCATTTAGTCTCGACAGCATCATAAAAACGGGGCACATCTGGACACCTCTTCGGTTTGGTCGTTCATTTTGCACCGTTATTATTATTGTTATCATTTATTTTTGGAGGAGGAGGAGAAGGAGGGGAGGGCAGAGAAGACGCGAAGCTGCGCAGTGAATCAGATGGTTCCACTTTCTCCGGTTTGACTGGTGGAGGTAAGTCAATTACTGCGTTTTTAAACTATCTGAACTTTAAAATATTATTTATGATTTTATTTTAATTTTATTTGATATTTTGTAATTATATGTGAGGCTATTCAAAGTAAGGTACTGGTAATAATCATTGCTACAGGCTCAGCATAAAAAAAGAAAAACGGTTGCTTGTGCTATATTTTCATGGCTATCGAGGAATAAAGTACACTGATCGCACGTGCACTCTTTATGAACTCTTTATTTATGATTATACATGTCACAGATATTTGGATATTAGGCCAAATATAACCCTCCGCAACATCTCTAAAACGGTATAGTGATATTATATGTTTGATGCAGTCATACGTTGTAATGTATTTTATCATTCATTACTCATATTATTATTCAACATTATTATTCATATTCACTGGAAGCGCGCTCTGTTTTTCTTTTAATTTCTACAGCTCCGCTTGTTTTTCCCGAATGATCGACAAAAAAAGTTCAAGATTAAGTCCGGGTTAACAAAACGGATGTATGTGTGCCATAGCTTCTTAAAATAAATAAATAAATCAATAAAAAAAATATATCGACGAATTAATCCTTGCGCATAATCCTTTTTAATGTGGCTCACTTTTCGTGTTGCCGTGGGCAGCGAGTTCTGGCCCCGAAAAAAAAAAAAAAGAAACTAAATTGTTTAGTGTATCATCAGCGAGATATTAGTGACGACAAAGGTATTCAATTGTCACGCTTTAAAACGCATAATGACTCGAGTAACCCTCTTTGATCAGTAGAAGGAGCAATCACATCACTACACTGGCGGAGCTGAGACAGGGGGAGGGCTGGTGGGTCTCCGCAGGCACGCAGGAGTGCCTTTCTTTTTCTTCCACCCTCTCTTACCTGTGCTGCTGGGTCTGCTTTATGTGTGCATGATTTAAGAGGCATGGCGTGATTGTGTGTGACTATACAAAGGGGTTTTTTCCTTCCCACTGTCACCAAGTGTTTGCTCATGGAGGCTCTGTGTTACCACGGGGTCTCTCCCTTACAATATAAAGGCAACTGTTGTTAAGATTTGGGCTGTATAAATAAAGCTGTGAATTGAATTGAAATGATTACAGCAAAGAACAAAGAACAGTGGCATGAAGATGGAGTTGTGAGTAAACACTGTAAGAGGTCCAAATGTGTTTTTTTTGTATTTATAGCTCCAATAAGTGGTTTTGACTGTAAAACTAGGTTCACCTTGCAGTCCGTAATCACTTTTTGTTGAGTGTGTGCAGTCCATGTTAATGTCCTACCCGCTTTTTCTGAAATGTCATTATTTTGATTCAGAAATGACTTAAATGGGAGACTGTGCTGCTCTTAGGCTCCCTCTCTCAGCAGTTATATGGTGGGTGCTTGTGTCTATAAAGCTCCCCCACCCACCCAGTGCCCTGGCTCGATCTAATTAGCCGTGAGTAAAGGGGACAATAATGCTTCAGCTGGTTTCTGTCATTCTCTTCTCTCTGGCTCTGCTTATCTTCACAAGCCCCACAGTGGCTCTTCACACCCCCCATCCCCCCAAAACACATACACACACACACATAGTTGGGCACACAGTCACACACCTACACTCTGGATAATGATGGATGACCGTGCCCAATGGGAACAAACAGGTAGATAAAGCCAATCCCATTTAATAACAGCATGGATCGGAATGATAATCTTGTTGTTCATTAGCCACTGTGGCTGCACGGTGATACAGTTGTTGCACACAGTTCTCGCCCAGCTCAGGAGGCGTTGTGCGAGGGGACGCGTTCTCCGCTCTTTGGATGGCATCGCCGGGTGAAACAATACTGCTGTGTCCTTGAGAAAGACAGAGGGAAAAAGGCAACAGCAACTCCCCCACCCCCCGTCCTCTCCCACTAACCCTCCATCACCCTCTCCCATCTTTTTGTTCCAGCAAAGATACAAATGGGATTAATGAAGGTATAAATTACAGAGGGGGTAAATCCTGCTGAGTAATCCATTTGGCAAACATGCAAACAACAATGGGAATACTACAGCAGCTATCCTGAGCCTGACCCACTCTCCCAGTGGTTAACACAGCCAGAATGCAACACAGACCGGCAAGTCTGAGCCACAGTGTGCAGTGTCCTTTCACTGATGGATACAAGATCAAGAGCATCGCTGCATACTCACTGACGCTTAAACAGAGGGAGTCCTTGTTGCTTAGGGTTCAAACATGTGACAGCAATTACTGTGCGGCATTAAATTGTGCGTAATTGGTGCAGTATTGTTGATTGATGCAGTGTAAATTACAACACAATATTTGTCACTGACAATTAATAAGCATATTAAGGTAGACTTCACTCCACCTGCCAACTGTGGCTTCTTTTCCACTGGAATGTCAGTTATTGGAGTCGCTGGCCCTCTGCTGCCACACATGTTGTAATTTGTTGATTTTAGGAGTTGACAAGCTCAAAGGGCTGAGCTCATCAACTCGCTGCCTCTGGCAACATGCCCGAGATTTAATGACTGATGACTGACACACACACACACACACACACACACACACACACACACACACACACACACACACACACACACACAGGCGCGCAGTTATACCGCAGGTATGACATCAAACGTGATTATCGCCTAAATGACCTGTGCCGTGTCATCACGGCAACCCCCCGCAGGCCCCCGCCCACACTGCTCAGCTCCTAGTTAGATTTTGTGACGTTGGATCCCGGCGTCGGCGTGGCGGCCAGTCTGTTCAGGGCACCTTCCAATTACTCCTTGTCAATCACACAAACGCAGCGGCAGTGCACTTAGATCTACTTGCGCACAAATAACAGCGCATGTGCTGCTCATTTTATGCACGCTTTCAATAAACAAAGAAATAAATACAAGAAAAAATATAATTGGACAGAAACGCATTTCCCCCCCTTTCTGTCTAAACATTAAATACCCCGCCAGATTTCATTTTTGTTTTTGTGGGCCGTTTGTGAATGAGCGCGTCGGGAGACGCTCTGACTGTCACCCACTGACTTTTCGTACCCTACGTGCAACGTGAGGCCTTGCGCCATCCCCTTTTGTCTGGCCAAACTATCAACGGGCGTCATTAGAAATGCAAACTATGTTTTGATTGCTCTGCCCCCGAGACAAAAACCACTGTTTTCACAAAAGGAATGTCGTGCTACTAATTAAAGACAATTAGGCGCTCCCAACAATGGGAGGGGGCCAATTCGGGGTCATAAATCGACTCCTCCTCTGTTGGTTTAAGAGGTGCTGAAATTGATGTTTGTATTTACTTGGGGCAGACAACAACCAAAACACTTACGCTTATTGCTAGTAATAAGGATTGATATGCAGCTTTAACCGGTCAACTGTGGCATAAAACCAAAAGACATTCGCAAGTGGGTGCGAATTTTAAATATCACCCACAAGTATTAAAAAAAACGAAAGGTTTAAGAATATTTTGTAAATGGGTTTATAGAGAGCAAGGGGAGCTACGCCTGCATGGGTACGTTGTAAAAAGCTAACACTGGGCCATATATATGGTGTAAATTTCACACATTGTTAGGCTCTGTCTTCAGCCCGTCGCTAAAAAGGCAGATTATCAGAGGTCGATTGCTCATTTCGTTTGAGCTTCATGAGCGAAAAAAAAGATCCCCGAGAAATTACACTGCTGATTGATAAGTCTTTTAGTTTTTCGGTGCAGGAAAATGAAAATTGAAAGAAGGAGAGCAGGGACGCATTTAGCCAATTGCGGCAGTGCCCGCTATGATTGGTCCAGACCGACGCCCCGCCCCCCATGGCTTGATATGGGAATTTACTGGCGCCAGCCGCATCAGTCTGCCCCACATCTCATTAATGCGCCTGAGCACTGCAAGGATCAAGAGGTTTACACATCTAGGGCTCTGTATACCATCAGCTGATCACAACTGCAACAGGTATCCAGAGGAGACATTTAAGTGTTTTCTTTATGCGGATACAGGATGCGTTGCTTCGACTTGGAGACAGCGATGTCTTGTTTTTACCGACTTGTAATGGCAGGAACCCTAAATTGTGCAAAGTTTACTTCACGTGTCATCCGCTATAATTAGATAAAAAACGAAGGGTGCTTCGATTTTGCATGGAAGGAGAGACGTGTCGTTAAACTAATATGTTGCTTTCGTCTCTTTGCAGGTATCCCAGAGGAGAAGGAGGGAGAGCGAGTTATTTAAGGATTCTATTTCTGCTGTAAATCACAGTTCAGGAACTATATTTTAAGGAGGAATCGACTTCCACTTGGAGGCAAATAAAGCCTAAACAGAGAGGCATTCAAGGGGAGAGGGAAAAAAATAGAGACTGTCAGCTCAGACATGGAGGTCGCAGCGGCAGATCAGTCTCGGTGGATGGCGCACCATCATGCTGTGCTGAACGGTCAGCACCCGGACTCTCACCACCACAGCCTGAGCCACAACTACATGGAGCCCATGGCGCCTTTACTGCCGCAGGACGAGGTTGATATGTTTCTGAACCACTTGGACTCTCAAGGGAACCCCTACTACACCAACTCCCGAGCAAGGGTCACCTACAGCCAAGCACACGGTAAGATGCGCTCAAGTTTACGATCACCAAGTGTGAGGCCAGATAAGATAAGATGTGTGAAAATATAATATAAATAAAATTGTATTAAAAAAAATTCCATTTATATATCTATGTTTTAAAAGAGTCGTATAATACCATAATTTTAATGCGTGTGTGTGTGTGATATTAAAGGCTAATGATTTTTGTGTGTAAAAAAGCTTATTGCCAGCCTAACAACAAAAACCTGTGCAGCAATTAGTTAGAAAAAGTCCTTCTTGACTTTCCTGGGTCAATTCACCAACATAAAAGGAATTTCTAACAAATGACAGCAAGAGGAAAGGGAAGTATGTCACTTAACCCCTCTCTGTTGGGGCAGGAGTTTCTGGAGGGAGAGAGGCACTTCCCGGATATAAAATAAAAAGCGCAAATTTACTAATAACAACCTTTAGTCCGAGAGCTGCTGCGGACGAAAAGATAATGCCCAGACAAGGAGCTCTGTTTATTTAACACTTTTGTAGGCTTTAATAATGCTATATCGGCTGCTTTCATTTAATGGAAACTATTTGTAGAGAGGTTACTTAATTTCGATCTTTTAAAAAATCTATTATTTAAAATCAACTACGAATATTTTATCTACATCTGGAGCTAAATGTCGGATTTGAGAAATTCAGGGAATTTAACAGGTAAGATTTTTTTTTAACTGGGTTGTAAACTAATGATAAGACTTATGAATTACTGAGAAATTAAAGCAGAATACAGCCATATTAAATAGACTGTTATGGTTTTCAGCTCGCCTCACTGGGAACCAGGTCTGCCGGCCACACCTCATCCACAGCCCCGGTATTCCCTGGCTGGACCCCGGGAAAGCAGCTCTGTCTGCTGCACACCACCACAACGCATGGGCGGTCAGCCACTTCAGCAAACCCGGCCTTCACCCCGCCGGCTCCGGCTACCCCTGCAGTAGCAGCACCGGCACCGCTCCGGTGTCTTCGCTCACTCCAGCGTCGCATTCCAGCCCGCACCTGTACAGTTTCCCCCCTACCCCTCCCAAAGACGTGTCCCCGGACCCCGGCCCTACCTCTCCGACCTCCACCTCAACCAGGATGGATGAGAAAGAGTCGATAAAGTACCAAGTGCCGCTGACGGACGGCATGAAAATGGAGAGCTGCAGTCCGCTCCGCAGCGGCCTGGCCTCGATGAACAGCCAGGCCCCAGCCACGCATCACCCTATCCCAACCTACCCGGCCTACTCTCTCCCTACACCCCACGAATACGGCGGCAGTCTCTTCCATCCCGGCAGCCTGCTCGGCGGGTCCTCGTCCAGCTTTACGCCCAAATGCAAAAGCAAAGCCAGATCGAGCTCAGGTGAGTCTCACGTGTGTTTTGAGCCCCCCTCACCCCTTCCTCTCATCAGATGGCAGATCAAATCGATAAGGCCTAATTAAATGGTTATGGTTTATTCAGCTGAGCGGTGAAGCGTTGCGCAATATAGGTTAGTTTACACAACCAATCATCGGTTGATGAATAATTCATTGGTCTCCATGTAAAGGTGATATTAGTATTTCCACTATGGTGTGAGCATCATTTTATTCTTTTATTTTCTCTTTCATTTATTCCCAGGTGTAATTGCATTTATCAGTTTTTTAATGCTTGTATTATGTAAACTTCGTGGCTCAGACTTGTTGCTCCAGTGAGCTGCTTATACGGAAAAAAGAGCGATAATTTCCACATCGGACACTGTCAAGTCTTATTTGACCCATTACACTTTTTTCATACTTGTGTGATTCATTCACTTAAAATGTCAGTGTAATCGAGGCGAATAGGCGAAAAATAGAGAACAAGTGGGATGATATAATTTTTGGGACTGACTGGTTATTCATATGTATATGGTTTTACATATAAATAACAACTAAACGATCCATATAAACTGGTTAAGTATATGTTTTTAAAAATAAGTGAAATAATTTAGCCGCTTTTTGAGCAGAGAGAAAAAAGTCCAACACTAACTTTACATTCAGACGCCACACCATCAACGGTGCTCAGGCAGGTACATGTTCGTGCCACAGGCTTGTTTTCTTTTAAACGTGGCCTTTATTGCGCTTAAAAAACGAGGGAGTCACGACGCCCTGGCTCCTGCCATATCCTGTATACCTCCAAGTGAACAAATCACGACCTCCACCCCGCCCACCGCTCTCCCCAGCACTAACAAAGCACAGGCGACAGAGCCCTGCTGTTTGTGTTTTTAAGCACGGCCTTGGCCCGCTGCGCTGACATGAAGTGGAGGGGCGAGCAAGTTCACAGCAGATCTGATTCTCCGTGAAGATGAGAGTGCATTCTGGTGCAATGAGCAACCATGAATTTTTAAAAAAGGACTCAAGCAGTTTCCCATTTCCCCTTAATTTTAAATACATTAAAATGTTCATAATAAAGCAGCATATTTTCTGACTGTCTGGACAGGATTTTGATTCAATATGCTGCATGTGCTGGGAGTCAAATTTAAGGGGGGATACTTAGACTTTATGCCTGACACTAATGGGCAGACATTTGAAAAAACAACTCAGCCTGCTTAATGAGTGTGTAATTTCCCTACATTGTTCCAGCTGTGGTGCACTGAGTTACTGGACAAAAGAAAGAATGGACGTGAAATAACAAAAAATGCAGTGTGTTAACAAATTGTTCCAAATGTAGCTTTGCAATTATCTGCATTGTCATCCTTTGTCACCATGCTTTTTAACACACCTGGGGAATGCTCGGTGCCTGATAATCCTGAGCGAATATGAGCTGTTGTGGTGGAGAAATGTTATACTGTGACATTTAAAAGAGCCTGACCAGACTGTGCCTGAATCAGCAACACAAACATATCTGCCACGACGTTAGAAAAAGAAAAAAAAGGCTTATCTATCAAAGTCAATGTCCAGTGCCAGTAATTGTGATTGATTGTTGGACAAAATGCCACAATGACATTTTCTCTGTCAGCACGAATACCTCACGGTACCGCTTCCTGTTGAACTGGCCCTCAAACCCACAGCTCCTTCCCCTCGTGCAGCTCACCTTATGCACGGAGCTGTTTCGCCTTCCCATTTGTTTTTCGTATTTCAACACTGAGCATTGTGCAAGGCAAAAAGTTGTAAGTCATTGTGGGCGAATATGTAAAACATATTAATGAGACTGCTTCTGTGTGGTCGCTTGACTTGTGAAATTCTTTAAGGGGAAGAGAAGGGAGGTACGAAAACACAAGAAATGCATTTCAAAAGGAACCTAGCCTTTTTTTTCCTTTTTGCTCAGGTCAGGTCCTATTGTGGTGAAAGGGTGGGACTTTGGGTGTCGCTGGCATTATAACAGAAATAATGAGGTGATGCTCTAGGGAGAGGGGAACACTTGAATTAAATGAGCTTTGGTTTAGCAACAGGCTGTTTGAAGTCAAACCTGAACGGGGGAAGAAAAACTTGTGGGAATAGTTTTTCTTTAAGCAGCTTTTTGTACAGAAGAGAATGCGCACACACAGGACACTGACTATTGATCCAGTCACCAAGAATGATAGAAACTATATTACAACTTGTGCTGATACAATGCTGTCTCACTGCTGTTTCTGACACCAACCAGCACGCAAGCTTCTCATCAAACACTTTCCGACACATTTAATACCGCCTACACACACTTACTTTCCTCTCGTGGGTGCCCACTAAGCTGATCAATAATGTAGGCTTAATTTGATGGTGTGTCTCACTCTTCTTGTTGGACACCTCTGGACATGTTCTGGCTGTCTGTGGCCTCCCCACTCCAGATCAATTTACATAGAGGTGTCTGTGTCCTGGGCAGCCGTGCACACTTGGTACACCTGCACACTGATATGGATGTTTGTCACTACCCCAATTTTTGACTTCATATTACAAGGCCATCTGAGGTCATGCACCACTCTACTATAACTACCTGACCAGGTTGTGCTACACAGCTGCTATATGCTGCTCCACAAAGAGGGGGGAACTTTTTAATTATATAAAATTTCCTTTTGTCTCCTTCTCTTGAACTATATGCAGAGGGCCGTGAATGTGTAAACTGTGGTGCCACGTCCACCCCGCTGTGGCGGCGGGACGGTACCGGCCACTACCTGTGCAACGCCTGCGGACTGTACCACAAGATGAACGGCCAGAACCGACCACTTATCAAGCCCAAACGGAGACTGGTGAGTCCTACATCTCGCTCCATCCCCTCACTCTGAGAGAAGGCACCCAAATATGAGCACAAAGCAGATGCCGGCAGCACAATTCCAGGAAAGTTATATTTTCCCTATGATCTTCCTGGAATTGTTTGTCCCTCTCACCCCCCGATGATCCGCCTTCATGGCCTGTTACAATACTGCTACTATTGCCATTGTTCCTGCTATCATTATTGCTGGTACTTCTGATACTGTTACTGATACCAATGCCCATGCTGCTTTAGTTAACACCATGCTTGAGTAAATGAAAGGCAGCAATGACAGAGAGGAATCCTGTGGTGGCTGTGCCATGTTGCAGAGCTGCTCAGTCTTTATTCACAATAAACCTGCTAAAAACGGGGCTCTCTATCTATCTATCTATCTAGTATGCTTTATATATATTTTGTTAAAATCTTTTATAGATATAATTTGTAATCAAATTGCATAATAATAACAACAACAACAACAACAACAACAACAACAACAATAATAATAATAATAATAATAATAATAATAATAATGTGCCGATTTATATTAATTAAGGTATTAAAAAAATAAGGTCTAAACTAATAAATTGTTTTGAGCTGCGTAACCTTTGACTTCGTTCACACACCCTCATTATGATGGCTCTCATTAACACTTTCTGCTAAATTCGAAAAATTCCACCGCATTTTTTTTCCTGAAATACTAAAACTCGTTTTTGAAATGATCGTTTTTCGTGTTGTTCCTTGACGATTTCCACGTCGTTCCTATTCGTAAAAGAGAAAAAAAGACCATTACATTTTCCACTGGGTCGGCCCATGTGGCTGTAGCTTTTGCATTTTCAGCTCAAGTGTTTTTCAGAGTTGTGTTCAAAGGGGCATCCAGTTGTTTCCTATCCGGATATCTGGCCGGCCCAGATAAGGAAGTCAGGCTCCCGGCTGTTTCCGCCTTCAACCAGCGCTCTGCATTCTCTATGGCTAGACTGACATATACTATAAAGAGATTATCACAACACTGGAGGAGCCGCTTATGTGTGAAGAGACAGACCGCGAGGGGCGGGGACTGGAAAATAAATGGATTTATGTTGTTCTCTTGTTTGTCATTATCGGTGGGCAGTGCTAGGCTTAACGCACAGTCGCTTTGCATTTTTTAAATTTTAATTATGATGCATTTATATTTTACCTCATATGAAAATGACCTGGGTTGTTGTTGCTGCTGCTGCTCGCCAGGTAAACAGCAACGACTCCACCTGAAATGAATTAAAAGGCTAACCTGGATGCTGCACGCACGGCACGGAACCGGAGGCTCCTTGCATGTGAAGCTAATGCTTTTTATTATGTGTGGAAAATCGATCCGTAATGGGCACGGCGGCATATTGTCAGACAGGACACCGTGTCTCACACGACTCACAGCCCTTTTTTTTTTTTCTTGGATCGTGATAAAATGCAGAGTTTACGCAGGACCTCCATTAATAGCATGCTTATCATTAAATAAAATTACTAGCGGGCCTGTAGAGTAGCGTGAGAGGGGGGGGAAAGAAAGAAAAAAAAATGGCTCCATGTCTTATTGCACAAATTACAAAATTTGATCATAGTTGTAGCGGTCGACATACATGCAATTGATTCAATAGAGAAGTTAAGTAATTTCTCCAGTCTGTGTGTCGCTTCTTTTGATGTTTGTCTGCACATATTTGTGCGGTCAGAGATGGGACCTCACGTGCCGCCGTTTAAGAAGTTTAAGAAAAACCTCCCGTTAACTTTCCCGTCGTGTCGCACATTTTCTGGAATGAGGTATCAGTGTTACGGCTTTATTTTAATCTAAATGATGCTGCTGCTGCTGCTGCTAATGGTTCAGACGAAATCTACTGTGATGCGCCTGCGCTGACCTCCCTTCCACAAGTGAGTTTAGTATTTATGATGCATTTTTCCTGCTTCCTTCAGTCCGCTGCTAGACGTGCAGGCACCTGCTGTGCAAACTGCCAGACCACCACCACCACCCTTTGGAGGCGCAACGGGAACGGAGATCCGGTGTGCAACGCCTGCGGCCTTTACTTTAAACTGCACAATGTAAGTAGCTTCGGGGGGGGGGGGGGGGGGGGGGGAGAAAAATGAGTGTGGGGTTTGGGATGGAAGGAGGAGGGGAGGGCTGCTGGTCCTTAACTGGTTAAGTGGGCGGACAGCTCGTATCGATTTAGGAGCACAGAAAGTGAGAGTGGGGAGGCAAAGCCTGCTCACCCTGTCGAGCAGAACCCACCGGGCGGCTTTTTTATTAAACCATCGTTGTTTCAATGGGGGGCGTTACTCCCCAGAGAGGCTGCCGGGTGGGACTGTCATTCAGTGTAACGGCGTCGGTTACACTGATGAGGATTTGTCTGCTGGCTGCTCCTTTCAGAGCCCAGCCTGGTCCTCATCCCGGCGTATTCATTAATGAGCACTGTGGTTCTGTTTGGTGTGGACAATTAAACAAAAGATTAAAAAAACCCACACGCCCCTGACTCGCTTTATAATGGAGCTATATATGCAAAACAGCTGCTCATTATTTATAGCCTTTTATGAATAACACTGAGGTTATTCATAAAAGGCTATTGGGATAGTAAAAAAAAGTAATTGCAACATGTGACATATTTCTGCTAAGATTTAAAATAAAGAGGCTGTAAAGGAGCTGTGACAGTAACCTAAACCTAAATGTCTACAATGCTGTATTCACACTGTCAGTGGTGCTTTTGTTCGCTACGCCTGAGCTAATGTGCCGCTCTTCTGCTCTTCACAGGTCAACAGACCTCTGACCATGAAGAAAGAAGGCATCCAGACACGCAACCGCAAGATGTCCAGCAAGTCCAAGAGGAACAAACGATCAGGGGACGGCTTTGACGAGCTCTCCAAATGCATGCAGGACAAGGCCTCTCCCTTTGGTGGTGCGCCTGGCCTCGCCAGTCACATGACCCACATGGGGCACCTGCCCCCCTTCAGCCACTCGGGACACATGCTGCCAACGCCCACGCCCATTCACCCTTCATTCGGTCACCCCCACCACTCCAATCGCTCGCCGGTCTGGGCTGAGCCTCACTGAGGCCTTTTCAGACCCAGAGCCCCCTTCGCCTGTAGGAGTCATCACATCGCCATAAA
The DNA here is from genome assembly GCF_051167445.1 of Perissodus microlepis. Lineage (NCBI taxonomy): Eukaryota > Metazoa > Chordata > Actinopteri > Cichliformes > Cichlidae > Perissodus > Perissodus microlepis. Next base: position 9,707,449 of record NC_140465.1, read on the forward strand.
CACTAAATGGCCTCCCGAGTCACGACAGCTGAGCAGCCTTGTTTTGTGTACAGTGGTTGTAGGGAAAAGACTTTCAGTCGGACTTGATGACTTAAGGCTGTGTCACGCCTGACTTCACTGATGAGCCGCTGCGGAGAGCGAGACTTAAGTGGACTCTGTGAAGAGCTAATGTGAGGAGGGGTTTGTTAGTCCTTGGGTGACAGGGGATAGCAGGATTGGAGATGTTTGTCATTCTTTTTTTGCTTATTTTTTACTAAGTCACTTTGGTACCCACCTCTCCTTGATCCTGCAACAGGAAACTCATGAGAGGGCTTAAAAAGAACCGCTGTTTTCACCTCACGACCATCTCATTATATACTGAGACACACGCGCCCTGTCCATCCCCAGGCTGTCGTTCACGACTGCTCCTCAGTGCTGGAAGTCTTCAGACTCCCGCAGAAGTCATGCACCCCTGTTCCTGACCAGTCAGACCCAACCAACAGTACACCCCAAAACCAGTGCCCCTCTAACATGCTGGATTGTACACACCACCTGTTTTTGATAACAGAGTTTTATGAAAACAAAGCAAACAAACAAACAAAAAAAACGCAGTAAATAGAGTGTTTATAAATGCTTAATTGCTATTATTGTTGTTATATTGTTATAATTATTGCTACGATAATTTATTTTCACTCTTTAAGCTTTTGTCCAACACACGGAAAATGTCTGATTTTAATTTTGTGGTTATTATGTAAAGAAAACACTGACCTGTCTTAGATGAAAAAGTCCCTGAGCTGTACGTTTTTATCATTTTTCCATCTCACACAGAAAAGGAAATAAAGTTTAATACTGAGGTAAGATCTGTCTCTATCCTTATACACTGCACACATTCCAACTGACAAAGGGCAGTAAAGAGAAGAAAAACAGCGTGACCTTGCCTTTAAAAAAACCCAACTTCTATACCTGAGCCCAGCTTGTTTTTAAACTACTCCTGCTATGTTGGTGGATTTCTCATTGTGATTCTGTTTGTTTAAGGTTTGATAATGTACCTCTTTGATAGAACACATCATGTGTCTGAAGTGTTTTCACAGTATTGTGCACACAGACAGACATTATGGCCTGAACGGTCCTTTTAATGAAGACTGCTTGATTATTAAAATCATAAGTGATATCAGATGTATCAAGGGAAGCTCTGTGATCCCTTAAGCGTGGTAATGCTTTGGTCAGGCTCCTCCTCTATCTGTGATGGCTCGTTGTTAAGAAAAGGCCTCTTTGTGGAGTTAAAGCCCCGGGCTGGACCATTGTACCCAGACAGCAGGCTCCAACCAAGGGCTCCCAAGTCATACAGTCATACATATGCACAGACCCACATGCTCTCACACAAATGCAAACCCTAATTCACACCTAATTTAACCAAGTAATACATGCAAGGTCTCCTTCTTCTTTTCTTTTTTAAAAAAAATCTCTAACAGCCAAATTCTTGATGAATTTGCATGTGAAAAATACTGAGTCATGAGTTCAGTTCAGCAGGAGCTGCTCTTGCTCCCCGCGTCTGTCGGAGTAGCCCTCTCTCTCTCTGCCTCGGCCAGGGTGATTGGAGTGAGAGGAAGGACAGTGGGTCTTTAGTGGGAGAGAGAAGAGGAAGGAAAGGCAATCAGGCGACCTGAGCAAACACATGGGGGTCTGCTTGAACCCTTCGCACACAGATGTGCTCGCAGCTGAGGCTGCCAGGAAGCAGGCGTCAGCTCTGTTTCTCCCTCATCTCCTCCTCTTTTTCTTTCTCTTTTGTTTATCTTTTTTTCACTCTCCCTCTTCGTGCGCTCTCATTATTTTCTGTTTGTCTTCTATTCTTCCCTCCGCGCTTGTCGTTCTACTTCTTCCCTCCCATTTGGACGATTACAGTAAAATAACGGGGCTGGAGAAACTTTGAACAGAGCCAGCCGCTAATGAGTCTGCTCGATTAGGGCCAATTTGAGGTCATCATCGCTGAGTTCAGCATGCCCTCACACACCCACAGCACAAACCATCCGATTAAATGGTCTACGGTGAAATCAGACAACTACCCCTCCCTGAACCCTCCACCCTCCTCACATCTGCTGGACTGCTGCAGAGGTTGATCTGCTGGGGTTTCCCAGAGTCTTGATCCGTTCACATTGAAAATAATATTTATCCAGGCTTTACATATAGAGGGCATGTTGCTATCCAGTGAAGCTGGAAGGCTCTGTGGTTAGCTTATGCTACATTGTAGCAAACTCCCAACACTGACTGGCTCGACATGCATGAACACAGCACTGAAGGACTGCATGTGAATGTCTGTTTTCACTGAGGGGGTGGGATCATCTTGATCCACTTGCTGAACGTAAGTGAAAACGTAACGCTCCACTGCCAGCAAGCAGCCTCGCATCTGTGTGTAGCACAGTGTTTTTGGAGCTGGGCCTCGCACGGGCCACGACTCCAGCGAGTTGTGCACTGCTATAGTCAGCGAGCCTGCTCGGCCGGGCTTGGCCAGACTCCCGGACTGAGAGAGGGAGACGGAGAGAGCCAGCACTTCTCAATGAGGCCCTCCAGAGGGAAGGAGAAGCTCTCCCAAAAATAATACCAGAGTCTGCCAGGCCAGCAGCTCGCAAGCACATATGCAGACATGAACATGCAAGTGCACATGTATACAAGGTTGGTGTGGTGTGTGACCAAGCATCATAAACCTGGTGTGCATATTTGTAGGAAGCAGGCCTACATTTTAACTCACATGCCTCACAAGGGTTAGGTAGCATTAGGTAGCGGGCACAAGGCACGCACGCTTGCACATGAAATGACTTCTCGGTGAAGTATTTCGGTGTCTGCATGTGCCACTCCTGCTCAATTTTCTACCCCATTAAATTGATTCAGTTTCTGCAACAAGAGGGTTTTGTATCCTTTTTACTCACTAGGTCTCACCAAACCAACAGCTACATTGAAGAAGACATCTCCTTCTAACTCACATCCTGAGTTATGTGACACAAAAAAGAAAGAAAAAGCTGTAAAATAGGATGTTACTTATCTTCCCTATCAGAGTGGCATTCCATAGAGGAGATGAAGAGGAGAGATCTCAGATGCGTTGGCGGGGTTGAACATGGTGGCCACCTAGATCAGAGCACCGAGAGGTTTACGACTTCAACCTGGAACTGGATGTTTCAACTCATCTCGACTCCCTGCCTCCTTCTCCTTCTCCCCTCTGCTCTTCCGCTTGTACTCAACCTCCCTCGCCACCATCCCCACCACCACTCATTCCCCCCCTGCGCTTGCATATAACTAACCATCTCTTCATCCCCCCCCCCCAATCCCCCTACTACTCCCACTTTCTTCTTGTCTCCCACTCCTCCAGCGTATTTGTTTTTCCATCAAATTGAATTAGCGGAATCAAAAGGTATCCCGACCATCCCCTCGCAAAGTTGAGTTAGGGAGAGAGAGACGTAGAAGATGAAAGGAAGTGCAGTGCAGTTCAAATGCAGGTCTCCCAATGTGTGTGTGTTGCAATGGGGGTTGACCTTTGCCTGGGCCTAGCTAAAAAAGCATCCCTCCTTCCTCAGACCCCTATAAGGATATTAAGACTGCTAGTCAGGACAGTATTTAGATAATACAAACACAGGGCATTTATTCATGCCTTGGGTCGCTATAAAGTTCCCCAAGTAGTTCATTTGTGGAGTCAAAAACAGAACTTAAGTCATGCTATGATGAAGCATTAACTGAGCTTTTAGCTGTTTGAACTGTACTGGTTATCAAGTTAGTGTTTGTGCTATATAAAGAGGCCGACACGGGAACTTCCTCTTTTCACGGATCAAGAGAAATTCATAGAAATACCCGTCTGACTGAGCCTGACAGGAAAAAGGTGTGTATGTTCAGTAAAGCACCTGGTGAACACTATTCATGGAAACCTCTACTTATACACACCATTTGTCACTCGAGCAACTCTTCTAAGATTAATCAAGTATAGCACGTAGCAATGATGTGATGAGCGGGGCTCTGACAGTCATAGCTGTCACTCAGAGAGCGATCCAGAGCTGACAGGAGATTATCAGCGATGACCTCTGCTGACAGGAAACTACCGCATCATGATCCACTAGAACACCAAATCTCACCAATGATCTCTCCATGTGTCGAAAATTATTCAGAAGTGTTTTGATCTTGGGTAATCTTTCACTTTTTTATGACCTTCACGGCCCTTGACACTTTATTTTCTTCCCCTTCGCGCCGAGCACTGAAAGGACACCAGCTAGTGACAGCTGCATACCAAGCTTGACTGAGGACACAGCTTTTTCAAAGCACTGAAAAAAAAAGAAAAACAGGAAGCGAGAAGTTCAAACAGGAAATACTTCTGTTGTACTATTAAGACCAATTAAGACCACAGAGGTCTGACAGAGACAGCGAAAAAAGAGATTGATTACAAGGGATGCATGGTTGTACAGTATTTAAGAGTAATTCCGTGCAAAGTTTCATGCTTCAAGGCAGCTTTCAGTTTGTGGTATGAGTACCTAATGCTAAAAATCACTCTGCCACTGACTTTAGAATAATGTTCACTATTTGTTGAATTATTTGAGGTCGGGACGATTTTGTCCCACAAACTATATCAGGGCATGAGAGCCAACCATACAACTCTTCTATATGTAATATATATTTCTTGAGATCATGTTACATCATTTGAATCACCCCAAATAGGCCTTACAGTCTAAGAGTTAAAGAAAAAACAAGTGTATAAATAAAAAGGTAATATGTTTTAACCCCAGGAGACTATTTCGTGATTTATTTGGTCAGCATCAGTAAGTTTGGATAGCTTGTTAATATGAAACTTGAAAAGTGAAAGAGGGAAATAAAACCCACCTTACTGTCATAGTTTGTGGTTAACGAAAAGGTTTCTGGGAGTGGTGCTCTAATACTGAAAGACGTTTCTGAATTATGCATACAGTTATAGTTCTTTTCTGCTTCCCACATCGTACTCCACAATGATTATTTGTCCTACTCTGGGGAAGTTGCTTCCATGCTAAAACACAGCAGATACAAAATTCCTACACCTTCCAGCTCTCCTAACCACAGGAAGTTTGTTGCGATTCAGCCTGAGACCTTTATAAATTAGCATCAGTCATCCAACTGCTGAACTCTTTTGCACCGATGCGTTCATCCTTTGTGTGTAATTTGTCTGTAACCTGCTGAGAAGTCCATGTCGGAAGCAGGGTGTGGACATGCAGAGCACCCTTCCCTCAGCTCACCCTGAAAAACGAGGTCAGCCTCCTCACACCTGGGACAGGGAGCATTCAGGATGTTCACCTGGGACAGGTAGTGTTCACGTTCTCATTCATGCTGTGTTATGCTGCACTAAGGCCCTCCTGCTCACCTGCTCCAACAGGCAAAATTCATCCCCACTGTCTGAGGACAAATGAGCCCATTCATCTGCAGGCTCCCATTGACAAACTGGTGGGCAAGTACAGTACAAATACCTCGGAGGGCTCAGGGGAGTGGGCGTCTGGACCTGCCATCCTCTTCCGCACCCATATAATGTCCCACACCATTCCCAGCCCCGGTCCCGCTCCTCTCGCTTTCATTCACAGGTAACTGGAGAAAGCTTCGAGTGGGGGAGTTGAGGGCATCCTGGAACAAAGCCAGGAGTGAACGGATAGGACCCAGGTGCCTACCCCTGGATGGATCCTCTGGACACTCCCACTGGAAAATGATGACCAGACAGAGAACAGGAGGACAGTAGAAGCCCACAGAGACCTGATGTGCCAAGCTCAGACTCCCAAGCTGTTCAAGTCGCTATTGTAGACCAACGATAGTTGCTTGTGAGGTGGATTAAGTGACAGAGCTGCTCTGTGGCTGCCCTGAATTTAATTTCAAGCCTCCTTAATTCTCATGGACCAACTTGTCCTTGCAACAAAGCATGGCTACCCCTAATGCACTGAGGTATTCAGGTTCTCCCAGATTACCTGCTTCCACTAAAAGCACGAATCAAGTTTGCATAAATGCGCTGGTACACCAGAGAAACCTTGCTGCTAAATTTCACAGGATCCAGATCTCATTTCGGTCTTGCGAGTCCAGTCGCTCATGCGGAAAACACTACATCGGGTGTGCGCATTCCTAGACAACATTTATCTGTTTATCTCCAGGAAAAGATCTTGTTGTGTCTCTGACTTTGTTAATGCTGATAAGAAGACATAGTAACATATACAGGACATTTTTATTCAGCAAAAACTAATTTTTAAAAAAGGCACAATGTGATCAATGAGAGAGGTCAGAGTGTTATTTTTAATAGGAAAAACTGCATGACGACTGCTCTTAGATCCAAACCAGAGATAAAAGAAGAAAACCTTTTGGTTTCTAGACAGATTTGAACATTTAGATATCACAAACCCGTTTTTGCAGTCACTATATTTATCCATGACTTACTTTTGTCTTGTCTCTTCCATAGCATGTTTTTACTCTATGCTTTGCACTTTTCTTTTTGCTTTCCCTTCATCTTCTATGTAGCTGTGAGAGATGGCTGCCCTCGTTGAACCTGGGTCTGCTGGAGAGCTCTTCCTGTTAAAAAGGAGTTCTTTCTCTTCACCACTGCCACGTCACCAAGCAGCAGTTCTCTCTTTAATATTCAAGGGAATCTACCTTACTTTATAAAGCACATTGAGAAGACTGTCATTGTGAATTGGCACTAAGAAAACAAAACAAAGAATAAAACCAAAACAAAAGCAACAAATAAGTAAGGTCAGTAAGACTACAGCCTTGAACTTCTTTACAACAAGAAACCTTAACTTTTGTGTACTGGACAGACAAATCTGCTTACACAACTTCTGTTTCACTTCAAACAAGTTTCAGAACAGGAGATGTGCGCAGACCTGGAACCATAACACTGCCGATGCCAGAATTCAGTGGAGACAGGAATTATCAGAGGCATCATACGTGCGCACACTCACACATGCACTGCAGGCCTATCTGTTGACGATCGGTATGAGAAAGGTGTTGTGCTCACTCATTGGCTCAGTGGGATGTTGCAACCCCAGCACCTAACTGGTCCTTATCTCCCCTGAGCAGACTGCACAGCTTGATATGCATCTGTCATATTTGTCGGAAAGAAAGACACAGCGGTGAAAGCACGATGAGTCAAAAAAAACGGGCCAGTGACATAAACTCACTTCCCTGTGGTTTCTGCATGACCATGATCATTTGCTTGTTTGCATGGACTCCTTGGCCGAGTGGATGTTCGTCTCGAATGCAACTGATGCACCACGTTAAACGTCGCTATTTGCATTCGTACACTGTAAAGCACCTGATCGCGGACCGTGCTTGTGGGCCTGCACAGGTGTACATCTGCGCAGTACTACCCATAAGAAAACACACAAGAAGCAGATTGTCATCATTCCATCATGGCCATCACCATAACTTCAGATAAGGCCCTGTCCTCTTGTCGTCATAGAAGCCTTGCATCAGTTCCATCTACTGCTGTGGCTAGCAGAGGATCTGACTGTGCGGGTATGAATGTCTATGTGAGGGCTATATGAACTGATAAGAGCCGGGAGACAGCAGAGCAACACGTTTACCACCGAGCTGCTCACGGTACTAAGGGTTGCCAAGAACATAGACGATGGTGAGAGGTTTAACTGTCACAGGGAGCTTCTTCATACATGTTCCTGGTGCATCTACACCTGCAGAAATCCAGCAAGAAACTCTCAAACAGATCCTGCATAACATCTCAGGCGTCCCGTCCTCTACTTCTTCTCCACCTGGGTGGGGCACTTAAAGAGGCCTGCGGTCATGTGGGCAGGTATAATCTCACTTCTCTTGCTCTGGTGAAGTCGAGTACATTTCCCTGTTGCTATGTTTATGCCCCTGATTGACTTCTAGCTTGCCAAACCATCATTAATTGGCATCACACATGCTCTCACACACACACAAACACGGAACATCTAATCCAGCTAATCCACCCAGCCAATTGGTAACATGGTTAATCACCCGTGTAAAAAATAAAAACAAGACCAAATTGACTGATAGAATTATTCCATTTACACGTCTGATTAAAACATTTCACAACTGCCATGGTTCACTGGAGATCATCTCGTGGGAAAAAAAGGAAAAGAAAACAACCCATGAAAATTAATTAAAAAGTCAGCGCAGTAAATGGCTTCATTCAATTATTGGCGCAAATAACAAGCTCTGTAGTATGATAACCGGCAAGTACAGACACATCAAATTAGCTGAGGAAGAAAAATAGGGAATCGGGGAGCCACTTTGAAACTCTTTAAAAGGGCAGGACGGACTTCTTGAAACAGGAGACACTTTCTCCAAACAAGGGAAGCACTCTCCTGGAAAGGAAGAATGAGCATTTTACAACATGCTTTCAGGCAGCAGAAATGCTTGCTGGACACAAGCTCGTTTGACCTGGGGTCACTACCCAACAGCCTTTGCTCCTTGCGTGACATCATAGGCTGCGGCCGGTCACGGCGAAGTGTTGGTGAGACTGCTGGGTGCGGGACCGAACAGGAAAGCGGAGCACACAGAAGCAGAGAAAGTCAGAACGAGACAAAGGAAAAGTGTGGCGGCTGAGAGAGGGCTCTCTGATTTGTTTCCTTGGCAGGATGACAAAACTGTGTGGAATGCAGTGGAGAGGGGAAAGAGAACTGATCGCAAGCCCGAGAACGAAAAGAGGGGAAAATATAGTCGACAGACTAGTGGAGAGGGGCCGGGCTGACCAAGCTAAAATGCCAGGGCCTTCCACTGATTCACTTCCCCTTTCCCACCCTATTAACATTCTCTCTATCCCTTCCTCAACTATTCAGCTATTAGCTAAACGCCTTGTTGTTCTTTCAGTATTAAAAATAATCCCTATACACTGACACAAAAACACTTGTACACACTGAAGCTGGAAACAATGTGTACACAACACAGTAAAGTCAGCAGAGTCTACAGTGATTGAGACAGATTCACAGATGCTCATGCGCACACACACACACACACACACACACACACACACACACACACACACACACACACACACACACACACACACACACACACTCAAACGCAATTACAATGAAGAGGGCAACGGGCTGCCTCTGTCAGCTACATTTCACAGTGGCCTATCAAGGCCAGGCTTACCAAGCCTACGGCCAACCGAGGCTTGCGCACTGGGTAAACACCACCACCTCGGCCACATGGAACACGCAATCCTACTCACACACACAGCCTGGCTGATTAATGGAGTGTGAGCATTAGATATGACAGGATTAGTAAGCCTCTGTGATAAAGAGTTCCAGAAAGCCACTGTGGTTCCTTTCAGCATCGCTTGCGTCCATACATTGTCTGTTGACTATGGACTCTTGTCAAGCCAGTGAGGAAAAGTGGTCTGAAACAGCACCTTGGCATAATCTTTCGTTTTTAATTTGAAAGTGATGAAATGCTCTGCCTCGGTGAAGTATTTTTAATACCGACATTATACTTCACAGGCCGTGTACTGAAAGCTGGCAGGAGATCCAAGATCCAAGTTTCTAGGACACACACGCGCGCGCACACACACATATACTATCAAAGGACAGTGAGAACATTAGCAGGTCCCAGCTCTACGGCACGGGTTCTTAGCGTTCATTAGACTTCTTAAAAGAGTGTGAAGCTGTCTGCGTCCAGCACTGACAGCAGTGCATCCTCTCATATGGTGGTTTATTAAGAAGACTGAACTGAAGCCACATGTTTACACAATGCTAAGTCAGGTCATGAGTCATTTGTGCAGTTATTCAACAGTTTGAATGTAGTTTGGCTTCATTATATGCCCATCATGTGACAGTAGTCAGCCAGAGCGCCCCCCTCCACGGCTCCATAGCTCCTCTTCCCTGCTCTGTGTCTGCTCATGCCCGTCTCCCACCCTCACTCCCCCCCACCTTCTACTGGCGCCTGTACGGTTAGTTAGGGATCGCCACAGGACATCATGTGACAAACAAGCAAACACACACAAACATGCCGCCGCCGCCGCAGTGCGCGCGCGTACACACACACAGGCATGCACGCGCACACATCAGCAGATGTAGAAGCATGTAAACTACAAGCACCAACACACTCATTCGTCATTCTCCCTTCCGTTGACTGCTTTCATGTGGGCTAAGTTGAATGGGCAGTGGAGCTTCTCAACAATAGGATCCATTCTACTGGCAGCACCAAGGCTGTGTGTCCGTGTGTGTTAGTCCCAGCAGTGGCCAGACACACCTTGAGGCAAAATGTTATCACTTACTCACTGCACTTATGGCCTTGCCCAATCCAGAATTTGCTACTTGTTTTTCTATGTGACAAGTCAATTATTGCTACTTATGAATCAGAGTTTCCACGCTATTTTATGCTCCGTCTTTTGACGACACCACTGCTATTAATATTCCCTGGAAAAAAGAAAATTAAGACTTCATGCACTTTGATTTATTTGGGGGAATTTCTCAATTTTGTTAAGGATGAATGTTGGAACAACATGAAATATGAAGATCTTGAAAGCATGCCATTATGAGGATAACACACTGTCGGTCCTCAATAATCAATATCCTTACCTAAACTATCCAATCCAGCCTAGCCTCCCCTGAATCCCCCCTCCCTCCATGCTTTCCCCTTCTTGTCTGGCAGACCTCCAGTGCCTGAAACTCTAGACGTTGCTAGTTCTGCCCTTTCTACAAAATTTAGGAAGCCATTAGCAACATCAAATCATTACTGGAGGAAAAAGGAGAGAGTGAGAGAGAAAGGGAGTAAGAGATCGAACAACAGACACATACAGAAACAGAGATATCAGATATCTCTTGTTTTTAGTCAGTCAATTACAATAATACCCAGGTAGTGATTTTACTAATACACAATGGAATGATAGACATAATACAAAGTAAAGCAAAGAGAGAACGCTGCTCCCTTTGCTCCGGCAGGCCTTGCAAATGCTATTTTCATAAGAGGCAAGCTGAACACTGAGCACGAGCCGACTTCAGCGATGTCAACATATTCATCTTGTGTCCACACAATTAGCATTAACAACAACAACAAAAAAGTGGAGATGACAAAGATGCGCATGAAACAATGACAACACGCAACTGATTCCTCTTTTCATGCCCTCCAAAAGTTCTGCTTTTTCTGACTCTCATTGTCAGTTACTTTCTCTCTGTCGTTACTGCACCATCACCAACGCTAATCCAGGTCAAATGTAAACAAGCTCAGGTCTTCATTCCTCACTTAAACCGTATCAAATGTATCAAAGCCGAGGCTCAGCGGCGTCCCCTGCTACAGAGGGGTCAGGCCGGGGCCACACGGGGCCACACACTCTACTCAATTAGCTCGAGAGCCAGTTAGTCTGTCCGACCAACACCGTGTGTGTTTCAGCACGTGTATGTGCCACACGGAGACGGTTGCGGAGCGCCCGCGTCCACGAGTCTGCTTGCGTACGCAGCGCGACGTGCGAGTGCGTAATCATATGTGAGTGTGTGTGACTGGATGTAAATGGCGCTCTGTAGTAGGTTAATAGGTCAGTTCACGGTTATAAAGGGCATGTGTATGTGTATATAATCAAACGTGTGTGTGCGCGCGCCTGCATGTGTGTCTACCAGAGACATAAAGTCTCAAAGCTCCATCAACCAAAAAGGGAAAATATGTGAAAGGTTGTCTGCAGGCTAAGGACAATAATGCTGTCTGTGTCTGCACCAACATTATTTCTCTGGTTAAGTCAGAAGCCCCGGAGCAGTCCTAGATGGCCTTGAGAGCAAGTTGCCTCTTTTTCTAGCAACCCTCCATATTCTTTCATTTTTTCTCCTTTTAACACAGAATAACACAGAGTACAATCCCTTTCCCAGAAGCTGCTGAAAGCTACATCTGTTCTTTAGTTTACTATGTTAAATAAGCATGTTCAAACAAAAAATGACAAAACACAACTTCTTAATCACAAGGCCACAAGTTATATAATGTAGTTAAAATTAATTACAACTTATAAAAGAGCTAACTTTGTCTATTTAGTTGATGAACAAAAATCTAACACTACAGTCTTATTAAAGCCACGCTTGGACCCTGAGGGGCGACTCTTACTGCTTATACTGAATAGTTTTCTCTAGATAAAATCCTTGAGTTTACCCTTTGACCTTTACTCCAACATGTGGTTGCATCCATGGTTGATGCATATGTAGGAATCAACAACAACTAAAGCTATCATTATTAAACTATCTTGTTCTGCCCTGCAGGAAGACACGAAGCATCCCAGGAGACTTTAATTATCAAGGGTTTTTTTCTCTTCAAACTGCATGAGCTATAAATGTTTTATTGCCTATTCACAAGCCAACTGGATACAAACAAACAAACAAATAAATATACCACATACAGCCCTATAAAATCAGCTGGATAATAACCAATTTTATTATTTGTAACGAATTGTCACCAGAGCGATTTCTCTCCAATCAAGCAATCAGTACCAATATGGTCCAAATGTTTTCTGGGCCCCGGAGGTCCCTTTGGGGGCCCTCCAGTATAAGGGATCCTCCTCCCAATCTGAGTCCCAAGCCAATCACTCTTCCTCAGGCATTCAGCTGTCAATCTGACCCGGATCTGGGAACCTGGTCTTATCTGATCCCTCAAGCCTCCCCTGAGGATGAGGAGCCGAGGTGATGGGGCGTCCCAGCCAAGCCAAGCCATGTCTACATACCTCCCAATAAGCAGTTATTGCCTAACTTTCAATCAGAGACGTACAACCTGTGAGAATGTGTCCTAATAGGTGGTTTCACGGGTCCTAATATATGATCGATGTCACAAAATATATTTAAATGAAGCTGAGAATATATTAACAGTTAGACATCTCTGACAAGATGAAACTGTTGAAAACCATCAGACAACCAAAAGGAATAGAGCCATAAATGAAAAGTTCCCATATTCTGGAAAATAAATAAATTGTTATGACTAATAAATTCACATTAAGCAGCATTTTAATGTCCATGTTCCTGCACAATTACGGAAAAATGTAGCGACAGCAGTCCTGGGTTTATTTTGATTTGTTTTGATTGCGCACGCAGTAAAAACTGTGTTAATGTGAGTAGACAGACCATCCCTCTGAGAAAATTTGACTCTGATGCAAAGTCAGTTTACCTAATATAACCTTGTAAAATGAAAACAAGACATTTCTTTTTGACAATGCTTTCTGTAACTGGTCCCTACACATGAGTGCATGAGTGGTCTTGGTGTGTTCTTGCCCCCTATATGGCCAAGCATTTCGAGACACACAGCAATGTGCAGGTAGAAACTTCAGGTTAACTCAGGTAAGCTTTCAAAGGCTCTATGACAAGTCTGAGCTGGTAAAGGTATCGTCCTATTTGCTGTTGTTTTAACAATCCTAAATTAAGACAACGACCTCTTAGATGACCAAACAGGTACAAAGACACAAATGCTGTTATTCTCTGTGATTTTGTTCAAATATCGGCACCATGGCATTGCATTTGGCAGAGTCGGAGGCTAATGTTTGTTTGTTGCATTGTGTCTGTTCTGCACTGACTGAAATGTTGTAAACTGTATGATAAACAGCTGAAAGACAAGAAAAAAAAAATCAGCTATCAGCCAAACTCTGATATTAGAAACTGTCATTGGCAGCATCCCAGAATTTTACAGTCATCCCCTAGTTTTTATATTACAGTGCCAAATCCCAAACAGAAAACAAATATTCACTTAAAAGGCTCCGTCAGTGTGACTGTCCCCGTCTCTGTGCGTCTGACATTGTACTGGTGCGTGAACCTGTCTCCTTCCCTTTATCGACAGATTCCGTCATGTAGAAATAAGCTCTGTCAGGTCCTGTAGCTAATCGTCCCAAGGCTCGTCCATCAGACACAGATTCAATTGGAGCCTTTTAATTAATAATGCCGTTTATCGAGGGGAGCATCAGGCGCTGGAAAGGGTGGAGGGAGGAGGCAGTGGGAGGGGGCAGCCATTGGGAGCTCGTCTTTGTAATAGGGACGCCTGATTAAGCTCCAGAGGAAGCTTTTTAGCTAGCAAGGTTATCAGCGCTCCTCCCTCTGCCTGTCATCATCTTCTCAACGTGGGCTCCCGTTATCCGTCTCTCTTGTCTTGTCATTTTGATTTCATTATCTTCCCCAACGGGTCCCTCTCTTATTCTACTCCCATGTACTCTTAGCCGTCTTCAACAGGTGTTAGACATGAGATCCTTTCAGTGCGCTGTCTGCACGGCGTGTTACACTGTACATCTCAGTAGATAATATTTCACATTTCAATGGAAGCCCCCGATGTTTCAGTCTGAGTCATACAAAGTGAGGCTCAGCACTCTGGAGCTGGACAGCTCCTGTCCAGCCTGATGTAAATAGACACTTATTGATCCCAGCGGGCCGTGGTTAGCGCCGCAGTGCTCTTCCTACACATTCTGTTTGTCCCTCTTAATTATAGCTGCACCATAATGGATCCATACAATCCCCCTGACACTCAGTGGCTTTCTCTCTACTTTCTATTTCCCTCATTTTCTACCCCCCCCCCAAAAAAAAAAAAAAAAAAAAAAAGGCACACACGCTCACATGCACACACCCACAGCTTCTCTGTGTTCCCTGGAGTATTACTTCTAACGGTAGGGTTTATAAGGCCAGTCTGGTGCAGGCATGGTTGATGTATTTTGGTGTGCAATGATTCACACTGACCAATAGTGCATGGCAATAATGAGAAAACGCCCACAACTGTCAACTGAGACGTCATCTTGCTGCGGGCTTTGTTTGTGCTTTTACTTGGTAATGAGCTAACAACACAGGATAATATCACTGTATCTGATTATGATCACATCACACATAATCTTGAGCTTTAAACAGCTAGAAAAAAAAGACGGTGGGTGGGTGGGGGTTTAATAATCAGCAACATAAATTAAATGATGAGACATCATAAAGGCATTCGAAGACCTTAATGTAAACTGTGCAGAAATTTATCGCCTGTTGACCTCTAAAAGAACGTCGGAGCTCCGCAAGGAAACGAGGTGATTGATTTAGGTGTCAAAGCGAGAGGAAAGAGAGGGGAGGGGAGATGAAACAGCAGTTAATTTTATTGTTGTGAATTACAGCTCCCCGACAGATCAAACAACATTTGTGTTAGTGTAGGTCTAAAACGTGTCTTCCTCTCTCCTTCCCTCCCGTCCTCTCTTGGTATGCTGCGCTCTCTGAGGAAAGTCCCACCCTGTCTCTGACTCGTAACCCCACCTTTACCTCTTTAAAACTTTTTCTTCAAATATAATAAAGTTCGTGATTTTTTACCTTCCAGAAAAAGGAAAAACACATCAGGTGCAAAGTCTCATAGTTAGAAATTCCTCTTCTTATGAAACCCAATGGTTACACATGACTAACAACAATAAGAAATGAATCATTGTGGTTAGAAACAAACCAAAATTCTTGTAATAAAACATATTAATGTCCCGTGTGAGTAATATCTGAAAGGGGGAGAACGGCGCACACGGTTTGAGCTGGGGGGATCTGTGATCCTGTTTAGAAAAGATGTGTAAATCATCAAAGAATAGTCTTAAAATGTGTCACAAGAGAGAGCCAGATAAGCGAGTCAGGGAGGGAGGGCTGGAAGGATGAGAGGAGTGCTTACATACCGCTGTGTTTATCAGTGATCGTTCAAACTCTTGAATGACCTGAAATCTCCAAATATTTTTTTTTACTTGCTAAAACACACCTCATACGTCAAGTGTTTTTCTTTTTAAACATAATTTTATTTAATAGTGATAGTTCTTTTTCCTTTGACAGTTTTTTAAAATTAAAATAAAAAAATACTGGCAATGACACAAGTTTTTTTTTACACCACAAAAAAAAGAGATTAAAAAAAAAAATCTATTGCCTAAATTTCAAAAAAGAGCAATAGGTCCTCCAAATGTGGCGTGTTTTTCATTTAAATTTAAATTTTGCTTCACTGGTTTGAAGTAGGCTCAGCTAAAAATGTGTCACGGTCGCAGTGGCAGACCGTGTGGAGAGTGTGTGGAGGACTCAGGTGCAGACACAGGCGTGGACACAAAACTGAGTTCGAACGAAAAGCGAGCCTTTATTGTGGCTGAAGACAAGGAGTGCAAACTAGGCAGAAGCGCAGTGACAAAACTAAACTATAACTAAACTGGGAAAGTGATACCAGGATAAACTATGAAGACACAGGAAACCATAACTATGAATACAAAGGACTGGCTGTGACAACATGGAGGATGGGAACACAGACGACGCGACACAGGCTACATGAAACACAGAGACTAAATACACATGAGGGATGATCAGGGGAAGTGGCCACACATGGGAGCACAGCTGACACACATGAACCTAACGACAGGACAGGAGAGGTGAAACTAAATACACTGACATTGAATACATTCTTTCAAAGTAAAACAGGAAACATGGAGATTAGACATGACATGAACTAAACATAACCATGCAGACATGACGCATGAACCAGGGAGACTTAGTACAGGGGGAGATGACATAAACAACTAAGGAACAAAACTAAACTGCAATCTAGAAATTAACTAGGTGAACTACGCTAGGCACAAATGAATACAAAAGATACATAAAACTCAAACACTGGGTCGCTCGACCCAGGACCATGACAAAAATGTATCAAATACGCAGCAATAGTGAATCAGCAAGATGTGAATCATTGAATTCATGGGACCGTTTGATGATATTATTATCAAACCACATCAGTGGACTCCCGATAGCCATTATCACTAACTGCTCAGTGTTAAACTCTTACTTTTTCCAGCGTTAACCTTGACGTTAGTTACGGCAGTTTAATGAAACAGAAATACTACTCGAGATCCCATCTCCTGGAGCTTTAAGTACTCTCCTTTATCAGTCCGTAAATATTTATGATCCTCTGTGCATTTCTCCACACCTTACATTAAAGAAGGAACAAAACGAATCTATAAAAAGATAAGAAAAATAAGCAAAGACAGACTATAGTAAAATGCTAATGTTCTTTTATGGAAATCCCCAAATTGCCTAGCGGTTTACTCACATCCTATCCACCTCTCATTTGGTGTAGCATGGTCTTAAGTGGTTGGACCAGAGAGTTCTGTCCTGCGGCCCATCCGTTGGCTGGTTCCTAATCCAGTTAGAGCTAAGGGGGTCTGGCGTTTCCCGTCTTGGCTGAGCCGACTGCACTAAATGAGGTTTTTACTTGCCCCGGGGAGTCCAACTTTAATGGACCTTGGTTAATGAATACATGAAGAAGAGAGGCAGGCCAGTGCAGCGAGGGATGCTCATATGAGAGGAGAAAGAAGGAGAGTGACAGTAATTAACAGGTGAAGTGATCCTTCAATCCACTGATCAATCCAATGCGAACCTATCTGTCTTGCTGGTGGCGACAAAGCTGCATCCTAAAGACAAGAAAGCTAACAGAATTACTGATGTCTACCGGCAGCTATGACAGTAGATGATTTAACTAAAGCCTTGGTAATGCTGTAAAGCTCTCAGTGACTCAACATGAAGGCGGCAGGGGTCTACACACCGCTCAGCGCACTTCCTCTCTCCCACTATTGGAAAAAAAACACTATTGTGCGTATGAATGTATTTATAAGCTGTGGCCACTGTTGTGGCTGCTTGTAACCCTTTGGTACAGTTAGAAAATAGCTCCGTTGCTAAACCTGCACTCTTTTTCACTCACACATACACACAGACTCACAAACAAACAGCCCTCCGCTCCACCCTTTCCCACTGGGTCCATGGGATGGGCAGCGGACTCAGGGGAAATGAGGTAACACATATACTCCCACCCAAACCACGCACGCGCGCACACACAGACACACTGCATGAAAAAACCCCCCTAAACAAAACACAGCGGCAGTGTAGCACCATTCAGGCCTCTGTTCATCTCTCTCCATCAAAGCTGTCAATCTCGGGGAAATTCTCATTGCTCCCCTGCACCCCCGCACCGAGACCTCAACCCACCTTTTAAGGCCCAGAATATTTGGTCCTGCCGGTTGCCATGGGAACCATCCAGATGTTGGCCTCTGATTAGCCGTCGACGGTCAAATGAAATCAGAAGAGGTGTGATAAGATCGCAGAGCGACAGAAACTGGGAGAGTGGTGGCCACAAGCGTGAGGGGGGAGGTGGGGGTGCGAGGGGTGGGGGAGTCGCAGGAAGTCATAGAAAAGGAGGGAGACGACTAGTAAAGGGTTTGCACACACACTCACATACTTGAACGCAAGTCACTGGGGAGAGCTATTTATTCACACAAACATTTCAATCTGAAAATCTTTGTCTTTCTGCTGCACCGGAGCGGCAGCCTTGCTCACCCTTGCAGTTTGCTTTCTTGAATCTGAGTGTGTTACGAACATTTTTTACTGGGTGACAGCAGGGCACCTATGGCTCTCTCAGACCCCCGAGTCGGTAAAAATAATAGAAAAATAAAAACCAAATGGATGCATTGTAGCAGCCGGTTAATCCCAGCCAGAGGTTGAAGTGAAGTGACTGAATGACTTTGCAGTGCGGCTGATTCCTTTGAGCGATACAAGGACCGCAGGCCGCACATTCAGCTTTTAAACAAACTCCACACAGCACTTCTCTTCTCTCCTACCTGTCCCACAAGTATCTAATCGCATCCAAAGCCCCATTTCCTGTCAATGAAATTACATTTAACATTTCCCTCTAGGTCCCTGTCCAAAGTGACCCCAAACTCACTGTGACTGATAAGGGTGCTAACTAGGTAAAAGCTGAAGCACTTCCCAGTGAAAAGAGCTACAGCAGAGGGAACGCGGGGGAGCTCGGCCCTGCCCCTGCTTGCTCCATTTATCAATAAACCCTGGCAATCAGATCAGCGCTGCTTTAAATGGACGACTTGATGGCAGCAGGCTGCATTAGCCGCTGGTGTTCTCTCAATCCGATTAGAAAGAGACAGTGACAGTTTCCAGCCAAAAGAAGCAGGTAACACACAACAAACGAACACACACACGCACACACAAACACACTAAACAAAGACGGGAATATACGCTTGTCAAACAAGCATGGATATGAACTTCAGTTTGTATCACGCTGACACATACAGGCGGGACCTCTTGTGGCCGGTTGCGGTGCTAATTGCATGGTCAAAGGCACATGTCATTTACGCTGAGCAGTCACCCTTTTGATGTTTTTTAAGTTGTCGGGCAGTCATTTAAGCATATTAGCAGCTCTTGCAGGGCAGAGGTCATGCCTTCGGGCTACATTACGTGTCTGTGTGTGCATGCACAGATGTGTTTGTGTGTGCCGATGTGTGTGTATCAGTGATTTATGCGTGTAAAAACAACTCCGTCTCACTCTAATGACTCTCAGGCTTTTGAGCAGCGGACTTTTATGGTAACATAATTACCCCTGATTGTTTTTATTTACACAGTGGTGTACTTTTCTGCTGTGTAAAAGCCTGACATGAGAACCTGGCACCAAGCCGCTAAATGCAATGGCCAGCGCCATAAAAATGGCCATCATACCTCAGAGAGCAAAAACCTTTTTTAGGGCACCGGGTCCTCCTTAAGATCTGCTGTGAGAGAATGGACCCTCAGTGCGCTTATCGTGTAAAATAAACCCCAATGATGGAAAGTAATGGCCGGGTTATATGAGAATGCACGTGTGAGGTAGAGACGGGAAAACTCTGCTTCTTATCACGGTGCTAGACAGAAAGGAGTGAGACTGTACTTAACAGATTTAGACGGGCAGTGAAGCCCAGCACCTGGACAGAGGGACTACGGGGAAGAGAGTTGTATCTCGAGTTACAATGCAGCCGGCTCAGCCCGCGCAGATGAAACAGAGAAAGCTGGCAGAGTAGCGTCTGCCTCCTGATTCAGATCGTAAGTGTATCCCATTTGCATTCAACAACTTCAGCAGTTCCGCAGTTTTGCCAAACTCACCCCCTCATGCAGCATTCTTTTTTTTTTTGGAGCCACACCGAAAGAGCTCGGCGGAGATGAAAAGATTTAAAATGAGTTTACTCTGCATAACTGATAAAAGGAGACCGCTGGCTGTTTTTTAGTGTTTTATGTTGGAAACACATTTGTGCAGCGCAGCGGTACCTGACGCTTTCCTGATCCCGTGGCTGATGATGGACTGCGGATCAGACAGTTAATTTAGGCCAGATAAAAGCCTCTCATCTCCGCTGAGGTAGATTACTGTAATAGCAGCCTTTCTCATCTTTTGATCTTTTTTTTAAACTGCTGCGTTGCTTCATTTGCATGTGTCAGAGATACAGCTTTATTTAGGGTGCTTATTAGTGGGAACAGGAAGGATTCGAGATTCTAAAACCTGAGGCAGATTAGCACTGACCCCCCCCCCCCCCGATCGTGGTTGCCGTGTTTTTTCCCCACATACATTTATAAGCATATTATTTGAGTGCAGGTACACACGTTCAATAATATCGTAAACACACATACATGATTAAGGTGTGCAAAGACGTAATCTAATAAAGCTGTGTGCACACAAACAGACCACACAGAGAGCGAAAAAACCCACAAACTCACAAAGTGATGCACAAATGCATAAACAGTGTATTCAGAGACACGGAGGGGTGCATAGACAACAACCACAACACACACATATACACTTCAGACAAACACAAACATTCTTTCATGCCTGCCCCTCACTGACAGCATGCTGGTCTTCTAAGCGTTCTCTCAGGCCTCGGCCTGTCATCCTCCTGTCTCTCCCCGGCTGCTTCGCTCCGGCAGATATGGTCGATGTGGACGTGTACTTTGTCCAGATCATCCGTGAGATGAGATGAGAGGAAGTGGGAGGTATTGTTCTTCCTGTTGCGCTAAGCCCCTGGGCGATTACCCTGTCAGGAAGGAGAACTCAGCGCCAGTGCCGACTGCCATAAACCAGTGCTAAATCCCAACTGATCGCAAAAGAGGCCGATTTTACACTTTAGATTCCTCCCATCTCTTAATGCGGCCGATGAGGCAGAGGATCTTCGCCTCTCCCTCATCTTATCCGCCGCTGCTATCCTCCTCAGCCGGTGGCGTCAACCCCTAAGCTTGCGCTGCGGGGATAAGACTCAACGCCTTGTCAGGCCAGATCAATGTGATTTTACAATGCAGTCCGAGTGAGGGGCTCGTAGAGCCAAGCGTGGCTGAACAACAGCACGCGGCCCATTCCGCATGCTCAGGCACCGCGCTCAAAAGTGATTCTTACCACTTCTATGTATCTAGCTTTCTCAAATAAGATACCGCAATCTAACAACAATCTCGTACACAAAACCCGCCAACTGCATCTCCTAAATCTGACTACCTCACACATACCTGAACTATCTAACCCCCCCTTTTTCCCCTCTCTATCTCCCAGTTTATCAAAGGGGTTGATCTCTCCGAATGCCTCATTGAACTCCTCCATCGGTTTATCTTATCTATTTTCTCAGAAACACTCCTCAGGACAGTTTTTCAAATTCCTCCTCAAGTTGTCAAAGCATTTTTTTTCCTATTTTTTTTTCTTAGAAAGATCACCCGAGGATATGCCCCTCCACACACATTCATGATCACACTATCATGTGTGTGCCTGTGTGACAGAGGATGTTTATGTTAGAAAGAAATTAATAAGGATACGGCAATTATCCTATTGCATAAGGCAGTCAGCCATTATGTAAGTGAAATTATTATTAGCTTTCTTTATTGAATTTCTTTCTCTGAAATACTAAAAAAAAAGTGTTTGATTTGAAAGACGGTTCGGGGGGAGGGGGGGCACTGACTGAAGGTGAATTGAGTAATAACAGAAATATCATTCGCCATCAGAGCATCGAGCTTCGCAATGACATCCTCGTCCCCTGCCAAGTCCTCCGCCTAACTTCCTGTTTGGGTTTGATTATCATATAGCGCCGTGCTACTTTATCATCCCCTCCCTCCCTGCGCCTCTCCTCTCCTTTAGTTTTACGAGTGACAGTTGGGAATAAAGTCGAGCGTAAATCTCCGGCAGTAATAAAGCTGCTCAGGCCAGTGTTCCTTCCTAATGCTGGTTCTTCTCTCCCTAATCGCAAATTTGTACTTTTTACAAGACAAGCCCTGACTGTCTTTCATTGCTCCCACTAAGTCATCCTGAAGTGTCAGCTCTCAATCCTGGTTTAAAAGTATCAGTCTAGTCTAGAACAAACACATACGCGAGTGTAGCGGCGCACACCGTAAGCGCACACTTCAGTTTGCTCGTGTGCTGGGCACTTCACAAAAACCTCTAACAACATGCACGCACACACATGCAGAGAGAGACAGACACACACACACACACTGTTCCTGTTGCCTGACCACATTCCTGTAAAGGGCAATCATGAATCTTGGCCAGGAATCTGAGTCCTGAACTGGTAAAGCAGTCCGTGGCAGCACTCCTCCTATCCCCAATAAAATCTTCCTTGGGTGGGCAGGAGAACCCCGCACCTCCCTGACCTCCATCCATCAGAGTGATGGGGAGTGCTCACTTCTACTTATCCTAAATCCATCTGCCCTTCATGCAGACACGTGCAAACTGAGCACATCCACTCCAGCAGCCCACAGGTGTCAAAACACGCTTTAAGCACACAGCCCACAACTATTTAATCGGTCAACTTTTAGATAATGCTGTCAAGTGGTCAGATATTCAACTCCTCACTCATCAGTTACAAATCCTTAATTATATCAACAGCAAGGGCAGACTAATGTTAATATTTGAAGATGATTACGAGAGCAGCCAGAGTGTCACCTAAGAAAAGCAAGTACAACTCACACACAGTTCATAAAAAGTGCCATAATTTTCTATTCTAGGATGCTCCGTGATGCCTCTGCACTTACAAACACATCCTTTTGGTCTACGGTAAGAGGATCCATGCATGTTTCAACAGCTGAGCCTTAGGGGACTGAGATATGTCCCAAAATCACTGAATCATGTCATTCATAGAAAACTACTGATTTCACTGTGTTCAGAAATGTGATCTCTGTTATGACAAAGCAAAGCATTATTAAACTCGTCTCAAAGTGAAAGAGCGGCCAACCTAGCTTAATGCTTGATCCATACTAGATTATTTTTGAGGCCCGTCAGAGGCAGAAATCTGCTTTTATATGTCTGCTTATATGTACAGTTTTATAGCACTTTAAGGTTGGTATATCATTTCTTACTGTGACTTTAAACATTTTCAGCTTTGCACAAAATGTTCTCAAATCAGTTTTCCTCTATTCCAGCAAAAAAAACCCTCTAAACTATAAGAACTGAAAGCCTGAACCGTGTCCTGACTTTAAGTCTGACTAGACCAACCGGTTTCCCTACATCATCCTCAACACAACACTAATCTGAAATGATTGCCTGTGAGATTACAGTTGCCAGGTCTATATTTCTATTCTTGGACAGTTCAAATGATTCACAGTTCACAATAATCCTTATTTTTCTTATACTGGGCTTTGGTGCAGCCTAATCCTCTGTCTCTTATGAGGGAAGAGCAAAATATCCGTAAACCAACTGTCTTCTGGTTGGTTGCCCAACCCAAATTGAAGGTTTAAACAGAAGGTGACAACCCTGGAGACATGTCCTATCGTTGATATCAAACAGATTCAAGAACAGAGAAACCACTGGGAAACTGAGCGTTTAGACCAGTGTGAAGCCTGAGCCATTGGCTAATAATTAGTGTAATTCTACTTTTTTTATTCTGATCCATTGTTAACTATTTAATCCTGTCACAACGATACCAACTTGATTTCTTTCCAACACTAAACGCAACAAATCTGTTCATTTCCTGAGTAAAGTTTCTGATATTCAAGGTAATATCTAGGCCTCTTGTAGTCATTTATCTAGCACATATTCTAGTCTCACATTCTTATTAAATGACTGCCACGAAACTCGGTGTCTACATTTTCACTTGTAATTCAAACAAACTGGAAGATCAGATAAAGTCTTGCAATTTTTTTCTTGCTGTCATCGTAATCAAAATGTGCAAATCTGTATTTCAACAACTTAAGAAAAATAGCATAGACCCATATTATATTTACTCGTGTTTCTAAAACAAAAGATTTTTAAGAAATGTGAAATAACTGAATGAACTTTCAACTCATAGAGTTTATGATAAGCAACAATCAGGTTTCAGAACCAATCACAGGACAGATGACTCTTACTAAAGTCATCAATGACCTACAGATCAACAGCGACTCAGAGTTTCAGTCTGAGTTGTTATACCCATCATTTTTCTCTGATGATCTAACCTCCGTTCACAAATAAGTAACTGCACAGATGAAATCAACTGCTGGATGTCTAGAAAATTTTTAGAACTGGACATAGAAAAGGTGGAAACGAATTTAAAACCTTTTTTATTCTCAAAGGTGTACATTTAATTACTCTGTGTGCATTTTTGTGTGTGGCTTAGCTTGGAATTAATTTCTCTGTAAACTTGGCTTTCTTGTTTTGGTACTTGAAGGGACGGCAAACCTACACATGTTTTTATGTTTCCATCTTTTATATAAGCACATTGAGATGATCTGTAAGGAAATGTGCTATATAAATGCCTTTATTGCCATTACTTTTACATATAACCCAACCAATACTGACTAATTGAAGATTTTTAAAACCAATATTTGTTGACCTGCATAGGTCATATGTCGTCTTCTTTCAAAACATAAACGATTTATCTAAGATTTAAACTTTTTTCTTACTAAGGTAATAACACAATGAAAAAAAATAATCTTGTAGTATTGTCACAAAAAGTTGTGGATTATTTCTTTATGCCCTGCTCGAGCTCCTTCAGCTGGTTCAGCTGTTTTTTCTTATTGCCAGCAGGCAAGTTGTAGAGTCGCCTCTTACACACACTTTTGTCTATTTTATTTATCGACTGCTATATTTTCAGATACTGATATATCCAAAACAACAGCTAACCAATAGCTAATAATGCCCGACATATTGGTAGTTAGGCTCTACTTGTACTTATGTTAACCTTCTTAACCTTGAGTATCCAACTCTAGCAGTATGTATATGACACAAATGAACAAAACATATAACTTATCCCATTTAATTTAAGGCTGTAGCAACACCCTTCTAAGAAAGATGTTATACATGTATTATCTCAACTTATTCTCCATTTCTAATGCAAAGAGACAAACAGGAACAGAAACAGATTCATCCATCCATCTATTTATTTCCCTAACCATTTGAATGAGTACATTTGAATCTAAGTTTAAGCAAGGAGATGCTCCTCATACATAAGCAGTCAAAAAAACCCATTTAGCATTCACGAGTAGCAAAAAGTTGTTTTAAAACTCAAACATCATTCAAATGACCAGTAAATATTCAGCTTGTCAAATATTTCAAGACAGGAAGTACGATTTGCTCTAATAGTGTTAAATGATTTAACCGACACAAAAATATTTCAGGGAATTCCCTGATACTGTGTTCGCTGAACAGAAAACTGACTCCCCTGCTATTTTTCAGCCTTTCATCTCACTCAAGCTTCAGGTGCCAAATATCACGTGAGAAATGAGGCAGATCCCATTAAAGTGTCACATCTTCTCTGAATAAACCTGTAAGAAAGAGTAATGAAAACCCCACTCCAGCAGGAAGATGAAGGCGACATGCTTTATATCTTAAAAGAGAACATGAGTTGTGAGGATCAATACAATAACGCTGTCCTGATTATTTTCCTGATTTCTCTATTTTAATTTATCAAAAATGGTCGATTAAAATTGATGTGCACTCCTTCAAATCAAGTCTTACTAAAAATTATCATTAATTTACTTCTTATTTGGGAGTACTCAGGAATGACAAGTGCCACAGTGTTTGTTGTGATTCTTTTTCAAGGATGGGCTTTTATAAAAAACAACAAAAGAAAGAAAAAAAGCAACAACAACAACAGAACATTAAAATATGTACCGCAAAAGCAGAAAATATCTCAGTAAATGGCTCCCATGACAATATGGTGGGTCATTCTTCAAAAACTGGGAACTCCCCTAATTCACAAAGGCAGCCATCACATTACTAAACCGCACTAAACCACCGTGTCCCACAGTGGCCCTTTTTGGTGATGAGTGAAGTATAGTAGCTTCTTAGATGAGCTTTTAAATGCAATGAACAGCCATCTGAAACCCATCAAACTCAGGGACTGACAGGTTTCTTACAGTAAAAAAAATGTTTTCCTGGAAAATATGCCTGAAAAACTCAAAGTCAGGTGGTCATTTGGCCAGTTAGAGCATGCTAGGTCAAATAAACATAGACCCTGAGGCTGCCACAATGTCAGAGGGCAAAGCAGGAGTGCAGGAAATCCCTCCCACACAGACTAAATATATATTCTGCAAATATTTTTTTTTATGCATAAAATCACCAACGCGCAAAACACTAAACATATAGAACACAGTGCGAAAGCCAGCATGCATATATGTGTAGATTTTAATACTACTACTACTACTAATAATAATAGTAATAATAATGATGCTGATGAATATAAATAAAAAACTGAATATATGGTGACATGGATGACCAAAACACAGATGTAAACACACACCAGTGCACTCCCACAGTGAATCAGAATCTTTCTCACAGAGGTGGGACTGTGGGAACCATGCTGTCACTTCCTGTGCCCGCGGGCCTCAGCCAATCCCCATCAGATAAGAACCACATCTCTACCAATCAGAGCTGGTCCTCATCTTTACACGGCGGGACAGGGGACGCGATAAGGACATAACTTGCCAGGGAAAAAGTCTTGATCTCAATTGTACCCCTCCTTCCTCCCGACCCTCTCCCCCTCCACTTCCCACCAAAATAGTTGTTTGGAGACAAGGTTTCTTTTTGTCTTTTGCCCATAATTACGCTCCCTTTCATCTGCCCCCCTGTTCCCCTTGACCCCTACACTGGGGTCAGTGGCCAGGATATCCCACTCTCCTCGGGCCAATAATGTGCCTTTTAGGATGGATGAAGAGGGGCATTCATGCCAGGGCAGACAGGAGAGCAGCAAGGAGAGTAATCACTCCATCACATTCTGCCCTCGTCTGTCCCAGCTCCTGCCCAAACACCCAAACAGCCTGCCTCACCCCTTACATCAAAGACCTGGACCCAAACTGCACCCTCAGCTCCAGCACAGAGAGTGACTGTGTCACCAGGGAGAAGCACAGCGGTTTAAAATGTAGTTGTGATCATCACGGAAAACCCCGTGAGATGTTTCACAAACACATCTGACGACACAGTTAGAAGATTGCTGTGATTCCAAGAATTAAACTCACATTCGCCTACATGGAAGAAAATCTTACGCATACATACTGAAAGATAAACCTGCATAACAACACCGTCAGACAGATGTTTAATCAATAGATATCTTGGGGACTTTTCCATATGCTATGACTGGGGCAGTCACACAGAGCTTACGTCCATCTGCGCAGTTCCTGAGCAACTATCACAGGTGGTGGTCTGGCTTATGAGCTAGCCCCTAGATGCTGTCTGAGCCACACTAAACATAGTCAGGTTATGTCAACATTATGAATAAATCTAAAAGTAGAGTGCGCCAAAGGAGTGTCACAGCATCTGTCTGGTTCTACTTTCCTGTAAAATGTTGGAGGGCCTTTCTTGACCCTGCATGCAAAGAATAATAATCTAAATGTGGGGCAGTATCTTAAAACACGCCTCAAAAAGAGGTGAAGAATGACTGGAATTCTGCCAAAATCGTCCACTCAGTCAAAATCCCTGCAGCCTCTCAGACACACAGATCAACTGCTACAATATGGCAGAGCTGACAAGTAATAGAGCTCAGACGTGAAAAACAAAGTTTGCTTGTCCCTACACTCTGGAGAACT
Source organism: Perissodus microlepis (assembly GCF_051167445.1). Taxonomy (NCBI): domain Eukaryota; kingdom Metazoa; phylum Chordata; class Actinopteri; order Cichliformes; family Cichlidae; genus Perissodus; species Perissodus microlepis. The sequence goes on from NC_140465.1 coordinate 9,735,138, forward strand.
GAAGCCAGTGTGTGAAATTCAATCTTTTAACCATCATATTTTTTTTAATTTAAAGTTACCAATTGAGATAAGCCATGAAGCTCTAACGTCATTCTTAGTGTGGCCTTGTGTAGCCACAGGCCTGAATGGGCCTTGACTAGTCTTTCCACAGCCTCCCAGCCTTTAGACTTTTACTGTGATCAATAGCTGGATTAATTGCTGAAAGGGTGTGGGGAGGAGGAGACTGAGAAGAAGGAGGAGGAGGTCTTCAGAGCCCCGGGCAAGGGAGGGTTTCAGAAAGTGGGGGTTAAGATGGTGCTGACAGGCAGGGAAAGCTGAAGAGATTTAAAAGGCAAGCAGAGGGGAGCTGAAGCTGGGAGCTGAAGAGGGAGCTTCTGCCTCCCCTCCACCCTACCCCACCCCAGGTCACCTGGCAGCGCACAGGGCAGCGGGCGGTCAGATTAGGATCTGAGAAGGGGAGATAACGAGTTTATTGCCCCCTGGACGGGGCTGTTGGAGCCAAGGAAGGAGGAGGGCAGGCCAAGCAGGCTGGGCAGAATGCTGGTGGAAGCTGTTTCTGTTTGTTTTAACCTGGGGAGATAGATGCAGCCATGCAGGCTCTATATGAAAGCAGGGCAATAAAACACACAGTCGGCATGATTAGAATACCAGCAGCAGCCCTCAAACAGTTACAGCAGCTCATCCGTCACAGCCTCGACACAGATACTTGCATATGCACAACTGCTGGGACACACATACAAACACACACACAAAATATAAGCTCTGTGTAAATCGCAAATCTTTTTCAGTGTGTTAGAAAATAAATACACAAATTGACTCACTGGTCAATGAATAAATAAGATTGGAAATAATTAACTGATGTCATAATTTGGGAATGCTGAGGGCCTGTTAGGACTTTCACCTCCTCATTGATCACCGGCGTGTACTTTTATGTTATCTCCTGAGTTATTGGAAATGGGATAAGCCTGATCCTATTACAAGCAAACACAGAATAACATATGAAATCTATATGTATTTCACACCGCTGTAATCTTTGGTCACTGAATTCTGCGCACGTACTGGGAGCCTGTATTAGCTTTGCGTGTCTGGCCCAGGCACTGGAGGAGAGATAAGGGGAGCGGATATGAGAAATATGAAAAATAGCACTGTGATAGGATGATCAGTGGGAATGAGCAATACGGGCTGCGGTGACAAATGGGACAGGGAGCCAAAGAGGAGAGCGATGCAAAACGGCGTCAGAGCCAAGGACGGAGTGATGTTCCAAGAGGAGTGGAGACAAAACATTTCACCGTCTTAGTGCGAGCGGGTCAACAATAACCTCCTGATATCTGTCATTCAGTCTTTTTCTCCGCGTTCTTATATTATTTAGCTTTGAGTCACTAAGGAGAAAAAACACGGTAACACAGGTGCTTCACAGACCACAATCTAAGAAAGTTTTCATTTTTCAGGGAACACAAATTAGCTTTTTAAATAAACCACATTTAGCTGAGCACTTTATTTCAACTTTTATGGACACTGTAAGATGTTTGAATTGCTTAAGGAAACAATTTAATTAGACAACTGAGGATGGACAGACATCCACAGCATCAAGAGCAATGGGATAAATGGCGCTGATTTTCCTAAAATACACAAGGCCCCCCCTAAAAAAACAAAAAAACAAAGTTTCTCGCTGGCACTTGCTCACACTCGAAAGGATTTGGGGGCCCTGCGGAGCGGCACGTGAGCAGCCCTCTGTCAGCTGTGTTTGCAGTAAGGCAGGCGAGGGGCGCCCTGCATCTCCGAAAGAGAGTGGCGACCCAGGGAAATGGGAGAAAAGGGGGGGGGGGGTCTCTGTGGAAAGGCCAAGGCCCAGAGAGGAGAGAAAAGAGCAGCCACAAAACAGTTTCCCTCCAGAGAGACAGAGAAAGAGAGAGCAAGGGGCAGATAGACAGAGAGAGAGAGAGGAGGGGGTTGCTGGAACAATGCCCCTTCAGCTGCAGGTGCAATGGCTAAGGCGGTGCGTGTGTGACTGTGTGCGCAGGGAGCACTTTCTTTTTTGTGTTAATTGAGCTGATCTGTTGTCTTTTCTCTGCTGCAAGTTTAACTCACAGCTGATTAACATGTGGCCTTTCAGAGGATCTGTGTGTGCAGTGTGTGTGTGTCTGCGTGTGTGCAGGCACAGAGAATCAGCTGCACCGGCGGTAGGAGCGGAGTAATGACGCAGGGAGTGCAAACACAGGCGAACACGGAGCGTTAACTCGATTTGCACTTCTATGGAGCAAAGCGCAATGGTTAACACATCTGAATAAAGGCTTTATGCGCTACGTGTCACAATTGAAAGTGCGCATAGGCGTCGCCCAACCACTAGATTAAAAAGCATCCTCGCAGGATTAAAAGGCTTTATACCTAAGAACAGTGAAACAAGAAGAGTGTAACAAGCAGGCATTCAAGAGCGTGCTCACCTACACTAACTGCTACCAGTGCGTTTAACAGATATGTTACTATTATGAGAGTGTTTCACTTCCAACTTAAACAGAGGTTAAATAAAGCTTAAATAAAGAACTCAATATTGTTGAGTTTGACTTGTAAACACGTTGGCGACTCAACTTAATGAGGCCTGTGGTCCTGACGCCGAGGCTCTGTCCCCGACGGCTGCCCCATGGTGAGAGATCCTCATATTCAGAGCCAACCGCACTGGACGGCCCTGTTTAGACAAGTGGTTCCTATCCTACAAGGTTTGGCAGCCTGAGGGCACGCCGGGGCCGGGCCTCAGCCTAACGCTGTGCTAGAGAGGTGCCCGCTACCACCCACCAGCTTTCGAGATGGCCCTCACCCACAAAGTGAGAGCCCCAGGGCATGTAAGACAGCCCGATGAGGAAGAAACACAGAAACACATGTATGACCTTCAAGAAGACACTTGCTTCACAGCAGAGTGTGTCCCTTGCCCCCCCACCCCATCCCACACCTTGGCCCATCCTTTTCACAGGAGATTATTTGGGGAGAGAGAGCAGCAGAGGCTAAAGATGGGGGACTGCGATATGAAAGTGAGTGAGCAAGGATGTTGAAGACAGAAACGGAGAGATTTTGCTCTCCACCCCTCTCTGCAGATATTACTGCTTAATTAAAAGGGCAGCATGTGCTAAGTATTATTCCAGCTGAGATCACTATCTCCAGCCTGTGTAATAAGATCTTCAGCAGGCTTACAGCTAAATTTTCAAGCAAATTTCCTTCCTATTCTTTGCCCTTATTTCCTCTTAGCCTATGTCTGTTTTGTGCTGTCGCTGCAGTCTTTTTTGCGTGCATGTAGTACGCGTGGGTATGTGTGTGTGTGTGCGCGCGCGCATGTGCCGAGCAGGGCTGTTTTGCATGTTAATTAATGTAATATTTTGTATACCACTCGGGAGCATGTAAGTGTTCTCTTGAATGTGTTCCAATTAAGAAACATCCCTCAGGCGCAAATCGGTTTGGACGCACTGAAACCGTATTTTTTACATATTTGGGAGACAGTTAAGAACGTGAAGAAAATACAGAGTTTGCTACGTGCCTCTAAAGTGTTGAGAAAGATGTTCGGTCCCTGCGGAGCGTTAAAGAGAAGCCTCCTTCTCCCTGACTGTCAGTCCCAAAGCCATCTCTCCCCGTCTCCATCTGCTCTATATCCTGATGATGATTCACGTCTGCTGCTAATGCTGTAAATCCAGAGATGGAGCCTGGCTTGGGTGTCAGGCTGCCTGCTTTTAAATGATCATCTCCAAAACCTTAAGAGTGAAACAGCATTTTGCAGCGCAATCAAAAACCTGCTCCTAACTCTACACTAAATAAACTATGAATTCTGTGTGCACAGAAATTTAAGATAATATTAAGGGAGAACATACTGTGCCCTGATATTTTACACACACTCATATATAGACACACATGTAAACATGACTGCCAAGTCATTCGTGTATCATGGCCACTGGAGTGGTGGCCATGAGCCCCTTTTTTTGCATTTATTTCCAAAAGAGTGGCTTTGGACTCGCATTCAATCATCTGGTAAATTAGTTTAATCCTGCAGCAAATCTGTCCCTCTCCTGGGACATTTCCAGAGGTGTCAATCGGAGATAAGGCCTGTGTGACAATAAAGCCAGGAGAGGAGGGGGCGTGTGTGTGCAGGTTTTTAAGTCTTCCATACATTTGGTGCTATTTGATTTATGAGAGCAAAGAGGAGGATGGCATTTTTTTCTTCTTTAAACTGTTAAAAATAACTAAAGCAATGTTGCTGAGACTCACTGTACTGGATATGTGGGCTAATTAAGTACTACAAGCAGCTGCCACAAACTAAAGACGTAAAGTTAATGTTTTTATGAAAACATTATACATTCATGGGGATCTTGTGATGCTTTAGATATTTGAAAATCTCAGATTGTGGCACAATACTGAGACACATTTCCACTTACAATAACTTAGGACTTATTAGTGTCCTATTAAGGGTTTTTCACGCTTTAGTGTCCAGGGCAAACAGCTGGATCAGTGTTACATAGATGCTCATCAAAGGTATAAACTCACACACAAGTGCGTGCACACAAACTCTCTGTATGTCTCCATTTCCTTACATATGCAGACATACCTCTGCAGATCACTTCTGCCCTCTATTGACTGCAAAAAGGACTGCAGCTGCACAAAGACGGTACAGACTTCTGCGGCTACCATATCCAAAAGTCAGCCTATAAAAAAAACCCTATAAATGGCTGATTTTGGGAGCATGGAAAAATACTAGAAAAAAGAGAAAACTAAAATCTCTCAATAAATATATGATTTATAGAGAGATTAGTTTTACAGCATTGAGATTTGGGAAATGATGCTATCTGTACGAGACAGACAGGCAGCACATAAATTAATCTGGGAAATTAACTTGAAGACGGAGAAGTCTGAGGACACATTTTAAACAATTAAATAATATTATAATAAACATCAGAATCAGAAACAATGAACAATAATTTCACCATTTATTATACATTAATTACAGTAACACTCTAACTCACGCGGTCTCCAAAAAAGCCCCAAAAGTACTTCATTTTTTCATCACAACAAATAAGTACTCTGTGCAGTACCTGAATAGTCTTGGATAAATTAAAAATGGAGCTGCCCCTGAATTTCTCTTAAAAACAATCACATTTTCTGTAACTGAACTTTCCGTGGTAAAAAAAAAAAAAAAAACCCTCAATGGCTTTGACTTAAGTTTTATATAAAAGTGCACATCTAAACCATAAAAAATACTTTGGATTCAGTTATTTGAATGTACTCTTTAAAACTGTGACTTTCCACGAACGTTGGAAAGAGAGCTAATGTGCTGCAGCATGGCATAACACGGAGCACTGAGAGATTTAATGTGAGTCATTTTAACTTAAAAAAAAAGTGGGAAAGGAAACAAAAAGAGCAAAAGAGGAAACTTCAAAATGTTCTTTGAGGAAAATGAGATCACAGACTGCAATTATATAATTCTTGTCAAGTGATGGTGGCGATAGCCTAAGAGGAATGCGCACACACACACACACGGATAAATTCCAGTGGGAGAATAGCCTTCTTGACTGCATTTTTAAATGCTGAAAAGTTAGGGAGGTCACATGGGGGTCAGGTACAGGAAGAGTATGTGTGTGTGTGTGTGTGTGTGTGTGTGTGTGTGTGTGTGTGTCAGGCCCTGCAAACTGGGCCCCTGATAAAAGCACTTATTCTGATTTCCTCTTTTGGTTTTTGTTTTTGTCCATTTGGTCGCTCTCTTTCTAGTTCTGATGAAAGTCAAAAACCGAAGCGTTCCCAAGTTCCCTGATGCCAAGTTGAGATTTGAAGAGCGTGCGTATGTGCTTGTGTGAGCTTTTTTCATGAGTGTGCAAATGTGCTTCGCTGTCTCGAGGCTTTACAAAAAAAAAAAAAAAAAAAATGGCGACAATCTTGATTTGGCTCCTTCACATGGATTACAACGCAACCGCATGATGAACACAAACGTATATTAGAAGAAGTCAGTAACGTGCTATAAACCGAGCATTCATGCTTTGGCCTAAATATCCCGCATGCTATGAATCTCCACATATCCCAGTTTGCAAAACCCATTTACAGTGCTGGGATTGGAGTACAAAGGTTCTACTCTGAGCCCTTGTTATTCATCCACACACACACTCACATACATATACTGTATACACACACACACACACAGAGTAGTGATGGGGCCTCGGGGTCTGCTGCTATGTTCCCAGGGAGCCTCACTGGTCTGATGGAGGCACTTTGTCTGAAGCCGGGGCAGACTGCAGCAGACTCCAGAGGAGATGCCTATCAGCTTCTAGCTATGCTACGGCCTCGAGGAGAGAGGGAGGGTGAGCGAGAGGGAGAGAGAGACAAAGAGCAAGAAAGAAAGAGAGAGAGGGGTGGATACAGCAAAATGCACTGTATAAAAAAAGAACCAGCATCAGTCTGGAAGTTGGGTTGAAATAGTGCTCATTTAAATACGCCAGCATGACATTTTAAAAGCCGGCGTGTTTTTTTTTGTTTTTTTTTGTTTCTTTTTGCGTGGGCCAGATATTGACATGGATGTTTTACTGCAGCAGGCAAACGATTGGAACGAATCCTCAATGGGCAAAGGAAGTTCAGGAGCTCAAATGCCCTCCATTGACAAAACTATAACAGCAGTGTGTGAGATGTTTCCGATAACAGCGGCAGTGGAGGCCATATGAGAGTGTTGGCAGGTAGAGTGATGTATGGTGAAGCTTTGGGAGACTCACCCCAGTGACACGCCAAAGGTCAACAAGGAGCAAGACCTCTCCAGGTGTGGCCACTCGCCTCAGTGCCAAAGCAGACTCCGTGCTTTCTTCGTGCCCAACCCCCGCTTTTTTTTATCCTCGGAAATGATCTCTGACAGTTTAAAATTATATGCAGTTCACACGTCATCTTTCACACTGACAGGTATTGTAAGGTGGTGAGCGATGATAGGAACAACAAAAAGTGGATACAAGGATAAATGTAATTCCTTTCTGCCGTCTTTTTCCCCTAATCTCTTGCTCTCTCTCTGATTACCAAGGCGGTGCAGGGTTATGAATCGGGTGGGTTAGCTGACGTAGTGGTAGACAGATCTAATGCGTGCTGTCTGCTGCATGGCGACTTCTTAGTTAGAGCGTGAGGGTGAGGAGGGGAGAGCTGGAAGGACTCGCACCGTGACCCAAGGATCTCCACGGCCTCTGTCAGTGGAAAATTAGATTACAACGGTCGTACTAGGGGGTGACTGAGGTGGGGGCGTCAAGAAGTCTAAATATGGAGGGCTCAGTATGTCCATAATCACTTTATACAAGTTAGATGAACAAAAAAGACTTATCTCCTCTTTGCTGTCCAGATTGCCTGCGCTGTATATGTGTGAGTGTTAACCTCTGTGGTATCCAGACCAAAAAAACAAAAAGAAAGGAGCACAGTGGAGCACAAATGTTAGTGATATGTCTGAATGGATGGTTTTGACACAGTAGCAGCCAAAACAGGCCAATTTAGATGGTGCCATTCAAAATGTAGCCTTCTCTAGGAAACAAGCGCAAGCACATGACGCAACATGTCTGCTTGAATTACCATTCGACACAATGAAATCATTAAAACCAAAGTGGAAAATTGATTTTGTGTTTCACAGAACTTTTCATAAACTTTTTTTTTTTTTTTTACCAGGTCACAGGATATGTAGGGTTACGTGGCTGCATATGTGATGAAGGGGAGTACCAGCCTGAGCTTTGATAAGAATCATTTACATCCACAGTCAGGACCTGAAGATAATAGTCGACTCTATAAGAGAGAAAAAGAGAGAAATAAAAGGGGGGGAAAGGCAGGAAGGAAGAAGTCTGGTGGGCAGACACTGAGAGCAATCGAGGATGAATGGTGGCAGCAGACGGTGGCAGTGACAAGAAAAGAAAGGGGAAAAAAACACGGGAGGGGCGTGATGGACAGAGACAGAGCAGAAAATTGAAGTACATGTAACATGACACAAATGGACAAAAGTATTTAGCTAATGATTTATTATGAAACAGGGCAGGCTGCCTTCCCCAGCTCAATCCCCCAGCATAGCCCAGGCCCTATTGTAGGGAGATGGAGAGGCAGATAAGCAGGGCTGTAATGGTAGTCAGATGGCAGGTGGGCTGGCCGAATCCGGGGTTAATCACTGCTAAGTGCTGTGGAGAAGGGAGGACATGGGGCCTGGCTGAAACACTGTATCCTGGGGGGCATTGGGAGGCCAGGTAAGTCAGCCCAGGTAACTCACCTCGACAGCTCAGGGAGACAGCTGGACCCTTGCGCTGGTTGGCTAATGGTGTTAACTCAGGAGACTCGCCACAATGATACGTTACATCAACACGCTCCCCTCCATCTCACTCTCTGTCTTGCTCTTTCAAACCATGTTAGGCTCTTTTGTACGTGCTCCATCCTGCCTTATTGCTTGGAGCATTTCCGAGTAACACAAGTGATTTAATCTGTCTGAGAGGAAGGAGCGAATTCTGGGTACCAGAGTAACAAAACAGAGAGGCCTGTGGGCCTTTAAATGGCAGCCTTCTGAAGTAAAGAGAAACAACTTATAGCTGTTTTTATTTCACAGATGAATGAGTATCAAAGGATAACTTGATGCATATTACATTTTTATTCAAAACACGATGCAGACGATTGCAAATAGCGAAGACAGGCCAAAACCGGCATCGCTATCTAAACCGTTAAATTCGGCCCCTCCAAAGTTATTTTCATTCATGTTTTTACTTAAAGTGCCCCCTGTTGGTAGATGTCGCCACGCTGAGCAGCACTAGCCTCGGGCATATATCAGCATAAATGAAAAAAAACAACAAGCAGACTCGACTGACACACCATGAAATGCAGGCCACAGTGCGTCTAAGCAGCAGATGACAAACTCATAATGAAGGCGGTAATTGGAACAACATTTCAGATCCATCGTGCACGTTTTGTTCTGATATCCCTGCCGCCATCGGGACCGTCTCCCAAATCATTCCCAAACGTCCGGCAAATCAAAACAAAACACTGGGAAAGGAACACAACTTTACAGAGCAGTGACTTCTGATGGGCCATTTCTGCTGGAGACTGAAGTCTGTGCGGAGGTGGGCCTCTTCACTAAGGCCTTAACATGAAACAGGCTGCTTACTCTGGGCTATGCTGAGCTGGAAACATTGAAGGCATCGGTGCACTGTTACTACAGCACACGAGCTGTTGTGTTTAGAAATAAAAGCTGCACAAAGGGAGTCCTTGCTGCATGCAATCTATCCTGGCGAAACAGGGATGTGAGGCGAACATGGACCTCCTCGATTTCCAGTCCGACACACACACACACACACACACACACACACACACACACACACACACAGTTCATTCTAAAACACAACTATCACTTGTGCAGCTTATTTCACAACCTCCTCCAATAAAATGGAGTCATCGTAAACAATAAATGAAGTCATCTTGTTTTAGACGAAGGAAAGAGGAGAGGTCAAGTTGAACAGAAAGCCTTAGTTAAATCATCTGCTTGTAGTAAACAGTTGAGAGGAACATCTATCAGCCAGGCACGTGCTGCTGACAGTATAATAATAAGGTAGCAAGAGCTGGAGCGTGCACTTAAAACAGATAAAGAAAGCCACTTCTCTCCAGAGACAGATGGAGAGAGAGAGAGAGAGAGAGAATAAAGAAAGAGGACAAACAAAAAGAGAAAAGTAGCTCATCACCTTTTCTATCAGCATGGCGGGTGGTGTTGGCACGAGCACACACAGTTTCACTGCACACCCTGTTCATAATCACAAGGTTACTGTTCATTGTTCCACACGACCCAGTGGACATGAGTGACAAGGTGGGCAGCCGGACTCTGCGCTACTGTGGGGATAATTACCTCATGACGACAAAGTGAACTTTGATGTAGAGTCTCCTGCTGTAATGCTTTAATGACCTTAGAGCTGGTATTTCTGTACTTCTCTGTATGTGTTTGCGTGGAAAAAGCATGCACATGCTCCACACACATACATAGGTGCTGTAAAAGAGGACACACAGGGTCTCTCACGCACACACTCACACACACATACTAAGCTTGAGCTGCCAGTAGGCTTGATGTCAATCAAGTGGGTGTCTAATTAAAAGTAACAGGAGGAAGCTGCTGGGGACAGCAATCGCTATCGGACTCCCATTTTCATATGAATGGCCTTTTTTAATTAAACTCAACAGCTAATAAGCCTCAGTATCCAGACCATGTAGCAGTTTAACAGACAAAGAGCCACAAAGAAACACACACACACACAGAGGATAATGGGGAATGAGAGGTAAAGACAGTAGGATGAATAATGAAGAGTCAGAAGCAGAGTGATGCATTGCCTTTGAACCTGTTGGCTCTCCTTTGTTTGTGGAGGCGCTTTGCCAGCAGCTATTGTTGTCAACAAAGTTTATTTAGCGCTGATGGTATTAAAGAACACAGTCCAACAGAATTTGCCTTTGCCATTAGACAGGAAGAAATGAAAGAGGGGTAAAAGCAAGAGCGCAGAGCACTATCGCGTCCTCAGATGAAAAGGAGAGTCTACAAACAATTTGGGCACGTGTGTGTGAGTTACTCTGCCTCACAGCTGAAGGCTAATTCTAACCGTGTTTGAGTTAGGGTGACTGGATCAAACATAAAGCAGCATTAAAACGAAAACAGCTGTCTTTATTTAAGACGAGAGAGGCAAAACAATAAAGTGTTTCACAATTAATTTGGTCGTGATAAAACGAAACATTACAGAAGTAAACTGTCACAATAAAACGCAATCGTATCCATCGGTGGATTTAGCAGCTATTGAAATAAAATGAAAAGCGTATGATTCAGCGGCGTTGTTTTATTCCTTACTATTGTAATGTTGGGATTTGCACTGCCAAGCTCCTACAGTAACATTTATCAGCTCTAAATAACGCTTTGTTCACGACCCAGACATAATTAATGCACTGATCCTCTTCTATAATATAATTAGCAAGCCACTCAAATCTGCTATTTTTGAAAAAAAAAAGAAAAAAGGGACAGATTTTCTTCTTCATCATCCCTCGCTCTTACATCAACAACATGCCAGCAATCGCAGATAATCACGCCAGGTTGCCAAGACGTGTATGAAGAGAGAATGGGGACAAAGGGCTAAATAAACGCGGCGTATGATTCCCATACTCCTAAGATTTCTCTGTGCAGGAGATTATGGTTCGGTTTTAACAAACAAGACAAATCTCCATTTTCCCAACCTTTTACAGCAGATAAAGGGTCTTGGATCCCTTTTCCACACTAAATCCCAGATCAACTTCTCCTTAGCTATTCAAACCACCCAGCAGGTTGTTTCTAAAAAGGCTTGAAAGTGAGCAGAGAGATAGCCAGCCCTGGCATCTCAAATGAGCTCTCTCTGCGCCGCCGTGACGTTCGCGCGACTCGCTAATTCTCCCTCTTTCTCACTTCTTCAGAAACTTTTAACATCATGACCCCGAGAAACATTTGCAAACTATAACAATAAAATTAACATGTAATGAGCAAAATAATTGCACATCAAACGCTGCTCGACGGTGGAGCGCGAGCTCGGAAGAAAGGGCCCAATTTACAGATTACATGGCTCATGACTACCGAAGTTCAAAACACAGAGAAATTGGTTGTGAAGTGAGAAAAAAGGGCCCTTCCAAAACGACTCCGAAGCATTCTTTAAACTTGTGTAATGGATACGCTGCGGGCAACTGGGCGAATTTACCATGCAAAGAATCTCCATTCTGCACGCAGCACTTCAAAGGAGAAAGGAACTGAGTTTCAGGGAGCCAGTGGGCACGGGGAGAGGGGGGAATGAACTCGGCGATGCACATTTGTCTCCTGGAGTGACAGAAATTGGCGGGGGGTGTTCAAAATGAGAGATTTAGCTGATCTAGGGCAGAGTAGTAGTTCAGTCAACACCACAGTGCTTCCCCAATCTTCAAAAACAGAAGAAAATCATAATACAGAGAAGAAGAAATGCTGAGAAAGTTAAAATGGAAGGCAAATGAAAAGTCAGAGAGGATGGGAGACATTTTTCTCTCCGCTGCTAGCAAGAAAAAGCGAGCGAGAGAGAGAGAGGGAGAGAGCAAATGAAAGACGGAGAGATAGAAGATAGAACGAAAGATGGCTCGGGCGTTATATTTTTCTCTATCGGGCAGCGCTCTTTTATGTAGTGTTGGTAGAGGAAGTAGAGGGGAGCGAGAGATTACATTAGCAATGATAAAGTGACCAACGCCATGCCGTGTCTTACCATCAGATACACACCACCACAGACTGCACCAAAAAACAGTGCAGAGATAAACCCTGGACTGCGGTGGACAGCTGATATCGCATACACGTCTGATTTTGCCAAAATAAAAACCTGGTGTGAAATGCTGGGGCTAAATTGTGTCAACGTGACTTTATACTTGTATACAGACACACGAAGCTGTATATTTTTGTTGCTTTTAAAGGTTCTTATCGCTAAAAAATGCTGAAAGTAGGCCAAAGAAGCTGCATGCTAAAATGCTGAAAGGTCAAAAAGTAAAGAGCTTCCTCAACCAAACCAAACGTACCAAACCAAAGTGCTCAGAAGAGAAACTTCCCTCGGTCCCAATGTTTCGTGCTCAGTTCTCCCATCGCCTCCACTTTCACCCCTCACTCGCTCCGTCTCTCCTCCATCCCCCCCGTCTCTGTCTCACAAGGCTGTATCCTTCTCCCTTTCCTGGAGTCTTATCTGATGGGAGCTCTGCCACTGTTTGCATAAAACACTGTTTATAAGGGGTTGCATATGTTAAAACATTAAAGCGCACACTAGAGCACATGCACACACACAACTAGTGCTGCGCGCAGACGAGTCGCGCTGTTATGAGCTTGCTAAAAGCTGTGCCACTGACATGGAAGGGATTTGTTCTTCGTACATATTATGGGGTACACAAAACAAAAATTACACTGAGCACAAATGTTTAACAGCAGGCCATTGAATTACTAAACTCTCACCCGAATGCATTAATGATGTCGTATCAGCTCAGTTTTGTAGTACAAGTACACCAAGCTCAGCTGAATACTAACAAGGAAATCTGGGCTCTTAATTGATTTATCAATTATCAACAAGGTTTTCAATTTATCAGCTAACAGGTTCAGCACTAAATGATCAATCCCAGAAATGGTTACTATATATTAAGTAAATTTAGTATTTGTATGTGCAATGCCATTTTTAAACAAAGACAGACGTATATGCGTAGCATAGATAACAATGCAACTGCTGTTCACTAACGATGATAGCAGCAATTCACGCCATCGTTAGGTCTTTTATGAGATTGGATTATCCATTCACATGATCATTATATTAGCTTATTCTGCTCTCTTTGATAAAGCAGAGGCCAGTGATAATTGCTGTGGCTGCAGCTTACACAAACCATTAGTCTTTCCATCAGTCTTGCTTCATTTTCCATATTTTGCCCAGTGTGCCACTCGCCTATTGCACTCAATTAAAATTCCACCATTTGTTTTCCCTCAAAATTAGGTTACTTCTGCAAATTTACACTAATTTACTTAACTTGCGCAAATGTCAGGCTCCAGCCGTTCAAAAAGCCCAGCTGTTTGTTTAACACGCAACTTGAACTCTGTGACTTTTTACGTCAGCCCTTCCTCCGCCGGTTGCCTCTCTGTCTCCATCCCGCTCCCTTAAACCCACAAATGACCCATTAATGCTTCATGTAGCTTAAGCCAGAGGCACCTTCCCCTTGGGTTGAAACTGTGAACTAGAGGAGGTTTGATCAGCGAGTTGTATCAAAATATCAAAATGTGGTTTCGACTGGTCCGCCACAGAACTTCCTGGGGTAGTTTTCCTCTCAGATCGCACCTCTAGAAAATGTCTCCCTGATCTCCCCGATGCCAACAATGGCTCTCTATGCTTCTATCGGTCGTGTCAACACGTCTTTTCCTGTGTGGACAGAGCCCTTTAAACTGAACAACCAGGGAGTAAGGTTCCCAGGAAGCCGAGGAGTGAGAGTTGTGTATAGATTGGAAAGGGTGCTGTCAACAAAGTCGAGCCTTCTGCCCTGACTCGTGACCCGACTACTTCCGGGTCGTGTCGCAATCGCCCTCCTGAAGGTTATTCAGAGTGCCAGCAGTGTTTCACATGACCTCCAACACATAACATTCCTCAGCACTAAAATCATGAAAAGCTTTTCCTTTCCCTCTCTCTCCTCTCTCCCACATATTGCACTTGTCCACTCTCTGTCTGCTTGTGTCACATCCGATCATGTCAGTCTAGCCACACAGACTGACTGAGATGTTGGCTGTGTGATGTGTGGACTTTAAGCTATGAAAGGGAGGCGGGGCGGGGGGGAAGGGGGGGGGGGGCAGTGTTAGCAGCTGGGTCATTGGGGTTAATGAAGATCATAGCGAGCCTAAGGATCTTTCTTTGGGCACGCGTGACTGAAGATCATCATCATTAGAGCTGAGAGTTATGCAGCTATGAACTCATGATGAAGCAATGATCATGCTCATTTGTCATGTCTATGGGGTGTATAACTCATTCACTCAATGAAAGTGTCATGCTTTGACACTAATAAATCTGATTACTTTGCTTTGCAAGTGATATGCACTCAGACCACTTCATGATGGGCACAGAATGCACTCCTATAAACCGCGCCCTATGAACCAAATTCTGCTTTTATTTTTAAAGTGGTGGTTACGATGGTGCATTCATCCACTCCATTAACAAACACGATGTAAAAAAAAAATTACAAAATTATAAAAAATGTAATGCAACACAGTACAGTAACCTTAATAGGTTGAAATTGAAATTAGGAGGTATTTTAAGCAAATTAAACCCAGATACTGTTCATATATAAGAGAAACAGATGAAAACATCTGTTACTGGCTTATTCAGTTAATCAAACAAAAACAAAATACTTCATCATCAGGTTTGAATTGCTGGACTTCAGTACCAGCACCCGATGACATTTTTCTTCGTAACTTTCAGTCACTCTGAAATTGATTTTCTGTAACAAAATAAATGCATAATTCTAAATTGGAATGTTTAAAACAGTTGAAACACCACACAAAAGTAATGTTTTCCTGCCATTGTTGTCACGGCCAACTTTTTATTTTTGCGTTTAGGTTGCTTTTTAAAAGTCTAGTCTTTTCAAGCTGCTGACAATTAACAAAAAACTAATTAGAAATCATTTTGATAATTAGGTGTATGTGACATATCCACAGAATTAAATCACAAAATTTCAAGTAAGTTTTGGATAATTGTATTTTTGACAATATCGAAACAGCTACTGAGTGTTTTTTTTGTTATTGTTGATTTTATTGTTTGCACCAATAAATGCTGCATGTCGGTTCAAACAAACAAAGGCCGTCGTCTATCCTTTTTTCCAAAGGGCTACTGTCGCTGATGATAGACTTGCTAATTTAAAGTGTGATTCTACTGCCACAGGCTGCTAGCAGCAGCATTATGGTGCAACAGTAACACAGCATAAGTTAAATTGCAGAACAAAAGTAGACTAAGTAGTGTTTTCTCTGGAAATTTTAACGAAAAATATCACATACATGCTCAGCACTTCATCTTGATAAGGACATAAACTAATGTAACTTTGTAACTCTTAGGAGCCTGCACAATATTGTTATTTAATAAAACTGAAAATGAAAAATATTTTCCAACTCGGATATTTTATCTTAGGATTAGTTTTTTTTAACCTTTACACCTTTAGCAGGAGCAGTTTTCTCACATATTTTTGTAAATCGTTGTTTGTTAGAAGTTGTTGAAGTAGCTCTTTTTACTAAATCATCATCAGGCTGACACGCGGCTCTCGCTGTCAGACGTGTCTGGGCTTGTCTCGTGTGCTAGGGAATGTAAAGTCATGGCAACTCTATATCATCAGTACTGTGACATGACACATGTCTTATGACAGTATCATGGCTGATATGATATGACTCAGCCCTGCTACTAATAAATTCAATCTTTTAGTTAATTTTCAAGCAGAAATTCCAAACATCCCCTGGTCATAGTGACTTTGTTATCATATCATTGGGTTTTGAGCAGTGGTTCAGAAGGGCTTTCCAAATTACAAAAGACTACTTACGCTATTTTTCACATTTTATAAACCAAACAATAGCAACAACTAAGTATAAGATGTTAATCTTCTTAATATAATGATCACAGCGTACACACGCACAGATATATATCCAAATTAAACTGCACGAAAATCACCAAAAATAAACATATTTCTAACATCTGTGTGTCTTAAAAAAACGATTATAACTTTTTTGATTTTTATATATATTATGTTAATTCCATCATCCCCCCTGTGAATGCAATGTTCTGTTCTCTGTTTGTGTTTCTTTCACAGGTCACTTTCAATATACTTTGCCAGTATGCAACTTAACAGGCACCATAATTTGCTCCCATGTTGAAATATAGAGCAGGTTGCTGCTAGTGTTTAAAAAATATTCTGTATTCATACAACAGTGCATATGCGTGAAAACTCGTGTAAGAGTAATAATAAACTTTGTATCAGCAGGTTAGATGTGTACAAGCATCTTCATTCTTAAAATCTAACTTTTTTCATTCTCATTTTATTGCAAACATGTCGTATTATACTACATTTCATTCTATAAAATAGCCCACTTTGTCATTTACTCTAGTTTGAGACTCACAGAGAGCCTTTAAAGTTCTCAGTGAACCCCGCGTTCTCATACACAGGCAGTCATGTCTGAACCCTTAGGGCAGATCAGAGGTATTGGGGGTGGACTGAGGTCACGTGATGCGTTCCCACAATTTAAAAATTCTGCATCAACAACAGGAAGTAGACTTTAGCAATGGCCTAATGGACAGTCATTATGCTTTCTGGCCCTGTTCACTCTCATTTGTTCTTCTAGTGTGAGAACATAGAGCTTCTAGCCCCCCGGCATATAAAGACAGTGATATCTGCACTTTGTTCATTATGCTGCACAAGTGATAGCCCATTTTCTCATTTCTTGGCTTTTATTCGTTTTAATTCATCCGCTAGTTGAGCCATTTCCCCGACCGTGCTGCTCTGCTCAGTCTCCAGGTCTCTACTCTATCTCTTAATTCCCCTGTGATTGGTGGAACTGAATGAAGCACCAAAGAAATAAAAAATGCATCTGCAAAGTTTCTACCGCTGCAAACTATTACTAAATTGTCTGTGTCTTTAAAGCCAAAAAAAAAAAGAAAAAAGGAAAAAAAGCCATTCATTGTGTAAGGCTACACCGTGTTAAAAAATTTGAGCATGTGGAGAGGTGGCAGTGATGAAGGCGGGTAATCAATGCACGCCTTTCCTCAAACACAAGACAACTTTTAATTCCTCCATTGTCTTTCTTCCAAAGTTAGATAACCTAGTATTGTTTGTTACAGCTGCTGACAGCGTTCTGTCTTCCTGTCTCAGCACCTGTCCACATGACTAAAATGGCCATGGATGGATAGAAGAAAGGCTGAAGCGCAGGCAATACGGCCGCAATTGTTAAAGTACGCTTGAGAGACAGCCAAAAGAGACAGACCCACCAAAGTGGGCCAAAAGAAAGCTAACTGAATGGTATGCGCATGATGTGTGTGTATTTAGGGGGCAGCGTGGATGGGAGATGTCAACATTTTTCCTTCAGAGTGCCCATCTCCATTTGCATAATTTCCATTCCCCGCGGGCCACAAAGAAAGGACGGAGATGCTCATACAAAACCCAAATTGACGAGGGAACAATGGTGGCCTGAAGGGTCATTTTGCGGGGGGCTAAAATTTTCTAAATCAAGGTTTAATATTTTGTCAGGTTAATATTGGAAAGGCACTACTTTGCCAAAGCTCAATCACACCTCGGCTTTGTCTGATTCGACGAGCAAAATACTCTGAAGGTGAACAGTCGTCAAATATTCAAGAAAGAAAAAGAAAGAAAACAAAGCCTTTCATTTTTTTTATGTGACAGAATCGTACGATAGTGCTGGAAGACAAATATGAAAAGCATGTGAGAGCGCTCAGAGGATGGTGGGATGGTGGACGTATCAGTGATTAATGCTCATCCTTCCAAACTTGGGTTTCAAATGCATAATTCAGCAGAGAGGACCCCTGAAATCATGTAAAACGTTAGCTTGTATGGACAAATGTTCAACAAAGGTTTGATTTAACTGAAAACAAAAAAATAGTTGCAGTTGCTCTATTGAAAGTTTTCTCCATTGGGTAAAAGGGTACACACAGCTGGCAGAGGGGCAGGTGTAGGGAGTGAGAGTGGATGATGTGAGGGCGAATGCGAGGGAGGGCAGGCAGGCAAAGATGGATGATGGATGGTGTTGATACAGAAGGCAGCAGCACTGCTTTATCTAGGCAGCACAAGGCAGACTTGCTGAGGTGATGGGTGGGCTGTCAGCCCTTTGTTTATGGACCACGGCCCATCTCCCATCTCCAATATGCCCCAAAAACTAAGATCATTCAAAAATAGGCTACTACCTACCGCCTTTTGTCTCTCCATCTCCAACTGTCACCCTTTTTCATTTTATGCTTTGACAAATGGCGTGAGGGAAGTTTGTTTCAGACGTACAGAAGGAAAAAGAAGGACTCTATAACAGAGTCCATTCAATTTCTCTCCTTTGATTGGCAAATGTGGGGGGAGGAATAGAAATATTACATTCATTACGATCATTTTAACTTTTGATTATGGACTGTGTCTCTCACACGTTTGAGTCGACGGAGGAGGGCAGAGAATAAAGAGAGACAGAGAGCATAGGGAAGAAGTGAATCTAATCCAACTACATCCCCACGAGTTGCACGCTTCCAATTAACAACTGCTTGGTTTATCAGTCTCCAACGGGTGATTGCTGTTTTTAATCATTTTCTTTCTCTACACGTTTTTTCCCCTCCCTCCACTCTATCAGTTCTTCCCACTCTTATCATCTAACCCCCTCCCCGTGCTGTCTCGCTTCCCACCCCATCTCCGTTGAGCGCTGCCTCTGTTTCATCGTTGTTCTCGGGGAGCTGCTCTCTCACGCTGAGTCCAACATTAAAGCCGCGTCTGACTATAAAATAAAAACTTTGATGTGTGACTTAAAAACCTGCCTGCAGTTATTTCTCGACCACTGACGCAGCACCTTCCACAGTGAATTATCGCACAAAAGTGAATGAAACTCCGAAGCTATTGTGTGATGAAGACACAACACCTGAAAAACAGGAGAAAAGAGCAGAGACCCGTGCACTGACCCACGGTATTAGGTAAAGCTTGAGTCTGTGGCTCTCGCCTGTTCTCCTGACTCATCTGGAAATGTAAGGCGTCTGTGGCCCTTTACAAACATCTCCCCTTTCAGCTGCCTTTGTTAGTCTGATTGATTTGAAGACCTGAAATGTGCCTGTCACCCTGATCGATCTGTCCATTTCACATAGGGAGGGTGGAGTTATCCCTCCGCCCGTTGGCATGGTAATAAATGGGGGCTGACAGGCAGGTGACGGAGCAGCAGTTATGGCTTCTTTAATTTACCCGACGCCTCACACTGACAGAGACTCATAACAAGGTGACACGGCGCAGTAATGGTTACGCTCAGTCACCTCTTGTCGGGCAGAGAGATGGGAGCGGGGGCGGAGGTGTATGATTTGTGTGGATTTGGTTCGTGTGGCGTTCGCTGATTCGACGCCGCTGCCTCTCCTCCCTCTGGTCAAGGTGTTATTGAGAGCGGAGCCGTTATCTCTGTCGATGAGGTCGCCCGCTGCCTCCCTAACGGGAGCAGAGCAGCCACACCAATCCCCGCGAGCTCAGCAGTGTGTCTGGGTGGGTCGTTGCTAGCCACATCCTCCTGGGTGGGCCATAACTCATCCTTATATGGGGATAGGGCCTTATCTCAGTCCCCCTCCGCAGGCCTGCCCCTCGCCTGCTCTGTCTTGGGGAAAAGATTTTCTGGTGCCCCGGTGTGTGAGTTATAGTTGGGGTTAAGGTGACTGAATGGGCCAGTCTTTCTGGGTTGTCTCCGTGAATTTATGTCTGTGTGGGCAGAGGAATGTGGAGCTGCACGCGTGCACTGTGATCCTAAGATTTATTCATCATGCAAACACCCCTAAGTTGTGTATGCCTCTATTCTATGAGGTAAAACATTATTGTCACAAGTTATTCAATCATGTGAAGGGCATCGTTACAGTTACATCTGAGGGTCGTACCCCACCACCACCACCTCTGCATGCACATGCACACTCCCCTCACCCACCTACCCTATCCTCACCGCCTCTCTCTGTCATCTGGGCCTATCAATCAAAAATGTATTAAGTCCGGAGTCGGGGCCGATCAAAGGCAGAATTCCTGGGAGGAGAGCAGATAAGGCCTATCTCATTAATAAGTGCTTTACCATCGTAGGGGCCTGCGCGCCTCGCCACACCCAGCCTGCCTTCCTTTGATATCTAATTATCCATCCGTTTCATTCTGTCAGAGAGGGAGGAGAGGGACGACTCAGTGTCATCACAAGCAAAATACTGTTGCGCGCGCGTGTGTCTGCATGTATCAAGATACGGGCAAGGGGCTGCACCAAAACACTGTGACATGCAGCAAATCCAAACATGCAGAGAGTGGCACATGTAAACAAATGCAAATTAGATGTTCTTGCAGAAGCGGCCGGGCCCGTGTTTGTACGGCACCCCTCCTGAAAAGCTGTCACGCATACAGTGTGAGCCTGAGATGGAGAGAGGGATCTGTTTTTCAAACTGTTATTCCAAGAGCCAATCGCTGCTTAGAAGTAGCTTACAGACCTACCTTTTAACAATCTCTAGGAGCAATGGCTTCTCCAAAGAGCTGAGGAGGGATAAGGTTGTTGTGGGTGAGGAGAGAAACAAGACATTAAAACATCAAGGTAAGATATGGAGGGGAGGGGACAATGGGAGGAGGTTCAGGGGTTAAGAGGATTTTTTAAGAAACACTGGGTAAAGACCAATGGACAAAAGAAGAAGAAGAAATGAAGAAGGAAGGGAGAGGCAGACAGGAGAAATGAGAGAATGGGAATTGGGAGGGAGAGAAAGAGCAGGGCATTCTTTTCCCTCCTCTCCTTGGTTTTCTGTAAGAGTAGCTCAGGAAGATAAGGCTAAAAGGTCCGTCAGTCTGTTGTGGAACAATTCGTTCTGTGTCTCTCTCTCAAGATACTGCCTTTCTCTCTGTCTAATGGCACAACTCAGATTTCTAGCGATGCCTCTTGTGATATGGCTCATCTCTGGTGGCACAGTTTACTGACATCACTTGTCCAATACAATATAGTCCCCTGCAATAAAGGAACAAACCAGCCTCGAGTCTAATGTGACAGAAAAATTCTTAAAACACTTTGGGCTGTATCTCTTTAAAGAACAGCTCTTTCTTATAGCTAATATTCAAACCAGTGTCATTTATTGATATAAAGAAAGACTATTCAAAGGCACAATAAAGGGCTGAAATTATGTCTTCATTCAACCAAGCTGTTTAAACCCTCGTCCCTAATCGCTCAAAGCAGAGCTTGGAGACAAACACAAACCAAGGAGGATTTAGAAGAACAAAACCAACACAAAACACAGGCCCACGTGCCTAACAAAGACTCCAAAGTCTGCCTCCCATCCCATGTCCTGTTTTAAAAAGAGACCTTCATCTCTTGCTGTTCCTGTTATGAAGAGACTTTCTTCAAGGAGGCGTGTCAAAGACATGGGTCACAATGTTTACAAAGACGACTTTTAATCCAGTCAGAGCATCCCCACAGCTTTTATTTCCTGTTTCATGGGATTAAAATTAAATGAAATATATTAAAACAAAATTAATTTATGGCTGAAAAACATTTTTTTTTCCAGTTTTAAAGGTTTTAAAGACTGAGCGGAAATCTACAAAGGTAATAATTAGCCAAAGAAGTACATTAGTTTCAATTCTATTTTGCATTTTTCCAAAGAATTTCTAATGCGAGTCCAGAAAACAATGTAAGACAGTCTTTGAATATTATTCAAAAAGACATCAAAAACTCTCAGTTTTTGGTTTTCCCTGTTCAACAAAAGTGACTTTCCCCATCCAATGTTAACACACCACTTTAAAAAAAATCAGTGTTTTTATATGAAACAAACCAAGAGCAAAGGAACAAACAAGAAGTACAAAAAAAGATAAAAAGCCCCCCCTCCACACACACACACACACACACACACACACACACCCTGCATCAGTACTCAATAAAGATACATATTAACACAATCCACTCCCTAGGACCTATGCCTTATGCATTACTTAAAAAATTTATATTTATATAAGGTTCCCAAAGCTAGATGAAGTCTTTACGTTTGCCTCTGTCAATGAAAGTTAGTGTCTCCAGACGAAACAAGGCATAAATGGATTCACCATCATATTGACAGCGAATCCGAATTCTTTCAACACAGTCCCAACAGTGTGGTCTTTGAATTCAGCTTTTTTTTTTTTTTTTTTTTTTTTTTTTTAAATACTCCAAGAAAATAGAGTTTGGGGCATAACGGGACTTTTATATATGTATATTTACATGTACCTTTTTCATCCAGGCACTTAGCATACATCTCCGGAATATTAACAGGACAAGATGTAGCTCGACAGCAGTCATATACGTTTGCATCAACGCCTTGTACTGATACAGTTTAAATATTCTGTGTATCATCTGTTTTTTTTATTTTTTGCCTTTACTACATAGTCAAGTGAAGATGAAACAGGGAAAAGGGGAAACAAACGGGCAGCAAAGAGCTTTGGGTCAGGCGCAAACCGGGGAAGCTGCATTTAGCCTTGTAGCATATGGTCACCTATTCAACCTGTGAGCCAAACCAGGACCATATGTCTGTGAAGGTTCTCAGTCATCTAGGTCATTGTAGTCTAAGTAGCTTGGAAAGAAAAGTGTCTGGACTTCTTTAAGTTTCATTGAAGACGTTTCCCATCTCATCTGAGAAGCTTCTTCAGTTCTAAGAGCAACAAGTGGATAATCCAAGATTTTGCTCTCTACCAGTTGCTCTTAGAACTGAAGAAGCTTCTCGGATGAAAGGTGAAACGTCTTCAAGGAAACTTAAAGAAGTCCAGATGCTTTTCTTTCCAAGCTACTTAGACTAAAACAGCCATAATTCCACTTTGTCCAAGTGATAGCTTCTCCCATATCTATCTTCCAATCACTTAATTATCCTGTGATTATTCATTAGGATACATAGCTAATATCCCATAATACTTACACGTGTCCTCTCCGTAATTTCCTTAAGTGCTGATGACAGTATGCACATTACGTGTTTATTCTTTAAGAGCATAATGAGAACATTATTTTAGCTGTAAATACTTGAAGAAGTGTTTCTTTTGAATCTCTGAGACAATTGGTCAAAGTTGTCTTAGAAAACTATCTAAAGGTGCATTTTGTGCCAGGTATAAACTGTTTATCACCCCAGATAGGTGTAAACTGGGACAATGAAGGTCTGTCAATCATATGTTTCTGTGCAGCATGCCAGACTGTAAATGTATTTTTAAAGAAAGCATCCATGGTAGATTTTAATTCTAGTCTTACCCAGGCTGCGGTAGTGTTGTATGGAAATAGTATCATGCTGAAGTCAGCTGGGGAGCCATTTAGCTCTCACAGGGCAAGTATAATAACCTAAGGTCAGGTCCAGGTTTCCTAATGTTCCATATGAGCCGACTAAATAATCTTTTATAGTTACTATAAAACATTTTTAGTAGCAGCAATGGGATTGTTTGAAAATAATGCGGGAATTTAGACATAATAGTCATTTTTAATATATTTATACATCCAACAATGGAAATACAAGTATTTGTCCTGTTACAATTTCTTTTGTGCATATTTGCCCCACTTGACATCACATCATGAAACAAATGTTAATGTTAGACAATGACAGCCTGAGTAAATGCAAAATGCAGTTTTAAATGAAAAACTAATCGCCCCTAAACTAAACTGGTTGTGCCGCTCTTGGCAGTGAGAATGGTTCTATCAATAACAGCAAGTTATCCATGTCCTGAAGCAGCAAAGCAGCCAGATATAAAGGGACTCAAACCCTCCAAGACGTTCACCTTTTATCTCGTCAGTCCACAGAAGTTTTCACTAAAAGTCTTCGGGATTATCACAGTCGAACCAGGATTTCCCTCTTGTCATCATTCAAAAACAACATGTTTTATTTAATTGTGTTATCTTTGCTAATATTACATTTTTTGGATGGTCTTAAAAATTTAAGTCTGACAAATGTACAGAATGTACAGATCAGTAAGCGTCCAATTATTTTTGCATTTTTTAGATTAGTCAGAAAAGATATGATATAATCTGCAAATACAGAAATGTGATGCTGCCCTAAAATTGTGGAATCCTCGCCTTTTTGCACAAAGCTTTGTTGATAATCGTTTATTAGCTGGGGAGCTTCTGTGCAGATAACTACAAAGTATTCTAAGGATTTTTTTGTCAAATCCAATTTAAACTAATTGGTCTATATGATGAACATTCAGTTGGGGATTTATTTGGTTTTAATATGAGGGTTATTAGAGCTAATCTTAATGAATCTCAAAGAGTTCCTCTATCAAGGGACTCCTCATACAAGATAAGGGCTAGTGTATCATATTTGATCCATACAAATATTTTAAAATAAACATTACGTTTTTTTAATTTGTCAAACGGTTCCATAAATGCTCTGTTTTTAAAAACATATTTTCTGTTCTTTATTTCATGGTACAGGCTTTAAAGGGTTACATTTTTTATAAAACTATCAGGTTCTAATGTCTAAGGTCTTCCATTGTACTATGCAGTACTTCTTGTTCCTCCTCTGATAATGATGGCAGCTGTAGCTGGTCAAGAAATGCATTCTGATGTATATAATGACATATGAAAATATGTAACTGTATCATTTATCTATCCAGGATCCATCCCAAACTACCAGACACAGTCGTTATACTACTTACTGTTAGCTCAGCTTGGATTGTCTTTAACATCAAAGCGAACAATTTTCCAGCCTTTTCCCTCTTGGACATAGTAAGCTTGATTGACCCACATTAAACTTTTAGCCACTTCGTCAGCTGTTAGTTTGTCATAACTGTCTCTAAGAATTAACACAGCAGTTAATCAGTGGATAATCAGCTGCTCTCTGTCTCACTCACTCTCTCACTAACCCTCTCTGTTTCTGACCTGTTGTGTATCTGCCTGAGGGTTTGAATAACTGTCTGGTGCCAGGCTGCCTCACCCCAAAGGCCTTGTGGGAGATGAAGAAGAGGTCAGCAGAGGTGTGGGGGAGCGTTGTTGGTGTGTGTTAATGTGCGCGTGTGAAAGTGCATGTGCTTGACTGATGCAGTTCATATACCCCGGATAGACAGAGAGAAGGAACGGAAGAAAAGGGTAGTGTTTCACTGACAAGACATGGGAATAGGTGGAAAATGAGATGACTGTACACAGTCATGGAAGCTAGAACGTTTCATAAGTAGTAAAAAAAAAAAAAAGGTACCAAACCATTATTATACACTCACATTTGTTCTCAAAGCTAAGCAAAGCTAAAAGGAGTTTTGATAATTATAAATTATTACATAACACACTCGAGACACAAATGCGGCTGCAACCACATCCTTTCACCTTGAACGGTGACTGGGTGTGAGAGAACACATCTGACCCACATGCACATGAAAGCGAAGTCAGCTCACTGGAATGAACCTCTGATAGAGCTCCAGGGTTGCCTACCTGGGTGGCAGTGTGCCTTGCCCTATATCCGCGAATGAAAAAGTCTGGTTGTGATTTGGTTCAGCAGACACGAAGAGAGAGCAGAATCTTCCTTCACTTTCTTTTCTTTTTTTTATTCCCAGGATGCCTTGGCTAACGTGGGGTAGGAAGGGGTGACAGAGAGGTCAGGGGGGCTCCAGTTGACTGTGCCCGGAGGGGGAATCCTGGGGAGGGATAGTAGAATAGTAGGTGGGTGGAGGGGTGGGGGTATCCCTCAGGAGCTTGGCCCCTCCCAAAACAAAACAAATAAACAGAGTGGTCCTCTGATCTAATCTGGCTCTAAATCTGCCCTCCAAACAGACTGCCTGGAAAGGCTGCGACGCCGGACAGCGGCTTGTCGTATCTTTTACAGCAACTTTAAAGTAGCATGACCACAGCGCTTTACAGGCTCTTATCACTGTGATTTTACAGTAAAGCCGAGGAAAACACGTTTACACTGATGCAAATATGTAATCAGTGTAAACATGAAGGGTACCTGCAATATTCTCCAAAGACGCACTGTATGTTTGACTCAACTATTACCGCAGACACCTAGATTGAATTCACTGACATTCAGTCATGTAGGATTATTTCCTGAGCTACTGCCTGAGAAAGCTCAGTGTTTGGCTCTTTAAATTCCCGCTCCAAACACTGCTTGTTTTTCTGTGTTTTGAAGCTTTGCTACAGTTTAGACTGTGGACTAAACTTCTCACTGTCGAACTGCTACCCCAACACAGCGTTAAACCAATTCCTCCTCCTTAGCCGAGCGCCCACCAATCCCAGCGCGGCGTTCTGTCAGCTGACCAGTGAGAAAAGATAAGGGTGAGATTAGACCAATCAGGGGTCAGGCTGAGGTTATCACAACCACTCCAAAACTAAAACAGATGGAGAACGGAGCGCAGCACAACTCAACATCTACTGTCAGACTCATATTTGTAGGCCATGTATTCTCTCGCTCTGCTGGGCTGGAAGAATGTCAGGCTTAGTTTTGGTTTTGAATTCTGGGTCATGTTGCTTTAGCAAAAGTCAGAGGCATACGATACGATACATGATAAGATTTGTAAGTCCTACACAGTAGTTAAACCTCTTCATAGCTGCACTTACATACAGATGCACATTGAGGCAAGGTTTTATCAAGTAAAATTTTAAAGTAATCATTTGTTGTGACCCTGTGATGCCCAAAACTCCCCTCAAGGGAGCAGAAATAAAAACGTGTCCAGTTTGGCTTGAACATCTCTTCTGTCGTCTGTCAGTCTGCTTGTGCCTTTTCCCCCTACTTTGTCTATTTTTGCATAATTGTTTGCTTATTTTCTTCATTATCTCAGCATCTGGAATTCAACTCCCTGCAGTGATAAACATTAGGCCCCTCTCAGTCTCTTTCTCCTTCCTTCTCTCTCCAAATCCTTGCACCTAGATCAGATGTAATTGTGATTAACAACGCTGTGACAAGAGGACACAAGACTTTCGTCACGACGGAAAAGCAAGCAAACAAACAAACACGATGAGATAAAATAGCAAAAATATGTTCAACATCTTATCACAGATGCTAACTGTTTCCGTATGCGAGGAGGAGGAGGGGAGGCGGCGGCCATGGAGAGGAGCGGAGCGGTGCACGTGAGGGAGTGAAAGAGGAACTTGAGAATATCCTCCCTGTGCCTTTGGCCTGCGCCTGACTTCAGAGCTAAGCCCGCTCTCAAGAGAAGGTCAACACCAGGTTCAACTTTTCACCTCGGCAGCCTGAGAGAACACACTAAATACCAAGGATTACACCAAGGTGCGCCGCAATATCGCCCAGCCTTCCAGGGCAATTCAGAACTGACCTACACAGCCCATTTAAAGAAAGGAAATGCATTTTGAGTATAAAATGTCTACTGCTATAGGGTTAGATGCACTTAAGTCTATGAGCTCAAACAGCATTCATAAAATAAGCACAGAAATAAAAGTATTATTTCATTACATGTGTCACATTTAGCCATGTAGACAGTCTACAGTCAGGAGTCACGCCTTGTCCTTTATTATCTATATGTGATTATGCACGTGTGTGCTGGTACAGCAATGTCAGCGCAAGTCAGGTGTAACCGCACCGACAGACAGACGGGCAGTCGGCCGGCTGGCGTCAGCAGCCACACGCCTGTCACGACACACCGCACGGCAAGAAGTCACATACCGCAGCGCCCACACTGCGTGCACACAATGAGCGCTCAGTCTCCCGCATCACGCACCAGCGGCAGCAGCAATGTGAAATATTCACACGGGGACAAAAGGTGGAGAGACGGGTGGGCGAGGGGGGAAGACCTGCGAGGGGAGGATGGAGAACATAGTTTAAGAAGATCAAGTTCAGAATGGAAAGAAGTGACAAGAAATAATAACGTGACAAACTCGGGAGATTTCAGAGAGATGCCATGTTGTGTGACTGAGGCAGGCATTCTTGCGTGTTCGTGGTTTGTGTACAATGAGGAAGAAAAGAGATGATTAACGATAAAATAAGTAAGATGTACATTGATGAGTAAAGAAAAGGACAATGCAACTATTTTTACTTCCATGATTTTCAGTAATAATCAACTTCTGCCTGAAGCAATTAGTTACAAGTCGTATAGAACACAAAGCCTCCTGTATGTGAGGATTTTCTGCTAGTCTCTCTTTTGCAGAG
Source organism: Perissodus microlepis (assembly GCF_051167445.1). Classification (NCBI taxonomy): domain Eukaryota; kingdom Metazoa; phylum Chordata; class Actinopteri; order Cichliformes; family Cichlidae; genus Perissodus; species Perissodus microlepis. The sequence goes on from NC_140465.1 coordinate 9,763,418, forward strand.
TTAACTGAATGTTTCTTGATGGGAATGAATTATTTCATTTACATCTTTAGTTTGGGCTCTGTCATTATAGGACAGGTGTGTGACAATTAACTGATTAATCAAAATCCCAATCAACAGATTAGGCATCACCAATCAAAATAAAAACTTTTTTTCTATTTTGCATGGAAAATTAGCCTTCTTCTTTAAAATATAATATCTATGCTACAATAAAATGTGAAAATAATTGTACTGCTGTACATGAGAAACTGCAAAGTTCACTCAGGAAACTGCTGTATGCAAGCCTGAGTACAGAGCCTGAATTTACAGATACTACATGTTTGAAGTTCTCCTGCACTCTAGTGGAGGACCAGGAGATCTACACTTTAACCCTGCTGCTGCTACACAAACTCCTTGTTAAAACCTCCTTTAATTCAGATTGACTTGATGTTAGTGACCTTGTGGAGATCTGTGAGACGAATGGCAAAGATATTAATATCAGCCATGTGTGAAGAAGTCACTCGGGCATTTTCTGCAACAATGGCCAAACAGAGTACTGGAGTGGGGCCCTCTGACGCTATTGCCCACACTGTGAGCCGTGGACATCTGGTGTTGATCAGCAAAGCTTACACTAACACATACATACAAAGAGATGGACACACATACGCAAACACTTCTGCAAAGAACCCCCTTCAGAAAATCCCTCTCAACTCCTGAACTTCCGACATGACCTGAGTCAACATACTTGCCCTGGACCTGTTGGTGCACACACTGTGTAATAGGAGCTGGAGAGTTGTAACAGTACAAGGAGTTTTCACATCCTTCATACAAGTTTGCACAGCTATTCTTGGTAGTATATCACTTGGACTTCTATTCTCTGTGGCTAGCCAAACCTCAGTCCAAACCACTGGGGTTTTCCCTGCTCAGAATGTGCCTTTGGGGGGGGTCGAGTATGCATGTACGCACAACTGGTCAGTGTACTGTAAAGGTAATCAGTCTGTGTTACCGTATTTAACTAAAATCCATGCATTTTTCTGTTATTTCTGACCACTTTAAAAACAAAATTGTCTGTAATGCTTGAGTAAATGAAACCCCAATTAAAAATAATTTTATTATAATGCTGAAAATTTTACTTTGGCTCTGGCTGAAACTTATTTGAAGGACAATTAAAATAAAAATCCTTTGTGCAGTAAAGACCCCGACTAAATTACAGTTGGCCTCATTAGGAGCAGGGACTGGTCCCCAAGAGGACCACTGGCTCTGAGGAGATCTGTTTTTATACTGGATAAGGTCCCAAAGACACAAACAAAACAAAACCGCGTAGACACACAAACACAATATATTTCAGGCTCACTGCGTTGGGGCAACTACAGCACCAAACCACCAATGCATGCAATAACATACAACAAAACTGTGTGTGTGATTGTTAATAAGACAACTGTCGGAGTCACTACATTTCAAAGTGAACATCCTGATAGCTCAACATGTCCTGAACCTTTCTGCTAAAAATGTGTCCGCTGTGTAGTAAATGCCATGCAGTGAAAGTCGCATGTACATATTTCAGATAAACAAATAAAATTTCAATATTAGACAAATAACCAGAGTAAATACAAATTGCTGTTTATAAATGATGATGTCATTTATTAAGGGATAAAAGCTATGAAACCTATCTGGCCCTGTGTGAAAAAGCAAATCCCCCCTAAACCCAATAACTGGTTGTGCCACTCTTGGCACTAAGAACTGCAATGAAGCATTTGTGATAACTGGCCAAAGGTCTTTCACATCACTGTTGAAGAATTTTGGACCACTCTTCTTTGCAGATTTATTTAATTGAGCCACATTAGGAGATTCAAGTATAAAAGGCCCGTTTAAGGTCATGCTAAAATATCTTAGTCCTGCTGCTTAACCCGCGGGTGCTTGAACTTCAGCACATGAACTGATTCCAGACATTTTTCCATCGATTACAGCAAGTAGTCCAGGTCCTGAAGCTGAAAAAAGCCCTGTTTTATCACACTACCGTCACCATCTTTGACTGTTGGTTAGTTTTACACCAGATTCAACAGGACTTAAATCAGAAAGTTGAACTTCAAGGTGCCTTAAAGCAAATGTGAGCCATGCCTTTGTGTTCTCTTTGGTCAGCAGTGGTTTTCTCCTTGGACCTCTTCCCACGGATGACATTTTTGCCTCTCATTTGTGGATAATGGCTCTCACCGTGGTTCACTGGAGTCCCAAAGCCTTAAAAATGGCCTCGTAACCTCTTCCTGACTGATAGACGTCAATGATTTTGGCATTATGTGCTGGTTTTTGAGATCTTTAAGCCTACTTTGTCTGACTGGTTCTATTTAAGTAATTTCTTGGCTCAACAAGTCTGAAAGTAATCAGGCCTGGGTGTGGCACACTTTTCTTTTGAACAGACCAATGCTCAGGTGGAGTTCTGTATGGAATTAAATAATATCGCCAAAGAAATTGTATTTCTATCCACCGGCTACCAAGATTAGGCCAACTAAAAATCACATTTATATTCGGTTTTGTCCAAACAAACAAACACAAGGTTTTCTAATTATGTGTCAGCGACCGCAGGTATGTTCACTGTATCTGCGCTGTAAGGGCTTTCTAAAGGATATAGTTTCGATTATTTATGACAAAATAATATTAACTAAAGAATAATCTGTAGTCATTAAGAGGTTATACAATTTTGAACTGATACTGTCACTGCCTCCTTTGTGTTTTTTTCTGTTAGATGTTTGTCTCTCTCTTTCACACACACACACACACACACACACACACACACACACTATACAGCGTGATAACCATTTTGCGCTTTTGCAGTCTTGGAAGAATGACGTACCTCATATCCGCGCGTTTAAATCAGGTCTGTCCCATGTTACCTGCCTCAGGTGAGTACCGTGTTCAGTGGGACACTACCTGTTAACAAATGGCTGTACTTGCTGATGGTGTTTGTAAGGGTAGCCTGCACCACCGCAGGGCTCTGGCCTACACATAAGGCAATATTTATTTCAATGTGAGGTCGTTATAATCTTTCCTAAAACAATTCAAAACCGAGTAAACATAACAAAGTAATTCTGGGTTGTTTATGAGATGTGATATTAAGCATATAAAACACGTAAAGAAGACGTTCGTGCATTAGCATCTTATAAGCTAGTGACCAGTTGGACCGTTCGCTTTTTTCTTTGTAACTGAAGGTAAAGGTTTACCTGAGCTGTTTGCCATCGTCTCTCCACGTTTGTTCATTTCAAAGTATTTCCACTGCACCTCATCTCTCTCTGCAGTATCTCACTATTATATGATTGTCCCATTGTGAGTGGTGTATATATCTCTGACTTCCAGTTGGTGGCGCAGTCGCACGTTTATATGAGCTACTAATGATGAATTGAACATGTTGCTGCGCTGATTTACTGAGGACACATGTAAACGATCAGCTGTCGTTAGTACGTCCAACAGTGCTTTGTCAGCATACAATCACAGGTTGTTTTGAGGCTGAAAGTTTTTACTGAGGATGCATGACGTCAACGAATTCAGAAAAGTTATATAGATATTGGTTTTTATCAAATCTGAAAACATGAAGTCACTGAAATAGTTATTGAAATAACGAGTTAGTCATTGTTTAATAAAAAAAAAAAAAGTTTTTAAGTGCACGAGCAGTTACAATGATGCATCTACAACTTACCAAGCACAACTCTGAATAATAACAATATTAATATTATTAATAATAATAATAATAATTTGCACGATTTACACAATTTACACAAACACATCCTTTCACGAAAAGTTAAAAGTTTCGCAATTTAGCATCGTCAAGTTTAGTTTGAACTTACCAAAGACCATGTTGATCCTTTTTGCCATATTCAATAAGCAGAGCCACAAAACATGAAAGTCTTGATTACTATTGCAAAAACGGTAATTAGATTACCGTTACTTTCCCGTAGGAACGCTGCGTTACTGCGTTACTAAAACCGTGATTTTTTTGCGAGAATGTCTCATGACAGTGACGTAAGCGAGTGCGACGTTTGTGACAACAGCTGTGTGCAGATCAACAATGGATCATATATCAAGTGCAGGAGAGAGTATGAGCGTGCAGTGTTTAAAGCGTGGAAGTAGTGACCTTATTTTGAGTTTGATTCCATAAAAAGTGACAAAAACATTAGTGTCCATTGTGCGTGGGAAGAAAACTTCTTTTTACAGCGAAAAAAAACCCTAAGCTTGCAAGCAAACACCGAGTGTGCAACGATGTAATGGGAAATTCACAGAGAAACTCGCGGATTCTTCCACTGACCGCTGCGGCACACCTGCACCAGGGTAAACCTCCGCCTACCCTGCTCCTGCTTTACAGGTGAAAATAGAGCAACAGGACCGCTAGTCTTTGACTTTATTTATTTTTCTGCTGTGTTTTCCTTGCAAATATTTGAAAGAGTGAGTGTAAACACACACAAAAAAATATTTTATGTGCTGGAATATGCAGAAAATAGGTTTAAATGTTAAACAAATTTCTTCCAGTCAGAGAATGTTGCATATAATTTAATTTTTGCTTGATGCATAAAGTTAAAAGATTAAAACTAATAAAACAAGTTTTAAAAAGGGACTTTTCCATTTGATTACATTTTGTGATGGATTATGCAGAAAAAGTAGAATTGGGCTGACAGATCTATCGCTTTATCACCTATTCAGGTTGTAAATCGTGTTTTTAAAAAGTAACTAAGTAACTAAGTAATTAATTACTTTTGAAAATAAGTAATCAGTAAAGTAACGGGATTACTTTTTTGGGGAAGTAATCAGTAATTAGTTACTGATTACTTTTTTCAAGTAACTTGACCAACACTGGTCTTGATCGTGCCAGATGTGTGTGACACATTTCATAACTTTTCAAGCTTTCCAAACCCCACCACTTCACATTGCAGCGAGCCACAAGGGCAAAGATTCAGGATTTTATTTAATACATTTTACACCAACATACATTTTCTTATAGAAACTGTATCACAAATCTTTATTACTGGCTGAATAAAGGGAATTAGTGTAGACAGCTTGAGCTAGGAAATTAATAAAGCAATTAAGGTAATGTTATTCAACCAACAGCAGCCTTTTAAAGGAACGTTTTAAAAAGATTAAAAGATTTAATAATTGATAAAATTATAATGTTAATTATATTATGATAAAAAATTGGAGGATATGCCCTCTGAAGTCTGAGAACTACTGCTTTAAAGTCATAACTAACTTTCCAAATATTTCTAAAAAGGACTGTCATGAACCAAGCAGCCAGGAACACACAGGCACAAATGTAATCTTCAAAAAAAATGGGTTTTATTAGTGATGGCCCGTTTGAAGCTGAAGCTCCGGTGCGTGTGTCAAAAAAATCAACACACTACTTCAGAAGCACTGTGTCGAAGCTTGATTCGTTTGGCCAGAGTCACGTGATCAGTGACGTCTGAAGCTTCATTTAGAACCTAACTGCTTCGTTATCTGATTCAGTGGTTTATAAGGAAGCGAATCATTCGCGGGATTTGTGGAGTGTTTTGATGGTGACAGATAGCGAACCACTGATATTTCTGAGAGATTTGGAGCCAGCGAGGAATAGAGGAGGTTCTGTTGTGTGGGAGTATTTTGAATTGATTTTTGTCAATCGGGTGGGTTTTCCAGCTCTGTGTTCTGGCCGTTTGCTTTTGTTTTGTGCGTGTTTATTTTATCTGAAAACGGGAAAAACTTAAAATGTCAAAAATCTGCTTCCAAATATCATTAAATAACTTTAGAAAAACTTCCACTTGACTCTTTACATGTAATGTTGTAAAAATATATATTTTATTGTTTAATTCATCTGAAAATGTTAGTCTGCCAAATGTTATTTATTCTCTTTATCTGATAGTTTGTGGGGCCCAGGTAGACTGTATAACTGCATCTCTACCAGTTTCTGTGCGCTCCAGCCTCTTCTGTGCCATGTGAAGGGATTTTCCTTAAGGCAGGAGAAATTATCTCCACGAAAAGGAACAGGTTCGGCCATCGCAAAGTGGAACAAATTCTCTTCTTAAATAAAAATGAAAAAGGGTTACCTTAAATGCATCATGTTTTTAATTTGCAAGTTCATAAGCATTTCCCCTTTCCAGTTCACAATCAATTCTGTCCCCAGGTCAAAAATATGTCTGGGAAAATTTCCCTAATATAATATTATTTATAAATATGCAATTAACCGCTAGACGGGTATAAGTGCATGGAGGCAGGACCTCACAGCAGAAGCCTACTCCATAATGTGTTGTACATTATCATATGTATATTATATGTAATGCGGTGTTTTTCAATTATTGTATTTACCAACATCAATAAGTCACAAGCAAAGAAAGACCACACCATGGTGCATGTTTAAACAAGGAAAGTTTACTGGTCAAAATTATTTATTAAACAAATAAACCACATTTTTTTAACCACTAAAGAATACACGTTCAAAGCAACACAACGGCGGCCCAATATCAGACAGAATTCCACTCTGTAGAGTGGGCAGTCATAATGAAGCAGTTGGTTTTATTTTGTGGATTCAAGCTGCTCTTCATATTTTTGGCCACCAGATGTCACCAGAGAGGACTGTGTTGAAAAGCTTCGAGTAATGAACTATTTTTCAATACAAGCTTCAATGCTTCAGAAAGCTTCATTTGGCCATCACTAGGTTTTATTATACCCCAAAAAGGACAAGATGATTCCAAAAATTCAAAATGACAAAAATAAACTTTTTTTAAGAACCAAGTGGGCCCATAAAAGAGGTTAACTTAACAAAACTCAACTCAAAAGTCACTTAACAAAACATAACTCAACAAACTGACCTGCCCAAATGAGAAACAGCTCCAGTTATATAGCAAATGAATAAACCATTATATACACCAAAGGTGAAAACTAGAGAGATAACAGCTAACCATCATTCAAGAAGAACCCATTCCCCCTACATGATCACAATAGATGGTCCAGTCCATTCTATTGGCTTCTGCATTTAAACCAGCTCCACCCTCAGCCTCCTCTTTCAGCCAAACCAGGAAGGACTGGAGCGAAGGCCAGGTAACTCAGAAAGAACAGAAATATAATTAATATAACATATACCCATATAAAATAACAAACAATGCAAAACAGAGTCTATGCCACCATTTGGACTATAGCTTAGTGCTGTCATGCATTACAGGTGAACTCAAAATATCAAAAGTTAACTTATGATCACAGAAGCTTTAGAGCATAATGTAAACATAAGACAAAAAGATCAAATGAATATTACCCAAGTATTTCAATTGTGTGGTTGCATGCAGCCATCATAAGGACAATCCTAACCAGTGGTCCTGTTACACGTATAACCCCAGAAGATCACAATTTATCTGAGTTCTACACTGAAATGGAAAATCCCACCAAACACATAACGGAAACTCACATTAAAACACAACAGTGCCCCAAATCTTAACTAACCATCATTTATATCGTATATCTACATGTACAGCATTTTCAGGAAAATGTGTGTACTAATGCAAAGCGGTCGTTTTTTCAATAAGAAGAGATGACTTGGAAGAACTGAACATGATTTATTGAGATAGAGAAATTAATGTATTTTGTAACTCTGATGACCTATCAAGTAAGGAATCCCAGCAGATGATAGGATTTAGGACAGAGCCCCGTGGTGTCTACATGCTGGTGGTGGTGAAGATAAAGACTCAGGCTCGGATGGAGCTCTGACTAAGATGTCTGTGAGGTGGAAATAAGACGAGGTAAACTTAGATTTGTGAAGCGCCTTTCAAGAAACCAAAGGATGCTTTACAGAAGAGTATCAAAAGACAAAAGTATATAAATAAATGAGAGGTTAATGGGTTTCAGGGGATGGGGGGCTGCCAAACTGTGGGGGACAGAAAGCACACTCATGGTTGAAGACTTCAGAAACTATGTGTGTATGGGTGCATCAGGTCAAACAGGTACTGCAGGGCCAGGGCATTGAGGGTTTTTTAAGTGAGAAAAAGGATATAAGTAATGCGTGATGTGACCAGGAATCAATGGAAATTATGAGGGTGGGGGTGATGTGTTCCCAGAGCTTGGTGCATGTTAGAAGCCTAGCAGCTGAGTTTCTGGACATACTGGAGCCTGTCCAGGACTCCAGGACCTCACTGCAATAATCCAGCCAGTTGGTGAAAAAGTCATGGATGAGGGTCTCTGCTACAGATGCTCATCAGGTGACATTTCATTTATATGAGCCTGGAATGGAAGTGTGAAGCTCAAATTGTCACCCAGATTGTGAACTTCTGGGGATAGTAGGATGTGGCGACCGACTATGTCAGTGAGTAGATCGCCAATCTTTGGGAGTACAGCTTTGAAGGCCACAACAATAAGTTCTGTTTTATTACTGTTGAGCTTGACTAGGTTAGATGACATCTGTGTTATAATTGCAGCTGACATGACTAAACTCAGCCTGCTAACCAGTTCTTCAACAGCTGAAGCGCAGAAAATGTGAACACCGTGTGCCATTCTCAAGTCCAATATCTTTTTTTTTTATGCTGACAGGGAGCACTTTTTTAAAAAGAAAAATATTTATTTAATTCCAAGAAAGCATAGAGAAATGAATGCAGTATGTCATATATGCAGACTATTCAGAAAGCTTTACCTGCCATGTTATTTGTGTCATCATTAAATCTATCTTGACTCACACACTGTCATTGTGTGAGTCAAGCAAACTATCTCCCCGATGCTGTTTGACTAAATAACGTTTAGCAGGAGAGGTTCAGTTCGATTACACTCTGTAATGCCAGACGGACACAAACACGTACACTCAAAATATACTGTAACGTGATATGCTTGCATTAATATAAACATGCACTTGCTTTCAGTTTTTGCATGTGTCACTTTGAAATAGAAAACACCCAGTGACTCACTACAATGCCTTCTCATCACACACCACCCAGAGCATGTAAATTTACCCTGCAGCTCTCAGTGCAATGCGGATCGCACTTTGCGTTTTCAAATAGCCGTAAAAAGGTCTGACACGGTGTAGTCTGAGGCTGTTCCATCGATCAGGCCTCTTCCCTCGTTGTCAACAAACCAGCAGGCGATGCTTTCTCCATTCTTCACATCCTTTTTGAAGTCTTTTTGCCAGTGTCTACAGAATGTATAGATGCTTTTTTTCAAGGAGGATTTGCACATACATGAAAGGAAACTAACTTTAAGGCTGAGTGAATATTATGCACACTTCTAAAATTTAAGGAGTCGCCTCACCTTGTCACATTCAGCCTTTGCCCCTTCACGTACATGGTGGCATCCAGTTTCTCCTGGCCTTCACCTGGACGCAGGTCTGTCAGCTCAAACACAACCCCACGGTAGAACTGACCTGTAGGAAAATAGCTTATGTGACATCTTTTGTTTCTGTTTTAAGAATTAGTTTTTAGTAAAAACAAAAGAGCTACACCAGGGGTGTCGAACTCCAGGCCTCGAGGGCCGGTGTCCTGCAGTTTTTAGATCTCACCCTAGGTCAGCACACCTGAATCAAATGATTAGTTCATTACCAGGCCTCTGGAGAACTTCAAGACATGTTGAGGAGGTAATTTAGCCTTTACAGTGTGTTCAGCTGTCTTGTATTAAGGTTACATCTACAAACTGCAGGACACCGGCCCTCGATGCCTGGAGTTCGACACCTGTGAGCTACACCGTCACTTTATTACTATATCAAAGCTTCTTGCAGTTTAATACCTAGCAGACCATGAACTGAAGCAGACAAGTGGTGGCTGTCCAGAGTGTAGAAACCCAGGTAGTCTTGGTGGTCGTGGCGTCTCTTCCAAACCTTTGTGTGTCGGATGACCCTGAATTTCACTGAGTGCCTCAGCGTCACTGTCAGACTGCAGTTTGTAACTAGCTTGAGCTCCATACTTGGTCAGAGGCATCCAAGTTGGAAAACACATTAAAAAATGAAGGAAAAAAACTAACGTAATTTGCAAATGGGATTAAAGTACATATAGTAATTAGTGGGACTGAAAAATGGTTTAAAATATTTAATAATTTCAACTTTACGCATGTGTTTTGCCTGGGGATTTTACTCACTTAGCATCTCTGAGTGAGGTGGCATCAGACCACAGCAGCTTGACCTGCTTGTCATTGTAGAAAACAGAGATATCCTGAATGCTCACATCCAGTCTCACCCCCAGCTTCTGATGTGTGATACCAAAACGGCCAAAGTAGGTGTTCACGTTACCATCCAGAGCAACTTTCTTCTTGCTAATTATTTGGCCATTCACCACAAAGCCTGAAATGAGGGAGGATAATGAATTTGGAAAATTTGAAAAAAGAAAATTCTCCCATTAGAACAAGTCCTTCAGTATCTTCTTGATGCATGCGCAATCGTCCAGGTAAGTAAATCCCCAAAGTTTGATTCTAGTCATCTGGACGTAGCGTTTTCAGTGGGAGAAACGTTTCATCTCTCATCCAAGTGACTTCTTCAGTCTCAGCTGACTGCAGGTTTCCCCAATCTTATAAACAGTACATTTGCATAATGACTGAAACCAGCCCACTGAAGGAACAATGGGCTGGGAGGTCAGTTCCTTGATCATTACAGTAGTGCTAGTTTCAGTTGTTATGCAAATGTACCATTTATGAGACTGGGGAAACCTGCAGTCAGCTGGGACTGAAGAAGTCACTTGGATGAGTGACGAAACGTTTCTCCCACTGAAAACACTACGTCCAGATGAACAGAATCAAACTTTGGGGAGTCCTTCAGTAAGACTCAGGACAGACCTGATTTGGGGTCTCTGACCAGACTGAAAATGGTTCCTGGTTTGTCGTTGATGTTGAAGCACAGAGCGTCGTTTTTATCTGGAAGCTCTATCATGAAATGGGGATCTCCATCAACTGCAGCAAGTAAGTCTGGAAAAAAAAGGTATATCTGAGTAAAAAGCTAATTTAATTATTGAGCTGACAGGTGTGTTATTATAATAAAACAGAGTCTGCACCAACAGTAAAACTATCTTACCTGCCCTTATGACAGCAGTGTACAGCCTGGTTTTTCAGAATTAAATGTTTTCAGTTAAATACACTTACTTGGTACATCTTGGTAGTACGAGGCTGAACCCCACTTACCTTGAAAACAGCCTTAATTCTTTGTGAAACGTGTTAAACAAGGCTCTGGTAACAGTTCTCAGACATTTTGGCCCAAATTGACATACCATCACCCCATTAATACATTAGTATTACTAATATTGTAACATTGTATTTGATATGGCAGACCTCTTAAATAATGACGGTCAAAACATTCACAACTCCTGAGTTTCTTGAGTCTTCTATGAATGTTTTCATTAACTGTATAAGGAAGCTGTAATGCTTACCTATTATAATAGCATGAAATGAAACCAAAAAAACCCCCACAGAAACCACCTGTCCACTATTTAAGTCAGTAAAAATGTTACATATGAAACACTTACCATCAATTACACGCGAGCCGACAGCAGGCGATGCATGTGCACCTGCTAAAAGCACAGTTTCCTTCATATGCATTGTGTAAGTCAGATAAGATAAGAAAGGCTTTACTTAACCCAGATTTGGGAAATTCTTCTCTTATAGCAGTTTAAAAGGTAAATGAAAACACATTAAATTCCAAGACTTCCCATACCCATGTGTCTTTCTGCTTGCTGTCGCTGGCCTGTAAAATAGGAAAGAAATGAAAAAGAAAAAGTTATTTTTGCCAAAGTGATGGGAGAAGAATGTTTCTGCTAATTTAATAAGCAGTGGATTTTCTTTCTCCTACTTTCAGTCAGCTTGTCAGCAATGAAAGAGCGATCAGCTCCATTCTCGTTTTCAGGCTTGGTGACCACCAAGGATGTGAGAGGGGTGACAAAGTTATACTTCAGAGACAGGTTCAGAGCCTTGGCTTCTATATTTCCTCTCTCCTCTTTAGTACTGAGAGCACTGGAAGAGAGACAGAGGACAAGATGGACATGACGTTAATAATTTATTATGATGTATAACATAATGTTTAACAAAAAAAAAATCACCATCAATAAATTTTCTGCACGGTAACAGAAAAATTTCCCCATGAACCAACCTGTTCTCCAGCTGCTGCTGGATGGTGAGGTAGGCCCACATACGCTCAATGAAATCTCCAAAAATGTACCCCTTTTCTGGGTACGCTGTCTGCCAGTCAGTCACACTGGCCTTTCCCTGTGCCACAAAGTTCTCTTCAGACTTGTTAAAAAGGAAAGATTAAATGACAGACATTATTCTGTGCAGCCACTCAACTTTTTTTTTATTTTTTAGCAAGCTGACATCAGTATGCTAATATTGTTTCAGATAATTACGTTTCATAGATATTCAATTATTAGAATCTGAGATGGTGTCGACAGTGTTTTCCAAATCTGCAGAGTACCTGCAGCATCTATAGTTTGTTCAACTTGCAAAGCAAAGCTTCCATGATAGCTTTGTGAAGCTGGCTAAATAACTCAGCTTGCAGTAAAGTACATAAATATCACATGAGCTTTGAAAATGGGCCTTTATCCCATCATCCATCTTAACACATTTTATGACTTTAGCATTAAACATTTTTGTTATTCTATATATTTATTTATTCTTTAAGTCTTTAACGTAGGGTCTTTACCTTACAATATAAAGCATAGGTGTCAAACTCTGGCCCGCAGGCCAAATTTGGCCCGCAGCCTAATTACATTTGGCCCGCGAAGCCATACCAAATTACTATTAGAGCTGGCCTACTGGTATTATACAGCTAATATATATATTGTTTAGTATTAAGCTTTGCTTGTTCCATATTCAGTTTTTCAGCAAAACTTGTTTGAGTCCATAAGAAAAGATTCATTCTTATATCTAGAGGAAGATTTTTTTTTCAATAAATATTAATGTTAGCCCGCGACTTTGTACCAGTTTTGAATTTTGGCCCACTGTGTATTTGAGTTTGACACCCCTGATATAAAGTGTCTTGAACTGACTATTGTTGTGATTTGACGCTATATCTTTATTAATTGAATTGAACACCACACACAGATTTGTTTTCATTTTAGTTTAAAGAGTTGAAGTTCATGAAGCACTTACAGTTGGTAAGATGGGTAGATATATGCTGGTAGGAACGTAGTACTAACTTTGTCATAGTTGTTTAAAGTATTTACACAGATCTGATCTTATAAGCATAAGTATTGTGCTTCACATAAGTATAAAGATGGATGGAAGCCACTAGCTTAGAATCTTAAGTTGAAAGCAGAAAAGAATGAAAAGTAATGAGACTCCACTTGATGTTCGGACTACAACAGTCAATTACAGCTCGGTTCATTTACAGTTCCTGAAATTCCATATTCAGCCACAGTAAGACTGGATAATAAGGCTCATTTGTATGAGCACTATCATAGATCTGAAGTCAAACTCATGTTGTAAAGGAAATACTTTAATAATGTGCTCTCCCTTTTCTCACCCCGTGGGCAAACACTTCCACCAAGAAGTTTTCCACGTCATTTTCCTTCAGCTGACCAGCGACCACGATCTCTGAGCCGTTGAACAGCTGGCTGTAGTGGGTTTTGGTTAAGAAGTCTGTATTCTCTGAATAACGCAGATCCACCTCCAAGAGCAGAGGGCTGGACACTTCCTCGTAGAAACCCTGCAACAAAGACACAAAATGAAATTCTTGAACTAATTGTTGCCATTTATGTAAGGCACAAACTAGCATTTCTACGCTTGCGTTGATTTTCATGTTACAGTCATTAATGTTCTTAATTTCTTGCCTTACCTTGAGTTGAATGGCAGCATCTGAACCCTCAAAAATTCTGCGGGCCACTCCTTTATTTTGCCTGCACATAACATCCAGGAAGGAGTAATCCACATCATTTCCAAATCCAAGACAGAACAGAGACATGCTTCCTCCAATAGCAGAAAATACATTCTGCTGGATTAGCTGGGGGATGGTCACCCCTGCAGACACAAACACACTTACATATGAGCATGCATTAAAAAGCTTCCATTTCCAATGAAATTGTCGAGTTGGGTGTCAGCTTTACATAACAAATCAGTTCCATCTTACTCCCTAACATTGTTAATATTCATTCATCTGCTATTATAAATGAGTAAAAAAAATGCTGCGGGATACAGGTTCCTCTTGCGTTCTTAGCTCAGGGTGAGCAGGTGGGTGAGCTGGTGGTGGGCCCAGCAGTTGCTTCGTGGCTTCCTCCGGTGAGCACCTGCCGGCCACATGCCGCTCCCACCTAAGGAGTGGGGATGGGTGAGGCAGCAGGCCGCGTCCTGGCTGATTGCAGGCCCCGCCCCACCACCTACCCCCATCGCCCGACTGAGGCCGCTGAGCCTGGCGGCCCTCACCCTGGGAGCCGGCACGGGCGCCGGAGCAGCCCGGACCCCTGTCTCTCCCTGCTGTCCCATACGTGGATCCACCACAATTTTCAACACACAGAATGTTTAAGATTGTCTCACCACTGTTTGGCATCCCGTCAGTCAGTAGAAAAATCATATCCACACTCCTCTCTGGAACTTTCTTTTCTTTTCTTTCTTTCTTCAGCAAACTAACTGCATCCAGTATAGCACTGTTGATGTTGGTGCCTGAAAAGCAACGATGCTTTGAGTAACATGAAAATCTCATCATGTTCAAACTTTTACTTTACTCTTTTACTTGTTAAGCCTTGACCAAAAGATTGATAATATTCTCTCTATGCAGTAGGACTGGATTCAGTTTAGTTACACTATAGCTCTGTACAAAAGTTCTCAAGACGTTTATTTAAGTTCTGAAATGAAAACACCACCTTAATTGTTTAATCTACACAAAACCTAAAAGTGTAAAAAAAAAAATATTACTCTGTTTTCTATGGTATTTTGAGCATGACTCTTTCTTGGCCGTGGCAGCTACTTCCTGTAGCTGTCTGTGGTCACTAATCATTGAATTGTTCTTTGTCCAGGGTGAAACAATTGTACAGGATAATTGTTTAAGAAATAAATAAAATTAATAAATTTCTCTAATCTACACATGGATAAATTATATATACATACACCTGCGTAATATTGTACTAAATATCACTTAGCAAGTTGCACCTCAACTAGATGCAATTGATAGCCATCAACAAGCTTCTGGCATAATTCTATGTCTAATCACTCTTCTTAGCAGAATTGGTAGAGTTCGTTTAAATCAGTTGGTTTAGAGGCATAAATCTTTAAAATGTAGCTCACAGATTTTCAATAGGGTTTAGGCTGCGGCTTTAGAAAGTTAGAAAGTTAATTTCAGAAGGTCATTGTTGCCCTGCTTCAAATATTTTCCTGTTGGAACACCTGATTGTGTCCAAGTTCAATCATTTAGCAGCTGATCTGAGGTGACGTTGAAGAGTTTGGAGGTAATCCTGCTTCTTCATTATTCCACCGATGTTGTGCAATGTACCAGTACCTCTTGCAGCAAATATATGATGATCACCCTGCTTGACAGCCTGTTCCGTGTTCTTAGGTTTGAAAGCCTCACCTTTACTTCTCCAAATATTCTTCTCGTCATTGACATCAGATAGCTCAATCTTTGTCTTGTTTGACCATAAAAGTTTTTCCCAAAGAACATCTGACTCGTCCATGTGGACTGCTGCAAATTTCATTTGAGCTTAAAGATGTCGATTTTGGTGCTGGGGTGTCTTTCTTGGTCGGCACCCTCTCAGTCCTTGATAGTGACGGTGGTGTTCCAGCAGTCTCCAGTTCATTGTAGCCTTGAGCCTTTGTGGTTTCTGTGACGTTCCTCAATATACTGATGAATTTCCTCCCATCTGAAGATGACAGTTTGGGTCTTCTTACCAGTGTTGGTCAAGTAATCATGTTACTTCACTGATTACTTATTTTCAAAAGTAATTAATTACTTAGTTACTTTTTAAAAACATGATTTACAACCTGAATAGGTGATAAAGCGATAGATCATTCAGCCCAATTCTACTTTTTCTGCATAATCCATCATACAAAATGTAATCAAATGGAAAAGTCTCTTTTTAAAACTTGTTTTATTAGTTTTAATCTTTTAACTTTATGCATCAAGCAAAAATGTAATTATATGCAACATTCTCTGACTGGAAGAAATTTGTTTAACATTTAAACCTATTTTCAGCACATAAAATAAAATATTTTTTTGTGTTTACACTCACTCTTTCAAATATTTGCAAGGAAAACACAGCAGAAAATAAATAAAATCAAAGACTAGCAGTCCTGTTGCTCTATTTTCACCTGTAAAGCAGGAGTAGGGTAGGCGGAGGTTTACCCTGGTGCAGGTGTGCCGCAGCGGTCAGTTGAAGAATCCGCGAGTTTCTCTGTGAATTTCCCATTACGTCGTAGCGCACTCGGTGCTTGCTTGGAAGTTTAGGGGTTTTTTTCGCTGTAAAAAGAAGTTTTCTTCCCACGCACAACGGACACTAATGTTTTTGTCACTTTTTATGGAATCAAACTCAAAATAAGGTCAGTACTTCCACGCTTTAAACGCTGCACGCTCATACTCTCTCGTACTCGATATATGATCCACTGTTGATCTGCACACAGCTGTTGCCACGAACGTCGCACTCGCTTACGTCACTGTCATGAGACATTCTCGCAAAAAAAAATAATCACGCTTTGAGTAACGCAGCCTTCCTACGGGAAAGTAACGGTAATCTAATTACCGTTTTTGCAATAGTAATCCCTTACTTTACTCGTTACTTGAAAAAAAGTAATCGGATTACGCGTTACTGCCCACCTCTGCTTCTTACAGACCTTGGCAAAAAACTTGTGCAATTGAAGTGATGATCTTGGAATCTGCAGTCGCTTAGAAATTGGCCCGAGAGACCTTCCCGATTTGTGTAACTCTACACAAAGTTCCTTGTATTTTTCCATTGTTCTGAGTATTGTTCAATCCAGTGAGGGATAACAAACATTTTTTTTTTTAATACTGGCAAAGAACTAATCAGTCATGATGACTAACAAGAAGTTAAAAGGTCTTATTAAATGTTTTTCATTAAAGTATGTCATACAATCAATCCACACTGGAAAAAGAATAGTTCAGAGAAGTCATTAAAAGCCCAAAATTACCATGAAATTCATGCCCATGATGACTATGTAAACGTCTGATTACAACTGTACATGTTTAGTGGCAACCTCACACTCAAAACTTGACAAAGTTGCTTGTTTTAGCTATATAACAGTAACACAGCAGAATGATGCCAGTCTTGTTGTGCAGTTGTCAATGACCTAGAATTTTGCCATTTTTCACTCATTCAATAATGCAGATAATAAGCAGAATAAAGAAAAAAAAATCACTGTACATAAAATTCAGCAATACTTACTTCCACTGTCCTGTATTTTCTTTACATAGTCAACGGCGTCAGAAACATTTCTCTTTGTTGCTTTGGTAAGATAATCCTTCCAGTAACTAATCTTATGCTCAAACAGGAGGATACCAAAGTGGTCCTCTTCGTGAAGGTCTTGCAGAATGGCAACCATTGATTCTCGGGTCTTTATATGTTTACAAAACATTTATGGAGATGAACACACTGTCATGCATACAGTATGTAATTTGCCTCTAATTAGTCCCCTACCTGTTCAATCTTTGCTCCATGCATCGATCCACTAGTGTCAATTACATACATCACATTCTTTGGGACTCTGGCCAGGTCAGGGGGAGAAAAGAAGTGCACAAAGTATCCATTTACTGCCTGAAGGGAAAGAGTACTTTGGGTTAAGATGAGCAAGGAAATGTATAGCAGACAAATACAGCTAGGGAAGTAAACGTAAGACTAAAAGCAAAATAATGATTGCATCTTCCAGTTCTATAAATAAAACTGCTGTCTATAAGAGTTTGAGATCAGTCAAAATTCTGTGCTTTAGCTGAGATAAAGGCTGCTTGTGTGCTGCTTTAAGTTCTGTCTCATCAGCTGACCTGAACTTCCCCCAGGCTTGTTGCTCGTTTCACATCATACTTGATGATGAAATCCCCATTAATTAATGAGCCCTTACAATCTGGACATTTCTGTTGCTGCTCCACTGTTGGTGAGAATGAGATGTGTGCCTGAGAAACAGAAAAGGTTCATTTCACTTTACATTATTGTACATATATCCTTTATACTTAAATGCTACATTGTAAAAACACAAGGACAGACATCTTGCCAAAATATCACCTTTGTGTCTGTGACAGTTTTCTCTATCAGAGGGATCAGCTCATTGGTGAGGAATGTTGCAGAAGCCTCAACAAAAGCAATGCCTTGAGGCTCATAGATGTCTGCCTCAATCTGTCACACCATCCATGGAAGTACATGAAGCATAAAAAATGAGGTCATTATGGCATAAAGACTCACTAAGTCAACGCAAGTTCCTTACACAAACTACTTCAGACAGCCCATCATTAATCATCATGAAGAAAAATAAAAGTGAAAAGTGAGTCCTACCTGAAACTCCTGCACTGGTTGTTCTACTTTGACTCGGATCAAGATCTCATAACTGCCCAGTGTTCTCTGAAGGAGCTCCTCGTAGATCAGAATGAAAGACACGCTGCTCTGGGCAGCAATGTTTACAGATACAGAAAACTTTTCCATCTTTCTTCCAGAAGCCCTGCAATAATAGATATGGATTACATTATTGCAGGTTGAGGGTGGAGGTTGGGATGTTTAATCTTCATCTTATTCCAGTATACTTGACAAGTCCAGCAGTCTTCCCAGAAGAAACAGCCTTCTCATACTGCTCCTTGGCGCTCTCTTTCTCCTTCACCTCTCCAACATACACCTGACCATCAATTTCCCTGTGACCCACGAGGATATGTGTCAACATTAAAGGAGGATGCGCTCTATGATCATTGTCAAAAATGCTGCACTATTGACTGACATGCTAAAGTTGGTGATGAAGGCCATCTTGGGCAACTCTACTTCAAAAAAGATTTCCTGGGATGAGTTCTCCTTGTTTAGCGCCTTGGAAGACATGACCGTGTGTGCGAAACGAGACGACACAGTGCAGGTGATTCGAATGCTTTGCACCTCCACCTTTTGAATAAATGGAAAATGTAATGTGCTGACAGAAAAAGATTATTAGTGTAGTTCAAGAGAATTATTGTTAGGTCTGTCTGGCACAGACCCACCGCTGGAACGAGACAATTCTACTACAACAGCAAAAAGCATTGGACACCAAGCAGAGCTCTTTGTTTGATCTCGTGCACGAGGGAGAGAACTGTGACGAGCGCCGTTCCTTCTGCTCGAACCCCAGTCGCTCTTATCTGCTCCCTCGTAGCACTGCTCTTTATTGTGGTTACATGAATATGCATAAGTTCATTAACATGACGTCTTACACAGGTATACATGTGAACAAAGAGTACCTTGTCTGTGTGTACGTGTGTGTGTGTGTGGTCAAGATGTGACCCTGTGAAGACTCCCCAAAGCTGGTGCCAGGAGTCCAGCGGTCCACCTAAACAAAGGGCTCTTATACTTAAACAGATACAGAGTAGGTGTTCTCCTATACCATAAATCAGTAAGAGAAGGTACGACCGCTCTCATGACCTTAAGATGTGTGTGTTTGCCAGAGTGCTCTGGAAGGCACACAGAGTCTTTGCAGACTGCTAAGGATCAGACCTCTATCATTATGCAATCGATTATAAAACTCTAAGTATATGTGAGTATATATTTCTAAGCATAAATGACAACCCACAGTGTTAACCCAACAATTATAAATTTTTACAACAACCAATTTGATAAAAGCACAAGAAAAATGAAAAAGTATTTGCCTCTTTCTTGATTTCTTTTTTTTTTTTCATATTTCTCACACTTACATGCTTCAGATCATGCAGTTTATAAACGATGATTTCATTTATTAAGGGAGAAAAAGTTATCAAAGTTATTAAATCCATTTGGCTCCCTACTCTTTCCCTCCTAATCCTAATAACTGGTTGCACCACCCTTGGCAGCACAAACTGGAATCAAGCATTTGTAATAAGTGGCAATGAGTCTGAAATCACCTTGCATGTGGAGGAATTTGGCCCACTTTTCTGAATTATTTTCATTCAGCCACACTGGAGGGTTTTTGAGCATGATCGGCTTGTATTGCTTTTTTTTTGTTTGTTTGTTTGTTTGGTTTGGGGTTTTTTGAGCCATTTGGACTTGCTAGTATGTTTCAGATCATTGTCCTGCTGCATAACCCAGGTGTGCTTGAGCTCCAGAGAATGAACTTTGTGATCTTCTGGATGAGTTGTTGATGGCTTTTGGGGTAATTTTGGTCCATTTCTGGATATTGGCTCTCGCCATGTTTCACCGGAGTCCCAAAGCTTTAGAAATAGTTTGTAACCCTTTCCAAACTGATAGATGTCACTGACTTTATTTCCCAGCCATTTCTTCAGATTATGGCATGATAATGTCATGGTTTTGTTTAATCTTTCTGCCTGCTTCACTTTGTCAGACCGGTTATACTTTTAGCGATTCCCTGATTCAACAGGTTTGATAGTTATCACACTTGGGTGTGGCTAGTGAAATTGAATACAGCTTCCCAACTAATGTTGTTAATTCATGATTTTACTTTTTCACATAAGGCCAAATAAGTTTGGTTACTTTTTACATTAATAAATTAAATCCTCATTTAAAAATTGGATGTTGTATTTATTCTTTGTCTAATAATAAAATTGGTTTGATGATCTGAAACATTTAAGAGTGACAAATATGCCAAAAAAGAAATTAGGAAGAGGCAAGTACTTTTTCACAGCACTGCATAGCCTAGACCAGGGGTGTCAAACTCAAATACACAGTGGGCCAAAATTCAAAACTGGAACAAAGTCGCAGGCTAACGTTAATATTTATTGAAATATATTTATTCCTCCAGATATAAGAATGAATCTTTTCTTATGGACTCAAACACGTTTTGCTGAAAAACTGAATATGGAACAAGCAAAGCTTAATACTAAACAATATATATATATATTAGCTGTATAATACCACTAGGCCAGCTCTAATAGTAATTTGGTATGGCTTCGCGGGCCAAATGTAATTAGGCTGCGGGCCAAATTTGGCCCGCGGGCCAGAGTTTGACACCTATGGCCTAGACCCTAACATTAAAATTGCATGTAGTTTCTTATAAGCAGAGAGTAAATAAATACATTTTCAGTGGGCACCAGGGGGAGGGACAAGTGGGACAAGTGCAGCTGGAAGCGATACACTTTACTGGAAGTATGGACTTAATTTTGGAAAAAGCTGGTAACACTACTGTAAGTTAGAAGCTATAAGTCATGTTGACCAGGGTCTATTTTTGAAAATTGTCCGCCTCTGTTTCTTACATTTGCAGAGCTTGAACTTCTTTTCTGTAAAAAGAAAATTGATAAATATTTTCATGAACGTGTTTAGCAGGGTCAAAACATTAAATGAATGACATATAAACAATGCACAGAATGAAGTATCAGCAAATGTATGGAAGAAATATAGTATCATCAGAATTCAAGTATTTTTAGACATTGAATTTATAACACTGAATTTTTATCCTCCAAATTTCCCTGCAAAAATATTCACCTGCAAAAATTCAACTGCAAAAGTGATGAACTTGAATGACCCAAGTATACATACCCATCTTGTACATGTTAGCCAGCAGTGTGTCTCCTAAAAGAGAGCTGTTTAAAGGTGAGTGATTAAGTTTTTCTCCTAAATAGAGATCATTACAGAACGCCTAGTCCTACTTAAAATCCCATTTATTTTTATTTTATTTTATCATCTACTCGAACTAAGGAAAACGTTTGACTAACTCAAAGACAATTTCCATGCCTCCCCTGCCTGTCTGCAGAGGCAGTTTTGAATTTAGGAGCAGCAAGATGGAAGCGGCAAACCCTGGCGATTCTCCGGTAAGTATATTGTTTTTTATCTTCAAGTTTGTCTTTTGAAACGTTAATTTTATTTAAATCCGTTGCTCACGTATAAAGTACACAGACGGGGTCTTTGCTCAACTCGTCTGACGCGTGTCTCACTAAGCGCTACATGCTAGCATCCTGCTAACCGAGCTACCCTTTACATGCTGTGCTTTAGAAAATAGGATACTCGTTAAAAAAAATACTCCGCAGATATTGATAGATAGACGAACACTGCAAATATAATGTTGGAAACGAGAACGGCCTTTGGTGAAAGGGTAAAATACACCATGAATAAAGCAATAGAGTGAATGGCTGCCATGGTTGCAGAACGGCCTGATTTAATGACAAGAAAGGGGAAGAGTGAGGTGAAGTGAACCAAAGCCACAAAACACGGTCAGACAAGGCGGCAAAAGGGCAGTGATCTGTCCGTCAGTATGAAGTTGGTGTGTGCTTTGGTGAACAAAAACTCCAGACCGGTAGCAGGAAGATGGGAGACTCGTGTTTCACTGGAATAGTGGTGAATTAAAACATCCTTTGTTGGGGACATTTAGGTGTAAATGCATCCATACAGGCGAGACAGAGGCAGACCAGACAGTGAAGAAAACAAGGCAAACATTAGAAATATTAAAACGGAAATATAGGATTAATGTAACATACAATTAGGGAAAATGTAACACAATGTAAATGATATTGTAAAGTCATTAAAACAGCATACTCTGATTAAAAGAAACATGTAATTGGGTAGGATAATAATAATAATAATAATAATATTAAAAAACATGTACAAGATGGGTATGTATACTTGGGTCATTCAAGTTCATCACTTTTGCAGTTGAATTTTTGCAGTTGAATTTTTGCAGGTGAATTTTTTGCAGGTGAATTTTTTGCAGGTGAATTTTTGCAGGTGAATTTTTTGCAGGTGAATTTTTTTGCAGGGAAATTTGGAGGATAAAAATTCAGTGTTATAAATTCAATGTCTAAAAATACTTGAATTCTGATGATACTATATTTCTTCCATACAAATGTGTCTACTTTCATAATTAGACACTGTGACATGAGTACCTTCATCGACCTGATGCCCACGGTTTCTTTGGTTTCCTGGAACACAGCACAGAATGACTGTAATGTTACTAAACAATTAAAAAGATGACTGTAAAAAGATAAGTATAAAAACTGCTTGTATCACCTACAACATGCAACGACACCTCTGCATTGAATTCTCAGAGCTTTATTTTAAACCATGTACCAATTATGCCAATCTGAAAAATTGGTGCTTTTGAAATATTTAATCTCAACTAAAACAGACTTCTCTACGTCTTGTAGAGGTTTTCCAGACACTGCGCTTCTAAAAGATTCTCAGATGTAAATGCAATAGTCACTCCCTGAGTTGTGACTCATGCTCTGTCCGGTATAAACTGAAGAAGTATTGTGCAATACTCAAGCGTATTTATTTTCAAAAATAAAAGTTGACATTGACTGGTTTTGCAGCCTAACTCCAGACTACAAGTCTCTGCAAAAATGTGAAACCATGAAAGAAAACAAGACAATAAACAAAGTTTGTAACGCTCACAATTTGAGTTACAGGTTAGAGTTATGTCTTCAAATAACTATGTCACTTCTTTCAAAAGAAATGTTTAGATATGACACCACAGTTTTTCCCAATTTTACTCTATTAAGGAATAATGAAAAAAAAAGTATGGACTGAAAAAGAAAACAATAAAACAGGAGTCTCTTTACATCCAAAAAGTGTACATAGCTTATTTAAGATACCTGTGTTGGAGCATCTCTCCTGGAAATAACCAGAGCTCCATAGGTCTGAGCTAGAAGACTGATGTAGACACAAGCAGACAGTAGCAGGACTCTCCACACCACAGGCATGTCTGGGAATGCAACAGCCTTTCCCGTAGCTGAAAACAAATGTGGAAGGAATTCTTAGCATTTGAGGAGTTTGTTCCTTCAATGAGACTCCACCCACACTATGGTTGAAAAAGAGGAGGGTTACTCTGCTCCCACAACTGTTTACTAGAATATTGTCCTGTAAATTAGTGTGTGTGACTTCCTTAAAATAGTGTGTGCCAGGGACATTAGGAACACAAGGAAGCGAGTTAAAATTATCCAGTTCCAACTTGCCTATCCAGTGCCTGACTTGTGTGTGGGTGTGAAATTCATATTCTTTACGAAACTTTTACTTTTACAATACTTACTCACAGTTGTCTATTAAATATGGAAATATGACTCAAGTAAGTAAATGTCAATAGCATGATGCTTGATAACAGCAAACATTTTAACCATGATTTTTAAGAAACTGGGGTTTTCACTTTTTAAGAATCATACGATTTTTAAAAAGTATTTTCATATTGTGAAAAATCCTGTAAAACAAACTAAACTATAACTTTGATTTGGCGCTATATTAATAAAATTTGCTTGTTTTGAATTATGGGAGAGTTCAGGTAGAAGAAGGTGGAGGAATTATACTCTTAAAGTTATTTACAACAGACAGACGGTTACATCAGAAAGTCATTTACAATGAAATGTATTCCCCACTTCTGTGTAATCCTTTATTGTAAATGTAAATGTTATTATGAAGTGATCAGACAAAAGAGGGTTTTCAGGGAATACTGTTATGTTCAATGTCTATGCCATATGTCAGAACAAGATCTTGAGTGTAATTACAGTGATGGGTGGGTTCTTTTACATTTTGCGGGAAGACAATTGATTCTAATAATAGGTTACATACATTTTTGAGGTTGTCATTTTTAGCATCTATTTAGGGAAATAAAAGAAAAGAGGCCTATAAACCAGATAAAATATGATTAAATCCACTTGCAATCTGAAGAAAAACAAAATAAGAAAGCGTAATAAATATTGAAAAACAAGGCAATAAAGCAATAAAGAGCCATCTTGAAGATAGAAATTGAGTATACATAACTATCTGAACTGTATATGATGTACTTACCAAAATAATCCGATCCTAGATCGTAATCCCATGAATACGACTGCACGGATATATAATCATCATAATCATGTTCTTTGAACAGGGAGAACAAAAATCCAAATCAACACGAATACAACAAATTGACTTTGTCCCATAAATCTTTTTTGTGATTTATCGTTAAAAAAAAAAATCACTTACTCATTTTTTCAGCCTGCTGTCTTTGCTCTGTGAGAAAAAACAGACAGATAACAGTTTTAAACTGGAGCTCCAGCTTCTGCTGGTATACTTCACTAAAGAGGAATAATATGTGGAAAATGTAAACGCAGTCACCAGTTCTCTTTATGAATGAGCTGCAGCCATGCTTTGCTTTTGTGGTAAAGCTTGACTGCAGCCATTTCAAAGTGACACTTGACAAACACACACAACCACACACACACACGCACACACCCCTCCGATTCATCAGTCAATATAGTTTTTGTCTCTTTAAGAAAAGCCAGTCCAGTGTTTTACATTTTTAAACTCTGTTTTCTCCAGGTACCTTCAGTCAGCTTGTCAGCAATAAGAGGGCTGCTTGTTGAGTCTTCGGTTTCGGGCTTGGTAACAACCATGGATGTGAGAGGGGTGACAAAGCTGTACTGCAGGGACATATCCAGGGCCTTGGCTGTTGTGTTGCCTTTCTCATCTGGTGTACCGCTCTTGCTGCCAGAAGGAAAATATATGTATTACTACAGGGAAACCTTTAAAAGAACATCAAATGATTAAAATGAGCGTCCTGGTAAAAGAACAAGTGTCATCAAAGACTATATATCATACCATATTTCTTATGAGAACAATGTGCCTTAGCAGCCGAACTGAACTGATTTAAACTGACCTCTTGTCCAGTAACTGCTGGATAGTGAGGTAGGCCCACAACCGCTCGGTAAAATCTCCAAAGATGTACTCCTCGTCTGGGTAAAAAACATCCCAGTATGTGGCACTGACTTGACCCTGGACTCTGAAGTCTTCTTCGAGCTACAGGAGAAACAAAAGATAAAATCCATATAAACCAGAGTAAAACAAATAAATATAGGCTATGTCTACTCAATATCTCAATGTTTCTGCCATTTCTTTTGTTTTTCTTTTTTTCCTCACCCCCTGTCCAACCACTTCCACCAGGAAGTTGTCAAGGTTGTTGTCAATTAAATGACCAGCCACAACAATCTCTGTGCCATTAAACAAGTGGCTAAAGTGGCTGGTGGTCAGAGAATCCACTGCATTGTCAGGATAGTGCATGTCCACCTCTAAAAGTAGAGGGCTGGCCACTTCGTCGTAGAAACCCTGAAATAAAAGCATACACACACTTTATCACTTTTGCTTATTCCAATTTTCTGTTATAAATTTAGCATGAAATATTGACTACATAATTCATAGGAATATGGCATAACTGTAGTGCTTTAAATGAAGATGTACCAAGCATGAAATCAAAGAAAAAATGACAATGTCTGTCTGGCGCCGGAAATCGAACCCACAGAAGAGGGGCCTGAAAGCAGAAGGTTCAGCCTCCCATTCTACTTTTAAATAACCTAGGAACCACAAGTAAGAGAGCTCTAAGTGCTCTACTGAGGTGCTAAATTACTATGAGGTCTTTAAGAGAAGGCGGGGCCTGAGTATTTAAGAGCTTGTATGTGATGTAACAGGGAGCCAATAAAGAGAAGCCAGTCCCAGAGAAATATACTCTCTCTTTTTAGTCGGTACTCTCACTGCAACATTTTGGATCAACTGAAGTCTTTTAGAGAATTTTTTAGAAGTTAGAAATGCATGAACTAGTTTTTCAACATTATTCTGAAACAGGATTTTTGAAATTTCAGAGATATTGCACAGATGCAAGAAAACAGTCCTGCATATTTGTTCAATATGGCTTTCGGACTTTTCTGCAGTTTAAGTAATTAGTGTGTGTTATCTGGCTTCATTGATAGATAAAGCTGGGTATCATCTGCATGGAAATGAAAAAGTATGCTATGCCTTCTTATTTTACTGCCTAAGGGAAGCATCTATAATGTAAACAAAATTGGTCCTAGCACAGAACCCTGTGGAACTCCATAATGAATCTTTGTTTGTGAAGAGGAGTCCCCATTTACATGACCAAATTAGAGTCTATTAGATAGACTTAATTTGAACCACTGCAGTGCAGTACGTTTAATACCTACAGCATACTCTAATCACTGTAATTAAATATGGTCAGCAGTATCAAACACTGCACTGAGGTCTAGCAAGACAAACATGGAGATGAGCCCAATGCCAAAGGGCATAAGAAGGTCACTTGTAGCCTTGACTAATGCCATTTCTGTACAGTGATGAGCTCTTAAAGCTGACCAATTTCGCTGCAGATGATCAGTTTTCATGTTTTTTGACAACTACTATTTCAAGAGTTTTTGAGATAAAAATAAGGTTGGAGATTGGCCTGTAATTTGCTTAGACATTTGAGTCAAGAGATGGCTTTTTGACCAATGGCTTCATTACTGCCAGCTTCAAAGTCTGCGCCTATCAATAGAGATAGCTTGACCATATTTAAGATTGAAGCCTTAATTGATGGTAGGATTTCTTTAAGGAGTCTTTTAGAAATGGGGTCTAAAAGACACACTGATGGTTTGGAGGAAGTGATTACTGAAGTCAAAAGATCAATTAGAGAGAAAGAGTCTAAATTAATATCAACAGTATTGTAATCGTTTTTATTTGTAAAGAAATTCATGAAGTTATGCCTGGTTACATTTAAAGCAATGGTTTGTTCAACAGAGCTCTGACTCTTTGTCATCCCTTCTAGAGTGCTGAAGAGAAATCTGAGGTTGTTCTTGTTTCCTGCAATCACCCATGAATAGTAAGATATTCTAGGTTTATGGAGAGCTTCTTTTTAAGAGCAACAAACTCTTTTTCCAGGCTAAATGAAGAACTTCTAAATTAGTGTTTAGCCATATTCCTCTCCTCTTCAGTTGGGTATGCATTTGTGAGTTATACTAGGGTGTCAAGTATGTCTGTTTGAGGCCATTTTCAGGGGAGCCACAGTAGTCATATGCTATTAGAATCTAACACCATTAACGAGATAATCAACCTCTGTGAGAGTAGAGTTTGGGTAGCTGCTCTGCATTGTGTTGGTTAAGAGTCAGGCATTCAAATGAATTTGAACTGTCTGTTAGTGATGTGTCGGTCGCGAATGAAATGGCTCTTAGAGCCGGATCTTTGACGTGAACGACGCGAGCCGGCTCCTTATCGCGAGCCGTGTTTTTTTTTTTGTTTGTTTTTTTTCCCTCTTTCTCTCACCCTCTCTCTCTCGCACTTTTTTCCGCTTCACTCTGCATACGAGCCTTGTGCTTTGCACTGGGAAGAGGGGGGAGGGGGGGTAGTTACACTCGCAGTAGCACAGGAACAGAGCGGGAGGGAGAGAGAGCGAAAGAGAGCCAGGGACAACAATGTCACATTAGAAAGGTATAGTGATCATCCACAACTATTTTCAGTTGCGGATGATAAAGGATTCAGAAAGTTTATTCATGCAGGCCCATATGACAGAGAATATGCATGTTCTTTTTGTTTTCATATTTTAATTTATATTTAATTGTGTTGTGGTTTGCCGCGTTTTGTGTTGTTTCACTTTAAATTTGTAAAAGGAAAAAGCTGAAAATTTAAATAGTTAAAAGTTGAAATGTGAATAGTTGGTTGTTGTATTATATGATTTATTTATTACATTTTATGTGGAGTGAATAAATAAAAGTATATTTACGGTGGCCCCTAGAGACAAAGCACGTACAAACTCCAAAACACGTACAAAACACAACAGAAGTGCTCCAGGATGCTAGGCGCAGTGTTGAGCTTTTGTTACCTAGTGGCTACACAAGCCAGCAAATACCAACGACCGGATTTGGTGTGTGGTAGTAACAGGTAAATGAACTTTTTTTTTTTAATTATTTGAATATATATGGCTCGCTTGGAATAACATCTCTGAGCGCAAATTGGATGACATCTTGGGGAGGCTCACTGTGGTCGTGAGTTCTCAGAATCGGCTCTTTGAGCACAAGAATGACAACATCACAGAGCGCAAGTTTGATAACATCGTGGCGAAGCTCGCGGCTCTCCAACGAGAGATTGAGTGACCAGTGTTGGACTGTTAGAACTGCTTTGAAATTCATATGAGCTGTTCGCACTAAAGTA
Source organism: Perissodus microlepis (assembly GCF_051167445.1). NCBI lineage: Eukaryota > Metazoa > Chordata > Actinopteri > Cichliformes > Cichlidae > Perissodus > Perissodus microlepis. Next base: position 9,792,304 of record NC_140465.1, read on the forward strand.
AAATACACCATCACTTCATGCGGATACCCTTTCGGCGCCAGCTGCGGTCGCAAGGCTGGAGCCGAACAAAACCACCCTGATAACGACTGTGTTTAGACTGTTCCTTCCCATTCCATGCAAGACCACCTGGGTTGGCTGGAAGACTGTTTACTTTACACTGTCTCAGCTGAACTCTGGACACGCACACACATACATACAGGGAGTGCAGAATTATTAGGCAAGTTGTATTTTTGAGGAATAATTTTATTATTGAACAACAACCATGTTCTCAATGAACCCACAAAACTCATTAATATCAAAGCTGAATGTTTTTGGAAGTAGTTTTTAGTTTGTTTTTAGTTTTAGCTATTTTAGGGGGATATCTGTGTGTGCAGGTGACAATTACTGTGCATAATTATTAGGCAACCTAACAAAAAACAAATATATACCCATTTCAATCATTTATTTTTACCAGTGAAACCAATATAACATCTCCACATTCACAAATATACATTTCTGACATTCAAAAACAAAACAAAAACAAATCAGCGACCAATATAGCCACCTTTCTTTGCAAGGACACTCAAAAGCCTGCCATCCATGGTTTCTGTCAGTGTTGTGATCTGTTCACCATCAACATTGCGTGCAGCAGCAACCACAGCCTCCCAGACACTGTTCAGAGAGGTGTACTGTTTTCCCTCCTTGTAAATCTCACATTTGATGATGGACCACAGGTTCTCAATGGGGTTCAGATCAGGTGAACAAGGAGGCCATGTCATTAGTTTTTCTTCTTTTATACCCTTTCTTGCCAGCCACGCTGTGGAGTACTTGGACGCGTGTGATGGAGCATTGTCCTGCATGAAAATCATGTTTTTCTTGAAGGATGCAGACTTCTTCCTGTACCACTGCTTGAAGAAGGTGTCTTCCAGAAACTGGCAGTAGGACTGGGAGTTGAGCTTGACTCCATCCTCAACCCGAAAAGGCCCCACAAGCTCATCTTTGATGATACCAGCCCAAACCAGTACTCCACCTCCACCTTGCTGGCGTCTGAGTCGGACTGGAGCTCTCTGCCCTTTACCAATCCAGCCACGGGCCCATCCATCTGGCCCATCAAGACTCACTCTCATTTCATCAGTCCATAAAACCTTAGAAAAATCAGTCTTGAGATATTTCTTGGCCCAGTCTTGACGTTTCAGCTTGTGTGTCTTGTTCAGTGGTGGTCGTCTTACAGCCTTTCTTACCTTGGCCATGTCTCTGAGTATTGCACACCTTGTGCTTTTGGGCACTCCAGTGATGTTGCAGCTCTGAAATATGGCCAAACTGGTGGCAAGTGGCATCTTGGCAACTGCACGCTTGACTTTTCTCAGTTCATGGGCAGTTATTTTGCGCCTTGGTTTTTCCACACGCTTCTTGCGACCCTGTTGACTATTTTGAATGAAACGCTTGATTGTTCGATGATCATGCTTCAGAAGCTTTGCAATTTTGAGACTGCTGCATCCCTCTGCAAGATATCTCACTATTTTTGACTTTTCTGTGCCTGTCAAGTCCTTCTTTTGACCCATTTTGCCAAAGGAAAGGAAGTTGCCTAATAATTATGCACACCTGATATAGGGTGTTGATGTCATTAAACCACACCCCTTCTCATTACAGAGTTGCACATCACCTAATATGCTTAATTGGTAATAGGCTTTCGAGCCTATACAGCTTGGAGTAAGACAACATGCATGAAGAGGATGATGTGGACAAAATACTCATTTGCCTAATAATTCTGCACTCCCTGTATACACTGATATGCACACACTCATCCCCCCTCTCTTTCCAAACGCCTTCGATGCTTGTTCCCTCCTGGGAACACAGTGGGTCTGAGCCCGCGCTGGAATGGTAGCGCTGGGCAGGATGGCTGCTGCGTTTGCTTCGGATTACTCCTCACCCCCCAGCCGACCCTGTGGCTTGTCACGTGTCCCATAATGTTGTGCTGTGGACATTTGTGCTTTTTTTCAATTCAATTCAATTCAATTCAATTTTATTTTATTTATATAGCGCCAAATCACCAGATAAGTCGCCTCAAGGCGCTTCATAGATACAGAGAAAAACCCAACAATCATATGACCCCCTATGAGCAAGCACTTTGGCGACAGTGGGAAGGAAAACCTCCCTTTTAACAGGAAGAAACCTCCGGCAGAACCAGGCTCAGGGAGGGGCGGCCATCTGCTGCGACCGGTTGGGGTGAGAGAAGGAAGACAGGATAAAAGACATTAATCTCTGTCTCTCTTCCACAGCATAACAGATATGATTCAATGCAGAGAGGTCTATTAATACATAGTGAGTGAGAAAGGTGACTGGAAAGGAAAAACTCAATGCATCATGGGAATCCCCCGGCAGCCTACGTCTATTGCAGCATAACTAAGGGAGGATTCAGGGTCACCTGGTCCAGCCCTAACTATATGCTTTAGCAAAAAGGAAAGTTTTAAGCCTAATCTTAAAAGTAGAGATAGTGTCTGTCTCCCGAATCCAAACTGGAAGCTGGTTCCACAGAAGAGGGGCCTGAAAACTGAAGGCTCTCCCTCCCATTCTACTTTTAAATACTCTAGGACCTACTCTACTCTATTTAGGTCTTTAATATATACTCTATTTAAGACCTTGTATGTGAGGAGCAGGATTTTGAATTCAATTCTGGACTTAACAGGAAGCCAATGAAGGGAAGCCAAAACAGGAGAAATATGCTCTCTTATTCTAGTCCCTGTCAGTACTCTTGCTGCAGCATTTTGGATTAGCTGAAGGCTTTTCAGTGAGTTTTTAAGACATCCTGATAATAATGAATTACAGTAGTCCAGCCTGGAAGTAATAAATGCATGAACTAGTTTTTCAGCGTCACTCTGAGACAGGATATTTCTAATTTTAGAGATGTTGCGCAAATGGAAGAACGCAGTCTTACATATTTGTTTAATATGTGCGTTGAAGGACATGTCCTGGTCAAAAATGACTCCAAGGTTCCTCACAGCGTTACTGGAGGCCAAGGTAATGCCATCCAGAGTATGAATCTGCTTAGATACCATATTTCTAAGATTTTCAGGGCCGAGTACAATAACCTCAGTTTTATCTGAATTAAGAAGCAGAAAGTTAGCGGCCATCCAGGTCTTTATGTCTTTAAGACATTCCTGCAGTTTAACTAATTGGTGTGTGTTATCTGGCTTCATGGACAGATAGAGCTGGGTGTCATCTGCATAGCAGTGAAAATGTATGCTATGTATACTGCCTAAGGGAAGCATGTATAATGTAAACAGAATTGGTCCTAGCACTGAACCCTGTGGAACTCCATAATTAACCTCAGTGTGTGAAGAGGACTCTCCATTTACATGTACAAATTGGAGTCTATTAGATAGATATGATACAAACCACTGCAGCGCAGTACCTGTAATACCTACAGCATGTTCTAATCGCTCTAATAGGATATTATGGTCGACAGTATCGAATGCTGCACTAAGGTCTAGCAGGACAAGCACAGAGATGAGTCCACTGTCAGAGGCCATAAGAAGATCATTTGTAACCTTCACTAAAGCTGTTTCTGTGCTGTGATGAGCTCTGAAACCTGACTGAAACTCTTCAAATAAACCATTCCTCTGCAAATGATCTGTTAGCTGTTCGACAACTACTCTTTCAAGGATTTTTGATATGAAAGGAAGGTTGGAGATTGGCCTATAATTAGCTAAGACTGCTGGGTCTAGAGATGACTTTTTGAGTAAAGGTTTAACTACAGCCAGCTTGAAGGCCTGTGGTACATAGCCAATTATTAGAGATAGGTTGATCATATTTAAGATCGAATTACTTAATGGCAGGACTTCTTTGAGCAGTTTTGTAGGAATGGGGTCTAAAAGACACGTTGATGGCTTGGAGGAAGTAATTATTGAACTTAACTCAGAAAGATCAATTGGAGAAAAAGAGTCTAACTTAACATCAATGGTACTAAGAGTAGCTATAGATAATATTACATCTGTGGGATGATTATTGGTAATTTTTTCTCTAATGATAAAAATTTTATTTGTGAAGAAGTTGATGAAGTCATTACTAGTTAACGTTAAAGGGATGGTTGGCTCAAAAGAGCTCTGACTTTTTGTCAGCCTGGCTACAGTGCTGAAGAGAAACCTGGGGTTGTTCTTATTTTCTTCAATCAGTGACGAATAGTAAGATGTTCTGGCTTTGCGGAGGGCTTTCTTATAAAGCAGCAAACTATTTCTCCAGGCTAAATGATGATCCTCTAAATTTGTGACACGCCATTTCCTCTCCAGATTACGAGTCATCTGCTTTAGGGTACGTATTTGAGAATTATACCACGGAGTCAGGTACTTCTGATTAGAGACTTTAGTTTTCACAGGAGCTACAGTATCCAGAGTCGTACGTAGTGAGGAGGTAAAATTATTAACAAGATAATCGACCTCTGTTGGAGTAGTATTCAGATAGCTGCTCTGCTCTATGTTGGTACAGGGCATTGAAGATGATAACAGTGGGTGGATTATATTCTTAAACTTAGTTACAGCGCTTTCAGAAAGACATCTACTTTGATAAAGTCTACTCTCCACTGCTGTGTAATCAATTATTGTAAATGTAAATGTTATCAGGAAATGATCAGACAGGAGAGGGTTTTCAGGAAACACTGTTAAATGTTCAGTTTCTATGCCATAAGTTAAAACAAGATCTAGAGTGTGATTAAAGTGGTGGGTGGGTTCTTTTACATTTTGAGAGAAGCCAATTGAGTCTAATAACAGATTAAATGCCATGTTGAGGCTGTCATTTTTAGCATCTACATGGATGTTAAAATCACCCACAATAATTATTTTATCTGAGCTCAGAACTAAATTAGATATAAAGTCTGAGAAATCAGACAGAAACTCTGTGTAAGGCCTGGGTGGACGATAGATGATAACAAGTAAGACTGGTTTCTGAGTTTTACAGCTGGGGTGGACAATGTTAAGCATCAGGCTTTCAAATGAATTAAAAGTCTGTCTTGGTCTTTCATTAATTAATAGGCTGGTGTGAAAAATTGCTGCCACACCGCCCCCGCGGCCTGTGCTTCGAGATTTCTGGCAGTTAGAATGACTCGGGGGTGTTGATTCATTTAAACTAACATAATCATCCTGCTGCAACCAGGTTTCTGTAAGGCAGAGTAAATCAATTTGTTGATCAATTATTAAGTCATGTACTAACAGAGACTTGGAGGAGAGAGACCTAATATTTAATAATCCACATTTCACTGTTTTACTCTTTGGTTCAGATGTGGATACTGTATTGTTCTTTCTTTGTAATGGTTTATGTTTAAGTTGTTTGTTGCTGGTTTTTAGTTTGTTTTTTGGCTTTTTTGGAGCTGACACAGTCTCTATGGAGATGGGTTTTTGGGGGGTAGCAGGAGGAGAGAAGCTGCAGAGAGGCGTGTAAGACTGCAACTCTGCTTCCTGGTTTTTTTGAGTTTTTTTGTTTCCTGTTCTCATGCTGTCCTCCCAAGAGCCCAGCATGAGTGGAGGTCTCTTTTTTTCCTCTTGTACTTTCCCATTGTAGTGTATACTTCAGTGTTTTTTCTGTAACGCTACCGATCTCCGACCTGTATCCCCATGTGATGCTATTTCACAGCAGGGCAACCTGCACGTGGCGAATAAAGCCTTGATTGATTGATTGATTGACTGATTGATATGAGTGCTTGTGTATAAATACACAAACAATACACATATGCTTTCAATTGTGTAATTTAAGTGATCTAGGTAGCTCTGTTTTGGAAGTTCAGTTAATGCTAGAAATGCGCATTAGAATTTCTATGTGCTTTTTGGAGTTTGTACGTGTTTTGTCTCTAGGGGCCACCGCATATATTTATATATAAACATATATAAATAAACCCACTTTTTTTTCACATTAGTAATTCCTTTTGTGCATAATTTTATATTATTGTTAATAATAAATTAATTAAAGCAACAAAACAACCTGAAGAGCCGGTTCGGAGCTGAAAGAGCCGACTCTTTTTAGTGAGTCAAGCCAAAAGAGCCAGTTCTCTAAAAAGAGCAGGAAATCCCATCACTACTGCTGCTCTGTACAAGCTGCTGGGGGGCTGTTAACGATGGCCAAGCTATCGTTGCCCACATGGACTACAGGGCTCTGGCTAGCTGCAGGATTTTCAAGGGTCTGGAGCTGGGACTCCAACTCAGTGATCCTGGTTTCCAAAGCTACAAACAGGCTGCATTTATTATAATTATAATTTGCAGGTGATTTAGCAGAAAGTATGCTTGGATAAAGCACACGAGGTTACACTGTGGAAGAAGTTATTATCTAAAGGTTTCTAAATAAGGGAGCTACACATATTAGTGTGGAAGAGGAACTCGCACCTGGAGCTGAGCAACAGCATCTGAAGCTTCAAAGATTCTGCGAGCCAGGCCTTTGTTTTGCCTGCTCATCACATCGAGGAAGGGATAATCCACATCATTTCCAAATCCAAGACAGTACAGAGACATGTTTCCCCCAATAGCCGTACGCACATTCTCCTGGATCTTGCCAATATTGCGCTCTCCTAAAAATGCATGCATGCAACACACAATGATAAAAATGCTAAACGCAATGTAATGTTAAATGTTAAATGCTGAACAAACATAATCTAGCCTACGGTATGTTTTCACTCTACATACTTACCCTCATTTGGCATTCCATCAGTCAGTAATATAATCATATCTGCACTTCTCTCTGGTAGCCTCTCCATCTGTCTGTCTTTGACCAGCATGTTTACAGCGGTCAACACTGCATCATTAATATTGGTTGCTAAAAGAAAAACACAATTAATGTTTTAAAATGCATAAACTATTAATGTTTTTGTGCTGTTAGGTGTTTGTTTGTTTTTTTGTGTGTTGTTTGCTTGTTTTTTTGTATTTCTTACCTCCTCTGCTATGTATTCTTCTGATGTAATCCATGGCTTCAGTTATGTTTTCCTTTGTTGCTTTGGTAAGTGAATCCTTCCAGGTTTCAATAACAGAATCAAACAGGATGATGGCAAAGTGGTCGTCTTCATGGACTTGTTGAAGAATGGCCAGCATAGCTTCTCTTGTCTACAAAGAGTCAGAGAATGACGTGTGTCCACGTGAACTTTGACATATTAGAAGCACATCAGGGGTCAGAACAACTTCTTACCTGCTCCATTTTTCTTCCACTCATTGATCCACTTATATCAATTACAAAGACCACATTCTTTGGGAGTTTAGGTAATTCAGGAGCAAAGAAGTGCACAAAGTATCCATTTACAATCTGAAGAAGAGACAGATTCCAAAAAGTAATGAATTTTAAAACAATGGTGTAAAAAATAAAAATAAAATTGATTAAATTTGATCTTATTCAGCACTTGAAGCTTTCACTGACCTGTATGTCCCCAAGGTTCTTCTCTCGCTTCACATCATAGCTGACAATAAAATCTCCATCAATAAGTGTTCCATCACAACCTGGACACTTCCTCTGCTGCTCCATGGTTGGTGAGAATGAGATATGCGCCTGAAAAGGGAATAATACATACACAATTATGATCCCAACTGAGATTCAACCGTGCAATAAAATGCAGCGCAATAATCAGAAGGTTTATTATTGTATGAAGGTACCTTTCTGTCTGTGACAGTTTTCTCCACCAGAGGGAGCAGCTCATTCGAGAGGAAGGTTGCATGGGCGTCAACATAAGAAATGCCCTGAGGCTCATAGATGTTTGTCACAATCTGTTTCCACAAAGGCAAACATGGAGACAGGAGATCATTTCTAATGTAAATCAGGAAATCACCCTATGAGGGTTAAAATGTCTTGATGCATGCTCAATCATCCAGGTAAGGAAATCCCAAAAAGTTGATTTGAGGATTCTGTTAGTGTGGACCTAGCGTTTTTAGAGGGAGAAATGTTTCGTCACTCATCCAAGTGACTTCATCAGTCTCAGCTGACTGCATGTTTGTCCAACCTTATAAACAGTATCTGGCTGTAGTGCTTTCAGTGGGAGAAACGTTTTGTCAATCATCAAAATGCATCTTTGCACAATAACTGAAATTAGCCCACTGAATGAACAAAGGGCTGTGAGGTCAGTTCCTCGATCATTAATATGCAAATTGTCATGACTATTGATCAGCAACCACTTATCAAAGACCATTGATCACGGATCAGTGAATGACCTCACAGCCCATTGTTCATTCAGTGGGCTAATTTCAGTTATTGTGCAAAGATACATTTTGATGAGTGACAAAACGTTTCTCCCACTGAAAGCACTACAGATACAAAGAATACATTTTTTGGGACACCCTAAGTAGAAAAAAGTAGAAAATCTAATCAAACATGGATTCACCTGAAAGTCCTGAACCAGTGTTTTGGGTTTGACTCTGGTCAAAAGCTCATATCGGCCCAGTTTCCTCTGAAGGAGCTCCTCATATGTCAGGACAAAGGTCACGTTGCTTTCAGCTGCAATATTGACAGAGACTGAAAACTTCTCCATCTTTCTTCCAGAAGCCCTGGAAAAAACAACAACAAGAAAACAGCACACAGACGCATCTGACAGCTTCTCCAGTGAATTTACACGATCTGTGTTTCTGGTTCATTTGGACGACTCACTTGACGAGTCCAGCAGTCTGTCCAGAGGAAACAGCCTTCTCGTACTGTTTCTTAGCTTTCTCTTTGTCCTTCACCTCTCCGACATACACCTGACCCTCGATTTCCCTGTGAGGCACAAAGATGGAGATAGACATGAGGGATGTTAAAGCACATAAATTGACACCAAGATAGTGAGAAATTCAGCTTTGGAGCACAGTTGTGAAATGAAGGACTGGCCTATAAAAAGTGTCAGAATGATTAGAGAAGAAACAGACTAACATGCTGAAGTTTGTGATGAAAGCAGTCTTGGGCAGCTCCACTTCAAAAAAGATTTCCTGTGACGAGCTTGCTTTGTTGAACGCCTTGGAGGTCATGACAGTGTGGGCAAAACAAGAAGTCACAGTGCAGTCCACTGTCACACTGTGCACTTCCACCTGAGACAGAGAGACAGAAGGAAATGTAAGAAGATAAAAATGGGTTTCTCTCTATGAATCTGATTTTTTTAATCTGAATTAAATCAACTCTCACATGTGTAATGAATCAGCATATAAGAAAAGAGCTGCCCTTTTATTTGCTGTTTAAAACACAATTGTTACTCTGCTCAGATCTTCACAACAGCAGCAGGTGTTGCATAAATGTACAATTTATAATCTCTCGACACTTTTTTAACACTCCTTGTTTGTATCACATCACTAAATTGAGCTGAGAGTATTTTACAAATTTTACCTGTGTGCTGTTCATCTGGATGGACTAGCTTAATATGTCCACCTGCTGTTTAAAGGAGTTTGCGTTCCCCTTTCATGATGCAGCGTTGTTTTGGGGGCATTTTTTTTTGCCAAACTGACCTTTGGTAACTCACATATTCCTGTTTGTTTATACATTAATGAGCTCTAGTTTATATCAAGTGTAGTGTTTGAATTAAAAAAGCCTTTCAGAGTAATGAGAGGTAGGGCTGTTCGATATAACGATATATATCGGATGACAATATAAAAACATCTGTCGTTTCATTTTACGCTATCGTTTGTTTCGTGGTGTCGCAAAATAAACTGTTTACGGCAATATTTTTTCATCATTTTGATGGTCACTGTAGTCAGTGGCGTGTCTAGAAAATTTTTGTTGGGGGGGCCAGATAGGGGCACAGATTTGGAGAAGGGTGGCAGATGTAATTGGCAGATAATGTTAAAAACAATTCTACCAACCGTTAACCATAATTCAATAACCCTATAAACCTAATAACCAAATGCGCTTTTAACGCTTATTAGAATGAGATTTTAACCACTACGGTTTTTAGATACTGTGTTGATAAAGTACAAGAGATACAATCAGTGCTTTGTCAGTGTTTATTCAGCATTCAAGGACAGCAATATTTGCATAGTATTTTTACTGACATATGTTTTGGGCAAAAACATTATTGAATATTAAAATACGAACATTTTTAACATACAACTGGCAAATTAGCCAATGCAAAACTTTATCTGCCTGTTAAAAAAAAGAAGATAATCTTCTCACAAACTGGTGTTTGATTTTGAAACAGGAAAACAGTGGGGAAAAAACTGAAAAGACTAACATTTGAATAAAACCTGAAAGCAAGTAAATACTTTCTATGCTGCCTTATGGTCAACTTTGGTAATATTGATGTATAAAGAACAACACTGGCTGATGATGAAATACAGTCAGATGGCATGGTGACACTGCCAGTAATAACCTGCAGGGCTGGACTGGGACAAAAAATTGGGCATTTTGACTACAGACCAGCCCACCAGGTATTAAAGCCATAAAGCCTTTGAATGAAAACAAATGCTGTGATGACAGTGATGTACGCTGTCTTTTTGGTATATGTATGATTTCTATACATTTTACGTCAGATAAAAACTTTGTTCGCAAGATTCAGATAATTATCTAATAAAAGCGAGACATTTTTAAATGAGAATAAGAAAGTAAAGTATTTCTTTGTGCCCCCCTCTCCCTGTTAATGCCCTACCTGGCCCCCTGGCAAAACTTTGCTAGACTCCACCCCTAAGTAGCTGACAGCTATCAGCTGTCAGCTACTTAGAAAAGGATCCTGGTGTTATTTGTCTCTCAGAAACAGTTCATAACTTCCCTTCAACTCATTCATGTCACCTAAAAGGTAAACCTGTTTCTCCATCACCTGTTCAGCTCTGATGATTCAGTAAGGACATCTCCTGGTTTCATATTCATGTTTCCCTCTCACCACATATCCAAACCAACATCATGACCAGCAGCTTAACAGCTGTGGCTCCAGCAAACATCAGCTGATACGAGAAATTAATATTAAATAAATCCTAACAACAGTTGATCAAGCTTAAACGTGCTGCTGTTGTTTAGCGGGACATCCGCTGGTTTCCTCTTTCTGCCGCAAAGTGGGCGATAAACAAACACGAGAGAAAAGCCGATCAGCTGATCATTGATCAGTTTCATGATTAAAGTAGCAACAGGAGAGAGAAAATGAGAGAAGAAGAGGCAGCTGTGCAGCGTAACAACAGAATAACTCCAGCTTTGTGTCTTTTTTTTCCCCATTCTAGCTAAAGTACGGGACAAACTGCGTCTCTTCTCAGCTCAATACGAAACATGTAATATTTTCTCTGAATGAGGGACCATTCCATTTTTTAAGGAGCCGTTGGCAACTCTACTAACTAACCTTATGAATAAAATAAAGTTCACTATCAGTAATATCATAGCACCCGCCCAGCTGTATAGAAACTCCGTCATGCTAGCTAGCACGCAGTACGAGTTATTGTAACTGACTGTAAAAGTCAGGACAACGAAAATAAACTCCACCTAAACTTGGTTTATATCTTACGGCGCCCCGCAGGGGACATGGGAGAAAAAAAAAATTAAGACGGACTTTTGCGAGATCTCACAAAACTAACTCGGGATCTCGCAAAAGTTTTGCGAGATCTCGCAAAAGTTTTAGCCGCATTCTTCGGACGCCGGCTCGAAGCCGACCGGGAGGTCGAGGCACGATGTGCCGGGAAAGCGGTGTTCCTCCCGGCTGTAGTAGGTCTCGACCTCCCGTTAGCTTCGAGCTAACGGGAAGAATGCAGCTAAAACTTTTGCGAGATCTCGCAAAACTTTTGCGAGATCCCGAGTTTGTTTTGCGAGAGCTCGCAAAACTTTTGCGAGATCCCGAGTTTGTTTTGCGAGAGCTCGCAAAACTTTTGCGAGATCCCGAGTTTGTTTTGCGAGAGCTCGCAAAACTTTTGCGAGCTCTCGCAAAAGTCAGTCTTAATTTTTTTTTCTCCCATGTCCCCTCCGGGGCTCCGTAATATCTGACCCAGATAGACTGCAGGTCATAACTTCTTACCTGAAATTCAGTTCACCTGACACTTGGGCCGACGGCCTCCTCGGGTCTCTCCTCCTCCTGCCTCCCCTTCCCTCATCCACCTGCTGGCCTCTGTGGAAGCTCCGCCATAGCCACCACCAAAAAAACTGAGTTATTTTTACACATCGGCCAGCATCTGGCCAGCCCACCACCTGTCATTGTTCATGCCGTTACTACAAAAAAAAAAAAGAAAAGTCATCAGGCCACCGGGCAAATGCCCGGTATGCCCGATGGCCAGTCCAGCTATGTTAACTTGTTAATCTTTCGCCGAAAAATAGTTTTTTGCGGTGCCGGCTCTCCTTCCTTTGCTAACATGATGCTCATAGTGCAGAAGCCGATGCTGCATTCACTTACAATTGGTTATCTGAGCTTCACTGTGAAAACATAATCGTACATTTGATATTTCATTGAATTTTATTGTTTTAGCTTCGGGGTGGCACCTGGGGTGTCCAGTCTGATTGGGGGGGTGGCCTGTGCCCCCCCCACGCCACCCCGCTGGCACGTGCCCCCCCCACGCCACCCCGCTGGCACGCCACTGACTGTAGTGGCTATATTAATTTCTTAAAGTTCTCTCTTTCTCTTATATTTAATATAACCACACTACTGACGGACAAGCGCCTGTTTTTATGCGTTGTCGTTAGCAACAGCGACGGTAACACCTTCGCGTGTCCGCTTGTTTATGTTCCACATAAACCTTTCACAATAAAGCTCAAGATCCTGTTGGGACTTTTCAAAATAAACTGAATCACGTGAAAGAGCAGATTATTTTCGGATGAGAAGTAAAAAAGAGCCGCCAGGTGCTAAAAAAGAAACCTTAGACTCAAACGTTAGAACAGGCAACCCACAGCACACAGTCTAATAAATACAAAGCAAACGAGGGCCATTACAACTTATGTCTAAATGTATAGTTTCATGCATCGGTTAAAACACTCGACTCCAGCTACATGACGCGCAGCTGGAAACACTTCACGCAAGTCGAGCTGCCCGAGATTCACAGAATTTACAGAAAATGTTACATTTGTGTGATTTATATCGTTATCGGAAGATAGAATTCTTATATCGGGATATGAGATTTTGGTCACATCGCACAGCCCTAATGAGAGGCTGTTATAATGAGTTTGCTCATTTGGGGAAAGTAATAGAAGACAGGAGAAATCTTTGCAGATTAATCAGCAGCTCGGACACTACACTTTGATCACACAGTTTTTTTGGCAGCCATCACTTCAGGTCCCTGTGAGCTTATCCACACATCCCATCGAGAACAACAAGCAGGTTTCTCTCCATGAATCTGATCTGTTAATCTGAATTAAATCAATTATCTCCCATCACCATTATCATCACCAGGAATATGAATGGATACATTTCTTACCATTGCTTCATTTGTACTTCTTTTCTGTAAGAAAAAAGGGCGATAGATTCAGTTCACACAGTCTCTTTGTCTTAGTGAAAACACCTCATTAGGTTTAAATCACTGTTAAACTGCAGTTTCTAGTTCTCATATCAGCTCAACTTCAACATAACACAGATCACACCATTTTTTAAGACATATCTACTGGTAAACTGACAAATACATAAATATACGATGGAAATGTAGATCTTAGTGCTGCCTTGTTATTTTTTAAATGTGAATCATTTGCCAAGTACCTGCAGTGATCTGGCAGCGCCTCTTCTTTTCTGAAATACACACACAGGATATTATGGAGAATACATGAAGTAAGTTTTAAGAAAAAGCTCAGACACAGTTTGTGATTAAGTTTTGCTTTGTTGTTTTAGATTAAATTACAGGACTACTTTCTGAGGACAATGCTGTCAAAATCATACCAAAAAGTTATTTCAGTTTCATATGACGTTACCTGTATGGCTTCATTGTGCCTGGAGATGACCAGAGCTCCTGAGGCTGAGCTGCTCAGCCAGAGGCAGGCGCAGCCCCACAGCAGCAGCAGGCGAACACCCAACAGTCCAGACATGACCAAACTCTGACTGAACACTGGCTGACTTCAGTGCAGAGCAAAACTCTCAGTGCCCTGTGGGAGGGACACGTATCTGTGTGTTTTCCTATATTGACCAGCTGCCCTGAGCTCAGTGTCCAGGAGGCTGTGAGGTGGCTGTGAACCACAAAGATAATATTTGCTAGTTTGTGGATGTTTGGGAGAATGAATCCAATCGATACTTATTTAAACACTTAGCAACGTGAAAATTAAATTGACATCCATGGTTGCAAGATCAAAAAAGTAAAATGAAAAAGTTGATTCTGTTCTTCTGGACGTAACGTTTTCAGTGGGAAAAACGTTTCATCACTCATCCAAGTGACTTCTTCAGTCTCAGCTGACTGCAGGCTTCCCCAACCATATTGACAGAGACTGAAAACTACAGGGCTTTCTTCCAGAAGCCCTGTAAACAAATAAAAACAAATAAAAAAAGTAAAAACACAACAACAACAAAAAGACTATCACACTATCACACATTAACAGCTCCAGTTAATTTGTACAATCTGTCTTTCTGGTTCATTTGGACGGCTCACTTGACAAGTCCAGCAGTCTGTCCAGAAGAAACAGCCTTCTCGTACTATTTCTTAGCTTTCTCTTTCTCCTTCACCTCTCCGACAAACACCTGACCCTCAATTTCCCTGTGAGGCACAAAGATGGTGATTGACATGAGGGATGTAATGCACATAAACTGACTGCATGATAGTGACAAATTCAGCTTTGGAGCACAGTTGTAAAATGAAGGACTGTCCTATAAAACTGTCAGAATGATTAGAGAGGAAACAGACCAATGTTGTGCCCTAAAACAGGGGAAATAGTGAGGAGAAGTGAAAGAATGGCACGGACACGCAGCTCTCACTCTCACGCGTCTGTATATAGTGACAATACTTTACATAACATTAACGGACAAAAACATATTTTTAACTTGCAGATGTTAGCTGACACAGTCACTAACTTTCCACAGCAATGAAATAATACTTTAAGTACTGCATGTTGTTCAGTAGTTAACTTATACAGACAGTAACAGAAAAAATCTTCACACAATAAGGCGGGGTAATTGCGAAAACAAGCATACACAACAACAGAGGTTAACTGGAACTTCTCAGCAAAAACAGTCCGCAATTCACATCTTCCGCTACAATGAACAATGATAATGGGCTAATAAGCAACAGTAACACATGCTGCCACGTTTATACAGATCTGTGCATGGCACTTACCTTAAACAGGGGAAATAGTGAGGAGAGCCAGATCTTTGAAGTGAGCGACGCGAAACCGCTCCCAATGGGTTTTTATTATTATTTTTTTTTTCTCACGCTCTCTCTCGCACTTGTTTCCGCTTCTTCTTCTTCTTTTACGTATTATTGGCGGGTGGCAAACAACTGTATGGTGCATTACCGACACCACTGGTATGGAGTGTGGACAGAAATCACGCTAAAAAACAAAACAAAAACAAACAAAAAAACCCCACTTCATATCCTCCTAAACAACCTTCCTTCTCTCAAAAACTGAAACAATGCCTGATAACATTTATCCCCCGACTCCTTCTGCAGTAACCCTACAAGATCAAGTTTCATAGCAATGCTACTGAGATTTTGGACTAACCGTCTCCTCTCTGCCGTATAATTCCGACACTGCAAAATAACATGCTCCAAAGTTTCATCCGCTCCACAATAATCACATTTCCCTGAGGCATGTTTCCCTATCAAGAACAGTGTGGAATTCAAACCCGTATGCCCAAATCTCAGTCTTGACACCACCACCTCCTCTCGCCTACTCCTTCTTGTGGATCTCCTCACTCCCACCCCCCTTTGAATTTTATATAACCACCTTCCCCTCCTGTATTCTTCCCACTGTTTCTGCCATCTACCCCTCATTTCTAGCTTAATAATACTATTTACTTCCTCCTGACCAAAATTCACCACCAGATCAACTATCTCATGATTAGTGGCTTCCTTTACTAACCTGTCCGCTGCTTCATTCCCCCTTACCCCATAGTGAGCCGGGACCCATACAAACACTACCGATAGACCCATCATATGTATCCTGTAAAGAGTTTGCTGAACCTCTAATAAAATATCTGACCTACCTTTCGAATGACCATTCTGTAGGCTAACCAAGGCTGCACTGGAATCTGAACAAATAATTGTTTTCAATGGCCTCAAATCTTCCACTCACTGCACTGCTAATAGAATCGCTATCATTTCTCCTGTAAACACAGACAATCCATTATTAATCCTCTTCCCAATTTTTACCATAAAGTCCGGAATTACTACTGCCACCCCCACTTGACTAGCTGGATTCTTTGAAGCATCCATATATACCTGCACATACCCATAATACTGATCTATGAAACCCTGAACTATAATTGAGTCTAGACCACCTGCCCCGTCCTTACTCTTCTGGCGCAACAAAGAAAAATCTACAGCTGCTTCAGGAAGTATCCATGGCGGGATTGCAGGCACTCGCCGACATATGTCTAAGTGGTCCAATTTAAGTTCCCTAGCTCTTCCCCCCACCACCCATCCAAAGCTCTTTAACTCCCTCCTGCCCTTCTCCCAACAAGGTCTAAGTACATCTAATGTAGGGTGACCCGTCCCCTGACCCTGTAAGTTTGCCCAATATGTCAATGTAAACTGTTCCCTCCTCAACCCTAGTGGCATTTCCCCCATCTCCACCTGCAAGGCTACAGTGGGAGTCATCCTAAATGCCCCTGTACAAAGTCTCAACACCTGATACTGAATCAAATCTAGCTTGCTAAGAGAAGTGTCTGCTGCCGAATTATATGCCACACAACCATAATCTAACGTTGACCTTACCAATCCAGTGTATATGTGGCACTATGTTAAAGACAGAGACATGAAAATAGTAGCCCCCCATTTTATTTGATGCTCAGAGACATTTTCTTTTAGTAAGGCCACTGTAATGTCAGTTTTACTGTTGTATAAGTTCCACCAGCAGAGGGCGCTCAGTCCTGTACGCATCGGTAGCTGACGCTACACTAGAAGAAGTAGTGTCAGTGGTGAAGAGGCAGCGTACGGCCCGCGCGCCGAAAGAACTGATTAATCAGACATTTTTCTGTCTTTACAGGTAAGCTGGGTGGTTGATAATGTAAAACAGAGGTTCTAAACGTGACAGACAGCAGTGGCAATTAATGATAAATGTCTTGTGTGTGGCGAATGTTAAGCTAAAGAGCTAATTTCCAAGTTGGTCCAGTTGTTAGCCTGTGCCGATCCAAGTGTTAGACTGTACCTAAAGCTTGTGAGTCCATTGCAGGTGTATTTTTGGGTTAAAGCCACAAGATATATATTTTGCACAATAAGAGAAAATGTGAATTGCTTTATGTTTAGTTCATGAAAAGTGAATGCTGTAAAAATATGTTAAGAAAAACATTTATTTTAAAGAGATCTAGTTTATTAAATACAGTTAAGAAGACAGGTTCATAAATAGATTAAAACAGTAGTAAAAACAAGATAAAACTAATGAGAGTTCACTATGTTATTCATGTGTATAGTAAAATGTATTTTTGTGATTTAAGCAGTTTATCAAAGTGGTGCATATGAATATGAAACTGTATAAGTTACTTGTATAAAGTAATGTTGGCTACACTAGAAGAAGTAGTGTCAGTGGTGAAGAGGCAGCGTACAGCCCGCGCGCCGAAAGAACTGATTAATCAGACATTTTTCTGTCTTTACAGTTTTTTGTAAAAATAAATATGTTGCACGGGAGATGAGTTGGCCCAACATTTCAGCAGTGTAACATATTTTGGCGACCAGAGGCAATGCGAACTCTTCAAGAGGTAACACTGAAGAGGGAGTTTAAAATCTGTGGGCAGATTGGAGAGCATAGGCAGAAGGATAAGCTATCCTATCTCAGCCTGATTCGCCAGATTGAGAATGGGAGTGAGGCACTCGGAGACTGAAATATTGGAAGCAGTAATTAGGGCCATTAGTTCAGGAACGCCCCTAAGAGACATGTTGGAGATTAAACGTGGGTTAACACTTAGCAAACTGCTCACCATATTAAAGGGACACTATAGGGTAGACAGCCCCACTGAGCTTTACCATCAGCTCCTCAATATCTCCCAAGAGCCCAAAGAAACTGCTTTAAACTTTGTATTTCGTGCCATTGAACTTAAAGAGAAGTTGTTATGGAAAGCGGCAAATGACGAGACAGATGAACTGTATAGCAGAGCCACCGTCCAGCGCAAATTCCTCCGCTCCATTGAAACTGGGCTGCTCAGTGACTCTATCAAGTATCAGCTACTGTCCCCCCTAAACGACATAACCATAACAGATGAAGAACTGATTGAGAAAGTCAACGAAGCTTCAAAGCTAGAAAATGAAAGATTTGAGAAACAGAAAAGGTCCACTGCAGCCAAGATTCCCAAGGTCCAAGAGCTCCAAACAGAATGCCAAACAGCCCTGACATCTGCTCAGAGCCCCTCCAAACCCAGAGAATCCCCCGCTACAGTGGCCATGACAACAGTGGAAAAATAAAGAGACTAAGTCAGACACGCAGCAGATTATAGAAGAACTACGTAAAGAGATGAAACAAATGTTTATGGCTGCTATGGAAACCAGTCCCCGCACCATGGCACCAAAGCAACGAGAAAAAGGCTGTAAAAAGTGCAAAGAAGAGGGGAAAGAAGAGAACTGCCTGTACTGTTTCAAATGTGGGCGAGAGGGCCACTACTCCCGTGGATGCCGAGCACCGAGACTGCCATCGGGAAACGGGGAGGGACTACTGAGATGGGACCAACAGTAGTCCAAAGCCCACGGTCCCATAATGAACAGTCAAGCCCACCAACATCCTCCAAAGAAACTGCAGCTGGTGTCCCATCAGCGGTAACTGAGGTTCACTAACTACCCCCTCAACGGAAGTCACGGTTAGTAAGCCTAGTGGGAAACAGATGTACTGTGAACTGTTTTATGGACAATCACCCAGCTAAGGTGTTATGGGATTCAGGGGCACAGTCCAGCATAGTAAATGAAAACTGGCGGCAAAACGACCTCCCTCACACGGTCGTCAGACCTGTTTCAGAACTGTTAGACAATGAGACGCTCACAGTGTTTTCTGCAAATGACACACCCATTCCCTACATTGGTTGGATAGAAGTCAGCTTCAGACTAGGCAGTGATTTGTCTCCAACCAGTGAGCTGCAAGTTCCAATATTGGTATCCAGTGACCCGGCTGTGGCCAGTGATCCCATCATTGGCTACAATGTCATTGAAGCTATCGTGAACCAGGAAGAAGTAAAAACCAAAGGAGGAAGAAAACAGCTAGCACACTATGTGAGTAAAGCATTTGAAATAACTGTACGCACTGCACATAATGTTGTCAAGCTTGTGCAGAACAGCAGTGAAGGCCCAGAGACAGGTGTGGTAAGGACTGGTGTAAGAAGAGTGCCTTTGTCAGCGAACCAAGTCACTACAGTTTATGTACGGGCACACGTTAGTTCACATGCCCGGGGCCAAGACATGCTCTTTCTACCTGATGGAGCTGACCCACCACCAGAGGGCATAATATTCAGTGATGTACTGGTGAAAATCCCAGACAGAAAAGTACCATATGTGCCCATCCCTGTGACTAACACTACAGACCACACCATTTATCTGGAGAGCCGTAAAGTGATTGGTTACCTTGAACCAGTAAAGACTGTATACGCAGCTGGCATCCAGACTAAAGTAAACGAGCTGACACAAGAGAACAAAAGTGGTACAGAGCTAAAGTCACACAACCCGAGTAACACACAGACACGAGAGAACCAACGGAGACCAAAGTCATGGGACCCACCAGTGGATCTTCAGCATTTGGATGAAGATCAGCAAGCAGCTGCGAGGAAGATGTTGCGAGAGGAATGTGAGGCGTTTGCATATGACAGTGACGATGTTGGCTGCATACCATCTCTGAGGATGCATATAAGCCTCCATGACACAAATCCTGTGAAAAAGACCTACATCTCCATCCCAAAACCCCTGCACAACGAAGTCAAAGAGTATTTGCAAGACCTGCTTAACAAAGGCTGGATTACACCATCACGGTCCCCCTACTCATCACCTGTGGTGTGTGTCCGCAAGAAAGACGGCACCCTCCGCCTTTGTTGTGACTTTAGGGAGCTCAACCGCAAGTCAGTCCCAGACCGCCATCCAATACCAAGGATCCAAGACATGTTGGATGCTCTGGGCGGGAGCTCCTGGTTTTCTGTGTTGGACCAGGGTAAGGCGTACCACCAGGGTTTCTTGGATGAAGAAAGCTGCCCCTTAACCGCCTTCATCACACCCTGGGGGCTCTATCAGTGGGTACGCATTCCCTTTGGCCTGAGCTCCGCACCCGCTGAGTTCCAGAGAAACATGGAGCACTGTATGGCAGGCCTCAGAGACACTATCTGCCTCCCATACCTGGACGCCAACCTGGTGCACAGCAGCAGCTTTGATGAACACTTGGAACATATCCGCCTTGTCCTCCAGCGTTACAGAGAGCATGGTGTTAAGCTGACCCCAAAGAAATGTGAACTGTTCAGGCGAAGTGTCAAGTTTCTGGGAAAGCTGGTAACAGGTGAAGGCTACACAATGGACCCGGCAGAGTTGGCCCCGGTGATGGCGTTAAAGGAAAAGATACCTGCAACCGTCGGAGAGGTACGTCAAATGCTTGGTTTCCTCTCTTATTACAGGCCTTTCATCCCCAACTTCTCCCGTGTAGCCCATCCACTCTACAGCCTGCTCAGCCCTCCATCTTCTGAGAACTCTGCTCCAGTCTCAGCCGACAAGTCCAAAAAGGAAGTGAAGAAAAGTAAAGGCCACTTACCATCACGGGTGCCCGTTCAGTGGACGACCTCCCACCAAGAGACATTGAACCAGCTTGTAGATGCACTTACAAGACCCCCCATTCTCGGGTACCCCGACTTCACAGAGCCTTTTGTGTTACATTGTGATGCATCACAGGTTGGGCTAGGTGCTGTTTTGTATCAGCGGCAGCAAGGCAAGATGAGAGTCATAGCATATGGCTCCCGCACCCTGAGTCCAGCAGAGAAAAAGTACCACCTGCACTCTGGCAAATTAGAGTTTTTGGCTATGAAGTGGGCGATTTCTGAACGTTTCCGGGATTATCTGTACCATGTCCCATCGTTCGTGGTGTACACTGATAATACCCCATTAACATATGTGCTCACTACTGCGAAGCTTAACGCCACGGGTCACAGATGGGTCGCGGAGCTGGCCAGCTACAACTTCACCATCCGCTACCGTCCAGGCAAGACCAACGCAGATGCTGATGGGCTGTCGCGAATGCCGCTGGACATTGACAGCTACATGAAGAGCTGTACAGCTGAAGTTGGACAGGAAGCCATAAGCGCATCAATGGAGTCTGTAACGGTGGAGGAGAGAGACCCTTGCCAAGGCATTGGAGTTATCCAGGTGAGTGCTCTGAAATTAATCAAAGATTCTGACACTACCCAGTCTTTTACACCAGACCAGATACGCAGAGCCCAGGAAGCAGATGAAGTTCTGGCAAGAGTGCTCTGGTATAAGTCGCTGGGTAGAAGACCAAGTAGAACTGAGGTGAAGTCAGAGCATCCTGCAGTAGCTGCCCTACTCAAGCAGTGGTTGAAGCTTCACGTCGACCAGAAGGGTGTCCTGCGTCGCCAAACATCACGCCGAGAGCAGCTACTGGTCCCTAAAGCCTATCGTCCCCTGGTTTTTAAAGAACTCCACCAAGACATGGGCCATTTAGGGGTGGAAAGGTCGCTAGACCTGATTCGAGACAGGTTCTACTGGCCGCAGATGGCGAAAGAGGTTGAACACTTTGTTACAGAAGAATGTGAGTGTATTAAGAAGAAGAAACCGAGTAAGCAGACCCGTGCACCTCTGTCCTCGATCCAGTCCACTTACCCATTCCAGCTGGTGTCCATAGACTTCCTTCACCTGGAAAAGTGTAAGCAGGGCTATGAGTATATACTTGTTGTCATGGATCACTTCACGAGGTTTGCCCAAGCCTATGCAACGAAGAACAAAGCAGCTAAAACAGTCGCTGACAAGCTCTTCAATGACTTTGCACTCAAGTTCGGCTTTCTGACCAGACTACACCACGACATGGGCAAGGAGTTTGAAAACAAACTCATGGCAAGACTGAAAGAACTCTCTGGTATCCAGGGCTCCCACACGACACCCTACCACCCACAGGGTAATGGACAGGTGGAGAGATTCAACCGCACCCTGCTGTCCATGTTGCGGACCTTGGAGGACAAGGAGAAGGATGATTGGAAAGAGTCGCTACCTAAAGTCGCCCATGCGTACAACTGTATGAAGAATGAGGCAACAGGCTACGCCCCATATTACCTCATCTTCGGACGTTCCCCACGCCTGCCCATCGACTTGCTCTTCAACCTGAAAAGGGATGAAGCTCATGTGGACTATGATGACTATGTTAGCTGCTGGAAAAAGAGAATGCAGGAGGCGTACACAGTGGCTTCTCAAACTGCTACCACGGAAGCTGCTCGAGGCAAAGCGTACCACGACAAGAAAGGTAAAGGGAGAGATCTTCAGCCTGGGAATAGAGTGCTCCTCCGAAATCTCACTCCTCGTGGTGGTCCCGCGAAGATCCAGTCCTTTTGGGAGAACCAAGTCTACAAAGTGAAGGAGAGGAAAGCAGATGACAGTCCAGTGTATGTGATCAGCCCTGAAAATGGCCAAGGCAGAGATAAAGTGGTGCACAGAAATCTCCTACTGCCCTGTGACTTCCTGCCACTTGAGAAGCCATCAACACAGACTGTTCAGCCCCAAAAAGACTCTCCGACTGTGACAAGGAAGAAGTTCAGACCTCCGCGTAGACAGCAGCAGCTAGGGAATGGCGACACATCGGATGATGACGACAGTGGCACCTTCCAGTGGTACCTCAGGCCGGTTCCAGGGAGACGACAGAGACAGACTCCGCTTAACCCTTTGGCAGAGTCCTTCCAGCCTTATCTGAGTCTCCACTGTCAAGAAGAGGATTTGCCACTACAGAGCGAAGAGGATTTGCCACTACAAACTGAAGAGACTGGGCAGATCCAAGGCCCTGACCCTGACAATGACAGGCCACTGAGTGGTGATGCTATGACTGACATTCTAGCTGCAACTGGTGGTGAGACTGACTCTGTGAGGCAGCGACCACAAAGACAGCAACCAACGGTACTGAGCTATAACACTTTAGGTCAGCCAACTTTGGTTCAGAGGAACTGTACAGTAACTACGGCTCAGGTTATTGACTGTAATGGCTTCTGGAGACCATGGGCTGTGGGAGTGTGTTAAAGCTATGGTTCAATAGATGATGCAGACAGAAATGTCAGGAGACATTTAATTTTGTGGGGGAGAGTGTGGCACTATGTTAAAGACAGAGACATGAAAATAGTAGCCCCCCATTTTATTTGATGCTCAGAGACATTTTCTTTTAGTAAGGCCACTGTAATGTCAGTTTTACTGTTGTATATGTTCCACCAGCAGAGGGCGCTCAGTCCTGTACGCATCGGTAGCTGACGCTACACTAGAAGAAGTAGTGTCAGTGGTGAAGAGGCAGCGTACGGCCCGCGCGCCGAAAGAACTGATTAATCAGACATTTTTCTGTCTTTACAGGTAAGCTGGGTGGTTGATAATGTAAAACAGAGGTTCTAAACGTGACAGACAGCAGTGGCGATTAATGATAAATGTCTTGTGTGTGGCGAATGTCAAGCTAAAGAGCTAATTTCCAAGTTGGTCCAGTTGTTAGCCTGTGCCGATCCAAGTGTTAGACTGTACCTAAAGCTTATAGAAGCTAAAACTTATTACAGTTGTATAATATTGTTATATCATTTAGTAACATTACTGCATGTGTAGCACTTGGTAAAGTGCTACACATTTTGGAGGTTCCACCGAGATCGTTTTTGGGACTACCTCACACAGAGGAAGACGGCAGGGAGCTAACACGGTAAAGGAGCGTGACAGAGCAAAGGGGCTAATGCTAACGGATTGCAACAGTCTAGCTAATGCGACGCAAACTGTGTTTTCTCCGGTCGGATACACTGAGAGAGCTTCACTCGTCCTAGTTATCTCTCAAGCATGTCTGAGGACCGTGAAGATTTTTTGTTGGAGTTGGAGCAGAAGTTATGTGCACTTTCTGTGGAAGAACTGTTCAGAGTATGTGAACAATGTAATATTACAGAAAAGGACAAAGAAGAAATACAAAGCAAATCTCGCAGAGCTCTCGTTAAGCTTATTAGCCAGTTCTGTGAATGAGAAGAATTTTTGCAACGAGAGGATGAAGGCATGTCGGTGCTTCTGGAGCTAAATGATGTGCTGGTTTTGCTGGTGGAGGCGCGGGAGCGGCGGCCCGGTCTTCATCTTCAGACAGAGCGGGGATGACGGCGGAGGCTGTGCACGAGGGGCAACTCGCAGCGGCGCGGGCACCTCCGGAGCGGCGGACAGGGCCGATGATATCGCTGGAGCATCAGGTGGCTCAAGGGACATCAGCGGAGCGGCAGGTGGCCATGACGACGTCGCTGGACGGCGAAACACAGCACAGGGGGAGAGACTGCATTGGCAACAACTGCTGTAATGTTTCATCAGGTGGATTCAGAAAAGACTTCAGGATAAGTGGACATGTGGGTGAGTCAACAGCTAAAGACACGCTGAGTTTCAGTAGCTTAGAGCACCAGATGGAAAGCGGCTTAAAAATGGGCTACTCTGAAGCTGAGATCGTGGAGGCTGTCATACGTGCCATCAGTCCTGGGTTAAAACTGAGGAGCTATTTGGAAGGGAAAGAAGATCTCACATTGACCAGTCTGAGACAAGTTCTAAAAGCCCATTATGCAGAAACGGATGCAACAGTACTGTATCAGCAATTAACCAAGGCTACACAGGGGGCAAATGAAACACCACTTGAGTTCCTGATTAGAGTGCTGGATTTGCGTCAAAAAATTCTTTTTGCATCTGAGTGCGCCCAGTCTAGCCTAAAGTACAACAAAGAACTTGTTCAAAGTCAATGTTTTCAGTCCATTAGGACGGGTCTTCTAAATGACAATGTCAGAGCAGAAATGAGAGTATATTTGCAGGATGAAAACTGTAGCGATGAACTCTTATTAATGAAAATGCAAACAGCCCAGTACAATGAAAGCGAGAGAGCGTTAAAGGCAAAAGCCCACAGGTCATTTAGAACAGGACTAAATGTAGTTGAGCAGAATGTAGTGCTTACTGATCCCCGCACAAGCCAGCCTGATACAAAACCAGCTAAAACCCTCAAAGATAACTCCTTATTTGCAAAAATTGAGGAAAGTAACTCAGCAATCAGGGAACTTACAGGACAGGTAGCTTCACTAGTGCAAACTGTCCAACGGGATAGAAGTGGTGACGGTGATAGGCAAGCCAGGGTGTACAGAAAGTCAGCTCAGAGACCAAAAAGGCGATGCTCTGCATGTCAACAAGAAAACAGGGACTGTGACCATTGTTTCAAATGTGGCAGTGACTCTCACTGGGCAAAAGGATGTAAAGTAAGGGGAGCTCAAAAGCAGGGAAACTGGGCGGGGCTGTGACTGCGGGACAAGCCACAGCTTCAGCACCAATGTCCCAATGTGACAACATTCCCAAGGCCCAAAGCTTATCCCATGCATCACCAACTGACTCAGGAAATCCTAAAATTAGGAACCAACCCCCAAACGTGTTCAAGCTGAGTACCAAAAAAAGAAAAGTAGCACAGCTCGTGGGCAAAAAGTGTCTAGTATGGTGTAGAATGAACAACTGCAAAACACAGGCACTGTGGGACACGGGAGCCCAAGTTTCAATAATGAGTGCATGCTGGAAATCAGACAATTTACCTCACTTAGAAGTTCAACCCATCAGTGATTTACTAAGTAAGGATGAACTTTTAGACTTGAGAGCCGTAAATGGATCTGAAGTCCCTTTCCAGGGTTGGGTAGAAGTTAGCCTTAGCCTTTGTGATCCGAGAGGAAAAGCTGTAGCTCAGAATGAGGTTCGGGTTCCAATCCTAGTATGTCAGGATGTGATGCAAAAACCAATAATAGGGTTTAATGCTATTGAGGAACTGATAAAAAAAAAGACACTACTCAGTCCAGTGAAAGCTTGTCTTTACTCAGAAACTCTCTAAGAGTAGGATCAAGCAAAGCAGAAGCACTGTTGAACCTTATCCACACCACCAGTAGCGAGATAGTTACTTATCCTGTCAGATCAGGACGCAAAGCTATTGTCGTACCGAGTGGACAAATGTACGGCCTTAGTTGTTCCATCAAAACAGACTTAAAGGTAAAAAGTGAAATGCTTTTTGAGCCAGATGAAAACCTGTCTTTAGATGAGGGTCTGAAATCTAACTGCCAGTTGCTGTCTGTATCAGGCAATACCTGCAAAGTCAATATCTATGTTACTAATGTTACCAAACATGACATTGTTTTGCCACCTAAAACCCTTCTAGGTAACATAGAGAGGGTAACGCACAGTTATCCTGTGAATCTCAAAGAAGCTCAGATAGGTTCGGTTGTAGAAAAAGACAATCAGAACTCACCTAGCTTACCAGAAGAGCCTTGGGAACCACCTGTCAATTTGGGCCACCTTAACACAGAACAACAGGCAGCTGTCATGGAAATGTTAAGGGAGGAGTCAGGTGCATTTGCTAAACACAAAGAGGAAGTTGGTTACATAAAAAATCTAAAAATGGATATCAAACTCACTGATCAGATTCCTGTAGCCAAATCCTATAATGCGGTCCCACGTGCTCTCTATGATGAAGTAAAAAGTCACATTCAGGACTTGTTAAAAAAAGACTTTATTCGCAAATCAACCTCACCATATGCCTCTCCAATAGTGTGTGTGAGGAGCCGGGATGGAGGCCTGAGACTGTGTGTCAATTATAGGGGCCTCAATAAAAAGACCATTCCAGACAGACACCCTATTCCACGAATACAGGAAATCCTTGATGGACTTGGCGGCAATACGTGGTTTAGTGTGCTTGACCAAGGCAAAGCGTACTATCAAGGTGAAATCAGCGAAGACTCGAAAATATATACCGCCTTCACAACACCCTGGGGGCTGTATGAATGGAATAGAATTCCATTTGGACTCACCAATGCGCCTTCAGCTTTCCAACGTAGTACGGAGGAAAGTTTAGAAGGCTTGAGGGACAAAATATGCACTCCATATTTAGATGATGTTTTAGTGTACAGTCAAACATTTGAGCAGCATATTGAAGATTTCAGTTCTCAAACGTCAGCAGGCTTAGGGAGTAAAACTAAGACCTGATAAATGTGACTTGTTTAAAAATGAGGTCCGCTATGTGGGCAAAATCATTTCAGCAGACGGTTAAAAAATGGATGAAAAAGAGGTACAAGCAGTACGAGCTTTGAAGGACAACCCACCAACAAACATTAAAGAGCTGAGAAAGCTTTTAGGATTTTTAGGATACTACCGAAGCTATGTACAAGATTTTTCAAGACATGCAAAGTGCCTATATGATTTACTCTCAGTTGACCACACCCAAACACCAGCGCGGTCAGCCAAGGCGGGGCATGCTGCACCCACCCAAAAAATCATATGGAGTGACAGCCACCAAAAAGCACTAGACTATTTGGTGAATGTTTTGACTAATCCACCCGTGATGGCTTATCCTAAGTTTGAGGAACCCTTCATTCTGCACATCGATGCATCAGAAGAAGGCCTTGGTGCAGTTTTGTACCAGAGGCAGGACAGTAAATTAAGAGTAATTGGATATGGATCAAGAACATTAACACAGGCTGAGAAGAACTACAGGTGGCACTCAGGGAAACTTGAGTTTTTGGCACTAAAATGGGCAGTGACTGAGTGCTTTAGAGACTACTTGTTCTATGCTCCCTCAGTGACAGTATATAGTGACAACAACCCTTTAACCTATGTTTTAGGCACAGCTAAACTGAATGCGACAGGACACAGATGGGTTTCCGAGCTGGCTGATTTTAACATAACACTGAAATACCGACCTGGAAAAAGTAACGTGGATGCAGACTTTTTGTCCAGAACACCTTCTAGTATGGATTCATACATGTCAGAATGTACTGAGCTGTGTTCGCCTGAAGTGTTAAGCGCAGTACTGAATGCCATTGAAACACAGGAAGAAAAACAACTGGATTGGATATCAGCTATAACGTGCAATCCAGAAGTAAATAAAATACTTACAGAAACTCAGCCAGATGTGAGAATCACAACGCAGGAGCTATTACAAGCTCAAAAGCAGGACTCTGCCGTAGCTTATGTTCTCAACTTAAAGAGTACAGGTGCAAGCTTTGACAAAACATCAGCGACCAAAAATCCTAAAGTAAAACAGCTACTACATGAGTGGAAAAAGCTGTTTATTTCAGATGATGGGTTGCTGATATGAAAGACTGTGACTTATACTCAGATTGTGATTCCAGAATCGTACAAAGAACTGGTGTACAAACATCTTCACTGCAAAATGGGTCACTTGGGGGTGGACCGTGTGATGAATTTGGCAAGGAGTAGGTTTTATTGGCCGAATATGTACAAAGATATTGAGTTTTTCATCACACAGGTGTGCAAATGTAATATTCAGAAAAAACCTACAGTTCAGCGTAGGGCCCCCATGTGTCACGTGCCGGCTACTGCACCCTTTGAAATGGTTTCAATAGACTATGTCCATCTCGAAAAGAGCAGGGGAGGGTATGAGTATATCTTAGTGTTACAGGACAACTTCACCAAGTTTGCTCAAGCCTACCCTACACGCAACAAATCTGGCAAAACAGCAGCAGATAAAATTTTTAATGACTTTTCCTTGAAATTTGGTTTTCCTGGTAAATTACATCATGATCAAGGCAGAGAATTTGAAAACCATTTATTCAAACAGCTGCAGAAGTACACAGGAATAGCTAATTCAAAGACTACACCCTATCATCCACAGGGGAACCCAGTGCTGCGGACCCTGGATGAGGAAAAGAAAGAAAACTGGAGTGACTATGTAAACAAAGTTGTGCATGCCTATAATTGCACAACTAGTGACTCGACAGGATACTCGCCCTTTTATTTACTCTTTGGTAGACATCCACGTCTCCCTATTGATGTAATTTTTGGACTGAGTGAGACAAACAAATGCAAATCACATGAGGAGTATGCTCACAAATGGCAACAACAGATGAAAGAAGCATATGACATTGCATCCAGAAACATTAAAAAGACTCTGGCAAGAGGAAAATCACATTATGACCAGAAGAGACAAAGTGCTGTACTCTCACCTGGGGACAGGGTACTTGTCAGGAACATGTCAGAGAGGGGAGGCCCGGGAAAGTTACGCTCCTATTGGGAGGATCAAGTTCACATAGTGATCTCTCGAAAGGGAGAAAATAGCCCTGTTTATGAGGTCAAGCCGGAGCGTGGTACTGGACGAGGCCGTATTCTCCACCGCAACATGTTAATGCCCTGTAATGCATTACCGCTTCCCAAAATAATGAGAACTGAACGAAGCCGCACTACACAGACACAAACACAAAGAGACCTACAAGATGCATTGAACCATATAGAGAGTTCGGATGATGAGGAGCAGTATTGGTCTCAGAGAGTGAGGCACCACCACTGTCAGCCTCAAGGGGATCCGATGGTGTCTGCACCTGCTACTGAACTTGACCAGGACCTTCAGCGAAAGAGCACGGAGCTTAGTGTGGACGCTGAAGAGTTTCAAGCAGATATGGTGAATGGACAGGATAACACTGAACATGACATCTCAGCATCATCAGACACTGTTGCTTCACCAGATCAGCCCAGTGAAATGAACCCAGAACTGTCGGAACTGCAGCCGAGAAGATCTCAAAGGGAGAGATGTCCACGGAAAATATTGACTTATGATGCATTTGGCCAACCAGTTCAAAGAGTAATTGGTCACAGTGTTAACCCATTGTATGCCAGTGCAACAGCATCTCCATTCTATGAACAGTTTGGAGTACCTTGGGCAGCTCTACAAATGCCTTACTATCCAGCTTATGTACCAGTTAGTTATTATTGAACTGTGAAAGAGTTTTTCTGAATTTAAATGGTGTTATTTTTCAAAAATATATGAGTACTTACAAGGTCTTACCAGTATGGTGACACAAGTATTTGATGCTTTTGGGATGGTAGCGTAAGACATTGGATTGTGTTATGTTTGATGAGGCTAATCGTGATTAAATGGTTACTATCTAAGTTGACAAGCTCCGGAGCACGTGATAAAGTGATAGTAATGTCTTAGAGGGTAATATTTCTGTGTGGACTATTAGAAACAACTCAGCATTGTTATAAGCCTATGCTTATCTGGTAAGCGAGTAACATGTGATTCTGTCACCTGAGGTTCAATAATGCATCATGAAAGTGATCTTAAAGCACTGCTAAACCCTATCCTAACTTGCGCCATCTCTACATTGTCACAAGAAAAAAAGAAGTATATTTGTTTATTTTTGTTTCTTATTGTCATGTTTTGTCAATGTTGGGACAACATTTATTTAGCAGGGGAGGAATGTAGCACTTGGTAAAGTGTAAAGCTAAAATATGTCTAAAACATTGCATAAATCTGTTGGTATTTGGGCTATTCAGCTATATGTTTGGGTTTTTGGCTGCTACATGTTTTCCACCAGTAGAGGGCAGTCACGGCAAAAAGAAAAGAAAAAAAAGGTTCTGTAAAAAAAAAAGAAGAAGAAGAGAGTATTCTTGGGTTCTGTATGTGAAAGCCACGGTTCTGGAGTACCCAAATAAACTCGGTTTGCTGTTTACACCAAGTTGTCCTGGAGTGGTGTAACACATGCTATATTATCATGGCATTTGATGGCTCACCTGGTCTTGCTCCACAATCGGTGTTCCCCTTATTCTCATGCAAAGCTCTGTAGTGCCTAAGCATGGAAGAGGTGTTGTTGTTATATCCCAGCTCCCTGGCACATAGCAAACACTTCACCTTGTACAAAAGTAAAGCTGCTTAACATAAATTGTATTGCACCATCAGTATTATGAAAATACATCTTCTGTAGAAATTTACATACCTTGTTGGGAGGAATAAAATCAAAATGTTCCCACACAGGGGAGGACATCCTCCTCTTCTTAGCTGGCTCCATTCTCTTCTGACTTTCTCTCCTCACTCTCCTAAACCTCCAAACTCTCTCTAAACTGTCTCCTACTCTCTCTAAACTGTCTCCAGACTCTCACTAACCGCAACTCTCCATCAAACACCTAGATTTTGAATGAAGTCTGAGGGGTTTATATCGCTGTCATAGCTCGCGGCAAAGTTCGAACCACTTCATGAACCAGTCGCGTGGTAAAACCGGGCAGCGAGGCTTCGGACGTCATCATTTTCAGCTCCTCCCATAAATGAAGCAAGCCTTGATACGCGCATCGCGGAAACGCCCCCTCAATTACTCGACACAAGCTTTGAAGCCTCGATACAGAACGTCACATCACTACTTTTGAGTTCATGTTCCGCCTCTGAGTGTCTGCACATTGGGTCCTCCTACTACCACTTCTGGCTGCACACAGCCTTCACATAACAGAAGATCGCGACCAGAACATGGACCCCGCAGACTCTTTTTCCTCGGAGTTCAACGCCGAGATGATGCGGATGGTGAGTCTGCTCGACCGCATTGCCCAGTCACAGGATTTATGGACTATAGCAGTCGGGCTAAGCGCAGTAGATGCCATCATTCAGCATAACCCTCAGCTTTCTCAGTTTGCTAAGGACACTAAGTTGGATGGCACCATTACTGCCTGGAGAGAGCAAGTCAGGGCTGGTGAGCTTGCTCTCTCACTCACTAAATCTTCCCCATCGCTGCTTCAGCAAGACACACTCTCCACCTGCCTCTATGCTGCCACGGACTTCCTCTCCTTCCACACGCCAGCCGGGACCTTGTTCACCTGTCCATTCACCAGCCTCTTTCCTGGCAGCTATGTGGTCGGAAGATCAGGAGGAGGTCTCCATTTCTTCACCGGTTCCTGTTTCCTCGTCCCGAAGGAAATGGCGCCCACGCCACCGCCACTCCTCTCCCCAGTCATCTGTTCTGCAACCTGGTCCTGCTGGAGGGTCCGAGGGGCCCGTCCGGCCTTCATCTGTTGTTCCCGCTGGGGGTTCTGGAGAACCGCACCAGCCTTTGTTTGCCTCTGCTGGAGGGTCCGAGGGACCCGTCCAGCCTTCTGCATCTGCTGGAGGGTCCGAAGGGCCCGCCCAGCCTTCTGCCTCTGCTGGAGGGTCCAAGGGGCCCGCCCAGCCTTCTGCCTCTGCTGGAAGGTCCGAGGGGCCCGTCCAGCCTTCTGTCCCCGCTGGGGGTTCTGGAGAACTGCACCAGCCTTTGTTCGTCTCCGCTGGAGGGTCCGAGGGGCTCGTCCAGCAACCTGCCTCCGCTGCAGCGCCACCACTTGCGGCTCCCACGCTGTCGCCTGCAGCGCCACCACCTGCGGCTCCCACGCCGTCGCCTCCCACAGCCTCAGCTACAGCTTCAGCTTCGCCTGGTCCAGCCTCAGCTAAAGCTTCACCTGGTCCTGCCTCGCCTGGTCCTGCCTGCACGTCCTCGCCCTGTCCGGCCTGCACGTCCTCGCCCTGTCCGGCCACCTTCCAGGCCGTTGGCTAGACATCGTCGTTGTTGCGGCCGGCCTCCGGACCTGCCCAGCCGTCGCTGTCCGCACGGTTGGCCCCCTGAACTGTTTGGGCTCCTGTGCTGTTGGCCCCCGGGCCGGCCCCCTGAACCGTTCTGTTTTGGACTCTGTTTTCTTGGGTTCCGGTGTGTTTCTGTTGTTGTTGGGGGTTTTTTTGTTGTTGTTTTGGACTCGTGTTTTGTTTTTTGGCCCTCTTGGTGCTCTTGTTTTGGTTTGTTTCGATGTGCTTGTTCAAGCCCAAAACACACTAGATTTTTACATTTTAGTTTTTAACATCATGCATCAGCATTGTTTTGGGAAATATTGATTAGATAGTAATAAAATGTTAGCATGTTTACGATGCCTGTTTCACATTTTCATTGCCCAGTTATATCTCCCAGTTTTACCAGTAGCTGAGATTACAGTTATAAAGAGAACTGATTTCATCTTATTGGTGCGGCCCTCAACAACAGTCCCAGTTTCTCATGTACCCCGTTGGGAAAATTAATTGCCCATCCCTGTGTTGAAAGTGTTTAAGTTAAATACATTTTCCAGTAAATAGGAGGAAACACGAACGGTGTTTGAAAGCATGAAAAAGGGACACATATTGACCAATCTTGAACACATCTTTAATGACTGTTTTGCAAATATTTTAATACAAGGAAACACTGAGACAGTCTCCAAGTACTTGACACTGTTGAGATTATTATGTATACAGCACTATGAATGAAAGCTGTCTTGTGTTGGTTGCTGGTTATTGGTGCTGTAAGTGCCTGCAGATTTGAATATTTATTTAAAAGAATTGCATTTTGATGATTTCAGCAGCTGGTACGGCTGTGTGGCCTCTTCTTAAACAGATTTAAAAAGGCCGGAAACAATGTAGTCTGTCACATGTCCGTCAATGAGGCCAGTCCCATTATTGTGAATGAACCAGCACGGAACATTTTCCCCGTTCTTCACATCGTTCCTGAAATCCCTCTGCCAGCCTCTGTTGACAGAGAGAGATGTTTCATTTAGAAGATTCACACTGCGAGAGCACAAACACAGCAACAACACATTTAAAATTCATTTTGCATGCAAACACTTTCAGACTGAAGTCTTTAGTGTACCTGGTTACATTGAGCTCCTGTCCTTTCACATACATGGTGGCATCTGGTTTCTCCGGGACTTTTCCTGGATGCAAGTGTGCCACCTCATAGTTAATCCCATGATAGAACTGACCTGGAGGATGGTAAACCATTAAAATTATAAAAATATTTGAATTTGGACTCTTTCCAACACTGGTAATTTTAAATTATACCTAAATATTTTGAGTTTTGCTGTATTTGTTTTGCTTACACAAGAAATTAGTGGTCCTCTATTGTTGTTAAATATTATTTTTTTAATAACTGCATTAACATAGAACATGGAAACATCTTAGAAAATATCAGTGATAAACCACAAATTTAGAGAAGAAATGTGTCATGTTGTACCTAGCAGGCCATGAACACCAGGGGACAGGAGGTGACTGTCCAGGGTGTAGAAACCCAAGTAGTCCCGGTGGTATGGGTGCTTCTTCCACACTTTGTGAAGCAAAATCACAAACTTAACTGAATCTCTTAGTGTTATTGTTAGGCTGCGATCCTTGGTCACAAGAAGATCCACACTGTAGGAGAAAGAATAAAAATCAATCATAAGAGCTTGAAAAGAAAGCAGCCTGACTTCTTTAAGTTTCATGGAGACGTTTCATCTCACATCTAAGAAACGTCGTTGATTCAAAAACCAAAAGGTGGAGAGTCCCAGGTATTTAAACCACAGTGAGGGTTGTGCCGTAGGAGGTGATCATTGGCTCATGATTAATCATGCACAAAATCACATGAGCCAAAGTGTGAAAAAAGCAGTGGATCATTACCACCAGACCTTTTGAGAGAAACCACTGTGAGATCTTGCCTCACCTGTCATGTGGCATACTCGTAAGACTCCCTGGATGATGGAGAAACTACGTAGACCTTTTTTTTGCAGTGACTTTAACAATGTAATCACTCACTTGGATCCTTTAATGGAGGCCGCGTCAGAC
The DNA here is from genome assembly GCF_051167445.1 of Perissodus microlepis. Taxonomy (NCBI): domain Eukaryota; kingdom Metazoa; phylum Chordata; class Actinopteri; order Cichliformes; family Cichlidae; genus Perissodus; species Perissodus microlepis. Next base: position 9,826,825 of record NC_140465.1, read on the forward strand.
CAAAGCAGTTTGACCCATTTGCCGTCCTGGAACAGCGAGATGTCCTCAGTGCTCACCTCTAGCCTGACCCCAAGGGTCTGGTGGACAATGCCAAAACGCCAAAAATAGGTGTTTATTTTCCCATCAGGGGGAGTTTTCTTGTCTCCAATAATCTCACCATTCACCAAAATACCTGGAGACAGTGGGATCCAGTCAGTCACATGATGTCTGGACTTTCTGGCACATATTGCATAACTCATGTGTAAACTGAGGAAAAAATATCAGTACAAGTTTTGGATCTATAAAATTATACATGAAGAAAAACAACGACGACACTAAGACTGCATTTCCTAAGTCTTAAGACAGCTGTGTACACGGGGCTGACCTGAATTTGACTCTCTGACCAGGTTGAAAATGGTTCCTGGTTTGTCGTTGATGTTGAAACACAAAGCATCACCTCGGTCTGGTAGCTCTATCATGAAGTGAGGATCTCCATCCACTGCAGGGGCCCCAGAATAGTGTGACAGGAATAAATACATATTGCAGAAAAACACACAAGCAGCATGACGGTCATGACGTTCCACCCATGAGAAGTCCACACTCATGGGTGGAACCACGTCCATATACTTCATTTTAGTTCATAATCTACATAATCTTAAGTGTTGTTGTCAGTGTTTTGAAACATTGATACTGTTTTTAAAAAAATATGTCCATCACAGGCTCTATATTAAAGATGGAGATAGTTTCTGGATCCAAAAAGAGAAGCACATATGGAGATGTCTTAAATCTGCTCTCATTCTTATGGCCAGCAGGGGGAGGCTTGTCAGGGTTTCAAAAATAAAATTATATGTATCAATATCTTTGGGAAATGGCACACGGTTTCAGTGATCTATTTCCTGACTAATTTATAAACATGGGGTTCATTCTGTAAACTGTCCCCATTAGAATAAAAAAGAATTCAAAAGCAGCATATTAGGAAAGGACTACAAGTGAGCCTTTCCTTACTCAGAGCCAAAAAGATTGCTCTCCTTAATGTTTCATCTGCATCTATCCATTTTTAACCAGAGTCTAAACATGTCCTTACATTCAAAGAAATGGCATCTTTCTGGCATACTGTTGAAAACATGCCAACAAAGCTAAAATTTAGATGAAGCCAAAATTATTCATTATCTGAGAGCAATGAAGAGCATTTCCACACATCTTTGGACCAGTTAGTGCAGCAGGACTTGAAATAATAATTAGCAATAATTTAAAGTGCCACCAAATTTAAAGTGAAGCAATCACCAAGTCCTCCTATGTTTGTGAAAGATGCCATGGCATTTTATCTAGTTAACTGTGCCTCTTAATGCAGATCTGTAAATATCAGCAAAGTCAGACGTCATAGCTGGAACACAATCTATCCTATCTGAACTGTATATGATGTACTTACCAAAATATGTGGGTGCTGGCTGGTAATTCTGTGGATACGACTGCGCATGTATATAATTATATCCTTTGAACAGGGAGAATAAAATCCAAATTAACATGAATACAACAAATTGACTTTGTCCCATAAATCTTTTTTGTGATTTATCGTTAAAAAAAATCACTCATTTTTTCAGCCTGCTGTCTTTGCTCTGTGAGAAAAAACAGACAGATAACAGTTTTAAACTGGAGCTCCAGCTTCTGCTGGTATACTTCACTAAAGAGGAATAATATGTGGAAAATGTAAACTCAGTCACCAGTTTTCTTTATGAATGAGCTGCAGCCATGCTTTGCTTTTGTGGTAAAGCTTGACTGCAGCCATTTCAAAGTGACACTTGACACACACATAACCACACACATACACACACACACCTCCGATTCATCAGTCAATATAGTTTCTATCAAATATGGAGATGTCTTAAATCTGCTGTCATTCTTATGGCCAGCAGGGGCTTGTCAGGGTTTCAAAAATAAAATTATATGTATCAATATCTTTGGGAAATGGCACACGGTTTCAGTGATCTATTTCCTGACTAATTTATGATCTTAGTCATAATTTAAAGTCTACTTAAAAAACATGGGGTTCATTTTGTAAACTGTCCCCATCAGAATAAAAAAGAATTCAAAAGCAGCATATTAAGAAAGGAGTACAAGTGAGCCTTTCCTTACTCAGAACCAAAAAGATTGCTCTCCTTAATGTTTCATCTGCATCTATCCATTTTTAACCAGAGTCTAAACATGTCCTTACATTCAAAGAAATGGCATCTTTCTGGCATACTGTTGAAAACATGCTGTGTTGGTATAACTTTAATGTGGTAATATGCTTTTGTTTGTATGATTTGGCACCCTCTTGTGGCCACAGTTGGTACTTGGGAAGTTGTTATGCCCAGCTAGTTTGCTACAAGTGCTCAGTGGAGGTGAAACCTTTGCCCACGCATGCCTGTAAGTTTCCATTACATACTATATCCTTAACTATGTGATTTGTGATGCATGTGTAATGTGAGTATACTGAGTTACTATTTCAGCTGTGTGGTCATTACTCATTTGTAAAGCTACTTGTGTGCTAGCGACTGTATATTAGCATGTGCTTGATAACTTGCTATGATCAATAATGCTAGTCAACTGAAGGTGATGTTTATGTTTAATTTAGGCAACCTTAAAATTTATGTTTTTGCTGGTTGTCATGAAAACTAAGTTTCAATTACTACATTATGTATGTTCAGTGAATGAGAAGGTAATTATCGGTTTTGTGTTTATTTAGTTTTACAAAAAGAAAAGAGAAAGGAGAGAAATGAAAATGGATAAGGGATACCATGTATAAGAAGCCTTAGTAACATGGCCTGTAAACTGGAGATGAAGATCGAAGTAAAGAAGAATCTCAGTTCAAAGCATTCTCTTCTTCTTATTCTGTTCACTGTATGTCAAACTGGATAAGCTAAATCACGCCCACATCTAGTGAGGACAGAACACATGCCAACAAAGTTAAAATTTAGATGAAGCCAAAATTATTCATTATCTGAGAGCAATGAAGAGCATTTCCACACATCTTTGGACCAGTTAGTGCAGCAGGACTTGAAATAATAATTAGCAATAATTTAAAGTGGCACCAAATTTAAACTCAAGCAGTCACCAAGTCCTCCTATGTTTGTGAAAGATGCCATGGCATTTTATCGAATTAACTGTGCCTCTTAATGCAGATCTGTAAATATCAGCAAAGTCAGACGTCATAGCTGGAACACAATCTATCCTATCTGAACTGTATATGATGTACTTACCAAATGTGGGTGCTGGCTGGTAATGCTGTGGATACGACTGCGCAGGTATATAATTATATGCTTTGAACAGGGAGAATAAAATCCAAATCAACATGAATACAACAAATTGACTTTGTCCCATAAATCTTTTTTGTGATTTATCGTTAAAAAAAATCACTTACTCATTTTTTCAGCCTGCTGTCTTTGCTCTGTGAGAAAAAACAGAAAGATAACAGTTTTAAACTGGAGCTCCAGCTTCTGCTGGTATACTTCACTAAAGAGGAATAATATGTGGAAAATGTAAACGCAGTCACCAGTTTTCTTTATGAATGAGCTGCAGCCATGCTTTGCTTTTGTGGTAAAGCTTGACTGCAGCCATTTCAAAGTGACACTTGACAAACACACACAACCACACACACACACACAACCACACACACACACACACAACCACACACACACACACACCTCCGATTCATCAGTCAATATAATTTTTGTCTCTTTAAGAAAAGCCAGTCCAGTGTTTTACATTTTTAAACTCTGTTTTCTCCAGGTACCTTCAGTCAGCTTGTCAGCAATAAGAGGGCTGCTTGTTGAGTCTTCGGTTTCGGGCTTGGTAACAACCATGGATGTGAGAGGGGTGACAAAGCTGTACTGCAGGGACATATTCAGGGCCTTGGCTGTTGTGTTGGCTTTCTCATCTGGTGTACCGCTCTTGCTGCCAGAAGGAAAATATATGTATTACTACAGGGAAACCTTTAAAAGAACATCAAATGATTAAAATGAGCGTCCTGGTAAAAGAACAAGTGTCATCAAAGGCTATATCCATCCATCCATCTTCATCCGCTTTATCCGAGGCCGGGTCGCGGGGGCAGCAGCCTAAGCAGAGAGGCCCAGACCTCCCTCTCCCCAGCCACCTCCTCCAGCTTATCCGGGGGAACACCAAGGCGTTCCCAGGCCAGCCGAGAGATATAATCTCTCCAGCGTGTCCTGGGTCTGCCCCGGGGCCTCCTCCCGGTGGGACATGCCCGGAACACCTCACCCAGGAGGCATCCTTGTCAGATGCCCGAACCACCTCAACTGGCTCCTTTCGATGTGGAGCAGCAGCGGCTCTACTCTGAGCCCCTCCCGGATGGCCGAACTTCTCACCCTATCTCTAAGGGAGAGGCCAGCCACCCTTCGGAGGAAGCTCATTTCTGCCGCTTGTATCCGCGATCTCGTTCTTTCGGTCACTACCCACAGCTCGTGGCCATAGGTGAGGGTAGGGACGTAGATCGACCGGTAAATTGAGAGCTTCGCTTTTACACTCAGCTAACTCTTCACCACGACGGACCGGTGCAGCGTCCGCATTACTGCAGCTGCAGCCCCAATCCGTCTGTCGATCTCCGGCTCCCTTCTCCCATCACTCGCGAACAACACCCCGAGATACTTGAACTCCTCCGCTTGGGGCAGGAACTCATCCCCGACCCGGAGTGGGCACTCCACCCTTTTCCGGCTGAGAACCATGGCCTCAGATTTGGAGGTGCTGATCCTCATTCCCGCTGCCTCACACTTGGCTGCGAACCGTTCCAGTGCGAGCTGGAGGCCCTCACCCGATGAAGCCAACAGAACCACATCATCCGCAAAAAGCAGAGATGAGTTTCTGAGGCCACCAAAGTGAAAGCCCTCTGCCACTTGGCTGCGCCCACCGGGAACGAGTCCGACTTATTGCCGGCAATGGGAACCAAGCTCTTGCAACGGTTGTATAGGGATCGAATGGCCCGTAGCAATGGGCCAGACACCCCATACTCCCGCAACACCTCCCACAGGACACCCCGAGGGACACGGTCGAATGCCTTCTCCAAGTCCACAAAACACATGTAGACTGGTTGGGCAAACTCCCATGCACCCTCAAGTATCCTTGAGAGGATAAAGAGCTGGTCCAGTGTTCCACGACCAGGACGAAAACCGCATTGTTCCTCCTGTATCGGAGGTTCGACTAGCGGACGAACTCTCCTTTCCAGCACCCTGGCATAGACTTTCCCAGGGAGGCTGAGGAGTGTGATCCCCCTGTAGTTGGAACACACCCTCCGGTCTCCCTTCTTAAAGATGACTATATATCATACCATATTTCTTATGAGAACAATGTGCCTTAGCAGCCAAACTGAACTGATTTAAACTGACCTCTTGTCCAGTAACTGCTGGATAGTGAGGTAGGCCCACAACCGCTCGGTAAAATCTCCAAAGATGTACTCCTCGTCTGGGTAAAAAACATCCCAGTCTGCGGCACTCACCTGACCCTGGACTCTGAAGTCTTCTTCGAGCTACAGGAGAAACAAAAGATAAAATCCATATAAACCAGAGTAAAACAAATAAATATAGGCTATGTCTACTCAATATCTCAATTTTTCTGCCATTTTTTGTGTTTTTCTTTTTTTCCTCACCCCCTGTCCAACCACTTCCACCAGGAAGTTGTCAAGGTTGTTGTCCATTAAATGGCCAGCCACAACAATCTCTGTGCCATTAAACAAGTGGCTAAAGTGGCTGGTGGTCAGAGAATCCACTGCATTGTCAGGATAGTGCATGTCCACCTCTAAAAGTAGAGGGCTGGCCACTTCGTCGTAGAAACCCTGAAATAAATACACACACTTTATCACATTTGCATGTTCCAATTTTCTATCGTAAACTCAGCATGAAATAGTGATGGCATATAATTCATAGGAATATGGCATAACTGCAGTGCTTTAAATGAAAATCTAAGAAATCATGACAATGTCTGTCTGGCTCCTGAAATCAAACCCACATAAGAGGGCCCTGAAAACTGAAGGGTTTGCCTCCCACTCTTCTTTTAAATAACCTGGGAACCACAAGTAAGAGAGCGAAGTGCTCTGTTAAGGTGCTACATTACTTTGTTTTGGTGGTCTTTAAGTGAAGGTGGGACCTGAGTATTTAACACCTTGTATATGAAGATTGAATTTGATTTGGGATGTAACAGGGAGCCAATAAAGAAAAGCCAGTATGGGAGAAATACTTACTGGCTTTTAGTCAGTACTCTCACTGCACCATTTTGGATCAACTGAAGGCTTTTAGTGAGTTTTTTTAGAAGTTAGAAATGCATGAACTAGTTTTTCAACATCATTCTGAAACAGGATGTTTGTAATTTCAGAGATATTGCGAAGATGCAAGAAAACAGTCCTACATATTTGTTGAATATGCACATTTAAGGACATATCCTGGTCAAGAACAACTATGGCTTTAGGTTTTTTTCTGCAGCTGAAGTAATTAGTGTGTGTTATCTGGCTTCACTGATAGATAAAGCTGGGTATCATCTGCATAGAAATGAAAATGTACGCTATGCCTTCTTATTTTACTGCCTAAGGGAAGCATGTATAATATAAACAGAAATGGTCCGAGCACAGAACCCTGTGGAACTCCATAACTAATCTTTGTGAAGAGGATTCCCCATTTACATGAACAAATTAGAGTCTATTAGATAGACTTTATTTAAAACGGTTACACTGCAGTACATTTGACACCTAAAGCATACTCTAATCGCTTCTTTTAAGAGCAACAAACTCAAAAAAAAAAATTCACGTGGTGTTTTTTCCAGAATACTATCGTCACGTTTACTGTCTAAGGACAGCACTTGCAAGCACTCTCTGCTTATGATCAAAAAACAAAACAAAACACCCCCTTCCTATTGGTGGAAAAATGTACCATGTCGACCAATAAAAAAATGATATGGTCACATGCAGTGTTGGTCAAGTTACTTGAAAAAAGTAATCAGTAACTAATTACTGATTACTTCCCCAAAAAAGTAATCCCGTTACTTTACTGATTACTTATTTTCAAAAGTAATTAATTACTTAGTTACTTTTTAAAAACACGATTTACAACCTGAATAGGTGATAAAGCGATAGATCTTTCAGCCCAATTCTACTTTTTCTGCATAATCCATCATACAAAATGTAATCAAATGGAAAAGTCCCTTTTTAAAACTTGTTTTATTAGTTTTAATCTTTTAACTTTATGCATCAAGCAAAAATTTAATTATATGCAACATTCTCTGACTGGAAGAAATTTGTTTAATATTTAAACCTATTTTCTGCACATTCCAGCACATAATTTTTTTTTTTGTGTTTACACTCACTCTTTCAAATAGATGCAAGTAAAACACAACAGAAAATAAATAAAATCAAAGACTAGCGGTCCTTTTGCTCTATTTTCACCTGTAAAGCAGGAGTAGGGTAGGCGGAGGTTTACCCTGGTGCAGGTGTGCCGCGGTGGTCAGTGGAAGAATCCGCGAGTTTCTCTGTGAATTTCCCATTACGTCGTTGCGCACTCGGTGCTTGCTTGGAAGTTTGGGGGGGGGGGTTTTCGCTGTAAAAAGAAGTTTTCTTCCCACGCACAACGGATGCTAATGTTTTTGTCACTTTTTATGGAATCAAACTCAAAGTAAGGTCAGTACTTCCACGCTTTAAACGCTGCACGCTCATACTCTCTCCCACACTTGATATATTATCCACTGTTGATCTGCAGACAGCTGTTGTCACAAACGTTGCACTCGCTTACGTCACTGTCATGAGACATTCTCGCAAAAAAATCACGGTTTTAGTAACGCAGTAACGCAGCATTCCTACGGGAAAGTAACGGTAATCTAATTACCGTTTTTGCAATAGTAATCCCTTACTTTACTCGTTACTTGAAAAAGGTAATCGGATTACAGTAACGCGTTACAAGTAACGCGTTACTGCCCATCTCTGGTCACATGGCATTTGGTTCTTTAGGGAGAGGGGGATGTTTTAGGAGTGATGGCGGTGAGAGAACGAAAGAGAGAGAGAGAGCTTTGAAATGTGAGAGATTTGTGATGTTTAGCGTGTCTGGATTGTGTAGTTAGTGTGTTTTGTAGTTAGTGTTTAGTGTAGTCGATAGTTTTGTTTTGTGTGTCAGAACAATGAGGTGACTGCTGAATGTCATAGTTGATGCCAAAAAGCCACCAAAGGCAGACTGCAGTGTAAACGCTGTCTCCAGGTGGAGTGATACATCTCCTGCTGTCATGCATGGATGTATCAGGCTTGTGATGTGCTCCTTTATCTTATAGTGGATATGATTATTTTTTGGAGTGGCACAAATAATTTGTGCTGAAAAGAATGATACCACACAAGGCAAGATAAATAGTTTTTAAAGGTGAACTGTAGAGGTAACAACAATTATACCCTCAACCCAAGGGGGTTAGACTTTTTTTTTTTTTTAAAGTTACACAATAGTTACTTTTCCCAGTAATTAGTTACTTCTATAATATTGCGACTCAGTTACTAACTCAGTTACTTTTTGAAGAGGTAACTAGTAACTATTAGAGATGGCACGATACCACTTTTTTATGTCCGATACCGATATCATAAATTTGGATATCTGTCGATACCGATATGAAATCGATATAGTGTTTTTTAATCAATAAAACTGTTTTTTAAATATCTTGCTGCATTTTGTATAAGTTCATACTCAAGTTTAAATAAACAACAACACTAAAGCTATTCTGTTATACCTGTATGTAAAAAATACACTGCACCCAAAATATTTCATAGTTCAGCTACACTGATCAATCTAATAAACTTAAACCTACTCCATCCTCCCTATTCTGGTATTTTAAAGAGTACTTAGCAGAAATATTAAGCAACCTAACTAATAGGGTTGCAAACTTCCAGCAAAAAAAAAAAATAGGGAACCACCCTCCACCTCATGATGCTTAATCGACGTAATCAACTTTAATTTGATGCAATGTGGGGAAAAAATGCACAGAAATAAATTATTTTTCAAGAATAATTAAATAGATTCAACATCTTTCTTCTACAGAATTGCAGACTGCACAGATGGTATCTTCCCAAAGGAAAAAGTACTATAGCTTACTAGGGTATATTAGACTTAACAGTTACTATATACAGTAATGGACTTCTATATATTTGACATAAGATTAAAACTTTGGGTGTAAGATTCAGACAATTATTTATTAAAAGCTAGACATTTTAAATGAGAATAAGAAAGAAAAGTATGTCTTTGTGCCCCCTTTTCCCTGTTCATGCCCTATCGGCCCCCCTGGCTAAACTTTGCTAGATCCGCCCCTGCACAGTTACCAGCCGTCAGCTGCGTGGATCCTGGTGTAGAAAGTAATATTAAATAAATTTTAACAACAGTTTAAGGTTAAATGTGCTGCTGTTGTTCAGCCGATGGTTTCCTCTTTCTGGCGTGAAGTGGGCCAAAAACAAACAAGAGAGACGGACTCAGCTGATCATTGATCAGTTTCATGATTGAAGTAGCAGCGGGAGAGGGAGGGAGCGAGAAGAGGCAATCGCTCCATATATCGGTTGTTAAGCTTATCGTGGGAATGCTTTACAAACATTCAGAGATGAACTTACACACTTGCTTTACTTCTCTCTGGGATAACTTCCTCGGAGATGAAATGCTGGTTTGGTAGCGAGGCTACAAATACACACAGCCACTCTATCACGTGAGCACACTGCTCCGACGTGCTACAGTTATGAGCCGAGTTACGCCGTGTAGCAAGTTTTGTGAGGTGCTTTTTTGATATTTAATGGATCGGATTACATTTTTTATTTCTCTCCGATATCCAATCCAGTAATTTACATCAGTATCAGACCGATACCGATAAGTAATATCGGATCGGTCCATCTCTAGTAACTATAACTAATTACTTTTTGAAAGTTGCCCAACACTGCAGGGGAGCCTGAGTATTCAGAGTCATATCCAGTGAGAATCTATCAGATAATCAACCTCTGTGAGAGTTTAGGTAGCTGCTCTGCATTGTCTTGGCTAAGAGTCAGGCTTTCAAATGAATTCAAACTGTCTGGGTTGTTGTGGGCTGTTGTGGGCTGTATATATTATCTGAATGGGACAACTAAGGGGGGGGTAGGGCAAAGTGCGCCGCAGGAGAGGAGAGGTGTTTGCGTAGATATGTTTGTTTTCAGATGCAACCTTTTAATGAAGAAACAAATTATTATTATTATCTAAAGGTTTCTAAATAAGGGAGCTACACAGATTAGTGAGGAAGAGGAACTCGCACCTGGAGCTGAGCAACAGCATCTGAAGCTTCAAAGATTCTGCGGGCCAGGCCTTTGTTTTGCCTGCTCATCACATCCAGGAAGGAATAATCCACATCATTTCCAAATCCAAGACAGTACAGAGACATGTTTCCCCCAATAGCTGTACACACATTCTCCTGGATCTTGCCAATGTTGCTCTCTCCTACAAATGCATGCATGCAACACACAATGATAAAAATGCTAAACGCAATGTAATGTTAAATGTTAAATGCTGAACAAACATAATCTAGCCTACGGTATGTTTTCACTCTACATACTTACCCTGATTTGGCATTCCATCAGTCAGTAATATAATCATATCTGCACTTCTCTCTGGTAGCCTCTCCATCTGTCTGTCTTTGACCAGCATGTTTACAGCGGTCAACACTGCATCATTAATATTGGTTGCTAAAAGGAAAAAACACAATTCATGTTTTAAAATGCATAAACTATTAATGTTTTTGTGCTGTTAGGTGTTTGTTTGGTTTTTTTTGTTTTGCTTTGTTTTTGTATTTCTTACCTCCTCTGCTACGTATTCTTCTGATGTAATCCATGGCTTCAGTTATGTTTTCCTTTGTTGCTTTGGTAAGTGAATCCTTCCAGGTTTCAATAACAGAATCAAACAGGATGATGGCAAAGTGGTCGTCTTCATGGACTTGTTGAAGAATGGCCAGCATAGCTTCTCTTGTCTACAAAGAGTCAGAGAATGACGTGTGTCCACGTGAACTTTGACATATTAGAAGCACATCAGGGGTCAGAACAACTTCTTACCTGCTCCATCTTTCTTCCACTCATTGATCCACTTATATCAATTACAAAGACCACATTCTTTGGGAGTTTGGGTAATTCAGGAGCAAAGAAGTGCACAAAGTATCCATTTACAATCTGAAGAAGAGACACATTCCAAAAAGTAATGAATTTTAAAACAATGGTGTAAAAAATAAAAATAAAATTGATTAAATTTGATCTTATTCAGCACTTGAAGCTTTCACTGACCTGTATGTCCCCAAGGTTCTTCTCTCGCTTCACATCATAGCTGACAATAAAATCTCCATCAATAAGTGTTCCATCACAACCTGGACACTTCCTCTGCTGCTCCATGGTTGGTGAGAAGGAGATATGCGCCTGAAAAGGGAATAATACATACACAATTATGATCCCAACTGAGATTCAACCGTGCAATAAAATGCAGCGCAATAATCAGAAGGTTTATTATTGTATGAAGGTACCTTTCTGTCTGTGACAGTTTTCTCCACCAGAGGGAGCAGCTCATTCGAGAGGAAGGTTGCATGGGCGTCAACATAAGAAATGCCCTGAGGCTCATAGATGTTTGTCACAATCTGTCTCCACAAAGGCAAACATGGAGAAAGGAGATCATTTCTAATGTAAATCAGGAAATCACCCTATGAGGGTTAAAATGTCTTGATGCATGCTCAATCATCCAGGTAAGGAAATCCCAAAAAGTTGATTTGTGGATTCTGTTCATCTGGATGTAACTGTTTTCAGTGCAAGAAACATTTTGTCACTTCATCAGTCTCAGCTGACTGCATGTTTGTCCAACCTTATAAACAGTATCTGGCTGTAGTGCTTTCAGTGGGAGAAACGTTTTGTCAATCATCAAAATGCATCTTTGCACAATAACTGAAATTAGCCCACTGAATGAACAAAGGGCTGTGAGGTCAGTTCCTTGATCATTAATATGCAAATTGTCATGACTATTGATCAGCAACCACTTATCAAAGACCATTGATCACTGATCAGTGAATGACCTCACAGCCCTTTGTTCATTCAGTGGGCTAATTTCAGTTATTGTGCAAAGATACATTTTGATGAGTGACAAAACGTTTCTCCCACTGAAAGCACTACAGATACAAAGAATACATTTTTGGGACACCCTAAGTAGAAAAAAGTAGAAAATCTAATCAAACATGGATTCACCTGAAAGTCCTGAACCAGTGTTTTGGGTTTGACTCTGGTCAAAAGCTCATATCGGCCCAGTTTCCTCTGAAGGAGCTCCTCATATGTCAGGACAAAGGTCACGTTGCTTTCAGCTGCAATATTGACAGAGACTGAAAACTTCTCCATCTTTCTTCCAGAAGCCCTGGAAAAAACAACAACAAGAAAACAGCACACAGACGCATCTCACAGCTTCTCCAGTGAATTTACACGATCTGTGTTTCTGGTTCATTTGGACGACTCACTTGACGAGTCCAGCAGTCTGTCCAGAGGAAACAGCCTTCTCGTACTGTTTCTTAGCTTTCTCCTTCTCCTTTACCTCTCCGACATACACCTGACCCTCGATTTCCCTGTGAGGCACAAAGATGGAGATAGACATGAGGCATGTAAAGCACATAAATTGACTGCATGATAGTGAGAAATTCAGCTTTGGAGCACAGTTGTGAAATGAAGGACTGGCCTATAAAAACTGTCAGAATGATTAGAGAGGAAACAGACTAACATGCTGAAGTTTGTGATGAAAGCAGTCTTGGGCAGCTCCACTTCAAAAAAGATTTCCTGTGACGAGTTTGCTTTGTTGAACGCCTTGGAGGTCATGACAGTGTGGGCAAAACGAGAGGTCACAGTGCAGTCCACTGTCACACTGTGCACCTCCACCTGAGACAGAGAGACAGAAGGAAATGTAAGAAGATCAAAATAGGTTTCTCTCTATGAATCTGATTTTTTTAATCTGAATGAAATCAACTCTCACATGTGTAATGAATCAGCATATAAGAAAAGAGCTGCCCTTTTATTTGCTGTTTAAAACACAATTGTTACTCTGCTCAGATCTTCACAACAGCAGCAGGTGTTGCATAAATGTACAATTTATAATCTCTCGACACTTTTTTAACACTCCTTGTTTGTATCACATCACTAAATTGAGCTGAGAGTATTTTACAAATTTTACCTGTGTGCTGTTCATCTGGATGGACTAGCTTAATATGTCCACCTGCTGTTTAAAGGAGTTTGCGTTCTCCTTTCATGATGAAACATTGTTTGTTTGTTTATTTTTTGCCTCACTGACCTTTGGTAACTCACATATTTGTTTATACGTTAATGATCTCTAGTTTATATCAAGTGTAGTGTTTGAATTTAAAAAGCCTTAAGAGACTGTTATAGTGAGTTTGCCCATTTGGAGGAAAGTAATAGAAGACAGGACAAATCTTTGCAGATTAATCAGCAGCTCGGACACTACACTTTGATCACACTGCTTCTTTGGCAGCCATCACTTCAGGTCCCTGTGAGCTTATCCACACATCCCATCGAGAACAACAAGCAGGTTTCTCTCCATGAATCTGATCTGTTAATCTGAATTAAAACTATTATCTCTCATCACCATTATCATCACCAGGAATATGAATGGATACTTTTCTTACCATTGCTTCATTTGTACTTCTTTTCTGTAAGAAAAAAAGGCGATACATTCACATTAAAAAATAATAAGGCTGCACTAAGCTGTGAATTTCCACTGCATATATATATTGTTATTGGTTTACCAGCAGATATATCTTTAAGAATAGTGTGATCTGTGTTATGTTGAAGTTGAGCTGTTATGACGCAGTATCAGAAACTGATGTTTAGCAGTGATTAAAAACTAATGAGATGTTTTCACTAAGACAAAGAGACTATGTGTGAATAGTTTTCCAAGTACCTGCAGTGATCTGGCAGCTCCTCTTCTTTCCTGAAATACACACACAGGATATTACGGAGATTACATGAATAAGTTGTAAGAAAAAGCTTCCAAAAAACTCAGACACAGTTTGTTTCTAAGTTTTTTTTTTTTGTTTTGTTTTTTAATAAAATTACAGGACTACTTTCTGAGGTCAACGCTGTCAAAATCATACTAAAATGTTTTTTCAGTTTCATATCACAAAAGTGTTTGACGTTACCTGTATGGCTTCATCGTGCCTGGAGATGACCAGAGCTCCTGAGGCTGAGCTGCTCAGCCAGAGGCAGGCGTAGCCCCACAGCAGCAGCAGGCGAACACCCAACAGTCCAGACATGACCAAACTCTGACTGAACACTGGCTGACTTCAGTGCAGAGCAAAACTCTCAGTGCCCTGTGGGAGGGACACGTATCTGTGTGTTTTCCTATATTGGTCAACTGCCCTGAGCTCAATGTCCAGGAGGCTGTGAGGTGCTGTGAACCACAAAGACAATATTTGCTAGTTTGTGGGTGTTTGGGAGAGTGAATCCAATCGATACTTATTTAAACACTTAGCAAAGTGGCAATAAAATCGACACCCATGGTTTCAAGATCAAGAAAGAAATCTGAAAAAGTTGATTCTGTTCATCTGGACGTAACGTTTTCAGTGGGAGAAACGTTTCATCACTCATCCAAGTGACTTCTTCAGCTCAGCTGACTGCAGGCTTCCCCAACCATATTGACAGGGACTGAAAACTCCATGTTTCTTCCAGAAACCCTGTAAACACTCAAAACACAAAAAAAACAACAACAAAAAAACAACAACAAAAAACCCAGCACAGACACATCTGAGAGGTGCTCCAGTGAATTTAGACGATCTGTGTTTCTGGTTCATCTGGACAACTGACTTGACGAGTCCAGCAGTCTGTCCAGAGGAAACAGCCTTCTCCTACTGTTTCTTAGCTTTCTCCTTCTCCTTCACCTCTCCGACATACACCTGACCCTCGATTTCCCTGTGAGGCACAAAGATGGAGATAGACATGAGGGATGTAAAGCACATAAATTGACTGCATGATAGTGAGAAATTCAGCTTTGGAGCACAGTTGTGAAATGAAGGACTGGCCTATAAAACTGTCAGAATGATTAGAGAGGAAACAGACTAACATGCTGAAGTTTGTGATGAAAGCAGTCTTGGGCAGCTCCACTTCAAAAAAGATTTCCTGTGACGAGTTTGCTTTGTTGAACGCCTTGGAGGTCATGACTGTGGGCAAAACGAGAGGTCACAGTGCAGTCCACTGTCACACTGTGCACCTCCACCTGAGACAGAGAGACAGAAAGATAGAAAACACCTTAGCAGATGTACATAAAGGACAGAGTCACTGTTTTTCAAGTCAGGCATATGTGAATACTGAAATGTGTTTTTCTGTATGCAGTCATCCCTAATGTGTTTTGTTGTTCTTGCAACAGTGACAATAAAGATCTATTCTGTTCTAGAAAGATCTATTCTAAGCTTCATGCTGATCCAAAAATGACCATTTCTTAATGGTGCTTTCAGAAGAATTCGTGACAACAAAACATATATTTCTCCACATTTATTCATACTGTTCATACATTTTATTCATATTCTGCTTTTCTACAACTTTTTGTCCTGCCAAAAGTAACTTGAACCTGAATGGTGGACGTGGTGGTGGTAGCATTATAACATGAGCATGCATGCCTGCCAGTGGAACCAGGCCACTAATGTTTATTGATGACGTGACTGCAAAAGAAACAAATCCAGACTTTCTAAAGAAATTGTACATTCTTCAATGGCCAAGTCAGTCACCTGATCTCAAGTCAACCCAATATTAATACAAACCATAATGCAGAGAGACCCACAAACAAGCAGCAACTGTAGGTGACAACAGTAAAGGCCTAGCAGAGCATCTTAAGGGAGGAAGCACAACATTTAGTGATGTCCACGGGTTGATTCAAATATTACATTTTTTTAAATTCACATTTAAATTGATGTAAATTTTTTCATTAATTTTGATCTTCTCAGACTTGGGGACTATGTATAAAAACTAGATGTAATCCTTATACAGTGTACTTGGGCAAAATTGCAAAAAAATGTTTCTTTGTTCCAAACATTGTGGAGGGAGTGTGTGTGAACAAACATCCTCAGTGATTAAATAAAAAATCAAATCCAGACACACATCTTCTCTCACTGACTCTCGCCTGACTGTAATGCGCTCGTTCAAGCCCAAAACACACTAGATTTTTACATTTTAGTTTTTTAAATTTTCTTCAGCATTGTTTTGGGAAACATTGATTAGATAGTAATAAAATGTTGGCATGTTTATGATGCCTGTTTCACATTTTCATTGCCCAGTTGTAAGTGTCACAGAAATGGCTTATGTATGAAGAAGTTTAATAGATGGTTCCAGCAGTTAAAATGTTCTTGCTTGTACATTTCTGTGGACAATATTGTAAAGGTGTGTTTATCTTGTATAGGAGACATGTTTATCTTGTCACAAAGAACAAGTTTTGTTACACCGCTGCTATCGCGATGTTTGGGCGTGATAATATAGGCTGTGAGCCCACGTTTAATAATCACGCTAAGGAGTTCAGCGAGCTATCTGCGGGGGCCTGGTTGGTCTACCAGCTGTATAAGGTATTTGCTATTTGCTATAACTGTATTGTAATATTGTGAAAATTTGTAATGTGTGGTGTTCTAATTATTTTATGTTTTAATTTAGAATGCACAAGACTGTAAAGGTATTCTTCTAGGACCTCCGAAGTGGCAGGCGGCCACGAGGTAATTTTTTGTTGTTAAAGCACAAGTGTTACTTTTGATTGACTGAAGCGCTTAAAGCCTTTGTGTTTTATGTTTGTAGTTTTCACGGCGTTCAATAAAATTAATTGCCCAGCCCTGTTTTGAAAGTGTTTAAGTTAAATACATTTTCCAGTAAATAGGAGGAAACACGAACAGTGTTTGAAAGCATGAAAAAGGGACACATATTGACCAATCTTGAACACATCTTTAATGACTGTTTTGCACATATTTTCATTACAGTCTCCAAGTACTTGACACTGTTGAGATTATTATGTATACAGCACTATGAATGAAAGCTGTCTTGTGTTGGTTGCTGGTTATTGGTGCTGTAAGTGCCTGTGGATTTGAATATTTATTTAAAAGAATTGCATTTTGATGATTTCAGCAGCTGGTACGGCTGTGTGGCCTCTTCTTAAACAGATTTAAAAAGGCCGGAAACAATGTAGTCTGTCACATGTCCGTCAATGAGGCCAGTCCCATTATTGTGAATGAACCAGCACGGAACATTTTCCCCGTTCTTCACATCGTTCCTGAAATCCCTCTGCCAGCCTCTGTTGACAGAGAGAGATGTTTCATTTAGAAGATTCACACTGCGAGAGCACAAACACAGCAACAACACATTTAAAATTCATTTTGCATGCAAACACTTTCAGACTGAAGTCTTTAGTGTACCTGGTTACATTGAGCTCCTGTCCTTTCACATACATGGTGGCATCTGGTTTCTCCGGGACTTTTCCTGGATGCAAGTGTGCCACCTCATAGTTAATCCCATGATAGAACTGACCTGGAGGATGGTAAACCATTTAAATTATAAAAATATTTGAATTTGAACCCTTTCCAACACTGGTAATTTTAAATTATACCTAAATAATTTGAGTTTTGCTGTGTTTGTTTTACTGATACAAGAAATTAGTGGTCCTCTGTTGTTAAATATTATTTTTTTAATAACTGCATTAACATAGAACATGGAAACATCTTAGAAAATATCAGTGATAAACCACAAATTTAGAGAAGAAATGTGTCATGTTGTACCTAGCAGGCCATGAACACCAGGGGACAGGAGGTGACTGTCCAGGGTGTAGAAACCCAAGTAGTCCCGGTGGTATGGGTGCTTCTTCCACACTTTGTGAAGCAAAATCACAAACTTAACTGAATCTCTTAGTGTTACTGTTAGGCTGCGATCCTTGGTCACAAGAAGATCCACACTGTAGGAGAAAGAATAAAAATCAATCATAAGAGCTTGAAAAGAAAGCAGCCTGACTTCTTTCAGTTTCATGGAGACGTTTCATCTCACATCTAAGAAACGTCTTTGATTCAAAAACCAAAAGGTGGAGAGTCCCAGGTATTTAAACCACAGTGAGGGTTGTGCCTTAGGAGGTGATCATTGGCTCATGATTAATCATGCACAAAATCACATGAGCCAAAGTGTGAAAAAAGCAGTGGATCATTACCACCAGACCTTTTGAG
Source organism: Perissodus microlepis (assembly GCF_051167445.1). Lineage (NCBI taxonomy): Eukaryota > Metazoa > Chordata > Actinopteri > Cichliformes > Cichlidae > Perissodus > Perissodus microlepis. Next base: position 9,845,020 of record NC_140465.1, read on the forward strand.
AGAAACCACTGTGAGACCTTGCCTCACCTGTCATGTGGCATATTGAGGTTACCTGACACAAGATGTTAGTGGAGGTTGAAACACCTGGGAAGGAATCTCGAAACTGCATTTTAGGTGGATGTAAGATGGTGGCGTAAGTCACCCCCTCTGTTCAAGGATGGTCGTTCACAGTGGACTTAGACGGCCTCTTTCACTCCTCTTTCAAACTATCTGTCTTCTCTGTCCAAAATGTAACCTTTGGCATCCTCGACAGACTAACCTTTATCCTTCAGATGCAGATCTACAGTGAGTCTTGTCCTGTCGAGTGGGCTCTTTTATGTTATGACATGCCTTAATGGAGTGGTTGTTTGGTTTTTCCCATGTAGAGGTCCAAGCACTCCTTTGTACAATGCACAAAAGACACCGTGTTGCTTGGCCTTGGGAGTTTTAAAAGGCAGTTGGTAAGCCAGTCAGTAGTTAATGTAGCCAACTGTTGCTTACATAGAGCGGTAACATTAGGCAAATATCCTAAAACGTCATCATAAAACTTCAAGAAATCAAGTGGCATTGTTTTCAAACTCGTAAGACTCCCTGGATGATGGAGAAACTACGTAGACCTTTTTTTTGCAGTGACTTTAACAATGTAATCACTCACTTGGATCCTTTAATGGAGGCCGCGTCAGACCAAAGCAGTTTGACCCATTTGCCGTCCTGGAACAGCGAGATGTCCTCAGTGCTCACCTCTAGCCTGACCCCAAGGGTCTGGTGGACAATGCCAAAACGCCAAAAATAGGTGTTTATTTTCCCATCAGGGGGAGTTTTCTTGTCTCCAATAATCTCACCATTCACCAAAATACCTGGAGACAGTGGGATCCAGTCAGTCACATGATGTCTGGACTTTCTAGCACATATTGCATAACTCATGTGTAAACTGAGGAAAAAATATCAGTACAAGTTTTGGATCTATAAAATTATACATGAAGAAAAACAACGACAACACTAAGACTGCATTTCCTAAGTCTTAAGACAGCTGTGTACACGGGGCTGACCTGAATTTGACTCTCTGACCAGGTTGAAAATGGTTCCTGGTTTGTCGTTGATGTTGAAACACAAAGCATCACCTCGGTCTGGTAGCTCTATCATGAAGTGAGGATCTCCATCCACTGCAGGGGCCCCAGAATAGTGTGACAGGAATAAATACATATTGCAGAAAAACACACAAGCAGCATGACGGTCATGACGTTCCACCCATGAGAAGTCCACACTCATGGGTGGAACCACGTCCATATACTTCATTTTAGTTCATAATCTACATAATCTTAAGTGTTGTTGTCAGTGTTTTGAAACATTGATACTGTTTTTAAAAAAATATGTCCATCACAGGCTCTATATTAAAGATGGAGTTTCTGGATCCAAAAAGAGAAGCACATATGGAGATGTCTTAAATCTGCTGTCATTCTTATGGCCAGCAGGGGGAGGCTTGTCAGGGTTTCAAAAATAAAATTATATGTATCAATATCTTTGGGAAATGGCACACGGTTTCAGTGATCTATTTCCTGACTAATTTATAAACATGGGGTTCATTTTGTAAACTGTCCCCATCAGAATAAAAAGGAATTCAAAAGCAGCATATTAGGAAAGGACTACAAGTGAGCCTTTCCTTACTCAGAGCCAAAAAGATTGCTCTCCTTAATGTTTCATCTGCATCTATCCATTTTTAACCAGAGTCTAAACATGTCCTTACATTCAAAGAAATGGCATCTTTCTGGCATACTGTTGAAAACATGCCAACAAAGCTAAAATTTAGATGAAGCCAAAATTATTCATTATCTGAGAGCAATGAAGAGCATTTCCACACATCTTTGGACCAGTTAGTCCAGCAGGACTTGAAATAATAATTAGCAATAATTTAAAGTGGCACCAAATTTAAACTCAAGCAGTCACCAAGTCCTCCTATGTTTGTGAAAGATGCCATGGCATTTATCTAGTTAAGTGTGCCTCTTAATGCAGATCTGTAAATATCAGCAAAGTCAGACGTCATAGCTGGAGCACAATCTATCCTATCTGAACTGTATGTGATGTACTTACCAAAATATGTGGGTGCTGGCTGGGAATGCCGTGGATACGACTGCGCATGTATATAATTATATGCTTTGAACAGGGAGAATAAAATCCAAATTAACATGAATACAACAAATTGACTTTGTCCCATAAATCTTTTTTGTGATTTATCGTTAAAAAACGAGAAGCACTTACTCATTTTTTCAGCCTGCTGTCTTTGCTCTGTGAGAAAAAACAGACAGATAACAGTTTTAAACTGGAGCTCCAGCTTCTGCTGGTATACTTCACTAAAGAGGAATAATATGTGGAAAATGTAAACTCAGTCACCAGTTCTCTTTATGAATGAGCTGCAGCCATGCTTTGCTTTTTGTGGTAAAGCTTGACTGCAGCCATTTCAAAGTGACACTTGACAAACACACACACACACACACACACACACACACCCCTCCGATTCATCAGTCAATATAGTTTTTGTCTCTTTAAGAAAAGCCAGTCCAGTGTTTTACATTTTTAAACTCTGTTTTCTCCAGGTACCTTCAGTCAGCTTGTCAGCAATAAGAGGGCTGCTTGTTGAGTCTTCGGTTTCGGGCTTGGTAACAACCATGGATGTGAGAGGGGTGACAAAGCTGTACTGCAGGGACATATCCAGGGCCTTGGCTGTTGTGTTGGCTTTCTCATCTGGTGTACCGCTCTTGCTGCCAGAAGGAAAATATATGTATTACTACAGGGAAACCTTTAAAAGAACATCAAATGATTAAAATGAGCGTCCTGGTAAAAGAACAAGTGTCATCAAAGACTATATATCATACCATATTTCTTATGAGAACAATGTGCCTTAGCAGCCAAACTGAACTGATTTAAACTGACCTCTTGTCCAGTAACTGCTGGATAGTGAGGTAGGCCCACAACCGCTCGGTAAAATCTCCAAAGATGTACTCCTCGTCTGGGTAAAAAACATCCCAGTCTGCGGCACTCACCTGACCCTGGACTCTGAAGTCTTCTTCGAGCTACAGGAGAAACAAAAGATAAAATCCATATAAACCAGAGTAAAACAAATAAATATAGGCTATGTCTACTCAATATCTCAATGTTTCTGCCATTTTTTGTGTTTTTCTTTTTTTCCTCACCCCCTGTCCAACCACTTCCACCAGGAAGTTGTCAAGGTCGTTGTCCATTAAATGGCCAGCCACAACAATCTCTGTGCCATTAAACAACTGGCTAAAGTGGCTGGTGGTCAGAGAATCCACTGCATTGTCAGGATAGTGCATGTCCACCTCTAAAAGTAGAGGGCTGGCCACTTCGTCGTAGAAACCCTGAAATAAATACACACACTTTATCACATTTGCATGTTCCAATTTTCTATCGTAAACTCAGCATGAAATAGTGATGGCATATAATTCATAGGAATATGGCATAACTGCAGTGCTTTAAATGAAAATCTAAGAAATCATGACAATGTCTGTCTGGCTCCTGAAATCAAACCCACATAAGAGGGCCCTGAAAACTGAAGGGTTTGCCTCCCACTCTTCTTTTAAATAACCTGGGAACCACAAGTAAGAGAGCGAAGTGCTCTGTTAAGGTGCTACATTACTTTGTTTTGGTGGTCTTTAAGTGAAGGTGGGACCTGAGTATTTAACACCTTGTATATGAAGATTGAATTTGATTTGGGATGTAACAGGGAGCCAATAAAGAAAAGCCAGTATGGGAGAAATACTTACTGGCTTTTAGTCAGTACTCTCACTGCACCATTTTGGATCAACTGAAGGCTTTTAGTGAGTTTTTTTAGAAGTTAGAAATGCATGAACTAGTTTTTCAACATCATTCTGAAACAGGATGTTTGTAATTTCAGAGATATTGCGAAGATGCAAGAAAACAGTCCTACATATTTGTTGAATATGCACATTTAAGGACATATCCTGGTCAAGAACAACTATGGCTTTAGGTTTTTTTCTGCAGCTGAAGTAATTAGTGTGTGTTATCTGGCTTCACTGATAGATAAAGCTGGGTATCATCTGCATAGAAATGAAAATGTACGCTATGCCTTCTTGTTTTACTGCCTAAGGGAAGCATGTATAATATAAACAGAAATGGTCCGAGCACAGAACCCTGCGGAACTCCATAACTAATCTTTGTGAAGAGGATTCCCCATTTACATGAACAAATTAGAGTCTATTAGATAGACTTTATTTAAAACGGTTACACTGCAGTACATTTGACACCTAAAGCATACTCTAATCGCTTCTTTTAAGAGAAAAAAACTCTTTTTCCAGGCTCAATGAAGAACTTCTAATTAGTGAGAAACCATGTTCCTCTCCTCCTGAGTAAGGTATGCATTTGTGAGTTATAATAGGGTGTGAGGTACTTCTGATTTGAGGCTATTTTCAGGGCAGCAGTCAGTGGCGGGTTTTGATATGAGCGATTTGGGCTGTTGACCAGGGCGCTATCGTGGTTGGGACGGCATCATGGCATCTGCAAAAAAAAAAGTTGCTTGCACCCATCCTGCCCCAACATCATGCCAGCACATTCTGGAGATTGCATAGGCACATGCCTATTTGCGAGGAGTAAGGGCGCCCTCCATTTATGAGGTGCCTGCTCCTTGCTGCACAGGGAGGAGAGGGGTGGAATGGCAGGGTACTCTCTGGCTGGCTAATGCGGCACCTAAAACCAGCTTGCAAAATAAAACCAAATTAAAAACCAATCAAATTAGGGCTGTCAACGTTAACGCCCTCATCACGATTAACACAATTAAAAAATTTAACGCAATTAATCCATCTGGAGCGCAGAATGACTCAAAATCCCTGACATGTCTCTGTCAACGCATTTCAGGCAGTTTGTCCAAAGTTTGTCCATTCTGCGCTCCAGATAGGTAGGTCTGTTAGTTTATGTTGTAGGGTTGGGTGTTGATACTGGAGTGCATAATTACTGTTGGAAGATGGAAAAGAAAAGTTCAAAGCCATCAGGTCCTCAGCTTAGAAAAAAAAGAGAAAAGAAGAGAGAAACGAGCAAAAGATACAGGCAAGCAGATGTGTCTTTGGATAATAGCAGGTATTATGTATGACATGTATCCTGAAACAAGATAGCATTCATTAGTAGGGGTTGGGAAAACTTCTGTTTACCTTTCTTAGCCACTTGGCTATGATAGTAAGCAGTAGGCAGACAGTAGACACTGGTGTGGCTTATTGACTCTTTTGGACTGTTTTCAGCACAATATTAATTAGTCATTAATTGGAAGAGCTGTAATGTTGATTTGTCTGCTATTCTCAATGCATGACGAATTATAATGACTGTTTGTTAGCCATTTGCATAGTCTCTCTCTCTCACTATATAAAATATTTATCTGGTTAATTTCAGTACGTTTCCATCATCAGTTTTCACAATAAGATATGTTAATGTATAATCCTTAATATGTTTTGTGTGTGTGTGTGTGTGTGTGTGTGTGTGTTTGTATGTGTGTGTGGCAGAGGGAGTGTTTGCCCAGGGCACCAAACAGGCTAGGACTGCCCCAGGGAGCAGTGATGGTAATAACGCCATTAAAAGTAACGGTGTTACTTTTTTCAGCAATTAGTAATCTAACTAATTACTATTTCTGTCATTACAATGCCGTTACTGTTACTAAGAAGAAAATGCAGTGCAGATGCCTTACTATTTTTCAACACACAGAAGAAGGCTGAAGCTCATCTTACCGGGAGCTAACAATCGCATGAGTGCTGCTGATTGGCTGGGGAAGAATAAAGTACTCATGGTAAACCAATCACATGACCAATTTAAGATCACATAGAAACAAGATGCTATATACCATATAGCATCTTATATAATGCTATATAAATTGAGTTGATAGGCCAAGTAAAACCAGAGTCAGGATTAAAAAAAAATCATAAAAGTCATGATAAAAAAAATATACATGGTGTTTTCTCCAGAATACTATCGTCACGTTTACTGTCTAAGGACAGCGCTTGCAAGCACTCTCTGCTTATGATTCTTCCCCCCCCCAAAAAAGAAAAACCCCACCCCCTACCTATTGGTGGAAAAATGTACCATGTCGACCAATAAAAAAACTGGTATGGTCACATGGCATTTGGTTCTTTAGGGAGAGGGGGGTGTTTTAGGATTGAAGGCGGTGAGAGAACGAAAGAGAGAGAGAGAGCTTTGAGATGTGAGAGATTTGTGATGTTTAGCTGTCTGGATTGTGTAGTTAGTGTGTTGTGTAGTTAGTGTTTAGTGTAGTCTCCAGGAGGAGTGATACATCTCCTGCTGTCATGCATGGATGTATCAGGCTTGTGATGTGCTCCTTTATCTCATAGTGGATATGATTATTTTTTGAAGTGGCACAAATAATTTGTGCTGAAAAGAATGACACCAAACAAGGCAAGATAAATAGTTTTTAAAGGTGAACTGTAGAGGTAACAGCAATTATACTCTCACCCCAAGGGGGTTAGACATTTTTTTTAAAGTTACACAATAGTTACTTTTCCCAGTAAATAGTTACTTCTATAATATTGCAACTCAGTTACTAACTCAGTTACTTTTTGAAGAAGTAACTAGTAACTATAACTATTTACTTTTTGAAAGTAACTTGCCCAACACTGCAGGGGAGCCAGAGTATTCAGAGTCATATCCAGTGAGAATCTATCAGATAATCAACCTCTGTGAGAGTTTAGGTAGCTGCTCTGCATTGTGTTGACTAAGAGTCAGGCTTTCAAATGAATTCAAACTGTCTGGGTTGTTGTGGGCTGTATATATTATCTGAATGGGACAACTAAGGGGAGAAGGGGGTAGGGCAAAGTGCGCCGCAGGAGAGGAGAGGTGTTTGTGTAGATTTGTTTGTTTTCAGATGCAACACACTCAACCTTTTAATGAAGAAACAAATTCAAATATCGCTCTGATAACACTGTTAGTGTTGTTATCGATATTATCAATATTTGGATCAGTCCACCCGACTCTAACTGGAAGACAATGGTCGCTGGTGTCTCTAGTTTCACGCATCTCAAAACAGTTGCCAATAACGAGAATATTTTCCTCGCCACGGGAGATAGAATAATTCAAACTATGGGTTGGTGAATGGGACAATATGGACTTCCTGCTTACTGTTACCCAGCTGGCCTGATCTATTGGCTACTCTGTACAAACCGCCCGGGGAGGCAGTTAACGATGGCTAAGCCCACATGGACTACAGGGCTCTGGTTAGCTGCAGGATTTTCAAGGGTCTGGAGCTGGGACTCCAACTCAGTGATCCTGGTTTCCAAAGCTACAAACAGGCTGCATTTATTATAATTATAATTTGCAGGTGATTTAGCAGAAAGTATGCTTGCATAAAGCACACGAGGTTACACTGTGGAAGAAGTTATTATCTAAAGGTTTCTAAATAAGGGAGCTACACATATTCGTGTGGAAGAGGAACTCGCACCTGGAGCTGAGCAACAGCATCTGAAGCTTCAAAGATTCTGCGAGCCAGGCCTTTGTTTTGCCTGCTCATCACATCCAGGAAGGAATAATCCACATCATTTCCAAATCCAAGACAGTACAGAGACATGTTTCCCCCAATAGCTGTACGCATATTCTCCTGGATCTTGCCAATGTTGCTCTCTCCTACAAATGCATGCATGCAAAACATAAAGAAAAAAATGCTAAACGCAATGTAATGTTAAATGTTAAATGCTGAACAAACATAATCTAGCCTACGGTATGTTTTCACTCTACATACTTACCCTGATTTGGCATTCCATCAGTCAGTAATATAATCATATCTGCACTTCTCTCTGGTAGCCTCTCCATCTGTCTGTCTTTGACCAGCATGTTTACAGCGGTCAACACTGCATCATTAATATTGGTTGCTAAAAGAAAAACACAATTCATGTTTTAAAATGCATAAACTATTAATGTTTTTGTGCTGTTAGGTGTTTGTTTGTTTTTTTGTGTGTTGTTTGCTTGTTTTTTTGTATTTCTTACCTCCTCTGCTATGTATTCTTCTGATGTAATCCATGGCTTCAGTTATGTTTTCCTTTGTTGCTTTGGTAAGTGAATCCTTCCAGGTTTCAATAACAGAATCAAACAGGATGATGGCAAAGTGGTCGTCTTCATGGACTTGTTGAAGAATGGCCAGCATAGCTTCTCTTGTCTACAAAGAGTCAGAGAATGACGTGTGTCCACGTGAACTTTGACATATTAGAAGCACATCAGGGGTCAGAACAACTTCTTACCTGCTCCATCTTTCTTCCACTCATTGATCCACTTATATCAATTACAAAGACCACATTCTTTGGGAGTTTAGGTAATTCAGGAGCAAAGAAGTGCACAAAGTATCCATTTACAATCTGAAGAAGAGACAGATTCCAAAAAGTAATGAATTTTAAAACAACGGTGTAATAAATCACTTTTTCAATTTGATCTTATTCAGCACTTGAAGCTTTCACTGACCTGTATGTCCCCAAGGTTCTTCTCTCGCTTCACATCATAGCTGACAATAAAATCTCCATCAATAAGTGTTCCATCACAACCTGGACACTTCCTCTGCTGCTCCATGGTTGGTGAGAATGAGATATGCGCCTGAAAAGGGAATAATACATACACAATTATGATCCCAACTGAGATTCAACCGTGCAATAAAATGCAGCGCAATAATCAGAAGGTTTATTATTGTATGAAGGTACCTTTCTGTCTGTGACAGTTTTCTCCACCAGAGGGAGCAGCTCATTCGAGAGGAAGGTTGCATGGGCGTCAACATAAGAAATGCCCTGAGGCTCATAGATGTTTGTCACAATCTGTCTCCACAAAGGCAAACATGGAGAAAGGAGATCATTTCTAATGTAAATCAGGAAATCACCCTATGAGGGTTAAAATGTCTTGATGCATGCTCAATCATCCAGGTAAGGAAATCCCAAAAAGTTGATTTGTGGATTCTGTTCATCTCGATGTAACTGTTTTCAGTGCAAGAAACATTTTGTCACTTCATCAGTCTCAGCTGACTGCATGTTTGTCTAACCTTATAAACAGTATCTGGCTGTAGTGCTTTCAGTGGGAGAAACGTTTTGTCAATCATCAAAATGCATCTTTGCACAATAACTGAAATTAGCCCACTGAATGAACAATGGGCTGTGAGGTCAGTTCCTTGATCATTAATATGCAAATTGTCATGACTATTGATCAGCAACCACTTATCAAAGACCATTGATCACTGATCAGTGAATGACCTCACAGCCCTTTGTTCATTCAGTGGGCTAATTTCAGTTATTGTGCAAAGATACATTTTGATGAGTGACAAAACGTTTCTCCCACTGAAAGCACTACAGATACAAAGAATACATTTTTGGGACACCCTAAGTAGAAAAAAGTAGAAAATCTAATCAAACATGGATTCACCTGAAAGTCCTGAACCAGTGTTTTGGGTTTGACTCTGGTCAAAAGCTCATATCGGCCCAGTTTCCTCTGAAGGAGCTCCTCATATGTCAGGACAAAGGTCACGTTGCTTTCAGCTGCAATATTGACAGAGACTGAAAACTTCTCCATCTTTCTTCCAGAAGCCCTGGAAAAAACAACAACAAGAAAACAGCACACAGACATCTGACAGCTTCTCCAGTGAATTTACACGATCTGTGTTTCTGGTTCATTTGGACGGCTCACTTGACGAGTCCAGCAGTCTGTCCAGAGGAAACAGCCTTCTCGTACTGTTTCTTAGCTTTCTCCTTCTCCTTCACCTCTCCGACATACACCTGACCCTCGATTTCCCTGTGAGGCACAAAGATGGAGATAGACATGAGGCATGTAAAGCACATAAATTGACTGCATGATAGTGAGAAATTCAGCTTTGGAGCACAGTTGTGAAATGAAGGACTGGCCTATAAAACTGTCAGAATGACTAGAGAGGAAACAGACTAACATGCTGAAGTTTGTGATGAAAGCAGTCTTGGGCAGCTCCACTTCAAAAAAGATTTCCTGTGACGAATTTGCTTTGTTGAACGCCTTGGAGGTCATGACAGTGTGGGCAAAACGAGAGGTCACAGTGCAGTCCACTGTCACACTGTGCACCTCCACCTGAGAGAGAGAGACAGAAGGAAATGTAAGAAGATAAAAATGGGTTTCTCTCTATGAATCTGATTTTTTAATCTGAATTAAAACTATTATCTCTCATCACCATTATCATCACCAGGAATTTGAATGGATACTTTTCTTACCATTGCTTCATTTGTACTTCTTTTCTGTAAGAAAAAAAGGCGATACATTCACATTAAAAAATAATAAGGCTGCACTAAGCTGTGAATTTCCACTGCATATATATATTGTTATTGGTTTACCAGCAGATATATCTTTAAGAATAGTGTGATCTGTGTTATGTTGAAGTTGAGCTGTTATGACGCAGTATCAGAAACTGATGTTTAGCAGTGATTAAAAACTAATGAGATGTTTTCACTAAGACAAAGAGACTATGTGTGAATAGTTTTCCAAGTACCTGCAGTGATCTGGCAGCTCCTCTTCTTTCCTGAAATACACACACAGGATATTACGGAGATTACATGAATAAGTTGTAAGAAAAAGCTTCCAAAAAACTCAGACACAGTTGGTGTTTAAGGGTTTTGGGTTAAAAAAACTACTACTACTACTACTTTTCTGAAGTCAGCGCTGTCAAAATCATGCCACAAAGTTATTTCAGTTTCATATCACAAAAGTGTTTGACGTTACCTGTATGGCTTCATCGTGCCTGGAGATGACCAGAGCTCCTGAGGCTGAGCTGCTCAGCCAGAGGCAGGCGCAGCCCCACAGCAGCAGCAGGCGAACACCCAACAGTCCAGACATGACCAAACTCTGACTGAACACTGGCTGACTTCAGTGCAGAGCAAAACTCTCAGTGCCCTGTGGGAGGGACACGCATCTGTGTGTTTTCCTATATTGGTCAACTGCCCTGAGCTCAATGTCCAGGAGGCTGTGAGGTGGCTGTGAACCACAAAGACAATATTTGCTAGTTTGTGGATGTTTGGGAGAGTGAATCCAATCGACACTTATTTAAAGACTTAGCAAAGTGAAAATAAAATCAACACCAACGGTTTCAAGAAAGTAATCCGAAAAAGTTGATTCTGTTCATCTGGACGTAACGTTTTCAGTGGGAGAAACATTTCATCACTCATTCAAGTGACTTCTTCAGTCACAGCTGACTGCAGGTTTGTCCAACCATATAAACAGTACCTTTACACAATGACTGAAACGAGGCCACTAAATGAACAATGGGCTGTGAGGTCAGTTCCTTGATTATTAATATGCAAATTGTCATGACCATTGATCAACAAACACTTTTCAAAGACCATTGATCAAAGACTACAGATTAACGGGCAAGAGTACCATTCACAGAAAGTTGGAGAATGGCTGCAATCACAGCATTGTAAGATGGGGAAAGATGTCTCTAAATCTCTCTAAATCCTTTAGGTTTCTTGGCTGCCGCCTGGAAACTCGAAACTTTATTTTTTACAGGCCTGAGGTCTGGAGACTGGCTAGGTCACTCCAAGATCTTCCACATCTCGTCTTCATTGTTTTGGCTGAAGGAAGGAGGTTCTTGAGTGGGACTTTACATTACAGTCTTTTTATGGTCTTGGAATTAAAAAGTGAAGACCTGTCAGAAACTACAAGAGGCTTTTTATCATTTCTCATCATCAGCATTTATGTAAAGATGTGTTTGTCATTAAGCCCAGAAACATAAGTAGACATAATCTCCACAGACAGTAAACTAGATTTTTGTCTGCTTATTTGTTGTTTTGCAATTTTGGCGAACAACTATTGATGTTGGCTCTTCTCTATTCCAGACCTAGCCAGATCTGGTAACTTATTTTTTTGGCACTATGTTGACCAACCCCCACATTTCTATTTGTTCACTAGTTAGGGATCAGTGTTTAAAATACAACAAATGAACATTTATTTTTTTGATACTTAGGGAAGGCCTCTGAAAATCTAGAGATTTGTTAACACATAACTTTAAAAGAAAGAGATTTACAGTCCTGTACAATAATAGAACATCAGGATTTATCACACATTTGTATTTTGGTGCAGATGTGCACATTTGCATTAAAAAACATTTGTTCAAAAGTGTTGGGTTTTTTTTTTACTTTTACAATCAATCCTAAATAATTGGGTTACAATAAGCAGATTATAATATGTTGAAAGAAAAGTCTTAAGGTTGCTTGTCACAGTGAGAGTTTATTTAGGAAAATGCTGAACACGAGTAAAAAAACAAACTTTTTTTCACAATATATAATCATAGCAATGAACCACATTCATCTGTCTTCAATTAAACTTTCTTAAATTTTTCATTAAAGCAGGAAGAAGCACACACTTAAAAGTCTCTGAGTCTGAAGCACAAAGCCAACAGTGTGCATGTTCATCCTGTGCTATTTGTTTGGTTTTAGGTTGCAGTGTGCTTCACTTGCTGAACACACTGGCTCCAGGAGCTTTGGCAGCTGTGGGCTGGTCCAGCACGGTCTCCTTTCCTGTCCTCACGCCACTGAACACAGACGGAGCAACTTTGCCCGCGCGTTCTGATCACAGAACGAGACAGAGACACAGGACACATGTCAGAAAAACACTCTCTATTTGTGGCACTTCCTCGATTCATAGTTGAGAATTTGACATTCAAAATTTTAATCAGGCACTTCTTAGTACCAGGCACCAACTCCAAAGGAATACTAATCATTCAACGTCATGTCCAAGTAAGCTGCTATTAAAACTATATCAGACTATGAGATGTTTGGAGTGTGGACATCTAGTACACTTATATGGATGTGAATGTGTGCAATGTTCGTGAAATAGTGCTGTCGTAGGACTTGGGTTTTTTCTGTATTTACTTCTTCATAGAGTCCAATGTCAATATTTGAAGAAGCTATAAAATGTCCCTCCACTCACTCCGACAGAAACCATTGGTGATTTATTATCAAGAAAACTACCCGAAACACAGGGAATTCATCGTCAGTGTGTCCTTTAAAACTGATACATGTTTTTGTAGTTGCAGCTCTCCCTGGTGGTCTAGTGGTTAGGATTCGGCGCTCTCACCGCCGCGGCCCGGGTTCGATTCCCGGTCAGGGAACTAGTGTTTTTTTTTTTTTTTTATTAAAACAATCGGACACGAATACGACACAAAGTCAGCTAGTCTGTTTTTACGAGATATACATAGTCATGTTTACGGTCTATGCGCCCATGAGTTCATACTTGTTATTCCAGGAAAACATAATGCCTTTGCAGACAGCAAAGACTTTACTCACCACACTCCACCATGACCTCATAGGTCTTACTCTTAACCTCGCCCTTCAGTCCCAGTTTACTGCGGGCTCCTTTGAGGTCCTCCTCCTTCATCGGTGGGCGCTTCTTCTTTTTTACCTCGCCTGGCTACAGTAAAGAAAATAAGGGCAAATAAAACGTATGTGACTCTCTGGTTAAGCGTGGATTCATTGTGTATTCATTTGCTGTATGTGAGGTGATGTAACGTACCTGTGACATGGCTGTTAGAGTTGGTGCTCTGATCCTGCAGACAGTGTAATTGATTTGTTGGTTGTTATTCTGTTGTGTGTGTGTGTCTGTCCCCCAGACATTATATATAGTCCTGTGTCAGCCTGCAGTGAGTCAGTCAGGCCCCCCCTGCCATCGGTTCCACTGCCTGTTGTCACAGTGTATTATTAGGTGTGACGTGAAGGATAGTACAGCTGGAATGGGGCTCCCATCGTTAACGATAAGCTTACAGGCCAACAGCTGACAATTTCAAGACACAACAGGAGTGGCAGAAGGCTACACCTCCTCCTCCGGTTAACCCTGCACTCACATCCTCTTTTGAAAATGTCTCTGTAGGGCTTTGCACTTTGCACTACATTAAACTAGTGATCACCACCCAGCAGTACCGCCTTGTAGAGCCAGTTCTTGGGAATCTACTTACTCAGTTCTATAACTTGATTTAGGCAAGAGGATGTTTCTTGTTGGGATGTCATAAAAAGCATTTCAGCCAGTTAACCATCAAAATAAGGGCTGGACCAGTAAGAGCCGCCCAAATGTCAATCTGGACCAGTTGTGTTTTCAGTACGCATTCTCTGCCAAATCTGTTCGTATGGACCATTAGGACTTAATATCATGTTACTTTATGCACTCGATCAGGATTGTTTTAAATGCGTTTACACTTTTCTTTTTAGCCTGGAACAAGTAAGCAAACAGTTCAGGCACTATTACTCATTAGACTTGGCATCAGTGTTTAAATTCAAGGTGTGAGCTGTGGGATCATGGAAACACCGACTCATCACTGTTTTAACTCAGTGACACACAGTACGACTCGTTACTGTTTGCATGTGATTGTTACCCATTTAGAGCAGTCAAAGCAGTTATAGGACTTTTAGCCATCATTTGGATTACCCGTTTGTGCAGATGATGATTATTAAGACTTTTCCCAGTGCGATGTTTAGAGCATCTCATTACGCATGTATGTTTATGCTGGCCCGTTAAATATATCCTTCACCCTTAAACAACTGGCTTGGAGCTCCATCATCAGCATTTAAAACCACAACACTTAAAATATCAAACGCAACAAATTATATGTTTTTGAGCAGAACATGGTACTTACAGTAAAAGTAATAAATAGACAAAAAGTCTTAGACAAAGAGACAAAAGGTGCCTTTTAAATTAAGCTGTTGATCCAACATGTCGTGAACTTTAAAGAGCCCCTAAGAATGGCTCCTGATGCTTAATTACTGCATGTGTATTTGCTGAAAGCAGATCTATTTCTGGGAACACAATCATTACCGGTCGACTCTGATAAGGAAAGCGTTACCCCTAGTGGTAAACAGCAAGCAATCCCCACAATTAAAGAGATGCTGAAATCATCACCGTGTTGTAATTTTGTTGTATAAACATGGCATTAAAAAAACAAAACAAAACAAAACAAATGCAGATATCAATGAATATCTTTGAATCTCACTTTTATAAAATAAATACAAAGTTTGAAAGTCAAGGTATGAAAAACAGCTTTGGGATGAACATCATTTCCCCCCCTTTGTTTTTTTTTAACATAAATGCATTTACACCGTTCAATCTCTAGTGGTCTAGTGGTTAGGATTCGGCGCTCTCACCGCCGCGGCCCGGGTTAGATTCCCGGTCAGGGAACACCTTTTCTCTGCCACAACAGAAAGGTAATCCACTACTTTCATTCTGTATCATACCGTTTATTTGAAAAGCATTTATATGATAACTTATTTCCATCAGATGTTGCTCATCAAGTAGATTAAGCTCTGCAAAATACTAAAGCCCTCTTTGTCCTAGTTCAGCTGACAGTTACCATGACTTCTGCACTGTCCCGTACTTTCCCCTTTTTAAAAATGCACAGTCTTTCCTTCTTTACCAACATGCCAAAAACATCAGAATGAAATCATCAGCAGCACCGTAATCATTGTAGTTTAAGTCACGCCTTTTACTTTAAACAGGACCAGCAGTCACACATATATTCAGCACATGCCAGTTTATATACACACTAGTGTGTGTGTGTTAAATCACACACACAAACACACCAACACACCCTTTCTCTCAGCTGCCTGGTCTGCACTTACTGTTTACAGTTTAGAGGTCTATGTACGTCACATTCTTAAGATTAGAGCCTGCTGTATGGTGCTTCATGCCTGAGGGGTGTACTACAAAGTGAGATTAGTGGCTTAGAAAGCTATGTTGAGTTTAAACTCAGAGTTTTGTGTCACTAATGTGACTCCATTACTGGACAGGAGCAGGTTATGTTCTGAGTTTCAGTTTAAAAATTAGCAGAAGTCTCACATTTTCACTTACAGCATGTGTTAAGCGCAATGTAGATTCTATGGTAGGGGAATGTATTTCATTTGTGCGAGTTGTTAAGCTGTATCTTAATAAACCACTGAATGAAGTTCCACATTTTTACTGGAATGTGCATGTACTAATAAGATGATACTAACACAAAGAAAGCCTGGCTGTGTTAAAACTGTCTTCGTAGTATACCCCTCTGGAGATCTCGAGCTCTGCTTAAAACAGTCAAAGAAAACAAAACCGAACCAAAACCAAAAATAAAATGACTGCTGGTAATTTAACTCAGGCACATTGTTGGAACTACAAAACAAAAACACAACAATAACAATAAAAAAACAAAACAAAAAAACCCACACATTAGAACGGGGAAAGGCAAAAGCTGAGAAAAATGGGAAATTGTGCAAGAACCTGTTCCCATATTTACTGAAAAAACACTTTTGTGATGAGCATACTCACCTTTTTTGGCCCGAAAGTAAAACACTCAAAACTTTATAAAAAAAAAAAAAAAAAAAAAAAAAAAAAAAAAAAAAAAAAGTACATTCAAGGACTAAAACATACAGTCAGAGCACATCAGTAAAAGAGTCAGACATGTTGCAGTCGTTTGCTTACAGAAAAAACAGTGGCTGAGCTGACATTAGAAGGATGCTGCAGTGCAGCGCTTGCAGTCTTACAGGTTCAACAGTTCAAAAGAGACTTCAGATGTCTTTGTTAAAAGAAATGGAAGATTGCTGCAAGGATTAATGTGCTCCATTCGACTAATGTAACATCACGTACAAGATATACGGTAGAGTCAATACAGTGATTCAATGCTCCTCTTAAAGTTAAAGGGTGTGCAATTGTACACACCGTCACAGACACACGTATAACACGGGCCATGGTGGGGCATCTACATGTGACGACAACAGGACAGACGTTCACGTGGAATGAACACAAGGAATACATCTTTTTTTTTTTTTGTTTGCTCATTTTTGTTTGTTTGTTTGTTTGTTTGTTTGTTTGTTTTGGGGGGAGGGGGGTGCACTTCGGAAGGATATCAAATGTAACCCAGTACATCATATTTGGCTCTGCTGGAGCCAGTTCAGTTTTCCCATTACATTAAGGATTTAACAGTAACTTCACTCATTATTGTTTTTCCCAGTGTCCTGAAACACAACACTCACATCATGAGAGCCATGTTTAAAATAAACAATGATAAAAAAAAAAACAAAGGAAAGAAAAATGGTCAACTGCTAAAAAAAGTTCATATAGCTGTCCTCCAGGAGCCAATGGTAAAGGAGCTTCAGATACAGTGTATTATTTTGTAATTGAAGGTCACTGATTGAAGGCAATATCACACAATCTGTAGGGGAATGGGGAAATGTATGAAGACTTTTTGATCCTAACAGTAAAGCTAGGCACGCAGGTCAGACAGGGATCCCCATGCGAAGCTTCTTCTTTTTCACCATCTTCACACCAGTGAGTCGACGGACATCGTCTTCATCAGACTCATCCATTTCATCATCTGCTGAGAAAAGGATCTGAGGAAAACGAAGGAGAGATAGAGATATATCAGACCTCAAAGGTTAGACGAGGTTAACGGTTACATTTAAAAAACAAACAAACAAACAAAAAAACAAGAAAAAAAAAAAAAAGATCCACGATGACTGCCATCATCATTATCATGTTGACTCCCAGGTGCACTGTTTACTCTAAAGTGCTTGATCACACAATGGAGATAAACACAGAAATATTTATTTTTATATTTGCCCTCCAGATGTTTTAGAGCCTGTTCCCATAAAAGCACAATCACATTCCAATCTAGCCTCACAACCTCATTGCTGATGTAGCTTTTTTTTTTTGTTTTTAACCTTGCTCAAAAAAATTTTATGAAAAGAAAGTCTGGGGGGGGGGGGGGGGGGGGGGGGTCAGAGTAAAGCACATAAACCCAACAAAGAAGACCTCCCACATAAAACTCGAGCTCCCAAATGAGCATAATATGAAAGCATGATAGCATAATTTTATATTGTCTAATATTCTCACTAAAAAAACAACAGTGGGAATGATTGTTTTATTTTACAAACTAACAAAATCTAAAGTAATAGCATAACTTAATACATGAAAAGATCACAAGCCAGCGAGGAGTCGAATTAAAGTTTCACTTAACAACTGTTTAAAAAGCCAATACATGTCTGCATCATTTCATAATCAACCCCTGCTAATTTTGTATTTTAACATGTGGAAAAGGAAACAAAACAAAAAGAAAGACTTTACTGAGTACTACTGTCAATGTAACCCCAGAAAGAAAAAAGAAAAGTTACGAGCCAGCCAGGAGTCGAACCTAGAATCTTCTGATCCGTAGTCAGACGCGTTATCCATTGCGCCACTGGCCCCATGGTTCAACTACTGTGGCCCATCCCCCACAGTTGTGCCCTGGGTGCAAGGTCCACATGTAGCCGCAACACTTTCTCAGAAAGGGAAGCTAAACTGCACTGCTGTGACCTTTCATGCTTTAAAAATCCATTTGATGTTGTTTCACAATGTAAACACATCCTAACAGAAGCTGGAGTAAACACTACTTCACAAATAAATAAGAGGGAAAAGATGACTGCGTTAAAGGGGACAAGAAACGCTAGACATTAACAGCCAATTACTGCTAAAGAGACAGACAGTGAAAGTGGACAGTATATCCTCGGTTTCGTAACATAAAACTCATTGTTGCAGCAGAGACAGCACAAATGTCATCCCCTTAAACTGATTTTTGGTTTTAGTGTCTTTATTTTCCTCTGAGTTATTGATTCTGTTACATCCATGTCAGTGGTTGAGAGCAGTGCTCTATCGTGTAAATTAGCCTTTATATGTGCAGTGTTTCATGTCCCCTTTAAGGAGAGTTGTTGTATTTTTCATAAAGAGGAATTTGGAGAGTGATTAAATACTGGACTTGTGGAGGTCTGTGCAACCTCATTAATATAACTATAGTTATTAATAATTACATCTGTGACTGTTAACTGAACTGCACTGTTGCTCATTTGCACACCATGTAGTAACTGCCCACATATGTTCATGTCGGTTTATGCTCAATATTGTGGTCACAAAATGCCCTAAAATCTCTCCACAGAAAAGGTTACAAACTCCTGGAACCAAAAAGCTAGTTGTTGTAGCTTTATTTAATGAAGTTATGCTGTAATTTTACTATAGCGTTAAGTAGGTCAGAGAAAATGTATTCATAGTATGACTGTTCTCATCTTATGCAAGAATAACAATAATTGCTTCTATTATTTCAACCAAATCAAAGCAACCCAGAAAATAAAACATATACGAGCCAGCCAGGAGTCGAACCTAGAATCTTCTGATCCGTAGTCAGACGCGTTATCCATTGCGCCACTGGCCCGCAGTGGAATGCAGCGCCCCCCTACAGGAATACATGCGTCTTACTACAGCTCAGCCCATCCCCCACAGTCTATTGCTCTGCTGACTGCATGTGGTACTCAACAGCAACACACAAGAAGAAGGAAGTAACAAAGCTTGCGTTTGTCAACGCTGCATGACTGCTACAGTGTTCAAATGCCTCAAAAATAAGCCTGATTTTGCTTTGAGATTGAACATACATACATCAAATATATACAAATCTGTAACACTGCACATGAACTTATAAACAACCACCAATTTTACAGGCCAAAAATCATTTCAGTCAAAGGATAATAATATGTGTATTGATTTCTGAGTCCTTGCTAAGATAACATGAAAATAATCTTCTTTTACTGTCACAACAACAAGTTGTATTTTACGCATTTATACTCTGCCCTACTCTACTTGGACCAGCTGGTTGTTGACTTTGTGGCACGTTTCTAACAGCAAAGTTGCTGAGTGCCCTCTGATGAACAAACATTGCAAAGACTATTTCTCCCATGTATCCTTTACTTTACTTTTTAAATTTTCATTTAACAACTGTTTAAAATGCTACGACCAGTCTGGATCATTTCATTTTCCTAATCAACACCTGCTAAGGAAACAAGAACACTGCCGCCCCCCTTCCCTCAAAAAAAAGAATAACTTCCAGCAAAGGACAACAGTCACTGAGTACTACTGTCAATCTAACCCCAAAAAGACAAAAAAAAAAAAGAAAAAAAGCTACGAGCCAGCCAGGAGTCGAACCTAGAATCTTCTGATCCGTAGTCAGACGCGTTATCCATTGCGCCACTGGCCCGCTGCAGAATGAAAGGGCCGCCTACACAAATATGTGTGTCTCCAAAACGGTTAACCCATCCCCCACAACTCTGTGGTATAGTAACAGCATGTGCTCCAAACAGCAGCACACAAAAACGATGTGAAAACTGCTGCCAGTCTACTTTAGGACTAGAAAGATCTCTCTTTGTCTCTCTCTCCCTCTCTCTATATATAACAGAATAGTTAAGTGTGATCAGCATAACAGTATAAAATTCCAGAAAATCTAGGGACTATCTGTCCTAACATTTGAAAAATGTTATTGAATGAATGGTGAATGAATACTGTGTGTGTGTGTGTGTGTGTGTGTGTGTGTGTGTGTGTGTGTGTGTGTGTGTGTGTGTGGAGAAGAGATATGTAAACACTGGTTTACCAGCTATAAAGTAAACCACTAGTTAGAGGACCACAGTAGCACTGAAACATTTACTGTGTAAATGCGATGTACCACTTTTTATTAGGTTTGAGCTCAAAAGAAGATTACTGGGTTAAAAAAAGAGAGAGAGACACAGATGGACTGAAGAAATGAAAATGGTATGTGTCAGTTGAATCTGTCTCCTTTAGCATTAGCTTTCCAGTTAAACTTACCTCTGACTCCGAGTCATCATGGGAAAGAGCTCTTCTGTATCGCACCTTGCCGTTCCCCCGTGAGTCCTCTTCCCTCTCTTCAAGCTTTGCTTTTGTCCTGTGCTTCTTCATTAGGAAATTATCTACTACCCAGAACATTAGGGCCTAAATGACACAGAAAATACAGGTGGATGATTTTTCTACAGAACTGATTCAAGCGTTTTTTAAAAATCCACCAAAACTAGAGAAACAGCTTTTACCTTTGTGTGCATGCAATACAATGGGCACTGATGATTTTGGTAACCAATGACAATGTCTCACTGCACGTTAGTGACACAATATTATCGCAGTACTTCACTCACTTGATTCATGTTATTGTGACTTGTAACATTTTTTGATTTGTTGAGTAACATATATTGTGATTTATCACATTGTTTCAACTACAAACTAGGTCCTCAGATTAAACAAATTTTCTCCCACCCCTGCTAGACATGTAATATTGGTTTTGCAGGAGATGTAAAATTCAGACAAAAAAGAAAAGAAAGATAAGATAAGGGCAGACTTACATTTACGAAGAATGGAACGATGAGCATAACGATGGCCAGCTCCAGGGCAGGATTGTGTATAGGCTTGAGGAGTGCCAGCTGCCACACAAACAAACACAACAAGCACAAATATAATGTTGCACTTAGCGACAGCATTAACTTTTGATGGTTAAACATGCAGCCCATAATATTATTGTACACTGACAATATTATAGTCTTAAATGCACAAAACAGTATTCAATGGACCTGTAAATGTGTCACATGTTTTCAACATTATGTAAAGTGTGTACAGATAATAAAGCCCACCTCTCACTATTCAGTGTGAAAAGTGGCCAAGAAAATATTCAATCAGCCCAGTGTGGCCTTCCACACACGTTATTCTGGGTATAATGGTATTTAAAAAAAAAAAAAAAAAAAAAAAAAAAGAATCATACCACATGGGAAATTTAAACAAACAAAACAACAACAAACAAGCTTTATTTGTCACAGACACATCATACAGAGTACAACATGTAGTGAAATGCTTGTGTCTGAGCTGTGGACAGGCTGCAGACGTAGCCGCACCATTCCAGGGCTTGGTTTTAGCATGGGTGGGTCTAGCCAGGATTCCCGCCCAGTATCCCAATTTATATCAGTATACTGGTACATCTGGCACCACTGCAGGCTTTAGACAGTTAAAAAAAGAAAGAATAAACGTGAGATCCATAGCAAACTCTGGCAGGTAAATCTAACATGTCACAGGTTGACCACAAGTGGCACAGTCTTTTGAGATGCAGTCAAGAGCAACCATGGTGTTGTTGTAAACAGTACATCTTTAAATATAACATGAATAATATCAATAAAGAAATGGCCTTGTCACTTGCATTATGTGGTTATATATTAATTAACCATGAGCTCATGTTGCTTATTTGAGTGAGTCATGTGGAGCTGGTATGGCCAGTTAAAGGATGCTAGTCAAAAGAAACCTTCAAAGAGAAAGCAGAGGTTTTGTACACCATCAATCCTTATAAAGACTATGCAAAGAAACAAAGTGATTTGAAATGCTTCCAGCACATGCCTTTGTTAAAGTCGAAGTTAAAAAAAACAGACAAAAGAAAACAGCCCTAGTGGTCTTGTGGTCAGAATTTGGCACTTTAACTGGTGTGGCACAGGTTCAAATCCTGGTAAAGGAATGCCCCTGCAGGTGTTTTGAGATTTAAAAAAAAAAAAAAAAAAAAAATCTCTGTTAAGTAAAAGTCATATTCTCTGCCTTATAACATAAAACTGTGTGTAGGCAGTGTATTATCCTGAGGAAATCAGGAGCCCGGTTCAGAAAACCTCAGTTTCTGGTCACATAAAGTTGACCTTAGATAAATGTGCAAATAAAAAAAAATATTTAAAAAAAGCTGTACTTTTTGTGCACAGTCCTGCAGAATATTAATATGGACAAACCGAGTAAATCTGTAGAAAAAGGGTCCATGCAACAGCATCTGGAAACTGCTTTCCCCCCATTAAAATCGTGTCAATTAAACTTTGTTTCATTCAAAGTCAACCTGGGTTTATCCAGCCTGTATATGAATAAGTTCACATTAAAGAAACAGTGACCTTCACAAAAGGACGGGTCTGTCATATTCAAGCGAAATATAAGCAAATGTGTGGCATTTAAGAAAACAAGCTGAATGGAAAACAGCTGCTGCAAATACAAAGGAAAGAAAGAGGAAAGCTGGCAAATCTGCAGACTGCATAGTATGCATAGATAGGCATCATCCTTGTGCTGTAAATCGCGGTTACTACAATTACAGCAGTATTACCGTTAAATTAACATAATGCAGATAAACAACCTTTTATTTTTATTTATTTTTTTAGCTGTAACCCCGTGGTTTTAGACCATTATTTCACGCACAGACTAAAATGAAAATTACTGTTACTTTAACCGGACACAAAACCACAGAACTACTAAAATTTTTTTAAAATAAAAGAGGCGAAGACACCAAAAGATGCTCTCCCACCTTGGATGTGCTCTGCTAGCTAGCACGTTAACGCTGCTGTTATTCGGTGAAAACTGGAGGAGAGGCCACATTTTTACCTCACTGCCGTAACGACACTTTACTCTGAAGGCTTTTTTTTCTTTCCCGACAAGAAGAACTTTTCTACCCATGTATAGAAGTTGTCAACGACCGACACCCATAGTGAGACGAGGGAAAGGCGGATCCCGCACGTAATTTGCGTAGCTTACGTAGTCACCGCATGGCCTGAGGTGCGTTCATCCCCCTCCCCCCCCAACACTGAGGTCTCAAATAATCAGTGCGCCACAATTGCTAAAGTACAGCACAACAAACTGTTTTGGCCATGAAAAAACTGTCTCTGGAGGCCCAGTGGTTAGGAATTAATGCTTTCAGTGCCCCTGGGTCAAGTCCAGCAGGGGAATGAATGCAATAGTTTCTCAATTACATGCAAGCTGCACCCTGGGCCAGGAACAACTGCTGCTCACACCACACAGACTCTGAAAACATCTGCAGAGCCAACAAAGGTAGTACTGAAGAACCCAGAGTGAAGTTAAACCCGAGTGTACACTAACCCCAGTCAAGCTGCCAGAGGCTGACCCTCAGCAGGTAACAAACACAGTGATCGATTACAGACTCTTTTTCTAATGCTGCAATATCAAAATCACAGTTAAGTGCTCTTTGGACAACTTGCTTGGCTGTCAGCTTTGTGTTCATACTGAAACACTCAAAGAAAGATGCTGTGTGTCCTCATCATTTGTGAGATTAATTTCATTATTAAATGGTAATTATGTAAGTGTATTTCTCAATGTGAAAGTAAAACTGTTAGTAGCGTAACAAAATACCTTCTCCAGGGAGTACTTAAAATATAAATCATTACTTACAAATGCTTTTGAGTAATGACTCAGAAAATGCTGTTTAAGTGTGCCTTATTGTATACAGTGATGTAGGACCAAGGTTATTATTGTTAAATATAACTAAATAAAACCTGAAACTTGATCGGAACCCCCCCCCAAACATTTTAGTTAATTTAAATAAATATAAAAACTACACATTTGAAAAAACTAAACTAAACTAAAATAAAATATAGCACAAAATGTGTATTTGTTAGATTGGTAAAAAAAAAAAATTAAATTAAAAGTTGCTTCATGAGGTTTAATATATTATTTACTGAGACTTGATGTCGACAACACTGTGAGTCAACTGCTTTCAAAAAGTTGTTGTTTTTTTTAATATTTGTACTGATTTTCCTGGATCTTACCACTGACATATGCCCTCCAAACAATAATTAATAAAGACTAAGACTGAAATTAACATTAATTAAACTAAAACATTTTCAAAAAAAACTAAACTGAAACAAGCAAACTCACTCTGGAAACTAGCTGAACCTAAACTAAATTGTAGAAATTACAAAAATACAATAACTCTCTATAACCATGCTTTACTGTATTTACACAAGTTCTCTGGGCATCATCTTTGTGTACTAAACTTCCCAAATTACTCTTAAACTAGCACAACACCCACCAAAACGTTCAGGTGTAGAAAACAAGACCAGAGCAGCATGCCGAGTGAGAGGCAGGGCTGACCCGTGTAAAGTGAATTTACCTCACATGTATAGTATGATCATGTACGAAAAAACACACTCTTCTACTGACCTGCTTCCACTGGGGGATGAGGAGGACCAACATGATAAGGACTTTCTCAAACATCATGATGAGAATGTAGAGGATACACTGCCCCAGCCACGCTGTGCACTGCACTGGCTCTCCTGGGGAGACAGATGATTGCCTAAAACCATGATTATGTATTTCACACATACATACACATATATATATGTGTGTGTGTGTGTGTGTGTATATGTGTGTGTGTGTGTGTGTGTGTATATATACACATATATATATACACACACACACACACACACACTATATATATATATATATATAGTACAAAAATATTAGATGTCACTGCTTTGGTGTTACATAATTGCCAACAGAACAAAGTAAAGCATTGAAAGGGTAGGAAATGGCACTGCAGCGCTATAATAGCAAGGGCAGCTACTGCCCTCCACTGGACATCATAGGCACTGTCCTCACCATATTCTCCAAAACGCAGAGAGTCCCATTGCCTCCATTCTACAATAGCACTGACGGCTCTTACCCCTGCATAGATCAGCAACATGCCCAGAGAAGCATCTAACAAGAAATTAATGAGGTATCTGGAGGGAAAAGGGAAAATTAATGTGAACTGAGTGTCTACAAAGTTAAATTATCTTCATTTTAAAAAGATTACTCTGATTTATCAGAGACATCCAAATACTCACAATGAGCAGGGATCCTCCTCTGTGAGGTCCGACAAATAGACATTAGCAAAGTGGATGAAGAGCATCCCAATTGCCTGTTTTGAGGTGTCCAGAAACCTGCAGATACACGCTTACGTTACTTCCAAGGCACTCCAGTGAGTCTCATGTGGTTTCTTTGCACAGAAATTAATTTAGCGCTGGCTCAACTCCCTTACCAGATCTTCCAGGGTCTCCTCTCATGTTTGGGCTCCCTGAAGCGCTTCACTGTAGAGGAAAGAGTGCCACACAGATAGTGGGATTTTACAAAAAAATCACTCTTGCAAATAGAGTTGCACACATTCAAACATTCTCTCTTGTTTTCATTAAACCAAGTTACAACCCTCCTGTAGGCCATCAAAGCTCCAGTGAGCATTTTATTGCTTTCGTATATGAATACCGGTTTATTCTAACTAAGACTCTTGCCTTCGTTGCCCTGATATCAGTCAATTAAGTGAACAAGCGAGAAATCAAAGAGTTTCTAATCAAGCTGACGCGAAACTACAAGCTATGAGAGTTTAAGTGAAAGGGAATGGATGCTTCTTTCAAAATGACGCAAAGGGAGAGAATCAATAAATCAGTGTTAGAAGGAAAACTGTTCACCTAGTCTGCCCAATTTAAAGATACATGAAATAAAGTGGTACAAATTAAGCTATTAGTGAACTGTTTGCTAAGTACTCCTGCTGGGTAACAAACACTAAAGCCACTGTATGTATGCATCGTGTGACTGTTATTCTGGGAAGCAATCTGCTTCACTCAAGTCTTCGCTTTACGGCTCCATCATGGAAAGTGGACATCAAACTACCTCACTTTTGTAAACTTAAACTAAATGTTGTTGTTGCTCTGTCCAAATATATACTGAGGGCTACTTTTTACGGAAAACTATGAGCTCAGTTTGTGCTCCGAACGAGTGTGACTTCATAACCAACACACCCCACTTACAGCTGGGTGTGATGTGAAGGCAGACAGAGGCCTCTGCTTCCTCCTTCTGCCCAGAAAAAAAAAACTACTCACTGCTGCGAGGCTGCTGAGCCACATAAAACTAAGGCTTCTCTCATTAGGTCACACAGCTGCCAGTTTGGTGCCAGACACTGGCTGAACCCAATCTTCTGTGCCAGCGTTTCCTTGTCTGTGTTTATGGACATTTGCCTGCCAATTTCTAATGTAAAGCCACCTTAGCCTGAGGTGTAAAAAGAAAAGTTTTACAGTCTGTCCACATGAAGAGGTAAAAGAAGATGAGCTTAATGACAACAAGCAACTAGAGACAATCTAGCGAATAGTCTCATGCTGCAGTAGGTGTCACCAAGATGACATTTAGCCATCACGAGACAAGGACAGCCAAAGAAAAAAGAAAAACTAGATATAGTGTTGCACTACAATCTATGTTGACTACATAAGACAGCATGTTTGATAAGGTTTACTACATGTTGTGTGTGTGTGTGTGTGTGTGTGTGTGTGTGTGTGTGTGTGTGTTGCATTTATAAAACTTTTCAGGTGTGTAGCTGAGATCAAACTAAACGTCCAGTCTGAAGAGATGAAGTGAACCATGAGTGCTCAGTAAAGGACACTGAAAGAAGGCAACCAATGGGGTTGTCAGTCCTGCCATTTCACACCCATGCCCCACATTTTAAGTATTAAATTACTGTAAGTATTATTTAAGTATTTCTAACTCCCAGTATGAGAGCTCTCTGAGTTATAAATACATTTATACTTCGGTGCACTCCTAACGTCAGACCCATTAGGAAGGACCCTCATCATGAAATCTTCATCAAATTAAATACAATGCTCATTATAAATGCAACCTTGAAACAAGATTGGTTCAGGTCTGGGTTAATGATGACTGCCACCGGTTTGTGTTGACCAGGAAGATGCTGTTGGAAACTATGCTACTGCTGAAGACAAATGAGGAGGAGAGGGGAGAGGAATGTTGTTGGACTCTGCACCATTGCACATATTATTGTCTGTGTCATGTTGCAATTGTGCGTCTGTTCTGTTTACATTGAGAGCTTACGTGAATAAAGCTAATTCTGATTGTGATTCTGAGGTCGTGAGAAGAACACAGAGAATGTTTACAGATGTAGAGAAGAGGGACATGCACAGAGGCGAGGGAAAGGGTGAGACAGAGGCAGGTGATCCAGTGTGGCAACCCCTAAACAACTGAAAGAAGAAGTGTGTTTTGAAAACTCAGTGATACTTCAGTTTTCAAATCCTATTTAAGATGGTCTCTCTAAATAGTTCATTAAAAATAATAATAAGATGATTTCTATTTCTGAAATCCATATATGCTAGTTGAGACAAAGAAACCTCATTAGTGGCTGTTACTGTGAAGCACCTACAGGATATATAGAGTGACCATCACTTGAGATACAGCACTTTATTTAAAAAACATATTCTGAATCGACTTAGGACAGTTTTCTATCTGCACATCACCCAATCAAAAGAAAGCAACATTTTATATCTTTCTTCCCCACTGCGATTGCTTCCTCAACTGACTCCCAAGCAGAAATGTATGTGAAAACTACAGCAACATTTTGCAAAGTTCAGCAGTATATGGAGTACATGCAGCACGAAAGGTTAAATGTGCCAGGAAATGCAGAGAGGAAGTATCTTTTTAAATTATCAACACAGCCAAAAAAGCCCCAACAAGTGACTCCAATTGGTATGCTGTTACAGTGAAGTGAAACCCCTGCATTTAGATTTACACGTATTATTGTCGTTTGTCTGGCTCTGTATAGATTTACCTCAACCCTCCCAGCTGAAATCAATATCACATTTGATTATCGGAGTGTTGCTATTGGATGATACCCGCTTACATCAGCAGCTGGTGTCAGATATCTGACACACAGCAGAGCATTAACCATACTTACACATGAGCGTGCTGAAAGCCATCACAGCGAGAAGACCTTGTAGGAAGATCCCAAAGGAGTCCATCAAGGCGCCGTTCTCGCACCCCCGGTTATTGGGATCTGGTGTCGGTGTGGAAGACACCGATGTATTGGTAAGAGACACCGCGGGCATCCCTGCTCCTCCTGGACCGGCCAGTGCCACCTCTCCGTGCTGGGACAGCATGTTGACCCCGCTTGCTGCAGCCATGGGACAGAAGATCTGGACGTGACTAATTAATAAAGTGAAGAAAAGCAGCAGCAGCCGCTCGGACCCAGTTCTGTTGCGAAGTTGCCGGTCAGCTAATCGATACGCTAAGCAGGACAGTCTTCGGTGAAAGATGGTGACATCCTCTCCATTGAAAGCTCGCACTCATTCTCCTGCTTCAGGCATCCATGCAGCCATAGCTTCTTTGTCACTGGACAAGTGAAGCCGTCGGCGCTGGAAGTTGCAACGACGTACAGCGTGGTCCCAACTGAGCCGTGTACACAGTTTAAAACGGCAATGCAACACTAAAAAAAAAGCTAGTTTAAAGGTACACACACAGTGGAGCAAACACTTCCTAGGTCGACCTGGAATCTTCTAATCTGGGAACTAACATCAGCAACAAACATACGCCCGGCTAAACAGCAAGTGTTTAACGCGTTATACGGACATGTCAGCCACTTGGAGGTAAATTTCAATTGATGGGGAAACCGTCCACCGTCTAGCGACTGAGGTGCTGCTATCGTTATCTACCTAGCTAGCCTCGAAGCGAACTACTGAGTTCAGTTAAGCAAAAGCTTTCAGGCAAAGTTATACTTCCTATAAGGTTTAAAACGGCGCATGTACCGGCATCTCGTGACAGTCGCGCACAATACCAGCTCGTCTGTTTAAAAAGAACAGAAAAATAAATGTGAAGAACTGCAGGTCACAGCTCCCGTCTCTTATCCAGCTGCTTCCCCTGCCCAGCAGTGCCCACTCATGTTGACAGACGCTGGGTCACGTGGCGCGCACGTAGCCACAAAGTGCATGCCGGGAAAGGAGGAACAAACGAGTCGCGTAAAAAGTGTTGTTCAGCTTTTATTGCAGTGTTGTCTTTAAATAGCAGTGATAATAATCTTCAAACGAAGGCCTGTGCTATTGTTCTGAGCACAAGGGAACTACGAGAAAATTAGTAAACACAAACATCACACAAAATGAAGAACGTTACATCAAATCGCACGACACGGACTGAAAAAAAACGAGGGGAGAAACGACTTACAAAAGCATGTTAAGAGTATCATCTTGCTTTAAAACTGCCAATTTCATTTAGCATTAGCAATTAAAATAACCTATTGCTGTTAAAATGTTTTTATCAACTGTAGCTAAACTGACTCGCATCATATACCCAATATTGCAAAGTTTAGACCTATTCTGTGCAAATATATTGTGTTTGGGCATTTACACATATGCACAAAGACGATTTTTTTTCCCCTTTCAAATCACCCTGTTGCACTAGAAGATATTTGAATATGTACACTATATACAGACATGCACGTGTCATAATTGCATACCACCATGTAGTGCATGGTTTTGCTTGTGCTTGCAGTACAAAATCATTTCACATATTGAGACTTAAACCAGAGAGCCATAGTCTCTTAAGATCAAGACCCCATTTTACATTAAGCATACAAATTTGGCATAAAGTATTCCATCTTAAAACTAGCAACGGATCTTGATATACATGTTGCATGTTTAAAATAAAATCTAATGCAGTCCCTGCAATGACTCAAACTATCGCTTCACAACTGGGCAGCAGACTCTTTGCATCGTCTAGTTTGATTTCTGAAGAAACGATTACTGTTTTTTCTTTAACTAATACACCGAAATACATTTTTGAAGACACTTTAAATATTCTCCACAGAAATCACCAGATCAGAAGGCAGTTAATCTCACTTATTACTTAGTGAGATTATTACTTACTTATCCCATAGTATTACAATTTAAAAGCTTTGATCCTGTGGTATTGCCCTAAGTGGACTGCAAAGTATGATTAAATAGAACAAGAGTTCTAGAAGTGGCGATAAGTCACTTTTTAAGTGGGGTAAGAAAAGGGGAAAAAAAAACCCAAAACAAAACAAAAAAAAAAAACAGGTTCACAACACTCTGAAGATACAAATTAGTCAAACAGCATTAATTAAAATAGATACAGAAACCAAGCTCTTTTCTTTTTTTCTTTTTTAAACCTAAAGCAAGTCCTTGGTGATGGTTTGTTTTGATGTCAAAATATGTTGAATTTAAGGAATTTATACTTATATGTCTTTACATTTATTTGTGCCATCAAAGAGCCACAAGTTCCTTCCTTTGGGTCTTCTACTTTCTCAGCTGTCTTTCCCCCTCCCCAAGGATCAAGAATTGTTGCTTCGTCTATCTCGTGTCCACGCAGGTTGTGGAATAGGAAGGATTCTAAACAATGTCCAGTGTTAGGGGGGAACCCCCCCCCCAAAAAAACCCCCAACCCATTGATTTTGAATGGATTAACACACAGAACATGGTGCAGTCACATCCCACATCTGGTCTCCCGTCAGCTACGTAGCAAACTGCTGATAAAATGCCAGCTTGACCCGCTCGATGTGGTGGCACAGCTTGATGGCCGGTCCCAGCTTCAGGTCCATACACTCTTGCACTGTCGGGAGGTTCAGCAGCAGCAGCGCCTGTCCGTCAATCTCCTGCCAACACACGAGTTCATGTGAGATGCATTCTATATATAGCTTGTTTTTGGCTTAACACACGAGAAATGTTAAAATGTTTCCATTTCTAACCATGGATACAGTACAAGTGTATAATGCACTTATTGCACTGAAGTAGAGTGAGCTCTTATCCCGAGTGGCCACGGCCATTAAGTCTGAGTATTTCATACCTGATCCAAGAAAATCCTCGCAAGAGGCGCACAGTCAGTGGTCCTGATAAAGCGAACCACATCAGTAACGCTCCACTCCAGGGGGCTGGTATCCAAACACAGTTTCTGAGGAGGCTCAGCTTTTGGCGTCTACAAACACACAGACAGTGTGAGTCAGACAGACTGAGATTTCCCTGCCAAAGACGAAAGGCTCGCAGCTCATTTTAACCCTTGCAATTGATGCTGAGACGGGTAGCAGACCTAAACATTTCATTAAAGAAATAATAGCTGTGTAAAAGCAGTAAAAGGTCACAGTCAAACAGCCATTGGAGACATTTTTGTTTCTTTCAAGCAGCATAATGGGACAGAGCGTAATGCGGCAGAAACACCTTTTAAAATGTTACTAAAATGGAAATGTTAGAAAGCACAAGGCATTTATTTAGAGTGCAACTGGAGGGTCAGAGCGCAGAACAAGTGGAAAATCTTTGTGAACCTGCTGAGTATTAATTACAGATACACTGCTTGGAAACATAATTAGAAATATTGCAAAGCTCCTCTCTGTAATTTTCATCACCTTTGGTGAAGGGGGGCGGTTCTCATCATCAGAGAACGAGGGGGAGCGGGGTTTCCGGCGTCTGCGTGTCGGCCTGGGAGTCGCCGGCGGGGAAGGGGACGGTGTGGTGGGCTGAGATTTCCCGACTGACTGCTCTGAATCATCCTGGAGATCGTCCTGCATCTCAGAGCCAGAGTCTTCACTCAGGGAGTCATCCTCATCTAAATCTTCCTCCTCCCCACTGCCCTGTGAGCAAAAGGATGACAAGCGGTCACTTCACACAGTTCGTTTAACCTAAAGCTTAATGCAGAAGTAACATGAGTTCTGGGGTACCTGTGGAGAGCCGGCAGGTGTGTTGTCAACGGAAGCTGATGAGCGTCTCTTTTTATGGACAAAGAGCTGCTTCCTTCTCTTCCTCCTCCGCCCCCTTCTTTTCACTCCAGCATCCAGATTAGTTTGGCCTCCAGGTGGACGACCAACACGTTTACTCTTCTTCTTTCCATAGTAATATGCTGATGGTAAAACAACAAACCTGTGGTGTCATTATCATGTTGCATCTGGCATGTCTTATAGACTTGAATACACCACTGAAACAGATGGATATTAATCTGACTCTAATGCTTGTATTCTTAAACGCTCTCTGTAAGAAAAACACTGATAAACAGGCTGTTCAGTAGGTCTGAATGAGATGAAAAAAGAGAAAGCATAATCATTTGTCTGTTGCTATTGAATTGCATCAGTTAACCACAACACTGTGATGCAGCTGCAGTAAACATATCAGCAAATCTGTGGCTTTGTGCTTAAAAAAAAAAAAAAAAGTTTTACACAAGATCAAAGAGGCCAACCCTGACACCAATTTTCAACCAACTCTGTGTGCTCACTGAATACCCGCTAAGCCAAAAGGTTATTGCAAAATAAAAAATTAAAAAAAAAATTCTCAGAATATTCACATTCAAGGCAGTGTTTACATACGCACGGATCGCTTCTATTCACGAGCTACACAAATGAACTGAAGGTGAATAAGCTTTGGGCAAAATGAGAACAAGTTATGGAGCCATGAGAGCGCCATAAAAAAAGAAAATTGTAAAAGGAAAAAAAAAATTCAGAAATTACTATGTATGTATGTATGTATGTATTTTCACAAAAATGTATAAATATAAAAATAAAAATATATAACTTAATTAAAATCTCTAAATACCTACATTTCCATATACAAGTTTTTATATTAAAAAAATGAACAAAACACATCTGCAAAAACAAACTGCCCCAAAAGGTGGCAGACAAAAGAGGAGGAGACATGCACTGACCAGAACACACAATAATATTATTTTGGAGTGCAAAACCTCTTTAGTAGATGGAGACTATGGAGCTCCACACATAACAAACAGATAATGAAAAGTAACATTAATCCTATCACATTTAATACATGCGTTCTGAGACTTCTACAATTTTCAAAACATTAGAAATTTCTAGCAATTATTTCATGGTTGGGGCTTTAAAGGTTTACACGTGCCACCACAATGCTGAGCATGTATTACAAATACTGGTTGGAAATGTTAGGCATTTCGTATCACTTCTGCAATGACATTCCCTTTCCTGATTCAAACGCTACTGTATTCACAGTCTTTCAAATGCCAAATGCTGTCAGTTACAGAAACACGTTCTACTGGATTTCCACTGTATCACTGCATGATCTGAGTCTTTTATTAGCCGGGTAACGTCCAGATTGCACATATACTTTCTAATTCAATTAGAAATCTGTTGAGTTTTCTAATTGCATCTCAAAGAGTTTATAACAGCTGATCAACAAATACAAAGATTTCTAAGATATTATACATGAATATCAGAGGTTCTTTATATTGCCTCTCTAGCTATTTAAACAAACACTTCAGATGAAATGAGAAATAATTTTAAGTCTCAATGACCTGTTTGCCACCTACTGTATTTGGTCTTGGTGAGGACAGAGCAGTTTTCTGAGCAGTGCTCCAGAACCATGCGAGGTCCAAACAGGTTCGGGCAGCACTCTAACTTAATGCAGGTTTTCCTGCAGAAGTCTGCCACACGGTCTGCAGTACGGACTATTTCCACGGTGGCCCGGTAGCTCTTTCCCTTGTACCTGATGTTTAAAGAAAAGCAATGGTAAATGTGACTAATTTTCCACAAAGTGCTGGGCTGGAAAAAAAATTTCAGTTACTCAAAACCAAAACTGCTTCGATATGTAATTTAACAAGATCTCTCCTTACAGAAACCTAGATGCTATCATCTTATTCACCACTTTACTGAAGTATTAGTGGGTTGCCCCTGATTCCGGTGTGAATACACCCATGTCTGTACCTATTTGTGCTTTAAGTACACTTTTAAACCAGCTTGTTCTGTCAAATATGCCAGCTGGAAGCACTTGTTCTATTCCTACAGGTTCTTCTGAAGAACTGAGTATTTTGAGTGAAGAATTAAATGACGCGTCTCCTCACTTTGCTTTGAGTGTCTCTCCATGGCCCTGCCAGCGGCTCTCCTGGTCCAGCTGCAGCTCTCTCAGCACACGGCTGGGCTTGTAGGCCGAGTTTATCAGCAGAGTCAATACCTGGAGATGAGATGAAAAGAATTAGTTATTTTATACTTTAGTAGCACTATGTGTTTTCTCTTAACATCAAAAATCCCTAATCAGCCTGAGACAAGATTTTTGCTGTACAGTATAACATTGTGTTGTTAACTAATAGGCATAATTTCACTAGTTTCTGAGGAAACACAACGAGCTGAACAATTTCAGAACCTGGGTCTAGCTGTGCTATACAGTGCTTTGGGTGAAATCCTAACTTGATCATACTCACAGTGACAAAGCTGCCACCTTTAATTTGGCATTTACATTTGCAGTGTTCAGTATGACAGTTTAGGACATTGCTAACACTGACTAATTTGCACAAAAGAAAGATGTAACACAGAACAATGGCTACTGCACACGTTTTGAAGGACTCTATTTCTGGAAGTGAATTCCTTATTCATTTTCTCCATTAAACAAAAAATAAAAAAAATCCTTGTACCAAGAGTTTCAAGCCTTGAACCAATCCAACCAGCTACGAGGTGAAACATGACAATAAAACTAAAAAAATAAAATAAGAATAGAAAAGAGGCCAGGCACAAGACTGTGTAGATAATTACTTTTACTGGTGAAAGAATTATTAATCCCATAACCCACTGAAAATCCCAGATTCCACAGCAAATTACTTCCTGACCCTTGAGTGCTAAGTGTCCATTTTTTATATGGCTGGACATTTAGTAGTCTGTGTTGTGTATATGTAGTAAAGTACAGCATAGTTGCATGGTTATTGGTAGAGTGATTTATTCCTGACTGTAATCACCGCTCTCACAGTTTCTGAAGTTTGGTGTTCTGGCATTTGGTGGGGTTTAAACATTGCTATGGTAACAGCAATCTCCACCAATCAGAGTCATCACTGTTTTGATTGAGGATTGTGGGTAAAATAGTTCCACAGCATCACAATAAAATATGTTTCTGTTAAAACAAGGCGGATATACTTGCAGACTTGTGGTTTCCATAGAAACACTTTCCGGCATTCCATAATGCTGTAGCTTGTCCTAAGTCTGCTTTGGATGTTTACAACTTTATGGCTCATAATCAAAACCTCTATGGAGAATATGGATGGGATTTTTACTTCTGGAACGCATTCGCTTTGTTGATATTTGGTCATATAACAATGTTTTGGATATAAAAATGGCTAAAATATCTAACATGTCACCAGCTGACCAAGCCTTCTCACCTCTTTGAGCACGAGGACGCAGTTTCCAGGGCCGATGAACTGAGGCAGCTCAGCGATGCGTCCCTTGTTAAGGTAGGGCCCTGAGAAACAGCGGTGGTTGAAGTAGATCTTGGGACAGCAGTATTTCCCGTTGCCCTGCCCTGCACACGTTCACACAAGGATATATATGATGGAACCACCACAGTAGATAACCAGCAGACCGAACATAATATATAGGGTCTTAAAAACTGAACAGACAAACTGACCTGTCTCCGACTGGTTTGCTATCTGCTGCTTGACAGTGTCAGGTGATGAAGACTTGGGGGGAGTTCTGCTGTAAAAGGATGAAAATTAAATGAGATGTTGAAAGGCTGTTGAGCTTAGTCCACTTTACCACCAATCACACACCCCACCCCCTCCTCTCATACTTACTGTTTCTCTGGCTGCACCACAGCAATCTTCTTTTCTTTCTCAACTGAAAAACAAGGAGAGATGAACGTGTGCCCGGATGCACTGCTTTTCATTGCTATTTATTCCAACGTCAGGATAAAATGAAGATCGTATTTTGTTTCTATTTGTGTTCTTAGTAACAGGCTTATTCAAGCTGCTGGGTAACCACCACTACCATGAAACTCTACAATGATGAGTCATGTTGTATACCTGAGGGCTTAATAGGGTAGACAAGTGGATAGCCATTTGTCTCACACCAGCTGACAGGAAATATATCGAGTGAGTCCACATGAACTATCAGCTCTGGCATGGGCTGCTTTAGACCTGCAAGAATACAGACATGGACACACACACACACACACACACACACACACACACACACACACACACACACACACACACACACACACACACACACACACACACACACACATTAAAGAAATCCCTTCCAATGTCAAAAAAATAAAAATCAGACATGAAACTGCTTCTTTTAAAATGAAAGACTATTTTCAAAATAGAAGAATAGAATAGGCTTTTGTTGTCATTGCACATGTACAACTAAAGTGTGGGTGCTCCACACCAACTGTACATGGAATAAAAATATAAATAGTAGGACAACAAAAATAAATAATAGACAAGAGGAGTACATACAAAACAGGAGGAAGGCACACAACAGAAAGGCACAAATGAACTTTGCCTTCTGCGTAATTAGCTGCAAATTTGTTTTTTGCTGCCATTCAAATACTATGTCAGCATTTTCTTCTTAAAACAGCAGAAGAAAAACTGTGCACATTGTAATTGTTCATTTGAATCCATCTACTAAAGTTTCAGTAGTCATCTCACCTTCAAGGCTCAGCCAAATGTATTGCCCTTTGACCCGGGTGACTGTGGCCACGTGAATGTTCTCAGGTGACAGTGGGTTGACAGCCTCTAGTTTCATGGCTTCTTTGAAGCTGTGCTCACACTGCTCCTGGGAGGTAAACAGAGAGAGCTGTTTCACGGTGAGGGAGGATGGCTGATGGTTAGTTTTTGTGAAATTTGTCCATTAGGAAAACAACATGCTGAGTCTCCCGTAAAAAGCAAGAGAAGTCACAGTGGGTCACCTGCTCTACAACCCCATTACACAGTCAGGATACATTTCATCACTGGTATCCGATTATGCCGTCAGTCACATGGCTAAACTGAAAAGTGTAATTTCTCATATTTGGTCATTTATGACAGGCAAAAGGGGCAAAAACAGAATAAGCAATGACACAATCAAGGAAAACCAATATTTCCACTATTTGTTATCTTTGTTATCTTCGCTTCCTGCAGTCTCTCTCAAAACTATATCAGAAAAATTTTTATTGAACTATTTTCTCCCCATTCCTCAAATTTTTAACTTAGCCTAGTTTTTAGATGCACCATCATGTAAATAAACAACATTTTATTTAAACTCAATTCATATAAAAAACTAACAAACAAACAAATAACCCTCAATTCAGAAGCATGAATAAATAGTGAGACCCAAGTTTTTCGTTTTTCTTTTAATCATTGTTTTTCTGGTCAGTAATCTGCAAGACAGATGGCTAAAAAAAAAAAAAAAAAAAAAAAAAAAAGTTTACTTACAGTTGGGAAGCAATGTTGAGGAGCGGCTTCAGCTTCACACTGTTTCAGGTAGTCTGCCCAGTCAAAGTCTGGACCCTGGTATCCTGTGCATGATACAATAAACACCAACAAGAGAAGGAAATAAGGCAATTTAGAGAGAAAGCAAGACAGCACAAGCAATCTCACCACTGTTATCATGAACTGTCTGATTTCAAGTTGTCAAAAAGTGATAAGTGACAGAACAAACCTGGTGGGGGGCTGAGTGGGAGCCCGTTTTTGAGGCTCCACTGAGCAGGGAAGATCCCCGGACTGTCTCTGTGACACAGGAAGGATCGCCCAGCACTCTCTGACTCCTCAATATCACAAAGGTTGTCCATTGTCACCAGGAAGTACTGCTCATTATACACCTGGAATATACAACACCGGACCCAGAGACTGTCAGATGTTTTATGCTGCAGTCACACCGAGCTGGTTGAGTTTTTAGCAATTTAGCATTTCTAATATGATCTATTGTTTCAGGCATATGTAAGCATGTTGGATAAACATTTTTTAACTGAATAAAGACATTTTTAACTGAATAAAGACAGCACAGCATGGACACTCTGGGTGCTTTGTGAGGCTCCCCCAAAGTCCTCTGGTTTACATGTCCTTCCCTCTGCTTATATTATTTTATGTCAGTGGGCTTATTTTAAAAAACCAAAAAAACCAAACAGAAACACTCAGATTTTTAGCTCGTCGCCTTGAAACAGTCAACAGCATGATTGCTTGGGGGGATGAACCGGATCCTGTTGTATTTCAACTTTTCATTAACTACACTACTGTTAACTAAAAGGGGTAAATCAACTGGATTCCAAGTGTCAGAAGACTCTCACACACACACAAAAAAAAAAAAACAAACAAAAAAAACCCCTAGAAATGTTGCTGCTGTTTGTCTGACCAGACTTCGGCAGACATCAGTTTCCTACAAAGGGGAGCTGTGTGGCTTGTTAAATTGCAGCTCTGCACCGGGGCTGCTGTCTGCAACATCCTGCATTTATAAAGTGCAAAGAAATTATGCGCAGTTTGTTGGCTTGCGAGTGATGTTACAGCTGCTATGATGGGCTGATAGAGCAGAGCAGCCACACTTCTGTGTAAAAAGATCAACCTTTTCACAAGTTAGAACCTGCTGCCCAAGATGCTGCAGAACACATTGCAGTGATGAGTCACTTTCACATATAATTTAAACACTGGAACTCGAAAGTCTGCTCCTGATCTGATCAAATTTAAGTTACTCTCTTCCCTGTACGCAGGTTTGCAGAGGTGAGTAAACAAGGGGCCATTAGCTGTGCTTAGCAGAAAAGCAGGGAAAGCCCATCATCAAAGCAGACCGTTTTCTTAGGAATCTACTGTAGAGAAATATTTAGCATTTTTTAAATGACAGCATTTTGTGCTGTTAAAATTTGAGATTATTTCACATACAAATATTAAAGTAAAATGGCATTGCTGCCCAACTCAAGCTAACTACAAGGAAGCTTTCATTCTGGCATATGAAACTGTGTTGTTACATTTGGCTGCATCCCCGGTGTCTGAAGAGGAAAGACTGAGAATAGTGCAATAATAATAATAATAATAATAATAATGATAAAAATAATAGTGTATTGAATTGTTTTCACACTCTGCACATAAAACAATAAAAAGATAAAAGTAGTGCTGAGCTGATGAAAAAATGATTGATTATTGATTGTGTTACATATATTGTTGTAACATATAAAGAAAATAATGATTAAGAATAGTACAAGCGTTTTCTATTTCTTGCTCTGAAATAGAAAGTGGATGGCAAGCCAATAACTCGCTGTGAGTTTCACTGCAGTATGATAGCAAATAAATTCTCAGTAAACAGGAGCAAAACTGAGCACAGAAGACACAGATTTAATGGGAAATTCCGTTACCCTGGTGACAGTTGCAGGCCTGATGGAAATGGGAGCAGCAGGGTCAACAGCTTCTAGTTTCATCCCTTCTTTGAAACAATGAGCAGAGATGGCAGGTTGATCCTGAGACAAACAAACACTTGTATGAAGAGCCATTTCCAAAAGCCTTGGTCTTAAAAATCTTTCAGCACCGATTTGGAGAATGTCGCTTTCAGTTAAGCATAAATATCAAATGTTAACTCGTGAATAAACAGAGGAATGTTCTGGTCGGGAAGAACAAATAAAGAGCACAGTTGACCGTACTTTAGTTAACTCTGCAGTCAGAGCTTCATCCTGAGGCAGGTCACTGATCCTCTGTCTCACGTCCTCCCACTCCTCCTCCGTCCGCAGACCTAACAGATCTGAAACAAAGACCAAATAACTGTTAAAGATAACTGTGGTAATGTTTGATTATCAAGGGCATGCTTTTGAATTTGACTAAATAAACACAAAGTATAAAGCTGTACTTGGTAAAACACAGCCTGTATGTCAGCTTGGTCTTTAGCTGGACCTTTAAAAAGTTGCTCCCAGTTAATTAAACAAGGGAAGAAAAAAAAAATCAATGTCGCTCTCCACAATGTTGCAACCACAAAACAGAAACTTCTTATCACAGGATATTGGACTCCAGACAGAAATTAAATGGCTGAAATCAAATTACTGCTTTTGAAAAAAATAAAATAAAATACAATAAAAACATCTTACGAAGAAGAAAAAGTCATCTAAAAAGATCTAATTAACTCCTTTTACTAACATTATTCTGTATCTGAGCTATAAAAAGGGTGGTATTAAAATAAATGAAGACTTTTGGTGGTACTAGAAGACAGATCAGTAAGGATAGAGCTACAGCCTCCAGTGCCAACAAACTGTATCCACTTCAAAAGTATTAGCAGTGATCTATCAAATCCTGCATGGAAAATTAATTTCAAGGTCTAGCAGGAAGTACTGAGAAGTTTTGTTGCTGGGCCAGTGTATAGAAAAATAATAGAATTACACTTGATAATTAAAATGCATTCATATGGATCGTCCACGTGTCCTTTCTTCTAAACTGTCACTAATGCATGCAATGGCACTTTGCTCAGAAACCTATAGATGAAGAAGAAAGGAACTTCCTTTACTTCTGGAAATAAAACCTGACCCATGTCGATGCCACTGACCTGAAGGAGGCCTGAGGGTGCAGCCGTGCTCTTTGGCCCAGCCGGGTGGGTGTAGGCGTGGGTGGAGATAAAAGAGCCAGAGAGTTGCGGGTGTGTCTGGGAGACCTTCTGTGCCTATAAGCCGCAGTTTCAACCTTCCTCCGACATTTTCCTCCACCTCAGCAGCCCAGGCCAGCCCCGGGTCAACGCTATCCTGGAGCTCCATGTAGCAGCCCGCACACAGGAGCTCCACTGGGTCTCTGCCACGCTGGGGCTGGAAGGGGGCCAGGAGTGGTAAATGGAAAGCCCATAGCACACTAACACAAACACACATGAACACACGCCTAGACAAGGAGAGGAATTTGCAGTGGAGAGAATGCACTGCATGGCTAAGTGGCAGAACTGAAGCACGGTGACTGAAAGCTAACTAATGGATGTGAAGAATTTCACAGGCTGCTCCTACAGTGTATTTGCTTCCAGCAGCACATCATTCATGGTGTAAACAAAAGCTCAGAGCCTTGTGTTTTGTATACTTCAGACTTCAGCAGATAAAATCTTATTTAGTTCAAGCTGAGATGTATTCTAATGTTGATTTTTTTTATTATGGCTCTTAGAGATATAAATCTAAACTTAAAATACAGATAGGAAAATACAAATAACTAAGTAGCAACAGTGATGAGGGCATTATCATTAA
This sequence comes from Perissodus microlepis, assembly GCF_051167445.1. Classification (NCBI taxonomy): domain Eukaryota; kingdom Metazoa; phylum Chordata; class Actinopteri; order Cichliformes; family Cichlidae; genus Perissodus; species Perissodus microlepis. The sequence goes on from NC_140465.1 coordinate 9,886,320, forward strand.
AATTTAAAGCAATTCATCTCTAACAACTGCCTTATTTCTGTGCCCGTTTCCTATCATAAACACTCAAAATATTCAGAGATACTATATTGTGAATACAGGCCCCAAAGTAGAAAATCAATGCAGCAATCTGATACTGAGAGTTCACAAAGACACAAAAGCATAGAGGAAGATCAGGGGGAAAAATTAGTGGAACACATTTCCACAGTAATCAGAAGTTACAGAATAAGCCAAGAACCACTTGTACAAAAAGAACTTTAAAAGAAGACTTGGCACAGAGTTTTTGGGTAGAAATGAGATGCTCTGCAACAGCTCAGACAGTGTGAAGGACGCTGTGCTGATGTCAGCTTTTATGGATACCAGCCAAGAAAAAAAAAATTCCCCTGCTTGCTCTTTGGCACAAAATTAAAAGATTAAACTGTGCTAAAGTGCACAAAAAAAGCCTTATTAATAATAGAAGCGCATTCTTTGATCAGATCAGACACAAGATAAATTTGTTCAGATGGTTTCCAGCATGGCTGGCATGATCCTGGCCAAGAGTACCCCCAGTGAAACCAAAGTTCTGACCGCGAAGCAAGGGAGGTGAGAGTGTGATATGGGGCTGCGTGAGGCAAAGTCTGTTTGGGATGACATTTATAGATGAATGCCTGTGGATACACTGCAACACTGGTTGATAGGTTTTACATAATATTTGCAGGAGAGACATTTTCTAGCTTGACAACAATCAAAGGCAAACTGGCCAAAATGTAACAAATAAAATAATCACAGAAAGAGTTGACAGAAGAGGAAAATGTGGATGTCACAAAGGTAGCAGAGAAACTCTGCGAGCAAAGCACAGCTAAAAAAAGAAAAGTCTCTGAAGGATGGCATTTCTCCACAAAAACTGGAATTGTCCATGTTGAGGGAGTCTGGCATCAGAAATGAAGACAGAAAAGCTAAGCAGTGGGAAAAAAAGAGAAAAAGGAAGAAAGACACTGACTTCTGCTGCTTTAAATTCCTTCTGCTGGGCCTGAATTTTAATATAGTAAATCTAATTTGTTACTTTGTAATTTGGAATAAGCTCTAATATTACCCCATTACTTTCAAAGGTAAGTCAAATATTGAGAGAGGATCTCCTCTCGGCTGCTCCCTTTAGGGGTTGTCACTGCTGATCACCTGCCTCCGTCTCTCCACATCCCTGGCAGCTCTATCTTCAACATCCCTTCCCTAATATATCCACAATTCCTCAACTGCCCATCTAATGTGAGAGGATGCAACTTGTAATTATCTGACATTTAAGTGACATGATACATGGGAGTGCACAGTGTGTGCCGTAAATTTGCCCTGATAGAAGAGACTGTTGTTGGCACGGGTGGGTACCGAAATGCCAAAAGCTAACGCCCCACCCTGGGTGTGAGTAGCCTTTTGGAAGGACAGCTGCTTCCTTCCCCTGCCTTACCAATTCCAGCAGGCTGGCAGGCGCGCTGCACTCCTCAGCCAAGGCCTTTTCCAGCAAAGCCTCCCAGTCCTGATGCTTCTCACGCACACCTGAGGTGGATGATTCACACACACCATTTAGTTTATTAACCAAAAAAGCTGGTGGTCTTTAGCATTACACACATCCCAATTTTTCCTCACACAGCTGCTTTGAAGCATCACATCAATTATAAAACAGAAAAAAAAAAATACTAGAGGGATCATATACTGAAGGTGAGATGTTATCTTATCAAATTTTCATCTGTGTCATCTACCACATCCCATAATGGCAAATCAAGTATTTTGTTTTGTTTTGTTATGTTTTCTGTTTATACACACAAGTATCAAGGTTTTTTTTAATCTCCACTAATGTAAAAAATGCACAAGAAAAAAGTCAATTTCCTTCAGTGTTTCGCCTACCCATTTTGTGGGAAATCTATTTTTCATGAAGCGAGAACGTCAGAAGGGAAACCCCAGTGTTTCACCTGTGGGCAACTGTGCCGGCAGCACATCAGGGGAACAGAAATATTCATTACTTAAATCTAACTGATGAACAAAAGTCCAATTACCTAGTTGAGTTCCAACATTAAATTACATTTTGGCATGAAAGAAAACCCCCCAAAATCTTGCATTGTCTCTGCAGAGCTCTCTCCATTTAAAAGACAGAAAGGTTACTTGACTGTGATTTATGAGATCAGTCAGCTCTAACTATGCGTCCCACAATTCAAAAATCACGATGCCAACCCCAGCAGTGCCTCACCTTCAGGGGGCCTCATTGTCTTGTCGTGCTGCCAGCTCCAACCCAAAGGGTGGAGGTCTGCCGTCATGATGTCACACCAGAAGTCTGCACGGCGGTCATCCTGGTATCCCTCGTAACGTAAAAGCAGCAGCTGTCCACATGTGGTGATGATGTTTGCCACCCAGTAAGGGCTGTCAGCCTCAGAGCGCACACATACCTCCAGCTTCATGCCTGGAGTCAGCCCTGTCTGCAGGCCCTGGTCCACCTGAGGGGACAACGGAAAACAGGAGATCAAATCAACATAAGAGAAAAGACTTTTATTCTATTGGTTTTCATCCTAAATAAATCTACCTACCAGCTTTCAGCTCAAGTAACATGGGTTAAAACACTAGTTTTATGAGAGAACACAAGGACTCTCCAATTGTTTGCTACAAGTAACTTATCCAGAGAACACAGGGTTGGGTTAGGTTTCTTTAAAATGAGCACAAAGCACATGGAAATATTTAGTCATATAATCCACTGGATTGCAAAGAACATGTGGTCAGATTTCTTTGGATTACTTCAAAACCTGACCCACATTTTTCCTCAACATCTTCAAACCTTTTCAATGCATTTTGCATATTACAGCTGGTCAAATCAAAACGATCTCAGAAAAAAGGCGCTGCAGTATGGACTGCCCGTATGTGAGGCACATGTTTGTAATTAGTTAATAGAATTAACAAGAGTTACTATGAAAAAAGGTTTAATTTTCACTCATATTTACTTGCTTTGGTTATCTGACAACAGAATAACTTAAGTTGCGCCTATACAGGAAGTAACTTGTAACAATGTAACAGCTAGAGCCAACTTTACACTAGTCGGGAAAGAAAAAAATGGTGACAGTGGTGACTCTGTTGTTACTACAAAAAGAACATGGTGCTGACTGCTTGTTTTCCTCATTCTATGCCTTCTAGCACATTAATGAAACACCATATGGGCATAATAAATTTAAAAACTTCAATTTAAATTTTAATATGAAGTTTGACCCCAACAGTCTCTCTGAAGACTTTACACAGAAGCTACGTAATTCATCATAAATAGCTAGCACAAGCTTATCCAGAAATGTGCGTAAGCTGTCAAGGTTGTCGACACCCACATGTTTGAAGCTGTGATGGGGCACGGCCACGGCTTCAGTCTCCTCCAGGTAATCATCCCAGTTAAAGTCAGGAGCATCCTGAGCAGAGTCTCCACCTGGAATGCAAACACATTTTTCTTCATGAACCTGCTTTCCAGCATTTTGTCCTACACAGTGCACAAATATCCACGGGTCACTTGCAGTTTTGTATATATTTATGGGGGTTTTTTGTTTTTGTTTTTTTCATATTTATTTTGAGCACAGTCCTTGTAGCTAACCATTTCTTGTAGGAATGTTTTTTGTTGTTTGTTGAGTCACTTAACACAGCGGTCCCCAACCCCCGGGCCTCGGACTGGTACCGGTCCGTGAGTCGTTTGGTACCGGGCCGTGAGAGTTGAGGCTCAGGTGTGAAATGTATAGTTTTCAGGGTTTTTATTGGTTTTCAGCGTTATTCTGTTATCGTTTACTCAATTTTCCTGGGTCTTTTCACGTGTGTTATGAATACATTTTCTTTTTTTCGGTACCGAAAGCCTGTTGTATTTATCCGCGACACCTTAAAGGCCGGTCCGTGAAAATATTGTCGGGCATAAACTGGTCCGTGGCGCAAAAAAGGTTGGGGACCGCTGACTTAACAGCAAGTATTAAAGATAACAACTGGAACTCAAGGGATGAAGTAGTGCTGTGTCTACGTACTAGCAAGGAACCAATTTAAATGGGGCCTTTGTTACTAGTAGCCTGTTGCAAAAATGCATACAGGAAAGGAGGTCCAACAGTGAATGTCTGCATCCATCTGTAAAACATGATGGAGGTTCTGTCATAGTGTGGGACTGCATTTCAACCACTGGTGTTGGGCAACTATCAAAATTGTTGAAAAACCTCTTACTGGCAAAAACTTCATTTTTCAGCAATGACAAAGATCCCAAACACACTGCCAGTGCAGTAAACTGGATAGCACCTGGGCAGAAAAACCATATCAGTCATGGATTGGCCCGGACCTCAGCGTGGGATCATCACGAAAGATTAAAAGTCAGCCAACATCCAAAGAGCTTTGAATCCCCTTCAAGAAGCACAGTTATTAAAGCTTTTGTATTTTCTAACTAGTTTCTGTTTCTATTTCGTTTTGACTTTCTGTTTTCAATTCAGTTCAAGTACGTTTCCAGAGTGGGCTTGTTTGTGTCACTTAGTTTTTATTGTTGGAAAATTATCGGTTTGCTGTTTCATTTTCATTAGTTTCAGTGTTTTTACGTATTATGTATGGAAGGCACATGTCAGGCATAAGTAAAATCAAAAAATAATACAGAACTTTTTAAAAGCAATTGACTCGCAGACAAGTCTCAATAAACATTTCCATGACAAATATTGCCTACTGACAAAGACTAAAACTAAGGATATTTCTATATTTGAATTTAGTTTGTTTTCCAAATTCACACAATTGGTTCGGTTAATTTTCTGTTCTACAAATGTCTATTTTTTTAGTTAATTAAAATGTGCCCCTTTTCCACCTCTAATATTTCCTCATATACTATATTTACATTAATTTTTGTCCATGTTTAAATGAATCGCTGCATCTATTAACACTTATCTAGCTCAATATAAAGCAATGAGGGGTCACCCCAGACTTTTGTGTAGCCAAACTGTTATTTTAAATGTCAATGATGGTTTTGAATTTCATAATCAAAACCTCCCTAAACTTTTTGCCTTTCACACATTTGTTCACAGAATTGTTCTTACCAGACACCAGTGTCTCCTGGCTCATGCTGGTGCCCTCGCGGCCAACTAGGACTCCAAAACTCTGGCAGAAGAGAGAATGAAACACAGAAATGAAAACAGTGCACTCATCCAGGCTCCTAATAGTCATCTGTGGCACACCACTATTATGCCTATACCTTTATTTTAACACCATCTATATCATTATAATATATAAACATCGGTATCAGTTAGCATGTAAGCCACTCGCCATAGAGAATAGAAAACATCACAATGGCAGGCAGAGTAACCTGCATTACTGGGTCAAACAGCAGACATAAGACAAAGAAAATTCAACAGCATTAATTTGCAAACTGTGCTTCAAAAAAAAAAAAAAAAGAATTTGCATTAGTTTGAATCCCTGAGCCATTCGAAAATCAAGGACTGCTGCCTCTTGATAATAAGGCTGCCAGTGTCTTTAGAGAAGATCTAACATTAATATTCAAAGTGCTTCTATCTGGTCCCGGACTTACCACCTAAGTAACGCACCAGATGGTACGATAGCTGGAAAATATATGTAGCTATGCTAATCTCATCCAACCTCACCTCTCTACTTGTGAAACTCATTTGGGTTCTTCTTTTTAAAACCACAGTCATATGCCTTTTCCTGCCCAATGTGAAAACACAAACGCATGAATGCGGACTCGCACGTCAATCTCGGACACATGAAACCCAACCCAGGGCATTGTGAGAGCCAGATGAAATAAGTTAATACAACAAGAGAAGTGGCATGAATGAGAAAGAGCGGAGCGCTGGGCGTGACGATGGTGGAGAGCACGCTGTATGGGATGCTGAGTAGAGCTTGTCTGTCACTGCAGCTCCATTCAGGCGCCCTGTCAGCCCGTCTTTGTCACATCTGATGTCTCTATTAAAACCAAGGCCGCCATCAGAAGCCACCCCCTCCCGACCGCGGGACTACCACTGCGACCCCCGTGCTCCACCGGGACCAGTGCCGCCTTTCACCCGCGACCCTGTCCCTTACTCACTCTGCCTTTATCCCCCTCCCTCCAGCACATACACAAACACGCAGCAGAGGACCTCATTGTCCTGGGGGGGCCGGGGGGTTGCACACTCCTTACACCAGAGTGGAAAAAGAGCAGTAGAGATAGGAGCAGAGCTACAGGCCTTTAGTAAAAAAGCTATATTCCAAGGGGTCCTAGGGGCCTCATTCTAAACTGATATCTCTTTTTTTATTCTGTACTTAATTAAAATTAACATTTTGATACAACAGATAAAGAAAAACAGAACCCTAAAAAGGGTCTCACAAACTCAAACAATGATAATGCATTATGTCCATTACCATCCATAATGACATCACACAAATGTAGCACCCACTTTGTGTAAACAGTCTATTTTTCTCCTTTTCTTGAGAAACCTGCATCTCTAGTGCACCCTTTCCATCACAAAGATTTCTATGTCCATCCAGTGCTTAGGGACTAGAGCCTCAGATTTCTTTGTAACCAGAAATAAGCACGATTTTACACAGATCCCAGGCTGTTCTAACAACTACGCTTTCACTTATTACACAGAAACACTGTCAGACCTGTGACTCATTAGACACTTCATATCCAAATATCTTTTAGACCGCTTTATTTTTCCTTTAATTATTGTTATTTTTTTAAATATCAGAATTTTTGTATTCTGATACTCACAAAGCTAAGGGAATGATTGACATTATTGTGGCTGCAGCATTTCTAGCATTTCTGCAATAAAGAAATTACGTTTTTCTCAGTTTCTTCAAGTTCAGTGATTAATGATGTGTGCTCAACAATGAGTCCTCCTGTGAAGAGTCTGCTGGTGCTTCTTTTCCTCATTTTGCTTAAACACATGAGGTATTTTCCCTTTCTGCTTCTGAACACCCTGTCATAGTTTGAAAACTGTTTTCTTGATGACTTTTACACCCTTCAGTCAAACAGCGAGTGCAGCGCTCTTCTCAGATCTGTCTTATTTTATTGTTCTTATATGAAGAAGTCTGTGTTTTCTAATTGAAATTCTCTCTTCGATTGCTTCATTTTTCCCTCCAAGCACGCGAGCACAATACCTTGATAATTTTGTTCACACATGGAGGATTTTCAGGTAACATTTACGTTCTGACGATGTGAGTTTGCATCAAAAGTTCCTCATGCTTCCTGGTCACTGGGACCCCTTAGAGGAGAAATTTTTAAAGCACTCGCTCAGAATCCTAACCCTGATTATGCAAATACGTACCACTAATTATACCCTAAAAGCCACAGGAACTATTTTGTTCTAAAACTGTTCAATGTAATGACTTGCAAATTTAAATTTTCAATGTAACCATGTTTTACCACTTACATTTTTTTCACATTATAGCCATTTTGCTCAAACTGCAGTTAAAAGTCAGCCTGACAGGATTAAAGCTCATCTTGGCTGTTTTCATGGCTTTATTTGCTAGCACCTGAAGACACGATATATTTTAAAGTCTTGTCACATCAATTACTAAAATATTTTGCAAACTAAGGGCTATGGTTTTTCTAAGAACCGCTACTCTGTACTGTAGTCTGAACAACTTCCCAATTACATTCTTGGCACAACTTGTTTCCTTTAGCCCCTAACGCTGCTGAGATTTGTGAGGTTTCTGTATTGCCTTTCCTATCTTTCCATCTTGTTTGCTAGAAATAGAAGCATCTACATGGAATCTTACTTGAGCTGTGTAAAAATACACCCACAAGCAAGGCAGAGACATCCAAATTCATGTCATTCCCATTCTCTTTTGTGCCTACATGAAAGACCCAAACCTAAATACAGTTATGTCTAGTGCTGATTTTAAAAGCATCATAGGGAATGCAGTGAAGGAGACGTATGGATGTTTTTCTTGAGACCACTAGTTTTAAATTATACTGCATACAATTATGTAGATCTTGTATTTTATGGTACTTGTTGCATTTTTTTTTTGATATTTTGGAGTTTGTATGGCTGCTACCTTGGCCAGATTTGGTCTCAATGGGATTTTCAGATTAAATAAATACATTTGACAAAAATCAAACAACATAAAACCGAATCATGCTTTCTTGAACAAATAGGAGGACGTCAGCATTTGAGAATCACTATGAGTGGAACATGGATACATTTCCCATGCAGTTGGTTATTTCACAGGGAATTGTTTGAGTCCATGAGGTGCAGCACTTTTGCTGTGTAACTGCCACAGCAGACAGGAAGAAAAGCAACTTCCCCTGTTTCATATAAAGTAAAGTGGTCTGTGTGGACCACAGCTCTGCCTGAATCTTTCTACACCCAAGACTCTGACTGAACCTGAAAGAGAAAGAGCCAAATGCACACACACCCACAACTGACATCCACACTACCTCTTTACAAGCACTCACCGAATCATACTCTCATCAGCACTTAGCATTCCACTGAGCGTTCTCAATAATGCCTTTCAGGGCCTCTGACGTCTCGGGGAGGGAAACGCAAACCAACTAAATAAGTCTTTACACATTGTGTGGCTTTTCTAGAACACAATCTGCTTTCGATACAATTAAATTAGTCACTTCCCCAAGCACTATTAAATGTCATCCACCAGTGACTGAAAATGTATTTCTACAGTTAGCAGCCCACACTCCGACTTTCACAAAACCTAAAACGTATCTGTTGCATTTGGTATAAATTTACACCTGTAATGCTATCAAATCTTTCATGGTTTCTTGCAAACCAAACAGAGTTCTGTTGGTGGTGTTCAAAGGAATGAAATGTGACAAATAAAAAAAATAATGAAAAAAAAAATCACCAGCAACAAAGCCATCTGGAAACTGTGACAGCCCACCATGCTCTAAATAACCCAATGTGTTAATAGGAGCATTTTATGTGGTAAAAAAAATAAACTGTGTACAATGAAATATGAGGTTATGTTAAATGCCAGGAGGTGTTGCAGTAGAATAATTTCACATCACAAACAGAATGATCCTCTATTGAGTCTACAGAGGCAGAACTGTCTGACTTGATACCTCTTGGTTCATGACACGAAAGCCACACGGTTTATAGGTCAATAATAATAGCACAATAGGAAAGCGAGAATAGTTTTGGTTTTAGGCGAAACCCCCTTTAAAGGGCTAGCACATAAGGTTGAAACTCTATGTCATTCTTGATAACGCATCTTAAAACGATACCATAAAATTCACAACAGCAGCCTTTTTGGTTGTTCCTCAGACGGTGGTGTCTGAGGAACAACCCCCATCACCAAACACACACCTCTCACCCTCCGAGGCGATTTAAATAACTTCAGACACCCTGACATCTTCAATGTGGAGGTAATGGTTGTAAACAAAAGCCCAACAAATAAGAGTTGGCCTGCTCCCGTAAATCAATGCGACATCCCAGCGAAACCTGCGACAACTTCACATCCAAAGAAGAAGAAAAATAAAGAAGAAGAAAAAGAAGAAGGGGGAGGAGGCTAAAATGGAAAAGACCAATTTCCTCAATACAGCACGCTTAAATAACACCTATTTCCTTCAGGTGCTCCATTTAGTTTCAGTAAAGGCTGCTCGTTGCACAGCGGCACGTCAAGCCGAGCAAGCGCTTGCCAGCCAGCGGATCACTCAAGTTGCACAATAGGGAAGTTAAGGGGGCTGATGAATAATAGGGTGCATTAAGTGAACGGTGAATCTGACAGGAAAACGCGGACATTTCGAGCATCATCTCGTTTATCCGCGTTAAAAAGCTGGAGGAATTAAAAAAAAAAAAAAAAAAAGAGAGAAAGAGGGATTTGGGGGGGGGGGCAGTTAGTTTATGCAGCCTGCTTGGTGGTAGCAACACAAATCGGATGAGGTCGTGCAACCTTCATTATGCAAGATTTAAACACGGTACAAATATACGGAGTTACACGAGGGCACATCCATGGACACTTCCACACGGTCCTTGAACTGTAACTAGCTTAAGATTGCGCCGCTTTTTCCGACTAACCGCAGCATTCAGAGAGGGAGAGAGAGAGAGATGGGCCATCAACGCAATGGCTTTGCAGAGAGAGAGAGAGAGAGAGAGAGACTACAGCGCCAACGGTCTAACTTTCACACTGAGCGGAACATGACACAGACAGCCGGAGAAATGTGCTCAATTTCCGTGTAATAAATTAAAAAACACGAGGGTAAGCGTGTAACAGCCGTGCGGGACTCCTCGGACACATGGTTTAAAACCGCCTGTGTCCGAGTCAAGTTACTGAACGTCACGGCTTGAGCAATAAGAGCAGGCTGACGAGCAATAAGGGCGCTTACACTCGACCGAACCCGACTCATCTTTTTGAGAGACAGGAAAAAAGGCGAATGCGCCACCCCAGCACAAAACATCGCTAGGAATTAGTGCGCAACAACACGTACCAAGTGAATATTTAGTCGCAAAATCGGCCCCTTACCGCTAAGTAGTTTTTCCAAGTCGCTTTTTAGATGCCGTTCCTCTCCGCCTGCTTGCTCTCAGCAGCGTTAGCGTAGCGCGAATAAAAAGCCGAGGCCCCGGTGGGACGTTTCACAATAAAACCGCCTTCACGAGCCACCGCTTTACAGCCGTTTCCCGAGCAACGAGCGGGGCTTTTGCTGAGACGAGGATTAATCCGCAGATACTTCCGGCTTTGCTTCGGCAGCGTGCCGTTAGCTTAACGCAGTTCTCGTTCACGACCTCATTCCAATATGGCACGAGCGGCCACTGCGCATGTTCTGCCGCCTATATGCCTCTGAGCCTGGCTACATCACACTGACTTCCATCTTCACACACACAATAAAAATGACACACAACAGGAGTGAAGACTCAAATCTATAACACAAAAATAAAAGAAAAAAAGCTAAATGTTTGCCGTGTTCGTGCAGAAGGAGAGGGTCAGCCTCACCAGCCGATAAAGGGCTTCTTTTATACCCAGCGGAATCAACACTTAGTTAATGGCTGAGCCGGAATTAATTGCACGTATAATCGACACAATTTCGATAAGTGGAATAGGCTTCTTTTTCTGCTACAAAAGAAAAGCAATTCATTCTGTATTGAAGTAGGCTATCGGCTGTGTTATTGAAGATGACCTCGAGTTGGTTTATTTCCATTCACTGTAATATCTGTTAAGTAAATAAAATAAGCTCACAGACAATGCCTGACATACGTCCCGTACTTTTAAAATGGACAATCACACTGAAGGATACAATTCTACGCGTCTTTGCTGTCAGGGTACTCAAGCTGCGCAAGGATGCCAAGCCGTTTATTTTTTTTGTGGGTTTTTTGTGGGTTCTTTTTTTGTTGGGGGGGGAGAGGGCGGGAGAAACTGCTGGAAATATGCGCTGACACTGAGTGCGGCGCACAAAGTCTACCTATTTTGTGCAAGAAAGGCGCTTTCCTTATGAAACAAGTGTACACCTCCCTTCGATAAACCCGTCTTCAGCTCTTCAAGCCTCACCCGGTATCTAAAACACATTTTGCCGCTCACTTGGAACATATAAAGGCAACTGCCTCATATAATCCCCCACAATAGCCCAGCCTTACGGATGCCTACAAATATTTTTAAAAGCGTTTATTTTTTTCTTTTTCAGGTGGAAATAATACAGTAAATGTTGGCCACAGAGAGGCGATCGGATCTTGCACAAACAGTCGAAACAATCGCAGAGCCGTGAATAAATTTAAGTGACAGGGACTGGGGGAGGGGGGCACGCATTTATTTTCAAAATTTATCTGGTGATTTTTATTCCAGTGTGGAGCTGCCTTGCACTAAAAGCTTTCGACTAGACGAGAAGGAATTTGGGTTTCCCCAAATAAATCTGCTGCTGAATGAGAAAGTATTTGTTAACCGTGCCGCATTTTTCAATTTATCTTTTTGATCGTGTTATTTTTAATTTGTCATCTGGGTTGGGTCGTTTTTTCTTTTTAAAATGGCCTGCAACTTTAACGCTGCATTAGGCTTAAGGCTGTTTGCATAGAGAGGCAAATCTCCGAACAAGTTGAACACGTTTGCCTCCCAGTGCAGCTTTCAGTTTCCTGTCTCTTGTTTGCTATTTGTCCACAGTCTGCACTAAGACTTAAAACACCGAAATGCGTCGGGGCGGGGTGGGGGACAGAGGACGAGGACAGGTCATAAAAAGGCGAGCGCGCTGCATGAACGTTTCCTCGCCTTTTTTTTTTCACCCCCTAAGGCACGTTAAGCTGCAATAAAACACCTGATCGCTAGGTGGCGGTAAATTACCACAGGTCTTTTCCTAACACAATGCCAGTAGTACAGAGGTGCACGTGAACCAAGTAAACGTTTTCTTAACCTGTACCAAAAATAACTGGGATGCAAAATGGATTTAAAGCAGAAGAAAGGGCATGACTTCTCAGGAGTTTACAGTATATTTATTCAGAATCAAATGTAAAAGATGAGGAGAGTAAAAAATGAGTCCACCCATAACTTACAGAAAGCTCATAGTAACATACATTTTAATCTTCCATATACAGCAATATTATTTCCATGTTAAAATTGCTGCATTCAAGTAATATAAGACATATTAAAGATCTGTCCTTACAGTGACCCCCCCCCCCCAATAAAAGCACATCCTTCAGCACATACAGGCATGGTGCTGAACGGCTGCTGCAAGTCTTTCATGAAATCTTTTGCAAGCCCAGAGAAAAACATAATGCTATGTGTGGAACAAGTGTTTGCACTGTGCTTGAGTCTGAGGTAAAGAATGAGTTTTAACACCAGTGTTGGATAAATAACACAAGACTTAAATTCACGGCACCTTTACCTGGACCAGCTGAGAATTCGTACACCAACAGCTAATGTTACCGGCTACAGAGGCACCATTTACATACAAAAATACCTGCACGCACCCACAGGCTCTTATGCATGCACCACACACACTCTGTCTTTCACACAAACACAAACACGGCTTGACTAAGCAATGCTAGGTGTATTAATTTCTATGACTAAACAAAGGTGCTGCATTTCTGTCTGTGAATAAAAATTTATGATACAGTACACTAAATGATACATACAGATTCAAAGTGTGATCACGTGGAAAAGGGAAAGAAAAGTGCCCAAAGATTGAATATATTCTACTACACACACCCGTCCTCAGACTGATAATGGTAACACTGGTTTCTGATGAAACTCCCTTAATTTCCAGACACTCTTTTATACACCTGTACAAGTTTGATAGCTGAGATATTATTACACTTGGCTTCCAACAACATCTTGGTTTTATTTGATCTTTTCCTCTTTTGGGGAACTGAAAAAACAAAAGAAAAGAAAACTTCATTGTCAAGCTCAGGCCCTCCACCACACGAAGACAAAGGGAATTGGGTAAGAAGCTTGCTGGAAGTGATGAGCCACCCGAGGATGCCGTTTTTACTTTCTTATTTGGTTATTATGGGTTCCAGTTTGGGGTTGATGAAGGAAAAGCCAGCGAAAGCTGCCTGGTCCATAGAATCAATGAGGTTTTTATCAGCATGGGAGAGACGCGGCTTCTCATTCAGGAACTCACGATCAAAGTTGCTGTGGTCACTGGGGGATTTCTGTTGGTGGGAGGTTAGGCATTTAGTCAGGTTAAAGTAAAAAAGAAAAAATAAGATGAGGTATCTGATATCCTAGAGGCAAGCAATTATATTTAATGACAGCTCTAATTAATAGCTGTGAACTAATGTTAATTAAAACCAAAAATTTAGGCCCATACCACTTTAGGCTTGAAAGGAGGCTCCACTTGTCTCCTCTCCAGTGCTGTCCAGTTAATGTTTTTGAAGAATGGGTGTCCTCGGATGTCCCCCACAACACCCAATCTGCGAGTGGGATCTCGCTCAAACAACTGAAATAATAACAGAACACAATAGATCTCATTATGTAACTATAATTCCATAATACACGTTTGCCTAGTAATTTATTCATTTATATTTTTACCAGGTCAAGCAGGCTCTTGGACTCCTTGGAGATCCACCGAGGGTAGTGAGGAATGTCCGACCTGATGGATTCAAAGAGCTCATCCTCATCGTCACCTTGGAAAGGCGACTGACCAATTAGCATCTCATACACCAGGACACCAAAAGACCACCAGTCCACTGAGAATGTGTACTTCTGTCCACACAGGATCTGAGATAAGAGACAAATTGATCAGAAGCATGGAAGAAGAATGAGGAAATGTGATGTCTGGAGTGTTCTGTTCTTGTTACATAGTATTACAAAGAGACTGCAAACAAACGATTCAGGTTGCCACCTGAATGACATACAGATTGTGGCTTTTATAAAAAGGTGAAAGATTTTGATGGAAAAGTAAGGTATTGAACCCTTAGCCGGGCAAACTAACCTCCGGTGCGATATAATCTGGTGTCCCACAGAATGTGCTCGCTTTGACATCTCCAAAGACATTCTCTTTGCACATGCCAAAGTCTGCTATCTTTATGTGTCCGTCCTTGTCCAGCATCACATTGTCCAGCTTCAGGTCTCTGTAAACAGATATAGGATGATATTTAAACAATGTAGGACTGTCACAGTAAATTCAGTTTGAAGCCATGTAATCTAAAACGAAATTTCAGTTTACTCTGCTGCAGTAGCAGACTGAATGCAGAGAATGCAGGAAGTAGTACAGAGAGCCTGTGGGATTTTACCTGTAGATAATTCCCTTTGAGTGGAGGAATTGCAGTCCCACTATAATCTCAGCAGCATAGAATCTAAAAGTTGAGGAAATAACAGTTTTAGTACGATTTAAGACCCAATGACGCTGAAAATGATAACTCATACAACACTTGTAGCTTTTTTTCTTTTCTTCCTTTTTTAAAACACTGTATCCCCATGTACTCACGTAGCTCTGTTGAGATCAAATCGTCCCTTGTCTTGGATGTGAAACATCAAGTCACCTCCATTCAAGTACTCCATTACAAAGAAGAGGTGCTCCTGTGCAAATAATACATTATTGTAAGTTAACCAGCAGACGTAAAGGAGATATGGAGAGCGGGTTAAGTTGCTCACACTAATCCATTTTCTCGGTACGCCGAGAGTCCACACTAATCTGACAATTAAGAAGTTCCAAAAACCTTAAAAGAGTTTTATATTAACACTGGCTCTCATCAGTTATTACTTACTTACTACTATTGCATGGCACTAAATTTAATATAGATAATGAATTACAGGCATTACAGGTGTTGTTTTCTATGCCCGTAGCTGTTGTGCAGATAAATTCAATATTTTACCACTGCTGTGTGTTCCTTTGAACTGAACCGCTGTTAAAACAGTGTTTATTTTAAAACAAACTGAAAGAATTGAATTGTTGAGGATGCAGCCTTTAATGACAGCTTGGAACTGTGCCTCTTATTGCTGCAGCCTGGAAGACTCCCCATCAGAGAACATGTTCTATGAACTTTACTAGCAGAGGTGTTTAGCATGTGTGCGCTTACTTTTGACTGGAATGTGGCATAGAGATGAGTGAGAAAAGGGTTGTTCCAGGCGAGGGAAAGGACTCTTTTCTCCACCATGGTGCACTCCACATCGTCATCCATGAGAACGACGTCCTTCTTCAGGACCTTCACAGCAAAGTACAGGCTCTGTCCCTTCAGCTCTGCAAGCAACACCTGGGGTGTCAGAACCACATTACTGTCAGTAACATCATCAGGTTAATCACACCTGCTTCATAACTAGAGTATAACAAAACAAACTGAGCTATGTTTTTGCATTTCTGTGTAGACGTTTCACTTCAATGCAGAGCCCACAATGCCCACACTGGGACTGGATATAAATAAATTTGCCTTCTCCTTTTCTTGTACATCATTCTGTGTGTTAAATGATGTCTGGCATCTGTGGTGACAGATGAACAACTTGTTATTGCGCTTGAAAGCAGTCAAATGCTCCCATTGCAGAGTGAAGGAAGTCATTTCAGAAGCAGTGGGGGGTTGTACAGATCTTATAAGATAGACTAAAGATCAAAAGTGGGGTAAACTACATCTGCCATGTAAATCAAAATGTGCTTTAGTTATAGACTTAAATTAACAAAAAAAAAAATTAGCACATGAGATTTTTTTCCCTTCAGAGGTTTCTTCCTTTCAGAGGTTCCCTTCATCTGAATTTAAACATCTTCACTTTTCCTTAGTAATGTTACTTTTAATGGTTTTGTCTTCTAAAACATGTGAATTTTTACTTTGTATACAGTTTTTTCAAAATATTTTACTCCCATTACCAACATAATAGTTCATGGTTAGCATCAGCAAAAATTCCCATGTGGACAATTTAAGGACTATTTTGAGTTTATTTTCTTAAGCAAACATAATTTTCACATGCAAGTCTGAGTAACATTATGGTGCCTTACAGTCCATGATAAAGACTTAAAGATTTAAAGACAGCAACATGGAGCATACCTTGCCAAAGCTGCCTTTTCCCAGAACCTTGTGGAATATTAGCTGGTTGAGGGAGAGGCGTGCCTGGGAAACTGTAGTTGGGGCTGGGGCAGGGCTAGGGCTAGGGCCCTTCCCATTGCCACCTGCTGTAAAATTTGCAAACTTTAAGTAAATGAGTATGCAAACCTGTAAACAAACATGCATGCAAACTGAAACAGCAAAAAGGTCATTTTAAGGTTGATAATAAAGACATAATTAATAAGGAAAGAATGATGTTGGGAATGACTGTTTCAACACGGCATTCTTAAATATGCCCAGCATTCAGATAATGACATTATTATATTTGCAAGCAATTGATCCAAAACCTACAGTTTCAGATTAGCTTTACACCATGTTTTCTTACTCTTGTTTCTTAATTATGTTATTTAGAGGGTGTATTGTTAATATGGCCATCTCAGGCACAGCAGCTTCTCCCACCTGCTGTTCAAACCTTCTGTTTGCAAAAGTTTGCTTAAACAGCATCTGGCCTTAAAAGTAGAGGAGGTAAAACTGCATACTGCAGACAAAGCGTCACTCAGGTCTAGTAATAGGTCCCCTAAAGCTGATACACCATTTTAGAACAACTTTGTATTACAGTCAGTGCTACAATGAAAGCTTCTCACCACTAGGGTCCACTGTTGCATTTCTGACATCTTGGTAGATTCCAATATCTGGTGCAGGGGGGTCATCAGATTTCTTCACAGATTTCTATGGAGAAAAAAGAAGTTTGGCAACAGATTCTTTCATATTTTTAATTAGTTTTTCTTAGCTTTTTAATACAATGTTCACCCAATGACTGTGCAAACCTGGGAGACTTGAGACAAAGCCTCTGCTAGTAGTTTCTGGTTGATTCCACAAAGATTGCCCACTTTGCCTGTGCAGCCACTATGTACGTTCATGCCACAGTCTGGTCAGTGGAGTCAACAATGGAACGGCCCAAGCAAAGGAAAAGATTCAGAGAGAAAATGTTAGTAGAAAATATATTAATAAAAACAAAAATTAAAAAAAACAACAAAACAAACAAAGAAACTCAACACACCAGACTTACCTTCACATTTAAGGCCCTGCTTGTACAGACCCCACAGTAGACTTCCACAGTGGTCACAGAAGGTGGGGCTCTTGTAGTTGTAAGTTTTAAAGCGATGTGGCATGTCAATATTGAAACGTTCTTTCTGGAACTACAGACACAAAGAAGAGCATTAAACCCAGAGAATGATGGTACCTGACGATTAAAACACGCAAGATTATATGTTTCGCCTGTCTAAGCTGCTTTTGAGCGGCCAGTAAAAGTCACACAGAACTTCTACAGACAATAAGCAATCACACGTTTCAACTGATTTGAACACTGAATCCAATACTGATGATGTTTGTAGGTTTGGGTGAATGTGTTTGGATCAGTATTCATTTGAGTCAAAGATATGTGGTCGTGTAAAGACAAAAAAAAAAGTATAGTGTTAAAATTACTGTTTAGTTGATATAATAGTGTATCACTGATATATTACTACAAGATAAAATACAAAATCATGCTCAATTTCATGATAAAAAGAAACCAGCAGAGTGACTGTACTCGTCCATACACAACTTCGCTCACCATAGTCTCACGACTGTTGGTCGCTGTTCTAGTGCACTTGCCAATGATTTTGTCGCTGCACTTCCTGTGGATTGCTGCATTGCATTCTGTGTGAAATAGATAAATCAATAAATATTGTGTTAACTGTGAGACTGAAATATTAACAGTCCATTCACTTGCAACTTTGATGGTTCCCCTTTTCCTGGAGGTGAAAGGTGTTTATGTGTAAGTCTGACACCACATGAATTGGTAACAGTCAAAGAAACACTCACGTTTGCATTTGTATCCTTGCTTGTTGAGCCCCCTGCATGGGGAAAAAAGGGAGAAGGTAAATGGCTGAGCTATATCTAATTTAGAGAATATATTCTAATATTCTCTGCTAATACTGTAAAAGAGTAATGTACACGGGATGATTTTAATTGTAGGACTGCTGATGATAGTGATATACTTTAGATCATGTGGAGATAACTAGATTCTCCTCCCATCTTAGGTCATAAGATTGAAACTATGGGTGTAAAAATACCAACGTCATACAACAGACTCAATAAACATCAGACTTCCTCCTCCCTGTTTTACAAGACATAGATAATACTGAAGTTTGAGTACAAGGAGGAGTATGGTTCACAGATTAGTGCTGCTGACACTGATATAACAGCCTTGTGGGATTTCCCTAGGAGGTGACTCATTCTCACAATAGCACTCTTACAGGGTTTTTTCCCCCCTTAATTCACTTAAACTGCTCCATTAAGCAAAACAAAATAACCAATCTTTTAAGAAAGACATTTGAAAGTATGGACTACTTGTACCAGTGAAATGAAACACACGCATGCACGCACACACACACACGCACACACACACAAAGCAAAGCAGAAAAGCAAGCAAACAGACAGGCAAACTAGCTGCCTCTGGATTAGTCACGTTCAAACAAAGTGGAAGGAAAAACATTCATAGCCTCACTCTGAGACTCTACTGAGATTTAAAAAAAAAAAAAAATACACCAGTGAAAAACTAAGATTTAATAATAATAGTGGCAGCTGCCATCTAACAAAGAGGGACTTGTGCATCTCACCAGAGAAAGTCTCTACAGACAGAGCAGAAGGTGGGCTGGTGGAAGAAGGTGGAGGTGAACTCATGGTTCTTGATGACAAGAACCTTGGGCTGCTTGACTGCGCCCCTCCTCCTGTTCAGGGTCATCAACCCGTCTTCAGTAGGAGCCTTCAGGGTCGGCCTAGCAGCCACTGTGGGGAGAGATAGCATGTCCATTAAATTTCAGGAACATAATTTCTGTCAAACGTTACCTAAATTCACAAACAGTTTGGCTGATAAACCTTGAATGTTGCCACTGTGTATTTTATCATAGATCAGTAACTGTCAACTGTAACAGAAAACTATTTGTTAAGAATACCTTATGAGCTAAGGAAAGGGGAGACATGAGCTACTGCCACTGCTGAATGGAGGCTAAACACTGCAAAATGCTTCCCCGGATTAGCTGCTCTAACTGATGCAAATCAAATGTGTGGGGGTCAAAAGTCAATCAGAGAAGACAGCAAAAGAGGCGTGAGAGTGGTAAACAAAGACATAACAGAAACTATGGAAGAGACAAGGGGGGTATGTGGGTGGATGGGAGGTGGCATTTTGGGACAATTCAAAAAAAGAAGCCGCCTTAAAGACAACAGAACAGACGGGGGAAAGTGGGAAGAGTGATGAGGTGAGGGACAAACTTTTTTCTTATCTGTCAGTCTACTGACAGATGTTTGTTTGGAAAGCACTTTGGTAAGTTGAGCCAAGAAAGTGGGAGCGAGTGAGAGGAAAAGAGAATGACAGAGGGGGCAGATACTGCTGAGGACTGTTCACACGTGCCTAAAAATACTCCGGGCTGCTTTTCAGGAAACTTACGGAGGGTGTTGGAAGGAGACAAGATGCAGAGTATGGAGTTTTCATGACCCAGTAACAGCAAACCCAGACTGTGCCACTCCCACACTGAAACTCTCATTACACAGAACGCAGTTTGGAAATACCACGAAATGTTTGTTGTGTTAACAGTGACTATGCGGGCTGGCCTTGCCATCCGGACCAACTTGGTACCCTAAATGCAGCATGAAGCCAGCTAATGCTCTGCTATTATTAATATTATTATTATTATTAAGAATGTTATTCAATGTACTTAAATGGGCTTCACAGACTGACAATGCTGCAGTGTTTTTTCATTTTAATTTAGGCCACAGACATCAACAAAAACAATTAATACAGTGTAGGTGTTTGTTTACCCCAGTTCTTAGTAAACTCACTAGTGCGGTGTATTAAAAAAAACAAACATTCACAGTCCTTGTCAGAAATAATTGAACTGCAGCCCAAGCCACAGGCTAAATTTGTAATGACACCAGAGGATTAGTTTTATTCTGCAATGGTTTCATGGCACACCTAGTCAGCTGACCAGACCAGTGTGAGGTGTGAAACCAGCATGCAGATTACTCATCAACAGCCTGAGGCAGACAGATTATTTCAAGGCACTTTAGAAGCGTGGCTGCTCCACAAACCTCATAAACACATGTTAGGTATAAACACATGTAATCTGTTGCTGGTTGTAGAAAAATAAGGAAAAATGAAGCATTTCTACCAGTAGAGGGTGATGTATAGCAAACAGAGTAGACAGATGGAAAAATGGTGGTGAGGGACGGGAGTGGGTGACTGTTGCCGGAAAAGATCTCAACTTTCACTGAGCGCACATCTCCCTGGTGGTCTAGTGGTTAGGATTCGGCGCTCTCACCGCCGCGGCCCGGGTTCGATTCCCGGTCAGGGAAAACTGTTTTCATGTATTTTCACTACTCGCACATTTCAGTCAAGTCTCTGGTTATAAATTAAATCTGTCCAAGAGCGAACTTTGTCTATTAAATGAAGAAGCGTTTCCAATAGATTTGTCGGGTTTCCCCTTTAAAGTGGTCAAAGAGCAGTTCGCCTACCTGGGTATTACAATTAAAAGAAAGTATAAACAACTTCTCAAAGCCACCTTTTTTACACTATTGAAGAATGTCAAACAAAGCCTTCAACAGTGGTCAGCCCTGAACACAACTCTGGTCAGACAAATTAATTCAATTAAAATGAATATCCTTCCTAAATTCTTATACTTCAATCTTCACCAGTCTTTCCTTACAACTCTAGATTCTATAATCTCCTCTTATATTTGGAAGGGTAAATGACGTCAAGTAGTTAAGGTGCATTTACAGAAACCTAAGATTGAAGGTGGCACTCCCCAACGTCCGCTTTTACTATTGGGCTGCCAATATTCGATCTCTGACCTACTGGTTACAGTCTGGGGAGGGTGTGGGCCCCACCAGCTGGCTGGCACTGGAATCAGACTCAACTCAGGGTATTTCTCTTGCCTCCTTCCTGGGTTCTTCTCTTCCTTTATCCATTGACAACTTTGGATCTAATCCGATAATTCGGCAATAATAATAATAATAATAATAATAATAATTTTTCACTTCAAAGCCCCATCCTTTCAAACCACCTATTCCTCCCCCCAACTTTGGACAACTTGTTCCAGGTTTGGTTTAGAGCAGGTATTATTTGCTTTAAAGATCTCTTTATACACACTAAACTAGCATCATTTGACCAGCTGTCAGAAAAATACAGTCTTCCCAAAACTCACTTTTTTAGATACTTACAACTGAGACATTTTTTGCAATCCCACCTCTCCAATTTTCCAGAAGCTTCAGCTGCTAACTTACTGGACAAGCTCCTTAATTTGCAACTATCAGGCAAAGCTGTAATGTCTCTATAATAAACTGTGCAGTGTAACACCAGCTCCCGTTGTGGGCCTCAAGTCCACATGGGAGAAGCAGTTAAACATATCTATGTCACATGACGTCTGGGACTCAGTCCTTTCTCTGGTACTCTGCGCCCGTCATTCCCTGTTACAATTCCACATGTTTTGGACCTGCCCTGGCCTAGCAACATTTTTGGGAGGAGGTTTCCTGCATTTTGAACAAGGCTACCGGCCTGAAACTAGCTCTCAACCCCCTACTTGCTCTCTTTGGTACAGCGGGAGAGGATGATAAGTATATTCCCAGAGCAAAGCGTAGGGTGCTGTCTTTTGGTTCCCTCCTGGCTAGGCGTGCCATTTTGATGAGGTGGAAGGCTGCTGCCCCGCCCTCCCATGTTCAGTGGCTTGCTGATCTCATGTCGTGTCTCAGTCTGGAAAAGATCCACTGCTCCATCCAGAACCAAAAGGGCACATTTGATAAAATTTGGGGTCTCTTTCTGGAAAACTTCTCTAAACTTCAACTTAAGGATGTTACAGGTGAGTAACGGATTTGCTGATCTGATCTGATGTTTGTCTGTGTTAACGGGAACGTGAAGCTCAGTGATGTCGTAGCTAACTTCTGTGTGGTTCTTATGGAAAGGGTTAGTTAATGTCATAATCCCTCCCGGGTTGTGGCTTTTGTTATTTTGTTGGGGGGTTTTCTTGTTTTTGTTTTCTCTCTTTTTGTTTTTCTTCTGGGTTTCTGCTTGTTTGGTAAATAATAGGAGAGGAAAACAATGTTCCAACATGAGAAGTTCTGTTTTGTATTCATTCATTTTAAACAGTTTGTGTTTTCCGTCTTCTTTTTTTCCTTTGAAAACTATATCCACAAATACTCAATAAAAATATTTTCAATTAAAAACTGTTTTCTACAACCTGTAATATATATTTTTTAAATGTAAACCTACTTCAAGTAACAGACACTTTGATCAAGTTGGAACCATTTTCAGCTATTTCACATTAGACAACAGCATGTAGAACTCTATGTGCTTTATAATCATGCCTGAAATGGGCTGGACTCAACTGGAGTAAAGGCGATGTCACATGTTTCCATGCACCAATGTCACTATCTGAATCTGAAGGTGACACCTGTTTGGTCACATGTTTATGTTTCCACAAATCCACTGATAATGATCAAAAGACCTTGCATGTTTTCTCTCCCCCAATAAGAATAGAAAACTAGTGATTGTAAACTAAACTTGAATCACATTACCTGCATCACCATCCTCCAAAAAAACCTGCACAGCCATCTGAATCTTCCCAGAAGGCTGCAGGTCCACCCAGAACTCAGCACGTCCGTTGCCTCTAGACTTGGATTTGCAGCGCTCTGCCAGCACAGACACGCCCATTGTGGCCTTGGCCAATGGCTCCTCATTACTCTGCATAAGAACAACTTCTAGGACACGCCCCTCCTTGATATGAGCATCAAAATTGGACTTCCAGGGGGGGTACATGGTGGGCTTCCTCTGAACCAGGGTCTTCCCTCTCTCTGTAAAAGAACAATGACATCATCATCATCATCGCTGCATTAAGGAGTGGTTATAGCTCAAAGATGTTTGTTAAGAATCAGTTTGCTTGTGGACTTTTGAGGGCAGTAGATAGTGACAGTCAAACTGATGTTGTAAGGTCTCTTTGTCAACTGTTGCACTTCTTGCACAAGCACAAACACGTGCAACTGTACATACCTGTGTCGATAGACTCTTTTATCCTGATGGCACAGATGGGAGCATCAGAAAGAGGAGACAGCGCGCCCACATCGTAATTACTGAGGGTGATACGCAGGAAGGGTGGCATGGTGACCACTCACCAAAGGCTCCTGGGGGGGAAAAAAAAAGACTGTGATTTAAGCCACTCTGTCTAGACTTTCTAGAGAGAGATCTTTGTCTCTTGCTCTCACACACACTCACACATTGCTCAAGTTCTGTGTGTAAAACAAGAAGGAAGAGGGTAACAGCGGCTAGCAGCATTCTGCAGAGGAAGTAGTGGTTTTCTACTTCATACATAAGTTTGGAAACTACCTGCCAGTAACGAGGGAAGAAGGAACAGAATGTCAATCCTAAACTGTACTCTAGAGAGGCAGACAGCGAGAGAACATTTTTCAAAACACAAATATATAATTTCAACCCTGTTGTGAATTCTTTTCAGCAGATGTTGCCATCTGTTGCTCTGACCACTCTTTAAAAGGCTCCATAACCGTCAACACCAACAACAGCCCTGCTATTTGTGAGCGGACAAATCTGGAGCGCTTTTAATGTTTTATTGGGGGGCTTGTGTTTATCCAGCATGTTAGCGCTACTGGCTGAAGTTCTGGGGCCTGTAGGTGAGTGGCATAGCAAAATGTTCAAACAAATGCATGTCTCCTTTTTCAGTAATCTCATCTCTTCTGTCTAATACTTCTATCTAGTGTAGTCTAATAAAATGAATGCTTCTGAATCCATCTAAATTTTACATTTCCTAAGTTCCTAAAACTGTTGTTGTAACAAGACAAGTCATCTACTTATTAAAGCTCCATTTCTTGTGCTAAACCATTCTTCAGATGTTGCGTCATAGTGGAAGAGTAATTCCTCACTTCATTTTCTGTACATGAGATTCACAGAAATGACATGCCGCCTTTGTGCGTCTACATTATCGGTCACTCATAAGAAGACAAGGTTTGTTCGTGTTCACGTTCCTTTCACTTTGCTGAATGAAACATGCTCAGAGGTGCCAACTGAAGAACCTGGTATGTGTTTTTAATGTATGTATAAGCATGCTGCTCAGCCTGCTAAAAGGTAGACTAGATGCTATTTTGAGCTCAGGCTGGAAGTAAGATCACATCTTGTGCTCGCTGGGGTGACACTCAGAATTTCAGAGAGAGAAAGCAGGAGAGTTTTTTTTAACTATAATAAAGGGATGTGTAGTGTTTGGGAGGCAGTGATGTCCTACACAGACAGGCCTTGTGATTTGGAGGTCAAGGCTTGAAATCCAAAACAAACAGTCTGGGTGAGGAAATGAATAACTAACTGTGATGTCTCAGAAATCATCTCCAATGTGCTCTTTCATTGCCAACTTCTTCAACAGACAGAAATTATTCAGTAACCAGCACATATATGCCCCTTTCACAGCCTCGGGCACCTTAAATGTTTATATAGTTATGAAATAATACCATCGGGCAGACGCCAAACTGAAGATTGCTAAACAAATGACTGTTTCTGACTGCGGTCAAGACTGCTCTTAAACAAGAGGAGAGCTCTTGAAAGTTCCTATACATGTACTCACACAGGCAGGCATACAGGAATAGGAAGAAAAACACATAAACACTTACTTTTCCAGTTTTATCAGGACTTTACACACACTTTTTCCAATGTACACATGCACAGACATTATGTGCAAAAGAAGGCCTTGTTTCCCCAGAGAAAGTGGAAAAAGTGAGCATATGCAATTGGGGAAGGGGTGGGTAGGGGAAAAGAGCAAGAGAGAGAAAGAGGAAAAAGAAAGCAAAACAGACAACACACTGACAGACATGCCACTGGACATGAGGGGGAAACCAGAGTCGCCCTCACTAGACTGACTCATACAATAGAAACAAACTCCAGTGAAACAGATACTGTACATACATCTGTCAGTGTGCGTCTTTGAAGAGATACGAAGTTACTCTTAAATAAGTCTTTAGTACTTTTGGAGAGCCAGAAGATGTAAGGCTGGGCTGCATACCTGTACTGTCTCTCTTAACTTCAAAATGCTCTTCAGAACTAATTAGAAGGATCACCAGTATGAGGAAAACAAGAGAACAAAAAGATGCTGGTAACTAGGGCTTTAGCTGCCACTTGGCTTGGGAATTGGGAAGGATTTCTCTTCCAATAATCACACACGGTGATTCATGTCAAAGTCAGTGTTTAATAGGAACAAATACAGAAACAGCAAACCCTGTAATACGCACAACGGCAAAAAACACACATTTCGGTATTAAACAGTACAAGAAAACCAGTGGCACAATAGCCCTTACTTGAAATGACGTAAAACAAATATTCTAATTTTGTGCACTGAGTTAACGTGACATAGTCCTGGAGAGGGACGTGCGTGACTGCCTACAAAAGCTAGGCCATCATTGAGTTCATGCTCAGCGACGCACCACGGACAAGTCAAAGGCTTGGTATGAAGTGAATTTGTGGAGATGGGGAAGAAATGATCAAGCCGGTCTAGCAGGCTGGAGAGTAACCTTTAATTGGCAGGTCGGAACAAAGACGTGTAATTTGAGAAATAAACAAAAGTTGAACAACATACAAGAATCAGAAATATGGTCTAAGATATTACTGGCATTGCTTTAAATCCTTGTCCTGCTTCCCTCTTGCTACATAATTACAAGGAAGATTTGTTTGTTTAAAAAAAAAAAAAACAGCATGTGATGTAGTCCACATAAGGTTAGCAGTTTAGAACTTGTAGACTAATATAAACTGTCTCTCAATATTAGAATATTTTAGCAGGCTCGAAAAGCCAGCCAACTCATTTTTTAAATGGGAAGAGAGTTTAATTTAGTAAAGTTAGTGACCTGATCTTAGCCCAGTTGGCTCCATCCCCTCGGACAAAGCATGAGCACGCTGGACGAATAAAAGGCAATTAGAGCCTCTAGCATCAATAAGTGTCTGTTGGTATCTAAAGGTTGTAGACTTCAGACAATCACTGACTGCAAGAAGCCAAAGGCACTTCATTTGGTAGTCAATAAAAATTCTCTTGAGATGTTAATTTAAAGACCATTTTAATTGTTGCCACAGACACAGTTTAATTTTAAAGTCTCTGTGCAAGTGCTAGAAAATTGGAACTCTCGAGATACTTTGAGTGCACTTTATGCCCATATTTTATATATATATACACATATATACAGTATGGGAATGGGATGATCCCAAAACAGCTGTGTAAGTTTTTATGTTTTACTTTAGAAGACTTTCCACACTTATGGTACTTTTGAATTTCAAATGGGTGAAAAATGGGCAGGTGTAACTAACATAAATAAACATGACTCAGCTGAAGCGATCCAAAAATAACCCTGTAAGCCAGCATGGCTACGGTAAAGACCCTGAACTACATCACTTAAATGGAATGTAACCATTGTTAATGCTGACATTACATCACCTTATCGCCACTGACACATCACAATGTCCACAAAACAAAAGATCTGCGCAGATTTAAATACACCAGCATTCTCTGCTTACATACTGAGGGCTTTTTTATTTCCACAGAAGATGTTTGAACATGTCACAGGCGGAAAAGCACAGGTGGAGAACTAGAATTACTGGCTCTTGGTTGTACGACGCTGCCAACAAGTCAATTTGCAGCTGACATCTACATCTGCACAGACTTATACAGAAAACAGGGATCTGGAACAATTTGTTTTAAGTGCTTTTATGCTCAGCCAAGAAAACAAATCTGTGAGGACATATCTTAGACGTGGGAGTAGACAACAGTTAAAGGAGAAGAAGTGAACTGAAGAATAACATTTTAACCCAGCAGCACAGTATCCTATGTACAGTGCAATATTTCGATCATGATTTCTTGAGTTTGAGCTCAGAAAAGAAAAAGAAAAAAGAAGAACACATCTCCTGTGAGATCACAATGACAATGACCTCTGACCTCCAGGTTCTAATCAGTTCATCACGGAAAACAACGAGATTTTCAGCATATGTTAAGAAACTTCCTCAATACATTCTTGATTTACATCATGTTAACGAGACTGGGAAGGATGGGAGATAACCCGTGACCTTGACCGAAAATTATTTCATTCTTCAGTTTCCTTCGTGCTGCTTTGGTTTCATGGTTCTGCACTGTGCAGGCCTGCTCACTGTCACTGTTTACTGAGACTAATTTAGAGTTGAGCCATCATTAACAATCACTGACAGCTGAGCTACAAGATTGATGTGTAAGAAATGCTGAAAATGCATCTGCAGTATATTCACTATGCCTTTGAGTTTCATACGTCATGCGTTTGCTTACTTAAAAATAAAAACAAAACTAAAACGTGGCTGTTTCTCGCAGACACTTTGTCTGCCTTTGTGCCAAAAGATGACCCAGAGCAATGAAAACTAGCCTAACAGGATTCTATATACAAACCAGTGAAGAGTGTGGATGCAGGCAACAGAAATGGAAATGATCAGTCAGCCAGTGCATTTCAAAAGAATCCCAATATTAATGAAGATAACTCAAACAGCTCACAGGTAATATCACTAAAACCACAGTGAGAGGACGTCAGGTTTAGTTGCTGGTTCTATTTCAGGGCAGATGATGCTTACATGAAGTAGATTTGGCACGTTCCCATACTGCATGCAACATATTCAGTTAGAATTATTGGGAAATTGACCACAGCGTTAAAAAAAAATGAAATGGAAGAAAATCTGCCCTGTGAGAAACTTTGGTTCTTGCGTCCTTATTACTTCAATGCACAACATGCACTGAAAGAGAAAGAGAGGGGGATGCAAGACTGAATGGGAATGCAGTCTGCACACATGCACTGCAGACCTGAACTTCTCTAGGCATTACCCAGCAAAGCTGTATGGTTGAACACTAATGTCCTAAGCAGCCAGGCGAGACATTAAGTATCCTAAACCAAATGGCATATGTCCAGTAGTGAGAATGTGGCTGATGTGAACGATCTCCTGTTGTGTTTATTCACATTATCATTTACACTCAATGCGTGACCCGATTCCTAACATTTTCCAGAGATCATGTATGAATAAGACTACGGACAGACCCAGAACAGTCTTGCTAATGGAGTTGGTCGAGCCAGTGAGAGCTGAACAAACACAAATTATTATGAGCCGCTAACTTCATAGTCAGAGTCAGTCCTAGAGCAAATAACCTGGTGTGTGCATATGTGTGTGGCTGTGTATGTAAACATCCATTATTAATCACAAAATGGCACTTAATGCTGGCTGAAATAGAGAGAGAAAAAACCCTCTCCACACTGGAAGTCAAACTGTGATCATGGAAAAATGCTGTTCCTAGCTCCTACACCACATTTGATTTAAGAGCAGGAAACTTTGAACTGCTCAGCAAAAACTAATTCCTATTTTCTGTTTAAATTACAACCCGTCAGACGTTTAAAGTCAAATTGTAGATCCAGCTCTGCATCCTGCATGCACAAAGAAAACCATGCAGCATTTTCTGTGGATAAACTGAGTAAACTTTCAGGAGAGTCAGACAGGGATTGCTGACTTTTGGTCATTCATTATGATGGCAGTATTGACAGCTTACTGTCCACGTACAAATTTAGCAACTAGTTACAAATGAATGCCACGGTACATCAAAAAACGGTATGCCAAAAAACTAGGCAGGACTAGTAGCGGAAAGTTTCAAAATCTGCAGCTGAGGAAAGGTGAATGGTTGATACAAATATAAAGGGACAGGCAGAACCAAAACCAAGACCTTCCTTGGTGGAGGTAATAACATTACATGACATAGGTAAACCTCTGAACCTAATCAATCGCTTGATTTCCTTTCTCAACCTCAGTTTTGACAGAAAACTTCATCAATTCCACATACCTCACTTAAATCCGCAAGTCTTGTGCATTATTACCGCATTACCTTCTGGAAAGCACACAAGTGTGCTCGCATAAGCACATACTAATAACCTTGAACAAAGGGGCCTTTAATGAATTTCAGCAGAGTGTGGCTTGAAGAAAAATCAAAGCCTTCCTTTCTTTCACTAACCTGGGTTAATAGCTAACACCCCTTTCCCAAACACTGTCTCTCTCTCTCTCACACACACAGGTAATACTAACAGAGAAGTTATACTGTGATGTTAAATTCTGCCTGACTTTCCCCTCTATCACAAACTCACGAGACACACATGCACCACCAATATGGTTAAATTAGGACAGGGGAGAAAAGTGAGAAAGATTTGGAGAGATGAACTGATGTTACCGCTGCAAGGTCAGAGACACAAATCGCTGCAGTGAAGCACCCATGCCTCTGATCATTCTGGATCTGGGAACTGCGTCAATCAAACCAGTACAAGCTGGTATTAAATGCTTGAGGAACAGTACACTTGAACTTGAAATTTTAGTGCAACTGTTAAATGGGAGGGGGGCTTTTTGTTATTTAAGAGGAACACTGAGCTCTTTGGCACAGTTTCAAACCTGCTACCACAGCGAGGACAGAATCCTGCCCCTGTCTGCATACGTGTGCGAGAGTCCTCTCTCCACATGCATTAAAAGCGGTGTCCATTTCTGCCCCTCTCACAGTTTACAAAACCTTAGTTAAGTCGAGCAAAACAGCATCAGAGCAAGGGGAGCCAAGCAGGATTGTGATGTGTGTGTGAGAGACAAGAGGGACAAGGCCAAGGGCAAGTAATGAGCCAAACTATCATCACCCGCAGATGAATTAGCAAAATTTGAGCCCAATGCCCGCGATTCTTGCTCTTTCATTGTTTACTTGTGTGGGGGGGGAAAAAACTGCATGTGTCCTATTACAAAGGTCCACATCATATGTAAGTGTGATGGGACACACTAATCAGAACACACTTTCCAAGTGTGCCATATTATTTAAAATGGAGAAATAAACAATAATGATTTGTCTTTAGTATTTCTCTAGTTAATTCTCAAACATAGCTGGGTTAGTAATTAAAAGGTTTAAGCTGTTTAAATGTAACCATCTCTTAGGTACTGTCTTTAAACAATGTTTTAGTTATTCATACACAATGAATACGCCCTGCACATTGTAAGGCTTACGTGAATCTGTAATATTTGTGAGTTTCGTGCAATTGGCGGGATCAGTGCTGCTCCTCACTGAGCAGATGTCCCAACCGCGTCCTCCAAGCAGCTCATGATGCCACAAGCCAATATTGACAAACCAGTAACTGCAGGCAGATGCAGTCAGATAATGTTACCTGCAGCCTCCGCAACACAAGAGGCTTGTTTTGCAGTGAGTGACACAAGACTTTTGCAAGCAATGGATGGAATATTTCAACATGGGATAATGGGTTTAGTGTTGCCGGTCAGATAAGAAGTTGTGTTAACCATTTCCTACTGAGAAGGCCGAGTTTTTACAGCCGCAGGAACGAAGTGTAATCCTCACACAGACACATCCCCACAAACCAAAGTGAGCCATCATATGTACTCTGGGTTGTGCTGTCATGTCAAAGCCACATGTGATTCTGGCAACAAGAAAGAAGTTACATTACCGCAGGATGACTAACAGCAATGACAGCCGCCTAACGTGAGGGAGGACCTTTGATATTTCGAGCTGGTGGACTTTAGCCTCAGCTGAACAATACAATCCGGCTTCGGTACAAGTTAAACCGCTTCGGCAGACGGCTGCTGTTTGTAGTGACGGTGAGACTGTCAGCACTCGGTCCAGCCACACCAAAAACCTGCGATTTAATGGAAATCTACTAAACACTCACCCAGTACTGTACCGCCTATGTCACTATGATAGCTGCAGAACTCAGTTTTATGACGTTTAAAATAATAATTAAGAGCACTTGCATATAAACAGTGGTAATAATAGCTATGAAAATATGGCGTTTATGACACTTTTACACACATGAATTAGGCCTATACTAAAGATCACGCGTGTACCCCATTTAAACCGTCCCTTTAGCTTCTGCGGCAGGTGGATTTGATATAACGAGAAAACGCCCTGTCCCTGATTTTCACTATTATACGGGTTAACTTTTGTGCCAACTTGTAGTAGTTACTCGCAGGACCTATAAGCTTGTTTCCCGGGTTATTACCTAGCTCACTGATACAAGCTCTTGCCACAGTACGCGAACCTGCAGCAACGATACATGGCTTAAAGTTTCCCGGGCTAAGTGGCAAAAACACGATAAAACACACAGAGAGGCTTTCTGCGACAGCAGCATTCCTCTTTCTAGAAACCACACAGCCCTAACCATCAGTTTACGGCTAAACAATCGAGGTTTGTAGTCACCAAGTGAGACTAAACACCAGCCAGAGTCGTGCCAAGGCAAACGCTGGGGACTCCTGACTCCCACTACACTGCAAGCGAGGAAGGACTGTTGTCTCGGTGTTGTCAAATACCGAGCTCAAGCTTCTTCTTCTTCTTCTTCTTTTTAACGCAATTAAGTTTTTGTTGCTTTATAAAAAAAAAAGCGACTTACCTCGTTAGCCTGACTCTAAGTTTCTTTTTTAAGTTTTTTTTCTTTTCCCGGAGCTTCGACTTTAAACGCCTGAGTGGTTTTAAGGAAGTGTTCAAGTCCGCTGCTATTACTCGAGGCTCTCCCTCTCTGTTTGTCTGCCAGCTTTTGTGTGTCGCGGCTCCTAGCGGTGCGCGCGGCGACTGCGTGACGTCAAACAGGTGCATTCCCGGAGACACGAGCACGAGCGACTCTGTGATTGCCACAAACCCATTTAGGCGTGTTCACATATTCATTTACAAACCGAGCGCGGTTGCTTTGCAAGACTGGACCGGCAACATTTAAAATCTGACCTCCCTCACGGGGAAACCGTCTTCCCATAATTCACTTTGTATTTAACAACACCTTGACCTGAACCTGACGCACGGTATCGATAAAAGCGGAAAGGCAAAACACGGAAGCAAGGGAGCTTTTGAACAGGTGCTGATTAAACCTCTTTATGTGAAAAATATGAATTTGGTAGATCAAGGGAACCGGATATTAGGGCACTGTGGACTCTCAGTACTCAGGTCAAGTCAAACAGCCATGCGTTTCCACATCAGGTCTTCCCACAGCACCTCCACGATCCCATTTCTCTCTCGGCCTACACAAAGCCTGTTGATCCACGTGGTGTTGAGTCATTAGCCCCACCTACCAAAACTGCATTGCTATAAGAGAGAATGGGTTGGTAAATTCAGTAAGTCTCCAAAAGGGCTATTTATAGCCACGACAATAGGTATAGCAGTGTCATGCTGGTATACCTACTTTTGAATGACAGATTACTGAGAAGACCAAACAGCTATTCAGCACT
This sequence comes from Perissodus microlepis, assembly GCF_051167445.1. Lineage (NCBI taxonomy): Eukaryota > Metazoa > Chordata > Actinopteri > Cichliformes > Cichlidae > Perissodus > Perissodus microlepis. Next base: position 9,918,972 of record NC_140465.1, read on the forward strand.
CAATCCTTATGAAAAACATGTCAGTTAAAAAAGAGATGAGGGATATTATGATTTTTTTAAGGGGCGAGGGGGTGGGCAGGATACCACATTATAATATGGTTGGATTTAAATCACTCTATTATAATCTTATAGGATATGTTATGTAGCTTAGAGTGATTTAAATTCAACTGTGTGATAGGATTTTAATATCAAAGAAAGTTTTATCACACTGGTCATCAGTCAAAACAGACACTCAAATCTCTTATAAAAGAAAAAGAACTTCTTCAGATTGTGACAGGAAAAGACGACTTCTTTCCACTACTCTTACTTCCTGGAAAACTGTTTATATTCACCAATGACCTCATGCTGCACCAGTGCTGTAATAAAAAGAAAGAAAGAAAAAAAATCTCCCAACAAAACTATTAAGGACTTTTGATCAGTCATTCCTACCTCCCCTTCCAATTACGTTAACCTGCCTCTTAGTCATAATAGTGAATATGTACTTAAGTCACACCTCCCTCTGTTTTGTAACAGCCAGAATTCAGGTTTAACAGGAACTACATCAAAATGGGGAAGCAAGATTTTCTTCTCGACATGAACAAGCAATAATTAAAAAACAATGTCACCATCACCACCCTCAGAGAGAGGCAATGTAGGTCAGAGTGCTGCACGGTTTTCTGATATATTACAAGTCAAGTGATGTTTGTGAAGGTCTGCCCAGTACACTGGAAAAGGTGGGAAAAAAAATCAACAAGCGATTTAAAGTTGAAATCAGAAACAGCATTATTGACTGTGGGAATTCCACTTCGGCTACAGTTTGTGTGGGTTATGCAAGTTCACAGAAAAACAAAAAAAGAAACAGTAGAAGCATGTTATGACACAGCAAATGTTTGCCTACCAAGGCTTCAGATTTTATGTGTGAATTAGCCATATAAGCAGGCTGGGGACCCAGACGGTTCCTGTTTTGGTGGCCATTTCTGCAATCCCAGCTGAGCCAGTGCAAACACTGCAGTGAGTAATGAGAGGAACAGACAAGAGGGGCGGTGGGATTGAAGGGAGGGACAAAAAAACAATCCCTAAAAAAGGAGAGAAATGGTCCTTTCATCAAGAGACATGCCACAGACTAAATCTGCCTTTTTCTAACTGTCCTCATTTCCATCCCCTTTTCTCTCCTTATTTTTTCTCTCTCTGTTCTCTGCATGCTCTTTTGCCTTTTTTCAGATTTCAAGACTGAAAAGTGTGTGCTTGTTAACACAAAGAGCTGTCAACTGTTGCTTAATTTAATTGACCTTGATGTAAACGGGGCCAGTTTTTGTGCACAGACATGGCAACATGAAGTCGTCAAAAACATCACGTTAGGGTTTGGGTTATCTAGCAGTGCCACTGTTGCAATGACATTTTTTTTATCATCACTGTGTGAAAAAAAAACAAAAAAACAGAAGCACATCTACAAGTGTTTTGTCTTGTCTGTGGTTAAAATGTGCCAGTTGCGAAAGATTGCTTGAAGATCAGTGAGGTTTTGGTGTGTTGCATCCATTAGTGTACTCGGCTGCCCCTGTCATTTATGCCCATCCTCTGTTGTGTAACAGATTCTATGCTCTAACGTGACTACTAGACAAGAAAAAAAATGTAGACAGAGCACCTGCCCTTCGAAAAAAACTCTCAGTGTTTTTTTCCACTGTGCCTACAGTATTGCACCAAGACAGGAATTTCAGATGCCGGCATGGAAAGTTGCTAATCTGCCTACAATGCTTACAATGATGCCAGTGTACTCTTCCGAGACAAACAACTCTCCCTATTGACATTCTACATACAGCTCTAATAGCAGCACTGCATTGATCTGATTTTTGTGTTCTTTTACTATTTTTAGAGCTTTTTTTCTTAAAATTTTGCAGAGACTCCAGAAATTGAAACATATTGATTAAAATGCACCAGCAGTTACTTGAGGAAAGGTCTGCTGAATGAGTTTCTGTGCGACAGAAGCTGCAGGATGTGAGTTTGGGTCCGAGAGGTGGGAACAAGGTGACTTTTACTATCAGATGTTTAAGGGGAATGAACAACTGTCATCGCTTTCATTGCTGCTCTCACTTCTCTCTTTCTTTTGTTACTTCAAGTTAAGTATTGGGTCATTGAGGCTCCTGGGATCGTGTATGTAGAGCAACCCCAATCTTCCTACTTTCTGTTCTGCCTATTTCCTGACTCTTCAGCTTTAGTCATTTGATTGAAAATAACTTTTCACTCTTGATCTCTATATCCAGTCCTCAGCAAACACTGTCCTCTGTTCTCTTACTTCCTTATTATCAATATTGACAACCTTGTAAAATTATTAAAAAGCAAATCAAATGACTGCTTTGAGTCATTAAAGGATCCATTTCCAGCTGATATGAAATTAGACCAAAAAGTAAGGAAATTGATTATTTCTTTGTTGTAACAATGTTTCTCGGCAATAAACCTTATACTGTTGAAAGCCTGTGTATTTCCCCTTAAATTGTGTCACATCTGTAAGGAAAATGCACGTGTAGGTTGAGCAGCAGAGTTGTGGAGTGTGCCAATAAAAAAACTTGCTAAATCTTCTCTGCCAAACAGCTTATTCTCTGCTTGACTCTTGTTTGTTGTTGTTCATTGGATTGGATGGTTGAAGTCTAAAGAATCAAGACATACAAGACAATACATTTAACAATTTATTCATTTATCAGACAGCCTCAGTTGCATGTGGAAGCACCATACACAGGCACAACAGTAGCCCCAGTGTGGTTGTGTTGGTTACTCTGGCATGCCTAAGCTGATCCCACAAGTGTTCAGTGGGTTTGAGTCCAGGACTGAGGGCAGGCCATTCCATCTTCACTCCCAAATTCTGGAGGTATTCCCCGATAAACTCCAGTCTCTGGGATGTCATCTTGGAGGATAGAGTTCAGTCTCAGACTGTGGAGATACAGGATTGCCACTGATTGCAGATCTAATCTCAATTTTCTCTGGATTGAGATTTCCTTTAATGTCGACCTTGTTTTTCCAGTGAGCCAGATGCCATCCCACACCACCACATTCCCTTCACTAAAAGTTGTTACCCTATAAGTGCAGCAATCAGCTTAGTGTTCTCCACATCCTGTCCACAATTTGACTGTCACAGACAGAATCTGGACTCATCACTGAACGTAACATTCCTCAACATTTTCAGGTTTCAGTGCACACTTTGCTGACCCCAGCACAATAAAGGGCAGGCCTAGGATAAGGGAGATTGTCTGTGCGCAGTCTGTTTTCTGCCTGGATTGTCCTGCAAACTCTGACTGCAAATCTGTGGAGGACTGCCTATCCTTCCTAAGTGCTGACAGAGTGAGGAAACAGTCATCTTTTTGGAACTCCCAATTCATGGTGTGTCTCTGAGATCTCCCATTATATGGAAATTTGGAGATGGTACTACGGTGAACTCCAATGCTGTAACTTGGTTTTGTAGACTACCAGCTTATAGATACCTTACGGGATGGGCACTATCCAGATCAGAGAAATGTGGTATGTTTGGAGTAAACAGCAATTGACTGTTGTGGAACAGTCTAAGCTAACAATTGCTGACGATCAGGCTCCATTCAGGCACCTGACTGTCAGCATGTGGAATACAAGAGGCTCAAAATAAGAGTCGGTAGCAGAAAACACTGATTTCCAGAGAACATTTGGCAAGTTTCTCATGGGTGTGACCAAAAATGAATTTTCCTTACAAATGTGACACCATTTAAGGGGGGAAAACGGTATAAGGTTAACTGACAAAAAGAAATTATCAACCAAACACACACGTTTCCTTACCTTTTGTGCAAATTTATTAAAACCTTTTAGTTCAGAAAGCTGATCTGTTTTAACTCATGCTCATTAATACTGCAGATGCTGAAATTGAAACAGGCTGAAATGTTTTGCGCTGTTTTCTTAAGCAGTCATAGTTTTTCTATTTGGTTGGACGCTGAAGTCAGTTGTGTTGGGTTTGTGGAAGTCCTTGGTATAACAAATGAACTGTAATGGATACCAGTGAAAAGCTTGAGAAAAAAGGGGGTTGATGCTGGTAGTAGCATGTTCTCTATTTGGCCAAATGCCATCTCCAACATACACAAAGCCTAATTACACAATGGTTGCCTGAACCTATTCTTGTTAAATGATGAAAAACTCAAAGGCACGTTTCAGCAGTGGATGAAAATGTGGGCTATTGATTCTAAAAACAGAAATCGCAACAAGGTTCAACATTTACTAAAACCACAATTCAATCATCTGAGAATCTTTACTCATTAAATTATAACAGTTAGATGAATTTATATGCAGTGATTTACTGATCAATGATCAAAGGGGATATTTATGCCACAAAGAAGATTGTCATGAAAAGTAGGTGGCATTGGATCTCCTGTAACCTGTTGAGCTAAGCTGTCTTTCCAGCTCCACTCTTTGATTTAAAAAACTTTATGTTGTCAAAGTTATTTGATTGCAAATGTATTTTGGAAATCTCGCCATACATTTTTCAATGTCAGCAGTGCAAAAACCTGCACTGATCTGACCTAATTTCTTCCTCATCCTGATTCCTGACCTTGGAAGGGAGAGAAAAATATTTTTGTATTGTTTTTGTTTGTCTTCTTGTTTTATTTAATTCCTTTTAGGATATGGATCCAACAAGTAAAGTATGCATATTATGCACACACACATGCAGCTATTACCCATTACTTGTATTCTTGAATAAAGTCATTGATCTGACACATTTAAAATGCAGTCAATTGTTTTTATTGTTATATTATTAAGAAAAAAGAAGGGGGGGGGTGTGTGAAAACAGGTGTTAGGAGTTAAAGGGAGAGGGGGGAGGATTAAGCTGGAACAGAGGTGGGGGAAGACGAGGTGACATCTGCAGTAGTGAAAGAAGGAGTGTTCTTCCTCCAGAAGAAGCGGAAGCGTTTTTTCTTTTTTTCCAGCTGCTTTTCCACGAGCACCTTTTTCTCGAGGATGAGGATTTTCAGCTCCTCGATTGTTTCTGTGTTTTGCTTCTGCAGCTTGTTGCATTTTTTCTCCACTTCTTCTATTTCGGCTTGTTTTTCTTCCAACCTTTCTTTCAGCACTTTAGATGTTGCCTCCTGTTTTTGTAGTTTTTCATTTTCTCCTTCCAGCTCAGATGCTTTGAACTTCATTTTGTTGTAAAGTTCTTGCAGGTTTTGGTTTTTCCGCTCAAACTCCTGGAGAAGAAGTTTTTCTTCTCTCTGCTTAATGACCAGTTGTTCTTTCTGTTGAAGCAGACCTTGATATTTGTGCAGTGTCTCATCGAACTTTACCTGCAGCATCCTTTCTTTTCCCTCCATGAGCTGGAGTTGGCACTCCATGTCTCCCTGCTTTCTGTCCAGCTGCTCTTTCTCTTGGAGGAGTTTTTCATTTTGTTGCAGAGCTTCATCAAGCTTTCCTTGCAAGCTTACATTGTGTTGCTCAATGCTCTGAAGCTTGCGATCCAATTCTTTTTGTTTGATCTCTTGTTCCCTTTTCTCTTGAAGAAGCTTCTCATTTGCTTGCAGTGTGCGATCAAACCTTTTTTTGTCAACACTGTACATTAGCTCCATGTCTCTGAGATTGGAGTGCAGCCCTCTCTTCTTCATGCCGTCTTGTTTCTTCTCTTGGAGAAGTTTTTTATTTTGTCGCAGAGCTTCATCAAGCTTTCCTTGCAAGCTTTCACTGTGTTGCTTGATGCTCTGAAGCTTGCGATCCAATTCTTTTTGTTTGGTCTCCTGTTGCCTTTTCTCTTGAAGAAGCTTCTCATTTGCTTGCAGTGTGTCATCAAGCCTTTTTTTGTCAACACTGTACATTAGCTCCATGTCTCGGAGATTGCTGTGCAGCCCTCTCTTCTTTATGCCATCTTGTTTCTTTTCTTGGACGAGTTTTTTATTTTGTCGCAGGGCTTCATCAAGCTTTCCTTGGAGCTCCTGGTTCTTTTTGTCCATGTCTTGGAGATCCTGTTGTTTCTCCTCAATAATAGCTTCCTTTTTTTGAAGTTGGTATGACAACTTTTTTAGTTGAGCGCTCTTTCTCTCATTTTCCTCCATCAAGAACTTCATCTTCTCTGTGTTAGTGAGCGCTTCATCCTCCATTTCTTCCAAACGCTTTTCCTCTAGTTCTACTTGGTCACACCAAGGAAGAGAGGAGATGGAAGGGTCTAGTGGCTCATCCCAGGGAAGAGCGTAGGGGTCAACTTCTTGTCCCTTTGGATCTTTGGTTTGAGACATGTTTGGTCTGGATACAGTGACTATGCAAAGGATCCAAATATTTCAAAAGGCTTTTCTGACTGAACGGTTGAACGCTGCGAACATCAATGCTGCAAGTAGCGGACTGAAAGTTATTGCTTTAATTCATCCTGACCATTTAATTCATCCTGACCAAACTGGTTTTATAAAAGGTAGGCACTCATCAACAAATACACGTAGATTACTTAATTTAATAGACTACTCATGCAGTAAAAACACTGAAACCATAATATTTTCTTTAGATGCAGAAAAAGCATTTGACAGAGTTAACTGGAAATTTCTATTTGCAACTTTACATAAATTTGGTTTTGGACCCTCTTTCATAAACTGGTTAAAAATATTATATAACTCCCCAACAGCTTGTGTCAGAACAAATGACCAAACATCCTCCCGCTTCTCTCTTCTGAGGGGCACCAGACAGGGATGCCCACTCTCCCCTTCACTGTTTGCAATTTTTATTGAGCCATTAGCAGCAGCAATTAGACAGGCTACAACAATTAAGGGCATAAAATGTAAGAATATAGAACATAAAATCAGCCTTTATGCAGATGATGTGTTACTTTTTGTCCAAAACTCACAAACCAATATCTCTGGGGTAATTGCATTGATAAATTCCTTCTCAAGTGTCTCAGATTATTCAATTAACTGGTCGAAATCAACAGTTCTTCCGATTAATTGCTCCTTCCATAATTCTTCTCCTTCCCCACTGCAATGTGGAAATATAAAATATTTAGGTATTAATGTCTCTCCTAAACTTTCAGAATTAACTAAATTAAACCACATCCCACTTTTAAAGACAGTAGAAGGCAACCTGGCTAGATGGAAATCTTTACCCATATCACTCATGGGAAGGGTCGCCGCTATAAAAATGATGATCTTGCCAAAAATAAACTATTTATTTTCAATGATCCCAAATAAGCCATCACAAGATTGGTTCAGATCTCTAGACTCGTATATTTCTAAATTCCTTTGGAAAGATAAACCCCCACGTATCAGCTTAAAAACACTACAAAGGACCAAGGATAAAGGAGGATTAGATCTGCCTAACTTTAATCACTATTTTTTAGCCAACAGGCTTCAGTTCATCTCTAGATTGTTTAAACACACCCTCTTAGATGAACCTTGGATAGATGTAGAACAGGCACTATGTAATAACCTAGAAATTTCAGACCTACCATTTATCAGCTCAAACATCAAACGACATGAATGCTTTAAAAGCATCAATATTAGCTCTTCTCTGACAGCATGGTGGGAGTTTCTAAAAATGACAGAGTCTTCATTAATCCCATGCAAACGTACACCTATCTGGAACAACCCGGACATATTACAAAACAATAATATGATAAACTTTTCAGATTGGAGTTGCAAAGGAATTAAATACTTGGAACATATATTGGAAGGAACAGACTTTATTTCGTTTGACAGACTAGTTACACAATATGGGATCAACAAGAAACGATTTTTGGAATATCAACAAATTAAATCCATAGTAAAAAAGAAATTTAATCCCAGTGAAGCTGAATTACAAACACCACCAAGTGTGGTACAATTTTTTAGTCTAAAACCCCCCAAATTATTGTCTAAAATATACAGAACACTTTCTAAAATAGATAAATCAATATCCCTTCCTATTGCAAAATGGGAAGCAGATTTATCAATCAACTTAGACCCAAACCTTTGGTCTCAGATATGCTTAAAAACCTTTCAATGGATCAGAAATCCCAGTTTGCAATTAATACAATACAAAATATTACACAGAGTGCACTATACTGGTCATAGGATGTTCAAGATGGGCTATACGCCTTCCAACAACTGCTCACACTGCACAGCAAATACACCGGACAATTACATCCACGCTCTTTGGTTCTGTCCACCAGTTCAGAAATTTTGGCGTGAGATATGTGAAGACTTATCAAAGTGTCTGAAATGTAACATTCCAGCCTCCCCTTTAGTATGCTTGCTGGGCAACTTGGATGAGGTCACTGCAGAAATAAACACAGCCCACGTTGTCTTTACGGCCCTATGCATTGCCAAGAAAATGGTCCTCATTAACTGGAAAAATAAAAATAATCTTAATTCTAACCAATATAAAAACCATCTAATAGATCACATTAGTCTTGATACAACCTCTGCCATCACATTTGATCAATCCCTTTGGGCTCCTTTGATCGGCTTCATCACCTAGTGGGGGTGGGGGGTCATGGTTTGGTCCTGCCTTCGCTATTGTGGTTGATATGGGGGTAGGGACGGCCTTAGGGCGTCTGGGGAGTCCCTAGGGACGTTTCCCTGGAGGGCCTAACCTGGGGGATGTGGCCATGACCTGGTTAGAAGCTCTGGGGCTCTTGGATGGTGTTTTCCTTGTGGCTGCGTACAGCGGAGATGGGGGAGGGTCTGTGCTGGCGGACGTTGGTTACTGGCCTGGTAGCCTGGCTGCCCCTGGGAGGGTCCGGGACGGGCGTGGAGGCTTAGGGGTCTGGGGGTGCTCCGCCCCCCGGTCTGGGGTGCTGGCCGGGCCTTGGGGGCTTGGGTCCTGGCTGTTGTGTCGCCGGAGCAGTGGGCGGGTGGGTGCAGGGGGGCTCAGCCCCAGTGCAGGGGACCTCTGGTGCATCGGCCCAACTAGGGGGCTCTCTAACTGGTGGGGAGGTTGTTATATCTTTGCAGGTGGTCTCCTCACTACAGGAGCTCACTCTGCAGGTGGGGGGAGAGAAATAGGAGAGGGGGAGAATGAACTCAACCTGGGTGTCTATTGTCTTGTGTAGTTTGGGAGATGATTGGATGATGGGGTGGGTGCAGTTTTCTCTGGGGTGGAGTCGGGTGGGCTGCCCCGGACTCTGTGGGGCTGGGCGGTGCTGCTGCTGCGGGCCCCGGTCCGGATGGGCCTGGGCCCCCTTGCCCTGGTGGGTTCCAGAGCGTGGGGGTGCCTACTGGGGTCAGCGGGGGAGCTGGCCCCAGGGAGGGGCCGCTTGCCCCTCCCTTTCTTCCCTCCCCATCCTCAGCTGCCTCCCTATTCCCGCTCTACCACACCCACCCACACACGCAGGGCTTGGGGTGCAGGTATGTCACCAGGGTGCAGGGGAGGCACTCCCCCTCTGTCCCCTTCTGGCCGCCTGTGCCTCAATTTTATTCTGCAACCTAGACATCCACATTACTCACACTCTCACATAACACATACATATAGGGCCTTGGGGGTGGGCACGTTTTACAGCATCCAGAGGATGGTCGTTGTACTCCAACCCACCTCTGGCGCTGGTGCCCTACCCTCAATTTTAAATGCATTTAGACACTAAGGGTTTTCGGGAGGAGCCGTGCTGCTCTCTGAGAGGAAGCTAGTACCATGCTCTCCTGAGTTTTAAATGCACTTTAGAACAGCACACAGCAACACTACATATGAGCGGGTGTAGGGAGGTTTGAGGTCTTCACTCACCCCGGTTCTGTTAGCCGTCAGGGCTGGGGGGCTGGGAGGAGGTGCTGGCCGTCAGACTGGGGTCTGGGATGCGGGGCCTCCCTGCTACTGCAGATAAGGAGGTGGTCCGCTTGCCTCCACCCCAGAGAGAAGGGTTAAATCTCCTGGGTCTAGGTGCGGCTTGCCCCTCTGGGGGCGGGGGTACCTGGACCTGGGATATAGAGTATGTTTGGGGAGTGCGACTGTCTGTGCAGTGTCTATTTGTGTCTGTCTACACGTTGGGTGAGTGCCGAGTATTTGGTTGTGCATATGGGGGTGGGAATGCACGTCTGTGTCCGCGTGTGCCTGTTTGTCTGTGTCTATATGTCAGGTTGGGTCTTAGACTCAACCTCTCTGGGTACATCTCAGGCCCTCTAAAGTACGGAGGCCTATCTCCCCTCACCACACTCCCTGCCGGTGGCTGATGCCCTCAGACGTTGGTGTGTTGGTGGTCCTTGTCGTCTGGGGCTGGGCGCTCATGCATGTACTGGCTCACTCCTGGTGGCCGATTGGCGGGGCCGGGCGCCTGTGGCCCGGCTGGGCTCCTTCCGGGGGGTGGGATGCCCTCGGGCCTCTGGGCCTGAAGCTCGGTCCTCTCTGGCACAGCTGGTTGCTGGCAGAGCCCGCGGGCACGCCACTGCAACCCCCTCTGGCCTCTTCTCCGTAGCTGCGGGGTGACCTCTCCTTTGGGGCTCTACTCAGCTCTTCCCAGGAGGGTGGCACGGTTCCCCCCCCCTTTGGTGGTCCTCCTCAGGTCCTTGTACTCTGGGGCCTCTGGATATCTGGGGCCTGGATCTCCTCCATACCTGCTTCATACCCTGGTGGACGGGGCTATGGCTCCCCACACTCCCTAGCAGATCGTTACATGGAGAAACCTTTGGAATACAAGCATGCTGATCCACACAGGTATGCACACAGGTGTACACACGGGTGTTCACAGACGCGGACTACACCTTTCTTGGCTGCTGCCTCAAAGCACATTGTGCGCTGTCTATCTTGCGTGCTGCACAATATCGTTTATTATTTAGTATCTACTTAAGGGTTTTAAGGATCAAAGGATCAAAGGATCAGAATGGTGGTAAGATTCTACATGTGTGTGACGTCATAATTCTGTAAGGCAATGAGGTTGTCACATGACATTTGTGGAGGAGGGCATTTTTCAACTTGGACAAATTATGAGTAAAGTTTCAATCTCTTTTATTTTCCCCAAAAAACATGTTGTCGCAATAATGTTTTCTACAGTCATTGGTGTCAACAGATCAGTTTAAAGTTGGGTGTTACTCTGCCCAGGCTGCTACCATAGAAGAAAAATGTGGACCAATAGTACTTTAATGATTTCCGCGGATCATTTCCGCGGATCATTTCCGCGTAAATCTTAGCATTGCGCTAGCTGTCAAGCAAAAAGTTTAGCGCCGTACAGCCATATTTTCAGAGTAAAAAAAGGTTTAAACTGACTCAGATCATGGTGAGTATTTGAAAAAACATTTACTTACTTTGAAACCTATGATGTGGAAAAGTTAGCAAGCGTAATTTTTCCCATTTTGTTATACACGTGTGCTTACATCCGGGAAATGTTAATCTTTTCTAAGATCCATGGGTTTATCCAACAAGCAGCTAAGTCACCATTATATCTCGAATTCTGTGCGCAACATCTTAATGCAAGAAAACCTAAAACAAAGCAAAGGAAACAAAAACAAAACAAAAAACACAGATGCACTTTTAAGCTCTCTCTGCGTTCACTGCCTCTCAAGTGTCAGACTTCCTAACTTTAGCTGATGCTAACCAACATTAGCGCTTACGGTTGGTATGTAAACACAACTGTCAGCCCTTCACTTTTGGTGCCGACAACATTTTGAGCATTTTCGACAGTTTGTGAAATGGTCGTCATTGGCATTACATGCCAGTAGTGTTCGCTAACTGACTTTACCGGGGATTATATTTATTATTATTGTTATTGTGAGGAGAAAATTGTTAGAAGGCAAAGAAACTTACACTCAGATATCTATTTTACATGTACATATACATGGGCGATCCCCCGTCACGGTCCGATCTGTTCTGCACCAACGTGTGCAGAACAGATGTGACCCAGAGGAAAACCGCCCAGGGCTCTTAGCACACTCTTTATTTATACTTCAAGCAAGTTTCCACAGCAGTAGGAGTGGCATGTATGGAACTGCCTTAAAAGGAGAGACCTTTAGCTTGTCTGTTGAAACAGGAGATAGCTTGGTATGTATAGATCTCAAAACATGTCCATAAAAGGAGAGAGAGAGAGAGAGACCGTTAACTTGTCTGTTAACACAGGAGGTAGTATCGTATGTCACCGCATTCTTCTGGACATATGGTTTCACTCACTTTTCCTGTGGTTTCCAATTCACAAGCTCTCCTTCCTTTAAATGAAGCTACAACTAAACATAACACAAAACTAAAAAAATCTCTCAACATTCCCTCCTGTTTGTAGCTGCATTTAAAGATACATCAACGTGTTTCAGACACAGACCCTACATTGTGAGTGCTTTCAGTCTGGTCGTCATAAAATGTGTATCATTCAAACATAATCATTCATCACATTAGTTTCATACTCATCGTCTTCTCCTTCTTCCTCGTCTGGCACAGTGACATATGCAACAAGAGTTTGGGATATCATTCTTGATACCATTCCTCTTACACAGGGGACAATGCATGTAGTAAAGATACAAAACATGATAAGTATTAGGCCAATAAACATCAAAACCTTAAACATCAGTGTTCTCCATGAGCCGCTCATAAGCCAATCCCACCAATTACTTTGTGAATTTGCCCAATCGGTTACCTGTGCCTGTTGAACGTTTCTAAGTAATTGTAGAGCATTTGTCATATTATCAGAATGCACATTGTCTGGAATATATGTACAACAAGTTATATTAAACAAAACACACAGTCTGCCCTTTTCTGCCAAGATCATGTCCAGGGCAACTCGGTGTTGCATAACAGTTATTCTTATGGCATCAATTTCCTGATTTTGTTCTTTGTTGATGCTGGTCGATGCATTTAAAAACAGCCCAAAACTATAGTCCAATAGTCAGGGGGTCGCTGTGGTTTAGGACAATTCCTGAATATTGATAACCTAGACTGGCAAAGCTTGCTGCGCATGTCACTTGAGTCATGTTCATAGGTCTGCCATATAATGTAGCATGCTGTGTTGTAGCAGGCATGTGTGAGCATATATAACAATCTTTGCCTTCTGTGCGATTATATATTATCTATATCAGGCGTTGTTCATCCAGGGATGGATGTGGTCCTGTGTCACTTCAGTCAGGTGTGAGTTGTCATATGTCCATGCCCTTCTATGCAAGTTGGCTTCTTGATCCTTTAAGTACATCAGGGTCCATGCTGTAAGCAGCAGGGCCAAGGTGGTAAGCAGAATAATCTTCATGATGACCAGACACACCGATTTGCTCTGGTGAGTAGACTACAGGCGAGAAGTAGAAGGCGGGATATACCCAATCAGCCCTCCCTTCACCTGTAGATCACCAAAGAGTCGGGGTGGTGGTGTCTTTAGGTTGTGCTGTCACTCACTTCCACTTTTTGCAATGGCTCTGGTGGATCCAAGAGGGCCTCTCAGCGATTTTGCAAGCTGTTGGTGTCGTTTGGAGTACTTGGTATGGACCTTCCCACCGAGGTGAGTTCCAATTCTTTCTCTGGAGTACTCGTATAAGGACCCAATCGCCTGGTTTTAATCTGCAAGAGACTTGAGAAGCGTCGCACAGCAGTTCAAAACAATATCCCTATTTTCTACTAGTTTTGCCATTCATTCTACTAAAGTTGTCTTTCTAACAGATTTATCTATTGGTTCACTTGCATCAATTCATGCATCTTTTCACTGAGGTCTGATTCAAACTTCTGATTCTTTCCAAAAATAATTTCACATGTAACAATTTATATATGTGTGTTTTCTATTTTTGTTTACCTCTTTGTTGTGATCTGGTGGACATCTCTAAACACCATCATGAGTTCAGGCTTCAATTTCAACCCAATTATACTCCTCTGGGCTTCACCTTTCCCACTGGCCCCTGTACCCTTCTCAAAGTGTCCTTTGTTGTCTTAAATCTCCAGCAAACACAATCTGTTTCTTCTCTGTTTCTTTTCAGTATTTTCCTTTTAGATTAAGTCCCAGCCAGGCAAAATATCACATTCAGTGCCTTTAAACAGTTATGTCACACTGTTCTTACCAGCCTGCTGTTAATTCTTCAAGTCCACGATGTTCTGTTGGTCTTCATCAGGAGATTGACTGTCCTTTGAGCTTCTTCTCAGGATCGGGACAAGTGGGAGGTCAAGCTGTAAAATTTTAAGCCAAACTTTGGCTTGTTTTCTCCCAATTATGTTGATCTATGGTTTTGCTGCTATGCTCAAAATTCTAGGTTGAGAAAAGTCCACCTTTATTTATTTGTGACCTATATTGACACACTAAACCATACCATTAATATCATTTTCATTTCTTTTCTTAAAGCCTCCATTTGCTTCATCTGGCTAGAGTCTGTCTCTTCTGTTTTTCTCTCTGGGTGCTCACTCCTTTTATGGGCATGCAAAGTTCCCGTCACACACACACACTTCCTGTTACTCTCTTTTGTGTTTCTACAGGCTAATCAAACTCATTTTGTATTTACAATCTACAAACCCTCTGTAATTCTACTAACTTTTAATCTAAAATGTAACGTCATTCACACAATAATTTCATAATCCTCTCACACACACACTGCCTTTTAAATAAACTAAACTCTTTGCATTTTTATCTATTTCAGGCATTTTCTGAGTCTCTGTTTTATGGTGCCGTTAGTTCTCTCTACTAACCCTGCACTCCATAGATGATAAGCACAATGATTTCTTATACTGAATCCTAGTGCTTCAGAGACCTTACTGATCACATCATTGACAAAATGTGTCCCATTGTCTGATCTTATCAGAGAAGGGATACCATATGTTGGAATAAAATGATTATATAAACATTTTGCAATGGAGATTGCCTCTGCTTTTTACTGAAAACACATCTATGATCACTAAGGCATATTTTGATCCTTGACATTCATTCAATTCAATAAAATCCATGTGGATGGTGTGGAGAACTGGCCTCTCTTTAGGTCTTAAGTTTCCTTGTGAGTTGTGTTTTTGACAGAATAGGCATGTTCTTACAAATTTTTCGCTGAAGTTTCAAAATTTATAGTGTAAAAGTGTGTATTGTTTATCTATACTATATTTCCCTCCTGTTGACACATGTGTTACTTCATGTGTCACTACAGCCGCTGTCCTGTGTAACGACTCTGGTAATATTGGTTTTCCATCACAGACCATTAAGTCATCTTTCAGTTGTGCTCCACATTTCAGCCACTTGTTCTGTTCAGTGGTTGTTGCAGCTTTTTGTTCGGCTCTTAGTACGTCAAGTGGTATTTGTGTACAATGTTCGGATGTTAGAAGCGTTATCGTTTGTTGTGCAGCCTGCTTTGCTGTTTGATCTGCAAAATTATTTCCTTTTGTGACAATAAAATTGTCTTTTTGATGTGCTGCACATTTACAAAGTGCCAATTGTTTTGGCAAGGTGATCACTTCCAATAAGATTTTTAATAAGCTGCCGTGTTGCACGGGGTTATCCGTAGAGGTGACCATACCTCTGTTATGCCAAATTTTTGCAAAGTGGTGCACTGCTGAAAAAACAAACTGGCTGTCAGTGTATATATTTATATCTTGGCCTGCGTGCAATTCATATGCACGTATGACTGCATACGTGCAGCTGACTCTTTTAATGCCTCTGCTGCGGCTACACAGGCTTGCACATGCAGGCAGGCCTGACGCAACAGAGTCTAATTTACACGAGTCTAAATTTCACCAGGGATGCTAACGAGCGTTGTTTTTCTCCAAATGCCTGTGTTATCACAGCTTTCATATAACCTGCTCCTCTATCTACACGTAAGTAGAAAGGCTTATCATAGTCAGGCAGTGCTAAAACTGTATCTGTCTGTAATGCCTATTTTTAAATAACTGAATGCTTCTTCTTTCTTCTCTATAGATGCAACATTACATTACAACATTAATGCATTTTTAGATAATTTCTAGTTTTTCAAAGAATTCACCCATCTCACACATCTTACATATTTCAAACTTTGAAGTTAGGGTTTTTTTATATATACATATTTTTAAACTTTGAATTGCTCACAGTTCTAAAACTAGGCATTTGTAAATCATATGCCTAATCACCATGTGTCACTGTGATCCACAAGTATGGTCACAAATTCGCTTCCAAACCAACAAAATAAAATAATCAAACAAAACAGAAAACATACATGAGTCAGGACACAAAAAGAAAAATGCTGCTACTGAAACAGAGCAGAAGTGTGAGGGAAAAACTGAGCTCACAGACAGCTGCATGTGTTGGCTTTTAATAGCATGCAGCCTCTGCTCTAAAAACAAATAAATAAAAATAAAAGAAAATGTGTAACATGCTCATCAACTTAGCGGTGTCCACATATTTAATTCAGCTTCTCAATCCTGTAGCTTTAGCTGTTGTCTACAGGGTTTGGCTTATTAGTTGTTATTATAGGTGTGCTCTATATCTCAGTAATATTTTATCTAGGATAAATGACAGGTTTTCAAGCAGGTCAAGTGCCTCTATGCACTTAATTAGTTTAGATAGTTTCTTTATTTTCTTCATCTCATATGTCATTATACTGAGTTTGAGCAAACCTTAAGCTTGATGCAGATTACTTCATAACAATCATCCACCTCACATCATAACTGACTAGGTTGCTTCTTATTATTAATATTATGTCATTATTAATATTATCATCTTTTTCTTTCTATATAATAACAATAGTATATTACAATATTTTATTAGTGTATACCACTATACTACTACTGAGCTAATTTAATAGTTAGGATCATCTTACTCAGCAAACAGATAATTTAGAATTCATCCAATCTGTACAAATTTGCTTTTTCTCTGAACAGGTTTGTGCCTACTTTTTAGACTGGTCTTCTGTTTGTCTCATCTCAGATCCAACCTTCAGTCACATTCATTCTCTCTGTTGCGTGGCGAACCAAGCAATTTATTATTATATATTTTATATTTTATTTTGTATCCATCAAGGGCTTCGGGTGATCTGCAGTTTCACCCTTTCCCAAGCTGGAGACATTTACCTTTTCACACACTTTCCTTGGCTGAACAATGACACAGCCTTAATGTACCTTATGCATCTCTCTATTTTATTTAAAAGGTTTTCGTGTGAATTATTTCCTTTTATTCATTTTATACATTCTGGGCATGGTCGTCATGCCAACTATGTTTCATTGTTAATATCAGTTTACAGGTTGTTATCCTTGCTATTATTAGTTTCAATACGTTAAAGATAAGTTCTAATGTAATTTTGCCTTTGTTTATTTTATTTTTGTACTTCTTATATTTATATCTATTCGGTGGGGTCTGTTTCCAACCTTTTTAAACTACTTTAAACTATTTTGATCTCTGGTTTTCACTTAATAAGGGTTTTATCAGTCACTGCACTGTAGTGTGACCTGATGCTGATTTTACTATTAAAGTATCTTCTGAGAATTGTACTTCCTGTGGTTTTCTGTTCAAAACGGTTTTACATACTCCTGTATCACATAACATCTGCACTGGTTTTCCATTAACATATACTGTCAGCGTAGGTTTGCCTTTTACTTCAGACACTAATTGATAGACATTAAATACTTCTGTGTCACTTTTGTCATTTTCATTTGGCTTTTTCTCATTTAGTCATTCATTTGAATATTGCCGTTTGTCTGTTTTATGTCTGCAATCTCTGGCGAAATGCCCTTCCTTGCCACAATTCCAGCACATATTATCTCTTTCTTCACTTCTTTCGCGTAAGTCTGTCTGTCCTATGTATCTCTGGCCCTTTCCTCTAAATCCTCCTGAGAATGCGATAAACCCTGTTTCTGGATCTAATGTGAAAGTACCTGTGCTTGCAGTTTTTTTTCTTTATTACACGGAGAGCGTGCTCGGCATGCTGCAATGCGTCGGCTAGTGGTCCCGTATTCATTGTGACCCAGTGTTTTTCAACGTGGGATTTCACTGAGGGTAGCAGGCCATTCAGGAATGCATTTTTTTAGCTGCTGTTGGTAAGGACCGTCAGGACCTTCATTATAATCCATTCCTGAATGTTGCCTAAAAACCGGACGCAGGCGACCTAAAAAATCGGACGCTGTTTCATTTTCTTTTTGTTTCACTTCGCCAATTTTGCCATAGTCAGCCCTTGGAGCTAATCGTACTCTGATGCGATCATATAAATTTGTGACGGCGGTTTGTAGGTCTTGACTTACAGGTGGTAAGGGTGTTCCATCAGCGGCGCTACCTGTGAAATCTCCCCTAACCGTTCCCATTTTTAAACCTAGTACGTCTTGTATTACCTGGAACATTTCATGACCATTTAAATACCACTGTCTTCTGATCATTTCTACCGCATCTCTCCAGGGTATGAAACCTTCATTAAGAGGGGGGACGTCTTTTAACACATTTTGCCTATCTTTTTGTGACCACGGCCGGAACACGAATATATTTGGGTGATTATCACGTTGTGCCTCTCCACCTTCCCCTGTGGGTTGGCCGTATCTGGGGTTTGGTACTGCTATCATGGGAAAAACGCCGGGAGGACCAGGTGGGTCGACATCACCTCCCATATCTCGTCCGTAGCGATCTTTTCCTATTTTTTCCTGTGGATTTTCACCTAGTGCCATTTTATCTAACATGTTTTGTGCCTCTGCATAAGGACCAGGTTGAGGTCTAAACGGATCACAGGATTGTTTAAGGGGGGTCGCAGCAGCGGAAGTGGGGGTTGGTTTCACAGCAGCAGGAGTGCGGGTTGGCTTTGCAGCAGCGGGAGTGGGCGTTGGCTTCAGTATTGATGCTGCTCCAGCGAGTGGTGCATATGGTGGGGGGTTTGATACCTCTGCCTTTTCATTTTTCTTTTCTTGTTTCTTTTGTTTATTCTCACATCGTCTATCTGCCTCTCGCTTCCATACTTGGAAATATTCTAATTCTTGCGTGCGTTTTCCTTTTTTCTTTAAATCTTTTGTTTCTCCTACTTCTTTTAGTAGTGCTTCTTTAAGTTGTAATAGTGCAGATGGGCTACATTTTCCTTCCCAGGTGGGACATTTGGTCTTTTTAGAATTTCTCCATCTTTGCACACTAATTTGTCCGGCGCCTGGACATTTTTTTTTTTCTAACCACTGTTCGTCAACAGTAAACTTAGTGGGCTGATTACCCATTAAAACAGAACTGCAGAGCCTTCTCTGGTATTAGACGAATAATTCAATTCAATTCAATTCAATTTTATTTATATAGCGCCAAATCACAACAAAAGTCGCCTCAAGGCGCTTCATAGATACAGAGAAAAACCCAACAATCATATGACCCCCTATGAGCAAGCACTTTGGCGACAGTGGGAAGGAAAAACTCCCTTTTAACAGGAAGAAACCTCCGGCAGAACCAGGCTCAGGGAGGGGCGGCCATCTGCTGCGACCGGTTGGGGTGAGAGAAGGAAGACAGGATAAAAGACATGCTGTGGAAGAGAGACAGAGGTTAATAACAGATATGATTCAATGCAGAGAGGTCTATTAATACATAGTGAGTGAGAAAGGTGACTGGAAAGGAAAAACTCAATGCATCTTGGGAATCCCCCGGCAGCCTACGTGTATTGCAGCATAACTAAGGGAGGATTCAGGGTCACCTGGTCCAGCCCTAACTATATGCTTTAGCAAAAAGGAAAGTTTTAAGCCTAATCTTAAAAGTAGAGATAGTTTCTGTCTCCCGAATCCAAACTGGAAGCTGGTTCCACAGAAGAGGGGCCTGAAAACTGAAGGCTCTGCCTCCCATTCTACTTTTAAATACTCTAGGAACAACAAGTAGGCCTGCAGAGCGAGAGCGAAGTGCTCTAATAGGGTGATATGGTACTACAAGGTCATTAAGATAAGATGGGGCCTGATTATTTAAGACCTTGTATGTGAGGAGCAGGATTTTGAATTCAATTCTGGATTTAACAGGAAGCCAATGAAGGGAAGCCAAAACAGGAGAAATATGCTCTCTCCTTCTAGTCCCTGTCAGTACTCTTGCTGCAGCATTTTGGATTAGCTGAAGGCTTTTCAGTGAGTTTTTTGGACATCCTGATAATAATGAATTACAGTAGTCCAGCCTGGAAGTAATAAATGCATGAACTAGTTTTTCAGCGTCACTCTGAGACAGGATATTTCTAATTTTAGAGATGTTGCGCAAATGGAAGAAAGCAGTCTTACATATTTGTTTAATATGTGCGTTGAAGGACATGTCCTGGTCAAAAATGACTCCAAGGTTCCTCACAGCGTTACTGGAGGCCAAGGTAATGCCATCCAGAGTATGAATCTGGTTAGATACCATATTTCTAAGATTTTCAGGGCCGAGTACAATAACCTCAGTTTTATCTGAATTAAGAAGCAGAAAGTTAGCGGCCATCCAGGTCTTTATGTCTTTAAGACATTCCTGCAGTTTAACTAATTGGTGTGTGTTATCTGGCTTCATGGACAGATAGAGCTGGGTGTCATCTGCATAGCAGTGAAAATGTATGCTATGTCTTCTAATGATGCTGCCTAAGGGAAGCATGTATAATGTAAACAGAATTGGTCCTAGCACTGAACCCTGTGGAACTCCATAATTAACCTCAGTGTGTGAAGAGGACTCTCCATTTACATGCACAAATTGGAGTCTATTAGATAGATATGATACAAACCACTGCAGTGCAGTACCTGTAATACCTACAGCATGTTCTAATCGCTCTAATAGGATATTATGGTCGACAGTATCGAACGCTGCACTGAGGTCTAGCAGGACAAGCACAGAGATGAGTCCACTGTCAGAGGCCATAAGAAGATCATTTGTAACCTTCACTAAAGCTGTTTCTGTGCTGTGATGAGCTCTGAAACCTGACTGAAACTCTTCAAATAAACCATTCCTCTGCAGATGATCTGTTAGCTGTTTGACAACTACTCTTTCAAGGATTTTTGATATGAAAGGAAGGTTGGAGATTGGCCTATAATTAGCTAAAACTGCTGGGTCTAGAGATGGCTTTTTGAGTAAAGGTTTAACCACAGCCAGCTTGAAGGCCTGTGGTACATAGCCGACCATTAGAGATAGGTTGATCATATTTAAGATCGAAAAATTAATCAATGGCAGGACTTCTTTGAGCAGTTTTGTAGGAATGGGGTCTAAAAGACACGTTGATGGTTTGGAGGAAGTAATTATTGAAGTTAACTCAGAAAGATCAATTGGAGAAAAAGAGTCTAACTTAACATCAATGGTACTAAGAGTAGCTGTAGATAATATTACATCTGTGGGATGATTACTGGTAATTTTTTCTCTAATGATAAAAATTTTATTTGTGAAGAAGTTCATGAAGTCATTACTAGTTAACGTTAAAGGGATGGTTGGCTCAACAGAGCTCTGACTGTTTGTCAGCCTGGCTACAGTGCTGAAGAGAAACCTGGGGTTGTTCTTATTTTCTTCAATCAGTGATGAATAGTAAGATGTTCTGGCTTTGCGGAGGGCTTTCTTATAAAGCAGCAAACTATTTCTCCAGGCTAAATGATGATCCTCTAAATTTGTGACACGCCATTTCCTCTCCAGATTACGAGTCATCTGCTTTAGGGTACGTGTTTGAGAATTATACCACGGAGTCAGGTACTTCTGATTAGAGACCTTAGTTTTCACTGGAGCTACAGTATCCAGAGTCGTACGTAGTGAGGAGGTGAAATTATTAACAAGATAATCAACCTCTGTTGGGGTAGCGTTCAGATAGCTGCTCTGCTCTGTGTTGGTACGGGGCATTGAAGATGATAACAGTGGGTGGATTATATTCTTAAACTTAGTTACAGCGCTTTCAGAAAGACATCTACTTTGATAAAATCTACTCTCCACTGCTGTGTAATCAATTATTGTAAATGTAAATGTTATCAGGAAATGATCAGACAGGAGAGGGTTTTCAGGAAACACTGTTAAATGTTCAGTTTCTATGCCATATGTTAAAACAAGATCTAGAGTGTGATTAAAGTGGTGGGTGGGTTCTTTTACATTTTGAGAGAAGCCAATTGAGTCTAATAACAGACTAAATGCCATGTTGAGGCTGTCATTTTTAGCATCTACATGGATGTTAAAATCACCCACAATAATTATTTTATTTGAGCTCAGAACTAAATTAGATATAAAGTCTGAGAAATCAGACAGAAACTCTGTGTAAGGCCCAGGTGGACGATAGATGATAACAAGTAAGACTGGTTTCTGAGTTTCACAGCTGGGGTGGACAATTATAAGCATCAGGCTTTCAAATGAATTAAAAGTCTGTCTTGGTCTTTCATTAATTAATAGGCTGGTGTGAAAAATTGCTGCCACACCGCCCCCTCGGCCTGTGCTTCGAGGTTTCTGGTAGTTAGAATGACTCGGGGGTGTTGATTCATTTAAACTAACATAATCATCCTGCTGCAACCAGGTTTCTGTAAGGCAGAGTAAATCAATTTGTTGATCAATTATTAAGTCATGTACTAACAGAGACTTGGAGGAGAGAGACCTAATATTTAATAATCCACATTTCACTGTTTTACTCTTTGGTTCAGATGTGGATACTGTATTGTTCTTTCTTTTTGATTGTTTATGTTTAAGTTGTTTGTTGCTGGTTTTTAGTTTGTTTTTTGTCTTTTTGGAAGCTGACACAGTCAGATGGGTTTTTGGGGGGGTAGCAGGAGGAGAGAAGCTGCAGAGAGGCGTGTAAGACTGCAACTCTGCTTCCTGGTCCCAACTCTGGATAGTCATATTTTGGGGGGTTTAATAAATTTGTCCATATTTCTAGAAATGAGAGCTGCTCCATCCAAAGTGGGATGGATGCCGTCTCTCCTAACAAGACCAGGTTTCCTCCAGAAGGTTTGCCAATTATCTATGAAGCCCACATCGTTTCTGGGACACCACTCAGACAGCCAGCAATTTAAGGAGAACATGCGGCTAAACATGTCACTCCTGGTCTGATTGGGGAGGGGACCAGAGAAAACTACAGAGTCCAACATTGTTTTAGCAAAGTTGCACATCGATTCAATATTGATTTTAGTGACCTCCGATTGGCGTAACCGGGTGTCATTACTGCCGACGTGAATTATGATTTTACTGAATTTACGTTTACCCTTAGCCAGCAGTTTTAAATTTCCTTCAATGTCGCCTGCTCTGGCCCCTGGAAGACAATTGACTATGGTTGCCGGTGTCTCTAGCTTCACATGTCTGAGAACAGAATCACCAATTACCAGAGTTTGACCCCCGGCGGGTGTGTCACCGAGTGGGGAAAAACGGTTAGACACATGAACGGGTTGGTGGTGTACCTGGGGCTTCTGTTTAGGACTATGCTTCCTCCTCACCGTGACCCAGCCGCCCTCTTTCCCCAGCTGCTTGGGGTCTGCCGGGGAACAGCTAGCGGGGCCTACGCTATCTTCGGCTGCACCAGCTACAGGGGCCTGGCTAGCTACGGGTGAATGAAGGGTGCGAAGCCGAGTCTCCAATTCAGTAATCCTGGCCTCCAGAGCTGCAAATATGCTACATTTGTTACAGATATCATTACTGCTAAAGGAGGCCGAGGAGTAACTAAACATCTGACACAATGAGCAAGAAAGTGCAGGAGGGACAGGTGAAGTAGCCATGGTGCTAACGAGTCGGCTATGAGCTAAGCTAAGCTAGCGAAACAGTACAGAGACAGTGAGTGAATACTTTGGCTATAAATTAGGTAGTGAGTACACAGAAAGTGTGCTTCGGATGAAGCACGTGAAGATTATACTATGAAAGAAGAATGTATTTAAAAGTTGTTAATTAAATTGCTAAGCAAATAAGCTACTCAGAAACACCACTGTGTTTGAGCAGGAACAGGAAGTGATACTCTACCGCAGAGCGAGCGAACACCAAGTGACAGCGCCACCAAGAGAATGTTGAATAAGAGTGGTTATTGACACGCCCTTCTACTCCAGCTATTCTGGAGCGGTGTCAATTTTATGAGATGAAACTCAACCGTTCTCTTTTGTCACCAGTACTTCAGCTACTGACAGGAAATAAAATAACAATAACAATGAGAGTGATTCAGCAGCGTATTGTGCTGTTTAAATCAATTCACTCTCAACACACAGAAAACACAAACATTTACACAGACATTTACACAGTCGCGCAGACCTTTTCGGCAGGTCAGTCCTAAAAATTCCTAATTTGAAATCCTTTCGGCGGATTAGTCCTATTCTTACACATGGACCCTTTCGGCGGATCAATCCTTAAAAAACTTTTAACTTGAAATCCTTTCAGCGGATTAGACCTATTCTTACAGATCTGTGCAGTGGATCAGACTCATTAAATCCTTTCGGCGGATTAGACCTAAGTTCGTTTTACGCGAGTGTAAGTGAGTGGTTTCTTTACCTCCCCAAGATTCTCTGGCTATGTTGAAAGTCAGCCACTGGATCCCAACGCCGCGGACCACTTAATGACACTGGCCAGAACCCGAATTTAACGTCTCTGGACTTTCACTCCTACCTAGAGGAGGCTGTCGACAGACTTCAGCACAGCTTTCCACGACGTCAGGACACAGCGGCCGATGCTTCCTCTCTGGCTCGGAGGACCAAGAAAATGTGAGGAGAAAATTGTTAGAAGGCTAATAAACTCGCACTCAGATATCTATTTTACATGCGCATGGGCGGTCACGGTCCGATCTGCTCTGCACCAACGTGTGCACAACAGATGTGACACAGAAAAACCGCGCAGGGCTTTCAGCGCATTCTTTATTTATACTTCAAGTGAGCTTTCAAGGAAGTAGGAGTGGCATGTTCAGAATACAAAAACATTTCCATAAAAGGAGAAAAACTGTTCGCTTGTCTGCTGAAACAGGAGGTAGCTTGGTATGTATAGAAACTCAAACATTCCCATAAAAGGAGAGAGAGAGAGAGAGAGACCGTTAACTTGTCTGTTAACACAGGAGGTAGTATTGTATGTCACAGCATTCTTCTACACATATGGTTTCACTCTCTTTCCCTTTGGTGGTTCCAATTCACAAGCTCTTCTTCCTTTAAATGAAGCTACAACTAAACATAATCACAAAACTAAAAATCTTTCATCAGTATCAAACACATTTTGGGTCCAACACACAAACATGGATGCAACGCAAAAAAAAAAAGACCTGAGCATAACAGACTTCTTGGATGCTCTGTTTCTACAATTGGCTGCACAGTAAGCCGTATTATGTTAATTAACTGCATTAAAATGCACCAAGAGGCACCATCACCCAGGGCTGGACTGGGACAAAAAATCGGCCCGGGCATTTTGACTAGAGACCGGCCCACCAGGCATTATAGGAAAAACCATAAAGCCTTTGAATGAAAACAAACGCTGTTGTGACAGTGATGTACACTGTCTTGTTGGTATATATGTATCAATCTAATAAACTTAAATCTACACCATATTTTGGTATTCTAACACAAAAGTAGACTGCTTGGTCGAGTTAACCTCCTGAACTATCTACAACACATGGTGAAAACCTGAAATTAAAACAGAGAAGACTAGAGGTGAGACATGATCATTACTGATTACTGATGACAGATTTAGATATATTTTCATAAACTATTCATTTACCACATCAATAAACAGCATGGCAGGGCAAAATATGTTTTCTAACATGGCAACCTTTAAAAAGTGAAAGGAGATAGAAAGACAGGTGAGAAAGAATAAAACTTAATTGACTTTTTGATGGCATTTTACACACAGTACTGGTACAGTATCTAGAAAATGTGGGAAAATACTGGCATCATATACAGTACTTAGCTACTTCTGAAGAAAATATGATGGGACCCTAAAAAAATTACTATGTACAAAAATGGATTTCTATACATTTTACATCAGATGAAAACGTTTGTTGTAAGATTCAGATAATTATTTATTCAAAGTTTTTAAATGATATAACAAAGAAAATAATTTCTTTGTGCCCCCCCTTTCCCTGTTAATGCCCTACTTGGGCCCCTGGCAAAACTTTGCTAGATCCGCCCCTGCACAGTTACCAGCTGTCAGCTGCATAGAAAAGGATCCTGGTGTTATTTGTCTCTCAGAAACAGTTCATAACTTCCCTTCAACTCATTCATGTCACCTAAAAGGTAAACCTGTTTCTCCATCACCTGTTCAGCTCTGATGATTCAGTAAGGACATCTCCTGGTTTCATCTTCATGTTTCCCTCTCACCACATATCCAAACCGACATCATGACCAGCAGCTTTACAGCTGTGGCTCCAGCAAACATCAGCTGATACTAGAAATTAACCCTTTAAGACCTACCATTGAACCAAGTCCGCCAGAGCTTATATTATATTTTTACATGTTGTAGAGCCATTTTTGTGAGCATTTCAAGTTGCTATACATCAATACAACCACTACAGCCTAAATTTTAATAATATGCATGCATTAAGTGCATCGTAGTTACATAAATTGCAAAAAAGTGCAATAAACTACAAAAAAATTGAAAATCGTTTTTGTTTTTTAACATATATTTCTAGTTAAATTTAAGAGGCTTATCCCTCAAAACTGTAAATACAAAAAAGTTGCACAAAATAGTTTCCCACCACAGGAAATTTATTTTGAGTGTCTTCATAGTTTTATTTTTGAAATACACCAATTTCTATACACTGCAGGAAAAACGAAAATAAATATTAAAGTGCAAATTTGCAAAAAAGCAGCATATGCATCAAAATAAACTATTTCCAGCAGTGCAATATGAGTCCTAAGCATCCCAGAAACGACACAGAAAGTCATAAAGTCAAACATAACTTTTAAAAACACCAGCATAAGCTCATGAGGCCTTGATGGTAAAAAACTACATTTCCGCGAAAATGATGTCACTTCCGGTTTCGGGCAGGTCATAGCGGACATCACCACAGTCAGGAGTCGACGGCTAACATGGAGCAGAAATTTCTTTATTCATATAAATTCTGATAGGAAACCGAGAAACCCAGAATCTGAAAACCAGATTTGTTTGTAAAAAGTTTGTCTCTATTTCTCTTGATTATCCAGTATGAGATATTCACACAGCTCTATTTTACTTGACGCTCCGCTTTTAAACACTGAAAATTTACCACAGTCTCAATTTGAATGTGCCTGCTCTTGTTTTGCTCTCTCTAAACCAATTAGCCCCTACACCCTGTTCTTTAATGACCGTTCACCATTAAAACATGGATTGGAGATCTTTGCACATTTTACGGCTCAAAACAGTTCAGGTGAGGCTGGAGGTGAAAGTAATGAAAGGTATAGGACAGAGAGCCTCACGGGTCCCCTGAGGATTAAGTGAAAAGGTTGCTACACCCAAAGGACCCTTTCTGATTCAAACTAGTTTGAATTTTTAATCACAGTAAATAGCTAAATAGCTTCAAGTTCAGTCAGTAACAACAAGAACACAGAAACCAAAACAACATCGGCTCCATGGTAACACCTGGGTAGTGCTGTCACTATCACCTGATGATTTTTGAACAGGATTCTCCAAACACAGTGTTTGCAGTGTTTACCTGGGTATTTCATATCTAAACACCAACCTGAACCTACAAGCATCTCTCGCTATTTGCTGTGACTCGACGGACGCTTTGGAAAAATATCGACAGCTAAACAAGTGTAACAGCGACTCTTCAGTGTTTCCTGAGCCCAAATGGACCCAACATTTGTCTCAGAAAATCTGGTAAGCTTTTCTCGTGTGAGCAAGCAAAAGCTTTTTTTGAATTTTTTGCTCAAAATGTGTCTAAAGCTTTCATAATCTTCAGGAAGCAGAGTACACTTTGGAGTTTAACTTTCATTTTTAATACTTAAACATTTGTAAGCACTTTTAACAAAACTCTGTGAACATTTGTGTTTTTAGAACATCTGTAGGACTCAGTTTTTGCTTTTTCTTGTGTCACCTTAAAGTTTTCTAATGCCACACATCACACTGTGTGATTGATTTTTCTAACTATGGACTACGTGCATGTTTTTATCATTCAGGCATCTTGGCCAGTGCAGACTAGCGCTGCTGATATGAAACAGCAGCAGGAAGCTAACAAGATTGCTGAAAGTGAAACGGTGCAAGAATTAAAAGATGCACTGCATTTTGCCACTCAGGAGTTGAAGACTGCAAAGGAGGAAAATGCATCTTTGAAGGAGAAGATTGCCGTCCTTGAAAATGCTCACAAAATGGAAGTGAGTAGCCTCCAAGAAGAGCTCAAACTCAAGGATGAGGCGCTTCAAAGATGCGTGAAGAAAAGAAGAGCTCGAACCAAAGCCTGGGTAGAACTCCTCCATGAATCGACCATAAAAGACATGGAGATAAACACCAGGGAACAACACTGGAGCAGCAAGTGGCAATCAACCGAGAAGAGCCTGAAAGAGGAGAAGAAAAAAGTGGAGGAGCTCCAAATTAAGAACAAGCTTCTGATGGAGAACTTACAGGAAAATCTGGACGAATGGAAGAATGTCCTTCAGGTAAGCTGTCTCCGCTATCATTTCACTTTACCATAATGTCATGTTTGGTCCTAACAACTTCTGTCAGACTGAGTCACAGTTCAGTAAAATACATTTTACTCTCTCTACATAGGAGCTTGCACCCGATGCTGACCACCAGGAAGAAACCCTGGAAACAAATTCCCAAGAGGAAAAGCTGGAAAACCACGAGGGAGAAGAGGAGGGAACGGACAAACCAAGAAAGGACAAGAAAAAGCAGGAAGAAAAGGAGGAAAAGCAGGAGACAAAAGAGGACATCGAAGAAAACCTTGAGGGAAAAAGTGACGAGAAGATGGAAGATAAAACAGCAACTGAAGATCTAAACCCAAACCTCTGCCTGGTTCCCATCCCTCTCACTCCCTCCGACTCTTGCCCTTTACCCCCTGTCCCTACACCCCAACTCAACCCCTCTACCTCCTCCCTACCTTACCCACCCTCTCGTGCTCTTTCCTACTCTTCACCCAGCTCTTATTCTTTACGCAAAACCCTCAGTCTCCACACCTTCCCCCAATCCTCCTCCCAACCTTACTCGGTCTCTCGTGCTCCCTCCTACTATTTACCCTTGTTTTCCAAACCTGTGCAGCTTTTTTGTTCATTTTAAAATAAACATGTGAAATTTCATTAAACTTACAGTCTTTGTTTGGATCATTGTTTTTTACCTATAACACAATATTACACTTTTGTCCAGAAGAGATTTATTAAAAAAGTATAAGTCTCATTTAAGTGATCAAGAGTCTCCTGTCAAAAAGGTTTAACAGTTTATAAAGGTTAAGTTGACAGTGACAGACTTTATTTTAAAGAGCCCCAAGATAAGAAACATGTTGCAGTTAATGACCACACTTAAACTGGATATTGGCCACAAACTAGTGTGTAACTGGTGAGATCCAGCAAGAAAAAAATGTATTTTCTTTATTAATGTGGCTTTCGGATGCTAAATATCTAAACCTGACATATGGCACTATCAAGGCCTTTGAATTGGTGAAAACTAGCAATGAAAAGGCCTCCTACTAGAATGTATAAAAAATGAAGGCACATTAAGTTTCAACTTTTATTCCATATTTGATCTTCTTTCCTTTTAATGATCTACATGTGAGAACAAGACAAAATTATCAAAAAGGATTTATTTAATAATAACAACAAAAGACTGTATATAAAAGATAGACATAACCCACGTGAACTGTTGCCTTCTGTGTTTTAGGAGCTAGTATTGGACTGTATTTGAGCAAGATGGTGAAATGCTAAGTTATCAGCTGAAGCTGTCTGGCTTGGCTAATAAGTGTATCAAACACATTTTGGGTCCAACACACAAACATGGATGCAACGCAAAAAAAAAAAAAAAAGACCTGAGCATAACAGACTTCTTGGATGCTCTGTTTCTACAATTGGCTGCACAGTAAGCCGTATTATGTTAATTAACTGCATTAAAATGCACCAAGAGGCACCATCACCCAGGGCTGGACTGGGACAAAAAAATCGGCCCGGGCATTTTGACTAGAGACCGGCCCACCAGGCATTATAGGAAAAACCATAAAGCCTTTGAATGAAAACAAACGCTGTTGTGACAGTGATGTACACTGTCTTGTTGGTATATATGTATCAATCTAATAAACTTAAATCTACACCATATTTTGGTATTCTAACCCAAAAGTAGACTGCTTGGTCGAGTTAACCTCCTGAACTATCTACAACACATGGTGAAAACCTGAAATTAAAACAGAGAAGACTAGAGGTGAGACATGATCATTACTGATTACTGATGACAGATTTAGATATATTTTCATAAACTATTCATTTACCACATCAATAAACAGCATGGCAGGGCAAAATATGTTTTCTAACATGGCAACCTTTAAAAAGTGAAAGGAGATAGAAAGACAGGTGAGAAAGAATAAAACTTAATTGACTTTTTGATGGCATTTTACACACAGTACTGGTACAGTATCTAGAAAATGTGGGAAAATACTGGCATCATATACAGTACTTAGCTACTTCTGAAGAAAATATGATGGGACCCTAAAAAAATTACTATGTACAAAAATGGATTTCTATACATTTTACATCAGATGAAAACGTTTGTTGTAAGATTCAGATAATTATTTATTCAAAGTTTTTAAATGATATAACAAAGAAAATAATTTCTTTGTGCCCCCCCTTTCCCTGTTAATGCCCTACTTGGGCCCCTGGCAAAACTTTGCTAGATCCGCCCCTGCACAGTTACCAGCTGTCAGCTGCATAGAAAAGGATCCTGGTGTTATTTGTCTCTCAGAAACAGTTCATAACTTCCCTTCAACTCATTCATGTCACCTAAAAGGTAAACCTGTTTCTCCATCACCTGTTCAGCTCTGATGATTCAGTAAGGACATCTCCTGGTTTCATCTTCATGTTTCCCTCTCACCACATATCCAAACCGACATCATGACCAGCAGCTTTACAGCTGTGGCTCCAGCAAACATCAGCTGATACTAGAAATTAATATTAAATAAATTCTAACAACAGCTGATCAAGCTTGAACGTGCTGCTGTTGTTTAACGCAACATCCGCTGGTTTCCTCTTTCTGGCGCAAAGTGGGCGATAAACAAACAAGAGAGATGATCAGCTGATCATTGATCAGTTTCATGATTGAAGTAGAAACAGGAGAGGGAGGGGAGAGAATGACAGAAGAAGAGGCAGCTGTGCAGCAAAGACACAGAATAACTCCAGCTTTGTGTCTTTTTCATTCTAGCTGAAGTACGGGACAAATCGCGTTCCTTTTCCCCTGAATACCAGACGATTACGTTTTTTACGGGACGGTTGGAAACTCTAATAACTAACCTTATAAATAAAATAAGATAAAACAAGTTCAACATCAATAATATCATAGCACCCACCCAGCAGTATATAAACTCCGTCATGCTAGCTAGTACGCAGTACGGGTTATTGTAACTGACTGTAAAAAGTCAGCATAACGAAAATAACCTCCACCTAAACTTGGTTTATATCTGACCCACATAGACTGCAGGTCATAACTTCTTACCTGAAGTTCAGTTCACCGCCTCGGGTCTCTGCTCCTCCTGCCTTTCCGTCATCCACCTGCCAGCGTGCTGCATCTGCTGGCCTCCACCACTTGCTAATGTTACTGAATCGGTGGAAGCTCCGCAATAGCCACCACCAAACAACTGAGTTATTTTTCTCCCAGCATCTGGCCAATCCACCACCTTTCAGTGTTTATACCGTTACGGAAAAAAAAAACGAAAAAAAAAGAACCCATCGGCCCATAAAAACGAAAATTCACCATCGGCCCATTTGCCCGGTGGGCCGATGGCCAGTCCAGCTATGATGCAGGGTATGCAAATTATCACATGATCAGGCTCCTCAGGTGCTTAGTCACCCTTAAGATGACTGTACTCAGAAACATGATGAGCAACCAGTGAGGAGTATAAAGGGCTCTATGTAAATCCCCATTTCGGCAAACCGCTTTTTCTTCTCTGGGGTTCGACATGTGGAATATCTGGATTTTGACTGAGATCATTTACACCTGAAACTCTGAGTAATGCAATTATGGATGATCTGCTGCTCTCTATTCAATGGTTTTCTTGTGACTTGCCAACTTTGCTGTTGTTCAGTTGTGAGCTGTATTGTGCAGACTGTGTGTTGTACTACCTCTGCTGTGTTTGTGGTTGAGTTTCATGTATTTTAAAGGCCACGGGCCTTTGCAAATAAGCTAAGACTATAAATTCTGTGGTGTGTTTCTGGCACACGCTTATACTGATACACAATAAAACAATAAAACAACAAAATGAATCCACTTTCTTTCTTTCTTTCTCTTTTAAAACCTTATATTAAAAGCAAAATATTTCCATCCATATCAGTGGGCTGACAACTTCATTAACATTACCATGTAAGTCCACTTTTTCATTGATTATTAAATCTTATTTTCACTTCTCTCCTTTTAAACTTAACACCAGTTATTTCCTCATGCTCACACAGACAAACAGGATTTAGGCTGGCTAAAGTTCATATTAGACCAGTTTGACACGATGTAGTGCTGCCCCCTTCTGGATTAAAGGGTCACTTAACCAAGCTGTATTTTTCCAGCACCACAGGCAGTAGAGAAGGATAGGTACATTGTGTTCTCATTTCTCCATCACCCCAGTATTTATCACCAGGAGAAGATAAGCACAGCGTGAACATCAGTACAAAAAACACACAATACATAGCAACGAGACGTGAATAAATCCTAATAATACAACAGACGATTCTGTCGGAGAGAAGAGGATGAAGTGCACAGCCATTTCTGAGCATCCAGTGCTGTTGTGCTTGTAACTATCCTCAGCAAAGCCAGAACCACACACACATACAAAAAGTTACTATGCTGTTGCAGTGGGTATCATTTTACAGTCGCTCGTTATTGTTGATACTGAATTATAATGCAAAAAAGAAACAAGCCTGCAGCACAGCACGGCACAGCGAACGCCCACTAAGTAAGCATTTTTAATGTTGTTTATTTTTTTTATATGCATCTATATACATAAACATTTACAATGCAGTATATGCTATAGAGGTACAACGATAGTAACACTGTAGGTGTGAGCTATAGGAAACGGGTAGAAAAGCTGAACAGTACTCAAGCATGTGCTTTTGATATCATGCTGCTTGTCTGATGATGGATCTTCATTCTGAAAGGAACAGATAATGCCATCGGATGGGTTATTTAAGAGAAACTGCATCTGATTATGAGTGAAATCCTGTGGCACGAGTGGCTGAGATCACTCTAATACTGTGAGGATGAAGGTAGTTTGACAGCATTTTTAAGAAGCTTTTGTATAATAAAGCAGCCAAAGTATGATTATATCTAGCGGCATATATATACAGCATTAAAAAAGGCCCTCATAAAAATGGCACAATAACATGTTCTTATGTGAGTGCACAGTAACTGACCTGTTCAAAAATACTATAAGGTTAAAGTATATGTAAGAATAGATTAAAAAGCAAGGTCCCTCCGTACAGTACTGTGATAACATAAAGAGTGAGGCACATTCATCATCACTTGCAAAATGCACTGCATTCAACAGGAAGAAAGCAACTGGCACTTCAGAGCTGTGTGAAAAATTTCTAAAAGACTTTTAAAAAATACAAAGTATCTTCAAAATTGTTCATCCTTTGACAAATGCTTTAGAGCGGACGGCATGCCGAGGGTCATTTCTTCACTTTGCAGATTCAACACGAGAGTAAAACTGTGTAAAACTCCACAAGAACAATAATGTACACATACTATGATGATTAAAACGAACCCTTATTGGGGACATCGTGAATCACAATTTTTATACAGATAAATCATCTAACTCACTTCAGTATCTGCAGCGTATACTTCACAATATATATTCAGAATACCAAGTATCTCTCCGTTCCCCCTTTACAAGATATGCATACTACCCTGAAGCAAAAGTTATTTTTCATGTCTTTGCAGTTACCTCAAAACTGTGTCATGCATAACTGCAATGAAACTGATATGAAAGGACGTCTCCTGCAGAAGACAAAGAGTGGTTTAACAGTCCAGTGGAAACTCGGGTAAAATACACCAGAAAAGCAAAAAAAAAAAAAAAAAAGGAAAAAGTGCAGACATCTGAAAAAAAGGTGAAAACAGAAGAAATAACTTTTTTTTCTCTCAGGTGACATATTTAAGGTATTTGAGCTGCTCCTGAAGGCTCTTGTGAAATCCGACTCGAGGATTCTGCTGCTCTTCTCCATACAGCAGAATTCCTTTGAGGAAAAATCTCCCAGGTGTTTGAATTGTTACTCAATATCCCACAAAAGGCCTGTTGTGATGAATCCTTACTGATGGACTGAGTTCACATGCAGCAGGTAGCTTTGTTGCAGTCACGGAGTGGATGTGTCATTTATTTAACTTAGCAGATGCTATAAAATAGTGGCCTCCTCCATGGCATTGACCCATCTGAAACACAAAGAAGTGGAGCATTAGACCTTCGAACTCATTGTCTTTTTTTTTTTTTTTGACTGGATTTGAAAGTCAGCTTATGTCACAGATCAGAGGTCAAGGTCACCCAGTGTTTTTCTGTTTTCTCATAATTATGATACTAAATTGTTAATATGAATATTAACCACTTTGTTTTTCATGGAATATAATCAACAAAT
Organism: Perissodus microlepis; assembly: GCF_051167445.1. Taxonomy (NCBI): domain Eukaryota; kingdom Metazoa; phylum Chordata; class Actinopteri; order Cichliformes; family Cichlidae; genus Perissodus; species Perissodus microlepis. The sequence continues at coordinate 9,953,313 of NC_140465.1, forward strand.
TAAATCTTACAAACTAGATCATAAAACTCAGCGGCTTTCTTTGTCTTTTTTATTTAACAGGTTTGTATGATTTGCACTCGTGTACACCTGCTCATTCTCTTTATCAGCTTGTTTTGATTTCAATAGACTATTTTACTGTGAAACACTAAAAACACTCCATGATTCAGTAGCTTTTAGTGCCATTTTTATCAGCAAAAACTTGAAGTAATCATGTATGACTTTATCCCTCTCCACATCATTGTGGAGGAATTTTGCCCACTTTTCTTTACAGAGTTTCTTCAGTTCATCGAGATTTACTGGCATTCATATGTGCACAGCTCTCTTAAGGTCCCACCAGAGCATTTCAATCAGGTTGAGGTCTGTGCTCTTGCAAGACACGGATCGGATTCTTTCCTTTTTCAGTCATTCTGCTGTAGATTTGTAACTGTGCTTGAGATCATTGTCCTATTGCATGACCCAATCTCAATTAAGGTTTGCCTGTTACTCCCAGGACAAAACTTCTGCTTTCACAGAGGTGCTCACGTGCGCTGATGATCCGTTAATCAAGCACATTTGACAAGCACCGTCCCCAATAGCTACTTACCCTCTTAATAAGGGTAAGCTTACTATTTTACATGACTGTATAAATCCAGCGGCGCTCCAAATAACATTCACGCTTTGTTCAATAAGAATATGAACTTTAAATGTTAAAAAGGCTCTCTTTTATTGTTGTGACACGCTTATATTTAACTTTAAGCAGAAAAAAAAAGGGATGCAAATCTTCGTCAGGGAGTCAGAACAGATTTCACGGAGCGCCGTGAGAATAAATCCATTTTATTTGCTATTTAAAAGAAAGTGCCTTGGAGTTATTTTTCTTTTTATGTCATCCCATCCCAGGAGCCCCTCAAAGGAATCCAGTTTAAATCTTGGAAGACCTCCTGCTCAAATACTTTTCAAAAATAAATATATATGCACTCTTTTGAACTGTTTTTACAAGCAAAAAAACCCAACAACCTACAAAACAGGGCTGACAGTAAGTAACAAGTGAATTCAAATAAATTGTCATGGCCCATTATAATAATTGATGCCTTTTGTAAATCTCAAAGTCAGTTGGAAGAGAAACGAATCCACTTTAACAAACACAGCCTGCCACCTCCACTCTTTGCCAGTAAAATGGGGATGCTGCAAACTGCCACGTATTTATTAAAACAAAAAGTGCATTAATAAGCTTGCTGTCAGCCTTCACTGAGTCACACATTCTACCAAAACAGATCAGCAATAGAGGACATAAATGCAGATAAACGAGTGCAAACATTAAGAGAAGACAGGAGACTTGTTAACGGTCAGTGCAGCAATCTTACACGAGAAAGCGAGAATGCATGGAGAGTACATTATGCTGCACTACAGGAGATCAGCTGCTCAGTGCCTGCTGTCTAACATACCACACATGCCTTGCTACAGCTCCCTGGTGGTCCAGTGATTAAGATTTAGAGCTCTTGTTGCTGTAGTCTGGCTATGATTGCTAGTCAGAGAATGTGCTTTTAAAAGACACTCCATGAATGTGCTTGTAAAAGCATTTGCACTGACCTGCGAGCAGTGTTTTGATCATCTGCTTTGAAGGTGTAGTAGAGTGTTTTCGTGTGGTACAAATGGAATACGTTACTGCTTTCTTCTCCCTCTGGCCTCTCAGTCAGCTTGACGGTGAAGCCCTGCAGAGGCAGACTCTCTGAAGCCACTTTATCCTGAAGGAAGCAGGCACAAGTTAAAAATGCCAATCTGGCCGTCAGCAGCAACAACAACTTAATAAGTTGCTCGTGCTTTGAGGAAAACAAAAGACAAAAGAAACAGAGAGAGAGAGAGGGAGAGAGAGAGAGCACAGAGATTCCCTTTATTAGTCAATAAGTGTTCTGCTCATGAGGCTGAAAAAGTTAAAGAAGTGGATATGTAGTTAAATAGCTGTCATGCACTTAAGAAGAGCTGGATAAAGGCAGTAAGAATATTTCTTTGCTTGAGTGGCGATAATGTGTGAATGTGTTTGGGGCTGGTGTGGGAGACTCTGTGCCCCCTCACCTCACTGGCTGTGAAGGTGTAGAGCACCTTGTCTTTGAGGAGGAACCACAGTCGCTTCCACTTCCTTTTGCTCTTCTTCCTGCGCTGCAAACTCCCACTCATGGTGGAGCCCTCCACGCCAAGTGACACCTGCAGATAATTGTAATTTATTATACATTCAGAAACTCTAATAACAGGGATGATGAGTCAGCTGTTTGTTGCAGCTGTAAAGACAAATGAAAGGGTACAAAGTAGTGTGAACCCTAGTGGCAATTTTTGTGCACTGCAGGAAGCAGCTGGACTAGATTCCAGTGATGCCAGTACACACAGACATCCTCCATTCACACAGCTCCCTGGTGGTCTAGTGGTTAGGATTCGGCGCTCTCACCGCCGCGGCCCGGGTTCGATTCCCGGTCAGGGAAAAACCTTTACTTTCCCCAATGTGGGATATGAATGTTTTTAAAAAGTTTGCCTAAATATCACAGTGGTCCGTGTTACTTTGGTAATAAGAAGCAATACTCTCTTGCTTATAAAATAGTTATCAGGGTTTGAAAAAAGGGTAGAGATAACAGGCAGCGAGTAGTTCACCTGGGTCAGAGGGGATATGCTCTTCCGGGACTTCCACAGACTAGGGGGCTGCAGACTCTGGAAGACAGCAGAGAGGGGACGACTGGCCCGGTGAGTCCGAGGGCTGGAGTTATCACAGGCAGCTGACACACTTCCACCTGCAGTCAAATGCAAACTCATTACCTTATCGAGGTAAACAACTGGAAATAATAAGGTTTACATTGTACAGTGAGTTTTGAAACAGGCACCAGGAAAGCTAAGCTTCACCTCTTTTCCTGAGCTCGGCATAACAGTGATCGCACACTTTAGCCAGTCGGTCTTTGAGGTACTTCAGAGGATATCTGTTTCTGGAACAAGCCCGGCACACCACCTGTGCGGACACATCAGTGACATCGTAATACATCTACAGTGAAAATCTCCAAAGTAACGGTAAAGTATGGTGAGATTATGTCCCCAATATCCCCAAACAAGTTTACGGCTAAACGCCAACCACGTTCGAGTGAGAGCAAACTTTGGGTCTGACCTTGCCACACGCATTGCAGTGGTGTCGTCTGAGAGTGAGGCTGAAGTCGGAGGTGCAGTTCATGCACATCATCACATGAGAAACTGGCACGAGGACAGGTGCAGCCTCGCCCAGCGCCATCCACAATTTCTCACGGGCCTGATTGGACAGCGATGTTGAGATGTTACAGCACGAATAAAGCTCGCTTTTTCAGAATTCAACTCTTAACCCTGTAAAGCCCGAACCACAAAATAATTGCCAGAAAAGTCTTTTTGTTTTCAAAGCTGAGAGAGTTTATTGAGTCTTCTGACAAATACATATCATAGGAGTTGAACTGCAAGTTATTGCCAGCAATAATAAGTAGACAGGGCTTATAAATGGTAATTTATTTAAAAAGTGAATCATCAAGCCCTTCTCTTAGCTAATTCTGCGCCCTTTCTTACTATGACTCAGATGAAAGTTCTCTTCTATGACAAATCGTATTGTGTTACACTGAAGTTATTTTTCCTACCTCACTGCAGGGCCCGCCAAATGTGCAGAGTCCCGCCGCGTGGTCCGCTATGGCTCGACTTAGCGTGTGGAACCAGTCCTCCCTTTCTCCAACAGAACTGAAGAGAAATACAGAAATACAACACGCCTGATGCCCCTGATGTGCCTGACTGAATGTGTAGATTTCTTTGGAAATGACAGCCATTGTTCACATCAGAGTTCTGGATGTCAGCGGCTCACCTGGCAGAGAGTGTAATAGTGATGTCGGACACCTCAATCTTAAGACAGTTCAGCACATTGCCCAGCGTGGGTTTGCTCACCTGTGTGTGACAAACAAGACCAGATCACAGTGCAGTAAAAAGCAAAAAAGCAAAACGTGTTTATGAAACTTGGAAAAGTTAACGTACCTTCATCCCTGACAGAGACAGTGTGTTCTTGAGCCTGTATTTCCCATCCTGCTGAGGGTAGGTGTACAGCATTATGTCGTTCATCTGAAGGAGAAAAAGGAAAGAAAATATAAGAGGTATAGAAAGATTTCACTATTTGAGATATAATGGCTTATTCTCACAACATTTACTGAAACTGCCAACATTTAAAAAACAACAACAAAAAAACAGAAACAATAAATTAATCCATAATATTTTTTATTAACTGATTTATTTGTTGACTAAGCTTTTGATTCATTGTAGATTTTTACAGTTTCTCCTCCTGATGAGAAAATTATTTACTTGGGATGTAATATCACCTGCTAACACAAGGTGGTAGTGTTATATAAACTTAAGCACCACAGCTGCCCAAAACAGCACCGAGGGTAGAGCTGGTTAAGTACTAGGCTGCGTTTTCACAGCACACTCACCTCTGTGCATCCTGTCAGCACAGAATTCCCATGTATGCACACAACTAAATCAGGCATTACTGTAAGGAAAATGTTTATTTTCCTGTCAAACTTGAGGTATTTGAATCCACTGAATTCACCAAGAGTCTATTGTGTTCTCACAACACAGACAAAAGAAATGACATCATCGGTCACACCTTATGTGTGCTCTAAACATCCGCTGGGGCCTTATAAGCAGCATCCAGGAATTCTCCACCCTGCTCTGGACTCCGGGCCTCCCCTCGCCTTCACAGCCTTCTTAGGCTACGCTGAGAACCAGAGCTGGGTGGAACTGGCCACCTTCACCACAACAACAACACAAACAGCAGCAGTAACGCATTTCATTGGACGACTGGCTGGAGACAAAACACTGCATGATAGCCAAGCCCGAGCCCTGCCTACGACCTCTGTGCTCGAGCCGCCGCAGCTCTTCTGCTCCACCTTGCACTGCTCACTTACTCATTCCACAGAAATCCAAGCAAGCGCCAAGTTAACAGATTTCACAGACATGACCCACGAGACGCAAATTATATCCACTTGAGCAACCAAGACATTTACTTTTTTCGACAGTGGCATTTCATCTCCTCCCGTAAAAGCATCACCTCCTTTACCTGCCCCTTTTACTCGTTTCCCTCTGACATCTGTCTAGATCTCCATCCTCCCTCTTAATCCCTCCTCTCACTCACTCAGCCTGCTTTTCTTTCTTTTGTGAGCCCTGGCTTGTGACATGGGTGCAGCTTCTCTCTGTCACAGAGGTGGTTGATTGCTTTCATCGGCGTCGTTTGTATTTCACTTTCTTTAAAGTCCCATAAATAACACCTGAACCTCTGGAGCTGTCGGCTTCAAGGGAGCAAATAGCTTTATAGTCCTAATAGCCTACAAGTATCAACCACTAACATTTTCAAGCTAGAGCTTATCAGTTTAAAAACAGCAAGAGACTGATGGAAGAGAACAAAATGAATCCTGAGTGTCTCAAATGTTACATGCTACCTGGAAAACCCTATGGCAAATATGCTGCCCATGGAAATTCATAACATGAGACAGCACTGATTGCACATGAAACAATAGATGGGACTTCTCTATTTCACATTATGTGTTTGTGTAGCACCACCACCCCTCCTCCCTGCATTCTACAGGGTGTCTGGCCTTCACTTCGCTGTCAGTCCCCTCCCAATACACAGGAAGTCGGCATCCAGTGACCCACACCAAACATCCTGTAAGGAAGTGGGGCCCTGGAAAACAAGTCCTGGGAGGGGAGGAGGGGAGAGGAGGGGAGTGGAGAGGGAGGCCCTTGGCTAGATGGGTGTGGTGTTTAGTCGAGGTCTTACAGCCTTGGCCTTGTGCCCCCCACCCTTCCCCAAAACCTCACCTAACCCTGTCCAACATTCCTCCACATTTTCTGCAGACCACGCCAGCATTCATTTTAACATTACCTAAATAACACTGCAGGTGTTTTCTGTCCTCATGCTGTCCATCCATACCTTGCCTAAAACCCACACGAGTTTCTTTTGAATTCTGAGATGGCACTTTCCAAAGATACTGAATACACAAGGCTTTGTTTTGGTAAACATGTGTGAAATAATGCAAAAAGCACTTGAAAGAAAGGTCAAGCTATAGCCAAATGTTTGATTAAGTCACTCAGGATAAATATTAAATATGCTACTTTGAACAAAGACTGGCACTCAACTGATTTATTGGTGAGGTAAAACTATTGGCTGATATTAGATATTTACCAGTCTTTCATCAAAGGTTAATAAGGCTAATACATAAAAAGAAGAGATGGGAGAAACAACCTTCCACCATGTTTACATTGCACAGTTTGTCCACCACATTTTCTTTAATCTTTCCTATGATTAGCCTTTTTTAAAGATAAGCTAGGCTAATCACAGCTAATATTAGACCATTTCAAACTACTGAAGAAACAAAATAGTGAAATACTTTTAAGCTTTAACACCAGTAGTACTAAGTATCCGATGTAATGCCATTACCAGAAACAGGTGCCGAGGTTGCCTACTTTTCCTGGAGACCTTCATGAGTGTGCCCTCTTTGACAAACATCTGCCAAAAGAAACAGTATAAAAGCTTTGCATGTTAGGTTGTTGTAATGTTGTAAACTAATCCTTACAACATTACGTAAACACATGACCAGTCTTTTTATGGTTTCAAAGTGACCTCAGAGATCTGGCATTCAGATTTTGGTGTTGCTTTGTTTTTGACAGTGCAGCAGTAACGCTGTCAGACAGAACTACGCCATGCTCACCCTTCCAGGTTTCAGAAGGTCCCTCTTCCCTTTCACGCTGTATTCAATGTGGACCAGACGCAACAAGTTTTCCTGCAGAAGAAGAGAAGCAGGAAGTTAGAGAGAGAGATTATCTAGTGATTGATGGAAGAGAAGACAAAGAACTGAACCATCCCTGTTTCTCTGTGTCTGCCATCCCTCACATTTTTAGTATCACATCCCTTTCCGACTCCCTCCCTTTCATGCCCAAAGAGAGATGTGCTACCACCGTCTGTCAGTCTCTGTGTGTATGTGTGTGTCAGGGCTTGTGCACAAATGAGAAAAAAAGTGTGATAAACAGAGCAGGTAAGCCAAAGATCCACATGGGAGCTCGGCAGTGAGGTGGGGTTGCCAGTTCATTCACAAACCATTCCCTCCCTTATAATTATCTCCATGAAGAGATAATTTGTGTGTGTGTGTCTGTGTGTGTGTGTGTGGGAGGGTGGGGGGGTCATATTCACCCTTTACACTGCTCCCTTTGTAATAAACACCTGGGACTTTCTGATGACATCATCTTTCCTTGCCTCTTGCGTAAATCAACAAGCTAAATGCCCAAAAAAGAGGAACAGAGCTCCCCTTCACTCCTGCAAGTCGTTTGGAAGAAGGATTCACGTGGGAGAAAAACCTCAGCTGTCTAATCTTGTCACGCTTGAAAATTGTTCTTTCATTGCCACGCAGAATAAAGACGCAGCAACTGCAACGCTGGGCTGTGAATATGTCAAACTCAACAGGGGCTACACAGTCTGAATGTAAACTCGCGGGGTGTATCCTGACTCAGAGACTCACCCCCTGTTTCAGATTGTCGTTGGCCTGGTCGGCTACCTCGGACACAATCACCAAGGCAGCTGCAACACAAACAGAGAAAGAAAAAGAGAGAGTGTTGGAACTTGGAACCCTCTCATTGGCTCTAACACAACAGCCAGACCCCGATACAGCTGCGTGCAAGTGTGCACACGTGTGTCAGCACAAAGCATGCAGATTTACCCTGAGTGTCCTCGTATTCTTTGGAATCAGGAGAGAGGTTGTTCAGGTAATCTGGAGAAATCAGAGAGAAGATATGAAAACAAAACAAGGTAAAACAAGGTTAAATCTGAATTTGCAGGTGTGAAGCATCTACAGTTGTCTGGCCATAACTAGTGGTACAAATGAAATTGTATCTTTAAGTCCAACTTTTGCAAAAATACACACTGTTGAAAATGAGTGAGGCTGAGTGTGCTGTGATGACTCTGAAGAGCGGGTGGACCCCAGACAGCCCCAGCCCAGTATAACTCCTGGGATGCACAACACTATGCTGAGTGGCTACTGTTAGCTGATGTCAGCAAACCTGGCTGGTTAAGCTGCCACATAATTGCTCCAAGTGGAAACAACAGCTCATGTTAAGCATAAATAACACTTTGTCTTACAATTAAATATGTGCATCTGTGCGTTTATGTGTTACCTGTGAGTAGCATGCGGTATTGAAGCACTCTCACTATAACCTGCAGCAGCTGGTGTTTCAGTGGGACTTCTGCTTCTTCTGGGCTTCTTGTCTGCACAGACACACACACATACACACACATATTGGAAATTTTAGAGGCTTGTAAAAGATCATCCATGACTAGTCTACATGGAAAGGTTTTTATTAGGGGTCATTTGTTGAATTGTACACTGCAGACATATTATTTCCGCAGAACAAAATTATTGTGAAATTAAATACCTTCTCCCACAAAAGATCTCACCCACAAAAGAGTGCAACGGTGCCCCTGAGCTACACACAAAGAGCCGCTTCTCTGGCTCCCAAATAAGGTTAACCACTATAAGTCAGTGTTGCAAGTCAAGGGCACAAGTGACCAAATGAAACCTATGGGACAGGATGACCTTAAAACATCTTTTCCACCAGTGTATAAAAACCTGAAGCGACTCCCATTCTTCTGCTCGGTGCAGTCATTTGCAGGTGAAAGAGGACAAAAAGTGGCACAATCAGAGAGGGCTTTAGAAAATCAATCAGGATCTAATTGTCTCTGACAGGTATTTATGCCCTAAGCGGTGGAGAAGCAGTGGGGGTCTGTGTACTGTCTGTGTACACACACACACACACACACACACACACACACACAGAGTTTTTTTTCTAATCCAATGAAGTCCCATCCTTCATTAGCGAGGCACAGATAGCACCCTGCGGGAAACAGCATCTTCATTTTATTTACACCACACAAACGCATACACACTCGTGCACACACAGGAGCCCACGCAGACACAAACACGAGCTCTATCATCCAATTTCAGACGCATTCACACGTGCGTGCAGTGTGCAAATGATGGATCCCTTCCCACGTACACCCAGGCCGTGGTTGGTGATGAGATAACGCTGATTAGGGCTCTAAAAGGGGAGGGATGCGATATGACTTAAACACACCGCTTTGTCTTCATTATCTGAATTGCAGGAGTCAAAAAGTAACAGAAAGCTGAGGCCTCTTCTAGTGACGTCCACCCACCTACTCCTAAGGTTTCCGTGTATGAAGGTGTGGTTGTTTTTTTTTTACCCCTCAGCTTCAGCCTTTACTTTTCTGCCTTCCTTCTTTCCTCCTCTCTCACTGATCACTGCATGATGCATTGAGAACAATAATAACTAGCTCTCCATTCTGTTTTCAGGGCATCCGCTCCACTCAAGTGTTGCTTGTAAATTGTCATCCAATTGACACTTGTAAAGAGGAAGTAGCTTTCGAGAGATGGTAATTAGCCTGCAGTTTGTTTGGGTGAGACCAAACGAAGGGGGAGACAGGAGCGAATGTGCGATGCATTCTGCTGGCAAATAAACACGTCCACAGAAACGCAGAGATAAAAAAAAGAAGCCCCACACCTCTCACACGGCCAGCTGATTTGCTGCCTGCACACAGAACTGATCTAATTGGGGAGTTGTAAAGGAGGCTGTGGCTCTAATTAGCTTCTGTCTGCCTCATTGCCCAGCTGCCTTTACAAGGATTTCACTCCATCGCTCTCTCATCCCCCTATCGCTCTCTGTCCACCTGCTGCACAGCCTCCCACTGTCCCCTTAGGCTTCTGGCACAGGAGGAAACACGCAGCGTTTACACACATCTACGCTACCGCATGAATACTAATCCAACCTGAAGTGCTGTGGAAGGAGATTTCTGAAGTGTTTGCAGTTGAATGACATCCATGCAATTTGTGAATGACAATCGCCCTGCAAAGACAATCAGACACACACATGCAGGGACACAAATGAATTGGTAACAGAGGTAATGGGTAACACACAAGCACACCACGCTGTGTTGGCTCACGTGGTAAACGAGCAACACTGGCCGTCCAGAGGAGACTGTAATCCTGTAAGGGTCGAGCAGTGATCTGATCAGGGTCTGTGGCTACTTTATCACTGTCATCACCACATCCACAATGAAATTGCTAGCACTTTTGCTGCAGCACTTTGGCTTGTGGCATTAAAAAAGCAATTGGCCGGGAGAGTGGAAAAAAGGAAACGGAGGTGTTGAGGGGAGGTAAGCACTGAAAATAGCCAGATCTAATGAAGATTGACTATTTTTAAATGCAGAAAAAAGAACAGCAAGCTGTGAGTACAATTACCCAAGTCAATGCTTGTGCTTTTTTGTAGGTATAATGACTTGAGATGTGCCACACAACCAGTATTAAACAACAACACAGCATCTCTCAGGAGCAGGAGCAGGTACAGTGTGCCTATATGATTGTCTTTGCTCTCCCTCAGCCCTCTTTCCTCCTGATTACAGTGGGGTCACAATCACCATGCAACTCGCAAAGCAGTCCTTTGGTACAGCACAGCATTCATCACCCACACATAATGCCCTGGTGTGGGACTGTGGGAAGGACAGACTCCAGGTTACATGCTTATATGTAATAAGGGAAAAGTAAATGCAGGTTGAATATACAGTGACAGCTGGAGCGATCCTCCCAGGAGAATTTAATAGCGACTGCCACTCCGGGTGATACTTTCGGAGATGTAAGGCCAACTCCACACAAATCATTCAGACCAATCAAGCCATTAACGGCATATATTCCGGGTAAGCAGCAGTTTACGATGTGAGAAAAGGAGCTTATAGCCCCTTCATGTTGAGGCACGTAATTGACTTTGATCAAGGATATTTAGAGCCGAGCTTGTCCAAGTGTGGAAACATGTCGCAAGATTACGAAAGGTCGGTGTTTACTGTCCGTGGCTGCGAGTCATTTCTCACCTCCGCTCCCCCCTATTTATATTTGATCTGACAGAGCCAAAGTTTTTCTTTCTGGGAAGAGGCAGCTGCTGTTGAATATTCATGAGCGAAGACAGTTGGTGCCTTGTCCATTCATTTTTCTTATCAAACCACAAATGCTCGGAAGCATTGTGTCAGGCACTCACGGCGAATCAGCACACAGCATGGAGCTGGTGACGCGTGCATTTGGTTACAGAGGAGCTGAGCTGAATAGGTAACATGAGGCAGTGCTTTCTAATGATCTGTACACTGATGAAACCAGAGGCAGATGAGGCTTATATAAAGACTCAATCATTTGAATGCTGTGTATGTGGGTTTATCTATATGCTTTCTTAATATCCTGCGTCTTACTCAAAATATGTCAGTCGTGGTTGTTACCCGCTCAAGCTGTACATGTTCATATTCAGCAGGAGCACAAAGTAAGGATTATTAAGCGGACCATGCGCACAATTTTTTGACCACAGTGATGGAATTAGACCACAGATCCTATTAGACTGAGCCTTTGCTGATCCCTTCACCCAAATCCAACCTCTTGGATGAAGAGACTCAAGCTGGCAAAACAATGAGTATTTGCTGTGGAGTGGGTATAGAATATGTGAGCATGGCAGCAGAAAGGTCAGTTAGATGAAAAAGAGAGGGGATAGAGGGGGTTTAGAAAGGCCAGCGTCTCCCTGTGGAAGCTGGGTGACAAAAATAAAAGCTGAGAGCTGTAAAGTAAGCACCAGGGGAAACACTAGGTTTGATTTCTGCACCCTGATTTACTTTCCCTCCATGAATATTTAAAGTAAACCTGAGATTTTACTTTTGTTTATGTTTTAAAAAAAATACTGGATCATTTTTAGTGAAGGCAGCACGGTGACAAGGTGGTTAGCACTGTTGCCTCACAGCAAGAAGTTCAGTGAGTTCAATTCCACCATCAGGCCGGGGTCTTTCTGTGTGGAGTTTGCATGTTCTCCCCGTGTTTGCGTGGGTTCTCCCTGGGTGCTCTGGCTTCCTCCCACAGTCCATAGACATGCACTTAGTGGGGATAGGTTAATTGGAAAACGCTAAATTGCCCATAGGTGTGAATGTGAGCGCGAATGGTTGTCTATGTGTTAGCCCTGTGACAGACTGGAGACCTGTCCAGGGTGTACCCTGCCTCTCGCCCTAAGACAGCTGGGATAGGCTCCAGCCCCCCCGCGACCCTGAAAAGGATAAGCGGAAGCGAATGGATGGATGGGATCATTTTTATCATGTTTCTGAACCCAAGCTTGCAGAAACAAGAAAACAAAGGAAAAATTGCAACAGAAAGAGAAAGTTGGCAGGAAGCATGACAAAGAGCTGTCTTTACTATGTGTATGCATTTTAGTCAGTCTGTTCAGTGTCTTACCTCAAACGTCTTGACGATTTTGGCGAAAGCCGGGTTTTTCCTGCAGCTCTCCTCGAGCAAAGACATGCTGCGGTCGTACTCGGAGATGTAGGTGTCAAACGCGCTGAAGTTGTCCCGACGTGACAAGATCACATCTGCAACTTTTGGACTCTCCTCCCTTCACAGTGGATAAAATCAGCGATTAAGTGCATGCTCTTTAATCATTCCAAGTCATTTTCTTGTTAAAGAAAGAGTCCCACACAAACATCCAAAGTCTGTCAGCTGAGCTCAAACTCGACATGAACTTTATTCCAGCAGCGCTTCAGTTACTCAAGCCACACATTTCTCATCGGGATGTTTGAGAACCTTTAATGAGCAATTAATATATCTGTTGTAGTTGCAACTTAAATTTAGTGTATCAACATGAGCCCATCATCGCTCTTTCCATCTTGGCTAAAGAAGTTAATGTAGTTTTTTTTCCAGAAATTAGGACGCAGCAGACCGTAGAAGAGCATAGATCTATGCTTAGCAGCAGGTAACAGGTACTACCTTTGGTTGGGGAAGACCCGATGAATAAATGATTATAATTGGCCTTTTAAAGTGGTGTTTGAATGTTTCAGAGTGATTATTAGAGTCTCAGTGGACAGTAAATTAACACGACTGTAAAAGTTTCTACAGTTTCTCTCTTCTTACCATTGACTAATACGCTCTTCCAGCTCAGTAAAGATGCTGCTGTGCAGGGTGTACACCTCAGGCAGCACTCCCAGTATTTCCCCCAGCCTCTGCTCCTCCAGCACTGGCTCTCCTTCCTCATCCACCGCCTCAGTCACTGCTGACCTAAAGTCCTGCATAAGAGAGGGAAAACAGGATTAGTGAGAAGAGCGTTTTTTAGTTGTTGTTCTTTTATTTAAGAAGACAAATGTATGGAGCAAAAGGGGGGAAAAGGAATGGAGGAATTTGTCGAGAGGCTTGAAGAAGGAAGTAGGTGTTTGGGGGGAAGGGGTGTGAGTAGGCAGGAGAAATGAAAGGTACAGAGGAATGAGGAACCAGGAGAAAAATGGAAGGAAGGTCAGATCCTCCTTAACATCCTTCCTGCTGCCCTCCCCTCGTATCATCTCATTACTTTGTCCAGGCATTCAGGAAAAGTGGCCTTGCTTGCACAAGAGCTGTGATCCAGGTGCTGTTGCGTAATGACCTTACTTAATGATACACTCTTATTCTGTACATAGCTCATAGCTTTTAATTTCTAAGTGTACACTAATATACAGTGAATTAGGGTCCCTTAAATCCATTCGCTCACATAAATAATGCGCAATATGTAGTTATAGCTGCGGCGTCAGTGACTAAAAGGATGAATATGAGGAGTTATGGCAGGGAAAACCAAGATCAGAGGTAATTTATCTACTCAGCGAATAAGTAGGTGAATCATTTGGAGCTGCAGACACTGGTTAAAAAATATCAGTTTCCTTCATAAGCAAAGCTTTGTGTGAAACTACTGTCTATAAAGGTGAGGTGAGTCTGTGAGGTAGAAGTGCATCAATTCCTGTTCTGGGTAAAGCGCAGCCATAAAACAAACAGAGATGTCCCACAGACCCGTGAGATAACGTGGTGACACCGGGCGCTTCGCTTCACGCCGTCCATCACACACAATCGATCTTGGTGCGAGTTAACATTCATCACTTCTCACACCTGCTTTTACGGTTCAGGTCAAATTCCTCTACACGCACACAAACATAGACACCCTCCCTCAGATCCATGGATGAATGAGCTTTACCCAGCTTTTTTTTTGTTTGTTTTTTTGCCCATTAACTTGCAACCTTCTCCCAATTTTCCTCACGTAAAGCAGGTCAACAAGCACCACGTTAAGCACTCGGCTGAGCAGCCAGTCATGCTCGGTGATAATTCGGCACAGAGAATCTGTTCAGAGGTCAGCAGGTCATAAATGAGAAAAAATAAAATAAAAATAATGATAATAATAATAAGCCCGGGCTTCATATGCTGAAGCAGTTATGGGGGAAAGTCATAGAAGAGGAGCACAGCCTCCCTTCCTATGTGGAGGCACGGTCCTGGAAATTCTTTGTGTTCTTGTTATTCCTTATCAAACAATGGAACAATAGCTCATGTGTGCCTCTCACTTTACGCTGCGCCTTGTTTTTTTTCCCAGACTGTGTGTTTGTACATGTTGTGCCGCTGGAGCGTTCCGCGGCTGGAATATCTCTGTTTCATTCTCATTATGAGATCAGCCTGCATAAAAACAGTGACTGATATCTCAAAAGACCACATTTCTGAAGTCTGAAGAATAACAAGACCCCCATGCATTATGCAAATGCATGATTAAAAACCTGAAAAGCCTCAATGTCACCTCTGAAAGGTGTCAGAAAAGGTGGTGTGGTGACACTGAGGAGGAATGCGAGGTTACTCGGTGTCTATTAAATGGCAATTTCTGGTAACATAATAATAATTTACATAGAAGAAAAATGTTCATTAATTACTTGCTGAAACGTCTCATCGCTGATGCACTGATGTCCAGCATATGTCTCTGCCTGCACTTTGCCACACATCAGCTAATTAGTATGACTGAAGATCATGATGAGACTGCAGATATATGATAATGAGTTGGGCCCGTTGCATAATATTTATATTAGTTGCTGTTTAATGGCATCAAATTAGCCATTACGCAAAGCTGCTACGGTGCACTCACGGCAGGCGTTCATAAATCATGGTGAAGGGCCACACATAAGAAATTCAGGTTATGACCTTATTCAAGGTTAGAAGGTACAGGCTGACTGATGGGCTTCCCCGGCTTCAATGACTCTACCTGTCAGATTTGTACTGGCAACCATCACCTTAACAGCCACTTCTCCACACCATGTTTGCACGAGTTCTTTTTTAAAAAAAATGTGAATTAAATAAAAGTTGTCACTAAAGGTCATTTTAGGTGTCAAATACCCTTCTTTGTTTGTACCTCTGCTGGGATGTGCTCTTGTTATGACAGGCAGTGAGTGAGAAACGATGGGAAGAGGTGACAACAGTTGGCTGCGATGCGTGGCCGCCCTCTGGCTCATCACGGCTCACTTTCAAATCCTCTGTCCAACAATAACTTTACTTGTTCCTCTAATGAGAGGGAAATTCTCCACTGGATGACACAACACGGTCACGAGGAACTTGAGGTGCGCGCAAAATATAAAAAAGGACCCTCCTGCTTTGTTTTTTTGTTTTTTTTGGTGACCTTCGGGTGGCAGATTGCCATTCGAGGGTGGGCGTGCGCACGCACACAGTGTCAGATGAGTAAGGACGCGAGGACGGCATCATTAGGAACGCTGCGTCATCTTACAACTGACCACGCCAGAGTACTACATGTCAACTTTGTCAGAACCAGGAAGTAGATCTTGCTGCAACAACACTGATAAACCTGAACGGACCCATACAAAGGTGGAGGGGGGTGAGGGGGTGAGAAAAAGGAGACAGAGACTGGGGAGCAGACACACAGGATATGATGTTATCAAGACAGTTTAATAGGCCTTCAAGCAGGAGAGATTTTAAGCCTGTGTGACACTTTTGTGGCGTTTGCCGGTGAATGTCCTCTTACCTCCTGAAGGTGCTTCAGGCCGCTGATGTGTCTGAAAACAAGAAGAGAAGAGGAGCATTAGATCTAATTAAACTGTGGGGAGGAATTTACAACCTTCTACACAACTAAGTTCTTTTTTTTCCATGGGACTCATTTAATTATTTAAATTATGCATGATGGAAAAACTACATCAGTGGAATGGTTAAGTGGGCAGCAGGGCAGGAGCGAGACTGGTGAAAGACACTTGTGTAATTGGCTGTCAGTTACTCTGCATGCAGCTTGATGAATGACGGAGAAGAAGGGGGGGATGCAGTTGGATGGAAATGGAGAGCAAAACGGGGGGCGGGGGCATAAAAATAACAATATTGTATTAAAAAATAAATTAGATGTCGAAAGAGAACGATGCTTGTGATGACGTGGAAGAGATGTGGCTCAAATTGGAGGAATCCACAAGTGCGGGCAACTCACAGTCTCTCTGAGTCGACGAGCTCTTTGGCGATGTAGAACGCTCGGGATCGGCCATCAATCTGCGTGACAGGGAGGGAGAACGGCGGGAGACGAATGAACACGGTGCATGTTTAAAGGCTCTCTGTGGACACTTACTGCTCTCGAACGCTAATGCGCAGCCAAGCCACGCGGCGGCCGAGGAGCCCGACAAAAACTCAGATCCACTTTTTTGTAGATTCCTGCTGTCAAAATAAGACTGATTATTTCATTACGCTGCAGCGCAGACATGAAGGTTTCCTGAAAATACGTAACTTTTAAATTGAGATGCATTATGTATGAGAGCCTGTGTGTGTGTGTGTGTGTGTGTGTGTGTGTGTGTGTGTGCGTGTGTGTGCGTGTGTGTGCGTGTGTGTGGTGACAACAGTGCTGCCCATTGATTTAGAAGCTAATCAAAGGGCCTCAAAACATCCAAGCCAAAGCATAACATCGGAGCCTTTTAGGGATTTACCGGTACAGCTCCTGTGCTTGTCGGCCTTATTTTTGTTCTTACGTGCGGCATTTTACAAATACTGCATTAAAGTCACACGATCCTCATTTCCTTGAAATAAAACCAAAACAAAATGCAGTTAAATGAATCTGTTCCTGGGGCCAACAACTAAAACCTCACTTTTTTCCTCGTTGCATTCTCTTCTCATTTATTGTGGCTTTTCTTTGAAGAAAGGGAGAACAAGGAAATGAGTGTCACATAACGAGAGCAGGGGGCTGATCCAATTGTGATAGCAGCAGGATGGGTGGGGTCCATCTTTGAGCTACTGTAAAATGTCTGCTTTCTACTATACAGAAATTGTTTACCCCTCATTTTTCGTTTTTACTTTTGTCAAAGGTCTGATAATTCAAATCTAGCACTGTCAACAAAATAAAGCAGGACTTCAGCTGTTCATCTAGAGTTACTAAACCAATTAGCAGGTCATGGGGCTAAATAAACCACTTTCTCTCTCGCTTTCACTCGTTTTCACATCCCACCACGACTCACCTGCCGTTCATAACCCTGCTCTACTGCCCCCTCTTCCTCCTCAGAGGTACGCCCGTGGTCCTCATCCGCTGACAGCCCAGCAGAGACGGGGTTCATTGGGAAAGGCTCTGTGTAGGCACTGCCAGGGGGAGAAAAAAGTATGAAAGCAGCAAAACAGCACTGGTAATGAAATATGACATATAAAATATCTAGTTTGATGAGAGGCTTTATCATAAGAGCAAATCTTAACCAGGAAGATGCTGAATATATTCAACTGGGATTTCAAGGTAGCACAGAGGACGCATTTAGCACATTTACTGTAAAAAGCCACCGTATTCTAATGGGGCTTTCTTTAAAACACTAAGGATTACTGCAAACTCCCTGTAATTGTGGGTTTTCCTTTTTCCTGTGTGCATCTCTAAGCATTTCTGTCCTCATATGGAGCCCTCCAGAGGGATACTGTAATCCCTTTCCTGATTTGTGCTCTTCACAGATGGCACGTTTGTGTATGTGCACTAATCCTTTAGTGAGCTTCTATACCTGAGAGGGGCACGTTGTAGGTCACTTCACATTTAATCCCTTTAAATGCAACCTGTGCTAATTATTAATGCCCTCTGGCCCATTAAGACCCATTCAGTATCCTAACAGTCACACTGTCAGTAAGATACCTGAGTAACAGTTACTGGCAGAGCAGCAGTATGACATGTATAGGACAGGTATAATAGGTGCTGGGAGCACTGCCTGTGCTCTGATGAAACACACGTTACTACACTTTAAATTCTAACTCATGTTAGTGAGCTCTACTTAATATTAAATAAAAAGCACCTCAATATACATGAGTTTAAGTGACTAGAAAATAAATCAGTTCACAAAATATACTCTCACACTGTTAGTAGAGCCAAGATCTCATTTTTTGTCACAGTCACTGAGCCTCATACATGACCACAAGAACACAGCTTTAATTAGCATAAAAAAGATGACCCTGAATGTGAACACTCGCTGGCACTCACTAATAGCTACAGGAGTCTCAGTCATGGTGGCCTAAACAAACCTCAGTGCTGTTCTTGGCAGACACTGGAAATCACATTACATTACTCAACAATTACAGCATAGCAAAGTTCAGAATTTTAACCCAGGAGTAAAAACTGATCAACATGATCAGTTTTTACTCCTGGTAATTACTGGTAATGACTCAAGGTGGAATATAAGTAAGAGCTGTTTTGCATTTAGGTTGCATTTTTATTATTTTAACCATTATGCTGAAAAAAAAAATCATAACTGGGGTAAAGTTTACCTTCAGAACTTTGTGACAGAAGCTTAGCACTGGTAAACATCTTCAAATATTTTCATTTCTTAGACCTAAAAGTTTAAAAATGGTGTGTCTGAACATTTCTCACACCACAACCTTTTTGCTCTTTATTACCTCACTTGACCTCAGAGTAAAAGTGGGATGGCAACCTCCTTGTGAATAGGGAAAATTGGTGGTTGCCTGGTGATCACATTGAATTATTTTGTTGTTTGAGATAAATGAAAGCAATTACAAGGACCAACTGCTGACCCAGAGGTTGAGGCATGGTGAACCTCTGGGTGTAATCACAAGGCGACTGGACTGGTTGCCTGGTTGAGTAAGTATTCAGTCAGTTTAACTCAAACTCTGGTTTAGTTTCCTCGTTGGTGCAGTCTGTTTGTGCAGATGTGAACACGGTAGTCGCACTTGGGTGCGGAACAAAACAATGGCACTGAGACCCTTTGGTGGAGGTGGTCTTGGTGCGGTTCTAAACGAACTCCAGAGCGATTTGTTTATGATGTGAACATGATCGGACCTTCAGTCGAACCAACTACCAGGTATGCGCTGCAAGCATAGCTAAAAAACTTCCCATAGCCATGAATACTTTGTATTCTGGGATGCAGCAAGGCACTATAGGTGTGCACAGGTCTGTACAGGATAGCAACTATGTATGACATGAAAAGACTACTGGGACCAGAGTAAATGAACTACAGGTGTGAAAACTTGCGTCTTTACACTGGAGGACTCGACTCCACTGGTTGCCAACTGCTTGTATTCTGGTTATATTCCCATGTAAGAACAAGATTGCTGAGTTGCTGTTAAATCGCTGTTGTGAAGCAACTACATCACTATCTGTGGAGGAAGTTTCAGATCTATCTATTTTCTGTCTTATTGCCATTTTAATGCTGTCTTAGTGCACCAATGTTGCTTCAAGACAGTAGCTGACTGGGAGGGATCACAGACCTGCCTCCTGTCTTTGAAGCACAGTTTTCCCTAGTGCGACTATAAGAAAAAGCACATCAGCCACAAAGCTCTGGAGACAAACGTCTCCCCCTAGCATTGTGTGATTGGCCACATTTACCTGACCTGACTAGATACACTGTGAAACACGCAGTTCAAAATACTGCTGTGAGCTGGAAAAACACACACTTTAATCTAACTATCAAGTAATATTTAATCTGTGATTCTTAAATGACATTGAGTGTGAATCATTGTCTGACCCTGTGTGACCTTGAATTGGACCTGTTGGAGAAAATGTAAATGACCTGATCTTTCCTTGTACCTTTTCCTCATTACTTGCATTTGATGCTGTGTGTAATACTTTTGTTTGGTCTGCTGTTTGTTCTTGGTGTGGCATGCCATTTACACGGCCTGCTGCCAATCCTCCCACAGACCTGAGGTTCATTAGTCTGCAATATTTCTAGCCAGGCTGTTCCCTCCAGTCTCTGCCAGACTTATGTGCTACTAAAGTTAAGTCCAAGTAGACATTCACAAGTGTTAATAGTTATCGCTAGCTGACCTTGTGTCTCTGTGTATCCGGTTCTTGACCTCTCTGTTTGTCTGCCTGCCTCACTCAGGTCTCCACTCACACTACTGTTTTCTTCACCCCACCAAATTCAAGCATGATCCTCCTTCAGTGACTCAGTGAAGGAGGAATGCATGTGAGGATGTGAGATAGATTCTCACATGCATTCCTTTAATCAGTGTTTTTATTGATGCCTCAAACAGCCCTCAGCGCAAACTGAGAGTAGACCAAAGGTTAAAAGAGGTATCCCCCTGGACTTCATCTCCGTTCACTTACACATACTCAGTCACTCACACACACACGTGCACACACAGACACCAATTGACCTCACTGGTTTGGCTGGTGAAAGCACCTCCAGCCTGGTGACCTTGAATGAAGACAGGTCAGCCTGGATTGCGTGGGTGACGCTGTGAAGAAAGAGAAATGGTGGGGGAATGGGTAGCTCCTAAGCTCAAAGTGAGATCAATTACTTCAAACATCCAAGACAAACTCTCACCTTCACCTTTTCACCTTCAACCTTGAACGGCAGAACAATCTTTGTAAACAAACCCTCTGTGTGCGTTATGGATACTTTACACTGGCCAAATTCAAGAGCTGTTTCCCAAACAAGAAAATGTGAAACACACACACACACAATGACTGCTGATTTAAAATATACTGACACTTTAAAAACAGCCCATTTTGCCCTATTTTTACTCTAAACGGTGGCATGCCAAATTTAAACTTCAAACAACTAAATACATAAATGCCGTTACCATATTTAAATCAGCAAATATGAGTTTTGTAATATACTAATTCATTAGGCCTTTCACAAGACCATTAAGGCAATGCTATTACGCCAGCCGACTGCAATGTCCCCTGTTAATGAGACAAAGTTAAATCTACTGTGTCAAATTCCGAGGAAGACACAATGGCTCTCTGCTAAACGGCCGATATTCCACCAATCTGCTGCGAATTTGGCGATGCTTGTAATATGTAATTCAATTGAGCTAAACGTTGAGTGTTAAAGTATATATTTGGACCAATGAGACAGGCCTTTTCCCTCTCCTAATGGCACTATTACAAGAAATAGGACCAAAGGAAAAGCTTCATTAGCTTGCTAACTATTGAAGACTGGGATACTAATGGGAGGATTAAGAGTGTGGGAGCAGTGCTAAATAGCTGTTTTTCTGTTTTTAGAGAGGACGATTACATATAGCCTGTGGCTGTTGTGTAGCTGAAACTGTGAGAAGAAGACTTGCTGTATTGCTGCTGTCTTCCCTGTGATGTGATCAATAGGTTGAGGTTATTAATATTTCCACATCGTGATTGGTTGCAATTCCTTCCATCCGTATATAGAACAGCATTATAACTCCTGTTCACTTCTGGTTGATTCATCCTTAATGCTGCTATACTTTGGGCCAAGATGACGAGAGTCTGGGGATGGTCTTGATAAACTGGAACAACAATAACATCGGACCTGACATTCCTGACTGCACCACACCTCGTTCTGCTATTCAAGGGAAAGTCTGCGAGCCTCCACCCCACCTCGGTGACCCCCTTCTTCCCACTTCGTTCTATCTGTCCTCCCCTCTCTCCACCTTGCTGCCTCCCACCAGAGCCCAGCCCTCGTCCTGCATTTCCTGTAAACAGGCTGGTGGGAAGCTCCTAGGCTGGACGCTTCCTCCCCGGGGATGACCTGGCAATGACCTCAGAGTGACTGGCACCAGGCCTGGCCAAACCAGTGACACACCCTGTCCACCACCTCGCTACACAGCCACCACCCAGTACAACAATGTACTTAAGATGTCTCCCTCATCACTACTAACACTAACATAACAGTGGGTGGAGGAGCTGTTTCAGAGGCCATGCCAAGGCTTTGTCATCACTCTGAGGAGGTTCACGTTGAACCGTTTGAAGTGAAAATGATGCCAAAAGATAAACAACACATGCATGTGTCACTGAGCTCAGCACAGTGGAAACCTTTTACTGTGTGCATAGCGTGGGCAACATATTTGCATTATTGCTGTAAACCTACCTGGAAGTGCTTTGAGGTACCTGAAGGGACACTTTATGCTTCGTAATTTGAGCACAGTCCTAAATCCTGGACTTTCCTTGCTAAAATGCTTGTTTTCCAGCTCTCATTTGTTACTGCAAGGGCTACTTGGCAAACATTATTCTGCTGAGGCTGCACACTCAGCATGAGACTCATCTTTGATAAAGCACACAGAGCTGTAACTTAGTATGCGTGCACATATGCATATACACACCACTTACAAACAAACATCTTGTATAGGGCTTGGAATAAATCATTAGTGCACCTTTTCCTTATCCATTGTACACTATGGTAGCTTGCTAATGAACATGTCTCTTTGCTTTGCCTGAATGCCTGTGTTAAAGTAGCGTCTGAATGCTGCTGGACATTAATCACATGCGTGGAAACAAGCCAAGCCTGTAAGTTCTCCTTAAAATGCATGTCTGCGACTGCAGGCATGGTCCTTTTGTATGCACTGCTCTGGGGCCACTTGGCCATTTTCCTCACCACAAAAACACACTTTTTCCTCTGTGGGTCTACAACCACATTGACTGTTGAATCTTTCCTCAATAAATCACTGCCTCCGTTGGCTTGGTGGCCTGGGACAGTGGCAAGTGTCAAGATTTGAAAAGAGTTTTGGGCAAGATGTACACATACACGCAGACAAAAGCACCTACACCAACTATACAGGACTTTATTACTGTGGGCAGTAAAACACAGGTACACACATGCGGTATATACACTCTGACATGTATGGATACACTAAAGAGTGACCCTGGCAATAGATGCCTCTCCAGGGGAACGAAGAATAGGCAAGGTGACTGGACAGATAGGCTTTTTGCATCCTTGTGAGCGCTGTGAGACCTCTGGCACACAATGAGCCACATTGATAGCATCATCAGGAGACAAAAAGCCACGGGAAAGGGCTTGAAACGCAAATGATTTAAAATGATGTTGAAATATGTATATAAATATGTATGCTGGTATGGTGAAAATGAACAGCTGCATACCTGGAGAAGAAGCTTTGTGTGGCTAAGTGTTACAAAGGACAAAATTTGCTAATAAACCTATAAAACAAACTGTAGATTAGATCATTAAATAAAAAAACAAAACAAACGACACTGCCAGAAATAAGGGCAAATTAAGGAGGAAGCATTCTGTCCCAGGATCATCTTAAACATTTCACAGCGCTCTCGGTAATGACCCATCTCTTTGACCACACAGAAGTCATCAAACACGACTTTTATTAAGACTGGGGAAACACTGAGGCCTGCAGTGGCTGAAGCTGTGCCACAGGCTGGGGTAATTTGGCCCAGTCTGATCTCGGTGATTCCTCACTCTATCACGCACTGCAGTAAACCCTGCTGCCCCTCAAGGGTCCAATGAAAGAGGAGCACTCAGGAGAGAGCTACTTTAATAAAAGCCCTCCTGAACTTAACTATCAGTGTCAGGTACAGGAGAGCAATTATACCACAACTGTTCTCGCTCTCTTTTTCCTGTTCCTACTGCCCCCACCCACCACCTCACTTGATCGCTATTCTCTTTGTTTTCTTACTGATCAGCTCCTTTTAGTCACACCTCCCCTCCCCTCACGCTCTCACACTTTCTTTAGTGTTCGCCACTTCTTACATGTGAAAAAAAACCTCCTCTCAATTTTTGCACTTTTAATTGCATCCATAATGACTTTCTCTAATGTGTGTAACCTGCACTCTGCCAGCTACGCAATTGCCATTACCTGTTCTATCTGCTCAGACTTGCAGAAGAAGCAGCACCACCACCAGATGTGACCTCTAAATCCACCAAATGGAAAATCAGGAGTAAGCTCTCCCATAAGCATTGTCTTTCTTCCCGAAGCCAGTGATGCCTGACATAGCAGGCTGCTCATCTCTCACACACAATGTCTGTCAGCCGTTCTAGGGTTAAGCCTGGACTCTTGCGTGTATTGCGCTGCCCCTAACAACTCAAGCTTTACTCACTTTAAAACTGATTCCAGTGACAGATGCGCTCTCTTGTTCTGCAGACTGCAAAATGAACAGGTAGAATAAGCTTTGTTTCTAGAGTTTAAAATTTCCAAGTATAAAAAGACTGGCTGGAAATCAACAGCTGATCATAAACAACATCCATTAAAGGGGTATTATAATAAAGACATACAAGATAAGGCTGCAATCCAAGTCAAGCTGTTGGACAGCTAATGGATTAGCTAATTAATTTGACTAAATGAGTAAGCACTAATCCTCTGTCGTTGGCTGGAACTCGCGGAGTAGTTTTTTGTTGTGTATTAAGGCCAGTGCACTCCAATTCATAGCATATGGAGATTACATTTTCTTTAGCCCAGATGTTGGGATGCAGCTTTAGCCACAGTGCAGTACAGAAAGATGTGATATCCTTTGTGGTGCTCACACCCATAAAAAAAACCAAAAACCACTGACTTTGAGTTGTTTGTATTGGTCTATATCTGGGATTCTCAAGATACACCCACCAGGCAGGTAGCGGTCCTCGGTAACATACACTAAGGTACATTTCATTTATCGTTGTTGGCAGAAAATGACAAAGGAAGCTTTTTGATTGAATTTCTTTAAGCCTCGTTCAGCCATCAGATTAAACATTTCCAGTGTACACAAATAAAGCTGGGGTCAGGACAACTCTAAAATGGTTAAAAACCTATAAATCAGCAAATACCAACAGAGGAACCAGGTCTGACCAAATACGTTTCATATAATAACCAAATATTTTTAATGTGTGAATTTTTCTGGCTGTATAAACTAGACACTCAGTTACCGAACCTTTAATAACTTTGG
This sequence comes from Perissodus microlepis, assembly GCF_051167445.1. Lineage (NCBI taxonomy): Eukaryota > Metazoa > Chordata > Actinopteri > Cichliformes > Cichlidae > Perissodus > Perissodus microlepis. The sequence goes on from NC_140465.1 coordinate 9,978,267, forward strand.
TCTATATTGTGTAGCACTGTATGCATTTAATGCATTTAATAAGATGCCACTATAGATGGTAGGGTGTGAGGTAACATCTCTTTTAGAGCTCAGATGAAACAAGCTTTTCAAAATCTTGGTTTTGAAACTAAATCCATTGAAGAGCAGCTGGATTTTTAATCTTACCTTTCATTGTCCGATTTCGATGGCTGGGGTTTGCTGTCAATCCCAGGGAAACTGTTCATATCCACATAGCCATCATTCTCATTGCAGGGGACTGTTGAACGGTTTGGATCCTCAAAAAACTCAGTAACAGTGTGGGATCTAGTGGGTCTGCCTGGGATCTGGATGTTCTCATAGTCTGAGCTCATGGCTGGGATGTTTTCGTAGTCTGAGGTATCTGCACTGGGGAACGAGATAGAGCGGGGTTTGGTCAAAGGCAGTGGCATGGCAGAGCGGCGAGAGCGCTCCTCGAAGGACTCCACTCTAGAGACGCTCCTGCCATAAGCTTTGGGGTCTCCTTTCCTCCTGTGCTGGTCTTTATAAAGGAGAAATGTGGATGGGAGGTCTGAAGGACGCTGCTGAGGTTTCACCATGCGGGACTGGGGCTGAGGAGAGCTCCCAGTGCTTCTGCGATCAAGCTCGATGACTCTCACTGGACCGTGGTGGCTTGACTCAGAGGAAGAACGCGAAGAGCGGACACTTCCATCACTGAATCCCTTTGAATCTGTCTTTTTCTTGAACTTCAGAGCTAAAAAGCGCTTAAAGGAGGACTTCTTCTTCTTCGGTAGGTCACTGGGTTCGTGTTGGATGAGGAGGGATGGGGAACTCTTGGTAACTGGTCTTTTAGTGATGTAAGCCAGCTCAAATGGTGGAGGGATGTCCACTAGAGAAGTTGGTGTGGAAACACCACTGGAGGACTGATGGCTACGCTGGGAGAAACTTCCAGAAGAAGTTATCATACATGGAAGGGAAAGGGTGTCATCCTTTCTCTTCATCCTGATTTCATCTTTCAATGATTGACCCATCTCAAGTGGGCTGCTCAAGGACACGTCTGGGCCATCTGCAGACCGTGAGTATAACAAGAAGCGGCGAGACTTCATAGATGGAATCACACAGTTTATACCTGCTTGCTGGGGGTGGCTGGTAGACTCACTGTTCTTGTCCAAGGACACCGTGTAGTAGTCATGGGTCTGGTATTCCGTCCCTGTCTCCTCTGGTACCGTTTCCGGGACATAACCAGGAACTTTCCCAGAATAGGATCGTGATCGAGTGACTATTGTCTTTCGATCAAGTGTCACAAAATTCTCCCCTTCTGAGTCAAACCCTGCCTCTTCATAAATATGCTCTTCACTATTGGAGTCTGTGTCTTCATAATAAGGCACAATATGGCAGTCCAGTTCCTCTATGTCTTCTTCAAAGGCCTCGGTCGTGTGGGCAAACACCACCCTGTTCGTTAGCTCTGGGGTTCGGCCCAGGTCTAGGTCAGCTGGCACTGTGATATTACACAACCTGAGCCGAGGCTGGCAGCTTTTTCTTTGGCTGCGCAGAGCCTGCTCTCTTTTGGCGTTTCTTTCTTTTGCACTTTTTACTCGGAAATGCTTCTTTTCCTCTGCTTCCTCTTCATCGTCATCACCTATCTCGATGTAATCCTCTGATGAGACACACTCTACCTGCTCAAGGTCATCGTCTTTAGGGCAGAGTGAATCATCAATGTTTGCATACTCATCTGCTGACTCGCTGTCCTTTGCTTTTTCTTTGTGCTCGTTTGACTGTTCAGTGGCCTCATCGATGTGCCCCAGTTCTGAAAGCGCCTGCTTATCCTCCAACTTGTCCACATCATCTGATGACACATAGTAAGGTTCCTGGTTAGAAGCATAGCCTGTTGTGTGCTCTTCATCTGTGGTAGAAGGCTTCCCATCAGTATCATCCTGATTCCACTCAGGGTCAGCAGTGTCAGTCACATCTCCCGGAACAGCTTGTATGACAGAGTAAGGCCCAAACACATCCTCCGTGCTGGATGTGAATCGGAAACAGCCGGAAGGATCCTTGGTTGCCCGTTCTGGTTGCCAGACCTCGGTGTCCCCTGTTTCAGCTGGGTCGCATGACTCACATGTATCACTAGCATCGTCTGTGGGACCAATCACATCGTAGGGATATTCCTCAGTTACAGTTGGAAGCATGCTGAATCCAAAGGCAAACCCTCCACCTGTCAGTTCATTCTCATTTATAAGTGAGTCATCGTGCAGATGCTCGTCACTTTCTTCACTGACTTCCTCCTTCGGTTCACTGTTGTTGAGTGACTGGGTTTGATCAGTGTCTGATTCCTCTAAAGCTTCATCTGAGTGTTCTGCAGGCTCACAAAGTATTTCAGTCTTTTCAGTTAATCTCTTCTCCTCTACTTCTTCATCCTCCTCTCCTGCTTCTTCTTCTGTTTCAGTTTGAGAAGGTGCTGGTGTATTCTCATCATCATCAGTGCGACTGCCATCTTCAGGGGAGTTCAAGTCAGTGTCATCATTTTCATTCTCAGTAGTGTCAACAGTGGAAATATCATCTGCTTTGACTGTGTCATCAGAGCCGATGCTGTCTACATCACCGTTATTATCTAATATTTCTTCTTCATTTTCTGATTCCTTTTTAGTTTCTGTCTCTATTGTGTCCCCTTTGTCATTATCCCCTTCCTGTGCCTCACTTTTCTCCTCTTGGTCCTGATTTTCCATTTCATGGAGCTCTTCAGTCTCTCCATCAGAATGAGCCACATCTCCATTACTGAGACTCTGCTGAGCACAGGGCTCCCCCTGTGGGTAAGGCTCATACAGGGGTCTGGGCTTGGGGGCAACAGGAGGTTTTGGACCTTTGACAGTGGGACAAGGCCTCGACATTAGCTTGGACTGCACTTTGATGGCGAGATGACTGCGGACCTTTGGTCGAGGGACTTGCAGCGGATTTTGAAAATCTGAAGAAAGTGAGAAAATTTAAAGAAATTAGTGACGCAAATAATATTTGCCATACTTTGCAAGCTTGCGCTGAGATAAAACATGTGGCTTCTGCTGCTGTGTACACTGCTAAGAGGAAACCTTGTACACTGTAGTTGTCAGTGACACGCAGAAAGCTGCAGGGGACACAATCAGCAGGAAAAATAACAGAGCCACAGGGTACTTAGAGAAGGAACAATAACATTTCCCATCTAGGAAATGACACATGCAGATTGGCCAGTTAAAGCAGGATTAGATAATGATGGGCTGATTACGGTGAAAACTTTTCAACTAAATTCATAAGAATTCTTCACACTGCCATATGTGTATTTAAACAATCTCATAAGGTATGATTAAGGTGGTTATACCTATAATAACTTTATTTTTTTACTATTAAAATGAAGTAGGTGTTAAATTGTGTTAAGTCAGTGAAGAGCAATGCTTGTGAAATTTATAATTCTAATGAAACACACCCATACTTAACAAAGTGTGTATACACCCCTGGTCTCTTCCTGTTATTTAGTACCTGCCCTGACGCACATCCTATTAAACCCTGTGTGCACCCTGGTTATCTCTTAGTGTTCCCTCTCTCTCTCTGTGTGCCAGTGCACTCTCCGTCTCGTTTATAGCATATTCTTCCAACACTTTGACTTTTTTTCAGTAATGAAAAAAAAAAAAAGAATTCCAGGTTCATTAATCAGGCCAGCCGAGACAACATGAAGGACTCCACGCAGGATAGGGAAAGGACATTAACTACACCCCCCCATCATTCCTCCATAAACCTCTTTAGGAGTACATATTTTCACAACACAAATGCACTTCCTTCTCGCCATTCTTCCCAAACACCCAGAAACACAAGCGCATATGTAAGCACACACAGTTTTTCTTTTCTTTTTTTTCCTGAAAGAGTGTGTCAAAGAACAATAAAAGAGGAAGAGAAAAAACAAGGATCCCAGTCTGACAAAGCAACCGACTGCAAACAACAGGATATGGATTACGCAACAAGAATTCAATTAGAACAAATGCTTGAAAAACAAAGGAAGAGATAGACACTGGGACCTTGACAGTGCCAAACTCTCAGGATATGATTTCAGACTGAGTCCTTATTATGAATACCAACCATGAAAATCACACCGAACCAGCCTAAAATCTAAAGCGAGGAGGCTGTCATACAGAAACTGATAATTACTGCTGAGATTCTGTTTGAAATTTTTCACTTAAACTGCACCCGGTTACTAACTTTCTTTCTTTCTTTCTTTCTTTCTTTCTTTCTTTCTTTCTTTCTTTCTTTCTTTCTTTCTTTCTTTCTTGAAGGCTAAACCTTTCAGGACAGGTGACCTTTTATCGAGAACAATTGCTTTGTGCACTTTCATAGAGATGGATTATAATCCTAATTCCAAATCTAATACTATAACAGGACATTTTTCCTAGTGGAGCCCTCCACTGGGAACTGGTCATAACGGGTCTGTGATTTAAACCACTCAAAAAGTGTTATAAACAGATAATTCACATGAAAAAAGATCAGTAGACGTGTGACCAAACTATCAAACTAACTAAAATGTAACGGACCAGATCATTTCCAGTCATACAATGAAAATCATCCTGTAACGTGCAAAGCAAGTAGGTGCAATATACCTCCAGGCACCATTAACCAGATTCACAGTTTAACACTCTTGCATTAACACACTTTTCATCATGTAAAACCAAAAGTTGCCTTTCTGGTGTGTTCACGCAAAGCTTAAATATTTCACAACCAACCTGCGTTCATTCTTGGACATCATCATACACGGTAAGCGAAAGTTATCCTCATTTTTGCCCACACGCCGATCGTGCCTCTCCAAATGACGCGGAAACTTAATCCAAACGCATCGCCGGAGAATCAAGTTGTGGAGGAAGCGGAGCAGAACATGTCATCTTTATCTTCTCCAGTGGTGGTCGACTTGTGCAAGGTGCCTCTTCTCGCAGAATGAGCAGCTGAGCTTTGAGCTCGAGTGCTGATGCTACAACGGACGCTGCTGTGTGGAAACGGGAGGTGCTTCCTGGCGCTTCCTGAGGCAGGATTACAGAGCGCAGCGCGGACTCGAGGCGCGATCCAGCCCCACTCAAAATGCACTGCACACCAATTTCTCTCAGCTACTGTGGAAGTTTTGGCACTGACGAATCAGTGTACTTCACCACACGAGTGGCCGTCCTTTGCTCCACATATGCGTTTAAATGTTGCCATACAGACCAGCAGGGTCAGATGGAGTTGAGAGAGATTTGTTCAGTAAATATGAAACTATAAGCCACAATTCATCTTCAGCACCGTATCGTCCCGATGGACAGCTTTAAATCTGCAGATACATTTTTATTGTTTTTTGCATGGAAAACAACATCTGTTCTTTGTGTGTGTGCGTGTGAGGTGTCTTTTCATTGACATGTAACTGATGACAGTTGGAAGATCCACAAAGTTAGATAAGCTGTTCAGCTGTGTCGCTGCATACTTGTCGTGCTTGGAGCATCACTGGATTATCTAATCAGAAATGAAGCAGTTTTTCTCCAGTGTGTTTTGCTCATGGAGCATTTCCTGAACTAGAACAGTGCATAGAAAGGCTCCTAAAAGCAGTTTCCAAAAACAGTTTCTCTAGGACACCAAAGCTTTTGCTATTGGCTGGGCTTCCTGGCCCGGCATCTGTGGCATGATTGAATGAATGCAACCCTTTAAAAACCTCTCTTCATAACAGGAAACTGCTCTCCCAGTTTCCTGCACAACAGGCACCACTTCCTTAGCAACAGATGGGAAAGGTTGGTAATGTTAACCCCTTAGGTAACCTCCAACAAATATGATTGACTGGTGCTCTGCAGAGCACGATGGTTCGAGGAATAGAAAAACTTCAAACAGCTTAAAAGTGGGGCTCATGGTGGGATTCCAAGGACACCTTGTGAAACATGGGGGGACTGGGACCATAGCCCACTTAGGGGTCTCTGATTTGACAGCTCCCAATGCTGGTTAAATGCCCACTCTTAGAATAGGAGTAGCTCACCTCTTTCTTCCTGCTTTTCTACCCACTTGAAGGTCAAACAAAGCGGCATACCTCAGGGATTTCTACAGCGCAGTTGAAGTGGATAGTGATAGAGCAGAGAAGCACAATGAAAGAATCATCTAGTGTATCACCACAGGGCTCTGGTCTTCACTGCTGCGCTGGCGTACAGACCCATACATTATACACACTGGAAAATTCCCATTCCAGATGGTTTGGTGCAGAAGGGACCAGACTTTGCTGCAGGTGCAAAGAGAGTGTTCATGTCATAATGACTCCATGTTATCTTTGCTCTTCTGTGGGTCGTCTAATTAAGAAATATAAAATAAAATTACTGTTTGCTATTATACAATTCCTGAATTATTAACTGTATCACCATAGAGGATGTTAAATATGAGATTATTTCACTTGGAAATGTGACCGCAGCATTTGCTGCAGTAATTAAACTCTTTATTTGTGTATTATGCTGACTAATGTATTTTGCAATACGGTACAGCAAAACAATTTGATCACTGTGACTCAGTTGTTCCGCTTCCAATTGTTAGATTGTGATGCTGTAAAAAAAACATAAATAAAACTATTGTGGTATGCTGAAGCCAAGATTTTTTTTTTGTCAGTAGTAGCACATTTATAGCTGCCATAAAGCAACCTTTTGTTTTTCAATTGGATGACTAAAGATAGCTCCAGTCTGGTCTTTTGGCAGTACCAATGTGCCACTCTCAAGAGTATTTTATTCACAATTGGTGCGCATGACCTTTTTTTTTTGTGCTTTCATTTGAGCAAAATGTGTTTTGCTTTTGCTGGGTGTGCAAATAGAACCTGTCAAGAGTATTGTGTCATGCTCTTGCAGAAAAGAATGGCTTCAGTAGTAAATATCTCCACCAGATGTGGCACAGACGGTCAAAACATGTTTTTGGATGGAGGACACAAATTTCCTGGACAGCCTGTGGCGGTGCACTGCGCTCTATCACCCCACCTGGAACATGGCTTGACTGGAAGAGAGAAGGGGGCAACGGTGATATTATTGAGAAAAACACGCTGTAGTAGCAGAAAAACAAACTGACTTGATCTCACCCCGCACTCGCCAGCACACCCAACACCAAACAGGAAAAGGATTGGGCAAAGGGGTCAGCAACTTGTTCCCAGAGCTGACACAATCCATAACACCTGCTTTACAAGCAACTCACTAGACTCAGTGGATGGTTTGAATGCATTTAGTCCTTTGAGAGAGCAGCGAGATATCACAGTTTAATGCAGCTGGTTGCTAGAAAGCACATGTGTGACACAGATATGTGTGTCAACGAAAGAGAAACTTTTGCACTGAATAATTTTCCAAGAAAGCAGAGCAGTGAATTAAGCGGCCATGCAGTCAAACTGCAGTGCATTATTGATTAATGTGATGCTTGAGAACAATCAGGCAGAGGTCTTTCACCCTTTAAAGCGACCTCTAACACCTTTATAATTGGAAGGCAAAGCGTTTGACTCCTGCAGCGGATCGAACAATCATCGACGTGTTTTATTGATCCCCAACTGTGAACCAGTAAGGACAACAGTGCTCTTCAGAGACTTTTGAATAGACTCTGATTTTGAGACTTCACAGCAGACGTGGTGAATATGACAGGACAACAGACTTCATTACAAAATGCGAGGGGAGATTATTTCAGGATTATTTTTCTTTTTTCCAACAACAGTGGCAAGACAAAGAAAAAAAAAAATCATGATTCATTATTAAAAATGAGCACATCAGTGTCTCTTGAAGCCATCTCGAAATTTTTATGCCTAAAATACACACAAAAAACATTTTTTGCAATCTGAAAGAAAACCCTGCTGTCAGCAGTGTTTCCTCCAACTCTTCCAACAAGGCAGACCCCATCTCCAAATTCCCTCCACTAATTTTGCTTGCACACACAGATACATATATATATATATATATATATATATATATATATATATATATATATATATATATATATGGCTATAATGCATGTATAAATGCAGCTGAGCTTTACAATAAGCAGACAGACCCTGGGCATCAGCACAAATAAGCAGCAAATACAGGTTTCATTCCCCAAAGGGCCTTTAGGAGTCTACAACACATCAATCAGACTACCTCGTATCATCGCTGACATCTGAACAATAAAGCACATTATATCAAATTTAGGAATATTCAAGCTCTGTTACTGTTTCGGATCTGTCCCTGCCACACTGTAAATTTCATGCTCTCGTAAGCACTTTGTAAAAATGCCACATAAGTTTTCCAAATCATGATTGAGTGGTGCGTCAGTGGCGAATTAGGTCATGCTATCTTTCAGAAGGTCTGTTTGTGTTAAGTCTAGGCTACTCAAAGATAAAGTGAAAGCACTGTTGCATTCCCAAAAAAAACAAAGTATTATTGCTCTGTAGTAAAAGGCCATGGCTCTGGAACAATAGCTGTCATATTGTCGTTAATTAGCCTGAAGCCCAGAGACTAGGCCAGACCCTGATAATGGATGAATTTGTTATTCTTTTTTCTATATTGCAGTGGAGGCAAAAACAGTGCACCACTCAAGGAGTTCTATAAAAAGGAGCATCTGTGTCCTCAGAGGCCTTTTATTGTGACAGACTGATGAGTTATTGTCTTTATCTCTGCAGGTTCTTACCGAATTATATATTTCCGTAATCTGTGCAGCGTGCTTTTGTTTATCGCTTTAATAGCGCTCAACACTGAGGTCCCATGTGGCAATAATAACATGAATTCCCTGGACGGGATCCGCTCTGAGCACGTAAAGGCGCGTGTGTGCATGTGCTGTGCGTGTTCATGCAATTATGTGGCGTACATGTCTCCACACGAGCACGCATGTGTTGTGTGCTATCCACTGTGACCAGTCTGCTTGTGTATGCCACTAAAGGAACTGGAGAGAAAACAATAGGATCGTGAAAAAAAGTCCCGAGCCAGAATTTACTCTTCCTGTGAGTGTTTTCACATTTCTCAGCCAAAGGAGACTGGGAGGATGCAGATACTCCTGCTAGTGAAACACACGTCTTTGGCAGAGCTTTTATATAGTCTCACGCAAGTCTGGATGAAGGTGCAAGCACATTGTGCATTGAGTTATGCAACAACGTGGAACACAAGAAAGGATTTCATTTAACCCCATGGACAGCAGTCTGATGTATTAGAACGGCCATCATTAGCTAGAGTGCCTCCACTCCAGTTTATTTTTGACAATACGTCAAAGCTGCAAATGAAAATATCATGCTTTAGGCTGCTTGAAGCTGTCGCATAAATAAGGAGACACATCCTGTTCAATGGCAGCACTAAAACATACGTCAAATCTCTGATAAATATAAATGAGCACTATTCATTCCAAGCAAACGCCTGCACATAAACTTTTTGTTTCAACAACAATGGTAGCCACATACGCACGTTACAGCAACAACATATAACATATCAGCGGGGCTTTCCACTTTCTTCTGACAATGCACCTTTCAAGATATTGTCCTCGTGTGCAGATACGAGTGACCGATGTCTGCGTGCATGCGTGTGTGCGCTCAGCCCTCCATTATCCAGATAGCTGCATCAGAGTGTGTGGAAAACACAGATGGCTGTTGCTTTTGCTTCTTGTGTGACCTTTTACACAAAGATAACAGGGTGGTCTCTTATCCCCACGACCCCTCCCCCTCTTCCCCCGAGCCCCCCAAAAAACAGCGAGGCCTGGCAGCTCAGACAGAGGACTTCCTCCCTTCGAGCTGTCTGACAGAACAATATCAACAGCCAGCGCCACAACCTTCCTTTTGTGTCTCCAGTAGGCTTTTGTTTTGGAATAATTAAGTCCTTTCTAATCACGATGGGTCCCTAACTGACAGGATATGAGAGATCTAGAGTACATTAAAACAAGATTAGGTTCAGGTAATGATGTATTTAAACTATCTGGTCATATATACATGCATTTTTCACTGGCATTAGACACACTGTTCCCATCACTGCAGTGCACTGCAGTAAGCTTAAGAGCCTGAAACTGATATAAGATTGTTTTATAAAAGTTGCATTGCATTTTTCCTCTTATAATTTGTAGTTTTTAAAAAGAACTGGCACTTAAATATCACTTTATTCTAATTAACACTATTAACACTATAAGCTACATTTATCAATAGATTCATAAATCAGTTTAAGCACTTTCTCTCACACACACTCACACTGCCATGGATGCATCTGTAACAATTCAGTGTCCAGGATTTTGCCCACTTCAACATGAAAACTGAGCAACAGTTTTCTCATTTACCATCTTTTACCAAACATCAGTTGATGGAGATATCAGATTTATTTATGCAATTACTCCAAGTCTACTCATCATAGTTTGCATCAGGCAACTTTTGCTCTCTAAAGGAATTTCGTGAGGGTTATTTTGCCCTTTTTACACTGCAAACTGATGCACAACTTCCCTTCATATCACCGTGACGCTCCCATTGGCAGGACATTACTTCCCTGGAGCACTGGCATTTATCTGGAAACACAAGGTGACTACACCAGAGCCTGTTACCATGTAGACTTGAATTGAGAAAAAACTTGACTTTGAGTCTTCTTTGTTTTTCAATCCTAATAACGTCCTTTTTTATGCTGTTTTTTACTTTTTCTTTGTTCTTCGTTTTATCTCTTTCTCATGAACAAACACCCAAGGGGCAAGAGCGGTTTAGCTGTCCTGTCTCTGGTCAAAAATTTTGCTGAGGTGGTTTCAGCTGGGGCTTTCTGTGTATTCTCACACACAGAGAGAGCCTCGGGGGAAGAGTGTTGTTGGAGGGGGGTGCACAGGATGCTTCATATACAAACTGGAGGGTTTTCGACGACATCAGCACAAACAAAGCACGTTCAATTTTCAATTATGGAACACCGCAAAACCAGTCAAGTGTAGAATATGCAGGAGCATATATATGTGATCATGTTAAAATCATAATAGCAGCGCATAGGTCACAACATCGGCTCAGCAGTTTGGTTAAACTAATGATTATGAAAAAAGAATCTTTTGCAAATTGTGTCTAAAACTAATTTGCAACAGCAAAAATCCTTTTAATTACAATGTTAGTATAATTTGATAATTTTTTTTAGCTGGAACAGAAAATGTTGTTAATTTATGCATTTCACAAGTTGCAAAAATATCAGTACTGAAAATACAGATATAACGCTCAATGACAAACTTTTGAAACTATAAATAACTGGTGAGACCACAGCACTCTGCAGTGTTGTATGAATCATAAAGATTGTGGCTTGGCTTAATTCTGAAAATATCCACAGCAACCGGACACACTGTTTATTTGCATTAATCTTAAACAGGTTATGATTCTTTCCATATGCATTAGCCTTTATCTATAAAACAAACAAACATTTGTGTGCCAAAATCAAACCACAATCCAGTCACTGACTATGTTGCCATCTAAGCATAATTGGAAGCACAGCTTGTAAATTTTGGCTATAGGGCGACTGTTGGTGACAAACAGGGGAAGGAGAGTGCACTTAAAAGAACATTATCTGAAAGTGATATCTGCCCCAGGTGACAGGTGTCAGTCAGCAGCTATTGCTACTATATAGTGTTTCCATAGCAACATGGAGGTTAAAAGGGTGAACTTTGATACAAAGAACCACATTCGATCGTTACTGTCGTCACAACGCATTGGCTTGGTGATATTGTGCTGTCATTATTTGGAGCAATGAAAATCCTTCTTGCACGCTCTCCTGGGACTCACTTCTCTCCTCACCCCTCATTGACCCAGTGGCCATTGTCTGCAATGCCCACACACTTGAGCGTGGTCTAAGCTCTGCTGTGTTGTATTGCCTTATGAATCCAACACTGTGGCGCCAGAGCAATAACAAAGATTTAGATGTCAGGTGATGGAGCCACTTTAGGCTTAAGTAGGTAATAAAGATGTATCGCTGTGAAAAAAAAGTGTGTCCGTGTCAAGAACGTAAAGGCTGAAATATCTGTTTATAATTCATGTGTCTGTGTGTGTGCGTAGGCAAACAGATATTTTATCTATTGTTTCATTGTCCTCTAATGAGGTTAAGCGGCACCTAGATGCAGAGCACAGGTGAGGTCATTGCCAGACAGCCAGACAAAATAATTCGGAGCATTCATATATGTCACTTTTTTAATTCAGTCGAGCTTACGTCCTTAAGAAGCCAAATTCAACCCAAAGTACTAAGTAGTAAATGTGCAAAAGTCTCCAGCAAACCCTTATTCCTTTAAAATTTTGGTTCCAAGGAGCCATACATTCTTGAATTTTTTTGAAGTGGGCTCCATCAAAAGGCCTCAAGGCTTTATGAAGGTCTTCCAAAGTTCTTCTTTTAACGTTGGGTGCTTTGTAACTCATTTTCAGTCCAGTGCCTATACCAGACCGTTTTTAGAGGAATGTTTTTTTTTTTTCATTGTTTAACACTGACCTATGAACTATTCAAATATTAAAAAAGAAACCTAACTCAAGGGATGAACCACTCTACACATAACAGACAACTTAGCAAATAACCAATTTTCAAATTGTATATTTAGGTAGCCTGTTGCAAAAACACATCATTTGTTCCCAATTTTTTGAATCTATGAAAAATGCCAAAGATAACACAGTTCGACAGGCAAACGATCAACAAACAGCCATTAGCCAAACTCTTGGCATGTCTTGGCATGGTCTGCAGCAGAGCCATTGTTAAGTAAGGGAAATGGGGATAAAAGGCTGAGGTATGCCAAATTACACAAGAACTGGACTGAAAATCAGTGGAAACACATCTTATGGGGTACAATTTTGGGTTCAAAGTCATCAGCTGTTGCCAGTATGTCCATGGGAGGTTCAATAGTGAGTGTCTACAGCCAACTGTAAAACACAGTGGAGGCTCTGTCATGGTTTGGGACTGTATTTCAGTCAGTGGTGTTGAGGATCTTGTCAAAACTGAGGAATTATGAACACAGAAAAGTGCCATCAGACTTTAAACCACCATGTAATACCATCTGGAAAGCATATGTTTGGCATTACAATGATCCCAAACACACTGCCAGTGCAGTAAAAGCATATCTGGAGAGAAAAAGACACCACGGAGCACACAATTAGTCAAGGATTGGCCTCCCCTGACCCCAGACCTTAACATTACTCAAGCAGTGCGGGATCTTCTTGTCAGACAATAGAGCAAATGGAAGGCAATATACAAAAACCTGAAGGCTGTTACAATTGTTTCTATGTGTATTTGCACATTTTTCAATCATCCATCACCTATTTCCCATTATCCTTGCAAAAAGAAGTCACGAGTGGCTCAAGACTTTTGCACAGCACTGTATCTAACTGAAATACATTTTATAATGGAAGTGACACCCAGACCAAACTAAAATGACTGAATGAAATGTGGGCGATCACATTAGATATAGCTCTTTTTCGGGGCGCAAAGCTGTCGTTATCATCATCAGAGACTGAGTGAAAAAGCTATTTGTGTATAGCTTGTATCCTACATTAAAACGATTCAGCCTTGGAGTGAGTTGTGTAAGACGTCAGTGTTGTAAGTCATAATATTTGAATACTCCTATCATATGTATCATTTCAAAATGTAGCTTCAAGAGTATCACTATCAAAAAAATGTAATTACTTATCAATTGTTTTTACATTAAAATGAAAGTGATAAAAAAAAGTAACATTTAGAAAAGTACAAGCATCAGTGCTCTTTCCATTGTAGCAGCCATAGGTCCCCACTGTGAGAAAATCTGTGTCTTCAAGCAGTATGCACATTTTATGAGCTCCATTAAAAAGTTTGTGCTAACACCGACATAAAGAGGCCATAAAATGCACGATATCATCCTTGGGGCAACCCTCGCTATTGGATTCCTGTTTTCTCAGGATGGACACATGCTTATTGTGCTAAACCAAACCTTGCTCTCTTTAACACCTTTCAGCGCTTTTCCCCTTCCTGCCTTTGGGATGTGTATTTGTGTGTGTACATGCGGGGAAGCGGCCCACATTTTATCTACAGTGGCACTTTTCATTACTCTCATAAGGTGAGGTCAAAGGGTCAGGTCTTACAGCGTGGGTGCACAAGTATTGTCAGTGAAATGAGATGTAATATGTGGCAGAGTAGTTTTTATATATATATATATAAAAGTGGCTTTGTGGCAGACACTGAGCCGAGCAGATGGTGACAGGCAGGGAAATGAAGCTTTAGGTGACAGCTGAGATGGAGCAAGAGATGTCTCAGTCAGATAGATAACAGCAAACAGCAGAGCCGCTGATCCCTGCAGAGACCGTCAGCGGAGCGAAACATAAATCACAAGACAGACACATTTACACTTGTAGGCAACGTGGTGACCAGACAGGCGAACAGAAATTTTCATCAGAGACGTGCTTTGAACATTTGAGATATCAAATTTGATGATATTAAAGCTAACTTCTAAAACACATTTCCTTTTATGCAGCTGTGACCACCGTCCTAACCTGCGGAGGACAAGGATGTCCCAATCTCATCTCAGATGTGCATCCATTACCGTGTGGAATTATAATGGGACAGAGTCACTACAAGGGCAGAGTCAAACACTAACATGATTATGGTAATGACTGCCAACAGCTACTCCTCCAAGCGCAAGGGAGATGGCACTGAAAAAGCCAATTCCTAACAATTAATCAAAACACATAAGTAGACATAATGTCATTGACTTTCACTCTTGGCAGACAAGTGATTGGTGAATATTGTTGATACCTCTAAAGCTATTCAATCACTGTGATGCAGGTGGTTGGAGGTGGAGGAATTTGGCAGGCTATGATACATCATGTCAACATTTACCTTACACTTTGTAAGCAAATGTAATTAGCCAGTATCACAGTTTCTCAGGTCTCTAGCATGTAAAATGGTTGGTTGCATTTCAGATTTAATTGACCGAAGGTGTTCCTGCTGTGATGACAAACTGCAATTTTCCTCTAATGTGATGTGGAAAACTGCTGAAAATGATGCTTTTAACCGTGTAAAGCAGGAGGGCAGCGAGAAGTTTTGACAGTGAAGAAATAGAGGCTAAATAAACTTGAGTCCTCAGCTATGCTAACAGCTCTGTGAGAGCTACCTATAGAGTGTATATGAAAGATGAATGAAGCCACCATGAAATCACCCACTAATTCCTGCACTCCACCTCTTTGTCCAGAAGTGAGGCCTAGCGTGCAACTGTTGGCTACAGATGCCTTTGTCAGCACACCGGTCAATCAAAGCCCAACTTTAGCCCATAGCAAAAATTCAAATGGATGAGTTCTTTAAGCATCTCCTTAGGAGTTATTAATTATTAAAGAGGAAACTATTCACTGAGGTTAAGACCTTTTTATATCACTTGGTAAACTTGCTATTAATGCTGTTAGCTTGGATATTTTAACATGGGAATTTCTGGGGACTGACTTATTTTTAGAGCCAGTCCCATGTGACCAAGGACCTGCAGCTTTGCCACTTAAGCAGTGGTTTAATTTTTCAGTTCTGGGAACTAACGCTTGACTTTCAGTCATGCTAGCAGCCCTGTGAAGTTGCACATGCACAGCTAAGCTTTGAGCTAAATGCTAACATGGCAGGAAAGGTAATCTGTCAACATGTTGTTTATCTTAGTTTAGAATGACCAGAAGGGATGGAAATTATTAGAAATAGATTAGTAAGAGAGGCAAAGATGAGAAGGTTTAGACATGCTGAGTTGAGAGACTGTGGATATATGGACAAAGAAAGTTAAAGATGGAGCTACCAGGCAGGAGGAAAAGTGGAAGACCATGGAAAAGATTGGATGTAGTGACGGAGGACATGCAGAGGGTTGGTGTGACAGAAGAGGAGGCTAAGGATGGATAAAAATAAAAATTTGTCTTCTTCGTTTGTGCTTCTAGGTTGATCTTTGCTTTTAGTCCTTGGTTCCTTATGATTTTAGTTTCTTTCTATGTCCAGTCCTTAGTCTAAGTCTCATCCTGCGTCTCCTGTCTTGTGTGTGTGATGTTCAGTTTTCTTTCTCCAGTCTCATCAGTCTGATTTTGTTCAGCTGTGTTCCCCAGGTGTGTCCACTCCGTCCCAATCTCCTCTTGTGTATTTATTGTCTGCCTCTCCCTTGGCTCTTAGTTGTGTTCTCCCTGGCTGTAGGTTATGTTCATCTGTTTTCCTTCCAGTCAGTACATCATGTCCTGTTACTGTTTACTTTTGGATTTTGTTTTTTTGTTGTTGTTTTTTTTTTTTTTTTTTTTTTTACCATTTTTACCAGCAATGAAACTGTGATTTTGAGTTTTGTTCTGTTTAGCTGAGTCCTGCATTCTTGGTTGCCACACACTTGCTTAAATGACAATTTGCTGAACACAAAATACAGCCAAGGCAATGTCAATGTCTCTTTGGTAATGACCTTGGGATCAAGTGAAGTGAAATGGACCAGTGTCAGCAGTAATGTAGGCATGTACTCGTCTTCTGAACAAGAGCTGAGTCAAAAGGTGAAGCTTTCAATTTACCAATCTAAATTTCAGCCCTCACCTACAACCATAAGATTAGAGTAATGATTGAAAATGTAGGGTTACAGAGATGTGGCAGAGTCAGCATTAGACTCTACAGTTGACTCTGTGGCAGAGTCAACTGTAGAGTCAGCATTAGAAATAGAGTGAGGCACTTGGACATCCAGACAAAGCTCCCTGTACAGGTGTTACACATTGCTCAAAGGAGACAGTTGAGGTGGTTTGGGAACATGGTCAGGATGCCTGCTGCCCACCTTCCTTTGAAGGTTTGGAGATTATAGATCGCATCTTGCCTAGAAAAGCCTTGCGGTCCCCCAGGAGTATCTCAAAAGGGGTGACAGGTTTAAGTGGAAGATGATGGATGCTCAGTGAGAAACCAAAGAAATCTTGATGATGGTATTAAAGGTTAGAGAATGAGCAAAGAAAATACATTCCATTTAAAGGAGGACACGAATGCTGATGTTATTAATATAGCATTATAAAAATGTCTTGTACACAAGGAGCTTTTATCCTAAAACTAGGCTTATCTGAGTGTGAAGGTTATTAAAGCATCACTTTCCTGGCATGCCATCCTTCTGATTGGGTCTTCCACTGCTCACTAGAGCAGCAGTTACCTGCACTGGGTGTAAAATGCCACCTTTTTTTTTTTCACAGGAACATCCCACCTCAGCACATACGCTTGGTGATCTGTGTGATCAGTCGAACATATGCTTCAATGCAAGTGTTCAGTACTTTGTCCACAGAGACAGATGGTGCTGTCTCTTTTTCACACTCCCTTTCTCTCCCAATCCCCCCCCCCCCCCCTTTCTTTCAAAAAAAAAAAAAAATACATGGCTTTGATTTATGTTCTCCACCCATTAGCAACTTTCTCTTTTCACCCCCTTTCTTTTTAATTGCCACAGTATTTTAGTCTGTCACCACTTTCTCTTTAGGCTTTTGGGTAGGAAATAAGAAAGAGCTATTTGTAAGGTTACAATAAAGCTGTTGTAGTATGTGGCTGCAGGCTTTGAATTTAGTGATAAAGCCTATCTTGTGCTTTTCTACCTGAAGCTGCACCTAAGGGCAAGATTGGCATCTAAGAGGATTTTATATATATGTATGTTTCATATAAAGTACCCTAAATATCTTGAGGGATGTTTCTGTTTATCTTGCTGGTTCCAAGTTATTGAAAACTCTAAAACCACACTAAACAGTAATCTTTTTCCTTTAGCTTCATTTATGTTTCTGTCACTTTCCTCATAGCACATGGTGTAATACTTCAACCTCAATACTGCCATGGGGGATGTGCAACCAAGACACATATGGCTCTTATCAAACAGTATCTGTATTTCAGCGAAGGCCTATCACCACTGCATTATCTGAAGATACCCCCCCCCCCCCCCCCCCACACACACACACACACACACAATATGTGATGTGTGCGACCACATCAGAAGAGAACAAAATTTACTAATCCCGCAGGATGGTCAGTGTGTTGTGGATTTGGTTTGCTCAAGTGGTCTTCAAGTGGGTGATGGTTTGCGTTTATTAGAACTGAGGGAATGGCTTAGTCCTGATGGAGTCCTATCGATCCTCCGTCAACATCCCACATGCTAAATCCTCGTCTTGACAGCTCTGATTGAACACTTTACAGATATTTGCCTGTGGGTTGTGTGTGACAGTTCTACGTTAGAAGTACAAATTGACTACAGCACTTCTGCATTTGTAGTCCAGGTCTTAGGGCCTGAGAGGAGGTTGTGTGGCCTCCATCTTAGTGCAAATGTGATATTGTTGTCTCAGTCTGACTGCCATTGCATGTCTGATATTGTGAAGTCTTGGCCTTGTGAAGAAGACTGTGATTTTTTTACTGATGGACTCAAACTGGAAGCTAAACCAGATACTACAGTCATGTTCAGTTGAATACTGTAGTGTGCTGAACCATTAATTAGTGTTGATATGTTTTTCCAGATTGGTATTTCAGTGAGAAGCTTTCATTTTAGATTGCTAGTGCTTATCAAACAAGCTAATAATGTGCATGTTACGGTCTCCAAAATATAGCATAGTACTAACGACAACCGTCTGTCCCCTGCTGTGTTAATAGATTACTTCACTTTGAAAACAAGTAAATTAACTGTAGGGAGGCAAAATAAGAAACACAAAAAGCAAACAGATACATTAAAAACTAAAGGGCCTGCCCTAGGCTGCTCATAAATTGTTTGCAGTGAAATCTGTGCACTTGTGTCATTTGCCTTTTTTTTTTTCTACATACCTGTGTGCACAAGCTGTTTGTTGTGTAAATGATTTTGACTCCCAGCAGGAGTCTTTTCCTAGTATCTGATTCAGTGAGCTTGCATGTACACTTTAAGTAATGCTGGTTTTGCAATAGTGGTTGCTCCAGAAATGCACCCACCAGGACATTTTAGGAACAAAAACAAATGTGGGATGATGTTTTTAAACCATAAATTTTGTATACGTCTTATTGTCTTCTCTTCAGGGTAGCACTTACTTACCTTTTTCTATCCTTACATTTTATGCCCGTTGTTTATTACTTTCTCTTTACAAGAGACAAACAACTGTTGGCAACTCATAAACTAGGTTTTCAATAAAAAAAAAAAAGGTATCCAACTCCCCCAGTGGCAGAAGATTTCAAGGGCTTCATTTATAATCAAGCATTCTGGTGACTTTGTGCCGACTGTTGTGATCACTGGCAGAACCATTATCTACTTCTACAGAGAGATATAAACTTAATGAGTCAGCATAATCTCATTTTCCACAACATTATTAATCTGTTCCTCTGCAGCTGTTATCAGGAGGGGAAATCTGTTCAAAATGAATGGCTATATCATGCTTGTTGCAGTCACGGTGCAGGGTGTTCGTCGCGTCTCACTAGCTAATAATGAACAAAAAAAGGTATGATATCGTCTGTGAAAAATATATTAGTGTTATGAAACAAGAAGAAACCTAAACTTATACTTTTTGATCTTGTAGTGAAAGACATGAGATCCTAGGAAAAGAATAGCAATATGCTGATTCAGATGAGCTTTAATTGTGTAAATAAGCAGCTGCGAAGTCTTAGTGTCCATATGCACAAAGACAAACATGTGTGTTGAGGGTTAATCTAGCATTGTAGCTCTTCCACCAAATTCAAAAAGTTACCGTGTGCATGAAAATATACTTATAATGGATAATTTGAGATCAAACTGCCTGGCACACCCCTCTCACCCACAGGCGAAGACTACAGCTGTGGGCATGCTGTTTTTGGAAAAGCTGTAAATCCCCACTAGATGAGGTGTAATGAGGGAATGCTGAGCTGATCCCCTCTGTCTGGGCTTAATATGGTAATACCTGCCCCCACAATGCCCTGGCCATGGGCAGAAAATACAAGCAGGATTTACTCTCTTTATTACCTTGGTAGAGCATTTAATTTCCTGGGCATTTGGGTGGGTTTGTGGTACAAGCAGGCGGGTGTCATGACTGGCAATCACTCAGGGTGATGCTGGGAGACAGTGACATACTGAGAGATACAGAGAGAGAGAGAGAGAGAGAGCCTTTGTTTGTTATGTTGAACCACAGCTGCCCTGGGTTGAGAAACGGGATGTGTGCAATGTACACTTGTAGCTGTTAAATATAAATGTGTGGGTGTCCCTTTGTTTCTGTGTAATGTAAGATACATTCACTAATGCACTCACTAATGCATTCACTAAAGAGACAGCTATTACTTCACTGAGAGGCCCACAGGAGCAGATGACACTGTTTGCCCATCATCCTAATAAATAAGTTAGCATCCAAATTGCTTTAATAAACATTCTCCTTTTAGTTGTGCATTTGTTATGGTGGGAGAATGTGAACTAGACACTAGCTGGCACTCTGCTTGCATCTGCACAAGGAGAAACACAAATATGCCATTACAGCTGAATGAGTGAAGTGAACGTACAGGTATAATAGTTTCTACAGGTGAGAGGATGGGGTAGGAAGCTTTCTGTTTACCCTGTTAGTTAATTTCATCTTCTTTTACACTCCCCCCCCCCCCCCCCCCCCCCCCACACACACACACACACACACACACACAAGTGATTTTTTTAAGTGCTTCGCATGCTGCAACGTTCACCTCTCATTTATTGTAATTATGGGTTATATTCCTTGCATAGTTCAGCCTTATGTAGACATCATTTACAGGTTATGTGGGCTGTAAAATGAAACTCCATTTTATCCTTTTATTTTCTCTCTGCTTACTGTGTAGTTACACAGTATTATGCCTATAAATTAGAGGAGTTCTCTTTTCAGTGTGATTACAAAGCAAATATTAGGTAAGGAGACTGTAACCATATTAGTAAAATGTGTTTATGGATTAAATTGTCTTGGCCATCGATTTAATATTTTACATCCCTCGAATGAATACGCGTATTATTAATATTTGATATGTGAACAACGAGTCTCATGATTACAGCCCACCACTTAAAGTACTCAGTTAAAATGGAATAAAATGTTACTACTCTTTTCATTAGGTGACATAGACAGTTGTTATGAATGCATTTAAAAATCAATTATTGCTTCAGTAAATATCACTGATATGACCAGATAGAAGGCAAATATTAAAAAGCTAAATAGATTTTATTAGAGATGCAGTGAAGCTGGTACAATAGAAGAGCCTGTTTTACTTTTACAATGCAAATCTCGTGAGCGTTATCACTTTAGTGCAGTTATGCTGCCAGCTAGGCTGTTGAGTATTTCAGTATTGCAATCTTCTGTGACTGCTTTGTGTGAATATTACCGGAATACATCTCAGTGCAGTGATGGAGGAGATATGCTTTAAGTTGCTTGTGGTTTCTGAATTCTTGCCAGTGTTGTGGAGACACAGCCATCCAAACCCGCGGCCTCTCCCCTCAGTCATGTTCTCATTGGAGAGGAAGGATATACCCCACTTCCTAAAGCTCCACCCTGGCCCATGCTCTGTAGAGGAAGAGGGAGAAAATAAAATGAAGGGCCAAAGAACTCCTAGAGCAGGGGTGTTGAACTCCAGGCCTCGAGGGCCGGTGTCCTGCAGGTTTTAGATATCACCCTGTTTCAACACACCTGAATCAAATGATTAGTTCATTACAGGGCTTCTGGAGAACTTCAAGACATGTTGAGGGGATAATTTAGCCATTTAAATCAGCTGTGCTGGAACACGGACACATCTAAAACATGCAGGACACCGGCCCTCGAGGCCTGGAGTTCGACACCTGTGTCCTAGTGAAACCTTAGGGTGGGAACTAGCATGACCCTAACCCTCTATTTTGGAGAAGACAAAATGTACTTTTTTGGGGGGGAAATAGTTTTTGAAATGTCATTTAGAATGATTATTTTCTTGTCTTCTTGTTGCCAAGACTTGGGAGAACAATTAAACAATACATATCTGGATTGAATTGAAGGTTACTTTTAGGGTTGGGGTCATCACAGATGATGACTTGGACCTCAGAGGGGTCCAAGTCATCATTCAAACAAAACTTGCCACAAATAAAGAGGTCAGGAAATCACTGATGCAGTTTTTATTTGCTGACTAAATGACTTCTGCAGTAACTCTGGGCCTTACCTTGTTCTGTCAAAAACTAGAATACTAGGAGCATTAAGGAGTTTAAAGCAGAAAGAAAACTACATTTCCTGTGTCACAAACATCTGTTGAAGGCATTTGAATGGGAAATCAATGAGACTTCTTTGGGGTTGTGATATATTTTCTGCCCTAGAGTGACATAAGAGTAACACGTGACAAAGTGGTGAAGCGCACCTCTTTCTTGTCGTTTATGGACTGCTGGTCAATAGATTTAAGAAAAAAAATGTATGGTACTCCGGCTTCCTCCCACCGTCCAAAGACATGCAGTTTGTGGGGATAGGTTAATTGGATAATCCAAATTGCCACTAGGTGTGAATGTGCGAGTGAATGTGAATGGTTGTCTGTCCTTGTGTGTTAGCCCTGCGACAGACTGGCGACCTGTCCAGGGTGTACCCCGCCTCTCGCCCTATGACAGCTGGGATTAGCTCCAGCACCCCCCGCGACCCTGAAAAGGATAAGCAGTAGCGAATGGATGGATGGATGGATGTTTGTCACTTAATTCACTTCTGTGAGGAAACAGTAACTGCTAAAGGACTGGATGTTGTCATTACTATGTACAGTGTCTCCTTCAGGCATGCAAAGGACAACGGGGATTGAGGAACAGTAGAAATGGCAGAGCAGGAAGCATACCGAGGAGGCCAGGAAATAGGAAGTACAAGCAGGAATAAAAGCAGTTGAAGTAGTCAGAGGGAAATTCTGTCTCATGGTCTTAAGGATTCCTGTAATTCCTCTGGAGTCCTTGAAAGAAACTTAGAATTAGCCTCTCCCAAATATCCGTTAAAAGGAATATATCAGCGTTGCTATCAACGCTACACAGATGCACACCAAGAAAGATGACAGATTTTCCAGATGCTAGAACAAATAGCAATAAGCTACTTGTTCCAAACCTATCCCCAAGGTAAAGTCTACTAAGGTATAGATGTCTCAACTCAAGCAAGCAAGAGTCGAAATGAAAGTGAAAGAATTACAGAGAAAGAGAGACACCTCTCCCATGTTTGTACATTGTTAGTTTCTTAGCTTAAGATAAACTGGAGAAGCAGTGACATCAAAAACTCACTAGCATAATATATTTCATGTGATTCATTTCCTGTGTACTTCCAGTTTTCTGTAAAGACAAGATAATGAAACTAATCATCTACTGACTGAAGCTTTAAATTTAGTGTAAGGAGGAGTGTGGTATACTATGTATAATGAAAAGTAACAGTCCCTTTAAAATCTAACAAAACAACAGTAAATAAATAATAACATAGTGCTAAATACACCCAAACCAGTGGAGTGGCTGTGTTTAATGAGTTGAGTTACATTTCACTGAGCACAGCTGTATGCCTTTTGCTTTAAAGTCACCTTATAGTTGTTGCTTTCAATGTTTAGCTCTCCCTCCAGTGCAGAAATAACTCTATTGGACAAAATTGGGAGGTTAAATGAAAAGAAAGAAGAAAAAAAAGAAAGAAAAATCACAACAACAACAAAACACCATGTGCTGCAAGGTCAGAGCGAGTCCCCCTCCCACGTAGGCAGGAAGTGTCAAGCACAAATTGTCTGTGGGCGCTGCCCATCAGCAACAGGAAGAACAAAGTGCAAACCAGCAATGACGCCACACTCCTCACATCATAGGATGATGGATTATTTTATTTGAACACCTTGGAGACGGTACAGCCACCCCTAACTTTCTATTTCACTTCACAATGGTGGCAACAATGCTAGCCTAAAATTAAGAGCTGTTTCCATACAGTTCAAAAAAGGAGTAGGATCCTGTAATTACTTTTAAAGTATACATTTAGTGGGCTTTTAATCTTCTAAATTGTCATTATAAGGCGAATTTTAGATGAGCTCTGTATCTTTCCACTTCTCCTGCCACACTAAGGACATCTCGACACACCAAAAATCCATTGACCCAACCATAAAAACAGCAAGGGTTCATTTTCACAGCAAATATCTACTCGCAGAGCATCCTGGTAATAGCCAAGTGAAAACACTCCAGACAGCTTCAGTCAAAGGTAATCCATCATACACTGAATAAATCTTGTATCACGTGCAGCACATTTCCTGGCTACATTTCCTACTTTAAAACAGAAAAGTGTGCAGGGTGAATTTGCTTTAATGTGAATGTATTCACACTTGGCAACCATTTAGATGCACATCAGCAAAATATACTGTACTAGATGTATGGCTATGAAGATAACTCATAGCACCCACAGGCACAAAAACACACCCACACTTGCTGGCATCCCACAGTATAGCAGGACAACACTGTTTTGTTGAGTGTATATAGAGTCTAATTATATTGTGAGCAGTGGCGATAAATCACTGGAGTCTTAATCAAAGCACTAGAACAGAGAGAGTCATCAATCACCTACAACAGCACAACACAACATCAGCCTGAAGCCTCTCCTTGTCTTCTTGGCTGGCAGCCCTGCTTTGCGCCTAACTAGGGCCATATCGCTGTGACACATTATCATTAGCACAATCAACTCTACTTTGGATGTCCTGACAGAAAGCAATCAGATGGCAAATGGATATGAGATATATGGAGCTATAAAGCTGACAAACTCTGATTCCCATGTCTCTGCTTGCAGAGGAGAAAGCAAAAGGTCTCTTTCCCTGTTTTCCGGGGAGTGCACACAGCTCCTCTGAGGTTCTTCTTCCGAGCAAGGTGTCATTGTTTTGATAGCCTGCCACGATCTAGTGAAGGCCTGCTTAATTCTGATCTCTTCGGTCTTTGCATGAACCTTAACTGCAGTTGGCTGTGATGGATCGCCAAGAGTGGGGTCACCTCAAAAGCACAGTAGTGACATTCAAAATGTCCCAGCTTAAGGTGGGGGAGTGACAGATGGCATTTCAATGGAATCTATAAAAATGTGTCAGCACCAGAAGGTTTTGACTTTGCCCTACCTTTCAACTAGTGTACATCTAAAATAACAATACAGGGAAAGCCAACAGAGCTGACACTGCTGCAGTCTGGAGCATACCTAACACCTTAATAAAGTGCCCAGGAGCAAGAGTGTGATTGAGACCCACGGCAATGGGTTTCAGTCATAACCAAACTGGTTTTCAAGTGTCTTCTGGGATTGTAGTTCCTTTTTTTTGATGAAATGTTATCACATCATTCTGCCGTTTAACATGAGAGCATGTCCGAGGTTAAATGAAAGAGGAAAGGCGGATAGCACAAATCGAGAGAGAGAGAAGGGCTGAGATGGTGGGCAGTCAGCTATGAAGGACATGGCCACAGCAGTTATTTTTAGTTATCAGTTTTCAGAGGCTGTCATTCGGAACACCTCATTAAAAATCAGTTTGTTAAAAAACCCTCCAAAAAACACCACCACATTCAAATCAAAGAAACTCTGAGGCTCGTGTCCTGCGCACATATGAGCACACACCCCAGCATCAAATATTATGAGCTCATAAGGTTATCAGCTATCAGTGCATACATTAGCAGACTGCTGGTGACCTCTGTAGAAGACACCTTTTCCACATTTGCTTTAATTTTAGAGGCGGTGTAGACAGGTGGATTAATTATGTCCACAAACCCTCAGGCACCACTCTTAAAATGCAAAGAGGCCAATCCAAGGTTTATTAATCATTTGATAATAAGAGATTCATTAACACAATTTGGATACATTAAATCATATGCTTAAGGTAGATGCCCTTAAGTAACATAATACCAAGATTTAAATTTCCTGTCTCATCACTGCAGAGTGGAAAACAACTCAAAGCAACAAATTAATTACTTTTTATGTAGGGTAGTAGAAATGCAGAAGAAAGGGTGCTGTATATTTTAGGACTTTATTTTTCATTCAGTTACTTTGCATCCACTGCGGACAATAAGATTAATTCATCAGATAGTTTTATTCCATTTGAGCAGGCCATTTCGCTCTTTAATGCTCATTAACTGTTTTTATAGATGATTGCTAGTTGCGGGGCTAAAGCACATAAACCAGAGCAATTATCAGGTAATTACTAGTATAGACTTTATTTAACTCTCAGTGCCATTGTTAAACTCCAGTGCCCCACGGTGATTTAGAAAAGTTACACTAAGATTGCATGAAAAGTATCAGCATTCAAACAACTGTGCTAAATACGATTGCTAAAAATTGATTTCAGTGATATACAGCGACGAGAGTCTAAAGTAAGTGTGCACAAATATACTTCTTTAATCATTTGGCACTAACAAAAATAACTTGTTTTATGAATGAATGAAAAAAGATTCATACTGGATACTTCACTGTGGTCCAGTGTTTTAAAAGCTTTAAATCATTATCCTGTTAAGTGATAGAGCCCTCTAGCTGTATGTTTCTCCCCATATGTGTCTCAATAATCTCTTGATTTTATCCTGCAAGGTGCCCTATGGCACACACAGCAAAGCATCCCCATAAGACAACTGAGCCGCCTCATAGATCACAGAGGGCAGGGCGTGATGCTCCTTAAAAGCTTAATTCTCTCCTGTGAACATGATGACACTTACTTTTTGTTTCTTCTGTTTGAAAAGCAGCTGCTCAGTAAGGATTTTAGAAAAGCAGAGTTTTTGTAACGTCTCCCTTTCAAAAGTGGGCTTTTCCTGTTGTATTCAGAAAGGGGCGCACAGTACAGTCAGAGTGTTTTGATCTTGGAGGTCAAGTAGTGTATGTTTTGAAGTTTTTGTTGTATTTTTTTCCTGTGTCAAATAGGCTACAGCCACATCTAAGGAGTTTAAATGTGGTCCCATAAACTTCAATGTCATACAGAGATCAGATGTTAGCAGAAGAAATTGCAGCCTTTACCAAGACCACGCATGGCAATTATTTTCTTCCTTTTCTCTTGTTTTGTTTCTTGTCTCTGTTCACTCTGGTGAACACAAGAGCACAAACATTTTTTTAAAATTTTAAATAGCCTGAATGACACAACACAAGATTGAGAATCCCTGTATTACAAAGCAAAGGCAATAATCTGCGTGAAATGTCACATTTCACAACATATTTGTGGAATACCCTTAAGCATTTAATGCTAACAGTTTGTTTTTTTTGTTGTTTCCTTGTATGCCCAGTTGACAGTATGATAGTGTTTAGCACAGATGTTTTAATTTCAACACTTAACAGGATGAACTGAGGACCACTTCAGTAAGGTATACGGTGTAAGGGTACTGTATTGAACCAATATGGACAGTATTGATACCAGTACTGGCATTGGTTTCAAATCGATGCTAGGTGATAGGATTGATACTTTGTTTTTATCAGTATGTATTATGAATGAATGAATGAATGATGTCAAATAATTTTTTTGGAGGGGGGTGAAAATATATAAACACGCACTATTAAAAACGTCTGAATCGTTTTGTGTTGACTGTCACATCTATTTTATTTATAGCCTATTGCACATGTAAACAACAGATGATGAAAGCTTGAAAAGCTGAAAGGTGTGTTTTGTTACATTTACTAATTATTGTGGACAGTAAAAACATTACAGTTGTTGATGGTCATTAAAATGTGTTCAGAATTTGAAAATGAATAATTCATCTCATAAATCATGACACACTGCCCCCCGACCCGCTCTACTTAAGCATCGATATTGCAAACACTGGCCCTTGATTTACTTGGTACTGGATCAATACTAAAATGTGCAGTATTGCCCAGCAATACAAGTTTACGCTTGAAAACTGGTGACTTGTAAAGCCGTAAGGTAAATACTACCATCTGTTGGAGCTTCGATGTAATTTCCGCCTTTATGACCGACTGTTGACAATGCTACCTTCATGATATTGGGAATATTGAAATTCCACCTAAATAATAAAATTACAACTAATTTAGCTTATATAGATTATATGCTCTACAGCCTCTAGCTGCGGGACACATTAATTCTAAAACTGTAAACCAGAACATTGTCAACAGAGACTTTTATCCGACAGTAACGCTATTGTTGGCTAACAGATCTCTTGTTTACTACTGCTAAATTGGACATTTGAAGTTACTCAAAGATGGCGGAGACGGACGAGCCGTAAGTAGCTGCCGAAGAAACGAGCAAGAAACCCCGAAAGATGCTTTCAAGTCACCTTAATCTGCGAAAGCACAGCATGAATCAACCTTCTTTTATTCTCTCTTTTTAGGGAGAAGAAAAGAAGGAGAGTAGTGGAGCTGACTGAGAAGTTAGTGATCAATTGGTAGAACTGGCGCAAGGTTTGAGGTTAACATTAGGAGGAAGGTTAACATTAGCTAGACGAAGAGCTAAGCTAATGCTGGTTGTAAATGAAACTTGTGAGTTGCTAGTTGACAGAAATATCCTGCCTTGTTGACAGTGAATAACTAACACGTCTGTATAGTGAATTAGTAGTGGTGTTATTAATCTCTGTGCGAAGTCTGAGGTCTGTTGTACCTCCTCACTGTTGACATGTTAGCTATTCACTTAGCTTAGCTGCCGGCAGGCTGGGAGCTATTCAGGCAAGAGATATTACCCAAAATTCAGTGGGTCAGAAACGCCCACCCGTGAGACAGGCAGTTTTACTAAGATGTTTAAAGGGGACAAATTATGCTCACTTCCAACTCTTTGCTGACTCTTTTTAATCTTGGACTCTTTTCAAGAAGTTCATATTTTTTTCATCTTATATTGGACCTTGGTGTAGCCCAGGCATTCTGTCCAAAGCCCTATAATCACTTTCAGCTACCGCCCTTTAAGGGAGCTTTCATCTGATTGGCTGCTCTTCACAACTAGAAAGTTTTAACATGAGGTCGGTGGGGCTTTTGTGGTCACGGCCAAAGTTGTGTGCCTGAGATGACCATATAAGTAGAAACAAGCTTTTGAAACTGAAAGCTTTTGGCTCAAAGATTTGGCCATGTTTAATGTGAGCATCCGCCGTTGCAACAACTATGAAACTGCATAATAGAGCCGCTTTAAAAGAGTCATATATGTGAGAGAACCGAGGTTGATGTAGAGTAGAGTAGACATTAAACATAAGGTAATGATGCCTACTTAGTTTCCTAAAAGTCATTTAATTTTCTGCTGTAAATAGCACTCTTCCTGTTAACATTAATCACAACATTGAGCATAGGATTTGGTTCTTTTCCATGCTGTACAATTTAAGTAGCGATAAACATTTTTATGTTATGGGGCCATATGTTGCCATGCATGCACTATTTAACATTTCTGTCAGAGATACTGTTGATAATGCATCCTAAACACGAATGTCATCCTTAGGATGTTGGTGGATGGAGACACTGGAAGCACGTCTGACTGGGATGACCGTTGGAACCATATCAAGAAGTTTTTGGAAAGATCAGGTCCATTCATGCATCCTGACTTTGAACCCAGCACAGAGGTAATATTTGCAGTGAGGAATCTGATACAGATATCTCATTTTTTCTGTCCTGTGGCATATTTGATATCTCTGAAATGAAATGTATTCTCCTATTTTAGTCCTTGCAGTTTATGTTAGAAACCTGCAAAATCTTGGTCATTGGTGCTGGTGGTTTGGGATGTGAGCTGCTAAAAAACCTGGTATTATTATTATTATTATCATTTAAATGGTATAATTATAATTTCAGTGAATAGTTCGTATTTAATTTTCATCTTTTTGTTCATCTTGTGGCTCAGGCCTTATCAGGCTTTCGCAACATTCATGTTGTTGACATGGACACCATTGATGTTTCCAACCTAAATCGACAGTTCCTCTTCAGGTGAGTAGAATCAGTCAGTTCTGTGTAAAGGCTGATCCTTACTGTGTTACGTTTTATCTTTGATTTTCATGTGTCTGTAATTTTCACTAGAGCTAAAGATGTAGGTCGACCCAAGGCGGATGTTGCTGCTGACTTTATAAACAGCCGTGTGCCTGGATGCTGTGTAATCCCGTATCCTTTTGATTGAGCAACTGTTTTTGAGAGTTCAAATGCTTTATCACATGCACATGGCTAAAATTTTAACGTACAGTCATTGTGGACAAAATGTGAAAAATGTTCAGATATTACAGTTTAAGAATGCAAAGACACCATACTACTTTTCTGTGATGCGAACAATATGAAGTGAATATTGTGTTAAAACCCAAACCTTTCCTAAATGTTTTGTGCAGCTATTTTAAAAAGATTCAAGACTTAGATGAAACATTCTATAGACGTAAGTATCAACAGGGCAATCCATTACTGGCTTTTGTAATGTCTGAATGGATTTGCTCACTTGAGATTAATTTTGTTTCACATTAAATATGTCACTGCAGTTTAATTTATTTTTTTAAGTGTGTGCAACTTACTCTAAATGAAAAGCCATTGCACCACTTAATAGAATAGAGAAACATACTTCACATGTCCACTTTCCTGTGATGTAAACCTGCTTCTTAATGATCTCACTTGCCATTAGCAATTTACATGTTAACTATAGTTACTTGAAAAAGAAAGTTTTCACAGGACCCCACAAAATCCTATAAAAGTCCTTTGTGATATTCTTAAAAACCCAAGGGCTACAGCAATGTTCCCTCTAATTTTTCATGTGTCTGAGCGAACACACAAACTCCCTAAGCGGCCCCTTGGACCACTGTGGGCGACATCAGACGTGTGCACTGTGGTCACGCCAGTATCGAATCCATCCAAGTTACATGGTTTATTAAAATAATCAAATTACAGCATTTATGTTAGACTACTTTTAATTAAGTGCTTTAGCCCACTTACAATGAAAAATTAAAAGAAAGTCTTGTTCATGACCTGTGCAGTATGTTAACACTATTGGAAGTAAAAATAACTTGAACTCCAATTATGAAAACAAAACTTTCTTCTTTTTTTTTATAAAGCTCTGACTTGTATTATGAGAATGAGTCTGTGGTCTGGGAGAGAGTCCTGTAACTCTGTCTGTAGAATACAGTATATAATGACCAATGTTGCGCAATTAATTATATAGTTACTTCTTTAAAAAAGTAACTGAGTTTTTACAGCTGTTTACCTAAAAATGCAGCCAGGGTGTTTTTTTAAAATAAACATTTCAAACTATTTACAGCAGCGGTCCCCAACACCCGGGCCTCGGACCGGTACCGGTCCGTGAGTTGTTTGGTACCGGGCCGCGAGAGTTGAGGCTCAGGTGTGAAATGTATGGTTTTCAGGATTTTTATCGGTTTTTAGCGTTATTTTGTTATCGTTTTTGTCGTTAACTCTGTTTTCCTGGGTCTTTTCACATGTGTTATGAATAAATCTTCTTTTTTTCGGTACCGGTACTAGTTTTATTTTGTTGTATTTATCCGCGATACTTTAAAGGCCGGTCCGTGAAAATATTGTGGGGCATGAACCGGTCCGTGGCGCGAAAAAGGTTGGGGACCACTGATTTACAGAACAATCAGCTGTTCTGCACCAAATCTGATGCCACACAAATTATTTGTGCCACTCCAAAAAATTATTTCTGTCCACTATGAGATAAAGGAGAACAACAGCCTGATACCTGCAGACCTGACAACAGGAGATCTATCACTGCTGTAACACCTGTAACATTCAGCAGTCGCCTCATTGTTCTGACACACGCAACAAAACTATTGACTACACTACACACTAACGACACAAGATTTGCGCTAAATGTCGCAAATCTCTCACATCTCTCACATCTCAAAACACCGCCGTCACTCCTAAAACTTCCCCCCTTCCTAAACAATAAATGCCATGTTGCCATATCAATTTTGATTGGTCAACATGGTACATTTTTCGACCAATAGGAAAGGGTGGGATTTTTTTGGTTTTGTTTTTTCTCACAGGCGGTGAGTGCTTTCGAGCGTTTTCCTTATAAAACACAGTTTTTACCGTTTTTTCCGCAGTTAACAGGTCAGATGCTAAAGTTCATGACAGCACAGTTAGAAAAAGACTGAAGAAGTACAGTTTGTTTTGAAGGGTTGCCAGGAGGAAACCTCTTTGCTCTAAAAAGTGGGTGATGATTTTGGATCTTTTTGCAGCCACAGGACACTGGGCACTTTGCTGTCTTTGATTCAACCATGAACTCCTCAGTGTACCAAACTATTCTGTGAGGCCATCTGTCTGATAGCTAAAGTTCACAGCAGCGAATCTATAACAGAAAGGTTAAAAAAGAAAAGGAAGGAGTGTTACTATGGCCCAGTCCACATCTGAACCTAGTTGAAATGCTGTGACAAGACGTCAAGAGAGCTGAGCATCTTAGTGCTGCTAACGGTGGTTCTGAAAGCCACTGAATCACAGGATCAAATCAAATCAAATCACTTTTTATTGTCACATCACATGTGCAGGTACACTGGTACAGTACATGTGAGTGAAATTCTTGTGTGCGAGCTTCACAAGCAACGGAGGTGTGCAAAAATACAATAACATAAGAATAAGGTTGTGGCGGTATGCAAATTGTAGAGGGTCCAGTGAGTCGGTAGTGCAGAGTAGTTAGTTTTTCACAGAACTCTATAGAATCCATAAACTTGATACCTCCACTTTTTGATGCCTCCACTTTTTTGACATTTTCTTCACAAAATTTGAATAAAAAAAACCCAATTAGATTAGAAAACATAGAAAATTGGATGTGACTTTGTCCCTCTTTCTATCTTTACCTAGAATTCCATATAATTGTGTGTGGATTGGACTCTATTGTGGCGAGGAGGTGGATGAATGGTATGCTGGTAAGTTAAATCTCTTTATTGTGATCTTTAACATGATTTGTTTAGCTCTGCACAGTTGAAAAATGACTGGATTTCTATCTGTAAGATAATGCTAGCTAAAAGGAACATATTTTAAATGTAAACTCCGTGTTTCTGTTTTTGTGTAGCTATCTTTGCTGGTGTATGAAGATGGTGTCTTAGATCCATCATCCATCATCCCTCTGATTGATGGTGGGACTGAAGGCTTTAAAGGCAATGCCAGAGTCATTTTCCCTGGCATGACAGCCTGCATTGACTGCACCCTTGAGCTTTACCCTCCACAGGTAAGGTAGCAGATGTTTGTCTAAAATAATGATCATAGCCATGAGTTAATTATCTTTCAGAACCAGATCCCAGTCAGTTTTTCAGTGCTAACCCCAATCTGTGTCTGTAGATCAACTTCCCCATGTGTACAATAGCCTCAATGCCTCGTCTGCCAGAACATTGCATTGAGTACGTGCGAATATTACTATGGCCAAAAGAGATGCCCTTTGGAGGTAGGAAGTCACACCATATTACCGGTATATTTTTTTTCAATAATAATTACAATTATGAGGTAGTCAAACCTTTGAACAGAAAGTATGTTTCAATTTTTGTTTGTTTTTTATTATTCGTTTTTGTTTGTTTTAATGTGGATTAGATGACGTGTCTCTGGATGGAGATGACCCAGAACACATCCAGTGGGTGTACCAGAAATCTCTGGAGAGAGCAGCAGAGTTCAGCATAACAGGAGTCACATATAGACTAACACAGGGTGAGCTTGCATAAATAGCATTTCTGTGGCCATGAGGTGACTGTTACTTTTCTAGCTACTCCTGTGGAAGATGAGCCAAGTAATATAAAACACAGCAAGCTGATGGTGCTTTCATTTTGTGTGGAAACTCTTATCTTATTTTGTGTCAGTAAAACATTAAAACACTCCCCAAAGTTCATTCAGATCAGATGTTTTGTACAGCTTTTCTTTCTTTTGCCCAAACTGCATTTTCCTCTTTGTTTTCTTTCATGATTAGAGATATAAAAAACTAATTCGCTTTAAATGTTTCAGGGGTTGTTAAGAGGATAATCCCTGCTGTAGCATCCACAAATGCTGCCATTGCTGGTAAGTAGCTAACACTGAATAAATGTAAGACCTGTGGACCTGATTCCTCTATGAACGATTAGAAAAGTTAATAATTCACTCGTAGTGCTCTGTAAACAGCATTCGTTTTTTCTCTGCTTTATTCGATGCAGCTGCTTGTGCAACTGAGGTTTTCAAAGTAGCATCAAGGTGAGTTTGCAGGTTGTTTGCCACATGTCAAAATGTGTTTAAAAACCGAATGCATATTTCAGTTTCTAATAACATTGCTATTACCTTTTTGCACACAGTGCATATTTACCTCTGAATAATTACATGGTCTTCAATGATGTTGACGGCCTGTACACCTACACCTTTGAAGCCGAAAGGAAGGTTTGTGTCTGACTCGCATCTGTTAGTTCATGACAGAGTTGTATGTTTGGATAATGCGTGCATGTTTGTGGTTACTCTTATTACAGGAAAACTGTTCAGCTTGCAGCCAAGTACCTTCGGACCTACACTTTTCGCCATCTTCCAAACTCCAGGAGGTGTTGGACTACCTGACCGAGAGCACCTCCCTGTACGTTTACCTCACTTACTGTGATGCCCTAATATTAGTTCCCACCTTGTTTGTATCACACTACCAGCTATATTCAATTTACTTTATGTTGCAATGCCTTCGACAACCAAATACAATGGATTTTTTCAGACAAATGAAATCACCTGCCATAACAACAACGATGGATGGAAAGAATAAGACTTTATATTTACAGGTAATTAACCTCCCATTTAGTACAGTTTTGTATTCTAGTTCAATCTTTGAGCAATTTGAGGTGTTTTCTGGAGAAGTTCAAGTTTTGGTTGTAGCTGAAGTATTTTGTTTTACAGTCGGTTGCTTCCATTGAACAGAGGACGCGGCCAAATCTGGCCAAAACCCTGAAGGGTGTGTTGGTTTATTTACTGAAAATGTTTCCACATTGGTTAGATGAGTTCACTGTGAATATGCTGACTCACTTATGTTATGAACATGTTTTCCAGAACTGGGGCTGGCTGACGGACAAGAGCTGGCTGTAGCTGATGTCACCACACCTCAGACTGTGTTGTTCAAACTCTGCTTTACCTCATGAGACAGAATCAAGCACCTCTACAACTCATCTAAAAGCTACAACAGTTTACTGCTTATTCAGTCAAAATGTCAACCATTATAACCTATTTAACTGTTCCAGTACAAGTATTGACTAAAGTTAACATTTTCCACTGAAAAGCCAAATCTTAGTTCAAACTTGGTCATGTTTTGGTGAATCATTGATGTCAGATTTCTGCATTAATATTTTGCTGGAGCCTATAACATGTTCTGTGCAATGACAGATGCAAGGGTTATTGTTTTAAGATTACTTTGTACTTGTTTTACAAATGAATATTTATTTATTTCAACTCATTTTTTAGATGTTTAGCCACTGAAGTGGTAAAACACATCGACAATGATGATGTGTGAACTGGAATAAAATAATCTTTTTTTTGTTTGTTTTATTAAGTTTGTGTGCACTTAATGTGTGGCAGGAAGAGGAAAGACAAGTGGGTTTTTTGTGATTTATTAATTAATTATACAGTAATTCATACATCCATGTTCCTGAGGAAATACATTTTATACATTCATTTTAATATCTTCTATTCATTTGGACATTAAATTTGACTATTGTTTGATAATTAAAAGGAAAATGAAAAGAATAATTATAAACAAATATTTGTAAATGAACTATTAATCTATTAAATAAAATTATTTTTTTTTTAAAGGAAAACTGATTTTCAAACTCTTGAGAAAAAAAAAGGAAAATAATGGATTCAAAATTTGAATTGGTAAAACCATATAAAACCACCTTTCCTCCACTTTTGATTTAGTGTCCTTTTAGTTCTAGGATCAAGGTCAGTCGCTGCCAAAGGTTCTTTTATTCATATTAACATATATTTTTTAACAGTAGTGATTGCCTTTCACAATTACAAATATAATTCATTGGTATTTTCAGTGGTTCACCAGTTTGACTGTGTGTGGGTGGAGGTAGTCATATTGGAGAGAACACAAATGATCAGTGAGAGCATTATCAGGTACCAGTACCTCTGAAATGGGACCAAAAGTGTTCAAAACACATAAATTCCCTGCTGTGACATTGCTGTAGGGTCAGTGAGTGACTGTTTCAAAAATAAAACAATGCTCCCTTAGAATTTTGTAGTTCTGATCTCAGTGACTACTATAACTTTATAATGGGACAGCAGCATATCTGCTAGAGGATAAAACTGATCTCAGAGGTTGACCTCAACCCCTAGAGGTAAGACCACTCTGCTGATAGGATAGAACTATTGTTACCACACTATAAAAAACAACAACAACAACAACAAAAATCCAGTACAAGGTGCTAAATGAATGTGAAGGATTTTTTTTTGTATTATTTAGAGTTATTTTTGTGTATTTCTTAACTACTAAAATTAATTGTTGGAGCAAGAACCCCAAAAGAGGGGAGGGGGGCATTTACATTGTAGATTCTCTTTAAAGGCATCAAAATTATGTAATAAACAAAAAAATGTGAAATAACCCAAAACATGCTTTGTATTTTAGATTGTTCCGAACAGCCACCTTTTGCTTTGATTCCTGCTTTGCACACTCTTGGCATGCTCTCACTGAGCTTCATGAGGCAGTCACCTGAAATGGTTTTCCAACAGTCTTGAAGGAGTCTCAAGGTGCTGAGCACTTGTCAGCCCTTTTGCCTTCACTCTGCTGTCCATCTCATCCCAAACCATCTCAATTGGGTTTAGGTTACGGGACTGTGGAGGCCAGGCCATCTAGCAGAGCACTCCATCACTCTCCTTCTTGGTCAGTTAACCCTTACAGAGCATGGAGGTTGTATTTATATTCCACTACTGTTTTGAAATCTTGCAACTCAAATCTCATCTATATTGTCCTAGTAAGGCTACCAGAGGGGGCAGCCATGGGAGGACTCTTTAGGACAGGCTATGCTACTGAGTATTGATATAGCCATGTACGCTCCTGCTACGGTTCAATAAAGCAAGTCGTGTTGAAGATACCCCGTGTCTTATTACTTCATATCATGACAACTACTATACGTCATTAACCTTTCTCTTCTATAACTAATAGGGTGTGGTTTGTCCTGTCTCTGTATGTTTTCCTTTTTCACGTCTTGTTCTATTAACAGCCCCAGTTGGACCCAGCAGAAGGTTGCCCCTCCCTGAGCCTGGTTGTGCAGGGTGTTTCTTCCTGTTAAACTGAGGTTTTTTTCCCTGGTCTTGCTAATTGCTTGCTCACAGGGGATCATTTGATTGTTGGGGTTTTTGTCTTGAGAACTGTAGTTGGAAATTATTGGCTATATGTGGTATATATAAAAAACTGAATAAAATTTAAGTTAATTTGAACATAACTCGTAACCGAACTTCAGTTGTCTAATCCAACAGACATACAGCACGATAAAATAAATAAGATGCTACAAAATCAACCAATATTCAGTTGAGGACTGACTATTTTGAGTCTCCTTTCTGATTCATTTTCTTGATTGTGGATTATAACCTGTTCATTTGACTGATTATACAATTTGCCATGTCTTTACTTGTCCAGGTCTGAATAACACTGGTGTCAATGTTTTGGTGTGGTAGCATCTCCAGTGATATGATGAAAAAAGAAATCCTTCAAAACCAAGAGGAAAAATTGGAGAAGCACTAATGTTAGGGGTTTTGTTACTATCTAAATTCTCCTGTCCTCTTTTCATGCTGAAGCGTCCTCCGTCTATGAACCTATAAGTAACCAAACGTATCCCATAGCATGACAGTAAATCTCTTTTCCTAAATTGCAGGGATCAGGCTCAACAAAACCATGCACCTTCTTCCTGTTAGGCGTTAGCTGTGTTAGCTGCTCAATTAAAAAAAAAGAAAATGACAGATAAACCGAAACAAAACAAAAAATTGTATAAATTCTACTGGATTTGCTTCTATCAAACAGGTGGAACCTAGGTGTCTAAATCTTCGAAAACCTCTCCTGCAATGTCAACATCTCCACCCAACTCAAAAAGCCATCAACAGCAGTTACTTACTGAGGTCCCCCTCACATCCAAAATCTACCAGAGGAGCAGGCCAGCAGGCGTTCTATTCATTTTTTTTAATCTAATCATTTTTATGTTGTTTATATATAAATGTTAACACAAAAGCTGTAACTGTTTTGTTATATGGTTCCATCTCTAATTAAATCACCTGTATTTGTGGTGCGAAGCCAATTTACACTTGATATTAAACATCTTTGTAATTTTCTTTTTTTGGATGAGGTGGAAACAAATAGAAAATGTGTTATATAGATGTACACTGTTGTTGTTGCTCATTTCCTAGAAGTTAGTTAATATTAATGTATGGTTTGCCTACTTATATATACCACCACTTAACCAAACTCAAAACCATGACCCCAATCCCTGCTCCAACAGTTCAGATGATCAGCTGGGTATTAAACATGGCAGGTGCTTGATAAATGGATCAGAATCAGGTGTTTTGGAGCAGTTAAGCACCTAAAACTTAAAACAATCAGTCTCAAATACCAAAGTTTAGAGGCACTACTTTATCAGTATTGCCCTAAGAAAGGTGATTTAACTGCATAGTGTCCCTGAGGCAACAAACCAGAAAATACTGTTTTAGCAAACAAATTACATCAAAATCCACCTTTAAATAACCAAATATTTTTCCTCACATATTCAAGCACATTCACATATTTTTAAATATAGATATTTCCAATTAAATGTGTTATAATGAGATTATTCTTAGCAGGAGTTGGCACTACATCCTATGTGGATCTGGTTCCCAAAAGGATTGCTCAAGAGCCAGGGTAAACTTCAGAAGCTTAACATATTTACATACAGCCTTTGAATGCCAGGGTTATATCACAAAAAACAGAGCACAGAAAAAATATAGGAAAGCTAATTTTTTTTAATTTAGTCATTGTGCTATATTGCAAAAGTTCCTGATAGAAAAGTTCATCTAGTTAAATTAATGTGAAATTTTTCCAAAAAGATGAGCTGAAAAAGAGAAAAAAACAAAATATATATATTTTGTTCATGTTCTTATTTTCAGACCATATTGCAATGTCCTTTCTTTAAAGCTGAATTTTTGGTTTTCCTTCTAAGAAAGTTCTTTGCATCAATCAAACAAACATTTTGGTTAATAAACACTGTCGAAACGAATGACAAATGGTTTCAAAGTCAAACTCTCTTTTACTCCTTATTTTACTCGTATCCTGTGTTAATAAATAAAACACAAAAATAGATTTAAGAGACAGTTTAATAACCAATGATACCATTTGCTGGCTGATAGCTGTCTGTTGTGCTAATATTTACGGAGGGGGAGGGGCACGGACGCGCTTCCTCGCTGGGTTACGGCTCAGACCGGATAATGACGTCACTTTGCTACGTGGAAAAGGAAGCAGCGAGCAAGCTAATGCTAGCATTGCTACAAGTTGAGAGCGACCAAAACAAACGATGACAACCAAGGAAAGTAGCCGTGAAATTTGGGATTAAACGTGAGAATGGTCTGAATTTGCGATGGTCGCAGAGTTCTGGGGATAACTGTATTCCTGCATGACTGACCTTTG
The DNA here is from genome assembly GCF_051167445.1 of Perissodus microlepis. NCBI lineage: Eukaryota > Metazoa > Chordata > Actinopteri > Cichliformes > Cichlidae > Perissodus > Perissodus microlepis. The sequence continues at coordinate 10,017,521 of NC_140465.1, forward strand.
GCGTGAAAGCGATTTTGAGGGCCAGCTTGTCAGTTTTCGATCCGAAACTATAGTGCATTGGTACTGTCCATATACACCAGAGGTATGCATTGCTAACTAGCTGTTTAGTAACTTGCTGTCATCAAAGCTTGGAGTGGACAGTCCGTTTTTTGACAGTGCAGATTATTCCCACCCGGTCGGCGTTGATTATATATCTATATAAAAAAAATGGAAAAACGGAAAAAATAAACGTATTCTTCTGCTGACGCTGAATTCGCTCTAACATCCGTGTTACAAATCCTGAACTTGGAGTTTGTTTGCTGTCTTGCCTTATAAGCAAAATGAGTTGGTTCAACGCATCTCACCTGTCCAGCTTCGCTAAACAAGCTTTAACATCAGCTCAGAAGTCAATCGACCGAGTTCTGGACATCAAAGAGGAGGACCAGTGGGATGGTACAACTGTAATGCCCCACGACGGTAAGTAATTAATGTAATATAGCGTGTTAACAGCTAATGTTGATGTATGTAAATGATATGCAAATGTAACATTAGAAGCTAAAGCTATCGAAAGACTTGACATAAATAATCTTTCTCAGCAGATGTCACATTACCTGGAAAGCTTTCATTAAGTGGAGGCTGGGGGCTGACACAGTGGGAAGCACCCGCCGAGGAAAAGACCATCACACCACCCCCTTCATCGGAAGCCATCACTACTCCCGTCACTCGTACTGTTGTGGATGAATCCGAAAATTTTTTCAGTGCCTTTTTGTCACCTGGAGATTCACAGGCTGTCACCAAAACTCAGGTTGTGTCGGTACCCCCTACTAAGTCTCAAAGGCGGCCTCAAGAGAAAGAAAAGCAAAGCAAAGAGGCTGTTGTCCAAAAAGATGTGGAGAGTCAAATGTCATTCGTGGTTGAGGGTCCTCAATCTGGACCTGCTGATAAGATCCATGAGAGTCAGAAAGCTGCTGAGATCCAGGTGGTGGAGATCAAGCCCTCACCAGCAGACACTGTCGTCCTGCAGCCAGTTTCTCCTGTTTCCTCTTCCAGTGATCTTCCTTGTGACTCTGACAGTAAAGCAAGCAGTGTGAAAACAGATGCTGACTCAGTAGTTTCTGTTGACTCAAAAGCAGAGCAGTCACACACTTCAGTAGAACACCAACCAGAGAAGGATACCACAGATTCCCCTCAACCTAAGAGTGCTGCCCCTTCTGATCCGTCACCTCCCGTATCCACTAAGGAAGTACTCCTAGAGCATAAAGACTCAAAGACAGAGGATCGTCAGAATGATACACCCTCTCCTCCAGTTAGTGCTTTCTCCTCAGGAACCTCAACCACCAGTGACATTGAAGTGCTTGACCATGAGAGTGTGCTGAGCGAGAGCTCAGCCAGCTCTAGACAAGAAACCGGTGAAGGAAAGACTGGCCTTCACCTAATGCAGGGCTCCTTCCAGCTTCTCACTGCCTCCACATGTGGAGATTTTCCTAGACTAGAAGACTACCCAAAACTCACAGAGAGCTGTGGTTCCTCCTCAGATGCATTTGAGCGTATTGATTCCTTTAGCGTACAGTCACTGGATAGCCGGAGCGTCAGTGAGGTCAACTCGGATGACGAAATCCCTGGCAGTCGGACTCTAGCATCCGTCACTGCGGGTCCTGCCCCTTTAACAGTGCAACAAGCTGAATGTCAGAAGCAGGAAGGTGGAGAGGCAGCAAAGGTAGATGAGAAGGAAGAAGATGACGAGGAGGGATTCACTGAAACAATGCGGGAGCAGTCGCTGGATGAGATGGAGGAAAGCGGACGAAGTGCGACACCTGTGAATAGCGAGCAGCCCGAAGACTTGACAGAGCAGGAGGCTAATCTCACACTGTCTGATGCCACCGCTGCAGCTGAAGAACAGATCACTCCACCAATCACTGCAGAAATGAAAAGTGCCTCAACTGTCCAGATACTGGAGCTTCAAAAGGTAACCAAATGCTATCTGCATCTGGTCCTGTCATTTGAAAAGATTGTTTATGCAATGCACATACTGCCAGATCTAGTTGAAAAAGTCCACATTGCTTCTAAAATCCATTGAATACAACCTGCAAAACGGTTACTGCTCAAAGAAGGGTAGGTTTTTATCTGTAACTGAAAAGTAATGTATAACTGATGAAGTCGCAAATGAGTCACATTTAAAAATAATAAATTTACAAAAAACATTTTTAGCATAGTTTTTCTCCTCCATATGCAAGAAAGGAAGAAATTGCTTTGTTAGATTGTCATGTCACAGCATCATGACAGCTTGTGAACTGTACAGCGCTTGATCTTCAACGCATTTAGTGTGACTTTAGGTACTTTGTTTTTTCTGTTTAAGATTATTTTAAAGCTTCTTTTTAATCAGCAATTTTATTGAATATTTGCTTAAGAAAGGACTAAATCGTTTACTTGGTTGTATTAAAAGTAGTCATGGATTTATTTTCAGTGAATTGAATAACAGTGCTTATAATCTAAGTAATGTTTCTCTTTATCCATAAATATGTATTTACCTGACAAATTGGAATCTTTATCGATAAACTTTAAGAATTTCGCTTCTTGTTCAAACAGAACCAAATGATTTCTTTTGTGACATTTTTAGACTCTTCTGTAAATACAGAGCATGTTGTGGTCACGTTATAGGTTATTGATGAGCTATCGGGGCGCCTTGAGAAGAGAGAGTCTCAGCTGCTGGCAGTTAGCAAAGACAAGGCCAGACTGGAGGAGGAGTGTGACAATCTGAAAGAGTGAGTATGAGGCAGACACCTGGTTCACAAAGGAAGTGTAAACAATCTTGCCAGGAGTGCTGGTCTTCCTGATATGTAGGTGAGATGAAATGTCACCAGCATAATGCCACTGTGCAAACACTGAGCAAGCAAGGGGAGAATAAGTCAATCTGATTTAATGAAATGGATTTCTAAATTGGCATGACAGTACTGTAAGAGTCTGCTAAGAATTTCAAATCCTTTACTTAAAAATTAAGTGACTCTGAATTGTCATTACTAATCTACTAGTATGGATTTTTAAAAGCTGGCTTGGTTTTGAGGTTGTCTTTCAAAATGAGCTTTTAAACTAATGAGGTCTTTCATCCTCCAGTGAAGTGATAGGTCTGAAGGAGGAGAGCTCCACTGTTCAGTCCCTGAAGGAAGAGTTCACCCAGCGTATAGCAGAGGCAGAAAGGAAGGCTCAGCTGGCATGCAAAGAGAGAGACATAGCTAAGAAGGTAATGCTAAGAGCTCTTAGTCTGCGACTTGTTAACTTATGATTAACAAAATAAATAAAGTTCTCCAAGGGCTGTGCTGACCTTTCATGTATTTCTCCTACCACAATTACTTCTAGATGGACAATTAAAATTTTACATGTACAAAATTTTTGTGGCAAAGATTTTATTTTATTCTTTTGGTGCTGTAGGAGATAAAGGGTTTGCGAGAGGAGCTTTCCACAAGACTAAACGCCAGTGATACAATGGAGATCATCAAGGAGAAGGAGGAGCAGATCAGAGGTCTGCTGGAAGAGGGTAAGACTTGTTTACGGAACATGTTTTTCTTCACCGCAACCAACAGATGGTATAATCAACACTTGGTCAGACAGTAGCGCTTACTTGTTACAGGTTAGGTTATTACTGATTACTTAGCATCACATGTCGGCTTTGTTAAAGTGTCTGAGTAGGTTTTTATTTTTCTCACTTTTAGGTGAAAAGCTGTCCAAACAGCAGCTACAGCACAGCAACATCATCAAGAAACTGCGTGTGAAGGAGAAGGAGAGTGACACAAAGATCACCAAACAACAAAAGAAAATCAAGGATCAAGAGGAAGAGCTGAGACAGCTCCAGCAGGTGGGGATTTGGGATGTGTTCAACACTACACTTGAATAAAAGTTCATACCCGACTATTATTTAAAGCATTTTAGTTTTAAGGCAGTTTAGTTTGAGTTTTTGTGTTTAATTTCATTTTCTTGGATCAACTTTTTTTGTTCTCTCTTCCTTCCCTCACCTTTAACCGATCACAGCAGATGGCTTCCAGTTCTTCCTGTTAAGAGGGAGTTTTTTCTTTCCACTGTCGCCAAGTGCTTGTTCATATGGGGTTCATCTGATAGTCGCTATTATTTTAGGGTATTTACCTTACAATGTAAAGTGCCTTGAGGTTACTGTTGTGATTGGGGGGTTTATATATGCAATTTAATTTAATTTACAATAATTTTTAAGAAAATGTTATAATTTTTAATTAAAAACAATAATATTAATATTATTAATTCTTTGTTTTCAGTGTTTAGTGGTTAAATCTTATGTTGGAAGAATCAAAAGGTACCTGTTAATTAGTTTATAATTAAGCTGAACTTGCTCGTAATTGTGCTGATTGGGAGCGTTTTTATTCTTCAGCTCTCATTTTATGGGAATTCATTTGGTTTTATTACAATTCAATTCAATTCAATTTTATTTATATAGCGCCAAATCACAACAAAAGTTGCCTCAAGGCGCTTCATAGATACAGAGAAAAACCCAACAATCATATGACCCCCTATGAGCAAGCACTTTGGCGACAGTGGGAAGGAAAAACTCCCTTTTAACAGGAAGAAACCTCCGGCAGAACCAGGCTCAGGGAGGGGCGGCCATCTGCTGCGACCGGTTGGGGTGAGAGAAGGAAGACAGGATAAAAGACATGCTGTGGAAGAGAGACAGAGGTTAATAACAGATATGATTCAATGCAGAGAGGTCTATTAATACATAGTGAGTGAGAAAGGTGACTGGAAAGGAAAAACTCAATGCATCTTGGGAATCCCCCGGCAGCCTACGTCTATTGCAGCATAACTAAGGGAGGATTCAGGGTCACCTGGTCCAGCCCTAACTATATGCTTTAGCAAAAAGGAAAGTTTTAAGCCTAATCTTGAAAGTAGAGATAGTTTCTGTCTCCCGAATCCAAACTGGAAGCTGGTTCCACAGAAGAGGGGCCTGAAAACTGAAGGCTCTGCCTCCCATTCTACTTTTAAATACTCTAGGAACAACAAGTAGGCCTGCAGAGCGAGAGCGAAGTGCTCTAATAGGGTGATATGGTACTACAAGGTCATTAAGATAAGATGGGGCCTGATTATTTAAGACCTTGTATGTGAGGAGCAGGATTTTGAATTCAATTCTGGATTTAACAGGAAGCCATTACAAGAGGGTAAGGCTGGGCAATATGACCTAAAATCCATATCGCGATATAATTTGAAGCACGTGCGGTAACGATATATATCACGATATATTCTTTTCTTCTGTATAACGTATTTTCCACACTATAAGGCACACTTAAAATCCTTTAATTTTCTCAAAAATCGAGAGTGTGCCTTATGTATGAATTCTGGTTGTGCTTACTGACCTCAAACCGATTTTGGCGTGCAGAAATCTGTTAAAAAATGTTTTAGTACAACTTTGGTAAGCTGCACTGCTTGATGGATTGTCAGAGCATTATGGCTGCAGTAGTGAGGAGCTTCGCGGAGTAATCTGGGTCCAAAACTTCGTCCACTTCAGGTCCCAAAGTCAAACGAACACTAAGAGTTAAAAACGGTCTGAATTCTTTCATCTTTAATAAAATCATCAGCGTTGCTGCTTTATCAGGTGTAACAATTAAGTTTAACATCCAGGCATCGATGAAAACAGATTTATTAAATTCAACGAAGTTACAAGTTAACAGGAAGTTAGCTCGCTAGTTTACACCTAAACATGACATACCATGTTCTGACTGAGAGATTTTTGAAACTAATTAAAACGTACAGCTCTGCTGTCACTTCCAACATAAATGAAGACAGAAAACTAAACAGCAGTGGCGTTTGCAGGGTTACTGAAGTTGGACTACCTGGTATATAATGTTGTGCTACGTGATTGCTAGCAACACAGCTATGTTAGCATAACATTAGCACAGTGAAGCTGGAGGATGAACGCCAACTTTTTTTCCACTCGATAAAAGTTAATGTGAGGGATTTTGGTGGTTAGGGACAAATGCAATCGCATAGCAGGATGCTATACACGGGCCAAACTTCAGTCAGGAGAACAACTGAGATTATTCATCCACAGTAACTAACCACAAAAGGTTAGTTATTAATATACTGCAACAACATGGGAATAGAGCAGCTGCGAGAGAATTCAACATTAATGAATCAACATTACGGAAGTGGAGGAAGTGCAGTTTTTGGCTTTCCCCATATTTCAAAAGTGCTTCATCTCTTTGCTATGACTGTCGCCCGGCATAATTTGCAGATGATAATGGTTTTAGCCGCTGCGATGCTTTCGACCAAAACAGGCGCAGCTTGATGACATCATCAACATGTGCTATCGCGATAGAGCGGTATAGTCAAAATCTATATCGTTGGCCAAATTTATATCGTTTCTATCGCCCACCCCTACAAGAGGGGTTTACTTTTCTTGCCTGTTTTGGCATGTCCTTTCAGTAATGGTACTAGACGGGGCTTGTTTTAAAAATGAAAGTGATTCCAAAATGCTTTCAAGCTCTCAACAGCTGTCACCTCCTCTGCCCTGTTTTAAATGAAAAAGCCCCCTGAATCATACTCTTGAGACTGTGGAAAATAAAAATGTCACTTTCCAAAATGATGAGTAAATGCACACCTTAAGAACACTGTTACATTTGCTTACACTGTTAAACAATGCTGCTCATACTAGTTTTCTCAGTTTGTTATGGTAGTGTGGATTGTGGCTTCAACATGGTGACGTGTAACTAGGGATGGGGCTCTATTCCCATGTTGTTGCAGTATATTAATAACTAACCTTGTATTGTGGATGAATAATCTCTGTTGTTCTCCTGACTGAAGTTTGAAGAGTATGATTCAGGGGGCTTTTTCAATGAAAACAGGGCGGAGGAGGTGACAGCTGTTGAGAGCTTGAAAGCATTTTGGAATTACTTTCATTTTAAAAACAAGCCCCGTCTAGTACCATTACTGAACGGACATGCCAAAACAGGCAATAAAAGTAAACCCCTCTTGTAGGGGTGGGTGATAGAAACGATATACGATAGAAACGATAAATTTGGCAAACGATAGAGACTTTGACTATACCGCTCTATCGCGATAGCGCATGTTGATGATGTCATCAAGCTGCGCCTGTTTTGGTCGAAAGCATCGCAGCGGCTACAACCATTATCATCTGCAAATTATGCCGGGCGACAGTCATAGCAAAGAGATGAAGCACTTTTGAAATATGGGGAAAGCCAAAAACTGCGCTTCCTCCACTTCCGTAATGTTGATTCATTAATGTTGAATTCTCTCGCAGCTGCTCTATTCCCATGTTGTTGCAGTATATTAATAACTAATAATAATAATAATAATACATTGTATTTGAAAGCTCCTTTCAAAACACTCAAGGTCGCTGTACACAGTAGAATAAAAGCAACATAAAAGCAAGAAGTTTACAGAATCATAAAAGCATAAGACATAAACAAATAAAATAGGAGAGTGGAAAGGTTATGTGGGATAAGCTATTTTGTACAAGTGGGTTTTGAGTTTGGACTTAAAGAGAGAGAAGGAAGAGATGTTTCTTAAATCAGGAGGTAGGGAATTCCAGAGTCGTGGAGCAGAGCAGCTGAAAGCCCTGCTCCCCATGGTTGCAAGACGGGGGGAAGGGACGGAGAGTGAAAGGGAAGAAGAAGATCTGAGACAACGAGATGGGGCGGTGATCTTAACCAGGTCAGAGAGATATGGAGGAGAGAGATGATGAATAGCCTTAAATGTGTACAAGAGTATTTTGAAATTGATGCGATATTTGACCGGGAGCCAATGAAGCTGCTACAGGACAGGAGTGATGTGGTGGGCAGAAGGGGTCCTGGTGAAGATACGGGCAGCAGAGTTCTGGACGCGTTGGAGCTTGTGGGTGGATTTTTGAGTAAGACCAAAAAGAAGTGAATTACAATAATCAATCCAGGAAGTAACAAGGCTATGGACAAGAATGGCAGTGGCATGTGGGGTGAGAAAAGGACGGAGACGATTAATGTTGCGCAATTGAAAATATGCAGACTGAGTAATATTATTAATGTGTGAATTGAAAGATAGAGTACTGTCGAAGATGACACCCAAACTTTTCACAGAGGAAGAAATGAAGACCGGTGAGTTATCGATAGCAATAGAGAAACTATTGGTTCTGGATAATGTTGATTTAGTGCCTACCAAGAGGAGCTTGGATTTATTACTATTGAGTTTGAGAAAATTAGAAGAGAACAATGAATTTAGTTCAGCTAAGCAGAGGGTGAGGGAGAATGGGGGAAGAGCAGAATCAGGTTTAAACCTTTTGTGGTTAGTTATTGTGGATGAATAATCTCAGTTGTTCTCCTGACTGAAGTTTGGCCCGTGTATAGCATCCTGCTATGCGATTGCATTTGTCCCTGACCACCAGAATCCCTCACGTTAACTTTTATCGAGTGGAAAAAAAGTTGGCATTCATCCTCCAGCTTCACTGTGCTAATGTTATGCTAACATAGCTGTGTTGCTAGCAATCACGTAGCACAACATTATATACCAGGTAGTCCAACTTCAGTAACCCTGCAAACGCCACTGCTGTTTAGTTTTCTGTCTTCATTTATGTTGGAAGTGATAGCAGAGCTGTAAGTTTTAATTAGTTTCAAAAATCTCTCAGTCAGAACATGGTATGAAATGTTTAGGTGTAAACTAGCGAGCTAACTTCCTGTTAACTTGTAACTTCGTTGAATTTAATAAATCTGTTTTCATCGATGCCTGGATGTTAAACTTAATTGTTACACCTGGTAAAGCAGCAACGCTGATGATTTTATTAAAGATGAAAGAATTTAGATCGTTTTTAACTCTGTGTTCGTTTGACTTTGGGACCTGAAGTGGACGGAGTTTTGGACCCAGATTACTCCGCGAAGCTCCTCACTACTGCAGCCATAATGCTCTGACAATCCATCAAGCATTACAGCTTACCAGAGTTGTACTAAAACATTTTTTAACAGATTTCTGCACGCCAAAATCGGTTTGAGGTCAGTAAGCACAACCAGAATTCATACATAAGGCACACTCTCGATTTTTGAGAAAATTAAAGGATTTTAAGTGTGCCTTATAGTGTGGAAAATACATTATACAGAAGAAAAGAATATATCGCGATATATATCGTTACCGCAAGTGCTTCAAATTATATCGCGATATGGATTTTAGGCCATATCGCCCAGCCTTACGTGTAACGTAGGGTATGTCAAGCCAAAGTCTTATACTTTGTTTTCTTTTGATCTCCTGCAAGAAAACAGTGTTGTAAATCGTGGCATTTACTAGTCATTTATTACTGGTAAATGTAACATGATAAAGTCACTTTTTCTCAGGTTTTTTTTTTCTCAAACACATTTGTATCTCATTTGCCCATCCAGTGTAGACAATTATTGATATTCACTTCAACTATATTTAAAATGATCATGGTTTCCTGTTATGTGCAGGTTCTAGATGGAAAGGAGGAGGTGGAGAAACAGCACAGAGAGAACATCAAGAAGCTGAATGGTGTGGTGGAGCGCCAGGAGAAGGAGCTGAGCAGGCTGCAGTCAGACACCGAGGAGCTGCAGGAGAAAAACAGGAGCCTCGAGGCTGCTCTGGACAACTCTTATAAGTAAGCAAACTAACCTCATAAGCTTGCTATTGTGGGGTTTTCAGTGTTGCTTTTTTTTTTTTTTTTTGTTATGATTACCATCTATCTACAACATGACGAATTCTGTGCAGATCCTAAACGGTCACTGTACTGGTAAAGATCTTCATATGTTAACCAGAGCTATTAGAGTGCACTCATCCATGTTGTTTTCTTTTTGCAAAGTTTTTTCTCTCCCTGTGTTTCCCTTGATACTATTTCCTCATTGGCATATTCATACTGTGAAGACACAAATTTTGGCCAAAAGCCAAAAACGAATTTGTGTGAGTCAGGCTGATTAAATCTTTTACAACCACGAGTTGAACTTTGATATGTATTTTAAAACAGAACAAGCCATGTGGTTGTTTTTCCACATGCCTTTCATTTAAAGTGACAATTCATGGCCATGCTCGTTCCATGTACACTAAGGCTACGTTCACACTGCAGGTCTTAATGCTCAATTCCGATTTTTTGATCAAGTCCGATTTTTTTTGTCTGCTTGTTCACACTACAAATAAAAGGTGCTCTAGTGTGAACGCTCAAAGCGGCCCGCATGCGCAAAAGAAGATGTCACACACAACGCGCTCTGTTTAGACCCAGAGCAAACAATATTGTTTGACTGATGGCCCTTAATATAAAGACTTCGGACTTTACGTTTCCCAATTTTTGCTTTAAGTTATTTTATTTACATAATAATGTAAATAACCTAATAATTATCCTTATTGCTGTTTTAGAGAGGAGTGGTGCTTCAAAGGATAGTTGCAGATTTCTGTCAGAATCTGCAGATTATACAGTACAAATAACATGCTCACGTTTCTCTAACGTTGTCTTCCCAACAGTGTCACTAACATCTACGCTGGATGGCCAGGAAGCGTTTGCGATGTCTTATCGGGCGCTTCTCCGGAGCTGATAATTGGCGTCTGTCTTGTGTCAGTGACGCAAAAGACGGATTTAATGCGACTTGACCGTTCAAACAGCAGTCGCTTTCTAAAACATGGGATATGTATCGGATTCAGTACCACATACGAAAGTGACCCAGATCGGATTTGAAAATATCGGATTTGTGCCGTTCACACTGTCATACCATGATTGGATATGGGTCGCATAGGGTCAAAAAAATCGGATTTGATGCGCTTTCGCCTGCAGTGTGAACGTAGCCTAAGGCATCTCATTATTATATTATCTTAGAGCCGGGACCACTCTAAATAAATATACATAGATACATGTGCTGATTGTAATATTTATGGAAAGTCACAGTGATGATGGTCTTCTTCAATATCTCTGTTAGGGAGCTAGCAGAACTACACAAGGTAAATGCCAGCAGAGCCAGTGAGGCTGAAGAGGTGGCTCTGAGCAGGGAGACGCAGGCCAGAGAACAGCTGAGTCTGGCTCTGGAGAAGGCTCAGGAGGAGGCCAAGATACATCAGGAAGCCCTAGCAAACCAGGTAACACTGGGCCACACACTAAATATATAAAACACATGTGATAAACATCAAATATAAGATACTGCTGCAATTTAAAAAATAGTTAACTCAACATTATATTGTTGTCTAATGCTGTGTACAGGTGGCTGACCTGAGGCTGGCACTGCAGAGAGCAGAGCAACAGCAGGCCAGGAAAGAAGATTATTTGAGAGAGGAGATCAGTGAACTTCAACAGGTAACATACTATTTCCAACTAAATTATCTCAATAGACGAAAAATACATTTTGATAGAAGAAAATTATTTTACAACAATTTCGTGGTACATGTACAATGACAGTAAAGGGCTCCTCTTTTTTTTAAATATAGCAACAGGATTCTTTTTTTAATGCATGCCATCATTTCTTGTCTTCTGTCAGAGACTTCAGGATGCAGAAACTAGGAACCAGGAGCTCAGCCAGAGCGTTACCTCTGCCACGCGACCTTTACTGCGACAAATTGAGAACCTACAGGCCTCATTGGGTGGTCAAACGGCCTCGTGGGAAAAACTTGAGAAGAATATCTCTGACAGGCTTGGTGAGAGTTAGGGATTTAAGCTTGTACACCATGTCTGTGTAAAACAAACAGCAAATTACAGTATCGTAGAAAGCGGGGAATAAAAGCTTGATTTGTTTTTGCACCCCCTCTAAACAGCGGATGCCCAGGCGCAGCTAGCCATTGCTGTGGAGAAAGAGCGATCAGCAACAGAAGAACTGTTGTCCATTAAGTCCCAGTTAGCCTCTCTGGAATCCCAGAATTCCTTGCTTCGGCAGGAGAAAGCCAGGCTTCTGGCACAGCTGGATGCTGAGAAAAACAAGAGGGAGAAATTGGAAGATGAGAGCAGCAGGTAATAAATTTAAAAAAACCAACCAAACAAACTGGAGTCTACAGGGTTAAGTGCTCATGTAGATCATCCCCATCATCATGTATACCGCGTTTACTGTATGTGGCTTATATGTGGAGTTAAAGTAAACATATGTGTGGTTAGTTTGTTTGATAATTATCAATTTTTGCCGTTTGGTTGTTGGTGGCTTTTCTTTGCTTTGCACAAAAAAAAGTGTTAGTGTGACTGTCAAAAATGGGATTGTTCTCCACATTGTCAGAGAGGCTTTGTGTAGAACTTAGAGCCTGACTTTGAATTTCATTTGTCTTTTTTTCTCTGTGGTTTTTCTTATTGGTTCCAAAAACCTGCTTTGAAACATCAGTTAACAACACAAAGAGTTTGAGCAGCACAATGAAATGCTGCATTTATTGCATTAGTTGCTCTGAATGAAATTAAATCTCTTTGGTTGTGGTTTTATGTTGTGCCAATAGAAAAATATTCTGTGTCAAGATTAATGGTGAAAAACATCTTACAGTCTCTGCTAGGCTTTGGTTGTAGATTGCAGTTTGGTTTTGTTCTTTCATATGTATGTGAAAAGAAATGAGTAGCTCGGGTTTTTCTCAGTGAGACAGGAAACTGAGTCACAGTAGTCTCGCTTGTAATGCTAATCCTTCCTGGAGTGCTTTTGTTTTTCAACAAAGCCATTTGTGACTGTGAAGCTGAGGCCCCTCAACACCCACTCATGTGTCAGCACGTGGTTTCAGTGGCAGACTGTTTTCTTTGATGAAGAAAGCAGAGGGTGTGGTGGGGCCAGTGGCGCAATGGATAACGCGTCTGACTACGGATCAGAAGATTCTAGGTTCGACTCCTGGCTGGCTCGTCGCTGTTTTTGGTCTTTTCACAAAAAACAAGTTGTTGGAAATATAAATACATTAGATATAAACCTTTTTTTTCTCCCTGAGGAACCATGTATCTTCTCCTTGAGTAGAAAAGTAATCCTTTATATCACACAGTTAGGCTTTCATTTGTAGCATTTCACAGATGTATTGCACTGTTTTTATTGCTGTTTAATTTTTTTGGTGACTTCTTGCTCGTTTTATCAATGTAGGGATCGTGTTGAATTGGAAAACCTGCGAGGAGAACACAATCGAACGTTAGAGGAAACAAAGAAAGAAAAGGTACCAAAAAAGCTATTTTCTACTTATGATGTTGTCCTGTATGAAAATGATTTCTCATGGGCATCTTTTTTTGCTCCTTCTACCAGTTACTGCTGACTAATCAGTTAGAGATGGAGAAGATGAAGGTAGAGCAAGAAAAGAAGAAATGCTATTTGGCACAGGAAGCACTCAAGGAAAAGGTTTGAGAGAATCTCTTATACGTTGTTTTTTTTTTTCTTTTCTTTTCTGTTTTGACTTTTCTTCATTCAGTCATGACTTGATTATTTCAATTGTGTCCTATCAGGAGCGAAAGGCCACGACACAATCAGTTGGAGAGGCCCTAGCATCATCTACACCCTCCTTGTCTCGCTCCAGCTCGATGAGTGGGGCAGACAATGGGCTGCACACTTCTGTTCTTTCACAGGTGCATTCTACTTTTCTCATAGAGGTAGTTAGGAATACGATAAAAAAGGTTAAAATCTGTAAACTGAAGATGAGTTTTTAAATGCTGTGATGTCCTTTTGTACATTATTTTTCTCCTTCTTCTTAATCCATCCGCAGGATGACTCTTTAGACCATTCGCTGGGCACTATGACTATGTCCATGTCGATGAGTGGGACCAACCTGTATGAGGCGGCCAGACTGTCTGGAGGCTCCAGCATCATAGAAAACCTCCAGTCTCAACTCAAACTGAGAGAAGGAGAGATTGCACAGCTGCAGGTAATGTCAAATTAAAATTTTAGTGATTAGGCTGTTACTTCTGCTATCAGCAAATGCACGCAGTTATTTGTACTGCACCTCACCTATTTTTCCTTTTCTTTTTCTCCCCTTTTTAGCTTGAGATCGCTAATCTGGAGAGGAGACGATCTGTGATGGCACAGGAGCTGGTTCGACTCACAAATCAAAACGATGAGATGGAGGAGAAGGTGAAAGAGATCCCCAAGCTGAAAGTTCAGCTGAAGGTACAAGGCTGTACAGTGCAGGGAATTAATGTTACACATTTTCCATGCTCCCAGATGTCAAAACTTGAATTGAATCATATTTCCGCTTGAGAGGGCTTATTTGCAGAGTGTCTTCTGATTATTGTGGCTGTGCATTTCAGGATCTGGAGCAGAGGCATAACACCATTCTGCAGATGTATGGAGAAAAGGCTGAAGAAGCAGAGGAACTGAGACTCGACCTTGAAGATGTAAAGAATATGTACAAAACCCAAATCGACGAATTGCTGAAGAACCAGAAATAAACCAGTTTCCTTTACGTGTTATTTTGGGGCACGAATCAGCTGACAATATCAACAATAAATGCATTCACAAGAAACAATGAGGCAGAACTTTTAAGTTGAATCACTGTATAAGAAGGAAATTCATTCATATTTATGTTATTTTGTTTTAATTGATTATCATATGCTTTATTTAAGTGTCAATATTGGAATTGTGCAAAGCATACAATGAATACAGAATCAGTATGTGAAGAATTGTCGACGTTGACTTGACTCGTCCATCTGGAATCTTTGGGAGTTTGCTTTCAAAATTTCTTGTGATTGAACCTTTAACATAGTATTGTATAGTTTAAATTGTATGAGCTGGTGAAGGTTTTTTCACTATATGAATTAATCCAACATTTCTTCATAATCAGAAAGGTTTATATAAAATTCATTGTACAGAGAAATTTATGTATTGTTCTTAACACCTTACAGATCACAAAGTGTGGTGTAGGCCTGAGTAGTCTTTGAGTGAAATCCTGAAGATTGGATTTCAAACTTTATACATATGTAAATTAATATACATTTATTAGGTTAGTAAAAAGTAAGTTGGTTCTTTATTGTTAAATCACACAGAAGATCGAATTTTCATTGCATTCAAATAAAACACTACATCTCAGTGCAACACAACAATAAATCTGTTCTGAACAATTCTATGTGTCTCTTTCACTTTTTGGCAAGACTAAAACTTAAAAAAAAATGACTGATACAAATGTGAGATGATATTCTGAAACTGAGTGGTCTTAGTTACATTTGAATAATATTCTGTAAGAGACTAAGCACATTAACAAGTTTGCACTAAATATTTGTGTTTTTATTATTAAACTGAATGATGTATTTTGTAATAATGTGGAGTGTGGAGAGTGTTATAGTGCCGTTTGCTATCAGAAAACTGCGGTGGACAGCGCCACCCTATGGCCGAATGTTCGTATTACACGCCGGTGTAAGGTTTCCGGTGTTATGGCGACCGCCGGTCACTGCATCGCTTCAATCTGGGGAAAGCAGACTGCATTCAGGTAAACTGTCTCTCATATAAACTTATAGCAATCTTTTATAGGCAACCACTTATAAGGGTCTCGTTTTTTTTAAAGGTTTTGTTTCTCGGAAATGTCAAAACATTTTTTCTTGCTCCTTTTCTTGTGCTGCCTCTTTAGTCTATCTTAAAATTAACGTTAAGGGGGCTCCTTGTCTTTGTCAAGAACTTATAGGCTAGATGTTAGCCTCTGCATAGTATACTTCAGTTACCGGTTAGCCTCAGTTCGTATTTTCCTTTTTTTTATCCGCAGACGAAGAAACGTTTAAGTAATGCGTTATAATCACAACAGCTCCTCAATCTCATCTCACGTGCCTGTTAGGTCACTATTGAGGGTCGCGACGTAGAGGTAAAGTTTAGTTAACTTGCTAATTGACCGGAAGCTAGCTAAAACTTAAGAATTAATTAAGCGCTCTAAAACCGAAGTTTTCACGAGCTCGGAGAGCTCCTGCACGTCAGAAACTCGGGCTTTTTATTTTTAAAAATACTCCTTTTAAAGATTTAAAATATACCTAACCATAATCGTAATCGTAAAAAATAGATACAATTCGTCGGTGACGTGTTTTAGGCTTACTTGTGTTCCACAGGTATTACTGAATTTGATCTATATATGCTTAGCCGGTGCTTTGATGTAGCGCTCTTAATTTCATGTCTCCAGTTACATCAGTACCACCGCCTTAACGTCACACACATTTAACTTTTACCTAACTGTGTCAACGTTACCACCAGGAGAATATGTAATTAATGACCGATAACGTTAACCTTCACCACCTATTGTTACCGAATGTGCAGCATAAGGCAGCTTCCTCGTTTCCTTCCCTTCTTTTGAATGTGAAACTGTGTGGGAGCCATTTGTTATACAGCACAATGTGGTATCTGCTTTAAGAAAGGTCACACTGTAATGTTCAATCAATGGTATTGGGACGAAGGCTCCAGGCTGTGCAAGAACATGCATACTTTTAACAAAATAGCATTGATCATGTAAATTTGGCTGTTGTGTAAATACCAGGTGCTGCACTGGCTACCTGCATATTAGGTCACATTATTACCAGTGAACAGTTCTCATTTGGCCCTGCAGCCTCAGTTGTGCTTACTAACGAAAAAGGTCACTAACAAAAAACAAAAAACGTTTCCTTTTGTGAAGCTTAGATCTGCCCAGAGCTACACTCCCATGCACTTGCTTGTACCCACATGCTTGTATACTCCAGTGTTAAGATTTACCCATTGCAAGTCTGAGTCTGTTTCTCTGCCTCTTGCCTTTTCACAGTGTGCGGTGAAGGGAAGCATCTATTTCGCATGTCTGTGTAATTCTGACTATGCTGCTCCTGGTAGCACTGAGCATAGCTTTTTCACCCTTTGTGGTAATCACTGAGACGCCTGAAAACCCACACCACAAACCACCAACACCAACTCTCAACTACAGCAGGATCTCCCTGCCACCAGAGCATGTACCCTATTTCCTGAACAACAACAAGAGGGTCGCCAAGCGATGCCGCCTGGACCCGCTCTGCCCTTTTAAAGTAAGATATGAACTTGGTTGGAGTTAATGTTTGTTCCTTTTTGTGCTTTACTTTCAGAATAAAAAAAATATAACAGGTAACCTTGTTAACTTATGACTCACATGAAAATGGTTAATTAATTATTTTGCCTGTGAGTATAGGCATCATGCGAGCTATTTCCTTGTGATCCACACAGTAGCAATTTTGAAATACTGGATTTCTGTGCATTGGTTTGCTTATTAATAGATATTGTTTTCCTGAACCCAGAAAGAAGAAACTTAACAGTTTATTTTGCTTTGTCTGTGCTTCTTTACAAGAGAGAGACTCCTCTAAATAGCAGCAGCTGAATTAAAAGCTTGTTAAAATCTTATTTTGGTGAAACTGCAAACTTTCTACGTGGTTTTTGTAAGACTTAAGTGAATAAAGTTAATTCTGTTAATGCTTCAAAATAACTACACAACTAAGTGCCTGGGGCCATTGCTTCTAGATAGACTTTGCATCAGCTTAGTTAGGTCATTAAATGGATTAGCAGATAATCCATCACCACTGCTGTGTCTTTCACATTGCATATGACATTCTGTTTCTAATGGATTTTCTAAAAGAAAACACCCTCTCTCACCTACATACACACACAACACTGCTTATATTAATTTGTATTTTGACAACAGGATGCACTCCAGGATCTGTCTTTTTGTTGGGGTTATGAGAAGAACTGTGATCCAGAGAAACGCTTCAGCTATCCTACGTGCACCAAAGCTGACTCTGGATGGTACTATCCCTCACATTATATTCAGTGAAATTACCAAAGTTATTGTCGTGATTTTTAAATTAAGAAATTTTGGATTTACTGAGTTGCAGTGTATGTAATTTTCCACAGTATAAGTGGTTTCATGCAAAGTGTGTGTCATCGATGGTGTAATGGTTGTGCTTTTGCTGATTTGTCTGAATCTGTCAGGGCCCGTTCACTGGATGCCGCCCAGGAACTTTTCTGGAAGCAGGCTGATTTCGGCTACGTCAAAGAGCGCCTCTCTGAGCTCAAAACACTCTGCAAGGCTACTCGGCCAGTAAGTCTGCTCATTTCCTTAGTTCCCACACGCCTTGTGAGTCAACAGGAAGAAACAACAGGTAGAAATAGACGCAGTATTCAACAGGAGTCCACAGACAATGAGCCTAAAATAATTTCAAGTTCAAAAGCAGTGGTATAGAGAGAACCTAGTAAAGAAACCACTCTCATGGCCTTTAAGGTCCACATTTTGCTGGTCACCTGAATACTAAATATTTATGAATTTGCATTTTTTTGCAAGGGGGACTCCTCATTAAAGTGTTGTAGTCACACTAGATTCTGCAAGGCTACAAATCTTTACCTGGACTTACGAAAGCCACCCAGAAGTCATGAGAGGTCAGTGCAATTGAAAATACAGTTTTTATTTTTATTTTTTTAAACATCAATGAGTATGCTGTGAAAGTCAACTGTGTTTATGCTGCAGGTACAAAGAGGACTTCATTCAGGCAGGAGAGATTGGTGGACACTGCAAACTCAACAAGGAAGCACTTGTTGGAGAGGGCGACCACAAAAGCCCCTTGCAGTCTTGGTGAGGCAGGACAGATACATTCACATGAATCCTACACTTAGCAATCAAACTACAATGAATGGCTTCTGTTAAAATCTTGAGCTTGTGTTAATAATCTTCCGGAGCCACTGTTAACAAAAGAAAGCTGGATGTTTGTCCCACTGACTTCCTTGATTTACAAATATAAAACACAATGTCAAGTACTGAAACACATCCACAAATGATTTTTAATTTACCTTTCAGAGAGAGAAAAAAACTTTCAGTTGCAAACTATACTCCCATATCACTGGTGAGAGTGCACTGTGTGATAGTTTTAGACGTTTGTTTTTATACAGACTATAACAAGAGTGTTTAATTATTTTTTCACACTTCACAGTTGATGCCAGAATTTTGCTGAATGGGTATCATTGTAATATACATCTCTATGCCTCTCTGCCTTTCACTATATGTGCAAGTCATTTTAATAATGGCTAATTACTTTGTGGCAGACCAGCAAAGGTTGGTCTGACACAAAGGTCAGCAAAGGTAGGTAAATACAAAATCAGCTCTGTAGGCAGCTACCATACACAAACCAAGTGCTCATTATTCCATGAATAAATTGCAATTTAATCTTGTTCAAACAGTTTGAGGAGGTGTCTCTACTTGTGACAAAATGTACATTTTTCCTGTCATAGCAGCTATACAACACATAGCTGCTTCTCAAAGCCATGCTCAAGAGGCAATGTAAAGCATAATTAAATAGAAGTGAGAGCGGAGAGTTTTCAGACGAAAATGCTGTTTTCAATTCTATCCGGGCTAGTATGGACATAGCCTAGGTTCCCCTCGTGGCTCTTTCTTGTGTAGTGAGGAAGGGAAAGGAAAATAAGAAAAGTGAAGTTGAATAGTGTGCTGTTTTTCGTGTTGGAATGGATACGCTCTTAAATATTCTACAAATTTGGTCAGAGAACAAACTTTTGACCTCACCTGACCTTTTCATTTTCTTGGCGCAATGGATAACGCGTCTGACTACAGATCAGAAGATTCTAGGTTCGACTCCTGGCTGGCTCAAAGTGTCTGCTTGCTTTTGTGTGTATTGGAAGCAATGCTGTCATTTTCGGAGGGTGAAAACCACCGAGGCACAGCGTTTTGGGATATCCTTACCTGGATGTTTTGAGCCTACATCAAGAGATTTTGCTTTCTGGAATATTTTGAAGGATTATCTTTGAATTCTGCTGGCGATCGAAGTGTGGCCTGACCTCACCTGACCTTTCAGGGCTCGTCGTTGGGGGGCCAGTGGCGCAATGGATAACGCGTCTGACTACGGATCAGAAGATTCTAGGTTCGACTCCTGGCTGGCTCGCAGTGCGTGTTGTTTTTCGTGTTGGAATGGAAACGCTCTTAAATATTGTACAAATTTGGTCAGAGAACAAACTTTGACCTCACCTGACCTTTTCATTTTCTTGGCAAAGGGCCAGTGGCGCAATGGCTAACGCGTCTGACTACGGATCAGAAGATTCTAGGTTCGACTCCTGGCTGGCTCGAAGTGTCTGCTTGCTTTTGTGTGTATTGGGAGCAATGCTGTCAGTTTCGGAGGGTGAAAACCACAGAGGCACAGCGTTTTCACACAGTGCATCTGAGCTCCTCTGATACTCCTAAAACCATAAGGGATCACCAAAGGTTTTCCTTTAGCCAGAGCTTGTCCTTCGTCTCGCTCAGTTCACCCGTAGCGTTCTTTGGGTACCTTCCAAGGTTTAACAAATATCCAGCTAGAATGATCACATTTACTCACAGCAGCCAATCTCATGGTGTTCCCTCTGTCTTATAGCGTCCTGATGACATCTAGGTTGTGCTAGGTTGTGGATGATGAGAGTCAAACCTTAAGTACTGTATGCGTTGGCTTACACTACGCAATGCCTTTCAAATGTCCCCTATTGCTGATGGCAATTTCCCAGTCTAAGAAAGCTAGCGTGTCATTTTTCATATCCTTCCTGGTGAACCTGATGTGTTTTTGCACCACCTTAATGTCATCTGTGATTGGTTTTACATCCCGACATTTGACTTTCACCCAGGCGTCATCCACATATCTGAACCAGTGGTGTTCGAGGACAGGATGACTTAGCAGTCTTTGTTTCCCACTTCCTGCTTATAAGAGTTAGCCACAATGGGTTAAACTGGGGAATTCATGGTGCACCCACATTTCTGCTCGTGGTAATGGCTCCTCTATGTGAGTTATATGGATCGATGCCAGAATTCCAAGAGCACACACACACACTCACACTTTGTTGGTGTTGAGGGTGGTCCTGTTGGTGAGGGTGGGGTCATCCTGTAAGCTCTTATGAACTAGCACCACTTCTTCGGTAGCTGTAAGACAACTGAAGAGAGTTCTACCATTGTAAGTGACCGTAGTGTCATCTGCCTACATAACGATATGGCTGACCTTCTTCATGAAATCCATAGCGTTCTGAGCATGGCGTTTCCAGCTGCCTACCGACGGCTTGAGGACCGAAGCCAAAAGCCTTTCGATATTGTATGTAGCACAGTTGATCATGCAGACAATGGGTCTTTAAATTACCTCCTGTTTATACAACTTAGGCAAACAACAGAGACTTGCTGTAGCTTCCAGACAAAATCTTTGCTCACTTGTCCACATCCTTGGTGTTTGTCTCTTTAACTGGCCTTGGAGGACCCGCTCTGTCGCATGCCAATGTGTCTTGTGCACAGTAAGTAGATGAGCCTGCCTCTACTCCCTGGTCTTAGGCTATTTATGCAGTGTTAGACAGCATGAAAAGTATGACTGAATTCACTTCTCGGTGAATTCAATCACCTTTGAAGCTTTTTGTCATCTAGAAGAGTTGCAAGTCTTTTTGGGCCCAGCTCCTCTTTTGGTTTTAAAACATGGTAGGTAAATCAGTGTTTCTCACCAGTTCGTTTAGCATCTGATTCTGTGGCTTTGGGAAGATTTTAGTAGCTTGGAGGCCTTAAACAGATGATGTCATTTGCAGACTTTTAGGAGTAATCCCAACCTGTGCAGGTCTGAGGCTAAATCTCAAGCGGTTCCTGTAGACTGCCATCTTACATGCCACCTGCTTATACTCACGTAGCAGCTTCAGGCCGTCCTTGCCAAAGGGAGGCAAAATGTCTGGATGGATGTTCAACCAACCGCGTAAGGAAATCCGACAAAGTTGATTGTGCTCACCTGGAAACTGGAAACACTATAAACAGAATCAACATTGTGGGTTTTTTCTCACCAGATTTTGCTTTCTGGAATATTTTGAAGGATTATCTTTGAATTCTGCTGGCGATCGAAGTGTGGCCTGACCTCACCTGACCTTTCAGGGCTCGTCGTTGGGGGGCCAGTGGCGCAATGGATAACGCGTCTGACTACGGATCAGAAGATTCTAGGTTCGACTCCTGGCTGGCTCGCAGTGCGTGCTGTTTTTCGTGTTGGAATGGAAACGCTCTTAAATATTGTACAAATTTGGTCAGAGAACAAACTTTGACCTCACCTGACCTTTTCATTTTCTTGGCAAAGGGCCAGTGGCGCAATGGATAACGCGTCTGACTACGGATCAGAAGATTCTAGGTTCGACTCCTGGCTGGCTCGAAGTGTCTGCTTGCTTTTGTGTGTATTGGGAGCAATGCTGTCAGTTTCGGAGGGTGAAAACCACAGAGGCACAGCGTTTTCACACAGTGCATCTGAGCTCCTCTGATACTCCTAAAACCATAAGGGATCACCAAAGGTTTTCCTTTAGCCAGAGCTTGTCCTTCGTCTCGCTCAGTTCACCCGTAGCGTTCTTTGGGTACCTTCCAAGGTTTAACAAATATCCAGCTAGAATGATCACATTTACTCACAGCAGCCAATCTCATGGTGTTCCCTCTGTCTTATAGCGTCCTGATGACATCTAGGTTGTGCTAGGTTGTGGATGATGAGAGTCAAACCTTAAGTACTGTATGCGTTGGCTTACACTACGCAATGCCTTTCAAATGTCCCCTATTGCTGATGGCAATTTCCCAGTCTAAGAAAGCTAGCGTGTCATTTTTCATATCCTTCCTGGTGAACCTGATGTGTTTTTGCACCACCTTAATGTCATCTGTGATTGGTTTTACATCCCGACATTTGACTTTCACCCAGGCGTCATCCACATATCTGAACCAGTGGTGTTCGAGGACAGGATGACTTAGCAGTCTTTGTTTCCCACTTCCTGCTTATAAGAGTTAGCCACAATGGGTTAAACTGGGGAATTCATGGTGCACCCACATTTCTGCTCGTGGTAATGGCTCCTCTATGTGAGTTATATGGATCGATGCCAGAATTCCAAGAGCACACACACACACTCACACTTTGTTGGTGTTGAGGGTGGTCCTGTTGGTGAGGGTGGGGTCATCCTGTAAGCTCTTATGAACTAGCACCACTTCTTCGGTAGCTGTAAGACAACTGAAGAGAGTTCTACCATTGTAAGTGACCGTAGTGTCATCTGCCTACATAACGATATGGCTGACCTTCTTCATGAAATCCATAGCGTTCTGAGCATGGCGTTTCCAGCTGCCTACCGACAGCTTGAGGACCGAAGCCAAAAGCCTTTCGATATTGTATGTAGCACAGTTGATCATGCAGACAATGGGTCTTTAAATTACCTCCTGTTTATACAACTTAGGCAAACAACAGAGACTTGCTGTAGCTTCCAGACAAAATCTTTGCTCACTTGTCCACATCCTTGGTGTTTGTCTCTTTAACTGGCCTTGGAGGACCCGCTCTGTCGCATGCCAATGTGTCTTGTGCACAGTAAGTAGATGAGCCTGCCTCTACTCCCTGGTCTTAGGCTATTTATGCAGTGTTAGACAGCATGAAAAGTATGACTGAATTCACTTCTCGGTGAATTCAATCACCTTTGAAGCTTTTTGTCATCTAGAAGAGTTGCAAGTCTTTTTGGGCCCAGCTCCTCTTTTGGTTTTAAAACATGGTAGGTAAATCAGTGTTTCTCACCAGTTCGTTTAGCATCTGATTCTGTGGCTTTGGGAAGATTTTAGTAGCTTGGAGGCCTTAAACAGATGATGTCATTTGCAGACTTTTAGGAGTAATCCCAACCTGTGCAGGTCTGAGGCTAAATCTCAAGCGGTTCCTGTAGACTGCCATCTTACATGCCACCTGCTTATACTCACGTAGCAGCTTCAGGCCGTCCTTGCCAAAGGGAGGCAAAATGTCTGGATGGATGTTCAACCAACCGCGTAAGGAAATCCGACAAAGTTGATTGTGCTCACCTGGAAACTGGAAACACTATAAACAGAATCAACATTGTGGGTTTTTTCTCACCTGGATGTTTTGAGCCTGCATCAAGAGATTTTGCTTTCTGGAATATTTTGAAGGATTATCTTTGAATTCTGCTGGCGATCAAAGTGTGGCCTGACCTCACCTGACCTTTGAGGGCTCGTCGTTGGGGGCCAGTGGCGCAATGGATAACGCGTCTGACTACGGATCAGAAGATTCTAGGTTCGACTCCTGGCTGGCTCGCAGTACGTGCTTTTTTTCGTGTTGGAATGGAAACGCTCTTAAATATTGTACAAATTTGGTCAGAGAACAAACTTTGACCTCACCTGACCTTTTCATTTTCTTGGCAAAGGGCCAGTGGCGCAATGGATAATGCGTCTGACTACGGATCAGAAGATTCTAGGTTCGACTCCTGGCTGGCTCGAAGTGTCTGCTTGCTTTTGTGTGTATTGGGAGCAATGCTGTCAGTTTCGGAGGGTGAAAACCACAGAGGCACAGCGTTTTCACACAGTGCATCTGAGCTTCTCTGATACTCCTAAAACCATAAGGGATCACCAAAGGTTTTCCTTTAGCCAGAGCTTGTCCTTCGTCTCGCTCAGTTCACCCGTAGCGTTCTTTGGGTACCTTCCAAGGTTTAACAAATATCCAGCTAGAATGATCACATTTACTCACAGCAGCCAATCTCATGGTGTTCCCTCTGTCTTATAGCGTCCTGATGACATCTAGGTTGTGCTAGGTTGTGGATGATGAGAGTCAAACCTTAAGTACTGTATGCGTTGGCTTACACTACGCAATGCCTTTCAAATGTCCCCTATTGCTGATGGCAATTTCCCAGTCTAAGAAAGCTAGCGTGTCAGTTTTCATATCCTTCCTGGTGAACCTGATGTGTTTTTGCACCACCTTAATGTCATCTGTGATTGGTTTTACATCCCGAAATTTGACTTTCACCCAGGCGTCATCCACATATCTGAACCAGTGGTGTTCGAGGACAGGATGACTTAGCAGTCTTTGTTTCCCACTTCCTGCTTATAAGAGTTAGCCACAATGGGTTAAACTGGGGAATTCATGGTGCACCCACATTTCTGCTCGTGGTAATGGCTCCTCTATGTGAGTTATATGGATCGATGCCAGAATTCCAAGAGCACACACACACACTCACACTTTGTTGGTGTTGAGGGTGGTCCTGTTGGTGAGGGTGGGGTCATCCTGTAAGCTCTTATGAACTAGCACCACTTCTTTGGTAGCTGTAAGACAACTGAAGAGAGTTCTACCATTGTAAGTGACCGTAGTGT
The DNA here is from genome assembly GCF_051167445.1 of Perissodus microlepis. Taxonomy (NCBI): domain Eukaryota; kingdom Metazoa; phylum Chordata; class Actinopteri; order Cichliformes; family Cichlidae; genus Perissodus; species Perissodus microlepis. The sequence goes on from NC_140465.1 coordinate 10,042,460, forward strand.
CATCAGCCTACATAACGATATGGCTGACCTTCTTCATGAAATCCATAGCGTTCTGAGCATGGCGTTTCCAGCTGCCTACCGACGGCTTGAGGACCGAAGCCAAAAGCCTTTCGATATTGTATGTAGCACAGTTGATCATGCAGACAATGGGTCTTTAAATTACCTCCTGTTTATACAACTTAGGCAAACAACAGAGACTTGCTGTAGCTTCCAGACAAAATCTTTGCTCACTTGTCCACATCCTTGGTGTTTGTCTCTTTAACTGGCCTTGGAGGACCCGCTCTGTCGCATGCCAATGTGTCTTGTGCACAGTAAGTAGATGAGCCTGCCTCTACTCCCTGGTCTTAGGCTATTTATGCAGTGTTAGACAGCATGAAAAGTATGACTGAATTCACTTCTCGGTGAATTCAATCACCTTTGAAGCTTTTTGTCATCTAGAAGAGTTGCAAGTCTTTTTGGGCCCAGCTCCTCTTTTGGTTTTAAAACATGGTAGGTAAATCAGTGTTTCTCACCAGTTCGTTTAGCATCTGATTCTGTGGCTTTGGGAAGATTTTAGTAGCTTGGAGGCCTTAAACAGATGATGTCATTTGCAGACTTTTAGGAGTAATCCCAACCTGTGCAGGTCTGAGGCTAAATCTCAAGCGGTTCCTGTAGACTGCCATCTTACATGCCACCTGCTTATACTCACGTAGCAGCTTCAGGCCGTCCTTGCCAAAGGGAGGCAAAATGTCTGGATGGATGTTCAACCAACCGCGTAAGGAAATCCGACAAAGTTGATTGTGCTCACCTGGAAACTGGAAACACTATAAACAGAATCAACATTGTGGGTTTTTTCTCACCTGGATGTTTTGAGCCTGCATCAAGAGATTTTGCTTTCTGGAATATTTTGAAGGATTATCTTTGAATTCTGCTGGCGATCGAAGTGTGGCCTGACCTCACCTGACCTTTCAGGGCTCGTCGTTGGGGGCCAGTAGCGCAATGGATAACGCGTCTGACTACGGATCAGAAGATTCTAGGTTCGACTCCTGGCTGGCTCGCAGTGCGTGCTGTTTTTCGTGTTGGAATGGAAACGCTCTTAAATATTGTACAAATTTGGTCAGAGAACACACTTTGACCTCACCTGACCTTTTCATTTTCTTGGCAAAGGGCCAGTGGCGCAATGGATAATGCGTCTGACTACGGATCAGAAGATTCTAGGTTCGACTCCTGGCTGGCTCAAAGTGTCTGCTTGCTTTTGTGTGTATTGGGAGCAATGCTGTCAGTTTCGGAGGGTGAAAACCACAGAGACACAGCGTTTTCACACAGTGCATCTGAGCTCCTCTGATACTCCTAAAACCATAAGGGATCACCAAAGGTTTTCCTTTAGCCATAGCTTGTCCTTCGTCTCGCTCAGTTCACCCGTAGCGTTCTTTGGGTACCTTCCAAGGTTTAACAAATATCCAGCTAGAATGATCACATTTACTCACAGCAGCCAATCTCATGGTGTTCCCTCTGTCTTATAGCGTCCTGATGACATCTAGGTTGTGCTAGGTTGTGGATGATGAGAGTCAAACCTTAAGTACTGTATGCGTTGGCTTACACTACGCAATGCCTTTCAAATGTCCCCTATTGCTGATGGCAATTTCCCAGTCTAAGAAAGCTAGCGTGTCATTTTTCATATCCTTCCTGGTGAACCTGATGTGTTTTTGCACCACCTTAATGTCATCTGTGATTGGTTTTACATCCCGACATTTGACTTTCACCCAGGCGTCATCCACATATCTGAACCAGTGGTGTTCGAGGACAGGATGACTTAGCAGTCTTTGTTTCCCACTTCCTGCTTATAAGAGTTAGCCACAATGGGTTAAACTGGGGAATTCATGGTGCACCCACATTTCTGCTCGTGGTAATGGCTCCTCTATATGAGTTATATGGATCGATGCCAGAATTCCAAGAGCACACACACACACTCACACTTTGTTGGTGTTGAGGGTGGTCCTGTTGGTGAGGGTGGGGTCATCCTGTAAGCTCTTATGAACTAGCACCACTTCTTCGGTAGCTGTAAGACAACTGAAGAGAGTTCTACCATTGTAAGTGACCGTAGTGTCATCTGCCTACATAACGATATGGCTGACCTTCTTCATGAAATCCATAGCGTTCTGAGCATGGCGTTTCCAGCTGCCTACCGACGGCTTGAGGACCGAAGCCAAAAGCCTTTCGATATTGTATGTAGCACAGTTGATCATGCAGACAATGGGTCTTTAAATTACCTCCTGTTTATACAACTTAGGCAAACAACAGAGACTTGCTATAGCTTTCAGACAAAATCTTTGCTCACTTGTCCACATCCTTGGTGTTTGTCTCTTTAACTGGCCTTGGAGGACCCGCTCTGTCGCATGCCAATGTGTCTTGTGCACAGTAAGTAGATGAGCCTGCCTCTACTCCCTGGTCTTAGGCTATTTATGCAGTGTTAGACAGCATGAAAAGTATGACTGAATTCACTTCTCGGTGAATTCAATCACCTTTGAAGCTTTTTGTCATCTAGAAGAGTTGCAAGTCTTTTTGGGCCCAGCTCCTCTTTTGGTTTTAAAACATGGTAGGTAAATCAGTGTTTCTCACCAGTTCGTTTAGCATCTGATTCTGTGGCTTTGGGAAGATTTTAGTAGCTTGGAGGCCTTAAACAGATGATGTCATTTGCAGACTTTTAGGAGTAATCCCAACCTGTGCAGGTCTGAGGCTAAATCTCAAGCGGTTCCTGTAGACTGCCATCTTACATGCCACCTGCTTATACTCACGTAGCAGCTTCAGGCCGTCCTTGCCAAAGGGAGGCAAAATGTCTGGATGGATGTTCAACCAACCGCGTAAGGAAATCCGACAAAGTTGATTGTGCTCACCTGGAAACTGGAAACACTATAAACAGAATCAACATTGTGGGTTTTTTCTCACCAGATTTTGCTTTCTGGAATATTTTGAAGGATTATCTTTGAATTCTGCTGGCGATCGAAGTGTGGCCTGACCTCACCTAAACCTTTCAGGGCTCGTCGTTGGGGGGCCAGTGGCGCAATGGATAACGCGTCTGACTACGGATCAGAAGATTCTAGGTTCGACTCCTGGCTGGCTCGCAGTGCGTGCTTTTTTTCGTGTTGGAATGGAAACGCTCTTAAATATTGTACAAATTTGGTCAGAGAACAAACTTTGACCTCACCTGACCTTTTCATTTTCTTGGCAAAGGGCCAGTGGCGCAATGGATAACGCGTCTGACTACGGATCAGAAGATTCTAGGTTCGACTCCTGGCTGGCTCGAAGTGTCTGCTTGCTTTTGTGTGTATTGGGAGCAATGCTGTCAGTTTCGGAGGGTGAAAACCACAGAGGCACAGCGTTTTCACACAGTGCATCTGAGCTCCTCTGATACTCCTAAAACCATAAGGGATCACCAAAGGTTTTCCTTTAGCCAGAGCTTGTCCTTCGTCTCGCTCAGTTCACCCGTAGCGTTCTTTGGGTACCTTCCAAGGTTTAACAAATATCCAGCTAGAATGATCACATTTACTCACAGCAGCCAATCTCATGGTGTTCCCTCTGTCTTATAGCGTCCTGATGACATCTAGGTTGTGCTAGGTTGTGGATGATGAGAGTCAAACCTTAAGTACTGTATGCGTTGGCTTACACTACGCAATGCCTTTCAAATGTCCCCTATTGCTGATGGCAATTTCCCAGTCTAAGAAAGCTAGCGTGTCATTTTTCATATCCTTCCTGGTGAACCTGATGTGTTTTTGCACCACCTTAATGTCATCTGTGATTGGTTTTACATCCCGAAATTTGACTTTCACCCAGGCGTCATCCACATATCTGAACCAGTGGTGTTCGAGGACAGGATGACTTAGCAGTCTTTGTTTCCCACTTCCTGCTTATAAGAGTTAGCCACAATGGGTTAAACTGGGGAATTCATGGTGCACCCACATTTCTGCTCGTGGTAATGGCTCCTCTATGTGAGTTATATGGATCGATGCCAGAATTCCAAGAGCACACACACACACTCACACTTTGTTGGTGTTGAGGGTGGTCCTGTTGGTGAGGGTGGGGTCATCCTGTAAGCTCTTATGAACTAGCACCACTTCTTCGGTAGCTGTAAGACAACTGAAGAGAGTTCTACCATTGTAAGTGACCGTAGTGTCATCTGCCTACATAACGATATGGCTGACCTTCTTCATGAAATCCATAGCGTTCTGAGCATGGCGTTTCCAGCTGCCTACCGACGGCTTGAGGACCGAAGCCAAAAGCCTTTCGATATTGTATGTAGCACAGTTGATCATGCAGACAATGGGTCTTTAAATTACCTCCTGTTTATACAACTTAGGCAAACAACAGAGACTTGCTGTAGCTTCCAGACAAAATCTTTGCTCACTTGTCCACATCCTTGGTGTTTGTCTCTTTAACTGGCCTTGGAGGACCCGCTCTGTCGCATGCCAATGTGTCTTGTGCACAGTAAGTAGATGAGCCTGCCTCTACTCCCTGGTCTTAGGCTATTTATGCAGTGTTAGACAGCATGAAAAGTATGACTGAATTCACTTCTCGGTGAATTCAATCACCTTTGAAGCTTTTTGTCATCTAGAAGAGTTGCAAGTCTTTTTGGGCCCAGCTCCTCTTTTGGTTTTAAAACATGGTAGGTAAATCAGTGTTTCTCACCAGTTCGTTTAGCATCTGATTCTGTGGCTTTGGGAAGATTTTAGTAGCTTGGAGGCCTTAAACAGATGATGTCATTTGCAGACTTTTAGGAGTAATCCCAACCTGTGCAGGTCTGAGGCTAAATCTCAAGCGGTTCCTGTAGACTGCCATCTTACATGCCACCTGCTTATACTCACGTAGCAGCTTCAGGCCGTCCTTGCCAAAGGGAGGCAAAATGTCTGGATGGATGTTCAACCAACCGCGTAAGGAAATCCGACAAAGTTGATTGTGCTCACCTGGAAACTGGAAACACTATAAACAGAATCAACATTGTGGGTTTTTTCTCACCTGGATGTTTTGAGCCTGCATCAAGAGATTTTGCTTTCTGGAATATTTTGAAGGATTATCTTTGAATTCTGCTGGCGATCAAAGTGTGGCCTGACCTCACCTGACCTTTGAGGGCTCGTCGTTGGGGGCCAGTGGCGCAATGGATAACGCGTCTGACTACGGATCAGAAGATTCTAGGTTCGACTCCTGGCTGGCTCGCAGTGCGTGCTGTTTTTCGTGTTGGAATGGAAACGCTCTTAAATATTGTACAAATTTGGTCAGAGAACAAACTTTGACCTCACCTGACCTTTTCATTTTCTTGGCAAAGGGCCAGTGGCGCAATGGATAACGCGTCTGACTACGGATCAGAAGATTCTAGGTTCGACTCCTGGCTGGCTCGAAGTGTCTGCTTGCTTTTGTGTATATTGGGAGCAATGCTGTCAGTTTCGGAGGGTGAAAACCACAGAGGCACAGCGTTTTCACACAGTGCATCTGAGCTCCTCTGATACTCCTAAAACCATAAGGGATCACCAAAGGTTTTCCTTTAGCCAGAGCTTGTCCTTCGTCTCGCTCAGTTCACCCGTAGCGTTCTTTGGGTACCTTCCAAGGTTTAACAAATATCCAGCTAGAATGATCACATTTACTCACAGCAGCCAATCTCATGGTGTTCCCTCTGTCTTATAGCGTCCTGATGACATCTAGGTTGTGCTAGGTTGTGGATGATGAGAGTCAAACCTTAAGTACTGTATGCGTTGGCTTACACTACGCAATGCCTTTCAAATGTCCCCTATTGCTGATGGCAATTTCCCAGTCTAAGAAAGCTAGCGTGTCATTTTTCATATCCTTCCTGGTGAACCTGATGTGTTTTTGCACCACCTTAATGTCATCTGTGATTGGTTTTACATCCCGAAATTTGACTTTCACACAGGCGTCATCCACATATCTGAACCAGTGGTGTTCGAGGACAGGATGACTTAGCAGTCTTTGTTTCCCACTTCCTGCTTATAAGAGTTAGCCACAATGGGTTAAACTGGGGAATTCATGGTGCACCCACATTTCTGCTCGTGGTAATGGCTCCTCTATGTGAGTTATATGGATCGATGCCAGAATTCCAAGAGCACACACACACACTCACACTTTGTTGGTGTTGAGGGTGGTCCTGTTGGTGAGGGTGGGGTCATCCTGTAAGCTCTTATGAACTAGCACCACTTCTTCGGTAGCTGTAAGACAACTGAAGAGAGTTCTACCATTGTAAGTGACCGTAGTGTCATCTGCCTACATAACGATATGGCTGACCTTCTTCATGAAATCCATAGCGTTCTGAGCATGGCGTTTCCAGCTGCCTACCGACGGCTTGAGGACCGAAGCCAAAAGCCTTTCGATATTGTATGTAGCACAGTTGATCATGCAGACAATGGGTCTTTAAATTACCTCCTGTTTATACAACTTAGGCAAACAACAGAGACTTGCTGTAGCTTCCAGACAAAATCTTTGCTCACTTGTCCACATCCTTGGTGTTTGTCTCTTTAACTGGCCTTGGAGGACCCGCTCTGTCGCATGCCAATGTGTCTTGTGCACAGTAAGTAGATGAGCCTGCCTCTACTCCCTGGTCTTAGGCTATTTATGTAGTGTTAGACAGCATGAAAAGTATGACTGAATTCACTTCTCGGTGAATTCAATCACCTTTGAAGCTTTTTGTCATCTAGAAGAGTTGCAAGTCTTTTTGGGCCCAGCTCCTCTTTTGGTTTTAAAACATGGTAGGTAAATCAGTGTTTCTCACCAGTTCGTTTAGCATCTGATTCTGTGGCTTTGGGAAGATTTTAGTAGCTTGGAGGCCTTAAACAGATGATGTCATTTGCAGACTTTTAGGAGTAATCCCAACCTGTGCAGGTCTGAGGCTAAATCTCAAGCGGTTCCTGTAGACTGCCATCTTACATGCCACCTGCTTATACTCACGTAGCAGCTTCAGGCCATCCTTGCCAAAGGGAGGCAAAATGTCTGGATGGATGTTCAACCAACCGCGTAAGGAAATCCGACAAAGTTGATTGTGCTCACCTGGAAACTGGAAACACTATAAACAGAATCAACATTGTGGGTTTTTTCTCACCTGGATGTTTTGAGCCTGCATCAAGAGATTTTGCTTTCTGGAATATTTTGAAGGATTATCTTTGAATTCTGCTGGCGATCAAAGTGTGACCTGACCTCACCTGACCTTTCATGGGTCGTCATTGGGGGGCTAAATCTCAAGCGGTTCCTGTAGACTGCCATCTTACATGCCACCTGCTTATACTGACGTAGCAGTAGGCAGTCCTTGCCAAAGGGAGGCAAAATGTCTGGATGGATGTTCAACCATCAGCTGTTTTTTAGTGGTCAGTGGCGCAATGGATAATGCGTCTGACTACGGATCAGACGATTCTAGGTTCGACTCCTGGCTGGCTCGCACCGCGTGCTGTTTTTCGTGTTGGAATGGATACGCTGTTAAATATTGTACAAATTTGGTCAGAGAACAAACTTTGACCTCACCTGACCTTTTGGTTTTCTTGCCCTTTAAGATTAGTTTGTTTACTCATCGCGCCACTGGTAGGATAATTATATAATTAATAACCAAATATTTTTCCAGGTCCATAGAAGTCCTAACTACATGTGTCAACAGCTATTACATATTTACAGTTACATAAGCCTTGAAAGAAATAGATAGTTAATGTATGTTTCCAATTAGCGGAAATTTACAGTTGTATAGTTATAATTCTCACTGAATTTTTCATTTCACTTGATTATTAATCTTCATAAATGCCCATGAAGTGTTATGTGAAGCTTCTTCAAGTGAGCTAAGCTTATTGCATAACATGATTTTGTCGTTGCAGTTAACAGTAAACACTTGTGACAACAGCTCAGAAAATTATGTTTTTGTTTTCTGATATAGATTATTCTGCATCACTAAATCTTCTAAAAGAATCATTTGTTTTGATGTCTTAATTTGTGTGTTTGTTTTTATTGGTGTGTTCATATGTTTTTTTCATCATGTCCTGCCTTTCCAGTTACATATACAATTTTTATAATTTTATAATTTTTCTGTTTTATTTACAATAGTTGTTTGATGTTTTTGTAGGTATGCTGAGCTGCAGACATACACAAATCTGGACTTTCATCCCATAGAGGATGGTTACTGTGACCTAATAGTTGAAAAACCTACAGTTTTCATGAAACTCGATGCTGGTGAGTAATGAAGATTTACTGGACTCAAATTAAAGCCCTGAAACCTTAACAGAAAGCTTGATTCTTTTACTCTTACTATACTTGAAACTGATGCATTTAAAACCTCATTTAAATGTTGCAGCAATGTATTGACAGCATTTTTTCTGCTTTTATCCACACAAATGAATACTAGTGATATTTTTTGTTTAAAATCAGAGAAAAATTAAAATTAATATTAAAATTAAAGAAATCAAAATAGATAGTTCGCAATCTGCCTTAAATGTGACTTTGCATTGAGCAGTAAAGCACACTGTGCTTGTGTCTACCAGCTTGAATAGGAAACCAAGTCAAGGTGAGATGGAACTTTACCAAAAATAACACTATTGTATGAGGGGTTCAGGGTAGTGAAAACATGGAATAGGAGTTGTTACATAGCAAAGACATCGTAGAGAAGCAACAGGTATAGGCCATCGCCAAGATGAAAAGATTAAAAGGAAGGTGAAAATGTAAAAGCTCTGTGAGCTATTCTCATATCCATATTTGATTCTTTAATTCTACTAGAGCAGCTTTGCATGAGTCACAAGTCAGAATAGTCTTTATTTGTCTTATACTAACCGACTGGTTAATTTACTTTGATCATGATTTTTGCTCTCTTTAGGCCAACTTTCTGAGTGTGCCTTCGAAACACAAGCTTTGGTGTTGTACAGGGCAACAGTTGAGATGACAATATTAGTGATATCCCATTTCTATGACATTATAGAGATCTGAGAATTAAAAAACTGTCTGAAAGTGTAACAGTATAATATAATAATAATAATTATTTATATATATATGTATTTTATTTGTGTGTGTAACAGGGGTGAACATGTACCACCATTTCTGTGACTTCATCAACCTATACATCTCCCAGCACATTAATAACTCCTTCAGCTCAGATATCAACATTGTCATGTGGGACACGGTGGGTACCTGATGCTTGCCACTGCTGTTTCAGTGGTGGTTTTAATCTACAATGGGTTTGTTAATTAATTATTTCCATTTAAGGGAAATAATAATGGATAATGAAGTAAATACAATAACTAATAAATAAATTAATAACCTTCCAAATCTTTGTTTTGCTGCACTTAATGCCTAAAATGTTTATGCCACACTTGTCTGTCAGAAGAAGACACAGGGCTGGATTTTCCCGTTGTCTATTTCCCCATGAATTTATAAACGCCTCTTTTAGAGTTAGAGAAAACTGGCAGGAAGAGGGAAAGCAGTGACCTTTCATCACAAATTGCACAGTGCTGCAAGCTGCCGCATAATAGTGTGGTAATAGATTTTTGTATAAAAGCAAAACTTCAGAAGAAAAAACAGATGACTGCCTCTGGTTGTGCTTGAGGCATAATGTAGTTAATTTGGATTTTATTGCTTTGTTTTTTTTAATTTCTGCTGTGACAGAGATTGAATCAACATTTGTTCCCTATTTTATATGTTTCTCCCAGAGTTTTTATGGTTATGGAGATCTGTTCAGTGAAACGTGGAGGGCCTTCTCAGAGTATGACATCATCCATCTGAAGACTTTTGACTCAAAAAGAGTAGGTATAATCACAACTCTGGCAAACCAGGTATTTTTAGAGGTTCAGGAGAAGATGCCCTGTACCTACACAGCTGTCCTGGAAAATAATTTTGACATTATTCTCTGTTGCTGAGGCCAAAATATAAATGTTCTACCTTTTCTTTGGTGTTTGAACTGCACTATATTTACATAGTCTTACTAATTGCTTAACATGGAGATACACTAATTGACTGGGCAGAGACCAGAATCAGAAAATTATGAGCAAATTCAGCCCTGAAATTTGTTCAAATAACAAATTGTCACCTCACCTTACATTTGCTCAGTTTCAGAGGGGGTCAGTGGCACAATGAGCTCAGAAGTTCTTGGGTTTGACTCCTGACTTGCTCTGAATGTGTGTGCTCTTTTTGTTTGGTGTTTTTTTTCTTCTTTTTTTCTTTTGTTAGTGCGAAGGATGCTCTCATGAATATTTTGAACGATTAGTCAGAGATCAAAGTATGATCTCACAATTCTCATAAAGAATTAATTTATTAAACTAATGAAATCAAGCCAAGTTGCTTAAGAATGGCACAAGGAAGTGCTTCCTAGAGAGTAGAAAAAAATTAGTTGATCATTGTTTTAAAGTCAGCTTCCACATGTTTAGGACGATACTACTATTTGCATTTATAATGGCTGAAAATGAAAAATGTAAAAAGTAAAGAAGAAATGGCAGAAATACTCTTCAACTATGTTCTGAGTGTTTATATGGCATAGTTTTCCACAAGAGGACACTCTGTAAGATCTTTGTTGGCAACACACATATTTGAAATGCTACAAACATGGCAACCAGTGGTTTGATGAGGGGTAAGGTAAATAAAAAACTAGGAATAACACATGTTAGGAAAACCTGTTTATGTTTAACATGTGTGAAAGGTAAAGAAAACATCCTCGATATTGTAATATCTTATTTTTAAATCCCCAAATATTGGTAAGGGTATCAATCCTAAAAGTCCTTTACTGGTCAGGATCTAATATCATTCCAGTGTCACAAACAATGTGCGGTTTTTGAAAGAGTTGAAACCATCAGGGGATTGTTTGGCTTTTCTGATATGGTAGTACAAGTGTTGTTATAGACTCCCAATACATGCATGCATGTAGATGTCATTATTACAACTTGACAATCATTTCTGCGTCATATCACATAGTTAAAGTTTGATCTCTTCCCATTTGTGTATAGGTTTGCTTCAAAGATGCCTTCTTCTCCCTTCTCCCAAGAATGAGATATGGTCTTTTTTACAACACTCCTCTTGTAAGTTACCTCCCCGCATGTGTGTGTGTGTGAAAATTAGTGTAACTACTGAGATTCATATATGTATTTGCTATATGAAAACTGCAGTGTCTTACATCTTCAAACCTGCTTTGTTTGCGTCTCTATCTATTTTTATCTCACATTGCATATATATATAGGTCTTTCCTAAATTCAAGATATCTGGTGTAGTCGTAAACATGCAGTTTAGGTCAAATATTTTTGTAATATATTCAAAGGCTCAGCAAGTGCTTATGTTATTTAAATGATAATTCCAAGGAGATTACTACAAAGAGGATCCCACGTAAATATGTGTCGTCCTGTGGTTCCAGCCTTGAGGTGTGAAATATTGATAGGTCAGCCTCAAGCTGCTTTTGATTGCCCCTGCTGCAAATCATGTTTATATTCATGTGCTCACATTTACAGCTGCAGTACAACGGTGTGTATGTGATATTCTAAAACCTGAGAAATGCCTCATCTCATATGATACTCACTCCAGGGAGATAAGCAAATATCTATACAGCTGTCAGTTTCCCTATGTGTGTAATATACAGTATATATTTCTTTTATTATTTCTTTTTATCACCGTCCAGTGCAGTAATGTGATGGTATTGCTAGATTCAATTAGTTTTTACTTCATTTCAAATTTCAGAGAAGTATTTATGTATGACTGCATACATATTCTAGTACAATATTTGATATTAAACAGTTAAAAATAGTTATATAAATGTATATAATGTATAAATTATAAATGTTATTGAAATTGACTCTTTATGTACTGTGTTAATGACAGATCTCAGACTGCTACAGTGAAGGGATGTTTCGGGCATTTTCCCAGCACATCCTGCATCGACTCAACATCACACAAGACAAGCCAAAGGTAGGAACAATATCTCTAGGGAAACACAGCAATTACTTTTCCTGTGTCCGAGTTATACCATATAATATACATAACACCAAATAATTTCTCATAAATAACATTATGGCTGCACTTCACCACTATAGAGAACCTGTGAAAGCATTCAGAAGTTTCTTTCTTGTGCATAGATCATACTGCTACTGAATCAAGCCTTTGAACAATTATTTTGGTTAAAAAGTTTTCAGTTAAAAGCTCGTTTGCCACCACTTCTGTGGACTCACTGTTTGCATAACAATTAAGATATTGCTTTTTGAGCAGACTTTAGGGAGAGCAGTAGCGCCTCTTACCCTATGTATTCACAATAAAATTGTGGGACTATGTAAGATAAAAGTACTTACTGAGCTGCTTTGGTGGTCTCAGGTAAAATTTGGTTTGCTCATTGATATCATGTGTTTGATTCACTGAAAAGGCTAAACTGTAATCAGTGGGACATTGACTAATACATTCACTAAATAAAGACTAAGCATAAGTTGGATGTATTTTACATTTTTTTCTTAGCTAATGCACTTTTATCACATCTTATAATGTCTATATTAAAATGTTTATTTTTTGTAAAGCCATTTTCAGAAACAGCAGGTCTGATGCAATGGGTAATGCCTCTTCAGGCTATGAGTTTAACAGTAAGAGCAGGTAAAACATTATGAGTGAAGGATGGTCTCCTTTTGAGGGATTTATTGCCACAGGTTCAGGCTGGTGTCTGTTTGTTTAGTCTTTGTCTTTGACTTCTCTAGAGAGGTGGGTGGGACTTTTGTCCTCTGTTAGAATTGCTAAGCGTAAAGACTAACAAAAGCACAAATAGGAACAGAACATTTTGCACATACATTTTAACATTTTCCCCCAGTGACAGTGCTTATTTTATTGTGTCTTACTTTGTCTTTGTCTTAGCTTTCATGGCACTTAATGTTCTTATTTCTTTTACTCTTTTTGTGTACAGTATTTTGTGACTGTTTGTTTGTGAAAAGCACTTAATAAATAAACTTTACTTATTTTATTTACTTACTTGCTTATAGCTACAACCTGTGGACAAGGGTCTGGAAAGTTCGTCATAGAGCCTACAAATGGCCAATGCACTTTAAGAACCTGTAGATTTTATTTTTTTTCTTGTTTTTTTTACAGTTAACATGAATATGTGGAAGCAAATCGCCCACTGGTAGAAGTGTCTTGAATCTTCTGCAGCCAGACTCTCATTAATGGTCTAGTGGTTAAGATTTGGTGCTCTTGCTGCCATGGTCTGGATTCAATTTCTGATAGGGAATGTCAAGTTTTTTTCAGGTCGCAGTTGAATACCCTAAAAAATTTCCTTTTCCTAATTCCGCTTCTTTTCTACAGCGGTTAGCTCAAGGCTTTTCATATTGTATGATTATAGCCCTGTAAGACAAGAGGGTCTCTCTCATATCGCTCTCTTTTTCTAACTGCTTTTTCCTCACTTTGGTGGAAAATGTAATGGAATCAAGGAAAGGTTTGAAGAAGATTTTACAAGGTCTTAGGAAAATAGAAGCATGTTGCTTAAAGAATCCCAACTGTACTTACCAACTCCCTAAGAGTGTGACGGGAGATCTGTGCCATTTTGAAACTAGAATTTCAAAAAGATGGACTACAAAGTGCATATTTTACTTTATCTCAACGTGTTCTCATCATGTTTTTTTCATGCGGGTCATATAGTACATAATATAATGTCATATTCTTAAAATATGACATTATATTATAGAAAATGAACATATAGCCTATAAAAGAAAATACATTATTCTTTCTTTCCTTTCCCAGTGATTCAGTTCCTCCTTTCTGTAAAGGCTTTCAATGACTGAAATGCAATTCCCTCCATTAATCAATTATCCAACTCAGGGTGGGTGGGTAGGCGTCTGGGTCCTATCCCAGCTGACCTGAAGTAAAAATTAATTTACTGATAATTCGAAATGCTTGCAGTAATGGAAGCGGAACTATCGCAAACCGTAAATATGGTTTATTTTAATACAGTATAATACAACCTATATTCTTCACTCAAGGCAACACCTGAACAGGAAGCAGATTTTGCTGCTGCATTGAAAACCATTTATCAAGTTAATGCATGAGGTGGAAAACAGTTTTAATTAACATTTACATGGTCTGTTCTATCTCTTGTGTTTTGTTGATCACTGCTCTAAGTAGTAGGACGGTATTATCGTCTCTCCTTTCATTAAGGATAGTCCACTGTAGCTTATGCTAAATGAGGTAATTAAGAAACAAGGTAACTAAATTTTCTTTGTATCTGGAGAACCGTAGTCATCTCTTTCTTTGGCTACCACACAAATATTTCCAGGGAACCTTCATAAGCAAAACTGACTATTCGGCTGCACCCATAATTTGTAGAAGCAAATTACACACATGGACGCTTTAATGCTTGGCAGTTGAGTATTACACCTACATTATGGATGTGCACTATAAACTTCAATAGGAAGTCTTTAGGAATAAGGAAAAGAAACATAATTTCCTCTTCCATATTCTGTAAGTAACATTCAGAAACATCTGGCCCAGACTCTGCAAAAGTCCACGGTCGATGCCTTTAAAAATGTTTGCCTTGATGGCACCTCCTGTTTTGCACTGAGTCTGCCATCATTTGCCATCAGCAGTAGGTGTAACATAACCACGATGCTGACTTCTACAATAGTTGATTGGTTATTGGATACTAAGTGCATCAATGACACTACACCTACCCCAACACCCACCTCACCCCAACCTGATATAGTACTTTCTGAAAGAGTACATGCATAACTGTATACTGACAGTGCCATGCACTCACTTCCTTATTCATATTCTTCATCTATAACTCTCCAGACCTCCTCAGAAGTGCTTTATGGTGCCATGCTTGTAATGATTGACTGTATCTTTATGACCAGCGAGGCCTGATAACTTCTTCCTTCCTGTGAAGCAGCTCATTGGGTATTCATATTCTTCACTGGAAATATGCTAAGAGGCTTTTCAGTGAGACACGGGGCTACCGGCGATAGCAGGCTGGCAACTGAATGAGAGGTCTTCCCAGCCCTGACCCTCTTCCCAGCTCTTCCTTTCATCCCTAGATTAATGACATCAGGCAGAAACTCACGCTGCTCTGCTTTATTGTGTCCTATCCATTTGCTACTGCCATCCCACTCCTTCTATCTCACCTCATCATAATTTGTCTTTTTGTTTTGCTCAATTGGCTTTTCCAAAATACTCTTTGAAATATATTTGAATTCGAAAAAGAGAAATTGTGTCTGTACTGATTGCATATATAATTACCACTGAAGTATAATAGTTTGGTTCTTTTGTATTTAGATTATTTCACTGGTTTGAACTTCCTGCATTTATTTTGATGATAAGATAATGAAGGGCCCTTACTGTTTAACAGTATGTTACAGATTGTGACCCCTCCAAAAGTCTAAATACTCTTTCTGATCACAAGATGGCAGTAGTAGACCGTGAAAAGAAATATCCCTAAGCTGGCTGTCTGGACTAATAAGATTATTTCAGGAAAAAAAATCTCATTGTCACATTAAAAATTGGACTCTAAACATGATTTTAGGCTATTGAGATTATCCACTGCGCAGTAAGTGTGTTAATTTGTATGAGCACCATGTTTTCCCAGCTGTCTATCTTTTGTTTGTCCTTGGCTGATTGTTTATTGGGTGCGTTGCTGTTTCCAGGAGGGGCGTGTTCGTGTCACCCTGCTTGCACGCAGCACAGAATACAGAAGGATACTAAACCACATGGAGGTGAGTCCAGCACCACTGGCCCTTCTCTTTGTCTCTTTCTTCCTTGTACCTGTTCTTCACTCTGCAGGACAGGCGGCACAGAACTCTCCTGTTTTCTTACCGCTTGTCCTCCTTTTTCTTTCTCTTTGTCTTCTGTCTCTTTTACATTTCTGTCTTTACTTTATACAACTCCCTCACACCTCCTCCTTCAGCTATCGATTTACTGCCCACCTCTGTTAAGTGCCTATTTAAAATCTTATTTGTTATAAAAAGTATGAGTAAAAAAACAAGGCTTGTGATTTATATTGTCACTGTCTGTATTTGTTTGCTGTCTCATTGATCACAGAACCTGTTCTTTTGTTGTTGTTACAGCTGGTAAATGCCCTCAAGACTGTGCCTTCACTGGAGGTCAATGTGGTAGACTACAAATACAAGTGAGTTATAGAGCGCTGGCTACACGAGTCTAGGAAGCTTTCAGTGCTGCTCAGCATTGGTCACCACACATTGTTATACAGCTGTGTGTAAGAATAAAGGAATCAGTCACAATGACTGATGTGTAACTCATTGTCTGTCTTTCAGGGATGTTCCCTTCCTGGAGCAGCTGAGGATCACCCACAACTCTGACATCTTTATAGGGATGCACGGGGCTGGTCTCACCCACCTCCTCTTCCTCCCTGACTGGTCTGTCATCTTTGAGCTGTGAGTGACATTGTCCATCTGTGTGTCAGCTGTACACATGCATGTGTGTATAGTTGTGTGTATGTGTGAGTAAAAGCCAGGTGGAGCACAGGCACGGGGAGAGCAATTTGTTTGGCAGCGTGCTCTGTCCAAAGTACCCCTCAGCCACTTGGTATATGACTGTGAAATACTGTCTAATTAAGCAGCCCCTCATCACACCTGGTAATCCTCAGCAAAGGAGCTACTTGAAATGTGTGTGTGTGTGTGTGTGTGTGTGTGTGTGTGTGTGTGTGTGTGTGTGTGTAGAAGCATAGAGAGTTGGGTGTAGATTTTGGAGGGTGACACAAAGGAAGAAGCACTGTGTGCATAGAGAAAGAGAGACAGAGAGAGAGAAATTGAGCTAGAACGAGGGAAAGAGAGGCAGATCGAGGAGAGCAAGAGATAAAGTGTCTGCATCCGTCCCTCCTAGATATAACTGTCAGGATGAGAGCTGCTATCGAGATTTGGCTCGGCTGCGGGGCATTCGATACGTGACTTGGCAGAAAATGGACAAAGTGCTCCCACAGGACAAGGTAGGGGAAACTCCTGTATACGCCATTAGCTTCCCAGTACCCCAGCAGCAGCTTTCGTAATTCATCTCACCTGTGTAACATAAGTGTACACACACTTAACCTCACATGTGCACACTGAAGTATGTGCAGTTATTGGTGCAGCAGAACAAATGTAAAGACTTCATTTCATACTTATATAACATCTTTGTCCTCTTCCTGTAACAGTGAGGTTAGCCTGTAAACACACACGTCTATGCTCTTATGTTGTCTTTCTCCTGTGCTTCTGTGTTTCACACATCCTCTCTAATGCTTCTCTCAGGGTCACCATCCCACCCTTGGGGACCATCCGAAGTTTACCAACTACTCCTTTGATGTGGAGGAGTTCATGCGCCTTGTGCTGGAGGCAGCCGATTATGTCACGCACCATCCTAAATGGCAGCGCCGTGCCCTTCGTGATGAACTCTAGAGCGTCTGTGAATGGACCGAGGGGGCGCAGACATCTGGCTGCTGAAGAACTCTAAACTTTAACCTGCTTTTTTCTGTGATGGGAAAAAAAAACTTCACATTGGCAGAGTAATCGTTAAGGTATCTTGAAAGGTTGCCACATTTACCAGTGAATCACAGTGGTGCAGCGGGTTTTTTGTCACCTACTATCTGCTGCATTGACAGGTCTGGATGAATGAAAACAGTATGGCGGACAGCTCGAGTTTGAATGGCTTTCACTAGCTCTATTAGTGTCAAATCAGTTAAAGGACTAGGCGTGTGTAGTGGAACCATCTGGAAAGCAATAAGATGTGTCCTATGCTTCTTCATTACCTCCCTGCGTCTGCTTCATTCCACGTCGCCAGAGTTAGCAAATGAGCAGCTGTTACGACATTCCTTCACATGCGACATCTTGTCCCATTTGATCAGTGTCACATTGACGGGAGCCTCTAGAGTTGTTGACAGTCACGCTAGAATTTCTGCGCACATCCTGCATAAACCAGTCTAATACGGTGAACAGTATTCACATGCTGGATTCTCACATCCAGTTGTAGTCTGACATTTTGAAATCATGTGGTTTTAAGTTACAATCTCATCCCAAACACATAGAAGTCTAAATGATAAGATACAGCATGTGTGTTCCCTACTGCCATGATGTATTTTCTGTTGTATCAGTATTAATGTTTGTGTGTTTAAATGCAGTAATAGTATTTAGAACAGTAACGGTGCATACACGTATGTGTATGTTGTATGTTAGGATGTATGTGTATGTAAACCTTAACACTCCAAACATACTGATAAAGACTGTTTTAGGATGAAAAGCAAAAATATTTAACTGGCTTTGCGGCTCTACTCTTTGTTGCTGGATCTTTATTTAAATTTGACCTGGTTTTCTTTAATATTTGTCGCATTTATTATTTAAAAATATGTTGTGCTGGTTTGATTGAATACCTTTTGATGCCAATGCCTTTTTCATTATAAATTCCTTTGCATTTTACCAAAGGAAAGTGTCGTTATGGTCAAATAATGAGAGTGCTGCTATTATCTGTTACCTTTTCCAGAGACTTCTGAATGCTGTTAGTTTTGTATTTTACGATAAATTTGTCTGAATTGGAATGACACTTTGCATGCAGTCTGGTGCTATCCACAGGAGTATTGTGAGCGATCACAAGAAAATGTTCATATTTCTTGGCCTCTGTGAGCCTGATGTTTTATTTATCCATGAGACTGTGTTGGACTGAGTCAGACACTTGGTTGGGGCTTTCCTAGACTTGTGGGCAATTTCATATTCAGGAGCTGTGTTAAATTTTAAAATAAATAATTAAAAAAAACATGCTGAAGCATATCTTTGTGTCTATGTAGGCCATATTAGGCATCAGAGATTTAATTCATCTTAATTTAATCAATCATCTTTTGAAGTCTGACCTTGGAGGGAAAAACTGAAGCCTCTGTCTTGCCAGTTCTTGCTGATGCCAGACAGCTCTTTGCTGTGGGTTTCATTATTTTACTGAGTTCAGGTCTAAGGAGGGAAAGGGCTCCTCGCAAAAGGGCACTTGTTCAGTTTTTACTGTCACCGTAATAAATCTGGATGACCTCAAAAACTACCCGAAGTACCCGCGTGACGGATCGTGGCCACATGGGGGCAGTACAACACCACACATGAGGCCAAATCACCAGCCTGCGCTGTGTGATCGTTCCTGACAGACTTGGTTCAACGGTGTAGACACCGAGAATAATTTATTCACAAACGTACCCAGTGGGTCACAAAGAGACAATATTTGTTCAAAAGCGTTTGCTTCAATATCCCAAGTTTGCTGTCAGCAGTCGTTCTCCTGCGTGTTCTTTTCGGATGTTGTGTCTGAACTTTCAGAGTATTGACAGACACCGGGCCTGTCTGGGATGGACACTATTTATGGCCCTGCTCGGGTTACTGCCAGTGACCTCGTAAAGAAATGAAGAATCTTGATGCAGAGGGGGATCAAAAGCAGAGGAACCAGGATGTCTGTTTTCATTAACCTTCGTGACCGCTGCGAATCGATGAGTAAGTCATGGTTTTTAGCGCAAAACTGACCAAAGCGCATTCAAAATGGATCGTCTGCCTGGAAGAGAAGGCGCACCCGGTCACCCAAATCATTTCCAGCATGAGATAAACTGCAGAAAGTTACAAGTACGTAAAACTTTACCTGTGTGTGCGCACACGACAGCTTTTGCTCAGGGTTCCTTCTCTTGCCTGTTAGGTCTTGCTTTTCTACCTTAGGCCTCATTTCAGACTTCTAAGGATGCACATTACGGCTTTTTCCCCGTCATGGAAATGTGGATTTTGTTTTTCTTCAGTGAGAATTAATAATAGCGTCAAGATGATGAGAGCGATTTCAAATAAAGACCGAGGTTTAATTACTGGATGGAATTCCAAACAAAGCGATTGGATCACGTCTGAGCCGTCAGTCCTTCATTCTTTCATAAAGCCATTTCTTGCTGTAATTTGCAGCACGATCATTAGCATAGTCTAATATATCTCAAAAGACAAACATTTCTCACGCCGAACTCAGACAAATCAATTGCAGCCCGCTCATCTTACCATGGCCACTTTTCCAGGCGTGCCCACACCAGAAAAAAACAGTGCATTTCAGCAGGATTAATGCAGGAATATCGATCAAGTAGTAAGAAATATTCCTCAAGTTATGAACAGACATTTCCCTAATGTTTTTCTCCCCTGTGAGACGGTTAGGGGGGGGGGGGGGGGGGGGGGGGAATAATTCCAAACGATATCCTATAACCCTGGTCTCTCTCTTTACATGACATGCCAGGAGGCCTTCAAGCATATACTCTTACTTTTTCCACAACACAGAAGGACATTTCTGCGACCTTTAACATTTCATGTTAGCTTAAACGCCAAAACGGTTTGTTTTGTTGTTGTTGTTTTTTAGGAAAAATAAATCTCTAAATGCAATGTGAGGTAAAACGCAAGGAAATTAAATTTCACACCATTCGGCGCTCTCCAGAAAAGTGGCCAGGTCCACATGATGCAGCTTCCTTTTATACTATCTGACCCTCTGACGAGCGATAGATGAGATAAGTGCTGTGGGCTGTTGCATCCATTAGCTGCCTCACTTTAAGATAAAAGGCCTCCGATCCCCACTGGGACACACGGGTTCAGGACTGTAGATACAATCACTTGCCGCTACAAACAGGATATAGTATCAACTTTTTCCCGCCCCTTCCTTTACTTACCATTTACACCGTTAAACCACTTTTATCTGCAAAGTGGATTAGCCGCTTGACAGCAAAGTAAATCCACAGAAAAGCCCGGTGACGGAACACCGGAACAGTCTGGAGCTGTCCAACTCGCTGAATTTGTATGCAGTGCGTCTGGCGCTCTCCGTGGTGCTGAAACTAGGATACTTGCTTCGGTTTAATGTTTTTTATCTGGATCTTGCGAGTAAAAGTGCTGCATGTACCTCACTCCTTGCAAACCTACATCAATGTCTAATCTGTTCTCAGTTCAAAGCCAGACAGATCGATTTTTAATAGATTCAAGCAAAGATTAATCGGTTCAAAGCAACACACTGGACTTTCTCACTCTATACACAGGGGGCAAAAATGGTCCCAAGGTGCTTAGGGCAGTGTCAGATGAAGGTGGCTGAGATTACCTATGCCTCATGATGTGGTTCACGGCGCGTGGTTCATTTTTGTATAAAATTTAAAGAAGCAATAAAAGAAAAAAAAAAAAAAAAGCCATAACCTCAAAAAATACAATGAAAAAATCCTCAGCGGACACTTAGTCCATCTTGTCCCGCAGCAATGCTGGCAACAAGAAGACAAGGAAGACATCTGAGTCTGTCGGATAGCCCTTACTTTTGGGTCGTTAGCAGGCATCGACATCCCCAAAGTCTTAACGACTGCAAATGCAGCGCAAAGCAATCAATCGCCATCAACACACAAGAATATTCTGGGGATGGAATAATTGATAGGCTGTCTCCTGGTGCGAAACGGAGAGGCTGCGGTGATTAAATTCTGTTTAACATCTTGGTGGGTGAAAGGGAGGTGGTGATAGTGGGTAGTTTTACATCATCCGCGTGCATATCCGAGCAAGGAACCTAAGTATTGATATCCACACACTGTTTGTAACATGAGCGAAGTGTTGGGGCGAGGTGAGCTATTATTTGACGAGCACAGGTCAGCGATTCTTGCACAGTCGCGCACCTGTCAGTCACTCGGGAACAAAAGCAGACAATCCTACTCACACACACACACACACACACACACACACACACACACACACACACACACACACACACACACACACACACACACACACACAAGGGTACACGAATAATGAAGTGGCGATAACTGAAGTGTGAATGTTCGCTGGAATGTTCAGCTTGTGATCCCTACTAGGCAAATCCATAGAAATCATTGTGCATTGTACGTGTACTTCGTACCTTAACAGACACTGAAACTACTGATCGGCTTAAACAAACAAGCCAAAGTGGGAAAGAATTATCTAAAATCCTTTTAGATCGACATCTCTGATTTCTCATTCAAATATGATTTGCAACTTGTGCCATATAGCTTATGTCCTGAAGAAATTTCAGGACTTAATATAACCTCAGCGTTTAAAAATTCTGGAAATCAAAAGTGAGATGGAACACCTTAAGATTAACTAATGGCAATCCAACCCCCCCCCCCCCCCCCCCCCCCAAAAACCAAACCAAACCAAAAAAAACACCCCACTGACGTGTGTCTCATCTCTCCTTGGACCTATACGTACGGTCCAGGCTACTTGTAAACTACATGACATCAGTGAGGAAGAAGGGGTGTACTAGGGAGCTGGTGAACTGGGCGGGCGCTGTTGCACGTGTTCTGAATGGGGAAGACGGGCTCGCATCGCATTTCTCAGGTCCAATCGATCCCTGCTCGGGAGGAGCGACGGGAGAGCAACTATCACTCCTATATCACTATACCATCACTCTCATCAGCATCTCCCCGGCGACTATAACGCCTCTGTGTGACAGACTCACATAAGGAGATGAACTTGTGCGGAGTGTCATCAACCCGGTGTCGCTTTGGGGGAATTACGCACTTCTGATGACTTTCTCCTCAGTCTGGTTCTGAGATGGGACTCAACGAGATCATGGCAAGTTGGAGCACGTCCTTATTACGCGAGCCCTGTTTTCTAGCCCGGTTTCGGAGGGTTGGCTCTGCGGAGTGGCAGCATATCTCCTCACTCATTCTTTAGCGTGTTTGTGCGCGGGTACCTGGACGGAAGACTTACTAGGATTGCCCTGTTTGGTGTGAAAACAAAACGCCTTGGAGTTGAAACAGAAAGTGGCAAAGCTCTACTATCGCCTCACCTGGACTCTGTACAGCTGCCAAAGATCATGCCATCGCGGTTATAGATTTGGGTAAGATGTTTTACCCCCTTCTCTTTAGATTAAATTAGTATAATTCACGTTTAAGTTCTCTTTGTCTCCTTCATAACGCGCGATCTGTAGGCTAAAGCGTAAAGGCTAGGGTCGGAGGAGGACTTTGTATGTGGAACATTTTTCTATGTCGAGCAGGGAGAGAAGAGGTGGCGACTGACTGGCAAACTGAAAGCAACTTTGCTGCTGTTTGGCTCAGAGCGCAGCGGACACGCTTTGCTGGGAAACGATGTGTTATTAACAGCGTAATTTTCAAAGAAAACCTCGCCGATCTCCTGATCACTCATCTCTCCTCATTTTCATAGCTTTGCGTAAAAGAATAGAACACACGACGAGCCCGTTCAAACGGCCGTCCGTCCAGTGATAATGTGCAGCGCGTGCCGTTAGAAAGATCGCGGAAAAATGAGGTGAGATTGATGCAGTGTTTCATCACTGTGAGGTTAAATAAGCGATCGGTTCCGCTTAGCACCTATTGAGTGCTCCGCCAGGCTGATCCGCTGACCAGACTCTTTTTGCTCGCCTTCTAATCTCTTTGCATGGATTGAGATCGGCTGGGAATAGCGGGGCGCGCGCAGCTCAGACGTACAAGAGAGAAATGAAGTGCCGCCGGGTTCTCCAAGCAGATTGCGCACGGAGCCAAGGAGGTGTGTTGCAGAACCTAATGGCCACACTCTATTGGGCGTACACGCACAGAAGCGTCTCTCTCTCTCTCTGTCTTCTCTCCCTTTCTGTGTGTGTGTGTGTCTTTGTCTAGTGCACACACACACACACACACACACACACACACACACACACACACACACACACACACACACACACACACACACACACAGCCCGAGTGGGGAAAATTACTCGGTGCATGTTAATGGGCGCAGTAATGAGACCCAACCCCTATCGTGTTGTAATTGTTAGTCATCCTTGTCTCCACCCTCCCTCTCCCTTCCCTTCCCTTCCCTTCCCATCCCATCCCCTCCCCTCCACCCTCCCTCCCTCCCTCTCCCTCCCTTCGCTTGTATCCCTGCCTGTCCTGTGGCTCGGGTCTGCAATTTGTACTGTATTGTGTAATTATTTCCCCATTGTTTTGAGCACGCCGGTAGTGGCACTCCACAGAAAGCGGTGTCATTAGTGTGACAGGGCCGACAGGCGAGGGAGAGGGGAGCCCGGTGGAGGGGATCGGTCCGGAGACTTAATTCTCATTGACAGTCACATTAACACAGGAGCAGCACTCTTAATCCTGTGGAGATTACTCTCTCCAACCTGACTCCCTGTCACCCACCCATCCTCCAGGGGCTCACTTACTCACACGCTGTGACAAACACCTGTAAGAGGGTGGCACTCTGATATCTGTGCGTCTGTCTGCAGTGGATGGCTTCTCCTCTGTCTTTGTCAACCTTTTCCACCCTTCACCCCCTCTGCCTCTCTTCCT
Source organism: Perissodus microlepis (assembly GCF_051167445.1). Lineage (NCBI taxonomy): Eukaryota > Metazoa > Chordata > Actinopteri > Cichliformes > Cichlidae > Perissodus > Perissodus microlepis. The sequence goes on from NC_140465.1 coordinate 10,066,653, forward strand.
CCGCAGCCCCCCTCCAGATCCACGCACATACACAGTTTTCACACACACAATTTTATCATCCATACCCTTCCCTTTTTCTCCCCCTTCCTCTTGTAGCAGGTCCCAGTGATGGGACAGCAGGTATCCTCTGAAGACTATTCTGCTCTACATGTCTCAACAACCTCCTATCTACTTACCCCACAGAGAGCTGATTGGGATGACTGGATGGGAATGAGGTGGGGAGGGATGGATTGTGTGCATTTGTGATTGTGCATGAGGACACAGCCAAGCAGAGAGGCCACGACAGCGAGGAGGAGGAAAGGGAGAGCAGGGGAGGCGAGAGAAATGAGCTGGAGAGACAGAAATGATGATGCAAGGGAAAGATGTGTATGTGCGAAAGGGAGAAACAGAAAGCCTATATGTGAAATGACGTGTGTCTGTAATAGCAGGAACTCTGCACAATGGCATCTTGTAAATCTGTGTACTTGTTTATGCGTGACGGAGGGGGGAACACTGCATATTTGAGATGATGATGATGATAATCTGTGCGTGTGTGTAAAAGGTGTTGTGGGTGATATGTGAATAAGCAAGAATTAGACATGTAGGACTGATGAGGTGACAGCAGCGTGACAGATTGGAGCTCACCTCCACATGTACGCACACACACACACTGGCATAAACAGATTTCTGTAATAAGTGGATACTTCCTGACTAAGAGGAGGAGGAGGACAAGGAGTGGTAGAAAAAAAAAAAGACCAGAGAAGAAGACTAGAGAGGCATGTCACTGTCCATGTCACCGGGAGAGGGATAGGGGAAACGACCCTCATTTGTAAATGACAATGTCCTGGACAGCTTTTCATTTCAGGCAGCTTCTGGGGATATTGAGTCAGAAAGCATGAATAGACGTCATGTAATAGCACTGTAAAATAATGCCGTCACTCATCGTCATGAAACCAGGCTCAGTGAAAGCCAGCTCTAAGAGGACTATTGTGTCTTCTCAAAATATGAGATCCATGACTTTAATGGAGGAAGGAGCGACATTAGATCAATAAGTAAGAGTGTGGTATGCATCTCACTTTTGTTTCAACCACAAAACCACAAGTGGACAGAAGTCATGACCTGTGGTGAAAAAAGAGTAAAGTTCAGCTGGTGCTTACAGGCCAGGGGGATAACATTTGATACATCATTAACTGTGAAAGGTGGCTTAGAGTAGAATGATATCCAGAGTGTATCTATCGGTTAATGAACGATACATGAATTCAATTCAATTCAATTCAATTCAATTCAATTCAATTCAATTCAATTCAATTCAATTCAATTCAATTCAATTCAATTCAGTATGTATAGTACCAAATCACAACCTCAAGGCACTTCATATTGTAAGGTAAAGACTCAACAACAATACAGAGAAAACCCGGGCAATCAAACAAATCCCTTTGAATTAGCACTTGGTGACAGTGGGAAGGAAAAACTCCCTTTTAACAGAAAGAAACCTCCAGGAGCCATGCATCACATGCTTCACTGTACTTTCTAATAAAAATGACCTCAAACAAACATTTTATCAGATTATGAAAGCATTTTAAAGCATCTCATGTTTTAACGTTTTCTTTCACACAGCAATCATTTTCTCATAGTAGGCTCCAGCTGGTCCCGGCAGTAAAGATCTGTTGTTGGAGGGCCACAGTTGTTCTTTACCTTTCATCCTGTCCTTTGTCAGACAGTCAATCAGTTGAAGACAACAAGGCCTTGACTTTTCTGTGTGGTGTCATAACACCAGCCCTCTGACAAAGTCTAGCATGTCTTGCTTAGACTGGCAGCTCACACCGCCACATGAAAACTCCTGCTGTCCAGCTCAAGAGAAATGGTGAACGACATAGCAGTGTATTTCAAACTTCTCACTTGTCTTGAAAATAGTAATTTGACTAGGAGTTATTGGATTATTGTCCACTTTGTGTCAGGAGCTTTTAAAGAATCTGTCATGTACTACTGAGGGGTTATTTTTTAAAACAGCTGTTTTACTAGTATATTTTGGAGTAATTCATTTATGTTTTAATTTGAGTCGCTTCCAACTGGAAGAGAGTTTTGAGAATGTCGTCATCCCTTTGCAAACACTGAAAATAACTCCACCTTACAGCCCTCAAGGTGATATTCTCTGTAGCTCCGACTCACTTTGACCATGACAAATCTCCCTAAGTGATAGTAATGATTGTAATTGAACAGGCACAGTTGCAACCCACAGTGCTCTATCTATCACCTTGGATGCAATATGCTGCTTCCACTTGTGTGTGTGTGTGCTTGGATTTTTTGTGTCCATCTGTGTGTGTCTCTTTGAGAGACTGCGTGTCCCTGTTCGCGGCCCCTCTGGCAGCTGGCAGATGTGCTGTTAACTGTGAGCGACAGTGTGAGTGTGTTCGTGGGATTATGAAAAGCTCCCACTGTGCTGTGCTGCCCGGGTCCACTGTAAAGCCGCTGCGAAGAAGCCGTGTGGCGACGGCAGAGCCTGGGGCGGTCATCACAGCAGCCCTCAAACAACGCAACAGCTCGTGAGGGGGAAAGAGGGTTTCACCCCTGCGGGATTGGAGCTTTAAAAGGGAGAAGTTGTGAAGAAGAGGAAGGGATAGAAAAAACAAAAAAAACCCCACAGAGTTGAAAGAGAGGAAGTGAGAGAGACGGCCTAATGCGGGAGCTGAATGGGATGCTGAAACTGAATGAGTGTATAAGAGTTCAACAGGGAGGAGCATGATAGTCACGAGACGGTCAGAGGAATGTGTATCTGTGTGTAGGGAGTAATGGGACAGAGAGAGTAAATACCCCAAATCAATTCAACTTAACCGTAATTTGCTGTAAATCATGCATGAAGTGGAATTGTGCAAGCGTGCTATCTGTTGTCCATATTCCCCTGTATTGAACAATATATTATTTTTCCATCAGATCTGGGGACCCTCTAAAAACATAGCACCATGGGTTCATTTAAAAATGTATTTCCTCAAATGCATTTTGTGGACTCAGAGACAACAGCTAACCCATGCACAAGGACACTAATACATTGTGCAATCTAAAATCCTCCTAAAGGGTTTCATGTGTGGTGCGAGATTCCACATGGAATCACAGGCACTGGTGTAATTGCATTAAAAATTTCCTTTGTTGGTAGATCTGTCCCTGATATCTGTGTATGATCCTCACATAGAATTGCTTTGTAAGAGTGTGTGAGGAGGTTAAAGGCCCCGCCTGTCTCAGGGGAGCACAGTGATATGGTGTCATGCCCCGAAGACTCACAGACAAATTAATTCACTTATTGACACTGCTGACACGTCTCAGTGACTTTGTAAAATGAACAATTGATCCCCCACACACACACCTCTCTCATACTCTCGGCCTCTCTCTGTTTTCTCTGACTTCTTTTTCTCCTTTCATTCCTTCCACTCTGCTATTTCCACTGTCTACAACTCTTTTATCTGTAAGCTGCTTCCTTCCCCCTGCTTTCACCCCTTTCTCTTTCCTACACACACCAACCTCTCTTTTTTAATTTGACTGGCCAATTGACAGCCATGGCACGTATGGTAATTAATATAATTACACACAAGCTGGTCATTAACAGGAGTGGGGACTGAAATAATCAAGATGTCACTTGTCTGCATATCTGAGTTTCAGTGGGGATGTGCTCAGACAGCAAGAGAGTGAGAAATAACGTGTGCGTTTGCACGAGTGTGAGGGTGAAGAAGGGGAAAGGGAATGTGCTCCTTTACCTGTGTGTGTGTTTGTGTGGGCATTTAATTAAAACAATTGTGTGAACGAATCTAGCAGCCCAGAGAGTGTTCAGAGAGTGTTTGTCCAGTGCTTTTTTCTGGGTCAAAGCAGTACGCACAACTAGAGGCCAAAAGCTCAAAGAAAATCAAAGCCAGCTCCACATCAAGGCTGTTTATTTTCCATTAATCATAATTTGGGCACAAAACAAAATGAATGGCTGCTGCTCTCGGGGGACTCTCTGTCAGGGCCCGGGTCTCCTTTTGTTTGGCTCCAGGCCGCCGTTCAATACCAGCAGCCACAGAAGAAGGGTCCAGTCAGAGTTAGAAATACACTGCAGCATGCACACTCTGCTCTTGACTCTTTCATTTTCTTATTCTTTGCACAGAAAGGTGAAGGGATCAGTCGCTTTATTACTACACTAGGTCATGCTGTGTCCTTCCTGCCTCACTGTGGTTAACCAGTTTTCTTCTTCATATAAGGCTTCTTCTATGGCTTGGGGAAAACAAGAAGTATATAACATATACTTACAATGAAAGCATAAGAAAGAGAAGAGAAAACAGACAAGGAAATATGTACACAAGACTAAAAAGTTTCTTTCCACTTCATGCTAAAACCATGCAGACACACTGAGTGCACGATTACTAATTTGGCACTGAAAAAACCGAGACCGTGAAAAGCTACTTCCTATTTGTTTCTGTGCACGACACGATGAGTAAAATGTGAAAGCCTGCTATGCAATCATTCTAGCACGAAGGCAGATCAGTTGTGGAAATGGAGAACTTACTGAGCGAGCAGAGCAGTACATAAAGATTGCGCTTCACCCCCCTAAATCAGTCTCTACTTGTTTTTTTCTTCTTCTTTATCACAAAAGCAAGCTATGGCAAGAATAAAAGAGGAGTAACAACAAGAGAGAAGCATCAATACTGCAGATACCTAGTTTGTCTCGAGTGGAAAGGGGGGAAGAAAAGCTGCCAAAATGGGTGTGGGTGTGTACAATCATCAAAAAGTGTCTCCTATTCTTTCCTCCTTTCCATCCATCTTCCACCGCTGAGGGACACTGACTTTTAATGGCCTTTTATTGCTTTATTAGGGTGCGGCAGATTTACTGCTGGACCGTGCCTCTGTCTGTCAGCAGCTCTGAGGAGGATTTCTCTGATCTATGTTGGCTCAAGCTGGCTGTCTAGGTTTTAAATGACAAACTGAGGAAACCAGGGAGTGGGCCTTGGCCACAGACTTGTTGTATTAGTGAGCTAATGTTTATTAGCCTGTTAGTGCCTACGCTTCATCCCCTTTTATAAAACAACTAACAGCGTACTCCCTCTCCCTGCCGCCCAATTCAGTGGAAGAGGATGCTAAAACACTTTAATGACACTTGTTAGCAATGTGGGAACATGACAGGTACATTTAGCAACCTTAGAAGTGCTTCTGCTGAGTTAATCTAACTGTACAACAGGTGTGATCTGCATAGATGGGTGTATCAGTAAAACGGCATGTTTGTGAATGGGTGACATGTGTACACCAGCTTATGAGCTGCATCCAGACTCCCAGGAGTGGCTGGTCGCCTGCTGCAGCACATGAAACGTATAGTGGGACTCTGATCATTTCTGGCTTTTATCTATGGAAGTGAAGGAGTGGAAAACAGTGAGGGAGAGGAAGTAAGATAAGTGCTGAAAAGAAGGGGATGTAGAAGTTGGCAGAGAGAGAATGAGAGTGGAGCCAAAGAACAACCTTGGAAAACACACCAAAGAATAGAGACACAAAAATAGATTCATTCTCTAGCTTGCTGCACATACCGCTCTAAATACACGTATATTTCTTGGCCGCCGGATTCTGAGACGATAGCTTGTGCAACAAGGTGGGATTTAGACTTAAGTGCAGGCCGATCAATTGAGTCATAATGGTACCTCAGTGCCAAGGCCATTCTCTGAACTCTGCAGTCGATACCAGTGCCAGGTAATGGTCCCAAACTCAGACTGTTGCTCGCAACTCTGTCTCTCCTCTCTCTCCGTCTCCTCACCTGGCCATTTCAGCAAATGTGGGGTCTTCCATTTAATTGCTTGCTGATTTATTGGAGGAAGAAATACAGTGGAGGAGGTGCGATGTTGCGGGAGGATGACAGTAAACAGATTCAGTGTTGCTCTGTATCTTTCAGGTGCCTTCTGACCCCCCCACCATAAAATATTTATAAGAATCATGTGCTATGATGTAGTATTAATCCTCAGCTGCTGTGTACCTCACACAGAGACCTAGTGCAGATTTTATTATGCAGTTTTGCACACTGTCATACTGATTCTACCAAAGATTATACTTAAACGCCTGTTCATAATATGTTAACAGTACAAAACAAACTAAAACAAAGTAATTTAGGATTTTAGGCATCAACTAAAAATTCTGTAGACGCTGTTGTTAATGTGAGAACAAAACATGCCTCCGTTCTGAAGATTTTCTGAAGGGTGGCTTGGATTTTATGCGTGCCCTTCATGTGTCTGTCTCACATGCGTAATGTCTGACATTTTAAGATGTCTTCTTCATTATGAGTTGAAGCAGAGAGATTGTTGGGGTGTCATTAGAATTTGCAGTTGGGAGGTATTGAAAAAAGCAGAGATGCTTATCTGCACACTGAGGAGAGAAACGAAAAGGCACGAACGCACGCACACACACACACACACACACACACACACACACACACACACACACACACACACACACACACACACACACACACATGCATGGAGGCAAGAATCCTTTGGCGAGCAAGGGTGAGGAGGAACAAACAAGAAGCAGGAAGAAAGTGAGCTGGGCAAAGGAGGACAGACAAATGCAAAAGGCTGTGCCATATGAATGCATACCGCAGTGTTAATTTAAGTTTGTACATTGTGCCTCACTGTGTGTAATAAAGTGCATTTGTGTGTGGGCACACACCAGCTCTATCTGCCCAGTGACCCAGAGGAAATGGCAAGGAGCAACATGCCGTATTGGTTTTAGAGCTGAAAGCAGACAAATATATAGAAGCAGAACATTACACATCCTAACTGAATGATAATACTGTGCATATCGGCAGAAATCTGAAACGCTTCACATAAGATTCCACTGGGCTTTGTGCTTTTGCCCGTTTCATTTTCAATATCTTTCCGCCTTAGGGAGATGCACTTTGTTTTACACTGATATGCTTTTTGTCTGCTTGGTCTTTGTCTGGGCAGAGAAAATCAGCATACTGAGATGCTGGTGTGATGATTGTGTGGTCTACAATCTTATTGTGTTGTTTTTTTTGTGTGTTCACATTTATTGGAGTTCACCCAGAGACTACGTTCATGTATCCGGTAGCTCTACTTTTCTGTTTTCTTTGAATTTTGTATTCTATTTAAATAGTTTTAAATTCCAAATAAACCACTAAAATCCAATACTGAAAACGAATCTTGCCTAAGTAAAAAGAGTCTCATGAAATTGAACATATTCCACAAAAAAAAAGAAAAAAAGGTCCTTGTATTATCTATTTGCTGAAGAAACAGTACACAAAGCTCCTGCTAAATATGTAATTTGCAAGCATTATTTCTGAAAATGAATCACAAAGAAATGAAAACAAGACAAATAATATACTGTTTTTATGTAACTGATCACGAGGATCTGTCCATACATTATTTGGCTTGCAGTGATGTATGTTCAAGTTATTCATGTAGCTAATCAAATAAACATGCACATGTAATATAAATGTATATTTTATAAATATATTTAAAACCCATAAGACCCATTTAGATCTTACACAGTTAAAAAATGCATATTTATTTGTAATATTGATTGCACAGGGACAAAATGTTTATGATCTGACAGCAGTAAATATCTAGCATTTAAAATAAAGCCGCCATTGGCCCAATACAGCCAACATAACAATCTAACTGTAACACAAACAGTCAAACCTGAAGGACTATCATTGCCTCTCGCCGTGTAGTGTTGGGCAGACGAGCAGCATCTTCAGTCTTGGGGTAGTGTCAGAGGAAAGGCCTTGGGATCATAAAAAATTTAATGTGCAGTTCATAATGTGAGTCTATGCTCATTTAATTTTTATGTTAATTTCATCCTGCTTATTTTGATTGTGTTACTTTATGTGTTAGTGAAATGTGCTCAGCAGCAAGAACGCTCAGCTGTTGTTAGTTGCTGAGAATTCCTTCGTCCAAACCACCATGTTTAATGGATCGCCATCATCTTTTTGGTGGCTGGCGAGGCAAACATCAGCCTGTCAGTCAGTCTGATGGCTAAACTATCCCATCAATAATCTGAAGCAGACTTCAACAGATACAAATCTCCTTCTTGTTTCTCATTCATTTTTAAAAGACATTATTTAATATTACAGAAAATTTCACAAAGCCTATGATCACTGGTACATACAAAGCAAGAGACACTGAGGCTATCAAATAATGATATGGCGCCTGTTTTTTGCAATTCTGCCGAGCCGCGACTTCCTGTGCTGCCCTGACAAATGATATAATCTGTGAGTGACAAACAGCACGGTGTCACGGTAAACCCTTTCTGCGGGAAGTGTCTTAGCCTTTTATATCTGATGCACAGCAAACATCTTTCCTGATGAGGTCAGAGACTGTATGCGGTATAATACATGCAAGTATAATTTTGCAAGTTCACGGGTGCATGTTCGTGATTGTGCACGCGTGCGTGCAGAGCACGGGCAGATGATGCTGTTCGGATGCAGGGCACACAGGATGTATTTGTGGCAGAGGTAGGATCGTCTCATTGCATGACAATAAGCTGGCGTGTCAGTCCTGTGTGTGTTTTCTGCAAGGAGTGACACAACCCAGGCCTCAAGACCTTGCAGGCGCCTGGTGAGGGAGGATGATACAGAAGCAGCGATTATTTTAGAAAGAGTGAAGCTTGATGTTCTTAGATAAACTTGGGGGTGTCGTTGCACTGTTTGCTAAAGTGTGCATGTCCTTCCTGCCAAACAGAACGAGCCTTCACGGTGATGATGACCAGCTGAGCCTCACGCACACGTCATCTTGCTTTAACATAATGTCACCAGAGACTTTGGCCTTTTACTGCAGTGTGTATGTTTGCTGATTCACACTTATTCACAAATAGATACAAATAGATCTAGATATACAGTATATATAAGGTACATTTATTACACAGTTAAAAGGCTACAATCTGTGATCTGTGTGAGACACAATAAAAGTGACAGTATTGCTGTTACTGATGGCATATTTCACTGAGTCCCAGTGGGCTGCATCTGGAGACCACACACACACACACACACACACACACACACATAAACACACATTCATACATATACACATGGACAACTGTGCTCTCTTAATGAGTGTTTCAGAGAACAAAGCTGATAAAAATGCATGCCATAACCCAGCCTTGGAATGTGAAACAGTCTTGCATGCAATCGCACAATCATGCAGTGTGCCTGATCCCTCCACACAGCGCACACAACTTGGATACTGTACTAGAAAAAAAAACAACCCAAAGACACACACATACATATACATAGACAGGAATATAGATACTGTGATACAAATATAAACACACAAACAATATCTGTTTGTGTGTATCTGCCCTCTTCTCTCTAACCCATGCTGCTGCTGCTTTCAATGATAATTCAATAATAATAACTCATTCACATGATCTTTTGCTCGCTTTCACTGCCCAGCTACTTTCTCACTCTTGCCAAAGCAACCTCCTGTTTTCATGAGATTCGTGCCCTTTGCTGTTTGCTTCTTCCCCACTAGGGGGCAGTGGTACTACATAGATGGCTGCAGGTGTGGAGGGAGCTCCTATCTACTCGGGAAGTTTCTCAGCATGTTAGCGGACTGAGCTGCATATCAATGAGTTATGATGAATAATGAAGGTTCGAGGAGGGAGAGAACATTTTGTTATTAATGTGAATCTGTTGTCTTTCATTTAGATTGCAGAGTTTGTCCCTTTGTAAAGAGAGGTGTGTTGACACACTCTTATGGCGGGATGGTAATTTACTCAGTGTGTGGGTATGAGAGTGTGCAGACAGCAACATGCATCAGTAGCTGTCACTCAGCTGTAATTAGAAGGGTCTCTCTTGCTGTCCTTAGATAGGCTTTGAATTTACTTAGCAAACACTGTGTAAATGTGCTCTGTGTGTGTGTATGTGTGTGTGTGTGTGTGTGTGTGTGTGTGTGTGTGTGTGTGTAGAGAGAGGGAGAGAGAAAAAGCCTGTGTTCATGGCTTGTTTGATCATCTGATTTGTTGCAAACAAATGTTTTAGACTGCTTTTTTTTTGGCATGTTTCTGTTAAACAGACCTATTTTCTACCCAGTTTAATTTTTAGTGTGTTACACACGCACGTTTTGAGTTTTTCGATTAGCGTATTTACGCACATGACAGAGTGTGAGGGTTTGTGAGGGAGAAGGGGACAGACGTGTGATGTCTAGAGTGGGGATCACATTCAGCCTGGGGGTAGGTGAACCTATTGTAAACAATGGATCTGACAGAATCTGGGCCTTCACATCTCCACCCCCTGTGTGTGCGGGTGTATGCTTGTTTGTGTGTGTAGACCTTCATGCAAGGCCATCCGAGGCCACTGAGGAACTCCAGGGCAGCCTGGCCTCTCTGACTGAGCATGTCTTTGTACCTCCTTTCTCCAGAGCCTTCTTCTGTTTGAGGTGAGGAAAAGGTGGAAGCAGGAGGAAGAAGAAAGGGAGGAGGTGATTTGAGGTGGTGCGCGTGAATGCAGCCATGGCCTGTAGCCACTGTTCATAAAGAAGCCACACAGTGGAAGCGAGACCAAAGGAGACAGATGACCAACAGGTGAGATGGCGTCCCGCATCACGTACTGGCAAGTGAAACACATCTCGTGCTGCAACTAATTACTGTTCTGTGGTTTTAGTTAACTAAGTCATTGTTATAACAATAAAACAGAGTAATTATATGACTTGACAAGTTCCTACAATTCAAGGTAACATGGTGTGAGGGACCAAGCAGCCAAAGCAAAGAGGACACAGGCAAAAAAATATCTTCAAAAAGGGTTTTCTTTATTTTAACCCTCAAAAAGTCCAAAATTAACAAAATTCAAAAACATACTTAGCAGGTCCATAAAAGAGGTCAACTAAATATAACTCTACAAAAAGGAATTTCCAGAAACTTAAACAAAACAAAGTGAGACACAACTTAACTCACAAACTGACCTAATTACAAAGACACATGAGGGTAGCTTTTATAATGATTTGGCCAAACCATTTGAACACAATAGGGGGAAAACAAAAACACACACTAATATTAACTAAGCACAGAATAACCTAACTAAACCTAAAACACCCCTGCTCCTGGTAAGCCCATGGTTAGTCCTGCTGAGCAGGCATTTTTTTCCCAGAGTCCTCAGCCACGCCTTTTGCCCAGACAGGAAACAGCCACCACCCAAACCCAGGTAACTCAAAGAAAGAGAAACATAATTAATATAACAAAACATTTTAGAAAAACCATACAATGTTACTATGTGCGCGCCTCATAATACCAGTGTTAGGTTTAACCAAATGATTAATGAAGAAAACTGCAAAGCAAATTAATAAAGTAAAAAATGGACTAATTTACCCCTGTGTGGCTGATGCCATCACACATGGTGAGACGCTTTAATTTTTTTTCCTTAAATTAACTGATAAATAATTAATCAGTAGATTAGATAAATGATTAACTTTATTTTTTCCAGCAAAAATGCCAAAGTTCACTCAATGTAGCAGCTCAGATGTGAAAACCTGCCTAAGTTAAAAGCTTATCTTTTAGATTTGGGTTGTTTACCACAAAAAAACAAACAAACAAGAAATTGAAACAATTCACCTTTGGCCTTTTTGGACATGTTTAACAGTATTAACCAGCTAATCAAGAAGCAACAGCAGAAAAAAAGTCCAATCATTAACATAGTGATTAGTTTCAGCCTCTTACCATGTATTACTGTTTCTGGGTTACACATGTTTCTCTGCTCTAACTCTTGTAAAGTCAGCCCTTTTGTAATTTGCAGTTGCAAGAAGAAAATTTGAAAACTTTATACTAACAGGATGCTTTTAGCGCACAGGTTCTGCAAGTCTTCCTATAGTATGTAGGAAGGACATTTTTTGCAGGCCTAGTCTGTTCTCAAGCTTCTCATTGCTTCCTTTGACCTTTGACAGTTACCTCTCACATTGTTTCTGCTTCTTGGAAAAAACAATATTTTTTGTGTGCTCTGCTGTTGCCTCCTGTTTTTTTTTTCTCTTCTTGTTTTGGGTACAGGTTGTGACCCCTCACGATGACCTTTTCCTCCTCTTCTCTTCCATTTGTGCCTCTTTTTGCTCCATTCCCTCTCTCTCTCTCAGGATGAAACTGAGGGGGAGGTCAGCTTGGCCTTGGCAGGTGGCCTTCCTTGTTGCCTTGGTGATGCTCTACGTTGACCCAGTGTCTGCTGGCAACCGTAACCATCGGGGACCGACAGGTACACCAGGTCTCGATCCAAGCTCCCCTTCCAACACCAAGAGAGGTTAATTACACTGTCACTTCAGAGGTGTAACACATGTTCCCTGAGCCTGTCGCTGACTGAGCCATCCACGTCCTGGAGGAGGGGGACAAGCGGGCACAATTTGCTCCGTTTCCCAGCATGACAGAATGTAATCTAGACAAGACCTCGTTTTAGTCTTGGATGCAAATACGTCTCTATTTGAGTGATCCAGCCCGTACAGATACAAATGGCACTTAAGCTGTCAGGGGCTGTCAACACAAATAGATCAGTGTGGGTGAGATCTGATCTATTCAGAGTGCAGACATGCAGCAATTCGGGGCCAACGCTGTAGTTCTCAAGAGGCCTGTTAGTGGTTTAGTGTTCGCAGTGCCATAAAACAGGGTGTATGCCTCACGCTGAAGAGACCCGTCGGCTCATGACTTCTAATCCTCAGGCTTATAATTGTCAATGCTCACATTAATATGCACAACTCTGCAGCCCCCGCTTAACTAGAAGAAGAAGATAGAGACCATGGCAAGCGCTGACTTAATTCAGGCCTGCGAGCTACATCTCTACTCTAGCTTTAATTTCCATAAGTCATGGAGACAAGCCACCCTAAGCAAAAAATAAATAAAAATGACCAACACAGTCTTATTAAAATTTCATTGAGGCTGACAACAGGGACAGTTGTGCTGAGTCACAGCATCTTGTGCTACAACTTGTTGGCGGCAACCTCCCCTGTCACCTCTTCCTCGCGCTTAATTATGGCAATTTCTTTAATCATCTCAGTTTCTTCACTATCGCTGCTCGCGTTTTGCAAGGTGACCTTTATATGCCACAGAAAATGCTACCAGCATCCAGTCTGTTCACTGGCTGATGGCATTAGTTTCCTTTAGACAGAGAGGAGGCTGCCTGCTTATGGCAGGGACACTACTAATTGCAGGCCTTGTGTGTTGTGAAGGTCAGCATCGGTGCCTGCCCCCTTCTTAGTTTCTCTCTCACGGTAAAACAAGATGTCTTCCTCTGAAACTGACTCGTGCTTTTTATTTGAGGGTTTCCTCTAATTGCTGGAAGTTTAGGACTTTTCAATGATGAATACAACATGACACTCATAATGCCGAGGCTGAGGAATAATTGGCTGTGTGTTATGAGGGCTGTAAAGATTTTCCAGAGGCAGTTTTACTGCTGTTTTGTTTTCCTGATCATTCAGACATTTGCTTGTTCCTTGCAGGTGTACCATTTGCTTCCACATGGTGGCTCTATAGGTCAAAAAATACTGTTGTATGTTAAGCTCATTCAGCCAGTGTTGGCTCTCGGGCAATCGGTATTTTTTCAATCAAGCAGACATAACACGACTAAGAGTTTTTTAGAGGAAAGGAAGAACATAATCCCTGTAGCTCAGGTTAACAGCACAAAGTGCAGATGATTAATTTGGCGCGGTTAGTAGCCGTCTTCTTTGCACACCTGCAAGACACACTCAGCACATGAGAAAGATCATCTAGCGTAAGTCTTGCCTTCACAGCTCATTTCGCAGTTTGCCCCCTCATGAGCAGAACAAAGCTGTGTAGCAACACATACTTGAACACAGCTCCATTTTTTAATGCTATTCCTTTCGACACACACCATTTTTTCTCTTTCTTTCTTTCTTTCTTTTAAAAAGGCAAATAGAGAAATTCATAAGCTGCATTACAGGAGCAGTAAATGGGATCCAAGACATACCAGTGTCATGTACTGTTGAAACATCAGCCTTTCTCAACGGTAAAGTCATTGTCTGCGCTCATACAGCAGTGCTTCGCAAAAATATCTGAAATTCTCTTTTCTTTTCTCGGTTGAATGCTTGAAATTAGATTATTTGAGATTAAATTCAATCACTGCCTTGCAGAACTGATATATTTCCATACACTCTTATCACAGCTTGTTATAGCACACTTAATCTGGGAACCCATCAGCTATTGCCTGATATGCAGATATCTGTTTACAGAGATTAGAGGGTGGTTGGCAAACCACACATTTTGTTCTCGTGGAACAGTTACTAATCTGGCAACCCATCATAAATCAATTTATAGCATGTTGATGGCTCTTCTTTGCCCACCCTGTTCATGCCAGGAGCCTCCTTTTAGCTTTAAACTGTCTCTGTTAGACTTAAACAAACATTACGCCACATCTGCATGTCCATCTATTTGAGAATACTGCCTGTTTTTGCCTCCCCTTTAGGCTGTTTCTAAGATGACTCCTCAAAAAACATAGCAGGCAAGGTCAAGGGAGTAGGATTTATTGGGGATACTTTTGTTCCACAGAAGCACCTGTTGTGATATTTAACATAAATCTGTGTTGGGCCTGGTGTGGACTTGTGAGACATTGATCCTGTCAGGATTGATGGGTGGTGCAGGCCTGGAGTAGAGAGGAGATGGGGAAAAGAAGGTTAAAGAGTGGGCTCAAAAAGCAGAAAATAGGAGGATATGGAAATTTAAAAAATATAAGTTTTGAGTATATTTTGTAAAGGAGAAGTTATGAGACCTGGTCTTGTGAGCTTGCTCTGTTGAAACTTAAAACTTGACCTGTGCGCTCTACCAGAGACAGTCAGTATGTCTTTGCTAAACTGGCATTGCTGCCTCTGACAGATTTGCTAGATACCTGGCCTTTTATAGCAATGTGCATGCCTGTCAGGTATTGACAAGGGATAGACACAGTTTTTTTTTGATAAATTGTACAGCGCTGCTGCTTGCCGGTGTCTGTCAGAATACATCAATCGCCTCGCTAACCCATCAGTTCAAGGGAGCTCCGTTTGTTGGCCGCCCGGCTCTCTCCCTTTCGCAGGAATAGAAGCGTTTAGCTTTGCCAAGTCTTTTCATCTCAGGCTCTATTTAACCAAGATGGCCATAACAGAATGATTTAAAGGCAACACTATGACATTAGATACACTGTTATTGTATGTATATAGCTGGAAGCTGGCTGCTCACCACATGAATTTTAAGCAGATAAAGGGTGAGAAGCAGAGGCTGAATGGGAAGCGCAAGGGCTCAACTCTGAGGGCTCACAGTTGAGCTTCAGTTGTTAATACTCTTACTGCTACTGTTCTGATGATCAGACTCCTTTTTTTGGTTCAACTTTATTTTGTTTCTTCTCAAATTATCCTCTGAAAATGTTCCTTTCAGTGGTAAAACTCAAAGCATGCAAATGCAAGCTAACAAGTTGGGCAACACAGGACAGCACCAAAAGAATTTGATGATAATGAAGGCAGAGAAACACATTTGTGCACATATCCACATGCCACCGGTGATATGGAACAATAGGTGAGGAACAAAGGGAACAGAAATGAAGTGATGAAGCTCTAAAAGCACGATATGTTTTTTTTTGTGCAGTTAGTTTCACAGCAGCAGGCTCGACTGTAGGGTGCAGGTGAACTACATGATTTCCTACACAACTGTTGTACTGTCGCTTTGAGTCCTGTGAAACAGACTAGGTTTTTATATATGAAAGAAGAATCAAACAATTAAAGTTTCATTATTTTACTTTACTTCTTACATCAGGATGCACTATATTTGGTTTCACTGAATAGCTCGCACTACGAGTGGCTGTCAGATTCAGCCTTGTGAAAACAGGCTGTACGGGAGACTTTTTGTTGAACTCTAACCAGATTAAATATTGTAATAAGATTTTGGTGACACGTTGGAAGCATTATGTGGATGAAACTGTACATGAAATGACCAAATGTGAGCTACATTTTAAATAAAATTTAAATATGGCATTAGGTCTCGCCCCTAATGGGAAGCCAAATTGCCACCCATGCCCTAAAATATGCAATTCTTTAATAGCTATTTCACTTTTAATAGTATCATAAGCAGACAACATAAATGTATATGGGAATTGTATCATATATCACATTACTGGTAGGGTCATTTTTTTCATGGTATTGTGCTGCATTCTCCAGAGTGAGAAAACTACAGTGGCCCTGAGAGGCCAAACGGACTGCAATTTAAGAAAACACCAGCAATAAGAAAAACACTGCAAAAACACACAATACACAACGGAAATAGGAAAAACAAGAACAGAAATAGGAAAAACGAAAACAGATATAGGAAAAAAGAGAACAGAAATAGGAAATACAAAAACAGAAATAGGAAAAACAGATTTCCAAAAGCACAAGGGAAGTGTTTCTGGGGAGACAATAACCCGACGGACCAGTTGCAGGAACCAAAATATGCCAGGTAAGTGTGTTTTATTCTCATGATTCATATAATACTGATGACGGATTTTTAGGCTAATAGTTACGCTAACACACTTCCCTCTCATCCTTTCTTTCCTGACAAAACTGATAGATCCTCCACTTCTTTTAAGTGTCTCCCAGCGCAATTCTTAGCATATTTTGGTTCCTGCAACTGGTCCGTCGGGTTATTGTCTCCCCAGAAACACTTCCCTTGTGCTTTTGGAAATCAGTTTTTTCCTATTTCCGTTTTCGTTTTTCCTATTTCCGTTGTGTTTTTAGCACTTTTGCAGCGTTTTTCTTATTGCTGGTGTTTTCTTAAGTTGCAGTCCGTTTGGCCTCTCAGGGCCACCATAACGAAAACAAAACTACTGCAGAAATACTAAAAAATGCAGTTCCTAAACTGGCCACTTGAGGTCTGCTCCAAGAGCGTGTCAATCCCCATAGAGTACCACGTTAAAGGGCTCAAATTGATAGCGTTCAGAAGCAGAAAACTAAACACTGGTTTTGAGCATATTGACTGTGTTCAGATGACTCAAATGCAGATTTTGACTGACAGGTGTGCCAACACAAGCCTGTTTAGGCTTCACTAATCCCACTTACTATTCTGATCCTCTTCATCATGTTTCGTACCATCTGGGGCATTTTTAATGGAAGTTTCTGCCAAACCATCCAAAAAACTTGTGCTTCTGTCTTGGTGCGTCAAATTCTAGTATTTTATTAGTTTGTTACTTAACGCTAATTAAGATAACTAAAGATAAATAAAATGCTAATTAGCAGATACATGAATCTGTGCAGTTTGATAACTTCTCACTTCACCCTCTGATCTAAATATGGTTAACACAAAATCAGTGTTGATTTTGACAGCAAATTTTCATCTATAGTTTTAGTCATTATTGAGGCAAATCCTAAATATCATGCAATACAGTGGAGTAAATCTGAAGTATGCTATACATATTTTCCTTGACATCAAATGTTAAATCTGTCCATGTGTCTACTCTTCTTTTCCTCCCAATCGCTGACATTTTGTCACGTTTTTATGAGAAACTGGGAGCATTGGAACTCCCACTGTGGAGATCAAAGTGTGCGCATCTAATCTTATTGCACAAGGAGATTAATTCTGACTGGCTCACTTCCAAACGTGTCCCGCCTTTTTACACAACTTAATTAGTTCTGATTGGATATTTGTCTAGTAGTTTAGTTATTAGTTTTTTGTATGGTCGTGTTTTCGTCAGGAAAAGAGGTCATTGATGAAAACTGTGGAGAAAATTATTAGTCAACAAAATTAACACTGCATTTTGAAGCTAACATGTTAACCATATTAACATCGTACCTTCAAAATGCAGAGTCTAGAATTTTGGCGGTTGACATCATTTATACACAGTCAGTATTTGCCAGCAGTGAAGTAGCCCAAACTGACTATTTTGCAGCTTTCTAATATGTTGTATTATTTAATTTTGTTTACTTTGTTACTGTTATTACTGTCTTGGAGCAACTATGATCACATAATATCTTGTGGGATTGATAAAGTATTCTGATTCTGATTAAAGCACCAGCACCTGCCTTGCCTTTCAGACCCAGAGACTGCGTGTGCATATGCTCATAAACTCACTGTCACTAGGGTTGCAAGCCTGTTGTTTTCTGGTTGAACTGGGCTTCTTTTGACATGTTGCTGCAGTCCGCTGGTTGGATTAGACCCATTGTGCATGAAAATTGCATTCGCGTCTATAAAAAGCAAACGTTTTATTTTACCCAAATCCCACCAAACTGAATCCAAATCAGCATGTTAAACCACACCATCACACTTACTGTGCACACACATGCACATAAACACTCCAAGTTAAATGCTCTGTCCTCATTTAGTTATATTACTCACCACAAAGACTATATAGGAACACTGTATGATTAACATTACACTATGAGAGAGTGAGAATGAGAGTGTTTGCAATGATACCAAATAAAAGCTTTACTTTCTTGTTTCTGGGCAACAAGAGTGGGCGATGAGTTGATTCCTCCAGCACAGTTTTGATGGATTTATATAGCACTTTTCTAGTCCTATTGACCACTCAGAGCACCAAAAGGATACATCCTTTTAAAAAAGATTTTTTTGATAGAACCTTTTCCTACGACCCCCACTTATTGATTCATTAGAGGTGCTAAAGTTCAGTGTCTTGACCTAGAGCACTTCACATACAGACTGCAGGAGCCAGGGATTGAACTGCTTTCTGATTAGTGGATTGTACTACTTGCCTGCTGTATGGCTCCCAAACCTTTTACTGACTGAAGCATTTTTATGCTGAATGGTAGAACCACAGCCAGATCTAACTGCCGGCTACCATACATGCTTACAAACTTATCAGTGAATCAGCTCATCTTGTATAATATTTTCCAGAAATTAGTTTATTATTTTAACCCTTTCCTCCTAGTTAGATTCAAGTAACCCCCCCCCCCCCCCAAAACAAAAAAATAAATAAATTAAATTATTAAACAGAAAAGAACAGCAGCTCATCAACCACTAAACAAAGACAATATAAGGGCAGGTAGGTTGTCACTGATTCAAGGAAAATAACATAACAAAGATGAATTTTTTTCTGCTCATTGCATTCTTTTTACTTTACTTACAGTTTAATGGATATTTAAAGGCTATTTTACACCTAAACACTGGACAGTTTTTCAGTTTTTGATCCTACTGAAGCAAATCCCTTCTGTAAAAAAACTGTATTTTATTTTTTTTATTTTTTATTTTTAAATTTTAGCCACATAATGTCACCATAGATTTTCTGAGTTTCACATCAACAAACCACAGGCAGTCTAAGCAAAGATATGTTTCGGTATGCAGTGTGTTGTGTTGCTCCTCGATGAACGCGACAGTGGCAACATCTAAAATACTCTGAAGTTGTTTAGAGGGTCCTTTAAACTGTCTATGAAAGAAAGCCTCTTAAAGCATTTACTTGAAGAGCACCTTGGTCTCTTTTTCTTCTTCTTCTTCATTAAGCTGCATATGTATACTCTTAAGAAAACCCAGCAGAGGCTTTCTGTCTCCTGTCTTCCTTAAATAATGGAAATCACATTAAGAGAAGGATGTGGGCTGTTCTCATACCTTACATCAGCCTGAATTTGCCTCATTTGCATCCATTTACACTTCGTTGGGATTTTAATTAGGGTACGTGCCACGGACAGACAAGAAGAATGTGCATAAATGAAGCTGGGATGGGTTTATCATCCACTGCTCAAACATACCCTCAAAGCTTTAAAGTTTTCAAACGTAAACATCTTCTGCCCAGTCCTGATATAGGCAATAAAGAGAGAAGGCCAGTGCACCTCCTGACCTCATTATGCCAGCGGAAGGCGAGCTGCTCTTTGTTCTCTCTGCTGCCTGTGACACTGCTTTCCCTCCTCCTGCTTGACTCTCTTCCTCTCTTTCCTCTCTCGTGCTAACAAGCTGCCTTTTTCCTGAGATAAGGCCAGCAGATTGAGCAGTCTTACTCAGTTCCAGTTCTGCAACAGCAGCAGAATAATTTCTTATTTATTTTGTACAGGCTATAAAATAAGGGATTAAAAAAAAAATCAAGCTTCATTGTGCTTGAATTAGATTTTCTTATTTTTACGCTGTTACTTTGAGCTTCAGTTGTGATTATTGCTGTTGTAATTATGACTTAATGTGTAGTTCTTGTCCAGTTGACTTGTGCTGAGTTTGATCTTTTCTTGATTTTTATCATTACACAGAGCCTATATATATGTTTGTGTGTGTCAGTGAGTGCATGTGCAGTGTGCACGGGTGTAATCCGGCAGCTGCTCCAGCCTCAGGAGAGCCCGAGACAGAGGAGTGAGGGAAATGAAAGTGGAGGGATGATAGCGGAGGGGCGCCCTCGGAGAGCCAGGGATCATTGATGGGGCTCTCTGGAGAAGAGAACAAACAAACTTTAAATCAGAAAGGATGAGAGGGGCCATGGCCTGCAGAAATGGAACCCTCTGCTGAGTGTGTGCGCTGTATGAGTGTGTGTGCTTGTGCACACTTTTGTGTCTGACTGCAAAGCCCATTCAGCTTACCATGAAAAGTTTTGGAGTCTGGGTATAGTCACGTACATAAATGAAATCTGGGCTTATGGTACAGTATAACCAAGGTTTTTCCAGGGCTGTAAAGAGGCTTATAGGTAGTTATGTCGCCAGCAGGGTTTGCTGTGCTCGGGAAACGGTGCCAGAGACTCTCAAGAGTGCACAACAAGCTTTGAGAGGGAAGATAAGGCAGCTGGAATCCATTCAGAAGCCATAAGCAAAGCTTAGATTCACTAAACATTGTACCCAACAGTTTTGGTTGGCGTATTTTCCTTCAGGTAGGCACAAAAACCTTTCTGCTAAGGGATTCATGGGTTTATTCATGTGCTGAGGGGAATGTAACATTAACACAGACAGTGCGCATTACACACTTCTAAGCATTACTATGTAACATAATTTACAAGTCATCCTTGCTGCCTTGTACATGTGACAGATCAAGTTAAAGTATAAATGACTGCTCTCATGAGCTTACTCCTAAAATGAAGATACAGTCACCTTTTAGTCCCTGAAGACTCTGAAAAGAAATCATGTGTGAGGGGGCAAGATGTTCAGAAGGAATTCAACAAAAAATACTGAAACACTCACACACATAGTACCACATTTTGCCACTGTGCAGAAAGCTTTGGGTTTGCGCTACAACCCCTCCGGTTCGTTTGCTGTCTGGAGAGTCTTATAATTAACCAGACCAATGCCTGCTGGGAAGTGAGAAGCTAATAAGAGACATTAGAGGTGGCTGGTTTGTTGGAGGTGTCAGGTAAAAACAATTATCCTCACATATATCATGACTTTAAGAAGCACACACAAATGCAAGGAACCAAACACACAGACAGACGTGCATGGAGATGGAATAATAAAAACAAAAATGCGGATGCAAACGTGACAGCGATTTCCTCTAACTAAATAAAGTGCACACGTCTCTGCTTAGATCAAGTGCTTTGTCTGAAAGGAGTCAAAAAGAAATGATTATTTTTTCATTTGCTGTTTGCTTTTTTTAATTTCCCTCCATGCACACCATCACGAGAACAAGAGTCGCCTCTGTGACAGAGTTAATGAGGGCGCTGGGCTGAGAATAAAAGCAAAATATCACTAAAAAGTGTTTACTTATGAATCAAAGACTGAGACCGGAATAAATCGAGGAGTTTAAACAAAAGTAAATTATTCAGCAGATCTGTTTAATCCTCAGAAAAGCTGGCGCGTATTTGATTGTTATTTGCGGCGCAAATGTGTTTGAATTTCGACTCAATTATTTTCAACAACAAATGCCAAAACACCAACAAAATCTCCCTTACAGTCGATGAATTTCAAGCAAATAATCCCCCCACCCTTTTTTCCCCTCCTTCTCTCTCTCTCTCTTTCTCTCTCTCTCTCTCTCTCTCTCTCTCTCTCTCTCTCACAGCATCATACCAAGTGAAGCAGGGGACATGTGAGGTGGTGGCAGTGCATCGCTGCTGTAATAAGAATAAGATTGAGGAGCGCTCTCAAACCGTCAAGTGTTCCTGTTTCCCGGGGCAGGTCGCTGGCACGACCAGAGCCAGACCCTCCTGTGTGGAAGGTAAAACTACGTGTGAGTGTTAGTGTGAGTGTGTATATCAGGCCAAGCGTCTCTTCCAGTGGTTCCTCATTTATACAAAACAAAACCCGATGTGAGAATCTCTTGAAATGAAGTAGAATTAGTGATTCTAGTGGAGCTGATCACCGACCAACAGCCTGAGTGGATGTTTGGGCTGAAAATCAGCCCCGTCTTCTAACAGCTCACAGGCCTGAATTTGTTGGGCATCGTTGCTTTGTGAAACACATAAACAAGTCAGGTGTGCTTTCGGTTTCTGTGTTTTGTGCATCATATTGCAGACATCTCCCCCACAACACTGCAGCAGAGTCTCTCCATTTCTGCCAGATCTTTTTGGTATCTGTTGGAAACCTTTGCGAGCGTGACTGGAATTCCAAATGAAGATTTTGCAGGTTTGGACAGTGCTTCGCTGCACAACATGTTTTTGTAATAATTGACACGCTGCTGAATCCGGCGGGGTCACGAAGGCTAAAAATGTTTTTAATTATCTTGCATCATTAAAGTTTCTACATGAAACTTCTCACCTAAAACAAATCATTACTAGATTCATTTTGGAGATATTAGAAACGTAAATAGATAAGTTTAAATTTGCTGCCAGGTTGGATTCTGTCTGAAAACGACTTTTTTTTTAATGGCACACTGCTGGATTGAAAATGTATTTTCAGTTTATTTCCCTATAACAGAAGGAGTGAGATTGAGAGTGAATTCCCACCATTGTCTTTACTTAAATTATGATTGGATGTTTACTGGAAAATGAATGTAAAGCACCTTTAAGTGGGTCTTGAGTAATAGGATTTTTAATGTGTTAAAGTAAACCTGGATATATCTCGGTCC
Source organism: Perissodus microlepis (assembly GCF_051167445.1). NCBI lineage: Eukaryota > Metazoa > Chordata > Actinopteri > Cichliformes > Cichlidae > Perissodus > Perissodus microlepis. The sequence goes on from NC_140465.1 coordinate 10,089,489, forward strand.
TCTTTCACCGGCGGTTTGGGGTTCATCGCATCCCAAGGAGATAACATGAAAAGTTAAAGCCACTAATGCCGGTAATGTTTCTCCTTGCCTTGCTAATTCCCCCATGCCATATGTAAGGAGAATCAAAAATATGACATCAGATTGGATACTTAAGCTGCGGTTTTAAAGGAATGCTGGTATATGGGACAGCTTAACGTTTCATATCCAGTCAGGCCGCGCGAGTATTTGACAGATGGTGATAGAGAAAGTATTTTCTTTGCATGTTTTTATGGGTTCAGACAGAACATTTGGGTGATTAGCGAGAGGAAAGTTTTTATAAACAAATAAAAGCATGACATCAAACCCTTATGTTGGTTATGATTTTCAAGTCAACAGTTAAATAAAAATGTTGTATTCTGAAAAACAACAACAACAAAAATATCATCAAAAATATCATCAAGCTAATTAATCATCCACAGACTTTTGCTCAAATGCACAAATGTGTCTGTTTATACATGCTGAGTGTGTGGGTGTGTGTGTGCGTGCGGCTAGTAGCGAAGATGGACAGACGAAAGCTGAGGGTCGTTTTCTTAGACCTCTGTTGCACCCGTTTGTCTGCTTCGAGAGCTGCTGCCCAGCAAGAAACAAGCAGTGTCACTGACCCCTATCATCCGCAGACGCTCCGCTGAGATCAGACACACACACACTGTGTCAGCCAACCTCATCCAATCGCACTGTATTAGCCCCCTACCAGAAGAAAATACACAGTTGTTTAATACGTGAGCGGAGACACTACCTCTCCAAAGCATGAGGGTTATTCATACTGTTAACGTCACCTCGGGAGGGGGACTGGAAGCTGATTCCACACTTGCAAACAAATAAGTAATGAATCTACACAAATAGAGTCTTTGATGTGAGATCTGTGGGCAAACTTGAAGTGATGTCTCTTTTTTTCTGTCTCAGATTTGGAGCTAGATCAGATTTCACAGCGTTTGGTTTATTTTCCATGAAAAATAGCGTATTAGCCCCATTATCACTCTAATGCTGTAAATGAATGATATGGTAATTATCAAGAAGGGTAAAAAACGAGCCAAAACAAATCTCATTCACCCCGGCTCGCTGTTTGTTGACGTCTATTGACAGACAGTGCAGCACACAAACAAGAACTACTCACAGTCATTTAGTTTGGCAAATAGCAACTTCTTATTAAAATGCACATTATTTTTGACACTTGGTTCCCAATCCTACCGCTGTGCTATTGCTACATACAATCGGCTTTAATACAACTTCCCATTTTCATTTGAGTCTTCGTTTTATCTGACTTTGCAAATGCCCGCACGCTTTCCACCTTTACTAGTCAGGGCTGTGAACACACTGCCACTCTGTGCCAACCTCCAGGCACTGAGTTGCTATTGCTGCGCGTGACCAGTAGACGGTGCTTTCCCCATTGAAATAACTTTAGTAACAAGCATACCTGCTGGTTCATTTCAGCACCATTTTCACCCAATAAAAAAGTAGATTTGTTTTTTAACCTCTTTGATGAGTTCCAAGATGGGAACTATTGCTTGATAATGATAAAACCAGGCAACCATAGCAAAGATGATTGGCTTTGTAATGAAAGCCAGGATAAACAAGGAATCACGTGAAACTTTGCTAACCCTTCAGAGCAGGCACTGCACTGATTCCTTGCTTTTATTTGTTTACTTCAAAGACGTGGTCTCGTTTGCTAAAAGGAGGAGTGACACTAATGAGAACCTGATGCACTCTGCGTGTGATTGAGAGTTAGTGATGGATTCTTTTTGATGGTCTTAATCACTTTTTTCGACTCACACGCACGCACAGACAGCACGGTTCTGCCGTCACACCGGTCACGAGGCTTTCTAATTTTCTATTCAGATCTCACCTCGGACTCTCACCTCCTCTCACTTCCAAATCCAGTGCTCAGCAGCACTTATCTCATGAGTCAGGCTTGACCTCTGAGTTCACAGTTCCAAAAGATCTCACCTCATCCAGGGTTTTCTTACGCACACAAACACACCTCAGTGCACGCACACATCCACGCGTGCTTCTCTCTCCCCTTTTTTTTGGCTGGAGCACTGATGGAAAGAGACAAACCCCTCTCAGCAGGTAGCCTTTGTAGAAAAGCCATAGTGTAAATGGAGTTACATTATTGATGCTGGCTGAAAGAGGAGTTAATGGTGAGAGGTCCCATTACTGGGCTGCTGCACTGCATGGTGGGATACGCTTTTTCAAGTGAACTCTATTCATCACAACAACCCTGAAACCCACTTCTGTATTGGCTTCTTTTCTTTTTCTTCTCTGTTGGAATTAGCGCTGGTGGCGTGTGAGAATAAAGGGTTTGTCCTGCAAAAAGTAAGGTCATTTGGAAAAGTCTAAATCTGCGCGTGAAGAGTTTGCAGAGGTAGAATTGTTAACCGGGAAAAAAATAGAAGTCAAGCAGTGAAGCTGTTTTCGGGCTAACGCTGTAGGAGAAATGCACCCTGTCCACTTCTGAGTGGATCACATATATTTTATATTTATATATCCAAAAAACAAACAAAACACAGGTCGATGTCAAGAAAACAAGTGCAGTAGCAAGTTATGTTATGGAAAATGGTACGCTAATCTATCTTTGAAGGACAGGAACAAACTGTTGCAAATTGTGAACTGTAACAGCAGCTTAGCCCAGAGCCTCTTTATACCAGACAGCTGCAGAGGATGACCAGCTCCATCATAAATGCTGACGGCCACCCCTTATTTGACGAGGTTAGCAGTCCCTAAATGCAGGACAAAGCTGTAAAGAAACAGCTTTGTCCCATGTTGCTATTCTTTATCTGAATAAGTAATATCGGTTCCATTCATTTTTAATTTGTGATTTATTATGATATTGTTTTTAGCTTCTTGGCCTTTTTTATTGTATTTATTAGTCTGAAGGTTTGCAGTTGGGGTTTTAGTGAAGCCTGGAGCCCTCTCTCTTTTCTCTCTTTTATTTTTCTCACCATGTGTTTGTGAATATTGTCCAGGGTCTGTGTTTGATGTCTGGTAGAAGGGTTGTCTGCTCTTTTAACTGCAAAACAAATATGCCTAGAGGTACCAATAAAGGAACCTTGAACCTGAAGATTGACCAGATTCACTAGATGCAAAGGTCCCAATTGTGAACACTATCACACAGTGTGAATTTATTGATGTAAGCAGCAATTTTAACAATATGTCATAATAAATAAACCTCTGCACTTGTATCATCTGCACCTGCATCCATCTGATCTGCATTCTCTGGAGTACACTTCTGTACAAAAGCAGAAAGTTGCTCAGAAAGTAAACTGCATGTTTTTTACGGTGATTTTTTTGGGTACCAGACAAAATGACTTTAAATCTTTTCACAGTCACTGTCATTAAAGTGTGTTTGGCGGTGGGGAACGAGAGAGAGCACGGCGACCTGATAAAAACGGTGGCTGAGTGAATTTTGCTCGCTGTGTGATATGGTGACAGCCAAACTGTGTTTCATTGCTGGGCCAAGAAATTTAGTTAAGTGTTTCAGCACACATCAACCTGCTGTTGTTTACAGTAATATCTGCTCCTTAATGTCATGCTTTTGAAATTTTGCCAATCTGTTCTGGTGTATGTGCATAACCATAAACCGCGTGCAGTCTTTGTCTGACAGTTATACCGATGTGTTTTTCACTTTTTTGCTTCTTCTTCTTGTTTTTTGTCCACATACCTGGGTGTGCTGGCATGGATGTGCGAGCTGGGGCAATGGAGATAAAGTGTGTTAGTAAATCATTGTAGAAAGAGATGGATGCCGCTCTCCAACTGCTTCTGCACTTCAGGATCACTGAGTGGAACTGTTACAAAGCCTGGGAGCATTCATATATCTGGGTCCACCTCCAAACTGCCTATGGGTGTGTATGGGTTTGAGTACATGGAGGTGCATTATATTCCCTTTAAATAGTGATGACCTTGGAGCAAGGGCACAGGAATGCTCTGATTGTGCATTATAGCTTACACTTACTGCACATTTGGGACTGTATAGATGGACACATGAAAACCATATTACATCTATAGTGCTCAACAGACATGTGCGCACATATAAATGTGTAAGCACCCAGACACAGACACAAAGAAACCCTCCTCTGCTGTAGTGTATATATTCAGCTGCTCCATCGTGTGAGTTCAAGCAGTGCCTTTGTAAAGTATTAATGGGGATACACTCCCACAGACACATGCTGTGCGCACAGTGTGATAGGATGTCCTGGCTAACATCAAACAGGCTACAGCATAGTTACACAGTTGGATAGGTAGTCATTAAATTAGTTTTGTTATATCAGAGGCTAATTGGTTACTTTAGATGAAAAGGTTAGGAGTCAGGGAAGTCCCTTTGAACTTGGTGACTTTTTTGCATTCAATGTGACAGATACATTTTTTGCCCACTGATGAACTGAGGACGAGGTGGGAAAGGCTCAATCCATCAAAAAAAAAAAAAAGCTGTGTGGATGAAAATGTACATTTTCTACTGTGGTATATCATAAAAGGAAAGGTCATGAGAATAATGAATAATGTACTATAATATAGCTAAACTATATTCATTACCATATCTTACCCTTAGAGGGTAGGCCCTGAGTAGAGGTGCTACATTCAAAGCAGCCAGTTTAGGCGTTTGGGCATCTGACCAGCATGCTGCCTGAGTGCCTCTTGGTGAGGTGTTTTGGGCATGTCTAACTGTGGGGAAGCCCCAGGGTAGACCACTTAGCACATGAATGCCTTGGTGTCCCCCAAACTGGAGGAGGTGGCGAGGAAAAGAAAGAGAAATTATTTAGATTATGCATAACAGTTTTTTTGTCTTTTGAGAGTTCGATTGTGTTGACCTGGTAAAAATCAGAAATTAAAGCAGTGTTAGAAATCAGGTTTATATTTTTGGCATCGAGGTGAATGGAGGTGGTGGTTTTTTTTTTCTCCAGTCATCGCTTGTTAATTCACCTGCTAAGCTGGAGCACAGCATGCATTCTTGAAGTGCTAATTGGCAAGAATCAAGGCATTGCATACAATAACTGAGCAACGTTGTGCCACAGGGATGTGAACAAAACATCTTTTTGCTTTCATGCAGTGGAGAAGGAGACCTGCAATTTCAACTTTGTCCACTTGATGTCACAAACATTACAATATCAATGCAAGAAGTGGCAGAGAAGGCATGAACAGAGGCGGCGCTGGGATGAATGCTCATACGGCTGACATGCTTGTTTGCACACACAAAAATGAAAAAAGTGAAGCTGCAGCTGGCAGAATGCTGAGTGACATTTACCAGGTGTGTGCTAGATTGACATGTTGTGATCAGTAGCAGGCGAGCAAAAGCTGTAGGCACCCTCGTAGCATAAAACATCCGCAGACCTTATTTAGACAACCCAGGAGACTCAATGAGAGCCAGGGGAATAACATACTGTAGCTCCAGTCCTTTCTGTTGCCTAATCACCTGCACCTTAAACAAAGCCCTGTCTAGACGTTTGCCCTCAGCTGATCCCCTGCTGAAAGTTTGCAGGAGAACTTAAAAGGCATTCTGAGTGCAGCTTCTATAACGACTGCGAGTAACTGTGATGAAATGTATGCCTGAGCTGCAAACCTTTTTTTTAATTAGCATGGGCACCTTTTGTGAATATAAATGTAGAGTCTTAATGAGACTGATGCAATTAGAGTACGTAGAGCTAAGGGGGAGTTCATGTGTTAAATGCATTTTTCCCTGAAAAAATGTCTTTCTGTTTCACGAGCTTGGCAGTGATTCATTTTCACATGTACTTGTTGAACATTATTGTGAAAAAATTACAGGCAAGACTGTGGAGACGCAGTGGAAAGTCGTCATTGTCACTTTAGCTTAATAATTTTAAAAGCAACTCAGCTGATGATTGTTTTTCCACTTTGTTTTGTTTTGTAAGAGAAACTTTAACTAAGACCAAAGAACAACTATTTTACATGAGTCATGAGTCATGTGGTATGAAGCAGCAAGCAGTAGGTACTTAATGTTTCTCCCTTATTTCCTTTGGAGTCGCCACAGCAGCTGGATCTGCCTATTGCTCAGGCGCAGAATTTTGCCACAGATGTCCTTCCTGATACCCTTATGTGCCCGCTATGTCTCAGGCCTCAGTCACACAGGCCGAGAGACCTGTTGGCGACCATCTGGCAGCCACTGATCATGAGGGGGAAAATGTGCACCTCCTGACTAGTTGTGGATCATTTCTTCGGGTTTTCCTGCCAGTCACTAGCACGAAATGGATCACAAAGATGTACATGATGGTGCACTGAAAGGCCCGTTGCAAATGCTTTGGATGGCAGCAGATTCCCACCTTTGTTGTCTGTAGCTTGCATGGAAGACACTAACTTGTCTGTGAACACTTGCCAATTCCTCTCTGAGCTAAAATGAAACAGTGTGATGCAAACTGGAAACGGAGACCATTTGTCTTCAAAGTAAAAGTTGTCCTTATCGCTGCAACCAACACATCCCAAAAGGCACAGATTTTCTTCGAAGGCAAACATTCTCCACTGCTTGGTGAGTAGTTTGTGTCTGCAGACAAGTTGGCGTCTCCCATGCAAACTACTGGGTGACAATAGCAGTTCCAAGGAACTTTTCAGTTCAGCACCATATACACCTCTTTCACCAGTTCATGTGACCAATTTCAGGTTAGCAAATGCCAACAACCTCCAGCAACTGAATTTTTCCTTTTTTTCTGATGACCAGTAGCTACCAGGGCGGGTCACTGACAACTGTGTGGGGCTTTAGCATTTGATTTCAAAGTGACTGTCAGCAGCCATCATTTACTATTGACAACCAGGGGAATGCACATTTTTCCTGGTGGTTGCCAGATGCTCGGCGACGGGTCTCTAGGCCTGTGTGACTGAGCACTAAGACAGCACACAGTCTTCCATAAATCCATCACGTATTGCTTATATGCTCTTTTTTTCTTTGTTTTTGTACATAAAAGGCATATGTATATGCCATGCAGTTTAAGAGTTTTGATAGTGATAGTGGATGAAGTTGATTATTTTTGGACAGGTCGCTATTTAAGCCTGTTTCTGTTCTATGTGCTAAGTTAAACTAGCTGGAGGCTGTCTGTGGTTTCATATTTACTGTAGAGGCTCACGAGGGTCAGTAGTGTTAATATAGGTGGATTAGTGAACTATTCAAGAAGACTATCTAAATCTTCTAAATTGAATTTCAGTCATTCAAACCATTGCGCACCTGAAAAGCTTCCTACTGGCCTCTAAACTTCCTCCATCAGTACAGCGAGGAAAAATACGGCTCCAGTGGAGATAATTTCAGAACTAACTGGTGCACAGTATCGCTGTAATCTTTTTACCATTGACCCGTTGAGATCTCTGTCTGAATGCCGTCCAGTACTTGAATTATCCATGACATCACAGGCCACGTACAAACTCGTGTCCATTTTCTCACTTGACAGGCAGGTTCTTATGTGTCATGCCCCACCCTCCTAGTAATAGCATGAGATAAGGTGCTATAAACACTAACTCCATAATAGCACTCAAAGGCCATGCCTAGTAGCTCTATATAACACTCTAGCAGTACAAAGCACTGTCGTTGACACTGTAATGGCCACATTAACAATCATTACACAGCCATTGGTTTTTAGAACCGCTTACTGCCACTGAGCTCATGTATCATAACAGTGTGTTCAACATTACGCCTCATCATAGCGGCGAGAGGTTTTTTTTGTGTTGACTGGGCAGCTTCAAGTTAGCTTTCTGCTTCTCGCCAATTTCCACTCCGCCTCAATTTGCTACTCTCCTCTTCCTGTGTTTTCTTTGTTTAATCTGCTCCTTTCACCACTACACTCAGTGATAGTCATCCTCAAACGGCCTCTTTCCTTTGCACCCTTCATTCTGCCTCCCCGAGTTCCTCTCACTGCTCATTTCCTCACTACAAAGATGTTTTCTTGGTGAACAGCTATTATTTAGTCTTGTCTCCCTCCCGCCCTCCTCTCCCTCTTTCTCTTAGTGGCACTGTTTTCTTCTCCCAGAATGCTTGAGAGAATTGGCCCATGTTCTTTTGCATTATGCAGTTGAAAGTCAATTTTCCTCACAATACCAACTTATCTCATTCATTTGTTGGAAAACAGCAGATATGAAAAAAATTTCTTTCTAAACACCATCAGTCCAGCAGCTTAATGATGATGAAGTTGGGAAGATGGGATTCTTTTTTTCTTTCTGCATTCACCTTTGAGACTAAAGGATGGACAGATGATGAGTTAGGAGAGCAGGGACTGAGTTATTCTCAGCTGTCAGACTGTCTCTTGTCTAGAAGGTGGGGTCAAATGATCTGTGAGATTTGAGTGCCAGCTGCTAAGATGGAGGAAACTTTAGCTTTTAATACTGGATAAACTATAGCTCAGCCCAGACTGCATCCACTTTCCTACCTGTGCAACAGGATCCAGTAGCTCAAGACCATATTTACCAAGTCAGGTACATTTTCAGTCGTGTGAGGACATGCTTGAAAAACTATAATAACATGACAATCACAAAAACATAGATTCTGCACTGTATAGATGTGCAGTCAAATATGAGCGAATGTGCGGTATTGACCATGTTACCTCATTGTTCACCCACATGAGATAGTATTGCATTAATATGAACCATGGCACTGGAACTAAGTGAATATGTCAGATGTCATACCGTTATTCTACATATAAAAGTGTCAAACCACAGCTGGAATGACGGTGGGAAAGTGTTTTACCTTAACGTGATCAGTTTTCATCCGAGACTACAATAAGAGAAGAAGGGTGCATCAAGCTTTGTTCACTGAAACACAGAAAAGCAGCTTTTTAACAGATCCAGGAGTTTCTAACAAAGAACCCAACGCCACAGCAGTTCTGTCAAAGCGGCTGCTCTCTGAAACATCATCATGCTGGGATGATTTGAGTTATTAGATTTGGTTCAAATATGTCCTTGACTGGATGCTGCCATTAATCGAAACGTAGGTAATTATAATAATTAGAATTATTTCGTTTAATACAATTAGAACAAATATAAAATCTCCACAAGTGTTTTGTTTTTGTGATCCTGCATGCATATCCTGCCGTCCAAGTTTTTCTTAGTTTGAACAGAATAAAAGTTGTTGCAGTCGGTAAATAAAACACAGCTTCTAATTGTTTGCTTTAGTACAAAGAGCTCTTTTTGCCCTGCAAAAATCATACAGCACTTCAGAATCAGCATGTTGTCTTAAATAAATGAGCCTTTTTTTATTGATAGAATTTCTTCTTCATAATCCTATTTTTCCCTTGGTCTTATGCAATATGAATAATGCTGGTTCCATTCACTTAATGTGTTTTGCTGATTTTGCATGTAACAAAAGGCAATTAAATGATAAGCAGAAATTTCATTTGAATTACAGGAAGTGACTGTCAGCTCCTCATGCAAATTCACACATCTGCACAAGAAGCAAAAAAAACAACAAAAAACCCACAAACAAGTGAACATCAGCAGTGTTGCAGGAGGGAACTTCTCAACTCTTCTCATTCTACTTATGAATAAAAAAACCCCAGTAATTTTTATTCACAGTGTGCTGTCCATGGTTCTGGTGGTTTCCAGTGATCAGTGTTAATTATTGCATGGTGTGCTGGTCACGTTGGTGTTGTAAATTTGCCTTATTCTAGCCTTTTGCTCTTCATGCCATATAATCCATTTACTAACCCACCGTCTTTAATTTTCTCTCTGAACATCCGCTCACAACTCCAGCGTCCATTGTAGCCCAGAAGTGGTGGTGTCAAATGCAGCCATGTATGGATGGAGAGGAGTGTAAGGTCCTTCCTGACCTGACCGGTTGGTCCTGCAGCACTGGCAACAAAGTCAAAACCACCAAAGTAAGAAGAATGCATTTGTCTGTTTGTCTACACCTGCCTGCTCTCTCTCTCTCTGATGTGAAATCACTGATCAACGCTTCTTCTTTTCATGAATTTCTTACCTGTGTTTTTTGCGCCTCTGCACCGTGACCTACGTGCAGTGTGTAACTCTAATTATAGCGTAGCCTTTGAAATGTTTTCATCAGCGTGCTACAACAAAGCGTGTAAAATTATCAGTGCTCACATCAAAAAGTCCCACGAGAATCATGTGATGTCCAATAAAATAAAATAAAATACAAAAAAATGCATGTATTACCAACCTAACTAACATTTGATGTAGATAGATATGACCTTGATCTTCAATTCAATTGATTTCTTTTGTCTGTGAAACATCTTGCTTTAATTAGTGTTGGGTAAACAAACTTTCAACTTGATGACTCTTGCTAGTGTTCATATTGTATACGCCAGTATATGAAAAGAAAGAACTCAGAAGGGCTTACCAAGCAAATTAAAGTTGATCTTGTAAACAGAGATTGTTTGGATCTTCAAAATGCCCACAGAAGACTGCAGTCTAATTTAATCACTTATTTCAGAGATCATTATAAATTACAAAGAAAATACAGTGCTAATCAACAGGCAAGCCTCCAGGTGATTGCTTGTGGAGCTTCTGTAGCCATATCTCTTCAGGTAAGACGAATCAAAAAGAACAAAAAACAAAAACAACCGTCACAGTAAACCCGAGACCTCTGTACAATCTACCCCACACAACCGCCATGTGATGTCGAGTAAACTGATGCTATTCATATGAGATAAATTGATTTAAATGAGGGGCCTTCATGGCCCTTTGTAATCTGCTGAAGTGTGAAAGTTAATTTGTGGGTCTGACGACCGGGCAGTGTGCGTGCATGCGCCAGAGTGCGTGCCGTGGGATGGAGCAGGTGTTTATTTACAGGTGAAATATAAAAAGAGAAACAGTTGGACGGGAAAGCGGCGCAGGCGCCATAAGACTAATTGCTCAAGAGATGGCATAACAGAACAACATCTGTCGCATTCATTAGAATGCATTATGGCTGGGGCCTTCCACAGAGGCTTCACAATTAAGAGTTGTAATTAAATTGGTGAGTGGGGTAGACTGAGGAACAGAGGCACTGCCGAGCTCAGTCACAGGCAGTGGAATTAATGACCCTGGGCCTAACACCAACTCTGGGACTGATAGGTGCAATTATCCCCGTTTTGTTGCACGTTTCCGTCTCTCTTCTTCTTCACTCCCTTCCTCTCCTTTTTGTCCCTCCTACCTTGTCTGATGAGGCCTTTAAGCTAACTGCATCAGTGGACATTAATTGTGAATTTGCAAGGTGCTTTGGGACTGGCGAGCAGTTACTTGGAGACTTGGTGGCAGATGTCACTGTAGATAGTTGCAATGAGACATCGATTCCTTGGCAACTGCTCACACGGCCCTGCTCTCTTACTTTCTCTGCTACTCTGTTCTTTACACTGGGGCTCTCTTTCTTCCTCTGACCTCCTTGTACCACCTCAGCATATTATTCACCATGATGATCAGTATATGTCAATCTTTCTTTCACTCCCACACGGCGTAGGTGTGTTGTAGAAAGATGCATAGATTACCTGACTGAGGCATCATCATTTAACAAGAAACAGCAAAAGCACCACACCATGAGATCTGTATTTTCATTCTTACTTAATGTAGTTTTATTTGCAGGAGTGGAACAAGCAGAATTAATATTTTATGCATGAACATATCTGGTCATTGTACAGCATAAACACACACCGGACTGGGTTTGCTGATGGAAACAAGTTCTTTACATCTGCAATTACACTCCTTCAGCTCTCTGTTCAAGTGTAAACAAACCATTGCAGCTCCAAGACATGTGAAATTCAGCTTAACCAGTTGAGACACTGTTGGTTCTTGCAATCAGACCACCGGCTAGACTGCCAACAAGCTCTTTTGGTCCAATGAAAAGGACACAGAGGCTGAAATAGAAAGGAAATTGTTTGACTTTAAATATTCACCCCTGACATCCGATTGTCTCTTTCAAATAGAAATATTTGTTCAGCCACTGTGAAGCACTTCATGTGATTAGATGTCTCTGCGACCCTGATTCTCTTCTCTTCTCTCTCTTTTTTTTCTTTTTAGGTCACCCGATAGCAAGAGAGCCACCGAGCCATGAGGAAACATGAAGCTTTCCATGTGGAAAGGATGGATGACTCACACATATTGTATTTACTGTAAGATGCGGGAAAGGAAAGGACTGCTGTCAAGATATCCATCACAAAATAATGGGATTAAACGTACTCATCACAAACTATGTTCACTTGGCAACATGGAGCCACGTGTACAGCATATGTAATATGCTGGTTGTTGAGACCAATGGACTACAATCAGGGTACCAGTGGACAATAAGGCAACTCTTTTTTTCCAATAATGAACAGTTTGGATTAATCAGAAACGTTTGATTTCAAACTCCAATTAAGCATTTCAAAGTATATATTTCAACAAAGCTTTCTGGGACGAGCGTAAGATGTGAACTAGAGGCAGCGCTGAGAGTGTTGCTGGACACGGTTCAGACCTGTTGAACATATACTGGAAACACTGGCGGCAGTCTGGATGGGTACATGAGAGTTAGCAGCTTATAACTAGCAAATAGCAAATTAGATTTAAACGGCTCTTGTGGGTCAAGTCACTACCACAAAGACTGTTTTGCGGGAGTCATTTTGCAGTTCTAATTAGGAATTGTAATAGGATCATAACAACATATTAAAAATTCATGTAAGATATTTGCACTAGTCAAAGCCGTTTGGGAATGTTTTGTTTTTCTAGATATCTCCCATCTTTTTGCTGTGGATGTCACATGAAACTGAAGGTGAGCATTTTGTAAAGTGTCTGACACTTGAAGTAGATAAATATGTATATCACACCTCACTCATTCTGAGTAGTTATTTGTTTAAAAAAAAGGCTCAGACTGTCGAGCTTCACTTACATACAGCTTGGTACAATATGAACTATTAAAGTGTGATTCATCCGTCTCATTTTTTTGCCCAGAGAAATTTTCCAGGCTCGGCCTTCGGAGTTATATATCTTTGATCTGTTTTATTCGGTACTGCGACATCTCTTATTTTGACTGTTGAAAGGAGGACCATAAATGCTCAAACAAGTGTGACCTGTTCTAATGTTGTTATTTCTTTCTTCCTTCTTTTTTTTTCCTTGCTGAAAATGTTTTCCAAATATTCTGGTTCTTAATCTTTAAAAGCACCACAGATATAAACCCACCGCACGATGAGGTTTCTTTTTAGCTTCTTTTTATTAGACGTGTTAGTTTTTTTGCGCGCACGTTGCCTATCCAGTCGTTAAGTCTGACGTCACTAGCCGTGTCTGGGCCTAAACTCCGCTGCAGGTCCATATATCAAACGATCACTATGGCATTACTGAGAGTTGAAAAACTGTCTAAAGTCTTTCATCTTTAATAAAATGATCAGCGTTCTGCTCTACCAGGTGTAACAATTGAGTTTAACATCCAGGCATCCATGAAAACGGAATTTATGACATTTAACGGAGTTAGAAGTTAGCAGAAAGTTAGCTCGCTAGCTTCTATCTAAATACAATATAGCATGTCCTGACTGCGGGGTTTTGGAAACAAATTAAAACGTACAGCTCTGTTATTACTTCCAACATAAATGAAGACAGAAAACTAAACAGCAGTGACGTTTGTAGGGTTACTGAAGTTTGGCTAGCTGGTATATAATGATGTGCTACGTGACCGCTAGCGACACAGCTATGTTAGCATAATATAAACACGCTAACTTTTTTTTCACTCGATAAAAGTTAACGTGAGTGTTCTCGGTGGTCAGGAACAAATGTAATCGCATGGCAGGATGCTGTAAAAGGACCAAACTTCAGCCAGGAGAACAACTGAGATAATCCATCCACAATACGAGGTTAGTCATTCATATACAGGGAGTGCAGAATTGTTAGGCAAATGAGTATTTTGTCCACATCATCCTCTTCATGCATGTTGTCTTACTCCAAGCTGTATAGGCTCGAAAGCCTACTACCAATTAAGCATATTAGGTGATGTGCAACTCTGTAATGAGAAGGGGTGTGGTTTAATGACATCAACACCCTATATCAGGTGTGCATAATTATTAGGCAACTTCCTTTCCTTTGGCAAAATGGGTCAAAAGAAGGACTTGACAGGCACAGAAAAGTCAAAAATAGTGAGATATCTTGCAGAGGGATGCAGCAGTCTCAAAATTGCAAAGCTTCTGAAGCGTGATCATCGACCAATCAAGCGTTTCATTCAAAATAGTCAACAGGGTCACAAGAAGCGTGTGGAAAAACCAAGGTGCAAAATAACTGCCCATGAACTGAGAAAAGTCAAGCGTGCAGCTGCCAAGATGCCACTTGCCACCAGTTTGGCCATATTTCAGAGCTGCAACATCACTGGAGTGCCCAAAAGCACAAGGTGTGCAATACTCAGAGACATGGCCAAGGTAAGAAAGGCTGAAAGACGACCACCACTGAACAAGACACACAAGCTGAAACGTCAAGACTGGGCCAAGAAATATCTCAAGACTGGTTTTTCTAAGGTTTTATGGACTGATGAAATGAGAGTGAGTCTTGATGGGCCAGATGGATGGGCCCGTGGCTTGATTGGTAAAGGGCAGAGAGCTCCAGTCCGACTCAGACGCCAGCAAGGTGGAGGTGGAGTACTGGTTTGGGCTGGTATCATCAAAGATGAGCTTGTGGGGCCTTTTCGGGTTGAGGATGGAGTCGAGCTCAACTCCCAGTCCTACTGCCAGTTTCTGGAAGACACCTTCTTCAAGCAGTGGTACAGGAAGAAGTCTGCATCCTTCAAGAAAAACATGATTTTCATGCAGGACAATGCTCCATCACACGCGTCCAAGTACTCCACAGCGTGGCTGGCAAGAAAGGGTATAAAAGAAGAAAAACTAATGACATGGCCTCCTTGTTCACCTGATCTGAACCCCATTGAGAACCTGTGGTCCATCATCAAATGTGAGATTTACAAGGAGGGAAAACAGTACACCTCTCTGAACAGTGTCTGGGAGGCTGTGGTTGCTGCTGCACGCAATGTTGATGGTGAACAGATCAAAACACTGACAGAATCCATCGATGGCAGGCTTTTGAGTGTCCTTGCAAAGAAATGTGGCTATATTGGTCTCTGATTTGTTTTAGTTTTGTTTTTGAATGTCAGAAATGTATATTTGTGAATGTGGAGATGTTAATTTATTTTCACTGGTAAAAATAAATAATTGAAATGGGTATATATTTGTTTTTTGTTAAGTTGCCTAATAATTATGCACAGTAATAGTCACCTGCACACACAGATATCCCCCTAAAATAGCTAAAACTAAAAACAAACTAAAAACTACTTCCAAAAACATTCAGCTTTGATATTAATGAGTTTTTTGGGTTCATTGAGAACATGGTTGTTGTTCAATAATAAAATTATTCCTCAAAAATACAACTTGCCTAATAATTCTGCACTCCCTGTACTGCTGCACGGGCTGGGCTGTAGTTACATCCTAAGGTTTTAAAAACTGAGCTTAAATAAATGATTAGTGGTAATAAAAGCCGAGGGAGGTGAACAGTGATCACTGATTGTTTTAGGAGCTTTTTGAGATTAAATAGAAGAAAATACAAAACATTAAACATGTTAACAACACAAAAGCCATATTAAACGCAGACTACTTTAGGCCCGGAAGTAGGACTCGTCACGTCATCACTTAACGACCGGATTGATTTTCTCCAGAATTACCCTCCGTATCAAAGCTTGGGTGAGACATACTGAAATAATTGCCACAGATAATGGCAGTTCAACATTTTGCAAACATGTTTTTTTTTCTGTACAAGGCTCGATCATTACAGCCCTGAGTGCAGTAGCATCGCGCCCTGTACAAACATCATAAATCTCTCCATTATCTCTGTCCATTCCCCCCCATTCCACTCCCCCTTTCTTTGAATCTTTCTCTCCTTCTCTTGTGCCCTCTCTTTCTCTCTTTTTTCCCACTGTAATGTCTCTGAAACAAATGATGGCACAGATGAAAGTTTTCACGCAATCTACCCCACGCACTGTATCTTAATTTCTCAGCTGTTCGGAGTAGTTTGCAGCTTTTTGCACTGATGCTTTCCAAATCATAACCCCCCCACCTCCCCACCCCTCTTGTGGACACACAACCAAAAGAAAGTGTTTTTCAAACTGCATCATTCTGCCTCTCTGATTTGTGAATGTCTTGGGTTAGTGTGCCCAAGGGTGAGCCTGGTGGGGGCTGCTCCTCTGTGAATGAGAGCCTCTGCTTTCAGACATGCTGCCTTGTGAGCTATGATAAATTTGTGGGAGCTGAGCAGCTAACTCTCCGGCTCCAATGCCGAGCTCTGAGCCAGAGGGAGCTTGGGGACAGCAGGGCTACCGGTTGCAGGCAGTTCCACTCTCTCATTACTGAGAGGCCTGGATAGCACTGGGCTTCTCTCGGGAACACTGACATGGAATATTTTTAGGCTTACGATGCAGCACTGCAGTTAGGCCAGTCACACCAAACTGCCCTCTTTCCACGAGCGACGTATCAGCAACAATGGTCCTTTGGAGAGGGAAATATGATGGCATCCTGTAACCGCACTCACGCTCAAGCAAAAACACCTACGTCCACATGAGCTCATCCTTTTTAAACTTTTTTCCGTTTCATGCATACGCATACGGGCGTGGGAGAGCTGGAATTCGCAGAGAAAGTGACGAGCCTTAATTACAGCAACCAGAAGGTAATGGAAAGGTCTTGAGATCTGTGCAACATCAAACTATATGGTGGATCTGTTTCCCATTCGCCCCTCCTTCCCACTCTCTCTTTCCCTCCCTCAGAGAATTCATGTTCTGTAGATGAGCCTGGCGCCTTGCTCCCCTTCGTCCTACATGGCTCTCTGCAGCAGAATCAATATTTGAGGACTATTTGCGCCGCTCCCCGGTGGCTGGGGTTTGACGCTCCAGCTCCACCTTCAGTTTCAACTGTGTTTAGAAAGACAAAAAAGAGCTGCCAGGGACAGATTCAAACCTCGTCCCAGGTCACCAGTATTTAACGAGAAAATCAGCAGAGTGCACCGTATGTACTTTTACTATTGCTGTGCTGGACAGCCAACTCTGCAGCAGAGAAGCCACACACTGCTCTGCACAACACTCCACTTGTGCTAGTTTATAAGAAGTAAGTCTAAAAAACCCACTAAGAACCCTTGAGGTATCTTGGAAGAATTTATATTACCATTTTCACCTTTAATGATGCTACACTGAATGCAAATTTAGCAGACATCAATGTCTATGCAAGGCTATATACATTATCCATTCTTTGTGTTTAAAAAAAGCTTAAACCCTGCTTCCAAAACCTTTGTTGCTAGCTAGCTTTTAAAAAATGATGAAATAAATGTATTCTATGTATAAACTGTGCTTACATCACATTATCTAGTGTGAAAAATAATCTTGTTTTTAACTGGAAGGGGATGTGTCTTAGTGTGTCAGTGGGGGTCTAACCTCAAACACCCCGTTGAGACTGGAAGCTTTCATCTCCACGGGTTAGCAACTGGTGGGACCCAGAGGGTAGGATCCTCAGAAGCAAACAAGCAGCATGGAAGAAAAGACTGCAGAATATCATACTAATGAGAGGATAGATAGCTGGAGTAAAAATGGAAAACAGAAGAATGACAAGATACCTACAAGAGATAAAGAGGCACAGCTGTAGTGTTTTGAGAAGTGGGGGAGAGTCTGAGGAGACTTTTAAGTATTTATTTGTTCATGTGTGAAGTCTGGTTGGTCAGCTCCAGAGAGGATGCATACATCATCAAACCAAACACCAAAAAGTCCATCGTCACACTTGTTGAAAATTTGTGCAATCATTATCTAACGAGGGAGAAAAAAATGGATGAAAAGCTTTTGTCTTATTCATCATACTTTGTCAAGTCCAATTTGCATTAGCCTCCAGCCACGTCTGACAAATATGGGTTCGGGATTCATTTTACGTGAGAGCTGTAATCTTCAGATGAAGTGAGTCGGTGAGAGGCAGGTGAACTTGACTCGGTTGTAGGAAAAGAAGAGTTCGCTGTTGCAGGAGGAAGAGGCTGGAAAGCCTCGCTGTCTGAAAGTGACACTGATTTAATATAAGTCAGAGGCAGATTAGCAGATGAAGAAGATCTGATTGGTTTTATTGTTGCCGGATGGCACTCGCTGGTCTCGTCACTGTCACTTCAGATGGGACAAATCAACCCGGGCCAAAGTGTTTCCTTCAAGAGAGCAAATCATTTTAGCCCAAAACCATATTATTCACACCACATCTAATTGCATTCAGGCCTTTTATTATCGCTGAGCTCACTTGAGAGCACAATGTAGTAATTTCCCTTCATTTTGAATCATGGGGCAGGATGTTAGAATAGTGCAACAGCAATAGCCGTCACGTGGTTTTTATTGGCCACCACAGCTGGTTGGCTGTCAGGTGATGGTATGGGGATTAATTGCATTATCTCCAGTCTCTTACCCAGCATAGAAAATGTGACAAAACACCCTAACATAGCCCATTAAAATTCTATGAAACCAGGAAAAAAAAGAGGACAAACAATCAAAAGCGTCTTTAATATTCATTTTGTGGCAGGCCTGCGACTGGCCGATATTGACGGTGGAGTGAACGGGGGGAGACATTAACATCTTCTCCCTCGCTGCTTCCTTTCGCTGAGCCGTCCCTTGCTGCGTCGTCAAACTCACTTATCTCTCTGAAGCAATTAGCCACTGGAGGCTCCATTGACCTGAGCCTTTGTTAGACTAACGGGTTACATTAGCATGGCCGTAGCCTGGCAGGCTTGGCAATGCATGTGTCGTTGCCAGTGCGAGCAGCACTGATAAAGAGGGGCCCTGCAGTCTGTGGGTGTGTGTGTGTGTGCACAGGAGGATTAAGGAGCTATTATTAACATATTAACTGTCCATTACCATTTTGGCACTTATACTGAATACCTACTATATGCACTCTGTATATATGTATACTATACACGTGTTTGCTGCAGTCCTGTTTACATAAGGAAGGTGTCTCATATCTGAGTCAATATGGTTTTCTCTGCATTTATGCTATGACATTCAAAAAATTGAGAAGCTGAATGCAAAGCGACACTGATAATGTACACAGCAGATATCAGACTTCAACAATATGCGTCCTGATGCACAATATTCCATTGTATTTGCTGGCGTGAGGTGCATACATACAGTAGAAGTGACAGATTTAATTCTGCCTACTGACACTTTAAAATTCCTCAGATATGCACATGACAGTAAACACACTGCTTGCTCTCTCAGCTGAGCATATAACAATAGAGAGAGCATGCACTTAGCTGGGGAATATGGTATGGTAACAGTGCTATTTAAAGCCCACATCTATTTTGTGAATATTGCATTTACTTTACTGTCACACTGTATGACTGCCAGCTCCAGACCATATAACAACAGAGGGTCCATATTTAGACAGCACATAAATATGCATTGAACTCTCTGATAAACAGCCAGCATTTACGTTAAGCAGAGAAATGGGCTACTACTGCTAGAGTGTTTGCACCAATGACAACAAAAGCTAAATATGCAAGCATTATTCATAATTAATTATCCAAGTGTGATACTCCTTCCTTATTTACCAAATTAATGGTTTGTTTTCCTGAGAAATGTCTCCTGTCTGGCATGTTGGGTGGAGAAACAGCATCCTCATAAATTTCCCTGGCAGGTGGGGTATGGAGAGAGTGATGAGACAGAACAAGGGAGGATCAAACACAAAGAAAACCATTAGTTCCACTGTCTCGCTGCTGATTTTTACAACTTTAAAGTCATTCCTTGCAGAGACCTTGCAAATTCTACCATGCTGTGGTACTTGTCATGTAACGTGGAGTCAAGCTTGTCCCCCAGCTAGCCACTCTTTGCTCTACAACCATGGGTAAAACAGTGTGTTTTTCCTTCATTCAACTTTATGCATCATTGAATTATGTAACAGTGGTTTTGTGTCCAAATTGTCAACTATAATGGATGTCTTCTCTTGTCATGTCATATTTTCGATTAGGCTTAAAGCAGCACTTTGCCGATGCTTCTCGTGTAGCCATTGTCAGCTTTTAGAAAGTACAGCTCCAACAGAGCGTTAAAATGAGGTTGGTGTTACACTCACCTTATTTAAGAAGGAATTTCACTCTTAGCTGTAAGGTCTGGTGGGGAGACAGAATCTGATATAAGACGGGAAGCATCCGAGCATTAAGAAAACCTCATTCAACATAAAGCTCGCACTTTTAATAAAACAAATCACCTCGAATAATTGTTACGGCCCAAGCAGCAAAGGCATAGACAACACAGGAAAAATGTCTTCAAAAATGGGCTTTTTAAAAATTTAACCCCCCAAAAAAGAAAGTTCAAAATATAATTAGCGGGGCCATAAAAGAGGTCAACTAAACACAACGCTACTAAAAAAGTAACTTCCAGAAACTCAACCAAACAAACTAAACACAACTTAACTCACAAACTGACCTAAACACAAAGACACAAGAGGCACAAAATAACACAAGTAAACCTAAAACACCCCAGTTTCTGAAATGCACTTGGTTGGTCCTGCTGAGCAGGCTTGTATTGTCCTCAGCTCTTGGCCACGCCTTTTCACCCAGACAGGAAACAGCCACCTCCCCAAACCAGGAAAGATAGAGAAACATAATTAGTATAACAGAACACATTTTTAAAAAACCACACAATGCTAATATGTGCGCACTTCATGATATCACTGTTAGGTTTAAGTAAATACATTAATGAATAACATTATTGAAATAAGTGCAAGCCAAACTAATGAGATATAAGGTATGGACTGATTTTTTTCCCATGTGTGGCTGATGCCATCGCAATAATAATGAAATGTTAAATAAAAATCTTTTGATTTGCCCAGACACGAGTAGTAGATAAAAAAAAAACAGTAACAAAAACAATATAATTGCAGCCTGCTTTGGAATTTGCATACCTGTATTATGAAGTTAGCTCTAAGTTAAGTGTGCAGGTGAGAAATAACTGAAAACAATAGGTGCTCAAATTTTACGCTGCGGTATAGAAGTAGACACCACTTTATCATGTTATGTGTGTACAGAAAAAAAACTGTGAGAAAATTCATTGACATATAGGAGCTGCAGGCTTGCTAGAGGAGGTGGCGCTTTTTTCTTTTTTTCTTTTCGTATAATAAATTGCACTGAGAAACAATGCTGGTGCTTTTTGTCCACCAGCTATCCTGGTGCTCTGCAGAATGATTTTTAGACATATATTTTCAGAGTCTTCTGAGCGTAGCTGCGCATCTGCTGGGACTGGCAGCCAGATGCTGTGCCCTCAGCCAGACCTCAGCCCAGATGACAAGCTCCACAAGCCGTGATTGGCGTCTCTCATCGCGCTCTACCCTGTTCACCCTCATAGCTCAGGGCTTTCTGCTGCTCCGGCTGCCTCTGTGCCAGCCTGACAGATGCCCTGTCGGAGCAGATGTGAGTGGTGTGGAAGTGGTGGGGGATGGCAGAATAGAGCTAAATCACTGTGTAATCAACGTGTGTGGCTGGGAGGTGATGGGGGCTCAGCAGGCACGCAAACATTTACAATTGGCCAGGCAGTCCTTGTAAACAGGAGTGGTTGTACAAAAGAGGCAGGTTGAATAATTGATAGCATGTAAGAGGATCTGGCTTTGGGGGATTTTGGAGCATTGATTCTGGCTGAGAGGGAGTGAGAAGGGGAGAAAGTGAAAGGCTTTCCTGGTGCCAACCTGTATAAATGCTTCTCTCTTTCCCTTAGACCCCACCTCTGCGCTTGCCAGGTATAGTTTTTCTTGTCCGCCTCTGTCTTTTTGTAAAGCTTTTCTGTATGAAATAGTAGGTAGGCCCTCATGCCAGTGCCTGACAACAGCATAGCCAGAAACAAACAAAAGAGCAGATGGCTGCAATGAGCAAGAGTGAGAGTGAAAGAATAGAAAGAAATGATAGAATGAGAAGGATGCGGGATGATTTACAAAAGTGAGAGGGAAACAAATGGGACAACCAGGCCCAACAGCGCCAGTGAAGAGGTAGAGGGAATGCACAAAATATGAAAAAAGAAAACCCAAACACTACTAATATAAATGTGGGAGAGTTAACCTAGATGAAAACCCCAATAATCAGATTTTACACACACCAAATCAAAAATACACGCATCACATACTGTGGTAACCCCTACATCTCACCAGCTGCAGGGCTCATAAAAAGAGCTGATATAAATAAATTCACCAGCTTGGTTTCAAGCCCTGCTCTTAGTCTGCCAGCAAGCACAAACACACAGGCATGCACAGCGCAAATGTGCAGCAACGAACGCAGACGAGAAGCACACACAAGCCACACACAGCCTCTTTTGACTTTGCACACTTCACATTCACAGCATGTCCGCAGACTGAGAAACAAGCTTATCTGTGGTTGTTTCGCTCGAGCTCTACTTTGCAGCAGCAAGAGAAAATGTCTTGAAGTCTTATTCCTGTCTCATCAAACAGAATAGGTATCAAGATGTGGCATTTCACAACACCGGTCACTTGTAAATGTGCTGCTGCCTTGTTATTGTTGTGTAAGTGATGGGCACTCACTCTTCAAATGCAAATTTGTCTTTGAACGAAGTTGCACAGCTGTACCATCAGCTGCTTTGACTGTATATTGCCTGCTTTTATCAGAATCCATCAGAATATTGCACTCCAATGTTGTGCGCTACAACGTTGGAATAATTCATACATCAAAGTCCTAACATATTCACATTTGTCTTCATACTCGGATGGCTGCGATTGCTGCGGTAATTTGAAGTCCTCGGTCTTGAAGTCTTCCTGAAACTCTATGCAATTAGCTATTATGGCTATGCTAATGCTTCCCCTCCTCTTGGCAACGGTCTTAGCTTTCCTGTGAAGTTCATATATCATGGGGAAGGTATGAAAATAAGGACCTTTGCTTTTTATTTACTTTTTATTTGCTTTATCTTTAGTTCAAGTAAGGCCCCCTTTTATGCATGAAGTAACTGAGAACAGTGGGTGGCTTCTCCGAGACAAGAGACATGTGTTTGTTTGGCATTGGGTGGGTGGGTTACATCATCTAACTGTCCGCCTCATGGCCATGCACTCCTCAGTGCCGAAACAAAGACAACGCGCTAAGACCATCATCAGAGGAAATTAGCTCAGTAGCGTTGAAAGTGCTCGCTTCTCACAATAGCCAGTGGCCATGCTAAATCATTAGCCTGTCACTTCGTTGGGGTTGAGTCCAATTATTCTCTCAATCCGCCTCCAAACCAAATTGCATTATTGCAATTATATCCATTGCATGACATATTGTCATTGCAAGGGCGTATAAGATGGGAAAAGGAGGAGTGGGGCTAAAAAAAAGAAGGAGATGGAAGGGGGAAATAATTTTGGTGGCATTATCAAGCACTGAGGAATGTCTCCATGTTTGCTAGCTGGCTCTTTAAAAGGGCACATTGATTATGTTTTCTGCTTTAATGGATGTTTCCAGGCTATTTAAACTTCTCTCCCAATCACCCTTCCCCACACTTTTTTTTTCCAAGTAAGATTTTCCCTTGTTAGACTTTGTTATAGGACCAATCCATCTAACTTGTTACATAGATTTTTCTGCTCTTCTTCTCGCTTTCTCGTCACTCTCAGCGTATATCTGCACACTTTTCCCCTGTCTTCCTTTCACACATCTCTCAACACATCTTTTTCTGTCACCGCACCCTTGTCATCAAGCTGTCAGCGCTAATCAGGGCACGGTGCAGCTGATTGCAGTGCATCAGATCATTATTGAGACCTTCCACTCTGATGAAGTCCGAGGTATAATACAGTGCAGTCCCGTCAGCACCGACGGCAGTCATGTTGGAGTTACCTGCTTGTACTGTAGATCACAGCTACTGCCAAGAGATTCAGCGCTGCCACTGGGCGCATCATGCTGAGGTGTTCAGCAGTTACACTGACCATCTTCATATTGCTGCACTCCAATGTCTTACTTGCTACAACTCTACTTTCTTACTATACGATTAAGTACCGCAAGCGAAAGATATTCTTTTTCAGTCCCACTGTTACTTTTAAGATCGTTTAAAACATTTTTAAAAAATAGACTTTACTTTTTAGCCATTATTCTTGTGTAGTCAGCGCTCACGCTACCCTTCTCACTATCTTTTCCTTCCCCATTTCTTGCACTGGATAACTCTGTGTATGTGTTTGTTAGTGCGCCCTTGTGCCTTTGTCTGTCTGCAGTGAGACCTTGGACCCAGATTTAATTAGACTTGGTAATGATGTTTACAGCTTAAGCCCTCTGCTAATGATAAATGCACTTGACGTATGTAAGTCCAGACTACACATGAAAAAGACAGTGTGGGACATGCCCCATTTCAGTTAGTCAGCCATCACTAATGTATCGTACTTTTACACCCTGGACCTTGTGCACATGAGAGGCATGTTTTCAGAGTAGCCCCCATTTTGACAGCTAACAAATTAGTCTGGAAATATTCAAACATTCAAACTACAGGAAACATACTGACTAATCTTACACATCTCTTGCTGTTGGTGATGCCTGACATATTTATTCTGAGGACTCTTCACCAGTTGATGGCACAGCTCCATAAGTTGTTGGTCAAATCATTCTAAAAATAATCCTTCTGTTGGTCACAGTGAAATGTCCCTAAGACAGGTGTGGAAATGGACCATGCATTTAACTCATAAAGCCAGAGGCTTTAACGCATAAAGCCAGAGGCTTGACATTATGAAAGAGAGAGATGCTGTGCTATCGAGACTCCCAACCACCTGCTCTCTCTCCTTGCTCTCTATCCTGCCTAGCGGGTCACTATGGACACACTTAGAAGACCTGCACTTAAACTCCTTGGAATCAGAGTCAAATAAATGTCCCACTTACTAATCCGCTCAGTGTGTGTGTTTCTGTGTATGGTCCTGCATGTCCTTGTGTGTGCTGAATACACTCGTCTAGCCCCCCTGGGAGTGAGATCGTGGGATGGTTGGAGCTAGGTGTAGGGTGATATGACAGCGCTGGGGCGGAGCAGGGCCAGACAGTGCAGCTCCATCTGTGGCCCTTCTGTTCCTTCACTACCTGACCTTTGACTGTCTTTAGGTGTTACATGACAAGGATATCTGAGCCATGGCCCTTTAGGAACACTATTGCTTCACACTCACTCTATACACACAGGTAGCAGTTTGTGCATAAATAAATCACACCTCGGACACAAAGTCATGTGTATGTGTTTGTGTAAAAGGGTGCTTCTGGGTAAGAGGAGATTTTGTAGCGGCTCAGATTCACACTTGACACTGTGCTAAAGAGAGAGGAAAAAAAACTGTCACTTCACAGTGCTAATTTGGGTGTAATATCCCAAAGTCAGCCAATTCACAGAGGAGAGGAGAAAGAGAAAATTAAGCATCTGCTTCATTTCCCTAACTGGCCACAGCCAGACTCATTAACAAGAACTATGCTCATCCAGAGAGGCTCTACTCATGGAAACATGCAAACAGCCAGTTAAAGAACGAGAGTATGTAGCAGACTGTAAAAATCTGCATCACTGCTCACCTCCATTTATAAAGTCATAGAATCCAAGTGAGAATCTTTTAGAGAAATTACACAGCAGATTAGTGCAAACCAATGGTGATTACTTAAAGGAACCCTTCATAATCTAAAATAGAGCGATATTCCTGACATTGCTGTTTATGCGTGCTTTGAGTGAGTAAGAGCATCCTGCATTAACTTCCTAGGTGAGGATGGTAAGCTGCGAGGCCAGCTCAAACAAAGCTCTCTATCACACTGTTGTTGCCTGGCAAGATTTCTGGGTCACTGAATGTGAGAGCTGAGCTCATAACCAAATGGCTGTTGTCGCTGAACAGATGGGATACAGCGACTGTTTGTTGCCGTGGCAATTGCAAAATTTTCAGTTAAGGGGGTTATAGAGAGACACGGGAATCAATTAGGTTCGGATTGGGGCAAAGTTCTTAAAATTCATTACTGGCAGCCTAATTACAGGGGAATAATGTTCTGATAATTACATTTGCAATAATTAATACATTTACTGTAACAAAAGGAGCGCCGCGAACACACTCATCAGCTAATAGCTTATTACTTAGTTGATACAATCAGCCATTCTGTAACGAGAGATGACGGAGCTACAGAAGTAAGAGCAGAACAATAGAGTTTGCCAATGCAGATGTCTAACATCAGAATATATTCTGAAGAGTCTAATAGAGTCTGAAATGCATGGCTGTCAGTAAGAAATACCAATGAATCTATTAGCATTTCATGTAAGTGATGAGTGACATAAGCACTCAGCATTAATCTGCGCTAACATGGATTGAAATATTAATGAATACATGAGTGTCTTCTCTTACCTTTGATTCAGCTCTCTGTGTGCTGTATGTGTTTAATTAAGCGCCGAGTTAAAACATTTTTTTTTTGCAAAACCGATGGAATTCATAAGATTTACCCAAGGCTACCAGTAAACACTGCAGCAAACACTTCAATAAACAAAGCTAGCCTTAGCAAAACATACCCAATGATCCTAAGGGCTAAGACAAGCAAGATGTTTAAGGTTTGTTGAAGGAAGCAAGGCTGCCCAATTATGTTCACATTTCACGGATTTCTTTGGGGCAGCGAGGACGGAAAAGACTGAAATAAGAACTCTATGTTCGTCAGTGATCCTACACATCCGTTCTATCGCTGAGGTCCCTGCCAGGCTGAGGGAAGTGTTCATTAGTACAACATGTTGGAGGGACATCAGTGCTGAAGGCAGATGCCAGACACGCCAATCAAGGCCGTGGGTGGACAAGGTCGTCCTTGATTCCAGGTAAGCTATCCTAGTTGTTGCTTTTTCAGCTGAGAAATATGGATCACAGTTTATACAGCTCAGACTTTTTTCAGGTTTTGTGGGAGAGAACAAGCAAATGTCAATGGGCTCCTGCAGAGGAGGTTTATATTGAGTCCTTAGTAAACAGATCATTGATTGCTTAGATTTTAATGTTTGTGCCTAGGTGATGAAAAGGGTGCAAACTTAAAACTCCCTGATTGTGCCTTGAAAGTATTCCCTTTAATATCTGCATGCAAATAAACTGAGAAAAAAATAACTACTAAGAGGAAGGTTTTAACATATTTAACTGTTTTAACATATTACAGTAATTCTAACTTAGTTTACATGTTCAATGATCATCGATCTGGTATTGATTTTGTATGTAAATAGCTGCAGTATTACATATATGTAGATGTGTCTCTCAGTAGTTAGCTGCAATTTTTCCAGCTTCATGAAAATTATCCTACCATCCCACGCTGTAGCTGGTAATTTAAACCCATGAGAAAAGGCTACATTTTAATTAATTTTTGCATGCTTGGCAGGTAACGCACAGGAAACCCTGGGTCATGATCAAAGGAACTATAAATGCTTATTAGAAAAAGTTAACGTCATCGATATCCACAGGGAAAGTCATAAACCATCTCCTTATTATTGCTCTCGGACACCTTTGCTTGTGTGAAATGGTGTTGTCTGCAGCAGTATAAATGCTGGAAAAGCCCACGAGACCTGACTGCCTGCCCTGTTCTCAGCTGCCTTGACAGATGTCAACATGTGAACAATTGTCCTTGGGTAAAACTCCAGTGGGTTGGGTGATATGTGTCTATATATGATGTAAGCTTTGGGAAATGCAGAGTCCTTGAGAGTCTGAGGCTTTGTTTGAAAAAAAAAAGTGTTATGTTTTCTTGTGATCGCCAAATCTGGTGTAATTTTTAACATTCAAGAGGAAAAGGCTTCAAATAAAGTCTAGACAGATGCAGATAACACAATAGGAATTTAACAAATTTTGCATCTAACAATCACAACATGAAAGATTACAGTTTGTGTCTATTACTGAATATTTACTTACTGCCCTCCAAAGATTTTCTATGAATTTCGCATAAATGCATTTTGAACTGCATTCTGAATCCTGCTCTCGCTGTGTGATGACCGTTTACGTGGTGTCTGTGGCAACTGTGTGTTTTGTCAGTGTCATGTCATGTGTAATGCTAGGCCCAACTTTAACTTGCATGCAATCCTCTCTTCAAATACCTGGGCCCTTTTTCAGCACAGCAATCATCAACTGGGTCTATCTAAGCCAGTGTGTGCCAGTTGTTGGTGTCTATCTTGCAGAATTTGAGATTTTTGTTCAATGTGTCTTTATACCTCAGGAGTGGGCACCCAGAACACCTTGTACTGGAACAGAGTTTATGATCCTGTACTCTTTGTAAATTAACTGGTCCAACGCTGAATGGTGTTGGAAATGTTTCTAAAAAAGTTGTCATGAGCAATGATCATTTAAACCCTGTTTTGAATTTGATCAAAGCTGAGCATTTCAGAAAAGTTCACAGAGACAGAACTTCTTTTAACACCAATTTACTAATAGCAGACCAGTTGCAGGAGACCAGTTGCCATAATTTAGAAAGCCTGATGTTGCTTTTTCTTTCTTTAGTCTTTGTCATGCAGCAGTTGTGGGAATTTCTTGTGCTATCTGAGAATTGTTTGGCTTGTTGGTAAGCCCCACAGTAATAATTTTAATATTTTATGAACTAAATTAAATTTCCTAACAACAACTAAATACATGCCTAGCAATTAAATGTTAGGCATATATTTATTTCCTGGTTGGAAATTGTTTTGCGGGTTTTCTATTAACTCGTGCACACTGTGCTGACCACTAGAGAATACTCCGCCTATATTCACGTGTCAGTGCAATTCATATCTAAAATCTGGTTTATTGCTAATTTGGTCAGCTATAGGAAAACAAAGTCTGACATGTATAAAGTACATGTTTTTGGATGCTATTTAGGTTTACATTTAAAATATATTAAGAAAAGAGTAATAGTTTAATATTGGCTATCTTCTAGATTTAAAATGATGGTTCAACAAATCAGATTCAAAGGTGACAGTCAAACAGCAGAGGAAAAATAGGCAGACACATTCAGACACTTTCAGCCTGGTGCACACTGACTGCACACAGTTGGTGAATGTAGAAATACAGCAGCAAGGAAGATGCTTCCTATCAAAGGGCTTTAGACTAGTGCTTTCTTTTCAAATTATGGTCCCTTAAATCATGAGACATCATAATTCAAAACACACATCCTTATTTGAAGCGTCAGAACTCTTCTCTGCACTAAAATGAGTTGCTTTTTAAGTTGACCTTTTAGTGTCTACCAGCAAATCTTGTGCATCATTGCAGGAAGCTGTTGGAAGCAATGGAGTGAGTCCTGACTTGATCAGACTATGTGTCTGCCAGTCTGTCTGTCTAGCAGACAGGTATATTGACTTTCATTCATAAGACATATCTCGCCGTTTGCTCAGGGTAAATGTTAGTGCTATGACTATGCTTGACTGATGCTGAATATCTCTCTCAAACCATAAGTAAATAATACCCTCATGAGAAACCCTGGTTAGGTGGCTACTGGCTGTCAGTGGGACATTCACAACTCTATTACATCTGGCAGGGCATGACACAACTCAGCCTGTTATTTACAGCTACTCACATTCTGCATGCTGTATTTCTGACAGTCTGGAAGTTCTCCAGCGTCATCCATTTCTCGGGGAAAATATGGAAACAGACAATATTTATCTACTCAGTAAATTTACTTAAAGTTACCATCACTTGCTGGACAAAGAAACAATTTTTTTTCTGTACACTACCACAGTGGGTTTTAAATCAGCCAATCCAGATGTGATTGAAATGCAGATTTCAGCTTTCACTCAAAGGGTTTTACAAACATTTTCTATTAACCAGCCCAGAAACACCAAACGGACACAGACGACACCCAAAGTGGATGATGACAGAATTATTTCTCTGGTTAAGACACACATGTTCACAAGAAGCAAATCAAGAACACTCTACAGATACATCTAGCACCTTCAGTCACTGCTGTCTACAAACAAGAGACACGGTCATGAATGGAAGTGCAATAAGGTGTAAACCATCGGTTACACTCAGGAACAGGAAGGTCAGACTAGACTTTGTCAGAAAACATCTAAACGAGCCTGCACAGGTCTAAAGCATTTTTTGACAGATGAAAGCAAAATTAATTTGGATCAGAATGATCGGAAGAGAAAAGTATGGAGAAAGGGAGAAAGAACCAAAACATAGCACATTATCTGTCACACATGTAGGTATCATTATTGAATGGGAATGAAGGGCTGGTGGTGGAACCAGGCCACTATTTATTGATGATGTGACTGCTGTTAAAAGTAGCAGGATGTATTCTGAAGTGTACAGGTCTATACTCTCTGCTCAGATTCTGCCATATTCTGCAAAACTGATCAGGTTCTCAGTGCAAATGCATAACCTGAGTTTCTCAAAGAAATGAGACATTCTTCAATGGCTAAATGAGTCATGTTATTATCACCAACAACAGCAATAATAATAACAATAATCACCATTATAATCATATTGAGTATGTTAGTTTGTCTGATTCAGCCTCTGTAAATGGGGGTGATAGGTTTGTAGCATAAACCTATTCGCTGGAACGTTAAGAACAACTTGCTACACAGCAAAAAGCAAGACACAAGACACCAAAGTTCTATGGGTCACTCATGCATGAGGGAGACCTGCCTGGAGCCAAGTGTCGTTCCACCACTTGACCTCCGTCAGACTCTCAGCCAGGTTCCCCATAGCACTCCTTTTATTGTGGTTACATGAATATGCATAGGGTCATTAACATATAACATCTTACATAGGTATACATGTGAACAAAGAATACTGTGTGTGTGTGTGTGTGTGTGTGTGTGTGTGTGTGTGTGTGTGTGTGTGTGTGTGTGTGTGTGTGTGTGTGGTCAGAGTGTGGCCCCACAAACGACTTCCCTTAACCTGCTGGTCTGGAAAATCCAACAGTTCATCTATATGTAAAAAAGCACTTAGACTAAAACTGACATAGCTACGTTAATCCTACTGTAAAACAATAAAACAAGGTACGACCTCTTCCCATGCTCCCAGGATGTAGGAATGCACACCAAGCCTTTGCAGCCTGCTAAAGATCACACATCCTATCACTACACAATTGATTATACACCTCTAAGCTTATATGGTTAAATATTTCCTAATACAAATGACAATAATAAAATCTAAACCCATCAGGGGGACTGTGTATAAAAAGGTCTGTAATTCTGAAACCATGTCAAACTCTTGTATTAAAGTTGAAACTAAACGTCAATCACATCTTAATTATTTGACTTAAAATTCAGTGTGACGGTGTACAGAGGAAAAACTTCATAATTTTGTCTTTGTCTCGCAATATTAGGGATCTAAATGTAAACCCATCTGTTTGTTTTTTATATCCTCTCACTAATATTTTGGATTATTTCTAGCTTGTCAAAATCAAATCATCAATCAGATTTTATTTAAACCCAGGTGTCATCCACATACCCTAAACAAAGACTTGCTGGTGTTCCAGGGTAGGATAACAGAGGACTCTTTTCTGCTTCTTCCATGTGCAAGTTGTACACAATGAGTCAACTGGGGAACCCATGGCGCACCCATGTTTCTGCCTGTAGTGCTAACCATGGTATGTGAAATAGGTGGAATGAAGAGACAGATCCAAGAGCAAACACACTTGGTCGGTGCTGAGAGTGGTCCTGTTGCTGAGGTGGGGGTCATCCTGTCATCTCTTACGCACTACCTCCACTCCTTCAGTGACTGGAACACAAGTGAAGAGAGATGTAACATCATACAAGCCCATAAGGGTACATCTTTCACCATCTTACAATGCTGTCATTGCAGCCATTCCCCAACTCTCATTGATCAATTGCCAGTGATCAATGGTCTTTAATCAGTGGTTGTTGACGAATGGTCGTGACAATTTGCATATTAATGATCAAGAAACTGACCTCACAGCCCATTGTTCATCAGCGGTGCTAGATTCAGTCATTATGGAAATGTATAAGGTTGAGGAAACCTGCAGTGAGCTGAGACTGAAGAAGTCACTTGGATGAGTGACGAAACATTTCTCCCACTGAAAGCGCTACGTCCAGATGAACAGAATCAACTTTTGGGGATTTACTTACCTGGATGATTGAGCATGCACCAAGATATGATCTCAAATGGGTGTAAAAAAACATCCCCTGTCAGCTTCGATGGGTTTTAATAAGTTCTTGCATCTAATGCCTAAACTAAAAAAAACACCTTTTTAATCTCTGCTCAGGGATCATTGTCAAATTACTCGTAGAATGTCCACCAAACGTATATTTTATGAATAAGTTAGAGAAAGGCATTTGTGGTTTTTAAGTCGTACTTTAAATGCTAAAGACATAAAACCTTGTGGGTGAATCCCAAATATTGTGAGTCCACTGTATTCATGCTTACAAAAGGAGGTTTTCTTATCGGCCTAACTGCAAAGACACTTGTCGGCACATCTTTGCAAGTAAGTGGATAAGGAAAGCATAAATGTGTGAAACCCAGCTGTTTGTGTAGTTGTTTTGTGTTTTATTTTGTAATGTTGTTTAGTGGTATCGTGACATTGTTCTCAATCCAGAGAATAAATGGTCCCAGAATTGATGGGGAAAAAATTAAAAAAACAAAACAAAACAAAAAACAGGTAGGTAAATTATTCTCCCATTGCTTAAAAGAAGGATAAGTGTATTCAGGTTAAGCAATAACTAAATGATTAAGTCTTTGATTTATTTAACATGCAGATTCAGCTATCATAAACCCACAGAATTTATTAAAATTGCACAAAAAATGTATTATCTATGTTGAATCGAAACGAATGGAAAAAAAAAGCATATCCGCAACTTTGCTAGTGTCTGTTTTTCAGTGATAAGGCATGAAATAAAAATTAGTGGGCAAGTAAAAAATGTAATATTGTGTTGAATTCAGTCTGGAAGACTGTCATTGTCATTCTACTTTCTGAGAATTTCTTTGTGAAAAGTTTCTGATCCAAGAAATAGTCAATACACTTTCTGTCTACATCACACAGAAGACTTTGTTTTAAATCCTGAGAAATGTCTCTCTATCAGTATGTAAAGAATATGCAGCACTGTAGGTGTGTCTCAGCACAACCTTGAGATATAAAAGAAGGAAACTGCTTAAACACTTGCGACATGTGCACAATACTCTTCTGTTAGGAAATATCATTAGTAGCATCTACATTCAGTTATGAAACTTATATGACTTCCCAAGTTGGAATCAACTGACTTGGACTTTTGCCATTCTGAGGCTTCATTGCAGCCTTTTGGAGGGCTGGTTTCACTCTCCTGGGTCAAGCCATGGCCCTTCCCAGTCTGCCCATGTAGGATAAAACAAATGAAGGGGATCTAATGGTTTAACCACAATTGCAGTACTCTGGAATTTTTGGAAATGAGTATAGCAGTGTATTGTGGTGCATTTGCAAGTGAACAATAATTTTTCTTGCAGCTGCATTCAGTCCGTGTATTTGTTTGTGCTTGTATGCGGTTGAATGCACGCGGCATAGACACACAATAATGCATTGTATGTAAATTCAAGTAACCCTGCATAGTGTGGGCACATACAAATGACAGACACAATATCTAGGACAGCTACACTGCAATCCAGAACACAGACTCAAATGATCTACGACCTCAAATATTATCATAAAGTGTAGATATTGCAAAATTGATCGAGTATTTCTCAGTCAGCCTCTGTGAGGCAGAGGGGTTCAACCTGAGGTTCATGCAGAACATTGCAGTTTTTCTCACAATGATCAAGTTAAATGCAAAGCGGTTGGGTTGCATTGTATACAGATGTTCTCGATATTACGTGTACTCTCTGCAGGTGTAAACACAATTACAAAAACACTCGCTCCCCCTACCTGTCCCTCCAAATATAGCACAAATCAATTAGAATTCACTTGAGAAATTAATTACCTTCTGTTTGCTTGCCTCCACTAAGCTTTTCATCAAGCATCATCGGGAGAGAGCAGGTGAACCGGATCATATGATGACAGCATAGCAACATAGACATTATGGTCTGCCAGAACTGTGCTTTGTTTTGGATTGCCATTTTGACTTCACACAGGGACGTCTGCGCTCCCCATTGTTTACAACATTCAAAATTGGTGATCTGGCAGCTGTATGACATTCGTGGCACTTTTCATGTATGAAAACCAGGCATTATCTCGGCTTTTGGTTTACACTGCATCTCTCCGCTCCCTCCCTCTACTCTGTAATCACTGGCTTTTCAGTTGAAACAATTATAAACACACATCATTGTGCGTCATTGTATAATGTTGTTGGACATCGCGTCACAAGAAGAGACCATAACCCAACCCTTAATCTATAAGCGTGTTGAAATCTTATGATTTCTTATGGTCCTCTGTGCCTGCGAGTAAGAACTGCAGCACTCATCTTCTGTTTTGGTGGCTCAGTGACTAATGCCCCGGCCTTATCTTTTCCTCTTTCAGTGCTTCGATGTGTCACGCAGTGTTCCTACCTTCTTAAAAGATCACATTATATCTGGAATGTAGTTTGATTTTTACCTCCACCTACATAAATGACTATACTTGTTGCTTTATGATGGTGGTATGTCCAATTATGGATTAATAAGAATAATGTAACATCAGAGGCTTTGATTAAATTACGCTCAGTCCCCTGTCAGCGACTTTGTCACAGGGCTATCTATCCAAAGTCTCCTTTAATCTGATTGCTTCATGTGGATCACAAGTGGATTTTCGTTCCTCTCTCAGCCCCCACTATTCATGTTTTATTAATGTCATATGCTGTCGAGTTGGGTTCTCCTAACTGACTTACCAAGTCATCCTTTTCCTTGTCACAAATCAAATTAGCCCAGGCTGTGATTAATCATCAGGCAGAGCACCCAGTGAAAGGGGGCTGACACCTTATTAATTTCCTTAATTACATCTTGTATTAGGTTTCAGAATCGTCCCGTCTAATTATGCCGCCTTTGACTCCCAAGTCTTTCAACCTGGCTACACAAATAATTTGTGCAACCAGGGGTATTTAAATGGATTTCATTTAATGTAGGCACATGTGATTAATGTAATAAAGATGGGGACAGGAGCGAGTTGTTGAGGTGGAAGATGGTGGAAAATTTGGAAAGGTAGGTTAAACGTAAAACGGGCGTTATATCATCTTGTGAAGTTTGAGTTATATTTCCAGTAATCAGTCTTCACTGTAACACTGATTTCATTGCTTTATTAAAGTGAATAAATCGCTGTAATATTGCTGGAAGGTTGTTGTTAAGATAGATTTGAATGTATATAAAAGAAACTATTATGATCTGTTTAAGCTCACATGTTATGTTACATGTTATTGGCTCCACAAGTGACAAAACACATTTTTAAAGGCTATAATTTCCTTCAGATGTAATCTGGAAAATACTGGTATATTGCTATTTAGGATGCAGCAAAACAAATATCTGTCTGATGCAGCAGAGAGCTGCGCTTTCGGGTAGCGGAAAATTATGAATCAGCTAAATGATCAACGCATTTTATATGAGCTCATGGATAGGCTTGCAGAGCTTTGCTGCCACTGTCATTATTTGTGTTTAGAAGGCAATTCTGGAGGTGCTGAAATGAAAAAAAGAGATTATGTGCCTGAGTGCACGCACTCTGCCTATGAATCATAGGAGAAGGACTGTGCTGTTTAATCGATGACACATTCCAGGCATTCATTTACTAAGTTGTTCATATGGGGAACGACTTTAAGTAGTTTTGCTCTGAGCACTTCAGGAAAATGCACTGCCAGTGTTACACGAAATGAGAGCAGTGGCAGGGGACATTCCTGTAACAGCCTACAGCAGACTGCACCGGGGGATCACAGCTTCTCTCTAGCTGAACCTTATGCACTAATAGTTCGCTGCACTCAAAAAATCCAGCTTTATTTAAAACACACATAATGGCTGATGTCATTTTTATTTTATTTTGGCTTTAAGAAAATATAAAAACTGCACAGTAGATTAGACAAGGCAGTTTCACAGCACTGGTCGAGTGTGCACTGAATGTCTCTTGATTAGGATATACGATGAAAACCCCCCCAAAAAACCCCTTTCCTTCATATTTCAGCGGCTCTATTGACTTTGTCAGTTTGCATTATGAAAGCATTGTGTCACCTACAGGTATTATGTATATACAGGCCTATTTGTCTTCTATCTACTGTCTGCCAGGGAAGACAGACCGAGAGTTAACTTTGCGACAGCTCCCAGAAAAACTAATACAGAATGAAGATATGAAGAAGCTGTTGTAGGGATGGTGTGGTGTATAATATCAGCTGACATGTAACTAACTGTGAATGTGAAAGTGGTTGCAGCTCACTTAGATTATGAAACTATATGAGATAAAAACAAGATGTCTTAGTAGACGGCACAGAGCCAGAGGGCCACGAGCTGTTTCTAGCTAATAGATCCACGAGGGACAAGAAGCGAACAGGGCACTCGTTGGATGTTACGCATTGTGGCCACGTTAAGTTTGTCTGATTTTCTGTAGCTGTCATGGTTGTGGTCAGTTAAAAATGGACATGTTTAGAATTGGGCTTGCATTGGATTGCAATTTATATAGCATATTTCTGGTGTTTTTCTTACTGCTCAAAGTACTTTAGGCTGCAAGCCCCAATCACATAGCACTATAAATCTTTAACCACTTTGTATATCTTACATTTACACCTACAGGCAATTTAGAATCGCCAATTAACGCAATGCTCTTCCGACTGTAGGAGAACACTGGATCACCCAAAGGAAACCCACACAAGTACAGGGAAAGCATGCAAACTCCACACAGAATCGCCCCAAGAAGGTTCGAATCAAGAAGCGAGAGTGCTAACTACTGCACCAGTCTTCCACCCTGATGTACAATACCATAAAGGCAAGCCATATAGAGACGTAGATCTGCCAAACTGTTGAGCTATTTCATATGAAACATGCAAATATGAGAGTCTATTGCTTAATTTATAGGCTAATTCCAATAACTTCCTTTTAAACCTATAAATATGTAGTTGGAAGCATTGGGTCACACACTGAGATGTTAAAGCTCAGTTGTATCACAACCATGTCTGTGTACAGCCAGCACTTTTGACCATCTATATCCAGTCACTGATGCAGTCTGACCAATAACAAGTATTGTGCCGATGGCACAAGCAGCAGTGTCTCACTTCCAGTGTGGATCAATGGCCGCCGCCTTGAGGCGCAGACACCATTCTATTTGGGATGATAGCTTGGGGGGAAAAAATCAAGGTGGGAAAGGTAACACAAAATAGAAAATACCCTGGCTAGTCATACCCAGGCACTGTCGTGGGAATAACATCTAAATTGATTTCTGCATCATGCTCATCTTAAAATTCCAATCTAGCAGCGATGTTTGCAATACTGGCTGCTTAGGTAAAGGCATGTGTTCAGCCCCTTTGTGTACTTGTGTGTGTATATGTCAGTTGCCAGGTTAAGGCGATTTTCTGACGAATGTATGCCACTATAAGGTATGCTTTTATGGCCCAGATAGCACATCATTCACATTCAATTATTAAACAAGATTACCACACTGGACTACCGGTTGCAATCGTTTTTTAAAGGAATGCCTGCTTGTGTTCTCGGCACTGTATTCAGTCTGAGTTTAGCACCTACGTACTTCATCTGCCGAGGGGAAATGATCGTGCTGAATCTGAATGAGGCATCTTTGGCCCTCCGGGGTGGCTCCGTCTCCTTGTGGCCTAAAGACTGTGTCCTTCACAATCCCTGCTTGCCCTTGTGCCTCTCATTTGCATACCAGAGAAAGAGGCAGCTCATTGGCTGAGAGTGGAATTGGGGAAAGTGGTTCCATCCTGCAGCCATCAGAAAATCACCTTTACCATTAACCCAGACTAAAGACTCTGCTGAGACTGTGCTATACAACCGCTCAGTTTGTACCTGACACAGGAGAGAATAGCAACAATTCACTTTCTGTCTAGTCAGTCCAGGGATTTTTATGTGTTATTGTGGATTTTACATACTTGGTGTTCTGCGTCATGCCGTAATCACAGAGGACAAGGATTCACTTTCAAATTCAGAAAAAAAGGAACTTTTTGTGAGACGGCCTTGAGGCATGATATAATGTGGAAGAGACAGATCAGAGAATGAATATGAATTGTAGCAATTTATTTGTGAAAATGTTTTCAATTTATTAGATTATGGCTTAATCGAATTTTAGGATTTCTATTATTCGTGAAAGCCTGTGTGAGGACAGAGCAAGGACTAAACATGTATTTGGTATTTGGCCTTGGTGTATTACTAGCCTAACGCTAGTCTACAACAGTAGAACTGTTAGTAATTTCCAGTTTAAGATTCAGTTTGGTCATCCAACAGTACTATTTGTTCAAATTGAACCCACATTTACAGGATAAACCCAATTGATTAGGAAACTCAGGTAACTTAATGGAGAACGAGAAAAACGGAAATTGCATGAACTCGATGACATGGCAAAACTTTTCAGGCAGTGTGTGGGCAAGACAAATGCTCTAGTTTGCCTTTCCATCATCCAAACTTTAGATAAGTTCACTGCAGATACTGTGTGTGTGGGCAGGTTTGGACTGACGGCACAGTGCTTTGTCTCTGGCAGGCAGCCTGGGGGCCAGGCCAGTTGTGAACTGTCTATACAATTGTGGACAAACAACATGAAATTGTATCTGACCTCTCCTTAAAAATGCCAAGGTACAATCTTCTCTGCAATCAAAGAAGCATCTGTCTGTCTATCTAGCAGATAGATAGATAGATAGATAGATAGATAGATAGATAGATAGATAGATAGATAGATAGATAGATAGATAGATAGATAGATAGATAGATAGATAGATAGATAGATAGATAGATAGATAGATCTCTGATATGTATGTCTTTATTTCTTTACTGTATGATGTAATTGAAGCCAACACCAGAAAATAGCTGTGTCGTGTTTACTGGTCTGAATTATAGTACTCTGTGGTGCACTGGACATTTTATGAAAAAAATAATGCAATAAAAAAAAAAACCACAAATTCAACACAAACAAACAGCCTTTTAAACCTGTGAGATGTGCTGTGTGTCCTCATCCTGCTTTGTGTCCTGCATGAAAACATTATTTTGCATTTTATAATCATTAAATGTTGAATACTGTGAGATGTACAAGCTAAACTCATGTGACGTATTCGTGTACTCTGCGGCTCGGAACAAGAAGTTAACTCCTCACTCCTTCCAGTTCGGCTCTTGGTCATTTATTCAGAAGTGGCAAACAATTGAGAAACTGTGTGTTTACAGCTGTCCCGCTGTGTGGATTCAGCACTATGAAAAATGCTCTCTGTTTAATGGGAAAGTGTGAACTGTGAAATCTCCCAGGGAGGCTGCTCTGTGACGACATCGGCGCCCCTTGTGGGACATGAAATGTCATCCTCAACGCTTGGCCATTCAGCATGTGCAGCATGATGGATTTTAGTTTGCTGTGTTTTGGGTTGAAATGGGAGAGGAAATAAGGTGAAGAAGTGTAAAGGAGCACGGAAATAAATTATCATTATGGCAGCCGCTGACAATCATAGACAGACTAGTCATTTGGCTGACAAGGGTATTGGTGGTTGGTGGGTACGGTTAAGTGTCATGGGACTAGGACAGTGATGTATTGCATACCCATCAGAGTATGTGCTCATTTGTTACAAACAATGGTGTACAGCAGGGGATTGGTGTGTTTCACTTGAAAGTATGCGGTTCACCGTTTTGACTCAGTTTCAGCTTTTGTGTGTGTGTCTGTGTGTGTGTGTGTGTGTATCAACTTTGTGTTTTGTCACCACTACAAGTTCTTTTAAAAAATGTGTGATGAACATGTTAGCTGTGACAGTGCTGCCACTGCTCCCATTTGTTGAGTTCAATAATTAAAAGGATTAATTCTACTCTGTCTGATACTGTGCTATTACATTTCATAGAAAATGGGCCACTGGTAATAATGCCCAAAGTTGCAGAAAATAGCTATCATTGAGGGGAAGTTTTAGTGTCATTAATGATTTTCGAACACTCTTAGTTGTCCAGCTCTAGTGAATGATCATTATAAAGCTGATATTCACTGTGACTCATGGCCATAATGACTGTAATTATAGGCCACAAAGCCCCCACAGGTAAGGAGTGTGCCCTTTCCACAAATTATAGGTTGCTATCCAAAATGATTAAAGAATATGAATGTGATAAAGTGCGAAGACAGAAGTGCCGTCAAAGAGGAGTGAGGCTCTTTATGAAAGCTCCTAAAAGCAGCCAAGCATTTACCTTCTATGCAGGGCAAAAGTTTAGGTTTTACTTGAGATACCCTTGGAAGTTACAAGTGCAAGTTTTATAAACAACACTGGCCGACATCCTGCGCGCACATCTCGGCTGCATGAAAAGGGTTGTCCTTGCTGTCAGGCGTTGATTAGCCATCCAGTGTGATGTGGTCATGGCTGTCTCCCTGTCTCAGTGGGAGGTCGGCAGGACTTGATGGATGTCTCTCTTTTGAGATTGTACAGTCCTGTGGCGTGGGAGGAGGACCTGGCCCCGCTTATTTATTCATGCTGGGCTCCTTTCTGCTTTGTCTAAAATGGTGCAGGACCTCCCTCCACAGCACGACTCCATCATTTCTGGATAGAGCTAAGCAGTGCATAAAAGAGAATGAGAAAAGGCAAAGGAAAAGCACCTCTTCCGTTTCTGATCCCCAAGCACCTTTTAAGCAAAAAAAAAAATCCACTTAGAACTGCATAAGTAGGAAGGGAGAAATCGCTTGATTTCCTACACGAGCACCGAATTTGAGGATAATCTTCACAGTACGTCGTCGCAGGATGTATTTCTCCCAGACTCTGGGTATAAAATACACACACACAGGGATGTGCGTGTAAAAAAAGACAAACGTTTATGGCAACAAAAAAGCACCCGCAGACAGGTCGTGCATATGCACAAACTCCTCCACTGTTTCATTTTCTTTAGCACAAGCTAAATAAGACTTAAGGATGGCCAATCCCAATAAATAGGAGAAAACAAAGACGGAAATGACCCATTCAGGAGGAGAAAGCAGTCTCTCTCTCTCTCCTTTACTATATTCCCTCATGATTCTGGCAAGACCACTGGGAGATTGATGTCTCTGTCTTTTTCATACCTTCTGTGACTGCTCAGCGAGGCACCGGGCTCCACGAAACTAGCCAAATTCCTAAATGATGAATGTACACTAGCGCATCCACTGGGACAAGAAACGAATCTAATATCTGCCGAGAGAGGAGGTTGATATTGAAAATCATCTGGAATTTTGCCTGGCCTGATATTGGAAATCCTTATTCTAATTGCATGAATGAATTGAATGCTCTGTTTTGATAAATCCACTCTGCCAGCAAGGGAATTGTATAAATGAAGCATCACAGATCCGTTTGTGTTTACCGCATGTGTGTGTGTGTTTGTGAGTGTGTCTGTGCCCGTAAGTCATTTTCATACTCGTCCTGTGCCGTTCTTGATTGCTTGTTTACTCAAGCAAAAACTCTGTTCACAATGTTAACATATAAAATAAATGAAACTCTGACGAGATCTTCCACCCACATATTACAACATATCAAATAGTCGTAAGAGGAACATTTTTCAAAAATATCAGTCACCTTATGGAGAAATGGGAGGCAGCATATCAGTATAGAAAACCATTTTTATTTCTCATAAGGCTGTCCTGTAATGTACTTATAGCTACTGGGGGATAACTATGTTTCTCCTTTGTGACTAATACTTTCTCACTGTCACTTTGAATAAATCATCTCTCTGGTGTGTGTAAGAGGAACATCTACATTACAGACACTCTCACCCGTGACCACGCTCCGCTGCAGAAACGTAATTGTCCTATTATGGTCAGAGTTTCTCTGATGTGTCTGAGGGGAAAGGTCACGGGTGGGTGTTGCTGCTTTCTTTAGTGAGGCAGTTCTATACAGTGTTTTCCTCAGCTTTACTGAAACAACAAGCGCTTTCTGGAGTAACCAAACAACATTGCTGAATGACAAAAGTGAGCAGAACTTATTTTTATGATTCCGTTGTGGCTTTTTCCCCCAATGCGAAGCAGTCCTAGACACACCGCACTGTGACGACAGCCTCTGGCTCACATTCAAGGGTTATTCAGGATTCCAACACGGGCTTGAAATCTGTAAATATATTTTTCAGCTTCTTGGATCTGTCAGCTTAACATGTAATGTATTTATATATGTGTATATATACACAAATTATCTTACATACAAAGAAAAGAAGTGCTCATGAATTTACACTGGGCATGCCCACCAATAAAAGTCAGAATGTTCGTCGTGGAGGATGAGCGTGAGGCCATGGGGTTGACCCTAAAGCCTCTCTGAGAGTCTTCATTAATCGACCTTTCTAGTGGTAACAGCTGACAGTTTCCTCGGTCCAGCCACAACAAAGCCATCAGTCTCAGGTAGTGAGTCAAATACAAATGCTTTCCACACAGAAATAAAAATAAACCGACGTAATTTCCCCCAATGTGCCCTCAGTTCCACAGATTCAGGTTCAGGTCTATGAAAGTTTGCCAACAAGTTCACCCTCAGACGGGCGGGGAGACGTCTTCAAATTATGTTTTAACAACCTCTAAATAGCCCCCGCTAAGCTGCTTCAGTTCTGAATAGGGAAACAGAGTGAGGGAAGAGTAGGTCAGAAACTGGCCACAGCTGTGTGGAAGAGGAGAGTCACCAACATGGAGCTCATTGATCAAACACGGGATTAGTCTGTTTTCAAATCCTTGGCACCACGCGAGCAAAGCTGTTTTATCTGGAATCTGGGTGGATATCCTTTCTATGGTCCCAGGTAATCCAGTCAGTAGCCGTGGATGTAATAGTTTTAGTCCATTCGATGAGAAGAGAAAGGGTACATGAGGGGAAGGAGCCTGGCACTGAGCCCTGCAATGGGAGCTCTCTGTTAGGTCCTGGGATGAATCTGCAACACAGAGGAAGAAGAGGAGAGGAGACAAAACACACATATGCTTAGATCGAACAAAGGCATACAAGTGTGTGAGGATTAGACCCCGAGGAATTGCTTCGTTCGCACGTTTAAAAAAAACCCCCCAAAAAACGAGGGGAGTCTTTTGAGCTGTGGAGGCTTTGTACAGCCCCGTCTCACCTCCTGGTTTATGCTGTGACAGAAAACAGAAAAACAGACAGCTTATATGCTTGGAAACCAC
This sequence comes from Perissodus microlepis, assembly GCF_051167445.1. Lineage (NCBI taxonomy): Eukaryota > Metazoa > Chordata > Actinopteri > Cichliformes > Cichlidae > Perissodus > Perissodus microlepis. Next base: position 10,132,479 of record NC_140465.1, read on the forward strand.
ACTGAAGATGGAGGGTTATTTGGCATTTTTATGTGTACCAGGATAAATCAGCAAAATTCTTTGCATAGGAAATCCTGGTGTGTTTCCATGCTGTGCATGTCTGCTTCATGGTATAATCTTTAGCATATTTTTGCCTTTAACATTGAGCAGTTTTGCAGGCCCCCTCACAGCCTGCTCCAGCACCTTCATTTGAACCTTAATAGTCAGCCAGCCAATTTCAAACGACCTGATAAAATAACGTTGGCTTTTCTAAATAGGATTGGGGGCCCCTGCTGTGGAGTCTGAGCTGTCTCGCCATGACTCTGGTTCAGGGACTCTTATTCAGCCCCAGTTGCAGACCTGGACACTTTTCAATGCTGCATTGTACAGCCTTGATACTGCTATTGAAAGTCCTGCTTTTCAGCATCCCGCTCATCCTGAAGCTCAATAAAAACGGTGCGCACGATGTCTGCAACAGTTACAGTTGTCAAGTTCCTTAATCTCTTTTCATTGTTGCAACAAAAGCATGAAAGAGTTTCATCACATTTCTGACTTATGTTACTGCTTTAAGAGTTTACATTAAAGAAACATCATGTTTCTCACACACAGCGGTGCCAATTAGAAATCCCATAATCCTCTTCAACAAAGAAACACACTCATGACATTTCCAGCAGTCTTGGCAGGTGGTAACCAGGTGTATGGATTTAATTATGGAGGGTGCTGTGTTGGACTCTGTAATCTCTAACTCACAGTCAGAGCTCCAGTAACTTGTACATGCCAGTAAGCAAGCCATGTGACTTTATTAGCTCCCCTTCCTCAGTAACAGTAATGTGCACCTATATTCACTCATTCCATTTATGAGGAGGTCGTATGATTAATATCTGAAACCATACGAAAACATGTGCATCTGAAAATATAATGCAGTGCAGCCATAGCACCGACAGACTTGTTATTGACTTGACAGAATAATTGAATGCAGCGGCAAAGTAAGAATTTTAGCAGGCCATTTATTTCATCTTTGAGCCGTAATTCAATTTTGTTGCAAAACACCGATTTGACACCAGTTGTAAATGAACATCAGCTCATTTATGCAATTTTCAAGAGCCAAGAATCATCCATTATTCTGCCTTTCTTCCCATCAGAGTGGTGGATTTTGTCTTCAGGACATTTAGTATTTAAAAAATATATATTTAAAGATTTTTTTTCTGGTTTCTCTGCAACATTTATGGCAGATACCTTAGTCTGGGGCAGATATAGACAGTTTTTTGTTGACAGTATTTCAAGAAAATCTGTAACGTGTCTTCTTTTTAAAACATATACCAGATATTAATGCATTATCTGTATAAACTAACAGTAGAAGGAAAATATATTTAAAATGTCAGCTGAACACAGAATTGTTCATTCCAAATAATGTTCATTTTTGCATCTATTTTATACAGTAGCATTTTAATATTTTGTTTACTTCTTTTATAACTTATATGCTGTCAATTGCACAATTTGAAACATTTCATGTAAAGAGAATTTTATAGATTTTACTAAAAGATGCAAATACAACTTCTGGAAAAAAGTAGAGTGTGAGTGGTAACAATCACACTGACTTATTTGTGTTTTAGGGATTTTTTTTTTAATGCAGTCGTTAAATCGTCTGACAGGAACAGCAGGATTGATGTAGTCACCTTTTTAACTCTTGTGAATGATTCACCGCAGCTGTTGTTATGTATGCTTTAAATAGCTACTCGGATTTAATATTTCCTCCTCCGGGTCTCTTTCTCTGTATAGATTCTCAATTTTTCCCAATGATTTTAAACACTTTTCCCCCCTCTGGGCTCATCTGTCCAGCATTTGCATATGTATGATCTACTGTCTGGTGACATATCAAAATTACCTCTGCCAGAACAAAAGCAGTAACAGGTTACACCATTGAGGATCACTTTCGGTCTGAAATGCAATCCACCAGAGGTTTGTTAGCGGGAAGAGAAGGGTTGTATGCAAATGTCGTCATTTCAACCCACATATGCATGTAAGAGCAACTAAAAGTGTCCTCTGTTCTTTTTTGTCCCCTTCAAACAAACAGTGCAGCGAGCACAAGTGGAACGCTCAAGGATTTCCTGCCTGTTCCCATCTTTGCTGGCAACTTAGGTGTCTGCATTCTAATTTGCTGGGTGCATTAAATTGCAATTTGCTCAGACTTCAGTTAGTAAAAAGACCCAAGGACAATTGCCTTAACAAAAGGATTTAGTGCAAACACAGCCTACCCTTTCCCCTTTCTTGTTTAGTGCTGAACAAATCAATCATGCTTGCTCAGAAACCACTTGAAATAGCACTAAAGAGCACCCTCTGAAAACAGAAGACTCCAGACAAGAAAATACATCAAGATCCATTTAATGTGACATTGACAATGGATAAAGAAAAGCAAATGAACATAAATTAATCAGCAGCACTTGGAATGAATTCCTTCACCATTACTATGTATAAATATGTCATAAGGATGACAATCTGGGCACTTTTGGGAGTCTGAACCGCATCTGTTATTTTAGAGTCTCATCCTTTAAACAAAGTGGATATCTCAAACAATGCACTGTTTATGATTAGTTTATAATTTTTCTGTTTGTCATCGTGATGACATTATACAAAGCTGAAGGAGAAAGAAGCGTTGTCAGGCTCAGAGATGGAACGAATCATTCCTGGGTGAAGCTGGACTGTATGCGGCACGGCCGTTTGGAGTTCATTTTGATCAACTTCAGAGCTCGATCTCCCGATTTGACAAATTAGATGGTGAAGCATCTGCTGGCAGGTCACTTTTGCTCTCGGGCTATCTCACAGATGGGCTACATCCTGTCACAGTGTGTTATTTTGCTTGAAAAAGTGCCCTCTGCTCCTTTTAATAAGGGACTTACGGCACACTGAACAGCAAGTAAATCATGTCAGACTAGCTGGAGATGGAACACACTGAAAAGTGTGAAAGATGGTGCTCCACTTAAATGTAACGCTTTGCACTCACTAATCTGAACACTTGATAGTGGAAATATTGTGTCTTTATACAGTTTAAACAACTTCTGTAGATGAATAAGAAACGTTTGCTGCAGTGTGAAATCACTAGAAAAAGTTCAAATTCATGGGATGCGGGATGACGCTCGTATTAGATATGTATCACATTCTCGCTTTGATAGTGACAACATATTGATATTCACTCTAGTACACTAACAATGAGGTTATTAAATAAATGTAATTTTTTTCTCTCGCTATCATCAAAAGGGGAGAAGAGTGAATAAGAGAAAAGATGCTTCGATTACAGCCTCTCTCATTCTGCCTGTCTCTTTTAAGGTGTGTAATTGTTTGGAGGGAGCAGAAATGGATTGATCTATTTAGCCAGTGGAGCGGGTAATGCAGATCTATGGTGGGCGAGTGTTTTGGAAGGTGCTCCCCAGCCTCGCTCTCACTGTGACTTCCACAAACAATAGGGCCTGCCTTGTCTGCTGATACAGAACAGGCAATGAAGGGCTCCCTCTCTGAAAGACATAAAGAAAGAAAAGAAGAAACATGGGTGTCAGGCACTGGCTTTTTGCTTGTTGCTTCTTACTTTGAATGCCAATTTTTTGTGAACGATGATGATGATGAAGCCTGTCTTTGGCTGTACATGTACGCACGCCTGTCTCATTGTGTTTCACTTGCGCGTTTCAGAACCAAATAAAAACTTCTAGGTGGAACAAAATGACTAGGAAAAAGAAAATACGCTGCTGTGTTGTGAGTTTGGTGGCTTGTAAAGGAACAAATACAAATGAGGCAATTTGGCCTGAGAGGCAGGTGAATGAGGAATGTTGATTAAAAAAGAGAGCAGAGTGCAGGATAAAAGCCCTTTCATGTAGCCTGTGGGCTATGCTGTGTGCTGATAGCTGCTTCAACAAGACCCTCTGAGGGGGATCAGGACATCAAGTTGCCTCTGATAAGAAGCCACACAACGAAAAGGGAAGAGATCTGCCCGCCAGCCTCAGTTGTGCACACATGAGTGTACCCGTACAAACACAGACATATCAAACACATCAAACATGTGCGTGCATACACAACTAGGAGCACACACACATGGAGGAGCAAGTAGCATGTCACAGATTAGTGCCTAATGGGATTGGCAGACCGGTGCAAGGCGCTGTAATCAAACCCACACAGTGGCCGATAGCAAAAAAAAGGACATGGAACAAAGGAGGCAATGAAAGGAAGAAGGACAGATCCTGCCATTACACACTGATCACAGACAGCAAGGTTCTGCTAAGAGGCGGACCTGACTCTGTGTGTGTGTGTTTCTACAGTGCTTTGTGAATGTGCTGCTATAGCATGCTGTATGCATATGTATGTTAAGCCATCTGCGCACTAAACATTTTACTGATACATGAGCCACAGTTTCTGTAAAAAACTTTGCAGTAACTTGCTTATTATTTATGTGTGCTCTGCCTGCGCTTGGTGATAAATATTTACAGTGGGTGGCGGTGCGATCAGTATTTGTGTCACGCCTGCCTAATCATGCACAGCATGTAAACACACTTGATTATTTCGCACTGAGTATTTGGGTTAATGGGAAGTCATTGAACATGAGTTGGTCCCACTCCTACTGCCCAACACTCAAATGCATACAGTGATGTGAGAGAGACGTGAAAACATAGAAGGAAAAAAAAAGAGAACAGCTTAAAAAAAGACTAACCTTTACAGAAGCAAGAATGCAGCTCAATTTCTGTTGACGCATCCTCTGCATTTTGCTTCCGGAAGCTAAAAAGGGGAGTATGGCTGGGTGTTCTGCAAAGAGAGGGTCAAGAAAAAAAGGACACGTGTGTATTCGGTAGAAAAGCACCTGCAGGTCTGACCTTTTTACGCTCTTCTCTTAAGATTTTGACATTAGACCAAAGCCATGTGGCAGTATAGCTTTTCCTTCTTTTGTGCGCAGAAATTAACAAACTCGATTTCTGCATCTCAAGAGAGTAAATAAATAAAATAGAATTCACTGCCTCTACTTTACTGTGCAAAACATCTTGAGCCACCCCGCATTGCTTTATATTTTGTTAGGAAAATAGCTAATAGGTGCAATGATTTATTGAAATCTGCAAACATACATTTAGGACAACCCCCACCCACCCAAAAAAAATTGTTTTTTTCTATCCAGGTATCCTTTTACTGCTGATTGGGATCATTGTCATGCTCCAAAATGAAGCTGTAATCAATCAGATGCTTTTCCAGATATTATTTCAACATAGATCAAAATCTGATGGTAATTTCTCTTTTAATAATTCCAACAATCTCCAACACCACTGGCTGAAATGCAGCCCTAAACCATGACAGAGCCTCCACCGTGTTTTACAGGTGGCTGTGGACCCTCACTGTTGTACTCATTGCTGATACATGCTGATGATGATCTGAACCAAATTTGGATTCAGCACTCCGTAAGACTTTTCAGTTCAGTTCTTGTGCAATTTGGCGTACGCCAGCCTCTTCTCCCTGTTTCTCTTCATTAAGATCAGATTATTGACAGCCACACTTCCACTGAGACTGAACATTTCTGATGAAGCTTTAGAGAACAGTAGATCAGCTGAATAGCCAGAGGCATCTCTCAGGTCTTGGCTGGATACTGTTCACCTGCTGTAGATCATTTTTGGGCCTGTCAGTTCTTTGTTTGTCCTCTACTTGCCTGGTGTCCTAAATTGTTTTAACACAATGCACACCATGTTGACAATAGCACTTTGGGAATGACCTTGTTGGTGCAAAAATATTTTATGCCTGTTAAACTGTGTTATCGTAAGCGTTTTTCATAGTGTTGACTAAAGAATTAGGAAGAAGTCACATGCTTTTGCAAAAGGCTGCTAGTCATAAAGTGTCTAAAGACATGATTTATAATTGGTTCTTTGCTAGGTTGTCTGCGATGTGGCAATATAATAATATAATACAGATGCGGTTCATATAATACTATTTGGCTGATTTACAAGTCAGTGTTAAGCGACTCATCCAAAACACAAAACAGAGAGCGCAGGTATAAGGGCTGGACTGGAGAATTAGTGAAAAAGAAATGTCAGAAAGCCTGCCCAAGACATTTTTAAATACCTGGCTCCTTTGAAGTGAAATACAAAGAAATTACAGGTTGCTCAAGACTTTTGAACAGTACTGTTCATAAGACAGCGATCATTTTAAATCGACTTTCTTCACATTATGCAGTGGGCTGCATTGATACTTCTAGATGCATTCTAAAGAGTAAACCAAGTACTGCACCTTACCTTGACAAGCTGGCAAGACCCCATTCGATCAACTTCTTTCTGAAAATTTTAAGCCTGCGATGGCTGTGAGGGGCCCCTTTGAAAGCTTTATGTCTATTTGCTGGCACATAAATCTACAGAACAACCTTGGGAAGCCCCATGACGTCTAGCCTTCACTGGCTGTTCCCCGTTTCTCTACTATCACATTAGCCTCTGCTGCTATTCAAAGTCATTGTCACCAAGCACTGGAAGGGAGAAAGGGGGTCAATTAAGTGAATACAAATCAGGTGATCAACTTGTCACAGTGCTGGACTGCTGGCTTCGAGGACTAAACTCTGCATTATTTTTGCATACTGCAATCGAAGTGAGTGCACAAAGCTGAAAAAGCAGTGGAGGAGCAGAGCAGCCATTAACTTTATGTCGTTGACAAGTGTGGCCTGAGGCAGATCCCACCTGTTTGTTTACCACCTGCTTTATATTTATTTTTTTACTACTATGGGCCATTAGATAGGTTGCTTACACTGAACAAAACCAACCTTGTTATAGAGAGGGCACAGCTTTTGGATGAATTTCTTTACAGTGCTATTTCAGCACATTTATATGGGTTTGAAAATCTGCGTTTCAATGTGTGCAGCAGCAGGCAGTTGACAAGTTCAAGAAAAACGATTACATTTAAAGTTGTCTAGCTATATGCAATGCATTGTGTGGAAACGGTGTAAGTGTGCCGTGTCGTATAGTTGGTTAGGTGTGCATTTCTACTCGCAGCACAGAAATGACAAACACATGCATGTAAAGTATGCGTAGAATAGCTTCTCTGTATTATGAGAGTAAGTGTGTGCATGCAGATGGAGGAAGCTGAACTTAAGTGTGTGTGATTTCTCACCCTTGTGGTCTTGATTTTGTTCCCAGAGGAGCACATCCATCCAGAGTTGTCAGGCAGAGTCTTACACTCTTCTCCCTCCAGACACGGTTCCATCTCACACCACCATTTCCCAATTACAATGGACGCTGTGAAAGATGAGCACAGACACATAACAAAGAAGCATTAGTTTAGACACATAGTTCCCTGCCCTCCAGCCCCACATCCACTCATAAACTGGACTTCCCTTCTACTTGAGACATGAAATACAAAAGGAAAAATAAATAAATAAAATGGGAAAAAGATTTATTTGTGCCTGCATGTGTTTCACTTCAGTGCAGCTGTTATTGCTGGTTCCCTCCACTCCTCTGCTCTTTGTTTCACTGTGTGTGTTTCCGCTTCATTGTGTGATCCGTGTGCAAAGTTCCATCCACACACAAAGAACAGAGTGGGACAGACAGTGACTTTAAAGTAAAGACAACCACAGCTGAGGTGGAGAACAGGGGAAAATGAGTGTTTAAATAATAAGTCAAGTGTCAAAATCACAATTGCTGGGATTAAATCTGTAACATATGTACTGTATGTACATATGATTTATCACAAATCCCATTTCACTCCCCTGTGAATGTAATATTATGTTCTCTGTTTGCATTTGTTTCATGTGTCATGTTCAAAGTACGTTACTCATACCTAACTTAATGGAACCATAGTGGAATTTTCACTAAGAACTAAATGAAGTACTTGAAAAGGCACTGCAGGCTAGTAATGGTAATGACAAGACTTGAAGAAATGGAAGCAGGATGCATTGAAAAGCAACAAATTCAGTTTGTAAAATGTGGGGATAAATCACTGTTTAAGATAAGATAAGATAAGATAAAACTTTATTAATCCCTCGGGTGGGTTCCTCTGGGAAAAGTTATAGAGTTACAGAATATTATATATATATATATATATATATATATATATATATATATATATATATATATATATATATATATATATACATATATATATACATATACATATACACACATATATAAATACAAAGACATATATAGATAAAAATATACAAAGGGGATAAATAGAATAAATAGGAATAAAATAAAAATAAAAATACAAGTGGATTGCACATTTCAAGTATGGAGTCTATTGCACCGTTGACTATTAACAAAAAGTATTGTACAAAAGGTAATTGCACAGTGAGGTGAAGAGGCACTACAGCTTAGTTGTTCCCCCCTCCTTTGTCCTCCTGTTTCCCCTCCCTCTCCCCTCCAGAGAGGAGTTAAACAGTTTGATGGCGTGCAGGACAAAGGAGTTTTTAAGTCTGTTAGTTCTTGTCTTGGGGAGAAGCAACCTGTCACTGAACAGACTCTTCTGGTTGTTAATGGCCGTGTGCAGAGGATGCCCAGCATTGTCCATAATGTCCAGCAGTTTTTTTAGTGTCCTTTTCTCTGCCACTGTCACCAGAGTGTCCAGCTTCATACCTTTAAAGGACTAATTTAAAAAAATTGTGTTATTTTCAAGATGTGTTTTTCAAATAGGCATGGAAAGCATAAAATGTATAGTAACATACAATTTAAAAACATAAGGATTAGTATTCGAAATGTGGGTGGAATCACACATGCAGAAAACTCCCACACAAACATATTTGGTGTTCAAATTATCCACACAGGCAGAATTGTGAGCACTTACACAGACGCAGCCACACATTATATTACGATCATCTCCAGAGGAACATCCAGCAGTGTCTCTAAATGAATATTTTTCCTCCTCTTCGGCCTCAGAGCAATTGTATTGTTGCTGCATGGGTACTTTAGCTGTTGACAATAATGTCTTATACCAACAGAAATTAATCATTATTTTGTTTTGATATAGCTACATTGCATGAAGGGGAGCAATCTCATTTTTAATCAAAACTAATTGCCTCTCATCAACTGAATTATTCCTCCAGCTATTTAACAAAAGCAAATATGTTCTCATCTTCACAACAAGATGTCTTTCACTCCCCTTTTCCATTCCTCTTTCTCTCTCTCTCTGTCTGTAGGTACATATATGTTTTTTTTTAACCCAAAGTATATATGGCATGTTAAAGAGCACCATACATGCACTTTCTAACACTCAAATCTTTTTATGTAGTAATTATGGTAAATGGTAAATGGCCTGTATTTGTATAGCGCTTTACTAGTCCCTAAGGACCCCAAAGCGCTTTACACATCCAGTCATCCACCCATTCAGGCACACATTCACACACACATTCAGGCACACATTCACACACACATTCAGGCACACATTCACACACTGTGTTAAAAAAATTACTTTGTTACTTCTTCTAATTAACTTACTTCAGTCCATATGTTTTTATAGTTGCAAACCACCAGCCTCCTGGGTGTTTCATAGCTTGTGCGTCACTGAGCATTATAGTGCTTATACCATTGCTACTTGCCAACAAACTGCCATATGTAAAAATGCCATATGCCATATGTAATACAACTGAAAATATCAGTTACTCATTTTCAAATATAGCTCATTTTGATCTACGCTTCCACATTAAAATCCCTCCTGGTTGTCCCAAGTGTAATACACATTAAAAACTGCATAAATGGGTTTTTCACTGAGAAGCTTCGTGTCTTTTTTTTGAGCTTGTCGTTGGTGGTTACACAAACAACTCTAGTTCTCGCGAACTTACACTGAGGCTCAGCTATTCCTTCCTTTGCCTACGCTTTGATACATGGATTAATCAGGTTACTAAATGCTAATCTTCACCTTACAACCAATAAGAATTTTAAATGGCCATCATCTAAGGCTGCTAAATTATGGAATTTACTTTCTTTAAGTTTAAGTTCTTCGCTTGATCTGATTGATTCAAGTGGGTGTGAATGCATCAAATTGATTTTAAACATAAAAGAAAATACCAGAACCAGCCCAAGCTGTAGTTTAGATTCAGTTGAGCATACGGGGTAACATCCTTCCCTGTGCATTTTATATAGTTTTGTAGTATTTTTGTCTTTTAAATTTTTAAAATTCCACTCTAGGTTCCCACTGCAATTTGAGTGGGAACCTCTCTTCAAGTTACTGTAAATCCCAGCACAAATCAAAACCAGTCTTTCAAAGTCAAGCTGTGATTCATTTATTAACCATGAAGTTTGAAAAAAGAAACTTTTTGTTTTTCACACTCCTCCGTTAGAGCGTTCTGACAGAAAAAGTTAAAACTTCAAAGCAGGTTTTCAGATGATAAGTGATCTCTTGTCCCAACAGAATTTTTGCAGCATGCACTGTGCTTTCTTAAATTCACTCTTTAAAGAGCATCTTTCCTTTTATCTTGTTGACGCAAAGAGGACGTGAAGGTCAAATTATTGGGTAAGTACAATGAGTTAAAACTGTATCATTTCATTTTCCAAACCTTGTTTTTTTTTTCTGAACCATTTGGAAAATATACTTTTTTACCCTCCAGCATGTGTTGCCAAGGTTACAGACCAACCACCAATCAATTGTGAGCATGAGCAACATGCCGTCTCTACCTGATGGAAGAAGACTGTTAAAGTGCCGTCCCTCACAGCACAGAGTGTGCTACAGTTCAGTGTGAACCAACACACACATACATATACACCAGAGAGAGACTGGACCACTGCTGTTCAGTAAACTCACCATGTTATGTTGTCTCCTCCTTCATTTTTTCCCCTCCATGAGCCCCAAGAATACTAAATACAGGAACGAGAGCATCCACTAACCGGCTGTAAATTCTCCCTTTGGCTTCCCCTGTGGCTGTTTACCATATACACTAATTACATGTTGGTCCACCATAAACTGTGCTTCCTTATCGTGGCTTTCTCCGTGTCTTAAATATTTCCCATGTTTAATTGTGTTTACATTGAGCTGTTTTAGGTGCCAAATCATAAGTATGCAGGAAGCCTTCATTAAGTTGCAAATCAGAACTAGACTTGAGGAGATGTGTTTTCTGCTGAGTGATGATGATGTGCCGTGGTGTTATCATTCTGCTAGCCCCATCCCGTCACTCCAGAGAGTGAACAGGAAACCAAAAAGTTGTTTTTCAATACCCCAACAACACAGGAGGATTTATAGCCAACAATATGAATGCTGAGTTCACTTGAAATTGAAGAACGGTAAAGGAGTGCCTGGCAAAACAAAAATCAATTCCTTTAAACCAAACCAGGAAGACAAACAAAAAACAGGAAAAGGCAGAAAAAGAAAGATGAATAAAAAGAAGTAAAAACGAGGTGGGAGATTAAAAAGCTGCATCACATGAGAACTGCTTAGCAGTGAATTGACTTTCTTCTAACCCTGAAATGCTTCCACATGAAGTAGATTGTTCATACAGCAGTCTAAAAAAACGCATTGAATGCAAAAAGTTTGTTTTTCTGTTTTTTATTCATCCCTCAATTTTCATTTCGTTTAGGGGCAGCTGTAGCTCAGAAGGTCAGTGGCTCGAACCGTGGCTCCTCCAGCGAGGATGTCAAAGTATCCTTGGGCAAGATGAATCCCAAATTGGCCCTGATGCATCTATTGGAGTGTGAGAGGGTGTGTAAATCTTAGACAAAAGCGCTCGAAGGAATAAAATGAAGTGCTATGGGGTGAATGAGACTTGTGGAAGGCAGCAGTTTGAGCACACAGCTGGAGCAGAAAAGTACTATGCGTGTACCAGTCCACTTTATTAACGACTAATGTAAAAATATGCAGTGTTTATAATTAGGGAAGAGCCATAATTCTAGCTGACTGTTCGCACCTGTTACTTGTTGATTATTAATGATTTTTTTTGCTAATTTGTAAATGGTTATTATATTGAAGAACATTTACCACTTTGTTTGCAGCATTTAAGTGTATCAGTAACACTGATATGAGGCCTCATTTTCAGTACTGTACAAAAGTCTTAAGCTACCCCTCATTTTTTATATTTTGCCAAATTAAAGAACATTTTCAGAAAGAAGCTGATTGAATTGGGGTCTTGCCAGCCTGTCATTGTGAGATGAGGCCTTGGTTTACTTTGAAATCCATCTATAAGTTTCAGTTTATCCACCCATCATTTATTTGCCTTTTGGTTTCAAGGAGCCAGACTTTATTGCAATTCTTAAAGTGGTCTTTACTGGGTTTCCTGAAGGGCAAAGGTTTTCTTTTGACATTGGCAGCTTTTTCACTCATTGTACCATTTTTAGAAGATTTTCTTTGCCTGTGTTTTGTTTGCTTGTTAAGTTACTTAACCTTAATCTATGAATCACTCAAGAATAAATAAGGCACCTTGTTCAAGGACTGAATCCGTTTAGTGTGTAACAGACACTTAAATTGTATCTTAGTCACTCTGTTACTTGTCACAAAAACACACAATTTATTTCCATTCTTTAGTTGAACCTAGGAAAAATGCCAAAGATCAAACAGTTGGACAGGCATAAAATACTAGTGATTCCCAAAGAGGTATTAGCTGAAAACCTGGCATATATTGTCATGGTGTGCAGTGGGTTCTTAAAATTTTTTGATGAAAGTTGTAGAGGACGAACAATGACGCAGCAGGACTAAAAATCTACAGTAGAACAATATAAGAAAGTCCGAGAGATGCATCTGACCCTTCAGTTGGTCTACTTACTGTTCAGTTAAGCTTCAGCAGAAATGGTCTCAGCTGAGGGATTTCTATCGATTTTTTTATATATAAATGTATTTTGCCCAAAATTCCAGAATCTTAGGTGAAACGTCACAAAATTTCGACAACCACCAAACAGCTAAAACAGTAAATGAGAGCAGGTACATGGCTTCTGCACAAAGAGGTAAACACAAAGCCCGACGGCACGGACATGGTCGGGGCTGAAAGCCGACAGCTCGCTGATTCTGATGTTTCGGCGGGTCCGCGCTTTGTGTTTACGCCCTTTTTGCGCTGATTCTAAAGCTGTTAGTTTTATCTCTCTCCAAACAATATTGACCGAACCAGCAGCAAAAGAAGATCCAAACTAAGCTTCACATAAACATCATCATGGACTCCCTCTTACTTTTGCTGTTTTGCTTCCACCACAATAAAATCACACTTCATGCACAGCTCTCTCTCTCTTTCTCAGTGTACTTCAAGAACAGTTTCCCGTCTATCCCCGAAATCTGTTTTCTGCATTATTCGCTTGTTGTTATGCACAAGACTACCGTTATTTACAACGCTGTCGGCCGATGGTTTTTTTTCCTTTTACTTACTTCCGAAAACAAAATCTAATTTCTGTCGTTCAATAGGCTACTGAACAAATTTAAACTTTTTAAAATTATACAAAATGCAAAACGCTTAGCCGTGTCTCTAATAAAACTGCTGTAACTTCAGAGGTAATGTTCATAAGTTGATTAATGGTTTTCTTTCATTTTTGATGTACTGCAGAATATTTTTATAAAATCCCAGGCCAGGAAAATCACCTTCATGTTTTTCTGTGTTTTATCTTCAGCTACTTTGACACAAAGGCATCTGCTGTGATGCTCACACCTTTGATAAAGTCTGGAAAGTGTCAGCTTCCTTTTTATAGATACAAAAATATGTAAATGTACTGATCTGAATTATAATATTTCTGACAGTCTGAGGCAAAATTTCCCAGATTCAAATCGAATTGAATCGAATTGAATCAAATCGTGGATCGAATTGATTCAGGACCTTGTAAATCGGAATCGAATTGATTCTAGAAATCAGTGACGATACCCAGCCCTAATCTGGGCGCTACAGCTTTAAGCAGCTGCGCGCGCTCCCGCGGACGGCAATCACTTTCTTGCAGATGATCACTTTTTGGCACAACACCTGGAGCTAAGGGGGGCAAAACAATCGCATGAATGCTGCTGTTTGACCGAGGAAGAATAAAGTAGTCGTGGTAAGCCAATCACATGACCACTTCAAGATGACAAAGCAACAAGGTGATATATACCAGTTTTTAAATTGTGTTGATAGGCCACGTAAAACCAGAGTCATGATAAACAATATATACACGGCGTTTTTTCTGGAATAATTTCGACAGCGCTAGCAAGCACTCTCTGCTTATGACCAAAAATAAATAAATAAATAAAACAAAACAAAAAACAGTCCTTTCGTGTTGGTGAGAAAATATACAATGTCAACCAATCAAAAAATTATATGGCAACATGAAATTTGATTGTTTAGGAAGAGGGGGAAGTTTTAGCAGTGACGGCGAGAGAGAGAGAGAGATCGAAAAAAAGAGAGAGCGCGCGAGTTTTGAGATGTGACAGATTTGTGACGTTTAGCGTGTGTGGAGTGTGTAGTTACTGTGTTGTCTTGTGTAGTTAATGTTTAGTGTAGTGTATAGTTTTGTGTTGTGTGTCAGAACAATGAGGCGACAGCTGAATGTTACAGGTGATGCCAAAAAGCAACCAAAGGCAGATTACAGTGTAAACGCTGTCTCCAGGTAGAAAACAGGAGGAGTGATACATCTCCTGTTGTCAGAGCTGCAGGTATCAGGCTGTGATGTTCTCCTTTATAGTGGACAGAAATAATGTTTTTGGAGTGGCACAAATAATTTGTGTGGCATCTTATTTAATGAAAACACCTGATTGTTCTGTAAATAGTTTGAAATAGTTATAAAAAAAAGGTGAAAGGTATGGCTGCAAATACCTTTGCTTGCAAAACTTGTGCGTATGATTTTAAACGTTATATTAAATTTAATTTGCATTTAAAGTTATGAAATTTGATTCATTAAACATGTTTGTGGTTGTTACAGTAAAAAATATAACTTTTTCTACTTGGATTTTATGTTTTTTTTGTCAGATTTTAGATCAGTGGTGTAAATATAGTATATCAAAATGCAAACATAACTGTAAATTCAGACATGTGAGGTTTATAATTAATTACTTTTTCAAAGTAACTTGCCCAACACTGAAAACATGGTGGAGGTTCTGTAATGGTTTGGGGTTGCATTTCATCCAGTCGTGTTGGAGATCTGGTCAAAACTGATGGAAATATTAATGCACAAAAGTATGATCAGATTTTGACCAACCATGTAATACCAAGTTTTATCTGACTGGCAAGTACTTCATTTTTCAGCATGACAACAATCTCAAACACACTGCCACTC
This sequence comes from Perissodus microlepis, assembly GCF_051167445.1. Classification (NCBI taxonomy): domain Eukaryota; kingdom Metazoa; phylum Chordata; class Actinopteri; order Cichliformes; family Cichlidae; genus Perissodus; species Perissodus microlepis. Next base: position 10,147,598 of record NC_140465.1, read on the forward strand.
CAGTAAAAGCATTCCTGAATAGAAAAAACACCATCAGTCATGTATGCCTCCTCACCGCTGAGCTTCTTAGACTTGTAGAAACTCTGTTTTTGCCTTAAGTTACTTCCATGTATGTTTGCATATCACTAAACTGCTACATGCATTTCTGATTTTCCTAGCAATATAAAGAAATGGGTGGCTAAAAGTACTGCATATTATTGACCTTTCCTTCCACCTTCAGTTTGTTTGTTTGTTTAGTTGCTTCATTGTAAGCTCTTCTGCACAGGACTTTTTAATGCTAAAATCTGTGCTTTTCATTTGAACTCTCTGATGTTCATGCAACATTAACTTAAAATGACCCTTACTTGTTTTAGATTGAACTTGATTGAAACTACACATGAAAGCCCACGGGTTTACATACTGAACTTGGACAATCTATTGCATATCTTTTTTTTTATTTTAAAAAAGCCCCTTTCACTCAATAATTTCCATGTTGTTACATTACAAACATCATTCTGCGTATTGAACTTCCAGTGTAACCTTCAACAGTCAGAATGATCTTTTATGTGTGTGTTTATGTGTGTTCTAAAGGAGACAAAAATTGTCTGTGCTCACATCCGTGCATCTTATTTTACAACAGATTATTGTTTGAAAGCCAATCATGCTCTAATATAATGTATATTGAAACCTTCAGTGAAGAAATAGGTACAGTGATTGAACATAGAGAGAACGCTGCCATTTTTGGGTGTATCACTGCTGTGGATTAAAAATGTATTTATAAACGATGTACATGTAGTGGACATGTAATGTTACCTTTGTTTTGAGATCAGCTACTACATATGTATATATAATATGTAAGGATTGAGGTTTTAGAAAAATAATTACAAAAAACTACATAGATGTCGATAATCATGGTACCTTAGGCATGTATTTTTTTTCATGGCCTTGTTGTTGGCACTCTTTCTTATTTTGCACTCCCTAGCATGCTCAACCATTCTGTTCTGTTCGTTGAGCCTTGGACGAGGAGTATTCACAGTCACCAACAACTGCTTCAAGTTATAATTTTAAGTATCTTTCGCCATTCTTTAGCTTCAAAATAAATTTGTCAGCCAGAGAGAGTGCTAAAACATATCAGCATATCAGCAAACTGAAGCAGTGGTGCAGGGCTGTGGTAAAAAGTATATTGGTATAGTTATTCCACCGCACAGACCACCTGATGTGGAAGAGTCACCATCTCTTAAAAAGGCACTTTCTCATAATCTTAATTAACATCTTGACAGCTTCTCATCTTGCAATAAAAGTAAAAATTTAATGAGCAGTGACTATGAAATACATCTTATTAACGTTCATGCTTTAATTTATTATTGCCATCAGTATATTTTTCACTGTATGAGAACAACAATGGCTCAAGAAAACCTCAGAAAGCGCTCTTAATGACATGTCTTTACACCAGTAGCACAAAGAAAAAATAGACAGTCCCAAGCCCAGTGGGAACACAGACACTACATGTACACGGCTGTGCACCGGCCAGGACATCTGGCTGTGACCTTGACCAATGGAGAAGAGGGATCTCTGGGCTGGGATCCATGCATCACTCTCTGGTGACCACTGACCTCCAACAGTCGTTTTACTTAACTGCTCTCTGTGCAGTCGTCAGCATAGAGGGTATAACCTTTGTTCCAACATCAGCAAACTTTACTCCTCCTCTGTGATGGTTGGGGAGTGAAGGGGGGGGGGACTTATGCTGGGCCACTGTCCGAAATCCTCCTTGGTGGCCATCCATTAATTTTCAGATCCATCTGTTTACAAGATGAAGGCGCTGAATGTGATTTAAAGAACCATTACAAATTAAAACCATCCTCACATATTACCATAAAATAGCTGCATTAGGGTGTCAGCGATAACAGATGGTCTTCGAATAATCAACCCACGGACAGGAGGGGTGTTTGATTCAAGATGTCAGCGATGTAGCAAGCTGGAGTCTTTAGCTTTGATAGACAAACAACTGAGAATGGGACTTGAATTGATTGAAAAACATGAAGCGATGGACCTTTTTACAAGTGCATCTGTCAGATCACTGTTAGCGGGTTCGGTGATGGATTGAACTTGCTGACACGTCCCTACGACGTAGAAGAATGTTTGAACACCTTGACGAATGAGGAAGAGAATTGATCCCTTTCTGTGTCAAAATGTGAATACGTGTCTGTAGGTTCAATGAATAGTTAATGTTAGTCCCTTGGTAGACTTTTATAAAATTAATCACAGCAAAAACGGCAGCTTTCTGTTTCGTGATCTATCTGTAATGCGACGGCATCCGGTATTTTGAGTTTGTGTGTGTTTTTCCCTTTATCTAAGTTAACCAGTGCTCTTCAAGTGCTTTGAATATTCACCTATTAACAAAAGAAAGGTCCAATCAATCATCCATTCATATAATCATGCACACAAGCAAACAGTCGATCAAATTGTCCCCCTCTCATGTTCAAAGAATTAGAAGGACCCGCTTTCATCTTAATGAGACGGAGTTATAAATGCCAGTATTTTGCCACAGTGAAGCACTGGAAGGGTCACAGGAGCATGAAACAAATGAAGCAATTGTATAATTATGCAAGGATTGAGACTTGAACCCCTGAACCTGAGGTCAGCTTCAGATAGTCATTATTCTACATTAATCTTTGCCCCTCTCTGAAAAGAGAGAGCCAAGATTTGATTAGCTATTCAGAAAATATTGTTTAGCTTTCTAATCATAGCTTTAGTGAATTTCTGAATTTGTAATGGACACCCTGGCACAGCAGCACCTGCAGACCAAAAGTCCAGGGTCTCCATATTTTTATTCTCAGCACGTGTTTTAAAACTCAAATTAATTCTCATAAATGCTGCAAACTATTTTTCTATGATGCGCCTCCATTTCACCAGTCAACTGAAACTGGAAACCTCACAGTTACAAGTACAAACATGCATAAAAGCCTAACGCAGAAATACTGGCAGGTGCTGGGCCGGTATTACAGAGTAATGCTGGTTAAAACTACTCCATTTATGACATAACTGGCATTAAATTACAGTATTTAATAACTTCCACTCACTATCAGTACTCTATTTTACAAGCAATGCATTATCTAAATATTTAATTTCCATGTGTCTTAACTTAAATGTGCAGTAAGTGTAACTCTGTGGTTCTGTCTGTGAACGTGTATATTTTTATTTCCATTTCTTTATGTGGGTAAAAATCCGACTGCTGCTCCCACACAGGTGACATAGATCTTGCTGTGGGTCCCTTCTCTCAGCTCACTGTGGACTTGTTACTCTGATAGTGAGACCAAGGAAGGTGATGCCATGTTGCATAAAAAGCTGAGAGAAGTGGTTAGAGAAGGAAGAAAACTACAGTGACCTTTAAACCTCAGCTCAGGGTCAGATGCTTTTCCTTGCAGGTTACAGGTTAGAGCCTAATCACATCATCAGTGCTGTGAGAGCTCAGTGGGATGTGACAACAGTGTAGGAGAAAATGTTCTTCGCAATCATTATCTTCACTCCCCCCTCCTGGAAAAAAACATCTTTTTTTGACCCAGGAGGATTTCAGTGTTTGTTAGTCTTGCCTTGTGTGCGTTATAGCAAGAGAAAGATGTTTTTGTTGTACAGTACACTCTAATATGCTCCTTCTGTCCATACCCTCGAGCTCTATCTGCAGCAGGTTCGTGTCTTGGCAACCACATACAATTACAGTAGCAGGGGGTCTGTGAAGCAGTGAGACCTGAACTGTGGGAGCTGAGATTTTATAACGGGAAGACTTTGCTGTTCTTGGGTGTCATCAGGTTGGACTTTGCTGTCCATGCAACCACGTGTAGTAGTCAGTCCTCACTGGCAATTTTTTTGTAGGACAATCTTTGCCAACAAGGATGTACTTTGTTTGGAAAACAACCACCTTCCTGCTTACATTGACACCAGCCGTGCTTGTGAGAAGATGCTATTGATTTAAGAGTGTATCAAAGTATCCATGTTAATCTACTGTGTTTACTAAAAAAAGATTTTATTCAATTCACAAAGTATGTGAAAAAAAGAGAAAACTTCAGCACTTACTGTCCCTTCCCTCAGGTAGTCCCCCCCAGGATGTATCTCTAATGTACCATGACAACCTGTTATGCTCGACTCTACACGCCTGCAGCCAAACAGAAGGGTTCATTCCCCACCAGTGATCAGCAGCGAGCGGGCATCTGGGTGCGTCTCCCGCTGAATGAGTGTACCGCTACAGCGGCGACACGACAATACACACGTATGCATAATTAGGCGTCAGCATGCATGTGTTTATTAAATGGGTGCATGTGTAAGTGTGTACTCGGGTGCTGCGGCTGAGGGCTTACTCGTCTCATACACGGGGATAAAGGCAGCGGTGCAGTGATGAGCTCCTAATCTGAGTGCATGTGATTGGTCCGGTGAGGCTGGAGAGATATGAGCGTTTGACTTGTTAAAAGGGATGTTCTTCACTTGGAGCTTCGTTGGCCCTGACATAACTGGGACATAATTCTCCTTGTCAAAACTAATAATCAATTCCCACTATGAGGATAATCTGACAGTAGACCCCCAGTGAGCGTGACGCAAGCTGTCCTCACTTCCCCATATATTATTAACAGCCACAACGGTTACCAGTAGCAACTGAGATAACCCCATGTAGCCCCTCTCCACAAGTCAGTAAACACTTGACAATGGGACTGATCTTCACTGTGGGCTTTGATGCTGGAGTTTGACGCTAATGACCAATAATACAGAGCGCCAGAGAGACTGCCTGTTTCTGCAAATTTGGCTAAAAATAAGGAAGTGTTCATTCCTCCGGGCTTTGTATGTGTGTCCAGACTAAATGACCTCTAAAGGTTTTGACTTATTATATCAGAACACTAGCCGTTCTTTTTATATGTTATTGTATTTTTTGGGGATTTTTTTTTTGTGGATATATAACCTGTGTATGGTACAGTGACAGCAGGTGTCCCCCAGGGGGTGGCAAGATGAGCAACATCGTTCCTCAACTGGATGGAACATTAATAACATGAGGACCTGGGGAGAAAACTCCATCTGGGCCAGGCTGGTGCAATGCTGAAGGGACAGGCCACTGACTCCACAAGTCTATAATCCCTCACATAGTGCACTGGAAGCCCGCTGGGGCAAGTTGACAAACACGCAACTTTTCCAGATAATCGACACCCTTGAACGAAGTGACCTCCTCCTTCCAGTGTCACACTTGAAAAAGAAATAAAAAGCTCAATTTAATGGTGTTTGTTTGTCAGAACCTGACACTTTTGACTGCAAATGAGCTCTCATGAATAATCACATAATTATTTTGCGTGCCCTTCAGCCTTTATCCCCTGGTAGGTGTTAAATAAATAACACTGAGCCGGATTCACTTTCAAGCAGGTGAAAATTATCCAAGTAGGGAGGCGAGGCAAGATAAAGGAAGTAAAATTATTAAAAGGTCAGGTCACTACCACTCAAAAGGGGCAGCGATGCTCAATATTGTAGCAGTGCAGCTCAGTGACTTGTCATTTCCATTTTTTATCACTACCTCTTCTGTAAGTGCTTGTTAATCAATACACTAACAACAAGGATTCTCTCACTGTGGGAGCTTGAAGCACAGAGGCATGAAGTGTTTACACCAGCCCCTCTTCTTCACCCCTGTGTCTCAGTCTGTACTTTTTTAAAAAAGCAAAAATTATATCTTTGTCCAGCTTTGGTGGAAAACTTCTTTGGATTTCCTCATCTAAAAAAAAAAAACAACTACTACAAAAAACCTCCCCCAAAAACCTGAAGTTGTATTCACATTTTACACTGCATTCAGCTAACATTTTTTATCTTAAGGTCTAGGGTGTAATTTGTAGTTGCCGATAACGAAAGGTCTCAGTCTGACATTAAGGTTTTCAGGTATTGTACGCTGCAGGCCTTGGATAGGAAAAAAAGGGAAAGAATCTGCATTAATATAAAATGATTGCCTTGTCTGCTAGATGCTGCAGAGGAGTGGCTCCATTTCATATCCAAAGATCTTTCCGAGTTTCAGCTGTGGCTGACTAATCTTGTGAGGCCCACTGTCCATGCCTGTCTGGCCCCCCTTTGTAATTTAATGAAGATATTTTGGTGTCACTTCTTTGCGGGAGGGCAGACACATGACTTTGATCGTAAATGAAGGTGAAGGTGAAAAGATCGAAACTGAGGAGCCACAAATGAGCTGCGTTGAATTAAGGGGCATCACAGTTCTGTCTCAGCAGACTTGTGATTTCCTGTCAGCTTTTTCCCCCTTTTTCTCTCCATGGAGCTGCCGATGCCTGATTGTTTTTCTCGACTGAGGTAATTCAAGTGCACTAGCCTGGAGCTTCCCTGACTTCTGTTTATTAGTCATTCATTTCTGAGATGCCTTGGGCAATGCGATCTGCAAATTTCTCTCCATTTAGGAGTTCTGCAGGCCAACTGGATCATCGTCCAGCTCCCGCGATGCCCAGCAGCACTGAAATGCCACACATGTAGGACACATGCTCTCTGTACTGTCTCTGGATGTCATTTATACTGGGAGAGCGCAGGTAGTAGTATATCTGCTAGAACAGGTATCAGATGGACAAGGACTGTCTCTCAGAGGAGCATTTATAGATAAGTTTAAAACACGTTAGATGTTCTCACCATCCACACAGGAGGGTTTGTTGCGTGTCGTTCCGGCCACTTTCCCCGGTAAACAGGAGCACTTGACTGTCTGAGAGCGCTCCTCGATACGATTCTTGTTACAGCATCGGTGGGCAGCAATCACCTCGCACGTACCACCCTCTGGAGAGAGATTGAAAAGACACCCTGTCAGTAAATGTGAGATGTTAATAAGAAACGTTTAACAGTAAACTATCTGAAGCAACCATGTAATAAGTGTCCTTAACTCACTGCAGTTTGAACTTAAAATCACAAACGGGCAACAACAATGCAGATAAAAGATGGACATTCTGTGTAGGGAGCAGCAATACAATCACTGGGTACTTCTACCATAAGTATATGAAGCAAATTAGCCCTCAAGGCATCTCAATAACGCCAACTAATTGCCTCTTACTTGGTGCTGACTGTTCTCACTTCATACCAATCAGCACATGATTGACTCTGATGCCAATAGGCAATAGTACACTAAAGCGTTAACTCCAAAGTATAGGTGATATCAGTCGTGACAACTGCTGAACAATAGGTCCCAGTCTGACAAAGGGGTATGTCTGTGGAAAGTGAAGGTGCTAAGCACATATAGCAATAGTAGGTCAAAATAACAATAGGGAGGCTGAGGGGGTGATGGACCTGAGGGACATCCTAAAATGAGTGAGACAGACAGAAAGAGAAAGCTAGAGGACAAGGTGTGTCTGGATACCAGGGACTTGGCATACCGGTGAGTAATGAGAGAGCCACTGGAAGTGCCCCCTTCACACAATTATAAAGCGTGGGGCTAATGCAGCCAGCGGAGCTGCAGGAGAGAGGCCCTCTATCACTGCTCTCCCTTTTCCTTACGCCCCAGGAAAAACTCTTTATCTTCTTTTGACAGGCACCACAACAGACACCAGCGTCCAGCAATTAAACTGGAGCTCATCCCAGGACAAGGGGAGAGGAGAGGAGAGTTTAACTTATTCTCTCCAATATCCAGAATAGAACAGATAGAGTGCAGAAAGAGAGGGAGACAACCAAATGCCACGTTTAATCTTGTCTGTGCATTATTTTTGTGGCGATATGGCTTTTTAAAGAGGACATCCTGCTGTGCTCAGACAATGCACTTGCTTCTGCTGGCATGACAATCACCGGTGTGTGCGTGTCTCTGGCCGGGCTGGTTGTGCAAATGTTTGAAATGGCTCGGGCAATGAATTACAGAACTGAGTTCCCAGCAGCCTAGACAAGTTTGGCAACAGTTTTCTTCTCCCATTCCCATCAATGTCTGCCTCGGCCAGACCAAAGGCCGATGAGATCTGGATTAAAAGGCAAACATTTGCAATCCTGCTGGACCGCGCTGTCGTGCAGAATTAATGTCACTCTCTCCGTGCTTGTTGTCTTGATATTTCTAGGCAGGAGGAAGCAGAACACAGACTATAAAAGTGAGGAGAACAATCCCTCGAGTCTGCTAAAACCCCAATCCTCACAATGTGTTGCCTTGTTGAATATTTTAGCGAGAGTTTCCTGACCTGCGGACTTACTTTTAAGTCAAAGCAGATCGCTAGATAAGAGAGGATTTAATGTTGCATCATAGAATATTGAATTGGCCTGAATCCCCACACCAATAATACGATACATGATCTGCAGGTTAGCACTACCAGACTTTCAATGGAAAACCTCTGACAAGGTACTACCAAAGTAAACCCTAACATATTCGCATCTCTTATTTGAATGTGATGAGAATGATCTTGATCTGTGTCGCTGGACTTAGTTGTTCAGTGGAAGTACAGTTAAAATTCATTGTTTCTCCACTTTGTGACTCTGTTAGGTAAGAAAATGGACCAGTTATCCCAAATGGTAATACGGTTTCATTTAATCATGGAAGGGTGTACATTCTAGGACTCTCAAACCCCGCCCAAAAAAACTAAACCAATACAAAACAAACAAACAAATTGAGCACTTGAAGAGGGAAGAAAGTCTGAAATAAATAATAGCACAACATCAAGGAGAGCCATGAACCTGCAAGACCACAGGACCCACAAAGCAGGATTTGGCCTTAGTGAGGTAATGTTAGATTAACTCTGGGTTTTCAGTATCATGTAGCTGGTTTACTTTACATCGCCATGGTAACTTGTGCTCTGCTCCAGCACAGATTAGGGATTAACAGGTCCAAAATCCCAACCTAAGGACAAAACAGTTCTTTAGAAAACAATGGCATCATCATTCCCGGAAGATCAATCCTAGCAAGAAGGTCTAAAGGATCTACAGTTTTTGTCTTCCCTGATGAGGATCAGTAATAAATACAGATTATTAGCAGGAACCCCATTCCCTGTGCATGTGTGCAAGGTTTTTTTTCATGTTGGCTGCAAATACAATTTTATTGTTCCATAAGACTTAATGTATGATCCTAAAACAGAAGTATTTTTACTTTTCGTCCTTAATTGAAATTTGCAGGTAGATCCTACCCTTGAATTCTGTTTTTATAGATTATTTAGTCTTTACTTTCTCTCAGGCTGTTCAACATCACTGCAGCTGAAAGAATAAGAACTAAATCTGTAGGCCTATTATGCAGAATGGAATAACAATTTTAATCTGTAAAATTCAATCTGATAACCACCTTTTTGTGTCTGCTTATCCCAACTGCCAAGTGAAGCCAAATGAAAGACATCCTGTTGATGTTGAACTTTGCTTTTGTACAAGTTACAGTTCAGTTTAGGAAGTCAGCAGCAGCAGAGATTAAGTCGCATAATGAGATCATGAAGGCAGCTTTTATACAAATGGAATGTATATATAGTTATAGAGTATTTAAAAGTAGAATGGGAGGGAGAGCCTTCAGTTTTCAGGCCTCTCTTCTGTGGAACCAGCTTCCAGTTTGGATTCGGGAGACAGACACTATCTCTACTTTTAAGATTAAGCTTAAAACTTTCCTTTTTGCTAAAGCATATAGTTAGGGCTGGACCAGGTGACCCTGAATGCCCTGAAAAACGCCTTGAGGCGACTGTTGTTGTGATTTGGCGCTATACAAATAAAATTGAATTGAATTGAATATGGTTACTATTTAGCTGACTAAACAGACAGAGTGCCAATGAACCAACAATTTTGGTCATAGATTAAAAAAACAGCTGGACGTGAACTGTTGCAGAGTGCCAATCTAAATGTTGTAAGCTGTCTTTGTAGACTTTAAACTGTCATACCCATGCAAGTCAGCTATAATCATACATACTTGGTTTTGAATGACCAATGAGGAAGTGCTGTATGATCATATTTTTACATTTTGTCTTTGGGATTGTTTAGAAAAGTCCAGCCCTGGACAGATGTTGGAAAGAATCATCTTGACAGCTGTTTCACCATGAGGGCAGGATGCATTAGAAACTTTTGCCCAACTAATTAGTTGATGAATTTTGAAGATATGTTAACTCAGATAAAAATCTGAGCATTGTCAATTGCTCGTAATAGAAATCCATAGTGTAGTATATAACAGGCTTTTGGCTCTCACAGTTGTTTTGCACCTTCCGTAAAATAAATTAAAAAGTAATTGTTGTCTGGAAGGACAGTGCATTACTGTGATTTTTTTTAAATGCGGTACATAAAATATAGTATGACTGACAAAATTACCAGCAATACAGCGAAGGCATTTGATTGACAAAGCAAAGCAAAACAAAAAGGAAAACAGACAAAAACAAAATGACAACAACTGATGTTGGTGAAATATGGCTGTGTGTTTTAGACCTGTGAAAGAACATAAGACATTTAGTGTTTTATGTTTACCATATTCATTTCTAAGAGAACATACTGAACAAACATCCCTAACATGCACACAAGCATGTTTTGGTGCGATTCCCAGCAATCCCCCAGCTCAACAGTAAGCATGATCACGATGAAGCATCTGGTATGTGGAGGAAAGAGCAGCTTCATTACTCTTCTGGTCCAGTCACTAGTGCCACTTAGACAACAAATGGCCATTTGGACAAGCCATATTGCCATTCAGGTAACTAAGAGCTCAGAGTGAGGTTAATGACCATCTATTATCGTCATATAAATTTGGTGGTTTGTGTCTTGATGTATATATTGTGTGGTATTTCATAACAGATTTATTCTGCTCACGTGCACAGTAGTAATCAGTGTGTGTTCTGGTGCAATGTGGGATCAGAACAGCTTAAGACTGTGGTTGTGATGGATGCAGTGCTTGGAGCCTGTCAGGCAACTAAAGGGGTTAAAACAAACTGCAAAGATGGAGTGGGTGGCAGTGCACTCTAGCCTTTGGTGAAGGAAGGTGAAGGGTATCGATGGGACCATTGACCGGTCATTTTTCTCTCGGCAGCCTACAGTGACAGCAGTCATTAAATGAGTGGACGAGGTGATTATGCTTAAGGAAATCAATGCTTCATTGTTTTCAGCTTAGCCCAATGGCCAATTAGGAGGTGTTAATGAAAGAAGGCTGTAAAAAGTAGAGATATATATGAGAAGTAGGAATGAGAGTGCAAGATAAGAAGGCATAGATCATATCAAATATTTCCTCTGGTTATCAAAGTTTATGTTTGTGGAAACCACTCTGAACTTAACTATAAAATAACTTTTTACAGATATACGGTATAAATGCACCAAGTTAGTACATCAGATATTCTTTTCAGCGAGAAGCTATAGTTTAGAGAATGACTCCTACTGTGTATTCTGTGTTATAAGTCATGAGCAGCCTTAATGCTTCTAAAATAACTAGTGTCTTTAAGACTATATTATATATAATATAGATATAGTCTTATATATATATATATATATAAGACTATATCCCACCCACTCCATGACATGCTGATCAGTCACAGGAGCTCGTTCAGTGAGAGACTGAGATTACCGAAAAGCACCACTGAACGACACAGGAAATCTTTCCTGCCTGTGGCCATCTCCCTGTACAACGCATCCACTTAACACACTGGTTACTGCTACAACTACACGTTTCTTTTCCAGCTATTTATTAATGAGTGACTTATGTATATATATATATGTATATATTGTACTATTCTTAGTTAGCGTATTGTCTGTCTTGTCTTAATGTTGGTTTATGTTGGTTTATAATGGAGCACTGTAACAAAAAAATAATTTCCCCCAGGGATCAATAAAGTATTCTGATTCTGATTCTGATATTAGAGTATGGTGTTTAGTGTTAATCAAGCCTAAACCTTTTCATTAGTCTGGTTTAACCTGAGTTTCTAATGCTTGTGTAATGTTACAGTGCCAGAAATAATCCACAAGTAAAAACCGGTCAAAACTGACTCCCTGTTTACTTTCTGCAGAAATGGACTGTGGGTTGCATCATCTGTCAAACAGCATAAAATTACTCCTGTCACAGATGAAGACCTCAAGCTTACTGCTGGAGGAAATAATTTTTACTATCTCATATCGCCTGTTATGAGATATTGTAATTATTTCCCTGATGGACAAATTAATAATTGGGGATTATAAATTGTACTTTATTAGTTATATTTCATGTTCAATTTCAGAAGAGAAAAGACTTTAAGGATGGGTACTCTCTTGGTTTAGAGGGCGTATGGCTGTCTGATATAAGCCAAAAAATACATATAAATCAATCACATTTTGTTATCTTAGGCTGAATGGTAATAAATTATATAATGGTATAAATGTAGGTATTTTTCTACCAAGTAGAGTTTTTTTGTCCATTTTGGTGGGAACTCAAAGCCATATGTGAGATGCTACAATCTTTAAGACAGGGAAACATTAAAAACGGAAAAACAAACTTTCCTCTAGGTTTGTGGACCATTCAGGTGCCGAGTTTGCAGCAGTGAAACGGTGTCTTCACAAAGTCAGGATATAGATGCAAATCAGCCAAATCATATTTTTATCTTTTCAGTGCTCCCTATTCTGTTCTTTATTCATATTCTTACTCTCTTCTTTCAAACTAAATACATGTCATTTTTAATTCAGGGCACAATATATACTAAATGTTGTTTTCCACAGCAGCAACTGTAACATTAGCTAGTTGGGTCCATACAGGCAGCTTTCATTTGGGGGTGTTTGTAACAGTCTGTTATGTGGCATGTACAACACAGGGTTACAAGAAAATGTAACCCTGAAAATGTCCACATGTCTAAGCTTTTTGAACAGGTGGTGTCGAAAATTACACTCATCAGGTTTTTACATGAAAGGTTAATGCACTTAGAAAGCCAAGTCTAATTGTGGAGGGCGCAGAGGTGTGGACCCAAAGGCAGGACGCTGGAGGCAGGATCAAATTGACTCATAGCTCACAGTAAAAACTGTCACAGTAAAACAGAAAATGAACAAATAATAACTGACACAAGTAGACATGAAAGATGAAAATAAATATTCACAATGAAAGAATGTGCAATGGAAAGGCAAAGTGAAACGCAGCGGGAACTAAATATTAATTTTGAACTGGATAAAACAAAAACAGAAACTAAAACTCAAATATGACAAGAAACAGAGACAACAGGAACAAGAATTCATTATCATTCAATTAGCAAGTCTTCTTTTCCATCCACCCTGTGTGTGCCTGACAGAGGTGGAAAAGATTACACTAAAAAAATGGCACCTAACACAGACAACATTTACCTTACTATAATGATCGCAGCGTATGGATGTGTATATATCTGGTGGGCCAGTATGAATGAAACTTTGAGCAAACATCATCACACATACAGCCATTATTAACATCTATGTTTTTAAAAGTATTTAAATATGACAGAAACATAGCTTAACAGATGGCAATTCATTCTTTCATTCATTCAATGCGTTCATTCATGGCCTATATCAGGGTCACGGGGGGGCTGGAGCCTATCCCAGCTACCAAAGGGCAAGAGGCAGGATCCACCCTGGACGGGTTTGTCATGGTCCCCGTACCTCGCCAGCTGACGTCAGTCAGACGCCTTGTTTGTTTATTCTCCCTCTCTCGCCTCTGCTATCTCTTTCTCTCTCGCTCTCTCCCGCTCTCTCTTTCTCCTGCCGGGGCGGAGCTCAGTGTGGGCTCCCGCCCCTGGCCCACGCACCTGGAGATGATCAGCACACCTGCCGCTGATTATGAATTAGAGGGCTCCTTAAGATGGCGGACCTGCTCTACTGAGCCATCAGCGTCAGTCGTCCTGCAATCTGCAAAGTTTAAGTCGTGAGGACGCCTGAACCTGGAGACTAACTGTTTATCTGTATGTGTAGATTCCCCCCTGGACCCATTCCCTGTGCACTGTGACTGAGCGTGAGCCAGAGTGGTGGTGGAGAGAAGAGGAGCTGTTTGCGTTTAAGGAAGCCGTGTGGAAATCTTCCCTCCCTGAACTCCTGCCCCTTTCACTCCCGGACCCTGGAACCCTGGCCCCCTTTCCCCAAACACCCTTTGTATATATATTTCACTGTGGAGAGCACTGTAAATAAATTCACTCTTGTTTGAAGGAGCTTGTGGTCTGCGCCTGAGTCTGCTTCGCTAGCCTTGACAGGGTTGGCACTCTGACACAGGGCTAACACACAAAGACAGACAACCATGCACTCTCACAGCTACAGGAAATCTGGAATCACCAATTAACCTAACCCCACTAATTACATGGCTTTGGACTGTGTGACTGTTTATTTAAAATATAAATGAATTACTATGAACGCGACAGTTTGAGGTTAAATGAGGAGTGAATTTAGATCGACAGCCAGGATGTGAATCTGGTAGGGTACAATGTGTATTACAGCTGGGACCTTAGATTACTGACCACAGAGATCAATAGATCTAGAGTGCTATGCCTCTTAAATATCTCTTTTATAATTACAGGCATGTGTTTTTTGGAGATTATCACTGGAAACACCAACATTAAAGTATGACATGTAAACATGAAACCCCGGATTTACAGATCACAGCAGGGTTTTTTTTTTTTTTTAAATGAACAGACTTCTATGTAGCTTACAAGCTAGACAATAAATATATATCTGTATATCTCACTATTATATATATATATATATATAAACATTTCATTGTTGAGTGTTTATAAGCAACAAAAGCACTAAAGGCTGTCAACTGGGAACAAAATTTAACACACTGTACTTTATGGCATTGTTGACGTAATCGGTGAAAAACATTTGAAGTGCTTTCATTTATGGATGGTATGTGTTTCTGCTGTTCTTTACAAATAACATAGTTTTGTTGCACACTATCTGACCTTTAAAAGTGTGAACAATTTTAAAGTAAGTAAACTATTTTCATTTTATTAACCATGTTTTTTGGCAGTGTGGACCTCTATCGTGTTTCCCTGTGCCAGGTCAGACGTCGAGTGAGATGCGAGACACGAGTTGCATGTAAACAAGGGCTTTAAGAAAGAAATGTATTGCAGTATCAAACTATGTGACCATAAATGTATTGAAAATATATTGATATAGTTTAAAAACATCTGTCCAATACCAAGGCTTAAAAAGGAGCCGAAATTTTGGCTGCTTTAAACCCATAGAGTAGATAGATGGATCACTGTCTTGCTGTGCATATTCTCAAGGTCACAGCAGCATGACAGCTTATTTTGCAACACCTAAAGGCTTCAAGTTCACAGGAAGAGACAGCTGCTTTCTATATTCAGAGTGACAAAGAAAGCTGGCAACTGACAGCCTTTTGATCACACTGAATTAGAAATTTTTTGACAGAAAAATTAAGGTACTTGTAACAATGTCAGCACCAGATGGAAAAAAAACCCTCTTTACACTACACCTTTGCTCAGCTGCAGTTCGACAACTGTAATCTATGCAGCGGCAAAGAGCAGTAATCACCGGCTCACCATCAGCAAAGCATTTCTGTCACCTCCTCTTTCTCAAGCTCTCTTGATCTCTCTCTTGCACTGCTTTTCTTGCTGCTACAGTTATTAAGTAATAACATATGGCCCAGTGAAGGGACACAGCAGTCCCTTAAGCTTCTCAAGGACTCATCATAACAACTTAATCAGCGCACACTTGCTGCTTCGGCTTGCGTGCCAGAGCCCCTATTTTGTTTTGTCAGGCAGGTGTTGCATCAACCACAATTTTCTTGCAGTTCTTTCATTTTCCTTAGCTTGTTGTTGTTGTTGTTGTTCACTGGTGCTTCTGGGTAACTGACAGCTGTCCACAGTCTCAGAACTTTTAATTGTCAATTTACATCTCAGGTGGCAAAAGGAATTATGGTTCCCTTTGTCAGTAAATAAATGTAGATGCATGTAGAGCTAAAATGTAAATTTGAGACCCAGTTTGCATTTATGAAGCAGAGTGAGAGCAGCATTTTAAATTAGCGCTGAAAATGATGCACATTTGGAGGACAAATTGAGACTCTTGCAGTCGCCTTATTTTTTTCCTCACAAGTGAACAAAGTTACCTTGTACTGTGAGCCAGAGAAGTCAATTCAAACCCTCACAAAGTTTTATTAAGCAGCAGTTTGTCAAGTTAGTGTCTGTCAACTTTTCTTTCAGTCAAATCATGCATAATGGAAAATGACCTCCTTTTAAAAAACAAAAAAACAAAAGCTTCTGATGCGCGGTTTTCAATCAGATGCATTTCATTAGATTTAAAAGTTCAAAGTATGCTTTGTCACGATTAGTTTTATGTTCTTTGGGAAATAAAAAAAAAGTGAGTATATTAATGACTTGTTTGAAGAAACAATGGCATCAAAGTGGCTGTGGGCCAGCTGTCCCTCTGATTATATGTTTAATGATGCTCATCAGAATTTCTTTTCGTTGCTTAAACATCAAGTTTAGTTGACTTAGGGTAACGTTTAAACACACCTTATGGAACATGTAAGTGATATGATGGGTGGTCTTTCATGGCCCTCACAATCACAGCTGGTTCCTCACCAGTATGTTGATGATTGTGCTGTTAGGAGCACTGGGAATGGTTTATACTGTAGCTGCACAGCCTTACATCCAAGGGGAGAGCAGCTACATTTAAATTAGAAATGTCTTTTACTTTTTATAATCCCAGTCATGGAACCATTTGAATGCACCTCATACTTCCATGCCTGAGCCCTAGTAACTTTCTTAGAAAACCAATAAGACTTTTACCAATGAATAATGAATAATAAAAGACAGGCTTCAAGATGTTGGAGCAGTTGGAGTATTTGCAGCTTTGGAACCTTTTATGAAGCAAAATTATAAGAAATTAATCTGAGGCATTGTTGACCATTGTTTTTCCAATCTAAAACCATTTTGACCTATGTGTCACTGATGCATCAGGAGCTGGAGTGCATTCACCATTTATCAAGTGCCCATCAGCCCCTATTGCAGTGATCCGTATAGTTTGTCTGACCTCAGCCAGTCTGAAGGCTTTTGGCTGGTTTTCACTGACCCGTCTGTGGCCTGGATTTCACTTTCCTCCTGAGGCAGCATAACCCACAGTAATGGGAGAAGACAAACAAGTGGGCATTGCAGCTATAGTCTCGCCTGGAGCTACCACAAACGTGAGGGACAGAGGGGTAGCAAACAGGGGGGGGGGGGGGGTGCTCTAGAGCTCAAGCTGACTGACAGAACCACTGACCCAGTTATACTGGAGTCACATGAATGAATGCTGTTTTTTCCCCTCTGCTGGTATGGCTTACTCCTAAGTCTAGCTATGCCCGCACAGAATACTGAATACCACTCCACCACAGGTTGAATTTACAGAAACTGTATATGGATGGAGTTTGATAAATGAGTAGAAACCTAAGGAAAAAATAGAAATAAACATATCTAATGCACTCTGCTTTAACAGACAGACATTCTTCATGCATGAGTGCACCGAAATAGGCTCCAGTTTACTGAATAGGAAAAGTATATTGCAGTAATTGCACCATTGGTGGTAATAGTCTTGACATCTTTAACAGGTAATTCCATTAGTACAAATACGAGATGCAAGGTGCATGCTGGCCATGGCACAGGTCGATTCTTAATCACTTGTATGGGTTTCCTCTCGTGGGCCTGTATGACTCCAATGCTCACATCTTTATGGTTATTAAAGTTAACGATTGCTGCGTGCCTCATTTACCAAGGCTCTATCAATACCAGTTCAGCACCATGAAATTACCCCACTCCGGAGGGAGCAGCATGACAAACCGGATTAAGAAGGGCTCTGTAATACCCTGGCATATATAACTCTCCGTGTCATGGACCGCCGCAAGAAGACCCACTGCCAAGCTCAACCCCAGCGAAGGGGGAGGGGGGTGGGTACTACAGGGATGGATGACAACCGTTATAGCCTAAATGTCAATTCAAGCTTTTATTACCCACATAGTTGTTGAGAAACGCAATGAAAACTAATAGCTGGTAGTTAAAAAAAGAAAAGGCAAAAAAATAAACTAAAATCTCAGAAGGAAACACATTAAAAGTTGTGAAAAGTTACCTCACAGATTGATGAAAAAGGGGGAAAAAGTGATTATGGTAAATATATGCAGAATGTAGCCTACTTCTGGTCTTTCAGGTGTATGCATATCTTTGGCGGATACTCTCTTACACGGTACTCATATTTTGCAAGGGCAGAGATGGTTGGCATTTCTTCACTTATACCTTGCTTATCTTATTTCCATGACAGGAGGGTGAAGCCAGAAATAGTACAGAGCTGTGCCAGAAACGCTATTGCACAAAATTTACTGTGTTTACATGCCTGTGAAAAAATGCATTGGATCAAGTCAGCAAACCTTGCTTTATCACATTGTGTTTCTCAGTTTATTCCTCTCGTCAGTTGTGTCCCTTGCATGTGTCTAACCCTATGTCATTACAAGTCAACACGACCTGAGTCTAGGCCCGCAGGTGTAGCTGTACCTCTCTGCCTTTTACTGCACCCAGCAGTACAGTTAGCGGTGCCTGACCTCCATTCAGTGTCCATATGACACAGGTCACTGCTCACTCTAAATGAGAGTCGGATGGTGAAATGAGCAACTAAATTGTCCATTCAAAATCACAAAACTGCCTTTTTGAACAGCACCATAGAGTAGCCTTCAAAAAGCAGCATTACCCAGACAAAACAATTGGATGCCATGATCCCTGCAGAATGGCCTGAAAGCAGACCATAAGTTTCAGTTCACCTCTTCCAAAAAAGGAAAAAGAAAACTGCTGAAAGTAAAGTTGCAAAACTCAATGTGGGATTGTTTTATAGAACACAGGGTGCACCTGCTGTCGGTCAAGAGGTCTATTTTGAATCCTGCGTAACACACAATGAGCAGTGGAGGAGTTGTGATGCGGGGAAGACGGTAGCTGGCCAAACCAGCAATCAACGCCATATCCGGATTTCTGCATGAGGACCTTGAATGTCATCCTGGGTTCAGTTATGGTCTGCTTGAATTACACATAATGCATTATCTAATCTGCATAATGCATCAGCAGGCACTTAACATCAAATTATGGATGCATGCAAAAATTCCCAGAGTAGTGTATGCAGAAAAATGGCACTTTGCTGTGCAAATAATCTGCCCACTTTTTATGAAGTTGAGCAATATGGGCTTTGTATGATTTTGCACAGGTCCACCTTCTTACCGGCATGCTTGCACCATCAATTCCATGTATTTCATTCATTTGAATCTATGAACAACTGCTTGCTGCTCTTTCACATGTTCTACAAGCCAGGCTTGTGTTTGCTATTGAGCTCCAGCACCATTGCCTGACAAGTAATTTAGCCCATTATACCCATTATTAAATAAATATTGCCTTTTAAATGATACATTGGTAATGTGATAATTGTACAGCAGAACACTGATCATTTTTACACAGACCAATTTCCATGTGACAATCAGTCTTAGAGCAAAAGAGGAAAAAAAAAAATCAATGTGCTAACCACTTCTCTTCTGAATGACAATGCAGAGTAACGATGTCAGAATTGACATTTAGCTGCTGACCTTGATCATGGTGGCAGCAAGGACAAGAGAGTGTGTGGACTATGAAAAACACAGGAGCATGAAGCTGTCACTAAGAGCTACAATTTGCTATCAGGTTTTTCTTTCTTTCTTTTTCTTTTTTTTAAGTTACTACGGTAACAGCGTTTTTTTCCATACCTGCTTGTAGATGACAGACCATAAACTCACACCAATTTTACTGCTGACAGTTTTCTGAATAAATAACTGTGGGTGTTACTTTTTATTTTACTTTTTCATACTGAGGTGAAAATGGAAAATTTGATCAATTAAAAACGAAAAATCTGATATTTATATCATCATATCATATTTTTGGTTACACTGTATTGGTATGGTCAGGATTACAGAGCAGTCATGTTTACGCCAATATTTTATTTTCATTGTTTTTTTTCCCCTCATTGTTTTATCAGTTTTTAGCATTTTGACTTGACTGTCAACAACAGATATCTGGCCATCCTATTAAGTTTGTGTGTCCAACAAAGAGTAATTATGTAAATGTCTTGTAGCAAAAACACTGCCTGTCTGATAATGTGGAAAACATTTCCCTCTGCGTCAGCTTTTCTCCCTGCATTCGAGCATGGCTATTTAGTAAAAGCAAAAGTCAGCTTTTACCTTGTGAAAAGTTACATCATGTTACATCATGTGACATGTTATCATTGTTATTAGTATTATTATTTTTCAGCAGAACACATATTTCCAGTAGATGGAGTATCATAAAGAAAATGCTTTCTCCTTACATTCACTACTGTAGTGATTACAGTAATTGCAGCCACTGTGTGAAAATTGTACGATGAAAGGAGTCCCCACTGTTAATACTCATCATCCTTTATGATTTTCCTTTCTACTGTAGATGCTAATTATCCTTCTTATAAAAGCTTAGCACAAACTTCAGAGACAGGTTTTCAGTCCTATCACTGTAGCAAAATAGAGACTCCTGAAAGTACAGCACGGTACACACTGTACAACAGATTAACTGTGGGCCAAACAGAAATCGGACAATGATGATCTATTTTTCTGTCACAGAGCACTGAAATGGGTTTTCAACCCATTTCTCTACCTGTGGGGGAAAAAAATTCAAAGCTATGACAAATGACGATAAGTGAGCTGAGAGATTGTGGGGGCGCGAGGGCGAGGTTACGAATTAGCAGAGAAGGGCAGTGCGGTTGTTTGCAGGCTCTGAAATCGGCACAATATGAGAAGTGGAACACAATTTGGTGTCAGATTACTCACAGCGATATCCATCAAAACACACAATTCAGTCACTCAGCATCATTACTGTTTGCTTGATAAGCTTTTAAGCGGGAGATAACATCTTGATGTGGTAACGCAAGTGGGAGAGCTGCTTCGGTATCATCCATTTCTATTGTTGATGCCACAACGCAGAAAATAAGTCATGTAGCAGAGCAATAAGTGAGATGATTTGTTGCCCAAAAATGATGAGTACTCTGCTTCTCCGCAGAAACTTTCCCAACTATTGACATCTTTTTGAATCAATGCTTTGCTACTTTGGAGTATTTTCATATGAATACTGTGTTTTATGCATGTGCAGAGATAATCTTGCAATTAAAGGTTTTTAGTTTCTCGTGGAAACTGACTGAATTGACTTGCTGAATGAAGCCGGTGTAAAGCAAAATCTCTAACTTTTGCGCTTCCCTATTGGAGTGAGAGTGGGTACTTCATCTCCCAAAGCAGTCCTCTACAAGAATCATGCATGGATTGAAACATGCTTTGATTCACTGACAGAAAATATTCCCTGTCTATGAGATTAAATATCAGCTGTAATGAATGACACAGCCTCTTGTAGCCATTAATTATAGAGATTAGAATCATGACTTGTTTTGAACTCGTGGCTACATTCGATTCTCAAGGTCATTCTCACTGACTAGGAGTCTTTGTGCAAAGAAACAGACAGACTAGATAAAAGCTTAGAAAACCGTTTTTCATGCTTTTTGTATTCTTGTTGCCCCCAAATTTGAATAATATGTTGGTACTGTGGCAAAAGACCAAACGGTTTTGGAATGATTGCATGAACATTAACACAGTGTTCACATACTGGGTGTGTGTATTTGAGCTTTTTATAGCACTGTAACTGTGAAAACCTTATGTAGAGATAAAATGAAAATCTGAATCTCCTCATCAGTCTTGCTTCTACATACCTGTAAATTTGATCTGTGCCACCGGGGTGGACTGTGAAATCATGTGGCTGCACATCAAATTGAGACTGAACTTAGTGTGCATACTAATGGCAGTGCATGCACTGAGCTCTGTGATGGAGTGAGAGAGGGAAGGAGAGGGAGAGAGCAAAAGCAGCTGCCAGAGAAAATCTCTCTTCAAAGAAAAAATAAATATATTGGAAAAACGAAATCACGTTGACATTTAGTTAATATTTCATCCACGGGATAAAAAAAGGTTAAATACAATTTTCAGGTACATAAAGATTCACCTTAACTACTTCTCCAAACTGGAATCTGTCTTTCACCGGACAAGTTATTGGACGAGGTATTGCTGATATGGTGCCAAAAGCAGCAGTGTGCATCCTCTTTATCTATCATGTCTGCTGCATCATTTCCCTGGTCATTGCCTGTGTACTGGTGGTGCTTCAAGTTGTGACTGTGGGATCAGAGCAAGGAGATAAGTGATTGTCTCCCGGCACACAGACACTGCCTTGACATGCAATGAAGAAAGGAGCCTCTGCACTGCACTTCAGTAGATCCTCTCCCTATTTCTCTCTGTTCTGTCTTTCTCCATCCATTTATCCACCCATCTGTCCATCCATCCAGCCGCTGCTCTCCAAGGTAGGTCAAAAGAAAGATCCTGCTTGGCAGCTCATTCCTCACTCTGATGAAGCTGCTTGTTAGAGACTCATCAGCTCCTCTTCGGGTCTCTCAAAGACACACATAACCCCCCCCACACACACACACACACACACGCCTGCACAAAATGCAGCACCATTTTTCACTCTAATACTTTTCTTTGAATGTCTCCATTCCACTTTTTTCACAGCCCGTCTTCCCTTCTTGTGTCTCTCGTCTCTCATTAAGAACGTCTCCAACAGCAGAGTGTATAAGCGTATGCAGCGACACTGCATCTGAACTGCAATGCTTTTGAAAACAGCATGCATTGGTTATCACTTCTCAAGGTCAGAGACTAGAAGTCAGTGAGGTTTAGTGACCACTCTATTTAAAAGGACTCTTGAGATTTAAAAAAAATAAAACATGAAAATGGGACTAGACGAAGAACATTTTCATAGAGGAAATGCGTCTGCGTTCTGCTGCTGTTGACTTTCAGAATGGCACTGTTGGGACAATTATTGCAGATGTATTGATCATTAAAAAAAAAAACACGCCATCTTAAATGGCAACTAATGGAATTGTGGTTGTCTTCTGGTTGACACTGTTGCAAAGAAGTGTGTCTTTGATTAATATCATCACGAGGTAATTTGTATATTAATTTTCACATTATTGCTCTGCTCTGTCAACACCTATGCACTCTAAATGGAAGAAAATGAAATAACAATATTTGCCAGCTGTTTCTAGCACACAAATCAAATTAGAGTGCAGCTCTCAAGGCTCAGCAACAGATGGTTGATCACAATAAGCGGGAGGTAAATCCTCAATAGTTACTGTACTGTTCTATGACACTCCTCTGTTTATCTCCATGGACACTCTGAAAGAGCTCTATTATTTACCCATTTTCTCCACTGATGGCATTTTGCGACAGTGAAATGCTGTATTATTTGGGTTTTTTAAAGGCAGATTTATTCGGCTGCTTAGCTGCACAAGACGGCAGCTTGTTTAAATTTGTTTAAAACGTCTCCTATCTGTCTTTGTTAGAACTGCTGCAGCTGTGGCAGATGCCAACACTTTTCAGAACTGAAATGTCTTAGGACCCGCCTGCTTTCTTCGGAATTTAATTAATCGCCGTCAAATTTGGCATGTGGCATCCTGAGACTAGTGCAGCCTTTTGTTGACGTCACAAATGGAGCTTGGCGCGCCCTCTCTGCCCTAAACACCTCTGTTAGCATCGGCTGGAGGGCTCAGATAAAAGGGGAGAACATAGCCGCAGCGTGTGGTCTAAGTCTTGTTTCTAATCCCCAGAATGAATGTACAGTACCTACTCTAAGCATCCCTTAACAGAGACTATATGAGGTCAAGGAAGACACAGAAATGTTAATCACTTAATCTCTTTAAAGGAATTCAGTAGCTATTTTTTTTTTTGCTAGCTGCTAGCTAGCATCTGTATTCCAGTTAGGGAGCACTTTTCTCTAAATGCTAAAATCAGTGACAATGTTAACACACATAATGTTTCCTTTACCTTAATTTAATGGCCTATTCATGTAGCACTAGAACAATACTTCTGTGCATGGTGTCAGACAAATATATGCAATAAACTTAAATGATGAAAGTGAGCATTTGTTTGGCCAGTAGGCCAACACACAAGTATTGGTCGGGTATGAAAGATTAAGGGGAACGTACACTTCTGTATCAAATTCCATGGCAGGTTATATTAAAGAAAAAATGTGAGTTATTTCATTACAAATACAGAAATATCAATAGTGTGGTGCAATCAGATTAAAAAAAAAAATCAGGAGACCAAAAAGTAATTGCACCTCATCCTCTGGTGAGCTTGTATGTCTCTGCAAGATTTTATGGCAATCCACCCAAATAAAATATTTCACTGACCAACTAATATCTAAATAACCACATACAAACAAAATCTACAGTTATTTAGGACCACATTTTAGGGACCCCTCTTTACTACATGAGGGTGTAACCATTGGCAGAGGTGGTGAAAGTATAGACATTATTCTGTAGAACTAGGCTCAGGAAGATGCAACCATCCGACTGTTTGGTACTTTTATGCACAGGTAACTGGACCTTCTGCCATATATACAAATATATTATTAGTACATGAGAATACAAATGTTATTTGAATCTAAATTCTAATTCTAATGAATGTACTCAGCTTGAATCTGTTTTTTAGGGAATAAAAATAAATGTAAAAATTTATTTTTTTGTTGCCTACATGGTAGAGGATGACTTTGCGTCCACACATAAAATGAGAACAGCTAGTGGTTAAAGTGAGATTTGTCAAGTGAGGGAACACTATGATCTGTTGTAATGGTTCAAAGTGGGAAAAATACTAACACCTCACAATAATTTCTGTTGTTGGCTCCAGTAGATTTTCTCACTGGACAAGCTGTGATCAGCTGACCTGCTGCTCTTTGTGGATTTACACAACATAATTCAAAAAGACGTAAGCAGATGTTTCCCAGCTATCTTGGCTGAGTTCCATTTCCAACAGTATACTGTGTATTGTCTTTCTAGCAGACAGTATAAAGTTGGTATAACGATTGAATTCAGTCAATGAATGTAAGCGTCATCAGCTGAAATGTAAATTAATCTCTGCAACACTTGATGTAACCCAACACTGATGATAAGCACAACAGCCACCGTGCACCAGTCCAATACAGTGTGTTGGATTCACCACATTAATTCAAGCTAACCTGTTTTAACCTGTACTAAACTACCCAGTCTTTTCATGCAACATTCGAATAACACAAAGTTATTATAGCTTTATTTATTTTTCAGGAAGTCTCACAAAATGAAAATATAAAATGTATATACAAATACAATATACAATTTAAATGCTGACATTACATGTAATCTTCAAATCTGCAGTTTATGAAGCATCACTGAGCAGGCCTTACCTTTAGATATAACATCTCTTCTTCCTCTCCTGTCCTGTCTTTTCCTACATCTTTCTCCATCTCTGAATGAGGTGAACTCTCATTCTTTTCTCTTCCAGGAAATACAGCAGCTGGACCTTTAGCTAGCAACACAGTACTACTACAAACTGCACAAAAACAGTTTGTGTGTTTGCTGATGTTTGTTGAGCATCAGACACCTGCTCTTGTTCACACACACACAACCCCCTGATAATAAATCCTTTAAATGATACTGTTGTAAGGAGTAGAAAGTACAGATATTTGTGTAAAAATGTAACAAGTTAAAGGAAAAAGCTGTTAGAATACTCCAGTAAAGTTAATAAAACTCATTGTGAAGTACAATTTCACTAACTCATCTACACAAAGCATTTTATAGAGGGTAAACCTAGAGCAGCGGTGGCAGTCTGACTTGAAACAGCAACTTTAATGTCCACATTTTGACTTTATTCTCAAGAAAGTAGCTCAACTTTTTTTTCCCCAAAATTAGATTTTTTTTAAATGTGGTCATATAAATCCTTTTTTTATTTGAGGTGCTCAACTGAGATGATTTCCTGCATTTTGTACTCTACCGTACATTGAATATGAATTATGAGGTTGCCAGTGGGCAAGCTCAGCATACTGGTTTGTCTCCTTATATAATACAACATAATAAACCTCCTTTTCCCCAACATTTTTCATGAAGTCTACGTCTGTCACTCACCGTGTCACAACTGTAACTAAAACATTTCAGGGTTTTTTTTGTTTTGTTTATTTAGAGGACAGATAAAAGTAAAATCAAACCTTTGCCACTGTGTTATTTGCTTCTCTTTCAAAAGATAAAGAGGGACATGATTATGGGTCACTCCTGCTGGAACACTAAAAAATTTCAATCACAGAACTATTGATGCACAATCTGGCTGCAAAGAAGGCTGTAAAACAATTTCTTAAAAATAACCATCTTAGATAAAAACCCAGAAACGGAATAAATTTTCCCCTTACTGCACCAATTATCCTGAAGGAGGGCAAAAGGGTTACACTTTCTCCTTTGGGTAAAGCTTCTTGTGAGTCAAGAAACTATTTTAAAGGACAATATGGGTTAGAAATAACTTAAACACAGTTACTCCTTTTACTTTTTACAAGTACTGCATTCCAAAAATAGCCGGGACACTTTTGCAAAATGTAAATAAAAACAGAATACAACAGTGTGAAAATCTCATAAACCCATATTTTATTAACAATACGTTATAATCTATTATAACAACAGTCTACAATTGGCTATGTCTTACACAGACCATAGAGTAGTTGCTGAACTTTTGGGACAGCAATTTTGTCCCATTCTTGTCTGATTCTAACGAGTTATCAGTCCCGAATCCCAAAAGGTTGATTCTGTTCATCTGGACGTACCGTTTTCAGTGGGAGAAGCGTTTTGTCACTCATCCAAATGACTTCTTCAGTATCAGCTGACTGCAGGTTTCCCCAATCTTATAAACAGTACATTTGCACAATAACTGAAACTAGCACCACTGAAAGAATAATGGGCTTGGAGGTCAGTTCCTTCATCATTAATATGCAAATTGTCATGAACATGGATCAATGACCATTGATTAATGGCTCTCAGTTAAATACCTTCTCCAGGAACAAAAGGCAGTGCACAGCTGTTTCACACCTTAAGGTTCACACTCCCTTGCTACCTCCCAGAGTCCTCAAAGAGACAAAAGGTTCTTCCTGTGGAGTTGTCTGCTTCCCCCAACTTCCTTACTAGACCCCCACCATTTGTCTTACTGTATGAGTGTCAGACATGTTAAAATCCAGTGGCACCAAGGCATTATACAATAAAATAATGTGATTAATACATAAGTAAAAGAAATTCCTATACACATTCATAGAGAGTTGGGGAATGGCTGCAATCACAGCCATTGTAAGATGTTGAAAGATGTACCCTTAGGCTCCCTCCTCGATTAGTTTTTAGTACAGTGCTATCAGAGGGCCTAGAGATCACAGGCAATGCCCTGTGTCCCTTGCGCACATAGATCATATGAGCTCATATGTTTCCTGAAATAATAAAATGCATCAGTTTAAAAGTTTGACATACTTTCTGTTTTCCACTGTGAATAAAATATGGCTTTATGAGATTTGCAAACCATTGCTTTCCATTATTATTGACATTTTACGGAGCATCCCAGCTTTTTTGTAATTAGGTCTGTACACAAATCTTCTTCATGAAGGCACATAAACAAATCTTGATCCACACACTACACTAAACTAAATGCAGGAGTCAAGCAAAACTTAATCTTGCCAGAAGCAGCAGGCCAGCAGATGCACTTGTGGTCCTGTGCACTTTACTTTTAGGATCTATTGTCACATTAAAACACACAGGCTATCATGTTGGAAGGCATATGGGTGAACTAATTAGGAACGCTGCGTTCTTCGCCACAAAGTACTGGCTCCCAGCTCTGGGCCACTGACCATACTTGCCAGTTAATGAGCTAAGCTTGCAATGCAGAAGCCCCCGCATGCTTTTACAGGGGACACCCAGCCGAAATCTCCATAAAATGTGTTCGTCCAACACACAGAGCGAGAGCGACATGCAGCAATGTACGCAACGCTGCCCCCACAGCAAAAGCACTGTTCACTCAGTGTTAATGAATCAATCAATTTCTCCCAGATAAATCACAGTGAACGCCTCGCAACGGCCAACTGTCACCATGATGAATTCCTTCATTTCATGTAATAAGCTAGCTGGGAAGTGATTTATCCCTGTTGCACAGGCGGCTATATACAGCAGTGGACAGAGGCGAGAGATACAAAATGAAGTGTAATATGTCATTGAAATATTTCTCATGCAGTGAGTGAATAAGGTTGTGCTTTAGGAAAAACACTTAAGTCTAAAATTCAGTCGATATCATAAGATTTCACTCGGTCTCTGATTGAGGCAGCAGGTTGGGAGAATGGCTGGTCTTTTGCTGCTCTAAGGGTTCCCTGTGGGCCAAGGCACATTTCCTGACTTCATACAGCTTGCTGACATTTGGCTTATATCATGTGCTAAGCTTTTCAAGGCTCCTCTTCTCTTTCTCCTTATATTTCAGAATGAGAGAAAGATAAGTGGGTGTAAGAACTACATTCTAATGCTATTGATTTTCCTTGCCCTGCCTTTGTTCCGGGCCAAGATTAAGAGCTGTTGTGATTTTCCTTTTTTTTTTTAAAAAATGCAGCCCTCCTCTCCGGTTAAGTAGGAGACTCTGCGTGTTAATCAATTTAAACCACTCCTGAGCTCAAAGCATCACGCATAACAATCTCTGCCCAGTTTCTGTAAAAGCATTGAAGCGAGTGTCATGGTTTTGTGATAATCCCAGTTAAGTGATGCTAATACTAACAAAGAGTACTGCCATTTCACCTGCAGAGAAATGCGCAAACTCTATATCAACAGCAGGGCAAGTAACGTATATCAGTATGTACTGTTTTCATATTGTTGCCACTTCTCATGTTTGTCTACACATTGTTTGTTTTGTTTTGTTTTTTTGCCAGACCCAGCATAGGCTTTGTTTTCTTATAGAATAAATCAATGTGCAAAAAAACCAAAACAAAATACAGTCAAGTAGATTTAAATGAGCATTATTAAACTAATGCAAAATGATATATGAGCAGAAAAAAATAGCAACATCTGTAATTGTTAATCATATTTATGTTAACATTTCTAAAAGAATGTCCAAACTCCATTAATGATTCTGTTTGCTAGAACAGGAAAAGGCTTGTGGCATTTCCCTCTTGGTTCCATATTTTAAAATATCCTCCCACTTTAATTTAGCACTCATTAGGGATCTATAAAAGTGAAAGTAATATTGTAATAGCATTTCACAGTTTTCTGCAGAGTGAGACTAGATGGAAGACATGTGGTCAGCAAATGGAATTATTACTTGTGAGCACTTCAAAAGATATTCCAGTGCTACCCAGATTAATCTGTTTCCGTTTTATTTGTGGACTCGATGTTTCTACTTGTCTACACATTAGTGTGTGAATGGGTGCATGACTGGATGTGTAAAGCGCTTTGGGATCCTTAGGGACTAGTAAAGCACTATACAAATACAAATACAGGCCATTACTTGATGAAAGCTTGTCAAAAACATCCACATTTTCCCAAAAATGTGAGAATTATAAACAAACTATTTTTTCACAGCAGTGACAGAGTAGCAACTTTCTTTCCTCTTCACCAAATACTGAAAGTTACAAATTAAGCCCCTCTGAATTAGCCCCCGAATAGCCATGAAGCTCTTATCCATGTCATTACCATCACCTTTATGGTGCTATTTGATAATTAATTGAAAATAAATGAGAAATTCTTAAGACTTATTGTCTGCAGAAATCGAAAGGTGATGCAGAAGGCTTTGTTTTAACGACTCAGGCAAGGTGATAATTAAGAAACTGTCACTGTTTGTTAACTAATTCATTGTATGCGTGTGGAGGCGAGTGCCCATAGTGCCAAAGCATGTATGCGTACGGATCCAGGTCCCCTAATCTCTTAATATGCGTCTGAGGTCTCGTTTAGGTTCAAAGGTCACCGTTTAATTATACTGCGGCAAATACTTAATTTTCAATTATGACAGCGCCAGGGAGCTCACCTTGAAAAAAGGTTGACGCAGAGGCAGGCAGACGGAGCCCCTTCTAACCTTTTCAGAAATGGTTTTATATTTATTTATTTTTTTGGAAACACTGGAGATTGTCAGCCTGGTTGATGTATGGGGCTGTGGCATAATGAAGGCCTTGTGTTGGTGACCCTTTGTAGTTCTTGCTGTGAAGAAATCTGTCTTTTTCTTGGGTAATTAGTGAACAGACCCTTGACCACAAACAGATATGTTTGCTTGCAGGCAAAATCCTTATAAGGGAACATTTATAGCTATTTAGGAAAGATTAAATCAGGTTTTATTACCAGATAAGTGAATGGTGAACAAAGAAAGCTGAATACAGGGCAAGAAAAGAGCAGAGCTGCGCAGCTTCTGTCTGAGTCATTGAAACCACAGTTTGCAGTACGGTAGGTCAGCTGTGGTAAAGCTGTTTCCCAATTAAAATGTCCCCGTGTCTGAATTGAAGTCAGAAACTGGATTGGAACCGAAGCGTGGTCAAATGGCAGGTTTGACAATACCCTTTCAATCTCAGCTCAGTTCACAGGTGCTGAGCAACATTAGCAGAATCACTAATGCCTGAAAGTGGTGGGTTTTTTCTTAAGGGTTTGACTTCAGTATAGAGTTGAGAAGTTTAAGAAAAATTGTCTCCAGCAGAAATGAAGACTGTATTATGCAAAATTGCCCATTTTATATTTCCCCAAATCTTCTCGGAGTGGCAGCCAATCGACAGCACTCAGCAGGACACTTTCCTTCGAGCGGCTGGCATCGCCGAGCCCGAGCAGTGGGACAGTCTCACGGCACAATGAGTGATGAAATGGTTCCCAAACCAAGCTCAGTGCCTCGCTCACTTTCCCTTTTTCCTTCCCCTCTCTGTTTCTCTCTCATTCTCTCTTTCTCTTGAATACTCCACTTCAAGTGAAAGGTTCCCTTGTTCTCAGCATGGAAGAGCGGATGCAGGTTGAAAGACATTTTTTTCCCCCTTCATCTCGGTGAGAAAATGAGCCTGTTCCTGGCATCAGTAGGCATTCGGCTTTCACAGCTTTCTTCTATGAGAGCAGGTACAGTATGTGAGTGCCAGTTCTCAACATTTCCATTTAGCCAGACATAGAAATGCCCCCTCCCTCACTTTCTAACCTCCAAACAGTCACCTACTCTACTTAACTTTTACACAGAATGAAAGGCGAGCATAAAAAGGTGAGGGTTGAAATAAGGAAACTTTTTACTGCCGAATACAGTTTCTCTGTTCTGTTTGTCCAACTCAGCTGCTGCTCATTTATCACAAAAAGCTACCTGCTAAATAGGAGAGAGAACCCACAGAGTCACAGAGAGGATAAGGAGTAGGAGGAGGAGGAAGGTAGGATGGAAAGAAAGAAAGAAAGAGGGAAGGCAGCAACCAAGCCTATTTTAATTCTATCTCACTTTTGTCACAACTAAACCAGCCCTCCTCCTCCTCTCCATCTCTCATCAATAACACCTACACTTAAACACCTACACTCACTCAAAGGTGACATGCGTCTGCATCACAAATGCATCCTGCGCAGAGACAGGAAATAGCCACGGTCAGTGATGCTGAGTAAGGTTTTGCATAGGCAGAGTCTGAAAATAACAGACAGCACAGTGTGGGTGTATGGTACATGCTTTGTTATTACACTGAAGGATTTCAAGGCTGGTACCCTAGGTTTGTTCAGTGTTTTCACGTTTTAATGGTGTTTTCTCATGTCAAGAAGTAAACAAAACTTATTATTCAGGGGGAAAAAGAGGACAGACACACAAGCAAAATCTAGATGCTTTGCAGCAAGCGGGAAATAAAAAAAATCTCAGCTTTTGAGGGTAAACACACTGGAAAAAATTGTTGAAAAGCTGGACCTCAACAACAGAGCTAAGCACAGAGTGAAATGTTTAGACTTGGATTCAGCAGGTGGGCAGAAACATGACTTCAAATGGATCTGCTGGATATAGAATAAGCAGCCAACTCTGAACTGCTAACATGCTATCAATATCAACTCAAAAATGTGTTGTTCCTGTGTTTTACTTTTGTTTAGTTTTAGTTTTTAGTATTTTTTTTTTTAAAATCACACACTGCATGTTCTTAACCAGTAGAAGCTAATATTTGGTTTGTGGTAGCTGTGGGTAGTGAAGGGATCACACCACCGGCCCGTGTGAACAGTAGGGAAATACAACACAAACATCTTCGGCGTAGAGTATGTAAGTATTCCAGACAGTTTAAAAAAATCTCAGGCCATCTCTTTCACATTTGAACAAATTTTGAACACATTTTTATTGGAAGAAGAGCTTAGCTAAATACACCAGCTGGCACTTTACCAGGTAATTTCAAGCATGTATAATATTGTTTTGCTTCACTTTGTTCAGAATTGTGTTTTTAAGCCAAACAATTTGGAGCATGTGAATCTCCTGGGATGCAACAATTGCCAATGTGTGTGCATGACAAAGCAGACTGTTACTAATTTCCTTTTTTTCAGTTTTCACCTGCTCCCTTTCTTTATCGCAAAGGAGACCTTGAGGCGCTGCCTTCTCTCCTTCACTGGGGAGAAGTTAGACAGCCAAACAGCACATGGATTGCATGCTAACCTGGCCGCAAAGCACCGCCAGAACAGCTTCAGTGTGTCTTGGCAGGGATTCTCCAAATCTCTACCTTTTACTGGAGGGAGGCAACACTGTGCTTCTAAAAGAGATTGTCTGCTTTGATGTTTGGATGTTGCTGGTGGACAGTGATGAGTGGTCCTTAGTCTTTTAAAAACATTCAATTAGGTTGTGATCTGGTGAGCAGAAAGACCAAAGAATATGATTCACATAATTTTCATTCTCCTCAAACCATCAAACTATTCTGGGATTCCTTGTGCCTCATAGATAGGTAGCATTGCAGACCAATCCTATGAGGACAGGCATGTTTAATCAGGGGATAAATTTGCTAAGTAAGAACAACTTTGCATTCATTTCCACTGATTTGCCTCTAAAAAGACAAGCGAGGCCAAACTATCCCAGCAAAATGTCCCCCACAGTATAACAGAGCCAGGGGATAAGGTTTAATTTTTCCTTTACATGATCACAAGTCCATGGATGTATCAAATGAGGGGTTTTTTTATAGGTATATGTGGGGATCTAAACTGTACTTTTCCTCTGTGTAGCTTCCTCCACTTGATGCATGGAAACCTGCAGGCATGAGAAATTTTAAGAGGTAGAGGGTCTGACTGAATCTCAGCTGGACTGCAAATTGAAATGCACTGTTTAATACAATCAAAGCAGATCATTGGAGTCCAGGAGAGAAGCACGGAGGATGACGGAGATGGGTGTGTGTGGGGGCTTCTTGTTAGCTTCCCACAAAGGTTTATCGCTGGGTGTTCAGAGCATCCCAGAGTGCTCCCTTTTCTCTTGTTAGTGGTTTAATTAGAGATTCAACGGCACTGAAGAGGATGGGGGAGTGTAGGAAAAGGGCTGATGTGCTATGAGATAGAGGTGGTTACTGTGAAGAGGAGCTGTTTGTGCTTGTTCTTGAGGCACAAATTGCAAGGCCTTGTTTGTACTGGATTAATCAGCAATTGTCCTACAATTGAGAGCCAGAATATTTATTCTGCAGACATGCTGATAGCACTAATGATGATAATAATAACAACAATAACAACAGTTGAGCCTCTTGGGAGAGCCTTTTCTGTGGGCATTACTTCAATAATTACATGATGCATACCCATAATTCAGCACAATGCGTTTAGAAAAATAGTGGGGGATGAGAGGTAGGTTACACAACTGAGGGAGGCTGAAGTCTGAAAATAAACTAGGCAGAGCTAACACAAGGCTTCATTGGCTCTGTGTATTTAAGAGATAAAACGGCAAAGGGGCAAAAAAAATAATAATCCCACTGAGACATGGGTGGTCCCAGAAAATGCAAATGATGCTGTTAATTCTGCAGATCTTGCTGTGAAACTGGGTGCCCGTGACCCACACACTGTCCCCGAGTTGAGCCCAAATTGCTCTGACAAGGGCATTTGCTTTTATCTTATGCTTGGCTTCTCAGAGCCTGTGATTGATGCAGGTCTTTCCAAGGCAGGAGCACTCATTGTTTTGAGACCACATACCTGAGTTATGAATGTTTCATTCAGGAGACTAAATATGAACTCGCTGGGTGAGAGCTTCCCCAAGAGCACTGAGAAATAGAAGACTCATGCATGCTAATAATGGTCTCTGAGAGCGTGCAAGATGGAAAGATGGTAATAGCAAGAAAAGCAAAAAAAGCAGAGCAAACATATCAAATAATTCAATGGCTTCAGTTCCTTTCTTCTACATGTTTCTGCTCTCTGTCAATAACTCTGAACTCTTTTTACCAGCAACAAAAATTCAGGAACAAGCTTCTGAAAACAGAGGGAAAAAAAACACATGAATGGTTTTGACTAAACCAGCACAGCGATAGATCCATCTTGTTGACTTGGGAGATGCGGGGAATAGCTTTTGCCGCAGTGACATGCTGGTCTGTCTTATCTGAATTCGGGTGAAATTTATCAATATAACATGTGCTGCCGTAGTCGCTGACAAGTCCTGCTGTGGCCCATTGTGAGGTCTGGATAGGAAGGGGAGGGCGGCTGGCGGGGATGGGAGTCTGGCTGGGGTTAAATAAAACCACAGAATCAGTAAGTCACACTAACCCGCCTTGCACCTTCTGCACTGTTGATTTGACACCTTGTCCACTGCTGCGGTGGGGTCGAGGCACAGGCACATTGCATGTTGGGAGATGAGAGTAGAAAATATTGAAAAAGCAGTCATCCGTGCAACGAGAAATGTCCCATCTGCAGCAAGATGATGATGATGATGATGATGGCGACACACGTGTGGTGCAAGAGGTGACATGCAAAGTTTTCACTGGCTGCCCTGTAATGCTGGGACTGTAGCTGCGATGTGTGTTAATAATCGAGGTTGACTCTCTCTCTGTATGGAATATTAAACTAAATGTGACTCTCTGATCTTGAGTCCCATTGATGCTGAATACTTCTCTCACCATGAACAAATTATGATTTGTGGTGAACTGAGGCACGCTAGCGGTTTAATGGAGTCGAACAGGATGGAGGAGTCTCATTTTCACTTGCGAGTAAGAGACATACGCATAGGCAGAGAGAACGTAAGAAAGCAAGGAGAGAGAGGCGAGCAAAGACATAAAGGATGGGAAGGAAGGGATCCACTGGGATGTGTCAAATGTTGCATGAATCACTAAATGCTTCCTGCTCTAATTGGCTCTATTGAGTGCATCAGCATCCCCTGCGGTGGGGGCCAAATGCCTCCCATTGCATATGTGCGTCTCTCACATTCAACACTCAAAGTGATGGGGATCAAAGGATTGCCCCTGTGCATACAGTGAGCCATGAAGTGATAGTGTCAGCTCCATTAAGGCTCAGATCCTTGTATGAAAACGTATGGTGGAGCTCAGGGCTACTGTGCGAGGGATCGACAACATTTTATTCCAACAAACCTAGAAAGGCTGCTTTCAGCGTTATGTCAGTTGGATATAAGATACAACTTGTCCTAATCCATCATAGAGAATGAGCAAAATGCCAAAATGCTTAATTGATGCAAATACAGGGAATCAAACTGTACGACACAATCTATATACTGCAGATATACCCTTTTTTGAGCTCGTATAAGACTTGTGAGGATACTATCAAAAAGGTGAAATGGAGCAGAAAAAAAAGGCTTCAGGTTTAGCTGTTCTGACTAATGGCTTTCAGTGGCTTACATCACCATTACATCAGTTTTACCAGACACTTATTAAATATTCATAGATTCTCCAGCATTGTTAAAGTAACCATAATATTCCTGCTGTGTGTGCAACAATTGAAAGTGACAGAGAAAAATGCAAAAACACAGTGAGTGTAACTCTAACATTAATATTTTAGGGAACATGGGAAACTGCCAAAATGACAGTATGTGTGACACAGTGTAATCAAATAACATCTTAAGCATTCATCATCTGCATAATATATTCATGAATACATAATCAGTGTCATATTCAGTGACTTTTGCAATAACGTCTGTGTATTGAGTTGGACAGTGATTACTAATGCACATTCAAATGCTCAGAATCCAAGTGATAAATAATAATTTGCTTCTGCATGTGGAGGTCTGGTATTCTAATTCCAATTTTTTCATCTTGTTGAATGCAAGTTTTAGAGTAAAGCCCCCTGGCTGTCCCCATGGTTCATCTGCGCTCAAGCTTATTCACCAGTCTAACATGATGCCAATGATAATACGGCTCTGTGTGTGTGTGTGTGTGTGTGTGTGCGTGCGTGTGCACTGCTGATATAACAAGTAAATACATATATTTGCTCATGTTTTATATCATTCATGTTGTCGACAGTATACGATAAAAAGACCAAAACTAAAAAAACAAACAAAAAGATTTGATCAAACACGTATTCGCTTGTTAGCTAAAAGCCTAATATAGCACACTGCTTTGTGCCATCGGCCTCAGTTGTCACTATTGCACCACAGTGATCCACACAGTTGCACCAGGTTGCTTCATTATGATGAGATGATGCCACTGTTTTTTTTTTTCGAGTCAAAAGTGCATTCTCCAGGCTGCTCAAAAGAGCACCTAATGTGTGTTAAGCCAAGAATACAAGTAGCCCCTAATGCTTTTCTTTCAAATTTTTTACATAATGTTTTTATTTTAGGAAATAAATGAGCCTATTTTGAAACTGTTGCATTAGGATAATAGCCACACATGGGATAGGCCACTCATTAAGTTTTAAATTACCATACTGAATTAAGATGATGTTGACTACGGTCTCTTTTTTTGAATTTGTAGACAGCTGCAACATTTTTAAGTATTTCCAACCTCGTGTTCATACTTATAGACAAGACTTAACTAAGCTGTGCAGGCACGCGGCACATAGAAAGTGCCTGCTTTTAAATCAGCATGCAGCACAATCAGCTGTTGTTCATCTGCTGGCGAGCACTTGTGCATTGGAAATGATTGTGTGGTGGTCATAAACGGGGTCTGTGTGTGAAAGTGGGGGATTGGAGGTCATGAAAACAACATGGACATGAGAGGCAGGCTTGTAATCCACCAGGTACCTGTATGTGGATAGTGCTCACACACGAACAAATGACCAAATTTACATTTGCAGGAGTGCAACAGCTTTGCACACAAAAGTCAAAATTGACCACAGAAAAATTCATAGAATGACTGAAACTGACAAATATGTGTGCAAGTCAAACAATTTTTATAAGCAATAAAGCTACTGAGAGAATTATTTAGCGAGGACTGTGTTTACTTAAGGAAGATTATTGACTTTTGCTGCATGACAGCAATATAGAAAAGACAAATAGTGTATAAGAAACAAATATGGCCCAATACTGAAGAGAACAATTTGTGGTTTGCTTTTGTTGCTTTTTCAGGGTGATCGTGGCTCAAGAGTTGGGAGTTCGCCTTGTAATCGGAAGGTTGCCGGTTCAAACCCCGGCTCAGACAGTCTCGGTCGTTGTGTCCTTGGGCAAGACACTTCACCCGTTGCCTACTGGTTGTGGTCAGAGGGCCCAGTGGCGCCAGTGTCCGGCAGCCTCGCCTCTGTCAGTGCGCCCCAGGGTGGCTGTGGCTACAATGTAGCTTGCCATCACCAATGGGTGAATGACTGAGTGTGTAAAGCGTTTTGGGGTCCTTAAGGACTAGGAAAGCGCTATACAGGTCATTTACCATTTTGTCTTTTGCAAGAGTTTCAAAAGAACTAAATTGTTAGTTTTGTCATCAAAGTAGAGCAAAGAATATTTTGTGTGCCTATTTATAAGGCTGATTGCCATCAAAAGATAAATGCCAAACATTGGACTGTGGTGCTCAAGGACTAAACCAAATAAATAAATGACTGTACTCATTAAAATGTTTTTGTTTTTTTTATATATATATATATTTCCTTCAGTATCATAATTTTAGTAACTGAGTAATAATCAAGCAAACATTGTGTTACATGAAAAAAAATTCAAAACAGGCCACTTTTATGAACAATATAAGTCTTGTCTATAAATATAAAGATTTAATAATGCAATGTTAAAGTCTAATTTTTTTTAATTTTGTTTGCATTGTAGGACTTTAAGCAGACAAATCCATAATGGGAAGCATGTGTGATGTTCTATCAGCAGCGGGAACCAGCTGTTACTGTAAAGGCGCCATATCTGTGCTAAAGGAGAGAAATTCTGGGTGTAAATGACTCAAGAATCCAGTTATGACTGTAAGCAGAGTTTCTGTTCTTAGTTTTCTGGCTTTGTAAGGATGATCAAAAATGAGTTCAGTGATAATATGTGAAAAATCAGATAAAACAGATTCATGACTAATCAGACAATATTACTGCAGACAAAAACAAACATTATGGATGCTAACTGAACCTATGAATCATCTAAACATCTTTCTATGAGACAGATTGCTTTTGACAGTGTTATACAAACTGAAATTGCATTTAACTTTACATCACACACTCCATATGTGTGCAGATGGCGCATCGATCGGAATAATAAAAGAACACCTGAGCTCTTTTCTGGCTCTCGATTAACAGCATACTGAAGTCAGTAAAAAAAACGCATCATCTGCATCACCATATAGTTCCCTACATCTACCAACACTTACAAGGAATTGAAAAATAAAAAGCTTGTTATATACTGTAAGCCGTACTGTACAAAGAGGAAGGGTTATCTCTCTAACAAATCTCTGAAATTCTTAGTAATTCTCAACACTCTGACCTGTTCCCTTTCTTTCTTGGACCTCTTGAGGCTGCTGAAAATAAACCTAGAGGAGTCACGGTGTACCCTGACCACTCTGTTGGATCTAAAACTGCCAGCCCCTCACCCCAGGAGACACCTGACATCCTCAGATGTAAGAAAGCTAAACCCTCTAGGCATTTGGCTCTCCTCTACCTATCTGAAAGCCCTACAGTACTTAGAAATATTCACCAAAAACAGCAGCTGAGAACTGACATAACTGAGCTGGACTAACTGCAGCAAGCACTTTCAAACCATATGTGTACACAACGAGCCTGTGCTGTGGTCATCAGCCTCCAAGACTCTTTAGTCCAGCTTTGCTAACTCAACTTGGCTTCCCTCAAGCCATAAAGCTGGCAATGATCGGAGTGCAGTCATTAAAGGAATAACACTCGGGGAGCATCAATAAATGCCCAGAAGGCTCCTGGTTCAGGTCAATCATTCTAGTCAGTTAACAGTCTCCAAACAACAGGGCAAATTCATCACTGGGACTAATCACATTGGGCCGAGTCCACACTTCGCCTCAGAACAATATCCGCTAACGACATTAGCGAAGGGCTAGTAATATGATGTGATTTCCTGCTGTCACACAGAGGTGCTGATCGATGGAGGGATGAGCGGAGCATAATTCAGGGGAACTCAATGTTCTCATACAAATGTGTTCATTCCTGCACACACACACGCACACAGAGCATTATAAGCAGCTTTAAGTCTTATATACTTTTTGACATGATTGTTTTTTTAAGACTGAAAAAGCAGGAATGCCGGTTTTCTACCTTCTGTCTAAAAGCAACACTAAATGCCACCCGAACATGGTTTGAAAATGTCGGTATTTTGCTATAAGTCTATCTATTTTGGGGGCTTTGTTGGAAGTGAGACTATTATGTTTTCCATCAATAGAAAAAAAATAAGTATTTCTGGGGTGAACAGATTCAATTAACCTTTGAGAAGAAAAGCTTCATACAAAAAGC
This sequence comes from Perissodus microlepis, assembly GCF_051167445.1. NCBI lineage: Eukaryota > Metazoa > Chordata > Actinopteri > Cichliformes > Cichlidae > Perissodus > Perissodus microlepis. The sequence continues at coordinate 10,187,081 of NC_140465.1, forward strand.
AAAAGGAACCTTCAGTAAACTCATGGATGCACATCCAGTATACAGTCTTGTCACTGTGCTTTTCTCCAATTAAGGAGTCCTTCCTGAGTCCCACTGGGAGTACATTATCACTCTATAATAAATGGGTGGGTTTCAAAAATTTCAAGGAAATTTAATCCGAAAGAATTTGCATTAATGAAAACACGACTCTCATCTGAGATTATAAAGTTAGAAATCTGAAGAACACACAGAAAAAATGATTTGACGAATTCTTTGAGAGTAAAGAAAATTCCCCAGAAAAAAGGAAAAACTGGTTTTTTTCACCAGTGAACTACATTGCTTTATTTTGCTGGGATAAATGAATATCAATAAGTGGTTTCTTAAGGGGAAAAAAGAAGAAGAAAAAAGCACAACAAAAAATTTGTGACTTGAATCTGAAATATTCTCTCTTTCTCTGAATAATGCCCCAAACTTACATTATCACTGTTCAGCTACATCAGTTGTGGCAATAATTGGCTTGGTATGCACTTTGATTCTTGGGAGCTAAGATCAGCTACAAATCCAAGACATTTACTCAAATAGCTTAACACAGACTAAAGCTCTAGCAACAAAATCCTAGTATATTCACAAAGATTGTATCCAAAGCCAGGGTTACAAGACATGAATTATAATGTCGCTGTGCTTTTTAAAAGCATCATTTTTCAGGGAACTTTTTCATTTAAAAAAATAATTGAAGCCTAGAACAAAGTGATCAGTTTTCAAAAGGTAAATGGATCACTAAAATAATGTGCCTTTCTGTCATATGGGTATAAATAAAACTCAGAGGCCTCCTATTTTTATGAGGATATATTCAAAGAAAATTTTCTTTGTGGAGGCAAGAATTTTGATTTGACCTCTGCTCTGTGAAACAAAATGCTAACAAATCCAGCCATTTTTAGCATGGGCACTGGGTACATTTATTTATTATCCTATATTAGTTGCACTTTACTCTGCTGAGCCTGTGGCCTGCGTCTCAGATGTGCAGTCCTGTACTGTACAGTCACTGAGCAGCAACATTTCTGGCTGTTCCACAGTGTTAAAGGGTTTCTGGGATCTTGAGTGGGGTGAGCTCAGCAGAGAGGCGGTCTGTCCGCTCTGCCACCTCGATGACAAGCGAGCAATGGTCCCTAGATTGAGGCCTTTGTGGCTCCCCTCCTCCTCTTTTTCCGACTAAAACTACCTACGCCTCCATCCATATTCACAGCTGCCTGGTCCCTGTCATATTTGCTTGCTTAAGTTTCCAGCTGCTGCCCAGCCTCATTGTTACTCAGCTGGGAATGAGTGACCAGGGGAGCTGGGAGAGGACCAAGGCCTCTCTCCTAGCGGCACGTTTGGAGGCAGTCTGAACACAGACTCCTGAGAGACACACAGAACAAAACAATTGTGACAACAACAGGAGCAAAAATCAAAACGGCGCAAAAGAAGGAAGCTGAGCTGAGAAAGGAAACAAAGGAAAACACATTTCTGCTTTAACTATACTGTTATTATCTGTGGTTCCGCGCAATTACCACATCACGTAAGTTATTCAGCAAAATAGAACACGTAACACTACGATACAATACCGCAGAGCTAGTGTCAGCTTTCTCCTCACTTTCATGAAAATGCAGCAATGGTAGACACTTGGAAACAACAACAATCCAAACTTCTTAAACCTCCTGACTTTGGACTTCAGACACAGTAAGAACTATGGTACAGGATATCCCCTGTAGCTCTTGTCTGATCCTGCTCCATTGGCAGGTGAACACTGCTGGCTACAGGCTGTGATCAGCTCATTATCCTCCCTGTAAACAACAGTCAATAGTGGGTTACCACCTTGGACTCACCTGAGGTGGACAACCTCTATAAAGCATGGCAGCTTCCTTAGGTTGAAGCACTACATTTTATAGACCTCAGACCTGTAAAATAATTGTGGTAAAGCTTGCAGTGCTAGCAGTGCATGGGTCCTACAAATGCCCTCTTTACTATTCCAACTTTGTGCCTGTCCAAGCTAGCTGTCAGCTTTACACTGGTCAGCTGGGCTGGCGGCTAGCAAAACCATGGGAGAGAGGGGCACTGAGCTCTTACACATCCATCTTCAGCACACGTTGAGAAGCTGAGGTGTGACAGAGGGACTGTCACAGCGCTGGTTAAAGGGCAAACTTAATGGAGGGTGCCCTGGAGCAGATGCTTCAGGGGGATAGGCTAGCTTAATGTGCTTTACTTTACGCTGGCCTACGTTTCCTTGTCAAAAGTTAAAACAGGACAGCTCAAGTGAACTTCAGAGGAAGAACGATCTGGACAGGTTTATACCTTTGACATTTTTCAGGAAAATGTGAGTCATCTGGTTTAGATGTCTAATCTTCCATTCAAGATCATTTTTTTTACACTTCACGTTAAGCAGTTCTGGCATTTTAGGATGCTCCCTGGAAGCTTCTTGCATTTTTGATCTGCAGTTTCAACATGAACCTCAAACGGAAACCTCAACTCCTCTGTTAAACTGACCTGATGCGGAGGACCACAACTGTCTCTCCATGTACAACTCAGAGAGCAAATAGCGGCTTTCAGTCTTTGTTAGGTCAGAAGTATGAGGGGGAGTATGCTCATTTGATTTTGGGTATTTTTTCTCCCACTGTCAGTGCAGACCTCTAGTGAAATGTAATGTCCTGTAAATGTTAGGGAGGAAACTCAGTGGAAGCAGCCTGAACAAAAGCACACAGTACATTCAAAAGTTTTGAGGCCACAAAAACACAATCTGGGGTCACCTCCCACCCTACTTGCCAGATTTGGGTCCCTTTGTCGGCTTCTCCAAAAATAAAAACTAAGCTGAAGTATTGCAGTATTTACACAATGCAGAGAATTCAGCCGTCATCTCAGGGGGATCACAACAGGACTTCTAGGTAGTGATCTAAAAATAGCTGCAGTGCTGAAATCAGTTAAGAGCTGCACTTCCAGGTAACCTTGAAGAGGAGAATGAAAATGAAATCAGGTATGTATTTAATTTCTAAGAATTTCGAAAACTTTTTCATTGTACCTCATACATAGAAAGTAAAAAGTAATACAGATAAGAAGTTTCAAATAAGGCTGTCAAAACTTCAACAGCCATTACTTCAACTGGAGGTTGAAAACGTCAGGTCTGCTGTCATTGTAGCATAAAATATAGAAACTATTGGCCATTTGGGGTTTCTGCTGCTTTCATTAGGGATCAGAACATCCTTCTTTAAAGAGTGGCTAGACAACTGTATGGTTAACTGACAGGACGGTGGGATTGCCTGGGCCTCTGACAACTATAAAGAGTTTACTAGAAAGAGCAGGTGGAGGTGTTAATGTGGAATTTTGGAGCCTTGATCGATTTCTATCTCTAAGTAAAAAACTGGAGAACTGATGAGTTGAATACTCCAGGTAATAAACAGATGAAATGGTGACAGATTTCATGGGCTTAAATATTCAAAATATGTGCTGAATTATTTGCAATAACAGTGGAAGAGCATTTGGAGTCTAGTATCGCTAGCTTGCTAATACTTAATCAAGATGTTTACATCTGAGACCTGTTTTCTTCTTTACTGCTTTGATGCTCATCGTTTTGTCATTCTGTTTCTATTCTGGTCTTGTTGAACCGCTAAAGCATGTATCAGCTTGTTTATTAATATAGCTGCCAAAGCTGGAGCTATGGGTTAGCAGTTTTACATGAAGCACTGTTGCTCTTGATAGACCTCCCTGGGACATTCAGAGAAAAACATGAGTACAATGTTTCACTCTCAGATAGCTCCTCTAGAGAAAGCTAGTGCTAACATCATCATCATTATGCAGACATGCCCTGCTGTAAATTAACACAGTTGCAAGAGTGTAAGATGGGGAATGATGAAAGTTAACTTTGAACAATATACTGTCAGAGTGCCGAAATGGGAGACAAGTGCTGGAAAAGGGTGTATTTGACACAGTGTGGTGGAATATAATGGTAAATATTGCAAGACCGAGTCAATGAAATGGATGTCACAGTTGGACTTGTGTGTCCACGGCTGTACCCTGAAGGTACAACAGTGGAGTTCAACACCAAACGGAATTCGCTCCCGCTCGCTTCACTCTGAAGTCCAGTCTGCTCTATATAAAGTACCGTGTCAGTGAAATTCACTTGGACAGCTACACGTTTTTCTATTTTTTTCCTAGGGCTGTATCATACTCTCAGATCATTTATAAATGAGTTGGCGGGATGTCTGCATCACAAGATGTGCCTGAGCATCGCAAAAGCACGCTAATAGACACACTAGCTCTGGCACGGCTTCAGTTTTCTCTAGTGAAGTGGGTTACGGTGAGTGTTATTATGTTGAATCACACCACCAGTCATGTAAATTTTCTCCTTGTGCTGGGCCTCTGTGCCAATTTTGAGTGTGAAATGCAACGGCACCCGAAGAAATAATGGGTACGAAAAGATGCTTACATCCGTCCTCGCACATATTTGCACACCCTTTGCAGTACGGGGATGTGTGCAGCAAGCATTCAGCCGAATGGGAAAACCATATCTGAATAACCTCAGCAGGTACTGCAGAGATGAATGGGTGAAAGATGAAACACAGCTGAAAGAGCAGCTCAATATAATGACTTTAACATAAAAAGTCACAAGGAGGAGGCAATAAGCTACCCTGAAATTAGTGAGTCTAAACTGTGCGTCTGTAAACATACAAATATACAGTCTGATAAAGATTCAGGCGCTTAAACTAAATTGCTTAAAAAAAATCTGTTTTTTATTTATTAAATCACTTAACACAACCTGCAGTAGACAGAAAATGAAATCTATAACCATTGACTATTTTGTGTGACCACCTTCTGCTTTTGCGGCTTGCTTATTAATATTGCTGCCAAAGCTGGAGCTGTGGGTTAGCAATTTTACAAGAAGCACTGCTGCTCATGTACAACTCTTGTAAAGTATATATTTTTTAATATACTTAAAAGGGAGATTGAATCAATCACCTTGTGGGTTTAGGCTGGGTGAGCTGCCTCTGTCGCCCCATGCAGTCCTAGATAGCCATGATGATGCAGATGATGCTAACAGGCCAATACCATTTTCAATGACGACACATCTTCGTAATGGATGATAACACCCTCAGCACAGTCTGCAGCAACTGTAGCAGAGTCACAGCTGAACAGATGGGCAGTGTCACCTGCAGCTGTGTGAAATGTGCTGATAAAAGTTAATAAAAATGAGCCAGTTGTTTTGCCTTTTCAGTATTAGCAAAGCTGCTACTTCTCCACATCAAAAGGAACCATTTGAGGTGGTTCGTGCATCTGACTAGGATGCCTCCTGGGAGCCTCCTGGGTGAGGTGTACAGGCCATGTCTGCCCCGGAGGAGGCTTTGGGGCTAACCCAGGACATGTTTTTTTCCCCGAATGAATTGGGAACGCTTCAGTGTCACCCTCAGGTGAGATGGTAGGAAGGTGGCTATCGAGGGGGATGTGTAGGCTTCTCTCCTTATTTTAATCCCCAAGACCCAGACTCGGACCGGTGGCAGAAAACAGATGGATGGATGAATGAGACTATATGAATGCACGTGTATATCTTTATAGATATCCATATACTGTCTCATATTCTTGGCTGATAACCTTTAATATGTGTATATATTAAAGAATATCAGGCAGTTTGTGGATATCCATAAGATAAGCTTAAAAAAAAAAGCAAATCCCAATAACATAATTTCTTTTGGATTATCATGCACACAACATTATTGCCACATCATCTTTGCCATGAAAGCCCTGACATCTGTCCCTACCAGATCACTTTAAATTTCTACATTCAAGGTCATTTGTGCTGCAGGGGTTGTGAGGTGGGACAGTAAAAATGAGGGTCTTAGTCATCAGGAAATATGTTATGTTTGGCTGAAAATGCCGCTTGTCAGCGATTTGCTACATGGCGGAGGGGTCAGTGCATCCGGACCTGCTGCTGGTGCTACGACTAATCAAGAGGGGGGCAGGGGAGTCACCATGAAGGACACACCGTTATTCATAAGAACACAAAGTGCCCAGCCTTTGACAGACAACTAGTTTTCTAACTGTGAGAGTAATGACCGTTTCCTAGCTATCCAAGTTAGTAACTTTTTTAGGTTACGCAAACTCCAGATTTAAATATCATGCATAATTATTAACATCTTTGGCCAAAGTTTGCTCCTGAATGCCAAAATAACTCCTACAAACTTTTCAAAGAGCAGCAAAGGGCTTCTGGTCCCTTTGCACATGCTTTATTCAATAGAGTGCAGTGGTAGAAGAAATAAAACAGTTGCATAACAATTGATCAGCCCCCTCTCATTGTAAATGGCTAAGTATTGCTGATTGCCAAATTTAACTGGACGCTAGGGACTGGAGTAGTGGGTGGATGTAGGGCCTCCGCTTTCCCCTGGCTCTGACAGGGACCCTGTGGGTTGCCCTGGGCCACTCGAGATCATTTCTAGCCCTAGTTCTCTTTCAGCTCCATTATTTATAGACTTAGAGCAGAGAAACAATTTCCCTTGCGGCAGCTCATTGGGCTTATTTCTCTGCCTGCAGTCCCATTGAAAAGAACCTTTATTTACACAGACATCAGTGGTTAGGCATTGGCCTCAGAGGGACAATTCTGTAAGCTGTCCTTCTTTGCCTTCTGTCTAATATATTACAATAAGAGTGAAGAGGAAAGGCGGCTTAGTGTCTGAGCTATTCACTGTAAGCAACAAGAGAATTGATCAAGTTTTTAAAAAACACTCTTTGTGCGTCGCATCCTTGCAATAGCTCTCAACTAGATGTCCTCATCTTGCAAAGTCCTCATGTTTTCAAAGTCGATTATCCTTAAGGGAGAGCAAAATCACCTCTGAGAAGGAAACTTAAAACCTTAACTAATTGTGGTAGATTTTCATTTTGAAATTGTCCATCTGTCACATAAAGATATCAGAAACAAAAACACAATCGAGCAACTGTAGCAGACCTTAAAAGGGAAAAAGAAGTTTTTAAATAAAACTCCCGGGATAAAAAGCTGGGTGGAGTAGGGGGATGCATTAAGGATGGCATTGCCAAGTCTCTTGGAAATAGTTTAGACAGCACAGACTTTAAAGCCAAAAAATGTGATGATGGCAGAGGGAGAGGAGGGGGGTAAACAGACTGAGGAAAAGGGAAAAAAATCTAGTGTATGTTGTGCATCCTGCTTTATCTTCCACTGAAATATCAAAGGGTAATGTTTGGAGCTTTTGTCACCCTCGGTTTTAATACAAAGCAGCTAGATGGCTTGGTAGGAAAGCAGGAAGACAGAGTTGTCCCCCTCAGGGTGAGACATCTGAAGTCAAGCCCATCAATCTCCAGACCCGATGCGTCTGGGTCTGCTGTTTGGGAATTCTGAGTGAATGCCAACGCTGATGAAACCTGATGCTGAGCAATTTTACTCTTCTAGTTTGTATAATCAGGTAAAATTGCACGGATTGTGTGATGAATTGTTGGACCATCCAGCTTCATATGAATGTGTATGTGTCCGCATGAGCGCTTCCGTATGTGTACATAATGTTTGTGTCAGTGATGCCATGTGTTAAACCATGTATGAAAGTAATTACATCCCTGGAATGAACCAGTGTAAAAAAAACTTGAGGATGCAATTATGCTCCCATTGAATAACTCATCCTTCCTGGCAAGAGCTAATTGCATTAAAATGGATTGTGTATAGTCCTCTAGCATGAGGCATTAAGATTAACGCCAGGAGAGTTAATAATGTGTCATCTCCAACCAACTCCTCGCACCCCTCACCACCCCCTCCCCGCATCTCCAATATAAGATTAGAAGCAGGGAGAAAAAGACAGTGCAGGAGGATATAAAAACACGTTCCCCTCTCAGCATCTGCTCTCCCAGCTGGGAAAAGACCCAAGCTATTCATCAGGCTCCACGCTGCTGTCTACATGTATTCAACTCACTCAAAGGTCACACCGTTAAAACACCAATCTGAAATTCTCTGGCCTGTTTTTGGAGCGCCATCCCTTCAAATGGGCCAGACCTTTAGGCCAAACTTATTTACATACAACACACAGAGGGGTGTGGGTAGATATATGCATTCCAGCATCATTTATCAACTTCCATTTTTTCCTCTATGTTTGCTGGCCCGGGGTCTTGTTTGCAATATGTCCTCTCGCGTTTATGAATTTGTTTCACTTTTTTTTGTTTTACTTTGGAAATTCTACTTTAGAAAGCCTGTGATAGATGCTAATGCACGGCAATACTGTGGCTCTCTCTTCTCTTAGAGGTGTTAGGTGTGTGATTTGGGTAGCAGCTTACACTCACCCGCCCACCAAACCCCACCGCGCACACACACACACACACAGACACACACACACTTGGGGTGGATTTAAACGTGTGTGTTCACTTGAAACACTCCCAAATGGCTCAACACGCTGTGTCATAGTTCCCTGTCAGGCCCTTAGTGCTCCACCAGGCAGCTAATGCTGTGAAGAAATGGGCTCCCGAGCTCAACATTAATCCCTACAGCATTTCTGTCCTCACTTCCCTCCTTTCTTGCTGTCAGAGCAAATTTAATGTGACACATATTCACAAGAACACGGGCCCTTGTAATTGTTCGAGCTCAAGTCATGATAACGGTGGTTAGCCATTTGGCTGTAATGCTGGCATGCCAAAGTTTCTAGCAAGTGCGGGAGGGATAGAGGAGTGCGTGAGGCGGGGTTCGGGGTCCTCTCTAATGGTTGCTGAGATATGTTAAAAGAGAAACACAATTTCTCAGTTAAATGATGTGTAAAACAGATCCCACACAGGGGATGTTCCTGTGTTTTTTTCCCTCCTCTCCCTCTACAGAGGGACATCTTAGAAGTTCTTGGCTCATATCCACAAAGCATTTTCTCACCCATAAATACTGTATATAAAACATCAAAAATATATGCTGCATGGTATTAAATTTAGGAACTAAGGCTTTCTCCGATGTCATGTGCATAGATAGCAAATCCTAACAAGTAGTTTTATTCTTAAAGAGTGGAGCTGACACTGAAAATTTAATCACAGGGTGATTACAGAGTTTCAGACTGACACAGAGCCTCTAAACTGATGAAAGGGTGTAACTTATTCGTTTTTCTTGGTCGCGGGTGTCAGATATTTTTTGATTTCAGTGTAAAAGCTCAGCTGTTGCTTAAAAGGATAATGATCATTTACAGAATTATTAACATTTATGAAATTGTTGATTATTGTGTAAACATCATGTTAATCCAGGCACTAGATAGATCATCTAAAACCCATTAATAAGAAATGATGATGGATTGTACCAATATTGATTTCAACGAAAGTGTTGAGGTTTAAATTTATCATCTCAAATGTTTATATGCTGATTACATTGCTTTATATAAGAAAGGCCTAACTCTGAGTACACTCTGTGCCAAAAAGTGCTGACAGGAAACTGCATGCTTTTGCAGCTAGAATGAAGTGAAAGTGAAACCAACTAGGCTGTTTGATGCACACTAGAGAGCAAGTATATAAATACCTAGGCTTCCGTTTGTGCTTCAGACCTTGGGTTGTGTGTTGTGTGCTAAGGTCTCCATATCCGGAAATGTAAAATAAAGATAATTTTTTAAAGTAAAAAGACCACTTTGAGCCGTGTCTTTCTTGGCCCTAAGAATCCAAAAGAACCGGAATATAACAAAAGCTAGAAATTACCTACTGACAGCTACCTATTGACACTCAATTACTCAAAATGAGCAATGTTATCAGATCAGATATGTCCAAGAAGACCCCTTCAAAATGCGGTCTAATAACCAATTAAACCAAAAGTCTAGAAAAGAAGGTGAAAAGGCTAAAAAGGAGATTTTTTAGAGGAAAAAGTTTAAGTTTGACTACAGCACGTCTGTTAAACTGTATTGTGTTTAGACAGTTATACAGACAATTTAGGCCAGGACAGATAAACGGGAATTTGTTAAATATGTAGGAAAATCTTGAAATCATGAAAGGCTTTGGGAATTTCAATCAGCTTCTTCGTGTCACAATTTCAGTGGGCATTGATTTTCCATTGAAGTGGCCATTCCTTGAATAATTTCATGGTCCTGAGTCTGCCGACTCAGTGTTTTGTGTTTCTTTATGCTTTTGTTTATTCTGAGTATCATCAGCTTCGCCTGGTCCAGCCTCTGCTTCAGCCTCGCCTGGTCCAGCCGCTGTCTTGCCTAGTGCAGCGGGGGCAACTCGGCCTTCGGGTCCCATACTGCCCCCTCAACATCGTCGATCGTCTGCCAGGCCGCTTGTTGGGCATCATCGCCACTATGGACGACCTCCCGAACAACGCCGCTGCCTTCCGCGCGGCCGGCCTCCGGATTTCTGTCACTGCCGCCACCGCCTCCCGCGTGGTCGGCCCCCAGATCTCCCTTGCCTGCGTCGCCGCCGCTGCCTTCTGCGTGGCCGGCCTCCGGACTGCCTTCATCTGCCTCGCCGCCGTTGCCATCCACACGGTCGGCCCCGGAACTGTTGGCCAGTCGCCGCCATTGCTGTCCGCACGGTCGCCCCCCTGAATTATTGGTGGACTCTACGCACATTTTGTTTTTGGACTCGTCTGGAGCCAGCCCTTAAGGGGGGGTGTACTGTCATGGTCCTGAGCCTGCCAACTAAGTGTTTTGTGTTTCTTTATGATTTTGTTTATTCTGAGTATGTTTTCTGTTATGATTTGCCATTTGTTAGGTTTCTGTTCTGTGCCTGCCCTGGTCCCACTGTCTGCTTGTGAATCTGTCTGTTTAGTTCAGTGTCGTGTCTGGTTCTCTGTGTCTGAGTTTCCTGTTTTATTCTGAAGGTCCCCGTCTCATGTGAGTGTGTTCAGTTTACGTTTCCCCTGTCCTGTCAGCTCCGATTTCTCCCAGGTGTGTTGCCCTCCTGTCTATTATTTCCTAATTACCTGGTGTGTGTATTTATACTGTGTGTCTACCTGTGCTCCTCGTCGCGTCGTCTGTTGTCTTGTCTATGTTCCTCTGCGTCTCTCTGTTCAGCCGTCCTCATCCGCCATCTCTGAGTTTCTCCCGCTGACCTTATGTTCCAGGTTTGTTTGTTAGTTTCACCCAGTTTAGGTTTATGTTCAGTTCTGCCCTCACCTCTGTTATTTTCACTGTAAATAAACCTCCACTCGCATCACCACTACCGTCTGCATCTTGGGTCCTCATTTATTCTACCACACGACTGCTGCCCCAGCCATGACAGTACCATGCGACCACAAGATGGACCCAGCGGTTTTGTCGGGGGGATCTCACACGCATCCTGCGCCTCCTGGACTGGGTAACCCACACCTCTAAGAGCGAAGGTTGTGGGGATAAACGCCATTGAGGCTATCCTGGATGGAAATCCCTATCTCCGCCAGGTCAGGGGATTTACAGACTTAATCACTGATCTGCATAAGACCCGGGAGGCGGTGCAAGATCGGGAATTAGCGGATTCCGCCCGGCAACAGCGGACTACGACCACCCCAAAGCAGCCGCCTCAGCTTCACCCGCCGGAGGTTTCACGGCCTGACCCGCCAGAGGTTTGGCCCGGCCCGTCAGCGGTGGGGAGGCGATGATCGCGCCGCCGGCGCGTCACCCCACGGCTGGATTCGGGGACTTCTGTGCGGCCGGCTGTGGTGAGTGCAAAGGACATTGGTGCTTCTGAGAATGTGTTTTCTGGGACTGTTTTGTTTCCTCATTCGGACTCAATTTATTTTGGTCCCTCTAAGCCCAAATTAGTTTCTAGTGACTCTGTTTACCGTGAGCCTGGTAATTCTGAGTCGGTCACTTCCCAGCCAGTATTTCCGTCACCAGCTCAGCCTACACCTCCACCACAATCAGCTCCACTACCTGTAGCTCAGTTAATTGCTCAGTCACCGTCTTCACTTGCTTCCTTTCAGGAGATTGTGCCTACGCTGCCCATTTTGGACTGTTGTTCTAACGTCCACTCTAAGCAGAGAGACAAACCTGTTAACAATGGAAAGGTTCCTCAAAAGCTGGCTGTGACTCACTCTAGGGCCTCCCCAGAGGCTGAGTTTCAGCCCTCAGCCCACTCTGGACTCCTGGAGGCTAAGAACCCAGCTGAGGACTGCACCCGGCTGTCGCTGCCTGAGCAGGGTCGGTGCTCCGCGCAGCTGCAGTCTGCTCTGTGTTTGCCAGAGGCCCGCGCGCCTGCTGGTTCTGTTCTGTCCCTGCCAGAGGCCCGCGCGCCTGCTGGTTCTGTTCTGTCCCTGCCAGAGGCCCGTGTGCCTGCTGGTTCTGTTCTGTCCCTGCCAGAGGCCCGTGTGCCTGCTGGTTCTGTTCTGTCCCTGCCAGAGGCCCATGCGCCTACTGGTTCTGCTCTGCGTTTGCCAGAGGCCACCGTGCCTGCTGGTTCTGCCCTGTGTGTTCCAGCCTTTGCTGGAGGGTCCGAAGAGCCCGTCCAGCCTCAGGCCTCGTCAGCTGGGGGGCCCGAGGAGCCCGCCCAGCCACCAGCAGCTTCATCCTCGCCTGGTCCAGCTTCAGCTTTATCCGCCTCGCCTGGTCCAGCTTCACCTTCGCCTGCAGCAGCAGCATCACCCGCGCCTGCAGCAGCAGCTTCATCCACGCCGCCTGCAGCAGCAGCTTCATCAGCTTCGCCTGGTCCAGCCTCTGCATCAGCTTCATCAGCTTCGCCTGGTCCAGCCTCTGCTTCAGCAGTTTCGCCTGGTCCAGCCTCTGCTTCAGCTTTGCCTTCGCCTGGTCCAGCCTCTGCTTCAGCAGTTTCACCTGGTCCAGCCTCTGCTTCAGCTTCGCCTTCGCCTGGTCCAGCTTCTGCTTCAGCTTCACCTTCGCCTGGTCCAGCTTCAGCTTCAGCTTCGCCTGGTCCAGTCTCTGTCTTGCCTAGTGCAGCGGGGGCCACGCGGCCTTCGGGTCCCATACTGCCCCCTCGACATCGTCGGTCGTCTGCCAGGCCGCTTGTTAGGCAGCATCGCCACTATGGACGACCTCCCGAACGCCGCCGCTGCCTTCCGCGCGGCCGGCCTCCGGACTTCTGTCACCGCCGCCACCGCCGCCACCGCCGCCACCGCCGTTGCCGTCCGCACGGTTGGCCCCCGGAACTGTTGGCCAGTCGCCGCCGTTGCTGTCCGCACGGTCGCTCCCCTGAATTATTGGTGGACTCTACGCACGTTGTGTATTCTACAATACAAATACACACGACTGCTGCCCCAGCCGTGACAAATAAAGAGAAAAGGGATGCTGTTTTACCAATATCAAGGGAAGATGCAATAGATGCTGATGATATCTCTCTAAACTTATGGTGAATAAAATTACTAACATTTAATTAGATATGAAAGAGAGAGGATCTGCTTCTTGGGTGCAGATAAATATTGTGATTGGAGGGATTTGCACAGTTAGGCTACATTCACACTACAGGCGAAAGCGCATCAAATCTGACTTTTTTGACCCTATGCGACCCATATCCGATCATGGTATGACAGTGTGAACAGCACAAATCCGATATTTTCAAAATCCGATCTGGGTCACTTTCGTATGTGGTACTGAATCCGATACATATCCGATGTTTTAGAAAGCGACTGCTTTTTGAACGGTCAAGTCGCATTAAAGCCGTCTTTTACGTCACTGACACAAGACAGACGCCAATTATCAGCGCCGGAGAAGATATCGTGATCGCTTCCTGGCCATCCAGTGTAGATGTCAGTGAAACTGTTGGGAAGACAACGTTGGAGAAACGTGAACATTTTATTTGTACTGTATAATCTGCAGATTCTGACAGAAATCTGCAACTATCCTTTGAAGCACCGCTCCTCTCTAAAACAGCAATAAGGATAATTATTAAGGCCATATGTAAATAACAAAATAACTTTATAACTTAAAGCAAAATTGGGAAACGGAAAGTCTGAAACAAGTCTTTATATTAACGGCCAACAATACTGTTTGGTCTGGGTCTGTGTGTGATGTCTTCTTTTGCGCATGCGGGCCGCTTTGAGGGTTCACACTAGAGTGCGTTTGCTGTCGCACTTTATTTGTAGTGTGAACAAGCAGACAAAAAAAATCGGATTTGATCAAAAAATTGGAATTGAGCATTAAGACCTGCAGTGTGAACGTAGCATTAGTGTCCCCAGTAATGGGAACATTTGCCTTCAGGGCTTCCTGCCAGACAGGTACTGTAGGATATGGCTAAGGCCTGATGAAATGGTATACCTGTAGACATAGACAAGTTTGTTTTTGTTTGTTTTGTTTTTTTTAAACCAAACTAGGACTGAAAAATCAAAATAACAAAATAACAACTCTTTCTGGAAAAGAAGGCAAAATTCATCAAGTAAGAGATAGTTTTCTCCTCATCAGGGTATCTGAGGGAAAGCCCGTAGTTTAAAGTGCTGTACAGTGCAGATCTTTTGAAATAAAACACAGCTGATCGAGTAACTTCACCCGATCATGGTGAATAAACACGGCATTCATCCAGTAATTATTTGCCATCTTGCAAAACTAGACTAACTAGATGAACTCCAGACAGAACTAAATGTGACACAGTGTACATCTGGTTGCAGCACAGAGCCTTTTTCAGTACAATGGTATTAAAGATATACAAAACTCAGTCAAAGCTACCATGACATAAGGGAGCACTGACTGCTGCGGCAGTGTATTACAAACATGTTTATGATCTAAGAACATACAGAAATATATTATTCATGGATTCTGTATGTGCGACTGCTAGTCTGACATAACTGTGCTTTAGGCTAAGACTGACTAGTGACTGCTCAAGCTGTTGCAAAAACACCAATCAGAATCATTAAGGCTCTGTGCCGACTTTCACAGGAATATGTAGTGGAGCGATCTATACTGATTGCCGTGGACAGCGTGCATGTTTGAAGTTCAAGGGAAGGGAGTACGTGTGCGTGCATCCAGTGCCAATAACTCAAGTGTATTAACCTCTTAAGCAAGACTAAAGTAACAGCCACGGGAAGTATTTTCTCTAAACTAATGTGTGCAAATTTCAAAGCCGTTGCAGAGAGACAAGCTTAATGATTGTTGTAAAATTATTTTTCCAGTGTGCAACAACAACCCTGTGAAGAGAGAAACTGCAATACGCTGTTATATCCTGATTATTAAGTAAAGTTTGATGAATTCAGGTTATGCTAATGGAATGCTGCAAATCATTCTTTGAGGCTGTGTGGAAATAAACCACAGAGTAAAAATCAATCATTAGCCCTACGAGCTGGCTGCCCATATTTCACTGATTCTTATTTTACGCTTCCAGCTATACTCTGCTGTAAAACCTTAGTTGGCCCGCTAATTGCTGGGCCACTGTGAGAGAGGTTATAAAACAAGCTCTATGCCTTATTTAAACCTATTGTTAGTATGATCGATTTGATACATTGTCCTCAGAGCTTCTAGGTTCATTGGCCTATAGGTGAAAACGCACTCTATACTCCATTAGAACACGGGTAACATGCAGAGAGCTAAGTTTTTAGCACTAACATCAGCTTGGTAACCACATATGCTGAGTCCATGTGCCTTCACTGAGAGCCACTCAAAGCCCAGTCACACTTCACCCAGCTACTTTTGCATACATGTCACTCATTCTGAATCACAGACAGGCAGCAGATTTTGCACGATGGCTTTCCTTCCACAAGAGGTAAACACTCACTTTCAATTGAGAAATGCTACCGGCTGAACGAATAAATAAATGGTTAACACTTTGGTGCGAAGAAGTGCGGTAAAAAAGTGCTGCTTTTTCTACGTGTTGATTTGAATGACCTGACAGCAATCACGCCTAAGCAGATACCGGGAGACAACAGCTGTAGTTTTAGGCAAGCGTGCCGACTGACGTAATGGCTTTTCGAGAAGACATTTGCAGCCCACGGCGTGTCACTTCAACGCCGCTGAAGCGGAGGTGCGTGTGAACGTACTGCCATGAGCAAAGATCAGGCAAGTTTGTATGTGTTTAAGCAGATCTTGCAGCCAGAGCAGGGCAAATACATGGTCTCACTATTGATTTGGCCCTGGGTTCTCCTGCTGTGCTTGTTTATTGGCCCTTGACTGACGCTTTTGTGCTGAGGAGACACCTGCCGTGTCCTGACTGCTAGCTGACAGACCAAATTCCTGAACTCATGGCTGGATGGCAGCCCACCCAATAAAAACCCCAGTGGATCACGCATGCTCTGGAAAAGTGTTAAGTTTGTGTGTATGTGTGTGTTTCTGCACATGAGTGTTGCTACCAACTGTGTTTCTTTGATGTGTGTGTGTGTGTGTCTCACACAATTCTGATGAGTGTGTGCAGATGTGGACATCTGTGTGTGCTAAATTCATATTGATTAATTGCAGTGTGATGAGAGTTAAATCTGCAGCCCAGGGAAGTGTGGATTAATCGAAGGAGCCAGCAGACAAATTCCTCTACAGCCATAGACAACCCAAGTCAGACAGCTGGTCCTTCAATTCTTCAATTTCAGTACATGCAGTCGTACTTCGTTGTACCCCGAATCCACTGAACAATAGATTTCTAACTTATGTTAGACCAGCTCAGACAATGTGACCCTGAATATATAAGATATGTCTATTAGGTTACACATAATGATAATGCAGTTTGTTTGTTTTTTAATTAGCATAGTTTGGAGGCTCAGTTTATTTAACAAACCACAAGGTAGTCCTCCATCTGTAGTTCTCAACAGCTGT
The DNA here is from genome assembly GCF_051167445.1 of Perissodus microlepis. Classification (NCBI taxonomy): domain Eukaryota; kingdom Metazoa; phylum Chordata; class Actinopteri; order Cichliformes; family Cichlidae; genus Perissodus; species Perissodus microlepis. The sequence continues at coordinate 10,203,682 of NC_140465.1, forward strand.
GAGATATGCTTCATATGCTAGTAAATATAAGACAATAACCACATTTGATTTCACACAGCATTTCAATGCTTTAACGTCAGGCGTCTTCTGCTGGCCCCACTGTACACTCACAACTTACATCCTGCATTTAATTTTTAACAGACGCCTGCTATCATGTGCTATATTATCTGAAGCTCGAAAACACAACCAGGCCGAGTTGTGGGATTATAGTTCCCTCTCAAGTGCCTTTAATTATTCTTGTGTTGTACTTGTGTTATACATTTGTTTTTGTACGGTGACACCAAAAACATGTTGCGTACCTCAAATTTAAGCATGAAAGCTCATTTATATGTATATAAAGGGAAAGGGAAAGTAAATTCCTTTCCTTCTCGCTCACTACCTTTTAGAGAAGAAACCCATTAGCCCTGGGACAAATGGCTGATGGGACAGGAAGGACTCAATAATTCAGCAACCATTGTTTCCTCTGATGTGCTCCACGCTCTCAATTGACCTCTGCTTCTCTGTTGTGTTTTTCCTGCACCGGCTTGATGGATCTCCTCACTATGAGACAACTTTAGGAAGACTCCAAAGACCCTAAGTATATAAATAAAAGCATAGCTACAGGCAGCAGCCGTAGTGGCTGCATTATGTATAAACACACACACACATACACGCACACGCACACGCACGCACGCACACACACACACACACACACACACACACACACACACACACACACACACACACACACACACACACACACACACACACACACACACGTCAGCTAAAATAAAGCAAGCAGACAGAGAAACACGCAGAGATAAGCACACATGCCCTGGACTTGAACATAAATCAACTCCTATCTGTTTATCCACAATGGCCAGGCTTCTGCCCCACAGCTTAACTGTCACTCAATGATGAATTAATTACTTGAGTACTGCTAGTTTCTCCACTGTAGCTACGGGCTTATCTGCATCATACAAAGAACTTGACATGCTTGCATACGTGAACACCCAGAGGTCCAAAGCACTGGGAGAGATGGAGAGAGTCATAATCAAATTGCTTTCTCTTCCATTAAAGAGCTCATTAAACAGGGGAAATACTTGATTTCATTCCTTTAACAAATGCATTAGCCTGAACACAACTCACTGTGTTGGTGAACTGAAATAAAACACAGGTGAGGGGACCATTTATATGCAAGACCCATAGCTCGGCCAGGGAACGCTCTTACATTTTTACTCATTTATCCAACGGCCATAGCTGCCTGCTGACAACTTTGTCTGAATTAAGGGCTGCTGCACAATAATCAGCTCTGCTGAATTACAGGATGGATGATTTGTGCTTGTAACATTTGACCCTGGGCTGTCACGGGAAACATGGGCTTCTGACGGGCAATTGGGAAACTAGTAGTGTTTCGTGCAAGTATTTTTCCACTTTGCATTACCTTGTAGGCACCCAAAATCAGATGTTTAAGGTATATTCAGGTAAATGCTGACCTCTAACCTCAACCTTATAACCTTTTCATAGTGACACATGCAGAAAACAAAAATTACCTGTGAAGTCTTTACGTGTCCTTCAAGTTGTACGTTATTCACTTCAGCACCTTGAATATTAAATCTTATCAACCAACTGAGTGCAATTCAGCATGGGGCTGGAGTAATTATTGCTTTGAGTAATTATTTTTTTCTCCAGTAGGCAAAGACTAATCCATCATATTGATAGTCCACATAGATCCCCAATGGGAGTGCGCGTTGACTGAATATTTATACCCTGTGAGGTGAGCCATATTCTACTGAGTCACGGACTGAAACTGTGTGTTCTGTGTTTGACAAAGACTTTCGAAACAATAGCCTGAAACAAACTAATAGATTTTTCCCCCATGTTGTATGGCTTATTGATAACTCTGGGGCTGCGTAAACAAGGGTATGAAAGAATCAGTAATTTGAAAAAATTGAATTACTCTTTAACTGTTTGACTTTTTATGAAGTTACTCCTACAGTTTTCTTGTTATTAAATAGGAGGGCAGAACATTTAGGAATGATTTCAAGGATTATTCAAAGCTCCTAATAAATGAATACTATCACCGGAGCACATGAAAGTACTCTCTCCCACACGACCCAGAAGTTGAAATCACTGAAGTTCAGAGTACTGTAAGATAAGGCAGAGACATGTTTCTGCTCCTGTCTAGCCATGGAAAATTGGATTAGTTAAACCAATGATAAACTGAAAAAAGTGAAGAGCCTTTCACTATGTAGCACCAGCATGTGTTAGGCAGATTAAAAGCCTCTTCCTCTTCACTGGAATGCAAAAAGGCAAACAAGTCAGACAAGTAAAAAAAAAAAAAAGATCCTTTTAGTATGAGAGGCGCTGGCAGTTCCTTCAGTGGCAATAAGCCTGCATAGACCACTTGGCTCACAATACATAATGTAAAACTAGTTGGCTGTGGAAGCCATGCTATCATGGAAAGGTGATGCATGATGGATGGAAATGCTGCTCTGGCCTCAAAGACCGAACGCTGTGAGGAGAGGAAGCCCTGCAGACAGCATCTTAAGTTCTATCTACCACTTCGCTATCGACTAATGTTTTTTCCCCCCCTCCCTCCATTCCTGCGGGAACTATCAGCTAACTCGAGATCGAGGTCAAATTCTATGTCAGTGTTTCCCTAACTCCTAAATGTGCAGACAAATAAAACCTATTATGATTGAACCTAGAAGAGAGTGCTATAACTGCACATTATTGCTCACAGTTTATGTCTGCTGAATATTTCGGCTTCAAGTTGTTGTTTTTTTTACTGTGCGCATCACAGAGGGGGAAAAAGCTGGATGGTGCTCATTGAATTTTGATTTTGTTTAGAAGTTTTAGAACAAAACTTCATTTCATTGAGACCAAGCTTTACAACTTTACACATACTAACCATATGTTGTGTATATGTAAAACCATTTTACATGAGCATTATTATAAAGGAATTACATCACTATTTTATATAACATACCTATATACTGTACCTATAGACCAGCGAAGGAAGCAGATAACTACGCAGTCCAGACACACACCCATTCAACCTTTTCCCCAACACACCCAGGCTTTGTGAGTTTCCATTACACACTTTTGTTCCCATCTCCTGTTCTGTTCTTCGATATAATTGGAAAGGCAGTGAAGGCATTCTGGGAAACATGACCATGTAGTCAGAGGAAAGCATCCAGGCAGAAGATATTAAAATGTATAAGTTTCACCTTTTTGTTTTTTTCCAGTGGCAGTTCAGAGCGGGGTGGAGCGACGCCACCCACGAGAGGGAACACTCATCTTCACACATAGCCCTCCGGAGTCTTCCCACGTCTGCCCCAGACGGTCATCTCATAGTCGAGCTAAAGTTTAACACTGATGAAAGCTGACTGACATCATGAGAAATTAATGTTACACATCAGTGGGAGTGCTCCTGCAGCGCAGAGTGGAGAAATTTAGATGTTTAACGTCTCCTTTGAGGAGCAGTTGTTGGTTGACAGTTGCGTTTGGGTGAAGTCGTTGGGTAAGATCGTACTGTGCGTCGTCTGTGGGTATGGGAGGTTGAAAGTCTCCGGAATGGCTCTAATTTTCACAGAAAGTTAATTAATTCCTGCTTGTTCCAAAAGCAGGGAATGCCATAAAAGCACCTTCCACATGATAAAATATGCCATTTCTGAAAATACATAGATTCATTAGTACAGCTGGCCACAGCCATGTCAACAGTCTCTACAGATTAATTAGTGTGTAGACATCTCCACCTTCAGACTAACACCTAACTTTGTTCTCGTTATGTGCCAAGTCTTTAATTAGCCAAGAGGCTCTCTGTTCACTGCTATTTATATTGCCAAATATTTTTGTTTTGTTATCTTCTCTTTTATGCAGTGTCAGCCGGCGCAGAAGCCACACAAACAGTTCAAACAGCAAAGTAGCTGCTAAAGATGTGTCGGAAACCTTAATGTGTGTTGCTTGATTTTTTTTTTTGTTTGTTTTTTTAAACAGACCACATTTCACAGAGGAACAAGTTATTTTGTTGAGCAGCTTAAAAGCTTGACTTAATTGCTGCTGTAGCCAAACTGCCCATCGTCAGCATTCAGCAGGAGAGATCAGAGAACTGACTTCTTTGTTCTTTAGGCTAATTAGTGTATGTGTGTGTGTGTGTGTGTGTGTGTGTGTGTGTGTGTGTGTGTGTGTGTGTGTATATATATATATATATATATATATATATATATATATATACATATACACACACATATACATATATATATATATATATATATATATATATATATATATATGTTCATTTCAGCAGTGGAAAATGAGTGTTGTGAAAATCATTATCATGAGGAGCATAAATCTCAGAATGCATGAATATTTTACACAGTGCTCCACTCTACATAATCGTGATGTCTCAATGTTGATTTCTATGTGCATGAACAAACTTTGCGTTTCTTTGTTTCTGTCAGTCTTCCTTCTATCTTTAATTCAGCCACTTGGAATCGCATACTTAAAGAAACAAAAAAAACAAATGATTGGAACCCTCTTTTTGCCTTATTAATTCATGCCATGCTTTCTAGTGTGGCAGCTGGTGAGACAAGAGGGTGGGGACTGCTATCGCTTCTGCTCACTGTGTAGCTGTCTGTGTATTACTTTGTAATATGTTGTTTTTTTCATGCCATCTACAGCAGGGTGGGGCATCAGTATAGAGGAAGTGAGGAGAAGAGGGGGGGTTAGATGAAAGCTGGTGGGACAATTTATCATTCTGTTTCTCCCTTGTCAAGTCAAAACCCAAGACTCTTCTTTTCTGAGCCAAAGAGCAGTGATAACAATAGGCAAACAGTGGAGCCATTTCTAACATCTGTATTTCACACACAATCCCCCGCTGACTGAGGTTTGAACATTCCCCCACAGCCCTTGACACAGCAAGCTGCCTGCCTCCTGACTTTGGCAGTTGCTGCACGCAAACACACACAGAGATGCAAGCCAGGAGCTCACACATACCCCAGCAGAGATGCAGATAAACAGTTGAATAGATAAGGAGCCAACAAGATGAAATGTAAAAACAATTTGACTTGACATACCAAGTGCGCTCCTCCCTCTCCCCTCCATCCCTGCAATAAGAGCATCATCTTTGCTGTTGTCTTTGTCAAGCTGTGGCGCTGTGAATGGATGTTTTTTTCAGAAATTAGACGAGTGATCACAAGTAATTAAGAGTGAAGAGATGGAGGAAGAGCAAAAAAACCCCAAAAGCTAAATAAAATAGAAAGACCAAAAATACTCAGAGCGGTATGAAAGGAGGATAAGGAGTAAAAAAAATAATGTTCAAAGACAAGAAAATCAGTGTGGATTAAGTGTCAGACAAGCACCTAAGATCCACCGCAGAATGAAAAACACAATTTTGGCTGGATTTACGTATAATTTCGGCTTTTCCGTGAAGCTACGTAGGTTTCCAGCAGGCATCATTTTATCATTCATCTCACAAAATATGCCTGGAGACATTTTTTCTCCCACTTGAACACACACAAGTTTCTTTCTGTGCTGGAATATTCAGCACTGAAAGTCTGGATGTTTGCGGCAACTTACCCATGTCAAAAATGTACTTGCAGAGGAAAAAATCTAACTCTGAAACTGTGATCCAACATTTGATAAGACAGATAAAAGCTAGATAAAGCCTGCTGCACACCCTACTGACTACTTTTGTAACTTCTGTAGTTTGTGCTACTCTGTGATTAACTGAGTTACGTCTCCAGAGGGCCAGTAAATCTGCCACACTTATGATAGCTTGATAAAAATGAATAAGGCACACATTTGTCATTTTTATTCAGTCATATCCGTTCCACCAGGCTGGCATAGCCCATCGTCAAAGCAAAGACATTATTAAATGTTGTCAGATTCATTTTATTTCTCACATTTAGTCACCAGACAGCAAGTATTTAAATAAATGGAGACATTGGTTTTAAATTGGTCCTGCACAACAAGTTATGATAAATGACAATGTAAGAGTGAGTCCCAACTGAAATCAACAATGTAATAAGAAGAGAAACTAAAATAAAAAATTAAGTTTTGAGGCATCTGTACTCTGTTTAAAAAATCGTGCGGTATGTTATACATTCAAGTTATAATGAAAAAAAACTATCACTTGTTTAAAAGAAATTAGCTTCATAATGTGTTTTAGAGTTTATGAGAAAGATAACACATTACAAATTAGCACAGCGTACCAGCATATAAGACTAAACTCTCAACCAGTCATGGCAGAATGCGGTCCCACCCTGATCCTGCCTGAAGGTTCTTCCTGTTAAAAGGAAGTTTTTCTTTCCCGCTGTCACCAAGTGCTTGCTCATACTATGTCATCTAATTGTTGGGATTTTCTCTGTATTATTATTGTAGGGTCTTTACCTTAAAATATAAAACACCTTGAGGCAAAACTGTTATTGGGATTTGATGAAATATAAACAATATAGAATTTTATTTAATTTAATTACAAACTTTTATGCTTATAGCGGTTAAAAGATATACTATGAGTACACCCATATAGTCATTAGCTTCCCAAGCTAGCCTATTGCTTAGCTTGGCAAGTGAAAGGTTCAGTTTCAGTCAGAGACACAAAGTCCTTTGGGGTTGCATCAGGAAGGGCATCCGGCATTAAAAAAAATAAAAAAAATAAAATTCTGTCAACTCAAACATGTGCAGCCACCTTATGTGATAAAGTGAGCTGCCAAAAAAGGCTTTCTCTTTTGATGAGATTCTTCCAGCATCATTGTGTACTTTGTGTACTGGAAAAAGGACAAACATTACCTCATTGACTTTGTATAGCCGGTTCTGTATTACCACTACTTGTGAGAATCCCTTTCCTACCAGTGCCTCACCAAATATCTCTATAATCAAAATAAAATGAGGAGAAAGTAACCAGCCTGCTCTCCCAACACTACTTGACCCAGACTGACTGCAATGATACTTTTGCCTGATCTCTTAACATTTAAGACACCTTTTTGTGTAATTAACATGCTCCTACAAGACATTACATCAGAGGGAGAAATGAAAAAGCAGAAATCTTGTGTCGCTTTCCTCCACCTTAGACTCTATCATCTAGCTTTCTTGGCTACATATTCCCCCCTTAGAGGTTTAAAGAGAAATGACACTGACAGCACTGGTGCATTTAGTGGCAGCAGATCTGATCCATTAGGAAACAAAGAACTCTTTTTCTACAGCTTCACTTTGTTTTTCTATCCTCTTTCACTTTGCCAGATCCCGCCAGTAACAAACAGACACTCCTCCTCTTGTTGTTATTCTCTTCACCATCGCCCTGTTTTAAGCTACTTTTTTATTTATATTTTTTACTTTATATATTTATAATTTCACACAGTACCCAGACTATGCAAACACTTTTCACTACCTCGGGCAATTCGGCTGGAGATTGTCTTCTTTCCCTAAAGTGAAAAAGGCTATATAGTATAAGTATTTGGATAATTTTTTTTCCAAGTTGAAGGATGAATTACTTAACTCATAAATGTGTAAATAAGTATCCTTCACCCATGAGCGATGAAGGCCAGCAGATTTTATATCAACTGCTCAAGTTGGATCATTTGTGGTTTTGTTCATATACTCATTATAAAGACGGTTATACCCAGCACCATGCATTATGGCTATTTTAATTTAAACTCAACGTCTTATATCCTCTTCAACTCTTCACGTGCCATAGCACCACTGAGTTCATAAATATTCATCGGGAAATCAAAACACCCTTACAAACTTCCTCCAGCTTCATCTTTTACTTTTACACATTCCAGTTTCCACTACAGTGCATTATTTTGAAGTCAAATAAACAAGCAGAAACCTCCAGTTAGCTTTGTGAAGTTGTCCCATCAAGTGAACAGGCTGTCTCTGCCAAATAGATGAACAACGCAAATGGTACAAGTTTCTGCCAATTTGCATGATGAGAAAATGATATGCTGGGCAACGGCCCTAGTGTTGATGAAAAGAAATATGGAAAATGGTTTCTATATTTAGCATCCCCGTGAGCATTCGGTTGGGGGTGGCTCTGGCTCAAACTCATGTTGCTTTCTGTGAGCACTGGGATGAAACATAGTTGCTGTTTTTAAACACCATCATTTGACAAGCATGGCAATCTACATTTTCAAAAATTGCTTATTTGTCCTTAAGTGACACCGAATCGAATGCCAGGGATATCCTGGGGTATAAAATTGGAAAAAAGGGAGGTGGAGGTGTATTGGTTTTTGTTTTCAGGTTGGATGTGCCTGGGAGTTTTAAAAGATGTTCGGCACTAAGGCGTAGGCCCCAAAACTCGAGGCATATGTGGGACCCTTTAATACCGTCAGGTAACGATTATCTTTCAGGCAATCTTCAATGCATTTATTTGTCTGGTCTAACCTACTCTTATACTCACACTTGGAGAGATGCAAAATGAGTGTTTGTGCTGTGTGTGTCCATTACTAATGTCGTGGGGACCTAGATCTTTGTAGTTATGTTATGGGGACATGCTGTTCTTGTGGAAACACCAAGTCCCCATTGTGTAAATCAATGGGCATGTTTTAGAGTTAGGTTCGATTCAGGTTAAGTGTTAGGCAAGTAGCAGTTACGGGGACGCAGACAGGAAATTAATGTAAGTCAATGCAGAGACCCCTGAAGCCATGGATACATGGCTGTGTGTTATTGCTCAAATGTTGCATGTGTGTGTTTACACAGATTATAGCGTATACTCTGCCAGTATACTGCTGTGGCCTCCACCTCTGATTAACTCAGTAGGTAATGGCTGTGAGAGCTGCATGGGGACTGGGATGAAGAGGGCTCAGAAAGAAAAATAATAGTACAGAGAAGAAGTGGGTCTGGCTGGGAAAGTGGATGGACAATTTGATGAGGTTGTCTATTCTGTGCATCTACAAATGTGTCTACTACTATTTGTTTTTGCAGAGACTAAACAGAAAAAGCAATATGAGTTAGAAAAACTGAGAGTAAATTATTCCTAGAATATATTAAATTCTTCTTAATCTGCAGCATATTTGGCACTGCTTTGAAAAAAGAAAAAAACGTTTTTATCTAAATTTTTTTTAAGTTGTACTTTTGTTCTAAAACAGCCTTTTCATGGAGGCAGAGCGTTGCAGAACCTTATAAATATTTTCTGTTCCTTTGACTGTGTAAAACCATCGCTGCAAAACTTGGCATTTTCCATTACAGCTTTGACAGCTTCTCTCTGAAGTTTGAAAACATCGCCTCATATTTTTCTCAAGCCTTCTGGTCCTCAGCCTCATAAGTGTGCTAAGAAAATCCAAGGCAACAAGTTAAACTTAATAGGCAATTAGCTTTCCAATAAACCCTACTCACTGTGATTACAGGACTACATTAGTCTGTTGCTCTGAGAAAGAAATGGCTGCAAGCTAGATAATCATGGCCATGTTCTATTATAAAGTTTTGGTGCAGCCAAAAGTACTTTCCATCTCAAGGTACAACTTACATCTGTGGAGAATCCACTGCACATACCAAAAAAGTTCTACGAAGCAAATAGCATAGAGTAAATTTTTATAGTAAGTTTACTCTAAGACCGAGAACACAGCATTTCTCTAGAGGTGTTTGGTTCAGGTTCACTACACACTCTTTGCGTCTCTACACAACAGTCGCTGACACGGCCCTTCCTGCTCTCATTTGGAAAGACTTCATAGTGAGTGCCTCTGCTTCTCAGTGTCCCTGGCCTCTCCTTGGCCCCCATTTCTTCCCGTTTCCTTGCATCAGCTCCATTTTTGTCTCAGAGTGTCTGCGAGAGCACCGGTCATTCTCCCGCTCTAGGCTGAGCCAAGGAATCGATGAGTGGCTGGGCCTCTTACTGTAATCACTGACCCATTCCCCAGCCACCGTTTGGCCTCCGACCTCCTTTTCCTCAGCTCTGAGTGCGGAGCTTTATTTCTGCAGAGCCGGGTCCAAAAGGTCACAATGATTCCAGTTCACTTGGGTTACACCCCCTGAGCCAACTCAAACTCCAAAAGTCGAGACAGATTTTCCTCCTTTTATTAGCTGCTGCTCTGACTTTAAAGTGCTGACATACTTCAATCATGTCAGCTGCTTCAACATACAGCATAGGTCACAGCAGGAAGGATGTCACCTTCATTTTAGTCCCCTGATACCAAAGATGCTAAACTCCTTATCAAACTGCAATCCATCACAAATGCACCGACTGAACCAACGGTTTGTATAAGGTTTGTTCATCTAGGAGCTTCAAGTATCTAGGCTGCATACCTGAGGGTGTTCAGAAAAACCATAGCTTTGGAAGTCCAGATATCTGTCTCCATGGTAACCCTCAGCCCTTGTGCATGTAAGCTGAAAACTGCACAGCATCATATTGTCCTTAGCATCTGAAGGCAACAATTATAACTCAGTTCCTTAGTGAATATGGAGCGATTAGCACACCCACATTTTGCTGTATGTCACAGGATCTCAATCTGCTTCTAGCTTGCTAAATCATGGGGGTCAGACCCCTTTGAGAAACAGTGGATTGTTTCCCCAAGTCTAATGATCCAGACGTCTTTTGAAAATATGTATAGCTGCTGAAATCAGATGGGATTTAAAAAAAAAGATTCCAACTGTTTTCGAATGAGAGCATATCTGCTAGAGGAAGCTTTATTTGCATTTTAACAACATAACATTTAGTGTGATCCACAAGGAACAGCTCTTGGTTATGAAGCAGGGGGGTTGATGTGGACATTATTTACAGTAACAGCCCTCTCCTTGAGATGTTGAATCATCATCAGTATCATCAGTGGATCTATACAGAGTGATTTACTCCTCAGTGTCAGTTTCCTGCACGCCCTCTACAGTGACAGCTGATAGCGTTCTGTCAAACCCTGCTGTCTCTAGAGTATTTATGAAGGTATGATGATAGTGTCTGTAGCAAGTACAGTCAAGCCCTAAACTCCAGCGTGAAGTGGAAATATTTACTCATGTCATATGCACAGCCTCATATTGTCTAAGCGTGGAGTGATCTTCAGTGAACGAAAGCTGTGCATGTGCTGGTTAGCTTACACACATTTACTCACGGCATATGACTTAATTTAGCCGAAACTTCAAACAGACTTAGAAATATGTGCTGAAAAAGCATTGATTGACTTAAAAGGCTCCGCTTGACTTTATTTATTGCAAAGTCAGAAGGCAAAGTTTGCCTCACCTCAAAACACAGTCTGGTCCAGTACTTGGCTGCTGTTAAATTTGGAGATTTTAATTTAGTTTTTCATGCTGTTATTTCCCATAATAATATAATCTCTTGTGTTATGCTCCAATACTGTAAAACAATATCTGTTCTTTAAGTAGCCAGAGGAACTAGTACAGGGCAACTCCAGGCCTCAAGTGCCGGTGTCCTGCAGGTTTTAGACGTGTCCTCGAACCAACACAGCTGATTAAATGGCTAAATTACCTCCTCAACATGTCTTGTAGTTCTCCAGAGGCCTGATAGTGAACTAATCATGTGATTCAGGTGTGTTAACCCAGGGTGATATCTAAAACCTGCAGGACACCGGCACTTGAAGTCTCGAGTTGCCTACCCCAATCTAGTATTTCTAAAAGTCTAAAACCACATTCATGACGTTGATTTCATAATAATCATGTTAAATCATCACATTTGCACACTGACCACTAAATTCAGTATCCATGCAAGGATACATTTAAAAAGACAGTAGACAGTAAACTTTTTAAAAAGTTTTACTTTAACTGCTATTTTATGATGTGCTGAAATATTCACGTGTTGAATGAAAATGTTTTCTTTCCGAAATAGAAATAAAATCAAAGGAGTATTTTAATTCAGTCTGTTCCCCTTTCATTCACATGGTATGAGTGAAAGGCAAGCCCTGTTTAGCTCCCAATAGCCAATGGGCTGTCATGTCCTTCAACATTAACATCATCCACTGGGCCCTTACCCAAAGGTGATTCAGAGTCAAAGCTGCCATTTGTCACAGTGGTGCTATAAATTTAATCGTCTTCCCATTTGTATTTAATTTTTTTTAATGCTTTCCATCTACATTCATCCAATTTCCTCTCTTCCTCTAATGAATAAGTCATATAATTGCAAGATGAACACACAGTTCTTTGCTTTGCAGCACATATATTTTAAACACGTGCCTTGGAAGTATGCAGTAAACAGCAAACACAATGGGTAAGAAGTGCTTAAACTTGATTGGCTAAAACCAGCCGTTGTTTACTCTCCAAGGAGACGAGCTTAGAGGTTGTATTAGGTGCTTAAAAAAAAGATTTTGTTTATCCCGGTGTATAGTCAGTAAATAATAAATAATGAATTAATTGATTCCTTTCTTCAGGGGTCCTTTGCTTTAAAGCAGGGTGGGCTTTGAAAAGTTTGGCATCAGAGGGAATTTTGCCAGGTAGATGCCTAATTACACTTCCAAGGCCTGGCTGTCTAATAGATTTTGATTTTAACTATCACAAAAGCTGCAGTTTGCCCTCTGAGGCATGTATGTCCTTTCAAAAACATAGAAGAGATTAGTAACACTTTTGTTTTCCAAAGTATTATCGTCAACTGATTGTGAGTACACAGAACGTCTGGGTGTTTTTCACCCAGGGTTTTTTCTTTGTGTGTGTCTGTGTGTGAAGAAAACGTTGGCATAATGGAATCTTAGCCTAGCATACAGCATAAAGTGCAGATGTTGACAATTTATAATCTTAATGCTGGACACTTGGAATATTCATGGGTGAAGCAGGTCGCTCCCACAGGCCGACAGTGACACAGGCAAGGACACATTTGATCAGCATCACTTGTTCTAAAGTGTATAAACCACTTCCTCCTGAGTCTGAACCCTCTCTTTTCCCTTGCCTCTGTCGTCTTTAGCTATTTTCTCTTTTAACCTGATACCCAATAACATTTTACTCCTATAATTTGTCCCAGTCAATCAGGAACCAAATTACTCTGGAGTTTTCTTGTCACCAACAGGACCGATCTTAGCATAATGGAATCAGAAAATTCATAGTATCCTCTCTGGATAATCAAGAGTTATTTGTGCATTTTTGAGTGGGAGGATTGTCAGCGTGACTACTAGACTGACTAATAAATTCTGACATTCAGGCGCAGTGGCTGGATGTCTTAACAGATATGTATCGCAATAAGAGGGTAAAGTCATCTGCAATTATGACTAATTGAACGTAACACTGCGTCAAAGCGCATGCCTTTTAAAGTAAAAGCAGGCGGACAGTTGTAGAGGTTTGCATAGATTACATATGATAACAAGTAGGCAGGGGTTCAAATGTGATGACTCTAATGTGACAATAATCTAGTATAATTACATGTGGATGAGTCATTATTTGTGTTTGCTCATCTCTTAGATAACAAAAAAAAAAAGAGAGACCGGCACATTTAATGAGCTGGGAGGAGTAGACAGACGGAGGATCACGGACTGAATGAGAACAAGATTTTTGGAAGTTAGGAGAAGGGTTTGCTGCAGAGAAATCTTGCCGTTTCTACGGATGCATGCGTTAGTATGCAAAAATGTGCAACATTTACCATGAATATGCATCCTTGCACAGGCGCGCCCACATTCAGACTCGCACAGGCAGCATCACACGAGACAGAGAGCGCAGCATGTCCACTTGCAAGTAAATGAACCAGCAAATGTCTCAGCATGCGCACATCAGTGTTAAGTGGCTTTCTTCTACAAGAAAGCGTACGCCTCCTGTCTGTTGTAATGCACGGATGTCTCTAACTTAGTCGCACGGCAGGGAAAAAAAATCTTAAATGATACGTTGCTGCATTTTACACCAGACATTCCATTAAAGCTAACAAGCATTCTTGACTTTCTCTTGACATTGCCCCATTCTCTCGTCTGAGTCATGATAATGCGAGTAATAGTGAGTATACCACTGTGGGTGTGTTTAATGTGGCAGCAGTTAAGACTAGTTGTGTAAACAGGCGGCCTAACACCATCTGTTTCTTTATGAACCCTGATTTGATTGTCTCCAACTTGCCATCTCCTTTTGCTTCCTTCTTAATGGCCACTCTCCAGGGACAAATCTGAAACTGAGGACTTCTTTTAAGAGAAACACATCCGCCGAACCGTAAAAACTTAAATGTTGATGTGGCGTGGGTGTGATCTCTGGCCAGCTGCAGAGGAGGGGTGACGCAGTGAGCTCCCGGGGCGGCGCAGGGGCGGGGTGAACAGGTGTGCTGGGATCTGACAGTGATTGTGTCTCTTTATATGTTGGCAGTGACAGTCGGAGGAGGAGGGCGGACGTGACAGCAGAGAGAGAGCTGGAGTGTCTGTGTCCCAGTAAACCACAGTGTTAAATAAAAGTTCTGCTGTCGTCAAATTCGCTCCGGCTTATGTTTCTTGGGTCCAACGTTACAGTTGATTCATCCAATATGCTTTCATTAGTTATCCGCATTTGTTAAAGCTTTATATGATGAGGACTTTGTGTGTCCAAACCTGGATAAGAGAGTGTGCTGCATGACTTGTAGCCTCAAGCTGTGTTACCTCTTCTTGATATGTCTCATTCATTATCTGACTGTGGTTCTTATTTCACTCATGTATCCTGTGAAAGTTCTCGTCACTCACACGTTGCGGTGTCTGACTGTCCTGCTGGTTGTCTCCTTTTAAAATCGATCATTTGAGACCGTCAGTTTAAAAAAGAATCAGCTGTATTTATTTATTTATTTTACTGGAGAGATAAAAGTCTGTCTGCTGTAATCTCTCACCTTTTTCCGGAGGTGCTGGGTTAAGTATATTAGCAATGATTGGGTTCTTTTGAGTGCAGAAACAGGAGACATTAAAAGCTCTCACTAGAATGCTACATATTAAGATTGGATTCCTTTAGAGTGAGGCTCATTGTAGACAACCACAGATCAGGGGAAGAAAATATGGAAGCACTGAAAGAGGAGCTGCATATCCGGGTGTTGCTGATTATCCTGTTGTTCTGTTCGGATTTCTCATATCAAATGGATTTGCAGCTCTGATAGCTCTGTTCATAATATGAGTGAGCAAGCATGACTCTAAAAGTGCTCGGGTCCCAGTGTGCAGTTTACATAAGTGCATGCGTCTGACTGCAAATAGGTAATATCTTTGCTTTCATCTCTGAGGGGCTTTAGCAGCTCCTGTGTCTTCAACATGATGGATAGTGCCCAAGTGGTTTTCCCTGCGTGCAGCTGATCCTGTCACATCAACATGAAATGTTGATAGTGCGGCAATCGGGAAGTCGAAGGCTAGCTGGGTGCTCCTTACGGGCCCATTGATTTGCGCTTGGGTTTTTAAGAGCTAGGATTTCCTAACGATTCACCTGCGGTTCTTTCCCTGTTTGACCAGAAGGAACGTTCCCTTGGGATGCTACAGTGTGTTATATCAGTCTAGTTGTTTTTTTCTTCTTGGTCAATCTCTACTGCTGTGTCATCCACGAACTACTCGACACTGTAAAGTATTGATCTGCATACACAAAACGCCACCCGGCGTTATCATCTCTTTCTACCTGTTAATGAAAAGGCTTGCAAGAGGGGTCGCTGACCACACATGGAAAGAAAACCATGCTTGCCAATCACTTCTGTTGTTTACAACTTTGCTGAATACGATTTGCACGTAAAAAGAAAAATCCAATTACTTGCCAGGTTTTTAGCCTTTTCAAACACACAGGTCATAAGCAGTCATATGAATTGGAACGCCCTGCTCTGAGAAGCGTGACTACCTTTCATACGAGGCAGCTGTTGTGCTTTAGTAATAACAGATATGACATCCAAGTTGAAAGTGGAATTAGGTATCTGGGAGACGGGAGACTGATTGGCTGTCTGATAATTGAATCTGACTCCTTCAACAAACACAAAGAAGACAAGGTGTCGAGTGGGAGTATAATCGTAGAAGACATCAAGGCATTAGTGGCAGCTCTGCAACTTTGTCTACACAGTGCTTTGCTAAGTTGTGTATCACTCACAAAAACACTCACACCATTAACAGCCAATCATACTATAAGTAATACCATCATTTGAGATGAGTGTGTGGATTATTGACTTCAAAGTTATCACAGCAGAATACTTTAAAAGAGGAAAAAGAAATGCTCCATTGAGTAATCCTGTAGCACACAATAGCCAAAATAGCCCTGCTTGGTTGACACAACCTCGGAGACCAAAGAGGGTTTTTTTTTTCCCGTTTTGCCATTAGTTGTGTAAAAAGAAGTCTGATATGAGTCTGTCTGGTTTTATAATAGCTTGCTGCCATAGGGACATTGCCTTGCTCATTGGAAATCTTAAACAAAGCACAAGGTCTTTTGGCCTCGTCTGATTTGGGATCGGGGAGAGCTGGATTGGCTATTATCTCGCAGGGGCTGCTGCCGAGGAGCTCCGGGAGGCTACAACTAGACCTCAGGTGCACTGTCGTACACAGAGGAAATTGAGCAAACAGGAGATAAGTGAGATGGAGGGCTGTCTCTTTTTGTAGGGCGACATCACGGAACTGTCCCTCACTATTAGGTTTCCACTCGTTTCTGCTGCATGCCTCTCCTTCCCACCCTCTCTGCTTCTTTCTCCCTCTCCTCTGTTATCTCAAACACCACGTAAAACATCGGCCCAGTCAGACAAAGTGATGTGATGAAGGACATCTTGCTACACGGGCCCTTTTTATATTCTCCCTTTATACATAGCATCAAGTATGTTACTCTGAGACATCAACCTAATCAAAAGCTAGCACTTTGCCGTCACCCTGTGCAGTGCATTATCTAAAGATGACATACTGCCACGGTTGGTGGTGGGAGACAGCACCAGGAACAGTAGGGAAGGCATTTACAATCTATATAGCAGCTTGTGCTGAAACACCCCGAGGCGAGCAAATAAACAGACAATGCTTAGTCAATGCCTGCTTTGGCATTGAAGAAATGCTACAGACAGTCAAGCCAGAGTGCAGACAGACAAGCAGCATTACAACGGTCTACCCCTGTCTGCACCAGCATTTAAATGAAGTGAACATTA
This sequence comes from Perissodus microlepis, assembly GCF_051167445.1. Classification (NCBI taxonomy): domain Eukaryota; kingdom Metazoa; phylum Chordata; class Actinopteri; order Cichliformes; family Cichlidae; genus Perissodus; species Perissodus microlepis. The sequence continues at coordinate 10,220,606 of NC_140465.1, forward strand.
TTAAAAACAGCACATAAATAAACATGCACATGATTTATAGAAGCTGGCATCCGGGAACTCATTCTCACCCAGAGGAGATGGCTGACACAGGGACATGGGACGAGGGCTGGCCAGTACGTGGTCACTACTGCACTGCACGATCGTGCTGGAACAGAGGGGAAATGGCATTCTCCAGATGCGGAGTGGCCTGGAGCCGTTTCTGTCCATCAAAATATTGTCAGAGATTCAGCAAGACGAAAAGAGGTGATATGACTCCAAGAGTATTGTGACTGACTTTGAGAGAAAAAGATGGAAAATATGTGGGCTGGTAATGACTTGTGTCTTATCTGCATTTGTATACTCAAGTGATCACGATCTTGTGGTTTTTTTTTTCTTTTAAAAGAAGATCTTTTGTTAAGATAAGCAAGAGTTTGATGAGTTATTTCAATAGGAAAAAAGATGCGCGTCTACAATATTCAGGAACAGCTTATGTAAGGACAGATGATAAAAAATGTCACCATGTTGCATCACACTGGTGGCCAGCCAACCCTTGCTTTTGTCCTCCTGATAAAAAGCCATCTCCATGCAAGCTCCCTTTTCTCTTTCGTTGCCAGATCCTCTTTCAGCCTAATTAAAAACAATTACAATGAAGTATATTTAAAAAGAAAAAATTCTGAAAATGATGGGAATGGTGCACCGCGTCCATCTACATGCATGCCCAGAGCCCAGGAGAGACTCTTGCCTCTTCAGCTGTGCAGATTCTTGAATGTGCAGATTAATTGTATGTTTTATTGTGGGCAGTAGTTATTACTTTTTTTCTCCCCTCCCTTGCCTTGCTTGTGTGTGGGTGAGATTATTAAGACACTGAACACGTGGGAGGCTTAGTCTGCAATGACATGTGTAGTGCAATGACAGACTGGTGATGTGCTCATTATAGCAACTGTGTGCTGCTGCTGCATCCACATGACAGACCTTGACAATATTTCATTCCATTTCCTTCTTTGTGAAACACACTTCATGTTCAAGCCTGCGGTAACTACCATCTTACATCACACATAACCCCAGTAATGGCCTCCAACCTATGTTATCCAAAGGAAAACACCTGCAGCAGGAGAAGGGCAGCACTTTTCCACCACTTTCTTCACTTTTCTTCCTTTACTTTTCAGTTCATCTTTTCATCTCCTTGTCTGTCTGTACAACCCCGCTGAGAGGATTTAGTAGCTCCTGAAAGTCGTTATGTCTATAATATACTGGATCAATCTTCATTAGTCAGTGGTCAGCGTAGGTTCAGGCAGAGAGGGGGGAAATAAAAAGGCTCCTGTCACTAAGAAATCTAGACCCAGTCATTTCAATAAATTCTCAGAGGAAGTGACCTTTGCTGTAGTCATTAAGTTTGGGGGTCTGATTTAAAAGCCGCTTGATCCTGGCTTATTGACTGAATCTTTTGGCTGATTTTTCCGTTATTGTCGCTTTTGTGAACACGTGATTATTCATGTGTCTTTCATATATTTGAGATGTAACAGAGTGCGTAAATGACTGACTCTGTGTATTCTTTATTCATGAAATATTCCAGCTGTATGTATGTGCAATTCCTCATGTGGGAAATAGAGACTGATGGACTGTTTATAGCAGATGGCCATAGCTTAAAGGTCTAAAAGGTTAAGCCAGTGTAGAAGTGCCTTCAACCTGCAAGCTTTCTCACAGGGGGCAAAACTCCTGGTTGCAAGAAAAATCTATGACAAAGTGGCCCTTTGGTTTCCTTGATTGAGGGCCTCAGTATGACCAATTTCTCAATGATTGCATTCACTAGTTTCAAGTCTTATAAAAAACACAAAACGTTTTATGTTCCTGTAACATTTGGTTCCAGTGAGACTCATAAGAGATGCTAAAGCAGACTGTGGTTCAGGATAGGCCACCTTGTGACTGTCATGATTGTTATGAGTTTGCAGTGTCCCTCGGTTTCTTGATTAGATCCACTCCTAGCTTATTACATTCATTTTCAAAACACCAAGGTGCTCAAAACACTGAGCTTAAGGCGGTGGTGTCAAACATAATGCCCGGGGGCCAGAATCGGCCTGAGAAAGTCTCCAATTTGGCCCACTTAACTGCTTTGGAAAATGTGACGGGACGAGGAATGGACATTTAACAGTACTTTCATAGGTTTAACAGCTTTTCCTACTGATCAAGACCTTCCCCATGGTCACTCATACTACACCAAAATAAATAAAAATTAAATTACAGTTTTTTTCACTATCTGATATATAAATTTATGGTTTTTATAATGGTTCCACAGTAAAAAAGGGTGGGAGCTTTACTGGTCGGGCCTATTTAAACTTGTACGTGGCACATGGTGTATTTGAAATTTCAACTGAAAGTACTTGTGTAAGATAAAGACAAATAAATCACATTACAGTATCTGTCACTGTCTCTTTTTTATGAATTTATTTTTGTTTGATTCCTCTAATTTTGCAGTGGTGACCCACCTGCTACAAAAGCCGTAAAACTTTACCCCTCATTAAGTGTACATGTGAGGGACATAATGTTAAAGCTCATTTAAAACACAACTATACTCTTTCACTGAGCGGAAACGCATCAACCAATCAGTATTCTAATACACTGCAGGTTTATTACTTCACCTGTTATCGCAATCAGGCATCCAGCTGCTCCTGCAAATGAGACAGTTTTGCCCCCGTCTGGAAGAGTTAAAGGCAGTGAGAAAGAGCATCTAAGCAGGCAGTTTCTTCCAAGTGAAAATGTTCTCCTATCCTAATATTAATGTTGTTATCTTGTAAAGTGCTATTGAATCAAAAGCGAGGAAGGTGTAAAGCAGGGGATTAGGAAAAGGTGCAGATAAAGAAGGCACAGAGTGAGAAGCTCATTTTCTTTTCATTTAGTCCCAAGTGGTGATTCTGGAGCTCAGATCGATGCTGGGTGATAAATAAATAAATAAATTTAAAAAAAAAACATAATTCAAATCTGTTTTCTTTAAGATTAGCCATCATTAAAAATGGAGCCTTGCTATATCTCACTGTGAGGAGGAAGTGAAAAAAAACAAAAAACCTGGACTCTCTTTTGATAGTGGCGGGTTTATATAAGTAAATAAAGCAATCCCTTGTTTCCTGTCAGCTAAAGCTGATATTTTGTAAGGTGTCACAGGCAGTCTGCAGCAGTTTTTCTAGCAAAATACACAGCACAGTTCGGTGTTGCTATGAATGCATAAACACATCCCCTTGGAAAGCATTTGTTTATGAATACTATTTACTGACATTATGATCCCTTACTTGCATGCAGCATGCTGAAGTGTGGGATGAGGGAGGAAAAACTTCATTTTCACTGCATTCTCCAGACTTCACTCCACACTTGTCTCTTACTCGCTCTTATATATATATATTTTCCCCTTCTTAACCAAGCCAAGAGGAGAAGCAGAGTGCAAGTATTGGAATAAAATTTATGAATCATTAAGAGAAGAAGCGCATTAATATTTTACGGCTCTTAGACCACCAAGTGTTTGAGTGGAAACAGGAGTTTGCCCTCTAACACACATATATGCACGTGTCACAGTCTCGACTGCATTTATGCAGCACTAGATAAAAACCACGCACAACCGCACCCTTCACCATAATGCACATATGCAACACATGCACACACAGACACGCTAACAATAAACACAGACTAAAATTCCTCTGGAGAATTTTTAATTGCTGTCTGTGAGGGTGACGCGGTAAGCACATCTGAAATCAACCCTCCAGCAAAGTCTTCCTCAACCCTGTCCTCCTCCTCTCATTGGTTCCTACTCCAAAATGCTCAGTCCTCTCTCTCCTCAACCCTTGAGCATAATTACCCCTCTATCTACAGACAGACTATTGGTTTCCTCTAACTAAAGAGCAGCAGGCTCCTGCTTCCTCCTATCACTCTAGACCTTAGTTCGGTCGCCTCGCCTAATCATCCACTAAAAGCCTGGAACTATATCAAAGGGGATTTGTGTCTGCGCGTGCATGTGTATGTGTGTTTTTCTGTGTGATAGCTTTTGTGTGTATGAAGGTATATGTGTTTATATGAGAATTGAGAGGGAGCAATGCGCTAATTTGTGTATGGGTGTGTGTGCATGTATGCACAATTTCCCCCCTCACTCACAGGGTATTGTGCGTTAGATCAAAGCTATAAACCCCTCTGGGCTTGACACACTCTAGCAAGGCTGCTGCAGTGTTGAATCCAAGCCGAAGTAATTCTGCTGATACTATATGCTGCTATTAAAAAAAAAATAATAAAAAGTTCTTTTTTTGTACAATGGGGATCACAGAATCCTCTCATTGTTCTGCAGAGGTAAGTGTGTGTCTGTGTGTTGATGGGATAGGAAAGATAGCACGGTCAGCTGGGGAAAAGAAAGTGATATGTGTTCAGTTATAGATTTCCACTCTCTTTCCTGAAACCTTCCCCTGGGAAGCCAGGACATCAGAATTTCTAGAGAGGCTGGATAGTGCAGGTCATTGTTCATTGATATCTTTACCGATGGCCATTGCTAAGCCTGAGCCGACATAGGAAGAAAAAAAAACCAAGCCGGAACAGTGTATGCTCCACAGGGAGAACAAAACAGAGTGCTGGAAAAAAGTGCAACAAGAGCTTGGGACCTGCATGGACTGGAAAGTGTGACGTTCTTCTGCGTTCACTCCATCTTTGGGTTTGGAGATTGGGAGGAAAAAAATGTGTTTTCACTTCTTTCTTTAGGTACAAGCTTTTTTTTAAGTTGTGAGATGACCCCATGGCTGGTATGGTACTGCTGCTGCTTGTGATAGGGGACGACTTGTATTTCAGGGGAGCACAGTTCCAAGGAAATTTGTTTCTACTCCTGGATACTCTTCTCATCTTGGCCAGTGGTCGACCTGCAGTCATCAAGGTGGCATAGTAGGTGTCAGATTTGGAGACATTAAAGACATCTTTTTATTTTGGATTCATATCTCAGTTGAATATATATCTCAATTTAATAAAGACTATGGGTCTTTTAGCTAGTGGCTAGACAAGGGGAAAGTGCTTTAGCTGTCTCTTTTTTTCCTGTTGGTCCTTCATTTATTTTGCCTCCATCCTTTGTTTCTTAACCACAGGAGAGATGGAGCTCTGAGAGCAAAGAAGAGCAACTTTTGGCAGCAGTCTCAGTGGGAGTGCGAGTACAGACAGGGGAACTCCTTTCAAAATGCATTTCTCTGTTTCTCTCCTTCTCATTTCTGTCCTAACATTCCCCAGCTTTAGCACAGAGGCTAATGAATAATAGAGTGAACCATGACCCTTGCAGTGTGGGTTCAGGCCTGGCTCCGGCATCCGTCTGATCTGGTGACCATTTTTAATCCAACACACAATAAAGCTCCAAGATACCTGGAAAAGACCTCACAGACAATACTGTGTGCACTCTGAGCCTTAAAAATCACAGCGTTTAGCTCAAAGCGACCACGTCAGGAGAAACAAGAAGCCAAAAATGTACAAAGGCCTTTTAGTGTTGTTTGTTTTCTGTCCTGCTGAATTGCTAGTGAAAAGCTAATATGACAGCCTTGCACCTCTAAATGAGGTGTCGTAGCAGCATAGTGTGAACATAAGCTAAAATATTATGCTTGTGTCTTTAACTTTAGCATCCCAAGCCATATGCCTGTTTCACAGGTGTCAGATTCTGTGTCAGGGTGGATATTAGAATGAAAAACACATCCACAGGGGTAAAACAGAAAGCTGTGATTTGGCAAAAAGATCTATATTTTTTGCAAATGATTTGCTGTGCTCAATTTGTTTGCATTGCCCAGGGATAACCCTCCACCCTGCATCGCCTCACTGACCTCTGAGTCAAAGCTATCTTTTTTCACACCTTGCGCTTTCTCTCTCTCTCCCTTTTGGCCCGGGGAAATCTCTCGCTGGGATAGCTTAAATAACACGCTCACACTTCAGGGAAAGCGAGAGGTGCAGAGAAAAGTGCAAGACAAAAGGTGATAGAGGGAAAGTGAAAAAGAAGAAAGAACACCTGTCTCAGCAACCCCTCGAGTGGGGAGATGATATCCTGATTAAAGGGTGATGTAGAGTCTGGGAGACATTGATCACACAAAACACTTGACCATGGAGGCCCAAGATGTGGTAGATATTAAAAAATCATGAAGTATCTCCCCCCACCCCCTAGTTATGTCAGGGATGAAGAACACAAAGGTGTGAGAGAGGGAGAGAGAGTATTCTGATGGATGGAGCGAAAACTTAAAGTGTTCCTGCCAAGCAGTGTGTGAAGTAAGGTCAGGAGAGCTGCATGCAAGAGCACAGAGAAGAGAAGAGTAAGGATAAGAGTCACTCATCCCATCACTTTAAGAGAAGAACTCCCACATCCTAGGCTAATTCTACCATTGTGGTCTGCATCCACGCTAATATACGTTTTTAAATGGGGGTTTTAAAAATGTAATGCACATGGCTTAAAACACATATCACACTGAATATTAAAAGGGCACACACAGGCAAGCTTGTAGAAAATACTACACCAATGACAAAAGAAGAAGAAACACACAATAATCCAGTGACGGTGGCGGAAAACATCGGATTCGCGAAGCAAGCAGCAACAAAATAGAGAAATATTTACGGCTGGAAAGTGCCTGCACAAGAAAGATGAAATCACAAATGATATATGAGTTTAATTTTAATGACTAGGCTTTTATTTTCTTGCTACTGACAGAACTCGGCTAGGATATAATCATATGTGTCTGCGTCATTGTTTAAAAAAAAGATACTCGAATACTTTCAGTCATCCTACAATATGTTTCAGTATTGCTGATGCTTCATATTAAGTTCCTAAAACAGTGAACGTGTAAGTGTGGAACGTACGAGCTACGCTTTGCATCCAATATTAGAGGAAGTTGAGCTGTGAAAGGTGCTGAAATCTGGATTTTGAAAGGGACCGATGAGTCATTTTGGTGCAGATGGGTTCATTCTCTCCCACTCTCCTTTCTGTTTAAAATGCACAGGGGGAAGCACGAGCAAGTGCGATGGCCTACCACCTGTGTTAGCCTTCTTCCTAAAGTGTACTAAGTAATCGGCTGTAGCGAGGGGATGGTAATTTGACAGCTGGCGAGAGTGCAAGCAAACCGAACTGTGAAACAAAAAAGTTAAAACAAAAAAAAGAGTGAAAGAAACACTGTGGGGGTGAAAGAGTAAGAAAAAAAAATCCAAAGTAAATGGTCCTGTTTAAAAGCTTCGATATGCATCTTCTCCTGGATTTCCTTTGTGAGAAACAGTTTATTTGCTGGCATGTACCGATACACGCAGACATAAACACACATCATTCACAAATGGGATCAAAGATCTGATGGAGCTGAAAGAGTGCCCAATAAGTGCTGCTGCCCCAGACTAAATGAGTGACAATTTACCAGTGTTGTTGCTGCCGCTGCTCTTGGGCCCTTGTGATCATGTTAAAAATGCAGGGAAGCGGAGGAGGAGCAAAAGGATTTCAGGAGAAAGGACAGCTCTCAAATGTCCAATGCAACACTCACAGATGAAGCCTCTGGCTGCTGAAAACTGGTCTTGGAGAGATTCACACACGCACCTATAATTTCAGTTGCATGTGCGCAGAAAATGTGCGCAGTGACGTCCAGCTTCTCAAACACCACATTTGCACACATTTGTACGACTCTCACAAAGTGTTGGAACAATGCAAAAATGGGCCAAATGCACAGAATCAGACGTGGAGAACAATGCAGACACACCTCTGGCACCAACATGAAAGCTCATACTAAACCAGCAACGCTGCTTGTTTAGCAAATAAGAGTGATTTGAAGACTTTCCCCAGAATCCCATCTGATTTAGAAGCCTAAATCTAACTGAGGAACCCTTCTTTCTTTAGGGGAAAAACATTTTAATTGACATAAAAACATGCAAACTTTGATGTTCTCACATGTTAACGATCTGCTGCACAGTCTCTGAGCTCCTGTGCTGTGCGCCGCATGTTTCCACTCTAGCCCCGCTTAGTCCATCCACTCCTTGAGTTAAGATCCTAGAGAGACAATTTGTGCAGTCCATTAAGAGCTGATGAATTGGATTTAGACCAGCAAACTGGTGTGAATGGGCGGCCTAAACACACAGGCTGACAGCCCCCACTCCCCAATCGTTTGTGCAACTCTGTGAATAATGCTGGCCCAGTGTTCGCTCCTGTTTCAAACACACATACAGTTCCCTAGCCCAGCGCTTACGGCTGTATTCACAGCAGAAAACATCACTTCTATTGCTGTATATTGACTGACATCTACTCTACGCTGTAAAAGGCTTGTGCAGGGAGCTTTCTATTTGCAGAGGAGACAAAGCACACTCGACAAAATTCGAGTCGTTACGCTAATAGAGGCGTGTACATCCTGTGAACAGCTTTTAATCTAAAAATCAAGAATGGAAAAGTGCTTGACACTTTAATCCCTTTTTGATATGAAAGTGTTACATGCTGCTCTAAGCATAAATATGGGGGTGAGCGGCAAAAAAGAAGAGAGAGTTTGGTTTACCACACGAAATGCAAGCATCCCCACAACAATGTAATGCAAACGTTTGACACAAAAACAAAACAAAAAACAAAAACCACACACACACACACAAGGACTGGAAAACTGGCGATAAGTGACTCAACAGATCTTTTGGTTCAGTGCGCCGCATTATTGCATTTTGGTATTTTATTAGTAAGGGTAAGGTCTTGATGGTAAAATTCAGATCTAAAAAAACTGCGATCCCTCCATATAAAAAAGTGTGAGCTGCTAATGAATTGGATACGTGTGATAAAAGCTGAGCAAATTCCCTCCTGGCTCTTAAAAGTGTAGTCCTGTCTCAGTTTCATTTAAACAGAGTGAACAGTAGCTACACATATTTAAACACCGAGGGTGTATTTGATACTGCTTCAATTATTAAGATTGCAAAAAAAGGAAAGCTGCCAGTGGAAAAGTGCCAACAATGTTCATGTGGCTTTCTATTCTATTTCTACCCTAATGAAAAAGACTTAATTGAAGAAAAAAAACAATTATGTTTTAAACTGTTTTTATACACATTTCCATCATTGGTAATTGACTATGTGCACGAGACAATGCTAACTTCCTGGTTTGAGAACGGATGTGGGGTTGTGCATTTCCGGTAGCTTTACTTTGCGGTCAATCGCTACTGCGAAGATATACTCCAAAATCATGTCCAAAACTCGAAAACGGAAAGATCGCGTTAAGTTACAAAGAGGAGAAGGTGGGAACACTCACCACTGTTGTGTCATAAAAAAATCTAATGATCAATTTTGACGTTTAAAGCGTTTAGATCGATCAGTTGTTTACATCACTCAACACAAGCAGAACTGCATTACTGCAGCAGAAGACACATCATCCACATTCAGAAGCACATCTCTGTATAATGACTGGTCTTATGATTTAAACAGGCAAATGTTCAGCATTCAAACTACAGGTGAAGAATAGTCAAACCAGATGTTTCCCCTGTTATGTCGATATCAGCTAGTCAAGTACACACCTACACAGCATGTTAACAAACCGTGAAAAAAGCCACACAAAAAATGAATGATTGCTGGTAACGGTTTCTATACATTAGTATTTACGAAGGGTATGTTGTGACTTACCTTCAAAATTACAGCGGTCCCTCGCTATAACACGGTTCACCTTTCACCTCGCTGTTTCGCGGATTTTTTAGTGCAAGTTTGCATGCTTTTTTTTACGTCACATTGTGTCCTGCGTCCTGATCGCTGCAGACGATCTCCTCCATGCCATCTCTCCTGTACAGTACAGAATCGCTGCATCGATCGCTAGCAGTGTGACTCTGAAGTGCAGTACTGTATGTCCACGAAACGTTTTGCACCGTCAAAAAATAAAATTGGCTACTTGATTTCACCTATCGCTGGTTATTTTTAGAACATAACACCTGCGATAAACGAGGGACAGCTGAGAAATATAACATTTGAATCCCTTTTCTCTTTTGCTCTGAGGCACGGGGGAAAAATATCGACAAGTCGATGAACATAATTTACAGATATATTGGGTAAATGCCCAAGACATCTATAGAAATGTAAATCGCCGCTTGATTCATTCATTTGCTTAACTTGTTTTGGACCGTAAACCAGGCGCGAATAGGACACCGGAAACAAAGCTCCCCACAGGAGTTTCCGCACCGGAAGTAGCATATGCTAACGTGCACATAGTCAATATTGACCCTGTGCACGAGAAAATGCTAACTTCCTGGTTTGAGACCGGATGTGGGGTTGTACATTTCCGGTAGCTTTACTTTGCGGTCAATCGCTACTGCGAAGATGTACTCCAAAATCATGTCCAAACATCGAAAACGGAAAGATCGCGTTAAGTTACAAAGAGCAGAAGGTGGGAACACTCACCACTGTTGTGTCATAAAAAATCTAATGATCAATTTTGACGTTTAAAGAGTTTAGATCGATCAGTTGTTTACATCACTCAACACAAGCAGAACTGCATTACTGCATGCAGAGGACACATCATCCACATTCAGAAGCACATCTCTGTATAGTGACTGGTCTTATGATTTAAACAGGCAAATGTTCAGCATTCAAACTACAGGTGAAGAATAGTAAAACCGGATGTTTCCCCGTTATGTCGATATCAGCTAGTCAAGTACACACCTACACAGGATGTTAACAAACCGTGAAAAAAAGCCACACAAAAAATGAATGATTGCTGGTAACGGTTTCTATACATTAGTATTTACGAAGGGTATGTTGTGACTTACCTTCAAAATTACAGCGGTCCCTCACTATAATGCGGTTCACCTTTCACCTCGCTGTTTCGCGGATTTTTTAGTGCAAGTTTGCATGCTTTTTTTTTACATCACATTGTGTCCTGCTCCTGATCGCTGCAGACGATCTCCTCCATGCCGTCTCTCCTGTACAGTACAGAATCACTGCATCGATCGCTAGCAGTGTGACTCTGAAGTGCAGTACTGTATGTCCATGATGTCCACGAAACATTTTGCACCGTCAAAAAATAAAATTGGCTACTTGATTTCACCTATCGCTGGTTATTTTTAGAACATAACACCGTGATAAACGAGGGACAGCTGAGAAATATAACATTTGAATCCCTTTTCTCTTTTGCTCTGAGGCGCAGGGAAAAAATATCGACAAGTCAATGAACATCATTTACAGATATATTGGGTAAATGCCCAAGACATCTATAGAAATGTAAATCGCCGCTTGATTCATTCATTTGCTTAACTTGTTTTGGACCGTAAACAAGGCGCGAATAGGACACCGGAAACAAAGCTCCCCACAGGAGTTTCCGCACCGGAAGTAGCATATGCTAACGTGCACATAGTCAATATTCCCTATCAGCACAGCCTTACTGAACTTTTATTCATGTCTGAGTCTGTGAATATTGGTGAAGGTAAGGTTACTGAAGCAGACAATTGAGTGTTTGTTTTGAAACTGGCCTAAAGTGTTGGCGATTGTTGTAAGTATTAGAGCTTTGGTTCCTGTTTTTTAACACTCACTTTTTTCTCCATGTCTGCTTTGTGTCTCAGTTCTGTTTTAATTGCTCTTCTCGTGTAGGTTTTCTTGTTGTCCTTCCCACCTGCGATTCCTTGATCATTTCCACTTGTATCTTCCTTCCCAATTAGCCCTGAACATATATGATTCAGTGTTTCCCTCTGTCATTGTCAGACTGTCTACACTGTCTGTGTGTATACCATGTGCTCCACACCTGTGCTTTTTGGCTTTCCTCCCCGTGCCATCATGCCGTTTGTCTCAAACATGTCTTTCTCACTCGATCAGCTTTGTGTTTGAAGCTTGTCTTTAGTTTTGTACTTAGTTTCTCACGTCTGCATTTGGAGCCTCATTTTGTACCACCCTGAGCACAAATGTATTTAGCGCCGGACATGCCATTGTGAATACCATAAGTACTGGAATGTGTGTGCAGTCGTGAACTGGCAAAGCACTGCAGCAATTTTGATTATTAATTTATCTCAAGCTTTGAATAAACAAATTCTTGCAAAATGAAAGTCAAAGGGTTAGTTTGATACCGTCAAACCTACTGCAAGTTTCATGCAGTCATCCAGGAAGTGTCTGTAGCACTCTGCCAGTGGTATTAAATATTAATCTCTCCACTTACGATCTACTGATTCAGAGAGAACGTGCAGGCCATAGGGAACTTAATGGGACACTTATCACACTTACTGTGATAGGCCTAGTGCATGTCTCGCTATTTAACATTGTGCAGTACTCAAAGTCCCACAATATAGTTTTTCATCGGGATTACGATGAAACATCTGTTTTGGCTTTGTGTGTGTGTGTGGTAGGAGATGGTTTGAGCATATGTTTGTATGTTTGTGTGGTTCTGTGCCTTTATTTAAGCACGCAGGTAGTGCAATAAGCAAGTGTGTGGGTGGGTACATCTGTGCAGGGCTTAGTGCCTAACTGAAGCTGGATATTTACTGTAGCCTGTTAAACGGCCAATATCAAAAGTTGGTCTTGCAAAACTGTCAGCCACATGGCGGGCACTGGACTTGAATCTCACATGGACCTTGGATTAGTTTCTGTCTATTGCTCAGGGTGAAATGTGTAATCCTGATTCTGAGAGGCGGGTGAGAGGAGGAGGAGTGGGGAGGCGGGGATTCTTGCTATTAACGTCTAACCTTTTAAAAAATGAATTTGCAAGTGTGACAAGATAAGGGGGCAGATGTGATCCTGAAAATATTTCTGCCCTGTCACAAATACCTTGGGAGAAGAGAAGAGCATTAGAGCCTTTATGATAAAAAATTAAATGCAGTGTGTTTAAGATGTTGCCTTTCATCTCATATCACATAATAACAGCGTAGAAAGAAACAACAAAAGTTGCTGCAATTAATGTGATTTCTTTTTAAGTGTATAGTGTGTTTTGTTTTTTATAAATAATTACTTCCCTCCGGTGTGTGTGTGTGTGTGTGTGTGTGTGTGTGCGTGCGTGCGTGTGTGTGCGTGTGTATACGTGCGTGTGTAGTGGTGGGTAAACTGCCAAAGAAAGCTTGCTTTATAAAGCTGCCCAACGCCGACATCTTACTTTGACACGAAACTTCATACTTTCTTTAAAAGTAATTTAGCAATTACAACTGTGGCTATACTGGTGAATTTTCTCTTTAAATGGGAAAAAGCAAAAACAAAATATTTAAAAACACCTACACCTATCCATGTGTACAGGTCTGTTCATATGAAATGAATATGCATTTATATGCTCTGAGACAATGATCTGGCTCCTCAGCAAACCCATCAGTGAAGCGGCAGGGCAAAATAAGGAATGCTTTTAAAAAAGGTTAAAATCTTCACTGTCTGGCAGATGGGGAGTGTGGCCTGCTCGTGAAGACCCTATAACAACCTCTCTTAGCTGCTCCTGGCCCACCATTACAGTATCTCCCTGATCAAATGGATGCCATCTGTCTGGCCGGGGTTCAGCAAGAGTGCTACAGCAAGCTGGTTTGCTGGCTCAGCCAGACGCATGCTACCTTGTTCTTTTGCATACACATAAGCTCATTTTCTTATCCCACTCTCTCTCACAAACAAACACAGGCAAACACAAAGAGGTGAGTTCAGCCATGCAAATGTCCAGAGGAAACGGATTTAAGATGGCAACTGGGATCTTGTGGCAAATGACGTGTAACAGGTAAGTGGTAAATGATGATCGATGGTAGTGTAATCTTTGGATAGGGACGTGAAATTGACTGTCAGAATTTTCTGTTAAAATACATCGTTGCCTCCTCTAGCTGGCACTGGTGAACAAGAGCCACACATCCACATGAATTTTAATTCACTCTTGTATCCAACCTCAAAGCATGAGGGAAAGCATTCTGCCTAGGTAGCAATAAGAATTTAACACAATTACTGAGTCATTCCCTCGTGCTTCCTAAATGTTTCACACTGTTATCAATATTAAACCAACAACTCCTGCCTCTTATTTTGATTTCTATCTTTCACATGTCGAGTACACATGAAAACCACATTCCTACTTTAAGGCTCTTACATATAAATGATTCTATAGGTGGTTTTATTGCAGCTCTCTCATGTAGTTTAAGAGTCCTGGCAGAGAGCTGTGGCACCTCAAGGGGAAGTCTGCAATCATTCCCTATCACATTCAAGTTGTAGGTGTGTTCACAAAAGCCTGCAATGCCTAACTAGAAACTTGTATTCCATTGTGAATGCCATCAGTATCACTAACATTAGCACAGTACACCTTTGGGTAGAAAGAATGAAAGAGGTCCCCTTACTTTCCGTTGCTGTCATTGAATAACATCTGATAGGTTCAACTGTAGAGCTTTCATCTCCTCCAGATCCACAAAATCTCCCCTCATTGATTCAGTGCTGAAGTGGGACTCAAGTTAATTCCACGTGTGTTTTTCCTACAGGTAGGTGATACATTTATCACACACACTTTGGAGCTAGAAACTTAAAATGTGCATCCGCTTTAAATGATTAAGGTTGTTACATTTCTCTATTGACCAATACATTCATTTTCTTTTAATTCTTTACATTTTATTTCTTTAGAATAGAATAGAATAGAATAGAATAGAATAATCCTTTAATTGTCCCACAAGGGGAAATTTGGTAAAGAAGAATTTGTTTGGTGTTAATCTCTCCACTATTCCTCCTAGTGTTTTATTTGTGTCTAGTAAAGAATCTCAATAAAATACTATTTTTCATGTTTTTATAGGTTCAACTATTTGCAGAATTAACTGGATCATAGATTACTAGTACACTTTCCCGTAAGCATGCTGCGTGTTTTTGTTTGTGAGAGTGTCACATGACAATGGTGTAGGCGTGTGTGACGTCCGTAGCAGCACCAGACGCGTGTAGATCAGCAATGGATAATATGGAGTTCGGGAGACAGTACGACCATGCAGCGTTTAAAGCTTGGAAGTACTTACATTACTTCAAGTTTTATTCCGTAAGAAGTGACAAAAGCATTAGCGTCCGTGGTAAACTCTGTGTGGGAAGAAAACTTCTTCTTCTTCTTCGTCTTTGATTTTATTTATTCTTTGCTGTGCTTTACTTGCATCTGTTTACAAAGAGTGAGTGTAAACACAAAACATTATTTTATTTTACATGCTGGAATATGCAGAAAATAGGTTTAAATGTTAAACAATTTCAACTTTAAGTCAAAGACCTTTGCATATAATTTAATTTTTGCTTAATGCAATATGCATTAAATTAAAAGATTAAAGCTAATTTAAAAAGCATTTTGAGTTTATTTTGTATTTTTGATTTTCATATGTTACATTGCAATAATGTTACGTTCTTGTTTTGTTATTTAGTTAGGGTTATGTTTCTTCTATAGCTCCTGACTCATGAGTCTTTTCCTGTCCCCTGTGCAGTCTGTCATGTGTCATTTCTGTGTTAACATTGTCAAGCTTGTGTTGTCTTGTCTACGTTCTGTTATGTTTCCTGTTTTACTTTGAAGGGTCTGGTGTTCCATGTTCAGTACTTTCCCTGTGGCGTTCAGGTTCATTTGTGTCAGCTGTTTTCCCAGGTCTTCTCATTTCCCTCAAGTCCTGTCTTCCTCTATTCAGTGTCGGGTCGTCTGTTTTGTCAAGATTCATGTACTTAGTTATTTTAATTATTTTCATGCTTCGGTTCATGTTCAGGTCTCTCGCCATAGTTTTTGCATGTACCTGTTCTGATTCATGTTCAAGTTTTCATGTTAGTGTTAGCTTATCCCAGTTGAGGTTTTAGTTTAGTTTCACCTTTGTTCACCTTGCCTTGTTTTTCTGTTTCGGTATTCAACCTAATAAATGGCTCACTTTTTGTAATACTTAGTTTCCTCTCTTCCATGTCTGCTTTTTGGGTCTACACCACAAACACACCAGCTGCTCAGCCATGACAGTTTTTCCTTCCCACTGTCACCAAGTGATTGCGCATGTCTAATTGTTGTAGTTTTCTCTGCATTATTGTACGGTCTTTACTAGGGATGGGTATCGTTTAGGTTTTATCCGATACCAGTACCAAACCGGTACTTTTGAAATGGTGCCAGTGCTTAAACGGTGCTCAAACCGGTGCTTAAAGAATGGAGAACACAAAATTGGTCCAAAAACCTCTCATGTTCAGCAGTTTTTTTGTAAAAAGATAACAATGTTAGCCTTTTCTGCAGCTATAGGGCATATATGGTATCACTCTTGGCTGTAAGCAGTGCTTAAACAATGGAAAAAACACAAACTTTGTCCAAAAACCTCTCATGTTTAACTGTTTTCCACTTTTTCTTTGGTCATTTTAGCCTTTTTGGCCAGGGTGAAGGGAGTATCTGCCATCAAACAAGAAGACAGCCGCATGTAACTACGACGGTGTTTGCTAGTTCACCTTACGTGCATTAATGTAATAACGTGGTTAGCGTACTCAACGTAAATTACACATGAACAACATTAAGCTACTCACGCAGAGAAGAACGGCTGCTGCTGCCATCATCATCCGTCATCATTTCTGCTACACTGGCAGGGCTGGGGGCCAGGACTCTACTCTTCGGGTTTTTGGGGGATGTTGCTAACTCCAGGTCCGATAACAGGCACCACACCCGCAGTAGATGTGCTCGGTGTGAGGTCTCGCAGCAAGCTATCAAATATGGCGCATTTCTCGGCTTTTAAAAAAAACGCTATGCGTCGCCAGGTGTTTCATCAGATTCGAGGTGTTACCTCCTTTGACAGTATCAGCTTAAAGCACTTGCTGCAGGCTGCTTAGTTTGCATATTTTGCTGTGAAGTACAGCCAGACTTTTGACCGCTTCGCCTTGGGCATTTTTAATCTGTAGCTCTGCTCTAAAAGAACATACGTACCTGGGCCCGCCTACTATCCTCAGAAATGTAAAATGATTGGCTAGAATCTAAAGTGTATCACAGCTCAGGAAAAAAAAGCACCGAAATAAAGCACCGAAATGTGCGCTGCTTTTCAGTCTGGTTACTACCGTTTATGTCAGAACTGGTGCCATCATGGCACCGGATACCGGTACCCATCCCTAGTCTTTACCTTACAATATAAAGCACCTGGAGATGCTGTTGCTGTGATTTGACTCTATATAAATTAAATGGAATTGAAATTAAATGAATTAATACTTTTGTCCATATAGTGCAATTCATCTTAAATTTAAAGTATAAAAGCAAGCAAACACAAAATAAAAAAAATACAAATAACACTGTGAATGTTTTCACAGTTCTGGGACTGTGGGTAGAAAGCTAGGAAAACTAACTTCTCAAACTTTACTGTGCAAAACAAGATATGATTACACCTAAGCTAACCTAACTGGTTATATGCGACTGTACCTGAATGGTAATGTTAGCCAACATCTGTCGTAGAGTAATAAAAAAATAAAAAAATAATGATGCATAATAAATAATGAACATTGGATTAGTATTTCCTAGTTCATGGGGTGTTTGTAATAACCATCCATCTTCTTCTGCTTATCCAGTTCACGGTCACAGAACAGCTGGAGTCTGTCTCAGGTATCATCAGGCCAGAAGCAGGGTACATCCTGGACGTGTCATCAGCTGGTCACAGGGCTAACACAGAGAGACACTCTCACATTCACATATTTAAAAAATCAAAACAAACAAACACAAAAACCCCATTCAAATACAGCTTGCGCGTTGATGATTGCCATAGCAATGAAAACAAGTTCTTTTTATTTTTTTAAAGGTGTATAACACTGAAAATTCCTATGAGTCACAAAAGGTAACAGCATTTGATAGAGCTGGAAGCTGTATGACACACATCTTAACACCTAGATACCATCAGACTAGGGCACTAACAAACAGAAGGTTCAAGGTTGTGAAGCCTTATTGCAAGTCAAAGGGTGCTGAATGGAACGGATATATTTTCTGTTTCCATCTCAACCAACTAATTCCTTGTTTGGAGGCTTCCTTTCACACATTTCCTTTCCTTTGCCTTCACTAAGTATGTCTTTACCGCCGCACTTTTAGCATTTACTCGTCTACCCTTTGGTATATACCACCAACTGCATTATGCCAGTGTAACAAATAGTTATAGCTCTTTGGATTTGTACTCCCTTAATCCTGCCCTCGCTGATGCTTTGGGTGACATTTCTCATTTGCTGAACACTTTAGGAAAAAAAAAACGCTGTCTGCCCTCTCATGTGAAACATCCAAAATTGTAATAACATCACTATAGCAACATTCTGCTGCACAGAGACACAGTCTGGCGTGACTGCCCTGCCAGCATGTGCACAGCTCATCACCACCCCAACAAACTGTTAAAAGCAGCATCCCCTGCTTAAGCCATGTTTCATACTAAGGTTATTCTCAGTCATGCAAAGAAATATCATAATGCTAACAAG
The DNA here is from genome assembly GCF_051167445.1 of Perissodus microlepis. NCBI lineage: Eukaryota > Metazoa > Chordata > Actinopteri > Cichliformes > Cichlidae > Perissodus > Perissodus microlepis. The sequence goes on from NC_140465.1 coordinate 10,238,883, forward strand.
ATGTGAACTTATCCAATATGCAGCCAGATGGAAGAATAATGCGCAGAAGTGTTGCTTAGGTTCATGGTCCTTCCACATGTTTGCCTATCAAAGGTTTAGTACGAATAAATACACTGTAAACAAGATTTAAACAACTTGCATTTGCATTTGTACAATAAAATCGTTTTTAGATAATTGCATTAAAATGCTTCAAAAGGCACTAAGATCACAAACATGGTTCCAGCATAGGGATGGAAATTAGCTGAGTGCCATCTAGCAGACAGCTACTGGCTACAGCTGCATGTGTCACTCTCAAAATATCAATACAGGTGTGCACAGCCCTAGTAAAACATATATTTAACCCTTAACACTATTTAAATTGATGTGAAGCTACAAAATTAGCAATAGAAACCAAATGCATTTTTAAACTGGGGAGTAAACTTTTCATTTCTGCTTTAAAGTTGTGCATTTTAACATAACCATATGGAGACCGACTTGCTTTTGGAGCTTTTCAACTGGCCATGGCTTCCTTTTTAAGCCCCAGTGGTTGCCGCCTGGTTCTGCCTCTTTCACGCTCTACCCAGGCTCTACCCAGGCTCTACCCCTTGGCTTAAACCAAACAGTGGTTTTCCAGTATGAACGTATCTGACACAGAGACTCTCCTGTTGCGTGCTACATCTGAGAAAGGGCAATTTCGGACAAAGCCCAGGCTTGATTCTCTCTTTCGTGTGTGAAAACGGCTTAAGATAGTGATTGAATAGGCTAGTTTTATCCCTTTCTGCCAGCTCTCTGCCTGACATGCATTCTGCAAAAAAAAAAAAAAAAAAAAGGAAAATGTAGCATCAAGCCAGACAAGTTCTTTTCAGTCCACTGACTGTATCACAAAACATTTTCTGTATTTTATTCAGCTAAATCAAAAACCGATGCTTTGATTGCACCCCAGAGAAGAGGGGGAGTTGTTTTGATATATGAGCGTAGCTCTATGCAAGGGCTGTACCCAGTAAGACGAGGGAAGAGGTGGAATGTAACACTAAAAGGTAAAATACAGTATGTTAGCCAGAGGTTCTCCTTCTCTGTTCAGCAAAACACCACACAGATACGGTGATTCTTTGGATCTGCTGAGAGTGAAACTAAAGCCCTTTTTTTTCTTGACAAGAGCGGAGCACATTGGCTCAGCTATGAGTAGAATTTTCATTGCATGCTTATGCCAAGTCACCCACATATACACAAATGTGGGACATAAATGGCTGAAATACAAAATGACTTAAGAGAAATAACGCAGCAGTTAGCTTGTCAAAGGAAATCGTGTATACAGCATGAATCGGGTAGAGCATTAACTGCATCAAACCAGAGTATCTAATACAGCCGCTACATTGTTTTTACATTGACCTGCACAGTTTACCTGTGCACTAAATCCTTAATACAGACGTGCATCCTCTGTGTAGATATAAGCGAGGAAATAACTTTGAACCCGATCTTAGCTTGAATATCCCACAAAAACTCATCTGCAGCATAACAGTTGATGTTTTTGTTTGTCTTTCACGAAGGAGCTTAAACTCACAGGCCTTGATGTGGACTCCACAAGGACACGGAGGGAAAAAAATTGTATTATCATAAAAGATGAGGTGAGGGAAACTGTTTTGCATCGGTACTGTTCCAGCTCTCTTTATTTAGCATGCATGTGTGCCTCGCGGTGTATGCCTCGGAGAGGGCTGAAATCCACAAGGATGGGAAAAAGATGTTATGATCAAAGAGAGCATGCAAAGGTATTCCGTTCTATTAGCTCGGTTCCAATAACACTCTTCTTTTATACACATGTACGGCAACCTCATACTTTTGTTGATGCCTTTTGGGAGAAGGCTGAAAAAGTTCCTCGGAGCAGGCATTAATTCTCATTTAAACTCAACTCACAGAACTTACAGAAAGCAGGTCAAAAGGTCTTTTTGTTGGAAAAAGCTCAGTTCCTCAAACCACTTAAACCTCTGGGATGTGAGACGAGGAGGAGAAAAATCCTACACAGCCTGCCTGGTTGCCTGAGGTTCTAAATATTATTTCCTTGCAAATGCACACTGCAAATTTTAAGATAATTGGAGCTAAGCTCAGCTTTTTTGTTTCTTTTTTGTTTTTTACTAACACCTCAAATGAAACTGACATATAGGGGAGCCTGCGTCTGTACAAATAAGACTAATGTGTATAAGAATAATAAGAGATCAGGCAAATAAATAAAAACAGGATGTCCAGGGCAGGAGAAAGAGAAAGGGCACAGAAGAAAAGAATGAGGCAGCGAGTGAGCTCCGCTGGGTCATTAGGCTAGAGACAGACACATGCAATTGCCACCTCATCCTTCATTCTCTGGCTCTCCTGGCCAAAAGGCACTGGGGTATTGAGCCATGTTCAGTGAACCTGACATGTGCTGCAGATACTGTGGCAAATGAAGATACACTACAGGGCCTATGGACACTAATTCTCCTCCTTCTTTTTCAGCAGTCTGTCACCATTGTTACTGTGTACAGTATGAGTGACTGGCATATTAATACGAGATGCAAAATAGCGAGAAAACTCTAAAACATGGTGGCTGGAGCAGATTAAAATATGATTTCCTGTCTGTTTATACAAGCATTTGGCTGTGTCCATCTCATGTGTCTTACTTTGTACAGCGGTGATAAATAGTTAGCTGTGACATCTCAACCTAACTTCCATTATTAGAGCGTCTGCTGTCAGATAAAGCTGTGATAAGACAATACGGTGGTGCCTCGGCCCAGCAGTCGCATAGATTCATCCAGACACATCAGACAAGACAAATAGACCTCAGCTAATGCTGACAGAGCATCCCGGGTGGAAAATTTAGACAGACTTTCAATCATTCGTTTGACAAGTGGGGACATATTCAAGCAAGAGATTTCTGTTTCCATAATTCCAAACCCCATAATCCATTTTTGTCCCACAGTCAGGGCTCGAATGACTGGACTGGACTGAAAAATGGAGTCTCCCTGGCAACAAATATATGCAACTGAAATTTCATGTTATTAGAAGTGTGAAAGCAATTTTTGAAAGACAGAAGGTCTAAATATGAATATGGCATGAGTGTTTAGAAGTAAGGTGTGCATATAAAAGGCAACAAGATAGGTTTCATTCAGAGTGGTGTTCGTGTCCACTTGAAGTCCAATATTCATTGTGTTTTGGTCTCCTCTAATATCTGAAGAAGATATCTTATTTTTAGCAGGCAATTCCTTCACTACATTCACTAGCTGGTAGCAAACACTGTTTGTTTGTTTGTTTGTGTACTGGTGCAGGGAAAGTAGCATACAGTAGTTAAGCCATTTCCTGATGCAAAAACAGCATTATTAGAACTCAGAAATTTCAGTTGCAATGCATTTTATACACATATACCATAGATGAGAATGAGCAGACTGTTTTGAACTGACAGAAAGGCAAGATTAACTCAAAAAAAACCACTTGTTAGAACCAAAGTACGGAGAAGAGCATCTCAGAAAGTACAACCTGGCAACCTTTCTTTTTACCCAGTTAGCATCGGACCTTGAAGCAGAAGGGCTACAGCAGCAGACTTAGGTTTAGAAACTGTGGTAACAATTTACACTGACTCACCAAAATTGGACAGAAGACTGGAAAAATGTTGCCAGGTCTGATGAGTTTTGATTTCTGTTGAGACATTCAGATAGTAGCGTCAGACTATGGCATAAATAAAAAGAAACCAGAGATCCTCGTATCACAGGTTCAGGCTGGTGCTCTTGGCATTACTGTGTAATGGTGCAGGGGATATTATTTTCTTGACACACGTTGAGCCCCTTGGGACCAGCTCCCCATCGCTTAAACGCCACAGCCTACCTGAGTCTTGTTGTTGACCATGTCCATCTCTTTATGACCACAGTGTACCCATTTTCAAAAGGCTGCGTGCAGCAGGATAAAGCACCGTGTCACAAAGCTCAAATCATCTCGAACTGGTTTGTTGAACATGACATTGAGTTCACTGTACTTAAATGGCATCCACAGTCACCAGATCTCAATCCAATAGAGCTCCTTTGGTGAAATGGGAGATTCATATCATGGATGTGCAGCTGACAAATCTGCAGCAACTCTTTGATGCTATCATGTCAAAAATCCAAATAGACCATGTTTCCAGCATTTTGTTGAATTTATCCCACACAGAATTAAAGCAGCTCTGAAGGCAAAAGTGGATCCAGCAACTTTTATTAGGTGTACATAATGAAGTGTCACCTGAGTTTATATATTAAAATAAAGTTGCATGCTGTCAAATGGAAAAATAGGATAAAAGAGCCTACAAATCTTTATTGAGCACCAAGAAACTGCAGAAGTTGTGTAATAATTCTCACATTGCCTTTCATGATGTGCTTTAAAGGACGATTTTTAAGTATAACTACTTAAGACACTCAAAAGGTAAACTCCCTCACCGCTGCTCACTCAATAAAACGAAAACAGAATTGATTACTTCAGACTAGACGCAATGTTTTTATCTGTGTACACTGCAAACCATCAGAGGGGGAACTGAGGGGGTGGGACAAATCAGTAAAATGGCCCTTTCCTTTGCATGAGCTTCAAGTTCAAAAACAGTGATGATGACATCATGACAGAATGAAACTCGTCTTTAGATTCTGTTTGCTGTCTGTTCACATTTGCCGGACAGTGACGACAACGACATGTACAAAGCAATGCGCGATTTAAAAGCCTCACTGGGATGGCTTACCAGAAGAAGACCTGTAGCACGGTTAAGACAAACCTAATTTGACTGCCACTGGATAAATGAGTTGCTCGGGCAAAGTGAGACCTCTGCAAACGAAACACTGAATGAGTAACATTTGTCCCCTGCAGTGGTTTTAACTGATGCGGCGGAGTAGCTCTTTTGCATCACAATTACCTGGCATTGTGTCTTTTCGCTCCATTAGCATAAGCAACCCATTTCACTTCAGTGAGATGCTACTGAAGGGCTCGAGGAGCCCGGAGGCAATCGGGAAGCCGCACGTAGCTACTGTATGAATAAAGATGGCAGTGATGTATGATATAGTAACTATATGCTTTGTATAAATAGAATGGATGTGCTACATGTAACTGGACTACTCTGAGATAAACATGGGATAATAAGACACAGATGTGTATCTCGGTATGCTGCTAGACAGCTGGGCAATGTGAGACCTGTCTATTTTAATGCTCTTCACATTCTTAAAAATAATTGGTGAAGTGAGCCACCCATGCTCGATAGCACCTGCTCACTCAGTGTGTCACAATTATCTAACATCAGAAAAGAACAGGATCTAATCTACCATCTAATCACTCCAGGATTGTGAAAAATACTCTCGAGCACACGCAGTTAAAGGCTTCAGATGGAAAAAGACCGCTCGCTGAGTAAATAAATCCCAATGACACGGCAGAACTGTCACAGGTGAATCGGACTACGTTTGTCGAGGGGGCACATGAAGCAGTGAATCTTCATTCATTCATTCATTAACAGACGCAAGTGGCATTTTCAATAAAGTCACAGCTGGTGACACATCTATCAGTAGGCAGATTGTACAATGCGACTGTACTGTGCAAAAAAAATAAAAAAAAGTTTGACAGTTACCTGACATTTGGTCATTTTAGAAGTGGTTAGTCAGGAAAGAACACAGAGAAGCTCATCTACTTTTCCAGTTTGACACATTAGTGAAGCTCACCTCTAAGTGAATATCTGATTATGTGTGGAGGGGAGAAAAAAAAGTCAAGAAATGGTGCACAGGCGATAGAAAGCACCAGTTCAACCTACAGTCCTTTCTCCCCTCTTGCCGGCCATAAAACGCAGTGTAATAGGATTCCTAAGCTTTTCCAGTGACTGCTTCCACTATCACACAGACATTTAAGTGCACTAATCCATGACAAATTGTCTCATCTGATCCATGACAAATCGTCTGAAGGGCCGATAGAGACGAGGAGATGAAGGAGGGGTGGGCTGGGGAATGGGCGGCATGAGGATGAAGAGTCGGTGGTGGCGGCGGCGGTGGTGGTGGGGGTGACTGGTGTGAAGAGAGTGCTGCTCGGCACCTAAATGATCAGGCAGTTATTGCCTAGTTTTTTAGAAAGGTTGCTTTCATTACCTTGAAGGGCATGCTGTGTGATAAAATGTGAGTGATCACATAGCGCTGATGAGCTCTCCACCTAAGCCTGCCATTTTCAAAGCAATTATAATCCCATGTGGAGGTAGATTATAGGATTTCACTTCCTTTGTTGGCAAAAGGCCGGATTTGTAGATGTCATGTTCGCAAAACGAATGGTTCTAATTGAATTTGTGTGATATGTAATTTATGATTTTCATCACCCGGTAGTTACATTTTGGTTCTTTTTTTTTCTTTTTTTGGGAAAAAATGCTATTTTAAAAAAGACACACACAGACTGACTAAATATTCATTTACAAAAAAAAGATAACAGATAAAACTTAACAAGCAAGAAAACTGAGCTTCATCAGAGGTCATACCAGAACCTTGCATATTATTGATTTAAGTGTGTGTGTGTGTGTGTGTGTCTTGTACTGTACTACGTTGTATTTCAATATTCACCAATGCACCAACGCTGCCAAGCAGATCAAAAAAAATTCCTTTTCATCCACTTTGCAAAAATAAGATTAAGGCATCATCCATTCAAGTGACTGTAATTACATTGAATTTTCTTTTGCCATAAATTCTCACACTAATTAGTCCCCATCGTCTAATGAGGATGCAAATAAAGCTGATTCGATGACGAGAACGCAGCCTATGCGCTCCTACCTTCCTGTGGGCAGCACGGATGGATCGGCTGTTCAAAAGCACCAAAGTGACGAGATTGCCACTGTGCGTTCCTCCGCCTGTTCGCGCGGCTAACTCCGAGCTATTGTAATGAGGAGTGTGACAACTATGGAAATGAGTTCCAAGTTTTTTTTTTTAAAAAAACTGTGCGTGCGTTTAGTTCTTGAATCTGTGAAGTTAATTTCTTAGAGTTCCAAAGTGCTGCAAGAGAAATCGTAAATCTTCTGAAGTAAAAAACAAAATAAAAAATCAGTTCATACTGTGTATATGTACAGCTTCCAGATGTCAGTGCTATCCTCATTTACCAAACTGGCAGCTTTCCTAAATCAGTTTCATAGTTTAGGTTTAACACCCTGTATCCCGTCTGTTTTTTATCTCCCTAGAAAACTCCTATCCATACAGCTCACTGTTACATAAAGTTAGAGTTAAGCTCTGTGGTGTTTTGACAGGATGTGTTCTCAGAGCTGGAGACATGCTGCCTAATTTAACCAACATCCCTGCTTACGGTTATGCTGTTGCCCTTACTTGACCATGTGATGCATCTTGGCTAATCAAAGTAATTACGTGGAGGGGTTTTTATTTTCCACCTCAAAGAAAACTTCTACAGCGGCAGAGCATTATGCCACATTGAACAATGAGCTCATTAAAATGCATTCCAATCATCTGGGATTAGACTTTACAGTCCATTTCAGATCAATGGATAAAAACATAACAGCAGCACCTCTGCATTATTTATCAGCCTTTTCAGTTAGATCATAGCCCCTTTTGTGTTTTTACGTGTAACATGTTTCACGTCCATGAAAAAAATAAAATAAATAAACTTTTTTTTTTTTTAAATCAATGCATTTACAGCTGACACTCACAGTTGATTTCATATTCCAATTGTTTTTTTCTCTGACGAACACCAGATAACTTAATTAGTACAAGTGCAGTTCTGTAACAATGCAGATACACCGCAGCGCTGTGGCTGACGAGGAATTTGGAGAATAAAACCGGATCCTGTCAGGGTGTAACAGCCTAGTTAGTTTTACAGCTGCACCTGCTCTATTAGATCCAAGTCTCTCTTAAATAATAATAAATAATAAAACAAAGCAGCAGCTAAGGTGCTGTTATATCAAGACTGCCCCTCTTGGTATTGATATATTATAAACTGTACGCTGACTTTATGCATGCAGCAAGGGTAAATAGGTAGAGCACCTGCTAAGTATAACTTAATGACAAAACTCTTATCAGACAACGCATTAGGGAGCGTGTTTCATTTTATCATTAGGAGGCACAAATTCTCCATTAACTTCTGCCAGCAAATGCACTGACAATGTAAATGCAAATTGGTTACACTGAAAACCAGTACTATTTATCAAGAGTGGCCTGGTTTGTGCAGCAGCACTCTTGGCAGTGAGAACTTGTGCTCACTGTGCTGGCAGGTGGGGAGAGTGCATAGCCAGGCTTGTGTGTGTCATGTCACATTCAGCTCATCTGTCAATGTAGTGGATTATTTCTTGAGAGACCAGAATTGGCTTCCCAGAATCAGGGCACCATCAATCTTCAGCCGCACGAGCAGGACACGCGGGAGGCTGTGTGAAGCGGAGGCTCGCGGAAGAGAGTGCAGCGCCGCGCTTCCAGAGCAGGTGACGAAGCAGTCGGGCAACTCGTTACTCAATGGCAGCATCAGTCGTGTCTATGGCGATTTGTCACTGAAACGTTTGGAGAAATAAATAAACAAACAAGTGCAATGTGAAATCTTCGCCCAATCTGTGGTGCCTTATTTTAACGTGTGCTGTGAGTTACTGTTGCAGGAGGCAGAGAAGCTGATTTCTCAAAAACTGTTAGCTGCTTCAACAGGCTGGAAGATAACATGACCTTCACTTCCCCTCCTCATATATATACCCACACAGCCCCTTCGCTGTGGGTTTTTTGTTTGTTAGCTTTTGTACCACTCAGTTTCTCAGGCAGTCTGCCAAGCTGCATTCACAGAGCCACACAAAGTAATTTCAGGGCATGTTTTCTTTAAAGGTACCAACCTCCTATTTCAGCATCATCATTTCAATGAAATGTATCTTTTAAAAATTGTGACTTAATAGCAAACATAAAGCATGTTAGTCTAATGTGACATTATACTTCTATTCACAAAATATGTTTCAGTCCTTCATGAGGAAAGCTCTACTGAAACTTAACTTGCAGTAGGACCATGCAGCACATGATATCATTCTTTAGAAACACAGAAACATCCGCTTATGGAAAACAGCAGAGCGTGAAAGCCAATGGATTTTTCAAGGCAAGACATCTCTTTCTTGCCACGTCCTACATAGCCATATCTATTTATATCTGAGGGTTCTGGCCTCAATGAAACCAGAGAGCTTCTCAAATTATAAAATCAATTCTAATTCAAATATTCATCATAGCATTTCAATTCTGAGAGAGGAGTTCTGCTTAGATCGGTTAACGCCACTTCATGGATGAGTAAGATTGATGTCAGCTTAATCCTCTAAGAAAAAACAAAAAAACAAAAAAAACATGATATACAGTAAATTGTCCAGTCAGAGAACAGCAGCTGGAGGGGGATGTATTCTGTGAGCAGTCAGATGTGATAGAACAATGCCTGCTGGGAAGATGCTGATTAGGACTGTAAAACTTCATAATACACTGGCAGACTAAGATTATAAGTGCATTGTTCTGCACTTGTCCATTTGTCTCTGTTTGTTAAGTTTTAAAGTTTTCTAGAAAGTACTCAATGCACCCGTCTCAGTGAGAATCCCAGAGATGTTATTCAAAATTGAGTGGCCCAACCAGAAACACCCCAGTAACATGAATTAAATCTGGGTCAATCACCCATCTCTGTGTTTGAAACTTGCTACTGAAATGCACCCTAAACACAGCTCCAGTATCCCCACAGGACCCATGAGGAAAGGCCGCAGCATAATGGCCTTAAAGACGAGACTTCATTTACATCCCTGTACCCTCCTCGGTGCAGTAAATGCATGAGTTGATCTGTCTGACAGGAAAAACCCTGCCCTATCACCATCTTGTGGTTGGATGCCTCTTCTAAATGTACAAGGAAGGGTGTGGAGGCCAACCACTACTTTTTTCCCCCCCTCAGCCCCTTTGGGATCACTGCATTATTCAAAAAAGACATTTACTGAGCCATGCACTTCCTTGTACATCTTTGGCACCAAGCTTGACTTGCCAACCAGTCAAACCCCCAAAAAAAGGGAAGAGGAGGAGAAGGGAAAGGGGGGTAAAAAAAAATGAAGGCAGCCTTTAAAAAATTCATTCTGAGCTCTCTATTGCTCATCCCTTACTGTCTTGTTCCAATTAACGGGGCTGGGATACTTTGAGAACTTTCTATCTATCATAGCTGGGATTTTCATGTGTCAGCTATTCCACAGAAAAAAGTATGCCAGCTCTCTGACATGTTGCTTAAAGCCACCAATGTTCAACACAAGCATAGAGAATTCAATACTGGATTTTTTTTTCCACTTGCTGTGCTTCAATTACTGTCTTTTTGCCTGGCAATGCAACACACACAAAAGGGAACCAAGCAGAAGATAGCATCAATGTTTAACAGCCGCTTGGCATCCACAGAAAGCTCCGCTCCGCACAAGAGTTCAGCACAGAAGTCGCACTTATTGTTAGAAGCTTAAGGAAAGCACTTGCTTTGCTCTAAAAACCTTCGCCTCCCGTGTAACAGTTCTACATACACTATAAGCGATTCTGGTAAGCTTCTCCGTAATCAGTGAATTAGAGCCACCTCTGTGTCTACCTCCCCTTTTGCCCTTACAGTGCAGCAAGGCGTCGGGCTTAATTGCCAAATGTTTCCAGTGCAAAAGAGGGGAACATAATTGTCATTTCTATCTAAGCCGCAGTGATCAAAGCTCCCCTGGCTACCAGCACAGTAATGGGGATTTCTCTCTACAGCTTGGCCTATTCGTAACAGTGTGCCAGCAAGATTCACGCTGCAGTAGTCAAGAATTCCACATCGCGACTGTGAATCATCGTTCCACTAGCTAACTCGGAGTGCTGAAAGGATGTCGTCCTCGTTGAGGTCTACACACAGAGATGGGGCGTAGCAGCCATATTTCTCCAATAGGTTGCAAAAAATGTATATGGGTAGGTTTGATTAAATTAACCTAGGGTAACGCATGATTAGAGGTAGCTGTCTTTGCTTATCTTGTATGACTGCGAGCACAGTGAATCATCTTGTACAGTACCATGGCAAATCATCCTGACATACTGCAGCAGTGTCTTGCTGTTGCCTTTTAAACAGCCAAAGCTGACAACTGCTGCCCCATGGAGAGGGCACCATGTTTCACTGTAACAGGGTGCTATGAAGCTGAAATCTGACAAAGAGGGACACGTACCCAGGGTGAGAATGTCAGTGCGACCAGGCCGGGCCACATGGTGCTGTTGGATGGTCTGGTAGAGAGTTGCCTGGCACAGCAGCAGGAAGCCGAGGCTAATCCACATGGCCAACAACCAGGACATGGTAAGGCCGAGTCTGCAGGATGGCACGCCGCGGGGGAGAAACAACAGGGGGACAGGGGCAGAGTTGTATTACAGCATGTCTCCATATATATTTACAACACACACTGTGTTTATTTCATTTGCCAAAAAGACAAACAATGCTGACATCAACCACACACATCAAGACCACCGCGTCGAATACTGTCACTTGTTATTTTTTTTCAAAGTAACACAGCTAATGGGAAGAAAAAGACGACAAAGGGGCTTTGAGGGAAATCCCAGCGGTCAAACACAAACTTTAACATGCTAATATCACACCACAAAAAGGAGAGCAAAGAAACACGAAAAAAAAACCACCCTGCCTCCAATTTTTTTTAGACTGTAAGAATGATTCACCCCTTTTAGGAAAACCAGAGTTATTAAAAACAACAGCAAGACTGTGTTTCTAAGCACAGGCAGCCTTCTTGCAGATTTGTGCAGCGACTGCCTAATGGCTAGTGAGGGCCAGCATATGGAGACACGCCTTAGCCCTTACTGAATAATGAGGCTCTCCTCCTTTCCAGGTGTTATTAGGGCCTCTCTCCACAGTATCCCCCCCAACCAAGAAATGTGTCTTAGTGTGTTTAGAATTAGTACATATAAGGCTGAGGAGCACATTTAGTGTATTCAGCCAAATGACAAATCACATGTTCTGAAGTGATGTCATGACTCTAATGTAACTATGAATTTAGTAGTGTTTGATTCTACCTGTCCTTTTACACTCTTTACCAACACTAAACCTGCCAATAAAGAAAAATCTAAATGCTCCAGTTTTCCAAATTAAGTGCCAATGATCTGTTCTGATCTAATAATACACTTGCAGAACCCCCCACCCCCTCCCCCGGGTGGTTTGATGTACATCTGAGATTAAAGCCATTAAGGTATTAAATGTTACCCATGTGTTCTTTACCCTCAGTGACATTGAGGCTGCTTAATATTCAGCGAAAATTAAGCATATAATTATTAACAGCACATTGTAAATCCCCACCCCTGCACTAAATCCATCGTAATCCGGTTTTGTGGAAATATGAACGGGTCCTGTGGGTTTATTTTCCTTAAAAAAAAAAGAAAAAAGAAAAAAAAACATTAAAAAAACAACAACATCGTGTTCTTCTTGCCAGGCTGCATTCATTATATATTCAAACAAAAATTGCGCTTGTGTGCTTTGCTGTTTATTGCACAGACTTGGAGGGTGCACGTTCTGACCAAAAAAATAAAAACATCACCTGATGTGAACACACACAGTTTATCATCGAAAGGAGGAGGAGTATTAGTATCATTTTAAAGGAACTTAAGAAATAAAAACACACACACACACAAACAGCTTTGAGAAAAAGCAGACAGGAAAACTCACGTGCATCTCGTTTTCCTTGCGGGAAACAAAAGAATTCACAAGAGCTGGTTTGACTCTCACAGTTTTATCGCCTTAAAAGAGAGGCGGCCGCTCATCTGTGCGTAACAGGTAAGTCTAGCGTGAGATTTTAAACGCGGTTCGGAGCAGAAGCAGCAGACACACCTGCGGGCGCATAACCTCCTGATGCACCTGCGTGCAGCGTGGATTTAACAAAGTGAGGCGGTTTCATGAGCCCGCTCGCCTTAATGCTGCGGAGACAAGTTTAAGTAGTGACTCCCTTACACATAGACCTGTCTACCTGATTGCAATACACCGGGAGGAAATCACTCACCCTTATCCGCTGGCTTGTAAATAGCCCACGTCTTTCCAAGAACTGTATTTGTTTAGTGCTTAGCCTGCTACTCCTGTACTGTTTATCTGGGGAGGTCACCTACCGCTATGTGGAACTATTCATTCTAATTCTAAACATAGGTGGAAACTTAGCATCTTGGTTCAAATGTATTCTTGAGGCTAGAAAAGCTTTTCTACTTGGACTCCGGCATATCTTTACATAAACCAGATGCATTTTTCAGCAGGCAGTATACTGTGGGGAATTAAATCAACAGCCCTCCTACCCCATCCCCAAACACCAAAGGTGCTCCATTCAAGCCCCCCACGCCCTTACCTGAGCGCTGCGTTCAGAAGCAAAGGAGTTCAGTCAGAATCACTGCCTGCCCAGCAGACTCACTCCTCAGTCTTAAATCCATCCATACTTGGGAGCCAGGGTTTTCAGCCTGAAATTCCACTAACAGATAAGCCAAACACTGCACAAAAGGGAGCTAAAAAGGCTGTTCTTTTCTTTCTATATATCCTTTTGGACCCCTGCTGCTCAGGTTCTTTTTGAAATCCTTTGGCAACACAAACAGTCACCAAAAGCAAAACACCCAGGGGTCTTTGTTACAAACTGGCCAGGATTTGAGGGATGGAAGGCTGATCATGTCACTGCTGTCTCAGCCACATTCGTGAAGATGTGCTCTCCTTCCTTCAGTGTCTCTTCTCCGTCAGTAAAACTCCTATGTTCTCTTGACAGGGAGCTAATTTACCCTCCTCACTTGTCGTCTCCTTCTCACGCGTGCAGCGGAAGGCTCCAGTGGAATGACTGCTCTGTCTGCTCTTGGCTGCATCCCCCCATTGAGAAGCAGTGCTGATAGTGTGAGCTTCAGTCCTCTCTCCAGCGCTCTAAGTAGAGAGTCTGTGTCAGACAGGCAGAGCGAATGTGAGTGAGTGTGCATGTGTGTGTGTATTACAATGTAGCCCAGCTGGAAAGAAAGGGAGAGAGAGAGAGAGAGCGAGAGAGAGCTGAGAGAGTCAGATCACACGTCTTAAAGCAAGACTACCCACTTCTGCATCAAGACTTCATCGGCAAATGAGGCACGCTTTATTAACCCACCTCTCTTTACGTCCCGGCTTCCCATCCAGAGCACTGGGAGACGTGCGAGTGTAGCCTTCAGCTCACTTTGAATCTGTTTGCGTCCACGTGCACGCCTGCGAGTGTGAGTTGGAGAGAGGGAGTGTGCATCTGTTTTAGTCATCGCCCTCCGGCAAATTATCGGTGAAAGTGAAATGCTCCGAGCACAGCACTTTTAATAGAAGGCAGGGTGCCTCATCTCAGCTCTGCAATCACCATATTACATGTTGTGAGCTGGCTTTGCTCTTCCTCTAGTTTCCCGGTGATCAGTGAGGATTTGTTTTTTCCTTCTTTTAAACCACGAACCCTTCAGAAAACATTTTGCCACCCCTGAAACAAATTGAATGGGAAAGAGCCATGACTATAAATCTGTTTCCTTTAAAGGAAACCCATCTCTTCTCTTCTTCTTCTTTTTTTGTATGCGTGTGAGTTGGTGTGGGTCACGTGTGGCACGTGTGTTTGTATGGAGTGTGTGGAGTACCATTTCCTCCAATATACTGAATTTTCCTCTACAAGCATGAGTTCCTCTTTAATTCATCCTAATGTTAACCAGAGATTTACTGTATATGCCACTCCCACACACCTGCCATGACTGACTCACTCATAGTGTGATATTTCAAGTGAACCGTATGCTGCACACAAGAATACTCAGAGGGGCTAAATAAACTTGCAGACAGTGAAGAGAGTGTTGTTACTGCGGAGGAGTAATACAGATGAACTTGATGATGACTATCTGGATAATTCTCAGATCCGTGTTCCTACACTTTGCGTTCTGTGATGTGCGAGCACAGTGAAACAATCTATTTCTCTGTATGAGAGCTTTGTTGCTAAAAAAAAAAAAATCAGCTTTCTGATTGGCTGTGATTTTTGGGCTATCTTTTTTTTTTTTTTGCTTCAGCTGCTGGTCAGGGTGCCATGATTCGGGGCATCCTGGACTTATTTGCGCTGCTGTGTTATCACCTCTGCTTGTTCTTTACACGCCATAGTGGGATGTGACAGCCAGATGCACACAGCCCCACAGAGTTAAAATCTGCAGGAAAAGGGCTGAAGTCAAAAAACACGCAGTGTGACAAAATGCCACATGGGGATATTATTCCTGCAATGCAAAGTGCGGAGCAAGTGGGTAAAAAGCTGTTAAAATTACTTGTCTTAAGACTGAAAAATGTCGAGGATGCAGTTCAAGCCATGTGTTGCTGTTGTTTTTTCATAGTTCTGTAATAATCTATTGGGAAGACAGTTATGAATAGTGGCGTTGCCATCTGGATCTCTGTTGGGTAAAGCACACCACATGTTAAGTGACCAGATTCGCATTAGGCAGAAACTGCAGCGTAATTACCACAATGATTAGTGCGTCTACATTGTAAACGCGTATTTGCACAAAGTGGCTTGATTACTAATAAACAGGCTCATTTGTACATCTTTGTATTAGCTTATTTTTTTGCATGTGTGTAAGAATTATTAATAGTACCCATGCTTGGATTTCATTTTGTCCTCAGCACTTAATGCTTTTATGATCTGTCCCATTGGACTAAGATGAAGGCGTGAAATGAAAGTCCTACAAACAAGCCTCAGTGGAGAACTTAGGACTGAAGGCATCCAGTTATTATGGGTTTCTTTTCAGCGTTGTGTAACACAAGTCTCCCATTTATAGCTTTATTTCTCTGTCGTTGTTATTTTGTCTCTGCCTCCTGTTTTTCATTCTGTGTCAGTCTGAGCTGTGCTGGAAGAATGGACCAGGACAACAGAATTTCACAGTAATTCTGGATTGTTGTCGCAGTCTCATTCCTTCCTGTCTCCCTTCTCAGGGGTTTCCATCATTTCCAAACAGCTGTCGCCGCAGCCCATGCCAAGACCTAACCACAACCGACCAGTCGCTGGCCAACTCTGTGTTTGGATCTGGGCAGACCTGTTAAACACCAGCGTTTGCCAGTATTCCTCTCTCAGTCCTCTTCTTTTTCATTCTGTCATTCTCTTTTTTCTCCCCCGCCTTTATGTTTTTCCTTCTAGCTAATAAAATTCTTCCTTTCAGATCAGCCAACAAGCTTCAATATGCACCCGCTAGCTGTACCAAAATGCCAATTTAAACCCCCCACCACCACCCCAGAAGCTTTCTGCTTTTCTTTATTAAATGAGCTTTGTGCTTTTCATCATTTCAGACTAGGAAAACAAAGAATTTCTTCATCTGATGTGAAAAGTTGTCATGTTAGTAAACCTTTTCTCCAGAGTTATCGTAGAGTGACACAGAGAGTCAGAGGAAAGAAGGGAAATAAAAGAACAGGGGAAAAAAAGAAGGAGATTAAGGCAAGCGGGAAAATTCATTTGGAGGAACTATGCCGCAGCACTCTTGCTCACTGATGGATGGTAATGGGAAGAAAATGATTAATGAAATAAAGAAACCTGATATATAGTAATAATTTATTTCACATTTATCAGAGCATCTTTTGTGTGCACTTCCTCACATGGGTACCTTACTGTAACAGCAAAGTGTAAAATGTAAGGTTAGTGGATATACAGTTTTCCAAACATAAGCCTTTGAAGCATTAGGTTTATCCTGTTTCTCCTGTGTCAGCAGAACCGGTGAGAGTAAACACTAAAATGTCAGCATGAACTCCGAAAGGAGGAGAAATACTGGTTCTCACAAGCAAATTATTTCGTATCTACAAAGATGAATGTTTTGGGTTTTTTCTTGTTATGGCCCTAATTACATTCTCATTTTCACTACTAGACAAAATCAAGTCAGTTAGAAACATTTTAATCCTGTAAAACTGAGCTATTTTTATTGATTGTCTGCTCCTGTTCAGTAGCAAATGCATATAACTGTATGTTGTTAGGAGGCGGTTATATAAACAGCAGAGTATAATAACACATGTGATTCTGGAGTAAATTACCATCATCTATCCAATTCATTTCTATTTTAAGCTGTGTTTGCCTATAAGCCACTTACTATGGCCTGTTTTCTTGTTGGAGCTCTTTTGATTCACCAGCTTTGATTTGACCTTATACAAGTTTTCAGTGGAAGGGTTGTAATTTTCCATCACCTAAAGGCGATAGGTCAGCTGAGGATCAAGACCAGTTTTTGCAGTCTTCACGGTTTGAGACTGTCAGCCTGGAGTTCCTGACGTGCTGACAGCTAGCATGCCATCATTTGCAGGCAAGCGACACAGTGCAGTAATATTTCTTTTTTTTTCTTTCTTCTAAAATTAAAATCAAATTGAAGAAATGGCATTTTGAGTGTAGATCCAGCATGCAGAGACATAATTACAGGAGTAATCAATGAGACTTCCATTGAGTGATCTTAAGGTAGCAGCCATACTGCAAGCTTTCTGGACATGCCCAGATGGGCAGATTAGACTAATTCAAGGTTTAGGGTTAAGACCTGTAATTTTTATTGGCCTGGTTCTGGAATATTTTCATCATGGCTTCTAACTGGCACAAGTTAGTATTCAACATTTCCTTAATAAGATGGATCTTGACTCATTGGCCACACTGCATTTGTTACAGTACCAAACATTTTGTCTTCTACTGAGCTTTCAGTCCATTCTTCTGACATCACTCCATCCCGATATTTGTCTAATTTCCTTTTATAGCCGGCCATTTTTAATATTATCCTCCCAAGGCACGCTGAGCTGCAATATGAACCCCACTTGTGAGGCTTCTGAAAGCAGGACACCAGACCTCACTGATGCTGATGAAAAGGTGCCAGGGAACTTGCCCAGCTACTTGCCTTTGTTAACAGTTGAAGGGAAATGCTCAGATGTGGCACCGATACCACCCCGTGCTCCACCCTGTGCTCTCAGCCGCTGTAACATGGTAACTTCAGTGCCTCAGTTTATGATGTACGAAGTTGCTTTGCAGTACACCCACCTGGTGGTCCATGTCAAAACTTTAAAAACTGATCAGAATGCATCAAACATGATCTCATTTGGATTCTGTGCTGTTTAGCTAAAGATCTAATGCTGATGAAGGGTCTAATTTATTTCTACTTGACTTTGAGACTTTAAAGGAGTGTCAAACATCCCTGTCAACTGATCGATCACCTATCTGTGTAAAACTGACACTGAGCTTTGGATTTGTTTATGTCTCTGCCCCAGATCTTCTACAGTTTTGTATTGGTGTGCTGCTCCTTGGCTAAATAATCCATAGTCAGATGCCCTTACGCTGGCACTGCAATCATTTATCTCTGATCACCAATTAGTTTCATGCCTTGTAAGGTTTTCTAAAATTTTGGTTATCCAGCTCCCTCCTTACATTGAGTTGTTTTCTATATCCACATCTCCCCACACACACAGAGACACACATATATATGATTATGTATCATGTCCTGATGTTTGGGAATTCTCATGGCTGTCACTCTGTAATTGTGACTAACAGCATGTAGTAAGCTGTGACAAAGCAGGCTTTTACATCAAAGGTAATGGCATTGGTAAAAAAAAGAAAGAAAAGAAAAAGAAAAAGAAAGAAAGAAGGAAAGAAAAAAAATCACTCATAAAAATAAAAATAATACATTTATAGTTACGGCTTATTCAGCACCATTTTACATAGGTATTCTGTTGTATAATGCTAATAACATCAGACAATATAATCGAATGATCTCCATAAATACTACACATATCTACACACTTAAAGTTAAATTCCTTTTTAAAGAATCTCTGTTAGTGCTGCTATAGTCAAACTCCTGGGGAATATTACTCCCCACATATTTAATCATATACTACAGGTAGAAGTGAAAATAATTTGTGGGATTTTTTGTGTTTTGAAGTAGGTCAGAAAATCTGGGCTGGTAATGTACTGGGACTCACCAAGTCTCAGCAGGGCATAGTTTCCTTCTCTTGCCGTTTCAGGCTGGAGGAGTAATTGAGCACTAGGTGCCTCTACTCCTGGAGACGACGGCAGCCATGGAAATGTCCCCTCACAGACCAATAAAAATGTCCTCTCCCTCTTGCTGTAATTGGACCAGGGACGGTGGGGTTGGGCTTTGGCCCAAGGAGACCACCTGTGGAAATGCTTTGCTCAATACACCACTATTAAACTGATGAGGCAGGGGACTCCCTGGGAGGAAAAAAAAAGCACAGTAAAAAGAGTGATGCTGATGAGAACAAGGAGACAAAACAATTGCAACAAAACTGGAACATTTCAGAAATGCTCACTGCTTACTCAAATTGACAGCTGCCAGAGTTCTACAAATCTACTGAAAAGACTGAAATTAATCTGTCTGCCACCACAGATTGGGATTGCGTAGTGACAAGAGCTATCATCTGAATACAATTTCAATATGAACAATAGAATAAAAAACAAAACGCCTGAATACAACCAGTGAGAAGTCAGGCAATGACAGTAACATTAACGATTAGAGCATCAAAGTTAAATAACCTAATGTGAAAAGAGAACGAAATATGCTTTCCTATAAAAGTAACACTTTGATTACATTTTTTCAGCTAGGTTTTGGGGTTTTATCTTCCAGTTTTTTATTTAGCAGTGAAAAAGAAAAACCTGATGTCAGGTGTCTTAATTTTTTAACTACCCATGACCTTTATCAGTTACACCCTATCTTTAGATTACATGGTAACATGATTAAAAAATACAAGACTGACATTTTTTTATTTATCAGGGAGAATGATTCATATTGAGCAATCATTTATAAAACGCCACACTTCTATACACTGTATGGATATACTGAAGAGTTTAAGTGCTACATGCTCTGCAATTGTGTTTCAGCACCTGTTTCAAATAAAATCATTCTAGGCTATTCCCACAAAATATCACAATCAGTGTGAAAACGCTAAAAAGAAGCAACATCGAGAGCATTCCAAAGCAGCAGGTGGTGATATAATCCTAACCATATAAGAAGTTTAGCTAATGAAAAACCTACAAATAATAACACCGGTTTTACGTTATCGTATAACCATGTATGTATCGGCGCTTGTGATTGGCCATTAGGGGATTCAATTCAGTTCATAATAATTATTCATAATTATTTCATTTATTGGTTTTGCTACGTGTCATGCACTTTTTCATACATGCGATACGTCTGCATAATTTATGTTGCTCTCTCTTTAATCACTGATCACATTGGATGATAATAGCTGGAATGTAGCGGTTGACACCTACAGCCAATGATAATGTAACAGATGATAACAACCACTCTGTCAGGTTTTACAGGATAACTTCATCTTTCTTGTTTTTATTGTCCAATCCATCCAATCCATCCATCAATTCTCTGCCATTTATCCTTTTCAGGGTCGCAGGGGGGAGGCTATCCCAGCTGTCTTAGGGTGAGAGGCAGGGTACACCCTGGACAGGTCACTAGTCTGTCACAGGGCTAACTCATAGACACAGAGTTTCCAATTAACCTATCTCCAGAGTACCCGGAGAGAACCCACGCAAACACGGGGAAAACATGCAAACTTCACACAGAAGGACCCCGGCCTGATGGTGGAACTGAACTCAGGACCTTCATGCTGTGAGGCTAGAGTGCTAAATTCTGAATTTACCGGATTTGAGCTTGCCATGTAACGTATATGCACACTAAATCCACTGAATTAAAAAAATGAAGTCAACATCAAGCTATGATGAGGCGGCACTGATGTTTATAAAATAGAAAAGTAAGAAACCGAGTCAGATCTGTTTATTCTGATCTGAACAATTGGAAAAACTGACCTTGGTTTAAAAAAAATAAATAAATGCTGCAAATTTTCCCAGTAAAATTATGTGAACAGCTGCATTAAGAATAGGTGAAATATTTGGACTAAAGACTTTTAATTTGTTATTTCAGCAACAGACATGTGGCCTGGCCACCGAGACTGGTGGCTGTGAACCTGAGTGATAAAACAGCTTTGAAGCACATGTCTTCTTATTTTTATCTCTTTATCTGGCAGGACTTTGAAAATGTCACGTGTAAATTATAAGTGCAAATTTAAAAGCTAAAACTGTTGTGAGACATAGCTTAGATGAGTTCAGCATTACTTTAATGGTCTGATCTGTTTCTTACTGTATTCATCAGGATGATGATGTAGGTCAGGCGT
Organism: Perissodus microlepis; assembly: GCF_051167445.1. NCBI lineage: Eukaryota > Metazoa > Chordata > Actinopteri > Cichliformes > Cichlidae > Perissodus > Perissodus microlepis. Next base: position 10,259,973 of record NC_140465.1, read on the forward strand.
TACAGTGTCACAGCCTTTCAGTTACAGTCACCCAGGTCACACATGGATCAAAACCAAGGTGTTTTAACCCTCTGCATACAGGGCTGAAGAAGGTATGGAAGAAAAGGTTGAGATAAGAGGAAGAGGAGAGAGGGAGCAACAAGAGACAGAAGACAGAGAGAAGCTGCAGGCAGACAGAGTAAAAACGCTAAGGCATTCACACTCAAAGCCCATTTAAACATTCATCTGGCTTCTCTCTTCTCCTGCATTCATGCTGCACAGCCAATTCCGGGGCGATAAGCCAGCTGTGTGCTTCTCAAGGTAAGAGAGTGAATAGAGCAGTACAATCTCTGGCTGATGCTGAGGAGGGACAGAGCCTACACACTGACCTTCCGTATGCTAGCTTTACTTCAGCAGTAGAGGAGGGTTTCATAAACGGATTATTCCGCTCAGTCACCTTTGACCTGTCTGGCTGCCTTCCATAATGGCTCAAGCTGCCTGTCCATCACTCAAAGAGAAGCAGAAAGAGAGGAAGATAAGAGGGGAGATGGTTTCAACCTGTGGGAAGGGATTAAACCCTCTGTTGCTTGGCTGTGGAGACACAGGGGGGCCAAAGTGAGGGATCGGCAACTGAGTTGTCAGAAACTGCAGCTGCCACCGTCTGTGCTGGTGACTCAGTAGGTCAGGGTAATATGGAGGAACTGAAGTGACCTTTTTCATCAACTGTGAGACAAGGCTGTTCAACATTTTCCCTCTGCTGACAATTATGATCTATCAAATGTGGCAGAGAAGCCCGAGGAGAGCCACTGAATGCCAAACATCCCGAGTTCCACCCACAAAGAACTGCATTTTCCAATGTGATTCACAGGAGCTGGAAAGGAACTTCCAGCCCTTCATTGAAAAAATACTGAGGATGACTCAGCCGTATTTGAAAGCATTGTTATAGAACACACATTTAGTGAGTGACTCACCAGATCTAGATAATGACTGCTATTTAATTGAAAAAGTGAGTATAACCTGGAGAAGAATTATAGAAGCACATTTTCTCATTGCTTTAATCAGAACACTGGATATGTTGGAGTGAAAATCCTCTATAACGTGTCAAAAGGAAATTAACATGTTATATCACAAGTTTATATAGAAAATGATTACAAAAAAATATGCTCTTGTTGTCAACTCTTTGTATTCCGAAGGACCATAGCTGGCCGTGACTGACAGTTGATGTTTTGGATGATGGTGAGCCAGTGAGCTGTAACAACTCACTCCAACAAAACAAAATCTCCTACAAGTCTCAAAGGAAAGCTCTTTGAGGGAGGCATCCAATTCCACCTTCCTTTCAGCAATCATCCACCAGGCACGCAGGAATAAAAGAAGCAGGACTGAGAGGGCAAGAAAGTAAAGGAGATTGAGACGCACAGAGGAGAGATGAGGGGGGCAGAAGAAGGAAGCGGGAGAGAATGAATGCATGAAGTATTGTAAGCAGGAAGCTGAAAGAGAAAGAAAGGTTGTGCGAGTACAGGGGATTTTCTCCTCTCTACTCTCTCCATTTCTCCCTCTGGCAATGTAGCAGTTATTTACTGCGGCTTCTCCCCTCCCGGTGGAATGGGAGGGAAATGGGCTCTTAACTGGGTTTCCATACATCACCTGCTGACACTGATGCTTGTAGTTTTGGAATGCCTACATCTGATGTTTCTCTTTAAAATCAATTATTTACAGAGTATCTAAGAGCCTTACAATTCATCATAGCTAATTGCAGTGCATCACCGCGGCCCTAGATCATGTCAGCGGCGTCTCGCTCTGTTTCGAATTTGTTTTAAGTGGCAGAAAAGTGGTGAAAGCTTCTGACGTTCTCAGCTATGAAATTATAGAAACTGAGCTCAGCAGTTGAGCTTTCATCAGCCCACCCTTGATTAAAAAAAAATCTGTCAATCATTTGCACCTCGGATGAAAGTCGTTGTTTTTACACTGTTTATTGCACTGGCAATGCATTTTAATAAGACTTGTCATGCCATCAGACTATTAATAGAACAGAATAAAGTAAAACTGAAAATAGTTTCATCAGGCACTTATGTATTTAGTATTATGAAGCACTGATCCCCATGCTGACATGTCACATGTAGTCACAAGGCTTTCACCTAGGAGACAGAGTTAGTTTTTGACTTTCAGATTTCATTTTCATTGCTTTTTTTTTTTTTTTTACATTGATGTTCTCTGTCTCAGCTGGAACAGGCTGCAGATATTTCCAGAGCGACAAGTCCCTTCCCATTTGTCTGTATCCTTTCAAAGAAAGTGACAGTAGAAAAGCAAGTCAGTAATTGACAACAATATAGTAAGGTGACTACAAACACGTGTGATATGCTGCAATCAATCACAATCAAGGAGAAAACGTTTCAGTTTGGTTTCACGAGAGTCAAAACTTTAGACAAACACCCGTATTTAGTCAGTTTGATCAGTTAATGGAAACGTCTTATTAACAACAGACAATCGGGATCCGTTTTTAAAATGCTCTGACTTTGATTAATCACACCTTTAAGGAGGAAGCATGAATACAATTTTGGGTTTTTAAATAACTGACTGCTGACTGATCAGCAGTAGTGGTGTTTGGTTGTTAGAAATGTTGATGGTTCTTCAACAACCTTGGATGCCATGAGGACATCCCACAAGGGTCCTGAGGGATTATACATGGTGTTCATTAGATATGATGGAAATAAAGGCACCTGCTGGTACCCAGCTGTGTTTAGATACGAGGTATACATCAGTGAGATTGCAAGGACACCCCAGCATGTGTATCCCTTTAGATCTTGTTGCTTGCTATTGACACACGTGATGAAATCCTTCCACTCTGAAGAGACCTCAGCACACCTGTACCGCACAGGGTGGATGAAGTTGTCATCCACTGTGGAAATTTGTTTGAATTTTCCCAATGTGGCTGCCCCCTCCTCCACCACCACCACCACCAGCAGCGTTCACAGTCTGATTGCTTTTACACAAATCTAAATGAAATACAACTGCATTATGAGCCAATCCAACAAATACATTAACCTTTACAAATCAAAACATGTCATATCCTTTGAGCTGGTGCTGTTTGCCTAAAACGGTTGGATTAAAAAGAACATAATTATGTTTTTTTTTTTTTACTTGTATTTAGCTGCCTATTGTTTATTGAGTCAGTGGACCTTTTAGTTACTCTCTTAAATGGAAACATCCATGTACAGTAAAATCTTGTGTTTATCTTCCCATTATTAGAGGAAGGATGTGTTTCCCTGTTTTTTTAATAATTAAAATGCCACAGGCATTAATGCACCGCAGTTATTCAGAAGTTGTTTGGAGATGACCTTCTTCGCTCCTTTTCTGAAAACGAACGACATTAATGGCAGCGTGTAGGGGCAGATCAAAACAGGGATAACAGAGAAGCAGGAAGTGGAGATAATATGTAAAATGCCGTGAGAAGATGAATTGGAGAGTGGGAGCAAGGTGAATGATGGCAAGATGATCATGGGGAACGAGGTGAAGACAGCAGCGAAAGATGGTCAAGCGCGGATGGGAGAGAGAGGACTGATTGACAATTTGCATCCTCTTCAGAGGGTATCAGGGGACATGATTGAATCCAGTCAGGCTGAACCCATTAGGGGTGCGCTGCTGTCGGAGGCCGAGCAGAAAGCCATTCACTGACACCCAGTCCCTGCTCTTCACCGGTCTCCATTTATATTCATGTCAGGGTTGAGTTATTGAGGGACAAGAGAGAGAGAGGCAGGCCTCGCCCAGCCATCCATTTGCTGTTTGTAAGCCATAAAGTTCTTACCCCCTGCCTAAATTGCTCACTTAACCTGTGCACAACTGATCCCATTTGCATGCGATTTTGAAGGTTCAATGTGTCTATAAATTGGATTCAAATTGCGGACGTATGACATTTCAAACCACTTAAAAGCACTGGGAGAAACTATTTAAATACCCTGCAGAAAATGCAAAGCATATTTGCATTTTAAGCAGTTTATGTGTCTCTTCTCATTAGCCCGGTTTGACAGTGCTGACATAACTGAAACCTAGATGGTGCATATTCTTGGGAGATGGCCATGCAAGAGATTTTTAGTTGAACCGAAACAAGCGTTTTGCTGAAGGTTCTTCTTTGTGCTTCTCGGTAGTCTCAGGGCATGATGAAAGCAGCGGAGATATACAGCACTTGAGGGTGTGATAAGCCACAATGGCCGAGGGCTGCTGGGAACAGTTCCTGACAGCTGTCCCGCTGCTCGTGTCTCCATTCACCTCAGCCAGACAGCAGATCCAGGGCAGCCTCAGAGTTTGACTAGGTGACAAAGGAGGTGGAGTGTTGCGGAGAGTCGTCCACGTGTCGCCATTTATCTCGCAAATACAGCACACACGCCCAAAGCTACAATATTACAGCAAGCTTGGTTTTGTTACAGCTCGGTTGTCAAAGCAGAGATGATGGAACCATGCCGACAGACTTCTCTTTATTCTCTCGAGTGGAAATCAGACGCTAATAGAGAAGATTTCTTCCTTTGTGTGTGAGTGCTTTCAGTGGACCTTTTGTGATATTCTGCAGTTGTGAGTGACTCAGACGTAAGCACTAAAAAGGGACACTGTGGCATTTGAAAACAATTGTATTCATATTTTAGTTTGTACCTTGGAAGTGCACTCAGGATGCCAAATTGCCTATTAGGCTGTTTTCATAAAAGCTGCCATGGCGCCGCTAATCCAGTTTTTATACATTGGCTCCTTGCTTTGATGTAATTTTCTAAACACAAATTTGATAAGTGTTTTTTGGGTATTTTAGGAGTCCAGCAGGAGTGTAGCTGAAATACTGTTTAATGTCATACAGTCGCCATATAAAGATCATGAGAAAGAGATGTGGTTAGTTGGTTCCTCCTGGGACTACTGTGGAAGGGACTGGCTATATGGGCACAGTCATTTTTGCTGCACAGCAATACGTTTGTTTCCAATGTCTCTTGCCCCGCCTCGCCCGCCTCTTCGTTTGTGTCCCTGAAGTTTAAAATAGTCACAGAGGGATCATGTTCGAGTTATGAATGTCCTAATTACCAGAAGGTAGAGAGAGAGAGAGGGGGTCCTGAAAGTGGTGCTCAAGTGACTGGTTCAAAAACATTGCCAGGCCATAGTTTTTATTTAGGCAGGCTTAATGCAGGCTATTGACTTCTCAGTGAGGACCAGGATTAGGTCAGATATACTTCACTCACTAATGCATGCCTAATGGTTCTACTATAGATTAGCCATAAAAATGGATGAACATAAATATTGCTAGATTTTAAAACATTTATGAGTGAAATCCAATGCCCCGCTTCGAAAACTGAGAGTCACTAAGCAGAGTCACTGAGTGTAGATTTATGCTTTATGTTTAAAAAAAACAAAAGTGGTGGAAAATGTTTGGACTCAGCATAGCTGCATTGATTCCAGTACCACTCTACAAGATGTGTTGTGTTTTTGTTTGGCTGCTGTGTTGCACATTCTCCAGCTGGCATATCCATCACAGAGTAATGAAAGAGCAGGAACGGTGGGTCTCGGAGCTTCCAGAGTTGACATGTTCGTGCCGGCCTGCCACGGTTACTTCGGCGTCTGTGGCACAGCTGTTGACAAGTGCCTGCTTCACCTGTCACAAGCTCAACTGTCACCTTTGACCTCTGGCAGGATTTTATGGCAGGTGCTGAGATCTGCCTCTGAAAACTCAGACACACATAACGCTGTCAGTGCTGTATGAGACGATTTCAGAGCGAAAGCAATAGTGAAGACCACAGCACATGACAGGCATGTAGTCAGCAGCAGAACTACCAAGAAGTAACGTTTTCCTGCTGACGGGATTGAGAGACAGTCTTCCTGATGAAGACTTCACCACCTTCACTGCTAAATCTATTAAAACAAAGTCACCTTTAACTTTAATAAGACTCTTGAAATCAAACTACCTTTGTCACTATCATCACTGAACTAATCAGTAGTTTTTAGCAGTGTGGCTCTCCTCACATGGTGACTGAGAGTGCCATTGTCAGTTCAGCCACAGTACATTACCTTCTCATTAAAAGCTTATTAAAAGACCATGAAAGCCACAGAAACAGTCATAATATAGCTCAGTTTTTAATAATAGGCTGCTGAGCTTTAACCTTATGTGCTGTGCAGATGTAGTTTTTCTACTAAACTGAATATTAGAGTCTGGGCAGGCAACCGACTGAGCATACCCCTGAAATGAAGACATTTACAATCAGGACAGAGCACAGAGTTGTTTGAAAGATGATGATGATGATGATTTCACTGACTGATGTGCTGAAGTGCATTTCTGCAGTGATCAGAATGGCATCATCAGTTACTAAGAATCTATAGACCAAACAAGTAGACCATGATTGCTCTAGAGTCTTCTTCTTAGTTGATATATATTTTAAGCATAGATATAAGCATACACTGTATAAAAAAAATATAGTTGAGTTAACCTACTGGTTTGTAGGCACATGCTTACATTAGCAGCTTATCAGTCAAAGGATAGTTTCATCCTAAATCATGTATTATCATCCATTTTCCCTAAATGGGACTTTCATTGGGTGAACAAAAGTAATTCTATTAAATATATGTGTCTTAGTTATTGTTATTCTCTGGCTCTCTTAGACAGCGGGTCTTTTTTCTTGTCTTCCTCCCCTCACCCCCCACCAGTCATGGCAGATGGCCGCCCATACTTGAGCCTGGTTCTGCCGGAGGTTTCTTCCTGTTGAAGGGAGTTTTCCCTTCCCACTGTTGCCAAAGCAGTTGCTCATATGGGGTCTTATGGTTGGGGTTTTCTCTGTATTATTGTATTATTGTAGGGTCTCTACCTTACAGTATAAAGCACCTTGAGGCAACGGTTGTTGTTATTTGGTGCTGTATAAATAAACTTGAATTCGATTGAAGCTTTAGGACTATAAATTAATTAGTTAATTAGTGTTTAACAAAGTCAAAAATCAAGAAAAAAGCAGAGGTCATTTTAAATATACTTACTGTATATATTTATCTACGAATACTACAAATTGACTTCTTTTTGCAACCAAAGGATTCACCCTGCTCACCATTGGAATTCAGATTTAAGGCACTTTTTCCTTGCTTCACTTTTCAAGACCCAGAGGCAAAAAAAACTCCCCTCTGAGCTCTGCAACGGCCCAGCAAGGAAATCTTTCAAAAAGCAGTCAAAATGTCACCTATTGACTAGAAGCCTTTGGCCTTTGACTCTTTTCCTCCGTGTGTGTGTGTGTGTGTGTGTGTGTGTGTGTGTGTGTGTGTGTGTGTGTGTGTGTGTGTGTGTGTGTGTGTGTGTATGTGTAAAGCCTTGTGTTACCTCGTGTTACCATAGTCGGCCCTTAATAAATCTAAGTTATTATTATTAGTAATAGTACTAGTGGTAGTTTTAGTATTAGTTTTATTCAAGTTTTTCATGTGAGTTTGTGCACACATTGCTCAAGAGCTGTCCACTGCCTGAAGTTTGTTAAGCTTTGTGACACAAAATGCTGACAAGCATGCAAACTTCTATAGGCCTTGAGATCTTGCTGTGTATAATTTGAGGGGTTGTTGAGCGTCAGGGCTGCACTTCACTGCACCAGTAAACAAACCTGGTGACAGTAAGTAAATGTCCGACATCAGCCCTTCCATGCTCCATTTCATCACGTAATGCACAAAATGCTCACCCTGCAAGTGTTTTTGTCAGAGAGGGTGTATGCATTTTTTTCACACACTGCAGACATAGTTTATCTTGTGTACATTTAATGTATTGCAGGTTTATTCACTGTGTCACTATCACTTGGAGAATAGTTAGCAAGCGTTTGCAGATAAGTCAATGCCTTCCAAGCAAACTGTAGATGGCTGTGGTAATACAAAGTAGCGTGTTACTGTACTAAATCAAATAATCACCTTACAGCCACAATTATTTCAGTACTTGTACTACAAAGGTTCTTCAGTCATTTGCACACCATTCGGATAGAAAGAAGAAAAACATCAAACATAAGCACCTTTTTCTTTTTCGTATTGAGAACTACATACTTATCTATCATATATCATGACTGGTGGTTTCTAAATTTTCGCTTAGGAGTCTCTAGATCCTGAATTCACATCCAAAATGACAAGTTAAGCTCAGGAAAACATATTTTATCAGTGTACTTATTTTACACTTATTCATCAGAAAGTGTTAAAACAGAAGTATGTTGCCTATGTGTCATAGATTGTGCATCACTGAGCAACCTGATCTTTACAAGTGCTTCTTCATAGCACTGATGACACAGTCTCACACTTACGAAACAGTCAAATCAGTGAGTCATCAGTTAGTCCCACTGAATTCATCTTCGGTTCATTTATGCAGTAGACTGCTTAAAGTCATTGCAAACATAAACAGAACCGGGGTTATCGTGGGTTAACCCTTTCCCACTACACCAGTGCTTTCACACAGATGAGTGTTGCAGCTTCTGTCTTTGTCACTCGTGCACCTGATTCTACGACTGACGAGCCTGGAGACATGCTCATTGCATATTTCTTTCTTTTATAGAGCTATGAATCAGTGCTGACTTGTATTAAGCACATTTTCCAACTAACATCAATCGCCACTCTCACTCTCGCACTTTTTGCTGCTGTTCTCATCCTCCCTTTACTCGCCCTCTCCAAGCAGCAGGTAAATACATGTCGTTGGCTCGTTCTCTTCTTCTTTGTCCCTGTCTCTGTTTCATACACACAGAGAAAAACAAGCAGTTAGTTTAAACAAGTGCTGCTCTTTTGTTCTCTGCTGTGAGTGGGGTCAGCAAAAGGTTGGCAGCAGATAGTGTGTGTCCAATGGATCGCTGCTCAGGAGTCAATTAACGAGGGTCTTTGCAAATGAACAGAACAAGGGCATAATCAGCTCCAGTCTCCTGCTAAGACCTGCCTCCTGACTCATCTGTTAAAGCATGCTGGTAAATTGACTGCTCTGGAGTTTAATGGGATGAATCTTAAGTGGTGGAGGTTGGAGGCTCTTAAGACAATTGGTCCAGAGTTTTTAGAACAAGCGCGAGCGATAAGAGTAATCGAGATGCAAAGAGAAGAGCCTTCTGCTCTCACCGTGCCGGTGTAATGTAATGGGTTTCTGGACATGCTCTGTTCAGATACATTGCATAAAACATTATGAGACTGAGCAGAGTGCGTTACCAGCGATTTTAATTAATTACCTTCCCGTGGCCACAAACAGCCTCAACCACTCCACACCACTGCCCCCAAACACTAATCCATGAAATCCGTGCTGACAATCCTCTCAAGGCTGTCCTCTTCTCCTAGCACTCGGTTTCCCATTTTAACATGTGGAAATTCACTGGTGACATTTTCAAATCGAGATGATTTCCCAAGTGGGCAGATCAATGAGTTCACTGCAATGCTACATCGAAAGGTGCAGAAAAGTATTTACTGCTCACTCCCGGTTTAACAAGCAACTCACACCTCTCCCTGTACATTTATGCATAACTAATCAGCTATAGTGTACATATAACGGAGTGGCCCTGAGCAAGGTCAGGTACCATCTATTGCTATTAAGATCATTTGTGTATATTTATACTGAATAACTATCTTAATATACAGCTTTGATCAGAAGTTTACATACACTCATCGTAGGCATGAATATCATGGTAACTTTATTGTTTTGATGAATTCTTTGAACTTTTTCAAGGGTGAAATGATTATACAGTATACATCTTTAACGAATTAAAAAAAACAAGGCTTATGTGGAAAAGTTTGAATTAATTCTCTCTAATCCACACAGGGTCAAAGTATACATATCGGCTCAAAAATATACATAAACTTACTTAAATCTTTTAATAGGGTTGTATATTGTCTTTTAACTTGACAAGGCCAAGACCCATTAACTTCTCATTAATGATAATGATTGCCCACAACTGGTAATTTCTCTTCCCCAACATAAAAAGGATCGTTTAATATCACTCAGTGGGTTGGCCAATACTGAGAGCAATGGGAAAGTAAAAGGGACTCAGAGAAGAGCTAAGAAGAAGAATTGTAGATTTACAGAAGTTGGGAAGGTCTCAATTTCTAAACAGTTGTAGACTCCGAGATCATCAATGAAAACACGCAGTTGTATCTACAAGTTATGCTTTCATGTCACCACCAATGTCTGGAAGAAGACCCAGGCTGTCACTCCCACATTACAGGGCAGGTCAGGCTCTTAAAGAACAACCCAGACTGAGTTATTTGGCCACAGTGACAAGAGGTATGCTTGGAGGCTTTCAAACCTAAGAACACTGAACCAACTGGGCTGTTAAGCTCCCAGTAGCATTGGTACATTGCAGAAAGTGGATAGAATAATTAAAAAGGAAGTTCACCTCGAATAAAAAGCTAGATGGTTAAAATTTGGAGACCAATGGGTGTTCCAACAGGACAATGATCCCAAACACACCTTAAAACTGGTTTGGGGATGGATAAAGCAACTGACATTAAGCTTCTGGAATAGCCTTCACAAGTCCGTAACCTCAAGCTTACTAAAAGTTTGTGGAGTATACTTAGTGTTTGTGGATTAGAGAAAATCCAGAATAAAAAAAACAGTTCTTGTTTTTTACAGTCATTAATGATGTGCACTGTACGATCATTTCACTCTGGAACAACAACCGCGCAAGTAAAGAATTAAAAACCTAAAATTAGCATGATACTCATGCTCATGAGCATATGTAAACATCTGACCACAACTATATGTTTGTCTCAAGTAAATCCATCATAACTGAATATTATTGGCATCTTGTCTACAATGAATCTATATCTAGCCTCAGTCTATTTCCTGCTGAGCAAAAGTGGCTGGCCTTTTTTCTTTTTTCTTTTTTTTAGTTCATTTTCTAGGCAACTGGTGAAATGACGAAAGAACGCTGTGAACTTCACACGACCATCAACATTTCCCAGTGTCCTTTAAAAGTCAGGCTGCCCATTTCCTTTCTAAAATAGCAAAGTGTATTTAAATAGCTCGAGCAGAAACAAGCTTAAAAACTGAAACAATGAAAGTCCAGCCTCACGCTGCGTACCAGCTGTGACATTAGAAGCAAGTAAAACTTTCAAATAAAATATGTCTGCCTCGTTCCTCCTATATTTCATTTTAGTGGTGTTGTGTTCACTGAGCAGTGCAATAAAAGTTTGAATCATTTTTAAAGGCCTGTAAATCGAATCTGTGGATTGGACACAATGGGGAAAAGGGGAAGAAAGGGCACAGTCATCAGCCGGCTGCAAGGTATTAGAAGCTCCTCTTATAGGAAGGCTTGGGGCTTCTGTCAATGTCAGCTGGCACAATGGAGCCGGATAGGCCGGAGAATCGTCAATTATTTCATTGTTATTTTGTTCAGCCTATGTTTTTATTCTTCTCTGGCCATATATCTCCAAAGACATGAAATGTGCAGCTTTGTTGTCCTTATCTGTCTCATGTTGTGTCTTCCTGACATTTTTTTTTCAAGTTTGTTAATAGCGTTTTGTGACTGTTTTTAAAATGCTAACATTTACAGTTAAATTTGACTAAGATATGTGACATATTTTTGGCTAAATGTATTTAAGCAAGAGGTTTGTTTTTTTATTTGAATCTATTATCATCACTATAATTAAATAAAGAGAAGAAGTCATTGCTGCTGTTTTATATTAGAGCATCTAAATTTGGAGCACATTGTCATATTATTTACCAGGGGCGATTTTAGCCCATTTTGGGGGGTGCTTCAGCACCCCCAAAATGAATCAAAGCACCCCCAAAGATCTCTTACTTTTTTTTTGACAATATTTGCTGTTTGTGGGACACACTACTAAAAATATAAAAAGCATACAGTACTTAATTGAGATGGAACATTTTAACAACAAAAGTATAGATAAACCCTCCCCCCCTCCCAAAATGGTTTGTTCCAGCTCTCCCCTACTCTGACTCTAGCGCCGTTGCTGCCAGAGCAATAGTGGCTGAGACGCAGTGGTGCGGAGGTGTGAGTGCCTGGCTTAAAACAGGACATATTAGCTGCATTTAACCCTAAGTTACTCTTCATATAGTTAGGTAGGAGTCAGACCATGTTTCTTTTTAGCTGAAAAACATTACATCCAGGTAACCTGCTGTGTTGAAAACGTGTTTCCCAACTATGTTTGCTACTCTATAATCCGTCCTGCTCTGTAGTAAAATCAGCGATATTTGACCGTCCTGTTGCTCCCATTGAAATTTATATAGCCTATTTAAAATCTAAAACAACATTGTCCATAGCCTACTGTTGTTACCACTGTCCTGTTTTAAATCTAATGAGAGAAACTGGTTATTTTGTCATATGTGCATGTGCCGATATTGAACCCAAGGTACTAACTAGCTAACTGACTGGATGCCCATTAACCTTATAACTCCTGTTGTGTGTGTGTGTGTGTGTGTGTGTGTGTGTGTGTGTGTACAGAGAGACAGCCAGGTTCATAATGGATATGAGGAGGTTTTTTCAAAAAAAGGAGCCACATTCAGGTAAAAGTGTAAGATCAAATGAGCAATCAATAAAGGATAATGTTGGATCAGTGTTTCAATATTTATATCTTTTGTTAGATGTACATGTGGTTTGGTTATTTGCCTTTTGGTTGAAAGTACACTGAGAGAGGACTTTTTTATTAGTGATCTTAATAGTTTTTAAAAAAAAATCTAATTGAATACAATCTGTGTATGATTGTCAGTCCAAAGAGGGAGAGAGGAAAGAGGGGAACATGAGGAGAAGGTACAAGGTCAGTAAGAACCAGGTAAGAAAACAGACAGGGAATACTAACAGGCAAAACCGAAACTGTTAAACTGGCAAAGAAAAAAACCCAACAAATTTTACTCATACAATCTGGAAGTTGTGTTCTCCCTATATTAAAGCTGCTATACAGAATCTGCAAAACAAACTGGGTTGTCAGCCCTGGCACTGCATTACCATATTGAGCTTCAGTCAAAGGAAGTCACGGTTGCCAAAAACTTTTTGAAGCTCAAGAGTGAGGCTGGTGCCATTCCAGATATGTTAACATTGTACAATCTTCTGGATAATCAGATCTTCCCCACACTGAAAACTGTTATTCAGGTTGCCCTAACAAACCCAGTTAGCAGCTGTAGCTGTGAAAGGTCTTTTAGTGTCTTGAGTCAGCTCCATACCTGGCTGAGAAGGACCATGGGTCAAAGCAGACTCCAGCACCTGGCTGTGATGTCAGTTGAGAAAGAGATGCTTGAGAGACTTGACCACCAAAATGTGATAGACAGATTTGCCAACCTCAAGGTGAGGCGACATAGGATAAAAGAAAAGAAAAAAATCTGCACAGCCATAGTAGTATCTGCAGTAAAGATCTTTTCATACATTGTATACATTGTACCATAGGCCAAGGTGTCTCCATTTTTCTAATTTTTTAATAGTATTTTGTACATTTGTACATTTCAAGGACTCTTCTATTTTTGGAGTGTATTTTTTATGTATCTGTATCGTATTATACATACACTTTAAAAGTGAATCTCTGTCCAAAAAAGGCACTCAGTTTACTTTTTACTCACTGTGAGCATAATTCATTATTCTCCCGCAGTAATTAAGGTTAGGATATGTATTTTTTTTTAATTCCAATCCATTCTTCTTTTGCAGCATTTAAATAACCTTTATCAGATTTGATGGTTTTGTTACAGACTTTTCAAAAAAGTGTTTTGCTTTTCTTTCACAAATGTGGGGATTAAATTATGTTAAAATGTACAAAACAGTGATGTCATGTTTTGTGACGAGGACCCAGGCACAGAGAGACTTGATTATATAAATAAATCATAAGATTTAAAAATCTTATGATTTAATAAAGAAATTTGCAGACTTGCACAGAGATGGTAAAATTATGATCACTGATAATGGAAATGAAGACAACAGACGATGAGGACAGGGAGGAACAAGGGTTTAAATGCACCAAGGAGACAGGAACTCAGGACAACTGGAGACATTTAAGGATGCAGGGACTGACAGAGACAGGGAAGAAGTCTCATCGTGACGAGTAAAGTTTATCTTGCCTGGATGGTCGGCTCTCTGGGTGCTCAGCACCCCCAAAGCTCTGATTCTAGAATCGCCCCTGTTATTTACTATATTATACCCTCAAAATAGTCTAGCAAAAATCGACAGTAATTTAGCTGCCTGCCTAAAGGGACGAATTAATGAGAGCCCTAATTAACACGTTTGCACACTATATTCTAATGTATTTGAATAATGGCAGTACTTAGAAATAGATGAAGAAAAATACCCAGATGTGTCAGTTATTATTTATTAATTATTATTTATTTATTTTTACCTCAAACGTTCTGGCCAGTAGTAAGAATGCCCTATAAGGTCACTGCTTACCTTAGCTGTCACCATGCCTGGTTTGAAGCGTCCATGTCTATTCGCTCTTGGGGAGGCTGTAAAACTTTGTGAAAGGAGTCTGATAGGGGTCAATGAGTAAATCGAGCTCATGTCTGACCTATGACTGTGATTTTGAAGTGAATTGTTAAGAATATCCTGAACGTTTATGTCAGCAAGCACTGCTTTTTTTTGCCGGTGTTAGTCAGTGTTACTAAAGCTTTCTTTGAAGTGGATCAAACATTGTCAGACTTTAACAATTAGAAAAAAAACTCCTATATGATGTGAGAATGTAATGAACCAATTTATCAAAGGAAAAGTGGGATTTTTATACACTCAAGCTTTGAGTTAGCTGGCCTAATGTTAACTTACATGTACATTATAGATGGCTCATTTTCAGCTACCCAGACTAATCTGCTGACAGTAACTAAGTGCAACAACGTCAGTTCAGAAGACAAGACTTCAGGTGGATTCAGAGGCAAATGAAGAGAAGAAGAAAGAGACGATCATTAAGAGAGGAAGAAAATATAAAGTACAACTTTTAAATGAGTTTTGTAATTTGAATGAAGTATGTGTGACCATTAAATATCAAGGCTCACATATTTGAGACTCTTCGATAGATTTTTAGCTAAATGTAAGTGTGCTTGATGTTTATCAGATTTCCCTTTTCTTTTGGAGTCTGGAATAATCGAATAGAATAACAGTGGGCTATGGAGGGATAAAACTGGGCCGTGCTTGTACAAGAGGATGAGGGTGACTACTGTCAGCTTAGCTAACATTTAACAATTAACATTATGATGTATTAAATAAGAGCTGGAGCTAGTAACTAAGACCATAAACACATTAGGGAAATGTTTACTGGGGTAATAAGTCAAGTGTAAGATAAATTTTTATAGGCCTCCGTAGATCTTGCTTTCTACCAAATGAGTTCCCCCCTGCTCACCATTAGAAAGAACATAAATTAATATACATTTGACATGGAAAACTGTGACTTAGTCTCTTGCTTTTTCAGTGAAATGCACAAGCTTTGAAGTAAGAGCAAGTGCTGGTTTCCAATTTCCCACCTGGAAAACTCCAGCTGTCAGTGCGCTGTCCATTAAGCAGAATATTATAATGAAAATCCACTTTCACCTGCTCCCTTGTTATAAGAGGTCACCATAGCAGGAAGCTCCACATCTTTGCTCTGCCAGGGTTTTATGCCAGATGCCTTTCCTGATGCAAAATGAAATGGGATTCAGGTCTCCAGCCAGAATTAAACCAGCAACCTTTTGCTTACGAAGTAAATGTGTAATACACTATAGTATAGTATAATAGTATAGTTTGCTACATAGTACAATAGTATAGTATAATTATTATTATAGTATCATTTTATATCTGACCCCTGCTTTTCTGCACTACCAATAAAAAATGTTTAAAACTGTGTTTTCAAATTTTGGTGTCACATTTCTAGGATGTAAGGGATATGTATTTCTTTTCCCACTCAGAGTACAGGCACAATCTTACGTGCGAGAAATTCTTCACATATAGTACCTGTTCTTATTCAAAGAGCACAAAAAGACTGGGGACAAAGTTTAGAGTGCGTTCATCATCGTTTACATGCAGGAAAGAGTTGTCAGACAACAACTAAAGCAACACTGCAGAAATACCTATTGAGCTTGTCTGTGTTGGACTGCTGTACACGATCCCCACAGGATCCATCTATCTGCTACTCCAGCTCCCTGATGAGCTGTGCATCGCCGATCCAATAAAAAACTCATGGAACTCCGCTGACAGCTCTGTGCTGCTGCAGGCTCTGATCAAAAAGAGCTACAGCCATTCTAATAGCCACATCTCATTGCATTATATTTCACACAGTAAATATGGCATCAACCTGTCAAGGCCCAGTGAAATTTAGGACACTGAGCTGGCAGACATTTTTTTTTGTCCTGGCAGGAGCTTTTCCATGTAAAAATGGGACAGAGTGATAGATTTTAACTTACTTTGTAGAAAATACCTCAGGCAGTAAGCACCAGGTTCATAAGACAGGCATCCCTTTTTGGCAAAATATGTAAGGAGTAGATATGTACACATACGACAGACATCAAGATGTAAAATAGTGTGTTGCACACATGTTACCCAGGGTAATAAAATCCCATTGTCTGCCCTTGGAACATGGGAGAAAAATGGACTTGGGCAGTTAGCACCAGCTTCTTTGGATTTCCCAAAGAAGGATTTGACACATTTTATCTTTACACACCATATAGCAGCCTCCCTTTACCTTTTACTTCAGTGGCAGCATGAAACCATTTCTTTTGCATACTGTGTGTCATCATCAGTTCATTTGGCAGCAGAGTCAGACATAGCAGATACCAAGGGCATAAGCAGATAACCAGATAATCCCACTTCAAGCGTCATTCCGGTGAGGTAACACACAAAATGTTCAATTGTCTTCAAGAGATTCAGCTCTGAGGGAATCCAACGGCTCTTCTGACAGCTTGGCTGATACAGCTATCTTATCTGAGGATGGTGTTGCTGGGGTTCATTTATTGCTGGTACTTTATGCTATCAGAGTGTTCTAGTTTGAGAAACCGTATGCCATTGTCTGATATTTTAAATGTAGAACGCTGTGCAAAAGTTGTGAGTCACCCTTCCTTTCTTTATATTTTGCTTCCAAGGAGCCAGACGTTCTTGTAAAAGTAGTATTGAACATTAGTTTGCCAGGATTTCTGAAGGTAATTCAAAGTTTTTCTTTGGCCCTTTTTCACTCATTTTCAACCCATTCCTTGCACCTGACCATTGTGAGGACAAGTAGGAGGAATATTTGGTCTCTTTTTAAGCATGTAACACATGTAACAAACATCTTAGCAAAGAACAGATTTTCAATGTTATCTTTCAGAACTTTGTTATTAGCAACCTGTCGCAAAAACACATAACTTGTTCCCTTTACTTTAGTTGAATCAACAGAAAATGACAAAGATAAAACTGTTTGAGAGACATCGAATAGTATTTTTGCACCAACAAGATGATTCCCAAGGACTTATTACCCCAAAACCTGGCATCCCACAGCATGGTGTGTAGCGTGTCCTAGAGAAATTTGACAAGTGGAGGACAAAAGAAGAAGCAGCAGGCCTAAGAAACGTTCTACAGCAGATGAACACTACGTGAAAGTCATGTCCTTTCATGGATAAAAATCCAACAAAGGTCTGACACAGGACCTGAGAGCTGCATCTCACCCTTCAGTGATCTATTGACTGTTATGCCAGAGCTCCATCAGAAATGGTTTGTGGACAGGTGGCTGTCAGGAAACCAATCTTGTGGGAAACGGGCAGAAAAAGACTGAGGTAGAAGTTTGCTAATCTGATTTATTACAAACAGATTGGATGTAGTTTCCAACCCATTCAGTTGCTTCAGTTGACTGACTCTAACTTAGTCACTTTGAAGACAAGGAAAGGAAATTTTTTGGTGATCTGGCCCCTGTATTCAAAACAACCATTTTAAAGGAAATGGCACTGCAAGTTTATTGAGCACTAAAATACTATCCTCAGAGTTCTGATTACAGATGAGTTCATACTTGTAGGGAGTTTTACTAACAGAAATTAGGCATTAGCAAAAACCTTTATTTAGCTTTAGTGTTATTAGTATGCTGAACATTGTGTTTGTAAAAATCACTCAGCTGCATCATTGCACAGCGTTATTAAAGCATCTATGACTGTCTTCCAAGGCCTTAGTTGATATGTGTTTATCGCCTTTTGCTTATCTCACTTGAATCTCTAAAAAGGGTGTCGAGTTTGATAGAAGCTTCAACTGAAGATAATTATTTATATACTATGATCTGGCTCACTATCTTACTTGTGAACATTATCCATATATGTTTCAAATATTTTGAGACTGCGCTTGTACATAAAAATATAGTTGAGTAAAAATATTGAAACCCTGACAGTGAGGATCTAATATTTTCTAAATTAAGCAATTTTAACCTTTAATGCATGCTGTGAGGAGGGCATTCTCTAATGAGGTAGGAGAAAAGGAATGATGGAGGCTCAGTGAGGTGTGCTGAACTTTGTAGGAGTCTGTATGCTCTGGATGAGACGAGGCAATCTCTTTGCTGGAAATGCTGGAAACATCTCTTTAATTAGCCAGCTGCTGTATTTTCTATCTTATCAAAGCCATTTGCTTCAAAAGCAACAATTAAATCAGAATTTAAACTTTTTTGAACTCGTCGCTGCCCTCGCTGCACATCAAACAAGCACATTCTTTTTGTCTTCCAAGCTAAAACCCTACAATATATGCGACGAGCTAGGACCAAAAGAACCAAACTGATTTCATTACTTGCAGAGACGATATGACAAGTCGAGAAAATGGCACTTAAGGAGTCCCACGGGTGCCCCACGTTCCGCTGCCACGTGTCCTGCACACTTAATGGAATCTGTGCGCTTCTCGGTTTCCATATCAGTGGAGCTGAAATGTCAAAGGACTAATGTGGACTTCCCCTCCTGACACTGCAGTCTTAATTAAAGATCCTGGACACATCATTATTTTGATGGGGATGTTTAGCTTATATGAAGGTGGCATGTTGGTCTGGCACATGTAATTGTAAATATAGCATTATACGTGAATAATAAGCCAGTGTTGTATTCGTTGTATCACTAATGATGTCTCAGGGACACCAAAGTCCCAACTTAGACTTTCAATTTTAGGTGTGAAAATGCGATGCCGAGGACATTACATACTCTGCATGCAACCAGGTTGTTGCTATCATAGTGAATATGACTTGTAGACATATCACGTCCCATCCAATTTCATCCTTTTTGTATGGAGCAGCAGCAGCAGCAAAGGTTTAAGTTAATGTTAGGTTTTAGCATGAATCAATCCCAGAGATAAAGTGCAAACCATTTTCAGATTATGGAGATTTTTGTACATGTTTCTGATACTTTTGCCTTGGTGTTATCATTTTGGATAAGCTCTGACTGAGCTAGCCCCTTGTTGTTAAAGGGCAGCTTCAAAGAATGAATAAATCTGCTGGTCTCTACTGGATTTTTTTTCTCTCAGACTGAGTTTTTGCTGTGGCCAGTATTAGACAGCTGGATGGCTGACCAGCTGCTTAACACTGGCTGTACTGCAGGAAACACCCCAAGGTTTCTATACCCACAGTGCCAGCTGATAAATCTGCAGCTACATTGATATTCTTCCGCTCTCACCACCCAGTATACCGAAGCACCTTTCAGCATATGGTGGGAGACCAGGAATAGTTCTGACCTAGTTGGAGCTTCAGTACTTCACCATCCAACTTCTCTCTCCCTCTAGATTCTGAGTTCCCGTGGCCTGGGCATCAGAGCCAAAGAGCTTCACTAACTTTACAAGTTGTTGTGTTGTGTGTGTGTGTTTTAGAAAGACCTCATTTTTACATGAAATAGTTACGTTTCTCTAAATGTAAACAAAACGAGACATTTTAAGCAACTGCCCTGAAGCCCATGAATTTAAAAACATGTAACTTGAATAGGCTGCCATTATTTAATCTGTCATATTGTATTGTTTATCATCCATCTTTTAGAAATGTGAAAAATAGTATTAAGTTCAACATACAAATTTCCTGCCATGGCCACACCACCCCTGATGAGAAAAAAATACAGCTTGCAACAATTCCTATTTTTTTTAGTGTATAAAAGGTCTTGGGCAGCACAGCTGTTCCCCTCATGCACTTCACAATATGACTGAAGCCTATTGATTGACAAGCCAGGAGTTCTAAGAGCTTTGACAAACAGATACAAGTGCAAATAATCCATAGCTGGCCACATTAAGGATAGTGTCCATTTATATACATGAAGGTCAGTCAATCGATGGTTGGTATTAAAACAAGAAACACAAGGCAATGCTTTGTCAGATCAATGGGAGAGCAATCCATGGCAGCAACTCCACAAAGTTCTGACCTTTGCAGTTAAATTTAAAATCTCCTTGGATCACTCACTCTTTCTTTCTTTGTTTTTGTTTTTGTTTTTTTTGCCTGTTTGTAGCTTTGAACATGTTCTCTGGAATCATCAATTTTTTAAATTTGGCTTTACACATAAAATATTTAGAAGTATATTTAACCATTCAGATGATCATAGATTCAAACAAAGGAAATTAAGTATTCACGAGGCTTTCATAATCCAAATCTTCGCTTTGTTGCTTCTGAAAAGGCACCTGTGCCCAATAGTTGGAGGGCACCAAGGAGAGCCCTCCACCAATCACTCGGCGTGTTGCACTGAGTTCAGCACCATGGACAGCTCCCTCTGCTCATTCTGCTCATGGAGGTGAACAGCTATGAGGTGCCGTAAGGGACATTATTACTGAAACGCTCTCACGCACACTACTGAAATGCTCTCACACACACTACTGAAATTTTAGCTCTCACACACACAACTGAAACGCTCTCACACACACTACTGAAACGCTCTCACACACACTACTGAAACACTCTCACACACACTACTGAAATTTTAGCTCTCACACACACAACTGAAACGCTCTCACACACACAACTGAAACGCTCTCACACACACTACTGAAACGCTCTCACACACACTACTGAAACGCTCTCACACACACTACTGAAATTTTAGCTCTCACACACACAACTGAAACGCTCTCACGCACACTACTGAAACGCTCTCACACACACTACTGAAATTTTAGCTCTCACACACACAACTGAAACGCTCTCACGCACACTACTGAAACGCTCTCACACACACTACTGAAACGCTCTCACACACACTACTGAAATTTTAGCTCTCACACACACTACTGAAACGCTCTCACACACACTACTGAAATGCTCTCACACACACAACTGAAACGCTCTCACACACACTACTGAAATTTTAGCTCTCACACACACAACTGAAACGCTCTCACACACACTACTGAAACGCTCTCACACACACTACTGAAACGCTCTCACACACACTACTGAAATTTTAGCTCTCACACACACAACTGAAACGCTCTCACACACACTACTGAAACGCTCTCACACACACTACTGAAACACTCTCACACACACTACTGAAATTTTAGCTCTCACACACACAACTGAAACGCTCTCACACACACAACTGAAACGCTCTCACACACACAACTGAAACGCTCTCACGCACACTACTGAAACGCTCTCACGCACACTACTGAAACACTCTCACACACACTACTGAAATTTTAGCTCTCACACACACAACTGAAACGCTCTCACACACACAACTGAAACGCTCTCACACACACTACTGAAACGCTCTCACACACACTACTGAAACGCTCTCACACACACTACTGAAATTTTAGCTCTCACACACACAACTGAAACGCTCTCACGCACACTACTGAAACGCTCTCACACACACTACTGAAATTTTAGCTCTCACACACACAACTGAAACGCTCTCACGCACACAACTGAAACGCTCTCACGCACACTACTGAAACGCTCTCACACACACTACTGAAACGCTCTCACACACACTACTGAAATTTTAGCTCTCACACACACAACTGAAACGCTCTCACACACACAACTGAAACGCTCTCACACACACTACTGAAACGCTCTCACACACACAACTGAAACGCTCTCACACACACTACTGAAACGCTCTCACACACACTACTGAAACGCTCTCACACACACTACTGAAATTTTAGCTCTCACACACACAACTGAAACGCTCTCACGCACACTACTGAAACGCTCTCACACACACTACTGAAATTTTAGCTCTCACACACACAACTGAAACGCTCTCACGCACACTACTGAAACGCTCTCACACACACTACTGAAACGCTCTCACACACACTACTGAAATTTTAGCTCTCACACACACTACTGAAACGCTCTCACACACACTACTGAAATGCTCTCACACACACTACTGAAACGCTCTCACACACACTACTGAAAAACCAAGCCATTTCAGTTAAACAGGAAGGCGTTTCAGTTGAACAGGAAGGCGTTTCAGTTGAACAGGAAGGCGTTTCAGTTGAACAGGAAGGCATTTCAGTTGAACAGGAAGGCGTTTCAGTTGAACAGGAAGGCGTTTCAGTTGAACAGGAAGGCGTTTCAGTTAAACAGGAAGGCATTTCAGTTGAACAGGAAGGCGTTTCAGTTAAACAGGAAGGCGTTTCAGTTGAACAGGAAGGCATTTCAGTTAAACAGGAAGGCGTTTCAGTTGAACAGGAAGGCGTTTCAGTTGAACAGGAAGGCGTTTCAGTTAAACAGGAAGGCATTTCAGTTGAACAGGAAGTTAATTCTTGACAAGGAAACTGAAGGAAAAAGTGGTAGATTTCAAACAAACCACTACACAGATGTCTACTCAGCAACCTGCTAGTTAGGGGTGGGTTTTTATAATCGATTAAAATCGATTCTGGCTTGGATAACGTGAAATCGATTCATTAAAATCCTGAATCGATTTTTTTAATATAAATTTATTTTGCCCGAAATGCCAGAATCTCAGGTGAAACCTCACAAAATTTCAACAACCACCAAACAGCTAAGACAGTAAATGACAGTATTCTGCACAAAGACGTAAACACACAGCGCGGACCCGCGGATCAGAATCAGTGAGATGTCGCCTTTCTCCCCCGACGGCACGGAAACGGTCGGGGCTGAAAGCCGACAGCTAGCTGATTCTGATCTGTCGAGGGTCCGGCTTTGTTTTCACGCCGTTTTTGCGCCGATTCTAAAGCTGTTAGTTTTATCTCTCTCCAAACAATATTGACCGAACCAGCAGCAAAAGAAGATCCAAACTGAGCTTCACATAAACATCGTCATGAATTCCCTCTGACGTTTACTGTTTTGCTTCCACCACAATAAAATCACACTTCATGTACAGCTCTCTCTCTCTCTTTCTCTCTTTCTCTGTACTTCAAGAACAGTTTCCCGTCTAAAAATCTGTTTTCTGCATTATTCGCTTGCTTGTTACGCACAAGTCTACCGTTGTTTACAGCGCTGTCGGCCGATGTTTTTTTTTTTTTCATTTTACATACTTCCGAAAAGAAAACCTAATTTCTGCCGTTCAATACTGAACAAATTTAAACTTTTTAAAATTATGCAAAATGCAAAACGCTTAGCCGTGTCTCTAATAAAACCGCTGGAACGTCAGAGGTAACGTTCATATGTTGATTAATGGTTTTGTTTCGTTTTTGATGTACTGATATTTTTTATAAAATCCCAGGCCAGGAAAAATCACCTTCATGTTTTTCTGTGTTTTATCTTCAGCTACTTTTACACAAAGGCATCTGCTGTGACGCTTATACCTTTGATAAAGTCTTGCGTGTGTCAGCTTCCTTTTTTTAGATACAAAAATATTTAAATGTACTGATCTGAATTATAATATTTCTGACTGTCAAAATTTCCCAGAATCAAATCGAATTGAATTGAATCAAATCGATTCTGGACCTTAGTGAGACAGCTGCATTACTTAACAATATATTAGCCTCAGCATAAGTCAAAATTTAGAATAGCAGGAGGGCATTACCCAGGCATTATCCTGGTTATTTTTTTGGCATATGTGCTTTTTGTCTTTTTTAGCAAAGAAAAAAAATATCTTAAAATCATCAATAAAACCAGGGAGAGAAGGCTTAGCGTTCCTCCATTTAGCACAATGGATATGATATTTACTCAAAAGTATGATGATGTTAATAATGTCTGGGACACCCAATGCTAGATGATCCATATAAAAAAAATTATGATGTAATTCAAATACTGGCACATCATTAATATTTAGGGAAATCCAATTTTTTAAGTTGCACCAAATACATTGTGTGATAGGGCATAGGAAAAAAAAGATGTTCTAGGGTTTCATTTTCATCAGTACAAAAAGAACACTGATCCACCTCAAAGCCAAATCTCTTTTTTTTTTAGAAATTCTGCCACAGGATTAATTTTGTTTAAAGTGTGTTTCTTTAACTTTAGGTAGAATAGGCTATTTCATAAATTTTTAGTATGCTTTATCCAGTGTATATGAAATAACTAAATTAGAACCATGCAATGTAACCATTCTGACTTTGAAGAAACTACTAACAAATTTCTTATTGCATTTTTATCAAACAGCTGACATTGCCCTAGCAATAAATTTGGGAGCACTGATGAGAAATTATTGTATATCATAAAAATTTTTAATCAAATGAAGCAGAGGCAGTGGGACCAGTTCACAAAAATTTGTTATATTCACTTTGAGAACAGTTTAGACAATATTTTTCTGAAAAGTCTGTGTAACTTAGAATGACACCATTATCATCCAACAAATCTGTTATGAATATAATCTTTTTGTTCAAACCAGTCACTCTCGAAAATTGATTTTTGATTAAGTGTTATTACCCTATTATTCCATAAGGTTGAATTATGGGGAGAGGTTGTGGGTAAATCTCATTTTCCCAAAAATGCAAAGTCTGTTTTGGAAAGTTTGATATCTTTATGGGGATTTTATTTACCGCAAAATCACATTTCAAAATAAAGTCTAATCCTGTATACTATTTTATTAAACAAGGATCAGCCGTCCCCAACCCCCAGGTCCTGGACCAGTACCGGTCTGTGAGTCGTTTGGTACCGGGTCGCAAGAGTTGAGGCTTGAGTTTGAAATTTATGGTTTTCATGGTATTTATCGGTTTTTTATTTTTATATCGTTTACGTGGCGCAAAAAAGGTTGGGGACTGCTATACTAGCAGGTTGCTGAGTAGACATCCTTGTAGTGTTTTGAAATATACCACTTTTTCCATCAGTTTCCTTGTCAGGAAACAACTTCCTGTTCAGCGGAAATGCCTCTGGTTTCAGTGGAGTGTGTGAGAGCGTTTCAGTTGTGTGTGTGAGAGCTAAAATTTCAGTAGTGTGTGTGAGAGCTAAAATTTCAGTAGTGTGTGTGAGAGCATTTCAGTAGTGTGTGTGAGAGCGTTTCAGTTGTGTGTGTGAGAGCTAAAATTTCAGTAGTGTGTGTGAGAGCGTTTCAGTAGTGTGCGTGAGAGCGTTTCAGTTGTGTGTGTGAGAGCTAAAATTTCAGTAGTGTGTGTGAGAGCGTTTCAGTAGTGTGTGTGAGAGCGTTTCAGTTGTGTGTGTGAGAGCGTTTCAGTAGTGTGCGTGAGAGCGTTTCAGTTGTGTGTGTGAGAGCTAAAATTTCAGTAGTGTGTGTGAGAGCGTTTCAGTAGTGTGTGTGAGAGCGTTTCAGTTGTGTGTGTGAGAGCTAAAATTTCAGTAGTGTGTGTGAGAGCGTTTCAGTAGTGTGTGTGAGAGCTAAAATTTCAGTAGTGTGTGTGAGAGCGTTTCAGTAGTGTGTGTGAGAGCGTTTCAGTTGTGTGTGTGAGAGCGTTTCAGTAGTGTGCGTGAGAGTGTTTCAGTTGTGTGTGTGAGAGCTAAAATTTCAGCAGTGTGTGTGAGAGCGTTTCAGTAGTGTGCGTGAGAGCGTTTCAGTAGTGTGCGTGAGAGCGTTTCAGTTGTGTGTGTGAGAGCGTTTCAGTTGTGTGTGTGAGAGCTAAAATTTCAGTAGTGTGTGTGAGAGCGTTTCAGTAGTGTGTGTGAGAGCGTTTCAGTAGTGTGTGTGAGAGCGTTTCAGTTGTGTGTGTGAGAGCGTTTCAGTAGTGTTTGTGAGAGCGTTTCAGTTGTGTGTGTGAGAGCGTTTCAGTTGTGTGTGTGAGAGCTAAAATTTCAGTAGTGTGTGTGAGAGCGTTTCAGTAGTGTGTGTGAGAGCGTTTCAGTAGTGTGTGTGAGAGCTAAAATTTCAGTAGTGTGTGTGAGAGCGTTTCAGTAGTGTGTGTGAGAGCGTTTCAGTTGTGTGTGTGAGAGCGTTTCAGTTGTGTGTGTGAGAGCTAAAATTTCAGTAGTGTGTGTGAGAGCATTTCAGTAGTGTGTGTGAGAGCGTTTCAGTTGTGTGTGTGAGAGCGTTTCAGTTGTGTGTGTGAGAGCGTTTCAGTTGTGTGTGTGAGAGCTAAAATTTCAGTAGTGTGTGTGAGAGCGTTTCAGTAGTGTGTGTGAGAGCGTTTCAGTAGTGTGCGTGAGAGCGTTTCAGTTGTGTGTGTGAGAGCTAAAATTTCAGTAGTGTGTGTGAGAGCATTTCAGTAGTGTGCGTGAGAGCGTTTCAGTAATAATGTCCCTTACGGCACCTCATAAACTGCACTCTCTTTTCTTTGTGCGGTTCTCATGGCCTGTTAGATGACTAAACACCATTATCAACAACCTTGCGGCTAAACTTTCGATTCCTACTTGTGTCCTGGAACATTTCAGCCTTGTCCTCAGCCTCTGAGTCGCCATCAATATGACCTTTATGCTGCAAATGCAGCACCTGTTTGATGGGCTGCACCTGAACGCTCATGAGACAGCCTTGTGAGATGTTAAATTGACAATTGTCTAGTAAAAATCTGAGAGGATTCTGAGATAAAGCCCAGGCAGAATATTTCTATCCTTGCGTGTGCTGTGAATGCAGTCTCCTTCACAGCACTACAGCCTTGTCTGATTCTGATTCACTGTCTTGCCAGACACTATGAGTCACACAAACAAGCTCACTGCAGGTGTTTTCACTCTTGGTTAGTTCAAGCTATTGGTGAAATTCTTAACACACATATTTTAAGTTAGCAATGTGTGTCTGTGTGTGTTTGTCTACCTGTGTTGCATAGTAAATCTTCAAATCTATACACAGCCTCCCTGGGGGCTGCTAAATACTATTCCAGGTGCACATTCTAATTTCCTGACTTCTCACTGAAATGCTAACTAAGTGTTTCCAAAGACCCAACGGCTTGTAGTTAAAGAAATGCTTTGTTGTGGATACCTTGTATAAATAGCCAATAAGTAACCTGGAAAGGTGAAAAGAGGTCTTGAAGTTGATGTAAACCCCAGGTGTAATGTCTGCTGCAGTGATAAGGACCTGTTTGTTTTTCCCCCCGTACTGCACTAAGCTAAAAATTGACTGGCACTATCTAAGCCTCTGGCGATTATCTGACGTGCCAGAGGGTTCATGCCGCCAAGACTAATTAGTTTCATTAACTTGCACTCCAGATAAAAAACAATTGCTTTCATGTAATTGAAATTCGGATTTTCTTATCCCTCAGCTCTCCCATCACCACTGCCTTGTCTCACTCTTCTCTGGATTGGATATCTGTGCCCTGACCTGCCCCTCCATCTCTGTACTTAAGGGGTTGATCTCACCATCAACGCACTCTTAATGTTTTTGCTACTTAATTTTATTCTACCATCACACTTGAAAATCACTTGAATGTGTGAGTCCGTTTTCTTTGGTCATCTCGCCAACCAACTGTACAAATCTGTATTAGTATGAAGACAGTATATAACTTCGGGAAAACCAAACTGATCATAGTTTGGCCATATATAATGATTTTTGTGAAATTTTACCTTTATACATCAAATATTTTCAAGATACATTGTTTTGAAAAATGGGCCGCTGACCCACTTTCAGGGCATGTTTTGGAACACTGAATTGTTTGAACATGAATATTTTAAAAAGTATTAAAGCCAAGAGCCTGAAATTTTCAATGGTCTTTCTTACCATCAACATGAATCAGGATCTGTAATTTGGTACAGACACAAACAATTAAATGAAAATATAAATACATATATAAAAAATAATTAAAACTTACAATTTTTTTTACTGCATTCATTGTATATGTCCAAACTTTGGATCAGAAAAAGGTTTGGACCAGAAAACGTTCTAAAAATTGGCTGATTTAAGAATAAAAAGAGGCAAAGATTCAACAATCTGCAAAAAACTGCGTCTGTAAATTCTGGAAAATTTTCAGAATAATGTTCCTTACCTTAAAATTGTGAAGACTTTAAATATCTCATCATCTACAGTAGACATGGCCTGGGCCATTTTGACCCAGCATTTTGAGTTTCTTGTCTTTTGGTAATATTTTGTATTATGGTTTGTGCTAAGCTTCATTTATAGTCATAGTTGTTGTATTTTTGAGTTTCCTGTATTCCTTGTTTAGTTCCTTGATGATTAGATTCCCTCTTGTGTCTTGTTTGTCTTGTGTTCCATTCTGCTTCCCACAGCCCATCATGACCCCTCTCGTCTGCCGTTCCTCCACTCCTCTGTCACACTCGTGTGTCAGTCTTGCATTCTTTCATTTCCTGTTTTATTGTGAAGGTCCTATGTTCCATGTTCAGTGTGCTTAGTTTAGCTTCCCTGGTCTCGTCATGTCTAATTTGTCTCAGCTGCGTTCCCCAACTAGTGTCTTTTAGGGAAACAGTAGAAAGTTGTTATTGGATGTCCGTGATCTTTGGGCCATCCGACAACACTGTATTAAAAACAGGCATGATCCTGCCAATGAAATCACTGCATGAGCTCAAGAACACTTTCAGAAATCATTGTCTGTGAACCCAGTTTGCCATGCTGTCCAAAACTGCAGGAAGAAGAAGCCATATGTGAACATGAGCCAGACATCTTGCCGTCTCTTCTGGGCCAAAGCTAATTTAAAATGCACTGAGAAAAAAAGATGGAAAAAAACAACTGTTGTGCTGTGAAATAAATCTGAAATTAACAAATTTTCCTTTTGGAGAACATAGACATGGACTAAAAAGAAGAGGGACCATCCAGCCTGTTATCAACGCTCAGTTCAAAAGCCTGCATCTCAGCTAGTACAGAGGTGCATCAGTGCTTGTAGAACTGGCAACTTACACATCTGGAAAGGCACGACCAATGCTGAAAGTGTTTTCCAGCGAAGCACCTTGGACACTTCAGCAAGACAATGCCAAACCGCATACCTCATCTATTACACTGCTATTTTTGTGTATGCATACAAACCCCCCTAACCATTTAAAAAAATCAAATATATAGAACAATCAATCCTTTTGTTATGAAGCTTTATGTTTAATTACCGTTTTGTTTAATTTTGCACAACACAGCAGCAAACCGATATTTCAAAATGGATGTGAAAATGTCACAGATTGCTAATTGCATCAGCAAGCATGTTATTGTCACATTATTAGATCACGTATGATTGAAAGTCATTATTGTTGCTATTACCATCGCAACCCCCTCCCCAGCTAGCAAGCCCTTCATTAATCATCATCATCATCGTCATCATTACTGTCTTCATAATGAACAAAAACAGAAGCAAAAGTTGCAGCTTCCACAGCCGCACCAACTGCATCAGAAGCAGCATGATAGTGGGTGTTAACAGCTGGTGTCTTCGTAATGAAATGTCACTTTTCATTCAAAAGAAAATCCAGAGAATCCAGCCAAACAATGGTTCAATAATACAGGCTGAATAGCGTGACATGAAGCACACAGTTGAGGAAGTGCTTGTCAAAAGAGTCGTAAATATCAGCTGTGTTGTATTCAAGGTCGCTGTAAACACCTGTTTTCACACCGCAAAGAACAGTGAGAATAGTGTTCTCCCCCCACTACTGTTTCTTTACACCTTTACCCCTCTCCTACGTTTTCTTAAGCTGACAACATCTCTTTCACGTGGTCGCATGTACTGCCCTTCTTTACGAGAGCTAAATGGCAGAACTGCAACCTGGTTTTAACTGGATGCATCTTTGTAGTGTATACTGGTATATGCAGTACTGCGTTCCTCCACTTAAAAAAATAAAAATTGACGCTGACATGACTGACATCATCTCAACCTGCAGACGTCCCTTTGAGACAAGGTGCACATTCCTCTTTATTTTCAGTGTATGCGATTTTCTGATAAGACAGTCTATTACATACACACCAGGATGACAATCCGAATTGGTATTTCTCAGGTGTGGTCAGAAAATTCCTATATGAATGTCAGAGTCTTCTGTCCTTTATGTAAATTTACAATCTACCTATGATCTCCCAGAGAAAGCCCACCTGTGGGCTACGAGTCCACATAAAAGTTGTGTTTTTTAGTTCAGCATGCATTTGCTCTTTACTCTGTACTCTCTCTCTCTCTTTCTCTTCAGCAGTTTATATAAACGATGGTAGGTAATATGGTCGCAAAGACAGAGGCAGTCACAAAACTATAATTTAATTAAAAGGTTACTGAAGTACATAGCATTTGTTACTCCCCACCTCTGAGTGGCTTCAGGTTAAAAATTTCATTTGCTGGAGCAATAAAATCCCTCAGTTGGACCCAGCTGGGGACCTTTGTTGCATATCTCTTTCCACTTTTTCCCCCTATAATCTCTCTGTTGGTGCCATATGATATGTTATAAAAGGCCCAGTGAAAACATACCTTAACCCTATGAAGCCCAAAGCTATTGTCTATTGAACCTTTTGACCAAACTGTTTTACAGTTTTGGTGAATGCATTTTTTTGCAAATATGTGTTTTCAATTTACACTATTTTTGCTACATCTGCAATTTTTTTTAATGAAATGTATTGCTTTAAATTGTTTTGTGCAACTTATTTAGGTTTTATGGAGGCGGTTTCGATTCACACGGATGACGCAGAGGTGTCAAAAACTCATGTGTCAGATACGATACACTTGGCATCAAAGGGTTAATATTGGAGTTTCTCAGGCACGTTCATGAATAACTATTTCCTACAAAACTAATGGCGTTCCCGTCACCCTGAGCTGCACAATGTGTTTGGAGAAGACTTACAAATGTTGGCACATCATTTCTCATAACACCCTTGCAAGCAGTGTCTTGTTTCACCTGCTGTATGAATAAAACTCCATTTGATAGCCCCAACCTGCACATGACTCTTCACCCAGCTTCACCTGCTCTCGCTGTGTACTACATGTACATGACTGCAAACAGGGCAGATATTGTACACTATGGAAATAAGCTTGCAGTTTACTGAAACAAACACCACCTACGCCACCCACCTTGCATATAAGTTAACTTTTTCTTCTCCTTCAGGGCTTCTGGTCTTTTATAACAGTGTAGGTGAGCAATGACGTGTGTGATATTGTTCGGTATTGTTTGGAAAGTGACACACTCCGGGGTTAGACAGAGAGGCGCAGCAGGGACTGGATCGGACCCATTCGCTCTGTGAAGAGATATTGGCGTTTTGACCGAAGGGGTCCGTGCCCATCATTAATGACCTTTTCAAACACGCAGACTGAATACATTTTATCGAGTCTGCACTGTTAAACCTCACGCTATCCCAGGGCTGCTTTGTTCTGTGAAGAGTTGGGCCCGCATAAATCACAGATTCAAATATTTTGATGTAGTTCCTTTTAACAACAGCACAGCAATGATGGGAGCAGGCATAAATAGAAAGAGAGCCGCTGTAGTTTTTCTGTGATTAGTGTGTGTAATTTGCCTGTAGCCATAAAGAAAACATTATCCTAAATATAAAGGAGGCCAGCTTGTGAGAAGATGAGTCATTATTTATTAGCAGCTGCATTCAACAATGTATTTGTAATTTTACAGTTTGCACTAAATGACTTAACGGTACGTTGTAAATGTTTATAGGCGTTCTATGAGGCTGGCTATGAGGATAATTAGAGTTGCTGCTTTGGATCAACCGAACGTCACTCAAACAGCATTCTCGTTAAAGTGTGTTCAAATGACACTGAGCAGCCATATTCATTAGTTTTTAAGCATTGTTAAAGGAAACAAAGACTTTCCTCAACATAAAGCTTCCAAAATGACTGAAAAAGTCTCTGAAATCCTCAAACTTTTGAAGCTTATGGATTTTAGAGCCGAGCCCGCAAAAGTGATTATGTGCCATGAATGATTATGGGCTAATGTGAACAGAAAGTGGCAGTAATAAAGCACCACAGGATGAACAGGGAGACTGACTGGCAGGCGGAGGAAGACACTTCCTCCTTCTGAAGCGTTACTTGCAGAATTTCCATTTCAATCATGGGCTGCCTCCAGAGAGGCCCCCAGCCCCAGAGCCTGAATGGGAGGAGTCAAGCCCCCTCTTTGCCAGTGGCGCTTAGCATCGAGCAGAACAGCCTGATGCTTCTGCTTTGTACACCTCTATCGCACCTGTGAAGAGTTTGCATGCAGCACAGGCTCCATCCTCCACTTCGCAGTCTCACTATCGCTCCCTCTGCCTGTCTCCCTTTGCAAACACCTCGGTATCTTCAAGCACAATGTGATAACACCAACCCTTTCTACCATGCTCCACAAAGAAGCTGGCAGTCTTTCTAAACTTTACTTTCACTTTCTTATAGATGCTATAAAAAGAGAAAAATAATTGAGTGCATCAAATCAGCAAACTTTTGTCCACCTTAAGTCCTGAGTTTGGAAGAAACTCAGGAGTGGACAGAAGTGGATCATCTGAGTTTCTCATTGGACGCTGCATCCTTTCATTGTGGAAATGAAGATCCAATTTAGGGGTTTAATTTTTTAATACAATCTCGGTTGAAATGTGAGTGCAGCTCTCAAAACAACGTCTGAATCTTGTGAAAAGTTCTATTTTATTTTATTCAAAAACTTAAACTTTGATGTATTCTTTATTCATGGTAAATGAAGTGAAATATTTCAAGCTTTTTTTTGTCATAATTAGAGCTTCTAGCTTGTGGAAATGCAGTAACTTCCTATTTCTATCTTCCCATTTACAATACCCCACAGCTGACTGACTGCTTCTCTATGGGGTTCAGGTTGGGTGAGTTGGCTGGCCAATCGACGATGGTGCTACCATGTTCAGCACATATTTAGTAGTAGTTCTGGTGCAGTGGGCAGGTGCTAAGGCTTGTTGGAAAAATAAAATCAGCATCTGCATAAAGCTTGTCAGCAGATGGAAGCATGAAGTGCTCTAAAGTCTTCTGATAGCCATCCTGCTGCCTGAACCAACCATCAACATCAGCAGGTGACATGGTACCCTAAATCATCAGAGAATGTGGAAGCTTCATACTGGACTTCTAACAGCTTGGATTCTATGACTCAACACTCTTCCTCCAACTTTCAAAATGAAATGCAAAAGGTTTTTCTTTTTCTCCCTCCTGACACTGCCTCTGGTTCAGGAGAAGCTGATTGGATCAGGCCACTCCTGAATGTAATGTAAGAGTTGTAGCCCCTGTTTAAGAGCCTTTACCTGGCTCTTGATGCACTCACACCAGCCTCAATCCGCTCATTGTGAAGTTCTCCAAAGTTCTTGAATTGACAATCCTCTCAAGGCTGCTCCCATTCTCACTGCTCGTGCACATCTTGCCACACATTGCCTTCCCAGTCAACTTTCCACTGATACTCTTTGATACTCTTTTCAGCAGTAACCTTGTTCGCTTTACCCTCATTTTATAGAGCATCACTGATCGCCTCAGCGCTATCAGGTCAGCAGTCTTACCCACGTCTCTGGTTAAATATACTGAACTAGACCCAGAGATACACAATATACTGTTGCTATAGTCATTTACTCATAATTTGAGATATTAGTTTTTTGATTTTCATGAACTCAAAATATTTCATTTTACATGCAATGAATGCAGAATATATGAAAGATGTTGAGTTGCTGATAGCAAGAATATTTGAGATAAAGATCAAAAAGGGAACTTTTTCAATCTAATCTTTTGAGATGTACTAGTATGTGACATGCTGGCTGTGCCGAGGAGTCGAAGCAGCACTTTTTTTCTGTAAGTGGGATGTACTGATGCTCACTGACATAAATAGGTCCTGCATATTTGGTAACACATCGCCTGGGTATATTTGGATGTGTTGCAATAAAACCTCTGTTTGCTCTCTCTCCCACTCTTTCTCTGTGTTTTATGTTTTATATAAGACTGTCACAACTAAAATGTTTTATCTTTGTGCAAATGAATTCTGGTGCAACAACTTCTTAGGGGCAGTCACAAATAATATCCTCTTGAAAGCAGTTCTGCTTTAGAAGAATGCAGATAAAATGATCGGGAAAAAATTAGGCTCGAGTAAGTGGCTCACTGGCTTTCTCCCTCTGTGTCTCCTTCTCTCTCCCTCTGTGCTGTCAATACTGTAAGTAAGATGAAAGGGCTGTTTAGGTGAAATACAATAAAGACATTTCTACCTCCGGGTCCACTGGCTCAGGATCGATGGCTGCCAGGCATGTTTT
This sequence comes from Perissodus microlepis, assembly GCF_051167445.1. Taxonomy (NCBI): domain Eukaryota; kingdom Metazoa; phylum Chordata; class Actinopteri; order Cichliformes; family Cichlidae; genus Perissodus; species Perissodus microlepis. Next base: position 10,294,174 of record NC_140465.1, read on the forward strand.
ACTGTAACTAACATGCACGAATAACATCAGATGATGGATCTTTCGTTTGTCACAAATATTTTTTTTGTCTGCCATGACACAAGAGAGCAGTCATCCATGAGGAGAGCATTACCTCACTGATCTTGATTTGCCTTTCTGATATGACTGGAACACGAGGGTATCTTCAACATGTCAGAGAACAGATTCTTTACTGTGATGCCATGTGTCTGATTATTTCTGTTTGCTCTGATAACCTCAGAAGAAATGAGTGAGCGTTCTATAACACAACAAACGCACACTGAGACTCAGTGAGAGCAAGGTTTTTAAACAAGGTTGCTTATTGCAGCTTTGAAAGAACTCAGAGTGCGGGTCATGCCCTTGATGATGTTTTAATACTTTGACAGTCTCTGACTACATTAGATTTATTGCCAATTATTAACTACAGTTCTATTAATTTTTTAAACAATACATCAGGCAACAAAACAAGCTCACCAAGGCTGAAAAATGCTATGGAAAAAGATGCCAGAGGAAGGAATTGATATCTTAAAGGACAGCAGACCCACATGGGTGAAAGATACATGGAGGCTCCAAAGCTATTGAAATGCACTGTACGGTGAAATGATGTGATTTTACAAATCATAATCATTATTTTAGGAGAGAAAATAATGCAATTTGACCAGTTGGGCAAATCCATGTATTTTTACACAGCAGTGGTAATGATACATTGCACTTAAACATTCAGAATGCTGTAAAAATCAAGCGAAACCACCAAATAAGTTCCTCCGTAATAATATGTTCCACTGCGCAGTTCTTTTAATTTGCTAAACTTCATTAGTAACAGTTGCATGGCTGCATTTAATAACATGACATAATGCATTATTTATTAAACAAATGTGGCATGAATCTCATCTCATCTTGGCTAACTAATAGTAAGTGCTTGTGTTAATGTGCTTAACCGGGTTTCACTGTCCTCTGTGGCTTAACGTTTTCAAGTGTGCTCCTCCTCTGTATGTATATATATATATATATATATATATATATATATATATAAAGAATTTTCTGTAACATTTAACGAGTAACAGATTGCTGGAAAGACAGCCCGAATGCAGAAAACTGAGGAAGGTTAAATAAGCACAATACAAGCTTTTAATGGCTGATACCAAAACTAAAGGTAAGCACACTTCAACAAGCAGTTAGAACAAAACAGGAATCCGAAAGGGGATAGAAGAAGGTCAGAGGGTGAGTAAACAGACTAACAGCTGACAAGGGGAGAAGCAAGATGACTATAGTAAGTACACGCACAGGCCAGACAGGATACAAGTGAACACAAACATGTGAAACTAGGTGGCACAAACAATCATAACGAAGGGGAAAACAAGAAAAAAACCCTGGAGATGTGAAATATAAAATCAGAAGTAAGAATCAACAATACAAGGAAACGAATACATTAAACAGAGTGGGGCAAAGCAGAGACACAGGTGGCACTTGGAGCTCTTCTTATGTCATTAATATGCACTTTGCTCCTTTTTCGTCCCTGCTCCTGCCTGAGATGCCAAAAATTAATCACAGTCTATCAAAAAACTAAGTACACCTTGTGATTCAGTAGCTTGTAGAAGCACCTTTAGCTGCAGTAACCTGAAGTAATCATTTTTCTGTATGACTTTCTCAGTTCATCACGTGGTTGTGGAGCAATTTTTGGCCCAGACTGTTATAGTTATGCAGCTCTGTTTGGGATCATTGTCCTGTTGAATGAACCATTTTCGTCCAGGCTTTAACTGTCAGACAGATGTCCTCGCATTTGACTCTGGAATACTTTGGTATACAGAGGAGTATATAGTCAGCTCAATGACTGCAATTTGCAGCTTTAACATTTGACATGCTAACTGAGGCCTGTAGACTCTGAGATGTAGCTCTTGGGTTTTTTTCTAATTTGTGTGAGCATTGCATGATCTGACCTTGGAATGAGTTTGCTGGGATTTCAATCCCTGGTAACACTGTAGTGGAGTCTTAACACACCCTTCAGTTGTCCAGACCAGCAAACTGCCAATACTTCTGCTTTTAGTCTTAATCTAGTGCATCTGATGAGCAGTAGCTGGCTGTTAACCTTCCTATGGAAGCAGTAAGGGTGCACCTAGTTTTTCACAGCACTTGCACAGAGTCCTTAGAAAATCTTTATTTACAGGAGAGAGGAAGCTTACTAGATAATCAAGGATGCACATGTATATCTTTTTGGAAACCTCGAGTGTTTAAAAGAGGTGTGGTACACAGGTGCAATATACAAACCAGAGTGAGATGAGGACTCTTTAAACAACTAGTCCTTTTCATCTGTGTGAGTCATTTAGCATGACTGTCTCATTGTGTGATTGAAAAAGGCTGCGCAGATATCTTTTCACTCTGTCTATGTTGTGAATTCAATTAAAATTAAATATAACCATAAGCACTGTTACCAATCATAATATAGAGTTACAGCTGGGCTATAGCTAAGCAATTCATGATGCTCTTGTGTCAAATGTCATGTTTAATAAAAAATGATTTTAAAATGATGGCTCCAGGGTAAGGCTGTCTCATTTTGTTGAACGTTTGTTGCCTCAACTCTTTGCTCCTTGTGTCTCTTCCTCACCTCCTCTGCTCACATCTCTAGGAACAACTAAGACACAAATAGAGGAGTCAAGGAGAGGAATCACACAAGAAAGGATGCAACCAAAAATCAGCCTAAAGTTAACCAGGAGTAAAATTTCTTTATTTTATCCCAATCGGACATCTGATTTTTAAATAGGGAAAACCATTCTTAGGTAAAGAACACACAGTGAATGCACTATTCAGTAAATCCCACCAGTGGTTATTCACACATACAGCTTTATTTCTTGTACTTTTGCCATTCCTGTGCACCAAGTTGTGAAAGAAGTGACACAAATCTGGAGGGAAGGGAGTGGATGATCCCTATCAAATGTACAGCAACAACACTCTTTACGATGTAAAGAGGATGTGCCTGCGAGGTGCTGATGATTTCATTTGGTCAACACCAGAGATGGGCAGTAACGCGTAACACGTTACTGTAATCCGATTACTTTTTTCAAGTAACGCGTAAAGTAAGGGATTACTATTACAAAAACGGTAATTAGATTACCGTTACTTTCCCGTAGGAACGCTGCGTTACTGCGTTACTAAAACCTTGATTTTTTTGCAAGAATGTCTCATGACAGTGACGTAAGCAAGTGCGACGTTTGTGAAAACAGCTGTGTGCAGAGCAACAATGGATAATATATCGAGTGCGGGAGAGAGTATAAGCATGTAGTGTTTAAAGCGTGGAAGTACTGACCTTTACTTTAAGTTTGATTCCATAAAAAGTGACAAAAACATTAGTGTCCGTTGTGCGTGGGAAGAAAACTTCTTTTTACAGCGAAAAAAAACCCTAAACTTCCAAGCAAGCACCGAGTGCGCAACGACATAATGGGAAATTCACAGAGAAACTCGCGGATTCTTCCACTGACCGCTGCGGCACACCTGCACCAGGGTAAACCTCCGCCTACCCTACTCATGCTTTACAGGTGAAAATAGAGCAAAAGGACCGCTAGTCTTTGACTTTATTTATTTTCTGCTGTGTTTTACTTGCATCTATTTGAAAGAGTGAGTGTAAACACACACAAAAAAAATTATTTTATGTGCTGGAATGTGCAGAAAATAGGTTTAAATATTAAACAAATTTTTTCCAGTCAGAGAATGTTGCATATAATTAAATTTTTGCTTGATGCATAAAGTTAAAAGATTAAAACTAATAAAACAAGTTTTAAAAAGAGACTTTTCCATTTGATTACATTTTGTATGATGGATTATGTAGAAAAAGTAGAACTGGGCTGAAAGATCTATCGCTTTATCACCTACTCAGGTTGTAAATCGTGTTTTTAAAAAGTAACTAAGTAACTAAGTAATTAATTACTTTTGAAAATAAGTAATCAGTAAAGTAACAGGATTACTTTTGGGGGGAAGTAATCAGTAATTAGTTACTGATTACTTTTTTCAAGTAACTTGACCAACACTGGTCAACACCATAAAAAGAAATTTGAGAGCGAGAGGAGAAATTTGACAGGAGACATTTCACAAGTGTAAGAGGACGACTAAATGTAAGTGGCTGGTTTAAGATGTGTGCACAAACCAACTGATCTCAGTGCAAGCATCACGTTTGAGGCACCTGAGTGCACAGAGAGAACTAAAGAGGTCGGTTATAATAATAACACTAATAATAATAATAAGCCTTTTAATGCACAGAACTTTTTAAAATATATTTATATATTAAAATATATTTATATAAGTGCTTTACAGAACAATAAAATAGATCCCAATCAAAAAGAATCTCTACAAGAACTGGTATCAGTTCTAAATATTTACTTGTATGTTGATTCTGTGCACATATTGGGCATATTTTGTTCCTGCTCATGTGGATTCTCCACGGTGTTCGTTTGTTGTTGTGTGTACGTTCTGTGTGGAAATATGCTAAAAAGGTTGGATTACTGTTTTTATTTCCCTTTCTGTTGGCAACAGAAGACATCTTATGAAAACACATGCCTTTTTAATAAACTGAGCAAGTGTTTGATGTGTAAATTTGTATTCCAGGCATGTAAATAGAATGCTATCAGCTACTCAACATCTGTCTGTCAGAGTTTTGACTTGTCACCAATGTTCTTCTTCTTCATCTATGTGCAGTTCTCTCTTATGTACATTTCCTTTCTGCCTTGACAAGAAAGCAAACTGGCAAGTGTAGCCCGAGGCAGAGCAACAGAGCCTTTGTTTAAAAGGTTATACATTTGTGCTCATGCCGATAGAGAACTTGCAAGCCCACTGGCTTAGCAACTGTTTCATCTAGGACAAAATAATCACATATGTGCACCGAAATTATATGGTGCAGCAAATGTTCAGTCTTCAGCTATAGAAAAACTTTGTTGCCATAGATGCAATTGTTTTCAGTGAAAAGTCTAACTTGTTTATTTCTAGCTATATGTACATATCTAACTATAAATAAACATATTCCTACACATGTGGGCATGCATCTGTACATCTGTCTACACAACATCAAAAGCAATCAATATCATTTGCTCTAAATAAACATTTTAAGCAGCACAAAGTAATTTTGCAATTGTTATTGTTAATCCATTTATCCAGTATTTATCAATTTCAGCAGAGCTGCCCCGCTCCCCCCCACTACCACTGTCCTGGGTCTGCCTTACTGCCTCCTAATGGAAGAACCTGCCCAAAACACCTCACCCAGGAAACATCCTAACGATACCTGATACCGGGCGTAGATTTGGTTTCGGCATTGGTGGGGACGGATGATTCAACCACCGAACCCTGCCCTGTTTCTTTTTTTTCCCCTTTTTGTCTTTGCTTCTTGATAATAAAAAAAAAGGAGAAATATACTTGCCTGCATATGCTATTCTACATGCTTTTAAACCATTTAAAATCACAATTCATAGTTTTATATGTGAATTATATCATGTTAAATTAATATTAAACAAATGACTGACTAAGTATTTTAGACTTTAGTTTACTTCAACCATATTCCATATAAATCAGATATCATACAAAAATAAAAATAGTTTCAAATACAGTCATGACAATAAAAGAATATGACTTTAAGGACTTAACAACATTACTTCAGTTATATTACACCAACATCTCTTATACATTAGCACTAAGGGAACACTCAATGACCTGGTGGTTTTTGTCCATCTAAAATTACCACAAAGTAAAAGATCTCTCAGCAAAATTATGCAACGTTTTAGGCACTATTGCCCGATCAAATCAGTGAGCTGGGATTTTTTATTCTAAACATGAACTACTGTTACAGCAACAGACATGGACTACTGGTGTCCCACACAACAACTTAATGTCCAGTATGTGAAGGAGCCAAACACATGCCTTCTCCTCTCGTTAACTGAGATAAACTGCTGGCATATTGGTTTTATATCTATACTGTCCAGTCTCTCCTGGTGGACATGGCAACACATTATTCATGGTTACTGTGAGATTATTATATTATCTTATGCCACGTTATACCCCCAATTAAAGATTGTGAAATTATTATGTAGTTTTAGTTCACATTATTCTCCTGAAGAGGTGATAACTATTAGATTTATTAGACTGATTTGTATTACATTAGACTGCTGATTTATTGTGAATGAATGATGTTGTTTTATGCATAATAAAACAATAATAATGCATAATACTGCTGAGTTATAAGAAATACTGTTTTCAGAGAATCATGGCCTTATTTGTCTGATTAGAAGAGAACAGAACATACCGTAGAGGTTTTCTGCCCCATCTCATCAGGAGGAGATAAAACAGGAAGCCAAGGCCGTCACTTAGGCGCCGTAAGAGAGAAAGAATGTGAATGCTTAGTTTGGAGGGGGGCTGAAGCTATAAGAATGTGAGAAATGCTCAGACACTTCGAGATCAGGCGGACACCCTCCCGCGCTCATCTCCCCTCCGGATGGTTTATGCTCAAAAGTGTTGTTTGGAATAATGAGAATTGTATGGAATAAAATGATTGTTGATTGAGCATTTATACACCGAGTGTTGTCCTTCCTTCAGCCCAAAGATCAAAAGAACTGGAGATTTAACATTACATACAATTTTAGACTGATGTGGGCCAAAACCTAGCACATACTTGCCATACTTGAGACGTCAGAATTAGGGAGACATTCAAAAGGGCTGTTTGGGATATATATATATATATATATATATATATACATATATATATATATATATATATATATATATATATATATATATATATATATATATATATATAAAAAATCCCCACTCACCCCTGTGGGCGGTCAATCGCGCAAGCTCAGGTCCTCTACCAGAGGCCTGGGAGCTTGAGGGTCCTGCGCAGGATCTTAGCTGTTCCTAGGACTGCGCTCTTCTGGACAGAGATCTCCGCTGTTGTTCCCGGGATCTGCTGGAGCCACTCGCCTAGCTTGGGAGTCACTGCACCTAGTGCTCCGATTACCACAGGGACCACCGTCACCTTCACCCTCCACATCTTCTCAAGCTCTTCTCTGAGCCCTTGGTATTTCTCCAGCTTCTCGTGTTCCTTCTTCCTGATGTTGCTGTCATTCGGAACCGCTACATCGATCACTATGGCCGTCTTCTCATGTTTGTCTACCACCACTATATCCGGTTGGTTAGCCACCACCATTTTGTCCGTCTGTATCTGGAGGTCCCACAGGATCTTAGCTCGGTCATTCTCCATCACCCTTGGGGGCATCTCCCATTTTGACCCCGGGACTTCCAGGTTATACTCGGCACAGATGTTCCTGTACACTATGCCGGCCACTTGGTTATGCGGTTCCATGTATGCCTTGCCTGTTAGCATCTTACACCCTGCTGTTATGTGCTGGATTGTCTCTGGAGCATCTTTACACACCCTGCACCTGGGTTCTTGCCTGGTGTGATAGACCCCAGCCTCAATGGATCTTGTGCTTAGTGCTTGTTCCTGTGCTGCCATGATTAGTGCTTCCGTGCAGTTTTTCAGTCCAGCTTTGTCCAGCCACTGGTAGGATTTCTGGATATCAGCCACCTTCTCTATCTGCCGGTGGTACATACCGTGCAGGGGCCTGTCCTTCCATGATAGTTCCTCGCCTTCCTCCACTTTCTTGGGTTTCTGCTGCCTGAGGTATTCACTGAGCACCCTGTTAGTTGGGGCCATCTTCGTGATGTATTCGTGGATGTTCCTTGTCTCATCCTGGACTGTGGTGCTGACACTCACCAGTTCCCGGCCCCCTTCCTTCCACTTAGCGTACAGCCTCAGGGTGCTGGACTTGGGGTGAAACCCTCCATGCATGGTAAGGAGCTTTCTTGTCTTGATGTCAGTGGCTTCTATCTCCTCCTTTGGCCAGCCTATTACCCCAGCAGGGTACCTGATCACGGGCAGGGCGTAGGTGTTGATAGCCCGGATCTTGTTCTTACCGTTCAGCTGACTCCTCAGGACTTGCCTGACCCTCTGCAGGTACTTGGTGGTTTCAGCTTTCCTAGCGGCCTCTTCATGGTTCCCATTCGCCTGCGGGATCCTCAGGTACTTGTAACTGTCCTCTATGTCTGCAATGTTGCCTTCTGGTAGTTTGATCCCCTCTGTTCTGACTACCTTCCCTCTCTTTGTTACCATCCGACTACACTTCTCCAGCCCGAACGACATTCCGATGTCATTGCTGTATATCCTGGTGGTGTGGATCAGTGAATCGATGTCTCGTCCACTCTTGGTATACAGCTTGATGTCATCCATGTACAGGAGGTGGCTGACAACTGCTCCATTCCATAGTCGGTATCCGTAGCCAGTCTTGTCAATTATCTCACTGAGGGGGTTAAGGCCTATGCAGAACAGCAGTGGGGACAGAGCATCTCCTTGGTAGATCCCGCACTTGATGGTGACTTGTGCTATGGGCTTGAGGTTGGCCTCCAGTGTTGTACGCCACATCCCCATCGAGTTCCTGATGAAGGCTCTCAGGGTCCTGTTGATCTTATATAGTTCTAGGCATTCCAGGATCCAGGTGTCATAGGCCTTCTTGTAATCAATCCAGGCAGTGCACAGGTTGGTCAGTCTGGTCCTGCAGTCTCGGCTGACTGCTTGGTCTGCCAGTTCGATACAGTGCTTTCGGTTCGGTACCCATATGTATCGAACAATACAAATTTTTTTATTTATTTTATCAACTTTTCTTCTGACGATGCTGTCTGTGTTGAGCGCTCAGTGGATCTGCGTTCGACTACTCCGTCTAGGCTGCACTGTCGAGCGCAGATCCACTGAGCACAGCGCAAGCTAGCAAGACAGAAGCTAAGCTCGTTGCAACATGGCAACTGCCTCAACGCTACCTGAAATTGAACCTCCGCCACCCTCATTCAGATCTGGCGTTTGGAACTATCTTGGTTTTCATGTGAAGCATGACCCTGATGGTAAGCGCGTCATGGACAAAAGTAAAACAGTATGTCGGATGTGCCATGCAATGCTGAATTGGTGGGAACTAGTGCGTTAGCGCAGTTAGCTTGTTAACATGTTGACGCCATCCAGCCCCATGCACGGGAGATTTGCCGCGTTATGGCATTAATGTCATTTTAACGAGATTAACACTGACAGCACTAGTGGGAACACAACGAATACGCCGACATCATCCTAGTGCAAAGACAAGTGGAAGCAGACAAAAACAACAAGCACGCATGCTGCAAACTTTACCCGAGTCATTTAGACAGCCGTTAGCACATGATTCTCCTTATGGGGACCTGCTATGTTTAATATGCTGCTGAGAATATAGCCCAGAGGAAGCGTATAGTATAGCTTTTATTTCAGAAAGAGCCATTTCTCTGTAATAAACTCTCTTTTCCTCTTTTCCATGAGTGATTTCTCGATCACATAGATTTATTTTTTTATTATTCTTTTGTTTTAGCAAAATTAAATTTAAAAACTGTACTTTTGAGTTGAAATATATATTTATAATTTTAATAAATGACAAATTAAAAAGGCATGAACATTTTTTTGTATCGAAAAAATATCAAACCGTGACACCAAAGTATCGAACCGAACCGAACCATGAATTTTGTGTATCGTTGCACCCCTAATATATATATATATATATATATATATATATATATATATATATATATATATATATATATATATATACATTTTGTGTATCGTTGCACCCCTAATATATATATATATATATATATATATATATATATATACACAAAAAAAACCCTTGAATTTTACAATGTATCAGATAAAATAAGTTAAATGTCACCGTTAATATTGGCCGGGGCCCGAAACAGGCCAGGGGTGTCCAAATTCAGAGGCTGCGTCCACCTGAGGACCAGGTGTTGTGACAAAAAGTGATTGTCTGCCAAAAAGTGATTGCTTGTATTTAAACTTCTATAAATAACTTGTTGGTCTATAATATGTGAAACATATGTCAAATGTATCCCTTAAATGATATCAAGTCATCTTGAGCAACAAACAACAGTCCTGTAACAAGGTAGAAGCCGCAATCAGTTTTTGGCAGTGACTTTTATGTATCCTTTATTTATGCAGTTAAAAAAAATTCTTGTTGACTTTAAAAATGTCTCTCTTAAGAGTAATCTGGCCAAGAGGACAGCTGAAATTGCAACACATGCAAAAATAGTTCTGTAAACATATTTTAAGTGGACAAAAGGGAGCTGATTGATTATAATGTAGGTACAATAACACAGTTACAAAGATACTTGAGAAACAATTAATTTTTAATTTTCATATATAACCCCTTTGTAATACCTGTTCACAGAAGTCTATTTAGCATCATATGTAACGATATTACACATAAAAGACACAGGGAAACATTGGAAATCACTTTTTGGCACAACACCGGCTCAGATATTTGAAGTTTACACAGCTACATTCTCGCCTGAAAATATGTTTAAAGTTTATTTTGCGACCCAGAAAGAGTTATAAGAGTAATATTAAAACTAAGTAGCTGCAGTGGTAGTAGCCATTGTTGGAAACTGGAATTGGCTGGGCCAAGCTGGGATATTTTTCAATTTTGTTGTCTGGGTGGAAAATCGGGATAAATTGGGGAGAATGGTGGCTCCGGGAGATTTTCAGGAGGGAGCCCTGAAATTCGGGATTCTCCCGGAAAAATCGGGAGGGTTCGCATGTATGGCGTAGCATAGCCTGTAACATTATTTTGACAGACACATGAATGAACTTGACTTTAAGTGACTTACAGGTTTCTTTGAAAAATACTTTCTTATATCCAGGTTCTTCCTTTTTTCTGCCATCCTCCTCTCCTCCTTGCAGGTCCTCGCAGCCGCTGCTAAAACTAAACATAGCTGCCTGAAAGGCTCAGCCAATCACTTTGGCCATATTTGTCACATGAGGTAGGACTCCAGTAGAGAACATAATTTAACTCTTTCTGCACCGCTAGGCGAATGAGATGTTGACGGATTGTTTTTTTCTTTCTATCGGGTTTGTTTTTCTTTACTCGAAGAGATCAAATTATTGGTGGGGACAATTCAATAATCGCTGGATATTGGTGGGGACATGTCCCTTCCGTCCATGCCAAATCTACGCCCTTGCCTGAAACACTTCAGCGGGCTCTTAGCAGTGCAGAATTGCAGCAGCTCGACTGTGAGCCCCTGCTGAATAATCAAGCACCCTTTCTCTAAGTATGAACCCAGCCATCTTGTGGAGGAAGAGTTATGTCACTAACCACAGCTCATGGCCAGTGTTGGGGTTGTTACTCACAAAGATTAAAGTATTACACATTACTCATTACTTTTCTTAAAAGTGATGCAGTATGTTACCTAATTACTCACCATAATTTTTTACAGTACTTTTGCATTATTCCATAAATTATGTGAAACACATTGTCTTGTAATTCCTTGTTCCACACACCAACACAAATCGCTATCCTAATGATGACACACATACGATCTTTCCTTTAGTGTTTACATGTGAACACAAAGCCGACAACACAAAGCAAAGTGATTTTCCTTACAGGTAGGAATGAAGGCCACTGACTGCTCCGCTTGTTTTTTTAGCCTGTTGAAATTTAGCTTATTTTCTCGCATTCACTCAGCTTTAGCATCACTCTGGTTTCTTTGCTAGATTTGTGTTAGCATGCTGTCTGTGCAGATGCTTTTGGTAAAGACAGGAAACGAAGACTGACCAATAAACTGACTGCCTTAACTTCAGATTGATGTTTTCTTTTCCCTCCTGCTATGTCACTAAAGTAAGTTTTGGTAGCTGGGAACCCGATCACCAAGTTCAGTCTTCTGCCAGTCCAAAACTCACCAGACCCGAACAGTTCATCCTGCAGGTGGTGGACCCAAAAGAAAGCAGCCCCATGTGGTTTTCTTGACAGCTGAGCTGGATAGGCCTCAGGAGAAGGTTCCCAGTTGTTCATCTTGTAGGCGTGTGTGGTCTCTCACCAGCGACCGCATTAATTTTGGGAAACGCATCATGGACAGAAGGCCTCTGAGAGGATAGCTCCTGGGATCAGTCAAGCAGCACTCAAATCTCTCCACCATGATAAAATGCAACTTAAAAAAGTGTGAGTTTACAGTTAAACTACTAAAATATACTGTAGTCCCCAATTTTCATAATTTCAGTATGCTTCCCGCAGAGAAACTATAATGGAGCAGGTAAGTCACAGCCTTAACTTATATGAAATGGAAAGTTCCGCATCTATAGATCCACTGCAATTCAAAGAAAAATGTTTAGACTGTAGCTTTTTACATAAAACATATATTTTTTATCTTATTAAGCAAACACTTTTTCATACTCAAACAAAGCCACATTTTATTTTTAATCCTGACAATATTGTTCTATAGTCTTACACCCAGTCGCATAAAAAAACTCACACACAGCTGACATTTCAAAGAACACGAGTGAAAGGAAATTGTTGTACAGTTCAATTCAGAATTGCTTATCGCTCGCAGGCATCTCTCTGTACACACGTTCTTCAAGATACAGAACTGCAGAACACTAGGAGAAAAAGGTTTGTACAACATCGACACATTCCTTTACATTAGCAGTTTTCCTGCATAGCACTAGTTCAAAACATATATGCATTCTGAAAGAAGATTAAATATCCATTAAATAACCTCAGGACATAATGTGCATGCTCCTGGAAAGAGTGTGGCTAGAAATATATATGTATGTCTTGTGTTTTCTTGTGCTTTCAAACACTTTGTGTTGTAAAACTCAGCCACTGGAAATAGCCTCAGATGAGCTGAAGCCCCCCCACTGTTTGATATAACAACCATCTAAAGGTCACAGTCGGCTCAACCTCCCTCCCAAACCAAACTCCCTCACTCCCACCACTGCTATTGACTTCATAACCAAAAACATTTGTTCATTTCATTTGTGGCTTTTGTAGGAGCTAAATATCCCAGAGACGTTTTAGTCCGTTTCGATGTCTGATCTTACCATGAGCTCATTAAAAATACATGATCAGCATTCCAGCTTTGGCACTTGGATAACTGCTTTTCTAATTCCCCTCGCCAACATCTCATGGAATTAAAAAGTCGGTATTAACACGACTAATTCCATCCTCAGGGGGATTTACATGCACACTGTATTATGGCAACTTGTCAGTACACACTGATTAGTGACCACTGTATACAGTATGTGCAGTGATCTATTTCCAGCCTCAGAATGTCTGTGAAATGTGCCGTGAAGTTAAATCAGACATTTAAAACTGCAACTTTGTTAACATTACACATAGAAACAGTTAGTACAGATTTGCTTTTTGGTCCTCAGGCTAAATCCTTTGTTTCTTATAATTTGATAAAGCTGATTTAAATATTCCAGGATCTGGATTTTTTTTTTTTTTTTGCACCTTTAAATTCAACAATTTGTGATCTTTATAGATAAATTAAATACATTTATACAAGGAAAATGGATAGATGAACAGTTAAGGAACACTCACAAGAAAAAGTAAAGCTTTAAAAAGTTGGATCCTTTAGATAAGATGCTAAAGGCAAGCTGAGAGGAAGGTCATTGCACCAGCAATAAATGAGATTGAGAAGGTGCAGCAATGCTAGCAATTTGCTAAAACATGCTTATGTGAATATATCAGAGAATCACCAAAACGCTAACCTGGTGGTGGCAGCCAATGAAAAGGTATGAGTTTAAAAAAAGTTGACATCAATACAGACAAAAAACATCTGTGCAAGAATATACAGCAATCCATCTGCTAGTTGTTGAGGTATATTATAATGTGGATCATGCTTTAGACTGATTAACACACACACACACAGTTTTTATTAATTTTACAGTTGTAGCGTCAGTAGCCATAGTTTCAATAAAGTAAACCTGGAACATTAAGCCTGAGCAAACCATTCAAGCTCATTGTACTTGTCTCCTGAACTGTCTGTGTGTGTGTAAGAGACAATGAGAGAGCGAGAGAGGGAGCGAGAGAGTCCAATTTCAGTATTGATATCGCAGATTTCACACACCAGGCACCAAACTGTCTGAACACTTTAAAAGAAGCCCCTTGCAGCAATAAATTGTCCGTCTTATGCCAGCAGAGACACATACACGTCCTATCAGTGACTAATCGTTTGAAAGGCTTTTGCCACACCACCGCAAAGGACAGAACCTTTGCTTCTACCATCGATTTGAAGTAATGACCTGTTCCTTTATTCGTCATGATCTTTTGGGGTTGTTTATACTGCCTGTCCGAGATACCTCACACAAAAAATACTCCTAGGTCAAAGGTCTGAGATCAAGTGTTGAATGATTAATAATACAGTGGAGGACAGGGAACTCTTCTCGCTTCCTTGTGCTGTCGCATCTATAATACATGACCCAATATGAAGGACCATCACAGCTAAGAGGGACAGACTTGGTACAGAACAACGGTCATTCCAGGTCTCAAATCCAGTAATCTATATTTCAGGAGTTATCTTGTGAAAGCGAAGCTGCCCCCTCTGTTCTTTATGATGAGTTATAACGGATTCCTTTTTTGTTTTCTTCTATACTTCTTTTAATCTTAGCTTTAAGTGCCTGATCAATTTTTTACACAGCTGGTCTTCCTGTCTTTTGTGTGGTGGCTTTTGATGTTAGCCTGCACTTTTTCCACCTATGTATTTTTCATGCTCTCTGACAAGCAGTTAAGCATTTACAATGCATTAGTTTGTGATAATCAAATAATAGACTTAAAGAGAATGCTGCCATCCACTTTTTACAGCATGGATATGCATCTAACTTTGAAAGTTTTCATACCTTATTAAAGCTAAAAGAGTGATCATGCTAAACAGTATAGGCCAATATTGCAGCCATGAATTTCATTGTCTGTTTTCAGCTCCAGGATGGAGCAATGCCAGGCAGGTCTCTGCTTGAGGCTCACACCTCTCTTATTGTTGGATGTACAACTCAAAGTAGCACAGGGTCAGGTGGGGGCATCATTAATTAAAAGCATGTGCTCCACAGAAGCGCCTCTCTGCAATGCAATAAAGCAAGTTTATAGGTCTCAGCTGCCCACATTCTTTTCCCCCACTTTTCATCTCTGTGACAAAATGCCCTCTCCCCGCTCAGAGAATAACTCTCCGCTCACTGACAGCTCCGGGATTATGACTGTGGGGAAGAGGGTGAGGTGAGAAGGAATGGGAGGTAACAACTTGGCTCCTCAAAGTCATCATGCCAGCTGTAGATTACCTAGTATCCTCTCCCTCACTCTCCCTGGCAGGCGGACAGCGTGCAGCAGTGTGCATGCTGATCAGTTGTGGGAAAGATGAGGGAGGAAGGATGGCAGGACAGAATCGTGTAGCTTGGGCCTTGGGAAGAAAAGCCACCTGATCCCACAGCTGCCGGTGCAGCCCAGGCGCCTCGCACTATCCCACTCAATAGGTGGAGACAGGAAGGGCTGGTAAGAGTTGAGTGATGTGACTGGAGCCTTGGCTGTGTTAAGATCAGCTCTTTGTGTCTACATTCATACTGCTGGCTGCTCACATCTGGTTTCTGGACTAGCCAGTCATATCTATCCTAGGATATGTGGCATCACTGTCAAACGTCATCACAGCTGTCAGACTAATTCTGCATTCCAGCACAAACAGATACTCTGCTTTGAGCAGCAGGCTAAACTGCTGAGGCCCCAGTGGAAATCTTCTTTAGGCTACCCTAATCCTGGTGCTTACTGGAAAGGTAAATGCTTTAGAAAATAATATGTGGAATAAAGGTAACAGATAATTTCCAGCTTAACTAAACTATAGACAGTATATAAACAATAGATCATTTAGCATGATGGCATTTGCTGTCTTACTTATTTGTTTTCAATGTCTTTTAGAAGATCAGCTAGTGCATATTATTTGTAATGATCTTAGTGTTATAAAAATAATTACCAAAAGCTACATAGATGAGATGCTACACTATATATAGCTTATATAGTAACTTTCATCCAAATTGATTAACATGTCTTACATTAGGGAACAGACACACATTATAGTGAGATTTACTGAAGTTTATTTTATGTCATGGCTGAGCAGCCGGTGTGTTTGTTCAGTGGACCCAAAAGCAGACACGGGAGAAATTAACTGATGATCAAACAAAAAGCATGCTGATACAAAAAAAAACCCAGAAAAATAAGGAGAGGCAAAACAAGGCTGAAACTAAACTGAAACCTAAACAGGGACTGAACTAAACTAACTACAAAGACAATGACATGAGACATAACATGAAACCTGAACAGGAGCATGTAAAACCTTGAACTTGAAGTAACTTAAACATGACATGAGCATGAACCTGAACAAGTGAAAGCAAACACTCTGTGACCTGACCTGACCTGACCTGACCTGACCTGACCTGACCTGACCTGACCTGACCTGACCTGACCTGACCTGACCTGACCTGACCTGGAGACAAACAGACATCCCAACACTAAACAGAGGAAGACAGAGGACTTAAATACACAGAAGGGTAACGAGGGAAGTGGAAACAACTGGGGAAAGGAAAACTAAACACACTCAATATGGAAACACCAGACCTTTCAAAATAAAACAGGAAACATGGAAAACATGAACTGGGACACGCAAGCTTGACACAAGAGGCAGAGACAGAAGCAAGAGAGAGAGACAGAGACAGAGGAAACAGACACAAGGGGAAACATAGGTGACATAAACAAGTAGACATGTGTCAAACATAAACTAGACTAAAACTCAACTAAATCCTAACTAATAATAACAACACAAGAACTTAGCATATTTCCAATATAACATAAGAAATCATACAAAATAAATTCAAAATGATCCTGACACTTTATTTTTTACTTTACTTTCTCACATAGCTTAATACAGGGCTACCATATAGCACAAAGGTAACATACTGTGTCTATTCTATCATTCTGTTCAAAAAAGTTTGACTGGCATCAGTAACTTGTCAAAGAAATAGAAGCAGTCCCATGTGACCAGTGATTCTTCCTTTTACAGTGTGATACATGGTGTCATTATATCAGCCTGCCATATTGTCACAGTTCTGAAACATCTCGTTTGGCAGTGCAATTTAAACTTTTCATTTTAAAGTCTGAATGTCCTACTGAGTCATTCAGCAATTCCTGATTTAAAGCTATAACTTTGCAGACACTTACAAAATATTATGTCAGCTGCCTACTGATGAATTGTATTGCTCACCTATTGTCATGGTGGCCCTGTCAATTTCCACATTGTATCAGAACCTGATTTCCCTAACCTGGATTTTCTGTGGTCTGTATGAGAAGTCATGCTGCATGTATCACATTTAGCAGAAAATATCAGATCTGTGTCACCCATGACGTGTGACAGAACTCCAAATGTGGAGCTTTTCAGCTGTAGTGTGACTGTGCCCTTGTCTTTCCATCTGTCTACCCTGGCTCTCTCTCTCTGTGTACCCTGTTGGTTGTGTCTGTCTGCCTGATTCTGTCACCTTTCTATCATTTTCTCAGTGTCTCTTTCTCCCTCATCTCTTCTCCTTGACTGCCCCATTTAAACTACTTCTGCTTTCCCTCTATGCTGTCTCTACCTCTCTTCTTTCCTCGTTCCTTCTCTTCTGACACCATCATTTTGTCCCCTCAGAATTGGTCTCTGCCTTCAATCCCATATGGATTAACATACATTACACATTTCACAGGGTGCTGTGTAATAAAAGACTGCATTCAGCTTGTCACTCCGAGAGCAGAAAGCAGTATGTACCTCTCCCCAAGGTCAGGACAGACCTGAATAGCCCACCTTAATTCATTTTGGGGGTGTGCCAGTATAGGCTACTTTGGCATACCGTCTTTTTTTGCATCGCCTAGTGGCCCAGGTGTTGCTTTTAGATTACACTGTATGCTCACAAAGGGGAAGAGGAGGCCTGTAATCAGGTTAGCTGGATAAAGACACACTACACCTCTCCTTCTTCATAAAATTACACCTATTGTCAACACTCAGGACCATTTACCTCTGAGGCTCTCTGACAAACAATATGGAGTAGTGCCTGACTATGTCTGGCTGTGTGTGCAAGGGTAGACATAAGAGTGATGTGGCTGGAGGTGCACTGACTTTTGGAAGAGACAAAACAGCAGGCCTCTGCGAAGGTGTAAATGGGTAGCTGGAACAGCAACACAACATGACAAAAGGATACCATGTTTGAACAACTACCCACACCCTTTTCCATCTTCCTGGGATTCTTTTTTATTTTATTTTTATTCTATCTATCTATCTATCTATCTATCTATCTATCTATCTATCTATCTATCTATCTATCTATCTATCTATCTATCTATCTATCTATCTATCTATCTGTCTATCTATCTGTCTGTCTGTCTGTCTGTCTGTCTATGAAACTATCAGACAAAATTCATTCAAATAAACTGGATCAGTGCCATTTCACACCATTACTTCACCACCCCAGCGGTCAACAAATAATTGATAGTGTTATAGGAAGACCAGGCATATATCATTAACTTTTATATCACAGTGTTTCTGTGGGTGAATACTAAATTGAACAGACCTAAGGGCAATGTACAGAAAGACATAAATATTGCTCTGCTTTTTGGAGTGTAGGAAATTCCAATTATTTTTGATATTCCCATTGAGTTTGATTGCTCCATTAAAAAACAATGTTAAAAAAAAAAAATTTACAATTTAAATGTACAATTTAAAAACGAATAAATAAATAAAAGAGTGCATTCAAATTCTGTGCATTCATATTTAAATTGGAACCTTGTCTAGTTTATATTCCTGGAATTTACTTTCCATATTCTAAAACAAATCCACAAAAACCTCTTTTTAGAAAATAATATCTTGTGGTTTTTGCTTTTGTCTGAAACATTTGAAGCATTCTGCCTTCTCATTAGGCTACTCGTCAAGTTATGCGCTGGAAATTCAGTATTTTGCTTAAAAGGCAAGGCAGGAAACATTAGTGTGAGGATCAGACTGGATTTTAGCTCCAGTATAACAACCATGTCAAACCTTCAACATTCAAATTTTTCAGACTGCAACTTGGTTTTATATATAAAGTAAATGTAGAGCTTTGATTAATGGACAAAATAGATAAAAAATATTTTACCTGTCAGCAAAAACGACTGAACCACAATGCCAAGCAGACACTAAAACTGGCTAACACGGCCGGGGCAATTCTGATCAATGCACAAATTACCGGTTGATGCAGTTGGCTAAGACTCTAAAACTAGGTAGAACAAGCTGAGCATCACCTGGATAGATTATAAGAAAGCCCCAAATACCCCACACATTCAAGTGCTTGGCACTATGCAAGGCTATACAAGGTTACTGATAACCTCCATCAAGAATTTGGTGTGGCAATGGAAAATAATGCTGGAAGCCAAGGTCAATATACTAGTCATCTCCAAGTGCAGTTAGCTCCTGTACACAGATGACATCATGCTTAAGTCCTGACCCATTTTACCAGAATCTACTGAATTCACAAAGAGGGTGAATGTGATCAGGACTAGGGATGGGTACCGGTATCCGGTGCCATGATGGCACCGGTTCTGACATAAACGGTAGTAACCAGACCAAAAAGCAGGCACATTTCGGTGCTTTATTTCGGTGCTTTTTTTTCCTGAGCTGTGATACACTTTAGATTCTAGCCAATCATTTTACATTTCCGAGGATAGTAGGCGGGTCCAGGTACGTACGTTCTTTTAGAGCAGAGCTACAGATTAAAAATGCCCAAGGCGAAGCGGTCAAAAGTCTGGCTGTACTTCACAGCAAAATATGCAAACTCAGCAGCCTGCAACAAGTGCTTTAAGCTGATACTGTGATACTGTCAAAGGAGGTAACACCTCAAATCCGATGAAACACCTGGCGATGCATAGCGTTTTTTTTAAAAGCCAAGAATTGCGCCGTATTTGATAGCTTGCTGCAAGACCTCACACCGAGCACATCTACTGCGGGTGTGGTGCCTGTTATCGGACCTGGAGTTAGCAACATCCCCCAAAAACCCGAAGAGTAGAGTCCTGGCCCCTAGCCCTGCCAGTGTAGCAGAAATGATGACGGATGATGATGGCAGCAGCAGCCGTTCTTCTCTGCGTGAGTAGCTTAATGTTGTTCGTGTGTAATTTACGTTGAGTAGGCTAACCACGTTATTACATTAATGCACGTAAGGTGAACTAGCAAACACCGTCGTAGTTACATGCGGCTGTCTTCTTGTTTGATGGCAGATACTCCCTTCACCCTGGCCAAAAAGGCTAAAATGACCAAAGAAAAAGTGGAAAACAGTTAAACATGAGAGGTTTTTGGACAAAGTTTGTGTTTTTTCCATTGTTTAAGCACTGCTTCCAGCCAAGAGTGATACCATATATGCCCCATAGCTGCAGAAAAGGCTAACATTGTTATCTTTTTACAAAAAAACAGCTGAACATGAGAGGTTTTTGGACAAAGTGTGTGTTCTCCATTCTTTAAGCACCGGTTTGAGTATCGTTTAAGCACCGGCACCGTTTCAAAAGTACCGGTTTGGCACCGGTATCGGATAAAACCTAAACGATACCCATCCCTAATCAGGACTTAGCTTATAGTTACCAAGTTAACATTACCAAAGGGAAGGATAATAAACTTACAGGACTACTACAAGTTTGCTAAGAAGCTAAGAAAAAGACCTAAGCTATGAATGTGTTTTTCTTGCCAGTCATCAGATACCCAACTGCAGTACTTAAATGGCCACAGGAGAAGACAAAACCAACTACATGTCAAAGCAAAAAAAAAAAAAAAAAACCTCCTCATAATGCACGGAGGTTTGTGAGGAAGTAAAATAGGGTGGGAGAGGATTAGTGAGTGTCAGAGTCACACTCCAGGATGAAACAAGAATCACAGGCTACATAGTAACAGGCTGTAAGATATAACCTGAGACAGCATAAACTCAGAGGCATAAGCAAGTGGCTGGGATAGTGGACAGAAACATCTGTGCCACATATGGATTACAAATCCCCAAGTCCCAGTGAAACTCACCTCGGAAAGTGGTTAAAAAGAGCAGAGCCAAGATCCTGTGGGACTTGTTTCAGACAGAAAAGAGGCTGCTGGCTACATATTGTTTGTGTGGGTATATATACATAAATAAAGCAATGTCAGCACCACCTATGTGTGTTTGCCTGATATAATTTTGTTGATGTCGCACTTGTTTTATTTATTTTATTGCTGTGCATTGAAAGATTTCTCAGGGTGTTCCATTTCCATTCAGTTTCTGTCCCCCGCATGTTAATCCTATTTTACAAAAACAGGTGAGGCTGCACGATGTAGGCAGGGAAGCAGGTGACATACATCTGCACCATTAAGCCTCATTAAACCTCTGGGTGTTCGCTTTATGCTGTAGATGTTTCGCAGCTCTTGTTTTTATACAGCAAACCTTGTAACCATGCAAACAAAGGAGCTCACTAGGATTTGTTTTGCTTTCTGAAATAAAGATATGGTGGGAAAAAAGGATTTTTTTAGGAAGTTTTCTGATTAATTAACCATAGCAACAATTGAAAGTAAAGTCTGAAATGGCAATCTGTGCATTTTCTTATTTTTGTAAATATGTGCCAGTAAGGCGTATCAATTATGAATGATGAATAATGTATGTAAGCGCTAGATCTGTCTGCAAACTCCACATCCCGGAGTTGCGCATTAATTGATTTCATGTAATCAAACTTTCTTTGCATGTTTGCAGCGACTCAGTGTTACCAACTGACAAACTGACTGGATTGGGGATTTAAAATGAATAACACAAATCAGCTTACTCACAATAACACAAAGGTCCGCTGAATACAGAGAGGCTCTGTCAGCACTTTGCAAGAGGCGGCAGCAGGAAACGAGTTTCACTGACAGTGTAAATCATAGATCAGTTCATTAACAAAATGGCACTGATGGATTTACACTGGGGTCAGAACATTACCAAGCGCCTGGAGGATCCTGGCTCTTTTCTACAACCTTGTGCAATGTTCCACCTTTGTATCCTTTTTCGCTGAACATTTTAATTCTCTGTTCCACACCTCAGGCACAAGTAGAGGAGATTTTCACCTACAAAGGCCACGAGTGAGAGAAGCTTCCTTTAACTGGAAGGATGGCAGAAAACTTCACAGCCCAACAAAAATGTAAAAAAGGAATTAATGTGGCAAATACACCACCTTACATCGGTCCATCCATTTTCTTGGGGTTGTGGGGGTGTTGGGGGAGAAGGGTGGGATTGAGACCCTGGACTTTCTGCTAATGGCTCAGTCACGCTAGAGAAAAATGGGACAGCAACCTCCTTGCAGCAAGTAAAAATCACTGATTGTCCAATTATCGCATTGAATTTTATCACCTTTGGTTACCGTAGTAACTAGTTTCAATCGCAAGGTCACCTGGTGGAAGACAACTGTTTACTGCTATGTCACATCATTGTCAATAAAGATTTCAGATCATTTTACACATTAATTCACCAGGTATTGACAGATGGAATCAAACTGTGCACTGCTAACTTAATGCATATATTTTTATGAGACCAGGTAAAGCTGAGCAGAGGATGAGTGGGCGGCATCGCCTCCACATTGCAAGAATGTTCATGCCATGTGCATTTCAATATAAACAGGAGGCCTTGAATGTTACTGAATGCAATATATGGATAAATAGTCTCCCAAAGTGCCTTTTGTAAAGTGCATCTAATGAGCATAAATAGGTGAAAAGACAAAAAAAACCCAGACTGATGGAATGAACGTGATGATTTTCGTTTTACGCATTCAGTAATAATGTGTGGCTCACACATAACATATGGGATATGGAGCTGTGCATGAGTGATTCAAGTGAGTGACAAGTTTTTAGAAAAAAATCATGTGTGTATGACAAGCTGGAATAGTAACCGGTGACTCACAGAATACTTCTGCCTCCACAAAAGCTTCAACTCTGGCATGAATTACCTTTGTTTTGAAAGTCAAAAAGGGCATTCATGATGTATACAGAAACTCTTCAGTAGCATTAGATTTCTATTATGAGATATAGTATAATGGTTTGATCTCTGGGCAATTAATTTATAATTTATTTTGCCGATTTTTACATAGCCTATCTGGCTGTGATTAATGACTTGCTTAATTGCTTTACTTTCATGATGTCACATTTATTCACATCTCTGTGCTTGCACAATCACTGTGTTATGATCATTTATTTATAACCTTATTTATTAGCTGTGTCTAAATCCAGCTTAAAATAACTTCCAGCCAACCCAAAAAGATGTGTGTGTTGTTATCAGAGCTGCTCAGTGTTGATTGTGCTGTTATGGGCCTGCTGTTGCTTTATTGTGGCAGCTTTTCTTCTTCTTCTGAGAAACAGCCACTGCCCGTAGAGAGAAACTCGGTCCGTGCAAGGTCAAGTAAAGGTGAGGCTCTTGGCCGTCTGGCCCCAGCATATATTCTACTTCACTACTGTGTGAGAAGTGTATTCTGGGCTGTGCTCTCACTTCACCAGAGTGGAATGACTGTCACTCCTCTGAGAGGAACTGTCACAGGCAGGAAATGTGCTCCAAGAGGACAAAGGCAAAGTGTCCACAACTGACGGCCAATATCTGACGCAGAGAGCTGTGAAGAAATGAACGGATGCACGAAAGAGAAAAGTAAAAAGGCAATCCCTCTTAACTAGAAAGCTGGGGGGGGTGAGATTTTATCAAATCTTGCGGCAGGTATTTATTCGACATGAATTAAATTCTGTTCACAGAACAGTTTCTCCTTCAGGATATACAAGAGCGAAAATAGATTTACAGTTTACGCCTGGAAAATTCTGCACCAGCAATAAGTAAACATGATTAAAAGTAGATAGTAAGTAGAACGTGGTCGGAATTTCAGCTGTGTGTTTTTGTTTCTTTGCGTTTGTTTTCCAGATTGATTTAAATGTATTGATTGAGGTCTGATATGGGGGAATGTTTCCATCATTATAACAGTTTGATTTTGTTTCTGAGCTTCGCATCTCAACTCCTGTTCAAGATGTACCTTTGGAGCAAGATGCCCATCATTTCTGATCTGTTGGGTAAGAAGAAAATGAACAAATTACAAAGTTTACCAATATTTATTAAATGTAGAAAAGTAAGAGAACATACACACACTTTATAGCAGTGATATACCACATATCTGATACCACAATGTTAGGGTTATTCCTATAATATTATATTAATGTTGCTCCTGAACTATCGCCACAACCAACCAACCTCAGTGTTGGGATGTTAGAGCTCTGAAAAATATGAAATGCAACTTTGTAGTGCAAACAGTAAACGGGGGTGGTTAAAACACAGAACATTAACCCCGACACTGGTGTCTGTGTCCTGTGGGGGGGGTTTGTCTTCGGACCAAAAGAGAATGTGGAATTATTCATTTGTGCTCAGAAATTAAAATACAACACAGTACAACAAAACTAAATAAGACTAAAAAAATAAAACAAGTTGGATTTAGAAAAAGGTCATGGTTTCCATTAAAATAGTCTTTTTTATGTTACCCATTTATTAAAAATAATTGTCATTATGGCGAAAAGCATAAAAGCAAACCCCCACATGCAGTCTCTTTCTCCAGGTTACAAACCTTTGTCAAAAGAGTTATCAGTCAAAAAACTGATGTTGTAGAACCAAGACCATTAAATATCTGATATGATAAATAATTTTGAATGGCGGACAAGGCTCCTTAAGACCCTCCAGATGAGGCAGATTGCTCGAGCTATCAGCAACCAGTGCTTTTCTAATACAGGTTTCACAATATCCATCACACTGGTTCTTCTTTTGTAGGCTGGAGAGATTAAAAGAAAGTCAGAATTTCAGTGGTGAGCAGGCTTTGGTAGTACAGAAGAATATGGGGATGATTCACATGCATGTATACCTGCTCTGGAAGCACCACGTCATTGCCAGCGGATGCTGAGACACACAGTCACCTGCTGAGGGGACAGAGATTTTTAGAGTGAGTCAGCGGTAACAGAATGTTTTGAATGAATCAGAGCACAATCTGTCCTCTGTACACTTGAGAAGCTGAGTGGCATCAATAAAAACTAATCCAAATAGGGCAGTGAGTCAGTGGGAGATGTCAGCAGAATCTCTCTCTGTCTTGGACACTGGTCCAGGCCTGGATAAAATCTATGGTCTGACTGATGTTATGGGTCAAAATATTCCATGAATAGAATAGTTTAATTTTGATCTCCTAAATCTGCTGCTAATAGGGCTACAAGCATAATCACACTACCCTAGCGAGGATTAAGATTTTATTTATATAATTTTCACCAAATGTTGTATTTTTTAAACTGAGGTTTTCTGAGAGGATATTGGTCCGAATAAAAAACCTGATGAGCCTTGATCCTATCTATGTCACCTATAGATGGAAGAGTTTTTTTCTCCAATCAAATGAATATAAAAAGCCCTCACTGTAAACCTCCATAAAGATCTTTTGCACCAGCGGCTCATGTGGAAAGCAGTTATCAGGGATTCTGCTGTGTCAAAGTAGTAAAAAAGTACTAGCACTTTGTTGCTAAAGTTACAGTAGCTCGTTCATGTCCTGCCAAAATATGTAGTATTTGCCTCGTGCTACCATCTTAGTTTAGAAAGCTTTGTATGATTTCTCTCTCACATAACGTCCTGATCCAAAGCAAAGTGCAATGTAATTATACTAAAAGTTTGTTTTGTGAAATATACACAGAGAACTATTTACATCATTTAGCGCATTTTTTGATTAAAGGGCATGCGCACGTGCATGTACTTACACGTGTGCTCGGAGATGCACATGTGCACAGTGAGTGCATTTCTCTTTGTGTTCCTTATGTGGTTTCGTATGCTCAAGAATTATTGTAAGTGTGCACTCGATACTGAAGACAGAGAAACGTGCATTGGAAGCAGAGCGGTGGAGGCAAGGGCAACATGACAGCACGCTTGGCTTGTTCAGCTGGTGACCCCACTCATCACCTACCTCCAGGCTCTGCCTCTTCAAAAAACAATAGAATATTTACTGTGCCCGTCCAAGCAGTGGGCTGTGTGGATTGGAAGCCGCCCAAAAATTCAAGTTTATTAAAGTATCTGTATGTGGGAGACTTGGTGTATATAGCCAAAAAAAATAATAATTCTAGATTCAACACCATCAAAGGCGTTGAACAATCACATTACTGCATGCTTTGTTTTGGTGTGGGGGTTTGTACATGACAGGGATTGTTTCAGCCATGCCTCCGTTGTAATTTAACAGGAGATTATACTATTTTGTCATTCTTTATCTTATGTATGCTTTTTAAAAAACAGAGAAAACTTAAAAAAAAAAAAAATGCCTGTTTGGCTAGTGTTTACAGTGATGTTTTAACTGAGTTTGATGTGTTTTCTATGGTTTATTTACTCCAGTTTTATCTGAATAGAATCATCGAAGCATTATACTGTATTCAATTATAAATTCCCAGATAACATAAAAGTAATCCATTAGTTGCACTTATGAGACTATTGGTGTAAGGTGCTAATATAAAAATGAAGGCACTAATGTGCTGCCTTTAATTTGATACTTCCCTGCAGGACCTGTTATGTGCTCTAAAAGCATTTACTACTCTACTGTAGGGTCGTACCTTTGTTGCCTTGGGTGCAGTTTATGGTAATCAGACATTATCTTACAGATTAAATGGTGAGATATGTTTGGTATTGTATAGTAAGTGTGTCACAAACTCCATAATACCATAATCATGTATGTGGTAGGATACAGACTTTTCTGACAGTAAGTGATAAAAGACAAAATTCAGCTTTGTTTCATCTTGCTTTTCATCGTCACACAACCTGTACCAAACTGTCACAGCCTTAGAATAGCACAGTTTGCTGTAATATCTTTCAGTGTAACAAAAGCTGAGTTTGCACGAATACAAAAAGCTGAACATTTCAGGCAGATAAATTGTAAGGTGAAGCGTGAGTGAGAGTGTTAGGGGGGTGTGTATCTGTGTGTGTGTTTGTGTGTGTGTGTAGGGGGGGGGGGGGGGGGGGGGGGTGCGGGATGCAAACAAAACAGAAAAATGATAGGACTGAAGTTCAGTTTAGAGGCCCACTCAAGGTGATGCTAAATGAGAGAGACAAACGGCGCCGAGTTGGAAAGGCGTATCTGATGAGATTCTGTGAGCATACACCACTCAGAAAACCTCTGAATGGTAGCAAATTGTTAATACAAAAGATTCATTGATATGACTCAAGCATTGGATTATACAGGGAGTGCAGAATTATTAGGCAAGTTGTATTTTTGAGGAATAATTTTATTATTGAACAACAACCATGTTCTCAATGAACCCAAAAAACTCATTAATATCAAAGCTGAATGTTTTTGGAAGTAGTTTTTAGTTTGTTTTTAGTTTTAGCTATTTTAGGGGGATATCTGTGTGTGCAGGTGACTATTACTGTGCATAATTATTAGGCAACTTAACAAAAAACAAATATATACCCATTTCAATTATTTATTTTTACCAGTGAAACCAATATAACATCTCCACATTCACAAATATACATTTCTGACATTCAAAAACAAAACAAAAACAAATCAGCGACCAATATAGCCACCTTTCTTTGCAAGGACACTCAAAAGCCTGCCATCCATGGATTCTGTCAGTGTTTTGATCTGTTCACCATCAACATTGCGTGCAGCAGCAACCACAGCCTCCCAGACACTGTTCAGAGAGGTGTACTGTTTTCTCTCCTTGTAAATCTCACATTTGATGATGGACCACAGGTTCTCAATGGGGTTCAGATCAGGTGAACAAGGTGGCCATGTCATTAGTTTTTCTTCTTTTATACCCTTTCTTGCCAGCCACGCTGTGGAGTACTTGGACGCGTGTGATGGAGCATTGTCCTGCATGGAAATCATGTTTTTCTTGAAGGATGCAGACTTCTTCCTGTACCACTGCTTGAAGAAGGTGTCTTCCAGAAACTGGCAGTAGGACTGGGAGTTGAGCTTGACTCCATCCTCAACCCGAAAAGGCCCCACAAGCTCATCTTTGATGATACCAGCCCAAACCAGTACTCCACCTCCACCTTGCTGGCGTCTAAGTCGGACTAGAGCTCTCTGCCCTTTACCAATCCAGCCACGGGCCCATCCATCTGGCCCATCAAGACTCACTCTCATTTCATCAGTCCATAAAACCTTAGAAAAATCAGTCTTGAGATATTTCTTGGCCCAGTTTTGACCTTTCAGCTTGTGTGTCTTGTTCAGTGGTGGTCGTCTTTCAGCCTTTCTTACCTTGGCCATGTCTCTGAGTATTGCACACCTTGTGCTTTTGGGCACTCCAGTGATGTTGCAGCTCTGAAATATGGCCAAACTGGTGGCAAGTGGCATCTTGGCAGCTGCACGCTTGACTTTTCTCAGTTCATGGGCAGTTATTTTGCGCCTTGGTTTTTCCACACGCTTCTTGCGACCCTGTTGACTATTTTGAATGAGACGCCTGATTGTTCGATGATCACGCTTCAGAAGCTTTGCAATTTTGAGATTGCTGCATCCCTCTGCAAGATATCTCACTATTTTTGACTTTTCTGAGCCTGTCAAGTCCTTCTTTTGACCCATTTTGCCAAAGGAAAGGATGTTGCCTAATAATTATGCACACCTGATATACGGTGTTGATGTCATTAGACCACACCCCTTCTCATTACAGAGATGCACATCACCTAATATGCTTAATTGGTAGTAGGCTTTCGAGCCTATACAGCTTGGAGTAAGACAACATGCATGAAGAGGATGATGTGGACAAAATACTCATTTGCCTAATAATTCTGCACTCCCTGTACACTGTCAGAGAAAAATATAGCAGAAGTGTCTCTTTTGTAATATAAAGCCAATGCATTCTCTAAAAGTAATTTACTTGGGCATTCATTTTGTTCTTTGTTTACACAGGGCAAGTTAAAAAAAAAATTACGATAATAATATCCAGAGGATATTGTTGGCTTCTCTAAAATATTTTTTTTTTCTATTTAAAATAATTTCTGGTGTCAATTCAAGTCAGTTTAATTTATATATCGCACAAAACCACAACAACAGTTGCCTTAAGGCACGTTATATCGTAAGGTAAACACAATAATACAGAGAAAAACTCAACAATCAGACCACTTCCCATGAGCAAGTACTTGATGAGAGTGGGAACAAGAAACTCCCTTTTAACAGGAAGAAACCTTCAGAAGAAAAATACTTTGTGTTTTGTTTATTTTATTGAATAAATGAAGCATTTATTCAATAACAATGTCAATGAAATGAATATTCTTTTAGTAGTAAAAGCCTGGCATCAGAAGCTAACGTTGGCTGCTCAATAAATCAAAGCTCATTGACCAGAACTGGATATTATTCTGATCAGTTATGGTTCTTGATAAACTTTTGACCACTCAACTGGAGCTTTGTTTTCCACTGCAACAGGCACACTGGATAACAAGCTTTAAGGCAGACTTGTGAAACTGAGTTGGGAGATAGATTAGTGTACATGTTTTACTTTAAAGAGCAATCCATGGATCCATTCGCCATGAGACATTTGTGTATTCAAAGATTTTTAGTTTGTTTTGTTGTTTTCTTTACACATGCCAGTAAAGCTGTGAAGTCAATAACAGAGAACGAAGCCTTCAGAAAGTCGGAGAAATGAAAAGAGGGCTGCAGCTACAGTGCACTATATATTTCTTCATCCAAAGCTCAACGTGATGGAGCTGAGATAAAATCACTGAAGCACTATACTGTATTAAATTATAAATTTCCAGATGCCATAAAAGTAATGCATTAGTTGTACATATGAGACTACTGGCCTAAGGTGCTATTATAAAAACAAAGGCAGTTATGTGTTGCTTTTAATTTGATACTCCCCTGCAGGACGTGTTATGTCCTCTAAAAGCTTTTACTGTTCTGCTCCAGGTTTGTATTGTGGGTGCTTTAGATGCAGTTTATGGTAATCGCCGGGAGTGGCTACAGACATTCTGTATGTTAGTAGAAGTACAGATAATAGCGTTAAAACATACATAAATACATAAAGTGCTGATTCAACTTCTTTACTCGAGTAAAAGTGAAAAAGTACAGGTTCTGATATGTACTTAAAGTATGAAATAGGATTATTCTCAGTCAGTTTTAGTGGCTCAGCGTGGGGAAAAGACTCAGTTCACAATAATTTCTATTTAGAGCTCCAGCAATCATCTGTCTCTATGTTTTTACATGCTAGTTTTTATTTTGTGGCCTGTGTGCTTGTGTAGAAAACACAAAGAGTGATTCTTTGATACATGAAGTAACCTCTCAATATTTTAAATGCTAACATGTAGCTAAATGTACTTTTTTTATATTCATATTCATTCATTTTTATTGTTGCCATAGGATCAAGGGAAGAAAATGATGCAGGACTTTGTCACGGCACTTTTATTGCATTCTTATAAATGTGAACTTGAATATAGGTGAAATCAGAGCCGTTCTTGTAAGTGTGCCCTAACCTCTGTTAATGTTCTTGTATGTGTCTTTCAACTCTCCTGAAGCCCAGATCATATTTCATGTTTTTATTGAAAAGAGCGCCCATTTGAGTTCATAATCGCCTCTGCATTACGCCAGGGGCTATTTCTCTCTTACGCGCGTCTGATTTATGTTTTAGTGATCTCTGCTTGTGGGCTCACATACTGTGTGAGTGCCGCTCGTGTCTGACCTGGATATCTCCGAGCGTTATAAAGTACTACAGGGAGTCTCGGGGTTTGAGAAATTGTGTGGATGGGGCAGTGCTATGAGTATACATCTATTGTTAATAGGCCCTCAGCCCGAAGGGCCTCCTTCAGGGCCACGTTAGGGGTTTCAGTAATCTGTTAGCCTCAACTTATTGTCAGTAAAAGAGCAAACCGTGGATACTGAAAACCAGGCGCAGTGGGGATTTCTCCATCTTCCATGCATTGGATATACACCGGTAGCCCCCTGAGGTTGATGGGGGATTTTGTCTAGTACAGTGAACGCAATGCTCTTGGTTAACCATGTCACATTAAAGTTTTTGTTTGCTTGTTTTCTCATCTTTCCACAGTCCATCTGAGGGAGGTTCGGCTGCTGTGTTAAAGCAGACTTACTTGTGGTTGTTTTCCGGAGTGTAATTTGCACATCAGGGGGAATGTTCCAGCTGTGATGAAAGGAAACTGATTTATAATTCATGAAGTTGTAAATGACTGTGCAACAGGCTAATGGGATATGCGCTGTTATGTAATGAAACGCAGCATAATGAAATTTAGGAATATTGTATGACCCTTTAAATGGCAACTCGAGTTTTTCAATAAATTTGGGAGTTAAGCTATGCGTGTCGAGTTTGTTCCGCTTTACTGGAAATAAAATTAGAATACAGACAACCACCACTGTGTTCAAAGTAAGGTGCTCTTTAAGAATTTATATCTACCTGGCAGCCTGAAAAGAAATCAGTGGTATTATAAACAAAACAGCCTAACTCCGTTCTGAAATATCCAGTGCTCTCTTGTCACTGTCAGTGGCTACAATGGAAATAATTGACACTCTTTTGAAGTGATGCTTAAGACTCGGTTCCAGCGCAGGTCAGACATTCTTGAAAAATAAGTCATTAAAACTGGGAGATAAAAGAAAGGTAGAGGAGCAGATAAGCAGAGAAAGAGTGGACCAAAAAAAGACAGCACAACACAAGCACAAGCATGCTAAGGAAGCACGACTTCTTTGTTCTAACACCACACTCAGGGAAAAAGGCTACATCAATGATGTTGGCTGTTTCCCTCAAATAGCATAAAAGAGAGGGGGTGGGGGGGTCTGAGAGCCAGGCGAGAGGAGGGAGAAAGAGAGTGTAATCCATTTGAGATTCTGGAAAGGACTCAGTCCTCCCTGTCACTCGTCCATCCTTCCCAGGAAACACAAAGAGCATTATGCATGAAGCCCAGAAGGTCTCCGAGCACGCACCATGCTGTCGCCCAGCTCCACCATACAAAGTCACTCTGACACCATTTCTCCAGGAATTCACAATGCTGCATAACACAATGAAATACATCCAAATCAATGAGGGGTTAAGAGGTGATAATTCTTACAGCTTTCAGCCTTGACCACCTCCTCAGCGCTCCTATTGAAGTGTGACTAACAGCCAGTCACCTTTCAGATATGACATCTCTTTCCCTGTGGGTAGCGTTTGAATAAAAAATAGCATGGGGGAGAAAGATATGAAAGATATTTAAATCCATTGTCCTTTTCTTTTGAAGTCTCAAAGTGCTGTCTTGGGTTTTTCAGATTTCTGTGGGTTTTCTCTCGTGTGCAAGTGCAAAACTTCCTTATTCTGCTCTAAAGTTGAGCGAAGAGATACAAGATAGGGATGTGGCAACCACCCAAACATTGTGCAGGTACCTTTTATAGATAAAGTTAAAAATCCACAGAAGGGAGGGTAAATAAAAAAAAGATAAAGGCTGAGTCAGATCATATGCCGAACAAGCTATGTGATGGCATGCCCCGATAAGACGATGAAACAAAGAAGAGCTGCATTCACCTTTCTCTGTGTGTGTGTGTGTGTGTGTGTGTAAATATATATATGCATACACATATATAAAATGCCGGCATGTTAGGCAATCTGGGACTGAATCAGTCGTAGATCCTAGCGTTCCAGACATCCATGCTGATGGTAACATGTCCTATTTTTGACTGCTTCCCATAGTCATCTCAATGCTTAACAACCATGTAATGTTTTGTGAATCAACTTCTGAAAAAGCTACCCATTTTATAACACCTGAAAGACTTATGATGGCTTAGTAATGATAAGGAATAAGATGTTGTACTGATTAGGCAAACAAAAAGAGCATGCAACAAATGCAACTGTCACTCACTATTGTGTAAGCATGTGCAAACAATTTTACCATACAGTAATTAATTGACTGCTATATAAAAAGGAGAGATTTATATGCAAATTTGTATTATTATTAAAATCAACATGAGGTCAGTCCATCTCTTTAATCTGAGTATGGCTCCAGAATACCATAATCACCTCCTGAGTTTTTCAGATTTATAGTATACTAGAGATGGCACGATACCACTTTTTTATGTCCGATACCGATATCATAAATTTGGATATCTGCCAATACTGATATGAATCCGATATAGTGTTTTTTAATCAATAAAAATGTTTTTTTAATATCTTGCTGCTTTTTGTATAAGTTCATACTCAAGTTACAAAAACAAACACTAAAGCTATTCTGTTATACCTGTATGTAAAAAATACACTGCACCCAAAATATTTCATTGTTCAGCAAAACTGATCAATCTAATAAACTTAAACCTACTCCATCCTTCCTATTCTGGTATTTTAAAGAGTACTTAGCAGAAATATTAAGCAACCTAACTAATAGGGTTGCAAACTTCCAGCAAAAAAAAAAAATAGGGAACCACCCCCCACCCTCCACCTCATGATGCTTAATCAACGTAATCAACTTTAATTTGATGCAGTGTGAAAAACAATGCACAGAAATCAACAGAATTGCAGACTGCACGGATGGAAAAAGTACTATAGCTTACTAGGGTATATTAGACTTAATAGTTACTATATACAGTAATGGACTTCTATACATTTTTCATCAGATTAAAACTTTGAGTGTAAGATTTGGATAATTATTTATTAAAAGCTACACATTTTAAATGAGAATAAGAAAGAAAAGTATGTCTTTGTGCCCCGCTTTCCCTGTTAATGCCCTATCGGCCCCCCTGGCTAAACTTTGCTAGATCCGCCCCTGCACAGTTACCAGCCGTCAGCTGCATAGAAAAAGGATCCTGGTGTAGAAAGTAATATTAAATAATTCTAACAACAGATTATCAAGGTTAAACGTGCTGCTGTTGTTCAGCCGCTGGTTTCCTCTTTCTGGTGCAAAGTGGGCCAAAAACAAACAAGAGAGACGGACTCGCGACAGAAAAGCCGATCAGCTGATCATTGATCAGTTTCATGATTGAAGTAGCAGCAGGAGAGAGAGAGAGAGAGAAGAGGCAGTCGCTCCATATATCGGTTGTTAAGCTTATCGCTAAAATGCTTTACAAACATTCAGAGATGAACTTACACACTTGTTTTACTTCTCTGGGATAAATTTGTCGGAGATGAAATGCCGGTTTGGTAGCGAGGCTCCAAATGCTCAACCACAGCAGCTCTATCACGTGAGAACACTGCTCCAACGTGCTACGGTTATGAGGCGAGTTACGGCGTGTCGCAAGTTTTGTGAGGTGCTTTTTTGATATAACGGATCGATTACATTTTTTATTTCTCTCTGATATCCTATCCAGTAATTTACGTCAGTATTGGACCGATACCGATACGTAATATCGGATCGGTCCATCTCTATAGTATACCTATTCTTTATTTTCAACTTTGTAACATTTTAATGATTTTAACCTTATTTTTTCCATCTGTGAATAGATTCATGTCTTTTACACACTTCAGAATATCCAGATATCAGGTTATAGAGCCTTTTCCACTCCATAAAATCCACATTTTGGCTCCTTAGCTGAACGCATCGTCCACACAGGAAACAAAGTGCACATGGGCTGCGTTTAGGCTACTGGATTTTAGGGGACATCATTCATCAACCACAAAACAAAGATTTAGATTAAAGGGATTACTTTTCCTGGTGAACTCCAGTGACATGTGCCAGTTAAACTACTGAATGAGGCATTCATTTGGTTTTGGGTTTAATTGCAGCACCCATCCCTACTCTTCATGCCGATTTAGTAGTTATCACTCTCATCTTGCTGCAAGAGATTTGCCTCCCAGTTTGTGAAAACATGCTCTTCCTCTGTTTACACTAGTTTCCTCCTACAGTCCAGGAATGTAGGTCAGGAGAACTAATGAATCTAAATTGCTTTTTGGATGTGAAAGTGAATATTTCTTTTTTTTATTATTATTATTATGTTGTTATTCTTCGAAACTGAAATGCAGAATTTGAGCTTTGATTCAAGGAGTTTTTACTTTTCAATTTTTTTAGGAATTGCAGCCATTTTTATACAGTTTACACCATTTTCAGAGGCCCAAGATTAATTGGACGATTGACTGACAGGCAGTTTTACAGCCAGGTGATGCCTGTTCCCTTGTTATTTTGTGACAGATGAATCAGACATAATATCAGAAGTGATTGAAGTGTTGAACTTGTGCTTTTTAGCTTTTCACTATAATTGTAAATTTGAGGTCCAAAGAGATGTTAGTGCAAGTGAAAGAGGGCATCATCAAGCTAAAAAAAAACAAATAAACCTAACCCTCTCAGAGACAAAAACTGTCTGGTGCATTGTTAGAAAAAAAAAAAATTCACTCAGCAAGACCGACATGATTGAAAGACGACAGAAGACAACTGAAGTGCATGATGAGAGAATTATTTCTGCCAAAAAACAACTTCACAACATCTAAGCAAGTCATGAATATTCTTAGTGAGGTAGCTGTATCACTGTGAAGTTCTACGATGTAAAACCACTGGATGCACTCAAGAACAAGAACGTGAGTTTGAAAACATCTAAAAGAGCCTGGACGGTTTACGAGAGTAATATTTTGACAAAGTAAACCATTATTATCTTGTACCAGAATGATGGGGTGAGAAAAGTATGGAGAAGGAGAGAAAAGTTATGATCCAAAAAGTAACATATTGACTGTCAAACACGGTGGAGGCAGTGTTATAGCATGGGTGTTTATGGCTGCCAGTGGAACTGAGCTACTAGTGTATACCTGACTGCTGATAGAAGTAGGAAGAAGAAAATAGAGTGAAGTGTACAGGGCTATACTCTCTGCTTAGGTTCACACAAATGATGCAAAACTGATCAGACAGCACTTTACAGGGTACATGGATAATGATCCAAAGCAAACTGCAAAAGCAACCAAACCTTAGTTTCTCATGGTAAAGAAATTGGATATTTTTCAGTGGAAGGTCAGACACATGTTCCACCTAATAGAGCATGCTTTCATGCTTTCATTAATAAATACAAAACTGAAGGACCCACAACTGAAGCAAGCTGCAGTAAAGGTCTGGCAAAGCCTCTCAAGGGAGGAAGCACAAACACACTAGTGATGTCTATGGGCTGTAGACTTCAGGCTTATGTTGACTGCAGAGGGTTTTTTGATATATTGTTAGATTGTTCATTTGAGCCTCTAAAAATAGGAGCGTATGTATTAACACAGCTGAAATTTTTAAATGGTTAATGTAAACTGGCTTCTGTAAGACTGAAAGCTGAAAGTCTGCACTTCAATAGCATCTTGATTGCTTGCTTTAAACTCCACTGTTATGGTGTCGAGAGGCAAAATTACAAAAATTACAAAATTGCATAATTTGTTGGACAAAGCATCTTTACCCAACAGATTTTGGGCTTGTATATCTTTTTTTTCTTTACTCTACATAGAAAGCAGTGTGCTCCACTGCTCTTATATGACTTCTGCATTATGGTTAAAATTGGCCTGAGATGCACTGTTGTTAGCTGGTAATTACACATAATTACCAGCTAATAATATAAACTGCAGGCTGCGCTGCTTGACAGGAAACTGCTTTTGTTACCTTTTGAGAATCAGTCCTTTGTCTGCTTGACTGGGCTGATCATACACTTGGCTTTAAAATCAGTCTGAAAGAAAAATCTGGTGTTTGTTGCTCGAGGCTCTGTGTTGTCCTGACAATGTTTACAATGGCTCATTTTGTGAAACCGGTAGTAGACAGTTGTCCCTGGCCTGAAAGTAACATAAGAAAGAAAAAAGTTGTAGACCCCTTTACTATTTTATCTTCCCTCCACAGCATGTGAAGAGAGCAGACTGTAATGCCAGTGCGCAAGAAAATATTTATGATTTTATTCTATCCATCCATTCATCATGCAGATGCTCAAAGAAGTTGAAACTAAGGAACGGCGGCTTGAAACACACATGTCACTTAGAATTCTTCTGTGTCACACCACAGCCCGAGCCAGTGCAGGCAAATATTGGTTTTGTGTCAAAAAGCTACTTGAAAGTTGGATGTGTTAATCTTCCTGCTAATGGCCTAGCAAAGGCCTCCTTATTATTCTAGTCCCAGCCTCCCTCTACTGAGGGTGTCTTCACAAGGTTAATTAGTGGAGGGTCCCCCGAGGTTCCCCACGCGATGTGGGCTTAGGATAGTGGAGGTGCCTCTACACAAACAAGGTTAATGGAGCCTCAGATAACTCCCTCCTACTTTTTCCCTCATCCACATGCATCCACATGGAGAGTGTTACTGTGCTTTATTTATTCATCTGCCTTTGAGGTGGAAGGGCTGTTTGCCTGCGAAATCTGAAGTATAAGGTATTAGCCATTGAAATGACATTTGCATCTGCTTGTGGTCATTGCTTATTTAAGTAATGTTTCAGCTGGCAATGCGAAATGGCAGTATGGTAAACAGCCAACTGCTGTTTCCAGCAATAAGAAGTTAAATCATCATGTGTCAGCATGCAGAAAGAGCAGCAACGGGAGAACATTTTCAGGGCAGAAAAATGCATTTGGATATCATTTTTACTCGGAAAACCATTTCGGGAAACATCATCCATCAATGATCTCGCAGCGTAGCAGCTTTTCTGATGTAGGCAATAATGTTATATTGAGCTAATCCCAAGCCCACGGGTGTATATGTCATCATTTCCCAAGAGACAGAGGCGGTAACACAAGGCTTAAATCAAAGAAATAACCCAAGAGTGGAGGAGGCCCTTCGAAGGTCACTATGTCACAAAAACAAACCTTTGCATCCAGAGTAAATGTGAGCCCACTCCGAATAGCACCCCTGAATAAAGTGCGTCTTTAAGTCATTCCCTGAGGTGTACGGCTGAGCACACAGCACTCTTCCCACTTTCCATGTCCCAACTTCGTCCTACAACATCTGTGACCTTCATCAGGAAGAACATGACTCATCACACCAATTCCTTCATCAACACCATTCTGACTGCTTTCATGTCTTTATCGATATTTCCTACCGGCACGCATATCTGAACGTCTCTCCTGGGATGGCAGGCATGCAACTGCAGATGGTAATCGCAGCGACTCGCACTTGGATGATAGCTCATGTGCTATTAACGTGTTTACTTTACATACCACATGCTAAGAGAGCAGGCCAACATAGATTTGTGTGTGTCCGCCTACACATCTTGTTGTCCAAGTTGAGATAGCACCTCAGAGGGAAAACGACGGCAAGCGCCCCGCTGCTTCTTTGAGGTCACAGGCGAGGAGGGTGTTGATATGCTGGAGGTCTGTAAGGGGAGTGAAAGGCAGCAGAGGAGCAGGTAAAAGTTTTAAAGCATGACCCAGTCCTCCTTTGGTGACGAAGGTGGCACAGCATGTGGTGAGGCTTGTGAAGGGATCTGGCTCCTCTTACACTCATATGCACATCTAAGCACTCTCTCTGCCTCTGCTGGCCTTGTCACCACTGAGCTCTGAGTGTTGGTGTTTGTGTGGGGAGGATGTGCAGTTTTTTGTTTTTTTCTGTGTGTCCGTGCATGTTTGTGTGCTTGGTTTTGTTTGGACTATGAATTCCATGCTCCCCAGTGCACTGAGCCATGCTGTGTGTGATACTGAAGCCTGAAATAAAACAGGGCCATCTATTGAAGCCAGCTTTTTTAGATGTCACCCCTCCTCGTGCTGTTGAAGTTGAGAGTTTGTCAACATTTGCTTTCCTTTGTGGGAATCCAAGTAAGCCTCTCTAACCCCCCGCTCCTTCTGCACTGCAGCAGAACCCCTTAATGCAAAGGATCTACTTAGTATCGCCACCGTTGCTACATGCATTTACTCCCATGCATCTATGATTAGCAGATCAATCACCTCCACGAATGCTCGGACTTTCTGCGATATCGCAATATTATCTCGCTCCAGCTTTGATCAAAGCTAGTTATTTCCACCCAGGAAGCAAATGCAAAACCTGCAGGAGCATCACGCGCTCACAGGCCCAACACTTCACAAGCTTTGTTTGATGCATCTGTCTCTAAGCATGGGACTGACTATGTTATTCCACAACACATTAATGGAAGGCCTCCAGCTGAGTATGGCTGACAGACATCTGGGGGAGAGAGACAGCTAAGATGTGGCAGCTCCTGTTGCTGTATCGATTCCCTCTCCAGCTCTGACATTCAGAGCAGACACAAGCCAAGCTTTGGCAGTCTTATGTTCTTGGGCTGTTATGGATTTTACGGTAGAAAAGTGAAAGTTATGGAGGGTAATGCTGAGGTATGACAGTCAACCCTTGGGAAAAGTCTACCCCGCTTTTCTTCCGGAGTAAAATACGTTTGCTGTGTCATAATCTTTCCAAACTCTCTGGGAGAAATGAGGATAAAAGGAAGGTCTTGGACTCATGCATATGCATTGTCGTGACATTGTGAACTCTAAGGGTTAGCACAGAAAATGATGAGTAACTATGTTTGCCGTCTGTCATATCAAAAGATGTGCTGAGCACAGGGTGGCAATGACCCGATCCCACTCTTTCACTTTCTCTCTTGTGCGATCTCTGTCACTCTCAGCTCTCCGTAGCGTCTTCCTTGCCTATTTTAATTTCCCTGTCAGGCAGTCTGCTTTCTGTCTGTTTGGCTAAGCTGCAAGATTCCTTGCTTGTTGACTCAGCAGTTAAGTGCATTAATTCCCCATCTCTCTCATTACTTTGGCATTCTGTCAGGTAGAAAACAAAACTCTCCTCTGGCTAGTCAATGCCACATGATTCTGTACATAAACATAGTATAAAACAGCCTTTAAAACATGAGTTTTCACTGAGATCGCCGCTCTGTTACAAGCCTACTTTTGAACTTGTATGCAAAGTTAGTCCCTTACTCTTAAATGCTCGGCATGGACTTTTGGCCTCACTGCATATATATATACATTTATTCAGAGAGGTCACACTTAGTAAGTTGGTGCTTGTCCATTTCTGCTTTGTGTGAATGGAGACTGAATAAAATGAACACACTGATCTGCATTCAGTCCAAAAAATAAAGGGTCATTGAAGTGTCCAGGTTCTATGTCAGCGTGACACTGACAGACAGCCAAGCAAACCTTCTGGATGCTTTTAGTTTCATCTTTCTCTTCCGTGTGATCTGCTATGCTGTCCAACCAGTCACGTTAATGAGAGGGGCAAAGTGTTGCTGAAACGGCCTCATTGACGTTTGAAGAGGTTCCTATAGTCAGGATCACTGTGGAGAATTCTCTTTTGAGCTCACATGCGGGAAGTGTGGTTAACAGACAGCTCAGAGATAAGCAGAGACACACAGAGAAGAAGGGGCAGAGAAAACCGAAACAAAGAGACACTGGAAGAACAACAAAGGGCAAGAAACGGCTCAAAGTAGCACGGTCAGTGCAAACAGAGAAAAAGAGAGAGGCACCTGAGACACAAATTAAAAAGAAAAAGATGGCAGAGGAGCAGAGACTGACAGTGTGGTCCAGACTCTGGGCATGCTCAGTGTGTCAGCTCCTCGTCTGATCACTGCCGGTTGTTAGCCAACCACCTCTCTGCTATTTTGGTGACAGAAGCATCAGGGCTAACCGCACAACCTGTTGGGAACTGTGAGTTTTCATCCCTGGTATTTTCATGGCTGTCAAGTTATTGAGTTGAAACTGACAATGGATAATTGAGTGAAACCACAAATTAGTTGCCCTGCCTGCACACTTACTCATGTTGCTCCGGGGAGAAGAAAAAGGGAGGGGGAAAAAAAGAACGATAAGACAAGATCACATATATTATAAGATAAGATAAGATAAGACTTTATTGATCCCACAACGGGGAATTATTTGCGTCACCTCAGCTCAGGTACAGATATCAGAAGGAAATACAAAAATACAAATAAGTACAATCAGTGAAAAAAAGTAAGATAATACACTATATACAATGGTAGCATACACAGTATGTGATTATGGATATGGTTGGAAATATGGAAGACATAAACTATATAGCTTGATATAGCTATTGTACCACTTCTTCATCCTGGCGTTCTTCCCGCTGGTGCAGGGTCCGCTCTTCGGCAAAGGTTTCTCCATTTGGTTCTGTCCAAGGCGTCCTCAGGTGATGCGTTGATGGTCTTAATGTCCTCCTTAATTTTGTCCATCCACCGTTTCTTTGGTCTGCCTCGAGGCCGGCATCCTTCTGGGTCGATCATCATTGCCGTTTTTGTTACAGAGTTCTCATCGCTTCGAATCACGTGTCCATACCACCTCAGGCGGGACTCAAGCATCTTTTCCTTAATTGGGGCTACCCCTAGTCGCTTCCGTATGTCTTTGTTCGTAACACGGTCCCGTCTTGTAATTCCCAGGCTCCATCGGAGCATGCGCATCTCCATGGTGTTTAGGGCCTGTTCATGTGTGGTCAATGCGGGCCAACATGCGGAACCATACAGGGCTACTGGGCGGACCACCGCTTTGTAGATTTTTCCCTTGAGTCGATCTGGCATTCTTCTGTCACCAAAGGACACCAGTGACCTGTCGTCATTTTAACCAGGCTGCATTTATTCGTGCTCGGACATCGGAGGTTATATTTCCATCGTAGCTGATGACTGAGCCCAAGTAGCGGAACTCTTCTGTCTTCTTCAACTCTTCGTTGTCAATTATGATGGTGCCATCAGTTTGGGGGCCTCCTTCCAGGTATTCGGTCTTTTTCGTATTGAGCCGCATACCGTATTCATCGAGCCGGGTCTTCCAGAGTTGCGTCGTCGTTTGGGTCTCTTCTCTGTCTTTGCTGGCGAGGAATACGTCATCGGCAAAGAGGAGAGACCATGGATGAGGTAACTGGAGGTCGGCCGTGATGGTATCCATACATAGAATGAAGAGGAGGGGTGACAGAGCTGACCCTTGGTGGACCCCAACACTAACTGGGAAGGGAGGGGATAGTCCAGCGGCGCATCGGACTGAACTGGTGGCGTTGTCGTAGAGGAGCTGTATCCATTTGATGTATGCCTCAGGGACACCATGCGATCTTAGGGAGTGCCATATGAGGTCATGGGGTACCCTGTCGAAAGCCTTTTCAAGGTCTAGGAAGGCCATATGTACCGTCTTGTTCTTTTCCCTGTGCTTCTTCAGCAGGAGTCGGGCGGCGTGTATGGCGTCAGTTGTTCCACATCCCTTTACGAAACCGCATTGGTTGGGGGTGACGTTGACAATTTCCCGAAGACGTGCATCGATGACGCTTTCGAATATTTACGTCGTGTGACATAGTAGGCGGATAGGACAATAATTTGAGCATTCGGCTACATCCCCTTTGTTCTTCCATATGGGTATGGTAATGCTGGTCGTCCAGACCTTCGGGACTTCCCCTGTGCTGACAATGTTGTTAAACAGTTCTGTCAGGATGGCCATTCCCGGTCGCCCGAGAAGCTTCCAGACTTCGGTTGGGATATCGTCTAGTCCAGTTGTTTTTCCATTTTTCACCTTCTTGATGGCTGTTTCCACTTCAGCGGGTGTAATAGGCGGGACTGGTCCGGGTACTGGGTCGGCGCTTATAATTGGAGGGTGGGGGAATTCTTTGTTACTGATCTCTGAGAAGTAGTTGCTCCAATGCCTTAGTATGGTTGGCGGATCTCGGAGGACCTGGTGGTTATTGTCCTTGATGCATTTGACTTGACCGATATCTTGCACTTTTGTACTGCTGGTAATCAGAGTCTGCCAGTGTTTGACGCCATTTCTTAAAAGCGGCCTTCTTTTGCTTGACGATCTTCTGCACTTCTTCATCCCACCACCAGGTCTGTTTCTCAATAAAGCGTTTCCCTGGTTTGGTCTCTCCCAGCACATCGTTGGCAGTCCTTCGGATCTGTTCGGTGACACTATCCCATAGTGCACTTGCTGATTGGCCAGGGTCGGTGGTCAGCAAGGTTTATACTGCTTCGGCGAGTATGCCACTAATCAATCTGTGTGAACCGTCCTCCACTGGCGTAAGTTATCAGGTGAGACGGGCACTTTTTGAAGTAGGTGTTCGCTACAATGAGGTTGTGGGCTTTGGCAAAATCCAGGATTCTGCAGCCTTCTTCGTTTCGCGTACCGTATCCTTGTCCACCATGGTGTTGTTCATAGCCATCCCTTCTGGCCCCCACATGACCATTCAGTTTGCCGCCTATGACCAAGCATTCTTCTGGCCGGACTGAGCGTAGATGGTCTTCAAGTTGTACCCAGAATTCATCTTTGGACTCATCTAAGCACCCCACTTGTGGGGCGTAGCAGCAGACCACTTTCTATTTCAATTGACATGAGACGATCACACAATCGGTTGACGGTCACGATGCTGTCTTTGAGTTTTGCAGCGATCGCGATACCCACACCATTTTGGGTTTTTTCCCCATTGTAGTAGAGCTTGTACTCTTCACCAATTTCTTTGGCTTTTGTTCCACTCCATTTTGTCTCTTGGACACAGGCAATGACGATGCGGCGGGTTTTCAGGGCAGCAGCCAGTTCACGACTTCTTCCAGTCATGGTTCCAATATTGATTGTTCCAAAACGAAGATGGACTCGTCTCTTTATCCCACTCCGTCCAAGAGTGGGTAGCCCTCGCTGATTTCCCATGTTGTACGGGCGAGAACGGCACGCGTCGCCT
The DNA here is from genome assembly GCF_051167445.1 of Perissodus microlepis. Classification (NCBI taxonomy): domain Eukaryota; kingdom Metazoa; phylum Chordata; class Actinopteri; order Cichliformes; family Cichlidae; genus Perissodus; species Perissodus microlepis. The sequence goes on from NC_140465.1 coordinate 10,337,543, forward strand.
GCGGGGGACGCTATTGTACCACTACTATTCCTATTTATAGACATGTACACACACACATGTACACACTAAATATACATATGTATACATATACATACATATATACCTGCACATGTCCATACACATGGAAGGTCCATTATGCATGAAGTGGTGACCGTGGAAAACTGCACAACATATCACACACTTGTTTGTCTCGAAAGTAGTATTGGATGCCTATATAAGGAGAACTTTGGAACTGTTATCATTTCCAGTAAGATCTAGCTGTGATGTCATCAGGGTAATATAAGGATGGGGAGCGGTCTGCTCGAGGAAGATTGTAAGATTGTTGTTGCAAGTTTCTTCCCACACTCTGCGCAAGTGTGTAAATAAAGATCACTATTTTTGGCACCTACCTGGACTCAGTCTGCTTACTTCTCTTGCCCAAATCGAACGAGTTTTCAACAATTCTTGGTGCCGAAACCTGGTTGGGGAAGAGAGGAGCGTGCGGCTTGGAGGTGCCAAAGGGACGGAAGGCCAGCAGCTTATCTGAGTGACACGCCAGGCGAACTAGAAGGTGAGTGCCACCTGTTGATTTTTATCCAAAGGCGCTAAATTGGAAGTTAAAACTAAATTTAATAATATTCACTCAGTATGGGCTTCTGGTGTCTGTCCATAGTGATTTTGGGGTAATTAGTGCTAAAAGCAGGGAATATTGGACTGACTAAATTTATTGCTGTTTATTTTGGGGGGAATTTTGAGTTAAGAGGTTATGTGTTTAAGTCAATACGGTGTGTGTTTAAAGTGATGTGGGTTGACTGGGGAGGCCAGCCAGCCAACCAGTAGTTTAGGGTATTCGGTCTGATTGATCAGCAGAACGCGGTTCGGGCGTCGAAATAACCGCGGGCTAAGACCCGGGAGTGATGCTTATAATACACTTGAATAAATTGTCTTAGGACTGGGGCGCGGCCCCTAAGAGCGCAGTTGCTCAGCGTGTGGCGGCGACCCCTGATCGTGGACGCACGGTCAGGTTAAAAGCTCGGGTGGTACCCGGGGGATTTCGAGCCCCCCTTAAAAACTAAAGTGGTCAAGGGGATCACTTTCCTTACTGCGCTGTTTGATTGACAGGGTGCGACCCGGCTGCGACTATTCAACGTCGGGGACTTGTGAACTTTAAGTAAAGCCAAAAGCGTGAACTGTGATATTTCACGTGGCTGGTGGAGGTCCTTGTTGCCTGGCGGGAAGCAGTTATAAATTAAGTAGGGCTTAGGAATCTGACCGCTCTCGGCGGGGGCGTCCTCGAAGCGGGTTTAATTGATTAGCAAGGCGTGGCCCTGGGCTGAAAGATGCTTTTAAATTAGTCAAAAAACTTAGGAATATCGGTAGAGAAATAAAGAAGATAAGTTGTTCTGGCATATGGTGTTTTCATACGTTTATATGGGCCCATGTGTAAATAATGTGTAAATAAAGTGTAAATTAGCGGTATAAACTGTCTGTTGAATTTCTCCTGTGTGGTTGCAGAGTGAAAAAAGGAAAACTCTTTTCTTTTCTCTCTCTGAGAGGAGGAGAGGGGGCTCTGTGGGGAGCTCTGTGTGTGTGTGTACTTGCTGGCTTTGTTCCATCTCCCTACTTCTCCATTTCTCTGCTTCTCAGTTTTCTTTTTGGGTAGGTGAAGGTGTGTTTCAGAAGTGTGGTGAAAGGATTTCAATATATTAAATAAACTAAATCTTGTAGTCTTGTGTTTGTGATTTCCTAGTGTATATAAAGTCTTTTAAAGATCGGGTGAGTCTCTCGCTATAAGGAGGGAAACGGCGTGCATAGTAGATTGACTGGATTATTCTCATGTGTGAAAACTTTGTAGTTGTTAGGGAAGTGAATGTGAGAGTGAATTTTTGCTGGCTTTGGGTGCTTAAATTGTTGCAGTAGACGTTTGTGAAGTTTTGTGTTGAAAGGAGCATTAGAGAGTGTGTGTGTGTGTGTGTATGTGTGTCTGTGGGCGGTCTCTCCCCGGCTAGAGCCTAGCGGAGGTTAAGCTTGACCAGCTTGTGGGATTCTGACTGCCGAAAGGGGAACTACAGTGAGGCAACCCCAAAGGGAGGAGCCTAAGAGCGGCCATTTTGGTAAAGGTAAGTGAGGTCGAAAAGCAAAATGGCTGAAGAGGAAAAGGTGACCCCTGATGGGGGAAAGAGATACAAGCCACTGAAGGACCAAATACAGCAATTGAAGAAAGCAATTAAAATTACTGCTGAGGGGACTTCAAAGGAGATTGCCCGCCAGTGTCAAGATCTGGAAAGAGAAGTGAAGGAATTATGTGAAAATCAACAGAAGACATTGGAGGACAGAACTCCTCTTCACTCCATCTTCCAAGTTGAAGGTGAGAAATGTGAGAAGAGAATCAAAGAGCTTGAAGAGGAACACTTGGGACGTTTTCAAGGGAGAAAAGTGAAGGCAGAAAAGAAGCTCATGATTGGAAAACAAAATAAGTATTGCAAGCTTATGATTGTCTCCCAAGGCGTTTCTCACTGGATGCAAGAGGAAGTGAATGACACCAAACCAGTCTTAATAAAAGAAGCCGAGGCTGAGGGAATATTATATCCCAGCCTGAAGGAATTCTTGAGTGCCCCACCCCCTCCTTATATCTGTCCAGTGGTGACTTTGGAGGGTGGCACCCTGTGGGGGCCGGGAGGAAAAACAGGAACAGTTAAAGGAGGAATTGTGGAAGTACAGGAGAATCCTATACCATCGACATCTGCTCGGGGCATAGAGGAGGCAGACACAAGAGTGGCGCAGCCTCAATCAGTGGCACCTACACAAAAAGTGATGCAGCCTCAATCAGTGGCAGCTGCATCAGAAGTGAGTCAGCCCCACCCAGCTGCTGGGGCATCACAAGGAATTACTACACGGGGGGTGATCTTGATCCCTCCCTCTCTTTTCAGCCCAGATGGAGCTACAGAAGAAGCTCAACCTGTGGCTTCCATGAGTACAGGTCAGGTGACACCGCAACAGCCCAGCCAGGGAAATGCATCCCAGGAGGTCTGGACTTCAGAGGAAGATTCACCTTCACTGCAGTTTCAGAGGCAGCCATTAAAGGCGAGCCAAAAAACCAGTCAGAGGTCAAAGGTTGACAACCCTGAGGAAGAACAGTGGCAGGGCCATGTTGTTGGGAAAATATCTGACAACCGGGAGGCCGTGATAAAGTTGGAACAGACCTTGAAAAGACTGGAGGAAGAAGGCGTAGCAACACCACGGCTATTAGCACAAACGCTTGAGGCATTGGAAAAGGACTTGGCGACCTCTGTAAGACAATCAAGAAAATCTAGAGAAGTGTCGAACCTGGAAATGGGAGGACTCGCCCCAAAGTTTCAGGGTCTCCCAGGAGTGAAGACGCTTCGCTCTGGGAGGGTTCTGGAAGAAGTAAGAGACAAAAGACCGTCGATCTTTGAAAAGAATCGGAAGCAGAGCGTTGCATTGCAAACCGGAGAAGGGCAGTGTGACATAGAGGAGGAATTGCCCCTCACTATGCCTTTACTGACGGGTTCACAGGGCGAACCAGTCTACCATCCCTATAATATCAGAGATCTTGAGGCTCTGGTGAAGCAGCTGCCCCCGATCACAGAGGGAGGAGCGGCTTGGTTGAGAAGACTAGGAAGTCTTACAGAAGGAGAAGAACTTGCCCTGGGAGATTTTCGTGCTATCGGTGGGAGGACCTTCAGAGGTGGAGGCCTCGCAGACGTGGAAGAGATAGCAAGAACTGTATGCCAACCAAACGATGTCCCCTATGCAAGGGTGCGAAATGCTCTCTCTGATGCAGTGCGTGAGAAGTATCCGACCCATAATATTGGCACTACACCTAGGATTGTTTGGAGCCCAGAACATTCCCCTAGAGAGTTTATAGAGCACGCAAAAGAACAGTGGATTCTCCAAACTGGAGAGCATCCTGGGCAAGATGGGGAACCTCGGGCGTGGTTCCGATGTGCGGTGTTAGCAGGTCTGCCAGAACGAGTGAGAGCAGATCTACAGAAGAATCCAGACTTTGCGGTGGCGGATTCAGCAAAATGGGAGAGGCATATCATACATCGACTTGAGCTGGAAAGAGACGAGGTGAACAAGAAAAAACAGGAGTTGGAGGAGGCGCAAGGGCAGTTAGTAAAATTGAAATTGGCTGAGGCGAGAGAAAAACTAAACGAAAAGAAAAAGGAAAACAAAGATGGAGCTAAGAAGATGCTGGTGGCGCAGCCACAGGGCAATCCGGAGCCTGATTGGCCAGATCTGGATCCGGTTCTGTACCCTGATGACCGATGGCCCGCCAATGGACCAAGGCAAGGAAGACCCGCGGGGAATTGGGGGGCTACTAGGTCGTTGAGGGGGCGTGGTGGATCTCAAAGAGGAGGCGGACCAAGGGGCCGTGGTCTGGGGGGACCTATGCTGGACCCGAATGTATGCAGAAGGTGTGGAGGACGAGGACATTGGGCTCGTGATTGTCCTACACCACGACAGCTAGAACTTGGTTATCCATCTCCACCCCAGGCACAGGGAGCTCTTCGAGGCAGAGTGGTCCAGACAAGGGGACATCAAGCTCCAAACCCAAGCATGGCGCCGGTGGCTCAGTATCCCCTGGCCTACTGGGGCGGAGAGGAGGAGCTGTACTGACGGGACCCACAGAGACAAGACGACATGGGAATGGCAGATCCGATGTTGTCAATGAGTGTGGAAGGGACTGAAATGACCTTCCTTGTGGACACTGGAGCTACTTACTCAACGCTGAGACAAAGACCAAGCAGTGTCACACTTTCCGAACACACGGTTAGTGTGGTGGGTTTCTCTGGGGTTCCAATGACTCTGCCAATAACCAATCCAGCCCGGACGGTGCTGGGAAATCAGACATTGAAGCACAGTTATGTGGTGTCTCCTCAGGTGCCAGTGAATTTGATGGGCAGGGACCTGCTCATTAAATTGGGAGCCACTGTCATGTGCTCAGCTGATGGATTAACAGTTACACTTCCAGGAGGAAAAGAGTTTCTGTGCCTGGGGACAATTTCAAAGAACCAGTATTTGCTGAAAGACTGTGAACAACCTACAGCTGACATTTACTGGGGTCGGTTGGTGGATGAAGGCATTTTGAGACTGTATCAGCTGTGGAAACCTTGGATTATGGCCTTGGCTGTCTATTCTTTTCCGCGAGATCCATGCCACGTGACCCTCTATTATGATAAGAACGAGGATGAAATTTATAGGGACCTGTTCCAGTCTGACCTTGAAGGTCAGACCTGGAATGTGTGTTCTCAGAACATCTATGTCGGTCCTGAAGGCGTCGCTGCAGGAGTAAATTTAACCGAAGAACAACGGCCTTGGTTCAAAATGGGACCTGATTCAGTGCCCCATATTACATTGGCGGTCCATGAGGGTCATCAGGCGAAGGAGCTGGGAACAATGGTCAAGAGAGCCCTCGATGAACCGGGCTGGCAAGCTACTCAGATTCCAGACGTTTGGTACTCGCCAAAATGCAAAATTTACCGTATCACTTGTCTATCAGAGGACACAGTGATATTGGAGCATGAACAAATCTCAAGAATCCATGGGAGAGAAAGAATAGACCATGCGGATGCAGTTGCCGCACTTGCGACTCTTCCTGGCACCTTATGGTCAGCTGGGTCTACAGATGTGGGCCTGGCAACTTGCTCGCCTGTTTTGTTCCAGCTGAAGTCTGAAACGCCAATTTGGAAACCGCAGTATAGGCAAAAGAGAGCAGCTGAAGAGGGAATTGCAGAAACCATTGAAGGGCTATTGAAAGTAGGGGTGCTTGAGCCCTCTCAATCTTACTGGAACACTCCTATTTTGCCAGTAGAAAAACACGGGACAGGAAAGTACAGAATGGCACATGACTTAAGAGCCATTAATGCCATTTTACGTACTGACACGGTGCCTGTCCCAAATCCCTACACGGCATTGACGGCATTAACACCAGAACAGAAGTGGTTTACATGTATTGATCTAGCGAATGCATTTTTCTGTCTCCCATTACATGAGTCTCTGAGAGACATTTTTTCATTCACATACAGGGGGCAACAGTATAGATACACACGGTTGCCACAAGGGTTTGCACTCTCCCCGGGCATTTTCAACCAAGTGTTGAAAGAAGCTCTATCGCCATGCCATCTACCAGAGGGGTGTTCACTGGTGCAATATGTTGATGATTTGCTCATTGCGGCTCCGTCTGCTTCGGCCTGTACGGCAGCTTCACTTACCATACTGAAGAGACTCGCTGAGTGCGGTTTCAAAGTGAGTAAAGAAAAGTTGCAGTTGGTCCGACCAGAAGTAACATTTCTGGGCCGTGTCATTGCTCACAAATCAGTGGGATTGCTAAACACCCATCGCGATCAGATTTTGACACATCCAAAACCGCGTACGGTTAAGGAGTTGCTCTCATTCTTAGGTTTAACAGGATACAGCCGTCACTTCATTCCAAATTATGCAGGGAAAACAGCCCTTTTGAGGGATTTGGTGAAAACAGTGGGTGTCCGTAACCTGAAGGCTGAACTGCCATGGACATCGGCCACTGAGTCGGCGTTCATCGCATTAAAACAGGACTTGTCAAGATCGGCTGATCTTGCCATCCCTAATTATGATGAACCCTTCTATCTTGATGTTTCAGAAACACACGGGATAGTTAATGGGGTGTTGTTTCAGAAAAAAGGGGGAGGGAGAGATGTACTCATGTACGTCAGCGTCAGACTGGATCCATTAGAGACAAGGCACCCGGGATGCACACAGCATGCCATTGGGGTGTCAAAGATTATACAAAAGACAGCACATATAGTGAGGGACCATCCGTTGAAGGTGCTGACCACCCACAGTGTGGTGGCATATGTTAACTCACAAGCCTTCACCATGACACCATTGACACAACAGAGAGTGAGTAAAGTTTTAGACGCTCCCAACTTGACCTTCACACACGAAGGAATCAATATGGCAGATTTAATGGGGTCAGGAGAGCCGCACGACTGTGCAAAGAGAGCTGAAGTCGACGAGAAGATAAGAGAAGACTTGAAAGCGGAACCTGTACTGGGAGCTGAAGATTGGTTCACAGATGGATGCTGCTACAGAGATGAGGAAGGATTGAAAGCAGGCTACGCGGTAGTTTGCAGAAAAGGGGCTGAATTTGAAGTGAAGGAGGCTGAAAGACTTGAAGGGCAGCAGTCAGCCCAAAGAGCAGAAGTAATTGCTCTAAGTCGAGCTCTGAGACTTGCAAAAGGAAAAAGAGTCAACATTTACACGGACTCAGCTTATGCCTTTGGAGCAGCTCACGTGGAGCTGGCCCAATGGAGAAGAGCAGGATTCAGGACAGCAGATAATGCACCAATCTGCCACAAGAAGGAAATGGAGGAACTTGAGCAGGCCTTGGGAGATCCAGAGGAGGTGAGCATTATAAAATGCAAAGGTCACTCCTCAGGGACTGGCATGGTGGCCAGGGGAAATCAGGAAGCTGATCGAGCGGCCAAGGAGGCAGCAGGCTATAAAGCACTACGACAGATGGTGCAAATAACCGCGGAGGAAGAAGTAGGAGTCAACATGCTAGAGGAGGCCAGGAAGGCCCAAGAGGAGGCGGCCCCGGAAGAAAAGGGGGTCTGGAAGAGTCGAGGAGCCTGGGAAGAAGGAGGTCTCTGGCGAGGACCTGACGGACGACCAGTGTTGACGGCCAACCTGGCAAAACAGAAGATTGCCGAAGCGCATGGGCTTGGCCATGTAGGTGTGGCCCAGATGGGAAGACATCTGTGCCATTGGTGGCATCCCTTTTTGAAGGATATGATCAAGGAGAAAGCCAGGACGTGTCTGATCTGTGGGAGGCACAATCCAAAACCAGTAATTAAGCCAGAGGCAGGAAAATTTCCCATCCCAGAGAGACCAGGTGAAGAGATTGTGATCGACTTCACTGACATGATTGATCCAGGGCCAGGAGGAGTTCGATATCTACTGGTAAGTGTAGATGCTCTGACGGGATGGCCCGAAGCGTGGCCAACAAAGAGGGAGGATGCAAAAAGTGTGATTAAGTGTTTAATCAATCATTACATCCCCCGGCATGGTTTTCCTAAGAGAATTAGGTCAGACAATGGGACTCATTTCAAAAACAAAGATTTGGCAGAGGTAGAACAGAAGCTGGGGTTGCAACACAGATTTGGCACTGTATATCATCCCCAGTCGCAGGGGAAAGTAGAAAGAATGAATCTAAACCTGAAAAATAAAATCGCTAAAATTTCTGCTCAGACGGGGCTAAATTGGGTGGCAGCCCTGCCAATTGCATTGATGATAATAAGATGTTGTGTTAATCAATCCACAGGTTTCACACCATATGAGCTGTTGACAGGACGACAGTTTCCAGGTCCTTGGACAACAGTCCCGGCGGAAGAAAGTATAAAAAGTAACAGAAACCATACTGAATGTTGGAAAGAATTAAAAGCTCTTGTGTCTAGTTTCACACAACAGGTTGGAGAGGGGGTGAATGCGGAGGACAGGTCCGTACCCGACGCCAAGGCGGTGTGGCTGAAGGTCATTAAGCGAAAGTGGAGAGATCCAAGGTGGACGGGGCCATTCGAGGTGACGGCTCGAACTACCAGTGCGGTTCGGCTGAAGGGAAAGGGTGAGACCTGGTTCCATTGGTCTCAATGTGCCGTGGCCGATGAGAGCTTACTCGAGATAAGCTCCACCCCAAGTAACACAGGGGGGAACATAGAGGCAGAATAATCCTCTCCCCCTGTGCCGCGGTTCTCCCCAGTAGTCTACCTGGGGAGACGAAGAAAGAAGAGGAGCGTCACATGCCAAGTATTAATTCATTTCAGGCTCCTAATAGGCTAGGGCTCTAGTCTAAAGTATTTTATAGTTTAAAGGAGTCGTAATAGTTTTGTACGATAATCGCATACTTTTATACTCATAACGTTATACTCTTATTACGAAGTTTAAAGTAAAAGTAAAACGAGCCTGGGAACAGTGATCATGAAGTTGTGGGAAAATTGGAAAATAACGGGGATGTTGGGGATAATAAGTATTATAATGTGTTTGTTTGTTTATTGGCAGACAGGTGAATTGCCCAGACGCAGAGGTCTATCCGCTCCAGAGTCCAAACCGATCAAGTCGTCAAGGAAATTCAAGCGCGAGGTTGGCTCAGGTGGGAACGATGGGTGTCTCACAGCCAGTGGGGGAGTTGAGTTTGGGTATGTTAATGGGTCCACGACAGCCTTCACATTCGATTTGTGTGAGGTAATTAGATGCCCAGGAGACGGTAGCAGCTGGAGAACATATGATGTGTGGATTTGTTATCACCCTATGGTATGTTACCCTAAGTCGGTGTGGGGTCCATCAATGGAAGGAGACATTTACACTTATATAACAGATCAGTGGTGTTCTTGGCAGGATGTGGTTGCTTGGACAGGGGTAGGATGGCGGCCAACAGTGCCACAGGCCCTGCAAGGGATAGCCATTCAGAGAGATTATTCTGTTACACAGAACCCTGTCACTCTTTCCCTGGGACCATGGAGCGAACTCCCTGAAGCGGGGTATGACGGGGGTGCGTTTTATCTGGTCATAGGGGTAGATAAAGCAGGGACAGATCCAGTAGGGATAATTCGGGTGAACTTATTCAATCCAAGACCTAAACCGATAGGGAACGACACTGCAATGAATCTCATAGAGCAAATGGACCCCCTAGAGACAGCTACTTACAAGGATTCAGAAGAGACATGGCTTGTTGCCACAGATTACACTAGATTAAAACCCCAAGAGTTAATAGAGCGGGCCACAGGTTTTGGTGATAGGAATCTTTGGTTAGATTGGGTGGCTCAAAATGCTAAAGAGCAGGAAGTGGTTGATTGTGTTGCTTGTGCTACAGCTCGACCTCGTCTGTTCACTGAACCCGCTCCTCTGTATCCAGAGGATGAGTGGGGTTATAGTTGTATGCTGAGATTAACTAGAGAGGCGGTGAACACAGGTAACTGCACCACTTTGTCAGGTTTATATCCGCCAATTGATAAACGTACACAACCAGGTTCATTCACACCTAAACGAGATAATTATACATGTTTTGAGTTCTCTACAGACAGCGTGAGATATACGTTAGGAAGGATTGATCCAAGCTGGTGTCAGAGGACGATCCCAGGTAGGACTACTAATAATGTAAGTGACCCAACCACAATCATAGGCACCTGGGCAAGGGGTGGGCTATATTATTATTGTGGGCAGTACACCCTTTTGGTGCAGGTTCCCCTGGGGAGTGTGGGAACATGTGCTCTGGTGCGCCTAGGTGCACCGTTGATGCTTATAGGAAGTAGAGTAGAAACAGTTTCACAGCAGGACACGGGTGTGTTGACAGCCAGACGTAGGAGAGATACAAGGGGTACGCACAAATATGACCCAAGATGGGACTCGCCAACCTGGATTGACTCAATAGGAGTTCCCAGGGGAGTTCCAGATGAGTATAAGTTAGTTAATCAGATAGCGGCCGGCTTTGAAAGTGTGTTTTTATGGATAACTCCAAATAAAAATGTTGATCGCATTAATTATGTGCATTATAATGTGCTGAGACTCTCTAATCTTACTAGGGACGCAGTGGAAGGCCTTGCGGAACAATTAGGTCCGACGTCTTTGATGGGAGTCCAAAATCGAATGGCTCTGGACATGTTGTTGGCTGAGAAGGGTGGAGTATGTGCAATGTTTGGTGACATGTGCTGCACCTTTATTCCCAACAATACTGCTCCGGACGGAACGGTCACTCGGGCGCTGGAGAATCTGAAAACGTTATCTAGAACCATGCATGAGCAATCAGGTGTGAACACGGGGCTGGGAGACTGGATCACGTCTGTCTTTGGGCAATGGAAGGGTGTGTTTATGTCTGCCATGTTTTCTCTTATAGTTTTTCTAGGTATATTGATGATCGGATGTTGTCTCATTCCTCTGGTAAGGCGAGTGTTGGTAAAACTGGTAAGCAGGGCCCTAGACTCTGGTTCAGCTGGTTCAGCTGGTCCGGGGTATATGATGCCGTTGCGAGAAGCCGCCTGGACGGAGGAGTGAAACAAATTCGGGTAAAGGTTGGCCGATGGCCAAAGAGGAGGAGTGTGGACAAGAGATATTTTATTTTGTATTCTCATGGTGACAATTTATAATCAGAGCTATCATTGATCAATCATTCATCATTGTTGAACCAGTTGACAGAATAATCTCTGAATTATATCTATGGTAATCTGACCAAAATATTAATGTATGCATATTATCATCACTTTAATTAGTCTATTGTTGTTCTCTATTATTCTATCTGCTTAAGCTGTTGCAAATGGTATCCATATCATTGTATCCACACCTCTCGAAGCTGTGGGTCCAGTAGGGCCTTCTACATTCACTTACACACATATTCAGGCCTACACCAACATGCACATAGAGAGTCATGGAAAGTACGCACGTTCACTCCCGCACGTACTAAGAACAGGGAGGTCGTCTCAGGACAATCTCTCGGTTGGACACACAGTCTCACAAAACTGCACAACATATCACACACTTGTTTGTCTCGAAAGTAGTATTGGATGCCTATATAAGGAGAACTTTGGAACTGTTATCATTTCCAGTAAGATCTAGCTGTGATGTCATCAGGGTAATATAAGGATGGGGAGCGGTCTGCTCGAGGAAGATTGTAAGATTGTTGTTGCAAGTTTCTTCCCACACTCTGCGCAAGTGTGTAAATAAAGATCACTATTTTTGGCACCTACCTGGACTCAGTCTGCTTACTTCTCTTGCCCAAATCGAACGAGTTTTCAACAATGTTCACAGTGTCCAGTGACTTATGACATCGTGATTGAGGAGTTATAGAGTCTAACTGCTGTTGGGATGAATGATCTGCGAAAGCGCTCCTTCCTGCAGTGAGGGTGTTTCAGTCTCTGACTAAAGGAGCTGCTCAGCCCACTCACATACTCATGCAGTGGGTGATGTGGGTTGTTCATGATGGATCTCAGCTTTACTAACATCCTCCTCTCGCCAACCACCTCCACAGACTCCAGGGGACATCCCAGCACGGAGCTAGACCTCCGCACCAGTTTGTCAATCCTGCTCCTGTCCCTGTCCACTCCAATCCCCCAACAGGCCACTGCATAGGAAAGGGCAGATGCTACCACAGTGTCATAGAATGTCCTTAGTCCTTTAAAGCCGGTCAGAGCGGGCACGCTCCATTTTGGGTAACTATTTTTAAATCCCGGTAGCACTGCAACCACATAAGCTAGCGTAATAATTTTTTTTTTGCATATGAAACCGGAGGAGTTGTACTTACATCTTATGCCATCAGCTTGTCCTAGGTCACGGTTTCCTTCCACATATAGCTTTGCAAAAACTGCATAAAAAGCACTTGCAGCAATAAAAACATAATATTCCAGAAACACGCTTTGCCGATCCAATCAGCTGTTTGTAACACTTCCTACGTCCATCACCGCGAACTATCGCATGTCTGCCATGACCTGCCCGAAACCGGAAGTGACGCCATTTTGCGGAAATGTAGTTTTTTTTACCATCAGGGCCTTATGAGCCTATATTTGTGTTTTTAAAAATTATGTTTGACTTTATGACTTTCTGTGTCGTTTCTGGGATGCTTAGGACTCATATTGCACTGCTGGAAATAGTTTATTTTGATGCATATGCTGTTTTTTTGCAAATTTGCATTATAAAATTTATTTTTGTTTTTCCTGCAGTATATAAAAATTGGTGGATTTCAAAAATAAAACTATGAAGACACTTAAAATAAATTTCCTGTGGTGGGAGACTATTTTGTGCAACTTTTTTGTATTTACAGTTTTGAGGGATAAGCCTCTTAAATTTCTCTAACTAGAAATATATGCTAAAAAAACAAAAACGATTTTCAATTTTTTTGTAGTTTATTGCACTTTTTTGCAAGTTATGTAATTACTATGCACTTAATGCATGCATATTATTAAAATTTGGGCTATAATGGTTGTATTGATGTATATCAACTTGAAATGCTCCCAAAAATGGCACTACAACATGTAAAAATATAATATAAGCTCTGGCGGACTTGGTTCTATGGTAGGTCTTAAAGGGTTAACAGAGTCCTGCAGACTCCGAAGGACCTCAGTCTCCTCAGCAGGTGGAGTCGACTCTGGCCCTTCTTATACAGGATGTCTGTATTTGTAGTCCAGTCCAGTTTATTGTTGAGGTGAACACCCAGGTACTTATAAGAGTCCACTATCTCAATGTCTTCCCTAGGAACACACACATGTAAAGGAAGCACTCAAAACGTGCGGCTATCCTAAATGGGCGTTCTTAAAGTCAGCAAAGAGGCACAGAAAAGAAGACCAGACACCAGCGAGGGAGGATAAGAAGGACAGACGCAACAACATTGTCATCCCCTATGTAGCTGGTGTATCAGAAAAACTTAGGAGAGTTTTCTCCAAGCATGACATCCCGGTGCATTTCAAACCCAGCAACACGCTCAGACAAAAACTGGTTCACCCGAAAGACAAAACGCCAAAACACAGACTTAACAATGTGGTGTATGCTGTACAGTGCAGCGAGGAATGCCCAGACCTCTACATTGGAGAGACCAAACAGCCACTTCACAAGCGCATGGCACAACACAGAAGAGCCACCTCCACAGGACAAGACTCAGCTGTCCATCTGCATCTTAAGGATAAAGGACACTCTTTCGAGGATGCCAATGTTCACATTTTGGACAGAGAGGACAGATGGTTTGAAAGAGGAGTGAAAGAAGCCATCTATGTCCACTGTGAGCGACCATCTTTGAACAGAGGCGGGGGTTTACGACACCAACTCTCTGCCATCTATAATCCAGTTTTGAGATCCCTTCCCAGACGCCTTAACGCCCACTCACATCCTGGGCCATCTGACCTCAGGAATTCGCATGATAAGGTGGGGCCAGGTTTCACAATGAACACACCCGAAACTCTGGCTGATTGGGACCCACACCCAGTTTCACACCTTGGCTCAGGCGATTAGAGGATCATCAGGGGGTCCTTTTGTCCCTCTGTGGGGGGATACTCCCACTAGGTTTATATCTGGGACTCTCCACCATTTGACCTTAGAACTGAAGAAGCTTCTCGGATGAGAGGTGAAACGTCTTCAAGTAACTTACAGAAGTCCAGACGCTTTTCTTTGCAAGCTCCTTTGACTACGATGACCTGGATGACTGAGAACCTTCACAGACACTTTCCCTTGGATGTTCACCGGTGTTTTAGGGGGGTGACTTCCTCCTGGAGTTTATGATCATCTCCTTTGTCTTGCCGGCGTTGATTTGGAGTACGTTGGTCTCACACCAGCCAACAAAGTCACTGATGACCCCCCTGTATTCCTGATCATTCCCGTCTGATACGCATCCAATGATGGCTGTATCATCTGAGAACTTCTGTAGATGACAATCGTCCGAATTATAACAGAAGTCTGAAGTGTAAAGGCTGAACAGGAAAGGTGAGAGAACCGTGCCCTGTGGTGCCCCCGTGCTGCAGATTACCACCTCGGACACAAAGTCATGGGGCCTCACATACTGTGGTCTGTTGGTAAGGTAGTCGATGGTCCATGCAGTCAGCTGTTTGCCTACTCCAGCTCCCTCCAGCTTCCCTCTCAGTAGTGCAGGTTGGATGGTGTTGAAAGCACTGGAGAAGTCAAAAAACATGATCCTCACAGTGCTCCCCGCCTGCTCTAGGTGAGAGAGGGATCGGTGTAACAGGTAGATGACAGCGTCATCCACCCCCATTCCAGAATGGTAGGTGAACTGCAGGGGGTCCATCACTGAGGTGGTGCAGGATGAGCCTTTCCATGGTCTTCATCAGATGAGAAGTCAAGGCAACAGGCCTGAAGTGGTTGGGCTCCCTGGGGTGTGCGATTTTTGGCACTGGAACCACACAGGAAGTCTTCCACAGTTCAGGAACCTTCTCCAGGCTCAGGCTCAGGTTGAAGATGTACAGAGCCACCTGACAGAGCTGGTCTGCACAGTCCCTGAGCAGTCTGGAGCAGATTCCACCCGGACCTGCTGCCTTCCTTGCCTTCGTCCTTTTGAGCTGATTTCTCACCTGATCAGCTATGAAGTAGATGTGAGGCTGGGCTGGAGTGGGGGGTGGGGCTGGCTTTGTTGTGGGTAGATGTGTTATGTATCTGAAATGAACACAAGCTGCTTTAGTCAGAGTGTTTTGTGCTATAAAACATTCAGCCATTTTCTTCCATTTATCCAAATCAGAGTAAGTGGAAGGGAAAAAGATGAGGTACACGGTGGGCAGGTTGCTAATCTTTCACAGAGCTAACACTTAGTGTTAATTTAGAGTGACTAGTTATCCTAAAGCCACTAATTGCATGTCTTTGGACTGTGGGAGAAAGCTAGATTACTCAGAGAGAACCCACACAGACAGGGGGGAGAACATGCAAGCTCCACACCGAAGGGCCCCAGACCTTCTTGCTGTGAGGTAACAGTGCAGCACACATCCTACCTCACGATTCACCTGAATCCTAGTGAAACATTTTAAGAATTTTATGTATGATTAAAATGTTTTTTTAAATTAACTTTTGTTTTAGTCAAAGAAATGAGGCACAAACAGCAAATACCCTGCTCTTCTAGTGCATTTAAAAAGTATCACTGACTTGAAAATCAGCACGTACTTCTAGTTGTGTATTCACATATGTAGATATCGTTGTACTTTGTGAACTGCCCATTGAAGACACATTCAATTTGTGTTAGAAAGTTTAGGTAGTTTTGAAAAGAATACAAAGCAACAATAGCTGCTTTGTATTCTGGGATTAAAAAGACATGATTGCTCCGAGTGCAGACAAAAACACAGTTTTTGTTCTGAGCGACAGGACAACATCTCAAATTTTTAAAAAAAGCTGAATTGTATTAGTTAGGGCCATTGATATTCTGACAGTCCTGTTTGAATATCAGTTCCTTGGAGAGAAGAAAATGTCCCTGGTGAGAGAGAGAAAAAAAGAAACAAAATGCTTTAAAATGCTCACGTGAATCATCTTTTAGTCATTCTGCTGGGCTCCCACTCTCAGTGATTTTGTTTTTTTTAATACTTAAGTTACACACACCACTCTTCACTGACACAAAGACACTGGGTGGACTTTTTATACATTCGGTAGGATTTGTTGACACACCCAGATATTATGCTGGTGCAGCAATTTTCACTTCATTTGTGCAGTTACTGTGCTAAGGTTGAATATTTTCAATGTGTGAAATATGGATCACTGACTTCCAAAAAGCTCTCACCCACAAGCTGGGGGAGGTTAAGAGCAAAAAAAAAAAATCAAATAAACATGAGGCAAATTCTCTCCCCGTTGACATCAAAGTGGCTCACATTTGCAAATTTTTCTTCTTTCAAAGTTTTTCAGGGGTTTATCATTTCAACTTACTTATTGACCATAAAAGGTCTCCAGAAAAAAGAAAAAAAAAAGATCCTTTGGTTGTAGCTGTTCATCATCATCTCCTCCCCTCTGTCATGTCCTCTCTAGCCTGCTGACACTGATGGTTTCTAAGTGAGTATCTCATCCAACTCTCCCTCTCTCTCTCTCCTCCTGTCATAATCACTGCTCTTTATGATCGGTTTGCCCTCTCTGCCCTTTCAAGATGCGGCGTGTAATGAGGGCTCTGGAGAACTATGTGAGTGGGCTATTTAGCTATTCAGACAAGATCAGCTCACACATCCCACGCTCTCTCTCGCTCGACTCCCTACCAATACCTTTCAGCTGAGTGCAGTGATTGTTTGTCCTGCTCGCAAGGTCACACTGTGGATGGAGCCGGAGCAGCTCCCGCATTCAACATCCATGACGGGCCTTTTAGTGTCTGCTCACCACATGGAAATTGAATGATTAAAATGGGCGATTTAAATATTCAATTCGATACTACTGTCAAATTATTTTGTAGAGCTTAATAGCTGCAAAGGCAACATAAAGGGTCAGTTTTCTCAAATTAAAATAATAATTATAACATAAAAGACATATTTCCTCCCACCAAAATCTGTGCACGCCGTATGAATCCATCACATTTTACACCAGCAGCAGCTTTTTTTTTTTTTTTTTTGCAATACTGCCAGAACTCATTAACCTTGATTTTCAAGTACTGCTTGTACATGCTGTTTGCAGACACATTAATAAGCAGCAAATAATATTATTTCTATTAAGGCCCCCAAAAAACTTGAAACTTACAACTTACTCTGCAACCTTCCCCACCCACTAGATAAACAAATTATGTCCATGAGTGCTTATCGATGAACCTGTACAAATTCTTCCTGCAATTCATGTCCAGTCTGCTTGTGTGGGTTTTCCTCCCACAGTGCAAAGCCAAACATGTTACATTAATTGTGGAGTTGATCCCCAGTTAAGAAAACGAATGGATGCATTTCCAGCAATGAGACTGAAACTAATACACACACACATCCTCCCCATCCATCCAATCAATCAACCCCAAACGAAAAACAAAGACTGTACGCACTACCTTATGTGAGTCAGCACATTATAAATCCAAGTTATACATATGCAGTAAAAATTTTTAGTTTGTTTGTGCCCTTTTCTTATGTCCTTTGATTCTTAACATTAGTGGAAAATTAACTCGTATCGCTGTTTTTAATAATATGGTTTATTATGATTTTCAGTTGTGATTGTTCATCACACATTAGTAACATAACTATTTTAAATCATATCTAATTTACCACATAAAAGTGTTAAATTAGAACAGATCGAAAGGGCATCAAATCCGACTTTTTTGACCCAATGCGACCCACATGCGATCATGCTATGACAGTGTGAACTGAGCATTAAGACCTGCAATGTGAACGTAGCCTAAGATTCAAAGCTCATTACATTAGAAAAAAAGGAAAAAAAGAAAAGAAAAAACCTGCATGTGTAACATGAGTTTAATAATAGAATCTAAACTCCTCTTCAGTTGGTTAAAAAACACAAATTCCCAGAGATATTCTGAGGACAGAAACTCAGGGTCCTGTGTGGCAGTTGTAACACTGCACACGCTAACATGTATTACTTATGTAAAGTGTAAGGGAGAAAATGAACATTAAAACTTAATAACAACAAGTTTTACAATCTTTGGTTTTACCCCACATATTGCTCAGTTACAGTATTTGGTCTAATGCTTAGATGACCTCATTAAGACCTCAGTAAGATCTAGATTGCTCAAAACAGCGATGCCCATCTTGCACAGTGTCCACTAAGGGACACATACCAGGCTGGACATTTCTTCCTGTTAGAAGGGAGTTTTTCCTTCCCACTGTCACCAAGTGCTTGCTCATAGAGGATCATCTGATTGTTGGGTAATAGAGAATAGAGAAGTCACAAGTTAGGACTAGTAATACTCCTAACTTTACAATATAAGGCACCTTGAAGGATTTGATTTTAGACAAAGAGAAATTGCTAGATCGTTAGATTTTTAGTCTGCTCTGTTCTCACCTCTGTCCCTGTAGTTTAGACTAAGCGCCAACAATGTCCATGCCTGCTAAACGTGCACACATGAGTCTTTTAGAAGCACCGCCCACCTCTGATTCTTGACCTATGATCGCTCACACGCTTTCAGCGTCATCCCCCGTTGGACTTGCGTGTCAACATGGCGGCTTCCATGGCATCCCAGGCTGTCGCGAAAGGACTGAGGATAGCTACTTCAAAGCACATACTTCTTGATAAAGCGAAGGTAGCGTTACAGCTTCTCTTGCTGATGTTACGGTCTGCTGCTCGGGCTGGGTGGCTTCGTCGCTGTCAGCGTCTCACGGCTAGGGTTAGCGTTAGCAAGTTAGCATGTGTGAGCGGACAGAGGTTTGACAGATCAAAGTTGAACAGTGTGACAGTTCACAGGTGACGTAACAATGCCGTCTTCAAGTCCTGCAGTAGCTCTAATCATGGAGGCTGTTAAATATACGCGCTGCTCTAACAAATGATAGTTATTCGGAAAGAGCTTGTTTGAGTAAAGCTTTTCTAATGCGCTCCTGCATGTGAATGTTACTCGTGTACACTGTCTGTCACTATAACTGTGAGTCTGTAAGTTTGTGCGTTTACGATATTTTTAATTTCTCTAATTGAACTGCAAGGGTCTTCTCGTCAGTAAGTTATTTTGCATGCTTAGGTTCAGCACTTCTACAGTGGGCTGTGTGACCTCTGATGAGTAAAAGTCATAGTGAACAAAACCTCCAGCCTGGCCCCATTTCAGATAAGACCCGAGGTTAACCCTTGCACTTTGAGCTTCCAGCATGTGTATGTGAGCTGGCAACAGCAGCCAGCAGAATTCGCCTGATTAGAGTTGTCTAAGTACACAGTGGCAAATGCTTACAGTTGCATAGTTTCTCATTTAGCAAACAAAGCATTTGGTCTGGTAATTGCAAAGAGTCTTAAACATGCTGCCAGAGCTGCAAGACATAAATCCCCACCCCCCCTGCACTGTATTGACTAACAAACAAACCCAGTCACACAGAGTTGTGCTTTCATAATAAAATTCAAAGCTCCAGGACGAACAGATGAATAAATTAGCATGATATGCTGTACTGTCAGTTTGATGCTTTTCTGCGCAGTCGGTATCTGAGAACTGGTCTTTCAGGTTGAGGTGCTTGCATAGGTATTTGGAACATTAGTACAAATCACCATAGTGGGTGGACAAAGCAGGGACATCTCATGCTGTGTTTACCTTTCATATTTACTCCCAGATGGATTCAAATGGATGGAAACTTATCATCAAACAGATTTCATGTGCAGTGTGGTAGAGTATTGTTTTTATATAGCTATTGTACTTGGAGGAAAGGTGATTGACTGAAAAATAATTGTGCTTTATGCTGATAGAAAAGAAAATATGTAAATTGAACTTCTTCTTTTATCCAAATTTGTCCAGATTAGCTTGGTAAGCTCCTAATACTAAAGCTATTAGACATAATTACATGCTACATCTCAGTATCAGAATTCATTATTGCTTTTCAGCTTTAATATTATGACTTATTACAAAGTATTGTCAGAAACGCATGGAGGTTTTCTTTTTGTTATGTTTTTGTTATGTCTTGTGTAAAACTAGTTGCTTGCTTCTCTGCAACCATTACTAAAGTATAGAGAGGCCAAGTAATGGCCCACACTTGACTCCGATTATAAACCTGCATATATCTGTGCGTCAGGCCTCCCCCCCCCCCCCTTTTCTTCATGTGGCTATTGCACATAGCTGCATTATTTTCTGAGTCCTTCCAAAATGTGGGCAACCTACAGCTTACCTTGCCAGAACATCTTGGATTGGATGCTGCTTTGATAATGTGCTGTTCACACTGTGCCTTCTATTTAGCCATGTGTCTGTGTCTGTGTTGTTTTTTTTCATGATTGAAAACCTTTGGTTAATGTTATTACCTAAATAAAAACAATGTCCCAACCAAGGCAACAAATTGCATGAAACATTTCCATTATTTCTTTCCTCATTTTCCACCAACACATTCCTTAGAGCAGGGAATGGGAGCCCCTGTAAAGGCTGCAATTATTATAATTTTTTTCCTCCAGCATTAGAAAAAATGCTCTACAGGATTACTAAATCTGCTATTATTATATATCAAATATAAGTGTTTTTTATTTATTTAAAAATATATATTTTTCATCCATCTAAGAAAGCTACTGTCAGTTTGCTAGTGGACGACAACTTCGCTCTTATTTTGAAAGGTCATTTGGCGTTTAAAATCTGGCCTTTCCAACTCCTGTTTTTCCAACTGGCTATCTTGCTAGCCGGGGGTGGAAAAAGAAGTGTATTTCTTTTTTAGCACTTACAGCACCAACTATATGAAATATCTCTGAAATTGGGGAACCTGCATCAATTACCAGCCTATCTGCATAAGGTAAAATTTAGATATGTCAGTGGAGGCCTGAGACCTGGCCTGAACTGTTCCTTTAAAAAGTAAACTCTAACAAAAGTTTTTATCTCATGTTTACTGGCTCTTTACCTGCTCGTCTTCTGCTTCTTTCACTTCTTTCGCTTCTGTCTCTCTCTTTCTCTCGTTCGGGCCAGGTGATAAGAGTAATGATCGGGGATTTTCTCTGGTGTGTAGCACAGTATCAGGGCCTGAACAGATTAACAGTCAGGTATCGCTACAATAGAATCAAATCAGCTTTGACAGTATGTCAGCTAAGCTGTGGAATTCAATTTGCAATGATTTGTCACCAACAATGCACAGGACATTGCAATATTCAGATGGTTAGGCTCCAAGATACTCCTTAAAGGAGGAGTGAGATGTTGTTGTTATTTTTTTTTCTCTCTCACACACTCTCTCTCTCTCTCCCTCTCTCTCTTTCTCTCTCTCTCATAAATCAAATCTCCTGAATTCTTGTCTGTACACCGAGATAATCCTCGGGTTGTTTTTCACTGTCGCTGCACAGGGATGAATTTGTAAACCTTTGCTAAGTTTTTATTTTTTGTGTGGCAAGCGTGCTTGGTAATACCCCAACTGTGTTGAAGCCCAGCGTGGTTTGAAGGGGTACACTGGGAAGAAAGGTGTCTCAATGAGACTCAGTCCTGAATATTTTACAGAACAGGGTGGGGAGCCCTCTGCTTGCAACGGCTTCTTTTGCTGGAACTTCAAACGACGGGAGGCTCCCCCATCTGTCTCAGCAAGAACACATTTACATTTCCTCCCCGCAAGGGATACTGGAGGACGAAGTTGGCTCTAACTGGATTTGAATATCGTTCGCCAAGGTTAATAGCCATTTCTGTAGCTGGTGAGGTGCTTAGGCTTTTTCAATAATTTAGAGCGGCTGCAGTCATTAGGAAATGTTGCCAGCCTCTTCAATGAGTAAATGCGCTCCTATCAGCTTAACTTATGCTGTTGTTCCTGTGTAGATAATGAGGGAGAAGTGGGAGTAATGCTGAAAATTACTTGAGAAAACAATGTTAGTGATGGCTGACAGGCGTAATTCATTAAAAGTGCAGTATATTGAAGATCATGTTCAGCTTCTCTATCATCTGTGAAATGAGACCTTCAAAGATTGAGTTTTCCTGGAACTACCCTTCGTGCAAGTCATAGGGATCCGATTCATTGAAAATTCTGACGGGGTCCGGCTGACTGGCTGATCTCTCTGTGCCATAAAGGCGGTGATTCCACTAGCACTGCGTGAGTGAAGAGACTGTGTTACAGAGCACAATGGCTGCTGCCACTTGTAAGAAGTATGCTGTAGTACTCTTTGCACAGTTTTGCCTAGATATCGACCATCTCGCCTGCTTAACCTTGGCATGCATGCCATGATCATTTTTAAAGTGGTGACGGCATATTAATCTGAACTTATTGATGAACAAGATAATTAAGCCATCAGCTAAAAGCAGTGCGTGGCTATTAAAGCACAAGGGGAAGGCTTTTGCAATTCATGAGCTGTGACTGAAGGTTTGTGCCTGTGGCAAAGTTCACAGATATATGGGACTGAACTTTGCCACAGTTGCGCATCCTTGTATTAACTTCTCCTTATTTACTGCATTATCTTCCCTTTAGACCTGACACCTTTGAATTTGACTCCCTCCTCATATTAACTATGCTAATTACTGAAATCCCTATCTGTAGAGACACAACCGTCAGGTTTTCCTTTCTTAAGCCTGTCTGCAGGAGATTAGACCTGCCCTGCCTAAAGACCTGCCAATGATGCAAATCTCACTGATCTAAATCCTGGAGCCATGCTCTACTGCTTCCGTCTCTATCTCTGCTCCGCTGTTCTATCCCCGGCTCTGTAACAGGCAGATGTCATTTCTCTCTCCTTACTGAAATGGTCTGTGTGACCTTTTTAAAAGGCAAGGGCAAAAAAAGCTATAAGTGGCTGCTAGCAGTAATAAGAGCAACAGCGCATCTTTTGTGCAATAACCAGACCCAAATTTAATTTACCACTTTTTTTAATTTATTACAACAGAATGAATAGGCCAATCGTTTGAAACGCTTTAACATGCATAACTTTTTAAAGGGAGTTATGTAACCTGCAATTTTATTTATTTATTTATTTTTTGATAAACTAAATAACCCATTCATGCTTTCATCCAAATCTATAGATGCACTGCCACAGTTGAGGGGTAGAGAGAGGCACTTGTGCCACGAACACTCAAGCACTATATTAATTAGAGCAGATAAGGCTCTTTGAATTAGTCCACTAAAGCTTCATGAGGCATACTCGTGCTGCTTTAAATGGAAAGCATGGCTGTGATTCATACTGGCATGTTTGTGAACACAGCTTCTTTGCGTCGTCCATCTCTCTTATTTTATGTCACCTCTAGCACAGCTTACTACGCAGCGCTTGTCTTATCGCAAGACAGTTTGTATTTATGAGATGCAACGAAGTAGCCAAGTGCCACCTCATTAACAGAGTAACACTGTGCGATCAGTATAGCAGTGACTCTGATAGTCACACAGAGGACTGCTCAATGTGATTCGGCATGTGCTCGTGCGAGTGGACACTATAAATTTCCTCTTTTAATTTTTCCTTGGAAGGTTAGCTGAATGGATGGGGAAAAGAGATGAGTTCATAACCTGAATGGGAACAAATCAATTACATAGAATTGATGAACTGGCAATCTGTTAATTTCTTAAACATTTGATAATGCCCCTTAAGGAGCATTCTGGTTAATTAAGTCTGCAGTCATTTGTCTTAACTAATTAGGCAGTGTCATTTCAAAGGGTTAGGGACTGGCCATGACAAATAATGAGGATTTTAACCTCACCAGACATCTGGGAATACCACTTAATAATATGTGATATTCGGTGACTGTGATTCGCAGTTTGGAACAAGTGCATAGGTTTGTAATAGGTGAGAGTAAGGACTCATTTTTGTGCAGAAAGAATGGGACTTAACAGCCAATAATAACATGTCAGCGTGCTGCCAAAATTGCTCAAAAATGCTTAACTCTATTGTGATACATTAAAGAAGAATGTCCTTGTATACGGTCTAATGGATCAGTATTGAAACACACTGTTGTCCTGAAAAATAATTGTTTCTGTACATAATAACAAAAAAGATGTGCATGGGAGGGCATGAGTGGGGAGAGCGGTGTGCCAACCAAACCTCATTTAAAAATCTGGCCTTGTCAGCTCTTGTTGTGAGAAGTAGGTGCCACTTTTCACCGAGTGTGTGATAAGCTGCAGCTGCTTTAAGTGCATGCCGCTCCAGTCCTCAAGTTAGTGATATTGTCTGTAAAGTGTCTAGATAAGCCTGAAACCAGGTTTAACAGATATACAAAGCATATCTGATATCAATATGCTTATTTCTTATATTCTATGTAGGCTAAAGTAGAATAGAATATATTGGTATTTCGTTATTCCCCCAGGCATATATGCAAATTGGGCATTTATTTTACTTTCTATTCTATTCTACTAGTCTTCCTTAAAGAAAAACAAAGTTATCACTCTGAAGCTGTAGCATGGAATTTGTAAAAATAAACAAAAAACACTGATTAGTTTCTATTTAGAAGACAAAACCAGATCATGCAAAAAAAAAGTCTAAAAAATCAACAGCTGAATATGGAAGCCCGTTTCCACCACTAAAAAAAAATAAAAATAAGGATCCATAACTCGAAATTTCGAGTTACTTTTCTCAAAACTTTGAGTTAATAACTCGAAATCTCGAGTTAGCGCTGCCAATCAGTGATCTACGTGAATGACGTCATTTCCTTGTTACCCGGAAGCTGAAGCCCTCAGGTACAAATGCTACAGCTAAGCTACCGGTATTACATCCAGTCATGAATGCACAGATTGCTGAGTATTTTCAGCGTGGCTTCAAAAATGATGAAATCCTTGTGTTATTAGCTGAATCACATGGCGTTACTATCAGCAAACGTACTCGCGAAAGCGCCAATTTGTTGCGATCCAGTTTTGAGTGCATGTTACTCTGTGCCATATGCTTCCGGGTAACAAGAAAGTGACCTCATTCACGTAGATTACTGATTGGCAGAGCTAAATCGAAATTTCGAGTTAATAAGTCGAAATTTCAAGTTATGGATACTTTTTTTTGTTTGTTTGTTTTGTTTTTTTAGTGGCGGAAATGGGCTTTCATAGTTGAAAACCCCGGTAAGACC
The DNA here is from genome assembly GCF_051167445.1 of Perissodus microlepis. Taxonomy (NCBI): domain Eukaryota; kingdom Metazoa; phylum Chordata; class Actinopteri; order Cichliformes; family Cichlidae; genus Perissodus; species Perissodus microlepis. Next base: position 10,362,558 of record NC_140465.1, read on the forward strand.
CGAATTGGAGATTCACCCATTTTAAGTTTAGCATCTTCAAAGACAATATATTCCGCACGTCTTTGAAACGCAACTGTAGATAACCTGCTGTTAGTTTGGTATTTTGTCCTAATCCGCTTGCCGTACCTCCGTGTAGGTGTGTGTATGTTTTGAGTGGTATAGGCGCCATTCCGTTATTGAATCCAAGCATGCAAGTTCTCTGCTGCTGTGTTGGTTAATAAAACCACGTTAACTGAGATTACTGCTTCATCATTATCATACTGGTGAACATACAACAATACAACATGAAATTTAATGCTAGTCTGTTTGCCAATGTGCCCACTAATACAATCTGAACAGGATTTTTGGTTTCGTTGTTAAATGTGCTGAAGACTAATTGTAAATGTTCTGGAATATTGTTGGCCAGTCCCTAATGACTGTGACCTGGTGTAGCTAAAACCAAAGAAATGTTTTTTTGATGAGAAAAATGTTATTAGATTTTCATCAGAGCTCCCCTTTTGTCTGCCTGTGCATTATATGTGCTTAGGTTTGAGCATGTGGCAGCAGTGCATTCATGCACTAGATGAAACTGAATCCTTTTTGCAATTACAGATGCTGTTTGATAAAACAATCTGTTGTTCTTTTTACAGAGCTTGCACGTGGACTTGGCACTGAGGAATGTATTTTATCTTTATTTTATTGATGCTGACCTTTCATTTTCTAGTGTTTGCTGGTTTGACAGCCTTACAAATTAGGAAAACTTCAGAATATGTTTAATGTGCCATAAAACTGCTGGTCTTGCTTTGAGGACCTGTTTCCCAGACATGTATTAAGCCTAGTTCAAGGTCTTTTCTTCAGTCGATATTTTTAAAAATTTAATCCAGGACTGGGCTTAATACATGTCTGGGGAACTGGATGAAGATGTGCTTCAGCATTTGAACTAATAAGAATGATTTTAAAGGCACAGACCATTGTTTTTGACGCTCATTATACTTTAAATGTTGAGTTCCAGATGTCATCAGGGATGGAAGTTTAGTGCTACCTATTGGGAAAACTAATGGATACAAAGTGTCCTTTGTCCTATCTTTAATTGGATCTTTAAAATAATTACAGCTCTGAATGTCATTGTGTCTGTCTTTCTTTTCCCCATGAATCATGGTGACAGTGTGGGAGAAGTAGATCTGCTGTTTGGTTTGTGTTTGATGTACAGGACATGCTGGTGTTTGACTCCTGTCTTTCATTTACATTGGCCTGTTGGCAATTATGGTTTTACCATAGCAGCATCCAGTTATGTTTTTCTGTCTTCGTATTCAAGCACATTAGCATGCTAACATCTGTTAATTATTTCAGAATATCAAAGTACAGCTGGGGGTGATTGGCACATTGGTAATGGTGATGTATATGTTCATAAATGTCCAACTTATCAGTGGCTCCCTGAGATATCACAGCTCATCCTTAAGGGAGCGTGAATTCAATAGCTGTCAAATGTAAATCTCATAATGGTGCTTTATATGAAAAGTCAGGAGGTGAAGGTAAAACATTGTATATGTGTAGTTAAAATCCACTAGATATTTTGGCAGTTCATTGCAGACATACTTTCGTGTAATAAGGAGGGGGACCAGCAGATTCACGTTTCCAGCTGCAGAGCTTTCTTCCTACTGGAAATAAAAACATAATTCTTTGTTTTCACTGTAATAGATTCTAGGTGTAGCAGTGCACCTATGGCAGTTTGCTGCAACTGACAGCATATACAAACAAAAATTCACTTTTGCATAACTCCATTTTAATAATTGTATGACATTATTAAACTTCACAACTTTTCCCAAACTACTATAAGTTTAAGGATCTTTTCTCACTTACTCATCTGAAAATAAAGTGCTCTGATATTAGAAACCGGCATAAATACTTAACTGAAAGTGAGCTGCTGTACATTCATCTTCACCTGACGTATTTGACTTTACAAGACTAAATCAGGTGCAACAGATTTATATAACAAAACCAATGTCAGTTTCTTACATCATTTTTTCAGAGGTAAGATATCGACCCCGTTTTCTTTTTAACTCTATAAATCTCTCTCCATAATTTTCCTTATACCTGCTTTGGTCCTTTGCTCATGCTGAGGCTGCTGACTTCTGAGGTTTAGATTGAGTTTAGCTTTAGCTACTTTTCCTTTGTTAGCTTCTTTAAAATGTCCACGTTCAGGTGATGCAGAGGAGTTAAGCATCGGACTACGTTTGTCTTTATAAATGTTTTTCAGACTCGTCCCTCTGTACTTGAATTTATGTCCTCACAGTGAAGAGTTTCCATGGTGAAGACATGTTAGCTTGTGGATTTAAATGTGCGCACAACTATAGACCAGCTTGTAATCAAACATCTGGGAGGCTGTTTGGCTGGTCATTGGTCTGTACTGAGAATGCTGGAAATCGGTTGATTTAAATCATGGATTGATCGATGCATCTCTAATAAAAAAAAGTCTGCTTTTTTCTGAAAATGGAGAATAAAATAAACACAGCAGGCCATTTCAGAATTTGGCAAGTTAGGAATTCTCAGCAGTCATTAAAAGAACAACAAAGAGGTCTTTCATAATGCTTAAATATTTCAAAAGCCCCTTTGAAACATCCTGATTGGACTGTTGCAAACTTTAGAGCTCTTACAGGAGTGTCACGCAGGTTGCATCGATACAGATTTGCAGTGTCCTCATGAATATGCCTGCTTAAAATTGCCTTAGTCTCTCTAATGTTGTCAATAGCCTTTCTTTATTTTTGCATAGAAACTAGTAAGGATCAATCCAGGGTTGACTTATTGAAAATTTCCTGTAATGGAACTCACTTTGTCCTGCCATCAGGGCTTTTGATTGATGATGGGCTTTTTGTAAGTGGGATGGTGTCTTGTTCAAGGTGCATTTCTGACTCAGTGCAGCTGTTTACTGCCTTAATGTAGCTCTTCACAGTGTATGTAAGAGATTTATCTGTGTATATATAATGTATAAACTTACTAAGTAAATAATTCAGTGAGCTAATGTAAGGTTATTTGTTTTTATTTCTTTTTATTGAGTTCTGAAAGGTGATGACTAACAGTGGCTCCTGTTAAAGTACGTCTCCTGCTTCAGTGCACCCTCTTCACAAAGTCACTTCATCACTAGTGTAACAATAGATACCATTAGGTTCTCATATTGCTCACATTTCTATATAACAGTTTCCATAAAGTACTGAGTTTTATTACCGCTTTGTTTGTCTGTTTTTAAGAATGGTTTTAATATAACTGTTACAAAGGTAATATTTTTGGAAAGCTGCTGAGCTTGTTTGAATAAATGTTATAATAGGGCAAGCTGGAAACTAGAGTTTTTTGGGGGGGAAATAGTGAAATTGATTTATCAGATGATTTTCTTTATGCATCACTGGACACTTTGTTAGTTACACCCTGTTAGTACTGGGTTTGGACCCCGTTTTGGACTCATAGCTGTCTTCGCGGCATCAATCCAGCAGCAATACTCAGATCGGCTGTACAAACCAAGTGCAGTTCACACAGTCCTATGTGAACTGTACCTCAGTTTTATGTTTTTAGCTCGCACTTGGTGTGTGTGGTCTTCTGCTTTTATAGCCCTATGCTTCAAGTTTGATGTGTTGAGCATTCAGAGATGCTCTTCTGCACACCACAGTTGTAACAAGTGGTTATTTGAGCCATCCTATCAGCTTGAAGGATTCGATCTCCTGTGATCTCGGGCATCAACATTTTCTTTTACAGGCCATTCAGACCTCTGTAAACACTAGTGATGGTTGTGGGGAAATACCCCAGTAGATCAGCAGATTCTGAAATAGTTACACCAGCCTGTCTAGCACCAACAACTGTGGAACATTCATAGTCACTTAAATCAGCTTTTTCCTTATACTGATGCTCGCACTGAACCAAAGCAGGTTCTTGACCATGTCTGGATGCCTAAATGCAATGAATTGGTTCCATGTGATAAGCTAATTTGTGTTAATGAGCAGTTGAAGAGATGTACCTAACAAAATTATACTTTGCATACAACATCTTAGTTATATAGATAAGGGTAACTGGTCATTTTTATGAACTTTCCAGCAACCTCTTTGAAAAAATATTAACATAAGGTGAAGACACTGCTTAACTGTGCACCACTGCTACATGTGCAGCAGTGTGGGGAGCATTATAAACAATGGAGTCAGAACCACTCTTAATTTGATTTTTCAATAAGCAAATGAATCGTTTTAAATATGCCATTTAATATTTTGTGAGTACATATGTATGATGTAATTACTACGAGGATACATGAATTTCATTACATTGCCAAAAGATAACGTGGGACGGGGTGCTGAAGTCTCTTGTAAGATAAATCGCTTGTGTTGAGAGATAATGTTCCTGTACTGTTAACACCTGCCAAGGCAGAATCACATCTTCACTCACTATTCGCTGGATCCTGTCTAGACTTACTTCCAAGAAACAAATGTGTTGTTTGACCCGCCGTGTCAACCCCTTGAATTTTTGAGTAACAGATTGACGAGCAGTGCAGCATTGACTCTCGGCTGTTTATGGGCCTGATCAGAGGTGATTGCCTGCTTTGTAACCTTCCCCTGTAAATTAAGGCTTATGGCTCCAATAAATTTTCAAGGGAGCTGGAACTGCTCTGTCAGATGGTGACTTTTTGACATTGTTCTACTCTCATAGTGATAAAGACAACTGCTCTAAATTAGCCTTAGGATATTGACTCCTTAAGTTTAACAGAAGGGCAAATGACAAAGTAGTGGCATGTCTTGAAATGACTTTGCAAAGTGCCAAGATCAGACATACCCTAACTGTGGTGACACTTCTCACAACAAGTGTTGTTTGACATTGTGCATCCTGCTCTCAACTAAGCATGAGACTGCACAATTCTGTGCCTCTTAGGAGGAAGAGAAGTCCTGATGTTGCACGATGCCGCGCTGATAACCATATGGTCCAGCCAGAGAGGTGTTTTGGGACTAGTGTTGTACATACCAAGATTTTGTCCTTCAACACCACTGGTGGATCAGTACAGCTGCGACAAGGACTTGGCAATCTGATGCATCTGCTGCCATAGCACTATCTGTCCTCCCTGTGCCTCTTTGTGCGAGGTCACAACCAGTGAGTGTTCTGGAAAGAGAGTGCATGCATGTCTACAGGGAGTGCAGAATTATTAGGCAAGTTGTATTTTTGAGGAATAATTTTATTATTGAACAACAACCATGTTCTCAATGAACCCAAAAAACTCATTAATATCAAAGCTGAATGTTTTTGGAAGTAGTTTTTAGTTTGTTTTTAGTTTTAGCTATTTTAGGGGGATATCTGTGTGTGCAGGTGACTATTACTGTGCATAATTATTAGGCAACTTAACAAAAAACAAATATATACCCATTTCAGTTATTTATTTTTACCAGTGAAACCAATATAACATCTCCACATTCACAAATATACATTTCTGACATTCAAAAACAAAACAAAAACAAATCAGCGACCAATATAGCCACCTTTCTTTGCAAGGACACTCAAAAGCCTGCCATCCATGGATTCTGTCAGTGTTTTGATCTGTTCACCATCAACATTGCGTGCAGCAGCAACCACAGCCTCCCAGACACTGTTCAGAGAGGTGTACTGTTTTCCCTCCTTGTAAATCTCACATTTGATGATGGACCACAGGTTCTCAATGGGGTTCAGATCAGGTGAACAAGGAGGCCATGTCATTAGTTTTTCTTCTTTTATACCCTTTCTTGCCAGCCACGCTGTGGAGTACTTGGACGCGTGTGATGGAGCATTGTCCTGCATGGAAATCATGTTTTTCTTGAAGGATGCAGACTTCTTCCTGTACCACTGCTTGAAGAAGGTGTCTTCCAGAAACTGGCAGTAGGACTGGGAGTTGAGCTTGACTCCATCCTCAACCCGAAAAGGCCCCACAAGCTCATCTTTGATGATACCAGCCCAAACCAGTACTCCACCTCCACCTTGCTGGCGTCTGAGTCGGACTGGAGCTCTCTGCCCTTTACCAATCCAGCCACGGGCCCATCCATCTGGCCCATCAAGACTCACTCTCATTTCATCAGTCCATAAAACCTTAGAAAAATCAGTCTTGAGATATTTCTTGGCCCAGTCTTGACGTTTCAGCTTGTGTGTCTTGTTCAGTGGTGGTCGTCTTTCAGCCTTTCTTACCTTGGCCATGTCTCTGAGTATTGCACACCTTGTGCTTTTGGGCACTCCAGTGATGTTGCAGCTCTGAAATATGGCCAAACTGGTGGCAAGTGGCATCTTGGCAGCTGCACGCTTGACTTTTCTCAGTTCATGGGCAGTTATTTTGCGCCTTGGTTTTTCCACACGCTTCTTGCGACCCTGTTGACTATTTTGAATGAAACGCTTGATTGTTCGATGATCACGCTTCAGAAGCTTTGCAATTTTGAGACTGCTGCATCCCTCTGCAAGATATCTCACTATTTTTGACTTTTCTGAGCCTGTCAAGTCCTTCTTTTGACTCATTTTGCCAAAGGAAAGGACGTTGCCTAATAATTATGCACACCTGATATACGGTGTTGATGTCATTAGACCACACCCCTTCTCATTACAGAGATGCACATCACCTAATATGCTTAATTGGTAGTAGGCTTTCGAGCCTATACAGCTTGGAGTAAGACAACATGCATGCAGAGGATGGTGTGGACAAAATACTCATTTGCCTAATAATTCTGCACTCCCTGTATTCTGCTCATTTCAGTGTTGCAACTATTCTTGTTCGCTTGTTTGTTTTTTGCGTGTAAATCTCATCAGAATTTAGTGCAGGGAATTCAGCGTATGAACTGTGGTCTTTAGATTTGTTTACCTATTTGCAATTCTTTCATTTATGTTAACTATCTAATAAGGTGCCTTTGATGTGAATCGTTTTTGCAGATACTTATGGAGCAAAGGACCATGTAAGTTTGTTTTTTCTTTTTTTTTTTTTTTTTTGTAGTTCTCAAGGCTCTTTGGCACATACACGTGAATGTGTATCATCTATTTGTTTAATTACACTTCATGTCTTTCAAATCTAATATAACCACAGTACACTGAGCACCGACTCACTTAAGGCATATTTTTTGATTTTGAGATTTTTCTATTTTTGCAATTCCATCAGAACATAAGTGTGTGTAAACCTCCTCTCTTTTACCGTACTTTTCTAGACAAATCTTATTCGCAGTTTACAGCAATAACCTTGTGCACCAATACTTTGGAGTTTTACTTTACTGTGTTAAAGGGAAGAAAATTTAAATGTTGATCAAGTAAGTAAGCAGACAACCCATCAAGATATGGCTAAATGTTTGATGTTTGCTTTTAGCATTAAATAAAAAGCCCTGTTAGGATCCATCTTTTCTACAGTGTATTGCTGTGACATTTTCTGATCACTCGCTGAATGTCAGGACTCTTGCTGCAAGCATGCCAAAAGCAAAATCTTTCTCAGAATAAATGCTTACTCAGTTTAACTTCAGCTTCCCTTTCCTCTGCCTAATTTAAATTTTATAGTTAAGTTATTTTTCCGTGCTTTTGCATCAAATCTAAAATGCAGTTGCACAGGTATAAAGAAGACAAGGTTGAGCTAATAATAGAGTGGTATGGCATTAATACTGTATGACTTTGTGGTTAGTTTGGGGTCATTCCTACCTCCTGGTCATTTGCGTGTTCCTGTCCTGAAGGGAAAACCGGAGACAATTTGTGTGGGCCTGCGATGGTTTGTCAGTGGGCCAAGTTCTTTGAAAGTATGGCTGGAATAAGAAAGGGGACATTTTTACTTTTTGATTTACAGAGGAAATTGTTCCTTCAGTTTTTTTTTCTTCTGCCTCCTCTTACCTTACCTTCATATATTAATATAGAGATCATTATTTATCATTGTCACCACTCCACCTCTCTTTCTCCAGTGTGCCCCACTTCCTTCACTTAGATGCATCCATATGAGAGATCTTGAGTGCTTTTGTATGTAGAGAGGTTTGCTCTGAATACTTTATCCCATCTTGGGCCCATTGCATACAACTTTGTTTGTGCCAGTGTCTAGTCTAGTCACCATTGTGCACAGCAAACCTTGTGTCTATTCTTGTCATCTTTGTGTGTGCATTAAGAATAAGTAGAGCAGTAGTTAGGCTGAAGGACTGTGTAGGATCGTCTCTAGAGTGCTGCTGCTGATAATTACTATAGAGAGTGTGTCTCGAGGGACTGCAGGCCAGCTGCCTGCTTGCCTCCCTGCCTTACTGCCATACTGTCATCCAACACTTGCAGCTTTTTTGTTTTTTTTCCCAGGGCAGCCATGCAGTACTCAGATTATTTCTCTTCCTTTCAAGATGTCAGCAGTATCATGACTTTCATGTCTGAGTGCAGGATTAGAAATAGCTGAAACCATAACTGTTTCAATGATTAGTCTGAAAGGAATTTTAAAGTAGTGATATCTTTATATGGTTCACAGTATCTATTGTTAAGGTGGTAAGTATATCTGTATTCTGAGTTGCAGCATCTGGGGAACTGGCTAGTATAAAAGGTTTTGCAATACTGTAATTCCCATTTGACACTTTTCTTTAAGCCTTACTGTTTTCCTGTTACTCAACTTTGAAATACCAGAGTTTATGCAATAGCCTTGCATAAATATTAGCCTTACTGAATGACAGTTAACTAAAATGTTCCTGTACTTTAAGATCTGTCAGTGATCGAATGTACCGTCCTCTCTGTTTAAATATTTAAAAAAAGAAAAAAAAAGAAGTAGTAGTAGCGTAGGTTGGGCAGTTAATTGATGTTTCTTTTTTAATTAAAACAAAGTAAATTGAAAATGAAATGAAAACAATAATTAAGAAACGGTAATTGCAACACTGTGATAAAGATTGTTGTGCAGCATTTCCTTTGCAGTCACGCTGTTGTGTATCCTTGTGTTGTAAATCCATCACACTTCTTTTACAGTGGTACATTTTTGTTGCTCCCCAACACCCAAACTTGGTGTTATATTTAAAGTTCAAGAAAATCCAGTGCAAAATTTCCATGAATTACTTATGTTCACTTTCATAGCATTTCTTTTGGTTCTCACCCATGTTACTCAGAGAACCAGGGTTATATTGATGACCTCAATTTTCCAGATTCGGCAACTAAATAAGCATCAAATAAACATGATTTAAATATTGACCTGCAAAATTTTAAATAAGACTTCAGCATTAATCAGCAGCCCTTACTTGAGGATTTTATGCCAAGGCACAGTGACCTCGTTATGGGTGTGCATGTTTGCTCAACACCATCCTACGTTACTTCACTATGTGGATTTTTACATTAATTTGTCTCCCATTTTTATATTGTTATCAGCAGTAGTAAGAGCACATCTTTGATAGAGACTATTTGTCTGTGGATCTGCGACACAGTAAAATGTGCCTCAGGTTTCTTTCCATTCACTGGTGTTTTGCCCAAGGTAACTGTCAGTGCCTGGAGGGCCACCTCAATCCCTACCTGACTTTCCCAGTATGCAGGGGTTGTTATTTTAGGAAGTCTGGATATCTTCTTCACCCTCGCTCACCCTTTCTGTGGGTGACAGTGAAGCCTTATTAGTTTGAATTTATTTAACTTTCCTAAGTAGTTTTTCTAGACCACAACAGTGTTTCTAATAATATATGCATAAGTCAAAGATAGTTGAAGATGCCTCCTGTGGAGGAGAATAAACACTGACGCTTTGGGTTTTTTATTTTCGTTTTTCAGATTAAGTGGACAAAAAGTAATTGACATGGTAACTGTTAATGAAAATAGTCACTGGTACAGACACTCAAACAATTAGTATGCTGTTTTATGATGCTGATGTATTTGTGGATGACTCTTAACCTCTGTAAAAATGAAAACTCAAGTTGCAATAATACACTGCAGACTAATACATGAAATTGTTTCATGCACAAACTTGCACTTGTGTAGTTGAGGTTGACTACACACTGGCATTACTGATGAGCATAAGAGCTTGGATACTTTGCAAGTATCTGTATACATACCATCTGACCATACTGTGATGCGTCTTAGGTCACTCGGATCAAAGCATTTAGCTGTCTGGTTAATACGTGTTGATGTGATCTGATGATACTTCCTATTAAGGTGTTTAACCTGGCCCTGGGAAGGGTCCCATTTGCCACTTTCTTTTAAGCCCATTATAGAGTAAAAGATTGACAGATGGAGTTATTCATTTAGGCAGCAGAGCTGATCCTCCTGGGGCAAACAGTTGGGTGGCAACGGAAGTGGATGTTTTAAGAGAGAGGGCCCTGCAGGTACCTGACAGCAGTCAAGTGAGTCGGCAAAACAGAGGAAACGTGTTTTGCAGGTTGGTTTGTTAAGGCTGTGTGAGATTTTCCGCTAAAGTGGACATAAAGGAGTGAGCGACAGGCAGAAAAAAAGAGTAAAGTTTTAAAGTCATACACGTCAGCCAAGTTTTTGGCCAATACCACACAGTACAGTTAATTTCCTGCCCTTCCTTTGAACCCCATCCACGCACTGTGAAAGAATGACATTATCAGAATGTGCTGCATTAGAGGGATATGGGCAATAGACTTGGAAGCATATATGTGTACAGTACAAGCTGTAATAGCTAAAACATATAAATAGTGTAGTATTACAAACAGTACTGCAGAGGTGACCTGCACATGCCCCTGTTTAGTGTAGGCCAGTATATATCAGTGTGCGCTGCTCTCCAAGAAAACAACCTATTTTGGCTGTAATGAAGTCTCTCGACAGGCTCTCACAAGAGCTGGAATGGAGAAAGCATGCTAATAGTGTGCTGTGGCACAGAAAGGATTGGTTTTGGCACGAATTGTGGATTACTGGTCTTGCAGTTTTGTTTTCAGTCGAGGTCCACCGATGATTGTAGATTGAAAAGGTTTAACTTGGCTATTGCCTATTTAAGGGACCATGTCAAGATCATTATCCTTTAATCACTAATAACCATTAAGTGTTAGTCAGGGTTACATTTTACTTCCTCTATCAGTAAATGGTTGAAAGAACATCTCTCTATTTCAATTCCCTCACTCTTGTGTGTTCCCCCTTCGTGAATGATGGAGTGACTGATGACTTTAAAAAACACAGAGTGGCCTTTTCACGCCCCATGAACCGCTGAATCAAATTGCAGCCTAAAAATGCGGACACAGTCCATGTGCGTGCGCTCAAGTGAACAAAAAATGGCTGCTATTGTTGCCTGTTTGGTCCCTACTGTAAGAAGCTTTCAAAAATGTAGTTTCTGTTCCTCTGTCTTTATTCCTCTTGAATTCAAACTACATTATTCATTCACTGCGCACGGGTTTCACGCTGTTTGCAAGTGTGGGCAAAAAACATATAAACATGTTTTCTTGCTTGCAAACATTTTTACCATAATCTGAAGAGGTCGAAATAGTTAAACAGGACTTAATACGCAGAAGAACATAATTCTGTCATGTTTTTTTTTTAACCACAACAAAAATCCTTAGTCTGTTTATAAAAAAGTCTATAAATAATTTGTTAGATCAGACTTATGTCATAAACTTTAGACAAAATGGCATTGTGGTTTTTTTTTTTTTTTTTTTTTTCTTGCCATGAGTCATCGAGAAATCGACAATGCTTCCTTAAGCACAGTTCCTGGTTTGTAGCATTTGACATTGTTGCATTGATCTTTTGACAGTCTGTTACTAACAGAGTTTCAATAGTACACAAAAGCTGTGGATTATAGACTGTTTTACAGTGTCACAAGTGATCATTGTCTTCTACATTTTAGATTACTTATGTGGCTCTTATGCTCATGCAGGTGTCCCTGAATAACTAATGTATTGTCTAACAGCATCCCATCTCAGTTTAACTCGACTGAGTCAGCAATAACATATTGTGTTGCAGTCCTAATGTTATCCTGATGTAAGTTTAATCTTTACCGGGTAGACAAATAGAAATACTGAAGCATACTTTCTGTGCCGGCCGTGATTTAGTTCATAGTTCTTGTTTTTCCTTTACTTTAATGGAGTTTCTCTTCTTAATGACTCCCCAAAGACCTTTGCTGTGAAAACATTTGCATCCAGGCTCACATACAAGCCTGCTGGTGCAGAGGGATTCTAACTCTAACACAGTCTATGTCTCACTGTCGCATTAAAAAGCCAATTTCTTTTTAACAGCAACAACAGCTGGAGCTGACAGGACCAGTGTCTTGCTGATGGAGCAAACGGCTCCTTAGCTGTCCTGCAGTTTAAGCCCAAATGCCTGCCTCATGACAGGAAAAGAGAGCGTAAGATAGTTGGAGAGGAGGAGGGTAGTGAGGAGAGGAGTAGAAGATATATCCTATACATGCTATGTGTTGTTAGACATGTTTTGGTATTGTTTAATGTAAAGAAAACACAGCAGAGTAGACAGGCTTGGTGGTGTTAAGGTGAGGGAAAAAACTGCCATTGTTAGATGTGGTGGGAGCCTTTGAAATGGATACCTATTTGCACTATTAACTTTGTTTCATTTACACTTTTACTCTTTCTACCTCGATCTTTCATCTAGTGCACCTGGTTGAGTCCGAGGAGATGGCTGAATCTACAGGAGTACCAGAGCAAGAAGCTGATGCAAGAGAGTGGCGTAGCTGTCCAGCGCTTCTATGTGGCTGACACAGCTTCTGAGGCACTGGAGGCTGCAAAGAGACTCAGTAAGTAGAGGACACACATACACAGAGACATGTGATTCACTTATGTCAGCAGCTGCAATACGTTGTTGTTTAATATTGGTTTGTACCAGTGCTCATTCGTGGATTTCACTGATACATTACTTGAAGCTGTGTGTTCAATGATTATTTGGGATCTGTCACAGTTTTTCACATTTAATGAAAAGCAGGTTTAAGGTCAGTCTCAAATAAACTGGTGAGTCTGTGTTATAGTGGTCAGAATTGTGTTATTTCCAATTATTTTCATGCAGTATAGATTCAGCAACTGCACTTGACTGTATTGCATTTGTAGCTCTCTTTTAAACACAGATGTAGTGAGGCATAAGCTAATTCCTAATTATTCTCTTACTGTAGTTTTAATGAGTTAGTATAATGGTAAACGGTAATTGTATTGCTGTACCCAGTAAAACCTTAACGGTCCTATTTGTGCCGCATGGCTCTTTGGCCCTGCTACCGAATGTGCAAATGGCTGTGTTTGCAATTTAACAAGGGTCGAAGTTTTATCATGTTAAATTCCATCTTTGCTGTTTGCGTACGTGTGGGAGCTTGTGTTTTTGTGGTAGTGCCTGCTCAGTTTTTCATCACGGCATTCATCCATACTAATTTGTTTCGCAACCTCTCATATTAAGTTTCATATATAAGTGTCAAGCTTTTATGTTTGGGTGTGTGTGTGTGTTGTATAAAATTCAACTTGCTGCCTCACACAGTCATACAATGCTACGTAAGGTAGTGGCCAAAATTGTGATTTTTCTGTTTTTGTACTTGTGGTACAAATTTTCACAGATGCATTGTAAGCACAGTGTTAAGCACACATACATATGTGTGTGAACCTACATCTGTCCTCTACCTTCCCTGTTCTACTTTCCTTTCACACACCAAATTGTCCAACACGTATAGTGTGTATTTCCACCCCCAGCTTTATATTTTATTCAGTGTCCTCTCTAGCTACAGCAGCAGCTTTCTGATAGTGCCTCCAGGTTGGTTGTCAGCCAGTGAGGTACCACTCTTACTGCTGCCTTTGGGCTCAAGCGCCTGGGGCGCTGCTTTCAGTGGCCCTGGTTAAGATGCTGGCAAAGATAAACTGAATAGGGGGAAGAGAATATATATTTTCATGACAGTATCTAGAATATATTGCTTGGTAGGGGATGAAATGGAGAGTCAGAAAACTTGGACAGAAAAGTTCGAAGGGTAAAATGTAATTTTTCTGCACTTACATAGCTTATTTTACACATACCTGAATTTTAAGGCCATGTTTTTCTTGTTCACTCATTAACAAACACATTAAAACACAAATGGCAGCGTTCACCTGCCATCAGGAACAACTTGGGGTACACTCTGTTGCTAGCTCTGCCATTAGTTTACATTCCACACTACCACCTAAATTACAGCACAACAGTGGAATGGACAGTCTAATGAAACCGTCAGACAGCCTTAAAGGCTTGCGTGCTCTCAATTCAGACAGCATTTGTCCATTGACAGTACATGCACTCACCAACCATTCACATATTCAGGTTTTCTTTGTCATGCAAATACTGAAAGGTGATTTAAGTGAGTTTCAATGTGGCATGGTTGTAAGTGCCACATTAGTTAATGGGCTGGTCCGCGTATTTCAGGAACTGCTGAGCTACTGGGATTTTTCCGCACAACCATCTCTTGCATTTCATAGAGAATGGTCTTTAAAAGAAGAAATATCCAGTGAGCAGCATTTCTCTGGAGAAAAATGACTTGTTCATGTCAGCAGTCAGAGGAGAATGACCAGAGTGCTTCGAGCTGACAGGAAGGAAACAAAGAATCACTGGTTAGAACTAGAGATGGACCGATCCGATATTACGTATCGGTATCGGTCCGATACTGACGTAAATTACTGGATCGGATATCGGAGGGAAATAAAAAATGTAATCCGATCCATTAAATATCAAAAAAGCACCTCACAAAACTTGCTACACGGCGTAACTCAGCTCATAACCGTAGCATGTCGGAGCAGTGTGCTCACGTGATAGAGCGGCTGTGTGTATTTGTAGCCTCGCTAGCAATCCAGCATTTCATCTCCGAGGAAGTTATCCCAGAGAGAAGTAAAGCAAGTGTGTAAGTTCATCTCTGAATGTTTGTAAAGCATTCCCGCGTTAAGCTTAACAACCGATATATGGAGCGACTGCCTCTTCTCTCTCTCTCCCTCTCCTGCTGCTACTTCAATCATGAAACTGATCAATGATCAGCTGATCGGCTTTTCTGTCGCGAGTCCGTCTCTCTTGTTTGTTTTTGGCCCACTTTGCACCAGAAAGAGGAAACCAGCGGCTGAACAACAGCAGCACTTTTAAGCTTGATAAGCTGTTGTTAAAATTTATTTAATATTACTTTCTACACCAGGATCCTTTTTCTACGCAGCTGACGGCTGGTAACTGTGCAGGGGCGGATCTAGCAAAGTTTAGCCAGGGGGGCGATTGGGCATTAACAGGGAAAAGGGGGCACAAAGACATACTTTTCTTTCTTATTCTCATTTAAAATGTCTAGCTTTTAATAAATAATTATCTGAATCTTACACCCAAAGTTTTAATCTGATGTCAAATGTATAGAAGTCCATTACTGTATATAGTAACTATTAAGTCTAATATACCCTAGTAAGCTATAGTACTTTTTCCTTTGGGAAGGTACCATCTGTGCAGTCTGCAATTCTGTAGAAGAAAGATGTTGACTCTATTTAATTATTCTTGAAAAATAATTGATTTCTGTGCATTTTTTTTTAACACCGCATCAAATTAAAGTTGATTATGTCGATTAAGCATCACGAGGTGGAGGGTGGTTCCCTATTTTTTTTTTTGCTGGGAGTTTTAGAACCCTATTAGTTAGGTTGCTTACTCTTTAAAATACCAGAATAGGGAGGATGGGGTAGGTTTAAGTTTATTAGATTATATCATATTATATATGATTATATGATGAAATATTTTGGGTGCAGTGTATTTTTTGCATACAGGTATAACAGAATAGCTTTAGTTTTTTTTGTTTTTTTTTTTTAACTTGAGTATGAACTTATACAAAAAGCAGCAAGATATTAAAAAAGTTTTATTGATTAAAAAACACACTATATTGGATTCATATCGGTATCGGCAGATATCCAAATTTATGATATCGGTATCGGTATCGGACATAAAAAAGTGGTATCGTGCTATCTCTAGTTAGAACCAAGGTATGCAGAAGACCGTCTCTGAAAGAAAAACATTATAGAACCTTGAAGAAGATGGGCTACAGCAGCAGAAGACCACACCGGGTGGCACTCTTGTCAGCTAAGAACATGAAGATGACCTGCACTGACTCATTAAAGTTAGAGAGAAGATTGGAAAAAACATTGCCTGGCTTGATTCTTGATATCTGCTGCAGCATTTGGGCGTGGCAGCAGCTCAGGAGGTAGAGCAGGTCATCTACTGATTTGAAGGTTGGTGGTTTGATGCCAAACATCCTTGGGCAAGATACTAACCCCAAGTTGCCCTCTGATGCATCCATCTGAGTATGAATGTGTGCCAATGTTAGTTAGAGAGCACTTAAAGCAGGGGTGGGCAACTCCAGGCCTCAAGGGTTGATGTCCTGCAGGTTTTAGATCTCACCCTGGGTCAACACACCTGAATCAAGTGATTAGTTCATTATCAGGCCTCTGGAGAACTACAAGACATGTTGAGGAGGTAATTTAGCCATTTAAATCAGCTGTGTTGGATCAAGGACACATCTAAAACCTGCAGGACACCGGCCCTTGAGGCCTGGAGTTCTCCCACCCCTGACTTAACGCATAGAAGAAAATGCTGGTGTGAGTAGGTTAATGTGACATGTTGTATAAAGCGCTTTGAGCGCTCCAGGAGAGTAGAAAAGCGCTATATAAGAATCAGTCCATTTACAAATTACATTTGGATTGTGGTCATATGGCATATACAATTTCCATCCTGCCATCATCAATTAAAGTGCTAATAGTGGGGAAATGGGTTTGGGAAATTATCTTGGTGGACTCTTAGTATCAGTTTAGCATTGTGGCCTCCACAGTCACCAGTTCTCAATTTCATGTAGTTTTATTGATCTTATTTCTTATCATATTATAAACAAATCGCATGAGCGGTCACAAAATTATGAGCTGAAAATTGGTAGGAACACATTCAAATTACAGCTCCCGCAGCTGACTGGGACCTTTTTTATGTTACTAATGCATTTCCAGTGTCCCTGACAACAAATATGTTAACCCAAGTTTTTGCAGTAATTTCAAGTCAGCTTGGTTAACCAATCCCTTGCTTCCCATAGTCCCTCAGAGCAGCTTTGCCCTAATATCTCTATTCATGCACTGGGCTTTGGTTGGTCCTTATCTGTGTGTGTCTTGCACTTTTTGTGCCCTTTGACTACTGCTGGCTCGCTAATAAAGCATGCAAGTGAGCATCCACATATGGTTCATTTCATCAGACACACACTGACTTTGTCTGGGCCATTTTAGGTCATACATAAATGTGTTAGAAAGTAAAAAAGACAGAGATTAATAGTCTTTAGTTGAGATTTGTGGTGCTGATATACAAGCCGAGGCTGTGCCAAGCTTTGTGTCTGAGGGTGTGATGGGAAGGCAGGGAATGGAGCCAGCCTAGGATGAAGATCTATTTCATGGCTCTCCACTGTAGAGGACACATGGTATGGCTCTCTACAAAAGATATGGATGTTTGGGGTATCTGAGCTGATCAGAGTGACTCACACGGATTTCGGTATTGAGGCGATGTCCTGCTGTGAACCCCTGGTGTACACACAATTGAATGAACTCATCAAACATTGAAGCACGGGCACAGATGAATGACATTCACGGAGTAGGCTTGCTTCTATGAGCACACAAACACTCAAACATTCACACCAACTAGTACACTCCTCTCTGCTCTCCTCTCTTAACCATGAAGTGGTTAAATTGGCAGTTCAGTCACAGCAATGTTACACAGGAAAAAAAAAAACTCTCATTCCTCTCATGGACTGTGGAGTGGTCCAGCTCTGGTAAGGTGGGCACAGACTGATTTGTTCTATTGCTGCTGAGGACAAACAGATTTTATCCTTCTCTATCAAAGCATTAAAAACATGTATCTGGAGCAGACTTTTAATTTGCTTTAACTTGAATGACACTCTTAGGGGAGAGTTTGCATTGCGTCAGATGGGTGATTCGCTACCAGGTAATGGCTCATAGAAAGTAGAGTTTGATTTCTTTAGTGTTGTACTGGGTGAGTCCTGCAGGGAGCTTTTGTGATGGCTGGTCCACTGGGACACTGAAAAGGTTACCACACTAACTGCTGCTGTCGGTCTAAAACCAGTGACCCACATCCACTATTCACATTCACAAGCTACTAATTTTTGTATTTTTTGTGTGTATATGCATGTACAGATTACAGTTTACATCTACAAATTACACTTTTCCATCTAAGTATTTCTTAATCTAAGCTTAATATGTAAATACTTTAAATGAAAGTTAGAGTTTGTACCATATTGCCTGATAATGCCTGATTTGGAACAGATTGTTTTCTTTAGGTAGATTTTCATCACCATAACCCAAAATTTTTAATATGCAAGTAGGAAATCAATCCTGTCATTTGAAGACTGCATCGTCTCAGATGCTGTGCCTGGAGCGACCCCCTGCTTGGGCTTACAGCAACCTGATGCTCGTATTCCCACAGGGATCACTTTGAGCTTCCACCTTCCACATCTGTTCTTTTTGTTCCTTCAGCTCCTGGTACTTCTCCATGTTCTCATGCTCCTTCTTGGGATTACCACATCTATCACAGCTAACGTTTTTTTGCTTGTCAGCCACCACCATGTCACCGTGGAACTGCTTAAAGTTGAATTCCTGCAGGATCTTAGCTCTGCTGTTCTCAAGCAGTTTTGCTTGTATGTTCCGTGTGAAATTTGGTACGTTTTGCCTATATTGGACAGAGATCTTTTTGTACACTATCCTTGCTATATAACCGATCAGCTGCAGACCAGTTTTATTTTATATCTCCTTGAGTTTATTCAGATAAAGTGCATAACACGATCTTGTTACAATGGAATGTTCTCCTGGGAAACTTTGCGCCCTGGCATTCATGTGGATGTTAGTTTGACACATACTGCTTACCTAAGCATTGTGCAGACAAAGCACAGCACACTATAGCAATGACACTTTCCATAGGGACCCCAAGTAGGACAGCGTGGCCTGCCTCAGAGTGTCACAGGCTCACAATTGTGTACAAAGCCCAAGGTGTTGACCCAGCTTTCAAACTCATCAGAGCCACCTTTAATCCAAAATTTACAGTGCAGGCCAGAGATGATTCCTATCTAGGAGCCACAACCCAGCAGTTCACTGGACCTAAAAGATCTTTGGGCAACATCCTATGCCAGAAACAGCGCACCCCAGATATCCTGTGTCCATGCCAAACAGGGCAAAGTGGTTTTAGTGAAATTAAAACCTAACTAGAAGGACCGGTGCCGTCTTAAAAGCAAGCAATCCTACTTAATATAAACACCATTGCTATTTTTTGTTCTGCATACTGAACTTTATAAAGACAGTTTAAAGAAATAACTTTTTAGTGCATTTTTGAAAGCGCTCTTTCTTATCTGCTAAGGCCTAAAACTTTCACAAATGCTTTGTTTGAGATGTCATAGTAACTGCAGTAATGAATATAGATTTTGTGTTTGCCTTCGAAGCAGATTTGCACGGCCATGCACACAAATATACAAACACACATACCTGTGCCCTGCTACTGCCAAAGAGAATATGATTATGCAGTCCACTTTGTGTGTCGCCACCCGCCTGACAGATGCATCTGCAGAGCAAATCTTGATGGATTTTCAGTCTGAATTCTAAATCAAAACCACATTTTCCCTCTCTTTTCTTGGTACGAGAGCCCTTCATGTCTGCCATTTCCTCTGCCTCCCACAGAACTCATTCATTGACAGAGCAGTGATGGGAAAAAACATCGGTCTGGATTCTTATCTTAACCGCATGTTGAGCCTGTGTGATGAATGGGAGCAACATATACTTGTGTATATGTACAGCTTATATCAGATGGTAAAGTGTTCTCTTTTAGCATTGTCATCTTCCTGACTTTCCTTTCAGAAATTGTGCTGCAGTCATATTCTCTGCATCCTTCATTTTTCCCTTTCTTGTTTTCAGTTTTATACTTTAATCTTTTCGTACTCCTCGCTCACCTCAGTCTCCCTCTGCTGCTCTCTTCCTCTCTTTGTGCTTAGCACAGCCTCACTGCCAGAATGACAATTAACAGAGGAAGGAAATATTTTAATTTATTTTTTTTCCCACTGCTATGAATATTCAGTGTAAACAGTTTTTATGCATGGCTGTCAAATCTCATGTGTGCTTATTAAAAGGATGGTTGGTTTGATATGTTGGCTTACTGAATAATAGCAAGCTACCTTGACATTAGCCAACCCTTTGATGAGGCAGGTTTATGTGTGTGTTTATGCAGTTTTGCAAATTTGGTTATTCTTGTATATTTTGTGATGTTGCTGGATAGGAGAGGGAACGAGAGCTCTATGGGATGTTCCCAGCTCACAAACACATTTATATTGGTTTCCACTTTTTCCCCCTCTGAAGTTGAGGTACTTTAAAAGCACTCAGATTGTCGGATGACATAGACGTCAATCTCAGAATAAAAACGTGTGTGTGTGTGTGTGTGTGTGTGTGGATGGGAGGGGGTTATTCTATATATAGTGGTTTATGTTCTTAGAAGTGAAAGAGGCTCTTTTGTTGGTTAGGATCTATTGTACTCAAGGGAAAGAAGCTCATATTGTTTTTTGTGCGTATTGTATCAATAAAACTAGCTTCCATACATTTTGTTGAACTTTGAAGTGAACAAAAAACCCAATATAAATAACAGCTAAATAACAACCTAATTACGGCTGCATACAATAGTTACAGGGGCTGTAAAAGCCAAAAATTCTGTCAGATGTGGAAATTTGCAAAAGTCTTAAGCCACCCCTCATTTTTAAAAAGTATTTTGTTAGGAAGATATTTTTTTTAAATTGTTCTTTGGGAATCACCTTGTTGGTGCTGGTACTGTTTTTATGCTTGTCAAACTGTGCTGTTTTTGGCTTTTTTTTTTTTTTTCTAGATTCATGGCAAATGGGAACAAAATGGGAACAAATTTTTTTTGTGATAGGCTGCTAGTATCAAAATGCCTAAAGCTACCATTTGTAATTGGTTCCCTCCTTGGTTGTGAGTTATATGTAGATGCAACACTGGTTAGTCTCTCGAGTTAAGTACCTTTTTTAATTTTATGCTGATAAATCAGTGTTGATGGCTTAACAAACAGAGAAAAGCATCTCTCTGAAATAGTCAGATACAAGAACTGGACTGATAATTAGTGAAAAAGGAGCCAATATGTTGGTTCCTTACAAGTGAAATATAAAGAAATGAGCTGTGACTCAAGACTTTTACACAGTAGTATAGGGCTGTTCGATGTAACGATATATATTGGATAACGATATAAAAACGTCTATCGTTTCATTTTACGCTATCGTTTGTTTCGTGGTGTCGCAAAATAAACTGTTTACGGCAATATTTTTTTTCATCGTTTTGATGGTCACTGTAGTGGCTATATTAATTTCTTAAAGTTCTCTATTTCTCTTATATGTAATATAACCACACTACGGACGGACAAGCGCCTGTTTTTATGTGTTGTCGTTAGCAACAACGACGGTAAAACCATCGCGTGTCCGCTTGTTTATTTTCCATATAAACCTTTCACAATAAAGCTCAAGATCCTGTTGAGACTTTTCAAAATAAACTGAATCACGTGAAAGATGCAGAGTATTTACGGATGAGAAGTAAAAAAGAGCCGTCAGGTGCTAAAAAATAAACCTTGGACTCAAACGTTAGAACAGGCTTTTCCCCGCAGCATGCCGTGTAATAAATACTCACAAAGAAAACAGCGGCCGTTACAACTTATGTCTAAAAATGTATAGTTTCATGCATCGGTTAAAACACTCGACTCCAGCTACATGACGCCCAACTGAAAACACTTCACGCAAGTCGAGCTGCCCAAGATTCACAGAATTTACAGAAAAAGTTAAATTTTTGTGATTTATATCGTTATCGGGACGATAGATGTTTTATATCGGGATATGAGATTTTGGTCATATCGCACAGCCCTACAGTAGTATATATAAAATACTATATTTTTATCACATGCATGACAACATGATCATAATTCGGTCATGGGAAAAAATAAAAAAAAGTGTCCCGCTGTATTTCCAGTTCACTCCTTACTTGAATGATCTTTAAACCTTAAAGCTTTCATCAGACTGTCATGCTCTAACCAAACCTTAACCGCCACATCTCCGTATCTCAAGTTTCCATACGCAGCATAACCTCATCAAAGCTCAACCTATATTTACGGTATGTTGAACCAACACTTTCTGTACTCTTCATATGAAATATGCTTAGTGTAGTGAATTCAGAAACTGTGCTTCTATCAGATGCAGTAAATGAATTAAATGTAGGTTATATGCTTGTTTAGATGATTGGTGTTTGTATGTATAATGTTGCTCCAGCAGCCAGTTTCTGATATAATCACTGCAACCATCCTAGTTTTGTGTGACTGGTTTTGAACTGTCTCTTTTTTTGTATCAGATATGCATTTGATTTTTAGTACATGCTCCATCCGTTCAACATTGGGAGAATAACAGCATGAATGAGCATTTTGTTTTTCATCCATTTTTCGTGGAATCTGGATTTTCAGGGTCGACTGAGTACTTTGTGAGTGCTTAGGTGATTTCCTGCACAGCAAGTTTAGCATTTTCTTTTTCAAGTTTTCTTCAACAAAATTGGAACAAAAAAATAAATCAGTTCTTTCCATTTCTGAACTACCTGGCTCCTGTAATTGTTGCTTGCAGGTGTATTATTTATATTTGTCTTTCTTCATAATTCAGCAAAATGTGGAAATTCAACAAGAGTATATTTGACAGAGGTAAAGCACCGCTTTAGGCAAAGCACCGCTTTTGTGTAGATGCCAAAATATATGTGGGAAAGGCTAAACTGCCAGTCTTACAAGGGTATGACATAACACACACATACACTTTTGCTGGTGATGCGAATGGTTCCACTTCCTCTGGCAGGGTGCAGAGAAACATTTACACCTCCGACCGAGCCTGGCGCTGCTGTATGAGATCATCTAGAGGGTACCATATGCCTCTACACCAACTCCACACACGGCCTAGCCAGTGCCATCTGTCATGAAAATGCACTTTTCCACCATGGGCATCACCACAAGTCGTTTTGAGGAGTTCCTTATCCAACCATGACGCACCTCACCTGAGTCCTCCCTCACGCTCCCCTCCGATCTGTCTAGAGTGGCCTGTGCTGTGCTTTCTCTGTTTATTTTTTTGTTCTTATTTTTATTTAATATTAAATAATTGGGGTGTTTGTCGATCATTATAGCTGCTTGAACATCTTGTTTTATTGTAGCTTTATTTCTTAATGAACATGGGACACCGTTGCATTGGATTAATACAAAAGAGTGAGCATGAGGCATTCTTAAAATTTCCTATTACATCAGATTTGTTTTTTTCCTAATGAATAATGCAAGTAAAAATGTGTGTTGGTTGAATCTTAGTGAAAAATAATTTAACAGCAATTATTGTATGTGTAAAAGTTCAGTTACTGTTCAATTATAAAGTGCCAGAACTGCATAAAGTCATTGGGGCTAAACTGACTGGCTAGAACTTTGTTGTGAAGGTCAAGATTTCTTATTCAGCTGATCACACCTTCATAGCTGATAAATTGTATGACTCGTCAGACTTGGTGGTAACACTCGGCAGCCGTGTGCTGTTCACACTGAGGATCTAAAAATGAAGCAAACAGATCAGGCTCGTGTGGTTTCTATTTTTTTCCAAAACTTCACACCTTCCTGACATTTCACCAGGCTTAATGCTCCGCTATGGTACTTTGTAGTGTAGCTGGGGATATGACTAATTACTCGATTCAGTGGTTAAACTAGGTAGCTTTTGGCTAGAAATACTAGTCTGTCAAACTAGTGCCATTACACAGCTTTTTTTTTTTTTTTCTCTTCAGTGAGGCAGTAAATGTTACATTATAGCAGACTCCACTGATGAAAGTCAGTATTTTTGTTTGCAAAAGTCAGAAAATGGAGCACCGACTTTTCTAAGTGTTAAAAATTACTGCTTTAGTCAGCAAAGCCTGGCAGGTTGGAAATGAGGTCTTTCTTTTTCAGTATGTTATTTACTTAAGTAGCAGTGTTTCTTGCACAAATAGGTACATTTAACAGTCATCAGAGGGAAACCCAACCTGCCAACTCGTCTCAGAAATGAACATCTGCTGTAAATGGCACTATATGAAGCAATATTTGTAAGCAAGGTCTGGATGAGTCAAAATTGAGTACTTTGGCCATGATCACCAAAGGTGTGATTAGAGTAAATATGGTTTACAATTTTATGAAAAGAAAAGCTTGAAGAATTAAAGTGAACATTCTTGACTTTAAGCCTCTAAGGCAGCTACTGTAGTGGCAGAGGAAACATTGCACGGATAGAGGGAAGACGGCATTTGTTTAAAGAGCAGTAAATACTGGATGCAAATGTCATGCAGTCAGAGGATGAAGTAAAGGCCTGAATGGAGAATCACCCTGAGAAGTTATGAGTGGAAACATTTTGGATTCAGCACCACAGATCGAAAGGGTGTGGATGGAGGAAAGACAGTTTGCTCTTTTGTATAAAGGCAACTGTCTTGCATTGACACAACCATAATAATATATCCAACACTGCATCTTAGCTTGTCGTTGAATTGAATTAGTGGAAATTATACTAAATGAAATGAATTCTACATCTTAAGTAGTTTAAAATTAGGTTACATGAGATGCATTCAAATGAAGTGAAATACATTTCATTATCTTTTCTTTAATTCAAACTTGGATTGGCACTCGCATTCATTTTTCATTCAACTGTGTTTTTTTTTTCTTCCTTTTTTGGATTTCAACCAGAGAAATGAATAGAAATCTGCACATATTGCTGACTTCTTGAAAGCTTTTGCTTGGCAGCTACTACACCTGACCTGCATGAAACAGAATGTGAACTAACAGATTTTATATCCATAAATATACATTAAGCAAAAATGGTGAAAATTGAATTGATGAACAAACTGCTATGCATGTAATTGAATCTAACCCACTGTACAAACGTGAGCTTTGATTGACTTGGTATCATATATGTATTGTAGGACTTGACAATCAGAAATATGTTGAAACCTTGTCGTGGGCTTTGAGTATTTATATGGCACATTAGCGTTACTCATGCTTCAGTTCACTTGAGCTCTTTTATGCCTTTGTGTCCCAAAACTTGTGCAGTTATAGAGCCATTATCTGAATAATACTCAGCCTAAATTGCATGTTTTATTAAGGCTATTCCATGATTCATTGAGCAGTGAATTTGTAAGAAGCAACGCAGTGATATTTTCTCTCTGTTGCTTTCCCTTTTTGAGTGTGTGTGTGTGTGTGTGTGTGCGTGTGCGTGTTCTCTCCAGTTCAGATCCAATTTTTGCCTACCTTGATTTGGATAGCAGTGCTGTGTAAGACCTGGGTCTTTTGTCATGAAATTCTATTATACTCAGCTCTGTGCGTGATAACTCTCCCATTCTATCAGTGACAAATGTTGGGACATATCTTGCACTTCAATAGAGGGTTGAAAACAGGGGGAAAAGTACTGTACACATCGTGTGCGCATGGGGCCCTTCTTCCTTTTCAGCGAGGGACAGACAAATATTTTACTGTCAAACATGGTTAAAACACGGAAAATGGCCAGACCTCTCCTCGCTGTGCACCTCCTCCCTTCTCATTCACACTGTCCCCACTGGAGCTGCTTCATGCACTTCAACATTTCAAGCGCCTTTTAAGACCACTTTCATCTTCCCCCTTCAGAAAATGAGGCAGAGTCTCTGGTGAAAAGCGCTGACAGTAGCAGTTAGCGTTGAGTAGTGTTGGCTCAACCACAGCTCTTTTTCTTCTGTCTTTGTCTGAAGTATTGAGAGATGAGACGACCCTCTCAGAAGTTGGTCTGTGTGACTGTGTAGACCAGCTGGAGCCCTCGTTGCGTCCTCTCCTCGTTGGTCTGCTGGACAGAGGACACCGAAGCAGCTGCTCATCTATCAAGCCACTTGATGTTACAACGGGTTCTCGCACTTCATGAGAATATGCAGCCTGAGCCTCTGAATTTTGCACTTGTGTCGCTGCCATCTTTGTGCTCTCGCTGCCAGCAATTTCCATCAGAGTCTTTGTCATTTCCACCTCTACTGTTTCCAGTGTAAACATTATGTGGTGAGTGGAGCTGTGCTGAGATTGGGTCTGTTTGGTGTCAACCATTCAGATGGGTGAGCTTGTGGATCACTGTGCGGAGAACAAACACACGGGGGAAGATGTATTTGCTAGCTCACTACCTCATTTTTGACATATAAGCCTATATATGAAAGAGCTGTTTAAGTGGTTCATGTCTTGAGTCTGTGGCTTCCAGATAGACATTCTTTTGAACACACCACTATCTTTTGGATATTTTATGTTTGCTGACCAACAGTGCATACTTAGTAGTACTCGGTCTTTGTGTTGACTGCACAGTGTAGTGTATAGTTTGCAGTAAAAACATGATTGGAGAATCCGTCAGGTCATTGGCTGCAGCTGCTAAGAGACTAATATGAAATATTTGTGCCCAAATGATAAGAAACTGACAAATTTGTAGCTGTTAGCTGTAATTTGGCATGCCTCAGCCTTTTCTCCAATTTCCCTCAAGAATAACTTCTTGATTGCCATCCTACCACTGAGACCATTTCTGATGAGGGTTAAGGGCAAGTCTTTCAGATACAATTCATCCTTTGTCTTCCACTTGTCCAGTTTCCTCAATATTTTTTAAGAACGCACTGCACACCATGCTGAGATGTGCCACATGTTTGGGTAATAGCACTTTGGAAATCACCGTGCTGTTCCAAAAATATTTTATGCCTGTCAGACTGTTATCTTTGGCAGTTTTCCTAGATTCAAATAATAAAATGAGAACAAATTGTGTTTTGGCAAGAGGCTTAAGTGCCTAAAGATACAATTTAAAATGGGTTCTTTGCTAAATTGTCTGTTATGTGTAGAGACAATACTGGTTCATCCCATTTAGAACTTCTAAATGGGATGAGTTACATAGCTCTTAAATTGTGATTGTGAAGTCAAAACAGCATTGGAGTTTCTTATGTATTGAAACCACACAGTGCGCTGTTGCCTTCTTCTTCTTTAGTCACTCTTTTCAGCCTTGTAATGTCTTTGCTTCTTTTTGTTGTCTCTCCTTATTTCTTTCTAAATAGAACTATCCAGTTATATATGTTATATATTATATACGTGTGAAAGTGTCTTGTTTCTTTTCTTCTACAATATGTGTTGACTTTATTCATATTTAAGTCGTAAGTGTATTATAGTATGAGTGTGTTTTGAGTGTTTTGAGACGTACAGTGCAAATAAAGCAACTTTTTTTTTTTTTTTTACTGTACATTTGTTTATTTTTCTTTCCCATATGAGTTTTCTTTTTCATTTGTCCCTTACTTCAGGCTGTTGTTGCTCACTCCTACTCGCAGCTCCTCCTATTTTTAGTATTTCCTAAACACCCCCTCAAAATGTGCCCAGACCTTCTGTAAAATCATCATAGATGGTACCCATTTGCCAGTTTAATCACATCGGAGGGGATAAGTAAACAAAAGCAGGTTGTTAGCTGGAGCCAACTGCAGATATCTGCGTCTCACCGTCTCACTCACTGCAGGGCTCCTGCTGATGGACTGAACAGCTCTCGCCCCTCCATAGTGCTGCTCTGTCACACAGGAAGACAGATGTTAGCCTGCAGTTTTTCACTACCTGCCAAGATAACACGCATAGCACGCAATGAGGAGAGAAAGTGGGGGTGGGGAGGGGTGCAGGGGGGGGCGGGTGTGAAACAAAAGGTTATTAACACAGACACAGCGACCTGCCGACTTGGAGACGAAGCAGAAAACCACCCGTAGGCAGCATGATAGCTGTGAAGACACATGTGCATAAAAATGTCGAGAATTTTCAAGCACAATATGAGCGTTCCAAAATAAACAAGCAGATGCACATTAGGGACCTGTTGTTATCCATTACATTAGCTGGCTCTTAGGTCTTGCGTTGGTTTTAAAAAGGGGAAAAAAAGCAATGCATCTGAAATTGTCTTAACAGCTGTAAATAGGCTTTGCAGGGTAAAGCAGCCTGTCTCTCAAAGAGCTGATTTCTGTAAGCAGCTTAGTGTTTCCACCTCCTCATTACGCACCACAACCTTTTCATGTTGTGGGTGAGATGTGGAATTATTCTTCACACGTCTTCTCTATCGTATTAGGATGATACTAATGTGCCAGTAGAAGTGAGCGTGCCGCCTATCGTTTGTTGTCAGGGCACATCGGGTAAACATGGGGCACCTGGTCATGCCGGAGTTGAAAGTAGTTCGAGCAGATACAGAAATTGTGGAGTAAAATGTGCAAACTCGGCTGTGCTTCGTTGTAGTGAGCTCCAGCCATTAGGTACGTTTCATTAGTCATCAGTGGAATTGGCATTGCGTTCCTCCTGCCCACTAATGCAGCAGCAGATGTCTGTAGATTTTCGAGTTTTTCTCTGCAGTTGTTAATGCTGAAGTGAAGAAATTGTATCAGTCAATAAAAGGGCCTCTCAGCTAGTTAAACTTTTTTATTTTTTATTTTTTTACTCTTTTTCTTTTTTTTCTGGCGATCTTGTCTTTAACCAGTTGATTTTTTTTTTTTTTTTTTGTTAACTGTTTCCCGATGAGCCTCGATACAAGTAAATGTCTTCACACTGGTTTTCGCTCCGAGACGAATGATTCGCCCTGCAGATATCTCCATGGTCATTTAGCACCCATTGCTCCACAACACCATTATCATTATGATCACCCTTCTGCTTGCATGGCAATTAAAAAAAAAAAAAAAGACTGAGAGGAGACCAGGGGCATCTCAAGTTGTCATTAGAGGTGCTGTCCTGTGTCTGAAATTCAGGTGGACTTGTTCTCTAATGAGGACTCAGCTGTCATGCAAGCCGTGACTTGAGGAGTGTCACAAAGAGGTGCCATTGTTGGTCAGGGAAACTGATATTCTTTTTCCACTGAGTAGCACCGAGATACATCATTAGATGCAGAGACACATGGACACTGGGCTTAACCAGACAAGACAGTGACATGATAATTATTTATTTAGTTGTAGCAAACAAAGAGGATAAATGTTGCAGTCTTTGGCTATTTTGGTGTTCAAATCTGTTTGTTAGAGTCTTGTTAGGCCCATATATCTGGTTGAACTGACGTGCCAGTAGCAAGAGGGCTTTTGCCAAGCGCGCTTATGATTTATAAATGTTGGTTGACTTTTCAACCTCAACTGAACAGGCAACATATTCTGCTTAAAGAATTTCAAGACCATTATATGTCAAGGTAGATGCAAAACAGAGAGATTTTATTTTCCTGTCTCTCCTTTTGGTTCACTTGCCATCGCTGCATGAATAGAAAACCATTTAATGTCTGACCTTTTCACAGTCTGGTAGAATTGGGGGAAAAAAAGGTAAAAGTTTAGAGAAAGCGGAACTTTTTCCAAGATAATGTCAGCTTTATCTGCTGCTCTTACAGCCCCATCTTCTAAAAATCTGTATTCCTTTGTTAAAAACAATGATTTTACTGTATTCGATTAGAAATTTGATGGCGCAAAGAAAAATTGTCGAATACTGAAACTGGGAAATTTCATTGTTATTTGACTAGCGTGCTGATTTTAAAGTGTTAGCCCTGTAAGAGACAGGCTGCCCCGGGTGTATCCCAGCCCTGAATGGGATAAGCAGGGATGGATGGATGCATGCCGACCAGTTTATAAAAATCTTTTGCCGTTAACAAGTTATTTATGAGCACAGCTTAAAAAAACAAAAAAAAGTTTGATGATTTGTCTCTGTGTTGTTGTTTTTAAATTAAATTTAGGCTTTAAATGATTCACAAATGATTTCCTTTTCTTTTTATTTACATTTTACATCGCATTCCAGCATTTCTGGAAATGGGAGTCGTAAATGAAATCATTATACAAGCAGTCATTAAACATGACCCGCTCTGTGCACTTGCCCTAATGGTGCCTAAGTGTAATTAAAATAAAATGTGTTGATAAGGCTATTACACTAAGCATTTTACAGAACTAAGCGCTGGCCCTAAATTTGCCTTTTAATACACATGAAAGGTAAAAACCCGGCGCACATATTCACTGTTGTGCTTAAACAATTAGTGAAGCTTATTAGATGGTTTCTTTGTTTCGGATCATTAGTTTCCTGTGTTGCCTATGGCGCTGTAGTAGATTATGAGTCCATTTTCACAATATTACTGATACATAGTTGTGACACAGCCAAAAATCACTGCGGCAAAGTGACTCATAAACTAGAGTCGACAGAGTCACTAGCTTTCTTGACATCAATATGCAGCTGACAGCATAATTGAAGTTATTTAAAGGTACACTATGTGCTTCTAGATGGATGCAAATGGAGGTGCAGATTGTTTTGTTTTTTTCTCCTACTTATCGTAAAATAGCTCTATACTGGGAAAGTATAATTGTGCCTACGCTACTTGTTTTAATGATCCTGTAGACTGACATTTCCGGCCTCTTTTTTTTTTTTTTCTTCTAAAGAACAGATTCCACCTGTTCGACAGCAATCAGCACTGTCTGGCATCATAATCGAGCACAGATGTTGAGGGTTTGACTGCGTTTCTTTTTATTTTTTTTATTTACTGTCTTTCCTCTGGTGTTGATGGTTTTTATCCATAGGAAGGCTGAGACTCAGACTGGCTGTGTTTGATTGTAGCTGTTCGTGGCTTGTGTTTGTTTTCTCCTTACTCCCAAGAGTTTGATTAGTCTTCCCCATTTAGCCGCCGCATTACTTTCATTACAGCACACGAGTGTCGGGGAGGGCCACCCTGATCTTTTTCTCTCTCCTTGCAGATGGTAGCCTCATCTTACTCTCTCCGGATTGGCGCATAGCCCGCATCTGTCCCTTACCAGGCAGCATTCCCCCTCATGGCGCAGCCTCGAAGGCTTAATTAAATATCAGACCAAAGCTAACTGTGCTGTTGGCCGCTCATGAGCTACATGCAGAGGGAGGAGGGTGGGGGAAGAGAATAGCCTTTCAAAGTGCACAGAAAGAACGGGGTGAAAGAGACACAAACTGCAGAAGTAACGTCCTCTTTGCCAGCTGCCTTCACTGGCAAGCGGACTGGGAGTTGATTTGCTCTCATTACTGGGAAATAAGTAAAGCCTGAGGATGATGACCGCATTACTCAAATTGCATACGATGTTGTGCAATGTTAATCTCCTTCCGTGTGTCCCCAAGAAATGGAAAATAAATGAAGATGAAAATCTAGCTCCATTTCTTCACAGAGGGCCATGCATGATACAAATGGAAGCAGTTAGCTGATTATGAAACACTGTCTCCCTCCGACTAAGAAGAGGATTCTCGTTCAGCTGATAAGCAAACTAATATCAGTCTGAGGAGGTATTTTTTTAATTATTGTGGCTGGATAACAGAAAGAGATTATTCACTTAGCCAGTACTGTAAAGAAAACGTACAACAAAGCAACGTAATCAGAACATAGAAAATCTTCCTGTGATAAAACACCCACCTGTGTCACCTTTCAGATGTTTAGAGCTAAATATTGCATTTTTTCCCACTGTGTGAACATCTTGAGCGGTGACTCATCAGCAGCGCTTGCTGGTGTCTTTATTGATTAACTTCAGACACGTGCCCTTGTTTCTGCTTTTTCTTTACAGTTTGACATAAGAAAACTTTGACTTGTTTCAGATTTGTTTTACATTTTATTACTCCTTTTCCATCCTGTCCTCACACTGCTCTCATTATGGACCAACCTTTTTCTCTCAGTGTTAGAAGCCATCTCTTGTCTGCCATACTACCAGCTAATGGTCACACTGCTCTTTCACTCTGATCTTTAAGGACATTGTTATAATTTCCATGCATTTCAACTGAGATTGATGTTTCAGTGTTAAACAGCATTATTTGTAAGATTCTACATGGTGTGTGTGTGTGTGTGTGTGTGAGAGAGAGACCGAGGGAGATGGGAAGAGGCAAGTGCGTCCTTTTTAATCATGCTGTCTTTGTGATTGGTAATACTCACAGTTTATCACATTATATCTGCTTCTTCTGTTTTTCCTCTAAAGTTTTCTCTCATTATCAGCACATTACAGCTTCTGTGGCTATTCATAAATGCTGAAATTGCTTGTATATCTTATTGTGTGCAGATTGGCTTCACTTACTAGTGCAGCAAGAATGAACACATGCCTTGTTCTCACACCATTACCTTCCTTAACATGTCACACACCCTTTTCTTCTTCTTCTTCTACTATATATTTTAGTGTACTTGCTATGACGTCTTATCTTAGTTCTTTACCTTTCTTCACACCTCAATGATGCAACCTCCCTGCTGGGCCACATCCTTGTTCTTTAACTTGCTTCTTTTTTCTATATATTATTTCTTCTTTTTAAAGCAAAAGTCATTTCCTCTGTGCTGTCCCTCTCCGCTGCACATGCCCGCAGGACATGCTTTCTCATCTTGCTTTGAACTCTTTTTAATTTTGTGCAGTAGCAGTTTTTTATTAACATATTTATTCATTTATAACTGCTCTCAAATCCTTTTGCATACGAGCTCACCTTTCATTCTCTCTCCATCTCTTCATGCTTCCGCTTCAACTCTCCCCTCAGCCTTTAACTGTCCTCGCAGAACGGGCCTCACTAATGCAGTGTTAGTTTAATCCCTGTCACCCTGTCCGAGCCTGTATTCCCTGGGTCCCCCCCCTTTCTTTTTTTTTTTTTTTTTTTTTTTTTTTGGTTCTCCTTTTCTTTTTAAACTACAGCAACAGTGAACATGGAAAACATTTTTAGCCCCTCCAGCTTCACCAGGTCCTCGATCTATTCCACCCTTCCCTTAGACGTCAAGAGTTTTTATTTTTTTTAAATGCCATCAAGGGAGGAGCCAAGGTCAAGGTGTCTTCTTAACCACGTTTCAACGCCCCCTTCACCCACTTCCCAACGTGCTGGCAGCCACCTGTCAAAGGTTGAACTCTCCCCACCTAGATAATAATAACCTAACTGTAGACCATCTTTCATCAAGTGTCTCTGATCCATTTGAATAGTGCGGGATTGTGGGTAAGATGCGGAAGAGAGAGCTCAGAGACCACCTCCTGATGCGACTGCTTGGAAGGTGGCAGTGACAGCGAAGGGGATGCTGGGTGGTTAAGTAATTAGGGCAAGGTCATGTTTCCAAACTTCCAAGACTTCCAATGCTTTACCAAGTTTTTATTTTCCTTCTTCCTTATGTGGATCTTTTAATTCTTAAATTTATTATAATGGCAATCACCCCAGAAATGGTAATCTTCTGTCAGTGTGTCCACCACTTTAGCTTATATGTCTTTTGAAATTCAATCACCTGAAATTTGTAGACATTTCTGTTCTTCAGAAGCTCTCCTGTACTGTTTAGCAAAGCCACCAGAATTTTGACTTCTTTGGGAAAGTAGTTCTACTAATACTCTGATAACTCCAAAATGATCATCACAGTTATTTTGATCAGTACTGAGATCGCAGTTAGTGGCTCTACATTGTGTAGTGCTTTATACTTCCGCCCAACAGCAGAAGCTCCCTGGTTAAAATCCCAGCAGGAGACACAAATTCCAGGGAGGTTTTATCAGGAAGGGCGTCTAATGTTAAATAAATAAATATCTGCTAAATCAAATGTGAAGCTACCAGCTGTGGCGACCCCTTTTTGAATAAGAGAGCAGCTGAAAGGAGCTTTATTGACATTATGATTAAGCATGGAGCTAAGTGACAAAAATGCTTTGTAAGTATAACACTGCTTTTTCATCCAGGTTGTGTTCCTGCTAATGTCCCTTCATATTGTTCGTATTTACCATTTTCAGCAGCTGAGGCAGATGTTTTTTTTTTTTTTTTAAATTAGTTTAGTATTTCTTTGACCTTTAAGCTAACACCAGCATCAGGTCAGAGGTTTTTATTTTCCTTTGCTTTTTATTTATTTAAAAAATGCATTTAAGAGATCCAGTTTACCTCAGTGAGTGAACAGGTGATCATATGCCACAAGGCTATAGTGCAGCAGCCCAGGTTCAAGCTGACCTGTGTCTCCTTCTCTCTCCTCTGTCTTCCCACTTTTCTGTCTGTTTTCACTGCTGTACTATCAAATAAAGGTTAAAATGCCCCCCAAAAAACTTTAAAAGATGCATTTATGCTGTTGACAAGTTAAACCACCTGTACTTTTTCTTTAAAAAAACATTAATTAGACTTAAGGGTCCATTGATAAAACTGGTATGTTCTTTACTGGACTATAAACAGATGAATGTCTCATTGGGAGCCCTTAGATCTGGAATGCACTATAATTGGTGTTTAAGGAAGTCTTATCTGAAATGTATATGAAATGATGTTGTCCATGAGTCCTGTTGGGTTGGTGGGAAGGTTAAGACACATCACTGTCTGAGCCAAGTAGAATAACATTAGGTTACAAAAGATATTTATTTTCCACCATCCGGCTGTCTGTAGACTTAATAGAGTTAACTTTGTGATGCATTACAACAGGACCTTAGTATAAACTAAAGTCAAAGTCTTGCAGATGATCACTCTGCTAAGGAATGTTAGCCAGCCTTCTGTTTTCTTCCTCCCTCCTTCCTTCCTTCAATCATATGGACAAATAATTGACAGGCTCAAGGGTGCGTTCAAGGGCATGAGCTTATATCTTAAGTGCTCCGTCTGACTATCTCTTCTCCTCCTTTTGTCTCGTTCCCTCTCTCTCTCTCTGTCTGTCTCACTCTGTTGTTCAGATGCCAAAGAGATCGTGCTGAAAGCTCAGATTCTGGCCGGGGGCAGAGGCAAGGGTGTGTTCGACAGCGGCCTTAAAGGTGGAGTGCACTTAACGAAGGAGTAAGTATGCCCCTACGTGCATTTCACACTGTGAGTTACTGTAGGAAATAGATTGATGTTATTTTCTCCAACAACAGCGGCTTTTACAGCGAGGAGGCTCAAAGAGCTTTCTGAAGATGCTCCCTAGGCACAAAGACACAGTCAGGATTACTCGGGCTGCAAATAAACATTTTTCTTTCTTCCACTGTCTCGTTTTCGAACAACTACCCTCAATTAAATGTTGAAAAAGGGGCTTTAAGGTCGACTGAAGCATTACCCACCCCATTTTCAGTTTCCCCGCTCGGGTTTATTGGGTTTTGTGCTACTATTTTGTTCCTGCTCAGAGTTGCGAAGTGTGATGGATGTATTTCTTCAATGAGGGCTCACTCTGAAATCTTATGCATTTTTCAAAAGGCTAAACAAATCTTAAAAGAGCTTTACTTTGCTCAGGAACTGCATTTCCCTCCACCAAGTTTCCCCCGTATAAAATACATAAATAAATAAGAAAAATGCTGTCTTCTTAGTAAAGGTAGCTACAACTTGCTGCCACCGCAAAGGCAGAAAGGTGATTTATGACAATTGTCCCAAGCATGTATCATCATCACCCTACTTCGGGGTTCGGAAAGGCCGGAAACTTTTTCAAAGTGAGATACAGTGAAGTTCATCGTCCCCAGACAGTGACATGAGTGCACAGTTCACCTTCCTCTCATCTATCAAAGGATGAGTACAACCCCGAGCTTCATTTGTATTCACTTGCAAAAGCAGAGCAGGCTAACAGAAGCAGCCTCAGCATGCGTGCCGCTTTTAAATGGAGAGAAAATGTGGAGTTTGATTCACAGCAATGTGCACGTGTACCCAAAAGCTGTCCTTCATCAGAATATTTTGGACTAATACCGAGAAAGTGCTGAGACATATTTCTTTTCAACCGAACAAAGTTATTGAGAGGGGAAGAAATGCGCTTTCATCTGTAGACCCCTCCTGCTTTTTCCACCTTTATTTTAGAAGTCTTTTTTTATTTTTTGGCTTCATGATAAAGATTTATTTCAAAGAAGTGATATTGTTTGACCTACAACCTCTGTCCTTTAGCCCTGCTGTCGTTGGTGAGCTGGCCAATAAGATGCTGGGTTTCAACCTGACTACTAAGCAGACACCAAAAGAGGGAGTGAAAGTGAAAACGGTGAGCCACTGCAGAGACCCTCACTATATTTTCTTCCCTTTTTTTACCTCATTTCAAGTCATTTTGAGTCCAGTAATTAATTTCTGTCATATTAATATCAGTTTTGTTGTTGTTGTTTTGTGCTCAGTTTTAATAGTAGCTAGCCCCTGATGTTTACTGTTGGGTTGCACTAGCTGGTGTTATGGCTCATTGCATAAATTGAACAGAACCCACTGTGAATTTAAAGTGTCTGGTAAACAACTGTTTCTGTGCGCCACTAACAAGCAGGAATACTATTTTCTCTGCTCGCATGCTGCATGTCGTACCCCCTGAAAACAGACGTTTTCCAGGTGATGAAGCCGTCTCAGTCTGTGGCTTGTTTGTGTGTCCTGCTGCCTTCCTCTTTGTCTCTCCTCATCTCTGTTTCTGTTTCCCCTGTAAAGTTTACGTTGAATCAAATGAGCATCACACATCATTTTTATTGACGGCGGCTACAGAAAATTCAACAAGCTCAGAGTTAACTCGCTGTCTGAGGCAGAAGGCAAAGGCGGATAAAAGACACAAACATATGGCCAAAACCTGGATTAGATCTGAGTGAGAAGAGAAGTGAAAACCAATTGGACATCTATAATCATTGTCTTACCAAGAAAATCTCACACAGCACAGAAATCTGACGTGGCAAAGAGCCGCCTAACGGCTCGAGTACAATAACGGTGTAGTCAGAACCCGGCGTTTCCGATGACAGCCAGAGCTCAGCTGTCAACCTTCCAATGGGAGCACACACCAACGCTCAACCCGTCCTACAACACAGATAAGGGGCAGCACTCGTGTATCTGTGTGGATTTTCACTCTCATAGCTCTGAATGAGAGATGAGGAAACGAGGCGGGACAGATGAGCGAGGCAGAGAAAGATAGAAATAGACTGTGGAGAAAAGAATATGTTTAGTTTGAGAGAAGAAACTGGTATAAGTCAAATGACAGGCAACTTAAAAGGTTGTTTGAGTGAATGGGGAAAACAACTTTCGGACAAGAAGATAGGAGCGCTGTCCGTTAACACGGAGCGCAGAAAAGCCGATCTATCCTCATTCACTGGGCGATAAGGTGGAAGCAGAACATAAGGGCTGTGCATGTTCAAACAAACACCCCTTCTACCAAACCTGCGCCCCATTAACCACCACAGAACTGATAGTTTCCTGTCAAGTCTTTTTTTCAAATGGGCTTCTTGCTTGCTTCCTCCTGCCTCTCTTTCTGAATGAACACACAATTCCTTTCTATTTGCCTCTGTTTCTTTTATTCATAACAGATGACATTTCCTCAGAGCTGTTGCACGTAGATTGGCACAATCTCTGCACTCTGCTTATTTTCTTGTTTTGTACAGCTAGTTGTAAATGCGTTACTTTTAAAAGATAAAGTTAAACGTAAAACATTTTCGGAGTTTTTGTAAATACTGGTCGGAATAAAGGGGAACACAAATGACTTTTTTCCCTTTTTTCCCCCTTAATAATAATGTTTTCTTAGTGATGTCAGATCAGTAACATAGCTACCTTCTTCTATCCAGCCCCTCTGTTTTTGCTTTGCAATGTGCAGGTGATGGTTGCTGAGGCCCTGGATATTACCAGGGAGACATATTTTGCCATCCTAATGGACCGCTCCTTCAATGGTCCTGTCATGGTAGGAAGCCCTCAGGGAGGTATGGATATCGAGGAGGTGGCTGCCAGCACCCCAGAACTCATCTTTAAGGTATAACATTTCTGCTTTTCAGTCATTTCTAAGTTGTCAGTGATTACCAGCTACAAGAATAAGAAAGAGGGGGGAAAAAAACTTGAGAGCAGTCCAAAATTTAACTTCCTTGAATTAGACATCTTACCATGATGCTTGTTCTTTACTGGCACAGTGGAGCTCTTTATAATCCCCTCACCATCTTACTTTAAAACTGATAAAGGTTTTTGTGGGGGGGGTGTTGAAATCATACCGAGTTTCCAGATGGAAGCTGAGATCTGTTCGCACACACACAGCAGAAGCTGACACTGGAGCTTAACATGTGCAAACACACACAGCCTTCGATGTTTTCTTTGCCATTAATGAGATTTTATTTACAGCTTCTCGACAGCACGGCCTCATCGTCGTTAACAGATGTAACCTTGAAGCGTTTACAGATGGCTACCTCCAAAGGTTATATACGTGTATCTTATTTGGCTAATGTGCGGTGTGAAACATCAAGCTGAGACAATTACGTTACATTAACTTCACCAAAGACTTTAGAGTCTAAATGAGAAATGCGGGGTTTTACTATCAAACAAAATGATTAAAATAGTTATTGTCCAGCTGTGTTTGGTGCTACAGACGGTCTGTACAGATGGATGAGATGTCACCAATAGGTGAAGCAGTAATGATGTTGTAACTAGGAGATGGGCAGTGAAGATTAGGCTGCTGAAGTCATGTTTCCTCCCAGATGAAATGCAAACACTTGGGTTTTGCTGAAGGATGATGGTGTCAAAGTGAGCACCATTCAAGTTGATTTTTTTAAAAATAAAAACCTAATTTCCACATTGATACATGAAATTATCATTACTATGAGATTCATAATAAACTGAATCTGCTTCACTACAGTTTGATTTTGCACTTCCACATCTAACCAGCACTTGGAACACAGACGTGCCTCCACAGGAGCGTGCACACAGGTTCATGCCTGGACTTTTGCACTGCTTTGAAATGGATGAGTCTGCGGAGCAGTGACACTGATCCATCATCATCAAAGGAGAGAAAACAGGAGGATATATTAGGCTGCCAGGCTGACTTTTTGTCCTCCTTTATCCTGGAGCTTAATTTGACTGCAGTGTCTTTATATATGGTCTCCTTAACTTTTTGTTTCCCCGCGGGGGTTTCTGTCAGTGAAGAACGTGCATAGGAATAGTTGGTGAAGAGTGCAGAAGAAACAGGTGAGATATTTTAAATGGAAAAAAACTGTAGGTCTGAGGTAAATAAGTAAAGAGCCAGCAAGTCTTATTTATATATGTTCAGCTTCTAATCAGCCACCGTTTCTCTCTGAACCATGTGCTTTTTTGGGCTCACACACTCTGCTTTATGGAGGATGGATAACCTCCTCTGCCAACAATGATGCTATCAGTCATCAGCAGTGCTAAAGGGGGAGGATAGAACGATTTGAATATGGAGCCAATTACCCAATCCTAATAAACACACATGCCCAGAACTTCCCACAGATCAGTCGATGCATTATGCATAAATTACCTGCATGTTATAAAAACCCAGTGGAATGTGGGTAAAGGATCTAAAAGGATAGATCTGGATCACTTTCTTTAACTTTGCAAACTGGCATTGGTCTTGGTGATGGATATGCTCCCTGAAATTTTATTATGTTACGCCATGTTACTGTACTCCTGCTTTGTGCAAGCTATAACTCTGGTGTCTGATTCTGCTTTTGTACAGTTTACGTATTTTGTGGTCTAAAAAGGAAAATGAATGACATGGTTTAGGAAAGGAACAGTTCGTATATGTGCAGATGCTCCACTAGTACCTCAGGGACTGCTTCAGCTACTACAAATAAGCACTCATTAATAAGATAATCATAAGCATTTATAAAAAGTTGAGCCAACAAACATTAGCTGATGAGTGTGATGAGCACTTTTAGATATATTTTTGGGAGGTGTTGTGATCATCTTCATAGACAGCCTATTGCTGTTAGAGAGTTGGTCCATTCTGTGTATAATTATCAGAAATATATTGCATAGTTTATTTAGGATATAGCCTAATGTTTACTTCTTGTCTTCATTTGTTTGTCTTCCTCTGTCTTGCATATTCTCTACAAATCTACCAGGAAGCCATAGATATCTTTGAAGGTGTGAGAGACGACCAGGCACTTCGCATGGCAGCTAATTTGGGTTTCAAAGGAGCTCTGCAGAGACAGGTAATGGGCCCATGGAAGGCTTTAAAGTCACAAAGAAGGATCAGTGATTCTGACATTCATATATATGTAGGCAGGCAGATGCTTGCCCATTCATAAATAGGCCATACTTTGGCTATTATTAGTTTTCCAGAGGCAAGTTGTGAAGTGTCATTATACTATGCTGACTTGCCAGGTGGTTTGTTGTCATACTTGGCAGTGAGGCACAGCACTGTGCCAGGCTTAGGGAGCTTACAGTACTAACGATATCATTATTTGGTAGAACATGGCACACACTGATTTTGTGAGTGAATCATGCGTTAGCCACTAAAACTAATCTCAGTGGGCCAGTTATGATTTTGAGGACAGCGAAACAAACATTTTCTCACCTCTCCCCAAAGTTTTGAGTCATGTTCAGGCATTTGCTCTGAAAATAAAGCTGAGGAAGAACAGCACAGCAGTAGGCCAAGCTCACAGTCTGAATAAAAATGTGTGCTCGGTTAAGATTACTTTAGATCTTTCTTTTTTTTTTTTTTTTTTGCCTCTTAGTCTTAAACCCTATTTTTATGGCAAAATTTCAAGTATTTATTTCTGGGCAAATTTACACAAAGCCACACGTTTTGATTTTTATTCAGATTTTCTATGTGTTTCACATTTCCCGTCACGAGCACTGGAAAAAACAGTTAACTTCTGGTTTGTGTGATTGCTATTGTTAGCAAATCCATGCAGGCTGTTGCCCATATACAGTATAAAAAAAGGCTGAATTGTGTTTGTGGGTTAACAGCACCTTGCCAGGGAGGTGACAGGTGTGTTTACAGTGTCTGTGAGCTATGAAAGGCTTCACAGTGAGGGCCTAAAGCCACTCAGCAGACAGACTTTCAGCCTTGCATGCCATGTCAAGAATGTAAGCCGACGTCACAGCTTTGTGCTGGAAAAGGACAGAAAATCTGCAAGTCGTGTTTCCATCACTGCAGATTGAAGGCAGAGCCGATAAATACCCAGAAACGCCGTCAAGCAGACTAGAGTCATTTGACCGATAATAAATGCAGCTGTACCCTTTCCCGCTGTAGAGAAAAGTCAGATGTTTGTCCAGTATAAAAAGGGCTTAATTTGTTTTCTTTTGCACAAGCTCTGACTGGCATGAGAAATCAGATAACTCAAATTCTAGCACATAGAATAATGAAATACATAAATTACAAAAAAATCAAATCTGCCTTTGTGAAGCAAACTTGATTTGATGACATTTTTATTGCATCCTTTTTTATGGCCTGTTTTTGCTGGATACTGAAAGGAAATTGATTTTAAACAGGGAGAAATAGAAAATTATTGGTTAATTGTGTGCATTGTTAGTGCGCTTCTCCGTGGTTGCTGTTTGTCAGTTGCCAAGCTGTTTAATTCAGAGATAATTACAGCATTTCTAAAATACCTTTACTGTTTTGAAGGAGCTGTGTGATGACGGGAGCTTTGTGCAGAT
This sequence comes from Perissodus microlepis, assembly GCF_051167445.1. Lineage (NCBI taxonomy): Eukaryota > Metazoa > Chordata > Actinopteri > Cichliformes > Cichlidae > Perissodus > Perissodus microlepis. Next base: position 10,403,685 of record NC_140465.1, read on the forward strand.
ACAATTTTTTGCGCGTCTGTCTGCACTGTCAGACTGGCTTTGTCACTAAAGAAGCAAAACTATAGAGAATTAAAAAGAGGTTCCTTTTAAAAGGAGGATTTCATTGATAATGTTTAAGTACAGTAGTTTTTAATATCCCGTATTCTCACTGACAACATTTGTTGTCCACATTGTAAATATCAGTTGTTTTAAATGCAAAAGGCACATTAGAAAAACAGGTATGCATCGATATGTGTAATCAAGTGAAAGGTGTGCTAACACCAGGTAATTTAACTTTGCCTTCCTTACACATTAATGCCATAAAAAGACACGGTGATGTTGAAGGTGATTTGCCATGTTTTATGTAGCCTGTGTGGGAGGCTGAGCAGCCTTGTCAGGGCTGACTACTCAGAGCCGAACCATCAGGTAATTACTGTCCTCTGTGGACCTCACAGGCAGCAGATCAGATTAAGAGGCTCTATGATCTGTTCCTGAAAGTCGACGCCACTCAAGTTGAAGTCAATCCTCTCGGAGAGACTCCCGAAGGACAAGGTACTTTGTATCATTTTTTAAAAACATACTTGTCTGTATGTTTGTGTGTTTCATGTGTGTCTTTGGATGTGTGCCGTCCTGCTGTCTGTAATTTCTATTAAACATTTTAAACGCAGAACTCAGCATCACGATGCTGCCACATATTAATCACCGACTGCGAGACAGAGGCAGCACTTCGCTCCTCTGGTCTAAATGCATTTCAGAATGTGAAGTGTACTGTAATTGCAACACACTGACATCAGCTTCTTGTCAGCATGACTTTGTCTGGATCAAAATCCAAATGGCTTCAGGGAGCAGAGCTTTCCATATTCACAGCATGTTCATGTTTGTTGATGTTTCCTAGTTGCTGATGATTAACTGAAGGCATATAATCTATCATCAGCAAGTAATGAGGGACTACAAATAGCAGCAGCGGCAGCTTCAGATGCAGCCTTTTAATTTATGGTCGGCGAAGATTAACCACTTTGAGATGTTCTGTGAAAATCTTATGGGCTCTGAGTGGAGCATTAATGAAATAAAGTAAAGTATCATAATTAAAAATATATTGACATAGGTAACTTTGCATGACCGTTTGTAGTTTTTGAATTGATCAGCGTTTATTTCATATTTATTATTTTCATATTTATTTCATATTTTGCATGCGCACAAGATGTTCTGTGTAATCCCAGCAAATCATTTTAGGAAAGCTAACAACAAATAATGCTGTTTATATTTATAAATATATCAACTATAAATGTTAAGATGTCCAAAATAATAGGAAGAAATGGTAGTTCCCAAGTTAAAAACTTTGCATTGGGGAATGCCCCTAAAGCACTTTAAAAACCACAAAAACAAACAACAATTATTTAATTTATCATACTGTTCACTTGTTCTATTCTCAAAGGAATTATTTTCTATAATTGTGTCGTTGTAAACTGGCCTTATTCCAAATGCATGTGCTCAGCCAAAAGTACTTAACTTGGAATATGTCTGTAAGTGTCTCTGAATGGATGAAAGGGAGATTATTAAAAGGTTGAGCAATTATCATCTTCACTCGACAATGTTTATTGGAGTGAAGCTTAGCCTATTACACGCTCAGTCTATTGAAATTAACTTTCAGTAATTATATTCAAGATAAATTTATTGTGTCGTCAAGCAATAAATATTGTCTCTTAACTCTTTGTACTTCGTGTATAAATGATCAGATGAGACACATGAGCCAAATGAGGAACTGTAAAATAGTAATGCTAAATTTTCTAAGAAACAAGCAATGATTAAGGTGTTGGCCTTGATCAACATGTCTGACTTTGTGCTGCTGCAGAAGTAGTTAATAAAAAGATGGGATATTTCAATCATTGAAAAGTGTCTTAGATTAGTAATTTAGAAGTACAGTCTTAAGTCCCCCCTTATTTCTTTATATTTTGCTAGGACAATGGAAAAAGGGGTGCAGTGATTTACTGAAACACGCAAACATCCATGGAAATACAATATATAAGGCAAAGAGAGAGTTAATAAAATTCTACTGAGCTTAAAACTCAACATTTGGTAAGACCAACTTTATCTTGAGCACAGCCTGAACTCTCTAAGCAAACCTTTGTTGGCATTTCCTGAAGTAATTCTCAGAAATAGATCTCAAAGCTTCTTGAAGGACATTCAAAGCTCTTCTTTGGATGTTGGCTGCCTGTTCAGTTCAGCAATGTTGCTGATTGGACTCCGGGGACAGTGACTGTTGTGTCTGAGTGATGGTGTTTCACTGTGTGTTTTCTCTATCCAGGTATATTTTTACTGCATTGACAGTTTGTTCGGGATCGTAATGTTAAAAAAAATGAAAGTGCTGCCAGTCAGATAGTTTACTGATGGTATTGCTTGATGGATCAAAATTTGAATTGAATGAAATACAGCCAAAAACATGACACAGCCTCCACTGTGTTTTACAAATGGCTCCAGACACTCACTGTTGTATGTTTTTTCCTGACTTCCTCCAGACGGGTTGAACCAAAAATTTCAAATGCGCTTTCATCACTCCGTCAGCCCTGCAGCCACTAATTTTCAGCCCAGTGGTATTTGGCCTTTTCTACCCCGTTTCCCTTCATTAAGAATTTTTGATTCAATGAAGAGTGGATGGATCTCAAGTCTGTTCATTTTCATTTTTAGGCTTGCTACTTCTTTTGTCCTTCATGTATCCAGTTTCCTTAATAATGCCAAGATACTCGCATACAAGTTATGTGAATCCACAACAGTAGTTCATCCTTGAGTCGAGTAACTTTTTTTTTTCATATACTTGAATGTATCATAGGTCAGTGTTAAAGGGCTTAACAAAACAAAAATTCCTCTGAAAATGGTCAGGTACAAGGACTAGACAGAAAACGAGAGAAAAGGCAGCTTTTAATGGTTTAATGAAAAACTTTGAAAGGCCTTCAGAAAGCCTGGAGCACTACTGATCAAAACAAATTTTTAAAAATTACAAGAAAGTCTGTCTTCTTGGAGGAAAAAGATAAAGACATGACTCAAGATTTTTGCACAGTAGAATACAATTGGATCCAATATCTACCAGGATCGTTCAATTTTAAAGTAAAATACCATTTCACGGCCCCTTACTTTATTTGAAAGTCACCAAGAGCAGTTCACATTTCTGTCCTCCTCTCATTTGTAGCAGGCACTAGCAAACTGTTGTGTCCAGTAAGAGTAATGTAAGAGTAAAGTTTCTGCTTCTATAATTTGTCGATGTATTTTTCCCGTATGGCGTAATCCCTGTTGGAAGCAAGCACTTCCAGTCACACAGAAGAACAGAGATATGGGTAAATTTCAGTCACCTTGATTTCCCCTAGTGACAAAAATGGAGGTTAGCAGGAAAACAATTCAAGTGCTCGTCATTCAGATGAGAAGGCTGTTATAGGAAGTCACAAAGCATTATTCCAGCGCTTGTGACGCTGCCAAACTTTGGTTTTTGTTTTTATTTTTCTCTCAAAGAAATAAGAGTGATTGTCTTGTCTTTGGAGCTGAACACAGATTGAGTGTGATGTGTCATACACTATTACAGCGTGCTGAAGATGCATTACTTCTTTGATCCTTAGTTTCCTCAAAAAAAAAAGATACTTGCTCAAAGTTATCAAACACTCATACGACAATGTTTTTGTGTGATTCGTTATGAATATTAATGCAGAAAATGAGTCCTTAAAAAAACTGAATTTTTACGAGGGGTATGATTTTTCTTTTTTTAAAAGAAGGAAGAAGCAGGTGTTGTGATTGAAGCAGGCTTTGTAGAAGGGCTTCACATTAACATCAGCTCATTCTTTGCTTCGATTTGTTCACACGTCGCAAGGGAGCACAGCTATTTTCTTGCAGGCTTTCGACAGACGTGTTTAGAGAAGGAAAATTTCTCAAGGGTGGAAAATTTGTATTTTTTTTGTCTCGTTTGGTAATAGCTGAATACATTTTGTAGATAGACTGCAATAATGGATGTGTCAAAACAGAACAAAAGGAATTGTGTAGTGAGGAAAACACTTCACCTGGAGGACGCAGCTTGCCGACTCCCCAGTCCCAGGAGAGTCTGCCTGCTCCATGTGTCTTGTGTCCATGTATGTTGTTCATGTTGCACTCATAAAGTATATTTGCACATTTCAATATTTTCCTTCCTTTCCTCAGTTTCGCATCAGGATTGCCTGAATGTTTAAATGTAATTAGCCATTAAGTGGAATAGTTAATATTGAAGGTGCTATAGAACATTACCATAGTTCATTTTAAAGCCAAGTGTAGAAAATACTGTGAGGCCTGAGACTGAAAACTGGACTGGAGAATATAAAGTCAGCACAAGCAGCTGGTTAGCAAAGCAAAAACTGGAACTAGGAGACGTGGTCCTCCATTTGGATGTCATTTTTATACTTTAGGTTTTGTATTAATTGTTATTGAGCTTCAATATAGGGGTGTATTTGTTACCTTTCCTCCTACTTTCCTGGTTTTAATAATAAGCTGAGCTAACTGACTTCTGGCTCCAGCTACAAATTTAGCAAATAGACGTGACTTTTCAAATTCTCACCAAGACGGCGAATAACTGTATTTCTTTTGAATGTCCAGTTTTCCCTTTCAGTTAGTCACTATTTAAGTGTAAGCGCTTCTACTAATTTGTTACATTATTAGTGTGCGGTATTTTCAGGTGGCTTTAAGAGTGTAGAGTCTTTGAAATACACACTCTTTGATGTATAATGGAAATGTCCATTTGCTATAATAGTCTTTTCCTTAGAGGCAGTGTCAAAACCACATACCTTAGTGAGCCTGAAATAATTAAGACCAGCAGACTGAGGGGACACCCTGGAGTTCATTACTTTCAGGTTTTAGAAATGGTAATTAGGTAGTTTTTTTTTTAATATCTGGATTCTGTTTCCTCTTTCTCACTTGTTCTATTTCCCCCCCCCCTTGCTGTCTTTTCCACCCCTTACCGTAGTGGTTTGCTTTGATGCTAAGATCAACTTTGATGACAACGCTGAGTTCCGTCAGAAAAACGTGTTTGCCATGGATGACATGACGGAGGCCGACCCCACGGAGATGGCGGCAGCAAAGTGGGACCTTAAATATATCGGAATGGATGGGAACATTGCCTGCTTTGGTAAGGAAGCGAATCTCTCCATCAGACCCGACACACCTGCCTGCACATACACCACCCAATAAAGGAGTTCTCCCAAAAGCCTACCCCTCCTGCCATGTGGCTTTAATGTGTCTCTTAAGTCGAGTAAGCGAAAAGCTCGGACACAGTTAAAACTTTAGTCAAACTAACGGCAGTCTGTGCTCTCCTCCAGTCCACATTACAAGCAGCTTTCTGAAGACTCCACAAGGATTGCTGCCGTAACCAATGCGTTCTAATTAGCTATAATCCACCCAGAAAGTCTCCTGTGAGCCAGATTGTTAGCATTCTCATTAAAGGCCCCCTCTCTTGTCATAAATCAAAGCTTTTACAGTGTACAACTGCACTAACAGGTGCTCTCACTTCTTACCCCGTAGCCTCATAAACACATTAGTTGTCTGTTAACACTTCTCCTCCATTCTGCACACAAACCCCATTCTGCATCCCCAGCTCCCAGGCTCTCCTAAAGTAACAACAGCTTTTAAGGCCCCGCAGCTTCCTTGAGAGCTCCATAAGCCACCAAAGTGACAGCTGTTAAAGCGAATTTCCCTTTTATTGAGACCTCGGTTGGGGAGCTTGCCAGGACACAAGTTCAGCTTGGCTAAACCAAATTATGTAGGACATTTTTGTGCACTTGGCTCCTGCGCAACTCAGCAGGGCAGAGGCACAGGCAGTTGGCTAAATGATGACATAGTCCACAGTCCAAAAGCATAGCACAACCTCTTCTAATCAACACTCTCTTCTCTGAAGTCGGGAGCTGAGTTGTAATCAAATTTTCTCTGTGTTGCTTGACTTGAATGTTTCTGATTAGAAGATTTCCAGCAGATTCACTTTTTAAGTGTGGCATTTTTTTCCAGCTATTTGCTCGTATTTAGTGGATGACTTAGCACTGAATTCCTTTGCGGGTTATTATAGTTCATGCCATTTTTCCTTCAGTGTCAGTAATGTTACTTTAATTAACTCGTGTCTGCATGTATCGCACTTTGTTCTCAGGCACGTCTGTTTCAATATCCGAATATTAGCCTTTACTTAATGTTCAAATTGTTATACTTTAGTCCAGCGGTCCCCAACCTTTTTTGCACCACGGACCGGTTTATGCTCGACAATATTTTCACGGACCGGCCTTTAAGGTGTCGCGGATAAATACAACAAAATAAAACTAGTACCGGTACCGAAAAAAAGAAGATTTATTCATAACACACGTGAAAAGACCCAGGAAAACCGAGTTAACGATAAAAAGGATAACAAAATAACGCTGAAAACCGATAAAAACCCTCAAAACCATACATTTCACACCTGAGCCTCAACTCTCGCGGACCGGTACCAAACGACTCACGGACCGGTACCGGTCCGAGGCCCGGGGGTTGGGGACCGCTGCTTTAGTCTAAATTATCGTTAACACAAATATGTGAAAGTGCATAAAAACGAGTGCCTAATTATTACATTACATTGTCGTAACAGTGAATGGAGCTGGTTTGGCCATGGCCACGTGTGACATCATTGACCTGCATGGAGGAAAGCCAGCAAACTTCCTGGACCTGGGTGGTGGAGTCAAAGAGAAACAGGTGTACGAGGCTTTTAAGCTGCTCACTGCCGACCCAAAGGTAGGAACAAACTGTTAACAAAGAGGTCGCTTGCCTGCTTCTCGAACAGCTTGACTGTAACAGTTGAGTACATAAGCTAAATTGGTTACTGATTTTTAAAGCACAGCTTGGAAGAAAAAGCAATTTTACCACCTGTTGAATTGCGTTTGATATTGCAGTCATGTATTTTGTCACAGTACATTCATAAAGCTCTATCTGTCTGGTTAGAGCTTTGTCAGTGCAACTCATTAGTCTGGGGACCTTGGCATATGCCCATGTTTAACTTAGGAAAACAGACTCTGAGAGGCTGTGTGATTATATGCCATCATTTCAGTTACTGTGGCTTGATAAATTGGCGCTCTGTATTCTGCAGTAACTGCGCTTGTAAAGAAAGGCTAAGACGTGCAACCGCGTGCGCTGTGAACACGCAATAACGGGCGCATATGCAGCTCGGATTTAATGCACATATAAAACTTTAAATGAAAAGCATGCGACAGAAATTCTCGCGGCTGTGACTGAGTGGCAGCTCGGGGTGTTTTACAAGTGATTCTGCTCCATGTTCGGAAAGCTAATAATTCCAAGCTAAACAACGTAAGCCTTGTAACGATACCGCAGTGCTGATTGTGTGTTGACAGTTATCACATCGCTAAATCCCTCACTGCTGTCACTCCTGTATCCCAGGAATGATCACGGGTTCGCTCTCTGGAGCGTCTCTACTTGGTTGTGTTGAATACAGAGTAGAATTAGATTGAAATTCAGTCCTCAGCTCACTTTTTAAAAAAAATCTTTCTTTAAAAAAAGCACATGCTGACTTGACTTGGCAGTAAATATTTTTGAAGAATTAGCTTCGCATCTAGTTTAAAAAGCTATCTTGCCAGCTGGAATTTCCTCAAATGGCTTTCCAGGACAGGTTACTAAACAATGCAGCTACAGTACGCTGTATGGCATGTGATACATAGTCTAGTCTTAAAATAGATATTCTGTATATATTACACATACCAGAAAGCTTTATTTCATCTAAAGCTCATTCGAAACACTGAAGTAGGATTTTTCATGGTAGCAGTGTTGCACACCTTTTGTTGATGAATGTTAAAAACTTGCTAACCTTAACACTCCAGCAGGTGATACATTGCCTGACTCGAAAAATCCACTGTGTGATCGATTTTGGTCTCACAAAATCAGCCCGGCAGACTGTGGAGAAAAATAAAAATGAATATGGTGGTTAAAAAAGAAATGCAATCAACAGGGGAGATTTGCTGCTCTCTTCCCCTGAGGGAGCCACATTTTTATTATTATTATACCCTTTTAAAACAAGTTGGATATCTTCAAAGGCGAGATCAGGTTTTAGTCTGTATCCACTGGCCCCCTCACCATCAAACACTCCTCCTGTTCCTCTTTCTCTTTTTTTTTGCCTTGGGTTGATTCCCCAAATCCAGATGGGGGAGTAGACCTGCTGCCTGTCCCTCCTGCTGCTGTGTATGGAAACAGAGACGGGAAGCTCCTCCCTAACAGGGAAAAAAATAGAGGAGGATTGACATTAAACTGGGTTGGAAGCACCATTAGCATTTCAACCAGGGGAGCTGAGAAACCTGCTCTGATCTGTGGAGGGAATGTTAATCATTTCACAATAAGAGCATGCTGCTCATTTGCATTTGGTTTCTTCTTTTTTCCTCCCCACAAATTACTACTCCCAAATCTTTAAAAGATATATGAGCAGTAAGTAACAGTAAAATCACACCCTGGGTAAACGTGGATGGGATGAGGTGCCGAGACAAAATTGATCGACTCGGAGCGTCAGTAAATTCTGTTTTTCCTTATTTGCCTTAAACATCAAGGCTTCAGTGCTTATTTCCTTCAAATGCGCAGCCCTTTGTTTAGTATTTATTCAAAGTTTAGAGTCTCAGACAGCCTGGTCTACTTGCATTTCACATCATTATTTTTCTACTGATTTAAAAAAACAAAACTTTCGCTGCTTTCGCATAATAGTGTTGATAGAGTGCCTTATAGGAAAGCTTACTTCCACTGGCACTGAATAAAATGAGTTTGGTAGCTGCTGTGAGGAAGGCCCGAAATGTTCTGTTGCATATGTGAAAATGTGTTTTTTATTAGGAACCACTGCAACTTTTGAGTGCCGAGATTAAAATGGTTTATGTCCTGCGAAGAAAAAATGATAGAAGCCCATTCAGCAGGAAATATTACACTGTAATAACAGAAAGAAAAAAGAAGGGGAAAAACAGGTATTTTTGGGGTCCGTCTCTTCTTTCTGGCTTTCTTCCTCAGTTGCTTTTTCCGCTTTTGTCTCCCTCCCTCCCCTCTGTCTTCCTTGTGCTCTCTCCCTCTCAATCTCCGCTTTGATGTCTCAGGCTCATTGTGCTGAGAGGACTGGATGCGACGCGAGTGTACCGCTGGCACTGAATAGCAGAGATGGAGCATGAGATGACAAAGGCTTCCTTTTCTTGTTTGCTCACTTCCCCAGAATCTACCCTTAAAGCATTCATTACCTTCAAATTATTATGTTGTGAATGAAAGGGGAAGAGAAAACAGATAAAATGGAGGGATACCGCATGAGAAGTGGGAACAAGACGAGAAAGAAAGTCGGAATGAAATTAATGCGAGAAAAATAAGCGAATCATAGAGCTGTATGTCACCCACCCTACACCCCCCCCCCCCCCCCCCCCCCCCCCCCCCCCCCCCCCCCCTACCCAAGTGTGTGCACGTGCGTGTTCGCGTTAACTATGTGAGATGTTATGTAGCTCAGCTGCGTCTACTAGACCAATAAGGTTTGTTTGAATTTAGGCCCCCGGCTTTTTTAACAGGAACATATTTATCTCCCATGCTAAAATAAATAGCTCCACTTTCTTCACATCCACGTGTGGAACAGTTTGATGACAGAATGGCTGAATTTATTAAGGTTTCCCTCACATCACCTGTAGGCACAGGAGCAGGCAGCAAATACCAACAGCCAAATAACCTCGTTATTGCCTTGCGCCTGTGCCGTAAAGAAGGTGGCAGATGGATGTTTTGTCCAACTCAACATCCATTTTGTTCTCCAGGCTTAAGGCTGTTTTCTATAATTTTTATAGGCTAGAGTGAATGATGACATTTTCCTAAAACACACTCTTGTTGTGGCTAGATGCCCGTATCAGGGCCGCCATTATATCAACCTACTAATTGTCAAGGCGGCTTGTTTTGTGATTTATTGTGTCGCCGTTACGTAATTAATATTCTATTCAAGTAGGCCGAGCGTTTTCGTAATACTTTAACCTTTCATTCCCATATTCATGCGTCTCACTGCGAGTGCATAAAGGAGCCCTTTTCAAAGGTTTATTACAATGCGAAACATCTAAAGCCCTGATCTTATCTGCGACTACGGCAAACTCTGTGTTTTCAGATGAATGAGAAAATAAGCACGTACGGCAGCCTGTCGGTAAATCAACATGTCGTGCTGACTCATGAGTGTGTGTGGGAAGCTTGGTTAACATTACACTGAGTTTGTGCATGTCATGTGTTCACAGATCAGCCTTTCGTTCCAAATTTACTGTAATGCAAACCGAAGTCGGCAGCAGAGAGACAGCGCAGTGATCCTGGGGATGAATACTGAGGTTCTTTCTGTTTCTTGACCGACAGTTCCCCATTTCCATTTTACAATTTATGAAAACTACAGAATCCAAAGCAGTCCGACTTTAAAAATGAACTGGCTTTCGGTGTAGATAACGTCTTCCCCTTCCAGAATAAGGTGGTGTTGTGGTGTTGCTCGAAGGAGAGTTAAATTTTCAGAGTAAGCGAGCTGTCAGGGTTCTGCCGCCCACTCAGTTGTTTCTGCGTGTGTTCAAAGAGATGGCGATAAAGAAGAACAAAAGTATAATGTGTTTAAAGTTGTAAATAATATAAAACTGGGAAATTACACATTTATGTATCAGATATGATAATAATGAAAACAGCTATTCCTATATTGTGACCTTAAACATACAGGCAGTGTTTGTTTCTGCGTCTTATGACAGATTTTCTTTTTTCTTCTTTGTACATTGTTACCTTTAGGCTTGTTGCATACTGCAGTAGTTTGTCACGTCTCTGCGTTGTTTGAGGTGAAGCAGGCACGCTATGAGGTGAAAGAGGCACAGACGGGCACATTAGCATTAGTCAGCCGGGGGGACCCGCCTCTGAGGCAAAAACAAGAGTCGTGTACATATTCATTTTTTGGCGTTGCATAATCACACTGCCGATCGTGAAACATCTTTTAGCTCGCACTGGTGTGTGTGTGTGTGTGTGTCTCTCTGTGTGTGTGTGTGTGCGCGTGTGTGAGTGTGAAGGCAGTTTGAAATGCTGAGACTCACCTGTGTGTACGTAATTTCGAGTTTCTCCCTCAGAGAGCTCTCCCTCCATTCTCACTTGCTCTCTCCCTCCCTCTCGCTCTCTTGTGTGGGATTATTATGTGTGTCGCTCCAGCCCCCCCATTGCCCTCAAAGAAAACTACACACAATTTTACCTCTTTCCAGCTCAGTGACTCTGCTTTAACTCACCTGTGGTTCCCCTTTAACCACTTACCTCGTTGTTGCAGTGACACTCCCGAGCCCTGCCGGCTCTAAGCCCCATCTCACCCTCTACAGGGAACACACCACTATTACTACCTCTCCAGCTCTGTCTTATGTTATCTGTGAAACAGTCTTTACTGGTGTTATACACCACTACTTATGTGCTGATGTACACCAAGGCATTTCCTGTCTGCTCCTGCTAGTCTGTCATTTCACTAGTTCTTCTTGTGTTTTCTGCTTCTCCTTCTCCACCTTTTATCTCTCCTTCTTTGTGCTTCTTCTTTCTTCCCAGCAGACTTTCATCTCACTAAATCCTGTTAAAGTCAATGTGAAGAGCTTCCTTCAGTTTCATGCCTGCTAGTTAAATCCTGCAGGTGCCCAGGCACTGTTTCTCATCCCTGTATGGAGATGTCTGTACCCGTGTCCAGTGTGCTCCACATGTATGCAGACAGAGAAAAGGAAAGAGGGCTCAGGTCCAAGCCAGGTGAGCCAGAGAAATGTGTCGTGAAAAGCCCATCATCCTTTCCTCACTGAAAAGAAGGAAAAGAGCTCTGTGTTACAGGGCTGTTTCCTAAGGGTGTTACAACACAGTTTGCAATGAAAACCACACAGCTCTTCCTGTCACTGTTAAGAAATGCAAATAGGTGCAAATAAATGCTTGTGTCGTGGCACAGCTACATCATACAGACGCACACACATGTAGTCCTCATGGGAGCCAAACAACTTTTAATCACAACAGTCACCTGCGATATTAGAGTCCCATGCTGCGTTATTTTAGTAGGAAAGAAATCACCTTTCCGCCTGGAGCCGAAGGCCTTTGGGAGATTCTGGTCCCCTGTGTTATAAACACAAGCAATGCGAGCTGGTGAGAAAAGGAGAGAAAGAATATAACAAGCTACCTCAGTAATGGGGTTCATTCCCAGTGTGCAGAGTATTACACAAGTACTAAATAGGGGGCCAGACATAAAGGGACGCATGCTTAGTCCAGTCAACGCACTGGGGCAGCTATATTGAGGCCAAGCTGCAGGAAGAGTGAGCACTGCTCGAGACAGGCAGACAGTTTGTGCGCTCCGAGGGAGCTGTGGCTCTCTGTTTTCCAGTCACTGGTTGCGTAGGTCATTGGGTTGGCTTGCCATCATTTGAGAAAGCCTCCATCTCATATTGTGTTTTCCTGCAGATTTGCTTATAGTGCATTTAAGTCCCGTAGTGATGGATATAGGGTTAGGTTCTGTGTGCGTCTTTGAGGACCTTTTCGTCTCCAGCTCATTTAAAATCAGTGCAGCAATGTAAGAAGCTTCCATTATAGGCTAACCTTAGAGTACACTGACCCTGGCGATAGTCTGTGAAATGTATTCACCTTTTCTTTTCTATTTGAACATATAGTTTTTGAATGCATATGCGTATAAATTTCAGTGCTTTCCATTCTGAGCTCCCAAGATTGAGGGCAAAAGTTCAAAACCCCTTTGTGCAGCTTTATAAAATACACATGTACAGGCTGAGGCAGCATGGGTGAACATACTTGATGAGACCTTACCTCACGGCAGTATTTTAAGTTCAGCTTCCGAATTAACTTTTGGTGTTTCACAATTTTTAACATGACTTCTAACAAGAGAAGTCAGGAAGAAGCAGATGTTCTTCTATTATTTCTGTTTTTTATCACATTTTTCCCAATAGTTTTAATGAGTGCACCCATGAAACCAAGTGAATACATGTCACACACAGCAGCTGGTGTGTTGAAGTGTTGATTGGTAGAGACGCGAGATGGCATATGGATTCATGCTTGTTTTGGTTTATAGAGATATATACATTTTGTGTGTGTGTGTGTGTGTGTGTGTGTGTGTGTGTGTGTGTGTGTGAATCAATACCAGTGTTGGAAGAGCTCTGTTTCTGTTTTCAGCTTGTGCATGTTTAGGTTTGGCTGTTAGCTTTACATTTGTAAACTCTATCTGTGCTGCAGTTGTAACATGAGAGAATTGCAGATGGTGTCTTATATCTCTTTGCAGTGTGTTGGATGAAAGCAGTAGATTTAACTTCCACCTTCACTTAGGCATAACTACAATTAAACTGAATGCTTATAACCAGCCTAACTATATTTTCTTAATTTTCTCTATTAGGGTTTTGAAGCAGTTCAGGCTCGGAACAGATGAGGAATTTTGAGAGCCCAGTAAAGATCCCGTAACACTGAGATTAACAGTAAAATGTTAATACGCCCGGAAACACGTTAATATTAGCCATTTAACTATTATTACTAGCCATATTAGCCACATGCTAAGTTATTATTTAGGTAGCAGTTGTTGGCAGTGGCTAACTATTAAACTATAACATTAGTGAGGAAGCTAGGAAACAAACAGCATAAGTTCTGCCTGTCTTTAACTCTAAGGCAGTTAACAGGATAACGCAAGTATTTATGTGTATAAAGTTTAATGTTTTTCCTAAATTCCCAGAACGAAGTTGAGAAAAGTCTACTAGCAACTACAATATGTGCTTTACTTTTATATGTGTTGCATGAAAGAACAAGAGTATGATGATGAAATGCGAACTGCATCCAGAAACAGAAACTACTGCACAGCCAGCATGCTAACACAAAGCTAGCCAAAAACTCAGACTGACGTTAAAGGGCCCAGCAGCCTGACCCTGAATATCAACCCTAAATTTCCACCTGTACATGTTTCTACAGTAGGATCACTGTGCCTTTAAAGTTTCTTTCAGCTAGTTCTAATCTTTACTTGGTGTTTTTAGTTTTGCTTACTTACGTAAAAACTAAAAGAAAGCTCGTATGTGTGTCCTCATTAGGATTGGGATTTATGTTGGTGTGTGGAACTGTAGCCAAAAATTTATGTTAACTTGTACTTTTTTATTACAGAGTGCGTCTCAGGTCATTTGTCAGAGTAACATGGAAACAATGTAACAAATTACTTTCTCTGGTGAGTAATTAAGTAATATCCTGTGTCACTTTTATGAAAGCTAATGAGTCAAGTGTGATACATTACTTTTTTGAGTAACCCGACACTCTTGACCAGTACAAAAAATATGGTGTCCAGTCACCAGAAGCATAGAAATTTTTGCCTTTTGTCAGGGTGGGTTTTTTTTGTTTGTTTTTTTGCACAAATACTTCATATGTGGATATCTTAGAGTTCAGTTTTTGTATTGTTCTAATCTTTATTTTTAAAAAGTGCCTTTTCCCTTTGCTTTTTTCACCTCATGGTATCAGAAAGAGTATCAACTATCAATCATTTTCTGGTCAGTATCAAGTTTAAAAATGTAGTATCATGACAACTCTGTACTAGTTTCTTATCTTAACCAGAATCACAGAAGTTCTCAGAAAGCGAGTATGTTGTAGTAGATCGTATAAGCACACCATGCCAGAAGTACTTGACCTATTTGGACTTGAGCCTGAGTTACAAATGCATATCCTCTGTCGGCACGTTGATGCAGGTTAAACAAACACCACAGGTCTGTCTGTGTGGTTTGACCCTCCTCTCCACCTGGGTTTGATGTGGGTCAAATGCTGCCCAGCTTTGGTCACTTTCTGTTGCTGTCTGAAGTGGAAAGAGTCTTAACTTTTAAGTGTCATTTACCAATTGGCTGAAGGAGGACTGAGAGCACGAATGAGGGCAGAGAGAGAGAAAAGCAAGAAAAAGCTGGAAAGAGAGAGAGAAATTTTGCACACCTTGGTGCTGAAGAGAGAGGGAGGGGTGAAACGAACTTTTTCTGCATGTAATTCTGTGTCATTTTTAGCCTTAACTGTGAAATGTGAAGCACCTCGCTCCTAGCAAGGATAATTTACAGCTGCTCCGTGAGTGGCTTTAATGCAGATTGAACGAGAGTAAAATAGATCTGTGACACGCACAAGCGTGCTCTCTTGAAAGCAGTATTGAGTGGGTGAATGTTGAGACAGGTCAATGAGATGTGAACTGAGAATGAAAAAGTCAAATGTACAGGCATGATGAATAAGCACAAAAATATATGCTTTCCCCCACAGAAAAGGGATGTTTAAGCCATAAGTGAAGAACAAACAGTGCTCTTAGACTAACTATTGTATACTCTCTCTCTTATTTCTGTGCTTAATTTGTGGGCTCGAACTGTCCAGACATGTACAATGGAACTGATGAGTTGTCAGATTGATTTGCCCGTCAGGGAGCTGTCGTCTTCTCCACTTGATCTGGGTTGGAACGGCACAGCGTGCTTTTAAAGACTCATGTCATTTTCCACAGCACCATCAGCAGACAACACTATTAACCTAACCATCATGTATGCAAGAAGGCCGTGGATCGCTAATGTATTCACCTCATCCCAGCACCTTGACTTGGCACCAATTTGTCCCCTATTGAGACACACACACTCGTGCACACATGCACACAGAGACGAAAAGACAAAGAGGGAGACAGGTCCCATGGGTATGTCTGATTGAGCTTTCTCCTGTCTGCCATTCCTCATCCGAGGGAAATCAATAGAGGATCTGGGATTGGAGCTTGAGCTAATTGAGCTCTGCTCTCTCTGTTCTCTTATTGCTGCCAGGAGCATTTTGTCATCACAGCACCTGGTTCACACCACGGGGCCAGGGGGAGCCAGTCAGCGATCAGATAGGGCCTTTGGATGCCACAGGGAGGTGAGCTGCATGTGATTGAGCAACCTTGTGAAGTCAAGCACTCAGAGGAAGGGCATACCAAAGACGCTCTTCATTTATTTTCATTTGCTTCTTTGAAAGCGGCTTTACGTCTGCTCCTTTTCACCTGATGATAAAGGAAGTGGAAATACATTTTTAGTTTTGTAAAGTTTAATCATTTCGACAGTGATTATCACGATTGGGCAGATCCTTGTTAGAACTCTGTATCGTATTGGTCATTGCATCTATCTGCATGTATTTTACATCTAACTATTGGCTACAAAAAACTCAGAGAATAATTAAAAGGCTTCAAACTTAAACCTGTTGTCGTGCCAGTTTAAACCCTGATGCTTTTTATCCCTGCATATCACAGCGTGAATGCAGCAGTTTAGTTGTGTTTACACACCACACAGGGTTTCAACATAGTCACCCATGGTAATGCCTCAAATTAAATGTGGCATGCTGTTGCTAGCCAGTGTTCTCCTCTTCTGAGTGTTGAGTAAATGAAGATTTCTTCCATCCAAACCATCTGCTGTCATCACTCCACCCTTTGCCTCCAGTTCCCATCCTTCCATCTGTCCATGTTCCAAGACTTGAGAGAGTATGACCATCACAGACTTTTCCCTGTGCAGCTCTGAGAGACATTGCTGCAGAAATGCGACTCCCTCATTTCATGCTCCTCTGGCGCGTATGTGTGCACACGGGCGCGGGAGGGGGTGGATTATATGTGGCCACTCGAACACTCAGTCGATGAGATCAATCGTGCTCGGTGAGCCATGTATTGACACCACAAACACTGTACCCTCTCATGCTATCAAGGTGGAGGTCGGTGGTGCGCAGGTTAATTTCAGTGAAAGCTGCCGAAAGTTTGACGAGTAAACATGGCAGCTAGCTAGCTCTTTTTGGCTAGAGGTGACCAAAGTGCACCTCATTAACTGCAGTATGAGTCACTGTAAGATGCATCACTCATCACTCAAGGAGATGCATGTACTTTAAAAAGGGCTAATATTTTAATAGCAGCATGTATATGCAGATGCTTTGTTGAACAAACTCTGAAATTTCATTCAGTTTACATTTTCCAGCTCCTGCAGGCTGCTGTGTTATAGGATTCTGCAACTGAACACAATATTATCACACAATATTTTTGTTCAGTCGCATGAATGAGAGCTGAGATTCTGCACTTTAAGCACTTATTCATCATGAAATTGAAACTTGAATATGTTTTGGTACACTGCGAAAAATTGTGCCAGCTTCCAGAAATATGTGAACTTAACTGTCTTTTCTGGTCACGCTGCTTCTTTCTGTGCTGGATTTTCACTGCGGCTGGGGCTGAGGCAGCACCTCCATACACAGCAGACTAAAAATACTGAAACTGCATGAAATATCAACGCTTAGTTTAAGAATATGTTAGGTTATTTCTTTTGCTGTTGTGATATTTATCTGAACATATTTAATCTGCACCACTTTTTGTGTATGCATGTGGTGTGTTTGCCTGTAGATTTCATTCTTGGGGATTGCGTTTATTCTAACAAGGCCCTAGGCTCTGAATAACTCACATTAACCTTCTGATTTTAGTCAGACTTGCTCTAAATACCTCCCCTCCCTCTGCCCTCTCTGCTGTTGATGCCTCGTGAGCTTTGATAGGGTCACGGGTTAAAACATCATCTCCTTTCCTCTAGCTCCTTTGTGCCATGCACCTCTATAATGTCCTCAGAATGAGCAACATTAAAGGACAACTGTTTTAGCTTCTTTGTCCACACTGTAAGTAAATAAGAGTAGGATTGTGCTAATGCTTGCTGTTTCAAAGAGAAAGCCACCCAAATTCTGAAAATCCCAAAGCGTTTGCGCTTAAAATGCGGCGTCTTCTCACAGATGCTGTCGCTTCATAAACCGTTCCTGAATACACTATCTGTTTAGATGTCCTGTCTCTTCTCAGCGCCCCTGCTCGTCATGTTTCAGGTAGTTGCTGCTTTGTATGGCGAGACATGCCGGCAGCAGTACAGCGAGAGATTATTGTCACAGTAATTGGCTTTTCCAGGCCTGATTTGATACGAGCCTCTTGTCTGATCCACACACTTCTTTATTATCAAGCGTAATGGAAAGACGATGAGGCTCCCATAAAACGCTTGGCTCGTCATATCTCCAGAGAAATCGCCTCTCGTGTTTTGTCTCCATGCTCCGGGTCAGGATAGATGGCCTTATATCTGTGTGAAGACTGAAAACCCGTAGAGGCGCACACACTAGCACACACTAGCATTAGGCGTACTGGATCTGCACACATGAGAAGAAAAATGGTCTTTTTCTATACTTCCTGTATTAATTTTAAGGTAAAGTTACATTAAAGGATATTGACATGGATAATAGTTTTTGATACCAATACCTAAACAATTCTGCTATAGGTCTGATTCTTTATCACACATTTGCTGAGTTTGACTCATATGGGACTTTAATGTCATTGTTTTGCTTTGTGCAGCTGTCAAATAACACAAAGTTTCTAGGAATATTATTTTAAAGGATAATTTAAACTCTGTTCTGGATTTCCATCCCTGTTTAGAAGCGCTGGTTGATGCATAAGAGCGAGAGCATCAGGCCTAAACAAAAGCGTACATCACCCTCACCAATGAAATTAAACAAGTGCATGTGAGTTAGATCAATAACTGGGTAACCACCAAATGATGATAATGACTGTCAGGCCAATACTGATGCTATTAGTATTTGCTCAGCAGGTGATGCTGTTTTTTTGTTTTGCTTTTGACTTTATTACTCCCTCTTCTATAACTAAAATACTTCATTATTATTGTTGTTGTTGTTGTTGTTTAAAAACAGACTGGTACTCTGCTATCTGGATTTCACAGTGCTGTATGTGAAGTCACTCACAGTTTCATTTCGCTCCATTCTTGTGGCCGGCCCGCCTATCAAAACTCCGATCAGATAAACTCTGACAGATTTCATTTTCTTCAGAGGACATTACACTTCTACATGTTTACACAGCAAATTGTTGTGTGCGGTTTTATTAATGTTTAAAATCTCATATATTAAACCCTTAATCGCTATTTTGCTAGTACGCACTGCGGCACATTTCCCTTATCCAGATTTTATTGTCCCTGCGTTCCCCATAAGTGACAGCTGGTTGGAAGAATTTGCTATCAGATTGCATGATCCAGTTCAATTCCTGGTACTCTGTCCAAGCTGACATGACTGTCTGCTGCTGTGGCAGTCTGCCTTGTTCACCAAGCAGCAGAGGCAGTGTTGAACACGGCTCTCCTCCATTATTATCTCAGTCACTATCTGCTACTGCCAGAGGAAGATACAGATGGACAAGAGATTTTCACAGGGAAAATGGAAAAGTACTGTGAAGGCATGGGAAAAAAATGTTTTTATTTCTTTGAGATTGTTTGAAATAATTTCATTTCTGTAGTTTGTGTTCGGGGCTCAACTTTACCATTACCACCTGGTGAAGTCTACTGGCAGCTAGGGTTTCATTTCTTATACGATGTCACATTCACACATTTTTAAGTGCTGATTCTACATTTTTATAGAATTTCCTCCGTGACTTTGCTGATTCACTCACTGGGTTTTAAAGTTCCTCAAGCTGAGCATGTTTGCCATTGCTGTCATAGTGGATGCAAGGAGCAAGGGTTGCAACGGACTGAGACCCAGGCCACTGCATGCTCATACGGCAGGGAGTAGGCCTGCACTCAGAGCTCACTTTGTAATTTAAATGTAGTGGCAGGAGTTTACAATATATCATGTATATTGTTTATATTGATATACCAGCATAGTTGGATGATGAATTACAAAAAGAGTTTCTTTATTTACACATCCAAGACATTGATGAGGAGAACCAACTGCTTGCTTACTGCGTAATAATGATCTAAAGCAATCAATCAATCAATCAATCAAGGCTTTATTCGCCACATGCAGGTTGCCCTGCAGTTAAATAGGACCCCCACCCGACCTTACACACACAACACAGACATCACATGGGGATACAGGTCGGAGATCTGTAGCGTTACAGAAAAAAACACTGAAATATACACTACAATGGGAAAGTACAAGAGGAAAAAAAGAGACCTCTACTCATGCTGAGCTCCTGGGAAACAAAAAAACTCCTCTGCACAAAAAAGCACAAATGTCCACAGCACAACATTATGGAACACGTGACAAGCCACAGGGTCGGGTGGGGGGTGAGGAGTAATCCGACGCAAACACAGCAGCCATCCTGCCCAGCGCTACCATTCCAGCGCGGGCTCAGACCCGCCGTGTTCCCAGGAGGGAACAAGCATCGAAGGCGTTTGGAAAGGGAGGGGGGATGAGTGTGTGCATATCAGTGTATATGTATGTGTGTGCGTGTCCAGAGTTCAGCTGAGACAGTGTCCTTCGCCCTGCTAGGCTAAGTAAACAGTCTTCCAGCCAACCCAGGTGGCCTTGCATGGAATGGGAGGGAACAGTCAAAACACAGTCGTTATCAGGGTGTTTTTGTTCGGTTCCAGACTTTCGACCGCAGTTGGCGCCGAAAGGGTATCCGCATGAAGTGATGGTGCTTTTTACTTTAGTGCGAACAGCTCATACGAATTTCAAAGCTGTTTTAACAGCCCAACACTGGTCTCTCAATCTCCCGTTGGAGAGCCGCAAGCTTCTCCATGATGTTATCAAACTTGCGCTCTGTGATGTTGTCATTCTTGTGCTCAAAGAGCCGATTCTGAGAACTCACGGCCGCAGTGAGCCTCCCCAAGATGTGATCCAATTTGCGCTCAGAGATGTTATTCCGAGCGAGCCCCTCCAAGATGTAATCCAGTCTGCACTCAATGAGCCCATTTTGAGAAACTCACGCCTTGTCCCATCGTTTCAATCCCAGCGGGCAGCCTTGTGGGGGTTTGAACAGCCGGTTCCACTTTCTTAATTCTTCGATAAGTCAGGGCCAAGCCAGCTCCGATCAGCAAGAACCCTGTTACCATGGTTCCGAATAGGTAGATATCTTCAGCACTCAGGCTTACCCGAGCCCAAACTTCTCGTTGAGAAAGGGGTGTCAATTGCATTTAGGGACCAGTTGATCAAATCCATAATTCCTCTTTTAGGTTTTAGAGAACAGACTGTGAGAGAATGTTCCAGGGAAAAGTAATACAAAAAACACGAGACTAGACAAGGACATAAGAGGCTAAGCAGGGAAGATAAGGGAGAGGAGAGGAGAAAAGTGCGACCGCCTTCGTCAAGAGCAAGAGCAAAAGCATACCACAAAAGCAATCAGAGAGCTGCTCAAGGCAACAAAAAAAGTGATGTTCTTCATGACAAAGTCAGTCACTTGATCTCAACCCAACAGATCAAATATTTCAGTTACTACAGAGGAAACTAAAGCCAGAGTGACCCACAAATAAGCAGCACCTGAAAGTGGCTGCAGTAACAGACTGGAAGAGCATCTCACTGGAGTAAAAATGGGATTTGGTGATGTTCATGGGCTCTAGACTACAGGTGCTCATTAATAGAATAGAATAGAATAGAATAGAATAGAATAGAATAGAATAATCCTTTAATTGTCCCACAAGGGGAAAATTGGTTGTAACAGCAGCAAGAAAAACACATACACAAACAAACAGGACACAGAACAGAAACATACAGTTTTTTACATTTACATCATGAACAGTAGTTACCAAAAACAGAGTACTGTACAGTAATTAAAATAAAATAAAATGACTGCAAATGATTTGTTGTTACAAACATACCTCATATTTAAAACGGTTAGTCTGTCCAAATACTTTTGAGCCTCTGAAAATGGCACACTACACCACACTGATTGTATTCATAAACTGTTAATGCAGTGTGTTAGTTAAACCCCTTGAATCAGTCTATATTTCAGTCACATCTTGACTGTTTGAAATCCTCTGTGCTGGTGTGCAGAGAGAAAACTACAAAAATTGCGTCATTGTACAAATACTAATGGACCTTGTACTGTGTATTTTTGGTTAGCATTAAACGAGAGGGTACAAAGCACTAACATACCTGGTTTTAAATGAATTGAATCAAATGCCATTGAAAAATATAATTATCTGAATCCCAAAGGGATGCACTCGCTATTGATCCACTGATATTTTTTTTTTCATTAGGCTTTTGTTGTGTGCTTGTTTCCTTACCTACAACAGATTGTCATTTTAACAGCCGTATGACTCTCATTCTTTGTTTATTTATTGTAGCAAGCATAGTGAGGAGTACTGGGAGAAAATGAGTAAAAGCGAGTCGGCGTGAAAAGAGCAACCAAATGGAAAGTGAGAAAGCGCAAAGGATGAGAAGAAAAGGAGGGAATGTGTATGTAGTGTGTAGAGGGTGGTAAAATGGGTGGAGGAGTGGGGCTGGGAGAGGAGTTCTAGCAGTGATTACATTGTCCATCAGGCCACAGGACGGCCTGCATCAGCCCGCAGGATTGATGTTTGACAGAATAATTAGAAAACTGTCGCAGCCTGTAATCACTGGAGCTCATCTTCCCGAAGAAGACTTCCATTCACTTTGTGCCACACATACACACACACACATACAGGCTAGTGGGAACCATCTGTGGTTGACTGGTATATGGGACAGTGGGTTGATAGAGTGGTAAGATGGGAGTGTTCCTGTTTATTCTTAAGAAAGTGAAAGACTATCTGCAGCGGTGGGGACAGGAGGTGAGCGTGGCGCCTCACGCACTGGTTGGCTGACGGCAGGAGTGGGGAATGCGCTGGTGATTTTAATAGTGCTGGTGGTAGGATTTATGGAGTGGCAAAAAATGAATTAAATGGAGTTTTACTAGAGTGGGTGGCAGAACGAAAGAGATGTGGGACCAAGAAAAAAAAACCTCACTTTGACTATTTCATTCATGGGTGGATGACTGGTTGTGTGAAGCGCTTTGGGGTCCTTAGGAACTAGTAAAGCGCTATACAAATACAGGCCATTTACCATTACTAGTGTGTTTGCTATAGGAGTGACTAGATCTGCAATGCTAGTCAAAGTGGACACAGCGTATTTGCAGTAGCCCATAGTGAATGGTAGGACATGAGTAACCCATCATTACTAAGCTGTGACACAGCAGTGAACATGCTTAAGAGTAGTGGATGGTAACTAAAATCTAATCACACCTTAACTGTGTTTCCTTAAAGGTACAGGTTTACTTTTGCTTATCTGGCATTTGTTCATAACACCAACAGTTAATCCTTACCGAGTATTATAAGCTATAATGAATAAGGCTTATATTTAAATAAACACACCAGTGTGAGATGGAGTAATTGCAGTGAACTAGACTGAGTCAGTGGAAAGTGTGTTGAACAAAGCACTCTCATCACAAGAACAATTTAGGCAGGTGCTCTGGAACTTTCAGTCCTTGCATGATTTTTTTTTCCTTTAAGCCTAAAAGATACATAACAACAGATATTGTAATCTAGTTATTAGATTGTAATAGATTATCTTGAAAGTTTGATATTGCTATTCAAACTCCCAGTTTCAATGCCTGTTGATGGCTTGTCTAGCATCTCCATCAACTAATGCAACTAGAACATCATTTATCAGCAGTATAATATTAAGGCTTTCCTTTATTCAGCTTCATTTTGAGTCTGTGACAGCCCTGTTTTGTGATTATTGCACATCAACTAGCGTTAGCACCTCCAGGTAAGAGGTCACAACATTAAACATGTCATTCTTACACTGCTTTTAAACAGGCTTGTGGAGTCTTTCCCAGCTTTGAGTGAGGGGACAGGATACAATCAGGATAAGTTGGCATATACCACAGAGTTAAAACACAACTACCCCAATATCAAATAGTACAACAACCTCTGTTTCATTATTAGGCCAACACTGCAGGAGGGAAGACAGAATATCAGGTCAGCAAGATAGCCCAAAACATTCAAATGAAAGAACTAGATGTTGGTCTTGAAATGATAGACGAGCGGCACGGTTTCCATATTTAAACAGACAAGTTTATGTAGGATGAACTGGACAGAAGGATGAAAGCAAAGCAACCTACAAGTGGAGCACTTTGCAGAAAGAGTATTGAGATCAACTTTCAACTGTTTTTTTGTTTTGTTTTGTCTTGTTTGTTTGTTTGCCACAAGTATAATTAATTATGAGATTTACAGAGATTTTCAGTAGATGCAGCCATGTCATTGATTTGAAAATTCTGCGTTTCCTCGTTCTTGACTTATTGCATTCACAAACTTGGGTGTCCACACCGCCCCGCTATATACCAAACTCAAAAGATTAAGAGGTGTTTTTTGTTTTTAGTTTTTTCATAAAAAATTACAGCACACAAATAACAAAAATGGCAACACTATTTTGATGTTATCTAATGAAATGCCAAAAACAAAACAAAAATAAATAAATAAATGGATAACTGGTAGTGAGTCTTTTGTGTGCACACAGTCTGTGTCAACACACAGGGGAACACTGAGACTTCAGAACATTTTCACTGTGTTTGTCTCATTCAGCCACATATTTGTTTCAAATAACTTTCAGATTTTTCACATAACAAGCAGCACGGATTTTGTCCCTCATCATTTCAGCTGCAAGCACTTTATAAGGTGAACATTGAAACTGAATAGAAATCAGACCTAGCTTCATTCTTCAGATCATTCTCCTTCTGCTGGTCTAACAGCACAGGTCACAGCTAGTCTTCTCCAGCATCATTGCTCTAGTTTAGTGTTTCCCAACCACTGTGCCATGTCACACACAGGTGTGCCGTGAGAAATGATCAGGTGTGCAGTGGAAGATTATCTGGTTCCACCTGATTAGTACTCTAAGCGATCGGGGCGAGTAACGGGCAGAACAATTGTATTCTCTTCCAGTAGAGGGCAGTACAACTACCTGCTCTAATAAGGCATTTAAACACACACAGGCATAACAATACTGCGTGTATAAATATGAATATATGAAGTTGATGACTGTGAAAATAAAATAGATCTTTGTAATCAATTTCTTGTTTGCTCCCAAACCTGCGACACATTAGCTTGCACTTGAAGTTCAAAGGTCACATTATATGGCCTTCCTGTTATTCACAAGGCCCCCAGACAAGACTTTCATCGATCTGAAATCTACTCTGCATCTTCCTTTTCTCCCCAGGCTTTTATTGGTTTCTCTGATCCCTTTAATACCTGAGCAAACCATTAATGGCTAATTGATATGCTGCACCGTTCTCCTGAACTCCATCAAAGTATGCATGGCAAAATGTCAGCCATAAAGCCATTGGTTGCCCCCACCCCCTCCCCCCTCCCTTTCTCTAAGACACACGAGAAATCCTTTGCATTTGCATATGTGAACAGGCCACATCTCTATTTGATGAGACTTCAGGACATGGGAAATTTTTATGTAAGAGTTCTCAGTGCAGGAGAATAAAAGGCATGAGCTGGGGTTGCTAACATGCCCAATCAGTGTGTGTATCTGTGTCTGGCTTCCTGTAAATTAAACCCTGATTGTGCCCATCTGTTTCGACCAGGTTTGGATGTTCCTGGCAATTTAGCACCCACTTTCCCAGACCTTGTTGCATCCACAGGGGTTGGGAAGGAGAGAAAGCTGGAATAGAGAGCAAATTGGGTCTATTCTATCAATTTCTGAATTACTCATTTAGCTGGGGCTGAGTGCCGTAGAGAAATCGTCATCTCCATTCATTAGCTGCTGTGATTTGGTCATTGACAAGAATGATAAATGAATAAGTGGGTTTGTTGGAAGGAGTTCTGTACTGTATGCAGAGGCTTGCTTTTCATTAAGCTTTTCTCTCGATTTTGGCATTTATAATAGGACATATGAACTTTTGACGTCAGTGCAACTACTATACTGTTCTCTCTAAGTATGTTCTAGGGATCTAATATGCCATCCTTTTGGTGCATGTAGCGGATTTCATATAGTAAATTCTCACTCTACACCATATTCACCTGCCCCTTGCTTAATTGGCTGCCCTTTCATTCTCTCACAGCTTAGGTACGGTTTGTGCTTATGTATTCTTAGAAAACTTGTGCTGCGTTGGTGTAGTACTTGTAAGATGCGTTAAGGTGAAAATTGTAGTTGCAGTGCCACTTAATTGTGAGGGGGAGGAATGTGAAGTCCTGAATGAACACTAGAGAAGTTCTGTAAAAATCTTTTTCCCTTCCCTGTCAGCTTGTTTAAGAGCAGTTATTCCACTTTAAAAAAAAGAATTTGTTTCTGTATTTTCTAACTATGCAGAGTCTTGGAAATTATTACAGCAAACCAAGCTTACAGTCTTTTAACCTGAAGATTCTTCTGTGTTTGGTCTCATTTACAATCACTCTTCTCTCCTGTGCTCAGTGTGTGTGCGTGTGTGTAAGCGCCACCCAGCTACACAGCAGAGCAGTTAACTACAGGAGTCCCTAATAACAGAAGCAACTTATAACCAAAATATGAGAGCCCCTCCAAAGTAGTTTTACACTCCATAGATGTTCCTCGGGTCCACCACAATATATCCTCAATATGTAAAATGTAATGGTATAGCACCACTAGGGGATGTCGTCCTATTATTGTAGTAGTTGGAGAATCTCCTAGTGTGAGTGCAGCGGCAGCCATCACAGCTGACCATGCTGCTCTCCGTTCATCTGTTTAGAGAGACCGCACCATTGTAACGGGCTGGCGCCGGCGACTGCCTGACCACGGCACATGTATGTACGAACAGTGTAGAGCCGTGGAGATGTGGCTTGTATGGTCTTGTTCTGTTAACGCTAAATAAAGGCCTTTGTTCTGTTTAACTGACTGTCCTCCGAGTTGTCCGGCTAACTTCCACACCAGGATTACCTGTTGAGCATTTTTGAGCATTAGTGTTAACTATTTGTTTACACCAATGTTTACTTAGAAGTCATCTGCTCTGTTACTTTCTTGTTAAGTTGTTTATAGTGGAATGCACTTCACTGAAAGCGAGCAGTCAGGCCTGCTCTGTCGGACACGTAAATGGTGGGGAGGTGACTAAAAATGAGAGTTTGGGCGATGATTTGCCTTGCAAAGCACACCCATCTGCCCTCTCGATGGCTCATTGGCTCCCAAGATCAGGTGCTATCTGAACTGGAATCATTTGGATAATTGACCTTCTGTGTGCATACATTAGAATAAATTAATTCTGATTGGCCGTGCAGCATTAGGAACAAAGCGGGAAATGTTGGCTCTTTTATATTCAACTGCTGGTTTGTTGTACCCAGTCTCTTAGGTGATTATGTATGCCATTCCCCCAAACTATTATGCATTTCTTCAGTTTAATAAAATAATTCTTGCTCTGAGCAGAGTAGAGCACAACAGACACACACCAGTACTCAACTTTTTAAAGCTTCAGCCTGACTTTGCAAAAAAGTATCCATCCTACCATATGTCTATGCACTTATGCAAATTTCTATACATATTTCACGAGTAAAGGTCAGTGATGTATACCAATCTATGTGTCTGGCAAAGAATAAGAATAATATTCCTGCTTTCATCATTTGCTTTCTTGTCTTCCAAGTTGTTGTTTAGGTTTGTTTTTTTTAAATCTCCAAATGACCTTGCTATTCCAGTGAAAGTGGTTACACTGTGTGTGTGTGCATCAGGCCCGTGTAGCTTTGTATGTGTCGTTGCTGCGTGATGGACAGCCATTAACCCTTGTTCAAGGGGTTGAGGAATATTTATGTCTGCCTGTCAGCAGTAGCACGACACCCTCCGGGGATGAATAATATGCCTGCCCTACACTGGCTCCAATTGTTGAGTCTAATTCACACCAAAATGGTTTGTGTGTGCATGTTGATGCGCCTGCTGATAGGTTTACAGTGTGTACGTGTGCATGTGTCAGTTCGGGGGCTCTCTGATACCCTGAGGTGAACAGCAGGAGATGAGTTCTACATCCCTCACTGACATCTGACAAACCTCCCGCTCACCACAGAGGTCGGTCTCTCCTCGCCTTGCGTCATGCATGGCATCTCTGTTGCCTCGTAACTGTTCTTTCCTTTTTCTCTTCCCGTGTAACCTTCAGTGTGCACAAATATATAAAAGGATTTTAATCCTGATTATGTCAACATTAGGATTGGAATGAAAAGGTTGTTCAAGGTCCTGAAACCTATAGCCTGGAAGAGTTTGCAATTTGTATGGTAACTGTATAGAAAGTGGAACATGGTCTTAGGACCTTCATAACTTATTATCAAATCCCTTCATTTTACTGTTATTAAATCTCGTGTCTACCATCGTTTCCAAATTCATGTTTTTTTTCTCCCCCTGAGTGTGACATATTTTCATAGATGGCTCTAAAAAGTCTCCCAAACATTGCTGTTAAAAATGCCTTCTGGATTGCTTTCACTCACCGCAGTAAGCTTTAGGGCCTGTAGTGAATGACTTTTGCTGCCAATGGGGTCATTTCTACTCTCAGCCTACATGCAGTGCTGCTCCAGCCTCTGCTGCTGTGAGGTTGTCAAGGTCTAAGAAGAAGAGAAATTTTGTGGAATGAAATAAATACTTATACAGCTGACCCAGAATCAGTCGATACTCTGACACCAATCAATGCAAAAAATTACTATCAGATGAGATACTCGTTTGTAGCAGTATCAGTACTAACGACACCATTTTTGCCTCCTCCAGCTGACCCACAACTTCACACAACACCTGCAGACTTGCAGGCACACAGCCCCTCCTCTGACATTCATAACACTAAATAACACTTTACTGGTCTCTGAGAATAACTTAAAGCTTTCGTTTAAACAAGATTGAAGTATTGAATAATTATCATAAATGTTAACTTGGCCAGGTTAACATTTGTGATACCCACTCAATAGGTGCTAACTATTACCCAATAACCACAAACCCAGCCTGCGGTCTCAAAATGCCAAGACCTCCAGATCTCAACATCAGTCAACTTAAAAATAGTGCTGTTACTGATGCTTTTGTTTGTATTGTTCCAACTTTTTAAATGATTGTTTTGCCTCTGAGGAATCAAAAGTAATATTGAGTCGTCATTATCAAGCTTGAAATTTTAGTATCATGACGACCCTAGCATGACCTTAGTGCCCCTCGGATCAGATTTGTCTGTTCGCTGTGATGATTTGAGTACTCGTCCCTTTAATGTAACATTGGCCCACCATATGAATTTGTTGAAACGCATTCAGAAACTAAGTATGCATTTCTAGTCTAATCAAGCTCCTCTAGCCCAAAATGTGTTCCAGATAAAGTCACGTCTAAACGCGTGAACATTTTAAAACTGTGCTTATGTTTAATGTCCGTTCACATTTTAAGGTTCTTCAAAATGCTATCCTGGCTTTTTACAAAAAAATGTGCTTCTTTACAAGGTCTGCTGTGGTGGTTTTTGCACCGGAGATTCATAAGTGAGACTTTCATCCTTCTCGGTTGTTTAAAAGGATTAACTGGCAGCGTAAAAGAATGTGGAGTAACATGCTTATTGCTCAACTCCTGCTTCATTAGAACTATCCAGTGCTTTCACAGTATCTTAACCTGTCCTTCATAGCTTTCAACAACAAAGTTTTTCCCCCTCCGCACCTCTAAGCCAGCAACATCAGCTCCCTGCTCCTATCTGCATGACAAAGAGGAAGTATATTTTGTAAAGCTGACCTTCAGAGGCACCTTCTGGGTTTTCATGTACTTGAAGTTCATTTAAAGACAAATACACATAAACTCTGTGACACTATTCATAAAATGTGTACATTATCAAAGTTATAGGTGTTGTTGTGGGAGCAGTTATTCATAATTTTCCCCACTCTATTATACCCATGTACTCAAATAAAATGCTAGAGTTGACTCTGTAACACAGCAGCGTGGATAAGATTAAATACTTTACCAAATACAACTTCACAAACATATTCTGTTTGGCCTAAGGCACTGAAATGTTTGGTCTTATACTCAAACTGTGTCAAGATGAAAGCTTATTTTTGTGTATGTGAATCATAATAATGTAAATGACAGCTGAATGAGTTGACAGTGTGTTGTTGGGATGTATTTCATAGAAAATACAGGGGTTTTTCTTTATAACTTTTTGTGTCTGATAAGTTGTGAGAGTCTCTCTTAAATTTGAAATTTGATTTCCATGAATACTAGACATTCATTCTGCTTGTAAATCTGGGGGGAGGTGAAAGGGTCATATAATCATTCTGATGGTTTAGTAGCTAAGAATAAGAATAAAGCTTCAGTTACACAGTGACATCTTTTTTAAAGCTTCTTAAATGTTGGTACAGGTGATAACCATCACCTAACTGCATCCAGGAAACTCTTGATCTAGCCTTTGTTTTTGCTTTTTGTCTTTAGAATCAGAATGTATTGGTCAAGTTTGTGTACATGTGCAAGGAATTAGGCTTGAATTTTTCTTTGGTCTCAGTGGAAACAGAATAGACAAACAGACAATTGCAACATGACACGAACAACAGCTACATGTGTAGCATATTTATATTTAAATATTCAGTCGTGTAAAGTGCAAAAATATTGAAATAAATTATGGAATAATATCTCTTCTTATTGAAGTGATGTTTCCTGGAGCTCGGTGGACACTTGGCCTTTGGTCACTATTACTTATTAACTGACTGTCTCTTAGACCAGCGGTCCCCAACCCCGGGCCTCGGACCGGTACCGGTCCGTGAGTCGTTTGGTACCGGGCCGCGAGACTTGAGGCTCAGGTGTGAAATGTATGGTTTTCAGGGTTTTTATCGGTTTTCAGCGTTATTTTGTTATCGTTTTTATCGTTAACTCGGTTTTCCTGGGTCTTTACACGTGTGTTATGAATAAATCTTCTTTTTTTTCGGTACCGGTACTCGTTTTATTTTGTTGTATTTACCCGCGACACCTTAAAGGCCGGTCCGTGAAAATATTGTCGGGCATAAACCGGTCCGTGGCGCAAAAAAGGTTGGGGACCGCTGTCTTAGACAAAAAAGGACATGGACATAAGTAGTATATCCAGAAGTACTTGGATTGTACACAGTTGCACTAGTAGTTTTACAGTATTCCTTGTTCCTTGTACAGCCATTTATTAAAACATGTGCAAGCTTACATATAAATACATTATGTAAGGCAGAAGCAAGTTAATATATCAGCAATTGTACAAGTGGAAGCTTTCCAGATAGTATTGCATGGTTGCTGAAAAATTGACGGTGTATTTCTGTATTCATAAATCCATCGATTTTGACAGGATCACCAACACCACTGGCTGAAATGCAGCCATGAACCAGTGTTTGCAGCTAACTCCCTCACACTCACTGTTGTACCTCTCATACCTCAGCCTTTTCTTAATGGCTTCTTTACAGTCACCGTTCAACTCAGACCTTTTCTGATGAGGCTTCATTGAAAAGTAGACGGATCAACTGAATGGCCAGATGCATCTCTCAGGTCTAATAGCTAGCATGTTATTGGTACAAAATTGCTATTTTATACCTGTTATTTTTGCTGTCTGTCATAGATTCATCTAAAAAAAAAAAAAAGGGAACAAATTACGTGTTCTTGCAACAGGCTTTTAGTAACAAAGTGTCCAAAGATACAATTTCAGATTGGTTCTTTGCTAAATCGTCTGGTATGTGTAGACAAAACACCGGTTCCCTTGATTTAGATTCATTTTTTATGCTTGAATGGTTCACAGATTGGTGAAAAACAAAAAACATCCCTCTGAAAATGGTCAAGTACAATATGCAAAGAAAGAATTTGGAGACCTCCATAAAGCTTTGAGAACTTTTAAAAAGTGTAAGACTGTCTGGTTCCTTGGAAGGAAAATATAAAGAAATTAGGGGCCGCTCAAGAGCTTTGCGCAGTACTGTACGTTGATCCAGTCATTTAACCCCAAGAAATGAGATGGTTAATAGTAAGATCTGCTGTGGTGTTCACATTGGTCGGCCTACAGTTAAATGTGTTTGATTCTTATATTTAACAACAGAGAGAGATAAGAGAGAAAGAATCACATCCTGAATGACAGAGTAGAAAAAGTGGTAAAGACGTGTCACCAGGGATCCCCAAAAGTCCCACAAGAAGAGAAACTTGTCACAAAATGTTAGCAAATCACAAAATGAGTTTCATGAAAAAATGCTTTACTTGTTTTTTCTACTTTGCTGAGGAAAAATCTAAGAAAATCCTTAATTGTGGGGCGGTGGAGCCCCTCTAAAATAATCCTCTCAGTCACGACACATTGCACAGTTTTTGTGTTTGCTTGGCATATTAGACAGTTTTGGTTAATTAGCATTATTTGTGCCTCTCACACCTGTCGAACATGTTTAAACTAATCTTAATGGGAATGCCTGGCAGTGATTGGATCAGAAGGCAAATGATTACAATCATTAAACTCCACATGCTGTATGATTTTTATCTCCCGACTGTCGACACCAACTGGCCTACACTGGAACAGATTTGATCCCACTTGGTCCAATCAGTCATTACATCCAAATCATAGCTATTAGTGGCCCAGAAATTGTAATGTATATTCACCTCCTACTCTTTTTTTCTTTATTCAGCCAGAGATTTTTGTGTACATACTCATTGCATTACTTTGACAAAACCACAGAGTGCAATGACTGATTCCAAAGCAGTGCAAAAGTTTGTGAGAATAAGATCAGAAGAGCAATGAGAAACAAGATATGTTAAAGGCCGTTTTCAGGATCCATTCTGTGGTCACACAGGTTACGCCAGACCTCAGTTTGGTTTTTTCCTCATTTCCCTCTCCCTTTCTGTACCTACCCATACCTTCACACAAACTGATTTTGGCTGGAAGCAAAGCCATCTTTTCCTTGATTGGTTTCTATTCTTTCGCCTGCAGGAAAAAAAAAGGAATCCCAGGGGGCTCTAGGTTGGAGGTGGCTGAGTGCTCATAAAAGACTCTTGGCCAGGACATATGTGAGAAGACTCAAAGATGTGGATGAATCCGTGCAAGACATTTCGATGCATACTCGAGTTAAGGCTCTGAAATAGTGCTCCGTCGCGTTGCTCTCAGGATGATTTGTTTTCAGAAAAGAGAATTGATGCCAATAATAAAAACTATGACTATCTGTTAAACTGCTGTTCAGTAGATGGTTAAAGTTGGGTTAAATACAGTCACTCTGAAAGCATGTAATCATTGCACAGCTTTTAAAGTGGCACAGAAACAGGAACATAAAGGAGTATGTGTTGTTAGTAAACTTAGTTTAGTGATTACATCCTTATGTCCTCCAGATGTAACCCCATCCATCAGACAGGTATCCAGCTGCCTGTTGCAGTAGGTTTTTACCATCAGCTGAAACTTCAGATGCCACTGTCTGTCAAAAGGTGTCTCTGCCAGTGACATGGCCAATCTTTGACATAATGCTCAGTCTGTCTCTCTGCAGTCCCAAGAAGGGGCTGTCATGCTTCAGCAGGCCGGATAATTATTTCCCTCTTATCCCTCCTTGCCAGGGCCAATCCTAGCCTTCAATAGAAGTCAGGGCCTGCACCACTTCCCATCAGTTCTTTCTGTCTCTTTTCTTCTCCATCTCCCGTCTTCCATCTGTTTCACTTCACCTCACTCTCTGACTTTAAGACCTTCTTTTTTCCTCAGTCTGTCTTTATGTCATTCTCTCTTTCCTGTTCTGTATCGTCTCTAAGAATAGATTTGCATCGTAAAATAGATACTCCGTTTGACAGAATCAGTGGTCATAATAGCAAATGTTCCATAAAATTGCCGTGTGGGGTGTTTGATTCTGTGAAGTGGTCATTTAATGCAAAGCTTGTAGAAGAGTTGGGTTTCCCAGAGATGACAGTATTACATGATGGAGCTCCTTGATTTTTAAAAATGCTGAATTTAATTCAGTAGGTGCTGTCAGGAGTTTGGATGCTCATTGCTCCTCTTGGTGTTGTTCACTGGACCACTCACTGAATGAATGAAACACTCTGATAGCATCAAGAGGGAAATACATAGCAGTATTCGGATGTATTGAATGAATTAATTCCTAGTTTTTGGACCTTTTTATCAGCATTTTGGAACCCAGCTGCTGAACCTGGACCTTTCAGATGTTTTTCTTTAAACGTCAAAATAAAGTAAATGACCCTGCTGCCATTCGTGAGATTAGGCTCTAATATGGAATTTATAAGCAATTTACCCATCTCAGTATCTCAAACAAGGCTAAAAAGAAGGAAAAGAAAGCATGCTAGAATACTGTGAACAGGCTCAAGTCACTCCTCATTTCTTTATATTTTGCATCCAAGTAGCCGGTCTTTCTTTCCATTTTTAAAGTGCTCTTCTGCAGTACTTTTAAAGTTTTTCTCAACTCAACTTGCTGATACAGTATGGCTCAATCAATGCCAATTGCAAGCATATTTGGGGGAGAGCAAAGTAATCCAGATGCATAAAGAGATTATGGTTGAAATGAAGACCTTGGCATCAGACATAAAATTTCACTGCAGGTGCGAAAACTACAACAACCTGCCATCAGTGATGCGACTTGTATCATATTCAGATGACATAAACCCCACCAGCAGAGTCTGATGATGTTTTGATGATGTGGAGTCTCCCCCCCCCAACAAGTTATACACATGGCCAGAGTTAAATTATCTTGGCAGATCCAAATTTTTTTACAAAGAAGTTGCTTGGGTTTACGGTCAGTGAGGAAAACCTCCTCCAGGCTCCAGGAACCAAGTTTTCTTTTTTATAGGCATGGTGAAAACACATTCTTTGAAATGGATGATGACTTTGTTGATTGTGCTGATGGTGAAGGTCTTTTGAGTACAATGGTTGTGAGTACAGTGCAGACAAGTGAAGGCTGTTCATTAACGAAATGTGTAAATGTGTCTTACTGCATAATGGCAAATACTTTGCATCTATGCCAAATGGTCTTTCTGTTAAAATTGAAAAAACAAGCAAAAGAAAATGTGCAGATCATGTTGGAGAAGCTGAAATCCAGTGAGCACAAATGGACCATATGTGAAAAAATTAATTCACATTTTGTGACAAAATTAGAATTTAATATTTTATTTGGTATTTTTTAGCTCTGCCTCACTGAGTAAGGTACTTTTTTTTTTCTTTTTTGTTTTTTAGTTTTTTGAAACTAGATCTAGTTTTCAGCTCTCTTTGAGTTGTTCTTTTACAAAGTTTAAGCTATTTGAGTGTAGAAACTAAACATATACCAAGAAATCCAAAACAATTCAGTGCCCATCTAAGACAATTTAATGCTTTCCACTTCAAACACGGGCAGAAACAGAATAATCGTTTCTCGCCAACTGCTCCTCCTTTCATTCCAAGATGTTTTACTAGAGCCAGCAGACCTATCTTGATTTGGAAGCCGTGCATGTTAACCTGTGGCCCCAGGACCAAGAACTGGGCCCCCAGTGGATCGAAAACAAATAAACAAGACCTGCCAGAGCAGGCGGTGACAGTACAGGCTGTCTTCAGTAGATAAGACAGAACAATAGCCCTTAATAGGCCACAGAGAGACACACACCCATCTCCATCCCTGCCTTTTTTTATACTCCTATCTTGCTTCCTGCTAACAAAGGGAACAAGATTCTTTCCCTCTTCTATCCTGCTGAGAGATTAGCGGTGCTTAACAGCAGTATGGGCATAAAAATGTGTATTTGAGTGATAATTCAGCAACGCACGCACAACTCATGACAAGGAGCCTCGCAGAATGAGAAGGAATACAATGCCTTTATTCCCTTCTGGGCTAAAATTTGGAGGAGAAAAGTACATCATGTTTGTTTGCTACTTAACAGTGTATGGAAATGAGCACCAAGACATCCCCAACATGGAATGGTGCTTTCTAAAGTTGTCCTCATTTTTCAGTCAGTACAGATGAATGTTTCAGTATATACTGATCCAGATCTGTGCCCATAATAATTACACACAGTGGGGTTTTTCCCAGACATGTATTAAACATATGTTTCATAAAAAACTCAGACAATTCACCATGCTCATGTGGTTACAGCTTTCTTGTCCTAAATGCAGTTAGTGGGGTGTATAATAGCAGGCAGAAAAGCCTGTTTCTCCTGTGAAGGCCCCCCTTTTTTTGACTTTGACGCAAAAAAAACCTTGGCAGAGTATCTGAATGCCGGCAGCAATGATCCTATTTTCTAAAATTTGAATCATTTCAGCAGCACCCAGGTAGAAGGCAACAGCTCATGCTGCAACTCTGCCTGAAAGAACACACAAAGATCCTCTAAAAGAGTGAGCTGGCACATTATACCTGATGCCTTTATGCTGAGCTCTGATGAAAGAAATCCACCCCGCTGCCAACTTTGCTCACCTGAAATGAATGCCTTTAAGGAAAGAGACTGTAGCGTTTTACCGTCTGTTGCAGAAGTACAGAAATGTGATGTTGAAGGTTTGAGGTGGATTGAGGGGCACAGCGCTATTTCA
This sequence comes from Perissodus microlepis, assembly GCF_051167445.1. Taxonomy (NCBI): domain Eukaryota; kingdom Metazoa; phylum Chordata; class Actinopteri; order Cichliformes; family Cichlidae; genus Perissodus; species Perissodus microlepis. The sequence goes on from NC_140465.1 coordinate 10,439,788, forward strand.
CACCTTGAAATCTGGATTTCTGAGATGCTGAAAGGATACGTGGTGCAGGGGAGTTAGTCGTTTAATTGTACAGGACATCAAACAAATGGGCTTGGCACTAAATTTGGCTCCCATTGTTTTTGTTTCCCCCTGTTGTTGCATTTTAACCCCACAGCTCACTAACCTGCGGAGAAGCAAAGTAATTCATACCTAATGTGCCGTTTTCATTCCACCACAAAGGAACAGTACACTTGACCTCACCATATTATACATTTGGGAACCAAGTGACTCATTCCAGGGCAGAATATCTTTAGAAAAATGAATAGTTAGAACTGCCGTCGCTGCCTTGTTCCCTCCTGCCGCACGGTTCTGTATTTAACGTATATCTGCGATCTCTGCTTGGAACATATAGCAGCTGAAGAACATTTATATCAAATGTCTGCTTATTTGTCTCTTTGTACGAGGTGCTCCTTTGGGATGTACACATTGTCATAAAACGAAATGGGAGAAGAAGGGAAAAAAATAAAACGAACTTTCAGCAAAGTGCAACTTATTCCTCGCCACATCCATATTTCTATAAACTGCATTTACTTTTGTGGCCAGCAACATAAATCATGCCTTATATATCATTAATATACATGGGTGTCAATAGGAGATGCATGAATGGAAGAAATATGGTTCATCCCCACAGAGACAGAGTTGAAAAATGGGCTGTGGATGGGGTGAGAATAGAGGCTTCTCTAGTGAAGCTCCAAAAGGCGTCTAAATCTCTGCTGCCCCCAAGTGGGACTCCATATAATGGAGGGTGTGTGTGTTTGCGACACTAAACAACTGTGATACAATATGTGCAGCTTGAGCCACCAGAAATAAAGAAACGCACTGTTATCGTAAATCGGTGCCCCATTTTGCTGTTGCTCAGTGTCAGCTGTGTAACGCGAGGAGCACTCCAACAAAACTGTCACATTAAATACGATACATTGTTAACGCACTGCACTGTGCATGCGAAGTCATGGCCGATGATACGAGCATTGTTTGCTCACTGGTAATACAAACAACTCCAATGATTATCTTCCCTCAGCGGGTCATTTTTTCTCTCCACATTTGATCTTTCTTTAAAGCTCTGTTTATGCGCTGCATTTTATTTATTTATTTTTCATCTATTGTACGTTGCTGGCGGTCAGGATAAAAATTGGGTGCGTGCATCGACTCGAGCATTATATCTGTCTGCTGATTATGTTTTATCTGTGGATAATATCCAGTTGTTGTTGTTGCCTGTTGTTTGCCACACCTGCACGGGGTAATGTAAAAACACACACTTTCATACTTGTGCCCTAAGGCAGGATGTAGTGTATATGGCAAAAAAGAGGAAAAAATATAGACAAGCATGGACTTGGTGAACTCTGCATCACATCAGCTGCCAGTGAGTCTTTGTCTTTAATGGTAACGAGTGAGTAAATGTTATTGCTAATATATTGCATATGTTTCCTTTAAAATGTATGTAAATTTACCCGTATTTCACCTCCACATTGACCTATATGTGGTCCTTCCCCTGTAGACCCATTATTGCAAACACACAGGTCATACAATGTGTGGTGGAGCAGATTCATGATTGTGCAGTGATGTCAGTCGTAAACATAGACAGTAATGAACAGCAGGGATAATTCAAAGCTTCTCCTTTAGATGTTTTACAATATGTAGAATTTTTTTAACATTATATTGACTTTTGAAACTATTCATGGTGCAAAGTGAACATAAAATAAATAAAAAGACAGAAAAATGCGGAAATAAAACGCCCTCCTCTCCTTCCTTTTCCGTTTCAATTTCACATGAGAAAAATATGGATACGTATATGTAATGACATATAATAGCTTTCCTTTTTACAGAATTTTTTTTCTTTCAAAGCCGTGCCTTAAAGCAGAAAGCGCAGCCTTTGTTGCAGCAGTCTTTTCTTTTTTAGCATTTGGAGGTTATTTTGCAGCATTTTGCAGATATGGGTAACATAAAAGAATTGTAAGATTAATTTACAATAATGAAATTAGACTCATAGAAGTAAAAGAGAAAACAAAATGATTATAAAAGTGAAAATGTGCTTTCCATTTTTGAGCAGTTTGTAATTCTGGGAAAGGATGAGCAAGTGTGCTTGTAAATATTATCTTAATAAAATGCATTTAGTTTGTTACTGTTTAAATGATGGGAATATTATAACAGGGAGAGATGAAGTACTAGAAGTACCTAAAGCTGCTGAGTGGCACAGTTATCATTGTTTAGAGTGTATCGTCAGCTTTCCCGTAGACTGGGATTGTGACTTCATTGGAGTCAAAAACTGCAGCACACATAATTCAAACTGCCTCTACCCCATCCATAATTTTCCATAAAGCTCCTCATCATACAGCATTACTCTCTAATCAGGAGTCCGTGTTTCATTTGATCACCTTTGCATTTTATTGAAACATCAAACCGTTATTTTCAAGTTTGAGACGATCGATTCCCAGCCTCTTCCTCTTGTTTGTTTGTTTTTGCATTTCAGGGCGAATTCCCTGTGCGATGCACTTAATCAGCACAAAATGGCTCTCGGTGTTAATCGAGCCTCTTTCTCGGTGTCTTTGCGTGGTAAATGAGTTTTTATAGTCCTGCCTATGTTTGTGTTTGTTCGGGAGCGCTCTCCTGGTCTTGTGTCATTCTCCGCTGTTCGTACGGAGATGCTCATTTGGATAGCATATAGAGGACAATGCCATGGCGACACTCTGATTGATAGCTATCCAAGTCCTTGATCTTCTCTCCCTGTAAACATCATTACCACACACTGACAACATACACATGCACAACAGTCACGCACACACAAGCACACAAACACACCCAGAAGCTGCTCATCCAAATTGCTGCTAACAGATTAGCAGTGATTATAAACAAACATGGAGGATTAATCCTGTGTGCTCTCAGTCTACTTTTCCACTGAGCTAGCTAGGGTAATTACCAAGTGCTAGATTGTCAGTGTGTAATCACACACACATGCAAACACACACACATACAAGCTGCAATGCTTCTCTATTTGGTGATATCACTTTTGTGCTTGTTTTGTAAGAAAGTTGAGCGTGTCTTCATCGATATTTTAGGGCAGCTGTGCTCTGGTAAAGATGATGGGATGTTAAGTCACTTTCCAATAACCTGACAGCATCCTGACAGGTCACTGATGTGTTGTAATGCACAAACTGGACACTTTTCTATAAAGGTACAACATATATATCCATATATCATTTACATAACACTTTCCACAGAGGCTCAAACAAGATTATCCTAGTTCAGAAACACACACTGCTGTATCGTGCCCTAAACAGCCAAACAGAACAGCCTTTTGTCATGAGACACACTTTTGACACTGTCTCGCAGTCTTAGTCTGCCCGTGCTAACAGAACAGACAAAGCTGCTCCTTTGTGGAACAAAATGTGTTTTTATGCACACCTGACAAAGTGTGAACTTCACACTTCTTCCACCTTTCACTCCCAGCAGAGTGCAAAGATACACTTTGTATGTCTCTGCGTGAGTTTGCCTTTTTCACTTTGCCCTACAACTTTACAGTAAAGTCTTCACCCCAATGAAAACTTACCAGCAAGAAAAATAATCGTGATAAATTACCCCTGAGACACTGAAAGGATTGGCCATGTTGCGTACAATACTGTGTACTCCACGTAGGACATTTTTATTAATCAAAAAGCAAGACTTTACCAGTTTGTCACATCATTGTTGAGGAATTTCATCCCCTCTTCTTTGCAACATTACTTCAGTTCAGAGTGTTTGCTTATGCACAGCTCTCTTAAGGTCCCACTGCAGTTTTTCAGTCAGGTTGAGGTCTGAACTTTGAGTCAACGCACCTCCTTAATTCTTTCCTGTTTTAGTTATTCAGTTGTAGATTTGTTGCTGTGGTTGGGATCAATGATGGTTGTCAGACAGACTGTCTCATGTTTGACTCTCGAGTACTTTGGTATACAGAGGAGTTCATGGTCGACTCGAAGGCTGCAAGGTTCCCAGGCCCTGTGGCTGTGAATCAAACCCAAACCATCACCATTGTTATGACTAGGGCTGGGTATCGTCACTGATTTCTAGAATCGATTCGATTCCGATTCACAAGGTCCCGAATCGATTCGATCCACGATTCGATTCGATTTAAATCTGGGAAATTTTGCCTCAGACAGTCAGAAATATTATAATTCAGATCAGTACATTTACATATTTTTGTATCTATAAAAAGGAAGCTGACACTCGCAAGACTTTATCAAAGGTGTGAGCATCACAGCAGATGCCTTTGTGTCAAAGTAGCTGAAGATAAAACACAGAAAAACATGAAGATGATTTTCCTGGCCTGGGATTTTATAAAAATATTCTGCAGTACATCAAAAACGAAAGAAAACCATTAATCAACATATGAACATTACCTCTGAAGTTACAGCGGTTTTATTAGAGGCACAGCTAAGCGTTTTGCATTTTGCATAATTTTAAAAAGTTGAAATTTGTTCAGTAGCCTATTGAACAGCAGAGATGAGGCTTTCTTTTCGGAAGTAAGTAAAAGGGAAAAAAACAGCGGCCGACAGCGCTGTAAGAACGGTACACTTGTGCGTAACAAGCAAGCGAATAATGCAGAAAACAGATTTTTAGACGGGAAACTGTTCTTGAATTATACAGAGAAAACGAGAGAGAGAGAGAGCTGTGCATGAAGTGTGGTGGGAGCAAAACAGCAAAAGTCAGAGTGAATTCATGACGATGTTTATGTGAAGCTTAGTTTGGATCTTCTTTTGCTGCTGGTTCAGTCAATAATGTTTGGAGAGATAAAACTAACATCTTTAGAATCACCGCAAAAAGGGCGTAAACACAAAGCGCGGACCCGCCGAAACATCGGAATCAGCGAGCTGTCGGCTTTCAGCCCCGACCGTGTCCGTGCCGTCGGGTGAGAAAGGCGACATCTCACTGATTCTGATCTGCGGGTCCGCGCTTTGTGTTTACATCTTTGTGCAGAATCCGTGTACCTTCTCTCATTTACTGTTTTAGCTGTTTGGTGGTTCTTGAAATTTTGTGAGGTTTAACCTGAGATTCTGGCGTTTCGGGCAATATAAATTAATATTAAAAAAATCGATTCAGGATTTTAATGAATCGATATCACGTTATCCAAGCCAGAATCGATTTTAATCGATAAATCGATTATCAAAACCCACCCCTAGTTATGACAGTTGGTATGAGGTGTTTGTGCTTATACGCTATGTTTGGGTTTCACCAAACAATCTATCCAAAGGACATTAGTCTCTTTCAATAGTGTTTGCATGGACATTCTTACCCTGCACAAAAAAGTCCATATGCAAAATTATTTTCAGATTCATGAAATGTGCACACCAGCTTATGTGTTCTTTACACCGTGCATCTGTTAGTGAAACACAGTCATGTTAAACCAACAGGCTTAGTATTAGTAAAAGTAGTAATTGCAGCACTAGCAGTATTTTTATTCAGCTTTGAAAAAAACTTGTTTAGAGTTTCAAAGACAGCCAGACCTTCGTCATTGAAATGTGTGTATGCATAGTTCGTGCATAAACTTGTGCATACACATTGTTTCAATGAGGTTCATTGTTCCAAAATTTGTGGTTTGTGAGAAGAGGCTTTTTCTAATTGTACTGTCGTGAACTTTAACATTTAACAGCTTGTAGAGTCTGAGATGTCGCTCTTGGGTTTTGTTGCACTTTCTCTGATCGCTGCACAGCCTGATCTTGCAGTGAATTTGCTGGGACATCCACTCCTGGAAAGATTGGCTGCTGTCTTGATCGTTTTCCACTTGTGAATAATCTTTCTCGGTGTGGAATGATGGACTAAAAATTGTTCGCAAATGGCTGTATAACCCTTTATAACCCATTGATGGACAGCAACAGTGGTCTGTAAGATCACAGCTGACATCTCTTTGTCCTCAGCATTGTACACACCTTTGCTGCTCTGGACCAGCAAACTGCCAAAGCTTCTGCTTGTTCAGAGGCGCTCACACTCACTAATTATCAGTTAATCAAGTGCATTTAATTAGCAGGACCTGGCAGCTACTTACTCTCTTTATTTCTATAGAAGCAATAAGGGAATTCTTGGTTTTTCATGTACTGCTTTTGCATTTTAGCTCAGTTTTTGATAAAGAAACACTCACACGCAGTAATGTGTCATGTTTTGTTATCTGAGGTTGGAGTTACCTCATTTTAAAACCAGCTAAGGACCAGATTATTTCTATTTTGTCTTTATAAGTAAGATATTATAATTTAAATTATAATTATATATTAAATTAATATTAAATTAATTATAATTTAATGATATAATTGAATGTCTTATTTAGTACATGTCTGAATGAAGCTGCTAGGATTCCCAACAAGACATGCTCTGCTGTTTGTTTAAATGTTGTTTCTTGCTATTGCACAAAGATGGTACAGCTGAAACTTGCCTTTATCTTATTTCATTTCACTTGCTGTTTATTGTTGGGTTAATTCTTTTTTTGTCTATTGTCTTCTTTCACAGGTTGAAGCCATCCTGGTCAACATCTTTGGGGGCATTGTTAATTGTGCCATCATTGCCAATGGCATCACCAAAGCTTGCCGAGAGCTGGAGCTCAAAGTGCCGCTGGTGGTCAGGCTGGAAGGTAAAACAGCACTTGACACTCACCAACACTGGAACACATGCACAAAAGTTTTTGTTTTGCCTCTCTGACACTTTTAGTAAGTCATCGGCAGTTGGCACTTCCAGTTAAACCAAACAGACTGCATCATTTCTCTTAGGCACATCTAGCCTCCAGCGAAAGAATTTCACATTAATGAGCATTTAATGATTGGGGGTTAATACGCTATTACATGCAACTAGGTTCACAGCTGTGTCGCTCGTCACAGTTGTTCACCTTGACCTGGCGCATGAGTAACATCATCATCATGTAAACACAAGTTCTTTTTGTCTTGCTTTTACATATATGTGTCAGTAAGTTTTATTTTTCTTGAACTGTACCTAAAGTCTCCTTTGCTCAGGGTACAGCTGGTTTGAGTTTATATGGACTGAGAATATAGCTTGCAGTATCATTTTATGAATATTTTCAATTTCAAAGGTACAAAGAAACTCATTCCCCACCTAGTTTTAAACTTTGGAGCCATTGTATTATTGCTGCTGTACTCTCAGGAGCATATCCATCTTCATTGTGGCCCACTGTCCCAGAAAGAACAGCAGTGCATTTCTCATAGATGTCACATTCTGCTGCACCTGTCATTAGCAGCAGCCAGAATAACTGTAGAGACGGCACTGATTGTCTCACCTTTCACCTCTATATGCTAATAAAACCTGCTCAGCTGTGTGTGTTTGCCCGAGTGTGTGTGTGTGTGGGGAATGGCAGTGGTGACTCAGAGGCATAGGGCCAGTTGGTGGTTAGCTTAATTGTCAAGATCCTGCTGAGTGGTGTGTCCAGAGCACAGAGCAGGAGAGTGTGTGTGTGTGTGTGTTAGCGCTTAGCATTTCATGCTGTATGTCTGCACACAATCTGCTATTTGTAGGTCAGGGCGTGTAAGCTGTTTCTAGAAGCCAACTGTGTGTCGAGGTGCTGTGCAGTAGTGAGGGCTGGGTTGTTCAGAGCACAATGTAGTGTGAGAATTTTACTCTTAACTGTCATTTCCACTACTTTCCCCTAAAGTCGAATAAAAATGTCATGCAGGTATGTAAATCTACCCCATGGCTGAAAAAACTTTCGGTCTGAACCAAAAATAATATTGTTGACTGAAGTTCAAACACTCCAAGTTCAAGATGCACATTTGTCTCTTTAGAAAACACAACTACAGAACGAACTAGACTGGCAATCTGCACGGATCCTTAATTATCCACCACACATTTCTGATAGTAGCCATAATTCAACATGACTCTCAGACAGTCCAGAAAGTCACTTCTGGTGGATGCCGGATGGTCCAAACACGTCACCCTGACCGAGGCCTAATCCAAGCCTTAGTTGTGGGTCATTACATCCTGGGCTGCAGTCTTGTGGAGAGGATTGGCTCTGAATCAATCAGCTCAGCTTGCTAGGCTGTCTGCCGGGCAGTGAAAACGGCCCAGCGTTCTTCAACAGGATCAGAATGGATTAACAGGCACACTTTTAATTGGAAAGGCCCTAAAGAGCCAGGGTTGATTGCACTGGCGGAGAATTATGTGCTCCCATATGTGGGGAAGAGAGGCCATGTGGTCTAGTTCCTGATAGAGTTGTGTTAGTTGATAGAGTATGCATGAAGTGTTTGATGTGGGCTGATTGAGTTGATCTAAAACAGTCTGTAATTATCATCGCTAGCACTTAGACTCATCTGGTGAAAACTGAGCAGAGAACACGCAGACACACTGTCGTTATTGAAGGTATAGAAAGGAAGCGATACCTAAGGAGCTGCTGTACTGCCCTCTTTGGCTACAGTGTGCGCATGGTCATCCTGTGTTTCTCTGCAGGTTTGTCTGCCTCTTAAAAAACCTTTGGCATCCAGAAAAAAGGTGACTACATTCATTTAACTCTGTTCTGAGGTGTCCCCCAACTCTCTGTCAAAGAGTGGAGCATGTTCTGCTTGAGCTTTTCCTCATATATAGTTGAAACAGGATTTGAGGCCCTGTGTCAATGGATGAGATTTCAACATCAGTCCTGACAGCATCATTATAGCTAAAATAGCTGCTGCAGCTATATGCATATCCACATACATAAATATAGAGTAATATACATTCACACACTGGTTGATTTGGGGGGGTTTCTGTCTTTGATTTCACATATATTACACATTTTTTTATTTTTGTAGTGCTTTTTAAAAATAGCTATTAACTTACCCTCACATAGTGTAAATCTCGCTATTTGCCTCTCACAAAGAATCTGACAAGAATTGATTAAATCATGAGAATAAATGTCATGCACGTTATACAAGTATGCAAATAGGGAACACAGTGTTAAGATACTAAGATACTCTCTGTTAGAGTTAGCACTGATGAAAACATGAAATCTGATGCTGCAGTAAGCTGCTCTTAAATAACAGATAATACAAAAAAACTGAATAAAAAATGTAATGTGTTTATGTTTGTTTTAATCATGTAGACCAGTGGTTGGCAACCTTTCTGATGGCAAGTGTCATTTAAAATTTCCTCAGAAGTCAGTGTGCCATATGATTGCATTAGCAATAAATTTAATAACGCTCTATATGAACAGTTACACAATATATAGAACCACTTTATAGAATTATATTTGTTTACAGATGTTGGCAGCTATCAGTGAATAGTTATCAGCTATTTTGAAACAAAAAAAATAAAAAGACACTTTTTATCCATAACAGCAAATGAACTGTACAACAGAAAATACAAATGCTATTTATGGTCTCCTCACAACAATGATAAGAAAAATAAACTAAGCCAATATGGCATGTCTGTTAATACAGAGACATACACGTTAATGTGATCTCTGGTCTCCCACTCAGAGACACAGGTCTCCGAGTGTCCAGCATTCAGACGGCTACCTGAGGACACTTCGTGTGAGAGAAAATCTGCTCACACAGATATGTACAGCCAAATACTGTCAATAAGGCCTCTGCAATGTTCTGAAGACAGTTAAACTTGTCAGGTAGTGATGTCGGGCAGGTGAAAATGCAGCTCCATGAACACGCACAGCTGTGGATTCCAGCTACTTCGATGTTGCATTAACTGGCATCAACTCAGCCAGTTAATGTGAGACAAATCCAGCTGCTCATTAAAGATTTCTGGTTTGATCAGAAAATAAAACATTGGTCCAAACACCTGAAAGCACCGCTGGCGCGGCCATTTATTTTTTGATGCACCTTCTCAGATTAATTCACTGCGTGTCATGCCAACGGCTGGACTGGGACAAAAAATCAGCCCGGGCATTTTGACTAGAGACCGGCCCACCAGGTATTAAAGCCATAAAGCCTTTGAATGAAAACAAACGCTGTTGTGACAGTGATGTACACTGTCTTGTTGGTATATGTATGATTTCTATACATTTTACATCAGATAAAAACTGTGGTTGTAAGCTTCAGATGATTATTTAATAACAGCCAGACATTTTAAATGAGAATAATAAAGTATTTCTTTGTGCCCCCCTTTCCCTGTTAATGCCCCACCTGGCCCCCCTGGCAAAAAAATAACGATAGACTGCAGGTCATAACTTCTTACCTGAAGTTCAGTTCACCTGACACTCGGACCGGCGGCCGCCTCGGGTCCCGAGCAAATGCCCGGTATGCCCGATGGCCAGTCCAGCTATGGTTGTGCCATCAGTTAACCCTTCAGGTGCCAACTGTGGCACACGTGCCCAGGGTTGCCGACCCCTGATATAGACTGTCTGGTTGGGGCTGGGTTAAGAGTCGAGTGAGTATGACAACATGCAGTCAGTTAAGTAGGTTTCTTTTGGGGGGAGGGTGTATATATCAGCTGCCTGTGGTTCATCTGGCTGGTCTTGAGGCAGAGCGCCCTTCTTTGTTTTAAACTGCTTTTACTAAGTGAGTTACTGGACTGTAGCATTGTGACATTTATGCAGATTCCCAACACAAAAAGTTAATGATACAGATTATAATGTACGTTAGGACAGTGGCACGAAACAAAAACAGACTAAAATGTTAACTTTTGGTTTGCCATGAGATTTCCTGACAACTGCAATTACATACATACAGTTTACATACATAAGTAGGGATGGGTATCGAAACCCGGTTCTTGTTGAGAACCGGTTCCCACTGTTTCAATTCCTTGGAATTGTTTGCCATTTTTGCAAACGATTCCCTTATCGATTCCAGTCGTCCCGAATGACGTCACCACGTTGCGGAGCGTCATTTACCTGGCAGGAAACACGGTACCTAAGCGGCTCAAACGCTCAAAAGTTTGGTTATACTTTACGAGAACAGATGACAACGGGGCTACTTGCAAAGTAGATATTTCATTTAAGGGAGGAAACACTACGAATATGCAAAAGACACGCGATAACCTTAAATGAATGTCGTGTTTTTAATTCCGCTCCGGACTCATGAATCTCAACCCAGCAGCAGCGGTAACGTTTGCACGTCCTCTCCCGTTAATGCGGCAGGTAAACAATCAACAACAGTGCATATTATGTTAGCGCGATCTGCCTTATTACAAAACCTGCCATTACTGTGCATTTAGGTCACCATGATGAGAGAGACAGACAGAGTCTGGCTCAGATGCTGGCAGTTCTCGCTGCAGTCTACCGGTAGCGTCTCCTTTCAGGCCAGGATAGACGAATGTCACCGAGCAGTGACTAAGTTTGTGGTAAAAGGCTTGAACCCATTTGCCACAGCAGATGCCCCGATTTTCGGTAAGTGAATGTGTTTAATTGTAGGCAGGGACATTACTGGATATTCTTGTGTAATTGCTACTGAATAATTTATGTTATACTTTGTTATTGCTACAGAAGAATATTTATTTTATTATTTTACATTTACAATTTTTTTTCCTGGGGACCCTGTGACACCCCATTGAAGAGCCGTAGGCTGGATCTCTTAAAATCTCACTGTCGGGTTTGTAAGGCCATGTTACTCCTAAATTTCTATCTTGTTCAAAGAGAAGATATAAAACAAAGTTCTAAGCTGTTCGACCTTAGTGTTCTCCTTTTTTTAAAAAGAATCGATAAGAGAATCGATAAAGAATCGAATCGTTAAACAGAATCGAAAATGGAATCGGAATCGTGAAAATCTTATCAATACCCATCCCTATACATAAGTATTTGTCTTATTTGTACTGAGCTTGTGTCTAATTTAAATAAATAAATAAGTCCTTTAAGAACTTCTTTCACAGCGTACCCCAGTACCTTCAGACAGCTGACAGATGGTGGGAATTATGTTAGTGTGACACATCAAAAGCTCTCATTGACAGCCAGGAGATTATTACGTGGGGAACTAATCACTTTCTAGTGTGAAGCAAACCATAACTCACCAGCAGTGCAGACAAGCCACCAACTCAGGAAACCTGAAGAAAAACTGTCAGTGGACAGTCTTGCAGAAGCTGCCCGTCTAATTGCCACGTATTAATGACAATTGTGATATTTAAAGGGGAAAAGAAATATCCAGACACACACAGCCTTACACTGACAATCACTCAGTCACCACATGATTAATTAACCGGTTGGCTTGACTGTGAGAGAAGGTGAAGGGGTTTCCCTTTTTTGTTGTGGCAAAGATTTTACCAACAGCAGGCGAAAGAGTTCATTTATCAAGCTCTGCATCTTTTTGGTTCCCTTATCTTCTCCTGCTAAGGAAACAGTCTTTATCGTGTCCTTGACATATAAGGAACCTTTACAGCTTCAGACTTTCTTTGTATGTGTGACCCTCCAGCAACGTGTCCTTCTCTCAGATGACAGCAACGCTAAGCACAGCTTGTTAGGACAGAGCTGCTCACAAATGTAGGATTTGCAGCATCAAGAAAGCTCCTCCAGCACAAATCTTTGGTACAGCCCCAACCCTTATTATCCCACTGAAGCCTAGTGGCCTGTAAGTCACATGTTAAAGCGTCATTTTTCACAGTAGTCACAGGTACGCTAGTTAATTGCCATATAGATGTGAAAATATTGTGTTGTGATGCTTGCCACCTGCTGAATGCTCTTATGTTGTTTTCTTTGTTAAATGCTGAATCTAACTTAAAATCCTTCTCTTCACGTACAAGGTCTTGAATAATCAGGTCCCATCTTATATTAAAGACCTCACAGTACCACTTTGCCCCATTAGAGCACTTTAGTCTCAGACTAAAGTTTATTTGCAGTTTCTAGGATATTTACAAGCAGAATGGGAGGCAGAGTGTTCAGTTTTCAGGCCTCTCTTCTGTGGAATCAGCTCCCAGTTTGGGTTATGGAGACAGACAGCCTCTAGTGTTAATTTTAGGCTTAAAACTTTCCCTTTTGATCAAACATATAGGGAGGGCTGGATCAGGTGACCCTGAATCCTCCTTAAGTTACTCTGCAATAGGCCTAGGCTGCTGGGGGATTCCCATGATGAGTGTGGGTTTTTTTTCTTCACTCGCCTCCTTTCACTGCGTGTGTTCATAAGCTACTCTGTATTTAGTCGTTAGTTATTATTAATCTCAGGCTTTCCTCCGCACTCATTGGTGTGGTCTTTCTCCCCTTAGCCCAACCTAGTCGTGGCAGATGGCCGCCCCTCCCTGAGCCTGGTTCTGCCAGGTTTCTTCCTGTTAAAAGGGAGTTTTTCCTTCCCACTGTCACAACCTTCTTCCTCTGAGGGGTTGTCTGGTTGTTGGGGTTTTCTCTGTATTACTCTAAGGTCTTTAAATTACATTATAAAGCGCCTGGAGGCCACTGTGGTTATGATTTGGTGCTATATAAATAAAGTTGAATTGAACCTAATTAAATTTGGGGGGGTTTGTCAGTTTTTGATTGGATTGAGCACTTTCGAAAAGTGAATTAAAGTTTGATTGAATTTTCAGGAGTTGATTGTTAATAAAGAAAAAAGTTCAGACTAGCAAATTAGTATTCTGTGACATTTCTCAGTAATTAACAGGTCAGTTGGACTGATGATCGAGGTCTGGAGAATACGTGTTGTGATGAATTTCTGCAGAAATCTATATTTTTGCCTTCTCTAATGTTCATTTCTTATATTTAATCATATAGAAAGTCATTTAAAACAATCATCTTGCTTTGGTTATTTGTGCATGCTGACTGTGTGCGTTGATGCCCTCTCCAGACTGTGAGTAGGTCTCTGGCAGCACCTAGTGGCTGCAGGTGAACACACACATATCCCCATTCTCCAGTTATACCCTACACTCACACACATATACTCCACACGTGCCTTAGTAATTCTGTATCCAGCTGAGCTCAGCCCTTGCTGATGCTGCTGCCGTGAGCTATCAGTGCTCCCTACTGCTCAGAGTGGAACTGCAGTCAGCTCTCACCCATATTTGTGCAGAAAAAGACTCCCACAAATGGACGACTCCAACACGACGTGTGATTCTTCCACCACACATGACCTGAGTAACACACAGATGCTGCACAATCTAAATAATACACTGAATACTCCTGCTGGTTATGAATATGTATCAGCTTGGGGAGAAAAAAATGCATGTTTACTTTTTGTTCCTGTATACACTTTCCATAGGCATATTTGTCTTTCAGAATACCTGCTGCATTATGTATTTGCTGGGGGCCCATATGGCTGCTTCCACTTTCGTCAGTTTTATCTTGTGTCATTTGAACTTTGTTGTGCTGCAGCTTTGTTTTAATCTTGTGACAGATAAACCTGTCAGTACAGAAGCATAGATCCATCAAGCTCAGTGAAGTTTGCGGATTAGCCTGTTGAATGTAAAGCATACAGTACTGCACCGCTCTTCTCGCTGCGTGTCCGAATTGAGACGCACACAGTCACACGGAGAATATCCGCTGTTTGATGTGAAAACGACTTGAGACATCCGATCCCCTGTTTATGCAGCAGAGCAAGAGCTCTTCCTGGTCTTATTCTAATTAATTGCATTGCCAAATTGATTGTTTGGAGTGCGAGCCTGCAGAAATGTGTTTGGAATGACTTATTATACGGCTGGACAAAAGAGATGAAATATTAGGCGTTAAGTGGCACTGGTAATAGAATTCCTCATGAAAGGTCTATTGATCAGGGTGGCCGGGCCTCCGGAGAATTCACATATCATGCAGTCTTAATTACACGGCAGCCACGAGAGCGAAGGTCAACCTGTGAGCGTCTGAGCATGCACAAACACTCGCACAGCGACTCGTTTAACACCCGAGCGAATACAGGGAGACACTAATATACAGAGAATCTCAACACACCCTTTGTCCATATACAGTAAACGTAACGTGTAAAGTCACTATAAAGTGTTTTTCCAGAACCTTTTTTAGAGACTTTTTCAAATGTGTTGTTTGTCTGAATAACACAGCATAACTTGAGTTTTTCATTGGTTTGAATTTGAAGTAAGAAAAGATCAGACGGGAGTGATCGTCAGTTGAAGTGTTCAGCGCGGACACAGAGAGGTGCGTCCACTCAAAATGTAATAAATGAGATCTGAAATCTGATTAAGAAAAACAAACAAATGTAAGTAGTTCGGGGGAAAAGAAGATAATTAAATGTTCCACCAGCGTGCTGAGTCTTTGATGGCACATCAGACAAATTCAGTTTTTGTTCTTCATGTGTCGAAACAGTAAATGCCACATAAACAGCTGGCTTTTGTTGTTTTTAGCTGCGAGGGGCCAATTTTGCTTCATTTGACCTTTTGCTCTGCTGCCCCACCAGCACCACCACCTCATTCACTCCCTCTTTCTTGCTCTCATCCACTCCCCTTCCTGCGTCCCTCCGTCCGCTGAGGCGCCCCCTGCCCTGTGTTGTGACAGGCTTGTCAGGCTTGCA
Source organism: Perissodus microlepis (assembly GCF_051167445.1). Lineage (NCBI taxonomy): Eukaryota > Metazoa > Chordata > Actinopteri > Cichliformes > Cichlidae > Perissodus > Perissodus microlepis. Next base: position 10,455,144 of record NC_140465.1, read on the forward strand.
TTTGGCCGAGCGGTGTGCAGTGCTGGGAGGCAGCCAGCTCAGTGCGTAGAGCCTCGGGGTTGCACAGAGTATCTCCGGGTGTCTTCCTCTTTCTCTCTCTCTGGTTGGTTGTGGGCCTACTGGGGGCACAGGCATCACCGTATCACCCAGCACCTGCTACCCCTGACCTCGCTACAGCCGGGGGAGCTGACACACACACACACACGCACACAAATTGCCCTTTTGCCCGTTGTTCACACTCTACGACGTTCGGATCAGCAGTTGCATGTGCCACCATTGACCCATGACTCCATCTGTCTGTGTGGATTGATTCCTCCAGAGGAACTCTTCGTCTTTCACACAGTGTGGTTTTTAACATCCGTGCAGATGGCAGATCAGGTTCACCCTTGTTTAGCCATTTTTGTAATGTTGGTTGTCGCCTGTTGTAACACTGTTTTTCTTCCCTTTTTTTGCCCCTTTCCAGGGACCAACGTCCACGAGGCTAAAAGGATTCTGACCGAGAGCGGCCTGCCCATCTTGGCAGCAGATGACCTGGATGATGCCGCCAAGAAAGCGGTGGCAGCTATCAAGAAATAGAGAATCCTGCAGGACGTCTCATTCCAGCCTCAGCACAGCACCATCAGCCTTTTCTTCCACATGCAGACCTCCAAAACCTTGAGCCTTTGCGTGCATTTCTCACTTTGATTGCCAACTGAGATCCAGATCACAAGCACTTACAGGATTCTGCCATTACACTGGTTTCCTCTCTGCAGATCAGATCAGCTGCAGTTTCTTTAATCATTAAAATGTGCATTAGTTAGGAAGAACCACTGACATATTCAGGCTAACATATTGAAAGGACACCCAACACTTTGTCCATTCCATTAGCTTTCTTGTCTTTATTTTTCAGCAAAATATGAAGTGGGAAAGACATTTTCCATCTTCACATCCAGCCCTGGCATCCACTGAGTTGTTGCCATGTTATCGCACACCATTCATAAGCTGTGATATCATTCAGTGGTACTTGCTGAAACGGAGATGAATGGAAGCAGTAAACACTTTCTTACTTCGTCCACGTTGGTTACCAAGCCTGGTCTGTGTTTCAAATGAAGTAGATGGTGTACTCACTCTGAATTTGTGCATCATGTCTTATTTATAAAGTGCTACTATGAGACGTCCATTATCTGCTCTAATCTGTGCCTGTCCAGTGAAAGCTAATGAGGCATCACAGGTGTCGAGAAAATGAATAATTAAAAACAAAGAATTGTACTTTTTTATAATCATGAATGGATGTTGACAGGATGTCTGAAATACAATGAGAAAATGCAATTTGTGACATTAAACAAAAAATGTTTTAAAAACTACACTTTAGTGTGTTGAATTTGTCCGGCCCATATCGGAGTATCCTGATGGAGGAAAAACTGGCAGAAGGTGGAAAGTAAGGCGGAAAAAGAAATTCTGCTGAATTTCCCAGGTATCTCTGAAGGAAGTACACTCCCAGAATAAATGTGATGTCAGTGGGGAGAGCAGATCCTCAGCAGTTTGCAGTTTTCTTAACACTATTAACTGCATGAGCACATATTTTGCAAATGTGCAAATGTTTTTCCAAGTAAATCAAGTTGCTTCTTCAATGGGCAAGTCTTTTTTTTTTCCAACGGGAAAAAAAGAGAATTCGATGTAATTTATAGTGAAAAGTTTTAATATAAGCAGGTTTTTTCATTCTTGTGATAGAGCTCCCTTTTTCTTTTCAGGAGGATGACACAGATGTAGACATCTCAAGAACTCATGTATCAAATATGACACAGTAGGGATTAAGGGGTTAAGCTATCCAGAGGCCAAAGCTCATCTTTGTGTTGAAGTGTCAGTTGTCTAAAGATATTTAGTTTCTTAAGATTTCTACCATATGTTTTCAGGTCTTCTTTCTTAAATGTTTAGAATTTTACGTTTAGAATGTATAAATGTTACGCTTATTATTTTTCCATTCTTCAGTTGTTCAATAAATCAGGATTTTGACAGAGCTCAGAAACTGTTGATTCCATGGTAACTGTAAAACTAAAGTCACTAGAAACGCCCTCATGTGTATCCAAAAATATAGTCTACATGATATCATTTAAATCTTTTTTTTGTTTCTTTGCCATTTTCTTTTTGAACAACCCTGCCTTCTTTCTTGCTTTTTGTCTGCACATCAGTGTACACGTACACTTAAACTCCTCAAATCATCCACCTGCAGTCTTCTAATGAAACTCAAGTGTACGTCGTCCCAGGAGAGACTTGAAAAGAGTGATTGTCCTTCATAGGGCCCGTGTGAGCGCTACAGAAAGTTGACTGAGACCTCTTCCTGTCAGACACACTGACTGTGTGATGGATTATCTGTCAGGCAATCTGAGAGGGCTCACAGGATCGACTGCCACCTCCACGAAAGACGCACGCAGAGAGCACTTTTCTCGTCTTGCCTGCACCGGAGAAGAACACCAAGTGTGACTCAAACTGAAGCTTTTCTCTACAGCGCTTTTTTTTTTTCTTGGGCAAAGTCAGGAGGACTCCAGAAGGGCCTCTTGGAAACTGCTGCCATAGCTACAAGTCTTTGTGACATGTTTATTGACAGGCTATATTTAGAAACAAAAAAAAGATGTTGCCTAACTACTGAAATTTCTTTTCACTGTATTAATTCTTAGCATCCCTATCGCTAAGAGTCATCTCACAGCACAAACTTGGAGCTCTGAGGCTCTGTGCTGCATCGTGCCAGCCAGCCAAGCCGTAAAAATGGGCTGAAGGGTTCAATAATTGCCTTATTTCATGCTCTTCCCTCCGTGTGTCAGAAATATCCCCGCTGATGGATTGGACGGAGGAATTTAAGGCTTGTTAAAGCGGGCTTCTTGAGCCCTGATATTGTTTAATTCAGTGTCAAGCTGGAGGTCACAACGGAATGTGCACACTGATTTACTGGGCAAAATTAGTGCCGCTCCTTCATATAAATATAGATGAGGGGGGAAAGAAGCTTTGGAGGTCAGTCTGACGACTTCTATTGTGTAGCCCGCTGCTTTTAACTCTGCTAATACCTCCGGAGGTGGGAGACACGGGGGTGTTGTTGTAAATGACCCTTTGGATGGGCTGCTCCTTTAATTAAGCTGAATTATTATGCCGCGGGAGTTTTATTTTCCCGCTGTCGGTGGCTGGCTTTATTTGCCTCTGTAATTGTCCAGTTTGCTTTCTCAAAACAGGGCAGGTTTGTTATGTGCTTTCTGAATTGATGTCAGGATGGTAATTGCCACTTTACCGAAGCTGCTTTCAGTGTTTAAGCGTGTTGGGGGAAAAGCGTCCACTCGTGAAAAGCGTTCTTTCAGACAACAGGGTCAAGGCCGTCTCTGAGGAAGTATTGGATATTTATTGAGTAATTTGGAAGCGGCAACTATGAACATATTAGTTCATAAAAAAGCAATAGTGGGATGAATTGCCTCCGGCTATTGTACTTCATTTTTCAGGGACAAGGGGTTGCTCAATATTTACAATTTTCTGCCTGTGAATCTGTCGACCAAGCGGTGGATAGATGAGGACAATGAGCCTGTGTGTGTGTGTGTCAATTGATTGTTATATCAGTTCCTGTAAGTGCTGTGAACACATGTTTATGCATAAGCTCTAAAAACCGCCAAGGTAGCTCTGCTCTGTGGGATCATACAAACACACAAACATTGTTTTCCTTTTCTCGGTCATGGAAATGCCAAGTGAGATGGAAGGTCGGGCCTCGCCCTCTCCACGGCCATTATTGTCTTACCAAAACCCTGAAATCATAAAAAAATAGCTGTCGACAGATTTTATGGAGCAAAAGCAATACAGCAAGGTAAAAACGTCAAGTGAAGGAGGAGCCTTGGCTGGCAGCAGCGTGCTTTGTTACAGCGCCGCTGTAGAAGTCCTCAGATTTGGCCTTGGCTCACAGATGAGCAGAAAAATCCATTTCCCCTCTCTCCAAACTGTTGTCAGTGTGTCTGTAATGGAAGGACTTAGAATCGATTTAAATTACCTTGGCTGTCTCGAGAAATTGAGCGAAGAGGAGGCAGATTTAAAAAGTTGCAATAAGCAACACTCCTCTTTCCATGACAATCTCTTGTTTTCAGCCTGTCTCCCAGCTGCTTCCACAATCAATACAATTTCTGCATCTCTTTCAGTTTCCAAAGTTTGAACACGCGAGATAATTTTCGGGGGGATGTTTCCTGTTGATTTGGACCAAAGCATTTTAAACTTCCTTTCCATCCATCAAACACCAATTTGCTCCCTCAGTTTTTTGTCATCTGACCCTCTAACCTGATTTATAATAGTTTTGCTTAAAACCTACTGCCCTCTGTCTTTGTTGACTTTCTCCTTTGGTTCCCTTTTCTTTTTTTACATTTCTAATCAACCTTATTACTTCCAGGTAGTGCAGTGGGGCCGTGGTTAGCACTGTTCCCACACAGCAAGAAAGTCCTGGGTTCAAAGTCCAGGCTGGGGCCTTTCTGTGTGGGTTCTCTCTGGGCGCTCCAGCTTCCCTCCAGTCCAAAGACGTACTTGAGGTTAGGTTAATAGGAGATTTTAAATTGTCTGTAGGTGAACATTACTTCTCTCCCTTCTTCTTTGTTTATCTATTCAGTCTTTGTCCTCTCTAATTTTACCTTCATTCTTACTCCTCCCATCTTCATCTATCGTTTTTTGTTTTGCTTTGTTCTCCATCCAGAGGTATGTCATCCTCTTTACGTCAGTTCAGGATGGGCATATGACATGAAATTCTGCTTGTGGTTGAACCCTAAGTTCTGATATAGGGGAGCAGTGGGGGGGAATTACGTAATTAGAAATACACTCCCTGGAATCACACGGGTCCTCCAGATCCCAAAGGTGCTCTGATAGACTGAGCTCTGGTAACTGTGGAGGCCATTTGAGTTCAGTGAAGTCACTGCACTGTTCAAGACATCAGTTTGAAATGATTTGAGCTTTGTGACTCAATGTGTTATCCTGCTAGAAGGATTGACATGGTCAGTAATAATACTCAGGTAGGCTGTGGCATTTAAGCAATGTTCAGTTGCTACTAAAAGGCCCAAAATGAGTCAAGGAAATAACCCACACACAATTACACCACCACCAATGGCCTGAAAGATGAGAATATTAAAAGAAGCATGTGTGCAGGCGGGACCGTGTGGTGAATAACTGTGTCCAAGGCATCAGCTGCAAGCACAGTCAGGCTGCTGCACATGAAAACTGAACTCGCTTGACAGTATTTTGTATTTTACTGCCTACAAAATTGAATTAGTTATTAACTGAAGTTGGTGCAAAAAACGGTTCCAGGTGGTTCTACCTCAGCACCTTCATTCTTTCATCCTTCCCTCTACATTTGTTAATCTCACTGTTTCAAAAACATATAAAATCCCTTCCCAACCATTTTTGCACATGCTTTAAACTGCAGTCCTGATCAGAGTTGCAAAGATGCACTCAGTCTGGAAACTCCGGCATCTCAAATGAGACTTCAAAGTGTTTTCTGTGTCACTCGCAATGCAGCATACAGTGATCAGATCAAATCAATAGTGCTGAGCAGAATCCATGCTGCTACGCACAGAGTGCCATGAAGGACAGCATGGAGAACAACGGTGGGTTAACAGATGTCCAAATACATTATTTTGTAGCACTTTGAGGTGAGATGTCAACACAGGCAAAGCTAGAAGGAAAGCCACATCACCATCATACCTACGTGCTGACTGATGGCTTAACAAGGTCCTCGAAGCTTCTGTAGTTACAGAGTGCAATCCAAACAGGAGGAACAGACAAAGGGAGGCAGAGAATCGGTGCTACATAAACTTGCTTTCTTTTTCTTATCTCTATTCTGACTTATAAACCTTCCCCTCAACGCATCCTCATTTTTTGGTAAGCGTCCTACGATGCTGTCATCAACAAGCCAGCATCAGAAAAGTGTGTGTCAGTGTGGAAAATAAATCTACTCCTGCAGTGGGTGTAGTTAAAAGCTCATTTGGTTGAACTCTGAAAAAGCTTCCACCGCTTAATTAAAACAGAGGCAACAGTTTCAGATTGCTCCCAAGTTCTCCTGGTGGAGCGCTAAGCAGGCGCTCACCTAACACTCTCAGGCGCTCAGTTTTCCCACAATGCCATGCTTTGAGGCCGTTCTTTACTGCACTTCTTGCATTTTCCTTATCTGTCTTCATATGGCTGAAGGTGTGTATGCTGATGAACATTAAGTACACACCCAGTGACGTGATCTGTCTCCGTTCATCGTGCTGGTTGCAGTGTGTTTGCACAAACCCCTCAGGGCGAAGGTGACTTTGGCGGTTAATAGGTGTAACGTTAGCTTTGCCGTCTCATGCTCAGGCTGAATATATGAAATGTGTGTGTTCGTGTGTGTGTCGAGCGTTATCACCATCAAATGATTCTGCCCACAACGCGCGCTGAAAAGAAAAGTGGCCCGTCACCTGTGATTTTGGCAACGATATAAAGCAGAGCAGTACCAGCAAAATGAAGGCCGCTCTCACAAATCCAGCTATGAAGAGAAACGGTAAATAAGGTGATGAGGTTTAGTAAGTGTGCTAGATGTGCCTTGTGGAGGATGCAGCGGAAGCCTGAATAGGTCTGATTGTGTTTATTGTTATGTTTGCTCTGTGGATGTGTGTCAAAATCCACAGGAACATCAAATTGGTGCATATTTGCACCTGTGTTTGTATGTGTGTGTGTTTATTCACTGTGGGAAGATTTGATGAGGCATTTGTGTAGGGAAATGTGCTTGAAGGTTTGTTTGTGCTCAGGGTTGCGGGTGAATTGCTTTCTGTAAAAAGGTAAACTCGTGACGGTTTAATGCACGTCAGCCTGGAGTATTTAAATCATATGGTAGCGATTAGCATGATATGAATCCGCTGACTAATTGTAATCTTTGCCTCACCTTTGTTTACCTGCTGCAGTTTTGCTGAGTACACAGGCTCGCTGCATTCACGCTGGACTGCGCATTCATTAGTGGGAGCTCAAACTGTAGAGCACAGCCATCTTCTTCTTTTCTTGACTGCTTACCAGCCTCTGTGGAGCAGTTTGGGATTAAAAGCCTCGATCGTAAACATATTAATGGCATTTGGTCAAGATGGTGCTTACTAGAGCTGTGCAGGAGGTACACACTCTTGGTTCTGTCTTTACACAGAAGTTTATTATGTAGGAGGGCATTATTTGTTTATTACAAAGCAAACCTTAACAGGTAATAATATGGGACAAGACAAGTATTAAGAAAAGTACTAAGTAAGGATTTGAAATGTGTTGATATATTTCAGAAACTAGATTTTTGTGATTTTTTTTTCACCAGGGTAACCAGTAAACACAAACGCCCATTAAGCCCACCAGGGAGTATCAACTTATATATAAATAGCCCTGAAGGCACAAAAGCGATCTCTCCACTAAGACGTGCAGTTCTAAAAGTATGGTAGTTACAGACAGAGTAATAAAGGAAAGAACTATCTCTAGAGAGAAAATATCAATTGAAAAGCAGTTCTCTGGGTAAAAATAATTTCTTGTTGTCAGTGTCCAGAGGAGAATGGCCAGATGCCTCCGAGCTGATAGGAAGGCAAGATTAACTCGAACAATCACTTTACAAGCAAGGTATGCAGAAGAGCATCTCTGAACATGCAACACATTGAACCTTGAAGTGGACTGGCTGCAGCAGCAGAAGACCACTCTGGGTATCACTCGTAAAACGTTACTGAATCTAATCAGTTTTCATTTCAGACAGTTGGATTGAAGGGCCAGAATCATCCGGCCAAGCGTCCATCCATCCATCCATCCATCCATCCATCCATCCATCAATGGATAATACACCACATCACAAACTGGTTTCTTGAACTTGATAATTCTCTTAATAATTAATTAACTTAATAATTCCTCTGTATTTTAACTGCCTCTACAATCACCAGATCCTTGTGTAAAAGGTGCTTTAACCTTTGGTGGAATGAAAGATTCTCATCATGGATGTGCAGCCAACAAATCTGCAGCAACTGTGCGATGCTATCACATCAGTACAGACCGAAATCTCCATGGGATATTTCTAGCACCTGGCATCTGTGCCACAAAAATTAAAACGCCAAGACATCAATATACTACTCAGTATATTAGTCATCTGTCAATCAATCAAAACCTTTGAAAAAAGGTCAGGATATTTCCTCCTGTGAATCTGCAAATCATGTGCAACAATGTGTGTGAGAAAAAGACGTAGTTTAGGAAAGAAAGCGGAGCCTACTTTCCATAGATGAACACATTACCTACATCCAAAGAATCTTTCAAACACTTCCCCTTGTAAAATTCTCTATTACATGGGTCAATAGAGGGCAATGGGAGAAGAATAAATACCCACCCCTCTCCCGTAGACTGCAGCCCTCTTCATTGCCTGCACACAAACATGCACACACGCGCCGGCTGACACTCGCTGTCAGCCCATCTGATTGCCTGTTAGGCAGTCTCACCCACCACGACAAGTGCCCTTTATCGCCAAGAACCATTTTCTCCGCCATGTCAGATATGGAGATATTAATAAATGCACAGTGACAGTACTTAGGGAGGCGAGCAGCTATCCTGCCTCTGCAAATTTACCTGCGGGTCACTTTTGTTCGACGGGAAAAAGAAACTACGGAAACAAACAGGTGCAGGTCAAAAACTCATCTCCTCTCCCAGATTAAAAACTCATCTTTCAAGGCAGTGCGCCGTTATTGAGGCTGATACCCAGTGTTCTCCATGCAAATGGAGGTGTGATTAGACACATGGGAGGGGTAGGGAGGACGTGGCTGGGGATGAGGAGAACAATGTGTCCCTCTGTTCAATTACCCCTGTAAGGATAACTGAGAGATAGAGGGCCAAAGGCTGCCTCTGCCTCAAAACACTCATTAGGAGTCAAGGTTGTGTAGTTAGCACAGGATTCAAAGAAACACACAGCTTCACACTATCCTTGCTATTTGGTAAATTACCAGTAATGCACATAATAATTTCATCATTAGTCTATTTATTAATTTTGTATTTAAGCTATATTAAGGGCTACTTGTGTTACATTTGTGCCTTTTTTTTTTTTATTAAGAGGGCACTTTTTTTTAATTTATCTGCTATCACTGAATCTTTTCTGGTAGATAAAAACTTATTGTGTCTGTGAAGGTTCATCCAGGTCATCATAGTCTAAGGAGCTTGGAAAGAAAAGTGTCTGGACTTCTTTAAGTTGCTTGAAGACGTTTCACCTCTCATCCAAAGCTTCTCAGATGAGAGGTGAAATGTCTTCAAGCAAAAACGTATTGTCTTTATTTATGTTTTCCATATTTATTTGTGTATGTGATCAAATATAAAATAAAATAAAAATATGATGACGATGCAGATCATTAAAGCACTGCTTCAACCCAGCCATGAGATGCCACAAGACAGTATTTTCCTTGTGCCAGTCCCAATCGCAGATAAATGGAGAGGGTGGCACCGCAAAGGGCAACCAGCAAAAAAAACACAAATGTGTAGTTTTCCATACCAGATTGGTCAGGACCCGGGTTGACAACCACTTCCTGTAATGTTGGCCAACAGGGTGCAGGTGGAATCTATGCTTCTCTTCCTGTTGGCTGAAGACAAAGGAAGAGAAAAGGGGATGGTGTGTTAGCAGGTATCGAGAGAGAAGAAAAGGCAAGAATCTGAAACTGAGAGTTGGGACTAAATTGTTGGGATTAAATATAAAATTGACTGACTGGTAAAGGTGGAGAGTTGGCTGATGTGATGGAGAAAAAATAAGGTAAATATATTTTGTGTGCAGGAGACCAGGAGGAAGGGAAGCAAAGCCAGCAGCATCAGAGGTAGATTCAACCTGTTCTACCAGGGTGTAGATAAGAGAAATAGAGTAGGGGTAACCTTCAAGAAAGAGTATGTGAAGTAGGTGGAACAGAGCCTGGACAGGTAAAGGTATGCACTGGAGACAAGAGGAGGGAAAGTCAGTAGAAGCAAGACTGAATATATGTGTGGATGGTGGATAGAAGGTGGATACGATTAAATATCAAGGTTTAACCATCCAAGGCAAAGTGCAGGCAGGGTGGAGTGGGTGGAGATTAGTCTTAGGGGTGATTTTTGACAGGATAGCAACAAGAGTGAACGGGAAGGTTTACGAGATGGTGAGACATGCTAAGATATATGTTTGGAGATCTTGACACTGACAAAAAGACAGGAGGTTTAGCTGTAGGTGGCAGAGCTGAAGATGCTTAGATTTTCATTGGACAAGATTAGAAATGAATACATCAGACAGATAGTGCAGGTTGACACAGTTTGGGCATGTGCACAGGAGCGAAGGCAGATATTTTATGAAAAGGATGTTGAATATGGAGCTGCCAGGCAGGAGGAAAACAGAAGACCACAGAGAAAATTCATGGAAGTGAAGGAGGACATGCACAGGGTTGGTGTGATGGAGGATGTTAGTGATTGTGTGAAATGGAGGCAAGTGATCCGCTGCAGCGACTCCTAAAGGGAACGACCCAAAGAGGAAGAAGATTAAAGCACTGCTTCAAATGCCTTTTTAATGAAAATCACCCAGGTCCAGCAAAGCTAAACGGGGGGGAAAATGAGGGTGGTTTCATCTGCTGTTGTTTCCTCATTAACCTTAAATTATGCAAACTAGACCAGTTCCCATTCCAGTTTGTGGACAGCTCCCTTTGCTCACTCTTGCAGTACCAACCCCTTCCTCTCCTCCCCCTCCCTCTTCCTACGAGTGGAGTGCTTTCATGTTGGCTCCAACAATCTGAGGGTCATGTCTGCTTTTCATTGCCACCCATTCCACTGCTGCTTTCCTCTGTAATGAGTCCTGGTGAGCCGACAAGGTCAGGTGGCACAGACACATGGAAATATCGTTTCTTTTTCATGTGCTAGCTCTGTGTGTTTGCACTGGATCATTTCACCATCTCTGTGTGTTTGTGTGTGTGTACGTAGGGACGCACATCAAGCTACAAAGCCACCAAGGTCGGTATAAACAGAAACTCATCCATCCTCACACACACATTGTATTTCGCTGGTATAACTCCCTCTTGCTGAGACTGCAGTTACCTGCGCTGCCTCCACTTCAGCCTCAGGGTACGGCTTCATAGTAAAGTCTGCATATTTATCTGCTCTGCTGTCATGGATGAACTTGTTTGGATTGATGTGATTGATTTCACACCAAATCAGATAGCTCCTTGGAACCTGCCCTTTAGCTTCTGGACTTTTTGTTTTTCAAGGGAAATAATATTAGAGAGAATTATAGATATGAGTGTCATTGTACAGGTACCTGTCCCGAGGAGGCTAATGCTAGAATGCATGAACAGTTAGGAGTCATGGAATATATATTTTTTGTAAATAAGATTTGTTTCAGTAAGACCTAGGGTTGTAGTAGTTCTACAAATCAAATGTTTTCTGGGTCCGTCAAAGCCTCTTAAAACATCCCATCTTTCACTGCAGCATCCTTTAGCACAACAGCTTCTCATGACTAATTAGCATGAGCAACAAAGCTAATTAGTGCGACATTATGTTCACTTATTACAATCTATGTGCTTGTACTTTTTTAAAAATAGGGGAAAAAAGCTAAATAGCGGTTTAAATAATAAAAATTAAAAACCAGCAAGTCACAGCTTTAAAAAGTTTCTGTAAAAATGTTACTGTTATGAAAGTGTTTAACTGTTAACAAAAGTGATTAACAAAAATAACAGGCATCCAGCCATTCATTTATCATTGTTTTTAACCTCTTATCTAGTTCAGGGCATAAACAGCATTAAAAGATGGATGTAGCTATTTAGACATCACACAGTGGTTTTGAAGCCTCCAGAAGGTTTCTACTGTCGCCATCATGGTTGTAAAAAAGAAAAGCAATGTGTTTGTGAAGCCACCCACTCTTTGGCTGAAGACTTTGTGTGGTTTATTTTTTATTCAATATTACCCTAAATGAGTGACTGAGCTGATAAGCTCAGCATGCAAGTGTTTACACAGGTCAAGACAGAAAGCCACTAAACTTCTATAGGACCAGAAAACTTTTTGTGGCCACAGCTATCGCTATCTGGTGCCCTTCAGACTCTGCAGGTTTAAGGCACTAATAGTGGCTTAATTGTTCTGACCTGGAAGACACATCTATGTTTTTTACTGTCTATGGTTCAGGGTTACATGGTGGCTGAAGCCTATCCTAGCCTCATAGGGTGAGAGACAGATCCGGTCCATCAAAAAAAAGTCATTTAGCTTTATTACTGAATCAGAAAGATATTGAAATTTAAAGCCCATTTGTGAATTGGAGATGTTGTTTGTGTTATTGGTTGAAGTAGTCTTAAATCTACCAGATTCACTTGCGTACCTATATGCCGGTGCACCGCTACAATAGCGCTGAGTGGTGCACAGTGTTTTTCAAGTTAGAAGATATTGATGGACCACAGCACTAAGGAGAAGAGACTTTGAGGCAAATTACATTCAACTGTCTGCAGTTCTGATTTCAAGTCAAACTTTGACAGGAAAACTTGTTTAAATGATAAAGTGATTCTGTCAGTTTTTATATATCATACAGTCAGTTCTTACAACAGGATATCACTGGAGCAGCTGCAGATTATTAGCATTCCGTTCAAACGTTATATCATAGGACTATTATGGTCAGTTTCAACATGAGATAAAATACTGGTACAATTCATAAGTATAATTTAAACATTTAAACAAGTCATTTGTAAATTGACTGAGGTATGATGATGATCGTTGGGATAGAAATTTGTTTCTCAATAGATTTTAGTGCACTATGAGGGGTGGCCAGTGCCATTGATGCAGTGCTCCAGTGAACAGCATCAACTCGTGTGGTGGCAAGTAGGTTATACTGAAAAATTCAATTCATTCAAATTTAAGAACATGGCAACATTACAGTAAACGATTATGGCTATACTTGTGTAAACTGTGGTGGATAATCATTTTACTAGTAATCATTTCATCTATTTTGTTATCCTTTTCCAATTCAGGGTCACAGAGGGGGCTGCAGTCTATCCCAGCTGTCAGAGGGTGACAAGCATCCTGGACAGGTCGCAAGCCTGTCACATGAATCCCATCACATAGTGCTGTGAAAAAGTGGTTTCCCCCTTCCTGATTTCCTATTTTTTGCATATTTGTCAACTTAAATGTTTCAGATCGTTAAACATGAATATTAGACAAAGGTAACACAAGTAAACACAAAATGATGTTTCTAATTGAAAGTGTTTATTATTAAGGACAAAAGAAAATTCAAACCTACATGGCCCTGTATGAAAAAGACGTGAACCTGCTGGCGTGTTTTGGATCATTGTCCTGCTGCAGAACCCAAGTGAGATCAGTCAGCTTGAGGTCACAAACAGATGGCTGGACTTTCACCTTCATGATGTTTGGTAGACAGCAGAATTTATGGTTCCATTTACCACAGCAACCCAAAAGTCTTGGGGATCATCAAGTTTTCTGGCAAAACTGAGATGAGTCTTTATGTTCCTTTTGCTCAGGAGTGGTTTTCGCCCTGGACCTCTGGCCATTTTTGCCCTGTCTCATTCTTATGGTGGAGTCATGAACCTTAACTGAGGCAAGTGAGGCTTGCAGTTCTTTGGATGTTGTTCTGGCGTTTTTCGTTCTTTTGTGACTTCTTGGGTTAGTTGTCATTGCTCTCTTGGGGTAATTTTGGTTGACCGGCCACTTGTGGGAAGGTTCACCACTGTTCCATATTTTACACTCTGTATACTCAGGAAGAACTGAAATATTAAATTAGTTGAGGACTACACTAAATTCATGTCAGGGAAACTCAGCCAGAGAGACTATCAACCAACCAACTACTCATTGTGTACGGGATTTGAACACCATTGTACTGTAAAAATATTGCCTGCCTTTTATGGAGTACCAAGGGTGCCAAATAAATACACTATAAAATGATGTATTAAACGTGTCATGTATTAATCAAAATTGGAAATATGTGGAATATTTTTTTGAATACATAATAATTGAATGTATCATTCATTAAAAAATCAATTCATTTTATTTCTCTAATTCATTGTTTCATGGTTCATGCATAGGGATTCACTGGAAAGCCTTATGAGACAGTAAAAGAAGGGTCTAAGGTTATTTTTACATACGATGTTTAAGTTGAATTCATGTGCTAAGTGTGACAAATGAAAGAGTGCAGCTCAGCACACACTTTTAAAACAAAACTTTTTATACTGACGGTGAGTAAATGAAGGGATGGGAAAGGAGGAGACAGAAGAGAGGGAGAAATATTATTATGTAGTCTAGTTTTGTTGGTGTCGTTTTTTTTGTGAGTGTCATAAAACACCCAGAACAGTTGATTGTCAATTTCACAACTTTATTATCTGATAGAAAATCGAAATATTCTAATATAATAACATTAGGTTGATACAATAAACAACAAGACCACATAGCAATGGCTCAATGTTTCTGCATCACCCACTGTTCTTCATGAGTCATTTCACTGTGGCTCAACAGAGATGGAAAATGGGAATTTCAAAACAGCCCTTTCAAACAGTGAAACAGCTGTCAATTTACCGTCTTGGTGGAGCTACAAAGCAGTGGCTGTGAGCTGGGAGATCCCTCCTGTCTTTCTCCACCTGGATCCATTGCCCTTGATGCACACTTTCAAGGACACCTGGCAAACTCCATGGAGGAGCTCAATAATGTAGGCAACGACCCCAAAAAGCCCAACGCAGCAGCTGCTCGGGCCGCCACTCAGGGAGAGGCGTGTGTGCGTATGTGTGGAAAAAGTAACAGAAGCATCTAATTGAGTGGAAAAAGTGTTTATATAGTCCGTCCAATAATACCATGCTAATACTGGCTAGGCTATTTGCTCTCAAAGGAGCATTAGCTTTTCAGTTCATGGATGTTGGAAACATTTCTTTTGTGTTCTGCTCAGTGTTTACATGTTTTTATCACATTATTTCTGTAAGTTCTCTGCAGCTGCATGTCAGTGCTGCAGATTTTCTGTCACTCAGGTCATTGCAATCATTGTCAAGCTAGCCTAAAACAACTCTCTTTGAGGTACACTGTTTAACATAAAATAGAAATCTGTGGTTACAGCAATATACATTTTTAGCCATAACTATAGATTTGCTAAATAACATATCCACTTTTGTGCTACTTTGTGATATTCCAATGACATAAGTGCTTGTTGTTAGTAACTGCTGCTGTTTTTGGTGATGGTAGTTGCCTATGTTAGCTGGTGTTAGCTAATGTTAGTAAAATCATCTTTGAAGGAGGTCTAACATTGCTGGACTTGGAAAATAAACTCTCATATAATGTGAGAGGGTAATCAAATTGTTTGTCAGGGAAAGTATGATTTTAGGACACTCGAGCCTGACGTTAGCTGGCATACATGTTAGCTTTTATCCAGCTGTTGTTGTTATTTAGCTTGCTTGTTGTCAGCTGTCCAGAGATGGGAAGGTCACATGTCTTAAGTGCTAATAGTAAGTAATTGTTACAATATCAGCATAATTACGCGCTTTTATCCACGTTTTTATGTGTTAGAGCCCTGACTTCAGTTCAGGAGATGAGGCTTGTAGGAAGAGGGTAACATTTTATCCAGACGCGGTTGTGTTGTCACTTTCCTTCATCTCTGCCCTTCTCTTATAATGACACATAGGTGTGATGCTTCATCATCAGGTGCAGACACGAATTAAAATGTGTCTCCACAATACACAAATGACTACATATTCTCTTCTCCAAAAGTTGATTCTGTTCATCTGGACGTAGCGTTTTGTGGGAGAAACGTTTCGTCAGTCCTTGAAAGAGATGAGGATGTACACATCCTGGACAGGGAGGAACGCTGGTTTGAGTGCGGAGTCAAGGAGGCCATTTACGTGAAAAGGGAAAGACCATCTCTGAATCGAGGAGGGGGGTCTAAGGGTACGTCTTTCACCATCTTACAATGCTGTGATTGCAGCCATTCCCCAACTCTCTTTGAATGGTACTCATGGCCACTGATCAGTGGGTTTTGGTCAGTGGTTGTTGATCAATGGTGATGAGAATTTGCATAATTAAGATTAAGGAACTGACCTCCCAGCCCATTATTCCCTCAGTGGGCTGGTTTCAGTCATTATGCAAATGTACTGTTTATAAGATTGGAGAAACCTGCAGTCAGCTGAGACTGAAGAAGTCACTTGGATGAGTGACGAAATGTTTCTCCCACAAAACGCTACGTCCAGATGAACAGAATCAACTTTTGGAGATTTACTTTCCTGGATGACTGAAAATGCATCAACACATATTCTCTTCTTCTTCTCAAGCTGGTGGGACAACATGGCAGCTTCCATAAACCAGCACCTGCTCCTATGTCGTTTTAATGGACTCTTAATAGATTAATTCTAAATTTGGGATAATGCACCAGTTTGTTGGATGATGTAATTACACACTGATCAAAGTATATTTATGAACACAACATTTTTCTTTCTATTAAATTACCTTAAAAATGGCTGTGCCTTTAAATAATGCTGCTTCTTAACAAGGTGAGGTTAAAATCATTAGTCCCATTTATTCAGCTGGTTAAGCAAAGGTAAATGTCTGTCTTTGAGAAAACAAGTGCACACAGACACACACACATACGCACGCTGTATGTGTGCAAATGTGAAAGCTGAGCCCTATTCTCACCTCCGCAAACCCACCACCACCTCCCACCACCTCAGAGCAGCAGATGACATTTCATCAAATATTTATTAAAAACAATCTCTGAACAGCATAATTAGAGACTGGGTTTAATGTCGGCCTAATCCTTGGGCTCCGATTTCCCCGCCGTGCTCGTTTTGCAGTCATGGAAGCCAGTGCCGCAGTGTCTACAACCAAATGGGCTCCCAGTGAGCACCCTGCAGCGTGATGTCTTGTGGAGCACCTCGTCAGTTCCTCACCTATGAATCAATGTTTAATTTCTCCCCCTCTCCCCTTTTTCTACTGTCATTCCTGTTTATCTCAGTAGAAGCTCACAAAGCAGCTGCAGTGTAATATGCTGACAAGATGCACGCACGCACGTACTTGGCTTCAAACGCTACAATCCCCCGGAATGGCTTGCAGGAGAAGAGCTGCCACTGAGCACATTATTATATTTTCAGGTTATTAATTACTTTCCAATTACTTAAACAAATATGCTACATTGAGTGCCTAATTTCCCTGCTAAACTGCAGCAGATGGATGTGGCTTTGGCTCGAACCGGCTAGCACTTGGTGCCTCAGCATAAAAGAAAAGCACAGAGATGAGGAGAAATATCATGCACTGGTTGCTGCTCTGCTGTTTTAGCTCTAGAACATTAGTTAGTTGGTGAACCCTAAAGCAGGGCATCAGGACGTGTGTGTTTTCTGTGCAGCCTCGCAGAGAAGCAGCTGCTATTAATTATTCCTTGAAAAGTTGTGGCTGTTTGGCATTTTGGGAACAGTTTTTTTTTTTTATCTAGTTGTAAATGACCTCTTAGACAACATTTTCTAACCTTGAACTGTAATGTTTTTTTCGGGGTGTGTGTGTGTGTGATGGATGTTCGTCTTTCATTAAAGAGGCACACACCTACATATGCACGAAACGTGGCGCCCTATGGTTTTGCGGGCGCTTGTCTATTTACACACCCGCCAACTCTCGCTCAAAACAGCGGCCAAACTCTTCAGTCACATCTAAAAGCCTAATGGGAAATCTCTCCCCTAATTAAGATGCATGAATAATTCAAGTGGTGGCACGCTAATTAGTATTCCATCAGTCCTCTGTGGCAGTGACGGCCTGTCGAGGCTCATCACAGCTAGTTACGGCCCGTACGGGGAGGAGGCCGGCTGAAGAGAAGGAATGCAGACACCTTGAGAGCTGCTTGACAGAGTATCCTATGATTACTGCAGAGAGCATGACAAGCTTCCTATTTTCCTCCATCTCTGTAATCAACAACAACGTGAATCCTTTGTCTGTGGAAAATCTGGTGAGAAAGATATAATTTAGGAGGAAAATGAGCCTTCGGAGAGGGAACTGGGTTTTTTTTTTCCCTTGTCTAGCTTCAGCTAGAGAAAGCGATGTTACATTTATTTGTCTGAGCATGAGTAGTTTTCTTGTCACCCAGGGTGCAGTGAAACTTCCATATACACATTGTACTGCTTTAAATGCATGATTTAGCAGTGTTATGGCCCCACAGTTATTGCCTCTCTCTCAAAGGGGCTGTTTAATGCTAGTAAAAGCAATAAAGAGGTGTTAAGATGGAAATTAAGTCTGGATAAATCACCGAGGTTAACTCTGCTTTAGCTCACAATTACTGTGTGCCTTCAGTGAAATTCATTACTTTATCCACAACAGGAATATTAACCCTGTATGGAAATGTGCTAATGTGTCTGTCATCTTGTGCGATCTCGCTCCGCATTGTTTTCACTGCAAGAATATCATTAAACAAGAAATCATCTTTAATTTAATTACAGCTGCGTCGTAAAACAAATTAATGGCGATGCGCGATACATGACGCAGTAGCTTCTATTCGTGCCCGTGGCTGTGTCACTGTATTCGAGGATTCGCCGTTTTGTTGCCATGACACGCACACACACACTGTCTCTCACACACATACACACAGGAAAAGAAGAAAGGCTCCTGTGGGCCCTCGCCTGTGTGAGTGTATGTCGCCCCGGGGAGGCAGGCTGAGGTTTTGTGGTGTCTTTGTGCTGGGGTTAACCTTGGCTGTGGGCTAAACACACAGGGAATGTTCTGAGAGGACCTTCAGCCATCAGCAGTGGCTTTTCATATACTGCTTCACTCCTGTGGGAGTGCCGCCACAAACACAACTATTGATCCGCTGTCACGCTCTCACACACTCCTCCTCTTGGCGTTTCTCTTTTTCTCTTAGCCAACTGGGTAGTGTGTGTGTGTGTGTTTATGTGTGTGTCAGCCAGGCTAAAAAACACTCTCCAAAGTGGTCACAGATCCCCCTGATGTGGTATTGGGATATTGATGTGTCACTGGTGTCCCGTGTATCCTGTGGGCTTATGCATTATGTTTTGCATCTTTTCTTTTTAAATCTATTTATAGCCACAAATGGCCTGCAGTGAATGTGTGCAAAATATGATCATATGTTGTAAATTACACGAGGATTTCAGGATTTCAACTTCCTGGAAAAGAGTGGAGGGTGATCTCGCGCTGCATTATTAGTTATTACTGTTTCTGCTTCTATCAAAATCAATTTTCATTTTCCCTTTCTTGACTGGCACCACACTGTTAATGCAAAATGATCTTTTATTGTGCAGCTACGCCCCGGCATTGTGTAGTAACGTTGCTCATTTTTATTCCCAGAAACGTTTGAAATTATAGGAGAAATTCATTTTTTTTAAATTGTTGTCGTGGTCTTTAAAGTTGAGTTAGTTGTGCACTTTATGTTGATTATACTTTATGATATATATCTATGCTTTTCAGTGGACAAATTCATATTTCTTCATGTTGGTGCTAACCTGCTGTGCGGGTCACACCAGCAGTTAATTCATCATCATCATTGTTAATTAGAATTTGTTTTTTGCATTCCTTGAACTTTAATTAGGGCAACATTTCACAAGCCTTTTGTGAAACTGTGCAGAGTATGTTTGATTCCCTGTGTGTAGGTACAAAGAAGCAGAAAGATTTAGACATGCTTGGTTGTTTTGGGGGCATGTTCGACCCATCTAAAGACTTTAATTGTGAAAATTGTGAATTTTTAATTATTATTTTTGGACATATGAGATAAAGTTGGACAATAAAAAAGTTTTATTTGCTTTTATGTGGATGTCTTCTCCTTCTAACCTCATGACTGTGTTATTTGGACTATGGCAGCCCACCTTTTTTTTATTTTGGCCATTTGGGAGTCAGGTCAGTCTGTTGTGAGACTAAATGTGCAGCGATGGTAAAACAGAGTTCGAGAATTTTAAATGCACAGCTAATAATTTCAAATTTGGAGGAAAAAAAAAAGAAAGAACACGAAACCCCAACAGATGGAGCAGGAGACAAGTTCACAGGATTTGTGGAAAAAAGAGTTGGGGAGAGAGAAGGAGAGAGAAAGAGTGGTCTGAGGGACTACAATGATTCATCTCCACTTCCTCTGTATGCGGAATAAATAGCAGGCCATTTCCACATCATAAATATCACCCCCGCTTAATGTGCTGAGCTCCAGGGTGGGCCTAGACTGCGTTTTTGTTTTTAGCTTTTTTCTTCTTTCTTTTTTTTGCAATTTGGGGGGCGGCGTTGTTGATGAGGTGGTGCGATGGATCCCTTACCTGCACGCCTCGAGAGAGGGGGCAAAGGGCATTTAATCCCCGAAGCAGGTGCCATAGCTGTCATGGTCCCAGAGGGGCAGATGTGCTCCAGATGCCAGAAGGGACCAAAAGGAGCATTAATCATTTTCAGCCTGATGACTCTCCTCTTCATCTCCTCAACCCGGAGGAGCGCCTGTGTGAGGCTGAATGAGGGACGGGCACACCTATATTCGCATGTGCGGTGTAGCTACGTTTCCTTGCTGTAGAAATAGAATGAAGACTTTGGGGGCCAGCTGTCATAATTTGAAGACAAATTGAAGAGGATAGTGAGCGTACACACGCTTTCTCTTTCTTTTATCCCTTTTGAATGTAGACCTCTCGTGCTGAGCAAGTCAGTGACATTGGGCCCCGATTTGTCCTGACGTGTGGAGGGTTGAGCTCATTTTTCTGGATGTCAAGCGTTGTCCCCTCTGATGAATCCTCTGGCCCGAGGCCTGGGCAGATTGGCTCGCGCGCTGGCTACAGGCAGGTGATTGATGACTGGAGGAGAAGTCTTCGGCTTTGCTCTGATTTCCCCTGACCAGTGTATCTGACAGCACCAATCGCCAGGCGGACATTGGAATTGGGCCCTCCGCCATCGAGTGCCCAACCCCTGGCAGAGCTCGCTGCTTAAGCTGCCCGTATCGCTCTACGTTTTGAAAACAGCGGAATAGCTACGCTTAAAATGCCCGTGCAGTAAAAACCAGTCGTGCTTTTGGAAGGCCGTGGTGTATTACACCCACGCAGACATGAAATACCACTAAGCTGGATGTTTTCCACATTCAAGTGCAATTAAGAGAGATTTTGTAGCATATCTGGGGTCCAATTCAGAATGGCTTTTCTCAGCATCCTTACAGGCGAGGAAAGCAGTGGGCCAACGCCTCCCTTCACAGCCCCGTCTGAAGCCCCTGCATCAGCTTTTTGGATGAATGCTCGCCTTGGAACACACATAGGTGGTATATCGTCTTCTCAATTAGCACCTTGTCCAAAGGCCCCCCATGTCCCATTCCCTCCCACAGTACGGGTGTGAAATTTAAAATCCTCCTCCAGCATGACTGCTCTTCTCTTCGGGGGAACTGCACTGCTGAGCCAGCATAATGACAATCACCACAGTAGCCCAGGATGGCAGAGCAACAAAACAGTGAGTGTTTACAGGGAGGGTGAAGGACTGCAAACTAAGCTCAGCGATGAGTGAAAGTGAATTAACAAAGGAATTAGGAGTGTTGAGAGTGCTGTACTGTGAAGGCTGAGTTAAGTCATCGGGCTTTCTTTGGCCACGCTTCTCATAGCCAGTTATGACCGTCTGTTTGTTCCATTAAAACATCCCTCATTCTTTTCCGCCCCTTCCTCATTTCCTACTTCAGTCTGTCTGTGTCCCGTGGCAGCTCACCAGGTGGGCAAAGTTGCAGCTGGCAATTAACAGGTACGCACCTGAGAGCTAGTGTAAACGTCTGTTTGGTTTAAAGGAATGTGATTAGCTGCATTTTTTTTAGACAGCTATCTCAGGGGAAAAGCAAGAAAATAAAGGAGGGAGGGAGATTTCTTTTTGATGTTTTGAATAGAGATGTTAAGTTGCTATTACCCACTGGTTTCTTTCTTTTAGTCCTTAGATCTGTTTTGGCTCTAGAGGGGGGGAATGGCACCAAAAAGACTAATTATAGTTGTTAAGGTTTACAGTATTCCCAATCTTTGTGCCTAACCTTTTGGAGCATCTTTTGGTTTTTATGCAGATGAGTATGCACAAGCCTTTGTCCAGTCTTGGATTTGCATTTCTTCTTCTTTGTTCCTGCCTCTGTGACTGATTAGCAGAACTCAAGTTATGGATCTGGTGTAAACATTGATAATATCTCTAGAGCAGTGCATAATGCATGAGTGTAGTTAAAAGAGGAATTTCTCTGTCGCAACTAGAGCAATAGCATTGTAAATACTTAATGTTAGAGTTGCTGTAAAACCTGGAGGTCTTGGAGACACTTCACGCTGACCCCTTGTGATCTGATGCCGTTTTGACACTAGCTCAGAAGCATTCTCAGAGCAAGGGAGAGGCAGAACCTCTGCAACCTCTTCCAAGCTCACCAAGCCAAACCTCTCATTCTCAGATTGTGTGATTTTAACCATAACATGTGAACAACTGAGCTGCTCAGGAGGCTGACCTAAACTTCTATATGAGCGCTTTGCAGGAGTCATGAGTGTTGACAAGATTAAGAGTGAGAGGGTGCCTTGTTTCGTGGATGGAGCTATTTTGACCCATAAACGCTCACCTGTGGCTGCTGTTGATTCTGATAGAAGTGTTGTAAAGCAGGCTGCCTGTTGTCACTTGTTTTGTCTTTTGGCACAATGGCTAGGTGTGACAAAAACACATCCTCTCCTTCTGAAGTACTTCTTTCGGCAGCGCCGGAAAAAAAAAGACACGGGTGGTGCCTGCCAAACTCGCCACAGTCATAATAAGCCAAGTCAGAAAATATCAGCAGCCCCATCATATACATGTAACAGACCAATCCTCTGAGTTTTTCATGATACATTGTGTGATATTTTTTTACCCTGAATCATAAAGGCAAATCAGTATTCATTTGCCAGGACGTGCGCTGCCACCCAATTCACTGAAGCCACCCGTCTGCAAAAATCCCAGCCAGTTCCCAGGTCCACTAGGTCCCTCGTGAAAGCACTACGCAAGATATTTTTGAACAATTTAGCTTTCAAAATAAATTCCTAGGTTCTGCTTGTATTCTGTGACACTGTTTAGGAAGCACTTGAATTCACTCCAGCAGAGATCATTTTTGGTTGCACGCCTCAACTTTCCATAAAATCTTTAAAATAAATGTTTCTTTGGCCTGAATTTTGCTCTTCTTGAAAAAGTCTATCAGATATGGAAGAGGATTAGGGCCACCGGAAAAAAAAAAGTCAGAATTCTGACTTTTTTTTCTCAGAATTCTGGAAAAGAAGAAAAAAAGACATGCCCACGTTTTGTTTTTTTCTGGTGTGCACCAAGTGACAGATATTATTAAATCACAACCTGGAGCTAGACAAAGATGAGAAAAGGAGGGCAGTGAGAAGAAGAGGAAAGAAGTGCACCTTTCCAGCAAAGCTCAGACACATTACTATGGCAGACTTCCCAGTGTCCTGCACATCAGAGCCCAATCAAATATTCTATTACATTATTCTCCAATTTCTGCCCCCTATCAACTTCTGGGGCCCAGGGGCCTCGCTAGCACTGTCGGCCGAGGAAATGTTTCCTCTGCATCCATCTGTGGTGATGCGAGGACATATTGGAAATCAAAGCAGGAACAGGAGGAGGGAGCAGAGGGCAAGTCCCCTGGCTCCGGGATGGCTCCTCTTCGGCCAGGAATTGCCACTCTGTGGAAAGAGGTAGTAGGGAGAGGTGAATTTGTATGTTAAATGCATACATGCATACACTCCTTATTGTACATACATCTGTTCATGGATGTGGTTGAGCCTTATGCATACAGAAGTAGAAATACAAGCCAGAACATTTGTTCTTCACTTTTCAAATTTGAACTTTATATATTTCCAGTCACCAAAGTTGAAAGCAGACATGGAGATAGTCACGTGGGATTAAATGTGCATTCTCACCAAGGACAGCAAACTCTCACATAGGTCAGGTTCAGCAGAGTCAGACATTTTCAAGCTGAGGAATCAGACAGCAGCAGAAAAAAGCAGATAAAAAAATATCAAGAGAACAAAACCCTGCTCAAAAAACAAGGTCAGAGAAAACTGCAAAACTGAAAAGTAAGGATACTGTTGGTGCCAACCCACAAGAAGAAAGCAGTCTTGAAAAAGGCATAAACACTGGCGAGGACACCCATTGAGGACTCACATCAATTAATAATCTGGCCTCTGCTCAAACTGTCTACTGATTCCCTCTGAGCGGGTTTTACTGAGCATTCTGTAATCTTCCCCTTCCCCAAAATATCCCCCTTCAGGAGACATTTCCTACGGCCTCAACTCATATCTCTGCAACACAGTTGGTCAGCAATGTGGTCCTGGCTTGGAACCACAGCTGCAGAGACTCGGATGGAGTTCATCACTGCAGAGGAGGGCAGAATTTTGGAAATCTGGTATTAACAGGCTTGCTTCTTATAATTTCTAATGAGTTAGTAAAGTTAGCCAAGAAGCATTTATAGATTTAGAAGCTTTATGCAATAAAAACTTTCTCTCAAAACGTGCAGCTACCCCTAAATCCACTTCGCAGCTTTGTGGTTGGACTGGAAAACATACAAACAAACCAAAATACTTGCTTCTGACTTGTGACATCAACTAGCTTCATGCTGTACTCGTTCTAACTGTTACCAGCTTCTGTTTTTGTCATATTTACATTTATGGACTGGATCACAGGTCCCACAGCTGGGACAACAGGAACCACTTTTTTCAGAACCATCCTAATATTACATTTTAATATTGCATTTGTCTATTTGCACAATATTTCTCTGTGAATAGTCTCTGGATTGTTCGTTTATTTAAACAAATAAGTTATAGCTCTAAATATCTGACAGTTTTCTTATCCATCTCAAAAATTGGTACACATGGTATTAATGTGTGTACATTATTATCTGCCCTAATAAGAGAGCAAAATGTTATACCACTACTCATATGAACCCAAAAACCAAATCTGATTTCACTGTATTCTCATCAAGGGCTTCTCCTTGTGCACCAGTCAACCCTATAAACCTCAGGCTACAGTTCTCCACATCAACACAAATCCTCATCTAATGAAGACAGATATAAAGGCTTTCTTTTAGTGTTTAGGTATGAATATGTAAATACAAAGCTGACAATACAAAGCAAAGATGAAATCTAGCCTAAAGAGTAGTGATCGCTACAATGATTCTACAGTGGTTGCCAGATGGTTGCCAACTGGTCTCTAGTCCAGTCTTACCATATCCCCCCCCATCAGTTTATGATCAAACACAAGTGAAGAATGATGAGAAGCTTTTCCCCTCACTGTCATTCAAACTACTACCAATGGGTGGCGAGTGATCACATGATTCACCCTGGCAGCTATGTGCATTATGCACCCCGAACGAAAACAAACAAGCCACTGGCTTCTGTTTAACCTTTGGAAAAAATGAACAGATAAACAAATGAAAGGGGGAGAAGTGGAAATAATGAGCAACTGATAACCGTCAGCTGGCGGTCAAACGCTGGTGTGCCACATACGCTTTTTTTCCACCTAAACACACACTCACAGTGTGCCCCTCACTCCAATCACCACCTCCCGGCTGCCCAGCAGGAGACTCAGGTTGATCTCACAGCAGTGTGACAGGACAGCAGGAGCACCTAGGTGGGTGGTCAAAGGAACAACAGAGGTTAGTGAATAGAGGGGCATGATGAAAGCATGTGTGTGTGTGGAAAGAGTGCAGTGTGTAGCCACTATGTCCACTGACAGTGGCCTGAAGATCACGCCAAGGGCACTCCAGCCAGCTACTCTTCTAGCCAGCCCCTGTCTTTAGCGGCTCAGTGTGCATATGGGACTGTGTGTGTGTGCGTCACAGCACATGAGGCTATCTCTATATCTGTGTGTGTACGTGTGATTCACCTATGACCAGCTCTGCTTGCTCGGAGGCAGCTCTTTGTCTTTGTGCTGACAGGGTGAAGATGATCAACTGCTCTGTACCTCCAGTTTCACGCCAAAGAGACAGAGAGGTTTATGCAGTGAACACGTTTCACAGTATATGTTAGAGCTTTGCTTTGTTTCAGTGTAAAGCACCAAAACAATGGATTTTTTAACAACTAAAAGTCAGCTATGTTTAATATTTGGGTAAGTGACTCTCTCATATGAGATTAAACTAAACTGTGTGTCCAGAGGGATTATATAATATCAGAGTATTATTAGTTATCTAAATTGAATAAAGCTCTCAGAAATGAAAACCATATGTCTAAGAGGGTTCATTCTTCACATGTAATCTCCCTTTTTTGTTGCGATAAGCCTGAATAGTACAATGTTTAAAAATGGAGAGGGGGAAAAAGTACCACGAGGGGATATGTGTGTGAAGGCAGAAATGAAAGAAGTAGTGATATGATCATTTGAAATGATAAGGCTAGACTCATGAAGACTTAATTGGGGTTTTTTTTTAATATATATCTGAGGCTTTATGGACAATGTTTTCCTCTTCTGCTCTCCACATAAACTGCAAAGATTTCAGGTCATGCATATTCTCTGTATTCGTTCAAACATTCATGAGTAGTGAACCCTTTTCCAGGACATGTCATGAAAATAATTGCACACTTCCTCATCCAGAAAGATGGTCAACATCAAGATCAGAGGGAAAAAAATGAAGCCAAAATGAAATTTGATCTAGCGTAATATAAGAAAAAATAAAAGTCAAAGGGAAAACTCTGAGTACAGAAATATCAGTGCCAAACACCAGTATAACTGTGCAGAACGATAATAACCAAACCAAACTTGCCCTTAACTAGGTTACATCTTTGTTTTTCAGGACATTACAGGTGAGAAGATCTTCACCCACAGTGTTGATTGTTTCTTCTTAAAAACTTAATCAACTGATAGGAAATCAGTTGAGCCCCTAGTTCAACATTTGATTGGTTATTAGGGTCATTATTTTCACAGCAAAGATGCCAAGCACTGTATACTTCAGATTTCCACTTTGCTGGTTGACTTGAGTGTCTGTGGGGTTTGGACATTCGATTTTACATTATTTTTATAAATTGCATTGCCTAAAAGAAATACAAGTTAAAATATAACCAGATTAGTAAAAGCAACTGTGACAGCCCTTCATGAGTTAATAATGTTTTATGATGACTGGCTAACTGAAGTTTCTCCATTTCTTTGAGGAGGCAGGAAATCATGCCAAGACAGTGTTTCTCTTCCTCTCCTTTAATATCATATTTCTAAGGCTGCTGATACCATTATGTCGACAAGAGTGTGCTGAATTACGGAGTTTGGCTTGCGTCCCTGGAGAGCATGAGCTGTTGGAATGATTAGTAAAGCATGTAACCAGCCTGCATCTTGTTGAGCCAGACAGACAGGGAACATATGTATGTGTGCCGGGCCTTTTAATCAACACATGGGCTGAGAGGATGCTTGCTACTGCCAAGGAATGAATGCGCTTCTTCCCTCTGTGCTTTGAGGGAAATAAGGTAAACCGCCACAACACGAGTGAATCCAAAATAAACGTGCGCTCAGATGTAGAAGCCAAGAAGCAATAAAAAAAACAAAAACCTCTCAACTGAAAGTGCTAAGCAAAATTATATTTACAGAGTGTGAACAGATAGGAATATTCAATCAGTTTTTATAGCCCACAGAGACACATACAGCAAAACCCAGCAGTCATTGTAATATCACTGGCCTAAATAGTGTTATTAAGCTGACAGTGGCTAATTAATTTTATTGGCGGCTTCATTTTCTCTTTCTCCCTGCGGTAAGAGTCCAGTGTCGTCGATAAACTGTGAGAGCGGTGTGACAGTGACCCTCTGGGCGCACGCAGGCCCCAGCGCCTCCTTACGCCGCCTGCCGTCACTCCCGTCCCGCCAAAGGCTCCCTGTAATTAAGAGCTACGCGCTGGGGAGCGCGTGCGTGCATTTATCTATGGAGCAATACATGGAGTGAGTATTATCAACAGGGGTAATAAAGCATGCTGTAGAAGATAACAGGGACAGATTAAAATGCTGTAAAAATCATCTGAAAAGTCAGTTTGAGTAAATAAAGGGAATCTTGATTTGTAAGATAGCATATAACATGTCAGTCTGAACTGTAGGTCGTGTCTTCTTTAAGTTGTGCACTGAAAAGCTGAGGCGTTCAGGTCAGGGTGTTAAGACTCGCATCATTTTGTTAAGTCTTTGAGTAGGCTTAACTTAACCACACTCAAGATCAATAGCATAGAAACTGTTTACTATTAATTCAGCAGTATTTCGGTGCTGCAGTAGTTCGGTCTTCAGATTTCAACATCAACACACGTCACCTGCCTCCATGCTTCTTCAGACAGTAGTGGGAATGTGTATTAGCTGTGAGTTAAATCTTATTTGGGTATCAGGAAAGAGAACAAGGCAGACTGTTATTGTGGTAAAACTTGTTTTTAGGTTTTATATATTATGAGGAAAGCAGGGCTGTGGGTTAAGTGCAGGGAACAGTATGGGCTCAAAATGTGGTCATAAATATTTTGTACTTGTAAAAAAGATTTGTATGTGTAAAAAGAATTTGTGTGTGCGTAAAAAAGATTTGTATGTGTAAAAAAGATTTGTGTGTGGACTTAGCCCAAAAAAACCCCTGCAAGTTACAAGTACGAATTTTGACCCTATTTTTCTTCCTTTCATCTGATTGGTCAATGTCATGTCAATCACAAATGTAACAATCCAATCAGAGAACAGATGGGTTTGGCTGTCGGAGGGGCGCTTTTTTTGAACTGCAGGTCTTTGAAGGGAATAAATGCCCTTTTACATGCCAACCCAGCGTTTTCCTTCATCACCACGAAGGAAAACAGTCTGTGGTCGTCCGAGTTTGGTGATTTTTGTGTCACAGGTCTACGTGTTTAATATAGGGACTTCCACAGCCTTTTCAACAGCGCTGCGGACCGCGGGGTGGGGGCGGGCAGTGTTTTGGAAATGACAGTCTTCATTACAAAGCTTTCTTCGTTATGAATTAGCATACATGTTTTTATTGAACATTTGAAGAACCAGCAAAAAAAACAGAAACTCTTGTAGAGGACATAAAGTCAGAGACAGAAAAGACAAGGAGCAGGTGCATCTAGTACAGGTAGAGCTGCTGCAAAAACCCACAGAGCCCAGCAGCCAGCGCAACAAATTCTGGATCCTTTGCTTTTAGTTAGCAGTTAGCATTAGCAGCACATCCTGCGTCCGATGTGAAAGGACTTTTATGCTGCGCACTGTGACTCACAGCAATGGTCCCGGGTCAGCCCTGACTTTGTGTTAAACTAATCCTAAAGTAATAATGGTATTTCTAACCACTGATATAGCACAACTTTATCCTTTCAACAGCTGCTGAAAGTTAGGGGACCTAGCTGCTATCAGATATTTATATAGAGATCCTCCAGCTTCAAACTGTATTACCCTTCAAGGACCTGCAGTTCAAAAAAGCGCCCCTCCGACAGCCAAACCCATCTGTTCTCTGATTGGATTGTTACATTTGTGATTGACATGACATTGACCAATCAGATGAAAGGAAGAAAAATAGGGTCAAAATTCGTACTTGTAACTTGCAGGGGTTTTTTTGGGCTAAGTCCACACACAAATCTTTTTTACGCACACACAAATCTTTTTTACACATACAAATCTTTTTTACAAGTACAAAATATTTATGACCACATTTTGAGCCCATAGAACAGGGTCTAAAGTCACAATACACTGACAGAAAGATTAACCCACAGTTATGCCCATCTTTTTTTAAGTGATTTATTGCATGAAAACAAATACAGTGGCTTCTATATTGTGCCTCATCATTGGCTTCACAGTGTGATGGTTTTAACAATGGCTTAACAAGCAAAAGATCTCTGCTTCAAACCCAGGAGGAGACGTAGATTCCACAGTTTGTTGGCCATGCATGTTCACTGTATATTAACAGGAGTACATAAAGGTTAAATGTGTGTGAGAGGAAAGCTGAGAGCTATTTATCCCCGGAGCTTTGCTCCATATTTTCCCTCCCACCTCTTCCTCCTTGACATGGACGAAAGGTGAAGTGAGAGAGTGAGATGATGGGCTTCGCTTCCTGCAAACGTGCTCATCAGCACGTTGCATTGATTGCACTAATATCTTCTCCGCAACAATCAATGACTCCGTGTGTCGCCCTGACAGCGTTGCGTGTCTCACAGGCTGTCTCACAACTGATGGAGACAAAACAGGCACATGTCCTTACAAACAGCAGTTCTGTCTCAATCAAAATAAATATATATGTTTTTAAATCATTCTTTAAATGTCAGAATGATGTATTTTTTACACCAGTTTGTCTTTCCACTAATTCTTTTTGTTCCGTTATCACACGTTCATTATCCAGTAGAAAGAAAACAGAAATTACCGGTATAATTCGACCCTAACTGAGAGCTGGTGTCTGTGACTCTCGTGCGCTCTCCATCTCTGACAGGGTGGCAGGTGTTAGATGAAATAGAGAAAATGAGCTCAGTGGAAAGACCCATTAGATGCCAGCAGCGGGGGCTCAATTGAACAAATAGAAACACTTTTGTCATCTTGGGTTCACCGTAGCCAGCTGAATGCAATCCTATCAGAGGCTAAACAGGAATGTGCAAACGTGCACATACATATGGGTTTGGATGTAATCCAATAACTACCCCGGCTAACTCGCAGGAATCACACAGAGATGTACGTTCACATACAAAATATTCCATTTTAGATCTAAATTGGCTGAATGTTCCCCACGCAGCAGCTCTTTAGGTAGGATGGAAGATTTCACTTTCAAAACTCCGGCAACTTCAGTGGAAGCCTGTAAAAAATACAAACTTTTTCATTTCAACATTTGATTGTCTTTGCTCCATTTTCATTTACATTTATTGACAATAACTACTCTTCATTTTGAGCAGATTTTACATCATATTTTCCCTTATTTACTGCAGCTGTGTTCTTCCTGTCCTGTTATCCATCAACGGCTTCTGTTTTTTCACCTACAGGATTACCAGCCGTAACGTTACCCACCTTCAGGTTATTCAAAATCAATTTTTATCCTGACCTTCTTTCACTCTGTATTTCCAGCACAACCTCAGTACTTACTGGACCATACTGTATGCCATCTCTCCTCCTCCTCTTCTTCCTTCATCTGTTGACTTACTGTCACTGTCCCGCTCACCTTCTGGTGCTGGCACATGTGCTGAAATCCTCGGAGCAACTTCACCCCTCCTCCCCTAACGCTCGCAAATTTATTAATATGATTTACATAAAGTTAAAGTTCTCCTGGCAGCCAAGGAGGCCGCTCTAAAATAAGCTGTGGCGCTGACAGAGTCAATGTGTTATGTGTGTCATAGGCCCGAGGGGCTCTGGGGGCTGTTGGGCAGGGAACGTTATAGAGGATCCCCGGGGGTCTGCTGGCCTGGAAATGACATGGAGTGAGGGAAGAGCCCCCATACTCCAGAATCAGTCATCTCATCTGCAGGGGGAGAGGAGGACGGACAAAGACGCATCGCCCCACCGCAAGGCACGTACGCACACTCGTGGGAAAGGCACGCATGCACTCTCACACACACTCACACATGCATGGACACACTCACCGAAATATAATATTTTATGTGTGATTTTTAAATATGGCTTTAGAGAAGGATTATGCAGGAGATGATGCGGGCCGATTATGGTTTCAGGACATCGGGGGCGCTTGAGCTCTCTAGAGAGGCCCAACGCAAGAGTGTACAGTTGACAGATTTTAAAATAGGGTGAAAAAAAAACATTAATTGAATTTAACATTAAAACGGCCTGTTCACTCAAAGGACAGGCATACAATGATGCTTTCTTTTCCTGTATTAGCACGGCTCGAGGGTAAATTTAACAAAAATGATATATTTATTAGGAGTTTATTAATTAAAAGCAGCCATAATAAAACACAACTTAAAAATAAAATAACAATTTTAAGTATTTAAAGTTTCTCTATTAATAATAGAGCACTCATAACTCCTTTCAGTTACACTGTGACTGCAACAAAATCCGCTGTTAACATCGTCGAATGACCACCACATCTGAAAATAGCAGTGTGTGGTGTTGCTTACCTACCACAAGGTCAATATCTGCCCGCACCTGATGACAACCAGCTGATGTCAATCCATGCTGACAGCTTTTGGGCTTTTGAGTGGTTTGGGGCCAACCCCACATGGGAAATACAATCTAGTGTAACCAGTAATCGAGCAGAGGTGGTTAAAAGAAGAAGAACAGAAAATCCAACCCACCGCCACACTTGGAGCTATCCAAACAAAACTAAAAGAGAAAAATGTGAAAATCAAGACCTGCGGAAAAACCATTTTGCGCCTGCCTTCGATAAGCCGAGGGCCCGCTTTTTCTTTTTTTTTCTCCTAAGGAAGAATAAGTATGACTGCATGGTCTGTGTTACAGCTGTGAAATTATCCCAGCGTGTCTCCTCTGAGCTGCATGACAATGAAAAGGCAAAATGTCAACACCTTGTTTTCCCCGCAAATATTTAAGAAAGCTGTGACTAAAGAAGTCCTCGGAGAGGGGAAAGGAACACAGAGGGGAGAATTAGCCGAAAGATTCGCGTACCGGTTTTCCCTGATGCTTCATCTTAATTACCGCCGTGCAAGCCATGCAAATCCGATTGGTCGTTTATGCCAGGAAATTCATAACCACGGTGCGATATTAATTACTCCGGTAGGATTCGCGCCGTATTTGATATGCACGAGGCATTGGCGGTCATTACCAGCCTTGTGTTTCAGCCCTCAGCCCTGCGTGTCAGCGGTAATCAAATCTAAACGTTGACAACAACACATTCACTAATCAATATAGGATGGGAGGGATCCTTTGATGCTGGAATTTTAATCTCTTTTCCTTTCGTGTGTGTGTGTGTGTGTGTCAATATGCCATTAGTATCTCTCACACATGCACACACACAACTCTATTAATTTCTCTCCCAGGATGCTCATTGGATTTCCTCATTTAAAGCACGTCTTTTATGTTCCATTGTTCCTAAAGACATTAGATTAAGTGGAGTCAAATGCAATTACGGCACACAGTTGTTCAGCGAGGGCAAAGTGGGGTTATGTGTCACATTTGGGGGCAGTATAGGGAGAGAAGATGTATGCCATACTGCGATAATCACGCAATGCTCCCACTTCTCCTAATGCATGACCCGGACAGAAAGATGAATGGTGGGGGGAGTGGACGACGATGTGAGAAAGAGTAATCTGAATGAGACACCGAAGAGAGAAGATGATGGACAGAGGAAGAAAGCCGGCCCTTAATTCCATCAGTGGAGCAACACTGACCTCTCCTGGCTAACGCACCTCTCCTGTCGGTGTCACTTTGTCGCTCGAAGTCCCCGGCAGTGGCTTTAAAATTGCTTTCTTAAATCATCCAGCGTGTGAGTGAGAGGGAACAGAGATCGAGCACGCTGAGGAGTAGAAATAATGAGGAAAAACACAAAGCATGCGGCCAATTACTGACTCGGGTTCTACATTGCTCTTATAAAAATGTAATCAATCACTCGCTCCAGTGTAGGCCACACACAATGCAACCCTCCCACCGCCAAAGTTTAACACTCTGCCTGCCACAGCAACAGGGAAAGGTCACCCAGGGGAGTGGGGGTGAGAGGTAACAGTGCATTCCAGTTTATAACACAGCCACACTTTTAGTAAATATAGAAATGATGGTTAAAGAAAATGAAGCACTTACAATGACAGTCAGCATTTCACTCTCATCCATATTCAGGAAGAACATGCAGGTTTTGCCTCTGAGAAACCCGAGCAGGTCTCTGTTCTTCTGTAAGAGCCGCAGTGGGTTTTCAGACCGGCACTGAGGATGCCACCTGAAACTCACAGCAGCTTGAGCATGTTTGGAGAGGAGACAGGGTGGAAATGATGGTCTATATGTGAGGAGAGCATGGATAACAAACAAAAAGTGAAAAAGAAGCCGTAAAGTGGAGGCAAGTACACTGATGTGAAAGCATGTGGCCTGGTATTCATCCATGAACCCCTGTGATGCTTATATGTGCTCATAAGTAAAGATGAAAGATCCAAACAAGCATGGAGACACACACTTTCATGTCCCAATCTGAGTTCAATTTGACCATCTGCATACTGAGTTCACTCAACTGCAGGCAGCTTCTGTGCAAACAGTTATCAGAAATCACTGAATTCAAACAAGAACAAAAAAAATCTGTGTATGTTTCTGTCTCACAGTCGTCCTCTGCCTCAACTAATGATGTGTTGGCATGCGCATCGCACCCACATAGCCATTCACAGGGCTGGCGCCTGTTAATGGTCCTGGCACCCCAAGCCACCCCAGTAAAGTGATCCGTCCAACTGGCTTAGCGGGCGCACACACAGTCGTGGACCGAACAGATGCCACTCATTTCTGCTGGCCAAAGTGACCCAGCAATAAGCTGGCTAAGCACCTAAAAAAAATCTCAGCAAGCTAGTAATGAGAGAAATGAAGTCTCTGCTGTGTGACAACGCAGCGTGGCGCCCCGCCACGGTGACCGCCTTTCTCGCTCTCCTACTTTCTGTTTGTCCTTTTCCTGCTCTTGCCAGTTTTGGGGCTGATCCTGGCTTATTTGATATTTTGCTGACCCTCGCTCAGCTCCTCTATCGTTTCCCATGCTTCTTCTGCATCAGTGTCCTCTTTTTCCATTTGCTTTCTCCATCACGCAAAATTCAATATTTTTCTGCACCACTGTCCTCTCACTGGGCAGCACTGGTATGTTTTGTGTGTGTGTGTTTCCATGTACTTGTGCACCCGCGTGTGTTTTGCTGCTAGCTGATGCGCTCTATGACATATTGAGGAAATAAAAAGCTCCTCCGCGGGGACGGCTGTGGCCCACTAATTAAACACCTCCTATGCGACCTTATTGCAGGCGCCAGTTGCCATAGAATCGAGATACATCTTCTGGGCCCTGCGTCAAACTGCATCTCCTCCATCTCTGAATCACAGGAAAGAGGGGGAAGGAGAGGAAGGGCAGGAAGCTGCAAGGTCGTTACCTCAAAAAAAAACAACAACCCTCAATTACTAAACAAAATAAGCTTACACAGAGCAGAGATATTGGCAGACTTGCTTCCGCAGCTCTGTGAATACTTTTAAGGTGGCAATTTGAGAACAATTTGTCCATGATCTGTTCATGTAAATTGCATAATGTGTAAACAGCGTTGTGTTTCAGTCTTTGTCAGCTTGCACAATGTGAAGCTATTTAATAGCTTTTTAACAGCGTATGTTCTTAGGCAGCTTACTCTGTACACAAGATTATGTTTATCTCACAGACGGTGACTCGAAGAATGCAGCTCAAATATTTAAAAAAAAAGGACAAAATTTAGGATAAACTTTATAAATCTTTTTGATAACATTAAAAAGCAGCAGCTTTAGCAGAGCTCTTCTGAATTAGTGCTGGTGACACTACATATTATAATGCATGGGGAAAAAAAAGGCCCGAGGGGAAATGTGACTACCAACGTCTTCCTGAATTGGATAACCAGGGACTCATTTGCACAGCCTCATTTGGCCATTCAGGCTTACTCCTGACAACATTGCATCTTTAGTCATTAGATGTACTGTAAGAACTTGTTGTGACTTGTCTGATTTTCCCCTCTGGTCATCTTTTTTTTGGTCAAATCTCAAAATCTGACTGCATGCATGCCCCTCTCTGTCTGTGTTACAGTGATATGTTTTATTGCTAGCTTACTATCTGGGAAACTGCTAATGTAATACAGAACACACCGTGAACGCAGCAAAAAGGAGGGCAGGAAAAAAAAAACACAAGCAAACTGAGGGTTGAAATACACAAGAGGAGACCTGGGAAACACAGCTGAACAGACTCTAACTACTGAGGCAAGGGAAGCAAAATTAAACATAAAACAGACAAGACAAGAGACTACCAAAACAAGACAGGAAGTAACTGAACATGGAAACAGGAACACAGACTTGATGCAAAGACAAAAAAGGGAAACAAACAATGAGACAAGACATGCTTCATACAGGAGACAGGCAAAACAGAGAGACTGACAAATGAGAACTAACAGAATCAAACAAGGAGCCGAATGTTTAATGTTTTGAACCATGTAATAACCAATGAAAGTCAAGAATGAGGATACCACATGCGCACTAAGGACTGAGGGATCCCCAAAAGCTTTTATTAATGCTATTCTGCCAGCAAATTAATGTAATAGTTGGAGAGATCCGTAGGTGTGTGTCTGTGTGTGCTAGTGTGCATCTGTGTGTCTGCTAGGGTCAAGCCCGCTGAATGAAGGTGTCCTCTGATTTGGTCCATTGTGGTGCGAGGGTCAGCGCAACAGACGACTCAGCACCTGTCACCGGTCGAGTCCCACTCATCACTCACCGCCTCCATATGCCGCCCATTAAAATCAGACATGCAGGCACTCGGCTGGCAAAGTCCACACACCCAGTGACCCTCCTCACATCTGTTGACAAAGTCTTAAACACATGCAGCATGGAGAAGGGGGAAAGGACAGTCGGCAGGGGAGGCAGAACAAAGGGAAACGTTTACATGCTAAAAGTTCACTTTTCCGAACGCACAGCACAGTAAACTGCGTGACAGATGTGCTCTTATCACTCACGTCATCTTGTGTCAGACAACATGTCCGAGCTTGACACTTTTTATAGAGGCCTCACCAGGCTGAGGCCATTACTTATAACAAACAGAGAAACTACTTTTTGTGTGTGTGTGTGTTAGTGGCAAATCTCTGTAGCGCAAATACTCATATTTTGAGTCACTCATTCATAATTCGTTTATGCAGACATGACCGCCACGAGGATAATAAGCTTTTTATGCAACCCTAAACTGATTAAAGAAATTGGGACAGATGCCAAACCTTTTAATTATTGAATAGGGTTATAAGATACAACTTCAGTGTGCAGTTGCTGTGTTAAAATGTGTCCATGTGGAAACAATGGGCACAGCAAAATGGTTGTGCTATAAAAGTAGCGAAAGATACTGGATGCAAATGCAGTTATGTGCACAATCCCCTAAAGGGTTTCACGATTTGCTTGCCTGAGGTTGCCAGAGGGACGGAGAGGAATTAGTCTGTGGTGGACGTGTTGCTGAGCCTCTCTTCCCTTAAAATTTATCATTTACAGTTTCTCACTGAAAAGAGTTAATTTATTCAAAAAGCAATGATAACAGCCAGAAAACCCCTCATGTTGTATTGCTTTTAGTGGCAATTTTAATCCAAATCTTAAATGATAAAATGTTATTTTATTTTTTTTAGAGTCAATACTTTCTAAATCACCTGTGGCACGAAGCATGAGGCCCACTAATTTCAACACCATGCTTTTTTTTTTCTTTGCTTTTTTTGTTTTTTTACCTGCAACGTAAACAGAATAAACTAAAAGCCTCTTGTTTATTACAACATCTGATCTGGTTTGTTTTTGGACATTCACAGCAAAGGAGCACAATAAAGCCTTCAACTTATGCAGTGAGAGTACTGACTGAGATTAGAAAGAGATCATTTTTTGTCCCACATTACCTTCTATTCTTTGGCTCTGTGCTAAATCCAGAACTGAATTGATAATCCTTCTCCTCACATCTTGATTAATCAGCCCCCATCATGTATTAAAGACCTCGTAGTACCATATAATCCTAACAGAGCACTTCACTCTCAGACTGCTGGATTACTTGTAGTTCCTAAAGTATGACTGGGAGGCAGAGCCTTCAGCTCTCAGGCCCCTCTCCTGTGGAACCAGCTCTCACTTTGGATTTGGGAGACAAACATACTTTTAAGATTAGGCCTAAAACGGTTTGATAAACCCTCCCTTAGTTATACTGCAATAGACTCGGGCTGCTGGGGTAATTCCCATGATGCACTGAGCATTTCTTCTTCACTCATCACTTCATTGGCTGTGTTTTTATACACGACTACTGTATTTAATAAATAGTAATTATTAAACCCCGGCTCTCCCATAATGTTTCTTTTATTCTGTCTCTCTGCTCTTTCCTCTCACCCCCAACTAGTCATGGCAGATGGCCGCCCCTCCCTGAGCCTCGTTCTTCTGGAGGTTTCTTCCTCTTAAAAGGGAGTTTTTCCTTCCCAAAGTCGCCCATGTTTGCTTATAGGGGTTGTGAGTTCCTTTGTAGTGTGCACTTTATATTACCTTACTAAGTGCCTTAAGGTGACTGTTGTTGTGAGCTGGCACCAAATACAAATGAATTGACTTAAACTACTGTATATTAAACGTATGCCTGAGAATAGCAGTAGGTAAAGTACAGAATATCCACACAGTTATACCAAACCAATAACTGAGGTGAATGATCTGGGGTCTGAAGACTGCAAGCTAGTTAAGGCATTTCACTCCATTTTCACTGCTCCACATGCACATAACATGCCTCAGTCTCCTCGCATTAGATGCCAAACACACCCTCAGACTTTGGTGGCCTATTTAACCATTTATTGGGTTAAAAAAAACATTTGGTGAGTTCAGTGGGCGTCCAAATAGGGTTCTATCCCATCTTTGCAATCCATCAGCAAAGATCAGGCTGTATCACAGATAGTGACATGTTATTTAACCCTAACCTTAATTTTCAACATAAAGAATGAAAAATATTGAAATGAAGTCACAAAAACTTCCACCCTCTCCCTTTGAGGTGCTGCCCTGCTCTGCAACACTCCCTGCAGTTACAGCCACTCCACTGCCGAAGTGCCCACCTGTAGGCTCTGCAAGGATTTTTGCTCATTACTGACTGAGCTTGAATGTTAGACAGCAGACTCTAACCATATTCTACTGTGGTTATAAATGATTTCAAACATGAATAGCTTAACTTACCTTTGAGAATTATCGGTTGCAGTGATAGCAGCATGAAAAATGCATTTCTAACAGCTTTGTATTTTGTGTGATCAGATCTCAAACCTTTACCTCATGCTGTTCATTGCGGTCAACCTTTGTGCACAGTACACTCAATCCATAGCTATTTTGTTATACTGCACTTGAGAATTACTGTTTATTCAATGTTAGTGAAGATATAAATTTCTTGCTTTCATCTTACTGTTTTCAAGCAGTAAACCAAATTATATCTGCATGCCTTGATATGGTTCTAGCTAAAGTTTAGTGATTGTTTTTTAATAGAATCAGCCATATGACTGCTTTGCAACAGGAATATTCAGCTGTACGGTTTAAAAGCTGCATGTAAGCAGTTTAACCTGAATTAGACCTTTACTGGAGAATAGCCAGTAGCCGAGGTAACAACATGCATATAAGTGCGGTCTGAGAGAGAAGCAGAGAAATCAAATGAGGGACTTGGAGTTGAAAGTAAAGAGAGTCTCTGTAGAGATTACACAGATGGAATTCTATGCGCTAGGTGTGCACGCGTGTTTAATTTGGTGTAATAAGTGTACGAATCTGAGTATGTATGCAGGCGTGGTTGCAAAAAGTTTAATGTGTGTAATAAAAAGATTCTGGGAGCATGCCCGAGTGACTGTAAAAGAAATGCAGAGGGCATTCTCTTCAAACGGGTGGTATTCAAAGAGCAGGCACTTTCAAAAGGAGACAGCACTGAGGGCAGCCGAGTTTGAACTGTGTTTGTGCAAAGCAGTCTGCCTTTTAAAAAAAAGAGAAGCAAAGAATTAATTCCTGAAGTGCGTTCACTGAGTTTTCTTAGAAAGGGAGCAAATTTTAGGGGATATAAAGAAGTAGTGGTGGAGCTATGAAGACGTGAAGACAGGGGGTTTACTAACTGAGCAGGGAGCAGGCAGCAGGGAGAGGAGGGAAGTTGTGGACTGGAAGGCAAGTGAGTGAAATACATGGAGGGTAAGAAAGGGATGGAAAAAAGGGACACATAGAGGGAGAACACTGGCCCGGGGCGCTGCTACGTGCTTTGCCTTCTTTCTCCCCTTTCTTCAGGAGGCTCTCAGAGAGACGGAATAGACACGAGATGAAAAGAACAAAAACCCACTTTCTACATGGACCTATGGGAACGCTTGAGCCAGTGGTGCCACATATAGCTGCACCGATCTGACCTCGGCGCTGCAGGAGTGATGGCTAGTGAATTACCATGTCAGTGGCCCAGTGCCCCGTCACTCCAGCTCCCTCACACGCATAATAAACACACTCTATCACCCGTTCGGCCCAACCACACCGCCCAAAGAGAGCATATTAATTATAGATACACATTAAATTACTTTCATTACCTCCCCTGCTCAGTCGACGGGACAGAGACAGGGATGATGGATGGAAAGGGGTTTGCTTTACTTCCCCAAGTAGCAAACGCCCCTTCTTTTACCTTCTCTCACCCTTTTCTGGCATGTTCATTCTTTATTTTGCACCAGTTATCCTGTGACTTGCATTTCCCTATTTGTCTTTTGCATCTTTCCCCCAATTTTTTTTGTGACAACTAGACAATGGGAATGTCTGTTCTCTGTCACATGGAAGAGAGCAAAATGTGCCGTAGGGGAAAGTTGCCCCCATCAGACCGTTGTTTGGATCAGCTGAATGAATTAATGAATAACTGTGGTACTTTCTGGACCCAATAGGTACGCTTAATTTTCTTTATACTGAATATGAACCATAGGAAACAAAACCCAGGTTTGTCGTCGGTATGTTATAATACAGTATTGTGCAGCTGAAGTTGTTGTCAATCAGACACTTTCCAGTTGAAACGTGAATAAAATCTGACTCTACTTTTCTTCTTTTTGTTCATATTTGCTCATGTGTCCAACAGCACTGACTGAAGTACAGCCAAAACATTGACAGTTGTACCTCTCTAATGACCTCCTGCAATTTGAACCAAATTTTCACATTTGGCTTCATCGCTCCAACAGACCACTGATTTTCTGATGTATACCTCAGCCTTTTTTCCCCGTTTCCCCTTCTAATAAAACCATTTCCAAAGAGGCTTAAGCAGACAGTCGATGGATCAACACAAGGATCAGATGCATCTCTCAGTTCCTGTGTCTGGTATTTTTTCTGGTATTTATTTCTTGCTGACATCACTTTCAGATGCTGTTCATCTGCTGTAGGCCTGCTACTTTTTCTTTTGTCCTCCACTTGTCCAGTTTGTCCACAATGCCAATATAATGTTTGAGCTAACAGCTCTTTGGGAATCACATTGTTGGTGCAAAAATACTAGTTTTGAAATAACTAATACTGTTATACTTGACAGGTTTTTTTTAGATTTAATTCAAGAGATAATGTCCTCTTGTTGCAAGCTGCTTGTAACAAAGTGCCTAAAGATGCAATTTAAATTTTGTTCTTTGGTATGTGTCAGCACAACACTGCCTCAACCCTTGTGTTAGGTGCCTTTTTTTTTATCTTTGAATGATTTAGTGTAAAGTGGTTAAAAAAACATTACTCTAAAAAAAGTCAGATGCAGGAACTGGACTGAAAATAAGTGGAAAAAGAAGCTAATATCCAAAGAAAACCTTTAGAGACCTGGAGAACTGTCAACTGTGGCTCAAGACTTTTGCACAGCACTGTATTTCCAACTGTACTCAATTAAACTTGATCTATAATCTCTCTGATTTGATTAACTTTTGAAATCAATCACACGAAACCTAGCGTCTGCATGAGCTAATGAAAATGTGGCTAATGTGAAAATAGCACCTCTCCAGTGTCATCTTCTCATCCTATACAGTGCAGTCCCTGAGCAAATAACCATGCACCACATCTCTTCTTTAACCCTAAAGGCCACTGTAGGCTTCGCAGTGTGTCTGTGTATTTATGTGTGCGCAGACTTGTCCTCCTTTGCTGCCTTCTATAAGTTTGATCTCACTGCAGCGAGGAAACCATTACATCGGGTGCCTCTGCTTGCTCAACAACCCCGGGTCTATCTAATCTCTGCTGCTCCGAAACATCCCATTCAATTTCTTCTGTTGATAGATGCCAGTGCTCTTTGAGCCCTTCGGGAGTACATTCTTTCTTTCCTGCTTGTCTCCAACTTTTCGCTTGTGTAAGACAACTAGGATCTGATTTGCACAGATCCAAAGGTCAAGAGAACGGCTGACAGTCAGCATCCACACACTAGTCTAAGAACGTTTCGTGGCGTACGTAGGATGCTTTATGAAGAGTGATACCCACTTAGATTCACACACTCCTGAGCTCGCTACCTCTTTAACACCGACTGACAGTTACTGTAACTGAGAGCTGCCAGTTACACTTAGAACAAGTGGATGCATTCTAATTGTAGTCATCATAAACAGATAAGGAAGAAGCACTCTAACACTAGCACTACTCTTCCTGTTTACATTTACAGCCACAGATGCTACTTAGTGTTTCCAGTTATTTTGCAATTATATTACATTTTGCTGTAACCTCAGCAGACAGAGATCTACTGGGCAAGACACTAAAACCCATGATGCAAGGAGAAAGAACACCAAAAGAACCCTTTAGTAAGGACGTAGCCCGTGTTTATTGAGATCATGATCACATAACATTGCATTAACTGTGAAATTACTAAACAGCAATGCAGAAGTGTAAACTACCCTCAAGCCATTTTATTCACGGCTGTTTATTTTTTGCTCCACAGCACTTTTCACCCAGCATTGCCTAGTCATTGGACCACCTCCAAGACCCTCTGGAGATCCAGAAGTCTTGTGTTTTTTTTACCATTGGGCATGGAGGACAACATTTATGGAACTCCACAGGAACAAACATTATGAGAAGGGCAGCCTGTAGAGGAGGGTCAGGAGGCCAGAGGGGAGCACGAGGTGAGAGTGAATATAATAATGACAAACGGATTCCTGGCCGCTGCAACCGCAGCCTCGTCTCTCGGGTATCTTTCCACCTTGTCATGTCCAAAGACCTTGTATAATACTCAGCAAAGGGACAGGAGATAGCAAACACGTGTGTATGTGTACTCGCCTGTGCATTTCTAATTTATTGGCCCACTGATTTGCTGATGCGTGTGAGGCCGCACACAAGAGCACTAGCCTGGAACAGCCGGGCTTTGGTTCATTAGGCGCTCACACCCTTAAGCGGCTGACATTTCCAAACTTGTTCCCCAGTTTTCTAATTGTCGTGAAAAATTGGACACAGGCGGCAACATTGAAAAAGCTGCACGCTACATCTTGATTTGATGGCATTTCTTGAGCATCGCCGGATGAAAGTGAAATGCAAAAAAAAGCACGCTGGATAGTGCAAAAAGTGAGGAGGGAAATTAAACAGGGCTATTCATCCTTCTCATTTGAAGACCTAAATAATCATCTACATAGATAAACCACATACTGGTACAATGCGCACATGATAAAAAATATGTCAGATCTGGTGTGTAAATTTCAAAAGAATCAGAACAGTTTCGAAAAGTAAACCTTAAAATTGTTACTCAGATAAAGAAATCAAATAAGAAAAGCAAATACATAGCATTAAATCAATTAACAGTTTATACAAATCCATCTTCTCCATAAAATAAATGTGACTGCTAAATGTCAACACAAAATTATGGCATCATTTTGGGGCACTCGTTAGTTTGCGTTTCAGCTTGAAATTAATAAATACTGACAAACGGTTAAACAGGTTAAAAAGGTGTTATCATGTGCTGTTGATTACAGAATTAAAGTCAGTTTAAGACTCCAACAACAGGCTTTGTTAGTGTATGTTTAAACTTTACAGACTTTACAAAGACCAACCAAAAAAAATGGAAAAATATGGATCAGCAGATACAGTATTTCACATACAGAAAGTAGAAGTTATAAAATGTAATCACTGCATGTGCAATACTACAACAAAATATGTTATCAGTGTTTTCAGTACGGTGAAAACAACGATGGAAAAACATCACAGGTTTAAAGGAAA
The DNA here is from genome assembly GCF_051167445.1 of Perissodus microlepis. NCBI lineage: Eukaryota > Metazoa > Chordata > Actinopteri > Cichliformes > Cichlidae > Perissodus > Perissodus microlepis. Next base: position 10,498,727 of record NC_140465.1, read on the forward strand.
GTACACAATTCAACATTGCTCCAGAGTCCAGGCAGGTGCAGTTGTACAAATATCATACCTCTAGAGAGCTGACAGAGTGGACAGATGACTGTAAATTAGTAAAACATGCTGGTCATAATTTCCCCATGAATGTTAAAGAGATGACTGATATTTAAAAAGGAGAGAAATTAGCTGTTTAGAGCAGCTAAAGTTTGACATATAGCTAAAGGTCTTAGCTTTGTACTTTGTGACAGTACTCTTTTATTTCTTTGTTGTCACGGGTAACATAACACATTTGCAATTCATGGCATCTATTCCATCCATTACTACTCAAATGTAACTTTTTTTTTAACCCAGTAAACAAAAAAGAAAATCCCAGACACATCTGCATTACCAGCGCATTATATAAAAAGATAGAAAATACAATTCTCTTTCATTTTAAGAATCACTGTGTGGCCTTAGTGCTGTGGGACAATTTACTAATTTTCTAGAAAGTGTCATGTAACCTTGAAGCATACTGAGAAAAATAATAAAAACATGAGATTTGCAGTAACTTACTATAAAAACAGAAATCTCTGTCTGTCCACAAACCCCTCCTGAACCATCAAGAGTTCAACCAAACTTGATGCACAGGGTAGCATCATATCATTTTGACAACATGACCTGATCAACAAACTGTAAATTCCAGAATTTACATTTTTTACAGTAAATATTCGCATCACTTTTCAATTGTGCAGAAAAAAGAACAACAATACAAGAAATCACAGACTGTGTCTGAGAAAACAATGTCTCTCAGCTACAAACAGCTCTGCTTGAAATGTGAAAAAGCACAACAGCTTCACAACACAGCTGCTGGCGAGGTCCACTGATAAAGAGGATGATGCCAGTGAGTCTACTCAGAAATAATAACTTCTAGTTTTAGTTCCCCATCCTACTCTGTGGAAAAACAAACAGCTTTTTGTTGTTTACAGAGTAAAAGGCGCTCATACCGGTTTGCGATGAGGTAGATCAATACAAATCAAAAGGTTAATGTATAATAAGATTTGTGCCTTCAGAACAAAATAACTGGCAGGATCAAGAATGAATTGCAAAAAGGGTTTTGTTTTTGGTAACACAAAAGGTACTCCAACAAGATGCATTTCTCATTTTAAAAAAAACTTGACCCAATACTGATATTTACTTACAGTCTGCACAAACTCACATGCACAGGAAAAAACTTTTAAACTTTCAAAAAAATTGGTTAACCATCTTCAATTCTTCATCAAGAGCCATAATCAGGTCAAAGTTGTTCATGTATGGCTTGTACAGCAAAACTTCCATCAGCTTTAGCGCTACCTTGTGCTAATTAGCAAAAGTAATTAAAAAAAAGTAAACACACTAAGCTAACATGGTGAATATAGTCAAATCTATACCAGTGAGAAATCTCCACGTTTAACAACGTTAAGCAGCTTTGCGCGCCGATATTAGCAATTAGCTCAAGTTGCTATACAACCTGTTAGCATGGCTGTAGTCTCTGTGTTGTCTGCTGGTTGAAAGACTGTACAGTTCATCAAAAGTCAAAGTAATTGCCGACTGACTGAACGAATAAATCAGTCTGTTAAAAATGAGTGTGAGCAAGCAGAAAGCAATCTGTGCTAAGATCAACCTGTACAGCTACAACTATCACCCCGCTGCATTCACGCTAAATAAAGCAATCACATTTCATTTTGTTTCGGCGCTCTCTGGGTCCTGCTGGGCTGCGCTCATCTCTTTCTCCTCAGCTTCAGGCTGCTCCATCTCTGCCGCTGAGATGCTCATCTGCTCCTGGTTCTCTATGTTAGTTTGGTTACGCTCTCGGTCTTTAGCTCTCTTTTCTTTCTCCAGCATGTGGTAGTTGTAGATGTTCATGACGAAGAGAAAAAGCCCGCCAGTCGTGATGACTGAGCCACACATGAGGAAAAGATACTTGTAGTCGCCAAAGATGTCTACCAGTAACCCTGTGTGGAGGAGGCCAGAAAGAATATTTAAAACTAATCAAAGGAAACACAGCACAGTGAGAGTATAGCGTCTAGACGGCAAGTTTGAAGGTGAAGAGGAAGATCAGACTCAGATATTGCTTATGAGTGCGTGCAAGAGAGCGAGAGTGAGCATAGGCCAATTTGAGAAGAGCCATCTCGGAAATGACGGGGCCATTACACCCTTCTTGGCTCTCCTGAATCGCCGGGAAGGCAATTTGGATGGCTGCTACCAAAACGAATCAGAAGAGAGGCATATTCTCAGAACCATAAATATCCAGCTCAAGTCTGCAGAAAAGTGACAAATGTGGTTTAGATCAGATTTGAGCCTGCGGCTTTTCTGAGCCCTAAGTCCACAAGTCGCCCCGACCCCCGTTTTCCCCTCCAGACACGGATCGATAGGCGAATGTCGCTATCTCTCTCAGTCTCTGCATCTAGTACTGTCCACCTCACTGCATTACAATCCCCCTTAAAGCCGTATGGAATCATGGCAGCTCGCCTCAGAAGCCGAAGTATTTTGAGCAGGATTAGTTTCTGTTTATTTTCTCTTGCTCCTAGAGTCTTCCCTTCTCTTTCCACTATTAAACATCTAGTTAGTAAAGATGACTGTGTTTATTCATCAGGCCAGTTTTATAAATTTGATGTTTGTCAAACATATTAGGAAGCACATTTAGTACAAACATGCTACCGTCTCCTTCTGAAACCAATTAAAGACGATGTTAAACTATAAGGAAATTAAACTGATTCCCTTAGCAGATCTCCTTAACTATACCACCTGCCATCTTTGCAGTGGAAGATTGTGTTAAAATAATGTTTGTGTGACTGAATGCAATGTACTGTACAATACTAGGAGGGGGTCACTTTGCATTTGGATCAATTTCAACCATCTCAATGCCGGCTGTATTATCTGATTGATAGCACTCATCTGGTGCCTGTACTCCAATGACCATCACCCTCATTAAGACAGCCCTTGATTGGCTAAGCAGTAATTAAGTCCATCTGGCATAGTCACCTCTTTTTTAATGTATTCACAGCTTAATTATGGCCCAGGTACAGGACTTTAATGACGAGAGTTTGAACTGAGCGTCATTAAACACCCAAAGCAAAAGGGTAATTACACCCACTTACCTCACTTCCTCCTAATTGGATTGACCCGAAGGTTTGGGGGAGCAGTAACAAGCAGAATAGGGGAGACATAACGATTGAGCCCTCTGGAGGAGATTGTTAGACGTGCAGGGAGGCACTTATTTACCCTATTAAATGAGCGCCTCGGAACACGGTCGCTCTAGACTAACTGGGGGGCCTGTAACTTTTCACCTCATTAAAAGTCAGGTTGGAGGCAGGATGATATTCACAGCTGATTAAGTCATGTTCAGCTAAACTACTGTACATCCTCACCTTGTTTATGTAGGACATTAGGCCTGTATGAACACTGGTGAACAAGTTGAGCAACAACAGAGAGAATGGCTTGCTCACTGCAATACAGTATGTGTTATTGACAGACATCACCAAAAATGATAAATACCTTTCAAAACCAAATTTCTGAAAACACTAGGGAGCGTACACCTACAAGTATTGTAGTCTATCCTTACATGCATGAAGAAAGATGGCCACAAGTTAAGAAAAAAGTTACATGTAGAAGATGGTAACTAATTTATCGGACAAAATAGGTCCGCCTCGACTTGTTAAGAAAAGCAGTAAGAGTCGGGGAATAAATTATTTTAAAAAAGCAACATGCAAATGATGCCATCATTTTTTTTTTTTTTGACAAAAGGAGGAAATACTTTGACTGATATTGCAAAATCAACTCTAGGCTAAAATGGCTATTACACTGTATCTCATAGTAATGTTAGTAGATTTTTTCTTTTTGTTTTACAGGGACAATGAGCCAAAATGCTGAACAGGTGGTCAGTGTAGTACTGTGTGCTAAGGTTGGGGGATATGTAAAAATTTTCCAGCCGACATTCGTCAATCCAATAAATGACGACAGGCGATATATTCGTGCAGGTGACTTTTTGATGGGCGGGGGAATGTAATCACGCACCGACTGATTTACGCATTTAGAATTTATTCGTAAGGAATACTTTACCTTCTTTTCTTGTTTGTTTCAGTATTAATATAGCTACTTTTTGGATTATTGAATCATTTATTTATTTATGTGAGATGCACTGAATTGCACAAAAGACTTTACATCTGAGGGTTTGGGGTTTTTTTTATGTTTGCTCGAAGAGATATTTAGATTTTTAACTTGGCCCTCTATTATGAGTTTAAGTAAATGAATCGCTGCATTTGGGTGACTCTGAGGAGGGTGGGTTTGTTCGCAGCTGGAATACGGTGCTGCTAAAACAGCGCTATTATTTTTTCCATTGACTGCTTTTGTTAGCTTCAACCAACATTATTAGCAAACTTACTCATAAATCGCTCTCGTAAAAACGATCAAAGGCTTTTACAAGAGCGGTGGGTCCAATCGCCCAACCTTACTGTGTGCTTCCTAATGTGACGTTTATACACTATGATGTAGATTCATGCATAAGTGAATCAGTCTTAAAGTTTGGCATTGTTTTTTCCCCATCAGTTTTGCAACATGATTTTATAACTGCAATGAAAACCAACAATACCACAATACAAACAATACCACCCTAACTTTACCTCGTAAAGCCTCAACAATGAAATATTGTTGGATGTTACAGTGGGCTGCGTTTATAGATATATTTCTGGCACTGCAGTGAAAAGCTGTCACAATAGAATTGTGCCCATTTTTAATTCAGTGCTTCATGGGCATTATGTACTGATTTTCGGCCTCGTCTCATGTGCACAGAGATTCTCTGAATCTGTTGATGATAGTATGTACTGTAAATGATAAGATATTCAAAATCTTCACAATTTGATGTTGAGAAACATTAATCTGAAATTGTTCCACAATATAGACACAGTTTGCTTCTTACTGGTAAACTGCCCATCTGTATTTCTGAGTGCCTCACTAAGATGCTCTTTATACCCAACCTGTTGCTATTGCAAATGTTCTTCCAGCTGTGGTTAAAGTCAGACTGTAAATAAAATGCAGCTTTTTTTTCTTATCTTTAAATGAAGCCTGGATTTGCCCCAGATGCTCCATTATGTCATGAAAGCCTGTGCCCATGAGCATAGATGGCTTCTTTCCAGCAGGAAATCACCATGACGAACTGCATCTTTGTGTGGGCGTCTCATACAATACAAAACATCCATACTCAGTGTTATGCGGCTCTGTCTTAGAGAAATGATACTGTTACCAAGCTTTACTGCAACATAATGCACAGCCTGTTAATGAAAGAGATAAACAAACAAATATTGTTTGCAAGGCTGCTCTCGCTTGAAAGCGGTTATTTCCTCTGTAACGGTGGAAATTTCTCTTTTCCCCAAGTGTTTCTGCATGTTTGTAAGTATATATTACCTTGCTCTTTGCCTCAGTTGTAGAAAGAAGCAGCATAAAGCAATCTTAAGTGATCTAAGAGTAAATATGTGTACTTGTGTAAGAGAAAGACAGAAAAAGGATTATGTATGAATGAAGGATGTGTTACCTGCAGCAGGTGGTCCCAGCAGCATGGGGAAGCACTCCACGATTGTGACAAGTCCAACAGCGCTGGGGAAGCGCTGATTTCCCATCAGATCCATGAGGCATTCAAATATCAGGGCGAAAACCATCCCAAACCCCACACCAAAAAATACTGCGTAGACCACCAGGAGGGTATAGCTCTTCATCAGAGGGCACAGCAAATGGCACGTTCCATTAAAAACCATGGCAAAGCTGAAGAAGTACTGAATTCTAGGCCTGATCCACTTGCTGTTAGCTACCAGGCCGGTGCCGGGTCGAACAAACATGTCAACAAAGCCCATAATGGAGAGCAGGTAGGCCGCAGAGTACTTCTCAACACCTTGGCTAACAGCATAGGTAGACAGGAACACAATGGGTGCATACGCTCCAAAGATGAACATGACATTTCCTATTAGGTAAATGACAAAGCCCCTGTCCCTGAAAAAGGACAGATCCACAAACTTCTTTGTGTTCTTCACACAGCTTCCTTTTATCTTAGTCTTGCACTTATTTGGCCGATCCACGTTTTGCTGCGGTGCACAAGAGAGTGTCTTACAAACAGGTCGCATGAGGGCTCCAGCAACACAACAGTTGAGCATCAGACCCCCCAGGATAAGGAGGCTTCCTCTCCAGCCATATGTGCCCAGTAGATATTGGTTAAGAGGAGCCAGGAAACAAAGGAACACTGGACTGCCAGCCATAGCAAGTCCATTGGCTAAAGGACGCCTGGCCAGAAAATATTTACTGATGATGGTGAGAGATGCATTCAGGTTAAAGGCGAGTCCACAACCTGCATGTAGAAAGATTGAAAACATCTCAGTCACATTCCAAAACCCCTCAGGAAGAAAAACCCTACTGAACCTAAGCTTCAAAGGGCACTTAATTAAATTAAGACTAAATGTGCCGGCTGCTCATTAAGGTTCCATCTCATTTCACTTTTGCCATCTAAAATCTCATTACAGGACTCTGGAATTATTTCAGAAATAATTTCTCCATTCAAGTAGAAATAAATTGGAGAGCCTGGGTAATACATTTACTCACTTGCCTTTCTATGCAGAAATTTTTAATCTAATTGGACCTTATTTTGAAGAAGATGAAGAGTTACAGTTAGATAGCTACGGTGTTTAGAATTTCTCCCTCTAATGTCAGGGTATTCTTACGATGCATAAAGTTTTTGTTGTTTGGTTGTTTTTTTAATGCATTTAAATGGGGATTTACTATATTAGGCTTTTAGGGGGACATAAAAAGTGTAATTTAGCAATTTTTTCTTTCCTAATGAGGAATTTCACATTATTTTGACTTTAAATTAAAAAGACTGACTGTAATCCCAATAAATGTGACATCTACAAGTCACCGAATTATGACACTGTCCCCTAAAACTTAAGAGGAACACTTAATCATCACAGTATAATAACATATGTTAAAGCTGTTGCCAGACTTGTTTTGGTGCAAGTGAAAGTGACAACAGGTTGTCTTCATTGGAAAGGCAACCTCCAAAAAGCCACATGGCACCATTTAGTTATAATCCAGCTCCTCCAGGATGGCACATCACCTTCTCAAAATGGTTTGCTGTGTCTCCCAGCACAGTCTCAAGAGTGTGGAGGCCTTTGTATGGGAAGGAACAGGACCCAGCAAAATGACCTCCAGCTGGCTGCTCATGTGCATGTTTCTGACCAAAGTGTCATAAACAGATTCCATGAAGTGTTCATAACCAGCACCGTGCAGCTCCAATGGCATTCGCCAGAGAACATCAGAACTGGCAGGTTCGCTGAGAGCTCATCTGACAGATCTGAAAGAGTCTGGAGATGCCATGGCAAACCTGTGGTCTGTGGCCACCACATGCAAAACAGTTTCTACGTTCCTGGTACCTGTCCAGTGCACCTGTTGCCATGTTCATTTGCACCGAAGCAGGTGAAATGGATTCACAATGGTTCATGCTTTCTGACTGCACAGACTGACACCCCTTTAGGTTCTATTAAGTGTTCTATTTATCTTATTTTTAATGCATTTTAATGCATAACAGTGTGTTTTAAATGATCACGGAACCCCAAATCATGACGTACCAAAAATAGTAATAGAGGAATTTTCCATGCATTTGTGCTGTCACACCTGGATTATTGTATTGCCTTATTTACAGGCTTAGATAAAACATCTTTAACGCCTCCAAGCAATGCAAAATGCTGCAACCACACTAACACATTCTAGTAAATGAGCTCACATTAACCCTGCTTTATCATTTTTAATTTGGCTCCCAGTTGACTTTAGAATTTGTTTAAAATTTCTTGTATTACATACGGACTAAATGGACAAGATCCAAACTATACATCTTGTCATCATTTTGTGTGTGAAAAGCACTATATAAACTATTTAAATGACGCTCTTAGTTCAATTATAAATATGTACTACCATCAAAATGTCCTAGAAAGTGTTGCGATTAAATTATTTGAAGTGCCTCAATTCTATGCTTTATATTAACTAAAATGCCATATAACCATATAGTGTAGTATTAAGTGGACACGGCCCTGAAAATAAAGGCATTAGATTACATGTCCTTGGGGGGTAGAATGCTGTAGACTCTCGCTCACGCTTGCCTGGGAGAAAGTAGATAACAGGGAACCATCTTCTAGTAGAAAGTTACTGAAACACTGTTGTTTAGACTAGAGAGGGACCAGCAGATTGATTGTTGATTGTAACTGATTGTTTATTCTGAGAAAAACAGGTATGGGATATTAAACTGTTTTGTGATGCATTATACTGCTGATTTATAAGAAATACTCTTTCCAGAGAATCATGGCCTTATTTTTCTGATTAGAAAGAACAGAACATACTGCACAGGAAGCCAAGGTCATAACTTACGCTCACTGAGAAAAAGAAAGAATCTGAATGTTTAGTTTGGAGGGGGGCCGAAGCTTTGAGAATGTGAGAAACGGTCAGACACGTCGAGATTTGCCGGACACCCTCCTGTGCACATCTCCCGTCCGCACGTTTGTAATGCTCAAAGTGTTGTATGGAATAAAGAGAATTGCATTGATTAAAGAGATTGTTGATTGAGCATTTATACACCGAGTGTTGTTCTTCCTTCAGCCCAAAATTCAAAGAGTTGGTGTATTGAACAAAAGTCCACTGTGTGTATAACCAATGCAGTCAATCTTAGCAACACAGATTGTTAAAGCTGAGGTGTGTGCAGAGAGACAAACCACAAAACTGTTCATGTGATCTTGTGTTGTGCTTTAACGGTGCCAGGCAGGTGCTCCAACCAATCAGAAGGATTCATTATTCCAGTGACAAGGACAGCATACCTCACCAGCTTCTCAGCATCACAAATACCAGTGAGAGAGTGAATGAAGGAGTATACGAGGAGGAATAATTCTGAGATGTATTTCACTGTGTGTGGGGTGCTTTTTTATTAATGTGCAGGTGTTTGTGTATGTGTAAGCATATGTCTGCATGACTTCTAGGCAAAACTGCCTAATGCCTGTGTGTCAGTGCACTAGGCACAGGGGAACAGTGTAGAGCCCACACATGCCCCAGGCACCACACATGGCCCAGCCACTCGCTGTGCCTATTAATCCTTCACAGGGGCCCTTGGCTGGGTAATGAGCCTCTTAGGATGGCAGAGAGCCCCCATGTGACGAACCTGATTGGAGCTTACGGAAGAGTACAGAGGGCCATGGAAGATCATGCTCTCTGGGATCAGAGACAGTTCTGTCTTAATTACTGTCCTGGTCCTGGTCCCCTCGGTGCTCTAACTGCACCCTAGGAGCCGGGGCAGATGTCCAGGGCCTTCAGGAAAGGCATGGCAGTCTAGTTATGGGGAGCAGATCTGAACCAAGAGATTCTAAAAGGGATGTGAAAAGATGCAGACTGCCAACATCCCAATCCCACTGGGACCAGGATTGATGGGAATGCAAACTGAATGGTAAACAAGTATGGCATGATATCTTGGTTTTAGTCTGTGATCAATTATGAATTCCCAAAGTGAGACCACAAAAAGTAAAAACTGTTCAAGCAGCAGTAACACATACTGCTTAGAAATAAAAGTACTGTACCTCCAATGACGCCAATGCAGAAGTAGAGATAAGCGATGGAGCTCCCAAAAGATGCGGTTACCATAGACACTCCACACATCAGTCCACCCATGATGACAATTGGTCGGCTCCCAAAACGATTGACCAACATGCTGCTCACCGGTCCTGCAAAAAACAGATGAGCACTGAGAACGAGCAGTACATTCTTGTATTATGTTACTTCTTAATGTCGCCAAAGTTTTAGTAATCCGGGTACCTACTACTTCAAGGTAAACTGATGGGTCTAAACCAGTGAAATTCATCATGTGATCATAGGGCTAAATTCTGCCACACAATTTTGTAATGAATAGCTCATTAAACAAAATAAATAACTTGAGTTTCATGTTTTTTTTAATGTCTGTTCATTTTATCTGAAAAGCATTATTATTTGCGCATTAGCTGTTGAGCATCCCTGATCTAAACCAAGGGCAAAAGGACATCACAGAGGGTGACAGAAGACCTCCACAGCAAAGCAACCTGGCAACTCATTAAACATTCCCCTGATAATGTAAAACACTACACCCAGTGATCAATCAGCAATTAAAAAGCCTTTTATATGCTGTCACTCTTTCCTTCATTCATAACCTTGCCTGAAAGAGTGACATTGAACCACAAGTCATTCTCCAGAATAATGAAAACCTCTATATTCTTATTGCTAAAAGACAAACTCCGTGAAACTACACAGACTTCTCGAAAAAAAAAATTAAAGGAACGCTTTGAAAACGCATCAGATCTCAATTGGGGAAAAAAGATACGTATACTGATGTGGACTGTGTTAGGAATGAAAAGTTCACACATCATTTGAAGGCAATAAAAGTGATCAACCTGCCCCCCAAAAATCAAAGTGGAAAAAAACGATGCAGCAATGATGCTTAGTTGTATGTCCCCCATTACCCTGCATGCATGTGTGAAAACGTTGGGGTGCGCTCCTAATGAGACACCGGATAATCTCCTCTGTTCTCCTCTGGACGCAGGCATCACTGAGTTTTAGCAGTATCCTGTTTTAGCAGTTGTCTCATTGTTGCCCCTCTAGTGCAGCTGTTGTTAATTTCATTAACACCAAAGTGGGTGAAACTGATTAACAGTCCCCTCTGCTACTTACCTTACCTAATCAATATCCCAGCAGTTTAACTGAACTGATGCTATACTCTGATTAAAAGCTGTTCCTTTAATTGTTTTTAGCTGTGTAGTTCAGTGGTGGTAGCAGTGATAGATTAAATCTTTTTGCATGTCACAAAAACAAATAATTTGTTCCAATTTCTTTCATTTTTGCACTAGCAATGTGATTCTTAAAGAGCCATTAGCTGAAGATCTTGCATATCTCAACATGGTGCAGTTTGTCCATAAAGAAATCTAGGAAAACTGGACAAGTAGAAGTTGTGTCCTTGGGAAATAGGGAAAAAGCATTCTTAAGGGAGGCCGTAGGGAGAAAAGGCTGAGGTATTCCCAGTTACACAAGAACTGGACTTAAAATCAGTGGCAACAGGTCTTATGGAGTGATTAATCCAAATGTGAAACTTTTGGTTCAGATCAGTGAGTGTCTACAACCAGTGGAGGCTCTGTTATGGTTTGGGGCTATATATCAGCCAGTTGTGTTGGGCATCTTGTCAAAACTGATGGAATAACAAATGCAGAAAAGCATTAACAGATTTTGATCCACCACACAATGCCATAAAATGCAGTAAACACATACCTGAATTTAAAAAATAAAAATACAAACTCTCAACAGAAAACAACAAAAGGCAGCCAAGATCCAAACAACAGCTTCAAGAAGCCTGGAGAACTATTCCTGAAGACTACTTAAAGAAATCAAGAAAGCGTGCCTAAGACAGATCAGGCTGTGTGAAGAACAGAGGGGGTCATACCAAATACTGACATTCATGCTTGTTAGAATGATACAATATTTATTCTTTTTACCATATATACTCTATTTCCATGTATGATTTGACATGTTTTAATAAATTGCTGCACCTGTGTCCCATTTTTCTAGCAAAATATAAAGGAATGAAGGGTGACTCAAGACTTCTGCACAACACTGTATGGGAAATCAAATATCCACCCAGCTGTTTATACAGTTACACAGGTTCCAAGCAGGGTCAAAGATAGATCATCGTTTTCGCTGTAGCCGTGTCACAATAGGGCATCTCTTGTTCTACCACCGTATCCATTTCCATTATAAGTTTATCATTGTGACTCGTTGAGTCAGAGGTTTCCTGAAAAGGCTGTCATGTCTTTCCCATGGGGGCCTGGTGTCAGTCCCCACTGTGCTGAACCTTCCTCTGATATATTCCCCTCTTTCCTTCTCCTCCGCTAGGTGACATTGTTGAATCCTTGCCAAGGACAATATGATAAAGTCCTGTGCCTGAGCCACATTGGAGGGGAATATTTCACTAGTTAGGCCGCTCTGAGTTGAGTGCAGGTGAGTAACATAGCGTGCTGTCCTGCAACCTTGAAAGCAGATACTAACAAACTCAGGTAAAAAAAAAAAAAAAAAAAAGACAAGAAGAAAATCACACTAAATAAAAACTCAAGATTCTACTTTTTTCTTTCAGCAGTGAATAAAATATTTATGTCTTCACAAAATCGTAGAGATACAGTTTTTGTTACCTTTATTTATTCTCAACGTTAGTATTTTGAAGACAGTATATAATATATTTAAGTAGGGTCTGATTTGTGACATCTGACTTCACTTCTACAAACCCAAATGTAGATGTCACATGCAGTGGTGCTTACTTCCATAAATTCCCTTTGGACCTCAGTGAAGAGACTTAAATTTAGGTCAGGTGACTTACATGGTAGCAACGTTCACTTTATTAGGCAGCGGGTGCAGTCGCTCATGTGAAAGCCAGTTATACTCGTTACTGTATTTCTCTAAATCTAAATTACAACCATACACAACAGTCGTGCCTTTGCAGCGGACACAGACACCACACAAACGATCTTTATGAAACTGGGTTTTTGTGTTCATGATGCTTATCACCAAGTACAAATGCACAGAACAGACTTCTCAAAATACTGATCTGTCTGCTGTCGGCTGGTTTGAAGCTGTGCTTTAGTAATGCTTGATGCAACTTCTTACAGAAGGTGTAGAGAAAGTCTGATCAACAGACCATGATCGGTGCTAGTATGGGGTGTACGTGGTATGTCAGAGCCCTAGGACAACTAAATAAAACACAAAAGAACAAGAGACCAAAGAAAAAAAAAAACTCAGTCTGGTTAACCTGCAGGCTATTATTTACCAGCCAATACAAATGTGTTCTCTAGCAGTGATAAGAGTACTGATTTAGAGGTGCTGACTACAAAAGGTGTGATGGTCTAAAGGTATGAGGCCACACTACACTGCATTCCAAGCAGCTCTGGGTTTGAGATTATCATATTTATGCTAACCAAGTGATTTATTGATGTAGCATCACATATCACAGCTGACAAAAACAGACTGCAGAAGACTATTCAAATTCAATTCAGTTTTATTTATACAGCGCCAAATCACAACAACAGTTGCCTTAAGGCGCTCTATATTGTATGGTAAAGTCCCTACAACAATAAAGCATACAGTAATGCTAACTATGTGGATAGGAAAGCTTAGAAACAGTTTAACCAATAAAGCACACACAGAGTCAACTCACCTCCTGCATACATGGCAGCTAGCATAATAGAGGAAATCCATGCTATTTCACTGTAGCCAGCCTGCAAGTCTTCTTGAATGTCTTTAAAGAAAATGGAAAGGGCTTTGGGTGTGGAGTAGGCAAACCCAATGGAAATATGGGCCCCAATCACCACCATCCAGCCCCAACCGCCATCCAGGGGCTTGGAGCCCAAAACATCTGCTGGAGCAGGAGGCATGTTCCTGTTCAGAGTGTACAGTGTAGGGGGACACAGTGTTACAGTCGCTGCATACATGAACAAAGCAGTACAATCTAAGTAAAACACACAAGCGCATATTAATTAAAAACGAGGAGTCGGATTTCAAAATAAAAGTCTCAACATCACTCTAAACTTGCTGACAGGTAGTTGAGACATGGACTCACACCGAACTTAAAGTTTGGGCTGTTTTCAGATTCTGCGACATGCTAGACCACATCGGCCATGTTTGTAAACAGAAGCGGGGGAAATAACCTGCAAAACTACGCAACAAAGCAAGCTCTTGTGTAATATACTGTTGCTGCTGTTGGTGGTGGTCATCATAATGGGAAATGTGTGATTTCTTCCCTAGACGTATTAAAATACAGCAAGACCCAAAGGTCTGACACTGCAATTTCACATTAGTTTTTTACAAGCCAAGATAACTTTCCGATCACTCCGTCTCGTTAAACCGTTCCGCGCAGAGTGGGGCAGGAATGCTACTCACCACCACGTGGACAAAGAAACCGGTTAACCAGTGTGTGTGGATATACTGCAGAAAGCCTGACTGCATCTTACCGTTCACTGAGCGTCTGCGCAGCCTCTCTTTACGAAGTTCCTGACCAAAGTTTCACCAGCCTACTGCTTTATTTGACTGCTGGTCACATGTCGCACACATGGGCCCGAGGTGATCCGATTCACTAAATCAATGGGACATGAGCTTTGTCTCCTCTGCGTTTTTCAGCCACACTGCTGTCTGCGGCGGCATTCAGTATGACAGCCGAAGGAAAAACGAAATTCTACAACTACTAAGCTATTACAACAGGAAGAAAGCTGTTGTGGCTGTGTGTCCTTTACCTTTGGCAGACAAAATGTTTTCATGTACTTAATGATGGTTTTCAGGCGTTTTCCAAGCCAAAATGAGTTAATCTGAACCCATCCCATTATTAATTGAGGTCATAATCTAACTACTCAAGATCCGCCTCTTCTACCGGGTGAAATACACATAGACTGGACACTTTATTAGGTATAGTTTTCTAGTACTGGATTGGACCCACTCTTGCCTTCAGAAGTGCTTTAAAACTTCATTGCACAGAAGGTGCTGGAAATATTTCTGATCTCAAATGTGCTTTACTGAACTGAGATCTGCTAACTGTGGAGGTCATTTGAGTACAGTGAAGAAGAAACCAGTTCAAGATGATCTGAGCTTTGTGGCGTGGCATATTATCCTGCTGGGAGCAGCCATCTGAAGATGGGTACATTATAGCCATAAAGGGATGGATATGGTTGGCAATAATACTCATGGAGGGTGTTGGTGTTTAAATTATGCTCAGTTGGCAATAAGAGGCTCAGGATGTGCCAAAAAAAAAAAAATAACCCTGACACCATTACACTACAAACAGCTGCCTGAACTGTTGATACGGGGCGAAAAGGATCCATGCAGAGACCATGGACAGCAAACTCTAACCCTACCAAATGTCACAGCACACAGCATAATCTTCCTGTTCTTAGCTGACAGGGGCGGTCTTCTGCTTTTCTAACCTATCTGCCTCAAGGTTTGACATGTTGTGCATTCAGAGATGCTCTTCTGCATACTTTGGGTCTAACAACTGATCATTTAAGCTACTTTTTTATAATCCTATCAACTCAAAGAACACTAGGCATTCTCCTCTGACCTCTGGCATCAAGGCATCGTCCAATAGTGTACACTTTCTCTTGGTTAGGCCATTTTCTGTAAACCCTATAGATGGTTATGTAGGAAAATCCCAGTATTTCAGTAGTTTGAAACACTGAAACAAGCCTTTCTGGCACCAACCAATGCACACGCTAAGCCATTAAAACCGCCCTTCTTCCCCATTCTTATGCTCAGTTTAAAGTCCACCAGGTCTTCTGGACGATGTTTGCAAGTCTCAAAGTGTTAAACTACTGCCATGTGATTAGCTGAGCAGATAACAGTTACATCTGTTCAACTGCTCACTAAGTGTCCAGTGAATGTAAATGACCTGGCATAGCTTTCCACTATCTGTGACACAGCAGCTACAGTATAAGTATCAGAGAAGTTCAAGGTAGGAAACATTTTTAGGATCAAAAATATCACAGTGGAACACAACAATATACAGTTGAGGTCCAAAGGCCTCAGTCACTTGAAAGTTAAAAATAAACAGAATAAAAATAAAACATTTCACTTTTAATAGTTTTATTTTCAAATTATGTGCAAGGTGAATTTCACAGTTGAGCTCAACAACCACTATAACCTGAAACCCAAAAAACCCCCCAAAAAAAAACCAACAGAAAAATAAATGGATTAAAAAGACACAATGGAATAGCACCCATAGGTGATGCATGAAGATGACCAGAACGAGCTGTGTTTGGCCGCACAGGGCAGCCAACTCTTAGGGGAAAGCAGGTTTTATAGCTTTGTGTATTATATGACTGGTGTTTGAAATATGTTGTAACAATGTAGTTACTTCAACTGTAATGCTTAGTTTCAGTGAGATGTTACAAAGATACTACTGTACTACGGGGTGGAGGGGGGGGGGCAAATCAAAATATATCACTCGTGCGGGTAATTTTTTTTTCCCCTCAACAGAACAGGATTACTCTATTATAACTAAACAGATAATTATGTAAAGAAAAAACAAAACAGCCACTAGAGACAACAAAAAGAAGTCACATCTATTTTTCAAGTTATAAAAGAAACTGAAGATAACTTTAAAAAACTGTGCAAGTACAGCAAATCTATAGTACAGTATATTACACATAACAAAAACAACTTAAATACAGTACTGGGTATCAGTAGAAATCCTGAGAGTTCTCCGTTCCTGGTTCGCAAATGGCTGTCTGTGGACAGTCGAGTGAAGCCCAGACCCACTCTGACCCTTTTTCGTGGGAAACATTGTTCAAGCTGGGTCGACTAGAAATCAGGTTAAAGTCAGTCAACAGTGAATCTTCTCTCGGAGAAGTTAATTATATCCTCAAGTCCTTAATGAATGTGACTTTTCCTGTATTAAATGCCAATGTAAATCTCTTAAGATGATTGCTATATGGTTGCTAAAATGTTTTCACTTAATAGGAGGGCACTCCTTGCTTAGATAAAATACACAAGAAATGTGTAGTGCAACGTTGAAACAGGAACCTGCGTAAGGAAACTGACGGCACTAAAAATGTCACACTTTGACAGCAAACGCCCTCCAGTGGTGGCGTTCTTCTGTACAAGATTGTCAAAAAAAAAAAAAAAAAAAAAAAAAAAAAACAGAAAAAAGCACCAGCACCAAAAGTTTGTATCCTCTCTGTGATGACGTGTAAAGACGGATTCATAGCTTTACGAGGGTGCTTCGTAAAGTTTGCAGTTAAGGACCGCTGAAGTGGCGAGTTATTCAGTGCAACGCTGAGTAAGACTTTTCAGATATTCTTCATCAGGAGGAACAGTTTTTGATTCTGATGCCCCTTTTTTTCTAGCTGCAGGCACATTGGCATCACAAAAGATCTCCACGAAAAATCCGCATCACTTCAGCCAACAGCCAAACAATCGTTATGGGTACTACTGATCTTCGCTAGCAGAGACGAGCACACAAAACAATTAATGCACTTTTAATAAGGTAATACAATGTAATATAGCCTAATCACAGTTCCATGATTTATTGCTACCACAAAATCCGTTTCCAACTTCCACGACAACTATAGTAAGACCTCAAATGCTCTTTTGGCATTACGAGGAAGGCTATTGGAACCCTTTTTTTCAAGCGTTTAATCACCCGGTGTCAAAGAACAAACTCAGAGCTCAAACTCAGAGCAAACACTTGTTTATATCAACACAACGGCCTGAAATGTCCCTTTGCTCCTATTCAAAAATCTCTGAAGTTTCTGAGGTAAACCTGTTGGTCTGAATGAGCCACTTAGTGTTGCAACAAATTTGACTCCGTCCTTGTTTCTCCAATGTGGAGAGTGAATATTCTAACATTTCACTTAATGGATGCCAACTCAAAGCAGGAAAAAAAAAAGTCTGGAAGCTGCACATAGTGTATGTTTGACACACTGACACCTGTGGAGGAAGAGTGGGCAATAAAAAGTTACCATTTAACTTTCAACCTTTAAAAACACTAATGTCAATCACAAGCACACTTCAAATTAAAACTTGCATATGAAATAAACTGAAGAGAGGCATAAACGCAGAACAGGAAAAAAATCCACACAAACCTCAGAGCCAGCAATCTACTAATGACCTAAGGTACTCATCTTACCCGTATGAATATATAGTTTATATGACTATTTGTATATTTCTATATCTATATAGAGTTTCACTTTATGCTGACACATAGCATCCATATCTCCAGAGGCAACACCCTCAGTCGCATGCTTATCATTTGTAAAAATTCATACACACATTAATCAGCCACAACAGTAAAACCATTTACAGATAGCACTAATACAACCCAATCCACAGAGGCCCCACCCTGCAACTCAGGGGTTTTAACGTTGTGGCTGACTGGTGTATTTATGCACCTAACACAAAAATAGAACATGGCTCGACAACAAGCAAAAAAATAGTATAATTGCACTTATGAGTCATTGTACGGTTTTGTTAAACAAGCCTCAGTGTGGGTAGTTGGTGCTTTCTTGAAAAAAAAAAAAAAAGAAAGAAAGAAAAAAAATACTGCAATCTTTAAAAGCACCCCCATTTTGATCATGTTAAACCAGAAGTTGAACAACTTAAGACTTAACCAAAAATGGTGCAAGTGGTGCAAACCCAAGGTAACACCAGGCACAAGGCAGGCAGGACCACACTATCCCCCCTCTGCCTCAGAGATGGGGTCCACAAAATTCAGATACCTCAAAGCACTTTCTGGAGACACTGTGGATAAAGTTTGGCCACCACGCATTCAAAATGGCGGCCCAAATCCCAGAGGCGATCGGGTGTCTCGTAGACTTTGGTCCATACGTCTGCCTCATCGTCATACTGGTAAAGGGAGTTCTTCCTGCTAGTGCGAAACACATGCTCCTCCACCATGACTTGTGTAGCTCGTACAAACAGGTGTAGCTTGCCTTGCAGCAGCATGGCCTTGATATACGGGCTTGTGGCTTGGTCAAAGGGTAGATCTTTCTTGCGGCTCCATGTGTTCTTCTCAATGTCGTAGACCTCCACAGTAAAAGTACGCTGGTGGTTTCTGCAGATCCCAGCTATGTAGTAGATGCAGTTTTTATACAAGGCAGCCAGACCCTGACTCCGAGGGACACTCATTGGCGCCAGATGACTCCAATAGTCCTTACGGGGATCATAGCAGAAGAAATATTCACCTGTGCGAAACAAAGAGACAGAGTTATGATCAGATGCATTAAAATGGTTTTCATATGCAGTATGTCTGTTGTATTAATATCACTTTATTTACATATTTTGTACAGATAAAAACAAAAAAACAAAAAAACATAATTGCATAAGTTCCCCTGAGCACAGAAAGACTCACCTTGGAGGACGTAGATACGGTCTTTGTACTCTACAGCACTGTGAAACTCCATGGCCACTGGCATTGGACTGACTGCAGTCCAACAGTTGTCTCTGGCATCATAGCACTCTACTGATTTTAGTGCATTTCGCCCATCACCTTCATAAACACGGCCTCCCAGTGCATACAGCTTCCCGCAGCAGTGCACAAGCCTGCATCCAATTCGGGCTCTCAGAAGAGGTGCACGTGGAAGCCATCGGTTGCCTGCATGCTCGTACTGCCAGAAGTCACTCTCTGCTCGATGGTCTATGGACACCTCGCTGTTACTCGGACGGTACCCACCAGCAATGTAGATGTCATTTTCTGGGGACACCAAGATGCCAACCTCCCGGAGATCATTAGGTGGTTTGCAGAGTTTGAACACCCTTCCTGTGGCCGTGTCCAGACAAGGCACCGTCTGCTTCTTACCTGAGTGTTTATGAGCAGCATCAAAGCAGATGACCATCTCAGAAGCAGTCATACCCAGGCGCTGTGGACAACCATTTGTGCCAGTGAGGCGAGCTTTGGCCTCAGCAGGGTCTGTTGAAAGGGAGAGGGCGCAAGCAAAGGGAGGAGGTATCCGATTGAGAAAGGCCTCATCCAGCAAGGGCAGACGGATACACTGGGAAAAAACCTCAGCTAGATGAGTTTCACGGCCAGACAGATCATGCTCTAGCCAGCGGACAATGCTCTCATAGACATGCTCTTCCTTTTCCACATTGAGGTCATCATTATTCAAAATGCTGACCAACTGCTCCTTGGTCATCTGGAGGAACTCTTGCTCCCGTGATACACACAAGAACTAAAACGAAAGAAGTTTTAGAGTTTCAGTTCAGACATTACAAAGTTCGATGCCAATGTTGTTGACTGCCACTGTTCCAACAAAAATAAGACATGTGCCAAAAGCAGGAACTGTGTCACATTAAGTCTTAAAAGTCTTTAAACTCTTGATGAAGACCTGAAAGACTATAAAACAGTACTCTAAATTATTTATCAATTCCCCTGGCCACTAAACAAGGAATACATAAAAGTAGAAAAAGCCATAAACACAAAAAAGGAATTAAAAAATTATATCAGCTGTCTACCAAATTATCATTACATATTAGTACCAACCAAGAAATTTAACACTCAGTACATCCTTAGTTTTTTGGCAGCCAAATGTCCTGGTCATAAAGAAAGCAGAACTACCAAAGTAGATACCACAACATGTCTAAAAATTGTGGTATAAAACAGCTGAAGGCATTCATTACATCACAGTCCAAAAGTAACTGTTAATAACCAATTTAGGCTTAAGTTCAACTGACCTTCTTGCGGATATAATCCTGTGAGCGTTCCCTCAGTTCCTGGTGCCCATATGCATCAGCAAACATAAAGACTCCTATACAGTTCTGAGGGTCAAGTCGGCTGATCATGAACTGGGCACACTGGTCCTGCAGGGCAGGAATCTGGAAAATGCTGGCTGCAGTGAATAGGGCCTGGACATTAGACTCAGAGAGCGAGACCCTGGACGTGTAGGCATAATCTAAGACAAGGTGCATGGATTCAGATTCCACGCCAACAATTCGAACCTCACGCTGACTGCTCTCTGTAAGGCCACTGGTGAACATGGACCTAGAGGAACATTTGAAAAAACACAAATTCTTTTATGATTATTATAAATTCTCATCTTAAAAACTGAGAAAGTTTATCAGAAAATCGTATTTTCTAGACAACCTCTAGTCAAAATGACAGTGAAACCAAGAAAGAAAGCAACTAATAAATATTTGTAAACAAACGTACAAATGCAGGACATAGGCACATATGCAGTGCTGAATTTCCTACCTAAAATATGGGCTGATTGCAGCAAGAACATTTCTGTGGCATGAGAAAGTCTTGCCATGGTCCACTTCTACAACGATGTCTGTGAGCTGTGCTTCATCGTACAAGGCTTTGAGCTGCTGCAGGATGTTACAAGCATGAACAGCATCGACCCCATTGTAGTTGGTGATTGGAAGCGTCCCATTTTGTACTTGTAACAGCTTCCCTACCTCTGAACAAGAGCAGAAACAGAAAAAAATATTATTATTATCTCACTTTAATTTTTTCAGTCAACTCTAAACACATGTATAACTGACATGAAAACACAAAATGCTTCATGTATATACCAAACAGCCCCAAAAATTAAGAAAATGCTGCAGAAAAAAAAACTGCCTCACAGACACTCTAGATATGCAAGCTCTAGTTTGCTACAAACAAATATCACATGCAGTATGCCAACAAAATATACTGAAAGAGAAGAATAAAGACAGTGCACGAGGTATGAGTATTTAAAGCACTTTAATCTCAGTATCTTTAGTTGTTTTGACAAATGCAAAGTGTCAATTTTGAGAATGAATCAGAAAAGCCAGATCCCTTTGACCAAGTTAGCATAAGACATAGGTCAGGTCAGGTCCAGAGGATGTCTAATGACCTGGGTTACCTGAGGTTACCTGGGGACACAAGATCAGGAGAGTTGTAAACAGGTTGCAAAACCACACATAATCACATAATAATGATAATTACTAAATTATTTAAACAGTAATACAGTGTACATAGTCAACAGTGCTCTGGTTTAAATACTCATTTATGTAGAAACATTTTTAAATTAAAAATTAATAGATTATTACAGAAGAAAGGACTTAAATATGATGTTAACATACCTGACAATAGCAGCCACTGCTTCTGATCTGGAGCTACCAATTCTTCTGAAGTTTTTGTTTAGCTGCCAGTGTAGAGCTCTGTACCGTTTGCCTATTCAGTTTATACAATGTGCATTTTTAATACTTAACTGCTATATAGTCATTTGGAAAAGCATCAATACCAACAGTACCGTCTTCAGCCCATCCAGCTGACACACAATTTTACAGACCAGCTGCAGACAAGCAGCCATGCTTCCCTCACTAGCGGCTGAACACATGAAAAGCGCGAGTATGTCTGCGGTCTGGAGGTATTATAAAGTTGATGACAACAACATTGCCATTGTGAGATATGTAAACTTGGAAAAGCGACCCACTTCAGTACTGGAAAGAACATGCTAATCAGCTTCCCAGTATCGACCCAGTTGCAACCCAGTATCTCAGTGCCCCCTTTAGCTCTGTAGACAGTGAGAGCCTTTTTAGTGCCGTTGCAAACGTCTTTGATGAGAACAGAAACAGGCTCAAACCTGACAAGGTAGAGATGTTAGTTTTCATTAAGAGAAACATACTTTTTTTTCTGCAAAACTTACTACTGTGATGACAGGAAGAGTTAGGAGTGCAGTTCCTAAAAGCACATTACTGGCTTTGCAAACACTGGATCTTTTATTTTTTTTTATTTGTTTACATGTCTGCTGGATATTTTAAGTTGAGGTGCTATTTGTTTTTATATTAGACTTTTTTTATATTTACTGTTGCACTAAAGTCCATAAGGGAATAATTTATTTTATTTATTACTTGATTGTTCAAGCTACCTCACAAAAGTGCTGTGTTTGTTAACAGAGTTGTTGAATGTTAAAATAAGGTGAATTAAATAAAAAAAAATGAGGAACATCCAGGATCGGTTTCTTCGCTCTTCTTTATTCTTTTTTTATGTATTATAGAACTATCGGATCGGGACTCGGTATAGGTAGATACTCAAAATCAAATGACTCGGACTCTGACTCGATGGCAAAAAAACATGATCAGGACATCCCTAACATGAACAGTAGTTTAATCTTCACAACACTGAACATCTCTTAAGATAAATGTTAAGAGGTAATTTAAGTTCCCATCAACAACATCAAAGTATTAAACATTTATCATGAATATTAACCTTGTAGCCACACACATCACCACTAACTATTAGCATTTACATAAGAAAGGCACTAGCTGTGTGTTAAGTTATCATTAAGGTAGTGGCTAGCCAATATGACTAATAATAAAAAGATAACATTAATGTAGCAGGTAAGCAGCAAATGTAATCAGTCCTGCTCATGTGTAATGTTATAATAGGCAGTGTTAGTTAAAGGTGTCTATATAAAGTGTATATAGGCAGTGTGAAGTGTTTGAACTGTTCCTGCAGCTAGACAGCAACAGCAGCAGTTAGAACCTAGCAGACTAACTCTACTTGATCAGCAACACAAATATAGTGCCAAGTCAAAAGAAGCAAAGCACAATTTCAGACAATCTTAAAATATCTGTCATATTTTAATGTGGGTTTTTTGCACTAAGTCCAATAACATAGAAACAGTGTTATCATTGATGTTACAGTTTGTATTGTTGTCAGTTTTTTTAAACACATTTTTTTTCATTTTCTTTCTCCACTGGTATTGAAGATGGGATTTTCTTAGATAGTGCTATTGAGTTTGAATTTCTAGTATCATAACTACTCTATAAAGCACACAGCCTCTAACCCACTGCCTAAGAGATTTCAAAATATCTGAATTTCCTTAGTGTAGATGACTACAGTGTAAATACAAGAGTTTTTGTGATCTTACTCAATCCCTATGTTTCACAAACTTTTAAGCAACACTTACTTGGAGATTATTTTAGACATTGTAGGTAAATATTGTTACTTTTCTAACATAAAAATCTTCAAAAGAAATACAAAACCTTCTAATTATTTTATATTATAAAGCAATTTCCAGCTGCTCCCTTGTCACAGGGGGCCACCACAGCGGGTAGCTTCGCATGTTTCTAAGCTGGATGCCCTTCCGGCCCCCAAGGGGATTTATGCCTCCTTCTGGGATTAAACTGAGGATCTTTTACTTGTGATATGATATACATGATATGATATACAGTTTTATATTGGATTTTAAAGACATTCAAATATATACGGAAATAAAGTCAAATGACAAACAAATGTGCATTACATGAAATAAAAATTAATCAAAGCCCAAACTGGAGTACAAAGAAGTATGTACATGCTTATGCGTACCCCATGTTCAACACTGCCAATTTAACAGGATCATCATTGTGGTACCCTCATATACATGCATATACTTGACCCACATTCATATTAGCATAAATATGAACCAATACATCTTTATACAAACATTAATTACATATTATTTAAAAAAAATGTCAACTGAATAAAGCTTGAACATTGCAGTTGTTCCATAAATACAAAAAACAGCAAAACTGTGGGATAGTTTTTGTTAGATAAATCTCTAAACCACTATACTATGGAGCCACACATATTCTTTTTATAGTGTAATAACATAAATAAAGTGTGGAGTGTGTGAAAACCTGATGACCAAATTTTAAGGATGTATGCCACCTGGATTAAAGGTCCAGATATAATGACTGATACAGCTGTATAAATATAACTATTTCCTGCGCTATATTTGCTTGTTTCTAAACTTGTACCGAGAGATTGTTCCCTTTCTCTTATACTGAATGAAAGCAGCAGGACAATACATGAGCCTAGAAACTCGTGAGTACAGCAGTGCTGCCCTTATAAGCGTCCACAAAGTGAACGTCTTTCTTATCACATGTGTTATATCAAGTTATAAAAGTGGCACACCAACTTTATGACTGCTGTAAAGCTTCACTTTGACTTATACGGTATACAAACTTACAACAAATGTCTCGGGTTGTGCAATGCTGACAGGACAAAGACTCTCGGTGGGTAAATAGAAAACTACTATCACACCAGGTGGTAGCTAGCTTGCTAACATCTCTCATCGCTGCCCTGTGCCTGCAGTAACGGTCTGGTTAGCTAATAAGACTGAAAACAAACTTGAAGAATAGACACTAATGAAGAGCGACGCTGTACACAACTTCGCCTGAATGCTTGAGTTTCATAAAATACAGTAATGCTCGCGGTTGGCTTAGCTAGTTGAGGAGCAACCTTAACTTTTAGCAGACAGCTAGACACCAAGCTAATGCTAGCAAAGCTTTCTTTGACACAACATTACGAGATATAAATGGCGATAAAAATCTGAAGTGTTTTAAGTGTTGACGTCTTCACCTTATAGAAGCATAAGAGTGTGTAGCGCAATGTCTAGTGTATTCGTTTGATGACTATAGCCATTACTACAACTTGTCTAACCTTTGTCTCTTGTCATAAACAAGTGTTTACACAGTCAGCTGTGGCAGCGAGCTAACCGGCCGAAAGTTAGCCACACAGCTAACGTTAGCTACATAGCCGGGCTAACGACAGCCAACAGTTTTGAGGAGTCGTTTAGAACCTGACCTTATTTAATGAAACTGCAACATGTCAAGCCCTCTTCGTTTAATCTGTAAAGCTACGCCTGGTGAACACATAAACTTACATATTCTAAGTTTAAAAAGCAATATTTAAGTACACAAAACAATGAAGATTTTGCTAACCTCCACTGGCAGCCATTCTCTCCAGTCTGTCTCAGAGCAGACCGACAGAAACGTCAAATGAGTGCAGAGCGGAGCCCCGGAAACAAGGAACAGCCAATCGCAAGAGGAGAACGGATCTCAGAGCCAATCATTTTCCTTTTTTCTGAAATAGGAAAAAGTTAATACTGCATGGATAAATTACACACAGGGCACTCGGTTAGAGCCAACCAAAAGAAGTCAAATCAGCAGTATCTAAACAGGTGCATCCAAAGCAGAGGTTGGTTTCATATCTTGGTGGGAACAGTGGAGGTAGACATAAGTTCACCTGCAGGCAAAAGGCTAACTGCACATGGGGATAAACACATTACAGTAGCGTCTTATTCTACAATGTACAACATGCTTTTTTGGTTTGCAGAAGAGTGCTGTTATTGATTTATAGCGCTGAAATGAAAGCTATTTAGACTTCATATAAATAGTGCAACATGAACGCTGAAAAAATAGATGAGTATTTTTTCAGTGTAATATAATAAGAAAAAACATTGCATGCCATCTAAAAAATATTGTACGCATCAATTATATTATACCGACATAGATTAATATTGCTGGAAAATATTTTTTTTAAATAGCAAAGATAATAATGCATTTTACTATAACAAGTGTAGGCAAAAGACTCCACATTCTTGACAACCATGTGGTGACACATGTTAAGAGCCATAACCAAGATGTTTTGTGGATTGTGGCATCCTTGCATTTAGCCAGCAGGATGGACACATTTATGTTATGTTCCAATGCAGATTTTGTAGTAACATATGCCATAGGAGGCAAATGTTCAAATCAGTGTGACAGCGTATATATTGAAGGTTAATCAACATTCATTGTGACTGCATGCCTAATTCTAGACATATGATCTGTTTCTAGTACTTCAATATCGTGGGGAAAAAGTCTAAACACCAATGAAACACCCTACAATCCAGTGTTGCATTACTGTTATTGTCTTAATAAACAGTAAATCTGCTGTTAAATTAAAGACTTTGTTAGTAGATAATCCCTTGCACCTCACATGCAACCCTATGTAAAATACATTATCTTACCTTACAGTACACCTTTTAACTGTACCTTACAATTACAGTTAAAAGTACAAATACTTTGTTACTGTACTTAAAGAGCAGTATCTGTACTTAACATAAGGTTTGTTTCTGACCAGCTTTTTACTTCCTTCGTTTTTACACAAATATCTCCTTTCTACTCCTTACATTTTCATTACATGTTTATTACTGTAGGTTAAAGACATTTGTGTGCAATTATTATTTCATGTCACTGCACACCTTCAAATTGATTTGAATCTGAACAGAGGGAACAATAACACACAGAAGACAATTTCTGGTGTATCTATCACCAGTTATCAGGATTTGTGATATGGTAACTATAAAATAAAGAAATGTCCTGTTTTGCAAGTTCCCTTATGATCTGCAGCATTGCACCTACTCTGTGTTTGATACCTAATCAATCTAATCCAGTCCTTTGTGGCCACTTAAAATATGTTTATAGAGCTGTGATGTTATATTTGTTGCAGTTTCTGCTGCCCTCTTTGTCTTTATAAGCACATTTTTGATATAAATAAGACTTTCTACCTGGATACGTAAAGGATATTTAAAAGTCAAAAATTGATTGCAAATTCTACTTTGTGATACGAATAATCTTTCATGATAGATATGTTTGACAGATCATAGGTCAACAAGTCATTTACAGCAGTTTAAATACATTTTTGTTTTGTTTTGTGTATGTTTGTGTTTATTTGTTTGTTTTTTACCAAATACTGGAAACCAATTTTTGGCACGCTGAAACTGTGTTTTGGGTACATATAAACTAGCTAGTGCTGCAAAAGAGGAGCTAGCACAAATTGAGTGTTTTTTAAGTGGCAGTTGATTTCAAATGCAGATTTCAAACAGGTAAACAAATATAAAACACACACACACACACACACACACACACACAACTGTCTTTCTGTGCAGTTTCTAACTAAATGTATAGTTGCTGTAACTTCACTCACAGATGGAGATGGGGTTGAAAGAAAGACACGACAGGAGAAGAAGAAGAGATTGTTATTAAAGGGTAAGACTGCTCAGTGACATTTGATAGTCTAGAAGGTTAAAGCTTCTGTAATGTGCCATTTTTTGGATGTTGGATCTATACCTGATGTGCTGCTGGATTTCTATTTCATATTGTGAAACATCTTGCAAAACAAAGTGAAGTGTACCTTAGCCAAGAGTAGCAGAAATCCAATTAAATTTAAGGCGATGATGCTGATTATACCAGCTTTATACTGCTGGTAGCTGCGGCAACATAACATATTTTTATGTCTGGTTAAATTGACAAAAGCAGTGAATCTCAGAGCAGCAACAACATAAGTCAGCATCACAAGTCACAGCCTGTACACAAACTGTACAGGCGCTCACGATGCCAATCTTAGGAACCTGCTGACTCACTTTAACCTGTGACTGTACTAATTTTTCTGTTCAATGCATTTTTAAAAAATTCTCTTGGTTTTTCTCTGCTTATGTTCAGCATACATTGATTTGATTCATTAGAATTAGAATTTTAGTTGAAATACTTCCCATGTATTAATATTGTTTTATTAATATGACACGAGGTTTAGTCTGCTTTGCAGAGAAAAACATCTGGTAGAAACATCCTCAAAGAGCTACTTTTTACTTTTACATTCCGAGTACATTTCAGTGTCTATACTTTACTGAAGTGACAAATATTTGTACTTTTGCTACCTCTGTACATAAGTTAACATTCAGCAATGTTAAATTATCTTATTTTATCAATTTTGGGAAGGTGCTCCTGCTGCTGGCCTGGATTGAGCCAAAGACTGATTGTACCCTCTGTGAAATCCCTGGTTCACGCCAAGACCATATGCTTCCATGTGTGAAACCTTCTAAAATAATGACTTCTATTTATGGTTAACCTGCCTTTGCCTTATGTGCTGTCTCTTGGCCTCAGTGAAATGATGCCGACCATTCTTGTTACTGTGTGTACGTGTTCTAAGCACAGTTTAGAGCTCAGTACTCAGTATTTCTCATGTATTTAAATAGCCAAGAAGCATGGCTGCCGGGTCAGAGAAACAGGTGCTCACGATGTCACAAAAACATGATGATGAAATGGCTTCAGGTTATTGCCACAGTTATGGTAAATGGCCTGCATTTGTATAGCGCTTTTCTAGTCCTTAAGGACCCCAAAGTTGTCCTCACACACCGCACTGTCAGTAACTGCAGAGTCCCAACACCTTGTAAATGATGCTCTAGGAGCTTCTTCAAGATTTTTATCTGTTCTGAAAATGTTCTCCAGCTATTTTTTTGAGCATGTCCTTCATGGTTGCCAGGTGCTGAAGAACTTGCAGGAAAGCTAACTGTATGTCAAACAGTGGAAATGTTGTGCTGTCGGTCAGTTACTACATCATACCTTGGGAGCAGGTAATTGTTAGGTTGAGGTTCAGGAGCTTCATCTCCTCCAAAAAACACCACCACTGCGCTGTAGACATCCAACCAGCTAATGAAGGCTGCTCCCCTACACCGTGAGGTGCAGGCAGGACTCTCCCAACAGTCAACCACTGACTAAAAGCTACATCTTTGCTCATTTTACTTTCTTCTCATTTGCTTTCTGAGACCAGAAGGTCCGTCAGTGGGTCCACCTCTCATTGCTCTAAGGCCAGACACACAAACCCATACCTCAGCAGCCTGCTCTCATCGCACCCCCCACTCGCTGACCCATTTTTACCCTTTGACATTTCCTGCTCACTCATAGTCACATGTACTTTGTTCCCACTCTCCATCTCATCTTCACTCCCATAACTTTGAGTGCTGAAAGGCTGTGAAAGGCTGGAAGAAAACTACATACAGATTCATGGATAGGTTATCTTACCATTTCCTAGTCTGCATGCAGTACACATTCACATCTGAATGCCACTTGAGTTCAAGACATACATTTCAAGCACTTTGACACATTGAAAAATACATTGTCATTGTCAGATTCTGTACATTGTCTCCTTTTAGATGTGGTCATTGAGCCTAACATTGAGGAAAAGAAGGCCCTTTTCACTTTCTTACTACTCTTGTCCAGTCGTCTATCAGCCTGTTCTGTCTGTGTCCCTTTTTTTTCAGTTCGCCCCTCCTTCCCATCTCCACCTCATTCAGGTTGTAGAGAGGATCACAATCACGTCAGACATCTGCTTTCTCTTCTTCACCAGCATCAGTGGCTAGACTCCAGGGGAGCCCTTCACCTATCGCTGTCAAAATAGTTCAGTTCTCCTCGTTCGTATACCTGTAATACATTTGTTCTGCTTTCATCCAAATAATATCTCCTTATTGAAATTCACATTTCGCAGTTTAACACATCAAACGAGCCTTATCGCAGCGCTTCATTTCTGCAGGACACACGTGTTAGAGCAACAGGACTGTGTTGCTTGAATGGCTTGGCAAACTATGTATACTGTGGTTGATGTTTTTAAAGTGGGGTAAATTGAGTTTTTAATTCAGTCTGGCATGTTTACGCTTATCGTTGAAAAACCAGGTGAAGGTTTGATTAGCAATGACAGTAGATGAAAAATGTCTTCCTGCCATAACAAGCTAATATATATATCTATATATGTATATATATCTATATCTATCTATCTATCTATCTATCTATCTATCTATCTATATATATATATATATATATATATATATATAGATATATATATATCTATATACCCCCCCCCCCCACACACACACACACACACACACACACACCAACACCCCCCACCCACTTTCCACCTCATTTTTTAATCAGATAAATGAGGCTTGATGGCAGAAAATAAAACAAACGTTCAGGCTCACGCTGAGATTTAAGTCTCTATTAATTTATAATGTTGGCCAATTTTTAAGCCTTTTAATTCCGACATTGTGTTAAAGGGTTCAGATCGATACTGTGGCATTACTTACTGATTTATGGCTAAGGGTGCTGTGTTAACATAAACCAACATAAATATGTTCTTGGGGAAACAACCATTTTTCTCCTGCAAATAAAGTCAAACTTGACTATTTCATTGCACTTCTCTATTATTATGTTGATTACATCTTTCATGCTCTTCTCATGCTGTCAGCAATAATGAGGCAAAGCCCTGGGTGGCCGTGGCAGTTGATAATTTGCTGTCTGTCTGAGCTGAGATGGGACTTTGCTGTAGTGGGTCATTTGGCATTCATGTGACAGCACCTGCAACCTCAAAAGAAATAGAGTAATTACTCTGTACTGAAAACTGTGATTGCCCTGTAATCCCCATAATTGACATACTGTCTTTTAATCACTACTGCTTTTATGAATGGATTTACGCCGCCAATAGCGTAGTGGTTAACACAAGCGAACAGTCACTGGTTTGATTCCAGTCAGAGATACAAATCCTATTTGGGGTTGTGCCAGTGCAAAATGCTGACAAATCAAACATGAAGAACGACCGGTTGTGGCAAGGGAGGAGTTGAAAGTAACCTTTACTAGTAAATTTATAAGAAAATTTCTCTTTTATGATTATTGCTGAAAGTTTAACAGAAATTGTATTAGTTAATTAAAGCAAATAATTAACCTTCAGTCTGTGGGAAGTGACATTTCAAATCCTTCCATTCTCTGGTTTTAACCTTTGAATAAAAAGACCCCAAAAACCTCTCTTCGAAACGTTTTGCTATCTTAAGCAACTTTAAGTGATGCTATAGCTTCACTCAGCACTTCCATATAAGCTGACACTTCAGCTTATATGAAGTGTCAGCTTATATGGAAGTACTGTGTTAGTACTCCTATTACTGTTGGCCTTGCCAACTTATTTTATTTTATTTTATTTACAACTTTTTTCATATTTTCATGAAAAGTTTCATTAATCCCTGTTAATAAATGACAAACTGGTCATTTATGAACTTGCAGTTAACCTGCAATTAAATGATAATTAATGTTGTTGACTAAAAGAAATTAGTTTGGAAACTAACTGTAAACCATGGCACGGATGCTAAAGGCCCTCTTAGAAGAAGACCACTTAAATCACCTTTCTTTCCCGTTCTGATGCTCGGCTGAATTCCAGCATGTCATCTTGATTTTGTCTACATACCCAAATGCACTGAACTGTTGCTATTAGACATTTGTGTTAAAGAGCAGTTGAACAGATGTACCAAATAAAGTTTGAGTGTAGCGTGTTTCTCTTTCAGTTGTAACATTTAGCATTAAAACTGAATTTGTTTTCCAGAGAGTTTAGCATTTTCTAGGCAATGCAGAGTATTTGTACAGTCACACATTTTCGATCATCCCTGAAATTGAGCAACAAGAAGGTGAGCTGCCGTCTCTTAGCTTAACTTTGAGAATTTCCATGGGTGGCATGTAGGTAAGATTGCCCTATATTTGCCATGCAGTACAAATCAAATATTCAGGGAATTTAAAAGAAGGGGAAACACATGAATCTTACAGTTGTTTCATTACAAACCAAAACTGCTGACCTGAATCATTATTCACATCCACTATGGATGTGATTTTGATATCAGACCTTTGATGTGTATAATTTTTTTGATAAAAAATAGTTCTACACAGAAACCATGCAGTCAAAACCGACATTATTAAACACTAGTTAACAGTACTTCTGCATGGATTAACCTCCGAGCATTCTTTTCATGCAGCTTATGATTGGTAGATAGGACTTTGTTCCAGTGCCGTCATCAGTGCTGTGCAGGCTGGAAATGCACCCTAATGCTGCGTAACACTGTAAAATGACAGAAGAGGAGACAAATAAAAGTACAACTGCAATCTTAGCAATCGATTTCACATTTTTTTTCCAATTTCTTTCCATTCAGCCACAGTGCAGCTTGTGAAATTGGGCCCGGCTACTGTTGAATCAGAGGAAAAAGGCTTCCTGGGTTTGCAGTTATTTGATGATAGCTCTCGTTTCTGATTACCTCCACCGCCCGCCCATAGATGTCCTTTTTGGATACATTGAAACTGTTCACCCGCTACTCTTTTGACTTTCTCCCCATCTTGTGCAGCATTTTCTGGTAACAGCACTCTTAACAATGCACACTATATTATTATAGTGTGCATTTACAACACGGCACAGGTTATGCCCAGCAAATGACAGTAAAGGACGTGTTTCAAGGGAATACACAGGGTTAAAACTGCTTTTTCTGTCTCATGCTTATCAACCATCTGCTGGTTCTAAGTGGGGTAAATGCACATATCTGAGTTTATTATATCAGCAGTTAATCATGTTAGCGAGTGTCTATAGAATTTGTCAACAATTTGGGGAGGATTAAATTGCAGAACAAACAAAAAGGAGACAAGATGGAATGCATGAGGAAGATGAGGCAGGGGGTGTAATTGCAGTTTAAATGTGTGTTTTTGTCAGAAATGGAGGTAATGGGTTATTATATCCCTCTGGAGGCCTGCAGTGGAAAAATGCCTGCAGATGTTGTGAAGGGCCATGGGCTCCCCCACCACGCCACTCAGGAGGAGACAAATAGGAGCACAATGGGAGGCTGCTGTAAATACAGAGTTGGAGGTCCGTCTCCATCTTTATAAAGTCCCTTTCTTCCTCTTTTTCTCAGACTTTCTTTCTCAGCAATCCCCACCTGAGTAGCTGATGAGCAGATGGTCTGAGTTTCCCCAAAAGCACCTTCATTTCCAAACAATCCCACTATAGCAACTCAAAGTGCTGACAGAGATCTTTGTTAATGGTTGTTGTTTAGCGGTGTAACTTCTAGCTTAGATGTTGTTTAGGTTTCGTTTCAGACCTTTTTATTATAGCACAGTAATGCAGTAGAAGATGACTGTTGGTAACACTTTAGCGTCCCAAACATAGACTGTATATAAACAATATACGTAGCCTCTTTATCTGACAAAATGAAGCCAATGCAGCATTCAATTTAATGGTCAACAGTAAATATTTTCCTAATGCCCTAATCAGACGCTAATTTTAAATGTTTTTCACTACATTTTCTTAATTATGGTGCCCAGCAGGGTGTGCAGTAGGACTACCGTGCGATTGAGAAGTTGCATGAGCCTCGTTTGTTCAGTTAAGTCTATACCGCCTTCATAACAGTTAGAAAATACAAAATGCTCAGCTCAAGGCTTAGGAGCAATCACTGTGTCTTTACACTCACCAACCACTTTGTTAATTACATTTAGCTAGTACTGGATTGGACCCAGTTTTGCATTCAGAACTTCATTAATTCCTCATTGCATGGATTCAACAAGGTGCTGGAAATAATCCTCAGAGACTTTGGGCCATAGTTAAATGATAACAGCACACAGTTATTGTAGATTTTTTTGGCTGCACATCCATGCTGTGAATCTCCCAGAAAGGTTTTCTATTGGATTAAGATCTGGTGACTCTAGAGGCCATTTGAGTGCAATGAAGAGGCTTCAATTATCATCTTTAAGAAACTAGTTTGAGATGATTTGAGTTTGATGGCATGGTGCCCGCTGGAAGCAGCCATCAGAAGATGGGTACATTGTGATCATAAAGAGGTGGAGATAGACAGCAACAATACTTGGGTAGGCTGTGGTGTTTAAATGATGGTACCAAGGGGCTCAAAATGTGCCAAAAATGTACACCACCATTGGCCTGAACTGTTGATGGATGGATGGAGCCATGCTTTCATGTTGTTTGTTGTTTGTAATGAGTGGTTATTTAAGTTATTGTTGTTTTACTCAAAGCAGTCATTTTGGTCATTCTCCTCTGACCTCTGGCATCAAGTAGGCACTTTCACTCAGAGAACTGCCAGTGGATAGTTTCTCTTTGTTGGAACATTTTCTGTAAACACCAGAGATGGCTGTGTGGGGAAATCCCACATCCCACCAGATCAGCAGTTTTATGAAATACTAAGACCGCCCCATCTGGCACCATCAACCACTGCTATGTTTAAACTCACTTTAGTTTGAACTTCAGCAGGTCGTTTAGATCATGTCTACATGCCTGAATGCACTGAGTTTCTACCATGTGATTTCCTGATTAGATAGTTATTCTAATGAGCATTTGAACAAGTAATGTATTAAACTGGCTGGTGGATCTATTTACTATATGGTCAAATCAACTCAAGTGCCATATACCAGTTTCGAGCAGGTTATGCATCAGACAATGTATTTACCTTAAGCATTAAAATCTGTGAATCCTCAAGTTGAATGAGGCTGTGTGTCCACTTGGTCCTGGACTAAGAAAGTATTATTGTTGTTATTATTATTAGTGTTATTAAATTTTTTACACTTAAGCTTCTGTACAGTATATAGCTATGAGAGATAACTTGTTTCATTTTGTTCCCAGTCTCTGTACTTTCTTCTAATACCTTGTTTTGCAGACAGAAATCAGTCTGGTATCAGTCTTTTTCATCTAACTGTCAACAATAAAGCAAATATGCTTATTCCCCAAAATGTCAGACTTTTCTCTTGTTTGGCTGAAGATTGTTTGGTCTACTTTATTTGCAGCACAGAGTTTAAAGGTCCAAGAGAAGTATTTTATATAATTCAAAACAACATAGACACTGAATTCCTCAAAATTGAGTTCATTTGAGGAGAGATCAGATTGTACGAATATCAAAGTCTTTTGGAAGCTGCCTGAATATTATCCAGTCTGTTGCAAACACAGTGGGCGGCCTTATCCTGTGGTGATATTAACCATTCATGCTTTCATAGCTATAAGATGGAAAGAAAATCCTCAGTTTAGCAGAGACGAGCCCTAGAAGGATAGGTCTTTTTTTGTGTGCGTGTGTTGCTGCTGCGGCGGAAATATAACGGAGCTAATAACACCGGATCAAAAGCATTCTGATCTAGTTGCCAAAAGCCACGGGGCCTAGTAGGCAGCCGAGGTTTGCGCTGCTCCAACTTTGGGGACGGTTTCAATGGGCTGCTCCTGGGTGACCGTGCATTGTCTGCCCTTCAAGTTGGAAAAGCAAACAAATAAGGCTATGCTGCCTCCCGCTGTGAGGTCGACTCATTTGTTCCACTTGTCCGGCTGATGGATTTGGTTTTATAAAATTTG
Source organism: Perissodus microlepis (assembly GCF_051167445.1). Classification (NCBI taxonomy): domain Eukaryota; kingdom Metazoa; phylum Chordata; class Actinopteri; order Cichliformes; family Cichlidae; genus Perissodus; species Perissodus microlepis. Next base: position 10,533,984 of record NC_140465.1, read on the forward strand.
GCTTTTTTTAGCCTCCTGCTAATTAGTTAAGGGAAAAAACACGCACTCCACACATTTCGTCCAATTTGACTAGCCTCTTTTTTTCTCCTTCTAAATCGCCCTCCTGTGATCATCTTCACAGACTGTGCATCCACAGCATGGTTGCACTCGGTCTATGAATTAGGCACAGCCTGAGTGGCCTGGAGGCTCTAGTCACCCTGTAGGAGGGTCTATGAGCGGTAACAGATTAGGCGGGGCTCCCCGGTGTGTACTGCCATGCGCCCATGTGTGAATACTCTGTCTGTCATCAGCAGTAAGGCAGTGGCATGGGTGGATCTATCAGCAAATCCGACTTGCATGGAGAAAATTCTTAGGTCCTGGCAGAAAAGGCTGGGATGGGCTTCCCGCCCCCCCTTCTCTCCCACTTTCCTTTTACATTATTTCAGGCCCCAGGAGAGTATTCTCCATCATGTCAATGTAATGTAGCACACAGAGGCAATCATGCAGCCTCTCTGGCCTCGAGGCTGCCTGCTCAGAGGAGAAAATGCAGCTTTAGCACTTAATCATCTCACCAGTACCTGGTGCACCAGTCTATGAGAAGGTTTTCCACACAATATGAAAGCAGATCGTTAATGGTGGCTGTGTTGTTGCGTAGTCCCCAATGGTTAAGGGGCTTCTCCATTGACACCCCCCCCCACACACACACACATACACACACACATAGTTGAAGATCAGTGAATACTCAGACCTATGCGTATGTCAGTCCAAACCACACGGAAAAACACCACAGCTGGGCGCCAATGTTACATGCAGACACCTGCTGAAACATTTGGATTCATGACTCCCGTCTCCTCACTGAGGAGCGCACTGCAATCAGAGTCATTCTAGTGTGATCAATACCACACCGCTGAGGAAGACCATGCATGCTGAAGCAGTGATGTGGGGCTTTATTGATATTGCCTTGCATGCATACCAGACATTGGTGTTTCAGAGCTGCACGTATCACATTTGATAGGAAGTGGATGCGATACTGCCTTAATGTGCTGGTCACACTGGTTGGGAAGGCCAATGACAGGAAGGGAAAAAAAGCGCATGTGTGTACATGCATAGAAATGAACAGAGCAGTGTGTGTATTATCAAGTGATTGATCGGCTACACGCATGGCTCCAAGGGAAGACATAGGGAGAGGTCAAACAAGACTGTTCCAAATAGACCTGTCGGAATGAGCCTCGGGGAGGCCTAACTGGTTAGACAAGGGCAATACTTTTTTACCACAAGTGCCCTTGTTTTACTGTGCACGGGCTGGACAAGCCCATGTATTATTCACTGGTCTCACTGGGTGATAAATGGGAGGCCTCCATTCTAAGCAATGGAATATTCACACCAGTGCTTATCTCTTTTAATCCCATGACTGCAGGCCAAGTCACTGAATTAGTGGGCAAGGCATAACAGTGCCATTTAAACTGCAGGGGCAAGGTTGTTTAACTAGGAGCTATTTCCAAAAGCTCTTTTTTGATGAATACGTCTGGCGGCGTTAGCTAGTGTTCTTTTTAGGGCGTACAGTATTTAAAAAGAACACGTGTTTTTATGCTTTGGAATAAATCACAGTTATGCCCGTGCACTGTATATTACCTGTAGCAGTTTGTTTACCATCTGTGCGCTCATTTATTTCCCTGCCCCTCTGTGTTTTATCTACAACATAAAACCAAAGAATACACATATCTGCCAGCACGTGGTTATTTTTATTAAACTATAACACCAGCAACCGCATGGCAATATTTTAACGACTAACTCGTGTCATCTCATAGAACTCGCAGTGACGAGTTTCTTTTATTTTGGGCTATAAAAAGATAATCAAAAAAACTTCACACTCTTATGTCTGTATATAAGAACATGATGTTTGGGGATCTGTAAATGTACAAATAATGAGGAAGAGAATGAAAGCTTTATTGATCCATTAAGGAAACTCTCTCCATGTATTTAGTTAGAGTGAGTATATATAAATCTATATATAAGTGAGTGCCTTGATCGGAACAGGATTATTAACCTACGGTGTTATTGATGGTGGGAGGAACCAGAGCTCCCAGAGGGATTCTGCACTCAAATGGGAGAACGTACAACAACTCCAAATCTCTGGCCAAGTTTGAACCCATTTTTCTTTTCTGCTAATAGAACTTACAACGGAGCCTCTGTAGTGACTGTTTTATGCCTGTGTTGTTTTTGAATTTAGCCAAATCCCTCTCAGTGCCTTATGAACATGTGTCAAGCATGATACTTTGTGAGCATTAGTCCAGGCTTCTAGCGCTTTTAGCAGCTTCTTGCCTCTGAGAGTTGTGTTTCTTTTCCCTCCGCACATAATTTATTTGAACCAGTTTGATTTTATGTTCATATCAGGAGCTTAATACACATTCAGATCCTTTTACTTACAGAATAAGATTATTCTTTGCTTAACTTCATAGAAAAAATGCTTGCACAAACAAATAAAGGCCTCAGATACAAAAAAGAAGTTTAGTCAAAGGATAGCATTTTGCAAGGGATACTGTAACATTTCAATCTCTATCTAAGGAAGGAAAAGAAGCCAGTCAAAGGCTAAAAGCAAACTCTTGTACAAACTCTTGCTTTAACCAGTCTCAATCTAGGTTGTTTCTGATTTAAATGCACGACCTGTTTATTGACAGGGCCAGTGGCGCAATGGATAACGCGTCTGACTACGGATCAGAAGATTCCAGGTTCGACTCCTGGCTGGCTCGAAGCGTGTTTTTGACACCTGATTTGAAGGAGGAGGTGGAATAATCAGGATATGAAGAAAGAAAGAGGTTAGTTTAGGTTAGGGATAGAGATTAAAATGAGCTAACAAGTGGAGAGCACTACTTAAAGCTGACAACAGTGATGGACAAAAGATAGATGAAGAGTGAAACTTTCAATAACAAGGGTTATTTCCTCACATGTAGAAACTACAGAGGATACAGTTGAGGAACCACACCATGCAGATATGGGAAAGAGTGAGCATTATTAAGGCATCATGCATCATCATCAAAAAAAGAGAGCCCACTTGTTTTGTGCTGATGGAGAAGGTCAGAAAGAGCTTCACTGTTTCTTCATGTTTCTAGAAAAAGGATATGATAAGAAGGCAGAAGAGGGACTGTGGTACTGCATAGAAGCAGGAGGTGGGTGCAGGACAGGGAGGGACAGAGCGAGACTGTTGTCATCAGTACATCAGTTTGTAAGTGGCATTTTAAATGTTCACATTGCAACTTGCAAGATGTGATTAGTGACGTACCACAAGTTATTTTATAAGCATCTGCACTGTAGACCTACCTTAACTTTACCTTACATTACCTTAGAGCTAATATAGCTACTGTATAAAAAAATAATCAATGTACTGTTCAACAAACTACTTCCTGTCTTGCTAAAAAACAATCCCAATAACTCCATGCAGCCCTGCCATGGTCATATTTCAGCAGTTTGGAAGAAGCTGGATCCTGTAGTACAACTACACCGCCAGCCTTTGTTTTCCCTGTACAGAAACTGGATGTCTGCCACGGAGCTTTCTAGAATACTAATGACAGTGGTTAGCGAGTCAAAGTTACTGACCTGAGGTGCCGAGATAGAGCACAGAGCAAGGAGTGGTGGAGCTGAAGCTCAGCCATAATAAGACTGGAAATGTCATAGTTTATTACCTCTGGTGTGGATTGCGCTCCACAGGTTGTGGCTGATAGCGAACTCCACTCATTCCCTATTCATCCTGCTGTATGGATTAAGGGTGGATGATGACGGGGGGAATCTCGACAGTCAGTGCAGACAGGGAAAATGTTTTGCATTCTTTCTTCCCTGTTGGAAACATGTCTGAAAGGCATGCTGTAGTTAGTGCTGGACTCCAGAAGAAGCTCTGTTTAGTGGATTGGCAGAGAAGGAGCACCTGAACAGCCTCTGGAAGCAGCGTGTCTGGGTTTTTTGGTTGTTGTTGTTTTTTTTTACTTCTTCATCCCATTGTTCATCTGCCCTCTTTTCTCTTGTTCTGTTTTTGTTTGTTTCATTTTTCTAACCATGTTTCTGGCAGCCCATTTCTCCCATTTTCTCTGCCCATCATCTCCCAACTTTTCCAGTTTCATTTTAATTCTGTTCCACCCTCTTCCTTCTCTCTCTATCGCCTTGTCTCTCTGCAGGTGGGGAGGCTTGGAAGAAAAAAAACCTGAAAGAAAAAATGAAAGAAAGGCGGCTATGCTTCTTTTATGCCCCTCGTGCCTTTCCACGAACAAGGCGAGGGTTAGACTTGTCAGGCAATTAATGTACCTGCACATGGCTACAAGGAGCCTCTCCATTAAAAACAAAGCCAATTCATTCATGGATTGGAGGATAAACCCCCCCCACACACACACACACACTCCTTCATTTGTATCAGGGTTAGAGTAATTACCCCCCGTGCAGCTAATCTATTTCTGCAGCTACTGATTCATCTTCTGCATCTTCTCAATCTGTTTGAGGTGGTCTCGCATATTTAATCTTTTTTTTTTCAAAAGTCACTTTTTATTCAGTTTTTTTAAATCACTGATTGCAAAATCTTTGATTTCCAGCATGAATTTCAGCCGCTCTAAGAGTTTAGCTGAAGCCCGGGCTTTAATCCTTACCGTACCTCAACCACTTGGTAATAATCCATGCGCAGAGATTCATGCATTAAACCAACGAGGTATAAATATTAATCATAAAACACAAATTAACATTGAAGCAGATTATAGATAAAAACAGCCATGGGAAGAAATGAGGGGTGAAACTTTTTTAAGTCGGAAAACTTTTGAAATTTTACAGAAAAAGGTAAATCCGCACAAAAAGAACTGAACAACAATGCAATGCTTCACACACGTTGCTCAAGTGTAAAATTAAAACATTTATTATATGTCGGTGCATCTCTTTTTTCCCCCTCCTATCACGCGATTCCTATCTTCACAACATCGAGTGACTCCTGAATTTGTGTGTCTGTATAACATTGTTCCCCTAAAAATGCTTTTTAGAAGGTTTAAATTGAACAGCTACTGAGTACACACGTTTCCAAGATAATATCCAAAGTCCAAATGCTGCCTATTTTTTGTGGAAGAGCAACATTGCCATCTATCACTGAGAAACAGTAATGCAGCACACACAGAAAAAAAAAGAGTTGCATGTAAACTGTTAAAAGGTGGGTTTTTTCTGATGTCTATGAAAACCTCAAAGCACCCAACTAACCTTTTAACATTTCTCCTGCACAAACGACACTGTTTTTATCTTACCTGTCTGTATTCTATAGCACAAAAACCTTAAACATCACTGTTACAACAGCACGAGGAAGCTAGATAAGCCAAAACAATGAACAGACAACAACAACAAAGGGGTTCATCTACACCAACCTCCTATCCCTCTGTGTGCAGTTCTGCTACGGTGGCCTCAGATGGGAATACTCCACGTTCATTGTGAGATTTATTCATCCCATTTACTTCCAGGTGTTTTATTTTCATGGGATGAGGTGATGCCGCACATTGGTCCTGTCCTAAAAGTCCCACCAATGGCTTGTGTGGATCAGATTTCTCTGATTTATCCCGGCTAATTCACTGAAGGGTTCGGGTTATTTAGTGGCCTGCCAGTGTGAGAGATCACAAATGAAGATGGCCAGAGTGCTTTTATTTGGTGCTGTGTTTGCAGTGGTGGCATCATTGTGTGATGTGCGACTTTTTTTTCCTTCTTTTTATTAGCATGCAAATGTATAAAGCACATCCATGTACAAAGACACCGTCGTCACCACTGGCAGAGATAGTTTCTTTCCTAACCATAATTTCATGCATAATGTCACAGATCTGGATGCCGCGCGGCCCAACTGTTCTCCCGTGAATCCTAATTCCACATTCAGATCGCTTTATTTCTGAGACGCCTCTGCAAATCGTGCCCTTAATTAATCGGAATGATGCATCGATTCCAACTTCCCTCTTCCCTTTCCTCGACAATTTTAAAGGGCTTGCGAGGAGCGCGTGAGGAAATGGAAACACAATCAAAGCAGTGGAACTACCCAAGGAAAAAAAGGATACGACTTTATCAGATGTAGCATTTGATTACCCCGCCTGTGCTTAAAAATCTGCAGAGAAGAATTCGAAAATGTTAAAACTATGCAGGAGGAGTTCAAGTGCGTGTCTGTAAATGCACATCTACCTATCAGAAGTTCCAGCGGGTCTCGGTCGCCTATTTTTCAAGCTTAGTTTGCCAGGTTTTCTTTGGGGGAGCTTTTTTTTTAGCTTTGGCTACCTTCTGGTCTACTTTCCCCTCCCTCCATCCTTTGCTCTTCAGCTCTAACAGCCCCTGACAGCTGGAGATGAAATAGAAATTTTGATATCAAACACCTACACAAAGGAGGGCTGACCTTTGATCAGCGTGCTGTTTGATGTTGTGACATAAAATTTGCATCATGGGAGCCCTGGCAGCGGACGTTACCGCAAAAAGGGGTAATGCCAGAGCCCTGTCAGGGAGCCGCGAAGGTCAAGGGCCTATTAGGAAGGAACAAGCCCTCTAATCCCACACAAGGGCCCTGCAAAGCATTTGATGTTCAATGCACAGAAATAGAATGAAAAATTGAGCCCTGAGAAAAGAGCAAAGACATTAAGAGGTTATTTCGTATCAGCCGCTGAGTGAACAGGAAAGGCAGGGCATTATAGAATTGTTCTTATTATACTTGATGTTGTGTTTAGATCAAAAAAATTCATAACCTCAGCTGGTCAAACAAGATTATGCTCTGCAAGTCAGTCGCTCTCGCCTTGTTGAAAGTAATAACCTGCATGTCTTTAAAGCATTTCGTACTACACAGATCCTCGCCAGAAATAACACTGGCGTCCTCTCTCAGGTGTGTGGCGGCGCGGGCTACTTTAGAGCATATGGCACGCTCCGTCTGAATGTTGTCTATTGATCTGTGGACAGGTTGATCAGTGGAGCTCTGAAGCTCTTTAATTATTCAAGCTGGCACGTCATTTTTCATGCTCGCTGTTATTCCACAAGACCAAAAATAAATCTGTCACTCCCACTTTCCATCTTTCATCTGGCCATCGGCTTGCAGCCTCATTAGCTGCACAGCACAGTTGAAGGAGGAAAGGAAAGGAAAGGAAAGGAAAGGAGAGAGAAGTTGACATACATTCCTCATCCTTTGTTCAGCACACGCTGTTTAACAGGTCTGCTGCACTATGTCAGACAATCATTTGATCTCATTTCAGGCAATATCATCATCTTTCCTCTCGGTCCTGTAATCAATATTTCAGTTACATTTTTGCTCTCACTTTAAAGCGCAGTCGTGATGCATGCCAAAGACTTTTATAATACGCTGAAGACAGTGTTTTGTTTGGTTAATTTATGACAGTTACTCATATCAACTTTGACTTTTTAAGGGAACATCCTGAAAAATGCGTTTGATTTACTCTCTTACAGGTTTTTCCTCATATTACTCCACCCCTGCACATCTGCAATGAAGCGCTGTCCAGAAAAAAACACAGAGGGATATGCTTATATTACTTTTAAATATGTAAGCTTGACTTGAGAAAATCTGTTTTACTTGAAATTAAACATGGATTTTTTTCCACAGAAGGAGACTTTCTGTTTGTCGTCACCAGTGTTGGTCAAGTTACTTGAAAAAAGTAATCAGTACCTAATTACTGATTACTTCCCCAAAAAAGTAATCCCGTTACTTTACTGATTACTTATTTTCAAAAGTAATTAATTACTTAGTTACTTAGTTACTTTTTAACAACACGATTTACAACCTGAATAGGTGATAAAGCGATAGATCTTTCAGCCCAATTCTACTTTTTCTACATAATCCATCATACAAAATGTAATCAAATGGAAAAGTCTCTTTTTAAAACTTGTTTTATTAGTTTTAATATTTTAACTTTATGCATCAAGCAAAAATTTAATTATATGCAACATTCTCTGACTGGAAGAAATTTGTTTAATATTTAAACCTATTTTCTGCACATTCCAGCACATAAAATAAAATATTTTTGTGTGTTTACACTCACTCTTTCAAATAGATGCAAGTAAAACACAGCAGAAAATAAATAACATCAAAGACTAGCGGTCCTTTTGCTCTATTTTCACCTGTAAAGCATGAGTAGGGTAGGCGGAGGTTTACCCTGGTGCAGGTGTGCCACAGCGGTCAGTGGAAGAATCCGCGAGTTTCTCTGTGAATTTCCCATTACGTCGTAGCGCACTCGGTGCTTGCTTGGAAGTTTAGGGGTTTTTCTTCGCTGTAAAAAGAAGTTTTCTTCCCACGCACAATGGACACTAATGTTTTTATCACTTTTTATGGAATCAAACTCAAAATAAGGTCAGTACTTCCACGCTTTAAACACTGCACGCTCATACTCTCTCCTGCACTCGATATATGATCCACTGTTGATCTGCACACAGCTGTTGTCACGAACTTTGCACTTGCTTACATCACTGTCATGAGACATTCTCGCAAAAAAAATCACGGTTTTAGTAACGCAGCGTTCCTACGGGAATGTAACGGTAATCTAATTACCGTTTTTGCAATAGTAATCCCTTACTTTACTCGTTACTTGAAAAAAGTAATCGGATTACAGTAACGCGTTACAAGTAACGCGTTACTGCCCATCTCTGGTCGTCACATACACTGACATGGTGTGTAAGATGATATAGCTTTTATTAGTCCCACAGTTGGGAAATTCACATTATCACAGCAGAAAAAATGAAAAGGAACAAAATAAACAGATGCAGCAATAAAAAAATAACCTATATGAAATATACACTAAATGAAGCAGGGAGGAAAGTCTATATTACACAATGATGAAAGAAATATCACTTAAATATAAGCGCAGTGGTTCAATGTGAATAGAAGAAGTATGAAAATCTTGAAAATGTTACCTAAAGTCTATCTAACTAATATTCACATACGCAATACAGGTTAATACAGTAAAATTCTACTTTTTGAATATTTAATAATCTCTCATTAACTTTAAATTATTATTCCTGGTGGATTAATGTCTTTTCCCCATTAAAGCAAAATTAAGAACTTTAAGAACTAACATTAGCATTAACATCAGCTTAGACTGATGCTCAAAAATGATACAGTAACTTATTTAATGTTGTCTTACGGTTACCTGCTTGTGTTGAATCTATGTTTAGGCGCAAGCCCTGATCAGTGCATCGTCTTTTTCATCCCATAATCACTGCATTTTGATGAAACCTGCCCATAATGTGAGCTGATAACAGCTGACCAAAATAACAGCACATATTGGTCCAATCTGATATAAGGCACACTACTTAAACTGTGCTTAAATTGCTGCTGCTGCCTGTGCACGCTGCTTTGCAACCCCCCGTCCATTTAGCTCCTCCTGTTTGTGCTGTTTTCATGTCTGTTTTTTTTTCTGTTCTGTGCTCAGCATCGGTTTTCCTCTTTTCTTGATGTGATAGGGGTACTTCCCCCTTTAATGAAAGAACAATCATTGTGCTTAGGATAGATGTCCATCCCTAATGAACTTAAATCAGTCAGAGTTCAAGACATTTTCTCAAAATGACATATTTTTGTACATTTTAATAATCCAACAGGGGGGATAAAAAAAAAAAGACCAGATAGAATCTACTGTATAACATTACCTCAGTCACCATATTTTCTGACACCAGTATGAGGTAAGACTTTCCAGGTCAGACATTTTTAAGACTCATGAGTTTGCTGGCCTGATCAATAATTTTTCTATAATTATCTCACTGTTGCACTCATTAATTACACTTTCAAGGCTCATTTCCAGTGCTGGCAACAGATGCCCATTCTGCTGGAGCGTCCAGGGAGGCGAGGGCGAGCTAGTGGTGGTGGCAGAGAGAGCAAGGCCTGATTAATCCTCTGTCTCTCTGTCTAAGGTTGGCTGCCACTCGCAAGGGGTAAAATGCAAGCACTCTGTCATTTGAGACTTCACCACGTGGGAGACAAATGAGGCCTTTGGTGGCCAAATCGATAAGTTCCTCTGATGAGCCAAATTTAGTGAGTGCCGCTTCTGCTTTGAAGTAATCCTCCAAACAGTCCGGGGCAAGGCTTTTCCAGAGAACTTCCTGTGCAGTGTTTTTGGATCATCAAAGTGACCACTAGCTAATTCTAATGCCTAAGACGTTATATTATGAGCAGTTTTTTTTGCAGTGCAATGCATCAGTTGCTGATGTTTACACTAACCAGATGGCCTTCAGTTGAATGAAGTCTTCATTTCTCTTGGATCCTATTGTCTAGAAATGCTGCCAATCCACCTGCACGGACGGAGGAAATAAAATGATGAGGATTAGTTTGGCTGATGACAAATCCAGAGTGATGTGTGACGTTGCTAAATGTGATCACTACCTTGCCAACCTCTCCATCTGTCCAGGAGGCGGGGTCGCCAGATTGGCTGAATAATTCCACCAGACCCAGACAGCTGTCAGTTCTTATCTACCCTGTGCTCCCACGACAACACCTGGATGCAATAAGTGGTGAAGTGAAGAGACTGTCGTTACAGTCATTACCGCCTCAAGTTTAGAAAAAAAATTATTGCTGTAGGTTTGAAAATATTAACTGTGTGTGCGTAATTCCATTTTATCATCTTTATAACAGTGTTTGCTTTTGCTGAGTACGCTCCAGGATATAGTCCCCCAGAATGAGTTAAAAGTGCAGCGTCACCTCCAAAGTGTTCATTTTTTACTGACATCCACAAACAAAGGGCAGACAAGGGTCACAATCAGATATACATTCAGTCCCTATAATGCCCTTTTAAGAGCAGCCTGGGCAGATCGGAGCGCAGATGAAAACACACTGAGCTGGCACATGGATGCCATCTGCTGTCTGTTAGAAAGCTGGATGTTATGACCAGAAGGTCAAATTGCAGTTCCATACATAACAGTATTTCCTGTCCATAAACAATCAGTCAGGGACTAAGAATTAGATATTTTTCCAGTGTATTTCAACATGTCCAATTCAGGGTCACAGTTGGCTGGAGCCTATCCCAGGGCTAGCACCGAGAGACAGACAACTATTCAAGCTGACATTTACACATCAACCAACGGAGAAACAGCAATAAACCTAACATTACTGTCTTTGGACTGCAAGAGCAAGCCAGCGTGACCAGTGGGAACATGCAAACTCCACAATGAAAGGCCCAAGACATCCAGTGGAATCAAACCCATGGCCTACTTGCTTTGAGGCAACAGTGCTAACCACCACACCATACTTAAAGCTGCAGTGTTTTGTAAGTCATGAAAGCGTTAATTCAGCTATTCTTTTCAGCAAGCACTGCATACATCTGGCTGCAGAATCCATTGTTTGACAGTTGGGCAGCCCAGTGCAAGAAAGCCTGAGTTCTAAGTGCTCCCCGCATCATGTGGATGCGGGGAGGCGGGGGTACAGGAGAGAAATGGTGGAAGAGGAGGTGGAGCGAAGGACAACCAGCTGCGTTTGAACCTTCTCGAACCACAGTTGAGTGCTCAGGCCAGACTGGGCCTAAACATGGAGCGGTTTCATGCTTCAGCTGCAACTGGGAAACAGACAGCAAATGAAGAGACTTGAAAGTTCTTCCCATACACAGGTCTGTTTAAAGGGCTTTGGCTCGATCTGCACTGTATGAATCTATAGAACTCTTTGACTGTGTTCTCTGTTCACTGTATGTGAACTATAAAGTTACAGAAAACTGACTTTTCATTATTACTCTGTTAGGTATCAGATATTATCAGATGCAGAATGAAGTGCTGTCTTTCTCCACAAGAGGGCAAACTCTCTCTGTAATATTTGCATGTGGAACCATGAACACAATAGGCTTACTACTCAGTACAACACACTTGTCTTAGAAGTATGATATCATTTAGGAGTAACTGGGATGGCTATGGCTCAGGAGGTAGAGCAGGTCTACTGAGCAGAAGATTGGTGGCTTGATCCCTGGCTGCTCCTGTCTGTGTGTCAAAGTGTCCTTGAGCAACACACTGAACCCCAAGTTGCTTCGGGGTTCAACACAAAGTTACAGAAAACTGACTTCTCATTATTACTCTGTTAGGTTCAACATACAAAGAAGTGCTTGCGTGTGTGTAAATGCGTCAAAGAGACATGCTGTATAAAGTACCTGCAGTGAACCAGAATCATAACTCTTTAGCTCAAGGGTTCAAGTTTGTGCACAGCTTTCAAAGCTTGACATTCAAACATGGCTTTAAAGCAGATTGATTCCTTTTTTTCTTTTGGTTTCTCACATCTGACTTTCACCTCAGAATTAATATTCCCACATTGAATGTCTGCTTTAGCTTTTTTTAAATATACTTCTTCTTCTTTCACGAGACAGGAAAGAAACACAGGAGGTTTTGTGCTTCGCTGTGGTGGAGGCTGAGACTCCCCACCATCACTCCCAGAGTCCCAACTTGATGTTGGGAGATGAGACGGGAAACAGGTGTCACCCATGACCTTCGGTGCTCAGACACTATGGGCCTCACAACCGGGAGTGCTCCATAAGCTCCTTCACCATTCTCCCTCTCATCCTTCGCCTTTTATACTGACAAATATGAGGCAAACCTGCACAAACACACACACAAACACTCCCGTATGTGTCATCAAAGATTACACCCATCGCCACTGATGAGCATTCAGGATTGTGTGTTTAGCATCAGTACTGCATTACAGTTACAATGCATTTCTCTTGTGCTCCCGCCCTGATTTCAACTCGGAAAGACGACCCCTCAGACAAAGAAGGGAACACAAAGTAATAACCTCTAAATCCCCACGACTGGCTTATGTGAAGCCGGAGACGATTGGGAAGTCTGCCTTTGAGAAGGCTGGTTGTGGGAGCTGGCAGTGTCTGTGTCCTCAGCATGTCTGTCAGTGCCTCTCCTATCGCCCACTCTGTTTTCCTCATAAGAAAAAGATTAATTTTGCAGATTATCAAGCTCCAATAAAGTGCTTACTGTTAGCCAGTAATTGAGAGAAGCCGATGCCTTGTCCAGAAGCAAATAATAGACGGTCAAATAGAGGTAAAGGACACGCAATACACTTCTGGTAAATCTGAAAAGTGCACTATACCAAAACCTGTAAACAGTACAGGGTTTAAAGCGCGCAGCTCCCAAAACAAACAGCATGAATATCAGATCAAAGGTGAAATGTATCCAAATGCTGACTTCAGTTATGACTGGAATGGCTGCGCCTTGTGGGGCCCAAATGGGATAGCAGTGCAATTTATGGTTTAAGCTAGCTATTGCAAAAGATCTGAGAGATAAGAGAGACTTAATCTAAAACAAAATATTTTTGAACCAATAACTGGATAATTCATACACGCATTAGCGACTGAGTAGTTGGTAAAAAAAAAAAAAAAGCTCTGAAAAATACACCTCAAACACAAGACTCCACATGACTTGTCGTCATGCTAAAAACCGCATCACATTATCCCACATGATCCTCTGTAAGTAGCCCAGTTATTCCTCGACACATAAACAAACCCCTCTCTGTAAAGATCTTCGTTCTTTTCTGGTTAAATTTAGCCTGCATTTCACATGTCAAAGTTTCACAGCCATTATCCCGCCAGAGACATGACCATAGAAATCCCAAACCATTTGTCTATAGAAGGGGCGCCTGTTTATGGACTAATGGTTATCCTGGTTGTGTGTGTCTATGGCATGAGCCTGACAGCCAACTGTTTGACACTGAGGCCACATAGGCAGATGGCAATCAAATGCCTTTTATTGCCTCCCTTTACCACTTGTGTGTCCCGATCACATTAGTCATGAACACTGCAGGGACGACATGACACAAAACTCATATACAATCTCTCTCCCTCTCTCTTTCTCCCCGTGCTCCCAGCCTATCAGATCAAAATGAACGCTGTGACACAAGCAGTGAATTTTTTAGTTCATAGTTAAACCTGCTTTCATGCATCCGTGAACAGAATGTTAGCATGTGTGTGTGTGTGTGTGTGTGTGTGTGCTTACAATATTACATACATGGAAAATGTTTGTGTGTATCTATGTGTGTTTGTGCTTTTGAGTGTCAGATTGCCATGCTATGTGCTGACACTGCCTAGAGCTACAGGTTGCACCTGGTGTGTGAGAGCGGTTTACCAGCTGCTGATCCTTGAGTGTCACGCACACAAACGCACATGCACGCACACATTCACTGTACTGTATATTTGCTAATTCCACGTTTACATATGCGTGCATGCACCATGCACGCATGCATACATGCGCTCTTGCATCGACATATGCTACTCCATGCCCCACATAACTTAGGATGCATGAATGCATATTTCTAAGAGCAGCACGCACGGTACTGAGATGTTAAACGTAGCTCCTCCCGAGACACAAAACACACACACAAGTGCTTTAAAAGGGATTTTTATTCAGTTAAATAATGATCTGGCCGATCCTTTGTTTGTTCATTTGGTGTTTCGACAGTGTAGGCCACCTTAACAATGTAAGATTTCTTCCTTCTCTGTAAACGGTAGGTATTCTTTAACTCTAACTAAGATATTGTGACATTTCCACAATTTTTGGCCTTCATAATCCTGAGCTTGGTCGTGTTCCTCTGGCTGTTTACTCTGTTCCAACCACAAGTGCAGTAATTTGCACTCGTGCTCACAGTTTTCCACTGATAGCCCATTAAGGGACTTTACACGTCGTACCACCACTTCAAGCGAGACATGTAAGATCAAAGACTGTCTAGACTCATGACTCCCGCCATACTGTTGCTGTCACAGGAAAGCGTGGAGTCGCCCGACATTTTGTTGAGATAAAACGGTTGCATTCTGATCCAAAAAAAATAAAAAATCAAACAGAAGCTTGCCAAATGTGTGTTACTTAAGTTGACGATAAGGAATCAAAGTTGCTCTGGCACCGGCCGAGCCATCGTTGGGACTTAAAAGGTGATCGTAACGTAGTTAGCTATCACTTTCTCCCAGTACAGGCTAATCTAATCAGTGTTAGTACAGTAGAGACAGACTGGAGGTGAAGCTGTACGGACGCCAGAAGCCCAACACTCCAGAGATTAAACTCACGTCAGACAGGCGACACATTATGCAGATGAACATGAAACATGAAAGTGGTAGCATAATGTGCTGTGTGTATAGGATTTCTGATTCACTGTTTTTGAATACCTGCTACATACTTTTTTTTTAACTCACAGGGCCACCTCATAGCACCTAATGCACAAAATGCTAAAATAGTGGACCTGTTTTTCTCCACAGGAATTTCCTCCACACTCTTTGTTGACACTTGTTTGTGGTGGGACAAGGAGTGGAGAGGAATTGCGAGGTGAGAGGCAAGGAAACCATCATACCCCCTCCTGAGATGGACAAGCCCCTATTATCCCCTCGTTCGTCCCCCACCCGCTTCTCCGAGTGGGGGCTTATAATTGGACCTTTGTGCTGTGTGTGAATTCTTCGCCTGCACACACTTTCCCAGACTGTGTCCAGCTACCAAACAGATGGGGTTTGTATCCAGGGGACACACACACACACACGCACACAAGCTTACCCAGAAACATCCACACAGAGTGCACCGGTCCAAGGGACATGTCACACGCCCATGCCAGGTCTTTCTCCTGTGTCGCTAATAATAGGAAAAAAGTCTGATTAGCCCTTGGCCTCTGCGAGGACGCTCTGTACCCCTGAGTCTGTGGATCCCAAATGCACAGAACGTTCAGCCGTGTTTTTGTAACCGGGACGTTTGAAGTCATCGTGGTGGGGAGGGGAGTGCGTCATTTTTTGGGGAAAGGAAGGACAAAGAAAGGCAACGGCCAAAGGTCCATTGTTTTTGTCCTTTCCGTGGTTTTGTTCGCATTATTGAACATTACAGCGGTGAGTGGCACGGCTTGAAAGAAAGCAGCATATTGCCAAGGCAACCAAAGCCTGTACTTGTGTGTTAGGACGTTAGAGCTTGCAGCTGCATGGGCTCTTCTCTGAGAGGGCCCTGTTAAGGCCGTTGCCAGTAATGGCAAAAAGAGGGAGTTTAAGACCAGGGGGTGGGTTGGTTATGTGTGTGTGTGAGTCTCACTATTTTTTTGTCTTTTAAAAGTATCAAGCTTTTCTCTCCTTTATCTCTCTAACTGCTCACACATTTCTTTGGCTTGTTTCTGCCACTCACTCACTTTCCCTACTCGTCCTTCACTTCATCACAATTTCTGCCAAATGCCCTCTTTGCTCTCTTCACTCATTCTGTCATTGAACTTCTTCCGGGTCCCCCCGCTCCGCCAACATCCCGCCCCTTCTTGTGAGACATAACTGTGTGCCAATTTGCTCCACTTGTTGAGGCTGTCAGATTTGCTCCTATATGACACTGTCTGTCAACAAGTAAACACTACAATCCATATCTGCAGTGTCATGCTGAACCCTGTTTAGTATCACCACAGTCGCAAGAAAAACATAACCTTTTCACAGAGTGGTGGCGTGTTGATGGTAAGAGACAAAAGGATATGATTAATGTCCTACGCAGATAGCAGAAAGCAGTAAATTGGTTTCTTGATATGAAAGAGGCAGAAACAGATTGTGAAGCAAAGCCAAAAAAAGAAAAAGGTAAAAAGCATGTGCATTTAAATGCACATCCATCGGGGTGCCTGTGTTGACCTGCCTGTCTCCTTCAAGCCTTATAGCAAATAGGAAACAGCTTCCAGTGCTTCACGAAGAATATGCCTGCTTCCCGCCATTTAAGAGCAGGACAAATTGGAGCAGGATGCTTTCATAACTCAAAGCAAACCACATGATGGATTCTGGCAGGGATTTCCTCCAAATCAATAGTCATGCTTTTTGGGGATGGAATGTAGCTGAAACATCTGCTGCTCGAGGGCTGACCAACAGGTGGTGCGGAGCGGCACTGTATCGTGAGAACACAGAGCCCGCTGGGAGTAAGAGCGAGGCCAGGTGCTCCCAGGGCCGTTCACGTCTATCTGTGGGGGGAATCCACATTATTAAACCAAGCAGAACTGTAAACTTGATCCAGGACAGAGCAGAGTTTAACATAGGGGCAGCTCGCCCACGCAGGCTTGCAGTGCTCTGCCTCATGAGGTGCCCACCTTCTTTTAAACTCCTACGTAGCCGCTGTCAGCCACTGCAACCCCCTGAAAAAAAATTGAGAAAATGTAAGAAAAAGCTATTTACATAATTTCCCATTTTTAAAGTTTACATGATACCTGCAGGAAAATATTTTTATCTGGATACACAGGCTGCGTCCTGAAATGGGGGTGGGGGTTGGGTGTATATCCAGAGGGAAAACTATTCAGCAGGAAAAATAACTGAAACACACTTGTGTTTTTTTTTCCATTTTGGCACTATTGACATAGCTGCTCCTTCGTTCCGGCCTGTCCTTTGCATTTCCCAAACACACCCAGGTGCACGTTTTGGAGTGCAGCAGCCAGCCAGCCGGCCTTGTCACTGCAAGCCTTTACCACGGCAACAGGCCCAGTGGAATTGATGATTTTCAACACTTCACCTCAGGGAGCGTGTAGGTTGCTCAGTGTGGGGATGGCAAGGTCTTTTCTATGTCAAAGACTATTACGCACAAAAATCAGATCTAAACAATAAATAAATAAAATAATTTTTTTTACTGGATGAACATTTTCACACCACTTGGTGCTCAGACATGCTTTTGTTAATTTGGGTTTTGGTTCCAGAAATGTGGTGTGATATTTCACTGAGAGGGGAGAATTGTAAAGTCCAGCTGCTGGCTTTGACAGCTTTGGGCACAGCTGGTCTCAGTCTGTTAGTGTGTGTGCGTGTGCGTGTGTGTGTGTGCGTGTGTGTGTGTGTGTTGACAGAAAGAAAGTCTCCATGGGGCAAATCATTACATTTTAAGGTGATAAATGATTTAAGGTTGGGGTAAGTTTAGGTATATGTTAGTGTTAGGCAACGTGTGTGATGTTTGTGTGAATGTGTGCGTATGATAAGCACGCGTGTGTTATTCGACCAGTTGCTCATAAACGTTTTCAAATTCATTCATCTATTTTTGCTAAATGAATAGCAGATATAATGAAGCGTGGCGTCTGAAATACAGGAAAGAGCACTGATGATGAGGTGTTAAATATATGTGAGATGGAGCTATGAAGCCACAGGAAGAAAAAGAAGACCATTACTAAACACTTCTGGGTAAGCACTTAAAATATAACATGAAAAATGTAATTATGAACATTTAATTTATATGATAAAACTGAACCCTGCTCGACCCTTCTGAACTATTCTTACCCATCATATAGTGAGAATGGGACTGCTGGGGGATTGAAAGAGGAAGGATGAGGGAGGTGAAGGGGGGGGTCCCATCCCCTGGGTGTGGTGATGAGGTAGATAAGCCTTGGCTGTACCCACAGGAATAAAAGGAAGCAAAGCAAGGCTCAAACACTCTCCTCTCCTCTCCTCTGCTCTCCTTTCCTCTCCTCCTCTCACCTCTCCTTCTTATCTGATCGGGCATCCACTCACTGTTATTTGCAATTCTAATGAAAATCAGACACCTGCCCTGCCAACCATCGGCACTCTCTGCAGATCCCTGCCACAACAACATGGACCAAAAGAGAAGAAAGGAGGCAGAGAGAAAAGCAAGTAATGTGAAAGCGAGTGGTGGAGAGACCCATATCAGAAGAGGGGATATTATGTTACTGGAGGCCTGGTAGATTGGACTGTCAGATGACCCGGCAAGGGAAGGAAAAAATGTTCTCTTTCATTCTGGGTTTAACAACGGAGGTCTTCTCACAAAGTGGAAGGATCACAGTATGATGTTGGCTGTGGCACTGCTACGGAGACCAAATCAGCCCTGTGGGCGGTCTAATATACAGGCTTCTGTCATCCCATTGTACATTTGGGACATGCCTGAATTGATGATGCTATGAAACCTACAAGGACGCTGTAAATTCACCTCTGATGAACTCAAGAAGATGCTGTTGTCAGTTTGGCCGAGCTGTAGGATATCACCTTCACAGTGACATTTCAATTGTTACCCCCTTAAAGCTTTATTTCTGAACAGGACCATATAATGTTACAGAATGTGTAATACCAGCTAAAGCCACTGTTCAAGATGAACAAGAATGCACTGTTTTCTATCCATTACCCACTGGTACCTCATCTATTACAACACACAATCTGCACATCTCCCTGCCCATCAGTTGCTGATAGGCAAAAGTTGAGAGTATCAGCAACCCTAAATGGGCCCTTTAACAGCCAACAGCCAAAGACTAAAATGGGGAGAATAGAAGCAGGTGGGGGAGTAGGGAAGTCAGCAAGATGCTATCAGTCCATTACAGACCCCCAAGGACAAAAGCAGCTTCTCTCCCTTACAGTCTGGCCTAGTTGTGGCCATTGCTTAGTCACTTCCCTGTGCTCCACATATGGGTGCCCAGACAAAGAGGCCTTAATGCAGGTGTCAAAAGGTGCCAGTGATTTTGACTGCTCTGTGTGCTGAGTTCAACCCTTGTTTTAGGTTATTTTCTATCCAAGGATAAAGCAGCAGACGCCCCAAAACGCCTACTTCTACATGAGCAAGAAACAAAAAGACCGCCCTACAGGTTAGCTTGATGATGTACTAGAATTCAATTATATTCAGATTTAGATCCATTTCATTCTGTTACATTCCCACTCTTATTTATTTAAGCATTGACTGTAAGCCTCCAAACAAACAAGAGATCCTTGGTTCGATCCTGGGAGAAGACACAAATCCCTTTTGGGTTCTGTCAGGAAGGCTATTTGGCATAAAAAGAATCTGCCAAATCAAATAAGCAGAGCTACCCGCTGTGGCAACCCTTTGAGAACAACGGAGCAGCTGAAAGTAGCTTTACTATAACCAGCCTCCCCTCCCCAGTGCTGCTTTGTTGGGACAGAGCCCACAGGAGACAGCTAAGAAAATAAAAACAACAACAACAACAACAACAACAACAACAAAAGGCACACCTGTTTTAAACTATTTCTCCAGCACTACCCTCCACTTGAAGCAGCCATTTGATTACATTGGTGCTTAATCCAGACAGCGGTATTGTCACCCGTTTAGAAGGTGCTGGGTACATGTGGCTCACCCTTTAGCATGCTTGAGGCGGTGAGGGCTGGGGTGTGAAGGCAGGCTGCAGGCCACAGTGGCAGGTGCTGTGACGGATGTTCTGGAGAGTGCCAAAGCAAACACGGGTAGGCAAGGTGGGGTCAGGGTGGGGCAGTAAAGTGGGTATGGGGAGATTAGTGTGCCATGGGCCTGCCCTTTAGAGAGGTGTGACCAGTGATAAAGAGGGGTGACAGCACAAAGGGTCACATTCTGCCGCATCATGCCCCGTGTGTTTTCAAGGGGGGGCCGGGCAGAGTTCAGCTTGAAAATAACACAAGGCAAAATGAGAAATGTCGAAGCCAGCTTTCATTTCCCCGGCCAAACAAAGAGGCAGTGTTTGAACGGCAATCAACTCTTCATCTGCTCGCACTTGTAGGACAACTTTGAAGTCCGGCTCCAACTTGCAGCGGCAGCAGCGGGAGGAAGTATGAATCAGGTAGAGTTTCACTTGCCTCATGTCCTCTAATGGCCCACCCAATCACCAGGACATGAGCATTACACAGAACATGTGCACAGGAAACTTGGAGGTATAGCTGTTACACAACAGAAACTGGATACGCCTTGTTCGCTAACCTTGGGTCTCTGTCCTGCCCTCAGCCCCTTTCGCACTATTATGAGGGCGACGAAAGAAGGGCACAGAAAAAAGTGTGAGCTTTAATCTATTCTGGACCGAACACTGATGGGCAGCTTCTTCGGCTACAAGGGCAACATTTGGTGGATAATTGGTTACATGGAGGTTTGTGGAGATTTCCCAAAAGCAGCTAAATCTCCTGGACACATCTGGGAAACTCTTTAATGCAAGCATGAAATGGAAGCCAACAACACAACAGCCAAACAGTAGTGCAACTACAGTGCTCTCTGCTTGTAAATGACTAGCCTGGTACTCAGCAAGAGAGACAAGGAATGAGAGTAGCAGGTGGCGATAAAACTTCCTATTGCCTTGACCTGGCCTTGAGTAAGCCAAGGACTTCAGGAAGGTTCAGAGCCCAGTGTGACTCAGTAAAACTTTTTACCATTCCTTGTTGCAGTCTTTCTGTTAACCACAATCACTTCCCTTTATCTTCCCCTTAATTCTCATCTTTAAATGCCTTTAAATCCAAAACCCACAAGTGATGTGGCTTAACTAAATGTTTTAAGCCCAGGATAATGAATTAAGATAACACTCAAATACCTCAGTTAAAGCAAACGAAAAATCTCACTCTATGTATGCGCAGTGGTCTGTTTCAAACAGTATATGGGCGATAAACATGATCCAAAGAATGTCTGATAGAAGTTCAGAGGTCAGAATGAAGCATGCCTTGGCAGGGACAGAAGGACATAGCCACCTGGTCATCTGGGTTAATTATAAATGAGGCAGGCCCGCAACAGGGGAAGATGAGCTGGACAGCTGTCTCTCCAGACACACATATAAATGGGATCACAGCCCATGTGCATGGTCCGCTCCACTGAGCGCCAGATCCCGGGGGCCTGTCGTGGCTGAAAAGCGCTCCGCTGCAGCCAGGTGGAACTGGGGAAAAGTTCACAATCACAGCTGCCAAACTGTTTTTCACTCGTCTTTCTTCGCTTCTTCTTTCTTATAGCGTTCCAAGGAAATACAAGATGGGGAGAGTTGTACGTTCCTCGGATTTGTCTACAGTAATTCTCTGGTATTCTCATGACTCTC
Source organism: Perissodus microlepis (assembly GCF_051167445.1). Lineage (NCBI taxonomy): Eukaryota > Metazoa > Chordata > Actinopteri > Cichliformes > Cichlidae > Perissodus > Perissodus microlepis. The sequence continues at coordinate 10,555,642 of NC_140465.1, forward strand.
ATGACAGGAAGTTAGAGAGTGCTGATTAAAGAAAGCGGGAATAAATCACATTATTAACGCCAAATGAAGTTGAAAAAGTCCATTATTTGTCACTTTAACCGATGCATGAAAATTTCCAGAGCAAAGTCTTTGTCCCCAGACTTCATTAACAACACCAAAAAGATGTTCATAACAGGACCTCGTTCAACTAAATACCAATTTATCACTATTCTGCCGTACCTGTGGGGTCCTGTGGTAATATATACTCTTTGGCTTAAATGTGAAATAAGCATTTTTTCAGGCTTAAACTAGGAGACACGCAGTATAATACACACACAGCAGGATTGGGAGGAGCCAGACAGCAACATAGCAGATGCAAAGGTACTGGCAAAGAAGAGCGATGATTAAAAAAAAAAAGAAAAGCGGAGGGAGAAGATAAGAAATGGTAAAGGTGAAAAGGGGAGAAGTGATGGATACTAGTAAGTGTTAATGAGACACTAAGAGAGTGAGCTATATAAAACTGAAAATCAAGCAAGAAATGGAGGAGGGGTGATCATTTGCCAAAGAGTCTGATGCCAGCCGTATGTCTTCCTCACAGGTTATGAAACTGGACTCGTCGGATTTGATCAGTCATATTCAGCACCTGTGTGTTTTACTTGATAATATTTCACTGGCTGAGTGTTGATGTAGGTAAAATGATAAGGGTGATTATTTTTTGCTGATCTGGTATATAAGGCGAAGCACTGCCCCGAGACTCCAGACACATGCAACCAGTGAAGCAGTGAAGCATTATACTGCGGTCCCAGCTGAGAGCGCGCTACGTGAAATATGTCTCATTGCTCTCTGCCAGATTCGAGAGATCTAGGAAGCAGACAGATCGTTGAACTTGAGCTTTTGTGGAGGCATTGTCCAAAAAAAAAAGTGCTGACAGTAGAGATACAGCCCCAGGTGCCCCCCCTCCCCCAAACACTGTGTAAGTGTCCAGTCACTGGAAAAGCCATTGTGGTAAAGCGGAGGAGTAATCCTGGCGTGGCCTGTCTTTTCACTTAGGAAACCCATAAGAATCCAAGCCCTGAGCAGAATGTCTCCCCTGATACCCATAGCTGAGATAGCAAAGACGGCACTGGGGACACTGTGTTTGAAACAAACAGAAAATCTGCGTCTGCTGGGCACAATACGTCTGATGCTGGCTTAGTCCCTCAAAGCAGCTAGAGAGTACTTTTCATGTTGCAACAAATGTCTCTGTGTCTGTCTGTGTGCGTCTGTGTTAAACATTTGAAGAGTCATGCAAATCAGCAAGTGCACAATTTGAAGGACACTGTATATTAACATGATGCTGGACCCTTTCCCAAACCCTTTTCATGAATGTCAAACTATCTAAAGCTAAAAAAAAAAAAAAATCCACCATCCATTTTCTGATTGTTATGACAACCTGTGCCTTTTCAAGTCCACTATGATCAATAGCTTCACTGTAATGGTGTTTGTCAGATCCGAGCAGCAGAACATCCTTAATGTTTACGTTCCAATCACACGATGACAGCTGGGTGGAAATCCACTGTGTATCAGCCATGCCAGCTCGCTTACATTCACAGACATGTTGCCTTTGAGAAATAACAATGTCACCTGTCACTCACAAGCAGGACAAGAACATTCAGGAAACCTGATTTGGCGAACCTGCCAGAATTTAATTCAGAAGGAAAACTAAATGCCACACTCTTGCCGTGATTGAAACCCTTACTCGACAGGACACAAAAGCTGGACAGAAGAAAAATGGATGACATGGAGAGATCTGGTCTGACATGGATTCATTTTGAAGTGCATGTGGCTGGATTAAGAGTTACGTACTCTCAAAGGATCAATAAAGTAATTTTCGTAATGGTAAAATAATTAGTTCCTTTATCACTAACGAGTATGATCATAGTCTTATTTCTTGCAATATTGTGCAAAAGTCCTGGGTCACCCCTCATTCCTTTATATTTTGCTTGGAAAAGGGGAACGTAGGTGCAAGCATGCATGAAAATACAGTACATAAGGCAAAAACTGAATTTGCATAGTTCCAACAAGTTTGAAAGTCACTATTTGGTATGACCACTTTTATTCTTAAACACAACCTGAACTCTCTTGAGCACTTTCAGGAATAGTTATTCGGGATTCTTGAAGGGCATTCAAAGCTCTTCTTTGGATCTTGGCTGACTTTTGTTCTGTTCTCTGTCAACATAATCTCACACTGCTTCAGTAATGCTGCGATCCAGGTTCTGGGGAGGCCAATCCATGACTGATGGTGTTTCCTTGTGTGCTTTTACTGCACTGGCAATGTGTTTGGGATCACTGTCATGCTAAAAAATGAAGCTGATGCCAATGAGATTCTTTCCAGATGATACTGCATGTTGGAGCAAAACCTGAAGTTACCTTTCTGCACTCATATTTCCATCAACTTTGACAAGATGTCCAACACGACTGGTTAAAATACAGCCCCAAACCATGAAAGAGCCTATGTTGTATTTACAGATGGCTTTAGACACTCATTCTTGTACATCTCTCATGATCTCCTCCATGCATGCTGATAATAATTTCAATCACTCCATAAGGCTTGTTGCCACTTGTTTTCAGCCAGTCAAGAAAAAAGAAAGAACATTCCTCTAAAAATGGGCAGGTACAAGAACTGGACTGAAAATAACATGAAAAAACATGCAATGTCCAAAGATAAACTATGAACGACTTTTAGAAAACATATTGCTCAGGACCATTAAAAAATACAAGACAGTCTGGCTCATTGTAAAGAAAACATAAAGAAACTAGGGGTGGCTGAAGACTTTTGCACTGTGCTGCATGTGTTTGGCACATACAATAGAGGAAAACTTGTGAAAAGAAAGAAACTCAAACATCTTTCCTTAAACTCAGGGCAAATATGCCCAGCTAAAGTCTTTGAATTTCATTCAATCTAAACAGTGCTTTTAAATAGACCAATAACTTCCCAAAGTGAATAAAACACTTCTCTTGAAGTATTGGAGTCTTTCAGAGTAAAACCCATTCAACACTATTAAAAGCATAACTTTGAAAACAAGCATTTTTCATTCGTCAAATCTCAGTCTGACACACAGTTTTCTCTGGTCCTTTGCCACCCAGCTGAAGCATCCAAGCTCATTCAAACAAAGCAAAAGTGCCAATCAGCTGCAAGTTGAGCCCAGCTGTTGCCGGGACTGGGTGTCATGGAGAAGATATTAGGTTGGGGTGGTGACTAAATGTCCAGTGCAGGGAAAAGGGAAGGGGTGGCAGTAAGGTAGCTGTGGGACTGCAGAAAGGGAATACAGGGGATGGAAGAAATCAGGCTGGAGTGTCAGATGAGGGATCGGATGATGTTTGGCCAAAGCCTGAGGAAGTATCATATGCGACACCTTCATGAGAGAAGGTTACTCTGGGCTGAGCAGCGGCCAGGACCACAAGTCTCAGGAAACGCTGACGGATACACAAATCTACAGACAAACACACACACAGATTAACACCCACTGCTCACACTGACACACAAATACTCACAAGATGAAGCAAACACCGAGTCACATTCTCAGCATAAGTCCAATTTGCCAGTGCACACACTCATTGATTAATCCATATGGGCTTGCACAAACACAGCGGCTTCTTACAGCTGAGTGGTGAAATTGGAGGGCTCCACCCAAACAAAGCTTACCAAGTCAGAATTATTTCAGTAGTTTGCTGTCTGGTATTGGTCTAGAGACCACAATAACTCAGCTCAACGCACAAAGTCCTGACCAGTTGTTTAGTATCTCCTCAAAGCAAACAAAACATTAATGTGATAGCAAAACTGTAGGCAAGCAGAAAGTGTGTTAGAAGACGACTGAAGCATCTGGCATACTTAAACACGGGCTGTCCATATGATGCAGCAAGCCTATGCTAATGTTAGAATGATAAAAGAATCCCATTAATCTCATTTGTCAGGTCATAACCATCACTCATAATGCCGAAAGATGAAAAGAACACTTTCTATAATCATCAATTAGGGATCCTGTGATCCATCTATCCATAGCGCTCACATTCTGCAGAGCTTTTCCCCCTTACTCGAAGTGTCCAAACAGCAGGTGGTGGTCTGGCGATTGACATCTGAGCGAGATGTGACCACAGATAGCCCTCCCTCTCTATTCCACCTGGAGCTGGCGCGGCACTCGTGACTGACAGCTCTGTTCTTAATAATTCATCTGGCCCTGGGTGTCTGAAGGTCAGGAGATCATCTGCTTGGACTTGGGCGCTGAGGAGAGGTGGCGCTGTCATCAAATATTTATTGACCCGCTGTACTCCCAATACACTCTCAAAATACACAATCTCATGCGCTAAACACAGCACAGATTCGCACCCGGCAGCGGAATAGCTCGACGGCACTGATGCTGTTGGACCGTGTGCGAGGGCGCAAAACAAGTGCACGAGTGATTTGCCTGTTGCACATATGGATTGCAAGAAAGTACGCCACTGTAACGGCTAATGAGTCAGAGCGTTGTCCTGGTTTAACTGCAATCAGATGGGAAACAGAGCTAAAAAGAAAGAACACATAGCATGGAACAATGAAACGAATGAAAATGCATTCACTGTCTATTTACTGAAGAAGACACAAAATAAAAATAAAACAATTAAAAATCTAATGAAAAAAAATCTGAAACTATTCTTAAAAATCTTTGAAAATCTAATTTGTATCCATTCATACAATGTGCAACATTAGAGTCCATACCAACCACCTTAATAACAAGTTTATTACTTATTGCGGGTATCAGAAACCTCTAGCCAAACACCTGATCCCTTTGAAAGCAAAAAGTCGTATTTTCTGGTTCCAGTTCAGCACAAAACGTCGTTAGTATGAAATATTTTGAGAGCAGCAAGAACCTCCATATGTGGACATGTCTCCACCAGTCAAGCCCAGCAGCTGTAGAGACGCCAGGAGAAGTGATGACCTAATACTAGCCCTGCTTCATCACGATCACTCCTGAAAGAACATATGCAGACATCCACTCCGAAGCCAAGGCATTACACGCCACTCGCTCCCCAGATTTCGGGCAGGTGCTGCTGCTGTTGTTTGTAGCAGCATTTGGCAGCACAGTCTTGGATTGCAGCATTTCTCTGCATCTGTATCAGCTTGATACAAGCCGTTACGTGTTCCTGGTGGTATGCTGCAACTCACAGAGCCCAACTGTTCCAGCGCAGGGTTTCTCAATCTGAATCTGAATCAGGAGTCATACAAATGTTTTATGACTCTTACAGAATGTCTGTTTGCGCATGACGCCATAGCTATCTAAATGCATTCAATATCTTTACACGTGTGTGTGATTGTGTGCACTTGTGCATCTGCACACTTTAATGGGCTTCTGCAAGTGAATGTACAGCAAGTGAGGTTGTTTGTGCGGCTAGACCACGTCACCTTATGTGTGAAAGAAAACAGTGTGCGTTCCGTCAAGGTTTCTGAAAAGGAGTCACGCAGCGGCACACGTTGAAGCACTGCTGCTGATTTGTGGAGTGAAGAGAAAGCTGTAAAGCTCACCTTAAAAAAATAAATAAATAAAAACAAGCTTACAGCCAAGCTGTGTGAGTAAAAATAGGCAGTTGTGTGTGCAGACTGTCTGCTTCTAAGACTCCCTGTACATTAAAAAGCAGATTATTTATTTTATTCATGAGGTCAGACGGGGGGTTTGTTCCTCACCCGTAGGTGAGTGAATATCTGCCTCGGATTGAGTGCGCTCATGCATGAGTGTGGAGTAATTTTCTCCTGCTTAGAGCCTGATGGGCTGTGCACATTGGACTAGGGGTGTGTGCACATGACAAGTGAATGGTACACTAGGCTGTACCTGTATCCACAGATACAGGCTAGTGGTACATCAGTATCAGTATTGATATCAGCCAGTATTGCTGATATCAATACTGATTCTCATTATTTTAACCTATGGAGGCAGCTCAAGTACGGCAGAGCAGTGTGTCATGATTTATGAGATGATTCATCATCAATTTGCAAATTCTGAACACCTTTTAATGACCACTAAGATTTTTACTTTCCATAATAATTAGTTTCAACAACCACACACACCTTTAAGCTTTTCATGTATTTTGAAACTGGGCTGACCTGGAATGTAAATGTGTCTGTCAGTGCGCCCCAGGGTGGCTTTGGCTACAATGTAGCTTGCCATCACCAGTGTGTGAATGTGTGCGTGAATGGGTGGATGACTGGATGTGTAAAGTGCTTTGGGGTCCTTAGGGACTAGTAAAGCGCTATACAAATACGGGCCATTTACCATTTACAGCACTTTGGGTCAATGTCTGATGTTTAAATATGCTATAGGTTAAAGATCAAATATAGGAAATGGTCAATACAAAAAAGGTTCAGACTCACCTGTCTCGCTTCTTTTAATGCACAGCACTTACGTAATACACACTGCAAACAACAACAAGTAAACATCTCTGAAAGTTAGCATCCTGCAAACTAACTGTTTCTTTCTGCTTCTTCCACACTGCTGTGTTTCTGTTTTACTTCTGAATTTTGAAGTTCTCAACTCTGAAATGATCAATAATTGTTTGCAGCACATACATAGCACAGAGGGATTTTGCAATCTAGGCATCATAATTTACATCTCTGTAAGGGTGTTTCATTTATTTAGCAGATTATTGAGTCAGAATGTCAATTAGCCTGGCATCATGGTTCATATGCTGTTTCGCACCCTGCTGGAGGTGACACTTTCCAGCTAATTAACTGGATAATTGCTCTAGAAAACAACTAAACAATCAAAATAGCTAACTAGCACATGGTCTGCTAAATTACATCACTTTTTAATGCACAGTATGGATGTGCATAAAGAATATAATCTACCTACCTACCTTCCTCTCGCCCTCTCTACAGATTCTTCTTATTATCCCACAAAAAATAAGAAGTTTTTGTTGCATTCAGATGTCCAGAGAACAAGCCGTGACAAATGACTTGCGCCTTGTGTGAAGATATGTGGAAGATAATAGCAGTGTTGGAGCACAGAGGGATGAAACCACAGGTGTTAAACAGCTAAGCGCTTTAGCCGCTTCAGGGGAAAAGATGTTATTGAACCAGGAAGCCTCTTCCACCGGCCCCTCTCTGCAGGGCAGCTCAAAGCCCTGGGGTCAAAGGTCGGTGTCAGCAGAAATAGAAGCCATTTGTTTGGTTGTCGGCTCAACAGGTGAGCCCTGGGTGGGGGACTGGGCTTCTTAAAACATCTCATCCGACAAGAAGAAAGAAAAAAAAAAGCTGTCTAAATATCAGGAATGTCCACCGCATACGGTCAGTCACTCACCACACACACGTCACAACAACCTGTGTTTACCCTTATTTCTGCCACCACTGTGTTTGCTTTGTAGCTTTGTAAGAAACTGTTATAGAGAGAAGCAGAAAAAAAGGAAAGAATGGCCACCATTGGTGCATACCTCAGTGTTTGTTTGCGTGTCACAGGGTCAAGTTTTGTTCTTTTCTTTTTTGTGCTGAATGAGAGACAGCAGAGCTGCACCTGTGCTTCGAGAGCATGTGGTAGCTTTCCCCTCTGGCTGTGATTTTTGTATAGGGATCCAACCTGTGGGTTTGGGCCCCAGCAAGACATTGAACATATTTGTGCACACATGCCTCCTCCTTTAAGCCTATTGAACAAACTGTGTGGCCAGTGAAGCATTCTATATACAAGCACCACAGCTCATTTATGAAGCTATGGGTGACTTACTGTACCGAGCTTCACAATGAAGCCTGATTGCTTAGTGGTGACAAGTCATTTAAAGCTAATTGTTTATTATATCCCACACTTATGAGGAAATGATTCATTTCAGTTCATCAGTACATACAAGCTCTTCTGAACCATTCATAGAAAGGGAATGCAATGTCAAGAATACTGTAAGAAATAAGTACAGTCATGTGAAAAAGAAAGTTTTTCTACGCAATCCCGCGAGAAATAAGTGAGCACACTTTATGATTCAATAACCTTTTTAAATGCAGTGTCAATTAAGCCAATATTGATCTTTAGCCTTGTCCCATGCAGACAGAGATTTCTCCAGATTATCAGAGACTTTTGATGTTATGTACTTCAGATGTGCTGTAGCTTTTCCATCCTTTTGTTGCCTTTATTCCAACTACTTTTAGATGTGCCATCAAATTCAAATGACCCCCTTTTTTTGTTTAAAAGTACAATATGTTTTCCACGTTCTATTGTGAATAAAACACAGGTTCATGTTTTAATAAGTTTTTGCAAATCACAGCATTCTGTTTTTATTTCTATTTTACACAGCGTCCAAACTTTTTTTCTTTTTTTTGGCTAGTGTAGGTTCAAATAAAGTTTGGTAATAAATTGACAGAATAAAGAAATAATAAAAATTGAAGAAATTAAATCCACATGTGTTCATCTTGTTCAACATCTGCTCCTTCCAAGGGGAAGAGGCAATGCACTTTTACTTAAATAAAACTCTAATGGCCAGGACTTTTATTTGAAATGGAGCAATTCTCCATCACGGGTCTGCTGCTTTTGCTCATGTGAGTGGTCAGGGAACTTGCACCACTGACTAACGGCTGTCAATGTATATGTACAGGCATCATACAAGCCCCTAAACTCAAAATGACCTGCTCTTTCAGACAGCACTAACAAGCATGAAGTTATGGTCCAAAGCTGAACACGGCAGGGCATTAGATGAATTATCAGAAGGGGCCTGTGACTATTACAAAGCTGTAAAAACAAGGAGGTACACATGAAAACATCTGCTGCGTGTGCTGGACTGAGAGAGTGAAAAATATAACAATTTAAGACCAAGAAAAATACTTGGAACATCATCATCTCAATTTTCGAGCAGTCCCCAGGCTCAGCAGCACATGTGAATGCGAACACACGTGCACACACACACATACATATACACAGATGTCCTATGTTGTCCTGTCTTGATGGGCTGTGCAATGGAGATAATTATGTTTAAATACAGGCGGTTAAAGATAAATGAGCAATAGTAGGTAATGATGGCTTATTTCCCATCTGTCGGTGCATTGCAAGGCAGCTGAGCCTTGTGAATGAACATCACTGTTCTGAGCGCACACATCTACTTCTGAGCGGCAATTTATCTCACCCATTACGAGCACGTCATGTTAAGTAAACAGCAATTCAGCGATTGTGTTGTACCCTAGAAACCTTCCCGTTTTCTTGGGAGGAAATTCTCACCTTTTGGGAGAAAGATGTTTATTTCGTGCTTAATAATGTGAATGAAAAACAGAAAGCGTGGACTTGTTGTCCTTTGTTACCACAACAGTCTTCCTGGTTCTGCGTCACTGGCCTGTAAACCAAATAGTGAGAAAAGAGTATTTAAGGAGGGCTTTTAATGCTTCGCACGCTGATAGAAACCAGGTCATTGACATGCAGGAGAGCGTTGTTGGGTGATTGAAAAAGCAACTGCGCAGAGAGGAAATAAAAGGACTGAGCAGGGGGGAGGCCTCAGAAAACATCCTGCAAGCACTTTAAAAGAAACTTTACAGCTACTCCCAGAGGGAGTGAGGAGGAAAATGGAGCCTTCGCCGTGTCGATACGTTATTCAGTTTGTATTTGTCTAACTTTCACCTCTTTTACTGTCTACTTCCTCTCAATCTTAATCTCCTTTTTTTTTCCTCCCCTCATTTTCCGTAGAGCGGTTTTTCTTACTCCCTTTTCACTCTTCTTGAACACGAGCACACACACCAAACACGTCTAGGGCATGCAGGTGCAACGGTTGTGTAAGCGACTTATTCCAGGTGCAGCTGTTTCTGCTATGACAAACTGCATTTCCACATTCCAGTACATTATGAAGCTTGTGTTTCATTCTAATCATTTGAAAAGCCGAGCGCTGAACTGCAGATCTGAAATTCTGAGGCATCTGTTGTTTATGTCATGCGATACAGAGCCTTCAAAAGATTTCTTGACAAGGTTAAGCTGGCTGTTTAATCTGTTTGGGAAAAGAATGAAAAGTCATTTCTTACGTTTTCAGGTCAGTTGTGTTAAAGTAAACGTGCGCTTGCCTTGAGTTTTTAGGCAACTTCCTCACCAGCAAACAAGAGCACTCAGAGAGCACAACTCCCTCTAAAGGGCAAGGGCCATATTCTCAATCTTTGATGTTTTATGATGCTTTTATTACAGGATGCTGACGTCAGCCAGTTATGGTGTCATTGTGACGTCCTAGTGAGTCGTATTGACAAAATATAATATAATAAGGTGTGTCGTGCAGCTCTTTCCATGCCCCTTCATATAATATATTACACCCCATATGTTTTCTTGAAATTTTCTTTTCAAGGTCAACTTTGAACTTAATAAAAATGAGGGTTAAGGTCAAATGCTCAGCCAACCTAGGTACTCTGTCTCCCAAGGCCTAGTACATTGCTGTAAAGTTTGAAGAAAATATATAAAAACTGTACGTAATATAAAGTTTTTAATTATTTTCACATTGGTGAGGGGAGACTAAACTAAACATGTCTCAATAAAAGCAGATCTGAGAGGTTTTCTGGTCTGGAGCATTTAGGTGTGTTTAAGACGATGTCAATCAAGAAAAGACGTCCACCATGGGGGATAAGTCTATTTTAAACTGTTTTTTTAGTCCATTATTCTACAGTGACAAAGAGGGGTGGTAAGTTTGGCTTGTTTTGCAGTCGCAGTACCTGCACCTTGCAGTCTTTGAGCCGACCATGCAGTTCTCTTCATACCAAAGAATTCTAGACAGGCAGATGTGAGGTCATCTGTCCAACAGCTAAAGCATGGATGAAATTGGATCTCGCAACAGGACAATAATCCAAAGCACAGCATCAAATCTATGAAAGAATGCCTGAAAACGAAAAGAATCTATGTGTTGTAATGGCTCTGTCAAAGTGCAGAAGTAAATCTGGTTAAAATGCTGGGGGGGGGGATGTAAAAGAGTTGTATGAACAAATTCCCACAAATTTGAGAAAAAAGGCAAATAAGAAGAAAGAAAAAAGTGGACTTAAAGTCGTCTACAATGATGTGTGAAACTGAGAAAGACACAGAAAAGGTGCAGAGTGTGTACTATCTTTTACTATGGCAAGCAATATAATTTGATATAAATATTCAGGAGGAGTTGTTAACAACTTTGCTCACTAGTCACTAGTCAACTAGCACTACTATCACACTAAACTTTTCTTCAAAGGTTAGTTTAATAAAATATCTGCAATACTAATAGTATTCAAATTAGCCTCTTTTGTGTTTAGTGCTAATTAAGCTTTCTTTTCTCAAGTGCATCGCAGTGCTTAACTTCCAACTGGGAGATGTACAACTCGGTCAGTTTAATCCACCAACAGTCCAGCCTCATGTCCAATGAGCTAGTTTGAAAATGACAGCAGTAAACATCTGGAGAATTCACAGAAAGTGACTCAGTGTGCTACATGCAATACTCTTTGCCTGGGTGCCACCCCTCACCTAAAAGACATCGTCATCGGGCCTCTAACCTGGACAATCTGCTGACAAAGGGCTGGGACTCTTGACCTAATTCCCCTGACACTGTCTGTCGTTCATGTATGAAAAAGGCTGAGGTAAACGTTAGCACTCTAAAAACGCTAAGGCAACAATGGTGAGCATGGTACCAAAAATTATACCAGCATATTGACTTCAATAGCCTTTTTAGCTCAAAGCGTCTGTGCCTGACAGAGCAGCTAAGGTGGTTGTAGCTTACTATTGTTTCCATTGTAATTTGCTGAACAGATTACCTAGCCAAAGCATTTTTTTCCATCTCTTTAACAATCGGAAAGGATACACACAGCAAGGGAGTGTATCTCTTTACATTCTTTAATCTTCTCATCTTTCTTTGACAGCTGGCAGAAGCTTCACTAATCTTTCCAATCAGGCAAGCATTTCCTGTCTGATCCACTGTCAAACAGAGCAAAAAAAAAAAAAAAGAACAAAAAAGAAAAAAGAAGAAGAAGAGGGGAAGAGAAAGATGAAAACCCAATCATTGGTGTCATTATTGCATTTGACTGTGCACGTCTGCAGGCACGCAAGCACATTTTCACACCTGCAAATGGGTCTGCAACTCACAGAGCAAATGTTCGCTCACACGCCGGCATGTAAGCATTCATGCATGTTGACATACTGTGTATACAGACACACATAGCAGGCAGGGCATGTGGAGAAACGCAATACGGCAGGCACACACGGCCATAAAAATCTGAAAGACAGAAAAGGTAAATACACTGTACTTTCACTATGGAATCATACTTTCAAACTACATCAACAACAAATAGATGTCCCTTTTCATTAGAAAGAGCTCCAATTAATTTGCTCGAGCTAAGTATGATAGTGTAAGACTCGTCCAAACAAGATGAAATGTGAGACGAGGCAATCAATCTGCTCCACTCGGTGACTGCCAGACTTAAGGGCTCCACATCTCACCTCAACTCGAAATGTGATTTCCACTGCAAATATCCTGCTATAGTCATGTTTTAATCAACTTTGTGTGTTTGACTTGGAAGCGAGTGATTATTATTAGGATATTATATTGATGTCTCACTACATGAGGGACAGGCAGTTGCCGGGACACTCAAAATGCCTGTTTAAAAAGAAAATAAAGCCAAGTGTCATTATAAAGATTTCATTTCCTAGTGCATCATCAGTCTTTACCATTACTAAGTTAGAACAGACCGAGGGAAACAAAGAGAGCAGGTTAGAAAACAAGGGACAGAGAGAAACTGCAAGTGTCTGTTCGGAATTAGATATGCAGAACTGAGGCGCATCTGTCCTGTCACGCTTCTGGTCTCCAACAGCCGGAGGTGCCCACGCTAAATAAGCACAACAAATTCACCACAGGAGTGTGTGTGTGTGAGCAGGAATGGGAAACATCAGGAAGCTCTGACGCGTAGCAGCACCTTTCCGGTAAAAACAAATTCAGCTGGACGTGTCTGCAATGCCAAAGGTTAAACTGATCTACAGGAGTTAAGTCGGAGATGGAAAAGATCCAGAAGAGTTTGAGTTTGAAGAGTTTGGGAGTTTGAAGTTCGTCGCTGTCAGCAGCTGTAATGAACTAACGAGGAATAAATGCAACCTGTTGAATGAGCTCAGCTCTGAAGTAAAACGATGTTTACAGCACAGGCCTCAGATGTCCATATCTCACTGTCAGCTCGAATCTAACGTTTCTGCTTCTCCACACATGCAGACATCTGCTGCGTGTTCATGGTTACGACAAATGTTGAGCAACCAGAGCCACCAAGAAGCGACTAATTCGTGGGTGTTTTGTGGCTTTTTTTTTTTTTTTTGCATCATGCCAAATGCTACAAGGCAGATGGAAGAGATTGTGAAGATGTTGTGCAATGCGAGATGTTAAATTATTACATTTGAAGGCGGGGTAAATTTGATTTTGGAAAATTTAGTTTGCATAGCGTTTCAAATTTGCACGATACTGCATGCCCTGCTGCTGCTTTGCTTATCTTTTCATCAATTATATTTTATGACCCTGACAGACTGACAACCTGTCCAGGCTGTACGCTGCCTCTCGCCGTGTGACAGCTGAGATGGACTAAAGCCCCCACCCCTGCTGCAATCCTGAGTAAGGCTAGTGGTTAAAAAAAATGGATGTATAGATGGCTGGATGATTTATTATTCTTGAATTTGACATGTGCGGCAGTGTGCAGGGAATGTGCAAAACTCATATGTGTCTTCAGGTGTGGATGATAGAAGTTGCATGTGTTTGTTTGCCCACACGTGAGTTTATGGAGTCAGGTTGGATTTCTGAACTCCAGCATTCTTCGATCTCGAGCTCCAAGGGATTAAAGCGGAGGCGTATGATAAAGTGTCATGAGTGTCCATGCCTGCTCTTTTCCAGAGGTGAGAGCAGTGAGAGTTTCCCCTTTCGAATCATTCCCCATCATACACATGCCTACAGTCTTTCTGCGAGAACAACTGTCCCGTGTCGCTTTAAGAACAGAAAAAAAGCAAACATCTGTTATGTAGGTTAAAAAGCACCTTCAAAAAAAAAAAAAAAAAACCTGGCTGAAATTCAGAAAAGCTCCCCAAGGCCTTAAGTTATTGTCCATTTTTCTTCCTTCAATAAACAGAAGCAGATAAATGGAACATATTTTCAGTGCCCTATAAATCCGCCTCTATCTCACTTGGTTCACCCTTCAGTAACAAGTGAATCCAGCCTGTAGAAGTGTCAGCGATTTTTTATCCAACATCTTACTTACCTCAAAAAATTACTCAAGTTTGTTTGTTTAAAAAAAAAAAAAAAATCTATAAACTCTTATAAATGCTCCTCAGGGGCTAAGAACCCAGATGTCCACAGCCCCGGTGCTGAAACATTAAAGATAATTCACTCCTCCTGCAATCCCCACAAAGTAATTTTACATAATTTTAAAGACATCCTGCATCCCCATCTCCACCCCCCAAACAGACAAACCAAGCACACACACAGACACATTGACACACACATGTATGCACACTGCCCTCAGCGCTGCTCTGTGGGTCTTAAGTGTGCATAACATGGCAGCCATTATCCTATTAGCAGCAACAGTGGCCTGGGGGCAGGTAAGGGAGCAAAAGAAGGAGGAAAGGAACCGGCATTAAAGAAAAAAACAGGAGCTGCAGCCGGTGGAAGGAGGGTAAAGCAACAGTTCGTAGGTAAAGGGAGAGTATGAATGTAAAGTGCACGGGGAAGGAAAACAAGCTGACGTGCATTTTAGCAGCTGTGGCAGCGCAACAGTGTGGTTGGAGCTGTGGAAAGAAAAAAAAAAGATTAATAAGTGGAGAAGATAGATGCAAAAATTGACTAAAAATAGAAGCAGTGGTTTTACCCACGGCAATCTTCAGAAGAAAGAATTGGGAGGCCCTCTGTGTGCACATCATTACTTTACCTAGCATGCATTGGAAAGCTCTTTAAATGACTCATATTCTCTTTGAGCTTCAACAGACGCCCTGCCGAGCTTGATTTGGCCACCATTTGCAGATCCCAGCTCCAAAGTCAATCTCTCACTTTGAACTGCCCAAATAATGGACTTCAACCGCTTCACTACTGCATGCTAATTTCCTTTATGATAAACCAAGTTGCTCTTCTTCGCCGTCACACACCAGCCCCAAGAGCTGCGTGCACAGCAGGGGTGTGAGCGACGATGTGCTTATGCAAACCCCACATACCCTCTCTGCTCCCAATTAATCCCCCACCGCACCAACCTCCTCTTTATTCCCCCCCTTTCCTTCCTTCCTTACCTAACTTCCATTCCTCACTTTCTCTCTCATTATTCAGCTGCCCTGTCCAGGCTCTTTTCACAAGGTCTCTATTGAAGTCAGGGGAAAAAAGGCTCAGCAGCAGCTGGCCACTCTTTTCTCCAGAGCAGGTATAGAGGAGCTGAGAGCTCTCTGCATGAGCGAGCCCCATTCCTCCAGCTCTATTCAGCTCTGCCTTTGCCTCCACTATTCACCAAGGCTCTACTTTGTCAAGAGCAAGGGAGCAAAGGAAGAAGGAGAAAAAAAAGGAGGGATCAGCCTTTTCACTCTTTGTACTCCACATGGCTATACAAGCATTTCCAAAGCCTCCACTAATGAGTTGGCCACAGCGTTGTGTGAGCGGAGAGAGAGTTAGAAATAGGTTTGCAAAAGAGAAAAGGTTTGATTAATACGGGTTCATTCTTTTCTCTGATGGAATGCCGGTCTTACGTTCATCAGCCTACATGGGTGGCTTCACTTTATAAGTCCATTTGTGTCACGTATAACCAGCTCTGGGATATTTAGAGGGAAAGCGCAGCAATTAAAGATGATAATAAATGTACAAGTGCAAATGCAGCGGAGTGTGATTTCACTCAATCACTGTAATTTATGTGGTTCAGAGGGAAAATGTTTTGTGCCCGAGCTGTGAAGTGGCTGGTAAACATGCAGTCTTTGTGGCAGCAGTTAACACGGCGTCTAATTGCCATTTCTCCACAGTTAATGATACACTCAAGATAAAGTAATGATGCTGAATGAATTGCTCGTAAACATATACAACGCATACCAAGAGGGAGGCCATTTGGCTCACTAGTGAATGGGTATCCAGTTACTTCAAATAAATTGAATTTTCCACCTCTGGTCTGCGGTGCCATTGAGTGTGTTTGAAGACCTAATTGAATTGAGGCTTTCAGACCATTCTGATTTCGCTGGCGAATTAAACCGCTCACTGGCTATCTAAATGCCGGGCCGGTGGGTAACCAGCCGTGAAATGTGACAGGTCAAACGTAGGCCTAGCGATTTTAAATCCGTGGATTTGAATCAAGTCGTTTTAAAAGCTTTTTTGCTTTAAGACCTTACAGAAAAACGTGCACGGTGTTGACAGGTCACCGAGTTCGGTAATTCCAACTGTTTTATAGCTATATTCCACACAAACAACAAAAGCTGTGTTTAATCCCATTCAGAGCCTGAAGAGAGAGCAAAAGACAAGGGCAAAGGAGAGAAAAGACAGAATGAGATCTCTTTTTTTCGTACAAACGTGTTCGCACTAAAAAACACAGAAACAAAAAGCGCTGGCAGACTGAAAGCTGTTTGGCTGCTGCAGCCCTGCACCACCTTTCAAAAAGTGAAACAAGCACATTCCTCTGCTAGGACAGAACAAAAACTGTTCCGGGCCATTGCTTCTTTTATGAAATATTCTATTGACAAGGCCTATTAAAACAACCACAGCCGAATACACAAGAGAGTCACCTTTCCCCACCCTGTCTGTCAAAGTAGCTGTAAACCGACAAGCCGTGGCTTCGACTTCGCAGGGTGAGGATGTGAGCAATGTAGACACAAGCAAACACCTGTTGAAAGGACCTGGAAACTAACTGCCATTTTGGGCCCCACTTTCAACAATGCATGCCTTCACTGCAGCTGACACTGTGGGCTTGAAATGTAAGCATAGTAGACAAGGTGTGCGCTTCTCGCCACGCCTACCTCGTGATGGAACAGGTTAGGGAGCTGGTATGGTTTGTCTCTCATCGCTCGCCGTTGGGCTGCAAAGCTGCGAGTCTTACCTACTGACAGGAACTTGGCATGGCACAGCCTGATTCACCCTCGTCATAAGGAAAACAGTGATGTGAACTGTGAAGGTTAGCTCACTTTCTATGCAGTGAGAAAAAAACAGGAGAATAGCTGGAGCTATGGTGTTTAGACACCTGCAGGTTGCACCACACTTGAAGCTTCTTTGTTATTGTCTTTCATATACCCGTGGTTTAGTTCATTATCTAGTGAAATACTGATTCCTCTCGACGTAGCTATCACTCCTAGCTTATTTCTTTACTACAGGTGTAAATTTCAGGTGTAGCGAAGTGGCACGGTGGTTAGCACTGTTGCCCTACAGTTCTAGGTTTAAATCCACCATGTCGGCAGGGCTTTCTCTCAGTGTCTGCATGAGTTCTCTCCATGCACTTCTTCCCAACGGTGTGCCTTGCCTCTTGTACCTGAGTAACTGGCATTGGCTCCAGTAACTCCCCTTGACCCTGGTAAGGCCAAGTGTAGGAGATGGATGCATGGTTGTTCTCTGTGCATTTCCATAATGATAGCGTTTTACACATGAATATCTGTTTGGTTTGTTGCAAGGTCAGTGGAGACTGTACGGTGGCCCTGAAAGGTCAAACGCAATGCAACTTAACAACACCAGGAAATAGAAAAATGCTGTAAAAGCACAAAAAGTTGAAAAAACACAGCAAAAATACAAAAAAAAACCCCACTGTCATCAAAAAACAAATAATGCAAAACTCAGAAAATACAGGGTAAGTGTTTTTGGGGAGATGATAATGTAACTGAGTAGCTGGGGAAGTGACAAGGGAGCAGTAAAAAACAAATAGCAAACATGTATCTAAAGTATTATATTAATTGTGCAATTAAAACACACATTACCTGCATCCTTTTCTCTCTCACAACAATGAAAAATGCTCTACTCCACTAAACGTATGTCAGTGTAGTCTGTCGCATGCTTTGGTTTTATATCTTTACATTTATTTACAACACATATCTTCTTCAGACTTTTAAAATTTAAAAAAATAAGTAGTCATCAAGTAATCATTGATTATTCCTAATTTTGAGGAAACCCTAAGGTAGATCAGAGTCAAGGCCAGAGTCTTTCATCCAAAAATGTCTTGCACGTGGAGTATTTATAGACATCCGGCACCTTCTTGCCTTTACATTTTTCTTTCTCTGCATCTGTCACGCTTTCCTCTTCCCCCTCTTCACTCACGTCCTCTGACTTGTAGGCCACGTAATCACGCCACTTAGCAGGCAGTCTGGTATCGACACAAGTGCCCAAACTGTTTCTGCTTCCTATTAGCCAGGCATCTCTGCACTCCTGCAACACCCGTTAGCCATCTAGTCCCAGTTTGATGAGTTGGCTGCGTTTCACGCCTCTCCACTTTATAGTTGATGAATAGCTGCAGCAGATGGTTTGTTATCTTTGAAGATTCCAGTAAGATGAGCGTGATGAATCGCTCCAGGCCTCGCACGTCCACCCCTCCTCTCCCCTCTTCTCGCCATCACGTTACCCCTCCAGCACTGAAATAAAGTGAAATGTGAACAATGTGTATTTGACTCATCGTGAACACATAAGAAGCTACTGCCTGCACTTTTCTCATACCGGCCCTGAAATCTGTGGACGTGTCTTTATGGACACTTTGATTTTGTTGCAGCTGCATAAACACCAATATGAATGGTGTTAAAATCATAAAAAACAGATATAAAAAAGAAGAAGACAAGGGCTCATCTGGTGCAGTCATTATCTTCTTTATAATGGACTCTCATGACAGGAACATGTCCACTAACACAGACAAGAATAGGCCTGGGGTGAGTCTGAGGAGTTTCCCAGTTGTGATAGAAAAGGCCGTTAATACTTTTCTTACAATGTGACATTGTTGTTTGACTGTCAGTTTAATGAACGGCAAAACTAGTGCCAAAACATATGCGATCAAAGTAAAGAAATATCTGCTACTGAAATAAGAATTTGGAGGAAAAAATATGAGAAGAAATATTTCTCATTAGTTTAACCTGCTGTCTGCCTGCTGCACTAGTAGACATTATATGAGTTCCAAGTCACCCAGGTTATCCACCAGATTAATCACATTAAGAGACAAGTCAACAGTCCACTCAAAATAGAGCCCCAAAGTACCTGGTCCACATACCCTGTTTGTTGGGCTGGGCATTTGTGGCATAGCTGCGATGGTATATATGAATAAGGACATTTAAATAGCAGTTCAGTGGCTGGAAGTCCAATATAATAAACTCTAGCAATTTGCTATTTATATATTATATTACGGAGTATAAATTAAAAATATACTGAAAAAAAGACACGATTTAATACTACACCATATATTCCTAAGAAATAGAATTATATAACTGGAATTTACTTTCTAAATACATTTCTTATCAAACGAATAGATATAAATACCATATTATATTTTAAAGTTGAAAGTTTGTGAGATATCAAGCATTTAAAATATTTGATTGATTTTCACAACTCCAAAGAACAGTCTAAAAGAAATGCAGTTTCTGGACAAAACTATAGAAATTTGTAGTTCTCCATCACCATCGAAGTCATGTTTTAACAGTGTCTCATTTTGCAGATATTTTCCTCGCTTCCAGGAGCCAGAGGCCTCACCTGTAGGCCACAGCGCTCACTCATACACATGGTGCAATGTGAAACCTTTGCTTATTCACTGGAAAGGAACCGCGCTGCTAAACTGCCTGCAGTGGTCCAGGTGTGAATATCTATGTCCTTGCTACTGTGATTAATAGCAAAGAAATCTGGGACTTCTCCCAACACGAAGCGATCACAATAGCTCCGACAGAGTCAATCAATACTTATCTTTCAGTGCTGAGAAAAAAAAATATGACGAGAAAAAGAAAAAAAAAGCGTACAAGGGGCCGGGAGGCTGACAGGGGCATTGATTTATCACAGATGTGCATTTTTGAGGCACGGGGCAAATATGATTTCAACATTTGGGAAAAATTTTGTGCTATCATGTGGCCATTACTGGGCATGCTCAAATGGTGAACGATTATTCTGGATGGACAAATGACACACATGTGTATGGGTGTGTTTGCAGGCCCATACACACATACAATTATACACATCCACTTTGCGTGCGATTGTGTATGCAAATTGTCAGGTACATGTACACAAATATTTGCAGCTTTTCGCGGACGGTTATGAAAAAGGGTGCTTTACTTAATCACAACTAATTTTAAAGACACCCCATTCAAAGTCATTGTGCAATATTATCAGCAAGATCGAAAATAAATGGATGATTTAATCACATTATGTTAAGAATTTTATAAGAGGCCTTTCAATTGCTTACAGCGTATGGACAGTGGAGCCAATTTGAGCTACTTGGAATGTAAGTAGGCTTTACTCATGCACCGCACTTAAGTACATTCATACATTTTCGTCTGCTTATCCAATTCAGGGTCACAGAAGGGCCTGTACAAACCTATACCAGCTGTCATGGAGCAAGAAGCAGGGTAGACTCTGCACAGG
The DNA here is from genome assembly GCF_051167445.1 of Perissodus microlepis. Taxonomy (NCBI): domain Eukaryota; kingdom Metazoa; phylum Chordata; class Actinopteri; order Cichliformes; family Cichlidae; genus Perissodus; species Perissodus microlepis. The sequence continues at coordinate 10,576,090 of NC_140465.1, forward strand.
TTGCCAGTTCATCACTTTCTACCAACAGAGGGACTGGCAACCATTCACACTCACACCTACAGACAATTTAGAACCACAAGTTAACCTGTGGGATGAACCTGGAGTACCTGAGTGAACTTAAATACAGTTATATTTAATTATGCTTTTACTGCACTTTTAGTATTTTGACTTTACACATTTTATGCTCCACTACTAGGAAGCAAATCCAGTATTTTTCTCCAGTTTTATTTGTAAGATGTTATTATTTAAGATTAAATACATTTAATTATGATTGGATTAGAATTAGAATATAAAATGATTAGAGTAGATTAGATTAGATAACATATACATAGGTGGAATCATCACCACAGTCACCACCATTAATGATGTTTGCACAATCGTCTATCGTTAAACAGAGTAATATCCAACCACCTTTCCATCAATTTTCTTAATCACTTATCTATTTCAGGGTGATGAGGGTTTGGAGACATTCTCACCTATCACTGGGTGAAAGTGGACCAGAGTAATTAGTATATTTTATTTTGACATTTTGATAGCAATTAATTTAAGCTTGATTTGAGCCTGATAAGTATCTACTTTCACTAGGAGCATAACATTTTAAAACTTGCAAACTTTGAACTTTTTAAACAAAGTATTTCTGTAGTATTGTTATTTTTAAGTGATGTAAAATGTCTAAATTACTTCCATAGCAGCACTCACTGCTGAACACCTGCAAAGTGCAATTGTTCTCTGAAGTGGAGTGGAGATATAAGGGTTTTTATTATTATTATTATTATTATTATTATTATTATTATTAGGCAACAGTCAACTGAGGTGTTCACTTGGAAAGAGAAACGTACTTACTATTCCACAATTGCTAATATTCATGCATACTCAAACTTTACACAAGCAAATGCACATGCACAATTCAACTTTCTTCAGCTGGAACTTTATCGTATTTTACAGAAACTCCTTCAAATGCGCGCGGCTGAGGGGAATACAGCCAATTGCTTATAATCAGCTTTCCCGCTCTTTCTTCTGTATGTAAATCTTGATGTCAGCCTTACTAACAAATACTTAAATCGGGCTTTCAAACCAATTATGTTATTACGGCTTGTTATAATGCGATTACAGAGCTTGATCTGGGTGATTGTCTCTTTAAGAAGCAGTGAGAGTGAGAGGAGGTGGTGCGGTTTCACACCCCGGGGTGGGAAACATGGGCGGGGCCAGAAACCGCTGAGTGACAACTGCTCGAAGGCTCTCCAACTTCGCGAGGCAGTGAGAACCCGCAAGGACCAATGAGGTTAGGCCGTAACCCGGCCGTCAACTCTCACCAGCCAATCACAAGCGAGCCGGGGGAGGACCATTGAATTGCTGTTGTGTTTCCAACATGGGATTACCGAAAGGTCCCGTAGGAAAAAAAAGGAAAAGTAACTGGGTAAGGGGGAAAAAACTCATGGTGGTACTGAACGCTCAGAAGGAGGAGGAGGGGATACTCAATTTAGCTATTAATCGCATCGTCGAGATTGTGTGACCACAGACTGTACCTGATAAGCAGCTGGTGGAGAACACCGGGCGTGCGGGGGGTTTAAAGTTGGATGTATTCGACCGCCGCGGTATGGACGACATGCAACGTTCGGCTTGAGAGACCAGCGCTGGAGTTTTCACCACTGTTCCTGCGAGCCCGAAATTATTTCCTCCATATTCAAATTTCTGGTTTTGTCTGGCAGTTTTCTTTTGCTTAGTGTTTACTTTTTTTGTGCTACTCCGCTGATCAACTGTTACTTTGAGAGGTGTACAGGCGCAGTGTCCTTTAACGTCTGACTGTTGCATGTTTTCAGAGGTCGGCAAAAGCAATATCACTACTGACAAACTACATTTAGCCTTTTATGCACAAAGTTTGGAGAGTTAAAGGAGTTCGCTGTAGCCGAGTTTCGCTGCTAGTCCGTGATTTACCTTTCATTATTTTTTTAGCCCGCCTCAGACGCTAGAGGAGAAAGTTGGAAGTGGGGGACTTGTGTCAGAGATGAATGTTTCTGGGACGGAAAACATTTGGCTGCCCCAAAGTTGTCCGTGCTAGCATCTTTAGTACAAGAGGACAATTAATGCGTTATAACGAGCTTTCGTTTTTTTTCGTAGCCACATTAAAGACACCAGGTTGTGGGCACCGGGAGAGAGCTCAGCGGCCGCGCTATTAAAACTGGATACAAAATGGCGGCCTTCCTGGGACGATTTGGATATCTGTCTCGGTGTATTTTTTATTTAATTTTGTCGGTCGAATTCTTTCAAAGTTACGGATTGAGTTCAGACACACCATGTGCCCAGAACTGTACCTGCAGTGGCGACTCAGTGGACTGTAGTAATCTGGAGCTGACGGCGACGCCTTTGGACCTTCCAGTTCGGACTGTTTCCTTGTAAGTAAAGCGCTTAGTTGCTCTAACCTATTTATTGACCAGCCCATAACGGGATAACAGTGTAAAAACGTGGACAGCAGCATAGAGTGTTAGGGCTTTATTTGCTTAAACACGCCGACAGCACGGCTTTGAATCAGAGGACCCCTGTTGGTACGGGGCTTCTCCCCAGGAATCCCGTCAGAGAAGATTTTTGTGGTTCTGCTTAGAGTTGCATAGTTTTGCCTATGAACTAAAACAGAGAGGGGAGTGACGGGCAGCTGTCATAGAAGCTATGCCCGTGCCTCCTTTCTAACTGTATGTAAGCAAACAAAACTGCCCCCCTCCCCCGCGCGTTTTGTTTTCAGTTAGTTACCCCGGAGGCCCCCTGCGCCTCTAGAAAGTGACGGAACATTAAAACTTTGCGCAGGTAGACCCTGAACATCATGTTGTAACTCCACTTGAGCTTTTTTGTTTTTCATGCTGTTCGTAAATTAAAGTCGCATAATCTTTCACAACATTGTACCCCCCAAACAAATAAAAGCATCTGTGAGTTTGACACTTGGCCAGATGCTGTGTTGAAAGACTTTTTGTGTAGTTCGGGCATTCCCTGCTGATGTTTTTTTTTTTTTTTTCTTTTTAAATTTTTGCTTAAATAGTCAGACTTGGGGAGTTTTATTCAAAGTAAGTAGGTTAACAGGTGTTTTTGTTATCGCGAGAAGAGCCACGTGCGCAAACGTGTATTCCAAGTTGTCTGCACTTAAAAGGGTGTCAAAGGCTTTGCTTTGTGAATTATCGTTAACTTCAAGTCATTCTGTATTTTATAACGCACTTACTTTTAGAGATGTAATTGAATATTCCAGGCTCTGGTTTATCTTCATGCTTAAAAAAAAAGATTTATCTCTCTGTGTCTGGCACATGTGCCTTCGGTTGCATCTATCTGAAGGTGTATTCATGTTTCCAGTGTTAGAGTGAGCAAACAGTCCCTGCAGCCTGAGCAAACAAATAGACCCAAACATGTCATAACAAATTAACCGTCATTACTCAGTGAGACTTATGACAGGTATCATCCTGATTCCCCTTTCTGTCTCGCTAGATTCACTTCATAAATTCAATTTCTTGGGAAAGTCACCGGCTCCTGGAAGTAAAGCTGACAACAAATGAAACTCTGTCTGCCAGATCATTTAGGAAATGAGCTAATTTGGCACATTTTTATAAAACATCCCCCAATGTATGGGGAACTTAAGCACTTACCAGACTGAATTAGATAGTTTACTTACAGACAACACTGCTCTCTGTCCTCCCTGTTGACATGTTGTTTCTCACTGGAGTATATTGCACCCACTGTTTCCAGTGACTTTTACAAATCCTTAAACTTTTGAGATTTTTTAGTGTTTGTGTGTGTGTGTGTGTGTGTGTGTGTGTATTCCTGGGAATTTAGATAAAGGCCTTAGGACTGTTCTGGCTCCCAGGTTCCTGTTTGAGGCAGTTTTTCTTGCCCCATGTAGTCAGGAATGCAATGGCTTTAAAAAGTCTTCAGAAAACACGAATAACGGCACTTGTGCCTGAGTAGCCCCGTTGCCCTGAAGCACCTCTTAGCCATTCTCAAGTGCAGATGCTGTTTATCATGCATGCACGCAGACTCACAGTACTACCCTGTCCTCTTGGACAATGATCATGTATTGTGGGACAAATGTCCCATCTGAAACAGCTGCACTGGACCTTTTGGTTTGTGTGAAGATAGGGTCTCCGCGCAAGCCCTGTGTCGCTCCAAGTCGGCTTCTGTTATCTCGTCCAAACCTTATCAGGCAGAGATTTAAGGACCCGCAATCTTTGTTGTTTTCAAAGGGAATGGCTTTATGGCTTTGAATTATCTTTTAAAACACCTAGGTTGCATATTTCCACACCACTTGAGATAGTCTCATTGTGCTGGCGGCTAACTCAAAGGGAACCAGCTCTTTGCCTCTGGGGTCCGTAAATGAGCCAGATTAGTGGATGATTACCGTAAACCCAAAGAGGCAAGTACGGACAATTTCACTTGTGGCCCAATGTGATCCCATCATAGTGAACCTTGTGCTAACTCTGTCCACTTATGTGAAAACAATTTATTATTATTTTATTTTAGGGTATGCAGCAGTTTGGAAGGTTATTTTTTATTTCTGTGCACGAGAGCTTGTGTGTGGTGCATGATGTGCACAGCTGAAAGGGAAACTTTGGTATTGTTGAAAAAGACAAGGTAGAGCAGGGGCTGTGGTACAGTGCAACAATAATAGTTTTAGCCTGTCAAAAGAGCTGAAAGAGTCAGTGTGCACAGTCCCTGGTTCCAAACAAAGTGTGCTTGTCTATCTCCACCTTCAGGCATCTTAGCCAAGTAATCAGTGTGGAATCAGTTCATTGTTATGATTTCCCCCTGGGGAGGGAGCGGCAGTGGTGGTGCAAGAAAAGGCAGCATTGGTGGTTGTCAATAAACACAAGGCACCCACACCAGTTTTCTTCTCTCACTCTAGTGCGCAGTGCAGAGGCTTCCCATAAAGGAAAAATCTCATCATCACCTGAGGTAAACGAGTAGAGGCTGTTAATCCACAACAACAAGCACCCTCCGTTAGTCAAACATACATCGTGCATGCTACAGTCGGAAGCTTTTAACCCTTCAACCCTCTGCTCTGCTGCTTTTGTGTGGGTGAAGAACGATGGCGCTGTCATTTAGCTGCTGCAGTTATCCTCGCGCAGGCGCTTAAATTGAGATTACAGTAATGAACCATGGCTCTTATGACACAGCAGCGCACTTGAGGAAGCTGCTCTTGGAGAGAGTTATCATACCTTCACCAAGATGTTGGAGAATTTCAAAGCTTTTAGGCAGCAAATGATTGCAGCAACATTTTTCTTTTACACTTTGTGTTAAAAGAACTGTATAATGTCAGTTTTAAAGCCACAACCAAAGCAGCTCTTGCAGTTGTTCCCTGTGTTACAGAGTCAGGGAAAATGGATGAAGAGTGTAGTTTATTAGAATGGATCTGGAAAAGCCGATGAGCTTTTTGGCCAGTCAAGACAAGTGGCCAGTGGACCGGTGTTATACTGCAGTTCATCCATTTATGCTAGCAGCCCCAAGTCCACAGAGTCCACATCCCTTGGTGGAGAGAAAACAGTAATGCTTTCCAGTTGTCAAAATAATCTCTCCTCAGGATCTTGTGAGAAAGTGGCCTTGATGGTGGATTCGGGGAAACAAAAGATGTTAGCACATCCTGCCTGGGCCACGGAAAGAACAGAGACAAATAAGACTCAAACTTTTAAGGGAAAAATGGGTGATTGACCAGGTGTGGAAATGTACCCTTAAAAAGAAGCGTATTAGCTACTTTTTGCTATTTTAGATCATTGATTACTGTATCGCAGTAATATTGATCACTATTGATCACACTAGAATGCTTTATTGCCCCCCCCCCCTTTAAGCACACGAGATTTATGAGTGAATGCCTAACAACCCGGACATCCAGCCTCTTTGAAACCTCTGCGGTTATGAACTTCTTCGTTGCACATGTCCTTTCCTGTTTTACATCAGTGCTTGTAACATTTAACAAACTGTCCACCACTCTCAGATGTTTGCCTATTGTTTCTGATTGATGAATAGCCTAACAACATATAAAGCAAGTTTACTCTCACAAAGTCACATATTCCCTCTCAGGAGTGGTGTCTTATCTTATTTGCAGCCACAGTAATGTGTATTAAAAGCATTTTTGCCCACTGTGCCACTGGCATAATGGGATTTTGCAAGTAAATAAAAGCATGAGCATTACAGATTTTGGCTGCGATTGCCGTGCTGGGATACAGATAAAGCAGATGCAGGGTGTCTGTTTGCCAGCGTCTCTCAGTCTTTTCTTTTTGCTATTTGTTGTTATGGAAAGTTCCATCTTTTCTACATATATATTTTTCACTTGAATACTGAGCCCTTGAATCACTCACCTGCTCTCAAATGATCCCCTGTGTAATGTGGAATTTTGCTAGTGGTCTCCCAAGTTTTTACATGTGCTGGCCAAACTCTCTGCTGCAAGTCATCCCCAAAGTGTAGCCTTCAACCTCACTTAAAGCCTTATTGGTAAACGCTACCCCCAACAGCTGGTTTTTGGCTTCTACCTCAGGAAATAGGTTTGTGTTGGTGGTTTCGGGATGGAGAGCCCAGATGGTCGATTGCAGACTGGTTACTGGGGGGGGGTGTAACTCTGGATCACCTGGCCTGTGGGAGTAGGAGTTCGTGGAGAGGGATGCACTAAGCGGAAGTGTCTTGTTAATGCCACAGTCTGCTTCTGCTTACTGAATCTCAGCTCCACTAGTTGGTGAAAGTCCTCTCAGTGGTCAGAAACCTCAACCACTGTCACACATGTTGTAACACACAGTGGAAACCCAAAGGAAATTGCATGTTACACAGCCGTTTGCTTGACTGCCACATATATGCAGAAATAACACTTTTATTTTCAGGTAGTGTTTTGCTTCATCTAAGCTATTAACAGACACACAAAATAGGTTTAACCTGTGCTTGCCCTGGGTTTACTTTTTCCATCATGGCCATTTATACTGTCAGGGATTTTGGATTTTATGTTGGGACTGACTGATGTATAAACACCACAGTGTAGAAATGTTTCATCTCTTGCTTAAACACATCAACATTTGAGCAGCTGGGGCAGAGATACAGCAACAGCACTCAGCAGGGCTGAGCCCTTTGTGGTTTCTAGGGCATTTCTCGCTACGCAGCCTTGTAATCTTGTGGTATTGGTGATTATACCAAGTTTGTTTATTGTCATAGTTTTGCTGGCCTTGCGACTTTCATGTCTGGCAGATATTTTGTAGACCTAACTTGTGTGTTTAGAAGGCTTTAGGATGATATTATCATTGGAGGTGATCTTTATCAGGCCCGCGTCACTTTTCCTCCCTCATCAGGCTGTTAGATTTTCAGGTTAGTAGAAGTATTGGTGGTCCTTAGATGGAAGATTAAATAGAAGTCTTGTGTTTTTTTAACCGGCTGAGATGATTCATGTAACGCATTAGCTGTGAACAAATTAGGAAGAAACGGCTAAAGCTTGATCCTCTACTCTAATAAGAGCAGATAAAGTCTGACATTAATATGGAGATATGGAATGAGCTCATAGCCTCACGCTGGCTCTAATGACAATCAAACAGCTGCTGCCACAACTCATTCGACAGGAATTCAGTCAGCAGAATAGATGCCGCTTTTGTGAAGACACTTTAGGGCGCCAAGTTTTTCTTTTTTTCTCTCTTTTTTCCTCTTTTCCCTCTACCCTGAAGTCAGTATCTACAAAGTGGGCTTGATCAGTGAATCATCTGTGAATTCTGTACATCTGGTAAGAGTTTGGGAATCTGGAGAAGATGTTTGGGGGAGAAAAAAAAAGTGTGACTTGGAAAGAGTGAGAGGTACTGCGCAAGTGAAGCAGCTTCACCCCAGAAAACAGACAGCCCTTCGAGACACAAGGGGAGATTGGAGTGCTAACTTGGGCCAGATTTTTTTTTGTCCCCCTGGCCTCTGTACTTTCTGATACTGTAGAAAACAGCATCAACTTAAATCCCAAAACAACCACAAATTCATGTGTAATGGTTATTACCATTGGTAATTATTGTTCTGCTAATAAAATAAACATCACTAGGGAAGGAAATTAACGAATGAAAAACTGTCTGTCTTTTTCTTCACTTTGAAGTTAAGAGCATTAGGCCAGACTACTAGACAGGAGTACAACAATACAGTGTTTATGTTATTCTTCGAGATTAATTTGGGACACTCATTTCCCTGTACTCGGAATGATCTAGCATGGCGCCATTTGTAAAACATTACACTGTTATCACACTAGACGGCAGGAGCATGCTCCTGCATTAAACCCTTGGTTTGCCTGCTATGCAGACGGCATCAACGGGTTTGTGCTTCTCATATGGAGTGCCCAGTCTCGGGTCTGTGGGCCCAGCCGTGGGTTCAAGCAGCGCCTCGGGCTGCTGCAGAAACTTTCCCCAACCTTGTCCTGGTTTGTTTGGAGTGTGCTGCTTCATCTCCTGCTATAACCCCAAAGCGGCAACACTCACAACGGGGCTGCACATGGCCCCAAGATGTGCCTGCATCGGAAAACTTCAGAGTCACGCTCCCAGTCGGGCTGATTTCAAAGGCAGGAGCAGCCTCTTTGAGTTATGTGTGTGGGGGCAGTGAGTATCTGTAATGCAAATGGTAAAATATGCTGAGCCCATCAGCACTACATCTCTCTGATCTTGCACCTAAGTTCTCCTTGCCCCCCCTTCCAAGGACCTGGTATTTACTGTGTTTCTTTGCTCCGATTTTAACGAGTCAGATTTATCACTTTTATAGTAACGCTTGTCGGCCAGTTTATGCTTTTAACCTTGTCGAAACTGATAAGATACCGGCCCCACTTCTCATTCGCTGTATGACTTGTGTGTAAAATGGTGGCCGGAGCTGGTGTTAGCTTTGTGTACACTCTCACTGCAGTTGCCGGGCTATAAACTGGCCTTTAATGACAGGAAGAGCAGCGTCGGTGTGTGTATGTGTGTTTGTGTGTCTGTGTGTCTGGCTCTCTGACACGCAGGTTATTATTTGACCAGTTTTACGATGCCATGAAGTCGACCACATTAAAGAGCTTTTGTCTCACAACTGGGCTACAGAAGGCTCATCCCTGACATCACTTCACACTTTGAGCGAGCAAAGTTCACACTGCATTTATCTACGATAGAAATGGGAAAAGATAATGATGATGTATCTCTGTATGTCTAAGTCCCTGCACTTTTCCTCCCTCCTCACATCTCCTCTCCCACACACAGGCTATGCGCTGACTTACAAGTGTAGTGTCATACGCTATGACATCACTCCACTACTCACAGGCTTCCTCTACTCCCACAGTACCCATAACGAAGCAATTTTTTAAAGCTTTTTAATGAGTTTTATGTGTCACATCGGCTACACAGTCCAGAAGTGATGGTCTTCTGCAGGCGCTAGGCTTCATTTTTCTTTCTAAGACACCTGCTCTATGAAGCAGGCCTGTCGTGAGTTTATCATGCTTGCTTTTGAAGAGTTCCTTCCCAGGTATACTCAGATTGAGTCAAACCTTCCAACTAGTTGTTAAGGCGACCAGTTTAGGATGTTGTCAACTGAAGTATGTCTGTTGCTGTTTCATAAAGAACCTTTGATATGTTCCATCTTTAAGTGTTTCAGGGTACTGGGCCAAGTTGACTTGGTGGGGTTGTTGTGAGCAAAAACTACAATTTTTAGGTGCAATGCACTAGAGACGGCAGAGTGAAAGTACATCCGAGTAACTAAAGAGGCAGCAGATTGTATTGTTCAGTTATTTATTTGGAGGATAAAATAATCTTTAATAATTGAAAAAGCTGTTCCTCCACATAAACTCGCCCACGCACACCAAAGGACTCAAAATCTGAGGGAAAACACTGGTAGACTGTGTGATGAATGTTAATTGTGCCCCTTTTTGATTATCCAAAATGCTTTACTGGCATCAGCACATTCATCAGAACAGATTGAAGTCAGTGGGAAAATTAGCATTTGATTCAACGTTTAGATTTTCCCACACTTTCTTTGGCTAAGTACCTGGCTGAGAGTGCTTTTGAGTGTGATCCTGCTGACTAATGTCAAACAGTCCTGCCCATTATGAAGTAGTTGTACCACACAATGGAATGCAGTGTTTGAACCACTCTCAATTTTTTTTAAGGTAAATTGCAGTAGTGTTTGCCATGTTTAATAAAACACAGCTACACTTCGTTTTCCAGCTGGTTGAACTATACAGCATAAACTTGCAGAGGTTTATGGAACGCTAAACCCAGTTTAGCATTTGAGAGGATATTTGGATAGTTCTTTTTTTCTTCTTCTTCTGAGCATGTTTGTTTCTGTTAGTGTTGGCGTCTGCATCTCTCCACTCGCGGGTTAGGGTTAGGGGGTTAGGGGTTTCTTACCCGATGCAGCAAATTCTTTCAGAAACTGCATGAGTGCAAGGTCACTTTCTGGAAAGCATTAACAATGCTTAAAGCTGGAGTCACATTCCCTCCTTCTTTCCTGCCATATGAGGGAGTGTGTGTGTGTGTGTGTGTGTGTGTGTGTGTGTGTGTGTGTGTGTGTGTGTGTGTGTGTGTGTGTGTGCATGTGGAGGTGGCGATGGGGGTTGGGAGAGAACCCAGCCCTTATCATCACCATCGCCTCCTTTACAGTAGGTGTTAAAATACTGTGAAACTTATCTCATCTGATAGGCAAGAAAACAGATTTGTCTCAATGAAGTGGGAAGGAAAAGATGGAGTTGTGTAAATACCATAGGTGACTGAGGAAAAAAGGCACAGGCGTGCTTGCGTATACACACATAAAAGGCCAGTTCTGTTTGCTGCTGTGGCCTTTGGCACCAACCCGACAGGTTTACCCCCCCAACCTCGACTTTGTTCCTTCATCCTGCTTTATCCTTCTCCTTATTTTAAACCTTGAGTATCATATCTGCAGTCAATTTTCTCTGCTTAATTCAATATTAAATATGAAAGTTAGAAATTCACAAAGCTCCATGATTGTGGCGTTTTTGGATAAATCTTTTACTTGCTTGTTATGCAGTATGGACTGCTGAAATTTCTTCTGCTATTTTGTGCCAAATGCAGGTTGATTAGAAACTACTGATAGCTTGTCCAGATGACGGCACTGCCTCTCATGCTGTCGGTGTTGGGTGTATCTTTGGCTCATTATACCTGCCTCTAGGCAAAGGCGATCAATGGGGACTCTGTGTGTGTGTTGTTTTTTTGGCTTCGTCATAACAAGGTAATTTCCTCCCGTTGCAGGGAACAATAATTTAGCGATCTAGGCCTGAATGGGAGGTGCCCCAGTAAACGATCATGACATAGACATGCATACACACCTCTGTCAGCCCCGAGGGCAGACACACGCTCTGCTATTATCTCGTCTCACACACACACTTTGAGAGAAAGAAATGGGGAAAAAGACTGTCATTATCTGCAATTGAGCACAGAAGACAAGAAAGGGAAATCTGTCAAGTGAGATGGCTATTGAGACTGATGGGCATAAATTGTTTAAGAGAAAGTGTTGTGAGCATGAAGTATGAAAATGGCAGGTTTTTTGTGTTTGTTTAGCTTCAAATTTATCTTTTAAAAAAATATGTCGCTGTCCAGTCTGTGGGCTTTTAAGGCCACTGTGGGACAAGAGCAGAATGAGGAATGCGTTACATCAGGTAAAAGTGTCCCCAGACTCTGGGAACAAGTAGCCATCTCTCGGCAGGCCTGTGAAACATTCCTGGGCCGTCTCTCACGTCTGGACAGAGGGATGGAGGGGCGGGAGGCAGGCGGCTCAGAGCTGTGGGCTCCCTTTGTCTCGCCTAGCCTAACCCCACCACGCAAACACAAACAGCGCTCTCACTGCGGCCTGTTCTGCCAACAGGCAGGCGACATGCCAGCTAGGCAGGAGGCAAGTGTGTGACACAGATAGCACTTGTCTACGCGAGATAAACTCGATTCATACGGCGTGGGAATCTCGGTGAAAAAGCAAAGGTGTGTTAGCTGTGCCCACCAAATCCCCACTTTAAAAAAAAATGTTTTTTTGTTTTTTTTTTACCTGCACTCTTAACCGCAGTAAGGCTGTATCACTGGACAAATCGCTCACTAATAAGCTTCTGTACAAGTCAAGTGCCAGCTATTAAATACACTGTTAGCTGAAAGTGCAAATTGACTGCTGCAGATGAATGGCCTGTGGGTAATGTTTGGAAAGTGAGCCAGGAGAGAGACGCTCTGTATCGATGGTATCGATTCGGGCCCTCCTTGAAGGCTGGCGTAAATTTATGTACTGCAGTGTTTTCAGGCATACTTAATGCTGACAGATGAGGATGTTTGTCAAATGGGAAACATAATTGCTGCTATTGATCAGGATCCTTATTTAAAGTGCTGAAAAATGCCAAGGACAAAAGCAATAAAAGATGTGAAACACCATTGCCCTGCAGGTATTTCAAATAATTGTTGTTTCCTGTCTTGTAATGAGCAACTTTTTGTTTGTTTTCAGAAATCTCGGCTACAACAAACTGACTTCCATCAGTCCTGAAGCCTTTGCCAACCTTCCCAACTTGAGAGAGCTGTAAGTAGTCACCTGCAGAGCACTCATGGTTTCTGCTGACAGAGTCTCCTTAAAATCTCCTAAACCCTTTTCAGTACATGTGTTTGGCCCTGTTGGATTGTCACCTGAAGTGTCACCTATTTTTTTTTTAAAAAAATAAAAAAAATAAAAAATCAGTTACTTCATTCTGGCTAACTCCCATCATTGTCGCTCCGCTTCCGAGCAGCATTCTCATATGTGTTCCCTTGAACTAAGTCCAATTGAGAATTAAGTGGTGGTTTTCTATATTAAGCCCTTTCCCCCACCACCTGATACTGTGGCCAACACTGGCCTTGTAAATATTTTATATGGTGAGGAGAGGGCTTGGTTTTGTGTCACTCAGCGCCAGTACACAAGGCACACACACACAGATACAGGAACGTACTGGTGATACACACACTGGTGACATCTTTGGCAGGCCAGCGGGCCAGTCATACGCTCCCGGACATGTGTTTTACTCCCATGTTATTTTCAGTTTTTAAAAGGATGACTTGCCACTTGCTGTGCAGCAGACGTGAAAAGTCCTATCTGTTGATTTATACGTGCTGTGACTGAAATGAGTTATAACAACCATATCTAAATATGTGTAGATATATGTGCACACACACACATACACATATATATATATATATATATATATATATATATATATATATATATATACACACACATATATATATATATAATTGTCAATTTTCAAGGGTGCTCCTTCATCAGCGGTTTGCTTCTCTGACCCTCTTCTCTCTGTGTTTGCTGTGTTTGTAACTTTCAGTCGCCTAGACCACAATGAGCTGACCTCCATACCGGATTTAGGACAGGCTGCATCCAAGATTGTGTCCCTCTACCTGTGAGTATTACTACACTTACTGATTAACATGCCACCAGAAGATTTGTATCCAAAAGAGAGACGTTTCCCTTGTAGCCTGTGTGTGAGGTGCCCCTGTGTGTTCACAGCTGCAACACACACACATGCCCAGACTCACAAACAGTGACAACAACAAAGAGAGTTAAACGTTAGAGAGTGCGGTCACACTCACGTCTGAAAGGGCGCAGCAAATATTGCTCTTTTAGTAATTTTAACAGATTGATGAAGCCAGCCATGCCTATGTATCCCATGTCTGCAGAGGGCTTCTGTTACTGTATTCTTAGGTCAGTTGCCTCACTGGCGTGCTTTTAAATAGTCTGTCGACATATGTTGAGAAAGAATAGGCCTTTGCATCTCATAAGTAATGTTGAATTCATGTGAAGGTAGCCACAAATGTGACTCGACTGCATTTAAATTAGCTGGTGTCAGTACGAATTTCTGTCTTCATGGATTAGCATGTGGTGGAGTGAGCGACCAGTCCTTTTACCTTTCTATGTGGGCTTGTCTGCAGTGAGTGGTGCAGGTTGTTTGGAGTGTCAGCTCGTATATAGTTCTAAGTCGTTGCTCCCAGTTGTGAAATTGTGCCGGGGGGGGCTACTGCCTATGCTGGCATCTTGCTGCATATTTACAGCCGTATTTGGAAAGGGCGTGGGTGCGCTTGTGTTTGTCACAAGCGTGGGCTCAGCGGTGTCTTTTTTTTTTTTTTGCAATGGAAGGAAATTGATGAAGTGGGGGTAATTCGGTAACTTTATTCATGCTGCTAAAAGATGGCGAAAGCAGTGATGAGGCAAGGCCACAGAAATATGTGGTCTTTTTATTTTTTTTATTTTTAATGTTGTTCATAATAAGATAAAGTTAATGCAATGCAAAGTAATAGAAGGAAATAACAGAGTTCTGACACCTTGTTTTCTCAGGATGTTACCTAAAGCAACTCGTAATGCAAGAGACAAAGGTTCTTACAAAACAGGTGTAAACTTCAACAAAGGTAGTGATTAGTCACATGGCCACAAAGTGCAACAGTTTCCCTGAACGTTTGTTAACAAATAGAAATAATCAATATTCTGAGGATGTTTCGCTGAGCAGCGGTGGCCTCTCTGCACATGCTCCACACATGTGCAGAGCATGTGACGAATGCAGCGCCTAGCCCCTCAGCTCAGGGTACGGGGGCGGGGCTTGCCAAAAGGGGTTCGATAACAGCAAGGAAAAATATCCCATTGTTGTCCTAAATTGCTTGTGTTTGAGTTAATGCAAAATTATATATACGTATACAATAACAGTAATGGAACCAACAAAACGAGCTGAACTACGTAATTCACTGTGCAAATATAAATGTAGCTGCAGTGCACTGCTTCCCGACACCTCCGATTGGGGTCAACAAGGCAAATAAATGTGGGTAGTGATGCTGGTCTGAGAATGGATATGGCAGCGTTGTGGTTATTGCGGTATCCACAAACATTCTCACAACTCGCTCAGCCTGAAACGAGCAAGTTAATCGGCCATCGTCGAGTGCTAACCATTAGCTTCACTCTGTATTTTCTTTCACACTTTGCTGGCATCCAGGCGGGCTGCATGGTAGTAAAGTACACAGCTGCTGGTTCCTATTACATTGGTCATCGACATATCAGATTCAGCGGGGATCTTTGTGGGAGTCACACGTCCGCCTCTCCCTGTGTGTCATCTGCCTGCTTCTCAGAATTTATCATGATGCACTGATGTGGTCAGAATATTACTGTAAGCTGTGGACAGTTGGTAAGGGAAGCATCTGTGGTTTGATTATTCAACTCTAACAGATGTCTGTTGACGTGTATCAGAAGTTTGACCTTCTGTTATTGTGTGTCATGGTTTGTTTGTTTGTTTGTTTGTATCTTTAAGTTTTAGCACAGTCTCATGTTCACTCTGCCTCTGATATAAAACAGACTGGAGCAAGTTCACCTTTACTTGCACAAACTGTGTCCAGTCGCAGGCCCTGCAAATGATTGGGGTGTCTTTTTTTGGGTCTGACTTGCAGCCTGTTGCTAGGGGAAAGGCCAGTAGTGCTGATGGGAGTGGAGGCTGGTGGGAGGGTCAGATTTTTACTAAGCCACGCAGCTGAAGTGAAGGCCCACTGAAGCACTTGCAGCTGCAGCTGTCAGTCACATAGCTTACAGTAAAATGGGTGAGGGTAGGCAGGGGAGGAAGGATGAGAAATCAGGGAGGGAGTAATAGATCGTAGTATCAGAGCAGGATGACACCATCGTATGTCGAAAGAGGAATGGTTAAAGGAGAAGTAGTGGATGAGGCAGCAGGAAGGGTACAGAAAAGAAAGGAAAAAGGAAGTGAGCGGTGATCTCGGGTTCAGTGTCATTCCCAAAAGTAAATCCAATGTGCTTTAACACACCAACCACTGAGTCCTCTGCAGTGTGTGTGTGTGTTCGCACGCATGCACACTGGCAGACGCAGCAGCTCGGGCTGCTGGGCGGTGTTCCCGTGCCGTTGGTTGGAGATCATCCGGAATGTAGTCTGACTAGAAGTTTGTGTGAGACAGCGGCTTGCATAAACATACCCATATGGAAAAGATATATATAAATCTTATAAAGTTTGTATCTGTCTTGTGTGAAACTTGTATGAAAAGCATATAAGAGTGAAAACAGATATAAGATCCCTTGAAAAATTATATAATGAAACTTGTATGTTTTGGATACTTACTAAAACAATGTATGAAAGTAATGAGAAAGTGGCCACTTTCATGAGTAAATCATGTAAGCCTTATATGATTTACTCATGAAAGTGGCCACTTTCATGAGTAATCACATATAAGTTTTTACTATTTCTTTTCCATATGGGTACAAACACCCAGGGAAGCAAATGGACAGAGAATCTGTCTTCAGCCGCTCATCAAACAGTAAACTCTCCAAAAGCCCAAGAGCATTTTATATGTGGTTGCTACTGACTGACAGGCTGACTCCCTCCGAGTCTTCTAGTCTATGACTTGTTGCAGACAAGGTATGCAGTCATGAATAAAAGGATCTATCCAGGTGTCTTGACACAGAACCTGAAATAAATGGTGAGCTCCTAGTAGGGCTGGGCGATATATCGAGTTTTTTTTTTTTAAAAAAAATCGATATATTTTCATACGAGATATAAGATGTGACAATATCATTTATATCGATATAGTATATGTTACGTTATAATTATACTTGTGGAGCCGCAAGTTTGCCTCTTTTTCGTCCACTTTTGTCTCTACGCAACGTTACTCGGCCTCGCCTCTCCTTCACTGAACACAACTCCCCCTCCCCCATAGCTTCACCTGCAGGCAACGACAAGATGAACACGGCAAATCTCCGTTAACGAGTTACCGCGGATCGCCCCGTGCGTGGGGCCGGACGGCGCCAACGTGTTAGCGAGCTAACCGCGCTAACAAGGTAACCGTGCTAACGACCTAAAATCCTTTCATTTTCTCAAAAATCGACAGTGCGCCTTATGTATGAATTCTGGTAGTGCTTACTGACCGCGAACCGATTTTATGTGGTACACGGCGCTCAGCAATCTGTCAAAAAATGTTTTAGTACGACTTTGCACCGCTTGATGGATTGTCGGAGCATTATGGCTACCGTAGTCTGGAGCCTCGCGGAAAGATACGTACTGTGCTTCAACGTAATATTACAGTATTGTGTGTGTATAAGGGCCATAAATGGCACCTGTTAAGAGACATGGTTACAAAGGCTACGTCCACACGTACCCGGGTATTTTTGAAAACGGAGATTTTTCTATGCATTTGCACCTTTTGTCCATATGTAAACGGCGTTTTCGGTCACTGAAAACGGAGATTTTTAAAAACGCCTGCCAGGGTGGATATTTTCGAAAACTCTGTTTTTGCATTTACGTGTGGACGAGGAAAACGGAGAAAACGCAGCGTCAAAGGTGTGCGCCACGTTATTGTTTCGGTGAAATGAATTTCTACAATGGGGGAGACTGTTACTGTTAATTTTACTCTCTGCAGTGCTTAAATGCTTACACATACACACACAGTTACTGTCCCTCCACACATAGGACTCGGTTCTGCTTCTATGCGCCATCTTTGTTTACTATCTCCCACCGAGGCTTCTAGACTTCTGATTGGCCAGCACAGTTAGGAATATATCGCCACCTGTTGCTTTGGCATGTTCCTAGCAGCGTTTTCCTTCATTTTTGCGTTTACGTGTGGACGGGATTATTTTTTAAAACAAAAACGGAAAATCTCCGTTTTCAAAAATACCCGTGTACGTGTGGACGTAGCTAAAGAGGATTTCAAACTCAAGGCTGTCAGTCACGCAGTAGAACTTGGGAACAGAGCAGCTGTGAAATCTGTCTGTCTTTGTTATTATGCTCATCGTCTTTTAGTTTACATTTTGACTGCACAATTGTGAGCTTTTTGTTATGCACAAAAACAACATTGTTTTCTTTTATTTATGGAGCATTATTATTTAATAAATGCTGATAATTTATTTTTGAGTAATTTCTTCATGTACATCTACGCTGTATGTTAATAAAAGTGCCTGTGTGACATCTGGGACACAGCTTTGACTAAGAACTCTCTTTTTGTTCTTACCTTATGGCTTTAAAAAAAAAAAATCGAGATATATATCGTATATCGCCATCCAGCTAAAAAATATCGCGATATGATTTTGGGTCATATCATCCAGCCCTAGCTCCTAGGATTTTTGGCATTATAAATTTCTGCCAAATGAAGAGCAATAATTGCAAAAATGAACACTTGTGGGTTTTTTTTTGTACATTCATTATTCACCTTCACTGGAAGGTGAAGAACGAAACTGCTGACTGATTCATGTGGGTGTGCAATATACAAAATGAAAAACAAGTACATCAGCCTGGCTTCTACGGAAATAATAGGAATGCTAAAAAGAGACGAGTGGGCAGGTGAGTTGCTTTTGTTCTCAATGTTTTGTTTGATTGAGAAATGACTCAGACTCAATTTTTTGGCCTTTTTTGTGCCTCTTGTAGCACTCTCCCTTTGGTGCTTTCATCCTTTCCGTACATGTCTGCGAGGTCTGTTTTTTGCTGCACTTTTTGATCGGGTACAGACAAGTGTCGAAACTTGTGGTCACTTTCAATTTGATTAGATGTCCATCAATCATCACATTAAAGACATGAATTACTATTTAGTCATCTGAGCATGTCAAACTTTCTGTTAAATCATCCAAAGGCCATATGCCAGGCACCCACAGTTCCACAATACAGTTGGCGAGCCTGCTGATGTCCTGCAGGCTCCCAGAAAGCCACAGCAGGATGACAAGCAAAACAGTAGCAAGTAAATGTTTTAAAATCAGAGTGTCAAAGCGACAGCAGAGCAGCACAAACTTTCCTATTGTGCTCATCGCCTGCTTCAGAGGGGCTCTTTAACACAGCTTGGGATAGAATATGTATGGCCCACTGGATGATCTGATTTTCAAATAATTCTCCCTTTGTCCTGACAGTGGACTTCAAACGGAAAGAGACGGGCCAAACAATCGACTTCAGAGATGGCACTGGAAGCAGGAGAATGGGCACGCTAGTGTATCCCCCCCACAAATGCACTTTCCATACATCAAAAGACGTGTCAAAATGAGCCGGGCCCATGATAATCAGATGGTCGATGGGGCAGGGTAATGAAATTTGGAATTAAGTGGAATCAAAGCGAATAAGGAACTCCCGGACATCAAAGGGACCACGGGTGAACCGAGCTCCTCTTTATCAGAAATGTCACTAGCCGTATGATAATCAGTTTTCATAATCGCTACTATTGTATGTGCAGACTTCAAACACGATGAGCGCCGAGGCTTTATCCGTCTCTCACACGGTGCAGCTGGGCTCTGGCTGTGGGAGGGGAAAGTTTGATTGGAGTGGAGGAAGAACATGGGGGGGGGGGGGGTTCAGCCTCTCCCACCAGTTTGAGACTGATCTGTTTTTCCACAGCAAAGGTCACCAGCTGTTGACCTCGCCTCACCCCATAATCCCCCCTCATTTTCTCCTCACCCCTTTGCTTCCTTCCTTCTTTCTTTCCGTCCCTTTCTTGCTCTTGTTGCTCACTGTTGCCACTGTCTGTTGCTCTGGCCCATGTGTGCGTTTGTTATTTGTGTTGTGTGTTTGCGCATGTGTGCTCATCCTTAACCATTTCTGCCACTGTTTATTCAGGTGGGCCACTGTGGTTTGAACCCTCCTACATCCCATACACCAATAAATGACTCTGTGTGTGTGTGTGTGTGTGTGTGTGTTCATCTGCTGGCTGCAGGCTAGAAAAAGAGGAGGGATTGACCTTGTTTTGATGAGTTTGACTGGTAGAGCACCTGCCACCTCACACTTTCTGTGAAGCACACACACGCACTGCCCTTTTAAATATAACACTATCAAACTCTTAAAAGGTCAAGTGCATTGATTTAAAGATGCTGCACGTGATTTGGTTAAAATCTCTCTGTCCCTGATGTTTGATAAGTAATAAGCTGCCTAACTTCCAAGAAGACCGTGACCTTTTATTAACCGAATTGGTTCGACATGGTGATAGTGTGTATTATCAGATTTGGAAAGAATCTACAGTAAATCTGAATGAGTCAGGCCATGTGACAGTACTCTTAGGTTTGGATCATAGACTGTGTTTAAAAGCCACTGTGGATTTTTGAAAGATTAACCTTAGCGTTATGAAGAATGTGATGTGAAAGAACCCTATTTTAGACCAGAAGGTGCAATGCTAAGCTATCAGCTACTGTCAGCTAGTGTGAAGCCTTAAGATGAGTGGGGTTTTGTTCTTGTTGTTTTTCATTGCTAGTTTGCTGTTTTGAAACAATTTTAAATAAAATTGAATTGAATTGAATTGAATACATAAGATGTGCTCCTTTCTGAAAAACCGTTTTGTTTAATTGTGGCCATTCTAACTTAATATTTCATTCATTATTTCCTGGAACGAGTGACTTAGCCTAACAACTTATCGGGAAAGTCTTGCCCCCTCCCCGATCAGACGATTGGCTTCATTTTTCAGACCTATATCCATGCTGCCTATCGCTGTACCTTCAGGGTTCGTACGGGTGCTTGAATTTGACCCTGAAAAAGGCGTATGAACCCTGTACCTTACAACAGGTTACATCGTCTACCAGAGAATTACATTAAGATGCTCCAAAAAGCACCAACATCCAGTACTGTGACTGGAATTAGGAGAGATGCAGCTTTACAGACAGTACCTGAGTGAGTAATAAAAAGTGAAGAAGGGGAATTAGCTTCCAGCTATATTAATTTCATGATAGACGTTCAGCGATTAACATTATGATGCAGCAGGACTACTTTTGGAGCCATGAGAGGAACTGTAGTTTTGTGGCACTCCAGACAGCTTTGTTTAAATTCAAGAGAAAAAAGAAGTTGGTGTCATTTGCTGGAAAAAGGCTCTTGGGAAGTTGTGATTAACTAGTTAGAAGCATCAAATGGTTTTGCCTTACAAGGTGATGTCAAACACATTGCTTGTGAAAGCTAAAAAAAAAAATGCCTTCGTCATGTAGCAAAGATTTCCCTTGAGTGGTACATGTCAGATGATGAAGTGGCAGTTTGCTTATTGCTCTGCCTTTTTGTGTTACTCTGTCGTGTTTCCTATCTTTTTAAATGTTTTGTTTTAGTTTTGTAAAAACAAAATTTAATTGTTGGGCAATGGATGTGGTACTAAATGGATCCCCTGACCCTAGTTAGCACCTAGTCATGTGTCAAACGTGTCATCCAGCAAAAGCTTTCATGTACACTCAGATTACACAGACCTTCAGTCTCCAGACACACACACCACTTTGGTTGCAACACGGACAAATGTCAAATATCACACTCCATCAGTCTATCTCACTCTTTATTATATCACTGTCTTTCTCAACCTCTCTGTGTGGAACACATCTGCTCCACAAAATAAAGAGCACAGATGTGGAGGAGGTCAGAATAGGGTAAAGAGAGTCACCCTCATTTCTGAATAAGAGCTCTAAACAGGACAGCCTGAGAGGAAATTCAGTCTCCTCTCAGGCTTCTGGCTAAACCAGGCTAGCACCCACTGACAAAGTTCAGCAGAGATCGAGGTTTCCTTGTGTGAAAACTCCCTGGGTTCATTAGGACCTTTAAAGTAACTCCTCTCCCCATTTCACAACACACCAAGATCTTCCTTCAAGTGGCTCTGGTTCATCACTGAGGCCCCATCCATCTGACAGATTTTGTGGCTGTTTTTTTTGTCAATGGGAGTTGTTTAAAGAAGACCAGCCTCTGTTTGGAAGCACTTAAAGTACTACATTTTGTGGTGGATGAAGACCACTTTGTTCTGTGTGTTCTCATTCTCTCACTCTCTCTTCCTGAATGGGCTTACAGAAGCCAGTGGGATTGGAGTGGCTTCCCTGATGGGAAGAGTACACAAAGTTTAGGTAACAGTGAGGACCACACCTTATGTCTTCTGTTTGTGTTCTTTATTTTTCAGACATCATAATAAGATTCGCAGTATTGATGGCAGGCGGACTGGGGAGCTGCTTTCTGTGGAAACCCTGGACCTGAGCAATAATGACATTACTGAGCTGCGAGGACAGTGCTTCCCTGCAGGCCTCCATATCCGAGATCTGTAAGTAGCATCTCGGAGGATTCCTGTGGCACGTCATGCACCAGCTATTTAATTAAAGCAAAATTAAATAAATTATTAAAGATAAATATGTTATTTATTATATGAGGAAACTTTAGTTCTGTAACTAATATTAAGTGATGTTAATGGACATGCACATGCAAAATAACATGTTTTCCAAATATAAGATTTCTAACAAACCTCACTGTGGCTTCCCTTTGTTTAGGTACCTCAGTAACAACAAGATCAATGTGTTGGAGCTCGGAGCTCTGGACCATTTGGGCGAAACCCTACAGGTTCTAAGACTGAGCCGAAACCGCATCAGCCAGATCCCCGTGAAAGCCTTCCAGCTCCCGAGGCTCACCCAGCTGTGAGTGCCACTGGATTTGATCAGTTTTAACAATGTAGGCTAGTGTGCTGACAAGCTTGAGCTTTGATCTGTCAAAACAGTTCACCCTGTAAAAACATTACGCTGTTGTCATATCATATTTAGGCTGAAAACTGAGCGCGTTTCCCAATTGTAGTGTTTGGAAACTACACAGAGATGAGCCTTTTCCCTGAGAAGGAGCTTCTAGTGTCTGCTGATTAAACTGTGTGTATGTTTAACATTTAGAGTGCTGTTAGTGTGAGCTGTACCACTAGGGATGGATAAGACCTGACTAGGTAAACACCAGAGCCATATTATTGGTGATTTATTGCCTTCTTCCATATCCCCCAAAGTGGTTAGTTTAGTCCCCACACCATGCTCCTTTATCTTCGTCAAACTTCCCTCTAGCATAACGGTGAGGTAGACCCATTTGTAGCTCAACGCCTCCATTCTGGAGAGCAAAGGGACTCGCGTAATGGGAGTCTCTCTCCATTGTGGCTCCAGTAGTTTCCCCAGGTGCCTTTTGTTGGACATGGGGCCCCAGTGACACTGTATCACCACATGCTAGAGGTGATGCACATGAGACACAAAAGAAGCTTTGTGAATGTTTATCTTTGAAAAAGCTGAAGGCTTTTACAGCCTACGCACGCACGCACGCACACACACACGCACACAGCGGCTGTACAGATTCATTATTACATCCACAGGCACCTCAGGCTTTTTATACAAAGAGAAAATGAGTAAAGTTTTTAATCATCTCACTCTGTCTTAATTCAAGGGGTAATAACACATGTAGTGTACAACCCTGGCCCCATACCACCACCAATGCTTGATAAATGCCTTTGCTGAATAAGGGCAAAACAATGGGAAGATGTTTTTTCTGCTGCTTCTCTTTAAAATGGTCTTCTGTTTACAGTCATCTGTTTTGTCCTACCACCTTTCAGTGAGCTGAACAGGAACCGTATACGCCAAGTGGAGGGTCTAACCTTCCAGGGTTTATCCAGCCTGGAGGTGCTCAAACTACAAAGGAACAGCATCAGCAAACTGACTGACGGAGCCTTCTTTGACCTGGCTAAGATGAAAGTCCTGTACGTACTAAACATCACCTTTAATAATACCAAAGAGAATCATTTATTTAAAACTATTATCCGACTGGTTTTGTTTTACTTTCACAAGTTCTCCTGCGCAGCAGAGGACAAATCCGAATAGTTGAAAAAAAAAAATCTAATTTAAAGAATTTGGGTGCTGCAGTTAGTTTGGAGCGAGCACTATCTGATTGGCTAATCCTATTTGCACTCATTTACTGCCATTACAGGAATACTCACTGACTAAAAAAGATCTTTTTGTACCCTTACTGGAACTTTCTCACAATTACACTTTTCCCCCCTCCACCCAGAACTTTTACATAATCACTTAAATTACACGCAAAATAACAGAGTAATGCTCACAAATTGCATTGTAATTTATGTCACAGCAATGTGGTGAAATGTTGTGAGATCAACAGATTCTCACTGCAGTATCTCTGTGTCATGCAGGCACCTGGACTACAACAGCCTGACGGAGGTGAACAGTGGCTCGCTTTACGGACTGACTTCCCTGCAGCAGCTGTTCCTCAGTAACAACTCCATAGCACGCATCAATCCTGATGGGTGGAAGTTCTGCCAGAAGCTAAGGGAGCTGTAAGTACCAGCATTCAAATTAGCCCGAACGCAAACTCTCTTGCCAGATGTACCGCTAAAACGTTTCACCGGAGAGTGGTTAAATATCTAAAAAACCCAGCTTGGTAACGACAAAAAGCGTATATATCAGTGCAGTTTGCATTTTTTAAAATAAAGGTTTAAATGTTAGCTCTTTAAGTTTCCACTAACACTAAATGTGGATTCTTAAAGCCTCGAGAACCCAACTCTTTTGACCTGCCACCCATATCATCATCACCATCTCCCTTTCAGGGTTAAACAACATTTTGTTTTAACACTCAGTACGCTTACACTATTCTCAGGATTAAGCCTGTTTATCCCATAATTAGAGCTGGGCTCAACAGCACTCGAGCGCTTCGACATGAGTTTTTGTGCTCCGTGTGTAAACCTGCGGCAAACCGGCGTGTAAATCCTCCGCTGAATGTTGTGGTAATTACACTGAAGGATCACCTTCACTGCCTTTGTCTGCCGAGTTATTATCTGAGAGTCTTTCCTGCACTGTTGACACGACTGTCGTAATGCCGCTTTAAAGTGCTTCGCTCAGCTGAGGCGTTGCTAACTACGAGGTAGCCGGGGCTATCTGTGGCGCCTATGTTTGTTTATGTGTAACAGTCAGAATGGATAAAGTGGTAGATGGTGATCGCGCTAGTTTGCTCTGCGTATCTCAGCGCCGCTTCCTGTACGCTCCCAGCACACGCTTCTCCCAGCACCGCACCTTTCCACCAGTTATATGATTTTATTATCTGCGTTTTGATGACCCTCACGGCTGATAGAAGTGAGTGACTCGTCTTTATGAGAAGCCTTGTTATTGCATTCCCGATTCGCCGGGCTGAACTGGTCATCAGGGAGAATCTCTGCACACATGACTAGTCAAGCAAACCTGAGACAGACAGAGAGGGCAATAAAATGCACAATACTGCCTTTGAGCATTGTTTGAAAGATACCATTATAAGATTTATTATCAGTGGTAATCAGGATTTGCCATAAAAACCACGAAAAGAAGAAACATTCTTAGAAGTCTCTTCAAGCTGTAGTTTCATTTCATTTCTTTTCTTTTTTTTCTTTTCTTTTTAAGATTGCAAGTAAACCATCTCTCTGAATTCCTAAAACAGGGGAAATCCCTTGGAAACCCACGCAGTGTCGACACCCCATTAGTATGTTCCTCAGGCCTTTTAATAAAAAAGAAAAGATTTAGAGGCTGGATGTGAATATGAGTAACATTTTGAGAGTTCCAGGACACGAGTAGCAGTTTATTCCCCTGGGGTTTACCACACGCTTAAGTAGTCTTATAAACGGAGGTTGTAGACATGCTGAGTCCCAACCCAGAATTTCTTTTCTTTCCTGTCAGACGATGCGAAGCTCATTTAAGCTCCGACTTCTGCTAAATCCATTCTCCGTTAACATCATGCGGTGTGGAAAACCGTACAATGGAAAAACGCATCATAAACTGGCAAATGGTCATCGAATGGGCTTTGAAACTGAAGTATAATGATGTTGCGAGCGGTCTCAGTGGTCTGCCAACCTTCCAGACCTCACACAGAATATTTCTCTCTGTCTGTTCTGTTTTTTTTCCTCACTTTCTCTCTGTGTCTCTCCTCTTCTTCTGTCTCTGTTTCTTTCTCTCTCCAGGAATTTGTCTTACAACAACTTAACTCGTCTGGATGAAGGGAGTCTGGCAGTGCTCGGGGATCTCCACACCCTCCGGCTGGGCCACAACTCTATCAGCCACATCAACGAGGGAGCCTTCAGAGGCCTCAAGGCTTTACGCATCCTGTAAGTACACCAGCCCACCCCCAACCACCATTACCAAGCCCCAAACAGACCCCTAACTCACTCATTATGCCCCTGCTGACCGTAAGGTTAAGACGTGCCACTTGGGAGCAGTGAAAATTGAGATGCTTAATTTTGGTTTTTGCCTGGGTGACATTTGATAGTTAGTCTCATGAAGTCCCTTCGTTTGACATAGGAAAGAGGAAGCTGTTGGCTTTCAGTGAGGGTTTACTGTCATTTGTATTCATGTCTTTTACAAGGTGTCTATTGTCATGGTTTCTGTAGCAACTTCTTACTTTTTTAGTGCCTTTTTTCACTTTGTTTCTTCAGTTTTGTCTGGGGCGTTTGTTTTGTCTCCAAACACCCAGCAATCTTGGATCTAAAAGGGTTCTGTGTCACTCGGCTCCCTTGAGATCCTTCCTGGCTTTTTTGAAGCCATGAATGAAGACAGAGGAATTTTTTTTTTCCTTTCCCTGATCCACCATGTGCACAAAAAGCCCAAAGAAAGAAAAGGGGAGAACAACAGGGAGAAAGCCGGTGGATAAATCCAGCAGAAAGACTTGGGGGTCTTGGTCCCTAACCAAGGTCTTCTTGGCTGAGCTGTTCACAAGAGAGCCAGAGAGGAGAGTAATACCAGAGCTTGCTAGAAAGGCTCTCTGACAGCAGGGTCAGAAGCCAAGGCACATAAGGCTTCTCCCTCTGCTGGCACGCTGGATGCCAGATAACTAGCTACAGAGGGTGGAACAGGGAGCTTTCACTGCCATATCTCAGCCCTTCTCATGTTTTTCTTTCTTGTCTTTAATTAACCGCTTTGTTTCATTTGGCTGCACACTTTCAAAGCCCTCTTAATGCCCATTTCTTCCCCTCTGTTATTCTAAGTGTGTTCTGTCATCTCCTAACGATATCCCACAATACATATAATCTCTGTCTTAATTTTGGAATTTTTTCCTCCTCTGTTGTACTCCTTCTGCTCGGTGTCTTTGAGGCAGGCCTAATCTAATCAGCAGTGGGGAGGACGTGCATAGGCTGGGCCCTGAAAAGGAGTCGGGGGAGCTTTAATTGGGCCGGAGTGGCTGGTTGCGCTGGCATGGGGCTGGAGTCTGAAACGGGGTGTGAAAGCTCCAAACAAGCCAGCCTGCCCTCTAATTCGGCCACGGGGGTCGTTGGCTCATCGGGGCCCCCCTCTCCGTGCCCCCATCTCTCCCTCACTCTCTCTCGCTCGCTCCTCTACTCTGCAGCCCCCGCCGCTGCCCTTGCTTTAACAAGGCAATAGCCTTTAACATCCACCCAGCCAGAAAGAGTAGGAAATTGGCAGCTCCAGTCCAGTCAAACAGACACAGTCGTCAGCGCAAAGTGAAAAGAACCAAAAGGGGATAAGAGATGCTTGGAAAGCAAATGGGAGGAGGAGTGGAGGTGGCTATTGTGGTGGGGGCGGAGGGGTGGGGCTGACCATTAACCCCGAAGGCCCTTTCTCAAGTTTGAGGAAAGTCTCTTTTTTTCTTTTTTCTTTTTTTTAATGGCTTGGAGAAGTTCTCAGACTCTGCCGCTTGTTCTTTTTGATCACCATGCAGCAGGGCGGAGCGGTGGCCCCTCTGCAGCTATGACTTCACTGAAAGAGGTAGCTCTCAAGCAGAAGCATTCAGCAAGTGTTCGGAAACCCCCAACTTTCGTTCACTCAATCTCTTCTGTCTTTGTCTGGCCATGACTAAGCTTGGCTGCTAACCCCGTCGGCACTCTTGGCTGCACCGTACCTGCCAGCATTGGACTTGCAGTCCGAACCGTCTGGCTTCTGGCATTGTGTTCTTGCCAGTCCCTCTATGCCATCATGAATTATACATGTTTCCCTGCGCTGGGGTTTGCCTCAACACACCAGCGCACATGCACACGTATTCACACGCACACTCCTTCTCCACCCCTCTAAGGAAAGAATGTGCTTGGTTGGCAAAGCAGAGCGGGAGAGGGGCTCTTTAAGCCAGGTGCAGCGGGGGCGAAGGGGGTAACCCGTGACTTCCAAGAGCAGCTTCTGCCAGGGCTGTGAAACGCTTCAGCGCTGGCAGGCCCAATCCCTGTTCCTCTCCTCAACCGCCTTCCGCCGTTCTTATCCTCCTCTTTTCTCTCATTCTCCACAGGGAGCTGGACCATAACGACATCTCAGGCACAATAGAGGACACCAACGGGGCCTTCTCTGGATTGGACAGCCTCATCAAGCTGTGAGTGTCTCCCCTCCTTTTCATCCCTCAGCCCTGGCCTGCCACTGTCTCTCTGCTCTCTTCAGAAAACAAAAATAGAGAAAGCGAAGGGAGCCGCCTCCTTTTCTTGCATCCCAAAGCCACTCCAGTTTAAGTTTGTTTAGAACTTTGAGACACTATCACGACCCCACACTTTACATGCTCACACTGAGCAACAATTTAAAGGTCCCCTCTTTATTTAGTTTATTATTTTTTTTTCCTCCTTATCCTACAGAGGCCACTTTCTCTTCAGTTCATTCTAGCGTTCATCTTGTGATTTGATTGTAAGCTTTATGGGCAAATTGGGTTCTCTTTGCTGATAATGGCTGGAAAAACGAGTCATGTTTTTAATTACTCATCAGTGCTTTCAAACGCCTTGTATAAAGTTCAATATCAAAAGTTAGTAAGCTTAGAAATTACAGAGGCGTGAAGTTTCTGGCAATGAGCAGCAATCATCAACCCACAGGATGAAAAGATGATGTCCAGCCAAGATGGTTCCCAGTGTGAGCACCGCTGAAAGAAAGAATGAGAGAAAGAGGGGCGAGAAAGGGCTTTTCTTTGAGCTGGCAGGGGTTCGCTGCCCAATAGGCAAAGGACTATTTCTCCTCCATAGCCGCACTCCCTCTCATCCCCTCATTCCCAGTCTCTGTTGTTAAGAGCTGAGAGAGGGTGAAATTGAGGGCCGCATTCAGTCATCAAACATCAAACGCCTCATGAGCCCCGCCCTCTGACCCTGCCCCCTTTTGTCACGGCGTTGTCGGAAGCTGCCTGATGCATCCCAACGCTGGCAAAGCGAGCCATGGGAAAAACAAGAGAGAGAATCTTACATCAAAGTGTCCATAACACACACAGAGTTCCCATTTTAAAACTGTTTTTAAAAAGCAGCGTGGGAATGCCGCCACATGGGATGGAAGTGGATCTTACAGTTCAAAAGATGATTTTTGGATTTGATTCAGTTACAAGTGCATGTGACAGCTTCATTGAATTCCTTCAAAAACAAAAAAATTATACCGTTATCTGTGTGACAAGGCTGCCATTTGTTTGTGTGTACATGTGGACGAGTTTGAACACTGGGCTCTTCTTTGTGAGCCAGCCAGCCGTGTCTCCTCTTCCTGCAATCCAAAGGCTACAACGGGTATGAGGAGGTGGCAGTGGCGGGATGAAGGAAGGGGATTAAGACCCCAAATCAGAGCAGCTAGAATTTGGGCTTGACAAACACTGAAATGATTACACGTATGTCCTGTTCGCGGGGGGGGGGGGCTTTTAGATTCTAATAAAGATAAAAGTGGTCTTTGAAGAGCAGCACAGAGCCCAGGTGCCCCCGCCCACCTCCACAACCCTGTTCAATCCCCTTTACCCTTCCTCTTGGCTAATCTCCACACAGTTCAGATTTCCAATACCCCCCCCCCACCAATCTTATCAGATTCAAACTGGCTAATTGTGCTTCTCTCTCTGTTTTGTTCTCTCTTCTCATCCCCTTCCCCCAAAATGTTCCCTCCTCCCTCTTCCTCTCCCCCCTTCTTCATCTATTGACACCCCTCGTGTTTGGAAACGGCAGGACTCTGTTTGGAAACAAGATCAAATCCGTGGCCAAGAAGGCCTTCTCTGGCTTGGATACCCTGGAACACCTGTGAGTATCCCAGGAGAGAGAGCGGAAGAGGGGAAAGAGGGGGTGGAGTGTAAGGGGGTGTGGGTTTTGTAAAAGTAGTTGGCAGGGGGAGGCTGCTAGCGTCGTGGTGACAGAGAATGATATCTGTGTGGGAAACACTAATCTGTTCACACTTGATGAAACAGTATTTAATATTTCAACAGGAACTTGGGGGAGAACGCTATTCGCTCCATTCAGCCCGACGCCTTCACTAAGATGAGGAACCTCAAAAGCCTGTGAGTTTAACACGGATCTTTCTGGTTCTGAGTGTGCTTACAGAACCTGCCTGCAGCAACACACTCACAAATACAGAAAAGGGTACAGTGCACGTGACATATGCTTGTCTTTTCTCTCTCCTCCAGTCTCATTCAAAGCAACAGCTTGCTGTGTGACTGCCAGCTCCACTGGTTGCCCGACTGGTTGGTGGCACGTGGTTTGCAGGTCGGTATCAATGCCACCTGCGCACACCCGGAAAGTCTGAAGGGAAAGAGCGTCTTTGAGGTTCCGCCCAGCAGCTTTGTGTGTGGTGAGTGTGTGTGTGTTCTCTGGTTACATGGCTGTGTCATTGCTTTGTGATGAGTAGGAGGCGTTCAAGGCACAGATGGGCCACATACATGGGCTCCGCTGTCCTGTTATTGACACATTTGCATGTATGTGGGTAGTGTTTTTGTTTAGTTCTGCGATAACTCTCCAGCAACATGATGTCAGTTTTTATTTTCCCTTTTTACATTCAGACACCTGCTGAGCAACGCTTGTGATAATATCCTCACGCTTTTTAAACACACTTTATTTCACCCGCTGCCTTTTTTAGACGACCTCCCCAAGCCTCAGATCACCGTACAGCCAGAAACCACAATGACAGTCCTCGGCAGTGACGTTCGTCTCACCTGTACAGCTGCCAGCAGCAGCTCCTCCCCCATGACCTTTGCCTGGCGCAAGGACCAGGAGCTCCTTCGTAACGCTGAGATGGAGAACTACGCCCATGTGCGTGCTCACCACCAGGCCGCGACACCAGATCTGCCAGGCGCAGGAGGAGGAGGCGTGATGGAGTACACTACGATTCTCCACCTGCGCCGCGTCACTTTTGCCCACGAGGGTCGTTACCAGTGCATCATCACCAACCACTTTGGCTCCACCTACTCGAGCAAGGCCAGACTCATCGTCAACGGTATGTTACGTTGTTAATAGCTTCTTTGGGTCACTTTTATTCATTTACTAAAACAGACGAATTGTTTCAGCTGTTTATATTATTCAACTGAATTTCAAAATTATAGGGCCCACAGTGAGTTCGTCTTTTGCTACAATAAAGTCCCCTTCCTCTCTCTCACTCTCTCTAAGCGTCCTCTCTCCTAGGCTGATATTTGGAACAAATTGATTTAGCTGCATGTCATTGCTGACAGGCTTGATCTATTCTGCGCTCTGGCAGGGAACCAAACTCTGAATAAATACTGTCCAACTGCAGAAAAGTAGTGTGAAAAAGCCTCCATCAGACCTCAGGCTTCTTCTTAACCCTTGCTGTAGCCAAGTGTTCGCTCACAGCAGATCCTGTCAAACTGAATTTAGCATTTTGGCAGTTATTTACCTGGTTGTTGCTTTGGCTTACTCATGTATAAATAAAGGTTTTCTGCTTTTCTAACTGAAAGTTTCTTGATTTGAATGTCAGCAGCAGCTGGGAAAATGAATGAGCAGCTCTGTAATCCTTTACAACTGCTGTTGCAGTTCTACATCCTGCTCGGGTAGACTGCCTATATGTTTGTAAATGAGGAAATTGCTCAAACTATGAAGTGGATTGTCAACCTTCCTACAATATATAAAGGTCATATTGTTTTGATCTGCTAATACTGAAGGAATTTTTCCATCCGTAGTTCTTCCATCCTTCATCAAGACTCCCAGGGACAGCACCATCCGAACTGGCCACACCGCCAGGCTGGAGTGTGCTGCAGAGGGTCACCCGGCACCTCAGATCGCCTGGCAGAAGGACGGCGGCACGGATTTCCCCGCCGCCCGCGACCGCCGGATGCACGTCATGCCCGACGACGACGTCTTCTTCATCACGGACGTCAAGCCGGTGGACATGGGCGTGTACAGCTGCACTGCCAAAAACACAGCTGGCACCGTCTCTGCTAACGCCACCCTCACCGTACTGGGTAAGAGCTGTGAATTCAGCACGGCGCAGTTGTAAAGAGCTGGGTTTGGTCAGTCCAAAGCAGAATGAGAATCTTTATATTTTGTTTTCTCGCCAGCTGTGGCCTTGCTGCAGGTCAGGGGTCAGAGGTCACAGTTAGGGGTCAAAGGAGGGGATCGAGGGGGATCACAGAGGGGAGTTTGTTAGGCATTTACACCACCACACACACACACACACACACACACACACACACACACTCTGTGAGGGACAGTCATGGCTGCTTCACTGCAGGCCTCAGTGCTCCCAGTTTATTGGCTGTTTTACACTGTTAAACAGAACAGAGCTTCTCTCTTATAACCATCTCCGCACATAGATCATCATTGTCCTTTGTCTTTGAACTGAGCAAAACAACCCACTGTTGTATACAGATGGGATATGTTTTTACTTATTCATTTTTAATTGACCTTTTAAATTAATCTGTAAGTGCCCGCAAACATTTAAAACACTGCTTTAGCTTAACATTTGCATGTTGTCAAGTTTTAATCTCCAAAGCACTACAAAATACTGAAACAAGATACCATAAAACCACTCTGAATTTCTAATGTTTGAGTTTAAGTGACGGAGAAGGAGGGGTAGTGTGTAGTCAAGGGGCCCCTAACTGAAAGAAAGTGGTGGGGGAAGAAAAATGGGAGCCAAAGAAGAACTGCAGCGGTGGAGTGTGAGTGCACATATGTAGGGGGAGGAGGTAGTTAAGAGGGATTTAGAGAAAATAAGAGAAACAGGGAGAAGGAGGACGAAAGTATTGATAGACGAGAACACAACTGAAGTGGGTTAAGTGAGATGTCTTAATCTGTGTACATCCCACTGTGAAGGGAAGTGCTCACTCTGAGAGGAGAGGCCACCCTTAACACGCACACCATCGCTCAGTCCAGTGTGCTTCATTCACTGAAATGTGAAGCTGGCAAGGAAACAGACAGGTCCTCTGAAGAGGATCCTGCCCCAGAGGAAATGTTTGTGCTCCAATCAAAAAGCTTTTAAGTTTCAGGAAACTTCAGACTTTATCAGCATTGTGTTTGAGTAATAAATATAATTCTTAGAAGACGGATAGGCTTTCAGTGGCTGGACATGTCCGTTTGTGCTCAGGCTGTCCAGCTGAATCACCACAATCCGGTAGTCTGTCATCAATACAGTGAACAGAAAGGTGCTAAAGAAAACTGTAGAACCACCAAAACCGTAGTTATAGAAATCCTTGGTCTCTTTTTATGAGGAAACTCATCACCCCACTTTTCCACAGAAACACCCCACCTGGCTCAGGACCTGGAGGACCGCAGCGTTACTGTCGGGGAGACGGTGGCGCTGCAGTGCAAAGCTCTCGGCAGCCCGCCCCCGCGCATCACCTGGCTGCACAACGACCAACCGCTGCGCCCCTCCGACAGACATCACTTCACGCCGGGAAACCAGCTGCTTGTCATCGGCTCCGCCTTGCTGAAGGACGCTGGGCGCTACACCTGCCTCATGTCCAACACTCTGGGCACAGAGCGCGCCCACAGCCAGCTGGTGGTGACTGAGCGCAGGAACGCTTGCGCCACGCCGACAGGCCCGAGCACCGTTACTATAGGGATCATCGTCATCGCTGTGGTTACGAGTATTGTGGTGACATCGCTGGTGTGGGTGTGTATCATCTATCAGACGAGGAAGAAGAGCGAGGAGTGCAGCGTGACCAACACAGGTGAGCTCAGAATGACTTCTTTTTGCTTTTTTAATTTGTAAGTTAAAAACACATTTAATCTAAAAATGAAGAAACCATTAAAACTTCATGCAGCCCACAGTTCTGGCTCTGATGTCTGCCTCTTTTCTCTCTCCCAGATGAGACGATCGTTCACCCAGATGTATCCAGCTACCTCTCCTCCCAGGGGACTCTGTCCGAGCGGCAGGACATGTGCATCCGTGTGGAGACCGGCGGTGGCCCTCAGCCCAACGGACACGTTGTAGACACCACAGGTACCGCTAAAGTTCGCTCTCTGCTTCCAAATGTTTGCGCTCTCCCCGGCAGTTTCTCCCACGTCCCCTGGTGGGTTACGTAATGATGAGACGAGCGCTGCTGTAAAGCTGTAAAGACCTGCTCAGTGTCAAAAATAATCACAGGAGACGCCCTCAGCACAATGTTGACATGCATTTGTTGACTTTCTGCCTCCAAATCATTTATTTGTTTCCCCGTGGCTGCCCGCAGGTTTCGACAGCACAGTGCTGTGCACAGATTGTATGGAGAATGGCAACAGCTACTCCAAAGATCCCGACTACCTGGCACACGGGTTTGGTCCTGCTGCAGGCATGGAGTACCAACAGCAGCTTATTCCACCACCCTACTCTTACTGTTACCCCGGGGAGCAGCACGACACCGGATCACACACAACCCCACTCTGCAATGGGACCCCCAGCAGGATCCGAAAGAACTCTGAAGGATCAGTGTTTCCAAAAAACCATAATACAACACTGAACCAACACGATAGAAAAGGTACGGTGATTAGTGTAGTGAGTTTAACTGTACTTATCCAGCCTTATCCCATAAATCCACTACTCTTCTTAAAGCTCCACACTGCCCTGCTGGAATAACAGTTTTATCAGGTGATGCCATGAGAAGCTATCAGCCATTCTGGAGTCTTCTTTCTGCAAGTGCCTTTGAATGTGATCTTTGATGGATTGTCTCCTACCAGCATCTGACACTGTATCATAGTTACATGCCCAGAGCCCCTCAGGATATGTATCTCCCGCCTGATGATGCACGCCCAGGCCTGTTCTGGGCTTCAGCTCCTTTAGTTATATAGCAGTGGTATTGGCCTTTGAATACCAATTCTCACCTCCACACAGCTCTACACACACATTCCACTGACTCGCTTTCTTCCAAAGCCGAGCACATATTTGTCTTTGTGCGTGCCACGTCACTGACCCGCCTGTTCCTTCTCTGTTTCAGCAGTGAGCAAAGCGGGGCAGACCAAGACATCGCAGGAAGACTCCTTCCACAAGCCGGTGAAGCTGGCCGGCGTGACGAGCCACGGACACATCGACACGGACTGCGAGCCTGAGCTCAGGCAGACTCTGCTGTCCAATGGACACGCCCTCAGAGCCTCTCAGAATGAGAGCGCCTCTCTAAGGAGAGCCAGTGACTAGCAGCCCAAAAAATGTGGACCGATATATACAATTTTTTTTTTTCTTGCACTGGGAAATAACCTGCTACCTCATATCGAGGCAAACGGTCCCGAGCCTCCTGCATCTGAACTGACGTAGGAGAGGAGGGGGGAGGGGCATCCGGAGTTTGAAGGCGGAGCTTGTGTGGGGGGCGTCCCATCTGAGCGTATCAGCTGTACATAGTTAAAAACCTTCCTTTGGGAGGTGGCCGCTAAAAAAAATAAAAATAAAAATTTTAGCTGCAAAAAAGAGAAAAAAAAAAAGAAGAAAAAAATGTGACTTGCATTTGAAGCATGTAAATGTAGGGAATCTTGTACAATATGTATGTGCAGGGGGACTAAAAAGAGAAATATGCCTTTTGGACTTTTTTTTTGACTGTACATAAGAGTTTTCTTATATATTATATAACTTTTACAAAAAAGAGTGTTTAAATATATGTGCATGGCAAAGAAAGGAGTGATGGTATTTTTATTTTTCTTACAACAAGAAAAAAAACAGCCTTTTTTCAGCTTTTACCAACATTCAGCTGCAGTGCCTTATTGCATGATCAAAGAAAACTCAAGTTGTAATAGCATATATCCAGAGACTGTTTCTGTGAGAGATCCTGGTACACTTTTTATCGCAAACAAAACACTTGATCGCACTTGAATGTTTTACCTTTTTTTTTTTGCCAGCTATGGCCTTACGGAAACAACTCGCACCACCGTTTTTGTATGAAGGAAGAGCTCGGATGCTGATTATTTAGGTACATTAGATGTTGGTGCGAGTGGTGGGATATCAGTTAAAGCACTTTTTTTTTTTCACTTCACAAACATGCAGACTGTGTGTACACGATCCACCGGCAGGAATGCAGGAGCCTCCTCTCTGTGAGGAGACGTTCTGCATATCTCGACGCACTAAAGTCAACAGTACATACTGTACCCTTAAGGCTCTTCCACCTGTTTCACAACACTACACGTTTACTGCAAAGCTGCTCTGATCGGGTTGGGATGAATGCTTCACGTGTTTTAAAGAGGACTTATTATGCTTTTTGGTATTTCCTTTTCATATGCAGATGTACGTGGAAACTGTTACAGTGTTGGATGCTCATATTAAACATAGCCAAAGTTTTCACATAACGAGGT
The DNA here is from genome assembly GCF_051167445.1 of Perissodus microlepis. Taxonomy (NCBI): domain Eukaryota; kingdom Metazoa; phylum Chordata; class Actinopteri; order Cichliformes; family Cichlidae; genus Perissodus; species Perissodus microlepis. The sequence continues at coordinate 10,612,185 of NC_140465.1, forward strand.
CAGTGCATGTAGAAGTAATCCCTGTGAGCCCAAAGCTCAGGCTTCAGACTGCTCGGTTTTCACCCACCTGCTGTTCAGACACTCTGTTTGCCAGAGGATGATTTGAGGGGGCTGCACTTAGGCCCAGTGTACAAACCTAAATAATTGTTTTGAACTGTGAATCGTGCAAAGCTGCTCAAGTCAATGCCAATAATAATAATAACAATAATAATAATTTTTACAAAATTATATAGATATATAGATAGAGAGATAGATATATCTAGAGAGAGAGTGAGATCTGCAATAAGCATAATAGGTCCTCTTTAAGTTCGATTTTTTTTTTTATTTGTCCCAGAAAGTGACTTTGGTACAATTCTGCAACCACATGTGGCTGCTAACAGCTAACAGCTGTTGCTTGGAAGCTGCAAAAGCCAGTAATAATCTCTCAGTGCAACTGCGTGACACCTGTCATGAGTTACGGCCCACATTCATAACCGAAGCGGCAATTTTTGGACGTTTAATTGGCCGGCTGCCCAACTGTTTTTTTCTCTTCTTTTTAATAATAAAATCTGAATGCTATGAAATTAGCAAAAGATGCATTGTGATGTTGTGTCATTCAGTTACTGCTGTAATATGGGTCGACATCCAGGGGGGAAGCTGGGGTACGGGGTGGTGCATTTGGGAGCAAAAGACGGCCAGTACTCCACCTGAATCACTGCAGTTCAGTAATAACGATTCATGCCTGAGGTGGATAAAGGTGCAGCTCGCTCCTGTGAACAGTTAGGGAGGCTTGTGAAAAGTGCTCTAACCAAACTTTGGGGGGGTGAACTGTCACAGTCCCTGAATACGTTGGTACCATTCAACATGAATACACCAGTGGCCTTATCAAGGTAAGCTGGAGGACATGCTCCTCTGGTTACACCTGATAGCACTTACTGAGGTGATTTTTACCAGTAAGACCAATCAGAGAACTTTTGTTTGTTTTTTTCCTTCTTCTTTGTTTTTTGGGCTTTGGGAAAAACAACCGCCGTGTAGTAGGTAAAAGGGACTCGAAGGAGCGAGGGTGCAGTTCATATCCTGAGTAATTTATTGATGCAGACTGTCTGAAACCGTTGTCCCAATGTCAAAGTTAAAACAGTGAAGTGTCTAACATGGCATTGAAGTGTCTAATAAAAATCCCATTTTGCTATTATTACAAGTGTTGGGCCTGTTTTCTTGCTCATAAAAAAAAAAAAAAAAAAAGCACACACACATAGGGAGGATGTTTCGACAATATCACAAACAGCTGAGTTAGCATTTAACGCTGCTCTCCTGTCACAGCGGTTATGGAGAAGCCATCAATTCAAATGGAGCATGCACAAAGACATGAAATCCAGAGTCCTTGATCTTCAAAGTAGTCAAGTAGCCACACACACACACACACACACACACAGAGAGAGAAAGCTAATCTTCCAACCAGGAATGTCTCTTGGCTCCTTGGAGCTGCAAAGACAACAGGCTTTTTTTTTTTTCCTTCTGCAGGCTGTTAAAAATATTTGCTATTGAGTCGAGTCTGACTGAAGGTCAGGATGTGCATTCCAGATGGACGTTTGTCACCAGATGATTGACGTGCCCCTGGCCGCGGCCTCCACCAATCACACTCCGACCATTGTTGTGCTACAGCCTAGTGACAAGCAGCATGACAAACAGTCCCACCTGTGAGGACATTTGTCTCCTCGTGCAGTTTTACCTTCCAGACCGGCTGCTGACAGATGAGAGGAGCTAATTCACTGAAAACACACTGATACCTAACTGTTCTTCCATATGCCAGCTAAATAATCCTTCAATAAGATGTATTGGAGTATTTTTTTTATTAAGTTGTCCTCTTCTTTTAAAAGCCTGAGGAGCAGGGAGGGGGTGCATGAATACTTGTAAAATTTAGAAAGGCCACACTGGAAATCACATCACGCAACAATTTAAATTAAACTCAGAGATTCTCTCATTCATTTCCAAACTTTTCTTGTATCTCGTCCTCGTGGCCGGGTCGTGCAACACTTCTGTGGTCCAGGAGTTGGAAACCGCTGCTCCAATAAACAAGATCAAAGCCGGAGTAAAAATGTGCACAGCCTTACCTCTGCTTGATCCAGTCATGCAGATCGGTTCAGCTGTGGGACTGGACCGCTGATATCACACAACCTCAGCAAACAAAATCAAAACCATCTGCTTAAATGAAAGAGCAGAAAATGAAGCTTCTTTGTGAAATCTGGTGTGCTGACCCCTTCAGTGAGTGCATCAGAGCACAAGTGATTTATATAGCCACCAAGATACACAACTTTAAAAAAAAAAAAGAAAAAAAAAAAGAGTTAAAATCAGCATGTTTACCAGTTTCATGACTTCTAATCAGGTCGATCACTTACTCTAATTCTGTTTGACTTGAATGTCTGTACATCGTGGAGAATGCAGCTGCTCAGAGCGTCCCACAACATACAACTGCCATAAGAGGAAAAGCTAGCATGGCTTTCTATAACTGCCTATCAGCACCGCTAATGTGCAGCACTTGACATCAAAACATGGGGATGTTAAGCAAGTGCAGACTTTCAGAGAAGCAGCCATTTTTATGCAAACTACCCCGTTTTCAGAAACTCAAAAAGTCAACTGGTTTATAAGCAGGTTTCTAGCCCATGAAGCCCATTCCTTCTTTCTCTCTTTACAAAATAAGCAGATAACAGATCTGGAGTGTTTGGTTGCTGTTCAGTCGAACTTCATTTGAGTTCCAAAGAGACACTGATACTAGTGAAGGAGGTCAACAAAAGGTTTAAAAGAAAAAACCTTACACAAACCTATAAGAGAGACAGCAAAACGCTTAAGCAGTGGCCAAATCAAAAATCTGATCTATTCATAAATAAAAGATCTGAAGAGGCAGAGATGACAAAGTGCATGATTTTGTTAATTAAAGGCTTCTACTGTTCTGGGATTCTACAAAAAAAGGACAAAAAAAAAAAAGGCTTTTGCATGTGGATGAGGTCAGCTTTGCTCCAGCAGGATTGTAACAATGGTGAGATACTGCTGTGTCTCTCTGGTGGGCCTTTAAAGCAGGTGGCTTAGTCCAATAGAGAGGAGAAAACGCTAAAATGATCATTAAACTATGCAGAGTTCCAGAGAGTCAAAGAAAGCCCCAAACCTCACTCGAAAGATACAAAGACACCGTTTTTAATCACATAACTCATTCTCTCACAAACACGTGAAACATAAATGGTCCCAGTCACTGCTGACTACAATGACTGCGTTGTCCTAGGTGATACAGTGTTGCTTCATTTTAAAAAATTCTGTGGTGTTTTGAGTGCCTAATCAATAAGCATGAATGTGGCACTCTGGGTAATGCAGTCATCCCCGTGAGCGTCTCCTCTCCGCCTCATTTCAAAGGACTCAGCAGGATGCTGGATCCTCCATTTCCAGAGACGATTTCCCTGCTGTTCTGGTTCTCTCCATCAGGTCAGGACTCAGGACAGTCACAGGTCGTGCTGCAATAGCAAAGTGCGGCGGACCTTCTCATAGGCTCCGAGGAAGATGAAACCGCCCACGCTGATGAAGGTCATCCTCGGTATGCTGCCAGCAAACAGACTGGAGAAAGGGGAGAGAGCAACATGTGCTTCTTAAAAAAAAGATATCTTTGCAGCATTTGTCAAAATTGCAGTACAGTAATGCATTTGAGACGCTACAAGACTATCTACAGCACTTCTGTGCAGGATGAATGGAGTCCTCAATATAAAGAGCAAAATGTCAGTCCACTAATGTTCGCTTACTGTCTAACAACGTAAGATTGCCTTGTTCATGACACCATGTTTGTGAGCTAGAGTATGTTTTTTAAAAAAGAGAACACTTGGTGTTTCGTGCAGCACACTTCATCCGTATTTCAAGGGCGTGGTTAGAGGAAGGAGTAGATTTTCTTACACTCAGACGTGTGATCACCTCTCATAAAAGTGTGCTGCAGCTTAAATGACTGCCATGAAAAAACGCTGTGAAAGGAGGAGCCCGGAGCGTCTCGTGTCCAGCTCTGCATGGTGTTTGGGTGCAGAGGGTTCCATGAGAGCGCCTCAAACACGAGGCCATGTTAGTGAGCCACTTTCACAAAGAGCAAAGGCTGGGGGCCCATGTCACAGCGACCGAGGCTCAACGAGGAGCTGCTAACATTGGTGGTGGTCAAAGGATGTGATGGGCCATAAGAGTCTCCCAAGATACCCCCCCACCTCCTGCTACACACAGCTGTTTTTAGGATTAGGCTTCAAGCCTCCACCCAAGTCCTCTCTGGAGCTCTCACTCCCCCCACCTACCTCCTTCTCGCTCTCTCTACTCTCTCTCTATGTGACTGATGGCCAGATGACATCTGCACATGTCTCTCTGCTGTCCATCCATCCATTTCTCTCCGCTCAGCGACGTCCCCCTCAGCTGGCTCACTTGTTTGGGGATTTCTCCTCCGACTCCTATTCTTGCTGCGTCATGCACTTCTAAGACACGTGCTCACTCGGTCCTGTCAGTTCATCCGGCTTTTTGTGTCCGTCTCTCCGTTTATTTCCCCCCCGCTTCACTCTGCCTGACTTTCTCGCAGTGCATTTGCCTACCAGTCTGCCAATACGCCCCCACGCTCACAAGGTCTGGCCCGGTCCAAGCCAGATGTAATGGATGAGAAGTATTGTGTGCTGTGCTGGTGGATGTGTGCTTGTGCTCGCTTGTGTGTGTGTGTGTGTGTGTGTGTGTGTGTGTGTGTGTGTGTGTGTGTGTGTGTGTGTGTGTGTGTGTGTGTGTGTGCATGCGTACGTGTTTGAAAAAAACAAAACAAAACTGTCGACGCATGCAACATGTCTGTCTCCATTCATCATCCGTGTGGGTGTGTTGGCACTTGTGTTCCTGTCCGCTTTCATTTCTATAGAAACTTTTGAAATATTGCAAAGTTTAATTTGGTTTTCATCAGCCTTAAAAATGCTTCTTGAATGCAAATACATCACACACACCCACAAATCAAAAGAGAAAGAAAAGAATTCTGAAGAGCTGACAACTTCTGGGCAACCTGACCAGGCCGGTTTTGTGCTTAGGCATCACATTTTTAAGGTTTCAGGTTTTCATAGAGAAGAAATTAAAACAGGACTTCCAGCTAGCAACTGAGAGGTAAAGTATGCAGATTATTTTCCATATCACATTTCAGAACTTCACCAGCTTCTGCTGCAGAGCCACCCAGTCCAAGATTTGCTATTACACACTATTAGAGGAAAAAAAAAGAAGCTGTATTAATGACACAGCTACTGCGGCGCTCCCCTGTGCATTTACTATATTGATGTTAGCATTTAGCTCAAAGCTCTACTGTGCCTAACCATCGGCCCTGCATGTTCAAGTGGAACAGAAGATCAAGAATAAACTTTGACGCTGAACACGAGGTCTTCCTACAACAGTCTCTGTGTAAGCTCTGTCATCTTCCTTTCAGTGCCCTACATGAAGCTTCTATTTCTGGACACACACACAGTTAAGTGCAGCTCTTTTGAGAAATTTGAGATCAGAGGCCATGACAGACTACCTACTTATGATATTTTCACGTTGTCCGTTGTAAAGTTATACAAGTGTCCAAGCATGCCAGGGATCTTCCAAACATCCCAACCATTCACACGACTCCACCTTTAAGAATGCTCCGGCCTAGGTCGCCCGGTCTCAACAGACGGCTTAGCTTTGCATGGCTGGCTTTGATAAGTGTGTGAAACCGAGAGGAAGTTGGAAGTGTGAGAGACCTTATACAAGTGTGTTTATCCAAGCATGAACCGAACTGCTGCAAATAAACACGGGACATTAGTCAGAGGCTGCTGCCCTGCCCTTCGACGTGCTCTTTCCATCTCAGCACGGCTATCTATCACCATCTGCTGAAACAAAAGTCGCAGGCTTGCACCGGGGGAGTGCTGCGCATTGCTTACACCCTGATATCAAATACAATCCAAAGCTAATCAAAACCCACTGACAGAAGTAACAGAGGGCAGGTGGAGCGCCTAACGACAACACAGATCCCTGTGTATTCCACTCAACCTTCTCCATCATGTGATGGTCCGTTAGCCGCGCTGCGAGGAATGAACTAATTTTAAACTCAGCGCTCATGTTTTGTCTCAGCTCTCTGCTGGTGTTACATTTCCTGTCTGGGATCAGGCCCACCTGTGGACGTCAGAGCAGAGCCAGAGCTCAAATATTCCCCCTGGGACCCCTCGACTCACTCAGACATCACGGCCTGGCCATCCACAGAGAGCCGTCATCCCCCTATTGTCGGCCAATCGCCTCTCCCGAGGAACCGGGCTAAATATAGTTTCAAAGCTCGGCAGGACAGTATGGAGGAACCGCCGTGAGCTCACGCAAAATGTTTTGGTTGCGGTGAAGAAATATGCCGGTGCTGCTTAAGAAGAGAGCGAGGGAGAAATCTTCAAATGTATCTGAAAGCAAATTTCTGGCAGACAGAATGCGTTCCAAGAAAAAAAAAATAGCCGTACTCGGAAACTCTTTGAAAGGATAAATTTAAGAGGAAAGAGGACCGACTCTAACGTGTTTGGGTCTTCAACAAATCTGAGGAAGATCAATCTTTTTTATGTTCTTCTAGCAGGGAGTGGGTGTAGAAAAATGGACGATAGCTGCAGAGACAAAAACAGACTCGAGCACACTTTCCCTTAAAAAACACTAAATAATCAGTGTCTGGAAAACAAATTACTCATCTGTAGTCACCCTGTTTCCTCTGTGTTATCTTTATCTGTTATATAACTATAACTGCAGTGATGGTGCACATTTTTCATCTGAACAGATGGCACAAACCACTGAGCCTATAATAAGGACTTTCTGTGCTGCACGGCTATGTTTTAGTCCAAAACTATTAAAAAAAAAGAAAAAGAATAAGTGACATTTTCTTTAATACTGTTCAGTTCTCGTGAGAGCTAACAAGTTTGAGACGTGGCTGAGGAATTTTGGAAGACAGAGCGCTACATGTATTTGATAAATCCTTGGAAATAACTCCCTCTGTAGTCAACACCTGTGCTACAGGCTGAATTAACATGGCATTCTAGTAAACAGGGTTTCTCCCCACTTGTTGCAGAAGGAAACAACAGTCTGTAAAATGCTATTTAATCACTTCTGTGTTTCCTCAGCGCAGCGCCTAAGAAAGGTTTGACTCCAAAAGAAGAAGACAGACACCTTTTCCCAGAAATCCTATCTAAAGCAAGAATGTTCTGGAGTCCTCGAGATATTTACGAGACAAAAACAGGGACAGGCTTAAATGATGGGCGGACAGCTGCTCATCATTGTGTCTTTGCAGCACAGCTTTACTGTTTCCTGCAACACAGCATGAGCGGAGTCATGCTGTGTTGCAGGACCAATAACAGTAAAGTACAATTGCACTTTACCACAGGTTTCTGTGTGTGAGGTGAGAGCGTGTTACTTATTTGCTTTTCTTCTATTCTGGTTTGCACAAGGAGCCAATCAGAGAGCCTCGAGGACACGTTGCCCATTAGTGTTTATTTTGACATGACTCATAGCCGTGTTTGGTTATCCTGCAGGTTAGTGGGCTAGGCCAGTGAGCTGCACTGCTCTCTCCTAACCCGGGCTCTCTGGGGCATGGCACACACATGGAAGCACTTTAGAGCTTCACTACACAGCAATTGGGCCTATTACCATAATTACAGCTTTAAAGCCTCAGCAATCTGTATCAGGCATGCACCAGTGCAACCACCGGGCCTTTGGCCCTGTGGTAAAACAGACCCCCCCACTCCTCCCTTTGTACTTAAAAAAAACTTTTTAAACACTCTCCTTTGTTTCTGCATTTAATGTGTCTCTTAGCTACTCTCTTTGTTCTCATTCTTCACCTTCTCTGGTTACATCGCATCATGAAGGAGAAAAAAAAAAGTGTTTGTCATTTTAAGCTTATGGTCCTTGTTCTCTGGGTGCAGCTGAGACACAGCTAAGCCCAGGATGATGATACAATGAGTAGAAGGAGAAGAAGAGGGAGACAAAAAAAAGATTTCCATGTGCTGCAGAGTTGGAGGCTGTAAACAGTTCTCCTGTGCTGCAGCAGGGACAGTGGGACTTGTAGTTAGGGTTTTTCCACGGGGGCCTGCCAACTATCAGCTCACTGAGATTTAATGAAGTCTCAGACGTGATCTTTATTAAAAATGATGCCCAGACTCTTACCAATGTTTGAAAGAGGTTTTTAGGGAATCACCCTTGGCTCTGATTGGATTCCAGGACTGTGTCCGCTAAAAACAAACACAAAATTTGCCTGTGTGTGTGTGTTTGCGAGTCAGAGAGGGTGGAGAGCAACATCCTACTAGCGTTTGGCCCAGCCCCAAACCAAATCTGCTGCGAGCATTACGCCGGGGTGCATCCCGATTAAACGATGGCAGCCTGTACACAAGCAGGCCTATTACTCACCGGGACTGAGGGTTTGTTTTAGTGCTGGCGGCCCTCTGTGGACCCCATTAGACCTGGCCTTTTGTCCAGTGCGCATCATAAACACATCAAAACACTTAAATAAACCCTTTCACTTGGCCCCTCGTAACACCTTAATCAATAAGGCGCTGCAGCAAGTCGTCAGGAAAAGCTTTTATACATCTCATTTTTCAGCCTTGGCTGTAAATTCACGCTCCCTGGAGGAACCGCTCTATCAAACTTGATTACGCGAGGGATCGGGAGCCGGGTTAAATCAAATCATGTAAAAGTGGCTTGGGATAAAATGGTTTGTGTAAAGAGGCTGTTTGGTTTTAAACAATCACAAGGGTCTTTGAATGTTTCACCAAAATCAAGATACACACACACGAACACACACTCACCCTGCAATGCCCCTACTCCTCCACACATCGTAGAGCACCAGTGGGATGTTGCCGCTCGCTGTGGTTGAGCCGGCCTGCAGAGAGGGAGAGAGAGGGAGTGAGACAGAAAGAGGGACCTGGAGAGCACAAATAGAGGTGCGATGACTGATAAATTGTCTCCCGTGCTTCCTGCTCCTCAGACAGACACCCTGTTTAGTCTTTCTTAGCCCAGCTTCCTCCAGCCTCCCCTTCCCCCCTCTTTCTGCTCATGGACAGCTGTGTCAGCGCAGGTGTCACCTCCAGCACCCGCTCAGAAACACACCCAACCAGCTGCCCACCCAAAAAAAAACACACTCAACAAGTTCTCCTTGTCTCCCTCTCCTCCTGCCAGTCCAGTCGTTTTATTTATACTAAACGGATTAGCTGGCCAGAGAGTTTTGAATCCATCAGCGTGGAGCGTCACAGGGGTATAAGAGCGGCACGATAAGGCCACATTGGGTTAAGTGATGGTGGGTGGCTTCGGTTTAAAAGGAAGGAAGATAAAAATGGAAGAGGCAGTTTTGAGATTCGAATAAGCAGGAGGGAGCTGAGCAAAGGCTTGAGGAGTTTGTGTGTTGGTGTGCGCACAGCAATCCATGCTGCAGCTTGTTGAACATGTAGAAAACAGTCTGCAGCATCCGCTGTAAATCTAGAGTAGAGTATGCTTCTTTTCTTCACGGAAATGGGAAAAACACCCCTATTTCTTGTGTTTCTGTTGGAGACAGGTGGCTGAGAAATGAATCCACCCCCGCCCCCTCCTCTTCTGGCCTGACAAGTTTTCTTTTCCTTTACTGCTGTGGAATGGTGGAACGAGGGAATGGAGGAACAGGGTGTCCAAAACACACACACACACAGTCCCTGTCTAACTTATGCTGACATACAAAAATATCTTTATGCATCTCAGTTTATGAGTTTCTTCTCCCGAATCGTGTTTTTTTGTTGTCCAAATATAAGATTTAAAAGTGCTTCTTGATGTGTTTTTCTGGGTTTTCTGGCATCCACTATGCTTCCTGTGAAAAGTCTGAACAGTAACGGCTGCTCTATAAAGTGTTGCACTGGCTCCTGTCTTTGCCACAGTTGGTTTCAGTGGATATTAGCAAACATGACACTGATGGCAGCACTGTGATGAACAGGCAGAAATCTCAAACTCTAAGAAGACCAGTGTTGTGCGGTAGCAACATAGGAGGTATGAGGCAGCTCTGTGGTACAACAGGCACGCTGCCACTGCTGCAGGCAGTCCTGTCCTGGAGGGGCTTTGCTCCTCCAGCTGTGCCCTGGACGTCGGCCCGCCTGGGTCTCGGTTGCGGTAGGCTGCATACTGTACAACGCCAGTTTTTCATTCTGTGTCCTGTGGGAAGAAAACTGATGTGACAAGTTCCAACACCCAGTTTCCCCCCATAGCCCGGATCTAAAGCGTCCACAGTCAACACGAGCCCTGCTCTGTCTGTCTTTCTTCAACGCTCCTGCCTGGACTTGTCACCCACACGCTAAAGGAGCCAACCGAGCGACACCAAACCTGAGCCCCTAAAAATGCGAGTTTAAGATCACTCGAAAAATGGCCAAAAAAATCATATGTTGCATAGTTGGATCTTAACAAGGTTCCAAGTAGAGCTTCAACATGCAACAAGAAAAAATGGGAGTGAGACAAAACATTTTTTGAAAACAAAGGACCAAACCCGCCCTTAGTCATGAGGGATGCTCTCTATAACATCTGGACATAGCCAGCGGCCGTTTGACGCCCCTGCACCTCCTGAAGCTCCGTTGTTCCACTGAAGGAAAAAACACCCCAGACCGTTATGGCGCCCCCTCCACTGTGGCACATAGAAAACATCTCTGCTTGTCATGTCAGTAACATTGGAAACCATCAAGGTTACATTTTTTCTCATCAGAGAATAAAACTTTCTTCCACCTTTTATTGTCCCATGTTTGGTGCTCGCTTGCAAAGTCCAAAAGTCAGCTCTGTGGCATTCAAGGAGATTTGTTTTTGAAGCCCTTCAGTTTCAGATGCCGTCTGATGGTTATGGGGCCTTAATTTGGCTCGAGGATCGTCCGGTGTCTTGATGGACAGCCAATTGGATCCTCTGGCTCAGTGCTGGTGAAATTTTTTTGGGTCTTCCACTTGACTTCTTCGTTCCATAACCCCCAGGATCATTTAAGAAATTCCAAATAACTGTCTTACTGTGTCCCACCTCCGCAGTGACGGCGCGCTGCGAGAGACCTTGCTTATGCAGTTCAACCCAACCACGTTCAAAAAGGGAACGTTTTTTTGCCTTTGCCATCAGAACGTCATGACAGTGTGACTACCTGACAGAAAATGACAATGAATCCACATTTTTGCACAGATTTGGCCTTTTAAATGCATGTGGTCCTAAACTTGTGATCAGCTGTAAAACAGCCTGTTTCAGTTTAAGTGTTGTTTTCAATAAACTGCATGTTAAAAAAAAAAAAAAGTTGTATCTCACTCCCATTTCTTCTTGTTGCATGGTGAAGCTCTACTTGGAAGCCACCATGCAAAATATAGCTTTTTGCAGTTTTTCAAGTGGTCTTGAACTTTTGATCGGGACAGTATAAATTCTGATGTCACAGGAAATAATTTATAATTTTTACAAAAAATAGTTTACAATTTCATTTTCAGCACCACTTTAAGAACTATCGGGACCACTGGTTGCTAATTTGGCTGACAGGAAACACATCACAGCCATTAAATATGATGTTTTTCTGGGGGGTTTTCAGTAATTTAAAAAAAATGCCAAAGATTTGTTGTTTCCAGGTTGGTGAATATAAACTCAATATCACAGCTTTAAACTGTTAATCATAAATAGACATTTATTGGCATTATTATCACTTTCTCCTAACTCCTAAACATAATGATTTGAGGTTACTGGAGAAAAAAATCTGCAGCTTAGCTTAGCGATTGATGTTCATGAAAATTGAAAATCCAGTATCTCAAATTATTAGAATTTTTCATTTAAAGTTTGACTAAATTACAATTCAACAGTATTTATACTCAAAGGTAGTTCAGTGCACGCCGCCACGATTGGAAAGCCTGCTGACCTAACCGTTGTCCAGATGATGATGATGATCACTGACACCCTCCATGTGTAGGATGTTAGCAGAGTGCTGTGCTGAAGATTAAAAAGCAAGTGGACTGGAAGGGGAAAGTGTGGCAGGAACAAGCACAAGCTTCAACAACCACTGCTGCTCAGCGGCCCAAAGTCTTATTTTCAGATCAAAGCATATTTTTACTTTACTGAAAAACAAAGGTCCTGGAGTCTGGAGGAAGAATGCAGAGGCACAGAATCCAAGGTGTTTGAAGTCCAGCGATTCATGCAGACTTTTCACTTCAAATTAATATTAATTCTACAGCACCAAATTACAACAACAGTTACCTCCAGGTGCTTTATATTGTAAGGTAAGGACTCTAAAATAATACAGAAAAAACCCTAAAGATCAGATTAGCCCCTGTGAGCAAGCACTTGGCGACAGTGGGAAGGAAAAACTCCCTTTGAACAGGAAGAAACCCTCCAGCAGAAGCAGCTTCGGGGAGGCCATCCGCCACAACCAGTTGAGCGTGAGAAAACACACACTGTATAAGAGAGCCGGAGATTAATAATCACTCATTTCTGAGATATTGAGTTTCTGATTGTCATGAACTGCAAGCCATCATCCTAAAATTTAAAACAAAAAAGGCTTGAAGTTATTTCACTTTACATGCATATATGAAAGCTTACATTTTTTGAGTTCAATTACAAAAAATGAAAGTCTGAGATGCACACGTGTATTTAATCCTCCTTGTAGTAAAGTGGATGTGGACAGACTTTAAACAGGAAGTAGAAGCGCTTTAAACGGCATAGCAGCACATTCTCGTTTTACTCTCCTTTTCTCACCTGTGGCGCCTTTAGTGAATCAAAGACTTGGCCTTATAAAGTTATAACTGAAACTCGATGCAGGCCAAGTCCTCTGCTGGTGGTTAAATTACAGCAGCTGTGTTTCAGATAATGTTTACAGGAAGCTTCTGTAACACAGTGTTCCACCTACAGCCAACGGCTTCTCACCAGAGATCAAGACTGTCGGAGTCTTATGTTAATTCCAGTGTCTCATTAGTTAGGACGGGGTGGGAATGGAACACTGTGTCTTCTCCAAGGACAGTGTAAGTGTGCACGTGTGTGTGTGTGTGTCTGTGGGGGGCCGATTGAGGTTACTCTGAACTCACTACCCTTTATACACACAAACACAAACACACACACACACACACACACACACACACACACAGGACAAAGTGAGGGAAGCCAGACATACAGTTAGAGCGAGCCAGAAGAGAAAAAAGGTGGCTTGGAGAGGGAGGAAGAGGAGAATTCGCAGAACACGAGGATTTTGGGGGGGGGGGGGGCGCCTTGGAAGACGGACATAGTAGGAGAGTTAACCGGAGGGACAATGGGCCTCTGCTTCACCTCTCAGTGACAAGCAGCCTTGGGATGGAAATTCTCCTGAAGTAGTAACATGTCCACACTCTTAACACTAACCATTCGCACAAACAGCGTGTTCCCGAAATGGTCCATATTCCAGGTGAGGTGATATATGTGCACACAGGTGTCACTAATGTCCCGGCGCTACCTCGGCCTGCTCCGGTCCTGCATGCTGACACTGTCAAAACGTGCTCACGACCACTGCGGGGGTCGCTCAGCTCCCCGCCTGCGAGGCATCACCTGACAGCAGTGTTTATGAATTCGCTGCCAGAGGAGGCGTTGTGCTGTGTGGCCGTGTTTAAAGTGTGTATACCTTTGCGAGCATGATCCTGGTCTTTGCCACGTCAAGAGGAGTGGTAACAAACGCGGCTACTGCACCTACAGAAAGACACACAAATGCGCTCAGCAAAGTGCAAACATAAGAGGCCCTTACTCTATGCTCTCAGAACAGACTTTAAATATTAAAAATAAACCCATAAAAGAGACCAATTACTTAACCACAGTTACAGTAATGTATTAATTCAGCAATAAACACAAGAACTATTGGCCCTCAACTCCATTAAGTTCATAAAATCATAATATTCCAAGTCCCAGACCTTCCCCTGTTATTAGACCACAAAAACCAGAGACGCGCTTCTATTCCCAGCTCCCCCTTTTCTACAGCTTCGTCCAGCCTACGTCTTCCCCTGAGCTATAAACACACACACACACACACACCTGATTATATGCACATGCATGCAAAAAAAGCCACGCAGACCCCCTAAAACACACACTCACTCCTGTGAGCTTTATAGAGAAGTTCCACCCCAAATTCCCTCCCAACACTCCAAGTTGGAAGCTGGATAGGCAGCAAAATCCAGAGCAGTCTCCAGTGAGCAGAAGAGTGTGTATAACTGAGAAAGTGTGTGTTACGTGTGTGTCGCCCTGACACAAACATAGCAACTGTTCTTGGTAAACATATCTATATGGGCCACTGAGGAGCAATGTGACTGTAAGTGAGGTGGAGCTGCAGGAAAACCGCGTTAGGGTTTATAGTTAATAGCTAATTATAATAGATGGCTTTTGTTCTCTGCTGTGGGAGGGGGATAAGTTCAAGAATAAAACAGTACAGCTGTTTTACTGTGGCATGCTTTACTACGATTATCCCAATAAATAATCTCACATGTCTAGCGCTCAATTAAATAATCTACACTTGGTAAGTGGGGGACGTGAAGGTGATGAAGGTGACTGATATGATGGTGTCTACACAGGCTGAAAGCTGCCATAAATCAGCGCAGGATACTCAGAGATATCTGGGATGATTAAACACGCCTGTGTGAGCATTTCCAGCGTCAAGCAGATTATGTATGAGTGAGAGAGAGTGAGTGTGAAGCGCAATGTTAGGGGAAGTGACTGAAACTTGAGGATCCCTCTTGGACAGCAGCTTGGTCACGTAGGGACGTGAACTTGACTCCTACCCTGGACCCACAGCAAGCCCCCCCCGATCCTTCACCCCACATTGTTCTCTCTACAAATACATATTCTCAAACCAATGACCAGGCCGCCTGACTGCTTAAATACTCAAATACTATTTGCATATAGTGAACAGTGCAGTCTTGATCCACTGATTTTGTATTATTTCATGAGGAACTAACGAAACAAGGAATTAGGTGCAGCAATTTGACATCATTCACAATTACTAGGTGCACGAGAGGTTCAAGCCAGCTCGTGCAGAAATCCTTCAATAAATCCAAACGGGGTTTCCTCTTTAAAATGACACCCACTGTCACACTTATTTCTTTTGAAGCATCTCTATCTACAATCTTCCTTTCACTGCGACCACAGCCCAGATGGGGGATGGCTAAAGGCCACGTCCTAATTCCTCAGGGTGCTGTGTTGTGTGTTTTCTCTAAATCAGCCACACTTCAATCTCAGCATCACCCCCCACCCCCCAGATCACCTAACCTCCATCTTCCTGTCCTGTCTGGCATGCTGTAGCATTTTAAGAGTTATGGACTGAAAGCTGTAAAAGTCCAATAAATGCTCCACAGACTGGACTACAGAATTGTTCTTTTGCTGAAATATGTCTTTACATTCAGGTTTTGATTTTTTTATCACAAAAAATGCAAGACTGGGTGGAAAGACAGATGGTGCCGCAGATTTTCTTCCATGAAGGACAGCGCTGCCGCTATATGGCCCCGGGTCGAGATTTCTCTCTCTCTGGTTACACTGAAACTCCAAGTACGACAAGTCACTATAATAAATACAAATAATAAACAAACAAACTAAACTCTTTAAAATGATAACAGAGAATCAGTTTTACAAACTCTATTTAGTATAAGCCTGCCGTGTTTCACAGTTCCATTTATTCTCCAATTGAATTGAAACCCTACATTTAATTACAACTAGTACAAAAACAACATGCAGTAAAATGTATTCCCTCCTGAAAATGTTTTTAGTTTAATTTTGTAAAATCTTTGTAAAAAAAAAGAAACAAAAGAATTTCCCAGATCTGGGAAAAAGAAGGTGCATCAGTACCTCATTTATTTAAAAAAAATTCTCATTGTAAATTTTGTTCTAATAAACTGTCTAATCTCTCTCTCCCTTTCTTAAAGCAGCTTAGGCTCCAGTGCCCAGGATGTCACAGCGCTGCAGGGGTGCGTGGCCAGAAACGGCTCCATCTCATGCTTCCCATCCTTTCCTCTGGTTGTCTGTATATCCCACTCACTCACTCATACAGAACAATAAAGTCTGCAGTGGAATAATAGTCACTGGCTGAATGAGCCGACAACTGTGATAATGTGACTTTTCTGTTGTGGAAACAATCCAGGATCAATGCACCGAGGACTGCCAGTTTAATGCCATCTGTGTGTAAGACAAATACTGGAATTCATTTTCTCCTTAGTCGTCTTTAGCAAATCCCGGGTGGAGGAGAGAATGGGATTTGTCTGCAGAGCTCACACTTGAGAAACCTTGCAATAATGTGGTTTTGGGTAAACTTGTGCTGCCCTCCTGCCCATCTATTCACCTATCCTATCTAACATCCATCTGTCCGTCCATCCATCCATCCATCCCAAACCCTTTCCCTCCCCTCCTCCCTCTCTGCCTCTTTCCCAGCACAGCATATAATCCCCTGCACCTGCAACAGCTCCGCACACTGCTGACTGCCAAGAGTAGAGCGTGTGACCTTGCCTCGACGACCACAGAGTCTGGGAGAAAGAGAAGAAATGTCAAGAGAGAGGGTTGCAGATAGAGTAGGATGATGAAAGAGAAAGAAAAACAAAGAAGAGAGAGAGAGAGAGAGAGAGAGAGAGAGAGAGAGAGAGAGAGAAAATACTGGAGTTAGTGGGGCTATCAGACACATTGAAAACATATTGTGAACCTTGGTCTGGTCTGGGGTTTAGAGCCCACAGCTGGGAAATGAGCTGTCCGGCTATTTTTGTGTTGCCTTTTCTCCCCAGTGATGTCATGCTACTTGTTTCCCAAGAAGTGGTGTGGGATAACAGGGAGGCAAGAGAATATACTTAGTACAACAGGTCATCTCATACTCAGATATTCAGTATAATTATTAAATTATATTAGGATATACTGACTCTTTAGTAGTTTTACACCAGGAGCTCAAAATCAATGTACTGTCCAAGCAGCTGTGTCAGTAAACTCCT
Source organism: Perissodus microlepis (assembly GCF_051167445.1). Lineage (NCBI taxonomy): Eukaryota > Metazoa > Chordata > Actinopteri > Cichliformes > Cichlidae > Perissodus > Perissodus microlepis. The sequence goes on from NC_140465.1 coordinate 10,629,105, forward strand.
AGTTAAATGCTTCTTTACATATTTCATGGAAGATCACAGTAGCAGATTTATTCTTAATGAAAAGATGGTTAGAAGTGTTTCACTATTGTCTTTGCATTTCTAAATTTTTTATTTAAAATCAAACCGCTTATAAAGGTATTACTAACATACTAACACATAGTGGGGAGGATTCTAAATCCTCTCATTAGCACTAAATACTAAGTACAGTTAAAGGTGCTACAGGTTACAGCCTCAAGCTGTACTTAGCATTTAGCGCTAATTAGCAAATGTTTAAGCTAACATACTACACATTAGCCTTCTAGAACACTATATTTGCTAAATAGCTTTAAATCTCTACAGGTGTTCATCTCAGATGAATGACTTTATAATTTATTTATTTTGTGGCCAATATACTCATTAAAGCTTTCTTTATATAAATGTTCTGTTCAATATTGGTATGCAAAATGTTGATGTTGTTGGTAAAACTGTTCAAGGTACTAGCCTGCGGTTCTTTTTCAAATTTCAAAGTCGGTCAAGGATACAAATTTTGGTGACTGTTACATCTCCACATATAGTGAATGTGAAACAAATGCAAAATACCCCACAAAAACAAAACAAAACAAAATAAAAAAACAACACCTTAATTAGCTTGTTATTAAGGTGTGGCTAACTCATAACCAACAACAGCCTTAGCAACGCTATATGATACTAAACACAAAAGCTTGCATGAACTTCACAATATCCAACATAAACATTAAAAACATTGAATTAAATTAAATAAAAACCCACAAGTATCTCATACAGTAAGAATGGATGAAAATCCCCCCCAAAAGAACTTTTCTTTTTTTGTTGTAGTATGTGCAAATACCAAAGAAATGTTGAATCTTTAACTTTATGTTTTTTTTAATATTTACTCAGCACTGAGGAAACTTTTGCATGCAACAACAGTTTATGTAATTAAACTAGATTTTTTTGTGATTGGAGCTGTATTTATTCTTCCCCTGAAATATCCTAAAAGATTTGAAAATAATTTTAGCGTTGCAATTTTACAGACCGAACTACACCGACAAAAAACAGCCCAGAATTGTATCAATACAATATATTGTTTATATTATATAGACAAGTGTATTTTCCAAGTACTTACTGTGTATAAAAACTCTCACAGTTAAGAGTGGCTACTGAGTGAAACCACCTGATGTTTCTGTTTTAAGATTAAAGTCAGGATGGGAAGGGAGGATGTCTCTTTTTCTGCCCTCACCAGTTTTGGCAAAAGGGCGAGGAGCCCAACTCTGCAAGGTTAGCCTGCGTATAAAATACATGTGGACAGCTGGGCTGCCTCGGGTGCTGCAAGTAATGATTACTTCTCAGTGAGAGCAATTGAGCAACAGCATGGAGTGATTACTAATATTTTCTTTGTCTATTCACTCCTTCACAAGTTGAATCAGTTTCATGTTAACTCATTCTACTCTTTTTCTCGCACACGTGTGCACAAAGACTGTGTGTGTGTGCGTGCATACACAAACAAGTAAACACAAAGAGAAAGAAGGAAGAAGCAAAGGCAGAGACCGTGGATGAGCTCAGGATATGTCATGTGTATTTCATTAGAGGGCAGATTAAAAAGGAGATTTTGTTTTCCACATCAAAGGCCTCACGCTGGGGGATTCCTCTGTTTCTCTCCTATTCCGACTCTCCCCCTCCCTTACTGCCCGTTTCATGAATAAATAATAAGGAGTAAACCTGGGAAAACAAACTTTTTGACCTCTGAACCCTTGTGTCAGGATCAGCCTTTGCACCTGGTTGCCTTCCCACAGGAAAGAGGGCGGTGGGTCTGTATATATCACGCGTATGTTAGAATTTCTGTCCTGGGAAACTGCCTTTAGTAAAGATGCAGTGCTGTGCAAAAGTCTTGAGCCATCCCTCTTTAAAAAAACCAAACAATATATCTTATTAGGAAAATGGTAAATAGGTGCAGGGGTTAAAACGTGCAAAACAGAAATGGAAACACAGTATATAGTGTAGCAAGCTTGAAAGTCAATATGACCACATTTAATTTGCAACACAGTTTTCCTCTAATTTCCTTAAGTAGCCTTCAGGAATAGTTCATCGAGGCTGAAGGACATTTAAAGCTCTTTTTTGGATGTTATACGCATTTTGTTCCGTCACCAACCCCCGGGCCGGTCCGTGAGTCGTTTGGTACCGGGTACCAGTTGAGGCTCGGGTGTGAAATTTATGGTTTTCAGGGTTTTTATCATTAACTCGGCTTCCCTGGGTCTTTTCCCGTGTTGTAGTTGTGTGTCTTATTTTGAAAGAAATATTTACGCGTTACCATAGCGACCGGACAGCATTAAGGGGCAGAGAGGAGGATGTTACTCTCAATGTTGTTGGCGCATTTCAGAAGGACGCTGCTAATAAAGTTACACAATTACACAGTGAATTTGCGTTTATTATTATATTTACAAAATACCACAGTTTTTGTCTTGTTCATTTTATTTTGTTGTACAGTGGTCCTTCGCTATAACTTTTTTTTGGTGCAATTTTGCGTGATTTCTTTTTTCTTACAGCGCATTGTGTTCTGTTTCCTGATTGGCTGTAGACCGTTGTCAATCACTGTCAATCTCGTGCCGTGTCTCCTTTACAGTACAGAATGCTTCAGCTTGTCAAATTTACATAAATTGTCGATCGCTAGCAGTGTGACTCTGAAGTGCTGCATTGTATGTTTGTAAGTTTTCTCCCCAACAAACACAACAATGTCGACGAAACGTTTTGCACCCAAAGGCAACTGCGTGTGCCTTTGGTTTCATTCTATATTACTGGACTTATTTTTCTACGAAGGTCTGAACATTGAAAGCGTTTAAACAAGAGAGAAAAGTGTGAAAATGTTCATGCCTTTCTGAGAAAAGTGTCTAAAGTGTGTAGTGAGGGGTTTTACAGCCTTAAAACCAATATTCCCTCTAAGCTGCGCACGTGCACAATTGCGCACTGCTGGCACGGTCTCTGCGCACAGAAAATCTGCGTTGCGCACAAAAAAAATCTAACCTGAATTGAAATTAAAATTAAAACTTACAGCTAATCAATAGAGGTGAGAATCACCATACATCCCACGATACGATATTATCACAATACTTAACACACGATACGATATTATTGCAATTTTTTAAAATATTTTGCGATATTCAGATTCTGTACATAAAGGTAAACTTTATCAATATTCATTTTATCTAATATCAAAGTCTCACACTCAGTCTTTCTCTCATTTCAGTCAGTTTTATTGTTGACAAACTGAACGGTTTGTATTACAGTCTAGTCCAACTTAACTGAATGCAACCATCTGGTACAATTATAGCTATTCTGAACTATGCAATTTATGAAAACTATGCAGCCCATTCAGCAACTGAAGAATTTGAAAGTAAATTAAAACAAAATATAATTTTACATTAAATAAAAAAGTTTTAAACTTATTTTAATTTAAGACATTTTATTTTAATTAAGTAAACTGTCATGTTTATTTCTGCCAAAAAAAAAAGTTAAACACATTTGGACAGTGAAGGAATGTCAGGATCAACATGCTCTGAAGTCAGAGCATGTTCCAGTCCACAAAAACTTTTTTTGTAACAAAATATCGATTTCTGCTGTCCCTGTATCGATACATTATTAGCAAACAAAATATCACGATACTACACAGTATCGATTTTTTCCCCCACCCCTACTAATCAACGTCGTTGACAGGCTATGACAGCGTCCTTATGTGCCGACACCGGTGTTTTAGCTAGCAAAGCGGTGTGGCTCATGTGGAGTGAAGCCACGTCAATGACAACGTGTACAACCATTGGAGATGTGAGCAGGACAGACGGAACAATTGAAGGAAAAAGTGTGGACTTTATACCAGTTTTTAAATTGTGTTGATAGGACACGTAAAACCAGTTATGATAAAAAATATAAGCAATGTTTGGTTTCTTCCTGAATACTATCGTTGTTTATATTTACTGTTTTATAAGGAAAAGCTCAAAGCACTCTCCGCCTGTGAGCAAAAACAAAACCAAAAAAAAATCCCACCCTTTCCTATTGGTGGAAAAATGTATCATGTTGACCAATCAAAAAAATGATATGGCAACATGGCATTTAGTTGTTTAGGAAGGGGGAAGTTTTAGGAGTGATGGCAGTGGTTTGAGATGTGAGAGATTTGCAATGTTTAGCGCAAATCTTGTGTAGTTAGCGTGTATTGTAGTCAATAGTTTTGTTGCGTGTGTCAGAACAGCTGATTGTTCTGTAAATAGTTTGAAATGTTTATTTAAAAAACTGCCTTGGCTGCATTTTTAGGTAAACAGCTGCAAAAAACTTTGTTGTTTGCATAACTCAGTTACTTTTTCGAAGAAGTAACTATATAATTAATTACCCAACATTGGTCATTATATGCTGTATTTTGCAGACAGAGAGTTACAGGACTCGCTCCCAGACCACAGACTCATACTCATAATACAAGTCAGAGCTTTATTTAAAAAAAAAAAAAAAGAAAAAAAAAGTTGTGTTTAGAAATTGGAGTTCAAGTTATTTTTAGTTCCAATAGTGTTAACATACTGCACAGGTCATGAACAAGATTCTTTTTTAAAATTTTCATTGTAAGAGGGCTAAAGCACTTAATTAAAAGTAGTCTAACATAAATGCTGTAATTTGATTATTTTAATAAACCATGTAACTTGGATGGATTCGATGCTGGCGTGACCACAGTGCACACGTCTAATGTTGCTCACAGCGGTCCAAGGGACCGCTCAGGGAGTTTGTGTGTTCGCTCAGACACATGAAAAATTAGAGGGAACATTGTTTAAAAAAATCTACAATAATTGTATAAATTAAAGCTGGCTACTTCGCGGATTTCACCTATCGCAGGTTATTTTTTAGAAAGTAACACCCACGATAAACGAGGGACCACTGTATTTACCTGCGACACGTTAAAGGCCGGTCCATGAAAACATTATCTGCCATTAAACCGGTCCGTGGCTCAAAAAAGGTTGGGGACCACTGAACTAGATGATTGCAGTCCCAAACCATGACACAGCCTCCACCAAGCTTTATAGACAGCTGTAGAGACTCCCTGTTGTAGCTTTCTCCTGACCTCCTCTGTCCACATATCTGATGATCATCTGATTTCAGTTTCAGCAAACAGTAGATGGATCAACTGAATTTTCTTAACGACACGTTTTACACCACGCTGACATATATTAAGCTTTCAGCTAATAGCTCTTTTGGAACCTTCTTGTTGGAGCAAAAATACAATTTTTTTGGCTGTGAAACTGTTATTTTTGTTATTTTTATAGTCTGGTTCTTTGCTAAGTTATCTGTTATATGTAGACAACACTGGTTCATCCCTTGAAACTCAAGGAATGGAGAACTATTGCTCAAGACACTTTAAAGAACAGAAGAAAGCATAGCTCCTTGGAAGCAAAATATTAGTAAGGAGGAGAAATGACTCCAGATTTTTTTTTTTTTTTTTTTAACACAGTGCTATATCTCACTGGCTCGTTTTGAGCTTCCATCATGCCTTTGACTCCACATTCCCTGGATTTTTTGTGGGTCTAAGTTGGTGTTCAATCATAACCTAAAAGTGTTACACCCTCCTGTTTTGCTAATGTTATTTTTGAGGTCAGAACAGATGGAGCAAACTGTGCACTTTATTCTGCAGATGCTGTTGGGAAAACAACAGCGTGAAAACCAAAATATTGTGAAATTAATGTGTGAAAGAACCGTGAGAATTATTCACATAGATATTGAAATCTGGCGTGGAGAAGCTTTAAATCTCAGTGTAGTGACCGATTCCCTCATGATTTACTCCCTGACTACTTCTGTCTGCAAAATGCTGCCTCTGTGATATGCAGATATTTAGATGCTTGGCCATTTTACGACGAGACAACAGCACTGGGTCGTGGGTTTTCTTCATTTGGCTCTCTTTTTTCCCCCCTTCTCTCTGACAGCTGTGCTGCCTCTGTGTGAAATTAAAAAGGAAAAAAAAAAGCCATAACGCAGCACATTACTATGTTGTGAAGCAGATGGGAAACCATGCCACACACATGCACTGTCTCAAATTCCTTCGGTTTAGCATTTTTTAAAAGTATATCACATTATTTTTGTTGGAGAAATCCTCTTGAACATCCCTGTGGTCACTGAAGAAACAGCAGTAAAAACTTGCTTGCCTGTAAGCAATTGTTTTTTGGGTTTTTATTTTCATCTGTTTTCTTGGCTAGTCTGCTATTAGAACTCAAAAACGGCTCGAGAGGAGAGGAGAGGTCCAGATTCAAGCAGTTCATTTCTCCACCAACGGATGTGTCCAGATGGCCTGGAGAGAGGAGGCCTTTGACTGAGGGACAAAGAGACACTTGTGAACGACAAAATCTAACTCCCGCAAATGCACAGACACACAGAAACGCATACACACACACAGCTGTGCGGCGTATTGTTCGCCTTCACTCGGCCGTTAGCTCCCAACATTGATGGAATGTTTGACTGGCCGCCTCTCGCGCCCTTGAGACATGATGTCACTCCAACAAAACGCCATCTTTTCAGAGAGAAATGGCTTTTTATGTGTTCGGGGCCACGCTGTGAAACGCGAGGGGAGAGCAGAGACATGGGGCAGAAAAAGACATTAAGGACGAGAGGAAGCAAGAAAAAGCTAGAGGAAGAGCAACACGGCTATTGTCAGAGCTCGTGATAAATCGAAAGGCTGGTTTGATGACAGTCGTGACAAGCCATTAAACCGGGGTGCAAAGTCCCATTTTGGCCTGCCACAATGACACAGGAGAATGCAGAGGGTGAGCGTGCTGTAAATGTGTCAGAGTTTTGACTGTACAGTGGATTTATCCTCGACATAATTTTCACTGGAAATGATGCTACTCTGATAAAATAGATTAGCAATAAAGATGCAAAAGGGAATAAAATAAGAGATAGATGCATACCTTTAAATATTCCCAAAGCGGAAACTGAACCAGAGAGAATGGGATCTGGAAAAAAGGAAAGAAGGCAGAGTGTTAATCATCGTCATTATGTCAGCATTAGTTTTTCATTTTCTTTAGGTTCAGGTTTCATCTTTAACCTCTAATCTCTTACACTTGTCATTCCTGCCACCTTTCTCTATTTCCTCTAACTCGTCTGACTGCTCCCTTGTTCCTTCTCAGTGCTGATGATTAATGAATGAGACGGGCTGTGGTCTGGCAGTCCTGACAGACGGATGGATGGATGTATAGATGGAGCAAAGTTGGAGAGAGGAATAGAGGGATGAGGGGATGGTGGGAGTGTGTGTGTTGCTGCTGGAAAGACTAAATCGGCTCAGGCAGGAAGTTACAGTGGAAAGAAATCGATGGCAGTGCCAAGGCGAGGTGCAAATGACACGCAGTCAGACCACACACACATTCTCTCTTTCTCTCACACACACGGACATAGGAACGAGTATACTTTCTCCATTTGCGTACTGAGCAAACAAATAGAGAAAACACACACGCGCACATATCCTGTCATCCTGCAGTGGACGAAGACAGGCAAGACAGGAAAAAACAAAAGCAAAGGAAGAAATAAATAAAGTGACAGTGAGTTGTGTCATCAGGCTTTGATCACACATACAACAAGATCGTTCATCCATCCGAACCGCCCCCTCCAACATGTTCCATCAGACCACGTTAGCACATTGTGCTTTGGCTGACTCAGTTTTTGCCAAAGACAATGTACCAAGTGTGTTTACGCCACCTAATGAGCTTAGTCCAAATGCACTGACCTCATATAAACACTCATTCTGAAGTAGATTCAATTAAAGGGCATCTGCTTTTTAAGAGTTTAATATAAGACTTTTAAAGATCTTCATAGAGGCCCAGATTATTATTAAGGTAAAGACATAAAGCTGTCAAATTGAGTGCAAATTCAACTAAGTGGAGGAAATTGAGTTTCTGAGATGAGCTGATAAAAGACCTAATGCAAGTATGACAAATAAAAAACATGAGATAGTATTACGAAGGGGGAGAGGGTGGAGGGTGGAGGTGGGAGGGGTACAGATTCAAACTTAAAGAAACACCTACTGAATAAAACCAGACATCCATGACAGGTTAGAGCTGTTACTGATACAAACATTTTACAAGCAGTGGAGTACAAATGTAAGTAATCCCCATAACACTGTCCCACCCACACAGGCACTGCAGCTACACCTGAACTCACCTAGACCCTTAGCTTTAAATGCAATTCTGCATTAGTGTAGTTACTACTCAAGCATTAAAGCTGAAAATACTGCAGGCGGCTTTTGACTTTTCCTTGATAAATGGGCCTGGCATGTGCAAGGACAGAAATCTTCACCCATCTGGTCTATCTGTGCAGACAGAAGCAAATTCTCTCACTCCTCTAAGATGATCTAAAAAAAATTTTTTGGGACATACTGGAAGCCTGGTATCCAGCCCCCAGAAAGTGGAGTGCTATAAAAGTGCACCTGTGTTTTATTACCACCCTGATGAGTTCTGCTATTCCAGGCTGGGAAAAGAGACGGACAGAGAGAGAAAGAGGGAGTAAAGGAGAACGGGGAGGTTGGAGGGGTAATGGGTACTGCTGCTGAGTGCAAGGGGAACATATTGTACTGATATGAGTCAAAGTAAACTGAGAGTTAACCTAAGTAAACACATCCTGACAGGTTTTATATTTATATTTTATACTAGAATTCTTGTGCACATAAGTGCAAAACTACTGTAACGTCACCTTAAATAAGGCACAGATAGATGCAGCACAGATAAAGCGACAGTAACTTCTGTTTACAAACTGAAAAAAGCATTAATTATCAAAAACTTGTTTAAATTTAGCCTTAAATGCAACTGACGGGGTTTTTTGTTTTTTACTACATATTAATTTACAAAATTTCATCCAAAAAATAAAAAATCTTTGGTTGCAGTGAGTGCAAAGACAGAGAGAGCAAGCGAGACAAAGACAGATGGCTTCAGCAGAGGATCTGGAAAGAATGATCCACCAGTGATTTATGGCTAGCTTTGACACTCCTGGCACACTGAGCTGGAGAGGAGTGCTCGTTTTTTTGAGCGCGTTGCCCGGCAAAGATGAAACATCTGAAAAACCACATGAGGTCTGATTAAAATCGATGAGTAATTTCTCATTAAACCGAGGCAAACCGAGGAACTGGGAAGACGTACCAACCTGACTCCATGTGACATTTAGAAGAATGTCTGCTTGAGTTACAAAATCAAGAACGCAGGCTGGAGGACATATGAGCTAACGGCTATAGAGTTGTTTCTACAGCATTAATGTGAGGTTCTGCACTTCTACTGTAATGCTTTAACCTGAGGTTGCTGTAGTGTCAGAAGGAGATCAAAGAAGGAATAAATTTTGAAGACAGGTAGAGACAGAATGGGAAGCTGAAAACAACAAAGGGGACTGAACATGTGTTTCTGCTTTCCCTTCTGCTTCTTAGACCATGGAGAAGGACTAAAAACACAAGCAAGACTTTGGGGGGGAAAAAAAAAAAAGCCCAGAAGAGAAATTTATTTTCCATTGTTGGGAAGAGACAGACATGCACATCATGTCACACCTGACTGACTCGCTGTTACTCACAAACTAAGTGAAAGTTCAAGCCAGTGCTGAGTGGGACAAACTGTTTTAAACTCTGTCCCGTATAAAGATGAAGTCTGATGACCTCCTCTGTACCCTTAATGATGAGTTTTGACCCTCGATATAAATCAATGCAGATGCAGTTGGACGTCTTTCTTGAGAGGAACCCTCACTAACAAGCACATCCAGTCAGAAACAGTTTCAAGGGTTACAGAGTTGAAACCTGTACCATGTTATAGAAAGGGTGAGAGAAACCTAACATATTCTATAAGTCACAATTTCACCAACAACACTGTAATCAGATAAAGAGGGGCCTAAAATATTCAACTGCTATCCTCTGGAAAACATGACTATGACTATTCTTCAGGGATAATGTGTGACTGTTATTATTCAGTTGGATCATTGTGCAAGTTGGGAAGTACTTTTTTTTACAGATTTTGTTTTTGGACCATTAGCCCTCTGCAGTGCTGGTGGAAAAACTTTAAAAAAAGCCCAACTGGCTTTTATAAGTGAAGGAGGGACAGTAAAAGTAGCATAAAAACAAAATTACCATTAATCCCTCATGAAAATATCTTACACTTAACTCTCGATAGTGAACAAATGACTGTTTAGTGTACTGTTCTTCACAGAACAGTACACTAAACAGTCATTTGTTCACTATCGATATACACCTGCAACCTTTTAAAAGGTTGCAGGTGCTAAATTTCAAGGCACACTTTACCAAAGTGTTTGCCAGTGGGCAAAAACAGCATGGTTTTGATATTCTGAGTTACAGACGCGTCTGCCACAAGTGTTAAGGGCACATTTAGACCTCAGCTATGTCATGCTAGACTAACACAAGGCCATGCAGGCATCCAGGGTTATTCTAAGGCTGGTTAGGATGAAGGCAGCCAAGCTGCATAAACTCCATACTCCCCCACGGTGCTAACTGCTCACTTTGTCTCATCCCACCGCCTCATATAATGCCTCAGCTACCATAGGCTATTCAGCTCTGTGAAGCCAAGTTAACGTGTGCATGTGATTATCCTAATAAACATGACTTAATGAATTCCTTTAAATGGAAAAGAAAGTTAGGATTATCAGGCCACACAGGCGAGGAGAATCGCATCATTATCTCATCAATTAAGGTTCAATTTAAGAGCTAATTAAAAAGAGGACGTTTCTATCTTGTTTCCTTGTGTTTTTTTATTTGACATGGAAGTCACAAATGAGTAGCTGTTTGTTAAAGTGGGATAAAATACTTCCCTGAAGGCTGAGAACTAGTATTGTTTATGTCCACTGAAAAAGACTGAGGTTTTTCTCTGCTTGCCAACATTTTACTAGCTCAACCCCAGCTTGAGCCAATCAGTAGACTTCTATGGCTGCACGGGCTACAACCGAATCATAACCATGGAGACGAACACACCCAGTGCAGTAACCACGTTGTTGAGGTCTACAAACATGAACTATCGCTCGACATTAAAATAAGGACACACATGCTTAAGGAGCAGAGGCAAATAATTTAAATATTTTAATCAGACAACACATCATAAAACACTCCAAACTACTCCAAAAACATCTGTGCATTCAAGCAATCCTCCAGGGACAGGACTCCACGCCTGACAAACACACAGGGCCCTCACTCAGACCCGTTATCCTGCATATGCATGCCTTAGTTGTTGTTTTTTGTATGAATACATTGGCGTGCTTAACCATATTCTTGCTTATGTGTGCGCGTGTGTGTATGAAGAGCAGCGTTCTGTTTTCTTGCTGATGTATTTCACAAATGATCAAAAGTGACAGTGCCACTTGCTGTGACTGTCAGGTACGATATAATGCAAATATGGAGATTGCGTCTGCTGTGTCATTCTGCTGACAGTGCTCATGTTTTTTGAGTGTGTACGTGTGTGTGTGTCCTTGCCAACTGTATTAGTCCTAACGTTATTAGTATTCAGAGAGGCTCCGGGCTGTCACAGGTCCTTAGGCACTCAGCGGAGGGCAGGAAAAACACATGTCAAAATATATTCACATTGAGCCTGATTGCAGGCAGGCCAGTTGGCTGCAATTTGACAAATGACTTTTAATAGGTCATACTGCAGCCTCTGCATACTGATGAGCATTTAGCAGGAGAGAAATAGTAAGTGAGATGGATACTGAGACAAGCAGACACATGTAAAGATGGCCAAACCAAGCGATGAAAGTCATGGTTTATTTTTTCCAAAAGATTTCTTTCCAAAAAAAGTATCTCAGCCCTCAACGTTGAATGCTTTCCTACTTTAAAAACTGGGCTACTGGGCTACTGTGGGTTAGCACTCCAAAATCAACTTTACTTGAGGCCAAACTCAAATCTAAAAATTTGCCTTGACACGTCTGACATTTAGCATAATACACTAGCCAATGAGATTAGTGTGTGAATTTGATGTACTTTGATTTAAACTGTTTGGAAGATAGTACTTAGGAACAAATATCTGTCTATCAAACTGTCTAAAGTCTATTTATGTTGACAAAGTTTCATAAATTCTACACACAACACAAATTTACAAAAGCTCCACTTGGAGGTACGCTAGCTGTAGCATGTTAGCAGTGTTAGCCTTAAAAGCTACATGGTTTTCCCTACAATTTTAGTCAATCAAGGCATTTCCACACAGAGCGTGTTTTAAAAAAAATTTCAGATACGAACTTGTCCAAAAACCTCACTGTGAAAAACATGAAGTCAATATCAAGCCACGATGAGCTGGTTCTAATGTTTCTAAACAAGAAACCGAGATTCTGGTTTCATTCAATTCTCATTAAAAGGCAACAGCAGAGAGTATTTCTTGGTTTGATACAGAAGTTGAAGCGATGGTACATATTTCAGGATGTCAGTGGGGCAATTTGAGCTCTTGTTGGCAGAGTTGGGACACCTGAGGAAACATAGGAACAATGTCAGAAAGCTGATTGACCCAGAGCAGCGTCTAGCTGTGTGTCTGAGTTTTAACAGCATTGTTTTACTATCTGTATATTCAGTACTGGGCCTTTTTGAGCTACATGTACACTTCTTGGCAAATGCAGTGGCCTGATTGGTCACATCTGTTTATTTGCATTTAAAAAAATGTGAAAAATTAAACTTGAGCAGAAAAAAAAATGCTGCAAATTTGGTATGAACGTGTTTAATGCATGAAATATTCACATACACATCCGATGTGTAAATGCTTTTAGAGCCAGATTTACTGATAAAACTCTCCTAAAAAAGCTACACTCTGTGTTTACTAAAGACTGGTTGCAGCTTCCCTTCTGTGAGCCTTTTTCTACTGGAGGTTTCATCCTGTTAAAAGGGAGTTTTTCTTTCCTACGGTCACCAAATCCTTGTTCAAGGAGGATCATTTGATTCTTGGGGTATATTATTGTTGGGTCTTTACCTTACAATATAAAGCAACATGGGGCAACTGTTGTTGTGATTTGTCGGTGTATAAATACAATTGAATTGAACTGAGTTAAAAGAGACATAGTTTCGTGACTGAAAGGCATAAACTAAGTATTTTTTCAGCTGCCTTATGAAGGAGCTTTTGTTTCCAAGTGCAAAATGTTGTGTGGCAAATATTTTAAAAAATTACACAAACATGATTTACTAAGGTTTGCTGTTTACTTCTCTCTAGTATTGGAGCCATTTCAAACATACTAAAATCTCAGACTAAATCCAGCTATTATTTTTATGAGACTGTGTTAGCGTGTTAGATTAAGGTCTGAATGTTACAATATGAGAGAGAGAAAAAAGCACATCCACTGAGGATTTATTGCCTAATGCATACCTTACTCTAATTTAACATTTATTACGGTGTTCCAGTCCAAGCTAAAGTGGTGACCTGGAACACACGCTATCATTTCCATCCATAAAGGCTGGGATTGGACCGATTTAAACGCAACTTGTGTTTAACTGTGGCAAGTGGATAATTAACATCTGGTGTATCTTTCCCCTAAGTGGATCACACAGCTTGGTTTAATTATCTGTGATACCAAAAAGCATATTACCAGTTGTGCAAATTTGATTGTTCACACTCCACTAGAGCTGGTAATTCACTCTTGGTTGAGCCTTGTGGAAACCCAGCTTCAATTTTTATTACCACATTACTCACTCACACACACACACACACACACACACACACACACACACACACACACACACACACACACACACACACACACACACACACACACACACACACACACACACACACACGGGTTTGCCACCTTGCTAAAAATGTGTTCAAACACACAATTCATGGTCTCACAAAAAAAAAATGAAAAAGTAAAAAAGCCCGGGTGGTCTTGATGACACTGTTTGCCATCGTCACAATGACGGTAAAGGATGCTCTCAAAGATTTTTACAGTTACATTTTGAAATCCCAGACACAAATAATAAATACTCACATTGTAACTCAGTCAAGACACGGTGGTGCAATCTTGAACTCCCCCCTACCCAATTCTTGCCACCAGATGTGGAGCAAATGAGCAAAGAGCAAATGATTCATGAGGCAGAGAAGTCTAGCATATCCTCAGTTAGCACTCGATACTCAACGACCATTCCAAATCCATTTGGCAAAACCTCCTAAATCTGTGGATTTGGAATTTACCAAATGTACCATTTCAAATGAGACCACGTATGCTACGTCAAATTCAATTTATGCACAAGTGAAAACAAACATAAGGTCTTTCCAAATGTTTAAATAGTCATTTTAAGAAACAGTGAGTCACTTAAGAGCTGTAGCTGACTTTGGATGGTCCAATTAAGAAATAGGAGGAGAGGAAAGGAGAGGAGAGGAGGAACCTTTTTAAAAAAGAAGCAGATGGAAGTCAGATGGTGAAGCATTCAGTAGGAACCTTATTCGAAGGGAAGAACGACTATAGACCTCTATGGACCACTTTCTCTCTCTCTCTTACACACACACACACGGGTTATGCAGGCGCAGCAAAGCCCACAGTCTAAGTCCACATTTATTACCTGCTAATGCAACAGGGCTGCAAGCCGGATTCACTTTCCAAAGACACATGAGCGCATGCATACGCTTCTCACACAAACATCGAGACACACCCACATTCCATCTGCTGTGTGTCACGAAAGTATGACGAGGAACTGACTGTGGTGACACGCTGATAACAAACAGACAGATCATATTTTAATATGCTGAAAGTCGATAAAGTCATTAATCATGTCAGACGGGCAGGTGGTGTTGGACGCTTCTGTAGGTTATGGTGCCAAGGGCTCAACCACAGTCGCTAAAAAGTCGCTGAGCGGGAAGAAGCCAGACCTGTTGGACTATCTGCTGACATAAAAAGTAGGTCCGCGTGCAAGGGCAGCTGAAGACAAAAATACGAAAACAATCGATCGCTTAAAAACAAGTTTGTGCATGCCTGCGAGAACGAAAGAACATTGAAAAAACAAACACACTCACCACAGGCATGCTGCTAGTTAGTGCTGTTTTAACGAAGTATCACTGACATGCGATATGGATGCATGTTGCAATGCCCTGAGCTTTGAGCACACAGCGAGCAGGAGGCAGCAATTACTTCCATAAAATAACTCAAGCGGGCCTGTTGTAATACAGGTCAGGGGATGAGATTGATACGTATACATGTTCCAGACTAGTTGGCTACGATTTGACGAATCAAAACCCAAAGTAAAACTTGTAAAATGGAAATTTCTACACTTCACTAAAGCCAGTCGTACTTATATTTCTATCCAAACAACAGTTAAGTAGTGCCATGATTTAAAAACAGAGCTAGCTAACTCCACCTGGCCTTTTTTTTTTTAAATCTTCAAGGGGCTGTTAATTATTTTCCTCTTCAGCACAGGCTCCACACCATGCATGTAAATGCTGTACATCTGTAATAATGACACAGGTAGTAAGTGGAGTGATCACACATCTCACATCCTGCAGTGACGCAGCAAAAAAACAGAAAACAACAACCACAAAAAACCTGCCTTGGACTGTGAGAGGAGTTTGAATGTGTACAGTCCAATAAGAGAGACAAAGGGATCCTCTGTGTGTACGTGCGTGTATGCACCTAAGTACACTCTAGGGACAGAAAGGTTCAGGTCCTCTTAAATAAATAAACAAATACACATTTAAAACACACACACACACACACACACACACACACACACACACACACACACACACACAAAAGTAAATCAATAGAAAGATCCTGATCTGGCTCTCTGGGCCTCTGTTTGGCCTGGGGGTGGGGGAGCGAAAGAGAGAGGCAAACGAGAAGGCTCGATTACTTCTCTCTTGGTGGTTGTATAGTCCCGGTTAGTAGAAGCCAAGGCCTGCTCTCTCAATTACAGAAAACAGACTCCCATATGCTTTGTCAGTTGAGGCATGCATGTGCATACATACACACCTGTCTTTAGATTCCCCTGAGGCACGCTTCACACAAATCATAAGCTTATCCAACCTAAACCTACAACACAAAAAAAGCAGGACTTCCCTTGTTCTCAGAGCCTTTCCACCAAACCTAAATTTGTCACAGATTAAGAGGGTTGGAGGCCGTACATCTGCCGTGCATCCGGCAGCAGAAGCGCATGTCCCTTTAAGGTCTATAAGGTGTAAATGCGAGGAGCATTCAGCCGCAAGCGACAAGCGATAGCTCATCCCAAATTTTCTAGCCCCTCTGCGCTGTAAAAACTAGTGTGAGTGTGACTGCACTTGCTGAAGAATTCCACCTGACAGTGTTGAATGCCAAGGGCAGCGAGCGTGTGTGCGTATGTTTAAACAAGCCAAAATAGGGAGAGGTTTAAGCGCCGGCACATCACGCTGGAGCCAATCAAATGGCAGCTGGATTTGGGTTCCCATAAGCTGCCACGGCCCACCAAAAATCTCAGCACAGCGGAGTTATAGTCCTGACAAATTAAGACTTGTTCGAAGCTGGAGAGAGAGAGAGAAGAAGAGAGAGAGACTGAGAAACAGAGTGGAAAAGAAAAGCCTTAAGGAGGTGGTGGTGGGGAAACAGTGTGCTGGCAAAGATTCAAGAGAGCAATTCCATCGACATGAGAGAAATGCTTCCCAGAAACTCTGAATAATATTTATGTTGTGCTGGAGATCCCCCCCCCTTCCTCCCACCTGTGTGCAGCTTTGTGCAGCTTGTTGCTTCAGACTGGACACACGATACTGCAGAACACGCAAAAACACAAAGGGTCCTATCAACGGATACCCGATGCTACTCGGCCTTTAAAGAACGTTGTGAAGTCTAGCCCACTGCAAATGCAACACTGTTGTGAAGCAGAGGCATCCACATATGATGTCAAAAGGAAAAATATATAAAATTATTGCAAACTTAGTTTAAAAAAAAAACATTGAAGATGTTGAGTTGAACTTGTTATATATGAAGTAAATGTCATACTTATTCTATGGCCGGCTTAAAAGCATGACGGTTTGACCCGCCACAGCCACTGATGGATGACATCAATAGCAAAGGGCATATTAGCCAATCAATGGTGATGTGGTGTGATACAGGATGCCCTGAGGGTCGACCAATTAGCTGTTGACAGGAACAGAGATGTATT
The DNA here is from genome assembly GCF_051167445.1 of Perissodus microlepis. Classification (NCBI taxonomy): domain Eukaryota; kingdom Metazoa; phylum Chordata; class Actinopteri; order Cichliformes; family Cichlidae; genus Perissodus; species Perissodus microlepis. The sequence continues at coordinate 10,646,182 of NC_140465.1, forward strand.
GCTGCCTCAGGACTTCGGTCTGAAGCTGAGCAGGAGACATGAGGGAACAGAGATAGAAAAACATGTTGGTGCTGGGAGCTGAGGCGCAGGCAAGGAGGCTAGCTGAGGCTAAAGAGCTGGACACTTGGTACTTGTCTTCCCAGCACACTATACAGCAGGGCAACTGGAGCAGGCACGTTCAAAGTAATGACCGGCACTGTTTTACCTGATATATATATATATATATATATACACACACACACACACACATATACACACACACGTATATACACACACACACACACACACACACACAGTCTTTTCAGAGGTTTCTGATTGGTTAAACTCATTAGAATTCAAATGTACATCTCCTTTGTCTTCTTCATATGATAAAGTAGCTCAGACCAGGCGAGCATTTCTCTTTAATGTCAACTATCTCAGTGTTAGCACCAAAGATAGCTGGTGTCAAGAGATGCTTCCAGAGATACTGAGATCTGAGAAACCCTGGGTAGATAATATCTGATCAAAAACAAAACTATGACACACAAAACAGATATGGAAGGTCATAAGGGTGTATCTGCAAAACTGCCATGTGACTCAGCTAAAACATTTCAACAAGGATTTTTCTGGAACCAGTCAACATAAGGCATCGTTTAAGACAGTAGGCTGATATGATAAGATAAGATTAGTCTCACAATGGGGAAACTCACATTATTACAGAAGCAAAACAAAAAATACATGCAATATACCCTATAACACAAATACTACACAACAAAAGAAAAATATGAACTACATAAGGTAGAGGAGAAAAACTAAACTATACAAGGTAGGGAAGAAAAATGTAAACTATAGACTGTAGAAAGAAATATAATTTAAATACGTGTGTTTATATTTGATACAAAGGATGACATTAAATTCTTTTAGATGCTTAGTAGGAGACAAGATAAGAAGCTTTGCACTGTCTGACTGAAAACTATTGCACATTGAGATATAGCAGTGAGTGCATATGTGTATACACATGTGTATTTATACATGGGGTCTGCAGCAGCGGGAAGGAACCACCTGCTAAATCTCTCCTTCACACACCCTTGGTACCACAGCTTGTCTCTGAAGGAGCTGCCTTTTCAGTGACAGGCTAATTCAAGCTGGCTAAAAGCATGAAGTATTATAGGTGAAGGAGTAAACCTGGAAATCACGATGCGTCAGTGACACGCTATGCAGGAAAAAGTATAAAAAAACAACCAATTGTGCCATTTTCAGTAAGGTTATTAAATGGTAAATGGTAAATGGCCTGTATTTGTATAGCGCTTTTCTAGTCCCTAAGGACCCCAAAGCGCTTTACACAACCTGTCATCCACCCATTCACGCACACATTCACACACTGGTGATGGCAAGCTACATTGTAGCCACAGCCACCCTGGGGCGCACTGACAGAGGCGAGGCTGCCGGACACTGGCGCCACCGGGCCCTCTGACCACCACCAGTAGGCAACGGGTGAAGTGTCTTGCCCAAGGACACAATGACCGAGACTGTCGGAGCCGGGGCTCGAACCGGCAACCTTCCGATTACAAGGCGAACTCCCAACTCTTGAGCCACGATCACCCCCTAGCCACGATCACCCCCTATTAAAGTAAGAGCAAAGCACTAAGGTAGGTCCAGAACAAGGCCGCTTGCTTTTATATCTCCAGCATGGCACTCACACATGCCCATCTGAAACCCACATAGCAGAGGAGCAGACACACACTGTGCTCTCTGGGAGCAGTGCCCACAGCAATAAAACACAGACCAGAGTCATTCCAGCTAACCAGTTGGCCAGCTGAAAAGTAACACGCACGCACGCACGCACGCACGCACGCACGCACGCACGCACGCACGCACGCACGCACACACACACACACACACACACACACACACACACACACGCAAGCTGTACCTTATCAGCTGGGAATCAGATAAGCACAGCAGCAGCACAGCTGGAAATAACAGAATCTCCACAGTGAGAAAAGTGCATACTGGCAGTGACGCAACTATTCTGAAACACACACACACACACACTCACGCACACACACACATAGGAGTAAAACAAGACCATGTATGGGCCTGATTGATCCGTTAAAGGGCTTGACAAAAGGCAGCACAACATAATGCTGAGATGAAACATCGTTAGTGGAAATAAAAACACACACCCTTCATGGATAAGACATCTTAAATCTTAGTTCAACTAACACACCCATCATTATTCAGTCTTCATGCGCCTCAAAAACAATAAATAGTACAGATATCCAGTAACCGGATCAGCCAGAATGACATTAAGACGGTTCCTTTAATTCATTTCTAATTCATCATTTAGTCCAATACTGGCTATTGTTTTAGATTTTCAGATGACTGGGCTGAGCTGTCTTTTTTTTTTATAACACATTATAGTTCAGGTGATATGTTTACTATGGTCACTATAGTATACTATGGTATAAAAGTATGAAACTTTTCTAATACTTGTTTACTTGTTCTTGTAATTCCCCACTTACTAGTCACCTGAATGAGGTTCACCATCACCTGGGATAGGCCCCTGCAAAAAATAGATGTTTGCTAACTAATCCTAAAAAACAACTTAACTTTTATAATATATATATATATATATATATATATATATAATTTCGAGTTTTCCTGTGCAGCGTTTTGCTTTCCGTTTAGGAATGGACTCCAAACCAAAGAGAGCAAAGTAGAAATCTTCTGTTCACCCCTGTCCTCAGGGATGTGGTTTCTCTTTGCACGACAGTGACCAGCACCATGCCCTGTCTGCCTGGGGATTCTCCACACTAGGAGAGCGTTGACGGAGCCCGAGGCCTGTGCGTTTTGTTGCCAGCTCCGGCGCTCGACCCTGGAAAGACGGGTGACGTTTGTGGAAAAAGTGCTGGAGCGCTCGGCTGTCGTACGGCATGACCCCCTCCTTTACGAGTCTGGAGCCCCGGCTTCATCGGAGTCCAAAGACGAGGATTATCCGGTCGATGTCCCCGCAATTAGCTGGGCTGACCACATGCAATATGTTGACGGGTTAGCCGATGACGAGCCGGTACCATGCAGGAGCGCTGACGGGCTTCAGCCTGGGTTGAAGCCCGCCAGCACTCCCCAGGAAGACGATGATGTGCTGGACATCAGCCTGGACATCCATGGTTTGTCGGAGGATGAGTAGGAGAGCTCATTGTCGGCCCAATGTGCCACCGCTGCACCGGTTGGCCACGATGACACCTCTCTTTTCTCCCTGTTTCGCCGTGCTGCTGAGAAGCTGCAGGTGGACTGGCCCTCTCCTCCGCCAGCTCAGAAACTGTTGCGATTCCCAGGTTTTTTCCTCCCACTGGAGTCCGCAACGGCCAAAAACTACCTTCCCATGTTCCCAGAATTTATCTGCGAGCTAACAGCCTCATGGGACAAACCTCTGTCTACCCGCGTCACTGTGCCCGGCTATGGACAGTACATGGAGTTGGACAGCGCCGAGGAGGCTGGCTTAGCGAACCCACCACCTATGGAGCCGTCTATGGCTGCTTATCTGGCCCCGTCCCATAACCATGGTGTCGGCGGCCCCACAACTCTGCCGTCCAAGGACTGCAGATTCTCTGCTTCCCAGCTGGAGAAGATTTATCGGGCAGTGCTCGCACCATGAGCTCCATCACCATGCTCCGGCATGGAGACCGGCGCCCACTGCTGCAGTGTGCCACCAGCAGGAACACATCCTCCGACCCGACCTTCATGCCAGTCAGCCTGGAGCAAAGGCCCACCCTCCAGGCCGACTGGCGTGAGGGTGTCCTCACGCCAGTCGGCCTGGCACCAGTCGGCCTTCTGAGGAAGAAGCCTCAGCCCTCCTAGCTGTGGTTTCGAGTGGAGAAGGGGTCCAGCGGCAGGGAGACAATCAATAAACAACACTCTTTATTCATCATCATCATTTATTTAAAGTGCTATATAAATAAATGATGATGATGATTAAAGAGTGTTGCTTATTCTCAAACAATCACAAATGCTCAGCCTGCAGGCAGAATGAGCCAGGTAAGGACACACTGGGGGGGGGGGGGGGGGGGGGGGGGGGGACAACGCCCCGCCAACGGTGCTGCAGGTCAGCCGGCTGGCTGCTCACTTCCCTCAGCGGCGGGCATGCGCCCCCTCTCCATGGGGGCTGCAAACCGTTGCCATGGGTTACCGGTTGCAGTTCCGGGTCAAGCTGCCTCGTTTCCGGAGAGTCGTAAACACGACTGTCAGCACCGAGGCGGCCATGATACTCAGGGGGGAAATAAAGGCACTATTGCAGAAAAGAGCAATATGAGCAGACCCCACTTCGGAGACAGACAAAGGTTGGTACAGCTGTTATTTTATTGTTCCAAAAAAAGGGGGAGGGCTTCATCCCATCCTCGACCTGCGAGTCTTGAACATGTATCTACAAACGTACAAGATGCTAACACTCAGACAGCTCTTGAATGCAGTCGGCCCGGGAGATTGGTTTGGAACAATCGATCTAACAGATGCTTATTTTCATGTGGCTATACACCTGAAACACAGGCAGTTTCTGAGGTTTGCATTCAAGGGCATAGCCTACGAATACCTGGTGCTGCCGTTCGGGCTGTCGCTCGCCCCTTCACCTTTGCGAAATGTGCCGAGGCAGCACTAGCGCCCCTCAGAGAGAGAGAGGAATCCGCATCTTAGCCTACCTAGACGACTGGGCTCTAATAACTTGCTCCAGAGAGCAGGCGGAGACACAGCTGTCACTGGTTCTGTCACACATTCAGACACTGGGGTTCTCTGTGAACTTTCAAAAGAGCTTGCTAATCCCGAGTCAGCAGATTACTTTTCTCGGTTTGTAAATATGCTCACTTTCCAGCCGCGCACGTTTGTCGGAACACAGAATGGCCGCGTTTCACCGCTGCCTCGCGCAGTTTCAGCTGGGCCGCAGACTGCGTTTCCAGAAGATATTACGTTTGCCATGATGGCATCTATGATCGCCGTAGTGCCACTTGGACTGTTAAAGATGAGAGCGTTTCAACGCTGGACTCTCTCTCACCGCCTGTGTGCATTGCGTCACCTCCGGAGGAGGCTGACAGTAACCGCCTCTTGCATGCTAGCTCTCTGTCCTTGGAGGGAGCCCAGCTCTTGGATTGGGAGGGTGTTGTTTCGCAAGGTGGTGTCCACAGATGCTTCCCTAAGAGGGTGGGGAGAGCTGTGCGAGGGTGCATCAGTGAGAGGGATCTGGTCCGCAGCCCAACGCGAGCTGCACATCAACCACTTAGAGCTGTTAGCAGTGTTCTTAACTCTCAAACATTTCCGTCCAGTCATGGAGGGCCAGCATGTCTTAGTCAGGACTGACAATTCAACAGAGGTGTCTTACATAACAGGCAGGGAGGAACACACTCTCTTCCCCTGTTGAACCTGTCTCGCTCTCTGCTATTATGATGCAGTGTTCATTTTCTGTCTCTAAGGGCCACCCATGTCCCGGGCCACCTGAACCTGGGGCCGGACCTTCTCTCCAGGGGGGGGGGTCCTCTGGTGAGAGAATGGAGGTTACACCCTTTAATTGTGGCTCAAATTTGGGATCTTTTTGCTTCCAGGGTAAATACTCACTGCCCCCTGTTCTTCTCCATAATCGACCACGATGCACCCTTGGGCATGGACACGCCAGCGCACCAATGGCCAGAGGTGCTCCTGTATGCATTTCGCCCAGTGGAAATGATATCTCCAGTTCTAGAGAGAGTGCGTCGGCAGTCTCTCTCTCTGATTCTAGTGGCCCCTTGAATCTGCATAACACCACAAGGTTGTGGTATGCAGAGATAATCAGCCTGCTAGCAGCGAGTCCTTGGCAGCTTCCTCTCCGCAGGGATCTCCTCTCTCAGGTGGGAGGAGAAGTGGTTCATCCGCGCCTGGATCTGTGGGGCCTTCATGCTTACCTGCTGAGAGGTTAAACTTGATTGCTAAGGGTTTGCCACCTAGTGTGATAGCGACAATTCAGAGCGCTAGGGCCTCATCTACTAGAGCAGGGGTGGGCAATTCCAGGCCGAGGGCCGGTGTCCTGCAGGTTTTAGATCTCACCTTGGGTCAACACACCTGAATCACATGATTAGTTCATTACCAGGCCTCTGGAGAACTTCAGGACATGCTGAGGAGCTAATTTAGCCATTTAAATCAGCTGTGTTGGTTCAAGGACACATCTAAAACCTGCAAGGACACCGGCCCTCGGGGCCTGGAATTGCCCACCCCTGTACTATAGGCTTGTACGCTCATAAATGGCGAGCCTTTGAGCAATGGTGCCAAGACCGCCACACTCTTCCATTTCAGTGCTCTATTGTGGATGTTTTGACATTCCTGCAGGAGCTGCTGGATAAGGGCCTTTCATTTTCGACAATTAAGGTTTATTTAGCAGCTATATCTGCTTGTCAAATCTGCTGACTCGGGATTAGCAAGCTCTTCCAGAAAGTTCACAGAGAACACCAGGTGCACATCCCCTTGCCATACGTTTTCTGAAAGGGGTTTGCCGGCTCAGACCCGCGCTTAAGTCCAGTGTCCCTGCTTGGGACTTGTCTTTGGTGCTGGAGACCCTTTGTAACCCCCCGTTTGAACCCATTGAATTTGTGGATATGAAATTTCTCTCATATAAGACTGCATTCCTTGTCGCTTTAGCTTCAGCAAAGCGAGTGGGTGACCTTCATGCGCTGTCTGTGCATCTCTCCTGCACACAGTTGTCTCCTGATGGCCGCAAAGTCGTATTGCGTCCAAATGCTGCCTATTTTCCTGAAATCATGCCTGCATGTTATAGCTCAATGGAGTTTGAGTTGCTGAGCTTTTGCTCCCCTCCTTTTGCATCTGAGGAGCAGAGGATGCAGCATTCTCTTTGTCCAGTGCGTGTGCTATGCACCTACATTGAGCGCACTCAGAATGTGTGTTTATGTGACCAGCTGTTTGTCTGCTTCGCTAATCCAACTAGCGGTAGAGCTCTGTCTAAACAGAAACTGTCCCACTGGATTATAGAAGCTATCTCACTAGCATACAGCACCAAAGGTCTTGCTTTGCCCCAGGGGGTGAGAGCTCATTCCACCAGGGGGATGGCAACCACATGGGCTCTTTTTAAAGGGGTGCCTGTACCTGATATTTGTGCGGCAGCTAGTTGGGCATCACCGCACACTTTTGTGCGGTTTTAGTGGTTGGACGTTACAGCCCCTTCGGTGGCTCATATTGTCCTTTCTGCTGGGTCTACCGCTCATTAAGGTGGTGGTGGTCTGATTCCGGTTCGGTGACTGCTCTGCGGGGCGAGTATATATGTCCCATACTTATGTGTTGTACCGAGTGAATCGACTGAAAGGGAACGAATAGTTATGTCTATAATTTCTGTTCCCTGAAGGAGAGGAACGAGTTACAACGCAAGGTGGCCCCGCTGAGCAGTTTGGCTTGGTGAAGAGCGGCTATCGAACTGAGGGATGACTGTGATGACAGCGGCTATATGTGCAGGCGGGGCCGTGCGCGTGTCATCAAACGTCATCTGCCTTGAAGGCGTGAATAAAGGTTTCTTCAGCCAGGACACGCAAGGGCGCGATATCTCATACTTATGTGTTGTACTTCGTTCCTCTCCTTCAGGGAACAGAAGTTATAGACATAACTATTCAATTTAAAGTCAAAAAGCCAACTAATTTGACAAGTTACATTTTGAATTGAACGTTACAGTAAATCCACGGGATAGAGAGGTGGTTGGTTTTGGAAAGGAAGTGAGGGGAAAGGGGAGGAATAAGGATCTGCATCACTGGTTTTCATGAGAGAGTAGCGTTGCTGTACAAAAAAAAAAAAAAAAAAGTTAGGTTAACCTCTAATTATGGGGTGCTTCCTCACATCTGGCTTTTACACAGCACTGATTTATCCTTCTTCCACTCCCACAGCTATCACTCTGTCCTGTCACTCCAGGATAAAGTGAAAATGAGACACTGGCTATATAGAGTGGATCTGATTGATGAGTTGACTCATGTAAACATTCTTTTTCAGCAAATGCAGTAACTTATAAAGTGCTGATTGACTGCGATGGGTGTTAGAGTAATTAGGCTGTTGGGGTATTATGTCACTTAAATACCTGCTAAACTCAAGTGGAACAGGCATCCAATTCAAACTAAATCTGCATTACAAGTATGGCTGTCAGGGGAATAATGCATCACTCTCAATCTTGTGTTATGGCACCAACATACAGAAGCACACTCCTGACACTTATTTCCTTCCACATGACATCCAAAACATAGCCATCGCTTTTCCCTCCATTCCAGACCCCCACCAATCCCACAAACACTCACAGACCGTAAGTCCCTTGCCAGGCTGTCGGCTGTGTGTTATTAGAAACACATGTGGATTACTAAAGGTTTTCTGCCTGGATTGAGACAAACATGCATAAAGTTGTGGGAAGCAAACACAGCCCCAAGACCCCGAGGGATTCACTGACTAACAAGGCCACTGTGGTCATGAATGCAGCACTTACACAGGCACTATACACCGGAAAGCTACTATAGCCGTTAAAGGCAACAGTGCCTTTTTCCTGGGAATATGTTTGACAGATGATATCGGTAATAAGTCTCAAAAATGCACAGAGTAGCCGTGCATGATGAACTGCAACCAGAATGATGGATTTTGGAGTTGTCGTCAACGGGGACCAGCGTACTTAACATAAGTGTGTGATCCATGGCTCTCAGTAGTACAGGCTTCCAATGTATCATCCTAAACAAGCCAGCAGAGAAAGCCCGGTGCTGTCCCCCAACCGAACTTAGCAAAAGCCACACGTGGGGGTCTGACAGCATGGCACCTAACTCCTTTAGCCCCACTGACTGCAGAACTCATCAATAAGACCACATGTTGATCTAAGGAAGGTTACTGAGGCTTAGTCAGATTTGCAGCAGATGTCCTACTGCCAACGTGCACCTCAGAGGGACTGGATATACGAGTGGGCTGCAATACGCTACATGCATGCCAGTATGGCTGCATTAGGAAACACAGAAGAGGAAAAATATATAGATATGATCATATTCACAAAGGCACATTGATGGGAATGACAGGTGCAGCCAGAACCGCATTCATCCGTCATCCATAATGGCAGTGGGAGGAAAACCATTATTCCCTTGAGTGACATCTATGATAAAGTGATACAAATCATCCAGCGACAAGTAGATCGCTTAAGAAGGTCATCACTCTTCTAACAAGAGTCAGCCTGACCTGGAAGCAATGCAAACAGGGGCAGGATTCAAAAAGAGTATCCCATAAGTCAAGAAAGTTGACAGTAAAGAAAGGAATGATACGAACCGAGAAATCAAGCTAAGGCCTCCGATCGTGTATTCTTTAAATTTATTTTATCAAAGTCACTGCTTGTCATTAAATGTTCTGGAAGTCACTCAAAGCCTTCTGTTCATGAACTGGCACTTGCAAGGACATCCCCAACACCAATCACCTAATTTGATTGAACATATGGACGTTTCAGCTAGCCACTGGTGACAAATTAAGGTGACAAATAAATCTACATCATCCTCCCCTTACTTTCTATTATCTTCTTTAATACACATTATACAGTCGTACTTTTCTTTGTACTGATAGCTGGACTTCCTGTGGAACAAACTGACTTATTTTGTACTTTTTTTCTTTAGGACATCCTTGGCTATTGGTCCTATTTTTAAATGGTTCCCTATATTATATTATATTAGTATATATACATATTATATGGGGTGGTCCAACTAATTGTTGACCAAAACAGTTGTAGTCAAAAGTTTACATAGACTCAGTTTGGGTAATTTAGGCTTTTCTGCTTCCAGTGGTACTTGAATGCCCCTCTTTACACAATTGTATGTTCCATAATGACAATGATCCCAAACACACACAAAAACGTCTACAATGAATAAAGCAGGGTGACACCAAACTTTTGGAAAAGACTTAGAAGATCCCCAACCTCAACCCCATTATAAATTTGTAAACTAAACTTAAATGCCAAGTCAGTACCAGGAAACCAATCAATTCTGCCAAGAAAAGTAGTGAAATATTTGGCTAAAACCATGCCCATGAAGAGTGTATGTAAACTTCTGACCACCACTGTGTATGTATAATGTAAATATACTTTGAATGTGTACTCTGACAGTTCTGACTCAAAACACCAAGATGGCAGACATCCCTCTACGGTTCCTCCATATCACAGGAGGACACGCAAACACACACATATAGCCCTTCACAGGTCACAGGTCAAGGATCAGATCTACTGAGGTCAACAGGCTTCCTCAGTCCTCTTAGCCCGCTCACTGATCACAGAGTAAACAGATAACACCAGCAGCTCCCATTCGCTTCTGATGTGAACCCATCGGAGCAACGCTCCATTTTATTAATTTCAGAGGCTGATAAAAGTCTTATTCTATAACTGTATAATAGCAAACAGTTATGAAATGAAAATGGCTCACACAAACAGTGCAAAACGAATCAAGAAAAGGCCCAAAATAAGTGAACACATTCATCTCACTAGTGAGCATTCTATTTCATTTTCGAATGACAGCTTAATATTTTCCTTGGCTTAATTTCTCTTTTTTCCAGTGCACTTTCCTTCTTATTTAATCCAGTCTTGTTAAGCTTTTAAAGGCGTTGAAGTAATTTAAGAGTTGGTTTGCTGTCTGGGTCTCTGAGACTAGCAGCAGCTGCTCCGATGAGCTCCAACTCTAAAGCACAACGCAGGAGGAAGCCTTCACTCCTTTACACGTGTCACACAAATCCTACCTTTACATATTAGAGGAAAATAAACAACCTTCGCTTCTACTACCATTTCTTTTTTTCCCTCTTTTTGCTCTGTCTCAGTCATATGAGGGTATATAAACATGAGCCTCTATGGATCAGTGTGCACAGACACAGGATATAGAGTGATTCCCCTTTTGAACCCACATCAAGGGTGAAGGGTGGACACAAAAGGGGGGATGGGGAGAGGGTACACACACACACACACACACACACACACACACACACACACACACACACACGGGTCACCTTTGCTCTGCTGTGTGCCTGTTGAGACAATTTCAACCTTAGGATTCCACCAGAGGAAGCAGCATCCACCCCCACATTGTTTCTGACAATTATAACCCAGTGTACACACCACAAGACCTGAGCTGTCAGACATGTAAACATGGTACACGCTGAGTTTCCTAAATGACCCTAGTGTGGTTACCGTTTAAACACAATTACTTAATGATCATTATGACATCAGAACACTCAATGTAACAATATATTCAAGCAGAGTTAAAGAGAACTCTGTCTAAGCTGGTCAAATTGTGGCAAAATGCAGTCTTTGGTTCATGTTTTTCTCTCATTTGTCACTTTTCTGTAGCTCAAATACAAATCAGCTCCGATTTGTATTTGATCTGTTGGTAACAGTTAAATCCCAGGTTAGCGTGTCTTTCCTTACAGCTAAGCCCTCTGCTGGAGAAGGCGGGGGGGGCAGCAGATTGAAGAGGAGATGGATAAATAGAAAGCAGAGCTGGGATGGGGGAGCCTGGATGGAGAGGTGTTTCATAAGCCCAGCTGCCAGATCCTGTACTTTGCATTGCCAGGTCCCAGCTGCTGAAGTGGGGAAGCTTTGAGGTTGACGGAGGGGTTGTATTAAGCAAACTATATGTAATGCTGGTAAAGGGAAGTCATTCTAACACCCGGTTTTGCTTTAACTTGGGTGGCTCAAATACCTCCCTGTCTGTGTGCTTCCTAGATTAAATGTGTTTAATAAGGGCATTCAGATTAAGCAGACACTTTCCAGAACATAACTATAAGTGATTATATGTAGACTGGCTGTATGTCAGAGTCACTGAGACAAGGTGCATTTTACAGAGCCAGCTTTACTTACACCTGCCACTCCGCAACCCACACAACATCACATTACTAAACACTATCTAATAACCCACTTAAGACTCAATTACTCAATATTGCCTCAGAATATGTTAGATCAGAAAAAAAGGGCTCGATATAAAAATAAATAATTTCTTTTAAAAATCAGTAACTGCTGTGCATAAATGTCATGGAGCTGGATTGGTACTGATAGGTGAGGAGAGGGAGGAGGGGAAGTACAGATTGTGTGGAATTCAAACAAAAGTCAGGCACGAGCTTCATAAAGGCAGTACCAATCTTAACATGCCATCTAGTGGAGAAAGATGGTACAATCCAAAACAGCGCAAGTGCAGGAAATCCTGACGAAATGAGGACCACTACTACTGATGACATATAATTAGAGTCTTGATTAGACTCTGAAGATTACCCTGTGTGTTTTCATACAATGAATGCAAATTAACACACAGACAACATCAACAGCTTATGTGGGATATGGGGCAAGTGTAGTCTCTCTCAAAGTCCTGAGCAAAGTCTTGCTGGTGTTACTTTAAAAAGGTCCTTGTTTTTCTAGAGCAGAATAAAGTAATTTTTCACTGCGCTCCAGTTTCCTTCACCCCAATCTAAATCTCAGTGATTTCATGCTCTGTTCAGTTGGAACCCATAAGATGCCAACTCAGCAGAAAACTTGACAGAAAGGGTATACCGCAATAAAGATTAATGTGGTGCAAAATTAAAAAGAACTGAAATCCTATTAATCAATAATTTAGATTTAAGTTTTAAGGACAACTTTGGGCAAAGCCGGGGTGCGCTGGGCAAAAACCGCCCGTACATGTAGGCTGGCGCAACAATGACAAACGGATCACAACAGATGTGACACTTGTACTCCTTTACTCCACCCTCCAAGTTGATCAAAGTGGATTCTTGCACACTGGGCGCTAATGCGATATCATACCCATCAGAAAAGCCTTCTGAAGGCTGCCTAATGAATATATAGCACAGATAGGACCTCAATTAGTGGGCCAGTGAGAGCAGGGAGGCGCCATGCCGTACCACATAAACAAACTTATCTTGACAGGGTCTCTTGGCCAAAGGAGCGAGATGGGCGGATAGCGACGGAGGCTGAGAGAAAATGAATTACCTTCCTGACACACGTCAAAGCCAATCACCACGAAGCATCCTTTGCCGTTCCCGTGCCCCAAATCCCTGCCGCCACCGCTGCGTTTCATCTGCCAGTGTTAGTATGCACACAGGCCGTGCGCCAGCCTCCAAATGTATTCATTTATTCAGAGCCCCTCGGAGAAATCACAGTGTCTTGTTGTCCTTTTTTTCCCTGGCTGTCCAGATGGAATTTGCGTGAATAACATCAGTTTAGTGAGGCAGAAAATAAGTACAGGCTAGCACAGCAGAGGGGACTAGATTACGCCCTCACCCACCTCCCTAAAAAAAAAAAAAAAAGACAAGTGTCACCTTCATATACTTCTTTCTCCCTCTCCATTTTCTTTTTCCACTTCTATTGAAACTCAAAACACCCATACAATGCTTCCCGCAATTATTTTGCAATATCATGCACTGCAGGTGCAATTAGGCAGAGGATCATGAATCAAAGAACTAGAGCTGCTTTTTTTCTCCATTACAAAAAGGTGAGCGCCTATCAAGGGAGTTTAGCCCAGAACTCATTTATCCTTGTTTTGTTTTGCATTTATAACCAGAGTAATTGAATTAATTAATCAGATTTAGCGCTAAAAAGGAGAGCACACATCTTGTGCAAGTAATTGACTGAGATGAAAGTGAGGGAGGAAAAAAAAAACCATCTGTAAATCAATACTACAAACTTCAATCCAACCCAAGAGAAATTAAATTGTCTTCAGTCACAAGTGTGGAAAACCTCAATATCCGTTCAACCTATCCAAAAAAATCCACCACACATCTTTCAAAGAACTGAGCAGCTGTTTTTAGTATTGATTTCAATATGATCTGTATGATGTACTTTGTAATTACCTGGAACTAAACTTTACCAAAGACAGACATAAGTGCAGGATCTGCTGTGGAACAGGTACTGATGATGGTATCAACAGTGGATGACAGACACAAGTGAGCGACTGAGTGCGAAGATAACCCGTGAATGAAACCTACCTCTCTGAGAACTGTACTGCCATATCCTCTGTACAAGCCTCGAACCCCCTGCCCCGAGAAACAACAGGAAAAAAAATGTTTAAATCTAACGAATAAAATCTCATTTTTGCTTTAATGCACATCAGTCAATGAACAGATAAAGCACTTGTATAATTCATCTGTGGGAACAAAGTTTATTCAGCTTCTTCACAGATTATAGCAGCACATAACTGCTGAGAGCTGTTAGGGTTAAGGCGCTGGTATGCTCCAACCAAAGCACTCGTCTTAAACCCCCCACCCCACACACCACACCCACCCAACACTCATAATGTTTAGATGGGAGCGGCAGAGTCTAACAATTTATTACAATTTATGAAATCAGTGACCCAACATCCACACCCATTCAAAACAGTGATTGGTGGATCTGATCGGTACATCTGGCTCAAAGCAGAGGGGACTTCAGAAACTTAATTTACTTATATGTTCAAACATATGAATATGGACAATTATATACTCATTTAAACCTTCCCCACCTTGATCTGCTACCTTTTGGAACTACTATCAACACCTCAGCCTTGAATCATGGCTTCACATGAACTAGCAGTACACTTCATTACTTGTAAACTCACAGTGCGAGTACTTTAGTTCTGGATTTCAGATAAGTTTGCTTTTTGATAATCTGCTTGCATTTCTTGGCAACAGGCTTGTTTTCATCAATGTCCTCAGATCCCATATCTCAGCAGGGTTACTGATATGAACAACAGCCAAAAATCACACACACATAAAAGCAAAATTAATGGCCAAAAACAAGCTTCTGATTGCCACATACCTCTTCTTTAAGAGTAGCCAGCAGTATGTTGTAGGTAGAGGATGAGAGGGAAGCTTGGGCCCTCTGTTTGACCACCTCTGTGGGTACCCGGATCAGACACGCCACCTACAGGATGAAAAAACAAAACATTAAAGGCCTGAATTTGTAGTTGTTGTATTACACTATACTTTCATTTTATGGACCCTTTATATCCATGTTGTGCTTAATTGGAGGTTAGGAAACCCACATCTTTGTGTGCGCACATACCCACGCCACTCCCCTAGATGCCCTTTTGCTGTACATGATATCACCTTCTGTATGTTTCTGCTACATGGCAGGTGGCCATGATGTGGCACGGCTCGAGGAGAGCAATTACATGAAGCTGGCAGGCTAACGACTGCTTTAGTTAGTGCGCAACTGGGCCAATTAACAAACTGGTACACAGAGCGGACATGACACCAGAGCAACAGTTGTCATGTTCGCAAAAGGTCATCAGGCTGACTGTGTATCTGTGTCCAAGGAACATGCTTCCGTCAAACACCCCGATAGATCCAGACACGCATGCACACCCCAGCAGCCACACTCCCTGCTCAAGTCCCAACCCATCCACCATATGTCAACAAAAATATGGACTGCCAACAGCTAGTGAAGACAGACATGAATATTTATGCTTCATAACTCCCATGGTCCGAAAGGCAAGGAGAGGCAGGCAGGCAAGCACAGCTGCCCACCTGGTGGCTTGATTTCCCACTTATCCTGCACCGGAGTGGAAAAACCGGCTAACAGCAAGCAATCTTTGAGAGCGATTTGTGAGCCCCCCCCACCCTACTGTGACTTCCTTTAGTCACACAGATGCCAGACGCCACAGCAACACCAAGCAAGGAGGATAGCAAGGAGAGAAGGAATGTTAGACGCAGTGTATTAAAGACGCTTCCCGTTTTGCTCCTTTCCCAGTTCAGCTGTCGCTATAGTGATTTAGCATTTGGGCTCTTTAGGCTCTTTTGGGCCATACCCTGTAAATAAGAAGGCAAAGATACACCGCAAGCTGTTAAAGGGTTCTGGTGGACACTTGTTCTCTCTGTCGTCTCTTATTTTTCTGTACTGCTATAATACCTGCTGACTGTTGAGCAACAGATGGACCAATTCTCAACTTTGTTTTGACTTTCACTACATCACGTTTTCTGCAGGCTACGCAAGTTGTTCCTCTTTCCAGCACACAGTGAACACAGCAGCCTTAATCTCCATACATAACAGCAAAAACAAACGACTTGAATGCGCCTCTATAAGGAATTCTGTGCAGGCTGCTGGTGTTTCACATCAGTGTGTCCAGCTGCAGCACAACCACGGAGCAACACTACCACCAAGTGCCCAAACTCGCACCTGCATGACCCATTCGCAACAACTGAGCTTGCTGCATCTGCCTCTGAGATCTCATTTACCCTCCCCCTTTGGTCAAGTTAGAATTTCTAATACATTGTACATCATGTTTACCCCAAACCAACTCTCCAAAGGAGCAGAAAACGGCAGCTAAATGGAAAGAAAGTGGCTATGACAAGTAATTACTGATGTAATTGGCTGGGGGTTTGGACTTAAGATGGCCTTTTCCTTTCCTGTCACTGCAGCGAGGAGGCCAGAATGAGACACAGATTATACCAAATAAATGAGGAACATTGTTTATTTGGGAGTAATTTGTGCAACTAGAGGTGGCAGCGATGATGCTGAGTGGATAAAAGATCGAGTGTGTGGTCTCCGAGGCTATTTCAGATACAGTATCAGAAGCGGCAGCAAACAAGGGAGGGAAATGAGTGATGCTGAATGAGGACACAATGAGGTATGGCTGGGATGAAGGAAATCTAAATAATGGCTAGAGATGCGGAGGTAATATCTCATCAGAGAGCAAGCGAGATACAAAGAAATCAAAGCAGAAAAAGAAAAAGAAAGGAGCACAGAATCAAGAAGGGGAACGAAAGCAAGCATGCAAGCATTCAATACTTTCCTCCCGCTCGTAAACTTATTAGAAATCTGTTGGTAGCCTTTTAAATTTCTGCTACCATTTATCTTTATTTACAAGCTGCTGGATATGTCAAGCAGCCTTCATTAGGAAGCTGCCTGTCTGTGTTTGAAGCTCTTCAGTTTGGCCTGTTGTCGTTAGTCCAAATGACAGAGTATGTTTTCTGTTTGTAGCTCGGGCCGCCATACGACGAAGTGAAAGTCCAGCACTCAGTCATGGGAGAACCACAGTAAGGGATGGGAAATTAGCAGAGACTCGTAGCACATTAGAGTCATTAAATCCCTCCATCCGGCAAGCCTTTGCCCCCATGCCTCTTTTACCACGTCTGGCCATCAGGACACGGTGGTCGGTCAGTCGGGACCGGGATTGCCGTTTGGCACCATAGCAACAACAGGTGGGAAAACATATAGGCTGTAATAACTGCATTGGGCCCAACTTATTTGGATTTATTCATCATTAAAAAACAGTGCGATCACCACCAAGAAACAAGATTGCCCTTTTGTGGACAATAGTAAATTTTAATCTTTTTTCTTTGTTGACATTTGGCTGCAACTATAGTGCAGTTAACACAATATAAAAAATAAAAAACAAACAGTAAGAGTGCCTTGAGCTGCCCTTTCAAAAAGACAATACTGTCTGTAACCACTGCTTTCTTTGGATTTCATTATACTTCAAATGCATTACAGTATCGCAAAGGATAAAGTAAGCAAGGAAAATGGAAGAAAGAAGGAAGATGGAGAAGAAAAAGGTCATGGAGAAGAAGGGTAGAGATGAGGACACTGCATGTCTCCAAGTCTGAAACAACAGCCAATAAATCACAGAGCGTGGCGCTCCTCGAAGGCGATGCATGGATTATTTCTCAGAGCCAAGTTAAGTAGCTGCCAGTTTCTCCTACCTCCCTCCCAAAAAAAGAAACTCCTCCCTTGTGCTCCCTCCTTCTCAATGTCCCCCCTATCTTGTCATGTCACACTGTATTTTCCAGTACATCCTCCCACAGATGTGTGGCAGTAAGAGGGTGTGGGGAGGGGGGGTTATAGATGCGAGAGAAGCCTGCTGCCTGGCCTTGACAAATGAGCTTTCAGGGCAGACGTCGAGCGAATGGGAATGAAGATAAATCTGATCTAATGGCTGGATAACAGCCTGCTAGAGCCTGACAGACGCCATCAGCTTACACATTCTTTATGGGAGCGTCCCACCACTGCGGTCGCACAAACACTGAGGTGTTTGTGGCAGTGGGGATTTTCTCTCATTGTCTCGACCCTCTCGAGTTCTTTCTCTCTACAACTCTGTCTGTCTGTTATTGCCTGCAGGTGAATGCAGTGGTAACTAGGTTAATATAGACACTTGAAGAGTAAGATTCAACAGCTCTAGTAAATTTCTGGCTTCGTCCACAAAGACTGTGCACTTGTTAGACCAAAGGATTTTAATTCCACTATCATACGTTGGTACAGAATAAAATCTGAGCAGCAAACTCCCTTTGGTATGGCTATAATAGATTTAGTCTACATTTATTAATAAGATATTGCTAAGTCAAGCACATCATCAACTAAGCTTGGACATCAAAGTAGCAAAGCAATAAGTACCCGTAAAACATCTGTTGTGAACGTTGTGGAGTGGAAACAGTTGGTAAAACACACTGGCCTCCTGGGGGAAAGGATCATAGACTGAGTGGGTTAGAGAGGGGAAGTCAGGCGAGGACCAAATAACAAGTTGCCTCTTCTTTAAGTTGTGTGTGTCACACTCTGACTGCTGCTCTGGTCTCCACAAGAGAAAAAAGAGAAGGAGGTAGAGCAATAAGGAAACAGTCAAAGCGAGTCACTCTGATCTATAGTCGCCATCCATCCCACCAGCTTAACTGCTTACTAAAGTCAGGCCTGTTTGTAAAGAGGAAAAAAAATGAAGATTGATTAGATCTGGTTAGAGATGGGTGGTCATTACGATCTGTTTGACATATTACATTTGGATGAAAATGGCGAAGCTGCACAGTTTTCATAAAATCTGTTTGTGAAATATTTTCCTTGATCCCTCAAAAATTTCCTTTGGCAATTTGTTGCCTAATGTACTTTTTATTTGTGGCTTAAAGGACAAAAACATTTTTAGCACACTGTATATTAAATTATAGCATATAAGTGTCAAAATAGAAAATAAAGTCTTGTGTGACCGTGTTCACTGTGTTTTTCTGTCACCCATCTGACAGAACTGATGTGCTTCTGTTTTAACCTGTTGCCTGGCACTGACTCATAAAACATTTGGACAAGTGAAAAACATACCTAGCTATGATTGGCCAGTTATGATATAATCTCAGCTCAGATGAGATGGACTATTAAAAAAAAGGAACTTTGGATGATTCAAGTGAACCTGTCAGCAGATAAGAATTGGGTTTTATTCTGTATTATTTTCTATTATGTTGAGTTAACAGACTAACTAGAAAGTAATGTAGTTGTTTGCATAAACAAAAACTCAAAGGTAGCAGATTTTAACCTGACTGCTTACGATCCATCGCAATTCACAGGTTAATGTGTGAAAAACGGGAATATTACAACTATATGGTCATTAGTAATTATGACCATAGATAGTAAATATGTGTCACATCACTGTGTCATAGTTTTGACTGTAATGCTGATGTTATCATAATGGCGATTCCCTGGTGTGGGAATCGACCAATACGACCACTGCCGTACAATGATCATGATCACCACCTAGCGGGTCTTTCTTTACCATCACTGGAATTGCAAGACAATCTCATATTAACGGCTTTGCTAAATATTTTGAACTGAATATTGTTCAGTACATCAGGAGAGAGAATTTAGTGAAATTGTAGGTAGTGTGCATGAAGGTGAAGCTGTGAAAATGGCAAAGGGCCCATAAAAAAAAGACAAATGTGACCTTGACCTTGAGCACAGTTTGAGTGAAGAAGCATTTGGAGATCAATGTGTGGGACTTTGATCAAATCTTGAGCAATGTAGGAGGAGCAGCAATTCTTGTGAGTTATGAATGGAAGGATGGACAAATGATTGCTCGCCATAGCGGGAGTTCATCAATCCTTATAAAGGTGCATAAGAAGTGTGCTGAAATGAATTAATAATTAAATTTAATTGAATTTTAATCATATGCTGCCAGTTCAATAGAACAGTCATCTCAAAGCACTTTATATTGTAAAGTAGCCTGTTTAAGCACACACTTGGTGAGAGTGGTGAGGAAAAATCCGAATTTTACAGGAAGAGACAAGATGCAGAAGCAGGCCATGACCAGTGTAAGGAGAAGAGAGAACAGTGGAGTATAGTGAGGTCATGAACATTCAAAAGGAGAAAAACTACAGGAGAGAATCGACAAAATCAAACTAAATGCCCACAACATTATATACACGAGGACTAGAAAATAAGGAAGGGTCAGTACATCATGGGAAGTCCTGCAGCAGCCATAGCAGCCTAATTAACGGCGAATGGCTTCAAGTTTACTTATCAAGACCAAACTATAAATTCAATTAAAAAGAAAAGATTTATGCTCATCATAAAAGTAAAGAGGGTGTCTTGTCTCCTGAAGCTAAATAAAAGAGTGCTAAAGTAAGTCAGATACACCTCTCATGAAACAAAACTTCAGGAAGTGAGGATTACCAGAATGTTTGTTAATCACGCATTTTCTGCTGCCTGTGTAATTAATTATTTTCTTGGCAAATACTAAGAAATGTAAGAAATTGTCACCACTTCTGTCAGACACTCAAAACAAGACCGTTATAAAAAGTCATTAGCACCTACTGAGACAAAGAATCATATTTGGCTGCTGTTGCATCACAGTGCAGAAGTTTAGGTCTTGTATCTAACTCGGGGCAGCACTAGGGTAGGCCTTTCATGGCTAAGCCTGAAGATTAGCCTCTTTGAACAAGACGATCTCAGCTGGCAGAATGCAGGAGGATACCGCCCCTGCTCTGCTCGGCTCCATTCTGTGGATTTGTGCCTTTGATGTGCTCAAATCCACAATGAGGTTAGAGGTAGTGGCAACCTCTGCCTGACCTTTCACATTCAACTTGACTGTAGTATACATAAAAAACCTGAAAAAAAAAAATGTTCTGATTGTTAAGTGTTAAACACATACGGTAACCCCAATAACTGATACACTAATTCTGAGAACTAGGGGAAGATTTGCTAATCTTCGAGTATCATTATGTCCTCTTGCGAACACTGTGAGGCCTGAAAAGTTTAGAGACTCCATCTAAAAAAGGCAAAAACTTTTCCCTGATCCAAGTTTGGCTACAGACTTCTGTAAATTAAAAAAGCAAAACAAAACAAAACAACAACTTGTGTAGCACCGCGCTGTTCTCTGTGCTTTGCCACACTCGGATCGCTCCCTCCGGAAGTTCTGTTCTGTAAGCGCCTTAAACGACATATGCTGGATCTCTTCCACCATGTCAAAATGTCAAACTTTCAACTTGAATTTCATTCTGGGAAAGAGGAAGAAACATCTGCATGATGCATCAGATCAAGCTGCTCCTAGGAAACTCTCCCACTAGAAGGCTTGTTGGGCTCTAGGTCTTAAACCATGATGCCATGCTTCGCGCCGTTCTTGCAGAACAGGCTCAGTCTCAGAACTTTCTGATCGTACCTCGTAGGTAACCTAAAGTACAGTGAACAACCTGCCATGTGGAATAATCCCATTTCATAAACATGCAAAACCTGGCTAAATTACACCCATCCAAAAGCCATGAATACTGAATGTCTAGCATTTTGCAGACAGCCTAGGGTATACCAAGGGGGGCATCCTATTTTCCATATCCCCCATTTCATGCCAGTGTGAATACCCATGGCCCCCTTATGGCTCAAATCCTGCAGTTCACTACAAGTGACTGGGAGAGGATTCGGCTGAGGAAATTGCGCTGCTTCTCATTGGTTTCAAGCGTGAATTCCCCAGACTAAATTGTCAGAGTCTGGGGTACTGAGATGGGAAAGTAGATGAATCAATAGGCAGTAATGAGGTCTTATTTACCCAGCTGGTTGAGAGAACTGCTGGGACAGTACCGAGGAAGCCCCCTTAACTCACCCAGCTGGACCTTGAGGCCTACAGCCAAAACCACATACTCCCTCCCCAGCTACTCCATTGAATAGCGGTCTACGAAATTTAAAAGGCGAAAACATTAAGAGACATGCCATTGGTTTTCATTTGGGACATACATTGGTGGGAAAGAAACAACAAGGGCAAGAACACAGAAGACAAAAATATGCATGTAAAGACAGCTGGCCTTCTAAAGATGGAAGTGCTGGGAATCATTTCGACCAACATAAGAATACAAATGACTCAACAGTTTACTGCTAGAGTGAAACAGGGATATAAATCCACATGAGAGGAGACAAAGGATGGGAGAATGAGGGACAGGCTGACTTACTACTTCTCCCAGGGAGGCGGCCAGCATGTGAGTGACAGGTGCCACATGTGGTAATGCAAACACTCCACCGGTGCCGAGAAGGGCCTTTGTGTATTCGTAGGTGACGAAGAAAGCAGCAGCTGAAACCAAGCAGAACCACAGGCGTTTAAGGCCCATTAGTCAACCAGCATAGAGCAATTAATATCCCTCACTACCACTGACAGGGGAGGAACTGAGGTGTGTGTGTGTGTGTGTGTGTGTGTGTGTGTGTGTGTGTGTGTGTGTGTGTGTCTGCCTGCACTTAAACCCAAAGAAAGTTAACACATTATTCTGCAAAAGTATACAGATGAAATCATCAAATACACTCTACTCTACTCAAATAAAGAGATGCTTATTGTATTTCCAATTTCTGACTGTGAGAGTGGCAGACATGCAGAAAAAACATACTTTCTTTAAACTGATGCTCAAATATTAGGTACGTTGGAGCTGCTACCCTGCAAGACAGTGCTTGGCACCTTCTCAAATGCTCTCCTTGACCAGGATGCTGCCTGTGTGGAAAACACTAAGCTACAGTTAGAAAGGTTTACATCTATAGGCCCTTTATAGACCACTTCAACTACAAGGCAATTCAAAGTTCCCAAATTAAATCCTAAGAAAACAAACGGATATAAAAGGGACATTTAAATAGGATTGTAAAGCAAAATAATTGATCGAAATGCTAAAAGGAGAGCCTCTGAGCATCATTTAGTTTAAGGTTCCAGTGAATTCAAATAATCACTAAATTTTCAGAAAGCTACAGTGTTATTTGTGGTAAATTCTTTGAGTGCATGGTTAATTTGCTGCAGCTCAACAAATAAATTAATCAGCTTCAGTGTTATTAATGGTACTTTTTTCAGCAACTGTTTAAAGGAGTAACAAGCAATTGGCAGCACTTAAAGTTGTGAGAAAAGCATAAGTGCATTCCATGGAGATTTTGAAGGGTTTTTTTTAAATATTTGATCGTCTTTGAAGCAGTGACTGTAGAAAAAGTTAGAAAGCCTGAACACAAACACTACGAATGTGCAAAAAACACGCAATAACCTTAAATGAATGTCGTGTTTTTAATTCCGCTCCGGACTCGTGAATCTCAACCCAGCAGCAGCGGTAACGTTTGCACGTCCTCTCCCGTTAATGTGGCAGGTAAATAATCAACAACAGTGCATATTATGTTAGCGCGATCTGCCTTATTACAAAACCTGCCATTACTGTGCATTTAGGTCACCATGATGAGAGAGACAGACAGAGTCTGGCTGGCTCAAATGCTGGCAGTTCTCACTGCAGTCTACCGTTAGCGTCTCCTTTCAGGCCAGGATAGACGAATGTCACCGAGCAGTGGCTAAGTTTGTGGTCAAAGGCTGCCACAGCAGATGCCCCGATTTTCGGTAAGTGAATGTGTTTAATTGTAGGCAGGGACATTACTGGATATTCTTGTGTAATTGCTACAGAATAATTTATGTTATACTTTGTTATTGCTGCAGAAGAATATTTATTTTATTATTTTACATTTAAAAAATTTTTCCTGGGGACCCTGTGACACCCCATGGAAGAGCCATAGGCTGGATCTCTTAAGCTCTCACTGTTGGGTTTGTAAGGCCATGTTACTCCTAAATTTCTATCTTGTTCGAAGAGAAGATATAAAACAAAGTTCTAAGCTAATCGACCTTAGTGTTCTCCTTTTTTTAAAAATAAGAATCAATAAGAGAATCGACAAAGAATCGACTCGTTAAACAGAATCGAAAATGGAATCTGAATCGTGAAAATCTTATCAATACCCATCCCTAGTTACATGAAACATGACCAGATTTCTTTAAAATGTGTGTTAGTTGCTGATGTAAGTCAGCTGGGTTTTGTGTTTGTGGCATTCCAAACAGTTGTTGCCAACAGGGAAGTTGTACAATATCAACACACATAACATGGTTCAAGGGTGTTTATTCCGTCTTCTTTACCTTTCCAGTTTTCACTTCTCGGCCATTAAAAATGCCAATACTGATAGATTACAAAAAACGAATATCGACTGACAATATCGGCCCACTGATAAATCAGCTGCCCTCTAATCAAACTGATTGTGAACTACCAAACTAAAATATCCAACCAGACGTCTATCAGAAGAGCAAAATAAGTTTATCTGTGAACGGTAAAAGATTATACTACCAAACAGGTAAGTTCTGTTAAATGCTGACAGGTGTAGGAAGTGTAGGAAAAGATATGTTCCAAAACAACTCATGACCAAGGCATAAGCTATGATTGCAGTTTGGAAGCTTTTCTTTTTGTTGTTGTTTTAAAAAAAAAAAAAAAGATATATGTTACTGTCATTTCTGGTTGCATTACTCAGTAAGCCCTCCATATACATGGACACAGAATCAGGTGAGATTAAGGTAGATTTTTTTTAAGATGAGATATAATTTTATATCTTCTTCAAGATGAATGAGCTGAATAAGTCACGGTGTAAATATTATTATTATTTACACCGTGACTTATGTTTACAGATACACAGTGAGACACTGATAGAATAACACAAGAACAGAAATAATGCAAACAATAGTTCAGAGGGAATACATATCCAGCTGTCACAATTTCATATCATACC
This sequence comes from Perissodus microlepis, assembly GCF_051167445.1. NCBI lineage: Eukaryota > Metazoa > Chordata > Actinopteri > Cichliformes > Cichlidae > Perissodus > Perissodus microlepis. The sequence goes on from NC_140465.1 coordinate 10,670,915, forward strand.
ATTGGGGAAGGAGCCGACAGCAGCAGATGGGACTCCGGCGTAGACGCCCCTAAAGCCTCCAGCCTTGTAAAAGCCCTGCTGACTCTGAAGTCTGGTCTTTATTGTGTCGAGTGGAAACAGGGTCAGATCCACACACATCCCCGCACAGCCACCTGCCTGCGGTGACAGTCACATTTTGAGATGTACAGTAATGCTGCAACACTCACTCACTGTCCACTTAGGAAACAGAAAACACTGCTATATTGTCACGTTAATGTCTAGCAAATATTTGACTGCAAAACAAGGAGAGCTGAGAAAATGTTGGTTGTGTCTGTAAGAGTTCATTTAAAATCGACTCTTCAAGGTCGGTTCAAGTCTCCACAAAACTCCAACCGAAAACAGACTGGCTAGAAGATTAACTGAAGTTTATCAATTTATATTTATCTATATATTTATATTTACATTATAATAACGTTTACTTATATTCATTTCAGTACCGTTCTTTTATTTTCTCGAGCTAAATATAAAGCGTCATGGACTTTTACCAGTTCAAACAGATTTCATTATACTGTCTGAACAACAAGGAACCGGCAAAGTGGCGTTTTTTAATCCAGATATATGAGAGGGGGGTTAACAGCTTATATTTGTCTGTATTTAAAGTACGACTCTGTGTAAATAAAAATATCTTACCACCAGAGACGCCATGAACTCTCGCCTCTCCATGTTTCCGCTCTCAAAGCTGCCCTTGTGGTCTTTTAGCTCTTAAAAATGCAACTGCTACACATTATCTGACACTTCAGTGAAACCAAATCATGCCTGTGAAGGACGCAGCCATCTTGGTTAAATTACTTCCGCATTGCGTCACGACGCATATGACGTCGACCGCTTGAGCCGAAGCTTCACGTGCGTGTTTGTTTTTCGGAGAGTGTCTGAACGAGAGGGAAATAAAGCAGTAAATCAGCCTCTCCGACTGTAGCATACTCTATAACAGTATAATATGTGCCTTTTAATACTTTGCCTGTGGTGTCATTTGATGAGCTGTGGTAAGTCCTCCATGTGTTTGAGGCTCTGAGGTGTTTGAGGGATGCTGTAAAATTACTTAAAATTATAAAAATTTCCCCACTTTTCGATAGCTCTTTTCTATGTTCTGGCTAGCAGATTGGCTCCTGCTGGCCGTTATTGCATGCTTAATTGAGGAATATCGAAATATTAAAATAATTAAAGACTAATTGAAACAAAAAAATACTCTGAAAATGTCAGACAACTCTGACAAACAGCTTGGCGCGTTTGGAGGGAAAAAAAGCGCAAACGCAACAGCTGTCCTCGTATGATGGCCATTTTGAGAGGTAATAGTAGGTAAACTACGGTGCTGCTAATCACATTAATTAAGGTTCTGTTGTAATTAGTGTGATTAATAACACATGTACGAATTTATATCAAAATGACTGCAGGGAAAAAGTTCGAGGCTTTAAAAGAAACGTGGTTACAGCTGGGTGACCATGTGTGATTGTCCTTAAGAAAGCTGTAAAATGTGACGATTTGGACCTTTAGCTCAGATGAAATGAACACCTGACAAATAGTCATCATCTACAGCCTAAGTGGATGATTGCAGATTTGCTTTTTCCCATAAGAAATAAAGAAAAAGGGAAATTGCTCTGTCCTCAGCTCCCCAGAACGCTGCTCAGTCATTACGGTGACCTGACAAAAACACAGATGAACTGGTGGCTAATTTAAGCCACCCTAATGTGGTTTAAAATTGTGGCACAAATCCTGTTTGATCTTTTTAATCAGACCACATAATATGTGCTAGGGAGCAAATAATTTGCGACCTATCTTCACACACTTGTGTTGTCATTCTGTGTCTGTATGGGCTTGTATTATTGCACCCTGCTTCTCCCTTGTGGTGCCCGTGAGTGAGTGAGTACGCTCAGGTGAGTGTGTTCTTTTCCAGTGACACGTCGACTGGGTTATTTATGGGCTGCTGTCAGCCAGGCAGCGCCTCCTATTAGGGAAGAGCAGGCGAGGGGCCACCACCTCTTTATTCAGCCCGGACCCAATGATGTCTGGGCTGGGTGCGCCCAGTTTGAAGCTCGGCGTGCGCCATCCATCTTGTTGAAGGTGGTCTCACTGGGATCCCATTGGATGAGAGCCCCAGCTGGATCTGGATGGACTTGTTCTCTTCATCCATGGGCCTGAGGATGGCAGTCGCACCACTTACTCTCTCCTTCTTGTGCTTATGTTGTCTTGATGGAACACTTTAAAAAACATGATGAACGTGTACGTTTTGTTTTTTTTCATTTTTTTAAATTCTGGATTTCATTTCCCCAATTAAGATGTGAATGATATCCTGTATTTTGGGGATTTTCACCTCACAGCCTAACCTGAGGGACTGAGATGAGGGACAACAAAAGTTGGTTGTCCCTCACCTCAGACAGTACCTAATCTCGGTTCTGCCTGAGCCTCCAACCACAGTTTTGCCTTCTGTAGCATTAGAAACTAGGTTGGTTTTAGGACCGCAAATCTCCAACCAGATACATTTCAGTTTGAGGCAGACAAGAACTTAGCAACGGCCTGCGCCAGTATGCTCCATGTTTCTCGACAAAAACAGTGCGAGCAGGAGGTGAATTTCTCGATAGAAGTGGATGCAAAAGCCAGCGGCAGGATGAGCGTAGGAGCGTTCAGTTACCCCCGTGTAAGGTCAATGAGAATCACCCAGAGTCTGGGCAGATTTGCAGGGAGCACCATTGATCTTGACCCACTCAGAGTATGATCTCAGAGATAAAAGGGAGGAGACGAGAGGGGAACTTATTCACTGTCAGCCACAAGTCAGCAAAGGGCACTTCTAGCCCGCAGGCTGTCTTTAAAAACTGAAGGGCAAAAGTACGGAGGATTAAGCCACGAGGTGGGGAGGGAGAGAAATGCAAGCAGCCATGAGGTTTATTGCAATAACACAGAGCTAACATCTATTGGTTTCACTCCCCTTTAGAGGCGTGCGTCGGTGACAGCCAGAATGAACTCTGAGTCAAAAGGTTATGTGACTTGCACAGGTGAGAGGCTGCTCAGAGTTCCAGCTGAAGTTTTATATACTTTTTCTTGCTTCTGTGTGCGTGTGCGTGGTTTTTTAGACAGGACAGCTTGCTTACATTTTAATAGTTTAAATAAATTTTCATTTCAAATGCCTAGCTTATTCTTTGGACACTGTTATGGAACAACAGTTGTCTTCTTTTCTTGGATGTAATGTGAGAAAGCACCATCTGTAATGGTCGCTGTTTGAGAGCTGAGAGAAACGCACATCTTGACTCTGACACGGTGCTTTTATTCATGAGGCGGCAAGGTGAGCTTCAGCCCAAACATAGCTCCTGCTCATTAGCTGGCCTAACATTTGCATCATTAGGACACCACAACAGCAGGGGTAGAAAGAAATGCGACTAAGCACCTTTCGTATAACTCTTTGTTTTTACTCTCGGGATGATAGGCTACATGAGCCTGTGACAGGGTGGGGTGGGTGAGAGGTGTTGATGCTCTAAATGAAGAGAGGAGGGGAGGTGAGATAAAGGGAGCAAAGGAGAGGAGAAAGGTTAGAGAGAAAGTGGAGCATAAAAGAACATTCATTATAAATTCACTGAATCGACAAGCTGTCAGGCTGCCCTGTGTCCATGCTGCATTTAAGTGTTTGCTAAACTACTGACTCCTGCGTTACACACAAAACTTTTCCTTCCTTATCGCCTCTGGACGCATCCTTATCACCTGTTTCTGCACCACGCTTTGTGTTTTGACCCCCCTAGAGCCTTGCAAAGCCATGTCATCATCCCATCTTTTCCTTCCTATTCCTCCCCCCGTCTGCTTTCTCATCCCTGCCGGGCCACCAGCGAGCTGCCTGTAGCATATTGATCCCATGCTTTGCTCCTGCCAAAAGACAGACGAGGCAGAGAACGGTCGACACCTTCTTTTCTGCAGAAGCAACCGTGCCAATAATTTCAGTGGTTGATATTGATTGTTGTTATCAATTTTACCACGGCGCACACTGTGCATTTGTTATCGTTGGGTCAGCATGTGCAGGTAAACTGAGAGAAGGGCTGTCACACCAAGTGACCTGTGATGGATTTGGATTGGTTGGAAGGTGTGTAATCACCCTTGCGTTATAGCTGTTCAGTGGCCACAGTCAAAGCATCACCTGTCAGGGCCATGTTCAGAATTTGCAGATAAAATCTTTGTTTAAAACCTTGTTTATACAGCAGAATGAGTTCAGTCGTTATAAATGAATGAGTTCTGCTCTTCCAAGTTGTCTTAGGTCCTGCCCAGTATCTGATCAAGTTAGGTTGCTACTTGGCTAATTTTTTTTTAACTTATGAGAAAGCTTAAGCCTTGAGACCTTTAGTGCAACACATGCAGGACTCCTTAGCCACTCTAACTTTAAGTCAGTCTTATCTCTTAGACAGCGCAATCCCTGTCAGCCTCAGCTACACTTTGTGCTTGGTGCAAGCAAATGTGCTATACTTCCCAGCTGTTTACCATCGGCATGGTTGTATCGTCACTGTGAGCATGTTGACATTAGCTCAAATCACCACGGATGATTTTTCATACTGAAAATTATTTACATTGTTGGCATTTTGACTTTTAGTATCATTAGTCTGCAGCACTTGTTTGCTCTGCTTATGTACAAAAACACAGATTCATTATAATTTATTAAGTTATTCTTTTCATCTTCATTATATCACTGTAGATGTATACATCTGTTATTGTATATTTTACACATGTTGGTATGGGATATTGTATTTGTTTTAAATGTTATATACTTATGTGGTATGTGTATTTTGACTTTTGTTGCCATGATGCCAGGTCTCTCTTGGAAATGAGATTTTTAATCTCAATGAGATTTTTTACCTGGATAAATAAAGATAGTCACATGACAAAAACATCTGTTCATAAACACCAAACAAATGAATAATAAATACATTATATATAGCGAGAGAGAGAGAGAGAGAGAGAGATTCTTCATCTGTGCTAGCTACATATTCATTATGTCATACATGTAATGACACCACTGTTTTTTTGATCAGCAAATACATATAATTTGTAAGGATTTGAGTGTCATAAAAATAATTCCCAAAAGCAAAATAGAGACATGTATTTTGAAGATCCTGGTACCCTAAGCAGTTTATATAATAAGTTTCATCCACATTGATTAAGTCGTGTAGGAGGAGTTAGGGAACAGACAGACACACATATATATGACTGTTTTGGGTCCAGTTTTGACTTCCTGGAGGCTGTAAACATATAAACATTTAACTTTTATTTCATTTATTTATTTATTTTAATATCAAGATTGAAACTTGACTAGGACAAACCCCTTAAATTTTGTGCTTTACTTTCTTGGTGCCTCACAGTCAATCAGAGTGCTATTGCATATAATAAATAGTACATCATAACATCTTTTAATAAGTTCTTTAGGAGAATCTTGTAGTTGTCTTAATGCAGCCCACTTGGTTTCTTCCTTTGGTTTTCATGTAGTAGTGTGCAGCTGTAAATGTTGAGAAATGGGAGGACGTGTGATCTCAGAGAGACGCCAACAGCCTGAAGTTTCCTAGAAGAAATTTGCTGAGTGGAAAAATGAAAACTGAAAAGAAAGCCACGAAATTACCTTAAAGAATATATGGTATCTATTCATCACAACTAGTGTGGCTGAATTTTCCTCTCTGCTGGTATTAACTGACTGGCTTTTTGCTGTTTTGGCTCATAGTCACAGATGACACTTGCATTTGTCATTGCCTGAGCGTATCGAGGGAGAAGGTGAGAGCATCCAGACTAGCTCGTGGTACTTGGGAAAATGAGTCACAGCAGCTTTGTTTGCAGCATACTTTTTCCTTTGATAAATATGTCCACCAAGTCTCAATTCTTTATAATTCTACCAGCTGCTGGCTCTTGCATTTCCTATTCAAGCACACCTTTCTTCTCTGCAGTATGGACTGCACACATAAGAGATCAACAGGGTCACTGGATTTCATAACAATCAGATTGAACATTATTAAAACACAGATATTTCCACCCTTTCTCTGCTTTCTACAGCGCATTATTCTCCTTCACTACTAAAAAGTAAATAATAGTGAGTCAGCCACGTATTTTCTAACGCAGTCTTTGCATTTTCCTCTAAATGGCCCTCTAGTGGCTGAAGCCCCTAAAGTGGAAAAAACAAAAACAGAACAAGTCTGGAAATAAGATATACCTTTGTGGTGCATTAAGCCATAATGGACTCATTAGCTACTACCTCCTGAGGGATTAAGAAAAAACACACACACATAGGTGATGCTGAAAAACTAGTTCATACATGTATTACTTCTAAGCTGAACTTATTCAGTATTATCAAACTAAAAGTTCCCTGAAAAGTCTCCAGTTGATGTGTGGCCTGCCGATAGGCCACGCCGTGCCAGAAACAGACCAGATGTGACCACGAACAGAGGATTTCATCTTCTCTGGCAGTCATGCCCTTCAGGGAACTGCAGATGGATCAATAATACCGGTCCCCCGTCTCAGCCAGAATGAGAAGTCTTGGAGTGGCTGTTGTAGAAAAAGCATGTACAAAACCATTCACTTTGTATGGATCGATTCAGGACACGCACATCAAATAGGAGCAGAGGGCTGGGATAGTGTGCATGTGTGTATCCGTGCATGCCCGCCATACTCATATATATGTGTAGGCCTCTCTATCACCTCTGTTGGCCAATGAAGATAAAGAAGTTGGATTACAATAAAATATGCACAAACATGCTTGTCAATCCAGTTCTATCTGTTCTGACTGCGGGGCCTGATAGAAATCTGCTCTCATGCGGCCCCTGTCAGACTGACATTTGATTCATCCCTTCATGAGCTTACACTCTGGCTCCAATTTAGTCACATGAAAATCATTTTCATGCTGTTGAAAAACTCCTAAAGAGGCCCTATTATCTGGACACAACAGGAGAGATGACACTTTAACGTCATGTGGCCTTCTCTTCTCACCACATTCACCTTAGGTTACATTGAGAAACTTTGCGAGGGTCTAGAAATTAGAGTGTCATCTAAACTGTGATAGTGATCAACTCTTCACCCGGCTGCAGACAGTGATTATGATTCAGCAACACAAATGTTACATCAGATTGTCCTCTGCCTGCAAATGATGACCTTTAAATAGCAGAGTGAGCGCTAAGGGAGAAGCTAACCTTTAGTTTTGAATAACATCTGGACAGCTTGGGGTGCTTTACTACAGTCTCAGAGTGCCACCTAGTGGTCAAATGGTTCACTGAGCCTGTGCTCTGGCTGTAACCTGAATAATATTTGATTACTCAGTGTGGCCATCTGCAGTTAGCAATTATTTTACACTTTAAAATATGCATTACAGCTCGCGTTTTGGTAAATAATTGCATAATATTACTCAAGGGCACAGACATATTACAGTAAAATGTGTCTAATTTGATTGAGACACTCTTTTGAAGTCAAAATATCATGTAGCTCCATTATGCCTGCATGTATAATTCATATTATTTCAATTTATCAGCTGTTGAGCATTATGTATTGTGCTTTTTTCCCTCTTCAACACAAGGGAAAACTTCCATCAAACGCATGATAGAAGTCTTTTGGGACCAGTGCACTGGATTGTGTGATAATAACCAATTAACATGCTAATTTCACCATGCATCACTGCAATAATTGCATCCATCAATATAATTGAGACAGTGCAGCCTTCATCTGTAGAACTGGATTTTTTTAAACATCAATTATGATTTATAATGGATGGCACAGGGAAGGGGCCGATAACACACCGTGAGTGATTGTCTTTGTTCTTTGGATGAATTAGTGACTCTAGGATATCTATTATTCATAACATAAAAATGCAAGTCCCAGTGTCTCAAATTGTGTCTTTCTCACTTTTCTGCAGTTGTCATATGCAAATACCTAATAATAACCTAGTAGTGTTAAACCTAGTAGTGTTTTTTTAGTACGAACAAGCTTCTCTCATATGTTTCTGAACTTAACAAGCAGCCTATGACCACCACAGTAGTCAGAGCCAGAGGTCTGCAGGATCTTCTAGGAATGGTAATGCTATTTTTCTGTAAAATTGATTGATCAGTAGTGCCAGTGGTTTCATACCTGCTGATCTCTAAGCTGCTCCGTAGCAAGTTTGGCTTGCAGCATAAGTTACCATGGAAATGTAAGAAGTGATCCACGTTTATACACATTTTCTAATATCACAGTTGATATGAATCCATCACGATAGCCTCTTTTCTGTGATGGCTAACCTCCTCATGAAAGAGGTGAGCTTCCATATACTGTGGTTGACTTCTTCTAAATTGCTTTATCATCACTGGTGAAAATCCTGAACAGAACAGGCCTTATTCATCGATAAACTGCTCCACGTCTCTCTGCTGGTAAGGATTAAACACCCACTTTACTGAGATACAAAATTCTGCATGTTTGCATAACTTTTTGCTATTTATTTGTCAAATTATAAGCTGTAACCTCAAGTGTTGTAATCCACAGTTCTTCCTTGTTTCATTTTTCCTCCTGGTTTGAAAGAAACAGATCAATAGATGATGGATAAATGGAATTGTAAACTCTGCTCCAGGCATCCATATTTTCCAAACTTTTTTGAAAGACTTTTGTTTCTCAATCCAATTTTAATTTACTGAGATCAGCTAAATATCAGTGGTTATCAATCAAAACAGACAAAGAATCACTACCATCCCATAGGCACAAAAGTAGTATAATAGTTGTCATTCTAGCGTCAATGATGCAAATGGAAAAATGACACATTCTTACTGCTTACAGCAGCACCAGATGTACTATAAACATCTGCGAAACCATTTAATAAGATTACAGCTTTACACCAGCATGTGTATGGCCACCTACATTCACTAACCACAGAGTTTACATGGCTAAACCCAGCATCAATGTCACACATTAGAGACCCTCATCATGGAGCGCAAAGAGCATGGTGGAGTGAGCAGCTTCGGGAGGGCTTCAGAACTCACAAGTAACTTAACAGACCTGAAAACCTGGATCCTGGATTGTTCTATCCTGATGGTGGGGAGAGTGGGAGTTCCATCCTGATTGCCAGTTTATCCACAGGTCTAACACCAACCACACAAGAACCAAACCAAACCATAAAGGTTTGAACCACAGTCCTTCACGCTATAACAGCAGTGCTAAACACAGCTCTGCTATGCCTCCCCTTCTCAAATCAGCGAGTGAAAATGTTGCTCTGACTAGATGATGTAGTAACCTTTTCAAATTTGGCCTGTGACCTTTTGATAAGCGATATCCCTGGGTTGTGTTTAAATATACAACAGTTAGATACATAATATAGATCAGTACTCTATCAGTAGCATTGTAAAAAAAAAAAGTCTACCTATTTTAGTCCTTTCCTTTCTTACCCTACTGTTGCATAAGTGGGGTTTTAAATGGAGGACTTGTCATGTAATGGACTTCTTCCACCACTGTGACTTACCTGCCTGCCAAACTGACAGATGATGGATTGACTGTGTAACTTACCATTACAGACCCATTTCAGCTCTATTATTGAGTCCAGCAATTTGAAATCGCGTCTCCAGGCCACGATTCACTTTGCTGAACTGTGCATGTAATTGCATGGCAATAGTATTATTAACTCTACTGAACAAGGCAAGGCCCCATTACCTTAAACAGCTTGTTTGCAAGCATCACAAATTAGTGTTAATGGCTTGGACAGTAAACATGGCTAATTACACTCTAACAGTAAATTTCCCTAGCTTTTTTTTCTGACTGAGGGACTGCCATATGTCTTTCCATCCTAATTGGTCCCCCCATCATCTCCCATCTTAGGAAACTGCTGCCATGTAATTTTCCCAGTGGTAATGTTCCCAGACGCCTGCAGGCCTACTGAAAATGACTTCCATGATGTCTTCAGTGATTACTGAATATGCTCGGCGCTTTGCTGTGGTTGAGGGAAGGCAATCAAGACGAGAGGCATTAGATACATTAGAAATGGCTCTTGACAGTATAACTGTGCAAAGTAATATTAATAATGTCTCTTGGGGAGGTGGGGGATGGGGCATTGTTTAAACTAAATTACAAACATTCTGCTTTTCTTTTACTTTTTCAAGGTTAAAATCAGCAGTGCAGTAAAGTTATTTCTCATAAGTAAAGAGTTCCCCTTTCGATCTCAGGGCTTGTACATAGGATATTTGTCGACAAGCAACTTTAAACATTCATTTTTTCCACTACTTTTGCTTTACCTGTTCACTTTTGAAGGTCCCTCATGGTGTTTGTAAAGTGCAATGCATAAAAGCACCAGCAGGGAGGGCCCATGTCATTCTGTTGCGATGCTGAATCCGTGCAAGGTGAAAGGGTATTTGACTGCAGGCTATGTTAACACATGTTGTTCCTCAGGCTGTTGATCCAATTGACACCTATGCATCATGCATTACCTGGCAAACAGAAAGCTCTTTCGGATCACAACATGCTCTCAAACGCAGTGCCCATGCAAAACTAAGTTTTGGGGGGAAAACAATCCTTGATCCAGTTTCCGGCTCAGTCTGGTCTTTTCTTGATCTGTTTCAATCAATAGTCATAAATGTTCATGTCAGTCATTCAAGTCCCTTGAGCAGAGGGATGAATGAAGATCTGTTTTTCTAGTTATGGAGAGGAGGTGACTCCTGTCCTGAACACACACACACACACACACACCGATGTTAGGAAAACAAATCATAACTGAAGATTTACAGCCATCTGCCTGAATCGAAGGTTGATGTAAGGACAGATAATAAAGTCATAATCCAAAGGCTGACCTGTGGGACAAGAATTAAAAGGTCTAAATGCAATAAGTCAGCAAGGATGGAAAAGTTTCTCAGGAGAAAGCTACGAAGGGAGAGATGAGAGGTAAATGGAGGGAAAGAGTTATAAGCAGAAAAGGCAATAAAGGTGAGATAAAAACAAGATCAAATTTCTTAAAAAGCTCCTGCAGGAGCAGAAAGAGTAAGAAAGTTGGCTTGAAGTTGTGAAGGATGGGGGAGTGATTTTTCATGCCGTGCCTGTGGCTAATGGAGTCAGATAATGGCTTGTCCCTGCTTTCATCTAAGCTCCAGGTTGTTTAATTAGATCAAAAGCTGATAAATGAGTCTTGACTTTCAAATGAGCTCCTGAAAGGGTTGGAGGTGGAGAGATCTCTATCCACGCTGATAATAAAGTTGGGTCTAATCTGCAATTGATCAGGGCCTCTGCAGAAAACTGGGGAGGATTTGTTTACAAACACATGTGCTCTCAACCACACGCACAGAGTCCTGAAAGTGCATTCATGCAAACTGCGATCCTACACAGCTGATGCTATGGGGCAAATTCATCTTTTCATCACTGTTTTACTTTAGTAAAATACTGCTGTTCATCTAAATGTATGCTTTTATCTACACACAAACGTTCCATGGACACTTTCCGTGGGGCCTGAGCATTACATCATAATACCACAGGCATTTAATCTGCCTCTCTTGCTCCGTTCACCTCTCATCTCAGCTTGTCTCTACTATGGGTCTAATCCTCTGTGACTAATAGGCTGGATATGAGGATTATTTTATACCTGCAAGAGGCACAGTAAAAGGAGAGACGAGGGAGAGATGAATGGATATGTGAAGAGCTGATCTTTTAATGGCATGACAGAGCTGTCACCGTCCTGCTCCAGAGTCAGTTGGAGTGTTCGCTTGCTGAAATAAAGTCTGAAAGCCAGAACAGTTTCGTGGTTCAGTTACGCAGGCGTTTTTGCCTAAAAAGCGTTTCTTCTCCACTAATAAATTTCACAGATTTTTACAGTACGAGTTGAAGGGACTGACTTGGGTTACAGTCACACAAATGAAGACGTAAGTGCAGTGAGACAGTTTAGCGTATGAAGAGATTAATCTCTTTCATCTCCAATCCACTCTCCTTCAAGGATTCATGCTTAATTTAAAGTATCTTAAATACTTATGGTGTACTTTATAGTTCTGTTCTTTTCATATTAAGAAAGTCAGGCATGATATGGTAAATCTCATGGCAGCCACATACTAAACTGCTAAAGCAAGTCTACTAGCATGCTACTATGGAATAAATTGCTGTAAAATAAATAAATAAAATCAAAAATGTGCAGTAATGTGAGGAATGTGAGGAAAACGGTAAACAGCATGCAATTGTGGAATCATGCAGAATTATAGGGTTTTATAACATCTCTGTTAAATAACATCTCTGATGGACAGAGTCTCCCACCCCATGCATGTAAATGTTGCTGAACTGCAGAGCTCCTTCAGTGAGAGACTGCTGCATCCTCGATGCATGAAGGAGCGTTTCCGCAGGTCCTTCCTCCCTGCAGCTGTCAGACTGTACAATCAAAACTGCTCCCAACAAACACAGATGTTTACATCAGCGCTGTAACAACTGCTACTGTTATAACTGCACATTACTTTTCTCAGCTTATATATACACTAACTTATCGGAAGTTACATGTCTACTTTTTAAGGCACAGGTACAATACACAATCTGCACTTTTCTAATTATTCTAAATATTCGTAACTATTTAAACATCTTTCAGTATCCTGCTTTGTTTGCACACTACAACCTGGGTTTGCCACTTATCTGTACGCTAATTTTAATAACTGTACAGTACTCTGCTTTGGTAACTATTGTCCATGATGTAAATAAAAATTGTGTTTCTGTTGTTCCTGTTCTGTTTGTATATGTGTGGTTTTTGTTGGGTTTTTTGTTTTTTTGCTGCTGATACAACCAAATTTCCCCTTGTGGGACAATTAAAGGATTATTCTATTCTATTCTATTCTATTCTTTTTTTCAATGTAGTTCAAACTTGAGTCTCACTCTGTGTGGTTGAGAACATTGTAAAGGTTGTGGGCCAGCATCATTTTCTTCTTTTATGGATTTTAAAGTAATAAGTTGTTTATAGAGACTATATTCAAAATACTAAAGCAACAGTGTTATGACAGCTGAAAGTATTACATTGTGAAACGTCCATTCTATAGAGCACAGTACATAGTATATTTTAAATAGAGCCACTTTTGTTGTAGATAACATAAGTTGTAAAATAAGTTGTATAAATGAGTATAAAGTTGTAGTTAGATACTATAATGCTTTCAGTTAAATTCTGAGATAGAAATGTGTGCTCAAAGACAAAGATACAGGTTAAGCAGATACAGATGTTTACTATAATTACCATAATTATGTCCCTGCTCGCTGATCCCTGGTTTTTCATCTGTGGGTTTTGAGCTGCTTTGGAGTCTTTGTGGTTCTTTTTGAGAGTTTTCTGTTCATTATCAGTGTTGTTCTAGTTTTTGATTATTGATAAGTTGAGGTTTTGTTTCTGGTTTGGATTTCAGTATCACCCTAGTAATCTTGGTGATTAGTTCTAGGTATTTGACTTCCACAGTAGTTACAGTTTTGGACCTGTGTTTTGACTTCTTTTATTCTGAATGTGAGTTTAGTATCTTGTGGTATTGATGAGGATCTGATTTCCGTCTTTGGTACTTAGTTCCCCTTGGGAAAAGTTTCTGTTTTGCATTCCTGTGTTTTGGAATTTATTGCTACAATGAGTTGTAGCCTAACAGGGTTATTGAAGTTCTAGTTACTGTCAAATTTCCATGTTCATTTTTCATGGAGTTGTATTTGCTTGATTTACTGTTCTAGTAGTGGCTGTGATTTCTTGGTCTTTATGTACCTTCAGTTTCCATTTATACTTGGTTATTACGTGTGTGTAATAACCAACTCTAAGTACTCAGTGTTTCTATGTCTGTTTCTTCCTGTTTCGTCTTCCTGTGTTGATGTTATCCTCCTCCTGTATCCCGTGTAATGTCTAGTATTTTTTTTTTTTGTTTCCGTTTACTATTTGTCTTTAGGATATTTCCTGTTTTACTTTGGTTGCTTTTCCTTCATGACCTGTGTCAGTTTTGCTTCCTTCTTTATGATAGTCCTGATTAACTTCAACCTTGTCTTGTTCCCTTCCTGTTTGTCATTCCCAATCAACACTGTATAGTGTATAAATGGTCCCACCTCACTATTTCTCCATGTTGGATTATCCGTCATCCTTCCTAGTTGTCTTTTTCTGTGTCTATGTTACATATTATTCTGTCTTTGTCTTTTGGACTGTTCATTTTTTAAGCTTACCGTAGACCTTAGTTAATCTGCTTTTGTCCAGCTTTTGAGTTCTAACTCTACAAATTATGAGAAATTAGTAAAAAAAGAATAGGCCTAAATTTGGGACCGATGGGAATGCCATGTGGCAGGCATACACTTGTGTTGGACAAATATCAAACAGAAAAGCTGATGAATCTGTACAAAATCAAAATGATTGCACTTTAATGAGTCTGAGGCAAAGTTTTGGATAATTCAGAAGACTGACACTGCATCTCCATCATGTGGGTAAAAATACTCCCAAACCTGATCTAAAGAAGAGTTCTATTGGTTTATGTGACTGTTATCGTCTCTCATGTGGAGGAATTCCTCACAGAGAGCAGCACTGCATCACCTGGTGTCCATTTTTGCATGCTCCAAGAACTAATTAGAATATTTAAAGACACAAAGCTTGCTGGTCAAACGTTTCTCATGCTCTTTCTCCATGTGGTTCCCTCCTTTGATTTCAAGAGCATTGGCTTGTTAAGGCTGCATCGGTGCATAAGCAGATTGTGCAAAGAATGAGCCAGTAAAGCTTTAGGTCTCAGACTGATGGGATACAATAAAGCCAATCTTATTAAACAGCTTCCATAGTAAATATATGCAGTGATCCTCCCTTGACTGGTTCACATTGTAATCCTATCACAAGGCTGTGGACAAAGAGGGGAATGTGGTCCTCTCTTGTCCAAGAAAGATTCACTAATTTATTTCCACTTGAGAGGGTGTTGACAGGATTTGGGATAACTTGTCTTTAACTCAAGGCATCATAATGGCCTTTGGATTGGAGTGGACCCCAACCAGAGAGCTAATATGAGGAAGGAACACTGAATTTATAGCACATGAAAGAATAAAAATAGATAGAATGGTTTCTATGACATTCTTGCACAGACATAACCACAAGGATTGGGTTACACAATCTATTCATGAATCCAAACCCTTAAGTTTTCCTTAAATGATCTCAACTACTATTGCAGTGATTTATTGAACTGGATTGAACCATTCCATCTGAGGAAAGCCGATAAACACTTCAGTAACGTGTGCACTGTACACATCCTATCATTAAATCAGATCAGGTTCTCCTTGATATTTTTCCCCACGTTGTGCATGAGCCCCTCGCTACAATGATAACACTGTTGACTTTAAGATATCACATGGGATAATCGCATTCTGCCCTGACTATCTCTCCTGTAGTATCAGATTACCTTCATGAGCAATTTCAAGTATGTCAGTGTTGTGCAACTGATGACAGAATCCTATAATACACTCATTATTCTCAACTATAATGTGTGTGACACAGAACACCAACATTAAATAAAAGCCCAGATTATTGGTGTTGAAATCAACTCTATGAACACATTAAAAGACCTTGCTCTTGTTTGTCCTTTTAATTTGTGCGTTTATTCCATCCAGATGATTACTTTTGTAATCTTGTGCTTTAAAAGCTCTCTCTCAAGCCTCTTAGCTCTTTAGTCCTCTAGTTTCAGTCTGAATTCATTAGGCCTTATAACTACGCTATAGTTTGTGTTTGTCTGCGATCCTGCTTCTTGGCCATCTAGACTGCATGGCCATTAATAATTATCTTTTTATCTTTCTCTTTTTCATTGTATGTCATTGTCTGTGTTCTTACTTTTTACAGAGTTTTCACTGTATTATCACCTGTCATCCCCCACCTCTTTCCACATGTTTTACATCTGGATTTTTGCCTTCTAAAAGGTTCAGCTTCTCTTCTTGTTTCACCATCTCTCTTCTGTGAATGTTGTCCTGCGTCTGGACTTCTTTAAGTTGCTTGAAGACGTTTCACCTCTCATCCGAGAAGCTTCTTCAGTTCTAAGGTCAAATGGTGGAGAGTCCCAGATTTAAACCCAGTGGGAGTCTAAGGTCCGCCATTTGACCTTAGAACTGAAGAAGCTTCTCGGATGAGAGGTGAAACATCTTCAAGCAACTTAAAGAAGTCCAGACGCTTTTCTTTGCAAGCTCCTTTGACTTGTCCTTATCTCTCTCTCTTTTTGGTTGTTTTGCTTGTTATTTTTCTCCTATAAGTACATGTATTAATGGTAAAGGAAGCTCCGAGGTTTTACATATCAGCAGATTAAAAAAATATCTTACCTTTACCCGGTTCTAAAATGATTTAAATACAGGACCGCATGACATAAAAAAGTACACACCATGATTTGGAAACTTTTAGACCGATCTTTTTTAAAGCGTTGCTTCAGTTCAGTAAAGTTTGGGGGCAGCTCTCTCCAGGTCCACAGCATTTCCATCAGGTTCCGGCTTGTTGATTTGCTGCTGTGTTAAAGCCAAATGCTAGCTATTAGACAGATGTTCTCACATTTGACACTAGAATACTTTGGTATGCAGAAGACTTCATGGTCGGCTTAATGACTGCAAGGTGCCCAGGTCCTGTGGCTGCAAAACAACTCAACTCATCACCCCTCCACCATCGTGCTTGACAGCTGGTATGAGGTGTTTGTGCTGACATGCTGCGTTTGGTTTCCATCAAACATGGCTCTGTGCATTACTCCCAAACATCTCCTCCTTGTTCCAGACGTTTATGGGTTTTTTCAGATGCAGCTTTGCAAAGCTATGTCATGCTGCCGTGTTCTTTTTAGAGTGGAGAGGCTCTTTCCTGGCAACCCTTCTAAACATGCCAAACTTGTTCAGTCTTTTTTGACTTGTAATGGTATATTTAACATGGTAACTGAGGCCTATAGAGTCTGAGATATCGCTCTTGGATTTTTTTGCAGTCTCTCTGAGCATTGCATTGACCTTGGGGTAAATTTGCTAGGATGCCCACTCCATGGAAGACTAGCTGCTGTCTTGAATGTTTTGTGAATAATCTTTGTCACTGTATAAATATAGAGTTCAAATTGTTTGGTAATGGCCTTATAAACAGCAATAGTTGGTTTTGCTCATGTCGGTCCTCTTTTGTGTTAAGATACAGATGAATGCTCCGGACCAGCAAACAGCGCAAATTTGTGTTTTTACAGAGGCAGACACACTTGCTGATTATTAATTATTGAAAATGCATTTAATTAGCAGGAGGTGCACTTAGTTTCTTTAAACACAGCTTTTACATTTTGGCTCAGTTTTCTGTTAAATAAATGATGACATGGTGTAAGAAGTCATGTGTTGGTGTTCGTTTGAGCTCGTATTGAAATAATTTTAATACCTGCTAGACCAGATTTGTTTTTCAATTATTATATCTTGATGCATAAAACTTTATAATTGAAAGAGTCATGTTTTTTTCATGACTATTTTTGTGTTATTTTTTCATATCTAGGTAGAATAGCAACAAATGTTTGAGATGTAGCACTACATAACAAATTACTCTTCATTCCAAAGGGATATTAGCAAGCTGACATAAACTTCATCCCTGAAAGTTTTTCTGGTCTGTGTGGTGCAATATCCATCCATCCATCCATCCAAACATCCATCCATCCATCCATCCAAACATCCATCCATCCATCCAAACATCCATCCATCCATTCATCTAAACATCCATCCACCCATCCATCCATCCATTTGCTTCTGCTGAGACAGGCTCCAGGGGCGCTGGAGCCTGTCTCAGCTACCATAGGGCAAGAGGGAAACAGACAACCATACACAGTCGCATTCACACTTATAGGCAATTCAGAATGACCAGTTTAATCTAACCCCACTACCTTTGTGAGAGGAAGCCAGAATACAGAGAAAGAACCCACGCAAATACAGAACAAACGCCACACAGAAAGGCTCCAGCCAGATGGTGTCAGAGTCAAACTCAGGACCTTCATACTGTGAAGCAACAGTGCTACAACACTGCACCATCGTGCTGTGTAATAATAATGGGAAGTCTCCAGCCAATACCTATCTTAAAACCAGGATAATCTTGAACTTATAAACAGCTAGTACAGCTGGCTGCTGAATTATAAATGAACACACTCCAGCAGCATCCACATAAAGGGCCCAGCAGAGCCTAACATTTTTATCTGATAATGTATAGATAACACTCTGAATGACCCCTGTAATGAAAACAGTTTTTCAGGCCTCAGAGGAATTGGTCTGTTCTTTGAGCATCTACATTGATGACCAGTTTCACAGCAAACTCAGTCCACTGGGATCTCATTTACTCTGGGTTTTCATTAACTCCTGGGAATATCAATTGCATTTGCGCCTCCCAGTTTACTGCCTTATATAACTACTATCTACCGCTCACACAATGAATGCACACAACACACAGCAGTCTGTTTACTTGTTCAACCTGTCTGGTCACATCTGGGTGCAAACCCCTTTTTGGTTAATGGTAGACTTTTTCATAAAATCCACATGCATAAAAACACATGCACTCACTTAGGGGTGTAAAATGAATAGGGGGTTAGGGGTTACCACACACACACACACACACACACACACACACACATACACACACACACACACACACACACACACTACACACACTACACACTACACTGTCCCCGATCTAAATCTACGATTCCACTCACCTGAAAACAACGAACCCTAAAATTTAGCTCAACATTAGTTCAGGCAGGCCATGAACTGGTTTGATCTGGTCAGATCAGCTGATCTCAGTGGTAGCCATCATTAGCTATTGGTTCAGCTGATACCTAGCTGATTCCTACATATCCAGCAGGCATATGTCATGTGGTAGTTAAGCTACTTCAATTTGCCAAGAGTTTCTGCACATCTGCAAGCTGCTTTGAAACCCACCTCTGCTCTTCCTTTCATGCAGTTTCTGGCTTAATCTGAGTCCTATCAGTTGCTATTGGTGTCTGCTCTGTCCTGTGGGGCTTCACTGCTGCTCTCGCCACCTCTGGCTTCCCATGTATACATGTGTAATGTCCCAATAAAAAGACATGCTGCTAAATATTTTGTCTTCAGATGGAAATGACTTGTGTTCAGCTATAGTTTACCTGACTGAGACTTAATGGGTTTTCATGTTGACTTGCTTTTTATCCCCTTGAGGAAGACAAGTCCCTGGTGTATAAAAATATTTAGGTCCCCACAACATGAGCAATATGCAGACCATGAGGGTGTCTTTTGGTGTTCACACATGATAGCCTTTCATACACACCCATTACAAATCTATTGTTTGCCTACAGCTGCCTTTAAGCTTCACTTAAAGATGGAGTGCCTGAGATAAAGTACTCGTTTGCCCATTTGTTGAGCTTCTACTTTGATGGTGGCAGTGGGAGAATAAGGCAAAAAAGATGAGAACAAGTAAATCAAGTAAAATGTAGTATTGAGATGTGAGTACTGACCACTCATGTACAGAAATCTAAACAGCAGAATCAACGATGCTCCCAAAAAGCTTATTAGATAAACTGTGTAATCGCCAGCCACAGCCCCAGTGACACAGCGTAAGCCTGACAGGGCGGAGGGGTAAGAAAATGTGGAAAAACTAAAAAGACTTTTATTCTACTGAAAGGCCAAAACTTTGCTCCAAGACTCCAAAATGTGAGCTATAGAGGACATAGCCTCCATGCCTTGTACAAAAGTTTTATGACATAATAATGGTATTCCAGCTATGTATTCTGTGATCTTGTTGAATAAAGCACTTTCTTTCCTCCTATATACGAGAGGCCAGACATGTGAATGACCTCAGGTCATGCCAAAATATTTTCAGCACAGCTACAAATTTACTTCAACTGCTGAAAACCTTCCCATAGGGTCAAACAACATTGGCTTTTGCTGGCCTTGTTATGTTCATACTACTTTCCTTCTCCGGGAGATGCCTGTAAAGTGCATTAGAGGCAATAGTGTCTTTAGTGTGTCAGTTACTTGTTTTTAACAGTCCATTTTCACTTGCCCTGGTATGCACCATGCACCATTCTGCGTCACCTCCATATAAAAGTCATGCTTGACTAAAATTTGACACCCAGTCTGTGTGAGATCAAAGTCAATATAAGGATGCCCTCTAGACATGTTCAGAAATACTTTGCGCTCTGGCAGTTTGCCCATAAAATAAATCTGTTTGGGCAGAAATTATTATCCAACCAAAATGTCAAAAACCTATGAATATGGAAATATTTTTCATTTCAAAAGTTCATCTGGAGACAGTACTGAACATCTGTCCTGTTGCCTGAAGGACCACGATTGGGTTCCAAGTCCAATAAGGCTTGAATGTGCAAGTCTTATACATGAAAACAAGCCTTCTGGTGTCAAACTCTGAACATGCATTATTCTGCCTGTATCCAAACATATAAGGGATGTAACTACGATCAAAACTTTTAATTTGTGCAAAACTCTGATGCCAACATGTGTACTAATAATTGAGAGTCCTCCAAGAAATGACACAATCATCACAACCTTCCTGCAGTTATAACAGTCTCTCACGTTGTCATGGTGATAAACCTTGACCTAAACAACTCACATTTCAGCAAACTGCGCTAATGCAGACACATCCTGTCTGTGTTTATTGGAACTGAAGCACACACAGACACAAAACCTACATGTTGAATTATGCACCATCTACCAGTTCACGCGAATGTACAAGCACGCTAACGCACAGACACCCACGCACACACTGTGCATCCCTGAGTTGGTGCAGCAGCAATGCCACTTTGAATCAGTCGTTGAAGACATGCAGTTCTGAAGCCCAATCCGCTTCTGGGTGAGGCAGATTCCTGCTGAGGACAGTAAACGCAGCACAGCGCAGTGTGACCAAGACGATCCCACTCAACACAGAGAACAACTGAGTCCTCCCAACCCACAGAGCTGCTCACACTTTGCTGGCTGCTCACTGAAATGGATCACTTTGTTTGCACAGCCACACAAAAAAAGCATAACAAGATGGGGGGTTTTGTGTGTGTGTGTGTGTGTGTTCATGCATTGCTGTGTCAAAGTGGACTCAAATGGCTTTGAAGCCCCTTTGTGGTGATGTTTAAGTAGGTTATATGTCGTCAGAAAAGTAGAAAAAGATGATGAAGTTCAATATCCCGCTCACTTTAATGCTCTTTTTCTAACTTCTAATTAATTCCAATGAGAGAGAGGGAAAGGTTCTTAATTAGATACAGCTCTGTTTAGGGAACAGGTAAACAGCGTAGCTTTCTAAATCCGGTTACTAAATCTCACCTCTCGTAGCTCGAGAACAATCTTTGCAGCATTTGTAGTTTCATTCTTCATGGAATACAGCATCACTGATGAAACATGTCAGTCACAGTGACTTCCAGTAGCAACAAGAAGTGCTGAAATGCCCAGAGATTCCTTAGCATAATATATCTGTCATTTTCCAGGCATATGTAAAGAATATTCCTTTTTTTCCCAAAATACTTTAGAATGTACTGTTTCCATCTGAAAGCTCCTGCGGGCCTGTTTTGTTTTCTTTTATGACTGAATGCATGGATAGATGACATGGTTTAAAGTCAACATATCTGAAGGCCCTCTTCTGTTGGAGCTCTGTTTTGAATTATTGTTCACTTCCTGACTGTAGACTTCCCTGCCATTGAATGTTCTCCCAGACTAGTTCCCTGCCTCTCCCTGTGAAACCTTATACAGCTCTGACATACAGAAATGTAGCATAGTTACAGCCAGGCACTCCCAGGTCCTCTGGCTCTCACCCCAGCAGCACACAGCCGCTATCTCAGGGGGACAGCTAGTTTAACTCCAACATCTCCTGGACTTCTGCCGAACTGTCATTCAACGTCAGCAGCAGAAGAACATTTTGACTATTGTTGAAGGCCTAAATAAGAAGAGCTAAAGCTGAACTGTAATTGCAAACTGCAGTACATGAACCTAAAGCTGTCCCTACAGATGTTATTACACTAACAACTGCTCAGAGTGACTACATGCACTGTGAAAGTTGTCACTCATACTGACACCCTTACAAAAATATTCCCTCTGCTATTTAATATCCACAGACACATTTTAAGAGGCAAATCTCTGCTAAACTAACTGTATGCAAAGACAAAGTCATCAAGTAGCCACTTAAAGTACACAACAGAGTTAATATTTCGCACTCACAGTTCCACACATGCAATGCATCCTTGAACTTTTAGAGACATGCCTAACAGAGCTGAATGTGAGAATGGAAAACTTATTCTCCCTTCATTCATATATTAGCCCGCCGTCCATGGCTTGGGACCGTCCATGGCGGTCCCAAGCCCGGCTGTGAAAGGAGGAGGGTGGTCGCCCTGCCAAGGCGACCAGAACCGATTAATCGGGGAAACTTGGCTCGAAACCAATGGAATCTCAACGATCAGCTTTATCAACCAATGCTACTGCATCCGGGGCAGCCGATGCGCCAGCGCTGGGGACCCAGGGCGCTGGTGGGAAATGGACTACTGGCCATCAATTCCATCGTCTCACGCCCAAGACGCCGATCAACATTGCAGCATGGAATGTCAGAACTGGTCACCATGTTGGGCAGAAGGAGATCATAGCCCGTGAACTTTCAAAACTCAACGTCTCGATAACGGCCTTATCGGAACTTCGGCTGACTGGAACTGGCACTGTCTCCGTCGAAGTGCCGGCCATGGACGAAAAGATGACGTTGTATTACTCGGGCGGCGACAAAAGAGAAGCCGGAGTCGGCTTCATGGTACACCATCGGTTCTCTGCGAGCGTCGTGGCCTTCCAACCTATATCTGACCGTATCGCTGTCCTAACTGTCAACGGTACAATCAAGCTACACATCATCGCGGTCTATGCACCGACCGAAATGAACTCCGACGCATCTAAAGATGATTTCTATGATTGCCTGCAAGACGTCCTGGACTCCCTACCTCAAACCGATATGATCATGATCGCCGGCGACATGAACGCCCACGTCGGAGAAGACCGCACTGGCTGGGAATCGACGATGGGAAAGTTCGGCCATGCAAAAATGAACGACTACGGGCTATGATTGCTGTCATTCGCCGCCGCCAACAAACTGGTCCTCGGGAACACGCTATTCCAACACTCGCTCAAGCACCGTCTGACATGGCGCAACCCAAGAGGAAACGACTCAGCGCTACTCGACTATGTGCTCATCAACACCTGGTTCCGATCATCCTTGCAAGATGTCCGGGCGATGCGCGGACCCGACTGCGGCTCTGATCACTATCTTGTCCGTGCCAGAGTGCGCCTGAAGCTCCAACGAGCGAAGAAGCCGACACCCAAACCGCCCAGGCTGGGCTGGCATCACCTCAACAACAATGACCGCCGTCAAGAATTCCAGATCGCATTATCGAACCGCTTCGCCCTCCTCCCCCTGAGCGATGATGCCAACAAAGAAGAGCAAACAATATCGGAAACCATCTTGGACTGCGCCAAGCCGCTGTGCCCACCCGCCCGGCGTCGCACACAACCGTGGATCTCGGACGAGTGTCTCGACTTGGTCGTTGAACGCAAGAAGGCCAAGCTAACCAACTTTGAAAAGTATCGTCGGCTAAACCGTGAGGTGCGGCTGAAGATGAAAGCAGACCGTGAGGTGTACTGGAACAAAGTCACTGAGGAACTTGAAAATACGGCCGAACGACAAGACTACAGGATGTTGTACCAGACCATACGTAGTCTCAGTGGCAAGTGCAAGACGATGAATGATAACATCAGGAAGGTGGATGGCTCGTTTGTAAAGTCAACTGCGGAGCGCCTGCAACGGTGGAAAGAATACTTCAATGAACTCTACAATCACGATCCGCCCCAAGGTCCGGCTGCAGCGCCGCCCATCATCGACCCTCCTACAGTGCCGATGTCTGATGCAGAACCAACGGTAGAAGAAGTCAAACTCGCAATCCATTCGCTAAAGAACAACAAGGCCGCTGGCCCTGATCATGTGGCAGCAGAAGCCCTCAAAGCTGGAAGAGAAGTCCTCGTCATACGTCTACACTCATTATTCAAACTGATCTGGACATCAAATGTGATACCAGCAAATTGGAAGAAGGCGGCTGTCATTCCTATCCTAAAGAAAGGTGACAACCGAGAATGTAAAAACTACCGGGGCATCAGCTTACTGTCCATCGTCGGCAAGGTCCTTATGAAAATAATTCAATCACGTCCTGCCTCCAGTCCACTCTGCATACTGGAATTTTGTGTCCTAGCAGGAAGTCTACGCCTTAGCTACCTCATAACTGCAGACCCCTCTGAAACCCTTCGATCTAACTTACGGTTTCACTGGATATCCACCTCCCTAGAAATGTAACTACATGTCCGGTCAGTGCAGCCCATGCACAATTGTGACTGGCCTGTTTAGCACTGTCGGTCCTTTCCGACTATTTTCTCATCTCAGTTTTTTGAGAGTGTCAATAATCAACTTAATATAAGGGAAAATAATCATAGCATTGATATAAGGACTTACATATGGCATCAAATTCCTTGAGGTAGATTGCTGAAATTATCAGAATGGGTGTGAGGTATCGTACAAAGAAGTGGAAAATCTAGAGGGTTAAATATGTTTGCCACACAAAAAAATCCTGACCACAACAAAGGGCAGAGACCCAGGAGGGAAAAAAGTTACCGCGTGTTATATTACTGTCGGCTCACACCACATATAAAACACTGAGACACACGCACAAGGCAATTAACACGTAATGCACCAGCATGAGCATAAATGCCAGGAACGACAGCAGCCAGTTATGTAGGTTACATTGTAGGCTCTGCAAAGACTCCCTGCAGAAGTCTAAATCAGCCCATACCACCTTAATAACCAGTGTGCTCTGTATTGAAGGTGTAATAGGCAGTAGTGAGATATAGAGGACATAGCCTGAGGCAGACTGTTGTATGCTACAGATGAGAAAACATAATTTTGGACAACAACCTGTCCTAACTCAGTGTCCTAACAGTGTCCAGATTTAATGTGTGAAAATTGCCCGAGTGAATGCTAAACAGCACTTTGAAATCTGACAAATAAGAAGCTGTTTGCATCAACGACATTATGCATAACTTTGTCCAGTAGTTGGTTTGTCTTTGATGCTGGACGCCAAAATTTGTTACAGGTGCTTTATGCTTTAGGGTTAGCGTTGTGCTAGCTTTAATTTATTATGACTGGGTCTTTAATTACAAAGGTTCAACACAGTACATAGCAAAGATTCGTCTGCAGCTCAGTGGCCTTCCATCCATTAATAAGAGCAAGCAAAGTAAATGCTTTAAGTGTCACCAGCATTTTCCAGTTGACATAGTGTTATATAATTTGAGTAATTCCACAAATTATACAGCTAACATCTTTCTTCCCCCCCCCCACCGAAACATGTCTGAAAACTCTTGATGAGAGACAACAGGACATTCTTAGCCTAATAATCATCATCAATGACATCCTTTGCCCCAGACAGTGAACCCATGACAATAATCTTTTCTCTCTCTCTCCGTAATCAGCACTGGGTACAGGCACAAAGCCTCCAGGCAGGTCAGCTGAGTGGAGTCATGTTGGTCCATTGATGCTTGTCTTCATCTGTCATATATATATATATATATATATATATATATATATATATATATGTGTGTGTATGTATATAAAATGTATATATCAGTTGGTATTTGCTGTTGGATTGCAATATACTACTCTGACTTTTAATGCTTACCAGAGAGTGAGCAGAATGACTTTACACTTTATTGTGAAATGTACATATTTATCAACTTGCGACAGAAAAATGATCAACTTTGTTTCTTTTTATTTTGCATAGAACAGATGTAGCCTTTCTGGATCAGTTTCCAGCACTGTGGAACAAAGCTTTGTTGTCTATTTGATGGAGCAGGTCCATTCTGCTTGAGTTAGCAAGAGGGGAACCACCTGCACTCCAACAGAAGGGATCGTATGCTTCCTCCATTAGAGTGTAATAAGCACTCAGGCTTTGTTCCCCATTCTGAATTCATGCCAGCTTAAGAACCCTTATAACCTGAACACATGTTTTCATTTGTGACCCTGTCTTTCCAGCTAGTCAGTCTACTTCAGTGGAAAAATATTGGACCTATGTGCTTTCATAGATGGGACGCCATTGTTTCTAAACAACAAAGAGAGATTTGAAAGTCTGGATTTAAGTCCATCTTGGTGCACCCAGAGGTAAATACTATTAGTGACATAATACGTGAAGAAAATATAAAAATTATTCTTTTCAGGGTGCACTAGACCCCAATCCAGTTTCCACTGGATTCAGTGTTAAGTGTGCAGGGGCTCTCCTGACATTTTTACCCACGTGTGTTGCTGTGTTTAGAGGGTCTATAGCTGAATAAAATACTGAAAAGTGCAGAGCATCAACAATGTGAACATTACACACCTACTGAAGGAATAACAGGATATCAGTTACAGTTTGCAAGCTGATACCAAATATAGCTTAAACATTGAAGCTTGGCATGTGAAATCAGCAATCGGTCATTGTAATCCTGGGACTCTGAGGCAAGTTTCCCACCAAATCTAAACATAGCAGTGGTGTGGAATAGTCACAACAAATGTGGTGTATATCCCAAGGCCACTGGTAGCTGCCTACCACTCTTTCCCCATTGTGTATCGCGGTCTTTCGTCATCAAGAGTAACCCAGCAGGGTCAAGCAAACAAAGGAGCACCTGGACACAATAGCAGCCTTGTTTGGCGCCGCGTGACAGCATGACAGGTATTTCAAGGCTCACACTGACAGCAGACTGGAAGAAAGGTCCTTTGGAGTCGCTGACATTTGAATAAAATCACAGACAAGCACAAACACAGTCTATCAGTACCAGGAAACAGCCCATGTGAGAAATGTAATTAAAATTAAATCACTCACAACAGATTTCAAGGAAAACTGACTTTTTCAGTGACTCAAATTTTCTGGTCACTCTGTGGAAAAGGTGTGGCATTTTTGTTTTTTGGATTAAAGAACTTTTATCTGCATTTTAGCTACTCTAATATCCTGTTGTATACTACAGAAAGGGGGAAGAGAGTGTGGGAACATCGCCACTGGGATAAGGCTAGCTGTCCACCAAGTCTTTAATGATACAGCTCTTTTAGAAGACATTTTCCTGAGATCCACATAACAATGAAGATGTCCTCATCCATGAAAGTGTCATGTCATCGGTTTCCAGAGGTTGACACTGGAGCAGTAACTGTATCAAGAAGTGATGCATTTTCCAAGCAACAACGAGCTTGTTGGACTGGTGGTAATGATCCAAAATAATTACAGTACTGTGCAAAAGCCACCTCTCATTTCTTTATATTTTTCTAAGGAAGTCGGACTGTCTCGTAAATTCTTAAAATGGTCTTGAGAAAACTTCTTGAGGCTTTCTAAATGTCTTTTAAGTAGTTCTTTGGATATTGGCTGCTTTTTTTAAATTTTCAGTCCAGTCCATGTACCGGACCATTTTCAGAGGATTTTTTTAAGCCACTTAACGCTGACCTATGAATCATTCAAGTATAAAAAGACATCTAACTCTAGGGATGAACTAGTGTTGAGTCTACACATAATAGACAACTTGGAAAAGAACTGATTTTAAATTGTATCTTTGTTTCGAGCAGCCTGTGGCCAAAAACATCATTTGTTCCAATTTTTTTGTTGTTTCTACAAAATCACTAATGATAGCAAAGTTTGACACAAGTCTAAATGAGAATTTCTACACCAACAAGGTGATTTCCAAACACCTATTGACTCAAAACTTGGCATATCTCAGCTTGGTGTGCTGTGTGTCCTTAAAATCTGGGGAAAGCAGACAATTGGAGATAAAAGTCATGTTCTTAAGAAACTGGAAATATCCAGCACAGACCTGACACAGGACCTGAGCGATACATCTGGCCGCTGATCCCAAATGATCCCAAACACACTGCCAGTGGTGTAAAAGCATACCTGGATAAAACACACTCACAATGGAACGCCATCGGTCATGGACTAATCTCCCCACACCCCGGACCTCTACATTACTAAAGCAGTGGGATCATCTTGACAGAGAACAGAACAAAAGGCAGCCAACATCCATTAAGAGCTATGGAATGTCCTTTAAGAAACCTGGAAAACTATTCCTGAAGGCTAGTTAAAGAAATGACACAAAACCTTGTCCAAAAGACTCAAGTTTGTGGTGAAGATTAAAGCTGGTCGTACCAAATACCGATTTTCAGGCCCAAAAATAGAACAGTAACTACTCTGTCTGCTGTGTTCCTGTATGTTTGAACCTATTTCAATACATCTCTGCCCCTAGTACCCATTTTCCCAGCAAAATATAAAGAAATGAGGGGTTGCTTGACTTTTGCACAGCACAGTATATTAAATAGATACTGGAGCAAATATAGAAAATAAAGAATAAAAAGTATAAAGATAAAAGTCCACATAACAATAAATATTTCCCCTTTTTCCCATTTTGGTTGCATGGGAAGCCTTGTGAGATTTTTACGTTTGTAATGCACATTTCATTTACATGAGCTGATACCACATAGCCCCCACGAAAATATTCCTTCATGTTGCGCTTGCAGGGAATCAGTTACTTTAAACTAATTCCACTGATTCTCTGGGCAGCCTTCTTCGGCTGGGATAATTAGAAACATGCCGCTGCACAGAGTAGACAGCAACAAAAGAGGCAGAGGAATAGCATAAGAGAAGGAGGTGGAGGAGAGCAAATGCCATCTCATGTGGCCTGGCCAAGCGGCTTTAAGTAATCACATCTGAAATCAGGAGGAAACACAAAACAGTTCCTAAAGGCAAGAGTGGGGGAGCATCGAGGGCAAGCTGGGAGGGACTCATATGGTCCTAATGTGAATTATCCATCTGTGAATACAGCACACTTCTCCACTCACAACCCCCTTAATCAGCCTTTTTCTTTCACAAATTCTTCTGTATTTTATCGGGCTTAGAAACATACCATAGGAGAACACAGGATATCAAAGCTAGTTGATAGACACATAGTTCCTCATGGTTGTGCTTCACCCATCAGCACATTCACAATTTCAAGTAGAGAGTATCAGCAGCCTGTACAGCTGGGCTCTGACCCTAAAATGTCCACTTAAGTTCCTTCTGTTTTATTCTAGACAGTGTGGTTGCTGTGCTGGGATCTGTAGCAGAGCACTAAGAAAAGCCTTGTTCTGTGCAGACTTTATGTTGTTTTGAATTATTCAGTTATGCTTTAACACGGCACACGTGATCTGACCCAGTCATATCCAGCTCATCAGCACATATCATCATCAACGCCGCCAAGCTTTTATGTTGCGCTTTTCTTCTATCTTTATTTCTTTCATTATTCTTTTTCCTTTTTGTCTTCGGGATCATTGTTGTATGAGTTTGCATGTGAATGAGAATCATACTGTAACATGCTCTGTGTTGCTGCTAAGGTTATAAAAAGAAAAAACCCTGTATAAGTGCAAACTATTTTCCATTTAACATTTTAGGGACATGCTTAGTTTCAGAACAGAAAGGTTTGCATAGTGTTTTGAAGCTCAGTAGTTCTCCACTCATACCCTAAAGGTGGGGGAAATAATTATTTGATAGAATAATTATTTCCCCCAGAATACTGAACAAAAATCCTGAAAAAATATATTACATGAAAGTTATAAATTGATTTGCATGTCATTAAGTAAAATAATTGTTTGATCCCCAAGCAAAAACAATGCTTGGAAACTCGAAACTTTAACTACCTCGACAAATTTTCTACAGAATTGAGGTCTGCAGACTGAGCAGGCCACTCCATGGCCTTATTGTGCTTCTTCTTTAGCTGTTGCTTTGCTGCCTTGGTGGCATGTTTTGGGTCATTGTCGTGCTGGAAGACCCATCCACGACCCATCCTCATTGTTTTTGGCTAAGAGAAGGAGGCTCTTGTCCAAGATTCAACCCGCTGAAGTCATCCTGTACCCTTAGCAGAAAAACAGCCTCAAAGCCTAATGCTTCCACTGCCATGCTTGACTGTGGGGATGGTGTTCTTTATGTCATACTCAGCATTTGTCTTTCTCCAAATACAGCGAGTCGAGTTGATGCCAAAGAGTCTCATTTTGGTTTCATCTGACCACAGCATTTCCTACCAAGCTTTCTCTAATTAATTTAGATGTTCACTAACAAACTTTAAAAGGGTGCTGCAAGAGTTCAGTCCATTACAGCGTAGTGTTACTAGTGGTGTTCTTGGTGACCACGGTGCTAACTGCCTTTAGCTCGTTAGCCCCTCCCATGTAGTTTTGGGCGTTGATCATCCTTACTACATGACAAGACAAGATCTTACATGGAGCTCAGACTGAGGGTGACTGATGGTCATTTTATGTTTATTTCATTTCTGAATATTTGCACCAACATTCTTGCTGATGGTCTTGTAGGTTGTCCAGCCTTGTGCAGGTCTACAATATTGTACCCGGCATCCGTTGACAGCTCTTTGGTCTTGCCCATGATGATGGAGAGGTTGTAATGGAAGAGATTGATTCTGTGGACACATAATAAGTTGAGATCAGGATTATTTGATTGATTGATTGATTGATTGATTGATTGATTGATTGATTGATTGATTGATTGATTGAGCCTGTGTGTCACCTGGGCACATGGCAAATCTTTGGGATCAGATACTTATTTCACTCTATCCATTAAAATAAAACTTCCATAAAAAATAGAGACTGTTCATTTCTTTGGAAGTGGGTGAACTTAGGATTTTTTCCACAATTGTAACAGCTCAAATAAAGTCCAATGTCTATTGTGGAACTGTGATTGCTAACATTAAATTAAAGCTAACACCAAAAATTCACTGTTACCAAACACAACTGCGAGTAGCATCAGTGACAGCCTTTACTGTCTGGATAATGTCAATACAATAAAACCATATGTGCACTGGTGCAGAACATATACTTTCTTTTTCTAAATGAGAAATGTCAGCACAACTAGCAGAACTTCTTAATTTGAGGTAAATGCACCAATGTCCTAGTCTCTTTATTTAAATGTAGTCAGTCCCCCTTCATAAGGTCCTGAAAATACAGATAAAAAAAAAAAGAAAAAGATACTTAACTCTGCTCAGCTGCCAGTCCAAAAAAGGAGATGATCCTCTCTGGGTTCCCACTGACAGGACGAGCTTTGGAGGGCAATACAGAGTGCTGACATGATGACCCATATGGCATACGTCTGAAGGCATCATCAAAGCAGGCAGTAGTAGTGTTTAGCAAGTTAACAGTAGCTGGAGGTTCTTATATTCAGGGTGTCCAAGAGTAAAACTCATTTGTAGACCTGAGCGTGCCGAGGTGTATTTGTCGTAGCGACAAAACAAACACACCTTCCAACTGAATTATCTCCTTTAGAGCGATGCATATTCGAAACCCAGATGGGCTTAAATGCAACCATTCCTGCATCCAAATACAATTATGCACACAAGAAATTTAAAGACGACGTTTTCCTGCAGGTATTAAAAACACTGGTCGGAAGCCTGGGCTATTCCTATATCAAAGTGACGCTTGAGCCAAAGATTCGCAGCATCCAGATCCAGCCTGTGTTTTATTTCTTGGGATCACAGCCAACTTTGAGAATGTGCTGACGTTTATTTAGGCTCCTTAATATGCTGAATGTGGACAATTTACTCATTCCTCTCCTGTCTGGCCCTTAGTAAAAAAAAAGAGCTCAATTCAGAGTGCATTTTAGTACAGTAGAGCTCCAGCACAGCACAGCTTACAGTAACTATTCCAAGTAACTCATTAGTCTCTGTACTGACTCCCCAGCCTCTTCCCCTCCTGTCACCAGCTTTGATATGACAGCTCTCTGCAGCCCCGTTGATAATCTGTTGGCCTTTTTGTGCTGAGCCATTCATCCTTAATCTTCCAGGGCAACACTGAGCTTTGCAGCTCTACTTTAGTTAAAAGTAGGATTGTGCTCTTTTTCTCTCACTCACTCCCTCTCGGCCTGCCTCGCTCTCCGTCTCTCTTGCTTTCCCATCAACGCTCTGTGGCTATTATGATGAATGAGGCATTATCAGAGCACGGAGGTAAAACAGATTAAAGTGACATCTAAAGCAGAAAAATGATCCTCCTCATTTGCAGAGCCCGTTAAGTGATGAGCACAGGAAGGTCATAGGTCAGCTATGACGTGACCTGAACAAAACCCGTTTGTTGTACAATGCTGGGAGCTGCTCAGTGGGTTCGACTATGATGCGGTGATGTAGACCTCAGGGAAGGTTTGCACGGTTTTCGTGAATTATGAGTGATGCAGATGTGCAAACTTGTACATCAGTATGCAATCAGCTCAGATATACACAAGCATGTGCTGCTAGGTTTCCATCCCCCGAACCTCATTTTCTTCCTCTTGGCATGTATCACGGGTGGGGAACTCCAGGCCACAAGTGCCGGTGTCCCGCAGGTTTTAGATCTTACCCTGGGTCAACACACCTGAATCAAATGATTAGTTCATTACCAGGCCTCTGGAGAACTTCAAGACATGTTGAGGATGTAATTTAGCCATTTAAATCAGCTGTGTTGGATCAAAGACACATCTAAAACCTGCAGGACACCGACCGTTGAGGCCTGGAGTTCCCCCACCCCTGGCATAGACGATGGTGCACAGATGAATTCATCCCTCAAAACAGAAAACAGGTTCGAAAAAACTTTACAGACTTAGGATTTTGAGATCATGCTAACCCATTAGAGATCCTAAGGATTAAAAAGAAATGTGGAGTTCTGTTAAATATTTATATGGAGTTCATTCACATACACAAAGTGTGCAAAGATAGCAAAATCATTAAAGATTGAGATGTTGAATGTCAGAGGGAAAGCTGTTGGAAATGTTCAAATCGAAGGAAGCTTTGAGGTACGAGATGTACCAGAGAAGAGAAGTCGCTTACAGGAAGGAATGTGTTGAAAGGTCGCGTGGTGGGCCCCGTCAGATTATACACTCCACTCTGTTTCTACAGCTGTGGCGGCCATTGTTAAGTTAAAGCATTTTTTTTCTCTCTTTCTCTCCTGCTTGTTAATGTTAATAGAGATATAAACAACAGCGATATGATTGCAACTTTCCTCCTTTTACTTGCTAATCTGTCACCTTTTATTGCTGGTTTTGTTTCAAAGTTCTATCCAAAGACTTACATTGTTTCTGCCTACATTATGCAATCATCTGGGATTGAAACTTCTGCTGAATTACAACAGGGGCAGCCTCCGTGTCCACAATGCATGTGTCACATTACACAACTTAAAATCAGAAGTGATGGATGGCTCGGCCGCTGTGCACACGATGAAAGCTACTAATAGTGGAGGTCTGCCACAGAGCGGTCCCAAAGTCATCTGAGCACAGCTGTCAAATTTGAAGGGTGCTTTATTACTGTTGGCCATTAAGCGCGAGCTGCTGTTACTTGTCAGCGGTATCGCTAAGCTCATCACGCAGAGTGAATGAATACGGTGGCTAATAATAGTTTATGACACGCAAACCATTCTTATCTGTGTCTTCTTCTTTAAATGCTGTCATAACAAGGGGGCACAACGGCAGAGTGCGAGCGTACGCAAGTGCTGTTTTAATGAGAGCTCTCAGTGACAAGGTAATAACTTTTATAAATAACTCCACAGAATCTGCACATAATCAGCAGGTTTGTGTTACATGTGTGAAACTGGACGTGTTGTAGAACTTATAATGCACGGTTGCAAAATGACAAACGTGAGAATGGCTGTCTGACTGCGTAGGTATACCGAAACAATGACTGTGATGCCACCAATGGTTTGTGGCTTGTTCGTGTTTGCGAGCGAGTGAAAGGCAGAGAGAACGTGGCAGTCAAATATAGAGAGGCTGCAAAAGCTAAGGAAGAAGATGTTGACATATACAGAGTGATGGATGTGTGGAAAGGGAATAGGAAATTTTGGGCCCGTGGCAGTGTGTCTGCCTCCGTCGATCTGATTTGGGTGACACTGTGTGACAGGAAGCTGGCAGAGGAGCTGGCTGACCCCCACGGAGTTCACATTAGAAGTTACTGGCACATATACACATGCAGACATAAACATGCATACATAAACCCAGTCACCACCACTTAAACTTCTTTTAACCCTTTAGCATCCTCCTTCTTACTGGACTTCAGGCAGACATGATCTCAGAGTTAACCCTGACTTCATGAATAGAACTTCCATGAACCAACCCTACTCCATTTTCCTGGAGGCCAACGGGCCAACCAATCACCTACAGTGGCAGGTCAGGGATGTTTCCAAAGTGTTTCTTTGTACATCAGCTGCTTTTCCCTCATGTTCGGTTCAGTCATTGTACCTGACCCTTTCCAGGGAAACGTTTTTTTGTTTGTTTGTTAAGCCATTTAACATTGGGCTAAAGGGTTGAACCAGTGTTTTGGTAGTGTGTTCTTAAAAAAACTGAAGAAGACAGTCAAATGGATGACAAAAGAAGAAGTGCTATCCTCTATCCTCTCCTTTTCTAAGTTCATCAGCACCACTAAAAGAATAACCGTGTTTCTCAGGAAAAGGACAAACTTTTTGTTTCTTGTACTACATAATAGCTTACCTCTGGTTAATGCATTTTTTATGGCATAGTTAGCAATGCAATGTTAGGGCTGTTTAGTTTAATGGTGCACTGTGGATGAATGAAGGCGTTTATAATTTATGACACTTGGGCCCTGTGTCATGTTTTAAGTACTTTTTCCATATTAATGTTTGTTGTTCATCACTTGCTTGCAAAGAGAATTTCCCCTGGAAACTGACCTGCACTGAACGGAACAAATATTAATCGTGCATTTCATGTATGAGACGCTAATAATGGATGAAGATGAGGGAAAGCTACAGTTTGAGCTATATAAGTGCATTTACTATTCCCCGTCCCATCCAGGCCACTAGTTTTCTCTCTCTTTTTTTTATCTGCTGGGACTAAGAGTGCTTTACTGTTATTTTTAGGTTGGAAAAAAAAAGTTCATCTGCCGCTCCCAAGGTGAGAAGCCCGACACATGTGATTCCATTAGGCAGTCTATCTATATATGTCCATCTCCATTATTATTTTTAAGCATCTCTCAGATTCTTAGATGTGGTTCAACAAGTATTTGTGTTTAACAAAAACAGTAGCTAGGGATACAACTAAGTATGTAAATAGTACCGTCTCAGGCGTAAAGAGATTGCATAAGCAGAGAGGGGAGGTTTCAGGCAAACATGAAAACATGGTTTGACACCTGTCTAACCTGAAATACAAGAATTCCAGACGTATGTGTGATCACAGGGTTAACCTCTGACTCACTATGTTATGAAATAAGCATTTCAGTTAGATTCATTATATCAAAGCTCGATGGATACTGCACATTCTATAATCTTACCAGGAAGCGCACTTTAATTTAATTTGAACCGACTGAAATAAACAAACTGACACCAGGCTCTAATTTAGGGAAAGCCAAAAACCTCTTTCTCCCTACAGCAGCACGCATGCGCTCTTTGTAGCGCTGCGTTCAAATACCCTTTGTGGAGTCTGACATTCGGTACTCGAAGTTATTTTGACAGCACTTCAACTCACCGTGACCATGTTGATACTGTAAATACTAATGTTGTAAATCACGCAGAGAGGTCTTTAAAGAAAACACGTGAAGGGTCATTTTGTCAGTTTGTGCCCGATGATAAATTATTTAAGTCGCGTACTTGAGACCACAGTGAAGTGTCAATTTAGGCGCTACGTTAGGTTACAGTTGTGATTTAAAGGTGTCGAACATTATTACTACAGAGCATTACACACACTCTACCATATTTATATAAGTTCCATCATAATTACATATAAGTTAAATGTAAATTTCAAACTACAACCAAGCTGAAACACTGGGAAATGACCTGTAGTATCTGTGGCTTGTGAACGAGTGAAGAGTTCGCACAGGTTATTCACGTGACCTCTTCGTGAACGCATAACAATCCGACAGCACCTGAACGCAGCACGGACAGCAACACATCCCCAGCACCAGAGTGGGAATGATTTTCAGCTCCACGCACCAGAGCGACGTACCTGGTTAAAGGAGTTCTGGACGCAGTCGACCGTGGATAAAGTGGGCTCTGCGGATACGGACAGAGGAGGAGAGAAATCTCTTTTAGCAGGAAGAGAGGAAGGAAAACCTTTAAAAGTGAGTTTTGAAAACAACCGAGAGGATTTAAGAAGTGGACGCGAGCCGTGAGTGGGAGCGTGGCAGATGTAGGATGACAACAGTAAAGGAGGATTAAACTGGAGGGGATGTTAAGAAAAGTGATGAGAATAACCGCACAGCAAGGAGTGATTTCAGCGCAGGCAGGAATGGCTTGATTCGGGACCTGTACTGTCAGAGGCGCTCATGTTTCTGTGGGAGAGAAAGAAAGTTTTCTGCGCGTCCCTCGGATACAAATCTACTTTTTAACGAGCAGGAGAGAGAAAGGGACTGCTGTGACTGTGTTTCCCCCCCCAATTCCGGTGGCAGAGTCCGGCCGGTTTGGCGTCGGCTCGTTAACTGTTCGCAATGTCCAAACCCGCGCTGAAGAAGAACCACTGGACCTCCAGGGTGAACGAGGTCTCCGTGTCCAAAGATGCCCGCGGTGAGCTCAACGTGCCGCTGCGTGGCGGCGCGGAGAACGGAGAGTTCGCCTACATTGGACCGCTGAACCACAATGCGGTGGTGTACAAAAGTGGGAAACTGGGTGAAGGGGAGCTGCTGCTCGAAGTGGAGAATCTCTCGATTTCGGGATTACCCCTGTACGACATATACACCGTAATAAAGAACTGCAAAGGACCCGTCAGGTTTAAAACTGTCAGGCAAGGTAAGACAAAAGGTGAGGCTGCAAAACTTCTGCGCTTTTATTGGTGTGCGTTTAACGGGTTTTGTGCCAAGTTTGATTTCTTGCTTTCGTGTTTTTAAACAGCTTCATCTAAATGGAAACTTTTGATTCATTGAGGTTAATCTTCAGTTGAAATAAACCCATAGAACTTTACAATGAGTACTAAAACTTGAGGAAGTTGTGACATTTAATAGCTGCGGAACCGTTTAATGTCACATTTAATTGGCAGATTTGTGAATGGCTTTTTCTTTTTTTTTTTTAAGTTGAAGTAGCCGGGCCTGGTTTTCTCCCTAACAGGGAATGCCACCTGTCTGGTTCAGGGACATGGAAACCCCTCAGGCTTCACACACGTTGTTTATTCAGCTTTCCTTTGTGTTTTCTGACTTTCCCAGCTGTTGGGGAAGCACAAATTGTGAAGAAAGTCCAAAATATTGCGTACATTCCAACCTACTGGAGAATTACATCCAGCACTAGGAGCAGTAATGCTTAGAGGTGCTACTTTAAATACATTTAGGTTCTTCCAGTTATAGTAAGTTGGATTATGTTTGTTTGTTTGTGTGTGTGTGTGTGTGTGTGTGTGTGTGTGTGTGTGGGGTGGGGGGGGGGGGCAGGTGAAACAGACCCATAAAGCAGACCAGCTCAGTTTAAATGTAAAAGTCTGGCAGACTGGCCTCGGCCTTCTTAAGATGTGTCTGTTTCCTATACTTTACCTGATGACTTCTCAAACAGGCTCGACAGGGAGCACTTCTTTTAACACCTAACAGGAAAGGGAACATCAGGCACCTTACAAAAATGCGAGCATCCGGCCAGTGTGGCTGCTCTAGCCTTCGGTTTATGGTCATCTTGACTCAGCGGGGCTGGGAGGTTTGACACTGAGCCGCTCTGACAGGCTCCCAGCGTGGCAACGCAAACCGCTGAAGGGATGCTCGGGAGTCAGCCCGGGACACACAGAGACTTCTTTTAGACATGGACAAAAGAGCAACAACTCTTTTCAAGGACGACCTTACATGTAGATAACCTGTGAAGGCCGCCGGCCGTGCTGGTGGGTCTGCTCTGAGGTTGCTTTGGTAAAGTTGTAGCTTTTCTCATTCATTTCAGGACAGTCCTCCGATCATCAGCATGCACTGTTCTTAAGGTGTGGTGCTCTGTTGTTGCGCAACGTCTTTTATTATAAAGGAAACCTTGTACTGAATATCTGAACATCCTCTTAGAGATGGGGAGCAGAGGCCTTATTTTAACAATGCTAAAGGCCACTGCTACCTCTGGGTGCTCAGATTTATTTACAATAGCGTGCTCCGAGAGCAGATTTTCATTTTAAACAAATGCTGCTCAATCATATTCCACCGATTAGTTCCTCCCTTCACACTGAGGTTTGGCTATCAAGTCAAATTAACTGAGTGGTAATGTTTGAAGTGAGACTTTAAAGTTTTGGTCTTTAAATTTAGAAACGTGTCTTTGAAATTTTGCATCTTTATTGTGGCACAGATGATGTACTTTATTTATTTATTTATTTATTTATTTAGGCAGGGATGTCAAACTGATATTATGTTGTGGACCACAGAAAGCCTGTTTTTGATCTCACATGGGCCAGTGAAAGTGCCCTCTCTGCCACTATACAGACGTTTAACTACACATTTAAAGAAGAAGTGCTTTTTCAACAGTGTGGCCACGGGGGAGGTCTTTGTTAATATGTAAAGCTGTAAAACTAAATAAAGTCAATTAAAACTCCAAAAGTTCCCTTTCCAAAGCCATTCATTGAGCTGTATTGGAGTGTTTGCTGGCCCAATTCTGGCTCCTGGACCATATTTTTGACACTCTAGATTTTAAGGTCTTGTTTTCACTTACCAGCTAAATTATACCTGTGTTCAGGTTGGAGGTGGGCGGGTAGCTTTGTCGGTGACTCCAAAACATCACAGAATTCTGTTGGCTTGACTTCACAGCAGCCATTTTATGCTGTTGAGTGTTATTTATATAATTAACAATGTCTCTGTTCAAATAAAGTTTTTATAGTTCACGCCCATGTTTTCCCTTCTGTGTCGTGTCCAAATGACTTGTTTAAGAAGGAACAATAATACAAGAACAGCGAGAGAAGAAGAAGAATTCGATCATTCTCAGTCTGTGTGTTCTCACACAGTCCAAAGTGGGGTCGAAAGGTAAAATATGGCAGCTGATGTGCTGACTAACACCCCGATTTCTTTTTTTGTGTTGAAATTCTAGGCCTGACTGTCTCGCAGTGTGACTGCTGCTTGAACCCAGTAACCAACTAGATAGAAATAAGCCATGAAATCACATGCTGATTAATGCCAACAGTGGCGCCGCTGTGAACAAGCAAAAACAAACTGAAATGGATTGTCAAACGCGCGTAAACAAAATGTTTGGGATTCCAGCAAAGAAGCAAATCTAGTCGAGCTGTAGCAGCAGAAGCCTCGCTACCATGCGTCGCCCTGCTGAGGGCGTGGAATAGAAAGGAAAAGTGAATGAACTGATGCGATTGGTGCCCGTGTGTTTTCAGTAGTTTGTCTGTGGAGTGTTAGGCTTTAAGATCTTTCCTTCCTGTAAACAGGAAGTAACTGGTCAATTTTCTTTTTTTTTTTTAATCACTTTCTAGGGAATCACCTGCACAAGTCCAGACCCGTTCTCTCTAGTTTGTAATGATTTATTAGGATAGGAAGGAGATTCTGTTCTCACTTTGGGCTAATCAGAACACCCCCCCATCCCTTTTTCGTTTTCTTCATTCATCTGGGAATGTCGGGTGTCACTGCTGTACAACGTCACATGATCAGACTCCATTTCAAGTTTTTAATAATTCACGCTGTCAGGGAATTTCCCCTCTCTAATCAGCCTTAATTGAGAAAATATGCTTGGCAACAAGGGCCATCTGTAAAATCTAAGTCACCTAATTTTACCCGGAGCTTGTGCCATTTTCTCACTTTAATCAAGCGAGATGTGAGGAGAGGTACTGCTTCGTTGTCTTGGCTCGCTGATACACACTCAGACTTTCATGTTGACTGCCAGCTCTATAAAGAGGAGGGGGCGGGGGGGTAGGTAGGGTTTCCAATACTGAATACTGTGTTGTCTGGACTTTCTATAGACCTGTGAGCACGCAAGGGCATTTCTAATCTGAGCTGATAAGGAGCTGCAACCAGCTCCACTGCTGAGTTTTTTTTTTTTTTTATGTTATGTTTGTTTTGGGTATCAGTGAGAAAGCAACACGCAACACACACACACACACACACACACTGCAGGAGACACACCCTTAGAACCACTGCTGAGGCCAAACCATCGGATGTCCACTTCAGTGTGTACTGAAGCTGTGGGAGAATAACTGGATTATGTAATTAGGGACTATTACAAACATGGACATGCACTCTTAACTCTTCACCCATTCGAAACAAGCAGCTGATGACTCTGTCACAATGCAGTTTAATGCTCGCGCGCACACACACACACACACACACACAGATGTACTGCAGTGACAGAGTGCTGTGTTTGAAAGCAAGTATGCACACTATAAAAAAAAGACTTCTCCAGCTGATCAACCCTGGAACTTCTTTATGGCTAATCTTCCTAAGAAGATGACTGTCTGCTCCACATATGCAAACAAACTATGGATGATACACACATGCTTATAGGAACACACAATCACATCAGAGAGGCTTTGAGATGGGACCAGATTAATGTCGTGCCCGCGCTGGTGTTAGTACTTAAGCTGGACGCTTTAACGATACTGTATATGATCTACAGTCGGGATTGTATTTAGGCTTAAAGTTGAGGGTGGATGAAGTGTATACTGATAATCATAATTGTGTTATGCTAGGAAGTGTAGCCAGTGACGATTCTCAGAAGTGTTTGTAGTGCAAGTGACTGTTAATGTTTGTTTTCTGGACATGACCAATGGCACAGTGGCCCAGAGTTCACGGGTTTCCCCAGGCAGGAGTTATGCTGTGTGTGTGTGTGTGTGTGTGTGTGTGTGTGTGTGTGTGTGGGTTCCTTTTAGTCAGCACGTGACTGCACAATCACACACACAAGAAGTAAGATTGGATTCCTCTTCACCAGCCATTTTGCTACCTGACTAATCAGGAAACTCCAGTCTTACAGCTTCGCAGCAGTGTATTTCTTTCCAAACTTCATTATATCACAGAGCTGCCCGTGATGGACGAGGCCTTACTAGCTATAAATTTCTGGAAGCAGAAAATATTCCATCCCATTTGTATGGAGGTGCGAGCTGTTAACTACAACTCTCGTGCTCAAATTTACAACACTGTGTCACTGCATTAACTCCAGACTCCCTGTGTGTGTGTGTGTGTGTGTGTGTGTGTGTGTGTGCACGCACAAGTGTTTCTGGCAGGGATCGCATATGGAAGTGTTTATTTCCTCTCTCTCAGCAGGGTGTTGAACAACCCTCTTTGCCCACACCCGTTTTCTACTTTTGTATTCTCTCCTGATGGCTTGGAGTGACTTCATTTCCTCCCTTATAGCGTGCTGTAGCGTTAATTTCAGGGTCTTTGTTTTTGCTCAAATGTGTGTGCAGGTGAGGGCGAAAAGGAGACGATGAGAGGAGTCGTGTGTGTACAATGTAAGCATCTTGCACACTTTGAGTTTGCTCAGCTTGATCTCTACATTTAGACGCACTGGAGGAACACTCCCTCACCAGCTAAATAGACCATGAAATGCTGTCTCACTTAAGCAGCGCTTTTTATAATCCCACTAAGAGGAGCACGTATGTATGCATGTGCCATATTCTCTCTTGTTTGTATTGTAGTCTGTTGTATTGACAATGAATAGGCATTGGTCACACTTGGCATTTGCAGTTACACAGCCTGTCAGGAAAAGAGAAAGGGCAACTAATTAATGGTAGTTCAGCAGGGTGGGAGAGGAAGTTGTCTTTGAAGACCGCCCTGATCCATCCTTCTCAAATGTACAGTAGAGATGGGGGAAAAGTTCCCAAAACTTTTAAACAAAGGTGACGTCGGGAGCGTTGGGTCTTTTAAGCTTTAGTTGACTGCCTTATCACGTGTCCTCTGCACAGGAAATGGAAACTTTTAGGCAGAGTTGGGACTTTTGTAGCTATTATTTAGGAAGTAGGTGAAGAGCTCACCCAGTTCCTCCAGGATACTAGTCTAACTCCAAACCAGTTCTAACAAACCAGTCAACTTGCTCTTTTTTCAGTGGTTTCTGCTTGACAGTTTGTAACAGAGTCATTTGTCAAACCATGAAATAATGAGCTGCTCATGAGTTTCATAACACACACTGAAGGGGAAAGCCACAGGCTTAATATTGTGCTGCTTTGGTTCAGTGAAGTAACTCTTGACCTAGTCAATTGTGGGATGAGTTGGCAAATCTGCCCAAAAGCTCTTTACCAATTCTCCCAATATCTGATTAACATAATCCATCATCAGAGTAGGTGAACATCTTCATAAAATGCTTTCTTCGTGGAGTGCACAGGGTAGAGCCTGACCTGTATATGACTTTTAAGAATGACACCGATATCTTGGTGATCTTAAAAATCTGATATATGAGCTGATTTTTTTTTTTTTTTTTTTTTTTTTTTTTTGCTTTCTGTCAGAGACATGAAGCACAAACTGTTTTTCTAACATATGTCATCATTATGTATATTTATTTATGAGTTATTAAAAATATTACAACAATGCAGTTTAAAAATAGTTTTTCAGTTTTATTGTCACAACACGTTGTTTATTTACACTTGTGATGTGTTGCCAATAGGGGCGTTGCTGAGCGCCTACAGGTCGACAAACTATACAACATCAACACTCATAACTTGCTTGACGGGTGTTTCTCTTCTTTACCTTTTTACAAAAAAAGTCACATATTGGTGGTTGTAAAGGGTGATACTAATACTCTGATTCTGCTATTATATCAATATGGTTCAAGCTGAGCGTTTAAATTTGTATTTTATTATTTTTTTAAATTGCAGATTTTTAGTGTCTGGACTGATGGGTGAAAACGTCTGTAAATTTAAGACTGCTCGGCCTTACAGAATCTGCCTTTTTGCTAGAGCGCAACCTAGATTTTAAAGAAAAAAAAATGATCATGTTGATAAATGGATCCGTTAAAGTTGTTTGTAACAATGAATTATCTAAGCTAGTTGACTCTGCTCAGCTGTCATGCTACTCTGCATGTGCTGCATACAGTCTGGAGTATTGCATTGTAAACTATGGCAATTTGGTTTGTGACGGCATCACACTTTCTTTTTCTGCACCGTGTTCCATTAAATAAGACGTTTTATTACGGTTGCATAAATGAAGCATATGTGTATGTATGTATGTATGTATGCATGTGCTTATGTACGCACGTACACACACGTGTTTGTGTGTGTATGTGTATGTATATATGCATGTGCTTATGTACGCACGTACACACACGTGTTTGTGTGTGTGTGTGTGTGTGTGTGTGTGTGTGTATACATGTGTACATACGTGTGTGTGTGTGTGTGTGTGTGTGTGGATGTATGTATGTATATATATTTATGTATATTATCTAAACTTTGTACCGAGATGCCAACTTTGTCACATCAGTTCTGTTTTTTTTTTGTTGTTGTTGTTTGTGTCAGGAATTTGATAATATGCGAACGTGTGTGTGCGTGTGTGTGTCTGTTTGCATCCCCATCTGTGTGTTTGTGTGCGACATTGGCTGACATGGCCAAGTATTTCTGTCAGCTCTGCTGCTGTAAAGCTCAGATGAGATGTGGTTATGCCTCCAGCTGGCGTAACTAGGAAGCGAAATGACGAGATCGGTAGTGGCTGTGAGCATTATTAATATGGCTGAGACTAGTCCTAGAAGCAAGTTGATGTGCCCACAAAAAATGCAGGGTGACTCTTGAAAAGTTGGTTTTATAACTTGTTTTAAATCAACAGAGACTGTATGATTTTACTTTGGGGCTCTGTAACTTTTCTTTCTCACGTTAAACTTCTTGAGATACTTAAGGAGTTAATTATTGTCATTAAAGCGAATCATCAGCTTGTTATCGTTGTAGTTGTACCGAGAATGTCTGTCCTTTACCTCTCAGCCTCCTGTAAAGGTCCTTTTCCTCCCCAACCTGTTTCCTCTTTTCTTTACCTTTAATTACACTATGGTTGAAGCTGTGGGGTCCGTTTACACAAATCCCATTAAAGTCAAGTCTTTGGGAAGCTTACTCACGCACATTCACATGCACACGTAGACAAAAGAAGGGGGTATAAACAGTTTAAGGAACGGTCCAGCCCTGATTAAGGGGATTTAGACATGAGTCTGTCTGTTTGGCCACGGCTGTGAGCACGCATCCATGCTCACAGCCCTAAAGTATTCCTGAACTAGGACTTACATGACACACGACACTTCTCAAAGCTGCTGCCTTTTTGGTCATCTTACCTGCCTCCATTCCCCTCCTTTGCTCTCTTTATCTTTTCCTTCTCAAGCCTTAATTTCTTCTCCCTCCCTACTTATTGTCATCTGAATGTGGGAATTGTGGGGCTTAATAATGAGCAGACCGTTATGACAGACATCCCCTCCCCAAGTCTAACCCTTTTAATTTTTTTTTTCTGTAGAAGTATCCTAATGAAAAGAGAAGTTGAACAGGCCATTTTTCAGTAGTTGCAGATGGTAGCATATGGAAAAGCATTCAGGAGTGTCTCATGTGGCTAGAAGTCACAGGGATGTGAGAATGTGATGGATCGTGGCAAAAAAGACGAAGATTTAATTCAGTGGTTTATAGCTGGAGAAGGTTGTCTTAGCAGCCGACCTGGCTTTTGTCTTGAGCTAACAAAACCGACCTGAAAGCATCTAAAGCTCACTAACTCATACCTAATATCTTGAATGTGAAGAATAATGCAGTGAATTTGAAATTTCTTTTAAACAAGCAACCTTTTGTCAAGAAAACTACCTAATAACACGTGCTTTCGCAACCCAAAAACCATTTGTACATCCCGCTGTTTTCCTTTGAACATGCAGAGTTAAGAAGATGCAGACAGTCCCATCTGAAATTGTGTGACCGTGACAGGTGCTGAAGCAGCCTTGATTAGAAAAGCATGTGGCTCCTACAATTAGCTGGAAACTTTCAAGACGCCAAGTGGATTTGATAATTTTTATTATGGTGGGGTAGCTCTGATGTTCAGCAATAACCAGCAGCAAACTTCCTGAGCAG
The DNA here is from genome assembly GCF_051167445.1 of Perissodus microlepis. NCBI lineage: Eukaryota > Metazoa > Chordata > Actinopteri > Cichliformes > Cichlidae > Perissodus > Perissodus microlepis. The sequence goes on from NC_140465.1 coordinate 10,715,752, forward strand.
CTAGCAGCCAAGTGACGCGGTCCTCTAACTATCACAACTATCTGCTTTCTTCTGGTTGGATTGTGTGGTTGCATCGGCTGTGCTTGTGTATCCCCCTAAAGCAGTGCATTCACGGCATGACTCAGTCACTTCAGAAGCAAGTGAAACTCAAGTTTCTGGTATTTTTAATGCCCTTACAGCATTACACATGCTGGGTGATTGCATTTAATCACAATTCAAAATGTACGTTTTATCTTTAACATTTGAACATGTATATTTTCACAGTGTCTTTCTCCTCTTCCACCACTGCTCTCTTTTCTCCTTGTTCATTTCCACCTCATCCTCTTCCTCCCCACCTCAGGCTTATTCTTCTGAGTTGAAGATCTCCAGATGGCTGACCACAAGTCAGCTAAACAGCAGCACATCATGCCAGCTAATAAGGGGCTTGAATGACCTGAAGTCAGACTCTCACTCTGATAAACAGTTCGATTACATTCTCACATCAAATGAGAGTTTAAGTGTCCGAGACCAACAATGTTAGAGCCGCTGGAAAGAAAGTTTTACTAGTGTGACTAACAGCAGCTAACGCCAGCTACCAGCAGCTAAAACAGCTGCACTTCCCAGCAGAAAACTTCAGGATATTCTCAATAACTCACTTAACTTCTGTCCAATAACAGTGATACTAACTTCAGTTACTTATCAGTTTACACTGGACTCCTATCACAAAGTTTTATAGCCTCATCCAGAGTACATAGATGTGGACACCCGGCATATTGACAATGTAGACATATTTACAGCTGAAGTAAACAGCGAACAGAAAAGCCTGCATGCAATACAGATTAACGGTGGCCAGAGATGAATGTCCTACAGCAGCCACCATAGCTAGGATTATGCACTTGAATTTGAATATAGGGGTCCTGTGGCTCAATACGTATCAACAGAACCATCAAACACTTCAGTGAAACTATTCATGAACTGATATTTAGAAATACTACTGAATTTCTAAATATCAGTAAGTAGGCAGACTACTAATGTCTAGAACAGTTCTGAAACAATGTGTTTTTGAACCATTTGGAGATATTTTAAAGTCTCACTAAAACTTAATGAGCTCAGATGGAATTGCATGCAGCGCTGACCCAGATGAGCTCACTTTGTTTCAGTTAAAAGGCCTCAATTTGAGTAGTTAAACTGACTTTTTAATTTAATTATTTATTTTTTTGTAGTTCTGGGAATTCTTTTGTATAATTTTGACTTGTTAAATTCTCACTGTAATTTGCCCGCTACATGCAGAGAAAAACTAACAAGGTGGAAGGTCTAATAAACCTTTTTGACTCTGTGCGATCTTGAGTAAACCAGGCACAAAACTAACAATTTATCATCCAAACAGCTAATGTCTGTCTAAGGACTCCTGTTCACTCTGTGGTCATAGCAAGTGTGGTTTTGTTTGTGATTATACAAATAATTTGCAGATAACATCTGATCTGATTCTGAGTGATTGGGCACAGCCTTGAGAGCACAGTACAGCTCTGGGACAGGCTGGCTCCTTTGGTTGTCTTTGTGTCGCTGGGCACCGTAGCAGCACAAAGTTATGCTGAACATTTGTGTGTGTGATAGTGGAACATAAAGGTCAGTAATTCATATGGACCCTTAAAGGTCAGTACACAATATGGTATGAAAGCTACGTTATAAAGTCTTTGTCCTCCACTTTCTTCAACAGGCCTGCTCAGGCAGTGAGTAAAATTGTAACAGCTTCATGATGGCATCTTAATTAGACAAGCGGAGACTAATTAGCAAAGACAGGAAAAGGATTGAGTCTTAATTAAGAGGTTACTGGTGTCCATCTACTCTAACTGCTGTCGTCATCAGTTACAGATGTTAACGTCTGAAACGTCTGTTTATTTGAGAACTCCACCACCCTCTATACACGTGCGTCAAACTTCAGAAGTTCCTTACGATCGTGACAGATGTAGGAATTAGAAGTTTAAGGCTGGTATTGTAGCACTTTATATGCAAACTTAAACACCTTTACAATTATGATAATCCACTTACTTAAAAACAGAGTGCACATCTTTGCCATGACCTTCTCTTTTCTTTTTCTCCATAGTTCCTGTGTGCATTTGACTCAGTTAAATCTTAAGGTAGATTTTGCACTACCTCCCAAAGCAGGTGTAATATGGATTCATCACAGCATTCTGACACAACTGGAGCTTACAGCACGCTGTTTGATACGGAATTGGTTACTTTATACTCGTATCAATGAAACATCAGGCAAACATATGCAACAGGTTGTTTTGCTTTAGTCGGCAAAAGTTATTTTGGTCAGGCTCAGTCTCTCTTTATGTTATGAGCTGGGTGAAGGGGGGACCCAACATGCAAAACAAATACACGACTACATCCTGGTTCATAAGGTACTGAATACTGGAGTTAAAAGTAAAAAAAAAAAAGAAGTAGTATTTAAAGTATAATGGGTTCATGCAGCAAAAATAAGTTACCCCAGGCATGCCTTTAACGAATGCACGATGACAGCTAAGTTAAGTCCTTGCAACTGCAAGGTCAGTAAAAAGTGCAGAGGATTACTTAAAATGTATTTTGTATTGATTAACTTTTTTATGTTTCATTCCATCTTATATAGGTTAACATATAGGCTTCACACCATCCACTACTCATGTTACTGGCTTTGTTTCCTTTCCTACACTGCACTGAACAAATACTGACATAAGCTTTGTTTTACTGCTCAGATTTGAATATAGACTTTACTGAAACAATGTAGACTCATTGAAAACAGGCTGTAAACTTTTGTAGTTGTAACTGAAGTAAAATGCAGGCATCACAAGCTAACAACTGGTCTTTACTAGAGACTGCATTATCAAATTGGGGCAGAGCTGTGTGTGTGTGTGTGTGTGTGTGTGTTCATGGCATCTAAATTTGTCACTTAACTCTGATATCAAATCTCCCACTGCAGTGTTACATTTGTGATGTGATGGTATGCCGAGTGTCCAGTGGTGTGCACTGCATCAAGCCTTATCAGATACCCATACACATAAATGGTAACATAAACCTGTGTTATCATGCCTGTATGTTCAGTTTACATTCTTGTCGCTAAGTAATGAACCATTACTACCTTTTCTGTGGGGTGAAATTCATACACTTGCATAAACGTACATGAAAATAATTACACACAACTTTTTTTTTTCTGCTTAATAAATGGACATCATTAAGTTTGCATGAGCGCACACACACACACAGACACAAACACCCCCTCCCACAGTTTCCCCGTGCTCTGCGGTGTGCAGGAATGCAGTGTTTACATAGCTAGGCCTGGCCCATATCAGTAACTTGGTCTCTCAGGTGTCTGCTGTGTGTCAGTAGCAGTTATTTTACAGGCCACAGTATAGTCAGTACTCCAGCCAATGCTGCTGCACCTGGACCAAATGTCACCGATCTTCTGAATTAATAGAAAGATTCCAAATTAATAGCATTTGTTGTTGCAGAAAGATTTGTGGCCCGTTTAAAAGAAGAAGGGGAATAAAAACTTTTAGCGCGTTGATAAAGTTGTGCCTTCAGCGTAAATACTTCGTGCAAATGTGACGCGTATTCTTGCAGAAAACCCATAAAAATGAATCTATGCGCTGTGAGTGAGTGCCACACGGACTGCTGAGCAGAATTTCTTTCTCACCACTCCTGGAAGTGACTCTTCCTCAGCCAGCTGCATCATTGTAACAGCAATGTGCAGCATCAGCATGCTTTTTTTAATATGTCTCTTTGAGATCCCCAGCCCTTCCTCCTCCCTCTGCGATGTTCCCAATGAATGCACCTTACCGTGAACTGCTGTGAAATGACAGTTCCTATACTGGTGATGTATTGCACCAATCTGTTTAACACACTGAGAATCACCATTTTCTTAAAAACTCATTGGCACAAATAGGGGGAAGATTGCTGGTGAGCACTTGAAGGCCCTTCATGTCCTCATGCTCTACTGGGCTCCAGAGCTCATAAATTAGACAAGAAATCTAATTTCCCTGTGGGGCTCTTGGGTCTGAGTGCACGCAGACACACTGTTTCTTTTCAGGGGTAGTTGATTTCTATTCTTCTTGATGTAAATGGGCTGATAAGAGGACAGTTGGAACTGGATTGTGGCCTAGTTGCGTGCTGAGTCACTGTGGACAAGTAGTACACGCTTTCTGTCACATTGAGTGGAGTCAACGTTTTGGAGTCGACTTCTCACAACTGGGGACAGTGTTACTGTGAGAGTTTATTACAAGTGTTGAAGTGTGTTAGTCTCAAGTCTCTTGAGGGTCAAAGAAGGTGCCAAACACACATTTGAACAATGTTATCATAGCAAAGCCATTACCTTGCTTATCATGACAAGCAAGGTATTTGCTGTATATAGCATTGTCATGCTGCCTGTGAGCGTGTGAAGTGTGTTTAATGCATGAGAGCCAATAAAGACAAACTGAAGAGTTCTACTGCTATTTGGAGTGTAACTCGCAGCATCGACTCATGGATTAAATAAAACCTGTTAGAAAAAACATTCCACTTTAAAAGTAGCTGCCAGCTGCATTCAGTGTTTTTCTGCTCTTTTATATATGTTGGCCAATAAGGATAAAAGTCCCCAGAGCAGAACAAGGACTACTGTCAGCTGCTGTCCAAGACGTTGGAGTTGGAGGCCGTCTGACTGTAAGCGAAGAGAGTCCGGAGATATCAAAGACAGTCACAACAGCAAACCTGGCCAGTGAGCCAAGGAAGTTAGAAAAGGGCTGGGTCTAGCCAGTTAGTTGTGACTGAACTGTCAAAATAAGAGCAAGGGAGTTGTCCACTAGCAAAGTGATAGCAGATGGCGTCATTCTTTTGGATAGGTTGAAAGTATAAAGGCAAAATGAGCTGCCAGATGCCCTTTGAGACTGGTAAAATACCACAGCAACCTGCCTAACTCATCGATAGGGCGCTGTTTCACAGTACATGAAACATTCGGAAGGGGTGTGTTTATAAAAGCTGCCAACTGCCTGACATTGCTAATTACAGGGCTTTCGTCTGAAACCTGACACATGCCATGAGTTTGTTTTATTTTTGTCTTTGGCTGATGATAATGAAATGATGTGACTCACAGGTTGGTTTCTATTCAGATTGTTTTCCTGGACAGATAAAAGATTTGCCACAGTACACGTCAAGACTGAGCATTCAGAATATTCTCCTTGCATAACTTTCCCTTTTTTATGTCCCAATTTTATCTCTGCATTTTTATTTATTTGTTTATTTTGAAGACAATATCCGTTTGAGAGTTCAAAATAAAATGCCTCGTACGAAGGTTTTTAGGCTGCAGTTTGAGCTTATTCCCCTATACCTAAATGAAAGACACAGCACCAGACCTGTCTGAAATCAACCTGAGCTCTCACATTTTCAAGACTCCGCCTGTGCTGCCAGAGCGTTGGTGTGTTTTATTAGTGTCACGCATCCGACAGCCAGTTCATTGTCCTTTTGGTAGGAATGGTTGGAATCTTCTACAGCCAGTCGGGGCTGTTTTCTCTGTTCATCATCAGCCTCTCTGACTTGCTGTTAGTTAACAGCAGAGGGACTGGCTTGTGTCAGACATTAAGTTCAGTACAAAACTATTTGGGCAATGGGGGTGAAGCTAAATGGAAGAAAGTGGTAGGAACAGGATAAGTGAACGCTAGTCTATAAGACGGACAAGAAGTTATTCTCAGTAAGGATTCAGTTTGTAAGCAGCATCCTGAACTAGTTTTTCATCAGTGAGCAAAACTGAGAAAACAATTCCAAATTTAAACTGCCCTGAGAGGTGGTGTGTGGTGTGTAATATGTTGCCATTGTTCCTGTAGCTGAGCTAGTTGGACAGGTTGGAGTGAAACTGCGGCATACCTGCGCGGCACCTGTCAGCAGGTGCTCCGTCACAGAAGCCTTATAAGAGCAAGATAAAGACTAGAAAGACTGCTACGCTTCCTGGAAATGTGGCCACGCCTAGATACGTCCCTGTTTTCACCCCCGCCTCCCTCCACAGCATGTTATCATGCTGGGGAATGCAAATTCCTGTGGGCAGTCAAACCGTGCCGGGCGTGATATTTGAATTGTCGTAGTTTAAAGTGTAAGCGTCACATGTTCACTGTGGACGGCACTTAAATGAGGCCGACGTGGCTTTAGCCTTGGTTAAAATGCCACTCTCCAGCCCTCTTCGTCCCCTCCACTTTTATCCCAGCTGCTCATCTGAACAGGGTAAACATGATGTCCGAGGTGATTGGTGTCAGGTGACCTTTAGGTTGCCCTGGCAACGGGGTCCCGAATTCCAAGGCTCCGGTCATCTCCGGGGGCATGGCTAATTTGCTAAATAAAATCTTTCCGGACACACACAGGGCCTTGGAAAAGCGGTAGATAAACAGTGGTGGGGAGAGCGAGAAGCTTTTAGTCTGATGATGTTGCAGGCAGATAACTTTGTTTGGCTGCCTGAATATGGACAGAGCACATTCCTGCCATATCTCTTCACAGACAGCAGGGTACAAGAGCCTGTGCACATCTGGCTGGAGTTGGGTCTTAGACACTCTGGTTTTGTGGACATTTGTGTTATTTTTTTTAAACAGAAGCACATTAAGGCCAGTAGAGATGGCCTACTGGGTGAAGTATTCAGGTTCTGAGCTTATGAATGGTCTGTTTTGGGTTAAGTACTCAGCGCTTTGGGGTGGGCTGACTGATATTCGCAGAGGGGAACCTGAATGTGCCAGACATCACCAAAATTGGAATTTTCCACTGAGGTGTCAGTGCATTCTGTTTCCTAATGAAATGGCTATTCTGTCACTTGACCAAAACAGAAAAGTTTGAAAATTATTTTACAGCATTTTGGAGACTGCTGCTCTAAGCTCTGTATATTTTACTTACATTCTGTCTTTTCCTTATTCGGCAGTTCTGAATGGAAATTTGTGCTTTCCTGTAGCTTTGTTCCCCAAAAGGGAGGCTGGCTTTCCTTAGTCCCAGCCTCTGTTCATCTGTGCCACGCCAAAGAGAGAAGACTAAGGGATTAACATTGGAAAACACTGTGATGGCAACTTACTTCACTCATGATTAATCTTTAGCATAGAGGTGTAATTATTACTAGAGCTGCTGGGATCATAATTAGTGAACACACAGCAACTACAGGGTGCGCTTTAAAATAGGCAGTGTTTACTTTAAAGAGTTGAAGGGAAGCAGATAACTATGGGAAGGCATTAAAGTTTCCACCGGAAAACAGTTGCAGGGAAGCCAGTTGTATTTGAATGCAACTTTAAACAAATGATGTCATACTTTGCGCTCCATTGTAAAAGACGACAGAGGAAAATGTGTTGCTTTGTTCCCTAAGTAGCCAGACTCTTGACCACAGGGTGTGTAGTGTGTGTGTGTTTCTATGTGTGAGCGCTGGCAACCGTGCATTGGCACACATGCTTTTGTGCGGTCTAAATACAGCTCTTTAATGTTGCCTAAATCATCGAGCGCCAGGAGGCACAAACAAGGTCATAAAAGTGACTTTGCTTTGCTGTCCCAAACATAGGATCGGCTCTATATTTTCATACTGTTTTCCAACGGCGGTTGTGTCTTGCTGGATGTGAGTCAGCAATGGATCTGTATTCAGCTACTGTTTGCTAATGAAATGTCAACCTAAGGCTTTAACGCATGCGCCTTGGCTCTATGTCACCGTTCCCAGGGGAAGTTTATTAAAAGCACATAGTCCCTCAGATGTCGAGTATATGTGGGGAAGTCACCCATTCAAACTGCGATCCTGGCTTAACCTCCACTCAGTTCCTGGCAGGAAAAGACGACACACACACACGCACCCAGACAAACATACACATCCCATCTGCCTGACACTTGGATGAATTGGAGCAGACACAGGATGAGAGACAAGAGTTTTGTTTTGTTTTTTTTAAGCGTGTGTGTTTGTGTGTACCTGCTCATCTGGTCCATTTCTGATGTGTTTCTGCCCTGCTAAGTGCCAGCTGTACAGGGAGGTTTTTCAGCCTACCTGATGTTCAGCAGCTCAGCTAGGCTAACCACAGAGCCCATCACTCTATTTATAGTCGGATGAGTGACAGGCAGAGGACAACGTAGGTCTCGACGAAGAGTCGGAGGAGAGTTTGTTCATGCTCATCAGTGTCAGCGCAGCGTCTTGTAGAACAGAAGTTGTTATCTTAGAATTAAAGATTCTTTCACTCTTGTTTTGTGAATAATTCAGAATCCAATTAGAGAGACGTCGCTTGAGCTTTTCCTTCATTAACGTCAGCCCTCCTGACACGACTGGCTAGTATCGGGTGATCTGTTCTCCTGGAAAATTTCTCCAGCTGTTTCAGTTGCAAGCTGGCAACATCTGTCACTGTCAATATGATCTTTACATTACCTTTTCACGAACACTGTAACTCTGTGCCAGTTTTCATGCTTGGCTGCAGTCACACAGACCAGCCCAGCTCCACCGATGCCTCCACAATGCCTCAGCCCAAAACTCATCTTCGTAGCTCCTCATTTTGTGCTTTAATAAAAAGCAAATCCCAGTTTTGTTTAGTTTTTTAACACTTTAAAAATAAAAATTACCAGCTGAGGTCAGGGAGTTCTGAGGCGTGGGAACCGTGAGGATGAAGGATCGCCTCATTCTCTCATTAGCATTTTAGTTCACACCCATTTAAACTTAATTTTGCTCTCTTGCTCAGTCTCTCCTGGGATCTGTCTGTTTCCTCGACTGATTGAACAGAATCCACACGGGTCATAAAGTCTGGGCGTGCGTAGTTTCCTTCGTCTGCCACGGTCAGCTTGAACAAACCTTACAGAGATGACTGCTCTGAGGCGGCCTGGAGCCCCCTTTCCTTCCCTCCTCTCCCCCGAGACTCATTCCAGTGTTAAAACCAAATCAGCCTTCTCCTCTGTTGTTCTTAACCCCTCCTCCTTTCATCTCCATCCCTGTCTATCTTTGTGTTCAGTCACATGCTCCTGTCTCCCTCCAAACATATATTGCCATGAATACAATTACATCACATGAGGATATATCCAGTGTAGTGCTACTACTTCCATCCTTCAGATCTTTCTGTCTTAAATGCTTTTTCATTTTGTCTTCGTGTACTTTGTGTACTCAGATTCGTCGCTCTCTCCTGGTCCACCTCCTAGCCCCTCTTCTGTTGTCCCTGGGCTCCTGGCTTTTGTTGTGTTCCCACACCAAACAGATCCTTTGTTGACACTGTGGTGGAGCTCTCATGTTTTCTGACACACAGCAGGTGAACCTTGAATGAGAGCAAGGCCAAAACAAGACACTGGACGCATGGCTTGGATGGATGGTGGCTGTGGTGATGTTGCGTAAGAATCCCAGCCAGTTGACATTGTGGAATTTGCATTGTCTAGATTTGATCATTTGTTAAGCAAACATGGAAGCACTCTAGGCCAATAACTGCCTCTCATGCTTCTTTTTTTTTTTTTTTGTTTGGCTTTTTTTGGACTGTGAGAAAAGTTTTATGGGACTTAAGTCCTAACCACTGAAAACCATCAATACAAGTATCACCAAGTAAAAAAAATAAAGCAAAAACAGCAGAACAACATTGTTCAAATGTATTTTTTATTTGACAGGAATTATAGAGAGGTGGATTGGGTGGTTACGCTCCATGTTTGTCAGACAGCGCTTACTGAATTGTTAAGCTGTCAGGATCCTCCAACCGAAGGCAGCAGATATTACCTCTATATTTCATGGCCAAAGGAACGGTTGTGTGCTGTCGATCCCCCGTCTAATCAGCCCAAAGCGGACTGTGTTAATATACAGCAGCTACAAATCATTCTAAAGTCCTGTTTTGGCTTCAGGTGTGTTGTTGTACTACAGGGACTGACGGTTTGAATTCTCTTTGAGAGATTATATATGCGTGTTTGCCATTAATATGATATGTGATTGCTTACATAAATTTAATTTAAATCTACTGGTACCTACAGTGTGGGCTATGGATGGATGTCTCTTTTTCAAGGGGAGGAGAGATTACTCCTCTCTCGGCTGGCCTGGGAACGCCTCGGTGTTCCCCCGGATAAGTTGGAGGAGGTGGCTGGGGAGAGGGAGGTCTGGGATTCTCTGCTTAGGCTGCTGCCCCCATGACCCAGGCCTGGATAAGCGGAAGACGATTGATGGATGGATGGAAAGTTAAAAGCAGCTGCACAGAAACTTCAATACGACTTCAATCCATTTAAACTCATGTGTTTTAGGTAATCCAGCTGTCAGAAGTACCTCTGCCGGCTGTGTTTTAAGACTTAAAATGCTTTCTAATGCTCAGGAAGAAAACAGTGGAATGATATTAAAAGACGTCGACCTGCTGTTTCATTTAAGATTTCATCTAAGACTGTGATAGAAAGCAGGAAAAATGGTTTTGCAGGTGCACTGTGCCCCTCATCTTTCACCAGATGGTGTCCAATCTCTGTCAGAGCAGTTACTAAACCGTCCTTTCCGACGGATGTTAGACAAAATACAATTTCAAATCATGAAAGAAAAGCCTGATGGAATCTGTTCCTTATGTAAAACTGGATTGGCTTCATTTAAATATAGGACTCTGTGGTGTTATTTGGAAAATAAAAATAATGACTTGAGACTTGGGAAAATGCTTGCTTATGGCTTCACGTGGGTACTAAAACACCCACAGATTTTTGAACACTCAGTTTGGGTATTGTTTATTTTTTATATTGAATAGCAAGCATCATATTAGTTCACATTCACTCCAAATGTTCATGCACACTGGGAAAGTTCAACAACCGTCTTACAGCATTGTTTAACATAATATTTCCCCCCACGCTCATCCACCTTTTCTGCCTGAAGTATATTAGAAGAAAGCAAACCTCAGTGAAGCAATGTCAGTGTCACAGAATAGCTGATGAAATGGATCATGAGACTTTCTAGGGATTGTGTGTGTGTGTGTGTGTGTGTGTGTGTGTGTGTGTGTGTGTGTGTGTGTGTGTGTGTGTGTGTGTGTGTGTGTGTGTGTGTGTGTGTGTGTGTGTGTGTGTGTGTGTGTGAGAGAAAGATGGATTTGATTCATGCTCGCTTGTGTCAGATGCGAGTGCTCGTCTGTATTAATGACTCCCTCCCATTGCTCAAAGAGGAGGAGTGTAAACATACTCAAACCAACTCCCCGGTCATCCTTCACTCCCTCTGTTCCTCCATCTATCTGTCCTTCATTTCTACTTTCTGTCTGAGTCCTATAGCAGGCTTGCAGTTACATTCACTTGTATTCTGCCCTTCTGTGGTAATAGAATCAATTTTCATGCAGGGGTGGTCTCGTTTCACTTTTATGTTCAAAGTCGATACAATAAGGCCTTCTTTGGCAGTACTGTATAAGATTATTGCCTTCAAACCATTGCCTTTCAACAGCTTTCTGGTGACTGTAATAAGAATTGATGTTCAGATTTAAAGCTTTTTTCCCAATATAAATTGTCCAGCGAAATTGACTGTTGTTTTTTTTTGTTTTGTTTTGTTTGTTTGTTTTAAACAAATTAAACATAATTGCAGTCTGGAGACCTCAAAACTGCTGTGATGCCAGTCATTGCAAAGGAATAAACTTGGTCTGTACAGCACACAGGTAGACAAACACACTGCGGCTGCTTCTTATTTCAGTTTTCAGTTCTGCCTCTGCAAACACAGAGCACAGCAGAGTGAGCACGGTGACTGGCACAGCACCTCCATAAAGCTGCACAGCCCCATAGGCAGCATGCTAATGTAAACGCTGCGCTCTGCCGCCCCTGGTTTAATCACAACCATATGCCTTGCATTCCTGTCCCCGGTACCTGAACCCTCAGCCCGCCTACAGTCTGCCAGTAATGTGACAGCCAATCTGCTAGCAAGCTTTGTTGAATTACTTGGCTGAAACGCCTGAAATTGACAGACTGCCTGTAAAATATCATATTTCAGTATACTTTCGAGTTCATATCACACCTGAGGAGGCAGGAGTGTGGCATATGAACGAACCAACTTGTGCTCGGGAGTGTCGGAATCAGCTTGGAAACGGGGTTTTCAGAGGATTGTGGGAGCCCCGTGTGAGAAATGCTGACTGAACAGACAAAAGACTTCCCCGAATCATGTTGACCTTGTTCCATAGTTGGAAACTGACAAGTCTGCGTGCCTCTCTTAGACAGTGTACTTTGGCACAGTGGTGTTCTTCGGCACTGTGTTTATCACATAGTTTGGTGTGTTTGCGTACTTGTTAATGATCCAAATGTTGAAACTAGTACTAGTGCTGCATCCAGATGACCATGGAGTTGGAGCACATACTGCAAGAGTCCAAATACTGTCAAACTATGACTGTTTTGTTTTTCGCTGATTTGATCTAACCGTTGCTGTGGTTCACCACATTCCTGTCTTCGTGGCTTGTGTCTACTGAAGGCATTTAAGAAAAACACCTGTTGGTGGTGCTAGCTGAGAAGTCTGGGGATCGAGGTAATCAGCGTCAGGTTTCAATGATAATTCATCCAAAAGTGGTGGACTGTCTGCTTGAATAGCTAATCCTAGTCATGGACAAAATGTGTCTGATGAAGAGCTGTGCACTTCATGCTTTGATTTGGAACATGTGCAGAAAGACTGTTAGTGAATAACGATTAGTAAAAAAAAGAAAGTATTCAGTGTAATGTTTGTTTGGATACTTGAACAGCTAGACCTACCTCACTTTCCTGGAGCTCCTCCACTTCTCCTGAAGCATTGCTGAGAAATAGTCAGGGTGCTTTCTCATTAGAGGACTCCAGATGTTAGGCCCTTGTGTTCCTCTTCAGTGTTACCCAAAGATAGTGGAAATAGCATTGTGTGCCGCTCTGTGTGGGACTGACTGGCTGATGAATCACTGCTCCACGAGGTTCAGTTAGAGAGGTTATCTGAGGACTCGGTGCACCCCACTACTGTGGCAGGCAGGCAGATGGTGACTTGGTGTGTGTCTCATTTGACACTACCTGTGTCTCGTGCATAATCACTCTCTCTGCTCTTCCCTTCCACCTGCTGTCTTTGTCTCTCCCCTGGTTGGTCTCCTCCCCTTCAGTCACTTTTGCTCAATAACTCATCCATGTCTGAAGTTTCACACTTTTATTCTTCTCTCTCCATGCTTTCTCTTCTGAGGCTGTGATGGATTGCTTTTACCAGGCTAATAGCTTTGCATTAATCATGCCTGCAGTCTGTTTTGACAAACAAGATTTTCTTAAGTCTACCAATCAACTATTTATTTTCCCTCTGGACATCCATCTGCATTATAGAACCCCCCCCCCCCCCCCCCCTCCCCCCAAAAAGAAAAAAAGAAAAGAAAAGTAAAAGGAGCATTGATGGCCTGGACATATTTTAGTGTTGGATCTGTTTAGTTGACGACTTTGTCTTGGGTAGGGCTTTGTATTGGTGAACTCTCGGGAATGCAACAAGAAACAGTTTTATAAGCTTGGATGTAAAATGAGCAATCAGGGGTAGTTTGGCAGAGTGAAACGGAGCAGATGAAAAGGGCTCTGAATGCGACGCATGTGGTCGGACCTGCTCAGTTGGATTGTGGGTGGTCTGATGTCATCCTCTACACATGCGGCCAGTTTCTGTCTTCCCATTTGCGCCGCCTCGCTTCGGTTTCAGCATACATACATGTGTTTTAATTCCCTCTGCTTACTCTTTGATCTTCTACATCTACTGTTAGGACACTTGCAGAACATTTTCAAAGCCCCTTGTCTCCTCCACGCCTCTGGACTCTGGAAAAAAAAATAGCTGTACAAACAACAGATGTGTGCTCTGATCCCAGGCCGCCACATCCATTTTTGAAAGAATGGTATGTTCCCAGCCTTTGACATAAGTTAACAAAGTATGTTGAGAAAAGGGCGGAAAAATGGTTTTTGTGTTCAAACTGTGACACATCAGCCCACCTTCGTGTGTTGGTGGGCTGATGGCTCCTGAGATTCGGAATGGCTTCTCCAATTTTTTTTTTTTTTTTTTTTAGTACTTTGGCGATGATACAGTCATGGCCGTGCTTTGCCCTTCCCACCGAGACAATGTGACAGCTGAGCGTGCATGCTTATGTGTGCATGTTTGTACACACTCGCAGCAAGTGTCCCATACAGGTTTAATCAGACTAGACTTGCTGAGGAGACAGAAAAGTGCCCGATCTCTTCCTGAATTCCCACACTGCACATAACGATCTGCACCGGACAAGTTGAGGTGAAGGTAAGATCGGGCCTCTGGCTCCCCCCCCGCCCAGAGAGAAACCTCACAAGCTGTTTAGCAGTTATTAGGAGGTTTATTTACTTATTTTTTCCTAAAAAAGAGTTTTGTTAAGGTATTTTATTCCTAACTTGCTGCTTATGGGACATTCTCAATAGCACTGTTATGCTAAGCTGCTTTTACTTTGTGTTTATTGCGCTCTTCAAGGCGAAGTGGCAACATTTCAGATATGAAGGCCTTGCTGTGTTATATTCTTTACGAGGGCCTTATTGCTTGACATAATGCTGAAGTAGACGTAATTGTTGACAAGGCCTAATAAATGTGCTGCGAGGCAGAGAAACTTCACCTGCTTATATTTATGATGAGAACGGTGGTTAGGAAATGTGGATGCCCAGGTACGGGCGAGGTGCAAGTTAGCCTATGCTGAATTTTCCGTCCCGCGCATTTTTTGCTGTTTGCCACGTTTAGTTTTCAAGTATCAGTGTCACTTTCAGTTTGAAAGTTGCTTCAGAGAAATGGAGATATGCATTCAGGAAGTTTGTAACTTTGCCAAATCTAACTGACGTTTTTTTGTTAACTAGCTTTTGAGTTAAAAAAATAAATGGATAAATCAAAGGATGCAGCTCATTGCTGAAAGGACCTCTATCTGAGAACGGTGGCTTTTTGTTGTGCTTGCAAACTCAACCCGCATTCCCAATAAAAACAGTTGGTTTATGTTGCGATGAGGATCCTGTTGTTTGCCCTTCCCTTGGTGATTTTATTGTTTAAGAGCGTGAAGAGGGACTGTACTTAATAAAAGGTTCTCTCACTTCCAAAAATACATTTATTGCTGTCATTATTATGTTGGGGAACATGAGACCAGACATAGCAGTAGTCCTACAGCTTCGTCTGTACACTATCCCAATTATTTTTTTAGTTGCACGCGACCACTTTATGCTTGTTTCTACGATTTAGTTGCTGTTAAACTAATTCAGATGGACTCCGTCACCTGCTTTCATCTGCTTGCTGGTGTTGGATCCTGATATTCATCAGCAGCTTTCCTCGGAGAGGATCTCACTCCTCCATCCCATCTCCTTTTCTGCCACATATCAAATGAATATAAATGACGCTCCAATCACAGAGGCTATCCAAATGATTTTCCCCAGTAGTACATGCCGCAGCATGCAGCCATATGGTGCCTCAGCATTTCTGAGTTAGCCGGAGCGGTTGAGGAGAAGAAATGGAAAAATGAAAGGGAATCACCAGACGTGTCGGTGTAACGTCTCTGTCAATGCCAATACTCGCCTTGAGGGATCTCAATGAAGAAGGCCATTAACACCACCCCCCACCCCCGCAATCACAGCATATTGTGCTCATCTTTCCTTTTCTGGGCTTCCATGCATTCTTTTTGATGACTGTGTCTTTGCAGTGTGTGACTTATTATTCCAGCTGTGACTAAAGCTGCAGACTTGGCAGTGGCTCACTGCATTCAGTCAAGCTGAGGTCAGGAGTAGGTTACCACTACCATCTATAAAGCTCAGAGCTTGTGTGTGTGTGTGTGTGTGTGTGTGTGTGTGTGTGTGTGTGTGTGTGTGTGTGTGTGTGTGTGTGTGTGTGTGTGTTCATCTGTAAATTGATACTGTAATTGATCCCAAGGCAGACGTCTCACTCCACTTTGCTTTATGATGACATGATTACTTTGGAGCCTCATGAGGTCGGTGATGTAATGTGGTCAATATGAAGCTTGATTTTTGTCTCAGGAGAAAAGGGTTGACTTAGCATTAACTTGATACTAATGCTTCACACTGGCGCTCCTGGCTCACTTAATTGAAAATAAATGGGTGTGTTTGTGCACACTGTTGATCACAGATCACAAATGGACCGTCCACCCCTAGAGATCCATCAGTTGATTGTGAGCTGACCTGAATGTGGCTACAATGTAGCTTGCTATCGCCAGTGTGTGAATGTGTGTGTGACTGGGTGAATGACTGAATGTAGTGTAAAGCGCTTTGGGGTCCTATGGACTAGAAAAGCGCTATACAAATGCAGGCCATTTACCATTTACCATAACCTGTTGATGACTTGGGGAAAAAGAGCTTGTGCTATGAAGCGTTTGATATGAGCATGAACATAAAATTTGTGACGATCAGCAAGAGCTGGATTATGTCAGACTTTTAAAAAATGAGAAATTGGAATCGACCAAGAAGAGTGCAACTGGTACATCTGTAATTGACCTCTTTACCTGCGTGACACGGTCATCGGTGTCCCCACGAGTTCTGATTGCTGTGTCAGTTGAGTTGTTGGGGTTGTATATAAAACTCGCACACTCTCACATTCTTCTGTTGTCCCTTCCTTTATGCACGTCTGCATACATTCATCATCGGGTTCATGCTCATCCATAAATTTATGTAATTAAATGCAGGATCAAGATGGGAAAAAAGTTCTTACGCAGCCTTTTGTTATCTCCAGTCGTGCAATTCTGCAAAGGATTTTTGCCTTTTTGAATGCAATGTACTTCAGTGGAATAGTGTGGTGCCCTAAGGTAGTTGTGACATTTCACGTGTTTAAATGATGGTTGAAAAAACATTTGAAACACATTGTACTTTCAGTGCAAGCCCGTAACACTGGTTATCGCTGAGGAAAGGAACCTAGCTTCTCAAAAGTTTAGTTTTTTTAGTAATATTTTTTGCATAGTATGACACAAAATTATATTTTAATCAAACTGTCAGTTCTTATTCTTGATATTTTTACTGGAGCTAAATCGGAACAGCTGCAGAATGAAAACTCTCCTGGCCCCAAAATGTAATTAGAAGAGTGAACAGCAGAAATGTCATACTATTGATCAGAGAGAATTGGGGCAACAAAGCCATGCCCAGTCCCCACTGAAAGACCAATTAAAGAGCCTCATTTGGAAAGCTGTGGCTGATTTTCTGAATGGACAGAGACGGTCCAGCTTCACTCATCTTGCCTAGAGCAGAGTGGTTTACACTCGGGGTTTAAAGTTCTCTGGAACATTTTGACTCTTCTGCAACATTTCTTTTGTTCTCTGTTCCCATTGATCCGTACTCTGACAGCAACACCTGCTGTTGAAGTATAGGCTTGTTGAATATTCTTTACCTGTGACAAATGTGCTCGAAGCAGGATACATTTAACAGACTAATGTATTCTCCTTACTGCTATTTTGAGCATTTTTCTGTGTTAACCTCGTTCAGCTTACTCACTGTCCCTTTTTCTGCTCATATTTTTTTTTAAGTCTGGTGATTCATCTGACTGTAGCCATCAGTGCCTCCCATTAGTGTGTTTAGATTTCTCCGAGATTGCTAGACAGGAAAGTAACTCCTCACATCTATAAAGGGGTAGTTAGTGTAACAGTTTATTTGGAGTATCTTATCTGTTCACATAGTTTGGCCAACACATGCATTCTTAGCATCTGCTTCAGGGTTTGCAGGAATGTTGCAATTGCTCATTGAAATGAGAAATTTGATATATTACTGATATATTATTTTTTTTATTATACAGACAGAAGAAAATAACATTGTAGACGCAACATTTAAGGCATCCTGTACAGAGCAATTCTAGCTAGTGAGCTGGGTAGTGTACATCAGACATGTCAAGTCCTCTCCATGGCATAGAAGGACTGTCTGTCTTAAAGTTAATGTAAATCATTCAGAGAGACTCATTTGTGAGGATGTTTGACCTAAAGATGGGAGAACACTGACGAAGGACATTGCTCATAATAGCCTTTGACTTTAGAGCTCTTGCTAGTGGATCTCCAAACATCACCTTATCATGATTAGGGCTGCCACGATTAGTCGACTAGTCACGATTACGTCGACTATCAAAATCGTTGACGACTGATTTAATAGTCGACGCGTCGTTTGAAGCTTTGTAAGATCACAAAAGACGCAGGAATAAGTAGTAGGATTTAAGAGTGTAATAACGGACTGAAACAGAAGATGGCAGCACTGCATGTACAAGGATGCCAGCTGCCGTTAAACCCAGAAGAAAAAGAAGCTGTGTCCCAGAATTCATAGCGTGTTTCCAACAATGGCGGCAGCTAGTTAGTTTTAATATTACTCTTATTACTTTTTCTGGGTCACAAAATAAACGTTTAACATATTTTCAGGTGAGAATGTAGCTGTGTAAACCTCAAATATCTGCTCAGTTTATCAAGACACCACACATTTTCAAAAGTGCTCCGACGTTTTCGGAGACGTCTGTTACCCACTACCTCCATTGCGAGCCGGTGGCAAGGCTCGCTAGAGCCCGTGAGAACACCGGACTCCCGGCAAATCGTTTTCAAACCCACCGCCGTCTTTCGCTACTCAGGTTAAATATATATAAGTCACTTAGATAACTTCAAAATGTCATTGTTTGGCTTTTTCCAGTATTTTATTTTTTCCTGAGTAAATCGGTTTGGCTGAGATTAAAGTTATAGTTTTTACACAGCTGAATAAACGTCAAGCAGACAGCTGATTATCAGAAGTGTGAGATGCTCGAGAATATACTCCGGTGTCCCGTTATATTTTAGATAGCAAGGAGTTTATTAAACTTCACCGAAACAATCTGCAAATTTCATTAAAATTTAATAAACTATCATCTTGTCTTTATTTTTAGTTAGCACATATCTTAAACACTTAAAGTTGTAAGCTAATGATAGTTATATAAGAGCAGATGCATGCTGGTGCAATAAGCTGTACGTTTTACGTCCAATGGATGCATGATCTGATTAGTCGATATCGCAAAAATAATCTGTGACTAGTCGACTATCAAAATAATCGTTTGTGGCAGCCTTAGTCATGATGTTGTGCTCCTTGTCAAAATCACCGTCTGTTGTCACCTTACTGCTCAAATAGATGAACTCTGGTACATCCTTTACTGGTTTGCTGATATATAAATTCTTAAAGACTGAATCCCAAATTTGATAAAGTAGAAGCAAAAAGCAATAATTCCCCATTTTAAACTCATATGCAGGTTGTCTGGCGTAACCATTTTTCTTATGTTATCAGTATATGCTTGCAAAGCTTAAATCCCATAGTAGTGCACACCGATACAAAGGCCTATGTAAGGGGCCTTTTTCCAGCAGCCCCTTGGCAGACCATCTGCACAAGCAATATACGAGATGTATTTGATGCTTTATAATGTTGCACACTGCATTACTTAGGCTGCTTTCCTTATCTGGCTTTAATGGTTCTGCTTTGTGTTTGATCAGTTTGCATATATAGAATTGGAGAAGAATGAGTCGGGTTTCCTATTTTTCTGACACAAATATATCTGCACTTTTTTTTTTTTTTTTTTTTTAAGTGATCAAGAAGTTGGTGTTGGCATGCAGCGTGCACTCATCTCACAGAAACATAAACAAAAGTACTTTATCAGTATGTTATCATGTTGATATTAGACACATTGGACCTTCTTTTATTAGTTTTTATGGGAGAGTGTGTCATTAGAGTGAAAAGTATTCAGGCAGCCCCAGAGTTTGCACTATTCATCTTCACTTTCCAACCTTTAAGTTCACACATCTGAGAAACCGCAGTTTAGCCTCCTGGCGTGGTGGACAGGAATCAAAGCTAACTTTATTTACTGGCCAGCTTTCCAACTTTGACAGCAGCATTCTTTTTTGTCCTCCCAGCGATTTCCCTGCCTCAGCCTTCAATCGGTTTGTGTTTATGGCCGCAGAGTGTTCCAGGCGCCCTGAGCTGTTGTTTATGGTAACACCGGCACCTAGAAGCTGGCAATTACAGCTCATGTTTTATAACTTGCTTTTTGTCTCAGTAACACTACATGGCCATCTCAATAGGGTAGAGTAGTCGACATGTAAATGCATAAAAGGTGACAGCTTCAATTTGTATAGTTTACAATAAATGCAAAGGTTAAAAGTGAGTGATCCAAGACAAAAATGCGTCTCTGGTAAAGTTTCTTAGATGCACTTTGTGCTCGGTCCTTTCTGTGCCAGACGGTACTCACTAATAAGCAAGAGACACAATGCTGCACGAAGGCTCCAGGCTGACTTTGAAGCTAATTCAATAGCGTGTTCTCCTCTGCTCTGCTGCATAATGAGATTGGAACACAGACATTTGGTCCTTTTGATTAAAGTGTCCAATCAAATGGAGGTTATCTGGAGATGGATTCCTCCAGCTCTGACTGTAATGGAGAGCGTTATCTCTGTCGTTATTGTTTCCTTAACTGCAAACGGTGCCAGCGTTGGCTTTGATAGACCTCTTTGAGCCTCTCAAATAATGGAGTGTGAGTGCACCGAAAGCATACTAATGAAATCGGAACTTCTAGTCTCTCCACATGTTTTTTTTTTTTTTTTTCCCTCCCCAAGTTCGATAATAAAATAACTTTACAGTGAATCCAAAAGCAACTGTGTTGTGGAGGGGTGTCTTTTTTGTGTGTGTGATTTAACCAGTTTGGTAGACGTAGAGGTGGTCATGAAACATCTTAGACCATGTGCCTCAAATGATTGGTCCATCAAAGCTGCTACTTCCTCCAAACCTGCAAAGAAGTTAAGTTTCACGGCATGTCAGTCCTTCAGGCACGAGGAACTTGAGAAGGTGAAATGTGTACATATTGGTTCAGCCAGGCAATAATCACAGCCCTGATGACCAATAGAAGGTTTTCATTCATTTATCGAAGCATTAATACATGCTTTTCCCAGTTTTACAGTAGATTCAGATTACTCCTTGGTGTGACTCTCAGAGGTGAGAATTGTTCTTTCAACATCATGTTTTCATGCTTCAGATGCTGCGTAGCTTTTTGGGAAAGACGTATCAGCTAATTTGTGGACAGTAATATTCTTTATTCTTTCACTTTTAAGAAGCAGGCTCCCACCCACATCTACCTTCTCTTTGTCCTGATCTCACATTTGATTGGCTCAGTTTGGGTGCTTTTTTTTTTTTTTTTTTATTGTATTTTATTTTCCCCCTAGCTCCTTGTTGTATCCCTCATCTTTCTCCCTACCACATGCCAACCTGACCTCTTTCCACCTCTGGCTCACCACTCTTTCCTTATACATCTCAGTTAGCCATTGATTTTTCTTTTTTACTTCACAGCTGTTGGCTTCAGTCTGATTTCTGTTTTCTAATGACCTTTTTACCTCTGCGAGGTCCCTGCAGCTACATTGTTAGCATAGATCTGCTAGCCAAGTATGAGGCTGATGGCCTAAAGTGGTCGCCGCTGAGTGATCACTGGCAAACGTGTGTGTGGTGCCTTTTGTTTTCTTTGGACCGGAGCATTGATCTCGATCACAGGACTTTAAGTTTTGTTTTCCCAACTGTAATGAAAGTGTCAGAGACATGCTTACTAACTACAAATTAGTAGATGAGTATTATGATGATGAAGACCCTGTAATAACCAATAAAAATTGTAAAAATCACACCTCCTCAAAAAAACGCTGAGATCACCAAGTGAAAGTCTTAGTGAAATTTCAAAAGTAATGACGGCCACTAAAGTTTAGAGAAACTTTCTTTACTCTGAGTTTTTCAAATATTCAAATGACATTTAAATAGTTCTAATAGCTGCTGTTTGTTGATGTAATAGGGTTAGTAATTAGACAAAGGAGAAAAAAAGTGGGTACAATAAGAGACATGGCATCACATAGTTCTGTTGGTATGCGTTATGTCCTTGTCCAGTACACACCCAAAGTATGACCACATACTCTAACTTACTGTTGCATATGTAATACGATTTTTCTTTTAGCCAATATTTTATTGAAAGCGTCTGTGTGTGCTCGGATTTAATTGTGTGACATCATGCGTTTGCCACGTCTCTATTTTAAGGATATTACCTGTAGCTTCAGAGGAGGGTTGCCTTAGAGCCTCTGTCTTATAGATGCATGCAAATATTGTTTAAAGGTTACAAATCACACCCTGCCATATGACACTTATGAGAAATGGCATATTGTGCTATTTCTATAACTCTAGCATTTGGATAATTTTACAAAGGATTATTGTGTCAAACCATTGGGTAACAAAGCAACCACTTAGCACTGTAGGTGACATCTCTGTGAGGCGCTCCTTTGTGTGCGTGTGTGTTCTGAATAAAGATTCCAAGCGTTCACTTGTCTTGTTATGCAAAACCTCACCTAGAAACCCCAAGATTTGGAAATGACATTTAGAAGCGGCTCTCAAACTGGCTTGCATTTTACATTGGAAAGGACTCGAGGTGATATTTTTATTCAGAGAGAGTCTGAAAGTAATGTCGGCTTATTAGCAGGGTTTCAGACCACTGAGCCAGTGAAATACCACAGAAGGAGTCTATTTGAAGTAAGTAACGCATTAAAAGGATTATATAGGATTTTAGAACTTTAGAAAACAGATAAGAGAAACTGTTTTATCTTTTGTCAAATGTGGTAATTAATCGAAATCCAGTTTTCAGTTGCATTTCGCCACAGACTTTTACATTGGCACCACTGCTGTGTCACTGGGTAACAAATTAGAGGACTGTGGGTTTTTTTGTTTTTGTTTTTGTTTTATGTTTTTTTTTTTTTTTTTTTTTTTTTCTTACGGGACTCAAGTTGGCCTAGATTTTGGGATGTTGTGGAGAGAAGGAATTTGTGACTGTTATGCTACAGTGAAACTGTGCTGCAGTTGACTGGATTCTAATAAACTATTACCAGAATTGGTTTTCTTTTAAAACTATTACTGTGGAGAATGAGACTACATGACCATTTTTTAATTTTTGCTGTGGTAATGTGGTTCCTATCTCAGTAGTGCTTTTCCTTTCTTCTTGACCTCCGACCAGTAATTTCACTGGTTTCTCTTCTGTGAGTTGACCGATTTGACCTGCCAGGCTGGTCATTTTAAAGGTCTGTTCTGATATTTTGATCTTCTGTTTCCTTTCGTTGCTGTTAAACATCATGAAGTTATGAGGGGGAACTCTTGGTGTTTTGCCAAACCTTCCTGTACATGTTTGGTTTGCAATCTCTTTTAGTTTCTGCCCACGCACCACTCCGCCAGTCCTTTCCAAAAACATATTTCTACATCTTTATCTTCAGCTTATTTCCAGCTTGGCATCTTTCTCTGAAACCTGGCAGTTCAAGAGGTGGGGAGATTGCGTGGAGGCCACTGTGATGGGACGCCACCGATAAATCACTCGCTAAAAATTCTACGCAGTCCCACAAACCATGCTGTGTCTGTCATCACTTGTTTATTAATTTATTAATCAGTCATTGCGTTACTGAGCTGCTGTTGCAGGCTATCAAAAACTCCTACCCGAAGTACCTGGCAGACTAAGAACTCATTAACAAGGCATAAGGCTAAATGATCAAGTGGCCAAATGAGCTTTTAATGATACGCTGTTATGTTGAACTGCTTTATGAAGAATTCCTTAAAGGGTTTATGGATGAGCAGTTCTCTCAGGTTTGTGGTGCCAACTTTAGTTTTGCACTGACCGATCAGGTTGAAGTTCTTGAAAACCCTCCTAATGTTGTGTGCGATATTCTGTCGTGATAAATCTTCAACTTGTTAAAACTATCAAGGAAATGGATCCAAGAAAGATTAAACCTTGAAGGTGGTTTGGTTTTTATATGGTTTTTCACCAATTTGTTGACTTGTTGGAATCTGCTGTATTAATCCTAAATTGAACCACTAAGTGTTTAAGAATGTGCAGACAGATGCTTCCACCGTGTTGCTGAAGTTGCTAATGCAGTTTCCAGGAAAGACACGGGGTCATCAAACCATTGGTAGCTGACGTGTGTGTTAGGAGGTAGAGGGTTAAGAGGGTTGTTTGAAGAGCTGTTTCTAGTTCAGCAGCCTTGCATACAGACTCTGCTGCAGGCAGAGTGCGAACATCGGAGGGAGGGGGTATTACGACAGTTGGGAATGGGTTGGGGGGGCACATTTGCCTAATTGTTGTAATGTGGTTTAACGGTGACTGATTCTCACTCACTCCATCTCTTGCCTCACAGTGCTTCTCTCCCCACACACTGGAATGCATACTTTACCACGCATGCATGGATAAATGGGCGACCACAACTAATCCACACACTCACTCACACACACAAACACACACACTTAAACACCTCTTTTGCCTCCTGAGCGAGTTGAACCCAAATTGTTATGTTTATCCATGTTTGTTTTTCCAACATTTATGTGATCAGATGTGATTTTTCCACTCAGGTTTTTTTTTTGGGCCATCTTACGTCATAAAAGGCTGCTGCTGACTTGCTTAGTTAGCTGTAATGGGGGACTGCATGCTGTGAAGTTACTACATCTTTTGCGTGTCTCGTGATCCTGCATTCCTCAGTAAATTAAAAGAGTTGAGAACTGTTGTAATTGATAGGGAGGTTCACTCTTTTAGGTTCACCGGGCAGGTGGGGTGGGAGGGGGAGGGACATCTGCAAATACAGTTTTGAAATTATTTTCAAAATCTGTGATTGATAGATTTTTAATGAACACATTTTTTCACTTGTACAATTCTTGACCAATATTGATGGACATGCTGTATGCTTAATTGCCAATGGCGATATAATTTTTGAAAATTCTGTTCTTTTTGTTTCTTTTTAATTTCTATATTGTTTGTACCAGGGGAGGCAAAAAAAATCTGAAAAAAACCCTAACTTTGTCATCTCACTCTCAAATAAAAAACAAAACGAAAAATCGGTTATACAGACTAAAGAAACCTTGACATAACAATGTAAAATAATTGATGGGGCAGAAAAGACAAGCATCTACAAAACTTTCATTTATTTTTCATATTTTGTTTAACAGAATCAAATACTTGTTATGAAGCACTGCCATATCTTGCCGACCATCCACACAAGTGACTCACACCTAACAGAAAATTGGAGGGTTTGTCAAGAACATATTTTCCCTGACTGGTTGGCGAGTGGTTGCTGGTTGTTGTTTGGCTAAAATGTTGCTCCACCAAAACTGCTTGATTGCTTTGGTTGCAGGCAGATTTCCACAGTCACCCACAGTTTGCATGCAAGACATCGAATGGTCTGCAAACACTTGCTAACTAATCACAGAGCTGTAGCGAAACGTGAAAAACGGCAATGCAAACCGAAAAGTAAAAGTTGTGCATTGCCACTGAAATCAACAGGTTTCTGTCTCCATTTGCAGTTTCTGTCACGCTCTTCACAGTTTAACTAGTAGTTAGTGAATATATGCAGACAAGTTATAAATAAATGAATAAATATGCTATTCAGCTATTGCACTTGAACCTTTGAAGACAACTAATTACAAAAATCTCACCAGCAGAAAACAGTTCCTTGATCAGTTGTGTATATGACTCTCTAATATTTTCATGTTGATGCATTTACGTCCTAGACCCGCTACTTTTTACAATAACAGCCTTATTGTTTTGCCTGGAATAAGTCTTGGTTCATCAGTAGAGAACTCCATCACTGTGTGCTCTGTTTCACCTCCCGTCCCTCACCCAACCATCTCATCAACACCCCTTCCCCAAAAAAAGAAGTTCTCCAGTGGATTCGGGGGTTAGCCACACCTCACTGCATTCATCCTTTTCAGTGAGCTGTCACTGATTGAAGCTCATTTGCATATAAATGGACAACTAATTCTTCCCTCCTTAATAGTTCTTGGTTGAAAGATTTTGACACAAAAGAAAACAGCTTTTGCAAAGTTTTCAGGCACGTATTCATGTTTGACCTCAAATTAAAGTCCGACCCCCACCGCACCCCAAAGAAATAAACTAAAGAAGTACACTAGGGAGATGTTTATTTTGTGTCTATGGTTGTATCTGCTGAAATGGTTCATAAGACTCCATTAGCAAGGTCATGGTAGGCTGCCATGCTTGCTGTTTTTTGGGTTGTTCCAGTTGTTTGGGGACAAGTGGCTTGCTCTCCTGCTCACCCTCTTCCTCAGCTCTTCTCTTTCCTCCCCTGCTCTCTGACTCACATCCTCTGTGCATTCCTTCTCTTCTTTCGTCCTCTTGTTCCTCACCCAACAAGTGACCATCGCTGCATTTCTTTCTTTGTGTCACCAAAACCATTTCGCTTCTCGGAAACAAAGTTGCAAGTCCTTTTTCTGGTAGCAGTAGCTCTGTATTTTACCACGCAGTGACTTAATTTAAGACATAGTAGTATTTTTAGTTCAATGGCTTCTGTGAAGCATGGCAGAGGAGTGAAAACATCCGCTCCTCTGAGCTGGAAAGTTGCCAGCTTGTAAAGCCTGCGTAACAGTGTGGTGTTCAGATGACCCGAGTGAAGTTTTGCACTAATAGTAGCTAAACATTTAGGAAACTTCTCCTGAAGAGGAAAAATTAGTTTCCTCTTACTTCCCAAATTCTGGGTACATATTAGTGACCTGACCTTGCACTTTGCACACATTTCCACTTCACAGACACTCAGAAACCTATGAATCGTGGGTGCAACCTGATGTTCCCCAGAGGTTAACGTGTTATTACAGTCAGAGCAAAGGAGGAGAGAATCGGAAAACCAGAAGTATTGCTCACTCTGCCATATGTTATTGGTGCTGGGCTTTTCTCTTTCTGTTTCTTCCCAGTGCTTACAAAGAGAAATCAAGTGTGAGAGCGAGGTAAAGAAGAGGGTTTTGGTCCTTGTTGTCCCATAGTTAATATTTGGAAGCCGCTATGTACAAGCAAGCCTGTGGTGACCTGAGTTCATATTCACTCAAATAAGAGTCTTTGAGGCTTCTTTCATGTTGTCTTTCATTTATATAAACTGATTAATACTCAGTGTCATTTTGACAACATTTTAAACCACTAATTGACTGTCTCAGAGGAAGCGGGGGGGATCCTTCTGACGGACAGTGTGTGGCAAGTAATATGATACCTGACCTCTTTGTGTTTCTGGTTGTCTCTCCTTTTTCCTTCATCTGTTTCTCTCTGTCTCCCCGTCTGCTTGATGAATCCTCTAGATTGGCTTGTCAGCGTCGGCGCCCTCCTCCTCTCTCCCTCAGTCTGTTCCTCTTTCCTGGTTTTCAATCTCTCATCGGCTGTGTTGTGTCTTTTGTCGCAATACCCCAACACTTATTGTGGGCTTACCTGCCCACAGTTGCCGGAAGATTTTGTTTTTCTTTGGCGGAAGATTGCTTTCCCCTCAAACGATGATTAACGATCCACCTTTTTTGAGTAGGCAGAGCTGGTGAGCGTGCCCCAGTTTGGAAGAATATTAATTGCTCGAACAAGGCTTAAATCGTAAACACTCATAACCTGCTCTCATCAACGAGGCACTTACCTCTCCCTATCTGATTTTTTTTCCTCCTCCTCTGTTTGGTCTTCTTTTTAATTAGTGTTTTTAGTGGATTTGATTTGTGAGTGCAACGACATCTATTCTCTACTTTTTGGGAGGCAGATTCATTTTGATTTTTAAGACCTGTCTATGTCTAGTGGTTTCGCTTCAGTCGGCTACTGTTTAAACATCACTGTGTCATTGCTCTAGGTGTGCCACTGTGTTTTCTTCATGCTGGTGAATCTTTGTGCCTTTCTTTAGCTTTTATGAGCCGAGCGTTGCTGAGTTATGACTCTCCATTTGCCCAGCCAGACTCCAAGGTAAACACAGCTATAAGCCTCAGCAGCCTTGGCTCTGTGTAATGTTAGCTTTGGGTCCGGCTCCCGCACATTGCTCAAGTTAACGCTAACTCTTCTGACTGCATCCGGGACTTAGCATGAGCGCTAACATCAACACCATAAGCCCTCACCACCTAATTAAAACAAATTCAATTTCCAGCACGACCCACATTTTCATCTGCCGTTCCTCCGGCTCGCCAGGGCCCGCAGTGATGACATGCTGTGATGGCGTTCGCTGCAGGGACCCGTTAAGTGTTTGTTTTGGCTCACCTAGGCTAGAATTTCTTAGGCTGTGAAGATTTGTAATGGGATTCTATTCACTTACCTCCCTCGAAATTCTGCTTTTCTGAAATGACACTGATATTCTTTGCTGTGTTGAACCACAGCATAATGGGAACTCACGTATGGCCCACGTGACACCTCAGTTTATGTGTAAACATGACTTTCCTCAGCAGTTTTGCTGATCGTGGCCTTTTCAATGAATTTTACTAGAGCTTCTGAACACGCAAGCAGACAGAGTTGGTAAATTGCAAGTGAGAACAATTGTAGGACAGGTACTACAAGTTTGTCTATATGTGCAACTGCTCATGACTGGATATTTGCTTTTGCACTATTCTGGGTAAACTTCAGAGAGTGTAGCTGTGAAAATCCCAGCAGGTCAGAAATATTCAATCTAGTTTATCTGGCTGCAATCAATTATAGCAAGGTCACAAAGACTGAAAGTCACAGAGATCACATTTTCCCTCATTCTGATGGTTGATGCAAACCTCTACAACTTCTGATCTGTGCTTTTGAGTTTCTCTGTTGCTACACATTTGCCTGATTGCTGAATTAATGCACGGCTAAGCAGGTGTATGTTAGTCTTTGGTCCAGACTTATCTCACCAACCACAAAATAGATTCCCATCCCATAGTGCCCAAAGTATATTGATACTGTACTATAATAGAAAGACTGTAAGATCACTGTTTGACTTGGGGTTTTGTTGGTCCTGACGTGGACGCCAAAGTTTGAGAACAAAGTGACGCAGGACTGTCAAATTGATACCATAGGTGTATCTGCTAAAAATCTTCAACGACATTGACTCTCAGTGACCTCAAACCTCAAGGTCAACCTCAGGTTTTCTGAAAATATTGTGAAAGTGATAAGAAAGTCACCTGTGTGAAGGAAGTCACCTAGGATTTTAAAATTTATACCATAGGTGTATCTACTTCCGCCGCCAGTGTTTTGTAAACTTGGTAAGTTAACACTGTACAATGGTGAGAATCATGGGGGGGGGGGGCAAATCAGAAAATACTTTATTGAACATATGTACAGAAAATGGCAGATATTTGTCAATCAAAAGTACACAGCAAACAATAAAACTGGTTGGACAAATATAACGATCTGGGAGTTTAAACATAAAAAAATCCAAATTCATCTTGTATAAATCAATAAAGTGAAAATGTGCAGAGAAAAACAATCATAGTAAATCAAAGTTATTATGTAAGTTAATTACGTTTTTTTTCCACGGTAGATCCCGCTGATGCTGATGTTCCAAGCCACTATTTCAAAACATGCAACCATTTACATCAACTTTAAATCTTAGTGTAACAGAATCATTATCATACATTTCTTTTAAAATTTTAAGATGCACTTTTCTTTCTGTCTTGCTGCTAACCTTTTATTTATATTTTTTTCCAATTCTGTTTCTGAATTTTCAGGAATATGGTGCCTTTTAGCCTGATTTAAGGAAAAACATCTTTCAGTGGCGTAATTCTAATAAATTTGGTGGCGATTTTTCTGCCACAGAATTAAATGTTTTCACAACTTTAGTGAGAACAACCACAAAAGCAGCTTTGAATACTTTGAAGATGGATTTTTGTCAGCAAACTAGAATCGCAGCTGCTCACGATGCCGCGCATAACTGATGACGTGATGTGTTGAGACAGAATCTTTGAAGAAGCTACTGTAAGTTCGGTTCGGCATGAACTCTAACCTGACTTTTTTTTCTCTCTTTTTCATTTTCCTGGTTTTCTTGTTGGTTCTTGAAAATGACCATGCCTCCTCTTCAATCACGCGATCAGGTAAGAGAAATTGTTTTTGACTTGCACATGTGGCACACCTGCACATGTAAGATGGGTGAAAATAAACTGTGACGAATGCAGTTTTTCAGCAGAACACGCTTCCTTTAATCCACATGTTGTGACAGGAAGAACAATGTAGAAATTACTTCACTCCATGAATTGTATCCAGAAGAATGAAAGGAAGTCGTGAACATGAGCAGATTTTTCCGTACTTCTTTATCTTTGAGTGGGGGGATTATGATAATATTTAGACTGTATCTGCCTGTATCCAGTCACAAGGCCCACAACCATGCTCACTTTGTCACCATTACTGATATTTAGTATAGTTTTTATCCCATTCTTCTGATCTTCATGAAATCCAGGGTCTCTGTGAGAATTGAGCTTTCAAGGTTGGCCACAGAACCGCGGAAAAATCCAACATTGGGCAGCAGCATGATAAAGCTGTCAATGGGGAGTTGTCTAAAGGGGAAGAGGCGAATTATACAGCAGTTTTCACTGATTTATCTCATGAATATAGCATTTGCCTACACATTTATAGCACCTTGAACGCATCTCTCAATTTCAGTGCAGTTTGAGAGATCCCAGGAAGCCAGTTTTCGGCATCAGGGACAGCTAAAAAAAAATCTGTCAAGAATTTCAATTGAAGACACTTTAATGATTATTATTGTACATTCATGAATAAATTAACCTCTATCTTTTTGAATTAAAAATCATTAAGGGTCATTTGTTGTATAACAAAGTAAACTGGGAGAAATATCGTTCTTAGTATATTTACTTACTGAATGCCAGGTGACCAGGTGGCAGCCTGATGCTTGTTCTCACTTTGAATCTCACTGGTTTCAGAGTTAAAAAGCGAGTTCTTATTCAGAGTCAATAATTAGTCAACTTTTGCTGTGTGTCAGGTAAAGCCTGAGCAGCAGTTAAGTGTGACAGACACACAGCCTGTAATGTAGTTGTTCTTGTCCAATCGGTGACTTCAGCGACACGAGAACCTCGGGCGCTTCGGCATGTAAACTTTGTGGGGCGTTCCCGGTCAACCTATCGCATCCTCCCCTGAGTAACGGGGGCACATCTGTGACACACTCCCTTTCCTGGCATCCTTCCAGGCTTTCTCCTCCCTGGCTTTTTGCTTCCTCTTCCTCTGTTTTTGCTTGTCCTTCACTTTTTTTTTTTGCTTTTGCGTTTTTTCTCTCCTCTCCCTCCAATTTTACTTTTACTGCCTTCCAACAGCAACTCCATCCTGTTTGGCACCCTTTGAGATATTGTTCTCTTTAAATATTTCACTTGTTCTGCCTTGCTGCTAACTTTTGATTTACCAAGTGCTCTCCCAGCCTGAACCAGTTTGACTGTCTTCAGAGATTAACAGTATATAACTGTTCACAGCTTCATGTGCAAGATGGAAGTAGTCACTTTAAAACTTTAAAGCTCAAATACAAGATTCCATTCTTGGTTTTTGTTGTGCTCGCCTCTTTCTCACTGCCCTCGCCTGTACCTTTCTTCCCCATCACCCCTCCATCAGTCTCCATCTACCTCCAACTGGGCTGTCTCATGAGAATCCCCAGAGCTTCACTGGTTCACGGACCCTAATTTTGAAAAGGCTGCTAGCACAGCTCCTCATCCATAGAGAGCCAAAGAGGAAAATTAAAATTTAAGCTGTTGCTAATGAAACATGTAGCTGAGACCTTAAATTTTGGTCCCTTGCTTTGCGTGTCATTCACCAAATATCTGGAAATGCTCCGTGGATGGACTTGAGGTAGAAAATGTCTACTTAGGCACCACTTAACATCACTGAATGACCAATTCTGTCGCATATGAACTGATTCAAACCTGGAGGCTTTAGATGATATCATACTGACACCTGACCTGCAATATCTAGATATATATCAATATCTAGTTCAGCTTTTCCTGTTGACAGGAAGCAGAGAAGAAGAAGCTGCGACACGGGCAGAGCACAGTGTTGGGCGGCGGCGGTGTTGGGGGGATGTGTCCTGTTCGTCAGTGCTTCGTCACTGTGGTTTGGAATTGGACCTTTGCAGTGGATTAAGGCGGTGAACTGGTGTCCTCAAACCTGGGCTCTCTCCAGCCTGAGCCTCTGGTGTAATACTGTGGTGCTAAGTGCTACACATGTCTTTGTGCGTGCATGTGTGCAGTCGGATTCTGCACATTCTCCTCCTGCTCTATGTGTGTGTGTGTTAGAACAACTCGAGTTACATACGCAGATAGACGCAGTTTCACTTTAAGTGTCTCCTTACACACACACATAGACAAAGTTCAGCACATGGTTCATTGGGCTTCATCTTGCTCGTTGTGTTATAGAGCTGGGAAATAACCGTAGATAACCGTACGGGCAGCAGATGAACACACGCGTGATGCACTCGTACGGCCTCATGCAAGGACACATGCGTTCACGAGGCAGGAGTGTGATGTGGAGTAATTGATGCATGAGAGCTTGCTGCCTGTGCAGGCACTCGGGCTTAAGAGTTTGGTTTTTGTGTGTGTGTGTTTGCTGCTGAATGCATGAGAGCGCCTCGCATTTTAACTAATGAATTTTGGTGTACTGCTGTTTGCTATGACAGTTTGCTTCTGAGTGTTTAGTAAATGTCTTGTTAATACCCAATGCACTGCTCATGCTCATCTGTCCCTGTTGGTTGTAAGTGTGTGTGTGTGTGTGTGTGTGTCATCCTGTCTGGCCTGGAGTCAGCTGTTAAGGGATGCAGGGCTGGATGAGCCATGCCTGATGCTGACCCAGAAACGACTGTAGACGTAACCGGCAGTGACTGCTGCCCTATTAGCCCACAACGCTGAAATTTCATAATGTTTTTGTGTGTGTGTGTGTGTGTGTGTGTGTGTGTGTGTGTGTGTGTGTGTGTGTGTCGAAGTAGGTATTTTCTAATACTTTTTCTTTTTTAACTATGGTATTCAGATAACATTTGTCAGCGTTTCCACAACAGAATAACACACAGCGTTACAAAGGTGGACAAAGTGATGATCAGCATGATGCACATCGGATAAGTTTGTGTTTCTCGCGTTCACACTGTATGTCTCTAAGTGTGCGCGCGTGTGCATTCTCATCCTGTTTCTAAAATTAGATCGGCCAGCAGATGTAGTTTGTTTCAGTGTTCATCCGCATGAGCAAGGCTGCATTGCCTCTGTTTTTTTTTTTTTGGTTTTTTTGGGGGTTTTTTTTGTGCGTTCACACAACATCTTGAGCGCGTCTTGAGTCAGCAGTGCGACGGGAAAGTGGGTCAGTCATGCCCTCTTCAGGCATGAGACATGGATGGACAGATGGATGGAAAAAGAAGAGAAGGACTGGATGTAGATGTTGATGGCTCAAAGGATGTGGCAGAGGGAAGGAAATTAGTATTTTAATGATGGAAGGCAGGTCAAGTAAGAAATTGCATAAGAGGGGAAAGAGATGAGAGAGAACCGGAAGAGTTGGTCTGCTCTTCAAGATATGTAATAGAAAGAAGTTTATGTCCATAAATCTACGATGCCCAGCACAGAAAGGGCACACGTGACATTGAACTGACATTTTGCATGACAAGAGCCTTCTTGTTTATACTGACTTTGTCTACTTTTGGGAATGTGCCTGCCAACAATGCATACCAGCTTGTTTGCATTTATAGCATCTTATCTCCAATTTGATTTAAATCCCGAAAAGTTTTTGGGTTTTGAAACCTGTAACCTGTAAGAACACTTAACTAGATGCACAAGTTTTACCTGTTTCACAAAGAGTTAAAAGTGAATGTCCAAGATGGAGATTTTTTAAATGCAGGATGTTTTATTAAAGCAATTTACCAGAAGCAAACAAAAGGGTGGATCAAACAATAATAATAATCACTTAATAAACACTGGAATTATCCTTATTATCCTGGCAACCTGTCCAGGACGTACCCCACCTCTTGCTGTATGGCAGCTGGGATAGACTCCAAAGGGTGGTCAGGCTTAATTATATAAAAACAAATTCTCATTCACTTAAAACGCTCTGTGGGATTCCTCTTCCTCTGAACTCGGCATGTTGTCAGATCAGCTCAGGAGACTCCTTTGGGGAATCTGTTTAGGTGTCTGTTGTAATTACAGTTGTTATTTGTGGCCACACCTCTAACCGAAGGCATCAGCAAACACAGCCAACAATCAGTATAAGCAAACAGGCTGTACAGCCACAGCACACACAGTCTCTCATACTTAATGATTCTGAGTGACATGTGCCCCCTGGTGGCAGACTTAATGAGCTCGCCCTGGGCTCCGAGGTGAGGCCGACTGTGGCAGACATTGTTTAATCATAGAGAATAACTGAGTCTTCCCCATGTGGCCAATTAGAAGCCAGGAAATCTGCAATGAACACAAGGAATCCCAACAGCTGGTTGTACAGTTGTAGACAGGCAGGAGGGACGTACCTCACTCTGGGTCTGTCTTTAATATGAACACGCTTACAATAAGCCTCCCATTTCTCTGTGATTTGCTTTTTTCTTTATTATTTTCTTTATGACTTGATGTTTTCCTGACTTGCTTACATTTTTGTGTTTTGCTTTACTAGTTTGCTTGTGACACGGCTGTAATTCTGCCACTTTTCACCCCATTCTTTAAGTTATTCCTCCCTTTAATCCAGCCGTGGCTTTGACCAGTGGTTGGCCTGTCGATGCAGTGTTCGCCCACTGTGGTCCTGGGGTGACTTCACACACTGACTCTGATTACACCCCAGCAGATGCCCAATTTATCTTTCTCTGAAATGGAATAGAGCGTGTAGAGAGGCCAGGACATATTATGGTAATTCATCTCAGCAATCTAAAGGGCCAATAAAGATGGACATTTTCAGCTTAGTCACAGAAATTGCCAGCAAGTCCTCTGGTGGTCTGTGCTTGATATTTTGAGCACATCTTTGCTTTGGATTACTGTCATGCTTTTGCTGCATACTTGGGAATTTTGGACTTGGGGTGGGGGGAAACAGGCCTTTGGTGGTGCTTATTGGTCAGCACATAGTTAAGTTAGTTAGCTTAGAGACCTTTGTGGAGTTTGTTGTTCTGTATAGCTATTTCGATAAGCGCGTCATCACGACCAAAGGTTTCTTTTTATTATCTGGAGGTTCTTTTCAAAGCTGAACAATCTGATGTTGCTCGTGTCATCAGATATAATCCTTGTGGTTATATTATATTAGTTACATACAGACTAAATCTAGGACCTCTGAGAAACCGCAGCGCAATGAGGCATGTAATTAGCACTGTTACCTCTGTGCTTGTGCATGCATTTTGCAGAGCCGGGAGGTGGGAGATACTGATGATGCTGTAGTTAAAAATTGTACAATTTGTGTCTGATTGGTCCTGATGGTCGTTGTTGCTTTTCATAACTTGTCCTTAATTGCATTAAGTGATGTATTATTTTGCATAAATCATCGAGTAGAAAAATTCACGTGTCATGACGTAACCAGGTTAATAACAGAGCAGGGCTTTTATTTATAGTGGCGATTTGTTCTAAAATGGGCTTTTCTTCAGCTGCCACATCTCTTTCTGGTTGTGATTGTACAAGAAGAGCACTTTGCTAAATGACAGTTGTTGTATTTGAAGGTTTAAGGTGGCTGTGTCCCAGGATCCCCCTTATCTGTGTCTGTCTTCCCTATGTGCACACAGAGACCTCTGCCATCACATTTTTCACTGAGTGTAAACATTTTACTGCCTGTTCTTATTTATCTTACACGTTTTTGCCATCTTCCACTTTGAGTGGATTTTTCCTTCTTATCACAGTCCTGTGCTTCCCTTGTCTGTCTCTGGCTTAAAGCACAGGTCTTCCTTTCCAGTCGGGGACCTTATTCGTATCAGAGGGCCAATCAGTTGGACTGTCACAGGAGACTAGAACACTCATTGGTCTTGAAATGTTGCCTGTCAGTGCATTAGGGACGGTGATGAAGAGGCAATTATCTCCAAAATACTTGTCTCAGAGGCTTTTACGTCAGTCAGTCAATAATCTCATCGTTAGCTGAGTAAATCCTGGCTTTAAATAAACGAACCTCTTAATTAAACAGTTATTATGATGTTGATTTACTTTGCATATTAACTTTAGTTTGTTTTTTTGGTTCTGTGGTGATCATGGAGACTGTAAATATATACAGATCCATGCATGATGGGTCCTCTCACTCACAAGCCTAATCTGGAAGCCTCTTTGTTCGCACAGGCTCATACTGTATGTAGGAGGCATCAAAGCAATATTAATAACACAGAACTTATGGCACTGTTCAGCACCCACATAAATCTGGATCCAGCCACTGTTGTTATTATTTATAGTGTCTGAGTCCTTGGCTAGTGGATTGCTGGTGTTTGTCACATCAGACAGGTGCTCATATTGTGTAAATAATGGCCTTTACAAATACCAACTCGACGTCACTCACATGCATGCGGCATACACACAGTGCTCAAACCTGTGAATGGTCGCATGATGTGCTTCTCACAGTCCACTGTCAGATCGCAGATGAGGAAGTGATATCTCTACTGCAGCCTTTTTTTGCCGCCCCACATACTGATGTAAATCCTCTGAGGATTTCTTTCCCCTCTGTGAAGGACTGCAATCAATGAAAGCAATCTAGGAAAATAGTAAACAGGCAAGCAGCTCTGGGACACGCAACCATATAGACAGGATTGAAAATGTGTCAGAGACTTAACCCTGATCGTGTTGGATATGCTTTTTTTTTTCTGATCTGGACCCAACGAGGTGCATCTGTCAAAGTACCAAACTTTGTATTTGTTGTTGCACCGCTGCACTGAAAAGACCATATCTCGTCCTGCATCTTCTGCGCTTTCACAGCCTCGGGTGCAAAGTGATGCACCTAATTTGAGACTCCTATACCGACAGCTGTGAAGATTTTCAAGAAACATGCTAGCAAACAAGCAATTTCTGTAGCAACCTCCCACAAAAAGATCTGATTTGTACTTAATTGAGTACCGTTTCTGACATTATGAGGACAACCTATGTTTCCTGATGGGCTCTGATGTTTTTCTTGCTATACTGGGCTGGTTAGGGGGAACAAAAATGCTGGTGAAAATGGATTTTCCTCTGAGAAAACAGATGGCTTTGTCATTCAGTCAAAGTCATATCCAGATACATTATTCAGCGTCTGAGTGCATTTAGTCCTCAATTTAGATCTCCGCTGTCTCATGCAGGCATTGATTGAGAAGCGGCGTACCCCTACCTCCGACCGAAAACTCATTCAGTCACACATTCACGCGATTTGTTGCAAACGCACGAGTACAACAGTATCCATATTGCTGTGTCTAACAATTGCATGGTTGCGTATGCGAGGCCGCTAGCAGTTCTTTTTAAAGAAATCGTGACACAAAACTGCAAACCCAACACATTGACTTAAACTCACGTCTCAAAGCGCTGAAGGCAGTCTGTGATCTTTTCACTTCAGTTAGTCACTGCAAAGACCACTTTTGAGTTTCACAGAGTTCCCAGTACCTCTGATGTGCAGACTTGATTACATTTTTCAGTTAACTGTAAGGTATACATCTCAACATTGTTTTTCAACTAATCTTTTTAGCATCCACACACCTCAATCAGTTTTGCATCGGTAATTTGTCCGTGAGATTATAGTACCGATGTCTCACTGCAGCCATTTCAGATTTATGGTTCATGTAGCTCATCTTGTAACTATTGCGGCAGATTATTATTAATTT
The DNA here is from genome assembly GCF_051167445.1 of Perissodus microlepis. Classification (NCBI taxonomy): domain Eukaryota; kingdom Metazoa; phylum Chordata; class Actinopteri; order Cichliformes; family Cichlidae; genus Perissodus; species Perissodus microlepis. Next base: position 10,753,083 of record NC_140465.1, read on the forward strand.
TTTTTACCTTTAAGCTCTAAACTTCATTTTAGTTCTTGTTTAGTGTGAAGTCTTTGTAGCTGTGATATTTCAGTCTCTTTGTTGACATTTTTATCAGTTCAAGCAATATTTTACATGTGAAGGAGCCATGCATACGTTTAGAGTAAGTCGCAATTTCTTTATATTGGACCGAGCAGCACATTTACATTAAAAACTCAGTTCCATGTGTCACTGTTCTTAATGTGGCTCTTGATCCATTTTTTGCTTTTTCTTGTATTTTTGTAAAGCATTGATAGTCCAGAGGGGGGCAGCAGACTATGCCTTGCTGTCTCCCATCACCACCTTTTACCACAGCCTGTACTCATCTGGCAGCTGTTGCTATGGATACAGAGCCCATCTATTGCTGTGATGCAAGCCACATCTAATAGAGCAACCTAGGGGGTAGTGTTGAGTTCAAAGACGGGCTTGTTCGCACAGACACACATGCCTGTCTGCTCTGTGAATGTGAAATCTCTGCCTGGTGGTTTGGGAGTTCTTTTTCAAAGGGCTGTTCATTATAGTAATATCTTGACAACGACCTTAATAAAAAACTTAGAAGGGAAAGTATTTCTGCCATCCACATTTTACCATGTTTTTCACCCGCAGGGATCTACATAATCTCCGCTGGTGCACACAGACCTAACCATGGTGGTTTAGTTATCGGTGATAATATGGATGTGAACTATCTAGAGGTCACTGGTCAAGGGTCACATTCGGCTCTCTCTGACTTCTCTGCCTGTTTCTTAGTCATTATGACATATGGTTAAGCTTTGATCAGGGTGATGAAAATGTTAAGTGTAGATAGCTGCTGAGTTAAATCAATTAAATGCTGATTAGCCCCGATTATCTGATTAACTAGAGCCATGGATGGACTGCTCACTTAAGAGATGATTATATAAGACATGACTCTGGGCAGCTTGTGTACATAGCTAAATTTAACTTGTAGTAGGTCAAGTTGGGATGGCATGAATCCATTTGACTTTAAAGCCGGCTATGTCCCACTTTGGAGGAACTAAATTTAACAATAAACAGCCCAGAGAAAGGGAGGATTTAGTTCTAATCATAGCTTTTGCCTGGCAACATGCCCCTTGATGTTCAAAAGACAATTCGTGAGAGGAGGACGGAGGGAAAAAAAAGTTATTTGTTACCTTGTGTGCCAGACTGTTTGTGTATTCTACATCGATACGACACCCAGTGCCCAGCCAAACATGGTGGCACTGCCAAGTCTAGCTTGGCTAAGTGTAAAACAGGCTGGCATCCTCGCTGGCATATGACAGTGTTTTCTGCTTTGTCACTTTGTGTTGCTTTGTGTTAAGAGGACGATTGCATCTACCATTGCCTGCTGCGAAGACCGAACCTGCGGTCAAAATCGTTAGATGCTTCTGCACAAAGAGCCTTTTAAGCAGTGCAGGAAATGCATTTCATTCAGAGCGGTGGGGAATTTATGGTTATAATAAGACCAGCATGCTGATGTCCAACTATAAATTCTAAACTGTAAATAAACTCTATCTTACTGCAGGTTTTAGTACCAGGGTTAGTATGTTTTACAAAGTCATTTTGCAGCTATGAAATAACTTCATGGACATAATTTGCAATTGAACAAAAAGGTGATAAATCACAATGCAGACTATTGCAAAATGTTAAAAATCAGGTGAGGGCATCACCATCAGATGGTGGGTTCTACCTGCAAGCAGCATCGATGAAAACTGATGATCAATCCAACGGCTGCCGAGGTTTCTCACTCTGTATCAAAGTGGACAGAAAGATGTACCAACTGGCCTATAAGTGCTATGTTCTTGAGCTGTGGCATGAGCACTCAGTCTGTTTTGACGTCTTTTTTCCTCTTGCCACATCGGAGAAAATTAGAAATGATAGTTTTAGTTTTCTTCAAGTTATTGAGAGTAATGTGAGCGGGGAAAAACACACTCTCTTATGCGAGTACTTGTCTGGAATTACATGTAGAGCATGTCAAACTTCCATTATGGGATTCTTCCAGTAAAAGTAATCAACTTTAAGTACGTTTGGATTTTGGCCTGAGCCCAGGTCCTGAATGGACAGCCTCAGCTACTTTAAAACTGTGCAAACATGTAAGATTAATTTTAGGATCAGCAGCAGGGTTATGTAGCCAACGTGTAGCTGTAGGTTGCTGGATATCGAGCCAGCTTTTTGGGGGCTCCCCCACTATGCAATGCCATTCCTTGTCTAGAGTGTAACGGGTGCGTGACTCCTCCCATTACTAAATCAGCAGAAATCGGTCAAACCTTTCCTTTCTTACTAAGGCTGCCCCGCGAGCAAGGAGGATCGAGTTTCAATGAAGTTTGCTTTTTCCATGCTGTGAATACAGATGTCAACTGCCAGTGGAGGGTCTAGCTGGTGCCACGGCTGGCTATGCATGTCTGAGCAGGGACTTGGCTGGCTGATCACAGCCGAGGGGTGCCGGGCTGGGTTCAGTGGGGGAAGATGCCTGGAAAGTAGAGGGGCTTTCCACATTTCAGCTATGTCTAAAAACTCTTTTGATGTTTTGCCTGGCTTACTCTGATGTTCACGTTCTGTGTGACAGACCCTGCCTCTCTCTGTTTTGTATAAAAAACCTTCTCGCTCACCTCCCTTCTGTTGTAGATCGCACGTCTCCGGTTAGAAAATCTCGCTTGTTTCAGTGGGATTATAGAAAATCTATAACAGGTGGGCTTTGTTTTAAGGATACGTCTTTTCTAATTATGTGTTTGCAGTATGATTTGAGTGGGTGGCCTCTGGGCTAAATGGTCTCTGAATTCTAGTCTGCTGCCTGCCTGTTCTTTGTTCCATCATGGCAGGTTCATAGAGTTCAGTGATGTTTTTGTGTTAATAACTGAATTACAGGTAAAATCATCAGGGCATCAGAACTAAAACTATCTGAAATTAAAGCTCAACACTAATGTATACTTGGCAGTCTTTTTAAGGAGCTGACTAGCTGTCTTTAAGGTTTAAGGAGAGGTGATCATGAGAGGTATCATTTTGACCTGACAGATTGCTGGTACACTATCCACTCAATAACAGTGGATTTTTTTTTTTACTACCGTTTCATCAACCAAAACATATTTGGAGGCAAAAGACTCAAAAGAATCTCACGTTGTTGGATCACTTAAGGATAGTGGTTTTAAAGTACTCAGCTGGGAAGGGAAAGGCAATAGGAAATGTGGTTGAATGGTATTTGACCTCATACCAGAAACAACAGAGTACATCGTGTAGCTGCAGAAAGAGGTTCATTTGACTCCCGAACCTCATGCATACTTGGTCCCAGCAGACATCTAAGTACCGGCCAAGGAAAAGCTAGTGGTCACTCATCCTGCACTTCTTGTAGAACATTGTTCAAGATGGTGTGCTTTTTTTTGGCTTGCGTTTAAAGCATGGAAGTAATAGTACCACAGTGTGCAGGAAGATTGGGGGTTTGGCTGTACTTCTACTGTCCTTTCTGGTGGACCTTAAAATTAACTTTGCCACTCATGGTTTAAATGTCAGGAGAATTCGTAGTGTCCAACTACATTAGAAGAAAAGAATAATTTAACCTGTGATGGGAAGCTTGTGCTCGACAGTGTGAAAAGATGTAAATATTATCAGCATCTCCTTCAGCCAGGTTCTACTGTTAGCTAGCTGTATGTTTCTTTTGGCTGCCAAATGCAGACTTTAGATAAAAAATAGTTTGTGGGCCTTGTGATTTCTGAAAAGAGACTGATTCAGAGTTTTGTTTTTTTCTTATTTTGTATTTGCCTTGAGTTCCAAGGCAAGTAAGTTGACTTGATTTGCTTCTCACATCTGGATCTTGTATCCTGAACAAATCCTAATTGTATTTTTATTTTGCTTTACACTCAATTTGTTTAAGGCAAAGGTTAAAAACTGGTTATGGACAAATCAAGTGTGTGATCATGTATGAGTTGTATAGTTTTAATGTTTTATTTGGGAACAGAATGGTGTGTATGTGTAAGTTTGGTGATGGAGTTTTTATTATGAATGAATGATGAATTTTTATGAATTATTATATCTATTTTTTTATGTTTAAGGACAACAGATGGAAATTAGCCTTTGGCTATAATCTGGCATGTTTACATTCATGTAATTTTTTTTTTTTTTTTACATTTATGTTCATTAACATGCACTGTCCTAAATAAATAAATAAAATTGTGTTCCTTTTTATATTTCTCTGTATTTATTGTTCATATGCTTTTGTCATTTTACATACTCAACATTCTTTTTGATTTTAAATGAAGGTCAAGAGCAGATGTGCCAGATGAAATATATTAGGAGTTGATTTTGGCATAGAGCCTTAATATGGAGCTCTAGCAGGTAATTTCAGTTTTAGGGAAAAAAGGCTTAAGCAGCTTCCTTGTAATGGTGAGCTTTAGTACCAGCCTGATCTATGCAGGTAGTTGAAATTGGGTCAGACTTTTCCCTAAATGCTTACTGTTAAATGCCATATTTTGACACCAGGTGGGGATCAGTGGATAGCCTTAATTGTCAGCTCTGTACAGGAGCAGAAGGATGACAGATAGCGCTATCTACTTAATTACATTGGGACATGTTGATTATCTTCTTATCATTTACTACTCTGGCAGTCCTTTAGGGTCTTGTTATTCATACTTTTGTGACTTTGAAGGATGGCTGCTCATTTTTACGAAAGCATCGTTGTTCCATCAAGATAATGGCACACAAAGAGAGAGTTGGGGGAGGACAGACTCAACGTAACTGGATTAGCTCTTATGCAATTGCTCCTTGAGGTGCTGTTGATGGCACAACCATCACCAACCACGTAAAAGGATTGTGCTAGCTTTCTTAAGCCTGCCTGCTTCATCTGAAAGAGTGACTCATCTTTTAATCAGCCAAAATTATGTATACTGATGATGCACAAAAGCTGCTGCTGAGTTTGATGAGCACTTGGTTTCGAGCCTGATTGGAACTGCAGAATTCAGCATTTTTGGATCTTGATTCATATTAGTGGCTACACCTCTTTATGGCTAAAGATATGCCACAATATCGAGTTAACATTACTAGGAAAAACCTAAATTGTACTATGTTGTGCCGTCATTCACTTTGGGTGACCTTTTAGTGATATTGCAGGGAGTCCAGTCCGAATTTCACACTGGGTCACACAATCAGTCTGAAGTCTGGCATTAAGGAGTACCCACGGCTTTCTAGTAATTGTGTACATGAGCACATCAGAGAGTGCGTTAGGCTCTCTGTTGGCGTGAGAGTTAGCTTGTGACCTGTTGTGAGGATTACAACTGAGTGATATGTCTGTATGGGACGGTGCCAGGAGCAGCATACCCTCCCAACAGCAAGCTCAGATAGTGATGGAAGACTTGACCTCTTTTTATAGACAGCTTACGCATCATCGATTAGTAAAACTGATTTATAACGGTTCACGTTTGCGGTGGTCGAAGACCCCAGTTTATTTATAACTGAGTCAATTACATTTCAATACACGAAGCCGGATTAACTCCTACTAAGGAACCTTGCTATAAAAAGTGTGATCTACAGATGCTTTTTTTTTTTTTTTTTTTTTTTTAGAAATTAAGAGAAATATTAAATTTGAACTTTTGTTTTATAATAGAAAAATGAAGATGAGAAAAAAAACCCTACAAATTCAGAGGAACAACAGTTAAATGTGTTCTATGCTGACATTTTAATTACCCGACTGCTTCCAAACCACAATTTGATAATTTGCCCATATGTTTCTGCATCTACTTTGTGCTTCTTCGTGTATATTGTCATGCATCACAGACAAACTATTTGGTCACAATCAAATAAAAGGCAGACGCACCATACCTGGGCCTGTGCATGTTGTGCTTGCATTGTAGGTTCATATCATTAAAAACAAAAACAATATTTTCTGCTAACCAATGCAGAATGCTCTTCTGTACTTTGGTAACAATCTCAATCATCTTATTAAACACACACACCGGCACGCATGTACACACATATACACACACGTACACACAGTTTCCATGGAAACAGAAACCAGGGCCTTTTATGATTGGTTGTTTGCCCAAGACAACCAAAAATGGTCTCGGCAGCCATGCAAAGATGGGAGATACATCATTTGTATAATGACATACACATTGTATAATTGTACATTGTATAATGACATACACTAATGATGAAAATAAGATGTTTGTTGCTGCCTGAAGGAGTCTTGTCACGAAATTCGATCATGAAATTGTCATCGAGTATAAATTGAGTATAAAACCCAGTTTTTCAGTCTGTTTAGGGTGACGGCAGACATCTCGGCTCTTTTTTTTCTGTTATGTTCTCAGACTGCATGTGATGCGTTTGAACAGGCGTGGAACTGCCACTAACGTGGACAGTATCTGTAATAACCACACACAGGCACAGATTCGGGAGCAAACACACACACATATGGACACTTTCCCCCCATGCTGCCCTTTAGTTGCCTAATGTGTGTCTGAGGTGCAGATGGCTAAACGGTAGGAGGGCTGCTTCTGTGTTAGCCATGGTGCTAGCAGTCTTAGATTTGGCTGGTCCTGGCCTGCTGGAGCGAGAGTGAGCGGCCAGCTACCCCCTCTCAGTGACGATGGCAAGTGTACAATTCACGGCTGTGCACTCGCTCAGCATCAAGCTTTACTGTAGTTGCAGGATAAACCTGTGTATTTCTTTTCACTGGAGCCAAGCGGTGTGGTCATTTGACGCTCTGCTGTGGATTAACAGTGTCATTTTGGCTCTTGTGATGTTTTTATGTGTGCTGGCCTGCTTTTTACTTCAGTTGTTTTGATACATTTGTGTTCACAATCACAGGAAGCAAGCTGACCAAGGACCTGAAGCAGTATCTGAGCCAGCGCTTCCAGAAGTCCTCGCCTGACCACGAACTGCAGCAGACCATCAGAGACAACCTCTACCGTCACGCCGTGCCTTGTGAGTCCATGACATGTCTTGTGCTGAATCCTTCTTGTGTCTTTCACACTCCGTTCTTTTTAACAAGTATGCATTCAAGAAATGTATGAGACTTGCATCAAAACACATAATTAAAGAAATCATACAAACGCATACATCAAAGTCTGTCCAAGTACAGTATACATCTTCAGAAGATTCTAGGGTACGTGACCATCAGTCATTTATCCAGTGCTCTTCCTCTTCCTCACATCAGCAACGATATTCTTAAAGAACATCACTATTGATCAGTCTTATGCACATGATTAACCATCCCTAAATACTGTTTAAGCAGTAGTGTATTACCATTACCAGGGGACAGTGTTGTGTAAGCATCCAAACAAAATCAGAAAACTCTTCGTTTAGGTCATTGCAAACCACCGTCTCACATCCAGGCTTCATTAGTTTTAGATCCATGTATGAATGAGTTTGCTTGCCTCACACAGACCCTTTACCGCTGTTTCTAATTAAGCCTGATTGTTTGTCTTTAAACCAATATTGGCCGTGCAATTAGCAGGACTGATTGCTTCATATCCTCTTCCTGAAAAACCTTAATCATGACTTCATCTGTTTAATCACACAAAGTTTCTGTTCATCCCGCTCTTCTGCCTTCTTTCCAAACTAATCATCGACTAGTTGACACAAAGTTAGGCATGCTGCACGCACCACCCATCCTGTCAAGTAACGTCCAGTTAGATCAAGGGAAAAAATATCTGCCGTTTCCACAATGGAGAGTGTAGTCTGTGTAGGGTCAAGTTTGTGAAGACGTTTTACTGCTCATCCAAGAATATTCTTCACTTATTCGCACATTTATGGTGTGTTCCTGAATAAGTTGAAAGTTGGATTTTTCCTGCTCCCAGTAGGAACACCTTCTCAACTCGGATGTCCTACTCGGAAAGTTTGAGCAGCCCAGAGTTAACAGTCCATGATGGCGGCATTGAACATAGAACTTTGAAACTTCTCTGTAATGCCACTGTTGTGTGTTTGTGACTCACTAAATAAGCCATACTCAGAGCACTGACCAGGCCATATCCATGAATGTGCTTTTAAGTGCAAAAAACAAGTGTTTTGCTGAACTGCTAGTAATACCTGGATTGCTCTACCTTGTTTTTCGTGTTTTTGGGAACATGCTAACTCAGGAGTGGCGTCACTCCCGAGTTCCAACATCTGAGTTCTGTGGTTTCTCAAATGCAGCGTTAACCCCTAGTGGGGATTGCAGTCTTTGGAGGTGGTCCTGACCTATTGATCATGTGAGTCATCACATAAGCCACGGTGTGAAGAAAGGTGTGTCATTAGCATAACCAGGGGTTAAAGGTGAAACCAATGTAAGGCCTTGCCCCACTCTATCAGCCTATTGTGATCCATTTAGGTTAGGTGTGAGTGTTGGAGTTAAAGAACCTGGGAGGAGGTCTTAAGACTGCATTGTAAGTGGCTGATAGCTGGTATCATAAGCCACCACCTCTATTCACCTTTTTTTTTTTTTTTTTTTTTTAAGAAGCCTCTTGGATGAGAGAGAACATGTCTTCACAAACCTCAAAAAGTAGATTTGCCTTCTTTTTACCAGCATATAAGACGATGAATAGCCTCGTAGTATCTCATGACCACTGGATCAATAAAGGCAGTAAATATAGTACCTGTAGCTTCATCAGCATCCCTCTGTCACTAACCAGTATCTTCTCTGGTTGGATAATCCAGGAATAGAGGCCTGGTGTCTTTGATGTGTTTTTTCTTAGTGTTGATGTAGCAGCAGCTATTTGAAAGCACATTTATTTTCTAATGCCGCATATTTCTCTCATATCTACTGCTTCAAAGTGGAATTAGACATTTGAAGTTTCATTCTCTGCTCCAGGAAAAAAACACTTGAATACAGTGTTGGTGCTAATGATGTGGCGTTATTGTATAAACAACATAATAGCATTCTTATAGACAGATGATATTCCTAGAGTAGATGGATGCCTGATGCCTGATGCCAATTTTGACTTAACCTTGAATTGCACATGACATTGAAAGTGGTCCAGTTGGACCAATCAGAGGATAGTGAATCATTATCCTGCTGCTCGAGTTGGAAATCCCTACTTATCGTGGTTACAGAATGCCTGACTTATAATAAGCGAGGGGGAAAGAGACAAACTGCATAAATGATTGGCTTGTCTGCAAATGTCTCTACTCAGCATTTTAATATTTGCATCTGTGGTGCAGTGATATAGTGATCTTTAGTAATATCCATCAGTCTCACAATAGCAATATTACATAATTTCACAATTTCCACAATAAAAACTGTGCTTGTTTTTTTTGTTTTGTTTTTTAGTATAAATTAAAATCCACAGTATGCAAGTTTCAATTAAAGTGTTCATCGGCGTTATTCAACAGCTAAATGGTTTCCATGTCCTCGCCATATTGGATTTTAAGTTCATTCTTTTGGAATTGGATTTGAAAAGGATCTGCCGAAGGATGAAAATGTTCATGGTTCTTATCAGCTGGCTTTCTTTAATTAGTTTATTCATAGTCTCTCACACAAATTACTATCTGACTTTGTCTGCATTACCTCCACTGCCATATGTCAGCTAGACACTGGTAGATGGTGGGAGGGGCCGGCTGTTTTAATTACGGAGTGGTCCGAGGCACACCAGTAAAAACCTCGCTGCTGTTGGCAGCAAACGGTGCATGAAGGTGTTCTCCGGGCCACATGTTTAATAGGACTCTAAAGTTTTCATTGTCATGGCTCGTAGTGGAGAGTCCATCTTTTACCAGAATATTGAATTCAGAGATGCTTTGCAACAGCTTAATATTTTCTTTGTGTTATTTGAGGACATGTTGCATGGGGCAGTGACTAAATGTATCCTTATGCCCATCACAGTCAGAGCAAAAAGCATGTTTGTGAAATGGGTGTGTTTGCATTTGATCTGCAGTTGTGTGAGGTCAGTGTTTATCTTTGTTTATAATGGTCGAATCCTTGATCAAGGCGCTTTCACATGTTCTTGTGCTCGTGTGATTTTTAAGCAAACAGCAGGTGGAGAAACAGAAGGAGAGAGAGGTCTGGTGTAATTTGGCAAAAATTGTATCGCAGCTTAATCAACCTTTCTACACTTTTATAGTCCTCCTGTCACTGTCACAGCACTATAGCTCGAAATCCATGTATTACCTGTGAGCTGCTTGACATTTAGCTCAGTTCAGTTTTATTTATATAGCACCAAATCACAGCAACAGTCGCCTCAAGGTTCTTTACATTGTAAGGTACACTGTACAATAAATGGAGAGAGAACCGCAACAATCAGGTGGCCCGCTGTGAGGAAGCACTTGGCGATGGTGGGAAGGAAGAACTCTGTTTTAACAGGAAAGTTCGTGGAGGGGCGGCTATCTGGTGCGACTGGGTGAGGGAGACGAGAAAAACGCCAGGATCCAGATTCTTCAGAGCTCCAATGTCGGAACTCGGGAGTGACGTTGTTCCAAAGTCAGTGCATTCTAGAAAAAACATGGAAAAACAGGTTTTGCTTTGGTTCTTAGCAAGGTAAAGAAATTAATTTAAGATTTATTCTGGAAATCGGCAAGAATATCACACACACTGGTTCCCTAAACAACTACGCAACAACGGAGGGCTTAAACAATATTTTGTAACAGTTTTCAGTGCGTGTTTGCTGTCTGCTGTCCATACGCCACTTCACTATATCTTAAACTTGAATGTAGCTTTATTAAAAAAAAACAAAAGCAGCTGGTGTAAATGTCCTAATGTTCAGTTTCAGAAAAAACAGTTAGACACACTCGCTTCATAGAAAAATGATTGGAGGCTATTTTACCATCCAACCAGCAGTTTTAAAAAGGCACAGTGGAATTGGACTAATTATATAGTTATGGGGTAAAAACCAGATAAAAATGAACTTTTAAAACATGGTTGGAGAAATGACTAACAAGAAGTGCAAGAGAATTTTTGTTGTTGTTGTCATTTGTTCATAAACTAGTTTCCTCACTCGCATGTCCAAAAAAGTCAGCTGTCCCTATAACCCTGTTAATATTTGAGGCACAGCACTCCCACCCTCCCCCATCTGCCGAGGCATTTATCTGCTTCCCTTGTGGTCATCCCATCTGTACGTCAAACATTCCCAGTCTCCCATTATCCCCACCGACCCTCCACTCCCTCTATCCTCCTCCTCTTCATTCCTGACCCCCCCAACTCATGACACCACTGCCTCTCGTCCTCCCGCTGCCACTGCTGCTCCCGTTCTCCCTCTGTATCAGTCTTTGTCTTCCTCTTCTTTTTTTCCTCCCTGCCAGTTACAACGATCGGAGCGGTAGCAAGAAGAAGACGGTTGCTCTGTGGGTTTAATACCTGATATTTAAATCTCGCCGTTCTGTGTCAACAAGCCTTGAAAAGGGAGCTCTGATCTCGCCTGCATCAAGGCAAGTAAGCAGTATTGTCTGCTGTAGTTGTTGTGATGCTGATGGCTTGGGGATCGCTCCTCAAATGGACAGGGTTTGCACAAGTCTGTGTTCACGTGCGTGTGTCTGTCTGTGTGTGTGTGAATGATGATGAATTGCGGGACTGGCAGTGCAGACAATTGGACGACCCGTATATAGGCTAAGAGGACGGCTTGGAGGGAGGTGTGGGCTGAAGCCGTGGGGATCGAGATGGGGGTAGGGTGGAGTTTGGGTGTGGGAGGAGGGCAAGAAGGGGGGGGATGGGCAGAGAGGAGAAAAGAGAGAGGGGATGGAGAGATTGGGGGACAAACACACTCATATCAGTGTTGATTCTAGCTAGCTAGTCAAGCTAACATAAACATGAATAAGCATTTAGATGTATAACCTGTGGTTGGATCAGAGCTCACTGTCCTGTCCAATACGAGCGGGTTTTCGTCTGTGTCAACAACGGACACACAAGCCGCCTCTCTAGTCATGCTTTAAAAATTGCAGTCAGAGATGCAATCACACAGTGGTACCTCAACAAAGCAAAAGAAATGCACTGAGAGTGGCGGTGCCCTTTCTAAGCAGCAAACGAAGTCAAGTAAAGGCACTACAAGGTAAAAACAAGATCTAGATCTAAACTTGAGGCTATTTTTTATTTTTTTTCTGAGAAGAGGATGCATGTCAGTCAAATAATCCGTGTGTCCGGTATCTGTCACGCACTATGTGACAGTGTATGTGTATGTGACACTATGTGTATTCGAACATGTCTGTTCAACAACTGATCCTTCCTGTTAAACCAGTTCTTTGTTGAATTCAACCATCTCTCAAAGCCAAGTTTGCCACGCGCTGGACTTCTCCAAACACCTTACACCACGGCCATACTTGAGTGCAACTTTTGTACTGACACAGAACTATACATTGGCATTATCTCAGTAGTCCATCCACACCACACCTGCTGACATCTGCGAATTAAAAGAATCTTCTGAAATACATTTATCTCTTTATGTCAGAAGTTAAGCTATAGAACCAGGGGACAGTTAGCTTAGCCCGACAACTGGGAGGAGGAGGAAACGGTAGCCAAAACAGTATTTGTGTCTGCTCATTTCAAAAACGGCTGCAAGGCTTAGCTAACCAGCTGCTGGGTGTAGCTTCATGCAGACATAGGAACATTGTTGTTGTACAGATTTATTTTCTGTTTTTGCTGACTTTTGTTTTTTTAAACCACAGGGGTAGGGCTCTAGGTCACAAAACAGCATCTCTGTATTAGTTGGAGCACACTTAAAATGGGGGGTTCCCAGCATGCTGCAGGTAGATGAAGCCAACTGTGCAGGAAACAGTAACTGCCGAATAGGCAAAATGGTTTTTAGTTTTTTTTTCTCCGGGGTACAAAACCATTATCAGGATCAAAGGATTGCTGCCATAAAGGGGATTTGTGATAGATGAAGTCCCTTGGAGCATAAGAAGCAGCACACCTCGTAGATTAAATGCTAATATTATTGCTAAAACTCGCACCAATGCAAGTGTCCAGCAGTGATTTACTTTGTTTTTTTTCCTGATGGCAGTTGCTCCTTCATTACATTTTAAAATTAAACTTTTGAGCTCTGCAGTCCATCAACACCACACTCAAAATAAAGTGAGATTTCATGCATGCAGATTTTATTGACCTTTGACCTTACTCCATTGTATATCTTTGCACTGCATTTCCCAGCCCCCTTCCTTAACAACAAAGCACAACATAGCAGCTTCTTCCACTTGGAAAGTTTAAATATGTATACACGAAGGACCTTTGAACTCGTTCTTTTGGGATTGTTCTGCAGTTATCCCGGTTGATTAGTTGTGTTATAGTTTGCTTATCTATCTAGCAGACTTGTAACCTCTATAAATATCAGCAGTGTAAGAATCGGGCTATTTAGCTCCTTCTTTTGCGTTTGACATATAAATTTATGCAGCTTCAGTCTCACTTCAGTCCATTCCTCTGTGGCCAGCTCTCATCTCACCTCCTAACTCCACATCTTTATTTGCTGCAAAAGGTTCCTCGTCACATGTCGGTCAAGGATGACTTGCCAGGAACTTGTTCAACAGCCAGAGCAAGCGTACACGTTTGTGTGTATAAGAACATCAGTGTCCTGAGAGGAGCAGTGAAACGAGGTGTCGTTGGGATCCGATGGGATCTATGAGAACAAGAAAGAATAGGGGTGAATAGCCAAGAGAAGGGGAGGGAGCAGGGGGAAGTGGGCGGGTGCATGTGGGTGCCTGCGAGACGGGAAACAGCGGGGCTCAGTCAGCGAGAGAGAGACTGAAGCTCAGCTCAGCGCTGGTGTGTGTGGGTATGAGACGGGAGCGCATTATAAGCCAGTGTGTGGATGCTGCTTAGCTCTCGTTAGCTTAGCATCACAAAGCCAAAGCTGGACAGAGGACAGACACACAGGAGAAGGAAGGAGAAGGTGGAAAGGAGAAGGAACGGTGGAGCTGCACTGTTTGTTTTTTGGGTTGTTTCTCCCCCCCCTCCTCATTCCTCATCTACACCTGATTGGATTTTTTTTTTTCCTCCTGTCTCCTGTTGACGTGGTGTTGTTCTGTGGACTGTAGTGGAAGGAGCAGAAGCCCCCCCCCCTCAAAGGCTCCCTGATTGAGGTATTTTGATTTGTGTTTTCTTTGCAGAAGAGACACCTAGGGTTGCTGTGATTTAATGGTTGGGGGTTGGGATGGAGAGGCAGGCGATGGGGATGGCTGTGCATCAGGCGGAAGGTATGAGGAGCAGAGCGAGGGAGACGGAGGCACATCGCTGGCAGTAATGGAGGCTGATGTGTTGTGGTCAAACGGAAGCTGTGTGTGTCTGTGTCTGTCTGTCTCAGGTATGCTCGTGTCTGTGTGTATTTTTGTCTGTGGCCCGACACGCTGCCCCCGTGTGTGTGTGTGTGTGTGTTTGTGTGTGCAAAGTGTCACTTCCTGTTTGTGAATGTACAGTATGTGTGTTTGTGGTGGAAGCTCTTCAGCCCTGTGATGGCTCTGTTAAGGCTGTGTGATCTGTTGACATGTGTGATCACATTGGAAGCCATTGCCTCCAGCAGCAAACTGCCGCCTGTATGTTTGTCTGTCTGCAGCTTCTGGGATGCTACGGTTAGCTTTTGCCTTTCTTTCATCCCCCCCAACCTTTCTTTTTTTTCTTTTTCTTCGATCTCATGTCGGGATGACCCCCTCCCCCTCCCCATCCCTGCTCCCACCCCGCCCCTCTAAATGGATCGTTTTAGAGCCTTTCTTTTCCATTTTCATGTTGCTGTAGGTAGTAGCTAGCCCATGGTGCTTTTTTCCTTTATGGGTGGAATAAAAAAGACAAAGGCCGGCTGTGAGTGTGTGCGCAGGGGCATTTTCAGGCAGGTTTCTGCCTGATTTAGCTTCACACTGCACTACTGGCAGTGGATTTTATTAGCTCTCTCCTTTTAACCTGGTCCTCATCTATCTGTATGGGAATCATATGGGGCTGAATGAATTTCTTATAAAGGGAAAGAATGGAGAACATAGCGGGTCAAGAGAAATCCTGCTTTGATCTGATTGTGGTGTTTGTATTTGTATGTTTATGTGTGCGTTGTCTCTTATTTGCATACCTCTTTCAGCCGACCAGAGTGGCGAAAACTACCTCCCCTGACTCAAAGCAGTCAATTGCAAATGAAAAGCAACTATAGGTCTAGAAAACCCCAACAAAAATGGCCCCTTTTTAATATTTGTTTGCCCATCATCACCACACAAGGGAGATTGTTTGGGGTGTTGGGGCTGTTTGAAAGCCTGGACAATGGGCTGCAACTGCTCCTCTCCTCAAACCTAAAAAAAGCCAAAAAACATAAAGCAAAACAAAACAAACAAAAAAGATGTAAT
This sequence comes from Perissodus microlepis, assembly GCF_051167445.1. Lineage (NCBI taxonomy): Eukaryota > Metazoa > Chordata > Actinopteri > Cichliformes > Cichlidae > Perissodus > Perissodus microlepis. The sequence continues at coordinate 10,768,290 of NC_140465.1, forward strand.
GTAAACAGAAACGTGAGGATTGGAAAATGCTGGAATTTGTGGCTTGTGCTTTTGGTTGGATTAACCCTTTACTGAGACAGATGGCCTTATCCCCCTGCCGTGGTGACAAACCCCAGTCAGCTTGTGACCCCTCCTGCATTTGTGTGTGTGTGTGTGCATTCTTACACCAAAAGGGGAAGAGAAAAAATAAGGGAAAAAAACACTGGCAGGCTTGCTCTGGCCAAGATGGTGGATGGCTGTGTTTTGGTTTTGGACTATAGCGACAGTCTGCTACCCCCCCACTTGTGTGTGTGTGTGTGCGCGTGTGTGCTTGTGCATGTGGTTGTGCGAGTCTTGAAAATTATCCATGAAGACATGCCTCAGTATCTTCTTGGAAAATGCGGACTAGCCGGCTAGCTTTGACACGAGAGCATATTTATTGTGGAGACTGAGGGAAATGCTTTTGTAATAGCTTCTGCACAACAGTTGGGTCTAAGACTGTAGCCAGATTTCTGAGGCAGGCCTATAATCCGTGCTGCTTCCTTGTCATTTTCCACCAGCTACATACAGTATTCTTTAAATTGGCACCTATTTAATCAAAGCAGATGCTCTAATAAACCACAGTGAATCAACAAAATGTGGCCCGTTTGAAGGAAAAAACCCTGAAAACTAGGCTATAGTTGCCTTGTGTGTGTGTGGTGCCCCCCCCCCCCCCCCCTTTATTCTTGTCTTGTGTTTAATCTACCAAAAGTGTAAATACTTTCCAAAATAAGCTTTTCTCTTTTATAACGATTATGGAATTTTTGTAATGAGTTTGACTAAAAAATAAATTGTCTGGATGTTGACACAGTTATAAGAACAAACCATAGGCACTTTGTGTCCCATAGGTTTATGTGTTAGGTGCCTTGTCTAGTTGATTGGAAGAGTTGGAGACTAGTAAAAAGGGCTACATATAAAGCAGGGGTAGGCAACTCCAAGCCTCGAGGGCCGGTGTCCTGCAGGTTTTAGATGTGTCCTTGATCCAACACAGCTGATTCAAATGGCTAAATTACCTCCTCAACATGTCTTGTAGTTCTCCAGAGGAATTATGATGAACTAATCATTTGATTCAAGTGTGTTAACCCAGGGTGAGATCTAAAACCTGCAGGGCACCGGCCCTCGAGGCCTGGAGTTGCCCACCCCTGGTATAAAGGCTTTTGTCTCTGGAGAGGCTACATAAAATCAGCCTCATGTGACCTCAAGACAATGATATTTGACTATGAAGATGTTTTAAAAAGATCCTGGTGTATCGAGTTTTAAGGACATGAACTTGCATGACCTCTCTAACCTGCTATTCATTGCTGCTAGAAGATAGCTGGTCAAGAGTTCATTTGCAGCTGCTAGCCATCCTATGACTAAAAAAATGACCAAAATCTGAAATGTTTGGTGTAGATTTTTAACCAGAATGCCTTTTAGTGTTAACTGTTACCCCCATAAAGATGACATCTGGCAACCTCCCCCAAGTTTTGGCACATAACTATATATCAGGGGTGGGGAACTCCAGGCTTCGAGAGCCGGTGTCGTGAAGGTTTTAGATCTCACCCTGGGCCAACACACCTGAATCAAATGATTAGTTCATTACCAGGCCTGTTGAGAACTTCAAGACATGTTGAGAAGGTTATTTAGCCATTTAAGTCAGCTGTGTTGGATCAGGGACACATCTAAAACCTGCAGGACACCGACCGTTGAGGCCTGGAGTTCTCCCACCCCTGATATATATCAATAAAGTTGTGGTTTGACTATACTAACTTGTGAAGCAGCCATGAAATAGGACCACTCTGTTGAGAAAAGGGACAAAGGTTACATCTAGCAGGCATCTGATGGGGAAAGAGTTAATATTGGTAGCATGCATTGTATTAATCTCAGTAGCCAGGCACAAACAATGTCTTCTCTTTTACTTGACGCAAACCATAAGCGAATCCTCTTTATCCTTCACATCTGGATTTCGGCATCACTGGTCATTTACATAAGTGCTGTAGCCAAAAGGAATTAAGCTGTAATTATACTTCTGGATTGTATGACATCAGCAACATTAGAGCAGCAAAACAGATTTGGGCCCACAGTGGAACCCGGTGTGAGACTTGAGGAGAACCACAGTTCTCCACCATTCAAACCCGAAACAGGAAGAGTTTTGCCCGACCACACAAGCTGCTGTTATAACTGCCAAGCGTACTGGAGACAGAGAAATCACAAATGAGCAGATCAGAGACTGGGTGGAGCCTGTGGTCTTAATCAATGAACTGGAGAAGTGATGGAAGCAGAAAGGAGTGATGGAGGGAATGGAAGAAGAGGGAGTGAACATCACAAGTCCCTGTGGACTATCCACTGAGTCGTGTCATGAAAGTTTTAACCAACTTATGCAGATAACAGCTTCTGCTCTACCCTAGCTCATACATATAACCTGGCCTTGTATTGTGTCTGTGTGTGTGTCTTATCACGTGTAGAAAAACAACATTTTGTCCAAATATGCTGTCAGAGTTTAGGAGTGGCGCCATTGTCTCCGTGTCAGTCACAGACCACTTAAAATGCACCGTTTCAAATAACTCCTGTCCTGAGTGACCTGAATGGCAGCACAGAAGCCAAATAAGAACAGCTGGCTCTATTAATAGAACAATTATGATAATGAATCATTGCCAAACACATTTATGATGGCCTACTTTTCACTCACAGCACTGATCACTTCAGTGGTGAAAGTGTTGAAACAAACAATGATTGTTTTAATATCCTGCTTTTATTTCTAAATCCAGAAACCCACTAATCTATGAATTGCAATGTTTTCTACCTCACCTTGTATGTTGTTTCTCTGAACCTCGATGTTTGAATGACATTTGTTTTTTAGGTCATACTGGTCATTCTGTTGATATAGCGTGTCTGTTGATATAGTGTGGGCATACCCTGAAGTGCCCCATTACAAAACTGATAAGTTATTTTCAGCACCAATACAGATTAGTTGGAGTCAATTTGACAGTTTCCAGTAAAAAAAAAAAAACAAACCAAAACAACAACCAAAAATACAAAAATCATGCTGTCAGTTTTTAAAATGACTCCATTCAAAAAAATTCATTAAACGTATTTTTTCATGCTATCTCTACGTGAAAGAACTCTCTGCATGCTTCCTAAACCACTCACCTGAACTGCTACAGCCTGCAAATACACTCCTTTGTGCCTGTCTGTGGCACAGTATCCTTTATTGATATATCTGATATCTAAACAATTGCACTGAATAAAAAAAGATGTCTTTATTGTTGTGATTGATCAAAAATCATTTTATTTTGAAAGGGTACGTGTGTGTAATCAAATACATCATGGTTTTACATAGATGCTGCAAATATTTTATACAGAAATTGCTGCGGTGTGCAAACTATTGCTAATTATAACCATACAGTGTGACATGTGTGCATTAACCCAGTTCATGTTGCTTTTTTAACAATACTGTTGCGTCATCAGCAGTGACAAAATAACTTCTGCTTTCTGGTGTGGCTGTTGCAGATTAGGCAGGTATTGATCACATGCAAAAACATATTTAAAAAGTCGGCACGTGTGCGGCAGTAATTTGTCTTGGATGTCATTGTGAAAGAATTCATAAAGAAATGCCGTTTGGACAGGCTTGACCGATAAGTCTTTTAATTCAAATATCAGGTACACAGTAATTGTTTGGAACAGTTTTTCAAGGTTAGAACTATTATAATCGTGTTATTTGGATATCCTGACCTGGGTCACTGCTTTTTTTTTTTAAGTTGAACCTTATATTTCCATGGTGACCTTCATCATCACCATCATCTAGAAAGGCTCAAACCCTGAGATTCGCACTAAGAACCTTCTTGCTGTAAATCTTTCCCCCTTAAGGACAACATTTGAAGACCCTTCCATACCCTTTATTGCTATATCAGTAAAGACATGATTTAATGATCATTAGAATAGTTTCAGAGTTTTTCCAAGGGTAGCTGCAGAGGCAGAGACCATAGGCCTGAAATATGACTGAAACTGCTTTTGGAAAAAAGCTCAAGGGTTACTCCAAGTTAGCGTCCAAGGGGTTAAGAGTTAAAAGACCAGCTGATAGTAATATCAAAGAAGTATATTTCAGCCTGGTTCTTTTGCCTCTTTTTAAACCATGACAGCTTAAAGATTTAAGCGGGCTGAAGATGCCCTAGTGATTTTTGCCAAACTAAAGCTTCAAACTGGATCAAATAAAGATGTCAAGGAGGGCGACTTCCCAGCTCCCAGCTATGATGACAAAGTCATCCGTGGAGTCAAGCCCTGCGTTGTCCTTGTGGAAGGAATTAAATGTAGGTCACCACCAAAATGAAAGGCCCAGCCTCGGCCTGGGGGGATATGTGCCCAGGGTCCTCTGTTGCTCTGGGGGAATGCAAGTGTAGGAAATAAACAGATTTATCACACGTGGCTATTTTTAGAAGCTGTGTGCATGCCTGTAGAGCCTCCTTCTACTTCTTTTTCATCTGCCTTAATGCCATTGTGTTAAGGAAATATGGCTAAGATTACTTTTGTCTTTTACTTTGTCACTGACTATCATCTGACTCAGTTGTTGCCCAGCTACTGACTACTAGAACATCTCCTATGTTAGGTCTTCTGTCTCCTATATAATTCATCAAGGTTCAAGTCCTCATAGACTTCTGTCCGTCATAGTGTTGTGGAATATGTTTCAGTGAAGAATAATTAAACAGTGTTGTCATGCTCTTATGTCATTGTACTCTCAAATCTAACTGAGATATCATGCACTGACTTCTCAAATGTTGCTAAACCTATTGTCCAACCTTGTATCCAGTAAAGTTAGAAAAAAACTACATTAAATGTAATTAAAACTGAATGTAGTGGTTTATAAAAATACCCCAAAGATGACACTTCACATGTACAAGGACACTGAGACATTGGTGAGGTCTGGGGCAGCAGTGACGGATGGATTCAAGGTGGGGTGGGATTACGTCAGGGATCGTCTCTGAGCCCCTTCTTGTTTGCAGTGGTGATGGACAAGTTGACAGATGAGGCCAGGCAGGAGTCTCCATGGACTATGATGCTCACAGACGACACTGTGATCTGTAGTGAGAGGAGAGAGCAGGTGGATGAGAGCCTGGAGAGATGGAGACATGGACTAGAGAGAAGAGGAATGAACGTCGGCAGAATACATGTAGCTGTGAGTGTGAATGAGAGGGAGATGGGTGGACCTGCTATGATGTGTGGTTTGGACAGGATGCCGAGCTGGAGGTGATGGAGGGAGAGGATTAGAAATGAGTACATCAGAGGGATAAAGTTAGAGAGGCAAGAGATGGTTCAGACACGCTCAGAACAGAGTACTGGATACACTGGACAAAGGATGTTGAAGAGCAAACTGGCAGGAAAGAGCAGAGGAAGACCACAGAGGAAGACTCGTGGATGCGGTGAAGGAGGACATGCAGAGGGCTGGTGTGAGAAAGGATATTAGGGATAGGGTGAGATGGAGACAAATGATCAAAACAGCAGCTATTTGGACATTTTACAGCTGATGACATTAATAAGCAACAGGTCAGTAACAATAATTGGTTAGTGTCTTATAGAAGGTTGAGCTTTTTAGAGGTGAAGGTGTGGAAGTGTTCACCATGCTGTGAAAGACTGCCTCGTCAACAGTTAAGTCTACCATGCATATTCTGGTGGTTAATAATTATTATTAAATATGGCTCTGTCAAAATTGGACTCAAACATATCACCTAGTTTAAGTTGGGTTCTCCCCCCCCAAAAAATATTATTTTTTTCCAATTAAAACACGAGTGATTTATAAATGATTATAAAACATTCGATTCAGTCTCCACACAGTGTCCCAACTTATTTGGCAACTTGGTTGCTTTGGGGAGACGATCCCTCAAAATAGTCTACCATCAATTAAATATGGATGAGCTGCTTGGATTTCTCTGGCACTAGTATCAGCTGTGCTTGAAGTTAGTTTGTAAAGATCATTATATCAGTTTTTTGTTTTAGAGCAGGAAATCATAAGGTGTACTGCATGCATGTTTTGTTTGATAAGTAATTAGATTCCATGTAAATTCTTAGGCCGTGTATTTGTGAAAGAGACAGTTATTGTTAGTCATCTTGTGTGAAGTCTTGATTTTTTTTTCTTTGGTATGTAATATGTGTCACCATTACACATCATATTATTGTTCTCCTCGTCGTTGAACCAAAATATGAACCCTGAACACCCCGGTTCAGTTTGGATAATGAGACATTGGCACAAAAGGAGGCAGTCTGATATTGATCTGCTGTAAGCCGAGTGACAGTTTAGACAAAGTGGGCAGGCCAAGGTCACAGTGAGGGTCGTGGCTAGTTGCTGTCATCTATTGATTGTGGTTTGAAAGACGTGCACGTGCAACATTATGCCCTTGATTGCTGATAAACCCGATTCTGCGAAATTCTGATTATTACTAAGGTCACTAAAGTAGTCATCATTCACTTGTTTTGTAAATACATTAAACTTCAGATGTTCAAGAATTATGAAGGTTTCTTTTACTTTTACTTGCCAACAGAAACATGCATGTGCAATCCAGATCTTTACACGATCAAAATAGCTGATTTAAAAGCGTTATAAACAACTTTTGAACACTGCATCATTCAAGAAATGGTTCAAGAGCAACTCAAATAAGAAGCCCTGAAATGTTATCTGCTTACCAAGTTAGGAATTTATCACTAAGGTTTTAGCAACTTTAATATAGTGAAACTAGGGGGGGCTTATACAAAACTTCAGCTTGTATCAGTAGTTTTCAGTGCAGCCGTAAGGTGGACAACACTGGAAACCTGACAGCACTTAATTCAATTCAATATTCAATTCAATTCAAAGCACTGACAACAAAATTGTGAGTGCAAATATCTTCCCAAGTGTTTACAAGGAACGCTGACTAATGTTGAGTGTTGCAATGCTACGAGAAAATGGCAATGGGCTGGTTTTGGAGTCAGGAGCTGGGGGAGTTGCTGCAGGGAGGAATGTGGAGTCTGAGGCTATAGTGGAAGAGGGATATTAAACATTTCAGGATGATGACTGGGAGGTCACCGAGTTCATGAGCTTATCTGCCTATGAAACCTCTAATTGTAATGCTAGAGGAACATGGAGAAAATGGAAAGAATTACAGGTAGTGTTTCTTGAATGAAGAGCGGAGTGATCTAGTTTCGTTGGTGATGGGCTGTGTAGACCCTGAAGCAGATACTGTTGTAGTGAGTGAATACGTTTTTGATCGTGCCTATTAGAATGTAGTAAAGTTCAAAGTCAGAGGACTTCAATGTTTTTGCTGTAAGAACGTGCAGTCATTTCGGTTCATTTGACACTATCTGAACGTGGCGGCTTCTTCGCTGGATGCACACCCTAAATACATTTCTGGAAGAGTATGTTACGAACATTTACACATCACTTTCAGCACGGCACATCTGAACACTATCCCATTAAGAGCTTGGCGTGCACAAGATAACAGCTGTGCTCATGTGTCTTGTCTTGATATTCGCAGCTCACTGACAGAAATGATTGATTTAGAGCACAGCAAAATAAAGAAATGACTGCTTTCTAACCTCTCTCACAGTCTCACTTTGTCCAAACTGCCTTCTTTAGAGACGAATCTAATTTTTGTTCAGACGGCAAAGATGAACGTGTTATCAACGCTGGTGCCTAAATGCAACCGAATACAAACGTTGTGCACTTTTAGTTGATGGAGGCGCACACTGACCTCACCATATACCTTTGTATGTTGCTTTTGCTCACTCACTGACAAAAAATCCCCCCGAAAAACAAACTTCCTGGAAGTCAAAGGAGCTTGCAAAGAAAAGCGTCTGGACTTCTTTAAGTTACTTGAAGACGTTTCACCTCTCATCCGAGAAGCTTCTTCAGTTCTAAGGTCAAATGGTGGAGAGTCCCAGATATAAACCTAGTGGGAATATCCCCCCACAGAGGGGCAAAAGGACCCCCTGATGATCCTCTAATCGCCTGAGCCAAGGTGTGAAACTGGGTGTGGGTCCCAATCAGCCAGAGTTTCGGGTGTGTTCATTGTGAAACCTGGCCCCACCTTATCATGCGAATTCCTGAGGTCAGATGGCCCAGGATGTGAGTGGGCGTTAAGGCGTCTGGGAAGGGATCTCAAAACTGGATTATAGATGGCAGAGAGTTGGTGTCGTAAACCCCCGCCTCTGTTCAAAGATGGTCGCTCACAGTGGACATAGATGGCTTCTTTCACTCCTCTTTCAAACCATCTGTCCTCTCTGTCCAAAATGTGAACATTGGCATCCTCGAAAGAGTGTCCTTTATCCTTAAGATGCAGATGGACTGCTGAGTCTTGTCCTGTTACAGGACAAGACTCAGCAGTCCATCTGCATCTGGGTGTTACGTTCTAAAAATAACCCGCAATAGGTGAAATCCGCAAAGTAGCGAACTTTATTGTTTACAATTATTATAGATGTTTTAAGGCTGTAAAACCCCTCACTACACACTTTCTACACTTTCCTCATACAGGCGTTGACATTTTCACACGTTTCTTGTTTAAATGCTCTCAAAGTTCAAACCAAGTCCAGTATTATAGAATGAAACCAAAGATCAAGCCCTGATTTCAGGTGCAGAACATGGGAATAGAGCAGCTGCGAGAGAATTCAACATTAATGAATCAATGGTACGGAAGTAGAGGAAGCAAGAAGAATGAGTAAAGTTTGACTTATCTGACTGTTAGGTTTTAACTTAATGCGCCTTATAATCCTTTGACGTCAACACTGTTGCGTTTGTTGTCTTCTGCTAGCAAAGATTTATGTAAATTTGACAAGCTGGACGGATTCTGTTCTGTACAGGAGACACGGCACGAGATTGATTGAAAATGGTCTACAGTCGATCAGGACGCAGAACACAATGTGCTGTAAAAAAAACAAACAAACAAACAAGAAGTGCAAAATTGCACCAAAAGCAATCGAAACAGCGAGGAACCACTGTATTCCATACCTGCTGCACCAAACAGAGGAAACCAAACAACAGGGAAATAATTGCACTCCCTGATGCAGCAGCATCCCTGTGTAGATTAAATTAATCCCGTCATGAAGACAGCATCGATTCATATCTAACAGAAAATGACTGATTATATATTTGACTACAGACAGTTGAGCTGTCAGTTATAGTTGACTAATCCATTTACTAAAGTTTATGGATCCATTTCCATCAAAAAGTACAAAATTTGAAATCCTCAGTCATAAATCTGGTATCGGAATTAAGGTGCCGAGGTTTGACAAATCTGACCTCGTGCGTTATACGTCAGACGGAGTCCTATGAAATCTCACAAACGACAGATGACACTACTGAAGATCGTTACAGTGAAAGTGACACATGTCTGATTGACAGAATGTCCTCACTTTTAAATGATTGAGAAATTCAGTCTGAAGGGGCCTTCTGTTAGCCAGGAACAATTGTATACCTGAAAATGGTATTTAACCTTTTTTTTTTAAGCTCAACGTACAAAGTGAAGTTTGTCACTTGGTTACAATTAGGTTCACAGTTGATAATGCCAGCCATGGCCATGCTTGATAGTGGACATGATGCTGCCAACTGTTGAGGGTGGCAACATTAAAAATCACAGAAGTTTTACAGGCCTTGCTGGAACGCTTTGAAATACTAAAGTAAGCCGATAATAAATGTGTTCATGTTTCAAAAGCCTTAAAACTTCCTTTTCAAAAGACTTTCATCTTGTTGTGCTCTCACACAGTTAAGTTGCCATAAGCCATGTTTTGATCCAATATTAGTTAAAATCATTAGTACCACTTTTATTTACACTTTTGTTTATTTATTTTATCAAATTTTTTGGGTGGAAATACCTGTTCTAGTTTGGGTGCCATGTTGACTATTTGCCTCATCTGAATGCTTTCAGTATATCTTTTCTGTCTCCCTTTTTGCTTCTTGTCTACCTTCTGCTTTTACTTTTCTTAATTATTTGGCCAGTAAGTTAAGGGGCATCGAAGCAATATGATCATTGACTTTTCAAAAATATTTTTTAGCAAAGGTGGCCAGTATCCATTCCACCCCGCACCCAATAAGTACAGATGTGCTGAATTTAAGTTGCTCTCCTCGTAGAGTCTGATCCGATCACCATAGGTGGTACACGGCTTAGACAGGGCAGCGCCCCCTCTGTAGCTGTTATGATAATGAAGCGGTGTTTATGAGTGTATGTGTGTGCTGCAAAGGAGATCGTTGCATAAAACTCCATTAGGTGATTACCCTCCACCCACACCCCCGTTATCCGTAGACCATGCCATTTGGTGACACCTCCCTCCCCACTGTCTGTGTGCGGGCACTTACATATGTATGTTTTGGCTGGCAGAGGGGGAACAGCTGCTGATTATGACAAGGACACTGAGTAGGAAGTGTCTCCTTCTCAAACCTGTTTATACTATTACAGGCCAAAAGGTGTGTGTGTGTGTGTGTGTGTGTGTGTGTGTGTGTGTGTGTGTGTGTGTGTGTGTGTGTGTGTGTGTGCATGTTTGCCATTCACATATGAGCCAGAAGACTGCTTGTGACTGTGGGTATCTGAGTCAACCTTCTGCTGGGCTCAGCTTGCTGGTTTCTTATCTGTGGGAAGGAACAGACAATCGGATAGTCAGGCGGACAGGAAGGAATAAAGGTTAGGCACAGCTCCATATGTTCACACAAACATGCGCAAAAAGTCTTGATCCTGCACAAAGTGGTTTGTTTTACCAGGAGGATATGCAAATGTATTTTTATTTTATTTATTTAATTAAGAAGTTTAATTGCGATCAAGATCTTGCTTGCAAGTGGGCCCCAAGTTAAAAAAAATATACTGCATATAACTTAATGGACACTTTATTAGTTACATCTTGCAAGTACATGTTTGGAGCCAGTTTTGCTTTCAGAACTGCTTTAATTCTTCGTGGCAGAGATTCAACAAGATGCTGGAAATGCTCCTCAGAGATTTTGATCCATATTGATATGACAGCATCACACAGCTGCTGCAGATTTGTCGGCTGCACATCCACGATGTGAATCTCTCGTTCCATCACATCCCAAAGGAGCCCCGTTTGATTGAAATCAGTGACTGTGGAGGCCATTTGAGTGCCGTGAACTCACTGTCATGTTCAAGAAAGCACTTTCCAATGATTTGCGCTGTGTGACATGGTGTGTTATACTGCTGGAAGCAGCCATCAGAAGATGGGTCAGTTGGTACTAAGGGGCCCAACGTGTGCTAAAATAAATATCTCCCACCCGATTGCACCAGCAGTATGAACTGGTTGCTTCCGTGTTGTTTATGCCAAATTCTGACCCCAGCAATGTTGCAGGAGAAATCGAGACTCATCAGACCAGTCAACGTTTTTCCCATCTTCTCATGTCCCAGCCCATGTGAAATTGTAGCCTCGGTTTCCTGCTTTTAGACCATCTGCTTCATTTGATGTTTTGCAAATTCAGAGATGCTATTCTGAATACAAAAAGTGAAACAAGTTATTATTTAAGCCTTCCTGCCAGTTCAAAACAATCAGGCCATTCTCCTCTGACACCAAGAAAGACTTTTCACCCAGGGAATCACTGCTCATTAAATCTTTTCTTTTGTAAACCATTTTCTGTAAATCCTATAGATTGTTGTGTGTATGAAACTCCCAGTAGATCAGCAGTTCCTAAAATGCTCACAAGAGTTTATCTGGCAGCACCAACCACTTAAATCACCTCTATTCCCCCATTCTGACACTCAGTTTCAACTCGGGCAGGTTGCTTTGATTATATCTACACACCCGAATGCACTGCCATGTGATTGGTTGATTAGAAATGTGAATTAAAGAGCAATTGAACAAGTGTAATTAATAAAATTCGTGTACATATTTCTAAACAACAATCATACACATATTAACACACAAATATAAGCTCTAGTGAAAGCACTTTCAGATAATGGAGAAATGAAAAACCAGCAGAGCTTTAAAGCCACACTTTTTTAAAAAAAAACAAAACAACACATTATGACAGTGACAGTATTTTTGAGGCTGTTGACCTGCTCTGTGTGCAGACATGCACACGGACCCCTGCTCTCACTATGGACAAGTGTTTTTTCTTATTATAGTACCGCTTCTTTTACTCCATTTGCAGTAGTAGCAGTGATAGTTGCCCTTGTAGTGAAGTGTCTGTGAGGACAGGTCTGAATACCCTTGCGTACTTGTTAATGTAGAAAGGTTTAACATTATCTTTAGATGGTTGTCTGGGTTTTCAGTCAGATATGCATTATTATATTTTCACCAATCACAGCAGAGAGCCCCTTGCTGAATAAAACCAGTCCCAAGCCTCCGTGCTGACCCTCCAACACAGGCTTATTGGCTTGTTTGCAGCTTCACCTAAAATAAGTGTTAGCTCAGCTGTGCGAGATTAAGGTAGTTAGCACACTAATCTAATATAAAATTAAAAACCTTCTACTCGGTCTGTCGAGATTGTGTTTGGAGGTTGAGGTTATGTGTTCGCTTTTATGTGATTGCTGATGAATTCTGTTCTCTTAAAAAGATGTCAATTCCTTCATTTTGTTGTGTACAACCTCTATGATGGCTGTTGTATACATATGTTTTGAAGCTATTGATATTAGGTAAGGTGTTTGGGATTGACTAGTCACAGCCACTGCATACTTCAGAAGAAGAAACTTGACATTGCTTGAAATGTAGTGTTTTGCAGAATTTGCACACAGTTAGTCGTAAGTTCAGTATTCAGGGGAAGTGTGGCAGTATCTCGAAGTGGGATGCAACGCGTTAATGGGTAGTGCTCAGTATCATGCAGGAATGTGAGTTGAACAGTTTAGGTGAGCAGCTTTATTGATGCTTTCCAAAACTGACCACAGGAAGTACCATTCAGAGGGTTAACCCAATGTGCGTGATGTAAATGCTGGCGTGTCATGCCTTACATCGTGCATGCTTTCTCTAATGGAGCCATAACCATGTGGTCCTATTTTTGACAAGGAAGTTGTGAAGCTAAAGGAGTCGTCACTGGAAAACAAACTTCTTTTTCTCACAAGTTAGCAACTTTCCTGCCCACATTGTATTATTCCTCTCATTAGCAGAAACTCAGGCCCGGGATGCTTGTAGAAGCATAAATGACTTAAATGTTTCTATTCTTTCCTTATAAAAAACAGTATTTCATTGCTGTGTGTGTCATACAGTTGCAGGCTGCAATGCTTTAAGTTTTGTGGAGGGATGTTTTTGATGCAGCGGCAGCAGCACTGAGCTACCAGCATTACAGTGTGACTGCCAGTGTCTTACCATTTTTCCTTGATCATCTTCCTGAAATGCTAATGATGATTTTTTTTTTTCTTTCTACATAACACCCACCTACCCAACTCAACTCGTGAATACTCTGAAACCATTAAGCCCCAAGGCAGCCAGCTTTAGATGAACACCCTCACAACAAATCTCCGAGGCTTCGTTGTGTGCACCAGTAGCTGGATTACATTAACTCTTAGCACAGTCGCAGGAGTCTCTATGCTCGGCTCTCAACCTGTCTTTCTTGCTCGTACCATTCCACAGTTTGGTCAATGGAGCTTTTGTGGGGAGGGGATATTGAATTAATTAGGCCTATAGCGATAACAGTGTCTTAACCCTGGGTATAAGCCAAGGCTCTGCTTTTTTTTTTCTCCCTTTTTTTTAACACCCCCTTTGAAACACTGGTCACAATTCTTCCTATTTAGTTTTCTAAGAGCAGCACCGTCTAAATGGAGTCGAATCAATGGCCGCTTTTGTATGCGAAGTGAACTGACAGTCGGCTGGACACTCCGGCTTGTCTGAGCACTCTTTACGGTTGACATTCGGCAAAAACAAATTCTGCCTGGGAATGCGCAAAGAGCGACTGGTATCTGATTGACTTTAAATCAATTTCCTCTTGGTACGCAAGCGATTAGATGTTTGGGGGCGCTACTTGCGAATTCTGGTAATGCACAAGAAGATTATCCCTTTCTGTGTCCTTCATACAATGGCATATAACCGTGATAGAATAGGCAATATACTGTAATAGATGATTGAGTTGATGCACGTCAAGAATATTTGTATAAGAGATTCATTATCTTCAGACGTGGAAACTCTCTGTGTGCATTGTACGCTTGCTCGAGTTAGGATGTGCGCATCTGTGATTTATCACCAGTGTCACCGAACGTGGCTGCAGTGGGAGCCTCTCCCCGTATTCTCACACATCTATTTTTACCAGCTTATTGCTTAGCAGCCCACTGGAGACAAAATGATTGCAAGATGAGACAGATCGGGAGATGGAAGAAAGGGGTTTCAAGGGAAGTAGGCAAAGCAGGGAAAGCCCTCTGCTGTCACTAAATAGAAGACAAAGATATTTTGCCATGGGCACTGGATGCTTTTATTTGTGCCAGAATAATTCGATTTTTGGAGTAGGATAAAATCAATTAGGTAGAGAGTGAGATAACGCTAAAGAGAACTTCAGAGCGGCGCGTACAATAGCGTGGAAATCACATTAGTCAGGCAAACATTGAATGGTTAAATAGAAACACAGCGTTTCATGTGTAAAGCTGTTTACCGCTGGTGCCACACCGGCCAACTGTCTGCAGCCATTAAAGGCAAGTGCTAGAATTTCACAGGCTGCATGCCAATTCAGAAACAGACACACACACTCCCATTCCACCCCGGCACATATGGCAGGCTCTCACTGAGGTGCCACTACAATACTTCACACCCCACCCGAGAAATAACATCATAGCAGACAATTGATAATCATTCTTTTAGGCTCTGCTGTTTGCAACTCGCTCTGCACCAATTGCGATGGAGGCTTCTAATGCATGTGGATATATATGCATAACTTAAACGAGAGGATATAGGAACAGAAAGATTAGGATTATGGGGAGGAAGGTGGAACAAGTGTGTGTGGAAAATCCCAAAGGGTGCACATGGCAGTTCATTTGACATCATAGCACTCAGATTCCCAAGATGATGGAATGTCACATAATGAAATGGAGAAAAAAAAGAAGTCGTCTAACCTTAGGTTTCTCTCTGTTTTTCTGTCTAGGTACTACCCGTGCCCCACGTGAAGGAGAAGTTCCTGGCGTGGACTACGACTTCCTCTCAGTAGAGCAATTCCTGGAATTGGAGAAAAGTGGGACCCTCTTGGAGATAGGAACATATGATGGTAAATTAGAAAGTTTGCTGTAGTTGACTCTTCTTGTTGGACCTTGCCAACTAAAAAGGAAAAAAACCCACCGTCCTGCAGACACCTGGACAGGTGAATCTTAGAAGTAGAACCAGGAGATCGAGCCTCCCATCTCTACCAACAACAATATAACACAAACAGGGTTTAAATCACTTTAAAACCTGCTGCTTGTATTGTATTAGAAGACTCATTTTGTAGTTTGTTTGAGCTTTTGCTATTTTTATGAATAAGCGACACAGTGTAAAGGTGTGAAATTAACTGAATAACATTTAGATACCGTACTGAGCTAACAGTTTCCTGGAAGAGATACAAAGGCACAGGTGTATACTTCTACACAGCACATTTGTTCAACACAGACCCATTTTACAAATCTCAGACAGCATTTACTCTTATTCTGAGTGAGTTTTTAAACTTTATTTATTTCCACATAAAGATACGCCCATAATGAAACTTGCAGAGAGCACAAAAGCCTCTGTGTCTCTACTAAGCAGAGGGCACACACAGAGCTCTGCAACATGACAAGTCAACTGTCATGTAGTTTGCTTTTCCCATCATATCTATTACGTAATGTTTTGAAATGCCTGTCAAAATACAGTTATGGACCTCAGACAGGTCTGAAGTGTGTGAGAGTAAAGTCTGAAGCTTGGTTAGGATCTAAAATGTGGTTCGAGACTGCGTATAATAACTGACAACTGAAACTACAGTATGCAAACATCCATCCACCTTCTTCAGTCTGTGCATGGTGTAAACCTGGGTGTTTTGCTCTTACAGAAAAGCAGAAACATTATCCTCTTGGATAATTCCATCATGTTTGACTGCAGGTTTTTCGCTGTTATTATATCTTCACGTCTGATAATGTAAAGTTCAAACTATGAATCATCTGTAACTCTATCGGCTTCTAGAATTTAATTATTTTATCCTTTAGGTCTGTGAGCACGGTTGATTAATTGTGCTCAAGCCAATGCAAAATAATTAGACTAGCTCAGTATAGTTTACTTATATTTTGGAGCAAACACCATTCGCTCATTAAGACTGTGGCTTTAGATGCTGGTCTGCAGATGGTACAGTCTCTTTACCTCTGCCTGGTTACTCTTTGGATGAGCATGAGTGATTTTCTGTATGTTTGAATTTTTCAGTTGAACCA
The DNA here is from genome assembly GCF_051167445.1 of Perissodus microlepis. NCBI lineage: Eukaryota > Metazoa > Chordata > Actinopteri > Cichliformes > Cichlidae > Perissodus > Perissodus microlepis. The sequence goes on from NC_140465.1 coordinate 10,784,585, forward strand.
AAATGTTGCACTGGCACTGAAGAAATGGAGAGGATTTATATGGAGGAAAGCAGGTGCTGTGCATGTGTCAGAGTATCTATTATCTGAGAAAGTGGTGTTTAAGGTTGACTTAGAAAATATCAGCCTAATTAAGCTATAGCAGTAAAAAGTGATTTGAGAAATAGAGTAACTGTTTAGTTATAAAAAAAAAAAGGGAGGGGGGGTTGCTGCTTGTGAAACTTTTTTGAGATTAAACACAAAAAAAGAACAAAAGCAGTTTTGCTTTGGAGATTAGCATTCTCCCACAGACAAACTCAACTTGACAATTTGCATACAAAGACTGTGACTAAACCCCCTTCAACACACACTTCACTCACACACTATAGGCCCTTTGACCCCTCCTCTTATGCCCTCCCACTACTCTTTTCTGTGTCTTTCTGATCCCCGCCCATCTTCCCTTCTGCCTCCTTCATCACCTAGGTAACTATTATGGGACACCCAAGCCACCAGTGCAGCCCCCCAGTGGGAAAGTGATTAGCAGTAGTGGTAACAGCGGTGATGCCCCACTGCCAGACGGGCTCAGGAGTAGCCTGCCGGGCTCACAGCACTCCACTCCCCGACGCTCCAAGTCCTACAATGACATGCACAATGCTGGATTAGTGCCTGGAGAGCAGCAGCAGGAGGACGACGAGGACCTCCATGACATGAACAGCAGCTTTACAGGTACGTGCGGAGGAAGGAGAGGAAATCGGATGGGCGGAGAGTCTCTTATAAGTTTAGATTGACACTCGAGTAACACTGAGCATTGTAGCTCCATGATTTTGTGCATTGAAGAAGCACTCTGCTGTTTGCTTTTAGTGAAGAGTACAACAGCACGTGTATAAATGACCATGTATGGCTCTGTCAGGACACTGCCATGTTGAAGAAAATAACTCTCTGCTATAACACAAATGTATAATAAGAGCCACGGTTTAAACCATCTGCAAAGTTCCATTTACTCAAGTCAGATTAGCAAAACATGAGGGAGACTGAAGTGAATAACTCTAAATGAATAACAACTATAGTTGGTTAAAATTTTAAACTGATGAGACGAGAATATCCCATTATTGAGTCATGAAGGGAACACTGACAGAGCACTGTTTTTGCATGTACACTGAGTACATTAATACTTGATTGCTTGCTGATAACGCTCCTTTACATAAATTGGTGTTAGACTTCAGATAAGTGATCTGACAAAATAAGATCTTTTAAAGCATCTCAAAGGATTTTCTGTTCATTTTTATTTCATTTTAACTCCATAAAAATTATTAATCTGAAAAGTGTTTCATGAAGGAACTGATAATTGATTTCTATCCAATATAGTATTGAATACTATATGAGTGGAGCCAGAAAAGCAAATACTAAATAAAATAATGTGAATACCAAACCTCCAAAGCACAGTTGATCTGCCCGCACTAACGCCTTGGTAGCTGTGTACACAAGCTGTGGCACCACACAGTGCACTCATCTTCTCTGGCCAGCTCAGCACAGATGTGTGTGTCCTTCTCTCAAGCAGGGTGTGAGCTTGGCACCTGAAATCAAAAAGCAAATGGTCACTCAAGATGCGTGTAAGCCATGTTTTGAAGCCAGGTGTTAAGAGCAGCATTTTTGTCTCACATTCATTTGAATACAACTTTGGACAGAAGATAAAAGAATGGACCCAGAAGGCTGGCAGCAGACCCAAAGCTAAATTAAATTTGCCTTCTTTTCACAGAGAAGACCCAAAGTGATACATCACATCTGACACTTCTAAATGCTTATCTGCATTTTCAAAGAGATCTTTCCTCTTTCTCACACTTTGCCTGTAACCAGCTAGCAGCTGTGGTTGTTTTTAACTCCTCCTTGTTTCACGGGACTCACCGCTCCTTCAGCTGATTTGGACACCAAAGCAAACAGACCCTGCAGATCAGCCTGAGAATCACTTTCTTTCACTCTTTTATTTTTTGGGAGAGGAGAAGCGGGGGAGAAAAATCATTTGAGAGCTGATGGATAAAGTGGGAGGCGAATGCAAGTGGAGAGAAGGTAGCAGGAAATTAAATAGAAAGAGGAGGTGACTGAGAAAGAGGGCAAGTCTAAAAAAGAAACGACTGAAAAGGGAGAAAGAAACAAGCAGGGGAGGTTTTTATACTGTGAAAAAGGATAAGCTCAGAAAAGAAGTAGGAGAAAGCACAAAAGAAGTGGAGAGAGAAAGAGCCCTTTGCTGTGGAGAGGGGCTGCAGAATACAAGAACTTCTTTGATTGGTGAGTAAGTGGTCTCTGGCTCTGACTACATCTGCTGCCTGCGTATCTGCATCCACACATGTAAAATAGTGCCATCTGGCTGCGAGCATTAGACACCTGAGCAGATTCCATATGTGAAATTGATTTTGGGGGGATAATAGTCCATTAAATTAAGTTTAAGTTGGTAAAATGACAGCAGTGCTGCTTGTTTGACATTAAAGAAATGAACTGGAGTAATTTTTGGGATTTCCTTGTTAGTCGGTGAGTAGGAAATTTAAGGAGTTTCAGCCTTAAAGCTGTGGCTGACATGTGTTTTTCAAATGTGGGACCAGAAGTTGTTTAACTCTCTGTGATTGTGTGACAAGTGCCACTCAAGTGTGAGTGTGGAAATGAACCGGCAGGAAGCAAGGTGCTAGCACTTTCAAGGCGTGAACTGCCCACTCAGCATTCTTTACTGAAGGAGGAAAGGAAACAAGCCCAAAGTACTTCTGTCTTTAGGAAGTTATTGGGCTAAATGGAAACATGCTGTAGCAACATAACTGATTTCATTCAATAAATAGATGCAAAAACTCACTGACATGAGGCTTTCTTGTCATCTAGTTGTGGATTTTTACAGCCTCATGAAACCTTTTTCAAATTTTTTAGTCTTTAAATTATTCAGACTGCTCAGGCAGGCGATATTTTTATTCCTATGGAAATTTAAAACATTATAGAAATACACTAAATGACTGGAATTCTTCCAAACTCCCATTTAAATGATGTTTCATTAATTCTTAATGTATTAGGAAATGTTTTTTTTCTATTACCGCACAGACTTTAAGGTTACATAATAGACTGTATCTTGTGACGATACTTAAAAAAACGGTGTAATCAACAGGAGCACTTGTTTGTTTAAAAAAAAAAAAAAAAATCTTTAGTTGATGTCGTGATGCGTTCCATTTGCCTCGGCCATCTTCCAGAGCAAATGGAATTTCCTAATTGAGTACATCCTAGTAAAGTGCGGTCAGTGCTCTGTGTGTGGCTCATTCAGCGAGTCACAGATACACAACAGTAGTGCAGCAGATTGCAAGTTTTACAGTTTCACTCATGTTTACGTGCACTGCTGCCATGTTGGATTGCTGGGTTTGGTGGGAGCTTTCCGGTTGACAACTGGTAGCTTGGAAATCCCAGCTTGAAATGGAGCGCACCATTGTCCCAAGGTTAACTCATTGTTTTCACAGCTACTTGTTGCTCCTTGAAAGTGTTACTGGCGTCCTTTAGTTGAAAGATTTTTGACACCAGGCTGTGTGTGTTCTGGGTTTTTTGTCCCTCCAGGAGACTCTAGTGAATTAGACGAGATTCATCACTCGGTGCGCCCTTTCGCCCCCCGCCAGAGTGACCTGTCCTACGCTGGGACAACCCCCTCACCACCGGCCACCACGGAGAGCACACAGCAGACACACACTCACCTGAGCCATCCTCCCCCAGAGGATCCGCTGGGACCTCTGCCCGACAACTGGGAGATGGCCTATACCGAGAACGGAGAGGTCTATTTTATAGAGTAAGTACCAAAGGTCGGATTCAAGTAGTGCTTACTCTTAAATCAGATATTATCAGTGTTCACTGTCAATGTGGCTGAATGAAGCTTCCTTTCATTTTGATTAAACTCTGTTTAAAATGGGACATGACTTTATCTAACGTGACACATTTTCTCATGGCTGACTCTCTTTCTGTATTAACCATCGTCTGCACCGTCTAAACCAGATCCAGGTTTCATCTTAATGTGACAGACGTGTGTCGCTGTGGAGAGTACTCGAAGGCTTTAGGAAGCATGAAAGTTTAAAGAATGCAGCGTACATTACCAGCGGCTACATGAAGCATAATTCAGGATACCAAAGAGTTCCTCCTGCATCGCTCCTACAGCCATGAACCTTTAACCAATTTAAAGTCTGCAGGATAGAGAATTAGAGAGAAATTTATCACATATTACCTGGTCATCTATGATGCCTTACTCCTTGTTGTTGTTACTTGTCAAACAGATTCTAATAGATTTGAAATTCCTTAATATGAGGACTAAAACTTTAAATATCCACTGTAACTTACTTACGTTTATATTGTTCTTTTTTTAGGATCCTTCCAGCTGTGTTATTCTTCTCTACACCCATTAAAATGAACAATCATAATGTTCTTTTTTACTATTATTAACATGGTAAAAGCATTCCAATTTGCTCAGATTTAAATGTCTCCTGTTTAATCTCAGCAATATTGACCTGACTTTCAGGGCTTTCAGTTAATGATCAAGTGCTGTGTGTCACTTTTTCCTTTTTTATAAATCATTCATTCCACCTGTTTCAGGGTCAAATTTCCGACATCTATTAGCTACCCTCTAATAATTTGTCTTGTCTGGCCTGTCTTGTGTGTTCTGCTTAGCCACAATACAAGGACGACCTCCTGGATAGACCCTCGGTGCCTGGACAAACCTCAGAAACCCCTGGAAGAATCTGAAGATGATGGTATGTGTCTGTCTGTCAATGTTTGTGCAAAATCTTCTGTAAGCTAAAAGAGGTGATATTTTTTCATTTGTTTTGTTCTGTTGTTTAGAGCATGTTTTTCTACACCGTACCCAAAAACCCAGACTCTCATAACACATCTGAGAGGTTCACCCTTTTAGTCTTTAGGTGTCAGTATTGGGTCACAGAAAATGGTGTGCAGTCCACTGGCTGGTGCCACCTTTGCTCTTCTTCCAGCTGTTTCTTGGAGCAACAAGACCTACACCTTCCACTAATTGCCTTCCCCAATTTTGTAGGCTATTGTTACAGTATACAGAAAAAGAAAAGGTCACAAGCTCAACTCCATTATGGTGTCAAACCACATTCAGAGATCCAGTCTTTAGTGCCGCCTGATTTTAGTAAACATGGTTTTTCAGAGGAGGTTGCTCTGGTATTGGTTAAATCTTGCCACCCAGTGTCCAGATGTTGTTATTACAGCCGCCTAACTCACAGATGTTTGTCTTTCTGCTTCAATCCACCCCTCCTGCCTTTGCCGTCCCAACAACAATCCTGTGGCGCTGCTGTGCCGTCCACTCGACTGAGTAGAAGGGGTACATACAGAGGAGCTGGATAATGACCTAGGTAGGAACTTCTCTCATCTTTTTGACATGTATCAGTTAGGTTACTGTGACTTTAATCATTCAGAAATGACACATCATGACAATTGTCTGCCCTTCCATTAGTACGTGGGATTTTTAAATGTGCGTTTGTATGCGGCCTTGAACATAATTGTCATCAAACCCACATGCCACCAGCCATGCAGGTGTCACACTACACAGCCTTACAAAACACTCGCACATCAGAAGGCCATCATATCAGACATAAGAGGCAAAAAGCTGATCCAGAGAAGATTGTTGTAATGATGGTTTCCTAATGTGCCTGTCTGAGCCAGACAGCTACAGGCTCTTTGTTCTGATGCCCATCAGCACACTAACTAGCCTCTCAGACAGAGCGGTGAGGCCACCTGTGCAGGATAAATGGTGTCTGGAGATGATGCCCCGCACTGTTATGCACCTGTAATGAATTATTCCATTAGAGGAAATATATCAGAATAATGATTGACATGTTTGGACTTCACTTGGGGGTACACGGTGCAATACAAGGGGGGAAAAATATAAACGCCCACATCTAATACTGTGATGAAAATCTGTATGAACGTAGTATGTTTTCATCACCGTCATTACTGCTTTAGTAAATATATTCTATATTAGCACTGTTTAAAATGGTTAAATGTAATATGAAAGGGTTCAACTACAGAGAAACTGCTTCGTTTTAGTCTCTCCAGCTCTTTTTTTTCCGAGCAGCAGAAGGTGTTTCCAGCAAAAAGCAATAAAAGCAGGAAAAAGAGAGCACACCAGATCCAAACAGGTTGATGAGATGCTGCCAAGGAAAACGGAGAATCTATCACACTTTTATTTCTTTATTTTTAAACCCACTCCAATTGCTAAGCATCAACAGCGCTTAAATCTTCAGGTCAGACAACCCCCCCAACCCTGTCCACAAGACATCCTCAACTAAATGAACATGCTCAATAATTATCGATCGGCGCCCTCCAATGCAGGTGGGCACAGAAACCGCAATTAAATCCTGCTCTCGAAGGAGACGAGCAGACGAAAGCCTTTTTATGAACGCCGGCACGCATGCCCAAATTCTCACGTACACCCACGTGCGCAAGAAGTGCCTCTCTGTGGCAGACTCTTCCTCCGGAGAAATCAATCACAGCTCTATATCAACAGAATGAGATGCGAACAGTTAAACGCGTAACTCATCACGCTCGTCTCCCCCTCGAAATCACAATATGTTCTAGAAAGTGGGAAGAGGGACACGGGGTGAGAGCAAAACACGGCTTAATGAGCGACGACTTTCTCTCCCTTTCTTTGCTGTTGTCATCTGTGTTTGCAAACACTGCGAAACCAATGCCAGGCTTTTAGTAGGTTTGCAGCACAGAACGTCCTCTCTCTGCGCTTATACACACACACACACACACACACACACACACACACACACACACACACACACACACACACACACACACACACACACACACACACAGGTGGTCCTCCCGGAGTGGAACTAGTGCAGTGTGAAATAACGTGGGTGATTAAAATTTGTGTGTGACGCCAGGCGGGACCGCATTCCATTTAACGTTCCAGTTCAAAACATCTAAATGATAATTTACCGTGCTTGCCTTGCGCGTTCACCCTCGCGACATCTCTTTCCCGTAACCTTGCATTTCTTCTTTGCCGCTTGTGCTTTTAGATGCACTTTAGCAGGTGTAGAAAAAGACGGAACCCACAGAAGCCCGAGCCGCTTACACGCACGGAGCTGTTGGCTCTGGTTTCACTTACAAATGATAAATTAATATGTAGACCGCGGCGGCGTGTTTCTGTGTGTCTGCATCTGCAGCTGATTCCACTCCAGCCGAGGTCCTCCTTATTAAAAAGCAGAGGGAAGCTCTCCAAGTTGGATGATTGTAATTACCATCTACTTGCACGCAGGGCAGAGCAGAAATTGGCTGGGGGTAATTCAAATTCAAATTTTATTTGTCACATACACAGTCATACACAGTACGATATGCAGTGAAATGCTTACACAACTGCTCGTGACCTAAAGAAAAAAAAAGGCTATGAATAAGATGGGAAATAAATATGAAAATTAAAAAGGGTAAATTTAACTAGGAAGGAATAAAATAAAATATAAAAATTAAAGTTGAAAATAAAATAACTGTACAACAAAATACACAAATACACAGTATAGAAATATATAAGAATGTATGAAGAAATATAATAATAATAATAATAATAATAATAATAATAATAATAATATGTAGAACTTATTTGTCACAGGAGAGGATTACCAGACAATCTCTGTTTGTAGCCAATTAGAAGCGTCTGACATTATCTGTGTGGAGGATGGCCAGTAATCAATGCTGCTGTAATCAGGCTGGAGAAGTGAATCAGATGGCTCTGTTGAAGATAACAGCTTTGTGCTGCAGCAAGTTTGCACCACTGGATGATTGCACATTGGCATCATATTCATGTCTTTCTATGGTCATCTTTTAAGTTTCACCTTTTCACGTGTTTTAGCGTTCGCACACGTGTCCTTACATCAGTGTGAACAGTGTCCCTTTCAGTTCTACTCAAGCAGGTTTTAATTCTGCCCACAAAGAGATGAATGTGAAGTCAAATCTGCAACAATCTCTCCCAGACACTTAGCGATCCATGTGAAAACTAAAGAGCCTCTGTGCCTTTGTTTAGCCAAGGACAGGTACTTTTCGACCATACCTTTCCAGCGCACTGATTAGAGACGTGTATTTCTGTGTGATATTCTGTAGAATGTTGTTTTTCTTCTGTATGAGGGGAAAGAAAAGAAGTGAAGTCGTTCATTCAGAAACCAACCAATCATCTCACAGAATTTAGTACATGTCTTTTTAGCTTCAATGTATTTTGCACAAAGGTTTCTAAGCCTGGAATTTTCCACCTGCTTCCTGTCATTTATAACTTTACCCGCCTCTTCTTCATTGCCGTTTTTTCCCTGTATTTCTTCCCACTTCCCGTGCTCCTGTCCACTTCCTTCTCACGATTTCCTTCTCATGTGCCTTTCATCTCTCTACCCCCCTCCCCGCATTCATACATCCACCTGTGCCCATGGGGGTCTTGCTCTGTTCTTATCCGATGGGTGGAAATGTCAGCATTGTGAGGGGGACAGAGGTGAGAACAGCCAGACAGCCTGTGAAGCTGTTGAGCTGCTCTGGCCTCGGAGACTGACTGACGGGCCGATTACAATGGCGTGGCAAAAGGTCTCTCCTGGCTTTGCCTCAAATGGCTCAATACACGGCTTCCTGCAAGTCAAGATTTACTTACTTCCTTTGTCTCATTATCTTTTTTTTTTCTTTACAGAACTTCCCCCAGGATGGGAGAAAATAGATGATCCAGTGTATGGAGTCTACTATGTTGAGTAAGTGCACAGGCTGACGTCGCAGAAAAATCTAGAAATAGCTCCCAGCTTCTTCTTCGTGTGCATAAATAGAAGTACATCCACACATTTCTTTTTTTTCTTTCAAGCAACAAAAACTCTTAACCTCACTGCTAATGGAAGACATCAGCCAGATTCTTGCTTCAGCTATTTCAGTCCTTTTGTGTCCTGGAAAATGTAGGCCATTGTTTGTGTCATTAACATTCGGAAAAAAACGAACAAAAATATGCAGCGAGCGTGTTTGTGCGAACACATATGTGCGTATCTCATATTGTGTGAAGCCCCTGGGCCTCAGCATTAATACAAATATGTTTCATGCAGGTTTTTTTTAGTTTGTTTTTTTATGTTGTTCAAAGCAACACCTGTGGGCCCAAGGCTGTGGCATTTCTTTTCCCCCTCTCTCTCTCTTTGTTTCTGCAATATTTTTTCTAATATACATTATTCACAGTTTCCTTCATTTGCTGTATAATGTGGCGCTTTCAGGTTCCATTTTTCAGTGCTAGTTAGGTTAGTAGGAAACCTCCCAGGCTGTAATGTGAAAGATGTTTGTGGTTTCAGCGAAATTAAGCCATCAGCACAAAAGGATTTATTTGATGTGATTTGTAGGCACGGCTGTGTCATGTGCAAAGTGTAAGCGTGGGTGTGTGTGCATTGTGCCACCATGTATTAACCAAAGCTTATCGCCATGTTTCTCCACTCCCCACCCCAATCCCCTCGACCTTTGTTGACCCTCTCCCGCTCTGCTGTTACCTTATCCTCTTTTCCGTGTCCCTGCTGTGCTCTACTCTCCTGCTGATCTTTACCCCCCCCTTACATCTTGTTCTGTATTCTTATGTTCTTTTCATCCACTCCGTCCACTGTCCCAAAGTCATATCAACAGGAAGACCCAGTATGAAAATCCGGTGCTAGAGGCTAAGAAGCGCAGGCAGCTGGAACAGCAGCAGCCTCAGCAGCCTCAGCCCCAGAGCCAGCAGCCACCTGAAGGTGAGCGCTACATCCGAGGTTCGTTCACAAGCCCCCACCAGGGGCGTCATTTTCTTTCTTTCTTATTCATGTGTATAAATGAGTTGCGTGTATGCTCTGTGTGTCTGTCTGTGTGAGTATGAGCGAGTGTGACTTTATCTGCCAATGCCTATTACTGCTACAGTTTTCTTTTTGCTGCCAGCTCCTGCCTTATGATTTGCTAAGTGCCCTCCCATAAAGGCATAACTATTATTTGCGGCTGCACCACGCAGCCTTTTTGAAGTTAATTTCAGTTTTCTGTGCTACCTTTTGATTCTCGTTTGCTTGTTATAAATTGGACGAAGGTAACGACAGGTAAGTTTGGCTCCCACCTGCCTGCTTAAGAGCTGGAGTGGAGACCCTTAATTTTGTGTTACTTAATAAAATGCTGCCAGTTGTAACACTACTAAGAACTCTTCCCAAACACTTCTTCTGAGACAGTTGCCCAAAACCAAGCAAAGGGTAGCTCAGTGATGCTCTTCCCCTCCTTTCTTTGCATATTCACAGGACACCCTACAGTGAAATTAATTGCAAATGCAGGTCAACTCAAGAGGGAATTCTCCTATTGCACTCCACATTCTGCTCATTCAGCATAAAACATTAGATTCACCTGCTGATTTTTTTTTCCCCCTAATTGAAGGTTGAATCTCTCTGTAAAAGAAAAAAAAGAAAAAAAAAATCAATCAGTTTTTTTAACACGTGTTTACTTCATCTATCTGTTATGAATAATATGACAAACTGCAGTCTAGCAAGGTGATTAATCAAAGGTGGTAGGCAGTCAAGAAAAAGGGAATCAGTTGTTCTGGTTTCCCACACCACCAGTTTTATTGAGAAGAGAGATGCGAAACCATATTAATGCTTGTGTTCATACTGAGCTCAGTAGTGAAACATGAATCTGTAGTGGGTAGAAGGCTTCACATCAATCTTTCATCCACTGTAATTAACACGCTGCACAGTAGTTCTGTCGGCTTCATCGGAGCTGCATTTGCTTTGTTGCAAGCACACAGCACAGCAGGACGTGTTGTCTTAGCCTCAGTTTCGTTTAAGTAGGACAACTTTGCACCTGTCTAGACTCCATCTCGAGAATATGTGCCTCTCGCTGTTGCAGAATGGATCGAAGACTCGACGATGGCAGGGGCTCCGTTGGCTAGCTATGCTGCCAACCACCAGGAGACCTACAGGGACCCTCAGACAGGGCCCGCAGTGCCCAACGCGATGGGACAAAAACGTAAGTTGTCATCCTCAGAGAGCTAAAGCCTGCAACCAAGCGAAATGAGGATTATGCATAACTTTTTTGTTTCCAGGCGGCGTTACCCAGAGCGACTTATTATAAGTTAAACAAAATTCATCTTTTACAGCTTAGTTTGTTTTCCTGTGCCAGCGCCTCAGGCCCTGTTTGAGTTGTCGTGATGGAGGACCAGAACTGAACTGACACTGTAAAGCTGCTCTCTGTATAAATCACATCATGCATTTTTTATAAGTCAAATTGAACTCGCGTGACACGTGCACTAAACAAAATTGCGTCCAGTCTGCATATTTTTATGAAGACACGCTCTGCCGAGTGCCCTTCCATAAATGTCCCTCTGCCTGTGTTTATCGTGGCAACGTGTTGATTCTCAGGAAACCTCTGCTGTGTTGTTCCACATAATGGCCTGATTTCACCCATCATTTAGTAACACACACACACACACAAATAGAGAGTCTCGCCGTTACAGTGGGTTTCCTTCTCCTGGTTGCCAGTTCCTTTTATACCGGCCTCCCACTAGCAGCTTGTCTAATTAGCACAGCCATGGCAGAGAATTAACTGCCTCACCCTGTCTCTCCCTCTTACTCTCTCTTGCTGCTTTGTCGGCAGCCTTTTCCTTCTCCCTCATCGATCTCTTTATTTTATAGCGCACATTTGCCGTCTCGCTGCCTTTTGTCTGGTCCCACCCAGCTTTCTGCTTTGGTTTAGCTGCTTGGTGCTGTCCATCTTTTTGTCTTACCCCTCTCTCCACACCCCCAGTCTCAAACTCCTGCTAGCTCGACTGTGCCGGCACTCCATATTACTCCATAGAAAGACATGACTTTTGAAATCTTTTAATCTAACACACTTGCTTTTTATGTTCCTCCCGCTTCCTGGTCTGTTCTTACGTCTCTAGATCCCTGGTGGATAAAGCCACCCATATCAGCACACAGTTTAGTTACATTTTCCCTAGTCTAGGGGAAAAAAATCCAATTCAAAAGGCACTGAGCATGAAAACACACATGCATGTAGACAATAAAACACAAGGGCACAGACCGACTCCAAGGGTAATGCATTTTTCATTGAATGCGTAAGCTGTAGCGCTGCCATAACCTAATGTGGTGCTGCAGGTCACCACACAGATGTTCCTTTAGTCTTCATCATCCTCTCTCTTCTTATTTTCTTTTCTGCCAACATCGGATACACAAATGATTGAGGAGAAGTATTGTGCGTTTGGCATGCATCGTGTCCTTTAATAGAGAAGCGGATCTCAGCCTGTGTATTCATCTGTTTGTTTTTCATTCCTAGTAGAAAAGATAAACTTTATCCTTAATGCCGTATAATTAGATAGCAAAGTCAAGAAAAAGAGAATCGAGTTTAGATGTCGTTGTCGTCGTTTGAGCAGTTGTTCTTTCACAAGATCACTGTCAAATTTTTTTCATATAGATGTGTCTCAGTTAAACCCTCACAACCAGTGTGGAGTGATACAGATGTCTTCTCAGATGAGATTTCAGCAGCCGATTGAAACAAGCCGGAGACATCGCTTATGCGAACACGATGGTCATGTGACCTTCATCTGAAGCAATGTCATTGCTATTCAGGCTACAGATATCTGGTGCGCCTGTTGTGTCTTCAAATGCCAAACCGCCAGTGAAAGCAAACAGCAGCCTTCATATTAGACATTCAAAGAGCTGAAGTGGTGTCATACTATTTTGAAATAAGTTCCTGTCTAAACTGTTTTTGTCCCATCACATCATCACTTTGTAAATTAAAATTATAAGTAATAAATGATCATTATTATCAAAAAGTTAATACGGACTGATTCCAGTGGCGACAACAGTAGATGAGTTCAGATTTAAAAGCTTTGCATGTCTATACTCGGGCTTCTTATTTCCGGTCTTGCTCAATGTTTCACTGAGTTGCATGTGTAATGTAGTTGCCAAATGGGATCAGTTAAGCCTTCAGTTTGACTTGATGCTTATGATTCTGTTCATTCCCTTTAACCTAATTAATCATTTTATTGTAATAGGTCTGTTTTGACCTGTTTGCACCATGTGAGCAATCGTCAAGCAGTGACAGTTGTCCTTGCCTGTACAAGACAAACACCAATCAGAAGATTTGTTGTGCATTTAATGATACCTGGTGCGATGGTTGTGCAGAGATGGTTTGACACAAGCGAGCAAAGGCTCTTCACTGTAGCAATAATTCTTTACCTGAGGAGGTTTAGTAGCTCCAGGGCTTTGCAAACTGAATCCAACTACTGCTTAAGCCAGTTCTTGAGTATCTGCTGTGGCATCCAGTGTGGTGAAAGCTGAGCTATCTGTGTCTGTGTTTTTAGGAGGGAAGCCTTTCTTTACCAGGAACCGATCTGAGCTGAAGGGGACATTCATAAATACCAAACTGAAGAAGAGTCGTAGGGGGTTTGGTTTTACTGTTGTGGGAGGGGATGAGCCAGATGAGTTCCTGCAGATAAAGAGCCTAGTCCTAGATGGCCCTGCCGCCCTTGATGGCAAGATGGAGACTGGTAAGTATCCTGTATTTATTAACAAAGGGTAGCTGCATCAGGTGACCCTGAATTGGATACGCATGGATGGATGGATGGATGGATGGATGGATGTTCTACTTGACAAAAATAAATGGACTTCATTCTTTCTCACCCCTTTAAGGTGATGTGATTGTGAGTGTTAACGACACCTGTGTGCTCGGCTACACCCATGCTCAAGTTGTGAAGATCTTCCAATCGATTCCAATTGGTTCCATGGTCAACTTGGAGTTGTGCCGTGGCTATCCGTTGCCTTTTGACCCCGACGACCCAAACACCAGCCTGGTTACCTCAGTGGCTATCCTCGACAACAAGGAGCCCATCATCGTTAACGGCCAGGAGACCTCTAACAGCTACGATTCGCCGTCCAGCCACGGCAGTCAGAACAACAACAATGGTCCAACCAACAGCGGGGTCCCCGTCAACGGCCTCCCCCGACCCCACAGCCCCTCCACAGAGGTGGCTTCTGATACCTCTTCCCAGCATGGCTACCCTAGTGATGTAGTCACCCTGGCCTCATCCATCGCAACGCAGCCAGAGCTCATCACCGTACACATGGAGAAAGGAGACAAGGGCTTCGGATTCACCATTGCTGACAGTCCCGGGGGTGGGGGGCAAAGAGTGAAACAGATCGTGGACTACCCACGCTGCCGCGGTCTCAGGGAGGGCGACATCATCGTGGAGGTGAACAAGAGAAATGTGCAGAGCATGTCCCACAACCAGGTGGTTGACCTGCTCAGCAAGTGTCCCAAAGGCAGTGAGGTCACCATGCTGGTGCAAAGAGGTGAGTGAAGGCTAATTTCTCTTTGCGTTCACTCGCCGTGTCGGTAAATTTGTCACTCGTCTAGTAAATTGTGACAGCAGATGGAGATGAGGAAGGTGTTGGGAGCAGGTGTCAAGTAGAAATGCAGCAGTTTCTGAGTTATGTGCCCATATGTTGAAGCAGCGCAAAACAAAACAAACCTTTCGCATGCATCTGCTTGATGCTGTTGACAAAAAAAAAATAATAGGCTTCTGCCTTACAGGCTGTTTCCGCTCACCGAGCTCTTTTATTGACACACATTTATTTATTCATGCAAATAGAGGGTGGAAGCATACAAGAGATTGCAAAGGAGGAAAGATAGAAGGATAATTACGGTAAGGAAGGAGCCGCAGAGGAAGTTGAAATAACATTTGAGGATGTGGTGTAGTGTAGTGTGAAGAGAGAGCGAGGTGTTTACAGTTATCGGCTCTGACAAGCCAGTTATAGCTGCTTTCCTGAAATGGAAGACAGGCGGAAGTGGAGAAAGAAGACTAAAAGGTTAGATGGGAGAAGTATGGAAAGAGGGATAAACAGAGGAGAGAAATTCAGGTTTAGTTGGTGTTTTGAGGTCAGAGTATGAATATTCTCGCCCCTTTTCAAAAAGAAAAACTCAGTTTTTCTCTCTCTGTCTCTGCTCATGTTCATTTGCAGTCTGCTCTGTTTCTGTTTGCTGTGTTTGCTGGAATTTTGGGGTTTTAGTGTAGTCCCATGTTCAAGCTCATCACTTTGAAGATGCCACTAATTGTGCCGGCATGCCTTTTATCCACCCACCTGGCTCTCCGCCTCGATATAAGCCCGCGACATTTTGCCCTTAACGTAAAAAAAATTCGGTGCTAGCCGGTCAACGTTAGTGCTGTGAAAATGGTGCAGCCGCGTGTAAATGCCTGTAATTCGCTGTGCGCCACTCAGCCTTTGTCATGGCTTCTGATTGAAAATCACGGTAGCACAGGAGCACTAAATGGAAACAAAGCAACTGTGAATAGGATAAAACTTGAAATGATTGAATTTCGGTATTTTCCCTCCAATCCCCCCTCGCGCAGACCTCCGCCGCTCTAAACGCCCCGTGTGATACAAGTAATTGGACCATTTTCTCTGGCAGACTCTCCTTTTGCTTGCTTTAGGGCTTATTAATTCTAGTTACTAAAAGGTTTTGTGTGTGTCTGTGTACACGCATGCAGTTTATCTCCGTCATAAGGTTAAGTGCTCAGAACTGCCAAGGGAAATTGGTCAGATGAATGGCAGGCAGCTCGCACTGTAATCTCGCATGGAATCTTTTTTCTTTTTCTCTTTCTGAAGTTGTATCTCAATCTTTTTCTGCCACAGTCTGTTTGTCTGACTTCTCAACAAATGGCTAAACTTTCCAAAAACTGCACTGACCAAACGGCTTCTCTACCCTCCTCTCTGGCTTGTGTACACAAGCGCATAAAGCGATTCGGCCTCATCTCATCTCAGGCAGGAGCTTAATGGGCTGTCAAGGAAACAGACGTCAGTTTAATTGGGCTTCTGTAAATGCATTGGCTGGCTGTGATCGATACAGACAGACTATGACAGTAGAATGATACTGGAGGAAACACAAGGATGGTATGGATAAAGTATGAGGAGCATTTTAAACGAACCAACATTACTGAGTGCGCTTTATGGTGGCTTTTATTGCACTAGAGTTTTTACAAAAGGGTGGATACAAAAGCAGGAAACTAACACATTTCCTTCAGATTATTATTAGAAAGTGATCTGCTGACTTGATGGCTCCAACATCAGATATCTAACTTTTAAAGTAGAAATAGGACAGCAAAGGTACAAATTAGATTAGTTCTTCACCTTCTTCGTCTAAACTTTTTTCAAATTAAATCAGTCTTTGTGACTTTGGACTGCATTTTATGTTGATTTTCATGTTTCTGTTCCTAAAAGCAAGACATCAGAAATTCTCATGACAATACTCCAGTCATGTTGACATTAGTACTGAGAAATCTCATGTCTTTCCAACAATTGAATTCTGAGAGCTGTGAAGCTTTGAAGTCTAAGCAAGAATAAAAGTTATCAAAAAAAAAAAAAAAAAGAAGGAAAGAAAATGTAAGTTTAAGTTTCCTGGAATTAAAGCAGACATCCTCTGATGTCTGCTTTTTTTCTGGCCGTGAATCTGAAATCAATATATAATGAGTTTTCATTTAAACAGACAGCAGTCTGCAGAATAAACTCACAAAGACAACTAAAAATACCCGGTGCACAGCAGTGGTTCTCTCCTGGGTGCTAGCTAGTCAAGAATAAACCACATGAAACCCAAAAACTAAATCCCAGCTCTTTTAGGGGATACTGGTATGTGAGCATGATGTAGCGCCAAACTAGTATCGTGATGTGAGGTGTAACTTGCTTTTGATCATTTTTTTAAATTTTATCAAAGCAAATTCTGACCTTTGCAATACTGGAAGACACAGATTATTGATGTTTATTGTCTTGATAAATAACTTAAGCAATGACACTTTGAAGTTAACAAAATAGTTGACAATTCATTTTCCCCTAATTAATTCTCCGCTGATTCGCTGAATATTTGCTTTACCACCATTTTTGATCACATCTCCAATGTGTTCTCACTGGACAAATAATTTTTTCCTATGGCCTTTTTGTGGCAGGATAGATGAGTAGACTTTGTTTAGATCTTATGGCTGACTAAATCAGTTTAAGAGAATGAGCGAATACCTGGGTCCCTTTTTCTCCATCAAAGCTTAATGATATACACTGTGTCCCACTGTGTATCCCTTCCTCCCACACGTTTCCCATCCTTTAGAGTCTTTAAGCATGTTTAGGCTGCACATTTTGTGTGTGTGTGTGTGTGTGTGTGTTTGTGTGTGTGCTGCTGTTCATCATTCGCTTGTCATGTGTATTTCTTTTTTTTTTTTTCTTTTTTTACATTTACACTCTGGGGAGCACATCATCTAAGGCTCTAGTCATGGTGCCTTAATTACTGTCCTGCTCACACTCTCTTCACTGCTGTCTCAATCAGGATCACTCCACCAGTAGCAGCAAAGCACACTGGCCTCTAATTGGGGTCCTGATGTCAGCTTTGCTTATAATACACATACGTCTTTTCTTTGCTTCCCTCTCTCTCTCTCTGTGTCTCTCTCCTTCCAACCAAACGCTGCTTGCTTACAGGCATTCACTCAGCCAGTCTCATGAACAAGAACAGTCATGCATCCAATTATAGATTAAAGGCAGAAAGACTCTGGTTCAGCCTTAATTGGTGGAAATCCACCTCTCCTCCGCCCCTCCATCCCTCCTTTTCCGTTTCTGTTCCCCCACTGCCAGGATGGAGATTCACACCTGCTCGCCCACGTAAAGATGGGAGCCAATCCCTGAGGACTAGCGCGCGAAGAAGCGAACTCGTTAAAGCCGCTGCGTGCAACAGTATGCCCCCCCCCTCTCACTTGCCTCTCTCCCTCATTTAATAGATTTGGAGGAAGAGCCATGCAACGGGTCAGCCTGGAGACACTTTAACAGTGCTTCGTAGGTTAAATAGTGGGTTTTAGACACTTGACACTCTGTCATGTACTTCCTATAAGCGCGCAGGAATGATTTATTACCTCAGTCAGGTTTCGTAATCCATTGTGCTTTCATTTGTCTAATTACACTCCTGTAATGGGCTCATTTTCTCCTGCCTGTCTTCTCCTGCCCCCACTGATGCACCAGCATAATTCATTTTGCATAGATGCTAATTTCCGTTACCCCACTCTCTTTTGTCCATAAGAGTGCATACACCTGTTGTATAGCTGTTTGTCAGTGAAAACTAGCTTCGGTGCAGTTTTTCTGAAACATAGCTTCCTAGCAGCTCCAGCAGCTTGTGTCATTAGTCAGCTCAGGAAAAAAAAAATTACGTCTATTTGTCTCAGCATGGATGCAGAGTTGCATTATTTTCTTTCATTTTTTTACCTGTTTGAAAATCCAGGCAGGAATGCACGGTAATGCATGCTGGGCTAGCAGCAAACTGGTCATACCAATGTACATGAAGGGGGAAGAATACGCACCTCTGGATGACAAATTAAAGGAAAAATCAACTTACATTAAGGGCCTGATTCACTAAGCAGGGCAAATGGGAGCAATGGGAGTGGAAAGTCCTCCGGGTAATCTATTAACACAGTGTAAATTTATAAACACAGGCGCAGCCACTTCAGCTCAATAATAACCTAATGTAGTTTACTAATGGCAGCGCAAATGAGCATAGGGTTGCAAACAAGCAGGCCCGATGAGTGTGTGAGTAATCGACTAACAGCACAGACACAGCTTGGTACTTGTAATCTGACAACATAATGTAAGCGTAGGTTTTACCCACATTTCGCTCAGGAAGCAGCTTGGCAGCACGGGCCAGGGGGAGGCGGAAGAATGGTGGAAAAACCGGAGGTGTTAATAGAGGAACGACTTCGGAAAACAATACTTTAAACTGGCTCATAAAAAGGGAGTTCTCAACACCACTGTGGTCAAGGCGAATGCTAAAGTGACTGTATGAACAGTGGAGAAGCCCAGATACAAGGGACAGTTTTGGAAATGTGGAAATCTGTTATACTAATTACAATGAAATAATGAAAATGGTCATTTGAATGTCGTTAAGCTGACAGTTCCATGTATTTCTTGGTAGTTTTTTTTCTTTGAGAGGGATTATTAAAGCTCTGCTTGATGTCCTAGAAATAATAAGGAGGACAAAAATATTATAAGGTTAATAATAAAGGTTTGGATACAGTGGCTTTTGTGACGTTTTTGATTCGGAAGCTTCAACAAATTAAAAATTTCTTCCAACAAATTAAAAACAACATGCCTTGGCTGTTGATATGTTCTGATGGCGCTTTCCTCTGGTATTCCAATTAAATTAACATTAGAGGAGAAAATTCTCTCCCTTCTGCTCTGCGTGCTCTTGTCTCAGTGCCGCCTCCTCCCAGCATCCACAGCAGTTTATGTCCAGAATAAAATAGGTTATTGAATTTCTTATTTTTAAATCATTAAATAACCACGAATACAGTGTATCAATCAATTCCCTCATTTGGTGTTTTGATGGTGGTGGACAATGCTGTGCAACACGTGTTAAGTCACTCAATGGTATTTAATTGAATTGAGATCAGGTGACTGTAAAAGGTATATCATGTGATTACCAGCATTTACATCATAGTCTGCAAACTATTCAGTAACCTCCTCAAGCTCTATGGATGAGGACATTGTCATGCTGAAAGACACCACTTAAACCACTGTGGAAAGGTTTAATTATAGGATAAATCTAATCAGTGAAAACAACTTTGTATTGATTTGCTGCGACCATTTCCTCTAAGGGGACAAAAGGCCTAAAAACAAGCCAGCAAAAAACCCGTAAAGCATAACAGAGCCCATGGAGTCCCTTACCGTAGGGGCAAGGCTTTAGGCTTTTCCTTTAATTAACTGGAGCCGCAGTGGATGAGGGGAGAAGGGGAAAAAAATGGTGGCAGGAACGATGTCAGAGGATCAGAGAGATGATGAAAGAGCAGTGTAGAAACCCCCATGATGCTCTGCTCTCTGTCTTTTCCTCTCTTTCCCTCTACTTCATGACTCATCAATCATCAGTGACACAACAGTCCCTGCTTGGCAATCAGGCCTCTTGCGTCTCTGCTCTCAAAGTGAGATATGGACCCTTTCTCTCCGTAGCAAGCAACGGGTTACAGGAGTGAAACAGCCAAGAGGTTTAAATTATTTAATGTGTCAAAAGTATTTGATGAACCCCCCGCTGCCTGTAAAGTTACTTTCTTTTATTTCCTTTGAATAAATGAGGGGCCCAAAGACGTGTCCAAGACTTTAGATTAACTGCATGGCTCCTTGGAAAACTCTATTAGCATTCACTTACAAATCATCCTAGAAACAGCATTCACAAGTCCACTAGAGTTCACTTGGGACCGAGTGATGTAAATTTCCTCATCTGAAAGTGAGCACAAGGGTCAGTGAAAACATCCGCGTGCCTGCCAACCAGGTAACGGACGTCAGAGAAGTTACAGGAGTGACTACTCGGGATGTGGTGTCTCCAGCATGTCCGGGTCCACAAAAGACTGTAATCGATGCCTTGGTGTTATAGCAAGAGGGCAAAATCCCCTTATTTATCTCTATGCAGCATGCAGGAGACTTCATGTACCCTTAAAGACAATCACAGTTTAAATACAAGTTTCCCTATGTGTTTTCCATCAGCATGCAAGGAACGTAAGGAGGGTAACCTTAGGATTAAGGAAGGTATGAAGGTAAAAACACCAAGTGGGCCGTTGTCACAGTAGATGGCTCTTATTGGCGTAATGGTGGGCAAGTGCACTGATGGCTTGTAAGTGCCTCCTGTCAAAAAGCACTCCACGGATCTGTTTTCTTTAAGGGCGCACACTGATAGACGGGAACACAATTATGTGAAATTGCATAACCCACATAAACAAACTCAGAGTTACCGGCACGCACATTCATAAGACTCGTTTAGTGTCTCCAGTCTTCTACACAGCCATTAGAAAGAGATAAACGCTGATGATGGCTCCCTGCACAGACTAAAGCAGGAAATCAATTCACTGTATGGGCAGGAAGTGTTGTATTTTTGCCCACTTCGCATTAAAAATTCTGCTGACTGAACGTTCCAGTGGCACCATAACGAACAGCATTGCAGTTCAGAAAAGCAATGATCGCGGGAGCAGCCTGCCCACCGGGTGCCCACGATTCACCTCTGCTCGTTTTTTTGGCGCGCTAGGGGCTCGAGTTGGTGAATCATTGCTTGTTGCACGGCGGGGACGAAGTGAGTCTTTCTCGCTCCCCGAGCCCATACCAATCTCCCATGTCTTCACACCTCTGTAGCCACTGGGCGAGTCGTAAATCTCCAACATTGCACCATCTTTTTGTTTCCATGACAATGCTCCGCAGATAATTTGCGCTGGGGTCTCCCCTGGGCGGATGTGTGCATTTGTGGGAGGAGGGGATTTCACCCCAGATTTAAAGTTCTAGAAGAGAAACACTCCCCAGTTCACCATTTTTAATTTAAAGAGGGGAAAAAAGGACAGTTTCTTTCCCCATAAGGAAACCTGTTACCTTCCACTGCGTTTTCTTTTTCTTTTTTTTACCTGTTCAACCTGGTCATCTTTGCTATTTAGCCACACTGGCACTTGTAATTTCTCTATTTACACACAGGCACACATAGAAGGATCCTCAGTAACGCTGCACTTAGCGTGACTGTCACACTCAGGATGCCGATGGACACGGCTGATATGAGCTTTTCACTCCTTCACTGTACAGCAGAAAGCAGCTCACCACAACAAGCGTTGCTTAGAGACCATCTGTCAGTTCCCCACGGTCACCAGGCACTGTCGCCACGGTGACAGATGGACCTGCCTGTTGGAAGCCATCACTCCTCGCCGAGACCTAGTAGCACATACACACAGACACGCACCGTGGACAGACAACATAATCTGCTTAGTAATGGCTTCCGTTTAGTAACTGCTGGGTTGCCAGGTTGGTGCAACAGTTCCTATCTGTTGCAGGGTAGTGTACAAGGTGTACTGCTTTTTGTCAGACTGTACCCACCTTTGGCAGCTTGTTTTGCTGATTTTTTTGCACACAGATTTTGACTTGGTGTGTCAGTGCTTCGATTTGTATGTATTGATCCTGTTAGTAACAGTTCTTACTTTAAACTGTGCTAGTTTTTGCCTAAAATTCTTTGTCGTGGTAAACTCAGAAAACCAAGTCATCTTCCCTCAACTTCAGGTGTTTTATTTCCTTTGGCAATCAAACAAAAGTATTACTTCAAGCTACTTAAATTAATCTGTCACAGTCATCAAAGATGCAGTAGAGTTCATTACTTTCCTATCTTTGAAATTCACGCCGCTCTGTTTATCTCTTCAATCATAAAAAAGAAAAATCCTAGTAGTTGGATTATTGGCTCTTACGAAAGAGTCTCGTGCCACTCGTGTTTAAGATTTGGTAAGCAGAGTAAAATGAGCAAAAGGGCCCACAGTGGTTCTGGTCCATTATTTGAGAGCTGGAGACGCTGAGGATTTAGCTGAGCTCTCTCACTCAGGCTGTCAGTCTGCCAGCCAGGCAAAATTGCCCACCTGTCTAAAAATGCTCTTTCCCTCCTCGTGTGTGTAATTAGGACCGGAGGTTGGCCCAAACATCCACAATCCCTTTTGATCTGAGAGACGCCCACAGATGTAAAGCTAACCTTTGCACAGTTGTGTTTTCCCTGTTTTTATTTGCTTTATGATTGAAACCGACATTTATTTCAATAATTGATTTATCTCAGTTTTTCCTATCTGATGTAGTTTCTCCAAAAAGTTGGAATATTAAACAAAAGCATAAACTCTAAATGGAATTCATGCACTTGCAGATTTCAGTCTATTAAACTGGAATTTGATGTTTAAGTGAGTTTTGAGACGAAGGCAACAAAAGACTGAGGAAGTTGTGGCACACTTGTCAAAACACCTAGTAGAGTATCTTTCAACTAATTAGAGTACAGCATCATTAAAAGACTAGAAGTATCGCTATGCAGCTTGCAAGCACAAAAATGAACGCCTGTCATGTTCTCGTTGTTTAAATAACAAACATATTCAGTTTGTCTTTCAATTTTTAAAGCTGTTAATCAAAAAAAGCAAGCAAAAAACATGTGCTGCACATTATGAAATTCTGAATTTTGTGTGGCTGCAGAGCCGCTAAGAGGCACTGAGAGGGAGCAGCGGCAGATCAATTGCAGTGGACAGATGAAGGATAGTAAAACACTGTCCTGAGTCCTTGACTGACAGCCTCCTCGGTGCAAAGAGAATACCTTGGGATTCAGCGGGATTATGTCTAGTATGCATCCTTTTTTTTTTTTTTTTATCAGATTGTTTCGTACTTCTGAATGAACGATTCCTATCGATTTGAAAAGGGGAGTAGCGGGGAAAGAAGGGAGAACTGCAGACGCAACACAGCTGGAGCTGTCAGTTGTGAATGAACCCAGATGTCTGAGAGATAAAGAAGACAAGAGCGTGTGTGTGTGTGTGTGTGTGTAAGATGTTATCCTCTCAGCTTCCCTAAAGGATTGACACACAGTAGTGGCCCATTTTCGCAGATGAAGCACAGCCTACTCTTGTGCGTGCTTTAACACATCTTTTGTATGTCAGAGGAGCGTGTGTTTGGCCAGCACTCCACTCGCTGCTGAACTGTAACGTTGTAGAGGGAAATAAAACCACACTTCTTGTATTTTCTTTCTTTCGCGCACTCCTCCACGCGTTCTCATATCCGTGACTTCACGCTGCCGCTTTTTTCACGCAGAGCCGAGGGAGGGAGCGATGTGTTTAAGGAGCGCATTTACCTGGTCGGAGCTGAGCTGTGTTGGTATTTCAGTAATCTGTCAGTCTTTTCCGTCTGTGCGCGCGCTTTGTCGGGTACAACGATCTTGCTGCAAACGATATTTTCTGGTCACTGCTCACTTGGGCAGAAGCAGCGTGGCTGTCATACTTTAAGCACACCTTGATTTGTGTCGGAAGCCTGCCTGTGAGAGTGCATGTGTAGCTGCATAGATGTTTACCAGCATGTGGGGGTGGGAGGGGAGGCTGGGATGGAGCGTACAGAAGAAGAAGAGGGAGGGAGGGAGGGTGATGATGCTGAGGGAAGAAAAGGGAGGGAGGACAGTGTGCAGTGAAGTAAGAGAGAGAGAGAGGGAGAGAGAGAGAGAGAAAGGAACAGGGACAGGAAAAAAAGGAAAAGGCAGCAGGGAAGGGAAAGACTGGGAGGACGCGCCAACTGCCTATAGATGTTGGAGCCTTTGACAGCGGAGCGCGGTGCTCAGCGGACACAGGAAGATGGTCTCAGTAAGAGGGGAACTGACGGTTGCCTATAATTTAATGTTCAATATCTTGGACTCCTTCTCCATGGGTAATGCTACGGCCAGGAACTCCAGAGCAAAGCTTGCTTTTCTCCTCTTTGACAATCTTCTTTTTATTCGCCGGCTTTAGGTGCTTTCCAGGATCCTGTCTTTCCCCTTAACTCTCACTCGTCCTCCCTCAAACACACGCTCACTTGTGCGCGCCTCCGTTGGGTAGCCAGGGTCTCGAGAGCGCTGGCTTAGCCCCCCGGCGCTGGCTGCGCTCTTCTGCCGCACCAGTCAAGCCAAAACGCTGGCCGCGGCAGCGATGCAGATAGATCGCGCTGCCTGCTCCCCACCTCCCCCACACCCCCCTCCTCCAAAACGTAAGCCACGGATGGGCGAGCGAATGAAA
The DNA here is from genome assembly GCF_051167445.1 of Perissodus microlepis. Taxonomy (NCBI): domain Eukaryota; kingdom Metazoa; phylum Chordata; class Actinopteri; order Cichliformes; family Cichlidae; genus Perissodus; species Perissodus microlepis. The sequence continues at coordinate 10,809,117 of NC_140465.1, forward strand.
TCAAGCAGGGAAAGAGAGGAAAGGAAAGAGAATGAGACGAGAGCTAGATTTGCTCTGTTGTGACAATGTTGGGGAGTCTGCGTTAATCTTTTTTCCCCCACCCATGCTTTTTTAAATTTCCCCTTTATTTTAATGTGAAATAAATGTTCTAACTCCTTTGGTAACATTTTTCTCTTTCTCTTTTTTTTTTCCTTCCGTTTCTCTGTCTGGCTTCACAGGAGTGGCACCTGCAAAGAAGAGCCCAAAACTGGTAAGTAGTTGTTTTAATCTTAATTTTTACATCCATCCACCTCTGTCCACCTCAGTCCTCTAACCACATGTGTGCATCTTTCTGAGGGATGTCTCAATATCATCATCTCTCCCTTTCCCACCTCATCTCTAACTCCCCTCTGTGCGCTGCAACTTGTGCTCATGTTGTGGGTCGGTTTGTGGACATGGGATACTGTACTGTGCGGGGGTGGATTCCTGTAGCTTCACATCAGCCCCCCCCCCCTTCTGACGGGGGATGGGACGAGGAGCTTTGATGCACCGCGTGAGCTGGGTTGCTAACACGCTGATGATCGCATCGCACTGGGTGCTAAGTTTGCAGTGTGAGCATTGATGTATGATCACAGCTGAGAGACCGCTCTATCCTGTAATGTCTTTATTAAAAGAAAGACTCCTGTAGACTTTGCAACTGAGGACGTGTTTGCCAATATTGTTTTTCAGGATGATTTTGACTCTCCATACAGAGATTACACTAGGAGGATATGCAGTGGTGCTTTTGAAATGATGGTGCTGTAGTATTGGAGCTGGGTAGTTAATGGTATTCTCATAGCCGTGCATAAGTGGTACAGTTCAAGCGTCAATCATGATGGTATTGGAGTGTATTAGTACGCACAGCATGGGTAAGCCCCCCCACTGTGTAGGCACCACTAAAGGTGCAGGATATTATACAGTTTTATAGAGAAGCGATGTTAAACATAAGGTGAGGGGGGCAGAAATGGCCTAGCAAAGACTCCAATCTAGCCCACTGGAAGGCTTTGGAAAATGTGACTGAAACTTTTAACTGTATTTTCATAAGTTTTACAGCTTAAAGACTTTCACCATTGCCATTCTCACTACACCAAAGCAGTTACGTAAGACATAAACCGTTAAATGTTAGTAAAAAAAATAAAAGAGGAGCTTTTCTATCTACTATAGAAATTTCTTTCTTTTTTTAAATATTTATCTATAACCAACTTTTAAAAAAATCTATGAATAACCAAAACTTTGTTTTATAAATACAGGACAGTCTGGGCAGTGAGCTACCAGAATGTTTTCAGTAATTTTACTTGGTGGCACTATTCAAAGGACCCTGTAGACTGTGTCTAACAGACCATGTATTTGCCAATTTTGTTTTGCAGGATGATTCTGAGGTGGAATCTTCATACACAGATAACAGTAGGAGGGTATGTGATATTGTTTAGTTGGTGGGAAGGTTTTTAGAAATGAGGTGTTATGATATTACTGGTGTTGGTTTGATAATCCTTAGCTGATAAAAGAGATGGTGGATAAGCTGCCAGTGATAATTATAGCATTACATAATGTTTAACATTAACATTGTGTTTAGGCGTACGAGGCTATTTATGTGTGACAAATCAAATCATGACTCTTATGTCACTACATAATGCAGTGCATAAAGACATGAGTCTGCAGGTGACAGAGCAGTACAGAGCTAAACTTTAAAATTCCTTTTGGGTGCCGTACCTTCAGGCTAGATGAGATGGGAACCATCCATCGTTTTATCAGCGTACAGTTCAAAAGTCTTTATTTCAGGTATTACCAGAAAGACCCTGTAGACGGTGTCTAACAAAACATGTTTGCCGATTTCATTTTGCAGGATGATTTTGAGCTGGATCCTCCATACGGAGTTAACACTAGGAGGGTATGTGATTTTTTTTTTTTTTTTTAAGATGGGGAGAAGGTTTGACTGAGCTAAACTGGTAAAACTTAAAATTCCTTTTGGGTGCTGTACCTTTGGGCTAAATAAGAGAGAAACCATCCATCTTGTTATCAGCACACAGTTCAAAAGCTTGCAATCATGATGGAGTGCATTAGTGCAGGAGTAATCCCCACGTCTTTCAAAGCACCAGTAATGCTGAAGAACAAAAACATATTTCAGAGCAACACATGACACAATCTTGATTTTTTATTTTATTTTAAGAAAGCCCTTGCTTATTTCAGCAAAATAATGCACGACATTCCTCACATATTATATGAGCAGGACTCTCGTTTTTTTTGTTTTGCAAGATGATTTTGAGCTGGATCAGCCTTACAGAAAATACACTAGTAGGGTATGTGATCATGTTTAGAACGTTCTGGTGTCCTTAGGAAATAGTAAAGGTTATGGATAAACTGCCAGTAGTGCTGGTGTTATTGCATGATACATTTCAGCTCTACGAGGCTGCTTAGGTGTGACACAACATGCTTTGGACCTTCTGAATGCTGGGTCCTTCTTGCTGAATATGAAATGAACCATTGATCTCAATATCAGTGCGCTGTTGAAAAGCCAGCACTCATTATGGTGCTATTACATACAGTATGGTTGATCCACACATCTGTGAGAGCAGCTCCAATGATACATTATATATGCAAGATCATGACTTCTAAAGAAAGCCTCTTGTTATTAAAGCAAGTTGATAGCATGCTACACTCTGTAAATGTTACATAACCATGGCTGTGTCATCAGAGACCAGGTGCTAAACTGACCTTTTTTTATAACTTTCATTTGAGGGTTTTATTAGAAGGACCCTGCAGAGTAATGTGTGTTTGCCAATTTTGCTTCGCAGGATGAATTTGAGCCAGATCCTCGATATAGAGAGATTATTAGGAGGGTATGTGATGCTGTTTACATGGCGTGAAGATTTTAAGGATTAAGCTCCCAATGATAACTGTGTTAATGCATAATGTTTTTACTGTATTTACTCTTTGGTTGTGTGATGATGTTGGCAGCTTAGCATGACACAGCTAATCTTTGAATTTTGGGGGGATATTGCATCCTTCAGGCTCAATAACAGAGAGGAACATTTATCTCACTACAAGAACACAATTTAACAGTCAGTGTTCATGATTGTATTGTACACAAAAATTATGATTTTTCTTGTGAAGCAACCAATGCCAAACCCAGATAATGCGCTTTAAAAGACAGCCTTGCTTATTTCAGCAAGTTATTGCCAAACCACATTCTGCATGTATTTTGGAGCTTTTTTGTATTCATGTTTTTAAAAAATTGTTTTCCAGGATAATTTTGCAATGGCTCCTCCAAACAGAGATTATAGAAGAAGGGTACGTGATGTCATTTAAAGTTTTTGAGAGTGAGGTGTAATCATACTGGTGCTGGGCAGATGATAGAGATGGTATTCTTATAATGTTAATACAAAGTGATCATATTTTAATGCATTCAGGCTTAAATTGTCTCACACAGAAAGATATAATGTGTGACTCAACAAACTACTTATGACTATTAATGCTGTGCTACATAAATGTACATATTACATGAGCATGGAGCCAGAGCATGGAGCTCGGGTGCTACACTGGCCTTGTTGCAGTTTAGAAGTGTCATTCAGGCATTATTAGACTGGACATGTTTGCCAATTTCTTTTGCAGGATGATTTTGAGGTTGCATCTTCATACGCAGATAGCACTAGGAGGGTATGTGTTATTGTTTAGATGGGGTGACGGTTTTAGGAATGAGCCGTCATTGGTGGTGGTTCTATAATTCTTAGCTCACAAGAGAAGTGATGGATAAGGTGCCTGGGAGAGCAGTGTAAATGCTCCATGATGTAATGCCTTTATTAATAGAGGGATTCTGCAGACTGTATGTAACTGAAAATGTGTTTGCCAATATTGTTTTGCAGGATGATTTTGAGCCAGGTCCTCCGTACAGAGATAACACTCGGAGGGTATGTGATATTATTCAGAGGTGGTGGAAGTATTATGAATGACAATGGTTATGGTGTTCTTATAACAGATGAAAGCAATGAATAAGCTGTCAGTGATAATCATGTTCATCCATACTGGTTTTACTAACTGTCTGGTTGTCAGAAACTGTTAATTCTGTAGTACACAAAGGCAGTTAACCAAAGTCAAGCTGGCTGTTAGCTTAGTAGGACAATGGTAAACGTTAAGGTTCTGTTTAACCCAATGTTTTTCAAGGTTAATTAAGAAAGGAACTATCAATCTCATTAAAAAGAAATCGTTTTAAAAAGCTGTTTCTGTGACAGCATTGGATTACAATATAATATGTATAGGTTTTAGAGCAATCCACATCATTCCTTTTAAAGGAGGGACTTGCTTATTTCACCAAGACGATGCCAAACCACATTCTGCACATTCTTATTTTTCAGGATAATTTTGCGATGGCTCCTCCATACAGAGATAACAGAATAAGGGTACGTGATGTCATTTAGACAAATTTAAACTTTTCGGGAATGACCTTGTGTGCGTAGATGGTGCTGTATGGTCTTCTTATAAAGATAATAGAGGGGATGGGCATGGTGCCAAAGATCATGGGTTTAATGCATGAGGTTTCAATAGAATATTTTAATGCAAGATGCTGTTTATGTGAGGCCCTGCATTCTAGTTATTGCTGTTAATTTAGTAGTACATAAGGACAGTGAACCCAATTTAGGCCTGCTGCTGATTTTTCAGAACAGCACTAAGACTCCCTTTGGGTGCTGTACCTTCAGGCTAAATGAAACGGAAACCTTCCATCTTGTTATCGGCATACAGTTCAAGTTATCATTCATGATGGCATTGCACTGTACAGGGAGTGCAGAATTATTAGGCAACTTAACAAAAAACAAATATATACCCATTTCAATTATTTATTTTTACCAGTGAAACCAATATAACATCTCCACATTCACAAATATACATTTCTGACATTCAAAAACAAAACAAAAACAAATCAGCGACCAATATAGCCACCTTTCTTTGCAAGGACACTCAAAAGCCTGCCATCCATGGATTCTGTCAGTGTTTTGATCTGTTCACCATCAACATTGCGTGCAGCAGCAACCACAGCCTCCCAGACACTGTTCAGAGAGGTGTACTGTTTTCCCTCCTTGTAAATCTCACATTTGATGATGGACCACAGGTTCTCAATGGGGTTCAGATCAGGTGAACAAGGAGGCCATGTCATTAGTTTTTCTTCTTTTATACCCTTTCTTGCCAGCCACGCTGTGGAGTACTTGGACGCGTGTGATGGAGCCTTGTCCTGCATGAAAATCATGTTTTTCTTGAAGGATGCAGACTTCTTCCTGTACCACTGCTTGAAGAAGGTGTCTTCCAGAAACTGGCAGTAGGACTGGGAGTTGAGCTTGACTCCATCCTCAACCCGAAAAGGCCCCACAAGCTCATCTTTGATGATACCAGCCCAAACCAGTACTCCACCTCCACCTTGCTGGCGTCTGAGTCGGACTGGAGCTCTCTGCCCTTTACCAATCCAGCCACGGGCCCATCCATCTGGCCCATCAAGACTCACTCTCATTTCATCAGTCCATAAAACCTTAGAAAAATCAGTCTTGAGATATTTCTTGGCCCAGTCTTGACGTTTCAGCTTGTGTGTCTTGTTCAGTGGTGGTCGTCTTTCAGCCTTTCTTACCTTGGCCATGTCTCTGAGTATTGCACACCTTGTGCTTTTGGGCACTCCAGTGATGTTGCAGCTCTGAAATATGGCCAAACTGGTGGCAAGTGGCATCTTGGCAGCTGCACGCTTGACTTTTCTCAGTTCATGGGCAGTTATTTTGCGCCTTGGTTTTTCCACACGCTTCTTGCGACCCTGTTGACTATTTTGAATGAAACGCTTGATTGTTCGATGATCACGCTTCAGAAGCTTTGCAATTTTGAGACTGCTGCATCCCTCTGGAAGATATCTCACTGTTTTTGACTTTTCTGAGCCTGTCAAGTCCTTCTTTTGACCCATTTTGCCAAAGGAAAGGAAGTTGCCTAATAATTATGCACACCTGATATACGGTGTTGATGTCATTAGACCACACCCCTTCTCATTACAGAGATGCACATCACCTAATATGCTTAATTGGTAGTAGGCTTTCGAGCCTATACAGCTTGGAGTAAGACAACATGCATGAAGAGGATGGTGTGGACAAAATACTCATTTGCCTAATAATTCTGCACTCCCTGTATAAGTGTATATCTGTGACGGCCCCACCAATGCTGAACAACATATCTAGGTTTTAGAGGAACATATCCCACCATCATGATGATGTCCATTAAATGCTAAACCAAATTCTGCACATATTACAAGATCAAGAGGCCTTAAATAAAGAGTCCAGGAGCTAAACTTTGCCTGCTTGAACTTTGTCTGACAGAACATGGCTGCCAATTTGTTTTTGCAGGATGGTTTTGATGTGCATTCTTCTCACAGATAATATTCAAGGCGGATTCAAGAAAGTCTTAAATTATTTCAGCAAGACAATGCTGAAATAACAAAGGACACAAGCATGACTCTATATCAAAAATGCCAAGTGCTAAACTGGGCTGGTTTCAGTGCAGATCTTTCTTTCTGATATTGTTAGAAGTACCCTGTAGACTGTGTCTAACAGACCATGTCTTTGCCAATTTTTTGTTTTGCAGAATGATTTCGATGTGGAATCTTCATACACAGATAACAGTAGGAGGGTATGTGATATTCTTCAGATGGGGTGAAGGTTTTAGCAATGAGTTATTGGGATATTGATGGTGGTTTCATAATTCTGAGCTGACAAGACACAATGAAAAAGGTGCCAATGATCATTTTAGCATTACATAATGTTTAATCTCCTAGGACCTGGCATCCACATATGTGGACATCACATTTTGGGATGTCTAGACCAAAATACTTAATTTTTCTCTACAAGGGCCTGATATGCACTTACGAGGACATTATACTGCCACTGTTCTATTGAAATTTAAAACCAATGTCCTCATATGTTGATCTCATTTTTCTCAAAAAGAAAAATTAGGTAAAAAAAAATCTGGTAATTCTTTGTTTTTACATTTATCAGCTCCCAATAAACCCAAATAGCAAAGAAAAATTTTAAATGCATGTCATGAAAGACTTCGGGTCTTAGGAGGTTAACATTGCGTTTAGTGTATGAGGCTATTTATGTGTCACACCTCAAAGAAATTATGACTCCTTATGTTACAGTGCATAAAGACAGTGAACATGAGTCATTCCTGCTGGTGACAGAGTTAAACTTTAACATTCCTGTTTGAGGCCAATACCATCATGTTAAAAAGGAAGGAGCCATTTAGAGTTCAAATGCTAGCTTCTCAGTTGTGGCAATGCATGCCATCATTGAGATGATGCTTTTTAATGGAAGACCTTACTTATTTTAGCAAGATGTTAGCAAACTACAATCTGCCTATGTTACACAATCATGAATACACTGCAAAAAGGCTAGTTGCTAAACTAAAATAGAACCCTCCTCTTGATAATATAAAAGGGTCCTATAGTCTAAACATGTGTTTGCTAATTTTGCTTCGCAGGATGATTTTGAGCCGGATCCTCGATATAGAGAGAACATTAGGAGGGTATGTGATGCTGTTTACATAACGTGAACATTTTTGGACTAAGCTGCCAATGATAAATGTGTTAATGCATAATGTTCTTACTTTATTTACTGGTTGCTTGTGCGATGTTGTCTGTGTGCGACACAAAAACTAAATTGCTGTTAATTCTGTAGCCCATAAAGACAATAAAACATAGTCAGGCCTGACGCCAGCTTAGCATGACACAGCTAATCTTTTAATTTTGGGGAGATATTGTATCCTTCAGGCTCAATAACAGAGAGGAACATTTATCTCACTACAAGCACATAATTTAACAGTCAGTGTTCATGATTGTATTGTACACAAAGTTTGATTTTTTTTTTTTTTGTGAAGCAACCAATGCTACTACCCAGATAATGTGCTTTAAAAGACAGCCTTGCTTATTTCAGCAAGTTATTGCCAAACCACATTCTGCATGTATTTCAGGAGCTTTTTTTGTATTCATTTTTATATTATTATTATTTTCCAGGATAATTTTGCAATGGCTCCTCCAAACAGAGATTATAGAAGAAGGGTACGTGATGTCATTTAAAGTTTTTGAGAGTGAGGTGTAATCATACTGGTGCTGGGCAGATGATAGAGATGGTATTCTTATAATGTTAATACAAAGTGATCATATTTTAATGCATTCAGGCTTAAATTGTCTCACACAGAAAGATATAATGTGTGACTCAACAAACTACTTATGACTGTTAATGCTGTGCTACATAAATGTACATATTACATGAGCATGGAGCCAGAGCATGGAGCTCGGGTGCTACACTGGCCTTGTTGCAGTTTAGAAGTGTCATTCAGGCATTATTAGACTGGACATGTTTGCCAATTTCTTTTGCAGGATGATTTTGAGGTTGCATCTTCATACGCAGATAGCACTAGGAGGGTATGTGTTATTGTTTAGATAGGGTGACGGTTTTAGGAATGAGCCGTCATTGGTGGTGGTTCTATAATTCTTAGCTCACAAGAGAAGTGATGGATAAGGTGCCTGGGAGAGCAGTGTAAATGCTCCATGATGTAATGCCTTTATTAATAGAGGGATTCTGCAGACTGTATGTAACTGAAAATGTGTTTGCCAATATTGTTTTACAGGATGATTTTGAGCCGGGTCCTCGATATAGAGAGAACATTAGGAGGGTATGTGATGCTTTTTACATGACGTGAAGATTTTAGGATTAAGCTCCCAATGATAACTGTGTTAATGCATAATGTTTTTACTGTATTTACTCTTTGGTTGTGTGATGATGTTGGCAGCTTAGCATGACACAGCTAATCTTTGAATTTTGGGGGGATATTGCATCCTTCAGGTTCAATAACAGAGAGGAACATTTATCTCACTACAAGCACACAATTTAAAAATAAGTGTTCATGATTGTATTGTACACAATAATGCATTTTTTTTTTTTTTTTTTTTTTTTTTGGAAGCAACCAATGCTACTACCCAGATAGCTTATTTCAGCAAGTTATTGCCAAACCACATTCTGTATGTATTTCAGGAGCTTCTTTTGTATTCATTTAAAAGTATATATTTTTCAGGATAATTTTGCGATGGCTCCTCCATACAGAGATAACAGAAAAAGGGTACGTGATGTCATTTAGATACATTGAAACTTTTCGCGAATAACCTTGTGTGCGTAGATGGTGCTTATAAAAACAATAGAGGGAATGGGCATGGTGCCAAAGATCATGGGTTTAATGCATGAAGTTTCAATAGAATATTTTAATGCAAGATGTTATTTATGTGAGGCCCTTCAATATAGTTATTGCTCTTAATTTGGTAGTACATATGGACAGATATAGTGTATATCTGTGACAGCACCACTAATACTGAATGACATATGTAGATTTTAGCGTCCCACCTTACATAATATTTAGCATAATGTTTAACATTGCGTTTGATGATGCCCTTCAAATGCTAAACCAAATTCTGCACATATTACAAGATCAAGAGGCTTCAATAAAGAGTCAAGGAGCTAAACTTTGTTTTGTTTTGCAGGATGATTTTGATGTGGAATCTTCATACACAGATAACAGTAGGAGGGTATGTGATATTGTTCAGATGGGGTGAAAGCTTTAGAAATAAGTTGTGATATTGGTGTTGGTTTGATAATCCTAGGCTGATAAATGACACAACGAAAAAGGTGCCAATGATCATTTTAGCATTACATAATGTTTAACATTGCGTTTAGTGTATGAGGCTAAAATGCTCGACGTTTAGAACTTTGATTATTAAAGCACTTTGTAGACTCAATCTGTGATTGCCAATTTTTGTTTTGCAGGATGATTTTGAGATGGATCCTCGGTACAGAGCTTATGGAAGGAGGGTATGTGATCTTTGTTTAGAGAAGGTGAAGGTTTTGGGAATGACCGGTTTGGATAACGGTGATGGGTTGATAACAGTAATTGAATTCTTACAGCAGATAATAGAGCTGATGAACAACTTCCCACTGATAAATGTGAAAAATCATGTTTTTAACATGTTTGAATATCTGAGGCTGATTGGGTGCTGCAGAAAAACTATTGGTGCCATAGCAGGACAGAGCTAAAATGTTCAATTTGTTTTAGATGCCTTGTCCTTAAGGCTTAATAAGATGGGGACCATCATTCAAGTTATAAGTGTACTGTTTTAAAAGCCAGAATTTGCCCTTATATTGGGGTAGAGTATAATATAAACAGATTGTCGACCAAAGACGCTGCTATCCATCTGATGCCTTGTTGAGACAATGCCTAAACCACTTTCTGCACATATTTCAGGAGCTTTTTGCAATTTTCATTTTTTTTATCATTATTTTTCCAGGATGATTTTGCGATGGCTCCTCCATACAACGATTACTCTAGAAGGGTATGTGATATAATTTAGATACAGTACAGAATTTTGGTGGGAGATTGATGTCATGTATGGTGGTGCTAGTTAGGTAATGGTGATGGTGTTCTTGAAAGCGTAACAGAGGTGATGGAAAAGTTGCCAGTGCCAAAACATCAAGTCACTATTAGCTGTGTCTGAGTGAAAGTACAGTAGTACAGTAATAGTATAGTATAATATAGAATAGTTTTGCAGGATGTTTTTCCACTGGCTTCTACTTATAGAGACCACCCTATGTGATTTCAGTTAGCTAGGGAAGAAAACTGTTGGGATGTGTGATGATATTAATGCTGGGTATATGATTATAATGGGATTTCTATAGCAGATAATCGAGGTGATGGGTATGCTTTTTAAATGCATGTTATGTTAAGAAGTTGTATGTGTGCTAAACCAGTGATGCGTCACGTTAAGCAGGACTGAGCTGAGTCTTAGGAAGCAGCAGGATTTGCTTTCATTGACCCACCTTCCAATGCCTCTCGCGTCCCATCTTCTGTCTCTTTAATAAGTTATTGGAGCAGCACAAACCCATGTATTAAACTACTCGCAGGCCACCGAGGGACAACGCAATGACTGCAGAAGGTCAAAATCTAATAGATTCATCAAGTATAGGAGATTTGTTTTCATTTAAGAGGGGGATAGGATTTGGACTTTCTGTGAATCAAACAACAAGAAAAAAATACAGATTGGTTGGCCTGGGTTTTTTTTTGTTTTTTTTTTTTTGTTTTTTTTTTTTTTTGAGCATCAGTCCTCAGGTCTGACTTTAGCATCAACACGACCTGCATTTCTGATTAAGTATATGACTCTATTGATTTATTATTTTTTTTAAGTACACCACAAAACCCAGTGAGGTTCTTTGCAGCACCAGCAGAGTAAGCATTCCAGCTGGAGCCACAGCCCCGACTTAATATTTGCTAAAGCATCAAGCTTATTTTATGTCTAACAAGGATGATGAATATAAACATGAATTGCAGAGGTGTAGGAGAGTGATTCAGCAAGTAATGAGTGTGAAGACATGACTGCACTTTGAAGGCCAAACACTTTGATATTTGAGAACAGACGAGCCACTTGCCTCCACCCTTTCCTGGTATATTTTTGTCTTTGGCGTCCAAAGTAATGTGCAGTCACGTGACGTGAAGAGACTGAACTGCTGTCATTTTCGCTTACCGTCTTAAAATATCGGCCTTTTTTTCCCCGAGCTCTGCCCCGTAACCCTTTCACGTCGCTGGCTTCTTCGCAGCAGTGGAGATTTTGCAGACCGATGGTGACGATGTGGTGCTTGCAAAGGAGAGATGCTGTGACAAGGATGACAAACAGGATCTTAACCGATACTCGCAGCGTACTTGTGCCTGAGCTCGGGATTGTGAGGTTTACTCAGCTCGAATCCTCGAACAGATGCTTAAGTGCGCATGTTATTGAGGGGCGAGTGGCAATTTATAAGCAGTTTTACATTTCTACCTTCACCAGTAAAGTCCTCTCTTCTTTTTAAACCCCTGGAGTGCTTTATTCATTGTGACTATCCCTCCATATACAGCAGGGAATGCAGCTCCTTGTTAATACATTCCACTCTGTTAAACAAAAGGAATAGGCAATGTACTCTTGTAAGTTCCACAGTGTTTTCTCCCATAGCTGAATGACTTAATCATGAGAAACCATTGAGGTCCTCTTTTTTTTTTTTCTCCTTCTTTGTTAGCTTTAAAAGAATTCTCTGCATAAAACAGCTTGATTATTCTTTGTGTTAAATACGGGAGCAACACGACAACGGTTGACATTATACTCTTAGAATGTGCTTCCTTTCACCCCAAGGAGAAGCCATGTTTAATCTTTTTGAACTCTAATTCAGAATTGCTCTGTATTCATGTCTCCGCCGTCCCTGTTCCTCCTCTCACAAACCACAACCCAGATTCATATTTTCTATTCCGCTGTTGACGATGCAATAACCTTCTTTTTTAAATGTTTTTGTCTCCTCCTGTCAGTCATTTTTGAGTTCAGCTTCCATGCTCCTGTGCAGAAGATTTGAAACAGTCAAATGTTATTGATCTGCTTCTCCAACAGCAGTTGTCAAGAAAGGACAGCCAGAACAGCTCCCAGCATAGTGTTTCCAGCCACCGGAGCGCGCACACAGACTCGCCTGTGCACTCTTCCCTGGCACCCGCTCTCAGTGAGAGCAACGCGCCCCCACCTCCCTCGCAGCCTTTGCCGGGACTCCCAATCCAGGACTCCCCAGGAGACGGGACCATCCAGAGAAAACCGGACCCCTTTAAGATTTGGGCCCAGTCCAGGAGCATGTATGAAAGTAGGCGTAAGTATATTCATTTCTGGTGGCGGTTGGATGAGGGCAGCATGGGGTATTGGCTCGGTGCAGACCCTTGGTGTCTTGGTGGTACTGCTCATTTTGGGGAACGTTTTGTGCTTGTAAGTAAGCTGGGTCAGATATTTATATTTATTTATTGATCTATGTTTTACTAAGGACTGGCTTGCGCTCAAATGCTCCACTGCACATAGAGTGATTAACAAATATATTATACCGCCTGTGATAAAACAATAAAACATAAATATTGTAGGAGTCTGTCAAAGAAATTTGTTTGTTGTTGTTATTTATTAGGCAAATGACAAATTGAATTCATATTTTTATACCCAAATTTGAGCTGGCACACTGGACTTCACAGAGAAGTCAGAAATTATATATACATTTTTTTTAAAAGTCTGATGTTCTGTTCAACCAGTAAAACTTTTCTGTTCAGGGATGCAAATTAATGACCATAATTGAGCTTTGTTATTTTTTCAGCTTTCTTTAATGTAAAATATTGAATTTAAAGCATTTGGCATTAACCTCCTAAGACCCGAACTCTTCCACAGCATGCATTTTTAATTTCTCTTTGATATTTGGGCTGATTGGGACCTGATGAATGTAAAAACAAAGAATTACCAGATTTTTTTTTTTTACCTAATTTTTGTTTCTAAGAAAAATGAGATCCACATATGAGGATATTCGTTTAAAATTTCGATAGAACAGTAGCAGTATAATGTCCTCGTAAGTGGATATCAGGCCCTTGTAGAGCAAAATTGAGTATTTTGGTCTAAATAACCCAAAATGTGATGTCCACATATGTGGATGCCAGGTCCTAGGAGGTTAAATATATGGTTTAGAATCAGGGGTGTCAAACTCCAGGCCTCGAGGGCCTGTGTCCTGCAGGTTTTAGACCTGTCCTTGATCTAACGCAGCTGATTTAAATGGCTAAATTACCTCCTCAACATGTCTTGAAGTTCTCCCGAGGCTGGTAATGAAGTAATCATTTGATTCAGGTGTGCTGACCCAGGGTGAGATCTAAAACCTGCAGGACACCGGTCCTTGAGGCCTGGAGTTCCCCACCGCTGGTTTAGATAAAAGAGCTTGTGCATGCTGGTGGATTTACCATTACAGAAAAATAAATAAAGATTTTGGAAGTTATCAATACTGTTAATTCAGGGCATAAACCTTACATTGGGAGGACATTGTAGAATGTAAAATCAATTCACCTACATATTTTCATATGTACTCCGTCACTGCCTTGAAGGAAAACTGCTGATAGATGTCAGTGATGGTAGATGAGGAGCTTAGCTAATAAAGAAAGCCGTTTACATTTGTTTGTATATAGGCTGTCTTGTAAAATTACTAGAATCTAGCTTTATGGCTACAGGTACATGTATTTTTTTTCTGGCATAGCCATGGCAAGCATCTTCTTGGTTTTTTTTCCCAAGCTAAGCTAATTGGCTTTTCTTTCACATTTAGCATTCAGCTATCAAAGTGGTGTCAATCTTTGAAATTGAGACTCCACAAGAAACTGAATAGTAATAGTATTTCCCAAAAGAGCTAGCATGCTACTTTGTTACTTTGTTACTAGCTGTAGACGTATAGGCCTCCAGTGTGTTGTTGATTGTGTCCTTTTAAAATTACTAGTTGCCGCTTTCACCCAGTGCCAGACAACAGCACCACTGACACACTTTTATTTTAGACTTCCCTTAAGAGGCACATGGTGTATAATTAGTACAAGAGTGGAGTAGATGTTGGCGGATTGTAAACCTCCCCACCCCCCGCCTTGGCAAAGCAAGGGGATTGCACTAATTAAAAAGAATAACCATCATATTCATTGTCAAGTAAAAAAAAAAAAAAAGAGAGACATCTGCAAAGGGTTTTTATTCTTTCATTTATTTATTTTTTAAAGATCTAATCAGTTTTCCAGGCGCACTTGTTGAGGATTTTCATTATTTAGATGGCTATGAAGAATGAAAAATGAAGGGCTGAGCATAGGCAGTGGTTCAGACACCTGTTGGAAAGCTGCCATGATTAGTTGAGAGTCAATAGTATTTGATTTTGTAATAAATAAATGAATAACAATAATAGAAATGGAGTAAAAGAATCCACAACCAAGGGCGGGAGGGATGTTGTCTACATACCCGCCCTCATATGATGACATCCCAATAGGGGATTTCTAAATTGCCCAGCCAGTTTGATCTGGTAAAATGTTAGAAAAGCAAAAACAAAGAATAATAATAGGAGAGTTGATCAAAACATTTGAAGGGTATGTAAAGAGAAATATAAGAGAAAGCTGAGCACTCTGAGGTATAGAGTCACAAGGAGAAACACCTTGAACAGCACGGGATGAACAGCAGGTGTAAAACCTCCACTTCCTCACGCTTCATTGAGCTCTCTCCATAAAACTCACTCCATAGTTCTCAGGCCTTGGATAGGGCAGAGACATTTTTCCACGCAGCATTCACTATAATGAAAAATTATGCCGAGATCAAGGTCTTTAAACTTACCGTGCAGGGAGTGATTTCCATTTGCAGGAAGAAAACGTCCCAAAATCTCGCACAGCATTAGCCTGCTGTAAAAGCGGAGGAAGCTTGCTCGTGCTTTTGTTGGGCTTCATTATGATTATTTTGGGTTTTTTTAAAAAAAAAAAATTATCTCCTTTTTTGTAACATCATCACTCACAGCTTTGAATAGGGCTGTCTATCTTGGGAAAATATTGATCCGTTCATGCCCAGTTGCCTCACTGTGGGGATCACTTATGGGTCTATTAATGGGCAGGAGCAGCGTGTGCAGTTGACCTTCCTGAGTGCAGATTGCGACAGTTAGCCTTTGACTCTTTCCTCCTCCAGTTCCTCCACAGTAACCCTGTGATAGATTGGAAGAGATAGCTGCGCTCCGTGGGGATTTTAAGTGTTGACTGAAGGAGCAGATTGGAAGCAGACTGCTTATGCTTTCTGCCACCCCACCCTCTCTTAGTGGTTTTAGCGGCCTTGGCAGCAGCAGCTTCAGCTGGAGCAAAAAAGGAAATCTCCCTGAGAGATGTTTGTCTGCACACATAGCACATCTGCGCCCATGGAAATGCATGCACACGTACTCATATGGGGATTCAAAGCCGCGTATTTAAAGCAAAGAAGCTCCTATGTACAATGGGATAAGGCCACACGCATGCAAATCATCTCCTCCTGTCCTCTGGGCTCTGAGCTCGCTTCAGTCTCCCCTGCTACATTAACCATGAGCTGTCTCTCGCTGCGGTGCGATGCCTCTTTTATATCGCGACACCTTTCGAGTTACTAGCGTACGCACACGGTTGCCTCGTGGCTACGAGTGTGCTGTGACTAGCCATACTCAGGGTGCGGGGTCAGGTGGAAGGTGCACTCCAGCATAGCCAAATGATGCATCGCGTGTCACACATCACCTCACAAGAGAAACACTGTAGCCCATTTGAACATCTCTAAGGTTGTCTCAAAAAGCTGCGAGAAAGTGAAACTATACTCGGAAACGATCAGAAGGGAATTATAGTCTGATCGTTTCTAATTATGGGAACAATGGACACTGATATCTTTTTTTCTCAGCCTGTCTTTTCAGTTTGTTTTAGCTCTAAAATTATACTCCTGGCCCAAAATAGATCCTTTTTATCTTTTGATGACTCGTTTTTTTTTTGTTTTTGTTTTTTTTACTGTCTTTGTACAGTGTGCTACCACAGTGACAAAGCTTTGAACACAAATGATGACAGTATTTACATGCTGACATAAACAAACATATCTGATTGTCTCAGAACAGCAGGTGTATCCATTATGATCACACTGTGGTTGGCTTATTGTGTACCTGAGGGTATTAAATGAAATGTCTGAAGGCATCACGGTGCAGGAATAGAGATCCCACAAGGCCGACTGTGCTTGTGCATAAGTGTTTATGGCAGCTTGTTGATTTCACAGTTCCAGACTTCCAGGAGCAGGACATTTTCCTGTGGAGGAAGGACACGGGGTTTGGCTTCAGGATCCTCGGAGGCAACGAGCCAGGAGAGCCTGTGAGTCTCTCTCTCCCTCAATCTTTTTCAATCTCACGGCTGAAATCTCTCCAGTTTGCGTTTCAATTTCCTCACTTTTCACCGTACATCTCCAAAGAAATGGATAAACTGACAAGATTGTGTAGCTTGAATGATGAAAAGGATGCTATATTCCCAGCACTAGTGGGAGCAGCAGCTATAGGATTTTCTTTCAACAGTCTCAACACAGCAGTTCTTATCTTCCCCTTGTGTGCGTTTCCATGCTTGTGTATTGGAATTCAGCAATTTCATATCTGTGATTGCTTCTCTCTGATCTGACCAATGTAGCCTTAACCAGTCAGGGAAGAAAAAAAAAACCCTGCACACACACCATTTCTTTTTTTCTTTTCCTTTAAAGAGTCAAAGTTGTTTGTTCTTGTTTACACTAGCCTGCACTGCGTCCCCCCCCCTCTTTTCTTGAAGGGGGAAAAAAAATAATGATTTACTTTAGAGCTTGGCTTGGGTTACTGCTGTTACAGGCTTGAGAGAATAGTAAAGATTTAATGCTGAAGTTTAAATTGTAGCTGTACAGCATGCCAAGTTTATGGCCGCTGAGAAAATCGACACATTTTTATATGTCATGCACTTTAATATCGTACTTTTTCTTTTTAGAATACCGCTTGATCGCTTTCCATGCATTTATTTTGCAAAGGTGCGGCGTAACGTATAGCTGCGCAGTCTTTGTCGACGCGTGCTTTCGAATGCACGGCAACCTCATTCGTCTGCTGCGTTTCAGATCTACATTGGCCACATAGTCAAGTATGGGGCCGCAGATGAAGATGGACGCCTGCGATCCGGTGATGAGCTGATATGCGTGGATGGAACGGCAGTGGTGGGAAAGTCGCACCAACTGGTGGTCCAGCTGATGCAGCAGGCTGCCAAGCAGGGCCATGTCAACCTCACAGTGCGGCGCAAAACCACTTACGCTGGTAAGAAACAAGCAGCTCGAGATGGAGGAGTAGTTTAAGCTTTTTAAAGACCTCCTAAGAGGTCCAAGAGAGGGTTTTTACTGAAGTCCAAGAATACATTCAGGTTATTGTGGCTCAGGACGTAGAGTAGGTCATTTACTCCAGTCCACATAGCAAAGTGTCTGTAAGATACTGAAAGGAAAACTGATTCTGATACATCATCCACCAATATGTGGTTCTGTGAAAATACACAGATGGATAGAAAATAGCACCGTAAGAATGTGGCAGTCCATTTATTATTGAATTCTACTGATTTTACTTCAAATAACAGTGACAAATAATACTGCAGAACTTTTAAAGTGTACTGCAAAAGACAAACAGGTATATCCGTCCACAGTGCAACCAATCAGAACATGTTTTATTAAGTTCGTTAATTTCAAGTAGTTTCAAGTTAAGCTAGTAGCTTTGTTGACCAATAGTCCAAAAATGACCATCATTTGTTTCTCTATTTAGATTCCTTTATGCAGGATTCAGAATTAGCAGAACCGTAATTTTTTGTTTTGTTTTATAAATTGCAAAAAGTAAATATCTCTAACTGATCAGTTTGTTTACATATAGTGTATTCACTGATAACATGTCAGTGAATTTTAATGTGTATTGAATCAGTTTTGAGAGCAGTCTGAGATGGCTTCATTTATATTCGGTTTTTGCAGCTTTGCTTACAGTAAAACATTGTTCAGTTTTAGAAATGCACTCCCTGCTTTACCAACAGCCACATTTATGTCAGTCATACTTCCATCAGGAGCCCAGAGGCCTTCTTAATCTATATCTAAGGTCAACCTTTCGCCTTTCTAGAATTTAGTGTGGGCGTGGAAGTGGTCAGCCGCTACCACGGGCTAACACCCACGCCCCACCGCTGACTTCACTCCGGTCAACACAGCTCTGCTCCTTTAAAAAAAAAAAAAAAAAAAGGCCCATAAATATGATGGAGAGGGTGGCCAACCTTCGGCCCAATGACAGCAGCCAGACATTAGTGCATTGCTGCTCCCTGTCTGCCTCAGAGCGTCGAGAATATGAGGCGCCTTCCTTGAGCAGCTGTGCAGGAAATGAAATGTGGAATGAAATGTCCAGATAGAGCAGGCAGACCACGTCCTCGGTTCATCTTTTGTTGGAAACAGATGAGAGGAGAGATTGGTGAAGAGGCCTTCTTCCAAAGCTGTCCTTTTTTTTAAATCATAAGATAAACTAGGTGTGCCAGAGGAGCTAAATATCTGTTATTTGCCTCCTTTAATATTGTACTGCTCACGTAACGTTTAGGGATGTTCTCATATTTTTTGCACAGCTTTGCTTTCATTACATTAGGTTCTCACTCTGTTTTGTACATGATTGTCTCCTGAATGTCTCACCTTTGGTTTCACTTCCCTTGTGATCTTTTACTGTTAATCTTCTATATCTGTGTTTTTCTTACCCTCCTGTTTGCACTTTGCACCTCATCTATGTATCTTTCTCACCATATCCTCCTCCTCCTGCCATTTTTAGTTAAAGCAGAGGGAGACATGCCTCCATCGCCGGCGTCTTCGCACCACAGCAGCACCCAGGCGCCCAGTCTCACAGAAGATATTGGGAAGCGCACCCCACAGGGCAGCCAGAACTCCCTCAACACAGTGAGCTCCGGCAGCGGCTCCACCTCTGGCATTGGCAGTGGTGGAGGAGGCGGAGTGGGTGGCGGGGGCGGCGGCGGCGCCGTGGTCGCCGCTGCGGCCGCCACCACCTCCTCTCAGCCACCCATCGCCACCCCCGCTGTCGTCTCGTCCGCTTTGCAGCCCTACGACGTAGAGATCCGCCGCGGCGAGAACGAAGGATTCGGTTTCGTCATCGTCTCATCGGTGTCGAGGCCCGAAGCTGGCACCACCTTCGGTAAGCACGAGCACCCGCAAACACCACCACCAGCGCACCGTTGATGGCGGCACATGCTGTTATTTCAAAAATCACTTCTACTCAGCAAAAACCCGAATCACACTTTAGCTTTTGCTTCATCACCGGGGCCTTTTATCTTCTCGTCTGCACTACTGGAATCGTTTGAATCCTCTATAAAAACCACTGAACGCTAAATAGCCTGACAGCCAGTGCACAGTCTGGCTATTTACAGTCCCACCAGATCAATATCAACACTCTTCAAAGAAGTGGTTCTTCTTTCTCATTTTCATCTGAGCCTGTCAAACCAAGACACTGAAACGCTTTCTTTGCCTGCAGCTGCTGCTCACACTCACATAAGGCTTTCATAATTGATCACAAGTGAAGTAGGTCTTACATAAAGCCACTTGTATTATTCAGCTGAACTTAAATGGCTTGTGCGGAGCAGGTTGGCACTAAAATCCTAATAGCAGTTTAATGAGAATGAGCACTGCAAGAAAGATAAATAGGGGAAATGATCAACGTGAATGGGTTCTATTTATTTTCCAGCATATGATTAGAGATATTCGCTTACTCAAACTTTATCTTCTTTTCTCTTCTTTTTTGTGAGGTTCTTTTTCATTGCATAGCTGGTGAATGGTGTAGTTTTTCTCTGTTTGATATTGCACAGCAACGCAAGTAAATCAGATTCAGCGTTGCTTTTACAAACTCGTAGCACTGCATCTTTTCTACTCGTACTCCATGTACATTTTTTGCTCGCTGCTATGGCTTCCTACCTACACTAGAAGGACATTGCACCATGCTCTTCTCTCCCTGTGTGGGTGTACAGCACTGGAAAGGTCTGTGAACGCTTAGCTTTACAGATTGGCTTTTTTTTTTTTCTTCTTTTTTTAAAGTGAAGCTCCTTTTCACAGGCCAAAGCAGAAAGCATAGGCTAGTAGATGAGCTATATTTCATTTCAGTTAACGTGTAAAGGAAGAGTTATCTCTCTGCTGCTCTTGATATTTCACAGTCCTAGATGGTTAGGTTTATTCAGGGGGACAGAAACGGGTTGGGATCAGATGAGTTTGTTGTGTATTAAAAGTGTGAATGCAGCGGGAAGGATGGAAGAATAATAATGAAAAGTAAGGAGGGGAGAGGGTGGTGAGAGTAATGAGTGATTGGGGGCGTCAGTCTGTAGTGACTGATGTCGGCCTGCAGAGTGAAACAAACAGAGAGACTTCAGGGTAGCTGGTGAGATGTCAGCTCTGATGTATGTTTGCAGAGTCTAACTTTCTGCAGTTGCAGGTGTTTGGGATGTAGATGAAACAGAGCTCTAACATAACAAGAGTTTTTTTTAGACGTTGAAAACTATTTAGAGAAAATAGTAAGACAAATCCTCCTATTTCTTTGCAGTGCACATTTAAATTGACCCTTCTTTTCCAGTGCTTGCATATTATCCTCTTCTTCTTCTCGGTGACTTTTGCTTGGCTGACTGTTGGCTGCGGGTCAATTAACCTTAACCCTTCTTGGTCCTCTTCTTCTGCTCCTTCCCCACTTTTCCCTCCCGTTTTCCTCCTCTCACCAAACACAATCCCCCAACATTTACACGCGCAAACACACACTCAATCACGCATGCATTACACATCCACATCGATGCTGACCATAGCTGGAAATGCTTGTGTGGCCATGCCCCACAAAATAGGACGCATCATTGAGGGAAGCCCAGCAGACCGCTGCGGGAAGTTGAAAGTCGGCGACCGCATCCTGGCTGTGAATGGATGCTCGATCACCAACAAGTCCCACTCGGACATCGTCAACCTCATCAAGGAGGCTGGAAACACAGTTACACTACGCATCATTCCTGGAGATGGTGAGTAGAGAAAAGCGAATCCAAAACCAGGTCTGAATTTTTTCCCCATATCAGCTATTATTAGATTCCTGATTATGTTTGAGGAGACTTGTTCTCACTTTCCTGGGTTGTTGTTGTTGTTATTAAGTATTCCTTCGGTGTTATGTAAAGTCTGCACTTTCTTCAGTGGCTTTCAAAGTGACTATAACGCCTCCGCAGTGTTGACAGGAGTGATTCTTTGGGGATATTTGGGAGGTTGCTGGGTTTTTGTTTTTTTTTTTTTTGGTATTTTTTAGCTTTCACGTTCCTGCCTTTGGCGTGCCCGCATTTTTAAAACATGCAAGAGCCATTTAGATTTCGGTGTGCATGTGTGCGTGAGCGGAGAGAGGGCGAGCGAGACAGGCACCGAGAGATGCTGAATTTCCTCTGTGCATGTGGGTGTGTCTCCTCTGTCAAAGTGGATTTAAGGAAAAGTTTGTGTGCATTGTATGTTGCGCTGTGCAGCTGAGAACTGTCTGTGCTTTGTGCTGACATATCACCCTGGCGTGCTTCACAAATGCTATTTAATTAAGCATGTGTGCGTGAGTGCACACGGAAAGGCAATACTCCCTGTCAACCTGCACAGTGGTAGGAATAGGAGCTATTTGTCCGCCGCTCGTTGCTTTCCGCCTCGCTTCTTATGGATGGAGAGGGTTTTTTGTTTCTCCCTTCAGAGCAGTTGATGAGAACAGTGAGCCAAAATTGCTCTGCCAAGAAGACACAGATAGAGCAAGAGAGAAGGCGCTGGCGAGGAATAACTGGATATGCTTTATCGGAAAAGTTCTGGTTTGTGTTTATGTGCATGTGTCAAACAACCAGACGCCGTCTGACACAGAGGCAGAAAGAGTGTCGGGCAGAGATGGTGGCTTGTGTTTCTAAACTTGTGCCTCTGAATGACTGTTCTGGCTGCCTCCGTTTACAAATGGCTGAGCATCGCCAATTTCTTTGTGGATCAGTCCAATCTTTAAGCTTTCTGATGGGAATGAGCGCCATAGCGAGAGCTTCCTCTAAAGGTGAAGTCTGATTCAGCTCAACTCTCCCACCGTGTGAGAGCACAGATGGAGTTTTGTAGTAGCTGATGCTCGGTACGCCTGCAGTGTCGAGGAAACGAGCATGGGAGTCTTCCTGCTGCTGCTCAGTAATACATGTACAAGAAACTAATACCTTCATCAGAGCTGATGTCTCTGCAGCATAAATTTGGAGCACAGACAAAGCCCTCATTCTTTCCACTGTGTGAGAAAAGAGAGCTAGACATGCTGTATGCGATATGATTTTTATTGTTAGCACATATTGTATTTTAAGTGTAATCTGTAGCTCTCGTATCCTTTTACCCTCTGTAGTGCTCATTTTCTTTACCTCCCTTGAATTGATTGTACCTGCTGTCCTTCCCGGCTCACGCCATTCAGGGCTGGAGGGCAAATGCGTGGTCAAAGCCACAGACGAATTACAGAACGCTTCAGTTCCTTTTCTGTGCACGTTTTATTTACTTATTTATTTAGTTAAGCGAGAAAGGGGAAAGCAGGCAGTAGGTCGCACGCAGAATAGAAGTAATATCCGGAGAGAAAGCAGTCGGAGGAGAGACGAATGAAGAGAGGCGACAAAAAAAGGAAGCGATTCATGCAAATCAAGCAGAGGGAAAGATAGTGATAGTGTTTTTACAGGAGTTAAACGTGAGACTGCAAAACTGAAAGAGTGGTTGAAGGTTTTCCTTGTGGTTCCCCTCTTTGCCGTCTCAAGTGAAGCTCACCTCACCCGCACTCCCGCTCGAGTGGTCGACACTGTAGATCTTGAGCAGCGGGCAAAGGAATGGTTGAGCCACCAGGCTCCAGTGGAGTACCGGAGGGAAAGGAGATTAATAGGTGAGAAGGGAAGTGACCATGAGAAGAATGGCGAGTAGCAGACTGGGGAAGGGGAGGTGCAGAGTTGTAATCAAATGTAGGATGCCTGTAGATGGCCAAGAAGGATGAGGTCGTTAGATAAAACAAAGGTTTCTTTATGCAGCAGGTGTCGCGTGATGACGGCCTGTCTGGTGTTTTTCACTGATAACTGAAAATGAGTGGATCAGTGCAGCGATAAAAGACAGAGTAAGCACGAGCTCTAATGCCACTGGCGTAGATGTTCCCTACTTGACAATTCAGAGGCAGAAAGGATTAGTTTCAGTCCTAAATGTGATGTACAGCCTTTGGACGTTTACCAAATGATTAATGGCACAAACCGCAGTATTACCCAAGTGTCCGGGAACATGGCTAAGTGGTGAAAGAAGCCTGGAAACTGGTTTTGAGCCTCGTGGTGGACCCTGTAGGTCAGGTTGACACAAGGAAAACAATGTGAAATTTAATTATGTCGCCCAGGCTTTCAAGGAAACTGCAGAGACTTCTGTTAGAGAATGACAGCATATTCAATTACAAGCCTTTTTCCCCCCCGTCTCCTCATTGGTTGAAAAACACAATCATTCTTGTTCTTTGTTTTTGTTTTGTGTGTTATCTCATGTGACGATATACTTGCTCTTCTTCCGCCCTCCGCAGAATCATCGAACGCATCTCTGTTGACAAATGCAGAGAAGATCGCCACTATAACCACTACTCACACCGCTCAGCAGCAGGCCGCACCGGAGGCCAGGTGAGGAGCACGGCAGAAAACAGACTTGCCTAATAATGAAATGTCTTTTGGAGCGACCCCTCGCTTAGGCCTCATATTTCACGCCTTTTCTGTTTCAGGACCAACACTAAACCAAAACAGGAGTCATTTGCCCCGCAAGCCGCCCCTCCCCAGCCCCCCACGCAGCAACCCCCAAGCACTCAGGTGAGGAAGAGAGGCGCCGCAGTCTTAGCAGTTACATCAGTCATGCGGACACCCATCCATTTCATGTCTCCATCAAAACACGCCGGTCCTCTACACTCCATCAACTTTTCTACCCACATCTAATCTACATTTGTCTCTTCATACATCCATTCAGCTGTTTCGCGATATCTAAACAGTCATTCATCCCCTCTCCTGTCCCTCCATCTACCAACTAATATACCCACTTACCTTCCCAAGGACAAACCAAGTGCATTTTTATTTATTTATCTCTTTACGCGACCTGCTGGCGTTATCTGAGTGTGCATATTAAGGAAAGCCTGTTTGCTTTCAAAGTAGCCCCTCAGTCCACTCTGTTCACCGCTGAATTAATCTGCTGGTGTGGAGATGGCTTTCACAGATAGCATTGATCCTCCAGCAGAGGAGATTAGGAGGGCGTAAAGACAGGAGCTGCTGAGGCTGTCTGCCCGTCCTTGTGTGGTTCCCAGACCTCCTTCTCTCTCTTCGTCTGCGCCCTCTCTACTTTTTCAGGCCAGGGCCCACGGCATCAATAATTCAGCGTCCTTACACCTGAGCATATGCATGTCCACACACAGTCACACACACGCACGCACACACCCGCGCACACACGAAGGGGAAAAGCGTAGCACAACTGTTAAGGTGAGACTTGCCTGAAGGTGGCAATTGTCCCTTGCTTCTGAAATAGGATCCCCCTTCAAAGGAGACACGCACACACAAGCACGCACAAACGCAGACACACGCGCACACTTGAAACCTGAATCACAAAGGTGACTTTGATGCAAACATCTCCTTTCTCCTCTCACTCTCTCTCCCTCCACACATGGCGTCTGACTCCATCAGGATTCTGAGTTCTACTCCGTGGACCTGGAGCGAGACAACAAAGGCTTCGGCTTCAGCCTGCGAGGAGGCCGCGAGTACAACATGGACCTGTACGTGCTGAGGTTAGCCGAGGACGGAGCAGCTGTTCGCAACGGAAAGATGATGGTATGGACACACAAATGGGAAACGCAGAAGCTCAGAGGTTGTTTTCTCGGGGTCTTGAAAGGGTCACGCCACCAAACACTGAAGTTTAGTTTGACCATCATAAGAACTAGTGCTGGAAAAACAGCACTTACCCAAGTAACACTGCAATCTCGTCCTCTGTGCTCATATTTAGACCATACAAATTTATGACAGACAGCCTTTTTTGCAGCCACATAACATGGAGCTGTTTTACAGGAAATGTTGGACGGCCTATTGAAATGTAACCACTGCTTGTACCCCTTTAATATTATACTTAATTATGGAAAACTGTGATGTAATTTTATCAATTTAAGGTTATATGCAGCTGTGTCAACAGGGATGCCAATATTCCCTCAGTAGCTAGAATACCTCCAAATAAGTTTTATTTTTTAACAGCCTGCTTTCTTTGGAAACACCCAACAGATTGTCTGGAAAGAACTTCGGACAGTTCCCTCGGTTGTTTTAGTTAATTTTCTGTAATATAGTCGTCTTGGCATTTGTCAGCATAGTTTGAAATCGTCTGAAAAAAGCGTTCTAGTGGAATAATTGTAATGTTAATGAGAAATGGTCGGACTTCATTATTTTTGGTGGAGCTGTGCGAGACATTAGCTCTGCAATTTAGCTAAGAAAAATTACGTCTCTTTCCGGGTTTTTTTTCCTTAGTAATCCAGAGTGTTTTTAAAATGAATGTTTAATTTAACTATTTGTCAAATTTTCTCATCCCTTAATCCGTCAGCTTGCCTGAACGCTATAAAATTATCTTTGGACGGGGGTGCACATAACAGCATATCTGAAAAACGACTGCTGATTGTAACCGTTGTTATAAATACCAATTATAATTTTATAAATCCTTGCCTTCAGGTGCAGCACAAGCCAGTTGACTTTATTGATTAGCTGGGGGAGGGAGGGGGGGTTTGATGGCAGCCTTGTAGACCTTACAGCAATCACAATAATATTTTTTATCAGTATAATTGCTTTTGCATAATGTACCCCCAATTACTGCAAGCCACGCTTCACTGACTCACAAACAGTCACCTCCGGGCTCGGCCATGCAGACGGTTCACTGATTGTAATATTAAGACACACAAACAGAATATGCACATTTTAATTTATGTTTCACGACAAGCTTGTAAAGTGGCATTCATACATGCCACAAAAGCTGTGATGAAACTGCAATATTTAACCTTTCCATTTGATTAATTGTACATAAATAATAGCACTTTCCCCGGAGTGCTTGATCAAGTGTGAGGTGTTTTTATTTATTCTCTTGTTTGCACGCAGGGAGCCTGTTGGCAGACACTGTTTGAATCTGAGATATAGTTTTTCATATATATTAATATGCTGCAGTTAGGGTGTGGGTGTGTGTGTGTGTGCGTGCGTGCGTGCGTGCGTGCGTGTGTGTGTGTGTGTGTGTGTGTGTGTGTGTGTGCGCGCGCGCGCGCACATTCGTTAGCACATTAGTATATGCATATATGGACCCGGCCGTTGGTGTTTGTGCACCTTGTTAGCAGAGATATTAATAGTCGCAGCTCTGTGAGGCAGGGAGAGGTGTCAGCGAGAGATCCGTATTCTGCCAGAGAAGTATTCCCTTAACGCAGTCAGCACTGACAGATAACCTGAGGAGTGGATTCAAAGAATCAGGAAGCAAAAATGTTTCTTCTAGTTCTCGTTTTTTTTCTGTCGTTCTCCCTCTCTGACTCTCCGTGTCACGGTTGCTGCTTTTTGATGCAGTTTGCCCTCCATATATACTCTTGTTTTGTTATTGTGCAGATTACCATTCAGTAGATTTGATAATTAACTCCTCCTCACCCCCTCCACCCTTTCCTTCCCCCTTCCCTTCGTGTCATTGTTTCCCTTTGAACCTTATCTTTCTCCTTGTGTACCTTCTTCCCTCCTCTCACTTGTTTTCTTTTGCACCGCGTCTGGCTCTGCGGTCTCCTCCCCTTATTTGGGCTCCTGCTGTCTCTCACCTTTCCCTCTGATTCACCTCTTCTCTTTTCCATTTTCATCTGTCACTCTTGTCCGTCCGTCCCCCCCCCGTCTCCTTCCCACTAGGTCGGCGACGAAATCTTGGAGATCAACGGCGAGAGCACCAAGGGCATGAAGCACGCGCGAGCCATCGAGCTCATCAAGAATGGAG
This sequence comes from Perissodus microlepis, assembly GCF_051167445.1. NCBI lineage: Eukaryota > Metazoa > Chordata > Actinopteri > Cichliformes > Cichlidae > Perissodus > Perissodus microlepis. The sequence continues at coordinate 10,836,541 of NC_140465.1, forward strand.
GCCGACGAGTCCATCTGGTGCTCAAGAGGGGTGACGGCTCTGTGCCTGAATATGGTGGGTCAATCTACGAAAACATTCCCTTCTCGCCCATCTTCACACCCTGAGCCAGGGGACACTCAAGCGGATGGTGGTGGGTTGAAGGTGAAGGAACTAAATCGCTCCCCCTCCCCAAGGATCCTTCACCCCTCCCTGGAGCAAACCTACCAGGGATGGGAGAGGGGAGTCAGGGGGGTGGGGGGTGTTGCTTCGTGCTTTTGGTCTCTTTGTGGTGGCGGTCACTCCTGGGCTTTTTTTGGGATTTCGTGGGAGAGCGGGGGGGTCGAGGCTGCTCCTGTGGGTGCTCTCACCCCCTCCTGCTGTCACCTGCTCTGTTTTGTCATGTCATCTCGCTGTCACTTTTCACCTTCTGGGCACTGAGCAAAAGCACTCTGCTGGGACTTTACAGGAAGGTGGTGGGTCTGATTTTCAGTGCTACGTGGAAAAAAAAAAAAAGGAAACTGTTTACAGGGTTTGACCTGAGTAGTAAAGAAAAAGGAAAGAAAATCAATGTTTCTTGTGGGTGAGAAGTAATATGGATGTCTCTCATTTCTCATTACATGCTAATTTAGCATTTAAATGAAGAGAAAACTTGATCCGTGGCATCCCGTGATAAAATGGGACCTTTCACAGCTTTGGATAGGATGTGACAAACATATTTATGATATTTATTGAAGGTGAATGTAAGCTACTGAACTCCTTTCTAAGTGAGAACTGTGTTGCGAAGAAAAAGACAGTCTAAGGCTTTTTTTTCCCACTTTGCCATTTTCAGTAAATCTCACTGTACTGTGCTTGACATTACTCACTCATCCATGGACTTTTTTTTTTGCACCCACTGTCAGTGTTATGGAAAAGCTGTGAAGATAGGGACTCCACCCATCCCCGTTTAAAAAGACGTTGATTCGTTCCAGTTATATTAACTTTTTATAGTGATGATTTAAAAAAAAAAAAAAAAAAAAAAAAAAGAGGCATTTTTACAAGTATTTTTGTTCAGTGTACAGAGCCATGAATCAAAGCCACATATTAATGGATAAAAGTTTATTGCTGCATGAACATGTCAAAAGTGTAAATTGTTTTTTGGTTTTTTTCCCCCTTCTATTGTCTACTTTCCATAATATTTATGGAACATTTCTTTCTTTTCTGTTTTCCTTTTTTTTCTAATCGTATTGATTAGTTTTGATAGTCACAAGTCATTTTAAATGTTTTCTTTTTCATTTTGTTGCTTTTTTTTGAGTGGATACATTTACCTGTTTTGAAAAGTTCATCAATGTAAAGTTTATTTCAGCTGAGAATGTGCTGTCAAAACCTGCACCGATGTGACATCATGTGAACTTGTATATTTTGGATCATTGTTTGTACTTTTTAAAAATCTTTATTTTTATTATTATTATTTTTTTTTTTAGTTGGCACAACCTTTGACAGTCTCGCCAGTATTTCTTTTGATTTCTATCAGCACTGTAAAACTGCTTAATTTGCTGGTGTGTGTGTGTGTGTGTGTGTGTGTGTGTGTGTGTGTGTGTGTGTGTGTGTGTACACCAGTCTCACTGTTTCATTTTTTTGATTTTCTGCTGCTTCTTCATTAACGTGTCTAGGCGTGTGTGTGCGCTTGTGTGTGGGTGGGTGTGGCAACTCCTATGTCCGATGTGTGTACGCTTGTTACTCTGTAACTGATGGTCTTCACTGGGTTTGGGCAACTTCCTGGACTGTCTCTATTCTGAATGAGTCGATGATCAAATAAACACATTTTTTTCATTAAGAATCAACACTGAATAATTCTCCTTTTCTTCCTTCTAGTTGGTTCCATATTTTTCTAAACTACTGTGCTCTTCTTTTTTTCTTTCCTTTCTGTTTCTGTGTATCTTCCCTTTCCTCTCGTATTGTGCTGGGCTCTTGTCTTCCTTCAGGGATGGTCGCTCCCCATCTCACTGCATGTATGAGAAATGACAAGATGGGGGAGGCCTCTGTCCTCCAAAATCAGACCACGGTTTGTAGCTGTCCTCCCCTCTCATCTCGGCTCTCTCTCCCACTTCCTGTCTTCCTCTCTCTCTTCTTCTATGTCCTGATGTGCGTGGTGTTGCTTCAGTTCAACCGTGCCTGTGCGCTGCTTCATGCATACAAATCCATTCACCCAACTACATCTCCAGTGTCATCGCTGCCATAGCCGTTCTTTTGGATACTTCATTCATGTCCTAGTTGCAGTCAACCTGTTGGAAACAAGTCAAAAGTGAAAATGCAGATTATTTTATCTTTGGGAATTAGTTTTGATACTTTCAGACCAGTGGTTCTCTTTGGGAGTCAACTCTTCTCCTCGAGTTGTCCATGATCCATTGTTGAAGGTCTCCAGAATCATTTGCAGTACATTTTCAAACTAAGCTATAATGTTAAAAAGTGTATATCTTCAGGTGGAGACTATTACTCAATTGACAGGAGCCAGAGTTTTACTCCCACTCACTATATCTCAGGGCCGACGATGTGAAGTATTTAGGACAGCGAATGGTTCTTCTGCCATCTCAGCACTTGTAAAGTTTTGTCTTAAAAATGCCATATTGATCAAAGCATTGTTGTCGCAGCTTTTGTTGAAGATTTAGCAAGAGGAAGCGCTCCATACAGTTCTGTTTTTTCCTAGCAAAATGCTAAACTTCACCCGCTGCAACTGCAATGCACTTAGAGCAACTTCTAGTCTCTGGATCTCGTCACGATCATTTAATTTGTTCTAAAGATTTACAACGTGTCTAACGTGCCCTGACAGTACATGAAAGAGCATGGCTAATGAGTCAAATCTAGCAGCATCATCAGTATGAAGCAGCAGTTACACTGACTGTAACCAGCCTCCGGTCCAGCCACCAGAGAAGCCGTCCCATTCTGCTTCACAGAGGTGACTTCCCCCTTTAGACCAAGGAGCAGGTTTGTTGTGGGTTTCTTCAAGAAATGGCTGCTTCATAACTCTGTCACTGCCTTTTTTAATCTGTGTAAGCTACACTGTTTTACCATTGGCTGCTGCTGTGCCATCTAACAACTTGCCATGTTTGCTGGTATTAACATCAGAATGGCTTCCATTGAAAGTGTTCTCGGCTTCATGTCTGAGTGACTCAGCATGATAAATGTGAAAGCAGATAGAAGCTTTTAGTGTGTCGATGCATGTTTGATCCCCCTGCCCTCGTTTGTATGTCCCAATGTGTTGCAGACGACAGCACCAACAACATCAGCGCAGCCAACCCAGCCTCAGGGGTACAAAACGCTGCGGAAGTGAACACTCTTCCCCCGAACGGTGCACCATCAGAGTCAAGCGACCCACCAGAACCCCAACAATCATCCCGCAGCAAGAAGGAGCCAGGCCGCCGCTCCCACGGCACTGGCAGGCACACACATTCCAACCACCGCCACCACTCCCCCAGCAAGAAAACCAGCACGGGAAAACACAAGGGCAAAAAGTCGACAGGGAAGAACACTCCCAAGAAGAAAGATGACAAGAAAAGTGATGGCCGCCATCGCCACCGTAGCCGCCATCGGTCACCTCATAAGGGGCACACCCGGTCGCGCAGTGCAGATAATGTCCTGGACGACCGACATGGGGGTCAGCGCCGAGGCCGTTCTCCAGACAGGCGCCACCGCCGCCACCGTTCACCCAACCGCTCGCCCCACCGCTCACCTCGTCACTCGCCCTACCGCTCTCCTCGCCGTTCCCCTTATCGTTCCCCTCACCGCCATCGGTCCCCCTACCGCACTCGGCAGCAGTCCCCCACCAGACGCCGGGCCCAATCCTCAGACCCCTACCGCCGGTATCGCTCCCCAGAGAGACAGACCCGCAGCACCGAAAAGCCTATTGTGGACGAGCCTGTATTGAAGGAGCCAATCAAAACTCCTGAATCCACCTTCCGTCTGGAAGATAGCATCTTGCGAGAGTCCCCAGCCCTAGACCACTTAAACAGGGAGGTTACACCGCCACTGCGCAGGGAAGACCGCCTCTATGGAGAAGATAGCCTGCTGATGAAAGCCTCTACCTTGGACAGGTCCTACAGAGGGGGGGATAACCTGCTGAAGGACATGGCGTCTCGCAACCAGAGAGACATCACCCTGCCCAGAGTACGCACTCCAGATTCAGATTCAGCTTACAAGAAGTACAGCACGCTGCTGAGGGGTCGTTCGACTGAGAGGTTTGACAGCACACAGCTGAGGGGTCGTTCGACTGAGAGGTTTGACAGCACACAGCTGAGGGGTCGTTCGACTGAGAGGTTTGACAGGGATGAGCACTACCCCAGCCGAGACAGCACCCCTGAATCTTGGTACCGCTCCCGCAGTCTCGGACGAGACATATCCCCGATCAGGAGCTTCAGAAGGGACGACTCGGAGGATGAAGAGGACGATGACAATTTTGTGGCGGCTCAAGTGACGCAATACTACAGCACGCTCAAGTACAAGACCAACACCAGTCGCTCATCCAAGCCCACGCTCCCTGAGCCCAAGAAGACCTACAAGGAGAATCCCAAAGACCTGAGCATCTGATTGGACAGCTGTCAGCTGATCACAGCAACCATCCACAAAACACCTCAAATACTCACCATCACTACCACTTTGTTCTACAGAAATGCACCCAACTTGTGTAGACATGCTGACACACACACACACACACACACACACACACACACACACACACACTAACAACACTGAGTTACTAACAAGGTCGTAGTTTTGAAAGCTTTTTTTTTTTTTCCTCTTTTTTTTAAATTGTATATTTGATTTTCTTTGTTTTCTCATTTTGTTTTGGTTTTTTTTTTTGTTTCTTTGTTTCTTTGTTTTAAAGTATTCTACATTTACAGATACTCAGACTTTTCCAGAAAATATAAAACCATAAAAAACAATGATGTGCCTAACAACAGTTCCATTAACAAACAACATTTTTGTTTCGGGTTTGATATGTGGAGGGCAGTTTGTGTGCCCCACTGTCAGATGATGAAATATATGTACTTTTCCACAAAGATCCCTTGGAAGTACTGCGCACCTGGGTCACCATAACAGGTGCTCACAATGATGCTGTGCATGTCTTTACCGGTTTCAATGTCTCTCTCTCTCTCGCTCTCGCTCTCTCTCTCCGTCTCTCTCTCTCTTGCCTTCGTACTCTCTCTCCTTCCAGTGCCACTGTTTTTTAGACATTTGACCAGACTATAGCACAAGCCTGCATTTGTTTGTATATTTTTGACAGTTTGCAGTATGTGTACATTCAGAGGTGATCATTTTAAATGAAGGAAGGGAAAATGAAAAAGTTAAACTATGATGATGATGTTAAAATAAAATAATATATTCAACAAATGAACAGTTGTTTTAGCTTTTTTCTCCTTTGTTATTGCCATTGGAGTCATTCTGGGATTGATTGACCTGCTTAAGTAACACAAAAAAATGCAGATATTGGATGGGAAGAAAGAGGTACACTAACAGCTTTTTTTTTTTTTTTTTTTTTTTTTTTTTTTTTTTTGAGCTCTCATTTTGCCAAGCAGAAAACAAAACAGTGGGGAGACTAACATTGTTATCTCAGCCCTGCCAAAAGTGCATGCATATAGATAAAGCCTTTGAAGAAAAGTAAAGCAAAGAGCTTCTGTCCTTTCCCCAACATCAAAGCCCAAAAGGACGATCTTAAAAATGTTCCTTCACTCCTCTTCACAGCTTACTTTGATTTGTGCCTTTTCAGTGCCCTCTTTCTCCCATCGCCCTCTACGGTCCTTCCCCTTCCTCCTCCATCCACTCTTGTGGTTGCGAGATTTATCATTTGATACAGAACAAACAGCGGGGATGCTGCGTGTCTATTTCAGGACGGTGACGGCAGAAGGAAGGTGGTGATGCTGGGACAAACAATGTGGAGATTAGATAAAAACCAAGTAGTCACCCTGGGTGAGCGGTAAATACCAATGCACAATATACTTCACCTTTTTTTTTTTTTTGTAAATTTGTGTCGCACCACAGTGGATTTAATTTGAACCGACTTCAGGTTTAATTTACAAAAAGAAAAGAAAAAAGGAATTTTCACCAACTTCTCAAAGGCCTCAAAGGTAATTATGGTAATAAACGGGAAATAAATCTGATTGTTTTTAATGATAAATCCTTCAAGTCTAAAACTCATAGATGTCACCAAATGTTTCCTCCCTCAGGCTGAAGGTGGTTGTAGTAAAGGCAGACTTGGCAGTTGAATAATATCCCGTTTCTTTGCCTTGAGAAAGTCTTGGATTGTTTTTGCAGTATGCTTTGGATTACTATCCATCTGCACTGTGAAGCAACGTCCGTTGTTCTTTTTCCACAGCATTTGGATGAATCTGAGCAACTTCAGAATTCCTCCTGCTACTTGCTGCTGTCAACAGTCAGGAAAAAACACTAGTCACCCGGCTCCACTGGCAGGCACACATGCCCGCACAGTTTGACAGATAATGTGATATGTTTCAGATCATGATGTGTTCTTTTCCTTCTCCATACTGTTTTCCTCCCACTATTTCCCATCATGTGGTTTCATCTGTCCAAAGCTTGTTTTTAGATGAAACTCTGTATTCCAATTTCCGAAGGCGTCTCTTTTACAGTGATATGCCTCTCTGAGAGTGTTCTAAAAGTTATGAATGATTTTCTTTACCGAGGAAAGAATTTGCAGTCATCTGCTTCAGTTGTCTTCTGTGTCGTCCATTTTTGCGATATTAGGCTTTTTTTTTCTTTTTCTTTTTTCAAATTTATCTTTATTCTGTCTCTTGTGTCAGCCTCACTTTGAATCTCGTTTTGAGAGTTACAAAATGTAAGACTTGGAATCAACTCTATGAAATGAAATGGCAGCAGCAGGCCTCACCTGTCTATGAAACCCCTTGTCAGTCAATCGTTCCATCGCTTTAGAGCTCACTTTTGAAATGGCTGTCGTTCCGGTTTGTTTGCAAGCCCCTTGAACTCAAGCTGAAAGCCTGCACTTCAGTCACATTGATCGTTTGCTTTTAAGCCCACTTTGCTGTTGAAAAAAAACAGATGAGCCAGGAAAAAGAAATGTTATGGAGCTAACTGTATGTTTACACAAATATGGGGAGAATTTAAGATTTTCTGAGCTTGCATCATACGAAGTTTGTGCTTTTTCCTGCAGCACATGCCAAGGTACTTAATGCCATATGTTCAAAAATGTGCATTCAAGATTACCCTGTGGACACAATCTGTGCAGCTCATAAGAGGAAATGTGAAACAGAGTTAAAGCATCGTGATCAAACGGTAACATATCAGAGCTTTTTTTCTGGCCCAGTTTCTGTGCAATTCAAGGGAGCCTCAATGCATTCCACTCCTTTTGATGCAATGATCTGAAACTGTTTTTGCATAGCTACATTTATGGGATGTGCACTAGTGTGGAAGCATTACATGGAAATTCTTCGGCTCACTTTTTAGTAAGTGCAAAAATCCAAGTTGCAATTTTCTATTTGAGTATATTTGATGCAGGCTATTGGATACGATTTGCATTGTTTTCATTGGATGCCAACATTTTTCCCTATTAGAGAAGCATGTGTTATTTAGTATTTCTACAGAATACAGAGGGCTGGGGTTTGTATCCTGCAAACACGTTTCTCTTCCCTGTCCCCTCACAGAAGAGGAAACCATTGCTAAATAATGGATGTAATCCACTTTCCAGCACCGAAAATCTCTTCTCCCTTCTCTTTAAATATCTCTGCCCCCTCTTTATCAAGACCTATTCCACTCTCCATCATCTGACGCAGGAGCAGAGCCCCTGGTTTTATTTCTTGTGTTATCCCAGAAATGATTAACAACACGTGTCTTGGGACAATTTATCATGTCAGTGTCAGGCAGGAGGAAGCAGTAGTAATAAAATGTCCAATAACAACATGAGTGTTCACTGACAGTCTCTTTTCTCCCATCAGCTAAGCTTCAGGTGCTCTTGCTCTGACCTTAGAGATCCTCTACTGCCCTGTTGCCATGGCAACACTAATGCAACGGGCTCTTCCCTTAAGCTGACAGGAGCAGACAAGAATTGTAGATGTGCACATACGAAGGCTGGGGGGGAGAAGAGAAAACAACAGCACTGGGTTATTTTTGGCTGTGTGCTCAGGATCAAGATGATTTCACTTAGAAGAAAGAAAAAGTTTCACAATTGTATTTATTTATCTTTTTCAAAGAGTTGAGGCTATTGTGGGGATGGATCTATTCAAAAGCAAAGTGTGAGGAGCCTGGTCCCAGCTGTAATCAGTCAGTTAAAAAATAAATCCACAAGCATTGTGTCAAATAATCAGCAGCGTAGAGCTAGTTTATACATAATTGGTGTTTTCTTTCCTTTTCCTGAACAGTCCTGTTTTCTTGTGTGAGATTATTATACTATCTTATGCCACCTTATACTTCTAATCAAAGAATTGTTGAATCATTATACGGCTACAGGCCACATTATGCCTTGGATTAAAGATTGTGAAATCATTACACTGTTTTATGATGCATTATACTGCTGATTTATAAGAAATACTGTTTTCAGAGAATCATGGCCTTATTTGTCTGATTAGAAAGAACAGAACATACTGCACAGGAAGCCAAGGTCATAACTTAGGCTCACTGAGAGAGAAAGAATGTGGATGTTTAGGTTTTATGACTTTGGAGGGGGGCTGAAGCTATAAGAATGTGAGAAACGGATAGACACTTCGAGATCTGATGGACACCCTCCTGTCCACATCTCCCGTCTGGACGTTTGTAATGCTCAAAGTGTTGTATGGAATAAAGAGATTGTTGACTGAGCATTTATACACAGAGTGTTGCTCTTCCTTCAGCCCAAAAATCAAAGAATTGGGATATTTAACACTTGCTAATTTGTAGATAGAACTTGACATTTAAATTTTTTTTCCATATTCTTCCATGTGTTTTAAAATGCTCACCAATACATAGACTGTATATAAAAGATGGATATATCCACCGTGGCATTGCCCGGATGATCTGATATCGTCGTGTTGGTGTTGTTCCCAGATCATCATGAAAATGTTGTTCCAGGTTCAACATTGCAAGTGACCAATCACAAGCCATTCATGCATTTATGAAATTCCAATGTTGCAAGGACAATATTAATTCTGCTTACCGTTTATTAATGGGTCAGGGTTAGGATCAGGGTCCGTTGATCGGCGGACAGAGGTGGTTTCTCGCAGCTTAAGTACAGTTTTTTGTTTTACAGCGGTTTTTCCCGAAGTCACAAAAGTATGACGTCACAACATTCTGATTGGTCACTTGCAATGTTGATCCTGGAACAACATTTCGTATGATGATCTGGGAACAACACCAACACGACGATATCAGATCGTGCGGCATTGCCCAGTGGTTTCTGTGGTCTACATTTTGAATGCAGACCTGGATATTAACATCTGTGGCAACTGCCTTTCCCATTGGTAGAACTTTAGGTTTTTGAGGTTGCATTGTTGGTGAGCTGCTCCATTTTCTACTTTATTCCAGACTAAACTATCTCAATAAAAAAGTCCAAAATGTTTTATATAGTCCAAAGATAATTCCCCAAAATACAGCCCCAAACCATCACACAGCATGTTTTACAGATGGCTGTAAACACTCACTGTTGTACTTCTTCTCTGGGCCTTTGTACCACAAAGTTCAAATCTGGAGACATCGCTCCATCAGACTTGTTGTCTCTGATTTTCACACCAGGTCTTGGTGTGAAAATCAGTTTCTCCTAGTTTCCCTTCCTTATGAATGGCTTATTGTCAGGCACTCTTTCAATGAGACCATTTCAGAAAACAGTCGATGAATCAACTTACGGGCCAGATACATCTCTCAGGTCCTGTGTCAGGTCTTTGCTGTTTTTTCCTATTCGAATTCTTAAAGGCCTGACTTTCAGTATGTTTCGATCCGATCAGCTGTTCATAACACTTCCCACATTGAAATAGGCGTCAGCGCGAACGATCGCATGTCCGCCATTACCTGCCCGAAACCGGAAGTGACGTCATTTTCGCGGAAAATGTAGTTTTTTACTTGTAGCCCTTAGAAGCCTATACTGGTGTTTTTATAAGTCATGTTTAACTTTATGCTTTTCTGAATAGTTTCTGTGATGCTTAGAACTCAAATTGCACTGCTTAAAATAGTTTATTTTGATGCACATGCTGTTTTCTTTGCAAATTTGCATCATAAGATTGTTTTTCGTTTTTTCTGCAGTATATAAAAATTGGTGTATCTCACAAAAAAACTATGAAGCCACTCCAAATAAATTTCCTGTTGTTGTAAACTATTTTTTGCAACTTTTTTGTATTTAAAGTTTTGAGGGATAAACCTCTTAAATTTCTCCAAGTAGAAATATATGTAAAAAAATCAAAAACGATTTTCAATTTTTTTTGTAGTTTATTGCACTTTTTTGCAATTTATGTCGTTACTATGGACTTAATGCATACATATTATTAAAATGTGGGCTATAACAGTTGTATTGATGTATAGCAACTTGAAATGCTCCCTAAAATGGCACTATAGCATGTAAAAATATAAAGTAAGCTCTGGCGGCCTTGGTTCTATGGTAGGTCTTAAAGGGTTAATGAACAACAAAAAGGAAATTACATCTGAAAAATGGCCGAAGACTGGACTGAAAATGAGTGTAAAAGCAACCAATGTCCAAAGAAAAACTTTGAAATACGATCTGAAAGCCTGGAGAACTGTTGCTCAAGACAGCTTTAAAAAGTACAAGAAAGTCTGACTCCATTAAAGCAAAATGTAAAGACTTTTGCACAGCACTGTAAGTACTCATTTATGTGCAAGTGTTGCTGCTGTGGGTGAGGCGTGTGATTATATTGAAACTTGTTTATTTGTTTTCTTAAAAAGAGGATCGGTGGACTCCAGTAATAGCACGCAAGAGCTGAGGCACGCATCAGAATCAGGGCTCATCCAGAGGAAGTCTTGACTGTTTAATTTAGTAAGTAAGTAAAGCTTATTTATTAAGCGCTTTTCATAGACAGGTAGTCACAAAGCTGACAAAATATCACTGACAAAATATCACTTGTGATTTGATCTTGAAGTCCCATATGTGACTTCATAAGTGGAGGGTTCGTGTCCCCTGAATGACCCCTCCTTCAGCAATGCCAAGACACTGAACGTTTGCCTGCCCCTGAGGCATCACCTCTGGCTTTCCTTTGCTCAAACGTGTCCAAGTGTCTAATAAATAAATCTCTCACTTTGCGCAGTTAGCGTGCGTCAAGTCTTTTTCAGGTCTGTGTCCCCTTGAATGCAAGCAGTTCCCCTGATCAGAGGTATGGCTAACACCTCATGGAAAGAATAATAGAATTTTCAGATTGTCTTGTTCGCTTTCAGAAGAGAAGTGGCCCACTGAAAGGTGCTCTGAGCTGAGTCAATGAAATAGTTATACTTTCATAAGAAATGCATGTGGAGATGTCAGCTTTCCTGTTGCACTGTTGAATGATTCATTTGAAAAACTTTGTGTGAGGCCGTTTGGTCATGGTTACTTCAGGAAGACTTTCTTCTACACCATATTTTGAGCATGCACAGTATGCATATGGAGTATGAAAAGCGTGTACATGGTCTGCAAAAATGCTAAGATAAAGTTGGTGGGATGGGTTAAAGTAACATCCACGTGGATGGCAGGACCCAATGTTTCCTAGCAGAACGTTGCCCACAATTTGACCCTTGTCAAATTAGGTCTGGGACCTTCATGTTCCAGATATCAGTTGTCACACATGAAAATGTATTTCTCTCATTCAAAAGATGCACGTGATTTATGTCTTATGCATTTGTTTTCAAAGGTTTATGGGGTCACATCTGGGTGTGTCATAGACCCCGAACAACTGTACAAAAAAAAAAGAGATGCATACTGAAATATTAATACTAGACAATACTGATTAAAACCACACATGAGACTGAATGGTGATGTGCACAGCTACTGATGCTCACTGTGAAATATTTTGTTTGAAAGGTAATGTAACATCTTGGTTTGTGGGGGGTGAATATGCACTACAACATAGTCGGTGGTCATTAATTTTTCAACTTTAATGAGTGAAGCTAGAGCAAGCGGCAAACTCATTCGAGATTTCCTCCTCTACTCTGCGCCGCATTATTCGCACTCATTTGTATGAGTCAAATCTGCCACTTCTGTTCATGGTACCTTTGAGTTTTACTTTGCAATGGGCTCACGGGACGCAACTTGCTTGTTTATCGTGGTCAAGCCTCCTTCTGTCAGTATTACATGTGAGATTGGCCGCCCTGTCCTGTCAGCAGAAGGAGGACACATGAACAGTCTGTCACGGATGTGATGTAGCCTTCCTGTTCTGTGCCATTGTGAGCAATCCATCAGGTTAACACCAAATCCCATTAGTTGCTATGCAATCAAGCGCTCCCTCAGTAATGACTGTAATTTGTGTGTTACGACTGTATGATCCGCACTGCCTGCCTGTGTTGTCAACAAACTCGGAGAGGAAATCAGTCATGTTCAGCGCAGGTCTACAGGCAAACATGCTTCAAAGCGCTGCCTTCCCTTCAGCATCATTTCTTTTTTTAGTTTTGACAATGTCAGGTTAAATATTGATGCTCTGAAGTTGCTTCAAAGGAGCTGAGGAGAGAGGGAGTGAGCGTTACTTTGGCAACGTACAAAAGGAGTACTGAGAGTTTTGCTAACTGGGTGAGGAATTTGGAAAAGGAGGAAACAAAAAGACCTGAGATAGACTATTCTCATTCATACACATAGAGCTGAACAAGTTCTAGTAATGCCTTTTACATTGGATTTATTAGTTCTGAGTGTTATACAAATTCATAGACACAGGAGGTTGTGGTCCTTGGATAATAGCGCTCGCAGTTCTAATGATGTGAACTGAATTCACAACTACACCCGGGCTTGTTCTTAAACATCTTTTGGATGAGACTACTTCTCAAGGCTAAATCCCTTTATTCAAGTACCAAACACCTGTATTCCATTACTCGGCCTGCAGATGATACCAAATGGACAGCAGGCATATTTTGCAATGCTTGAATATACTTCTTTTTTGGTAACCTTCATACATTAATAAATAGCACCTGGCAACAGGAGTGTAGGTTTGGCTTTAGCTTTGGAGGAAAACACATTAGGGCCTACAGTCTTTCAAGAAATTTTGACCATCAGATACTTAATTTTCCACCATCTGGTGAATTTTAATGCATCGATTTGTGATTTTTATGCACCATTGTATGGTGGAAATGGAAGAAATAAATATTGGCACTATATAGCAATTAAAAAGTACCGGAATATATATATATATATATATATATATATATATATATATTATAATATATACATACATACTATAATATATACATACTATAATATGTGCATGATAATACAGTGATGCTCTGGTATTCTGCTGTTAGGGTTTAATCCAAGGACTCAATAGCAGGACACTGATTAAATTGCTTAAAAAGTTTTAATGCAGGTTTCAGGACTGTGCAACAGCAGGTAATGCTCAAATTCGGTTTTCCAGAGACCGAGACTTCACTCAGTTAAGTATTCTTTAAACTACGGTGCAGGTATGGCTTTCCACTCTTCCAGCAAAAAGTCTAAGCTTCCAGTTTACCACAAGTTCAAAGACTGGCAAGTATCTGAGACAGAGTGAGAGTGGGATTTCAAGGAGGGAGAAGACGAGCACAAGTACAAGGTACTCAGGTAACTGGAGAGAAAGTGAGCAAAGCAGAGTAGAATTCTGGCCTGAGTTGCAGTACCACATACGTAGGACACGACAGAAGAGGAGAGTCAGGAGTGGAGACTGAAACCAGGTGGAGGAGGACACTAGACTACGGGGGTACCAGGAAAATTGTTTCCAAAAATATTGCCAAATCTTTTTATTGTAATGCTCAGGCAACACATGTACATACAATTTATACTTCTGTGTGTGTTTTAAAATGTTTTCCTGGTTCCACAAATGAGCAACTCAGATCTTACAGTTGGTAATTCTGTTTGGTGATGAAACTGTTTACCTGCGACTGTTTCTGCCCAGTCTTCCTAGGCCAGCTGAGAAATATAACCAGCGTGTCCTGGGTCAACCCTGGGCCTCCTCCTGGTGGGACATGCCCAGAACACCTCCAGAGGTGGAGGAGGACACTAGACTACGGGGTAGCAGGAAAATTGCTTTCAAAAATTGCCGAAAAATGAATGCAATGCAATTAAATCTCTAAAACCCATATTATATTCACAATAGAAAACCGAAACCATATCAAATGTTTAACCTGGGAAAATGTACCTAAAAATACATGTTAACACATTTATGAATTGGATGCCAAAAATGTGATTTGCAACGTTTTTAGATCAGGCACAAAAAAAAAACAAGAAAAAGATTTACAATTTTAAGGAAAAATAGTCATTTTGATGGCCAGATGGTCATTCTCCTCTTCAGTTGGAGGGATGGGGCATCCATATTTTCCAAAACTAATTCTACATTTATGTCCTAAATGTTGACTTTAAGTAATCTGATTACATGTACATTTTCCATGTAATTAATCTTTGATTTCCTATATTTCAGTTGCATGTCATTCGAAATGGTTGCTTTATGTTTATGAGGACCAAAAATAAGCTTTTTAATTGAGTATGGATTTGACTGACTGCAGAGGTTTTCTCCTGAACCATTTTCACATCATAGCATCTTTGAGTTTTAACCTGCGTTTTGGATGGCATAGAAAATTGTGTTCACAGACAGTGATTTCTGAGCCAATGCTCAGAGGTCACTGTGGACATTTGGTACATTTCCATATTGGGTATCCAATATGGATTTTTTGCATGCACAGAGATTTCTTCAGATTTTCATAATCTTTTCATGATATTTTGTAATGTAGATGATGAAATATTCAAATTCTTTGAAATTGTACATTGAGGAACATTATTCTGAAATTTGAAGATATGTTTGTTTTTATTTATTTATTTTTTTTTTTTGCAGATTCTTGAACCACTGCCAATTTTCACTTCTGAGAAATGCTGCCTCTCAAAGATGCTCTTTTTTTTTTTTTTTTTTACCACCAAGCATGTTATTGACCTGTTGCCAGTTAAACTAATTTCCCTCCAGCTGTTTCTTTTTTGTACCGCTCACTTTTCTTGCTCTTTTTTCTTTTTTTAGTTAATTCATCTCAAAAAAGTTGAGAATCACATTACTGCCATTAAATTCAAAAATGTTTGATGTTTTTGTAAACTGGGATATTTTCTACGTTTAAACATTTCATATGTTTTTTCTAATGTTCTCCTTAATAAAATATGAGTTTATAAAATTTGTAAATTTTCGTATAGGGTCCAATCGTTTTTGGACAATGGGCTGTAATATATTCCAGCAAAAGCAAAAATGTCTTCAGCTGACATTTTTACATTGTAATCAAATATTCTAATACTTACTGTACATCAAACCAATGCACTAAGAACAGCACTGGAATCCAAAGATCAAAAAAATGTATTTTAGGTTAGGAGTCGTTTTTGGACTGTATATGACACAAAGTTTTGAATTTGTAATCTTTAAAATTATCTGGATCTCCTACTGGCTGACTGCTTTTTGTAATTAGGCTATGACAGGCGTGTTTAAATGGGCTTGCAGGTGTTTGAAGACTAACTCGTGTTATTCCTAATAAGAACTCCTGCAAACAGCTGCTGCTCCTTCAGGCTATATGAGGTTGTGATAAACTATTTCAGGGTCTTGATAGACACTAAACCGTTTCACTAGCTGGCCACTAGGTGTCTCGGTGATGTTGGGTTTTTGTTTAAGAAAAAAAAAATCTCCTTGATTTACAGTCATGTCTTCAAATGAG
Organism: Perissodus microlepis; assembly: GCF_051167445.1. Lineage (NCBI taxonomy): Eukaryota > Metazoa > Chordata > Actinopteri > Cichliformes > Cichlidae > Perissodus > Perissodus microlepis. Next base: position 10,852,321 of record NC_140465.1, read on the forward strand.
CTCTCACAGAGTGTAATTTGTCCCTCGGCTGAAAAAAACAACACCGGTTGGCCACATAAGTAGAGGGAGTAAGAGCTCTACAGTTTGACCTGGCTGATGTGGAGGATCCAGCTGAAGTGGCTTCATTATTGTTATTCTGAGTGGATGAGTGCTGGTTTTCCTTTTTGCTGATGAGATGGCAGAAAACTCCCAGAACACTCCTGTGACACTTCAAAGACAGTGCTGAAGAGAAGCAGGTTTAGTGCTAGAAGAAGCAGCTGAGGACACAAAATCACAATGTTCTGGCAGTGTGAAAAATTTTGCACTGCCACCTAACTTAGTCTGTCATAAATCAGGTTGTATTTAATAATTTAGCTGAAATTCTAGACTAACATGTGAAAAAAAGGATATTTATTTTAAAGGCACAACACTAAAATCCCAATATCTTCTAGAAAATGCATTAAAAAAATGCAAAAATGTTGTAAAAATCAAATGTATTTTAACGAGCAGTTATTAAGCTGCAATTTATCTTTAATGCAGGTGTTTTATTACAAGTCAAAAAGGCTGATTAGCTGAATAAATTAATTACTTACATTTTCATAAGGAGTTGAGCTGCAACGACTCAGTGTTTGTAACTGTATAACCTGCACAACATTGCTATGGTTTCCATTATAAAATCCGGGCCTAGAGAGCAACAAATAATAATATTCTCATATCCCACACTTGTTAATTATTTCCACTAATTCTTCTGTGAAATGACTCATGTAATTTAAATTGGTACAATTATTATATTATGACTGGTAACTTGACATTATTAAAGAAGTGCAGCATACCTCCAACAAGGCTGAAGATTCCTCTCATACTATCCATGAATGGCATTCCTGGATATAAAAGGATATCCAGCTGCAGATTAGTTTTTACATTTTCTTCAGACAATCAAGGCCAGCAATACAAGTACACACACTGTTAGTATTTGTAAAGATACGATCCAAAATGTACAATGTTGCCATAATCCACAATGATAAAAATTAAACTCAAGGCTTCAGATAAACTCAAAAAATGAATCACTTCTAGCTAAAAGATGGACATATCAATCACAAAGCTTTCTTGGCAGAGGTAAAACTCTTGTTGTTCATCAGGGTTGTTGCAATTTTGGGTTGGCAACCCGTTCTTTGGTTAAGTATGTTAGGGTTTGAAAGCATAACAGTAATTAAAACAGTAAACAAAAACAGCCGCTGCAAAATGGGAAATTTAAGATGCTTCCTTTGGAATATTTTAAACTTTAATAGAAATAGATTAGACTTTCACAAACTCTTAGCCGAGAGTTACATTAGATGGTTTTGGGAAAACCGAAAAAGAAAAATATGACATGAAACTCAGATTTCTGATGGTAAAATAGACAGGCAATAAATTATTGATCCTATTGTGCATCAGCTTTCTTGAAAATCAATTTGGACATTTTATGTATTGGTAACAAGGTTTGTGTCCCACAGTGGCATCTTGTGGCCAGTTTAAGACATCACAGTCTTATGCCCTCAAAGCTGTGTGAACAGACTGTTTTCAGATTTGTGGCAAATGCTGTAAACATGCCGTCGCCTCGCCAACCATAACTCACGAAGCTGAGTGTGACTGATGCTCGAAAAGAAGAGCAATCTGCGTTTCCCGCCCCCGTTCTCCATTATAAAAACCTTGGGTTCCCTGCCAGTGTGTCACACATCTGAGGCCAAGGACTCCATCAGAGAAACGGATCAATATGTCACCGAAGGAATTTCTGTGCATATATGTGTGTTTGACTGTATTCATCAAAGCCAGGGTTGGAGAGGAGATCTGAAGCTTCTTTGTTCACAGTATTGATTCAGTCTAACAGAGTGTGAGCAGATTCCACAGGGGCAATGCTGACTCTGGGTCAGTGATATTGTGGTGAGACGCCCTCTACTGTTGCTTGTGTTTGGATATTCAAGTGCTTCTTGAAGTATACATAGTTCTCGGTGGTTCAGGGTTTCCCATTTTCCGTTGACCTGTTTGGCTTTTAAAGAACACACACCGTCTGGTAATACACTGGTCTCACTGCACAAAGGGTAAGAGGATGAATCTTATCAGTGGAGTTGAGCACACTACATGTTCTTTTTTTTTGGAAGCTCTGCACACTCAAATCACAGATTGCCAAATGCCAAAGGTTGTATAAGGCCTCTTAGACTGTTTCCTTTAATGAGTGATATAAAAGTTCTAGCTTAGGCTGCAAAGAGGGCTGGAAGGCCTGCGTGGGTCGATTCAGTGTTTACTACATGAAAAAGAATGATTGCATGCCTCCCTATATACACTGTGCGTCTATCCAGCAAACACACTCACGGACAATTAACACATGGTTTGCTTTCAAGTTGAGTTATGACCCGACCACTGCACGGTGCGTTTTCCATGGCCCTTTATGCATCACTACATCAAAGTGCTAGTTCATCTTTAACACGGCAGAGTTAACGACAGGCTGTGAGGACCGGACACACAGTCATCAGCAGAACCCACTAAAGAATTATGCTGAGCCAACACAAGTTAAGTGATTTCTCATGGGCCCTTTCAGAGTTTTTATTCCCATTATAACAGCAGCTCCACTGTAAGGACCATTTTGTAGGGAGTTCTGGTTAAGAGCAAAGATTCATGTGGAGTGACAGCTTGTATTAGAGAGCCCCATAAACACAATGAGATAAAGTTGGAATGCATAATCCACACAAAGTTAAGAGAACATAAGGCAATAACTGACTTAAAGCTGCAAATCTGGGAATGCATTAACATATAGAAGACACATACAGTATATATATACTGTGTACACAAATTAAATTGCTTTTGCAGTGCAACATACATACACACAGTTGATCTCCACCACAGGGAATTGCAAGAAGTTCCACAGCATGCTAATAAGGCTGCAGTCAGCCAAGAAAAACACAAATCAGATATACATCTGCGTTCTGACCTCGAATGGCTTGCTGCATAATACAAAGCAGAAATAATGAAAGATACATTTGGAATAAACATTTCCACAAATGATAGAGTTAGTGTGGCCTGATTATTGTCAGTGTGCCTGAGGCTGTGGAGATCTGGAGACTGTAGTTGTTTTCTGCGCAGTATTGAGTTGTATCATGGCACCAAACAGTCCTGAGACACTCTCTGTGCTCTCTGTTTTTAGGGCTTCTTCTTTGTTGCGCAGAACAAAGACTGTTTGGTTGCTTGAACAAAGATAGGCATGCTTTGGGTTGACTGTGGTGGCTGTAAACTTCCTACTGAGTGTGCTCTACTGGTGTAAAGTGGCTGACCAGAGGAAACTGGGTTCTTTGGAGTGGGCACGCAAAGGCGGTCCTTTCAGAAAACCAGGCTGCATCCCAACTAGTAGGTAGATTTTTACAGCTGGGAAGATCTAGTGATAAACTAGTAAGTTATTATTTTTTTCTTTTCTTTTTAACTGTAGAAAGGAAGCTGTTGTGTCAGCATATATACCTAACTATAGAATTTTTAAATGGTAAATGGACTAGCTCTTATATAGTGCTTTTCTACTGTTTTTGAGCACTCAAAGTGCTCCATAAAACATGCCTCATTAACCTATTCACACAAACGCTTACTTACCTAACACTTTCACACACATATTCATACACACTGCTGATGAATGCACCGGAGAGCAACTTGAGGTCCAAGTAAAATTCCTTAGACAACCAGACTGGAGCATCCAAGGCTGAACCACCGACCTTGTGATTGGTAGAGAACTCTCTCCACCCCTGAGCTACAGCTGTGCGTATATTTAAAATACATTGGGTTAGCTATGATCAAAAAAACATTAATTGTGAAAGGTGACCTAGCCTTAAATGCTATCAAATTTGTGAGGGACACCCGATTGGGAGAAAGCTGGCTTAAAGAGAGGGCGGCCTTAGAACAGATCTGAACTAAACATCGAACTGAAGGTAGAATAAATGGACAGCACAGCGGCCCAGTAGAAGATGAATAAGGATTTTTTTGAACTGTTGACTCTTTACCCCATAAAGATGACATTAGACAACCTCCGCTGTACCCTTAGTGACACATTTTGGCACAGGAAGAGGTTCTGGGTTTTTCCAAGAGTAGCCCAGAGATATATGTCATTTAGCTCAGGAAGCATGGGTGGAATACACATCCAAAGGTGAAAAAGAGTTAAAATAGGGAGCTTTAAACATCATGGTCTGGATCACTCCCTGTGAAAAAATTGCATTATTACTTACAACTTCAACGTTTTGATCCCAGTCGGATCTCTGTCAGCTTAAGTTACATATGCAACTGAATGACTGGCTAATTACTGAGTAGCAACAACTGTGAATCAAACTCACTAAGGTTAGTAAAGTTATACCTATGGAAGATCCTGGAGCAAAGAGATGACTTTTCTATTATCAATGGCAGCAACATTAAAATGTAGATAGAAAAGAGATTACTGTATTCTTTCAGAACAATGATTCATATTTCTCCAGTAAAATTCCAAGCATGAAAAAGGTTTGACCTGGAACAATAAAGTCACAACACTTCGTAGATTCCCTCAGCTCTACAAAATATTTATTCATCTTTCAGTTCAGTGTTTTTTTTTTCCATCTTCAGATATTTTCAGAAAATCAAATATAGTTACCATAAACACATTGACATCACATCTGATAGACTGACTGCCTACCAGAACCACACAGGAGTCAAAGTTGCTGCTGAATTCATCACTTAACAGCTAAAAAGCTGGTTTCACATCTCAGGAGTTGTCCTGGCCCTAAATCTAAAAGGACCAGTGATCTGTGCACCCCTTTATGGCAGCTGCAGCCCAAAAGAAATAACTTCAGTTTCAATTTGAAAGACAGAGGCTGGTTTGAGTCCTCAAGCGAGAGGAGATGAATCAAGGAGGCTTACAGGTAAAATACAGGAGTTACCAGACGCTCTTCATTAATCTTCCCTTCTTTTCCGATTTCTACGAACACAGAGAACATCGTTTGTCGCTGTGATTGCTGTGACAAATATCCTTATGTGTGCCTTTTAATTCTGTATTTGATAACAGCGATTAGCAAATTAAAGCAGTGAGAAGACAGTCTTTGTTTATTCATCTTTGGAGTGAAAAGTGGTTTAATTATCACTGCCACTGTAAGAGGCCCACATTTACAGTAAAAATACAGAAGGCAATAGCCAGTCAATGACTGAGAAAGTCCACATTTACTGTTAAGTTTGCCATTCTCAGGAATCAGCTCACCTGAGGCTCAAACAGAAAATATCTCCCTGGTACCCGTTACTGATCTTACATGGGAAATCCTCGCAGTGCAGTTGTAGAGGCATGGCAGCGAATCACAGAGGGCACAGCTATGGAGGAAAAGAAACTGCATTTAATATTTTCAATTTCTTTGTGGATTTAATGTTGTTATTGGCAACTGTGTGACTGTAGTGCATTTTTGTGTGAGTATGGTTATCCTCCACAGGATGTCTCAATAGTTTTTAAAGGGGTGTAAGAAAGCTGGGAAAGGGGGTGGGGATTTTTTTTCTCTGTTTTGTACCAGAAATCCTGACTGATCTCTTTCAGTTGGGAAATCATAAAAACTTCATGTACTAAGATCAGAAGAACAAACAGGAGCGCTTCCTGCTTCTGTTTAGAAATCCGCATCTTAAGCCAGCAAACTCTGATTCATAGGATATTTTCTTGAGCAATAAAAGTTATTGAGTGATGATATCGCATGCTTCTCATGTTGTACGAGCATTGGACAAGTTTCTGTGTGTGTGTGTGTGTGTAAAGGAGAGAGAGTCCGTGTTCCTTCCATGAATTCTTCTCCGTTCTCCAGGGTATCCTCTGAGGGTAAGTGTGAGTAAGCACGTGTGTGTCCAGGATCTGACGCCCGGCACTCAAGGGATGAATGAAGACTGTGAAAGGTGTGTGTATAAGTTGCTCCAGTGGGTCAAAGGTAACTACCAATACACACCCACATCCCACCCTGTGTTGGACAATGCAAGGGTGGTGGGCTGGTGATTAACAGGACAGGGCTGTGGCTGGACGAGAACGTGGTCTGTCTCATACCTGGCGGAGCCGGATGTGTTGTGTGAAACGCCTGTGAGCTCAAGCGTGTACTTCCCCATGCATGTCTGACTGGGGACATACATCCTGGAGCGACTGACGGAGCCACAAGTTTGAGACGGAGGGAGTAAATGGCGCACGGGAAGGGGTTATTTATAACTACTGACTCCCCCCCCCCCCTGAAAATAGAAAGACACTGCTATCAACTTATCACAGGTTTTGTGTTTTGGCAATATTCTCAAGGCAAACTCGGGCCAACAATGTGTTATAAAATCGCTGACTTGGCAGGGCCTGTGCTGACCAGTGGTTTCAAGGAAGTGACAGTTCTCTGGGCAGCATTACACGGTATGTAGGAGCCAGGATATAAACTGAGGCAGTTCTGTGGGAAAGAAGCACTGAGCATGCTCCGTGACCCCCATTGACCAGCTTGTCCACTTTCTGATGGGGACTTCTCAAGAGGAAGAACCCCAGAGGACATTTCTCTGCTCTGCCTGCTGTGCAGAAAAAAACCCCTCTTTTGCTTTTCTCTCTGCATGTTTTTACACAGCAGTTCTCTGGATACGTTTATTTAAGAGAACGCCAGAATTTCTGCTTATGTTGAAGCTCGCTATGTGCATCATTTCTTCTAATCGCTGTGTATTTGTCCAGCCCTCTGTGTGTGGACAGAAAGTACAGACAGCTCTGTACAAAGTGAGCAAAACACTCGCAGAGATGCTTCTCAGAAGATCGTATCTTCTTAAAGAGTGTACCCAACCCAAAATTTCCCCGCCCATACTTCACTCTGCTGATGTCACATGCCTGCGAAAGCACTGTGGGACTAATAGCACTGTGACGTCTGCTGAGTGAAGGAGTGGGGTCTGATTTGTGTCACTGGTACAGAGTCACCCATAAGAACAGCAGCAGTGTGATGTCAACGCATTTACGGTAGCTAGGCCTTGTTATTATTAGACATTCTGTTGCACTTGTTTTTTTGGCTTTGCTTCCCACTCTGGGGTTTGACTTTGGCAGCAAGTTAGAGGTTGTTCTCCCTTCTTTTTTTATTAGAGCTGTCACTGTGAAAATGCTCTATATCCACTTGTGTGAAAGAAACATAAAAACCGCTAAAAACACTAGAGCGAAAACTGCCTGACTGCACGAGCTGACACAAGGTCCTTCTTTTCCTTCAAACACCCTAAATCTCCCCTTTGTGTATATAAGGGAAGTCACTCCAGCGCCCCGCTTACATCTATCTGTCAGTGATGATGTCAGACAAAGAGGTCACCAGAGGTTATCGCATGACTCTCAGAGCAGTTTGGCCCCTGATGTTCTGAACGCTCCCACGAGACTGACTGCGGTCAAATAAGCCGCTCCACGCTGAGTCAGCGTCCCCCGTTCTCAAGCACAGACACACACACACACACGAGGGATGAAGTGGCCCTTGAGCACTAGCAGACCTCCTGATTTGGAGTCTCTAGACTTAACCCTGGATGTTTTCTGTGTGTGTCTGTGTGGTGATTCTGTACGCTACTTTACTTCTCAAGGTCTACAAGGCTTTTTCGTTTGACCTTTGATCTTAATGGGGTGTGACTCGTGAGAGGCCCTGGGCGTAAGTGAGTACTCTATGGAGCTGATGATGTTTGCCAGGAGCCCTCAGATGTTTAACACCCATACAGCTTGGTAAACTTGCAGAGCGCCCGTGTGGATGATGAGTCGAGCTTCTAAGGGTCATCGAGTTTTGTTGCGTTTGCCCTTTGAAGTGAGGAAAGCCATCATTTACCAGATGAAAAGAGTCTGGAGTGTGGCTCTACAGAGTGTCTGCAGTCTCTTTTTCTAAATATATTTTTCATCTTTTCATTTAGCATCGTTTCATTTTGGAGGATGCTGAGGAACAAAGTCTCATCCACTTTTGTAGTTTCTTATTTATGACATGGAGTGGGTTGAGGTTACGCAGTGCAGCCACGTATCAATATCTGGGGGCTTTAAAATTAAGCAAACATACAGTAGAGGTGCCAAGAACCACAGTTTCTTCTATGACCATTCAAGGGTAACTGTGAATACCAAGTAGATCCCCAGAGAAGGTTAAAATACACAACTTTTTTTTTTTTAAATGTGGAAACTGTGTTTAGCCTGGCTAAACACAATTTCGGCCTGTAGAACCAGGCGCCCTTTGTGACCTGTTTTTAATTGTATTAAAGTTATGCATTTGAGTCCTTGACTTTGCACACGGATGCTGACACAGGCAGCTTTAGCTAGTGCACATAATATGGCTGACTCTGCAGATGAATGTTTGAGTAAATGAATGAGAGGATCGATTACAGAGTACAACAGTGTGACAAAACATGTAATGTACACTACAAGTGTACATTGCAAATGATGGACATCTCCTATGTTGTATCCTAACATGATAGCTGTTTCTCTTTTTTGTCTTTTATCATTTTGTATTTTCCAAATTTGCCAGAAAAGGTAGGCCAGAGGAGCAAAAAAAAAAAAAGAAAAAAGGGAAGAAGAGGCAGGGGGGAAAAAAATCCTTTTCCTTTCATGTGTCTCTCAGGCTGTTAATTAGACAAGGAGTGTTTTATGAAGGCATAATCCCTGGGTGTTCAAACTATCAGTGCTGTAAAAGGATGCCAGCAGCACAAACAGCGGGTGAGTGGGAGCTTGTGTGAGTCTGTGCTATGTGTGAATTTATGGGGCCTGATCGTAAACAGAGGAACAGTGAGGCGGGTACGATCAGGCTGAGAACACTGGATAAACTGGCGGCGAAGACGCGGCAACATTATTATGTTATTCCACTTTTAGTTTTCCTCTCTTCCTCCTCCTGCTCGACACGTTTTTGTTCCATGTTCACCGTACTTCCAATCTTCCAACGTCTCAGGGATCAAAAAAGCTGTTTTTATATTCACGCCTTCACTCACGTTTCCTCCTTAAATTCATACCCGCTCGTACTGTATGCTTACCACTTTTTGTGAGCTTGTGTATTCTAGCCACAAGGTATGGAAAATGTAGAATGAGACGAAGACTCCACTGAGATGCTCTTTGAAGATATGTCTTTATTTTTATTCCTAGGCCAGCCCAGTGTCTTCTGCTCCCTGAAGGCGTTAAACAGATAAAAAGTCTTTTCAGTGCTGCATTTACAGATGAACATGAAGAAATATTTTGACAGTTGGAAAAATGATATTTTTTACCTTCTTATCTTGAGGTAAATGGGAAGCTTTTCCTTTCTTAAATCAGTTGATTAAGAAGGCACAGTCAGGATATTGTGTATTTTCTGAGAGCAGTTTACAAAGCGGAAAAGACTACTGCTTGAGCTGACCAATTTCTCTCTCTGCTCTCACAATCTAATCCCATCTTATCTGCACAGCCCCTTCCTCTGATTTTCTCTCTTGCTCTCTCTCTCTCTCTCTCTCTCTATTGCTGTCTCTCTGTAGGTGGCCTTGTCTTGTTGCTCAATCTAGCCGCAGCCATTTGCACACATGCAGACCCGGTAAATCGCCAATACTCCATTAAAGGCCAGGTTTCTCATCATGCAGTCTGCCAGGCTTCCTTATCAGCCTACGGAGCTTTTCATCTGACTCTCTGGTCCTCTGCCACACCACCAGGTTCAGTTTAGCCTCCCACCCCGGGAGTGAAGCTATTTAGACAAATTATCTTTCATCTTTGTGGGCGGACGTTTAGATCAGGGTGGAAACGATGTGTAGGTTAGTTTAGTGTATGTTAGACTATTTGGACTGAAAAGTTGTGGGAGACTTTGGTTTGATGCCCCGCTCTCCCCATCAGGCAGTGTATATGATTAGCTGATTTTCAAATAACTGGACTTTCCACATCTTCGTGGCTGCTCTCAGTGTGTTTGTGTTTGTGCAAAGGGTTGAGGTTAGCTTAACTGTGTTGCACCCACTCCACTGGGTTTCAGAAGGAAGTGTTTATGGTGAGATCCAGATTTTAGACAAGGTTAAGCGGATTTGAAGCCAGATTCTGTTGAGGAAATGTAAAAAAAGAAAAAGGGGAAAAAAGACCTCTTGGTAATACTGGCGCTAGAGCAAATACCAAATGCTTGGGGCTCAGTAGTTCCCTGTAGTGCCTGGACTGGGTAACTGGGAGCTGCTGATGGAGACAAAAGGCCACAGCTTTGGACCTCATCTGCCCCCAACTGACTGACTCTGCAGGCACTAATTCTCCTGTTAAACCCTGTCAACCCCTGCTCATTACACCACTTACTGGGAAATCTCTGGTGTATACCTCGGCACAAAAATGGGACAATACCTTTGTGGAATGTGAAATAACAACATTGCACTGTGGGAATATCACACAGGGCCTGAGAATGGAGAACTGCTCATTACGAATAACCATGTCCTGTCTGCCTGTGCTGAAAAATACTATAACCGGCCACAAACACTTGCTGTCACCTCTTTCTGTCTGCTACAATCACCATGCACTGCTTTGCAGTTGTATGCAGGTGAACTCTTTCATCGGGTATTCTCAAACAGATTTAGAAGTGCAGAAAGACTGCTGCTTGTGCGATTCAGAGGCTGCACGCTTTCTTTAACTCTGAGACCAAACTGCTCATTTCACAGACTTGACAAAACCGTTCCAGTTTTGGTTTTGTCTGTGACCCCAAGCCATGTTTGCACATGTTCACATCATCTCCATTTTTGTGTTTATGGTCTTGTTGAAGAAGCTCACAGACTAGATATATTTCACCCCATGGCTTTGGATGCCATATTTGTGGCTTCACTTCCCTGCTGCATTTGCAGGACCGAGTCTGGGGAATGAGGGATGATCTTTGATCTGGCAACCCCCTCCACTCCCCATCCCACCCCACCCCTCTCATTCCTCCCTCACTCTTTTCACTCATGTTCAAGCACACCCCGTAAGATGCAGCTGGTCTGTGAGCTCATCCCTGCTCCAGCAAAGTGTAAATAAACTTTCTCTGTCCTCTCCCTTGCACATCCCAACTCCATCTTTCTGCTTTTGTCGCTCTTATCAGTTCAACCTTTCCTCAAGGAACTCATCTTTCTCCCTTGGTTGCTGATTTGTCTGACATGCTGTCAGCAGGCCCGGAGAATGCTGTTCTAACACACTTTAGAGGTGGCTGTCACTGAGATGAAATGAAACAAGGATGTTAGGTGGCTTGTAGATGACTAATGCAAAAATATTTTGGGGTGTGCACTACAAAAATACAGAAGTAAAAAGCTGAAAACGTCACTCCTCCGCTTGTACCTGTGACTGAAAAAAAGAAGTCATCTTTTTACAGAACTTTGCGGTCACATCCATATGTAGGTGTTTCGATAGCGATAAAGGTTACCTAAAGGTTATCTGTACTTTGTGTGAAGCTTTTACCTTTCTTATTTTTCCTTAAGTACATGCTTTAAAGATTTGTGTCAGCTAACCTTGAACTTCAGGTCAAAAATGCGTCTCATACCTCCACTTATGGTGGTGGAAGCCAGATTCTGCTGATGAAAACTGCCTTAACACAATGCAGCAGCCCGTAGTGAGGCCAGGAAGGAAGAATTAGCCACACATCCTCCAAAGAAAGCCCTGACCCCGTTCATCATATCGTCACACATAACACATCCGCTTATTCATTTAAGCCTGGTTAATGTGCTACCGTCAGTCAGCCGGCTCCATTTGCTTTTCCACACTCTCTTGCTCGCTAATATTTGGGCATGTTGTTCGCACGGTCCACCAGCACTGACAGATAAGGAGACTTGGCTCCTGCAAAAGGTGAAGGGAATTAATTGTATGATAGCAAAAAAAAAAAAGGTTTAGTGCGCAGTGGTGTAGTAGTGTTTGGCAGTCTTTTGACCTCGTTCAGGGTTTTCTTGATGGATGCAGCAGACAGATAAAATCCATTGGTGGTTTGTGGTTCGATGATCACGGCTCGTTATGCACAATTTCAGTCCTGTGAGTCTTCTGTGTTCTCACAGAGAGAGGCACATATGTGGCTATTCTCCCTCGCAACATGAAAGAATATGCCTGATTAAAACTATTTCATTATATAACTAACTACAGCAGTGCTAAAAATGGAAATGACCACAATGGAGATTCATAGATTCCACATGGGCAATGTTGGAAGTGCTGACAAAAAGCAAAAACAAAAACAAACAAAGAAAAAATGCTTGTATTCCTTTCAACAGTGTAATTACAAACAAGTTTTGCATTTGAACCATTTTTGTCGTTTTTGTAATATTTTCAGACACGCAAGCAACGCTGTGGTCAAACAATCCCCAGAGCACATATGTTCTGATGTATTTGTCAGGAAGCTGGAGATCCCGTTTTAAATCTGAGGGAATTCAGTGTGTGGCAGAAGGTTTTTGTAATGACAGAATAGCAGCCCAGATTCATTTTGAGGTTGTAAACACATGAAGTTCTACAGCATTTCTTGCATATAATAAACAAACCATCTTCTGGAGTCTGGAGCAACGGGGTTCAGTCTAAAACATGGACTTGCAGATTGGTACCAGGTGATGCCAAACATGGGTCCATGGTGTCCTTTCAGTATTGGCTTTCATCACCAGTTTAGTGGAGGTTTATTCAGTCGTGTTCCCGTTTTGGACATTTCTATTTTTCTGTTCCTGTTCCATGTTTGTGTGTCTTAAAATATGTTGTAAGATTTGTTGTTTCCAGTGCTACAAAATGTTTGCTTTCTAATTGAAATCTGACTGAAATTCATCTGACCAGCAGACATTGCGGAAATGAAGTTTTTCACACTTCGGCATTAGTGTCATTTTTCAATCCTGGAGGTTACAGCTTGATAAAGTCATCTTTACTTACTGGCAACAAGAAACAGACAATATTAAATCGATTATTGTCACATCTGAAGTTGTGCTTTATTAGAATATTCTTCTTTGCCTTCTGTTTCTCCCTCCTATTTTCTTTCATTGCCTCCTACTTGCTATCCTCCCATTTTCCTCCCCCTTTTCTTCCGTTGGTTGTCAACTGATCCTGTTTACTGGATTTACACACGTACTGTCATTCTAACTTTAGGGCACATTATTATTATGCTGAGCTCCAAAAACAGTGGGAGACGAGAAGGCAGCTGTAAATAAACAGCTTTACAAAAAAATAAGCATTACACCCTCATCAATCTTCATACCCAAACTAGATCTAAAAAGCCACAGTAAATAAGTAAAGTAATTGGACAATAAATCCACAAGCTGTATGGCAGTCATGATGGAAATCCACAAACTTGTGTTCTTGGAGATACTTTTTTCTGTTTAGCTTCTCCTGCGTGTCAGAGGAGGCGTAGGCGTAGGCAGAGACGGCGGGTCCCAAGTGATCCTGCCATTTCTACCTATAGGACTTTAAACTTGAAAATCCTATAAATTATTTCACACCCCAGGTGCTGTAGCACTAGATGTCATATGCTGTCAGGTGTTAACCAGTGGTGGCTACGCTGTAGAAATGACACCCAGCAATTGTTAATCTCAGTAATGTTTTCAAATGTATCTGACTGAAAAATAAAGATCTGTCAGCACAACAATCTTAACCCCATATTTGCCCTAATGATTTTTTTTCCAAGGCTGTATAGAATAGGATTTTTGAGTTACAGCTAAAGAAGCATGTAGGTAATGGCATCACAGATGGACACCTTTTTGTGGGTATGTGTGTATACGCTCTGTACTTGTGTGAGTGAGTCAGTTCCAAAACCTTAATATTTCTTTAAAAGAGAAAATATAACAATAAACAGAGACATTTTTTTCCACCACAGGCCTGATCAGTTGATTATGATTGCACCATAAGCACCCGCTGTATTGTAGTGATTAACACATGTGCCTTACATGGAAAAGATCCCTGGTTTGAAACCAGGAGGAGACATAAACTCAGCCTCACAGGTCATAACCCAGTGTACTCCTGTTACTGGTCCCCAGCCCAGTTAAATGGGGGAGTTGTGTCAAGGGGGGACATCTGTAAAATCTGGCCAAATCAACATGTGGATCCATCTGCAGTGGTGGCCTTGGGGAATAAACGAGCAACTGTGGAAGAGAGCCAGACATTATTAAAAACAAATGATTACAGGCAGAGTGGTGTATAAACACATAGATAGAGAAAAAAGGTGAGTGGAGAAGAAACACCCAATGCATTGTGGGTCCATTGGAGTGTAACTAATGGAGGATTCAATGACAGTCTCAAGGATATAGCTTTCACCAGACTGGCATGCAACTACTCTTTAAAAGCTCCATATGTTACAAGCCAACAGAATATAGATGTTATATACACCCTCTCCTCCAATATGTTTATTCATAGCCCCAAAACTCCAAGGGTGCAGCAGCCATGAAGCTAATGTTAAGGCTTTAAACCAGAAAAACAATATCAATCTTTAGTCAAGAGTCTATGTTCTGAAGAGAAAAAGGATGTTAAATAGTAGCTGTTCTGACCCAGTGATTTCGTCTTTGTTTTCCTCCATGTGTTGGCACACATGTAATGTGATGTGTCCTAACACATACATTCACATCTATCTGCACTGCATTTCAGTGGATACTATAAATGTTAACTTCCATCATATCATCTTTCTTTTTTTTTTAGTGTGACAGACCATATGGCTCAGCTCCTCTCCACTTGTGAGCTCATCTCATGTCCCTTCATTCAACTTTCCTAGAAACACTGCCATATGGTAGCATTTCGCAAGCACACCCGTTTTAGAAGCAGACTGACACACAATCTAGCTTAGAATGAAAACACTGCAATATTATACATTTTATGAGCAAGGATTAACAGTCCAGCTCTTTGAAGACTAAACCCAGGTTCACAGGATTTTTTTTTGTTTGTTTTTTCATTCCTTATCAGGGAAAAGTATCGTTTCTGATTTTTTTCCTCCTTATGGGGTCGAGTTAGCTTAAGGAGATGAAGGGTACTTACAAAGCATAATTAACAGCGTTTAAAAATACAGTTGGTAAACTCAGCGATAAAATGTTTCACTCACTGGTGAGACTGCAGTGAAATGTGGAGTTGGAACACTTTGTGTTTTGCTCAGATGCACATTTTGATGTTTCTGCTGCTAAACCAAGGAGGTTTTGATAACAGTCACTGATTCTGTGTATTATTTTCAAGAAAAAAAACCCTGCATCAGCATTTTTCAAAGAAGATTGCGATTTCCATAAACAAAGGGGCTTACAATGTGTTTTGAAAGCACATCTGGACCCCCCGTCATTCTCAGATTAAAACATCCCGAATGGGACCTGAGCTGGAAACGATTTGTTCACCCGGCAGAGCGGGGCCGCCACTCCTGCCAAATTACGAAGGGGTGTCTTGAGGGATGCTGGTGTTTGGGGTGGGTGGCAGTGGATGATGACTCCTGTGAAAAATGATGATGAGTAGTATCCATAGTTCCTCTGACCATGGGATTTGGTTGTATAGTAATATGGTCCGTTTTTTGTGTTTGAAGATGTAATCTCATTGATTTCCATTCAGCGAGCAGGATGGGAGGGGAGGATGCTCCCCTGGGCTACTACATCCAACCCTTATCAGGCACAGGCAGATTCTCATATAAACACTGATTAAAAGGCTGGAAATGACAGCCTGGCTAAAAGACACTGCAAAGATCCAACAACACTGAGCCTATGAAAGACTAACTCTAATGAAATTAAACGCCATTATGTATATTCTGTATATCTTTAACTACAGATACATTTTTACTCCTTTTATGTGAGCATTCATTTCCCCCATTTCCTTTTTTTTTTTTAACCATGGCTTTATATCTAAATGTTGAGCAGAAATTCAGTTGTTTTTTTCTCCCTAATTATCTCTGTCATCTCTCCTGTTTATTGGATGGTGTTTAAACCTGTAAAAGAGAACGACATGTCATGTATTGCTAACAACATCAAAGCATGCAGAGCACGACTGTGCCTATCTCAGCATTGAAAAACAGATGTCGCGGATTCAAGGGGAATTCTGAGTTGATTTCTGCACTTTTATTGAAACCAGAGACTGAAAGAAGGTGGCTGATGTCAGTATCTGGAGCCCCGCATGGAGCCCGTATGGAAAGTTCTCTGATGGTGTTTATGACACACAGTAACATAAGTATGAAAGTGCAGCTTCATCTGGCAGCACCTCTCCTACTTTCTTACTTAGAGATGATGACTGAATTTCATACTTGCAGGGTGAAGTAATGGAAATGACACAAAGATAGTGTTTTAGAATTAACTGCTGGACATTTGTGTGATAACTGCTGTGAAAATTCCACAACAGACAGACCTAAAACATATGGATGTTTGATAAATCCATGCTTTCATGTTGAGAACAGTAAATGTTTTTCCAGAGCCGTTTCATCAGAAGTGTGGGAAAACAAATGAGGACTTAGATGAATACTGGCAAACTGTAACAAGACCCGTTTCTGTGTCAACACTGTGCTGCCACGTACAGGTTTTCCCCTCGGTATCCGTAGCTACATGGACAAATGTGAAAACCTGCAAATAAATCTGTTAAAGCTTATTTAACTGACTCTTTGGGGATGCCTTAATGTCGGAGGGAAGCTTAGTAATCGTGCTAGGGGAAGTTGGCCTGGCACATATCTGCCCTTTACCCTGCAGGGCACTCAGCGACTGTCTAATCAGATACAAAACAAAACTAGAGGAATAACCAGGTTAAGAGCTTTCTGCTAATGAGATGGAAATTGTATAATTAGGTTCATCTGTTGTTCATTTGATGGACCGGTCCTCGTGTAGCCATTTGGGCTCTGTGGGGTGTTCTGAGTGAAGTTTGCAAACACTGATGAGAGAGAAAAAGCTGCAGCCAACTGTGGCTGCTTCACTCAGTGTGGGCTGAAGTTTTGTGGAACTCAAGTTTTCTGTTTGGCTTTGAATGACCAACTTTTACAGAGTTAACAGCTGATATCAGCAACTTTCGCATTAAAATGACTTGAGAAGGTCTTTGTAGTTGCTTTGACTCTGGCCTCTGGGGGAAACGGTGTTCTGTGTCAAAGTCTTTGGGGAGACAGTGTTACAATAAAAATGATTTTCCACAGTGACTTTTGACATGTTTATGCATCTGCTATTGTCGTATAAAACAATTATTTGCTGGTTTTACCAAGAAGTCCTCAATTGGAATCACTGCATGACATCTTTTCTTGCTGTGGTTTTCAAGTGATACTCAATTTAAGCCCCAGCTACAAAATGAAAGGGTTTGTAATTTTCTGTTCTCTGTGGATGTTTTTTTCCTGGATAAATAGTGAAGCAGTGATTCTCTTCTCATCACCTCCCATAGTGCACTCACTTAGTCACTTGGGCACTTTTCCCTATTTTCCCGCAGCACATCTGAATCCAGACTGCAAGCTCCTGAAATATTTTAGAACTATAGATATGAGGCTGCTGATTCCAGGAGGTCAAACTTTAATCGCGTTTCCCTGGTGCTACTGCTCACCATTCTACTACTTTAATTATACCAATAATGTACCATCATTCATCATCAATACTAAAACTGGGCTCATACAGAGAAAAGAATAAAGAAATAAGTACTGAAAAAGGAACAAAGTGAAAGCTGAGAGATGGCCTTGACCATTCATGTGCCTCAGTTTTTCTTTTTAAAGCAGATATTCATATTGAGGACTTTTCTAACAGAGATTCTAATTGAGATGAGGAAAAAAACCAAAACAAAAGCGTTTTTATGAGCCAAAGTAAGGACTAGAAAAAGAATGAATTCCTTGTGGAGGGCCATACAGTATATGAATCTGCTTTGTTTGTGTCTGTCCTCTTTCCTCAGGCTATGCACAGAGAGCAGAGCAGTTGCAGATGGCTTGTTTCAGAAAACCACACGTCCAAAAGGGCTCCCTCTCTGCTGTGCATTTAGTATACAAACTACAAAGGCTGTGGTCAGCACACCCTTGTGAAATGGGCTAAAATAGTGTCAGCAGGATGTCCAACAGATGGCAAGCAAGTGATGGAGAGAGCAGAAACTTGCATGAGAAGGACAGAGGAGCAAGGCTTTCTCCCCACAGTTGCTTGAGCTTCTGTTATAATATTAAAGTATGATCTGAAAAACCACTCCAGTAATCATCTGATCAATTGAAATTACTGAAAAATTGCTCACTAAGCACTTAAGTGGTAAAAAAAAAATCTGGCTTTGAGGTTTTCTTTTGCTTTGTATGTTCACTGCAGACGTGCATTTGTGTTTCTAACACTGGCCCATGCTTTCCCGCTCAGGTCACAGATTTTACTTTGGGATGATGCCACACGTGCTTTTCAGCGCTCTGAAAACGTTTCTTCAATTCTAATAAAGAACGGCTGATAAAATAGCAACCCAAATATATGAAATAGAGTAGAAAAACCTGAAACACTATTCTAATTCTAATAACAGCTGAACAAACTTTTGGTCTGGGACAGAGGCAGGCAAAGCGTCTCCATCTTTCACTTCCCAAAGTTATTTTCTTGTGGACTGGCTCCTGTCAACACCGAGTGTATGGCTTAATGTAAGTCTTATGCTCTAAAATGGCTAACCTCTCATATGGTTTCACATTAAATGGAGTGTAAATTGATTTGTGTCCACAGTGCTGCTCATGAATATGTTCAAATTCACTTCTCTTTGTTTGCCAAAAACCCGTCAGTGTTGCTCGTTTTCATATGGGAAATGTTGTGAGATCCCAGCAGTGCAGATTAAAAGCCAGCCCAAACGTGACCACCATTAGCCGATTGTGGCACACTTCTTTGGTTTAGCCTAAACTTTCATCCCTACTCCTTGATATTTGTGAATTCCTTATGAAAATGGTTACATTTGCACTGTCTGATGTCAAAAACAGAGGCCTGCTCCGCCTACACAGCCATTAATGGAGCAGCTTTCCACCTCTCTTAACTCCACATGCTGCCTTTTAACTTTTAGCTTTGTGTCTAACTTGTCATACCTGTCATAATAAGACATTCAAAAATGAAGAAACAGGTGCCACAATGAGATTGATATGAAGAATTTTTACCTTACTTTGGCTCGCTGATGTTCACGGCCCCCACAACAAAACACGCTTACACATAATAAGAGAGTACCATAATAGAGTATGTTGTTTGCGATGAGTCACACTTTCAGAATGTCTGGATTTACTCAACAACAAAAACCAGAGGCATTTTACAACAAGACCGACTAGAATTAAAAGTCACCCGTGAGGCTCGAATAAGATGACAACTAGTTTCAAACTAATGTGTGATGATGTGACCTCAGCTATGAGACGCCAACGCTTAAACAGGATAGAAACTGAACCTCAGGGTGATCCAGGTAGGAGTAAATGCAAAAAACACGACAAAGAAGATGGAGAGAGCAGAGCAAGTGTGGGCAGTCCTGATCTCTTTGGATCGATTGCCTTCCCCTGTGTATCTGGAGGCAATAAGAAGCAATGAAGTATGAAACGTCTGCGATTTCATTTGCAGATTTTGGACGTTTCACTTGAACTGCACGAAGAACCAAGCTGTCATAGCATGTCCATGTGACATATTTTTTATTCGGCTGCAGTGCAGTGCTTTTTAAAAGGGCTATTGACCGCAGAATAGCATCATAAAAATCCAAAGGCTTGAAAGTAGAGATCTGTGGGGTTTGTAGTGTACCAATAACTTCTTAAATCTCTATTACAACCTCACAGCAGAGCATCCCTGTCTGCCGTGCCCAATTTCCTCCATAGACTGATGCTCTTACCTTTGTATCTGTCTGGAATGGCTGTTTCCTTAGCATTTAATCTAAAGGAATCCTAGATCTCTGAAATGGGATATTACCTGTACCTCTGACGTCTTAAACAGAAAGATACACACAAAGGCACAGTATAGAAGACGACCAATTTTTCTACAACAGTTTTTTAAGCACAGATCTTCATTTGTCAGGTGTCGAACAAGAGTCAAAATTAAAGTGACTGTCTGTGCTCGTACAACAACATATAGAGACATTTGTGTTAGAGCTGCAGATTTTTGACTTTTAATGACATTACAGCAAAGCCCAGATCTAATCCACCACCCTCTGGCCACAGAGATTTTTGTTTTTTTTCTATAGTTTTGATCCCAGATATAATCAGAATCAGCCTGCTACGACTGCTCTAATTTAATTTTAAAGATGGCTGGCTTTTGTGTATATCCCATGAATATTCTGCTTTACATCCTGTTGGAAAAAAACAAAACAGAAAAACATGAAATCATTACAGAGGTGACTCACAGCTTCTGCATATGGAGCCAATAAGAGCAGCCAAGACAAAGTTGACAACAACAAATTGGTTGTTCCTTCTTTCTTTTAGATTGAACGTTGCAGTTTGCACTTGCAAAGCTGCATTGCTGGTTGGTTGTTTATACCAAATTTGCCATTTTGTTTACCATTTTTATGCTTCATAATTACAGTGTAGCATACATCATGTTGGATTGTTTAAAAGTTGTAGAACAAGGTTTTTGTGGTTCTACTGTATTGTGAGAAATATGTTTAACTACATTCTTTGAGTTGGATTTCATATCTTAACTCCACCAGTTCTTTTTTTATTTTCGCAAATAAAATACTACATTTTTGTTTTACTAAAGTTTTGCTTCCATTTATAAGCATTATAAATCTTTTGTGTGTAGCATGACGTAATGCAAGTGAGATATTTCTGTGTGTGTGCTCATATTTTCCACTTTCATGCTGTCAGTCAAAGTCACTGTGGCCTTGGTGCCATTCATCTCTCTGTGTTAATTCCATGATGCGATTATTGATTGATGAAATCTGATTTGGCAAAAAAATGATTTCTTTGTTAGCTGATGAAGCTAATCCTAAATGGCTTCTGAAAGATTAGATTAAGGCAGACCAGGATTTATGGCCCCGCGATGGAAACATTTCAGGTGACAAGTTGAGAGAATTTTTATATTTACAAAGACATTTTAAATTTTCCTCCTTGTAGAAGAATCATGCACCTCTATTATAAGTCCTTAACCCCCCCTCACACACACACACACACCTTTTTCATACCCTTTTCATTGAAAATTTCTTTGTATTATCGCAAATTTTCTCTGTGGTAAAGCACTCCCCCTGACATCTGGCTGCATACTGGTGCACACTGCTGTGTGCCTGTCAGCTATAGTGAGCTTGCTGGCTCCTCTAGGTCCCAGATGACCCACTTATACGGTGGCCTTGCCAGCAGGACCTAGGCTAGCCTATTCTACAAGCTCTGACAGGCACAAAATAGAATCCTTGACCCAGAACACTAAACTATATCCAATATGACAAAGAAGTAGATGAAGCAGAGGAGAAATAGATCTTACTGCAGACTGATGAGTGGCTTGTTAATGAAAAAAAAAACGAAAAAAAAAAACGTGAAAACCCATACATATCCCACAACCATACAGTGATGCAGAGTATGCAGGTTTTAGTGTCAGTGTCTTTAGACACAATTACAAGTTTCTGACATACAGTCATGTGGAAAAATCAGACAAGGAATCCCCCTTTGAACAAAGCTCACAGACAAGTAACACCTCACTGAAAAGTGTTTGATTTTACCTCCACATTTCTGCTTTCTGGTGAAATGGAGGGTGGATATGCTAATGTGCTTAAGATGTCCTCTTCTGTTTGAAAAAAATAAATAAAACAAGGTGATCCATGGATTTTCTTTACACCGCCTTAATCTTCTGATTTAACCACAACTTTTAGACAGATATTTATCTGCACATTATCTTTAATACAGTTGTCACAATACTAGATTTTATACTAAGTACCATTGATACCAAGAATTATATAGCACCTTTCTACAAATTTTAAGCACTCAATGCACTTTCTACAACAAGTCTCATTCATCCAATCATACACTCCGACGAATGCGTCCAGGGTCAATCCGCGGCCCCTCTGTTTAGTAAATGACCTGCTCTACCACCCGAGCCACAGCTATATCACAACACAAGGGAACATATCAAAATTAATGACAAAAATAACAATGACGAAATAAAGAGGCATGCATTTAAAAAAAAGAACGATTAAAGAACAATATTGGTCTGTGCAAACATCTCAACGTATGCTACTATATACTATTTAAGATCATGTGTTGATATCTGTCTACAAGCTATCTCTTGATGTTACAGATGGACAGGAAAATATTTGCTGCCTAGTTCCCATGTTAATATTATCATTTTACTACCAACTATCTTAATAATGACTATCAGGTAAGTGCTAATAGTTAAACAGCTAACGTTAGCATGTGTGCTGGCCAGGTTAACATGTGTGATAACTATGGAATACTTAAATGCTGCTGAAACAGGAGCTTTACTAATCTTGCAAAATTCCTCATCAATACTGGTTGTCAGTCTTTAAGATTCCAAGTTTGTTGTGCTGCCTTCATGTGTTCAGCTGCTTGTGGGGCTGTGCGCCTGCCTGTCTGCAACTGTGATGTATGAAACTGTGTATCAACTAGTTAAGTTAAATCAGGAGTGTTGGTATGGTGTTGCAAATGAGTATCTAACCCAATTGTCTGGCAAAACTAACTATCAGTTAGTATCCGAGTATCTTTTTTTCTTAAATTGCTGTCTGATATAATGCAGATTTCATAGTTAAACCAGTGACTCCAAGCTGCAGTTCCAGAGGCAGCAAAACAACCTCAAACCAAGACTTTTCCACCACCAAGATTCATAGTCGGTGCGATTCATAGTTGGTGTCATGTCAAATAAAAAAGTCACCATAAAATGTCAGTTTTACATGTAATTTGTCTCGATATACCGTCTTTAATTTTAGACTTGGCTTCAAAGAAGTTGAAGTGGTGGCCTGAAAGCCAACAATTTCCATCTGATGTTCCGACTTTTTCACATGACTGAAACGTTTGTTATGTGTACTAATACGCAGAGTCACTTTCACGTGAGAAAAAGCATTCTCAAACGTGAATAAGACCAAACTACTAAAACTCTTATCATAACACCACAGTTTTCCAGAACCTCCTACTGCAGACTTTACTCTTCACCCTGTGGATGCATCATAATATTGGTGTGAAAGAATGGATTACCTTCTACAAAGACTTAGTGAAGAAGTGGTTCTGTTTGCTCACTCCTCTGTAAACAAAAGAGTTCATTAAAGAAAGCTTTTTGGATTTTAAAGGATCACAGAGGTTGGATCCCCTACTGTACGAATGTGGTACCTTTTGTCACAGTGCTACACAAGCTGTGCTGCACTACACCTCTGATGACTATCCCCCTCCCCTCTTGAATCTGTGGAGTGATTAATTTGGTCTCTGGCATGAAGTCTATTGTTGCCATTCCACAGAGAGCCAGAGAATCTGGGAAGCATTCTGATTTTGGAGAGACCTGCTGACAGCTGCTGTACGACTTGGGCAGAATCCAGACCTCTATCTTGTGGTCTGTGAAAGCTCCACCAAAGCCTTAATTGCACTTCAGATGTTGAACAATGTTTTCGCTCAAGCTCTCACCCAACATAAACTTGCCTGAGACTATCCTAAAAAGCCCATTTACAGGATCACCTCCCCCTCCCTCCATTCCTCCCTGGTAAAACTCTCAGTGCCTGCTGTCTGATTTGCTAGTTAAAGAATAAGAGCATGTGACTTAGCTTGAATATGTGCACCCATTTGTGTTTGTGTGCGGTTGCCCGTCTTTGCCTGCAGGTCTTAGGAAGCCATGCGTCTCTGTGTCTGGTTATTTACCAATGTACCGTTGGAAGTCCAAGTAGTCTCATGTTGAAAGATGTAGTAAGTGTGCAGCCACAGAAACCATATTTTTCTCTCCTAGGAATACATCTGTTTCATGGCCTGTGGATTATACTGATGTATATTATGTACAGGCCACAGAAATGGAAGCTCTGAGGTATTTATTTGAGACATTTTTCCATTTTAGAAATCACAGACACAAACAGTCATATGCAATGGAATCACAAAATATTCAGCAAACAAAATAACTCCTCAAGAAATAGCGATATGTATTTTCTGCCTTGTTGGGCTATGGTAAAACATTGGCTTAATGGATGGCAATGTTTGCCAAGTGGACTGTTTTGGAGTCCACTGTAATATCTCAAAGACTCCTGAATGAATTCATGTAATGAACACAACCAGCATAATCATGCATGGGTAGTCAGCAGGAGCTATAAAGAGCTTTTCATACCTATGACTACATGTTATGCCTATACACTATCACCAGGGGGCAGTATAAAGAAAATACATGGATCATTTGGTTATTTGGGTTATTCAATCAATGCATTGGTTATGCTATGCTATGTGTTGAATTCATACACAGAAAAACAATGATGTAGAAAAGTGAAGCCAATGCAGAAGTGACATAAAACTGCATTTCAGCTGAAAACCACCAGATGGCGATAGCTGTGGCTGCAAAAATACTTGTGGTCACATATAAGTCTACAAGAAAATGGCTTTCTGTGTCGACCTCTTTAACACTTTCCTGCTAAATTAACAGGGTCAGTCACTAATTTTCGATTATACTGAAAAAATATTTTAGTATGTTTTGTAAATCTTGGTCATACCATGTTTCAAAATGGAGAATTATCTTCATAAGAGAGAGCATGCTTATTGGCTAACTAACTGTCAATCACATCATTGGCGAATGAGCATGCCATGTCAAAGTCACATCCATTTTTTGAGAACCAGCGCTCATTTCGAGACTTTCAGAAGCCAGCTGTGATGTCACAGTAGCTATGTCAGTCTGTCCGTATGCAAACAGACACCAGTGTGGGACCATGAATTTAGCATCTCATGTGTTTTAATGTGAAATATCTCAACAAATATTGGAGTGCTCAACAATACATTTGGTACACAAATTAATTTCCATCTTAAGAAGAACTATATTTCCTTTAACACTGATTAAAACTTAAGTGATGTAAAGAGGAAAAAAACAGGACAAAAGGAAAGGGAACCCCACCTGACCCACAGCCTGTTCACCCGGCAACCAGCTGACAAGAAATACAGAAGTATTGGTTGCCATGCCACCAAACTTTGGACAGTCTCTTCACTCGCATTACTGAACTCATCCTTCATGCTTCATCATGAAAATCTTTTATTTTTTAAGACTTAATTGAAGTCAATTTTGGTGTGCATGTCTATAAATGAATGATCTTGAAATAAAGATTCAGCACTTGGTCTTTTTCACATTCACTACACTACACAGGAATATTGCCTTGTCAAGATCACTGGGCCTGGAAGGTCTGTTGGGTGGGGGCTGAGGGTAAGATCAAGTAAAGGGACATTTTAAAAGCCAAACAATTAAAGTGTATCTCTTTGAAATCCCAGGCCAGGCTTGGCTACTTCATTCAAGCTTTCCGCCTCCTATCAGCTCTTTATCTGATCTGGAGGGGAAGTGAAGTTTACACTGCTGATAGCTCTTCTGAATGATGCTGCCCGCACACAAATCAGGAAGGGTGACTCTGATGACCTCAGTGACCACCATTCATTGAGAACACGCATACACACACTACACACGCCCCCAGTTGTAGTAACCGCTTTGTTGAGAATCAAAATCAGCCCACCGAAGATGTTAACCATATGCTGATATTTAAGGTGGAAAATTAGCTTTTTAATCCATTTTCATAAACGCTGTGTCAACAGTGACTTCAGTAACTCAAATAGCCATTCGTTGAAAAACATAATTATAATTTATTTTAAATGAATAACATCTGTAACAATGCAGCAACTGGAACAAGAGTAAATAGCCCTCTGAAGTTGTATTTGCTGTACATAAACATGCTGCCTAAGCACATTTTCTCCCAACTGTTATTACTTACCTGTGATCCAGTGTGCTGTAAAACTGTGTTAAAAAGAATTCTTGGAAAAGAGACTAACTGGAGATAAAAGGGGTGTGTTTAAAAGGGGTTTGTGACCCACAGCTGTCCCTGGGTTGTTATTTGGGATGGTTTTCCAAAAAAGAAAAAAAAGAAGAAAAGTGCTCCGGCTCCAGTGGAAGGGCTAGGAGGCTTGGGAATTCTTTTAAGTCATGACGTAAAGGTATTCTTAGGAACCTCAAGTGTGGGTCATTACAACCAGTGATCTCAAATGCTAACATTTTACTGACCCCTATGATCATACTTGTTCATGGTGGATCATCCATCATACAAGAAAATTAGCCCTTACTGGTGCAAATGGGTGGCCAATTGCCATTTCGCCAAGAATGTTGGTTTTGTGAAGAGGAATGATTAAAAAGGCTGGTGTGAATTTATTTAAAGATGTTCTCTATTAAAAAAGAAAGAAAGAAAAAGAAAAATAGATTTCACACGCATATGAAATCAACATAATTACAGAAGCAACTGAGCTATTTTCTCCACTTTTATTTGTTTTATTTTGTGTTTTTGAACAACACAGGCATTCTATATGAGGTGCTTAATTTCAGCTATGCACCTGCACACCCAGTGTTTCATGTAGCCTCATTCTAGGCCATGTGTGTTGATTGCACACAACAAATGAGCTGTGAAGTCATATGCCAGCTGCAAGCATTTATCACCACATAAGGTTATGTGGGCTGGGAAGCATGCACAGATGCCTTCAATCAAATGAGTCTAAATGGAGTAATCTACCTGAGTACGTGTCAGAATCCAGATTATGCACTACAAAAATAATTTTGTTAAAGTATCTTTCTGGAATATCTCCCTGAGAGATGACTGACCCAGATTTTTCAAGACTACCCTAATGAAACCATTACCACTGTCCTCAGACAATACCTTTTCCAGCACCTACTTAAGACCTAAAGCAATGCCTGTATACGGCTGTATACGGTTGCCAGTTTGAATTTTGTCACTCTGTGATCCCGTGAACTTCTAAGTATACAGCTAAGATTATCTCATTTGCCCCCAGGGCAGGCATTTCCTATATGGGCCCCACCTCACTGTCATAGTCACCGATCTGCTGCGCATCTGTCCACCCCTCTGAAACGTGATCAACTCAACAATAAAAGTCGGTATGTCACTTTGTGTCACGATGCAAATTTGCAGCTGGATTGCGCACACGTTGTCTACACGTTATGTCAGATTAGTTGGGCAGCTCTCTCTGAGTATAGGTGGTATAGATTGAAACAACACAACTGATAATATTATATTAGACTGATCCCGCCCCTCTAAGCTAGGGAGAGAGTTGGTTCACGGGCAAGCGGAGCCCATCGCAGTTGAGTGTTGGAGCAGCCCACTCCTCTCTGCAGTATGCATGTTCGTCAGGGAATCCGCGACGCGCTCACGTCCCAGCAGTGTACTTCATCGGCCAGAGATCATCAACTCAAGAGCCTAGGATAATAAAATTGGATGTGGCAGGCGGACCGGAGGCGGAAAGCCCGGAGTTACCGCAGGAATACAGTACTACTAAGGGAATACAGGCTGGCTCTCTCCTCTGAACGTGGACAATCATGCATGTGCTCTTCTGGGGCTTGGGGTTCCTACTATTCCCTGATTTCTTGAATGTAGTCGCATCTACGGGGACATTGCTTTTGAATTCAAGCACGGGTAAAGTATTTTGCTGTGACAACCCCCGCATTTCTTAAAATTTCTCATGCAGCTGTTTTCTAATACTGACGGCAGAGAATGAATGAGTTTTGAATTCAGTCAAGCGAATGACTTGCAGCGTTTAGATGCCTGAAGTTCACTGACTATCGTTTTCTGACTAAAACAACAGATTTTCAAGACAGAAACAACTTTGGTAGAATAATAATCCTTAAACCTTTTTACCCACTGATTTATAATGTAAGCAGACTGTTTTTTTAAAACCACATTTACATTCTTCTACCTTTATTCCACAGTAAAAGAGGAGATCGGCGCTTATGAGATTGTAACACCGGTGCGAGTGAATGAAGCCGGTGACAAGTTTCCAACCAGTGTGCACTTCAAAAGGAAAAGGCGAAGTTTGGATGAGGGCACAGGCAATAGCACGGATCACTGGGCCTCGCCGAATATCCACTACAGGATATCTGCTTTCGGACAGGACTATCACCTCAACCTGACGTTGGATTCGGTATTTATCGCACCTCTCTACACTGTGACAATACTTGGAGTAGCCCGAGGAGAGAACGTAACGGATTTTGCAGCAGATGAGAGAGAGGAGGAGGAGGAGGACACGGAGTTAAGGCACTGCTTTTACAAAGGACAAGTAAATGCACATGCAGAGCACGCCGCAGTCATCAGTCTGTGCTCTGGACTGGTGAGTTTTTACGCGCGGTTGTACTCGTCGTGCGCGTGATCATTTTACATTCACTTTACTTCTGCAGCATGAGGGCATAAAAAGTTGTGTACGTGTTTTGGAGACTTTTGAGTGAAACTGTAGCTGATTTAAGAAAAAAAATAAAACTTTGAAAATTGTTAAAAATTGTATTCGTGGTAGGATCGTGTAGTGGGGCGCATCCAGAAAGTAAGTAACTGATCATTTACCGAGAATCTCGGTTGTGACTTGCTGCAAAGAGCCCAAGTCGGCTGACTGCACTCAGGTTTACTCCACATTCGTGTCTCTTTCTGGTCCACCGGTAGTCGGTGACGTCTTTATGCACGCGAGTTCAGCCGGAGTACGGGTGGTACTGACGTCACGACGAAGTTGTTCCAGCTCCCAGGCTTCCTAAAGAGGGAGTCCTGATGAGTGATGCTTTGTAGTGGAGGAAAAGTGCACTCAGAGGAGTTTATACATAGAAACCACAGTGAGGTGACAGACAAGAGTAATAGGCCAGCTTTGTTCCCAAATGACAAATCAAACATAAAATGCTTTGAATCCTCTGCTCTGCAGGGAACTTTTGTGGGGCTGAGCTGACATTCATGAAGCATATATTATTATTTATCCAAAACCTCCATCCTAAAACAGGCAATGCTGCCTTTCATTGCAGTACATTCTAAAATAACTTATTGTAGTGAGATCCTCTTTTGTCTTGCCAGACAAAAGTTCAAGTGCAGGCCTTTGCAGAGTAATAGAAAAAATGTCTTGCTAAACAAAATGTAAGCAGAACAAACAGCATCAAATACTAATACACATAGCCAAATCGTTTTTTCCTTATGATATACCATATATATACTTTACCATTGATTATCTGGGAGTAGAAACATATGGCAAGCAAACATTATACCAACCTTTCCCCCCCAAGCTTTCATGATGGTTCTCCATATGTGTGCTTTACTGTCCACGAATCTTATCTGGAACATCCTAGACCTCTAAGTTAACCAACTCATGCTAAACGTGCCAAACACATACAAGGTTTGCAGCATACTTGCCAAGAACATACAGTCTTAGTGTTTTCCTGATAGACATCAACGGTCTCACATTTAGACCTTTCCTCTGTTATAACATGAATGCAAATGTACTTTGTTTTTACCACTGAAAGCTGCTATGTCTGTGTTTTGCTTATTTTTTACATTCCTACGTTAAGTACAAACTGGTATGTGATCTGCACTGAGCTCAATACTAAAAGATCCTCGAGATATAGATTATTCTCCTTGGTTTTATAAGCACTTAGAGAATATAGATAGCTGTAGCCTAACTGCTATGTGTCTTCTCTGTTACCCAGCTCGGCACTTTCAGGTCTCCAGAAGGGGAGTATTTTGTGGAGCCCCTTCACAGCTATCAAGGAGAACACTATGAAGAGGAACACACAAAACCTCATATTGTATACAGGAAAAGTGCACCCAAGAAACAGACCGCTGAGGAGACCTCAGCTTGTGACACTTCAGGTATGGTACATTATATGATGAGTAAGCATGTATGCCATTAGGATATATAACAGACACAGCTCTGTACCTAAAACGTCAGATCCAGACCTTGCTACTGAGGTGCTGTGTTTGACCAGTCAGCTGACCTAAATATCTGCTCTAGTAAACCCTCACCCAGTGTCCTCTTTCTATCAAAACGGCATACTTCTGCTGCTGGGCATGGACCTCCCAGTGTCTAGAAACAGTATATATTGGTTAGATGTAATTGGTTAATGCACATCTTAGTGCTTTAGTGGGACAGGGGACAGAGTGATTAGACAATTTTGACATTTGTGTGCCACTATGTACATGGGACCTTTAAATTGGTTTGCGCAGATATAATCACTCAAATTTAAAGTCTCCACTATCAGCTGTAACAGGAACCAATTATATAATAGTCAGTGAGCTATTACAGTAATTGTACCATGGCCCTCTAGGATGATATGCTGCTTATCTGGTTAATGCAAACACAACTTTTCAATTGGTGGGAGGGGCCTCTTTTTCCTTTCATTTGCTTATTTTTTTTTTTCTTATTGTATGGAGTTGAATTCCATACATAAAACTATATTGTTGTGGCGCCCTGAAGAAGAATAGTTCATTTCTGACAGCAAAAATGGGTCCAAGCTTTTCCTCCTGTGCTTGTCAGGCGGTTGAAGTTGTATGACAAATAAATGCTAGCTGGGAATACTCAGTTTGACAGGGGGTTTGTGCACACACACACAAACACATACACTTTGTGAGGCAGCGAGCAGAGGAGAGGAGACAAAGTAGACTAAGATTTCAGTGTTGATACTGAAGATCACACCTAATCCAAACCACACAGGTATATATTAGTAGCTAACCTTGTCTTTTGAATGGGAACTTCTCAGAATCTCTGTTAGCTGAAGTTTGGTCTGTTTCCATGTCTTTTTCCTGCCATGTGATGGTATGTGTCTCTGACCATCGAGCACCCTCAACATAAACCTTTACTGAGGAAAAATGTATCCCTCATCCCTCATCCTTCATGCTAATGTGTTTATATTAGCATAACCATAGCTGTGTAGCTAACCACTGCATAGTTTATATGTCACTGCTCTTTAGTCCTCCATAGACAGCAGAGTTTGAACATTTAGGGTTTGTTTTTTTTTTTTTTTAAAAAACTACCTTAATAAGAATCTGGTTTATCATTTTTAGATTGGAACTAGCAACATAACTTCCTGCTAACTTCTAACGTCACTAAACCTTGTAAATCCACTTTTTGTTAGTGAATTTTTTTTTATTGGAGCTGTACTGTTTTTAACTTTCAGTGGTGCCTCAGTGTTGGGTTGATTTTGGGAACCGAAGGAATGTCTGGACTCATAAATGACTGTATATATTTTGTACATATATTATTTATTGCAATTACAGCTTGAATTTCTTTTGGCACCAATGTGGAACAGTACTTAAATTTTGTTGTAGTACTGTAGAAAGTATGACTGTGCAATGACCATAAAGAGTTAAAGTGAACCCGAAGCAAATGGCAGCGTAAAAACCACCATCAAACTAATAATGCAACTGATTAAATATTAAAGTAATTAAAGTTCTATATCTAAATAAAAAATACATTCTGCCATAAATAGGCTACAGTCAGAGATGTAATGACAAGATTAAAGTATAGTATGAAACTATCCTGGCTTGCATGTCATGCTATAGCCTGCACAGTGCAGTGCCAACAGCTGCAGTACAGTAATGAGGAGGTTTTCCAGCTCTCGCACAAGAAGAATCATTTGGAAGCTCACACTTATATCGCCTCATCTAAGTTTACTGGCTGAACTTCCTGTTGACTCTTGTACTTCCTCTGCTCCTTTGATAAGAAAGTTGGTAGACCTACTTCCATGAAGATGTAGTGTAAATTTTTACATAAGTGATGTCAACTTGAAACTGTAAAATAATCAAAACTAAAAGAAATAAATATGGAAATTGTTTGTCTTTGTGTGCTGGAGATCCTTCTGAAGATGCTTGCTCTCACTCCATTTGAGTGATTGTTTGTGTTTTCATTTTAGCCTCAAGTAACATAAATGAGACTAAACGCTATTCTGGACACGATTCATTCAGCTTTGCACAAAGTGCTATTGAATCTGTAGACAATTCTTTTTATTTTGAACTGAGAATGGAGACACAACACACACACACACAAACAATGTACTTTTGATTTGATCAAAATCAAACAATAAGGAATTAGAAAATGGGCAGGGACAAAATTTGAATTTAATGTTTAATCATTCAAGCTGCATAAAATGCCAAAAGGCTTCAAACGTCTTTGGCTGTTGCATTTGACCAGCCTTCAGCTTGCACACAGATTGATCCCTGATTGACTGCAGTGAGCTGACCATGACCGCTCATACAAATGTGTTTTTTGTTAGAGTGGTGTATGAAAGTTATCCAGTGGTAACCTTCAGTTTATCCAATGCGACATACCAAAAAGAAGCTGTTACTAGCCACTCCAACAGACTACATTTTTTAACTATACAAACAAAGATGGAGCTAAGGATGCTGTAAACATATCATACAAGAAAAGACTTTTAACATGATATTTTACAAAATACTTCTCAGTTGAATGTGAAAAAAATATACATGGATTACATTTCTTTCTTGCGGGTGTTTAGGAACGGCAAATTGATCTTTACCACTATTCATTAATCATCCCTCATAAATGGTGACCCATTGGTAATGGTCTAGTAAGGATGAAAACAAAAAGACTCAGCAGTTCAGCAGATGTTATCTAAGGACATGAAACCTTTCCAGAGTTAAAGAAAAATGCTTCCCAGTTGTTGGATTGTTCTCATTTGATGTGTGCACAGCAATTTGTGTACTCTTCTTATGGCTGGGTTCCAGGTTTACCTTGCCTGAACTCTTTGCCCTCTTTTCCTCCCTTTTCTGAGAGAAAAAAAAGGCACTTCAGGCAATGTTCATTTGTCAGCAAACTCTTTTCAGTGGAGGGGGGAGCTTATTTTGACAATATCCACTTCCAGATCTCATATAGCTCCATCATTTAAAAGTTAAACATGACTTCAGCTTAATAGCAAACACATCTTCTTGACAAAGAATGAATTATTCCTTGCCTTGTTTGAGCGAATATTCTTCCAGTCTTCTCAGGCCTGCACTCTTGTATATTTACATTTGCTCCACTTCTTTTGGCTTCTCATTCTAGGACACAAACACAGACATAAGAGACACAAGGTGAAAAGAAGGCCAGCGGCTGGGGTCAGCACTGTGGTTAAAGCAGTCCCTGTGGTCAGTACTGGTGTATTCAATGACCTGGAGTCACTGAGTGCTAGCGCTAGACCGTCAAATGATAGCAGCGGTGACTCAGGACCTCACAGGAGATCAAAGCGCTTCCTCTCCTACCCGCGCTTTGTTGAAGTTATGCTGGTGGCCGACAGCAAAATGGTGGAGCATCACGGCAGCAACCTACAGCACTACATACTCACGTTAATGTCTATAGTAAGTTCTGATCTCTATGTTTGGTTGGTAGAAATCTTTTGCGCAGATATGGACAGAGTAGGACATCTTCGTGCACACTGATGCACTAAATGTACACACGTGTTCCTCTTTGCTGTTTGTGCTGCAAGTCAGTCAGCCTTTGGAGGAGAGTTGAGGGAGGTAAAAGGGCACTTTAGGGCAGGGGTAAACAACATTTTCAAACGGCTCAGGGGAAGAGAGGGCAGCTTGAGGGATAGCCTGCCTGACAGCTTTGATGAATGTTAAAAAATGGGCTCAGGTATGTTACATAGGCTGCATACTCTCGACCACTTCAAACACCAGTTTCTGCCTGCATCTGGGGCTGAACTGAAAGTCCTTCTGGGGAGGCAGCGATGACCCATATTCTAGTCTGGGGAAAGGCTGACTTGTCCACAGGGGCTCAAGCTGTTATCATGCTGATCCTTCAATCAAACAAAATCTCTGGTACTTGCTTGAAACTGCAAGTAAGCAGCCCATAAAACCACTATCACTAAATATACAGTGTCACATCCAATCTGGCTCAACTTAATTTAAACATTGATTTTCTCTTTAGGTTTGAGGTCACGTTTTATTTCTTTGTTGTTTTTTTCAGGTGTCTTCCATATACAAGGACCCCAGCATTGGAAACCTGATTAACATTGTGATTGTAAAGTTAGTTATAATAAACAATGAGCTGGTAAGAATACTTAATTTGCTTCCACGCCACAACATGGTGCACGTTCCTATAATTTATTATTTTTTCTGTGTCCTTCTCAGGATGGTCCAGTTATTTCATTTAATGCACAGACCACTTTAAAGAACTTCTGCATCTGGCAGCAGAGTCAGAACGTCCTGGATGATAACCACCACTCCCATCACGACACTGCCATCCTAATCACCAGGTCCAAGAGGAATTGTGGAAGCTTTCATTTTTCAAAATGCAAATATTCCGTGAACCAAAAATGTAGATGGATCCTGACAAAATTCTAAAATGTAGACTAACAATGACCGAGATCAATTATCTTTGTTTTCACCACAGGCAGGACATCTGTAGAGCGAGGGATAAGTGTGACACCTTAGGTAAATGCATATTTGTTCTTTTTCTTTTTTTTTTAACAGAGTGATACAAATTATAGTAGAAATGTACATTAAATATATAGAAAAGAAAATGAACTGAGCTTCTTCTTATTCAGGACTTGCAGAGTTGGGGACCGTGTGTGATCCCTACAGGAGCTGCAGCATCAGTGAGGACAATGGACTCAGTACTGCATTCACCATTGCCCACGAACTTGGACATGTGTAAGAGCAGCTAACTTTTTTCCACTGATTTGTTTTTTCATCAGTCATAAATACTTGGTTTTGTTCTTAGTTACACATTACTAGAGCTTCAGAACACTTTCTAGGAATTTATAACAGCTGATACCATAAATTCTGCACATCTGGATAAAAAAATGTATCCCTGCTTTTCATTTTGAGAGCAAAAAAATCTGTAACCTGGATTCTCAGAATTGAATTTAAACCACTTCTTGGTTTCCTTTGCCCTTCAGCAAACTCTCCACTGTCCAAAGTCCTGAGTAAGCGTTCTACTCTGGAGACTGTTACAGACTTTAATAGTCCTCATCTCAAACAAATGCTCCTTTTCTACCACTATACAAAAAGGTGGGATTATTGGGTTGCATGTTTATCTGCATCAGGCTGGGACAGCATGCTTGATGACTGATTTGCGACAAAGCTCGGTGTTGTAGGTGGACAGCTTAGCAACAAGGAGTGTGATGCCGTACCTGTCCACCATCGACCGGGAGCACATTTGTTTACCCTGCAGGAGCTTAAAATGCTTCACTTATTCTCCTCTCAGTTTTCATATAATTTAATATCTTTCTATCCAGTCTTGCCACAGGCAGGCAATACAAATGCTATGCATTATTTTGTATAGCAACCTTGAATGAGTTTCCCAAAGCCAATAAGATAGTGACAGTAGAAAAATAGAATTGCTGTTTAGATGTCGCTGAAGAAATGAAGCACAGTCAAACACAACACAAATTGCTATTTGTCACTGCCACTTTGTGAAGCACAATAAAACATATCAAGAAGTTGACGTCCTGCCAAGAAGCAATAACCACACTGGCAAAACAGAGCCATACAGGGCCATGGAAGTACAGCTAGTGGGGACATTTGAAAACGCTCTATTTGTTGCTTGTTAATATAAATAGCTTTTTTTTTTATGCCTGAACATGTTTTTTCCTCTATTCTTCCAGATTCAACATGCCTCACGATGACAGTAACAAGTGTAAGGAGGATGGAGTTAAGATTCAACAACATGTGATGGCTCCCACACTTAATTACAACACAAACCCTTGGATGTGGTCCAAGTGTAGCAGGAAGTACATCACAGAGTTCCTTGAGTATGTCATACTGTTGTCTTCATCATTGTTCCAAACATGCATGGGGAATAGAACTAGGAAACATAGCAAAAATGACACCCTAAAACCTGGCTAAATATTCTTTAATAACTGTGCAGGTTTACACAAACACACACACGCCAACACACACAGTGCATTGGTAGCCACAGTCAAACTGTCATCATTTCTCAGGGCTGTTGCACCCTCTGGTCTTATCTCTCGTACACACTGAGAAAGACCCATAACTCTTGGAGTAATATTTAATGCCCTACCTCCAAAGCAATGCATAGTATCCCTCCATCCTTGACTTCCTGAGTTCCCCACCACTTACCACATATAGCTAGTTCAACACAAGACGTTTTTCAAGATGTATTTGTGCAGAAAAATAACCACTCCAGCTGTACTGAGTGTGCTTTCTGTCTGTTTGTTTCTCTTGTTTTTATCCCTTTTCTTTAAGTCATTTTATTTTTATTTCTTAATAGCACAGGATATGGTGAGTGCTTGCTCGATGAGCCCGTTTCTAGACCGTACGCTCTCTCGCAGCAGCTGCCCGGGCGGATATACAATGTCAATAAACAGTGTGAATTGATATTTGGGCCGGGAACACAGGTGTGCCCTTATATGGTAAGCAGACTCGGTGTGCAAATCTGAACTGTCATGTTGCACGTGGGGGTCTCAGAGGGGAGCTGAGGGAGTTGAGATTAAGTGCAGCAGAGGTTCTCGGATGACTCTGAAGCCTTTAAAGTCACTTGCCACGTTTAACATGTTCTCTTCTGAAACACAAGCAAAGTGAAGCCAGATTTAATTTGAATTTAAGTTAAAAAAGTGACATTTCAGTTTAATAATACAGAAATGTCTTTAAATATGTGACACTATAGTTTCTTGGCTTGTGGTTTTCACTCAGTCTAAAAGGTCACGCAGGCTTAGAAATACCTGGCAAATGAAATTGTTGATGCAGCAAATTCAGTGTAGGGAGGCATATTGTTTGATAGTATGTGCTAAATTGGAAGTCTGCTGGCTTGAGTCCATGCTGTATATTAATGGAGTTGTTTACAGTCAGGGAAATAAACATGACATTTATGAGCCATAGCTTGTTCTTTTAGTTTATTTATTTTCCTGGAATCCCAGCATTGACTCTTAATGTGTGTGTGTGTGTGTGTGTGTGTGTGTGTGTGTGTGTGTGTGTGTGTGTGTGTGTGTGTGTGTTTTCTCAGACCCAGTGTCGAAGACTATGGTGCACAAGTCCAGAGGGCGCCCAGCGGGGCTGCAGGACTCAGCACATGCCGTGGGCAGATGGCACCGACTGTTCACCTGGAAAGGTAAGGGTAATGCTGATAGTGTAATGCATTAGTGTGTAAATGGTAAAGGAGAAGACCCTTGAACTGATTTTAATTAAGCCAGAAGCTTGGGGATATTTAAGTAAGGGGTGGAATGCCATATTTTAATCACTTCAGTTCGGCTGAAGGAGGCGATTTAAGCCTACCACAAGAAAAAAAGTCCATGGACCTTAGCATTGCCTAGTGTTGGTGGCCAGGAAGAGGGGACGTTATACAATCAACGAAATGTGTTTTTTTTTTTAATGTTTATATTATGTTTTTTAGATGTACTTTACAAATTATGTCAAGTGGTTTTACCCAACTGTGTCAAGTTACTCGTAAGAAACATTTTACTTTAAAATGTTCTCATGTTGTGGCTTTTTTGACTCATAGAAAAGCCAAAATCTGCCAAAACACATGAAAAAGAAAAATCTCGCTATTGTTGGTTTTAAAGATTCCTTTTTAGTTGGATTTATTAAATGTTTTCTTATGTCATTTGTAATATTTGAGGGAAACACCGGCAGGTTATCTCAACACATGCACGATAATTTGTTGTGCAAAATGACAAAACAAGACTTGCCAGAAGTCAAGTTTCCACTGACACATGTAAACTCTTGTTACTAGTAAATGAGTGGTGGAAAGCTGTGAATGATGCTTACTCTGCCTGAGCTTATAATTAGAACTTTTGCACTGACTTCCTGCTTCCTGTCACTAAGACTGAGACATGAAAGCACCATGGACCAGCCGAACTACACCTCCAGGTCCCAAGACCTGCGGATGCACACACACACAGGCACACACTCGTTTTCATATCTTAGTGAGTACATCTAATTGACATAATGGTTTCCCTAGCAACTTACCCTAACCCTACCATCAAAATTGAATGTCCAACCCTAAGCCTTAGCGTAAACCTCACCATAACTTTATTGTAACCCTGACACTAAAACCACATTTTGAGCCTCAAAAATGCATTAAAACTCATGGGGACGGGCATGTTGTCCCCATAAGTCACTGTTGGTCCCCACAAGAATAGTAGCATGCCAATTTTCTGTCTAAACATACACACACACTCACACACACAGACAAGCTGAAACCTTTTGGTGTTTGTCTCATCTCTTGTCATGCCAGCGTACACCACACTAATGACTAAAATGAAGTCTGTTTTTTTAACAGTATAAAATTATCCTTCTGTTTGGAGCTGAGATATATTTATTTACTGTAAGGGTGACATTTTCTTGTCCTCTCTCCAGCCAGACACAGTTGTGAATTTTTTTTTTCCCAGTTCCAAATTTCTCCCAGATTAGCTTTAAAGCACAGAAGAGCAGATGGATGTGTTGGCATTTCTTTTTGTTATCTTCTCTTCACTCATCTCTCCTTTACTTTTCCCCTTTGTTCCTCTCTTGCAGCACTGCAAACACGGGCTGTGTATAGCCAAAGAGCACGATGCCTCACCTGTTGAGGGAGCGTGGGGAGTCTGGAGTCCTTTTGGCACCTGTTCGCGGACATGCGGCGGAGGCATAAAGATTGCCATGCGCGAATGCAACCGACCCGTGTGAGCAGCCCGTTCCTTTGTAGTCACGCATGCCTATTGGACCTTGTCTCCAAAGTCAGTGTTCCATAGATCAAACCTCCTTAAAGGAATTCTTTCCATAGCTAATGCTCATCAAAACAGGCTCTCTGATGGCATATCTTACAGGATTGTTTCCTGGTAAATATGGAGATCAGTCAGCCTTCCTGAATAATGGACGAATAGAAAAGAGTAGAGCGTGTGGATAAGTTGGAAATTAAAAACTAACTCTTTGGTGGTAGACAACAGGCTGAGCAAAGAGAGGGGAATTGATAAACTGATAAGTGCCCTCTGAGAAAAGATGCTTAACACAAGGGAATGATTCGGTTTTACTGCTTTTATCCCACGTTTTCACTCTCAGGCCCAGAAATGGAGGAACGTACTGTGTTGGTCGCCGGATGAAGTTTCGTTCCTGCAACTCTGAGCCCTGCTCCAAGCAGAAGAAGGACTTCAGGGAGGAACAGTGTGCTGCTTTTGACGGCAGGCACTTTAACATCAACGGTCTACCTCCAAATGTTCGCTGGGTGCCCAAGTACAGCGGAAGTGAGAATAGTTTTTTTCACATCACAGTGGCATCTTAATACTTACTTCATGAATAACAGCCATAATGTAAGCTTTGCATTTATTTGAGTCACCATGAAATAATTATCTGTATTCTATCTCCTATGTCAGTTCTGATGAAGGACAGATGTAAGCTGTTCTGCAGGGTTGCAGGCAGCACAGCCTACTATCAGCTCAGGGACAGGGTCATTGACGGCACGCCATGTGGACCCGATACCAACGACATCTGTGTCCAGGGCCTGTGCAGGGTGAGCTTTCTAATTCTGTTCATTTAGCAGCAGCGGTTCATGGTTATTTGTAATAATAGCAGAGCAGGGACCACTCTTGAACAGTAACCGTGTTTAGTGGATAAAATAGTAAGCACCTACATTACTAACATAACGTGTGATCTCCAAACCACACACAGTTTTCAATATATTCCAGCTCAGACGATGGCATTTTATATTCATAGATGCACTAAAGTTAAGCTAAAATGTGTCTCAAAAGAATCAATTACATATTTGCTATGATTTAGTGATTTTCTAATAAAGTCCTTTAATTAAAAATCCTTAATTTTCTTATTGTGTATTTCCTACTTCCCGTACTGAGCAGCAGGCGGGCTGTGATCATGTACTCAACTCTAAAGCCAGGAGGGACAAATGTGGCGTATGTGGAGGCGATAACTCTTCCTGCAAAACTGTAGCAGGCACCTTCAACATTGTACGCTATGGTGAGTAACAACTTCTTTTATTACCCCCATCAGTCTCCATTTCAGTACATATAAATGGTAATAGCTGTTGTGGCAGTTATTATATTGCTTACACACCTCAGCAGAAAAGCATCGATGGATGGGTTCACTTGTTAGTGCATTTACAGACCTGGGTGCGCTAATGCGCTGCATATGTATTTACAGGCTATAACGAAGTGGTGCGAATACCAAGTGGTGCTACAAACATAGATGTGCGTCAACACAGTTACTCAGGGAAACCGGAGGATGACAACTACCTCGGTAAGACAGCCAACAATTGTTAATACTTTGATTGTATTTTTACATTTCCAGTCGTGCTGTTTGAAGTCATTTCTGGAGGAATGCGCTGTTAAAAAGATGCGTGTTTATGAGATGTGCTTGAGTGTTTATGAGAAGAACAGCGTTCAGCCTTCAGTGTAAAGCCGGGCACTGCATAACTGCCGTAGATTTTGCAAATACTATGCATGCAAATCCATTAAATGCCTGCGGGTACCAATCTAGCAAGGTCCCTTAGTTTAAAAGCTTTAGTACCTGCTCTAAGGCTCTGTTTCAGCCTGTTGGTACCACTGACCTACTCATGTTTTTGTGCTCGTGTGTTGTTTTTATTGTGTGCATGTCCTTGATGCAAACTTCTGAACATAGTGTCATCCTTAACTGTGTGTTTCAGTTTTTCTATATATTGGGACAACCCAAAGCGGATTGATTGTTTTTTTTGTCTGTGTGCGTGTGCAATGAATGCCACTCTCCACAACCATATTAGTGTAATGTGTGAAATGGCGAGGAAAGTAAAGGCAGGAAATTAGCTCCATAATCGCATTAGGGTGAACGAGTGCAGAAGACTGACTGTTGAACAGAACAGGGTGCCCCTGGATGGGACTTCTTCGGGAACAGAGGATTATTTTAGCCCAATAAGGCTTTACTGTTACCCACTGTGTGTGCCTTACTGTAAATGAACATTTTAAGCCACTGTGTTTTCTAAGCTGCTCTGCTGCGCACAGAAAAGTTCATGTTTGTGCAGGTTCCTGCCATAAACAGTGATTTGCACAAAGTAATTCACCTTTATGAATATTTTTTTTTAAATTGGCCAATAAATTAAAGCTAGCTTGAGTTTACACAAACTCTTTTCAGTGTGATGAAGCCAACTAACTGTTTCTGCCTCCCTGTAGCCATATCAAATAGCCGCGGAGAGTTCCTGCTTAACGGGGAGTTTGTGGTTAGCATGTTCAAAAGGGAAATCAAAGTAGGAAATGCCATCATCGAGTACAGCGGTTCCGACCATGTCATTGAGAGGATCAACTGTACTGACCGCATAGAAGAGGAGATCGTTATCCAGGTAAGCTGTCCTTATCATGACAATTTGGTATCTTGTGCAGGAGATGTGAAGATAGAAGATGGTGATTTAATAGCTTAGAAGAGAGGAATGCAGAATCATAAATCCTTCTACAGACTT
Source organism: Perissodus microlepis (assembly GCF_051167445.1). Lineage (NCBI taxonomy): Eukaryota > Metazoa > Chordata > Actinopteri > Cichliformes > Cichlidae > Perissodus > Perissodus microlepis. Next base: position 10,893,357 of record NC_140465.1, read on the forward strand.
GGTATTTCAAATTTACAATTGTAAGGTTGTGTAATGTATATCACATTGCCTGCTTTTTCCCAGGTGCTTTCTGTGGGGAACCTTTACAACCCAGATGTCAGGTATTCCTTTAACATTCCCATAGAGGATAAGCCTCAACAGTTCTTCTGGGATGCTTATGGGCCCTGGCAGGAGTGTAGTCGTCTGTGCCAAGGTGAGGGGGAGGCACATGTGGTTTGCAGGGTGAGATGATGGGAAAGGTGAATGATAAACTGTGTGGTCAGAGTAAAAATGAGATGGGATGGAAATGGAATGAAGGAAGAAGAACATTTAGAAAATGCTGAGCAGGAGACCCAGGAGATGGGGGATGCTGTAGTTACCATTAAACATGGTCATTGTAGGCATTTAGCCTTTGTACAAGTGATTAAATATCAGTTTTACACTATGCCGTGGCACATCTGCTTGGCATGACTGTGGAAAGGTCAGAGTACGTGGGTGTGCGGAGGAAGATTGCAAGCAAACTCGAAAACCTGTTATGTGTGTTACAAGTCAATTTTTTTCTGTTTAAGAATGCCTTTCTCCACTTTTTGACACCACCCTGCTTCAGCAACTGAAGGGAAACCAATAACTCCACAGTTCACAGCAGGATAAACATCTAGCATATAACACATTAAGCTCTCATAGCGTTCAGCTGCAAAACTTGGTAACATGAGGTGCTGATCTATTGCCACATTAAGGTTCATATCGCGCTGTAATTTTACACAAAAGCCAAAGTGAGGTGTGCACACTTTTCACGCTGGCATTTATTGCACTCCCGACGATGAGCCATATTTTACTTGAGCCAGATGGTGCATCAACCCAGATAACTACGTGCAGGTCGGGAAGTAAAAAGTCACTTTCATCTCAGGATAAAGTTATGAAACCCGAGATTGTAACTCAAACTTGAGATTCTGTTTACATCTTTGTAAATATCTTATTAGTTATAAAACAGATCTCTTTATTTAAATGACACAGCTTTTCTTCAATTTCCTTTGCCATTTTGACTCATGTTTGATTTATTTTTTGTTATAGTGTGTTGCCAAGATGTTTAGAGTGGCTGTCACTTAGAACCTCAATTTTTGTACCCTCACAGGAGAGCGCAAGCGGAAGATTCTCTGTAGCAGAGAATCGGACAGGGTGGTGGTGTCAGACCAGAGGTGCCACGGCACAGCGAGACCTGCTGTCATCACTGAGCCATGCAACACTGAATGTGAACTTAGGTTTGCATCATCACTCTAAACCATTTGACCCATCTGACTGACACTTTATTTGGTCTTTGCAGTGCAAAGATTTACCCACTTGTTCTTTACGCAGATGGCACGTTGCTCGAAAAAGTGAGTGTACAGCCCAGTGCGGCCAAGGATATCGTACCCTGGAAATATACTGTGCCAAAATCAACCGTGCAGACGGCAAGACCCAGAAGGTTGATGACCGCTACTGTAGCGGTCAGCGCAAACCTGATGACAAGGAAGGCTGTCACGGAGACTGTAACCCGGGTGGTTGGGAGTACTCATCCTGGTCGGAGGTACGAACTCTGTTGGAAGTCTGGGGATTTGTTTGTCCGCACTGACCAGATGTTTGTCCAAGTTTATCTCGGGTTGTGTATGTGTTTACACTTGTTGATGCTCAAATGTTTGTGCTGCAGTGCTCCAAGAGCTGCGGTGGAGGAACCCGCCGTCGAGGGGCAGTGTGTCGAAAGGCAGCTGAGGCTGGTGGCGATGAGAGCAAATGCAGTCAAAGGGACAAGCTGACCGTCCAACCCTGCAATGAATTCCTCTGTCCGCAGTGGAAGACTGGAGACTGGTCTGAGGTCAGTTTAGCAATTACTGTATTGTCTTTGCGTTTAGAAGAAAATAAGACCCCAGGGGTATGTGCGCTGCACTCTCTGCACCTTTGGTGGCTTGTTCTGGGGCCGACAGTTTCAAGTGGTTAAAACAGAAGTCATAATTTAATTGTTCACCTGTCCTTACTGGTCTTGTCTTGTTTACCTCACAATTAAAAAAGAAGAAGAAAATAAGACTTTTACCTAAGTAGTTAAAGTGGACACCTTTTCAAGCTGCAGATGTATATGTTTTTGTGTTTCTGTGCAGGTTTTCAACTCGCTCAGTGATTTGTTTGTGAGATTTTTAGACGAGTATGTGTCTAGGGTTACTCAACGTAAAGAATAACAGACTTCTTTGTAAATGCTGGAGTATTAAAGCAGCGGAGATCTGGGTCAAATGTCAAATCCCAGTGCTGATTGTGAATGTCTCAGCTTTAGGAGAGTTACTCCCCTCCTTCCACTCCAAATGAGTGTTGGGTAAGAGGTGATTGCAGGGTGAAATCGTTCTTAAACTGCTGCACAGTTTACACATCGTAGAGCAAGGAGCTTGCAAAGCTGTGGGCTGCATTCCGGGAATTTTTCAGATCTCCCGTGTGGTGTTGCCAGAACCCGTATGCTGTAATATATACATATGGACTGTACTCGCACATAAATAAACACACTCACACTTTTTTTTGTTTTTGGGGCTAGGGGCTTTCTAATGTGCATATACTGCTTTACATAAAACCAAGAGCACTTCTTCTATCATGAATCTGAATACTTGTAACTGCTCATTTGTTGTACTCATGTAGCGATTAACTATGTACGCAATTCATGGCATTATAACCTGTAACATTTATTTCTTTATTTTTTTAGTGCCTTGTGACATGTGGTAAAGGCTATAAGCATCGTCAGACGTGGTGTCAGTTTGGTGAGGACCGTCTAGATGATCGCTTTTGTGGGTCGTCTAAACCTGAGTCAGTGCAGACGTGCCAACAGCAGGAGTGTGCCGCTTGGCAGGTTGGACCTTGGGGACAGGTGAGTCACCCCTGTATTTATGATCTGTGCAGCATTCAGTACACAGTGCTCGATTGTTTTTGTTCAAAGCTGTAAGAAGTCGGGTCATTTATCAGCTGAGAGCATCAGTGTATGATGATGTGGATGTGGATAGAGGTTACTTTTCAAAAGGAAAAAGCCCCGCCAATCATGCGGGGCTTTTTCCTTTCTCTATCCACGCTTCTTCATCTGTTTCTCAACCTATGCTGTCCTTCCTGTCTCTCCTTGTTCACTTACAGCTGTTAAAATTGCTAGATGCAAGTTTGGCATGCTCTTGTGATCCACATCTTTGTGTGTGGGAGACAGTTTTATTTTCAGTTCAATACAATTTTGTTTATATAGTGCCAAACCACACCAGTCACCTGAATGCCCTAACATTGTAAGGTAAAGACTAAAAATAATAGAAAGTAAACCCCAGCAATCAGACGACTCCCTATGAGCAAGCACTTGGCGACACTGGGAAGGAAAAACTCCCTTTTAACAGGAAAAAAAGACCCTCCGACAGGACCAGGCTCAGTGAGGGGCGGCCATCTGCCACAACTGGTTGGTGGTGAGGGACGGCAGACAGGAAAAAAGATGAGCTAAATATAAAAGAAGATATGGTAACTGACTGTGGTTGGTTCTATCTATCTCAAGGGTTCCATGTAAAATGGAAAATTTTATTTGCATACTGACATGAGTAAATCTTTTTATTTAAAGAAGACATAATCTATCTTTAATCAATCAGTTTGGTTGAATAATTTAATAGTTCTATAGCAGATCTTTTTTCCAAGGCATTTAAAAGAGTATGCTGTATATATAGATTTAGAGCCACTGCTTTCATACTTGCATACATGCAATATGGAAGTCTACCCAGTTGATGGGTCACAGCTCAGCAAGAGAAATTTGCTATTACTTCTCTGATGAATTGGTCTCTAATGTAAATCATCGGGTGGATACACAGACAAGCTACGCTCGTTATTTAGCACTGAACTCTCTGCTGTTTAGAGTCCCAGGACATGTCATGAAAATGAAGATACAAAAGCAATGGACAGTCTTCATAGCAGTGTTCCCAGAAAGCGCGTTATATATCTGTGTGCGCACCCATTCTCATTTGTGTACGTGTGCAGAACAGAACACCCAAAAATGCGAGCTATTTTGTGCCCCTCGTCAGAGGATGTGCACATTTTAAGGTATATTTGAAGTGGTTTAATGAAGCATGATCAAATGGTAGCTGAAGTTGCCGCCACACAAATTTGACCCCGTTTCACTGAAGGCAGTGAGCCAGAAGAAAGCGCGGGATGGTACCCTCTGACTGAGCTGCAGTGGGAAAGCGGCCAGTCCAATGTATATGAATATCCTCATGTATGATTTTTGTTAGAAGACTTTTTTCTAAAGTGAGCTAACATTTTTTGTATATACTCTATATACTCATGTGTGCAGGGGTTTGCTCTGGTGGCTCCAACAAAACATCTGTTTTTTGCTTGCCTTTCTTGTCTTTTTCTCAGTTTTCTTTTTGGCTGACTGTTGCAAATGTTTTCCCATCACGCCTCCTTTGTTTCTTTTTTCTCTCTTTGAACCCAGTGCACTACCTCTTGTGGGCCAGGCTACCAGATGCGAGCAGTGAAGTGCGTGGTGGGCTCTTATGGTGCCGTCATGGACGACACCGAATGTAACGCAGCCACGCGACCCACTGACACCCAGGTAAGAGGTCTTATCGTCCTTTCTTTTTCCCCACAATCTGCTTATCATCTCCTCACTCTGAGAGCGTTTTTTTGCTCCGTGGTTGAGTGTGAAGGAAGAAGATGCACGCTTGTACTGAAAATGTACACAAAAAACCTGGCATTTCATTTCCACCTGGTCTCAATAAAAGCTGTCCCGCCTGCTCCAAATGCAGAGGGAAGTTTACCAGCCTCACTATCCCACCATAAAGACAAAACTCTGAGACAGAATCCCTCATATGTTTCTCTTGAAAACAATTTCACTTGTGTCATCTAGCTGACACTTGAAATGTGTGGCAGAAGCAATGATTGCGTTAAGCCTAGGACACATGAGGAGGTGACATGCACAAACACTTGCGAGACTGCACTAAATTCCAGTTTTTCTCTGTCATTTTTACAAACCCCCAGTGCACAATCTTTAAAAGATTTGTTGAATTTCTAAACCAACTTTCCCAGACATAATCAGACTGGGTTAAATACAAACAGTTCTTTATGCTTATAGAAGCATAGACTGGAACATCAGCCTGCTGCAGAGTTTGACCAAACCTGCAGCTTAAAACAGCACAGTTTACCTACCCTGCTCTTACCTCAGCATACAATGGGAATTTGCTTATTATGGAAACGATCAACTAATATAAGCTCCTTTTAAAAAATGCAGTAAGATGGTTTAGGGTTGGAGTCCACCAGCCAGCTGGGTCCTTTCTGTGCGTTTTCTACAGGTACTTTGGCTTTCTAACTCAGTCCATAGACATGCATGATACAGAGATGATCTAAACTGACCTTAGATGTAAATGTGAGGGTGACTGGTTGTCTGTCTTTCTATATTAACCCTGTGATAGACTGATGACCTTCTATTATACAAACATATCATAAGAGCCTATCCCTGCTGCCTCCTATGATCTGCAGCTGGGATAGGCTCCAGTTAGTTCCCTCCATGGATGGATGAATGTTTTAGAAAGTGGTTGGACTGAAGGATGTATTAACTAATTTTTTCCAACTTACAAGCATTTTTTCGGACCTGAAGAAGCACTAGCTTGCAATTTCTCTGTCTCGTTACCACTTAACTTTCCAATGATTCCAGCACCACGAGTGCACAGTTATTTACCCCCAGTTTGATTTTCACGCATGTTTTGTGTCAGAACATCCTGTATTTGTGGCAGCCATAAATAAATCAGAAATCACAGCTATATCACAGAGGACATGCTTCAAATAAATAATTACCAGTATTTAAAGTAGGCTAGTTCAAAGCCGTGCTTCTCCTCCACTTACCCATGATGTAGACTGACAGAGGGTTATGTCAGTCTACATCATACGATGTTGGGAAATGACACTCACCCAGGTTAATTGTCTTGCCAATTGTTTGTATGTGTGTATATGGTGAACTTTGCACACAACTTGCACAGAAACCCCGACAGAAACTTGCAATATTTTGAACTGAATGAGAGGTTTGTTTGGTCAGCGTAGGGCGTAAACCCATTTCAGAGCGCTTAGCATGCAGACTCAGGATGAGGCCCCCCTCTAGTCACAGCAGCTCGCAATTCCGGTGCTTGGACCAGCAGAGACTGGTGACCAGTGACCCTGAAGCAGTCGCCCCACCTCGTTGTGATTCTAACCAGCCAGCCATGAAGTGGGCCACCAGGCCACTAGTCCCACCACCACCCTGCACCAGGACATAGGATGAGAGAGACTGATAGATGGAGGGACGTTTTAGTACAAGGTTGTTCATGTCTTGGATTTCTTGTAGTATATATTTGTTAATATTCTATTGATGCATGCAAATGCAAGTACGACAGGAAGCATGTGGAGAGCTTCCTGTTACTTTGTTTCTTTTTGGAGGCTGCATGCTGAATGTGTAGCCCAAGTCTGTGCGACCCGATCCAGCACTCATTCCTAAAGACACGGGGTCAGAGGGCACCAGAGGGCATATGGAGGGGAAAGAGGGAAAGGCGGAAGGTGCGGGACAAGGGGGTGGATTAGGGGTGGAGTTTACAACCACGCCAGCATAGGCATTGGAGCCCTGAATACCACTCCACTATGACCTGTTATGACAGGGATCAGGGCTTTATGCTGAGTGGCTTACTGCCACAATCCATAGTTTGAACTGACGGGGCGGACCCTGTTAATGTTGTTTTGGTAAGTTGAGGGGAAAGGGTCGATGGGAAGCATAACTACTCTCAAACGTAGAGCCGAAGGAATATAGTTTAAGTTGATCACGACTGTCCCATGTCAGAAAAGCTATCTCTGATATTCATGGTATTTTGTTGTCAGGGACAGATGTTGTTACAGTATATTCATTTTGCTAATCACTGCATGAATGGGTGTATGTGTCTCTTCTTCCACAGGACTGTGAAATAGCCCAGTGTCCCAGCAGCCACCCTGTTCCCCCAGGGACCAAAGTCCCTTCCCACCCGGGCCACAAAACCCAGTGGCGATTTGGTTCCTGGACCCAGGTTGGCAGTGCTGTCGCATTTTTTGTTTATTTTACTTTTTATCTGCTTTTCTCATTTGATTGGTTTCCGGTTTCTTAATCTTTCTCTCCCGCAAAACAGTGTAGCGCCAGCTGTGGCAAAGGGACACGGATGCGCTATGTGAGTTGCCGTGACGACCAGGGCGGCGTGGCCGACGAGTCAGCATGCGCCCACCTACCAAAGCCTCCTTCAAGGGAAGTGTGCACAGTCGTGGCATGTGGACAGTGGAAAGTGCTGGAATGGACAGTGGTAAGAAGACCAACATGTGTATATGATTGAGTGACTCAAATAATTCAAATAATTAAGAACTTGCAAAAGAGCTTTTCTGCTGACAAAATAATTATTTCCTTATAGTGACAGATTAACCCACATTGTGTCATCAATATTTGCCATCCAGATGTGTTTCTCCCCCCTCCATGTTTGCTCCATTGTTCACTGTAGACTCATTTTAACCCTGACAACCAGTGTCTGCACACGCTATGCAGATGTTAATGTGTTAGCCAGCCAGGATGTGGAGACAGGGTGGCAGCTGGAATGTGTGGATGTTGGACTGGAGGAGGGCTGCAGTGAAGTTATAGGAGGAGAGTGTGTGTGTGTGTGTGTGTGTGTGTGAGAGAGAGAGAGAGAGAGAGAGAGAGAGAGAGGAATCAGGAATGAAGTTCTTGAGCTGGGAGATGCAAGGGGCTGTAGTGAGGGGCTCCAGTCTTGTTTACAGATGTTTCTCATCAGAGCCTTAGCAATACAGTTCAGGCTGACTGCAGGTCTGGTCACCATACACATACACAACACACACAAGCACACAACCATGCACACCCACACATGTACTGCCAAGCCAAAGACACTCATTGACCCCCTGAAAAGAAATATCCTAAATCATCCCAAGGCCAATAAAAATTTCAGAGGCCTATCCCATGTTTACACACACACACGAACAGAAGATTGACAACGGCAGATTTATAAACCCAAAGCAAATCATCTTTTTCTAGCTCGCTGTTACAGAAAAATCCAAATTGAGAGATTTTTGTGACTGCTCTCCGGGCCAGTGCAGCTTGCAGCACAGTACAGCTCGATGTAGCGTCACAGTATATACATCAACTTAATGCATGCAGAACCATGTTACAGTATCTGTAATAACATGAAACATTGTGACAGAGTCATGTAAACCTCTGGATAGGTCATGTTTTTTATGAACTGCTGTTGCATAAGTGAAATGGATCACGCGAGACACTGAGTGGACTCTGCTAGGGAGGAGCAAGATTGGAGACACCATTAGCATTTGGTGGAAGATCTGCCTTGTGTTATTTTTCTAAAAAATGTCTACTTGGGTCATTTAGAGTGATACTGTAAGAGTCTGTTGAAGAGAAATTTTAGTTTTGCTGTAACCTTAACACCAGGTTAAGTCTGAGTTAGCTCTTTGGTAGCATGAAGATGACATCTTTTTGTATCTGACGTGGTTCTGTTCATCAAGTCTGGTTTGACCACCAGCAGGTCACAATGAACAGAGATGTCAAGAATCTGCTATCAAAGAAAGTCAGCTTTCCTTTTATGGCAGTTGGATTTGTGTATATTTGCATTTACCTTTCCTTTTCATTTCTTCACCCTCTCCATGTGTTTGTGCTGTCAGTGCTCAGTCACCTGTGGCCAGGGAAAGACGACGCGACAAGTGCTGTGCGTCAACTTCAGTGACCAAGAAGTGAACGCTAGTGAGTGTGACCCAGACGACCGTCCTGCCACAGAGCAGGACTGTGCCATGTCTCAGTGCCCGTCCCGCTCCAGTGATTCCCGACCTCCGTCCTCACCAAACACCAGCACCAGGAACCTGCCACGTAGCCAATCCCACCAATGGCGGACTGGACCCTGGGGCGCGGTGAGGCTTCCTAAACACAATGCATTACATCATGCTGGTCAACAAACCTCAGGGGTGGGATATTTAAGATGTTGCATTAATCTTGTGGGACCAATCACTTCAATAAGGTTGGCAGACTTTGTTACCTTTGTGCTAATCTAAGCTAACAATCTTCAAATTCTACTTAAATATCAACCATAAAAACTTCCTATATAGATCTATGCTCTTCTTACAGCAAGGGCAGAGTGAGGATAATTTGGACTATTCCTTTAAGGCGCCCTAAATCAAAGTCATACCTATATATTATCTGTGCTTTGGAGCTGCAGGGTAGGGTTTAAGAATCATTGTGTAATGTCACACAGTCCTGAATAAAAACTCAAAAGTTGGACTCTGTTCTTTAGGCCGTTCACTCTTTTTAGGATGAGATCTTTAGAAATAGCACCGAAGGACATTGTGACCTAAATGCCCCAGGCTATCCTGTCCCACTGAGCTCCTTCTCTGTATTGTTCCTGCAGTTTTTTTTTCTTTGTTGTTTTAACTGGGTTACTGATAATCTTTGACAAAAAATAGCCGTGACCTTTAAATAACTCTGGGAAGGATTTAAGATATTTCTGGTCACGCTTCCTTCCTTAGAACATTATTTTAGAAGCAGAGAAGTTTAGCCATGTCGCTTGTGACGTCTCCGTGTTGTCAGAATTTTGTGTGGGCTTTGTGTTCACATCATATACACCTCATATTACACATACAATATGTGCACTGATTTAATACCGCGAGGCTGAGAATATGTTTGTTAATCGCTGCGTTTAAACGAAGCATAAAATACCCACTAAACTCTTTTACACCTGAATAACGAGGAACTATATTTGTGCCCTCTTATCTCTGTTAAAAAAACACAAAAACAGTGCTCCAGCACATGTGCAGGAGGCTTCCAGCGGCGTGTGGTAGTGTGCCAGGATGAGAACGGCTACCCTGCCAACAGCTGTGAAGATCGCAGCCGACCCAGCGAGCAAAGATCCTGCGAATCGGGGCCATGTCCACAGTGGGTGTATGGCAGCTGGGGAGAGGTAAGAAGGACACACTAAAGTAGTCTCACATAAGACAGGCATATTTTGACATGAAAACATGGCTGTCAGCTCCTTTTTTTTTAAATCCACAAACTTGCATCTATAAAATGCGATCTCTCTGTGTGCCGTCCTCAGTGCACGAAGCCATGCGGAGGTGGGATAAAGACAAGGCTGGTGGTGTGTCAGCGTCCAAACGGCGAGCGTTTCAATGATCTGAGCTGCGAGATCCATGACAAGCCCCCAGATCGTGAGCAGTGCAATACTCAGCCATGCCCGTCTAACCCCCACTGGAGCACAGACCCATGGACCTCGGTACGCTCATAAAAAAAACAAAACCAAATACTCTATAACCGTTTTTTATTGTTGGTTTTTTTAACCTCACATATGTTCAAATGCATGTAGTCTTACTCTTTCACAAACAGTTTTAAAGAGGCAGGTTGACTGTGGTGCTTTTACACTGGAGATGTCACACTCCAGCTTCTCCAGCTTTTTACCTTTAACCCCCTCCACTTACTGCTCCCTCTCTGCAGCCGGCAACTGCTGAGTCAGTTTTTCCTCAAGACATTTGGAAAGATTAATTTCTGTTGCACTTGAATGGCAAACATGTGCTTAATATGCCAAAAAAGTACGACACACAAAAAAAAATAATACTTCAGTGACAGCTGTGACCGTAAGAATTTTTTTCATGAGTAGTTAGAAAACTGTTGTTGAGCCTCGTACTAGTTTTCTCTTCTTTTTATTTTAATAATTCAGGATTACGTTGTATCACAATCAAAGTTAGTTTTGTAAAATATTGTTTTTAAAAGATAATTTATTGAGAGATGTTTTCCTTTTTATCTCTTGTAAATAGTATTAACTTTAAAAAAGTGTCGTATTTGGTGTCTTAGCTCTTTGTATTCGCACATTTAGCCAATCATTGTTCATATGCAAATACTGATGAATGTTTTTGTATATCAGGAATATACAATATGCTGCCTTGTTCTTTTATTATCCAAAGAATGGCCCACGATCTCCACGTATGAGGTGCTACATGATATAGTCGATGTTCTGTTATGAACGTAAAAGGCACCACCTTACATATTGACTATATATGGGCTGTATACTATATATACATCTTTGTACTATATGCATCTATGAAATGGCTATTATATTAGGAATTCAATTTGTTTTAAGGCACATGTAGAGAAGTTACTAATCTTATTTAGACACTTTATTTTACAGTTTATGTATCTACCCCCCTGAAAGCAACAACGCTGTTGTCCCGTAATGACAATGACAGTGAAGGAGACATACGTCAAGTCAAAAGTGCCTGAAACGTCCAGTATCAGTAGTAAACACCAGCGAACAGTGGCTGTACTGCCACTGTAAAATAAAGTGTCTCTTTCCGACGAGTTTGTGGTAGTTAGGCCGGATAGCCATTGTATTCCAGTTTTGGGTTTGCACCCAGAATTCCTTAGTGTGGCCAAAACAGTAGTTTTAAATCCTTCAAAGGTGCTTAATATGAGTGTATTTATATTATGTTAGTTAATGTTTGCTTTGTACAGTAAGTACTTGGAGTTGCTATATATGCTATGCTCAACAATACCTCACTTGGAACAAAACACAACTCAACTAGCCATTAAACAATGATGACCTGCATAACAGTGGTGCTTTTTCCAAACAAGGGAGATATGAGATATAAATATTTTTTCAAAAAGAGAACCTTTAAATTTTTTTGGTTGGTTAGGTGTTTATTGTGGCACGTTGCCTCTTCTGTACTTTTTTTTTCCATGAGCAGTTTGCACTGATCTGATTGATCAGCTAAATGCAAAGTGTATCACAGATCTGATGAAATAATGTTTGAATTGTCTTTGACTGTCTCACCTTTAAGAGAACGGGCTGTTAAATGTCATGCTTTGAAACATGTAATACCTGTGACCACAGGGGAAGTTAATGGTGTTTTGTATTCAGAGCTCTTACTCTGAGCCAACCTAATGTGTCTACCTCAGTCTCTGTTATGATTGCCCCCCCTGCCGTATCTTGCTCTCCCTTGCACTGGAGGGATTTTGGCTGGCTAAGATTAAGCATGAGTTGTCGATGCTACCCTGCGCAGATGATGGCCCTAAACACAGATCTGTAGCGCGTGTCATCTCCTGCCCCGTAACGCTTAACATTACTGTGAGGACGGTTTAAACTGATCCAGAATCTGTGGTTAGGGTCAACTTTGCCTGAAGCCCACCCAGTTGACTTCTCTTGGTCATAAATGTCTGTACCAACATCACACCTTATTTTAAGGGCCTGTTAACACAGCAGTGAGTACATTTTTACCACACGTCATTTACTAATGAGAACTTTTACTTGTAATGACTCCCACGTGTGATTGTAAGGCAGCACAAAACCAAATCTCGGTTGAATCAGTGAAAGTGGAACACAATAGTGAATTATATCATAATCCCCTCCAGTTTCATTTGTCATTCTAAGCAGTCAACCTCTTGTCGCAGAATAGCAGTATAACACAAACACTATATCAACAGGCTCTTGAAATAAGTATAATGTATGTCTCTTATTCACAAATGGCAGTATTAGTCTATGTTTCAAGAATATTTCTGTATATTTATGTAATTACTTGTATTTATTGTTCATTCATTATAATGTTATGTCAATATTTAATTTTTTTTTTACAGATTTGTTGGATTTCTGTTCATTTGCAGAAAAGGTTACAATTAAAGTGAAGTAGAGGTACTATCGAAGGCTTTTTTTCATTCTTGCCTGAATAAAAAGGTTTACATCACATACAGCGACCACACCGAGGTCGCTTTAAATTGAGGGACAGACACGACTTAAAACTTGCTGGTGATTTGCACTGACTGGCTTTAAAAATAAATGAAATGCTGAAATTGCAGTAACCGATCCCTGTGCCAGCCTTTAGCAACATTCATTAATGCTAATAGCATCAGTGCTTGCAACACTGTGCTCCTGCTGCTAACCCCCATATTAGGATTTCACCAGCCCAAGCTTTTTGATAATTGCAGTGTGTTCACGCGAAGGAAGTGGCTTTTATTGTTTAGTGCTTTAGGTTAAAAGATGAGAAAAGAACGCTTGCAAATAGGTTATAAAGAAGTCCTCTTTTCCCGAGCATTACCCTTGTTGTTTTATGCGCTCAGGGCTTCTGTTGACTTCTGTCAGCAAGTATGTTCTCACCATGTGTCAAGAGTTCAAAGCTGTTTCCATTAAGGTAAATCTCAGTCCTGCAGGACAATGCCTCGGCGTACTTCCCATTGCATTTACTGTGCTCATTCACTCTTAATACACGCTGAGGCTTTTTCTGGGAAGCTCGGCTATGGAGTTGCTAGCGCCCTTTGCCCCCTTTCTGGCAGGCCCCTCTGCTCTGGTCTAATGCGGGTTAATGACAGTGGACCATTGTGGGGGCCTTTGACAGTGACTTGAATAAAAGGTGGCGTCAGCAAGACTATTCAGTGGTGCATTGGCAGGTCAAAGGTCACATTTGATCTAGTGAGGGGCCCCATCCTGATTCATCCCTTCAGCACAGACAGACTTGTGGGAAATTACTCGTGATCTAGATTTAGAAAAATGAAATAAAAGACAAAAGCCAAACAAAATAAAGTGACATTGGTGGAGGGCAGATAGATGCCATTCCACACTGTGTAGACCAAAGATCTGCCACTAAATTTCATGGGTGGAAATAGTCTTCTCAGCTATGTTTATACATCAGCACTGTCAGTTATTTTACACCAATATATGAAAAATAGTAATATATGCTATAATAGTAATATATGAATAGTACATGCGATAAGCACAAAGTCTCCTTAAAATAACCACACTGTGTCGATATGACTCACGTTTGTCTTTATTGATTGGATAAACAATTTACCTGCAAGACAATTACGATAAATTAAGTACATTACAAAACGCACTGGCATGCCTGCGTTTATAAAGGGGAACAAGCACTTTAGTCGTCCCTCCTTTTACAAGGCTTCCTACCTTTTCACCTCCTTGAATGAGGCGAGGGGTCACAGCTTGTTCCTGTCCGGTACAGTCCCTTGCTGATCAGGACAGAGCCACATGCTGGGCCACGTACTCGTTCAACTCTGAGCCTGTCGCTTCCCATCCATCCCCACATGCAACGCCCCCTTTGATTATCCAAGCACAGTCCAGCACAACTCACTCCTCCCTTAGTGCTGCTGTGTGTGTGTGTGAGTCTGCCTGTCACACTGAGTTAGCTTTTCAGTAACGCGGTGAACCCGGAGGTGAAACAAACTGCTGCCGGGATGATCAGGCACGCTTTACCATTGGACCACCTCTCCCCATGTAACCGGGTCTCACATCCTTTTTTTGTGAGTGACAAATAGGGCCCACAAGTTCACAAATACTAATGAGATTTTTTCTTCATTTCTTGTTTATTACATCCCATTTTTAATGCTGAATAATCAATTACAGTTAAACTTGATATCAACAAAATACCCCCTCAATAAAAACAATAAAAAGGAAATTATTAATCTGAGTTTCATTGCTTTGAAATGTGTCACTTTTTACGCTTTCTGCTTTAGGTTAAAACATACTTCTGCTTCTTATTGGCCTCCTTATTTCCATCTTGCAGTGCTCAGCCTCCTGTGGAAGAGGCTTCAAATCCCGCAAAGTGAGCTGTGTGATCCGGTCAAGACGTCCTGTCCCAGAGGAGTACTGCCAGCACGTGCCGTCCAAACCCAGCGAGCGGCGCCGCTGCAGAGGTGGACGATGTCCTAAGTGGAAAACTGGCAACTGGGGGGAGGTAGGACTCTCTGACCCAGCCATTAAACACTTCTCAGCTATTTGTTCTCACGGTGCCAGACATGTTGGCTTTGTTTCTCTCTCGTAGCCCCACTTTAATACTCTGCAGCTTACAGGCAAGTATATCCATATGTGTGAAACAGGCCACAGCTGAACCTGACTGCCTTCATGGACCATGCTAAGCCACTAACTGAGGCGTGATTGCTTTTAAACATCATTGCCAGGGTGGAGCCAGAGTCTGAGGTGGTGTACGCTGGTGCTACGGTACCGCCGTCCACCAAGTTGGGCGGCAGGATGGATGTGCACCCCTTCCTTTGTATTTGAATTAGAGCCAGTGTAAATCTACCCCTTTCATCTCTATAGCTTCTTTTTCTGTGGTCCTCAACTTCCTCTCCTCTCTGTCTCCATTCATCCCCTCTCCCACTTTTTCTTCCATGCCCTCTTTCTCTTCTTTCTCTTTTTTTAAATTTTACTTTTTGCCTCACCAATGGGAACCACATGTTGGTCTTTTGAATGTGCTACTTGAGGCAATACACTCGCATCATCACGCCAAACAAACTCAACAAAGTGCACCTGGTCGTTGCCTTTCAACACCTTTTCTCTCAATAGGAGTGGACTGAGCACACAGAAACATCTTACATGTCAAAGAGGATGTGCGTCCCCCTCTAAACAGCTGTGGAGCATGACGCAAGGAGAAAATGATACTCCACTCGAGGCTCTTAGTCAAGCACAGCACACTGGAGTGCCTCAAAGTTCAGCTGCTTCACTGAGTTACAAATAAATGGACACATAAATATGCCCGTAGTAAATGCATTTTTATAGGTTGAGCTCCAGAACACAAACTGCCTTACACCTCCATCACTTTATTTGTCTCTAAATCATCTGTTATTACATAGGTGTTGTGTGATCCAGGAGCATTACATTGATATCAGTGAAGTGCGGTCTGTCTGAAAGGAGACAAAAATTGGTTAGTGTAAGATATCGTCTTACAAATATATCTCAAACAGTCAAAATAAGACAGTTGTTTTACGTTTCAGTTAAGGTTAAGGGCAGAAAACGACAGGCATCCCCCCACCTCCCAGTCTCATTCATTTTACCCTCTACACGATGTGCTCTGTATGTCAGCAGAAAAGACACGCTTTCATTTCAAACATGCTGCTCTAGATTAAACACAGATGTGCCAAACCACTTTCCAGACTTCAACTTTGATTCTTTACATATCTGTAGAACTGCCATTGATCTGATACAGCCTAAATGTTTACACAGACGCTTTGTTGCTTTTATCATTAAAATGTAGTTTGCATAGTATTTTATTATTATTGTTATAAAAGCATCTACCTGACATTACAAATGAATAACATAGTCATTTTGGCAAAAGCATTCCCCATAAATAAATACTTTAGACTAAATCAGTTATGAGTCTTCTATATAAATATATATTACAATGGATAACTACTAACACAGATTGAATGATTTCATTGCAAAGCTCTTACCTGCCCTGTCTTTAGTGTTCAGCGTCCTGCGGCGATGGCATCCAGCAGCGGAAGGTGTTCTGCCAGTTTGAAGACCAACGGAGCTCGCAGGAGACCGGCTGTCCCCAGCGCTCCCGACCAGCGTCCAGCCAGAGCTGCCGGGTCACCGACTGTCCCTCTCGCTACCGGTGGAGAGAGGAGGACTGGCAACCGGTAAGCCAGTAGAAGTCTGCACAAACAAACACTGTAATCTGCATGCTTAAACAAGTAGTTCTAGTGCCGCGGATGAATTTGCTCTGACATATCTGGGCAAGGATGAGAGTCTCTGCTTCTGTAGGAGGCACAGCTGCCTGTCAGGAGGCCAAAGGGGAGGGGAGCAGAAGAGGCAGATGAAAATCAGGCAATCCCCTTTTTTCCCCTACCCCAAAATAACTCAAGTTCCTCTCATTAGCGAATTAGTCTATTTACTTAAACTCAAAGACGACGCAAAAAGTATTCAGTTTGGCAAAACTGTTAATTGGCACTGAGGATCCAATAACCAGTCAGATGGTTATTCTAATCTATACTCAAACAAAAGCGCTCGAAAACTGGTTGAGAATTCAGTGAGTTGTAATGATTTTTATTTTGGGGTGAGCTGTCCCTTTAATATTAACCATTTTTATTTGGTGCAAAGTAATGATCAGCTATTTTCTGCAGGATAGAGTCTGCACATGTTTGCTGTTTATTAGAACGGGAAATGCACCAGGAGCTCCTTCTTCTTTGCTAACGTGAATGTGCGTCACTAAACAACATGAAATGCCTTTCTGAAAGAAGAGTCCAATCACTTTGCAGAAGTGCTCGGAGGTCCCTGCCTGGGTGTCCCATTTAACAGCTGGAGGCAGTTAAAACATTTCAACTAGGAAGTATTACCGTGTTTTAGACACTTACACTGTACCCACACATAAGATAGTTACATCTCACACAGGCAGTATTTCTTTCCATGCCTTGTACAAGGACAGGACACAGTATCCTGTCCCGGTACATCTCAGAATGAAATATAGTATCTTTGGCTACCTAAAACCTGAGTACCTCTCAGGACAGCACAACTCGCTATGACAGATTAAGGTAATTCAGTTGTTTGACAAAGTTAAAGATATTAAGAGTGAAAAAGACCTGCTGGTTGACTGCTGAGTGTTTCTGACACATGTGGAAGCCTTTCTGGACCTTTGATAAATCTTTATGACTCTAGCAAACTTGAGTGTTGCAATATCTGAACCAGCACATAAGCCCCTTTACAAAGCATTATTACAATAGTTCCATGATTAAAAAACCAACAAATGAATCCCAGTCACTTCATTCTGCTGCTCTTATGCTTTTAATACTTGCCACGATGACCTGTGCAATGGCACGAAATGGTGCTAACTGGTTTTTATTGTGCCCATTTTGCTTTTCCAATCTTTGAAATGGAAATTTATCTAGTATAGGTCAGGGGCTGATCACGCAATTCTACACTTACTATTAGATTGTTACACCCTGATCATAGATATCTGTCTCTCTTTCTAGCCTTGTATACCACAAATCTCCTCAGAGATATATTAAGCTGTGCTGCTGATCTGTGCTAAAGCAGCTCTGTTTAGAAAATATACATCATTTATATTAGGTCTGATCTAATGAGCTGTTATAAAAGAATGGGATGAATGGGTACCATGCTTCAAGTTTTACTTTCAAAATAAGAAGATGATTGTTGTCTGACAGTAAGAAAAAAGCTCTTTTTTGGGCCAAGGGTCTAGGTGTTGAAACTTCATCTATGATCAGACATGTTGTTGGCACGGGATGTGAGCACTGTGTTTTCCCCTCCTCTTAACATCTGTATAGCCCAAAGCAGTGCTTAATGACTGAATGCATGCTTTGCTTGAACTGGAGCTTCCTTGCTGTGTGTGCATTGTATATTGCAACTTTAATTTGGCAGTGCCACAGAGTTTCCAATAATACCGCTCTTTTTCTATTTGTACTCTCTGTGAAAGATTGTTTCCTGTCTTGTCTCCTCTACAGTGTAGTAAGTCATGCGGATTGGGTCACCAACAACGAGCCTTGAAGTGCGTGGACCACAACCAGCGGGAGGTCCACGAGATGTATTGCGTGAACCAGATCAGACCTCCAGAAATAGAAAGCTGCAACACCCACGCTTGCGAATTCATCTGGATTACAGGGGAATGGACTGAGGTGAGAGTCAAACAAGCAGACATCTAGATCATGTTGTGTCGGTCGTTTTTTTGTCTTCAGATCTTAATTGTAAAAGTTGTGTTTGAGTTAAATTGGTAATACTTTGCTCTTCAGAACAAACATGCAAATCACCACCTTTCAGTCCAATGACGCGCACATGATGGAAAGTACACTGTTCTCTTTTTTTCATGCCGGTGATTTATGCTATCCTCCAGTGCTCAGCCAGCTGTGGCCAGGGCTACCGCCAGCGTCTGATCTCATGCAGTGAGGTGCATGTGGAAAATGACAACTATGAGTATGGCCATCAGTCTTTGTCCAACTGCCCTGGGACCCCTCCTGAGAGCTACATGCCTTGTAATCTGGGCCCGTGCCCTCTGCTGCAAGAGTGGAGGGTTGGAATCTGGGGACCGGTGAGTGAGTCTGGACTGCCTAAATGGGATATAGCGATTTATCAGTATATCAAAGGCAGATTGATGTCAATCCTAAATGCATGATAAAATGGACTGTTTTAGATATAGACATAGACATATATAAAAAATGTATTTTTTTAATACAATTAATCCAAAATATATTTACTCTTTTTTTTTTTTAGTAATGATTCATGGCTTTCTTTGACATTAAAACAGTAGCAGTTGGCTGATTGTATGTGAAAAATCTTGTCTTCAACTAGTGTTTCAGCATTGAGCTTAAACACTGGTCGAATGAATAATGTCCATTTTTTTTAAAAAAGTGACACTTTGAAGACAGAATGTCATGTTTCGGCTGTGTGCAGGCAGGAGAAGGACCCAAACGCAAAACTCACCACGTAGGAATTAAACTCAAAAAGCTGCTTTATTGCAGAATGGCACGAAGAATAACAAAATTAAACTGGGACATGGATAAACTGACACATAGGGAAACACAGCCATGAGGGAGACTACGACACTGACAAAGAGAAACACAGGGCTTAAATACACTGAGGGATAACGAGGGAATGAGACACAGAAGGAGAGCACAGCTGGGAGTAATCAGGCTGGACGAGACAAGGGAAGCAAAACTAGAAACGCTGACATGAGACACGGACCTTCAAAGTAAAACAGGAAACACACTGACTGAACTCTAAACATGTAAACTTAACAGCAACTGGGGAGACAGAACATAGGAACCTGAAACATGGGACAGAAAGGCACAGTAGACACAACGTGGACATAACAACGCCACAGGGAAAGATTAAGACAAAACACAGAACCTTTTAGAAAATAAAATTGGAAACCTAATGAAACGCAGACATGACTGCATGAACTTGACAACATAGCAGACATGAAAGACATGAAGGGCAAGGGAGACTTAACAGGGACACAAAGGGAATCTAATAACAAATGAACTAGAAAACCTAATGAGCTTAACCATATACTATAAACATCAAAATAAACTAAAACTCAAAACGCTAGGTCATAAGACCCAGGATCGTGGCACAGAATTTCTGACAGACTTTCACCTGCAAGAATTACCTTCGGACTGTTATGATAAGTTGCTTCCTTTCAGTGTTCAGTGACTTGCGGAGATGGAGTGACGGCGAGGACGGTGCAGTGTGTATCAGCCGGCGGTCAGAAAAGCGACGGGTGTTCCCCAGATGTAATGCCAGAAGCCAAAAAGGTCTGCAGGAATCCAAATTGTGAGTGCTGAGATAAAACTCCTTTCTTTTAACAAAGGTCAAGACTACTAGGATTAGACAAAATCCAAGGAATGGCTCAACACGACCTAGTCATTTCAGAAATCTGGCCTTTAGTGACATATTTATGAACCGAAGCAAACATCAAAGATTTACTGTTTAGCCTGTTTGCTTCCCCACGGTACCGTGGGACATCAAAGTGTGAGGGGTGTTTCATTTTCTTTGGTTCGATAAAGAGATTTGCCCCACTTGATGTGACTGCCAACATTTGCACATTTGTGCACCGTGCGAGCCCGTATCCCCACAGAATATTTATTTATTTCTTCTTGTGTTTCTCCAAGGCCGTTTGCCTTCTAGCTGTCAAGAGATCCAGACCATGAATAGCCCCATGCCAGACAGTGAGCATTTTCTCAGCATACAAGGCAAAACACTCAAGGTAAGATAATATCAGCTTATTACACCACAACTGCTCAAAGCACAGTGTGAGGCCACAACTGGTTTGATTAATAATGGGGAAAATGCAGCTGAAAAGTAGGTTGCTCTTGAAATATTTCTATCTTACCCATTATTTTATGTTTTTTTATGTTAATTATTCCGTTTCCTCTATCCAACCTGTAAATAATTCAGACCCTGTCCGTACAGGGATTTTTGTGGATTCTCCAAATCTTTTAGAATAGCATGTACCAAACAAATCCCTTACAGTGCAGCGAATCAGTAGATAAAATGATGATACTGACACAACTCAGGACTTTATTTCTTGCTTGCTAACATATAAAATAGGAAGTGACAAACTATTTAAAACATATTTGCTTGTTCAAATGAAAGGACACATAATCGGTGAGCATTTCACCAAACAGAAACGATTTTTCTTTGATTATTAAGCTTTACGTAGTGAAGGTGCTCACACACAGTAAAATATACAAGGCTGCGAGCTCCTTAACCAGCGCAGTGCCCCAGAGCCCACGCAAATTATCCTGAAGGTCTTCCCTCCTGAGTAAGCTCTCCGTGTGTGTGAGAGAGCTCAAGGTCCCAGCCTTGTGCTGCTTAGGAAGGCCCAGATGATTTGCAAGTGTGTGGCTGCTTGTGCTCATAAGTCCTACGTGACGCTGCTGCCTGAACCTCTCTGCCCCACCTCTACTTCTGCACCTGAGCAGAAACCCCCCACCACCACACCCATATATGCATATCCGTCCGCTCCACATCCCCCCAGTTGTGTTTGTCAGTGCATCTCTCTCTGTTGGCTGTGTTTATCAGTGTAGTTTTGACTCCGTCAAGAACAGTTTGAAGCCAGGTTATGGTGCATCTCGTCTAGTCATCCTGATAACGCTCACACTCAGCTCACAGCCAAAATCTCCACTCATATTGTCAGTCGCCTGCACTGTGTCCTCTGCCCCAGCGTCATGAAAAAGGAGCCTCCCAAACAGTTTGGTTTGGTCATTGTGTTTTACAGAAGACAAAGATCTTAAAAAAGCTTTATATACCAAATATATACACCTTTATATTAGTTAAATGAAGGTGTTCCAGCATGTCTTGAGGAGAGATCCTACTGGGAAAAGTTTCTGTCATATTATGTATATTAAGATGGACTTGGCTCCCAGGTGTGGAAAGTGAAGCCAGAGCAAAAGTGCATCAAACC
This sequence comes from Perissodus microlepis, assembly GCF_051167445.1. Lineage (NCBI taxonomy): Eukaryota > Metazoa > Chordata > Actinopteri > Cichliformes > Cichlidae > Perissodus > Perissodus microlepis. Next base: position 10,915,038 of record NC_140465.1, read on the forward strand.
TGCTTTCTGCTTATTTTCCTTGAGTGGAAGCTAAGAAGGTCCGATTTGAGGATCAAAGAATGCTCCTCCACACTGCTCACATCTTTGATCTCCTCACGTGCACACTTAACTGTGCCAGCTGCTTAAAATCAATTCTCACTAAAATCTTTAGGTACTTTTCGGACACTGAGGCTTGTATATGAGGTTTCGAATAGATGTAGTACTTTTTATGTAACACAGGAAATCTGTCTTTTTGTCTGACCATTACATACTATCATTTGCCAAAATATCCACAAGCTCTTGCAGGATTTCGGGGGTTTTAATTGTTCATTTTAACATTTCTCTTCTTGTCGTTTTTTTCAACTCCTTACGAGTGTTATTTTTATTTCTTTCCTCCCCTCTGCACCTTGTTTGTACTTTGACAAATCTTCCTGTATCTTCCTGTATCTTCCTATCACCTCTATGCCTTTCCTTTACCCTTTGCCCCACCTCTGGTCTCCCTCCTTTACTTACCCTCTTGCTCCTCTGCTGCTTTTTCTTCCTCCTCAGGTCTTCTGTGCTGGAATGCAGACAGAGGCTCCGCGGGAGTACATCACCTTGGCGACGGGTGAAGGGGAGAATTTTTCAGAGATCTTTGGCTTCAGGTAAACAGGAGGATAACAATAAAAACAGCCATTTTCATTACAAAACTCCACCTGACTCCTGGCAGTGCTATGTTCTCTGTAAATGAAGAAATTCCATGGAAGTGTAAAGTTAAGCTAAGGTATCTGGCAAACGTGTGTTTTCCCAGGCTCAATGACCCCACCCAGTGTCCAGCCAATGGCTCTAGAAGAGAAGATTGCGACTGTCGAAGAGACTACAGTGCCGCTGGCATCACCACCTTCTCCAAAGTCCGCCTGGACCTCAGTAAGATGAACATCATCAGTAAGTTGCTCACAGTCTCACAGCATCCTGTGCAAAATGTTAACTCCACATTACTTCAAAATGAGAACTTCCTTTGGCATTTAATTATGTTCATGCTCACGAGGGTTAATGGGCTCAAGATGTCTTTAAGGTCCATTTAAGGAACACATAATTACAAGGCTTGAGGGGATTAAATGAAACTGCTCTAACTAGATGGAATTATACTGATATGAGTTTGGCTCAGCCTGAAACGCAGGCTGGATTTATAGGTAAATAGCATAAGATTTGCTCACCATGGCAGATGCAAGTCACGATTATTAAGGTTCATTCGAGCTACTATAGCGACTAATGCCTGGAGAGACCTTTTACGAGATCACTTTGTTGCTTTATCTTGATCTATAGCTACAGACTGGCAGTTTGCGTTTACCCACCAAGGCAAGAGTGTTCCATTTGGTACAGCTGGAGACTGCTACAGTGCCGTTCCTTGTCCGCAGGTGAGGATGACGACATCTATTATAATTATTTTGCTTTTCATATCAAGAAAAGCCTAACTGTGGCAAAAAATAGATAAATAAAATGTCAAATAAACTGCTCAGCTGACCAAGGACTGCTTTTCTTATAATCTAATATCTAATCTATATGATAAGTTGTCTTTTATGTAAATAATACAATTAATTTGCAGTCAAATATATATTTTTAATAATAATAAACCCCTTTCCTACTCTGTGATGTTGTGCTTCTTTATTTTTCTGTAGCTCACTGCACATCAGGCACTTAAATGTCTCTGTATTGAAGCAGAGAGCAAGATTTACTCTCATTTCTGTTGGAACTTTCACTATAATTTAATGCCAGATCTCATTTCTGTCCTTTCTCCATCCATCTGTCCTTTTAGGGCCGCTTTAAGATCAACCTGTCAGGAACAGGGCTCAGGCTAGCTGACGACACCTCTTGGATGTCCCAGGGCACCTTTGTAGTGAAGACGATAAAAAAATCACAGGTAAAACATCACATACATGCCCAGAGGATTAATTCATATACTTGCTTTGTGTTTGCACAGGCTGCAGATTAAGTAGACATAGCTCCAAAGGAGGTTCGGTGTTCAGAGCTCCTTGCTGAAAGAGAACCTTTATTGGGCAGCTGCTCTCTCTCAAGTACCCCCTGCAACCACCCTCCACTTTTTGAAATGGAGATCAGGCTGGAGAGTGCTTTTTGGCAGGGCAAAAATAGGAGGAAGTAGAGAAGCCAACAAGTATTCAGAGTCTGACATCCAAAGCCAGCTGGCCCTCCTTTGGGCACTCCAGGCAGTTTAGATAAAGCCTTGTTGGGACAGCGGGATGAAGACAGCACTCCAGTTAAAATCAGACAAAGCGCTTACTAGGCGCTGTGGCTTTCATGTCATGGGATAGTGAATTTGGAGCACTCTTTTAATGCAGTTTCCAATTTGCTTCTAGATGTTTGCATGAAACTACTATTAAGTTGCCTGCTTCTGTTACCTACGCTAGTGGAATTCTATTAGCTCACATTTCTCGCTTGTTTCTAAGAGGCTGTTTGCCAACCTTTAGAAACAAACCTGCTTGGTGGGCCTCAGACATTGTGTGTCTTTTTAAAAAAAAAAAAAAACCCAAAAACAACACATTTCAGGGTGCATTTAAATTTACGCATCAGGATCTTTTCTACAAAGATTCCTAAAATCATTAACAAGAAAAGCAAAACTTTAAAGGCGACAGAGAAGAATTCACTCAGCTTCTTTTGTACCTATCCTCAAATTCTTGAAACAGCATAGTCACAGTACCCATGTTATTATTCTCGTGTCCACAGGATGGCAGCAGAGTGTCAGGAATGTGTGGAGGCTATTGTGGTAAATGTATACCGTCCTCTGGTCACAGTCTGCCCATAACAGTGGAATGAACACAAAGCCATCAAACAGGTGAGGTAAACATGGATAACAATATGTAAATATGAAATATTTTCTATCAAAAAACAGAACTATAATCTGCTTTTGCGCTCACTGAATGCATTTTTTTTTTTGATGTACTGCTACTCTGCAGGGTAATTGGCTTTCGTGGCTCATGTCTTCTATCTCTCTTTCTTTGATCTGCAGTGTTGTGTTCAGGTGCTCATTGTGTGAACATGTCCCTCCTCCTCGGTGCTACAGCCAACTTTGAGTTCAAACCGTTCCAAACAACCTCTTTTTCCTCCTGTGTGTTTATAGCGTAATTTAAAATGATGTAAATACTGTAAAGAGAAGGATAAAATTTATTATTTATTGTACTGTGCCATTTATTTTTTATACTGTAATGTAATTTAAGTGTTTTGTTTTCCAAAGCACCACACCGTGCATCAGGCAATAACACCACACAGTTGCCTTTTTGTGAGATTTTTACCAAAGTAATGCGCTTTGTATTTTGGCATTTGCCTGTTTAACTTTTTAATACTGTCATTACGCCACAGTAATTCTGTTACAGACATTTTTGTTGTAGTTGCTGTTGTTGGTGGGTAGTTTTTTTAAAATAACTATTATTAAAGTTGTATTTAATCCAGTAACGTTATTGTGATGCTCACCAGACCTGTGGTTCTCATGCAGCGAGGTGTCTCCAAGCTATCGGCCTTTTTTTATAGCTTCAGAGTTTATAGACGCATGTGTAGATGGCCATTACGTTGGCCACTGAACAGAGGTGTTCATTTTCCTCCTTTTGTGTGATGAGATGATCTCTTGCAGTAAGTACATCAGACTCTATGTACAGCTACTTCAACTTTTTTCTACATCCTGTCAAAGTCCAAATTTCGCCGCCTCAGTGAGATGTTGTTTGATTTTTGTCAAAATCATCAACAACTACTTCATCTATTAATTGTAGGTTTAGGTCATCAAGCACGTATGCAGGGAAGAGGAGAGTGCATCTTTCGAACTGAGTTACAGCCTCATCAAATGATGAGTACCAGGGTCAGGTGCAATACTCTAGCAACAGGTCAGGTGTTAGTGCCATGTATTTTTACCGCTATCCTGGAGATGCTGAAAGTTTCGTAAAGGTATAGGTTATAAAAATGGTTGAGTTAAATGGACCAAACATCAGATTCTCTGTGTTCCTGCATATCTCTCAAGTAGTATGCAGTGGCTGGGGAGAGCCATTAGCTTTTAGATCTTACAAAACAAGCAGGCTATCTTATCTGGAGCAACTTGAAAGAATTTCATAAGAGAGAGAAAGGGGGGGAAAAAGACTTCACCTCAGGCCTATAAAATCCTAGCAGTTATTCCGGAGATCCATATAATGTGATGGTCCATCCCTGGAGACACCCTTCAGACTGCTGAGCTCACAGGCCCTGCAGGCCCTGATTTCTGTCCAGATGCTGCTTTCAAACCATTACCTCCTGTACCTCACATTCTTTTATTCCATCTTTGTTTTGAAGAGTCTGTCCAAACTGTGCATACTCATCTGCTCCTGTTTAGATCAACCTGACTTGTTGTTCTGTGTGAAGATATCAGGGTACTTCTTATTTTGTGTAAAAAAAAAAAAGTCTGGGTTTTGTATCTATGAAGCCACTGATGTGCAGTATTGTGAGCTGTCCTTGTATTCTGTTTGTTCTGTGTGGTACATCATGCAGCTACATCTGATTAAGAAGCCTTATTAGTGCATGTAAGCTGCTCCATATGGTGCTGTTTCAGTGCCTTATATAGAAATGTGCACATTCAGCCAAAAGGGAATTCAGTGCAGTTTTAATCTGCTGCCAAACAAGTACAAAAGACACAGGGAAGAAGACGTGTTGTGTCTTACTGAAGACCACAGCTGACAGGTGCTCTTTTCACTGCGAATGTCAGAATGTAGTTCTCAGGTGTCATAAAAGAAGGGATTCTTGTATTTAACTGTATTTATCTTATTATTATTTGTTGCATACCTGCTGCATTTTTATCAGACATATAAAAGTGTATTATTGTCTTCATATATATTCTTTGTTTTATATGCAAATATTTATTTTTTTTCTTTTCTTGTGAATGTACATAAGCCTCGATCATAAACGACTATGAATCACAGCACAGTATTGCCATAAAATGAAACATCTCGCCAAGCGTTTGTTGTTTTATGAGTGCGTTTATTTATGTGTGTCATATTTGCATAAATTGTATAAGCACAGTTTGGTGGTGCTGCGTGAAAAGGATGATTTATGTATGAGAGCAGATGAAGCAAAGATTGGTGGGTAATAAAATGCCTGGGGTGCACTTGCCTGTCTGCTTTTTGCACTTATATATCATTTTCACTACAGTTTGTCCTTCACGTGTCGTCCGATTTTAATACCAGCCATAAAAATAAAATAAAAAATCATGGGAAGATGATAGTCTGGTTAATGTTTGCACCATAAAATTCTCGCTCCGTAGCACTTCTGATTTATATGGTAACACATTTTATGCCATCGTTGTAGCAGTCGGACTTTTAACCGGGCAAGCGTGGAAGCTAATCCAACCTCTGTCTGTCTTCATAATTGTGAATTATCGGGTCATTTACCAAGTGTCAGCACTGGTCCTCCAAAATAAATCTAATTCACCGATAAGGAGTTTTCAGCAGAAGGAAAAGATGAATGTTTATAGGTGGCAGATCCCTAAACTGCAGTGCCAGTTTAGACTCACATCCAGTCATTGTCAGACATTTTCTGTCCATAACAAAATGAAACAAAATCTAAATTTTATAAGCAAATATTCTTCATTTCAAAAGGAACTTGGCCTCTTCAGCAGATGCACATCGGGCAATATAAACAGAAAGAGTCTGTTTTTTTATTTCTTGGAAAAACTGTAAAACTAATGAATACAGTTAAAGTTCAGAGCCATCCAGTGGACTGGATTCTAGTCTTTGCCAGTCTGATTCTGTCCCCCGGGCCTTATGTTTAACACTGTCTAAACTAGGTCCACAAAGCTCAGTTCCATGTGGAAAGCTGCACATAAAATATTTGCTTGATTGTATTCAGCAGACAGTCATCCTGTACATACGTAACCTGATATTAATATTAAATGGAGCAAGGAATGAAGTGCCAACTGTGTGGAGGCATGAGTATGCAGCACTGACCACCTTGCACCAGCCTCCGTGTTCTAGTTTTTCTTACTGTTTGTGTTGGTATTCTCAGGTGAGCCATAGCAACAGGAGCTGGCCAGTCACTCTGAGGCTGACTCTTCAAATGTCTGTCAGCAGGCTGAGTGAAATGCTGCTTCAGAGCAGCTGTTTAGCAGGAGATGGGGGAAAAGTGTGAAAAGGAAAGAGAGAGAAGTCAGTTTGGTGGAGAGAGGAGCTCTCAGCAGCTCCACAAGGCTTGTCTAAACTTAACTACGTGATTCAGGTGTAGATGTTCAAACAGCCCTGGGGTCAGTTGGAGAACTCTGTGTTTCCCCTTTTTAAAAAAAGTCTAACAGCGTTGCTATCATGACTGCAGCATGTCAGCACGTCTCCGTTGCATCAGATATTCCAGAAAAGGAAAGAAAACACTTACGGAGAAGCCTTCTCTCCTCGGCAGATTTAGACAAATGAAATCCTGCTCCGAGTTTCATCACTCCTAAAAGCCAGGATGAATTTCTCAGGTATGGTAAAAATGCATTTAACATAAAGATTTTTTTTAAAAAACAAGACATGTTTAGCTGGAAGACTGGATCTGCCACTATTTCCAGGTTTTCATCCAAGATGTCTTATCTGATTAAATGACTGGATTTTACAATGACACACTAATATTAATACACTTAACACTTTTAATCTTTACAGCCTTTATTTGATATAATTTCTTATTAACATCTACTCAGACTCCAGCAGCGTGTTATCTCAGGCTGAATACAAGTTCTTGTTAGTTTTCTTCTTATCTCGAAGGTTCAGTGATCCACAGCACTCATCAGGTATGTTTCCCTTGAAGAATGAGCACTTTTATCGCTGACTGAAGAAAACCACAGAGGTATGATTTTGAATTATGTAGCTACAAACTGGAATGGCGCTAGAGGTTTCTCTTTCCTCTAAAATGCCTTTTAAATAGTCTGCAAGTGCGTGACCAAGATAGTTAGGGTTAGGTGGAGACAGAGAACACATTTACATACTCATACTGCGATCAGTCTGTGTAGCCTCCATATCTTTATATGACTGTTTTTTGCACCCTCGTCTCACAGACCTTCCCACAAGGATTATATGTGTGATCTAAGCTGCTGTATTAGACTTTCTCAGAACCTTTGAACGGCATTTCCAAAAGCTTGCGAACAATGACTCAAAATCAGCCCTGTCAGACTTCTGTAGGTCAAAGGTTCACAGGCTACATGGTGAAAAAATATGAGCAAAAATGGACCTAATTAGAAGATCTGAGCGTGTGGCAGCAGCAGTTCACTGTATTAAAAAAAACTCACTTTACCCTGTTCAGCATGCAACCAAAAAAGGAGCTTTTCTTGACTGCCACCTAGTTCTTGCATTGCTCCTGGAAATAGCATGAAAGCTGTTTTTGATTCTGCCAAGCTTGTTTAGACTCTTAACCTGAGACTTAATGAGGGGAATTTTAAAGTCATGAGTCCCCAGGGTCAGCTTCCCTCACCATCATTATCATCATCATTCCTAAAGGTAATCTGGGCTGACTTTGAACTGAGGCTTAGTAGTAAGCCTGAGGCCCGGCATGCACGCACAAATAATTTGGATACCCAGATACACTGGCGTTATGTGTTACACTTTTTCCTCAACTGCCTTGCCACATTTTTTGAAACATTTTCAAAGCACTTGAAAATGCATTTTCGAAAGCAGCACATTGTATCCAGCAAAACATTATAGTTAGCCTGCAATGGGCTGTAACTCACACCCAGACCAAAGAGACCGCTTCCTTTGACTATTTGAGAAACTGAGGATGTCAAAACGTTTAAAAATTTAAATCAGTATGATAACCAGTAGAAGCAGGTTCTTCATATTCTACATTCATATCAGTCCCATTGTCTATGTAAAGCACAGGACGGTTACATTATCAGTGTGAAAGAATCCTGCAGAATAGATCTACTATGTACAATAATATCCATCTATCCATTTGCTTCCGCCTGTCCTTTTCAGGGTTGCGGGGGGCGCTGGAGCCTATCCCAGCTTGTACAATAATATGTTACAGTAAAAAAAAAAATATGATTAAAATGAAGAAAACAAAACTGCCTAGGTGTTCTTCTACAGATTACATTGTTTTGTAATCTAACCCATTTTACATCTACTGTTCTGCATTGTTACTGTAGTTGGAATATGTTCCTTGCAGTTTCTTGCCTATTCCCCTTCCTTTGTATTCCTATTACTATACTGCCACACGTGCTTTCTCTTTTTCTCTTCTGTCACCAAGTTATTTATCTGAGCAGGCTCCTGCATGTTCACAAATTGTATTTGTTGCATGCAGTAAATATGCTTCAGAAAATGCTCAAAATCTTGAGCTACTCCTCATTTCTTTCTTAGCAGCCAGGCTTTGTTTTTATTTTATAGTGGTCATGACTAATAGTTCTCCTTCTTTTTCACTCATTTTCAGTGCTTATTTTCAAAATAAGTTTGTTTTTTTTTAATCATCGAACAACTTAACACTGACCTATGAATCATTCAAGCACAAAAAGGCACCTAACTCAAGGTATGAACCAATGTGACAATTTGGCAAAGTGTGCATTTTTAAATTGCATCTTTAAGTACTTTGTTGCTAGCAGCCACTCACAAATAGTCTGAGTGGGAAAATGGCTTAATGAACGGAAGCAGGGGGAAAAAACTGGACAGAAAATCATTGGTAACAGGATTTATGGAGTGATAAATCCAAATTTTTGGTTTGAATCATCATCAATATATATGGAGGAGGTGAGGAGAGATGGACAGTGAGTGTCTACAGCTATCTATAAAACATGGTGGAGGCTTTTTCATGGTTTGGGAATCTTGTCAAAAATGATGGACTTATGAATACAGAAAAGTAGCTTCAATATTTGATCCACCATGCAATGCCATCTGCAAAGTGTCTGCATGCATGGCCAGCGTTCAGTATGCCATTGTTCCCAAACACCGCCAATGCAGAAAAACATACCTGGATAGGAAAACACAATGGAACAGTCAGTGAGTGGCCTCCCCAGAGCTCAGATCTAAACATTACTGAAGCAGTTTGAGATCATCTTGATGGAGAATATAACAAAAGGCAGCCAACATGCAAAGAAGAGCTTTGAATATCCTTCATTAAATTAAAATTAAAAGATGGCTAAAGGCCTTTGCACTCTACTGTATGCAACAATGAAGAATCACAATCAAAGAATCACACATTTTCTTCCCCATGTGCTCAGGCAACAAAACACCGAAGAATTTCGTGTAGCTAAAAGGTCATTCAAATGATGACCCTGAGCAAAGGTGAGCTAACCTGAATCTGGAAAGGTAATTGTCTGTTTTGTGAGCAAATGTGGATTCATTTTCCTGTTTCTCTGTTATTCTTTCACACTGCCATCATTTGACTATTGATGCTTTTTGCCTTCATCCATTGCTACATCTGATTATCTCAAGGTTGTGATTCTGTCCTTGAGACAAGCAGACATCTCCCAGTTTGTCTGTCTGCTCCTCGTTTCATCCTCTTTAAAGGAAACAACACCTGCAGGGTTGTCTGTCTTCGTTCTTATCAGCCAAAACCCTATCTGACAACAGACGCTTTCTCAAACGGTCTAAACAGATGTCAAAATTCAGCCTCCTTTTCTTAAGCTGTGCACAGCAGCAGTACAACTGCAAGTCTCTAAACTGACCGTGGAGCTGTATTAGTCAGCAGTGACATTTGTGCAATCTTACCACTTCATTTAAAAAAGAAAAAGAAAAAAAAAGAAACCCCATTACGTCTTATATAAACGACCAAAACGGTGCACAGCAACCATCACACATTACTGTTGCATCCCTGAACTTTAAGTTGGCTGTCAGAGCAGCATAAAAGCTGCCTGTGAGTCAGATCAGTCTTACACTGATGTTAAAAAGCCTTTTCTCTGGTGATAAATGGAGGGCGATTGTTGGAGAGTCAACGCTGTCAGACCAAAGAGAGGAAAGCACCCAGGAGAGCTCAGTGCAGGTTTGTGGTAAAGTAAAAGAAAGACTGCATTATTTTCTCGCTTTTTTCTTTTTCCGTTTTGGACCAAAGTGCTATCATTAATTCATTCTAATAGAGGAAAAACAAGAAACAGGAACATGCGACAACAGCCTTAAACACATCAACAATGTATTTCCTCAGTGATAATTCTGTTATTTGCTTCGTGTACCCATCCACTGTAATAAGTGGACATCTCTCTCTCTCTTTTAAAAATATGTGACTTTTAAAACTTGCTCAACTTTCAGCCCAAGTTTGCTGTTAGCTTTTAAGTAAAACACAACAAATTAATTAATTAATCACCACTTTCAACAAAATTTTGTAATAACCTGTTTTCTTTATTTCTTTTTTTGTCCAATAGAAGAAGAAAAAAACAACAACCCCACACTGCCAGATTTCCATTGGCTGTGGATAAACAGGGTGGAGCTGTTACCCGGAACAGCGAGGCTTCATTCATTAATGAAGGGGGTTAATAGGGCAGGACAGCCGCCAGCGCTCTGCGCACTTTTAGACAAATCTTGAGGGGTATTTTTTTTTAATTATTATTGTTATTGTTATTTTTAATCCCGAGTTTTCTCTGTGCTCAGTTTGTCTCTATAGCGCACGACTGTACATCTGCTCTTCTGGGTTCAAGCGGTCATGTTCAGTCGCAGCTCCAAGAGAAGAGATCCCAGCAGATCGGTAAGTTGGCAGGATAAAGTTAGTAGAGGTTTGATGGTTTCCATAGCGCTGCTTCAGCTCCCACTGCACGCGGTATGCTCGTGTTTGTTGTGTGGTTTTCTTCTCTGTATCTGCTCTGCCCTGTTGCTAAGGAGATCCAGTATAATCTGAGCTGTCGAGATATGTAACTCAAGATGTGACACAACAGCACAGTCAGCATGATGATGTTTTCTGTTGCGCACAGTTGCTTTCTGAGCGAATTCTGAAGCGCACACACACATTTCCATTACAAATACCCCTCATGTGTTTTTAAGTCATATTAGGGACGTCATTTAAAATAGTGTTACACTATAAAAATGCAATGCGTGCAATAGTCTAAATTACCAGCTAATTAACGACAGTCATTTAAAGCCCCATGCAGTGAGGAGTTTAGGGGACCTGCTATTGTGACCTGTGTTTCTTTCTGTTCCAAGTAGAACCCTGCAGATGAGACTCAGAGAGGACAGCCCTGTGTCACCTGTGGAGAGCAGTGTCCTGGCTTTGCCCTGCACAAATGGAGGTACAGCACTTGTTCACCCAGATGGGTGAGCGATCCATATCACACCAGTGATGGGGGAAGGTCCAATGTTTCTTTTGTTTTTTACATCTTTACAAGTCACTGAATTCTTTCATTCATTGAAAAGGGTTAAAGCGAGAGTCATTTGCCGTGCTCCTGCACCCAGTTTGGCAAAGCAGCCTTCTTAACACTGTGATTTCTTCTTCAAGAACTCTTCCAAACTCTTGGGCTGTTGAATAGAGTCAGCCATGCATCATACTGTGAGGAAACAATTGTTGTGCCCCTGTGTGCTCCAGGATAATAGTTTTACAGTAGAGACCATTCATGCAGCAGGAAGGATTCAAGCCTGCTGCTTCTGCAGTCACGCTGTCACAACTGTGAGGGTATAAATGTGCTTATGCTGCGAAACAAACTGCATATTGTTGGAAGACGTAATCCTGCTGTGGAGTACGGGAGGATTGGGTTAGAGTGTGAATGCCGGTGACTGTGCTTGTGCAACTGTGGAGATGCTGTGAGCATTGGAAAAGAATAGGCTGCCTGACCCCGCCCCCTAGTAAGGCTTACATGGAGAAGAGAAGTTCCAAACTATAAGTTCAGTAACACTGAGAAGTTTGTGTTTTTACACCTGTGCAGCCTATAAAGTATGACCTTGTTCTGCAGCATGTTAGAACTATTTTAGTACCATTTTTCTCACAGATGTAGAACGCATCAAAAAGACGTTATAACTCACCGCAGTGTTTTGGTAAAACAAAAGTCAGCTGGGTCGGAGACATTTCATTCAGAGAGCGTGGATTTATGAAGTGTTTTGTCTGTCTGATAGGAATCCACAATAGGCTGGGAGTTTCTGAGCCATAAAGACCATCCAGTCTCCTTTGCCGGTAACTATACAGAGGCAACGGCAGCCTCAGGAATGCAGCCTTTAATTGCTCGTCTGTGCAGTCCCACAATAAAAAGTCAACCCACTCCCCACCCTCTACCCCCACCAAGCTGGAATAAAAAGTCAGTGGACACAGACTGCCTGCAGGAACACGACTGTGTGCTGAGGCAAAAGGCTGTTTTATTGCTCCAGCAAGTCTTTGTGTCTGAGGCTAAACAGAGAAAAAGACAGGGTAACTTCTTAAGGAATGTCCTACTTCCATACCAGGCCAAACTTAATGGGTTTTCATGCTTAAAAAAAAATTATTATCCTTTTTTTAAGGTGTAGTTATAATGTTTTGCAATGCAGTGGACTTAAAGTCACCCTTGGGTCAGAGATAGGAATGAGAAGGGGGGAAATGTGTGCGTGCATGTGTGTACACTTACTGTGTGCTCTGGTCACAGTAGCTGTTTGACAAAAACAACACACATTTGTAATAGATTATGTGGTAATATCCACCCTACTGGATGATCTGCCGTGACATTTTGGTTCATATATCCATGTATGCTGAAGGTTGACGCTTTGCTGATGGACTCAACTTAAAACACTGTTGTACTACTCTTAGTCTTTTCTTTAAGCTGAATTTAAATTTGATGACGAGCTTGATTTCCTATCTGGGATAATTTAGGATTAGTCTTTGGAAGTTATTGGGATTTCAGGTGGTTGCTCTCTTTGTGTTGCTGCCAAATTTCTTAATATAAATTTAAAACGCTGATAAATTTCTGTAATTGAAAAGAGAATTTCAGCATTGACATTTTCTTTGCCATTTAATCCTCTAAATGTAATGTAATGTGTATGTGTTAGTCCCCGTAGGGAAATTGCTCCTCTGCATTTAACCCATTTACCCTGTGAAGCAGTGGGCAGCCACCAATGCAGCGCCCGGGGAGCAGTGTGTAGGGACGGTACCTTGCTCAGGGGTACCTCAGGGTAGCCGTTCAGTGGAGTCGAACCCCCGACCTTCTGATCATGGGGCAACCACTCTACCCACTGAGCTATCCCTGCCCTTATATTGTCTATTATTGTATATTATATTGTCTATCCCTTGTTCTTATATCGTGTTATTTGCCATTTGATAAAGTAGCAAAAAATACCATTCTAAATCTGAGGGTAAATGCCCCCTCTGATTATTATCTTTCCCAAATACAGTCTGAAATATTGGGATATGTTTTTTATAAGAATATTAAGAGGAGTAGAATAGGAGGGATCATGGCTGAATGTCCTGTTTAAAATTTGAATGGAGTAAGGGGTCTGGTTAAATCTCTGACATTTCCACAAAGCTAAGCCTGGTTTAGTTTTAGATTGGCTTATAAAAGTGAGTGTTTTATAGAAATTAGCTATTCGTGCTAAAGTGAGGAGACAATCCCTTTGAGAATATGCTATAGCTGTTGTTTTACTCAAATGCGATCATAATAATTATTATTGATAAATCCTTCATGTATCTCGCTGAGATTGAGAGCTCTTTTTCTGGAGAGACCTGTGCACAAAAATAAAAACATAGACAGACCAAAGTAAACCAAATGGTTCCGGTCTGCTTAATGTTAAAGGTACAGTGGAAGATCCAGGACATCTAAACGTCTTTTGGGATCTGATGTGGATACAAAATGGACACATGAAAGAGTTTCGGTTTGCTGGCTGCTTGTGTGTTAGTGTCCATGTGTAACAGAGTAAGCCAAGTTGGCTGCTCTGGGTAGGTTAGTGATAGGAGCGGATTCTCTTCGCTCAACATCTTCCTGCTAAATATTTAATACTTGCCTTTGGCTTGATTGATTTTCTTTGTACTAATGAGACTCATTACCAGCCTTATTAACATTAACCCTGAGTGTGAACGTGCTGTCTGACCCGCCGGATCACATGACTCTTCTGCATGATGCCAGTGTGTTTTCACACCTGAAAAGTTACTGTCACTTAACCTGTTTTTAACCTGTTTTTGAAGCCTTGAGTCAGTCCAGGCATGAATCAGACTGCAAATCCAATGAGATCTTGCCATTAGCAGTTTTTCATTTCCTCTGTCCAGCAGCACAACATAAAACTTAATTTAAGGCAGTAGGTTTAGTTCAGGTTTTGCCAGAGCTGACTGGCGCTGGACAAAGCCTGCCCTTGTGTGCAGCGACGCTTTGGCTGAAACTTCAGCTGGCTAAAAGCAGTTCTGAGGAGATAAAGAGAGAAGCAGAAAAGGACAGAGGAAGGAGGAGAGATGATGTTTGCAGGAGAATAAGAGGGATCACGGTTGAGTTTTAACCCGGCCCTGAATGGCTTGCTGACGTCTGTCCCCTCGGTAACCTGGTGTGATCTGCATAACACAGGCTGGGCCCCTCAATTCACTGTGTTAACAAGACGATCTGGCAAATAAAACTGTCAGGGTGCCCGGCCATTTGAATGGGTTCTGGCTGTTGCAGCACTGAAGAAGACTCAGTTTTAGGTGAGGGGGAAGGGAGAAGGAAGCCAGCGGTGGCCGGTGCCAGATAATGGAAACTTTAGATTTATCACCAAAGCTGTGTCAGTGTATTGGCATGTAGATGGTAAGCATCTTTGCTTGATAGTTTCCAGGGATGAAAACATTCCCTGACCTGCTGTGTTTTCTCCTTTTCAGGGCTTGTTTGGATGCAGAATGCGTCAGCAGCGTCTCCTAATAGCATTCATATGGGTCAGGAAGCAAAATACTTTACTAATAAACTTGGCTTTTTAATGTGTGAATGGCATGTTTTGTTTCTGCCCTTTGGAGGTTTATTTTGAAGGGGTTTTATTTTGACAGACCTGCAGGAACTTTGGTTCTATGCCTGATGTTTACAGATAATGCAAGCCTAGGGAGCTTTGCCTCCGTGATATCAATCATAGTTTGACCTTTGGGTTTTCGGACCGTGTCGGGCTAAAGTCAACCCTTCCTATTTCTCTGCTTTCATTAACTGCTGGCTTTGTCCCTCGCTCCTTTCCCCCTGCCATTTCTCCTCATATTCCTCTTTATCCAAATCACCCCATAATTGACTGTAACAGGCTGGTCTAGATGGGGATTACGTATGTTGGTCACGGAAATGAGGATGGCCTACGCATGTCGCCGGCTGATTTCCTGCAGGGCTGGTGGTTGCCTGTTGAATTCCAATGATATCCTTGAATCAAAATTGAACAGCCAGGCTGAGATTATAGACTTGAGCAAAATTCCTGTACTATGCCTTCCCTTCTGCATTTGGGAATTTTAATGATAAGCATGGGTAAAGGAATGTTTGTTTGAAACAAGCACACGATTCTAACATATTCCCTGCTTTCTAATACTGATTGTGCACATTGTTGCAGAAAATACACGAACACGTTTATTACTTCTTTTTCCCGACACAATAGTATCGACTGATCTCATCCACTGTGATGGACTGGCATTATACTTCTTTTTTTTTTTCTTTTGGTTTGGGACCAATCTGTGAAGACGGAGCCTCACATCTGGTTTAGATGCAGCTTGTGGTGCATTCACCAACAGATCAATTTGATCCCTAAGAGAAGGATGGGTGTAGGTCACAACAGCAGGCGGCGTCATATCATCCACCAGGTGGGTTCTGGAAGTGTAACAGGACCCCCTGAGAGGTGTTGGGTTTCTAAACTCTGTGCTTGCGTAATTGGCTTTTGTAATTCTCTATCATTAGAGCTATAGTCGTTTACTGACAGACTATGCACAAGGAAAAGTAGATTCAATGATTAAAAAACTGTGTGCCTTCAGTTTACATTATTCACATGCCAAGTTTCAAATAGTTTAATATAACATATTATATAATCACTGTGTGTGTGTGTGGTGGTGGTGGTGGGGGGGGGGGGGGCGGTGTAACAAATGTCATATAACACAATTTATTAACAATTTTAAAATGGTTTTAAATTTCAACATTCTTAAAAAGCAAAACTGTAAAGACCAGTATATTCATATACTACATATCAATATGATCTAAAAAGCATTTTTTTTTTCTTGTTTTCTTGTTTATGTGTTGAAAATAAACTGACCAGCAGGGGGCAAACATGTCTAATAGAC
Organism: Perissodus microlepis; assembly: GCF_051167445.1. Classification (NCBI taxonomy): domain Eukaryota; kingdom Metazoa; phylum Chordata; class Actinopteri; order Cichliformes; family Cichlidae; genus Perissodus; species Perissodus microlepis. Next base: position 10,931,109 of record NC_140465.1, read on the forward strand.
ACTGAACTGTATTAACCACTTTGTTTACTGGTTGATTGGCTCCATTGTCTTTTAATTCATGCCGTCAGCTTGTTAATTCTTTTCAAAAGGTTTCCAAATTCTTAACAGTTCCCCGTCTATTCCTGAGGTATGACATTAACTCATTATGATAATTGCCATATACAAGTTTGGCTTTTGCCTCAACATCCTGATAAGCCTTCAGCTCTCTCTAGCTTTAACTTTTCCAACATTAACAAACATTGGCAACTCCCCTTGATTTACATTCTAGTCATGCTCATTCATCCTGACGTTCGCCCTGGTGGTGATCCATACCTTAAAGGCTTTGTGTGTTGAGCTGCCTTTGAGCTGTCATTGAGAATAAAGCCAGCAGGTCAACAAGTGTAACTGTCTGTCAGCTATGACTGTACAATATTTTGTACTAATCCAAGTTAGTGTGGATACCTACAGAATAAGTGGAAGGGGAATCCATGACAAACTTGCATTTGATCCTGTGGCAACCTTTGATATATGTTCATTTAATGTAACTTAAACTGAAAAAGGGGGAGACACTAAAGTCATCAGGATTGACTTTATGCATATCTCTATTCAGACTGTCTTAACCCTCCCTGCAGCCTTGTACCCATCCCTATTGCACCCATTCCTACAGCAAACATGACTAAGAACTGAAATAAATAAAAAGCTCCTGGAGACTGCAAATAGTTTCTTGATTCGTCTTTTAAAGGACTGATAAGTCATTGAAGCCGCAAAACAAATTCTTTGACTATCAGTTCATCAGTAAACTGATTTCTCAGTTCAGGAATAGGTGGGTGGTTAGACTGACAGGGAAGATGAGACTGATGGAAAATGAAAGATTGACAGTAGTATAATGTCACCTTGTTCTGCCTCTAAAATGAAATGCAAGGGTAATTAGCTTATACTTACCCTAGTCAATAGTTTCCATTGTTTGTTTCCTGCTCATACACCTGTAGTCATTCTGTCTCATAGTGCCACTTATCACTGCTTCACCTCAGCTCATTAACCCTTCATCTTGTGGCCTCCTCTCTCAGTCCTGGCATCCTTCCATTCATGCATCTCCTCATCTCTGCAGTTTAAAGACTGCCAGACCGCTGCAGAGGTTTACACACTGCTCCACTTCAAAGCCTTCTTTGATTCTCTCCTCTTGTTTTATTCCCCCCCCTCCTCAGTTCTCACCGTCTAGCCACCTGTTCTCATTCGGGCTGGGTGTGGAAGGGAAAAGCCTTAAGGAGCTGTGCTAACACCACAATTTGAACACACAATCCTACAGGAATTTCTTGTCTTTGGAATACTTCCTCAGCTGTGGTGATTTGGAGGGGATAAAATGTTCTTTGGTTTTGGGTTTTTTGGGGTTTTTTTGCAGCCAACAGAGGACAGCATTGTACAAGCGCAACATGGATTCATCCAAGTTGAAATCCTCATTGACTAATGTGTTAACTGGAATATCAGAGATGAGAGATTTTTCCATAATAGCAAAGCTTCACACCTGCAGCACTAGAAGACACTGGCGTGGTGTGGATCATTATTTTATTGGGGAAAACTCATATGTTAGGAAAGGGTGACAGTTTCCTTTTGACGTTCCCGTTACTTTAATTACTTGTCCTGTTTTTTACAGACCCCCAAATCCCAGTGGAACACAAAGCCTTGTTTGTCTTAATTGCAAAACAGAAGCTTGATGACTCTGCATTGTTAAATTATTTGATTGGTTTATTGATTCAGCCAGCCCCCTCAATATTGGTTGGCTTAAGTGGCATGTGGACCTAAGAGAATTGAGTGTCATCTATTAGTCAAGAAAGGAACCGGATAACCTCTCTATCAAAAAGGACTGAGTTTGGACCATGTCGATGCGTCACTTTGACCAAGTTTGTTTGCTGAAAAAGGAAATTCTAACATGTTGGATGAATTGCACACATCGCCACAGCTTTGACCCTTTATCTTCTATTCCTCCAAAGCCCCTTTCACTCTTCATCTTTGTCTCTTTTCCCTTCCCACGTCTGTCTCTGTGTGTAATTTGTCGTCATCTGAAGAGTGGGCGAGGTGTCGTCTTCGTTCTGCTTGCAGGTTTGCGTGAGTCAATGCTGAATCTAATAGGCATGCTGGATGAGCTGTAATGCTCTGCTACTGTTCTGCTGGTTCATGGACTTTGTCTGTTGTGTATCTGGCATTTTCTTAAGTCCATGTGTTTGTGTGTGCACATAGAGGTGTGTGTGTGTGTGTGTGTGTGTGTGTGTGACTGAGAGAGAGTATTAATAGCAGAGAGGCTCTTAAGTGAAGCCTATATCTCATGGATGAGAGAGTAGGCTGGCTCTCATTGCCAAACTGTACAGGTATCTATCAACTGATCTGAGTGCAGTCAGAATGGAGAGGGGGCAGAAAAAAGTCGAAGACAGCTCTGAGGCATGGCCAGCTACCTCTGATAAAGGCCAGAAGTAGCACTGCCTCACCGAAACATTAGAACTCACACACACAAGCAAATGGATAACATTTTATTTTTATGGCTGTGGTTGTAAATTTTGGGGGCATCTTGGTATTGAGAAAGTGTTTGGAAACATTCTGCTATAGCTGGCAGGTCCGTATTCATTCCTATGGTGTTTTAGTCAAAAACTGGTGTCAATAACTATATTTAAGAATCTGATGGTTATTTATTGATTATTCTTATTAGTTTTATTTATTTGTATGTGCTCTTTTTTTTTAATAAGAACCTCAGTTGAGATATTTGGATCTGGATCATCTAGGATACTCTAGTACTACCTGGTCCATCAGATAGTACAAGAATAGCTCTGAGCTGTCAAGGCGTGGACTCCAAAGGTGCTTTGTTGTGTTTGCAGCAGATGCTTTAAGCTGAGGAATTTCCATGTTAGATTTGTTCAAGCACACTGCTGCCGGGTCACCGTGTGTCCCTGCTGCTGTTATAAGAGAGACAGTCAGTATTTGAGTGGCTGTAATTTTTTGGCTTGTTTGTTTTTGCAGTTGCCCAAAATTAGTTGTTAGTTATATGGTGTATGTGGGAAAAAAAACTACATACACCCTATAATTCCGTAGCTTGTAGAAGCACCTTTAGCAGCAATAACACAAAGTGATCTTATTCTGTATGACTTTATCAGTCTCACATTGTTGTGGAGAAACTTTGGCCCACTCTTCTTTACAATCTTGTTCATTGAGTTTTGCAGGAATTTGTTTATGCACAGCTCTCTTAAGGCGTCACCACAGCATTTCAGTCAGGTTGAGATCTGGAGTTTGACTGGGCAACTGCAAAACTTTAATTATTTTCTTTTTCAGCCTTTCTCTTTAACATATGCTGTTGTGATTAGGATCATTGTCCTTTTGCATGACCCAATTTCAGCTCAGTTTAAGCTGTCGGACAGACGCCCTCACATCTGACTCTTTTCTTTATACTTTGCAATCAACAACGAACTTTTCTGTATACCAAAGTGCCCGGATCCTGCAGCTGCGAAACAAGCCTAACCTTGTCCTACACATTTTCAAAGTTTATTTTCTTATATGCTTTGTGTTACTGTTTAGGTACAGAGTGGAGAGACATGATCTGGAAAAGGTAAATGGATAGGCTGATGATATGTGACAAATTACTCAGGTTGGATTTAAGTGCATTTCACTTGCATGGTACATGTTTTAGCCAGTTCAGACATGTGGATGTGAAGTAGCTTTACGTGCTCTTATAAGGCTGTGTGTTGCAAAAAAACGGCGTGGGCACTAATGAAAGACAAAGACATTGAATCACTTGGATTAAGATGGATAGAAATGAGAACTGGTAATGGAGACACCTGACAAAGTTATTTTTGTGATTTGATTGAGGCCATCATCACCCTTATTTTGCAAAATAATGGTTCCGTTTCTCCAGCTTAACCGCCAAGAGCTCTGCATATTTGAAGGTTAGACTCATTCTTTTTCTCTTCTCCAGCAATCTTTATCACTCATCTGACCGAGTTTATTTGTGCAGGTTGACCAGTTGCCAAGGCAATGATGAATGTGCTCTAAGTTTGCTGCTGCCTTGACAACAAGCCAGATAAGTTGTGTATTATCAGTAAGACAATAGGAGGACCAGTGAATATGGGCAGTAAGCAGACATGGGAGAAAGAAAAAAACCTGGAAATGAAGAGGCTAGTGTTGCTCATTTGACGTCAGACTTTTTGAGTGGGTTTAAAAAAAAATGTTTCTTTTGATGTATGATCTTGGTCACAGTTGAATGAAATGTTAAGCAGCATGATCTGAATACTGTTTCAAAAACCTCCCAAAGAAGAGCATGAAGAGTTTTCTGTTCTTTATTTTAATCAAATGTCAAATGTTGCTACATTGTGTTTGCAAAGATGAAAAGTTGCTATGAAACTGGCCCCTCATTTTAAATGGTTACCTTAACTAAGTTATTTAAGGTTATCAGTATCAAGAACTTTTGCCAGTGACATTTGGTTAACTCCCACCCATGAAATGTGGAACAGATGCATCAAAAGAATAAAAAACAGACTTTTGTGGAGTGGTGTGGCCCCAAGAGTGCTTGAGTTGTGGAGGTATTTGTATTATTTGAAAATCTTGTGAAACCAGAGAGCCAAGTAACTCACCAGCAATGTAGCCTTCCCTTGTAAAGTCCCTCTGCGATTTATTTCTCAACCTGATACTCTTGTAGTTGTGACCAGCACACAGACTCCAACAATATTTGAATGTGATGTTGAAAGAGTTCAAATTAGCTTTGACTGTGATTAGGATATCCAACACTGGAAACATGCATGGCCAAATAGGTTTTATAAAAATAAAAGCCAAATATGCACCTGCAAATGTGATCAGAAGTGCCCGCAGACTCACCTTTGACTCTCTCCATGAATAGTGTCGCGGTTTTAGTGTCTGTCCAGCGTATGCAAAGTATTGTGCTGTAACACTTAGACAGTCTGCACAGTCCCAACTGCCTTCTGTCACATAATAAACCCATGTTATCCTGTTAAGGCTTGACAGTGAATGTGACAGAGTGACTGCAAAGTCCAGAGGCGGAAAACAGAATGAGCTGACGTGCTGAATCAAAAGGCCGTTGTATGCATGTCAGAGGTCAGCTTTTAACCAGCAAATCCCCCTTTCTCTCATCTAATCCACCAAGCTGGGGTTTTCCCACACCACAGGGCACATCTCAGACCAACCAGAGTGCAGACAGACAGGCACGATGGTGCCTGATAGCATCCACAAGGCTCAGACCACAAGTAGTCTTATTTCCATCAAAGATCCTTGGCCTGCAGGTATGGAGGGACTGTGGGTCCAAATTTATTTGAGCAAGTGTTCAGATAAATTAAAGCATAGAAAACATGTCTCTTTGTTATAAAATGCACAACTACCGATATATTTTTACTGTTGAACTTCCGTTATGGTCTGTCCAAAGGCTAGCATGTCTTAGAAGATTGGCTCAGTACAGCATCCATGCCACAGATGACACTGTAGTAAAAGTAGCTTGCTTGTTTCAGTAATGTACTGTAGACATGTTTTCTTTTTTCTTTCCAAAGTCCATTGAGACACTGCCATTAAGCCTGTTGCCCTTTTCTAGCTGTGCAGAATCTCATGAGGTAAATTAACCCTCTGTAAAGTTGTGCATTACTCATTTTCTCCATTATGCATTGTTAAAGATTTTAAGAACATGTCATTAGCTTGAAACTGATAACAGCTGGCCATATCTCAGTTTCAACCATGCCCTAGCTAGTTGTCTTCATTAAACATGTCTTACTATTGCAGCATTTACAGGGTCTAGATCAGACCTTTAATGCCAAAAGCTCAGCATTCTGGTCGTCAATTTAAATTTGAAAGTATTATCACACATTTCGAATATTACAAACTGTCAAGTGATACTTGGAATAATGGCTACAAAGGCAAAGTTCCAAGAGAGAGAGTGTGTGTGTGTGTGTGTGTGTGTGTGTGTGTGTGTGTGTGTGTGTGTGTGTGTGTGTGTGTGTGTGTGTGTGTGTGTGTGTGTGTGTGTGTGTGTGTGTGTGTGTGTGTGTGTGTGTGTGTGTGTCCAGTTGTTAGTAACTTTGTACCACAAAGTGTATAATTTTAGCTATGCCATTGGTATGATTAAAGCTGGCACTGGAGGTAATCATGGTGGAGTAATACATGAGCTGTGCTTAATGAGAATAATGGATATCAGGAAGGAAAAGAAAGCAACAGTTTGGCCTGTAATCCATTTAGCTAAAGACTTTCTTTTGAACTTCTATCCAGACTCATCTGCAGGGGTCCGGGTTGTCTGCACATGAGTTAGTTGCACATTTTATTCAACTGAAAGTTGGTCAGGAATTTATAGCATCAAAAGTTACCAAGTATTACTGCAATATCTTAGTGCAGGTAGTCTACTGTATTTTCTTGACTCAATGGGAGCCTGGAGGCGAAAGCTAACATACACTGTGAGCAGCATCAATGCTTCTTACATCTCTCTCCATCATGGCATCATCAGGTTACACGTTCACAGAGAGTCAGCAGTTTAGCCCGGTAAAGCTGACTGGCCTTGCTTTGTCATGAAGGCTGTGATGTGCGCTGTATATCTCTGCATTCTTAAACAATGAGCTTAACTTTGCCTGAATTCAACCCCCCTCTAACATTATGTTGCCTGTGGCACACACACATCACACACACACACACTCATCATTTCCCCCACAGACTGAATCGCTCATTTGGTGTGGGGATCAAAGACTCCAATATTTATAAGTGGTCTTGGGGTGTAATTTGTTTCTTGTTTGATTCTGACGAGACCATTCCCCGTCTCCTCTTTATTTATCTATGTGTTTATTTATTTATCTGTTTAAGCCAAACTTCTTCTTCCTCATTACAGCGGCTTTAATGTCCTCGCTGAGCAGAAACTAATGGCGATATAATGAACGGCGTGCAAGAACATTGAGAGTAAAATGTAAATTGTTTGCCTGGAGCGCTGGTGGTGAAACAGGAGGGAGACAGATTGGATAACCCGCAGTGTATGGAAAGTCTTGTCTCCTGTCATGTGGGAACACAAAGCTCACACTGCTTTAGCCTGTGTGTGTATATATATATATATATTTTTTAAATGCCACATTTTATCTTCCATCTGGTTGGCTTATGAGACTCTCGACTTTATTTGTTTGTTTATCTTTTAATGTATTCTAAGACCATTTCCAGCCTTTTATGAGCCTGTGTTTGATCTGCATCTGTGCCAAGTTTGTGTAATGACGCCACATTGTTTCCAGGTCTGGCTTGTCACCCCTTTTCACCTGTTTTTGGTCATTTTAAAAATTGTTTAAAATGTTTCTTTTTTTAATGTGTGTGTGTGAATGTTTGGTGTTTATCGGAGGGGGTAATAGGAAGCTTCTTTCTTCCCCTGTATTCCCTTAATTGATATTTGATTCCCATAACAGGTCGAATGCAGACAGTGTGCGCAGGTGTGTGTATGTTTAGAAAGACACATCTAAGTGGGGTGGTACTGTGTGTGTGAGAGAGCAGGTGCTAAATGCCAGACACTCTGTGTAACTCGAGGGATGTCTTAGATTGTGTAGCCCACGCAGAACTCTGTGCACCTGTGTTTTGTTTTTTGTGTTTTTTTTCTCGGTAGCACCGCCACACGTGCCTGCTCGTGCTCCCAGCCATACAAAGAATGGACTATACAGACTTTAAGCTTGTAATATTTAATAGCTTGACACCTGAGCCAGGAAGCGTGTCTCCGTTTATGCCAGATGGTGTTCAGCTGAAATCTCATGTTCCATTCTGACTACAGTTCAAGCTGGAATGGAAAGCAACAGGAGACCAAATTGGTGTCTTTACGAAAACCACCCCAAAAAAAACCACAAAGTCGGTGTGTCGCGTGAGAATAAAGCCAAAGGCCATTTAATTAGGCATGTGTGTCTGCCTGTGTGTGTGTGTGTGGGGGGTTATATCTATTAATTACTGTTATGTTGTTTGTTCCACCTGTGTCTACATGGGTCTCCTCCGGATGCCCTGTCTTCCTCCAACAGAGCAAAGACAAGCATGTCAGGTTAGCTGTGGATGTCAGGTAAAATGCTTAATGTGCATAGACATTGGTCAGGAAGCCCTATATAAAGCAAAAAGTATAAAGTAAGGGCAGCGCAGTGGCAGAGTGGTTAGCACTGTTGCCTCACACCAAGATCCTGAGTTCAATTCCACCATCAGGCCAGGGTCTTTCTATGTTCTTCCTGTGTTTGCGTGGGTTCTCCCCGGGTATTCTGGCTTCCTTCCACAGTTCAAAGACATGCACTTAGTGGGGTTAGGTTAATTGAAACTCTAAATTGCCTATAGGTGTGAATTTGGGAGTGAATATGAGTGCGACTGGTTGTCTGTGTATATGTGTTAGCCCTGCAACAGACTGGGTGTTGCAGGGTACAGACTGGGTACCCTGTTAGGGTGCCAGAGTGTCAGATTGCCTTTCTATTTGTGCCTCTCTCTTCCTTTAGGTAAGCAGGTACGTCTTGCTATTTGTGGTTGCATGAAGATGGAGTTAAAGGTACTTTAGACAGGATGGAGAGGACTGTTCGCTCAGTTTCAGCTCCACGTCTGGCCTGTTTGAGTTCCAGATGCTCTAACTCAGACAAGCTGTGTTTGAGAAGTCCCTGAATAATGAATCTCAAGCACAAGAAGACTGGTTGATGTGAGTGTGCAGTTCTTTGTGTCTTTTTTGTGAACTTTTGGCACATTAGCATTCCACTGTGTTTGCTCGCAAGTTGCTTACATTTCTGTTTAATATCTGAGTGCGTGACAGTTATTTGTACTAATTATTGGACGCATTACATTGGATCGATAGAGATGCATCACATACTGCGGGCGCAGTAATAAGCAATCTCATTATTCAATCAGAATAACGACTAAATATGACTATCATAGGTTATTGGCTCGTTCTTTCTTAAAAAAGTAAAAATATATAGATAAATATGGATATTTGCTTTTTTGACAGAATTTGCATGTTTAAGAAGATCAGTCCAACTCATTTGTTTATGTGTAAACAGAGTAAGTCAAAAATCAACTAATTGGTTAAGTATCTTCAAATTCAACTTCTTTTTGTGTGTGCAACTGAGTGACGGAGCTTTTCCTGCTGTAACTGTTTTGGCAGGGTGTGTGTAAGAAGACTCATTTGGGTTATCTTAGGAGCTAGTGGTGCATGTTATTAGCAAAGAGACAATCCCCCCTGTTGAGCCCGATTAATGACGTAGGACAACAGAAGGGTGTGTGGATGGGGCAAACATAACAGACCTACACTGGACACACACGCACAGAGCCATACACATTTCGTTTGCTCTTACCTCGCTGCCTGCCTGGTGCAACAATCAGATTTTAGTTAGCTGACACCTGTGAGCTCCAGCAGGTCATAACAGGTGAAGACGAGTTTATTTATTTTTTTAGTGTGTCTGAAACACTTTATTTATTGAGGTTTCTCACATGATGTCATGCGCACATTGAGAGCTGTCTGTTGTATTGGACGCGATAGGATCACTGGTTGCTAAAGAGAAATGCGTATTTCCCAACTGGTTGTCAGTGGTTCCCAGTGATTTCTGGGCCATAAACCTTCCCTTGACTGCTTTGGTTGCTAGCTGATTGCCACAGCTGCCTGTAGTTTTTCACGGTTGTCTGCAAATACTAACTACTAACTAAGCAGCAGTACAACTGGAAAAGGTGTGACACAAACTGGAAATGGAGGTTTCCCTTTAATGTAAGAGCAGATGGGCAGTTTTTGTGGAAATGGCCGTCACTTCAATTCAAACTAGCGGTGGGGAGAAAAAAATTGATACAGCATAGGACCAAGTTGCAATACTCGTGACCACTTTGATTGGAAAGCCATTGCACATTCGCCTGATAGAAGATAGGCTGCAACTGCTTGCAGGTAGGTTGACTTGGACTGACTGCAATCACTCTCAGAGAGACTGTGGAACATTTGCAGATAAATAAATAAAATGCAGACCAATTGGCAACATGCTGCCATCAGTCTGAATGACTCTTGGTCCATGAGAACAACAAGGGGATAAATCGCAATATATGTTACAGCAAAACTCAGCGTGTCACAAAATGCATGTCACTAAAAAGAAGCAGGGTTGAAATAATACTGTCTGGTGATTCCCAGCTTTAAATCAAACTGCAGCCATAATTTTGGCTGATACTGAGTTTCACTAGCCTCAGTGAAAGTGGAAGCCACTTTAATGATAGCTGCCTGACAGATGCGAAGCATCGACAGAGCACTTGGTGGATTTGGCGGTTCCTCTGGAGTAGGGCTGCCACAAACGATTATTTTGATAGTCGACTAGTCACCAATTATGTTTGCGATTAGTCGACTAATCAGATCATGCATCCATTGGATGTAAAACGTACAGCTTATTACACCAGAATGCATCTGCTCTTATATAACTATCATTAGCTTACAGCTTTAAGTGTTCACAGTATGGGCTAACTAAAAATAAAGACAAGATGATAGTTTATTAAATTTTAATGAAATTTGTAGATTGTTTCGGTGAAGTTTAATAAACTCCTTGCTATCTAAAATATAACGGGACACCGGAGTATATTCTCGAGCATCTCACACTTCTGATAATCAGTTGTCTTCTTGACGTTTATTCAGCTGTGTAAAAACTATAACTTTAATCTCAGCCAAACCGATTTACTCAGGAACAAATAAAATACTAAAAAAAAAAGCCGAACAATAACATTTTGAGTTTATCTAAGTGACTTATATATATTTAACCTCAGTAGCGAAAGACGGCAGTGGGTTTGAAAACGATTTGTCGGGAGTCCGGTGTTCTCACGGGCTCTAGTGAGCCTTGCCCCTGGCTAGCTATCGAGCTAGTGGGTAACAGACGTTTCCGAAAATGCTTTTGAAAATATGTGGTGTCTTGATAAACTGAGCAGATATTTGAGGTTTACACAGCTACATTCTCACCTGAAAATATGTTAAACGTTTATTTTGTGACCCAGAAAGAATAATAAGAGTAATATTAAAACTAACTAGCTGCCGCCATTGTTGGAAACTGAGCTGGGCTGCGCTATGAATTCTGGGACACAGCTTCTTCTTCTTCTTCGGGGTTTAACGGCAGCTGGCATCCTTGTACATGCAGTGCTGCCATCTTCTGTTTCAGTCCGTTATTACACTCTTAAATCCTACTACTTATTCCTGCGTCTTTTGTGATCTTACAAAGCTTCAAACGATGCGTCGACTATTAAATCAGTCGTCGACGATTTTGATAGTCGACGTAATCGTGACTAGTCGACTAATCGTGGCAGCCCTACTCTGGAGCATGAGCGTACTTAAGAGTAAGCCTTAAGAGTTTACAGTCAGTGTTGCACAACAAGAAAGACATCATTGCCTGCACACGTCGTGTCGAGCATCACTTGTGCTGTCAGGGGCTTCTGACTATGCCGTTTCTTGGAAGTGTTAGTTTCATAATCAGTGAAATGGTGTTTTTTCTTTAGCAGCCACATCTGTGCCACATTGGGTTGTTTTAACAGTGCTCAGCTTTTAGTCAGCACCCTTCATAGTTGCATAATACCAGAAATAGATAGATTTATAACAACAAATGTCAAATTCAATTCATTTCCCAGAACGCTTTGTGGTGCTGATTAAATGGAACTCGTCTTTCTTCATTTATCACTTTCGCTGTGTGAGACTGTGTTCTTACTGTGGGAAGTTTTTGTACACATCTGGGTTTTTTCTAAGTTTTTGGAAGGAGAGGCACATTAGGCATCTGCAAAACTAGAAGGAGGTATTTTGCAATTTAAAAAAAAAAAAAAGTATTTTGCCGTATTTTCCCGTTAGTCCACAAAAATTTGGGGACGGCAGTTGGCTGCCCATCCCTGGCCTGGTTCTGCCAGAGGTTTCTTAATGTTAAAAAGTAGTTTTTCCTCCCCACTGTCATCAAGTGCTTGCTCAACGGAGATCGTCTGATTGTTTAGGTTTTTTTCTGTATTATTGTAAGGTCTTTACCTTACCATATAAAGTACCTTAAGGCAACTGCTGTTGTGATTTGACACTATATAAATAAAACTGAATTGAATAGTAACAGTTTAATAGTGTTACGGCCCCTGGCCTTGTGTGACATGGGGAATCATCTTAACTCTACTATATTTAAATCTACTTAAACATTTAGCTACAAAAAATTGAGCAGTTTAGGTGTGTGCGTGTGTGTGTGCGCGCGTGTGTGTGTGTGCGCGCGTGTGCCTTTGCTTCTACTGTGTTTAACTAGAAGTTGACTGTGACAGAGTTGGACTAATCCTCAGGCTGCCATCTGTTGTTTGACCTCCTCCTTATCAACACATAACCAGCCTCCACAGGTCCAGTGTGTGTTTGTGTCCCCATTCCCAGTAATGAGGTGTGTTTGTTTGTGTGTGCAGAGCATGACTGTCAGTCAGCCATCATGAGCCAGACAAGTTAGGAGGGAGTGGGGTGGGGATTGTCATTAGCACAACCTAACACAGGCCTTGTTTGAGGTTAATAGGGTCATGCTCCTGCTAAAGGTACACATGTGGGACTTATTTCAGACCAAAGGTTAGATTGGCAGAGAGGGGAGACCAGTTTTGGGTCCGCTTGCCTTGTGGGTATATGTCACGATCATATTTCAGAATAGTTCCACTTACGGATGTCGGCATGCATTGCAGTTCAAGAAGCTGATTGAAATTCATTCTATTCATTCTAAGACCAGCCTGAAGAAATGAGAAGTGAATTCATTATTTTTGTCATTTGTTGTTCCAGCCTTGGAACTCCTTTGTGTTGATTTCCATTTGAAATAAAAGTCTAGACAAGTTTTTCTTCCCCTTTAAAGCTTAATTGTGTTTGTGAAATATTTTTGTACCTTCCATTACAGACACGTTAACATTAGCAAAAGTAAATGTCACAGTCGGTGAAGGTTTATTTATAAAAACTATGTTATCAGAGGCGATGTCATCGCTGTGAAGTCTAAAGGGTGTGGAATCATTCGCGATGTCACAAATCAAACGTATAACTCTACAAGAGATGATATTAGGCAGTGGCCCTCAGTGAGCTATGGAGGGATCTTCTACTGCATGTATAACAAACCTATTGTATGTGTTGTGTTTGGGACGCTAACTCTGCCGTCTTGATGTTGCCCTAATTACAGCAACTAACGTCTTTTTTTTTTTTTTCAAATATATATTGCTACAGGTTTTTGATTAAGTTCATTTGTCTGGCGCCAACAATCAGCCCCTTGAGAGTCTTGGCCCACTAATCTTGGCTAACAAACCAGTTCTAATCTATCTAGCATTATCATAGCTTCACCACAGTAAGCTAGGCAGCTGCATACTAGCCACTGTGAGACTTGCTATGGTTCACCGAAATCTTTCACGCTGGAAACAAAGTCCCATCTGTTTATTCTTGTTTTAATTGTCGTTTTATTGGTTCTTGAACTTCTGACAGAAAGTTGATGAGATTAAAACTTCTCTTGTTTACAATGTAAATTCTAGTGCAGAGCCTGATCAAAACATAGCTGTGTTAAATAGGACATTGGGCCTTTTGCTGCCATTTATGGTTCTCTCTTCGCCTCTGCTTTCTTTCACTGTTTGTGAGCAGAGAGTTGTTCAAAGGAACACAATAGGAAAAGGAAACTATAACCAAAATATGAGACCTGCTCATCCAGACAACTTTAAACTTGACGCTTGACTTTTTAGCTACCCAGCAATAGAGCAGATGAAGGACTCTAGCTGAAACTCAGAACACACACACACTTCTTCTTTTTTTTTGCTATTGCCAGCAGCCCTGTTGCTTAGCACCAGCCTTGTCCAGAAGTAATAAAATCAACCTACAATCCTTCTAAAGATCACAAATTAACCCATTTTGTTTAATCTGTACAAAATCATAGTGTAAAACAAATCTAGTTTTTACACGAGGTTGTGAGACCATTCCTTGACTGGGAAAAGTCTCGTGGTCACTGTGGAGTTCTCAGGTGACCAGCAGAGACTACAAGAATTCATCACCCCCCCTTTTTTTTTGTAAAATTTGTTATCTTTGGGAGGAGTCGGGTAACACGTGTTTCTGTGATTTTCATACTTTGTGCTCAGCGAATTATGTTTAAAGAGAACGATGTTTCCATCGAGAGGAGATAAGGGAGCTGAGAAGTTGGCTGAGCTATGTGGCTCACAATGAGCAACATCCACACGTCACCTCATATCTTACACACTCGCATGTATGTATATTAAATATAATATTGATCTCAGTGGGTTTGATGAGGCATGTTTGTTCTTTTTCTTCTCGTCATACTGAAAAATGTGATTTCCTCTCTTCACCTCAGTATATTTTTACGCCCACTCGGCTTCTGTTGTTCTCTCTTTTTCCATTTCTACGTCACGTTCTTTGACTATTCTCAGTGATATTTCTGACAGGCTTTTTTGGTGTGAGTCATCCCACTTCACTGCAGTTTTGTCCCTAAATAGGTTTGAATTGCGACAGCGTCAGTCTTTTTTTTCTTTAGGAAGATAGCTTTTAGCTCTGTAATGGTAAAACTGTTGAAGCTGAGTCGTGGTTTGTGGATGAAAGCACAGGATGATGTCCAGAGCTGCTGCGTGGGATGTGCACTGTTGGCTGTTTGAACTTTCTCATTCACAAATTCTTGCCTAATGTCCTATTTTGGTATATGTTTCCATGGGAAGACCGAAATTATTTGAGGCAGAGGATTTTTAAGACTTTTTTTTGTCCAGGCTTTGCTTGTCGATATATTAAGGATGACAGAGGTTAAAGTAAAAGATGTGTCCCATTCGTAAAACGCTGAACAGAACATCCTTCCTTCACACGACAGTCGTACACTCCTGGCAAGTGTGGACAGTTCCTCTCAGCATTGTTCAAATCCCACAGCTGGGGAAGCATCCAAGGCCAGACCTGTTCAACACACTAGACTGTCTAATGATTTGTGCCGTGTCTAATTTGTTCTCCATATGGTGCATACACACACGCACAGACACATAGACACAGCGAAACCTGTCTGACCTTTGTTCCAGCTCTCTCTTTCCAAACTGGTAATATTATTTGCTCTGCTGTTTGAGAGCTGTTTCTAAGGGAAGGTGCTGGTTAGCTGTCCTGATCAACTAGCATTAATCCACTTGATTGGATTTAATGAGCCACACAGGATTCATTTACCATTCAGACCTGACTGGAGCTATGTGCAGCGTACAGTAGGAAATTGGAAAGAATTGCGATGTAGTCTGGAATCAAAACAGAGCATCTGTGAATACCTAGCCTTGGTCAAATTACATAGTTACTTTATTAGAACATCCTCTCTGATTGAATCAAGAGGAGTAGTAGGGTATTTGAGGTGGAATTAATAATGCTTTACTCGAAAACATCAGGGAAACGGGTCAAATCATCCGTGGATGAGCTTGAGAGGGTGCAGCGGCAGGTTAAACCCTTAAGAGCTTCTTCTTTCTATAAGAAAGAAGAGCGAATGAGGTGGGAATGAGATGGGCAGGAAAAAAATTGTATTAGGATATTTGCTTTGTACCCAGGTGGTGTAAATTGACCTATTGCACCACCAGTACATGTTATTAGTAGAGCAGTTCCTTTTTCTCTCTTATTCTCTCTTTTTTTTTCTTTTGAGCTCCTCTTTTCATTTTTGCATTGATTTACATGTTCATGGTTTCAACCTTTGTAGTGCAAAAAACCCCTCTAACTTTCATTTTAGCTAATGAGTGCTGAATTTGAATGGGGGTATTTTTTGTGATGAGGAAACCTTCTCAGGTGAAATTTGCAATGCAAGTGGCATGGATCGTATCATTAGGAAAAATAGGGCAGCAAGGCTCATTTGGATTATTTTTTGGTTTGAAGAAGTTCCTTTCTTCTACAATTATAACACAAAGACAAATAGAACTTTTTTTTTACCAGTTAGGAAGTTTTTTTGCAGTCTGACTTTACCAAACTTCCTTTTTTTTAGTTTGAGTGAAGAGCAATTAATTTAAACTGCAAAGATGTTATAAGAATGTACCACTGTAAATGTACAATGAAATTGTGGGTGCTCCACACCAACTGTGCTGGAATAAAATATAAATGGTCGACAGCAGGAATACATAGCATGCAGGAGAAATATATACAGTGAAGAGGGATGTATACAAAACGAGAGAAATGTATACAAAAGTGACATAAATTTTGTCATCAGGCAGCGAGAGCGGATGTCTGTGTGCCTGTTTTCCAGTCTTAAATGAAAAATCGACGATACCCATGATGCTTCATTTGGGTACAGCTGTTATTTACTTTTCAAATGCTCTGAAAAAGCTGATGTTTCTGCTGCTGGGTTCTTTCTGTCCTTCATATTCTAGTTAGATTTTTAAAAGGTTTCTAAGCCTTGATCAATAAGTTTATTAAAAGATAATGACTATCATTATTTGTGAGACTGATACAATTACTGCTGCTCTTTTCTTTGTTCTGTTATCCAATTTTCCATTGGAGCTAACCAAGCATCCAATTGAAGCCAGTTCTTTAAATTAAGCAATTACATCTCGCTTTATTGCTTGTCACAGAAGAAAATCTTTTAATTTACCACCTTATTTTCTTGTGGCGCTCTTCTTTTAGGTTTTGGTGTTTCAAAAGAAATACCTCATGGTGGCTGTCTATAGCCTGGTAAAGCTGCTCTCTTTTGGTTTTGCTAACTACTTCTGAAGTGTTTTTGCATATTTAGAAACCAAAACAAAACATAAACAAACATTAGATGATTATTTCTCTGAACTGATTATCTTATATTCCATTGCTGCACGAGTGTTCTCAGTCTTTCTTCCTTAAGAAATGGCTCTGTTCAATACACAGCTGACACAAAGCAGTGTGCAAGATGGCACCACTCCAAATTACTGGTGGGTCTTTCTGGCCATTTGTATTTTTTCTGTGTCCGAGGCTGGCTGGGGCCGGGCTGGTAGCTGACAGCAGATGATCCCTTTTTTAATGAGATTTTTTCCCCCTCCCCTCTCTGTCTCGCTTCATGGCGCCACAAGGGAATCATCTTAGTCAGACAGAAGCCCTGAACCATGAACAGAAAAGCCTGGACACAGATAGGACACCAGCAGACAGGCAGGGAGAACGGGAAGGATAAAAGGAAGGACGGAGGGAAACCTTGGGAGGGGGAGAGGGAAAGCAGAAATTATAGTTATTGTTATATATTGACAGACAGTTCCCCTAACTAGTTGTCAAGTCAGTTGAGATTCTGATGTGCATTTGAAATAAATGAGTTCAGACTTGAATTAGCTTTAGGTGACAGATTAGGCCAAGCCACGTTTTGCTTTTTAACTTTAGATTGAATAGATGCTGTTTTCAAGGACACAATCTATTTCTCATAATGACTATGCATAACTGATGTCTTTTATGTCAGTACTTAGTAATTTTCACAGTATGTCATTTATGCTACATTTGAGACATGGGCCTTATCAAGAACACTATTCAGGTTCTAAAATCTGAAAACATTTTCATTCTAATATTAGATTTACAACTCTCTAGAAACCTCAAGCCAGCCTGGAGTCAGAGTGACAGGCTCTTTGAGGATAATACTATACTGTGAGGTCTATAAGATTTGATGGGGCCTAAATAATCAAGACTTTCCATGTGAGAAGGATTTAGACTTCTGGTTAGACACCATATTTCAGAGATTTTTAGGGTGAAATATAATGACTTTTTTTTTGCCTGCCTGTATCTAAATGTTTTGTGTCATGTGACTAAATAGATCATTAACACTGGGTATCATCGGCACATCAATTAACATGTTTGGATGTTTTCTAATAATATGGAAGGATGCATAATGCAAAAATATATTGGTAGCAGCTCAAAACCCTGTGGAACTCCATGTTTACATCAACATGGGCTCCTGACTTCATATTTACACAAAAAATGAAATTTGCTACATCTTAAAGATGGCTTAGTTTTACAGAGGGCTTTGACATAGAGCAACAGGCCAAATGAAGATCTTCTAAATGAGTGCAATACCATTTCCTTCCATACTCACAAGTTATCTGCTTTAATGCATGCCATTTGTGATTGGTACCAAGGAGTCAGCAGACAGTCACCTCTCAATTTTTTTTATTTTATTTTTCCCCCCAAGAGGAGCTACAGAGTCCAGCACTGTATGTAGTGAGGGTGTAACACTACAAGACACAAGACACAAGACAATTGGCCTCTGTGGGAGTGAAGTTTAGGTAGTTGCTTTGCATTGTGTTGGCACATGGTGTTAACAAGATAACTTAAGCACTACTTTAAATTAGGGCTGTTCGATATAACGATATATATCGGATGACGATATAAAAACGTCTATCGTTTCATTTTACGCTATCGTTTGTTTCGTGGTGTCGCAAAATAAACTGTTTACGGCAATATTTTTTCATCCTTTTGATGGTCACTGTAGTGGCTATATTAATTTCTTAAAGTTCTCTCTTTCTCTTACATTTAATATAACCACACTACAGACAGACAAGCATTTGTTTTTATGCATTGTCGTTAGCAACAACGACGGTAAAACCACCGCGTGTCCGCTTGTTCCACATAAACCTTTCAAAATAAAGCTCAAGATCCTGTTGAGACTTTTCAAAATAAACTGAATCACGTGAAAGATGCAGTATTTACGGATGAGAAGCAAAAAAGAGCCGTCAGGTGCTAAAAAAATAAACCTTAGACTCAAACGTTAGAACAGGCTTTTCCCCGCAGCACGGTGTGTAATAAATACTCACAAAGAAAACAGCGGCCGTTACAATTTATGTCTAAAAATGTATCGTTTCATGCATTGGTTAAAACACTCGACTCCAGGTACATGACGCCCAGCTGGAAACACTTCACGCAAGTTGAGCTGCCCGAGATTCACAGAATTTACAGAAAATGTTACATTTTTGTGATTTATATCGTTGTCGGACGATAGATGTCTTAATATCGGGATATGAGATTTTGGTCATATCGCACAGCCCTACTTTAAATTTCGTTACATTACCTTCAGAAAGACATCTAGTGTAATTACATAGTTGAGTGTTTAGTTCTTCGCTATTTTAAAATTAAATGTTAAAAGATGTGTTTGAGTTAGGGGGTTTGAGGACATCAGATGCTGCTGGACCCGTCACCCAAAGGAGTGGTGCTCAAATGGTGATTGTAACAGTTGGTTGGTACATCTGAGTAGCAAGAGGAAGATTGGTCATGTGGTGTAAACCATAAGATCCACTCACCCATCCATTAATCATCTGTTTTGTTAGTTTACAGTTAATGTGTCCGGACCGTATTTGCATACATTCATTACATTTAGTCTAGTGGAAAACCAGAGCACAACCTACTCTTGTACATTATGTTAGATTTTACACATACAGGGAGAAAATTGAGTTTTTTATTTAATGCTGCTGTAATTATATTAATTTTGTGTGATGGGGAAGACTTTTGAAATAATCAAAGTGGCATGGCTCTAAGGATATGGAGTGTTATTTGATCTGTTGATCAGGCTTGTCCACTAGTTTGGTTTAGTCTAAAATATTTTTAAAACTCTTGAATGGGTTTGCCACAGAACTATGAAGACATGCATAGGGTCCACAGACAACGTAGCTTAAAGAATTAGCTGAACTTTGTATGTTTTTGAAAACCTAGTTTTATGATTAAACTGTCTACCTCAGTTGTGCTTTAGTAGTGTCAATTATCAAATGTTAGCATAGCATGCTAATACCCCTAATTGAAACTATGGTTATACTCTGTTATTGATATGGACAGCTGGAGACCCTATAGTCAACTTGCCGTTTTTGCTTTACTTCTTTGATGTCTGGTTGACGTCCAGCACTTGGCGTGCAATGCATCGTTGGTGTGCTGTGAAGTAAAATTTTCCATGATCAGTCTGCGTGGTCCCAAAAAACAGGGAGACACACAGACGTATGCTCTCACTGCCTGATGATGAAGTTTACATCACTTGAACTCGAGCCGACTGTAGCTGACCTGCGGCATGATATGGAAATATAATCAAGCCTTAAGATAGTGATTATCCTAAACAGCAGACGTGCAAAACAATTTTTATGTGACTATAATGTTGGCAAATCACGACTTGTCTCAAAGCACTGTGATGGACTGTTTTTTTTGTTTTGCTCTACGTTTATAACTTCACATATGTTTAGCAGGCTGCATTGCAAAATGACTTTAAGTATGCTGTACTTACAGATGTATCTCAGACTGCACATCAATCTTATTTTAATAATGTTTCATCAGCATTTTTAGAAAACATTTACAACCAGATTTCATGGGTTTCGTCTAATTAGTGAGTTACTATAATTGGCACTAGTTTATGTTAACACCAGATGTATCGGGGTCATTTATCTGCCCATTGATCTACCAATTTATCTAATCACCATCTAGCCATACTGCCAGCTACCTCCCCTCTTTTCTTTATGACTGATGACTTCTGCACAGCACCAACAAATCATAATGAGCCCATCTGACAACCTTTATGGTGCATTTTAGCCTGAAAGCAAAGGCACAATGGGAAGTCTCAAAAGCGAGTTCACCACCAATTACTTCCTTTATTGTTTAGGAGAGAAAATCTTGATGGTAAAAGAAATGAAGGAGAGGAAAAGTAGAGTCAAAGAACTTGTGAATGTTTAATGCACAATGCTGTGGTAA
The DNA here is from genome assembly GCF_051167445.1 of Perissodus microlepis. Classification (NCBI taxonomy): domain Eukaryota; kingdom Metazoa; phylum Chordata; class Actinopteri; order Cichliformes; family Cichlidae; genus Perissodus; species Perissodus microlepis. The sequence continues at coordinate 10,951,678 of NC_140465.1, forward strand.
CCACATCCTCACCATTGTTCAGTGGGATTGTCTGTGTGCATGCATTGTAGCATGTGGGGTCTGATATTATGCTGCCTGCTGCTTCTAAAAGGCTTTCCCGATCATTCCTTTGTTCCTTGTTTTTTTTTTTTTCTCTCTCTCTCTGGTTCCTCCCTTGCTTGCTGTTTTAGTGTAGCGTCCTCAGAGAGAGGTTGATATATGACATCTGTTTGATGAAAATTGGACTGCGAACATCCCATGTGGCAGATGGAAACGCATCTCCAGTATTTCTCGATGCGTTGTGCATCTGGGTTGAAAAATGAGACTTTAGAGAGGGGAAAGAAGAGGTTTTCTAAAATGACTCCCTCAACCATCGACAATCCCAGACAGAGTAAGAAAGAGAGGATGGAGAAGGTCGGGGAAATATGAAAACGGCAAATGAGGCAGAATTCATTGAGGAAAAGCAGGAAAAGTAAGGCTATAAAACAGAGGAAAACCAACACCAGGCCTCGTTAAACAGGCCGTTACCATGAAGCTTATTGTCCTGTCTCCATCTGCGTTTAAGACTATCTTAAGACCGTCTTTACTTTGAATGCATTTCCTGTCTAAATGTACATCCACTCATAAAGTACAGGAATTAGGCACTTTAACAGCTTTATGTTAAATCCATTAATGAGGAGGGATTTCCTTTGTCACAGTGAAGTTGTTGACCCTTTTTACTCAGTCTTCTTACTAAGTGTCAGAATAGAGGATGTTCACTGATGGGACAAGTAGCTTAGCTTCCTCACACAGATGCTGATATGACACATGGCTGACTGGAGCTGCATCAGCCGAAAACGTGCTTCAGTTACTGCTTGGGGAATTTGACATTGTGCTTCTTACCTCCCCCCCTCAAAGGATTTCATTTTATTACAACACATTACATCCTGTTAGTTACAAAAACAGTGTCAGCTCTAAAACAATTTTTCTTGCACTAGAGCGAAATGATGAATTCAACAAGCAAGAAACACGAGAAGTCACACGATCATGCAAGCTGAAGTGATTAGCATCTTATTTTATTATTTGTGATCTATAACTCAATACAGTAGAGATATTAAAATAGCCTGAGCAATAGCATGACTGTCTTGACGGGCTTTATTATAATCCAAGCAAGAGGTTTTTTGAGATAATTCAGCATAGAAGTGTTGTTCACCTGAAACATATTCATTCCTAAAAGGAAAAAAAATGGAAATGTGACACACACTTGCATTTAGAAAAGCTTCAAATTAATCTTTGTTCTGACAAATGGCTTGGAGGCAGACTTTAAGTGGGAATGTTGAGGTTTTTGTCTGCTTTGCTACAATTAGGGAGTGATCGGCCATTTGCCGCTGCTGTCTTATTTTCCGTTTCATTTCCCTGTCTTAAACCCCCACCTTGCAGCACTCATCCTTAAACTGTGACTACATTATGCATGGACCAGAAAGTGTATCATAGTAGATATGAAATATGCATGAGCTTTTGTGCAATGATGCCCCTCCCCATCCCTTGATTTATCCCCCAAAAGGAAGGAATCATTTTGTGTTGTCTGATTCATTTAGGGGCTAGGATCACTGAATTCTTGTGGGGAGGGGGTGAGAGGTGTCTGGTTATTTGTGGTATTTTCTTCAAATGGCGATAGAAATTAAAAGAATGATGGTGGTGATAGGGACAGAGACAGGAGTACGGGATGAAAGCGCAGAAAGAAAATGGATATGGACTTAAAGGTCAGACTTGAGGCTGAAAGAAGGAACAAGGAAACGGACGAGTGAAGTAGGAAAGAGAGACAAAAGCAAGTGTGACACATCAACGGAAGATCAACAGAAGGAGTCTTCTGGGGACTGTCAATAGAAGCAATATCAACTGATTGATTGTGTCAGTGTGTCACACGGAGCTGATCTCTAGAGACTGTATGTGTGTGTACGTCCTTGTGCGTATGTGCGTGGCGGGGCTCAGGGCCTCAGCTGTTGTCAGAGCAGAGGGCCACGCGCCTCTTTTGGAAGCACTCCAGAAGTCCCATATTGTGAAGCCACAGTCCCCACAAAGGGAGCGCCTCCATCTTGTGGAAATGTTTTTGCTCCTCCACCCTGTTCTCAATTTCTGATTGCATTTGTTTGGGTGCAGGAGAGAGAGAGCATGGAGATGGCTTTTTAATGATACTGGAGCGCAAGGCACATGTTGTGTGTATGGTGAGAGGTTTAACTTTGCAGTGTTATGCTTGGATCTGGTTATTGAGAGGTTTCCACCCAATATTTTACCCCTCTGAGGTCTAAAGTGAGAGAGGGCTCATTTTTAGGATTTGCATGGCATGCGGCTTTCGGCCACAGTTGTGGCTGTGGTGATAAACAAAGGCATCATCTCTCCCACACAGAACCACAGCTGTGCAGATGAACACGCTGTGCACAGATGACACAAGCACAACTGTCTTGTAGAGAATCTGTTTTAAAATTTGTGGTTCGGTTGAAAGTTTGGTGCCTACATCACTCTGACATTATCCAGTAAGTGGTGACTACTTGTGTGCGCATCACCATGACAAATGGAAACACAAACACACAATGATTATACAGCATACATCCTTAATGACTTTAAAAAGAAGAATTGGGTGCACAAGCTTAATTTATTTTGGCCTTTCTCTGATCCACACATGGCAAAAAGTATACATACAGTCTTAAGTATATACAGAGATTTGCTCTTTTAATACGTTGTTCTATAAGGTTCTTTAATATGAACAATGAGGCCAACGCCTATTAACTTATTGTTAGTGATCGTGATTGACTACAGCTGGTAGTTTCTTTTTGCAGCGTTAAAATGAGAGCACTCATTGTTTTGATCAGTCTGATCGTCACTGTGTTCCTCTGACTTTCCTTTTGCTCTAAAAAGAAGAATTTTAGGTTCGTATGCTGTAAAGTTCTCCTTGATCCATTTCTAAACAATTACATATTCCAAGATCATAAAACAATGATACACGAGTACAAGTTATTTCGATGTTTCTCCCAATTTCTGGAAGAAGACTCAAGCTGTCACCCTCAGATGAGAGAAAACTGTTTTAAGATATTCAGAAAAAAACAGGAACCACCAGGACTCACGTCATCCATGAAGTGCTGGAACACCAGCGTGGTTGTCCACAATGACGTGAGTTTTACATCGCTATGGACTAGGATATTGTATGGGGTGTTGGCCAAGGCAGAAGCCCCTACTTAAAAATTGACATCTTAAAGCTTGACTAAAATTTCCAGCTTCCCACATAGACGAGCAAATTGCCTTTTGGAGAAAAGCTTTATGGTCGGACAATGATAAGATTGCGCTAGCAACAGTGACAAGAGGTATGTTTGGAGGAGTAAAGGTAAGGCTTTCTAACCTAAGAATAGTGTATGGACTGTCAAGCATGGTGGTGGTAACATCATGCTGCGGCTGTTCTGCCCCAGAGCTGGGGCTGGGGTTGTTTTGCTGCCATTGTGGATGGAATAATGAAGGAGGACTACCTACAAATTCTCCAACTGGATGTTCCTACAGGAGAGTGGTCCCAAATACACAAAACTGGTTTTGGAATTGATAAAGCAGGCTTAAGCCTTTGGAATGCTTTTCTAAATTTCCAATCTCAACCGTATTAAAAATTTATGGGCTCAGTTCAAAGGAAACTAACCAGTTTAGATGAACTCTACTAAATCTGCCAAAAAGAGTCAAATAGCCAGAATAATGCCAAAAACTTGTTGATGACTACCAAAAGCATCCAGTCACTTCTAGTGCACCTTGCTAAAGGACATTTAACAAAATTGTTCCTGAACATCCCAATATGCATACACATACCCTTCCATATGTATATATATGATCCTTAAGTATATTTTTGGGGATTAGAACTATGTATTAATACATTAAATATGTATCTTGCTTAATCATTCCGCCCTGAAAAAAGAACCAAAGACATTCTTAAAAGTCTAAAATTACTTTGACATTTATGTTCATGATGAATATAAACTTTTGTATGTAAAATCTGTAGTTAGGGTAAGTTTGAAGGAAATTTTTCACAGTTAGTTTAATTTCCTCAGGACCTCCCTTGAGTTCCCCTGCTGTGCATGGCGGATGCTGTCATAACCCTGACTGGAAACTGATTCACCAAACAAATCATTAAACATTTAACAGATGATACTTTCTGTAACTGGCTTCACCTCCTCAGTTCACTTCAGCATATTTGATGTGTTTGTAAATATTCTCTTAGAAGACTCATCTGCTTGGTCACGCAACTTGAAAAGATCCAAAGTTGAAAGTCTTGTCACACTTCTAAACAACTTAATACAAAACAAGCTATTAACAATGAAATCAACCCTTTATTGAACTGTCTTATATGCAGTGTTGGGTAAGTTACTTTAAATTAGTAACTTAGTTACATTACTAGTTACTTCTATCAAAAGTAACTCAGTTACTTCAAGTTACTCGTTACTTTCAGAGTAACTAGTTACTAGGGAAAGTAACTTTGGTTTTACTCAGAATTCTCTTGTTAATGTGTTGCTTCCGTATCTGGATACCCAGGAAGATTGCCAGTCTTCTAGCTTGCTTACTTGCCACAAGTGCACTGTGCCACCTACCAATAGAAAGGAAAAAATAATGTGCGCATTTCCACGAGAGAAATCCCACACCTGATTCTATCCTAGCCTGCTTTTTACATCCAACACAAAAACTGCAGTCGTGGTGCTTTCGATTGTACTCAGAACTCGGAAATTCTGCCTTCTGAATAGGAAGATGTAGGTAACACCAGACTGAAGATGAGCTGCATACAGAGCTGGACTGGGACAAAAAAATCGTCCCGGGCATTTTGACTAGAGACCGGCCCACCATTATAGGAAAAATCATAAAGCCTTTGAATGAAAATAAACACTGTTGTGACAGTGATGTACACTGTTCTGATGGTATATATGTATCAATCTATCAATTGTTTGTTGTAAGACTCAGATAATTATTTTTTTAAAAGTGAGACATTTTAAATGAGAATAAGAAAGTATTTCTTTGTGCCCCCCTTTCCCTTTTAATGCCCTACATGGACCCCTGGCAACACTTTGCTAGACCCGCCCCTGCACAGTTACCAGCTGTCAGCTACTTAGAAAAGGATCCTGGTGTTATTTGTCTCTCAGAAACAGTTCATAACTTCCCTTCAACTCATTCATGTTAACTAAAAGGTAAACCTGTTTCTCCATCAGAGCTCTGATGATTCAGTAAGGACATCTCCTGGTTTCATCTTCATGTTTCCCTCTCACCACATATCCAAACCGATATCATGACCAGCAGCTTTACAGCTGTGGCTCCAGCAAACATCAGCTGATACTAGAAATTAATATTAAATAAATTCTAACAACAGCTGATCAAGCTTAAAAGTGCTGCTGTTGTTTACCGCGACATCCGCTGGTTTCCTCTTTCTGGCGCAAAGTGGGCGATAAATAAACAAGAGAGAAAAGCCGATCAGCTGATCATTGATCAGTTTCATGATTGAAGTAGAAACAGGAGAGGGGGTGAGAGGATGAGAGAAGAAGAGGCAGCTGTGCAGCGTAAACACAGAATAACTCCAGCTTTGTGTCTTTTTCATTGTAGCTGAAGTCCGGGACAAAATGTTCCTTTTCACCTCAATACGAAACGCGTAATAGTTTCTCTGAATACGAGACGATTCCGTTTTTTCCGTTTCAGCATAACAAAAATAAACTCCACCTAAACTTGGTTCATATCTGACCCAGATGGACTGCAGGTTATAACTTCTTACCTGAAGTTCAGTTCACCTGACACTCTCGGACCAGCGGCCGCTTCGGGTCTCTCCTCTTGCCTCCCTTTTCCTTCATCCACCTGCTGGCTTCCACCACTTGCTAATGTTATTGAATCTGTGGAAGCTCCGCGATAGCCACCACACGAAGTAACGAATAACGAGCCTATTTAAATCCCAGTAACGAGTAACGCGTTCCTGGTTTTGGCATAATAACTAGTTACCGTGCTCGTTACCACAATAATAACGTAGTTACTGTAACGCGTTACTTAATAACGCGTTAGTCCCAACACTGCTTATATGTCCTTTCTTGTACATTCATGGGAAATATTTGTGTAATGAGATGTATTAAATAAACATTTTAGGGAAAGGGTTGGGTTTTTTTAAAGTTTGGAGGCTGCATTTGATAGTTAGTATGAGACCAAATGTGTAATTTCAAGCAAACATCGGAAAAATGGTGTTTGAAACATCTGGAAGATCATTTAAATAAATCTGAAATAATGGTCAATGAATGAACCTCTGCTGCACACTGCAGTTTGCTAATTTTATATATATATATGTGTGTGTTTTTTAATTAGATCGGATGCAGTAGAAGCTGAAACGGGATCAAATTCTGCTAGAAGCATAGCATGCATCCTGAGAGTTACACATCTTTAAATAAAAGTCATTTCTCTGCTCATCACTGCAGTGGTGCTTTTGCTTTGGATTGTCCAAAATTTTCAGTTACAGAGCAGTTTCCTTGTGTGCTGGAAAATGTGCTGTACCAGAGGAATGACCCACAGAAGCGGAAAAGAACTCAAATTGGTCGTATTTTAAGAGCGTAGCGCAACTGGCATTTAGCTACATCACTTCCTTCATTTCCCTTTAAATGAGGGAAATAACTGGGAAACGGTCTTTTGCATCCCCATACATTTCTTAAATTGCTATATAAACCAATTAAAATTTGAATGTGTGTTAATAGATCTCTTTAACTTCTGAAAATTATTTCATCCAGTTCAATGTAGCTAGCCTTTGCCACTGCACTGACAGCTGATTTTTGCTTTTTGGGGTAATGTGCTGTTTCCTGTTAGTTTGACTGACAGCTCTATCAAATACTATGAACATGCTATTACCTTGTGTGTACCCGGCTACAAATTGACTGATTGACTGAATAGTTAATATTCAGTCGACTAACTCAGGAGACTACAGAATTCCATTTTAGTGAATTTGCTGTGAATAAATATCTGTGTGTCCACTATTCCCAAGAGATTTCTGATATCCATTGATGGAATAAGATGAACAAATTAAAAGATGAAAAGAAAGAGAAGAAGACACGGGGGAAACGAGGCCCCCTGTGCCTTGATGTCCTTGAGCTCATTCCCATAAGAATGTGTTTCAGAGTGCATGTGCAGGAATTTTCATGGGCTTTACTTGTGCAAGTAAAACAGCTGGATGTTGTGAAATCCAAGCATCAGTCTAAGTAGCAGGCTCTCAAGAGCTCAGCAAGGACATTGTTAATTCCTAGAAGACTCTGTTTGCACGAGGTGATGGCTGCTGACTTATTACCGCAGAATAAGACAGCATCTCTCGCCGGCGCTTCTCTCTTTCCTTTCTTACTCCCTTCCTTCCCTTTTATTTCCTCGCTTTTCCATTCCTCTCTCCTCCTCATGTTCCCAGTCCACGTGAAGCACAAACAGATCGGAAACAGCTGTGAAAATTATTCTGTCTAATAAGGGCCAATCTTGGCTTCTCGGTTAGCCTCAGAGTTAAAGAATGGGGGGGGGGGGGAAAAGCACCCTGCCTCGAAAATCCCCTCAAAGTTTGCGGTGATGCTTTGACTTTGCTCCCTGTATTTGTGTGTGTGTGCGTGTGTGTCTTTCTTTCTCTGCAGGGTTACCCATATGCAATGGATACCAAACATTCTGCCAAAAGGCTGACTGCCAGGCCAGAAAGAAGAAAAGAAAGGGTGCTAACTCCTCTTTCTCATCCCCCTCTCTCCCTCCATTTCACTCTCTTGACTGCTCTCCCAGCAGCACAGTCCATTTATTTTCTTCTCTCCTCATCACTCAAGTTTGTATTCTCCTTAAAACAAAGGCACGGCTATTTCGGTCATTATCATCTTCTCTCTCTGTACGGGCCCACTCCATCTTTTCCATCCATATTGTTTTTGCCTAATTGTCAGTTAGTGGTCTTTGGTCTCACCACTCCCCTCATCACCAGGCACACTGTGTGAGAGGAAGAAGCAGTCGAGCTAAAGAGCAGAATGAGCTGACAACTAGACATCATGAGATGAGTTCACTGCTGAGCTGTGTGGACATACCAGGTCACAAGGCAAATTCCAGGGCTTTTTGTGGCTGCATGCGATAAGCGTGGCCTTGAAAAGTGTCTGGATCACAGCTCACACTCTCTAAGGCTTCACTCGTTTTCATTGAGCAAACTTTCTAAGTTGAAACGTGAAACTTTGTATCAGGAAATCTTCTTGCACCTGAGCGTTTCGCGAGATGGCTGAGATTCTGTTCTTGTTGTTCACAGTCATTTTAATGCTGATCAATCTGATTTTAGCATGAAAACTACTTGACTGTTGAAATGGGTACACTGCATTAAACTAGTGGAGTGGGTGCAGCTTTTTGGAGTTTCCAAGGATTTTGCATTATTAACTCAAAATGTGTTTATCTCTGTAAACGTCTGTGCTAACAGCAGCTCCAAGAGCTACTTGGAATCAAATGATCAAATTAAGGAGATGAGGTCAAAAGAGAAACTTGCATTGGTGGTCCTCCCTATAAATAAAGTTTTTAGTGTCTTCTCAGATTTAAATGATTTGGGAAGGAAATGAAAGCCGTGTTCCATGAAATTCCTAAATAAGGCATGTTATTAAAAATATTGATATAATAAAATGGCTCTTTTCTATAGAATGATTCAGATTTATTCTAAAGGAATAATCTAAAGTGTCCACTTACTTTTCCAGTCTGATTACTCTGTTTTGCAGACACTGTTTGATCAGTCAGATTGTATGTTTTCCTATCATTGCGAGCTAGATGAAGGGGTCTTGATCAAACTGATTCAGAAAGCTGAGCGTGCCAACTGATTGTATTGCACTTTCTTTTAGTTTTACTTTTTTTCTTCCTCTGCATTTGTTCGGAGCAGCGTTCAAGTTTTCAGAGAAATTTGTATCTAGAGTCTACAATTAGGGCTGAAGAAAACAGCATGTTATATCTACATAGGTTCTCTGTGGGTACTCCAGCTTCCTCCCATACTCCAAAGATATGGTTAGGATTTAGGTTAGTTAATGACTCTAAATTCTCTCTTTTAACCCAGCAGCATATTGGTAACATGTCCAGGGTGTACCTGGCCTGTCAACCCATGGGATAGGCGATGGATGGATAGATGGAGTCTGCAATTACTTTGTTCTATTAGCAGATGTGCCTTGCCCATTTATCTTGTGTGCAAGGCATGTGTTTGTATCTCAGACATCAAAAAATAAAAGAAAAAAGTCTCATTTACAGCGCCGTAGAATTACTGCATGTACTATACATCCTTACATAAGATTAAGAATCAGTTATTTTTGTTTTGTTTTATTTCCTTGTAAAACTAATATTTCTATTTATTTTTTTTTACTTTCTGATATCCTCCTTTTTTTTTAAAAAAAAATGTTGTATAGATGAGAACTGTTTCATATATAGGTCCTTTTTAAATAGATAAAACAAAAAATCTTTTATAGCAATAACTTGCTGTGTATTGAGAGAACACTGGAATATGAATAACTGCAAATCACACATAATTGATCTGTACATAATGGGCGTTTAGTACAGCTCTCTGCTACAGTGCTGCAGGCTTTCTTCTTAAAACAATCAACTTTTATTTTGCAGTGTTTTTGGCCACCTCAGCTTTGCTCTCTTCATGTCTCTGGCCCTCATTTCCTTGTCTCTGTGGGACTGTGGGGTTGATTGATAACTTCATTTGTTCCTCAAGGGAAGAGGGGGATGAGTCGATGACTTGTCCTCACTGTGTGTAGATGGATGGAAGAGGAGTTTTTTTTTCCCTTTCCCTCTCTACATTTTCCTGGACTCACCTCAGGCTCTCTTCACCCACAGCTTCTTTTCTTTGACAAATGGTCTAATTTTTTAAATGCATTAGGTCGGTCGTTAGGAAAGTGAGGTGTGAGGGCTTTCTTTTGTCTCAGCAGAGCTCTTGCAGTGTAGTGAGGGGATGCCCTTTTCCTGCTTGTTGCTGCTGTTTTCTTCTACACAAATGGGACCAATTGTGCCTGGCACAGCAGGCTGATTCTCAGAATATTTTGAGCATGATGGGAGGCTTTTGTACCAGATTTGAGTGATGTGGACTGCAGCAGATCAGTTTCCATAGTAGCCAGAAAGAAAACATAAGATGTGGTGATTTGTTGCCTATAACTGCTTTAATCTATGCAGATGTTGCCAGAAATTGTGTGTTTTTAAAGCTGGTGACCGTAATCTTGTTATCATAATTGTCCTGTATGACCGTCTTTTTTGGGGGGTTGTCATGTTTAATCCGTGTTTCTGTCTGTGTTTGATGTTTAAATGTAAGGAGAAAACCTGTGCATGTACTCAGGACACAGAACAAGTCTTTGTTGTCAGGTGCGGACAGGAGCCTCCTCTCTTGGCTGCGGTCCTGCTTGTTCTCCTGAAATCCCTCTAGATTTACAGCTGTGAATCTAGCTGTTCCACACTCCTGAGAACAGTAGGTGCACAGTGTGAGCGCCACTGAAGAAGTGATGACATCCTGCCCACATCACAGTTGCTGAGTGTGCCAGAAACCTCAAGCTCACACTGGTGCAGAGAGATCCTGCTTTCCTGTGCTCACTCTCACTGCACCGTTTCTCTTCCTGTATTTATTTGACATATGACTGGCAGGGAGGAATGGGGGTTACCTCCCTTAAGAGTCAGCCATTTTGGGCTTTGGTTGGTTTAGGAATCGGCATCCCGAGACCCATTACAAGGACGCAGTCAGCTTGGGCTGATTTAAGTTATCCGTTGCTCACTGAATGAACATTAGTGCAACTTTGACAGAAGAGGGCTTTTTTTGAAAGTGCTCTAGCAGATGTTTCCATAGACTGCTGCCCCTGTGGATATAGAGGAGGCAGAGCAGACTGATTAACTGCTGAACAGGGACTACTACATTAATACTCTACTTACTATAAACTTAAAGATCAGTCCTTGTACAGCTGCGGCCAGCTAATTGGCATTAAAATTTAATACAGTTGAACACTGGTGCTCATTCATGCTGCATCCTTAAAGTGTAATATCCACATCTTCAGGGTCAAAATATTAAGCTGCTGTGTGGAAAAGACAGAACACACAGGCTTCATACATTCATGTGCTGCCACATAAATTCAGAACATTTTCCAGTTAGCTGGAGTCAAATTTGTCGCCTGTTAGTTCAAGAAGACCAATCTTTCATCGAATTCATACAATAATCCCATAAATAATCCCATAAACCCAATGTTGGCATAAAAAAGCGCTCTTAACTAAAAGAATACTTTAACATTTGTCACTGCTATTGGCCAAAAAATTCTCCAACATAAAAATGAGGTAAAAGGGAAATCTGACAGTTGTATACTTCATTTTAAACTGTATATAATTTCTTAATGCCGGTGCTTTCGAGGTAATGGGAGGTGTGGTACGATGCATTGAAACAGAGCTCAGCTAGACATTTCTACGTGTTCTAGTCTAAGCCAACTTTCTCCTGTCGTTACTAAATATTTACCGTATGGTGCAGTCACACCTTCCAGTGATGGGGGCGGGAGTTTCCTCTGAAGGGTGAGGAGCTCGGTCATTTAGGAGAGGCTCGGAGTAGAGCAGCTACTCTTCCACATGCTAGTTTAGCCAACTGATGTTGTTGAGGTATCTGACTAGGATGCCACCTGGGAGCTTCATAGGTGAGGTGTTCCAGTGTTCCAGGCATGAGCAGGCCCTGGGGTAAATCCAGGACATACTGGAGAGATTACACCTCTCAGCTGATTTGGGAGCACATTGGTGTGCCACTGGAGGAGATAGAGAGAGGGAGGTCTGAGCTGCTTAGACTGCTGGCCCTCATGACCCAGACCAAGATAAGCAGCAGATGATGGATGGGTGGCTTTGTTTTTCAAACCATATGTGGTGAAAAGTCATAGACATTTAGGGATGAATCAAAACAGCTGCAGAACTCCATGTCAAGCATTAAATAAAAATGGTTGATTACTTATTATTTTCATTTTTATTCTGGAATGTGTTCTTCTATGAAAATAAGAACTACCAATAACATGTTAACTCTTACCCACACGTTATGTCACTTTGCTCATCCATCAACTCTCAACTCACTTTAATCTTCACTTGTACTTTCTAACTCTCTGAAAAATAACAGAATGTGCAAACTCCAACCAGGAATGTTGCTTTTGTTTGCACCAAAGTTTTGGTCTAAAGTTTGTTGAAATCCTGCTTGGTCTTCTGAATCCTCATGCATCAACTCCCATCCCATTATCGCATGATGTCAGCAAAAGAAAACTGCCAGAGCATTTATGGGTTAAGTGCAAGTGGGGAATGAGCTTAGGAAAAACGCTGACTGCTGCTGTCAGGCCGTGGGTGGGGTTAATGTTGTGGACTGTTTGCCCTCTCAGCAACCAGCTTGGTGGTCAGCCCTGATTGCATCCGTCTGTTGAAAAACTCTGTCGTTCTGTCACTTCCTCTTTTGCTTTACTCACACACATACTGCCCTCACCCTGCTGACCATCTGCAAGCTCATCTCCTCATCACCCCAGCTCAAGGCGATCATTTCTCTCTCTCTCTCTCTCTCTCCCCCCCTCCCTCCCTCCCCCACATACTCACTGATCACAGAGCAATGAAAACAGATTTTTTCAATTAAGAAGTGCCGCTGAAAGTGTTTGCTTCAGGCTGCAGCACTGCTGCGGCTCTCTTTGCCCCCTCCTGAGATTGTCTGTCGGTTAGTGTGTTTCTTCCCCCCTTCCACCTCATTCCCAGCACAGCCAGGGGGGAGGGCAGGAAGCGGTGAGTAACTTTTAAACATTGTCATCCTTTTTCCTTGAGCTGATTTGCGGAGACGAGTTGTCTTTGGCATGGTGTCAAGATTTTTCCCCTGGGTGGTGTAAATTGGGCATTTTTGACACCCCCCCCCCCTTTTTTTTTTTTTTTTGAATAGCTAACCCCCTTGATGATTGATTAGTTTTCTTAAGGCTTGTCTTAACAATATAGATTTGAAGGAATGTTTTAATTTTTGGGAGCGTGTGCGCATACCACAACTATCTGGCCAGTCTGTGATGTGCTTCTGTAGGTTTACATCTGCACGTGTCTGTGCTTCCAAAAGCATGCGTAACGTTAAGTGACTCTGCCAGCAAGTTGGTGTGCATTTGCATCTCTGTGATGTACGTTCTCTTTTTCTTAGCAGTACATTATCACAGAGTAATGACGGCTGAGTTAAAAACGTCACTTCGGTCTTGTCTTTTCCGTTCCCTCGAGTGCTGCTTTGTTGGGCTGCCAGTGAAGCTGTCAGAAGTGGGTTGCTTCATCTTTAAACAAGGGGGAAAAACGTGTGTCAGGGGAGAAAGAGTAAAAATGGTTAAAGGTGGTGGGATGGATTGAATTAGAGGAGTAGAGGAATCAAAAGTGAACGACAGAATGGAGAAGAAGGAAAGGCAGTTGAGAATCAGCACCTTGTCATCTCAGCTGTTGTGATTTAGATTGGCTGACAGCACACAAAGCTCCCTGCATCTCACAGCTGTGCGACATGCCTACCCTGTTTTATTTTTAACCTGGACACCTAAATTAGGCTCCTAGGTCCAAGCAGCATCCACACCATTGTCTCCAAAGCCTGTATGTATGTGTGTGTGTGGCTCCTTATCTTTAGATATGCATGTGCCAGGGTCTGTGTTTGACTGTGTCAGTAGATGCCTATATATGTCAGTGCTATGATATTCTACCACACAATGCTGAGCGCTCCTCTGGGCTGTGCTCTGACTCAAATCGAGTCAGATGTGACAAGTTTAAGAACAGTTTACATGTGCAAGATCCGGGGTCGGCTCACCAGCCTTTATTGACCGTGTGAGTGTGTCCGTAAATTGCCGAAGTGCATTCCACACAGACGTGCTGCCAGCTCTGTTGATGGCACCCTCGTGTGAGAGGCTGGTAAAAGACTTACATGGAGGGGGGAGTGAAGGGGGAGAGAAAGAGGGGCTTGGATAAAAAGCAACTTCCTGTGCTCCAGGGAGCCGACAGTATCTTCACCTGGCCTGTGAGCAACGGTCCACAGAGACTACACCTATTTAAAAAATATTGAGCAAAATCATATCATCAGGAGAATTTAAATGGATTTATTGACAGTTCCTCTCCTGTCATCCTATTACCACTTGTTTCCGGACCTCAAGACAAAAACATCCCTCACTACAAGGTTTCTCTGCAGTGGAAGACTAGAATCTGCTTAACTGGAAGGAAGAATAATGTAAGGGGTCAGGGATGATCGGAGGGGCATGCAAAACAGGGGGATAAATGGATTAAATTCTGAAAGCAGATCTTTAGATGCTCCTCAGACGGTGAGTGTGGCAATTGATTTGATGAGTGAGCGGTCCCCACACCCACAACCCCCATCCTTCCTCCTGCTGCCGGTCCTGCTGCCTGCATTTGTGCACCATGAACCAATCAATATCAGGGAGTTGGCTCGCAGTGGTGTATCAACTTAGAGTTACATTGATCTTACTTGCATTGATCTAACTCCTAATTATGTTTTATAGTCTGAATACGTAAACACATCTATACACTCTAAATGTAATAGCACTAGAGAAAACATCATTTTTACTAATCACAACATCAAATTTATAAATTATGAAATTTTGGTTGCATTATTTTGAAGGCCCACCTTTTTAACACTTCGGATTTTAGCTGTGAAATTTCACCTCCCACATCATTCCTCACATGTCCGTCTTCTCCTGGCAATGTAGCACCGTGAAACGAGATGCATGTTAATAAATAAGATTAAGAATCCGCAGCCATGTTTGTGTGGTCAAAATGCCAGAACTCATATTTTTCATCTTCTTCTTCTTCTTCTCCATGACTCTTTTTGCACAAACATTCACTATAATTTGTGCACAAATTAAATGATAAACATTCCCATCCTGCTGCCAGCGCAGCAAAAATGTGCTTGTACTTGTCAGGCTCTATGCGCCTCAAACAGCTGGACGAAGAATATAATTTAATAGCAGATGAAAAGGCACGAGATACAAGGCGACTTTGTACCTACAAGAAACAGAGTTTCCTCATGTGCAGTACTTTATCTCCATCCAGTACTGGACGACATCAGACACATAGGAGACATAGCCAGATGTTCGCTCTCAGTTTGGCTAAATTAGAGCCAGTATGATGGTAGTTGAATGAAACAGCAGAGAAATTGGGTAACTGGGTCATGTCACATTTACCACTCCTTGCAGGGGGATGAAGGGAAGAGAGTAAATGGGGTCATTTTAATTTAAAAATATATCTGCAGCAGCCTAATTAAACAACTGATTGCAATTAGAATTCTCTGTGTACTTAGACTTTTTATCACACTGGCCTGGTCTTGGATGTGTTTGAATATGCACACGCTTACGTGTACACAAAGCTCTGGAGACAAAGAGTGCGTCCAGAACAGGCTTGCTGCCACTATGCTCTGCCAAGCTCAGCCAGTGATAAGGTTGACCACAGGGAGATGTCTTGCCGTCAATCAAAACACAAGAGTCTGCTTCCACCCCTACTTCACAAGAGTGCGATAGGAGAGATTAGGGGGAGGAGTGTTGTGAGTGAGAGAGATGGACAGGCAAGGAGACAGATATAGAGTCTCACGGGCATAAATGGATAGAAGTAGTCAACTAAGGGAGAAGGGGAAAAAACGCGACACAATCCATGAAACTGTAAAAGATTAGTAAAGTGAGCAGACAGTGATAGTGTGTGTGTGCCTGTATTCTCTGTGTAGTGGATCTATACAAGGAATGTGACCCGCTTGTCATGTGGCAGCCAAACCACCTATCTTTAATAATGCTCCATACTTTCACCCACTGTTTTTTTTGTAAAAAAAAAATGTACTGCCTAAATCCTTGATTAGGTTACAGAGGATAAGTCAGTTACCATATAAATCTCATGGAAATCAAGTCATTGTCATGCTGAGACCTGGATGGAACAATAGAGCTTTGTTGAAGGCTCGCGGCAGAAGACATTTTTGGTAAACACAGCCCAGACTAAAAAATGTGGTCTTATAGCAGCAGTGTTTTGCAGCATAAGGGGTTGCTGTGAGGTGCAAGATAACTTGGGTGAGGAATGGAGGCACATAGCATACTCTAGTTGAACTTTATCTCTCAGAAAATTTCTGCTGACAAGGGAGGAAATTTGTTTTTGGTTATTTTTGGAGATCTTTGCGTCACACTTTATTAATTTCTGTCCTCAATAAGACACAGAAAGGGAGAAATATGTTAACACTTGACTCTCTTTATCCGTTTTTGGCTCCTTCCTTTGCTCTCCTATGTAGACTCGTCAGTGATCAAAGATGCTCCAGATGTTTGTTTTTTACACATCATCGTTCACCATCTCTTGGCATGGTTTGAAAGTGGCTGAGGACCTCTTCCAGTTCTGTTGAGTGTTCATTAAAAGAGAAGTGATGGATTGGGCTTTTGTGGGATGTGCATTAGCTTTAGATCTCCTGCAGGATTTAATAGGGGAAAGTGACACATACACAGCCCAGTTGCAGTAATAAGGGCAAGCTCGTTTGATTTTTGACTCTTGTTGACTCTCTGTATTCTTATCATATAAGGAATAAAGTGCCCTGTCACAACACAACACACCACAACACACCACCTCTGTCTCTGGAAGTAGTTTCATGGTGGAAAATTTGGCAGTGGAAATTCTTTGTTTTTGATCCATCTGCTCCATGTGCCACACTAAACAGAGCTATTTCTGGTTTCACAGCAGGCTGAGGAAGTGCTGGCTCTCTCACAGTTCATTAAAGTTTTGATGGAAAATAATAATGAACTGAATTACAGCTCCTTATTACAGCTGTGTTCATAGCAGTTTTTCTGTTTTTCCCAGTGCATTCAGTTTCACTATTTACTGTAAGCAATTCCCACCTGGGAAGTTTGAGGACGGCTTCTCCATATTGACCTCAACCAGCAGGCTCATGGTGATGTATTACGTTTCTACTGTCATATGTCTTCTGTTTGGGTCACCCTTACCTAGAGCCAAACATGGGGTGTACTCTGAAACTCATGGCCACTGGTAGGCAAAAACAAATATGCCTATATGAAATTGAGAGTTGAATAAAAAGCATTTCTGCCCAATTCCAAATATAATGAAGGCATTGGGTTGGCTAAAGACCTTAGATTTCTGTCATGTCAAAGATTTTTTTTTTTTTTACACCATATGTCTTAGTTGTTAGAAAATCATTAGCTATGTTAGCAAGCTAACAAATAGGCCTATATGTTAGCAAGCTAACATAGCTACACTAGCTTGCTAACATTAGTTGTTAGTTCATCAGCTCATTAGCTGTAGAAATGCTTTAGCTTAACATATATGTTAGGGGTGTAACAATTCACCAGTACCACGTTTCATTTCACATGTGATATTGTAAATGTTTCTACTGGGTTCAGTCCTAATTTCAGAATGAAAATGTAATTTAATCTTATACAGCAGCAACTTGTCAATCACAAGTTAGCCCCATGCTAAAGCATACCCTGTTTTGTCCTTATCTTTGATGCTAAAGCTGGACTACAATTAAAAAAATGAACATCATGTTGTATTCAGAGACTTCAAACCAATGACTGAGACCATAAACTCCTCAGGAAAATGTTTATTGAGGTCACCGATCGAGAGAGCCAAGAGTCTTGTCATAGATTTTTGTCCAACCAGACTTCTCTTTTGCATTGTTTGGAGTTGCTCCATTTGAGCGAATGCAGGTTTAAGCCATTTACACACTGCGTTTACTTTTCAGACCCAGAAGCTATGTACATCTTTTTATAGACAGGATGTTATATGGTCAGGATCCCACAGTTTTTCCATTCCTCCTGCTGATACCTCATGTCTTATTGCACTGTTATCCACTTGGCCTATAAAAGGCTCAGTTTTGCACTTTATAAAATCTTACTCCTGGATTCTTTACCCTGTTGGTAATCAATCTTGCTGAACTGCAGCTTTTGGACAGTTATCAGGGGTTTTTTATGTTTTTTATTTTATTTTTTTTTTTTGTTGGCAGACAGAACTGACAAGGAAGCACTTTCACGCTATGCAAAGACAATGGAGAGTCATGAATTGTTTTCCCCTCTGGTGTGGGCAGCACTTATATGTGCTCTGTCTCTTTAGAGAGTGGAAAACACTGTTGAGGAGTCTACTGTAGGCTATATAAGTGTCAGTATGATCAGTGTCATAGGTGGCAAGAGTGAGTTGGGTAAGGGTACATCTGTTAATCTTTCAACAAAGCGTCATTATTTTGGCTATTTGGTTCAAAATGATTTTTTTGGTGTGATATGCCTCATTAAAATACATCTTCATGACTCAAAGTCAACTAAAAGATGATTAACAGTGAAATCACATGTTAAAACGCAGTGGAACGATTTACAGTCATAATGTGAGCATGTAAGTTGGCATTGCTGGTTAGCTGCTGTGTTGCCTGGGAACTTTTCTCCCGTCTCTATGGCAACATGCACAGAAATCAGAGTTTTCTCCACTCTCCTTTTATCCTTGTCTATTTTAATGCCAAGTTGCCATAAATACAGGACTTAGAGGAGCACTTCTGGTAATACACCCAGTTTGTGGGCCAACAAATGCTTTAATTAGGCTGAATGCCAACCATATGGGATAGCAGGTAGGCGCCCCACTCTTATAGTCTAAACACACCCACACACAAAAAATACAATGTATACTCACATTATTGGGGTTAGGAAAAGTTGTGTGAGAGCCAATCAGTAGATTCTGGTAGATTCTGTGCTGTATGTATATTTTTATCTTTTTTTGGGGGGGTTGGAAAAAATTAAAAGCCTAACTGCTGCCCAACTGCGGCCGTTTGCTTTGTTTCTACAACCTGAAAAGGGAAATTGATACCTATGGCATTCTTGTTTCACTGAGCTCCATGGTCTATTGGCACTCAGCACTCACTAGAGAAAATGGAACCTCTCTCTCTCTCTTTTCCAAATTTAATAATATAAAATAAAATCTGCCGACAACCACGTCTGAGCCTTCCTAGTTTGTGCATACCTTGTTTATTAAATCAGTGTATAAAGGTAAATGTATGAATACTAGTGCAGGGTTGACAAATTGTAGCTAATCAATCGGTTCAGCAGTTCTGTGCAGAATCACTGTGACTGTAATGACATGATTGGGAGGTTTCTTTACTCAATTATTTGTCCCCAGTACAATTTTAAAGCACTTAAATTTAGCGTTAGCCAAAAAAGGGTAGGAACCTAAGGTTGAATAGTTAGCAAAATGATAGACTTGCTGTCGTGCATGTGTTTTGCATGCATAAAATGGACTGGCCTATAATCAGACACGTGTGAGGCTAACCAGCCAGTCACTGGTCTTGGCCAAAAATGTTGGAAATCGGCTGATTCCAATCCCTGGCTGATTGATCGGTGCATCTCTAGTTTTAGGGCTGCTCATTAATCATAATTTTGCCAGTTGTCAGAACTAGATTCAGATGTTATCTACAACAATTAATATACTCGCGAACTTTTGAAACTTTTTCACGACAGCAAACACGGTACACATGTAGATAACTGAAGCACGTCTAAATACTTTATTTGTGATTGTAGTAACTTACTGTATTGTAACCCTGTTGGCTTTCATTACACAGTGGCTGTCAGTATAAGAGTCCGTCAATTCCCACAACACTGGATCTACGTCACATACAGGTTACTTACAAGTCCCCATTCTTTAGCAGGAAAGGCTCGACCGGTAACACTCACTCAACCTCAGATTTTAGCTTCTCTCATCAGTTAACCACAAGCAGAGCACATGTTGCTCCATGGATAAGTGAAGGCTTGATTTGAAGAGTCACAGCCAAATTAAAAATCTGACTGTTGCTTCAGAGCGCTGACTTTTAGAGTCTTATTGTGTTTGTTTGCGTAGGTTTCCTAATAATTGATTGATGGGTTTGATCAGTATTGGTGAAAAAAAGTGTAATTGATGGAGCTTAAGTATAATGACCACGTCATTTTCATCGTTTTGCATTTCCGTGGTAACATAACAACAACCTGTCAACCTTATACCTTATATAGCAGTGGCACAAACGTCCTGCTGTCTGGATTGTAGACCACATTCATATGTGCTGCTAGGAGTCTTTTTGTTTATTTCTTATTTAAAAGCCACAGTTGTTTGATTCCCTGTGCTTTCAGTCCATATGGTAAGCAAGGCTAATAGGCTCCCAATGCTCTGTGCTTGAGGCACATATCATCGCATCAATCTTCTTCCTTCTTCTCTTGGAAAAAAAGAAGCAAATTGTGTTTTTTTGCAAAGCGCCAGACTGTTATACACCCAGCATTATACATCAGTGGTTCTCCAGATATTTCTACTGTCAAACTGTGATCACTGAGAGAAGGTGAAAATGTAGTAGCTTCTACACTTGGCTAATTCAGCAAACAACGACGCAGAGTCGTTATAGGAGGAGGAGTAAGAAGAATGAAAAATGACCTGAGTTGAGGCGGAAAAGGAGACAAATCCAGAAAGGCAGTTAATGAATGCGTGGGAGGAAGGTTTAAGACAGAGGGACACAGAGGATTAGAGAGAGTTAATTAAAAACTTGTAAGAGGCTATTGAGTGAAGGTTAAACAAAGGTAAGTAAAGCGAGAGAGGGGAAACACTGGAGCGAAGCAACAATAAGAGAAAGTAGTGCCAGGCCAGGGGAAAGAAGGAGGAGAAGCACAGAGGGAGTGTGTGCTAAGAGAGGGAGGTGAGGTGAAAGATGTATAGGAGATGCTGAGCGAGGGACCTGTACAGCTGTAAGTAGAGCGGTGAGGTTAGAGGGAGGCAGGAGGAGAAGGAGGGGAACTGAGAGCATTGCCAAGCTGTCCCAGGGGTGATGAATGAGGCCATAATGAAGTATCTGTGCTCCTCTGCCTCTGCTGCTGGCTGGAGAATACCGCAGCCTTGGCACGGCCAAGGGGCCCGCTCAATCATGCCAGGAGAACGAACACACACACACACACACACACACACACACACACACACACACACACACACACACACACACACACACACACACACACAGAGCTAAGTGCAAAGTACATACACATATACACACTGAAATGTATGACAGATGATCTCTCCACCCGTAATGTCTCCATCACAGACATTTTTACCTCCGCTCTGTCTCTCCACCCAGATCCAGGGAGGCAGGAGTGTGGGTTTTGTAAAACAACCCATTGTTCGGTATGACAGGAAGGTAATGCACAAGGCACTGCGGTTCTCCACAGAAACACATGCACACAGCGAGCAATTGAAGTCAAGAAGACTGGTAAATTCCTCCTCTGCAGTAAACAAGTCCTGCTGTCCTGCGGTTACCAGTGCTGTCACCAGTACACAATGATATGTCAGTCTGCTATTTAGTCATTGTTTTCTCTGCATACTGAGGATGCATTGTTTGTGCAGCATTGACAAACGGTCTGTGCCACTTGTACGCGTGTCTACACGCAAAAGGTTGAGCAGACTTCTACAATGGGCATCAGTGGGGGAAAGCTGCCTCGTGACAAAGACTGATTGAAACCACTGCACAGTTTTATTGTATGTGTGTTAAAACTGACCAGAACAGTCAAGGCAGCACAATCCAAAAAACAGCAGAGCTTGACTTATTCTCTGAAGTGCAGGCATCACCTCATGTCCCTTTCTATTTATTGTTGTGTTGCCTGGCAGTGATGTAACAAATGAAAGCATGACCAAAAATAAAACAGATTGTTGATTTTTATTTTTTTAATGATATTCAGGGTGCTTTGACTTGCAGTGTGTTTCACCTGCAAAGATCGAGATGTAGGCTAATGTCAACAAAGCTCTGGTGACCTTTTCTACCAGCATCTGCATGTGGTTACCTGTCTTCTTGATTGTGCAACGCCCCTATTTAGAGGTAGGCAGTTGAAACCACTCATTCACCCGTCAAATGGCAGAAGTCATCTGGCATTCTTTGTCATGTAAAGGAATTTTTCCCTCCCAAAAATAAAATTTTTATAGTGGATGTGTGCACTATTTGCATTCTTACTTGTTTATGGATCCAAGCACTATGAATTTTTCCCTGCAGTGTAAAATGGATTTCTGCTCCTCCTCTACTGTCAGCGTTCCAGAGGGGAAGCTTTGAATTAGGAGGAAACAGCACTGGATGTACAGTATAGCCTGAACTTTGCTGACAAACTACTTTTTTTTTTCTTTTTTCTTTTTTTCACTGATCCTTCCCAGAAGACCAGAAATGGGAGAGAGAGAGAGAGAAGGAGAGCTGTAAGGGAAAGTAGGACAGGGACGATGGGATGATCTCTCATACTCTCTCTTTCCTTTGTCCGTGGCTGTCCACAGCATCTCTTCTCTGTGCCCATGCTCACATTTTAAAATAAACTTTCCAGTGCAAATCAGAATCCCGCCCCACAGTCTTGATGTTGCACATGTATAGTTATAGTCTTCTATCTGGTGCTGTGCAGGTAGGATAGACTTTTTTCTGCCAAGCTGCTTTTGGCTATTGCCTTATTCACAAGGGGTCACCACAGTGGGTAGTTTTGCATGCCTTCCTGATGCAGGCTCCCAAGGTGATTTGTGTCTCCTCCTGAGGTTGAACCGGAGATATTTCTTTTTCCTGTTATGCAAATGTGTAAATCACTATACTTTGGCATGCTAGCTCTAGCTAAAAACAATTTACAGTACCAGGGACATCGGGGTGAACCAAAAGAGGAAAGTTGTGGTTTGTAAAACGTTGAGAGGATTTAAGAGTCGGGTGATAATTCTAGATGCATCATTGTAAGTGACTGCATTCAGATTGCACATAGGTCTGGTATCACACTGGTATTGCAGTTAACAAAAAAAACATATTTGTTATAATTTCTTTAGGGCGATTCCCTTGGTTGTGACTTTAAGTAAGGCAGTAGAGTTTACAGTAGCTCTGTTTGTCCACACACTGCAGCTCAGCTGGTTTGTACTCCACTGTGGCCAGTTTATCTACAGGAGCTTTCCTCCTGCTTATTATAACAAAAACTGTAAGTTAACCATGTGCTCTCGCCCTCTCTCTCTCTCTCACTCACACACACACACACACACACACACACACACACACACACACACACACACACACACACACACACACACACACACACACACACACACAGACAAATCCTAAAACTCCATGGCTCGTGTGTGTGTGTTCCCTCACGCTTTCATTTTTTCAGTTATATAGATAATAGATAAGCACACACAGTTAGAACTGGAGCGTGTCCTGGCTTATCGTGTTCAGGGTGGTGGAGGTCACTGGAGTGCTGTGTGTGTGTACTTTGGCTCAGTTTCATACAGACATGTAGTCTGTAGATTGGTCTTGTTCCAAACAAGTCATCCTTCCAGTGAACCAGCCCACATACAGTACTCCGTAACATGTTTCTCAGTCACTGAGTTGCTCTTTTCTCTGCTTCATATCTTATCTTTGGGGCATTGTGCTTTACTTCTGTTAGCCTTGCCTTCTTTCTTAATATCTTTTATGAAATTTAGCCACTAATGGTTTAGACACGAATTTCTAACAATCTGTGATCCATGTCTCCACTGCTGTGTTTTGCCTAATCTTTACAGAGAGGAATGCCACATTGAAAACACACATTCACCCAGCCATAGCGCGGACTGCTGAGTTGTCACAATGAACTGCTAAGGTTTTTGCCACGTCTCTTATTCAGTAAGAGCTTGTATGTAGACTTGTGTTTGATTTGTGAAGGAGAAGAATGGAGTGAGAGATAAACATCAGCTGTGATCAAATACAAAGGAATGCGAAGCGGAGGAATGGGCCGAAAAGCAGGGAATGATCTAGTTTAGCTCATGGAAGATGAGGAAACCAAAAGATGCATGCGTGGGTGCAACTATTGAAAGATGTGCATTTTTCTTGTGAAAAAACTTTTTAATTGATTTACTGCCTCTGCAACAGCATGTGTGACTCAAAATTGTTTTAACGCCATTGTAGCCCAACCCTTACTTATCGAATGCTCCATTTATGGTTATGGAGAGACACGGGAAGAACAGCTGTGTGTTTTGGCCTGCTATAGGATTTAGGCAGCAGGTCAGTGTTGTTTAACAGTTTAGCCTAACAGGTTAATGCAACATGATCATAGACTTTCTTTCCTTTTTGGTTTCTATAACCTGACAGGAATTCCCCGTCTGGCTCCCATATGGCAAATTCTCAGTAATCAGTTGAAACCTGCTTGATGATCAGTGAATGCTACTGAATGGTGGTTCTAGAGGAAAGACTGTTCCCATAAGTGTGTGCGTGTATGTAACCAGGCCAGAGACGGGCCTTATCACCAGCCCTCCACTCCTGGCCAGACCTTAATTAGCACATAACTGCTTAGCGCAGATCTGGCTGAGCCCAGGGAAGTTACACGCACCCCTAATCACAATCAAGCAATAAACATGTGAATGCATATTCTGTACGAAAACCCAATGAGTGTGTGTGTGTGTCGGTTGTGGTTTATAGATTGCGTAAATGAATCTGTGTGTGAAATCTTTATGTTAGTTTTGTAAAAACTGTCTCAGTGTTCAGCTATCACGGTTTAAACTGAACTAGCTCACACTCACATTTCCAAACCCAGCATTCTGAAGTTCATAGTCCCAAAAGTGAATTCATTTCAGGGTTTTCTAAAGGTTTCTTTTTTGGTTTAACAGTTTTTTTTAAGCTATTCTTTCCCAGTAGAATCTCCTCCCACTCTCCCTTGCAGACTATTGATGCTTCATGCAATCGAAAAGGGATTACTTTTAAAAGAAAATAAGGAGTATTAAGTGTTTTTAACTGCCCCATAAAACCGAACAACGCAGTAAAATTCAGTTCTCTAGGAATTTTTCACTCAATAGATTGACCAAAAGCTTGAGCTCAATATGACACCTCAGATTCTCGTAATGTGTGTGTGTGTTGTTGTTTTTTTCAGATCCAACAGGTACAATTTGCACTAAAAATGTTCCTGAATTAATCTGAATTAGCTCTCTATTAGAGCAGGGCGATATGACCAAAAATATTTATCACGATATACATTTGAAAATTTGCGATAACGATATAACTGACGATATAATTGACACTAGACAAAATACTTTACAACCCCTCAACTTTATTAGTGCAAAAAAAACCCAAACATCAATGTATTTTCACTTAAACAAGCAGCTTTTTTAAGTGCATTAAAGTTATATAAAAAATGAACAGTGCAAATGCAAATTCCTTGCTGACAGTTTAACCAAAAGGCATTTCCAGTGGAAATTGGCCAATATATCCTCAGCATAACCATGTATAATATCCACAAAACTTAAAAAGAGGTTATACACACACACAATATGGTAATATTGTGTTGAAGCACAGTACGTATCACTCCGCGAGGCTCCTGCCTACGATAGCCGTAATACTCCGACAATCCATCAAGCGGTGCGGCTTCGTAGCTTAGCAAAGTCGTACTAAAACATTTGACAGATTTTCGAGCGCCGTGTACCACATAAAATCGTTTCGAGGTCAGTAAACACAACCAGAATTCATATATAAGGCACACGGGATTATAAGGGGCACTGTCGATTTTCAGAAAAATCAAAGGATTGATTTTAAGTGTGCCGCATTTTCCAAAAAACACGGTAATAACGACGCCCCGCTAGCATGCTCTACCAAAACTAGTGCTTTGTTGTGTATCTGACGGATGAAAGCCAAACCAGTTCCACACCACTGAAGTTGCAGCATTTTTACAAACCAGTTCTGGTTCATCCGTTTCCTTCGACAATCCACTTTTGCTCTTCTCATTCTGCGTCGCCGGCATGTGCTTATGTAAACAAAGGCACTGCGCATGCGCGTTTTACCCATATTCTATCGTGATATTTCATTTTCTTATCGTTGCGCATCATTACACCGGTATTACCGTGAACGGTACGATATACCGTATGATACACCGTATGATATACCGTATACTTGGGGCGACCGTGGCGCTGGGGGTTGGGAAGCACATCTGTAACTGTAAGATTGCCGGTTCGATCCCCGGGCTCTCTGTCCTGGTCGTTGTGTTCTTGGGCAAGACACTTTACCCTACCGCCTACTGGTGTTGGCCAGAGGGGCCGATGGCGTGATATGGCAGCCTCGCTTCTGTCAGTCTGCCCCAGGGCAGCTGTGGCTACAACTGTAGCTGCCTCCACCAGTGTGTGAATGTGAGAGTGAATAAATAATGGAATTGTAAAGCGCTTTGGGTGCCTTGAAAAGCGCTATATAAATCCAATCCATTATTATTATTATTATTATTATTATTATTATATAGCCCAGCCCTACTCTCTATTCATTCATAAAAATCCCACTAATGGTCACGTAGGCTAGCTTCAGCAGTATCGCTTGTCTACACCGCTCCTAGCACCAACCATGCCAACAAAGCATGCCATGACATCAGTCGACTCTCGTGAGAGCAAAGTCGGCTCACGTTACATTCTTTAGTTGCGTACACCATTCATCCATTTCACCGTTCATTGAAAACATGGTTAAGGTAAATGAACGCTCTCTTTTCAGCAAGTTCATGCACAGCACTGTTTATAATGGCACTTCCACAGTATACGTGAATCACCTCCCTCTGGACTGGCAGCCTGGTCTATCACTAACCTATAACTCACACAGTTAGGTTGTGAGACAATTATTACGTCTCGAATGGCAGATTTCACTCTCTGGAAAACCCAGACCACCCCTGAATGTTCCCACAGTCTCCTACAAGGCTCTGACCGCAGATAAGACACCCCCAGCCCCCCAGTACTTTGAAAGACTGTTATCTTAATGCACCCACTACTGTGTAACGAAAGCAGCTGATTTTTAAAATAAAGTTCAAAGTGTTACTGCTCTTTCTGTTTCCTCTTCCTGTTTCTGTATGCAGTTTCACACACTGGCAAAGTTTTATAGCTGTTCCTCTATTACTTACACACAAACACCCACACGTGCAGGCGACAGTCATGGTCTTTAACCCCCATCCTCCTGCCAGAAGTCAAAAATGGCCCCCCCTTTGCTTCGAATCTGTGCTAGTCGCTGGAAAGCTTTTAGTTTCGTCTCCTCTAGTGACCAGCCCTCTGCCCATCTATCCAGCCAACCAGGAGTTGCTGCTGGAAGTTTTAATGGTCTGTCTGCCTCTCGTAAATCGGCACATGAAGTCAGGAGATTTGGGGGCTGGGTGGGTCCTTTTGATCTTGGACAATGACCTCTAACTTGGTGGTTTCTGACATCCCCCTTCCTCTATATGTCTACACACCAGTCTTCAACAACATCCTACTACAGCAGAAAGAGACATTTCCTGGATGATGTGCTTTGAGCTGGCCTTTTTTCCTTTTCTTTTTTTAAAGACTGTTGATTTGTTGGGGGATGCGAACATCATGGAAGAAAAAAAAGATGCTTCATGGCCCAAACTCTGTTTTAATGAGAACAGACCACAGCTCCCCTGCGCAGCGCTGCATGTGGCTGTCGACCCCCATCAACAACCATGTGAAGATAATTGGGAACAGATCCACGCTATTAATCTAAATAGTACAGTTAGATGGAATTTGGTCCACAAAGTTCCTCCACGTATTAATGAAGACATGCACGAGGACATCCTCCTATTAGAGGTGAATTTGTCATTCATCTGTCCTAAGTTATTGAGGGAACATCGCAGATGTCCACGCAACACGAGGAAAACATGACACACTGTAAGACGCCCCCAGAACACGCGTTTTCATGTTTGGCCTCAAGTCGTTATTTTGGAAGTTCACTTGTCATGTGTCTGATCAGAGCTGCTGGAGTTTGCTCCATTGATCCAGCTTCACTTCCTCCTTCTCGAAAGCATGGCGTGTCTGTGTGTAAGTGAGAGCGTGTGTGTGAGTGCGAGCGTGTGCTCTGGTTCTTGCATGATGGAAGACGCTGAGATGGAACCACGTTGATGTGAATCTCCACTTCCCAGTTGTATCTGATCATTTATTCGACTGCGCTCGCTATCTTTGTCTCCTCCCTTCGGAATTCTTACGAATCCACTCGCAATCACACAAGGCCATTACTCTCATTTGTACCTGCAGACACAAACATGCCCTTTGGCTGGCGTATAGCTTCCCCCTCTAAGACTCTTATTTAACCCAAATCTGTCACATTCCACACTAAACAAAGGTGCAGTTACCTGGAGCTCCTTTTGATCAGGCACCACTTCAGAATAAAAATAAATAAATACAGAACTGATACCCAACCATGACAAAAACTCTTTCACTGCTACCAGTTGAGGATTAGCGCTTTGGTTTTTGCAAACATTATTCATCCTTCCTGTTAACTTCTTTGTTGACTTCACCAAGGGACACGCAATAGCTCCTCCCATCCTCTGCTTATATCCTCTGATGCCACATTTAACATCTGCCTGTATGTGACACATTAGCCACCACCTGCTTCCCAGCTTAATTGTTCACAGTATCTGCAGTCCAATTCTGGTAGCTGGTAGCTATCTTGTCATTCTAAAAATACCCTCCCCTTCTTTTTAAAGCCGTAATCCTGGCCTTTAGTCTGCTGCTTTGTACAGTTTGTTTCCACAATGTCTTTTTCAGATCATCTCTGCTTAGGCGAGCCGTGGTGCGTTAGTACAGTTCAGCACAGAGATGGTATGTGCTGATTAGTGGCCAAATGAGCTGCAGCAAAGCACCATTATACTGTAAAGTGCTGACTGCTCAAACAAACGTTACACTCGCATTTGCACTTTAATCATATTCTTTCTTTGTGGTCCTGCGCTGTTTCGCAGCTGCAGTTCCCCTGACACCAGCATCCACAACTAAAGCTGTGCCCCAGCATCATAATGTAAGCTCATTCTGAGGGAATTATGCCCACATTTTCTCGTGACTGTATGACAAGCATGTGCAAGCATGCATCTGTATGTGGAAATCCAATTGAGTAAAAACCAAAACATACTGTGTCAGTTGTTTTTGTTGAGTATATCCAGTAATGTATGGATGGATGGATAGATGGCTGCTTTATTTATTACACAAAATTGGGAAAATGTTTGGAAATTTCTGGTGACAGTTCTAAACTGCAGTCGTCAGCTGATAAAGAATGTATATTGAATAGCTTATTGTCTACTTCTATAGAAGCAAGAAACTTGTATTGGATAAGTAGGTTTACTGGTCGTATTATGTGTGCACTGGAAAAGAGACATAAGTAAAATACTAAAAAAGGGCACCGAAAGATTGAAGGTTGGCAAAGTGAAGCTATTGCTCGCTGATGTCTTTCATTGCGAGAAATGTATGATGTCGGTTTGTGGTTGGGGTTGGGAAAAGCTCAAGGATGGGATCGGTAAAATCGTACCTAGATGAAACGCAAAAGTGTTTCTCTTATTTAGCGTTTGTTCTGCATCAGAGCCTGCCTGTTCCTTTTTACTCTCCTCTACTTCAGCCAAGCCCACATGAATGCCAGTCCTTCCAAAAAGAAGTGCGAGATAAGTGGGTACCTTTAATCTGACATGTGAAGGAGAACCTTATATTTATTCATGGTGGAGCACAACTGCTTCAAATTTACATTTAGTTCCAATTTCTGTGTGATCCGTGGAAGGGTAAGGAGCGCGCACGCACACACACACACACACACACACACACACACACACACACACACACACACACACACACACACACACACACACACACACACAAACGTTGTGATATGTACACACCCAATCCCTGGTTGTGTCCCTGACCTCTGAGGTTTGGCTGAATAGCAGACCATGGTGGAGCTCTGAGTGCCGGCAGACCAGATGTGGCTGTCTAACCTCACAGACCTAACAAGCGGCTGCTTGGCCAGTAGCCGTACAACCGCTCAGCTGCTTAGCATTCTGCCTAGAAAGCCACCGGTCACGGTAGCAAGCCACCAGTAGGGTGCTGGCTTTAAAGAGATGAGGTTTTCCCTAATGGCAGGGAGCTGTGCACACCATCTTAAAGCTTCACGTTAACTAGGTTTATTAAAGCCATATCCTTATGTCTTTGTTGGTTTGTGTGCTGCCTGTTAGGATTTAATGTGGATTTGGGTCAGTGGTAGAATCAGACAGTTTTGGATTCATGCTGTTGTTGCTCATTGCTAACAGCACCGAATTAAGTACTCATTAATGTGAAGAAATTGTGACTTTTTCCTGCAGAGATGCATAAAGAATCACCAGTGCCGATTCACTGCAAACTAGCATAACGAATTTGATCCCTCTGCAGAGTTTTTCATTGTTTTTCTTTTTTATCTAGCGTAAAACTGTAACGGTAAGCTCATGGCACTCTAGACCACCCGCGCCCCCACCCCCCAGCCCCCTGATTACTCATGCGCCACCACAAATGGAAAGTTTTAAATATAAAAGAATGCATAAATGCAACGTTTTTGTTTTTTCTGGGGGGGTTTGGGCTGCTGGTTGTGTCCTCCACTTCCAGTCTAACCATCACGTGATGGCAGGTTTCAGTTTTAACAGGCTAAAAGCACAGTCCAACCATCTCTGCAAAGAATTCAATTCATTGTCCTTCTCCTGTGTCGTAGGTTTCAGTCAGCTCACTGTCAAGTTGTCCAGAAATCCTCAAGTTGATGATCAGAGCTTTCAGGGTGACACAGGAACACTAAAGTTTGCCCAGCATGCCCCAACGTGAGGGTGATAAATTTCACCCTTCTGCTCTAAAATACTCATTTACAGCAGTGAAGAAAGCCCAGTGGTAAAACAGCTACGCTGACATTGTAGCATTGTTTCTCTTTAGCAGACCGATTTAAATTATTTCAGCTGAAAGTCTGTACTTTTCTCCGCACCCCTCAATCACTTTTTGTCAGCTCCCTTCAGGAAAAAACAAAAAACTTTTCTTACAATGCTGAAGTCGCAAAAGACAAAACCATGAACAACAGGAATAAAATCCCATCAACAGATTACAGGCTTGAGCGTGGCTTGATTTCCAGAAATATGTAATACATTGCACATGGGCACCAAATGTGTCCCAGATGTGATGGGGTTCATGTGTTGTTCACGCTGTTCTGTCTGCACCCCGAGATCTGTGCTGTGTCATCAGAAAACTCTGCTCTCGCTCATATCGGCTTCCCACCACGGGAGACATTTTCACGAGCTATTGTTTATGACTACACATGTGTCTATTCATTTTCCAATTAAGATCCGGGGAGGCTTGTGATTATTCTCAATAAATCCAGCTGACTTATCCCATGTATTGATCGAATATTGTTTGAGAAAGCGACTGTCTGGCTCCCCGCTGTGTCCGTTCAAACTCTCACCTTCTTGATTTTTTTATTCGTAATCAATAAAGTTCACAATAGTTAAACGGCACGCTGATCTCTCAGTAAGATCAGGGGATCAGATGGACAAGCAGCTAAATGCAAAACAGCTCATGAGCTTTTCTCAATGTTTCTGTGTCAAGAGGTTGACCCTCGAGGCTGGAAACCTACCTTCTGCCATCTCGAGCCCACACAAAGCCAAGTAAATTTATATTTACATCTCCAAGACTAGAAAGGCGTTATTAGTACCTGCAAACAGAGCTAAAATTGAATGTGTAGCTTTAGTAATGTGACTTTTTCTCATTAAATCAGGATAACTCAAATAACAACACTTTGATTTCATAAAAAAAGAATTAAAAAAAGAGAAACTCTTACATTTTTAAAAAAGCATCTGAATATGAAGAAGCGGCAGCTGCTAAACACTAAATCAGCTTAGAAAGACTTGACAGTAAATGAATATAAACACCGCAGACAGCTTATAGTAAGCTGTTTCAGTTACAGACGCTAATATTCAGTAAAGCAGACACGATATACACAACATTCATACCACACCAAATGTATTGGAGCTTCCTGATATGTTTCTTTTTCCACTCTGTGAAGATGATATATTTTATCCAGTGGGTATTAAGAGTAGATGCTGAGCAAATAAAAGGGTGGCAATGTGAAGATTTTGTCAGTGAAACCACATCTTGCAAAAGGTGAATGCCTCCCCTTGATTCTCCTCCCAAAGGTTTATAGCTTCACATCTCTCTACACATAACATTAATTTTAAATTAGTTATGTGAAATTAAGTATTTCAAAAATCCAAATGTAAAAATAAAAAAACGTTATGATCCTTTTGCGTTTGTGTGGCTGACTTGCTTGTCTGGCAAGTCTTATGCATTTTGTGCCTTACCTGCTTTTGATGGTTTAATATGGACACAGGTATTTGCTGAAGCAAGCAGAAACACCTGATATACGGACATGTTGTTTTTTGTTTTAAAACCATGTAAAAAAAAAAATGTAGCCAGCTTACGGTAAATGCAGACTGAAGCCAGCAGAATTTTGGTAGAGCAAAATATGCCTGCATGTTGTGGTGCTCAGATTTAATTGGGGTCTGCAAGGTAATCTTCTGTAAACACAGCAAACAGAATACATTAGTCTTGCCACAAAATGATGGTAATTTAAATGTAGGTGGGGACAGATAGACATGTGCAACTAAATGGGACTGCAGGAGGTTCTGCCCAATTATTGGTGTTGCTGCAATAGCTTGTATCATGACCAGTGGTCATGATACCTAAACAGTTCTCCCTGACACTCTGTTCTAATGCTTGCATACAGTCAGGGTTATAGGTTAATTCCAGAGTATTCGTAAATGTATTGGCATGAGGTTTGGCTGCAGATGGATGGGCTTGGTGTTACCATGTGCTCCTCCTCCCCGCTGTGTGCCTTCTCCTCCTCATTGTGTTTCCCTCTCAAGCTTTGTCTCACAAGCCTCCTGCCTTTCCCTTTTATGTTTCCCCCTCTCGCTCGGTCTATCACCCATTGATGTTGGTTTTATGATCTCTTTTTATGATCCCTCTCTCTCCCTCTGTGTCTCTCTCACTCTGAGAGCCTCTTGGTGTGTTGCTGGGATGGAAGAGCAGACTGAATGTGATTCATTCTGACGCCAGAATCAGTCTTGTGGCTGGCACAGTCTTGGCATGCAGATACACACACATCGTGACACATGCGCTTGCACACACACACACATATATATATACACAGCAGCCTTTCTTGTCCGGAGTTTATTCTACTGGCTGGTATGCTGCCCCAGATACCAGACAGAAGTCAGAACAGGCACCGAACACACTTGAGCTGCAGCGCTGTGATGTGATTAGACATGGCGGATATCGACTGTGCCTTTTTACAGATTAGTATGTCACTCTCTGTTACACTACCAGTGACTGAGGGCTTTGCTTGATTTTTGTGGAAAGCGGTAGCTTGTAAAGACTGATACAATTGTTTGCATGGTTGTGAGTATGGGAGTGTAAAGAAATGTCGCACATGTGTTTTTTGGCACACACACACACACAGTGTGTGACTGTGTCTTTGTGTGTTTCTCTCCAGTCAAAGGTATTTATGTGCAACCATTGCCAGCAACACATGTTGAGCCCATCAACAGACTCAAAAAAAAAACCCCAAAGGATAATATGCAGTGATAACCTGTTCATTGTGTCATGAAGAAGATTTGATATTTTTAACTTTGAGGAAGTGATTTAAGAGCCACTCTACTGGTCATTCCTAAGCCTGTATGAAAACTAGCAGATGTAATGCTGATGAGCACTGATTTGTCATTCCTTTAACTCAAACCAGCCTTTGGCTGTTTTTCTTCCTGTCCTCTCGTGCTGTCTTTCTGTTTAGAGGTTCTTCACACACGCACGCACACGCACGCACACACACGCACACACACGCACAGAGGGAGCTTTATTGTCATTTCGGTATGTTCATGGTTGCCGCTTAGAGCCAAACACACAAATAATACTGAAAGCAACAGAATGCCTCATTAAGGACAACAAATTACACATGGCCAGCTCTCTTTTCTCTTTGTTTGTGTTCTTATTTCACACATATATAACTGCCTATCTTTAGTGAGTCCTTGTCTTCATGTCTGAATACTTAAAGGCTTATATAGTCCTCTTCCTCCTCTCATTCAGTCAGCAGTTTTTAAACACTGACTTCATTGATTCTCAGCTCTTCTTATCCTTTGCTCCCGCCTGGGACAGTTCTAACTTATCACACACTAACATTACTGTTTCCTTGTGTGCGTGCGTGCGTGTGCGTGCTTGTGTGCGTGTCTGAAATCACCTTAGTCTGAATGGAAATCGCTATACATGCATACAATTGCTCATGTGTGAATGTCTGTGTTTGTGTGCGATTATGTGAACATGCCCGAACCAAGCTGTGATGTCAGATGCAGGTCAGCAGAAGGACATTATTATTAATATTATTGTGTCTGGAGCTCCACAGTGGGTGTAAGAGGTCTGTTTTCGGCTTCCCTGTGGCTGATCACTGCTGCCCCAGTCGGGCTACACAGAGGCCCGTCTGTGGCCTGCAGGACCAGGAGCCCGCGGGGTGAATAAAAACACTGTGAAACGCGTGTTAAGAAAGGTGTGAAAGAAATCCGAGGGCGAGACGCTGCGTTTTGTGTGAAACCGCTCCCTCCTCTTTGCCACTGCCGCGCACATGCTCCCTCTCTCACACACTTAAACACACACACAGACATACGCTTGCACTTTTCTTTTCACACACACCTCGCATGGAGGTTCACCGTTTAAATAAACAGCGGCTCAAGCAGCGGGGCCAGGTCTGGCGTAAACGGCAGCAGACCGGGATGATTTTTCTCTTGGGGTAATGCTCTCTTTCACATATTCTTAATGATGCTTTAAAAGGGTAACGAAGGGGAGCAGCTGTAAGAGGGGAGTGAACTAGGTGAAGAGAAAGCTACAAGTGGGCAGAGACTCCAACATGACTACCTTTTTATGAGTAAAAATAATTACTCAGACCCTGCATTCAGAAGACGCCTGCAGTACATTTTAAAATGTAGTAGAAGGTCTGCATTTACTCAGAGACGCGCTCAATTGGAAGGTTTGACCTCCGCTTGATAAAAGTTCTTTAATGGGATTTGTCTGTCTGTGTGCATGTGTGCTGTTTGCTGTGACTCATCCCTCCTGAGCCTTCTCCTGCAGCTTTGTCTGTCCTTGCGTGTATGTGTTTGTTGCCTACAATCTCAGCTCTCAGCAGCAATCGGTCAATAACACTTCAAACTCACCGTTTTCATCGACCCCCGTGATGAAACACACAGCAAGTCTGTCACGTCCTGGAAATGGCAATTTCTCCTCCAATCCATAACGTCCACAGGCCTTTGGGACCATGTGGGGATAGGGCTGCGGCGGCTGTATTGACTGAGTGGCGTGTTGTGTATGTGATTGAAATCTACTGTTCATCCATTCCCGTAAGGTAAACATGGTAACGGGATGAACTGAAGGAGATTAAATGGCTCAAATATGACTTTGGTCACTCACTACAGGCTTTCAGTGTCTGATCTTCTTTTTGATTCAGATGTTTATTATTTAATATACCAAACAAGCTTATACAGACATAATCTAATCTCCTAGTCTTGTCATTTTGTCATTTTGTCCAATAGATTTTGAATAAGTTTCTAAAAAAAAAACTTTTTTCAATAAGTTGCTTATAGTTGACAAGGTCCTATATCACTGTTCTCAGTCTGACGGCGAAGCTGGAAATAACAGACAAATTAGAAATGGATTTGAAAAATTTTCAGTGACTTTTGAACAACATGCTCTGCCTCTAGTTCCATATTTTCCCCGATACCTTTTAAAGCCCCATAAATATAGTTTTTCCAACCGTTTTACTGATTCATCTAACAGCCTCTAAATGTATTGTTTGGGTATGTCTGCGTTTCATAGGTCCGTGTGTGTGTATGTATGTGAAACAAAGTCGTCCTTCAAGCTTCAGTTGCCAATTAAATACTTTGCGTGGAAAGACTAAAGAGCCTTGAACAATGCCGAACAGTGCTACTCCTCCCACCACAATTATGTTGCATCTTAAAGTCAGAGACAGTATAAATGCAGCAAACCCAACCTCAAGGTGTATTCCCACATGACTATCATGACCCATGCTGAAGCATTTTTGTTACCGTTAATTATTTTTACCACAAACTGTACACAGAAACAGAGTCTGGTTTCCTGATGGGAACACGCAGACACAGTTCGTAATAGAGTTAAAAGAATACTCTTCTTTCCAGTCACATGAGTTGTGTGGAAAACAAGTTGCAAACTAAACTCGTGGCACAGTTTTGCATAAGCTCAGCGTCCGGTTTTGTGTACATTTTCCAAGTGTACTTCAGAATGGATTTAATGCCCTCGGGCTGAGCTCCGTTTGATAGACTTATCCTGTCTGTCACTACTCTACCCACAAGTCCTCCGAAGCTAAATATTTGAGCTTTTCATAACTGAGTGTTGGATTTATTTAACTAAAAGTCTGAGCTTAAACCATGACAGAAGGGTTCTGGAGAAAGTGCATAGAATATGTCTGAATCACAAAGGCATTTTACAGTCTCCTCATTCTCTACCTCCTTGTTCATGATTGTGACCTCATACTTAACACATTTCTATTAATTTTAGTTAGGTTTATTTATTTATTTATTTTAATCACATGTCTCTAGAGATTTGCAGCTTTGTTGTGTGGAGTCTGTGGGCTGATCGGTACTGACACCTATGCTTCTCATGAACATGATGACACGGTGGAGACTGAATGAGAGTGCTGAGTCAGAGAAACTGCTGCGGGGTTGTGGATGTGGGCCTACTGGAGGTGGGTGGTTCATTCATGGAGTCGCAGGTTCATCATCTGTGGAGTTGTGGCTTTATGTGCTGCTGAGAGAGGAATGAGAGCTTTATGCATTATTTTGCAACATTGTGGTATTCAATGCAGACAGGAAGACTGAGCAGACATGCCCTCTCACAAATCCTTCTATATTTCCCGTCATATCAGAATGTATTTATATTGCCTCTCCTTACCCATTTGTCATATCCCACTGCATCCACTACAGTATTTTTTTTTACTGCCTACTACTCTTTCCCCCACTGCGTTTTTTCATACCACAGCGTGACCTAATTATGTTTTGAATCAAACTCCACATGTGGATTATGAGTGAGAAATGCTCAATGACAAACTGTCATCGCTGGGCACAGCTAGCTGGAAACTGAGCCACATCGTCCTGGAGAGGGTTGGCTTGAGTGGAGATTGATGGCCTGATGGATAGATCAGGTGGATAGAGGTGGAGGGTTTAGTGGTTATTTTCTCTTTTTTCTTCTGTGCTGAAGTGCCTTTGAGTAAGTGGGGCAGGAATAGCAAAAATAGTTTCCAGTCCCCTTGAAAAGTAACTCTCTAAGGTCATCTCCTTGCCCTGGGCCTTTATGCGTGAAGCTGAGTGTCCATATTCAGTCTTTTCCCTCCCTCCTGTCTTTTTTCTTTCTTTCAGTCTCTCTCCGTTTTCCTTCTGCGGCTTAATGGCTTACACAGGCCTCTGTATCAGCAAGGCTTCTGCAGCAGGAGTAGAGTTTGTGTGCTAACGAACCCTTGAGCTAATTAGAATTTCAGCCAAGCTGGCTGCTCTCCTCATTTCCTAGCCATTTCCCTCCCTTCGGACAAATACAATTTCACCCCTCAACTCGTGCAGAATTAATCCAGTTAATGTTCAACACGGGATGAATAATGGCCACTTATCTGCTGGGAACAAGGGTACAGAGGAGCTGCTGGGCCCAGTGCTGTGTGTCACTAAATCTGCTTTCTAGGCAGAGTAGTTGGGCCAAAGTACTGATAGCCCCT
Organism: Perissodus microlepis; assembly: GCF_051167445.1. Taxonomy (NCBI): domain Eukaryota; kingdom Metazoa; phylum Chordata; class Actinopteri; order Cichliformes; family Cichlidae; genus Perissodus; species Perissodus microlepis. The sequence goes on from NC_140465.1 coordinate 10,989,191, forward strand.
GGAAAAAGGGAGGTCGATGTGCTCTAACTGAATATCAGCCCACTGAACCTTTTATACTCACTGGCCTCTCTTTCCTCTTCTTTTCTAACAGAGTCCAAGTGTTCCCATGAATCATTACACCCCTAATGTAGCGTGGGGGGATGTAAGCAAACAAAAATAAAGATTGAAAGCAGTCCTCAGCTTACCAGGATTATCTGGATTGCTTGACAACAATTTCCACATCGTCTCCAAAGTGCCATGCACTCGCCAGGGATGCTTCATTTGTTAATATGTAACCAAGTGCAAGAATTAAAAATTAACTCCACTCTGCTCCTGGTTTTCTTTTAGACTGGGTTACACTTGAAAGTCACCAGTTCAAGGAGAGTGTCACCACACCACATCTAAAGTGTTTATAGCTGATCCGAACAGTTACACAGGGAGGCGGAGTTAAAATCCTGCTGTTGCAAAGTGTGATATTTGACAGTCTGCAGTAAAAAGGAGACTTTACAATTGCGTAATATGAATCTTGATATAAATGTCCACTGAAGCGTCCACTCCTGTGGAGGAGAGGAGCTATTCTGTTTGATAAAGAAGTCTATGGCGACACAAGCTTTGGCTTCCTGGATCTGTGGCCTCAGTAAATGCTTTTCTAGTCCGTTCATTGTCTCAGTCACTCATTTCAGTTCCTATTAAATAGGACATAATGTTTAGGGTGGGCCTACCTTATGATTGGTAAGTCCAGACCATGTGACCACGTTGTGTCTCAGGGTTCGCAGCAGAGCGTGGCTAACCAGTGGGTGACAGCTCAGTGTCTTTGTCCATCTTTTATATACAGTGTATAGATAACAGCAGTGTTCCTTAAATTAACCAGTTTGTCGTGTGACTGCCAGCCTTTTCATCATCTCATTGAAACTGTTTTTTCAAACTACCTGACTGGAGATCTAGCAGCACCAAACTTTTGGTGTTATAAAGCTGCTTCTAATATTGAGCTAACTGTAGCAGACAAGAGTTTTATTGACCCCCCCTCTTGGGAAATTTATTTGTCAACAATAGAATAAATATAGCGACAGAACAAGTAAGAAAGATAATTTAAAATATTTTTTTTTTAAACTGTAGCAATAGAGATTATTATAAACAGATTATTTTCAGAAAGAAATGTAATATATATACTTTATAAACTTTAAAATAACTTTAGCTTTATTCAGGTTATGACCTGGTCTTAATGAGAGGGGAAACACATTTAGTAATTCAGACTGGGTTAATGCTGCGTGCTTGTGTTTATGCATTTGTTATAAAAATACAGACCGTAAAGAAGTAAAGTTAAAAAAAAAAAATTACAGAGTACATGTGATTGACAGTATAATAGTGCAGTTCACTTTTGTGTTACATGTGCACTTGACATATTTTGTAGTCTAGACAGTATGGAACTGCACAATGGCGTCCACGCAGGGAACCAAGGGCACCCCTGCGAATTAAGGCGGTTAACGAAATTACTTCACGTGGACCCTTGTGACCACTCACAGACCGTGAATGGGCTTTTACATTAGTTGGCGACTTACTTAAGAAACCTTCTGCAGCGGTGGGAAGTGAGGCTATATGGGAAGTTGGTTCTCTACCTCCCTCCCAGCATGTCAGAGCTATCAGCTGTTGGGTTGAGTCCCAGCTGCCTCGTGTGTTGACTCTACAGTGATAGCCATCAGCATTTGCCACATGAAAGGAGAGGAGACTAGTGTTCCTAAAAAAGCAGATGAGAAGTAAAGATGCAGAGGCCATGTTGGGATCTTGGCTATGTTTCAAATCTAGATAAAGACACTGATTTATCAGGAATGCCTTTTGACCATATCAGACATTATGTAAATCAGTTCCTTCCTTCTGGTAAGTCCTGACTAATGTTCTTGTAGGATAAGATCCTTTGAGCCAGTAAAACTTTCTTACAAATTTCAGATATGCACCCAGCCCAGGGGTTAATGTATTTACAGTTTTGCTCATCCTGTGCTTTGATAAAGACAAAAAAACACAATATGCATACTTAGGAAGGAAGGGAGTAAACCCGTTTGGCTCACTGTCTAAAATTACCAAGCAAAGGCTCTCTGTGCATGCCAACAGCCTATGCAGGCAATGCTATCTGTGGTATGTCCCTTGAGCTGGCCCCTACACTTTTATTCAGTCCTCTTGTGGCATTTGAAACAGCTCACTGCAGGTCTGGGAGCAGTTTATTAGGAAAAAGGGAATGACTGATCGAGGAAAGCGGCTGGGCCCGAGCCAGCTGACCCGTAACCTGATTGTTACGAGTACAGGACACAGTCGTTTAGGGCTTATAAAATCTTATGGAGTGCTTGTGAGTACAGCCTGAGCTGTTACTAGTATTCTTAGATTTCTAAAGGAGTTATACACACAATGTTGCAAGACTCATCCTCCACATCTGAAAGGATCAGCAACAATGTCTACGCAGACTTTTATAAACCTTTTTTTTTCACCTCATCTCTCATTTACCATGTTTGTGTGTGTAAGAGAGAGGGTGAGTGCCATCGTGGCAAATGTTCTTGTGCAGATGCCTACTGTAACAGAAAGTATAACACAAGATGTTTTGAGAACTTTTGCAAATGTTTGTCATAGCCTGTATATAAAAGATGAATGTAGGCATCATGACATCACCCACTCGTTTTGAACTCTGACAAGACTGGTTGAGTGCTAACTGTAGATAACTTGGTTAGCAAGCTGCATTTTTTTGTGTGGGTTCAAAACACAACACGATACCTGCTTGGATTACTCATGCCTAATTAGAGAGCTATTGGCTACAGCAGGAGACATATTAGCGGAGAACTTTAGCATGTGTGTGCGTACTGACTGGGGTCACTGTCTCAGTCCACAGCACTATGAACACACAGACACACACCGTCAAACAATTGTCCACTGTATTTTGGTGAGTTAGATCTTCTTCTTTTTTTAAGTAAAGGGAACAAAATGGTTCACGTGTGACATGAAACTGTTAAAGATCTCTAAATTCATTTTTCATACAGTGGATTTTCATTGCTCTCTAAGTCTTTTGTCCTTTTGTTTCAGCTAACGTCTGTTTCTCATGTTAAAGAGAGCTTATCTGCCTCTCTCTCTCTGGATGAGCGCTCATGTCCTTGCATGACCAAGTCAGCGTCCTGCTGCTGTTCTCTTTCCTGCCTCCCTTTCTGTCTCTCTTTTTGCCCCCAGCAACTGAGTCAGGCAAGTGGTTTGATTCACATGCAAATCCTGCCAGACCACCAGTCATTCATGCTGCTAATTACACTAGTGTAGGGATGCTGACTTACTGACATCACACTGGCATATTAGCATGCAGGACAGAGGAGAAAAGTGTGTGTGTGTGTGTGTGTGTGTGTGTGTGTGTGTGTGTGTGCACTTGTTTGACCAACCAGAGAGGGGCCACAATAACACAGGAAGTGAACAAATCTGCCTTCAAATAGAAAGTTGACATTGTGCTGTAATTTGAAACAAAATGTGAAAATAAAATGCTAAAAGTAACGGCGTTTACAGGAAGAACAAATATATTTGCTACTCAATATCTGAACAAAATAGTAATTTTGTATACTCATTACTCATTCATCACGGTATGAATTGACAAAGAGGGAAAAAAAACTAAAGTAGATGCCCCCATGCTATCAGTGGGTTTCATAATTACATGCAAACTTTTATTTTTATTTATGTTATTATAAATAAGAACTTAAGGTCCATTGGCCTTCTTTTCACAGAATCATTTGCACTGCAACGGACTTTAATTTGATGTCAAAAAGAGAAGAAACAGCGTTTCAGTAAATAAAACTGAATATGCGTAAATAAATGCTATAAACACAAACGAGGAAGAAAATAATAGATCGACCAGTGAACCAAACTTTTGACGCCATGCTTCTATTTTGAAAGGGTAAACCGGAATCGAGCTATTAATCTAAGCGCACTTGACAAACGGGGGGAGGATTAAAGCGCTGCTGCTGTGTGGCTCTGTCAGCAGAAAGCAGAGCTCTTGGAGCGCTCTGGGCTTTTACGCACCGAAAGTCCGCGCCGATCTTCTCTGAGACTCGGCAGCAGTGTTTAACGTTACTGCCAAAGGAGAGCTCTGTTATTCTCGTTGAGCGACAAAATCTTTTTTTTTCTTCCTCTGGTGGAATTTGCGCACTTACTGGACATACTGAAAAGAGGAGTCCGCTTTTACGCACTTCATACTGGCTCTTCGTTGGGGCTTTTCCTCGTTTGCAGAGCCCCCCCCCCCCTCCCCCCAGAGTGTATTTGCGAAGAGGAGAGGGTTGACAAAAGGCTTTTAAACGGCCGGGATAAATGTAGCAGAGGGGTGCGGATCACGCAGCGGGCGAGAGTGGCGTGTTTTCGTGGCGAAGCAGTTGGAGTTGTGTGACAAATTCTGCAATGAGGAACGCGTATTTTAAAACCCGCAACACCAAAGCCTCCGAGGTCACGGTAATGGCTTCTCTCGGTTGCAGTTTGTAAGAAGGTAAGGGGCACATTATTGATAGTGTTTGTGTTATTGTTTGGTAGCTCTTGTGTAAAAGCGCAAACGGAGACGGGGACTTTAAAGGCTCGATTGATTGGGGAATGCGCCACCAGTCTGTTCGTGAACTTTTAGTCCTGTCTGGCTTAATCCTGATTTGAATTTATGCGTAAAATAATCGCAGGACTGTTAACGCACACTGCCTTTTTTTCTTTGTTTGTATAAACAAGTTGAACCCTCTACAAGATTTTTATAGGGTGTTGCACTCTTCTGTTTCACAAGTGTGTGTTTTTTCGATTGTAAATAACACTTGAATGCAGATTGCTGAACTTTCTCTCTGTGGACGTGTTCTCCCTGGTTTATATCCCCCACCCCACCTCCTGTAGCGCACTGGTCCGACCAGTAATGTGTGCTGTGGACCGTGTAGCTGTGTGACATATGGATTGTATTTTGAACTGACACAACAGACAATAGTCTGCCCGAGTAAAGGTCTGCAAATTAGTATTTTCTTCTCGACAGTTTGCATTAGAGAAGGATCTGTGTTTTTCTTTGTCTGATTATTTATGTCGTTTTTTCTCCTGAAGTTTGCTGCTGACTGTACGTCTTTGTGGCTTTGCATTACACAACTCAATGCAGATTAATTGATCTGTTAAGATAGTTTACTTATTACTTACTTTTAGCAGTGAAAAGCGCCGCTGGATTAGCACATGAATGGGCGACAATGAATAATGTGGAATAATGTGTGGCAGCTGGCTGCAGGATCGCTGTGCACCTCTGGTCCGAGAGCAGACTGACAGGAACCTAAACGCCTGTCCAACATCATTTCTGACATACGCAACTGTCTTTTGGGGGTGTGGTGATTCGGATGCTCATTGGTTCCTGCCTTTTCCTCACTGGCGCTTTGAAAGAAAAGTCAACGTGATATAACAGCAATATTGTACTTTCTCTGAGAGTGTATCAAGGCCATTTAATGTGTGTTGGGAACTGAAAGAGAATGACTAACGACCTGTCACCAGAGTGCTTCCAAAACAACATCTGTATTGATGCAAGTTTGACCCTTCCATGACCTCCCATCCCATCGAAAGTATTGTCAATTTATGGAATAAGTCAACTCACAGTGACTGAGTAATGTGAGCCTATCTCATATATAGTAAAAAAGTGTCCCAGTGTGATCTTATGCAAAGACAGTCTCCTTTTATCCTTCCGTTTCATATTGGACCGATTCAGGTCCAATATGATGGCCTACATTTCCCATAATACAATACAATATCCAAGATCCCTCGAGTTATGTTTTCAAACTTTGGCCATTATAGACTTTGACAGCTGGTTTTGCAGGTGCTCTTGCTGCTTGTGACGATTAAAAGTGACCTTGCTGTGTTAACTTGTCAATCATCTACTAAAAAATCAGCTCACACTGTCAAAATTCAGTGCCAACAAAATAGTTTTTTTGGGGTTTTTTTTGTTGAACATGCTGTAAAATAATGTTGCCCATTAGTGTAGACCAGGGCCTAGTTCAAAAGAGCAGGCTAATCTATAAGTGGCCATGACAGGTGGGTGCGGGCCTAATCTTGGCCATCAGCAGCACGTTGCAGCAGGTTCTTGCTAATTGGCCACACATGGAAAATGCCTTTATCAAGCCTGGGTTATGCCAGAGACACCTCAGTCGTGTTTGCCTGTGATTAACTCTTAATAGCTCTGAAGTCGAAAATGTAGACCATAGGTAGGACTTTGTTTGCTTGTATAGCTATAATTTGTGAAAGCAGGGCTGTTTCTCAAAGCGCCTTTAAAATTTATCTTCAAATATTACTGCCGGAAAGCTTGTATTTGCTAAACAAGAGGCCGTTAAAGACAAAAAACTCTATCTTCTTCCGCTTCTTGTTCCAAAGAAAACAAAAGCAGAAGAAGAGGGGGGGCAAAAAAAACCACTTGGAGTGTCCTTGCGCCCAGCTGTCCTGTCCTCTCCGCTCTCCCTTCTTGTCATGCAACCTCTGCTTTTTGTGTAGAGCTTGCATTTAAAGATGAGATTTTAATCTGACCTTCTGATACCATGGAAAAGCTGCAGTGGTTTCGGGAGAAAATGACGACTTCTGCTCAAAAGACGCACTTCTGTGAATTGCTCTTTATCAGATGGGGGTTTTTTAGTACCTACCTTACCTTCCTAAAACTTAATCATCTTTAAATCAGCACTAGAGCCTAACCCCACATTTCAGGCTTCTACAATCAATAAAATAAATAAATTCATTGAGCCCACTTTTGTTTTGTCTTCAGATATTCAACTTAATCTTACAGCCTGTTTCATTAAACTGTGAGATTGTGCTTGCTAAAGAGCTTGCTGCACTGATTGACAACAGTTAAAACAACTGTACGCAATTGTAGAGCAGCCCAGTAGACCCTAGTTACGTATTAAAATTACCCGTTACCTGGGATACGGTGCTCATCTTGCAGCGGTGAATGATGATTATAATTAACTTGAAATATGAACCATTGTCCACTGACATCATTGCGAACCACAAACATACCCCAACCACCCCATGGGCTTGATAAAACCCTCACTCTGACTGACCAATGATATATCAGCTCTCCCAGGGGACAAAAAAAAGAAGCCCAGTCACATTTGAAAAAAATAACAAGCTCTTTACTTCCTTCCCTATATCTCAGTCATTTATGAGGCGTCAGTGATGCACTTGACTTGTTTTACCAGAGTTTCTAAATCTGATCTAATTGAAATCATGTAGCTTACACGGGGAAGCTCGGGGATTAAGTTTCAGTTGAGGGGAAATCCCAGGCATGTCCATGAAGAATGTAAATCATGGGGAAAGCAGGGGAAATGGACCCTCGAGGTCTACAGACTCTCTGCTTTTTCTGATTTGAGAAAATCAGGACATGTTTGGGGTGAATCACTGGAGGAAGGTCTCTGACCCACATCTGTACACATGTGGGTCACCTCCTTCTGAGTGGACACATGAAAGGTGTGGTGTGAAGAGGCTTTCTTTCAGGTTTCATCCTTCTTAGCCCAAGGACAAAATACCTGCCTTTAAGTGTTCATATGTGCTTTCTCTCGTGTGGTGGATCCACCTTGCGCTTTAAATGACCATTTTCATTGTGATTGTGTATGTTCTCTTAGATTCATGAGATTCTGTTCCCATCCAGCAAATCATCTTTAAATCAGTAATAACTGTGAAAGTGCTGGTCTGTAATGAGGCAAGCTGCTTTGCCTCCGGCTATGGCATCATCCTCTTGGGACTGGGATTTGCTAAGCACCCTTCTCCCAGTCTGCCTGCTTGACAGCTCATTGATGACTTCATCTACATCTGTTTTGTTTATCATGGTCATCAATATTCATGACAGGGATATTTGCCCACTTCAGGCATTTTCTTAATATTTATGTAGCGAGTGTGTGAAGTCTGTGGCTGCCCTTGCACAATGACAACAGAAGTTTAGAGGTCCTTCTTTAGCTGGAGCTCAAAGCATTAGCTTTTTAGGCTTCTGCCTGTCGCTAAATAATCTCTCATCCATCTTCAGCTATGTATATATACATATATTACAGGCATGTGGCTAGTTGTGGCATGCAAGTAAGATGCTTTGCTCGAACTAAATAAAGTGAGCTCCATGTGTTTCATTGTCTGTCTCATCACTCAAATCAATCACTGCTAAGTCAAATTGGATTTTGAGCTTTGTTAACTAAGGCTAAACCCTTGGACAAGAAGTGCTTTTTTCAGGGAGAGACACGATGAAGCATTATGGCCGTTTGGCTCAGAGCACTTTACGTTAACAGGCAGTTGACACAAACGCTGGGACAGTGCCAACTGTTATTGTGACTGAGTCTTAGCTTCGCAGCCCCGCACCCATCACCCATCGGTGAGCTCAACAGACTCAAGAGTCCACAGCTACAGTACAGAGCGAAGTTAAGAAAGGCTTACAGACATATCCAGTGGCAGTGTTTGAAAATAGGATTGACTCGGCACATGTACCTAGATTGAAATTCCAATCAGACCTAATTGCTCAGTAGTCATTATAGTGGGAACAGGTTCAACAAGTACCGTAAGGTTTAAAAATTAAGTCTGCAAGAAATATCGAGCAGTTACACGCTGAATATATCGCACTGCAAGAACTGATTCACAAGAAGCCAGATATTGCAGACTACTTTGCATTCATTTGTTCGGACAGACTGACACCTTGGATGGCTGAGGATGTGTTACAGTGTCCTGACTGTCCCTAAGCTCCTCCATAGGGCTGTCTCTCAGACAAGCCAGCATCCCTCTGAGAAGGTAATGGGATTGTCTCACCGGTTTGGCCGCCTGAGCGGCAGCAAGGGTTACTGGGATGTGACCTCGTTGCCCACCCAGTTTCTATTTGCAGGGTTTAGAGCTGTCAAGGACACGGCGATCTGTATGGTTGCACTGTCTCTATGCTTTGCATCAGAATGCAGACCTGGCAGTGTTGGGCTACATTTTCATTTTGGCCCATGCACTCAAGTATTGAACCCATATATTGCGATCCTTTTCTGAGCCATCTCATACACAGCTGACTCTAATAGTAGCACAGTTACAAGCTGAGGTGTCTGCAAAAATACAGCTTTACTTTGATGAACAGCAATGATGTTATGGGCTTTTAAATCAACAAGACAGGTGAGCAGTCAAACCCAGAATCATTCTTTATAAGCTTAATTTCAATCCTGTAATGATTAAATGAGCTGTATTTGGTGTTGAAACTAAAATCAGACAGCGGTACTGTGATTGGTGATGCATTATTTTATGGAAATGAAGTATGGATGAAGGGGCGATATTCTGACTTGGGTTAGGAAAATTATAGGAAAGAGCAGCTCAAATGATTGTAGACCCCCTAGTGCCTTAATGTGACCTTGCTCTTGCATCTAAGTTTTCTGTGGGAATTCTCACACGGATTGCTTTCCCTGTTATAGATGGGTGGATCCCTTTGGCTAATGGGGGTGGGGCACTGTCCTCGCAAAGCATCTGCAAGTGGTTCTCGCTAACCTTGTACATAGCAAAGTGCCTGTGTATTGTGTTTGCGTAGTGCTGTTTTCCATCACTGTCAATGGCTGTATTCGGCCTATTTCCAAGGCATGCTTGACATTAGATCTTCATACCGCAGACGAGTGATGAGCATTGCATTTGTGGCACCCTCTTTTACTGGGAAACCCACAGTGGGAATTCTCGACATTTCAACTGAGATGAATAAGAGTCCTGTGGGGGGAAAAAAGTTGTTTCACAGACTTCGAGTTTGTGTTTCTTGGGCTAATTTAGAGAGAAAAAAATTTTTTTTAATGGTTTATTTTCAATTATTAATGATGGATGCTAGAGGTTCACACCATGTGACCTCTTGTTCTTCTTTATACATCACTCTATCAAACACAGAACTTGATCAGGGATATCATGAGGTTTAGATGCACAACACTGCCCAAACTATGAACCAGACTTTAAAGCTACCATTTAGACGATTGCTTTATTTCTAGACCATTATATCTGTCCTTAATTTGCACATGTAAGCACACATGCGACATTGAACTGACAGATGGGGTTTTTTTGTTTGTCACCGGCAGGAAGATCTGTGTACACTGTAAGTGTCGTCGTGAGGAGCATGCAGTGACAGCCATGCCCGTAGAGATGGAGAAGACGGTCACCAAACTGATGTACGACTTCCAGAGGAACTCAACCTCGGATGATGACTCAGGCTGTGCCTTGGAGGAGTACGCCTGGGTTCCACCGGGTCTCAAACCTGAACAGGTATGTTTAGTCTTATTCTGCTATGGAGCACACGGTCTTCCAGCATTTCAGTCTTGTTAGTAACGCCATCTTATCACTTCTCTTGTCACCTTTTTTGTAAAATACGTGTAATTGTGTGTACCGGTCCAATCCTTTCATTTATTTTTTTATCATGTGAAGCTGAAGTTTTTGTAAAAAATTAATTGTTGAGCATTTGAATCCACAGCTTTTTCGTTTCCTCCAGTGTAGAGAATACAACACAGAGGCTAATTAAAGCTTGACCGTGAATGAAATGACGGAAGGCGTGGGATCACATTACAGCGCCCTTTCAAAAGCTCCGATTTCACCATACACTGTAGTGGCAGTTGAGCAGTGTAAGTTTATACAGTGAATTAGGATAAGGCTTGGTGTTGTAAAATATGATCATGGGTTAAAGCTTAGTCTTTCAGAGATATGCACAGGCAGGTGTTAGTTCAAATATATAACACACTTTTAGTACAATAATCAGAAATCTAATACAAATTCCAACTATTCGTTTAGACCTGCCATGTGTCGACATATATTACATGCTGACTGCACCTTCTCCCAGCTAATGGATAACAAGGATTATGTGCTTCCAGCAGTTAAATTAATCTCCAATTCCTTCTCCCTGCAAACATGTTTACAGTAGGTTACATTGCCCTCACAACCACAAAGCTAAGCCTGCGTTAATACATAAGCACATAAAATGGACCCGTGCAGAAAATCCTCTATTACAATACTTCACTTAACTGCAGGTGCGCACAAGTGGGAGGGTTTCCAGCTTTATGGGACAATAACAACGTTTATTGAAGCCAGTTTCATTTTGTTGATGAGCTGAGCTGGTCAGTACATTGTTGGCACACCCCCCACTGTTTCGACCTCAAAGGACTGAGACCAGCTCTTATTCATCCCTCTCCAGGATCATGCTTACAACTCCGTAGTCACTTAGGTTCTCATTTGGTGAAAATATAACCTCAGGAACATTCAGGAAATAAAGAGGACTGGGCTGATTAGTATGGCAAGACCAGAATGCTAAACAGCCTAGAGAAAAGATTCAGGATTATTGTTTTTTGTTTTTTTATTACTTGATATTACTTGATTGACTTGATCATGAGAATGGAAAGAATATTAGACTGTTAAACTGAATCACTTCTAACTTTAACCTAGCAGCAGGCAGCACATGAAATGTGCCAGAAGCTGTAGCAGTTTCTATCTTCCAACCCTGACATGACAAATCATTCAAGCTGTGGAGACCTGGTGTGACTTCTTTCAGGAGAGTGGACATAAAGCTAAAACTTCAGGTTAAAAACTGCAGATCAAGAGTCTTCCTGCTTTGAACCGCAGAACTGTATCTGTCTCCTGTTCAGCCTCAAGTGATGTACTGCTATTCTGTAATGAGACATTTCTAAGCAGGACTGTGGTCAGTCAGGTATGTCTGAGGGATAACTTGGGATTGTTTCTGTCAACCAAACAGTGCTGTCAGCTCTACTTTCCACTATCAGGGTGCTGAAATGCAGAGACGGCAAAAGAATCTTTAGCAACAAATGGAGCCATTATTCAGTGCGTTTGACATGTTATTGGGCCATTTTCCTCCCTCGCTAGTCGCCTCGCTCTCTCCTCTTCATCATTTAAAATAGAATTATTGGATGTTGCCAAGTTACCGTTTGTCAAGGGCAAGAATGATAACTAGCAGTGGTCTGTGAGAGATAAGCGTTTTCTTCATGTGTAAGAGCTGCAGTCTAATATGGAAACTCTGCTAAGCATCAATTCCATGTGCCATGTCTATATAGAAATTCAATTTTAGGTTTTTCATGCAAACTTGTATCTCTGTCAGGTTCTAACATGGGCCGAGAGCCTTGAAGTAGATGAATTAAACAGAAAGGCGCCAGGTAGAGAAAGAAGCGAGGGCAGTTTGACCTTTTCCAAAATAGACCAGAGGGCAATTGGACTCATTCCGATCTGAGATCAAGAACAATAAAACCATCAGCCTCTGACTTGATTGCAGCCAGCAGCCGTGAAGGACGAGTAAATGATGGGTCAGTGGATGTAAAAGCTAGTTGGGTATTTGACAGAAAATGTGTAAAAATCCATAGTCCCTGGAGGATGAAGAGGACTAATGACTTGAATTACCTTCCTCGCTTTACCTTTGTTGCGCCACAGCGAGATTGATATTTGCTGGATTTGACATCGATAGATGGCTGCGATTCTAAAAATTTAATTTAGTGCTACCCTGCTGTCCAAATTCTATTACTTCATGGATCATGATCACATATCTTTAAAGCTAGTAATATTCCTATAAACATCACTTCTGCTTTATGTTTAGGTGTCATACGTTAGCAGTGTTTGGCACAGTTTTGCACCATGGGCATTCACACATGTCAGCAAAGACGTGAGAACAGGAGGGAAATGAATGAAAACGGCTGTTAAATCCTCTCTCTTCACAGTAAAAACACCCTTTTTTTCCTCCGCAATGTTTGACTATAGCTACCAGTATTTTCTCAGCTATATAATATCTGTGTCTACTAACCGCTGCAAAGTGGCTTGTTGTGAGAATGTCAGAACTGGTGCCTGGTGGTGTCTTTTTCCCCTGCCTGCCTGGCCATTAACAGCAATAGAAACCAGCTGTGTGAAGCAATCTCTCTTGTCACTCATCTGTAAAGTCCTACCATTTGCTTCAGCCTTAAAAAACACTCCCTTCAGTACAGTTTGAAATTCTGCCCTGTCTTTACTTCCGTCTGTTTTCGATTACAGTTATTATCGCAAGCTGCTTCCTCTGGCTCGCTCTGGAATATTTGTGTGTGTCGTGCGTATGCATGCGTGTACGTGTGTGTATCTTTCTTTAGATCTTTTCCTCGGGGCAGTGTGCCTTTCACCTCCAGATTGTAACCCTGCTGTTCTTGGAAGCATGTTTTGTAATTTATCATTAACAGTGGGTGTGTGCGTGCATCACGAGTTTGTCTTTTTTGTTTGTCAGTGCTGTGTGATATATCGGCACTTGACCACAGTCGGTCGTTTCGGGACTATCCAGAGATTCCACCCCACCCTCAGTGCCCGTCCTAAATTGTGCTCCTGAGCACAGATCTCATGTCCATTGCCAACGCCAGCAGAGAGCCAACAAAAGCAGAGCAGAAGGAATTGGGTTACATTTACAGCAAAGAGTCTCCTGCTATAAATTCATCCCAGTAACAAATGCGCTTGTACAAGTGGATACTTCAAGGAAATGAAGATCGTCTTTGATGCTGGATGTGATGCCGCACCTTTAAATAGAGTTTTCGAAAGCTGCTCAGTTTTGATTCGGGTGTTTACACACTGATGCACGTCTGCGTTATTCAGGTTAATCTGTTTTTGTGTGGCAGACTGTGTTATTGCCAAGGACATGGCTAGTCGGTAAATCCATTCAGCTGACCTGTAGGCCATCAAGAGAGACGTGATCTTGTCAGCAAGCATCGATCACACATGCTGTCTCTCTCAAAGTCCTCGGTGTACATTTTGCCCATTTTTGCGTCTTTCCGTACACAAAGATATCTTCCTCTACACTCACATCTTTTTAACTTTTTCCCTCTCATGTCTCCTCCTCCTCCTCCACCTCTCACCCTTTCTCTCTTTTTCATCTATCCTCAAACCTCTCTTTAAAAACCCTGTGGCTTTCTTCATTTGCCCCCCTCTCCAGTCACATTCATATATAACTGCCTGACCTCAGTTATACCCCAGCCCCCCCTCATTACAGTGTAATAAAAAGAGTGTAATAAATAACACAGAAATGACACTCATTGTCTGCTGTGGTGATGTAAAGAATGTCCAAGTAATTTCAAATGTCCAGATTAGCATTAATCTGCTGCCACACGCTTGCATTGCTGGGGGCATACGTGTTGAACACTATTTCGTTTTCTCGTGTGTGTGTGTGTGTGTGTGTGTGTGTGTGTAATTGTGACAGGTCAGTAATGCATTCCCTTGTCAGTGTGCAGAGATGGAGAGGTGGGGTTCCATTAAGTCTCTACTGGTGGGCCATAAATCAAAGTGTGTGTGTGTGTGTGTGTGTGTGTGTGTGTGTGTGTGTGTGTGTGTGTGTGTGTGTGAGAGACTGACTCCCAGTGGCAGATCTTGATACTTTGGTCCTTGCACAGTTTTACCTTTTTAGCCCTGAAATGATCAAATTAAAACAATATCAAATAAAGGCTGAAATTTCTCAGTTTTTGTAGATGGTACAACAACAAAAGAAAGAAGTCACTTACTGCAGAATATTTGAGCACTTACCTGGTAATGAAAACAGCCCCTCAGTCCAAATGTTCTCTGTCTCTCCCTCAGGTTCATCAGTACTACAGCTCCCTGCCTGAGGACAAGGTGCCCTACGTGAACAGCCCAGGGGAGAAATACAGGATCAAACAGCTGCTCAATCAGCTCCCGCCCCACGACAATGAGGTGAGTCCAAACAGATGCCCTCCCCCACCACCTTCCATCCATCCATCCATCACCTCACCTCCTTCAGGGCAATACAGAGATAAGAGGGGGAGCGGGGAGAAGACAGACGCTTTAAAAATGGAGTCTGTCTCCCTAATGGGCGAGATAGGGAAGTGTTTATCGCTGCCTATTAAAGTTGGTTACATTAATAAATTATTACCACAGTTCGTTTGAAGAGATTGAAAGACAGGATCCCCGTGAAGGTCGGCTCTGTTTCCCACCTTAGTTTAGGCTAACAGTCAGCCTGAGCTGTTATTTCTTTTCACTTTATTAAGTGGGACTTCACAGAACCAATTTGTGGTCAGGTAGTGGGTGGGTTCTTAATTCCACCTACTAATCTGATTGGTCAGTCGTTTCGTCAGCTGCGATCTGAGAGCCAGTTATTCATTTGGTGACGTGGTTCCTGGTTAATCCTGATTCACAATTTGCACCCAGCAAAAGCAGAGCACAATATCAGCACTTCTTAGCAATGACAAAAACATGATTGCAATTAATTCAACTCTGGGATCAGTCACTGACCTGGCAAACATTATACAGTTATTGAAATCTTTAAAAATATGTATATATATTTCTATTCACTTTAATTAGTATTCATTCATCCATCCATCCATTTTCTGTCACCGCTCCAGTTCATGTTCTCGTGGTTTCATGGTCATGTGATCTTCATCCAGGTGCGCTACTGTAACAGTCTGGATGATGAGGAGAAGCGAGAGCTGAAGCTCTTCAGTAACCAGCGGAAGCGTGAAAACCTGGGTCGGGGCAACGTCCGCCCACTCCCCGTGACGATGATGGGGGCGATCTGCGAACAGGTAGCTGAAAGAAATGTCGAAAGCATAAAATATACATTTGACCTCCGTGTTATTTATTGATTTTTTTTTTTTTATAAATGTCATTTCTATGTGGACAGAGAAGTGACAGAAGTGAGTGATGTGGCAGACATATGGAACGACCTGCTGGCATGTCAGTGGGGTTTAATGTTGACGTATATAAACGAGGGAGATGCAGTTAAATTACTATTGTGACCTTGTCGCACTTCAAACTCTTAAAGTGATGTGTGTGGGTATGGTGCCCCCACTTTCTTTTCTTCTTTTTATGCCTCACCAACTATAAAAATTCTGAAATACAGCTGAGTTCATTATAGTTGAGTTAGACTGCTCTAAATTCTCTAGATGCTTAGTGTTTGTACTCTTATATAATGGAAGTTTGGAGCTGAATGGAATGCCCGTTTAACAATAAACATACACACTTCATGCATCCACTGTCATTTTATTTACAACAAGCTCAAACAAGGTGGAGATACTCAGTGCTGTGCTGGTGCTCTGGGTGTACAGCTGCTTTATAGCTCATGTTTCTTATCCAGTTAGCAGACACACACACACACACACACGAGGGAGTGGATTGTTGGGAGAGTTTGTATTGATTGAATTCTCCCCCCCTCTCTTTGGTTTCTTGCAGCTCTAGGCTTTGTGCCAGTTAGATAACCTGATTGCAACTCTACCTCCGTCTCCACCTTCCCACCCCTCTAAATCTGCTTTGCCTGCCTGACCTTTCCTCCCATCTTACTGGTGCTGCTGCTCGTTTATCTTCCCGTCTTCTCTGATTGCACACCTCCATGCCTCTCACACCTTTTTTTTTAATCTTCCCTACATATCTCTCCGTTAATAAATCTATCGTTTGTCCCAACAGTGTCCTCCACCAGCCCCTCAAATTCTTTATCTCTCTGGTTCCCACCTCCTGAACACACCTTTGTGCTCGCAGCCTTTTCGACTTGCATAATTATGTTACAGACAGAGATTTACTGATCCGGTATGTTCGATTGGTATCAGCACTAGCCTGACCTTATTAGAGATCCAATGGAAGGTGGACTTTAAGTTCATGGAAATCTCTTTATTTGTTGCATCTTCTGTAGCGCTGATGTGACTGTTTAATCCGTGAAACATTTTCAGTTAACAGAATGTTTTCTGGAGTCTTTTGTGAGGCTAAACTGTCTTTTCCAGCCATTGATTGGACAGAACAACCAATTTACAGCTATTAACTTCGGCTTTAGTATATGTATTACTTGACTGTAACTTTTTGTAGACCAATCTATCAATTGTATTATCAATTAAGTAACGGGTGATATTAAGTGATGATGACAGTGGTTGGAATTGCGGCCATTATCCTCCGATGCTCCAGTAAGTTTGACTAAAGGTCCAATAAATGGAGTTCATCCCATATTTAAAACAGTTTTACAGTTTTTCACTTCCTGTCAGATTAGATTGTAATTCCATCCCTCTAAATGAAGCAAATTGGATTAGACGGTCTTATGTCCTGTTTCCAATGAACCGTTTTAACAGGAATTACTTTACATTAAGTAATCAGTGATGCCATACAACAAATCAGGATGCTGGCCTGTCTGCTCATTAAAAAAAAAAAGCTCTGCAGGCATGGACTTTCAGCTTTCCTTATGCTTTGAAAAACTCATTTGAGCCATGTGACTTCTTGCTGGCTCTTGACACATGAGTCGCACGGGGTGGTTTTTTTTTTTCACATGCAAAGATTTTACATTATTGTATCAAAGAAGCGTTTCACTCAATTCTGTACTTTGAGGTTTAGACACTTTTTAAATAAGAAACCAAACAGTGCTCACATTGGATTCATATAAGAGAAAGCTGGTAAATTGTGACAAATAAACCCAGCGATCATTTAGTTGTTTCATTTCATTTTCTGTTTAGTGTGGAGGCCAGATAAACGGTGGAGACATCGCTGTGTTCGCATCCCGGGCAGGTCACGGTGTGTGTTGGCACCCTGCGTGCTTCGTGTGCAGCATGTGCAACGAGCTGTTGGTGGACCTCATTTATTTCTACCAGGATGGAAAGATCTACTGCGGCCGGCACCACGCCGAGAGGCTGAAGCCACGCTGCACTGCCTGCGATGAGGTAAACGCACATCACACGCAGACACACAAGGCTACACGCGGATGGTCATGTCTTAATAGGTACACGTCACCCACTTGGATAAGCTGTGCCTGTAACTGTGCCTGTAGGGCTATTTATAGTGTTTACACACATGCACTCTGCACTTACACATGCCTATATACACACCAAATTGCTGTCATACGACGCTTACGAGCTCACAGCACACTCCGTCACAGTTTAATGTCTGCTGAGGTTTATCCAGTTTAAAGGGGTTGAGTTTCAATATCCTGATCTCCCAGCCCATTAACGCCGACTCTTACTCTGCAAATGGGGACAAGGACTCTTTTGGCACTTAAATGCATCCCAGGGGTTTAACAGCAGCGTAATTAAAAGCAAATGCACCACCAAGATTTCAGTTCCTCACACACATTAGCCTCCTACACGAACTGGCGACAAAGAATGATCTAAGAGCGCCAAGCTGCAGAGGAAAAAATGGTATGGAGTGGGAGGGCAAGCAGTCTTTGTCCTGTCATTCAGCACGCAGTAATAACCCAACTGAGGTTTTATCTCTATGGACTTTCAATAAACGATACTCTTTCTTATGTCTTTGTTCTTAGATCATCTTTGCAGATGAGTGCACCGAGGCAGAGGGCCGTCACTGGCATATGAAGCACTTTTGCTGTTTTGAGTGCGAGACGGTGCTGGGGGGTCAGCGTTACATCATGAAGGAGGGACGGCCCTACTGCTGTTCCTGCTTCGAGTCCCTGTATGCAGAGTACTGCGATTCCTGCGGGGAACATATTGGTATGCTGCCTCACTCCCCATCATCCATCACTTCCATCTATTGTTTCCATCACTGTTCATATGGACTGCATTAATGACTAGAAGCTCATGCAAAGAATTGGTTGCTGAAAGGTTGTTAAAGTTCCAAATACATAATTTATATATAAGAGGATTCAGATGAAAGTTTGCACAGAGAAGAAAAGAGTTACAGTAGCATGGATGTGGTCTTGTTTTCAGCATTTTTTCATGGAATAAAGTTCAGAATATTTGTGGCAGGGGTGCAAAACTGAGTACCACAGACTTACCTTTACAAAGCACAGAAATGTATACAATATACATCATGCAGTGTGGAACTCAACATAGGGCAAAGGGATGACTATCACGTGACTTTTCAAATTATGGGCCAGTTTTCGGTTGCTATTTTTGTTTTTTTAAGTTTATAAAGGCATAAAGTGTCAGACAAGTGTAGAGACAACCCCAGCGAGAGAAGAAAATGGGGGATTTTTCAGCTGGAAACATTCCTATAAGCAATTTTTCTGTCTCCGAGTTTGTGCTCATGTGCATGCATGTGTAACTGCACACGTACGTGTGTGTTTCCCAGGACAGGATGCCCAGGTGTGATTTTTGGCACATATTTCTCTACAGATTTGCGCTGTAATTATTAGTCAGACAGGATACAGAAAAGTATTTGGCCTCAAAAATAAAACTGATTACAAATGAAAACCACCAGAAAGCACTCTCAATCCAGATGGCAGTCATTAGCAAATAGCTGGTTTTCTTTTCCCCTGCAACAACTGGAAACATTCTCAAAATGCTATGTGTTTATACAATGCTGGGCGAGCGTCATAATGAGTTTACCCTGAAACACAGCAAAGTTGCCGCCTCTAGCTCCATTTTCCATTTTCTTACTGTATAAGCTACTTGCAGTATGCTGCAATTTTGCACAACACAGCTTGTTTAAATTACATTTTTATATGTTATGCCATGAATACGTGAGTATGAGTATCTGTCATTTATGTGTTTATCTTTCCTGCAGGTATTGATCAAGGCCAGATGACGTATGACGGGCAGCACTGGCATGCTACAGAAGGCTGCTTCTGCTGTGCACGCTGTAAACGCTCTCTGCTGGGTCGGCCTTTCCTGCCCAAGCAAGGCCAGATCTTCTGCTCCCGCTCCTGCAGCCTAGGGGAAGAGCCTAATGGCTCCGACTCTTCTGATTCGGCCTTTCAAAGTGCTCGCTCCACTAGAGAGTCCAGACGCAGCTCTAAAACAACAAAGAATGGAGGGGGAGGCGGGGTGCAGACTGAAAGATGTTCAGGGGAAGTGGACCCACTATCTTTACAAATGGATCTTCTGAGTCTGTCCAGCCAAACACCCAGTTTGACTCGTGAGCCACCTTCCTGGCAGAACCAGGAGCAAGCAGGCGATGGTTACACTTATGAATCCCAATCTGATCCAACTGCTAATCCCACACCTCTCCAGCTTCTTAGCCAGTGCAATGTCAGAAGTATCTATAACCCCACCTGCTCTGGACAGAATAATCAACAGCAGGATTACAGGATCAAGGAGAATGGAGGTTTAAAGCGGCCGCCTATTTCAGCCATGAAAGGCCACTCTCTGAATGAGACGTGGTTCCAACAGCAAGCTCCAGAAGAGTACTATCCACCCAAAGTGAGGACCCAAAAGAGCTTCACTGAGGTGTCCCACTGCACTCAAAAACACAATGGCTTCTCCTCAGACAAGCGTTCAATTAGTTTGCACGGTTTTCAGAGGGACAGAGATGCGGGGCCTTCAGCAACTACCCAACAAACAGCAAGGAGCAGGAACCCAATAAATGCACTTAACTTGACAGAGCAACTGACCCCGTTAGAGCAGACCCCAAGAGGATCCATGGAGTCTCTGGCTCTCTCCAATGCTACAGGTTGGTGTGGTAGTAGTACTCACTAGATCTTGGTTTGACTTACAGTTTCTGTTTGGTGTGTTTGCATGTTGTTGCATATTAAGATGTTTCCTCAAGCTAAAGTGAGTAAAAGGCAGTGATTTCTCCAAATTCTACTCTGTTTCCTTACAGGGAACTCAGATGCTGGGGGAAAGCGTCAGGAGCACCTTTCACGTTTCTCTATGCCGGACCTGAGCAAAGACTCTGGAATGAATGTGTCTGAGAAAAGTCATGTGGACACCCTCAACTCCTCAGGGCAGTTTCGTAGCTCTGAGTCTATTCACAGTCTCACTGCTGGTCAGTCCTATATGGAAATGAACCCTCGCAGACCCACTCAATACCAGATGCAGTACTGTGACCCTTCTGGCATGGGTGTGGGCATGGGTATGGGCATTACTCGTTTACCACCTGGCTTCACCTTTCAGGAGGAAGATGGGCTTAGTTTGGTGAGCAACGCCAACGCTTCACGCTTGCCTCCCATTAGTGAGCGCAGGGTGGGTGGAGGTGGAGGTGGTGGTGGAGGTGGAGGAAGGGGAGCCAGTATCCGGATAGATGCCCCAGAAGAGACTCCACAGAGGCGTAGGCACCACCATCACCGCTCTCGGAGATCCCGTCGTTCTCGTTCAGAAAACGCTCTCCACTTGGTGGCAGAGCAAAGACAAAGGCCTCAAGAAAGACCACAGCTACATGTCCGAGAGGATTATGACTGTTTCCCGCCACCAAGGAGTGCAAGGGACCAGTTTGGTGGAAGAGGAGGAGGGGGAAGATACCAGCCCCAACTCTTCAGGCAGTGCCCCAGGACCACTTCAGACCTGAGTCTACAAAACCCTGGGGCCAACAGACGCACTGGCTTGAATCAGTACTCCTGGGATGATTATGATGACGATGACTGGTGCTCCACTTGCTCATCATCCTCAGAATCAGAGGATGAAGGTTACTTCTTGGGTGAACCGATACCCAGGCCCATCCAGCTGCGCTACCTCAGCAACCAGGAGCTGGTCCACAAGTATAACAACGCAGGAATGGGAGGACCCAACCGTAGTGGGCAGTTACACACCCGCAAACGCAGAAAAAGCAAGAACTGCATTATCTCTTAATATCTTGACATTTGCTCATTATATAACTTTTTAGCCCTTTTCAGACATGCATTCCTTACCTTTAATCTAGCAACATCTGAACATGTTACTTCAGCAGTGCCAATCTTACAAAGCACTGGATAAGTTTGAAAGTATGCCGTAACATTAATGGATTGGCTTGGACAATAGAAGGGATTATGTGTGTCTGCTCTGAGTTGTTAAGCTCACTAACAGACATGATTATTTTGGAAGTTAAAAAGCCAGTAACTGGCAAATCAGACACCAGTTCTCAGTAGGTGTCTCATGGTCTCACTCTGCTCAAGGAAGCCACAAACCCATTCCTTTTTGAAAAAACTTAAACACAATAAACTGACCTTTTCCCCCCCACACACCAGACAAAGTTTTAATATCCTGCATTTTCCACATTTAAGCACCAACGCTGGTCAGTGCATACCTCATGGACCAGTGACTTCATGTATATATAATCTTAACATACCGTACTGAAGATAGACTGTGAATGATGACTTTAACCAATTCTAACCTGTTCAGAAAACATTATTAAAAAGCAATGTAAACAAGTTAGTTTGCTTCCAGCTGTTTATGGAAGTCTTTCTTCTGAGCATATTACATACCTGCAGTAAGTTAGCAGCAAGATTTTTGTGGCACTTGGTTTTTAAATTACAATAAATTATCTTTAACGTGGAGACAGGGATGATGACCTTGTAGACTTTAGACAAATGACCTGTCATAGTTTTTAGGCTACAGTTTATAAAGTGTCTAATCTGTTTACAAAAATGTGTGGATCTGGATGTATTGCCATGACTACAAATCGACCTGGCAGATATATATATTTATTAAATGAGAGCTGATTACAGACAGAAAGTTTTAAAGATTTTACTACGTATATATGACATGAGGACAGTCTCCTTCCTTCAGTGCTTTGAGTGAAGCCATGAGAACATTTATGTAAAATGGACCTACATCTGAATGACAGAACCCTCTGACTTAAACAAATTCATGAAGCTAGCAATGTTACATATATCCCATGTCTGAAAAGGGCTGTTGTTCACCTTGTGTACACTAAAATTCTCCATCTGGAACAAAAACAAAATCACCTACTCCAACTATTCAGTGTTATTTATCATTGATTATGATGTAATTGAAAGTCAGTGATGAATTACAGTCAGTTAACAAGTAAAAAAAACAAGTGTTTGCATGTTTTTTTCCCCCCCTTTTTTTTTTAACTTTTCACAATAACTCCTGAGTATTAAGGCGAACAGTTACATGTGCAGTTTTGTCAAGTCCCAATGTTTATCAAAAGCTGAGGTGCAATTTTTTTTAACTTAATTTCCACGCAGCAAACGAGTGTACATTACCAGATTGGTATAGTTTTGCTTTTTCATGCAATGTGATTTAGATATAGGATATAATGTACTATTGAATTCAGTTTAATAGTATGTAAATAGATAAAAGAATTAATAATTTCACTTAAGTTAATGAAGTCAGTGTACATATGGTTGTAAATGAAGCCTCACATATTTTTATATTTGTATAGATGGAGTCATTTATGTATTAAATATCTATAATGTAGAGATAGAGAAAAATGACCAAAACAACGTTATGCATGTGTTATTTGGCTGACCTGGTCCTGCATTTGGAATAAAAGAGTACTTCAGTGAGTTTCACTGAGTGACCTGTATTTCTCTCCAGAGATAGGGGAAGTGCGCAAAAGAGTCACTTTGTCCACCTGTTTAATAAATAAATGAATAACAGTGGGCTGTAGAAGCCAGTTAGAGTCATCCTCAGATGAATTGTTCGACGGTGTATGCACTCATATTCAAACACACAGAGATCCATTGTCCTGGAAACAGATGCCACTGCATTTCTGGTTTATTGCATCAGCTTGCACAAGTTGGAAACTGCTGACAAAGGTCTAGGGATTTAGTTATTGAAACCTGGTGATGCTACAAATATTCTTTGTTACCCATGCTAATGGGGTGGCTGAGACATTGTTGTTCCTGAAATTGGCCAAATTAAAAGCTGGTTTTCATGATGCCTAAGACACTGACATTTAATTACATTTCTGTGAGGGTGAGCTGCATATTCAGTCTCAACCAGACACACTTGTGTCTAATTTGGAATACTTACGACATCTGCGTCTCATTCAGGGGCAAATATGGCCCAAATGTCACAATGCACCTGACATCTGGCCCATATTATGTGAACCTGTGGCCATGTTGAGGCAGCCCGACTCGCCCTGATTCAGAGCCCAAAAGAAAGCTGCACATGTGGGCCATTTCTAGGGCCAATCATTCCCTGGTGTCTTATTAACATCAGAACATACTGAAATAGTTTAACATTATAGCCAATAAAACATTATTCAAAGTTTACCATGTTAAAGGACATGAAGGACAGCAGTGCATATGCACAAGTTGATAGCAAACACATCTTTAGAAGCCAAGGTATACGGCTCTACAAGATAGCCAACAGGAGCAGGTGTACCAATGTAGCAAGTCTGCTAGCATCATCAAAGGCACTTGTTGAAATGGGCTAATTTAGCTCAGGATTAAAAACTTGGCTAGTAAGCGATCACTAGCAGCCGAACATCAAACAACTGCGACAACGCGAGATATGGTTCACTGGCTAATATTTTACTAATCCAAAGGCAAGGCCAACTCGACATCCATCGTACATCCTGTGTAAAGCTCTCTTACCAACTGAAAGCCAGTCCACAATATACTCTTTACACCCTCATGCTTTGTATAATTCCCTTTGCCTTCCTCTTTCTGTGTCTCCTCATTTTTGCCATGATGTTTGTAGTAAGAATACTAAGCTAAATTCTTCTTATAGCTGGCTGAAGACCCAGAGATTGTGGGCTTGTGAATGGTTTTCTGTCTCTATGTGTGCTCTCTAACTGATCAGCCTAGGGTTACCCTGCCTCTTGGCCTATGGCAACTGGAATAAGCCCCCTTCCACTCTGAATTGGATAAATGGAAGAAGATGGATGGAGTTTACTTTACTTTGCGTTTGTTTTTGTACTTTGTTAAGGTAACTAGTGCCATACCTCATGAATTACCAAGCAGAGGAACACAATGTGCTACATGAAATGAGCAATTTGGAGTACATATCAGATGATGTATATTTGCTTGCTAATGAGCACTACGGGGGGACTTCCAATTACACCCCCCCTCCAACTGTGGCCACCTCCAGAGAAATGGTACTAAGGAGGGAAACTTGCTGACTCAAGCCAAGTAAGATTCTTCAGCCATGCTTGAAAACCTGTTCGTTAGATTTCCTGGCAACATCTTGATGGATGCTCTGACAGTTTTTATTTCATCTTAAGTCCACTGAAATTCAAAACAAATCTGCAATGTCAAAAGTATTTTACTTTTTGAATACTCTGACTAAAGAGAAAATATTTAAAATGGTAATAGAAACAACAAGACATGCACAGGAGGGTTAATTATTTGTACAGTAGAGCAGGTGGTATTGGAAAGTGTTAAGCAAAGTCATACTGTAAATTGGATTGATAATGTCCATGTGGTCTGGGGATTACTGCTGCTAGCCCCATAATCCCACCCCACCCCACCCGTCCCCTCACACACACACATACACACTTGGAACAATGTGTGCAAATGCCAGTCTCCTGACTTGGAGCCATTGAAGCTCTAATGTTGTTGGCATAATGGTCACATTAGTATGTTTGCCTCACCTGAACTCAGCCACTAAGGCGTGTAGCCCAGCTTTCATGTTTACTTGGGGATGTGCAGATAACTCATAGACGGGAAGGAATGGACCTGAATTAGTCTGTCATTATACCGCAAAGCCAGCTGCAAAAACATGAGTCACATTATGTCTGACTGCTGCTGATGGCCTGGCCAGTAAATGTGGACTTTGCTGCTTTAAGCTTTCATGTTGCAGACTGTATATCATTGGGGTGTTTGTCACTCAAATCCTTTTACTTAAAAGGTACTGAGACATACAGTGAGAGTCAGTCTTTGGTCTGCCTTCAATAACGTGAATATTATTGCTCTTGAAACACGAGCTTCCCTTACATCATCACTGCTTGCCCATATTAGTTTGTTTCTTTATTAGTCCCTCACCCGTGTGTGTGTGTGTGTGTGTGTGTGTGTGTGTGTGTGTGTGTGTGAGTGTGTGTGTGTGTATGTGGGGAGTCTCCAAGTGTTTAATTAAAAGCAAATGGAAGCCGTACACTGAATGGTGCCACAGATTGCAGCCATATGCTTCCCGCGCTGTGCCGTATTCAAGATAGCGGATGGTGGGGAGATAATCCTCGAGTGGTTTGGATGCTTCCAGTTGTGACAGTCATATTGTCAGCCAAGCGTGTAACTTAGAGCCATGAGCGGTTAGGTGTCTTCGCTGTACAAAGAAGTTACAGTCTGGTGATAGTCGAACTAGGTGTCAGGAAGAAGAGGTTTAATCGTTTCGTGATCATGACTGACATTGTCAGTCTTGAACAATAATGTTCTCCAGATCATGTGGATGAAAAGCATTTTTATTTACCCTCTTATTTTGTTTGAGCAGGTGTACATTTCAGTTATTACATACAAACTTAGATTAATAACATCTGGGGCTACAAATGCCCTGTTTGAAAAGGAGTACAAATTTCTGTCTAATCCCAGCTCTACTCTTCTTTTTTTGTCTGCCACACAGTAAATTTACAAAATGCTCGATAAAGGTTTGACAAGAAAAAAAAAAGTGCCCTTGTAATACATGCATCCTAGTAGTCCTCATGTTGTATTTGTGCCTTAAAAGCCACTTCATTTAGAAAATGCAACAGTTTCATTAACAGCCAGACGTGTGTGTGTGTGTGTGTGTGTGTGTAGGCTCAGATGCATGGCTGTCATGGGTTGAAACAGTTGGAGTTGTTTTAGGAGACTCTAAAAGCTGTAATTACCGGTCCTTAAGAGCAGAATGGCTGCAAATTACAGCTGCACTCTGAGCAAACTAAAATAGCTTGATTCAGTTATTTACAAATGAAGAATGCCAACCGTGTGCTATCGCACATGCACACGCAACCAGCTCGCTATCGCTGGCACGCAAGTAGATACAAACTCCAACGCACATACACATACACATACGCACACATGCCTTGCTGAATAGGAGACGCGTGACAAGTCTGACTGAGGCCTTACCAGCCAGCTACTCTCCTACAGCTCTATCATGTGTGTTCAATTAGTGTGGAAAGAATGCATAAATACAGTTATCACTGTGCCAAAAATCACTTTCTCAAGTGACTGAAAATCACCCGTGGCAAATCTTCAAGTTTAGAAGATTTGTTATGTTGTTCGGGAAGTTTTTTTCTTGTCCAGTGGATTGTGAATCCCCGTATTCTGAGACCGTAGTAGCTTTTAAACAGATGAGCCACATTAAAACCACCTGCCTGTCCCCTTCATGCCACAGCTCTGGATTAGTTAGGACTTTTTGGGTTGGCCTGTGGTGTGTTGTAATACTCAGAATTAGGATTTAGTGAGTCTGGACACCACATCAGTGCTCTGTGGACTTCTGTTCCCCTGGGCATTCATTAGTGGTTTTAGCAATATAGTGTGAGAGACCGTCGCGATGGTGGGGGAGGCCACTGCTGATGCATACTGTCTTTTCTATGATTATTCTACACCACATTTCTACCCTGATCTATGACTCTCGCAGTCGTTTCTGTTTAGCCTCACTCTCCTGTGTGACAGGGTCACTTCTCTCACAAAGTGGATGTGCTAATATCATGTGACAGTAACCCTGCTGTCCATCTGTCTTTTCTCTGCTCTACTCACCAAGAAAACATGGCTACCACACCCAAATTGAATTATCTCCAACAAGTTCCTTGCTCCTCTAATTTAAGGAGCTCCAAAGTGTCACAGGCCAGCATTAGACTTGTAGACCTTGACTAAACCCGCTAATCTCAGACTTCATTCTCACCCACTTAAGGCTGTGTGACCTTTGTCCTTTCCACTGGCTTCAAGTGTGGCTGGTCAAGACTTTATATCCGGATTGCCTTCACTTCTCAAACTAATTCCTTGTGCTAATAGACTTGATGGCAAGTTTTTAAAGAGCGCTGTAAATAGGACTCATGACATGCACTGTATTATTAATTAGAGCCCATAAAAGCCCTCTGTGGGGGCCGTCATTAGGCCTTATTGTTGTCATTCAGCCACAGTGAGTCAAAATAATCTTTCATTTTCAGTGTTTGCTTAGTATGACACGTGGCGCAGTGAAATGCTGCCAGGTTTGGATTAATCTGCAGATCCAACAGCTCGGAGGGGAACCCCGCCATAATGGAGAACAGCATGCTGGGTATTTTAGTGCTACACTGCCAATGAGTTCATGGTATCGGCTCACTCTACCCCTTTTCACCACTGTGACTCATTAAGAAGCATAATTCCCAGGAGGGATCCCATCTGCATGCCACCTGTAGGAAGTTCCCTCTGAAAGCAACACTTAATGCATCCTGCATCAACACAATTTAAGCTCAATGCTTGTGTTCATCTCTTCACTGCCCTTTCTCTCTTCATTTTCCTATTACCCACATCTTTTTCTGTCTCTGTTTAGCTCAGATGATGGATAGACTGATTAGGCCTTCAGCTGTATCTGAAGCATAGGTGGTCTTGGAGCTAGGAAAGCCCCTTTTCAGACAAACACTGCTGCTTTCTACGCACTGCATGTAAATGGCAGTTGGCGAAATAAATACTAGCTGATGAGCTCGCTCCACCAGTGGGACGAGACCATGAAGGGGAAGGCAGTCCAGAGTGGTTCACCGCAAAATGTGCTTTTTAAACTATCCTCTAAATGTGTAGTCTGGTGGCAAGTCTCTGCCGACATTACAGATTTTATCGCAGAAATGGCCGATCTGGACAACCTCAGGTGTAAACTGGATACAAGATTCAGGGTTCTTTATCATCATTATAAAAGAAAAATACAATGACATTAAATTAGCAAATATAAAAATAAGTTGAATAAACGTTAAATAGAAATACATTTTTCATTTAATTAATGCAGACACAACATCCATCAAAATTTCCCATATTTTCCACTATGCAATACATTCACTGCCATTGTATGCATTAAAAAAGTCGATTACTGCACATTAAAAGTCCATCAATGTGCTTGACTATGAACAACAAACTATGTGGGTTTTTTTTTTATTGTTAGTGACCTTATTGCAAGGACAGAGCAAGCAAGTGTTCCAACTGCAGTCTGACACTATTTGTAAAGTGAAAAGCTTCTTGTACACAGTTGTTGAGCAGCTCTTGTTAACACAAACTGAAGCTGTCCTTCGGTAAAGCGAGAGACTGGTATCAGTATGACCTGCTAATTCCCCTGACATCCGCTCCTCATTCTCTTCCACTTAGAAAAAGTAGATAATCTTCACACACAATGGTCAGTTTAATCAGGTGGAATGTTTTTTGTTCAGGCCGTGCACTAAAAAGCATTGTGTCATTTAACCTCCTAAGACCCGAACTCTCCCACGACATGCATTTTTAATTTCTCTTTGATATTTGGGCTGATTGGGGCCCGATGAATGTAAAAACAAAGAATTACTGGATTTTTTTTTTTTTTTTTTTTGCCCAATTTTTGTTTCTAAGAAAAATGAGAGCCACAAATGAGGATATTCGTTTAAAATTCCAATAGAACAGTAGCAGTATAATGTCCTAGTAAGTGGATATCAGGCCCTTGTAGAGCAAAATTGAGTATTTGGGTCTAAATAACCAAGAATGTGATGTCCACATATGTGGACGGAGGGTCCTAGGAGGTTAATAAATCTACCCACATGGCTCAGACAGAACAAACCTGGAGAAACCAGCTTGTCCCAAAATCTTGAGACTTATAAGACAATGATTCATTTAATCTGTAACACATGCAGCTGTGTTCACTCTACTCTGATTTGCAGTACTGTCTGTGAGCTCAGTGTTGCCAGGCGGAGTGATGGCTGAACGATGGCCCTCATTTCACCCCTTCTTCAATTTGCATTGTTGCTCTGCTGGAGGAGGATTTACCTAATATTTAATGCTTAAGTGTAAACCATGAAAAGCTTTCTCTTCTTTTTTTCCCCATTAGATACGTAATATGAATAAGACGGATGTATGTGAATTTACCATTTTGAATTTCAATGAAGTTATAGGCAAAAACACCACGGTCAAAACATCAAAAGAGGCACACTGTATCACTAAGTGGCCAAGGTACGTTTTGAACTCCACACATCTCAGAAACAATCATACACAGAGGAAACAGTTGCAAGTGGAGAATTTGACATGTGCTGATGAACAGTGAATGGGTCAAAAATGTCTGGAATATTTATTTACTAATTAACTATAATGACAATAAATGATAATAGATGTGTAAAGCCTTTATTTACCTCAATTTAAGCATCTATGAAAACAAGATTTAGTTCATTTGTCCTGTTTGCTCTGGGCTACAGTAACTGCACTGGGTTGGCGTGCATGCTCCGTCGAGTTACTGCCTCCCAGCAGAAAGCTAATATCGCCACCTGCTGACGTGAATATTTCAAAATAGCTCTGCAAGTAAGAAATGTTAACAAAGATTGCTCCAATTACTTGTTTAATTACTCCTCCCTCGTTGTTATCAAAGCACAGCATGGTATCGTTTCAGAATGATCAGCCCAGCCAGGATACTGCCAATCACAACGTGAACCCCCAGAGTGCTGAACTGTGGGCAGAGTGTTATTAACAGCTAATGAAGACCCCGTGGCTGCTAGCAGCTGTTGGTTTGTGATAAGGAAGAAGAGACTTGTTATGTACATCATCATAACCAGCCATACACAGCCACTCAAAGAGCCCAACGGAGGTGAGGAAAACTCACAGACCAGGAATTCAATTTGAGTTGCTCTGCCTGCAATAATAAGAACAAGGACAGTGATGAAAATATATGAATAAAAAATGAAATCTTGCCCAATAAAATGTGTAGAAGGTTATTCTGATTTTTTGTGTTCAAAACGGGTTAGAAATACTAATAATAATAAAATCAACATATCATGTTAAAAGAGTAGTTGTTCGCTCTGTGCTTTTGGTTGTTGCTGTGTTAGCTAATTCATCTGTAATTTTTTTTAATGACAATGTCAATGGATCAGTGGCCGCCAAATTTAATATCAGTCACATAAAATATTTACGAAAATTAGCTCCTGTTGGGCAGATTCACCACTGATTTTAAACAGCTTCAGGTTCTGATGAAGAGTCACAAAACATTGTGACATGTTAGATTTTTATTAGGACTTTTAACAAAATCCATTATGGAGGTCACATCATATAAACTGACATCACAACTTGTCAGTTTATAGCTAAAAGGAACCAAAGGAAGAAGGATGCATCCAAATCAATAAAAGTCCTTATGGCTGTAAACTAATAAGTATGGAGAGCCACGAGTGCCAAAATGAATTCAATAAATATGTCATCAAATAATCCATCTAATGTGTTATTAATTAATAAAAAATGGAAATAATTATTTTATTAACTATATAATACATTCATTAAATGTCAGTTCATTTCATTTATAGCATTGAATAAATTATGTATTTTTCATTTCCAGTTTTAATTATTTATTTTTAATGAATTAGTGTAATAAATATGTTACATGTGTTACATACATGTTGCATGTGATGTAGTAGATCAGTAATACAGAAAGAGCTATTTGTTTAACCTGGGCTGATTCAGGGACTAAAAGAATGTCTAATGTAAAAACAAATAAATTAAGTAATTAATTAATTAATATAAATCCTTCAATCATGAAGCCTCATTTCTTGAAACGGGATCTCATATCATATCATATATCAAATGTATTTGTATAGCACATTTAAAGACCAAAGTACACTAAAGTGCTTTCCAGTAAAACCATGATACAGATAAAATCACAATATAAAATATAAATTACAGATATAAAGTAATTACATAATATAAATGCAGAGCCAGATGAAAATCACACTAATTAGCCTTGAATACCAGGTTAAACAAGTACGTTTTTAGACATGATTTAAAAGATTGAATAGGATCTGATGCGCGAATGTCAAGAGGAAGATTATTCCATAATTTGGGTGCGGCAATGGCAAAGGCACGGTCTCCTCTGGTCTTCAGCCGAGACCTAGGTTGCACTAAGAGCAGTTGACCCAATGATCTTAGTGCTCTCTTAGGCGAACAGACAGAGGAGATCCGCAAAGCAATCAGGTGCCATATTATTTAGGTTTTTATAAGTAAACAATAAGATTCATACCTTCTAGTGCCAGTTAAGAGACATGCTGCAGCATTTTGGACCAACTGTAATCGTTGAAGGATGGAAGATTGGAGGCCCAAGTAAAGAGAGTTACAATGATGAATAAGTTTCTCTTGATCTTTACGTGGTATATAAGGTTTACAGGAGAAATCACAGACATACAGTATGAATAGCAACATGTCGATCACAAACCCTGGAGCATATCCTGTTTTATCATATATTTTACTCAACATGGAGCCATAATTGACATTTTAACAACTTACACATTTGACCAACAGATGAAAGATCCCCAATCTAACCCCAGAATAAGACAAATATACCTGGGGTTGTGTCAGGAAGGGCATCCATCATTCAAATCTGCCAAATTAAATATGGGGAGCTACCAACTGTGGCGACCACTTGTGAATAAGGGAGCAGCCAAAATGAGGTTGGTGGTTTTATAATAGACTTCTATAAATTGCGACCAAAGGAAGGTTTTTTTTTCAGACCAGGAGGTCATGTCCATCTTGGTTATACAGCATGTGGTCAAAAGTATCATGCATAAAAATGCCTCAATTCTGATCTGTTGGTGGCAGCAGAGCCACGTGTGAAAACAATCTGATCACTGTCTTCAATCAGAAACGGAAAAAAAGGACAAAACATATAAGAAAAGGACAAAATAGTCTGGATGCTATTATGCTTGCTGCACTTAACACGCTACCATAACACCAAGAGCTGTTGCTGTATATGGCTCTTTTTTCTTCAAAAAAAACGAAACAAAACAAAAAACAAACTACTTTTATCCTAATTGTCTCCTATTGTCAAAGCAGCTGAAGTTTCTTTTTTAACAAAATAGTCCCTTTGAGGTTATATTATATATACTCTGAGGTGTACAAACCCAGCCAAGCCTGATAGCAAGTTTGCCACAAATTGACGTGTCTAAAGAACCCCGTGGAAACAAAATCACAGCATCACAGCTGCCTCAGGTATCCTTTTATCCACACCTGACTGGGTGTGGTCAATTAACAACAGCTGAACCCTCTGAAGAGATTAGGGGCTGCAGAGGGACGTAACAGTGACCAACAGAACAAAACATGTTTGAACATTATGTAAGACTTTATGGTGCATCTTTCAATCATTTATGCCTCAGTGGACTGAGAAAAGTATTGGATGACTTATTGCTGGAGCCATGATACTATATTGTATAATAGCTGGATTGCACTGATGGCTTTTGTTTTGGGGTTTGTTTGTTTTTTTGCAACTTTAAATAAGAATTAATTACTAATATGATATGTAAATGTTGTTAAAAACTGTACTTTTACATTACAGGATAAAACATAAAATCTTTTGCTAAATAACTAAAGAATCTATTCCTGTAATGAGCTGCAGCGTCTTGTTTCAATAGTCCATGATGGAGTATTTCATTAAAATCCAAATGGTAGTGGTAAATGGACTTGCCTCATTCACAAAAGCACTTTTTTTCTAAACTCTTGCTATTTATCATCTGATAGAAGCATTGGAGACCAGCTTGGGGTGGCTATCATGCCCAAGGATATTTGGCATGCAGACTGGAGGGATCGCACCACCAAGCTTCCGATTAGCAGGCGACCGCTCTACCACGTGAGCTACAGCCACCACCATGCAACTATTGTGACAGGTAATGTCACTGAAGTATTCTTATGCCAGCTGTAGACTGTACATAAAGGATGGACATCATGAAGTAGCCATATTGGTGCTTTGAAACCAGGCATAATAGATTGAGTGGCTGAGTCTGACTATGAAAGTGTGAGACACTGCAAACTCATAGAAAACCAACATCTCGGTCACAATGTCAGCCTGCCTTAAAGAATATTTTGCACATTTTGGCTACCTGGATTTTTTTAAATGTAAATGCAAATGACAAATCTGCTTGTTAGTTGACACAAAACTGTAGATTTTAAAATGAAAAATACAAACTGCTTAAGTATAAGCTGGAGATTCAACATTTGCTCCATAGTGTAGTGGTGTACACATGTAACTAACAAGTGAAAGCTCCCAGCATTGATTCTAGGAGGATATACGGATCTCTTTGGGATTGTGTCAAAGTACGCAACGCTACCTGCCATGGTGGCCTGTTATTATTACAAGAAGACCCAAAAGTAGTTTCTTCTTCTATAGGATGGAGATTCAACAGTTTTTCCAGTGCTAATCATAGCTAGCAGTGTTTGCTTTTATTTATTGTGTATTCCTTTTTCAAATGTTCATAGACAGCCACAGTTCTTAGTCTACGAGTTTATCTTTCCACGTGATTTAAATAAGAAGAATAAGAAGAAACAGGAACAGAGGGAAAAACATAAATCAAGCTACTGGCAATAGGACGAATCACTTATAAAAACATATGCAGCACCAGTGTTGTGCACAAAATGTACTGATAATGTCCTTATTTGACATTATAGTTAAATCAATACATTAGCTTGCGTGTGACTGTGAACTCATTCAGTTTATATTGTTGTCAGTCTGAAATAGCTGCAAGTTAGAAATGATCCAGTGATTGTCAGGGTGGTGTGATGACACCAAGTTACTTTATTTCTGAAAAGTTAATAATAAGCAGGGTGAAACACTGAACTGTGTCCCCACTGTTAGGACTTATGTGCTGTTAAGGTCCGTGTATCAAGAGAATGGAAACTTTGTTTCAGCAGCTGGTAAGATTTTTCCTATATTTGCGCCATAAAAGTTAATACATGTATTGTAAATATGTACATGTGGATTTTAAATATAATATATGTATAAATGTATAAAAAAAAATTACGTTTCTGTTAAAATGCTTCGTGACAAATCTGTCACATTGCACATGTCTAATTTTATGCGTAATGCTGATAATTTTCTTTTTAAATTTTCTTTATTTATTTTTTACAATTTTTTTATTTCCTGAACTCAGGGGAGTTATCTAACCCACAGTTTCAGCTGAGTCACACTACTCTCTCAGTTATTAAACCATTTCGCTGGTACAACTAACATGACACTGAGCTCAAATTTACATGATTACAATCCATGACTGAGGTGTGATCATGAAAAGATTCAAAAAAGGTGATTATTATTGTTTTTCTGTGAAGTTTCAGACACAGCTACATCTAGAAATGAAACAGTTACAGTTTATGAATCAGACAGGGTAAACTTAAGTCTAATCTAATCTTTGTTTTATTCACAACTTGTGTTTAAAAAAAAAATCAGTAAATCCAATTTTAAAATCTAGATTTTCTCACTCATTTAAACATGTTTGAAATCTTTGTTAATACCCGTTCTCCAAAAGTTTGACTGGGACTTTAAAAATATAGGCAGCATCTTTACAGGTGATAGTAAACACATTTATAAAAGTGATTCATCGGATTTCTCTCCTTTACTTCAGACCCATGGCAACGCTCTCTTCCTCATCCTTGTTTTGGGATTAGGAGGAAGCTTTCAGGTCGGCTTCCATGTCACTGGACTGAGTTCTCCTTCGCCGGTGAGACACGTCGCCTTTATCATTTCTTCTCCATTCTGTCTCGATTATCTGGATCACATTTAATAACAGTTTAGATCTATCTCCACAGTACATCCAGCGCTTCATCAACAGCAGCTGGTATGACAGATACGGAGAGCCTCCACATCCGCAGACGGTCACAATGATCTGGTCTCTTATTGTTTCCATGTTTGCTGTCGGGGGACTCTTAGGTGCCATCAGTGTCAAATTTATCTCAGACTTGCTGGGAAGGTGAGTATGAAGACAGATGTTGTACCAAGCTGTATAGCCTAAGGAGACCTGAAGTCATGAGTTTTCCTTCTTCAGAAAAAAGGCAATGATCTGCAACAGCTTCATTGCTGTTCTTGCAGCAGGATTCATGCTGGCAAGTAAAAATGTCAACTCTTTCGAAATGATCATTGTGGCAAGATTTCTGTTTGGTTACTCAGCAGGTAAGTTGCCATATTCTACAGACTCCTTATTAATATGTTTTCACCACCTATACTCACCATGCTTGCCTTATGTGACCTGCAGGCTTGGGAATGAACACTCACTTAATATATCTTGGGGAGATTTCACCCAGAAAGATAAGAGGGATAGTGACTCTGACCTCAGCCACTTTTACGTCACTCGGGAAAGTGTTTGGACGGGCGTTTGGTTTAAGGTAAGCACCTGAAGTTGATATGAAAAAGTACAGTGGACTTTAACCCATTGTCAAAAGCTACTGCAGCATATTACGACAATAGATTACAAATTAAACACAACATTTCATTTTGATTTTTCAGCGAGATCCTTGGCCGCGAGGACACGTGGAACATTCTCCTTAGTGTCGCTGCACTTTTCTCCTTTGTTCAGATTGTGATGTTGCCTTTCTTTCCTGAGACGCCAAGATATTTACTCATAGAGAAAGGTGATGATAAGGCATGCAAAAAAGGTTAGTAGCTTTGCGCAGTTTATGTATCAAACACGACCCCAGATGCTTATGAAAATGTGTTCTACAAACACATACTAGTTAAAGATAAATGATAGCCTTGCGAAATTGCAAGTGAATCAGTCCCTGCGTGTTTTGTATTTGAGCAAAGTTGCACATTTTTCAGTTCGTATCCCCTCTGAGATTAGGGATTTTCTGGTTTCAGCTCTCCAGAGTCTGTGGGGCCAAGGTGACTACCAACAAGAAATGGATGAGATGTTGACCGAGCAGGCAGCCATTGAAGCAGCCCCACCAGTGAGCCTTCTGCAGCTGCTGAGAGACAGGACTGTCCGATGGCAGGTCATCACCATCTGCACCATCTACTGTTGCAACCACCTGTCGGGCATGTCTACAGTATGAACAATACCATATAGTATTAGTATAATACCATATGATACAATATGATATAGGATTGCTAAATTGCAAAATGATACAACATTACAACAATTTTGTGACTTTTGGAGGTTCACACACATGCATACATGATATATCTGTATAACTACAGATCAATATATCTATTGATATCTGTATATATGAGACTTCATTGTTCCTTCCATATCAAGTTTCTATCAACAGAATAGACTAATATATAAATCAGAGTTCATGCTGACTGTTTATAGCCTAATAGTGCCTCTTTTCTTCCCAGATTAGTACCTTTACTTATGACATCTTCCTGGAGGCAGGTATACCAAAGAAGAAAATCCGCTATATCACTCTCGGTCTTGGAGTGGCTGAAATTCTCACCTCGCTCACATGTGTAAGCAAACACTCAGTCTGTGCCTGAGCTCATCTGTGTAAATGAGCATTTTAAGTGTATATATCCTTTGATTTGAACTATTAGAGACAATCTCCTTATGACAAGTCTGTCATTATTTTCTCCCTTCCTCAATTTCAGGGTCTTCTCATTGAGCTCACAGGGAGAAGACCATTGCTGTTCGGCGGTTACGGTGTCATGTCTGCTTGCTGGATTTTTGTCACTGTCACACTCAACCTGAAGGTAAACCATTACCAGTGGTGGGCAACATAATATTAATAAAAGTAAAAGCAATGTAAACAAAGCAAAACAAAAACAGTTGATTTGTTAAAGACGACAAATGTCAGGTGTGTGAAGAGACTGAGGACCCAAGTGCAGGCAAACGGAGACGAGGGTGGATGATAACAAAAAATGAGCCTTTATGGACAGCTGAACAAAAACTACAAACAGGTGGAACAGAGAAAACTAAGCAAAACCTAAACTGGGAAAAACTATGCATAAACATATAACCTGAGGGCGGAAACCACAGGCCAGAAAAGAGAGACCAGGAAACGTGGGTAAAGCTGACGGAAGAAATACAGAGGCAACATGGAAGAAAACAAGCAGACGGACCAACAAGGGACAAAGGGAAGCACACACAATAAATACACACAAGGTAACGATGGAAATGCAAACAGGATGTTCCTTGAGTTGACTGTTTTTGTAATTTGGTGCAATATAAATCAAATTGAATTGAATTAAATTGAATAGGAGGGAGATACAGCTGAACCTAATTAGAAGTGATGAGACAGGGAGGAAGCAAAACAGAATACACTGACATAGGACACGGACTTTCAAAGTAAAACAGGAAATACATGAATACAGAAGCAAGGATAACAAAGAAGACAGAGAACACAGAGACCTGAAACGTTGGCACAGGAAGGCACAGAGTGGGCATAACACGGAACACAGGGGAGGCACATAAACAAAACCTAAAGACTAGAAAATCACAGATGACACCGTTTCTACTCGTCAAGATCAAGGATCAAGGAAGTCTTATTTTCATTTGCAACACATGTTTACATGAGGTGGAATGAAATTACGTACACACGATCCCGGTTATCCATAGAAGGGAAAAGAAACAGAATAACAAAGAAACTAAAAAAACACAACTAACAAATAGCAAGTAATGAAATAATACAATATAAGTAGAGTGCAACAACCTGAGTACCAGTATGGAGTATAAATATAGAAATATAGGTATAAATATTTTAGCAGCAAGAGGGCATGATGACCAGCATTAATAAAGTGATGGTGTCAGTAAAGTATCAGTAGTATAACAGTTCTTGTCCATTTATGCATTGAGAAGTCTCACAGCTTCTGGAATGAAGCTGTTTCTCTGTCTAGTAGTTTTGCATTTAATGCTCCTCAGCCTCCTGCCTGAGGGGAGCAGGACAAAGAGTGTGTGTGCTTGATGAGTGGGGTCCTTCATGATACAGGTAGGCCTCTTCCTGCATCTGGAGGTGTATATGTCTGTGACGGTTGGGACAACAATTGTCTGTGTAGCCTTCACTGGAAAGTACACTAGTAACAATATTGGCAATATGACTGAAGATGACCTGTTTCATAAAGGGGAAAATGTGTATAAGCTATCACTGCTGTGATGATAAAAGACAGAAATATAGAAATTTATCTGATGCAAAATCAAATATATGCATTTAAAACTGTCTTTCACACAGGATTCCAGCTACTGGGTTCCATACATTACTGTGAGTTTGATGGTTGTCTTCATCATGTTCTTTTGTGGAGGACCTGGTAAGGGTAAAGCACTTATACATATGTAGCTTAACGTTTTTAGTATCCAGTACATCACACCTGTAGCGGTTATGGAAAACGTGTCTATATGCAAAGATAACAAGGTCAATTCCCTGTTCTTTCTCTGATTCTCACAGGAGGAGCCACACCAACGCTCAACAGTGAGCTCTTCATTCAGTCTAATCGAATGGCATCACTCGTCCTCACAGGGCTGCAGCGGTGGTTTATATTTGCAGTGATGGGCCTGGTCTTTCCATTCCTCATTGTACGTACGACCAAGCTGAAAATAAGCAGCGCATTACACTATAACACCCACAGGGATCTATATGTTATGTTGAAATCATGAATGTCGTTTCTTTCCCAGGATGCTCTCAGCTCGTACTTATTTTTGCTGTTTGCCTCTGCCTGCATGCTGGGTAGTCTTTATACCTTCTTCCTTTTGCCTGAGACTAAAGGCAAGACCCTGCTGGAGATCTCAGAGGAGTTTAAAGCCATCACTGTCTGTGGGAAATCCTTTGCAGAGGAAACGAGAACAGAGACCAGGTTGTGATGAGGACCACGTATAGCTACAGCAAAAAACATGAGGAAAAAAAACAATTTTTCTTTCAGGACAAGATTGAATGACTGTGGAAAAAACATGCTTTGCAAATAAATGACTCACAATGACATTAAACAATGTTACAATTCCCAAAATTTGGAATCTTTCTAACTTCAGATTTTTGCTTTTTAGTTGCTTCTGCTGTTTTCTGTTTGTCCATAAATGGTGACTGTTGTGCAATCAGATCCTGTACGAAGTTGTTTCTTGGCCCACATTTCTTTACAACTAACAACAACTAACCCGCATAATGGGCTTCCATTACAATTCTAAGATGCAGTATTAAGTAATCATCAGGTAATGGCATAATATCGTTATGCAATTTTCCATATGCCCAAACACCAACATAAATACATATCCTAGTAATGAGAACATGCATAAAGTTTTTCTTTTATGCTCTTAAATGCCACTTGTTTAGCCAACAGCAAAGTTGGAGAAAAGGAGCGCTTCAGAGAAAACGTCGTAGTGAAAGGAAGGCTCACTTTATGATGTTTCACTAAACCCCAAAGGTGCTCTGTTGGCCTGATCTGGTGACTGTGTCATGTTCAGTTTGAGATGATTCTGGAAACAACCATCAGAAGATGGGTACACTGTGGTCATAAAGGGATGGACATGGTCAGTACCATTTTGCAGGTAGGTTGTGGCATTTAAACAATGCTCTTTTGTTACTAAGGGGTCCTGCCCATGTCCAAATGCACATTTTTATGTTGTTTACACCAGATTTTGAGCCTACTATCTGAATGTTGAAGCAGAAATCAAGACCAGGGGATTTCCTGTTCTAAGTTGACTGGAGTGGCACCCCGTGTGGTGTTTAAACTTCAGTATGTGTAGTGTGCATACTGTTAAGCTCTTCCACATACCTTGGTTGAAATGAGTAGTTATTTGAGATGCTGTTGCTTGTTTATCAGCGTGAACAAGTCTGGCCATTCTCCTCTGATGTCTGGCACGAACAAGACCAAAGTCACTTAAATCACCTTTCTTCCACCTTGAGCTGTTGCTGATTAGATATTTGCCTTAACAAGTAATATAACTTGACAACACACCTCTTCACGTTTACACTATATCCCTTCCTGTTTGTGGAAGCTACACATGCTGATAAAACGAGAAGTGAGAGCAGCGGAGAGGATCGTGGGTGTTTCTTTTCCCTCCCTCAAGGACACCTATTGCACCCGCTTTAGACTTTTATCTTATTTTTAGCTTTTTATCTTTATGTTGTTTTAGTGTACACTGAGGGCCGTGGGAGCATTGCAATTTAAAATTCCTGCATATGATCTGTACACATGTTTGTTTTTTTAAATAAAGCTGACTTTGACTTTGACTTGGATTTTGTTTACAGTGAGAGCAAAACTGTGAATACAGTGATGAAAATGGTCAGTACTTTCAAGAATGGTGTATATAGCTTTAATATTTAGATATATTATTAACAAATCGCACAATAACAGTGGCGTTGTTCACACTAATCTCCAAAATCTTTTGCTAAATAACTAAAGAATCTATTCCTGTAATGAGCTGCAGCGTCTTGTTTCAATAGTCCATGATGGAGTATTTCATTAAAATCCAAATGGTAGTGGTAAATGGACTTGCCTCATTCACAAAATAACTTTTTTCCTAAACTCTTGCTATTTATCATCTGATAGAAGCATTGGAGACCAGCTTGGGGTGGCTATCATGCCCAAGGATATTTGGCATGCAGACTGGAGGGATCGCACCACCAAGCTTCCGATTAGCAGGCGACCGCTCTACCACGTGAGCTACAGCCACCACCATGCAACTATTGTGACAGGTAATGTCACTGAAGTATTCTTATGCCAGCTGTAGACTGTACATAAAGGATGGACATCATGAAGTAGCCATATTGGTGCTTTGAAACCAGGCATAATAGATTGAGTGGCTGAGTCTGACTATGAAAGTGTGAGATACTGCAAACTCATAGAAAACCAACATCTCGGTCACAATGTCAGCCTGCCTTAAAGAATATTTTGCACATTTTGGCTACCTGGATTTTTTTAAATGTAAATGCAGATGACAAATCTGCTTGTTAGTTGACACAAAACTGTAGATTTTAAAATGAAAAATACAAACTGCTTAAGTATAAGCTGGAGATTCAACATTTGCTCCATAGTGTAGTGGTGTACACATGTAACTAACAAGTGAAAGCTCCCAGCATTGATTCTAGGAGGATATACGGATCTCTTTGGGATTGTGTCAAAGTACGCAACGCTACCTGCCATGGTGGCCTGTTATTATTACAAGAAGACCCAAAAGTAGTTTCTTCTTCTATAGGATGGAGATTCAACAGTTTTTCCAGTGCTAATCATAGCTAGCAGTGTTTGCTTTTATTTATTGTGTATTCCTTTTTCAAATGTTCATAGACAGCCACAGTTCTTAGTCTACGAGTTTATCTTTCCACGTGATTTAAATAAGAAGAATAAGAAGAAACAGGAACAGAGGGAAAAACATAAATCAAGCTACTGGCAATAGGACGAATCACTTATAAAAACATATGCAGCACCAGTGTTGTGCACAAAATGTACTGATAATGTCCTTATTTGACATTATAGTTAAATCAATACATTAGCTTGCGTGTGACTGTGAACTCATTCAGTTTATATTGTTGTCAGTCTGAAATAGCTGCAAGTTAGAAATGATCCAGTGATTGTCAGGGTGGTGTGATGACACCAAGTTACTTTATTTCTGAAAAGTTAATAATAAGCAGGGTGAAACACTGAACTGTGTCCCTACTGTTAGGACTTATGTGCTGTTAAGGTCCGTGTATCAAGAGAATGGAAACTTTGTTTCAGCAGCTGGTAAGATTTTTCCTATATTTGCGCCATAAAAGTTAATACATGTATTGTAAATATGTACATGTGGATTTTAAATATAATATATATATAAATGTATAAAAAAAAATTACGTTTCTGTTAAAATGCTTCGTGACAAATCTGTCACATTGCACATGTCTAATTTTATGCGTAATGCTGATAATTTTCTTTTTAAATTTTCTTTATTTATTTTTTACAATTTTTTTATTTCCTGAACTCAGGGGAGTTATCTAACCCACAGTTTCAGCTGAGTCACACTACTCTCTCAATTATTAAACCATTTCGCTGGTACAACTAACATGACACTGAGCTCAAATTTACATGATTACAATCCATGACTGAGGTGTGATCATGAAAAGATTCAAAAAAGGTGATTATTATTGTTTTTCTGTGAATTTTCAGACACAGCTACATCTAGAAATGAAACAGTTACAGTTTATGAATCAGACAGGGTAAACTTAAGTCTAATCTAATCTTTGTTTTATTCACAACTTGTGTTTAAAAAAAAAATCAGTAAATCCAATTTTAAAATCTAGATTTTCTCACTCATTTAAACATGTTTGAAATCTTTGTTAATACCCGTTCTCCAAAAGTTTGACTGGGACTTTAAAAATATAGGCAGCATCTTTACAGGTGATAGTAAACACATTTATAAAAGTGATTCATCGGATTTCTCTCCTTTACTTCAGACCCATGGCAACGCTCTCTTCCTCATCCTTGTTTTGGGATTAGGAGGAAGCTTTCAGGTCGGCTTCCATGTCACTGGACTGAGTTCTCCTTCGCCGGTGAGACACGTCGCCTTTATCATTTCTTCTCCATTCTGTCTCGATTATCTGGATCACATTTAATAACAGTTTAGATCTATCTCCACAGTACATCCAGCGCTTCATCAACAGCAGCTGGTATGACAGATACGGAGAGCCTCCACATCCGCAGACGGTCACAATGATCTGGTCTCTTATTGTTTCCATGTTTGCTGTCGGGGGACTCTTAGGTGCCATCAGTGTCAAATTTATCTCAGACTTGCTGGGAAGGTGAGTATGAAGACAGATGTTGTACCAAGCTGTATAGCCTAAGGAGACCTGAAGTCATGAGTTTTC
Source organism: Perissodus microlepis (assembly GCF_051167445.1). Classification (NCBI taxonomy): domain Eukaryota; kingdom Metazoa; phylum Chordata; class Actinopteri; order Cichliformes; family Cichlidae; genus Perissodus; species Perissodus microlepis. Next base: position 11,032,281 of record NC_140465.1, read on the forward strand.
CTTCTTCAGAAAAAAGGCAATGATCTGCAACAGCTTCATTGCTGTTCTTGCAGCAGGATTCATGCTGGCAAGTAAAAATGTCAACTCTTTCGAAATGATCATTGTGGCAAGATTTCTGTTTGGTTACTCAGCAGGTAAGTTGCCATATTCTACAGACTCCTTATTAATATGTTTTCACCACCTATACTCACCATGCTTGCCTTATGTGACCTGCAGGCTTGGGAATGAACACTCACTTAATATATCTTGGGGAGATTTCACCCAGAAAGATAAGAGGGATAGTGACTCTGACCTCAGCCACTTTTACGTCACTCGGGAAAGTGTTTGGACAGACGTTTGGGTTAAGGTAAGCACCTGAAGTTGATATGAAAAAGTACAGTGGACTTTAACCCATTGTCAAAAGCTACTGCAGCATATTATGACAATAGATTACAAATTAAACACAACATTTCATTTTGATTTTTCAGCGAGATCCTTGGCCGCGAGGACACGTGGAACATTCTCCTTAGTGTCGCTGCACTTTTCTCCTTTGTTCAGATTGTGATGTTGCCTTTTTTTCCTGAGACGCCAAGATATTTACTCATAGAGAAAGGTGATGATAAGGCATGCAAAAAAGGTTAGTAGCTTTGCGCAGTTTATGTATCAAACACGACCCCAGATGTTTATGAAAATGTGTTCTACAAACACATACTAATTAAAGATAAATGATAGCCTTGCGAAATTGCAAGTGAATCAGTCCCTGCGTGTTTTGTATTTGAGCAAAGTTGCACATTTTTCAGTTCGTATCCCCTCTGAGATTAGGGATTTTCTGGTTTCAGCTCTCCAGAGTCTGTGGGGCCAAGGTGACTACCAACAAGAAATGGATGAGATGTTGACCGAGCAGGCAGCCATTGAAGCAGCCCCACCAGTGAGCCTTCTGCAGCTGCTGAGAGACAGGACTGTCCGATGGCAGGTCATCACCATCTCCACCATCTACTGTTGCAACCAGCTGTCGGGCATGTCTACAGTATGAACAATACCATATAGTATTAGTATAATACCATATGATACAATATGATATAGGATTGCTAAATTGCAAAATGATACATTACAACAATTTTGTGACTTTTGGAGGTTCACACACATGCATACATGATATATCTGTATAACTACAGATCAATATATCTATTGATATCTGTATATATGAGACTTCATTGTTCCTTCCATATCAAGTTTCTATCAACAGAATAGACTAATATATAAATCAGATTTCATGCTGACTGTTTATAGCCTAATAGTGCCTCTTTTCTTCCCAGATTAGTACCTTTACTTATGACATCTTCCTGGAGGCAGGTATACCAAAGAAGAAGATCCGCTATATCACTCTCGGTCTTGGAGTGGCTGAAATTCTCACCTCGCTCACCTGTGTAAGCAAACACTCAGTCTGTGCCTGAGCTCATCTGTGTAAATGAGCATTTTAAGTGTATATATCCTTTGATTTGAACTATTAGAGACAATCTCCTTATGATAAGTCTGTCATTATTTTCTCCCTTCCTCAATTTCAGGGTCTTCTCATTGAACTCACAGGGAGAAGACCATTGCTGTTCGGCAGTTACGGTGTCATGTCTGCTTGCTGGATTTTTGTCACTGTCACACTCAACCTGAAGGTAAACCATTACCAGTGGTGGGCAACATAATATTAATAAAAGTAAAAGCAATGTAAACAAAGCAAAACAAAAACAGCTGATTTGTTAAAGACGACAAATGTCAGGTGTGTGAAGAGACTGAGGACCCAAGTGCAGGCAAACGGAGACGAGGGTGGATGATAACAAAAAATGAGCCTTTATGGACAGCTGAACAAAAACTACAAACAGGTGGAACAGAGAAAACTAAGCAAAACCTAAACTGGGAAAAACTATGCATAAACATATAACCTGAGGGCGGAAACCACAGGCCAGAAAAGAGAGACCAGGAAACGCGGGTAAAGCTGACGGAAGAAATACAGAGGCAACATGGAAGAAAACAAGCAGACGGACCAACAAGGGACAAAGGGAAGCACACACAATAAATACACACAAGGTAACGATGGAAATGCAAACAGGATGTTCCTTGAGTTGACTGTTTTTGTAATTTGGTGCAATATAAATCAAATTGAATTGAATTAAATTGAATAGGAGGGAGATACAGCTGAACCTAATTAGAAGTGATGAGACAGGGAGGAAGCAAAACAGAATACACTGACATAGGACACGGACTTTCAAAGTAAAACAGGAAATACATGAATACAGAAGCAAGGATAACAAAGAAGACAGAGAACACAGAGACCTGAAACGTTGGCACAGGAAGGCACAGAGTGGGCATAACACGGAACACAGGGGAGGCACATAAACAAAACCTAAAGACTAGAAAATCACAGATGACACCGTTTCTACTCGTCAAGATCAAGGATCAAGGAAGTCTTATTTTCATTTGCAACACATGTTTACATGAGGTGGAATGAAATTACGTACACACGATCCCGGTTATCCATAGAAGGGAAAAGAAACAGAATAACAAAGAAACTAAAAAAACACAACTAACAAATAGCAAGTAATGAAATAATACAATATAAGTAGAGTGCAACAACCTGAGTACCAGTATGGAGTATAAATATAGAAATATAGGTATAAATATTTTAGCAGCAAGAGGGCATGATGACCAGCATTAATAAAGTGATGGTGTCAGTAAAGTATCAGTAGTATAACAGTTCTTGTCCATTTATGCATTGAGAAGTCTCACAGCTTCTGGAATGAAGCTGTTTCTCTGTCTAGTAGTTTTGCATTTAATGCTCCTCAGCCTCCTGCCTGAGGGGAGCAGGACAAAGAGTGTGTGTGCTTGATGAGTGGGGTCCTTCATGATACAGGTAGGCCTCTTCCTGCATCTGGAGGTGTATATGTCTGTGACGGTTGGGACAACAATTGTCTGTGTAGCCTTCACTGGAAAGTACACTAGTAACAATATTGGCAATATGACTGAAGATGACCTGTTTCATAAAGGGGAAAATGTGTATAAGCTATCACTGCTGTGATGATAAAAGACAGAAATATAGAAATTTATCTGATGCAAAATCAAATATATGCATTTAAAACTGTCTTTCACACAGGATTCCAGCTACTGGGTTCCATACATTACTGTGAGTTTGATGGTTGTCTTCATCATGTTCTTTTGTGGAGGACCTGGTAAGGGTAAAGCACTTATACATATGTAGCTTAACGTTTTTAGTATCCAGTACATCACACCTGTAGCGGTTATGGAAAACGTGTCTATATGCAAAGATAACAAGGTCAATTCCCTGTTCTTTCTCTGATTCTCACAGGAGGAGCCACACCAACGCTCAACAGTGAGCTCTTCATTCAGTCTAATCGAATGGCATCACTCGTCCTCACAGGGCTGCAGCGGTGGTTTATATTTGCAGTGATGGGCCTGGTCTTTCCATTCCTCATTGTACGTACGACCAAGCTGAAAATAAGCAGCGCATTACACTATAACACCCACAGGGATCTATATGTTATGTTGAAATCATGAATGTCGTTTCTTTCCCAGGATGCTCTCAGCTCGTACTTATTTTTGCTGTTTGCCTCTGCCTGCATGCTGGGTAGTCTTTATACCTTCTTCCTTTTGCCTGAGACTAAAGGCAAGACCCTGCTGGAGATCTCAGAGGAGTTTAAAGCCATCACTGTCTGTGGGAAATCCTTTGCAGAGGAAACGAGAACAGAGACCAGGTTGTGATGAGGACCACGTATAGCTACAGCAAAAAACATGAGGAAAAAAAACAATTTTTCTTTCAGGACAAGATTGAATGACTGTGGAAAAAACATGCTTTGCAAATAAATGACTCACAATGACATTAAACAATGTTACAATTCCCAAAATTTGGAATCTTTCTAACTTCAGATTTTTGCTTTTTAGTTGCTTCTGCTGTTTTCTGTTTGTCCATAAATGGTGACTGTTGTGCAATCAGATCCTGTACGAAGTTGTTTCTTGGCCCACATTTCTTTACAACTAACAACAACTAACCCGCATAATGGGCTTCCATTACAATTCTAAGATGCAGTATTAAGTAATCATCAGGTAATGGCATAATATCGTTATGCAATTTTCCATATGCCCAAACACCAACATAAATACATATCCTAGTAATGAGAACATGCATAAAGTTTTTCTTTTATGCTCTTAAATGCCACTTGTTTAGCCAACAGCAAAGTTGGAGAAAAGGAGCGCTTCAGAGAAAACGTCGTAGTGAAAGGAAGGCTCACTTTATGATGTTTCACTAAACCCCAAAGGTGCTCTGTTGGCCTGATCTGGTGACTGTGTCATGTTCAGTTTGAGATGATTCTGGAAACAACCATCAGAAGATGGGTACACTGTGGTCATAAAGGGATGGACATGGTCAGTACCATTTTGCAGGTAGGTTGTGGCATTTAAACAATGCTCTTTTGTTACTAAGGGGTCCTGCCCATGTCCAAATGCACATTTTTATGTTGTTTACACCAGATTTTGAGCCTACTATCTGAATGTTGAAGCAGAAATCAAGACCAGGGGATTTCCTGTTCTAAGTTGACTGGAGTGGCACCCCGTGTGGTGTTTAAACTTCAGTATGTGTAGTGTGCATACTGTTAAGCTCTTCCACATACCTTGGTTGAAATGAGTAGTTATTTGAGATGCTGTTGCTTGTTTATCAGCGTGAACAAGTCTGGCCATTCTCCTCTGATGTCTGGCACGAACAAGACCAAAGTCACTTAAATCACCTTTCTTCCACCTTGAGCTGTTGCTGATTAGATATTTGCCTTAACAAGTAATATAACTTGACAACACACCTCTTCACGTTTACACTATATCCCTTCCTGTTTGTGGAAGCTACACATGCTGATAAAACGAGAAGTGAGAGCAGCGGAGAGGATCGTGGGTGTTTCTTTTCCCTCCCTCAAGGACACCTATTGCACCCGCTTTAGACTTTTATCTTATTTTTAGCTTTTTATCTTTATGTTGTTTTAGTGTACACTGAGGGCCGTGGGAGCATTGCAATTTAAAATTCCTGCATATGATCTGTACACATGTTTGTTTTTTTAAATAAAGCTGACTTTGACTTTGACTTGGATTTTGTTTACAGTGAGAGCAAAACTGTGAATACAGTGATGAAAATGGTCAGTACTTTCAAGAATGGTGTATATAGCTTTAATATTTAGATATATTATTAACAAATCGCACAATAACAGTGGCGTTGTTCACACTAATCTCCAAAATCTTTTGCTAAATAACTAAAGAATCTATTCCTGTAATGAGCTGCAGCGTCTTGTTTCAATAGTCCATGATGGAGTATTTCATTAAAATCCAAATGGTAGTGGTAAATGGACTTGCCTCATTCACAAAATAACTTTTTTCCTAAACTCTTGCTATTTATCATCTGATAGAAGCATTGGAGACCAGCTTGGGGTGGCTATCATGCCCAAGGATATTTGGCATGCAGACTGGAGGGATCGCACCACCAAGCTTCCGATTAGCAGGCGACCGCTCTACCACGTGAGCTACAGCCACCACCATGCAACTATTGTGACAGGTAATGTCACTGAAGTATTCTTATGCCAGCTGTAGACTGTACATAAAGGATGGACATCATGAAGTAGCCATATTGGTGCTTTGAAACCAGGCATAATAGATTGAGTGGCTGAGTCTGACTATGAAAGTGTGAGATACTGCAAACTCATAGAAAACCAACATCTCAGTCACAATGTCAGCCTGCCTTAAAGAATATTTTGCACATTTTGGCTACCTGGATTTTTTTAAATGTAAATGCAGATGACAAATCTGCTTGTTAGTTGACACAAAACTGTAGATTTTAAAATGAAAAATACAAACTGCTTAAGTATAAGCTGGAGATTCAACATTTGCTCCATAGTGTAGTGGTGTACACATGTAACTAACAAGTGAAAGCTCCCAGCATTGATTCTAGGAGGATATACGGATCTCTTTGGGATTGTGTCAAAGTACGCAACGCTACCTGCCATGGTGGCCTGTTATTATTACAAGAAGACCCAAAAGTAGTTTCTTCTTCTATAGGATGGAGATTCAACAGTTTTTCCAGTGCTAATCATAGCTAGCAGTGTTTGCTTTTATTTATTGTGTATTCCTTTTTCAAATGTTCATAGACAGCCACAGTTCTTAGTCTACGAGTTTATCTTTCCACGTGATTTAAATAAGAAGAATAAGAAGAAACAGGAACAGAGGGAAAAACATAAATCAAGCTACTGGCAATAGGACGAATCACTTATAAAAACATATGCAGCACCAGTGTTGTGCACAAAATGTACTGATAATGTCCTTATTTGACATTATAGTTAAATCAATACATTAGCTTGCGTGTGACTGTGAACTCATTCAGTTTATATTGTTGTCAGTCTGAAATAGCTGCAAGTTAGAAATGATCCAGTGATTGTCAGGGTGGTGTGATGACACCAAGTTACTTTATTTCTGAAAAGTTAATAATAAGCAGGGTGAAACACTGAACTGTGTCCCTACTGTTAGGACTTATGTGCTGTTAAGGTCCGTGTATCAAGAGAATGGAAACTTTGTTTCAGCAGCTGGTAAGATTTTTCCTATATTTGCGCCATAAAAGTTAATACATGTATTGTAAATATGTACATGTGGATTTTAAATATAATATATATATAAATGTATAAAAAAAAATTACGTTTCTGTTAAAATGCTTCGTGACAAATCTGTCACATTGCACATGTCTAATTTTATGCGTAATGCTGATAATTTTCTTTTTAAATTTTCTTTATTTATTTTTTACAATTTTTTTATTTCCTGAACTCAGGGGAGTTATCTAACCCACAGTTTCAGCTGAGTCACACTACTCTCTCAATTATTAAACCATTTCGCTGGTACAACTAACATGACACTGAGCTCAAATTTACATGATTACAATCCATGACTGAGGTGTGATCATGAAAAGATTCAAAAAAGGTGATTATTATTGTTTTTCTGTGAATTTTCAGACACAGCTACATCTAGAAATGAAACAGTTACAGTTTATGAATCAGACAGGGTAAACTTAAGTCTAATCTAATCTTTGTTTTATTCACAACTTGTGTTTAAAAAAAAAATCAGTAAATCCAATTTTAAAATCTAGATTTTCTCACTCATTTAAACATGTTTGAAATCTTTGTTAATACCCGTTCTCCAAAAGTTTGACTGGGACTTTAAAAATATAGGCAGCATCTTTACAGGTGATAGTAAACACATTTATAAAAGTGATTCATCGGATTTCTCTCCTTTACTTCAGACCCATGGCAACGCTCTCTTCCTCATCCTTGTTTTGGGATTAGGAGGAAGCTTTCAGGTCGGCTTCCATGTCACTGGACTGAGTTATCCTTCGCCGGTGAGACACGTCGCCTTTATCATTTCTTCTCCATTCTGTCTCGATTATCTGGATCACATTTAATAACAGTTTAGATCTATCTCCACAGTACATCCAGCGCTTCATCAACAGCAGCTGGTATGACAGATACGGAGAGCCTCCACATCCGCAGACGGTCACAATGATCTGGTCTCTTATTGTTTCCATGTTTGCTGTCGGGGGACTCTTAGGTGCCATCAGTGTCAAATTTATCTCAGACTTGCTGGGAAGGTGAGTATGAAGACAGATGTTGTACCAAGCTGTATAGCCTAAGGAGACCTGAAGTCATGAGTTTTCCTTCTTCAGAAAAAAGGCAATGATCTGCAACAGCTTCATTGCTGTTCTTGCAGCAGGATTCATGCTGGCAAGTAAAAATGTCAACTCTTTCGAAATGATCATTGTGGCAAGATTTCTGTTTGGTTACTCAGCAGGTAAGTTGCCATATTCTACAGACTCCTTATTAATATGTTTTCACCACCTATACTCACCATGCTTGCCTTATGTGACCTGCAGGCTTGGGAATGAACACTCACTTAATATATCTTGGGGAGATTTCACCCAGAAAGATAAGAGGGATAGTGACTCTGACCTCAGCCACTTTTACGTCACTCGGGAAAGTGTTTGGACAGACGTTTGGGTTAAGGTAAGCACCTGAAGTTGATATGAAAAAGTACAGTGGACTTTAACCCATTGTCAAAAGCTACTGCAGCATATTATGACAATAGATTACAAATTAAACACAACATTTCATTTTGATTTTTCAGCGAGATCCTTGGCCGCGAGGACACGTGGAACATTCTCCTTAGTGTCGCTGCACTTTTCTCCTTTGTTCAGATTGTGATGTTGCCTTTTTTTCCTGAGACGCCAAGATATTTACTCATAGAGAAAGGTGATGATAAGGCATGCAAAAAAGGTTAGTAGCTTTGCGCAGTTTATGTATCAAACACGACCCCAGATGTTTATGAAAATGTGTTCTACAAACACATACTAATTAAAGATAAATGATAGCCTTGCGAAATTGCAAGTGAATCAGTCCCTGCGTGTTTTGTATTTGAGCAAAGTTGCACATTTTTCAGTTCGTATCCCCTCTGAGATTAGGGATTTTCTGGTTTCAGCTCTCCAGAGTCTGTGGGGCCAAGGTGACTACCAACAAGAAATGGATGAGATGTTGACCGAGCAGGCAGCCATTGAAGCAGCCCCACCAGTGAGCCTTCTGCAGCTGCTGAGAGACAGGACTGTCCGATGGCAGGTCATCACCATCTCCACCATCTACTGTTGCAACCAGCTGTCGGGCATGTCTACAGTATGAACAATACCATATAGTATTAGTATAATACCATATGATACAATATGATATAGGATTGCTAAATTGCAAAATGATACATTACAACAATTTTGTGACTTTTGGAGGTTCACACACATGCATACATGATATATCTGTATAACTACAGATCAATATATCTATTGATATCTGTATATATGAGACTTCATTGTTCCTTCCATATCAAGTTTCTATCAACAGAATAGACTAATATATAAATCAGATTTCATGCTGACTGTTTATAGCCTAATAGTGCCTCTTTTCTTCCCAGATTAGTACCTTTACTTATGACATCTTCCTGGAGGCAGGTATACCAAAGAAGAAGATCCGCTATATCACTCTCGGTCTTGGAGTGGCTGAAATTCTCACCTCGCTCACCTGTGTAAGCAAACACTCAGTCTGTGCCTGAGCTCATCTGTGTAAATGAGCATTTTAAGTGTATATATCCTTTGATTTGAACTATTAGAGACAATCTCCTTATGATAAGTCTGTCATTATTTTCTCCCTTCCTCAATTTCAGGGTCTTCTCATTGAACTCACAGGGAGAAGACCATTGCTGTTCGGCAGTTACGGTGTCATGTCTGCTTGCTGGATTTTTGTCACTGTCACACTCAACCTGAAGGTAAACCATTACCAGTGGTGGGCAACATAATATTAATAAAAGTAAAAGCAATGTAAACAAAGCAAAACAAAAACAGCTGATTTGTTAAAGACGACAAATGTCAGGTGTGTGAAGAGACTGAGGACCCAAGTGCAGGCAAACGGAGACGAGGGTGGATGATAACAAAAAATGAGCCTTTATGGACAGCTGAACAAAAACTACAAACAGGTGGAACAGAGAAAACTAAGCAAAACCTAAACTGGGAAAAACTATGCATAAACATATAACCTGAGGGCGGAAACCACAGGCCAGAAAAGAGAGACCAGGAAACGCGGGTAAAGCTGACGGAAGAAATACAGAGGCAACATGGAAGAAAACAAGCAGACGGACCAACAAGGGACAAAGGGAAGCACACACAATAAATACACACAAGGTAACGATGGAAATGCAAACAGGATGTTCCTTGAGTTGACTGTTTTTGTAATTTGGTGCAATATAAATCAAATTGAATTGAATTAAATTGAATAGGAGGGAGATACAGCTGAACCTAATTAGAAGTGATGAGACAGGGAGGAAGCAAAACAGAATACACTGACATAGGACACGGACTTTCAAAGTAAAACAGGAAATACATGAATACAGAAGCAAGGATAACAAAGAAGACAGAGAACACAGAGACCTGAAACGTTGGCACAGGAAGGCACAGAGTGGGCATAACACGGAACACAGGGGAGGCACATAAACAAAACCTAAAGACTAGAAAATCACAGATGACACCGTTTCTACTCGTCAAGATCAAGGATCAAGGAAGTCTTATTTTCATTTGCAACACATGTTTACATGAGGTGGAATGAAATTACGTACACACGATCCCGGTTATCCATAGAAGGGAAAAGAAACAGAATAACAAAGAAACTAAAAAAACACAACTAACAAATAGCAAGTAATGAAATAATACAATATAAGTAGAGTGCAACAACCTGAGTACCAGTATGGAGTATAAATATAGAAATATAGGTATAAATATTTTAGCAGCAAGAGGGCATGATGACCAGCATTAATAAAGTGATGGTGTCAGTAAAGTATCAGTAGTATAACAGTTCTTGTCCATTTATGCATTGAGAAGTCTCACAGCTTCTGGAATGAAGCTGTTTCTCTGTCTAGTAGTTTTGCATTTAATGCTCCTCAGCCTCCTGCCTGAGGGGAGCAGGACAAAGAGTGTGTGTGCTTGATGAGTGGGGTCCTTCATGATACAGGTAGGCCTCTTCCTGCATCTGGAGGTGTATATGTCTGTGACGGTTGGGACAACAATTGTCTGTGTAGCCTTCACTGGAAAGTACACTAGTAACAATATTGGCAATATGACTGAAGATGACCTGTTTCATAAAGGGGAAAATGTGTATAAGCTATCACTGCTGTGATGATAAAAGACAGAAATATAGAAATTTATCTGATGCAAAATCAAATATATGCATTTAAAACTGTCTTTCACACAGGATTCCAGCTACTGGGTTCCATACATTACTGTGAGTTTGATGGTTGTCTTCATCATGTTCTTTTGTGGAGGACCTGGTAAGGGTAAAGCACTTATACATATGTAGCTTAACGTTTTTAGTATCCAGTACATCACACCTGTAGCGGTTATGGAAAACGTGTCTATATGCAAAGATAACAAGGTCAATTCCCTGTTCTTTCTCTGATTCTCACAGGAGGAGCCACACCAACGCTCAACAGTGAGCTCTTCATTCAGTCTAATCGAATGGCATCACTCGTCCTCACAGGGCTGCAGGGGTGGTTTATGTTTGCAGTGATGGGCCTGGTCTTTCCATTCCTCATTGTACGTACGACCAAGCTGAAAATAAGCAGCGCATTACACTATAACACCCACAGGGATCTATATGTTATGTTGAAATCATGAATGTCGTTTCTTTCCCAGGATGCTCTCAGCTCGTACTTATTTTTGCTGTTTGCCTCTGCCTGCATGCTGGGTAGTCTTTATACCTTCTTCCTTTTGCCTGAGACTAAAGGCAAGACCCTGCTGGAGATCTCAGAGGAGTTTAAAGCCATCACTGTCTGTGGGAAATCCTTTGCAGAGGAAACGAGAACAGAGACCAGGTTGTGATGAGGACCACGTATAGCTACAGCAAAAAACATGAGGAAAAAAAACAATTTTTCTTTCAGGACAAGATTGAATGACTGTGGAAAAAACATGCTTTGCAAATAAATGACTCACAATGACATTAAACAATGTTACAATTCCCAAAATTTGGAATCTTTCTAACTTCAGATTTTTGCTTTTTAGTTGCTTCTGCTGTTTTCTGTTTGTCCATAAATGGTGACTGTTGTGCAATCAGATCCTGTACGAAGTTGTTTCTTGGCCCACATTTCTTTACAACTAACAACAACTAACCCGCATAATGGGCTTCCATTACAATTCTAAGATGCAGTATTAAGTAATCATCAGGTAATGGCATAATATCGTTATGCAATTTTCCATATGCCCAAACACCAACATAAATACATATCCTAGTAATGAGAACATGCATAAAGTTTTTCTTTTATGCTCTTAAATGCCACTTGTTTAGCCAACAGCAAAGTTGGAGAAAAGGAGCGCTTCAGAGAAAACGTCGTAGTGAAAGGAAGGCTCACTTTATGATGTTTCACTAAACCCCAAAGGTGCTCTGTTGGCCTGATCTGGTGACTGTGTCATGTTCAGTTTGAGATGATTCTGGAAACAACCATCAGAAGATGGGTACACTGTGGTCATAAAGGGATGGACATGGTCAGTACCATTTTGCAGGTAGGTTGTGGCATTTAAACAATGCTCTTTTGTTACTAAGGGGTCCTGCCCATGTCCAAATGCACATTTTTATGTTGTTTACACCAGATTTTGAGCCTACTATCTGAATGTTGAAGCAGAAATCAAGACCAGGGGATTTCCTGTTCTAAGTTGACTGGAGTGGCACCCCGTGTGGTGTTTAAACTTCAGTATGTGTAGTGTGCATACTGTTAAGCTCTTCCACATACCTTGGTTGAAATGAGTAGTTATTTGAGATGCTGTTGCTTGTTTATCAGCGTGAACAAGTCTGGCCATTCTCCTCTGATGTCTGGCACGAACAAGACCAAAGTCACTTAAATCACCTTTCTTCCACCTTGAGCTGTTGCTGATTAGATATTTGCCTTAACAAGTAATATAACTTGACAACACACCTCTTCACGTTTACACTATATCCCTTCCTGTTTGTGGAAGCTACACATGCTGATAAAACGAGAAGTGAGAGCAGCGGAGAGGATCGTGGGTGTTTCTTTTCCCTCCCTCAAGGACACCTATTGCACCCGCTTTAGACTTTTATCTTATTTTTAGCTTTTTATCTTTATGTTGTTTTAGTGTACACTGAGGGCCGTGGGAGCATTGCAATTTAAAATTCCTGCATATGATCTGTACACATGTTTGTTTTTTTAAATAAAGCTGACTTTGACTTTGACTTGGATTTTGTTTACAGTGAGAGCAAAACTGTGAATACAGTGATGAAAATGGTCAGTACTTTCAAGAATGGTGTATATAGCTTTAATATTTAGATATATTATCAACGAATCGCACAATAACAGTGGCGTTGTTCACACTAATCTCCAAAATCTTTTGCTAAATAACTAAAGAATCTATTCCTGTAATGAGCTGCAGCGTCTTGTTTCAATAGTCCATGATGGAGTATTTCATTAAAATCCAAATGGTAGTGGTAAATGGACTTGCCTCATTCACAAAATAACTTTTTTCCTAAACTCTTGCTATTTATCATCTGATAGAAGCATTGGAGACCAGCTTGGGGTGGCTATCATGCCCAAGGATATTTGGCATGCAGACTGGAGGGATCGCACCACCAAGCTTCCGATTAGCAGGCGACCGCTCTACCACGTGAGCTACAGCCACCACCATGCAACTATTGTGACAGGTAATGTCACTGAAGTATTCTTATGCCAGCTGTAGACTGTACATAAAGGATGGACATCATGAAGTAGCCATATTGGTGCTTTGAAACCAGGCATAATAGATTGAGTGGCTGAGTCTGACTATGAAAGTTTGAGACACTGCAAACTCATAGAAAACCAACATCTCGGTCACAATGTCAGCCTGCCTTAAAGAATATTTTGCACATTTTGGCTACCTGGATTTTTTTAAATGTAAATGCAGATGACAAATCTGCTTGTTAGTTGACACAAAACTGTAGATTTTAAAATGAAAAATACAAACTGCTTAAGTATAAGCTGGAGATTCAACATTTGCTCCATAGTGTAGTGGTGTACACATGTAACTAACAAGTGAAAGCTCCCAGCATTGATTCTAGGAGGATATACGGATCTCTTTGGGATTGTGTCAAAGTACGCAACGCTACCTGCCATGGTGGCCTGTTATTATTACAAGAAGACCCAAAAGTAGTTTCTTCTTCTATAGGATGGAGATTCAACAGTTTTTCCAGTGCTAATCATAGCTAGCAGTGTTTGCTTTTATTTATTGTGTATTCCTTTTTCAAATGTTCATAGACAGCCACAGTTCTTAGTCTACGAGTTTATCTTTCCACGTGATTTAAATAAGAAGAATAAGAAGAAACAGGAACAGAGAGAAAAACATAAATCAAGCTACTGGCAATAGGACGAATCACTTATAAAAACATATGCAGCACCAGTGTTGTGCACAAAATGTACTGATAATGTCCTTATTTGACATTATGGTTAAATCAATACATTAGCTTGCGTGTGACTGTTAACTCATTCAGTTTATATTCTTTTCAGTCTGAAATAGCTGCAAGTTAGAAATGATCCAGTGATTGTCAGGGTGGTGTGATGACACCAAGTTACTTTATTTCTGAAAAGTTAATAATAAGCAGGGTGAAACACTGAACTGTGTCCCTACTGTTAGGACTTATGTGCTGTTAAGGTCCGTGTATCAAGAGAATGGAAACTTTGTTTCAGCAGCTGGTAAGATTTTTCCTATATTTGCGCCATAAAAGTTAATACATGTATTGTAAATATGTACATGTGGATTTTAAATATAATATATATATATAAATGTATACATTTTTTTTACGTTTCTGTTAAATTGTTTCGTGACAAATCTGTCACATTGCACATGTCTAATTTTATGCGTAATGCTGATAATTTTCTTTTTAAATTTTCTTTATTTATTTTTTACAATTTTTTTATTTCCTGAACTCAGGGGAGTTATCTAACCCACAGTTTCAGCTGAGTCACACTACTCTCTCAGTTATTAAACCATTTCGCTGGTACAACTAACATGACACTGAACTCAAATTTACATGATTACAATCAATGACTGATGTGTGATCATGAAAAGATTCAAAAAAGGTGATTATTATTGTTTTTCTGTGAATTTTCAGACACAGCTACATCTAGAAATGAAACAGTTACAGTTTATGAATCAGACAGGGTAAACTTAAGTCTAATCTAATCTTTGTTTTATTCACAACTTGTGTTTAAAAAAAAATCAGTAAATCCAATTTTAAAATCTAGATTTTCTCACTCATTTAAACATGTTTGAAATCTTTGTTAATACCCGTTCTCCAAAAGTTTGACTGGGACTTTAAAAATATAGGCAGCATCTTTACAGGTGATAGTAAACACATTTATAAAAGTGATTCATCGGATTTCTCTCCTTTACTTCAGACCCATGGCAACGCTCTATTCCTCATCCTTGTTTTGGGATTAGGAGGAAGCTTTCAGGTTGGCTTCCATATCACTGGACTGAGTTCTCCTTCACCGGTGAGACACGTCGCCTTTATCATTTCTTCTCCATTCTGTCTCGATTATCTGGATCACATTTAATAACAGTTTAGATCTATCTCCACAGTACATCCAGCGCTTCATCAACAGCAGCTGGTATGACAGATACGGAGAGCCTCCACATCCGCAGACGGTCACAATGATCTGGTCTCTTATTGTTTCCATGTTTGCTGTCGGGGGACTCTTAGGTGCCATCAGTGTCAAATTTATCTCAGACTTGCTGGGAAGGTGAGTATGAAGACAGATGTTGTACCAAGCTGTATAGCCTAAGGAGACCTGAAGTCATGAGTTTTCCTTCTTCAGAAAAAAGGCAATGATCTGCAACAGCTTCATTGCTGTTCTTGCAGCAGGATTCATGCTAGCAAGTAAAAATGTCAACTCTTTCGAAATGATCATTGTGGCAAGATTTCTGTTTGGTTACTCAGCAGGTAAGTTGTCATATTCTACAGACTCCTTATTAATATGTTTTCACCACCTATACTCACCATGCTTGCCTTATGTGACCTGCAGGCTTGGGAATGAACACTCACTTAATATATCTTGGGGAGATTTCACCCAGAAAGATAAGAGGGATAGTGACTCTGACCTCAGCCACTTTTACGTCACTCGGGAAAGTGTCTGGACAGACGTTTGGGTTAAGGTAAGCACCTGAAGTTGATATGAAAAAGTACAGTGGACTTTAACCCATTGTCAAAAGCTACTGCAGCATATTATGACAATAGATTACAAATTAAACACAACATTTCATTTTGATTTTTCAGCGAGATCCTTGGCCGCGAGGACACGTGGAACATTCTCCTTAGTGTCGCTGCACTTTTCTCCTTTGTTCAGATTGTGATGTTGCCTTTTTTTCCTGAGACGCCAAGATATTTACTCATAGAGAAAGGTGATGATAAGGCATGCAAAAAAGGTTAGTAGCTTTGCGCAGTTTATGTATCAAACACGACCCCAGATGTTTATGAAAATGTGTTCTACAAACACATACTAGTTAAAGATAAATGATAGTCTTGCGAAATTACAAGTGAATCAGTCCCTGCGTGTTTTCTATTTGAGCAAAGTTGCACATTTTTCAGTTCTTATCCCCTCTGAGATTTGGGATTTTCTGGTTTCAGCTCTCCAGAGTCTGTGGGGCCAAGGTGACTACCAACAAGAAATGGATGAGATGTTGACCGAGCAGGCAGCCATTGAAGCAGCCCCACCAGTGAGCCTTCTGCAGCTGCTGAGAGACAGGACTGTCCGATGGCAGGTCATCACCATCTCCATCATCTACTGTTGCAACCAGCTGTCGGGCATTTCTACAGTATGAACAATACCATATAGTATTAGTATAATACCATATGATACAATATGATATAGGATTGCTAAATTGCAAAATGATACAACATTACAACAATTTTGTGACTTTTGGAGGTTCACACACATGCATACATGATATATCTGTATAACTACAGATCAATATATCTATTGATATCTGTATATATGAGACTTCATTGTTCCTTCCATATCAAGTTTCTATCAACAGAATAGACTAATATATAAATCAGATTTCATGCTGACTGTTTATAGCCTAATAGTGCCTCTTTTCTTCCCAGATTAGTACCTTTACTTATGACATCTTCCTGGAGGCAGGTATACCAAAGAAGAAAATCCGCTATATCACTCTCGGTCTTGGAGTGGCTGAAATTCTCACCTCGCTCACATGTGTAAGCAAACACTCAGTCTGTGCCTGAGCTCATCTGTGTAAATGAGCATTTTAAGTGTATATATCCTTTGATTTGAACTATTAGAGACAATCTCCTTATGATAAGTCTGTCATTATTTTCTCCCTTCCTCAATTTCAGGGTCTTCTCATTGAGCTCACAGGGAGAAGACCATTGCTGTTCGGCGGTTACGGTGTCATGTCTGCTTGCTGGATTTTTGTCACTGTCACACTCAACCTGAAGGTAAACCATTACCAGTGGTGGGCAACATAATATTAATAAAAGTAAAAGCAATGTAAAGAAAGCAAAACAAAAACAGTTGATTTGTTAAAGATGACAAATGTCAGGTGTGTGAAGAGACTGAGGACCCAAGTGCAGGCAAACGGAGACGAGGGTGGATGATAACAAAAAATGAGCCTTTATGGACAGCTGAACAAAAACTACAAACAGGTGGAACAGAGAAAACTAAGCAAAACCTAAACTGGGAAAAACTATGCATAAACATATAACCTGAGGGCGGAAACCACAGGCCAGAAAAGAGAGACCAGGAAACGCGGGTAAAGCTGACGGAAGAAATACAGAGGCAACATGGAAGAAAACAAGCAGACGGACCAACAAGGGACAAAGGGAAGCACACACAATAAATACACATAAGGTAACGATGGAAATGCAAACAGGATGTTCCTTGAGTTGACTGTTGTTGTAATTTGGTGCAATATAAATCAAATTGAATTGAATTACATTGAATAGGAGGGAGATACAGCTGAACCTAATTAGAAGTGATGAGACAGGGAGGAAGCAAAACAGAATACACTGACATAGGACACGGACTTTCAAAGTAAAACAGGAAATACATGAACACAGAAGCAAGGATAACAAAGAAGACAGAGAACACAGAGACCTGAAACGTTGGCACAGGAAGGCACAGAGTGGGCATAACACGGAACACAGGGGAGGCACATAAACAAAACCTAAAGACTAGAAAATCACAGATGACACCGTTTCTACTCGTCAAGATCAAGGATCAAGGAAGTCTTATTTTCATTTGCTTTTTTTTTTTTTTTTTTGCCTGTCCTGTTTGGTTCTTTTGCCATCAGAATTATTGTCTAAAGGCGAAGAAAGATGCCCAACGGATTTACTTTACCAAATTGACCATCCCAGCCTTGCCGTAATGGTCTATTTGATTCACCTTTTATTGTTTATTTTATTTATTTTTTATTTTCACTTGCTAGATACGGGAAAGACTTGAATGAGGAAAAGAAAAGGGAGAAAGGAAGAGGGGGGAAAAACAGCGGAGAAGAGGGACGGGGATAAAGGGCAAAAAAACAAAAACCAACTAAATAAGCAGACAAAAAAATACATATATCAATCACCTGGATCACCTGTTGAGAAAGAAAAAAGAAAACAAGCAGAAGTAAACGAGACCAATACAATAAACAACATCACGATGATATTTGGGAATATAACAGTAAATACTAAATATTAAACATTACTGTGCAGCACGTAATATCGACGGCGCACAGTGTGCTTTGAGGTAGGAGCCAAAAAGGGTGTAGTTTGTGTGTGTGAGCTCCCGTGTGTACACCTGTGAGCATGGACGCGCTTGCTTTTAAAAGGTTCCTTCATGTAATGATCTGCTAGAGGGTGTGGGGAGCCACAGCCCCATCCTCCAGGGCATGAAGCAGGTATGGAGGAGATCAAGACTCCAGACATCCAGAGGCCCGCAGAACACAAGAGACCAAGGTAGACCAACAGAGGGGCAGCCGCGCCACTATCCCAGAAAGAGCTGAGGAGAGTCCCAGATGAGGGGTCACTCAGCAGCCGCGGAGCAGAAGCCAGGGGGGGGTTGCAGTGACGTGCCGATGAGCTCCGCCGGCAGCCAGCTGTGCCAGAGTGACCGAGCCCCAGGCCGAGAGGCCGAGGGCACCCCACCCCCAAAGTGGCCCGAGCGAGCCCCAGGCTCCAGGCCCCGATAAGCAGCCACCAAGGAGTGAGCCGGTGTGTACCTGGGCGCCCATCCCCGGACACAAAGAACCACCAACGCACCGATGTCTGAGGGCGTCTGCCACCGGCAGGGGAAGTGGTGGGGGGAGATAGGCCTCCATACCTTAGAGGGCCTGAGATGTCCCCAGAGAGGTGGTGTCTGATACCCGACCTGACATATGGACACAGACAAACAGGCACACACAGATACAAACATCCATTCCCACCCTCATGCTCTCATATGCAATTACTCAACACTCACCCAACGTGGAGACAGACATAGAGAGACACTGTACACACAATCACACTCCCCAAGCGTACTCTAAGCACCGGGTCTAGGTACCCTTGCCCCTGGAAGGGGAAACTGCACCCAGACCCAGGTGGTGTTACCCTTTTCCCTGCGGTGGGGAGATGCAGACCGCCCCGACTCCGCAGCAGCAGGGAGGCCCCACACTCCAGACCCCAGTTGGATGGCCAACTCCTCCTCCTGGCCCCCCGCTCCAGCACGTTGCAGAGAACGGGGGTGTGAGAAGACTCCAAACCTCCCTCCGCCCGCTCATATGTAGTGTTGATGCATGTGTGTTCTAAGGTGCATTTAAAACCCAGGAGGGCATGGAGCTACCTGCCAAAGAGCAGCAGGTAAGCGCATAGCCCCTCCTGCTAGCCCTCGGTGTCTACGTGTATTTAAAATTGAGAGGTGGGCAACGACGCCAGGGGTGAGGTGTACACCCTGATGGTAATTTGGAGTCCGTGTAGCGTGCCCACCCCCAAGATCCTATATGTATGTGTTATGAGAGTGTGAGTAATGTGAATGTCTAAGTTGTGAGATAAAATTGAGGCACAGGCAGCCAGAAGGGGACAGAGGGGGGGATGCCTCCCCTGCACCCTTGTGACACACCTTTACCACAAGGCCCTGCATGTGTGGGTGATTGTGGTGGAGCGGGAGGAGGGAGGCAGCTGGAGATGGGGAGGGAAGGAAGGGAGGGGCAAGTGACCCCTCCCCGCTGACCCCAGTAGGCACCCCCATACTCCACAACCCGCCAGGGAAAGGGGGCCCAGGCCCATCCGGACCGGGGCCCAGAACAGCAGTGCCGTCCGGCCCCGCAGAGCCCGGGACAGCCCACCTGACCCCACCACAGAGAAAACTGCCCCCACCCCGTCATCCACTCAACTTCCAGACTACACAAGACAATAGACGCCCAGGCTGAGATCTTCCTCCACCTCTCCTGTATCTCCCCCTCCTGCAGAGTGGGTTCCTGAAGAGAGGAGAGCTCCTGCAAGGTGTAACAACCTCTCCCACCAGTTGAAGAGCCCCCCAGGTGGCTCGATGCACTGGCGGCACCCTGCGCCAGGGCCGGGCCCCCATACACCCACCTGCCCACAACCCCAGCAACATGCTAACCAGGACCCAAGCCCCCGAGGCCCGGCCAGGGCCCCAGCCCAGAGACGGAGCGCCCCCAGAACCTCACGCCCGTCCCGGACCCACCCAGGGGCAGCCAGGCTACCAGGTCAGTAACCCACATCCGTCAGCACAGACCCTCCCCTAGCCCCGCTGCACGCAGCCACGAGGAAACCTCACCTAAGAGCCAACAGAGCCCTTAATAGGCCATGACCGCTACCCCGGGTTGAGCCCCCCAAGGAAGATGCTCCTGGGGAACCCCCCGACGCCCTAAGCCTGTCCCTACCCCCACACCAATCACAGCAGCGAAGGTGGGACCAAACTATGACCCCCCCACCCCCACTAGGTGATGGAGCTAATCAAAGGAGCCCAGAGCAATTGATCTGATGTGGTGGCAGAGGCTGTATCGAGACTAATGTAATCTAATAGATAATTTCTATATTGGTTAGAATTAAGATTATTTTTATTTTTCCAGTTCATGAGGACTGTTTTCTTGGCTATGCATAGGGCAGTGAAAACCATATGGGCTATATCCTTTCTGAAGTGACATTATCTAAGCTGCCCAACAAACACACTAAGGGGGAAGTTGGAATGTTACATTTCAGACACTTTGATAAGTCTTCACATATCTCGCGCCAAAACTTCTGAACTGGTGGACAGAACCAAAGAGCGTGGATATAATTGTCCGGTGAATTGGTTTGGCAGTGTGAGCAGTTGTTGGTAGACGTAAAGCCCATCTTGAACATCCGATGACCTGTATCCGCTTCCCATTTTGCAATAGGAAGTGACATTGATTCATCCGTTTTAGAAAGCATTCTGTATATTTTGGATAGTAATTTGGGGGTTTTAAGAGTAAGAAATTGAACCACACTTGGTGGTGTTTATAGTTCAACTTGACCCGGTTTAAATTTCTTTTTTACTATGGATTTAATTTGTTGATATTCCAAAAATCTTTTCTTGTTGATCCCATATTGTGTAACTAGTCTGTCAAATGAAATAAATTCTGTTCCTTCTAGTATATGTTCTAAATATTTGATTCCTTTACCACTCCAATCTGAAAAGTTTATCATATTATTGTTTTGTAATATGTCAGGGTTGTTCCAGATAGGTGTACGTTTGCATGGGATTAATGAAGACTCCGTCAATTTTAGAAACTCCAACCATGCTGTCAGAGAAGAGCTGATGCTGATGCTTTTGAAGCATTCATGTCGCTGGATGTTTGAGCTGATAAATGGTAGATCTGAAATCTCTAGATTATTGCAAAGTCCTTGTTCTACATCTAGCCAAGGTTAATCTAAGAGGGTATGTTTTAGCCATCCTGAGATAAATTGAAGCCTGTTGGCTAAGAAGTAGTGCTGAAAGTTAGGTAGTTCTAATCCTCCTTTATCCTTGGTCTTTTGTAGTGTTTTTAAGCTTATACGTGGGGGTTTATTTTTCCAAAGGAATTTGGACATACATGAATCTAGAGATCTGAACCAATCTTGTGGCGGTTTAGTTGGGATCATTGAGAATAAATAATTTATTTTTGGTAAGACCATCATTTTTATAGCGGCAACCCTTCCCATAAGTGATATGGGTAGACATTTCCACCTAGCCAGATCACCTTCGACTTTCTTTAAAAAGTGGGATATGGTTTAATTTAGTTAGATCTGCAAGCTTGGGAGAAACATTAATACCTAAATATTTTATATTTCCCGATTGCAGTGGTGTAGAAGAGGAATTATGGAAGGAGCAATTAATCGGAAGGACTGTAGATTTTTACCAGTTAATTGAGTAATCTGATATTCTTGCAAAAGAGTTTATCAATTCAATCACCCCAGAGATATTGGTTTGTGAATTTTGGAGAAAGAGTAACACATCATCCGCATAAAGGCTGATTTTATGTTCCACGTTCTTGCATTTTATGCCCTTAATTACTGAATTCTGTCTAATTGCTGCTGCTAGTGGTTCAATAAAAATTGCAAACAGTGAAGGGGAGAGTGGGCATCCCTGCCTGGTGCCCCTCAGGAGACAGAAGCTGGAGGATGTCTGGTCATTTGTTCTGACACAAGCTGTTGGGGAATTATATAATATTTTTAACCAGTTAATGAAAGAGGATCCAAAACCAAATTTGTGTAAAGTTGCAAATAGAAATTTCCAGTTAGCTCTGTCAAATGCTTTTTCTGCATCTAAAGAAAATATTGTAGTTTCAAGGTTTTTACTGTATGAGCAGTCTATCAAATTAAGTAATCTACGTGTATTTGTTGATGAGTGCCTACCTTTTATGAAACCAGTTTGGTCAGGATGAATTAAGAGGGGGCTTATTTTCTCTAATCTCTTTGAGAGAGCTTTGCAGATTATTTTAAGGTCTACATTTATAAGGGATATTGGACGATAGCTTGAGGGATATACAGGGTCTTTGCCTGATTTTAGCAGGAGATTAATGTTTGCAGAATTCATATTTGATGGAAGTCTGCCCTTTTCTTTGATTTCCAACAACGTTCTGTAGAAAACTGGTGCTAGAATCGTCCAGAATTCTTTGTAGAATTCTGCAGGAAAGCTGTCTGGACCCGGAGCCTTATTATTGGGCATGCTTATCAGGGCTTCCTGGAGTTCACCTGGTGTCAGTGGTGAATCCAGTGCCATTGCTTGAGTGTCTAATAATTTTGACAGAGTTATGTTGTCCAAAAACTGATCAATTTCCTTTTTAGATGGGTTTATTTGTGGTGAATACAACGTTTTACAGAAATCCCTGAAAATGTTGTTTATTTGTTTCGGTTCATATATTGTGTTCCCAGATGAATCTTGAACAGCACATATAGTTGTTTTTTCTTTATTTATTTTTAGCTGGTTTGCTAGAAATTGACCGGATTTATTACCATGTTCATAATTTTGTAAGCGTAGTCTTTGTACTAAGAACTTCGTTTTTTTTTTTTTTATCAATTATCTCATTTAATTCTAGTTTTGTTTTGCGTATTTTGCTCAATGTTTCCTGATCTTGGTGGGACGCGTAGGCTTCTTCTAGTGATTTGATGGTTTTTTCTAATTCCTGAATATTTTTGTTTTCTTTTTTCTTTTTATGTGATGAGAAAGAAATTATTTTACCTCTCATCACAGCTTTCCCTGCTTCCCATAGAACAGAAGCTGATGTTCCGGGAGCGTCATTATAGTCTAAATATGAAGTCCACCCTTTTTTAAAATATTTAATAAAGTCTTCATCTTTAAGTAGTGATATATTAAATCTCCAGTTTTTACTTGGCATAGTATTATTCTTGTGCATTAGTGTTAAAGATCGCTGAGCATGATCGCTGACAGCTATAGGGTGAATCTCAGTGTCTGAAATGTCGCTCAGCAGTGAGCTGCTGACCAAAAAATAATCCAGACGAGAGTAGGAGTGATGGACATGTGAGAAAAAAGTATATTCCTTACTGGTGGGGTGAAGGGAGCGCCATGCATCGCAAAGACCAAAGTCGCTCATATACTGTGTGATTATATTCGTGGATTGCCAATTACGCTGAGTTCCTGCTGTATTGAGCCTATCCATTTCTTCATTTAGTCCAAGGTTGAGGTCACCTCCAAGAACAAGTGTGCCATCTAAGTGTTCAGAGAGTGCACTGAAAAAAACGTGAAAGAATGAGGGATCATCAACATTTGGACCATATACACTTACAATACATAGCTTTTTATCAAGTATAGATAGTTTAATGATTAAGAATCTGCCCTCTGGATCTATAACTGTATCGAGTACTGTGAAATTAATATTTTTATGTATTAGAATTGCTACTCCCCTTTGTCTAGAATTATAACAAGCTGAGAACACATTAGGAAACTCAGGTGTTTTAAGTTCATTCGAACCTCTAAGAGGTCTGTGGGTCTCTTGTAAAAGGACAACATCTGCCTGTAGTTTTTTGAGTTGGTTAAATATTTTTAACCTCTTTTCTCTGGAGCCAGCTCCATTTATATTCCATGTAACGAACCTTAGTGCACCCATAGATGTCTGTGTATAACTAGGGGTGTATGCTGTGTGTGTCGCTTAGACAGGTGGAGAGAATATATCACTTGTTCATAAATAAAGAGAAGGAGAGAGAGAAAAAATGTGTGGCGAGATGCTCCCTGAGTCTGACTATGTGTGTGCATATTTACTAATATGAGTAGGCTTGGCTTAAGTGTATGTATCCTATATGACTGTGTGCGCTGTCTGACTGATGTAAATGTGCTGCCGTTGAGCGCATGACTGCGCGTGATCGTGCGGTGCTATGTGTCGAAATAAAGAATGTTGTTTGTGGATGAGTGTGGAAGCAGGTGATCGAAGCAGTGAAAGAAAGAAATAAAGAAACCAAGGACAAGGGTGAGCAGCATAAAAACAAGAGGGGGAAAAAGAGAGAAAAAAAAACGAGAAGGAAAAGAAAAAAAAAAAAAACGGAAACAGCCGGTCCACAGCGATGACAGCGCGGGAGCCCTTCTGGATGAAGCCGCGTCGGATTGGGAAGAGGACCCCGCGTCGTTCCAGGATCTCTTTGGGGAACTGGTCGTTCACGCTGAAGTCCGTTCCTTTTAATTCCCTGCCGCGGCTTTTCACATGTTCCTTTTGTTTGAAGTGGCCGAATTTGGCCACAATAGGACGTGGTCTCCCGGTCGCAGCCCGCATGGGGCCGAGGCGATGTACCCTATCGAAGACGATGTTCTTCACCGTGTCCTCCGGCAGCTTCAGGTGGGTTTTGATTAAGCTTTTTACTGTAGTCTCCGCATCCTCTCCAGCGGCTTCTGGAATACCAGAAAATACCAGATTATCACGCATGCTACGAGCTTGTAGATCAAGAACTGTTTCTTTTATTTTTTTATTTTCTCTATTTAGCTGAGTAACATTGTCTGTGAGACATTTCACCGACTCCCTTAGCGTGGCATTTTCAGCAGCGAGCCTTTCCACCTGCTGCTGGCTGAACTCCAGGGATTCTCGCAAGGATTTAAATTCCCGGTGAAGAATCTCCACCAAGGACAGCCTTGCATCGAAACTGGACAATCGTTGGTCGATTGACTCCAGTATGTCGACAATATCTTTGCCGGCTGGCGATGTTGTGCCGGGGGAATCTGCCGGGCAAAGTCTTTTCGACAACGGCGTCTCAGATTTGGCCGGGGAAGCTGCACTCTGGGCCTTCTTCATCACGAGATTCTGGAAGCACTGATCAATGTAATCTTGGAGAGCCTCTAAACTCTCCCCGTTGTTCTCCAGGGTGTTGGAGATGATTTAGACAAATGTTGTTAGTTATAAGACAATTGATAAGTGTATTTGGTAATACTGAAGCTTAAAGGAATTTGTTCAAATCTAAACTACCATTCGCTTTAATTTTCTGCCAAAATCTCCGGCGTCTGACTCAGTTACAACATGAGTCGCTTACCTTGTCCGTCACTTCCCTCCTCTCCCCTTTTATTTTCATTTGCAACACATGTTTACATGAGGTGGAATGAAATTACGTACACACGGTCCCGGTTATCCATAGAAGCGAAAAGAAACAGAATAACGAAGAAACTAAAAAAACACAACTAACAAATAGCAAGTAATGAAATAATACAATATAAGTAGAGTGCAACAACCTGAGTACCAGTATGGAGTATAAATATAGAAATATAGGTATAAATATTTTAGCAGCAAGAGGGCATGATGACCAGCATTAATAAAGTGATGGTGTCAGTAAAGTATCAGTAGTATAATAGTTCTTGTCCATTTATGCATTGAGAAGTCTCACAGCTTCTGGAATGAAGCTGTTTCTCTGTCTAGTAGTTTTGCATTTAATGCTCCTCAGCCTCCTGCCTGAGGGGAGCAGGACAAAGAGTGTGTGTGCTTGATGAGTGGGGTCCTTCATGATACAGGTAGGCCTCTTCCTGCATCTGGAGGTGTATATGTCTGTGACAGTTGGGACAACAACTGTCTGTGTAGCCTTCACTGGAAAGTACACTAGTAACCAGGGCTGGACTGGGACAAAAAATCGGCCTGGGCATTTTGACTAGAGACCGGCCCACCAGGTATTATAGGAAAAACCATAAAGCCTTTGAATGAAAACAAACGCTGTTGTCACAGTGATGTACACTGTCTTGTTGGTATATATCTATCAATCTAATAAACTTAAAACTACACCATCCTCCCTATGCTGGTATTCTAAACAATACCCGAAAGTAGACTGCTTGGTCGAGTTAACCTCCTGAACTATCTACAACACATGGTGAAAACCTGAAATTAAGACAGAGAAGACTAGAGGTGAGACATGATCATTACTGATTACTGATGACAGATTTAGATATATTTTCATAAACCATTCATTTACCACATCAATAAACAGCATGGCAGGGCAAAATATGTTTTCTAACATGGCAACCTTTAAAAAGTGAAAGGAGATAGAAAGACAGGTGAGAAAGAATAAAACTTAATTTACTTTTTGATGGCATCTTACACACAGTACTGGTACAGTATCTAGAAAATGTGGGAAAATACTGGCATCATATACAGTACTTAGCTACTTCTGAAGAAAATATGATGGGACCCTAAAAAAAATTACTATGTACAATAATGGATTTCTATACATTTTACATCAGATGAAAACGTTTGTTGTAAGATTCAGATAATTATTTGTTAAAAGCTAGACATTTTAAATGAGAATAAGAAAGAAAAGTATTTCTTTGTGCCCCCCTTTCCCTGTTAATGCCCTACCTGCCCCCCTGGCAAAACTTTGCTAGACCCGCCCCTGCACAGTTACCAACTGTCAGCTACTTAGAAAAGGATCCTGGTGTTATTTGTCTCTCAGAAACAGTTCATAACTTCCCTTCAACTCATTCATGTCACCTAAAAGGTAAACCTGTTTCTCCATCACCTGTTCAGCAATGAAGATTCAGTAAGAACATCTCCTGATTTCATCTTCATGTTTCCCTCTCACCAGATAACCAAACTGATATCATGACCAGCAGCTTTTACAGCTGTGGCTCCAGCAAACATCAGCTGATACTAGAAATGAATATTAAATAAATTCTAACAACAGCTGATCAAGCTTAAACGTGCTGCTGTTGTTTAGCGCAACATCCGCTGGTTTCTTCTTTCTGGCGCAAAGTGGGCGATAAACAAACAAGAGAGAAAAGCCGATCAGCTGATCATTGATCAGTTTCATGATTGAAGTAGAAACGGGGGGGGGGGGAATGAGAGAAGAAGAGGCAGCTGTGCAGCAAAGACACAGAATAAATCCAGCTTTGAGTCTTTTTCATTGTAGCTGAAGTACGGGACAAACTGTTCCTTTTCACCTCAATACCAAACGCCCAATATTTTCTCTGAATACCAGACGATTCCGTTTTTTACGGGACGGTTGGAAACTCTAATAACTAACCTTATAAAAAAATAAGATGAAACAAGTTCAACATCAGTAAGCAGTATATAAACTCCGTCATGCTAGCTAGTACGCAGTACGAGTTATTGTAACTGACTGTAAAAAGTCAGCATAACGAAAATAAACTCCACCTAAACTTGGTTTATATCTGACCCAGATAGACTGCAGTCATAACTTCTTACCTGAAGTTCAGTTCACCGCCTCGGGTCTTTGCTCCTCCTGCGTCATCCACCTGCCAGCGTGTTGCATCTGCTGGCCTCCACTACTTGCTAATGTTACTGAATCTGTGGAAGCTCTGCAATAGCCACCACCAAACAATTGAGTTATTTTTACACACCTCCCAGCATCTGGCCAATCCACCACCTTTCAGTGTTTATACCGTTACGGAAAAAAAAAAAAAAAACCATCGGCCCGCCAGTCCAGCTATGCTAGTAACAATATTGGCAATATGACTGAAGATGACCTGTTTCATAAAGGGGAAAATGTGTATAAGCTATCACTGCTGTGATGATAAAAGACAGAAATATAGAAATTTATCTGATGCAAAATCAAATATATGCATTTAAAACTGTCTTTCACACAGGATTCCAGCTACTGGGTTCCATACATTACTGTGAGTTTGATGGTTGTCTTCATCGTGTTCTATTGTGGAGGACCTGGTAAGGGTAAAGCACTTATACATATGTAGCTTAACGTTTTTAGTATCCAGTACATCTCACCTGTAGCGGTTATGGAAAACGTGTCTATATGCAAAGATAACAAGGTCAATTCCCTGTTCTTTCTCTGATTCTCACAGGAGGAGCCACACCAACGCTCAACAGTGAGCTCTTCATTCAGTCTAATCGAATGGCATCACTCGTCCTCACAGGGCTGCAGGGGTGGTTTATGTTTGCAGTGATGGGCCTGGTCTTTCCATTCCTCATTGTACGTACGACCAAGCTGAAAATAAGCAGCGCATTACACTATAACAGCCACAGGGATCTATATGTTATGTTGAAATCATGAATGTCGTTTCTTTCCCAGGATGCTCTCAGCTCGTACTTATTTTTGCTGTTTGCCTCTGCCTGCATGCTGGGTAGTCTTTATACCTTCTTCCTTTTGCCTGAGACTAAAGGCAAGACCTTGCTGGAGATCTCAGAGGAGTTTAAAGCCATCACTGTCTGTGGGAAATCCTTTGCAGAGGAAACGAGAACAGAGACCAGGTTGTGATGAGGACCACGTATAGCTACAGCAAAAAACATGAAGAAAAAAACAATTTTTCTTTCAGGACAAGATTGAATGACTGTGGAAAAAACATGCTTTGCAAATAAATGACTCACAATGACATTAAACAATGTTACAATTCCCAAAATTTGGAATCTTTCCAACTTCAGTTTTTGCTTTTTAGTTGCTTCTACTATTTTCTGTTTGTCCATAAATGGTGACTGTTGTGCAATCAGATCCTGTACGAAGTTTTTTCTTGGCCCACGTTTCTTTACAACTAACAACAACCAGTGTTGGTCAAGTTACTTGAAAAAAGTAATCAGTAACTAATTACTGATTACTTCCCCAAAAAAGTAATCCCGTTACTTTACTGATTACTTCTTTTCAAAAGTAATTAGTTACTTAGTTACTTTTTAAAAACACGATTTACGACCTGAATAGGTGATAAAGGATAGATCTTTCAGCCCAATTCTACTTTTTTACATAATCCATCATACAAAATGTAATCAAATGGAAAAGTCTCTTTTTAAAACTTGTTTTATTAGTTTTAGTCTTTTAACTTTATGCATCAAGCAAAGATTTAATTATATGCAACATTCTCTGACTGGAAGAAATTTGTTTAATATTTAAACCTATTTTCTGCACATTCCAGCACATAAAATATATTTTTTTTTTGTGTTTACACTCACTCTTTCAAATAGATGCAAGTAAAACACAGCAGAAAATAAATAAAGTCAAAGACTAGCGGTCCTTTTGCTCTATTTTCACCTGTAAAGCAGGAGTAGGGTAGGCGGAGGTTTACCCTGGTGCAGGTGTGCCGCAGCGGTCAGTGGAAGAATCCGGGAGTTTCTCTGTGAATTTCCCATTACATAATGCACTCGGTGCTTGCTTGGAAGTTTAGGGTTTTTTTTCGCTGTAAAAAAAAGTTTTCTTCCCACGCACAATGCTAATGGACGCTAATGTTTTTGTCACTTTTTATGGAATCAAACTTAAAGTAAGGTCAGTACTTCCACGCTTTAAACGCTGCATGCTCATACTCTCTCCCGCACTCGATATATTATCCATTGTTGATCTGCACACAGCTGTTGTCACAAACGTTGCACTGTCATGACACATTCTCGCAAAAAATCAGGGTTTTAGTAACGCAGTAACGCAGCGTTCCTACGGGAAAGTAACAGTAATCTAATTACCGTTTTTTCAATAGTAATCCCTTACTTTACTCGTTACTTGAAAAAAGTAATCGGATTACAGTAACGCGTTACTGCCCATCTCTGACAACAACTAACCCGCATAATGGGCTTCCATTACAATTCTAAGATGCAGTATTAAGTAATCATCAGGTAATGGCATAATATCGTTATGCAATTTTCCATATGCCCAAACACCAACATAAATACATATCCTAGTAATGAGAACATGCATAAAGTTTTTCTTTTATGCTCTTAAATGCCACTTGTTTAGCCAACAGCAAAGTTGAAGAAAAGGAGCGCTTCAGAGAAAACGTCGTAGTGAAAGGAAGGCTCACTTTATGATGTTTCACTAAACCCCAAAGGTGCTCTGTTGGCCTGATCTGGTGACTGTGTCATGTTCAGTTTGAGATGATTCTGGAAACAACCATCAGAAGATGGGTACACTGTGGTCATAAAGGGATGGACATGGTCAGTACCATTTTGCAGGTAGGTTGTGGCATTTAAACAATGCTCTTTTGTTACTAAGGGGTCCTGCCCATGTCCAAATGCACATTTTTATGTTGTTTACACCAGATTTTGAGCCTACTATCTGAATGTTGAAGCAGAAATCAAGACCAGGGGATTTCCTGTTCTAGGTTGACTGGAGTGGCACCCCGTGTGGTGTTTAAACTTCAGTATGTGTAGTGTGCATACTGTTAAGCTCTTCCACATACCTTGGTTGAAATGAGTAGTTATTTGAGATGCTGTTGCTTGTTTATCAGCTTGAACAAGTCTGGCCATTCTCCTCTGATGTCTGGCACGAACAAGACCAAAGTCATTTAAATCACCTTTCTTCCATCTTGAGCTGTTGCTGATTAGATATTTGCCTTAACAAGTAATATAACTTGACAACACACCTCTTCACGTTTACACTGTATCCCTTCCTGTTTGTGGAAGCTACACATGTTGATAAAATGAGAAGTGAGAGCAGCGGAGAGGATCATGGGTGTTTCTTTTCCCTCCCTCCAGGACACCTATTGCACCCGCTTTAGACTTTTATTTTATTTTTATCTTTTTATCTTTATGTTGTTTTAGTGTACACTGAGGGCCGTGGGAGCATTGCAATTTAAAATGCCTGTGGATGATCTGTACACATGTTGTTGTTTTTTTAAATAAAGCTGACTTTGACTTGGATTTTGTTTACAGTGAGAGCAAAACTGTGAATACAGTGATGAAAATGGTCAGTACTTTCAAGAATGGTGTATATAGCTTTAATATTTAGATATATTATTAACGAATCGCACAATAACAGTGGCGTTGTTCACACTAATCTCCAACAGAGGGCAGCACTTCTCTAAGTCTCTTGTTATCTTTCAGTCTGTCACCGCTCTTTTCTCCCCTTGCTGACAGCTGCTGCGGCGGAAACAGCAGAGTCCAGTGTTTTCCGTAGTCATCGTTCACTAGCGTAAAGGCGAGTAGTTGTAGGCTTTGTCTACTCAAAGAAAGGCTTGAGTTTGTTCATTTGTTTATATAATTTAGCCCGAAAATGCCGTTAGAGAATCTAGAGGAAGAGGGTCTTCCCAAGAACCCCGACCTGAGGATAGCACAGCTGAAGTTCCTGCTCACAATGGACGGTCACCGACAGGATGCTAAAGTGAAGACGGAGCTCATGGACGCTATCAAAGCTAACAGTGAGTTAGCATTTCATCCAGTAAAAGCTGTTTCATTGGAAACACGAGTCTCATAGTGCACTATTTTGTCTCTTCATCAAGACACTGGGCACATAAATGCTCCATAGATGTGACTAATGTATAAAATAATAACTTATAAATGACGGGCAGCGCATGCTAGCTAAGGATAACAGAAGACGTCAACTGGGGAACTCACTGTGTAGTGTAGTTTGCATAGCATTACCAAGTTAGAGAGTTTACATTCACTATGCAGTATTTTAAGCCTTAAGCTAAGGTGACAACCTTTGCGATGTCGTGTTAAAATCCTTTCCCGGTTCGTTAATATGAGACGTAAAAGGTTTACGCTACGTGTTAAGACTCAAGACGTTTATTGTCATTTTGGTGTTACCCAGCCTGAAACGAAATACTGTTTCTCACCAGCCTCTACAGTGCAATAAGCAATACAGTTTAAAAAGAATAAGTTTCAAAAAGTGCAGTAAAAAAGCCACAAATAGCATAAAATCTAAGTTCTAAAACAAACTCCAGTCACATAAGTTAGCCATGTTAGCGATGTTTCACGTTTTACACCACCGCGCTTTCTGTGTTTCAGATATGGCGCCGTATTACGAGAGTCTGTGCAAGGAGCTGAAGTGGCAACTGGATAGTGACCTGCTGAGTAAAATGAAAAAGGCCAACGAGGAGGAGCTGAAGCGCCTGGATGATGTGCTGGAGGATGCAGAGAAGAACCTGGGAGAGAGTGAGATCCGAGACGCGATGATGGCCAAGGCAGAGTATCTCATCAGAATTGGAGACAAGGTATGTTTTCAGAGCAGTCAGAATATTCAAGTTTCCAGGTAGGAAAATGAACACTGTTAATGCCTGTGCATGTTGGAATATCTTTTTAGTTTTGACACTCTACAACACATATCTGCTTCTAAGTGTTTTGGGTGAAACATATTGAATAAAGTTTAGTTTTCAGAATTTCTCCAACAATAGCTGCTCCTTGGAGTTCCCAGATATCACAGCAAAAGGGTTGACATTTCCCTTTGATGTCAACACTAAGTTTACAGCAGTTAAATTGCTGGAAATGACCGTTTTTTAATTTTGTTTTCCCTTTATTCTCTTAGAGCTGTTTGCATGAAGGTTATCACAGTTGCCCACTTCAAAGTTATATGTACAAAAAGTAACAGATTGGCTATCGCCTGATCTTGTCTGATGTCACCACAGGAGGGCGCCCTAACTGCATTCAGGAAGACCTATGACAAAACTGTGGCTCTGGGTCACAGACTAGACATTGTCTTCTACCTCCTGAGGATTGGCCTGTTTTATATGGATAGTGATCTCATCACACGCAACTCGGAGAAAGCCAAGAGGTAAAGGCTCTTAAAGCTTTGTTCTGAAACAAATCTGTCGGCGCTTTTTTTTTCTATTTAATACTCATCTGTCTGCGCATCTCTGTTCACCGCAGCCTTATCGAGGAGGGGGGAGACTGGGACAGGAGAAATCGTCTGAAGGTTTACCAGGGCCTGTACTGTGTGGCCATCAGGGATTTCAAGCAAGCTGCTGAGCTCTTCCTCGACACAGTCTCCACCTTCACTTCCTACGAACTCATGGACTACAAGACGTTTGTTACCTACACCGTTTATGTTTGCATGATTGCTCTCAAGAGGCCTGACCTCCGTGAAAAGGTAGGAGAGAGACTCGTGTCTGCTCGCAACATGTGTAACTTGGCAACATGTCTGCTGGTGGTAAGTGTACTAAATATGTTTCTCTGTAGGTTATAAAGGGAGCAGAGATCTTGGAGGTGCTCCATAGTCTGCCCTCTGTTCGCCAGTACCTTTTCTCACTCTACGAGTGCCGTTACTCAGTCTTCTTCCAGTCCCTGGGTGAGGTTTTTTTGTTGTTGTGTGTGTGTGTGTGTGTGTGTGTGTGTGTGTGTGTGTGTGTGTGTGTGTGTGTATTCTCAAGAAAAATATCTGAATGCGAAGAGACTGTACTTACAGCCATTATCTATGCTTGTGTTGGTGCTTTGCCATATTCTGAAAATGTAAATATTAAATGTGAAATTTTGTGCCACAGCCACGGTGGAGCAGGAGATGAAGAAGGACTGGCTCTTTGCCCCACACTACCGCTACTACGTGAGGGAGATGAGGATTCAGGCTTACAGCCAGCTGCTAGAGTCCTACCGATCTCTTACCTTGGGATACATGGCTGAGGCATTTGGTGTCAGCACAGAGTTCATTGACCAGTGAGTTTGTTTGTTTGTTTTTAAACACCTGTGCATATACTATGTAACTCTGCAAGATTTGGAAAATATTGAGTGCCAATGCAGCCAAGAAGGCAACACTGGAAAAACCTAACTGTGGGTCTTTGAGTGTGCAAGTTTATTTTTCTTGGTATGCTTTGATTGTTTTATTTTGAACACGTAAATATAAAGTAAGCACAAATTACACTGTAAACAGAAAACAAAGTACATATCACATAATATACATGCTTGAAAAGATGTATATGTATATAGATGAGGTTTAGTGTCTTGGAATAACTTGTGCTATAAATTGTTACATTCAAACTGGACCATCTGTCTAGAACAGTTATCAGGATGGTACATTGGAAACTTACTAAATCAGAATTACTTCTGCTCAGGAATATAATTAGGAGTCTATAGGCCGATGGTCATCATGTAAAACTGGGTGTTATCAGCATAAATGTGGGAGTTAATGCTTTGTTTCCCAATGACATTTCGTAGGGATAGTATTTGAAGATTGTTTAAAAAAAAAAGAAAAACAAGGGATCTAAAATTAAACCTTGAGGGACACCCCAGTTAATTCTATAGCTGTTGCATGATTGATCCTCCATACGAAGAATTCTTAATTAACAACATGAATGAAGCCATTTTAAATCTAAACCAGAACGGCCAATAAAACTGAAGTCTCTTTAAAAGGGTGGGAGTGGTTCATCATTAAATCAGGCAGCACTAAAATTGAAGACCTATAACTGAGAACAATTGTCTAAAAGTTTACTGGTGGCTTGTTCTAAGTCGTTCTAAGTTATCTTTTCAGAAGAGGTTTTACCAAAGCAGTCTGAGAATTGCATCACAGCGAACCAGTAAAATGAGCCAAGCCTTCGTTTCAGTGTTGGAGGAATATTTTGACCATGAGAAATATTTAGTTGGGGGGCGATTCTTGCTCCTAACGCCTGTTACATATGATGAAGCTACAGGGCAGCAGTTGGTTGTTGTAGTATTTCTTGGACATTTGTGTCACCATTAAGTTCCTAAATAATTCACAGAAAACATTTGTCAAAATAAAATTGTCCAAATTCCCTGTTCAGATTTTAGGGAATGCTGGTGTTGGGTTTTTTTTTTTTGGTCCTGGCTAACGCAACATATGCCCATCTCCTTCCCACAGGGAATTGTCCCGATTCATAGCTGCTGGCCGCCTCCACTGTAAAATTGACAAAGTTAATGAAATTGTGGAAACTAACAGGTAATGAAACTATCATTGAAATCACAATACTTCGAGTAATTCCCAGAGCACTAAAATTTTGTCCTGTTCTTGCATGCAGACCGGATAGCAAAAACTGGCAGTACCAGGAGACCATCAAGAAGGGCGACTTGCTTCTCAACCGAGTCCAGAAGCTGTCAAGAGTTATTAACATGTAACCACGGAGGCTGCCATCTTCATTAAAGCAAGGGGCTTGTATTATTTTTTTGGCATACTGAGACCTTTTGTTTGTCAAAGTAACTCTTCTGTTGTGTACATAATAAAACTTGTTTAACTGTTGACATTGAATCACCTGTTTGTTTTAAGAAAGAGGCAGACACATCGTTTCTTATAAATAGCAGTATAAATTATTTTATTTACAGAAACTTGTTACAAAACAAATATACTATACAATCTTTACTTTAAATATTAATTCTAACCTATGTTTTGTTCATGAATTACATAGCAGCCAATACATAAGTCCAGCTGAAAATGATTCTGATAATGTATACCCCAAAAACAAAAACAAAAAAAAAAAAAAAAAAATCTATACACGCTTTTACATAGTATGAATGGTGGTTTTATTTTTTCTTCCCAGACAAGCTGTATTTTCTCTCACTTTCACATTCCAAGTCTACGGTGCTAAGAAAGAAAACATCCTCGTAATGTTTCCTTGTACTGGAAACAAAGTCGAGATGTCAGTAGAGATTGAGGGTAAACAAAACACTTGAGTGAAGTTTTTAAATACAAACCCTAATAACCCGGAGGGGGCTTAGGCCACACACCGATGCTAAGAAAATCTCAATGGAAAACAAAAACAGAACAAGTGTTTCGCAATGGGCAGCTGACAAGCTCAAGTTCCACTACATTTAGGGTTCAGAGGCAGACTTAAAGCCAAATCCCCTAAATACTTTGAACATTCAAGTAAGGGAAAAACAACCCAACGAATACTGTCCTCAAACAGTTGGGATGAAACAAATTCAGGCACTTTCTTAATTTGATATTTCTTTTAAGAGCTGCTCAACGCGTTCTTTAAAAGCTGTGATTCAAATTACTCGTTTGGCAACAACGACGCAAGCAGTTGGACCGTAAAAATGTTCCTATTCCTTGCAATAATTTCTGAAGTCCCTTCAGCCTATTTTCTTTTTTTTTGGAATAAAAGAACATGTTTCAATCATGAAATGTGTTTAAGGTTTACAAAGTGTTACGACTGAAGAGTCCACGAAAGATGGTTAGACAGCGGGGGCACAGCTTCGAGCCTGCACGACATCACAGAATCACAGGCTAATTGGGTCGCGGAGTAACTTATTTTGTTAATTCGTAGGCAACATAAAATGTGTTGTAAAAGCACATGTGATTGAGACCTTGAAAAGTGAATAAAGGTTTCCTGTCATACAGACACATGCTACAGTGACAACACTTCTTTCCCTAAAGGATCCCAGTACATGATTCATGAGATGCTTCAGCTTCCACATATAGGCATATTGCATTATATAGACTTGGCAGTGAACCACTTCAAATAGTCATGCTCTCTGACTTTATCTTTTTTTTTGTTTTTTGTTTTTTACTAAATAAATAATGATTTTTCAAAATTGTACCAAAAATTCTGTGTGTACAAAAAAATGCCTGTGCAAAAATACATATTTGAACTATGTACAATTTGTTAACAAAATATGTTTTCTCAAATAGGGATACTTCAATACTTGTTTGATACATAGGCTACAAGAAAAAAAAAAGCTAACTGAAGATTTTTTTTTTTTTTTTTTTTTTAAAAAGTCTACTAGGTTTTCCACACTAATTGACATCAGTGGAGGTTCCATAAAACAGGTGTTGCCAAAAGATCTAAGATCTATATCCAGTGAAGCCATCTCCATGAATCTCACACTGTAACGCTCGTCCCCGAGACCTCTTGACCTAAGCTATTTCCCAACGAGTGGGGCAAGTATTGCCTGATTTAAGACTATTTTGACAGCGGAACAAGAGTACAATGCCTCGTCTACTGTGACAAATCTCTTCTGAACATAGTGTTACTGCGAGGCATTCAAACTGTAACGTCCAGAGCTTGGGTAGTGGTTACACACAGGAGGGACAATCATACCCACAGAAGACAGGTGACGTGCAAGTTTGCTCCAGTTAAGACGTACCATACCTGATTCCCTATGTTTAAAAAATAAAATAAAATACAATTCACATCTGCCCACATACAGCTGTGGAATTCACTCAGCGGTGTAAGTAACTTGTGGCTATAGTTATACAGCTTGCACAGATTTTCTTCAATCCACAAATGCGCCATCACCGCTTCATAAGCAAGACTGCCCACCTTTTACTTAAAAAAAATAAAATAAAATAAAAGTAGTTGGCAAAGCTGATAGCAGCTTTTTGGCTTGCTTTGTGGACAACTAAAGCAGTGCCTGTGGAGAAAGTAGTTATTTAGTGCTGTTCACAGTTGGGGGTAGGTCTACTGTGGCTATCATTTTGCACGCTGAAAAGATTCCGAAAATTAACAGGCTTCCTCGAGACCGAGCTCTCCCTCTCTGACAAAAGATCCAATCGAATGGGCACATCAGGTGTCCTTTTCACATTTAAAAGCACAACCGTCTTCACCAAGTCTACAAAGCCCCTTTGTAGTTCAGTGTAAAAAGATCATAAGAAATCATAGAAAGGTAACACTTGCATAATTATTCCGGGTAATAAAAGAAGTGACCAGATCATCCCTACGGGCTCGTCTCAGGCTACTGCATGTTACCCGAGGTAACTCAACATGTCGCCAGGGAGAATCACACTAACAAGAAGTGAAACAAGGTGATCGTGTGTATTTTTCTTAAGGTTTTTGCAAGTAACAGTTTGCTTCTCCTACTGCTTTTCTTGCAAGGCTTCTGAGATCAGGCGCTGGGGGTGTAATTAAGTTGGAAATTCCAGTAGTCCAGCAGAATTTGACATGAGAAAAAACATTACTCGTACACACACATAAGCACACACACACTCTCACACAGTCTTTTTTTTTTTCTTTTTCTTTTTTAAACAAACACGGAAGAGATCTGCTCGTTGTCTCCCCAGTTGCTCAGTGTCATGACGGCTTGTTGCAGCAGCCCTTAACCTGAACCCAATGACCTTTGAACTACAGGACAAGAGACCGATGGCTGTTGCAATTGTTCCTCCGATCAAACAGGAAGACCTCTCAGAATACTGGGACAACAGTGGCGTGGGGGGGATCCTTGGCTTGCGCATTAGATCCCTGGCGCTCCACGCTATCCCCCATTCAGTTCCCCCTGCCCGCACCTCACACACACACACATGGCTTTGGGAGAAACGGTAAGGACCACATATACATCATTGGGCAGTCCAAATTATCTCCACCCTGAGGATTGTGGGAAGCTGAGAGTAATGTGGATTTGATTTCAGAAGGCCTCATGCATTCCAGAGCAGTATGCGGACCACTCTGGATTATTTCCCGCCCGCCTGCCAGTTTCATACACTGAAGCCGGACACCACTGTCAGGGACGAGCCTTTGGCTGGAAAAGGAGAGGAGAAAAACATCATCTTAAAATGGCTGTAAAGTCATCAGTCTATAAACTAGTTTTGTAGTTTAAGATGAGGCTTTAATTTCTAGCAAGAATTATTTCTTTCTGTCTTTTTTTTTTTTTTTTTTTTTTTTTTTAAAAATCGGGAGATTCAAATGTCGGGCAAGATCATTGAATGTAATCAGAAATGTCTTATCACCTGATACATTTGGCATCAAATACTATGAATACCTCATTTCCTCATCTTTACTCAGTTTATATCAGCCCTTTGGGTTCTTTAATATTTCATTTCATTCATTTTGATAATTCACATGAAAAACAAAAGAAAAAAGTTTTTTTTAAAGGATTATGGCTGAATACCACTTGGGCACTTTGCTTGGAGGATGCAGTTTATGTGCATGATAGCTCAGAACTGTGAGGTGTTCATAGTCATACTTTATTGATTTATTTTGAAGTAATACACTACACTTTTATTAGTCTGTGTTCAGAATAAGAAAATTGCAGTGACCTAATATATATCTGAAAAATGTGGAACTGTAATCATGGTTTAATGTAGTATCCTTAAAATCTTAATAATATCCATCCTTAGCCTAAGATGACCCACATCCCCAAATTTTAAGTGCAGTGAACTGAGAAAGAAACAAAATCTTTCACAAGATGCAATCAGTGAAAACAAAAACACATCCTGAATGTGTCTCAAAAACCAACCTGATGTAAATGAGAGTTGTTGGGTAGACCTGGTGTCCCTGGTATACTCCGCCCATGCTTCCCATGGATGTTGTTAATGGCAGGTGACTTGGCCACTTTGGGTCTACCTGGTCCTGGCCCCCCACCTCCTACTCCGAGCCCACCTTCCCCACCTCCGCTATTTACGCCACTGGAGGCGGAAGAGCTTTTGCGCTTCTTGGCCTCCAGGCGCCCATCTGAGGAGTGGTGACTAAAGCTGGTGTGGTGGTCAGATGAGGATTGGTGGTGGACAAAAGGTCCCAAGGAAAGGGTTGAGTCACTGCTGTTCATTACCACACTCATACGCTTGATGGACTCTGCAGGGCTGCCCGAGGGAGGACCTCGTGCTGGTGGCCCAGAGGAGCCACCGGCGGAACTGCCAGAGAGCTCGGCCTTGAGGCTAAGGGAGTTTGTTCGCACAGTAGGCCCACAGTTAAGCCCCACACTGTGAACCCCACTATGGGAGGAGGATGACGATGAGGAC
Source organism: Perissodus microlepis (assembly GCF_051167445.1). Lineage (NCBI taxonomy): Eukaryota > Metazoa > Chordata > Actinopteri > Cichliformes > Cichlidae > Perissodus > Perissodus microlepis. The sequence continues at coordinate 11,072,099 of NC_140465.1, forward strand.
GAAGGACCTAATGAGCTGTGGTGGTAGGTGCTCCCTGAGCTGCCGACATTTGCACAGTTCTTCTTAAAAGAGGAGGAAGAGAAGTTGGCATTGGAAGAGGAAGATTCAGTGGAGCCATGGGATGAAGAGAGGATAGAACTGTTCTTCCTCTTCTTCCCCGAGCTGAAGCTAGCGCCGCTACTGGTATTGTTGGCTCCAGTGCTTCCTCCACTGGTGGCGTTGGGGATGACGGTTATGGAGGAGCCAGACGAGCTCTCCTTGGGCTTAAAAGATGATGACGATTTGGTAGTGCTGCTGCCAGAGGAACGGGACTTAGGCACCCGGCCTGAGGTTAGGGAAGGAGCTGAAGAAGAAGAGGATGAGGACAAGTGGGCTGAAGGCATCTGCGGCGACGAAGACACTTGTCGGGCTTGTGTGGTGCCATAGGCCGGGTGCTCAGCCCCACCCTGCGGCGAGCTGCGGGCATTTAAGGTGGTCCCATAGGAGAGCACTGACTTGCCCTCGTAGGATTGGCTGTAAGGAGTCTGGGGCAAGGTGGCAGGAGGGCCCAGGAAGCCTGAAGAGGGAGTGCTACAGTGGGAATTTGTGCTTGTCCTATGGGTGGGTGCAACAGAGGAGGAGTTCTCCAAGGCTAAGGGGATTTTCCTAAAGCAAAGAATATCAGAAATTAGCCAATTATTAATTTGACTCATAAATTTAAAAAAAAGAAAAAAAAAGAAAAAAGGATGAGTCCAAGACTGACTTACTTCCACATTTGGGAGTTGACATGCTTTTCCATCATTGTGGTGAGGGTACATCGCACTTTGTCCCATCGCCGGTCAAAGGAATAATAGCCTCTCCCAAACAGTCGACTCCCAAAAGTACAGTACTGGGAATAGAAGGGAAGAACAGATGAGAACTGTAATCTTTAATGGCTTGACCAGTGTAATAAAAAAGGAAAGTTCCTTGGGGGTAACAGCAGATGAAGTGCACTTACAGCTGCCGGTCGTGGATGATAACCTGAATAGTGACAGTCCAGTTTCTCAGCATTGTCCTCACGCTCCTCATTCTCTCCCTCATCACTGGATGGTCTAGAAAAGCCATCGGGGGTTGTTTGGGGATGGTGTAGCGACTCGTGGACTGCTGCAGAGTCTCCAGAAATACCACCTCCGTGACTGCTGTTTAGTCTAATGGAGAGAAATTGTGCCCGGTCACTTTCACCATATTCATCAAAGCTGAATCAAATTAAAACTGTCTGTTTTACGCCTGTGTGAGCAAAGCTACACACAGACACAATACAAGCACAGCAAAAAATCAAAGTGTGGCACAGCAATTACCGTGGAAGACCAGGGCTGTGAAATTTGGGCTTTCCAATTGACAAAGGCTTAGTGGCATCAAGGGCTGGGCCGTTTCCATGAGCCACCTGGTGGGCATCATGGCCAGAGGTGAGGTGGGAAGAGGGGTGTGGGTCCCTGAGAGGGGGGTTTTGCTGGGAATGATTTTGGTGGAGTTCTCGCTCCCTCTCCCGCTCCCTTGTTCTGTTCTTGTGCTCTGCCAGCAATGTGTCAAAGCGCTTCCTCCGCCCTGGCACCGCCCTCCGCTGGCTTAAGGAATGTGTCTGTTGAGACATTATAAAGTCAATAGAATTTTCATTATGGTAAGAGCTGGAGAGAGTTCTCCTTAGAACGGCTCTAAATTTCCTTTTTTTATTGCTGTTTATACTTGGCAGCTCTTGCTCTAACAAATTTTTACAACATCAATCACAATCAATCACAACCATCCTTTGAAATGCAAAGAATAACTTTGGTAATATTCTACACATTAAATAGAATAATATGACATAATTGAACTGTATGCCAAAGTGCTCGACTTATATTAAAACACAACGAGTGACGGCATTGTGCTGTTTCATTAAACACAGACATTGTAGTTTCCTATATTTCACAGTAGAGTTCATCATTACAGGCTCCTCAGAGTTACGCTGTGCTCCTCTTTGTGGCAAACCATCTGAGCTGACAGCATGTGTCCTAGAAACACCGGCCCTCAATTGTCAGCCTGTGGCTGCCGTGGGAAACGCTCACCCAGAGGTTTGAAGCTTGCTGCCTCCACAAGTATGTCAAGAACACGTTAGATCATCTTGTGAATCTAGCAAGTGTGCTTTGATCCTCATTGCTGACAACAAGAAAAACTGCTGAGCATTACCAGCCCAATTCTCTTAAAAAAAAAAAAAAAAAAAGCATTTATACAGCTCAGTTGCAGCATGCAAAGCAGGGACTTTGTTACCTTGCATGTTAGGGATCTTGTGCAGGGTTTTCGAGATGTCACATCTATAACGCCACAGTGGATATCTGGATTAAACTCACGTTCTGATGGCAGAGCAAAGGGGGAGGAGAAAAACATTTGTTACCTTCATAATTTGGGACAAGTTGTGTTATGCAAAACATTAACATTACATAAGCCTTTCCCCTCTAAGATAATGTATGGGACATTTTGTTTAAGCTGCCGACAACATTCTGAAATGATGTCTGCTAGTTACACTCTTTCATAGGCAATAAAATAGGAACCTAATGGGAGGTTCATCTAATAGATTAAAAAGGTTATAAAAAACAAAAACATTTAGCCTAAGCATGTAATGCTGTATGAGACTTTTAAATACTCTGAAAAAATGACAAAATATAACTAGTCCCCCCTCATTCCACATTCCAGCTGACCTGTGACTTTCTTGTTAACGTGACGTCTGCTACTCGCACTGCTGCTGTCCTGCTTCTTCTCCGAGAGGACAGTGAGGTGGCCCTTGCCATTGGGAATCTGGCCTGGGGCCAGTAATGGAGGCTTTGGTATGGAGGGACAGTTAAGGCCTGCTTTTAGGGCTGATGAGGAGGTCATGATGGCGGTAGTGTTGGAGCTCACAGTGGTGCTAGAGGAGGATGTAGAGGAGGATGAGGTGGTGGCGGGGGCAGATGGAGCTTGCGCCGGCTTAGCTGGCGTGTCCGGCTTCGGATGCATCTTGTCCATCTTGACAGCTGGAAGGCTGGAAGAGAAGATGACAGCGATGAAAAGGGTGGTGAGGAGGAAGCTGAGAGTTAGAAACAGTGAGCCAGTGACAAGCGTATGGTAAGAGACAGATGTGGACATATGGATGGCCCTGCGAGGACAATCACTACTAATATGTTCCGCTATATATCAAACACCTTCAAAAGAAGAAAAAGGTCAAAATCAACACTCGTGTATAAATGACTGAATCAGATTTCTCCCAAGAAACAAGCAGTAAAGGCAAATAGCTCTGACTGCCACATAAACCATCAATAAGCAGTAGTACCTTATTTTCAAGTACTAGTATTGCTACAAAAACTATTACAAGTAGTCTCCATTTCAAAATTGTTTTTTTTAAAATGAGACTTTAGTATGTCTGCCAGAAATGTGGTTGTAACAACCCTGCACCTGTGCAGAGTGAAACTTACATCTTTTCTGGCTGGTTCATCCTGAAGGGGGCAAAGGGGGGTCTTCGCTGAACGCCTGGCAGCTTCTCTTTGGCTGGTTTGACAAGTTTGGGATTGGAGGACGACGATGAAGAGGAGGGTAAGCTTGAGCTAGCAGCTGAAGGTCGACCAAGGATGCCTCCGGTAGCCACTGCAGCTACGGACACCGAGCCCACCCCGGGCCCAATCCCACTGCCGCTGCTCCGGTTCCTGGCAGACGCAGGAAACGGCGAGGTGGACGCTGGTTTGCTAGCCGAACTGTGTCTTCTCTCTAAAATGATAACAAACAAACCAGAAAGGCATTAAAACATAATAGTTAACACACTAATTATAATCCAACACTACTATAGGACTAAACATAGTTGTGACTCATAAAAAAAAAAAAAGAGAAATGGAAACATTAAAAATCTCCCTCTGACAGCTGTGAGCATGTTAGCTGAACAGCTAATAAGCAGTATTGGTGATTCATGCGCTGCATCTTGAAATAGAACTGGCCAACAGGTCAAGAGCTTTCTTTCTTGCCTGAGCTTCTTATAACAGCTGCTGTGCAAACTGATGAAAGTCAGTAAGACAGCAGAAAAGGTTAGAGTGATGCTTAGTTGTGGATGGAAAGACAAAAATAGAACTTGGAGGGGGGGGGAAATGCTCATCTGCTTAAATCCAAAACTAGCTGTCTTTAAGCACACTGCTTTCCAAAATGAACAAACTCTGTGTGAACACAAATCACACCAATTACACATTTACACAAGACAATTACAGATCTACTTTCAAAGAAGGCTCACATCACATCCTATTTTTAGTAACAGCGTACAACAAAAGCTGCTGTCCCAATGTCACCACTACACAAGCACTTCATAGTTTAAGGTTGATTAGCTGCCACTGCATAAACAATTAAAAAGAAAAAGCTAGACAAAAACATCATGAAGGATTTTTGTTTTAATTCAGAAATGACTGGAATCATGAAGCAGAGAGATCTGAATCTTGGCAAAAGCAGCAGCTCTCTAACAGAAATAGTGGGCGCTCTAGGTGACACAGACCGACATACACTCCTGCTGCTCTGATTACATGTAGAGAAAGAGAGACTGACAGACGTGAGCGTGGGTGTCATACGCCCTGCCTCGATCACGCTCAATCCAGGGAGCTCCCTCACCTAAACCAAACTGAGAATTTTCAGCAGTGAGGAAACATCTGACATGGAGAGAATCTCCTGCTGGAAGCTGCATGTGAGCAAAAGCAGCTCCAGGCAGCTGAAGGACATGCAGAGAAACAAGACAGACAAAGGTGACTAACGAGAATTTCAGAAGAGAGACGGCAAATAAACATTTGACTAAACACTCATAGTCAGCTCTGAGAAGCAGCAACGAAAGACAGGACAGAAAATAACTGCATGCTTAAAAGAAATGAGAGATAAAGGTGCATCAGCACCAGAAGCATTAGTAATTTTCTACCAAGAATCTGTGTCAGCTGGCTACTGTCACCAGTGTTTTTCCTGCATGATTAATAAATAAATAAAAACAGGCACCTCCACGAAAGAGGTTTTGGCCAAAGGAAAACCACCAGGATTATAGAAAAAAGTATTTTCATTTTTTTTTTCCAAAGTGAACTAACATACTTGCTTCTTAAATGGTCAAAAATAAAAAAAATAAAAAATAACAGTAACATGAAAGGTCTTCTGCTAAGTATGGTCACCTAGACTCTCTGCCCCAAACTAATCATGCTTATGTGTGCAGTCACCTCTCAACTGTCTTTTGATTTTGTCCCATTTTGTGTGATTATAGCCAACTATATGGTAAAGCTGGGGAGTGGGTTGTGGGACAAAACTCATTGTCATCAGGTAACAAAAAAAGTGGAGTGGCTACAAAGAATACGAATGCTCAAAAAAGGTGCCACTCCCATTTGCCTTCAGCTATATTCCTCAAGAACACACGCACGCACACAAACACCTAACTCTTAAACTTCTGCTTTCTGAAAGAAAAGGGAAAAAATTGCTTTTAAGCATGCCCTCTCCACACCTAGGGGCCTCTCCTGCACATCCATTCAACCTACACTCCAGATATTTTCCCCTCCCACTTCTAAGAAGCCAAACAACCCAAAAGCTTTTCTTTCACTGCCTCCCTCCCACTTCCTCTCACTGTCTTGTCCTGTCCCAGTCAACAGCAAACCTCTGCACACAAACTCACAACAAGATATCCAAGTGAGACAGTGGTGCTCTGTCTACAAAACAACAAAAGTCAACAGCAGCACCAATGGTAGTCATAACTGATGTAGGGGAGGAAAAAAGGTAAGGAAAAAAAAAAAAGGACAGACAGACACAAGACATAGGAGGAGCCTTAATATCATGTTTCATATTATCAAACAGCTGGCTCAGTGGCATGGGGGAATCCCAGCCTGCAGAAGTGAAAAAAGAAAGAAAATCAAGAAGTGTAATGGCCTTACTACAAACTCCACAAGCATCATGTTTAAGTAAAGACAAAGTGTAACCTATTTAAAAAAAGAAGGTAAAACTAAAACCTTGAGTTAACAAGAAACTCAAATCCACCGTGGTTCCCTTCTTTTACCATTTGAGCTCAAGACACTGAATGCAAAATTCTGTATGTCTCGATCTCTGAGGAGTCTTTGTTAGACAAGTTCATAAATGAATGCGTAAAACGCCAGGCAAAGCAGCAGCTTCCCGTTCCGTAGTGAGTGTCACCCCTGCTGGGCTCAGCCTCAGCCGAGAAGCACAGACACCTAAAGGGAGACAGATGGGCTCAAAGAAGCACGCCAATATCATATTGAGACCATCTCAATGGTGCTGAGATCAGTGCCTTTTCCCCACGTTAACGCTGCACGGGGTCCTCCCATAATGACATCACAGAGAGGACATGGGGTAAAACACAGCAAGAGCACTGCTGCTCTGTATGGCCACACATACATGGCTACAGAGTTTCACTTAGATTTAGACTGTGTGGTTATAGCTGATGCAATAAGTTCATTAAGTGAAACTTTTTTTTTTTAATAATTTTGATATTGCATGGTTTAAAAGCTTCTTTAAAAAAAAAAGTAATTCTTTGCATCCAGCGGCTCAAATTGGAAGATTTACTGTGATGGGGAATCTTTGGGTTTAGCTTCACCGCCTGATTTTGAGAACAGAACTTAAAGATGTTGCAAAAGACAAAAAAGAGACTGGTGCATTCATTATGATAAACACACTACAGACAATCTGTTCACACAAAGAATCAGCAGCAGCAAACAGCTGAAGAAACAAATATCAAGAAACATGATTAAATCACTGGGTGCTTCTACACCATGGACCAAGCCGAGCACAGTCTGCATTAACAATGCAACCCCTGTATATGGAGTAAAGCCACATGTTCTGATAATGATTGTTTTACTTTACACTTGGTACTGCCATCCAGTGTTTATCTACAGTTCCTTCAAAACCCCCTGAAACCTCAAAATAGAGGCTGTATTTCAGACACACCCATATATCTATACTGTTTAACAATGATGGAGAAGTCTCTGAGTGATGTTCACACAGTTCCAAGGACAGTTTTACCCTAGAAGCCACGTGCTGCTATACCTCCCTCTTGTGGTTGACCTTGATAAGTGGAATTGCTGCTGCACTTCAGAGAAAACCAGGCACTTCCAGGTATTTAGTGGCCATTGAAACATCCCCAGTTTAATGTCTTAACAGTACTAGAAATCTTATCTGAGCTGTATCTGTTAAAACAGCCCACTACTGGAAAGACTTGAGAGAGACCTATCAAATATTAACACAAGAATTTTATTTTTTTTTAATTATATTTTTATTGAAGAAAAAAAAAAAAGGGGGGACTCGTTACAATAAAGTGCATTGACATTATTTAGTCAAAAACACAAGAATTTTTAACACACAAACAGTAAATAAATAGGCTACTGAGTGGAGTAGAAAACTGGGTGGGGGGGGGGGGGGGGGGGGGGGGGGGGGTACACAGAAAGAAGAAGCACTACTAGGAGTGTGTTAATCAAAGAAACATCACATTACTCTTGGTATGGGGGGGTATGGATTAGGGCTGCCACGATTAGTCGACTAGTCACGATTACGTCGACTATTAAAATCGTCGACGCCTAATTTAATAGTCGACGCGTTGTTTGAAGCTTTGTAAGATCCCAAAAGACGCAGGAATAAGTAGTAGGATTTAAGAGTGTAATAACGCACTGAAACAGAAGATGGCAGCACTGCATGTACAAGGATGCCAGCTGCCGTTAAACCCCGAAGAAGAAGAAGCTGTGTCCCAGAATTCATAGCGCGGCCCAGCCCAGTTTCCAACAATGGCGGCAGCTAGTTAGTTTTAATATTACTCTTATTATTCTTTCTGGGTCATAAAATAAACGTTTAACGTGTTTTCAGGCGAGAATGTAGCTGTGTAAACTTCAAATATCTGTTCAGTTTATCAAGACACCACATATTTTCAAAAGCGCTCCGATGTTTTCGGAGACGTCTGTTACCCACCAGCTCGATAGCGAGCTGGGGTTCAAGCCTCACTAGAGCCCGTGAGAACACCGGACTCTGGGCAAATCGTTTTCAAACCCACCGCCGTCTTTCGCTACTCAGGTTAAAAATGACATATAAGTAACTTGGATAACTTAAAAATGTTATTGTTTGGCTTTTTTCAGTATTTTATTTGTTCCTGAGTAAATCGGCTGAGTTTATTGAACTCCACCGATACAATCTGCACATTTCATTAAAATTTAATAAACTACCATCTTGTCTTTATTTTTAGTTAGCACATACCTTAAACACTTCAAGCTGTAAGCTAGTGATAGTTATATAAGAGCAGATGCATGCTGGTGCAATAAGCTGTCCGTTTTACTACAATAGATGCATGATCTGATTAGTCGACTAATCGCAAAAATAATCGGTGACTAGTCGACTATCAAAATAATCGTTTGTGGCAGCCCTAGTATGGATATAGAGTCCCCCCAATTCTTTATTCCCAAACCTTGCTGAGTATCTGCAGTAACAGCCACCTCCTTGTTGTAGTGGATTATTGCTACTACTTGAATCTAGGAAATCTAGCTCTGCACCCCAGCTGCATGAAAAATAACTGAATATATAGATACATCAAGGCGTGTGTGTGCGTGTGTATCACTTACCAAAGTGTGCTTGAAAGGCTTGTGGCTTGACTACCTGACCACAGTGGCTGCACATCACCAGGTAGAAGTCGTCCTGTGCGGGACACTGGCCAAATATGGACATGTCTGTAAACGGAAGATAGAAGCAGATGGGGCTCAACTCAAGGAGAATAAATAAAAGCGTGACCGATGCCACAGTTGGCAGCAGACTCTGCAAAATACACACTGTTCAATGTGCAACCAAACATCAACTGCTTACTTTGTTTTATATTTAATGTGCATTTGTTGGGGAGTGGGCCGAGGGGTAAATAGACAAACGCAGCAGACCACAAGAAAATGCATTCTTGGCTGAGTCCTAACAGCAATTCTGAATTATTGCCTAACACATACAGTAGGATCCATAAATGTGTGAACAAGGCCATAATTTTCAGAATTGTCCTTTTCTACTCCATCGCAGCAGAAAAGGAAATTTAGCAATCAGAGTCATAAATGTAGACTCAAGTTAAATTCAAGTGGTACAAAATACTGCCCCACCCATTTAGCAATGGTAGATATTCTTTTACACAGCTCCTACATTTCACGGTCTCAAAGTTCAGTGGACAAGCTAACATAATTCTAACATTTTCAGATTATAAATAATACATTAAAGTCAATATCTGCTTTTCAGCCAGTCAGTGAGAGAACCTATAAAGTAGCCAGAGTTGAGGTGCTTCTGGAGCTACATACTTTCCATGCTGAGGCTGTGTGCAGTGGCTTGTGTTCTACTAATCTGCATTGAAGGCAGTGACCTGAAGAAACTGCTCTGTTTGGCCTTTAAGAGTCAGGGGGTCCTTTGTACCCTCAATGTCCTCCAGTACAGACAGTAGGAGGCAGTATTGGTTTAGTGACTGAGATAATAAAAACCTGTGTAAACCTGCTTTTTCTGCACACAGAAAACTGAAACCGATAAAGACTGAAGCAGGTGTGAACAAAATCTTATCAACATTCATTCCTAAATGACGCCTCGCTGGTCAGAATACTCATGAACAACTACTAAATGCTAATTTAACACTTGAAAACAACTCCTAGCCTTTTATCTTCTTAATTTAAAATGAAACAACAGGCCACACCTGGCCATGAAACTACATATCAGTTAACTGTCCAATTTCTTTTGAACCTTTGAAATAGATGAACTATGTAAAGCACTGCTGTAGCAAAAGCCTGCACAACATATCACACAGTGCTGCTTTATTAGAAATCCACTGTGGTGGTTTACAGAGGCAAAGTTCGGAAACTGTGCTCTTGTTCAACAGCTTAGACAAAATAAATTTGTAACACAACCCATAATAGGAATTTTTAAAAATTAACAAGCTCAGGAAAGCAGTTTGGCCAAGTAAAGTCTACACATGCAACCCAGGAGTGATTTGTAAATATAGATCACTTATGAGCCCTTATTCACCATGGAGAACAAGTACTGGTGATAAGCACCAATCCAAAGGTTGCCTTTCCAAGATATAAACAAACCCAGGACTGGCTTAGAGCGTGCGACATTTCTGACTCAATAATTAGGAGATATCACTAAGGAATCAGGTTTAATAAGGTGGGTGCCATCTCCTTAGTGCTTTCTATGTTGTTATTAAGAAACAAAGAAAGTCTGCCTTTTGGAATGCCACACTCTGAGCTACCAAGGGAAACTACCAGATATTCTGAGAAGGGGCAGTTTTGCAAAAGGTCCAAATGAAATTCTGAATCTTGCCCAGGTTGCAACGCTTGTTTGAGGTTTTCTCTGTCAAACATGGCTTTAATATTTAATTGATTGATTTAATTGGTAAAAGTAATTATGAAATTAACCTATAAAGAATGAATTACTTTTGCAGTTGGGCAGACTAAATGGAGTTATTTATGGTGTTTTTCAAGATGTAAAAGCTGGCTGTCCCAGGTGTACAGAGATGCTTAAAATCCAGCTTAACTAAACTAGTCATGTGGGTTACCACCTTGTGAAACCTGATCCCTAAAGTCAGGTCATATTGCCATGAAGATGACAGTATAGGGTTAAAATTAAAATGCTGACGCACACAACATCATGGATCATGATGCATTTCTTCCTGGATAAAACTGTAAAAACGAGAATTTCCCAATAGTAAATAGGCAAATACAAAGAAAACCATAAAAAGCAAGAATGCAAAGGTGTCTTCAGCTGGAGAACCTCTGCCCAATGACAAACCTCACGCTTTAAAGGGACTCCAAGGCGAATCAGAGGGAAGTGCTGCTTCTCAGCAGAATGTGATCAAAATTTACCCTGGCGGAGAGAACCAGAAACCACCTAATTAAGGAGGCTAATTAAGAGATTGCCTGGGGCGTTATGATGAGATGAGCAGAGGAGAGGATACAAGAGCAGAGAAGTGGAGCCCCTCTTCAATATGTACTCCGCCAGGACCGTCAAGGGTTCTCCAAACATCACTGGCCAAGTCTTGAAGGGATGAGGGCCATTAAGCAAAGACCGTATAAAAGATGTACCTGGCAGATTCTCTCTCAAGGAGGTCAGAGGCAATCGTGTGTGGATGAATTGACAAGTCCAATGCTACTTAATGTGTGTCAATTGTCTGAAGCTATTTTGCCAAGTGTCTCCTTCAACAGCAATGGACCAAAAAGACTTGCTTTCAAAGTATCTGCTTGCTACAAAGAGGAAGGAAAATATCCTCACTTAATGGACAAAGGCATGTGAATTACGAGTGGTAAAATGTGACATGGAGTATTCACTATGCCAGTTGCAAAAGGACAAGCCATCAAAACAATAGCTAAATGCTAGCGTAGGCAACTTCTATGTTCAACGCATCTACTTTAATTCTATTCTGTCTATACCCAATTTGCTTATCCAAGTAGCAAATTGCAGATATAATGAGAGAGCAAACATATTTGCCAAATCAATAACTTCCTGTGTATTTTTCATTAAAACTGCCTTTCTCTCAAATCTACTGAAACAGGACAGGAACTGCAGCATCCAACCACATTTCCTCACTGGATCAATAGCAAGGTCAAACAAGACTCGTTTCCAAACTGCTGCAGCAGTTCACGTGCAGTATTTTTCATTAGTAATTTTCTAATGGGATGCTCAACTATTAAAGTAGACATGCTATACAGCTTTGCTACTCCACGTTCAGTGCCGTAGCACTAAATGGCCTTTACTGCTAAAACTGTCCGACTTCAAAAGTGGTCTAACGCCACTGTGTCTGCCCTCATCTCAACCTCCATTTTCTTCTTTTTCAAACATGAGGTGTTAAAGACAGAGAGAAAGAAAGTCAATGTAGACAAGAAATAAGACAGAACGGTGAATTTAAGCCAAAAGGGAAGGGGAAAAAAAAAAAAAAAAAAAAAAAAAAAAAAAAAGAGCGCAAAACGGGAACAAAGTCGCAGTAAACGAACAGAGAAGCCGTCTGAGGCCTCCGTGAGACAAAGAGGCAGTGAGCAAAGGACATACGCTTGAAGGAGGAGGAAAAGAGAGCCTGAGAGCACGAGGCAGGGGAAGAGAATGAGAGTCCAGTTAATTTCAGCATCCTCATCCGTGGCAGTGATGAACGATCTAGGTGCAATCGTAGCAGCTCTGGCTGCCGCTGAGTAGCGCACATGCTGGCTGCATCTGACCTGTGGCTGACAGTGGCACTACATTTCCCAGCTTCCCTGACTGTGACAGCGCCACTATAAAATTTATCAACAGCGTGACAGAATGATGAATTCATCAGTCATCCAGTACCATACATTCTTACAATCTGTGTGCGTGCATGTTATTCATCTGCGTGTGGTAGAATGGCAGTAACGCCACAGGAGGAATCTGGTGGTGAGTCATGGCAGAGCGATGTAGTCATCCACTTGTAATACCCCTACCAGACGCACGCGCACACACAGGCTTTCTATGAAGACAAACTTCTGCCACGAGCAGCATGTGTTGATGAGCCCCATGACACAAACAACAGTCACTGACAGACGCCGCAACATGATAAAGACATGTTTCATGACAGCCAAATGTCAACTGACCCCGCATCCTTGAATTTCAGATGAGCATTCTGTCTCTGTCCTTTATGCAGAAAAATGTTCTAAATGGTTGACAAATGAAAAGATACAGTGACTTGGTGGTGTCCTACGTCTCGTACCATCAACACCGCTCCATTGCACGTTGGCGCTGATTCTCCAAGTTTCATGAACTCTACACAGGACAGAAATTTTCCGAGACATAATCTATCATTTTGTGTTTTGTTGACAGCGATAGAGAGCAGCATCTAACTATCTCCCGTAAGAGTTCAACTCGGTTTAAGCTGGTAGCTAACCAAACATACGACTTACTTCATTTTCCTACTCAAACTATTCCCTTATCTGCCCAACGCATGTGAGCATCATAGCATCAAGCACATAGGACACTGCTGACCACACACACACAAAAAAGGCAATATTAGATAAGTCCTCTGTGAAGCAGTCTGCAATAAACCCCCTCCTTTATTCAACACATAAGGAGGAAAACAAAATAAAGTTGGATAGGCAATGATGACACAAGTGTGGGACAAACTAATGTGCCAAAAACGAAGAGAGGCTGAACCGCCAATCTCCACACTCATTCAAAGTGTGACTTCAAAGTGCATTACTACTAAGACAGTGAGGCCTTAGGGCTGTCCCACTGTTAAACTCTCAAACACACAAGGGCTCTCTCAGGTTTTGTGAGCCCTTTATGCTCACACTGCATTTCTGCAAACACTCCCTTAGGGAATTACCCACAGTTCATAGTGTTGTGACGTTAAACTGTGGGTTAAGGGGGAAAGCCTGAAAACATTAAAAAAGTAAATAAACAAAGGAAGGAAAGAGGAAAAAACGCTAACATGAACCAAATGCTATATAATGTGTTCATCTATTCGTCACCTGTTCATACTGTGTTCGTTTTTGTTGCTGCTTGTCAAAAGCAAGTGAATTAGTACTTCTTAAAGCCACTGCCGAGAAGATGTTCAATTCACATGAATGGCTCAGCCTTGGCCATGCAGAAAGTAAACAGTGTAACATAAAATGCCCCAAACAACAAATATGTTTTTGAGCCATCAATGTAATATCACATGGTAAGCCCAAACCTGCCGTCCTATTCCTGTATATACCATTTTGAGTGCCCAACCTCTCGCACACAACCACTAAACAGGTAACATCATCAGTCTGTGAGGGCTCAAACCCTGGGCCTTAAGATGAATTTATACTTCTGTCTTAAATCTCATAATGTCATGATGTAAACTACACCGTTTCCTGATGATCACTTCCTGAGAAATGTAACTAAACGTCAAACTGATGCAGCCAACAATTACAGTGATTGGAAGATTTGACAGTAGTAAACAGGCCAATGTGTTTCTGGGCACTTTTTCACTCCAGTTTTTGAATTTATCAGTGACAGAATAATCATCATCGCCTCAATATAGGAAATCGCAGATTTTAGCAAATTCCTGGATGGAGACTTCTGAAACTATTAGTATAGATGTGAGGAAATGTTCAAATAAGTGGAAAAACTTGACAGACAAATATGTTTGACCCAAGGAGGGAAAAACGTCCGAGCTGTCTTATCTGTCACCATCATGGCTTGTACCACATATAAAACAAGAGGGCACGACCGCAAGGCAAATAACAACCCATCACATGCAAGTTCGAATGCTGGCAACAGCAATTGCCACTTTTATAGGTTACGTCATAGGCGTATGTGACATGACTTAAAAATACTGTCCATCCAATATGTCGATCAATGCTTTAACAACAACGATGAGAATGCGAACTACTAAAATTTAACATTTGTGCCTTCACAATGTGAATCACCTAGGTCAGAAACCTGTTAAATTCTTTTGATGATTAAGCACACCACAGCAAATGATTCATAGCTGGCCGGAGAATTATTGATGGTGTTGACGTCTAAAGGAGCTTCTTGCGGTTTTTGCTTGATTAGCACAGTTTTCTCTTGACCAAAATGATCCATGTAAAAACAATTTCAAAACAGAGATTATTATTTTTAGTCCACATTTAGTTCTGAAAAGAAGCTTAAACAAAAGAATGCATTTTAATCTTGTTGGCCTACCTACTGCAGTAACTGCTCCTTAACAGCAAGGTCATACATGACATGCCCTGCTTGTTTCTCCGTCAGCAGGAGATAAAATTCCTTTTTAGAAAGTAACTACGTCGTGGTGAAATGTATAAAACACAAGAACAAACATGTCCTATCCATAGGTATACACTTTTAAGTAGTCTGCCTAATTAATAACTCAAGACAATGTACATCATTAGCTCGGCATAACGCCTTTCATAGAACAAGCTAAGCTTACAATCACCACAGTGACAAAGTTGATTCATCACTTGATTTACTTGTGCCTCAAATGAACAGGTTAGTCCTCAGTTCATTTCGCCAGCAGACTCATCCTTATTTCAATCTTGAGGTCTGGCGTGTTATATTTCAGCTTGGAAACTTAAGCATCACATTAGCCTTAAGTAAACAAAATGCAATTTTACTTTTATAACAATTTACCTTTGTGATGAAATTCATTTTAAATCAAGGCCTGCCAGCAGGCCCAATCAGCTAAAGCTAATCGAGGTGTTTCCAAAAATAAAACTGCAGTACAAACTGCTTTGAAACACCTCTCTCTAGCTCAGAAGCCAGGCAATGTGTGTGTTGTACATTGAGTTTTAGCTGCTGTTTAAGATGATGCCCTCTGACGTGATTTTACAATTGTCCTGTAAGAGTTTATTAGTTAAACCTACTATGTTTTAACCCTGGAATAACCACACCTACTAGCAGAACAACAGTCATATCAAGATTTTAATCAGTGTAGCCTGGTTGATTGTTTTTAATCCTATTCAGGGTTTTATATGTTTCATACATGAATAGCTCATGCATACTGGTTGGTGGTTTAAAAGGCCAATAAATAATAAATAAATATTTTTAAGTATTTTTCTTAATAAACAGTAAAACTATTACCATTGGTTAACATCATATGTTGGTTGTTAAACTGAAGTAAGCAAAAACATAGCTTAACATTTTAACTTAAATATATTGTACAAAAAGTCCAACTTGCTCTTTTAACAGCAGTAGTTTAACATTATTATGCTGGCTTTTGCTTTGAAAAATCAGAGCTATGCCTACGAAGTAACTTTTAACTTCTTTATACTTTGCATTTCTCTTAGCAACAAACATCAATGTTGTCTTAAGGTAAAGGGAGAGATGTGAAACATGGAAGTTTTGCAAAATGGGAGAAATATGGATGCGAAACAAAGTCCTTTAAACACACCATCCAATGAAATACGCATTATCACTTTAGTCAGCAAGTCCAAGTTGCTAATCGTTAAGTTATTTTAGGTTCATGTGCAAATGTCACCACATGAATTACCGACACGTCTGACTGATTATATCCGGGTGCGCTTGTTTTACTATAAGTTTTGCAGAACGACGCGAGTAAAGTGTTTGAATCCATGTTAGCGTGAGTGAATGCATGTATGCGTGTTAACCCCCATAACCAAAATACACCTTTGGCCCTAGAGGGGAAAAAAAAACACTCACCTTCTCTGCACAAACGCATGGCTTCTCGATTTTTCCCGAAGTCTTTAAAACTTTCCTCCGATTCAGCACCTAAAAAAATGAGGCGATCCGAAACACACAAATGAATAGTTGCACTTGCTTCCCTGCCCGTGCTGTTGCTACCAGTAGCGTTTCTTCATATTCAACCGAAAACTGCATGCACTCGGCCAAAAAAAAAAAAAAAAAAAAAAAAAGACAGGACTGGCAACTGTCGCGCTCTACCTCGCTTCCTCGCAAACATACGGCGCGCTGGGGAACTCACCGTCGTTGCCGTGGAGTTTGGCGGCGTCGACCCAGCTGCTCCAAGGCTGTCCCAGCATTATTTCTGGACTAGGCAACGATCTCCGCTCTGCAACAGTCGCCATTGCTGTGGAGCCTTCTCCCCGCTGGATCTGCTGCTGCTTCAGCTGCTGCCTGGCCGCTCGGCGCTGCTCCCCCCTGACGTCATCCTCGGCCCTTTCCGACATTCTTTCCGCTACAATGTAACAACACGAGAGTCAGCGCTGGTAGAGCTCGGGATAGGAGGACTTTTATACTGATTGACACGGGCATACGCGTGTTGTTTTCAGCAAACCCGCCTCTCAGAAAAAAAAAATCGCCCTGTGTGGTAACTTGATGTTACAAGTACAAAGCTTACACAACATACTGTTTAACGTCGAATAAATAGGCCGGCTGGCGATTCAGCTGAAGGTTGCTGGTTCCCTTGGCTGTGGCTCACTCGCTAGCTATCATTTAGAAATTTAAATTACATTTAATAATTGTAAACTATACTTAAGAATAACGATGCTATCAAATACAGTGCTTTGAGGCAAATTTGTGATTGGCTATAAATGAACAACAACAGTAATAATACCAATTTAATGCACAAGTTATTAGTTAATAAGGATCGCTTTTGAGATTTGACTCCATATAAACAGTTGTAAGATATACTAAATACTTTTTTAGTAATTGTGGGTGTGACATTAGAAGATGACTGACCATAACATATTTATAATTTATTACTGATTCTTTGTTTTCTTCCCATACTAAGAAAATGTGAGCTTTAACATCTGAAATATATGAGCCATAAAGCTGATATCAATATATAGACTTTCTACTGGTGACTTATGAGTGAAATACTATATTATAATGACTTTATGTTTAGAATGTATGCATTAGCTTCCCAATATTTTGAAAAATATGAGAGAAATACATTTAGAGATATTGACTTTGTATAAAAGGATTACGGTCAGTTACATTAGATTCCATTTAAAATAAAGACAGGGTCATGTTACTATTAAACACGTGTCTAAGATGTATTAATGCAAGACTTAAGAGATTTTTGAATGACATGCACAAACCTTTTAATTTCTAAGCATTTCAGATTTACAAAGTCTGTTATAATCTACCAAGTTTACTTTCACTTTCAAAATGAAACATTTCTCATTCTACCCAGACAGCATGTGCTCGCCTAAGTAAAGCTGAACAAGGAGAGAAAAAAAGAAACAAAACTAGAACTGGGATCCTTTTACATTCTTGCCAGAAACAAAACCTAGAAAAGTACAGATGTCTTATAAAGACGGTGTAACACACTGACTGAAATTACTTATAAATGGCACATCTCATCTGTTGTGGCGTTTAATCTTTAATATTAATCATGCAGTGTTGGACTCTATGTACCCATTTTACCCCTCTACCTGAAATTCTTACTCCAATTTGGCAAGTACTCCAAAAAGCCTTGGCCCTCTCAAGTACAGAGTTTAGTGTAGGAATGCACTGATATTATCAGATGAACATCAGTATCAACTGGTGTCAGTCTTCCTGACTGCTATCACCTACCAAATGCTGATTGGTTTCTGCTGCGTCAAATAAATCAGGTGATCACACGGTGTAATGAAGAGCTTAAATAGTTCAAGTACATTTAAAACTTCTCTTTGCTTTTAGCACAAAATGGTAATAAATAAAAGAAAACACAAAATGAGCAAACAAAGGAAGGAAAAAAAAACAGTATTAGTAAATTGTGATCTCAAAAATCTGTTTGAAAGTACAATTCTACCATCATGCATTTAAATGCAAATTAAAAACATCATCCTGAATATGCTGGCTGTGTGTGTGCTCAAACACTGTGATGAAGAGCATTTTTAAACACTGAAACTACAATAATGTCAATTTAACAACCTTGATGCCAGTTGGTTTAATGTTTTAACTGGATACAGTTATTTGACATGCCCTCAGATTTTTCATTTCTTCAAAACATCTGTTGCCTTTATTGCCATAGCATCATATCTGTAAGATCAAAGCAAAATGATCGCAATAGTGTAGTTTCAGGAACTCTGCCCAGCATAGCTGTGACATTCTTGTAGGAGGAACCAGTTAACAATTAGTGCACTGATCATAACAAGAGCATTTCAAGAGGAGGAGGACTGTGTGATTACCGTCATCCTTTCACGTACCCTCACTCATTAATTTTAGAGAACTACTGCTTCACTGGAGAGGAAATAATTTGCATATGTGACTTATTAGCACCATATGTTAGTAGCTGAGTAAAAGCAATAACATCCCAAAGGTAGTGACAACATGCCTCTGACACACACAAGAACGTCAAGCTTACTGTACCTGAAAGAGGTCACAAGTGCTGCATCTTTCCTGTGGCTTGGAGGAAGAGATTCCCCTTTCTATACGCTCCAGTATATGGTGATTGATGTTTTGGTAGAGAGCCAACTCTTCAACTGGAGCCTAGTCCAGCCCAGCTGGTCTTCCCTAGTTTTATGTTCTTTAGGATTTTTTTTTTCCTGTCCCTTTCAGTTTTACACCATGATTCACAGCAGACATTTCTACTCTACTTGGCTACATTACCTTGTGCTTTATTGCTCTGTAAGCACATTTAAAAACAAAAAACAATCTCAGTTTGACCCCCTCCTCATGTTCTTGCTGTTTTTTATGAAATCACCTTTAAGTAAATACTCTTAGTTAATTCCAGATTGCCCTCTCACAGAAGATTTTGCTCTAGTAAGGTGAAAAATTGAACACTCCCACTGGTCCTCAAGTCGCATCAAGCTTTTGTTAAGTTTATCTTCGTTTTCAGAATCAATACCCATGTCCAGACTGTAAGACTGTATATAAAGATGGAACAAGCAATCATGATGTCATTATTGTTTTTAGAGACAGAAACTCCCATAGGTGAATGAAAGGGTAAAGTGATAAGTTATCAGCTAATGCTAGCTGGACTCAGTATTATTTCAGAATACTTCCAGGAAATCTGAGATAATATTTATGACATTGTAAAAAAAATACTGAATACTTTTTTCTTTTTAATTACTGCCGTTTGCACGCAGTGCCATTATTATTATTATTATTTTTTAAACGAAACAAAGAGTACTTTCCACCCTTTTTTAATGAGTTACTGTCACTGATGACAGACTGCCTAATTGAAGTGCTAATATGTTGAAACAAGGTGCCAGCAACAGTAGCACTCTAGTCCAAATGTAAACCAAAGCTAGCCAAAAGAAAATTTAAATCATAAAATAACTGCTTAATACCTTAATTTAACAATAACTCAATTAACTTAACCTTGTAAAGCATCAAGAGCCTGACCAATATTGTCACCAAGAGACCTTGTACCAGCTACAACATAGCTACATCAGTAATCCTCATCCACTGTTTGCTTTTCCTGACATATAGATTGTAACTATCTGGACTAAAATCACCATCAGAGACGGATATACAGTTCTCACTCTCAGATAGGCTTGGCCTTTCTTTGTTATTGTGCACGCTGGAGGATGCAAATGCATGGTGTTGCTATATTGCTGATGTTTTGACACTCTATTTTTTTTGTCATATAAAAGATTTTTACTGGTATTACGAGGAACAGCCCTGCTGTACAGATGGAGCACACAGACAGAGATATCTGCTTATTACTACTAAGTAAAAGACTAATAAAACACTAGAATTTCACTCACCAAAACTGAACCACAAACGTCTAGATTAGGCTGTACCACACACCTGCCAATCAAAGTGACCACGCATTATGAAAGAGGCTTACCTGTCTATGAGGCATAAACTGTTTATTTGTACCAGGCTATAAAGATGTCTTACCGTCATTTACTTGGACATTTTAACATAACAGCCTGTAAAGATTGACTTGCTTTTGGGGCCAGTCTCAAATGACCATTTATTTATCTAGCACATCCATGTTGGATTCATTTTGTAGCCCAAAATTTGCCACTTGGTCAAACACAGCAGAAGCGTGTAATCATCGCAGATGATTTAATCCAGTGAGTCTAATCAAAATCTATTGTGAGTTCAAAGAACAGAACAAAGCAGATTAGCGGACGCTGGATCAGCCAGCTGATGTTGGATCTTTTAAGCAACATACAGAGAACAGATGCTGTAATAACGAAGACCTCTGTAACATTAAGTAGTCCAACATAGAAGTCTTGAAATTACACAATTTCTGTAATTTCCTTGATACTTACTGAGGGGCAGCTGCACTGTTGGTCTTTTTTTTAAATTCAAACAATTCATACACATATAGTAAAAAGAAAAACCTAATCTTAAAGCCCAATACAACAAGTAGTATAAAGCATATCCTCAGATGCAACTCACTGATGCTGTAATTGAACACTTCCTTGATACTGAATACTTTACAATAGAAACTGTATTCGGTGTTGGGCCGTTGTGATGGAAGTACTACATGACTAGGTATGATTATTCTGCAGCTATGAGGAAACATAAAAAACCCACCACATGTCAATACAGTTTTGAAATGAACAGCAGCAAGATCTTACCTTGGCAAAACAAGAAACAAGGAATTTATCTTTAAACTCAATCAGATGATCCACATCAGTTTGGGTGATTCCTGGCTGGCACACACACACTGGATAGGAAATCTGGAGACATACACAGACATGCATTGAGGGAAGATGTAACTATACCACACCTTTTCCTTTCTATAGTTAGTAGGTGCAATTTTTGAATTATGTGTAAAAAAACACTTTCATTCCTGTCCCCTTAGTGATCAATGGGGTGGCTGTAGCTCAGGTGGTAGAGCAGGTCATCTACTGATCGGAAGGTTGGTGGTTTGATTCCTGGCTTCCCCTAGTCTGCATGCCAAATATCCTTGGGCAAGATACTAACCCCAAATTGCTCTCTGATGCATCCATCGGAGTATGAATGTGTGTGAATGTTAGCTATAAGCTACTTAGAAAAATATGCTTTATAGCGAATGGTGTGAATGGGTGAATGCACAAGTTGTGTAAAACGCTTTGAGTGCTCAGATGAGTAGAAAAGCGCTATATAAGAACCAGTCCATTTACCACCAGTCCATTTACCATCCATCAACTTAGTCAACATAAAGATGCACATACATCTACAGGAATCCATTTTGTAGACATTTTTATATTTTTTGTTGTCTTCATACATTTAAGGCATATTGCTGTTTATTCAGTGGTGTACTGTACCATATGGATTCCACCAACTTTACATTTGTTAATCGAATGTTGCTTTGCAACCCTTTAAAACTTACAACCTAAATACCGTCAGAACTAAACCACACATCTTAAGTTTAAGTTATCTAATGTCAAAAATCTGTTATAATGAGCATGAAATCAAAATAAATTCACTGCAGGCAACCTGAATTCCAGGATTTACTGGTGCTACACATTAAAAAAGTGTATTGCTAATATACACAACAACTTTTAGCAAAAGCAGAAAGAAAAATAAGAATCTTACTGCTGCAAAAGTGGCAGTCCGAAACTATTTTCACACATCAAGTCTGGAAAATGTTCAGAGAGTCAGGTCGGGAGACTGTCCAGTGTTTTCTCTTCTCACATCTAGCTCACAGCAGAAGATTATTAATTGTTAATAGTAGAGCTGCCACGATTAGTCGACTAGTCACGATTACGTCGACTATTAAAATCGTCGACGACTAATTTAATAGTCGACGCGTCGTTTGAAGCTTTGTAAGATCCCAAAAGACGCAGGAATAAGTAGTAGGATTTAAGAGTGTAATAACGCACTGAAACAGAAGATGGCAGCACTGCATGTACAAGGATGCCAGCTGCCGTTAAACCCCGAAGAAGAAGAAGCTGTGTCCCAGAATTCATAGCGCAGCCCAGCTCAGTTTCCAACAATGGCGGCAGCTAGTTAGTTTTAATATTACTCTTATTATTCTTTTTGGGTCACAAAATAAAGTTTAACATATTTTCAGGCGAGAATGTAGCTGTGTAAACCTCAAATATCTGCTCAGTTTATCAAGACACCACATACTTTCAAAAGCGCTCCGACGTTTTCGGAGACGTCTGTTACCCACTAGCACGATAGCTAGCTGGGGGAAAGGCTCACTAGAGCCCGTGAGAACACCGGACTCCTGGCAAATCGTTTTCAAACCCACCGCCGTCTTTCGATACTCAGGTTAAACATGATATATAAGTCACTTAGATAACTTGTTATGTTATTGTTTGGCTTTTTTTAGTATTTTATTTGTTCCTGAGTGAATCGGTTTGGCTGAGATTAAAGTTATAGTTTTTACACAGCTGAATAAACATCAAGCAGACAGCTGATTATCAGAAGTGTGAGATGCTCAAGAATTTACTCCGGTGTCCTGTTATATTTTAGATAGCAAGGAGTTTATTAAACTTCACCGAAACAATCTGCAAATTTCATTAAAATTTAATAAACTATCATTTTGTCTTCATTTTTAGTTAGCACATACCTTAAACACTTAAAGCTGCAAGCTAATGATAGTTATATGAGAGCAGATGGGTGCTGGTGCAATAAGTTGTACGTTTTACGTCCAATGGATTTGATTAGTCGACTAATCGCAAAAATAATCGGTGACTAGTCGACTATCAAAATAATCGTTTGTGGCAGCCCTAGTTAATAGTTAGTGTGGTTTAGGTGAACAAGCTGCCTGGCTGGAAGGTTGAGGACACAGGACACAGTCACTCAGTGTAAATTCACCACAGTACTATCTGCGCTATTCTCACATTCGACAACACGTAATACATATAGACTATCTATCTATATGTATAGACATCTAGAAGTCAATACTTTCCTGTTAACTTTCAATAAGTTAGAGTGGGAAACAATTACAGAGTATTATGTAAACGCTGGCATATGGGTGTCTGTGGAACATGCTATTTAACCTTTCGACAGCAACAAAAATTCTGACTTGTGACAATGCAGAAGGGAAAAGTTTCAGCAGAACTAAAATATTAGTATTATATTTGATTCTGTATGCATGTGCTGTCAAACAACACTAACAGACAATTCTCACATCTTTGTCATAAATGCCAACACTGATAAAGTGGCAAAGAGCTAGTGCCACCATTATAGCCGTTGGCCTCTACGGTGTCACAGTATTAATACGGGCTTATAACATGTTTATCATTATATCAGAAAATTTGCCTAGAATACACTAATATATCATCTGAACATCAGTAACACTGACTTCTGACCAGCATGTAAGATTATGTTTACGGTGGCAGCAGCCGATGTCATCTGTTGTGTTATCTGCTTAATTTATTTATTCTTTTTTGTTGTTTTATCTTTCTCAACTGGGTGGCTAAATAACAAAAGCTACATAAAAACATGAGAAATAAAATGAGATTCAGACAGAAAAGATATGATCCAATTATCACAATGATTGGAATGGGGAACTGGTTATGCTGGATTTCCACCTTTATATAGATTCACTGAAAAGGCCTATACCGGTTAAGAACAATGTTAATAACATTCTTGCGGAATATAAACATACCAGTACCCGTAGCTTAGCCTTAGTTCGGTTGTGGTTTTGACTTGAGTATGTTAAAGGCCATGAGTGAAAGAACATAGCATTATGTCATTTCTTTAGAAAAACAGTTGTTGTCATTGGCAGACAGGTGCAACTCTGACACATAGATAAGAGAGAACACAGGAACCAGAATTCGTATTGGCTAGAATTGCTGCCACTTCTACTCGACACTAATTACACTATCGTAGTTATTTTTTTTTTTTGAATAAAAAAGACAACATTAACCTTCACCGGAAATACGGTATTTGAAAACAGACCAAATGTCTATAAGCCGTTGTGTCATGACATTAAGCTCAATCTAGTGTGGGTCTGTGACTGGTACAAACGTTACTAAACAGCACTGATGGCTAACGTTAGCCAGCTAGCAGGCTAACGTTAGCCAGCCATGACTAGCGCCAGCGAGGAAGCTGACAGCAGCCTGACAGCCCAGCAGAAGTCATTAGCCGCGGTCACATATCGACAACAACTTCACTCTTACCAAGGCTCTGGATCCTGTAGACGTAAGTCTGACACCTGGCTGATATATATCAACTGGATGCACAGGGTGAAGGAGACAGAAGACGGTGGAAAAGAGCGAGTTTAGTGCTCAGCCTCTGTGGAGGTCTTCACCTGGTGCTTCCATGTCTGTTTACCAGACTGCATTCTGGGACATGGAAAAACGTCACCGCGCCACGACGCAAGCGCGAACTGACCAATGACTGCATGGCACCGCCGAACTTCTCCACCAGGAGATTTTATTTATTTATTTATTTAAATTTATTTCTTTATTATTTTATTTTATTCCCCTGTTAAATGCAGTATTTACAATTGCATGAAGCCTGGGAGATATGTGATAGGGGAAAACATGACAATTAACATCTGCAATTTAAAAAAATTAATAAATAAAAAAAATACTACAACATGTTCACCAAACATATGTTTAATTCGATTTAGACGATTTAAATTGATTATCTAATAATTGCGGGCAAAAACAGAGATAACTATTATATGGGAATGAAAGAATCCTGAACTAAAATCTATGACAGAAGCAATGGTGGTGGAGGGGGGGTTAAAACCTAGTTTTGGGGCAAAGCCAGCACACTCTTAAAGGACTTTTTTATTACAAGGCTGCAAACGAAACAAATGATTCTATTTGCAGTTTTCATATCAGCGAATGCTTCAAACTACCTGCCCAAATAAGAGTCCCTGGGAATTTGAACATGGCTGCAGGGTGTCAAAACGTGCAGTGTCCTTAAAAAAGTGGAGAGAACTGGACAAGAGACATGTTCTGCAGAAATAGGAAAAAATGCAAAGACCTGACACAAGACGATATATGCCAAATTACACAAGAACTGAATTGAAAAAGCAGTGGCACGGATATTATGGAGTCATGAACCCAAAGTTGACATTTTTGGTTCAAATCATCACTATGTATGGAGGAGGCCAGGAGAGAGTTAAAACAGCGAGTGCCTACAGCCATCAGTAAAACACATTGGAGAATGTTATGGTTTGGGGCTGCATTTCAGCCTGTGGTGTCAAGAATCTTGTTAAAACCAAGGGAAATATGAATACATAAAAGTACTGTCAAATTTTGATTCACCATGCACCACCATATGGAAAGGGTCTGATTGGCAAACAACTTTTTTTTCCGGCATGACATTGATCCCAAACACACTTTTAGTGCAGGAAAAGTATACCTGGATAGAAAAACACAAAATGAAACACCATCATGTCTTACACTGGCCTCCCCAGAGTCCATACCTCAACATTACTGACGCAGTGTGATATCATTTGGACAGAAAGAAAGGAAGCCAACATCCAAAGAAGAGCTCTGAAGAAGCCTGGAGAACTATTCCTGAAGACTGCTCAAAGAAATTCAGAGGAAACCTTACCTTAGAGAGTTCAGGCTATCTTGAAGAATAAAGGCAATCATACACTGACAGACAAGCCAACTGCAATTGTAAAATTGGAATTGGCGTTGTAAAACTCAGTGTTTGCCTTATATACTATATTTCCATGGATGTTTGCACACATTTCAATAAACAACTGTAGCTACTTCTCATTTCTCTAGCACAATATAAATAAATGAGGGGTGGTTTAGGAGTTTCACACAGTATTATATGCAAGCTAATTAAGAAAAATAGCTCACCCTTATAGCACTTTGCAGAATTTATTCCAAAACATATAAGAAAGCTATACGTCTGTTTGAAAAAAAAAAAAAATCAGTTTAGTGCGATGGTTCATGACACAAATTAAGACACTCTATAAATGTCATCAGTCATCATGTCATCACCAAAACGTGGTTTTAACAATATACTTCCGTGTTGTTCTGCTCTTCCCAAAGTTAAAAAAAAAAACCCTCATCATATAAAGTTTTATCAAAAAGAAAACGCTCTGCATTTTTTTTCCAACTAAAGGTTTCACTTGTCTCATAAAATATCCAATGGCACCTATTTTTGCCCACTCCAGTCCGGTTGGTGGCGGTAATTTTTCAAACTAGCTTGCCAACCGAGGACTAAACCACAGAAGAAGAGCAGGAGACTGTCCACTTCCTGCTGCTCAATAAAGTTTTGCAAAGCCGCAGCACAAACATGGGGGCTGTTACAGATGGTAAGTAACCGTTCTCTTCATTTATATTAGCTATTCATACCACCTATGAGTAGTAACAATTATCTAAACCTTTAGAAATACTACTATACCCAGGCACATACCCATACCCGTCAAAAACGAACCAGTTGTGCATGGAGACGTGGGTTATTTTGGATACAGCTAACATCAAGTAGCCTTGTTAGCCGGTGTATTCGCTTTACCTGAATGGCTGTTATTTCGCCCGTATTCCAGATGAAGTTATACGGAAACGCCTTCTCATTGACGGTGATGGAGCCGGAGATGACCGCCGAATCAATTTGCTCCTGAAGAGTTTCACGAAATGGTGCAACTCTCCCGGGACCCCGGAGGAAGGGTAAGCGTGCTCTACATACCCAACTCGGTTGCCACGCATTTCTCTAAAATCGCCTAGAAGAATTTGGTCTGAGTCATAAAAAGTGCTGTAATTCTGTTCAGATTCACACAGTATCAGAGGATGCTGGGCATTCTGGCTCAGTGTGAATTTTCCATGGGGAAGACGTTGATGGTTTACGACATGAATCTTCGGGAAATGGAGAATTATGAGAAAATCTACTCCAACATCGGTAGGACTGGGTTTTGTGAGACTGTCCATTTATCTTCGCAACTGTTTACAAGTCACATTTTGTATTACCTGCTTTTCCAACTCGTTAATTTGTCCCCATACTACAGAACAAAACATTGCATCTGCACATGAGAAGATAGCAGAATGCAAAAAAGAAATTCAGAGGGCAAAGAGGATACGGAAGAATCGCCAAGGTAAGAAAGCTATTCAGTCAGCTGTCCTATTGACAAAAGACTCACGTTTTGTTATGTACCCCTTCTACAAGCTATACCTCCAGCTGTTGTCAATTCTCACCTGTAAATTCTAAAGATCTTGACATCAGTTAAAGCCTTACACCTATTTACTTGACCCTATCCCCACCAAACTATTTAAATGTGTGTTTCACCGTTTCCCTTAAATGTGCTGTAATCACACTGCTACTCGAGAGAAAAAAACCTGGCTCCTCTGATCATTAATAATTCTAGCCTTAATTGTAATCTTTCATTCTTCAGCAAAGCATTTGGAAAAAAAAAGTTTACAAACAACTGAATAAGTACCTTTCAAATCATAGTTTTTATAAGTACCAATCAAGGTTGAGAACCAGTCATGGCACAGCAACAGCTCTTACTAAAGTCATCAAAGACTCGAGGATCAATAATGATTCCCTGAAAGTTTAAGTTTTAGTTTTTCTTGATCTCACTGCTGCTTTCAACACTGTTGACCATGAGATTCTAATTCATAGGCTTCAGGACAAAGTTGGTTTAACAGGTCAGGCTCTTGATTGGCTCTCATCATATCTAAAGGGTAGAAGTTTAATGTTTCAGTTAGCAGTTTTAGATCAATCAGAGGTTCCTCAAGAGTCTATCCTTGGTCCATTACTATTTAACTTTTACATGCTCCTACTTGGTGCTGTCTTAAAGAACCATAATAAAGCCTACCATTGTTATGCGGATGATACACGTTTGTACTTATCACTTTCCTCTGATGATCTAACGTGTCATGTGTTTGATCCATGTGTTCATGTCAAGTTTGTCAGATTATTGCAATCATCAGGATGTCTTTAGATGATTCACAATGCAGCAGCTACTGTCCTTATTGGTGTGTGGAAATTTGACCACTTTACCCCAGTGATGAAGGAACTTCATTGGCTCCCATTACAATATAAAATTACCTTAAAATTCTTCTATTACTTCACAAAACTGTTTCACTCACCGGTACATTATGTATATAAGATGTAACTTGTCCAACTTCTCTCTTTCCTTACTTTTTCCAGAGTATGATGCTCTAGCTAAGGTTATCCAGCAGCACCCAGACCGACATGAAACACTAAAGTAAGTCAGTCCTTGCCTTCTGGTTAGTCAGATCTTTGCATTAAATTAAATGCATCCAATTTACAGTTGTGGTCAAAAGTTTACATACACTTGTAAAGAACATAATATCATGGCTCTCTTAAGTTTGCCGTTAATTCTACAACTCTGATTTTTCTCCTATAGAGTGATTGGAACAGATACTTCTTTGTCACAAAAAACATTCATGAAGTTTGGTTCTCTTATGACTTTATTATGGGTTAACAGAAAAAAGTGATCACGTCTGCTGGGTCAAAAATATACATACAGCAACATGAATTAGCAATTTTGGTGACTTAGAATGTTGTCAGTGAAATGATCTTCATAGCATGGCCTCTTAACTTCTTGTGAGTGATTATGAGTGACTACAGCTGGTGACTTCTCTGAGGCCAGTTAAATAGGGCTCATTGGATACAAACGCCCACAAATGGTACAATGGGGAGGTCAAAGGCGCTCAGCATGGATCTGAAAAAGAGAATTATTGACTTGAACAAGTCAGGAAAGTCACTTGGGGCCATTTCAAAGCAGCTGCAGGTCCCAAGAGCAACAGTGCAAACAATTGTTTGTAAGTATAAAGTGCATGGCACTGTTTTGTCACTGCCACGATCAGGAAGAAAACACAAGCTACCACCTGCTGCTGAGAGAAAATTGGTCAGGAGGATGAAGAGTCAACCGAGAATCACCAAAAAGCATATCTGCCAAGAATTAGAAGCTTCTGGAACACAGGTGTCATTGTCCACAGTCAAACATGTTTTGCATCTCCATGGACTGAGAGGCTCCCGTGCAAGAAGGAAGCCCTTGCTCCAAAAGCGGCACCTTAAGGCTCAACTGAAGTTTGCTGCTGATGGACAAAGATAAGACCTTCTGGAGGAAAGTTCTGTGGTCAGACGAAACAAAAATCAAGCTTTTGGCCACAATGCCCAGCAATATGTTTGGAGGAGAAAAGGTGAGGCCTTTAACCCCAAGAACACCATGCCTACCATCAAGCATGGTGGTGGTAGTATTATGCTGTGGGGCTGTTTTGTTGCCAATGGAACTGGTGCTTTACAGAGAGTAAATGGGATAATGAAGGAGGAGGATTACCTTGAAATTCTTCAACATAACCTAAAATCATCAGCCCAAAGTTTGGGTCTTGGGCGCAGTTGAGTGTTCCAGGACAATGACCCCAAACACACATCACAAGTGGTAAAGGAATGGCTAAATCAGGCTAGAATAAGGGTTTTAGAATGGCCTTCCCAAAGTCCTGACTTAAACCCCATTGAAAACATGTGGACAATGCTGAAGAAACGATGTCAGAAAGCCATTAAATTTAACTGAACTGCACCAATTCTGTCAAGAGGAGTGGTCAAAGATTCAACCAGAAGTTTGTGGATGGCTACCAAAAGCGTCTAATTGCAGTGAAAATAGCTAAGGGACATGTATGTAGTGCATATTAGCACTGCTGTATGTATATTTTTGACCCAGCAGACGTGATCACTTTTTTCTGTTAACCCATAATATAGTTATAAAAGAACCAAACTTCATGAATGTTTTTTGTGACAAAGAAGTATCTGATCCAATTACTCTATCAGAGAAAAATCAGAGTTGTAGAAATAACGGGAAACTCGAGAGCCATGATATTATGTTCTTTACAAACGTTTGACCACAACTGTATGTGCTTTAAGCTTTTGTGATGATCTGGCTATGAGCTCAGTTTTACTTTGTTCTTTGCAGGCAGCTTGAGGCGCTTGATAAAGAACTCCAACAGCTGTCTCACATTAAGGAGAATGTGGATGCCAAGGTAAAACCAAAATATCTCTTAAACGCTTTAGTTTTAACTTTGAATATTTTTTTAGTTAGCAGTAAAAATTCCTACTTGTTAAAATCTTGCTTTTGTTCCACTCAGTTGGAGTTGCGGAAGAAGCAGTTCCATGTGCTGCTCAGTACCATACAGGAGCTTCAGCAGACCCTTGAGAGTGAGTGCTTTTTAGTCTCAGTAGCTGTTAAAGTGTGCATCTTAGCACATTTGGTGTCACCTCACCTCGCTGATCAACTTTGTTTTCTAGACGATGAGAAATCAGACAATGACGACAACAGTCAGGAGAGCCCTGCAGAGAACGGAGAGTGAATATGTGGAGATCCTGAATTTAAAACAAAACTTGATTTTAATTGATTTTGTTGTCTCTGATACTTTTTTAAAATGTATTTTGAATAAAGCTGACTTGTCCACAGCTGCTTTGTTTAATTTATTCACCAAATTTTAGATTCATATTAACATTGTTGATCTATATTTATGTAAAACAGAACTGTTTACTTCAACTTAAATAATAATAATATTATAATATTAGATTATAATAATTTTCGGATTATAACTATTTGTTTTGCTGTTTTTAATTTACTGTGGGAAACCACAAGAGGGAGCTAAAGTTATTTAAGTAGTTACAAAGTGTAAAGGTAATGGACTGGTTCTTATATCTTGTTTTTCTACTGAACAATCAAAGCACTTTTAAGCAACTTACCTGCTCTGTCTCCTGAGTCACAGCCACCCCAGTTATTTACTCAGGTTTTGAGTTCAACATCTCAGCCAAACGGAAGCAGAGCAGTTCAGTTTGATTTGATATGGATTTTTTTTTAATGAATAGACTTCTCAGAAATTAGAACGCCTCATTAAGTATCTGACACTTAAAATATAATCAGAAAGGTCAAGTTAGAAAAAAACTCTTTATTTAAACAAATTTATGTGATGTGATGTCAAAATCATCTAAACAAATAAGAACAAAAAGCACTTTAGTAGAATTTACTCACACTAGTAAACCAGAGAGTTAACAGAGCTCTTAAGCCCAAAAAGACATTTATAATTTAGGATGGAGTGCTACATGTTACACTACATGTGTACATATAAACGGTCTCCCATCACCTGGCACCACTGACTGCAGAGCATTCACATCTAGAACTCGACCAGGTATGCACGGGCCTTCATGAGGCGTGTGACGCGATTCTGCAGAGCAGCCCTCTTGGTGCCAATGTCAGAATCCTCCTTCAGCAAGAACTCCAACTTTTCCTTGTCTTGAAGCATCTGCATCATCTCCCTGTGCAGCTGGATGGCAGCCTCTTGCAGCATGTGGTAGCGGATCACCAGTGGGATTTGATCAGCCAGACGCTGCCCAGCAATCTGAAAGAGGAAGTAGAAAAGACAGTTATGAATAATTTCAAAAATAGCCTCTGTGTAAACACTCACTGATTTTGTCCATATATTTTTCCGCTAAACATAAAGTAAACTTACTTTGTAATATGATTTAAGGTGTAGCATCAGTTCCTGAAGTGTAGCATGGTTATCCTTGGTGTACACATGTGTCTGCAGCTTGCTTCTGTGATTGTGTTCCTCCCCATCATCATCTTCTTGCTTGCTTTCACTCAAGCTGTTGCTGTATGTCCTGTCCTGGGAGTACACCAGCAGCTCCATCTTGAACTGAGTTCTTAGCATTGATTCAGCAGTGGCCTCTTTATCCTGCTTAATGGCTTCGATCTTTGCCTGGAAAAAGACTTTCAGTCAGTCTGAACATTTCTTAAAATGACAAAAATGATACTTTGACATAGTGCTGATAATGATTAAACAGTAAAACAGAGGCAAACTCAGACGATTGCTACCTTGGCTGTTTTTATTAGGTTAGGAAATCCAGTGAAGCTTCTCTGGGCCAGCTGTAGGAACACCCTTTTAATAGCATCTAAAGAAAACAGATATAAACAATAAAACCACTGAACTTGAAGTGATCGCATCATGGGTGCAGCATATTTCTGGGTAAATCTATTGTGTAATCCAGGCTACTTCAATAGTTTCAGTTTCAGCCAAACCTCAGTTTTAGAGAGGTCCAACAAGCAAAAGTGCAAGATATCAAAGTCAGTTGCTTTGCCAAAACCAAGAAAATGTAGTAAGTGTTAAACATAGACAGCACTAAAAACATTGAACAGTGAAGAAAAATGTTTTTATAACCGTGGAGATCACTTTTCAGATTGAAGGCATACATGACCGCTTATTCCAAATCTGGCAAACATCTACATTTTGTAAAAATGTGGAAATAAGCCATTAGATCTATGGAACAAAGTTTTATTAAGCTATGAAACAAAAGTCATTCTATATAGAAATGTCTCAAGTTCACCACCTAATCCGTTAAAACACAGCAATGCCTCTACTTTTGCCTGAACCTGTGAATTTGACACGCTGCTCTTTAATGACCATCTCATATCTGTCTGAAGCAGCAGGCTAAATTCAGAGGTATGTAAAAGCATTCTGTGTGCTCAAATTTAGCCAAATGAATCAAAACTCATTGGATGGTTATTCAATGTAGCATCTACTCAGAAAATCACAAAACTAGGACAAAAAGTGAGTAATTATCCAATATGTAATGCCTAGACTGTAACATCACCTGCTATGTCCTTGAGTTTCTTGACAGCTGGTTCTTCCAGCTGTTTGATCTGCTCCTTCACCATGACCTCAAAGGTCTTGTAGTTGATAAAGCCTGGTAGCTCTCTTCCACGGTACTTGTCTTCATATACCTCCACCTCTTTTTCAATTTTCCTGTTAACTGCAACACGAATGGTATACATCAGAGATGTGAAAATGGACTGCTATACACCAGCTCAGTAAAAATAAAAAGACTCACAGTTTTGTCCTGAGCGGTCCAAGTGGGCATTCCACTTCCCAAACTCTCGCCTGAGAGTAGAAAAAACATTCAAGCTCTCTCCACAGTTGAGCTCCTCTCCTGAAGTCAGGTTGATGGCATCCTGAGTGAATGCGGTCACTTTCTGCAGCACACACGTGTTAGAGGTATTTGATGTTTGTTAAGCAGAAATGCAAGGAAATGAACGTAGTCACATAAATGTTATGGGTGGTAAGGAAGCTCACATCGATGAGGAAGATGAGTCTCTCAGCCATATCAGAAGGAGGTCCGTTACCATATCTGTCCAGCTCTGTCTGAGTCTGAGCCAGTTTATCCTCTATCTGCTCTTCCAGTCTTGGCAGAGATCTCTGTAAATCAAACGGCAGGGTCACACACCTTACAGCTAATCACTCGGTTGTACAGGACGTTTGTTATAAGAACGCAAAATCAGAAAAAAATCACCTCAATGTGATTCACTAGCTCAAGGGTGAGTTTTTCAGCTAGTTTAGGAACAGTGGCGTGACCTTCACTGTAAAGAGTGCTGGAGCAAGAATAAAACAGGTTCTCAGTACTTTACTAGATGATTCCCACCCAAACAAACCTACAACAAAAAAAGAACAAAACAAAACAAAAAAACTTACTGGAAATAGGGATGATCTTTGAAGAACATCTCCTCTTTTTCTAGGGCTTCAGTCAGAGACACTTTCTCTGTGATCTCCTTCTGACCCCTGCACCTGACAATCATGTAGCCCTTATTCAGGTGGATGACTTCATTATGGACGATTTCAAGCACGTTCTCTTCTGTGCCTTTGTCCACCAGGTCAGGCTTAGTCAAGATACCTGAGTGAGAGAGGGAGATAAAGAGAGAGAGAAGACAACTTTAAAGTGAACTTAGACCTGTCACATCTAAAAGACTGAGTTGCAGTTTGCAAATATGTTCAAAAAAGAAGCCAGTATGATTGTGGAATGAAGTTTTATAGCTTTATGAAACATTATAACTGGGGTCCTTTTACCCAAAGTCCTCTCTCCTTCAGGATCCACCTGCTGCGCCATTTTCAAAGCCTCTGTGGTTGCAATGTCCACATTACACGGAACAACCACCAAGCTGATGGTTTCTTGTTTTGTGATAAACTTCTGGATCAGTCTTTTTATCTGAAAGTATAAATTCACACCATGCATGTAGTTCTTTCTACGGTACTTCCTATTCTTAAAGTGAAAACACCCATCTAAACCTAAAATCACACAAACTTTTAGAATTCAGGCAGTCGTTGACTGCAAAAGATTTTCACCTTTGCATTAAAAATAATCCTTATATTTAAAATGACGTTAGTTTGTCCAATTATTTTTGAACTGTTGAAAATGAGGGATTGTAATTATTAAACAATACTTTTGTTTACTTCTTGAATTAAAACTGAATGAAGTCTGCACTTGAATGCTTGACTTAATATGCATTGTAGTTAGTGTGCAGAGACAAAACTACAAAAATGTCACCGTCCAGAGACTTATGCAGCAAACCACATCTGTCTTATTTACCTGTTATTTGCCTAAGGTGCTTTGAAAACCAAAGAAGTCCCTATGAAGTTTTTCAGGGGGACCCTCAACTATGATACCTGATCGCCGATGTTCTCTGGCTGTCCTTTTACAGCCACCCTGGCAATGCCGGGCAGGTCGATGAGGGTCAGGTCCGGGACCTCAGGGGAAGCAATCTCCAGACTGATGAGCTCATCGCTGATCCCCACTCCGACCCCAGCCATTTCATTTTGAGCTGAAAGTACAAACAGACAAACATAACATGATATAACTAATGATTGCAGGACTGATCAGTGAAACCTTAAAGATCCGGTAGCTCAGTCAACCAGATTTACTAATTATGTGTTTGTATATTGTACCTTCTTCAATCTTTTTATCCACAGTTGTAGGATCTTCTATTTCCTCCTCGTGGCCCTGGTAACTTATCCTTCCAGTCCATTCTTCTCCTTCTTTCTTTCTCTTCATCTTGAGTTCAAGAGGGCATCTTGTTACAATGCCTAGATTAATGAAATGTGAATAAGAAAAGAGGGGAAAAATTAAAGATAATCTGATGAAATTATGAAAAACAGTAGTCTGTGTCAGACAGCACAAGAGTTGTTTGATACTCTGTCAATAGCACATCTTAATATTTGGTAACAGTATGAATAGGGAAGAGAAGCAATTATAAATGTTTCCAAATGTAAATGAGGCCATTGCTGTAGTGTGGCTCTTTATTTCCACCTCTAACACATTGCATGATGACATTGCAAACAGTGTGTTTCAAGCATATTGGAACCTTGAGTGAAGGCACAACAGAGTGAACGTTTTAAAAGCCAGGATTATTCATTCCCCTGATTATTCCCAGTCTACACTAGAACTCCTGGAGTATGATGTATCAGCTCGGTGTGTCTTTTGACATGGTTAAAAAAAATCTGTGAATGCTGCTTCAGAATCCCTTATTATCCTTTATTTCTTCATTTGAACCTTTATAATTATTCCTTATTTGCTTCTTTCTGACTCACCGCTGCCTCTCGGCAGTGCCACCCCGGACAGCGCCTCCAACACAGAGCTCTTCCCCGAGCTTTGGTCTCCAATCACGGCGATAGCAGGCAGCGCCAGGTCCTTCTCTACACCGAGAGAGCGGAGAGAGTCAATGAGGTCGATGCAGGGTCGGACTTTCTCCTCATACTGCTGGTTCAGAGTGCTCATGATGGTGATTGCTTTTCTCTCCGAAAGAACAAATGAATGCAGCTAAAATTAAAGTGACAAAGTCGCTGTGGCTTGTGAGCTGTTGTGTCGGAAGAAGACGGACTGAACCGGAGAAGTTTCGAATCGTCAGCCTGGCTGTAAGTTTCGTTTTCCCTCAGTTTCGTATACGTTACAGGTGTCTGTGTAAAAATGACGAGAGAGAGACTGGCCCATCCCGTCGTTTCAGTGACGGAGCACGCATTTAATAAGGCGTGTCAAACTGAGTAATGATGAACGTTAGCCAACAGTTTACGCTGCAGAAAACAAAAAGGCAGAAGACTTTCTAGAGACCTAGCCTGTGTTTACCTGGTGTATATGTTTAAGATAGAGCAGGCACTGATGGAAACTGGGCTAAATCGAAAGTATAATACAGGTTTTGTTTCCTTGTCTTTCGTTTCTCCTGCCTTCAGTAGGACCAGATTGTATATTATTTTTGTACTATTTCATTATTCTCAGATTTTTACTTCAGTGTAAGTTTTACTATTTTAAAGGGTTTAGTACGTTTAGCCTCACACATCTGGACAGCAGTAACACTTATGTGAGAATGCTGTTTGTGAACTTCATCTCTGCCTTCATTACAGTTCAACCCCACAAACTGGTTAAAAAACTAAGGAACTGAGGACTCCGCTCTTTGTGCACCTGGATTTTGGATTTCCTGAGCGATAGACCCTAGAACGTCAGGATGGGAGAGCACACCGCCTCCACCCTCACTCTGAATGTAGGTGTTCCACAGGGATGTGTCCTCAGTCCCCTGTTATATTCACTTTTTACCCATGACTGTTCTCCAATTCATACCAGTAACACCATTATAAAATCTAGTACAGAGATTTAGTCTACAGAGAGCATCTGAAGTGATAGTGTGACAACAACAACCTACATCTGAACACAGCCAAGACCAAGGAGATAGTAATCGACTCAAGAAGAACAAAGCGATCTGAGCATTTCTCCCTCTACATTGACAGGGAGGAGGTAGAAAGGGTAGAAAGCTTTAAGTTCCTCAGTGTCCATACCTTACCTAGTCCATAAACATTTCCCACCAGGTAGGAAAAGCACAACAAAGGCTTTACTTTCTCAGGAAGTTGCGTCAGGCCCAATTACCCGAAAAACTGCTAACCAACTTCAACAGCTCCACCATCAAGAGCCCTCTGACCTACTGCTGTACACTCTGGTTCAACTGCTGTACTGTGGAGGTCAAGAGAAAACTGCAGTGGGTAGTGAGGGTGGCAGAGTGGGCAACTGGTGCTTCACTAACTCCCCTCAGAGACATTTATGCTGGCAGACTCGAGCGGAATGCCAGCATCATCATCAAGGACCCCTCGCACCCTGGACACTCACTTTTTACCCTCCTTCCCTCTGGTAAACGCTACAGGTCGATCAGGTCAAAGGCAGACTCAATAAAAGTTTCTACCCACAGGCTGTAACTTAACTTAAAATAACTTTAACAAATATGGACAAAATTATTTGTATATGATTTTTTCTTGCCATGAAGCACCGACAATGTTTTTTTAGATTTTTAGCTGGAAGGAATTAAACAAAGCATATCTCATAAACATGGTATGTAACCTATAACAGATCTTATTGTAGTTGTACTGGATCTTAGGTATTTTGTTTCGGGGTTTTTTTTTTTTTAAATGAAAAGACCACATGTTGCAGTACATGTGATAGGTCTCCACATCAACTGATACCACAGACTGCAGCACGTCAATGTCTAGAGCTCCACCAGGAATGCACAGGCTTTCACGAGCCGTGCGAGGTAAGATTGCAAAGTTAGAGAGTTATGAAAAGCTTTAAAAGAAGAAGCAAACTAAAATACAGATTGTGTGTGATGTACATTCTCTAAATTCATTATTCTGATTGCCTTCTTCTTCATCCTCCTCTTTCTTGCTGCTGTAGGTCCTGTTCTAAGAATAAACAAGAAGCTTGAACTCAGTTCTCAGCATTGATTCAGCAGTGGCCTTGTTTTCCTGTTTAATGGCTTCAATCTTTGCCCGATAACAGGTAGCCAGATGCATAAATGTGTATGTGTAGAAGTTTTTATATTTTGGGGCATACAGAAGACAAAAATGTAAGAAAGAGAGAACAGGAGATTATTTTCAAATACTAGACCGGAAATTTAAAGCTTAAATGTACAATGCTCCAATACGTTTAAGAGTTCTTAAACCAGGTATTGATGTGATGCTGAATGATGTTTTTGTGAAAAATGTTGCAAAGCAAACTGAAGTACACTAATTTTATGTCGTTTAGCAATACCATGGAAATACACAAAAAAGGAGAAAAAAGATTCTTGGCTCTCATAAAAACAAACCAATTATTTTGAGTCAAATGCAGCTGAAATAGATAAAATCAAAGTTTTATTTATCAAACTAATAACTGATCTCATCCTGAAATAATATAAATGCAGCATAAATTAAAGTTGGGATCTGAGTTTGTAATCTGTAAACATCTACTGAAATAGATTGTCACCAAACCAGAAAAACCTGCAGGGTTTTGGAATCACATGTTTATTGTGCAGCTATTGTGTCAGCTCCAGTAAGTCACACAAATGCACAAAATCCTGAAACCATGAACATAAACATGCGTTAGGAAATGTTGCTCTCTTGTTTTATGTATGGCAACTGCATTGAAGGACAAGATTCAGTTTTCACGGTATTGAAAGTAACAAAGACTGCAGACTGATTACAGCTGTAAAACAATTTGTTCTTTTTGAGTAGAAGTAAAGGATAATGTCCAACACATGCTTGGTTTTCAGTTCACCTTTGCAAAGTAAAGGATTAAGAGAACTGTAGGGAGTGGAATAACCACTCTGAGGCATTTGAGGGTCAGTCCACTTGTCAGGATTTAAGGTATTGTTTTCTATCTAGCTTTCGCTGCATATTTTATTAACTAACATTATGTAGTTCATGGTGATGTTTTAATGAGTAGAAAAATATTTTTAAAAAGGGGGCTCAGAACAACTTTATCCTCCCCATAATTTCTGGCAACAGTTTCATTCATATGACCAAAAAACTTTAAGGATGGCACAAAGGTTAGAGGGTGGAGGGCAAATAATACCAAGCCTGTCATTGTGAATTGGTATCTGTTTCCATTTTTTGTACAGTGGTATAACTAATCTCATTTATTTTGGGGCTGTACCAGTTTGAAGATGAATCCGTTGTTGAGAAATGTTCTTTTAATACATTCTGATCATATTTCTGCAGAAAAAAATGTCACTTTCAAAAAATTCAGCCTTTTAGTATATGTCTCACTTTATTTTAGTTATTCATTTCCCCCGTTAATGTATACGCAAACTGTAACACACAATATAACAAAATAGGACATGGAGTGCATACTATTACCGGTGATTTTTATTTCTAACACTCAAAACATTTTTAATAAACAAAAAATATCCTTCTGCAACAGCAACATA
Source organism: Perissodus microlepis (assembly GCF_051167445.1). Classification (NCBI taxonomy): domain Eukaryota; kingdom Metazoa; phylum Chordata; class Actinopteri; order Cichliformes; family Cichlidae; genus Perissodus; species Perissodus microlepis. The sequence goes on from NC_140465.1 coordinate 11,111,277, forward strand.
CATGTGTATGACCCTTTAAGATGTTATATATATATATATATATATATATATATATATATATATATATATATATATATATATATACATCTACACACACACTAAAACAATTACAATCTATAATAAAGGCACTCAAAATGTATTGCAAAGCGAATGCTGGGGAAATATTTCTATGATTCTATGAAGTGACGTCCATCATTTTGTTTGTCAGGTTAGAAATCTGGTTTTAAGCTTTGCCCTTGTGCTGAGCTGAAGTTGAATGTGTTCATACTAAACTCAGTCAACAAAAGGTGGCCGTTTGAGAGGCGTTTAAGGCCGTTCTGAAGTTGTTCCCTTTGAATTTTTGTGCCAATGTCCTCTTGAAGCAGGGACTCTTTTCTCTCCTTATCCTGAAGCATCTGCAGCATCTCCCTCTGCAGCTGGTTGGCAAACTGCTGCAGCATCTGATAGCGGATCACCAGGGGGATCTGGTCAGCAAGACGCTGACCAGCAATCTGTGAGTGGAGAAGACAGAAATAAGGACGTAAAAAGCTTTTGTTTGTTACTGTCTGTAATATGTCAGAATTTGAAGATGGTTGTTGTTTTGTATTAAATTATTAGCTGTGAACAAAATCATAGAACATTTCGATATTTTGTAACCAACTTAGTTGGTTACATTGTGTTCACATCTAAAGAAAAACAGAAAAAAAGTCATACCAGACTAAGACTTAATAAAGTTGAGTAATATTCTTAAAACAAAATAAAACAAAGACTAAAACCACCCCAGATAATAGGGATGCGCTAAAAAGCTAAATCCTTCATGTGCCGCCATCACAAAAATATTGTTGGTGTCTCTAATACTGTCAGACCTGAATTTGGACCTGGCTTTGAGAAGACATTAAAACATTTATTCTGTATTAATAAATTATTAGGCGGAACAAACTAACATTGTTACTGTTACTGAGGCCAAACATCTCTAAGTAAAAGATTTGCTTCTGTACTGATGTCTATGGGCAGATAAACTGGATTTGTTTCTACTTTGTGGCCCATTTTTGTCCCATCAAGCTGAATTTGTTGGGGCAGTGAGCAAATTCAGGCTCTAACCCAAATTTCCTGTTTGTTGCTTTATGTGACTGTGTCATAAATATAACAGGTGTTCATTTCATTTAACTGTATAAATTCTAAATTTCAGCTTTAGTTTTAGTTTTCTTCTTTTCTTTTTGTTGTTGCTTATCTGTAGTCACTGTTTCAAAGAGTCTACTTTTTCTCTTATATTGAAAAATTCAGTGGGATGTATCTTTTGACATGGCAAGAGTTTATGTACTATATCATGTTTTTAAATGCAAACATAAAAAACAGAGTTTCAGTAACATTTACTTGGTAATAGGATTTAAGGTGTTTCAGCATCTCTTTCAGGGTGGCCCCACTGCTATTATTGTTCACCAGGGAATTTACAGCCTCCTCTTCGTCTTCCCTCTTCCTCTTTGCTAACATCTGGCTGTATGTTGTGTCCTGAGTGTAAACGATCAGCTCCATCTGAAACTGCATCCTCAGTATGGCCTCTGCTTCAGCTTCCCGTTTAGTTCTGATGTCTTCAATCTTCAGCTAAATCACACAGAAGATGTCAGTACATATTTATCAGTGTTTAGTAATAAATATACAACAAGCAGCAAAGGAGATGTTACCATTGCTGTTCTGATGAGGTTAGGAAAGCCAACCAGGCTGCTCTGTGCCAACTCAAAGAGCTCCTTCTTCACAAGCTCTAAAAAGAGAAAATTATCAATATATAAAATTAGAAAATGAAAGAATATCTTCAAAGTAACATGTTCTGTGATGACTTTCAATGATTGCGGTATCATAAAAAACATGCCTGACACATCTTTGAGTTTCTGGACAGCAGGCTCCTCCAGCTGTTTGATCTGCTCCTGGATCATGGCCTCAAACGTCTTGTAGTTGATAAACCCTGGGAGCTCTCTTCCACGGTACTTTCGTTCATATTGAGAAACCTCTCTCTGAATATTCCAGTTGACTATAATATGGTTGTAGTTGTGGTGGGAAAATAGTATTAATAATTAATAATTTCATCTTTTAACAGTAGGTATATTAGAGGTAACTAATTAACAAGTTTTAAATTAACTTACAATTTGTTCCAGAGGTCTCTATGGCTTTCCTCCATACTGCAAACTGAGCTCTCAGTATGGAAAAGATGCTGGACTTGTATCCACATTTTAATTCTTCACCTTTGGTGAGACTGATAGCATCCTGTGTGAATGCTGACACTCTCTAAGAAGGAATGGTTTCAAAGAACAGGACATGTTGTTTCCAGAAGCTCATATTCATTTTTCTTACACTTTTGTTTAGGAGGTGCAAAACCTGCAGCTGGCAATTTTTTGTCTCCTAAAAAAACTGGTGAACTTACATCAATGAGGAAACCAAGTCTCTCAATTGCATCAGATGGGGGTCCATTGCTTAATTTGTCCAGGTTTGCCCGAGTTTGTTTAAGTTTCTTTTGTATCTGCTCATCAAGCCGTGGCAGAGATTTCTACAAATCACAGGGACAAATCACATCAAAGCTGGAGTGGGTTAAAGCTCTCCCCAGTGACCTACAAAGGTAAAACAGTAATAGGTATTCACCTGAATATGATGCACCAGTTCAAGAGTGAGTTTTTCTGCCAGGTTAGGAACAGTGGCCTGACGCTCCTCAAAGAGAGTCCTACAGCACAAACAAAAGGTTAGAGTATAAGCAACACAGCCTAACACACCACAAACACTTGTTTGCATAATTTCCAAAAAGAGCAAACTTACTGGAAATGGGCATGCTCTTTGAAGAAGGCTTCCTCATTTTTTAGTGCTTCAGAAAGTGAAACCTTCTCTGTGATCTCCTTCTGACCCCTGCATTTGACCACCATGTAGCCCTTCTTCAGCGGGATGACTTCATTATGGACAATTTTAACCACGTTCTCTTCTGTGCCTTTGTCCACCAGGTCAGGTTTAGTCAAGATACCTGACAGAGAGAGATAGTGTTGGATTCCCCACCTTATGAGAAAAGCAGCTGGATAATGATGATGATAATAATCATTAATGAGCTCCAGTCAGAGCTTGGTGCCAGCCATTAAATATTGCTCACATTGTGACAAACTAATAAAAAGATTAAATGAGATTCAACAGTTTCCTCACCAGTGAAAACAGAACCAACATGGTAAATGTATGCAGTAAGCATACATAGTAACTATATTTATTCAGTGGATAGAGAATAAATGACCTAAGAGAGACATTTGCTTATAAGCCAGGTGGCACTTTTTAAAATCAGTTCTAGTTACCCAAAGTCCTCTCTCCTTCAGGATCCACCTGCTGTGCCATCCTCAAAGCCTCTGTGGTTGCAATATCCACGTTGCATGGAACAACCACCAAGCTGATGGTTTCTTGTTTTCTGATGTTATTCTGGATCAGTCGTTTTATCTGAAAGTATTAGCTTGTAACGTAACAAATATCAAGCTACGAAATGGAAAAATATAGTTGCAAAAGTTATACAAACTAATCGTGCCCAAATTAGGATTGTTCAAATCAAGTTGTGAATGAATGTAATACCCATAAAAGATCACAGCCATACTTTTCATTTTTTCACAAGAGAAATATATGATATGATTATATTATTGAGCTGTGGTTTGGATAGTGTTCTGTGGGCTGTACTGATAGCAATCATGCATATATTTATGATGGGGTCTTTCTTGCTTTTCTAAAAATCAAAAGTAAAACAGCAAACATGTGACAGGGATGAATTGAGCTGTACTTTAATCTGACTTGATGCATTCTACCACCAAATGCTACCTGTTCACCAATGTCCTCTGATTGTCCACTGACAGCCACCCTGGTGATGCCAGGCAGGTCGATGAGTGTCAGATCTGGGACATCAGGGGAAGCAATCTCCAGACTGATGAGGTCATTGCTGATCCCAGTCCCATTCCCCACCAGTTTATCTTGTGCTGAAAAGAGGATTTGGTTTGAGTCACACCTAAACAATAAGTTTAGCTAGCCTATCTTCTGCCTCCATCAATAACAGTGACATTTAAGAATACTTCACGCTGTACCTTCCCGAATCTTTTTCTCCACAAGTGAAGGCTTTTTTAGCTCTTCTTTATAGTCACGGTAGCTTATATTTCCATACCACGCCTCTCCTTTCTTCTTTCTTGTCATCTTCAGTTCTAGTGGACATCTTGTCACAATACCTGTGTTTTTTATGAGTGAATGGTGAGACAGAGAGGAAAACATTTGAGTGAATACCCAGAGTATTTGATAAGATCATAAAAAAGCAGTCATTATACTATATTGCCAAACACATTTTCTTATGTGTCTGCAGGAATATCTAATTCTTAATCCATAGGGTTAAACATGATGTTGGCCCACCCTTTGCTGCTTCAATTCTTCTGGGAAGGCTTTCCACAAGGTTTAAGATTGGATTTACGGGGATTTTTGACCATTCTTCCTGAAGAGAACATGTCTCCACTACTCTAGAGTCCAGTGGTTTATACCCATGCATCTGACTCTTTATATTATGCTTGATGATGTGAGGTTTGCATGTAGCTGCTCAGCCAGCTAAACCCATTCCATGAAACTTTCACTTTCTGTTCTTGAGCTAATCTGAAGGCCATGTTTGGAGGTCTGTAGAAATTGAATCTCAAGCAAACTTTTCTTTCCTTGTTATTATGGGGTGTTGTGTGCAGACTAAGGTGAATAAGAGTGAACATGACAAAAATGTGGAACAAGTGAAGTGCTGTGAATACTTTGCAGATACACTGTAAAATTTTCCAGAGGAAATTATTCAATAAACAAGACGAGAAAGAAAAGGAAACAAGGGAGGGCAAAGGAACCAAAATGAAACAAGACAGAGAGGGAAACAGTGAAGGTCCCAGAAACAGAAACTCAAATAGACCAAGACTCAAAGCAACAAGAATGAAAACAGAAACTAAGAAAACAGAAACAGAAACTGAAATTTATCCAGCCAGCCCGACATTTGTCTCGGCTTATCCAAATATATTCAAACGCACTTCTATAGAACCACGTCAGAGCCCATGCCAGGATAAGACCAGTGGTCAGGTAGTACTGTAAGGATTTGATTTGAACAAGTTGTTACAAGTTGAATTTGAACAGAGAAATAACGCCAATTAAACAAAGGTAAGGGATTTCAAATGTATATACACTATCGGTCAAAAGTTTTAGAACACCCCAATTTTTCCAGTTTTTATTGAAAATGATGCAGTTTAATATCTCATTGCACCCTGAAATGAAAGAATCTTACAAATAAGCAACTTCAGTTAAAAAAAAGAAAAGAAATAATGGAATCAATTTACAGACTAAAACGTATTCTAAACTTTTGTCTCGCCACCTTTGGCAGATATAACAGCTAAACCAAAATCCTCTGATTCAGTTGTGGCTTTGGGTGAGCCAGACCTCATCCTTTCAGTTTCTGAGTGCCTTTTGATGGTGAAGGAAACTGTAGTCACTGACACCTTGACTTTCTTTGCAATTTCTCTGTGCATTTTTAACTGTTATGATGGCTTGTCTCTCTTCCATTATTAATTGCCTTTTTTGGAACAATAAACTACTCTCTGCAGTACAATACTGTTCAACTGATGCTCACGAGGGTATGTGTTACGACTGCTGTCGTAATGCTGTTTCTCATATGCAAATTTAAGTGTGCAGGTGCCTTCTCGTCATTGGTGGATCCAGGGGACAGTTCCTGCGGATTGGCTAACTACCGGGAGACAACGTATTTGATGACACCGCCATGGACGGCCAGCCATTCATCCTCGGCCCATCCTAACTGGCAGACTTTATGTTACCTGTCTAGTGATGTTTGTTTTACACAGGAGCATGTAGGGGTGGACTGCCCTTTTCTTTGATTACAGTTTTCTCATGTTTTTGTTAGTTGGGGAGGTAAGTTCCTGTCGTTTGGTTTAATTCTTTTGAGTAGGCAAGTTTGATATATCCTTGAGATAGGCTCCTTTTGTTTGTTGTTTTTTGTTAGGTCCACCCCAAAGTTATAGTCCGCTCCTTTCCTTTGTTTTAAATCCACTCATTGTAAATAAATCACCATCAAACTGTAGTAATTGTGTGATGTGCTGCTTGGGGTCGGACGGGGATGGATCACCCTTATGGTCTGGCCACCCCGAGACGGGCTATAACAGTATGGTACCACAGTGTGTTCCAACACTGCCCTTATGCAGACAGAGGGGATTGTAAGTAATCCAGAAAAGATGGAACACCTGTAGGAATTAGTAGCACCAGCTTTCAAGGCTTGATCGACTTCCATTGCTGCAGAACATCTTTAAATTGTTAACCCATTTTGTGTTCCCTGAAAAAGGCCTTTTTGTATATGTGGCACAATGATAAAGATAAAGACATGAAAATAGCCGCCCCCCCATTTTATTTTATACTCAAAGACACTTTCTTTTGGTAAGGCCAATAAATATGTTGCACGGGAGATGAGTTGGCCCACCATTTCGGCAGAGTAACATATAATTCTAAAATGTACTTTTTTTTTTTCATTTTTGGGTAACATTAACTTTTTTAACCTCTGGCCTTTCTAACCTTTGTGCCATTTCAAACTATTCATCGGACTTGAACGACTTGTATTGCAAAAAATAACTGGAAAAATTAGGGTGTTCTAAAACGTTTGACCGGTAGTGTATATTACAAGGGCGTAGATTTGGTTTTGGCATTGGTGGGGACGGATGATTCAGCCACCGAACCCTGCCCTGTTTCTTTTTTTTCCTTTTCGTCTTTGCTTCTTGATTAAAAAAAATGAGAAATATACTTGCCTACATATGCTATTCTACATGCTTTTAAACCATTTAAAATTACAATTTATAGTTTTATATGTGAATTATATAATGTTAAGTTACTATTAAACAAATGACTGACTAAGTATTTTATACTTTAGTTTACTTCAGCCATATTCCATATAAATCAGGTATCATACAAAAATAAAAATAGCTTAAAATACAGCCATGACAATAAAATAATATGACTTTAAAGACTTAACAACATTACTTCAGTTATACTACACCAACATCTCTTATACATTAGCACTAAGGGAACACTGAATGACCTGGTGGGTTTTGTCCATAAAACTACTCATCTAAGATTACCACAAAGTAACAGATCTCTTAGCAAAATTATGCAACATTTTAGGCACTATTGCCCCTATCAAATCAGTGAGCTGGGATGTTTTACTCTAAACATGAACTACTGTTACAGCAACAGACATGGACTACTGGTGTCCCACACAGCAACTTAATGTCCAGTATGTTATTCATGGTTACATACAATTTTAGACTGATGTGGGCCAAAGCCTAAAACGATGTGCTGGGAGTTTGCTGTTCTCCCCGGTTCAGATATTTGAAGTTTGCACAGCTACATTCTCGCCTGAAATTTTTTTAAAAGTTTATTTTGCAACCCAGAAAGAGTAATAAGAGGGGCACTGAAATTCGGGATTGTCCGAGAAAAAACGGGAGGGTCGGCATGTATTGCCTTGCATAGCCTGTAACGTTATTATGATGGACAGATTTTATGAGTGAACTTGACTTTAAGTGACTTACAGGTTTCTTTGAAAAATACTTTCTTATGTCCAGGTTCTTTTTGCTGCCATCCTCCTCTCCTCCTCGCAGCGCAGGATTGCCCTATGGGCTCAAAATGTGGTCATAAATATTTTGTACTTGTAAATCGGTTTTGTACTTGTAAATCAGGATTTGTATGTGTAAAAAAAAATTTGTGTGTGTGTAAAAAAGATTTGTATGTGAAAAAAAAAATTGTGTGTGTGTGTAAAAAAGATTTGTATGTGTAAAAAAAATTTGTGTGTGCGTAAAAAAGATTTGTATGTGTAAAATAAATTTGTGCGTGCGTAAAAAAGATTTGTATGTGTAAAAAAGATCTGTGCGTGCGTAAAAAAGATTTGTGTGTGGACTTAGCCAAAAAAAACCCTGCAAGTTACAAGTATGAATTTTGACCCTATTTTTCTTCCTTTCATCTGATTGGTCAATGTCATGTCAATCACAAATGTAACAATCCAATCAGAGAACAGATGGGTTTGGCTGTCGGAGGGGCGCTTTTTTTAACTGCAGGTCCTTGAAGGGTAGCAGCTAGGTCCCCTAACTTTCAGTAGCTGTTGAAAGGGTAAAGTTGTGGTATATCAGTGGTTAGAAATACCATTATTACTTTAGGATTAGTTTAACACAAAGTCAGGGCTGACCCGGGACCATGGCTGTGAGTCACAGTGCGCAGCATAAAAGTCCTTTCACATCACATCAGACACGGGATGTGCTGCTAATGCTAACTGCTAACTAAAAGCAAAGGATCCAGAATTTGTTGCGCTGGCTGCTGGGCTCTGTGGGTTTTTGCAGCAGCTCTACCTGTACTAGATGCACCTGCTCCTTGTCTTTTCTGTCTCTGACTTTATGTCCTCTACAAGAGTTTCTGTTTTTTTTGCTGGTTCTTCAAATGTTCAATAAAAACATGTATGCTAATTCATAACGAAGAAAGCTTTGTAATGAAGACTGTCATTTCCAAAACACTGCCCGCCCCCCGCGGTCCGCAGCGCTGTTGAAAAGGCTGTGGAAGTCCCTATATTAAACATGTAGACCTGTGACACAAAAATCCCCAAACTCGGACGACCACAGACTGTTTTCCTTCGTGGTGATGAAGGAAAACGCTGGGTTGGCATGTAAAAGGGCATTTATTCCCTTCAAAGACCTGCAGTTCAAAAAAAGTGCCCCTCCGACAGCCAAACCCATCTGTTCTCTGATTGGATTGTTACATTTGTGATTGACATGACATTGACCAATCAGATGAAAGGAAGAAAAATCGGGTCAAAATTCATAAACATTGCTTGTAACTTGCAGGGTTTTTTTTGGCTAAGTCCACACACAAATCTTTTTTACCCACTCACAGATCTTTTTTACACATACAGATCTTTTTTACGCACACACAAATTTATTTTACACATACAAATCTTTTTTACACACACACAAATTTTTTTTACACATACAGATCTTTTTTACGCACACACAAATTTATTTTACACATACAGATCTTTTTTACGCACACACAAATTTATTTTACACATACAAATCTTTTTTACGCACACACAAATTTTTTTTACACATACAAATCTTTTTTACACACACACAAATTTTTTTTTGCACATACAAATCCTGATTTACAAGTACAAAACCGATTTACAAGTACAAAATATTTATGACCACATTTTGAGCCCATAGTATGGATTGCTATTTGTCACATGAAGTAGGACTCCAGCAGAGAACGTAATTTAACTCTTTCTGCACCGCTGGGTGAATGAGACGTTGGCAGATCGTTTTTTTTTTTTTTTTTTATTTCTATCGGTTTTGTTTTTCTTTACTCGAAGAGATCAAATTTTTGGTGGGGACAATTCAATAATCGCTGGATATTGGTGGGGACATGTCCCTTCCGTCCATGCCAAATCTACGCCCTTGGTATATTATTTAAGTAAGGTATGAAAGGATTACTTATATACTGGACTGTCACGATTCTAATGAACAGTGAGTTTGCTCAGCTGGAAATAAGTGTCTTCTTACCAACTCCTCTCGGCAGTGCCACCCCGGACAGCGCCTCCAACACAGAGCTCTTCCCCGAGCTTTGGTCCCCTATCACGGCGATAGCAGGCAGCGCCAGGTCCTTCTCTACACCAAGAGAGCGGAGTTTATCAATGAGGTCAATGCAGGGACGGACCTTTTCCTCATACTGCTGGTTCAAAGAGTTCATGGTAGCTAATGTTTGTCTCCTGAAAAATGATTTTGTAGAAAAGGTAAAAATGACAGTGTGAACTGTAACCTGCTCTATCAAAATTGTTGGTTTAACCCGGAAAAGAGTTTGCTATAAGTTTCGTTTCTTGGCATCTGTTGTCGCATTGTTTATTCAATCATACAGAGAGGAGGCAGCTTCTTCTTAAAGTGATACTTTCTTTAACTTAATTGACTCTGCAGTGTGCACTATAGAGTCCATCCATCCATCCTCTTCCGCTTATCCTTTTCAGGTTTTTGCATAAGGGGGTTTGGAGCCTATCCTAGCGGCATTACAATTCTTCACTTTAATTATTTTTTCCTAAATCAGCAATTAAGTGAGTTCGGTTAGGTTTCATTTCTTTCATTTCTCCTGTTACTTTACCCTACTTCTTGCAAGATCACGGGAGATAGCCTTAAGCTGGGCAAAACGCAAAGTTCCTGTTGCTAAACCACAGTGATTTGGGTCATCCAGCATCCTGTCCACGGAAGAGGAAAAATACTTATTCTTAAGTCTTATCCTGAGCATGTTTTTCTCTCGATGTATGTATGTGTGTGTGTAAATCTATGAGAGAAGTACCGTGAAGCTCATGATTTCTAACTTCAGTAAATGCTTTGCTGATGAGTTTGATACCTTAATCAGTTTCAGAGGTATTTACTTTGGCACAATGTTCCGTTTCTGAATTATAGTCCTCCGTAGAGGGAAACAAGGAAGCCCATGTCCATGGTGTTGAAACTATGTAACTGATGTCAGCAGACACGATGCTCAGCTTGAGGGGTCAAAATGGGAAATCACAAAACAGTGAATGATGTCATATCCATCTTTTGTATTATTTATAACAGATCAATCATTGATCAATCATGAAATGATAATTGATAATTGACTGACAAAGGCTACTATTTAAAGTTAAATGGCTGTGGTGATTTTCAAATAAATACTTGAACTGCCTCAAATCAATACATCACTCATTGGTTGTACTTTCTAAAGCTGAAAAGGGACAACATCTTTGGTTTTTGCAGCAGCTGTGTGGGAAATGTGATTTGGGACATCAGGAAACTGCATATCACAGTGTCCACACGAAGCAGGACTAATGTGCACTCATGATATGTACGTGTTTTGTTTTTTTTGTTCTTTTACACTTGATTTAAAACCACAGTGGACATTTCATATCCATCCATCCTCTTCTGCTTATCATTATGGGGGGGGGGGGGGGGGTTGACCAGCCTGATGCAGGGCAAACACCACTTCAGATTTGACAAAGACAAAACATTTCAGTGCAGAGATGTGCTTCTTAGTAGAGAAAAAAATACAGATAATTTCTTGCCCCTACTGCCCCTCACTTAAGAATAGCAAATAAACAAACCTAAAAAAAACACAATTTTTTTAGGATCAGTATCTGGTACTATGTGAATACACACTCTCAGGAGTTTAGCTCAAACTAACATATAATAATAGCTGCTAAATTTCCCCGAACCACAGTTTTGCAGGTATACGGCACTGATATTTTCTTTAGAGCTTCTCATATAGTAGGCACATAAACAGTCTAATCAATGCAAAGTGATGGTTTCACAGAATCCAAAATCCAAGTTAACCTTTTTTGAAAGACCAAGGTCCTGATAATATTGTATTTTAAATTTGTGTAAAACCACAAGGGGGAGCTAAAGTGCACAAGTGTTTGAATAGTTAAAAAGTTTCCAGTATCTAACAAGTGCATGAGAGATGAAAGCAGATACAATAATATAAATAGAATCTCAGTGATTTACTTAATTTTGTTTGGAGTTGGAACAGATAAACATTATATCTCAGCCAAAAGAAAGTAGAGCAGTTTAGTATGAGCTGATCAGTTTATTTATTCATTTTAAAAATTCTTCAAAAAAATAAATAAAGAAGTCAGATTGTTCAATTAAGTAATATTACAGATACAATTAAGATGGACTGGTAAATTAAGACAAAAAAGGACTCTTTATTTAAACTCATTTAGATAATGTGTAGTTTAAACATCCATCCATTTGCTTCCGCTTATCCTTTTCAGGATCGCGGGGGGCGCTGGAGCCTATCCCAGCTGGGCGAGAGGCGGGGTACACCCTGGACAGGTCGCCAGTCTGTCGCAGGGCCAACACACAGGGACAGACAACCATTCGCACTCACATTCACTCGCACACTAGTGGCAATTTGGATTATCCAATTAACCTATCCCCACAAGCTGCATGTCTTTGGACGGTGGGAGGAAGCCGGAGTACCCGGAGGGAACACGCAAACACAGAGAGAACATGCAAACTCCACAGAGAGAAGTCCGCAGCAACAGTGCTAACCACCGTGCCACCGTGGTTAGCACTAGCATTTTGTTGAAACAGTTTCAACAAAATGTGATTCAGTTTAAGTTCCTGCAAGGAAATAATCTAAGCATAAACCTATATATTATAACCTATATATAGCACCTATGAGCTCTTATAGGTCTATTATTAGGTCTATTTCCTGTTTAAGCAAAGAACAGATATGTAACATTTTGGATTGATGGCCTCAGATTTATTATCTTAATGAATGTGAATGAAAAGACTCCATGTTATAGTACATATAATACATCTTCCCATCACCGCTAACTGCAAAGCCTCCACATCTAAACCTTGAAGCGACTCTGCAGAGCAGCCCTCTTGGTGCAAGTGTCAGAATCCTCCATCAGCAACAACTCCAACTTTTCCTTGTCCTGAAGCATCTGCAGTATCTCGCTCTGCAGTAGGATTGCTGGATGACTCTTGCAGCATAAATCACCAGTGGGGTTCCATCAGCCATCAACCTGGCCACCAGCAATCTGAAGCAGGAAGCAGAAAAAAACAGTTGTTAATCATTTAAAAAAAATACACTCTTTGTAAATGTACACTCACTGATTTTATTCATATTATTTTTTCACTAAATTTAAACCTAGCAGTCATAACAGAGACGTCAAGACACTCCCAAGCCAGCCCAAAAACATAATCTCTCCAGTGTGTACTTGTGTGTCCCCTCATGCCCAAAGCACCTCATCTATGTGGTGTCCAGAACGGACCCAAATATGCTTGAACCAATTCAACAGGCTATTTTGATGTGTAGGAGTTGCAACTCTGCTCTGAGTCCCTTCCAAATGACGAGGCTCCTCACCCTATTACTATAAGATGTAAATCAATGACAGATATTGATCGATAGCCTTGTTCAGCTTTCTTTTCACCACAGCAGACTGGTCAGAGGTGGCAAAAGACAACCCGTTCTCACTCCCGACGCGTAAAATAATGACAATTTGTCACGTCCCTTAACTTCTCATGCTGGCGCCTAAGGTACCCTTCCACGTTTTTATGCGACGCTGTGGGTTGTCAATTCATTCCAATATGAACCCGCTCGCGGCGATCAGAGACGCTTCGAGCAGAGGCTCCAGCCATCCATTTACTCCAATAATAACCCCGTCACGGCGAAACATGACACTGTGAAGCACAATCTAACTGGAGAACCGGGGACCCTCTCCGCGAACGGGTTTTTCTCCCTAATTTAATGCTTTCTTTTAATGACATCGTAACATTTCTCAACAAAAACACATGAAAGTATCACTGATAATTCAACAATAAAATCGCTTCATGTTGTGGCCATCACACAGTGTTTTCCAAACTGATTCACGATCTGAAAGTGCGCAGATTTAACGTACATAATCCTTTGTTAGGTTTATTATTTTCATTTCACACGTAAAACACATTTATAGATTCATTGACCACTCCTGTTAGTTTTGGATGTGCTCGGCTCCAACCAATCAGACGCAACCTGTGTAAGCAAAGGATGATGGGAGAACGGAGAGACCCATTTATAAGAATAAGAAAATGAGGCGGAACCCCTCAGGTTAAAGTTTTATTTTGTGTTGAAGAGTGTGTTTATCTATAAAAAGCTATATTTAAACCATAGTAGATAGTTAAATACTGTATTTTTACAAGCTTAGTCACTCAGGGTTTTTACTGTTCTACTACCTAAATTGTGCAGCACCCGGTCCCCTTATCCTATAGATCTATTCTTAGCTGTAGAAGTTTAGAACTTACTTTTTCTCTTTCTTTTTTCTAATAACTTTGTCTTTTTCATTTGTTTCTCTTAATACCAGGGGTTTAAGACAAACATGTAAACGCAAAGCTTTGTTTTTATTTGCCAAACAATTTAAAACAGATTTTTGCTTTTTCCAAGAGAGTCATTCCACACCTGCTGATACAAATTTTTGGAAATCACAATGGGGTAATGAAGTCTGGTTGTCCCATGGCTCTGAGCGTTCTGCTGGAGTTGCCACGCTTAAAAATTATTTTTCTGGAGATGTGTTACACTCTGACTGTGACACCTTAGGACACTACCTCTGCTCAATAATCAGACACAATAACAGTACTTTCATTGCAGTAAATATATATGGTTACAATAATAAAACTGAAAATGATAAATTACTTGACTCCTTAGAAGAAAGAATTAATTTCTGGCTCTCCAAATACCCAAATTCAGTCCTCTTAATTGGTGGAGACTTTAACATTGCTTTAGACAATATGGTTGATAGGTGGCCTCCAGGGCAGCAGTCTTCATACAGTGCAAACTTAAAAAATTTTATGGGAAAATCTAATCTTGTGGATATTTGGAGAGAAAAATTTCCAGATGATAGACTCTTTACTTGGAGCAATAAGACAGGATCCAGGCAATCACGTATTGACTTTTGGCTTGTTTCTGACTCTATTGATAAAGATAATATTACCGTTAATATACTTGCCACCCCCCTCACTGATCATAGAGCAATTTACATCAACGTCCAAATGTTTTCACTGGATAACATACCTCATAAATTCTCCTATTGGAAGTTAAATAATTCTTTACTAAAAGATAAAATGGTTAACATGCAGATTAATAAATTAATTGTTTATTATTGGAACAAAGCTAACAGAGAGAAGTCCTTTTGTACCAATTGGGAACTTTTTAAATTTGAAGCATGCAAATTCTTGAGAAGATACGGGAGTCAAATTGCTAAATTAAGGAAAGCTGAAGAACAAGAAGTAATAAGCAGAATTGCCTCTTATTACCAGAAGTCCCCAGAAGAAATCTCAGAGGAAGATAAATTGAGTTTACTAGAACTTCAAAATAAACTGGACGGTTTATATCGACGCAAGGCTGAGGGTGCTTTCATAAGATCCAGGAAGAGGTGGCTGGAGGAGGGCGAACAAAATTCTGCTTACTTTTTCAGACTTGAAAAATACAGATCAAAAACAAACTCTATTCATCAACTAAATATTAATGGCATTGTCTCTGACAATCCTGGAGAAATTTCACATTTCTGTGCCGAATTCTATACTAAACTATACAACTCAAAATATAATGAGGCTGTCTCAACAGGATTTTTCAATAATATTAAAAACCTAAAAACTATTGTTGTGGAAGATAGAAGTTATTGTGACAGTCCTCTGACTGTGGAGGAAGTTTGTAATTCCATTTCTGCACTTAAGGCCAATAAATCTCCCGGCACAGATGGTTTGACTGCAGAGTTTTATAAATCATTTTCTAATCTCCTGGCTCCGTTTTTACTGCAGGTTTTTACAGAAAGTATAGAGAATAACACCCTCCCTCCTTCTCTTACTCAAGGTCTCATAACACTTATTCCAAAACCAAACAAAGACTTACTCTTTATTGATAATTGGAGACCCATCTCCCTGCTCAATAATGACTATAAGGTTATGGCTTTAATACTTGCTAACAGAATTAAAGAGGTCTTGGAAACAATTATTGATGAGACACAATCAGGCTTTATGAGAAACAGACACATTTCTAATAACATTAGACTGGTTTTGGATTTACTTGATTACTCTGATCTGGTACCTGACAATAGCTTCATTCTCTTCCTGGATTTTTATAAGGCTTTTGATACAATTGAACATCAATTTATTTTCCACTGTTTGGAAAAATTTGGCTTTGGCAAGTTTTTCTGTAAAGCTGTCAAAACCTTATACACAAATGGCAATAGTTCTATTAAAATGATTAACGGCTCCACCCCGAGATTTGACCTGAAACGTGGTATTCGCCAAGGATGTCCTATTTCACCATATTTATTTTTACTTTGTACACAAATTCTTGCAACTAATATTTCAAACAGTGTTGTACAAGGAATCACCGTAGCTGATAAGGAGCTCGTCATCAGCCAGTTAGCCGATGACACCACACTCTTCTTGAAGAATGCAAACCAAATCCCACCAGCCCTTACTGTGATTAGTGATTTCTCTGAGGCCTCTGGTTTATGCCTAAATCTAAAAAAGTGTGAGTTACTAGCAATTAAAGACTGCCCTGCAAATACTATCTGTAATATCTCTGTTAAACAAGAAGTCACATACTTGGGACTGTTAATATCCAAAGACCAAAAATCAAGATGCTCTTCAAACTTCACTCCAATTATACAGAAAACCCTAAAAAAGTTCAACCAGTGGCTGCAAAGGGACTTGTCTTTGAAAGGTAGAGTGTTAATTACTAAAGCTGAAGGGATATCCCGATTAACATATGCTGCTCTCTCCTTACATCTGGATAAGAAAATTAGTAAAGATATTGACCGTATGCTCTTTAATTTTATATGGAAAAACCGTACGCATTATATTAGAAAAACTGTTGTGATGAATAAGTACGAATCAGGTGGGCTTAACATCCTAGACTTTTCTACTTTAAATAACACTTTCAAAATTAATTGGGCTAAACATTTTCTTAAAAACCCTACCTCTATCTGGAACTTTATACCATATTATATTTTCTCTCGTTTTGGTGGCTTTAATTTTATTTTAAATTGTAATTACAATGTTGAGAAACTCCCTGTAAAGCTTTCATCCTTCCATAAGCAGGTCCTCTTAGCGTGGACCCTCATTTCTAAACACAACTTCTCACCTCACAAATACCTTATCTGGAACAACAGAGATATTTTATATAAAAATAAATCCCTTTTCCTGGAAGCTTGGATCCAAAATGGAATCCTATTGGTGGCTCAGCTGGTTAGTAAAGAGGGACAACTACTTACTTACGACGACTTTATTGCACTATATAATTTTCCAATCAGTGTTCAGGAATTCTCAATGGTGCTTGGTGCCATACCCTCAGGGACTTTAATGTTATATAAAAACACTGACAGCTCAATATCTACCTCAGTCACTCTCCCTGATCCAGCTGAGTCACCAATAGGAAAAATCTGCTTTTCACAGGAACTTGGTAACAGCAATAAGAGAATACGTAGTTTATTCCAAGAAGATATCGTCTCTCTCCCATATATAATATCTTATTGGAACCGATTTGTTCCAGATATCAAGTGGAAGACAGTCTGGATGGTCCCCCATAAATATTTGATTGTAAATAAGGTGAAAGAAGTCTCGTTTAAAATTCTACATAAATGTTATCCAGCCAGTCACTACATGGTAAAATTTAAAAGGGACATAAATACTAATTGTACTTTCTGTGGGGATCATCCAGAAACTGTGACACATCTTTTTTGGTACTGTTCTTTTACACAGAGATTCTGGAAGGAATTTAGCAGGTTTGTTATTGTCCATATTTTAAGGGAGTTTTCTTTACGATGGGAAAATGTTTTATTCTGTTTCTTTAAGTTCCCCAAGAAGTATGATAAATGTTTTTTTTATGATAAATTTGTTAATACTTTTAGCTAAATTTTTTATCCATAAATGTAAGTTCACTAACAAAACACCATATTTCTGTCATTATTTTAAGGATGTGGAAATGTACATACAATCAATATCAGACTCCACCAACAAAAAGGCTCTCAAAACAATATATGTATGTGAATTTTTGCGTGTATTCTTATAATTGTTACCTTTTTCTTTTACCCTTGGCTTTTTGTGTTCATGTTCTGTTGTTTTGTATACTTCATCTGTTCGTATGTTGTATACTCATTGTTTGTTAAATAAAGTTTAAAAAAATAAAAAATAAAAAAATAAAATGAGGCGGAACTGATTGATTCTAATGCAGGTATGTAAAAAAATATATATATTTAAAGTAATACCTTAATGTGTGTTTCAAAGTTTGTTTTTCATAAAAGTTTCAAACAAACAGAGGTGACTGATCTCCAAACGGTGTAATGCATTTAAAAATGGCTACAGCTACCGTCAGCATGCTTGCTAGGTAATGACTACACGTGGCTACTGCAGCATTAGCCATTTAATCCAATGATGATGGATTAAATGTATTACAAACGTTAAAGGACTTGTTTGTTGCAAAATACCCTCACATGGTGCGTAAAGCAGTTTTTGCGCTAAGAGTTCTGCTAGCTCTTTACAAACTGATGATGCTAACGTTAATTGCTAACATTAACTCGAGCGCCAAGACTGAAAATCATTTGAATTGCGTTAGTTATGTGTTTATGTCACTGAGTTCTGCAAAAATCTCTTTCCTCTTTAGCTTGAAAATGAGTGATTCAGAGGATCCCGAGCTGGAGGAAGAGCTTCAGGCTGCTGACGAACTCCTTCAAGATATGCAGGTAACATTTTTAGTGGAAACAGTTGTTAAAGAGGGAACACGCTTGTCTAATATTTTGTACGGAGTAAACGTTATATTATTTGAAATTATTATTTTTTTATAAATTTTTATATATGTGTATATATAAGTTTATGTCAAATTAAGTTGGTTAACTTAAGATGTTTGATAATCTTTGCTTTAATCATGGACTGTATTTTAGGTGTTCCCATTTTTCCTTGTTAATTGCGTAGAATGATGCACAGAGTGAACCTCAGCCAAGACCAGTGCGCTGGAAAACACGTGACAGACAGGGAGATTTTATTCCTCAAAGACCATCAACCAGTCGAAGTACTAGTTGCATGCCACGTGGTCAGTGTTCACACAACCATTGATTTTATCTCGCAACTTGTTTTCACCAAAGAATTTCAGTAAGTAAATATTCTTCAATCTCTTTTTCCCCCCCCCAGTGTCCAGAGATCAGCATCAATGTCCACGTGAAGAACCTAGTTATGTTGCCAGTGTCAACCCAACAAAAGGTACTTTACCTTCTTGTATATATTGTGATTTCTGTTTACTTTTATATTTGTTGTTATAGTTGAGTTATGCAGGGCTTTTGTGCAGTCCTAAGAAACATACTGCCTAGAGTGTTTTTCACTTTGTGGAAGAGTTTCTTCCTTTCTTTATTTTTTTTCTGTTAGTGTATGGAACTGAGGTGCTTCGTCAGGAGCTCCTTCAGTTGTTGGAGGATGGAGAAGAGGACGCAGCCATGGCTTGTGAGATGTCGTCTGAGTCAGCTGCTACTCACTGGGCGATCAGAAATATGGTGTCCTCGCAAAAGTGGAAAGAGGCCAGGCCTTGTCTTATAGACAATATGTTAGCTACTCTGGATCCACAGTCACACCGTGTGTGTCAGTGTGGCAAACAAGTAGTTGTGAGGTGTCTGGACTGCCCGCCTCTTCCATTCCTTTGTGCTGACTGTGATATTGCAGTTCACACACGCTTTGTCCTGCACAACAGAGAGGCAGTAACAGGAGGGTTTTTGCAGCCTTCATCAGAGTTTCACAAGCCAATAGGTACGGTTTTTAAGTCTTATGCATTTCTTGCTATGTACGAGTATGAGTGGGTGCTGTTATTGTATATTTATTGTGTATCAGTTAATTTCTAATTCTTTTTATATATATTGTGTGTTTTAATGTTAGTTCGGCTGTTGCCTGTGCAAAGGCCAGACCATGTGTGTGACTGCCCAGCAGGTAACGTTGAGGTTTCACCCGGCGCAATTGTGGCTCTTGTAACCATAAATGGTAAGTTGCCCTTTTGTCACACACTACATACACAATAGATGTGTTTGGAGGTTTTATTGCAAATTGTGCATTGCTATCTTGGTTTGAATTACCCTCGGCCCGCAGTATATGTGGGCACCTGTCAAAGGTCATTTGGATTTACCAGACCGATTTGAAAACAACATGAAAAAAATGAATGTTTTGAGCCATGACTGAATTTATCCTTATCCTTTCTAAAGGCCGTTATAACCTTGCACTGCCAGTGGTGAGCTGCACCAGCTGTGGCCTAATGTGGTCCCCCTCAGTTAAGGACATCCTGGGTAGTGGATATTAGCCTGGCACCTTAAATTTCTGCACCCTGTTTTCAATGGATGTCTTTCAGTCTTTCTATGACATTAAGAAGGCTGCAACAGGGATGTCACTTAAGGCATTTGTCAAAATGCTGGATGAACGAACAGCCCATTTTGGAAGGGTGAGTTTCTAAATTTGCCAAGTTTAAGGAAATTGTGCAAATCAATGTTTATGATGACTGTCCTTGAATATTCTGTTGTATGTCCTCTATGTAAAAGACTGGCCGAATATCAGCTGATGCCTTCAGTAAAAGTTTCTTGGAGTGGAGTGCTGTAAAGTTTGAGGTGGACAGGATGTGCAAGGAGCCATGCTTTAGCTGCCCTGCCTGCACTCCAGACATGCTTGCCGTCTCAGTTGATGGAAACCGCAAGCTTTATCACTTTCAGTCTAACGCAAGGTACGTTATGCATTGTGTACATAAGTCAAATATGGATTTGTAGAAAAATGTATTTTAATGTTTCTTTTCAAACAACTGTCACTGTGTTCGTTCAGCACTTCAGAGCAGGGGAACTTTGAAGGTGTCTTCATTGAAAAAGATGAGGAAGTTGCTGAGTTTGTGAAATACATCCAGAGACACACAAATCATGTAAGATACACATATATATTAGTGCTGTTAGCGTTAATCTTGTTAAAATGACGTTAATGCCATAACCATATACACATACGTGTGTGTGTGTGTGTGTGTGTGTGTGTATACATATATGGATATATGGGTGGATATTTATTTTATTTTTCTCTTGGTGTTGTCGTAATACTATTTACTTTACTTGATCTTAATGTGTACTTAATTTTGTCACCATGTGTATTTAAAAAAAAACAACAACATGATTTTTATTTTGTGTTATCAGTGCTGTCCTGGGGAGATATGAGGTCTCGTGTGACTTAAGGCTAATTCAGCTAATTGTTATGCATTTGTTTTAAAAAGTTTGTCCCTGATAGGGCTTAATCATGCCATGTCTTTTATGTTAAAATCTTTGAGTGTATAGGTCCCAGGGAAAGGGTTGTGCGGATCTTCATCTTGGACTGCAGCAAAGGAGTCGTCCAAAAAATCCACTGGGAAGTTGGATGAAGAGGGCATGGAAATAGCTGTTTGTCGCCACGGAGTCCTCTTAGCTGCATTGAACATGTTTCGAGGGGAGATCTTTGCTTACCCTCTTTTTCTCCAGAGGAAGTTGGCAGCTAGCGTCCCAGGACATATTACGTTCCTTTGCTTCAATGTGGCCTGTAAATATTTCCCCTATTTAACCAAGGTGGCTCAGCAGTGCCCTGAACTGAGGAACCTCTTGTCAATGCTTCCTTTTCTCTCCGTCATGCATGCAAAGGCTCACACTTGGAAATGCGAGGTATACTGCAGCTTGTAGTTTTGGATTAGTTTGAGACATTTTGTTATAAGGTTGAATGAATTCAGCAGTCATGTATTGTGACCTCCTTTCTATAGATCAAATGGGGAGGTGCGTTTCAGGATGGGGCCGGTTCAACAGTTGGAGAAGAGGTGGAACAAGTAAACAGTTTCCTGTCTAGGGCGGCCATCACAACGAAGTACATGTCTAAAGCAGGTATGTGTCCGTGTCTGAGATTCCACTCAGTCTCCTGCTCATTAATTCTTATTTGTATACTAACTGAAATGCAGGGCGAACAGACATGCTGACCCTCCTGGCTTTGGGCTGGAACAAAAGGAAAGTGGAACAACTGGGCCGCACTATGAGCCAGAGATATCTAAAGGTGATTTTTTTTTTTTTTTTTCCCAAAAACCATTTTAATGTGTGTGGTAATGGGGGAAAACACCAGTACTCTTTTAATGTCAATATGAATGACATTTATTAATGTATTCTTAGATCATAAGGATCCTTAGAGAACAAGTGGAGAGCCTGAATGCGACCAAAAATGAGCTGGGTGTGGATGACGACACACTGCAGCAATGGGTGGCCGATGTGTAGAAATGGGCTGAAGGTGAGTCTCAATATAATGCACTCGTGTATAACAATAGTACCCACCATGGCCTCATTAAAGAACTTAAGGTAGAATTAAGATCTTTCTGACAGTGTCAACAAACAATGAAAAAGAAGCCTTGTAAAAGCAGAATTTATGGCAGAGTTGTTGCGTTTCATCAAATTGGATAGAACCTGGGTTGAAATGATGTCGTACTAGTTGGTTTTATAAACCTGAACACCAACATACTTGTTATCTAATGATAATGCAGCACATGAAGGCTCCAGATGTCTTATAATGAATGTCATCAAGTCAGTGATTACAGAGTCCACTGTAGTTTGGTGACTGTTACTCATCCTGTATTCTGATTAATATTCCTCTCACTTAGAAAGTGATCAAACTGATGGCAGCCTTGGAGCGTTGCAGGCACGAATAGAGGAGCTTGTCGTCATCATCAGAGTGCGAACACAAAGTCTTTACAGACAAAATGGTACGTCCCAGTTTCTTTGAAATGGACCGTTTGATACTTAGCTTGTACAGCTACTTTGTAAACAGAATAAAATCAGATCCAGGTTTGTTTGAGCTGGATGTGATTTGTTCTAGCAAACAAATTGATGAGTGTAGATTAAAATGTAACTATATACATTATGCGAAGGTGTGAATTTTTTATGATTATTTACAGATAGCAACAAGAGGCGACACAGAATTCGCAAGGTCATCTTAGTTGAGAAGAAACGCTTGGTGGCTGCTGTTGACGACTACAACAAGCTCGCTGAACCAACAAAGCAAATCGTATCCAGTGATGCCCTCATGCTGACCGACATTTGGCCCTGGCAGAGCACAAGTGAACGTAAGCTCTTGATTTATAAATATCCTTTTTAAACAAACTCCCAGTATCTGAGCAGTAGTTGAATGTTTTGTTCTTGAATCATAATATGCTACTATGTTTTCCCATCTGATGTTGTTAAACTGTAGCTGCTGCTGACCTCCGGACAAAGAGAAAGGTCTTTGAGAAGGTGATGGCTGTGAGGCGCCTGAGAGAGGAGGAGATGATCCTTTGCAGAGAGATGCGGCTTCACTGGACAGTGTTGCGAATGCGATCTGTGGTGTTGGGGACAATCTCCTCAGACTGTAAGCACTTTATTTATTTATTAATTTTTTGATGAATCGATTGAAAATAAGAGCAGATGCTAAAGTCTTACTGGATCTTTTACCTATATCTAGATTGCTAGCTAACACTGCCTTCTCCCTTTAAAAAAAATGTTTAATTACAGGATCCTAATTCCTTGTGTTTATGAGGTGAGTTTTTTTTGTTTGTTTTTTTTTTTTTTACTTTACTCATATTTATTTGTTTTGTTCTTTTTACAGCCTCCTTTGTTGGCATGTCGGAGGATGCACAGAAGGGACTCTGTAGCCTGGTTTTAAAAAAACAAAGTGAACTGAAAGCTGAAATGCTCAAAGTAAAGGACGTGTACAAGAGAATCCTCAGCCACCAACCACTCCTGGAAATGGACTCGGAGGAGGAGGAGGACATTCCAGACGATGCCACTGAGAGTGATTTGAGCACTTCTGATGAAGACTGATTGTGTCATCATTGATGTTATGTTTGGTAAAATAAAAAGTTAATCACATCTCTGTTTAATGTGATTTTTCAACAGACATTTTACATTTTGAGAAGAAAAATGGAATTTCCTTGGTGCAGTTGTTTACCCTGAATCATTCTTTCCCATCTAATTTAATGACTAGTGTACATGTTCAGATACGATAACATAATTTAATTTATGGGATGCTTTCTGGGCTGCTCAAATTATCACAAAATTTAAAAGCACCAGGCAGCACACTCACAAGTAAATTTTTTGTTCAGTGTTTTGTCGAAGAAATCAACAAGTACAATTGAGATGTTTGCTGTAGTGGTGTGTTTGTTAAGAAGCATGCCAGCACACTGGTGAACTGACAGTCCCAGAATGCACCCGAGCCAGTGACTCGCCCCAGAGCAAATGAAATTGCTTATCTAGAAAGGCAACCGTCATCAAAGAAGAAGTAAAAGAGTAGGAAACGAATGGTAAGGGAAGGTACTGTGGGGTAGGAAAGAAAGGCCAGAGCTGTGCAAAATGACCTCCAGCAGGCCACAAATGTGCACGTCTGCTCAAACGGTCAGAAACGGACTCCATGAGGGTGGTATGAGGGCCCGACGTCCACAGGTGGGGGTTGTGCTTACAGCCCAACACCATGCCGGATGTTTGGCATTTGCCAGAGAACACAAAGATTGGCAACTTTGCCACTGGCGCCCTGTGCTCCTCACAGATGAAAGCAGGTTCACACTGAGCACTTGTGACAGAGTCTGGAGACGCCGTGGAGAACCTTCTGCTGCCTGCAACATCCTCCAGCATGAGTTTGGCAGTGGGTCAGTTTTGGTGTGGGGTGGCATTTCTTTGGGGAGCTGCACAGCCCTCCATGTGTTCGGCAGAGGTAGCCTGACTGCCATTAGGTACTGAGATGAGATCCTCAGACCCCTTGTGAGACCATATGCTGGTGCGGTTGGCCCCGGGTTCCTCCTAATGCACGACAATCCTAGACCTCATGTGGCTGGAGTGTGTCAGCAGTTCCTGCAAGACGAAGGCATTGATGCTGTGGACTGGCCCGCCCATTCCCCAGACCTGAATCCAATTGAGGACATCTGGGACATCATGTCTCGCTCCATCCACCAACTGCACCACAAAATGTCCAGGAGTGGGCAGATGCTTTAGTCCTGGAGTCTGGGAGGAGATCCATCAGGAGAGCATCTGCCACTTCATCAGGAGCATGCCCAGGTGTTGTAGGGAGGTCATACAGGCATGTGGAGGCCACACAGACTAGTGAGCCTCATTTTGACATGTTTTGAGGACATTACATAAAACCAGATTAATGATTCTGTATTGCATTGATCAAGGAACCAACCCAATAGGAGCTAAAGGAATCCTCTTGACATTAATTCACTCAGTAAGTTTGTATTATGTTTAATGTGCATTTTCTTCATCAGTTTAGAACATAACATGTTAGCGCTCCCTGGTCCTTTTTGGAGACAGATCCTGAGACAGCAGGCAACTATGGAGAACTCGTGTCAGCTGTGGTAATTAAGGAATACTTTGATTTAATATTGAATTCATGACAACTATCCTCAGGCACATATTCCTGGATATATATAATGACATAAGTAAACTCCCATTTTAGAATCATTGCCTTCTTTGATCTGACTTATTGCCTCAGACTTTGGCCCTGTGTACCCAAAACTACAGAAAATCCATGACACTGAGTAAGAGGCCTTTATCATGTTATAAGTGAGAGAGTTTGGTGTAACAGTGGTTGAACATGCCAAATCAATCCACAACATACTGCCATTCCCCAGCTGTAACCTGCATATGCATCAAACCAAAATCCAGTATCATAGCCACATGATAGACATACAGATGAGGTTAAAGGGCTGTGTCATTTTGCCAGATAGCTTCATCCCAAAAAAGATAAACATTCTTCAAAAACAAAAGTTTGTGAATATTTCCAGTATTGCCAGGCCTAAACCAACCTGTTAAACTTATCAAATTATTGTCATAGATACGAACCTATTGATTGAAACAGAATAATCCATTGAAGCCTCCATCATCATCCAAGATCACTGTTACTGTTCAGATTATTTTATCTGTGTTTTCCTCTAGAATGGTTTGAAAATCAGCATTTGATCAACAGACTTTTTAAAAGTTTATTTTGATCCTATTGTTTACGTGTGTAATTGCATTTGTATTGAAATTATGACAGGAAAACCCTTAATCAAATTGTATCTTTGATATCTAATAATAATATTAACAATAATGTTACATATGTAATATGTACACAATATTAATGTGCAAACAAACAAGAAAAATAGCAAAAAATGTCAATTTTTTTCTAATACCCTGTATGTATATATATATATATATATATATATATATATATATATACATATATATATATATATATATATATATATATATATATATATATATATATATATATATATATATATATATATATATATAAACCACATATGACCACAACTCCAAATGTGCAATTGTCACTGCATCTAAACATGACATATTACAAAAAGGTAGAAACATATAATATACAATATGTTCTGAAGCTGGTACTGGTGCAGTTAACTTTGCTTTAGGCTCCCATACACAGTAGGTGTTACTTACTATACGTGCAGTGCAGTATTACTTTAACTTGTAATATGTTATAATAAGCAAGTCACTTCTATATTTATGAGGATGTAGACAATAATGTTGGCTGATATGTAAAACTATGAGATATCGAGTGCAGGGAAGATATTATTGATCGATCAGATTCATGAATGTGTTAGGTACTTAAGCCACAATTAGAGAGTGAAACAGACTGACACTGGTTGAAATGTATAGTAAATATTTTATTTTGAACTTTTATGCTGAACTACAAACTGTGAACAGTGCGATCTCTGCGACCTGTGGTGCCTGGTTTACTGTGTGTAAAACTGCGCAGGTTCCCATGTGTCATCCCACACTTTGCCACTGTCAGGAGAAAAACATAACAAACAACAACGACAACCACACACAAAATAGGACAATTTAGGTTGTGACATATGACAATTTTTTAGGATGAAATATCTTCTACATTCATGTCATGCTTTATACACCTTCATTGTAATATAAATTAATCAAATCAAGTCAGAGAGTA
This sequence comes from Perissodus microlepis, assembly GCF_051167445.1. Lineage (NCBI taxonomy): Eukaryota > Metazoa > Chordata > Actinopteri > Cichliformes > Cichlidae > Perissodus > Perissodus microlepis. The sequence continues at coordinate 11,137,823 of NC_140465.1, forward strand.
ATAATACATGTAGTAGATGTCAAGCAGGACCACAGCAGCAGCCACGATCCATCGGAACCTGCTGGATGAGAGAGCACAGAAACTCCAGGGAAGAAGTTTAGTTAGTAACATGCATGAACTGCATTACTGAGACATGTATGTTTACAGATGGTGGTGAGGGAGAGGGGGAGAGTTTTCAGTAAAAGGAGACGTGACTGCATCTTCAACCAATACTGAGCCTGCATAACCCTGAAAGAGACAGACAGAGAGAGGGGGGGGGGGGGGGGGGGGACACTAACCCCCAGCAGTCTGGTCCTGTTACAGGATAACTAAGGGCTGAGCTGAACCAGCCCTAACTATAAGTTCTATAAAGAAGTAAAGTCTTATGCCTACTCTTAAAAGTGTTGACCATGTCCACCTCCAAAACTCATAATGGACTTTGGAGGTGGACAGCTATCAAGCTCCTCACAGAAGAGGAGCTCGATAGCTAAAAGCTCCCAATTTACTTTAGTCCAAATACATGAATTCAAATTGAGGTGATAACTATTTATCAACAATATGAATGTCTGTTCCCGTCCAACAAAGTTGTTACTACATACCATGTTGAGCAGGGCTTCCACTTGACTTTAACTTCTTCTTTTTCCTGAAAAACATGATATAAACAAACAATTAATTCAGAAAGACATGCAAGTTGCATACAAAAAGGAGCTTATAAACATTTGTGTACTATTGAATGGCTCAATATATTATACAATTAGTTTACAAAAACATAAGAACCACTACAATGCTTGTACTGCCAGCATCGAGCACATGTCAGCAAAGCAACACTGCTTACATTGTGGCTCACAAGCAAAACTAACTGAAGCAGATGTTACTGAATGGGAAGGAGCACCTCCACATCAATCACTCCTTCTGAGCATGATGTCAGGAGGACTTTAAAGAACGTAAACATCAGGAAGGCAGCACGACCAGGTCGTATCAGGTGGTATGTTCTTATTTAATGCCCTATTTGGAGTGAAATCCTGACTCAGTGGCTGAATTAGTGTAGATTCATCAAATACAAAAGCTTATGGATAGTCAGTCAGGCACAGTTCAAATCCGGGAAGTCCAAAGATGCAAACAAATCTGCACAGCACCAGGCTAAATTACTTACATTTACAACTCTCCTGTCTACTATCTCTTCATATTTGAAAATCTTCTGTGTGCGGTGTTTTCGGCATTCTGAAAAATAACAAATGAAATATTTACATGAGGTCTGGAGAAAATGCAAAAATTAAGAAAAAGAAATCTTAACAAACTTAACGAACCTGTCATGTGTTTCGTACATTTACAATACCATAACGTCTAACCTTTCCTTGTCCTTTTTTTGTTTGGGACATCCGAGGTGTACACCGTAGAAATTGAGGGAGATGCAGGATGTGGAGATGGAGAGGAGGATGCAGGAGAAAGCAGAGATGAAGAGGAGGATGCAGGAGGAAGCAGAGATGAAGAGGAGGATGCAGGAGGAAGCAGAGATGGAGAGGAGGATGCAGGAGGAAGCAGAGATGAAGAGGAGGCTGCAGGAGGAAGCAGAGACAGAGAGGAAGATGCAGGAGGAAGCAGAGATGAAGAGGAGGATGCAGGAGGAAGCAGAGATGAAGAGGAGGATGCAAGAGGAAGCAGAGACAGAGAGGAAGAAGCAGGAGGAAGCAGAGATGAAGAGGAGGATGCAGGAGGAAGCAGAGATGGAGAGGAGGATGCAGGAGGAAGCAGAGATGGAGAGGAGGATGCAGGAGGAAGCAGAGACAGAGAGGAAGATGCAGGAGGAAGCAGAGATGAAGAGGAGGATGCAGGAGGAAGCACAGACGAAGAGGAGGATGCAGGAGGAAGCAGAGATGAAGAGGAGGATGCAGGAGGAAGCAGAGATGGAGAGGAGGATGCAGGAGGAAGCAGAGATGGAGAGGAGGATGCAGGAGGAAGCAGAGATGGAGAGGAGGATGCAGGAGGAAGCAGAGATGAAGAGGAGGATGCAGGAGGAAGCAGAGATGGAGAGGAGGATGCAGGAGAAAGCAGAGATGAAGAGGAGGATGCAGGAGGAAGCAGAGATGGAGAGGAGGATGCAGGAGGAAGCAGAGATGAAGAGGAGGATGCAGGAGGAAGCAGAGATGGAGAGGAGGATGCAGGAGGAAGCAGAGATGAAGAGGAGGATGCAGGAGGAAGCAGAGATGGAGAGGAGGATGCAGGAGGAAGCAGAAATGAAGAGGAGGATGCAGGAGGCTGACAGAGGGAAGATGTTGGTACAGGCTCTAAATGAAGAATAAATTCCTCGTTTAGAGCCTCTGGGTCTGGGACTGGTCCAGCATCGACACTGTCAGCAGAGGATGGTCCAGCTGCTGGTGTAGAACTTTTAGCAGGAGGTGAAGCTTGTAATTCTGCAAAATTTTAAATATTAAATATTCATTAAAATGGGTTGAAAAAATGTACAGTACACATAAACACATAATAAGTAGTGATTTGCATGTTTTCAGTTAAGTTTTTACTAAAGTTACAACTTGTAAATATTGGCGTCAAATAAGTCATCTCACACACTCACTGACCCAAATCATTCAGTACAAGTGCCCTCTAGGGTAGTGTGACATCTGTAGTGCTTTTCTACATTGTACATTAATAAATTAATGAGTGTGACTATAAATCCAGATAGCTAATGACTTTTTTCCTCTGATGACACTACTTTCCTGACTTTGTAGTGCATAACATTTGACACTTCAAGCTAGTACTGTGACTTAGGAGTTTTGTACAATGGTGATGCTAACTACCTCAGGGAGGTAATCAGGTAACCTCTTAAGAAGTATATAAGTTATTTAAGAATCTTGGTGTTCATATTGGTAACATTATAACATTTGTTATACTAGAAAGTCTCGAAGAGAATTATCAGGTCTGGTTTTCGTGAAGATTTTTAAAATTACATTTGTATATACATGAGTGTGAAAGACCATACTATACACACACACACATACAAAATTGTTCAGGTGGGTAACACCAGAGGTTCAGTATGGCTAGCTTTGGTGATGTGAACGCCACATGGGGAGGTAATAAGGCATATATAACACTATTTTCATGTTAGCAACAGGACATGTAGGGCAGCTGTCACCTCACAGCAAGAAGGTTACTGGTCTGAACCTTGGCTGAATAATAGAATAGAATAGAACAGAATAGAGTAGAGTAGAATAGAATAGCTGGTGACTGTTAACTATCCTCATCCTCACCATCTTGTTTGTCTCTATGTACCCCGTGATGATCTGCCTTCTTATCTAGGGTGTACCATGAGTATCACCCAAAGACAGCTAGGATAGGCTACCTGATAAGGACACCTGGTTACAGATAATGGACAAAGCATATCTTACTTCTCAGAAGGTGTTCATAAAGCTTCCTCATCTTCATGAGGATGTCACGTGCAGCACCTTCCGCTGGTTCGATCTGAGTGATCACGTCCCCTACTATACGGCCCTTACGGTCAAACTGTCCAAGAAACAGAATTGGCTGGTAGCCCAGGGCATGTAGTTTTGAAACCTGCAAGAACAACAAAGAAAAACATGCAGCCAGTCTTTCATGTAAGCAAATTGATGTATAACAAACCTTTAAGTTTCACATCTTTGTTGTTTTATTGTTGTCGATAGTTAAAAAGTATTTATGGTGACCAAACCTGTAAATGTATGATAAAATCCATCTTGAAATGTTTTGTCTCTCAGTTAATAGCCGATTAAATTAAAAATCAGAAGTAGCTTACATAAAAATAGTTTTTAACAAGTTTTTTCTAGTTTGATGTCTTTAGTGTGATGATGTTATTCTGATGTGAATAACTTTTTTATTTATGCTCTTTTATAAATTAATATTTTATGTGTATTGTAGTGGGTCAGGGCTGTTCGGGGTTCTGTTTGTACAGTTATGTTTTGTTTATGTTGCCATAGTGACAGGTGACGCCCTCTCGCTGCGACGGTGTGTCCTTCCGGGGTCAGAGGGCGCCCTGTGTTGTTGTTGTTGTTGCCGCGCCGAGCAGTTAGCTAGCGGCAGTGTTCTTCTGCAAATGTGAATAAACGGCTGTGCTCCCTGGCTAGCTCACGGGACGCAAGACCAAACGATACCTCCGTCTCCTCCTTGTCTGAGCTCGCCACATTGGTGTCAGAAGTGGGATAGCTCACCCTCGCCGTAATGGAGAGAGACATTCAGAGGCTGGAGCAAGCCGTCGAGGAGAACATTCCCCGCTTGGGAAACTGGCGATGGAAGAGAGAGGATGTGAGCGGCCATGTAAGTCCCCCGACGGGTCCCGATGGTGCGAGCGCACCGCGGCGGCGGCCCGTCGCGACAGATGCTAGGGCAATGCTTCATGGGCTACCTCTGTCGACCCACACGCCGAGCCCCCAACCGCGAGCAGTTATGCCTACCACGCAAGTTAAGGTACCGAAATACAACGGGCTAACCCCGTTAGAGCCCTACCTCTCACAAGTGCGGCTAGCCGCCAGACATAGTGGCTGGAGCGAAGAGGAGACTGCTACACACCTAGCACTAGCATTAGAGGGAGATGCACTGCAGATACTCCTTGACCTAGCCCCGGCAGAGCAGCATGAGCTCCAGGCCCTCACCGCGGAACTCGAGAGGCGATTCGGGCAGCGGCACTCCACTGATCAGAGCAGAGAGCAGCTAACCAACCGGAGCCGTCGACCAGGGGAGAGCCTGGGCACCTTTGCAGCAGACGTGTTGCTGTATGCTCGTCGTGGCTACCCGGAGTTTCCAGCAGCGGCCCGTGAGGAACTTAGCCTGCATGCTTTTCCCAGAGCGACTACGCCAACACGTCCGCCTGGCCATGCCTCAGACCCTCCGTGAGGCGCTCCTTGAGGCTGAAAGGGCCGAGCCGGTGCTCACCTCGCGACCTAACCAGCAGGTGCCCCCCCCAAACTACCCCCAAATCAGAGCCGCAGAAAGCGACGGGGAGGGGGAGGTCGCCGAGATGTCCCAGCTGCAACCCTCGGTGCCCCGGAGGCGTCCTCGTCGACCAACCGACCGCTGCTACCGGTGCGATGAGCCTGGCCACGTGGCGCGTGACTGCCCAGCACCAGCCCCGAAGACCGGAATTACGCAGCCTCAGGGAAACGAGGAGGGAGCGGTGTAGCGAGGGGACCACCGCTCCAGCTTCCTGCCCCCCTCCAAGGACGATGCACAGTGGTGGGCCGAGTTGGGCACCTCAAGGGACTCCACCTGAGCTGCTGTGTTGAGGACCAGCCATGCCAGGCCCTGGTGGACACGGGGTCTACCATTTCCCTGATACGACCTGGCGTGCTCCCTGAAACATCCGGGCCACTGGTGAAGGGTTGGTTGCCCACAGACACCCAGCTGATGACAGTGACGGGGGAGAAAACTGTTATGCGGGGGAAGAAACTGTTGCGGATCCGAGTGAAGGATCTAGAGCTGGTGCACGACTTCTGGCTCGCCAACATTCAAGACCAGTGCATCATTGGCCTGGATCTGCTGAGCCGCTGGGGGGCCTGCGTCGACACCGCAAAGCTGGCTATCACTCTTGGCGCAGAGACTTTTGCTCTCCAGCGCGGCCAAAAGCAGGGAGCGGGGACCAGACGAGACAGGCGTCGGGCAGCTGCCGCTCAGCAGATTTCGGATGCCGGTGGCTCCGGGTCATCTCCACTCGCCTCAGCCTCAGCCTCTCAGCCTGACAAACCTCCTTCGACCGAGACCATCGAGGCTGTTGATGACCTTTGGCAGCGCAGCAGCGTAGGCCTCAACGTCGACCAGCGCCAGCGGTTGAGGTGCCTCCTGGACGAGAATGTGGACATCTTTGCCGCCAGTGACAAAGACTGCAGGCAGACGAGTCTGGTCCAGCACACCATCGACACCGGCTCTGCTCAGCCCATCCGTCTGCGCCCACACCGGCTGCCCCTCTCGAAACGGCAGGTAGCGGAAGAGAAGATCCGTGAGATGGCTGCGGCTGGGGTGATCGAGCCGTCCAATAGCCCATGGGCGGCACCCGTGGTTCTGGTGGGGAAGAAGGATGGCAGCCCGAGGTTCTGCGTGGACTTTCGCCGTCTCAATGCAGTCACCAAGAAGGACTCGTACCCGCTGCCGCGGATCGACGAGGCCCTAGATTACGTTACCGGCTCCACTTGGTTCAGCTCCCTCGACCTACGCAGCGGTTACTGGCAGGTGGAGCTAGCCCCCGACGCAAGGCCTAAGACTGCATTCACCATTGGACAGGGGCTGTGGCAGTTCAGGGTCATGCCATTTGGGCTCTGCAATGCGCCAGCGACGTTTGAGAGGCTGATGGAGAGGGTGCTCGTGGATATCCCTCGTAGCCGCTGCGTTGTGTACCTGGATGACCTGTTGGTGCACGGTGGCGACTTCGACAGTGCACTGTCTCACCTGAGCGAGGTCTTGAGTGCCATCCGACGAGCTGGGCTGCGGCTCAACCCCGCGAAATGCCGCCTGTTGGCGAGAGAGACCACGTTCTTGGGCCATGTGATCAGCGCTCGAGGTGTCGCCACTGACCCCGGAAAAGTGGCTGCGGTCCGGGACTGGCCGACTCCCTTGAACGTCCAAGAACTGCGGAGCTTCCTGGGCCTAGCCTCCTACTACTGTCGGTTCATCAAAGGGTTCGCAACAATGGCCAGCCCCCTCCACCGCCTGACTGACAAGGGACAGCTGTTTGGCTGGGGGGGTGCCTGTGCTGCGGCTTTTGAACAGCTGAAGGAGGCCCTCACCAGAGCCCCAGTCCTGGCCTACCCCGACGCCCGGCAACCTTTCATTGTGGACACTGATGCTAGCAATGTAGGGGTCGGGGCGGTCCTTTCCCAGCAGGACGAGGCTGGAGAACGGGTGGTGGCGTACTTCAGTCGTGCCTTGGGGCGAGCCGAGAGGAACTACTGCGTGACCCGGCGGGAGCTGCTGGCCGTAGTGCTAGCGGTGCGGCACTTCCAGCCATATCTGCACGGCTGCCGGTTCCTCCTGCGCACTGACCATGCATCTCTGACTTGGCTCCTGAACTTCAAACACCCAGAAGGGCAGGTGGCCCGCTGGCTGGAGGTCCTTCAGGGCTATGACTTCGAGATCCAGCATCGGCCAGGTCGACAGCATGGCAACGCTGATGCCCTCTCCAGATGGCCCTGCGTAGCCGTCGAGTGCCGCTACTGCCTGCGACAGGAAGAGCGGGCCCAGGAGGTGCTGGGGGTGGCTACTGCTCAGGCCACAGCCGGCGGAGGGGGGTGGCTCCCATTGACAACGCAGCAGCTGAAGCGGGACCAGGAGGCCGACGCGACGTTGGTTCAGGTGGGGGCCTGGCTGGAGGCGGCGCAACGCCCCGCCTGGACGGGGGTGTCGGGACAGGAGCCCGAGGTGAAGGCCTACTACTCCCAGCACAACAATCTGGAGACCCACGACGGCCTCCTGTACCGGAGATGGCGGGCCCCCAGTCAGGGCAGAGATCTCCTGCAGTTGTTGGTGCCTCGGTCGCTGCGGTCGCAGGTGCTTGAGCTGGTCCATGGCTCGGTGGGGGCAGGACACTATGGGAACGCCAAAACTCTCCGCCGCCTCAGGGGACGGTTCTACTGGCCTGGCTGTCGACGGGATGTGGAACTCCATGTGCACTGCTGTGACACCTGCACAGCACAGAAGGGCCCAACTCAACGCTCCACTGCCCCCCTTCAGCAGTACCTGGTGGGGGCCCCAATGGAAAGAGTGGGAGTGGACGTTCTAGGGCCTTTCCCCGTCACAGAGTCAGGGAACCGGTATGTGTTGGTGGCTATGGACTATTTCACGAAGTGGCCAGAGGCCTACGCGGTGCCGGACCAGAGCGCAACGACGACGGCCGAGAAGCTGGTGGAGGAGATGTTCACCCGTTTTGGGGTCCCAGCTGAGCTCCACAGTGACCAGGGGCGTAACTTTGAATCGAAGGTCTTCGGGGAGATCTGCCGGCGACTGGGTGTGGAGAAGACGAGAACCACACCGCTCCACCCACAAAGCGATGGCTTGGTTGAGCGCTTCAACCGCACGCTGGCCACCCAGCTCGCCATTCTCACCAGCCGCCACCAGCGAGATTGGGACCGACATCTGCCCCTGGTCCTTTGGTCGTATCGGACTGCGGTGCAGGAGTCCAGCCAGTGCACACCTGCCGCTCTGATGTTTGGACGGGAGCTCCGGACGCCTGTGGATCTGGTGTTCGGGTCCCCCCCCGAGCCGGAGATTGATGGTGGGCCAGAGGTGGTTCATGTCTACACCCGCCAGGCCCAGGCCAGCGCCGGAGTACGACAGAAAAGAGCCTACGACACCAAGTGCCGAGGGGGGGGGTTTTCATGCCTGGCGACAAGGTTTGGGTGTACTGCCCGGTTCGCAAGAGAGGAGTGTCCCCCAAACTCTGCAGTCACTGGCAAGGGCCGGCAGAGGTCGTGGAGCGGCTAACAGACGTGGTGTACCGTATCCGCATGCCGGGCCGCATGGTGGTGTTGCACCGGGACAGGCTCTCACCGTACCGACCGCTCGCTCCAGCAGACGCTGGAGCAGGGGATGATGGTGGCACCCCATGTTCTGACCCAAGTGACTTTTCCCCCGCCGGTCGTGACCGGCCGGTGCGCCAAAAGAAGGCACCTGGACATTTGCAGGACTTTGTGTGGGGTAATGCGGTTGTCAGGGACGACTGACCCCTTAGGTGGGGGCTATGTAGTGGGTCAGGGCTGTTCGGGGTTCTGTTTGTACAGTTATGTTTTGTTTATGTTGCCATAGTGACAGGTGACGCCCTCTCGCTGCGACGGTGTGTCCTTCCGGGGTCAGAGGGCGCCCTGTGTTGTTGTTGTTGCCGCGCCGAGCAGTTAGCTAGCGGCAGTGTTCTTCTGCAAATGTGAATAAACGGCTGTGCTCTCTGGCTAGCTCACGGGAAGCAAGACCAAACGATACCTCCGTCTCCTCCTTGTCTGAGCTCGCCACAGTATATACACGTCTTGTTAGTTTCTTACTTCATGATATACAAGAAAACATTGACAACTGTGATTAATAAAGAATTGTCTAGCACACCAACCACTTATTAGATTAGAACTTTTAAACTTACTGACAACTGGGCTGAATTAACCACCCTGCTCGCATTTCTGTTGTTTTTAACAGAGGCAGCCCAGTTACTGTTTTTAAACTGTTCTTGTTTTTTTTCAATCCCTCCTTTACGTTCAGGCTGCCCAGGCATCCACTGCATGTCTTCCTGTTGCAGGTGTTTGGAGCCTGACAGGAAGGGCATGGTTTGGTTTTTGGCTTTGTCATTTCTGCAAATGAAAATGGAACATGTAGGGATTATTTCAGGTCTGTTTTGGTGAAATGATTACAAAAATAATTTATGACCAAAGAAATAACTTATATTACGAGGCAGTATTACACCATATTTAGAAAAAAAATCAATTACGAGATTAAAGTCGTTAATATTGAGTTAATTACGTGAATAGGGTTAAAAAAACTGAATTGATTACAGAAAAGATACATTGCTAAAATAGAGCAGTACTAACATTAGCTGGGTGGCCAAGCAAGTGTCTTACACATGAGAATACATCACCAAAAAAAAATTAAATAAACTTTTGCAGAAGTAGTTCTCTTGGTACACAGACTGCTCTGTGAAAACATTTCAAGTTTAATATCAGTTTAATATCACTGTAATTAATATTTCAGTGAACATGCAAATTACCCACAGTTGATCACAACTTACTTAGCTAGGATCTGCCTCGTGTCGAGTCGAAAAATTCGCTGCAGGACCGTGAGTTGAAAGATACATTTACTACGACTCCCAAGATGCATTGCAGTAAAAACCATCCAATCGCCTTGCTTAAGATCTGTTGACGTGTCGCTTTTTTAATTACATAATTAAACACTGGGCCAGTTTATTTTCGTATTATCGCTGGTTATTATTTTAGAGTAAATAAAGGAATAACGGGTAGCACCAAGCTGTTGTTATCTTCATTTCCATAGCAGCGGCGGTTGAGGATTATGGGTAGTGTGCAGTTACGGGATTAGTGCGTCTGCGTAAATTGGTCTGATTGGTTGGAGCCGAGCGCATCCAAAACTAACAGGAGTGGTGGATGAATCTATAAATGTGTTTTACGTGTGAAATGAAAATAATAAACCTAACAAAGGATTATGTACGTTAAATCTGAGCACTTTCAGCTCGTGAATCACTTTGGAAAACACTGTGTGATGGCCACAACATGAAGCGATTTTATTGTTGAATTATCAGTGATACTTTCATGTGTTTTTGTTGAGAAATGTTAACGATGTCATTAAAAGAAAGCATTAAATTAGGGAGAAAAACCCGTTCGCGGAGAGGGTCCCCGGTTCTCCAGTTAGATTGTGCTTCACAGTGTCATGTTTCGCCGTGACGGGGTTATTATTGGAGTAAATGGATGGCTGGAGCCTCTGCTCGAAGCGTCTCTGATCGCCGCGAGCAGGTTCGTATTGGAATGAATTGACAACCCACAGCGTCGCATAAAAACGTGGAAGGGTACCTTTAGCGTCAGCATGAGAAGTTAAGGGACGTGACAAATCGTCATTATTTTACGCGTCGGGAGTGAGAACGGGTTGGTTTATCGATTCTAGGAACATGACCACATTATTGAAGTTTACAGAGTTCCTTTGACTGCATGGCCTGATTTTTGTCCAGAAGCAATGTGACATCTGTATGTACACAGCTGTGGTTCAGTGCAGTTATGTGGAGCCTCAGCAAAAATGAATACTGTCAGAAAAATCAGTTTTATTGTTTCACTGCATTTTATTAATTTATGTATTTAATACAACTGAAGATGAATAGGAAACCTATAACAGATGATAAAACACATGAAGATACAGAGCACATAATAATGCAAAAATATTCCTGTCCAAAACACAGAATCTGATTCAGTTGAGCAGAAATCTGAAAACTCTGGATGTGTGTTGTTTTTCTGTTTTTCTTCTTCTAGCACTTAAGACTTCTTTGTGCAACTGTATCTGTTTTTTATGATACCTGTATAGAAATATTCCTATTTCTTCAGTGTTTCTTATAAATGACTATAGGTGCAAAACCCAACCCTTTCAATTCTAGTAATACTTGGAGAGATTGCAGTGAGGTCCAACCTTGTGCTTTGTGCTGCCAGGTTAGGAATCTGGTTGAAAGTTTTGAAAGTCAGACAGCAGAATGTGAGCTCTTGAGAGACGCTCAAGGCGCATCTTAAGATCTTCTCTTTTATTTTTTGTGCCACTATCCTCTTGAAGCAGGTACTCTTTTCTTTCCTTGTCCGTAAATGCGTCCAGCATCTTACTCTGCAGCTCGCTGGCAAACTCCTGCAGCATCTGATACCGGATCACCAGGGGGATCTGGTCAGCAAGACGCTGACCAGCAATCTGTAAGCAGAGAAGACAAAAATAAGATGTACTAAAGAGCTCACTGGTTTAGGACTGAATTTGAGACATTTTCTAGTTTGCTTATTAAATAATTCCTTAAGGTTTTATTGCAAATTACATGTAATTATCAAAAAATATTTCAGATCACTCTATTTAATCACACCATAAAATAATAGATCTTATTTTATGGATCTAAAAGTGTGATTCATGGGCGACCGTGGCTCAGGGGGTTGGGAAGCGCATCTGTAACCGGAAGGTCGCCGGTTTGATCCCCGTACTCTCTGTCCTGGTTGTTGTGTCCTTGGGCAAGACACTTTACCCTACTGGTGTTGGGGCCAATGGCGCGATATGGCAGCCTCGCTTCTGTCAGTCTGCCCCAGGGCAGCTGTGGCTACAACTCTAGCTGCCTCCACCAGTGTGTGACTGAATAGTGGCATTGTAAAGCGCTTTGGGTGCCTTGAAAAGCACTATATAAATCCAATCCATTATTATTATAAAATATGTAAGTTTTAGGTATTATTTTTTTCTCAAAGAGGTTTCAGTGTTTGCTTTTCTTAATATGTTAAAAAAAAACTAAAGTCAACTATTTCAATGGGATACATGTGGATACAATGAATCACATGCTTCAAACAAAAGCATTAAAAAAGCAATTGAGTGACATTTACATTGTAATATGCTTCAAAATGTCTCATCGTCTCCTTTGAGGTCATCCCACCAAAGTACAGAGGGCCTTTTTTGGAAATTCCATTTCGTATCTCTGTGATGTATTTGCTGTCCTGAGTGTAAACAAGTATCTCCATCTTAAACTGCATCCCCAGAATGGACTTTGCTTCCTCTTCCCTTTCATTCCTGATGGTTTCAATGTTCATCTAAATCACACAAAAAATGTCAATAAATATTCATTAGCGTTTAGTAATATGTGCACAGCAATACATTATAAAGAAGACGATACCTTCGCTGTATTGATGAGGTTCGGAAAGCCCACAAAGCTGTTTTGTGCCAGTTCAAACAGCTCTTTCCTCACAACCTCTAAAAGCAATAAAACGATAATAAGTTAGTCAAATGTACCAAATGAAAGATTACCTGCAAAGTAAGATTCAAGTATTATGGAAAAAAAACCAAAACCAAAAACATGCCTGACACTTCCTTGAGTTTCTGGATAGCAGGCTCCTCCAGCTGTTTGATCTGCTTCTGGATTATGGACTCAAAAGTACTGTAGCTCACAAACAATGGCAGTTCTCTTCCACGGTACGTGCGCTCAAACTGAGACTCTTCTTTCAGAATGTGCTCTTTGACTGCAGTGCAATGAAAGTTAAGTGAAGATGTAAAATATGTTTTTTTAATGACAGTAAATTTTTTGACTTTAAATGTTAGAGTTACTTTATGTAGTAGCTTGTAAGCAACAGAGGGAATCTTAAAAACTGATGAATGAAAAAGTGGTTAATTCACTTACATGATGATCCAGAGTCATTTATGATTTTCTCCCATGCTTCAAACTCATTTCTGAGTGTGAAAAAGATGCTGGAGTTGTATCCACATTTTAATTCTTCACCTTTGGTCAGACTGATAGCATCCTGTGTGAATGCTAACACAAGCTAAGATAGAACAGGTTCAATTAAATGAACAGGACGTGTGTTTTCCAGAAGCTCTCATTCATTTTGCTTACACTTTTACTCACATCACTGAGAAACTTTTGTCTCTGAGTTGCATCAGATGGGGGTCCAGTCCTTAATTTTTTTAGGTTTTCCTGAGTCTGTTCCAGTTTCTTCTGTATCTGCTCATCAAGCCGTGGCAGAGATTTCTACAAATCACAGGGACAAATCACATCAAAGCTGGAGTGGGTTAAAGCTCTCCCCAGTGACCTACAAAGGTAAAACAGTAATAGGTATTCACCTGAATATGATGCACCAGTTCAAGAGTGAGTTTTTCTGCCAGGTTAGGAACAGTGGCCTGACGCTCCTCAAAGAGAGTCCTACAGCACAAGCAAAAGGTTAGAGTATAAGCAACACAGCCTAACACACCACAAACACTTGTTTGCATAATTTCCAAAAAGAGCAAACTTACTGGAAATGGGCATGCTCTTTGAAGAAGGCTTCCTCATTTTTTAGTGCTTCAGAAAGTGAAACCTTCTCTGTGATCTCCTTCTGACCCCTGCATTTGACCACCATGTAGCCCTTCTTCAGCGGGATGACTTCATTATGGACAATTTTAACCACGTTCTCTTCTGTGCCTTTGTCCACCAGGTCAGGTTTAGTCAAGACACCTGACAGAGAGAGATGGTGTTGGATTTCCCACCTTATGAGAAGACTGATAATTTGTATTGATCACTGCAAGCTCCAGTCAGAGCTTGGTGCCAGTCATCAAATGTTGCCAACATTGTTTGCTCAGCAGGAAAGGGATCTTTAACATGATCACAGATGTTTGCAGAAGAAATCCAGTGGATGTCAGAAATGTACAGACATTTTGACAAAGTACATTTAAATGCAGCGTTTCACATTACTGGATATGTTTGTCCAGTGATTGCTTGTACTCAGCCAGTTAAAATCCACCAAGAATGCAGTGTTTATTTAAGGTTTTGTTTCTTTTATTTTAATGTCAGTTACCTTCAAATTGTTTAATAAAGCTGTCACTCCATTCATTTATGCTTTTATCTTTAAAAGTTTTTGAGATGTTCATATTCAAACATTGCCACAGATATCAGTGTGCAGAAGAAAATTCAAGTTGTTCAAGTCCAATAAATAGTTTGAAATACTATACAAAGTTTAGAAAGGACATGTTAAAAAAAAGAAAGTAAAGTTATCCAAAACTGAAAAATAATGTACATTCCAGAACAGTTGTTCCCACTTTTCTGGATTACTTACAACCCCCTCTACAAAAATGGCTTGAAAAAGGCAATTAATATTTAAGAGAGACAGACCATCATAACACTTAAATGTAGGTCTTTCGTACGGAGAAATTTCAAAGAACGTCAAGGTGTCAGTGATTACAGTTTCCCTCACCATGAAAAGGCACTCAGAAACTGGGGCAAACTGCTGAGTCAAATTTGTAGGCTCAGTTTTTTATACCAGTTTTTTCTTTTCTGCCCAAATTTTCTATTGAATTACCAACAGGGCTTTGCCATGACCACTACAACTTGTACTAAAGTGATTTGGCCACAACTTTGGAAATGTGCATGGGGTGATTGCCTGTGTGGAAGAGCAATCTGTGGCCCTTCTCCAACTTCCAGGCTGATGTGTTGCGTTTGTGGTTCACTGCATCCATATGATGTTAATCATTTGGCAGCAGAAACAGAATCCAAAGTAAAGAAACTAAATGATTTAAGAGAGACACTTGCTTACCCAAAGTCCTCTCTCCATCAGGATCCACCAGCTTAGCCATATTCAAAGCCTCTGTAGTTGCAATGTCCACGTTGCATGGAACAACCACCAGGTTGATAGTTTCTTGTTTACTGATGACAGTCTGGATCATAGTTTTAATCTGAAAGTATCCATTCAAAATAAAGTATAAAGATTAAAAATATTATTTCATAAATTGCATAAATGCAGTTATGAACAATACAACCAACTAACTGATGTAAGCAGGAATGTCCAGATAAAGTAGCAAACTCATAACAATAAATACATATAATACCAGAAACCAGCAGTCACACTGGTGTGTCAATGTTGTCCCTTTTTAACACTATTAGTAACATGCCAATGCCTATCAAACTCTGGGTTTGTGTTTCATTGGATGAAATTTCTACCAAAGAAATGGCCTTAAAATTGTGAGGGAGACTAAGGTATCATACCTTATCACCAATGTCTGCCGACTGCCCATCTACAGCCACCCGGGCAATGCCAGGCAGGTCGATGAGAGTAAGGTCTGGAACATCCGGGGAGGCAATCTCCAGACTGATGAGCTCACTGCTGATCCCCACCTCATTCCCGATCAATTTAAGTTGAGCTAAAGAGAGAATATGATGTCACGTATGCCCAAGCAACACATTTAACTTGCCTACTTTGTGCTTCCACGTTTTACGTGGTTTTTAGTAGTGACATGAAAGAATTATGTAGACTCACCTTCTCGAATCATTTTCTCGACGAGTGCAGGCTCTTTTATCTTTTCTTCAAAGTCGCAGTAGCTTATCTTTCCATGCCATGCCTCTCCTTCCTTTGTTTTTGTCATCTTCAGTTCCAGTGGACATCTTGTCACAATACCTGTGTTTTAAAACACTGAGGGTCAGACAATTTCTCTGACCGTTGCTCATTGTTTTGGACAAATTAATGAACGATTTCAGATTTTAACTGAATTGTAAGAGATTGAAACAAGGGTTTTTTTTCTAGTTGGAGTCTAATGCTATTTTTGAGTAACTCTGCTTTGACAGACATTTTGATTCTCACAAGATCAGGGGAGAATCCATCTATTTCAGTTTTTTTCTGTGCTCTCCAGTTCCTTCCCTCCTTTGACTTGTTCAAAACTTTGTTTTATAGGAAATAGTCCCCAAACCCAGACCAACCCCCCTCCTCTACAACTGAACTTGCGCGCGCGCGCGCGCGCGCACACACACACACACACACACACACACACACACACACACACACACACACACACACACACACACACACACACAAAGAAAAAGAACTCCCCAAAAAATCCATTAGTTGAAAGAAGAAACAGAATTGGCTCCAACCCAGGATGTGACAGTCTGTCAGTTTTTCCTCTGTGTGCCACATTTTATAACGCAGACACGATCGATCTTTTGATCCAATGTTTGTTTCTATGGATGACCAGCAACACTTCAGCTGAAAATGTGTCAAATTTGTAATTTTAGTTTAAAATTCCCATTGAGTACATTCAAAAAATTCAAAAAATAAAACAAAGTCATGGAATGGTCACGTCAAAGGTCAAACCGTGTTTTACTTATTTTACTGAAATAAAATGAGTAAGCTGTCATTAAATTAATAAATCATTAAATATAGATTTTAAGGAACAGGCTAGTCGCCAAAGAATGTGTTTTGCTGCCTCATCCGTGCCCTGCACCACCCACCCATCTCTGCCAGCCTTGATTCCTCATACAGTTCCGTTGTATGCTTCACTTTGACACTTCTAATGTAGGGAAAGTTTCTGAGCTGGAAATAAGACAACTCACCGCTGCCTCTCGGCAGTGCCACCCCGGACAGCGCCTCCAACACAGAGCTCTTCCCCGAGCTTTGGTCTCCAATCACAGCGATAGCAGGCAGCGCCAGGTCCTTCTCTACACCGAGAGAGCGGAGAGAGTCAATGAGGTCGATGAGGGGACGGACCTTCTCATCATACTGCAGGTTCAGAGTGCTCATGATGGTCTCGGCTTGTCTTTCGACAAAAATAACAATTAAAAATGGACAAAGTGATAACGTGTTCCGTGAAAAGCAGACCGTGGGTTGGAAGACAAAGAAAAAGTGATGTGTTTTGTTTCACTTTCTGCACCTCGTGGTGTCTTTTTCATTCAAAAATACAGGAAGCAGCAACAGATGGAATGTCCCTTATTAAGCTGTCACACTTCTTCCTTTAATTCCAGGACTTTCACAAAGTGCATTAACCGTTCAGAAACGACAGCCATTTTCATGCACTGTCCCCAATTTCAGAGGCTCAAAAGTACCTTTGACACCCTGATATGATTTTAAATGAAATCACTGCGTTTAAAACGTTGATGAAAATCCTTGGCAGTCAGTGACTGACTGAAGTCTAAATGCTCTGCTGGATTTTCGGGCTTGTGTGTGTGTCTCTGCTTTCAGTTTTGTTTTTAGTAACTGAAGAGCGAGCTCTGTTGGCCTCAGATCATGTGATTGGTTTGAACATTTAAGAATATCCCATTTCTTTGCCTTGGGATATTTTGGGTTGTTTCTGCAGTACACTTTGGGTCCTTATGGAGTTGTACTGTTAAATGCTTTCCAATCAACTGACATCAGCCAAATCTCTGAATTTCAGCAGAGATTATAGTACTGAGATGCACACATTTTCTTTCCAGTGATATTGGCTTAATGGTAGTTTTGAGCCAGAGTTTTGTTGAGCAACTGATGTCTTTTACAGCCTGTTTTAATTAAGAGGAGACATCTATGTTTTCTTTTCTTTTCCATGATGTTTTCATTAGGCTACTTTAATCTCTTTCCACCCAGATTTCATTGTTTTGTCAAGTTTTGCACAACTGTGTGTGAGGCTTTTTTGTTATATGGTAATATCTCCATCGTATGCACCTCACTGACGACCATCCTTTCTGTATCGCAGAGTGCCATGGCTCGCTATCATAAGTTGAGAGAGGTGCTGTCAGACATGGAGATGAAAGGCACCATCCACCAGCAAGTATGCCTCACCACTGGTAATGGCAGGAGCTACCGCCGCCTGTACTGTGGATTCCATCTCCCGCATTGGTGAGTGTGATGACCATCAGCAGTCCGCTGCGGACCCAGGCATAGATAGCATTCAGCAAACCCCTCCTACGATGGGTGCTTCTGACCTTGGTGGGTTGGCTGGTGATGGGGCCTCCCCAGACTCCCTTGCTGCTTTCCTGTCCCACAGTTTTCGTTCTCTTGAACCTGAAAAGTGGACATGGATCAGGGACTTACCACACGTTTTGGTAGAATCATTAAACCAGTTTGTCGCTTGATTGAATCAATGGCTCCACCTGAAACACTTCTTGGGCTTGAAACTGTTCGAGCAGCGGTTATTGATGTGTGAATTTGTTTATTACTGTATGTTGCCAATCGGTATTGTTTTTGGAAAAGGAAAATCACATCACAGAGTTGTCAGCACCTCTGTGAGGTCTGATTGCTTTATGGTGATGCCCATAGATATTATGGTCTGTTTTGTGTGGTGTAAACTGCACCTCATTTTGTCTATAGTGTGTCCTGGGATCTTTCTAGATGCTGAGCAGGTCTCAGATCATTTATAATCTTTGGAGGTAGTTATGTTGCTGATCTAATTCATTTTACATGTGATGTGAATTTGTTTGACATCACATGTATTATTATTATTATCACATGTGTTATTTGTTAATGTGGGTGTATTTATACATATATTTTTTGTACTTGTGTGTGTGCTCTTCAGGATTTTATGTAATTCTTGAGGGGTGAATGTAATCAGGTCATAAATGACATATTGTTATAATTACACAAAATGTGTTCGAAACCCCAAGCTGTCCCTGGTATACCTGACTTTTAGGACCTCTAAGCCTGTAGTTATGTTGATTATAAGTTAGAGCCCTTCCTCATCCCTTTCTTCTTCTTTGGTTCAACCCTATAAATTTGAGGTACCCCTTTGGCCTCTCCCCTTTTCTACACTTCTCACGTGGGAGAGGAGCTGGTGTGGGCAAGTTATTTACTTGGAAGTCTTTCTTTTTACCTTTCATTGTCAGACATAATGCAGGAACACACCGGTTACATATACTCTTCCTGTTATTCTGGTACATCTTGGTGTTTTTGGTTAATGTCACAGCTGTCTGATTTTATGAGGCTATACTGGATAAAAGAGGCTGGTGTGGTGTAGAGATTTACTTTAATTTGCCAGTTTTATTTGACTTTACAACATTTACGGAGAGAAATTTTCAATAAATAGTGTTAGAAACGCAGCAGCTTATGTAGTTTAAATACTAACCTTTATGGGCTATTGTAAAAGCGTGAGGGATCACTATGTATTCAAATTTGAAATTTGCGTTTGTAAAATAGTTTAGAGTGTGGTCAGAGTCCTCAAAAGTTGCGCATAAATCACTGCACACAAGCGTTTGTAATACATTTCGGCTAAGTTTCACTATGTAAGGGTTCAACCAGCCACAAAGGGAATGGGTCAAGGTTAGAGGAAAATCAGATGTCAAGAGGGAATGTGACACTCTATCTTGAAAGATGACGGCTAATTCAAACTTTTTTTTAGTTCATGTTTATCGATTCTAGGAACATGACCACATTATTGAAGTTTACAGAGTTCCTTTGACTGCATGGCCTGATTTTTGTCCAGAAGCAATGTGACATCTGTATGTACACAGCTGTGGTTCAGTGCAGTTATGTGGAGCCTCAGCAAAAATGAATACTGTCAGAAACATCAGTTTTATTGTGTCACTGCATTTTATTAATTTATGTATTTAATACAACTGAAGATGAATAGGAAACCTATAACAGATGATAAAACACATGAAGATACAGAGCACATAATAATGCAAAAATATTCCTGTCCAAAACACAGAATCTGATTCAGTTGAGCAGAAATCTGAAAACTCTGGATGTGTGTTGTTTTTCTGTTTTTCTTCTTCTAGCACTTAAGACTTCTTTGTGCAACTGTATCTGTTTTTTATGATACCTGTATAGAAATATTCCTATTTCTTCAGTGTTTCTTATAAATGACTATAGGTGCAAAACCCAACCCTTTCAATTCTAGTAATACTTGGAGAGATTGCAGTGAGGTCCAACCTTGTGCTTTGTGCTGCCAGGTTAGGAATCTGGTTGAAAGTTTTGAAAGTCAGACAGCAGAATGTGAGCTCTTGAGAGACGCTCAAGGCGCATCTTAAGATCTTCTCTTTTATTTTTTGTGCCACTATCCTCTTGAAGCAGGTACTCTTTTCTTTCCTTGTCCGTAAATGCGTCCAGCATCTTACTCTGCAGCTCGCTGGCAAACTCCTGCAGCATCTGATACCGGATCACCAGGGGGATCTGGTCAGCAAGACGCTGACCAGCAATCTGTAAGCAGAGAAGACAAAAATAAGATGTACTAAAGAGCTCACTGGTTTAGGACTGAATTTGAGACATTTTCTAGTTTGCTTATTAAAAAATTCCTTAAGGTTTTATTGCAAATTACATGTAATTATCAAAAAATATTTCAGATCACTCTATTTAATCACACCATAAAATAATAGATCTTATTTTATGGATCTAAAAGTGTGATTAAATATAAAAGATGTAAGTTTTAGGTATTATTTTTTTCTCAGAGGTTTCAGTGTTTGCTTTTCTTAATATGTTAAAGAATACTAAAGTCAACTATTTCAATGGGATACATGTGGATACAATGAATCACATGCTTTAAACAAAAGCATTAAAAAAGCAATTGAGTGACATTTACATTGTAATATGCTTCAAAATGTCTCATCATCTCCTTTGAGGTCATCCCACCAAAGTACAGACGGCCTTTTTTGGCAATTCCATCTTGTATCTCTGTGATGTATTTGCTGTCCTGAGTGTAAATAAGCATCTCCATCTTAAACTGCATCCCCAGAATGGACTTTGCTTCCTCTTCCCTTTCATTCCTGATGGTTTCAACGTTCATCTAAATCACACAAAAAATGTCAATAAATATTCATGAGCGTTTAGTAATATGTGCACAGCAATACATTATAAAGAAGACGATACCTTCGCTGTATTGATGAGGTTCGGAAAGCCCACAAAGCTGTTTTGTGCCAGTTCAAACAGCTCTTTCCTCACAACCTCTAAAAGCAATAAAACGATAATAAGTTAGTCAAATGTACCAAATGAAAGATTACCTGCAAAGTAAGATTCAAGTATTATGGAAAAAAAAACAAAAACAAAAACATGCCTGACACTTCCTTGAGTTTCTGGATAGCAGGCTCCTCCAGCTGTTTGATCTGCTTCTGGATTATGGACTCAAAAGTACTGTAGCTCACAAACAATGGCAGTTCTCTTCCACGGTACGTGCGCTCAAACTGAGACTCTTCTTTCAGAATGTGCTCTTTGACTGCAGTGCAATGAAAGTTAAGTGAAGATGTAAAATATGTTTTTTTAATGACAGTAAATTTTTTTACTTTAAATGTTAGAGTTACTTTATGTAGTAGCTTGTAAGCAACAGAGGGAATCTTAAAAACTGATGAATGAAAAAGTGGTTAATTCACTTACATGATGATCCAGAGTCTTTTATGATTTTCTCCCATGCTTCAAACTTATTTCTGAGTGTGAAAAAGATGCTGGAGTTGTATCCACATTTTAATTCTTCACCTTTGGTCAGACTGATAGCATCCTGTGCGAATGCTAACACAAGCTAAGATAGAACAGGTTCAATTAAATGAACAGGACGTGTGTTTTCCAGAAGCTCGTATTCATTTTGCTTACACTTCTACTCACATCACTGAGAAACTTTTGTCTCTGAGTTGCATCAGATGGGGGTCCAGTCCTTAATTTTTTTAGGTTTTCCTGAGTCTGTTCCAGTTTCTTCTGTGTCTGCTCATCAAGCCGTGGCAGAGATTTCTACAAATCACAGGGACAAATCACATCAAAGCTGGAGTGGGTTAAAGCTCTCCCCAGTGACCTACAAAGGTAAAACAATAATAGGTATTCACCTGAATATGATGCACCAGTTCAAGAGTGAGTTTTTCTGCCAGGTTAGGAACAGTGGCCTGACGCTCCTCAAAGAGAGTCCTACAGCACAAGCAAAAGGTTAGAGTATAAGCAACACAGCCTAACACACCACAAACACTTGTTTGCATAATTTCCAAAAAGAGCAAACTTACTGGAAATGGGCATGCTCTTTGAAGAAGGCTTCCTCATTTTTTAGTGCTTCAGAAAGTGAAACCTTTGCTGTGATCTCCTTCTGACCCCTGCATTTGACCACTGTGTAGCCTTTCTTCAGCGGGATGACTTCATTATGGACAATTTTAACCACGTTCCCTTCTGTGCCTTTGTCCACCAGGTCAGGTTTAGTCAAGACACCTGACAGAGAGAGATAGTGTTGGATTTCCCACCTTATGGGAAGACAATAATTTGTATTGATCACTGCAAGCTCCAGTCAGAGCTTGGTGCCAGTCATCAAATGTTGCCAACATTGTTTGCTCAGCAGGAAAGGGATCTTTAACATGATCACAGATGTTTGCAAAAGAAATCCAGTGGATGTCAGAAATGTTTTGGAGACATATAAATGCAGCGTTTCACATTACTGGACATGTTTGTCTGGCAGTGATTGCTTGTACTCAGTCAGTTAAAATCCATCAGGAATGCAGTGTTTATTTAACAGTGCATTCCTTCTTTCATTTTACTGTCAGTTGACATGTTACCTTTAAATTGTTTATATATAGCTGTCACTCCATTCATTTATGCTTTTATCTTTAATAGTAATTCAGATGTACATGTTAAAACACTGCCTCAGATATCATTTTGCAGGGATTAAAGTAAGTGGATCCAACAGGTTTTTAACAAATTGGTCAAAAGTTTTAGAACACCCCCATTTTCCCAGTTATTTTTTGCAATTCAAGTAGTTCAGGTCCTATGAATGGTTAGAAAGGCCAGAGGTAAAAAAAAAAATTAAAAAAGAGTAAGGTTAGCCAAAAAGGAAAAAAAGTACATTTCAGAATTATACAAAAAGGTCTTTTTCAGGGAACACAAAATGGGTTAACAAATTTCAAGCCTTGAAAGCTACTAATTCCTACAGGTGTTCCACCTTTTCTGGATTACTTACAACCCCCTCTGTCTGCATAAAAGCAGTGTTGGAGCATGTCAAGATGCCTTTTTTCACCATCAAAAGGCACTCTGAAACTGGGGCAAACTCTTATAGGAAGAGGTCTGGCAGACCCAAAGCCAACTGAATTTGAGGACAGGTTTCTGAGAGCTAATAGCTTGCGTAACTTTGCTAAGACATCAGAATAAGACAAAGAGGCTTGCCTGGGCCATGAAACACCACCATTGGACTACTGTAGACAGGAAGATGGTATTATAGACTGATGAATCAAAATTTGAAATCTGTTGCTCATCACGCAGGATCCTTGTACACCGTCGAGTAGATGAAAGGATGGTTCCACAGTGTGTGGCATCAACTGCCAAACATGGAGGAGGAAGTGTGACGGTCTGGGGCTGTTTTGATGCCTGAGAGGCACCCTGAACTAAAACAGCTACCTTAGCATTCTTCAGTACCATGCAATACCCTTTTGTATGTGTCCAGTTGGTCAGGGGTTCATCCTACAGCAAGATCATGACCCAAAACATAAGTCCAAACTATGCCATAACTACCTCAGGAAAAAAACCCAAACATGGTAAGCTTCAAAACATGGAGTGGCCAGCACAGTCTCCAGACTTAAACCCCATCGAGCTGGTTTGGGATGAACTGGACAGAAGAGTCAAGGAAACGCAACCTACAAGTGCCACACATTTATGGGAGCTTCTGCAACAGATATGGGAAGAGCTTTCTAAAGATTATTTGATTTCTATTGTAGAAAGAAAGTCATGGATGTTATATCTGCCAAAGGTGGCTACTTTGATGAGTCAACGGTTTAGAATAAATGATTGTCTATAAATTTATGCCATGATTTCTTCTCCAATTGCATATTTGGACTAAGTTTTCATTTCAGGGTGCAATGAGACATTAAACTGCATAATTTTTAATAAATATTTTTCATAATTATCAATTGGAAAAAGTGGGGTGTCCTAAAACTTTTGACCGGTAATGTAGATTCAAGATTTGGACCACAAAATCTTCATGCAAATCAGAGATGGTCAAACAGAAGCCCTGTATTGACTAAAGATGGAATGACCAATAGGAAAAACATGTATTTCCTTCTGAAAGTATCTCTCAATAAGTTGCTGTCCTGTTTTTAACTTGTTCCTCTTGAATATTAGTGTACCTGAGTCAAATTTGTAGGCTCAGTTTTTATACCTGCTTTTTCTTTTCTGCCCAAATTTTCTATTGAATTACCAACAGGGCTTTGCCATGACCACTACAACTTGTGCGAAAGCGATTTGGCCACAACTTTGGAAATGTGCATGGGGTGATTGCCTGTGTGGAAGAGCAATCTGTGGCCCTTCTCCAACTTCCAGGCTGATGTGTTGCGTTTGTGGTTCACTGCATCCATATGATGTTAATCATTTGGCAGCAGAAACAGAATCCACAGTAAAGAAACTAAATGACTTAAGAGAGACACTTGCTTACCCAAAGTCCTCTCTCCATCAGGATCCACCAGCTTAGCCATATTCAAAGCCTCTGTAGTTGCAATGTCCACGTTGCATGGAACAACCACCAGGTTGATAGTTTCTTGTTTACTGATGACAGTCTGGATCATAGTTTTAATCTGAAAGTATCCATTCAAAATAAAGTATAAAGATTAAAAATATTATTTCATAAATTGCATAAATGCAGTTATGAACAATACAACCAACTAACTGATGTAAGCAGGAATGTCCAGATAAAGTAGCAAACTCATAACAATAAATACATATAATACCAAAAACCAGCAGTCACACTGGTGTGTCAGTGTTGTCCCTTTTTCACACCATTAGTAACATGTCAATGCCTATCAAACTCTGGGTTTGTGTTTCATTGGATGAAATTTCTACCAAAGAAATGGCCTTAAAATTGTGAGTGAGACTAAGGTATCATACCTTATCACCAATGTCTGCCGACTGCCCATCTACAGCCACCCGGGCAATGCCAGGCAGGTCGATGAGAGTAAGGTCTGGAACATCCGGGGAGGCAATCTCCAGACTGATGAGCTCACTGCTGATCCCCACCTCATTCCCGATCAATTTAAGTTGAGCTAAAGAGAGAATATGATGTCATGTATGCCCAAGCAACACATTTAACTTGCCTACTTTGCGCTTCCATGTTTTACGTGGTTTTTAGTAGTGACATGAAAGAATTATGTAGACTCACCTTCTCGAATCATTTTCTCGACGAGTGCAGGCTCTTTTATCTTTTCTTCAAAGTCGCGGTAGCTTATCTTTCCATACCACGCCTCTCCTTTCTTCTTTCTCATCATCTTCAGTTCCAGTGGACATCTTGTCACAATACCTGTGTTTTAAAACACTGAGTGTCAGACAATTTCTCTCTCTCCTTTTTGGACAAATTAATGAACGATTTCCGATGTTTTCTATTATGACATTTAGCCTCCCGTAATTTTGGTGATTCAAATACGTAAGTCTAATGCTATGTTTGAGTAACTCTGCTGATAGACAGTTTGATTTGTACAAGATCAGGGGAGAATCCATCTTGCCGAAATGCTTTCAGCCAGAGTGATTTGGACTAATCAGCTTCCTGTGAGCATTCTGTTTTCCAGCCATGCTTCACCCTTTAAAATAAACCGTTTTTAACAACAGAGGGCAGGTCATGGACAGAAGGGAGGAGCTGCTTTAACAGCAAGCAGCTCCTAACCTAACCAGGTAGTTTAGATTCCTAAAACTAAAATCATATATGTAACTGAAAAGAAAGCTTAAAGTTTCTGGCAGAAAGCTCCTAGGCTAAACCTTTTCCATTAGTCTGAAGCAGAGGAGTTTCGTGAAACTGAGCAAGGTTAGCTTGAAACAGAGCTGCACTTTGTTCAGCATTAACGAGTTTTTCTGGGCTCTCCATTTCCTTCCCTCCTTTGACTTGTTTGAAACTTCAATTTATAAGAAATAGGCCCCAAACCCAGACCAACCTCCTTCCTCTACAACTCATACACACACGCACACACACACGCACCAGCAACACTTCAGCTGAAAATCTGTCACATTTGTAATTTTAGTTTAAATGTACCATTATGTACATTAAAAAAAATCAAAATAACAAAACAAAGTCATGAAATTGTCAACTCAAAGTTCAAACCCTGTTCTAGTTATTTTAATGAAATAAAGTAAAATAGCGTGTCATTAAATTAATCAAGTCATTAAATATAGATTTTAAGGAACAGGCTAGTTGCCAAAGAATGTGTTTTGCTGCCTGATACATGCCCTGCACCACCCCCACCTCTCTGCCAGTCTTGATACAGTTCCGTTATATGCTTCACTTTCACACTTCTAATGTACGGAAAGTTTCTGAGCTCACCGCTGCCTCTCGGCAGTGCCACCCCGGACAGCGCCTCCAACACAGAGCTCTTCCCCGAGCTTTGGTCTCCAATCACGGCGATAGCAGGCAGCACCAGGTCCTTCTCTACACCGAGAGAGCGGAGAGAGTCAATGAGGTCGATGAGGGGACGGACCTTCTCATCATACTGCAGGTTCAGAGTGCTCATGCTGGTCTCAGCTTGTCTTACGACAAAAATAAAAATTAAAAATGGACAAAGTGATAACATGCTTCGTGAAAAGCAGACCGTGGGTTCGAAGAGAAAGAAAAAGTGATGTGTTTTGTTTCACTTTCTGTACCCCGTGGTGTCTGTTTCATTCAAAAATACAGGAAGCAGCAACAGATGGAATGTCCCTTATTAAGCTGTCACACTTCTTCCTTTAATTCCAGGACTTTCACAAAGTGCATTAACCGTTCAGGAATGACAGCCATTTTCATGCACTGTCCCCCAATTTCAGAGGCTCAAAAGTACCTGGACACCCTGATATGATTTTAAATGAAATCATTGTGTTTAAAACGTTGATGAAAATCCTTGGCAGTCAGTGACTGACTGAAGTCTAAATGCTCTGCTGGATTTTTGGGCTTGTGTGTGTGTCTCTGCTTTCAGTTTTGTTTTTAGTAACTGAAGAGCGAGCTCTGTTGGCCTCAGATCATGTGATTGGTTTGAACATTTAAGAATATCCCATTTCTTTGCCTTGGGATATTTTGGGTTGTTTTTGCAGTACACTTTGGGTCCTTATGTAGTAACACTGTTTAAATGCTTTCCAATCAACCAACATCAGCCAAATCTCTGAGTTTGAGCAGAGATTACAGTACTCGCTGCACATTTCTGAATTCATCCCGCTGCTCCTATCAGCAGTCACATCATGTGAGGGGAACCAGTGCCCTGATTCCACTGCAGGCAGTATGGTATAACATTGCTTCCATCATGTTTGACAGATAATGTGGAATATGCTTTAGATTATGAGCTGTTTGTATCCTTCTCCATACTTGAAATTTGCACTGTCCACTTTCTGCTGTGGCACAACAAATTTCCCACGTGTGGGACTAATAAAGGTTAATCTAATCTTAAGCGTTAGCAGTTCGTCTTGTAATTGAAAGGTTGCCGGTTCGAACCCCGGCTCCGACAGTCTCGGTCGTTGTGTCCTTGAGCAAGACACCGGTTGCGTACTGGTCGTGGTCAGAGGACCCGGCATCACCAGCGTGTGAATGTGTGTTAATGGGTGGATGACTGAATGTAGTGTAAAGCGCTTTGGGGTCCATAGTATGGAGGACCATATGAGCCACGCGCATCGAAATAAAGAATTCTGTGCTTAAATAATGAATTGTAGAATAAATTCTGCATTTGTAAATTCATTTTTGAATTCCAATTTAATAAACTGCATTTCAAAAACCTTTTTTCCATTTGCACTTTAATATGTACTAAACGCTGGCTACGTAAACGCTGGCCCTCCTCTCAGAGCCTACGCTCTATCTGCTATTCCCGAACAGAGATACGCAAGTTTCTCCGTGACCGCAGCTGCCAGTCAAAGCTGCTACGATGACGTTTCATCCCAATTTAACATCACCGCGAAATAAGAGCTGCTTCATCCAAAGTGGGATTGTCTCCCAACAAGACCAAGTTTCCTCCAGAAAGTTTCCCAATTATCTACAAAGCCCACATCGTTTCTTGGACACCAGTCGCACAGCCAGCAATTTAAGGAGAACATGCGGCTAAACATGACACTCCTGGTCTGATTGGAGAGGGGACTACAGAGTCTGACATTGTTTTGGCAAAGTTACACACTGATTCAATATTGATTTTAGTGACATCTGATTGATGTAACCGGGTGTCATTATTGCTGATGTGAATTATACTTTTACTGAATTCAGGTTTACCCTCAGCCAGCATGTTCTATTTCCCTCAGTGTTGCCTGCTCTGGCCCCTGGAAGACAATTGACTATGGTTGCTGCTGTCTTCATGTGTCTCAGAACAGAATCAGCAATTACTAGAGTTTGATCCCTGGCGGGTGTGTCGCCGAGTGGAGGAAACAGTTAGACACATGAACACGGTGGTGGTGTACCAGGGCTTCTGTTTAAGACTATGCTCCCTCCTCACCGTCACCCAGCCATCATGTTTTCCCGTCTGCGCAGGATAACCTGCTGGGAGACAGTTAGCAGGGCCTACGCCACCTTCCGCTGCTCCGGCTACAGGGGCCTGACCAGCTTTTCAAGGGTGGGATTTCAAGTGTCCAATTCAGCAATCCAGGCCTCCAGAGCTGCATAAAGGCTACATTTATTACAAGTATCATTACTGCTCATTTAAAAAAAACAGAAAGCATAACGCCTTCTCCAGAGTCGGAGCAGTCTTCCACAATAATTGGGTTTGACATATCAGGTTAAATAAAGACTGCTGAGGAGCAAGCATGGCTTGGGCCCATCTCAGAGCTCACCCTTGCAGCAGGATAACCATGAAAGAAATTTTGCACAGTCTAAGGAATAAATTCTCCTTTGTTGATGAAACACTAGGAAACACTGTGAGGAAACCTCCGTTCTTTTCACTGGTAAAAACTTCAGGTGTAGGAAGGGGCCTCTCCAGAGGTACAACCTCCCTGAGCTGTGCTGCTGACCATGCCCATCGTTTTATGACCTCAGTATACTCATCTTATAACAGATGTCAATCCAGCAGATTATCTTTGGCATGTGGTGGATCAGTAGATTTGCAACATGGATGCACAGCCGACAAATCTGAAGCAACTGTGTGATGCTGTCATGTCAATATGAAACTAAATCTGTGAGGAATGTTTCCAGGTCTTTGTTGAATCTGCGCCACAAAGAATTAAGGCAGTTCTGAAGGTGAAAGAAGGTCCAAAACAGTACTGGCAAGGTGTAACTAATGAAGTGGCCAGTGACTGTATTTAGTGTCTAGATGTTTTTTCAGTATTTTATTCACTTAATAGCAGGACAGAATACCACATGACTGTGGCCTTGTGTTATACCCTCTCTGCTGCAGTGATGCTGCAGACAAACACAAACATCGTGATCAGATATTTAAGAAGAGCCTCTTGAAGATGAAGGTCTGTGTCTCTTGACCTAAACACATAATCCAGTTAAATCTAATTTATGTTCATCAATGCCCCTCACACTGTAGCTTGAAGTAATAAATTGGTTACTGATTAATTACAGAAGTATATTTGTGAGCTTAAAGATGTAAGCCTTGGACCATCGAGATGAAATGTGGTTGGGAAGCATTAATAAAACTTCATCAGTAGCTCGAGCAAGACCTCAAAACCTTCGCTCACCACGGGTGGTTAGCAGACTGTGGTTGTACTATGCAGCCTAACAACATGCAGTAAATTGCAGGTTAAAGCAGTCTGCTTACACGTTGTTAAACGAGGGAAGGGAACTAATGTGTCTGTCACATTACCCTTTTGTCCCATTTCATCCCAGGACTCAATTAAATTGCTGCTCACTTTCTACAGTACTTAAAACTGATCAGTAGGACCTGAAACTGCAAACATTCAAACATTCAGGCCAAGTAAGAATCAGCGGGTGAACGTATTAATCTTCTAAAAGTTTTTGACCAGGAGGTTAAACTCATACAAATTAGCTTCACCCAGGCTCATGAAAACATTTTCCTGCTTACAGATAGCAGATCATTTGTGTCAGTAAGGTTTATATTTGAGCTTCTTGTTCACACAGAACAATTTTTCTTCATTTTTTTTAACAATTACCAAAGTCTGTGAATCCCCAAATTGTGCAGTTGTTCTTTTTGCTCCCCCTGAGGTCACTTTCACCATGTGACAAAAACAACACCCTACTGTACACACTCGGGCCACCAGCAGCTTTCTAAATCCTCAATAAAAAGCTGACAGGTTGCAATGATGTTCCAAATAACTTATTAAGAAAACAACTAAAGAGACAGAAACTATTATGAAAACTGGTTTATTTTATATCTCCTAGTTTGAAATGAAGCAATAAAAACATGTATAAAACATCACAAACTGTAATATTATACAAATGCTTACGTCCTGTCCTGCTGATGCAATGGAGACATCTTCCAGTGACAGTCTTCATCCGTGTGTGTGTGAGGAGGCTCCTAAACCCACCGATACAGAAGTGCATGTTCACAACTACCTCTGTGCAGGTGGGGTCAGGACCCTCCTCACCCTGGGTGAAGAGGGGTGGTGCTGTGGCCAGTCAAGTATGAAGTGCTGAGAGTGGATCTTTGGACCTCTGTGCAGCTCTGTGCTGTTTTGTAATTTTAACACAAAACAGCATTTCCATTGTTGGCAGCTGCAGCATGTTGTTAAAATGCTATTTTAAACTCAACATATACACACAATAACTATAAATAAACTTAGACCTACAGTACTGTAGGATGATGATTTATACCAGCTTTTAGAAGGATTTAGCCTTCAAGACAGTTTGTAGCCAATGTGAGGTGATAACTTACATAGCTGGAACACAGCACCACTCTCCAGTTTGTCATTTGGTCATCCATCCTTCTCATCGGGTTGGGGTAAGGCTGTCTTCCGGGTGGAGCATCTCTCTGTGTTAGCGCCGTCTGGAATGCTGGGAGAGGACGAGTGTAAAGCACCTGAAGACAAAAAGACAAAGACAAAAGGATGAATTCACAGATCACTGATTTGTTCAATTTACTTTTCTTCTGTTATGTGTTTTTACCTTACCTCTGATCCCTTAGCCACAGGCTATACCTTATGTAAAAACAAGAGACTACAGTCAGTTCACGACATCATTTTTGAACCTTTTCTACTCATTTGTGTTGACATTAAGTACGGACTTACCTTTGTCCTGCATGGTGAGCTAGAGCTTGAGAAAAAATATGTAAGTCATTTAAACAGTTACCTGTGATATTAACAAAAATAGAAGTAACAACACCTAAAACACTACCTTACAGTCACACAGGCAATGTCACATATTAAGAAAAAAACAATACATTTCACATGTGTTAGTTAATATTCTTTAAAAGTCAGATATTCTTAGTTAGCTGTGTTACAAACATCACAAGACACAAAGGCTTAACTTAAACATTACAAAGTTAATTAAAAAGTAAAGGATATTTACAAGAAGCTGTTGTCGTGGTTCGAATTTTTGAGGAAGAGACATACGACTGGAAGTCCATAGTGGGTCAACACAAATTATTTTATTAAAACACACAGTACAGTGTGTGTCTTTCAGAAAGACTAAGTTGCATTCTTTTACTAAGCTTTTAGTAGGGGTTCTTTTAAAGTTTTACTGTTGATTTTTGTTTTATATTTTGAACAGTGCACTGAGTTTTGTTTGAGAGTCTTTTCTTTAAGCAGATCTGCACATCGGAAATTACAAGCATTACACGTCGGCGAGAAAATTGTTGCAAGTGAGTTTCTCCACATTAAAATGGGCTCTGGAGAAAGCCACTTATTGGGACAATTAGAAAATAAGGGTCCCTGCCTAAAAAGGATTCAGCGAGGTAATCCGATCTAAAGTTCTTGTTTTTCTTTTTGAAATTAGCTCATTTTGCTGAGGGCGGAAATCTAAATGCGGCGATGGTTTCCACTATCAGCAATGAATGAATGAATGAATGAATGACTGGAAATAAAACAAACTGACTGACTGGGAAAAGCTGACAGGACTTGACCACGACTCAAGGTTAACCTCCACCTAGATAGGAAAAAGGGTGGATGAATTTAGGTGTGTTTCTTTTTACAGGAGCAGATAGATGACAGCGACATCTGAGGTTGCATGACAATTCAACTGTTAAATACTACTTTCAGTGTTCGTGAACCTACCAGGGTGGTTGTTCAGGGGTTTGTGTTGTGTTGCTCACAGAGATAACTGTGAGAAAGTGTGTACACACCTGCGCAGCGTTAACATTTGCATTTTCTTCTTTTGAAACAGGGTGATTCTTTTTACAGGAAATGTTTTACAGGACCTCTGGAATGTGGATGGCTGACGCCTAACCCGAGATGGTCAAAATGTGGTTTGCTAATGTTTGTTTTGGCATGTGGAGGATTCAGTAGAAAACAGACAAGTGACATGAGAAAACAAATAAGGGATGCACTGTCCTCAAAGCAAGAAAGTGTCTTACAAACACTGCAAGACGCAAAGGCCAACTTAAACATTTAAAGTTTAAAAACAAGTTCTAACATTACCTAGTCAGAGTCACTGTCATCAAGTGAAAGGTTAAAAGGCCTTTCCCAGAAGCGTCTGACACCAAAAGAACCTGATGATGTTGAAGGGCCACAGAACATGCCATCACTTACCTTGCACCTCTTCGTACTTACCTCTTCAGTGCAGATGTCTTCTCTGCTTCTCTTTGCTGAGGAGGTGAGAACTGAGGTTGAAGGAGAAGCTTCGTGAGAAGAGGGGGAGGATGAGAGAAGGATATACTCACCATACTCACCTTTACTGACACGCTGGGTATCAGTGTCCTGTTCTTCATCAGAAGAGGGGGAGGATGAGAGAAGGATATACTCACCATACTCACCTTTACT
Organism: Perissodus microlepis; assembly: GCF_051167445.1. Taxonomy (NCBI): domain Eukaryota; kingdom Metazoa; phylum Chordata; class Actinopteri; order Cichliformes; family Cichlidae; genus Perissodus; species Perissodus microlepis. Next base: position 11,170,411 of record NC_140465.1, read on the forward strand.
GACACGCTGGGTATCAGTGTCCTGTTCTTCATCAGAAGAGGGGGAGGATGAGAGAAGGATATACTCACCATACTCACCTTCACTGACACGCTGGATATCAGTGTCCTGTTCTTCATCAGAAGAGATGGTGCTCGGGAGACTGTCATCCAGGATCTTGATGACTTCAGGAAGGCCTTCTTCTGCGGGACGTTCAACCACGTAGTCAAGACGACATGTGAGGAAACAAGTTTAAAATAACATTAGGAATGTAATAAACACCAAGTGCTAAAGGAACAGAGCTACATCTGTTAGTTTCAGCAGATGATGAGAGAAAAGCATTTTAGGCTACATTTATGTCAGACTGAATGACACAAGTTTGACTTTATTTGACCTTGAAGGAGAGGTCAGAGGTTAGATGTAATGTGATATTTTAAATCTTTACACAGTACTTTTATACATTGACCACGGACTCCACACTTTTAAGAATCATAGCTTCTAAATTATAAAGATTTTTGTTCATTTTTGACCAATAATAAAGTTAACCTTGAAGTGGGTGTAAGCTAAATTTACATAACCCCACTCTACACCCCTACAAAGTTTGATCAGGATTAATTCAATTTTTTTCAGCTATGATGTTTACAAAAAAATAACAGGCAAGCAAAAGTTACTAAAAACATAACCTCCTTGGCAGAAGTAAAAATTGCAAACACACAAAGCTGTGCAGGTATGTCTCAAAACCATGGTCAAGCAAAAAACAAACAAATAAAAACTCTTAACACAAAATCTGCATTATTAGGAATGTGCACAAGGACTGTATCTGCCATAAGGACAGATACATGAAATCTTTTTACCACATGCTATCCCTGTGTAATACAATATATCTGTCTGCTATATAATAAGATATATTATAAAGTATTACCATAACATAAGATAGGTCTTAATACCATTATTACTACTATACTATGATTACTGTTTTCATATTCTTTTTTATATTCTTTTATTTTTATTATTTTTTATCATCACGTTTTGTAGCAGGGAAAAAGTTATAGTTTATTTCAATAAAGCCTTTGATCCAGAGAAGAACAGGATGTTAGGAGAAGACCGGGATCTGGTGTGTTTACACCTGTGTGCTCTGACGTCATGACATCCTGAAGATGCTGTTACCAAAGAGACTGATTTTGGGGCATTTTACAAATTTTTGTCCATTAAGCTATTTTTAACCATTTCATTAAAAAAGTGTCAAATTTGAAGCCTTCAAATCAAAATAACAACTTTTTTTTCAAATTCATACACCAGTCATTAATAATTTATACACCTCTCCCAGAAAATTTAAAGCATACAAACAATTTACGGGGAAAAATCTTGGAATACACATATTTTGATAACATTAAAACGTGACATTCACACTGGAACTTATTAAATTATTACAGTCATTTAGTGACTCTTAAAATAACTGAAGAAATTTTAAAAGTACCTGCAGCGAAGTCCAGGGGACTGTCAAGGAGTCGGGGTCCACGACGAGCCATTTTCAGGCTTTGCTGTTGAGATGAAAAACAAGTACAAACAATCCAAAGATGAAGTACTTGTTGTGGCCATCCATCCATCCATCTTCATCCGCTTTATCCGAGGCCGGGTCGCGGGGGCAGCAGCCTAAGCAAAGAGGCCCAGACCTCCCTCTCCCCAGCCACCTCCTCCAGCTTATCCGGGGGGACACCAAGGCGTTCCTCCACTTGTTGTGGCTTGCAAGTAAAAATCCGCTTTCAGAAAAATATTTTCCAAAACTTAGCTTTCCACAGGCTGAGGTTGGAGCAAGTCAAAACAAATCCAATAGCAAGTGTAAAGGGACGAATGGAACATTGTGCAGCATTTATATACCCTCTGCAGGCCATGGTTACAACTATATAAATGGAGCTCACCGCGATGTAATTTACAGTTAATTCATGATCATTTGTACTTACTGCCTTTGTCAGCCTTTATGTAGCATGTATACTAACCACATAGGTATACCAGGAAATAAACACAGATATTAGAAAGCAACAAATCACTCAAGCAAACATCTGGTGACTAACATTAGCATATAGCTCATGCTAATATTACGTCTTCACATTTTTCTTTTCAAAGCTAACAATAACTTAGCGTTCTCGCTACTCACCATGCTTTTAAACAGTTATGTGTTAGCAATGACAACATTTAACAAATGTTTTTTAAAATGCTAGCCATGCTAATTAGCCTTAGCAATTGCTTGAGGTCTTGTTTCCAGCTCTAGTGGTCATAAGCGAGCCAGCCTTTGGCACGAAAATCAATCTTGTAAAGCTCACTATTAAACTGACAAAAAGCCTTAGAACCTAGAAACTATGATACTTACAACTTTGCTATGTTTGTGTCATAACATATAGCAAGACCCCATAACGATAACTGACCTTTGACCTCTTCTCAAGATTAATCTTAAGGTTAAAGAAATAATGCTATATAGAGCTATTTTAACACTATGTTTTTTACTGCCATTGTTTGACAACATATAAGCATAAAGGAAATGGGGATTCTAAATATCAGGTTATTATGACTTTATTATAAACTTTACAGTAACAGGTTAGAAGTGTTAAGCAAGGATTAGTTTTGGAAAAATCACATTTGTGATTAAAACTTTTTACTTCATATTTATTACTAAATAATTCAATAAATTACACTCAAGTACTGAATTCTCACAAAAAAATAGTAATTATACTGAAAATTATGTCAAGTATTAAAATGGTTTTCAACTGAGCATATAAACCATTGACTGTAGAAAAGATCTTTTTGACACACGCACCGGAGCGTCAGCTTCAAGCGGACCATCACTACCTCTCACATCTAAAGTGTGCTGTGCGGAGTGGTGTGTGGCGAGCCTGTCCACTGATAAAACACCGTTGTTTCCATTCAGGAAATAAAGTGGCAACGATCGATCAGAGACTCCTTGTCTTCTTAAAAACACAACACAACGCAGAGTCGAGGAGTCTGTTTGGGCCGAACTGTTGCAGCGGGACGAAGCAGAAACCGGTTACACTGCACCATACCACATTTGTCATATAAAGTTCCATTTTTTACAGTACATTGTTGAAATTATAAACTATATATATATTCTAGTTATCCACTTGCCAGTAATTTTTGAGTAAATTTTTGATGTCAGTGATAAATCAGTGGTGATTCACCTGCAAATGTTTTTAACAAACTTTGTTTTTTGTAGAATTCATCAGCAGCTGTGGAGAAATGTATTTGAATATCTTCTGGTTCCACTTTTCCTTACCAGAAAGCTGAGGATGGCTAATTCCTGACAAGGTCACACACCTCAGCGCTTATCATTGGTGTTACATCCTCCGTGCAGCAATTCCAGAGAAAATGAGAGAGCAACGACTACTCATTAAGACCAGCCAGAAATCTGTCGCTTTCTGGCAGCTGTGGAAACTTCCAATAAGAAAGTTTGCATTCTTAGAACAATGCTGGGTCATGTGTGATGTGTCATCATATGAGGATATTACATTTTGACTTAATTCTTCTCAATTAAGTGTTTTGATCGTTGATCCAGTATGGCAGCTTTGTGTTGTGCTGCAAGTTAAAACTCATTGTCCTCATGAGCACAGCATCTAACAGCTCTCCTTAAGAAAGTTGATTGACTGGACACAATGGTTTCCAGTGGGAGATATATTCATCACTCATCCGTGACACTGGAGAAGTCACCTGGATGAGCGATAAAAGAATTTTCCATGGAAAATCCAGAGGAACTAAACTTTGTTGTTGTTTCTCTGGGCTCAATTTCAGCCTCAGGAGCATCTCTCAGAAGAAAACTGTTTTGCAAATAATAAGATAGAAAGATTGTTGAACCAGGTGGTATTCTCTGGAGTTTAAGACCAAACAGTGAATTGCCATTAGACTGGAATTCATAAGATGAACAGAAATACTGCTGAAGCTAAATGATTCATTCATGTGTGTATATATATATATATGATTTTTTTTCTCCAATTCACCAGGTCTGTAAAGTTCAGTATGACTGTGGTACACGATACAAAAGAATAAATACAGAAGAATAAAAACTTTATGTGAATAACTTTACTCTTCTTAAATATAACTCAGAAAACAAGTAAAAGTACAAATGTGTACAAGTTAAGAGGCTTCCTCAGTAAGTTTATACTCTTTTGGAGTGAGTTTAATTGTGTGTTAAAGGAGAAAGAGATTAGGAGGTTAAGTAGAGGATGAGGCCGTCTCCTGCATGAAGTCCAGGTGCTGGTTTTCCAGTGTGTGCGTCTGATGGCCCAAAGCTGCCTCAGAGCTGTAACACCATCAACGGCTGCAGTATGGAACAGATGTGGGTGTGTCCTCATCTCCCAGAGGAGTCCAAATCGTCATCAAACAGCCCTACAGACACAAAAACGTGAAAATATAAACAACCAGACTATCAGCAGAGATTTAACTACTTTAAGACCTCTGTGAAAATCATTTACAGTATATATCAGAGAATTTAAGGCCTTTATAATCACAGAGCATACAGAGAAAAGTACTAAACTGAATCAATTTCAGCTTTGTTTCTCATGATGCATATTGTATTTAGGGGTGGGCGATATAAACGATATACGATAGAAACGATATAAATTTGGCCAATGATAGAGATTTTGACTATACCGCTCTATCGTGATAGCGCATGTTGATGATGTCATCAAGCTGCGCCTGTTTTGGTCGAAAGCATCGCAGCGGGTACAACCATTATCATCTGCAAATTATGCCGGGATGACAGTCATAGCAAAGAGATGAAGCACTTTTGAAATATGGGGAAAGCCAAAAACTGCGCTTCCTCCACTTCCGTAACATTGATTCATTAATGTTGAATTCTCTCGCAGCTGCTCTATTCCCATGTTGTTGCAGTATAATAATAACTAACCTTGTATTGTGGATGAATAATCTCAGTTGTTCTCCTGACTGAAGTTTGCCCCGTGTATTGCATCCTGCTATGCGATTGCATTTGTCCCTAACCACCAGAATCCCTCACGTTAACTTTTATCGAGTGGAAAAAAAGTTGGCGTTCATCCTCCAGCTTCACTGTGCTAATGTTATGCTAACATAGCTGTGTCGCTAGCAATCACGTAGCACAACATTATATACCAGGTAGTCCAACTTCAGTAACCCTGCAAACGCCACTGCTGTTTAGTTTCCTGTCTTCATTTATGTTGGAAGTGACAGCAGAGCTGTAAGTTTTACTTAGTTTCAAAAATCTCTCAGTCAGAACATGGTATGTCTTGTTTAGGTGGAAACTAGCGAGCTAACTTCATGTTAACTTCTAACTCCGTTAAATTTAATAACTTCTGTTTTCATGGATGCATGGATGTTAAACTTAATTGTTATACCTGCTAAAGCAGCAACACTGATGATTTTATTAAAGATTAAAGAATTTAGACCGTTTTTAACTCTCAGTGTTCATTTGACTTTGGGACCTGAAAGGGACGGAGTTTTGGACCCAGATTACTCCGCGAAGCTTCTCACTACGGCAACCGTAATGCTCTGACAATCAATTAAAACATTTTTTAGCAGATTTCTGCTCGCCAAAATCAGTTCGAGGTCAGTAAGCACAACCAGAATTCACACATAAGGCACACTCGATTTTTGAGAAAATTAAAGGATTTTAAGTGTGCCTTATAGTGTGGAAAATACGTTATACAGAAAAAAGAATATATCGCGATATATATCGTTACGCACATGCTTCAAATTATATCGAGATATGGATTTTAGGCCATATCGCCCAGCCCTAATTGTATTAATAATTAAATTTCATTATCTGTGTCTTTGCCACACAGGTGTAGATACTGTAGGTTCAGTGAATGCTTAAATTGCATTGATTGGAATATACTGGACATTCAAAGCTAAGATTCAGCGCACTGTGTTAGAGGCTGGGATTTGATGAATTCATCATATATACAACCTTTGATCATTGTTTATGTCCAGTTGAGAATGAATCTGTGCACTCAAATATTAAATGAACTGAAATCAGTAGTGTGATCTCCAGTCTTGATATAAGGAATGAGAGAACTGACAGCTGTTATTTTAATCAGCCTGTCTCAGTTGTTTTAACTCTAAGTACCATAGAGTAATGTGGTAACATCTGGACTGACGAGTTTACTGTCAGCATTTTAATCTCTAGTTTAAAGGCTGTAGGCTGCAGCCATTGCTCTAACACTGTATAAATGTAACAGGGCTCAGTGCTGGTTCTAATAGTCTGAGCTGCTTCCAGCTTTATTTGTGAAGAGCACAGCAGCTTACAAAACACATAGCTAGCTCGTACAGCTGCGACCTTAAAATAACGGGGCTACAAGGTGATGCTAGCGTTAGCCATGTTAGCACGTTACCTTCAACAGGTGGTCAGACTGCGAAAACAGGCACTCAGTCAGAGGTTGGGCTCTCCGTTGCGCTGCAGGGTCCCTTCATTCTTCACATATCCGTGTCGAGCCGAGTGTAAATCCTGAGGCTGAACGGCCTTTGTACAAGCACACACGCTTCTTAGCAGGGCGAAGCTATGAGCTAGAAAAATCCAGGCAGACAGCCTGTATCTGTCCAACCAATCAGAGAGCTCCTTACATCCCACGGTGTGGCTAATTTGAATAGCCGCAAGGAAGTTGTTAATCGAAAAGGTAATCCATCAACTAATCCAGTAACTAATCCCGGAGCAAACAGGAAAGGGAAATGGATTTTGAAATGCAGTTTATTAAAGTGCAAATGGAAAAAGGATTTTGAAATGCAGTTTATTAAATTGGAATTAAAAAATATATTTTGAAATGCAATTGGAAAAAGGATTTTGAAATGCAGTTTATTAAATTGGAATTCAAAAATGAATTTACAAATGCAGAATTTATTCTACAATTCATTATTTAAGCACAGAAGTCTTTATTTCGATGCGTGGCTCTTGTGGTCCTCCATACCATAGGGATTAAGTACAGCGCTATAAAAATACAGGCAATTTAATCGAATCAATTATTCCCGTTATTCTGGTACATTTAGGTGTTTTTGGTTAATGTCACATCTGTCTGATTTTATGATGCTATACTGGATAAAAGACGCTGTACAGTTACTTTAATTTGCCAGTTTTATTTGGCTTTCATTTTACTTTACAACGTTTGCTGAGAGAAATTTTCAATAAACGCAGTAGCTTATTTAGTTTAAATACTAAACTTTATAGGTTATTGTAAAATCGTAACCAGTAGCGGTTTTTACACGGTTGCCCAGGGCGGCATCATGGGCATCGGCAAAAAAGGTGCTCATACTTATGCTGCCCCGACATCCTGCCAGCGCAATTTAGGGATGGCATAGAAACCAATCGGTTTTCTATCGCCCATTTAGTAAGGGCGCCCTCCGTTTGCGAGGTGCGCCTGCTGCTTGCGGCACAGGGAGGAGAGGGCGGGGCGGCGGGGGATTCACTGGCTGGCTGGAGCAGCATCTAATAACCAGCTCGCAAAATAAAACAAAATAAAAACAAAACAACAAACACGAAAACACCAAACATTATGATACAGACTCATAATTTGCACCGATGTTTTTTCGAAATTCTACGCGAAAAGTGAGCGCGAGAGCCCTCGTTGCGACTGCTTGCAGCTGAAGTCAAAGTAAACTTTATTGTCATCTCCGCTACATACAGTCCAGTATAGATACAGTCCAGTATATAGAGAGACGAGACGACGAGGCTCCAGTTACAGCAGTGCAAGAAAACAAACAATAAATATAAGAAGAGTAAGAAAATAAATATAGACTTTAGGATTCGGGGTAAAGGGATCAATAACAATTTTAAATTTATAATTTATAATTTACAGTTTGATGATTTAAAGTCTCACACACAACCTGTCGACAGGGCAGGGGTGCCGGCTGCTGCCAAATAGAGCACATTTCATTCATAATGCTGTAAATCCAAGCCCATTATGTATTCATGATTTGAATCCTGGTTTGTTTGAAATCCCAGAAATAAACCCTAGACAAAGCATATCTGTGAACTAAGGTGTAGGTCTATTAGGTTATCTTGTGGTGATCCTCGGGTTGGGGGATGGGTGTTCATACTGGAGTGCAAAATTAAAACCAATGGAAGATGGACAAGAAAAGTTCAAAGCCATCAGGTGCTCAGTTTAGAAAAAAGAGAAAACAAGAGGAGGAGAAACAAGAAAAAGATACAGGTAAGCGGACGTGTCATTGGATAATGGCAGGTCATCCTGAAACAATTAGAATCAGAATACTGCATTAATCCCTAAGGAAATTATGTGGGTTACAGTTGCTCCAAGACAAAATTGTAAAAATAGTTACAGTAACAGACTAAACTCCAAACAATACATTATGTTACAGATTTTACACATTTAAGAAATAGCACTAATATATACAGATCACTCAATTATAAATATCAAGGATTAACAGAGGCGATTATAAATAAATATCAAGAAAACTGACAAGAATAGAGTAGAAAAGAGCGTGCGTAAAACGGGTGTAACTATTGCAATGTTTACAGTGCATTAGATGGAGGAGTTGTCCAGGGAGATGGCCACAAGCCACAGATTTCCTGTGTTGTTCAGTGGTGCTTTTTGGTAATCTCAGTCTCTCACTGAACGTGCTCCTGTGGCTAGCCAGTACGTCATGGAGTGGGTGGGGGGTATTATCCATGACTGTCCTTATCTTGGACAACATCTGACACCACCCTAACCACCCTCCAGAGGGAGTGGCACCAAACAGGCTAGGACCGCCCCTGATTGTACGGGGATTCAAGTTTGAAATTCGCGTTTGTAAAATAGTTTAAGGTGTGGTCAGAGTCCTCAAAAGTTGCGCATAAATCACACAAGCGTTTGTAACACAAGCAGCTAAATTTCACTCTGAACTACAACAGGAAAAAGGCGAAACGTCTTTATCAAAGGCGCAGTTAAATGCTGCGACAATATTTTACAGTACAGCAACTTTATTGTATATATTCATTTATTATTCGTTTATTTATTTTTTCTGCATGAAGATGATATTTTCTTTAAATATTTTTTAAAAAGTGATCGACTAACGCAGTTCATTTTAACGAAAGAAATAATCAGACTTAATTAACGTGATGAGTTTTCGTTACGATTTTCAGTTATTGATTCTTCTTGTTTATAAAGTGATGAATTAATGATTAAAAATACATATATATATATAAAATATTACAATAATTTTTTTTAAACCCCGTTTGAATCGAAACTGTGAAACTAAATGAGAAATAATTTTTTTTTATGGGAAACTTATTCTGAATAAATAAAGCCGACATGTTTATCACTCTACTTTGCTTGGGTGACACTGGGAGTCAAGGTGATGAGGATGACGTGTTGAGCGGCAGGTATAATAGCAGAAGCCAACAATCGAATGTGACTTTCACGTGTGAGCGCTTCCAGGAGCTTTTTCTACAAGTGCTTTGAAAACTCTACACCAACGACTTCCAAAGTTTTAAAAACTTGAAGAAACGACAATCAAGAACCCAAAAATGAATTCCCGTGGATTACTGAGTGAGCAGTAGCCTACCTGCTCTCCGTTAGTGTCACCCGTGTAACTGATGAAACTGCGGTCAAGCCAGCCGCCTCTTAGCTGCCGCATTACTTTTCTTGCGCTTCTACACTAGCCTTTACGGCAGCGCCTTTTCTCCTTCTTTACCGATCGCAGACCCGAGCACACTTACACGCGCGCACACATTGCATTGGGACAGCCTGGTTGCATCATATTCAAAAATTCATTAAAAATCATAATTGATAGTTGACATCAAACTTTCAACACATTCCTCCTCTGGGCCACCTACTGTCCCTCTGAGCCAAGTTTCATCTATATCTGCTGTAATATTCCACAAAAATTAAAGGAAAGGTTTGTTCACATTTAACAACTTTCAAGGAGTGTAATAGCGTCTTATTAAAAATATAATAAAAAACATCTGTGATAGTTGACATGAATTTCTCAACAGATTCCTCTTCTTTGACACCTACACAATGCTACACATGCTAAAGTGGCAACCGCTAACAGTACTCAAGTAAATTTAAGTAAATGTAAGTTTTTGGGAAAATGTACTTCCGACAGTACTTTATTGCACCATGTTCATTCACTCATGAGCTGCTGTAATATGAATCAAATGGCTGAATTGCCACCTCAGCATGCAGTCAAGTTCTATACTCTTGCTAATGACCTACTACAGGTGTGTTGTAACAGGCACGCATGGTTTCAGAGACTGGAGTTCGAGCCCCCTGTTGTCATGTAATGCTTATGTTTTCATTTAAAAAACAGACACAATGAAAATATTCAAAAAAACGACAATTTATTTACTTTGGAGACACAAAAATTGTCTAGTAGAAAATGTTTGTCAGCTGAATGAATTCATTTTTTATTGTCTTGCCCTTTAATGTACATGCTAGTTTTGTTTTGACAACTACCTATTAAAACTGAGACATTGTGTTCATCTCCTTTAACTCTACAGTTCGCGTTACAGCAGCTTTCTTTATTAAATTTGTCTTCACTAAAGAATTTCTGGTTTGCATTTGCACTGATACTCAGAGACATCTGCTCACACGAGCTCTTTCAGTTTGTGGCGTAAAAGTTGCACATATTACTTATAGAGATTGTTATATGACTCACATCTAATGTTACAATGATAATGATAAGACACAGTTTAATAATATTGTTAGTCTCTAATGAAATGAAGATATATGGTTCTAGGCTCGCCAAGAACCTGGTTTTACACAGAGAAATAACGTGTTGTTAGGAGAGGGATTTGCATTGGTGAAAGTGTTGAAGTCACTGATGATGAGAACTGTGGACTGCAAATGGAATGATTTTATCCTAGCATGCTTCCTTGAGTCCTACAGTTGTAACATCAGTTGCAATTAAAATAAAGGGTTTTAGACATGTCACTTCTGTCTCCTGTGAACAGTCACAGTGGGTGAGTGTAATCGGTTCTGTCCTCTTCATGGATCTTCAGATGTGTGTTTAATTGGCTCTTCCTTTGAAAGGTTTTCCCACAAAACAAGCACGAATGAGGCCTCTCCCCTGTGTGCGTCACCCTGTGAGTCTCCATGTCACCTTTACGATTGAAGCGCCTGCCACACTCTGTGCACTGGTACGGTCGCTCTCCTGTGTGGATTCTCATGTGTAACGTCAGGGCTCCGCTCTGCCTGAAGTTCACGCCGCATTCCTTACAGCGGTAAGGCTTCTCTCCTGTGTGGATCCTCACGTGATCTTTCAAATGACTCGACTCTTTAAAACGCTTAGCACAAATGGGGCATGTGTGCCTTCTCTCCCTTATGAAATGATTTCCATCTTCTTCCATTGCTATACTATCTCCATCCTTGGAGTTCAACTCAGAGATTTGTCTTTTCTGTTGTCTTGTTCCCGATGGTTTGAGCAGCTTAATCCCCACACCCTCTATGTTTTTAGTATGCTCACTCTGACCAACAAGCTGCTCTGGCTCTGCAGAGTGGACAGACTGAGACTCTCCAGACAGTGTACAGCCTTCAACATCTGTCCTGTTTTCTGTAGTAAATGCATTGTTGCTCAGACTGCATTTGGGGCTCAGGGTTAGAGAAGGAGCCTCATTATAATCATCTACTGGCTGATGAGGTAGTGTACAGTCACAGTCCACCTCTTCCTGAGGTCTAGATGATGTAAACGCCTGTACTTTTATGATCTGAGATGTATGACGGTTGTAGCGGTGCTGATACTGGCTCTGGTCTTGTTGAGTCCCATGATTCTTAGAATAAGTGATCTCCAGTGGATCTAAAAAAATATTATATTATTATTATAAAATATTATATTAAAATATTAATAATAAATTGCCATCATTTTTAATTATTTATATCTAATTAGTACCACGGTTATCAGTATATTTGAACATGAGAGACGGCTGCGTTTGACATTTCCTTTCACCTTTCTGTTTAACATTGAAACACAACATGAATGTAAAGGAAATCTGTCGTTTACTGCAGTGATACACTTGAGATTTGGTCACTCAGACAGGTATTAGGTCATGAATGTAAACAAACCTGCTCATTATAGGAAGCATCTCCAGCTCATGCAATGAAAAACACACTATTTTTCTCATTCCAGCACTCGGACTGATATAAGAACAAAATAACTGATGCCAGCTTTTGCTGGATGTGCTTTTACTCAGTCCTCTCCTCACCTTCTGGGTTAAGTTGTTGAACTTCTGACTCCGCGTTTATTCCGCAGGTAGATGTTAAACACTCATCTCCGTGTGGCTCAGCTTTGATAGCTGCTGCCTGCTCAACAGTTAATACAGTGTATAGGTGCAAGGGTGGATCCTCGTGATCTCCTCTTGTCACAACCTCAGGTGACACTGTGGCATCACTCTGCTGCCTACAGGCTCCTTGCTGAGCATCCCTTTGATCATGCTCCTCTTTAATGTGCAGGATGCTCTGGGGCTTTGGGCTCACATGTGGGGTAGAGCCCTCAGGAGAAGCCTCTTCATCACTGCGGGCACTCAAAAGATGATCTGCTGAATGGTACGAGAAAAGTCTAGAGGTGAAACAGCTGCAGCCTTTAACATAAAGTAATGAGTATTACATTTACACACCTGATCTGTGTAGCCTGACTTCAGGCCAGGAGAGCAGTGATCGCAGCTGATTTATCTCCTGCTTGGATCGGCTGATCTCTCCCTGGTAGTCTATTAAGGTTTTCTCCACAGCCCCGAAAATCTCCACCGCCGCCGCGGTGAGCCGCTCGGTGATGAGCGCGTTTAGGTGGTGCAGTGTGCCCATGTCTGGTCTGATCCGGTGGAGGTTTCACTGATCAGCTCCAGACGTTGGCTTCCTCGTTGGTGTCAGCGACAAGCGTTAAGCTGTTGGGATATCTCCCTCTGCTGGTCACACGCGATGTTTTCTGCACCACATGCTTGCAGCGGAAAAGCAAGTCACACCTGACTTGTAGCCACGTTAGCGCAGATAACTGCAAAAGCCCCGTTTTTCACATATAATTAAAATTACTTAGTGGGAAGAAAAAGCAAAGTAAAGTGTGTTTTTAGATGACACAGACTATATTAGACACACAAATAAGAAAACAAATACTGCAAATCTTGAATTAGGAGTATAACTTATGAAGAAAAGCAAGAGTTCAAACAAACTACTGTGGTTTTAAATTTCATTTTAATATATTCCTGGTCTTAGTGGAAACTCCTGCATCATTTGGAGGGGTGTGGGTGACCTTTTAGAGAGAGAGAGATCTTTAAAAATGCACAGGCTTACATTTCAAAATACTGTTGAGACAATTCATTTTATTATTGATGCGCAAATTCCTGAGACATAGACTATGATGTTATAATTCTGTATTCATTTGGATTTTAAGATTTGGACTTTAGGCCACTGAGTGCTACAAAGGAAAACACACTAAATCATGAGGACACATTACTGTTATTACTATTACTGTACATAAAACTATTTAAATACACATTTTTTAAGTAAACATTATGAAGATACCAAAACATTCAGAAATCAATTGTTAGGAATTTCAGAGTGGTATGATGAAATCCATGTATGTGTTTATTGCTCTTTGCTTTTTCTATAGTGTAGTTCAGAAAGTGAACAAGGTACGGTAAAAGATGAACTGTTCTAGTGACACTCCAAAACCTACACGCAGAGACACCACATACATTTGTGTCTCAGTTTGCGTTTCTTATATCAAACAGAAAGACAGCGGTGTGTCCTTGCTTTGTTCTTGGGAAATCAAGGAAAAGGGTCAGAGGTTACAGATCAAATCAAGATATCAGAACAGATGAAGAAGTCGTTTATGGACAAATTTATACATTTTTATTAGGATGAATTCCTGAATTCCTGACGTGTACACAGTCATCAAGGATGCCAGATTATTATACAGTGCATGGATGTTCAGTCTACTTTATTACACTGATGCAAGCCACATGCTTAGAAGTTCAAGGAACACGGTTGCACAAGTCTCATTAATGTAAACAAACAGCAACCACGCATTATCCTTTGATTTTGACTTTACCATACATGAGGTCACACCTCTGTGGTGCAGAAAGGAACTGTGATTTTTAAAGTAAACTAAAGCTCAGTAGCCGTTATATACAGATGAATCTAATATTCACTAGTCTTCTGTTGTCACTATAGCTTTTTTGCTGGGCTTTATTAGTGTGTGTGGATGCTCTGGTCATGCTTTAGAGAGGTGGAACTTGGATCTGGAATTACTCATCAGTCTGACGATGGCATAGGAAGCAGTCCCAGGCATTTGTAGCAGGAACAGCCACTTGCAAACAATAAGGGGAGACAAACTCCCTCTTTACAAATAAAATGCCAATGTGATGCTGCTTGTGCAGAAGAAATGAAAATGAAAGGAACAGAAACTACATGCTGCAATGGTTGCATATACAATTTGGTTTTCTTGCACATTCCCTGTATGTTTTGCAGAATGAAGTTATTGCCTTAGTTTTTGAAGACTTTTTGACATCGTCAGTAGCCAGTGTTAGAATGAAGCTGGAATGCGTTTGTGTCACAGACAAATCACTGAATTTATTCTGAATTGATATGTGAATTCCCATTATCAAAATATATTTCTTATTAGATTAAAAAGAAATTACACTTGTAGTAATACTTAACTGATGAACGTCTAGTAATCAGTCAGGGTGTAAACTTTCAGAGATAAAATGCATGTCTCCCCCACCCCCCTTTATTTCACAGAAAGCGTATTAGAACACATAAAACATCATGCACTTGGAAACTTTGGAGTATACAAACACGGAGTACTTTTTCCTTCCACGACAGAATGCAAACCACTTTGGAAAAGACATCCAATCAAAACATTGTATGTCAATTACTGAGCACAGAGAGAGAGAGAAACTGTTACTAATGTGTTTCAGACTACAAGAAATACAGCATTCAGCAAACAACACCTCTGAAAGAGAAGGAGTAAAAGACTATATCTAATAACTTTACCCAACAACACTTGTATCTACAATGAGTGTACTTGGACACACCGACATTGATTTTATGACCACTGTTTTGCATTCTGCACAGACAAACTTCACTTCCGTCTTCTTCTATCACGCCTGATTGCCCTGCTTAAAGACGCTGAGGTGCTACTTGCAAAATGAAAAGAGACAATTACATTTGACTGGGGTAGGAAGTGGGCCCTCCCATCTGGCTATACTCAGATGGCTGACCCATATTGCCCTGGTTATTGTAGCTCCCTGACTGGTCAAAACTTCCCTGGTTGTATGACTGCTGGCTAAATGTGCCGCCCTGCTTCTCAGACGCCCCGGCTGCAAATCTTGAAGCACCCTTGTGCCAGCCAGTCTCCTTGAAGACAAACCAGATGTTTCCAGCCCATAGAACAAAGTTGAGAAACCCAAAAACCTGAAGAGACAGTGAAAGAAACAAATTTACAATAAACATCAAAACATTCAAATAATCTTGGCATAACTGCCCCCACATATTCATTCAGCTTGAACCACAATTTCTGCTGTTTTCACTGGTTACATCTCCTATACACTACCATAACATCAGTCGTTCACACTGTTCAGCTATTTCAGTTTCCACACATCAGTTTAAACATGTTCAGAAAACTGAGCTTTTTCTAGTTGATCTTTTCATGCATTTCCACATCTTTTGTACCTACCACTGAGGTGTTGAGTCCAGACCAGCGAGGTCCATGCAAAGATCCACATTTGTTGGTCTGGTCTTTGCAGGCAGAGATGAGGAGCTGCACCTCATCTGGATCGGTGGCCACTTTGACATCGGACAGGGCCTTGGCCCAAGCGGAGGAACTGACCAGCCACAAGAAGGAGAACACTACTGTCACTACAAAGTCCTGGAAGAAACGAGAGAGATCATGTCCATAAGAATTCAGCGCAATAAAACTATAGCATTACTTTAAATGCTTACTTTAAATGAGTGAATAGTTAGTTTGTGAGTCAATGGAAGACGTCAACCTGGAAGAATAAAGGGTCAGACTATGTGCACAACGTACTCTTGATAAACTACCTAATAAGGACTGAGAAAGTGTTTCATTGACTATACTCACAATGAGTGGTGCTCGGCTGTTTTCGCGGTACTTGTTTAAAAAGAAGATGTAGATAATGGCAGCTGTGAGGGAATAAAGGAAGGCGAAGACTGCAATGGTGACAAAGAACTCAGCAGAGGATGAATAGTCTCCGGTCAGGAAAACACGCTCCCTCCTCATGGCTTCACACATGGGTGCTTCAAAGGACACCTGGTGCAACCTGGTGCACGCACGCACGCATGCACGCACGCACGCACGCACGCACGCACGCACGCACGCACGCAAGGGTCAAGTACAAAAGCAATGAACAATTAACTTTCACTGTCAGCAGTTCATACATTTCATATCAAGCTCTTAGATCCCAAAATGTCAGCAGGCTGTCAGACACATGAAGGCCAATCACCTGAAAGGATAACCAAAGTCAATGCCAATGCTGAGGTTGCTGCTGGCCTTCTCCATGCAGTCCACGCTAACCTGCAGTTGCCCAGTATAACCGCCACATGTTGCAAATGCGAAGATGGAAAAGAGCTGCAGAGACACAAAGAAAAAAGCATCACATGCTCATCCAAAAAAGATACTACAAGTAATATAAAGGGGACACTCTGAGAAGAGAACAATCAGTTTTCTTCAAACACATTAACAAAGGCCTCAGTACAGGGTTGGGCAGATGAGCAGGCTCACCCTGATGAGCTGGAGGAAGTGGCTAAAACTGTAACTTAAAGTTAAATTAAATTAATTAAATTAAATTAACAACTTAAAGTTACAGTTTTACATAGAAGAAAGTTCCAATGTGAAGGAGACTCAGTTTGACTCATCTGCTGCATTCCCTCACTCCACACTACTGTTGTTTTTACTTTGCAGGCTATTGTGTGACTCAAGTCCAGCTAAACTATACACAGGTTAACACCGATTAGCAGTAATTGAAATCATGGCTGGGGAAAAGCCACATTGCAGATTTGTTAGGATTTTATTTTTAATTTGTTTGCCATTTGGGGGCAGCAGAACACCATTTAAGTACCAGAGACTGTATCATCACTTTATGGTCTGCTGTCTGTTTAGACATATTTTATAATCTCACCACTATCTCATAATGCCTGCAGATACCTATCTGGGGAATCAGGGTTAGAAGAAGCATTATCTAAATTAACTTTAATTCCACTGGTCACTGGGGGGGGGGGAAAAACTACATGCATACAAACAAGTGGACAAAGGAAAATCTACTCAAAGATGGTTTGGGAAGCATTTGAGTATCCTTTATAGTGAAATGCTATTGTGTGTGAAATGTGACCCTCAAAAACAGAAAAGTAGTTGATCAGTGTAAATGACTTTGTCTTATGGATATGTATATATGAGTCACATATAACATTTTCTTTTGTTCTTCAGGTGTCCTGTCTAGCAAACAGATTAGCAGCATAACTGTGCTGGCAGCCCTTTGATCTTTTAGTGGTAGTGACATAAGACGCAAGAAAAAAATCTGTAGTTGGCTGGACACTTGTGTTAACAGCATGACAAGAACAGGTGTTGAATGGCATTATGCCCTGAGAAACACAAGAAAATTTTGACAGAGTGATACATATATAGTTATACATATATAGTCACAAAACATACATAGAGAGGAAAAAAAAAAATCAGACTTATAACAAGTTTTCTCTTTAAATCTAAACCCAGATGTTTCGCTAAACCTAATCTAAACCTAAAGTTATATTTCTGTGCAGAAAAAGTATTTGTGAGTTATAAGTCATTATAGCGAAAATAAAGTATGTAAGTTTCCTCCACTTTTCTCTAGATGATGGTGGAAAACAATATTCCAAAATGTCGAACTTTTGTACAAGGAAGGGACAATTTTATAAGGAATGGCCCTCTCGAAAGGATACAGAATTAACAAGAAGCAAATGTGGTACTTGACAAAAAAAAATTTACTACGAAAATGTTAAATCACAAGTCATACTGATATTTTTAGGAAGCCATAGAACTGGCAAACTCTCGCACTATGTCAGCTGGGACCAGCTTAAGTCCCTTGCGTACAATGAGATCAATAAAAGGCTAAAGAAATGAATAAATTGATGGATAATACTACAGTTTATCATCTTGAATATTTGAGGGGCTAGTCTTTCTTACAAGTTTCTTTCACTAAATACTCCTGAAGAGTTTCAGTCAGGTTTCAGAGCTCATCACAGCACAGAAACAGCTTTAGTGAAGGTTACAAATGATCTTCTTATGGTCTCTCATCTCTGTGCTTGTGCTGCTAGACCTCAGTGCAGCGTTCGATACTGTCGACCATAATATCCTATTAGAGCGATTAGAACATGCTGTAGGTATTACAGGTATTGCACTGCAGTGGTTTGCATCATATCTATTTAACAGACTCCAATTTGTACATGTAAATGGAGAGTCCTCTTCATACACTGAGGTTAATTATGGAGTTGCACAGGGTTCAGTGCTAGGACCAATTCTGTTTACATTATACATGCTTCCCTTAGGCAGTATCATCAGAAGACATTGTATACATTTTCACTGCTATGCAGATGACACCCAGCTCTATCTATCTACGAAGCCAGATAACACACACCAATTAGTTAAACTGCAGGAATGTCTTAAAGACATTCTAACTTTCTGCTCCTTAGCTCAGATAAAACTGAGGTTATTGCACTCGGCCCTGAAAATCTTAGAAATATGGTATCTAACCAGATTCTTACTGTGGATGGCATTACCTTGGCCTCCAGTAACACTGTGAGGAACCTTGGAGTCATTTTTGACCAAGACATGTCCTTCAACGCACATATTAAACAAATATGTAAGACTGCTTTCTTCCATTTGCGCAACATCTCTAAAATTAGAAATATCCTGTCTCTTAGTGATGCTGAAAAACCACTTCATGCATTTACTACTTCCAGGCTGAACTACTGTAATTCATTATTATCAGGAAGTCCTAAAAACTCCCTGAAAAGCCTTCAGCTAATCCAAAATGCTGCAGCAAGAGTACTGACAGGGACTAGAAAGAGAGAGCATATTTCTCCTGTATTGGCTTCCCTTCATTGGCTTCCTGTTAAATCCAGAATTGAATTCAAAATCCTGCTCCTCACATACAAGGTCTTGAATAATCAGGCCCCATCTTATCTTAATGACCTTGTAGTACCATATAAGGTATCATATCATTAGAGCACTTTGCTCTCGCACTGCAGGCTTGCTTGTTGTTCCTAGAGTATTTAACAGTAGAATTGGAGGGAGAGCCTTCAGTTTTCAGGCCCCTCTTCTATGTCCGGCGTCTCCTTTCCAGTCACCTTTTCACTCACTATGTGTTAATAGACCTCTCTGATATTAACCTCTGTCTCTCTTCCACAGCATGTCTTCTATCCTGTTTTCCTTCTCTCACCCCAACCGGTCGCAGCAGATAGCCCCGCCCCTCCCTGAGCCTGGTTCTGCCGGAGGTTTCTTCCTGTTAAAAGGGAGTTTTTCCTTCCCACTGTCGCCAAAGTGCTTGCTCATAGGGGGTCATATGATTGTTGGGTTTTTCTCTTTATGTATTATTGTAGGGTCTACCTTACAATATAAAGCGCCTTGAGGCAACTGTAGTTGTGATTTGGCGCTTTATAAAAAAAATTGAAATGAATTGAATTGTGTCAAATTCCACTTACTACAGTACCTCAGTGGTTCTGCTCTATGTGCCTGGGGCTTTCATGGCTGGGGATTAAAAAAGGTTGCTGACATGACACCGCTTCCATTGTGAATAAGTCCAAATGCATAAAACACACATGGAGTGAAAACAAGCTGCTCATTAGTCACCAAACATGAACGTGCAGAGAGCACATAATCATAGTCACACACTTCCCCTGCCCTTAACATCTTTCCTCCCCTAGCCCAGTTGTCCATATAAAGCTCTCATAGCCTCAAGAGTTCTCACAACCATAATCACCATAATCAGACCTGACGCCTGGTTAGCATTAGCCTCCCCTCTCCCATATTACAGGCAGCTGGACATGCAGCTTGCCAGCAGCTGTGGAGGTTATGCAGCATCTCTGCTTGTCTGAAAGAATGTCAGCCTCTGGAGGGCACTATCAGATCACTGAGCTGGACTATGCCACACTGAATGGATGCTTTCATGTTCGTGAAGGGAACAGGGGCTAAGCACACATATGTCATCTTGCAAAGAAAAGATTTATGGGTCATGCAATGAGAAATCAGTGAGTGCTTCCCATATGAGCCGCTAAAATTCAGCAGATATTTGCAGATGAAACTGTAGACATTAAATGAAGGTGTCAAAATGTTTTAATTGATGTCATTTTTTCAGTATTTCTGAGTCCCCCTAACTTTATAAGTACTAGAAAAGTTGTATGAATTTTATTTTACATTTCATTTACACCCCCACCCTTCATTCACTGCTTCTGCTGTGTTATTGTTCAAATTTATAATGTAGCCATAAGCTTCATTTCTTTCATTTGGTTTGTAGTTTATAAACAGCTATTTATCATTTTCTACCAGTAGAAACTGAAGTAACAAAACTGAGTAGCACTGAGACCATTTGATAGGCCAAATTTGTGTGTCATAATGCTTTTAAAAAAAAACAATCAAGATTTTTAGTATCATTTTCTTCTTTTTGCATATTTTCAACATTAATTTTCTGTTTATACACCAGAATGCAGTTACAGGTGGAGTTATATTTACTTATAAGTCATGAATAAACACATTTACTGATCATAAACTGATACAGCGAGACTTGACCTTCTTTTTCTTAAGAAGAACTTTTTTCATAGTCCTTGGAGGAAGTCCTTCCTGTGGTTCTGCAGAGCAAAACTGGGGACGGCTACAGTTCCTGGAAACCCGTTTTGGGGTCTATTTCAGCATCTACTTAAGTTTAGGTATTCTTCAACACAAGAACCTTTGAGTGACATAAGTGCACTGTGAGTCATTTAGATACAAGCTTATACTGTTGCGGCATGAGTAATCAAAAGGAAAATGAAATATGGATATGGGGAAGTTAAAGATCACACAGTGTGAGAGAAGAGCTACACCGACAATGCTCCGCTGTCCACACGTGGCACACAGCTAGCGTGATATTGGGTGGATAGCCCTACAAACCACTGATCGCATTGTTGTCTATTTAGCTGTTGTGCTATAGCTGTTGTTATGTCAAACACTGGGTTACTGTATCATTTTATTATTATAGTTTGGTTGTTTGAAAATAAATAGGAATAAGCCCTTTAATGTACGTAGTATAGGAGGGAACTCATTAATGGGCAGTTTCTTACAAAAGGTCCCTAACACGCTCCAGTCCAGAAACATTACAGCTGACAGTGGCAGCAAGGTAAACTAGAACCAGAACCAGTCGTTATGATACCTTTTGATATCATAACTCTGAAATGCAACGGTCACAGTGTTGGTAGCACCGTATGTACTGTAGGGAGTGTATCTTACCAAGGCTGCAGTTCCTCCACAACTGCTGCCAAGTGGTTTGTCATTTCTAGTGTTTTTCTGTTTCTATTGTTATTCACAACCTGTGTTTTATTCTTTATGTATATGTTGTAATTGATACTTGGTACTTGAATTTAATTCTTGTCCCTTTTCCTTCCCATTACTGTTCATAATTCTAAAAAAAGTGTTTCCCTCTGTCGAGCTAGTTCTCATTTTTGTAATCAGGTATCTTTAGCGTCTTGTATTTACCTTTACTTCTGCCCCTGGCTGATTGTCCTTATTGTTTACATCTGTGTCTGGTTATGCTCCTGTGTCCAACCCTCTGATGTGTATAAAAGTCTTCTCTTCACTGCAGCCTTTGGTGGATTGTCTGTTTTGTTGTTATCCCTGTGTCGGACATGCTTGTTTAAGGCAAAAGAGTCAAGTGATAGCTGATTTGCAGAAGGCAATATGCAAATTTATATAAATGTATTGATATAAATGTACACCAACATAATGTATCTAATGTTATACCTTTATACATGTCAACAAACGTTAACATGTTGACGTATAACAAGTATACTGGATCATCTTTTTCTGGTAGCAAATTTGGTGTCGAGAATTCCGTTATTTTAATGGTATTGGTATTTACTACATTTCTAGTATGCTGAAATCCCTGATGAAAACCATCAATAGATTCAATGAAATTGCAAAAAAGTGAAGTTATTCTCCAAGTTTCCCTAGCTGTATAATCTGATCTTTAAGGCTAAGTGGCAACAGTGAGCTCACAGGGGCATAAATGCACAATACTAGATGCTGCTTTGCCAAGCTAATCAGGGTCACAAAGGACCCAGCTTGGTTTGGCAGGTTCAGGTGAACCGAGATTACAGCCAGATGATAAACAGGGGACTCCAATTTCCACTTGCAGCTTCAGGCCTCAGGTGATGGCTGACTGCTGCTTACCTAGCTGTCATGGTGCACAGCTGCAACCTCTCTTGGAAATCCCTCCACTGAAGTGTTTGTCAGTGCATCACTGTCTTTAGTTCTGTTCTGAAATTTGCCGGCCTATAAACAAACATGCCCCCCCCCAAAAAAAAAAAACAACCAAACAAACACACGTTTAACTAATGTACATGTGCTGCTTAATCATATGCAGCTCAAAGTGTTGACAGATATTGTACTTGCTGAGTAGTGTATGTGCATATCTGGGTAAACAAACAGTAGAAAAAACAAGTGACCAGGGGAGAGACAGAGTAAATGCTCCATCGTAATTATCAAAGACAGCCCCAGATAAACATCACTCTCTGCCTGTCTCTCTGCTTGTGTATATACGTACTCCTACAGCTGCCTCCCCTGCCTGTGATTTTCAGCTCGGGTTTAGCCCCTCTCATTTCTGGCTGGGGCCTTTGAACAGGAGAGCGTGGCATTGTGGAAGTAGGGTGGATGCTAAGCCTCGCGCTCCCATGTGTTTATCTGCCTCTCCCAGCTGGGCTCCTCGGGGAACAAGAGATAGAGAGAAGGGGAATGAGAGAGGAGGGGAGAGAGGGAAAGCAAAAAGGGAGAGACGGATACAAAGAGAAGAAGAGAGAAAAGCCAGGGCGCAGGAATGAAACCCGCCTGCAATGCAAACAAAGCCTTTAAACATCTCCGCGTTTGCCGCCATCTCCTCTACCCAACACTGGTACTGAAAAGCACTAATGTGAATATTTTAATTTGCATTCAAACCAGTGTTAAGACATATTTGCACTTCAAATAAGAATTAAGAAAAAGCAACTGTGATATTATCTACAGTTTTAAACGAGCGGTAGTGGATAAGAGTGCAATGGTTTTGTCTGAGAGTGTAGCTCGAGCGGTGTTGGGGGCTTAAATGGAGATGTGAGCAAGCACTGTGAAGGAGCGTAGGCTGGCTGAGGATTATGAAACTGATACACTGGCTTCAGGCTTGACCACCAGCAATTCGACCCACTGTCCAGTAGACACACTCTCCGTTGTGAAAAACAGGAAAATAACTAGGGAGCAGCAAAAAGATGAACCAAACATGCAACAAAATCAGGGGTGGATAATATTTTAAAGAATGGTATCTGTGGATGCAAATGAAAAAAATGAGGAGAATCACGTGAGAAAATGGAGGAGCTGCTTCAACACAAGGACCTGATAAGAGCGGCAGAGGAAGTGACACTGAGTGGGAGAGGTGAGGATCGGAAAAATGAGCTGAAATATGAGTTTGCTGATGAGCTGCACTTGACATTTTCACAAACCTCGGCGCAGATGCAACACATACAGTCATACACAATCCACCTGCTCCATTCAAGTCAATAGGAGTCGGTGCAGTGTAAAGTGGCTGCCTCAGGAGGAGGAAAAACGAAATGATGAAATAAAATACAGTGGAGTTTGGGTTCAAAGTCGGGACAGTTTGATACGTCCTCAGATAGTACAGTAAAAACGTCTTAAGCCACCACTCATTTCTTGAAATTTTGCTTTCAAGCAGCCAGACTTTATTTTTAAAGTAGTCTTGAACAGTAATTCTCTAAGACAGCAGTCCCCAACCTTTCTTGCGCCAAGGACCGGTTTATGTCCGACAATATTTTCAGGCCTTTAAGATGTTGCAGATAAATACAACAAAATAAAACCAGTACCAAAAAAAGAAGATTTATTCATAACGGGAAAAGGCCCAGGGAAACTGAGTTAACGATAAAAATGATAAAAACCCTGAAAACCATAAATTTCACACATGAGCCTCAACTCTCGTGGCCCGGTACCAAATGATTCACGGACCAGTGGGTTGGTGGGTTGGGGAGCGCTGCTCCTCTAAGATATCATAAGAACTTTCAAAATCTTTCTTTGGGGGCTTTTTCCACTTATTTTTAGTCCAGTGCTGGAAGCCATGTCCTTAAGAAAAAAGAAATAGTCCACCAAAGACCTGACAGAACCTGAAAAATGCATCTGGCCCTCCATTTGCAGAAATAGTCTTAGTTGTAGGGTGGCTGTCAAAAAGAAAAGGAAACAGGGAATTTTTTTTGGTTCAGATCATTGTAACTATGTGCAGAGAATGCCAGGAGAAAGATACAACAGTGAGTGTCTACAGCCATCTGTGAAACACAGTGGAGGCTGCATCTCAGCCAGTGGTGTTGGAAATCTTATCAAAATTGATGAAATTATGAACACGGAAGTCCAATTTTAATCCAACACGATACACCTTATAGAAAGCATGTGATTTGAAACGAAATGGAACAGTTTCCATCATGGATAAGCGTCCCCAGAGCCCAGACCTCAACATTATTGAAGTGTTAGATCATGTTGACAGAGCACCAAACAAAAGGCAGTCAACATCCAAAGAAGAGCTTTGAATGTCCTTCGAGAAGCCTGCAGAACTATTCCTGAAGACTACTTTAAGAAATAAGAAGAAAGTTTGCCTAAGAGAGTTCAGGCTGTGTTGAAGAGCAAAGGTGGTCAAACCAAATATCAACTTTCCCACTGCTTAGAACGTTTGCTTATGTACAATTTCTGTGTAGGTCTATTCATTAAGTTGCTTGAAGACGTTTCACCTCTCATCCGAGAAGCTTCTTCAGTTCTAAGGTCAAATGGTGGAGAGTCCCAGATTTAAACCTAGTATCCCCCCACAGAGGGACAAAGGGACCCCCCGATGATCCTCTAATCGCCTGAGCCAAGGTGTGAAACTGCGTGTGGGTCCCAATCAGCCAGGGTTTCGGGTGAGTTCATTGTGAAACCTGGCCCCACCTTTTCATGCGAATTCCTGCGTCATTGCGTCTGGGGAGGGAACTCAAAACTGGATTATAGATGGCAGACAGTTGGTGTCCATCGCCTCTGTTCAAAGATGGTCGCTCACAGTGGACATAGATGATCCATTTGACCTTAGAACTGAAGAAGCTTCTCGGATGAGAGGTGAAATGTCTTCAAGCAACTTAAAGAAGTCCAGATGCTTTTCTTTGCAAGCGCCTTTGACTACAATGACCTGGATGACTGAGAACCTTCACAGACATAGGTCTATTCATATTTCATTAAATTACTACCTATTTCTCATTTTCCTAGAAAAAATGTAAAGAACAATAGGGGGTGGCTCAAGATCTTTTTATAGTATTATATTTTTTATTTCAATCATAGAAATGTATCTGGGACAAATATAACACTTTCAAATGAAAGTTATACTTCTCACTAATAATATCATTTGCTTATCTTTGAGTCAAACCAAAGTTAGCCTCATCCATGTAAACAAAACAGCATGTGCAAATGAATAGCCATCTTTTGCTTATGTGACAAGTTTCCTTGAAAGTTATTCCCAGTGGCGTTAGCTAGTTCAGCTATCGTTCAGCTAGCTAGTACAAAAGCTAGTTCAGCTATTGTAGCTAATGGTTTTTCCTTTAAATATAGTTGGAAAAATGTACTGGATCAAAGACCATTTGAAGAGATGGCAGCAAAAATGTTTTGGATCTGAGAGCTGAAACACCAATTACATTGTGTAACCTGTTCCAGAATGTCCCAGACAATCAGGAAGTCTCCAAATCTATCCACAGGTCTGACTTTCTCATCTGTTTTCTATTTGCTTGTGTATTTATACAATATTTCCAGTTATTTAGAACTCCGTGTCTGCATGTGCATGGCTCCACATGCGACTCCAAATTAGCATAATCGCTCCATGCGCATGTGTGTCAGAGTGTTTGCCTAGATGGGTCTAGATGTGAGCATGCAATGTGTATGTATGATAACACAGAGTAAAAATATCTCACTCTCTCCAGTCAGGCAGAAGCATTGGTTAGCGTCTACGCACACACCAACACAAACACACACACTTTCACTTGCTCTCAGTACTGCAGCTTGCCAGTGTGCAAACATGAGCAATTTTATGGCAGCTAGTTAAGTACAAAACAAAATTACAAACATGTAACAAAAACAGAAGCACATTTGAGGAAGCAGACAGACACATATGTGAACTTTTACGCAACACTTGATGATGGCTATCACTCAAAATGACATTCCAGTACAAAAAGGTAATATAAATCTAATTTTTCTGATTTATTTGTTTTTAATTTGCAACAAAGACTCTCTCTCTCTCTCTCTAATAAGACTTTTCGGTTGATGGCACTGATGTGTGACTTGGGCACTATAAATGCTGCAGAGCAGAGCTGAATGTTTTGTATCACATTACAATTACATGATTTTTTCTACCAACAGAAACACGTGATTATACTTCATTTATTGTGATTTTCACCACTGCATTACAAAAAAGACCCACCTTCTTCACATACTAAGAATCAGGTCACACTAAGAAGGAAAGACTGCAAGCCCTCAGTGAATCACTGTCTGATCTTCAATAGCAGCACCACAGAACAAAATCAGTAGCTCATTTAGCAGTGGCCAATCCCCCTCCTGCACAGGGAGTGCTTTGTGCCAACCACAGATCCACCCAGATTCATCTTTCTTATTATCTCTCTCCTCTCCGGCTCTGTAAGCTTGGCTGACCACAAGAAAATTTCAATTTATTTTTTTAACAATGTCTCTTCGTGGTGTTCTTCGTGTCTCTCCATGGCTACTCAGTCAGGTGATCAACTGGAACCTGGTGCCGTATCCTAGGGCGACACTTACTGTCCCTTTGAAGACGGGGTTGCCCAATGAAAATGTATCATAAACCCACAGTTTGATTCTGTCTTTAAATATTATGGTAGCCCTATATGATTAAAATGAGTAGGACCAGGGATTACAACCTTATGAAACTGACCTCTTCAAAGTATCCAATTACACTACAAGGCAGAGATATTTTCAATGGCCAGACTTCATGGCACAGAGAAAAGCCTGTTGGGGGAAATAAGGGTCAGACCATCAATCAGTGCAAACCTTGTGACCTATTAGGGCAAGAAGAACATATATTTATATGTGTATGTGGGCGTATAAAAAATGTAGTTTAATTAATCATGATTTGGATTTGAAGTCATATTGTCCAGCCTTAACACATGTAGTTAGCTCCTAACAGCTGTAATGGCAGCTTCTTTGTTAACGTTATTCCCTTCTGAGGGGTTAGGACAACACTATACCCAACAACAAACAGAGTAACATGCAGAGTTAGACCCATATAAGATTTTTTTAAAATATATTGATGATTGGTGATTTTAAAAAATCCAATATTCTCAGATATCAGGCAGTCATCACTTATAACAGGGTGTTTCTCTTGTCTTTTTGGATTTTCAGTTATCAGTTTTTATATATGCAAATAATAACATATTGGAAAACAGCTAATATAAGCCTGCTGATAAAATTGGTGAGTCTCTAGAAACGCAAGCTCAATTTCAGCCTAAATTTATGAAACAAACAGCACCTCAGTGCTGTCTAAGTGCCTGTGGCAGTGGTCTTCAGGTCGAACATGGTCAAAGGATAGATTATGAAGGTGGCCATAAGATTCAGCTGGACATTATAACAACCTACAAATGTAGGTTACAGGTGAAGATCAGTGCTAAAAACGATGGTGGATCAGGTATCAGGAGAACAGAGGAAGAATTAGGCATAGTTCAGTAGTTTATGGTTTGGCATACTGCACTGTTTAAAAGAACACTGGTACTCTGCGTAAAATGTTAATTAAAGCAGTGGCTCGGAAGTCTTAAATTAATATGTCACATTAAAAATTAGACAACAAATCAAAAACTGTGAAATGTCATACTATCTTTTTTCAATTATATGCTAATTTTGGCTTCTGGCAACAGCATTAAAAAGACAAGCAATGCTGAAAAAAAAAACTTGGTTGTACACAACTACTTTGTTTATTGTCATGAGGTCACTAATTACAAGGGAAGGAAAAACAGAGCATCCCAGAGAGGCTGAAGTTAGTCTATATAATACAAAGTGGCTTTGTGACATTTGTATTCGTATACATACTGTCTCAGTACCTGTGATCTTACATGCACTGTGTGTGTGTGTGTGTGTGTGTGTGTGTGTGTGTGTAGTCATATTTGAACAGGCATGTCTGGCTACAGGAGACGACAGGTTAACCTTTTCCTGTCTGAGTCACAGACGGCAGACCACCTTCACAGGGTTAAAGAGTACAGCGGTCCAGCTCCGACCTGATGGGTTAGAAAAGGCCACATCATATCTAAAAGCTCCCCAAATCTTACAACCCAATAAGCTTTAATTAAGATCACTTCATAATTACAATGTCTTTCAGATATAATCATACGTTGTACCATCAAAACAGGTTTTTTTTCTTATTCTTGTTTTGTTCTATGTAGATGTATCGGCACATGAAATATTCAGGTTAAACCTTTTCCCTATGAAATCTGTTTAATATTGAATTTGACAGAAGATGTTTCAAAACTAAAGATGAGATTTATAGTTTTATTTCCCAAAGTAAAAGCAAAACAAAACATTTTCTATAGATACCCTGATGGGGTCCTGCTTTAACCCCCATCACCACTGGGGGCCTGTACATTACTAAATCATGTTCAGTTCTTTCAAATGATCTCTCCTAATTGAAATCAGGTGCTCAGGTATAGCTTCACTGACCAACATAAAAAAAGAAAAAAAAACTTTAAAAAAAACCCCTATTTTTGCACAACTACTTAATGCTAATGGTGCCAATCTTATGTCAACATATCAACACACATAAAAAAACAACGTAAGTTAAGAAATTTTCACTCATTTCACTTCTCCAGAGAGTACACAGACCCAACAAAAGAGCAGTCCAGCTTGTTATCAGTCACTCATAGATTTACTGTTACCAAACAGCATATCTACTCCAATGAAAATGTCAGGCCCGTCTTACCTTTAAGTCCTCAGGCAAAATCTGGCCTACAAACTTTCACATTTAACCGCACTGTGGCTGTTATGGGCTAATGTTGGTCATCAGCTTATAAAATTATCTGTGTGGAACCACTGAGTTTTCCATGCATACATTTCTTACTACTATATTATACATCTTAATCCAAGTGGACACATTTTTTCTCTTAGCCTTGTGTCCCCTTGTCAAAAGCAACTGAGTTTTTTAGTGCTGAAAAACAGATCTTTGACCTGGCAAATCTCTAGTGATAACTGTCAGCAGCTGTCACCAATCTCACTCAATCTCACATTCATGTATTTTCCTTTGAGGTATGTATGTATGTGTGTGTGTGTGTGTGTGTGTGTGTGTGCGTGCGCGCGCGCGGGGGGAGGGGGGGGTGCTTTTACAATGTTACTGCTTTTTAGCAGTAACATTGTGGAGACATACTCTCAAGTCCTTACAATGTAAATTATTTGATTGTAATGTGAAAACGTTGAGTCTCCAGGACATTCTTTGAGTTGTTGTAATGCTCTCTGAAATTACAGACACAGTGTGTGAGAGAACTTATGACCCTGCAAAAATGTTTGTCCTAAGGATTGTACAACTGTCTGTCAAGGCCTTCCTTGTGACATATTACTGATGTGACAGGTCAACGAAGAATGAACGATTAGAGAAAAAGAGAGATACTAAAATGTGAGATGCATCTAATTTTGTCCCAACTCTGTTTAGTCACATGCTTTTTACTCATATGGGGATTTGCATTACAACATAAATCCTAGCTAATCTCAAGTGTTCAGTTGGCATCATCTGAAGATGAGAATTCTTACAATGGCCAGCACACTGTATATACATGACAGCTCAGAATCTGGGAACCAATTATATCTCTGGTAAATTTGGCCTGTAAATGAGCAAATTTCCATTTAAAAAGTAATTATACGTAATGACCTCTATTTCCACCTTGCTGGTTTTGGCTTTTCAGCTGCAGTACTGAAACAAACCAAGCACTGGCATTAACAATTAAACACCAAAACTTGCTTTTGCTTGGTTTTTGGTATTAAATGTTAGTATGAACAATCAAACCCCCAGACTGTGGCATGTTATCCTTTGCTACACTGCACTCAAGTCAGCATTGTCTCTTATAGCCAAATTCAGCTTTTTGACAGTTCAACAATTAAATTTATGTTGGCTGGTTTCAGATAAATATTGTATCGTTTATCTATAATCCATCTGCTGTAGAATACCTCCCTCCTTTTAGTACTACTACTTTATTTACATGTTGTCATGGTTTCTGTTGTACAAGGTGTGTCCAAACAACACAATTTCATTGCAAAACATGTAACAGACATGCCGTGCCACCATTTCTGCATGTGTGTCTGTTGGGTCTGTGTTTCCACAGGCCCCGCTAGTTTAGAGACTTATTCCTCATGAAGAACGAAACCAAGACAGAACATCTTCAACCGGTCTTTTACTCGCTAACGAGGGAAGCTTTGGTCAGAACCAGGCGGTGGAGCATAATGCTCATCACCCGTCTCTAGCCCAAATCCTTCAAAGAGCAGCTCTCCTCGCAGCAATTTATTCCCATGACAGTTACAGTTTACACAATACAACAGAACACAAGCACCTCCCACCGTAAAAACCCCTAGTGGTTACAAAAGGCAAGGCACTGTGTCTGTGTGTGTGCGTGTGTGTGTGTGTGTGTGTCATGGGGGTGCGTTTGTGTGACCTCCTGCTCAGTACAAGGATCATAAAAGCAGGACGCTTACAACACAAGAAACAGATCTTTCAGATAGAGTGTATCTACAATAAAACCCACGTCAGCCTCCCCCAGCACCAAATTGGCTGGAGAGGTGGTCAGGATCAAAGGAATGGCTTTGATCCTACTGCTTGAACTAAGACTTTACAAATTTAAGAAATACAATGACAACATTCAACAATTTGACTTAACAGTGTCCATTTCACGTTTTAATGAGGCAAAGTGTGAAATGGACATACATGCTGAAGTTGCTTTCCCAGCAGGGGGAGATAATATATTTAAAGGTGAGAACTCAGTAGTGAGCAGAAAGGTAAGTAGTATATTCCAGGGTCCTTAATCGGCAAAAATTATTAAGCTGGGTGGCTAATATGAAGTGAATGAAGTGTTAAATGGACAAAGTGGACCTGTCTATTACACACTTTATTGTGATACTGGGTTGGTCCAAAGGATAAATCAGGGTGGTACTGTTGACCCCCAAAATATGATTGCACTGCCTGGTGATCCCAACACTAATGCTACAGTGCTACAGTGGACCAGGTGGATGCAACGTGTTGGATTTACCCATACACTTCAGTGAAGTGCAATGTAATGGATGTATTTCTGTTACTGCTCTAAACTTCTATATACTTGCTGTAAAAAAATGTACTAATTATCACTTACAGTATGTTTACCTTAAGCAACCTGTTATTTGTCAGTCTTCCTCTATGCTGTATTATTATTATTTTTTTTTTTACATAAAGATACTCGGAAATATGCAAGTAATTAAATTAATCTCCAGCTCTGACAAAGGAATCAACAGTTTTGACCCAATGTGATGTATATGTGCCTTATTTATCAGTGCTTATTACTATTAAATTACATAAGTAGGATAATGACTTTTAGTTAATTAAGCTTGAAAATCATGCCCACTTTTTTCAAGAATTTTATGTGCTGTATTTTATTTTTTAACAAACACTGATTCCACATGCACCTATTTCTTATTTTTTCTCTTCCTGTTTCCTTTTTTTAAGTTCCTCTTTTTGTGTCATCCAGTTTTTTCAGTATAGGTTTTAGCTTTTACTGTTTTATTTTGAAGGTACTCTGTTGTATACTTTTCACTTCCTCTCTTTGACATCGTGCTTGTTTTGGTCATGAGAGAAGCTGGAATTCAAAAGCTCAAATTTAGCTGTAAATGAAATTGTCTCGTCAAAAATTGTGTTGTATATTAAAAATGATTTTTTTAAAGAAGAAAATGACCTTATTGTGAATAAAGTACTTGACAGTGGTGGAGTGTTGAGCCAACTGTAACATAAAAAAAAAATCCAAAGCGCCTTGAGGCGACTGCTGTTGTGATTTGGCGCTATATAAATAAAAGTGAATTGAATTGAATTGAATTGTTCTCTTCCTGCGCGCGTGCGCGCACACACACACACACGCACACACACACACACACACGCACACACATGTGCACTGACCACTCAAGGCAAACTAAACTGCCTTACTGTAAGGTACTAATGATGGCATCATAGAACAGTGGGTCAGTCAATGTTTTTGGATGAGAGGACAATCCTTCTTAATAAATTAGAATCATGCTGCAGGCTACTCATCAGCATGAGTTTTGTTTTTTCTACAGTAAAGGAAACCAATGAGTTAACAGAATACTGGTAAAACTGCTCTGTGTTCAGTGGCACAACAACCCATCGACGCTTCAGTGCATTGCAAAACGCACATTTACCATTTACATCATGTGCTCAAGCAACTGTACAATTTCGCTCTCTCTTGGCATCCTCTCATCTCTCCACCAAATTCATACACATAAGCATGAAGACGCACACAATGAAGAGTTTGGGCACATCTCAAAGGACAGCTTCTGCATGAGTTGGTCCACGGTGGAGAGGAGGGGACCTTACAGCTGTTTGGAGCAGAATATGCCAGCCCCTGACAGTGTGCCAAACGGGCCAAGAGCCTGCATGCACAGACGCACACAGAGCGGTAAAACCATCCTCCGGAATCTCCTGAAGACATGACTGATTATAAATGCTTAATCTTGTGCAGATCCAGCACAGACTAATAATATGGTAAACCTACGAGTGTCCAGCAACTAAGGTTAACTTATCCTTTATACAACCCTCTATTTGTCAAAGGTTTATCATTCACTAAGTAAATGTTAATTTCTGCCCAACAGAATGGCTTCAGTGCCTTGGGGTGTGTAAACAAATCAAAGTGACGCACATGTTTCTGCTGGTATCATAAATAGTGTGGGAAGAAATTTAAAAGAAGCTTTTAGATGATGACGCATGATTATCAAACACAGAAAAGTACTGCGGTTGCCAATATTCTTGTGGTTTTGCAGATGCTTCCATGCTTCAACCTGAGGGGAAAAACAACTCAGCATCCAGGAATTTCATGCATACTGGACAATGCTGCATCTAACCGGGTGCATTATCATATGTGGAAAACCAGAATTTACTTCCCATATCAGACCTGCACTTAAAGCGAGCCTCAGTGTTACTACGTCCCTAACCTTAGCAAATGCTTTCAGTCACTGAACCCCAAACACACCCACAGTACTGTGGCCATAGTCACTGCCTTTACATGACCTTAACATTGCAGTTGTTGAAAGTAAGACTTTAAGTACTTTGGTTACAGTTGTACACACACAAGAAATCTTAACTGCTTAATTCTATGCCTGGTGAGCATTACAGTGATTTGCAAAGACATGGAAATATTGAACAAACACATTAAGGATGTGCATTTGTCTGCGCAAATATATAAATGGCTTCATTTCCACTGCACAGCTGCCTTAGCGGTTGCTGTTACAAATGCCAAGCCTGACCAAATAGCAACACCATAACAAAAATGTGCTGGTCTGCTAAAATAATATAGTGTGATATCAGCACACTAAGAGGTTGAAAGGCATCCACAATGCACTATTTATTTATTTCCATGTGATAATACTCATCCCATTGTTTATACCTGTATAATCCAGTGATGCTGAGCAGCATCATGTCTCAGCTGGAAGTCACTTGGTGGGCGACAGTGGGAAACAGTCCCTGCAGGCTTCTCACTTCTTACATCCAACTGGGACCTCGGATAAATCGCAACTAGTTGCATATACTAGTTTACATATTTTACAAATACATTCACTATTTTCTTTAAAAATAGGAGAATAAATACACTTAATTAAACAATACTTATATTTTTTGGTTACCATGATGTGGTGGCTTTATTTATATTAAG
Source organism: Perissodus microlepis (assembly GCF_051167445.1). Classification (NCBI taxonomy): domain Eukaryota; kingdom Metazoa; phylum Chordata; class Actinopteri; order Cichliformes; family Cichlidae; genus Perissodus; species Perissodus microlepis. The sequence goes on from NC_140465.1 coordinate 11,204,523, forward strand.
ACTTTCTCTGAGTAGTTGGAAAAGGGTGGCAAGATCTTTACACATTTATAAGGACTCCCTGCAGTACGATGAAAAACTTACTATGGGAATAAGACCTGGTGGTGAACTGTAGGTGCTGCAGAATAAATCAGAATACTCAGGTCATAATTTGAATTGTTTGCATGTTTATGAGCCCACTGGCCAACAGAAACACTGGAAAAACTGCCCTTCTCTCTTTAGCTGAGCACGTGAGAGCTCAGCTAAAGAGAAAGAAAAAAAAAGGTGCAGGAGAGAAAAGGTCACTTTTATAATGTTGTCATGGGGTGTATGTGTGTGTGTATGTGTGTGTGTATGTGTGTGAAATGCAAAGATTTATTGTGGCTTGCGTAAGATCATGGTTAATACATCTAAGCAAACATAACCAGGTAGCCAGTGGATCAATATGTCAGCATGTATGGATGCAACAAAAATGTGTGCAGTCATGCTCACAAAACAACACGTGATTCCTTCCACACACAGACACCCACACACACAAAGAGTTACACAAAGACCCACACGGGGAACTATGACAGTGCGCTATCTTCATCATACAGATGGTGCTTTGGCTCTGGCCCCCAAATATCACAGTTAGGTCACTACAAACAGCCGAAAGGGATGCACTTGAAAACTCACCTCACTGACAGACATCTGTGTTATCTCAGCTTAAGTGTCTCTTGAAAGTGAGTTTACTTTATTTGCATGCAAAAGAAAAACAGCTTGTATTTTATTTTTTTTCTAGAGTGAAGACTGCTGCTTGAGGACTCTCTGCACTTTTGATGGCATTTGCAAAATTGAGAAAGACAAGCTTCCACACGCACATATCCTATCTGAGCAAAAGCTGAATACCCTTATGGCTACAGTAATTTCTCCAAACTCACATCAAAGAAATTCACTTAATCCTTTTTTTCTCCTTTCTTTCTTTGTGGCTCTGGGCTTCACTGCACTGTACAACAAATAAAAGAAGCTACAACCGGCGCCTAGACAGAAAAGGGTAAAGCTTTAATTCAGTCAGAGCTAGGACACCCCATTGGTATTATGGATTTCTGTTATATCATCTCACTTTGGGTAAAATGGGGCATTTTTTGTTTGTTTGGTTTTTTGCAGGGACTAGCGCAAAATGCACAGGGCTGGCACCAAGTAGGCATAATTGAAAAGATAGTGGTTTCCCCTGGCATGTAGTTCTCACGGAGCTATAAATCCTCACATAAACTTAAGCCTTTTAGTCACAGTGGAAAGCATCATAGCAGGGTAGATTGCGGGTAAGGTGTGGGAGACGTGAAAAACAGCACCATTCACACGGGAACACTTAACAAATGCGGTGAAGTTTAAGTTCCGTCCTACAGATGCAGGAATTTCTTCACAACCAGATGTTTACTGAGTGTAGAAAAATGTGGGCTTTAGCGATAAAGCTTACAAACCCTACATTATGTAACTAATTATGGTTTTTTTTCTAATTGAAATGGCCAAAATGGGGTTAATGTAAGTAGTGAAAAAAAAAAAATGGATCCAACTCACCCATTCCAAAACACGGATAAATCCCAGAGGTAATTTAAGTACTTGAAACGTCCCCGCAGAAACGAGCTGCGCGAAGACAAGGCGGGAGAATAAAAAGATTCCAATTTCCATCATCAATTAAACACACACTGATCAGCTGAGCAGCAGTCAAACACATTCCTGTGGCTTTAATTTACTCACCTGGTTGGCGGTGTCCATTTCAAAAGCAGGGTACTTTGGGCTCTTTTTGTTTTTGTTTTTCTACTAGCGTGAGTATATGAGCAACCGAGAACCGAGAACCAGGACCCGATTGATGTGTCTGTGGCGATAACAGTGAGGCGCTCTGAGCCCTGATTCCGAGTCCGACCGGAAAAAACCGACCCACAGTCGAGGATTTTTCTTTTCCTTTTGCCATGGAGACAAGCAGGGATTGGCCCCCGGAAAGAAGAGCGTTTCCTTTGTTTTTGTCATTGGCTGGAAGTTTATCGATATTTTTGCAAATTCCTCTCGATGTATGAATTTCCGTTAATCGTGCATTGTAAGTGCATTGTTAATGTATGCAGTAGTATTGTCAACTGACAAACCTGACATAATTAAAAGGTACGCACTATTATTATTATTATTATTATTATTGTTATTGTTATTATTATTATTATTAATAATAATAATAATAATAATAATAATAATAATAATAATAATAATAATAATGACATAAATAATAATACTAGTAATAATATTAATTTCTACACCAGGTGCAACAGTTCTTAAAGTGATGTGAAGTTTTCAGTTACTCAAGCTACCATCTACCATGAGCATGGTTACCGCGCTGCATTTATAAACTGAAGCCCAGCACAGATACAAATATCTGCTAATTAGTGCTAAGTAACAGACAAAATACCAGCCATGCCTTTGATGAGCTAAACAACATAGCAGTGCATTTTTTTGTGCTGCACTTATTTTCCTGTTACTGCTTTTAAAGACACCAATGGCACAAACACTGTTAAAATGTTCCACTTTACTTAGCTGAAATAGTGGCAGTGAGCAGACAGCAATTGTCCATAGCTCCCTGCGTCAGTACATTTGTCAAGCAAAGCACTCACTCCCCTAACTTTAAGTCTCACCCGCATCACTCTGAAATTAAAAAAATAAATAAGTTATACAATGTAGCATTGTTATGAAGGGAAATCCATGGAGACCCGGAGAGCTATTTTTTGAACTAGACTGTAAACATACTTTTTAATACCTTTTTTAATGCCAGTGTCAAGTGGCCAGTAGAGGAACTGTGGTTTTTGGCACTTCTGTATTGGCTTTATTTGACACACATGGAGGTTGCTGCTTGGCTTTGAAATGCTGGTAGTTAACACCTGGATGTCTTATCTACTGTGTCGGCACACTTAATATTGGTCTCACCCTATAGACAGCTGGGACAGACTCCAGTCCCCCAATGACCCTGAACTGTATCAGCACTTAAGAAAATGGATGGCATGGAGTTAAAATCAAGCTAGACCTAGAAGAGAAATTAAAAACTATAATGTCCTGAAACAAAACAAAATAAAAGCAAACAAATACAACTGTTTGCAGGTCCACTTTATATCTCCCAGACTTTGGAATAATTGTTCAGAAGCTGTAGTCCCATAAAATAAAGTCACATCACTTATCCACTGGAAACGTGACTCACTGTTTAGAGATTGTGGACATTATGTAATCCGAGATAACCAGGCACAAACCAGGGCATCATTCATGCGAGTTTTCTTTCATACGCGCGCATGCAGGTGACTTTGTGCGATTTCCTACGGCTGTCTGAATGCCATTTTGTTCAACTCCATGAGAAGCTGGAGCAGTTTGTCATTAATGAGTTTGCCACAGAAGAGAGAGGGAAAAGTGAGGGAGGAAGCCAGAGTCCCACTGCAGGCAAGATGATCGAGAGCAAGGGGGACTTCCCTGAGTCTGCTACATTGATGACATTTCCTTTAAAACCAAGTGCAAACTGCTCTGACAGCGTGGCTAATTTTACAACATCTCTTCTATCGTCCCTTCCCCTTTCATTTTCTCCCTCCACTGTCTCTTTCTCCCTCTTCTTCTCTCACCCACATCCACATAGCTAAACACACACTCACGCACACTCTGCCTCAAGGGTTCTGTCCTTGCGATTGGGGAATCGCTGGATCTGATTGGCTAATATTCTCACCATAGGAAATCAAAAAAATCTGAACATGAGGAATGAAGTCTCCCATGTGTACTTTATCCTTGTAGTTAAGATCTGTTTGATATAGCAAGCTAATGCTATGGGCTTTCATGAAGGCTTGCTATTTCACTGCAGAGTGTGTGATCACAGAATTATTACTTGGAACCATGGACTCTAGTTAAACAAAGACAGCAACAGAGTCTCACATCAACAATTTGAGGCAGTTTCGGCAGTGTGATTTAACCCACAATGTACCTAGACTAGCTAACTACACTTTTTTACATACATTTTTATTTTGCTACCATGTTTCAACAAAGTATCTGATCTCGCGACACCGCACGGGATTTCAGTCTCGCACGCTTTGGATCGTGGTTTGAGGAAGGCATGGAGTTATAAGAGGCAGACAACTGTGTAGTTGGTTACACACACACCACGTGTATGCTATTGCTTTCTATTGTGGTTTAATCTGTGAAGGACAAAAACGTATAGAAAATTCTGCATCAAGCCTTGAAATCGTAGCTTTCCTGTAGCTGTTCCCGTAGCTGTTGCCTCACAGCAAGAATGTCCTGGGTTCAAATCCACAATCTGGCTAGTTTGCACTGGTTTCTCTCTGGGTATTCTGATTTCCTCCCACAGTTAGAAGTCCTGCAGTTGTTAGAGTTAGGTTAATTGGTGATTCTAAATTACCCATGAATCTAAGTGCAAATGGTTGTTTGTCTCTATGTGATAGACTGGTGAGCTGTCCAGGGTGTACCCTGCCTCGTAACCTATCACTTCTGGGTTATGCCCCAGCCCCCCTGCAACCCCTATAAGGAGGATGGTAGTCGTTCAATAGATCCATTCAATTCTTATGTTAACCGGACTATAAACTTTGTTGAACTTTATGTAATATGAAGACAACATGTAGTAATTAAGTGACCAAGAAGTACTGGGCTAAAAGTTATTGAATAGTGTTGAAATTAAATGACAAAATTGTGAAAGATTAAAATATTCCAAGAGCTCACCTTACTTCATTTAACATGTTTCAATATGAAAAAGTTGTGTTGATTTAACTCAGTTGTTTAAGTTTCTGCCAAAGCAAAACAGTTGTGTGCAACCGATGTCCACTGTTGAATTAAGTAAATAAAGTAAATTTTTTCAGTGTAGGATTCCAGTCTGGTACAACATAGGATAATTTGGAAAGATTTAGGAAAAGACCATGGTTAGGATTAGGGATGGATATTGATAAGATTTACCGATTCCATTTCCATTATTGATATCACTTATCGAATCGATTCCTTATCAAGTCTTTTTTAGATTCTCATCGGCTCTTTGAGATTAACCACTAGTGCTAAGCAGAAATAAAAAAAATTACATTCATGCAAATTAATTGTATGCTTTGGGTCAAATGTTTGTGCTTGTTTGCTGAGGTATTTCTCCTCTTTGTTGTGATCAGTGTTTGAGTCATTACTCAAAAAATAGCTGAAACACATTCATAATCATCATTTAACAATATAAATCTGAGAAATTGCCAACACTTTCACCCTGGGTTCTTGACTAGTTTAGCATTAGCATGCTCTCTGTGGATGCTTGCAAAGAACCAAAGTTGTGTTAGCAGCACAATGCGGTTGTCTCTGCCCTGGATGCAGTTTTCCACTTTACCGTTAATCTCGTCTTTTTGTGCAGTAAAAATAAATGTCCATATCCATTAGACTGCATTGCTATTTTCCTCCTTGGACATGCGAGCTGAAATCAGCTGATTGTAGCGCGAGTGCAAGAGCCGATTAGTAGGATTGATAGGCAGGCAGACTAACAATTCCAAGGAATTGGACTACTGGGAACCAATTCTTTACAAGAACCGGTTCTTGATTCCAACCCCTAGTTAAGGTTCAAACAGACCTTTGTAAAACCATTACATTACAGCCTTCACATACAGAAAAGGAGTGACGCTATAGCAGCAATATCAATAAATATATATTTTAAGTTAGAAGTATTTGGAAATTTCACCATCAAATGTATTATGGGATAACATATATGGCTTGTTTGGAACAACTGCCAAGAGAAAGTCTCTTCTCAAACCAACAAACAAACAAAAAAAACATGGCAGCACGTCTTTGCAAAGTTGCATGTGCACAAACCACAAGACTTTTGAAAGAATGTCATTTGGACAGAAAAGACCAAAGTGGTGATGTTTGACTGCAAAAAGCAGCATATTTAGGGAAACCCAAGCAGTGGTGGAGGGGCAGGGGAGGATCTACAGGGGGGCATGGGGCAGCAACTGCAATTGCCCCCCAGCTCTTATGCATATGTTAAATACATAAACAGATACAAAAACTTTTTTGTGGAGGGTTCTCCCTCCACAGAGTTTTTCCTTCCCACTGTTGCCAAGTGCTTGAACATATGGGGGTCGTTGGTTTGTTGTTGTTTTCTATGTATAGTTGCAGGGTCTTTACTTTAAAATATTAAGTACCTTAAGGTGTGTGCTGTTGTGATTTGGTGCTATATAAATAGAGTGAATAATGAAACTGTGTAGTACCACGTGACACTGTTGGATTTACTTAATTGGAAGGCCTGGTAAGGACTAGATGATATTTAATTCAGTCCTTATAGTGTATTCTCTTTTTTCACAAAACTGTTTTGCTGTCTTGCTACAGTAACATGAAAGATATTGCATATTAGGCCACAGCTGCTGACATTAGCTCCGCAAAGCACAAAGACAAACTGTCTAAGGTAAATAAATTCATAAACGGACGCCCCTGAAATTCACCACTAAACAACATATATCTCAAGTATATGTATTTATTGTAAGTGTTTGTGCTCAGCTTATATCTCAAGCTTTCTCACCCTGATTACTATACAGAATCTTCTGGTAAATGTGTTTGGGGTTTTTTTTTTAATGTGAAACTACTTCTCTATTCTCATCAACTGGAGCAGACATTTTGACCTGCCTGGAACGGTTCAGTCTTCTTGAAGCTCTAGTTACTGACAGCACACCCATGTTGAAGAACTGCTGCTGTCTTTAAACATGCAGGGACACAACAACCTACAAATAGACACACAGTACCCGAGGGGATCCCAGATGTAGCCAATCATCTCTCAATTTTCTCACAGCATGTCACTGTAATATTTGGAATAGAGTTACAAATTAGAACTGGTAGCATTAGCGTGGACAACCAGCCACATGGTTGGCTATAAAATCAGCTCTTCATTCCTTCCCATCGTGAGCTTTACTGTATGTGTGCTGAAACAACCTCATTTCATTGCCTGAGGGGGGAAAACAAAGAATAACCTGCCACACACACTGACAGGTGTCTAAACGCATCTTAGGAAACTGGAAGTATATTGTGCAGACCCAGAGAGAAAACACACCTGGGTACAGTAGCTAAAGGCCAGCGTGTGTGTATTTAGTGTGTGTGGGTGTGTGTGCAAGAGAAAGCAGGACATGGAGGAAGATAATGATTGTAGAGAAAGAATTGGCGGTATGACAGCATAAATGTGAAATGGCATATCCACAGTGTGCATTTAACTACAAACCTCCCTGAACAAGTGAGTGTGTTAAAACCACAGACTGCACATTTCTGTACACATTTGATGGTTACAACACCACTTAACAGGTGACCCTGACAACTTCACATTAATCTGGTAGCACTGTGTGCATCGGTCTGTGCTATGATAATGCCTGTGTAGTTATGTATTGGCCGGATTGGAGTGAAACGGATGGAGCTAAGCAGGTAGCTGCTGTCTGAGGAGAAGAGAAAAGCAGTGAGAAACAGCAGAGAGAAGCAGCAAAGCAACAGTAGGAACAATCACCATTCTTCTCCTCTGCTTAAGCCTCTTTCATATTGTGACACACAGAGGAATTATAGCGCAGAGACTAGGTCAGCCACTTATCCATCTCATCCAACACAGCAACAAGCCGCAGCTCCACAGCAATTACTACTTGGCTGAAACCGCTGCCAGAACACGTTCACATCTCTGGTGCTGATGCAGACATAAGCGCGATAATAAAGCTGTGGTGCACAGCAGGTGAAAACATCCATGACTTTTGAAAGGTAATAGAGGATATTTGTTGATTTTCATCTGAAGAGTATGAAGAGATATATGGGTTTGTTTGTTTTTTATCTAAACAAACAAAAATCCAATAAAAATGCTAAAAATTTGGGGATAACAGTCACTACAAATACAGACAAAAAGCAGCAAAATAAAGAAAAGAAAAAAACTGAGTTGTTCGCCTGAGGTTAAAGCTGACTGCTCAGTTTCTGCGGTGAAATGTCCCAGTCAGCCAAATTTGGTTGGATTTATATATTTCACACTCACTTGTTAATTAAACCTATCCTCATATGCCTGTGACAACACAAAGCAGTGAAACGTGATTAGATGCTGGAACAAAAGACAGGCTTTGGAAGCGTTTCTGTGTAAAATGGCATTAGGCTGGGTCTCATTTTGCACCAGTTAGATGGCGTACATAATCAGGATTAACTTTAGCACGAGGGGAGAGGGAAGCAACGACACAGAGTGAGAAATGGGGGTCATGAGCAGAGAGGATTCACCCTCAAAGTCACTCGTTTAGCTGGCAGAGAGTCAAACTGGTGTAGTTATTGCCATATAATGAATATATGAAAAGCAAGGTTTCTATGGGAACGGTGGTTTAGGTGCACATAAGTGTTTCCCTTGTGTAAACATCCAGGCAAAAAGAAACATCCAAAACGTAATCCGTGTTTTATATTTTTGTGCCATTTTTGTTGAATTTTCTGCTGAAGGCAGAGGACACATGAGCGACAATAAATTGCACTTGTGACAGAAAATGTTGGATATGAGCATTATATGAGCTCAGTCATCATCATTGTAAAGATTTTCTGATTGTTTACCGTTCAGCTTATAAACATAAAACATTTCTGTATAAATATAATTTCCATTTCCCCGCTAATAACAACTGGGAGGTTTGGGAGACTTTGATAGACTAGGAAAAAGGGTCAGTCTGCTGTTGCGAAGGACAGACGGGATTTCTTCACGCTCTCACACTTTGGTATCTGCTGTAAAGTGAGAATGCACTCAAGCTGACCAGGGTTTAAATAACTTCTCTGTGTAGTGAAATGTAACCGCTTTCAGCAAAGCAAAGTGAGTTATTTAAAAAACACCACTATCCTAAGCTTAATTATTAATATCACAGCTACATGAGAGATACAAGGATACTGTGAGGTCTTAATTTTTGTGGCATGACACCACACTCAGGATGTAAGAGGTGCATCACGGTTAGGCACACCTCTCTACCCAGAGTGCCTGCCCCCTTTCCCATCGTAGTTGGAGTAAAGGCAACGAATGAACAACATGATAACAGATTGATCCTATGTGTTGCTAGGCAACCTATCTAGCAGGCATGGAGTAACGGGGCCCGTATACTGTGGCAATGACGGCCAATTATCAGCTGCCTATCTTGTAAAGAAAGCTCAGTGCACTTTTTACCCGACATGCTGCAGTGCGTTTGCACAATGTTTACTGATGCTTGGTGTTCACTGGGTGTGTGGTGAGTGGAAATATCACTTTTTGAATGCCTCGTCTTCAACATTCACCGACAGGATCCATAACACCAAATCAATCCCTTTAAGCATACCCCATACCTCGGTGCGTGAGAGCAGAGTGGGCCGGTGTTCTGGGAATCCATCCTACCTCAAAAGACACCCTACCCAATGTTTTCAACTGCCCCTCCGACAGCCAAACTCATCTGTTCTCTGATTGGATAATTAAATTTGTGATTGACATGACATTGGCCAATCAGATGAAAGGAAGAAAAACGGGGTCAAAATTCGTTCTTGTAACTTGAGTGCAAAGTTTCACACGTATATTTTGGCTAAGTCCACACACAAATCTTTTTTACACATACAAATCTTTTTTACACGCACACAAACTACTTTTACACATACAAATCCTGATTTACAAGTACAAAATATTTATGACCACGATTTGAGCCCATAGTTATGGTTATGGGTAGGGTTAGGTTTAGTCACAAGTCACCGTAAAATTATAAAACGGGTAGGACGATTTGTCAGAGTAGGATGGTTTCTCAGAACACCGGTGTTAGATATCTTACAGCTCCCTCTGTTGTCCTCTTTAAGCATTGCACCTTGCAACTGCAGGCTTTTGCTGCACAGTAAAGCTGCTGCTGTGGATGAAGCACCTTTATACATTTCTACTTGGGCAGAGCTTAGTTATACACAAATTTTACAGTTGACATTATAATCTAAAAAAATTATATACACATATATAGTGGGTTATTTATAGGGACAGATGACTTTTGTCATTGCCGTTACAAACATTTATCGTTTGAAGTCAAAGCTTGAGCAGCTGAAGTATTATTCTATCACAGTGAGGATCTGCTAATTGGTGTTTAGTTTACATCATAAAGCAAACATTCATGAGTGAATGATAACTGAATTGTGTGTTCCAGTGGCACACTGAGTAACCTAATGCTGACAGCACTAGAAATTCAGTTTTCCAGTAATATTAGCGCAGCTTAAAATTTGCTTAGGCTATTCCATGTGCTGTTTTTGATAAATTTAATATTTCATTTTATACAAACAAGAAGGAAAAAAAAAAAAAGAGTATTTGCTTAGCTGACCCTAAACTTTAAATTTAATATATCTTCCCCATATAGCTACTCGCCTGCTACACAGTGAACGATGGAAAAACTAAAATGCTGTGTAAGTTAATGTCTTCCTTTTAAATAAAACTGAGACATTACAATACAGAAAGGGTAGGTCTTTAATTCTTACATAAATATATCACAGAGAGATCTTGCACTAATATTTAATCAGTAACAAGCCCATTTCTTTACATCTTAAAGTGCAGCGCAGTACAAACCAAATGAAAGAATGTAGCTGATGCATGATGCATCCTGGGATGTTTAGATTTGGAACAATAGTTTCAAACGATAAATCCTACTGAACCACAGAGCCCTGAAAATTCCCGCTGCACTGCGACGTCAGTGCCTTGCAGACCTCAGTTTTGCATGATTTAGAGTTCAGGATAATATCTTATACTGGGTCTTGTACAGCCCCTCAGCTTATCATTTGTCTCAAGCAAGCTGCTGTTCTAGCTGCTCTCCGGTCTACTCTACTTAGCAGACTAGCGAGAGAGAAGGCCCCGTCCTTTCTGATTTGATGTCCCTCATTATCCAGGTGGTAGAAATATGATTCAGTTGAGTAAAAGTCACTTAAGTTCACTGGGTAGCTGATCCGGCAATGCTGTGTGACATGACATGCTTACTGCTCCATGTCGTTATCATTCTGGAGTGTTTTCATTGCTAGGCCCCACAGAGTTACACTAGAGATAAACTGGCCTTCACTGGACCTATAGGGCCTGCTTGTCCCTGTGAGGGAACTGCAGTAATTGTCTGTAGGAGGCAGGTAGGGCCTCCCCGCTGGGCCTCTATCCATTGGCATGTTCCCATTCTCGACATACGGACCGTATGGCGCTTCCTGCAATACGTGGGGTTTGGCCAGCTTCGTACGATCTGTGGCAGATAGGGTTGCAGTTCTTTCCTGGTGGCCGGATGAAAGGAGGTGATGGGGAACCAGGGAGCGCAGCTCTGGAAGCGGGGTAGATCCTGGGCTCAGTTGAATGCTGGCAGGTGAAGTCTCTATATGTGGTGTTGCTTGTGGTGGCGAAGGAGCCGGCGCTGAGGATTTCTCTAACTCTGTGTGGGGCATCATAGCAGAGAAATGCTGCTCACTGGCAGCAGCAGGTTTACTGTGGCTGACAGCTTTGGGTAATGACGTGCTGCCATCTGCACTATGTGTCTGCTCAGAGTTGACAGTGACCTGACTCTCAACTGGAGGCCCCTTGCAGTGCATGTTGCTATGTCTTCTCAACATGGCAGACCGGGTAAAGCTCTTTCCACAGGTATTGCAGATGTAAGGTTTCTCACCAGTGTGTGACCGTATGTGACGCTGTAGGTCTCCTGAGCCAATGAAACACTTCCCTGTATTAATTCATAAGAAATCTCAAATGAATAACACCGTGTGCACATCATGTTTAAACAATGATAACATGGGGGAAAAAATGCTGTCATATGAAAACAAGCTTTAAGAGCCTTAAAGAATATGCAGGTAAATGCCATTTACGCTTTTGGCTTTCCATTGCATTCCAAGACCAGCTGGACTTGTTAGCTAATGTAATAATATTGCAACAACTTTGGTTGTAGCGTCGATTTTGAGTGTGTCAGTACAAATTGTTGTAAAACGTGGCTCTATAAGACTGAAACAATGTCTGTGAAGGGAACAGAGACAGCTGCTGTTTTGGTGTTGGGTCTACCTTTATGGCAAAATTGTACATTGTTAATGGTAATTACCTCCATCAAGGAGCCTATGTTATGTTATGTTATGTTATGTTATGTTATGTTATGCATTAAAATTATGCTTACTTCCACAAAGGTCTTTAAGGTCAACTGAATGATTTGTTGGTTGAAAATTTATAAAAAGCCTTATAACTAGTTTGGTGGGTATAGTCAGCATATAGATGAACAATAACAGTATTGAAAATATCATATCATAGCTGACCTCTCCTTTAAGGTCAAAAGATTAATCTACGTCAAAGGTCAAAGTGATAATAATAAGGCTATGTAGAGCTACTTAAAACTATGTTTCTTACAGCCATTGTTTGTATTGATGATATTTAGGAAATCATACGGGTAAATGGGGATTCTAAATATCACATTAAAATTTGCCTCCAAATATGGTGTCAAATTAGACCTCTGATCTCACATTCACATATCACATCTGCATTTCTTTCACGTTGACCCTAAAATGCGTTGATTTAACTGCACTAAAAGTACTTAAAGTGACTTTACAAAATATTCAAAATACAATACTAGCAGTTGAATATTCTTTTTCTTTTTTGTGCATTTTGCTGTTTTTTGTTTTCAAAAATGGGAACTATTTAACCAACCAGTGTCGAGCTCCACCTAACAGTTTGGCTGCTAGGAAGTTTCTAGTCCTAGACTTTTTTTTATTCCAACCTGAGAATAGATTTGATTTTCCATTACTAAAATACTGCTGAAAGTTATGTTAAATAACTGGGCCTGTTGTAGACTCTTAAAAATATTTTTTAAAATAGATTGTGACATTATAACTTACCACAGGTGGCGCAGCTATGAGGTTTTTCCCCAGCATGCCGGGCCTTGTGCTTCAGAAGCTTTCTGTGCGTGTTGAAGGACTTTCCACACTGGTCACAGGTGAACGTCTTGTCTGTCGCGTGAGTCCTTTTGTGCTCCTTTAGATTGCTCAAGTTGTTAAATCCTGAACAATAAACAAGGAACAAGAAATGCATTTCTCAATAAAAGCAGTTCAAGCTACTATTAAACATCAGCAGGAGCTCACTTTAGCAGCAAGACATTACAAATTCTCAGATTGTTGTATTATCAAATGACTGATTGAGATTATTGCTCGTGCTGAGAGATGCCACAAACCTCGGCCACATATGTCACACAGATGTGGCTTCTCTCCTGTGTGCACCACTTTGTGACGTTGGACATCCCCTGATGCAGTAAAGCTGGAAAACACAGATGAATAATAAAGGACAGTAAAGAAATCATCAGTTTTGATATCTCTATATGGTAAGTGGAAAATATCATATCATGTATTTATTGGATATTATAGTATATTATGTGCTACGCAAGAAAATTCTATTTTCTTTCACTTTGTTAATTACTCACAGCAGTTCCTCATTAGTGTGTTATTATGCAACTACAATTATTTATGTGTGAAGTTGAACAAGTGATAGAATAATATTAACAAGCCTGGGAAAACTTTGGAAGCACTTTCTTGGTTTAACTCAGTTAAACCAAGAAAGTGCTTAAAGTAGAGACAGGGAGATGGCAAAAGAAGACAAATGAAAATCAATCCAATTCACTTTACCTTTTCCCGCACAGCTCACAGATGTATGGTTTTTCCCCAGAATGACGCCGCAAATGTGTCTGTAAATTTCCAGCCTGTAAGACAGAATCCGTCTGACATCTGAGTTTAATATGAACATCTAAGAATAACTATTAAATTAGAAGAGCACAAAAGAAAATACCTGTGAGAAGTTTCTTCCACAAACGTTGCACTGAAAGGGCTTCTCGCCTATAACAGAACAGATCAGTTTATGCCTAAGAGCATTATAATTCATTCCTATAATTCAACCTTAAATGTGTGATTCTAGAGCTGTTAAAATCAGGAGATACCGGTATGCGAGCGCTTGTGCAGCTCCAGGTTGCTCGGGTGTTTGAAGATCTTCCCACACACCTCACAGCAGTACTGCTTGTGTCCCGATTGCTGAGCTGGCTCCGGCACAGGCTTTAGATTTTGCTCCTCTTCATTCACAGGTGGAGGACTGGGAAGCTGTGCATCTGCAGCTGTGTCTGCAACCTCATCTCTGGCTGCAGTGCTATCTTCTACAGGAGCTTCTGGTGCTTGAACCTGGACCACTGTCTCTCCTTGAAGGCTCTCCTTTGAACAGCTAAGGACAGGTTCAATAACTGATTCAGTGCACATCTCCTCCAAAGCCTTCTGAGACCGAAGATAGTTATATTTCTTCAGGTAGACGGCCTTCTTTGGGCGCATTGGCTTGTTCATTGAGGAGTCTGGGTTAGGAGTGTTTAGATTATCTGAGGGTGTGAGAGAAGAGTCAGGGTTCCTGTCCACACTCACTGATATGGAAGACGGATTAGGCTGAACTGTGTTTCCTGAGTTCACAGGGGTGCTGCTGCCTGCCTGGTTTATCGCAAGTTGACACTGCTGCTCTTCCACCACTGAAGGGCCCTGGCTTGAATTTGCACTATTGCTCTGTATTGCACTTTGTTTAAAGTACTGCTTACTGTAGAAGTTGCGGAGCTTGTACCCATGAACTAGCTGCTTTTCTACTGGTGCCTGAGAGCTGCTACCTATTTCACAGTGTGAGCTGCTGTTAGGCACAGAAATTGGCATCCTTCTGGTGTGGTCCATGTCACTGCTGAAGCCAGGCCTCTGGGATTCAGAGGGACAGGGCAGGTCAACATCGTTAGGAAGATTGCTTCCAAGCAGGCAGTCATGCTCTGAACCCAACATGCCTGAGAGCGAAAACGAAGGCATTTCCACTGCTGGAGGACAGGGCTTGAGGAAAGCATTGCACATGCTCTGCACATTCGGAACCTGCAAACACTGTGCGATATCTAGGAGTGCTTGCACATTATCTTGGTTAATATCAAGATGGGAGGTATACATGTAGTCCAATATCTGGCCAATGCCACTGACATCCTGGATAACTAGGTTGAACACGTCATTCTTCTGACTGGGGGAATTTTGGAACAAGGACCTGAAAAGATCAGAGTAATACTTAATGCATCTGGAAACCTTGAAGCAACTCGGTATGATTAACGTTTATTACAAACGAGGTAATGGCACCTGAAATAGGAGCTGAAGGCGGCCAGGACGTTTTTGTGGGCTTTGAAGCAAACACCTTTGACCACCAGCATGCAGTCACAGAGCAGACCCTGAATCCTCTGCTCCTGAAGCTGCTGGAGGAGGTAGGAGCTGTGGCTGGACAAACTGTCCATGGTTACTCAGCGGCTCCACCACTCACTCAAGTCTTCATCAAAAAGCGAGCTAAGGTGACACAAGTTTAAAAACAACAACAACGAGTGATTAACCAGAGATGTCATTTCTCCTGCCAGCGAGCCAGGAAGCGCTAAGAGCAGTTTCGAACATATGGGATTCAACAGCCGCGCAGAATCCAGTGTGTCTCTGCAGCAAGACCACCCATGCAAAAATTGGACACAAACTGCTAAGCTTAGCTACAAAGCTACGCTAGCCACCCATGTTATTAAGCGGCGTAAATCGATTGACCACAAAATCCCGAATGCATTACATTTGCAACCGAGAACTGCTCCTCGGTACTGTGACTTATATATTATCTTCGCCCATAAAGATGGGGGTCAAACTTACATTAAAGGATTCCAACTTTTATTTGGATGATAGGTCACTTTTCGACAGGCATGATAATACGTCACTTCCTGGTGTAGCTTGCATTTCGAGTTGCTAAACGCTAATAAATACCGTTAACCATTACACAGATATACCGTGTTAAATAATGGAACGGATAAAGTCACTGTAAGGAGAGGACATGCTAAAAGTAACCACGTGGTTCATACTTGTAAAAAAAGGTTACATAAGGCTCGTTTCCACCCTGCTCGGAACTTTTCTTTGGTTGCATTTGCACAGGGAAGACTAATAATGTAGCGACCAAACGGGCCGGTGTTTTTTATTTATTTATTTTTTATTTTTATTTTTTTATTAGCAAAATCAACATACAAACAAAATGCACCATATATTATACATTCAGAAAATACAATTTTCAACCTTTGTAAGAAGAAAAAGAAGACATAAAGACGGGGTCATAAAAGTTAACAGAATATTAACTCACTAAATCAAAATCTTCCAAAAAGGAAACAAAAAATGCAGCCTTTTTCTTTTTAACGAAAGTCAAAGATTTAGACAACAGGTTCAGGTCGTTTTTCCAGTGAAGTAAGGTTGGTTTGGTCTTAAAAAAATGACATTTATGTATATATTGCTTACACAATATTAATAGAACATTAACACCACAATTGACTTTCTTTTCCTTCAGAAACATTCCAAACAATATCATATTTAAGGTAAATGGGGTCATTTGAATCCCACTCGATTGAAGCCAGGCATGAAAATCCAACCAAAAGATTTGTATAAAATTGAAAAAAACAAAAACAAATAGATGGTCCTTTTAGTCAGGGTAAATTCATTCACCTGCATGTAAAGATTTGTTAAGATCAAAAGACAAAGCGGAGCCTACATTCTCATATAGGCAAGGCAAAACGCCTTTGGGATAGCATATATGGCTCTGAACAGAAGTTCAAAAACCTTTATCTTTAACAAAGCGACTCTAAATTCTCAACACAGAAGCGCAAATTCAAACATAATGGAAGATTACACAGCCACGAGTAATCCGAAAAATGCCACAGCAAACACTGTGAGGCAACTCCTTGAACAGTACAAAAAAAAAACATTACAAAAGAACAGTGGGAGAAATTTCAGGCAGGTCACCCAGATCGCACCACTATAGAGTCTATATGCAACATGTTGGACCTGTGTTCGGATTTGGCAGGTGTAGCACTGAGGCCTGCCCAGGAAAAAAATAATCAGTGGCCTTCCCTGCTAAAACTTGCAGCTGCAAGGAACAAATGCCCCAAAAATATAAGGCCATTCGGAAATTGTCCTGCTTTAACAACTGGAGCCTGATTTTCTATAAGAAAACACCAAAAAACAAAAATAGGCAAAAAACAAAACCAAAAAGAGGAGGGGGAGCAATTTCAGGCAGATTGCTCAGACAGCGACTCCCTCCCTGCTAAAACTTGTTGCTGCAAGGAAAAAAAATGCTCCAAAAATATAAGGTCATTAAGAAATTGTCTTGCCTTAACAATTGGAGCCTGATTTCCATAGAAATCCACCAAGAAACCAAAAAAGACAATAACACAGCCTTGAGTAATCCAGACAGTATCAGCAGTGATGACACGAGAAATCCAGATACTGTCAGCAGTGATGACACAGCAACCTTTACAGAAATCACAGCAGAAAACATGAAAGATGGGGGATCGATCATTGTGAATAAAGAAATGGTTAATCAATTTAATATCGATCACGCATCAAGAGAACGAAAAATACAGATTTTCGGTGGAAATCTGTGTGGAAGAACTTGTTATGTGGGTTGTAAAAGAATCAGGCCAGGTCATCAGTCAGGACAAGGGCGTAGATTTGGTTTTGGCATTGGTGGGGACCGAACCCTGCCCTGTTTTTTTTTTTTTCCTTTTTGTCTTTGCTTCTTGATAACAAAAAAGGAGAAATATACTTGCGTACATATGCTATTCTTTTAAACCATTTAAAATTACAATTCATAGTTTTATATGTGAATTATATAATGTTAAATTACTATTAAACAAATGACTAAGTATTTTAGGCTTTAGTTTACTTCAGCCATATTCCATATAAATCAGGTATCATAAAAAATAAAAATAGCTTCAAATACAGTCATGACAATAAAAGAATATCACTTCAAGGACTTAACAACATTAGTTCAGTTATAGTACACCAACATCTCTTATACTTTGGCACTATGGGAACACTGAATGACCTGGTGGTTTTTGTCCATAAAACTACTCATCTAAGATTACCACAAAGTAAAAGATCTCTCAGCAAAATTATGCAATATTTTAGGCACTATTGCCCCGATCAAGTCAGTGAGCTGTGTCTGTTGTGACTGTTGCAACAGACATGGACTACTGGTGCTCCACACAACAACTCAATGTCCACTATGTGAAGGAGCCAAACACATGCCTTCTCCTCTCGTTAACTGAGATAAACTGCTGGCATATTGGTTTTACATCTATACTGTCCAGTCTCTCCTGGTGGACCTTAGCCATCTTTTTAGTCTTCTGGTGCGCGTACTTCAAGCGTGCAGACCCTGAATTGGGACACAGCCTTATAGTGTGGGGTTGCCTTTGCTGGTTGTCGGTCTGTCTCCATTACTTGGCGTTCTCTGCATCTCCCTGCTTCTCATCCCATGTTTCTCCCTGCATGTTATCATTTCAGGTTTGTTTATTAATTGCCCCAGTTCAGGCAATGTCTTAGTTCTGTCCTCGCCATCCTTGCTTTTGTTTGCTTTCACCTTCTGTAAATAAAGCTCACTCGCATCTCAGCCAGTACCTGCATCTTGGGTCCTTTTCTCACAACGCCACATGGCTTGCCTCACACACCGACAGGACTGTAGCCAGCTCCACATGTCAATCCAGAAGCAGTGCACTGATTCACAGTAGAAAAACACCTGATCCAGATTTTCAATGTTATTTCCACAAAATGTACACACATCTAAGTTAAATTTCCGTCTTAAAAATTCATTGGTTGGGTAAATCTCATTTATGATTTTAAAGTTAACCTCTTTTACTTTAGGGCAGGGGTAGGCAACTCCAGGCCTCGAGTGCCGGTGTCCTGCAGGTTTTAGATGTGTCCTTGATCCAACACAGCTGATTTAAATGGCTAACTCCTCAACATGTCTTGAAGTTCTCCAGAGGCCTGATAATGAACTAATCATTTGATTCAGATGTGTTTACCCAAGGTGAGATCCAAAACTTGCAGGACAGTCGAGGCCTGGAGTTGCCTACCCCTGCTTTAGGGGAAAGAGGAAGTGAGACATACTTTCTTCTTATCGCCTTAACCTCCATGGTCTCAAATTCTTTAAGAATATAATTTCTTTTAACCAGATTAGGACAAATTTCATTTATCAAAACATTCCTGATCACCTTGTTTGTAAACCTGCTGTCACCAAATT
Organism: Perissodus microlepis; assembly: GCF_051167445.1. Taxonomy (NCBI): domain Eukaryota; kingdom Metazoa; phylum Chordata; class Actinopteri; order Cichliformes; family Cichlidae; genus Perissodus; species Perissodus microlepis. The sequence continues at coordinate 11,223,565 of NC_140465.1, forward strand.
CAACTCAGTCCAGTAAAAATTTTAGAGTGCACAATATTTTCTTTGATCATTGATCTCATAGGGGCTGGGATGGCTTTTATTAGTGATTTATATCTCTTAGCAGTGCATCTTACATCAAACTTCTCACAGAACGTCTCATGTTTTAATAAGACCCCATTCTCAACCATAAAATGAGCTACAGCCCAAATCCCTTTGGAGCTCCATTCATCCATGTACACAGATTTCCTACACAGACAGACCTGTTGTTCCATATAGGGGTATTGTGAGGAGTAAAGTTATGTTTATAAATGAATTTCCAATAAAGAAGGACCTGCTGAAGGAAAGCTGAGAGTTTAACAGGTAACGAACTGCAAACAAAGTCATAACGTAACAAAAAGTCTGTTCCACCCATTTTGCCAAAAATCATATTGGGTATAATGTTCCAAAAGGAATTTTTGTTCCCAATGAAAGATCTTAACCATTTCAATTTTAGTACACCATTCATAACATCAAAGTCAATGGCATTAGCCCCACCCTCTTCATAGTTTTTAATCATATCATTTTTCTTTATATAATGACATTTGTTCCTCCATATGAACCTAAAATTAAGATTTATAGATTTGGAGTTTGGACAGAGAAAAGGCTGGATAGATTAGGCTGGGTAGACTGTCCATTTTGGTTAGCAGAATCCTCCCAAACAAAGTTATGTCCCTCTGCAACCACCTGTTTAAAATTGACTTACATTTTTCTATATTGGTACAGATATTCTTATTTTCTGTTAATAGCGTATCCTTGGAAATTACAATGCCCAGATACTTCACCTCTTTTTTGATCTGTATATTACTTATTGACTGCAGGGGACACTCATGCAGAGCCAGTATCTCACATTTATAAATATTCAGCTGTAGGCCAGAAGCTTTGGAGAAGCTGTAAGGCTAAAGGAGTCCTCATTTTTTAAAAACAGGGTGGTATCATCTGCCACCTGACTGATTATTATCTGTTCACCCATCACAGTTAACCCGTCAATGTGACTGTTTTTAATCAGAATAGACAACAGTTCAGCAACCATGATGAACAGAAGTGGTGAGCTGCTACATCCCTGCCTTATTCCTCTATTGACCTCAAACATTGAACACGTACCATGTTCTAGCAAAACGGAGCTGTTGTTGTCATTATATAACATCTCTATAACATTCATAAATTCCTCTCCAAAACCAAAAGACTGCTTTTAAGAGTTTTTAATATGAACATATGTTCAACTGAGTCAAATGCTTTATAAAAATCCAAGAACAGGATGTATCCCCTCTCTTGGATTTTTTCACTTTACTCAAGGAGGTCCAAAACCAGGCTAATATTATTATGAATTAGTCTTCCTTTCAAAAGACCTAATTGTGTTTCACTGATAATGTTTGAGATGCCTTTCCTTAGCCTCTCAGATACAGCTCCAGACAGGATCTTATAGTCAGTGTTTAGTAAGGTGATGGGTCTTAAATTGTCTAAAATTCTTTTGTCCTTACCCGATTTAGGGACCAGGGTAATCAACCCTTGTTTCATGCTTGGCATCAGTTCTTTCTTCTCTATAGATTCTTTTAATGCATCAAATAATAAGGTTATTAGTTCCTTCCAGAAGAATTGATAAAAATTGGCAGTGAGTCCATCTGTCCCTGGGGACTTTTTTTTAATGCTATTTTCCTGACCACTAAATCCAGTTCCTCAATTTTAAGCTCTGAATCACACAGATCTTTAAAAGGTTTGTCAATACATGGGATAAGCTTATGAATCTTATTAAAGAAACTATCGGCATCAGCTGCTGAATATTCTGAGGAGTACAGCTGGGAATAGAAAGTGAAGACTTCCCTTTCATTCCCTCTGAAATCTTAACATTCAGTCCCATTTATCAACAAGCTTGTGATTAAATTTCTCTGCTGTCGACATTTTTCCAGCTTACTAAAATATGATGAGTTTTTTTTCACCTGCCTCAATCCATTTGACTCTCGATCTTATAATGGCACCCTGGGCTTTCTCAAGGTAAAGATCACCCGATTTAGTTTGTAACTCCATCAATTTATTTTTCTCTCTTATGTTTAGTTTTTCTTTACTACAGCACTGAGTTATTTCGTGAAGTAAATTACTTTCATATTCTCATTTTTCTCTGTTCAACCATTTCTTTCAGTGGTTCACTGATGAACCTTTAAAGGTGCCCCAAAGAACCATCAAGAAATGGTTCTTTGGGGCACCTTTAATGGTTTTTCATCTTTTAAAAACATTTTAAGGAACCATTTTTGAGTAGTTCTTTAATGAACCATTTTAAATCTTTCAAAAATAAAATGTATGATAAATTAAATCTGAGTAGGGTAAAATAAATATGAGCACATAGACATATATTAATGGTTTATTGCCATTTCGTAGTATACCAAAAAAGGCATTTTAAACCTCAGCACAACATCACTACTAATACATGTCACATATTAGTCATTTAAACAGTAATAATTAAATAAATGTTTACTAGACTATAAATAAATACATATAAAAAACTATACTAAGATAACACAACAATTAATACATGTAATTTTTAATTAATAAAACATCAGAAAGTGATAAAAACACTTTAGAAATAGCAATAGCTTCATAACAGACCAATAAATCAACACATTTTCATCAGCAGATGTTTGCATATTTAGTAAAAATATTTCAACAACAAGTTTTTGATTAAAATTATCAATGAACTTCAGCCTCACCTTATGTAAGGTAAGTTTCATGTTGGACTCATGGTCCTTTGTTAGTCCAGTTTAGGATGTCTCTGACGTATGTATCATATCAAACATATGTCATATCAAAACAACCCCACACCTGCAGTTGTTTCAGTTTTTCACAGGTGTTTCCTGTCAGCTGGTCAACCTCACTCAGGTGGTCATGCATATCAGCCAACCAAACGACAAGCTCCTCTCTTTGTGCTTCAAACCCTCCCACTTTGAGACAAGGAGCTGAGAGAGAGAGAAAAGAGTCAATTAAAAGAAGAGAGAAAAGTGAAACACTCCTCAGAAGGTCTGACTCACATACCTGCAGTCGACCTGTGATGAACTCCAGTTTGGCGTTCATATCATCCCAGCAGCGGCTGCACTCCCTCGACAATGCCAGCAGCCGAGCCTGCATGGTGCCCTGGAAGAGCCAGGGTAATGTTCGACTCCTCCTGGTCAGGCTCTCCAGCTGGATGAGCCGAGATCTCGCCTCCCGCCGCAGCCTCTGAACACACAAACAAAAATTCCATCTGAAGCAGGAGGTGCAGATTTTTTTTGCTGTTCTTTTCTAAATCCAGGCTTGATCACGTGGAGGTATTTGGAAAGCTTTTTTGGCCAGCAGATGACTGTTGTCTTGCAGAAATAAGAACTGCAACCCAAATCAAATGTATGCGATACACAATCAATTCACAAGAACACATTATAAAAGAAAGTCCCGTTGTTGCCTGATTTTAACTGAATTCTTCATCAAAACAGGGTGACAGAATTAAAACAAGTGTTTGCAGCAAATGTGAGCACAAAGCCTCACTTTGTATAAGCCTGCTATTAAAGTTATTAAAGACAACTTTCCTGTTTTCAAGGCACAACTTGGACGTGCTGTACGACTCTTATGGATACACACTAAATGAAACAATAGTGTGCACGACTCCAGATTCTGATCCCTCGTTCTCTCCTGGACTGAGACAGCTCTGAATAGCTGGAGTTTAATCTGGTGACAGCAGGTTTGTAAATAAGGTAATCAGGAATATTTTGATAAATGAAAGTTGTCCTAATCCGGTTAAAAGAAATTATATTCTTAAAGAATTTGAGACCACGGAGGTTAAGGCAATAAGAAGAAAGTATGTCTCACTTCCTCTTTCCCCTAAAGTAAAAGAGGTTAACTTTAAAATCATAAATGAGATTTACCCAACCCAATGAATATTTAAGACGGAAATTTAACTTAGATGTGTGTACATTTTGTGGAAATGACACTGAAAGTCTGGATCACTCGTTTTTCTACTGTGAATCAGGTTACTGCTTCTGGATTGCCATGTGGAGCTGGCTACAGTCCAGGGGAATTCAGTTACCCCATTTGACGGTGACCGTAATAAAATTTGAAATGCTTGCTGACAATGCAGATTTTGATTTGATGATTAGAACGGTTTTGTTACTGGGAATTTTTTTTATTCACAAATGCAGATACTTTAAAGCTAAACCATGTATAAACGGATGGCTGAATGACTGGGCTAAGTCGCTGAAACTTGTGAATAACAAGAAAGCCTGTAAAGTTGTTGTATTATTTAAAAAGTTTCATCTATGTTAAAAGGAAACCTCCCTATTTAATGATCATGATTGCCCCTTTTTTTGTTCATATTATTTGTGCCTTTGGTTTCAAATCCTACAATGACAGTTTTTAAAAAAAAAATAAATTCCTTTTGTCTTCATTGTTTTCTCTTATCTCGTTGTACCGCTCAACCGAGGATATTTGGATGTTTGAATTAACGATGGTGCCTCACATGTTATATTGCTGTTTATAAATAAAGTTCATTTAAAAAAAAAGAAAAAAGACAGCTCTGCCTCTTTTTCGACTGCCCGGGACATTTAAACAATGGATACCTCCGTATATAAACAAATTCATGCTTTTCTCCCTTTCTTGAATAACAGCGCTGTAAAATAAGAAGAATGGCGCCTAATTACAGACTTAATAATACAGATTTAGTAATATGTCACGTGAAGATTAATCAGCCAGATTAACTGTTTACTGACAATTGACAGTGATGGCGGACATCATCATCACTATTCCAATCAATCCTCTCCACACAGACAATCATAAACACACTCGACTATCACTAAAACAAATTTAACGCATACACAAACACGATTTGTAATGACGCTAGTTCAGTTTACAATAGTGCTCATTCGCTCGGTCAGCAAGTGGCGGTATCCTCGTACACTGGGGAGTAAACTGCCATTAAACGAAACAGGAGAAGAAGAGAACATCTGCACATGCGCGGTACGGATCGGGGAGTCCTGATCCGTAACGATCTTTTTTTTTTTAGTTTTTGTCTACATTATATCGAAATGTTTCGTCACTGCAAACATTTTAAAAGATACTTATTATTGTTAACATCTTAACAGATATTCTGACCCGTAACTTTTTTTTTTAATATTAAACTTTATTAAGAAACGGTATACAGAACAACCAGAACAAAATTAACATATGCCAGGGGGTGTAATACAAAGAATTACAAACATTCAAATAATTTGTAATTACTACAAATAGTAATAGTTTTCATAGCCTTTTTGTTAAGTGATCCACTAATCAACTTTATGTAACATAAAACATCATTATAGTAATGTTTAAAATTAGGTTTTTTGTTACTGTATTTGCATTTGTGAAAATAAAATTTAGCTAAGATAACTAACAAGTTTATTATAAAGTAAACATCTTCTTTTTTTTGCCTTCGAAAGAAACAAAATACAACATTTTCCCATTTCACAGTAAAGTCTTTATAGAGATGTCCAGCAATGAATCTACTGAAGTCTTTCCAAAATGTTCTAGCGTATGCACAGATCCAGAAGAGGTGTTGCACAGTCTCAGGATGGCTTCCACAAAATCCACAGTTCACATTTATGTCCCTTTTGAACTTTGTCATGTAATGATTAGCAGGATAAAATTTATGCAGAATTTTAAATGAGACTTCCTTCACTTTATTCGTTACCAGATACTTGTTAGGAATTGTCCATACTCTTTTCCAGTTAATGTCACTGACAAAGAAATTCCAATAAGAGACCACATGTGGAATAGTTAGAGATTCTGTCTGGAACAAAGCACGAATATTCTCTGACCCGTAACTATCGTAAAATGCTTACAGCGGAAGTAGTAGCCTTTCGCACATGCGTGGTACCCTAATGTGTGTTTGGAAAAGTTTGGAATATAACGAAGCCGCTGAACGTTTGCGCTTAAATGCGATTTTGAGGCAACGGATTTAATCCATCGGTCCATCACACCGTTTTGACCCCCACTTTTCCCAGGAGAGAGTTTGTTTTTGTAGTGTTTTACAGTTTTAGGGGACCCGGGTCTGCCGCCGTTCTTTGGCTAACGTTAGCTCGTATCAGCGCTGTCACATGCGTTCAGCTTTCGCATGAGAGTTTAACCGACTCCGGTTTATAGGTCGGTGCCGCAGAGTGTAGGCCGGTTCAGTTTTGACCGTTATCGCTGCACTCAAGCCAAACAGGAGAGTCTTTGAATATGGTGTTTTTCACCTGCAACGCTTGTGGGGAGTCCCTGAAAAAAGCTCAGGTTGATAAACATGTAAATATCTGCCGGGGCTGCCAGGTCCTGTCCTGCATCGACTGTGGAAAAGACTTCTGGTAATTAATGACTGTTCACTGCTAGCCCAGGCTAACAGGCGCTAGATCAGCCTCGGTGCTAACGATTTGTGTGTTTGTCTACTAGGGGCGATGACTACAAAACCCACATTAAATGCATCAGTGAAGATCAGAAGTATGGAGGCAAAGGCTACGAGGCGAAAACAAACAAAGGAGATGTGAAACAGCAGCAGTGGATCCAGGTAAGATTCAGGGAAGAAAAAGAAAAACTCTGCAAAGCTTTTGGATCACTTAGGAAAGCCAACTGTTCTACCTTTATGTCCTTTTACTGAAGAAAGTCCATGAAGCCATGAACAAACCTGGAGTCAGTGCAAAGCTAAGAGATGTCCTCCAGCAAGTCAGTACTTACGATAACGTACCGAGAAAGAAGGCCAAGTTTCAGGTTAGTATTACTTAAAACTGTACAAAGTAATCAGTTTTCACGTTGATGTTGATTCACTGTCACATTTTTCTTTTCCCATCAGAACTGGATGAAAAATAGTCTGAAAATACCAAACCCCAGTCTGCAGGAGGAAGTGTGGAATATACTTGCTGCAGCTGATAACGTAAGTTAGGCTTGTTAGTTCTCATGTTTTTAGTTTTTTCTGTGAATGTGTGCTTATTAAATTTGAATGTTACCAGGAAATGAGTGGAAGCAAACTGCTCCTTTTAACATCAAGTATGCCATAAAAATAAAGAGTCTAGCATGTTTACATTAGCTGTAGTGATTGTCTTTAACTGCCACTGTCTGACAGGCTTCAGAGCCCCCACAGCCAGCTCAGCAGACAGAGGCTGAAGTCAAAGTACACACTAATGGAAAAGAAGAGCCGAATGGCCACCCAAGTGATGAGGGAGAGAAGAAGAAAAAACTGAACAAACGGGAACGCAAAGAGGCCCGACAGCAGAAGAATGGGAAAGCTACAAAAGGTGCTGAAAACACAGTCGCACAAGAGCTGGAGAAAGAAATGGTGGGCAAAAAGAAAAAGGATAGAAAGAGAAAACAGCTCTCTGAAGAACCCAGTGATGATGATAACAGCTATGGCACTGAAAATGAGACATCAAGCAAGAAAACAAAGGGTGAGTCAAGATTTCTGAAGTGCTAGTTACTGTCATGGTTAAACTGAGTTTAGGTATTCTCTAACACTCAAGCATAGATTGGGGATGTTTACATCAGCGGCTTTGTGAAGTCTGGTCAGATTTATGTTATTATTTTTTTTAAGTGTGTGTGTATTTCAACATTTATTACATAACTCTGTTATCATCATTTTCCAGTTGATGAAGAAACGGAGGATGCTGATGATCAAGAGGAGACTGAGGATCGAGCTGCTACTAAAGGTACAGTGGAGCTAGCAATGACTAAGATTGCCCTGCTTTATTAAATGATTAGTCAGTGATTAGGCAGCAGAGGTCAGTGTTGCCTCTTTTGTTCAGAGTGAGAAAGTGACCCTTGGTGATTAGTGTCTGTACTGAAAGCTGATTTCTGTTTCTCATCAGGTAAATTTAACTGGAAGGGGAACATCAAGGCAGTACTGAGAGAGTCACCTGACCAGGAAATGTCAGTGAAAAAACTCAGAAAGAAGGTGAGCCATGAAGTGTTTTCATTGCTATATGAAATGAGGATGTAGTTGTTTATGGTAAATGGCCTGTATTTGTATAGCGCTTTACTAGTCCCTCAGGACCCCAAAGCGCTTTACACATTCAGTCATCCACCCATTCACACACACATTATTTGTATATCAAACTCTTAAAGTTTCAAAGATCTATAATCTTTTATTAACACTAAAGTAAAAGCTTGCTCATGTTTTTCAGATTTTGGCTGCCTACTATTCCTACACTGGTGATAGGAATTTTAAGAAGGAGGAAGAAGTGCTAGCACTTTTCAACAACAAGATCAACAAAAATCCAAAGCTTAGAGTTTTGAAAGATAGAGTTAGACTTGTAAAGTAGACTCCTTCATCCTCTCCTTTTGACATATTGCATAGATTTTTTTTTTAATTTCAAAGCCATCATTGTCTTATTGTTGTCTTTTAATACAGTTGACATGATGTTGAAGATAAAATGTTTTTACCACCGATTTAAGTGTCTGGTTCCTGTTTGACTTAAAAACTTTAGTACTGTTTAATGTATGACAATTGTGATAGATGGCTGCTCTGTTACGCATTCCAAGCTCGCGGTAAGGCTGGGAAATGGCACCTTATCTGTGGGATTGGATGTTCGAGTGGGGGAAGGGTAACGGGAGAGGTGCACCTGAGGTGAATTAGACTCTCACACGGGACGAAGTTAATGCACATTCCTCGGCACCCCGAACGGGGCTCACTTGGCCAGGGATACAGAAGCCCCATAGAGGCAAGACGCTTGGTGTCAGCCTCAGGTGAAGTTTTAATGCTGTCTGATTTTGCACGACTAGAATGAGCAGTCTCTTTACCCTGTACGCACACGCAGACACACAGACGCACACACAAACAGGAGGAAATCTGCCCAGCTTTATGAAGCTCAGCTAATCCCAGCAGGTTTAACACTGATGCTCATTCATCACACTGCTTACCTTGTAATTGTATATTACATACTTTGGGCTTTAGTCAAGCTGTAACTGAAGTTTGGTAGTATTAAAATGATGTTTTCTAGTCCACCTGGGCTCAGCAGAACTTAATTCTGTTGATTTAATCCAGACCCCCCAGAATGCTGAAACTACATCTTCACTGCAAAACAAATGCATTCATTCAAGCCTTAATCTGCTGTATATGATTAATAACATGCTGTTGGTATCAAAGTGATATTATGAAACGTACAGCTCTGTATAAAAGGTTATTTATATTTTAGAGAGACAGACTTCCTCATAATTTGTTTTTTTTTAAGTGTTCTTGAGCAATAGTTCTTACAGTCTTAGTTTTTCTTTGGACATTCACTGCATTATACTTATTTTCAGTCTAGTCTGTATAGCTCTCCATTTTCTTTCACTGATCTATGAATTATTCAAGCGCAGAAAAGCTACCTAACTCAAGGAATTTCCAGATGTTGTGCCTGCACAGGCAGCTTAAAAAAGGAACCGATTTTTATATTGTGTCTTTGGGGACTTTGTAATCAGCAGGCTGACCAGAAAAACCCAGTATAATCAATTCCTGGTTATGTGATCTACAAAATGCAGCAGAAAATAACAAGGTTTCAAAGACAAAATAACATTTTTGCATGAATAAAGTGTCTGCCAAAAAGAAAAGTTGGCATAGATTGACATGGTGTGCGATGTAGCTGAAGGATTTTAATATACTGGAATAGAAAAGAAAATGGCATCTGTTGCAGATGTGAAAGCCACCCTTAAGAATGAGAAAAAAACCAGCAAAGACTTGACACAGGAGCGAAAAGATGCATCTGGCCTTGTAGTTTTTGTTGAAGCCTCATCACAAATGGTCACTAAACGGCTCTGTCATGATTTGGGGCTCCATTTCAGCCAGCCTTGTTTGGAGATCGTTTAAAATGATTGGATTTAAGAACATAAAATAGTACCATCAGATTTTGATCCACCAGGCAGTACAATTTGGAAAGTATCTGATTAGAAAAGGTTTCATTTTGCAGCATGAAAATGATCCCAGACACACTGCCAATGCAGTAAAAGCAGACCGGGAAAGAAAGAAAAAAAAACGGTGAAACACTATCAGTCATGGATTGGCCTCTTCAGATAGATTGGGTGGCTCAAGAGTTTTGCACAGAACTAAGGTTTTTTTTAAAAACTTATTTATTTTTGGTTCATAAAATTGTGATATAAGTGTCACATCCATACGAAGTTCAGCACTGTTACACAGTTTTATTTCAGTGAGGTATTTTAATATATTTTAGTAAGAGGAGTCATTTCATTTTCCCTAAAGATGACGAAATGCAGGAGTTGTGCAGTTATGTGATTTAAATAATTAGAATTTTAGCAACATGTCAGTCCAATCGTCATATATTACAAAAATAATAAAAACATTCCAACAAAAAGCTGGACTCTGGCATTTATAGCTGCTAAACTGGGTGATAGACAAACCATTAAGTATAAAAAAAATCTGTCTCAAGTCTCAACAGAAAAAAATTAGGGCTCAGAATTACAAGCAACAATAAGAGAAGTGTCAGATTGCTGCCAGAGCTATGTAAATGTATACATTCACATTCAAGATTAGGCTTGGAGTAAAGCCAGCGACTATGTATTCTGCAAATGTTATGAGGGTTGGCATCAGAAGTACCCCATCAGACCACCCTCCCCTTAATCCTCAGTTACACTAGACGTGCATTTCTTTCCAGACCAGTGGTCCAGATTGGTTGTTTCTCTACCTTACCAGCTGCTCCTTAATAAAAGACAGGCACAAAATGTTTTTTATAGATATTCTTTTTAAAACGACAGAAAATTTCTGAACGGCCCATTCCTCTTTGCCAAATTCTATTTTTATACGTGTAAAGATATAAGAAAAAACAGTCGTAGCTGTCACTTGAGTTAAAAGATTGAAGAGACTGAGAATACTTTATGATTAAGCATTCTATCTTAGAAAGATCCAATTTAATATATACCTGACGTTAACCTTTCTGAAAGTATTCTACCTTTTTACGTTTTACTTCAGCTATTTTATAATCGCTTTAAAGTCAAATGATTAAACATTTAGTTATTCTTATCATTTTATTATAGAATGGGTTTTAAAACTACAACCGTCTCGTTCAAGTGCGTCATAAAAAAGCGACTGAGTGTGTCACAGGAAGTGCCTTCTGATACCCAGCTAGCTAACATTTAATGTTCATGTTAAGTTAATGATAGCGTCAGTAAAATGCTGAACGACAGTGAACTTGCAAACTTACGGAATCGATTTAGAAGAGATGCAGAATTGCTTATGCGACCGGCAGATTCGGGTACCGAAGATGAAAAGAGTAAGGTTTAGAAAATGTATGCTGGCTAACGTTATTAGCCAGTTTTAACTAATATTTCTTCTTCTGAACGAACCATTTACGCTGGAAGGCACCGTTACTGTTATCCACAGAGTTAACCCCGGTCTGTGACTTTAAAGGTGTCAAACTGTCACTTGAGTACAAATTGTGGTTGTCTGCCACAGGTACAGCTGCTGACCCGAGCAAAGGTTGATAGAAAAGTAACCTTTCTTTCTTTGTTTTTTTTGGTCTTTCTTTAAACCATTTAAGGTTTTTCTTTCTTTTCATTACTTCGTCCCTGTATTAAGCTACAGGTAATTAAACGCAAACTCCTTCAGCTGTAACACAGCGGCTGGTCATTGTGACTGCAGCCTTTTTATTGTAATGGTGTCTTGTAGGCAGCTTGTACAACCGACACTTGTCCAACTCTGAGGCCCTAGCTGGCAGAAATCCACCAATTCTTGATTGTTTTGACTGTGAGACTGTGAAGAAACTCTGTGTCAGCTCAGCAACATAATACAGGGGACACTCTACTCCTACACAGTTATCAATTCAAGGGTCGTGCCTTTGCCAGTGTAAACTGTAAGATAACCGAGATTGAGATTTCTTATGAATGGCTTTGTGTATATGACACCCATACCTGCTTATCATCACTGGGTCTCTATGGCAAGATAATGTATTATAGTACTATGCCAATGTTACATGAAGGATGAACCATTAGGCTTAACTTTGATTAAGATGTACAGCAGCTACTTATCTAGGGCGTCAAGTTCATAGTGAACTCTTTGTACAGTGGAGTAGCACGCTAAGCCACTTCAGCAGCCAACAACAATCTCTGATACGTTTAATCAACCATTAAATTATAGAGATTAATAGCCCTCTGAGAGGGAAGATTGTCTGAAGGAAACCTATCAGTTTTGCCTCAGAAGCTGCTTAAATGTTAAAGGCTGGAATTTGTACAACGGAGATTTGTCGTATGCCTTCTGATGAGACAAATCTTAGATTTGATTTATGTCATCTGGTGCTATAACTTCAGTTTTCTTTGAGTAATGCAGGGTGTTAATATAATAACTTAGCATCTAATTTATAGTAAAACATCGTAACAGTGTACGGTCTGTTCTTCTGAGGTGTCCTGTAATTAAGTATGCCCTTAAAAAGGGCTTGAGTTAATACAAATAATTTTTGTGCTTTTGTGTTTGTTTGTTTCTTTCAGGTCAAGAGGAAAAAGAGGTCAAACCACTCCCCCGCATCAATAAACACTCTGTTTTCTGGATTGTGGCTTCGGTAGTTGTGACATACTACGTGGACTTCCTCCGACACATCATGGAAAATGATGATATAAAAAGGTGAATGTGCTTTGTTGCTCACTCATTCCGCGTTATACTATTATTAAAATTTCTCAGATAATCACAGTAAACATTGTTCTTTTAAAGTGTTTGCTGTAGTTCTTTCTGAATATCATCAACATCAGTATATTTCATTGCATTTTGTGGAAAATGCATAATTTGTGATGGTACTCAATATGAGCAGGTTACTGTCCGCTTAGTTGTTGCATTTTGCCTGGAATATAGAACAGTACTGCTGTTTGGTTCACTAGCTGGTGCATGTGCACACAGACATTAGCTTGTATATTTTCTGCTGTTAATGTCTTTACTGTAGCTTATCTCATATAGAGTGACTGTTCTCTACTCTGCACTCTAATGATGCAGTAATAAGGAGATGCAGATAAACACGACAATACCCTTGTATAAAAAGAGTCTTTCTTTTCTTTTCTGGGGTGCACCAATTCCACCAAATGCCATACTCAGATACTTTTGTAACTTAATCATAGCTAGATGCTGATAACTGCAATAACAGAAAACCTCCCACAATAAGAAGTGACGGATTATCTTCTTAAAGGCGTCACCTCCTCTGTGCACATTGTTTTTTTTAATATATTTCACATAATTTTTGTCAAATCAGTATTTCAGTTTAAAAATTTTTTTTATATTACTTACATAATTGTAGTGTTGGTGTTATAAAGGAATACCTTTTTTTAAAATTACATTTTCTTTCTTTATTTTTTAACTGTATCACCAAGCACTACTTTGTCGTTATGAAAGGTGCTTGAAAATCAAAACCCAAGAGGTGGTTTTTGTTTTTGTTTTTTTTTTCTTCTCTTTCAATGACATTGTGATTATATGATACTGGTGCGAATGTTTTCGTGATGCAGCATGTTCTCTGTTTGAATAGACTAGCTTTAGGTGTTGACACTGATCCTTATTTTAACCTGTTTTGCCAGTTGGTGGTTCAGCGTTGGTCTGTTACTCCTGGGGATCTGCTTGTCTCTGGCCACGTTTTGCATTGTGTACTTGGAGTGGTACAAAGGCATCCAGCACTATGACCAAGAGTACCCTGCCATTCCTCCAATCACCACTGCAGCATTTATCGCTGCATCATGCAGGTAAAACAGGACATATCCTGCGTAATTACAAGTTAACTCCAAAGCATTGTTTTCACACAAAAAATGCAGCCATAGGTTTATATGCCAACAACATGTATAGCAAAGGCTATAGTACTTTTCTTCTTTAAATGTTTTTGCATAAACAATTTTATATTCTTTTGGGTATATAGTAAGAGATAATGGTAGGCAACTGACTGTCCAGTAAGATTTAAATGTTACTGTGGCATGTACTGTAATCAAAGTGGATCTTAATCTGTAAGGAACGAAAGCTGCTAAAGCTAGCCTCTGTTGACTCATCAAACTGATCTAAAAGTATGTGTGTAATGTTATGAACAGTAAAAAGTGCCTAGCATTTCAGCACAATTTAAAATATGTAATAATTGACTTGTTTAATGGCAGTCATTTTGATAGCAGGTTAAAAACAAATATTGGTATTTAATCAAGGCTATTTGTGTAAGTGGAATGGAGCAGGTTTAGGCATTTTCTTGCAGGTGTTTGTGTGTATACTACTGTGCAAAAAAGATGTTGAACCAACCCTCATTTCTTTATAAGTTTCTAGGGAAATTGAAAGTAGGGGCAGCAAATTATTTTCTTTATATATTGTCTTGCATATTTGCAATATGCAATGCAGTATATAAGGCAAAAATAGAGTTTGTACAGTTCTCAAAAGCTTGAAAATCTATATCGTTTGTATATATGGTAATATCAATATGGTATAATGAATTTGTATAACCATTTTTATTTTTTAACACTGTCTGAACTCCCTTAGGCAAACCTTCTTACCATTTATTTAAGTAGTCTTCAGGAATAGTTCTCCAGGCTTCTTGAAGGACATTCAAAGCTCTTCTTTGGATGTTGGCTGACTTTTGTTCCATTCTCTGGCAAAATGATCCCACACTGCTTCAATAATGTTGAGATCTGGGCACTGGGGAGGCCAATCTATGACTGACAGTTGGGCTGTGCGATATGATGAATTATATTAGAGGATGATATCGAAACGCTTATTGTTTCATATTTATACTCTATCACAAAACACAGTATTAACTGAAATATTCTTTCACTGGCACCACACAAGAACCAGCCCAAAAAAATTTAGGAGCTCGTTATATGATTTTGTGCACTGGTCAAAACATTCGATTCCAGGTACATAACTCCCAGCCGAAAACACTTCACCGCGAGTCGATTTGCCTGTTCTATATTACGAGTGTCGGGTAAGTATTGGAGGAAATCAGCAACGTAGCATACTACGCTGGAACAACAGATATGTGGATGAGCCGAACAACACATCCTTGTAAGAGTTTAATGGTGCACTGCATCCGAAACCGAACACTCTGCAGTCAGTGTCTGCAGAGGTTAGTTTCTTGACAACCATACAGGGACAGTAATGATAGCTGGAGGGCTCAGGGAAGCGCTTTCATGAGTGCAACGGGTCATCTAGTTTGTGTCAATACGCCATGTGGTTAACGCCATGTGAGGGTCATATTTGTTTCACTTTTGATTTAATTTAAATGTAACAAGAAATATTACTTCTGTTTATATAATCAACACATATAATCACAAAATCTACAGAAAATGTACTATATTGGGATATGTGTCATTTTTGGGATAACAGATGGGTTATATCAGGAGATTTTTGGTCATATCGCACAACACTAACTGATAATGTTGCACTTTTGGTTTCTCTATCCAGTTAAGTTTTTACTTCATTGGCAGTGTGTTTGGGATCATTGTTATGCTGAAAAATAAAAATGTCAGTCATCTTTCAGTTCATATTGCATGGTGGATCAAAATCTGACAGTGTTTTTCTGCATTCATAATTCCATCATTTTCGACACAATTCCCAGCACCATTGGCTGAAATGTAGCCTCAAACCATGCCAGAGCCTCACCGAGTTTTACAAATGGCTGTAGGTACTCATTTTTGTACCTCTTCTGACCATGAAAGTGATGATTTGAACAAAAAATTTGAAATTTGGATTAATTGTTCCATAAGACCTCTAATTTGTCTAATTTGGGATAAATCAGCTTTTTTCTCTCTATTTTTCTTGCTTGAGAATGCCTTCCTGACAGCTAGGGCCAGTGAAGGAAGTAGAAATAAATTATGTGTTTTTTGTGACAGGCTGCTTTTGCTTTGTTTTTTTTCTTTTTCTTTAAGTTGTCTGTTATGTGTAGACACAACACTGGGTCATCCCTTGACTTGGGTGCTTTTTTATGCTTCAATGATTCATAGGTCAGTGTTAAGTAGACAAGAAACAACAAAAAAAATATCCTTTGAAAATGGACAGGTACAAGGACTGGACTAATAGTTGAGTGAAAAAGCAGCTAATGTCCAAAGAAAAGCTTTGAAAAGCCTTCAGAGAACCTGGAGAACTATTGCTCAAGAGCCCCAAAAAGTTGATTCATCCAAGTGACTTCTTTAGTCTCAGCTGACTGCAGGTTTCCCCATCCTTTTAAACAGTACATTTGCACAATAACTGAAACTAGCACCACTGACGAACAATGGGCGTGAGGTCACTTTCTTGATCATTAATATCCAAATTTTCATCACCACTAATCAACAACCACTGATCAAAGCCCATTGATCAGTGGTTGCTATGAGTACCATTCACAGAGAGTTGGGAAACGGCTGCAGTCACAGCATTGTAAGATGGTGAAAGATGCACCCATAGTCCACCTCCTCAATTAAGAGATGGTCTTTCCCTTTTCAAGTAAATGGTCTCCTTGACTCCCTGCTCAAACCAGTGTTCCTCCCTGTCGAGGATCATTGAAAGAGTGGCCACTGGCCTGTAGGTGTGAGTAGACTCCTGGCCTGACTTTTCTGTGTTGTGCCATCCGCTTAGCCAGAGGTTGTTTGGTTTTCCCAATGTATAAATCATGGCTATCCTCCTGGCACTTAACAGCATACACTATACTGCTCTGTGTCGGGACATCCGATCCTTGGGGTGGACCAATTTTTGACGCAGCGTGTTTCCGGTGTTAGGAGAAAATGCGTCTCAGCTGTTCTGATATTCCTGACACATAAGAGATCACTACGGGTTTTTGCTGAGGAAGCTCTTGTCCTTCTTCTCTCCTGGATCGCCTGGAGCTTCCTTTAGGTGTCTTCCCAGCTTTGATAAATGTCCAGGGCCTTCTTGATATGTTCTTCAGCTTCCCTGGCCGCTGTATCTGTGGGGATGGTGTTCCCACTGTTTTATAGCGTCCTGATGACACCCAGTTTGTGCTCCAGTGGATGATGAGAGTCAAACCTTAAATACTCATCCGTATGCGTTGGTTTACGGTACACATCAACAAATGTCCACCTTTACGAATGTAAATCTTCAAGTCTAAGAAGCCTAGCCTGTCATTTTTCAAATTCTCCCTGGTGAACTTGATGTGTATGGAACGCCAGGACTGACATAATGAATTAATTAAATACACCATTAAATAATGAATTAAATGTGGCAATAATTAATTGAAATTGGAAATATATAATTAAATAAATGTTTAACGCTGCCACTGCAGCTTCTCTAACATTTTCTTGGTTGCCGTGCAAAGTAAGTCAAGACAGGTCGATCCTAGATAATCGATTGCTTGTGTGGACTTGGGGCAGCCAGGTATCCCAGAATGCATTTCAAATCACAGGCAGCAATGGTGGTGGTGTAAAGTTTTAAAATACCCCATTTTTCTGTCACCAACTACACTTTTAATAGTGTTTTAGCCGCGAATGTCATGGCCTAATCTTTACATGTCTGGTCAGGTTGTCAACATAGAACATGTTTTCAGAGATGTCACTAGCTCTGCTAACGGTCAGCTGACAGAGTGCACCGAGCTCACAGCCCCGGTGTTCCATGGTAACTGTTTTTTGTTTGTTTGTTTGTTTGTTTGTTTTTTTTACATTAACCGGTTTGTTTACATATTCCACTCTCCGTGTTCCACATGTTGCATCCGCAGATTCTCATTTTCACCGAACAATTGTCTCTTTCCGCCTGGTCTTGTGTCTCTGTGCTTCTGTAACATACAGAACGAGCTGACATTTTTCTCACGACACCAGCGATTAGCTCAACAAGCCCTCAGTTTACCTGCATGCATCCTCCTCCTCACCTGTCAACTGTTTAACACCTGCTGCTAATTCAAGAAACACGCCCACGTTACCTGGTGATAGTCACAGTTTAACTGGGCAGTCGTTGTTCGATATAACGCAATATCGACGCATTTTTCTGCAAAAGATAAGTAAATATAGTTTTTTTTCCAGAGCACAGAGCTGCTGGAGCTTTTTTCCCTACAGAGCACTTTATAGGCGAACCCACTTTATCAGCGGCTGATGTCCAATCACCGGCACACAGCTTTGAAACCTCACCTGAGTTTTAGCTCTCAGTGGTCAAACACTGGATTTATATAGTTTTAATGCACATAAAAACAGCTGCTTGTTTAAGTGACAATACATGAATGTTTTGTTTTTTTGTTTTTTGTTTTTTTTTTGCACTAGTAAAGTTGTGGAGTTGCATTTTGTCTCACGTCAATTATATTGTCAGTTCTATCGTTATCGCAAATTTTCAAATATATATTGTGATAAAAAATTTTGGCCGCACCGACCTGCTCTAACTGATCGGTGCTGAGATTGGTTCTGGTGCTGAGGTTGAGGTCATCTTGTAATCGCTTACAAACTACCTCCACTGCTTCAGTGACTGGGATGCAAGTGAAGAGAGATGTAACATCGTACGAGACCATGGTTTCATCTGCCTACATAATGACATCTCTCAACAAAATCCAAGGTGTTCTTGATGTGGTGTTCAGAGGTGCCTACTAACGGGTTGAGGATCGAATCCAGAACCGAGATGTTATAGGTGACTAAGTTGATCATAAAGACAATTGGTCTTAAAGGTACACCCTGTTTATGTATCTTTAGCAAACCACATGGACTTGGTGTAGCTTCCCCTGGGTATATCCTGTGGTATGAGGTCTGGTCAATGGCATTGTCTTGTTCTAACTACTTCAGACACCATCTTCCTGTAACCACGTCCTGGGTCTCGTTTTAGGGGCTCATAAGTATTTTTGTCACTGTGGCAAAATCTTCTCATGATAGTCTTTCCGGCTTAGCAAAACTGTGCACCTACCTTTGTCTGCCGGAAGAATGATATTGTTTTCGTCATTACTAAGGGATGTGAGTGCTTTGCTCTCCTCCATGCTCCTCAATGCTTTGCATTGTTGAGACAGGCTGAAACCTTTGTCCGCAGTTGCTCTGCTTCCACATCTTCAATGTTGTTGTTTCAAATTTCTGTTTCTGTGGCTGTGATCGGTTCCACTAGCCATATTTGTGTCGGTATCACAGCAAAGCTCTACCCTTTCGCAAGGATGTTTTTCTCTGCTTGGGTGAGTTGTCTGTCAGACAGATTTTTCACCCACTTGTCCAGTTGTATTTTCACTCATTATGCAAATGTACTGTTTAAAGGGTTGGGGAAAGCTGCAGTCAGCTAAGACTGAAGAAGTCATTTGGATGAGTGACAAAACATTTCTCCCAGATGAACAGAATCAACTTTTTGGGATTTCCTTACCTCCATGATTGAGCATGCATAAAGATGTTGCTCTGGAGCATTTTTAAAGCGTGTTGCTTCCTTAGGAAAAAACAGAAAGAAACGTGATTCAATAGGAAAAAAAGAGGTGATTCAATACTTTGCCACAATGCATACAGCACAGTATTTATTTAGTCGTTTTTTGTTTGTTTGTTTTTGTGAGTGCAAAGAAATTTAAAGATCATAATACTTTATTTATCCCATACTTCTTTATTCTCAGAAGATGGTGGTGGTGATGATGATGATGATTATTATTAAAGACAGATATGTTGCATTATAGCAGCTGATAGCATGTGGTGTTTAAAACCTAAAATAAAATAAAATGCCTGTATATGATGAAGGGGCAAAGGAGCTGAATCTGATAGAGAAACAGCTCTGTTGCCTGTCCTCTCACATCTTTTTGTAACAAGGAGCATCTGTATTCAACTAATATTTTACAAATGATCAATACTCAAACATTTCTCAATATTTGTCTTGCAGCTTTAACATTGCATTATGGCCAGTGTGGTCCTTCTTCACTCCACTCATCCTCTTCACACAGTTCATGGGTGTGGTCATGTTCATCTCTTTGCTTGGATGAATAGGAAAGGTGGGACAGTGTTCTTAGTTTTTTTGTTTTTTTGTTTGTTTGTTTGTTTTTTTTAAAATAACTATACTGTGGACATTTTAATTTTCACAGAGTGTCTTTTTTATCAACCTGTTGACATTGTATTGTCTTTTGGACACATCTTCAAAATGGCAAAAAAATTTAAGCACTAAAGTAAAGAGAGACTGCACTGTCCAGCGCACTCTGTTTATTGAAATTATTGGCAGTAAAGGTTAAATTATCTTAACTATTTTGTTGTTGGATATGTTACCAAAAAATACATCTTTCATTGAAACTTAATGCTTTATATAGCACAGTGTTTTCCAACTACTGTGCTGCGGCACATAGGTGTGCCGTGGAAGATGATCTGATTCCATCTGATTAGTACTCTAAGCCAGCGGTCCCCAACCCCCGGGCCTCAGACCGGTACCGGTCCGTGAGTCGTTTGGTACCGGGCCGCGAGACTTGAGGCTCAGGTGTGAAATGTATGGCTTTTGGGGTTTTTATCGGTTTTCAGCGTTATTTTGTTATCGTTTTTTCGTTAACTCGGTTTTCCTGGGTCTTTTCACGTGTGTTATGAATAAATCTTCTTTTTTTCGGTACCGGTACTAGTTTTATTTTGTTGTATTTATCCGCGACACCTTAAAGGCCGGTCCTTGAAAATATTGTCGGGCATGAACCGGTCCATGGCGCAAAAAAGGTTGGGGACCGCTGCTCTAAGCGATCAGCGGGCAGAACAATTATATTTTCTTCCACTAGAGGGCAGTACAACTACCTGCTGTAATCAAATGGGTTGCCAACTGCCAGTAAAACAGAAGAAAACCAAGAAGAAATTACATAATAGTCATGCTGTGAGATGACACAGCACATAATAGCAATCGATAAATATCTGAAAAGAAAAGTAGTCGATCTGACCTGGGTCCTGGAGAAAATTCCAACCCAGATGAAGGCCCTAGCATGTGTGATTTTTCTAAAATGAAATATGTGCCGTGGCTCCAAAAGGTTGGGAAACACTGATATAGCAAATAATGGATTTTTATGTAGTGGCTGTCCAAGATGAAATTATGCAAGTTCTAACTGTAGAACCTTCTAGGAAAAAATAAATTACATGTACAGCAGAAATTGTTTCGTAAGTTTCTTGCAAGTAAGTACACTGAGTGTGCAGTGATGGCATAATCGCTATTTAAATTCCTTCTGTTTTATCGCTTTATCTTTCATTTGTTAAGTCTCACTTGGCCTACGTGTATACACTTACCAGCCCTCTTTTTTTAGCTTGAACCATTTTTACCACATGAAAAGCAATAGTGTACTGAATTTCATTCAGACCTGCCTCGCTATCCCGCAACCTTTTCAATTCAAAATCCTTCCCATGTTTGATTTACTCTACATACATGCTTTGACACCATTGTCAAGACAAAGCACCATACACTGAGTGATAGGTTTTTTTGTTTTGTTTTGTTTTTTTTAATAGAACTGCTCTCAATGCGTCCAATATCATTTTGCTTTTTTGTGGTTACAGTCTTTCTTTTCCCTTTTCTGAGGAATCTTTGAGTCTTGAAATGCATTACATAAAATAGCAGCATTAGCTAAGTCATAAAACAAGCTAGAGGTACATGAAATGTCTAGCAGGTAAGGAGCCTGAGCTAGTGAGTGAAGTTGATCCATAGTTTGATGGGACTGGAGTAACTTTGATGCATATTTTGGGCAGTGCAACCAGTTTAATGTGGATGGGATGGAATAGACTGGATATTTTATTATTATTTTGACTGGTAAAACACAAGGGAGCAAGGTTTTGGAGGTAATTAAATTTAATACTTGGTGGCAGGGCTCTTGAGGTGGATACGATTTACCCTAAATGTCTGTAAGTTATGTAGCTGTCTTGGATGATGCATGCTAATGCCACATAGAATTTGTGGATTGTGGCTATGACGCAACTGGGAGGAGAATTGGGACCTCACGTTCTGATTCTTAGCCACAAGCAGGTTGCGTGCCTGCTCTAGCTTTGGAACGAGTTGCTGCTCCAAATAGAGATGTTCAAGTATCTCAGGGTCTTGTACATGAGTGAAGATGGAGTGGAATGGGAAACTGGCAGATGGATCGGTATCATCAGTTTATCAGTTGATCTCCATTCCTGTCCTCAGCTGAGGTCACAAGTCCTGGGTTGTAAACCAAAGAATGATTATGTGAACAAGTGTCAGAAATGAGCTCTTTCCTAAAGATGTGTGAACTGCCGGCATTATAATCAATGGATTGTTACTTATTTTTCTTATTTTTGAAATAGTCAAGTTGTCATTTTTTTTCTCCTTTCCTTTAATGAACTTGGAAATTAGTTGATATAAACTCATTTTATACTCAAACAGATGTTCGGCTTAATTTAGTTGATTAGACCTCTACTAGGTTTTACTTGAATGACATCTCTCTGTGGCGTATAGGACAGTGTAATAGTTGAAACCCACAAAATAAAAATCTCCTCCCGTGTTCTTGGCATGATAAATTAAATGTCAGGTACTTTTTTTCCCCCTGTAGCTTAAAGAAAACAAAAGCATGATTCATTGTCCCCTTGCTGACCCTGGACATGTACAGAAGCATTGTTGTTGAACCAGTTGTCTCTTAAGCTTATTCTTTTTGTTTGTAATGGACCTATTTGAGAGCAGCTGTTTTTGATATGAGCGGGGTGAACACAGGTGTTACTAATGACATGAATTAAGCTTGCGTGCCTACATCCACATGGACACTTTTTCCCCAAGTACATTTTGAACTATATCTCAGTGAACCCCCCAACTAAAAAAAAAAATAAAATAAATCACTCCCTTTTTTAAAAAAACAAACAAATTCCAGCCTTTATTTGTATGTAAATACACAAAGCTGTTTCAGTACACACGCCTTCATCAGAGAATAAAAGTCCATGAACACAGAATCGTTTCTAGTGGTATGCCCCCAGTAGGGCGGTCCAGATATGGTGTTACACCAGTCGCAAGCTACCACCTAATGGTGAATGGAATATTCCACCAGTGAATGTTGTTGTTGTTCTTTTTTTCTTTTTCTTAAACCTATTGTTCAGTGGGAATGGTACACTGGTGATATGGTGATAAACTTTTCATATCTTTTTAAATAACCTCAATTACAATATAAACTGTCTTTGGAGTATAGCAAGGTGAGAATATATTTATTGGGCCGCAAAATCATTAAAGATCACAAAGTGACATACATGTGTTACCAATAGAGAGTTATAGTACATGCCAACAGCTTTCATCTGAAGTGGCTTACAAAAAATTTCCCTTTTGGTAAATTTCAATGAGTCAGAAGACGCTGACCAGTAAAGGGGATTTGAAATGAAATCTGAGGAATTGGTGTCACATTTTCAGGAACACGGATATAAAAACACTACCCTGCAGAAATCGTAAACTATAGCCTTGGACAGGTGAATGTTACTACACAGTAATGCTTGGAAACCAACAGAAGATAATTACTATTTGTCTCTACATGTATTACAGAGGTGTGTGTGTGTGTGTGGGGGGGGGGAACCCCAAATAATTTGTAGGAATTGGAGTATTATTGAGAGTGAGTGATGATCTAATGAGTCAAATCTTCCCTGAACCACCCTTAGTTTCAGAAGATCTTAGATTCTGTGTCACAATCCGGTAGGTGAAAGAGATCCAAAAAGAAAGAGTTTTTCAGAGAGTCTGTTTTCATGGATTCAAAAGACAAAAATGCATAGAAAAAGCCACGCTTACCAAAATACTTGTGTAGATGTAGATGTAGCCTAAAACAAGGTGAACAAGTTTGGATATTTGCTTTTTTTTTCACTTGTCATATGTTCTCAGATTCTTTTTCATCATGTTAAATATTGTATTTCTGTATGCAACTAATATTTTTATTATTTTTTTTTTTTAAATATTCAATATTCAAACATTTCTCTATACTTGTCTTGCAGCTTTACCATTGAGTTATGACCAGTGTGGTCCTCCTTTACTCCACTCATTTGATTCACACAGTTCATCGGTGTAATTATATTCATCTCGCAATCTTTGTGTTGCTGTTTTTTGTTTTGTTTTGGGTTTTTTTTTTGACTCCTATAAAGATTTTAATTTTCATTGTCTTTTATCAAACAACTGAGATTGTATTGTTTCTGTTTTAAAGATACTAAAGATAGTACTGAAGGTACTAAAACAAAAAAAAGCTGCACAGTGCATTATGTATAGTAAAATGATTGTAAATAAAGATTAAAACCATTCAACTGTCTTGTTTGTTGTCCAGCCTAATCAACTCCAGTTCACTACAGTGTTGAGTTTTGTTTGTGGGTTTTTTTTTTTTGGTTTTTTTTTTAAGAATTTCTTTATTTTCTTTATTTACCTTCTGGTGTTTTTCTTTGGAGACTTGCTAGGTTTTCATTTAAATTAGTCCAGTCCTTGTACCTAACAGTTTTTAGGGAAGTGTTGTTTTTTTTTTTTGGTTCATTAAGCTACTTTGCACTGACCGGTGAGTCATTCGACTATAAAAAAGCATCTAACTCAAGGGAGTCTTATGTCTAGTGGCGCTGGCCGTCTTGCCAAAGAAAAATTTAACAAACTATATATTTATGCGCTTTGTTGCCAGCAGCCTGGCACAATATGGAAGTAAGTAAATCCATTTTCTTTAGTTAAATCTATGAAAGATGTCAAAAATAACAGCTTGACAGGCATGAAATAGTGTTTTTGCACGTGAGATATTTCTAGAGATATTAGCTGAAGTCTGTGGGCAATGTGTCCTTAAAAAATTTCAGAAGCTGGGGAAGAGGAGGACAAGACAAATCATCTCATGCGCCACAATGCTGACATGATGTTAGCTGGGCAAAATGACATTAAATTGGCTCCACTGTAGGCTCCACTTACTTAGCTTGACAAAGTTGAATTTTATTTTTCACATTCCACTACTGATTAGTTACCAAAAAGTTGCAAATGCTTTCCTACTGCTTGAGGGTGTTGCACACTCACAACCACTTCTTATTGCAAGACAATTGTACAGGTCACTTGATAGTAGGCAACCTTTTACAGTCTGACATGGATTGACTGAAATGACTCTGATTGTTCAAGGTTTGCAAATAATTGCTGTCTAGTTTATAGACGCAGATTGAATCAGACAGCAACAGATAACAACATGTTGTCAATCTTTGCCATTGAATACAACTCCAGGGGACTCTGCTCACTGCCAAATGGTTGTATTCTGGTTATATTCCTATGGAACAGGAAGTTGCAAACTTAAAGTGTAATAAACCTAGCACAAAAGGTAAGGACAGGTGTGTTTGGTCTATTCTTTGGTTTAACAATGCTTCTTGGCAATAAATCTTATACTACTGGAAAGCCTGTTTATTTCCCTTGTAAGGAAATTGTATTTATGGGTTGAGCAGCAGAGTTGAGTATGTGTTATGCCCATGAAAAACTTGCCATTTCTTCTCTTATTCTGCTATTGACTCTTGTTTGTCAACACCTGGAGTCGGCACCTGTCAAGAAGAGGCTTTGAAGTGGGCGCCCAAAGAAGACGACACCACAATCGTTTCCTCACTCAGCCTTCCAAATGCTACTGAAATTTTG
Organism: Perissodus microlepis; assembly: GCF_051167445.1. Classification (NCBI taxonomy): domain Eukaryota; kingdom Metazoa; phylum Chordata; class Actinopteri; order Cichliformes; family Cichlidae; genus Perissodus; species Perissodus microlepis. The sequence continues at coordinate 11,248,943 of NC_140465.1, forward strand.
TTAAATGAATAAATTGTTTAATTGCCAGTATGTCTTGTTTCTTCAGACTTCGATCATCCATTTCAATAAACAACACCTAACAGGAGTCAATAGCAGAGCAAGCTGTTTGGCAGGGAAGATTTGGCAGGTTTTTAATGGATCCTCCCACATACTGAATGCTGCTGCTCAAACCACAAATGCATTTTCGTTCGAAATGTGGCACCATTTAAGGGAAAACAAACAGGCCTTCCAAAAATATGAGATTCAGTGGCAAGAAGCATTTTTACAACAAAGGCACAAACCAGCGTGGACATTCCAACAACAGCTATACTGATTGGACATAGCATTATGACCACCTGCCTAATATTGTGTTGGCCTGCCTTTTACTGCCAAAGAGCCCTGACCTGCTGGGCCATGTGCTCCAATACACCCCTGAAGATGTGCTATGGTATATGATACCAAGATGTTAGATGGATTGGAATTTTTTCTCCACCATATCCCACACATGCTCAATTGGATTGAGTTGTCAATCTCAGCATTGCGCTCCTCCAAACATTTCTGAACCATTTTTGCTTTATGGCAGAGCACGTTGTCTTTAGCCACAGCTAACGGGGAATAGTGTTTCCATGAAAGGGTGTTCAACAGTTCTTAGATAGATGGTGCATGTCAAAGTAACATCCCCATGGATGGCTAACCCCTAACCCCATGCTTCCAAACACAACACTGCTCAAACCATGACGCTTCTGCTACACTACATCTTGGTCCCAGGTATTCCCCAGATAAGTAACACACACACACGGCCATCCATATGATGTAAAAGAAAACATGATTCATCAGACCAGGCCACCACCTTCCACTTCTTCATGGTTCAGTTCTGATGCTCACGTGCCATTGTTTGCCTTTTCGGCAGTGGACAAGGGTCAACAATGGGCACTCGACTGGACTGTGGCTATGCAGCCCCATACACAACAAAGTGTGTATTTGACAAATTGCTATCAGAACCAGCATTAACTACTTCTGGCAATTTGAGCAATAGTAGCTGTTCTGTTGGATCAGAACACAGAGGCCAGCCTTTGATCTGTACACACATCAGTGACTCTTGGCTGCCCATTACCCTGTCTCTGGTTCACCGCTGTTCCTCCCTTGGACCAGTTTTCCTCACAACTGCAGACTAAGAACAGCTAACAAGGGTTGCTCTGACCCAGACGGCTAGCCATCACAATTTGACCCTTGTCAAACTAGGTCAAATCCTTATCCTTGCCCATTTTTCCTGCTTCAAACACATAAACTTTGAGGACAAAATGTCCACTTAGTCCCTAATATAGTCCAACCACTAATATGGGCACGATGTAGAGATAATCGGTGTTCACCTGCCAGTGGTCATAATCTTATGCCTGGTTGGTGTATGTGATTTTCAATAATTTATCATGGTTAATTGCTGCCAACTTGACTCCGTTCAGTCACAGATTGATATAAATGGCCTGTATTTGTATAACGCTTTACTTAGTCCCTAAGGACCCCAAAGCGCTTTACACATTCAGTCATCCACACATTCACACACTGGTGTTGGCAAGCTACATTGTAGCCACAGCTGCCCTGGGGCGCACTGACAGAGGCGAGGCTGCTGGAAATTGGCGCCACCGGGCCCTCTGACCACCACCAGTAGGCAACGGGGGAAGTGTCTTGCCCAAGGACACAACGAGCGAGACTGTCAGAGCCGGGCCTCGAACCGGCAACTTTCCGATTACAAGACGAACTGCCAACTCTTGAGCCACGATCGCCCCATATAGACTAATAGTATCCTGACTTTGTCATATGACAGCATTTATGGTAAGTTTTAATGATATTGTTGATATGTCTGACAATCAAATTTTTTAGCAAAAATAGCTAAAGTTATATAACTTTATTTTATTGGAAATGGATAATGGCAAAGTTTAACTTTGAGGATGTAATGTGCAGTTGAAAAAAGGTGATAAATTGGAATTATATTACTCAGCATCTTGAAATCCGAGCTGCTCGACGAAACCTGACGCCCACTTTCAGCCAATTTAGAAATTGCATCTTATACACGTTTGTCACAGAGATGAGAGGGGCATTTTTAGCTGGGTTAAACTGCTCGTTCCTTGTGATATTCCACATTAGCACTTTGTTGTTCACTGTCTGTATCTCGACTCTTATGCTTTGATTTTAGACTTTCCTTTTTTCATTTACCAATTTCAAATCCTGCATACTGAACACAGGCAGCTTTTGTTCAGATTCACACCTCCAACGGCCCCAACAATAGAGACACTCATTCCCCCACCTCTCCCCCCTCCATAGAGCCATCACCACCATCAAACACTTCACCTACAACACCCCCCTCCTCACCCCACACAAAGGGGGATTTCACACCACCTCCTCCCACCACTGCTCTTCATATTCATGAAGCAGGTGTGAGGAAGCAGTTTAAGAATCTGAATGCTCGGAAAGCTCCCGGCCCAGACGGTGTGTCTCCTGCCACCCTCAGACACTGTGCAAACGAGCTGGCCCCAGTGTTTTCTGGCATTTTCAACTCCTCACTGCAGGCATGTCATGTGCCTGCCTGCTTCAAGTCCTCTACCATAATCCCTGTCCCCAAGAAACCAAGGATCACTGGACTAAATGACTACAGACCTGTGGCTCTGACATCTGTGGTCATGAAGTCATTTGAGCGCCTGGTTCTCTCCTATCTCAAGACCCTCACGGCCCCCCTCCTGGACCCCCTGCAGTTTGCATACAGAGCCAACAGGTCTGTAGATGACGCCATCAACATGGCCCTACACTTCATCCTGCAGCATCTGGACTCCCCAGGAACCTACGCCAGGATCCTGTTTGTGGACTTCAGCTCTGCCTTCAACACCATCCTTCCAGACCATCTCCAAGGCAAGCTTTCCTGGATGAATGTGCCTGATCCCATCTGCCGGTGGATCACTGACTTCCTGACGGACAGGAAGCAGCACGTGAGGCTGGGAAAGAATGTCTCGGACTCCCGGACCATCAGCACCGGCTCCCCTCAGGGCTGTGTTCTTTCTCCTCTGCTCTTCTCCCTGTACACCAACTGCTGCACCTCCACCCACCAGTCTGTCAAGCTAATCAAGTTTGCAGATGACACCACCGTTATTGGACTCATCTCGGACGGGGATGAGTCTGCCTACAGGAGGGAGGTTGAACGTCTGGTGTCCTGGTGCAGCCACAACAACCTGGTGCTGAATGCCCAGAAGACAGTGGAGATTATTGTGGACTTCAGGAAGCACACAGCCCCACTCCCCCCCATCATCCTGACTGACACCCCCATCACCTCTGTGGACTCATTCCGCTTCCTGGGTACCACCATCACCCAGGACCTGAAGTGGGAGCCCACCATCACCTCCGTCATTAAGAAAGCCCAGCAGAGGATGTACTTCCTGAGGCAGCTGAAGAAATTCAACCTGCCAACACGGACGATGATGCAATTCTACACTGCAATCATCGAGTCCATCCTCACCTCCTCCATCACCGTGTGGTACGCTGGAGCCACTATCAGGGACAAACAGAGACTGCAGCGTGTTGTGCGCTCTGCTGAGAAGGTGATTGGCTGCAGACTCCCATCTCTGCAGGACCTGTACACCTCCAGGACACTGGGGCGTGCAGCTCGGATCTCAGCTGACCCTTCTCATCCTGGACACAGTCTGTTTGACCTGCTCCCCTCAGGCAGGAGGCTCCGGTCCATTCGCACCAGAACCTCTCGCCATAAGAACAGTTTCTTCCCCTCTGCTGTTGGACACATGAACAATAACCGTATGACTGTTCCCACCACTAACACATGACCCTACGCTGTGTTCACTGCATCATTCCATGTTTGGCACTGATCACCACCTGCACTCATGTATATATCATGTATATATCTATCTACTTAGCACTTTTAATTCTTATTCTTATTTTTTATTTTATTTTTTTTCTCATGTCTATTTAAGCGTTATTTATGACAGTATGTTTGCACTAAGCACCGCAGCAATTTCCTAATGTTGTAAACCTGCTCAACATTTGGCAATAAAACCCTTTCTGATTCTGATTCTGATTCTGATTTCAGATATATAATCCAAATTCATTCTTTCTTAAGCAAAAGGCAAACCTTTGACATGACAGTAATAATTAAGGAGCTGATCCATTACTTTTAAATAAATGTATAAAATTTATTAAAGCTTCGTCAGAATTGCATCACATCTTGTGATGCAAGACCCTTGCATCACAAGATGTTAAAATGATAACTAAACAGATAACAATGCATCTAAGCAAAACTGTACTGAAAGCATAAATTATGATGAATGACTGGCAATAAATCTTTGGTAACATCTGCAATGCAAAAAAAAGAGAAAAAGCTGACAGTAGCTGACACACACGAGACACCTTGTTATGTAAATACAGTTTCAGTCAGTGAAAACCTCTCAAGCCATCATACAATGCAAATAATCCCTTTTACTGACAGGTCATTTGTTTTTGCAGTTGTGTGCAAAAACAAATGACATTTTCAGAATAGGAGTCACACTAGTGCTTGTTAACCAGTCAGAAGGGTTTGAGTAAATTCTTCCTTGTGATAACCAGTTTATGAAATACTGTTTCGTGTATTTTTTCTTTAAAGTACAACAATCAGGTCTGACAGTGTGAGTACAAGAAAATAATTATTAGAATACAATGTGTTAAATTTGCTTAGATGAGAGGGTCCAGCAGTAGATCAGAGGAATAGGGAAGGATTTGTCTGTGTGTTTCAGTTGGTTTAGCTATAGGCCTGAGAGTGTGTGTAATTGTTTAGAGAGAAAGGAATTTATGGACACTGGGGGTTTGCCTGTCATAAAAGGAGACAGGAAGCTACAGTTGGGGATTGCTGATGCTGATGCTTGTACCTTTAATAAAAGTTCATAATTGCCATAACTTGGAAGTAGGTTTGCAGGAGACTCTCCACCTTATCTGTAAATGTAAGAAAACAAGAGGCCAATGGCCCAGTGGATGCAGAGTGGGGGTCTCAGTGTTTGTAATATGCTAACTGTGTTTTGTATGTTGTCTAAAGGAATTTGGTGTAGACTGGGTGAGGAGATTACTGTTGTGACCGGCAGGAAGCCACAGATACAGAGACACACACACAGTGCTTTAACTGTTACGCACCCACACCTACATGCACACTCACTCACGTGCACTCACATAAACACATGGGAATGCACACACACAGGCACTCACATGCTCGTGCATACACACACAGACACAGAGTTTGCAGCACACCATGGGGATTTTATGATGGGGTCACTTCTATAAAGTTGACTGTAACAAACAAAGGAGTGGAAGATCTGCAGAGAGACACTGGCCTTGCACATCTCCCCTTCTAGAAGATGCATGCTTAACTGAAGATGAATAAAGGTTTTGTGAAATGACTAATGAGTCCTGTGCCGTCTCTGGATGCCTCGAGGAATAAAAAAGAACCGGGCGAAACTGGTTTCGTAACAGTTTTGGTGCCGAAAACCCGGGATTCGCTCAAGGCACAGAGAGGATGAATTGGCAGAGCTGAGATCGTGAAACGAGGCGAACAGAGAGCTAGCTCACATGATTAAAAGGTAAGCACGACCTGTTTATTTTTGAAGCGTGCATATTGAATAAAGCCTAAATTATCTGTTTGCTAAGTTGAGCGTACCCCAGTGTAAATTCACTCAGTAGGTAAAAGAAGCGGTGTTTGATCCGTCTTAGTTATTAGTTAATAGAAGAGGTGTTTCATCCGCGGCCGTGTGGGATCTGTCTTAGTTATTAGGAAAAAGTGGCGGTGTTGTGATCCGCCCCCGTGCGTTAAAGCAGGAGACGTGTGTTACTATTTAGTTAGAAAGCAGGGTTTAAGGCCTCGTCACCGGCTGAGGGCCGTGTGTGTTCTGGGCTTGGCAGCCCCACTCCCTCTTGGACAAGAGGGTGAGACCTGTGGGACAGGAGGTCCAGGGTGGTAACCTGGGGATTCGGAACTCCTAAATAACTAACTCGGGGTAGAAGTCCCTGTCACAGTCTAAAGTCTGCATAAAAGCAGGATCGGTTGCTTTAGCCGGTTAGATTCCGAGCTGAGTTGAACCAGTGCCTGATGCAGAAAGAGGACTGTGTAGTGTGTGTGAAAGCGCAGTTAGAGTCTGTGTCTCGTCCGAAGTACGGGAGTCAATTAAAGTAACAAAAAAGAATTTGTGTCTAAAAGTGTGTGTTTGTGGTGTGTAGAAATTGCGGCAGGAGGCCGTGTCACGAAATGTTGCAAACTGTGAAGTCAATTGGGGGGTTTAATTTGGTTTTATTTTGGGGAAGAGAGAAACCGCGGTATCGAGTCCGTGGCGCAGTTTGAATAATTCGTGAGGCAAACGTGGCGCGATCTGAAGATCGTGAGCCTAATTGTCCTAGTTTGGTTGAGGTGTAAAAGAGCGGACGGCACCCGCTCTTTGTGCTGATCAGGGCGTTGTCCTGAATCACAGCAAGAGGAAGTGTCTCGCAGAAAGTTGTGAATGGAACTGCGAGAAGCATGAGGTGTGTGAGAGCCAGCCTCGAGGGGCGGGTTCATAGGTGGAACCAACGAGGAGTAAGATGTGTGTGTGTGTGTGTGTGTGTGTGTGTGTGTGTGTGTGTGTGTGTGTGTGAGAGAAAGAAAGGTGGGGGCGAGTGACCAGGCTGTGTGTGTGTGTGAATTCCTTGATGACAAAAAAGGGAGACAAAGTGGATTAGTTGATTTTCTGTGAAATAATAATAGTCAAGAAATCAAAGTGATCAAATAGGAGAAAATGAACTAAAATAAATAAAGAAAACTAAACAGTGGATTAGTGTTAAGGTAATGATAAATAAATTGATAAAATTAACAGTGACATTTAAAGGTGATCAAGTACTTAAGGATGAATCATCATCATCATCATCATCATTTATTTATATAGCACTTTAAAAACACACCTGGTAGACCAAAGTGCTGTACAGTACTAATATGAATGGAGAATTTGATTGTGGACTGGATGAGAGCTGTTGGGGTGAAAGGAAAATGAGGTTGGAGGAGTGAGTTAACAGGTTAATGTGTGGGTGTAAAACAATGGGGTAAAAAAAAGAAAAAAAAAAAAAGAAAAAGAATGAAAACAAAGAAAATATAAAGTGTGGAAGTGTGAGTGGGAAATTGTCTCCAACTGGGGGAAGCAGTGATACTACAGGTCGCCTTCTTCCCCTGCTGCTGGACACAAAAGAAAACATGATTTGGAGTGTTGTGGATGAAAATAATTAATAACAACATCAAGAAGATTTTTTGTGTTTGCAGTTAAGAACAAATAAACATTTCATTTTGGGGGGTTTAAAGTCAGGAGAGTTTAAAACAAAATAAGCGGAGATGTGTTGCTTTAGGAGTGATGAAAATATATGCAGTCACAGTGAATAGTGAAAGTCTCTCAGTCTGTCGATTACAGGTGGGGAACGGACCTGGATCAATTTTCCATGGGCAGCAGTCAGAAGAAAATTATAGGTTAAGATCATTAGAAACACCCAGCCTGAATTTTGGCTGAATTGTTTTGCAGCTTCCCTTCCTCATCCTGAAAAAGCAAGCTCCAAGGAAGCTAATCTCTCCTTGAAGACAAGGAGTGCAGTTCCAGAAGCACAGCCATGAACATCAACAGTGGACAATACCAGAGTCCTGAGCAGAGAGGACCAGCAGCACTATGGGCAAACGGCATCAGAAAGAGAAGATCCATCATCTTGATTGGATGAATGGAGATGTGTTTCCAGCAAGCTGCAACTTCACTGTGTGTGAAGGACTTTTGAGGAGATTGTTGGAGTTTGACATTTGCCATGTTTGGAGCAAGATGGCAATGAAAGAGACAGTGGGAGAAAAGAAGAACTGTCATTGGACTGCAAAGTGGGAGAGGAGAACGGAGTGAGAGGAGCAGGTGAGGACACAGAGGAATGCTGTTTTAGTGTGGGGAATCAAATTGGGTTAAGGAATCCGGAGAGACAAGCGACTGCCTTGAAGTGGAGGATTGACAGTGTCCAGACCACCACAAAAGGGGGAGGAAGACAAGCACTGAGGTATGCAAGTGTACTGCTAGAGAAAATGGAAAGACAACACCACACATGCACATTATATGCACTACAGATAGCACACAATCATACATAGAGTGGCACACATCAAAAGAGGGTATTTGTAGAAGGGGTTAACAACACACAGCGTGGTTGCCGATGGTAACCTGCAAGCATTTGGGGTTTAGCTGTGCCTGACTAAGACAGAGATTTTCATTTAGATGTTTCTGAAACAAAAATTTGGAGTGAATGGAGTTTTGTTTCAGAAAAAAGGGGGAAGGTAAATAAAAGGATACACAGAAATAGAAAATGTATTAACCCTACTAACACACACACACGTGCGTAATGAAGCTCATTAGGAACAAACGCGATTTTAAGTAGGCAATACGGTTACCATCATCTGGTCTGGTTCATTGAGTGGGTTGAGAAGTGATACATAGACGACTGAATTAGTATTATTTTGGGGAATATGATTGAATGATAGCAGGGGCGAACATAATCCTGCAGCGAGGGTTTAAATGAGACTAGCTGATTTTTAGTTTTTCGTTTTGTTTTGTTTCTGATGTATGGGGAAGGTTTTACCATGGCACACACCTGGGGACAAAGGAAGAAACTGATCATTTCAAAGAATATTGCGTTTGTGTGAAGCGTGTGGGTTGGTTGGTGAAAGTTTTGGGGATTTAATTGGCTGAGGCATTTTTCTTTTTTTCACCAATTTTTAGATTGGGTGTTTTTTCACTTTTTAGAGGAAGAATATTCTGGGACAAGTCCTAAGACCGGGCTTCTGTATTTTTATTTTTCATATTTGATTTGTTATTTTTATTTATTTATTAATTTTTTTGGTTTTTGAACAGTGCACTGGGAGTTTTGTTTGGGAGTTTTGTTTGGGAATTTCTTTTCTTTAAGCAGATCTGCATAATGGGAATTAAAAGCGCTATACGATACGTACCGGGAAAGCCGTTGCAAGTGAGTTTCTCCAAAATTACAATGGGCTCGGGAGAGAGCCACTTATTTGGGACATTGAGAGTCCTTGTCCAAAAGGATTCAGCGAGGTAATCCAGTCTAAATTCTTCTTTTTCTTTTTGAAATGACGTCATTTTGCTGAGGGTGGAAACGAAATGCGACGATAGGTTCCACTATCAGCAAAGAATGAATGAATGAATGACTGAATAATGAGTGAAAATAAAAATGGGGAACTGACTGGACTGGTAAAAGCTGACAAGACTTGACTGACTTGACCACTAAATGAGTGAAGTGACATTGCTTAAGGAAAGTCACTGATTATAATGTGGAATAAATTGGAATGATTCATGATTTAGTGCAAATTATGGCAATAATTGTTGTTTAATGATTTGAGAAAACCTGCACATGATACTTGTCTCTGTGATGCTGAGTACTTTATTACTCTTATGAGCTACAGTTGGCTGCAAATGTGAAGTTTGATTTAACTTACAGATTTGTCTTCTAGGGTACAGGCTCCAGGTGGAGCTGGGAGTTGAACAAGCTTAACATTTAACCACTGGCTAATGTTTTTGTATGAAATGGTTATAGGCTGGGAGTAGAGTTAGTCCAAGGGAGAAGCCCTGGGAATTTTTTGAGAGAATGTGCAACTTTCTTGTTCATCTCTAACTGTGTGGAGTGGACGCATGGCGAGGTCCATGTGCCAAAAGAGGGTTTTCTGGGGATTTTTATTTTTCAGTTACAGGTGGAGCGATGGAGTTATGGTTCTGTAAGCAGTACAGATACCAGGAGCATGCGGTGCCAGAGGCGAATTGGGTCTGTCGGAAAGGGCTCAAGAAGAAGAGGTCGGGCCCAAGCTGGACCAGATAATTCAAAGAGGTGGAGAGGATCTCGCACCCAGTCGAGCTGAAAGGAAAGGCGAGACCTGGCAACACGGGAGCCAGTGTGCGGTGGCGGTAGAGCCTAGGAGGTCAGAAAGGCTCTTGGCAAAAAAAGGGGAACTCGGTTGAGACCCCCTACATACAACTGAAGGGTAGTCCACCCCGGAAGTTGAAGAAAGAAGAGGAGCAGAGAATCACCCGACTCGGAAGATAGAAGGATCGACATTAATTCATCCGCGCTGCTCTACCGTGCTTCACACAATGATCCAGCGCAGACCGAAGCTCGATCGCCCTGTTAAGAAGGCAGCCCGGAGATGGCGGATAATTGGCTACAGCTGGTCGGCTCCGATCGACAACAGGTGCGGCCAGTCTCTGCGCGGGATCACTCTCGGGAATGCTCGTCACCGCTCGGAGGTAAACAATCCCATTCCGAGAGAGAGAGAGAGAGAGAGGGAGAGGGGAAGGGAGCGACATGCACACAATAACACATGGGCAGGCAGCCAGGCGAGGGCTGTCGGACCATGACATAATCAGTGTTCAACCCACCATGTTGCTCCCAGATGAGCTTAACAGCTTCCACATTCATTCTGCCCCAGCCAACAAAGAACAGCCGTGGGGCTGATGTGAGAGTCATTCATAAAGGTCAACTCAAACAAAGCTCTGGGACCAGACAGCATTCCAAGTCATGTTCTCAGAGCAAGTTCTTACCAGCTGGCAGAGGTGTTCACCAACATTTTCAGCCTCTCTCTGAAGTAGTCTATGGTTCCCACATCTTTCAGTGTGCCCACAATTGTTCCCCTGTCCAGGAATGATGAAACCAGTGAACATCATGAAGTGCTGGTGAAAAGATACACCTGTTCCTCTCTCCCTAATGCACTGGACCCTCTTTAATTTCCCTACAAAAGGAACAGAGCCATGGATGATGTCCTCACCTTGGCAACACATACTGCCCTAACCCATCTGGAGGAAGTGAACACATATGAGAATGCTCTTTTCTGATTACAGCTCAACATTCAGCACCATCATCCCTTTGAAACTTGTGTCCAAACTCACTGACCTTGTGTTTGGGATGTCCACCAGAATTTTCAACTTCTTCACAACTCCTAGTGAGAGTTCCTCCTCTCTTATAACACAGGAACACCACAAGCCTGCATGTTTATTCCCCTCTTGCATTCTTTGTTCACTCATGACTGTGTTGCTTAGCAGAGCTCCAACATTATCATTAAGTTTGCAGATGATATGACCATCATGGGGCTTATCACAGACAATGAGACGGCCTACAGAGAGAAAGGCACTAAATATCTGGTGTCAGGACAACCTCTCTCTCAACATCAGCAAAACAAAGGAAATGATAGTGGACTATAGAAATCAACGCAGAAAAGAACACTAGCCTATCCACATCAGTGGTGTTAAGGTTGAAAGTGTCAGCTGTTTCATGTTCCTTGGTATGAACATTACAGAGGATCTCTCCTGGATCCTTCACAAAGCCACTGTGGTCAGAAACACTTGTCAGTGCTTATACTTCCTAAGGAGCCTTAGGAAGTTTGACAGGAATTCTAGCATCTCCTCTAACTTCTATAGGATCACAATCGAGAACCTGGTGTAGGAGTTGCTCTGCCAACAACTGGAGATCATTACAGAGAGTGGCAGAGGTGGCAGAAAACACCAGTGGCGAGAGCCTTGCTGCCATTAAGGCAGAGGCACCCACCCACTCACACACATGTGAAAAACCCATCATTTAGGTATGTGAGAATATCAGCACACCTGATTAACTGAGATGTGTACATCCCAGGTTCCTGTCCTGTAGGTCTAAATAGGCTGTAGAGTCCTGGCCTGATGAGGTAGCTCTTCTATGTTGTGCCAGTGATTCTTTGGTTTCCCTGATGTATAAATCTTAGAGCTTTTTTATGTACCATTTGACAAATGCCCAGCTGATATTTATTTAGTGCCTCTTTGATGTGATGTTATTCTGCATCCCTGGCCCTTACAATGCTGTGATTGCAGCTATTCCTCAGCTCTCTGAATGGTACTTGTGGCCATTGATCAATGGCCATGACAAACTGCATAGTAATGATCATGAACCTGAACTCACAGCCCATTGTCAGTCACCGGTGCCAGTTTTGGCTGTTATGCAACTGTACCTTTTTATAAGGTTGGGGAAACTGTGGAAACCTGCAGTCAGCTGATACCAAAGACGTCACTTGGATGACTGATGAAACATTTATCCCATTGAAAATGCTATATCCAGATAAACAGATTCAGGTTTCTTGGATTTAATTACCTAGATTACTGAGCATTAAGACATAGTAAATGCTTCCGCATTAAACGTTTAAGGAACAATACTTGCCAAAGTGTAGATGTACCAGAAAGCATGACCAGACTTAACAAGTACTCTATCTTAAAGCCAAGCTAAGTAAATTTTCTACTATTTGTAAAATAGTATATACATACATAAATCAGAAAATTGCAGTTTTTCATAATTTGCCTGGTCCTTAAGCTCCTCTCTGGAGTCTCAAATGGCACTTTTCCATTAGCACCTACCAGTAGCGGTTTTTGATACGGGCGACACGGGCGGTTGCCCGGGGCGGCATCGTGGTGGGGGGCGGCATCACGGGCATCGGCAAAAAAAAAACATTACTCGTACTCATGCTGCCCTGACATCATGCCAGCGCGTTTTGGGAATGGCATAGGCACCGATCGGTTTTCTATCGCCCATTTGCTGGGAGTAAGGGTGCCCTCCGGTGCGCAGCATCTAATAACCAACTCGCAAAATAAAACAAAATAAAATAAAAACAAAACAACAAACACGAAAGCACCAGATATCATGATACAGACTTATAATTTGCACCGATGTTTTTTGAAAATTCTATACGCGAAAAGTGAGCGCGAGAACCCTCGGTGCGCCTGCTCGCTGCTGAAGTCAAAGTAAACTTTATTGTCATCTCCGCTACATACAGTCTAGTATATAGAGACACGAGATGACGTGGCTCCAGTTACAGCAGTGCAAGTAAACAAACAATATATATAAGAAGAGTAAGAAAATAAATATAGACTTTAGGACTCGGGGTAAAGGGATCAATAACAATTTAAAATTTATAATTTACAGTTTGATGATTTAAAGTCTCACACACAACCCGTCGAATGGGGAGGAGGCCGGCTACTTCCAAATAGAGCACATTTCATTCATAATGATGTAAATCCAAGCCCATTATGTATTCATGATTTGAATCCTGGGTTGTGTGAAATCCCAGAAATACATCTTAGACAAAGTGAATCTGTGAACTAAGGTGTAGGTCTATTAGGTTATGTTGTGGTAATCCTCAGGTTGGGGGATTTGTGTTTATACTGGAGTGCAAAATTAAAACCAATGGAAGATGGACAAGAAAAGTTCAAAGCCATCAGGTGCTCAGTTTAGAAAAATGAGTGAATAAGTGTTCGCCCGGGGCACCAAGCAGGCTAGGACCGCCGCTGGCACCTACAATCTAAATTTTCAATTAAGTGTTAGTACTTGGGACCCAGGTATCTTTTTAGTACCTACTTGGTTGAATTTCCAAGCAAGCTGAATCAAGCAGAAAATATGGTGTCAACAAACTGAATGTCACTGGACGAGTCATGAGCGCAACTTCTTCACAAGAATCAACCCCCCATTTTTGAAACCTGGCAAAGAAGGTCCACTGACAAAGTGTAGACATTTTTGTGTTGATGACAGAATGTGTTCTGTTTGTGTCACATACAAACGACGTCATGAGGCTTTCAAGTTGCTGTGGTGTAAATAGTCCACCCACATTGAAGTGGCACTCAGTAATGGAAATGACAAAACGAACGAAACCCAGTAGAGTCAAGTCCAGTCGAGTAGAGCTCAGTAGGCACTAGTGGAGAAGAGGCAAATCTTTTCTGTCTTTGCCATGATACACGTAAGCAGAGAGGGGTGAATTCGCTGAGAGCTAACTGTAACTGCTTCCAGCAGTATTATTAATGCGCTAAAGAGAGAAGACAACTTAGAACAACTACAACTAACAAGTTAAAATAGTTTTGATACCCCATCCAGCTGAGTCCCCTCTGAGTGAGGAAATGGCAAATGGTGAACTACAACCACAAATACCTTTCCTCTGAAATCCTACTTTTAATTCATTACATCTAATGTCTCCCACCTTCAAAGCAAAAGTTTATGATTTCAAAACAAAAACCTGGTCACAAAAAGTAGTGACAGACTGTGAGCAAAGGTCATATTTCACTGTTAGCTAGGCTACACTTAGCTAATGCTAAAATTAAGACTAGCTGATGAGAGGGAAGGACTGAGAAAAATTAATCAAATATATAACCTACCTCCATGGTGCCACGTCCATATATTTGTCTCAGCAAGTAGCTAAAACGTCCTCATGAAATAACACATTAAAAACATATGACATTTTAAAGTGAATTCACAACTTCTTGTAGGATATATTTATATCATTTACAGTTTATCAGAAAACCATGCTCCCCGCTGATAACCAAACTCTTGCAGTCATAGACTTGAGTTCAAACTGCAGTGATTGAAAACTCACAATAAGTTATTTGCAATCTTTTACTGAGTTTATTTTATTATAACATAGTATAGGAGCAGGAAGGTTTGTTGCAGTCTAATCACTGAATGGACTCATGAGTTGGCTGAAGTAAGTGTTAGGTGTGTTATAGTGTGCTATAATTTAATGTCAGTAACATTCATAGATGGTGAAAGGTTTGCAGTTGAAGTGTCTTTGGCAACTGCTACTCCAAGGAAACGTGGGATAAGCACTATTATCTTTTCTTTTTCTTTGATAGAAGATTTTTTATGCACTCGGGTTTGCAATAACCTAGTGGATAAAAATCCTGATCCTGATCTGATTTCTCCTTTCCAGTTTGTTTTGAGGTATATTTAGTTGACAAGTAGAGTTTCTGTGATGTATTCAAAATTGAATGACATCAGTTTATTTAATTATATTTGTTTTTAAATTGTTTTGTAAAAAATAAATGTTTTAAAAAAGATATGCATATCTATTTTATTATTTGGATGAACGTGTAAGAAGAACAGAACTAGGACCAACAACTGCAGACAATTCAACAAAACTGCAACAGGGTGAGAAAACTCAATATTTCACTTTTCAGAAAAGTTGGGCCAGCTTGATGCGAGAGGAGTGAGTAAGTGTCAACCTAACATTCTGTACTGTGTGCATATTGTGTCAGTGTTCTAAGTCAAACCACCTTTTTTATTGTTGTTTTTTCATTTGTGAAGTTTTGTAAACTATATCTTGTATTCTGTTGTATGTTTGCATGTTGTATATTCGTTTCAGTAAAATATTGCCAGCCTGTTTTCCGTTTAACTAGGAGAATATAAGGCGTGCACACCCTAACCCTTCATTATTTTACAGTGCTAAATCTTAACAAACTAGATACGCTCACACAAAAAAACATGTTCTACACATATTTTTTGTAAACACATGTAGCAGCAAGCTCACTAAATGCTTTATGTAAAATATTATGGATATTCATATGGTGGCTATATAAGATAAATTGATGTATGTTCCAAATGTAGAATGTTTCAGTAAAAAGTAAAGTAAAAATAAATTTACAGCAGACAATTTCTGGGAAAATTAAACATGCTTTTTTAAGGCTCACTTACACTGACCTATCCATTTTGGCTCAGACCATTTTTACCACATGAAAAGCAATAGTAGGCTGAATTTCATTCAGAACTGCCTAGTTGTCTAACAACCCTTTCAATTTAAAATCCTTGTCCTGTTTGATCTGCTCCACCTCCATGCTCCCGGGCCATCTGTCAATCTCCATTGTCAAGGCCAAGCACCAGACACTGAATGATCGTTATTGTTTTTTTAGAACTGCTTTTAATGTGACTAATATATTTTTGCTTTTTAGTGGTTACAATAATCTTTCCTATTATGTCAGGACTCTTTGAGTCTCTTGAAATACATTCTATAAAATAATGGCATTATTATTGCAGATTATGCAAACATTACACAAACGTTTCAACTTCTAGCAGTGGAAGTGAATTACATTGATCATACTGTTACAGTGCAACACTCTTTGTTGAAAACGCTGGGTCATGGCATTCATGTGGATAGCACTTTGACACATGCCACCCAAACAAACATTTTCTCAGACAAAGCACACCCTCCCATAGTTACGGCACACCCATCAGAAGAATAATGGCCCACACCACAAAAAAAAACTACTCAGGAAACCAAATGCATTGACTTGATCTCCAAGATCCTATTATACCTTTGCAGCATCCCCCGGAACAAGCCCAGGCCAGTGATGCTGTCATCCACAGTCCACAGGACTTAAAGGACCCAGCATCTCCATGCCAGTCACGGCAGTATACATCAGAGGTTTAAGCCATTGTAGCAAAGTTTGGACTGAAACTGGGCTCCTAACTTTAGAGTCTAGGACCAACTCAATTAAAAGCTCCCTACATCATAACCCATTTTTCTTTCACCTGGCCTATTATGGCAACCATATGTGAGTTATGTAAATAATAATGCAAGTGGTGAACTGTAGTGCAATAAAATAACTGGCAGTTCATTGTTTTTTGAGTTTTAGAAGCAGTAACTTTAAACTATGAGAAGATGAGAATTTGAAATGGTTAAATCTTGCTAATTTTTTTTAACAACTGTTATTGTGACTCATTTGTCCAGGGTAACGATTCAAAGCAGGGCTATAACTATACTGTTGATGGTAAAATTAATATTTTCAGATTATAATGACATTCTTCACTGCAGCAATTAAGGAGTCAAGATTTTAATTATTTATGCAAGTATACAGGGAAAATACAGTTATGTGTCTAGAGTGATCAGAATGGCCTCTTTTAGTGTCTTCTCTTAAAAAAGGAGACCCCTAAAAGCTGCTGTCAATTCAGTGTAGTGGAGTTAAAAAGAATAATAGTAATCACCATACCAGAATGCAACACAATAATCTCAAATGACGCTTTTAAAAACATTTTAAAGATATTAAAAAGAGGCTTTTACAGTAAATCTTATTGCTATAGAATTTCCCTCAAGCTACTCTGAAATTCAATGGTCTTTGCTTTGTTTTGTGGATCCAGACGAGCAATCAACAAAGGGCTGAAATGAGTATTTTCGAATTCAATCAAAACCTTTAGACCTGCTCAATAGCCCATTAAAGTATCCAGATAAAGAACAGATTTTACTCTTTTTTTTGTCGAGCGTTTTTATCGCTAATCAAGAAATCACTGGTCCACTCAGCAAATGAGATGGACCCTGACGTGATCATCTTTTGAATACTCGTGATGCCATTGTGTCCCGAGTCCGGCGTCAAAGGATAATGGACATCTCAGCTAATCAGAAACACAAGGCTCGAAAGAGGGAGTTTGTCTTCCTCAGTTCACTGATTGCCAGCTTCAGAACAGTTAGGCTATATGACGCACACCGCAGTCAGCTGGTGCGCGCTGCAGTTTCGCAAATAAGACTAAAAGACCTTTCGTGGAAAGGTTGATTCGTTATGTTGCTGGCAGCAACTGGCGAAATGTGAATTTTCGGAAATGCTAGACTTATATCAAAGCAACTATCGGTGAAATTTAAGAAAGAGCCTAAATGAACAAATTTATCCAGTTTTATTTAGTTTTGAAAAATATTTTGAAGTCCATTTTTCTTGACTAGAATGAACTCAGGCTCTTAAATCTTAACGAGAGCTGTTGCGAACCCACCGTTCTGTCTGCATAGAAACACCAGCTGTTTTTTTTTTTTTACATTTTATATATTTATTTAAGAAGAATTTGTTTAAAAACAATATCGCATCAGATTAATCACCGCGATCGGTGTGAGCAGTTATTCTGTTGCTGGGCTGATTGCGTGTGTCCGCCCGGATGTTATTTAATAGGTTACACGGTCATATCCTTAAGAGATCTTACTGCCCATGGCCTACACGGTCTCCCTGACATCCACTCACAAAAAGCCATTGTATACTTGACCACTGAAATCTGATTCGTCTTCTTCTTCCTTTTTAAACCGACTTGAAAGCAAATATTTTAACCACATCTCAGTCCCAAGTGGATTTGTGTTAGGAGCACTTAGATTTAAGTCACTGTCACAACAGGCCACTCTCCTGGAGCCTGTAAAAATCTCAGATTTGAGAAATGTCATGTTCTCTTTCATCTTATCCAGGCGTGTACGCTTAACACCTGATAGCAGACTTGGACGGACTGTTTGGCAGCTGCTCTAAAGAGGTGGGCACAGCTCAGTTGTTTCTGTTATTGTGGCCAAGCCCACGCATAGAGTTTTTTTTATTTCTTTAGGTAGCCCGCTGAATGGTTGGCACAGCAGACTCAGCTATTTTTTTTTTTTTTTTTTTTTTTTTGTAAACGTATGGTAGTTCCAAGAAGACCGCGTTCTCGGAAAGACTGAAACATAATCTTCACTTTTCAGTGACTCAGCGAGCCTGGTACACGACCAGATATTTGTTTCAGGGCTACAAGATGACAATGGCATCTATCAAGCCCATTCAAACTATGCGTGGCCACTGAGCCGGATCTTGAAGATTGAATGCATGTTTGGCACGGTACCTATCCATCTGAATCCCCACCTAGAGGCAACAGGTTACACGTCTCGCCTCCCTCAAATGCACTTATAGCGCACGGCTTTTGCACGGCTTTGACTTTCCATTTCTCCCAGCACTGCGCCTTTTGCACATGCCTCTCACCATGGTGGAACATAACGGCCTGGATATTATGTGTCCGAACAAGTATAGCAACAGCTCCTCGTCGTCGTCCAGCTCCGAGCAGGACAAGAAGATCTTCAGCAAACTAAAAATCAGTTTGTCTGAAGACTATCCGAAGAAGAACGCGGAGTTCCTGAGCGGGCAATACGGGACCAATCTGCTGCTGATCGGGGCGGCGTTGATGCTTGCCATCGCAAACAAGAACCCCTCCGTTAAAGAAGAGGATCTGCGGTCCTTCACTACCTGCCTCATGATCCTCCAGCTGCTCTGGATGATGTGGTACATCTTGGTACGGGACAGGCAAAAGAGCGCGCCGCCAGAAAAAGATGTACACGCCACCTCAGGCTGGATAAGAGGTGAGTTTGCGAGATTAAACAAGCAAATGCGCACAGTATTTATGCAACTGTTTTTTCCGTTAGTGTGAAAATTAAAGGGATTTATGCGCGCGACCACTATATGTTTGTTTCATAACTTAAAGAGAACTTGAATGTTAACATATGTGGTCACAAAGACTTTATTTTCTTTGATTATATCGCTCAATAATTTTCTTTTTCTAGGTGGTTTGACCCTTCTTGCACTCCTTTCACTGATTATGGATGCTTTCCGAATTGGGCAATATGTTGGTTTTCAACCTTGTGTGTCGGCGGTGCTCGTGGTATATCCTGTCATCCACGCAACTCACACTATGGCACAGGTAAGTGCACAGCCTAGGTTTAACTTTTAAAATGTGACACTCTTTCAGCAGTATCTTTTTTTCCCATATACTATTTCAAGATCTTAGAATAATGTGCTCTTTGTTGTTAAGGCAAGTAGAGAGCGTTGCTGCGACAGTATAATCCGATCATTGTCCATGTCGCTTGAGTGTAACTGCATATATCAGTGGGAATCGTTAAATGCAATGACTTAAGCAAATAAATAGAATTAAGTTTACAATAAGTATGTACTTAGTATATTATGAAGTGTATTTCTGAAGCTTGATAAAATCACTAAACTGCATTTTGGATATGACTTTGTCAAGCTTTTTTAAGACTTGTGTTTGGGTTTTATTTAGGTGCATTTTCTCTGGTTTCACATCAAGGATGTCATCAAGAGCTTTGAAACATTTGAGAGGTGTGTGAAATGTGTGATAACCTCGGCCTTTAGTCAATATATCCTTTTTTTCTTTTGTTTGTTTTTGCACCTGCAAATTATGTGTCCATAGTTCTATTTTAATCAATGCCATGAAACAAGCTCAACAACACAGCTAAATCCTGTCACTTATACTTGCTGTTAGGTGATCGGGTGTCTTATTTTCAACTGCTGTCTCCTCAGATTTGGTGTAATCCATGCAGTCTTTACCAACATCCTCCTGTGGTGCAGTGGTGTGATGTCAGAGGCTGAACACTTCCTGAACAACCATAAGAGGAGACTTTCTGCCCTGGGCCTCGTAAACCTCACTACAGGTAAGGACCCGGGGGTCGATTGCAGGCTTGTTTTTAGAAGAAAAGTACAATAGTCCGCTTGAGAACTCACTTCAGTGGATGAAAGAAAAGGGAAAGAGAGGAGGGCTTGGAAGAGCAAGGGAGGTAAGCCTGGCTGCTCAGCGGGTCTTGTTTGTGTCGAATGTCTCTCTATTAGGTTTCAGAAGACACATATTGTTGCCCCCTCCCCAGTCCTTTCCCCACACTTCAGCCACCACCACCTCCTTTGGCAACCCCCCACTTGACCTCAGACGGCTTTGTCCCCAGGCTGCTTAGTCCCAAGGGTACTGCAATTACAGTAACTGATACATCTAAGCTTAGGGTTGAGGGGTTCTGCTACTCCTCTTCATATCCGGCTGACTGTGAGGCTGGCTGCACCCTGGCTGTTGTTCACTTTTTAATTAAAGGGTGCATGACCATAGTAGTGGGCTCGGGGGGAAAGGAGGGGGTGATGGGGGCCAGGAGCAGGTGAGTTGGGAGGGGGCTTAAGACCTAGAGGGCAACAGTGTAACCATAGGAAGTGTACAAGACGTGCATTCAGCTAATGAAGGAAATTTCAAATGAATACAATATGATTAATAAATACTCAAAAGCAGAAACTTGCTTGCTCTCTTTCTCTCGCAAACAAACAATCACACACAAAAACATATTGGCATTTTCATCATTAAATAAATAAAATAAATAAATAAAAATCACTTTTTTTTAATTTAGTTCAATTTAATTTTTTTGTATAGCTCAGTGTCACAAATACAGGTTTAAAGGGCTTAAAAGGCATAAAACATATTAAGAGATAAGGTATCCCAACAATTAATGCAATATATATATTAAGAAGAAGAAATATTTAAATTCCAAATTAAAAGGGGGTGTACCAGTAAGTACAGTGGGTGGTATACTGGTTGAGAGGCAACAAAATTTTAAAAGAAATCTTTTGCTTTGAAATTCATGTAATCTTGTAAAACCGAGCAACAAGATGTCAGAAGTAATCATAAAACAAATGTTGTTGAATAAAGAGAATTACAAGTCTCTACAGAATAATACTTTTATTCTTCTGGGTTTTTTCCTTCCATATCATTATTATTATTATTATTATCATTATTATTATTATTTCCTCAATTTTGGATAAATGTGAATATGCTACAGCTTCCACAAACCATATGCACTCAAAAGGGGTTTGCAACAAACCAAAAAGTTGGGATGTCCTGTCATAGTGCAGTATAACTTAGGGCAGCACAAGGATATCAACACATTCATTAGAGAAGATTAGTAAAAATTCAATAGCTTAAAATTTGTCTCAAAGCCCTAAAAAAAAACATATTTTTATGGTTAAAAATCGAAAGAGAGGAATAAGCCTAAACAGAGCACTCTGTTATTTCATGTGAGTCTGATTTAAAGTTTTAAAAAGTTGGGACACTGTGTAAAATGTAAATAAAAACAGAATGCAATGATATGCAAATCTTATCAACCCACATTTCATTTAAACTGAGCACAGAAAACAAATCAAATGTTTAAACTGAGACATATCATGTTAATATAAATATTATCACATTTTGAATTTTTAGGGCAGCTAAATGACTAAAAAAAGTTAGGACAGAATCTTGTTTACCACTGCGTAGCATCCTCTCCGCTTTTAACAACAGTCCATAAACATCTGGGAACAGAGGAGACAGCTGCTGGAGTTTTGAGAGAGGAATGTTGTTCCATTCCCATCTTATATAGCATTCTAGCTGCTCAAGAGTCCTGAATCATCATCATATTTTTTCATTCATGATGTGGCAAATGCTTTCAACTGGTGCAATTCTCAGCACCCAGATTCTTCTACTGTGCAACCATGCTGCTGTAATAGATCCAGTATATGGTTTAGCTGTCTTGCTGAAATATGCAAGGCTTTCCCTGAAAAAAGATATTGATTGGATTGGAGCATATGTAGCTCTAAATCCTATATACATCTTTCAGCACTTTACAAATGTGCAAGCTGCCAATTACATTACATCCCCATACTGTCACAGATGAAGGCTTTTAAACTGAGGGCTGATAACAAGCTGGATGGTCTCCCTCTTCTTTAACCTGGAGAAAGCAGCATCCATGTTTTCAAAAAATGCCTCATAAAAAGTATTTCAAATTTCAATTTGACCACAGAACACGTTTCCACTTTGCCTAAGTCCATTTTCAAAAGCAATTTGGACAAGAGAAAATCCCAGTGTTTCTGGGTTATGTTCACATATGGTCACTTCCTTGTATAATAGAGCTTTAACCTGTATTTGTATATGGTACTGTGACATTTAATAATACTAAAGGATGTGACCTTTGGAAGCATCCCAAAGTTGATGTCTTATGCACATAGAGACTTATCAATATTCTCTGAATCTTTTAATGATATTATGTACTGTAGATAATGAGATATTCAAAATCTTCTCAATTTTAACATTATTATTAGGAACATTATTCTAAATTTGTTCCACAATTTCTAGATACAGTTTACAAAAAGAAACTCTGCATCTCTAAGATGTCCTTTTTCTACCCAATCACGTTACTGACCAGTTACCAATTAACCTAATTAGTTGCAAAATGTTCGTTGAGCTGTCTCTTTTCAGTACCACTTACTTTTCTACACGTTTGTTGCCCCTATTCCAACTATTTTGAGACATGTTGCTGCCATCAAATTCAAAATGAACAAATATTTTTTTCATGAAATAATAAATGTGTGATAAATATATTATTTTAAATATTAAATTTTTTCCCGATGGTTTAGTGTGACTAAAATATGGGTTTAGGAGTTTTTCAAACCACTGAATTCTGTTTTAACTCACACTTTACACAGTATTCCAACATATTTTTATATTGGGGTTGTACATTGCTATCTGACCTGTACATGCCATGTTTGATGTTGAGTCAGACAATATTAAGCCTCAAGATAGACATTCTGTTATGGCATATGTGTGTATACTTGCAGTGTGGAATCTGAATGATTATTGTGTATCTTTATGTTTTTTATGATGATATAATCCATTTTGTTGTTGTTGTCAACCTGTAAAAGATTTACTATTCATTCTATTTTACATTTAAATTGTTTCTAACATTTAGTTTTCAGAACAGTATCATTGCCTAACATGTCTTTCATTTTGTTCTTATCTTAAAAAACAGACAGGCTGTACTAATGTAAGACAGCACTGGCATAGTCAGCTTCTTTTTATTGTTCTATTTCCCTGTAACTCATGTGTTTGCCCACATTTTTAACTGTTTTACAGAGTACTCACAACCACAATGTAACTGCACTACCAGCACATGCTCCATGTTCGCCACCAGCCTCTACTATCTCTACCCCTTCAATATTGAATACCACATTTTTGTTTCTGTCTTGCTTTTTGTGATGTGGAGAAATATTGGACGCACCATTGACCTCACTTCAAACCATAAAAGGCAGGTTGCCAAAAACCGGGGCTTGATCTTAGGTCCTCTTGTGGGTCTACTTGCCCTGGCCAGCAGTATCGGAATACTGGTGGTCTACGTTACTCATGTAGAGAAGTCAATCCAGATGCGAAGGTCAGCCGTTTCCATGTTCTACATTTATGCCATCGTCATGCTGACGGTCATGTGCTGCGCCGGTGCTTCGGGTCTGCTTATATACCGAGTGAACCACATGCCGCTGGACACCTCCAAGAACCCGTCAAGACAGCTGGACACGGAGGTGCTGTTTGGATCCTCCATTGGCTCCTGGTTCATGTCATGGTGCAGCATAGTGTCTGTGCTAAGCACCGGAAGCAACCCTCCTTACCGCTGGACAAATTTGGTCTACTCTCTGTTTATTGTGTTGGAGAAATACGTCCAGAATCTCTTCATCATAGAGTCTTTGTATCGCCAGCAAGAGGATAGAGAGAGGCAGGACCCAGAGTTACCAGCTGCTCCAGAAGTCTTCTCTGTCACTTCCTCTCTCGCTCCGCCGTACAATGGCATCATCAACCGAACTTTTGAATCTCCAGACAGGAGCTGTGTCTCTACTGAGAGCGAGCAGGAGGAGAGTGAGCAGGTTTATGGATGCCCACGGAAACATTCAGATGTGCCAGCGCCTGTGGGAAACGAAACAGTGGAACGCCCAAATATAAAGAGGCAGATCCTGAAGAATATTGCCGTTTTCCTTATTATGTGTAACATTTCGGTAAGCACTGGTTAACTGGTCTGTGATGATTAGTTTTTTTAATAGGTGGAATTGATCGAGCTGATGTAAAATCTACTGACCATTTGAAACTTCATTTGGTTAAGTGTATTTTACCCAACAAAATGCGAAGTTCATTTCTTTTTGCTAGGATAACTCCCAAAAGTCAAGAGTTATTGTTTGTTCATTTTAAGCTTCTGTAATTAATATATTTGTTATTCACTATTGCCATAGTGGTAAACCCAAAGAGGGATTCCATGCCAATCACCCTCATTTTAATATGCTTAAGCCACATTTATATTGTTTTGGTTTAGTTTCACTACTCTCATCAACAACAGATACAAAACTCTCCATTAAGTGCTATGTGACGTGTAACAATCATTAGCTATAACTGAGATTATAACTAAAGTGAGGACGTTACTAGCTTGTGGTGAAGGTAGTGGAGCACTGAGATATTTTCCTCAGGAGTGATGGTAGCAAAAGTAAAAATAGAGGTAACAGAGACTAATTACAGCATTTTTGGCTAATTGAATTTCAAATATAATAATATAAACAGGCAACTTTAAGCCTTATAAAATGACACTGTTGTGTTTCTACCTTGTTGTTCTGCCCCTAAGTAGCTAAAAGTATATGAATTCAGGTGTATCTAATTAGAGCTCTCTCTTTTTTCCATTTCAGCTGTGGATTCTTTCTGCCTTTGGCTGCAGGCCACAGTATGACAACGGACTGGAAGAGGAGACATACGGCTTCAGCATATGGAGCACAGTTCTCAATTTTGCCATCCCTTTGAACCTTTTCTACCGCATGCATGCAGTTGCCTCCCTCTTCGAGGTGTTCTCCAGAGTCTGACAAAATAGCAGATGACTGACAATGCCAACATGCACACGAACACTTGTCACCACTGGCTCTCGAGAGCGTGTCACAGCGCAGGTCAACCATTCAGGAGGCAGTCTGGATCACAGTCCAACAGACTTGAAAGTAATCTGTGGAGACAAACGTTGATCCCTCACTGTGGGGATTGCAGAGGAGGACAAACCTATTAGACCTGGTTCCTTAAAGAATTAGCTTGTGTAATGCAAGGGTTGTTAAAGCTAGTGATGAAAAAAATATTTGGTTTTATGAATTTAGAAAGGGTTCTTTGTACTTTTTATATTGTAGAAACATTACAGTGGGGTTTCTAACAGGTGGATCATGTACAATATATGCTTTAGCTGACATACACTTTCTATATTATTTCATATTAGTGACTGAAAACATAATTACTATTATAAAATAACACCCTACCAACATGATTACCATTATATAAAAAGACTGCAGAGGAACTACATAAACACTCATTATTTTCAATATCCAATAGTACTGTATTTAACAGCTACAAGCTCAGCGTGTGCCACCTGATCCTTACTTTATCTGCATTTAAAATGTTCATACTTTACATGGATAAGGTTCTCATTTGCTTGCCTAAGTAGTTAGGTTAGTGAACACTTAAGCTGTAAGTGCCAATCTAAGCACAAACAAATTAAATCAACTTTTGAGTTGGATATTAGTTCTCAGATGTAGCACTTAATTCCCTTTCTCAGCCATTTAAGGTTCCTCAGTGTCTTACTGCGTTCTCATTTGCTGCTCTGTTGAACTAATCAAGAAGTTGTGTTAAAAAAAGGCTTCTCTTCTGGACCTTGATAACACTGAACTAATGTGCATTAACACGATTGTGCATAAGGACGGGATTTTGCAAAACAAACTGTTGCAGTGACAACTGCTGCATGGCACTGTGGACTGATGTTTACATCTGAAGAACCAGAAATGAAAACCATCACACTGATATAAATGACAACACTTGCTTCTCCTCTATTAAAACCACAGATATATAATAGTACTGTACTAGTTTGTATCAGATCACCAAATAATTTCAGACATTCAGCAGGTTCTCAGCCTGGTGCCATATACTGTATGTGCTCTCAATATGTGCCAAGTTGTGCAAAATGTTTTGTTTTGCAGATTTTTCTGCCATCTTAGTAAATACTGTTATACTGACCAAAATCATTTAGAGGGTGCGCTATGATTTTGTGAAATTTCAGTTAAATGGTGCTATTGAGAAATGATGTCTAAAGTTAGTGGTGATTTCATATCTTTTTCCTGTTGAAATAAACAAAAACTATCTTTATGTCATGTCGTGTTGCTTAACCTGCTACACACTCAGTTCACTCTTCAATAAAAGTCTGGAAGGGTAACACATGCAGTGTGCCTACGCACCACAGGATGGCGCAACGTATTTATGTCTTTTGTTGAGACTGCTTTGGACTATCCAAATGATACTGCCTGATGGTCTTCATTTAAATAACTGTTTTACGATTTCTTAAAAAATAAGTGACAAAGATAGGATAGATTTAGATTTGAAGACATACAAAGTTGCAAAGCATACCAACAGCAACGAAGAACTGCACAATTGTGCTTCTATTTGTGACTTCAAAATAGAAGTCCTATAGTTTGGTGTTAAATTGGAAATAGTAATCCGCAATATACACTTTGCGAAATATCAGTCATCTTTTGCAGCGACCTCCACACCAACCCGTCTATAGATAACTAACGTGTGCTATCTGCGTAAAAAGAAAATGCAGTGTCGGACACAGGTTGTCTCCTGACATGGCATCACGAGCTTATGTTTATGCTACTTCAGAGAATATGGCATCGAGCGTCGGGGGATGATTTTAACGTTGTGTCAGAACGATTTGACAGGCAGGCGGAGGCGTCTAAAAATATCCGTGACGTTTCAAAGCCGGAAACGGCGCGTCTGCTGCACAGGCACACGACGACGCAGAGCAGCTCCCGGCCTAACATGCTCCCTAGGAGTGTGAATGTGACTCACCTGTTCGGACAACTCGGCTAAATGGGTGGGTTATGACCTTCGGTCGCTGCCGTCGGGAGACAAAAGAATACCGAAAAAAAGAAAAGATAAAAGAATTCTTCCATAGTTGAAAATTACCTTTTTTTTTTAAATTAATAAGGCAAACGCAATGAAAGTATCGAAGTAGCCTGTCATATTACCTAAAGATGTGTTAGATGGGTTTTATTATTTTCATTATTCACTGAAAATTTTACATAGATAGATAGATGGGGTTCTCAGCTTTCAGCACCACGGAGAGTTCTGCACTGTTAGACTACGAGTGAGGCTCCGTTCTTTCACTGTCACTTCATGGGCGTATGTTGTACTTTTGTGTGTATAATATAGATTGTAAATGCACTCTCTGGACTTTTAATGAAGTTTAATCTTGGACAGAAATGCACAGTGTTGTCTCTCTGAAGTCTGTCGTAATAATAGGGCTCAATATAAACCAGGCTATAACACTATCCATAACTGGAAGAAAACCCGCGGCTGATAGGAAGTTTGTAATTGCTCTCTTTGGAATACACACACACACACACACACACACACACACACACACACACACACACACACACACAAGAAAAAAAGCCCTGAAAATGCCGAATGCTCTCTACCCAGTCCCGACGCAGTGGACTGCTGTGCGTATCATGCACGTGTTACGCACAGCAGTGTCAGTGTATGCGCACAGCCCTGGCTAAGTTAGTGTGTTGGGACTCCCTCCTTACCCACGCTACGCTCAGGATATCTTGTGCAGAAAGCTTCAAAGTGGAAGCCCGGTCAGACGATCCGACCGCAAAGGCTGCAACATGCGCCCGCCACTACGTGCTGCGTTTCAGCCCCTCAGCGCACCTGACACGTCGCCTGGCTCACTTTTAACACGCGCAATTGTCTCGTTCCCTCTGTTTCGCACTCCACATGAGGCTGGCAGCCAGGCTGATCATTGGGGACAAAACGATGGCTGGCCGATAACTGAGCCCGTCCCCGCGCACGGAGCAATGGACTTCAGTTTTACTTGAAGAGGCAAATGGTGAATCCAGCAAAGTATCTCTCGTCAGTGCAGGGTATTGACTCTGCGCGGGCACCCCTCGGAGAGATTATGTGGAACAGTACTGAAACTGAGGCAAAAAGCGACGGGAGAAGGGATATGGTGGCACGCACAGTGACGGGCTGTCTGCTTTCTCTGCTTATCCTATGGACCCTGCTGGGGAACATCTTGGTCTGTTCCGCGGTGCTGCGCTTTCGGCACCTACGGACCAAAGTCACCAACATTTTCATCGTGTCCCTAGCGCTGTCGGATTTATTCGTAGCCGTCCTGGTCATGCCCTGGAAAGCTGTGGCAGAAGTAGCTGGCTATTGGCCGTTTGGCACTTTCTGTAATGTGTGGGTTGCTTTTGATATTATGTGCTCCACCGCCTCCATCCTTAACCTCTGCATTATCAGCGTGGATAGATACTGGGCCATCTCCAGTCCCTTCCGCTACGAGAGGAAAATGACCCAGCGAGTTGCCTTTGTTATGATTAGCATCACTTGGACGTTGTCTGTGCTCATTTCATTCATACCGGTCCAGCTAAACTGGCACAAAGCCAGCGGTGACGACATGGTTGGGGCGCACAACTTTTCCATAAGTAGGCAGGTAGAGGAAAACTGCGACTCCAGTCTGAGCAGAGAGTATGCGATATCCTCCTCCTTGATAAGTTTTTATATCCCAGTGGCAATTATGATTGTAACATATACCAGGATATATCGGATTGCGCAAATACAAATTAGAAGAATAGCCTCTCTGGAGAGAGCGGCAGAACATGCGCAAAGTTGCAGGACCAACAGAATAGAGTGCCAACACCACAACACACTGAAAACGTCGATTAAACGTGAAACCAAAGTGTTCAAAACTCTGTCGGTGATCATGGGTGTCTTTGTGTGTTGCTGGCTACCTTTCTTCGTTTTAAACTGCATGGTCCCGTTCTGCGACAGGCCGGCGGCAGACCGGGATGCGGGTCTTCCGTGCGTAAGCGAGACGACCTTTGACGTCTTCGTGTGGTTCGGCTGGACCAACTCCTCCCTGAATCCCATCATATACGCCTTCAACGCTGAGTTCAGGAAGGCCTTCGCCAGCCTCTTGGGCTGCCGCTATTTCTGCTCCAACACGCCAGTGGAAACTGTTAACATCAGCAACGAGCTGGTGTCGTATAACCAAGATACCCTCATCCACAAAGAAATCGCGAACGCTTATGTGAATATGATCCCCAATGTCGTTGAATGTATCGAGCATGAGGAGACTTTCGACAGGATTTCACAATTTTCTCACAACCACGAAAACGCCACCGACTCGGTTTGTGACCTGGAGGACTGCGAGGCAGACATCAGCCTTGACAGGATGTCACCATTCACACCCAATGGATTACACTGACTCCACACCTTGTCTCTCCCCGTGCATAACTGGATGTATTGATAATAATTTCATTGTTCACTCAGCTCTTTGCCTCTTCACAGGAGGTTTCTGTGCAGCAGCCCTTGCTTCTGGGTTCAGGGCTGTCTTGGAACCCTCTAACGGACACTTAAGCAGGGGCATGTCTCTGCAGCCACAAGGCCAACCTGACATGAAATGTGATGTTGTCTTGTTGTCTGAAACAAATTTGATGTGTAGGTGTTTATTTAAATGACAAGTGAAGTCTGTGTTCCTTTGTTCAAGGTTCAGTGTTGCTAAAGCTGTTGTTTACTCGGAGGCTTTAATGGCACCATCGTCTAATGTTCATCATGACTGAGGGAAAGTGTTTGTAAAAACAAGACTCTTTGCTGCTTAATAACTTCATGTGTATCCAGTGTTCGCCTTTCCACTGAGTATGAAAACTGGGGGAAAGCCTTACAGACAGTGAAACCAAGACAGTCAAATGCAGTTATTTCAGAGCCTTATAGCTTATTCAAATAACAGCTTTGAGACATAAAAGGAATGTGTCCTGTAGAATTCAAAGTTACACGATGCCAAAATGCAGTAAGCGTTTTGCCACTGCACCACCCCAGTGACTCTTCCAACATGCCTGGATGATAAAAATCACATAATCTAATGCTATAAATACAAAAAAGGGGGAATCTGTGTGCATGTGACTACGATTCATCTGAGTAATTTCAACAATTAAAACTGTTACTACTTTTTGTGATCATTTATTTCTCATTGAGGCCAAAACTACTATAATGCTTCTGCTTTATGAGCCCGATTGAACTCTGATTGAAATAACTAAAAGGAGAAAGATTGACCAAAGACTTCAAGGAGAGCATTGATAGACACAACAAGGGTGCAGTGTCATGTCAGCTAGAGGAAATGTTACTATAGAAGCCTAAATACATGTGTGGCCATTGGCCCAACACAACTGGATGTCATGCATCACCTCTCCCACATTTCTCTCTTATCTTTGTACTGTACAGATGACCTGATCTGAATGTATACTACTGTCCTTTAAACAGTGAAGTGTGTCATCATTTGTCTAATAAAATGCTGTCATGCATCAGAGTGAGCTGGTATCTTTGTGAACCCGATATTCACGTTAACGGGATTTCAGGTGGTTTCTGTGCAGCTTGGAGAATTTTAGTTTAAGCATAATAGGAAGTGAGTTCATTCTTATGCACATCCACATCTGACCCGTTCTTTTGACGTGTTTCT
This sequence comes from Perissodus microlepis, assembly GCF_051167445.1. Taxonomy (NCBI): domain Eukaryota; kingdom Metazoa; phylum Chordata; class Actinopteri; order Cichliformes; family Cichlidae; genus Perissodus; species Perissodus microlepis. The sequence goes on from NC_140465.1 coordinate 11,279,673, forward strand.
TCTTTTGGTATTTTGCATTCTTTGAACATCTTAACAGCTGAGATTGACAGGAAGTGTTGGCAGAGAAACAGCTAGTGAGGGGACATGACATGCACCAGAAGTGCACTCAAAATGAAGGACGTTGTGGTTACTTGATTGCATGGTATACAAGCTGCTGCCCCACCAAGACTTGATTTGACCTGTGTTCCACAGGTTTGGGCAGCTGGTGTATTTTCTCTGACACACGAAGAAAGGTTTGAAGCCACAGTTGTGTAGGTAAGGCAATACAAAGAGCAGAACATGGAAGCGAAGCAGCTCGTTTTTGTACTTGCAATTTATTTTTCTTTAAAGCAATATTTTTATTTAATGTAGAAATCAATCAATGTTTAGACATCGTAAATAACATGATATCTGAAGCAAAAGTTTGAATTGCCAGAAACATCTGTTAGTTTAGCCTTTTTTTCCAACAAAAGACAAAACCCACTGTGTGAAAATCCCTTCATGGTTTGATCCCTGCATTTGGCACAAGTAAACAGAAAATGCTCCTTTTTGCCACAGTTATCTAGAGTGATGCACTCCAACTCAATCATTCGTCTAAAATTGACTTCTGGATTCTGGATACATCAACCTCCGGTTCAATGCTTTACTAGGCTTCAGGATGAGTGACAAGTATTGGCCAAAGGAATATGCGAATAGGGAGGGATTAACAATACAATGACTGCCAGAGAGTACATAATGCATATCATAGCTGTATAAATCATCAACAAAAGAAAGTCTGTGGCAATAATTCAGATTCCTCAGTCTTCTATATTAAATCTGCAATACCACAAGGAAGCTATTTACCGCAACATGTTAATGTACAAAAAAACCCACAAGATAATTAATTCCCAAATAACTTCATTTACATTTTTTGAAAACTTTCTTTTTACTTTGTATGAACTCAGGTTTTTAATATTAACCCAAGATATTCTGTTCGCTGTAATTCATTACCTGATTTATGCTGCCAGTGGTGGAAGAATTATTTAGACAGTGTACTTAAATGGGAACTCTACATTGGTAAGCAGCTTCCTGTAACCCACCTATTAAAAAAAAGAATGTTTTTGTCTCTTGTCAGGGAGACGCAAACAGATTCTGCATGACATCTGTGAGTTTTATTTGAGGTGTCACTTTAAGACACCAAGTTAAAACAACAAACAAACAGGAGAACATGCGGGGCTACTCATGTATGCTTGAGGTTATTTGCCGTTATTGGCGTCATTCAAATTTCTGAGAAAACTGAAGCCGGTAAAATTGTGGGTAATACAAGCAGATTTTGAAAAGGAAGAAAACTGAGTAAAAAAAAAAAAGACTTTCATGCTGCTTAAAGCACAAGTTTTATAGTCTGAGTCTGGTGACATTAGAGGAGTCCAAAACTAAATAAGAGAAAACGCTGTAAAAATATGCAAAAGCATTTAACTTGAGTCAGTCATGCCTTCAAAATAATTTAAAAGCTGTAGTTGTTTTTTAATTACTTAATCTAAATCAATCCACTGTATCGCGAGTTTATAACAGGCTTCCCATGTAAAATATAAGAAAATAGTGGAATAATGAGTACTATATTTACTTTACTTGCTTAAATACTTCTACTTATTTCACTATATAATAACTCAAATATTAAATAAACCACTCAAAAATAGATGTTTTGATGTCTAAACAGTCACATTTTATTTCCTCTGCAGGTCTTTTTTTTATTTGATAAGTGAATTAACATTTTCAGTGTAGAATTAACTGCTAACAATTACAATAAAGTAAGACATGATAGCACGAAATGGAAAGATATACACTTTTGTTGGCCACACAAAATATCAAGACACAGCTGAAAATTTATATTTCAACAACACTAAAAAACAGAAGTTTAAAGCCTCATTGCATGTCTCAAACCTAAAGTTATAACTCAAGTGATGGAGGAAAAAATAATCTACGTCCACACAGATATCCAAATGCGCTCTAAATGACACAGCTGTTCTTCTGCAAAGTATCTCCCTTGACACATTTTTCTTTTCTTTTTTTGTTAGAAATTAAGTTATGTTCCCTCATAAGAGAAAATTTCACACAGATGCCAGGGGAATACAATTAAATGACACTGAGAAGAAAGCCTGTTATAACTGGAGCCCCGAGGCTGCGCTTCAATGTTATACTAACCTACCACCTCCTTCCCATTGCTGGTCAGTGTTTCTCATTTGGATGAAAGGCGGGTGATGGAGAGGAGGGGACTGATAAAACAGGCTGCTTCTGACAGAATTGGAAAGTAGGTGATACCTCAGCAAGAACACATCAGACTTTGACTGATGATTTAGCAGTGACTGGTAGCATCATATTCAGGGCTTGTGATGCACTTTGACCCTTCATTTTTCATTAATTGCATCAGGGGTATAATTAAAGTAGGAGGTTTTGATGTCAGATTTCCTGGGTCATGACATCTATTTGAACTGACACAGGAGTAAAACATATTTAAGGCTTTTTTTAAGCATTCATTCATTAAATGAGTGAAAAACAGGGAAGTAGAAGAATTCCAGGTTACGAGCTGTTTATTCATTCTCTGTGCTGTGCCATTGCAGTGTGGAACAGATTTGAAAGGTGGTTTGACCTCGATATACAGGCATGACAGGAGAGCTGGAGAGGAAGTAGAGGCAGGCTTTAGGGGGGTTACACCATCCGTCAGGACACATTCATCAAAATCACTCTGCACGCACGCACACACGCACACACGCACACGCAGCCAGCCACATGAAGCACACGCATTCAGAACATTCAAAACCACCGCTACAAGAGATTTGCTCGAATCTGTCTTTTTTACCTTGCTAGAAAGTAGACACACTACTTTTTTTTTTTTTCATTTCACTCCCTCACTGGGTTCTCAGCATGTCTTTTTCCTTATTCTTCAGAAGATTTCAGTCATCTTAGAAAAAGCAGAAGAGGCAGTTGTTTCTTTTCCTTTTTTGAATGGTGTGAGCTGCAAGAAGGGTAAAAGGGCCCTTTAATTACCCTAACTCAAACCTGGCCTGTATTATGGGATAACCCATCACTACCTACAGATGGCAGTTTCAAAATCATGGACAAGTTCCAAAAACGTCGAAAATTAAGTATTAAGCTACGCAGCTTTGTTGACTTTTTTTAAAAACTGAAAGACATGGCTGACTGTGTCAGTGCTTCAAACTGGCTGACACTGTTTACGTGAAGAAAAAAGTGTTCCCTTTGAAAATATTAAACAGCTACAAGCATGTTTTACAAGGAAAACATCAGTAAAGAGTGCAACAACAATAAAAATAAATAGCAGAAAATCTGCAGCGGCGGTGAACAGTGTTTATCTAGCAGCTGATGTGAACATCAAACTTCTTCAAAAAAAGATTCAAAAAGAAAATGCATGATGCAATGTTGATGCCTTTTACCGGAATTTCTCCACTGACACTTCAGGGTAGCTGCGCGATCACAGGAACCCGCCAAAGGAAATTGGACATGACAAGTGACAGCCAGGAGGTGAGCACAGGTAACATTTGGCAGGAATTAATATCATGATTTTTTTTTTTAATTTAAAGAAGAAAGGCTATGCTGTGTAATGCTTGTTTAGGTCTGCTACCATGATTAGCTGGTAGAAGTCACTGATTGTTACCAGTGTGACTCAGTTCTGAGTTAGCCTCGGGGTAGAGTGGGCTTGAAATAAGTTGGACTGTATTTTTCTAGGAGACTATAATTTGCATTCGTCTACCCCAAGAGTGCAGTAGACTGGTTTGATAATATAGATCAGTAAAACATTTCTGAGTGAAATCTCACTAATATTAATGTCTCTCCATCTTATTCCTTCACTTTTCGTCCTACACCGACACTGTCATGTTCCACTTAGACAATGACTCTTTCAACTCCACTAAAATTTTAACAATTGCATGTTTTTTCTTCTTGAGATAAAAAAAAAAGAAACTTTCTGACTTAGGCTGTCTTTTGAACTGCATTGTTAAAGAAGCACTCTCTTTCAAAATCACCAAAACACTGTTGCATACCTGTATTAGAACAGTTCAACTTTGAAGATCAGACATTCCTCTCTGACACTTTCTTTTAACTGTTGCTGCCATACCATCCTTTTCCTCTCTCTGACGCAGTCTGAGGTTTTGAGTTACTCTGGTGAGCTTGAATGCAGAGACTGACTGGTGTCTATTTCCCCAAAAGGCTCCATGTCCTGCACAAACTCTCACGTGGGCAGAGCAAAACAGGTGATGTTGAGGCAAGACTCAGTTTGGAGTGTTTGTGGTTTCAGTACAAACAGTTTCTCTCTGAAGGAGAGGGACAGAACAGGAAATACTCAAAAAATACAAGAACAAGAATATACACTTTTAAGGGGGAAAAGTAGTTGCCAGTATTTATTTATTTATTAGAATTAGCCAAATGCTATTATTCTAAATATTATTCTGTTATACTGTTGTTGTGATTTGGTGCTATATAAATAAAACTGAATTGATAGGAACACAACAACAACTCAAATAACAACTTGTTACAACAAAAGGTATGCACAAGAGCACATCTGAATGCACAATACATCAAACCTTAAAGCAGAGACAAACATATATTAACATTTTAACAGTGAGGAAGTCTGATAAATTATTTTCATAAGGGTCATCTGGATGTGCAACATAGCATCTTACCAACGCACAGACTGGCTGGAGTCGGCCTTAAAAATGAAACTTCTCCCCATTAGCTAGCCCACTGGAACTTCATTTTTTTCATGACAGTAATGCTGTCTGTACCAGACATTTAGTGACTTCTACTGAAGGGATCCTGAACAAGTGCCAGTATAGAGCAAGTTTGAAGCCAGATTGCTCTCATTTGGAAAACAAAACAAAGTTTACAGATGGCTGACATTGTGAGCAGCCAACATTGCAATGTACTAAAAAAAGAAAGGGATTCTATATAACTATGAATAAAATATTAATAAATACTGGCCGATTCTCAGAAATGTAGAAAATCATGCTGCTTATAATAAAAAAAAAACTAAAAAAAAAAATTAAAATATCTTTTTATTGTAAGAAAAGATCCCCGTTCTTGCAGCGCTTATAAAAAACAGAAAACACTGAACTGACGGGGCCTCTTCTTATAATTAAAACAGCTCTATCACAATAAAGAGATAAAAAATCCCACTGTTGTAATCATGGCATGGTGAGTCATAATTATGAGGTCCTCTGTTGAAAATATTGTGGTAATTTCTGGATATGCAAAAGTTATAATTACATGAATTTTTTTCCATTGATAACTGAGGAAGAAATATTGTTTATTTCCATAATCTTCCTCTGAGAGGTAAAAAATATTCACACAATCAGTTGCGGAGAAATCAGCTACTGAAAACTGTATTCAGGTTTAAATAGTCATGTGTCAGTATAATTTAATCGTTTCATCAAAAAGACCACTGTGTGAATCACCTGCCAGACTCCATATGGGAATGAAAGCCCTGAGTCAAGCGTTATGTAGTTTTACAAGGAGGATGAAAGCATAAAATGGAAAATGCTGCATGGAGAGCAATGATGCAGTGCTCTTATGTACAAAAATCTGAGCTTTAAGTCAATACTTTAAGATCTGGTGGTTATAAATCAATAATGTGTGGATCTTTTGCTCTGTGACTCTTCATCGCCTTGCATTTTGTTATTGTCATCTAGCAGACGTCGTTCAGATAAATCTGCTCTGTGGAAAATTGGAGTTCACGCGACAAGGTCAGGTGCACATTTGTAACACTTTGGAATTGAACAGCAGGAGTCCATCTATCAGCTAAGACTGACTGTTAATTATGGACACAAATAATTTCATTTGTTTCAGTTTGAGCTGTCTCCCTCACATCGTGATGCGATTTTTAAATACTTTGTAAGGAGATGTTTTAATCTCACAACCCTATATTAAAAGCTCTGAATGTGAATAAAAACATGCAATGATTTATAAATTGTCAAAACGTTTACACTATAAGCTATTGCACTTGGACTTATTTTAATTTTGTAGATGATCCCTTTAATTCATGTTACTAATTAAGTTGCCAATATTGTTTTATGACCTTGTAGATTAAAATATATGAAATGTTTGATTTCAGCTACAGTACTTTATTATTTGTTTTATGTACAACATGTATTTTGCTTATTACGGCCTCTTGTAAAAGGTGTTACTGCTGCTACTGCTTATGTTGGGACTGGTCGGACTGTAGAAGTCTGAGTAATATTTAGATATAAGAGAAGAGTGAAAACAGTCAAGTTCACACGTTCCTGTTTTGTTACTGTTTAATGCAAAAGATCTACCTCTAATACAAACTCACTACCTATATTGTAGCTGTCTTGTGTGGTTTTTCAGATCTTTTGGGTTTTGTTGAAAGAAAGTTTTTTTTGATCTCACTTTTGGTTTTTAGGCCTAATGAAGGTCTCCCTCACTTGCACTTTCTTGGGCCTTGTATTTCAAATTACAGCGAAAAGCTATAAGACACAAATTCAATACTTTATGCTCCATTTGTCATGAAATAACAAGGGAACAAGCCTCACCTGGCCATGAAACTGCCTGTCAGTCAAGTGTCAAATTATTTTGGAGACCCTGAAAATGAGGGACTATGTAAGGAAAAAAGGAAAGAAAGGATGTCTGGAATATATAAACAGTTCATTCATTTTTGGGGGGTAAAAACCCCCTGCATTAAGCTGAAAGTCTGCATGTCAATCACATCCTAATTGTTTCTTTTTTAAATCTGCTGTGGTGATGAACAGGGACTAAACTACAAAGATTGTGTCTTTTGTTGGGTCCAACAAAAACATGGTGTCCACAATAAAACTAAACATGTAAAGAATACACATTATGTTATTTGATTATTTATTTTAAATGTATACAATTAGGACAAATAACTGAAATCCAAAAATAGTATGTATATTTTGATCTTATTTAGGAATTTTAGAGATTTAAAAGAAAAATCATTTCAGCATAAAATCATCCCAGGAGCTTTTATGATAGCAGCGCACTTTTGCTTTATTTAAGAAACAGTTATCCCTTTAAAAGTGCAAAAAAATTAAAAAAGTTATTACCCCCCACACAAAAAAAAACACAGACACAGATAAGAAATCAGGAGGGGGACAAAGTCACAGTACTGCAAATAATCGTTTACTTTCATATAAATGTCATCATCAGAGGGTGTATGTGCAGATCCACGTGGTTCTGTCTACAGTCCATTTTGTTGTGGACACTGAATTGCAAAAGAGACTGTATGAAAAGTGTCATTCCCTTCCAGTTTTATACATTCAATGTTTAGAAGAGTTTAAAATATTAAATGTGCTATAATTTATGGAGGGAAACAGATATTTCATGTAGATCTGTAATTTATATAGGTATAAATATTATCCTCAGAGGACACTCCAACTAAGCTATAAAATGCTTTAATAAGAACAAATATATGTCTGTGGGGTTCGCAGGTGTCTGAAAATGAAACTTCACTTCTTTGAGGGCAAAACTGTAAAATAGATTTTTCAGCTGTTTACATTCCTGGCAGTTCTGGTGAAGCCATCTCTGGTACAAGATTTTAAAAGAGAGGTATGTGTCAAAGGAATTCCTCTATTGTAAGTTTTTCAACATTAAACAAAATTAATTTCTTAACCATGCTCACCAGTGTCTGGTGAGCATGGTTAGATTCAGGCTAGATTCAGGTTGCCCTCCCCTTTGTTTTTAGAACTGCTTTAATTCTTCATGACATTGATTCAATAAGATGGTAGAAATGTGGATCAGAGATTTTGGTCCATATTGACATGACAGCATGATATACAGCCATATATCCAGCACCTGTCTGGCTATCTGATACCAACAAGCATATCACATTTACCTAGATCACCTTTGTAATTTGGAGACGTCTTGGCCATATCTCCATGGATAAATACAATGGTTTGCTGCCAAACCAATGTATTGGTTAATTAGATATTTCTGTTAACGGGCAAATGAACAGGCATACCTAACAAAGTGGCTGGTGAGTGTATACTCTAAAACAGCGGTCCCCAACCTTTTTTGTGCCACGGACCGGTTTATGCCCGACAATATTTTCATGGACCGGCCTTTAAGGTGTCGCGGATAAATACAACAAAATAAAACTAGTACCGGTACCGAAAAAAAGAAAATTTATTCATAACCAGTGTTGGGTAAGTTACTTTAAAATAGTAACTTAGTTACATTACTAGTTACTTCTATCAAAAGTAACTCAGTTACTTCAAGTTACTCGTTACTTTCAGAGTAACTAGTTACTAGGGAAAGTAACTTTGGTTTTACTCAGAATTCTCTTGTTAATGTGTTGCTTCCGTAACTGGATACCCAGCAAGATTGCCAGTCTTCTAGCTTGCTTACTTGCCACAACTGCACTGTGCCACCTACCAATAGAAAGGAAAAAATAATGTGCACATTTCCACGAGAGAAATCCCACGCCTGATTCTATCCTAGCCTGCTTTTTACATCCAACACAAAAACTGCAGTCGTGGTGCTTTCGACTGTACTCAGAACTCGGAAATTCTGCCTTCTGAATAGGAAGATGTAGGTAACACCAGACTGCAGATGACATCTCCTGGTTTCATCTTCATGTTTCCCTCTCACCACATATCCAAACCGATATCATGACCAGCAGCTTTTACAGCTGTGGCTCCAGCAAACATCAGCTGATACTAGAAATTAATATTAAATAAATTCTAACAACAGCTGATCAAGCTTAAAAGTGCCGCTGTTGTTTACCGCGACATCCGCTGGTTTCCTCTTTCTGGCGCAAAGTGGGCGATAAATAAACGAGAGAGAAAAGCCGATCAGCTGATCATTGATCAGTTTCATGATTGAAGTAGAAACAGGAGAGGGGGTGAGAGGATGAGAGAAGAAGAGGCAGCTGTGCAGCGTAAACACAGAATAACTCCAGCTTTGTGTCTTTTTCATTGTAGCTGAAGTCCGGGACAAACTGTTCCTTTTCACCTCAATACGAAACGCGTAATATTTTCTCTGGATACGAGACGATTCCGTTTTTTACGGGACGGTTGGCAACTCTAATAATTAACCTTATGAACAAAATAAAGTTCAACATCAGTAACATAGCACCCACCCAGCTGTATAGAAACTCCGTCATGCTAGCTAGCACGCAGTACAAAAAAGTCAGCATAACGAAAATAAACTCCACCTAAACTTGATTTATATGTGACCCAGATGGACTGCAGGTTATAACGTCTTACCTGAAGTTCAGTTCACCTGATACTCTCGGACCAGCGGCCGCTTCGGGTCTCTCCTCTTGCCTCCCTTTTCCTTCATCCACCTGCTGGCCAGTGTTGCCAACTCCTCAGTAAGGAAAATCGCTATTGGTTGTCCTAAAAGTCGCTAGAAGTCGCTAAATGACGTCATCGCCTAATTTGCATAATTGGTCATGCTAATCTAATTGTAACCTATGTTGTTGGAGAGACAAATAACATCGTGGAAGAGACATAAAGTGAGTAAAAAACGTCCTAAATGCATTTAGAATTTATTTAGAACTACAAATTAAAATTCTTTTAGCAATTATTGTTTTTTTTAATGTCACAATTCCAACCCTGCTCCTTTACCTGGGCTTGGACCGGCAAAAGTGACCCGAAATAGGCACTCTGGTGGAGTTACTTTGTGTGTGTGTGTTTATAAGTAGTTTTAAACCTTGTGATCCACAAAACAGCATAAGAGTAAAAGAGTAAAAGAAGAACTGACTGCATTACAGCACCCGCTGCTTGTTGAGAGTAAAAGCGATAAGCGCTTTCACGTCTTTTTTTAGCGACTTTTTTTAGACAAAAAGTCGCTAAGGGGTCTGAAAACTTGCTAAATATAGCGACAAAATCTCTAAGTTGGCAACACTGCTGCTGGCCTCCACCACTTGCTAATGTTATTGAATCTGTGGAAGCTCCGCGATAGCCACCACACGAAGTAACGAATAACGAGCCTATCTAAATCCCAGTAACGAGTAACGCGTTCCTGGTTTTGGCATAATAACTAGTTACCGTGCTCGTTACCACAATAATAACGTAGTTACTGTAACGCGTTACTTAATAACGCGTTAGTCCCAACACTGTTCATAACACACGTGAAAAGACCCAGGAAAACCGAGTAAACGATAAAAACAATAACAAAATAACGCTGAAAACCGATAAAAACCCTGAAAACTATACATTTCACACCTGAGCCGCAACTCTCGCGGCCCGGCACCAAACGACTCACGGACCGGTACCGGTCCGAGGCCCGGGGGTTGGGGACCGCTGCCCTAAAACACTTTAAAGAAATACAAGACCTTGGATGATGCCCTCATCCATAGCTGGACTGGCCATCGGGCATACCGGGCATTTGCCCGGTGGGCCGATGGTGATTTTTCGTTTTTATGGGCCAATGGGTTTTTTTTTTTCGTTTTTTTTCCATAACGGTATAAACACTGAAAGGTGGTGGATTGGCCAGATGCTGGGAGATGTGTAAAAATAACTCAGTTGTTTGGTGGTGGCTATTGCGGAGCTTCCACCGATTCAGTAACATTAGCAAGTGGTGGAGGCCAGCAGATGCAACACGCTGGCAGGTGGATGACGGAAAGGCAGGAGGAGCAGAGACCCGAGGCGGTGAACTGAACTTCAGGTAAGAAGTTATGACTGCAGTCTATCTGGGTCAGATATAAACCAAGTTTAGGTGGAGTTTATTTTCGTTATGCTGACTTTTTACAGTCAGTTACAATAACCCGTACTGCGTACTAGCTAGCATGACGGAGTTTATATACTGCTGGGCAGGTGCTATGATATTATTGATGTTGAACTTGTTTTATCTTATTTTATTTATAACGTTAGTTATTACAGTTTCCAACCGTCCCGTAAAAAACGTAATCGTCTGGTATTCAGAGAAAATATTGCGCGTTTCGTATTGAGGGGAAAAGGAACGCGATTTGTCCTGTACTTCAGCTAGAATGAAAAAGACACAAAGCTGGAGTTATTCTGTGTCTTTGCTGCACAGCTGCCTCTTCTTCTGTCATTCTCTCCCCTCCCTCTCCTGTTTCTACTTCAATCATGAAACTGATCAATGATCAGCTGATCATCTCTCTTGTTTATTTATCGCCCACTTTGCGCCAGAAAGAGGAAACCAGCGGATGTTGCGTTAAACAACAGCAGCATGTTCAAGCTTGATCAGCTGTTGTTAGAATTTATTTAATATTAATTTCTAGTATCAGCTGATGTTTGCTGGAGCCACAGCTGTAAAGCTGCTGGTCATGATGTCGGTTTGGATATCTTGTGAGAGGGAAACATGAAGATGAAACCAGGAGATGTCCTTACTGAATCATCAGAGCTGAACAGGTGATGGAGAAACAGGTTTACCTTTTAGGTGACATGAATGAGTTGAAGGGAAGTTATGAACTGTTTCTGAGAGACAAATAACACCAGGATCCTTTTCTATGCAGCTGACAGCTGGTAACTGTGCAGGGGCGGATCTAGCAAAGTTTTGCTAGGGGCCCAAGTAGGGCATTAACAGGGAAAGGGGGGCACAAAGAAATTCTTTTCTTTGTTATATCATTTAAAAACTTTGAATAAATAATTATCTGAATCTTACAATGAACGTTTTCATCTGATGTAAAATGTATAGAAATCCATTTTTGTACATAGTAATTTTTTTAGGGTCCCATCATAATTTCTTCAGAAGTAGCTAAGTACTGTATATGATGCCAGTATTTTCCCACATTTTCTAGATACTGTACCAGTACTGTGTGTAAAATGGCATCAAAAAGTCAATTAAGTTTTATTCTTTCTCACCTGTCTTTCTATCTCCTTTCACTTTTTAAAGGTTGCCATGTTAGAAAACATACTTTGCCCTGCCATGCTGTTTATTGATGTGGTAAATGAATAGTTTATGAAAATATATCTAAATCTGTCATCAGTAATCAGTAATGATCATGTCTCACCTCTAGTCTTCTCTGTTTTAATTTCAGGTTTTCACCATGTGTTGTAGATAGTTCAGGAGGTTAACTCGACCAAGCAGTCTACTTTCAGGTTAGAATACCAGAATAGGGAGGATGGTGTAGATTTAAGTTTATTAGATTGATACATATATACCAACAAGACAGTGTACATCACTGTCACAACAGCGTTTGTTTTCATTCAAAGGCTTTATGGTTTTTCCTATAATGCCTGGTGGGCCGGTCTCTAGTCAAAATGCCCGGGCCGATTTTTTGTCCCAGTCCAGCCCTGCCCTCATCTTCTCAAGGGAAAGGACTCAGCACTTCCCGTAACACAGGTCATCCCTGCAGGTTAACTGCACACAAAGGTGATGGTGCAATCTCGCAACGAGACAATGACAAATGGGACAGCACTTGGAGACTTAAAGAACTGATTATCATAAAATCTATTATTCCATAGCAGACCTGTATGAGTCATAGTCTCTTTCTGGTCTGATCTCCTCCTGTGATGATGGGCAGAAGCAGAAGAGTGAAACTTTGTTCCAGCTGCTTTAATTGGACCAAACTGAGTTAGGCTCTGCTGAGAGTGCATTTAAGAAATTATCTCTGTGAGCAGTATGACAGTTTCTGGTGTGATTATATGATTTAGTGCAGTTATTTGTCTTTTGGCTCTAACATGTACTCTACTTAACAAAGCTCATTTAGCTTCATTCAGTCATGTTACTCCTAGTTTACTTGTTAATGTACACAGTGCCTTTATAACAGCTGTTATACAATTAATTGTATATTTATCATTACCGGTGTTGCAAACAAATATGCTGTAATTTGCTTGTCCTGAAGTATGAGTCAAGCATAAATTCAGACAGGGAATTATTTTTGTTTTCTTTTTCTTTTCATAAATTATGTTAAAATTAACAGCAACAGCAATGTGTGTGTTCATAAATATGGCTACTAAATAAAATTATACGGTCTTGAAGATTTATGTCTTAATGAGGTATGTGCATACTGTTATTTGAAATAACAGTCACTGTTGTTAGAGCTTTATATATATATAACATATATAAAGCTCAACACATATATGTGTTGGTATTTTTCAAGTAGTAGTTTGTTTCTGGTAAATAATCTCACAGTGTGGACTATAATCCTTTTGATTTGAGCCCCGTAGTCGCAATAACAAATCACACATTTAGAGTAATTAATTGTAGAGGATAGATTAATACCATAAACCCACCTTTTAATTTGACTGTTTTTTAAACTTATCTGTCATTGTCTTTAAATCTGGTTGACAATTTTTTTTTTTTTTTAAGTATAATTTGCAAACAGAAAAATATTCTTTGCATTGTTATGGATGGGCATGAGTGAAGACCCCACTTTAAACTGCAAAGGACAAGCTCTCTAAGTGCTCTAAAAAACTGAAACCAACATGGAATTTTAGATGAACAAAGAGAAACTTAAGTCTGTTTGTACTCATGAAATCCTCGTAATGCTTAACATTATACCCTTGCAGTTAGCTTTTATATAAGCAGTGCGCTAACAGCTAACAGCACAGGTCAACACATACTTATAGCTATAGGCATAAGTATGGTTTGTCCTCAACTGTGTTGACATTACAACCTGTAATAACAGAGTAATTACATATAATACCATTTGAAACCCTTCTGAAAATACCTATAATACACGTGATTTAAAATGACAGATTACTTCCTCTTATGCTCTAAACATCCTCTCTTTGCTCCTCTCTACATTACTATGCACTGTACTAGTTCAGATTAGGCAAACATCCACTCACTCCACTACTTTATCTACTTCCTAGCTGTAGGGTTTGCTTTGACAGCTCCATGACAACTTTGACCAAAGTTACATGTAATCCTTGGGGCTCAGGGAGTCCTGTGTGAAAGTGGCTAATCCCACCGGTGCCTCTACTAAGGCATGCCTCGCGTCTGCCAAAATTATTCAACAATGTCAATATTTTCCTCCGACATCACTTCACTACCCTGCTTATTATTCAGTTAAGCTCCAGCAAAGGGCACCTTTTTGTCTGAGAGGGAATTGACTAAAACTCCAAAAATTAAAAATTCATGAACAATTAACCTGATCTGTGATTGAAGTTTACTTATTCTGATTAAACGGTTGCTGCGGCACATTACTGTGATACTTTCAGAGTCAAAACGTTTTGCATACAATGGTGTAGTGTGGCAATACTGATGGAAAGGTAAGAAAAGTACGGTCAGATATAAATCCAACATGCAATGCCAGCTGCAAAGCTGCAACATGCAAAGTGTGCTGAAGGATAAACGTGCTCATGCAAAATACTGACTTTCAAGTTCATTAGAACTATACAAACTAATGCTTATGCTTTATAAACTGCAGTTTCATATATGTTTGCACATGTTTCAATAAATTTTCCAATTTTCCTTTCAAAGTTTAAAGAAATGAAGGCTCAGAACCTTTCCACACTACTGTATACAAAATGTAAACACATGAGTTTAAAATGAAAGCTGGCTCCACTGTCTAGGCCTTTGTTTCAGCAGATTGTAGTGAATAGTCATGCACCTTAGTTTGAGTTCAGCAGTTTCCTGCAATATTTCCATCTGCTCGCATATAAAGTTATTTTATTCATGAAGCAAACAATTGTTTGGTTTTTTTTGGATTAATGCTCTCTACAGAAACAGGATACTGTGATTGCCTCTACATGCAGGGAGAGAGAGAGAGAGCGAGAGAGAGAGAGACAGAGAGAGAGAGAGAGAGAGAGAGAGAGCGAGTATGTCAACAACCTTCAATTCAATTCCCATTAGACACTAATTGTTTAGATTAGTGATCTCAGCTTCTTAGTCTGCAGCTTATGCTGACCGAATCCATGCATTTGCAATCTGAAATAGTTTCCTGCTTGTTACTAATTGCTATTCAGTCCCCACAAGACCACAACTCATGACGCCATTGATGCGTCAGGTACGTACTGTACTGTATCCTGTTTCCTCTGGTCCCCACAGTGATCAGGTAATTACTATCAAAATCGGATCCACTGACAAACAACAAAACATTTACTGGTGGAATTACATTGGATTTGGTAATAACTGAATATTTCATTAGTCTTGAACAGTGAGGTGAAAATGCAATATTATCCACCAGGCGAACAAACCACCCCGGGTCAAGTAGTTTTAATCAGAATCAGAATCAGAATCAGAATACTTTATTAATCCCTGGGGGAAATTATTTTTTGTTACAGTGCTCCATTATAAACCAACATTAAGACAAGACAGACAATACGCTAACTAAGAATAGTACAATATATACATATATATACATACATAAGTCACTCATAAATAAATAGCTGGAAAAGAAACGTGTAGTTGTAGCAGTAACCAGTGTGTTAAGTGGATGCGTTGTACAGGGAGATGGCCACAGGCAGGAAAGATTTCCTGTGTCGTTCAGTGGTGCTTTTCGGTAATCTCAGTCTCTCACTGAACGTGCTCCTGTGACTGACCAGCATGTCATGGAGTGGGTGGGAGGTGTTATCCAACATTGTCTTTATCTTGGACAGCATCCGCCTCTCCGACACCACCTTGAGGGAGTCCAGCTCCATCCCCACAACATTACTGGCCTTACGGATTAGTTTATTAAGTCTGTTGGCATCTGCGACCCTCAGCCTGCTCCCCCAGCATGCAACAGCATAGAGGATCGCACTGGCCACAACAGACTCATAGAAAATCCTGAGCATTTTCTGGCAGATGTTGAAGGACCTCAGTCGCCTCAAAAAATAGAGACGACTCTGGCCCTTCCTGTAAAGTGCTGTGGTGTTTTTAGCCCAGTCCAGTTTATTGTCAATGTGTACTCCAAGGTATTTATAGTCCTCCACAATGTCAACACTGACCCCCTGGATTGAAACAGGGGTCAAGTGTTTCCTGGTCTTCCTGAAGTCCACGATCAGTTCCTTGGTCTTTGCCACGTTGAGCTGCAGATGATTTTGCTCACACCACGTGACAAAGGAGTCGACCACAGCCCGGTACTCTGTCTCATCATCCCTGCTGATGCATCCAACCACCGCAGAGTCATCAGAAAACTTCTGAAGATGGCAGGTCTCTGTGCAGTGGCTGAAGTCTGTGGTGTAGAGGGTGAAGAGGAAGGGGGAGAGGACAGTCCCCTGTGGTGCCCCTGTGTTGCTGATCACCTTGTCAGACACACACTGTGGGAGACGTACATATTGTGGTCTTCCTGTCAGGTAATCAACAATCCAGGACACCAGAGAAGCATCCACCTGCATCGCTGCTAACTTATCACCCAGGAGGGTCGGCCTGATGGTATTGAAAGCACTAGAAAAGTCAAAAAACATGACCCTCACAGTGCTCGCCGGCTGGTCCAGATGGGTGTAGACACGATTGAGCAGGTAGATGATGGCGTCCTCAGTTCCAAGACGAGGCTGATAAGCGAACTGAAGGGGATCCAGGTGTGGTCTTACTATGGGTCGCAGCTGGTCCAGGATGAGCCTTTCCAGGGTCTTCATGATGTGGGAGGTCAGTGCCACGGGCCTGTAATCCTGGGGGCCACTGGGACGTGGCGTCTTTGGTACAGGGACGAGGCATGATGTCTTCCACATCACTGGGACCCTCTGCAGACTCAGACTCAGCATAAACAGTTTATGAAAGACTCCACACAGCTGGGGGGCACAGGTCTTGAGGACGAGGGGACTCACTCCGTCTGGTCCAGCAGACTTGCCTGAGTGAAGTCTCCTCATTTGCATCTCAACCTGGTATTGAGTGAAGGTGATGGGTGGGGGAGGGGTGTCAGGAATCTCACAGGAGGCAACAGCGCCATGTGAAGAGAGAGGCTGGCACAGTGGTGTGGCTCTGGATTCCAGGCTGACTACAGGTGAGGTTGTGGGGGTGTGAGCAGACACTGTGGTGTCGAATCTATTGAAAAACAGATTCAACTCGTTAGCTGTTCTCACCTCCCTCGGCTCCCCTGCTGTTGGTTGGCCTGAATCCAGTGATGGTCTTCATGCCCCTCCACACCTCTCTCATGCTGTTCTGCTGGAGTTTCCACTCCAGCTTCCTCCTGTAATTGTCCTTAGCCTCTCTGATCTTGTCCTTTAGTAACACCTGGACCTTCCTCACCTCCTCTTTATTGCCCCCTCTGAAAGCCCTCTTCTTGTTGTTGAGGAGGGCTTTGATGTCCTTAGTCACCCACGGCTTGTTATTTGGGTAACAATGAACAGTCTGAGCTGGAACAATGGAGTCGGTGCAGAAAGTTATGTAGTCTGTGATACACTCAGTAAGCTCATTGATGTCCTCTTCGTGAGGCTCACAGAGTGTTTCCCAGTTGGTCACCTCGAAACAGCCCTGTAGTTCCGCTACTGCCTCCTCTGACCACCTCCTAACAGTCCTGGTGGTCACAGGTTCCCTCCTCACAATTGGCACATAGCGGGGGGTGAGGTGAATCAGGTTATGATCTGACCTACCAAGTGGGGGGAGGGAGGAGGAGCTGTATGCATCCTTGACGTTAGCATACAGTAAGTCTAAAATTTTCTCTCCCCTGGTGGGACAGTCCACATATTGTCTGAATGTTGTTAGTGTATTGTCCAGTGATACATGGTTGAAGTCACCCGAGATCACAATAAAGGCACTCGGGTGCTGAGTCTGTAACCGGGCTATGGCAGAGTGGATAGTGTCACATGCAGCTGTGGGGTTAGCAGAGGGAGGAACATAAACAGCCACCAAGATGACGTGAGAGAATTCCCTGGGTAAATAATACGGCCTGAGTCCAACAGCACACAGTTCAATGTCCGGGCAACAAATCTTTTCTTTGATTGTTATGTTGGCAGGGTTACACCACCGGTTGTTAACTAAAACAGCAAGCCCACCTTTTATAATGTGAAACGTCATGAAATGCAGAATATAATCATCACACATGAGTCTCATGTGTTGATCATGCCTGCATGGTAACACAAAAAACCAAAAGTCTTTGTATTTTGTTGAACACACTCAGAACATTTTATAGTTTTGTTTGTTTGTTTTATTTTGTTTTTGTTTTGGTTCACTTGTTTGCTTTTTATGGTGACATCTGTTGATCTTGGAACCACGGCATTCCTATTTTTATATTAGTACAGAATAATAGAAGTATTCTACTTACCTCTGAAGAAACATGCATCTAGATGAAGAAGGTAATAAACCACAAGCAATTACATCAACATTTTTTTACAACACTTCAAAGAGAATGCCAAAGATAGCAGGTAAAAAAATTTCTTTTATACCTAGTATAAATAATTCAATTGGTTCTGCAGCTAGGGAGCAAATTAAATGTCTGATAAGGAATAATTTCTGGAGAATCCACTCGCAATCTAAACAGAGGCCTTCTTCTCACACTGTGTCATCATTGAAGTGGCTGGGTGAAGGTGACAGAGAGCAGAGGTGGTGCTGCCTCTCTGAGTGTTGACCTGTGATGACTGAGGAATCGGTGGCAGGTTAGTGGATGCTGGCTCGGGCTTTGATGACCTCTAATACTAAGGAATCAGGTTGCAAGCCCTTCTGGTAGCACGGTAGCAGATAATTATGCACCCGTGTGTGGGCCTAAAGAAATTAATAAGTAAATAGATAAATAAATAACTTAACAAATATGTAAACAAACCAGCCTCACCCTCTACACCCTGCCTCACCCTCTACACCCTGCCTCACCCTCCCCACCTTCTTAATGAACAGCTAGCAAAACATTTCCAGTAATTTTGATCTTGTTGGATTATTATGTATTTAATATATTGAGCTGTTTCAGTGTATTTAACCTGTTTTCTTCCGGTTTTGACTGCTGTGAAGCAATAATTTTCCAAGTTTTGGGATAAATACATTATATCTGACTTAATTTGATGCACAGTCTTTATATGAGGCAAAATGGGTGCAAACCATAACCTGAAATTTAACACTTGCATATGGGAGTGATGTTGGCATATCTTCCTCTCCAAGCAGGAACAATCTGAAAAGTTCTTTTAGCACTAGATCCATGAATTCATTCTTCATCTATAATGACTTCAAAGGCAGCTGCCTAATATCTACTGTTATGTATCTCTTAGTCCTTGATGGATGTGTTATTTTATCCATAACAACCTTAGTTTCGGGGTGGCTGGAGAGAAGAATTATTCTTAATCAACCGAAGAGTGAAAAAAAAAGCAGGAAAATCTACGACCTGACTGCAAGAAGCATTTCATGGTTTCAATAAATAATAAATAAGTTCAGTGCTTCTCATTTCTGACACTATAAAGATCGTATGATCAGCAGTGCAAAACATTTCCTTGACAAATAGAGCTTGATATTACTCCACCATGGTGCAGTTCCCATGGAGCTGTCAAATTATTCTGTGTAAACTACTGCTATACAATAATTAAATAATAAATACAAAAAATACAAAAAGTAAATTTCTAGTAAATTGAAACAAAAAAAGAGGATGCTATTAGTCTTTAAAGAACACAACAATCAACTATTTATCAAACTAAACCCAGTCAGGAGCTTAAGTTAATATTTTAATGCACTCGCTATTGAACAAATAAACAAATGGAAATATAATAAATGGAAGAGAGTGCAGGTTTGACATTTATATGGGCTTGTGATTTCTAGAGACAGATGTCTCATGACAGCTTGGAACTGGGAGGGAAGTCTTTGTCCCCCACATTTTAAATAAACATTACAAATACATTTAAATTGCTGTGGTGTTTGTAACACTGTTTTAGAAAGAAATAAAAAGAAAGAAATTCATTCCCTTATCACTTTGCTGCAACTCAGTCGCTTAAAGTTTTCAGTCATGGTATTAATACAGAGGATTTACTTCACTAGTTTGATCAAAGAGATAATTTGGAGAAATCCTTTTTACTGTGACAGCTGCATGCTTGTTGAACAAGCAGCACACAAAAAGCATTAAATACTGAATGTAACAAGCATGACGTGTTGTGTGGGATCTGGCTGTGGGTGCTATTAATGTTAGCAGTAATAAAGTTAGCAGACATGCCCATTCTTCTTCTTTTCTTTTCTTTTCTTTTCTTTTCTTTTCTTTTCTTTTCTTTTCTTTTCTTTTCTTTTCTTTTCTTTTCCAAAACTAAACACACCATTTAAGTGGGTATTAAATACATGACAGGGACTCAACAGACTTTCTTCTTACTACAAACCTGCTGTATATGTAGCTGGAAATGCAGGCTGAAGAATAACTAAAATAGCTGCCTATATGGTGATAATTCATTTGTCCACTGAAAAATAAGGTCTAAATTTAAGGGTCTTTTTGTGTTGCCTTACTCTTTGAGTCCTTAAATGGCCTGTGGCTCAGTAAAGAGGAGTGTGAAACTAGAAACCTCAGCTGTGTAAACCTTTGTAGGACTAGGAAAGTTAATACACTTTCCTCCCTTTAGGATTTCAAATGCTACGTGGACAAATAATCTAGAAACTGTGACATAGAGTTTCCCAGTATTTAGTTTTTCTCAGGAACTAAATACAAACATAAACTGACATTTTATTAGCAAGTCATCCTTATTGTCTTCTTATCAATTGAACCAATTACTAACTGGATACATCATCAACCACCGAGTACTGGTGGGATTGAAATACGTAGTGAAACAAAGTACTATTTTCAGTGTAATCCTGGGTTTGCCAGGGATTGTTGCTGAATGACTGCTTCATCTTATGTTTTTTTGTGTACAAGGGCACATTGTGTGTTGACACTGATGTCCTAAGTGGGCCCCAGGGAGAGCTTCTGTGTCTTTCCTAAATATACTAGGGCAACATGTAATATGACTATTAATGTGGTTGAACCCATGACTGCTGACCAGAGAACAAAGATCTTCAAGAACTTCATTCAACCAGTCAGCTCAGTCAGCTAAGAATACAATGCTAAAACTATAATAATAACATATAGAAACCCACTTTTAAAGTTGAGACAGTCTTTTAAATGTAAATAAAAAACAAAATGCAATGATTTTAAAAAACTGACTTAATTCCAATAAAGTAAGGAAAACAAATGTTAGAACTAAGAAAATAAGACAAATATTAGCTCATTGTGATTTTAAATGCAGTAACACAACTTTTTTTTTTTTTTTTTTTAAAGGTTATTTTTAACAAAAGGCTGGAATAGTAAGAGGGACAAAAAAAAGTGAGTTTCTCAGACGTAAAGATGAGCAGAGATTCACCAATCTTTTGCATGCAAAAGATGTATATAAAATGTGAAATAATGTCAGAATAATGTTCCTCAGTTTAAAATTGTGAAGAATATTTCATTATACTAAGACCCTACGATAATACAAAGAAAACTCCCTCAATCAGTCTCCCAGATGGTGACAACGGGAAGGAAAAACTCCCTTTAACAGGAAGAAACCTTCAGCAGAACCAGGCTCAGGGAGGGACGGCCATCTGGCATGAACCTGAACCTAGACACACCACAGCTTTATCACAATAGTTGCATAATCAAAAGCAGTGCAAAGAAGTATAGCAACAAAATTTTCTGTATAAAACTGTATAAAAAGAGAGAGATAATAGGAAGGAATTGAACGTGTTTTATCCGTGTTTGAGGTATTTGGCGGTTAAACTTTGATGTCCCATCACAGCAGAACAGAGTCCCATCGGTGATAGGGAGCCTAGACGATGGTGGTGTAGATGAAGATGGTGGCTTGAATGGAGACCGAGTGAGGAGGGAGAGGTGGTGATGTGAAGGAGCTCGGTAGCACGAAGGTGCCTGCAAGCGAGGATGACAGATACACAGCGAATGCTGATTGGCCTGAAGAAAGCTGGGTGAAAAATAATTGGACTAGATCTGTGATGTCACAATCAGCTTGACAGTGTGAGAAAGTGGAAGTGTGGAAAAGCTTCGATTCGCCACCAAAGACCTGGGAAGTAGACCACAGATCTTTGTTATCTTCTCATGAGCTTCATTAGATCATGACTGACTGCTGCCTTAGTCAGCATGTACGACAGGTTCACAAAGGTGGTTAAACAGCGTGTATTTTCTCCTCTGTTAACATTTAGCTGAAGCCAGGAGGCACTTCGTGTTGCTGCAGAGCACATAGAGTGAGAGCTCAGTTGAAAAAGTTAAGTTGCTGCAGGGTGTAAGACATTGTATGTCACATTTTGTGAACAAACATCCACCATATGCAATGACTTCATGGTGTCTCGTGTCTTCGTGCTATGTAACACTAAACTATTTGGTCAATTGCTTTCATTACAAATGAATGGACAGATAAGATGATAGGGTCAGTCTTCCTATCAGCTTTCTGACAATAAAAATAATAAATACATTACATGATACAGTAATACTAAATATCTGAAAAATAACTAAAATATAAAAACTAACATATTTGACATATAAATATGTTAAATCTTTAACATTTTTGGTATTAGTATAATTATTTTTAGTATTTATTTTCTTGTGGTCCATTTAGTTTATTCAGCTCCAGACATAGTGGTCACTGATGAACAAAAATATGAAACAGAATTGGCTAATTTCCATCTGATCCCTTGTTAAATGCTTCATTATAAAGTTAAATGTAAGAGTCATGTGTGGCAGGCAGGATTTGGACCCAAATGCATAACAAAAAAAACAGCTTTAATTGGAACAAAATACAGAAAAAAGGCTGGCCCGGAAGAAGAAACAAAAGCAGAAAGACACAGAATGATGAGGGATGAACAGAGTCAAACTGAGGGAATAAATACAAAAAGGCGATGAGAGCAAACAACAGACGTCTGTGAGGACAGATGACAGTGGACAAAATAAAACAGACTGTCACTTAACTCGGGAACAGAAACATGGACTTGACAGAGAACAAAAACAAACTCAGGGACTTAACTATGACTACAAATTACAAAAGGAGACTAAAGCAGGACTGAAAAGAAAATCACAAAAAAGAAACTAAGTGGAAAGATACAAAGGTGAAAATATGAACCACAGGCAAACTAATAAACAAACTGAATATATTTAACCATAACACTTGAATGACCAAAAAGCACAAAACACTGGGCAAAAACCCCTCATGACCATGACAGTAAGGTTAAATGCAATTGAAACCTCATAATGCCGTTCTACCTTTTAGCGAATGAGCATATTGTCGTGTAATACTTTGGCATTTCTCCCAGTTTCATAATTATACATCTCAGGCTCAGGTCATTCACTCACTGGAAGATAAAGACACTTGGTCTAGCATCTTTGTTATGTACGTGTATGTGAGATATTGACAATGTGCAATCAATTAGAATGGAAAAGTATTACTTAAAGCAACCCACTTACTATGTGCCTGAGTGTTGTCTTAAAGAAAAGCTGTGGCTTCAAGGTGATCCTGCTTTTATTGCTTATGATTTAGTTGACCCAGGAAACATAAGAAATTCTTGCAGACAGGCTTTACTTCGGAGAAATGTTTCTGCTGCTCAGAGCATTTCTTGCTTTTCAAGTTATATTTTGGTGTCTGAGTTATCCAGGACTTGGTTTCAAAATTGATCTGCTTGTCTGTTCATGCCTTTGTAATTTTCTTGCCATTGTATGACTTGATAATTTTTTCAATCCCTTTTGATTGTTTTGTCTTTGACCTTATGTTTTCAGCTTTTCTTGCTTCCCAGCGTCACTGCCAATACCAAACAATCTGTAAAGCTTCAACAGAGTTTTTGATAATCATTGATTTGATTGATTGATTCTCTTCTGAAACAAAAACACAAGCCTTCAAACAGCGGCCCTAAACCCTTTCAGTGCAACATTCGCACAACAGTCGAGATAGCGATGTCCAGAAACACAACAAATTGAACTGGACTTGTTGGTCAATTGTGTCTGTTTCTTTGCCTCCTTCATTGCCCAGCTATTATTTAATGTATGACCTGGTACACCAAATCCCCAAGAAACACTATGACTGTCCAGTGACGTAACATGTCCCTCTTTTCATGCTGGTTGCACTTGGGTGAGTGTGTGAGCTGTAGTGTATGTGCAGCAGCTGAGCACATATTCTTTAGTGCATGTACTGTGTGTGTAAACACTTAACAGATCCTGTTTCCAGTAACCTGTAATTAGATGAAAACTAACCCACTGCACAAAAGTGACTCATGTTCTGCAGAGCTTCAGTGATAACAGATGCTAAATCAGAATCACAGTACTCTAAGTACTCAAATATAAATATGAAAGATGAAAAATTTGAACTCTATATATCAATAAATAAAACAAATATGCTCAGAGTACACTGTTAGATTAAACATTAAAAACTGAACAACACTGCATACAATGTAAACAAAATATTACAAGAAATTATAACAAGAAATAGCTCAGGTGTTAAGTGGTGGCCACAGGCAAGAAGGATTTCCTGAAGTTCTGTGGTGCATCGTGGTCGAATCTGTCACTGAGTGAGCTCCTGTAGCTTTCCAGCAGGAGATGGAAAGGGTGTGAAGTATTGTCCAGTGTTGGCTGCAATTATAAAACGCTGTTAGAAAGTTAAGAGAAAGAGTCAGAAAGTTAAGCTTCACGCCCACAGTGTTGCTGGTCTTGCTGATCAGTTTATTGAGCCTGTCAGTGTCAACCACCCTCAGTCTGCCGTCCGAGCACACCACAGGATAAATTATTAAAACCACCTTATTGCCCTGGTCCATACTTCAGTTATAAAAAAAGATAGTTCCTTTTTTAAAAAGAGCATTTATAGAGTATTTCATAAGAGTAGGGTATAATGATTAGTTCAAATAACATTTTACAAGCACTGCATGTTGTAACTTTGGCCAGAAATTGAGACTTCCAGGAATTTTACCCCAGCATCCAGCTATGTTATCATTTTATTGGACTTCTTTTATTGCTGATGCAGTTTTTCCTCCATGTACCTTCTCTTGTCTATTGTTTGCTGCTGTTTTTGTCACGCGGGTATTTTGATGAATACCCATTTTTGAGAACAGGCTCAATGTGATGATTCAGCGCTAAAGACAACAAGGAGCATTGCTCTTATCAGCAGCATGGAGTTTGCTTAAAATATGTGCATATTTGATTAAACACTAATTAAAAACAGAGAAACAAGAAGCTCTCCGCATAATAATTCGTCTGGCATTCGTGTTATAGAGGATAATTGTGATGTAATGGACCAAACAAAATAAGTGTATTCAGAAAAATCACATAAATTCATATTTGTATTCCCAATATTTGAACCACTCTGAACATACTGTTACCTGACTTTGATTTCCCTCTAACGTGTTGAGCGTCCTCCAACTTGTGTAAAAAAGATTAGGCTTAAAACTTTCCTTTTTGCTAAAGCATATAGTTAGGGCTGGACCAGGTGACCCTGAATCCTCCATTGAGTTTTTCCTTTCCAGTCACCTTTCTCACTCACTATGTGTTAATAGACCTCTCTGCATTGAATCATATCTGTTATTAACCTCTGGCTCTCTTCCACAGCATGTCTTTTATCCTGTCTTCCTTCTCTCACCCCAACCGGTCGCAGCAGATGGCCCCGCCCCTCCCTGAGCCTGGTTCTGCCGGAGGTTTCTTCCTGTTAAAAGGGAGTTTTTCCTTCCCACTGTCGCCAAAGTGCTGGCTCATAGGGGGTCATATGATTGTTGGGTTTTTCTCTGTATCTATGAAGCGCCTTGAGGCGACTTTTGTTGTGATTTGGCGCTATATAAATAAAATTGAATTGAATTGAATTGAACCACAGAGGGAGCATTCTTTTCTCACTGAAAGTAGGCCACAGGTTAAAGGAGAGCAGGAGGATCCTGGGTACTCTAGCTGCGGTTGTCATTTCATCTCTGCATCCTACAGTCTTACAGGATTACTGGTAACAGGCTATGGGGGTTGCTAGACTCAAACTACTCTTGCATAAGCATAATATTTTCCCCAAGTCCACTGTAAAGATCGGATGGCGTTCAAGGCAGCCAAACAGCTCGTTTAAATAACCCTGACTCACATAGCTGCCCAGGAGTGATAAGTGAACAATGAGGTTACATGTCAGGTTGTGCTGCACAAGACAATAAAAAGAGATAAGGATGACGGCCTTTGGTTTAATGGCTGGATCAGTTGTCAAAGTTTAAAAATAGAGGCCAAATTGACATCATGACAGAGGCCTTTCACGTATATTGATACAATGATCAATGCTCTGCTACTCTGGGAAGAAGCTGTCTGATTTCAGAAAGAAAACCTAGAAACATGAGACGTGAGATACGTGAGATACGTGCAAGCATGCATGTGTGGAATCTGGATGACACAGCTTCTACCTCTTTATGTAGCTCTTTATTCAAGGGCTTTATATTTACAGAGGTAAGAGCTTCTCAGTTTAAGTGTCTACAGGGTCAGTGAAGAGCTGGGTCAGTGAGACGATGTCACAGTCAAATATAGCTGTCTCCAAACATTGCCACAGTGGGGTGGATAATACAACCCTCCAAATGTGACCCGGGACACACAACATCACTCGCACATCAGCTGCTCTTAAACAAACTGAGAGGCTTGTGAACAAACAAGCTGATGTTCAGTCTGCCTTTTATTGTCCATTTTTATTTCAGTGCTGGTATCTATCCTGTTTTATTTCTGTTATCTTTTTCAAGTGTTTTCATTAAGTAACATTTTCCACATTTTCCAAGGTCTTGGAAAAGTGTTTGGACAAAAAATGGTTGCTTATTTTTTTTATAACAAATATTATTCATGTATTTACATGAAAATCCTTGAATCACGTAACTATGTTTGATTTCAAATGTGAGCCTGTGCAGCGTAATTGTGTATTACAGTTTTTTTGCTTTGAAGGACTGTCAATGTACAAAACCTGCTCTGTATTTTGTAGATTTTTTTCTCCTTGTTTGTTTGTGAGTGCAGGCCTATCCTGAGCTGCCCTCACCACGAAATAAGGTATGCATAAGAACGACTATGTTTTCAGTGTGTGAACAACTGCAGTGTGGGTCAAAGTCAGCTTAAAATATTGTCTGAAAATAATAAGTTTGTCTTTAAAAACAGTTAATTTTTTTCTCAGCACATCCTTTAACCTCTGAGGGTTAATGTTATTAATGTTATTTTTAAAAACTGTTCTCTCACATTTTAATTAATTAGAATACAATAAATTAATAAAATCCAAACATCGGGTTTGTGAAGTGTAAATGTTTTTTTGTATGTTGATTATGTTGTTTTTGCTTTTTCTGATTGCAGCCATGACTTATAACATGAAACAAGTGACATCAAATTGTCCTAGGATAAACTGCAACAGTATATATATAGGTAAAAAGCAACATCTAAGTCTTAATTCATGCTCAATAATCCAGGTAAGGAAATATCCCCAAAATTTATTCTGTTCATCTGGATCAGATAATGATCAGATCAATGGGATTTTTGGATTAACATTTTTATGTTTCTAATTTCATTACTGGAGCCAACCTAGCTAGTTCTCTTTTTTTCATTTGATCTATAAACACTAACTAGCTGATTGCTTTCTATTTTGGCTATTCGGTTAGGTCAGTAGCAATGTGGTTTAGCTTAAAAATGTCAAGGTACTTTTGTAAAGATTTGCATTTGTATTTTCATTGTAAGGAATAGTATCATCTAACCTCTTTAATAGTAAGCTCATCTGTGTTTCATAATAAGTTCAGCTTTGATCTTATGAGAGCTGGTCTCCATACTGCTATACCGGTGCACATTAGTGGTGCATAACTGTTGCTATTTTGAAAACCATAATACCAATATAGCTCCTATTACGGGCGATCGTGGCTCAAGAGTTGGGAGTTCGCCTGTAATCGGAAGGTTGCCGGTTCGAGCCCCGGCTTGGACAGTCTCGGTCGTTGTGTCCTTGGGCAAGACACTTCACCCGTTGCCTACTGGTGGTGGTCAGAGGGCCTGGTGGCGCCAATGTCCGGCAGCCTCGCCTCTGTCAGTGCGCCCCAGGGTGGCTGTGGCTACAATGTAGCTTGCCATCACCAATGTGTGTGTGAATGGGTGGGTGACTGGTTGTGTAAAGTGCTTTGGGGTCCTTAGGGACTAGTAAAGTGCTATATAAATACAGGCCATTTACCATTTTATTTATTAATTATACCTCCCTCTGTGCATAAACACACTGACTGCAGTGCATGGTATGTAGAAATGCTTTCCCCGAGCTAATCAGTCATTTCATGGTGCTAAATTTCTGTTTGCCAGATGTTAGTTTAACATTTGATTAACTGTTGCACCGTTAGACAGTTGTTTTGAATGTCTCACTACAGTAATTGACTTTGGGCACTTCAGTGAATTTTCGTTACAGCTTTTCTGGCAGCTCAGACATTTTTTTTTGACTTTGCTTCCTGTTTCATTCTCCATGCGGTGCTGAGGGTGAGCTACAAATATGCCTTTCTTTAAACTATTTCAAACCTTAGCCTATAAATGTGAATGTGAAGTGGCCACCTGTTCACCTTGAAATTCTTGAAACACTTCTCAGTCTGTAATAGATTATTAACACTCCATTGTGGAGAATATTCAGATCTGTATGGCTGGAAGAACCCATTTTACGCCTGTGCACTAAAATGTTCATTATATCTGCAAGTGGTGAAATCGGGTGGACTGGGCCTTCCAGAAATTATGTCAACAAATTAGATTTTTTTTTCACTACATTTGAGTTAAACTGACATCTGGCTTTTACACTGCACAAAGTGTAAAAAGCACAGTGCTGTGAGATGCCCACCACTGGCAGAACAAATGAGTGAAGAGAGAATACAATTTTAATCAGTTTAAGCTGATGGTGGGTGTCCTTGACAGGTGTGCCAGTGGATCCTGTGGTGGAAATTTGCAATGCAAATCCCGGTGTCTAGACTTTTCCCTTAAATATAGAGGTCAGTGTTATGTTCACTGCACAGGTTTGTAAACAGTCTCAGAAACCTGAGGACCTAGTGATGAAAAAGAAAGATAAATTATTAGGCTTGGTGAAGGGAAAACCCCACACAAACACACACAATTTTTTAAAATCCTTTTCAGCTATAAATTATATCGCTAATTATTTTTGCATCATGAAGAATTGTCCCTAAGGCTTTACTGTGTTATTGTGACTAGACTAGATTATTACATGTGAGTGCATGAATATGTACATGAACATAAACATTTTGAAAGGAACAGAAGAGGCTTTAAACAATGTCTATTTCATTTGTTGTGGTGCGTTATGCCAACCTAAACACATAAATAATGTCACATAAAATTTTAGCATCTCATCATAAACAGACTGTAATAAGTTAAAGAGTAATTAACCAAAGAAATGTGCAAACGATAAGCAGCAACACCCCAATCTCAACTGCCCCAGTGACAGAGAGCAGAGAGAATCTGTTCATTAGTCACAGAGAGGTCTGCCCATAAGGTTGATAGTATATAGTTATATATGTTACAAAATATGAGAACTTGTAGAATAAAATGTGAAAAAGTGGGAAAAAAATTGGACTTGTCAGAGAGGGCTGGTTGAGCGATGGGGGGAAAGGGGAAAAAGAGTGCACAGGGTGACAGAACAAAACAGAGACTAAGGAAGGTGAGGAGACATAGATTTAATGGCATGCTGCAGTGGTGATGTAAACACCTGGGGAGTGAAAAGAAAAGTGAGTGGAGATAAAGTGGCAGGTCCTACAGCAGACTGACCCTCTAGCAGTATAACTGGAGAATGCTTTATAAGCTTTATCAAAAAGAAAAGTTTTAAACCTAAAACTAGAGAGACAGAGTTTGTCTCGCCTCTCCACTGCAGCATTTTGGACTGACTGAAGAATTTTCAGGGAACTTTTAGAACAATCTGAGAGTAATGAACTCCAGCAGTCCAGACTAAAAGTAATGAACGCACACATTCGTTTTTCAGCATTTCTCTGAATGGAAGTTTCTAATTTTAACAATAATGCACAGATAAAAGAAAGAAGGCCTACATATTTGTTTAATATTTGCATATCCTAATCAAAGATGACCCTAACATTTCTCAAAGTGTTGCTCAAGGCCAAGGTAATGCCATCCAAAGTCACACGTGGTGCTGAGTTTGTTTGTTTTTAGAGCCAAATAACCTAAATTCTGTCTGAATTTATGAGAACTATGCTACATCGATAAACATAGCTGGTTATCATCTGCATAGCAATGCAAATGCATGCAGGTGTTTATAATAGTATGTGTAATGTGTAAAATCAGCATGTATTCAATAGAAGGTCAGAAAAGCATTGCCTGGTTTTGATTGTGTAAACATCATAAAACCGTGGATGCATCCTACCTTTTATCAACAGTTCAGGTGGCTGCTAATGGTGGAGTGGTGTAGGAGGCATTTTTATTGGCTTAAACACAACAATCTAAGTCAGTACTGGTGCTGACTATGTCCGTCCCTTTAAGACCACAGTCTAACCATATTTTAGCGGTTTCGCCAACTACTAGCAGGGTGTAACTGATAAAGTTTCCAGTGAGTTGAACCTGCACCACACTCATTACATACTATAAATTCCAGATATTCCACTAAACACAGTTGGGTGACGTCTCCCATAGCTCCCTGGTATTCTAGTGGTTAGGATTTGGCTAACCACTACAAGTCAATAAATGAAAAGTATTAAAATGATCATATGTGACGTTAAGAGGTGCAAAATATCATAAGGATTGGTAAACAGACTTCAGACAGAGAGTGTATCTGGCTATGAGTAAAGGCGCTCTCTTTGGACTTCTGCAGATGAGGAGGCTGCACATTCTGGAAAGCAGCAGAGCAGGGACAACTGGCCTGGTGAGTGCGAGGGATGAAGTTACATGGTCTACCTACAAACATACACAAAAGCACAAAAGCATTACCTTAGCCAAATAATAATGACCTGAAATAAAAGGCTTCTTTTCACTGAGAGACACAGACAGCAGTTCACCTGTTAGTAGCATAGCAGACTGTCACACACTGTGCTTGCTCTGTTTATGTAAAAATGTTAAAACAAAAAAATGTGAGACCACTTTCAATCATACAGCTGGTTTCTTGATTCTTTAAATTCACCCTGTACATGTGCACAATAAACCATAAACTGCAGGGCCACAGTTGAAACGTCTCCTTTTCGGGTGTAATATTTTGACTGCTGAAGAAGTTATGGGATAATGAGGTGTTTTGTGACAACAGCAAGCGCTGAGTTTAGCGTTGCTTCTTTAAAACTGTTTTTCTTTAAAAGCAGGCTGAAATATTCTACCCTGCAGTTATCAATATGCTAAAAAATAAAAAGATGGAAGTTAGACTGTCACTTAAAATCTGAAGATGGAGTTTGTTGTGAATGAGTCTAAATAACATACTGCCACACAGGCTTTTCATGGGCTAATTTGGCTCTGTGGGATTTTAATGGCTGGTTTTCAAGTCACTGTAAGAGTTAAAGTGTGTCAGCATTTTTCGCTAAAAGACCTTGATGAATGTTAAACCTGCATCTCTGAATAACTTAAAGATTTACTCAGGAAAATTAAATGGACAGATGGCAACAGTCAGCAGCTGGCTCTGGCTTTTTATTGCGAGAAAAGTAGGTTATTTTGTTTTTTTAGAATGACACAGAGGGAAAGAGAGAGAGAAAGAGATTTCCTCTCCAGTCACATGAACACTTATTTTTGTACTAATATTTTAAATCGTCCAACTGTGTTTTAGACAGACAGGTGGCTTTTAGGTATAACCTAGAAATCCATGGCCTAAATCCCTTGCTTATCATCCTCCAGAGATGCACAAACTCATGGACACACACACACACACAACCACAAAAACAAACAAAGCAGCACAGGAACACAGCTCACAAGATCAAACGGGCTGCATCTGATGCCTCTGGTAAAATTTTCCACATTACAAAACCTCTTGGTGATTGGTTGCACTTAAAAGTTTTTTTTTTGTGTGTGTGTGTGTGTGTGTGTGTGTGTGTGTGTGTGTGTGTGTGTGTGTGTGTGTGTGTGTGTGTGTGTGTGTGTGTGTGTGTGTGTGTCTTCCACACTACAAACCTTTAGAGGCCGGGGAGTTAGGGAGTTATGTGCTCTGAATGTTTTTATCTGAGTGTACTGCATCAATGTGACAGCTTCTTGAGATCCTGGAGGCTACTTTCTGTCCTCTTTCAATTCACTGTAAGCCGTCACCCCACGTGATCGAATGTAACTTTGTAATTTTTGTTTCTTGTTTGTTCTTACAAGAAAAAGTAATTTTTTGCTCTCTAAGGCAAAATAATAATGCCCACATTTCACTACAAAATGATCCACAGGGATCATTCTCTAAATGCTCCTGCTGTGGGCGTGAAAGATGATTCCTCTCTTAAGAATTCACATCCAACCTGCATCCAAGATTGCATTAATGGACTAAAAGATAAACCCTCTGGGTGTGCTTTTTGATATTTAATGGGTCTTCTTTTTTTAATCAGCTGGCTCTCTTTTCCTTGTATGTATTTGGAAAACAAGACATTTAGAAATCTGAAATCTGCTGTATCTTTAGGCTAACTGCATCAGACTACAAACCCAACTGGAGAGTTGTGATGGGTAATGAGGGACAAATTAAAGGAGGAAACAAAAAAACTACAAAAGTAGCTCGAATGTTGCTCAAAGCATTTTCAGTGCTACTAAACATACTACTGCTACTACTTGCTACCATCGCTACTGACTCAGCTTGAGCACTAAAAGAGCTTTCTTACTTCAAGGTGCATTCACCCATTCATACAAGTGCTTTTTTCTACACTTGTCTATGCTTTGCAGTTCAATACACAGGCTGGGGGAAGCAGGGAATCAAACCACCAACCTTCCAATAAGTAGAAGACTCACTCTACCTTTTGATATAGACACTTATGTAATATAGATAAGGCTGCATGTCTCTTGGATTGGAAACAAAATATTCATAGAAGTTTTAGTAGTGTTCCCTGCTGTCATTCTTCTTAACCCAGTTTACCCAGTTAACAACATTCTCAACCCAGTAACAATGTTGTTACATTCTTACTGTCATGGTCCGGGTGTGCGGCTGTAAAATTCCACTGGATGTCTGAGCTTCCCTGGTATCTGCCCATTGGCAGGGCCAACAGCCTCCCTCCCTGGAGCTGATTGAGGCAATTAGGCTGAAGATTTAAGCTCCTTGCTGACACTGCTTCCTCGCCAGTTTGTCAACGATCCTCTGTTGGTAACCAGGTCTCACGCTTCATGCTAGTAATTCTCAACTGCTTTACTTACCTTGTGATTTTGTGCTCTAGTTGCTCCCGGATACTTCATGGCACTGAACTACTCATCTAGGAAATCTGGTTCACCTGCCTGTTCTTCGGAAATATCTCCTTGCCTCACCTGCCTGCCCTCACGCCACCACAGAACCTTCAACGCTCAGGACAGCCGACACACACCACCAAACTCACCCGGACTGCACCACCTCTCCTTCAACGCTTCCATCTCCCACCTGCACAGTAAGACAAAGAAATTCATAGCATCCATGGGGCGGATGCTATGGGGCGATTGTAGCTCGAGAGTTGGCAGTTCGTCTTGTAATCAGAAGGTTGCCAGTTTGAGCCCCAGCTCGGACAGTCTCGGTCGTTGTGTCCTTGGGCAAGACACTTCACCTACTGCCTACTGGTGGTGGTCAGAGGGCCCGGTGGCGCCAGTGTCTGGCAGCCTCGCCTCTGTCAGTGCGCCCCAGGGCAGCTGTGGCTACAATGTAGCTTGCCATCACCAGTGTGTGAATGACTGAATGTAGTGTAAAGCGCTTTGGGATCCTTAGGGACCAGTAAAGTGCTATACAAATACAGGCCATTTACCATCCACTCTCTCCAAGACACCTCACTGGCTACCAGTTTAACACCGCTCTCCTCTCTTCCTAATTACCTAATTACCAGTCCAGCTCCGATTGCTTCCTTGGACCTGTCACTCTGCTTTTTCTCCTCCCTCCAAGCCAAGTCCCCACGCCCAGTTTATCAAGCTTTAAGTCGAGTGCTATTCTAAATATCATCCCTGTGCTGGTTAATAAAACACTGTTAAAACCTTTCCTTAGCCTGTGCTTTGGGTTCTCTGTACTTGGGTTTGGTTTTGGTACTGAGCCTCCGGCTGTTTTGTGACGCTTGCCATGTAGCAATACTGTTACATTTATTTACAAGTAAAATAATCAATTTAAATAAGTAAATAATTACTTACAAGTAGGGTTAACAGATTTTTAATTATGTCAACCGGTAACAGTTGCCCAAATAAGAAAATAAAATCTGCAGAAAAGATGTTAATAGCCACCACCGGCCTCAGTAAAAGAATCCACTTCAGGTTTTACGTAAAGTAAAGCTGTTGTCAGAATGAGTCAGATCAGGGTTTTTTTTTGTTTTCTTGTTTTTTTACGTGCTTTTTGGTGCTAAAGACTTACTTTTTGTTGCTAAACCCCTGACACAGCTTCACTACTGCACACAAGAAATTCTATGCAAAACATACTACAGTTATTCACTTGATATAATTAACGCAGGCAGCTTGAGTTAAAATCTTGATTGCAATTTCACATAAAATTACAGGATCACTCATAATTGAATTATTTTTAAAGGGGATCTTTTAGGAAAGAATATATTATTCACCTGACTGTTGTGTTAAGACAGTTACAGTTTTTATGGATTGGCCTAGGATCTGCCATCTAATGGTTAAAAATCAAGAATGCTAGGCTAGTTAAAATGAAGCATATGATGCTGGAAATTCCAAAGTAAATAACAATTGGTTGGCATTCAATCAGCTAATGTCAATCTGGGTTCTTGGCTAGCTTAGCAGCATAATGCTGTTGTTTCTGCATTATGCTGCCAACATAATTAAACCTAACCATGAACAAAATGTTTCATTTTAAGATTATTCTCCTTTGTCATTTTGCAAAACACACATTACCAAACACCACAAGGATAGTACTGGAAGGTTTTCATATCGGCTTAAGAGTTTGTTTGAATTGAACTGAAAAGTTTGTGAGATCTTCTTCACCTCAAAACTTGGTGTAATCCCATCTCATTAAAACAGAAGACATTGGGTCATCGTGCATTCATAATTTTTATTTAGACATTGATGGAATGTGAAAAATGAGTATTTAACTCATCTGTTCTATTTAGTGCTTGGATTTAAACACTAGGGACTGACTCTGATTATGATTCGCAGATTGAATGGAGACTTGGCTCCCACTTGGTCCAAAAGACCTCGAGGTTTGACTTAAACTTCATTCAAAGGACTTAAGAGTAGCCTTGAAACTGCCTGCGGCTGTTATGTTTCCAATGCCCCACACCAACAGATATCTTTCTTGTCTGCTGGCTAAAAGCCTTCAAGCACTGGACACCAATCTTTTCCCATCGCTTCAAATTCTACATGACTGTAACATTTTTCGCAGTCCTCAACAGAATTAATGGAGGTCAAGGTGCACAACTTTTAAATGCAGAACTTCAAACAGCTTCAATTTCAGGTCTTAGTCTCTGCCTTGGGCCTGTTCAAGAGGACTGACTTCAGCAAAAGTGTGCTTCACTCAGAATTTAGAAGAACTCAGAAGAAAGTTGGTGTTGTATTCAAGACAGGTTGTGATCAACCGTTCTTAAATACCAGCTTTGCCTGCTTATTTATAGGTGCCCTATTTATTCTCTGAGTTGGAAGAAAGTAAGTAACAGAAAAAATCTCGTTTTGCTGAAGGACATTAATTACTGTTCAATCCAAGATAAAGTTCAGTTATTCAGTCATTCCTTTAGTGTGAATCCATTTTAAGCATGAAAAAGGGGCAAAGCTTTAGGCAAAATAAAAAGGATATGTGACAAAAGTGAAGTCATAACCCAGAGGCTGACGTTCATCTAATATGGGGAATTAAAGAAAGACAATGAAAGAAAAAAGAAAGAGAAATCTGATTTGTTGCTTGCTGTTATTCTATTCTCTCTGAACCTTATCAGCTCAGAGCTGCTCCTTTATGGGTTGTATATTGCTTCAATTCAGCATTCCCATCTAAATAAAGAGGTTAATTGCCTTCTTCTTTCATTCACTTTTACATCGTCACCTCCAGAGCTTCAACTAGCTGTCAGTCATCCTTTGTTAAATATGAATTTTGCTGACCTGGCGCAATTTCACACTTTACATTCAGGTTCAGCAAGGCTCTGTTTTTTTGTTTTTTTTCTATAGCAAGTCGACTGCAGGGTTTTGTCTGTCTGCTTGTCGACACGTTTACACAAAAGCTACCAAGTGAAACTTTGGAATTTTATTTCCAGCTTGTACAAAGGAAGAACCCATTGAATTTTAAAGTAGTTCTACATCACATCAATAAAACTGCGAAACAGCCCAACTGGCCTAAACAGAGGGTGCTCTCTCCATGAGTCCAGTTATTTAATAATGAGAGGACGTTTCTGCCTTCAAAGAGAAGATCAATAGCTGTGTTAATTTGTTACCCAGCCCATCATTGGGGAATCACTGGTTACTTATGTACTGCTGGGATGCTCCTCGAGCATTTAATGAGATAGTTGCGCGGAAAGATAAGACTGCAAACTGGTGAGGAAAGCTTAAAGCAGTGAAAAACCTGATTGTTTTTCTTTTAAGGCCACGTATAAACATCTGTTTCCTATTTGTCTTCCTACTTTCATTGGGCTCTGCTCTACTTTGCTGCTTCTCTGGAGTCTTAATTTATTACTCAAGCTCAGTATTGCAATAAATAAAGTTCACTTATTTCAAATGATCACCCCCTATTGAAATGTCAGTATGTGACAAGTTGATTCTGTAAAGTTGTTTCATGTGTGTGTGTGTGTGTGTGTGTGTGTGTGTGTGTGTGTGTGTGTGTGTGTGTGTGTGTGTGTGTGTGTGTTTTCAGATATATTTGCAGTGTGTCTCATCAACCGAGCTATTCTTAGCCTGGGTTTGCCTTTTCTCTGCCCTCCACTGCAAAGGTTTGTGTTCTTGCTACTATGGCTTCATCAGAAGAGAGGCAGAAGTACAGTTTTCTACCATTATTCATCACAGCTACAGAGCTTCCTTCCCGCAAAACATTCCTCTTCTGTACCTAAACACAAACACTGTGCATCCTGACAGCTCCAGCAGAGACAAAACACGATTTTTGTTTGTTTTCCCTCCCTGTACTCTAGATAAGAAAATTGTTTCTACAGTTTGTTTTTCAAAACAAAATCTACATTATTAAAGTGAGTTTCTCAAAAAAAGGTATATGTGTATATAAGCTTTTCACAGAACATCACAAAGCTGTTTATATACTGACAGTTGAGTTGATGATTACACCCCCTGGTGCCCCTAGACACATCGTCAGTGATGTAACCTGGGGTCATTGGGGGTTTCGGGTCTTTCAACAATCAGACCCCCTCTCCCAGGCGACCCAGCCAGGGTTGATCAAGCCCCAGCTTGTGTCCAGGTAACGCTACCCTACATGCCATGCCTCTCCTGTTTTGATCCACAGCCACCTCGACGCTGCTTCTGCTGCGTTGTTGACCACCTTGACAGCTCTTCGCTGGTTAGCCCCTACAATGCCTGGCATTTTGTATGCCCTGCAAAGGGACTGACCTCGACATCCCACTTTGATCGGTTGGCATCTTGCTCCCCAGCCATTACTCCGGCACTCCTCCACTTTATTGGTATTGGTAAAGTTTGGAGAAAATACCCCTTGATTTTTTCCTCAATGGGTGATTTAAAAGACCACTCATTCTAAAGATAAAACGATGCCAAGGAGGCTTGAGAGCAGCTTGTGTCAGCATTTCCCCTGGGGTTGAGAGAAGAGACATTCTCATTATAACTGTGCAGAGACCAGTGGGGCAGAATTACTTCAAAGAAATCTTCAAATGTTCCATTTATCCCGCAGTACAGTGCATAAAATTATTTTCCAGGGCACTATGCTCTAACCTGATCCCTGGGATATCCACAAAGTTAGGTAGTTGATAATGTTAATGGGGAATGCATCTCCTATAGCTAGTAGGCTGTCTAGTAGGGCTGGTCTGAGTATGTTAGAAACTGTTGGTATTTTCCCACATAACCATCACTAGGGTTTACAGAGGATGGTCAGAGAAAGAGAAAATATTCAGTGAGCGGTCGGAGGAGAATGCACAGACATCATCGATCTGATAGGATGTTAAGTGTAGCCTAGAGGATAGAATAAATAGGGTTGTAAAGGGATGGATTTAAAATAAAGGCTCATTTGTGGCGAAGTGTATTATATATAAAATTTTTAGGCATAATACCTTAAATAAAATGCTAACTATTGAATGAAATGCTATAAAATGCTGGTAAGCTGCAATGCTCTCATGGCCATTGCTGTCTAGACTACTCAGAGAAACTGTATCTGTTTTATTTTGCTTGTTTTCTGCATCTGTTTTCTGAGCATTATGGGCTGAGGGTTGAAAAATGAATTATGCATATGCACACAAGTATTGCACTGTCACAATGTATGCATGAATTCTGGACAAAAACCTGTTGGATGAAAAATAGACTGTTGGGGTGGAATTGCTCATAGAAAAAACAAGCAAAAAAACATTTCCCAAGCTATAAGAGTTTCTGCAAGTGTGTTTGTCGGTGGCAAATGCAGTTCTAAAAAAGCTGTTGCCTTGATCGGGGAAAAATAGAAATGTCTGTTGTGATTTCTGCTAAATGTTCCTGCCACACTGCCATACCATGTGAGACAGAAAAGCTCTGCTGCAATTCTATTTTGAGTAATAAAGAAAAATGCAGCAGGTTAGTTCATGTTTACTCCCCTCCTTTCCTATCATGAGTCACTTATTGGTGATATGATATGTGTTAAACTGTCAGTCCAGAAAATTATGTTATAAACCAGACTTTATTATTATAGAAAAGGCTTTTTCAAGGAAACCATGGACATATAAAGCATCAAAACGAAGAATGTGCTGAAATAATGTGATTATAATCTGCAAATAGGTCCATTATTCCAGCTTTTTTTAATATAATGTATGAAATTTGACTCTGAAATGTATGCCAGTGAAACATACAAGCCCAACTCATACTTTGTTTTTAAAGAATCTACATTTTAGTTGTTGTTGTGCAGCCGAGGTCTATATTTGTTTAAAGGTAAAACAACAGAAATTATACCATCTGGTTTCCCTAAACCAGCCACTATCAGTTGTTATCAGTTCCATAAATATTTCCTGTTGGGGACTTCCTCTACCTTCAAGTCGGTTCAGTGGGCTGTTATCATCCATTGTGATTTCTGACAAGCAGAGAGCAATATGGATCAGGTAGACATGCTCTAGTGGTTGTGCAAAGAAGTGCTTTTAAAATTTGCGGTAAGGTAGCAAATGCAGTTATGTAAATGTGAAAGGGTGCATTTTAACCCAAGCTGTGATTTCTTTAAATAATTCTAATAATTTGCTTTTTACTAAATAATAATAATGATAAAATGAAAGATGCTGGCATTTGAAAACTAAAATAAAAAGCAAATCATAAAAAATTGATATGAAAGTTTAAAAGGGTATTTATATTTAAATTGGTATGTAACAGATCTAAGTTGATTAGGTTAAGCCTTCACCAATAAAATTTAATGTTTTTTAAAAAAACAATAACATGGCATTGTTTTTATGAGAAGAAACACATTCGCCTCATTTTTCAGATTTCAAATGCAGAGTTTACTGCAAGTATACTGCATAAGCTGTATTTTTATTACAGAAATACTGAGCATGACTATATGAAAAATCAACAGGGTGATGTTCAATTAAGAGTTCAGTGACTGTTCTGGATCTTTTAGAGGTATCAGACTATTTATCTTGGCAGACTGAATTCATTAGTTGCTACAACAAAATTCATTTTCTGAGCCAATGTTTTGCATCAGTGCCGTAGCATTTACAAAATTAACTGTTGTGAAAACCAGTAACTGACCATGCTTCTGTTGAGTGCACATTTTAACCAAATACTAAACAAAATGATTATCATTTTGGGCAGTTCACATGTTGCAGGGGTTTAGTGTGTAGACAAAGGCTAATCCCATGTAATTACCGTGAAAGCTCTCAGTGGGATGATGCTCCAGTAGGCAAATAATCCTCAACTGATACAATTATAGACTTTTCAGATAAGCATGTTTTTGACAATTTATTATCACTGTTCCTTAAATATACTTTAAAATAATAACATCCATCTACAGTCTTAAGATAAACGTCTGTTTGAACAGAAGAGCGTAAACTGTGTGGATCATGATGAGATTAGGCATTTTCAGATTATGGGGGGGGGGGGATGTGACTGAGCAGCAGACGCTGTATTTATGAACCTGTGAGGAAAGATGTGGCCCAGTTCTACATCACCCATTAGCGTTACTGCAGTCATCAGCTGTATAAATGGTGCACTGACATGCTGCCATTTGAAACCTTTTCAAGAGGTGAATAGTGTTGTTCTTTATTAACAGCTAGGAGACCCATGAATGTGTATTTGTCTGAATCAGACTGGAGTTAAAACAGGTAAATTTGTGTATGGGGATTATTTAAAAATGTTACATTTTAGCAAATAATTCTTTATATATTCTTTATTAGCTCACCACCTGTCATTAAAAACAAGACAATGAAAATATTTTAGTCAAAAATGAGTTTAAAACTAAAAATGATATTCTGCTTTATTAGGCAAATAACTACATTCACATTAATGAGGAATGCAGCAATGCATGTAAATGACTGCAGCTTGGCATCTTAATCAAATAATAATAATGTGCTTCATTTAAACAGATAACAACAATAGTTATATTTTAGCAATAAATATATCATTTTGATTAAAGATTAAAGGTGGAGGAACCATTACATAAACATAAAGAATAATATTGGTAATTACCAGTATCAGTTTAATGCAGCTGTGGCATAAACCTTATGATGGGTGGTGGTCTAATAATTTGCTTTTAAACTGAAGAAACTGTTTACATGCTAACTTAAAGTTAAGGCAGATTTCATTATCCCAGCTTCTTTTTTTTTCTTTTCCTTTTTTTGTGGCAAGATGTTTATCTCCAGGATTTTACTAAGCTGCACTGATACTGTTTGGCAGCTGAAAACTGATTTTATTTGGATAAAGCATTGCATTGAGTTATTTAAGGTTTGTGAAAGGTGATGGAAAATCTTATTTTCAATCTTTGAGTGAGAATGTAGAAAAAAATGAACACAATCACACTGCAACACATAATCATCTGATGAGATCTGTAGATAAATTTCCTATCTGTGTGTCACAGCCTGCAAATCTGCCTCTAAAAGGATGAGTAGAGCACACAGTACTCTTGCTTAAATTAGTTTGTTGTTTCAGAAGATTTTTGTTCTCCTACACCCTGCACCCACTAATAGCCCATGAGACCGCTGGGTCTAATGACTTTTCTCGGTATGCAGATTTGTCCTGTTTATTGTACTTACGCAGTAAAATGGGAAAAATTAATCAGCTAGACCAAAGCATCTTTGTTCATCTTGCTCCTAAATAATTTTGTAAAACTGAAGGCATATATAGACTAAACTACTGCAGACTACTTTACCTCCTCTAGATAAAGAGTGGCTTCAGTGGAAATGAGGCGGACTGTGAGGTCAAGCACAAAAGCAATCTCAAGCTATTAGACTACTGAGACATCGAGAAGCTTCCCTATATTAAAGGTGATAAACCCATTCAGTGTTTTAAAATGGGTTTGGACTTCTAGAAGAAAATGTGCAGTGTCCTGGAGTGTTTCTTGATGGCTTCGGGTCAAGAGATTTTGCAATAGTTTACAGGGCAGATGTCTCCATTTCATACTCAATGGCTATACCTGCTTTTTAAAAAATAAAAAATATAAATTCCCAAATCAATTCAAAGTGGCACTAGGAAACCTTAAATAAATCCCACCCCACAATGTGATCAGATCAATTTCCATTTTAAAACACCCTGTAAAATTAGGTTAATAGTTTTTGCCACTTTCTGATCTAGTGGATCGACCCTCTGGAGTCTCAGAGCTTTTACTAGACATTAAGAAAATAATAAAGAGCGACCTGTTGAGTTAAATGGGATTGTCATAACAATATTCATATACTTGAAAGGTAGTTATTTTCACACTTAAGACATTAATGGCAACAATGGTAATTTACATTACAACAAATAGGGAGGAAGGCTTATGAGGACTGAAAACGAGTCATAAATCAAAACATTTTACAGGGAAAAAAAAAAGCTTGTGAATCAGTTGTTATCTTGGCACATGTAATTCTGGGACTACAAATTGTGATGGTTTATTTCAGTGCACTGAGCTTTGTATGTATAATCCTCTCCACTTACCCTCCAGCTTCTGACCACA
This sequence comes from Perissodus microlepis, assembly GCF_051167445.1. Lineage (NCBI taxonomy): Eukaryota > Metazoa > Chordata > Actinopteri > Cichliformes > Cichlidae > Perissodus > Perissodus microlepis. Next base: position 11,321,657 of record NC_140465.1, read on the forward strand.
TGAACAGGCTTTTCCTGCAGCTACAATCCAGTTGCTTCAAGCGATACTGCACTCTCACTGAAAGAACAGTGATGACACACATTTCCTGAAATCCTTTTCACAGGCTTCAGATATTGAATTTCCTATGTGCTGTCTGACCTGCTGCACTGGGCTCAGACTGCACTTAATTCAAATGAATCTCTGCAACATGTACTTTCTGGTTTTGATTATTATATTTCATTCATTTGATACTTTTTCTTCAATGGCTCAGTTTTTGTTAAAGGTCGATGTGTTCATTTTCAGCATGAACACATAACTAACAAACAGTAAACTAACAAATACAATAAATCTGTTTTAACCCTTAAAATCAGAGCCGCTGCAGCGTGCTTATCTTTACAATATTCTAGTTTCATAATGCCGCAAACCATAAAAATGTATTCAAATTTTGGTGATTTGAGCAGTTCTAGAGCAATGTTTAAACATGAACTAAAATCATCTAAACCCAATATATACAGATAGGTCTATGAGATTTTGGAAAATGACACAGTTTCTGTTATTTTAAATCAAACAATCGTGATGTGAAGTGCAGAGTTTGACCTTCAGTGGGTTCACAAATTGTATTGCATTATCTCTCTTTAGAAATTCCAGCCATGTTTATTCACAGTTTTCAGATGTTCAGAAGTAATGGGATAGTAATTATATTTAAACTTAGTAATGAACAGCCTTTATGATTAAAGGATCGTTTTAAATGTTTGATGAAAATTCACTGCAGCCACCGTCAGTCAGTCGCTGCTTGTTTGTGCGTCTTTCTGCCTTTCTAGGATCAGGTGACTGACTTGGTTATTAAAGAATATCTGATTTCTTTGCTTTGAGAAACTCTTATTAGGTTGTATTTTGCAGCATGCCTTTGGTCGTTATCCATTTGCACTGGGAAGTACTGTCGGCAGCATTTGGCTGAATCTGAGCAGAGAGTAAAGCCCTGTACACGCCAGAATTCATCCTGCTACTTCTCAGCAGACACATCCTTAATAAACACTACTGACCTGGCTGCCAGTGAAACCATACCATAATACTGCCTCCACCATGTCTGACAGATAATGTGGTATGCTTCAGGACATCAGACTTTTGTCACCTCCTCCATCTTTGTAGTTTTCTCTTCAAATTCATCTTGGTTTCATGTATCCAAATAATTCTAGTTTAGGTTGTCTTGGTTGTTATTTAGTCCCGGTCATGTGTTTGTCTCGTCTCTGTCCTTCCCTCAGCATTCCCACAGTTACGTCATTCTAGTCTTTATGCTTGTCTCGTTACCTGTTCCTCCAGTCACGTCTCTGTGTGTGTCTCCCGCCTCTCACCCTCTCTCGCCCCTTGCTCTGTCTCTCACTCTCTCTCATCCCTTGATCTGCCTCTCGGCCTCTTTTTGTCCCTCGCTCTCTGTCCCTCTGTTGTCTGTGTTTCGTCTGTATGCGTCCCAGTGTGTGTGTTTCTCATACATCCTGTTTTAGTTTGTCAGTCTCTTGTCCTGTGCGTGTTCCATGTTCATCTGTGTTCCCTCCTCTGGTTTGTTTGCCCTTGTGTGTATTTATGTCCCTGTCGCCGTCTGTAATGCGTCGCAATCGCTCTCATTCCCTGGCTGTGTGTTCTCTGCCTGTCCGTGTAGTTCCTAGTTTCTTCCAGTTTGCTTTCATGTACTTTGCACTCCAGCTATAAAGCTGCATGTTGAGTTCGTCCTGTCTCTTGGAGTCTGCATTATGGGTCCTCAAACCAGCTTGCTTCACACCACCATTTGACAATTTATGGTCATTGAAGTGTCTCTTAATAATGACTTTGATGCACCTACCTCCTCGATGGTGTTCTTGACATGTTTATTGTTTATTGTTTGTTGCAAAGTTATTGTACTTGACCAAATAATGAATTCTGAGATAACCCACTTTGTCTTCTGTGGTCTTTCAAGCCTTTTTTGTGCTGCTGAGCTGCTCATTGTATTCCTTCTTTTTAAGAATAAACCATATTGTTGATTCACCCCTAAAGTTTCTGCTATCTCTCTGATAGGTTTATTTTGTTTTTTCAGTCTAAGGATGGTACTTGTGTCAGCATAATGAGACACTACAAAAACGCTCACTTGTCAGTTAATTGCCCAACTAATTTCGAGCATCTTAGCTGAATGTCTGTACTTCTGTGTGTGTGTGTGTGTGTGTGTGTGTGTGTGTGTGTGTGTGTGTGTGTGTGTGAGCGTGTGAGATCAAATTTCTGTAAGTGCAATTAAAGCTACAAGCTAATATAAATTTGGATAAGACATGAACACCAAATGTCTTAAAGCTTAAAACTTTCCCCATCCCCTCTACTCTCCTCCTTTTTACTCCCCATATACAACTATTGCATTTAATTAATTTTAATATTTCTTTCACCCACGCTTTGTCCTCTCTCTCCTGTCCTCTCCTTGTCCTCTCACACTCCTTCTTTCAGCTGGTATCTGCTGGAATCTTTTTTCCTCAGTTCTCACCAAATGCTTGTTAGATGGAACTTTGGTGTTTTCCTCTATAATAGTTCATCTGCAGGTGTTAATGTGATTTAGCACTACATAAATAAAACTGAACTGAGCTGATCTGTAAATCTGAAGAAGACATCAGATGATCTGCCAGGGTGAGTTCTGAGTACAGGTCATCGGTTATTAGTGTCAAAAATGACAACAAGGTTTAGAGTCCTTTTTGGTCCTCTCATTGCTCATGTCTTTTGAGAACTGCCATTAATCGGTGTGTGGTTCTCCAGCTGCACCACAGCACAGAGAAAGGCACTCCAGAGGGTCATCAATATGGCCCAAAAAATCATTGGACATCCTCTTCCCTCCCTGAAGGACCTGTACAGCACTCGCTGTCTCAAGAGGGCACGCAGCATCCTATGGGACGGTACACACCCAGGACACCGGGTGTTTAAGCTGCTGCCATCTGGCAGGAGGTTCAGGCTGCTGAGGTCCCGAACAAATAGACTCAAGGACAGCTTTTACAACAGGGCAATAGCCCTGATCAATGCAAATAGCTGACCTGACTGGCTACCTACCTGGACTTTTTTGGGGGGGGTTAACAACGGTAAAAACAGTAATAATAATAATATTTATATTTATAACAAGGTGCAATAATAATTAATGTGCAATAATAACAGTGTGCAATACAAATACACTTATTCTTCTTTTTTATTACTAAGCTATTATACTGTGTTGTGTTGTTTGTGTTGCGTTGTGATGTGTCGTATCGTGTCATGTTGTGTTACATGTAGTGCCGACGTAGGACAGTTTTCCAATTTCATTGTACTATTGTATTATGTATGACTGTGCAATGACAATAAAGAGTTATCTTATCTTATCTTATCTTATCTTATCTTATCTTATCTTATCTTATCTTATCTTATCTTATCTTATCTTAAGGCCAGGAAGAGTCACTGAGTCAATTCACATTTGAAACAACCCATAACTTATCAGCTGCTTCCTTCTTCAGCAGTTTACAGAAATACACTTGCTCAAACAGACACACAGCTCCTCTTGACATGTTGCTCAACCATTAAAAAGGTTCAGCCACAGCCATAGAGCCTGTCTTTTTTAATTAGCTCAAGCACTTTGGTCCTGTCAGTTCTGCTGCTTTGGGACAGTTGCTGACTGATTGAGACGATAGAGAAAAGGAAATCAGAATTACTTATTGGAACTGGCAGATGGCAGGAAAAAGGAAAAAGAAAAATAATAAATGAAATCAGATCTAAGATATGAAGTGGATGGATGAGTCCCACTGGGCATTGGTAAACATGAAGTTTCCCTATGATCAGAAGAAATGAGCCTCGCGACCCTATCACAACACCGACATCGTGATATAAGACGACATCAGGAGTTAGCACAACTTGATGATAAATTACTCTGTGGTGTTTGTAGAACAAGCAGTTGAAAATCATTTTTAATTACAGAAGTAGTTTGTGATTATAAGTGAAGGATCAAATAAATACAAATAAAATGCACTGCTCAAAAGCCTATTTTCTACACTCGTAAAACTCATGTTAAACACATGATGAATGATCTTTACTTGAAGGGGGAGAGCCATAGTTTGTTATCCACTACAGTACTTACTGCCCTGCTTACTTTGGGTTCAGGTAGCAATTAACATCAAGCTTTCATTATTGTTATCTGAACTTACACTTACTTTTCTCATATTTATGGCAGCCAGTGTAAAAAATTATGCCCCAGGTTGCTCACAAGTTGATAGAAAAACCTCCACCTGGAATGAAATACAAACTTGTGTACAAGCCGACAGTGAAAAACTGACACCTCTATTTGATCAACAAATTACAGGGTCAGTTTAAATCAACAAAAGCTGGTTACCAGCCTCTGTGTCAGGCTCGGTCCTCTAAAGTCTTTATCAATTTGACCTTGAGCTGAAAGTAAATGCTAAGATCTGGATGCTAGAGAAATATTCTTTTCAGTCTGCGTTTTGGAATACAAGGCAGAACAGATGGCCTGTCCAATGTATTGCAAAAAACTGACTGTTTTATCGAATCAGCTTTCTGCCTTTGTACAATCAGGTGTTTTCTGAGATGCTGGCCAACTCTGCTGAATACTTTTCCCCTGTAAATTGTGCTATTGAGAGGTTTTTTTGAGAGAGAAATTGTATCACTGTGACTTGAGTATGTCTTGGCATACTAAGTTGTGCCACATACACAGTTCAGTTCAGTTCAGTTCAAATCACAAAACGTTCCTCAAGGTGCTTTATACTGCAAGATAAAGACCCTACAATAATGCAGAGAAAACCTCAACAATCTGATGACCTCCAATAAGCAAGCATTTAGCAACATTCGGAAGGAAAAACTCCTTTTTAACAGGAAGACTCTTCCAACAGAACCAGTGCTCAGGGATGGGCAGCCATCTGCCACAGCTGGTTAGGGTTAAGGGGAGGAAGACAGGACAAAAGACACGCAGTGGAAGAGAGCCAGAGATTAATAATAACTTCTGATTAAATGCAGAGTGGTGTGTAAACACATGAAGTGAAGGGAGATGAGTGCAGCAGAAGAAAGGCTCACAGCTTCATGGGAAGCACCCAGAAGCCTAGACCTTTTATACAGTGGGGAGAGGAGGGCATAACACTGACACACGCACTTTATGTCGGTTGATTGGCAGAAACTGTCTTGTAGTCTTTGGATACAGTATTTAGGGAAGCTTGATGCATCCTGTTACTATCACAAGACTTCTCTTTTTCTTTAAGCCACTACCTTTTATTAGCTGTGAAACTCTGGTTCCTCTTGTGATCTTACACATATAAACATAATTCCCAGAGGTGCTGGGCTCAATATCATGCGTCTTAAATTGTGTTTCATTAGAAAGCATGGTAGTCAGAAGTTTTGTGAAGCATGAGAGTCTTTATCTATGTATAATCAGCGCTAGGCTATGAACCGGACAGGAGTGTCGGTCTGGAGGTTTGAAGTCGATGTAGCAGCAGCGCTAAGAACATTAGCATGATGCTCCCCTCCTTAAACTACAGGGTGATAAGAGGTGCCGCATTGCTGCCTGACTGCGCTGCCATTGCTATACTGTATAAGGTCACACCCTCATCCCACCCTGCTCAGAATGGTGGTCTATTGCCATGGTAACTGATGAATATGTCATTTATGTTAGGTCGATGTGATGGCAGGGAACGCAAGCCTCTGGCCCTGAGCTTTCTGTCTGCGAGTACAGGTGGAGCTTTCTCTCCATTCCAGGAGATGCTGACAGCAGGAAAACATTATCCGTGATGGTGTTCCACTTTGGGGAGTGGTTCCATTTATAAAGATCCGAGCCTGACAAGCAGATTGCCATTGTTCATCAAGCCAGACAATATATTTACAGTATGTTAACTCATTGCTTCTTTTGCTTTAATTATAACATCTATGTCTCTTACCATCTTGTCAATTCCAGTTGTAATGGAGTTTGGCACTTTTTTTTTCAAGCAGATTTTAAGAGTAGGTGACAACATTTGGCCCATCTGTCACAAGTTTGAAATGGAAACACGATGAAAGTTTGCTTTTACGACAATCATTTTTGTACTTTTATGTCAAGCTATTTACAGAAAAGGCTCCAATGTGTTAACAGTGTGGGACTCAAATGTGCTTCATTTGAGATAAAAAGGTTTAAGACTTTAAGTAATTGAGTAATTTATTTTCACTGGATCACTTTGACTTGCATCACACCATGCAGTGTCCAGCGATAAAAGGGCACAGAGGTTGAAAAAAGCCATCAATTCTCTGAAATAATGAAGCCATCTCAAAAGCAAATCAGCTCATTGTTAAAGCCAGTCTAATCAGATTTGGCCTTTCACTGATAGAATCCAAAGACTTGTTGCTTTTTTCCTTTTTCTCCCCATGTAATGTTAGGCTACCCTATTGATTTGTTTGAATAATAGGCCAGCCGGCACACATCTAATTGTTTTCGAATCAATGTTTAAATGGATAACCCCAAACAAATGACTGTGAAATGAAATCAGTAGAGCTGTCTGCTCTCGAATACCAAACATATTCCAACCCTGTTGCAACTTACTCATTTCAAGATCTTTGTCATGTTCATGTTTTCCATGTTGTTGTTTTAATGACACCATAATTCAAATTGTTAAGGTTTTCATCCAAAACAGGTGAGAAGACCAACACTTGGGGGATGATTGGGTTGCAGTGAAAGACATGTTTGTAATGTTGCACAAAGTTAGCTTTTATTTAATTAAGCCAGCAGACTTGGTGAACTACATATGATGGCAACATTACAGATGAAGCATAGTGTGTATGTAAGCACATATACACAGCCATAGAAAGCGAGTGTGTACATATTGAGTCCAGCTCTGTTTGGTGGGTGATGGTATAAAAATATTTTTATTTTATTTTATTGATAAAAATGACTTTATCTAGAGAAGTTTATCTTATTTGCATGCTTATGTATCTACATAAACATAAAAATTCAACCTGCAGCGACTTTTGAAAAGTAGTCAGTTAGAGACCTGAGAGGAACTACACCTGTCAGCACTTGGTTAATTGTTTTAAATTGTGTAGTTTTTATGGTTGAACTTACTTTCTTTTAAAGACCACGTATCTGCATTCACACACTCCACATTTCGCTAGACTTTGATTGAATTCAATAAAATTAGGTTCTTTCAAACTCCATTATGTGTGGTCTCCCTATTTTGTGAGCTTTGAGCCAGCTCGCACACAGACACACACACACACTTAAAGTGACCGTCTCGGCCAGTAACAGGAGAATCACTCAACCATTGAGTGTTCTCTCATTGGTTAAGCACAAAGCATCATCCCAGGGTGTCATGCAATGTTGTTCTAACAAAGGCCACCTGCGCCTCCCTGTTGTACACAAGCTGTTCTTTGGCACTGGCGTGTTTTGCACGTTGTTTTTCTTTCTTTTTTTTCATGCTGATCGTTCTGTTTTTCTTTGACTTATTCCCTTCACTGATTACATTTAGACTTTTAAAACTATTTGGTTAGGTTAAGTCACTAAAAAGGACTAGGTGAAAAAAAACCTACTGTGGTTTGTGTAAATGCGCCCGTTCACAAAACAGTAACCCTAAAGTTCAGCGTGACAAATGTGTCTTCCTAACACAACAACCTGGCACGTTAGCTTCTGCCAACAAAGGACACTTACAGCTACGATTAAACAGCTTTACCTGGGAATGAGAACAAGCTCATGTTATTGTGTGAATAAAGAATTTTTCAGCTCTACAAATTTTATTCAAATTGAGGATGTTTAGCTGATATTTAGAGGCAGTCCAAGATGCCTTAGTTACAGTGATCAGTGTGTTTTTCTTTCTTTGTTTTTGATTAAAACTGATAAATCAATGTACAGTACAAATGAGATGTGGGCTGTAATAAACCAGAGAAAAGAATCCGCTAAACCTAAGTACCCGATGCTTACTAAAAATACACACACTCACATACTTGCTTGAGGGTGTCTGAAGTAATAAAGCTTACTTGTGGTAAACTATCACCACTGAGACTGAAGAAAAAGCAGGTGCTTCAGGGCCACAGTGGCCTTATAAAAGGGGTGCCAGTGGAAGGACCCTATAGCCAAATTGTGTTTTATTAAGTGCAAATGTCAACAAAGGTCTTAAAGCTATAGCCAACACAACATGATTGAATGGTTCACAGTATCAAGAGTGCCCCCAAACCTTCCTGTTGGGTGGCATGGTTCAACCAATCAACTCTCCAGTCAACAAAAGAGGGTCGGAGGATAAGTACCACAAAAACAAGCAAAAAAATGCCCCAAGACGCAGGTGTGGGAGGCTGGGATGCAACAGGTCAATGTTACTTTGCAAAACAAGACGTGCCTGTATTATTAAACGCCAGTGAAGTTTGCATCGCAGTGCCAAGGGTCTAATACTGTTGGTGTTGGTTGTGAGGACGGGGACGCAGCATCCTTGTTATTATCAAGTGACAGGAGAATCCTGGCTATGTTTTTGTGTGTGTGAAAATCAAAATACACTATGTGGACAAAAGTATTGGGCCACGTAAATATTACACCCCCAGGAGCTGTTTGGCCATGGAAACTGAAAGCACCTACATTGAAAGATTAAGAAGTGTGACCAAATACTTTAGTCCATACAGTGTAGCTTTGATAGTTGCATATGATTTAAAGAAAATACTAGCTGTTTTTCCAAAGGGATTAGGGATATAGTGTGGAATATAAAGATGCTTAGTCATAGTGCAGCTGTGTAGACAAAAGATAAAGTCTGACAAATTCCATAATTATGGTTTTCACATCAAAGTAAATTACAGGTTTGACACAGTTAATTTGGTGGATAAACCGATGATTGCTTGTCTCTTTTGTTTTCCATTAGCTGTGACCAGATGGAGAAAACAAATCCAGCAGCGAGTGTTTAATGCAGTGGGCAGGCAGACTCCAAAGTGGGTTAATCCTTCACTGCTGAGGCAACAAACTCCGAGGGTGAGCATGGCAGAGATGTAGCGTGCAATAAATGTCTGCTTAGAGTGAAATGGTTATAGAGTTGAACAATGTTAGAATTATACAGAGAGATAAATGATCAGGTTATGTTAAATTATATCATATCATCATTAAGTCATTAAAATGCATTTGCTTTGAGACTATTGTGGTAGAAAACATGAAACATGAATGATTTTAGTGATGAATATACTGAAATACAAGCAGGATTCAGCAATATGAACAAGGCAAAGACATCTGGTTGGTTGTCATAATTCAAGTGCTGAGGCAGACTATGTAGAGAGAATACAGTGCACATCTGCAGGGCAGGAAACCTTCTGTCACTGTTCATGTAGATAAACTTCAACACACTGTCAGAAACCCAGACTTGAAGAACTTTTTTGTCCTCATATTTAACCATAACAGAACTGTGAAAAAAGGAATATACTTATTTTAAACTACAAAGTCCAGGCAGTGTCAGAAAAAAGGGCTCCAATGTACCTGGATAAGAGGCACAGGAACATTGAAGACTGCAGAACTGCTTTCATTGGGTAAAATAAAAACCACAGAAATTCATAATTTCATTTCTTTCATTGAAAGTTTTCTCATTGTAGAGAACGGAGACAATCTTGACTTCAACATGAAATGAACTTTAAACTTTAAAAAGTATTTCACACCTGCAGTCAAGAGATACAGCGATACATCAGCACTCAGAGTTAGCCAGACCAAGTCTATATCTACCAAACAAAGTGCTTTAAAGATGAAACTGTCTTTTTTCACAGTGCTAAAAACTAAAACTACATGTTTTAAATGATCAAACACTTTTTAATTTTAGACAAATTATTATTTAGTTTACTACTAAGGGAAAATAGCTATCCAGACCTATCTGGGCCCATGTGAAAAAGGATTTTCCTCCTACACCTAATGACTGGTTTGGCCACCCTTGGCAGCAAGGATGAAAAATAACATGGTTTCCAAACACCAATCAAGTGTTTGGAAAAACTGCCAGTGAGTCTTTCACATCATTGTGGAAGAATTCTGGCCCACTGTCCTTTGCAGAATTGTAATTCAGCCAAATTGAAGGCTTTTTGAGCACGAACAGCATGCCAAACCATATCAACAGCTGTTAACTTGTTAGAGTTAAGTGATTAGGCCACTCCAAAAATCTTAATTATGTTCTTTTTGAGCCGTTCAGAGGTGGACTTCCTGGTGTGTTTCAGAAAATTGTCCTGCTGCATAACTGAAAACTGAATTCACAGTTCCATCAATTACGGCAAGTCGTCCAGGTCCTGAAACACCAAAGCACTCTACCTCCACCATTTTTCACTGTTGGTATGATAGTCTTTTTAAGAAGTGCTGTTATAGTTTTACACCAGATGTAACAAGACGCAAACCTTCAAAAAGTTCAACTTCTCTGTTGTCAGTCCACAGACTATTTTTCCAAACGTTTATGGCAAATGTGAGACAAGCCTTTGTGTTTCTTTTTTGTCAGTAGTGTCTCGGTCGTTGTGTCCTTGGGCAAGATACTTCACCTACCGCCTACTGGTGTTGGCCAGAGGGGCCGATGGCGCGATATGGCAGCCTTGCTTCTGTCAGTCTGCCCCAGGGCAGCTGTGGCTACAACTGTAGCTTGCCTCCACCAGTGTATGAATGTGAGAGTGAATGAATAGTGGAATTGCAAAGCGCTTTGAGGGCCCTGAAAAGTGCTATATAAATGCAATCCATTATTATTATTATTATAGTGGTTTTCTCCTTGGAACATCCCATGGGTTCACTTTTGTCCAGTCTCTGTTTTATTGTTGAAGTCTGACCTTAGCTGTGGCAATTGAAACCTTCAGGTTTTTAGATGTTGCTCTGGGTTCTTTTGTGGCCTTCTAGATGAGTTGCCGATGTACTCTTGGAGTAATTGTGGTAGGCTGTCCACTCCTGGGATTGTTTTTTCTCTATGTGAATAATGGCTCTCACTGTGGTTCACTGGAGCCTTAAAAATTTATTTTCAACCCTTTTTAGACTGACAGACGGAAATTACTTTAGATTGTGGCATGATGTGTTTCTTTTTGACATCTTTTCACCTACTTCACTTTGTTCTCCCCGTGTTTCGTGGGTTCTCACCGGGTACTGCGGCTTCCTCCCACAATCCAGAGACATCCAGTTAGTGCGGTTAGGTTAATTGGTCATTCTAACCCTGAGCCTACCCACCCCTGAGCAACCCTGACAAGGAAAAGCGGAAGAGATAGGATGGATGGGAGTGGCAGTTACGTTTTCCACCAACAGTGAAATGGTAAATGGCCTGTATTTGTAAAGCGCTTTGGGGTCCTTAGGGACTAGGAAAGCGCTATACCACAGTCATCCACCCATATTGACACACTGGTGATGGAAAGCTACGTTGTAGCCGCAGCTGCCCTGGGGCACACTGGCAGAGGCGAGGCTGCCGGACACTGGCGCCACCGGGCCCTCTGACCACCACCAGTAGGCGTAGGGTGAAGTGTCTTGCCCAAGGACATGACGACTGAGACTGTCCAAGCCGGGGCTCGAACCGGCAACCTTACGATTGCAAGGCGATCGCCATAACAAGTGAATTGGAAAAGCACTTAAGAAAATGCATGGATGATTATTTCAAGTGGAATCATATCACCCACATTGCAAATTGCTGTCAGCTGTCATTCAGTGTATGATTTGCTGTGCTGCTGCAGAGATCCAGGCCAGACCAGGCAGAAGCTGTTTCATCAGATGAAAAGAGGCTGGTAACATTTTTGTAAAATCAAATGAGCATTACAACCTGGATTTAAGATAAAACGTTTAAATATTTACACACAAGGAGCTGTTGAATACCAGAGTGCATCAATTAAATGGAAGGAAAATCCTCGATGGGTTCTGTTTTCAAATGGTTAAAGGAATTGTTTACCGAATACGAAATTTGATTTTCAGTCATTCTCTCTTCATAGGACATGCGAGTGGGATTCACACATCGCCTCCTGTTGCTCCCACTTCTTATTTTGCATAATCTGAAGTTAATTTGACACCGCTTCCTGACAGGTTGGTTAACCAGCGATTTATCAAGCATACATTACTCTGCAGTGTTCTCTCATTAAACATATACAGCTTTGCAGCAGTGTGGTATCATAATTACTCTCTCAGCACTCACCCAGCAAATCATTCTGTAAATTGCCCAGTAAGTAATGCTTCTGACAATATATGTCTCCAATAGTAGCAAGCTGGAACAGAGCTGTAAGGGACAACACTTACAATTATTATTCTCCGTCTTCTTGTATGTCAGGTAAATGTAATCTGAGACACTAACTCACTGGATATTTGCAAAAATTAAAAGGACACGAAGACGCATGGAGGTTCTCCACCACCTTTCTACAATGCTATTTGAAAACGTGGACATCCCATCATAGCATGACACATACACACAGAAACACACTTTGTGTCTGTGTCTATATGAGGGGGTAGAGTGTCAGCCCCCCAGGCAGCGGACTTTCAAATATTGAGTACGCCCTACTGTGGAACAAACTGCAACTGCTATCCAATGCCACGCTTGTCTGCCTCTGTTCAGATCACTTCCTCCGCTGGCTCCAGCCATCTGGTGGGAGGTAGCCTTGGCTCGTTTCAGATTTGGAAAGGATCCAAATAGCTTTCCCTGTCAGCTTTACTGTGCTCTCTGCGTTCTCTCTCCCAGGTTGTGTATATTAAGACGTTAACCAAGACATCAGGATTACAGCTATAATCCTGAAATTTATGTCTCTCCTCAGATGCACGTCTGTCCCACCTCTCATTTATTAGGCTCTTAGGGAAGACTGAGACTGAGTTCTGGCACACCTCTGTTTAGTGTCAGGACACAATTATCTGAGATGTGTTTCTTGCAGTGATAAACCCATAAAGCATGTTTTGGTTTTCTGGCCCCCAGCTGTGCTGTTTTGGTCCAATGTCAACATGAAGACAGCACTGTGCACAACCAGATCAGTATCAAAAAGCCAAGAAACACCTAGGCCATTAAGTTTTTTGTGGACGTTTTGGCAAAGCAAAATACATTTTTTCAGAGACATTGGTAGAGACTTAAATAAAGTGAAAAAAACAGTGACTAACAGACCGAAACAAAACTCTGTATGCACTCTAATATTAGACAGAACTGTAAAAGCAATCAGTGGAATCAACATCTAATGTAAGCCCCAAACCATAGTCATTTTTGTGACTGCTGAAGAGCCTCAGAACAGAATAGGAACGATTTGTTTCATCTTAATGAGAGACACAGACAAATACTTGCTTCATTGCTTTAATATATCTAAAAAAAATTGCAGTCATATAAAAAAAACATTGAAGAAAAGCATTGACTTTACTTAATTTTTTATGCTCAGTAAATATGTAAAAATAAGAAATATTTTCACACATTTGACACTGCTTCTCGATTATGACTGTGCTTCATTCCTTCATTTACAAGGACATTTGCATCTTAGTGGCATCTTGGGCTTTTCCATTCGTGTCAGAGTTAATAGACAGAACCAGCTCCATTTCCTGACCAGGCGAGGGGATGGGCATTTTATTAATCTTGGCAAAGCTCTGACTGATGTCCATAAAGGTTTTATTTTTGGTTTCCGGGAGGACGACATAGAGGTATATGGATCCCAGAATGCAGACTGCCACAAACACAAGGAAGGAAAAGGACTGCAGCGTCTCCTGTGAAAACAGAAAACATACAGAGAAGAAACATGAGACACATCAGATTTGTGCATACACTGTGCTGTTTTCAACATCCTAGTTACCCTCAGTTCATCATTCTTCAATCAGATGACATCTAGTAAAATTTATTAAAAAACAAAAATTTTACAGCAGAATTTTAAACAATTAAATGATTACTGGCGTGTCCACCTCCACACAGCTGGATCGTGACATTTTTCAGTCCATCTCTGCAGAGACATCATCTGTGGCATCTGTTTTGTCATCTGTTTTGTCAAATGTGTGTCATTGATGAGGACAGCATAACATTCCCATGATTTTCCGCTCAAAAGAATCCTACAAGCATATAAACTGAACATTACTCTTCTTGCATATACTTGCATGTAGTCGTGTGTTCAAGTACCAAAAGTATGAAAGGTAACCTTGTCCTGTGGGTTATGCCAATAATAGAGATTAGTGACAGATTTAAAAATACACACTGACTGATTACCCAGAGGGAGATTTAGATGTGGAGAGAGGGTTTTGTGCGTGTGCGTATGTGAGTAAGAGAGAAAGACAGAGAAAGAGTCTGAGAGAGAAAGGTTGGGTGTAGGGCAGAGAACTTGGCTGACCCTGACCAGTATGTTACCAACTATAATCCCTCGCTTATGAGGAGGCAGACCGCAAATGCAGAACTATGTACCAGGTATTAGAAATGCAGTGTCCAAACAACCACGACCTCAGTAAAGAACTACTTACCACTTTGATTTCAGTTGGTTATATCACCACTGCTGTTAGTCTCTGACACTGTTTTCCTCTGTTGAGAGTATTTCATAATAGCGCCATAAAAAAAAAAAAACCTCAGAGCATCGTGCAAAGGGCCTGACCCAGTTTCCATGCTGCCTCTGTGACGTAACACTCATCTGCAAAGTTAGCAAGTTCTTCAGAAAGAACTGCCTTTCTCTCTCAGTTGTCAGGGTAGATGAGTCATCTTACAAACAGGACATTTATGCGTTCACTCCATTTGTCATTAATCGAATTTTTGCAAGCCCGTGGATTGACGAGGATGAGACAGTCCTGATTTTGACACTGGGATAAGCCTTTGATCTGCTGTGGTGGCTCAGCTGGGTTCAGTGTTGTGCACACGCAGACAGTAAGGCATGAACACAAAGACCCAATTGCTGTACACACACACACACACACAGAAAAAGACACACTTTTTTCATGCTTAAATGAATGTTGGCTGAATAATGTGCAAACAAAAGGCGAGGTGAATGCTCTAAAATGCACTGCAGACGTACTGTAAATCTAATCTGGTCAAATGAGTGTCCATGCTTGGACATATACTGTCAGTCACTGGTTTCTGGTGCAACAATGAGTCATTGCTGGGGGTAGGGGTTTGCCGGTGTTAAAAGGGGGATATTTGCATGGCTGTGGGCTTTCATAGATTGTGTTGCCTGTGGGAGGCACAACGAGGAGATGGAGATGTATACAAGATTTGAAATGTCCACACTGGACTGATTTATGGATTACACTGATCAGCCACAACATTAAAACCCCTGGGAGAGAATAACATTGATCATCTTGTTACAATGCAGTGTTCTGTTGGGAAACCAGGAGTCCTGGCATTGATGTGGATCTTTTGACGTTGTCTTCAGACTCTCCAGATTCCAATATGATCAAGCTTCTGTGACAACCCACAGGACCCAATGGATCTGCTGCCAAAGTCCTGATGCCCGACTCTACAGTTGAGTGTTGTGGCTAATCCTTGGCTATATCATTGTTGTTACAATATGAGCATACAAGACAAAAAAACAACAATACCCATTAAGCATCATGTTTATGGATCACAGCTGCAATGCTACATACTCATTAATAAGGCAAACACAAAAGCATTCAAAACTCATAGCGTATGAATGGATGTGATTGAATGTGATGGGTCATTAGGTTTTACAGATCTCATGCACAAATAGAGCTTGTTGTTATTGCCCCATTTTATACTTATATATACATTTATATTGGTGTGAAGCATCGCATTGGAACTAGAGCTCCTGCTATCTTAGCATTTCTCCATATGATGACTTCACCAGCTTTGGTAAGGGTTACAAAAATGGCAAGTGAAAGTTTCTTCTTTTCATAAAATTCACTGTGGCAGAAATTGACATTATACTGTTTGTTTGTACTGGCTGACTACATAGAGTTATAGAGCAGTGTGCATAGTTTGTGAAAAGCTTGCCTGAGTCAATAACTGCAGAGTTCCAAACCTCCACCGTTATTAACATCAGCACACAAAGTGTGCGCTGGGAGCTTCATGGCATCAGTTTCCATGACAGAGAAGCTCTTGCTCTTGCAAATCTTAGGGAATGCTTTAGACTCCAATTGCAGCAGAAAGAAGGTCTTGTAACCCTGTAGTGCATCCTGCTTGGTGCATGAGTTTTTGAGACCTTTACATCATGTTTATTGTTTGTTTATTTGTTTTTTCAGAAAAACCTGATGTACACAATTAGACACATGTGGTGCTACTGTGAGGAATAAATACACATAAATGCTCGTTGTAGCAAAAAGGATACAAATTAAAACTAATATGCAAATTGATATTTAATTTCTTTCCTATTAATTTTTCAGAAGGTTCCATAAATTCTCCAGTTAGACTTTTCTGGCAATTATTTCATGGTTCAGGCTTTATGAGGTGAAAGCACGCATTAGATCTGTTAAATTTATAAAAAAATTAAAAAAAAGAAAGAAAGAAAAGAGCCAGTTAAACAAAAAATCTCTGTTAAAACTTTAAATGAGGCTGTCAACAGTATCTCAAATGAACTTTGCTTTGATTGATGACTTTGATTTGTTTTAATTATTTTACCTGAAAAAATAGTTGGTCCCTTTGAAACCATGACAGTGTTTAATATTAGAGAGATCCAACCTCTGGTCTTTTAAACAGAGCCAGTAGGATTCCCATACACCGAGTATTAAAAAAGTGAATACACTCTGGGCTAATTAAAATAAATCTCCAAAGTGGAAGATAAAATATACAATTTGCATGTGGCAAAATTTGGGTCAGGATTGTCCCCCATGAACCTTGTTAACATGCTCCATCTGGTGCCATCATCATGTATTTGGCTCAAATATTTGATAAAATACAAAAGATGACCAGTCAAATCAGTAGTAACAGTAATTAATTGCTATCCTTTAATTTTCCAGGGCCAGTGTCTCAGTTGTCTGTATCAGCCTTTCATTGATCAGGAAATAGCCTTGGTGGAGTTTTCGGGAGTGTTAATTGGTATAATTGCTACTTAATGTGTTCCTTTTCCTGCACCACAGGCCATTTTGCATATCTGTGTTCAGGTGCTGCTGTCCTTTTAGATATCCATGTAGGGAATTAAAAAGTGCTAATAATTGATAATATTTCATATTACAAGATTTTAACTTCTATATTTTATAACCCCATTTGAACACCTAGCTCTGCAGAGCACTAACTGACACCTCAGCAGTGGCCTGCCATGGAAAGATGGGATGTGACAGTTAAACGGTGTGTTGTCTGGAAAGGGGTCAGAGCTGGTTTCAGGTGCACGTCAGAAACCAGTCAGTCACTGCTGGGATCTGGATGCCAGGCATGTGCCTGGGAGTTCGTGGGGCTAGCAAAACCCAACCAACAAAAGCAACGAGCAACTCTGCAATATTTGTGGAATTGGCTGGCTAAAAATAACCTTCTGTTGCTTTCTGTTTCTCACACGTGTCCAAATCTTCCCTGCCAGGTCAGCCTTATCTCTTGCTCTGCTCTAGGACTTTCAAAACCCATTTCTCCTGTGACACACTCTTATTGTATACCTTTATTATCTGTTTAATTACCTATTCAGCTCAATATCTACTTGACCTTCCATTTCCTGACATAAATTACCAGCAATCTCGTTGTTCAGCCATCAAAATACCAAAAAAACCCAAAAAAAACACCTGTTTATCATGACATCATACCTCTTTGTCCTGTCTTCCTACTGGTCAGTGGTACATGACAGGTAGAAGTGCAATATATCATCCTTTATTTCTCCAATCCTTATTTTTTACAAGAATGAAGTGACAGTGCAGACACAATGGTGAGGTGTTCAGGCTCCTGTACATCTACTGACAACTCTTCATTTAAGGATTCATAGTCTGGTGTAGCTCTAGCACAGGAGAGTATAGGTGTTTCATTACATGTACAGGGTACCTGACATGCTGAAACCGGCAGAGTTCAGCACATTTCTGCAAATGACTTCCACAATGCAAGCTTCCTATTCTTAGCAGTGGGTGTTGCTTACCTACTTATATTGTGATCGGTAACATGACACAAAGGAAAACAAATGTAGTTTTTTGTCATACTGCCAATGTGAAGATGTGGATGGCATTTTTGTTTTTTACTCACACTTCATTCGAGACTGAAATATCTTTACAGATGAGTTCCCCCACCAAACTTTGTGTTTCAGAGAGAAGTATCTGGAGAATGGAGCTCTGACAAGTTTTCCAGAGTTACACTTTGGCGTAAGACTCTGGTAACCGCTTCTCTCCTAGCGCCATAGCCAGATCTTGATCGTTAGATTTAAACTCTTCTGTGGTGGTGTACCGAGGTAAAACCACAAACACTGTGTAATTTTCCTAGTGCTTATGGGCCTGACTGTATAGCTATGAAAGAGTGACTTTGCAAACATTTTAACATCTCCAAAATTAATTACACAACGCTTTGAGAACACATCTGTTATTCCTGTGGGAGCTCATGCATCACACAGTCGGTGTGAGAGTGGAAGTGCAGGAACGCATCGCCCAATGGAGTTTTGAGATGTTTGGGCTTTAATTTGGTTTTTTTCTTAAAATCAGCAAGACTAAATGAAAAGGAAAAGACAGATCATGCAAGAACAACTTCCACCTCTAAGAAAACACCATCTAAGTGTTTGTTATGCCCTTTTCAGCTATTTTAGTTCTCTGTTCACTCTTTGCCTCCAACACATGACACTCCGGTACAGCTGACTGAAAGGACAAAATTAGATTTATCTGGGGGGGCTACTGAGCGAACAGGCAGAAAACATTTGACGGAAGGTCAAAACGGCGTCACTAAAATGTCCACCGTGCCTCAAGCAAACTTTCACTCGGATCTCAAACTTCTACGATGACTTTTGTCGAACTTTTTCTTTCTCACAATGAATGTGCCCTTAAAGCTACGGTCAGAGAACCTCACTTTGTGGGAAAGTTGCAAAGGCGGAGGGAAGAACATATTGTTTCTGCTAAAAAGGTGAAACTCTGTTTAGTTGTAATTACAATCAGGTTCTGAGTCACTGTTTTCATGGCAAACATATATGCTCAACATCTGCTCTCTAGGCTAAAACCACTTCTGATTGACAAGTCGTTTTGTCAAGCCACTTATCATTTATCTCGTCCATGTCAAAACCATAGAATATAATTCATGGTGCTGTAGCATTTTCTGTCGCATACGTCACATAGGGCTGCTAGAATGTAGAAACTGTAACCAAGATCTACATTTATGGATGAATAAAAATCAAAGAGACAAAAGAAAAAGAGAAATCGCCCCTGTGAAGTCACACACACCCGTGTACCGTAAACCGAATTCATTTGCATTTCCAGTCTAGTTCAATCCCATATTCATTAATTTTCAAAGCCCTGCTCCTGTTTTCAGAACTTATCAAAATCTTATCCCTGAAAAATCCACTGATAATATCATCTGTGCTCATCTTCATCAGTCTGTGAATACACTGTACAACTGATTCCTGTTCACAAAACTCCTGATGAGTGCTAGAGGCTAAATATCACGCACCCAACTGGATCAACTGGAGGTCAGATTCATTCCTGAGTTCCTGCACTCTTATGATGATCATTGGACGCCCGATATTTCAAGGAGCAAAGGAGTGCTTGAGAAAAAACACAAGAACAAAGATGCACGTGAAATCCCAGAAGGAATGTTTAAGATAAGACGGGCAAAGGAATCATGAAATGACACGTCACAGGCTTCTTTATGTAACTCTGTGTAATTAAAACATCATCACACCCAGCTTTAGCTATAAATTCACATGCACTGAATAGTTAATCGTATTTGTAGTCCAGGCACTCAAACACAATTATTCAAAATGTATTTACTTTGCAGAGTCATGTACCTGTTTAGATGCATCCGTATTAACTACCCTGCTGCTCAGAGCTTTAAAGTATTAAATTCAATGTTTTTCTGCATTAATTCACTTTTTTAAATCAGCTGCATCAGATAGAAAATAGCCCTTTCTATTAAAAAAATCCTCCAGGTTAATTGGAAATAAAATAATTTATGTAATTATGAATGATTTATTAACTGAAAACTCTGGCTTTATGGTACAATGTATTCATTCACAGATGAATCTATTTAACAAATTCATTAGAAATCAGCGAAGACAA
Source organism: Perissodus microlepis (assembly GCF_051167445.1). Taxonomy (NCBI): domain Eukaryota; kingdom Metazoa; phylum Chordata; class Actinopteri; order Cichliformes; family Cichlidae; genus Perissodus; species Perissodus microlepis. The sequence goes on from NC_140465.1 coordinate 11,341,632, forward strand.
GCAAGAATACAATGAACAAGTTTGTTTAAGGGTGCAGGAACATCAGCGTACATATTTAGATTTTATTTTTTTATCTCACAAAGATTGAAATGTCAAATGCCATTAGGATCTAATGAGGGACAAGTGGGTCATTATAACCAAGGGCAAAGTTCTGTCTAAAAAAAAAAAAAGGCAGAACCATGTCCTCTGCACACAGGGCAGATATAATCAGACAGTAGCACTTTATATTAGGTAATGTAAGAAAAGCAAAGTTAAAAACTCAAATATGCCATGTAAGAAATATAAAGGTCACACTTTCAGTTGAAATGTCATTTTAAAAAATATCTCTGTAACGATGTGTTATATAGATAATGCCGTTTTCCTAACGAGCCAGATAATGATGGTATGGTGTTTTTAGCAACAAAGTTTTCCTACTGTGGAGTAGCTAGAAATTACTATCACTGTCCACAGTAATAGTTTAACAATTTTAATAATGCTCTAATTAGAAAGCACACAATTCAAGTTGCCAGAGTGCAATCTAAAAATGGCAGCCACACTGAAAGCTGTTTCGAAATGCCTGAGAAGATGATTTTGCCTCTCTCTTTTTGATTAAGATAACTTAATAACTTCAAGACAAAAGCAATGCAAAACCTCCATCTGAGTAAGAAACCAAAAGAGCAACACTTCACACTTTTAAGAAGCCCATTTAAGAGCTCTGTTGGTTTTAAATGGCCTGGTAAATGGCCTGCATTTGTATAGCGCTTTTCTAGTCCCTAAGGACCCCAAAGCGCTTCACACTACATTCAGTCATTCACCCATTCACACACACATTCACACACTGGCGATGGCGAGCTACATTGTAGCCACAGCTGCCCTGGGGCGCACTGACAGAGGCGAGGCTGCCGGACACTGGCGCTACCGGGCCCTCTGACCACCACCAGTAGGCAAACATGGGGTTAGTATCTTTTATCTTTTTAACTCACTGACACTCACTGAAAAGAGCAGGTGGAGAGAATGAGGTGTGTCTGCAGCTGCAGAGCAAGCCTCACAGTTGTGAAGCAGCACTGGTGAATGTTTGCCCAAAGCTCAGTAGATTTGTCACCAGAGACAACTTGCTGAATAGATATAAAAACTCACTGAATCTATAAAGCCAACAGGTTGCCAATAAAGAAGTCTGCTTAAGTGCGATAATCACTGCTGTGAGTGACAGGAATGCCAAGCACCCAATCTAATGTGGTATATGTTAGGTTATGTGATAAAGAAAGCTTTCACAGGACTCTATGCAGTCCTATAAAAAACTAAGTATACCGTTAATGCTTCAATAGGAATAAAAAGCATAAGGAGCAGCCAGCATTTGATGCACCTATTGCACCTATATAAACACAAAGGTTTGTGTGGTTTGCTTGCCTGGAGCATACAGGTTTATTTTAAAACAGTGCAATGAGTTTCCCGGGTATGGACAGAAAAGTCACCCCAAGCTTAGAGTGCTCAGAGAAACAAACAAGCAAAAAAACCCAAGAGCTACATCTCAGACTCTACAGACCTCATTGAGCATGTTAAATGTTAAAGTTCATCAGAGAATAATTAGAAAGAGGTTCAACAAGGATGGCTTGTTTGGAAGGGTTGCAAAGAGAAAGTCTATCTCTAAAAAGAACATGGCAGCAGGGCTTAGCTTTGGAAAGGTGCATCTGAACAAACCAGACTTCTGGAACAATGTCCTTCAGAGAGATGAGACCAGAGGGGAGATGTTGCAGGGCACCTTGCAATCATCGAGTCGGACATGAAATCCTGTGTATACCAAAGTATTCTAAAGATGACCAACCGTTTTCAAGAAATGAATACTTCTAGTTTTCCTGCCGAAGATGATTTTACATGCTATTGAATCATGGAGTGCACTCCATTTGTGAAAAATGTTGTTTTTATTATAGACATATGTACCTTGAAATAGGTAAATGCTGATATAGGAAAAAAAATCATCTGTCATGAACAACAGACTGCTGTATGTTGTGTAAAGTTTGAAAAATAGAAGACTGACACAAGCTGTACAGACAGATCCAGAGAGATCGGCAATAGATGCTTTAATTAAAATCAAATTCTGTCAGTAGGAATTACCAGATACAACTCACTTAACAGATCATTGGGAGTGATACAGCAAAAACTACTTAAGTACTCAAAGAATAAAACAGCTCGATATAAATTTTTTAAGGGACCGTGCACAAGGAAAACAGCAGGTTGTTGGAGATCTGTGTTAAGAATTCTAACCTCAATACACTGAGTGTACAGTAAAGCACAGAAATGGAAATGTCAAACTGAAGAACACCTTTGCTTGCAATGCTGTAAACAAACTTGTCTTCACTGGTGCAGTACAGAGTACTGAGACACAATTAATACTGAGACACTTGGACAAAATTAAAGCAATGAACTGTGGATGACTCGAAAGCTTCACTGGCTGAAATGAGAAGAATATTTTAACCACAGTTTTTACAGATAACAGAGAAAGATCACAGTTAACAGTTAACTACTAAACGACTTCATTTTTTGTGCGCTAACATAAGATTGAAATGAAAAATAGCAGCAGTGAAGGACACAAAGAGACTGATATAGTTATAATTGTTTAAAATGTGAAAGAGGCCAAAGGAATAGCAGATGAGCTTAATTCTAATCATTTAGTTATAAGATCCTTGGAAAATGAGCACTAACAGCAGAGAGAAAAAAGGAGGAGACATACTGTGTGAAGCATGAGGCTGGCAAACAAGTATTCAGTCTGTGGAATGAGGAACCACATTGCTTCGATAGAACTATGTCAGACTGATTTATCCTTTTTTCAGTTCAGTATCTTTTATGCTTGCCTGCATTCAGATCATAAGCAGATGTATATGATAGGTTGAGGCAGCCACAAATTGTCAGATTCAGTGCATATAGCAATGATTCACCGAGTGGTTCATTTTTAAAGGTAGATAACCCGCATTCATCGCCTTTTCATCAGGATTCCCATTTTTGCAATGTTTGATTAAAAAAAAAACACTTTTTTCACTCTAAAACGCTAGATCCCCCACCCACCGTCTTAAAGGAATACTGCTTGTCTTTACAAAGAAGTTGGTCCACCTTAAAACAAAACAAAACAAAACAAAGAATATAAAAGAATTGTTTTCATGCAGTATCAAGAGAAAATAATCAATGAATGACCATTAATGTACCTTCAAAGGACACCGCAGCCAGCCAAGTTGGACAGTTATTATACAGAATGTACTCATTAAGGTTGCCTGTCAAGTTATTAATAGCTGCTACAAAATATCAAAGACAGAGGGATGAGAAGGACGAAACAGCGATGGTTCATTTATAATACACACACAGGCTGTGATTTCCTAAGTAAAACTCCAGGGTTTCCTCCAGTGTCTGCAAGCCAGCTGCGCCCGAGCATCAGATTTTAACATGCTTTTTCAGACAGGAGGGGTCGACAGTCCCAACAACTTTACTCGCTGAAACTATAAACTCGTTTGTTCTTCTTTACAGTTCCAGCCTTTCCCAGCTTCCCTTCTCCACCTCTGAATTCAGTGTTATAGTGTTAAAATTACATGTGAGTTTCACTGTAAGTAACTGTGTCACCACTGCCTTTACAGAACGCGACTGAAAATCAAAGTCTGTGTCTTCAGATAATGTTCCTGTAGGGGGACTCCCACCTCTGTCTCCCAGATGAGAGTTTTGCGTTTGTCACAGCAGCTCAGCAGCAGCTCGCTAAAAACACCTCGTGCAACAGCATTTAATGAACATATATGTGCCGGCGTTGTTAAAAGAAAGTCTGATATGGGACAGAACAACCTCCAAGATAATAATGTTATTTTTTCTTTGTAACCGGAAGAGTACTAAAGGTCTAGAAATAAAGAATTAATAACCTTGGGTCGTCCCTGTACAGGTATTTAAAAATACAGTTAAAATGCAGCAGAAAAAAAGAGAATAATAAAAAAGTAGTAATAAAAAGTATTAAATTAGTAAAAAAGTATAAATATTAAAAAAGAAAATGGAAAAAATGAGCATGTTATGGTTCCACAGTGAAAGTGTTTAATCCAGATTCATATTTTAAGCTTAAAAACAGAAAAACCAAAACATTTAGAGGTTTTTGATTTTTCTGTTTGTTTTGTTTCATGTTCATCACTGCACATATGTGAGTAAAAAAAATATTCCCAGTGACTCTATTGCTTCATAGCTTATTCTATAAATTTCATTTTCCCAATAATGGGAAAAATAAACATGCACACAGTGTGTACAATAGTACGGAGCTGCATATGTCTTGAACTCCAGGAGCCATAAACCTCCTATCCAGCAAAAAGGCCTCTAAAATCCTCAGGCTTTTTTTTTTTTGGCTTGGCAGAGATACTACATGTGCAGCGCATTCTGTCATCTTACACACAAAAGCTCAGTGCCATTCTGTGTGGCAGGAAACTGCCGCTGGAACACCTGCAGTGAATTGTCTGTGTTATCAGCCTGATTTCCCCCTACTACACCCAGAGTGGCAGTACAGTTTATAATTGTGTTGGAACTGGTCCAGCTCCTGTTGGGGAAAACTGCAGCCACTCAAGCTGCACAGGAGGTTATACATGTAGTCCAGTCGCATGGAGGAATTTAACACCCTCGTTCAGAATGGTTAGCCCTCTAAGCAGACGCATCAAAATGCTGCCAGTCTTCCCCCACCATGATGGAAACCATTCAAAGTGCCCATCCTTGACGTCTGCTGTTTGAAGTGTAACATATTTGAAATAGGTGTAATAACAGCCAAATTATTTCATATCAGTTTTTCTTTTGTTCTGGTGCGTTATTCTTCTTGGAGAACAATCAAAAACGATCCCGTTCCCATATCCCTGTGCTTTCTGCTGCACTGCTTCAGTGATTCTCTGAATCCCCAGTGCTGATCTTGTCTTTGAGAAAGCATACACTGCAAGAATGTGCAGTTGTTGAAGACATCAGTCCAGAATCAGAAAAGTGCTAACCATCTGAGTCCACCAGCTTGTCCCAGGGCTGTCTGGGTTGTGCTTGCAAGCTAAGGCTCTTTTAGTGTTCATAATGATGAGTTTATTCAACCTTTGGATATTAATAGATCTGATGGTGCTTCGCTGATCTCCATTTTCTTCTCATGAGGAATGTAAATTGATTTCTCTGTCCAGCGTGCTTGCTTTTCTCTTTGTGATCATGGCCTCATATTACCAAGTCTAGCCTTATTTCTTGTCAGTGACTCACTCGCTGCTTTACAGGAGATAACTGCTATGAATGTAGCTGCACAAGAGTAACTATCCCCATGGGCCACAGATTCTATCCAACCCAGGCATATGCTACATCACAGGCCTTGTTAAAAGGGATGTCAATTCAAGACATTTGACTTCTCACACTGGGAGCGGATTTCCTGAAGTATCTAATCTCTCTGGATTGTCTATCAGGATAGTCAGGTTGACTTTAAAGTAATACAGGCTGGTCTTATCTTTATAAAAACTTAAAGAACTAATTTCAATGAGCTGAAATCCACTAAGTGATAAGACTATAAGGCTGCAACGGATAAACTAGAAATTGCTTCAGATAAGGCAGTTGGTTCTCAGGAAATGAGGGCAAATCCAAAGGCCCAACACATTTACAATACCTAAAGGTCAATTTTAGTCCCATAGGATCTGCTGTATAGTGAGCTGGCTGATGGCTAAAGACAAAGGCAACCAAATGTGTGTAAGAGACACACACATACGCATAAAATGGCTCAGAGTATGAGAGCTGCTGAAAGAAAAACCACCAGCACTGCACAAGCACAATAGTAAAGACTCCAGAGGAAGTCAGATGTCCACACTTTGCAGCCCAGTGTCTATGTCTGTTATAGCTGTAAACACCATTAACATTAAAGGATCCGACCACATCAGCCTTGATCTTAAAAAAGCAAAAAATACAAATAAAAAGCTCACACCTCGACTTGGGTGGTAGAAATGTCATCCATCACTAAAAACATGCAGTTTAATTTATCTGGCATAAATCTGACGTGTGTATGAATGCGATGTTTCTATGCGTCTGAGTGAAAAGATGTGGTTGTTGTGGTAGCTCAAATTATAAATTTTTAATGCAACCTAAATTGTGGCACAAAAAGACCGAATTTTTTTCTCCAAACAGTTGCAGTAAAACAATGAAAAAAAAAATAGAAAAACAAACATACAAAAACACAGGGATGTAACAAAAAGAGTTACGATGAGAGGAGGCAGCGACGAACAGTTGCCTGGAGCAACCGGTTGGGTTTCAGGAGATGAAAGAGGACCTGGTGGCTTTCGGGAAAACATTCCAGTTTTACACACCGATAGGCTCTTCTGTCCTCAACTCCTGTATATTTTTATTATGTCACCCCGAATTTCATTTCTAACAAACAACATCAAAGGATCTTTTTTTGCAGTTTTTTGAGAAATCATGTGCATTTAAAGCAAAACTCTCGGCCTGCTCTCTATATTAACCTCTGCACAGTACTTTTGGGTGCTCTGTCTATCCTTGTCTATTTGTAGCAGCTCTTTTTAAAAGGCTAAAGTAATGAGTATCGGCTTGTGTGCTGGTTGGGAGAAAATACACCTGAACCGCCACCTTGTTCAAATAAAAATCCTTTTCTGTTGGCACCAAACTACTCGAGCTCTTATGCAGCGTTGAATGTAAATCTGTTTCTGTGTCTATGCATTCAGCATTGCTGTCACGTCTCACACTGTTACACCTTGTTAAGAAATGTCCAAACAGTGAAACCGGCGCATCAGCGGTACAGCAGGATACATATCAATGCAGGATGCGTTTAGGCGCAGTGTTGCTGGACTTTTGAAGACATTTTGACTAAATGGATGAAAAACATCAGACATCACAACATCTCTGAAACACGTGAGATTAAATTTTAGCATTACTGCACAGCTCATGAAGGCTGTACAAACTTTTAATCTTTACTGCTGTTAAGCTCCAAATACACTGCAAACATATACCAACATGTTCCAAAATACAACTGAATCTTTAATTAAAGATCCCCAACTCCAGAAATGAAAATGCCCTTTTCTTTTAAACTATAGATCAATCCAAGTATCGATAGTATTGATACCGACGGCCGGTATTGGTATTGGATTGATACTAGCATGACAGGATCGATAACTTGTTTCTACCCTCCAAGTTCACTTTGTTCCCTAATGAATCATGTTAATTTTTGATTTATTTATAGTCTGTAGCACATTTAAAACAACAGAAGCGAAAAGACCCAGTTTCAAAATACACGAAAGGCTATAAAAGGTGTGTTTTGCTGGTAATTATTACAAAAATTAAAAATCACAGTGATTTAGTGCTTAATAAAATGTATTCAGAATTAACAAATTGATAATGATTCATCTCATAAACCATGACACACTAGTCTTCCTCACATACACTGCCTTAAAATGATCAGTATTGGTATTGGCAATATCAGCCTTGTATTTACTTAGTATCAGATCTGTACAAAGATTTTCAGTACTACCACCTCTAGTTTGCAGGATTTTCGTTTAAAAATTCAATTCTAAACTAAAACCTCTTTGATATCACTGATGGTAAGTTCTTAATTTTGGAAAATAGCTTACAAGCTAGACGGGACATTATAAAACAGTTTTCAAAGGTAGTGATTCTCATGAAAATTATATCTAATCTGTAAAGTGGGTTAAGTGCCCCTTAACAGTAACTTTTACTGCCAATATTTTGCTGGTACGGAGTTAAAGCTCACAATATTATCACACTAACCAGGGAAATAAAACCCCAATTCATAATTCCTGTAGAGTATGCCCTGCATGGCTTAACTGCTTTTCCTCGCCGCTGTGCCAGGCGAGGCTTGTAGTAAATGAAGCAGGATCACAGTTTTCATATCTGCGCTTTACATAAAGGTCAGGATTACGTTTAAAGTCTTCTGTGCTCAATCCAAGCGCCTTGAAGAAAACTACCTTATAAAAGTTAAGTGGTATGCGTCGGAGCGCCAGTCGAAGCGAGTTCATCAGAATCAGAATCAGAATACTTTATTAATCCCTGGGGGAAATTATTTAATACAAGTCAGAAAAAAAAAGAATACGTAAGAAAAAAGAGCTTCATCTTCCTATCATCATTTTTAAATACATTCAGGCTTACAAGCATGAATTTCAAGGACATTTTCTTCATTAGGTTAAAAATCATGCGTTGATTGGTTAATAACACTACAGCTTTGGCTTCTTTTGTAATATATTTTTATTGTAAATTCAATATATGCTCCTGATGTTGTAAACCTGAGTGACTAAGCTGCAAAATCATACCATAACTAAAATACAGTGTGAACATTATGGAGTGTGACAACATTGATATTTAATAATGATGATATCATGGGAATGATACACATATCCACATATTTAAAAGATGGACATAGCTTTGATATTAAAAAATTAAGCCACTGGTAAACTATGTATAAAAAAATTGGTCCACATTAATGCTAAAAAGAATGATAAAATGCATTTAGTGCAGGCCTTCCTTGTGACTAACAAGTCATTACCCTATGAGATGGTGGTTAAAATACTCAGTCCATATTTGATATGGATCTAAACTAACCAATGACTGGTGTCATGGTGTCTACACTCATCTTTTACATCCAGTGGCCAGTACCCCAGTGTGTGGATACGATTGCTCCACAGAGGCGACCTGTCGAGGGTGTACGCGGTCCAGTAACAGCTGAGAACTGGATAAGCAGTTAAGAAACTTGATTGGCAGATGATTGTGGATGTGAGTGAGACGTTCACACTTTACAGAAGCTAGCTTTCCTCATTTGTCAGTTTTCTCTAACCCCATTTGGCAGAAAAGATTACGTTTTATACGTTTTATAAGTATACTGTGTGTTATTTTTGTCATGATAACCGTGTAATTAAAAACAGATATTGTGGTAGCCTGAGAGTATACATGAATAATGCCACTTACTTGAATAAATGGAAAAAGGAGGCCCACGGCAAAGTTAGATAGCCAGTTTACTGTGCCAGCGATCATGAAGGCAGCAGGTCGATAAGACTGTTCAAACAGTTCCCCGGTCAGGATAAAGGGGATGCCACCTGACAGAGAAAAAGACAGATGCACCATTAGTTACAATAACAAAGAGCTTTGGTCAGAGAGGAATTCTGTGTTTATTGCTTAATAATGAGACTTGTTTCTTGTTAACTCTTAAAGTTGAAATATGAGCTCCCACCTTTAAAGTAAGCCGTGTTATCTTTGCCTTTTCTGCGTGCCTTCCTACTTTTAACCAGAAATGTATCAGTCCAACTAAATCCAAGGATACTGTACCATCCTTGCATTTAGTTTCCACAGCACATATTCCCCTTTTTATCAGAAATCCATCAGTAATTTCTCACACTGAAATGAAGTATTATTTGTATCTACTGGAGTTTGACTTGCATAATTTAAATAAGCAGGCACTTTCCTTGCTTTACCTGACCATCAAACTACATGTGTTCACTGTGCTGATTTAAATCAGATGAATTTATAATAATTACTTTGCTAAATTCTTTTCAGCTGTATTAATTTTATTATTTTTTTAAAAATTCTCTAATCTGCTCTATTGTTGTTACAATTGACAAAAAAAATGTGCCAGGTGACTTTAAGTTAGATATTAATAATCCCTCTAACTGTACTGCAACAGAATTTCTTAACATTGCTAAATTATTCATTTAGGGCAATGTGTTACCAGCCCCACACATAATGGTAGGCACACACTGGATCTGGCTTTTACGCTTGACATATCTGTTAACTGTCGCCTAATGAAAGCCATTATTCTTACACCAACTCATAAAAAATATGTCTTGTTGTCTTGAGTAACAATAATAAGCACAATCCAAGGTTCAACCCTATCAACTGACTCATTCATCATACTCAGTTTTCTATCATTGCTATATCTTCTAAGGTTTGTGAAAAATTTCTGTTGTCTGAGTTTTATTTATGAGTTCCACGACACACCGATGATGTGGAAGTCTCAAAAACTCACAAAAAGTAATTTAAAAATATGATACATTTGGCTTTAAAGGGTTAAAGAGGTTTTACCTGTCATATATCCCTGGCACCTCTCTATCATAAACAAATCCCTTTCATCTGGCTGTGATCCAGATTACTTTAAAACAACCAGTTTCTTCCCTCCTCAGACGCCACTGCTTTAAAGAATTACAGACCCATTTCCAAACAGCCATTTATTTCAAACATCTTTGAGAAAGTTGTTGCTCATCAGTAGTAATACGGGGGCATTAGTCCAAGATGGCGGCCAACCAAACCCGTTTGACAACCCGTTTGACCGGTTTCGTGTGTGTGCGCATGCGCGTTCAGGTGTGCTCGGGGGCATGCTAGTTCATGTGTGGAAACACACAGGGCGTCAGAGGGGTTATATGAGTTTATGTGTTTTTAACTGGGTTTTAATTTAATCAAACCATAGGGTTTTTTAATTAAACTATTTTTATCACTTAGGTGTATCTCAACATTCAGTTATGCAGACATATGTGTTCTTAAAAGCAATTCTTTGTTTTGCGGGCGGAGTGGAAGCTGTTTTGGTTCACAGTGCACCTTAACAAAGAGGGGATGCTTTTTATTTACATCTAGTCAAAAGTGTTGGTAATAGTGTTTTAGTCACACTAATTTTGTGATTCTGACAATATCTCAGCTTGCAGTGATGCAAGCATTTTATTTTAAAAACGGCACAAATGGGAATTTCTTCTGAATGGGTAATGTCAGCTTGTTCACAAGCGTTTCATTTAATCAAACCACTAGTTTTAATTTAACTAGTTTTTACGCATCTACTAGGGTTTCTTTCCAGGGTTGATGCGATCATTTTATTTAAAAATCGGGATTTCGGAATGTTGAACTAAGAGTGAGACAAAGCCAGCTAGTTTTTAACACAGTAAATGGTCACAAATAACATTCAGTCCTTTAGAAAATTAATGCTATTGGGCTACTTCTAAAACACGTTGCACACGATGTCACCTTTCCCCCCCAAAGCAACCAGTATCGCTCTTTTCAAACTAATCGTGTTTTAATCACACTGATTTTGTGATTCGGATGTCACACCTTGCAGCGATGCAAGCATTTTATTTATTTAAAAACGGATCAAACGGGCATTTCTTCTGTAAGGGGTTTCGTGGTTTCAGAGTAGTTTTTAACACAACAAATAACATTCAGCTCTTTAGAAAATAAACGCGATAAACAGTGATACTTCTAAAACCAGTCGCCCAGACCGGCTCCGTCTTTTCAACCGCTGGCTAATTGTTTGAATTTGTTCAGGATTACAAAAGCCCACCGCGGGTATCATTTAATTGTTGGGATTCCTTAGGAAAAGGTAAAAGCCGGCAGGTGTACCAGTCGAGCAAGGCCGGGACCCAACCTATTGTTTAAAGTGGTCGGTATTCGGCTCTTTTTGTAATTCCTCGACAAGGTAAAAGCCCCGCAGATGTACCAGTCGAGCAAGGTCTCGCCTATTTTCTGAAGTAGCCAGCAACAGCGGTCCCTTAGGCCTATCTTGGCCAGTTACACCGGATCTCAGCAACTGCGTGCCCCCACCCTCATTGTTTTAAACTTGCACAGCAAGGTGATACCCTGCAGGTGTATCCCCCCCCAGACTTATAGGCACCCCATCTATTGTTTTGGAAGCACCCGGTCCTATATGAAGCGTTCCTGAGAGCGTGAGACCCTTGCCATTTCGCGTCAGGACCAGCGCCGGTGCAGACCATTTTCTACCCACACAGAGCGTTTATGACCAGCCGGCGTTGCTTATGCATAAGAGAAAAGCGACAATACAACGAGGTTCTCTGCTCCAAGACATCCGCGGTCCTTTCACACGGTAAGCATGTGTGTTATAGCCAGCGCTTCATAAATGTCTGTCTGGCAGCGCAGATTATTCAAACTGTTTTTAAAACGTGACTCATTTGTTGTCCAAAAAACATTTCATTTGCTAAGTTACTGATTTAAAAATATCTTTTTTTGAATTTTTTGCTGGATGTCAAACATATGATAGACTCTTGAGTATATTTATATAGCAAAATTCACAGTGGTATAACCATGTTAAATAAAAGATGCCCAAGTGTGCACCAATGCACTCTAATGCAAGCCTTTGAAATATATGTTGATAAGTACATGAAGCGTACATCTACCTCTATAGTTGAAAAGAGTCTGTATCCATACTTTGTGGATCTGCTGATTTGTTTTTAATGTGGCACTTTTTTCACCAACCGCAGATGATGAAATCCTCTTTATTTGAGAAAGTGTCCCTAAGCTGTGGCTACTCATAATTACTGAGTTTCCTAGCCACTTCTTTACTATGTCAGCAAACTTTCTGAACAGGAAAGGTATCGTAGATTTAAAGACACATCTTCACTGAAGCAAAGGCAAAAAATTGGAATGAATTTTATGTGGCTGTTCATATTAATTCCAACAAAGAGTGAAAATCCAAAAGCTGCTGCAATCTTTTGTATTAATGATCTCTCTCTCTCTCCCTCCCTGTGTGTGTGTGTGTGTGTGTGTGTGTGTGTGTGTGTGTGTGTGTGTGTGTGTGTGTGTGTGTGCGTGTGTGTGCAATGCTGCGTGTGCTACTATGCGAGTGTGTGTGTGTGTGTGTGTGTGTGTGTGTACAGGAGAAAGGTGATGGCTGGAGCTATTTTTTTTTAATGCATTTCGAATCAACTTTTTTTGTTTTACAAGAAGTGTATTTCATACATTGGAATAAATGTATTCTTTTCTATACTTTATAAGTATGAAACTCTAAAGATTTTAAGTTCATGCACATTGTGAAACAAGAATCTAAATCTTTGTGAAACAATGATTTCTATAAAAGCATGTTGTTTATGGGGATAATGTGAAAAATCTTTTGCGGGCTCTAATAATGATCAGTGGTAATTGAAGAGGAAGCTTGAACCCTGGCTCTGGACATTTTCATGACAAGTGACAGTGCAGACATCTGCTAACGAGAGAACAAGTTTTATCATCATAACGACTGCGAATTTAAGCATCGTTAAAGTGTCACTTCAGCAATGCTACCGGAGAAAGAAGTGTTGACTCATGTTTTTTAATAGAAGACTTAAAACACTAAACTCTAATTTCAGGGGTTTATTTTAAGTTTACAGAATATAACATCTGGTAAGACGATGAGTTTTTACTTCTCACTGTCTGTGTTATGTGTATCCATTTATCATGTGCGCTTTGCTCTGTAAACTGTAAAATGTTTCATTGTATTCATGAAATAAACCAGAATTTCAAATATCTGAATCTTTTACTGTTTTTCTGCTTTTGTTCACTCCAAGTTTGACAAAACCCACAGCTCACTAACTAAGTGGAGCAATCTCAGTGTATTTAGCTGCTTTTTCCCTAAACACAATCAGCTGACTGGGAGAAATGCCTGTAGTCATCCACTCTGGTCATTGTCAATGTTGAAGGAGATTTGTTCCATAGACACCTTATACTAGCGTTTCCTACACTTAATCCAACACTGCTATGTTCTATTTAAACCCAGATTCCTTTTATAGTTTGCAGTGAAATTTCTTAAACCATTGTTTAATGGGACAGAAGTACAAGTCACTCTTTACTAACACACTGTAGATAAGTTTATTGCTGAACGACACAGCTAGCAGTCTCACACACTCTTTAGATTTTTGAAGTTTTGTGTGTGATGGTTTTGCCTCTCACACCTTACCCCTTTCTCCCAGTATCACAACAGTATGACTCCCAAAGTACGACTCAGTAAACAAACAAGGACTCTAAACTCAGAACAGAAAGATACAGTTGGAAGATTAGTGATTGCTTTTATGATGCGTAATAAACTACACCCTCTTCTTCTCTGTATTTATGTTGTTTGTGTGCGTGCATGTGTGTGTGTGTGAATGCCTTAGAAGTCAAAGTATACATTAGCCATACTTACAAAAACATTTTTAATTTCATTTAGAACTGAGATTCTAAGTTGTAAGCAGAAATCTTATGCTCAACCAGGAGTATGTTTCCCCACTTTCACAATGCTGAGGCATCAAATCCATGATCCAACAGATGGTTTGTCACACGTGGACGAGAAGGGCAAGCCACCCCTTACTTACACAACCTCACACACTATAGATTTTTAAAGCTCTTGTGTACAACGGTTTAGTTAAAGATATAACTTCTACTTTTGATAAAGATCACTCCCTCTGCATATTTCTTAAGAAATGAAGCGTCTTTACTGGGATATTTATTGCCAAACTATGCGATTTTCCAAATGTGTGTGGAGTAAAATGTTGTGACCAAGAATCATTCAGGATTAACAACACAAACTGTTTTGATAGCAGAAACAGTCTGTCTTATAGTTCCCATACTTTACCGCTAGTTTTACAAACACATTCTTCTTCATATCGGTTTAATTGGTTTTTTATGAAACTGATTTTCAATAGTACAACCAACGTCTAACTTTTCCTTGCTCCCCAGTATAAATGCAAGAATTTTGCAGACTTTATTGAAACTGTCACAATTTAACACTCAATGCCATAAACAGAGTTGATCCATGTTTCTATGGACAGTGTTTCATACATCAACAGCTCTGAAAATCACTTTTAAAGTAATGTAGAACATGATCTCTCTCACTCTCAGCGTCTCTAAAAAACCCAGCAAACTGACAATCACCTCTAAAGAAGGGGGTTAGTTTATAGGCTTTTTGTTTGTTTGTTTGTTTTGTTTTTTATTAGCCGCAACACCATGTAATGCATGGATGTTAGACTCTTTCACCAGACCATGTTGCTAGCCCAACCACCAGGCTCAGGGTCTCTGAACTCTAACCCTGGCTGCCAAATGTGCCTCTGACCCTCTTGTGCCTGTTCACCACCAGACTAAGTTTGTAGTCTCACCTACTAATATTATTTTATTACAGGGCAATATTCAGCTAGGTTACTACTTTGACTTTCTTACTTTGAGCACATTTCTGAGCCCATACATTATCAAACTTTTACTTGAGTATTTCTGACACTAGCAGCTATACTTCTACTTAAGTAAAAAAAAAAATGCCTGCACTATCGGTATAAAGCTGTCTGTAATTCTTTAACAGTTCATGCAACAATTATAAATTAAACCTGCACCACAGCTAACTCTTTTTAATAACCAATAACAGGTGTATTTCTTAGATCTACAGATACAGCCAAAACACTCTGCTTGTATAATGCCATATTCTCTCCCAGCATACCCTTGACTCACAACAGGGTGATTCCCAAAGTACGACTCAATAAACAGAGACTCTAAAACCAGAACAGAAAGATAAAGTTGGAAGATCAAAGATTAAGGTTTGTGTTTTTATAGCACAAAGTAAACTGTCCCCTTGTCTTCTAGGCCTTGGCGTGCGTACCTTAGAAGTCAGATTATACATTAGTTTTGAATTCCATTTATAACTGAGATGTCACGCTGTTATCAGACATCTTGTGCTCACCAGGAGCATGTATCCCCAACTTCAAAACCTTAAGGTGTCAAATTCACAAACCCAACATGGGATCATTCAACACAGGGGCCAGAAGTGCATGAAGATGAACACATGAACTAGCATGCCCCCGAGCACACCTGAACGCGCATGCGCACACACACGAAACCGGTCAAACCGGTTGTCAAACCGGTTTGGTTGGCCGCCATCTTGGACTAATGCCCCCTTATTACTACTCTCATCACTTCCTTCAGCTGGCTGAGGGAAACATCTTTGATTAATTCCAATCTGGTTACTGATCAAACAGCACCACTGAAACATGACCATTACCTAAAATTACTAAAAAATCTAACATTAAAGATAAAGGTGACTATTCCACTTTGGTCCTACTAGACTCATCTGCTGTCTTTGACACCACTGATCATGTCATTCTTACTAACAGATTACAGAATTAGGTTGGCATCACTGCCACAGCTGTCAAATGGTTTTCATCACAATTATCTGACAGATACTTCAGTCCTTATCCACACCTGTCTTATGTGGAGTCATTCAAGGCTCAGTCATTGGACCATTTTTGTTTTCTTTACTAATGTTACCCTGGTTGAGCTTCAAAGCCATTTCTTACCATTTATATGCTGATGATACACAGCTGTACTTTTTTTTGTCAAGCCTAACAACCTGAACAGCCTCCCCTACATCAGGGGATGCTTTGTTGTCTGTAAAAAATGGATGTCCTCAAATTTCCTCCCATCTCAATTCTGGTAAAACTGAAGTTTTTATGATCAGTCCTGAGAACTTCTCTGTGGAGCTCACATCAAGAAAGTGCATCAGCTCACTCTGGAGTAATATCATATCATCTCCTAAGGACGTTGGTATCACAGCTCTTAAGTTAATCTTGTTTCCTTCATCCAATAAACATCACAAAAAAAAAAATCCTGACTGTGATTCAATAATGTGGTATTGTTAATACGCAGTTTAGTTTTCTCCCGCCTTGATTATTGGAATCATTAACACAAACACAAGTTGTGAAATTATTTAATGGGAATCCTCTACAGTTTCTATTCCAACAATACATGCATGTAGGCATAAATCCTGGTATTAAGGTCCAGACCCAACTTTTGTTGAAGTGAAATAAAAGTTGCTTCCCTGTCGTCTTATCAATAAATGACACAACAACACAGCATGCAGTTAGAATATTTTCTTAAGCACACAAAACACATGAAGATGGATTTGAAAAATTCTTTTCGCCCATCAATTATGGATGTAAACACAGTGCCACAGTTGAAAATGGCTAAAAGAGAAAACCTTCGGGCATTCTTATACAAACCACAGAAACAGTAAAAGGCAACCATCTCTTGGAGCGCTGAGTCTTGGGTAGATTATGGTGGCAGAGAAGCCAAGAGTACCAACAATTTGTTGCAGTGGGCGTATAGCATGTGCAGTAGTTTGAAAAAAAGCATGATTAAGGGTGCATGCAGCATGTTTTGCTTGAATGTAAATGACTGAAAACAAAATGCCTTTCAACATTGCTGTGCATGGACAAGTGATGGAAGAGAATCACACGCAGGGTCATCGTTTATTTTCACAATGTAGACACTATTATTATAAGTTATGCCTAATTTGGAATAAGCTCCAGCCTACAGAATACTGATGTGAGGGTATAGATAGTGTTCTGTGTAAACCAAAGCATGCTGTCGATTGGTGTTCGCAGGCAGCTTCGAACGTGGCTCCCTATAATCTCACACATCTCACAGTTTCTCCCACACTGATTCTAAACCAAGACATGCACACATGGATGAGTTTATATCTTCATTGTTACTTGTCTGGTATGATTTAAGATATCACTGCTATTGCCTTGTGCATTGTAAATGTGGTTGAAATATCCAACAAAAACATCGGCTAAGATAAAAATCTTCCAGACCAGTGGCTTTTGCATCTAATCCTCACAGCAGGTTTTTTGTTGTCACATAATTGCTTCTGAGACGACAGTTAATGAGCTACAAGCTCATTAACTGGTGAATAAAGGGAGGAATGGCTTCCATTAGCCCTTAGCATCCTCTTACATTTAATTGCTTGTAGTAATAAACTATCCCATTGATGGAAAAAGATGCTTTTTAACAAATGTGACCAGCTGATTAAAAGTGATTGCATGTGTTTATGCAAGAACAGAGCTGACCTACCTACCTACCACAGGGATAAAGGACTGGCTCTGTGTGAGCACATTACAGCCTCAGATTCTTGAACAAACCAAAACAAACAGCAGCAGCAGGTAGTAGAGAAGATAATCAGCTTCACATCAGGGGCGTTATTTGAAAAATTCACTTACTGTGATATTGTTTTCTTTATAATGCTAACACAGAAAACCAGTTATTTATAAAGCCTTACTCTGACTGAGAAATGATCTTTTCCTCTTCCCAAAGTCTAAACTTGACACCAAGCAGTTTTAATGTCGATTAATTAGGGGTATGACAGTCTGAGATGCATACCAGTCACAGTTCTGTCTTTCTGTCTCACCTTGTTTTCTGCAGCAATGAAACCCCCCCCCCACCCCAGCTTTGGCTTTGTGTATCAGAGCCTAATGTTACAGTAGCAGAAAGAAGACAACGAGCAGCTGTGCATGAATATGAATTCACTAATTCACATAACTAATTTGCATTTCACATTCGAAGCCTTAGTTTTAAAGTTTGCAAACACGAATCACATTTACTGATAAATTTCAGACATATTAGGCATTTTGTCCCTGATTCATCCCTAGGATTGCAACTCTGATATAAATGTAACACAAAACTAATCACAGTAGCAGGACAGCACCACACAGGACAGAACAAATGTGCAGACACACAATGCAGAGAGAATGTGTATATATGTATAAGTTGTATAAGAGGCTAGGGTTCGGTGTGTTTACAACTATTAAAAAAATGGATGAAAAGCAAAGTGATATTTAGAGCAATTTAAGCTTAAAAATGTTGGAAATGCCTTACAATTTAACTTCAGTTAATTAAGTGGTTGAGGATTTGCCAAGGACAGCCATTTAATTGGGCTATTCATGTTTTATGGCCAGCAGCATAAGTTTGTGGAGGAGACAGCATGCTACCATCTATGTGCTAGTTTTACCTAAATGTCAAAGCCCTTTTCTCTGGAAACCATCCGTCTTTATGACCTGTGCGGATACATTTTTACTGTATGGCCTATTTATGTTAACGATTAATATCCAACCGCGTATATACATGATAAGATAAAAAAAAAATGTATGGGGGGGGAGATTCCTGCTAGAGGGAATTGCATTTATCAAAGTTATACTGGCAAATGTTTTCTGCATTAAAACATAAAATTGTTTGGATTACAACACGTTCACACTGTATGAGGGACTCGCAGCTGGTGGGCAATGCATGCATAAATTACAGCATTCTGACACGTTCGTGTTCATGCAAAAGTGTGCATTGTTCCAGTGTTTATTGTAGCGTACATCAAAACCATACAAATCGAAGAAGAAATTTCAAAGGATATACATCCAAACACAAATCTCAGAACCAATGCTGTAGCTTTGCTATTCACTTGCTTACTAATGGGTGGCGTGTTTAAGCGTATTATTAAATAATTAGCATTTATCTGCTAGTATGACAGAATGCAATTAGAGCTATTTAATAATTAAGAGATCATTTGTGACAGAAAAGGTTTAATAAAAATTAAAGCATGAATTAAATGAGGCCTGAATGATATAACATCACAGAGCAGATCAGACCAAAAAATGGGTTGGATTTGTGACAGGAACTGTTGCACTGTCCTTCTGTTTCAGCTTGACCTGCTGCGATGTCAGTGGACTGGTTACGCGCTACTAGTGCCAGACCCTTGATCTGTTGTGCCTCAGGCAGACAGAACTGCAGCATAAAACAAATACAAGAAGGCCTCACCAGAGGCAAGTGGGTTTCTTTTTCTCTCACCCACAATTAGTTGTGAAAGATCTTTTTGTTTTAAATCAACTTAAATATTTTTCAATCAGTGTTTTATGCCGATGGTGGAGTTTTCATTTTTCATACATATAGTTTTGTTTCATTTACCAAAGCATAATCAGCATTATTGTTTATGAGATGGTCATAGTTGGTTTTAAATTATGCACAGGTCTCGGAGACACTGCTGTTCCTGGAATAATCTTGGTTATGTGCATAGTCACCCCTAATGGCACATTCTGAGCTAAGAAAAATCCTGTGTGACCTTGTCATAACCCATGTGGCTTACTCGATTGCTCTCAGTTTGTTGTATCTATGTTTCTAATATTATCTAACAACA
Source organism: Perissodus microlepis (assembly GCF_051167445.1). Classification (NCBI taxonomy): domain Eukaryota; kingdom Metazoa; phylum Chordata; class Actinopteri; order Cichliformes; family Cichlidae; genus Perissodus; species Perissodus microlepis. The sequence continues at coordinate 11,361,307 of NC_140465.1, forward strand.
GCTCACACACTAATTACATAATGGGATAATACTGTCACAGTAGCAGAATGGTGCCCAGCAAGGGCACAGCAAGGGTGTCATATTTTGCAGTATATTCAGAAACTTCCAAGTATTTAATGGATTTAGAAATAAAAGATAATCGTGCTCAGAAAATCATCATTAATGCCAGTAGATGCGTTTAGAGTTAGACTGTTAAAGTACCAGTTTTTAACATTTCCACTTAATATTTAAACACATCACTGTGGAGTTTGAAAAGCAGCACCACTACTTAAATTGATGTACTGCTGAGCACTTCTGAGTTGTTCTGAGGACTAAAGTAAAGTGAAGTCTGGTATTCATTTACTAATTGTGACTTTATAAAATCTTGGCTAAAACATTTTAATCCTTGTGAGTTTATTAAAGGTTATAGCAGAGCATTTATGGAGACCATCTGCAGGGATAACATTTTTTAAAAAAAAGCAACTAAAGGGAAAGATTATTTTTCTCGCTGATATGACAAGAAATGTAGACGTTGTCTAAAATGTTACATGACTGAGAAAAAACTGTCAAAACTCACAAAATTACTAGGATGTTTCTGCTTTTCTTTGCACTCCACAGAAACGCACATATCTATTACCGGCTCAGCTTCAAATAATCAGATGAGACTTATAAAGTAAGGCTGTCATGGACCTCAACACATCACTGCAGTTTTGTCAAGCTATTTGCAGGTATGTCACCACAAACAATGCAACACTAATGTGTCCACTGTTTTGGACAATAAGCACCCAGTCAACTGGGCTTAGAAACATCCACAATCATCTGGCAACCACTGGATGCTAGATGTAACTGGCTGCTGGAGGTTGACAGCAGTTACTGGGAACATGACTGCAAAAGCTCAAGGTACATGGGCCTACAGACTGGTCATTACAATCACCTCATATTCTTTCACCCTCTGGTTGATGAAGTGAGACAAAATTTGTTGCATTTGTTGTAGTTTCAGGGTGGGCTTTTTCCAAGCAGCCATTTTGACATTTAAACACAGGTGGTAGTAAACATTACTTAATACTCTGTAGCTAGATAGAAAATAATCTTTGACTTAAAAATGATGGAAATGTCCTATTTTAATGGAAAGTAGGGCATTAAAAGAGTTTAATATGGTAAATGTATTGCACATTTACGTGCTAATCATCAGTAGCATAGAATTATCATACTCATCATGTTGGGATGCAGGCAACAGCTTTTGACTCAAAACACTGCAATGCTTGCTAACACACAGCACAGAGTGACTAGCATGTATTTTGTGTGTCATCCAGAAAACATCTCTTACGTTCACTATCCATCTTGGCTCATTCATTAATTTTGGGCAGTTTTAAAATAATTACTAGCTGGCTGACTGTACTGCATTATGCACAATAAAAAGTCATCATAAATATGAGATAATTACTTTGGATTAGTTTCTTAAAGTAATTTCCATCCAGGCGTGGGTCATGACACCATTAAGAGCCTGGTTTGGAGTCAGTAAGTGTGCTCTGGGCATCTGTGACATCTTTCTTTTATCTAACACAAAAGAGTAGCAAGTAAAATGTCACTAAAATAACTCTTCAAAAAAGTGGAGGCTGCTTCTGCTATTCAATGAAGATCAAAAGATATTTTTAACTCAGTGTATTCTGGCGAAAAGAAAAAAAAACTGGCCGAGCATCAGCATTTGACTAACTCCACAGCTGTTGTATTACCCAGTTCGCTGTGTTTACTCTAAGGCTTTTCTGACACTAAAAGAGAAAGATGTCTGTGAGAGTGAACTGCGGGGAGTTAAGCTCATATTCTGCCCACAGCAGAAAAAAAAAAAAAAAACAGCTGAGGAATTTCCAGGTCAATTGCTCTCTCAGCTTGAATAAATTGTAGATGAGTCCAGAGGAGAGAGGCGAGGCCATTTTTGCCCAGGAGCAAGCAGAGTCATGGCACAAACCGGTGGCCCTGACTAGAAACATGCTAACTGGTGAGTTGATGCTTAATCTTTGGGCAGAAACGAGAGGCTTAAAAACATATCAGCGTTAACTTTGGAGTGAAGGGGAAAAGTCAGGATTGCAATTATTATAAGACCAGAGTTTCTGGGGGATGTCAGAAGGAGACTGTTTGCAGGGCACACAATGCTGAATCCACACAGAGCTCGCATTGACAAAGGAATTCATGTGCCATCTCAAAGGATTTCTGATCCATGACACAATTCATGTTTCCAACAATAGGAAAACCTCTTCCAGCTGGTAATGCAGAGACAGTTATAAATCCAGAAGCGAAGTCATTTCAAGTGTTCTCTTCTTCATATTCAGGACCCAAAAGACAGCCGAGGACGAGCTCCTGGCAGAAGATCAATACCACATCTATGTGAACAAAACATTGTTTCCTGCTTTTCAGAAACCGGGGACTGTATCCATGGGTGGAATATTACAAAGTGCAAACGATCCTCACAGGAGACATCAGCCTTGGGATGCAAAGAAATATTTCTGAAGCTAAGAAAGAAATTACAACAATCAGGGCTCTACTGCAAACTACAGCAACTTATGATCATGATTTATAATTTTATGCTAAATGCAACTGTGAGGGTTGATTTAAGTGTTCATTCATGAGGCTAAATGACAAATTAGTCAAACGACATACTGTACAGCAAGACTGGGATATTAAAAAAAAGTAGAAACTCTGCCTCTGTGTACTGAGAAGAAACAATAAATGACAAGAGATGATAAACACAAAAATGACAGATGCACCCACACGCATATATAGGGAGTGCAGAATTATTAGGCAAGTTGTATTTTTGAGGAATAATTTTATTATTGAACAACAACCATGTTCTCAATGAACCCAAAAAACTCATTAATATCAAAGCTGAATGTTTTTGGAAGTAGTTTTTAGTTTGTTTTTAGTTTTAGCTATTTTAGGGGGATATCTGTGTGTGCAGGTGACTATTACTGTGCATAATTATTAGGCAACTTAACAAAAAACAAATATATACCCATTTCAATTATTTATTTTTACCAGTGAAACCAATATAACATCTCCACATTCACAAATATACATTTCTGACATTCAAAAACAAAACAAAAACAAATCAGCGACCAATATAGCCACCTTTCTTTGCAAGGACACTCAAAAGCCTGCCATCCATGGATTCTGTCAGTGTTTTGATCTGTTCACCATCAACATTGCGTGCAGCAGCAACCACAGCCTCCCAGACACTGTTCAGAGAGGTGTACTGTTTTCCCTCCTTGTAAATCTCACATTTGATGATGGACCACAGGTTCTCAATGGGGTTCAGATCAGGTGAACAAGGAGGCCATGTCATTAGTTTTTCTTCTTTTATACCCTTTCTTGCCAGCCACGCTGTGGAGTACTTGGACGCGTGTGATGGAGCATTGTCCTGCATGAAAATCATGTTTTTCTTGAAGGATGCAGACTTCTTCCTGTACCACTGCTTGAAGAAGGTGTCTTCCAGAAACTGGCAGTAGGACTGGGAGTTGAGCTTGACTCCATCCTCAACCCGAAAAGGCCCCACAAGCTCATCTTTGATGATACCAGCCCAAACCAGTACTCCACCTCCACCTTGCTGGCATCTGAGTCGGACTGGAGCTCTCTGCCCTTTACCAATCCAGCCACGGGCCCATCCATCTGGCCCATCAAGACTCACTCTCATTTCATCAGTCCATAAAACCTTAGAAAAATCAGTCTTGAGATATTTCTTGGCCCAGTCTTGACGTTTCAGCTTGTGTGTCTTGTTCAGTGGTGGTCGTCTTTCAGCCTTTCTTACCTTGGCCATGTCTCTGAGTATTGCACACCTTGTGCTTTTGGGCACTCCAGTGATGTTGCAGCTCTGAAATATGGCCAAACTGGTGGCAAGTGGCATCTTGGCAGCTGCACACTTGACTTTTCTCAGTTCATGGGCAGTTATTTTGCGCCTTGGTTTTTCCACACGCTTCTTGCGACCCTGTTGACTATTTTGAATGAAACGCTTGATTGTTCGATGATCACGCTTCAGAAGCTTTGCAATTTTGAGACTGCTGCATCCCTCTGCAAGATATCTCACTATTTTTGACTTTTCTGAGCCTGTCAAGTCCTTCTTTTGACCCATTTTGCCAAAGGAAAGGACGTTGCCTAATAATTATGCACACCTGATATAGGGTGTTGATGTCATTAGACCACACCCCTTCTCATTACAGCGATGCACATCACCTAATATGCTTAATTGGTAGTAGGCTTTCGAGCCTATACAGCTTGGAGTAAGACAACATGCATGAAGAGGATGATGTGGACAAAATACTCATTTGCCTAATAATTCTGCACTCCCTGTAATTTCACATGCAGAGACCATTTCCCTCACAGACTCATAAATCCATAAGACTTTACTTCTTCCTTCATTTCTTTTGCTCTTCTAATCATTTTTTTCTCCGCCTGCCACGCATCATTAAGTTTCCCCTTGGTGTGAGTTCACTCCCCAGAGACGCTGCTCTTATCACTTCGGTTTCTGTGTGTTTTTGCTCGTGGCTCCTAAAGAGAAAGCGCATGCCACTCTTGTCAGGAAGCATTCCCATCTTACCCCTGGTGTCTCTCATTACTTGCCACCTCTCACAACAGCAAGCCTGGTGGCCCAACATGTTTATGTCCAGATTCTCAGGTGAAAGGTGATTCATCTTGTTCAGTGGATTTCAGTCTCCTCTGTCGTGGCCTGTCTGTAGCACTTTGCAACCATCTTTTTGTCTTTCCCTCACTTATTTCGACTTTCTAGTATAAGTGAGTGAAGACGCCGCTCAGACCAAATGGACAATTGACTGTAAAAATCCATACCTTTCCAAAAAGAAACTGTTTTGTTTTAAATCTGATGTATGTGAATGGAACTGCTTTGACCTAAATGTGTCGTGTATGATGGAGTTATTCTACTTTTGTTTTGCAACTCCCAGAAAATTATTCAATTGTACTAAAATAATAATACAAGTCAGGCTCAGACCACAACTGTCGTTTATTTATTCAAATAGCTTTTAGCTGAATTCCAATGCAATTGAAAGTCTTTACGACTGTGATTTAATTAAACTCCACCAAAGCTCCAGTGCTATAAATAATAACAGTATTTCACCACCCACACACCACAACGATTGCGAAGGGAACTACACATAGAGAATCCTTAATGTTGTAGCCAAATTGAGTGTCCTTCACTCTCAAAGTAGCAGTACTACTCTATTACTAGCCATACTCACACAAGCTATGCTCTGAAGAAGAGTGCTGCTGGGCTGTAGCTGTGGCACCACATCTTGCACTGGGTCGCTGCGTCTGTCAAATTAGATACTCTTTGTTTTTGAAAAAGAAAACAAAAGAGATCACCGTGGTTCTGATTGGTGTATCGAATCTGGCAGAGCCAGCAGGGGCAGTTGTGCTGGCTTTGAAAGATGCAGGTATGTCCTAGGTTTGGTTTTTGGCTAAGAGGAACTCTGATTCTTAGCTCCTGTTCACATTAAAGCAGCTGAAAGCAGTCTATATTTCACTTCACTTCACTAATAGAATAAGGTGTCACTCTTGGTCGTACAACCCTTATATGTGTTCAGAAATTTTGCACAAATATTTCACTTAAGTTGTCTGCCAGTGAAAAATGTGCACAGAGCCATTTTTATGTAAATACACAATTTACACTTGGACAATAAGGGGTCTAGTGTAATATGACAGGGAACACCAATTATTTTCCTTTTATCGCTGAACAATGTTTATCTATAGCGACTGCTTCAATGCTTTTCCATAATCGCCTCCAGGCAGATTTGCACTCTAGTGCACAAAAGAATGTCATTTGCATTTTATCCCACAAAGAAAACTCTCCTACAACACGTGGGTTTGTTTACTTGCTCCTGCAGTGATTGAATACTTCCATTCTGACCAACACATAAAATATCAAAGGAGCAACGTGATATAATTAATCAATATATATGTTAATGTTGAAAGAAATCACTGTGTGCCATCAATGTGGTCAGCTGATTTGGGGAACAAAAGGATTTCAAGGACTCTCCACTGGATTATGTTTGTGCAAAGTGAGCACAATATGCTACAATCTAATTAAAAATAGAGATGGACCGATCCGATATTACGTATCGGTATCGGTCCGATACTGACCTAAATTACTGGATCGGATATCGGAGAAAAATAAAAAATGTAATCCAATCCATTAAATATCACGAAAGCACCTCACAAAACTTGCAACACGCCGTAACTCGCCTCAGAACGTTAGCACGTCTGAGCAGTATGCATCACGTGATAGAGCGGCTGTGGCATACGGGACCTGTCGGTGGTCTGGATAGCATTTGGAGCTTCGCTAGCAACCCGGCATTTCATCTCCGACAAAGTTATCCCCGAGAGAAGTAAAGCAAGTGTGTAAGTCCATCTCTGAATGTTTGTAAAGCATTCCTGCGTTAAGCTTAACAAACGATATATGGAGCGACTGCCTCTTCTTGCTGCTACTTCAATCATGAAACTGCTTAATGATCAGCTGATCGGCTTTTCTGTAGCGAGTTCGTCTCTCTTGTTTGTTTTTGGCCCACTTTGTACCAGAAAGAGGAAACCAGGGGATAAACAACAGCAGCACGTTCAAGCTTGATAAGCTGTTGTTAGAATTTATTTAATATTACTTTCTACACCAGGATCTTTTTCTACATAGCTGACGCTGGTAACTGTGCAGGGGCGGATCTAGCAAAGTTTAGCCAGGGGGGCCGATAGGGCATGAACAGGGAAAAGGGGGCACAAAGACATACTTTTCTTTCTTATTCTCATTTAAAATGTCTAGCTTTTAATAAATAATTATCTGACACCCAAAGTTTTAATTTGATGTAAAATGAATAGAAGTCCATTACTGTATATAGTAACTATTAAGTCTAATATATATACCCTAGTAAGCTATAGTACTTTTTCCTTTGGGAAGGTACCATCTGTGCAGTCTGCAATTTTGTTGAAGAAAGATGTTGAATCTATTTAATATTTCTTGAAAAATAATTGATTTCTGTGCATTTTTTTTCACACTGCATCAAATTAAGGTTGATTACGTCGATTAAGCATCATGAGGTGGAGCGTGAGGGGTGGTTCCCTATTTTTTATTTATTTATTTTTGTTGTTGCTGGGAGTTGGAACCCTATTAGTTAGGTTGCTTAATATTTACGCTAAGTACTCTTTAAAATACCAGAATAGGGAGGATGGAGTAGGTTTAAGTTTATTAGATTGATCAGTATTGCTGAACTATGAAATATATTTTTTTGCATACAGGTATAACAGAATAGCTTTAGTGTAGTTGTTGTTTTAAACTTGAGTATGAACTTATACAAAATGCAGCAAGATATTTAAAAAAACAGTTTTGTTGATTAAAAATCACTATATCGGATTCATATCGGTATCGGCAGATATCCAAATTTATGATATCGGTATCGGACATAAAAAAGTGGTATTGTGCCATCTCTAATTAAAAAGATAAGTTTTCTTCAGCCACCTACCTATAATGAATGTTCTCAAACTCTCACGGGCCAGTGCTACCACTCAGCCTTCTAGTAGATGTACATTTGGTTTAAATTAGAAAATCCTAGATGATTTTTTAAAAAGTTGACCTCTGACTTTGAGGTCAAGGTCACTGAGATTCTCACTCTTCCGAGATTTTTAGTAGATGCATTTATAGTATTCATTTGCAAAATTATTACTGCCTTCTGCTCGAGCTATTGTATTCACAAACTTGTCGCATGCTGGCCTGGCAGGGGGACAGCTATAGGTCATCAACCTTTTATGGATGAGAGGTAAAATGATTATATCATTATTACTTCTGATTAGCGTCATTAAAATACATTAAAATAGTAAGCGGATGGTCACTGGTCAGGAGCAGGACAAGATCGCAGTTACATGTAACCAACAAGCAAAAAGTTGACTGCATGAAAGTAACACATTGCTAGAAAGAAAAACTTGTCAAAGTTGTAAAATGCTTGTTTGCAGCAGCTCACAGCCATGACTGGGAGGAGCTTTTTTAAAACTTTCTCCTTACTGAACATTTTAGTAATTCCAGTGTTCAATTACAACGCTTCCCTGTGAAAAGGCTAAAAAAAAAAAAAAAGCAGCACCATCCCTAATCAAGAGTAAAATAAATGAGTTCTTCTTCTGAAGATAACTAAGCTCAAAGAATAGCCACATGCTTATTTTTAATTCTGTTTAACTGACTCTGCCCACCACAGTCCATTTTTCTAAAGCGCTTTGTTAGCGTCTTCTTCTCTAGAGATCAATTCTGCCATTTCCTCAAAGCGACAAGTTTATAGTGGCAACACTTTCTGTCAGTTCAGCCTGCATTGATCCCTTGCCCTTGTACTCTATTGTTGAGGATTAGAAGAACTTTTATTTGTTAGATCACAAACTTCATCTCCAGGCTGTTCACTAAAGGGAAGTCATCAGGGAACTGAGACAGGGAGAAATAAAGAGGATGAGAGATGAGTTTGTACCATACACAAAGTGCTTAGTTTGACAATATGGGTTTGTTTTTTTTACATGCTCATCTCTCAGTGGTATGTCAATAGTGTAATATGAAAGAAAAGCTGCAAAGTTACACAACAAACCAACCAAAATAACAATGCACACATTTAGGTGCAAACGGTGACAGCTTGACTGTGAAATGCTTATTTTTATCCTCGGCGGCAGAATAATCCCCGCTTTACATGAGAAGTGACTCACCAGCATAAACTGATTTAATTGTTCAGCTGTTAAATGAGCATGTGCTGAAAATATTGATTTCAAGAACTTCTTCCAAATTAGATTTGAAACTGTTTACAGAGCAGGAGAAACCTCTGTCTGCAGGCTGGGTTTGCAGGGGGGCTCGGTTTGAATCCAACAGATTCAAATTCCACGTTTACCCTGTGCCTGTATGGATTCTCTCCAGATACTCCACAGACATGCTTATTACATTAATAGGTGAGCCTAAATTAGTTGTACCGTAGGTGTGAATGTGAGTACATCTGTCTGTTTCAGCCTTGCGATAGATTGGGGACCTGTCCAATATTCAGCCCACATCTCATCAAATGACAGCTGGAATCGCTTCCAGCCCTACCCCGCAATCTTGATTTGGATAAGCAGTTAAGAAAATGGATGAGTTTCTGTCACATTAAAATAATTTGGTACTAAACTTTCAATAATTTCTGTCAGACGTTAGATCTGACTCCAAAAAGGTGGCAAATTTATTTCACAGTAAGCAGGAAGACAGTTATTTTGGCCAATGCATCCAAACTTTGGATGTTGCCTTCAAGGTGCTGCACTGACCAATCAAAATGCACAGAGGCTCCACAAGCTGATTGATTTTTGCTACAGCTGTGCAAATGATCTCCTTAAAGAAAAAAAATGCACAAAAAATCTTATGAGATACGACAACTCTACAGTTTAGATTTAAATTAAAGCCAAGTGATTCATGCTGTGGAGCAACACTTCACATGCAACTGAGTCAGTGCTATCACAAAGAGCTGCAGGTCCATGAAGCAGGCGTCGCTGCAGTGAATATTCAGCAGGATGCAAGCTGAGGATATTCCTCCCTCGATTGAGCAACCCACGACAAAACGTGAAATGGACACAGTGGACCAGCATGTCTATTTCACATTTTGCTTTGCCTCTCCAAAATGTAAAATGGACACCCATACAGAAATTGCATTACAAATAGGGGCAGATAATATATATTTAAAGCCATAAAGTTGGTAGTGAGCAAAAAACTTATGAAGTACATCCCAGGGTCTGTAAATTGTCAGAATTAATTAAGCTAGGCGGTTTATATGTATATATGTTTATATGTGCATACATGTAAATGTGTTATGTCTGTTTAAATGCTTTCCCGTGATTATTTTCATGTTGGCTCAAAATAAAATATTACCCTCTGCTGTTCCTACAACTTCTGCTTGCGTGTCCATTTCACATTTTGGACAGGCAAAGCCTGAAATGGACACAGTGGACCAGCGTGTCTGTTTCAGGCTTTGTCGTGACATTGGGTTGGAATGAGATATCTGTTATACTGTTTAATACTACAAATCCAGTAGAGCTCATTTAAAAGTAATTACTTAAAAGTAATAATTAATTTTAGAAGGTTTTGTGAAAATAAAGTATTGGCCTAGACCAGGGGTGGGCAAATCCAGGCCTCGAGGGCCGGTGTCCCACAGGATTTAGATATGACCCTGGGTCAACACACCTGAATCACATGATTAGTTCATTACCACCCTCTGGAGAACTTAATAATAATAATATAATAAACTTTATTTATAAAGCACACTAAAAAACCAAGGGTATACCAAGGTGCTTGACAAAAATAAAATAGGAAAAGGGAGATGGGAGGGAAAAGAGAAAGGACCTGGCACGTATCAATTATAAAAACCTTGACAATCATAAGATATAAAAGTAGTTCACAAGCATAACGGATAAAAATGTACAACGCACACCAAGTGTTAACTAGGTAGAAAGGCAAGATTAAACAAATAAGTCTTCAGCCGTGATTTAAACAGTGGCATAGAGTCAGACGTCCGGATAGCAACAGGAAGGTTGTTCCATAAGACCGGGGCAGCTACAGCAAACGCACGGTCACCACGAGACTTCAGCCGAGAACGAGGTTGCTCCAGAAGAATTTGGGTAGCAGATCTAAGTGCTCTGACAGGAGTGTGTAACCTGAGAAGCTCATTGAGGTAGCTCGGCGCCAAGTTATTAATGGTTTTGTAGGTGAAAAGTAATATTTTAAATTGAATACGGTATTTAATTGGAAGCCAGTGCAAGCCAGCAAGAACAGGAGTGATGGAAGAAAACTTCCTGCTACCTGTCAAAAGGCGTGCCGCTGCATTCTGGACAGTCTGCAATCTAACGAGAAGGGTGGAGGAAAGACCAATGTAAAGAGAGTTGCAGTAGTCCAACCTGGAAGTCACGAATGCGTGAATGAGTTTTTCCAGGTCAATGTGCGGAATATAGCGCTTAGCCTTAGAAATGAGGCGCAGCTGATTAAAACTAGACCTCACAACAGCAGACACTTGCTTGTCAAATTTAAGCGAGCTATCCAGTAGTATGCCCAAATTACTGGCATAATCAGAAGGAGAGCTAGCAAAAGGCATCAGAGCAGCACACAGTTGGTCGCGGGGGATTTTACTATCAAACACCACAATCTCCGTTTTCTTTTCGTTCAGGACAAGAGAATTACTCTTGAACCAACCTTTAACCTCACGCATGCATTCACGAAAATAGTGAAAAGACATAGCAAGATTGTCAGTAATCTCTTTCAGACCCAAGGTTTTATGTATCCAGACAACATAAAAACAACAAGACTTTTGAGTCATGGAACAGGACAGAAACTGAATGAACTGAAACAACACTGTAAAGAACAGCTGACCAATGAGAGACTGATGAGTTCATACAGAAAATGATTACTTCGGCTTATTGCTGCTAAAGGTGGTTCTACAGTGACAATCATGTGGTGTACTTGTATTTTCACACAGTCTGCATTGTGGCTTAGTTTTTATTAGACACATAATGAAACAGTGTCTCGTGTTGCTGTTCGTGTGAGTTTGTCACTGAATAATTTTACCTTTGGTAAGGACAAGATAATTGTGTATTATATACTGACACATAACATATCATTTTATTATCTCTGTATGTCTTAATTTTGCTGCCATGTACAGTAATTACAGCTAATTAATTTTTATAAGTTACCCTAAAGAAACATTTTAAATGCTGTAAAATGTAAAACGCTGTCACACAGAGCAGTGGTAATAATTTGATGCGAGCTAATCAAAGCTTCGTCCTTTCCTTTCTTTAATTGACGACCTCCTGTTACACTGATTTTATTGGCTGCCTGTAATTTACTGCAGTGGTGCCATATGGATACATGCTTTGCCAGATTTCATATGAGTTTAGCATTAATAACCAACTGGTTATAATTAAAAATGTTACTTACATTATAACTTATAAATGTAATTAACATTTTCACTTGACTGCAGTTTTACACTTTGCCCTTTTTCCATCTTCCAGTCTATCGTTTTCTATTTGACAGCACTAATATCCAGTTGAGGGAATATGCTTTAGTTCCATAAGCAACCACACTATGAAAACATGATATTTTTACAGAGCATTAACTAAACCAGCGCTGAGCAATTGTTTTAGATACATCACTATTTTAAACGATAAAACATACCAATATTCAATTAACAAAATAATATAATTATTTATGTGGTGGACTGTAAAAACCAAAGGGTGACACAGTGTTTTTTGAGTGTACTGCTACAAAACCCAGTTAAGTCTATTCTGTTGCATTCTCCCATTTAACAAGACTGCTGCAGAGGGCAACTGCTAGCAGTAAATTAACCTTCCACCGATCACAGTTTTAATCTATTCTAATGTTGTCTATAAAAATCTCCATGAGTGATGGAAGTGAACTTAAAAGCCATCAAATATGTCTGCCAAATTTTGTTCTTCTAAAGGTGAGCCCTGAGACACAGTGAAGAGACTGAAACCTATGCCAAATTGCCTATTAGTCCTTGTGACAGCACTTTCTAGGACAGTGCAAACAGGGAATCCAATAAAGTCACTCCCCTGATCTCACACTGAGGAACTGTGCTGTCTGAGGCTCATTCAGCTTCCTCTAAAATATCCCATCGCACCACTAAACCCTAACAAGTACTGTACAAGCACCCCGAAGTGTGTCATTCCTGCATGTTTTGAATGTTACGCTGACACTGTGAAAGCTGGATAACTGTCTGCGACAGTCATATGAAGAAGCACAGAGAGATTATTTATCTCTTTTATTGCTCTGTTTAGCAGAATGGCAAAAAGGACAGGGTGAGAGAGCGATAACGACTAAACTACAGTCCAGGTGAGCTTCATACAAGATGCTACAAAGGCACAAGATACAAAAATGCAAAAAAGGACTAACGCAAATCTGTACCTGGTGATTTCTTATGAGCCAAGACATTATTTTGGTTAAAGAAAAAAATCTGTGAACTTGTTGCAATTGTGACAGCTGCACTGATTATATTTCAAATACTAGTTCATAGTGCTAAAATACAGAAAACTAAAAAATGAAGTGAAGTAAAACACAACCAAATTTGGAAAGTAATAAGCTCACAATCAGGATCAGAAAAAGAAAGATTTGAATAAAAGATTCATTCATTCAGGTTTAGTTTTTGTTCTCTTACAAGTACAACTCAAAGAAATATTTCAGCATTAGAAAATGAAAATGACATTTGACAAAGCATTTTGAATGGCCTTATTAGGGCTGTTCGATATAACGATATATATCGGATGACGATATAAAAACGTCTATCATTTCATTTTACGCTATCGTTTGTTTCGTGGTGTCGCAAAATAAACTGTTTACGGCAATATTTTTCATCGTTTTGATGGTCACTGTAGTTATATTAATTTCTTAAAGTTCTCTCTTTCTCTTATATTTAATATAACCACACTACAGACGGACAAGCGCCTGTTTTTATGTGTTGTGGTTAGCAACAACAACGGTAACACCATCGCGTGTCCGCTTGTTTATGTTCCACATAAACCTTTCACAATAAAGCTCAAGAGCCTGTTGAGACTTTTCAAAATAAACTGAATCACGTGAAAGAGCAGATTATTTACGGATGAGAAGTAAAAAAGAGCCGCCAGGTGCTAAAAAAATAAACCTTAGACTCAAACGTTAGAACAGGCTTTTCCCCGCAGCACGCCGTGTTATAAATACTCACAAAGAAAACAGCGGCCTTTACAACTTATGTCTAAAAATGTATAGTTTCATGTATCGGTTAAAACACTCGACTCCAGCTACATGACGCGCAGCTGGAAACACTTCCCGCAAGTCGAGCTGCCCGAGATTCACATAATTTACAGAAAATGTTACATTTTTGTGATTTTTATCGTTATCGGGACGATAGATGTTTTATATCGGGATATGAGATTTTGGTCATATCGCACAGCCCTAAGCCTTATCAAACTGCAAATTGGAAAAAGAGGAAAATGAAAGAAAGAAACATTCAGATATAACAAACAATACCAAGAAAGCAGCTTTAAGAGACAGAGAGACAAGAATGAAGGCTTTCAAGATTCAAAGATTCCAAGATTAAGGAAAAATTCATATATTTGAAGAAATAAAATTATAATTCAATGAAAAGGGAAGCTAAAAAGAGAAAATAAACAATAAACAAAAATAAACGCTACAGCTCTGCCTTTTGTCATTATCAAACAGGAAAATCTCCCTCTGCTCTTATAGAGAAATATAATCTTTGTTTTTGAAATATCTGGGCCATGGTTTCCATGGTGAAGTGACTTAAGAGGAGGTGTGGCTGCTCATTTATCCACTGGAAGGCTCACATCACTACTGGGGTCATCCCTCTGGTGAATCCCCACCCCCACCCCCACTCTCAAGCCATTCACCAGTCATCAGTAGTGGGAAGCTTCATTTGTTTCAATAGGCTATAAATCATCACTGTGCAGTCAAACGATCTTCCTTTCCTCAGTGATTACCTCAAAAATGCACCTTAAAAAGGAATTGATTGACTCTAATGGTGTTGTTATGTGCGTTATGTCTGTGTCTCAGCATAAGGTTGTCTTATTTTCTTCCTCTTTATTAAAGAACTTTGGTATGAAAAAAATAAAACAATAAAATGTGCTTCACTTACTGTTGTGTGCGTGTCAGGTTTTTGATATTTTCTCCTACTCTGCAATTTCAGTCTCAATCTAAAGACACTGAGACACTTTACTGGGCGAATGCTCCCTGGAGATATTATTACTGTACAAGGTTGAGCATGTGTGATGGCAGGAATAGCTTCACCTTGAAACTTAAAGTCAAACTTGCACAAGACCTGCCGTGGACACTGCCACATTTGCAGGGCAATGACATACACTGTATACTGTATGGCTCCTTTTTTAGTATGCTAATATATGACAGGAGCTTACTTTGCGATGCCAATCATTCCAGGCCGGAGTTGGGGAAAGTCACATTGATTATACAACAGGTACAGTACTTCACTGAATTACAGACACAGATTATTGAGCTAATCTGCTTGCAGGGTGTTTACTTTGATCAAAACAGAATATGTGAGTAGTTTTACCTGGTCCAGAGCAAAAGGAGGCAATCACAGCGAGTATGCAGACGTAACTGAGGTAGGGCATCCATGACACTCTATCCTGAAAGGAATCAGAGAGAGCAAGTGACATAATCAGTATTTTGTTATATATTACAGCTGCTGTACTGTGAGGTATTTAAATATTTTGCATTGTAAAAGTTTTGCTAATAAGTAATCACAGTTCAAGATTTTAATGATACTGAATGATGCAAAAAATGTTTCATAATAAAAGTGCATTTTTTTATATATAAATATATGTACATTTATAGAATTTTAAAGTTTGAGATTTGCAACTGTGTTAAAATCCATGTTTTCTCAGAATATATTTTTATGTTGCCTCTTCAGATATTGTATGTCTAGTATAAAGGACAGGAAGTGTGGCTTACCTGGAAATTAAGAAAAACTGTGAGTAGGCTGAAGAACACGGCCATGGAAAAGAAACCAAATATGAGAAGGGGCTTCCTGCCAATTCGTTCTATCACCAAGCCCTGGAGAAAAGACAGCATAATAAACAACAGGGTTTTGTATATCATTTTTGGCTGCAGAGTTAATTTTCTCCAATTTATAGATCTGGGATCCACATGCCAATGGTTGGCAGTTAGATTGACCATCAGCAATGAGCAAGCAGTTTCTAAGTCTGCCCATTTCATCACATGCACATTAATATTTTGAACCAAAATGGTGACTGTAAAAAATTCAATTTATATAGCGCCAAATCACAACAACAACCCTTTAATAACACAAAGAAAACCCCAACAATTAGACAACCCTGCATGAGCAAGCACTTTGCAACAGTGGAAAGGAAAAATTGAATTTTAACAGGAAGAAAGCGGAAAAGTTTAATAACTGACAGCTAGAAATTACTAACAAGTCACAAAATAATGGATCGCTTTAGCTACGTCCACCGTTATAAAGTTTATGACTATTAGAATTTGTCATTCCTTGTATGATTTGTAAAAAAAAAAAAAAAAAAAATTAACTGCACTCCGCCCGTACAACCACTGAAAGCAGCCCATCCACCCACTCATTCACTTTAATTACTGACACTGAATAGTCCAATCACATCTCTTAACATGACCAACCCCTCCCCTACCTTCACTGCCTAGAAAAGCTTTAGTGTGGAAGAAGTGGTGAGAAGGTGGAGCTGGAAAGCTGAGAGAAAACTATAAAAAGGAGGTAAAAGCAAAATGTGTCAAATTAACCGACATGTTAGCTATCGCAGCAGCTGGACTGTGAACAGTAGTACCAGAAACAACTAATAACCAGGCCTCACAAGTGACAGGAGGCTGCAGCTGCTAGCACCAGCTGTGGAGAATAGGCGAAGTGATGAGAAGGGTGAAATTAATGTGGTAAGAAAATTAATGGAGGAACATAATTAGGAAGAGAGAGATTCAAGGATTCAGGTAAAAATGACAATGAGTCACTGCTAATAGCTAAAGTGCAGCTTCTCATTGTCACACGCTGCAGTGCAACAAAGAATTAACCCGACAACAACTGTGCCAAGCATGATATCAATAATCAAACAAAATAAAATGAAATATGAACATTATATGTGTACGCTATATGTAGAGTGAGATATATCTCTGCTGAAACCTTTTCATTATTTAGAGACACATTCTTTATGTTGGCAGAGCTCATTACAGCCAGTTTTTGTAACGTACTGTCCTCTGGAATTTTATTTTTACTTGATCAGTGCAGGAGATAGATTAAAAACAAATAGTTAATGCTAATGGTTCTAGTGTAAAGTCTAGTAAAGCCATTAAAGGTCACTGATCATCAGTTTATCAGAGTGAGGGTTATGGTCCTGGCTTAAAAAGTTGGCAGACACATCTGTAAGGGAATTTGCCAGTTGGTCAGCACAACATCTGAGCCCACGAATACGTATGTTTTAAGGTACTGTAGCTTTGCATAGGTTGACTCACTTTATTAAGGTCCAAATCAAATGTGTCCTGAAAGACCAGAAGTCATTACAATCACAGGTCTTCCCAGAGTCTTTAAAGTGATTCTGCATTGTCTGACCTTAAGAACATTTGACTTTCCCGATAAATGAGATCTGATTGGCTCCTACTGGTCTCATGGGTAACCATATCACTGATTTAGATGGCATCATTTTGCAAAGTTGTCCTATCCCTCAAACCCTGAGTCTTAGTCCTTGCTGATATGCTGATTTACTTCACAGTTCACCCTGTGATTTGCTTCAATGAAGCAAAGGCTTATATCCAAGAATTACCATCACAAATGGGTGGTCTGTATATACTGGCTGCCTATATATACAGTAACATATACATACAGATTTCATCATCCATAACACTGCATGTGGCTCATCAGTGATTCTGTCACAGTAGGTCTTTGACCAGGTCCCTCTAGCTTATAGATGCAGCATGAGCCATGACCCTATTCTTAAAACCAGTGGGACTTCATGACGTTGTGCAAAAAGGTCACTGTTATTTGTACAATATTTGTTCCCATACCAAGGGGCTTCTGAGTTGAGACTGAGAGGCAAAGATAGCGGGTGTTTATGTATGGTGTAGGGGAGGTGCTGAGCTTTCTTAAGAAGAAAACTGATTTTTTTTTTTTTATGTTCCAAGAATACATTGGCTTTAATTTTGCTCTTTTAAGCAGTTTCCTATTAGCATATTGCAGAATATATCAGTCTTCATTTAGAAATGACTCCAAAAGCACTGCAGTTCACTTAGGATGTATGTGTACATGTGTGTAAATACAGTGTCCATACCCTACTTGTCCCTGTAGGCACCAACTATTAATCTTCTAGGCACTACCCACACTGCAGAGGCACACGGATTTGCACACAACAGCAAAACTCCAGTTCATTAAGACCTATGAAGGTGCAAGAAGCTGAATATTTATAAGCCTTATTTTATATTTATATGACACAAAGTGACAACACACATTTGTCTATTGTAGCTTTTGTGTGCTGTACAAAGATGGTAAAAAGAAAGTACACCCCCTGATCATTTTAAGGGTTTACATATCAGGACAATTTAAAAATCATCTAGTCCCTTCCAGGTCATAAACTTGGGTAAATACAACCTCAGATCAACAACACAACAGATTTCACAATGTCATTATTTATTTAAGAATATTTAAGCTACAATCTAGAAACAATGTGTGAAAAATTAAGTGCACCCGATGACTCAGCAGCTTGTAGAACCTCTGGCAGCAATAATTTGAAGTAATTACTGTCTGCATGAATTTATCAGTGTCACATGGTTTTGGGTGAATTCTGGCTGACTCCTCTTTACAGTGTTGCTTAAATTCATTGAGGTTTGTGGGTATTTCTTTATGCATAGCTCTCTTAAGGTCTCCTAAGCTGTTGGGCAGATGGCCTCAAATAGTTTTGGTAGACAGAGGAGCTGATCTTCACCTCAACAACTTAACAATGTGCCCAGGTCATGTGGTTGCAAAACACCCTTCCACCATCATGCTTAACAGTTGGCGTCAGGTGTTTGTGCTGATATGCTGCATTTCTTTTTGGCTTCACATGGAGCTCTGCATTAGGGCCAAACAGATGCAAACTTAAGCCATGCTGGTATGTCCTTTATAGAGAAAAAATTACATAGCAACCAGATTTCTCATTGCAAACAGTCTTTTTCTAATTGCACTGTCATGAACTTAAACATTCAACATGTTAACTGAGGCCTATAAAGTTAGAGACGTAGTCTCGGTTTCTGTGGCTTCAGGGGGTGAATTTGCTGGGGAATCCACTCCTGGAAAAATTGGCAATGTTCTTGAATCTTTTCCACTTGATGAAAACAGCCTTATGACACTTCCCACACTGATGGGCGGCAACAATTGCTTCTTCATTCATTCTTCATTGCATGTACTTGTACTGACATATACCTAAATGTTCCAGAGCAGCAAACTGTCAAAGCTTTTGCAAAAGTGCTCACACTTGCTGACTGATGATCAGTTAACCAAGTGCATTTAATTACCAGCACAGAGCTGCTACTTACCTTCTTAATTCCCATGGAAGAAATAAGGGTGTACTTAAGCCCCTTTCTATTAGTACCTACTCCACCAGGGTTCCAAGCGATACAAGGTGATCCAAAAATGTGACATCAACAGACTGCATGCCAAAGATTGGCTAGTCAGTGACATCGCTCAATTAGTCATGAGAGTGTCTCCTTCACAAAAATCAAAACTACCATTGCATTTTTTATAGGGCTGCATATGTGAAAACGTTCTGTAAAGTCCTGCTGCTGAGGTTAGATTCTACAAGCTATCAAATGAGGTGTTTTTTTGTGTAATTTTCATTAAATAAATAATGTCATACTATAATATGTCACATCTTGTGAGTTATCTTAAGATCTGATAAGAACCAGATGGTTTTTGCATGTAAAACCGAAGAATTGAAAGACAGTGCACTTTTTATCATGACTGTCACAGACGTGATCTGGCAGACATAATTTTTTGATTGTGTCATTCCTATGAAGCAGTTTGAACAATTAAGTTTTATTTTGCTGCTTTAATGTGGCTTAACATCATGTCATGCTCAGTTTTAATAAGCAAACTTCACAAACTTATAAAAAGATCTTCTAGCTAATGATAATGTCTCAGTAACTCTGAGAATGACTTAATCATACAGCTGCTAGCTTAAAAATAAGATACATTTATATAGAGAGTCATAAATATATGTATTTATTTTCATATGACTTGCAGCAAAACCAAATACGATTATGTGTTTCTGTGTCAGGAGTATTTGTGCCTGTAAATAACACACTTAACTACTGATTAAACAGGATTAAATGACAGCTCTAACAGAATAATACTCACAACCTAATATACTCTTTCTTGGCAGGCTTGACAGAGGTCAGAATGGAAACTTCAGCCGTCACGGTTGGCAGGATTAAAACGTCATGCCACTCTTCATCACATCAAAAAGCAGATGAGCCATTCAAGACAACTGGCCACAGCTTAAGGGCCCACCGGCCATTCTGTCTGTATAAACACTGAAAATCATTGATCATTAAAAAACAATCTCAGCTAAAAGTAAATCCACATTTTACTGTTTGGATCTTTTATTGTAGATTCAAATGCTTCATCACTACCAAAAGACCCATTTTGCTATTTCAAGATAACTTGCTTGTTTCGCCAAAGGGTTACATGTGTGACGACATGCCCAGATGTGCATGAAATAATGCGGGTTGGCATGCAGTCCTCGGCTCTTGTATGTTAACCAGCCTTATAGTGACAAGTCTGCCACAATGAAAGGGCGATTGCCCAGTAGGTCACTAGTAAACATGGCAGATTTCTTAAAGGAGTTACAGTAGATTTGTTTGTGAATAACAAATTTATTTCAATAAAGCTTAACATATTATTGTAAAAATGCTTAATGATACATTTAGATCTAGATTGAGGAGGAAAAGAGAAGAGTCCATCAGTAGCTGATGAATAGTACAGAACTGACCGTAGTGACTGGAACACATAGACGCTTAATTGTTAAATTGGAAATTGGGCTTTCCAGCATAAAGGCTTCAGGATGACAGCAGAGGTAGCATAAAGAGTAATGAAGTCCATGTAGGAAAGACATTTGGCTGGATGGATGAGTAACATGCACGGCTTTCATTCCAGAGTGTTTCATTCATTTTATTCCAGGTGTTTATATTTCATGTAAGAACAAAAGGTAGCTAAAGGCAGGTTAAGGGAGCTAAAAACATGGTTTGGGTTAAAATAGATCCTTTCGTAATATTAGTGACATGCCTTTTTTCCAGATCTCCAAGGAAACTTTTCTTTCTGCCCAAAAACAATTTGTTCTGATATGCACGACAAGCAAGTCCCATCTAGGTTCGTTACATTTTCTGTCATCTGGAAATAAGATCTGTTGCAATCTGTACTGCTTGAAGTTGCCCCCTCGTTTATGTCATGGGTTTCTTTTTATGTCCAGCTCGTGTGTTTTCGGTTGGATGAGCACCTTTTCTCAATTTGTTTGTGTTTTGTCTGTTTGCATGCTTTTTTTCCTAAGCTACCTAAGCTGCATTGACATTTCTCAGGAACTATTTGTCTCTAAACTATTTCACTGTAATCTTTCAATAGATTCTTTCCATCTTGCCATGTGCCCTGTCGGTGGAAAAATCGAGAATAAAAAGAGCCTTTTAATATATAGCTCA
This sequence comes from Perissodus microlepis, assembly GCF_051167445.1. Taxonomy (NCBI): domain Eukaryota; kingdom Metazoa; phylum Chordata; class Actinopteri; order Cichliformes; family Cichlidae; genus Perissodus; species Perissodus microlepis. The sequence goes on from NC_140465.1 coordinate 11,382,524, forward strand.
AGAAGAAAAATACTCAAATACAAGCATTCTAGTGCCTTAATGAGCTGAGGACAGAAGGATTGCATTAGCTAGTGATATTGTCAAAGGGGAACTGCTAATCAAACAGCGTTAAACTCTGCATAGGTCATTTGATTTAAATCACAATAGTTAGCTTGTTATATGTTAGTTTCTCTTAGTCATTAATTCAGTTTAAAATAGGGTTTTTTTTGTGGTCACAGTGCATTATTGTAATTTTTTAACATCCCAAACTTTAGCTGGTGATTGCAAAAGATGCAATACAAGCACAGCATACAAAAAATGGAATGCCATTCATGATAAATAGCTCACTTTCATTTTAAACCTCTGTATCATTTCCTGTGTAAAGTGAATTGTACTCCATGGGTAAAAGCAATTCAGAATGCAGTATTGTGATGTTTAACAAACCATTGAATAAATCTGATTTTTTTTTTCTATAAAGCAATATGAGGAACATTTCTCCTGGGTGCATTTGATGCCTGGGCTTCCCAAAACTCATTAACAGCAAACTGCAACTAATCTTTTAGTGTTTACAAGCAAGGACCAGGATTTGGAGGCATGCAACACATGCCTTTTTATATGTAAAACTCTTTGTATAAGAAATTAATTGTGTGTGGGCAGCTTTATGTAAAAGGAAAAGCTTTGTTAATGGATGAAAGTCAGAGCTACATCATGAGGTGCATTCATTTCTCATATTACGAAGCATATATTGTTAAATACAGGGATTAAATTCTAACTTTAAAATGTTTTCTACCTAAATTGAAGAAAAGATAAGGTGTAGACTTTAATTCAAAAATCATAAATATCTTAAACTCACAAAGTCAAAATTGAAATTCACCTTTCTTAATACATGTCAAATTATTGTGAACATCCAACCAATGTTTAACACCAACGAACGATTAAAACATGTCTGTAAAGCTCTTGAGTTTGCTCCATCAGCTACTTATATTTATTACAGAGTACAAATAAAGGCTTGTATATTTACATTTGCCTGATAGTGCTTGAAGTATTGTCCATCCATCCATTTTCATAACCACTTATCCAATTCCAATGCAATTGCACACAGGTGGGAGGGAGCCTAAACCATCTGTCACAGGGCCAGAGGCAGAGAACACCCTGAACAGGTCACTAGTCTATGGCAGAGCTAACACAAATTTACAGCCAATTTAGAGACACAAATGAATGTGTGTCCAGACAGAACCCACAGAGGCACAGGGAGAACATAGAATAGAATAGAATAGAATTCAACTTTATTGTCATTGCACATGCACAGGTACAGGGCAACGAAATGCAGTTTGCATCCATCCAGAAGTGCTTTAGTGATATAGATATATTACAATATATATTAGCAATAATATAGATATGTAAGTATATTACAGAAATGGGTCTATTATGGTATGTTATAATGTACACGGTATGAAGTATGTTGTGAATATTCTATAACTATAGGTATGTACAGGCTGTAGTGAGTACAAGCTATGTACAGGATATGAACAGGATATAAATATGAAAAACTATACAGAATATGAAATAAATAACTTTACAGAAATCTGAGATATACAGTTATACAGAAATGGGAACTATGCAAGTTGTAAACAGTTGTAGGGTTAAAAATTATCGTATGTACAGAATGATTATTTACAGAGCTATACAGTAGTGCAGTTAAGATAAATTAGATATGTGGATAATTTCTACAGTATCTATATAAAGTGCTAGTGGTTGTGAGTGGTGGTTCAGTCCATGTTATTATTGTGTGTTTGAGGGTACAGTTGTCCATTGTGGATGTGTGTATGTTCAGTCCATGTGTTAACGTGGGTCAGATGTCAGGAGGCAGAGTTCAGGAGTCTGACAGCTGTGGGGAAGAAGCTGTTCCGGTACCTGGTGGTCTTAGTCCGGAGGCTCCTGTAGCGCCTCCCAGAGGGCAGGAGGGTGAAGAGTCCATGTGATGGGTGACTGGGGTCTCTGATGATTTTCCCAGCCCTTTTCAGACACCGCTTCCTGTAGATGTCTTTTATGGCAGGAAGTGGTGCTCCGGCGATGCGCTGGGCAGTTTTCACGACCCTCTGCAACGCCTTCCGGTCCAAGGCAGAGCAGTTCCCGTGCCAGACTGTTATACAGTTGGTCAGGATGCTCTCGATGGTGCAACGATAGAAGTTCACCAGGATGTCTGAGGACAGGTGGTTCTTCCTCAGAGTCCTCAAGAAGAAGAGGCGCTGGTGAGCCTTCTTGACCAGCTTGGAGCAGTTGGTCGTCCAGGTGAGATCCTCGGAGATGTGGACTCCCAGGAACTTGAAGCTGCTCACACGCTCCACAGCCGTCCCCTTAATGTGGATGGGTGGATGTGGGTCAGCATTCCTCCTGTAGTCCACGATGAGCTCCTTGGTCTTCTCGGTGTTAACATGCAAACTCCAGACAGAAAGGTCTCAGCCAGTCAGTGGGTTCAAACCCAGAACCCTCTAGATACTAATAACTGTACCACTGTACCAACTGGAATAGTTCTAAAGAGCAAAGTTTGTACAGTTTATGACTATAACATAACATATCGCCTGTGGTGCAAAAAGTTGAGCTTCAGCATGAGTGACATGTCAGCTACGATAGTTGTGGATTCTGTCATTCGTTACCGAAAAGTCACAACTCATGACAAGTTATTTATTGGATTAATACACAGTCATAAATCTGAAGCTTACGCTGGCTTCATTTGGATCATTTCCGACTACGTTGTGCATGCTAGCAAAACAGCCAGATGATCATTATTGTCAGCCACATAAGAAGGGTGGTGTTCAGTAAAGGCAGCTGGAGGTGAGTTAGCAGCGCCTAATGAAGAGATACTGCAGAGCTGGGGGTAAAACTGGTATCTGAAGAGTACATGCTGGTGTTTGAAGTTAGTCACCTGGCAGCTAAATTACTCAGCGGGGTCTCCTCACTGCCGCAGATCAAAGATCATCTGTGCTCATGCTGACAGGAATCACAGAAATAGATAGCAGCCCACGCAGGGCATTAACAATCTCACAACATTAAATGTGGAGAGATGACATACTGCATTCCCCAGTGCATTTTTGCAATTAGTATTTGGTTTAAACTAAAAATGTAATGCCCTTTTTGGGCAAAGAGCTCCTTCAACTAAAATTTGATTGATCATTTAGTTCATTTCTTTTGGCATTTCAAATGCATCTCAATAACAGGAGGATAATGGCAATTAGACCAATCCTTGGCCACTTCCTGTAGCTATTCCTGGGGATCCCAGAGTGTTCCCGTGCCAGAAGAGAAAGACAATCACTATAATGTAAACTTGATCTGTTTTGTGGTCTCCACCCAGTTCAGCATGCCAAGAATACCTCCCTTGGAAACTCAGGTAGTGTCCTAGTCCGGTGTCTATACCACATTAGCATTTCCACTCAGTGTGAAGTAGCAGCTGTTCAGTTGTGAGCTCCAGCTTTATGTATAAGCTCCTTACTCTGTCAGTGAGTCCACAGATCCCAAAAAGAAAACTCCTTTTGGGCCAACTTTATAACCTTTGGTTACTGGCCTGAAGACTGACTGATCATAGGTGAGAACAGGACCCTGCACTGGGAAGCTGAGAGCATTGCTCTGTAGATCAGCTCCTACTGTTCAGGAGACAGTAATACAGCTCTAGTATCAGTCATAAAAAAAACAAATATTTTTACCCTGTCATTGTGCTGTGTGTGTGAATAGGGTAACACATGGTTACGCTATCTCGATCGATAGCGTACCTTCATCATCATGAATCACTGCTTCTGCAGCAAAATAGTTTTACTGTTCGGTCCCTAAACTGTTGGACAGTGACACATCTTGTAATTTTGCCTCTGCACACCATCACAGTGGATTTTAAATCAAACAAACAAGATCTGATTGAAGTGCAGACCTTCAGCTTTCATTCAAGAGTTTTTAGAAAAATTTTACATTGAATGTTATATTGGCTTTTATACAAAGTCACCATTTTCAGAAGGTTAAAATGAATAGGATGGCTGATGCACAAGCAGTTTCATGGCCAGGTAAAACCTTTTCCCTTCCGATTTCATGACAATGGAAGCAGACATATCAGAAGCCGATTCAACGCGTTAAATATGAGGTCCAAAAAGATGCAAAGTGCAAGCGAGGGAGGCCATCATTTGGCTGAAAAAATAAATAAGCCATCAGAGAGCAAAAACTTTAGGAGTGGCTAATTCAACAATCTGTATGTTCTTAAAAAGAATGAATGCACTGGCCGGCTCAGCACCATAAAAAAGGTCTGAGAGACCAAAGGTGACAAATGAAGTGCATGATGACCTCATTATTTCTAAAAACAGCAAAACAAATATCAAAAGCTCCATAACTGATCAATAATGCTTCTCAGTGCAAATGAGCCAAAGCATACTGCAAAAGCAACCCAAGACATTCTCAAAGCAAAGAAATGGGATATTGCTAATGGCCAAGTCAATCACGTGATCTCATCTCATCCTTTTCAGCTACTGAAGACAAATGTGAAAGAAGAGAGAGCCACAAATAAGCAGAAACTGAAGGGAGATGCATCAAAGACCTGGTAGAGCCTTTTACTTCAGGCAGTTACTGACTGTAAAGGATTTTCATCCAAGTAGTTATGTTAGTTATCGTGGGAACCAAGGAGGCAACGTAAGTCCAATACATCAAACACTGCTTTGTCTTCTCTAGAAAATATGTATCTCAAAGTTGTGAATAATACTCGTACATAAAATATAATTGTATCCTACTTGACATTTCTGAGACGTTTTACCGTAATAGTTTTTTGAAGTTTAGAGTTTTTGACAAGTGTCTGTGGTTTTGACCATTGACCTCCAAAATCGAATTAGTAAATCCTCCACTGTGGGACAGACATACAACCTGAAAATATAATGTCTGTATACTGATGCTGCTTTACGCTAACATTTGCTGCTGACTGAAACATGTCTCCAGTGGAATGTCTGTAAGATGGTCTTATTAGTGGGTTTTATGTCTTTATGTGATCATAACTGTGATTATGCAAAGTTACTATTGCAAGTAAATCATCACATGATGTCAAATACTAACAACTCCCCCCACAAGCTGCCAGGAGAGATGCTCCAACAAACTAATTACTTCATTAAGCCGTTTCCCAAACAAAGTGCTCCCTGCTCCATCATTTAGAAAGTGATTTACTGCCAGAGGAAGTAATACTAAAAAGCATGTCAAGTGAAATGACATGGTTGAGAGCAATCCAAGTACAGCTGAGCTGCTAATATGTTAGAATATGCTAACATAGTAACAGTAAAGGATTGGGTTGATTGGGTTAAAGGATTGTCAACTACTGCATATTTGTCTTTGCCCCTCACACTACCCAGATTTCATCCACGGAGATCACGAGTCATATTTAATCAATAAATATGACAATATTTAGTAGTTGTTCAATACACTTGTATAGAACTGACTTTACACAAATACACACACACACTTTATAACATACACCTGTTTTACTGCTCAATAATACCTAATCAGCCAGTCACATGGCAGCAGCTCATTGCATTTAGCCATGTAAATGGTATCAATGGCATCAAGACATCGACTTGCTGAAATTCAAACTCAGCATCAGAATGGAGAAGAAAGGTGATTTAAGTAACTTGGAATGTGGTATGGTTGTTTGTGCCAGACAGAAGCTGCAGATCTACTGAGAATTTCCAAGAGAAAAATATCCAGTGCACCTCAGTTCTCTGGTTAAAAATGTCTTATTGATGCCAGAGGTCAGAGGAGCATGGCCGGCCTGTGGTGACCTGACAGCAAAGCATAAGTCAAACAACCACCTATCACAGCCCAGCTATGCAGTACAGGATCTCTGAATGCACAATACACTGAACCCTGCACCTAAAAAAGTGGCCGGTCAGAGTGTGTATGCATGTGCAGGAATGTAAATTACAACAAAAAGCATCATCCACTGCTAACAAAATAAAAGCAAACCTCTCTCACATAGCACATACCCGTGTAAACCTAGAATTGTCAAACATACCAAAGCATACAATCAAACAGAAAATGTGCCTTGTGACTGTTCATTAGCAGAGGGGGCTTCTGGGTCATGGTGTCTGGCTTAGATAAGGGTTTGAATTTTCATTACTCTTGGTTTTCCAGTTTGCAAGAATATCTTATCTTCTGTCTCCACATCCTGCTTTCGTGTGCTTCTATAATTGTCTGCTCTTCCTAATTGTTTCCACCTGCACCTCATTAGTCCTGTGTGTGTACGCAGAGTCGCGTCCCCTCCCTCAGTTTGTATGTTGACTAACCTCAGGTCCCAGGTCATTGCTGCCAGAGTTTTGGTTTCTTTTTGGATTCTCTATCATTTTTAACCCTCTCAGGCTCAAATTAAACTTTTTTTTGCTAATGCACAACCAAGTCCTGCAGTGGTACTTCTGAGTAAAAAACACTCATAAAATATGTATGTGGGGTAATCAGGTTGTTAGTTTTGAACTGTTGCAAATCGGCAACGCCTGCCTTGAGAGGGTTAACAGGACTTTCTCTTTGTTCCCTGCAGCACCTTTTGTTGTTCTCTTCCATGTGAGTTATTTCTTCTTCTTTTTGGTTTTTATATTGACCACTCAGCTTTTTTTTTTGCCTGTCTGTGCTTGTTTTTCATTTTTGAACTCCTAGTACTTGACAGTAAACCTGAAAGCTGATGCTGACTTACAGTAATAAATCAAATAGCCATACTTACTGAGATGATGGCAGCCAGAGTCTCTATGGCACCTGTGCTTAGTGTGATGTAGGGAAGTATGCTCTCAGTAAAGCCTGCTTCACGAAGAATCCCATTGGTATAATACCAGATCTAAAAAAAATTAAAAAGTACCATTGGTCTTGGTTTTCACAACAACAACAACATACTGATTTATATATATCTTTACATAAAACTCAGCAATCCTGTTCACTTCAGAGCTTACACACAAATTTTAACAATGTCACTAAAGTTAGCCTACATTCTCATCACATTTAGAACAATGAGATTGAAATTAAAGAAAATTAAATCCTGCAGCTTGACTAGACTAATTTTTGACATTCAAATGCAACAAGCTTAACACCTGCACTAATATTGTTAAAAACACAAAGAAAGACATTAAAACATTTGAACGTGTTTTACAGAAGGCTGAATAAGTGCGAACAAGCGGAAGCAAAGTGAGAAAATACAATCTAGAGTTTTAAAAACTGCCAGTGTTTTTGCATTTGTGTGTGAATGTGTGTGTGAATGGTAAATGGCCTGTATTTGTATAGCGCTTTACTAGTCCCTAAGGACCCCAAAGCGCTTTACACATCCTGTCATCCACCCATTCACACACACATTCACACACTGGTGATGGCAAGCTACATTGTAGCCACAGCCACCCTGGGACGCACTGACAGAGGCGAGGCTGCCGGACATTGGTGCCACCGGGCTCTCTGACCACCACCAGTAGGCAACAGGTGAAGTGTCTTGCCCAAGGACACAACGACCGAGACTGTCCAAGCTGGGGCTCGAACCGGCAACCTTCCGATTACAAGGCAAACTCCCAACTCTTGAGCCACGATCGCTCAAGAGTCAATTTTAACGTAAGTTTTTCTCAGTCTGCCGTAATTAGCAGCAACTTTCCTCCAGGTGAAGGACTATTCTTGGCATTTATAAAGCCAGCTCAGAGACATACAAATCATTGACACTCGAGTGCAGTGCAGCACAGCAGGTGAAGGATGGCTAAGCATCTTAGTCTGAACAAAGTGCACAAAATATAGTGACTCACAGCGACTTCTCCACACCCACTGGGTCTCCTGCACAGCGGTGTACATAAACCTAGAGTCACTTTAATTAGGTTAACGGTGCACAAGCGCTCTTGTTTTTTTCTGTATTTACACTTGAACCTTCTCTTTAAACTTTTATAACAAAATGCAGTTCAAGAACTATGTAATTAAGCAAAGGACAGATTTAAAACTTGATTTAAAAAAGAAAAAAAATACTTGACTTCAAAAGTGATGAAACATACAAGGATCACACTTGTGAAAGCACAGGCACAGACCTCAGTGGGTTAAGTGGTGGAGTTGTTACCAAACCAGACACACATAATGGTTAAATAACAAGGTAAGGTAAGGTAACAAATTTTACTGGTACACTTTGGTCGCGTTGTCGCCTTGCAGGCTAGGAATGTAGGGCAAATCAGTACAAAGTTGTGATTGATTGTCTTTTATTCTACCCTGATGGGTGGGTCATCTCTTCCAAGATGACACTGACCCATTTTTGGAATGATGTGTTAAACAGAACTTTCTCCAATGTGATCAAAAGCCCTCGTGAGGCAGTATGTCACTTTAAGAAAGCAGTTCCATCCCTCAAATAGAAATCACGAAGCCTTTTTCTCATGCGGCAATTGGTGGTCGAACACTTTACTCGTGCGTTTTCTGTTCCTTTTTTTGTCTTTAATTTGTCATCAGTGTTTACCGCAATATTCTCTAGCCCAAGCCGAACTCAGAAAAATCAGAAAACAGCATAATCGACTGGGAATGTACTCCAGAGTGCCAGAATAGAGCAGAATGACAATTTCTCCTGTTGGAGTCTCTCCAGTAGAAGAGGTAACACTTATCACCTTCCTGCCTGGGGAAGGACCAAGGATCCAAACTTATTAACAAGGTCTAGGTGTAACTCTCAGAGTGCCAGATCATCTTTAAAGATATATTGACTGTTTGCTTTCAGAATGGTGTTGGGGTGGGGTCCTTATAATGAAATATTTACACAGAGCTTGCATTATTGATTTGGTGCATCTGAATCTATTTAAATGAATAATAAATGATCTATAAATACAGTCAAATGCACTGTGAAATAGCATAAAGGGAGCTGATTCCACTCAAAACCTGAGAAAGGTAAGTTAAATCAAAAACTTACTGCATTGAGGCCACAGAGCTGATAGCAGGCCATGGTGATGATGACAGTTATGAGCTGCCAGCGAACAGCTGGGCTCTTCAGCAGCTGTAACACAGAGACGGTGTGTAGTTTGTCCTGAGCTCGAGCCTCCATGTGGACCTCTTCCAGCTCCTGGGAAACATCCTTCTTTCCCAAAAACCTCTGAAAGGCTTACGCACAAACATTCACACATACAAGCGCAGCAGCGTTAAAAATATCGACAGTGCCATAACCCTCAATAACAACCATCACGCTGAGATCAAAGAACCTAACGATTTGTTCCACGGGTGAATGAGAACATATTGCTGTAAATGGAGCAGTGAAACTTTGAAAATGCAAAATTTCTATTGGTTTATCAACGGTACTTAAAAGTGAAGTAAACTGAGCCCCACACTTTTGTTATTAACAGGCTGCAGTTCAACCCTGACATTATGTCCAGCCTTTTGGCTCTTTTTACCAACATAATGTGAGCAGGTAGACGTGTGAGTTGTCACACGGCTTAACAACAACAAACAGCATTGAGAGCGCACACCTCCACCAAGGCAGCTCCTTCTCTGGGTAGTATTTACCTTTAAAGGGAATCACATTGTATTTTGTAAACATTATGTAGGAGTAGGTAATGTGTAATAGGTATTGATTGGTAAATGGTAAATGGCCTGTATTTATATAGCGCTTTGTACTAGTCCCTAAGGACCCCAAAGCGCTTTACATATCCAGTCATGCACCCATTCACACACACATTCACACACTGGTGATGGCAAGCAACATTGTAGCCACAGCCACCCTGGGGCGCACTGACAGAGGCAATTCATAGATAACAGGACATGAATAACTTTAGCCTATTATATGATATTTATTATATTATATGATATTATACTACGGTATTCCTGTATCTAGACAGCTCATTCTCTTTCACGCGACATACTTTCTTCAAAGATATAACATTTTGAAAGAAAAGACAGATGCGAAATGCAAACGTAAGGTCAAAGGTCAAATGTAACATTATTTGGATGCAAACTTTGTGGCATTTACCTGAAAATGTTGATTCTGTTCATCTGGACGTAGCGTTTTGAATGGGAGAAACGCTACGCACTCATCCAATTGACTTCTTCAGTCTCAGCTGACTGCAGGTTTCCCCAAACTTATAAACAGTACAGAGAACTGACCTCACAGCCCAGTGTTCATCCAGTGGGCTGGTTTCAGTTATTATGCAAATGTACTGTTTATAAGGTGACAAAAGATGAAACGTGTCTCCCATTGAAAACGCTACATCCAAATGAACAGAATCAACCTTTTGGGATTTACGTACCTGGATGATTGAGCATGTATCCAGATATGTGGCATTTAGAATCTCCACATACTTGTAATAATACCTAATAAACCTAAATGTCACCAATACAGTAGAATTAGAATTTTTTTCACCACAAAATTCTAAAAGTCAACAATAATTATTGTTGACTCATGTGACAACTTCAATTCTTCCCATAGAGAATGATAGTTGCGTCACATTTCTATGGCTTGAATCAATTGAAAATCACAGGTTAAGAAGTCAGTCAGAAGGATAACTATGTTAAAAAATATGTGGTCGGGTCTCATGGGTGTGGCAGTAATTAGATTTGGAAGCTAAAATACTTAAAACTGGCCACAACAACACAAACCTATGGAGCTGTTACATTACAGGACAGAGTCCCGTGTGTCATTTTTCAGTTTTTTTAATGATTGGTCCCTGTTATATTTATATATTGTGAAAAAAATATAATACAAAATATAATATTTGAAAAACTGACTTGGATAACAGCATGAAGAAAATGCATTCAAGATGGAAAACATATTTCGCTCGTTTAAAATCTAAAGATTTGTTACATCTACAGGCCACATTTTCCCTGTTTAAATGCTTTTTCTGGGATACATAATTCATCAGCATAATAATACATTCTGCTGCAATGCAGATGACTCTCAGACCTCTTTGTTTGTTGGCTGTAGTGATTTAAGTATCTATCACATTATTTTGACCTCTGCTGAATGTAAAATAGGTGAGATTTTCTTTTTAATTGCCACAAATAGATTTTAGAAACACATATCATCTGTGACTAGATGTCGATGTCCTACGTACTGCCTAACAAGTTTATGCATTCGTTATATAATATCGACCCAATACAAGACAGATTATTTACATTTAAGTAAGTTTAATGTCTTTTCTTTGTGTCAGAATGAAGCAGAAATCACCACACCTTTTTTATTCAAGGCGAGACGACTGCTAACCGTTTTCTGTTATTTTTAGCTCGGCCATTTGAAGGTTGTTTGAACTCGTGCCTTCTTGGATGCAATAGATGGCAAAGAATAAGTGGATGGAAAGACTCTTTTCTCACTTTGAGCCCTTCTCCTGTGAAGGTTAATCCCTGGAGTTGTGGGCAGGTCAACTAGGCACGGGTTTAGGACACAGTCCACGGGAGCAAATCTCTACAGTCAAGGACTAAAAGCAGGTCATTAGGATGTGGAAATGAAATGACACGCGGTGCAGACGCTGCCCACACAAGATGGAGTCGGCCAGTGTCACAGTAAAGGCTGGGCCATGGTTTCTGAGGCAGGAAAAGGGAAGCATTTAAAGTAAAATACGTGTATCTGTGCTAAACCAAATAATCAAGCAAAAGAAGGCCAGTTAGGATTTTGATACTGATATAATAAAGAGAAAAGGGTGAGAGGGAAAAAAGAGAGAGGTCATTCTTTCCCCAAAAGTGCAGGTTGTGTTATATCAGTGCAGAATACAGACATATGAAACTCCAGTGAGAAATTATGATACTAAAACATAGCATAATATAGTTATTTAACTCACCTATCGACAGCCCAGTTGACAGCTAAATATAAAAAGATATTCCCAGCAGTTTACATGGAAGCCCAAAATCTAAAATCCATTAACTACAATGGTGTGATCTCTGAAACAAAGTTTAGAAAGGGAGAGAAAAGAACCAACAAGCTGAAATGATCAGTGGTATCAATCTAACTTCATGTGATTCTAATATAGATAGAGCATTAAACACCACTCGCTGCTATCTGAGTAGGTGTGACTTGATATCGATATCTGTTGGAGTAAGGTGAGTTGTTCAACAGTGTCACTGTCCCCATGCAGCCATCCTGCGTTACTGAGAACTGCAGGGCTCCACTCTGTGTCACTGTTGTGACCAAAGACTCACAGTGCCACAAGGTGGAGGGATGTGGTGCAACAAAGGAGCTTTAAAGAACCATGATGGGCTTGTCGGTTCTGCAGTTTTACACTGGCAATAAAATCGTCATGGAGACAAGTGTGAAACAGAATATTTAAAGTTAGTCTCAAGGTGAAGTAAAATGTTGTGTATGTTAGGATACAGCTGCCAGAATTTAAAGGTTGATGCTGCTGTATTCTGTGTCTCTGCCTGCTGTCAACATCCATTCTCTTCCACTTATCCGATTCAGGGTCACAGGGGAGCTGGAGCCTCTCCCAGCTGTCTTAGGGCAAGTGGCAAGGTACACCCTGGACAGGTCACCAATCTGTCACAGGGCTAACACATAGAGACAGGGAACCATTTAGAATCATCATCTTTGGACTTTGGGAGGAACCCAGAGTACCTGGAGAGAACATGCATACTCGACAGACCCTGGCTGGATGGTGGAACTGACCTTACTGTGAGGCAACCGTACTAACCACTGTTCAACCATGAGGCGACCTACAAAAATGCTTAAAAGAAACAATGCATAGCTCACCTCTCTGTGATACCTTTAAATTGTAAATTATCTGTGAGTAGAAGTTCTGCAAGCATTGCACTGGTTGCATTTTACTTCACTAAATAAAACAACAACACTCGTCTACGAGGCCCATCAGTTTCCCTAAAAAGTCAGATATTGTAAGTTTTAGTAATATCACTCAGTAACTAAGCAGATCATTTGTTGGGGAAAGCATTGTGTGTTAAATTAAAGTATTATGCCCATGAAGGGCACTTGTAGAGACAATAAGAAAGCAGGAAGTCTTTACCCAACCATTCATCGCTTCATCAGTTATTTAATGTTAGTATGAAAAAGCTGCTTCCAGCTTCACCCTTGCCACAAGGGGTGATGACAGCCGGTAGGGCTTGCACTAGTTGTTATGCACTAGCTGCCCTTCCTGAAAAATCCCTAAAGAGGATTTGTCTTTCCAGCTGGGATTAAAACCAGCAACCCTTTCCTTGCCAAGAAAATGTGTTAACCACTACACCACTGGAGGCACACTGTTTTAATCCAATTGTAATAAAAAGTAAGACAGAATTATATAAATAAAAGATTTAGAAACTTTAAATTTATAACATCATGCTTTTCTGCAGTTGGTTTCTGGACTTGTTCAACTCTCTTTTTGTCTTTTTTGTAAGATAAAAGCAACAAAAGCACATTTCTTTGGTTCTAACTTGTTGGAAATACTCAAGGTAGGAATTTATTACACAAAGGAAGCAGCAACAAAAGACAGATGGCAAAACCAGAGCTAAACAAACAGTGTTCCATCATGAGAGGTAAGGGTACTCTCCTTGAATTTTCACATAAAGTGTGCAGATAAAAGACACTGCAGAATTAGAATGTGTTTTCAAAGAAGCCCATAAGACCAACCAATTATTATTATCACTATTATTTGGTAACATGTCTGCATAATAAATCTGTTTATTCCATTTAATTGTATTTTTGATCATTAATTTTCTCATGCGACACCATCATCATAAATACTGCTTTGTCCTCTGAGACCTTCATGCACAACATGTTCAAAAGAATCAAAGATCATGTTCAATTTTACAAAGAATAAACTGTAAGCCACCAAACCTTCAGAGATTACCAATCTATAATGTATGGACGCGGGCATGAAACAGCTCAAACCACCCCAGAGACCAAATTCATTAAAGTTTTGTTTGAAATTACATTTTTCTTTATACTTCATTAACACATGCAGTTTGAGCAACGTATGCCTTTAATCCATGCTGTGCCTTTTCATGTCACAGCATTTATATAATATTCTTTTTTTGAAGCTTGAAATATTTGTAATAGCTCTGAAAACTTTTTATAATTTTGCACCTGTAACCTTTTACTATGGCCAATGTATAGGTAAGGTACAACAAAACAAATTGTTGGAAAAGGTTGTGGTTAGTGAGAATAAATTATTGTTTGAGTAAGGTCTAAGGGGAAATGTAACACAACTGTGCAAAGATTGCTGCAATAAATAATGTATGTATTTCTCATGCTTCATAAAAAGCAGCTGATTGACTGCCGTTTTTTTCTGATATTTACTGCCTTTCGCAGCTGTGCAATCAGAATACCAAAAAAGTAAAAATAGGTGATTTGAAAACATTTTCAAAAACAGAATACTAAAAAGACATGATTAAAAAGTAATGAATAATTTTCATTTGCATTTGTTTCAAATGAAACATTTCTGTGAAAATGTAGCTGCAAATTAAAGGTTAAGTGTCTACGCAGTTTCAAAACAGAGTTTTAATGGATAAAACTCTTAACTGGGACATAACATTCAAGAGCAACTTTTTATTTCCCCTATTGTGTCATAAGAGCCAAAAAAATATGCGAAAGACCATCTCCTCATTTCTTTCCTTTGTTTGAGGTCAGAAAGATGAAGATGTGCTGTGATTTTAAGTATCTCTCTGCCTCTCTGGCAGCTGCAGCTTACTGTGGTTTAACCCTTGGATGCACAACCTACCAATACCTACACTCTTCCACGAGTGGGGTCAAAAATGACCCCAAATTGAAACAATGCATTTTGCTATAAACTCGGTTGTTATTCTTCAAAATCTTTAAAACAAAGAGTTGTAATTATAATTCCCTCGAAGCACAGGCAGACGCAAGTGGTTTTCTGTCATCATGCCAACAGTTACAGTAATATTTTTATATTTGAGGTATTCTTCATAAAACATGTTTGTGACATGAGGCCCTTTGCATTTTTATTTATTTTTTTCATTAATTTTAAGAAATCGTAGTTTTTGTATCACTTGTATCACTTTTGTATGCTTGCTCTGCATATACTGCAGAAGCTGGGTCTTCCCTTTGAAAGGCACAAGTTGTTCATCCACTGTAACACAATCACTGAGGATGAATTTCTGCCTGCAGTTGACCAGGAACAGGCCCCATATGTAGCGGAAAGCTGCCATGTGGTTTGTTTTCAGTTGGTAGGCTCTGGTCCTCTTGTCCTCAAAGTGCAAGAAACGGTGAATATATTTAAATCTTTGAATTGACCTAGTGGCCTTGTACAATGGGTTATGCAGAGGACTCCCAAAAAACACACCAACTGGTACATCCCAGTTCTTCTCACTTCCTGCAAGAATGGTCAATCAAATGAAAGCCAGGAGCTCTTTTTCCGCTCTTTTCCCCTGTCTGTGGCGACTCTTCGTGCCTCCATGTTTGTGCATGTCAGCACCTCTTCTACTATATTATCAGACATGAACATCTTCCATGCATCTATTGGGGAGACAGTACTAGACCCAGGTGCAAGCCCTGGCTGACTAATTCAGAATATTGTGGCTAGAGCAGTAAGAGGGGCTCATTCTGTTAGACTAAATATTTATTTCCTCATCAGAGGACTCCTCTGTATCTGACTGGCCTTGTTCAGTGGGGGGGGGCAATAGTCTGGGTCCTCTATATCTGAGATGTCAGATTCTGAGTCAATGCCTCCGATGGGCTTTTCATCCCATCCGTCCTGGATCATTGTAGGGCCACAGGGATCCTTGCTGGCCTCATAGCAGCCATGTTCCTTTAAATATATATTAAAAAAAAACATCAGAAAGGACAATGTTTGAAATGCACAGGAAACTATAAACAGGGCTGCACATAAATGGTCCTCAGGTGCGCATTTGCTGTCAAAATAAAAGACGTGCACCAGATAAGAAGTTGGAACGCTCGTTTGTGTACATTAGATGTTCTGGAGGAGGACAGACATTTGTTCAGAACTCTTAAAGATGTCGAAGAAGCAAGCTCCGTAAGCAATTACTTTGGTGTTCCTCCACCGCAAAAGAAGCGCGTATTCTCTGAATTTCCGGGAATACTTTAGTTTTGACAGCAAATGCAGACCTGCGGACCACTTGTGTACAGCCCTGACTATAAATCATGTATGTTACTGTGTAAAAAATCATTCTTGATCCATCAGAAGTGTAAGTGGGTCAGTCAGAGTTGCTAAGAATGAAAGTTTCATAGAAGATTCCACAGGAACTGCTTGGGGTCATTTTTGACCCCACTTGTGGAAGAGTGGGGTAGTGACACAGAAACTGCATTTTCTTTAAATTAATGAAAAAATAAATAAAAATGCAAATGGCCTCATGTTACAAACATGTTTTATGAGGAATACCTGGAATATGAATATATTACAACTTTTCATTTTAAAGATTTTGAAGAAAATGCACACGTGGGGTCATTTTTGACCCCACGTGTGCATCTAAGGGTTAAAGGCACTGAATCAGTGCATTTGAAACAGAATATTAAAAAAACAAAAGATTGTACAAGACATTTATACCTCCAATCAATGATTTGTGAGGTATCAAAAAAAAAGATTTGTAAAATATAAAACCAGAATTTTAATTGAGTAACTAAGGAACTGAATTACTCAATTAAAAGAGGATGGACTTTCAGGAGAGGAATGCTCTCCCATCCTTGTGTAATATGGGATTCTAGATGCTCAGTAGTCTTGGGCCTTCTTTGTCAGATTTTCCATTTTGTGGCAACAAATGTTTTCGACTGGTGAAGTGTCTGGACTGCAGGCTAGTTCAGTGCAAAGCCATGCTGTTTGTAGTTTTACATTGTCTTGCAGAAAATATGCAATATCTAGATATACATGCTATCTATGCATAGGCACTAGTGCACCCATATACCATCAGAGATGCAGGCTTTTGAACTCTTGGACAATTTTTCTCCTCGGTAGTCCAGAGGTGTGGTGTTCATGTTTTCCAAAACCAATTTAAAATTTTGATGTGTTTAAACACAGAACAGTTTTACACTTTGCCTCAATCCAATTTAAATGAGCTTTGGCCCAGAGAAGACAGGGTATCTGTCATGGTGTGGGAGTTTGGTTATTTTGAGTTTTCTGGTTGTTAAGATTTTTTTTAGTTTGCCTCTCATTGTTATCCTATCCTCTTGCTCTTCAGTTTTTATTACTATTGAGGGTTGAGTTTTGTTGTTTCTATTATTCTTTCATTTTGATTGCTGTGAGAGTTGTTATGCTGTTTTCGGTTCAGTGTACTGTGCCGTGATTTTAGTGTATGTATCACTCTAAGTTCCTTAGTGTTTTCTTGTTAAGTCCCTGTCTATTTGTGTTTTCCAGTTGAGTTACTTACCTATTTTATTTTGTAATTCCCAGTTGCCTGTGGTTTGTATTTTGTTTTACTTCCTTTGAATCACTGGGCTTAATTAGTTTCGGTTCTTCCTTGTTCCTCTCCTGTTTCCTCTTCCCTTGATTACCCTCAGTGTCTTTGTGTGCATATGTAGTCCCAGTTTCAATTTCCCTTTTGTCACACTGCCTGCATACACGCCCTGTTATACTGGACTCACTTCAATGGTTATTATTAAAGGAGCACTTTATTTGACACCTTTCCTGCCCTCTGAGTCTGTGTTTGGATCCTTGTTCCTCATCACATGACAGGATCATGTTCATAATGTGGCTTTGTTCTTCCTGATAGAGCTTTACCCTGCTATTGTAGATGACATGGTGAACTGTGGTTACAGACATTGGTTCCTGGAAGTATTTCTGAGCCCATCACAGGATCATGCCTGTTCTTAATGCAGTGCTGCCTGAGGCCGTGAAATTCACAGCTCTTCAGTCTTGTCCTTTGTGTACGTCTCTCAAGTCCTGGAATCTTTTGATGATATGTACTGTAGATGACTAAATATTCAAAGTATCCATGATTTTAAGGAATATTATTGTCAGGGGCTGAATTTGTGATCCAGCATTTTGAGTTTATTTTGTATTCTTGATTTTCTTATGTTAGATTGCAATAATGTTAACTTCTTGTGTTATTATTCAGTTAGGGTTTAGTTGAGTTTTTTTTCTAGCTTATATTTCATCCATGTCTCCATGTTTATGAGTCGTTTCCTGTCTTCTGTGTACGTCTGTCCTGTCCTCTATGTTTAACGCTTAGTTATACCCTTGCTTTCGTCTCCCTTATCTGCCCCAGGGCAGCTGTGGCTACAACCGTAGCTTGCCTCCACCAGTGTGTGAATGCGAGAGTGAATGAATAGTGGCATTGTAAAGCGCTTTGGGTGCCTTGAAAAGCGCTATATAAATCCAATCCATTATTATTATTATTATTATCTGTTCCCACGTGTCTCTCCTTGTGTTCTGTGTCTCCCCAGTCTGTCGTGTGTGCGTGTTTCCATGTTCTATTGTCAAGCTTGTGTTCTCACCTCTACGTTCAATTATGTTTCCTGTTTTACTTTGAAGAGACTGGTGTTTCCATTTTCAGTGTGTTTAGTTTTACTTCCCCTGTGGCGTCATGTTCATTCGTGTCAGCTGTGTTTCCCCAGGTGTTTCCACTTCCATCATTACCCTTCTGTGTATTTAAGTCCTCTGTCTTCATCTGTTTACTTTGCGTCAAGTCACAGCAAGTCACAGTTTTTCTTAACACTGTTCAGGTTCATGCGCATGTTTTGATTATTTCTCGTTTACGTTTTGCATGTTCCTGTTCAGTTTCATGCCATTGTCTCATGTCATTGTTTTTATAGTTGATCCTAGGATTTTTTCCCAGTTTAGGTTAGTTTAGTTCCTCCCTTGTTTCGCCTTGCCTTATTTTTGGTATTCAGCCTAATACAAGGCTTGTTTTTATTACACTTCTTTTCCTTTCTCCTGTGTCTGCTAATATTTTTTGTGAAATACAAGCTCTCACTGTTAGAACATGAAAAAAAAAAAAATAATAAAATATTGGTTTACGAAATTTGCATTTCATTCTGTTTCTATTTCCATTTTACACAGCATCCCAACCTTTTTGGAATTGGTATAGTAATATATGACTGAATATTAAAACAGATTTTAGGTTTTATGGTTCTTTGCTCTCATTGCATTTTACATAAAGGCCTGTATATGTTTGGTAGTTTCTTTCTGTCATCAGCATAGCAAACACATTTTTTACCAGTTTCAAACTAAAGTCAGTCTTTACATTGATTTTCTATATTAAAAAGTAAAAGCAACCAGCTACCAGTGCTTCCAGCAACGGGAAAACTAAGAGCTGATTTTAAATACAAGCAAACTACTTGGATATGATTTAGATTGCAAAAGAAGCAGCAAGTCAGTTAAAAAAAAGGTAACTAAAAGACTTTTCACACACCCAGCTTTATCACTTATTATATAAGAAAAAACAGTTATATTAATAATGGCTGCAATAAATTCCAAATGTAGCATGTCAAAATGTCTGCTGTGAAAAAATAATAATAAAAACCAATTATGTGTAGAATTAAAATCACTGAGAGTCACAGTTTATTTAACTCACATTGCCAATGCACTTCTTTTTTGAAACTGCTTTACAATCATAAATAAAGATATGAAGCCATCTCTGGGTCTTTAATTTAGTATTTGAAAGCTGTATTTAAGAATATATTTTTATATTTAAAAGTGAAGAATTCAAGAATTCACTCTCTGATTTGGTCCTCTTAAAATCTTGGCCAGTATTAAAAGCTGAAGTATTTATATAAAGCAAAACTTTCACTTGTGAAAATTGTGTAGCTAGTCTTCTGTACACTGAAATAGCAGAAAACAGCATAAAACACTCTAAAAGCCACAAATCTCACCAGTGGGAAAGCAATCATGAACTTCTGTTTCACTAAAAAAAAACTCTGTCTGGTCCCTGCAGATATACTCCAGTCACCTGAGTGACAGTGACAGTCTTACTTCTTCAGACATTTTTTCTAACTCTAAAAGAGTGGTAATGTGTAGTAGTTGTTGTAAAGAGCAACAGCAGAGTTTTCAAACATAATAACCACAATGAGACACCAAAGCCTCTTGTGTCAGCCGGACTGCATTTTGCAGATGTTCTTAAGTGTTGTTTATGGAATACCTTTTTCCGCTCCAGCCTCATCCCTCCTCTCCATCAGCAGGTAGCGAGGACTCTCAGGGAGGAAGGGCAGCACACACAGCTGCAGCATTGCGGGCAACGCAAGGAAGGAAAACAGGTAAATCCAGGTGGACTCCTGCAGTCAAAACATCAACAAAAGAACTGCATCAAAGGTTCAGACATGGAACGGCTACACCATATTAAACAGCGATAAAACAGATGTATATCACAGCTGCTACAACACGTTCCACTGAATGGGTGGATGCATTTGGATTTTTTTTAAAGCATTTCTGCAAGATGATGAGGTTACTATTTATATTATGTGAATATAACATCATTGGCTACTGTGCTAGCAAATACTGAGTAGGTTTAGTCAAGAATGTGAGGGTTTAGTAAAGCGACGCATTCCTTCTTGCATATATTTACTTAAAGCAGAAGGGGAATCTTTATATGGGCTGAAGGCCGTCTGCTGCTCTCATTAAATGTGAAGAGCATTTCAAATGTCAAGCAATGGTAATGAATATGGTAAAGTTTCTAAAACCTAATTTAGGAAAAAGAAAAGTTACAACACTGGATAAAAACAGGATGCAGGCATTTAACTAAATATGTGCTCAGATTTAATTTGATGGCATGGACTGCAACAAAAAAAGAGAAAAAAAAAAGAAAGAAGAAACTTGACAGGCACCTGTTACCATGGTGTTGCATCACCTCTTAACAACAGGCTGTAAGCATGTGTGAACTCAGGGGGGAAATTGCTGCAGTTATGAAGGCAAATAAAAGGTTTCGCACCTCCTTTATAGGAGTTTTTGTGTCATAATATACTCAATATATTCAGTAGGTCACCTGTGTGGGCACTTTGGGCAGACCAGCTTAACACCTTGCTACAGATTCATACCGCTAAAATGCATGCAGAGTGTATTTTAGTATTATATTGTTGAAATAAGAAAGACTTCTTCTTTTAAAAAAAAAAAAAAGAAAGAAAAACAAGAAAAAGAAAAACAAGACTGAGTGGTTCAAACTAAGTGGTGCACTAAACAACATCAAAACCTGATTTCTAAGACTGCAGACAAGATTTTTCCTTCTCTCTCTATCTCTGTATAAATAAACCCATAAACTTGGGTCCAAGTTAGGCACTATATTTATGTAGATTTTGGGTTATTTTTGGCAGAGTAGTTTAGCTATAAAGTGTGTGCCTAATGCCATAAAGAGATTTCCACTAAACAATTGTATATTTTTAGATAATCTACAGCCTCAAAGATCATTCAAAACAGGTTTTTGTCCTTGTCCCATGTGATCAGAGATCTCCTCCAGATCCTCTGAATCTTTTAATTAGTTTATGTACTGCAGATGATGAGATCTCCAAATTCTTTGCAACTTTATATTGGGCATTGTTAATCTCAAATAGTTTATCCAGTTGCACATGCAATCTTTCAAAGACAAGTGAACTCCCTGGCTTTACTTGTAAATGGCTTATCTTCTCCATGAGGCTCTTTTTACATCCAGTAATGTTACTAATTCATTAGCTGTGAGTTGTGCCAGCAAGTGCGTATCAGAATCAGAACACCTTAATAATCCCAAAGGAAATTATGTGGTTACAGTTTAAGCTCAATTATAAATATCCAGAACATTACAGAGGTGAAATATATATGATTGACATTTTACATATGTATATGTATAATGTATATGTGTGTATATGTGTGTTAAATACAGGGTTTTTATTAAAATTGAAAATTTCATCCAACCAGATAACACAACAAGGAAGATAAAATAACAAGGTCTTTTCAGCTGCTTGCTCTTTAAAACATACTTTCATTAAAAGTACCCTTGAAAACAAAATCAAGTGATCCTTGAAGGCATCACAACAATCCGAAGTAACCATGTAGCCTCACCACAATGGACCGATTAAAAGTTATGTAAGTACCAGCATGTGAAAAAGACGAAAGAAGTCACCCGCGCGTCATCACACTTTGCTATTGCTTATTGCAAAGATGAGAGGATGCACAGTCTCATCTCTGTGCAGGGCTGTGCTTCCTGATGACACTTTAGTAAATAAGAAGACAGTATGTATTCGTATGCACAGAGAAGGAGGTGCCATTTGGACAGAAAATGCTCTGAATTTATGTGAACTAAATCCCCAAAATACTTTCCAGTTTCCAGGGATTAAGGTCACGTAAGAGTTTGTAAAAGGTTTGTTTTATGTTTTTTCTTGGTCATCTTCACCAACTAAACAAGCTGTAAACACTGACACATTATTGATATGTCAGACGAGATTGGCTTGTGTTTTTGTTATTCATAACTGACTTTTCTTCTTTTAAGTTTTGAGAGTGCTGGAAATTAAATTAAATTTGTGGGTGAAACACTGATTATTTATGAGTTTGTCTCTTAGCGACATCTTTTATATGGTATATGCAGTGATGAAATATGCTGGATATACAAAAAATGTTTGGTTGTGCAGCTTTAAATCTAAAATGAATCCAGGCTGGGAGAGTGAATCACTTTGTTATCTTGGGGAAACCGTAGTTGTGTTTCTCAGTGAAGCCCTTCACAGATATTTCTTGGAACATAGAAAAAGATATATAAGATGTATAGTTTTTTGTCTCTGTCTCTCTGATGCTGAACAGTGGATCATCTTATCCCAGCAGGAGGTGACAGTGGCTGACTAGATTAAAGCTCTATAGAGTGCTCTTGGAGACAAAGAATCTGTGCTGCAGGCATTGATTTCTGTGATCTGTACTATAAACATCTCATGTTACCTCTGCGTAATCTTCTGGTAAGATGTAATAGAAGCTGCTTAGGCTGACTGCACTCACAAAGGGATTATGTCTATTCTAACAAGCTTGTCAAGTGTGATTCAAGAAAGAAAAGAAGAAAAACAAACTGAATTTAATCCTGTGATGACCCCATCTGCCTACTTGTTTAGTCTGTCTTGTTATTTCTTAAAACATCCATAATCCCCCGCTCTTCTTCGCCTATCTCTCGCTAACATGATCTCTTTTCTGTTTTGAGCCAGTTCTTGATCAGAATTTACAAGACTGGCAGCAAGCGACATGTCCCAATCAATCATCTGCAGAGAAATGCCTAACAATCAAGTGGCACAATGCTTATTAGGTATACACACAGGAAACCATAGTTGACTTGGCAATTGTGACACAGCTGAAGAATGATCATTTGTGGGTTCACACTGAGGCCCTTTTCCATTAGTGTGTAACTTGTGAAGCACGCATTAAATGTTCTGTTTCACTCTCACACACCCAAATGCACACAAAGGTTTATCTGTGCAGTCAACAGTATGAACTAAATGCACGCCTTTCAGTGTCTAATAATTGTCATAAACAAAGGAGACAAATATTTTACTGCCTTATTACAAAGGCCGTGTAGCTTTCCCTTTCAATTATTACATGTGAGATGTTGACGGTTGTACATTCTGGGATTGAACAAATGCAAAGCATGAGCCTTTGTTGTTGGGAGCTGACAGCAATGAAATGGAGAAGATTTACAACAGCAGCGTGGCTTCATGAAATGCACAGAGGACTACTACAACTACCAGAGGGGTTTTGATATGAACATTATCTGAGACAGAGATAATGGAAAGTCAGGTGTATCACATCTTTGATATAGACAGTTATAAACACTAACATTATCTCTGTGTGGTTAGCCTTAATTACTTTTGCTGACCAGTGCATTCCCCAGCCAGGAGGTGAACTTGTTCTGTAGCGATTTTTTCTAATCATTTAATTGCAAATCTTTATTTTCCGCAACAGGCAGTGAGATTAAGACACTCATTCACTGTCAGTGTGGCACTCTGTCGTTCATAATTAACACATGAAGGATACAATGTGCGTTGCAAAATGAAAAGTTGTCACTTTGGGATCTTTATAGAAGTGTTGTGTTTTCCAAAGCCTTTAGATGGATCATAAGTCATCATTCTGGTGACGCAGAAAAGAACTTTCTAACGTCTGTTTATGTTTGTGTAAATGGTTGCACTTTGATCCAAACTATATTTTTCTAAAACTTATAAAGTTGTTTGAATTAAAAAAAGAAACACTGAGTAAAAGTTTTAATTAAAAAAAACTCAAACCTCGGTTTCCTGGGGTGACTTTTCAATTTCTACTTGTCCAAATAGTTTCCCCGTACATGGAGCACAAACATTTATCTGGAACCGTTTTGTATCTGCATGATAAGAGGAAGATCACAACTCTTCCATATCTAATTCTCACAAAATGAGAGCCTACTTGGTAAAAATGTCATGGCACCAGGATCTCAGCCATTGGAATACTTTATAGATGGACATCTGCCAGGATCAGATGAAAAGCTGTTTGTGATGAAAGTCACCTTCTCTGTAAGCCTGTTTTCCCGATGGTCTGTCAGAGGAACAAATTGACCACTGGCCCTCTCTGGTGTGTGCTGTTCTTAAAATATTAAAGAAGACTCCTTCTACTAGGGAAAATGTGAAAGTTCTGGATTCACACAGGCCTTAAACTCTTACCGCATATTATATTCTTTTCTATTATTTGACAGACAGACAGATGATTCATGCCCTGTGACAATGTGGGTTCAAAAATATTAACATGGTACACACGTATAGAAGCAATCAGCTTGAGAGACCTTGGGCTTTCCAACAAATCTAGACTCATGTTGCATTAACAGAAAAAACTTACAGAACATCCATCCAACCATCCATTTGCTTCCGCTTCTCCTTTTCAGGGTCGCGGGGGGCGCTGGAGCCTATCCCAGCTGTCATAGGGCGAGAGGCAGGGTACACCCTGGACAGGTCGCCAGTCTGTCGCAGGGCCAACACACAGGGACAGACAACCATTCGCACTCTCATTCACTCGCACATTCACACCTAATGGCAATTTGGAGTACCCAATTAACCTATCCCCACAAGCTGCATGTCTTTGGACGGTGGGAGGAAGCCGGAGTACCGGAGGGAACCCACGCAAACACGGGGAGAACATGCAAACTCCACACAGATAGACCCCGGCCTGATGGTGGAATTGAACTCAGGACCTTCTTGCTGTGCGGCAACAGTGCTAACCACCGTGCTGCCCAGAACATATTTGTTTTAATTGTTTTTTTAACCTGTTAATAAATGAATGTATGTATTCCCCATATATAACAACCAATCTACAGTCTAAGTATCTATGTGATAAAGAATGTCATGTGGAAAATTAAGTATACACAGCTTACAATAGACAGTATCCAGGTGTTAAAAATCAAATTGAGTTGAATAATTGATCATTAGCAAGTGTGTACGTCTCTATAAAAGCAGATGTTTTGGTAACTTACTGGTCTGAAGCACTCAGGTGTGCATTAATACAGACATCATCAGGGATCTTGGAGAAGCAATGCTGCTCATCAATATGGGTAGATTTATAATGTCATTTCTAAACAATTTGAAGTCCATCATTCATTCTACAGCGACAAAGATTCACCAAGTTGAGCTGTTTCTAAGAGCAGACATCCCAGTAAATTGAGCCCAAGGTCAGACTGTGCAATGCTCAGAGACATTGCAAAAAATCAAAGAGCTACATCTCACACTACATCACAGGCTTCAGTTAGAATGTTAAATGTTAAAGTTCATCACAGTACAATAAAGAAAAAGACTGAGCAAGCATGGAAAGGTTTACAGGGGAAAGTCTGTTCACTTTAAAAAGAACATAGCAGCACAGCTAAGCTTTGTAAAGTTACATCAAAAAACACCTCAAGACTTTGGAACAACGTCCTTTGGACTAATATGACCAAAGTGGAGATGTTTGGCCACGATGCACCACAAGCACCTCATTACCTCTCAAGCATGGCATTAGAGGAGTGATGATTTGGGTTTGCTTTCTAGAGTCAAATGTGAGTCTGTCCCAAGCACAGCAGCAAATGTACAACAGAATGCCTGGAAAAGAATCAAGGTGCTGCAATGGCCCAGACAAAGTCCAGACCTCAACCTAAGTGAAATGCTTTGGTGGGACCTTAAAAGAGCCGGGAATAAATGCATGCCTGCAAACCTCAATGCATAGAAGCAACAATGTAAAGAAGAGTGGGCCAAAATTCCCCCACAACAACATAAGAGACGGATAGTCATACAGAAAATGTTTGCTTCAATGTACTACTGCTGAAGGTAGTTGTGCATGCTACTGAATAATGGGCTGTCGTTTTTCACACACACTTCTTCTGAATTTTGGTCCAGTTATGCTAAATAACAGAAAGAAAGAAAGTGTGACACATGTTGTTGCTCATCTGAAGATTTATTGAAATTATTTTAGAACCTGTCAAGGACCAAGTGATATTATATCATGTCCCTTTCATATGACTCTAGCTGTAGTCAAGGCAGGCTGATAGCTTCACTATCTTGCACATGCTCAGTGGATGATTGGTTAAGATCCTGTTCCTGCTATAACGCAAAACATAAACATACTTCTCAAAAAAGGACAGTGGCTTAGCATGAGGGTCACAGTAAGCATCATTCTTCGAGGTTCATCAAAACAAGGAACCACACAACAAGCGACATCTTAAGACAGCCAGCACGAACAGGCCTGTTTGAGCTTCATAACCAAAGGCCAGAATAGACTTTACCGTGGCATTATCATTAGATTTGTCACATATGTCTGTGATTTACTTGTGAAATGAAAAGGAAAGAAACGTGATAAGTGGGGCTGTATGTCAACACAAAACTCAATTTAGAGATGTGGTCAGCAGGTCATATT
Organism: Perissodus microlepis; assembly: GCF_051167445.1. Taxonomy (NCBI): domain Eukaryota; kingdom Metazoa; phylum Chordata; class Actinopteri; order Cichliformes; family Cichlidae; genus Perissodus; species Perissodus microlepis. The sequence goes on from NC_140465.1 coordinate 11,409,151, forward strand.
GACATGCGACAAATCAATGCTTTACAAATAAAAAAGAAATCCTTTTGTTTGCCTAAAGCTATAAAATAACACCAATATTTAATGGTAAAGTGCAAAGTAGCAGTGGAAGAAAATAGGAGAGGACTTCATCAAATAAAGAGTGAGAAGGTTTGCGTAAAGATATCATTGATTTTATTTTGGTTTGTCTTTTTGAAACAAAGGTAAAGATGCAAAGCAGTTTATAGGAGAATGAATTTGGTTTAGGAAGTTGAATACATTATTTTAATTATGTTTATCTTTTTTTCCTTTTCTTTGCATCACATATTTGCAGAGGACAGCCATGCAAAAGGCAGAAGAAAGTAACAAAAAAACAAATTCATCACTACAACACTCGTGCCTTTATTCAGGATGGGCATTGGTCCACAGAAATTACGTAAAAGGAAGCTTGAGCCAAAATCCACTGGCTTGAAAATATGTTTGTTGCTCTTATATTATCGTTGTTGGAAAGACAGCTCATGCACTGCTGGAGATGTGCATTATGCATATAGGTTTCTGACCAAAAGGATAAGCTTCAAACAAAGCAGGACGCAGATACAGTCTGGTCTTTGAAGCCTTTGAAGTACGTTATCAAACACAAACAATTACACTGACAAATCAGTGTCACTTCATATGCATTAACATGTGTTGCTGTGGTTAATGTGCTGGCACACATTTATGAATTACATTTGCATACAGGTGCTCAGCTTTGTACACTCAATTGCTTTTTCTTTGTTTCTTTTATGACTTGATTACACACTGAAAGGCTACTGGAGGACTAGGTGTGACTTTGTGAACAGGGATCAATTTGTGAAATGTGAAATTTGGAATGGCATGTTAATGCTTCGTCAAACAATGCACCGCCTACAGAAGCTTAATGCTAATGGCTATCGGGTGTAACTGTTTTGGACGAGCGTGACAACCAGCAGCACAACATTACAGAAGACTTAAAAAAGATGGGAGTGGGCACTTTAGATTTAGATTAAAGACATAAAGTGGATGGGGTTTTTTTGTATCCATCCACTCATTATCTTCCACTTCCACTCCAGCGTCTGGGTTTTTTATATGTCACACAAACATCGTAAAACAAAAGCTGATCATTCACCAAACTTGATTTGCAACAGCACATCCCTTTTTTTCTAACAAAAAAAGTATATTTTTATTTTAGGTTTAGTTTCTATTTAACCTCCTTTTTAGGCAGAAAAATCCCTAACATCTCTGGGGTGCACCCTAGACAGGTTGCCAGTCCATCACATGGGTAACACAGAGAAACAGAAAACCGCACATTCTCACATGATCATTCTGGAATAAATATACATCTTTTTTTTTTATTTATATATTTTAAAGTCATAACCCAAAACTGTCTGAGCAGGCTGGTGCCAAAAAGTGTAATGTCATACTTTAAATTTGGAAAAGCAATTCTGGGAAAACATATTCCATTATTATTCCTGTTTTAATATGATGCCAAAGCAAGCAGTGATCTAATGTCAATAAATTTTGCCAGGAGTAGAGCACTTAGATTATTGGCTTTCTGTTCATATTACACAACTGATTTTGGCTTTCAAAGCATCTGTGCCTTAGGCTAATGTCTGTTTCCAGCCCCAACAGATAAACTGAAAATCTAGCACATAAATAATCTGCTATAAAAACATTTCAGCAGCAGACCAAGTCAACATGGCTAAAGTTGTGTACAGTGGGCAGTGAGGTGAGAAAGGATAAAATGGATAAAATTCCTCAAGGGTAAACAAGGTGTGTCTGAGAACTCCTACGGATAGCCTATTGAAATAAGGGACAGATAGAACCAATCAGATAGCGTGAAGGGTAAAAACGTGAGTTTGTTGCTCAAGTGGCAGAGGAAGCCATTGCTCATGGGCAAAGCGCTTTCAGACAGCCTTAGAAAGGGAGGAGTAATAGAGATTGAAAATGTGACGTCACTCAGGGGTAAAACCGCAAAGAATTCTGGGAACTCGTGGCAAGAGGTACTAGCGCACGCAGGCTTTCAATTGAAATCAGTTATACAGCGATAAAAAGAAACACAAAAAATGGCAAGAAGCTGTTGTATTATTAACTGCAATAGCCGGTCGCATGACAGCCACGGAAAGCCGACGGGTAAAGAGATCGGTTGTTATCGGATTACGTCGTTGAAGAGAAATTGTTCGAGCCATGTTTCCGAAGTAACAAAGAGGCGACTGGATTGCAGCCATTCAAAGACCAAATATAACGTCCCAGAACACTCCAGCTCACAGGTTAGTCTGCTCCAAGCATTTCCACAAAGGTCAGTCTGCTGTTGTAGTTAATGCGTCATTTTTCTTAACATAATTGGTGATATAGGTTACAAGCAAGTCTGGCGCTGAACAGAAATTGTCGCGCTTTGCTCCTTTGTTTATTGTGCATAAAAAGTAAATTGTCCCGACACAATATTGTGTTTCGCTTCTGTTATTACCATGGTACATTGACAAAAACATATACTTTTATTCACAGGATAAAACAGTTGTTTTGTATCACTAATTGCCCAGTACGATTACAGCATACAATATTATTGTCACTGCTACATTTCTGTGATGCGTACCAGAAATTATTTCCACTACTAATTAATTACCATTGAGCTCAAAGGTCCTATTAATAAACGGTTAACGAATGTGTATTTATGAAGACGATTTGTGAGACTGGTAAACTTATGATATGTACGATGGTCTTTACTTTCTACACGGTGCATTTCAAGGTCCTGTACCCATCCGTCGGTAAACTGTACCTGGGCTTGTTGCAGTGACCTGAAGTTACTAAACTTCACGAGTGTATGCACTCACTCCAAGAACCGTATAATTCTAAATATGAGCGTGGTGAAAGTTGGGCAGCACGCTAACGTCTTTTGTCCACTCTGTGTGCTCGTAAGGGTCTAACCCTTTCACTGGTTTGATTTTTTTCCTCGTATCTTTTCTTTGACTTTTCATCAAGTCTGTCTTTGTACGGACCGGCATTGTTCTCCTTTGTTTTGTACATACCTTTTTGGGGGGCAAAGAAAAAGCAAGAATTTATTGGAACCGAAGAATGAACGTTTTGCGGTGCTGCAAATGCTTGCATTTGATGCAGGTACTTGGATTGGTTTGCCACGAGTTCCCGGCATGCAATGCGCGAAAGTCACGTGGTCTGTCAATCTCTATAGTGTGAGCAGAGTTGGAACTTTTTCCTTCAGTATGACTTCATGCCTGAATATCAAGTCAAAATGAAATTTTCTGCTATGCTGAAGGTGTAGAGCGAATAAGTCTGCCACTGAGGCTTCATCAGTACGACTGACTAATAGAACGACCTTGATGTAACCCGGTGTTAAAAATGGGATTAAAAGTATAAATATTCATACTCTCACAATGGGAATAAATATTGATAAAAACAAAGTTAATTATAATAAATACTGATAAAAAGCATGTAAACATAAGTTTAATTAATATGTACATATGTATTAGGGGTGGGGGAAAAAATCGATACTGTGTAGTATCGTGATATTTTGTTTGCTAATAATGTATCGATACAGGGACAGCAGAAATCGATATTTTGTTACAAAAAAAGTTTTTGTGGACTGGAACATGCTCTGACTTCAGAGCATGTTGATCCTTTTTCTGAGCAAGAATCCTGACATTCCTTCACTGTCCAAATGTGTTTAACTTTTTTTATGGCCGCAATAAACGTGACAGTTTACTTATTTTCATTTAAGACATGTTTTATTTTAATTAAGTTTAAAACTTTTTTATTTAATGTAAAATTATATTTTGTTTTAATTTACTTTCAAATTCTTCAGTTGCTGAATGGGCTGCATAGTTTTCACAAATTTCATAGTTCAGAATAGCTATAATTGTACCAGATGGTTGCATTCAGTTAAGTTGGACTAGACTGTAATACAAACCGTTCAGTTTGTCAACAATAAAACTGACTGAAATGAGAGAAAGACTGAGTGTGAGACTTTGTTATTAGATAAAATGAATATTGATAAAGTTTACCTTTATGTACAGAATCTGAATATCGCAAAATATTTTTAAAAAATTGCAATAATATCGTATCGTGCGTTAAGTATTGTGATAATATCGTATCATGGGATGTATGGTGATTCCCACCTCTAATATGTATATGTAATATATAAATGGTGTGGGGGCAGGACTTAGTCCTTTAGAGTGTGTTTGTTAGATCCACTGAGCGGCCAATCATTGGCCGGTCTGACCCTCCCCCAGTCTGTGTGCGCTGCTCAGACACCTGTGTGTGCCTTCGTGTGCCAGTCAGATACGCCAGAGACACAGACGGTGAAAGATCCGTTTACCCGTGCGGCAAAGAAGCTAGCTGGATAGTGAAAGTCCTTTTTCCAGCGAGAATAATAAGAGTGATACTGTATTCCAGAGCAGAGGTGGAGGCAGACATTTTATACAACCGGGGCTTAGCCCTAAAGGATAGTATGCATGTGGGATGGGGGGGGGGGGTTGAAATGACTGAAAGATTAATTGGCTCTGTTTTGAGTTTTGTTCAAAAAAGAATGATTTCATATAGGTTACATTGAAACCAAGCACACCATTGTTTTTCTTGTGACATTACCAATATGTTTCATGTGTTAAATGGCCCTCTTCCTATTGAAAAAAACAAAAGTTGTATCCAAGATGGACGACTTCTAAATGGCCACCATGGTCACCACACTGTAAACCCCAACAGTCTACCTGACTTATAAAGTTTGTGGATATAACAATTGAAATTCCTCACAAAGTTGAAACAACTTAAAAATTTTCTGTTCTGTTAACGATTCAAACAGTTATAATTGTACATGGCTTAGAAGTTAAGAGTAAATACTGCTTTCTTAATTATGATTTTTGAGTAAATGTTTTTTTTTTCGAGCTCCGCATGTGTACGTCAACTACGTCATGATGTTTTCTCTCTAACCTGAACGAAAATTCTGTTCAATATGGCTGCCCTTCTCAAGCGACTGGAGAGCACATTTGGAGAATCTTGTAAGTAAAACGGAACCTTCGTTATGTTTATTTTTTCCGTAAAAAAGCAAGTATATTAATATGTTGCAGCTAATAACTTCTTTTTGAATGCGCTGTTGTGTTAAAAAGCACAGACCCAGGTGGTGAGTAGTTGTTTGCTGTCGTTCGCGCTCTTTTTTCAAACACAGATTATGTCATCAGTTTTACAGTTTTAACCGATTAAAACACAGCTTTAATAAGAATCACACATAAAGAAAGGGTCTTAGTGATATTTTAACGACCCCTTGCCAACGCAAGAAAGTTGGCGTTTTTACAACAGCAGCCTCATTGTTCGGCAGGTTTTTTTTTTCTTCTCATTAGCATCGTTCAAAAGTGACTTAGCTAGCAGTGGCAACTTCTATCTAAAACAATTAAAAGTAATACCCAGATTGAAATATAGCAAGGTGTTGTATATTTAGTGTGCTGATAAGGTTTTCAGTATTTTTATTTTTTCTTCCAAGGCTGAAGACCGAAGACAAAAAGACCGAAGAAAAAAAATTCAGACTGCAAGTAATTTCAGGTGGAGACAGTAAACACAGGTGAGTTGAAAGATCTATTGAAGAGTCCTTTCTTCATGGCCATTAAAACATTTTTAGGTTAAAAGACCTGTTTCTTTTTTTTTTTTTTTAATCATGTCCCTGCTTTGTCACACTGAATCATGTTGAAAAGATATATTTTCATGGCTCCCCCCATTACCATTACCTTGTACTTCTTTCTACCAGTCTATTTTATTTTGTGACATTAACATCTTAAATGTACCCCGCCAGTTTAATTATTAATAGCTGTGTTAGTATTTATAATGCTTTTTTTTTTTTTTTTTTAAATCATGTGCAGATCTACCAAGGGTCAGTGGCACAGTTCACCTTTTGTGGTAAGTTATAACACTTCATATGTGGTCACATAAGTAAGTTGTTTCATCAGTTCAGTTCTTATAAAATAATGTTGTATAATTGTACCAAATCACTGAGGATACATCCAATGTGTAAATCCCAATCAACAATTTTACTGTGATATTCGCTCGTGTTTAGAGAATCTCCATTATCTTGGTTACTGAGTTTCCATTTTTGTAGGGCCAAATTTGGATTAAAAATTTATATTTTCATATGATGTGAAATGACTTAATCATTTTTATTTTTTTAGAAGAAACCATTCATTAAGTCCCTTAACTGTGGGACTTAATGTTAAGGTGCAGATTTCATATATTGATAATGATAAAAGTAACACAAATTAAAGTTTCACTGATAAACACTCAATTTTTCCTTGCTTTGAACCCCATGTTCTATATAGATTACAGCTCTGATCTGGAGAACACTATTTTAAAATACTGTGTAGGATTTTTGTCAAATGATTAAGAAACAGGCTCTTTGTCATAAGAGACAGAAAGGTTGTGTCTTAAAAGAAATGTCTCCAGAATTTAGTAGAGTCTGATGTCATGCAGTTTCATAAACATGTATTCTCCCCAAAGAATGACACCTGAAAACTTTGTGTTAAATGAACTTTTCTTTTCCCTTTTTAGGAGGCGCCTGATATCAATGTGAAACGCACTGCAGTGCTTCGTGCCTTTCCTGTATACCTGCAGGAGGAGAACCCAGAATTCTTTAAGACATGTAATGTAAGTGTATTTTTGCATCACTTAAATTCTGCCAGTGGGATAAAATGCCATGGATTTTTTTAAATATAATTTAATACCGTAGCAGCTACCAAATTGTACAAGCAAAATACCCTCTCTTTGGAAAACCCTCACACACAAACACACACAGGTCAGGAGCAGGGCACAGGCGTATCACAGCACTATGGCTACGCGCCCCAAAACCAGGCTGAAGTCAAGATTTAGTTTCTTTTTGAGATAAAGTCATGAAATAAAAAAATACTTTTTTTAGAAAAATAACAAACATACAAATTATGTAGTGCAAGAAGCTAACACGTTAATGTACATTTTTCAAAAAAGTAGAGTACCCTAACTCGTCACAAAGTAACCCACTACACTGCTGAATGTTTTCCTAGATTACAGGTCATGCTTGTCACATTCTCTCAAACCAACCTTACTTATTTAATTGGGGCGATCATAGCTCAAGAGTTGGCAGTTTGTCTTGTAATCGGAAGGTTGTCGGTTCCGACAGTCTCGGTCGTTGCGTCCTTGGGCAAGACACTTCACCCGTTGCCTACTGGTGGTGGTCAGAGGGCCCGGTGGCGCCAGTGTCCGGCAGCCTCGCCTCTGTCAGTGCACCCCAGGGTGGCTGTGGCTACAATGTAGCTTGCCATCACCAGTGTGTGAATGGGTGGATGACTAAATGTGTAAAGCGCTATACATTACAGGCCATTTACCATTGATACTGTGTCTATTCCAGGCGGACGCATTGGATGAGTCGACCCTCACTGACACTCCAGTTGCCCTTCTCACGGTGGTTACCGACGGCGCTTCCCAGTCCAGTCCATTTTACTTCCTCAAGCATGGCTGTTGTGGTGAAAGGCGACTAGGTGATGCGTGATATTCCCAGATTTGCAGATGCATTTGTTTTATTGTTTGGCTTGATCTATGCTCTGCATTTAGACTACCCCAGGAAGCTCGTTCACACATTTACCTTTGTCCAAAATATCTTCATGGGGCTTGATGACAGCAAACCCCTGAAACCCTTGCCTACATGCTCTTAAGGAATATAAGGCAATGTTTGTTAGGACATGCACTCTGTTACTGAGCACTTTGTTTGAAGCACTTTATTTAAAGCACTCTAAGTTTAATACAGGCTTTGGGTGGATTTAACTCCATCAGTTTATCTAATTTTCCTATACTTGACTGCCTGTTCTGGTTATTTGGAAGCTGATCGTCTTTCTTTGTACCCATTTTAAAAAATTGTTTTTCATTTCTCTTTTAAAAAAAAGTGATTAGTTTTTGACTTTTGTTTTGCATTTTTGTGTATTTTGAGAAAGATGCAATTAAGACTGATGTCGTCCTTTGTGATTTTATAAAAAGATAAATATTCTACACTGAATTTATAATGCTCACTTTATGGTGCCCATGTCCATGTTAGTGGTTTTATAAAAACATTTGTGATGTTTTTAAATTTCCATGAAAAAATGTTAAATAAACAAAATGTAAAGTAACTGAATTTCTGTACTTTTTTTAGTAGTCTACACTCAAACATTGAAACATAAATATCTTTTAATTAATAATCATATAATTTGAGTTTAGGTTGTAATATAATTGCATTGTGTTGCATCAAAATAATAAACTACGAGAAACACAAAAATATTGAAATTAAAGTATACAGTCTTTGAGTAAAGCTCAATTAATAAATATAAAATATAATTTTCAATTTTTAGGTTAACAATAAATACAAATTTTGAGTACCCCCATACTTGGAAGAGATGAGTTTGTGTACTTAAATCTTTTGAGGTAATCAGTTTCCACAAAAGTTTTAAGTTCAGTCAACTTATTCGGGTTTACAGTGCACCCATCTTGAGGAGTTTGCCCCCTCACATACTAATGTGCCACAAACAGGACTTTAATATCACCAACCATTCCCATTTTATTACGGTGTATCCATATAAATGGCCCACCCTGTAGAACCTGTCTGATCTGGCCCATATTTCCCTTCTGTCCTCGTACTGTGGTTAAAGGTAACTATTCTGCCCGTACTACATGCAAAGAAGGCAAGAAGTAGCACTAACAGGTCTTACATGCTCACTACTAGTATTGCACCACCAGTGTTACATTGACATTTAAACGCTGGTGGTTAATTCTCACTTTAATGCCACATAGTCGCCAAGGTCACACACAGACGTGAGAGGCACAAAGAAATTTCGGTCTAGACAACCCAAAATGTGATGTCCACATATGTGGACACCAGGTCCTAGGAGGTTAAAGACCACATATATGGCTAAAAGCAGACATTAGATTCCTAAGCAGGCATCAGCGCCACAATTTATCACATTTACGAAACAGAACCTCTCAAAATTATATGCACACAAAGTTTAAGGAATCTGTGTCTACGGTCTTAAGATGTTTCAGTCTTTCTGTCCTATACAATTAAGTTTTCTCCAAATAAATTTGAATGGACTAATTTGCACCTTATGGGAAGCATAGTGGTGCCACGTTTAGCACTGTTGCTTCACAGCATAAAGATCCTGGGTTCAAATCCACCATCTGTCTGTGTGAAGTTTGCATATTTGCCCTCTCTCTGCGTGGGTTCATTCCAGGTTCTAAATTGCTCATAGGTGTGAATGTGAGTCTGAATGGTTGTCGCTCTCTGTGTTAGCCCTGCAACACACTGGCAACCTGTCCAGGGTGTAATGTGTCTCTCATCCTTTGTTAGTTGGGATAGTCTCCTTGCTACATGCAGTTATAGAGAATTTTGTTTTTGCTAACGACAACGACGGTAACACCATCGCGTGTCCGCTTGTTTATTTTCCACATAAACCTGTCAGAATAAAGCTCAAGATCCTGTTGAGACTTTTCAAAGTAAACTGAATCACGTGAAAGAGCAGATTATTTACGGATGAGAAGTTAAAAAAAGAGCCGTCAGGTGCTAAAAAATAAACCTTAGACTCAAACGTTAGAACAGGCTTTTCCCCGCAGCACGCCGTGTAATAAATACTCACAAAGAAAACGGCGGCCGTTACAACTTATGTCTAAAAATGTATAGTTTCATGCATCTGTTAAAACACTCGACTCCAGCTACATGACGCGCAGCTGGAAACATTTCACACAAGTCGAGCTGCCCGAGATTCACAGAATTTACAGAAAATGTTACATTTTTGTGATTTATATCGTTGTCGGACGATAGAATTCTTATATCGGGATATGAGATTTTGGTCATATCGCACAGCCCTACTAGAAACTCCCCAGCAGCCAGGTTGTCTGGGTGCATTTGATCTTGGCATTGTCCAGTCCGGATGGAAAAGATTAGACTCTTTCACTGTCTTTACCAAAGTTTAAACTGATGTGCTGGTTCCTCTCAGTGTGTGAACTAAACATGCCGAATATGAACAAAATATGAACAATTTGTGAGCTATCGGTGATAAAATAAATTTTTTGACTACTCATTAACTACTGTATTTTTTCAAAGTGTTTTTTCTAGTTAATATTGATAGGTTTATGTTGTAAGTCAGACATATAGTGGAACCTGTCAGGCAGGGGAGAGGAAACAAACAGGATCCAAGAAACAAAAGAACGAGCTGACAGCAAGCCTTTAGTACAGCTGATGCAAAAGATACAAAAAATAACAAAAACCACAACATGAGGTACATGAAAATCCAAAGAGAATAAATTGGGCTGCACACACACACATACACATACACATTGACAAAAAGGACAAAAAAGCAGACAAGATTATAAATACTCAGAAGTCACTGGGGACAACGAGCAGATGAGCGGGGAGACACAAGTGAAAGCAATTAACAACAGGTGAAAACAATCAGGGAATCAGAGGACAGGAAGGAAGCAAACCTGACAGCAGACATGAAAGAAAACTACGCTTCAAAGCAAAACAGGAAACAACCAAAGGAAACTAACAAACAGCAACACAAAAACTTAAGATGTCAGAGACTAGGCAACACAGAGGGACAGAGGCATAAATGCAGAAATAAGGTACAATAAGACACAAGCTGGGGAAACTACTAATACTACTATTAAATATAACAATACACCAGAAAGAAGACAAAACAAGACAAAACAGAACATGTAACTGGTTACCACATTAAAAATAAGCAATAAAATCTTATCTTATCAATAATGTGAGAACTAAGTCTCACATTAGACTAGAATAATAAATAAGTCAAAATCTAAAAATTCAGCTAAGAACAAAACACAAAATGTAAACCAAGACTGGAACCAGTTCAACCAGTGACAACTCTCACAATAGGTGAATAGTACTTTATCTAATGCATCACCAAAGTCATGACAGGTTCACATTTTACTTAAAGTGCCAATTTATATGACGTTTAGCATAATTTATTGATTCAGATTACTCACTCACACTGGCTTTGGGCTTGCTGAAACGCTTTTAAATGCAGTTTGTTTACGACAGTGACTTGAGAGCAAACTTTATTACAGACATCCACAGTCAACAGACCTTCTCCACAGACAATATACTGAAAACTTGGAGTGATGTGGTGGTTATGTTTAGCCCACTTTTCATTTACTAAACTCAAATTTCTTGTCTTGATTTAAAATTTCTCCAGCCTCAAAACCATTCTTACAGAAAACAACACGACATATACAGCACACTTTCAAAATGTAATCATTCATAGCCTCCTAAACCACTAACCTGACCCAGCAGCTCGGGCATCCCCAGCACTTGCCCAGTGAACACTCCTAAGCAGATTAGAATGGAGTTGAACTGGCCAATCATACCTCTGAAGTGTTTTGGGGAAATTTCTCCCAGGTACATGGGGAGAGCACTGAGAGCAATACCTGTCAGAAAGAAACAAGCAAACAATATATTAAAACCTATTAAAAACAATATATCCGTGTCTATGTAGCATAAACACTCCTCTCATCAGTATGTATTGACATAGTAGAGGAATATGCATTCACGTATCTTATCTAGGATCTGTAAGCATCAGCTGTCTTTAAAAGCATTGGGGGTGTTTTTATCAGTATCGAAGTCTGTTTCGTTTTACCACATAAATGTGCAGACACACCAACAGCTCCACTGCACTAACACACACTGAACATCAAGTCACATTTCACAGTTGGCTGTCTTGAACTGTGGGGCACAATCATGGGTACTAGTATTGATGGTCTGTGCATTAGAAACGGTCTACACTGAAGAACAAGTTAATACTTAAAAACAAATCAATTTCCACACACTACAAATTGAAAAACGAGTTACCCCACACTTCTGTAAATGTGTGTATTATTTTAAAGGTAGCTACTATTTCTCCGTTGTGGTATAACCAAGCTATTGTTAAAACCAAAACTGAGTTGCATTTTATGAGGTAGCACTTTTTTAGCACATGTGAAATCAGTGATCATTGAATTTAAAACGCACCTCAGTTCTAACACCAGATGGGAAGTCCCGGGTATTTGACCTCTAATAGTGCTATCACCTTGGATGTGGTCTTTGAATGACCATCACTGAGTGGAGGTCGTGGCCTATGACACCATTTATCTGCAACATAGTCTTGAGATACCTTTCAAGACGACTCTACCAACACTCACACATTGAGTCAAGTCATCTTAATGACTCATATGATTCAGGATGGGGGAACATCTCACACCAATTCACACCGGATGCAAGTGATTCGCACGATTGACACCAAGAAGCACATCTTAGCTGATGTGACCCCAGGGACTGAAAGGACTACAGCGGTGACCTGCAGCCCAGGAACCAGAAGTAAGCCTCCAGTCTGAGAGCAAAGTGCTCTATTAGGATAATATGGTACTATCAAGTCTATAAGGTATGATGGGTCCTGTTTATTCAAGATGTTAATATGGAAGAAATACAGTATTTCATCCTCGCCCATGTCCAGTACTCTCACTGCAGCATTTTGGAATAACTGGAGGTTTTTCATGGACCTTTTAGAACAACCTGATAATAATGAATTGTCATAGTCGTAGAAGTAAGTAAAAAGCCAGCGTCACTACAAGAGGTGATGTATGTAATTAACATTTTCTGATAAGGTCAACCAGATTAAACTTAAAAATATCATCATAATTTACTAATTTACATAATTAACTGAATGAATATTTTCTTTGTACTCCCTTACACTACAGCATTATGCTCTATATTGAATGTTCTACACTGTCTGATGAGTGGGAAATTATAAAAGCATATTTCTTACCAGAATCCACCCCCATAATGAGTCGTCCAATGATGAGCATCTCAAAAGATCTTGACATTTCACCCAGAGACAGAAGCACAGCAGCTATTACAGCAAAGCTGTTATTCAACAGCAAGGTCCCCTTTCTACAGTCAGTAAGAAAAATACATGAAAATTTTTTTTAAAATTAACAAAATGTAACTCATTAAATTCAATTTCTATAGTGCTTCACCTGGGATGAAAAGAACTTCACCTAACAAAAAGCTAGCAGAGCAAGAACTATCAGAGATAGACGAGTTTTAAAAAACTAACATCATGGAATAGCTGAATAACTTTTTATAGTTTCAAAGTCAAAGGAGCTTGCAAAGAAAAGCGTCTGGACTTCTTTAAGTTTACTTGAAGACGTTTCACCTCTCATCCGAGAAGCTTCTTCAGTTCTAAGGTCAAATGGTGGAGAGTCCCAGATATAAACCTAGTGGGAGTATCCCCCCACAGAGGGACAAAAGGACCCCCTGATGATCTTCTAATCGCCTGAGCCAAGGTGTGAAACTGGGTGTGGGTCCCAATCAGCCAGAGTTTCGGGTGTGTTCATTGTGAAACCTGGCCCCACCTTATCATGCGAATTCCTGAGGTCAGATGGCCCAGGATGTGAGTGGGCGTTAAGGCGTCTGGGAAGGGATCTCAAAACTGGATTATAGATGGCAGAGAGTTGGTGTCGTAAACCCCCGCCTCTGTTCAAAGATGGTCGCTCACAGTGGACATAGATGGCTTCTTTCACTCCTCTTTCAAACCATCTGTCCTCTCTGTCCAAAATGTGAACATTGGCATCCTCGAAAGAGTGTCCTTTATCCTTAAGATGCAGATGGACTGCTGAGTCTTGTCCTGTGGAGGTGGCTCTTCTGTGTTGTGCCATGCGCTTGTGAAGTGGCTGTTTGGTCTCTCCAATGTCGAGGTCTGGGCATTCCTCGCTGCACTGTACAGCATACACCACATTGTTAAGTCTGTGTTTTGGCGTTTTGTCTTTCGGGTGAACCAGTTTTTGTCTGAGCGTGTTGCTGGGTCTGAAATGCACCGGGATGTCATGCTTGGAGAAAACTCTCCTAAGTTTTTCTGATACACCGGCTACATAGGGGATGACAATGTTGTTGCGTCTGTCCTTCTTATCCTCCCTCGTTGGTGTCTGGTCTTCTTTTCTGTGCCTCTTTGCTGACTTTAAGAACGCCCATTTAGGATAGCCGCACGTTTTGAGTGCTTCCTTTACATGTGTGTGTTCCTTCTTTTTTCCTTCAGGCTTAGAGGGAACATGTTCTGCCCGGTGGTGTAGGGTCCTAATTACTCCAAGTTTGTGTTCCAAAGGGTGATGGGAGTCAAAGAGGAGGTACTGGTCCGTGTGTGTGGGCTTCCGGTAAACTTCGATGTTGAGTTTGCCGTTTTCTTCAATGTGCACAGCGCAGTCCAGGAAAGGCAAACAGTTGTCCTTTGTGTCTTCCCTGGTGAACTTGATGTTTTTATCCACAGCGTTAATGTGCGCAGTGAAGGATTCCACTTCTTGTAGTCGTTTTCTGACAGTCTCCACGGCCTCCGTGGTGGGTATGCAAGTGAAGAGAGAGACTACATCAAGACACAAGAAGTGGAATCCTTCACTGCGCACATTAACGCTGTGGATAAAAACATCAAGTTCACCAGGGAAGACACAAAGGACAACTGTTTGCCTTTCCTGGACTGCGCTGTGCACATTGAAGAAAACGGCAAACTCAACATCGAAGTTTACCGGAAGCCCACACACACGGACCAGTACCTCCTCTTTGACTCCCATCACCCTTTGGAACACAAACTTGGAGTAATTAGGACCCTACACCACCGGGCAGAACATGTTCCCTCTAAGCCTGAAGGAAAAAAGAAGGAACACACACATGTAAAGGAAGCACTCAAAACGTGCGGCTATCCTAAATGGGCGTTCTTAAAGTCAGCAAAGAGGCACAGAAAAGAAGACCAGACACCAACGAGGGAGGATAAGAAGGACAGACGCAACAACATTGTCATCCCCTATGTAGCCAGTGTATCAGAAAAACTTAGGAGAGTTTTCTCCAAGCATGACATCCCGGTGCATTTCAGACCCAGCAACACGCTCAGACAAAAACTGGTTCACCCGAAAGACAAAACGCCAAAACACAGACTTAACAATGTGGTGTATGCTGTACAGTGCAGCGAGGAATGCCCAGACCTCGACATTGGAGAGACCAAACAGCCACTTCACAAGCGCATGGCACAACACAGAAGAGCCACCTCCACAGGACAAGACTCAGCAGTCCATCTGCATCTTAAGGATAAAGGACACTCTTTCGAGGATGCCAATGTTCACATTTTGGACAGAGAGGACAGATGGTTTGAAAGAGGAGTGAAAGAAGCCATCTATGTCCACTGTGAGCGACCATCTTTGAACAGAGGCGGGGGTTTACGACACCAACTCTCTGCCATCTATAATCCAGTTTTGAGATCCCTTCCCAGACGCCTTAACGCCCACTCACATCCTGGGCCATCTGACCTCAGGAATTCGCATGATAAGGTGGGGCCAGGTTTCACAATGAACACACCCGAAACTCTGGCTGATTGGGACCCACACCCAGTTTCACACCTTGGCTCAGGCGATTAGAAGATCATCAGGGGGTCCTTTTGTCCCTCTGTGGGGGGATACTCCCACTAGGTTTATATCTGGGACTCTCCACCATTTGACCTTAGAACTGAAGAAGCTTCTCGGATGAGAGGTGAAACGTCTTCAAGTAAACTTAAAGAAGTCCAGACGCTTTTCTTTGCAAGCTCCTTTGACTACGATGACCTGGATGACTGAGAACCTTCACAGACATATAGTTTCAAAGGAACACATTTGAGGCCATCACAACAGAAAAATCAGTTCTGTAATGGAGGTTTCTTACGCTCAATCTGAAACTATTTCATTATCGCTAGTTGCAAGTCTTTTTTTTTTTTTACTTATTTTATTAGTTTTAATCTTTTAACTTTATGCATCAAGCAAAAATTTAATTATATGCACCATTCTCTGACTTGAAGAAATTAGTTTAACATTTAAACCTATTTTCTGCACATTCCAGCACATAAAATAAAATATTTTTTGTGTTTACACTCACTCTTTCAAATAGATGCAAGTAAAACACAGCAGAAAATAAATAAAATCAAAGACTAGCGGTCCTGTTGCTCTATTTTCACCTGTAAAGCAGGAGTAGGGTAGGCGGAGGTTTACCCTGGTGCAGGTGTGCCGCAGCGGTCAGTGGAAGAATCCGCGAGTTTCTCTGTGAATTTCCCATTACGTGGTTGCGCACTTGGTGCTTGTTTAGGGTTTTTCTTCGCTGTAAAAAGAAGTTTTCTTCCCACGCACAACGGACGCTAATGTTTTTGTCACTTTTTATGGAATCAAACTCAAAGTAAGGTCAGTACTTCCACGCTTTAAACGCTGCACGCTCATACTCTCCCGCACTCCACATATTATCCATTGTTGATCTGCACACAGCTGTTGTCACGAACGTCGCACTCGCTTACGTCACTGTCATGAGACATTCTCGCAAAAAAATCACGGTTTTAGTAACGCAGTAACGCAGCGTCCCTATGGGAAAGTAACGGTAATCTAATTACCGTTTTTACAATAGTAATCCCTTACTTTACTCGTTACTTGAAAAAAGTAATCAGATTACAGTAACGCGTTACAAGTAACGTGTTACTGCCCATCTCTGGTCACAACTGACCCCTGTTTCAAAGAGCATCTGTCTGTCCTGCCTGCTGAACCTCTTCTGTTGTCCAACTGTTCTGGTTTCCAGCCTTTGTCTTGACCTGATCTCTTCTTTGGTCTTCCTGCCTGTTCCCTGCTGTATCTTAACCATTAGCCTCTAGCATGGCCCTGATGGAGCTCCACTTGCAGGTCCTGCCTTCTGGAGTAGTCTCTCTTTAATCCCCCATCTGCAGCACCTGGGCAGCACTGTTTATCTGCCTTGCCACCAGGCCACCCAACATCTCTGGTTCCCTTGTTCTCCAGCATCGGGCCATTTGCGTGTGATCTCCAGCCCATCTGCTTACTTTTACTCTTTGGATTCTACCTCCCTACCAGCCTTTGTTGACCAAGTTGCTTTTTTTCTTCAGCATGCCTGTCTGCCGTGTGTGTGCATTCAGGTCTTGTCTGAACTGTACTTTTTTTAATGTCAGGGGTCAAAGAAAAATGTTTTCTTCCTATTGATTTTTGCTATCTTTGTAGTGAGATGCTTAACAATGCCACTGAGACTCTCAGAGCAGCACATTTCGTAAGTTATAGCATTTGCACTCTGTATTTCAACATCAGTCACACAACACCAGCAGCATGATAATCAGCTGTGTTTTGTTTCTGAGATGAAGGCTTTTCTCTCTTGCAGTGTCTAAATCTACATTTAAATCTAAAATTTAAATACACTCATTTATGTAGTAGTGCAGTCGACCACAAATGTTTATTAATCTCTTTTCATGTCTGTGGTGAAATGTCCACCTACCTCGGCTTCCCTGGCATACTTTGAAGTGTGTTTCATTTCGATTGCTCCATGAGTCCTCATTAGTTAACATATATATTCAGCTCTTGTCCCTGACATCTGAATTTCAACCTTTCTGAAACTGTGTAAAACTTCCAGCTGACCCACACGTCTAGCTGGGAGTGTGGAGGGAAAATGAATTATACGCTTCAGCCTAATTAACACAGTGAGGATCGCAACCTGAGAAATCCAAGGTGAACCTCAAGGGTATCTTAATTGTCTGAAATGACTCTGAGTAAAAGCTTCATAAGTCTCTCTGTGACACTCTTGTCATTAGTGGATAACAGATTATTTCGAGGACGTATCATTTCATAGCCCTGAGGTGATTTTGTTAGCGCCTGAACGTGTCCCTTGAGGATAGTAGGACATGTGGCTCTGCAGTCCAACACGTAGGTGAGCAAGACTTAAACCTAAATGCATCACGCTGGCTGTGAGATTGGATCTCATCATGCAGTATATAGGCTGTCAAACCAGTGCAAGTCAGTAAAGACCAATACCTTTTATGTCCTTGGAGTCAGTGCACTGACAGTCTTTTATGTCTTAAATCCATTACAAAACATACTGGTACTTGATCACTGTAAATGGAGGCTAAAGACAACAGTGAGATTGCTACAGAGTAGATTTAAAATTATTCATTATAGTACTTAAAGGAACTGGTTGTCTAACGGAGCCTTGTACAGAAAGGGAGACACGAGGAACAAAAATAACACTTGTACACTTTAAGGGTCTGTGTTTGTATTTAACATCACTGTTATTTAGTCACAGCTGGAGAGGTGAGGTTGACATTGGAATTTTTATGTGCCTGTGGGCGGAGTCTGTCTGCTTCATCCTTTACGCATCCGGACCTGTCACGGTTCTGGGTCCGTTGGACCCAGTATTTTGAGTTTATTATATTTTGGTTTTATTCTGCTTCATGTATTGTTTGAGTTCCATGTATGTATTCCATGTTATTTTGTCTCCCAGTGTCGAGTCTGCGTTCTTGTTTAGTAGTTCATGTTTCCTGTTTTATTGTGAAAGTCTTTGTCTTATGTTAGTGTGTGCAGCTTGGTTCCCCCCGTCTCGTTAGCCCTGATCTCTCCCAGCTGTGTCTCCCTTCTGTTGCCCAGTCCCTCATTACTACCCTGTGTATTTAAGCCCTGTGTTTTCCCGTGCTCGGTGTCGCGTCGTACCATCAGATTATGCCTGTGTGTTCCTGTTCTCCGTTTTCAGTGTTCACTTCATGTTTTGTTTTCGTACCAGCAATAAAGCTGAGGTTTTTGAGTTTCAAGTTAGTGTCTGAGTCCTGCGTTTGGATCCTCCTCTCCGCCTGCCCGCACACAGAGCCCTGACAGGACCTGATCATTTAAAGGCTGGATGTTATCTCAGTTCCTTGCCATGTAATCCTCACTACAATAGTGAAGATAGGGCCAACTCTGTCACCTGTGATTAGCGCTTTTGTTCGCCAGCTAACCGTGAGTCTCTCTGCTCCTTTCGCTGACTCTGTCTCTCCTCATCCACAGAGCCCAGCCCGACAGCTTCCACCACTTTAGATTTGTTTATTCACTTTATTGTAAAGAAACTGTGAATAAACAAAATATTCATAAAGCATTCATAATAATAATATTACCAGTGTCATTTATATTTAACCTGCAATCATAAATCATTGTGTGTTGTTTACCTTAAACTGAGACCTACAAATCTTTTGGAAGTAAGTCCTCTGTCATGTTGCTTTGTCAATAGTAAAGCTCCATACACTGATTAGCCACAGTGTTAAAACCACAATGATTTTGTTGGATCATTTTGTTAAATTACATCATACTGAGTAGCCAACAGTTCGTGCACAAACAAGGTCATTTACCACCTGCCTAAGCACTGTTGCAGATCAAGTGGTTAGTGGTTTCTTTCTTCCCTTGCTAACAGCAGCACACCACACTTCAAAAATTCCCCTTTCTTGTGTTTGTGCAGCACAGTGTTATCCTGCGGTCCCTCGATTTCAATCCGACCAAGCATTTGTGGGATTCACCAGAACAAGCTCGATCCAGAGAGACCCCTCCCCACAACAAAGGAAGCCAAAGGATCTACAGTGTTGTTCATATTCACTCATAACATAATCGTTTGCACCAAACTGACTGCTGTTCACCATTCCCTGATGAGTGAAGGATATAAAAGCAAACTTCTTACCAGCGATATTGTAAGCGCATAACAGTGTTCTCACCTGCCCAGTACTTTGATGATTAACGTGGCAGACAGGGCTCCAAAAAGGCCTCCAATAGAAAATATGGACACCGTGACGGACCAGAGGAAGGTCACCGTCTCCGCTGAAATAGGCTCCCCATATCTCTCAATCCATGTCTTATTGTAGAAAGCTTTAATGTACTGCAATACAAAAGGAACACAAAGAGATGTTTTAAATGTGTTATTCATATGGATAAATGGTGAAAAAAAACAAAAAACATTGATATTTAAAAAGTTTAAATGTAAACCTAGAAACCCCCAACACATGTTTACTGAATATCATATGTATCATGAGTGTGTTTTTACATTTCCAATCTGACTTTATGACTTAAACTTTGCCTGAAGAAAAGGACTACCAGGAAATGATTGTTAAATTATATAATCTGAAAACATTTTGTTTTAATACCAGTAATAATATTTGTAAGATTTTATATCTGGTCTCCACAATATGCAAATAAATTAATTTCAGCAGGCTTAATGCAGGCACGTCATTAGCCCTGGGCGGCCCTAGATGTTTATTGAATAGCTCCAGATTTCATAAAACAATTGTTTATTCTTTGCATCTGTATTCAGGTTTGTCACATGTGAAACACTCTTATCTCTCTCTGACCTACCTGCCCTAATGCAATCTAAAATGTGTTAATGTGTTCATATACGTAATTGATTGACTCCTTGTATCCAATAAAATTAATAAATGACGTGTAAAACACCTAATCAATCATCACATCAAAAGTTTGAGATTTGGATAGTTTGACTGGAGCATCACGATAGCATTCTTTTTACAAAAAGGACAAAAGAGAGAACAAGAGCAGAGGCACCAAACTTACATGTCAACATACAGACTTGCATATAACTGCTTCATCAGCATCATAGTTTTAATGCTACTGCTTAAAGTTAAAGTGAAAAACTCAAATTGCACTGATTGCTTATTTCAGTATCATCCTTTCAAAGCAACATTAAAGCATCTGACTTCAACCTTCAAGTAGCAGACAGTGTCTGACGTTTTATATAACTTTACTTTAAAAAATAGCAAATAGCTTAATAGCAACAAACTGAGTGACTTCATTAAGAAGTTGAAGCACAATGAGTCAGTGAATGCGTCGCATTAAATTATTGGCACTTGTGTCAACCCACGAGAATTCTAAAGTGTCTTCATCGAGCGTGAAGACGTCGGTTGCATAGAAAGCAAAGGGCCTTGTAGTTTTTTTATCTTACATTTAACAACTGCGACTCTATTGAATTCCTGTTAAACCAAAGCTGAAGCCCTCCCTGTCTTCAGCACTGTCAGGAAGGGCAGTGGTCACACAGTCGCTGTCATTGCTTGCTTTGGCTTAGGAGCTACTCATTGTAAGCATCACGTATCACGACCATGTTTGCCGGCTTTGCTTAACTTAAGACTGAAAAATGAACTTTGATGTCACTTCAAATTTGCTGAAAACAATTCTATCGCTAGGAAAAGGGGGGGGGGGTTACAGGTTACACCAGTTTCTACAGGGCTTTCATCACCCTTATCGCTACTTTTACTGAAGATCAGCCAAGTCATGTGCTATAGATAAATAATTACCAAAGATATTACTTCACATCATCATCACATCACTCCCTGCAAACATCCACCGAGTTCAGTTATTCATGTGTTCAACAGTTATTTCTCACCAGCATCACAGCCACAAAACACAATCGATATTTTTAGATTTTGTACCATGGCAACATCTGTTTGACACGGCTATATAATATTTTACGCTCACTGGTTTTCTATCAGAGTGAAGCTGTTCATGAGTCGATCTGTTGTTATGTTGTCTCAGTTAATGTCAAGCTGTCGTAAGAAATGTTTGCATAAATAATGATTAAGACTCCTTCATTTTTATAACAGGTGTTCTGTCGAGGGGAGATTAATGCCATGCCACTATCATGCACATTAATTCAAAGATGTTACTGGTGCACCCAGTTAACTGCAAGAAAATGTCTTTGTGAAGATTTCTTTAGCAGGGTAAATTTGATGTCTACAGAAAATGAAGGTGTCACGGTTCTGGGTCAGTTTCGAACCAGTATTTTGAGTTTTGATTGTTAGTTTATTTTTGAATGATTGTTGTGGTTTTGGGTGCTATGATGATGATGATGATGATGATGATTATTATTATTAGAGTTCCATGTTTCTGTTTATTTGTGTTTAAGATTTGTGTTCTCATGTTTTGTGTGGGTTTAGTTCCATGTGTCATTTTCTGTCTGTCTCTCAGTGTCAAGTCTGCGTCTTTGTGTAGTGTTCTTGTTTCCTGTTTTATTGTGAAGGTCTGCGTCTCATGTGAGTGTGTGTGTTCAGTTTTACCTGTCTCGTCTTGTTGATTACTCCCAGCTGTGTTCCCCACCTGTGTGTAATCTCCCTGTGTTTCTCTGTGTGTATTTTAGTCGCATCTTCTGTCATTGTAGTTGCTGGTCCCTCTGTGTATCCACCCTGCTTCATCTGTGTGTTTCCCTGCTGTCAACCGCCATCTGTTTCTGCTCGCTCTCATTCATGTTCAGGTTCGTGTTCTGTAGTCAGTTTGTTCCCAGTATAGTTTAGTCTTTGTTCCGTTCTCCTTTTGTCCATTTTTATTTTGTGTTTAATAAACCACCCTCACACCTTTACAAGTGCCTGCGTTTGGATCCTCCTTTATTTTCCACACGGCTCATCTCACTCGCTGTGACAGAAGGTAGTTATACATTATTAATGAGTAAATTCCCATCATCTTGACATTGTCTGGAAGTGGAATGAAGAGTAGCAAATAGTTTTTTGCCCCTACTTTGATGCTTCTCCTCTAAGATGAGTAGAGGTTTGTGGTCTACTTGCATATCTGTCTGATACCTCAATAGCTCGACCTATTAGAGTTCAATGGAAATGAATTTTTAACACTTCATATAATATTCCTTTACCCACATTTGAAGATCGCTCGCTGCTGGGGGTGGCCCTGCTGTGCGTGGAGAAAGCTGAATGTTCATTTATAGGTTTTTGTGCCGCGTGTAGAAATGATTGTGACTTTAGTGAACTATTAAAGAGATCGACTCGGTCTTTTTTGAAATGTAGTGAGAACTCTGTCTGTAATATTCCTTCTGTTGTGTTATCCTAATTCTACTCGACGTTTTTGTTGGTTTATTCTGTTCGGCTTTTGTAAAGACAGCAGGAGAAGTGGTGAGCCCTACTGAGGTGGAGGAGAGCCAGCGCTGCATAAATGATCAGCTAGTGCTTCTGGTGGGCAGATTCTATAAAGGGGAGTAAACAAAAAAGCAATGGCTCAACAACGACATAAACTGGAGAATTAGCTGCAAAATACAGATTAAACAGTAGGTGGGACTTTTAAGTTTGATAAGCCAAGCAGAAAACAAAATATCCAGGCAACAGATTTTGGGGTTGTGCAGAGTGGAACTGTGTGCAAAGAAGATCTGGAAGGTTAATTTTTGTTTGCTTGTTTTTTTTTGTTTTTTTTTAATTACTTCTCAATTTTATTTTATTTTATTTTATTTTTTTGTTAAGTGCATTTTACACCCTACTAATTCCATGCAGTAATCAGTAGGTCGCTTGAAAATGAGAACCCGTGTCTCAGTGAGGTTCATTTGTATAAATAACAATGAAATACATTTAAAATATAAAATAAAATCATCACATTTCTGAACAAATTGTTAAAAAGGAAAGCCTTAATAGTATGTAGGCTGTGTTTTGTTGAGTTCTACCAAGTATAGAGAAGTGAACGATTTGAAACATTAGGATTGAAGCCCTTAAGGTGCAAATAAAACCAGCCTGTTATAAAGTCTCACACAGCCTAAACCCAGGGTGAACATAATGTTTTTTAATGAAAGCAAAGTAATTTCAGTTATAGCCTGCCACTAAGAAATTTGGAGGATATGTAGAAGACCATGCATGTACAGCATTTAAAGAATAATCCACTTGGATAGTAGCATAGCAGGTCCTAGAGAACATAATAACATGATGTCCTTGACAAGAAAACAACATTTCAAAACTTTACATTCTGAAATAAAAACAAAAAAACAAAAAAAAAACCAGTGGGAAAAGTATTGTCATTGTTTAGACAAAGAATGCATTGTTCATAAACTGTGCTATATTCCTCTTGTTTTTGAGAGGTACTGTGACAAAATATGCAGGTACAACTACCACCCCCTATATATTGTTTTCAAGCTTGTTTGGAGGACTCCTAATGTACTGAAGGCACACTGAGAAATACATCATATGAATCTGTTCTGTTAAAATCTTCCCATATAAGGTCAATCATCTCTTTTCAAATTTATTTTAAAATATGGACACTGTTAAGAGCAGTATCAAAATGTGAAATTACACTGAACTGTCAGAAAGCACAATGTAAAACATATTATGCTTAATTTAAAATATAAAGTAGACTGAATTCACTTTTTATCAGCTTTCTAAACTACAGCTCCTCAATCTAAGCTTAGGAATTGTACTACAATGAAAAATAAAATCATTTTAACATCTCACCTTTTTGTTTTGTGTTCAAGAAGCAACATGAGATGTGTGAGGATGAGAGGACACAGCTCACAGTGAACAAAGCAGCAAACTTGATGACATCAGCTCAGCCTCACTGTGTGTTTTACTGCCTTTTTATGACTATTATTTACAATGAAAATACCACAAAATGATACATATAATTAACTATGTTTTCAGTAATGATGAGACATTCTAATGATGTGTTTATTTTAAATTGGCACTTTTAGCCTGTCACAGAAGACTGTACATTTTTGGTGAGTTTTCCACCTCAGGACCTTCATAGATATGGATGTCTTTTGCAGATGCATCAGCACATGTTTTAGCTATTTCACAAAAGATGAAAAGAAAGTCAGTGTGAAAGAAAAGGGACACTTAATAAGGGCATCTGGGAAACGTTTTGCCACTGAGGACAGATTAGCACAGCAGTCCTAGTTATCCTTGGTTCTCTGTTTCTGACCAGGGGGTAAAATGTTAACAGAGGGCATTTTTGCACTTTTTTTCTTTTGGCACTTGCATTTTTTTGGTCACTGGCTCTCTATTTTTTCATAATACAAATATTATAAACCACAAAATAGGAGTACTGTTCCATCAGACTACTATTGCCAATTAGACCTTGAGGTCAGCCCCGCCAGGTCCTGCCATTTCATCACTCTTCCTCACTGGACTTGCTTCACCGGTCCTGCTTTGCATCATGAATGCTTGTTAAAGCAATACAGGCACAATCAAAGCAGAAGTGTGACCTGACCAGAACTGTGGTGCGTGAATCCACTGTTTTCCTACGACTTAAGAGAAGGAATGGTAAGGTTTTCGATTTTAAAAACAAAGTTACTATGTTGCATCACACTAAACTGTGTCTTAATAAATCTATAAACTTGAAAATATTGCGATGGTAAAATGGTAATGATCACAAAAATGGTTTAAAATGGTATTTGTAAGAATAACATTTTCTGTAAGCTTCATTTTAAAAATGTTTACAGGCTTTAAAGACCAATTCCCCTTTAGACTGTACTCATTTCTTCACCAGTGCAGCCACTTGAGGGTACACTTCACCCACTCCTGCTGTAGTCTTGATAATAATTCTAAGTGAACGGTGGCACAAATTAACATTTGCTTCAGCAATTTTCATCAAAAGCTGGATACCCGTTTCTGTGTTTTCTGCAGTATAAGTTTTTAGTGTAGATGTAACTGCAGAGCTGAAGGTCGTGGCGCTTGAAGACTAATTATATAACCTGTGAGACATCTAATTACCTCTGAACAAACAAACAGCCTGATTGGAAAGCATGACCTCTGAAACACGTTTCCCATCCAAGTGGCACCACATAATTGAACTTGTACATAAAAGGAACTCAAAAATGCAATTTCTGTTTCACCAGTCAAAGAAGATGTAATGTAAACTTACAAGAACATTGGCTGCACATGTTGCATTTTTTGGATACACGTTGCTTTGCAAAAGCAACCCCTCATTTCTTTATATTTTTTGCTGGAAAATTTGAAATAGTTGTAGTACTGAAAAATACATAGAAACACATTATATAATGCAAAAACAGAGTCCATACATTTCATACAACAAGCTAGAAAGTCAGTATTTGGTATGACCACCTTTACTGCTTCAATGCTGTTGAGGTTCAAGCTAAGAAGACTCGTGACTCATTGTATTGCTCTGTGTATTTTTCTATCCAAGTGTGCTTTTAGTGCATTGGCAGTGTGTTTGGGATCGATGTCGTACTGAAAAATGAAGCTGCTGCCAGTCACATGCTTTCCAGATGATACTGCATGATGGATCAACTTTTTCATCAGACCTGTTGCCACTGATTTTCAGTCCTGTCCAAAATGTAATGTACAGTATATTTAATATAAGTATATGTATTTGGTCTGGAGGTTTAGGCTCCCCTGTTCTCAGCTGCCCAAACAAACTGTGAAACCATTAATCTGTCAGGACACTCCCCTGGGACTGTCCTGCAATCACATGGAAATTATACCTATATATAAAAAGTATACCTAAAGGTATTATGTATCGGTATAATACCTGTAAATGGTCACTGTACTGGGGATAAGCCTGACTACAACAGTGTCTATGAGTCTGATATACTGTGTTCATTTTGAACAATTTCTTCTTAGTGGGGGGGGGGGGGGTCTCTGTATCTACAGAGCTACTGTTCTGTCAATTGTACCTTTATTAGAACCTGGTTTTAGCACTGCCATTCAATATTTATGGATGAGTACTAAAAGTTTAATTACCGCACAAAGAAAACATACAAAATCACTTGTGGTTCCCTGCAAAAAGGCTGAAAACAAGTGTTTGACTCACCAGAGCAGGAGCGTTGACCACAGACAGGTTGTAGCCATAAAGGAAAGATGAGCCCAGGGAGCCAAAGAAGGCGGCACACAACAGGCAGGCTGTAAGTGACTGCTAATGAGAGAGCACACATGAACACATTATGCTAGTCATGCAGTCCTTTCCACATTGGTGTTGATCAATGCCAAGGGCAGATTCAGTCAAGGGTATTCAACCCTGGGTGAGTTGTGTAACTCTGGGCATCAGTGCTAAGAAAACAGCTTCTTAAATCCATGCTTTGTTTTTATTTTGTCTATAGTTTCAATTTAGTGCAAAGTCAACACTGTGTGAAATATATTTCTCATGACAACTGAATGTATTATTACTGAAAATGACAAAGGAGGATGGGAATAGGAAATAAACCATATCAAGGCTAAAACTGTGATGACCTGAAAGAAGCTCATTAAACACTTCAATACAAAAGAGAAGGATGGAAATTCAAAAAATGCAATAAAGGGGTTAAAATCATAAAGGTTTGCCCTCAGGGTAGCACATGATGAAAGGAGATAACATCATTAAATTGAAACCATTTTCCATCAGGAGAAGAAACTTGATTAGCAGATTGTATTGCATACTTACTTTATGAGTATCCTCTTGGCAAGGTGCTACGCTCTCCATCAGAAGGTTGTGCAAAATATTAAGTAAACGAGTTATAGAAGACCATGAATTTCTATTGTGTATAGGTTTACGGGAGAGAAAGGGTTAAATAATGACCAGGAATGTTAGGAATCATCCTCGGGGGCCTATACTGGGCTAATCTAGGTGTTTGCTTTTACATGTTGCTATAAACCACTGGAGAAGTCTAGTGGCAACAGCAGAGGCACTGAAGAGACAACAACAACACAACCTCCAAAAAGGGAACGACTTTATACTTGGTAACAACAATCTATGGCTGTCTCTTTATCCTTATTAGGTGATTTATCTCTTTCTTCTCTTTGCTTTTTGTTAGTGTCTTGAAACGGTTACGGCAGCCTGGGTTGCACAAGAAGTCCAATCATTATGCTACCTGCAATATCATTTAACTTGTTTGATCAAGGTAAGCATAACCTTGGAGGGTCACACAGATCTCCATGTGTTAGTACCAGTACCCTGACAGCTGTTATGCATGGGGATGAAAACCTCAGATTCACCGTCTGGCCTTACGTACAATGAGTCCTGGGTTCTCCTAATTCAAGACAATTTCCAGCCAACTGTGGCCAGAGTGTACAGGTTACTGGTTGATTAACGCACTGATACCACTGACTGGCTCTCACTTTCCCAAAACCTGAATCCAATTGGGAATCTCTGGAACATTATGAGTCAGTGCATCCAAAGACACCAAATAGCTTCACAGAGTTCACTAACAGCCTTTTCCAGGTCTAACAGGAGGAGAACCCCAAGGACATCAGCTGCCATCTTATCAGGCTGTTGTTGGGAGTGTATACAGACTACATATGCACTAGTGAGCCACATATTATGACACAAGTTGTATCAGCATGTGTTTTCAATTTTTAAATCAGATTTTTGGTGTGTTTTCAAATGCAGTCGTCAAAGTTTTGACGATTTTCATTTCCACTGACGAAACTTGTTGAGAATTTTTTCTCTAGAAGTTACACATGTGTGTCAATCACTGTGTTCAACTTTAATATTTCATTCAACAAGATCCAGTGTGTGATTTAAGTGCACATTTTGTAAGTGTAATTAATTTGTTTTATAGCAACAAACATATTTTAAAACATCATACAGCATTAAGTGAAGAATGATAAGCTTTTCTATGAAGTACCAACCTTGGACCAATAGGCTGCAAAGACGAGCCAAAAAACTGAATGCACAGTATTGTTATCAAGTCCATGAGGATAAGATGCAGTAGAGCTATGAGGAGCCAGTGATTAAAGCTAAAGAAAATGAGTAGTAGACTGTAGATAAAGCTTTAGGAGGAGGAAAGGAAGGAAAAGTAGTGATTCCAGCTCATAATGATAAGCTAAAGGGGTGGGGTGTGGGGAGAGGGGAGGGGAAGGATATTCTGGATAGCATTTGAAATTACATTTGATCCACAATGCTATCTGAGAAAAAGAAGTAAAGGAAACCACATCACAGTTAAAGGAGATGAAGCTGAAACAGAATACATAAGGCTACTGCGAGCCTTGAATACGCATGTATAAGTCATCCTTATATATTTTTAATAAAATCTCAAGCAATCGCCTAAAAACCCAGGGAGTAGTGCTGCCATATAGGGGAAATTGATATCTCATATTTTTAAAGGTTAAAAACTCACTGATAGTAGCATCTTTCCCACAGTCCCTTAAAAAATATGTCCCAGTGACGCTGAGAGTTGTTTTCACGTGTCTTTCCATGCATTTCCTTTGTTTGGTAATGGATTCTCTAGAGCCCCTTAAAGCTTAATCTTGCAAACTTTGAAACAGACATATGTGCGTGAGGGAGTTGGACTAACAATGGAGCGGATGAGTTACTTCCAGGTACTTACAGCCTAAACTATGTTCTCAATCAGGGGCTCAGTGTGACAATCACTTTGTAGCATCTGTGAAGAGTTGGGCGCAAATTCCAATTTTTCTTTTCATAAATACAACAATACACAAATGACAAAGTTTCCCCAAGTGGCTTTGAGACCCATACAGCATTTGACATCCACTGTCCTCAGTAACAAGCAAACACACAAATTTGTGCGATTTGAGTACTTGTCAGAAAATAAGAAAAATTAACACCCAGCAAAACATAAAAGAAAAGGACCAATTAAATTCTGTTTATCCTAAAGCACATTTCCATCCATCCAGTGTCTTCTGTTTATCCGATTAAGGCTCTCAGCTGTCATAGGGTGAAAAGCGGGGAACACCCTAGAAAGACTGCCAGTCCATTGTAGAGCTAACACAAAGACAAGAACCATTCACACTCACATCAACACCTACGGACAATTTAGAACTGCCAATGAACCTAATCCAATGTGGACTGTGGGAGGAAGCCAGAGTACCCAGGGAGAACCCACATACACAATGAGAATATGCAAACTCCCTCAAAGCTCACACAAATCTATGCATTTTAGACATAACACTGTTTCTGCAGAAGTGGACTGGCCAAAAAAATAAAAGTAATGAAATATGCAGATCCACTGACAGATTTTATTGCAACATAATTTTAGTTTTTATCTGAAGAAGGTTACCACTAAAGCTGATGTCATTTTAGATCAAAAAGTGAGGTTCCAAGTTTCCGCAGCAGGTTTTAGGGGAAAAGCTGGAAATGTGTGTGTTTCAGTTACAAAGGTCGTGTACATATTTACTGAGGTGCAGTATCTTCACAGCTATGTAATGTCCACGGATAACATAACGGGTTAATGTATGACATAGTAGCCAAATAACAGGGAAACCAGAGGTCTATATAGTACTATTAGGACAGGGCTGTTTCTCCATAAAGCAAATACATGATTGTCTATATTATAACATTTTTCATGCCAGAACAACACAAAGAAGTACGTAAGAATCAGTGCCTTAATCTGACTAACCTTCTTTTCAGAGTTGTTAGTGCTGTCATCTTGGTCAATCTGATCATCCTTTTGTTCGTCCATGTTCACGTGTCAGCGACCTTAAATGAGAAGGCCATGTTATATCACGTGAGATACGTTGTCTATATGGAAAGGAGACGGGACACATTTCACAACGAGGATGAGGAGGAACCGAAAACTAAGTGAAACGTGCTGAAAAGGAAATGACCTCTTTGTACGGACATGCAGAAGAACATCTTTCCAAGCCAGAAAGCAAACTGGCTTCCTCGCTTGCAAAAGTGTGAAATGTTACCCCCAGCTTGAAGTTTTGAGGGGATTTTACCCAGTTGCTCAACAACAGGGGGAATACTGGTCTTGATTTAAAGTACACTTTAATGTCGTTTTCTACTGCTAGACCAGCCGACTGATCAAAGACTCAGTCTGCCACCTAGTGGTTATTAGAACAGCAGCACGCAATCACTGGGCAGTGGAAAACTGGTAGGGTTAAATAAAAAATTACAGGAAGTTTTATCCACCACAGGTTACACGGTGGTGAAAGGGGAAGAAAGAGAACTGTGCTTTTTATTAAGCTTTTTTGGGATTCTGAACAAACCAAAGACAAAACCAGAAAGAAGTAATTCATGCAGTACTGATAGGAGTTGATATTGTATAGCAGTCCTCTCTGACTTCAAGGTTAATTACATTTTGCATTCAGACAGTTTCTGAAAATTAAATTAGTCTCTGACTGGATGCAAATGAAAGCCAGCAGGACTCTGAGTCACAGGGAGCCAGATCAAAACCCACAGCTGTGGATTGAATTCTTAAGAAGACGTGTGACAAATCAGATTGTTCTTGTTTTACCTTCCTAATTTTACGCAAAGGATCACTGCAACTTTTTAATTAAATCAGCTGTTTGATCAGGAGGTCAAATTAGAAGCTATAAAGTAATAAATGTGATTAATTTTATTGCCAGCCTGAGTGGATGATTTATGTTTTACGGTGTATTTCTTCAACAATAAATGGCTGTGAAGGCTAACGCTTGAAAGTTTCATCAGGCATAAGACAAAATTCATGAGGTGACTATATCTGCAATGGGAAATGTGCTCGTTCAAGCATCAAACGAGTCCGCCTTGTTTCAGAAGACGTTTTTAGTTGGTTGAAACAGTTTATACAAGGACTTCAAACTGTTTGCTTTTTAATGATGTTCTGCAGTGTTGGAAGCCACCCAGCAGATAACAAGCAAAAACATATCTACATAGTGACCCTTAGCAGTGTGATTGTTAGGGTGTTAGTCTGAGATTCTACACCATAACTCTCAATTAGTGCAGTGCTGTAGGTGAAACACCACCTCATCAAAGCAAAATCTTTCTCCGGCTTATAAAACCCAGACCCCATGTAGTGTTGAAAAGTGGCTTTCAAAGATATGCACCTTGCTCCACGATTTTTGTATGTAGTACATCCTATACCCAGATAAAAAAAAAAACAACTGTTGTCAATAAATAAAGTTATGCTGTCTTATATATAACAGAAAAGTGACTAAAAAGCCCTTTTCTTTGCACAATAACACACTGCAATGTAGCAATTTAGCAAAGATGACTCGACAAGGACAACTTTACTGGACTTGTTCAGCTCTGTTAAACAAAGTTTGGTAAAACAACACAAGCCATGGTGTTGTGAATATAGTCAAAATATCAAAGCCCACCGTGGATACATGTAAGTCAGAAATGGTACAAAGTTTTTAACAAAAAGTATGACTGTGGGCATATACTCACCCAGCATTCAGCCAACGTATCCAGTGCATACAAAGAGAATACTCCCCAAACATTTCCCAGACATAACTGTGATAACAGAACTGAGAAATGATTAACCTTGAGTTCTTCCCTCCCTCTCCATATCTGAGATCAGCCACACTGCAGATAAAAGAACAAATACGCTGCATGTGTATTAGCTGGTATTACTGCATAACTGAGACACACAGACGGCAATGACTGGTCTCTCTACTGTCCTGTCTTAATAAGAGCATGAACAGTTTCATGAGGATGGTGATAACAATTTATTACGCTTGATTAACTTACAGAAAGAACTCTTCCTCAAAAAAGGGGGGTGGGGGTTTAGATGAAACACATTTTTCTTCATTAAAAGGTGTATTAACCAGCAAGCTGCTCCACAGTATGAATCGATTTTAAATAAAGAATTTATGGGGAAGAACAAGGGCTGTGAAATACACAACAAATGTACAAACATACCACCAAAATTATATTCTACAGTAAACTCAACAACCGCATAAAACACTGCACAACTGTATCGTGGCACAAGCAGCTTCATTTTTCATTTTGCTGCAGTGAAGCACAGGTGTACTCCAGGAACTGGTGGCATCACTCATAGATGTGATTACAGGTGTTTAAAGTCTGACTTCTAACTGCATCCACATGTTTGACACTTTGAAGTTCAAAGTTCAAAGCAGTGAAATTCAGGTCTTCAATCACCAAGTTCACTTCTCTGCATTCGAATCGGACACAGTCGGTAAAATGCGCCCAACTCCTGTACGCTGTGGGATAGCAGGTGCACTGGCTATTTTATATTTTTATTCAGCATTCAAATCACTAGTGAACCAATTGGGGGGTTTGCTCATTTATTAGATAATTTGTTAGCTCCCCTGTGTCTCTTGCTTTTCTAGGTCAGTTTTGGGTACTTTAGATTTGGGTCTATTAAGTAGTTGGTTAGTCATGTTACATTGTTATCCTATGTTGGCCTTCAGTTTGATCTGGTTTATTTGATCTCTTCTAAGGGCCCAGAGCTACATCTGACTTCTTGCAAACTCTTTTTTTTTATACTCATTGTATTAACCCTAACCCCCTAGTACAGCGGTCCCCAACCCCCGGGCCTCGGACCGGTACCGGTCCGTGAGTCGTTTGGTACCGGGCCGCGAGAGTTGAGGCTCAGGTGTGAAATGTATAGTTTTCAGGGTTTTTATCGGTTTCCAGCGTTATTTTGTTATCATTTTTATCGTTAACTCGGTTTTCCTTGGTCTTTTCACATGTGTTATGAATAAATCTTCTTTTTTTCGGTACCGGTACTAGTTTTATTTTGTTGTATTTATCCGCAACACCTTAAAGGCCGGTCCATGAAAATATTATCGGGCATAAACCGGTCCGTGGCGCAAAAAAGGTTGGGGACCGCTGCCCTAGTATATTCATATTCAGAATCTATTTATAAAGATTATAAAGTGATAATACTAAAAAGGCATTGTAAAAGCATGACTATGTTGTGACTCTTATTTGTCACATAGTACATTCAATTCAAATAAGGATTTCAATATTATGCAACAGAAAGTCATAATTACAAGACACGAAATCGCTGTTATGAGCCCTCCTGATGAAACAAAAAGTTCTGATACACTAGGTCATAACTATAAGAATATGAGGTCACAATTAGGAGAAATAATTTTGTTTTTTGACATAAAGGTCTTCAAGTAACTTAAAGAAGTCCAGACGCTTTTCTTTGCAAGCTCCTTTGACTACGATGACCTGGATGACTGAGAACCTTCACAGACACATAAAGGTAATGATTCTATAAAAACAAAGAGACTTGCAGATCAGTGTCCTCTTTCTTCCATAGCCCTAGGTCCCAGGGTCCGCATCATACCTACAGCTAGTGACTCTTACATGTCTTTGGACTGTGGAGCAACTACAGGAAACACACACCGGCAATGGGTGAAGCTGAAGTCAAACAAAGTCCAAACAAATGAGAACCAGGAGATTCAAACCCGGAACACGCTGCAACTCAGTGAAACCATTTAAGTACCATCTATTATGTTTGGGGAAAAGGAACATAAACCTCCTTCATTTCATGCATGGAAACACTGCAGTCAGACATCATCAAGATCCTGGAACTCACCGTGAAATTTGGTATATAGTACATCCCATCCAGGCGCTGGAAATGCAAGGCCTGAACTCGCAAATGTGCAAATACCATGCTGATAAGAGCTTGACTCTCGAAATATAAGAACAATGAAGTGTGGTCATCCGGCTTAACCACACACCACATTGTTCGGCCACATTCCTAGAACTCGTGTGAGAATGAGGAGCAAACCATTCACGAACACAATAATCCAAAGTGAACATTCAGATGAAAGTATTCCACAGAGACATGTCGGAGGCTAATGTGCTATCAAAAGCAGTAACAACAATATTCCAACGCCAAAAAGAAAAAACTGATTTTGCAGGCAGAAAGAACCATGACATGCTGCAGTTTTATAGAGCACAACAACTGTGTTTAATCCTCAAAAAAAAAACCTCCTCAGGCAGCTTTTTCAATGGCTTCTTTATTCTCCCTCAACCTCACAGTAATTACATTTTTAAACAGCTTGTGACTACTATTTATAATGCAAACACGTGATTTTTTTTTTTTTTTTTTTTTTACCAAAACTGCAAAGTACAGGCTCTACAGCAGCAGCACATGGCTGAAGGATTAAACAACAACTCTTTCTTCTTTTTTCTTTTTTTTTTTTGCTTTGAAAACTGTCCTAAAGAAACATTTGGGTCAATAGCTGCCGTGGGGAAAAAAGATACTGCTGAGTAATGAAACTCGGGCTTGTAAGCTGAACACCCCCTTTGGGACAGCTTTTCTCAGCTCGGGAGTCTAGGTAACACAAGTATTAGATTGCCTGGGGGGTGTGGACCTTTCAGGAGGGGAAAAATCCATAGACCGCATCAAACCTCTGAATTCATACTTGAATTTTTATTTTTACAACAAAAATATTGAACCTAGGATGTCTTGTGTATTTTATATATTGCGTGTTACACACTGGGGTTAAAATGTGCTCAGTCAAAGTATATATATATATATATATATATATATATATATATATATATATATATATTGCAATAATGTACAATAAAAATGACAGATATGGATATATTACAATAAAAAACAGCAGATAAATGGACTGGATCTTTTATTCATATACATATACAGTATAGATAGATAGATTGTGCCAACAACACAAAGTTCATGTACTAGCCTTGTTTTATCTCTGAGATCATTCTCTCTGGTGCTTTCTACTCCACTGACTTCACATAGTTACAACAGAAAATTGTTGCTACTACTACAATGTCACTGTCAACAAAGTATTTTTCCACAACTGGGAAAAAACAGGAAAGTTCCCAAACGTTCCCCTGATAACAGCAGCATTCGTTTTGTAAAAAGAAAAAATACATAAACAAGCGTAAGAGAGAGTAAACTCACCAGACCCTCTTAAGAATCTTTCTGTCCAGTGCCGGGGTTTCCCTGCAGATTCAGAGAGTAGCCATAGGCGCATAATTAAAAGGTAATCATTATCACATGAGAGCCTGCTGGATAACTTAATCTGCTGAAGCTGGACATGAAAAGAGAAAGAACACAGCTCAGACAGGAACTCAGTCAATCATTGGCCTGATAGCATTACATAATGTTACTGCTGGAATAAAATAACGCAAGAAAATAACAAGCGCTGACCTTTGAACATCTCTTTAAATCAACACTTTTCCCTGTCCTTGTTTTTAATCTCATAGTATAGTATTTCACTT
Source organism: Perissodus microlepis (assembly GCF_051167445.1). Classification (NCBI taxonomy): domain Eukaryota; kingdom Metazoa; phylum Chordata; class Actinopteri; order Cichliformes; family Cichlidae; genus Perissodus; species Perissodus microlepis. The sequence goes on from NC_140465.1 coordinate 11,444,569, forward strand.
GCCTTTTTATTTGCCTTTCTCTAGCAGGTTGCTTCAAGAAGTCCAGCTGAGCTCCTTCTCACTCCAACACAAAACCTGTTTGAGTCAAGCTGTTTCTTTCTTCACGTGCTTTTTCTAAAGGACACCTTGCCGTGCGAGTACGCTGTGAACTTGGAAAATAGACAGATCTTTTTTTTTCACCCCTATGTGCTAGAGAGACACGGGCCTACTTTACAGATGAGGATAGAATTATTAGCCCACCTATACATTTTTTCAAAGTATTTCCCAAGTGCCAAACATCCTAGTTTTATTTTTGATGGTTACATTGTTTAACTTTGTGCACAGAAACAAAATTATTCCACTAAAACTACAATGGTCAAAATTATTTGCCCAAATGATGTTAATCTTTATTTGTGTATCCTTTTTGCTGTTGTTAGGTGTTGTTTTCATGTCTCAAACACACCTCTCGAGTAACCCCAGTTCATTCTTCTTTGCCAAATCTCTCAAGCTTCTCCAGATTTGATGATCAATTTGATGACGTGGACCATGCTCTTCAGTTCACCACACAGATTTATGTCAGTTTAATTTGGTCTTTAGTTCTTTACCAGAAGCGATATATGTTTAAGGTCACTGTTTTGATGGAAGACAAAGCATACAATCACTCAGTTTTGCTGCTGACTACTTGAGGTTTTTCTTTCAAATATTTCACATATGCTTCTGCTTTCATGATTCCTTCCATCTTGACAAGATTCCCAGTTTCAGACACACTGAAGCATCCCCACAGTTCTTCTGCAAAAGTGCAATTTTTCTTAGCCTGTAACGTCACAGCCCATTCCTGTGCAGAGTTCTAGTGATTGTCTTAAGACTGCAAATCCTGACTTGTCTAAGTCAATCACTGGTGTCTTGGCAGTTATTCTGGGATCTTTAGACACATTTTTCACTAGTTTTCTTCGCAGAGTCTTTGATATCTTACAGTTACTTCTGCCAGGCTTGTTCTGTACTGTGTGGCTCTCTTTCAATTTCTTGAAGATACTTCTCACTTCAGTTGTCATAACCGTGTTTATGCTTCGCTTTCCTGCTGTAAGCGTCAACAATTCTTTTTCTGAAGTCTAAACTTTTTCCTTTGTTTTTGGCACAATGCTTTCTCAAGTGCCAGCTCCCTGAAGTTGTTATATGCTGTGTGTAAATTGGAAGATATCCATCAGTTTAACTTGATTTTACAAGCTTTGACTATTACAAAGTAAAAGCACATCATTTCAGTTGTTTGTGCTATGGCTCAAACAGTTTTCAGGGAGCTAGAATTTGCCTGGCATTATTTTTTTTTACTTAAATGTTTTTTAAATTAAATAATCCATTGCACAACAAAAATCTGTTCTAACTATTGCTATAATAATGTGCTTTTATTGGTGCCATGAGGACCTCTAGGCAAGTACCATCTGCTTCTATTATACTAAAGAGGGTAGACTTTTTTTTTTTTTTTAATTAAACAGCTGAATAAATAATGTAAAATGATAGGGATGTGTAAATGGCACTACAGGCCAGAGAGAAAATACATTAGGAAACATTTCCATCACCTCTGCTTTGTTATATTTATGAAAAAAGAGACTGGAAATTATTTGAATCATAAACGCCCTTTAAAGAATTTCATCGGCTCAGGAGGCCCCTCTAAGTAAACCTCTACAGTTCAATCTATTCATGTTATTCATGTGTGCCATGAAGCTGTGCTGAAAATTCTCAGTTCAGTCTACAACTCCAGGTGTTTAAAAGGATTACTGTGTGACAAGAAAAATGCATAAAAAGTTTTTTATTATTATTAACAATAATAATAATAATAATCATGAGTCTGTTCCACTTTGTAAGTGGATGCATAAAGACATAGAAAAAAAATTATGAGACAAGCAATGAGAGCCCAGACAAACGCACAGCAACAACACAGGACCTTCAACTAAACAGGCAGCATCTTGATTGTACACATACTTCTCTCGGTTCCTATTATTGCTCCCCAGTCCAACAAGAAGAAATGTGAACCACAAAGTATGAAACCTAGGACAAAGCCAAAAGGCAAAGACTCACCCACCTTAAAACTTTGAAAATAAAGACTGACAGGCAGTTGCAGTTGGAACCAGTTACAGCTAATTTCAGGAATGTAACCAACGGGTTTTGTTTGTTTCCAACATACTTTTGTTCAATTTAAGAAAAAATAAAAATAAAAATAAAAAATATGATTATGGTTCTTCCTTTAAGCCAGAAAGCATTGACCCCAACCACAGTTTATACCCATGGAATGATGAGCTCATTAATATTTTTTTGGGTCCATCATGCTTAAAGTGCTGTAAAAGCGCACATTGTAAAGCACACATTGTTACACGTTTCCTCTCTGTAAGCTGAGGTTATTTGCATTAAACAGATCACATGTGGTACCTTTTTACCTTTTTACTGCTCAAAATCATTTACAAGTTTGGTGTTTATAGACAGCATTGAACACTTTTTAGGCAGGGAAAATACAGTTAAAGAAGAAAAAAGAAAAGGGGAAAAAAAGAATTAAATTCAACAGTAGTCCTTGTCCCTGGAGATGTGGATGTTTGTCTGCTTGAAGCTCAGTATGTAATAGTCCACTGCTTGACACTGGCGTCGTGGGAGGTGGTGACCAGAGTGTGAGCATCTATCCAAGCCAGGCCGCTAACGTGGTGCAATCGGTGAGCATCTGCAACAAAGACATCACAGCAATTTTAAAAAATGAAAAAAAGAACCTGGGTTTAATAAAAGTTTAGTTTGTTTAACATCCCATACTGACTGAGATGTGAGTTACAACTCTTTAAGAAATCAAGCCTGGTTTTGCTCCTAAATTTTAAGAAGCAGATTCAACAAACTGAGTTTATAAACTTTGTAACAGTTTAGGACCATTTCATTTATTTTTACCCTCTTTTCAATAATTGCTCAGTAAACATTTAATATTAAAAAGCTTATTCCTTATTGAAAATAAGAAAGAAAAATAAAAGGTAACAGTCCCGCTGTGTAACTGCACCCAGATGCAAACCCTAATTGCAGATCCAGTTCAGAGTCACTGCTATCTACAATGACCAGATGTCTCTTTGTGGGACTGCACAGCATTTTTATTCCTTCTCCTCATCACACAGTTTCACTGGTTCTGCAGGACATGCACTTTTTTTTTTTTTTTTAAGTCTGTCTTGTACTCAACATATATAAAGTAAAGACACCAAAAAGGCACAAGCAGTTTGTTGATAATCATCATGAAAGCTACCATAAAGAAAATGAAGTGTCTGTATATTCTGACAAGTAGTTTGTCTTTTTTGATGGTTATTTTTCAGTTTTAATCTCCAAATGTGACAGGCATTTTCCATCACTGTGACTGATTACAGTACAACAGATCATTGATCAGTGTGTTATGTGTCTGATTTAAACACTGATTACTACAGTAACACACAGAAAATATTTCAGAGGAACTGGGTGACGGACACCTGCATCACTGTCCAGAAAGACTGAGACCAGAGTTTTATGAATAAGCCATGAATCGTAATCCTCATCCTGGTACATCGATGACTGATTATATATAAAACTGGGTTTTTGCTTATCTCAGGGTTAAACTCAGTTGTTAGCTGAACCTGCTTCCTGGAAGAGGGCCCTGATCTGTAATGTCTTTATTATGGGTCCATTCAGCCAAGCATCAGCTCTCTTTTTTTAGTAGTAGAGTTTGCAGTTTCTGTGAGATTTATACTGCACAAAGCATTTGTTAGAATTCGCCGCCCAAACAGCTTCACAGTTCAGCACTGAATCTACTGCAGTCACAGTTACTGCTGATCCAATAAGCACATTCAATACTAAGTATTCAAATGGTAAAACAGAGGGTGGCTATATTTTAAAGCTGTCACAGAAAATGTGACGGAAGCCACTCAAACCATTCATTTATCTGAAGAACGTATACATGTATAAATCACTTATTCAACAGCGAAATATTTTCGTGAGTAAAATTTCCTCTGACAGTTCCCAGGAAAGTTGTTTTGGGGTTACTTATCAGCATTTGGTTTTCTAACAGCTTTTGCTGTGCCCGGCGTAAAAATCAGACCACAGCTGTAATCGTTTTTGACGGTTTTGGAAACGATGCAGGTTTGTTCAGCTGAACTATAATCAGATGCAGTTTCTTCATGGTTCCGTGAAATGAGCCAACAGCAAATGTATAAATTTAGCTGAGCTATAGTTACTCCTAGTCTTTTTTTAAAAACACGCTTAGATGTGTTGAGTGTGGATTGCTTGCGAGACAGACCTGGGATTTTGAGCCGCTGGTCTGGATCGCTAACCGTCCAGACGTAGACCAGCATGTCCATCCCACCAGTCGCAAAGTGCTCGTTATCGGGTGACCAGGCCAAAGTCACAGGTTTGGCATGGTGTCCATAAAACTCATTTTTAACCTGATGGAAAAAAAGAGGCAACCATAAAAAAAAAAAAAAAAAAAAAAAACAATAATTAATATTTTTTTTAAAAAACACCGTAACAGGCAGCAAACAGAAGACAGGATGATTAAGAAAGGCAAATATTTACCGAATAGCCGTCTGCCACGTTAAAGACAGTGATAACCTTCTTGTCATCAATGGCAGCCAGATAGGCGCCATCATTCGAATAGGCCATGTCTGTAATGGGCCCTTTGACCTCAAGAGCTTTCCCCTCATCTTTCAGAGTGTTGCCCTGAACTGAGTACAGATGAACTTTTCCATCCTAAGGAGAAAGAAAGAAAATGAATCCAGAGTCCAACCAAGCTTTTCTGTGATAGCTATAGTGTGTTTTTATTAAATGGAACCAACAAACATTGGCCGAATGTAAACATGTGGCGAGATTATCTGTGTCCACTTACTGCTCCGCCCACTGCAGCAGTGGTGCCGCCAGGATGCAACGCTCCAACCTCTGCTTCATAGCCAAGATTGTCCAATGTGAAGACTTTCTTCTTATCCTTCACAAGGACAATCTACAAAGAGCCATGAATAACAATGCAGTCATTATTCCACAAACAAAAATCACCAACCTTGCAAGTGCAAGAATGACTGGATCTGATTTATGCAAGCAGTAATGACTGAAGCAAAGACATTACCTGCCCAATGCACACAGCCAATGACAGCCCACCTGCCCCTATGGACACACTTTTAGGCTGGAAATCCATCTTCACCACATCAGAGGCACTAGAAACCAACAAAAGAGGTTATTTATGTGAGGAGAGGAAGAAGAACAACAACCCTCTTCCTACTATGAACAATTGAACTGTAAGCATGCATTAAAAAAAAAAATTTACTTTCTTAGCCTTCAACCCTGTCCTTCACCTGATCAAGGACAAACTTCTGTTTACTAGACCAAATGTAAAATAATTAATAAAATGGATTATTCATAAAGCCACATCATGGCCCCTCACCTGTACTCCTTCTTGCTGATGCTGGTGTAGCGCAGTGTATCATCCATGCTGCACGTCACCAACTCATTAGCTTCATCAGTCACGATCTTGCTAACCTGGTTGCTGTGACCTTTTCCTGAGAAGCAGTCATTCTCTCCAGTTTCTGCATCCCAGTAATGTGAGGGATAAGTTAAGGAACGGTATCTATGTCTGCAGTTATTCTATGCAAATATGCAAGTCTGAGAAATGCCTGCCAAAAACAAGAAACTGAAAAATTGTTTTGTAACTTGTGTCACTATTCAAATAACAAAGCTCTCTAAAGAGTTATTCAATAGTGGTAGATGGGCCATATTTTCATTTATGGTTTTTTTAAGCAAACTATTAGAAAGTTCTGCTGCTTCAGGTTGTAAAAATGTAATTGTTCAATTTAAAAAGCTCAAATTATTTTAACAATTAGATTTTTTTTTTTTTTTAATTTTGATTAAAACTCAGCTCCTGCACAATGTGAATCAAATCTACATTGATAGAAATCAATTAAATTTGATGAATGAAAAAAAAAAAAGGGCACGTTACATTATCACTACAAGTGTGTAATGACCTTGTGTTAAACAGGAAAAACATCAAACCTCTTTTATATTGAAAACAATTGAGCAAGATTGGAGCTTACATGCAGGACAGGACACCTACGCATGTCCCACTGAGTGACCTTTACAGTCATTAGCGACAATCAGTAAGTGTTGAAAGGATATTTATGTGTCCGTCGTGACTCCCCGAGTAGATGTACGGCCGCCCTTCATTTTTGTGAACAGTCACACACTGGATGGACTTGGTATGACCCTGTAGAAAGAATAAGCACACATTTGGATATATGGAAAGGTACACAAGACATTAACACTACAGTATTGCATCCCCACACAAATGAAAGACAGCACAGAGAACTGAAAACATTCATCTTTGTAATAGCCACAGTGCACATTTAGATGCTTCTGTGAGAAGTTTATGTAATGACTTATTTTCCTGTCTTACCTACTAAACAACACAAGTGTATGATGGATACATCAGGAAGACTTGTCACAAGACACTTCTAGCCTCCTCACGCCGACACCCTCCATGTGTAAATGTTGAGCACACTGCTCTTTCATCACTAAAAACTAATTTCTCTTCCCATTTGAAAACAAAAAAACTTGTATGAAAACAAGCAACTCAGTAAAGCAGGATCTGCAGTGTGCATTTGCACTCTTAGGCATGCAGTTTGAACCATCGCTATGCAAATATTGATGGCGATTTACATTTAACAGATGCCAAGTTTGGTTTTCAAACACTGTAGAAAATGTTTTTACTATGACACTTTAATTTCCATTGTATTTCAGAAGCTCAAACACAGTTAAAAAACTAACACAACTGCCATTATTATCATCATTATCAAATCACTGATTCTATCCAGAAATAGCATCCTTTAATTCTTGAGGCTGACCTTGATTGTGCGTATGGGCCGGTTGGGGTTGTTCTTGTCCAAGTAGTTGATGTATCCTGACAAGGAGATGCTGAGGAGGTGGTCTTTCTGCCACAGGCACCCCAGCTGCTGGTCTGTCACGTCGGAGCCCAGGTTGAAGGTGGTGACAGCCGTGGTTGCACCGACATCCCAGAGCTTCACGGTCTTGTCCCCTGAGGCAGAGATCAGTTGAGAGCTGTCAGGGCTCCAGCTGACCTGTGGGCGAAAAAACAGAAACGTAATATGTCAGAATGCACGTGAGCAAAGACGGAAATTCTGTAAGCACTGTTTGTGCAACCTATGAATGGGCATTAAACAATAGAAGAAAACATACCAACGCTACGTGGAAAAGAAATCAAAGAAAAATGAGAAAAGATTAGCAACTCGAGGACAGAAGGGTTTATAGCATGCATAATTCCTATTGGCACATAATTCCTCTAGGCAGACTGCCATTCATTTAACCAAGTGACTGCAAGTTAACACTGTAGCAAAGAGGTAAAACACTAGGATTGATCCTTTAAACAAGGCCGACTGTTAATGTACCTATCCATATTATTCACTGGAGTTTGGTTTTTAACCTAAAAACACTTACAGCATAGATTCCTCCTTTGTGAGCCTTCTCTCCACCAAGGGAGCCAACACGTTCACCAGTTGTTCCATCATAGATGAAAATCTGTGGATATTTAATAAAAACAATTAGGTACACATTTTGCTTAAAGTCATTTTAATTTTAGGTTTCACATGATAACGGACACTTACCTGGCCATCAGCACCAGCTGTAACAAACCGACTTCCATCTGGAGAGAAACGAATGCAGTTGACGAACTGGCTGTGGTCCTTCGGGAGAAAGAAAATTAAAAGGAAATCAACATAGAAGTTAGCTTTATGGATCAAATGAGTGTTTGATTTTGACACATAACATTTGGTCTTGTGCATAAATGGAAACCAAACATTGAAAGTACATCCAGTATTTTCAATAGTCATAGTGTAGACTTAACATAGTCTCAAGTTAGGAAGGAGGAAGCACAAAAAAAAAAAGAAAAAAAAAAAAAGAACGCTTAGTCATCTTCATGACCGACAGAAACTCAGTCCTTCCTCAATTGAGACCGTCATGACCGACCAGTATGCAGGCTTAAGGAAAACAAATGTTTCCTTGATTTTCCTTTAAGCATGTGTTATAGGCAAATTTAAGAATTTAAATTTACCTATGACACAAATAGCACAAGGTTCATGTGGAGAGCAAAGACATGGGATCAATAGCTGTGATTACAATTCTTGTTTGTTTGGTTTTTTGTTTTAATTTAATAACACCCCACTAATAAGCCAATAATGCAATTCTTAAAGGGAATACAAGGTGTAATTTACTTTAAAATTTAACAAATATATCCACCGTTTTATGTACCATGACCAACTGGATTTTATATTAACTTCAAATAAATTAGTCTGCAGTACACTTGGTGCCTGGCTGTAGGAAGCAGCTCACACTCTCAAAGAATTTATGGGGGATGTGGATTATGTAATATGGAAACAGGCAAACAAGGCCACATTGTCAAAAACCAACAGAGTGTGGCAGATTTGAGATGGCCAACAGATATTAAAGCCAGAGAAAGTTGGAAAGCTGAAGGACAATGCTTTGTTACCAGTGCATGTCAAAGACAACATTTAGCCATTGGCTGTTCTGACCACTTTAATCCAGCACATGTCAGCAGATCATCTTTTCTCTAAGACTTGTCCAGCAAAACAACAGCCAAGAAAAAAAAAGAAAAAACAAACAAACAATCCAGCTTAGCTCTAATTACTCTGGAACAAACACCTCTTTACTAAAGCTCCTCAAATTGCCAACAAATGCAACTCACCCGTAATGTGAACTTGAACTTGAAGGGAGGTCCCTCAAAGAAGGAGGCACAGGTGTCGTCACTGGCAGTGGCAAGGCGGTAAGGGCGCTTCTGCCTTATGTCTACACTGTTAATTAATTTTGAGTGGCCAGAAACCTCTCCCACTGATGAGCCAGAGTCCCACAGGAACACTGCCCCAAACCTACAATGACAAGTGAACACCGATACAGTTGATCCAGGTTTGAATTAGAGGAAGAAAGATACGTGCTAGAAGGTTTCGATTTCCTGCACAATAGTGATGCAAACAGTTCTTTTTATAATAAAACAATTAATAAATAACATTGGTCCTGCAAGTGCACAAACATATCACCTTGATATCTAAAGCAAACAGTGGGTTTGTGCCACGTGGGAATAAATCAGTGTGAACGCTGTAAGAGAAGTTTCTCATGAGACAGTTACCATGGTTGATTTTAAACTACGAATCAATTTGTAGCCAGTGTAGCGCACAAAAAATAAAAAATAAAAAAATCCTGACACTCACTTCTCTCGTCCGTCCCCAACAACAGCGAGCCTCTTGCTGTCCTCTGTCCATGCAATGTCCTTCACCTTCCCTGAAATCGGGGTGTACTCATACTTGAGCATGTGTTCCTTCTGGGTGGTGTCCCAGATACGGATCTTTCCTGATGCATCTAACAGATATAAAAAGCAACATGATTACATAGCAGTCACATTATTGTGGCAACTATGAGAATACACAGTTTTACCAGGATTTTTGCAGTGGCTACTGATAAAATGTGGCTTGACCTTCATTATGGTCCAAATTCTACACAAAATCTGACAAATCCATTTAAAAACATGTTTTAATTTAGCACAACTTCTTAAGTAATAACTCACAATGCAAGCTGGAAAAAGTAAATAAAAGTCAATTAACATCATCAAAACCTACTTGGACTCAGATGTTTCAGTTAAAGCCTTGTCCCTAAATCACAATCTACTCTTCCTAGGAAAAACTGGTTCACGTTCATTGTGTCTTAACAGCAATTTTCATAGGAACTTAGCAAGGAGCATTACAAAAGTGCATGAAATTAGAGGAGATGTGCACAATCTGCAGTTTGACAGGATATCAGGATTGTTGCTACACTGTTGGGAGTGAAGATTCTAGAAAGACTACAATAGTCATTCAATAAAGTGTAAAAGAACCCAAGGGCAGAACACCATTACAAGAAACAAACAACACAAAAAAAAAAACAAAAAAAAAAACACAACACACAAAGCTCAGATGTTCAGTAACACTACTGGGATAACATTTTGATGCCAAAAAGACAAAAATTGAGCTTGTTTGCAAAAATGGTCCAAGCCCCGAGTCGGCAGAAGGAGTTCAGTTTTTTTCTGCATGCACTGCGAGTGGTTACTGAGTGTCAGAAGCGCAGCAGTTTGTGTTTTTTGTTTACTCTAATGGTGTTCATCCCTAATTATGTTTTAGATAAAAATCAGTAAATTCCAGTAGGTTTACAAACTCTTTCTTGCAAATGTTCAAATGTATTTTTCTCTTTTACCTCCAGATGCAATGTAGAATCCACTGGGTGCATACTTCGCAACAGTAACTTGATGGGCATGCTCAGTGTAAATGTCTGCAATAGCTGGGTTCTTAAAAAAAAAAAAAAACAAAAAAAAAAAACACAAAAATGGAAAGATTAGCTAGATTAGCTCACAAATGGCAAATAAATGATGAGCATTTTTCCAATTGGTCACTTAAACCCAAACATCTAATCAACAATTAGTGTTGGCGAAGAAAAAAATAAAAAATACATTTTGGTAAACACTGGTAAACCACAAGCTGAAATCAAAGGAGCTTGCAAAGAAAAGCGTCTGGACTTCTTTAAGTTACTTGAAGACGTTTCACCTCTCATCCGAGAAGCTTCTTCAGTTCTAAGGTCAAATGGTGAGGTGAAACGTCTTCAAGTAACTTAAAGAAGTCCAGACGCTTTTCTTTGCAAGCTCCTTTGACTACGATGACCTGGATGACTGAGAACCTTCACAGACACAAGCTGAAATCCTTTCCTGAGCTACTTCTAGATTAGGTGCTAACTGACAGCATTATGCTAACAGTAATTGTGCTAGCATGCAACTCAGATTTCAGAGAATATCAAGGGCACAATACTGAACACGCCCAAAAATACTGGGTGTAGCAGGAGGGCAACAAACAAAACTAACCACTAGTAGAGTGAAATGCTGTCTTTGATGTGGCTGCTAGCTTTTGATGCTCTATACATTTTATGTGGTTATTACTCTCATTCAGTAGATTCTGTCATAGCCAGTAGATTTGTAAATACAAATGAATAAATTAATCAGCATCATGTTGATACAACTTTAAGACTTTTTTTTTTTTTTTAAATTACTTCAATGTTCCTGATGATGACACATTTCCCATTGGTGTAGAGGAAGTTGTTGCCTTTGGGATCACCACCGATCACTTTTGCAACTCCCCTCTCCATCTGTGGGAGACTGGCAAACACACGTTCTGAAAAAAGTGAAAATAATAAAATCAAAGATGTGGAAAACATCAATTAATGCACTGCAGACAGGGTTAAACACAAATAGAAAAAGTGTTTCACTGCATATCCTTTATCTGCTGGGAATAAAATCTGCCATTTCAGATAGCAGATTTTATTACTAACAGAAGTGTTCTGTATCAACTAGTTGTTCATTAGTCATCCATAGGACTTAAAGTGGAGCTGGTTTCAGGTACCTTACTGATTATCACAGACACTTTGAGCACACGGCCAAGTCTATTCCTATTGGTCTACCAAGCAGTTTCACCCTCCTTATTAAATCCCCTGAACGCAAAGCGTTTTACACTTCAACCTTTAAGGAGTAACAAAAATAAAACATAACTAGATTATGTTCTTCTGTGCACTTCCTCAAAATTTGGGCCATCATTTTTGACGCCAACTATGCTAGAAGACCAGTAAAAGACAAGTCTGGATTTGTTGCTGATCATTACATGGGTGAATTTTCTACTTTGTAAATGACTAAAGAAAAAAATACAAGTAACTGCTTGTAATTGAAGTATTTGCTTTTTTTTTTTTTTTAAGTACAGAGTATCCATTCAGTAAGGTTTATGATGATGAGTCTTGTTTTATAATAAGTGTACCGATTTTTATATAATTGCACAATTTTAATTATACAGCAATTTCAAAAAGTAGTATTTAAAATGTTTTATTATAGTTATATATTATAAATTTACCAACACTTTGCTTGCCATAATTTTTACATAACATTGGAAATAAAGTAAACGAGATACACACTCTCAGGTCAAAACGCACTAGTACTAGCACACTTTTGCTTGCTCATAATGGTTTTTGAATACATCACGAGTCAATCCTGCCTTATGCGGTAACTACACGGTTGTAACTTGAATGTGCCTTGAAAGACCAAAAATAAATAAATAAATCACTGCCATGTTTTCGCCATTTATATTTCCGACTGATTCAATGGAAAAAAAAAAAAAAAAAAAAAAAAAAAGAGTAGCGTTAAATATGTTAGGACATTCGACCAGCGACAAATGTGTACTTCAGTACTTCCTCGGTGCTTCACTGGCAGACAGCCTCTGTGTGGACATGTCATAACAAAGCAATGGGAGCACAACTATTTCCTGACTGAGGCTAGCAACCTAGCTAACTAAAAAACCACTGCCTGTGGCATGAAGCGGCTGCACTGAGTGCCAAAACATCTGCACAACACTCCGAGCTATCCAAACACAGGTGTGTACTACACCTGCCAGAATCGTTGCATGAGCGAAGCTTTTTTTTTTTTTTTGGTCTTTCTTGTGTGGGGTGAAGTGTCAAAATTACGCAGCTATGGGCGAGGCTAGCTAGCTGCTACCTGGATGACTAGCAGATCTGCCGACTAGTGTCACGCGAAGTAAGAGCCTTGTTCCTGTTTTTCCCGCCCTGCTGCTGACACGGAAATGAGACAGACTTACTCAGTTCATACGGCATTTTTTCTCCGCTGCCTCTGGCTTGGCCTTTCTCTTCCAGATGAATGAAACAGTGAAGACAGAAAAGCGCCCGTGGCTTTGCACTACCCTCCCTGATACACAAACACGGAAGCGGGTGCAGCTCTCGCTCTGCCTGGCTTTGCCCATATATAGTAAACTCAGATACCACGCTGAGGCTGTCAGCCAGTAACCGTGCGCTCGAGCTTTGGGGATAAATTTTACCTAAATATGGTCTCTCAGGTTCCAGGGCCAAACTAAAGCCATTCCAAAGCTTCACTAATCAAAATGGCCAGGTTTGCCTCATTTTGAGGCATATCATGTGCTACAGCCAGGTCACAGAGCCTTTTTTAATTTTTAAAAAGATAAACATATAGAAACAACATTTCTAATTCCTCAAAGAATGTTACCGTGTTAGTAAAAAAAAAAAAAGTAAATAAATAAAATATATATATATATATATATATATATATATATATATATAATCCAGGCAACTTGTCATGGAATCTAGAAATAGAGTTAAAACTAAAATAAGGAGGTGAGTTTTGCGCAATCATTTGATTGCCTGAGAGGCCTGACTCAGGGTAGTAAAGCTCGCTGTCTGAGACGCACTCCTTTGGGCGCCGTGGATTTGTGATAGCATGAATAACCAAATGAATTGCCCGGAAAGGTAAATGAGGAAAATCTATCTACAGTCACTTGTAACCTGTCTCTTATCTGTAATTCCATAGTGGTGATGTTATAAGCCTGTGCTTATTATTTGCATGAGTGTAGGCACTCACTTGCTGGGAATAGGACTGGGAATCCCCTGACCTATTTATGATGGGTCCATTTGAGAGTGTGGACCTCTGCAGCAGCAGATATAATGTTACAACAATACAGAATTTCAAAACAAGGTAGTCACAGAGCAACATAAGAAAGCTCCGTACGGGGCATGGGAAAATGAACTCATCTGTGTCTTGATGCATTCTCAATTATCCAGGAAAGTAAATCTCCAAAAGTTGATTCTGTTCATCTGGACGTAGCGTTTTGTGGGAGAAACGTTTCGTCACTCATCCAAGTGACTTCTTTAGTCTCAGCTGACTGCAGGTTTCCCCAATCTTAGTAACAGTACATTTGCATAATGACTGAAACCAGCCCACTGAGGGAATAATGGGCTGGGAGGTCAGTTCCTTAATCATAATTGTGCAAATTCTCATGACCATTGATCAACAACCACTGACCAAAACCCACTGATCAAAGACCACTGATCAATGGTCACGAGTACCATTCATAGAGAGTTGGGGAATGGCTGCAATTACAGCATTGTAAGATGGCGAAAGATGTACCCTTAGGCCCCCTCCTCGATTCAGAGATGGTCTTTCCCTTTTCACGTAAATGGCCTCCTTGACTCCGCGCTCAAACCAGCGTTCCTCCCTGTCCAGGATTTGTACATCCTTATCATTGAAAGAGTGTCCACTGGCCTGTAGGTGTAAATAGACTGCAGAGTCCTGGCGAGGTAGCTCTTCTGTGTTGTGCCATCCGGTTGTTTGGTTTCCCCAATGTATAAATTCTGGCAATCCTCCTGGCACTTAACAGCGTACACTATGTTACTCTGTTTGTGTCGGGGGACCCGATCCTTGGGGTGGACCAATTTTTGGCGCAGCTTGTTTTGGGGTTTAAAAGCCACAGAGACCCGGTGTTTAGAAAAAATGCGTCTCAACTGCTCCGATACTCCTGACACATATGGGATCACTACAGGTTTTCGCTTGGGCAGCGGTTGTCCTTCTCTCTTGGATCAGCTGGAGCTTTCTTTAGGTGCCTTTCCCGCTTTGACAAAAGTCCAGCTGGGATAACCACATTTACTCAGGGCCTTCTTGATGTGCTGTTCTTCTGCTTCCCTGGCCGCTGTGTCTGTGGGGATGGTGTTCGCTCTGTGTTGTAGCGTCCTAATGACACCCAGTTTCTGCTCCAGTGGATGATGAGAGTCAAACCTTAGATACTGATCCGTATGTTTATGGTACACGTCAGCTTTTAGATGTCCCCCATTACTGATGGAAATCTCACAGTCTAAGAAGGCTAACCTGCCACTTTTCATATCTTCCCTGGTGAATTTGATGTGTCGGTCCACCGAGTTAATGTGATCCGTGAAATGTAGTACGTTCTGAGATTTGATTTTCACCCAGGTGTCATCCACATATCTGAACCAATGGCTTGGTGGTGTTCCAGGGTAGGATAGCAAACCCATCTTTTTCACTTCTTCCATGTACAAATTGGCCACGATGGGTGAAACTGGGGAGCCCATGGCACACCCATGTTTCTGCCTGTAGAACTGACCCTTGTATGTGAAGTAGGTGGAATGAAGACACAGTTCCAAAAACAAACACACTTGGTCGAAGCTGAGAGTGGTCCTGTTGCTGAGGTTGGGGTCATCCTGTAATCTCTTACGGACTACCTCCAACGCTTCCGTGACTGGGATGCAAGTGAAGAGAGATGTAACGTCGTAAGAGACCATGGTTTCATCTGCCTCCATAATGACATCTCTCACCTTCTCAACAAAATCCAGGGTGTTCAGGATGTGGTGTTCAGAGCTGCCCACCAACGGGTTGAGGATCGAAGCCAGAAACTTGGAGATGTTATAGGTGACAGAGTTGATCATGCAGACAATCGGTCTTAAAGGTGCACCCTGTTTATGTATTTACACCTACAGGCCAGTGGACACTCTTTCAATGATAAGGATGTACAAATCCTGGACAGGGAGGAACGCTGGTTTGAGCGCGGAGTCAAGGAGGCCATTTACGTGAAAAGGGAAAGACCATCTCTGAATCGAGGAGGGGGCCTAAGGGTACATCTTTCGCCATCTTACAATGCTGTGATTGCAGCCATTCCCCAACTCTCTGTGAATGGTACTCATGGCCATTGATCAGTGGTCTTTGATCAGTGGGTTTTGGTCAGTGGTTGCTGATCAATGGTCATGAGAATTTGCATAATTATGATTAAGGAACTGACCTCCCAGCCCATTGTTCCCTCAGTGGGCTGGTTTCAGTCATTATGCAAATGTACTGTTTATAAGGTTGGGGAAACCTGCAGTCAGCTGAGACTAAAGAAGTCACTTGGATGAGTGACGAAACATTTCTCCCACAAAACGCTACGTCCAGATGAACAGAATCAACTTTTGGAGAACTCATCTGTGTAATTTTGGTCTTAGCATACGCTGTGTCCTCTCCCAGGACATTTTAATCAACACACAAATCCTTTATTGCATTCTGGTGATGTTTCTTTTTAATAATGAGAGGGTCATGTTGAGGGCCCCAAGCTCCAACTCAACTCAATGACAGCTCTGTCAGGATCACCTTAATCCTTCAAGTTCAAATTCTCATGTTTGAAATGTTTTTTTCTAAAGCTCGGTTGTTGTTTTTTTCTGTTTTCTGTTAGTTTCATTTATTTATTTATGTATTTATTTCAGACTGGCAATGTGATAGCACTGTGACATGTAAGGTGAGAACCAGGTTTGAGTACCAGCTGTTCTATGGAAATTGGTCTCCCCGTGGAGAAAGCGGTAGTTTTACGTTCTCCCCTGCAGGGGGCACCATTGTCCCATTATTACCGCTCCACCACAGAAGAAGTAACCCAGTTGCTTCGTGCTTGTGACGATGGCGGTCGTCTTGAGGGGAAGTTTAGTAACGTTGTTCAAGGTGAGAGCACAAATTATGTTGACGGGCTTTTTGTGTAAATAGAAAAAAAATGGCTGCTTTAGTCATATTTTATATAAACGCAGCAAAGAGACGTTTACGCACTGAGTGTTGTCATGTGTTTCTTACGTGAATGCTAACCATCGTGAGCTTCATGGACGTCTGCATTACTGATAGAACGATTCTGAAGTGTGTTTCCTTATCTGGAATTATTTTGCTGAAAATAGTCCTCGGTTTGTTTTATTTGTCAGTAGATACGTGCCTTAATAAGACATCCTCGTTAGTTGAGAAGGTCAGCTAAATTAGCTTAGCCTCCCAGCCTGTGTCAGTTAACCGTGTCAGTAACCTCCCTGTCCTTAGTGAACCGTTAGCTACTGCTACTCGTGGGGCTAATCACAAGCCGAGAGACTTGAAGCGAGCAACTCAGACAAGGTTTAGTTTTCAGTCAGATTTCTAGGTGTCAGTAAGAGTGCAAATATATTCAGTGTCTTACTTTAACCTGTAAGATTGCTGAGTTGGCCTTTTAACTTGTTGCCTACAGGTAAGATGCGGGTGAGGGTGATAATCATTCAGGATCACCTTGAAATATACAAACCGGTGACAAAATAAATGAAGAGGACGACAACATAAAGTCTCTTAGTAATAGATGCTGGGGCAACACCAGGACAGCTTTACCATGCATTGCTACTGATTCCTAAAGTCTCAGGAACTCTTTCTGGATGGAAAACTACTTTTTCCCCCATTGTGGTCGCGCAGAGTGCTGTTTTACCCGTCGATCCAACACCCCCCTTAAGGTTTTCAGCTGTTGACTGACCATTATTCTCAACGACAATTTTTCATACCACTAAGTAATAAATTTCTCATAGATCCAAATGCAGATGTAACTCTTCCCATTGAAACATTAGTACTAGCCAGTACAGAGCCAGTAAAAAAAAATGTCTTTAGCACAGTGCGAAGCTTGTGTCACAGGGATTATTTATACATATACTGACTTGATTATTTGGACAGATGTAATCTGTGGATCAACTGTGACTCCAAGAAGAAAGCTCTTCCCCATTCTTTTTGTCTTGGTGGTCAGCAGACAGTAACATTTTCTGATGTTGTAGTGTACTAGTTAACACAATTCACCTAACAAGCCAAAGATTGCGTCAGGAAGGGCATCTGACCTAAAAATCCGTTGAGCTACCCATTGTTGCACGAAAGTTGCTGCTGCTGCTTCTGTCCACTATTGTAAGGCCTGATTTATAATGCTGTCGTGAATCTTTGTAGAGTCCACAACATAACTTGTGTCACTGACGACATGCTTGTGTGTGGTGTATGATATGTTAATTACCTTGGACATCTCCTGGTATTTTATATGTAGTGGCAACTGGTAGAAATAACTAAAATGTTGGTGACTTTTTTCCCTTGTCGGTCCTCACTTTAATCAACTTTGCTGATTGAAGCATAAATTCCCATTAACAGTATATGGATGGCAGAAAATAAGGATGGCATAACCGGGCTTGTTTGAGACCGATGCTCCTGCCATCTTTGCTCAAACAACGATCTACAAAGTCTTCATCTTTCAAAGTCACTAAGACCTTTTCTTATTGCCATTTTCTATTAATACAGAATCACCTGGGCCTGCTTAAAATATTCATATATGCCTCCAAACCTGATTGGAGTTGTGTTATATAGTGCACCTGTGTGGAAACATCTGCATTTGTTGTTTCTTTATTTACGCAGATTTTTTTTTCTCATTTATTTGTCTGTGTGTATTTACACAAAATCCCCTACTGACATCTTCCCTTATAAAATGCATCTAGGCATCATCCTGAATAGCAATATGCATGAAATTACTATAATATTAGATGAAATGTAATTTATAATATTATATACTGTAGGTACCTACAGTGTTGTACCCTCATTCTCTCTTTCTGACTAAAACATGCTTCTCATAAAGTTGGGCTCACTGGTCATGACATGATGAAATGAGTGAAATAGGAAAAGACATTCCTGCTACACAAAGTTGTTCTCACTTTGTGTTTTTTCTAACAAATGTCTGAACACAGGCGCATTCCCCCAACATTGTTTTATTCCGATAATTTCTAAATGTCTTTATGTTTCAAAATCTTGAACAGATTTTTGTATATACACACTGTGGGGGAAAAAGGTCAGAAGCTGTAACAAGCAAACATTGGATGTAACAGATGTAGACAAGTGATTCTGGTGTTGCTTGTTATCAAAAAAGTTCTTTTTGACCAATTGGACACTAACAGACCTCTGACCAATGATCAATGACCAATAATAGTCTTGTTTCAAGTAGGCTAACTGCTCTTTTAACTTCTCTTAGGTCCTAAAAAGTTACCACAAAATGTATAATGTAGGTGCACTGTTTGGTATATGTGCAAATTATATATATGCAGTATATCTGTCTACAAGCCCATAATAGTTGAGACTCATTGATATACTCAGTGGACTCATTATCTACCAGTCTGTTGGTATCATCATGTATAACAACTGATTAAAACAATTAAAACTGTAAATAGGCTGGAGAAACACCATTCAATAATGTTATGATTGTTGACATTGTATATGTTGCCCACAAGAAGGCACTCTGCAGCTTCCCAGTTGATCCAAACTAACTTGGGCAGAGTTGAGCTTAAATGAGTATATAAACAAACATAAATAGATTTAATTAACATGAATCTGTTGTATGTGTCTGAAAGGGAAAAAAATTCTGCAAATATATTGAAATATTGGATCCTGTATCAGTTGAGCTCTCGATATTAGGGTTTTCAATGTGTTTATAAGTAATACTATTAGAGAGTAGATATATGGGTTTATAGTATACTGCAGTGTTCTTTGTAATACTGTACCTAGTAAGTGTACCTTTGTTTCCCTCCTTCAGGGCCTGGTCGGTTCCAGGTGTCCACAGTTGGCCTCTCGTCCACTGAGTGTATCTGCTGGTCTCTGTAGTCCAGAAACACCACCGGCCCGTGCTGATGCTACCTTTAAAGTCACAATGGTGCCAGGGGATGGAGTAGGACCTGAACTAATGACTGCTGTAAAGGACGTTTTTAAGGTACATTTACATAAGATTGACGATGGACTCATAACTGCTTTTTATCCTTATACCAAACATGTTGTATTCAGTATATCAGGTTTACTGATGATAGAAAATAATAGGGAACTTTTGACAAAAAATACATGTACAGATTTTTTTTTTCCCTCTGTCTGGTCCGATTTTTTTTTTTACATTTTTCTTATATTAAACGTTAAGAAGCTCCTTTTTCATCTTGTTGTGTTTTGCAAATAATCTCCTTGCTTTACTTTTTCTAAGAAATCATTTTAAATATGGTGCTTAATGTTAAAGTAAAATAGTGGATTAAAACTGAGTAAGATTGTCATTCTTTATGTTGATTTGTGATCTTTTAAGAATGATTCCCCCCCCCCCCCCCATTTTTCTGAAGGCAGGTGATGTCCCAGTAGAATTTGAGGAATTCCACATGAGTGAAGTGCAGAACATGGCCAGCGAGGAAAAACTGGAACAAGTGTTGACCTCTATGAAGAGTAACAGAGTTGCCATTAAAGGTAGTCTTATTTCCTTTAATTCTTTGATTTTTCTCTCACAAAAAAAATGTAATCCAGTAACAAAAAGCTGATTTAAATGGCTGCACTGAAGTAGTCTGAACTGCAGTGTATTTAGGCTTTAACATGTTGGGGCACATTATCTTATTTAGGAAAGATTCACACACCCATGGAATTCAAAGGCGAGCTGGCTTCATATGAGATGAGATTAAGGTAAATGACCAAATAAAAAATTGTGCGTTATTATTTGCATATGTCACGTTTAAAAATAACTCTACATCCGTCCACTCCCCAGGCGCAAGCTGGACCTGTTTGCTAATGTAGTTCATGTAAACAGCCTGCCAGGCTACAGCACTCGTCACAACAACCTGGACCTAGTCATCATCCGTGAGCAGACTGAGGGGGAGTACAGCTCCCTAGAGCATGAGGTAAACAGTACTCTTACTCACTGCAATCAGAGCGTAAACAGCAGTTTTACACCCACCTGCAAATATACTTGAAGGTTTGTTTAAGGGTTTTGAAAGAAGCATTAAACTGGGCATCAGAATATAGTTAAGTCACAGAAATACAGATTAAGCCAGATTTTGATTTGTCCTTTACTTATGTTGTAGTTCTTTAACTCTCCTATTTATTCATTTTAATATGAAACCTAGTTTACAGCATGATTATTTACACTTAGACCTCAAAGACTGTCTACAGTCAGGTTATGTGGGAGACTGTTGTTTATAGAACATAATGTATGTGTTCATTTTCTTGCATGACTCTTCAGCAAAATATATTTAACCATATGTTGTCATCCTCTTGTGTTTTCCAGAGTGTAACAGGTGTGATTGAATGTCTGAAGATCATCACCAGAGAGAAGTCACGCCGCATCGCCAAGTTTGCCTTTGACTATGCTACCAAGAAAGGGCGAAACAAGGTCACTGCTGTTCACAAAGCTAACATCATGTGGGTAATTTTTTTTTTTTCTTTTAAAGACGGCTTTGTCTTTGTTATTGTCTTATTTTGAAACCATGTACCTCCATTAAGGCTAAAAATTAGCTTTACAGTAACTTGTGTCCTCGTATCTTATTTCAGGAAACTCGGTGATGGCTTGTTTCTGCAGAGCTGTGCAGAGGTGGCACAGCTGTACCCCAAAATCAAATATGAGAACATCATCATTGATAACTGTTGTATGCAGGTATAAACAGACTTCCAGTTCCTTCCCTTTGCCTTATTATTGTTCTTATTATCCATTACCCTTCAGATTAAATAAGTGAATGCTGTCTTTTATTCCTAATTGTATATTTATAACTTAGCGTTTGCTAGAAGTGCTCCATAAAAAAAATAGAATAACTGAAGACGTGCACTTTGATTTCACTGCAGTAAATGACCATAGCTGAGCACCGCTGATTCAGGCTTAAACTTGTCATTGTATTATTCTTCTGCAGCTGGTGCAAAACCCTTACCAGTTTGACGTGCTGGTGATGCCTAACCTGTACGGTAACATTATTGACAATCTAGCAGCAGGGTTGGTTGGAGGAGCAGGAGTTGTTCCTGGGGAAAGCTACAGTGCAGAATATGCTGTTTTTGAGACTGTGAGTTTCCAAAACCTCTCGCTTGTTTGTCTTTTTGTTTTGTTTTTTTCCTTGCCCTGATTTACTTAAAAGCCTATACTTTTCCTTTTTGTATTACTATGTGTAGAGTTCTTGTGCAGATGAGCATAAAAGAGAAAACTGTAAACTGGACTTCTGTAGAAAATAGTGTTATGAATTGATATTTATCACTATTAATGGACTGTTGGTTTCTCTGCCCAGATCCTTATACTGCAGTTTTTCATTTCTCGTATCATTTTTTTCTTTTTCAGGGTGCACGCCACCCATTTGCACAAGCTGTTGGAAGGAACATTGCAAACCCCACAGCCATGCTGCTCAGTGCTGCTAACATGCTCAGGCACCTCAAGTGAGTCACCTTCTACATGTTTTTTCATAATGAGTATATCAAATTTTACACAATAGCCTCAAATTGTCTGTCCTAACCCAATATAATCATCAAGATCTTAAACAACCTCAGGCAGCTCTGTTTGTCTGAATGCAGACGTGTGTCTGGTCACCTGTTCATTGTGATTATATTGTGTTGCAGCCTGGAATACCATTCTCAAATGGTGTCAGATGCTGTCAAGAGGGTCATAAAACAGGGCAAGGTAAGTGGTAGCTCTGCACAGTCTGTGCTGCATGCAGGCTTTGAATGATAAGACCACCACTATGGTATATAAATCCAGAAGCATTAACATTATTAACACCAAAAGAGCTGCTTTTTCTGTATGTTTTACTTCCACTTTTTCAGTACCTCTAACAGAGTAAAATAACAGCTGATAGCTCTGCAATATGTGGGCATATAAAGTCAGTCAGACTTGTATATTCTAAATCTGTGATCTTGGTATTGTGGGTCAATAACTGCTGTCTTTGTGTACACAAAGTCTCAAAGAGAACCTCTAAAGAAAATGGTGATAGAAACGTAATGTAAATCATTGATTACATTACACTTGCCTTAGAGCTCTGCCTTGCAGTCTAAGGCCAACAACATCATCTTAAATCTCAGTAGTTCTTGGCCTACAAATAACTCATCCTAACTGCTTGTATACTATACCATAGTGTGTTAAAGAGCCTTTGAATTCCTACTTTTAAGTCACTCTTAGCTCCTCTCTTTCAGTGCCTTCCTTGCTTAATTTTGTCCCTCTTTTACATGTTCAGGATTATATGGGTTTGTTAACAAAATTATGTCGTAAATTCCTTTTTAAACTATTTTGGACTAAAAAGCTGCGTCTGCTCTGTACTGAAACTAACATGCACTGACACAAACATGCACATGAAGTTGGTCAGACTTTGTCCCCTAGATGATGATAATAAACACCAGCTTGCAGGGTAGTTTATCATTAAATTATTATTATTTTTATTATTACACTGTCTGAATGCTCATTTTCTCCCATCTGCTTTAATTTCCTCCACCTCCTTGTACCCCATTGCCATCTGTTTGTGTGTGTATACATTTGTGTGTTTGTGCAAATTCCAGGTACGGACACGAGACCTTGGCGGATACTGTACCACTACCGATTTTGTGCATGCTGTTGTGGAAAACCTGCGTCACCGACCCATTTACTAAGATATTTCATCATAGACCTCGCTGACTGACTCCTTTTTCCCTAAATCTGGACGTTGTTCTTAACATGGTCTGGATGCATGTTAAGACACCCTCCCCACCCACCCACCCCAAATGCCAGCTCACTGAGAGCTGTACTATACATTTCTGACATAAGTTGCATCATAATGACATTGGTTCTGCTGGCTTGCTTGTAGATCCACTTCTGTAAAGCTTTGACATCTGTTGATTTGGGATTAAAAAGTATACCTCATGATGTTTTGCATCACACAGCTAGACCTCCTGTTTCCTGTATTCATGCAGTCTCCTCTGCCCTCACAATCTTTTGTCCATTTGCATCTTTTTGTTTTTGGAGTTTTGAGCTGATGAGTTCATAAAGACGATTTCTTCGCACATTGTGGGAAACGCATCTTTTTTTTTTTTTTTCACTTTTATTATTTAAATGTTCCTGTCCCATCGGTCTCGCATTTCATTGGAAACTTTCTGTAAAGCCACCAGAGTCTTTTAAAAAGTTTGTATCGCCTTTTTTCAGAATTGGTCTAAAAACTGTAACTGTAACTCAGTAACAGTACAACACTGCTACAAATTACTGCACATTTAAATAAAACTGTAATTTCATTATTGCAGCACTATAAATTCAACTATTGGCGCTGGGATTTCCTGTTCACTGTAACCTTGCGTAATTAAAAACATCATAATTGGCAGCTGTTGGGGAAACTGATATGAAAGATCAGTATCTTTGTGCATCAAAAAAAATTAAATGGCAGCATTAGCTTGCATTAGCCATTCACAATCAAAGTCACCACAGTTGTAGCATGTAGTTTATTAAAAAGAGTTATTTAAGCACATAGCAGAAGAATTTGTCACATGATTATACAGAAATCAGCCATAACATTAAAAACATTAATATTATTTGGATCCTTACTGTGGTGCTGCTCCAAGCGCTGACCATCAGGCTGTGGACATGGGACTTGTCCTGTGGTGTCTGACTTGGATGCTCACAAAGGTTCCTTTGATTTGTTTTGGTGTGATGCAGTGTAGTCAGGGAGAGGCTGCTGTTGTCAGGGAGTGTTGTCACCTTGGAACGGTGTGCCTCTTCTGTAAAAATGTTGGTGGGAAGCAACAATAGAACCTCCCAACAAATTCCCTCACAGCACATTGAGCAATGTTATTTACATTTTAATTGGTTTTGATGTTTTTGCTGATTGCTGTATGGTATTTCCTGGTTTAGTCTTCTTTCTTTTTTTTCCCACCATAAAGTCAGCACAGTTATAACTGCTACACTAAGGTTCAATCATCCTGTCCATCTCGTTTTTGGTACCATTTTGCATCAATTTGAAATGGAAGCTTGCTCACCAAAAATAAATAAAAAAATACTTTATCTGTATACAGTGTTTGTGTGTTGACCTTTGACCCAAGTTCCCCAGTAAAAGCAATATCATGTGCCTTTAGCCAGCATTTAAATTTAAATATTTCAACAAACCAAGAGTTTCACTCATACTGAACAACAACAACGTGATCTTTCCTGGATCATTAAAATACACTGAAATACTGTATATGGTCATTTGATGTGTTTTAAATCCAAACCTGGACTGGTACTTGAAATAATGTGGGGCCAGAAAAAGAGAGGAAAGTTCAACTGATGCTTTTTTTTTCTTTTCATATCATCATTCACACTGTGTTCATTCTGTGAGTACTGCTTTCAAAGGCTCTCTAACATGCTGACCGTGATACAGAATGTGGACATGTGTTTCTGCAGCTGTGCATATAATAACGTGCTGTCCTTATGTTTGCAACAGGTGCGTACTGCAGATCTGGGGGGCTATGCAACAAGCGACGAGTTCACCCGTGCTGTCATTGCTAACCTGTCGGTCTGAGCATTATGTTTGCAGATCTGTCAGCTGCTGAATCGCACACATTTTTAATTAACTTCCTGTCTTACACGCTTGTACGCACAGTACAGCCCTATCCCCCTACATTCTACATGCAGTGCCCTTCTTATCAGAGCAAAATGCAAATGAAATACATTGTCCACAATGTTTTATTTTTGCTGTTTTAAAGTTGATATTTAAACACTTAACGTTGCATCCAATAAAAAAAAAAAAAAAAGTGGATTGGTAATTTTTTTTTTTTTTTTATGGTGCAAAACTTATAATGCTGTTACACTATTTCACACTTCCTGACATTCTACTGCCTTGCATGATACTCTAATTTCTACTTAATGATTTTATGTGTGGACATTAACCAGAAGTCAAAACACAACGTATGTATATTTCAATATTAATAAAGTTTTAACTTAATGCTTCTTCATTTATGCTATATGAATAATAAATAAGAAATGGAATATGACATCTTGCGTGCAGAATCCTTGAATGAACATTATGGAGACTAATGCGGTGTTATTAAATGTTTATTATGGCTGATGGCACATGTCACCTCGCAGCATGAGGATCCTAACTCCCTTCCTGTGTCCAAACATATTCATGGTGGTTTTTGGAGAATTTAAATGTTGGAAAAACTGAGTTTCTCTGGCTGTGTTGGGTGTATCATGGTACAGTGTATGCACCAAGTCCCCAATACCATTAACTAACAGTTCAATATTAAATATGATATTTTTTGCCTTCATCTATATAAATTATTAATAAATTGTAGGAAATTTTCCAGCTTTCTCTTTACTGCAGAAGGTCGCAAAAGAGTTATTACAGGTCAGTTATGTGACTATTTTCAGAGGAATAGTTTATGGAGGAATTTTAGTAATAAATTTAAAGCACAGAAGCAGCACTATAATGATGCTTCCTAATGATCTTCTCACACCCTCAGACAACATCTCTGCCTGGCCTTGTGCTGCTAGATGAGTGCAACATTTCATAACACTGACCACGTGTACCCTGCCTCTTACCTTATGGTAGCCAGGATAGGCTCCAGACATCCCTGCGACCCTGATAAGGATAAGCGGAAGAGGCTGGCTGGATGGACTAGAATACACAATTGTGTTTCCAGGAAGTTTGAATTGTAGTTATTTATATATATAAATGATGGTTCTTACACACAAAAGTTAATCACGGAGTTCCACAGGGTTCTGTGCTAGGGCCCAGACTGTTCTCGTTATACATTCTTCACTTTGGAATTAATATTAGAAAACGCTGCATATACAGATGATACCCGATGTTATAAGCCATGTGATACAAATCGTCTGGTTAAACTGCTGGCATGTGTTAAACATATAAGGGCCAGTAATTTTGTTTTTGTTTTTTCCTCTAGCCCACAGTTTCCTATTGATTATTTGATTAACACATTCTCAAAGAAACACAACAACAGCAAAAAACAATGAAAAATATTTTTTATTAAACTTTCTGAATCTGATGATCATTCCGACTGTTGTAGACAGAAAATGAACTATTTACCCTTTATATGTTACTACTAGTTATTTATTAGCTTCAAAGTGGCTCAGTAAATTATATTTAAAAAATTGTTACCAGTAAAATAAAAATATTTAAAATGTATATTATTTTAGTTAGAAAATCAGTTCTCTACCTACTTATCCCTATTAAACCAAGATGTAATACCTGAAAACGTCATTAGAAAGGGTAAAAATGTAATAACCTCAGCAAAATAACTTGACTAATAATGAAAGGATAAAAATAATAATAATTTTGCTTATAGGCAAAAGACTATCGCTGGATATATTACTGAATAAAATAGTCTTTAATTATTTGTTAAAAATAAATTACATGGCTTTCAACAAATGACCTTTTCCTCTATTAAACATGTGGGCCCAACCATCAAACTGACGTCACATTTCTGTAATATTGCCCCTGGAGAGTTGCCTCTATATTGCCTCTTTAAAGAATAATCTGATAATTCCCTTTGAAATGTATGTAGATTGGGAAAATAAAGTGGTCTATCATCAATCAGAACAGGTCTCTGGCCCTCAATGCTGTGTTAGGTAGCACTGATGGGGACCGCTGCAGTGTGGAAGGTGTAAAGTGGATCTGGGCCAGCAGGTGTCGCTGCGGGCTACAGAGAAACACAGCGGAGAAGAGACGGGGCCAGGCCTGGGAATTCGTTCCCCGCTTCCCATTCTTCCTATGCAGACAGACACACAACATGGCGGACTAGAATAGTCGGCCGACGCGCCCGGATACAGCGGATAAACCCTGGGATTTAACATCCAAGAAGGCGAAGAAAATACCCTCCGAAGAGACGCTAAAGAAGGGCGAAATTCTAATTTTTTGGAGGGGGCGCTTTCTTTACCTTGGCTTTAGCGGATAAACTGACTGTGAAGTGTTGGCAGTGCGTCCCAGATCGTGCTTCCCTCCTCTGCTATCACCCTGGTCCCCCCCACCTCCACCCCACTCACACTCTCGGTTCCTGGGGTGTGGAGAAAGGGGCCGGGGTTGAAAACGTGGAAGACAGGATAAATTCCCACTTGGCTTTCATTTTTTCCCCTTCTTCTTCTCTCGCCTCCCCCTCCGGTTTCCTTTGGGCTCTACAGGAGTTGTGGTGAGTTTTCTTGTTTTTGTTGCGCAAAGCAGAATCCCACTTGTTACAATGTCGCTC
This sequence comes from Perissodus microlepis, assembly GCF_051167445.1. Classification (NCBI taxonomy): domain Eukaryota; kingdom Metazoa; phylum Chordata; class Actinopteri; order Cichliformes; family Cichlidae; genus Perissodus; species Perissodus microlepis. Next base: position 11,472,206 of record NC_140465.1, read on the forward strand.
TACGAGCATGTTTCCCCGTGTTGTAACATTGTGTCACCCTCAAACGAGCACTTTCCGTCCCCGTCCCCCCCTTCCTCCCGCTTTTTACGTTACATGATGCCGTTATCGATTGGGGGGGCTCGTCCACGGAGCAGCGCGGCGTTTAATGAGTTGTGAGCCTCCCTGTAACGCCTGAACATTTCAGAAGTAGCTCGGAGGCAGGGAGGGAAATTTTGGCGAGAGGGGACTCCGAAGAAAGGAGGGGAGGGGGGAAGCTTTAAGAGAGAGTGCGACAACATTTAAGAAGTTGGTTTTGTTGTGCCAACACAGATGCTGTTGCGCTTACGCTGGAACAAAGAGGGGGTGGAGTGGCGGGGAGAAGGGGTTCCAGGGTTGCCTCACTGGAAAGTACACTTTATTGATCAACGCTTTGTTATTACATGTTCAGAGACGGAGGGAGTGGAGCTGGCTGGATGGCTGGGTGGAGGAGCAAGGGGGGCTTCATGCGACCCACAACAGGAATTAGGTCGCCCTGACGTTAACGTGTATGCTCTGTCACATCACATCGGCTGCTTTGTGTTTCTTCACCTCTTCAAGATGGGGGTCTCACATGTGTGCTTTCCCAAACTTTTTTCTTTTTTTAATTATTAATAATAGTCCTCTATCTTTCTAAGCCTTGGGTGTATCCAAGCATACAATTTTAGTCGTGTGGGTGTTGATGGCTTTTTAAAATTATTATTATTTCAATCCTTTACTCGGACTTGAGCAGTGATTCATGATTCCCAGCTCATCAGAACACGGATCTTGTTGTAAGGGCTCGCTTGTCATTGCCAGTAGTGGGAATTGACATTAAACATCGGTGGCATAACTGCTGCAGCCGAGCTGAGCATCAGCTACAAGAACACTGCATCAGCAAAGGAGTGTGAAAGCCTCAAAGTCAGAGCAGAGAGAGGGAGAGGAACATCGTCAGGCTGATCGGACATGGCAGAGACTTCCTTGTCATTTCTGGGAAAAGCCTCTGCTACAGAATGTCAGCCTGAAGCTCCGCTTATAATGCTTGGTTCAGTTCACTGAACTGTGGCACATATATATACACCATGCTTCACCATGTGTGCCTCCCCACAGCAGGCATTCAGCTTCACTTGAGGCCGTCATGTCATGTTAGGACCATCCCAGTGCACAAAACCTCCCAACTCCTGTGACTCTTCTCTCTGGCTTATCCTGACCTCTGTCTGTCAGGCCTGAACATATTCACCTTTCACCCTCTACCCCATTAAAAAACAAACCAAACCAAAAAACTGTTAAATCATATCTGCCTGTCAAACATCACCAGCACCTTGAAAGCCGTATTGTGGAAAGAGGGAAAAAGTTTGCTTTGGCAATACGGCAGAAAAAGGCAGGGCTGTTAGAATCGTGCTCACTATGCCTGTATATATCTTTGCACCTATTCTAAGGAGAGAGAAAAAAATGAGTTATTTCTGTCTTGTTGGGATGCTGTCAGAGTTTTAGCAGAGGAAGTGGAGTGATCATCCTCGTACCACATTTTTCACGATTGGCCTAGTTACTAAAAATAAAATAAGTATAGCTTGAAATCACTTTGTGGGAACTTTGTGTCGAGTGTCAATGAGTGGGTGTTTAAAATAATGGCCCGTGTGTTGTGAAATTTCACAATTTCAGGGCTCTGACACAATATTATGAGTTTGCTTTTTGGGTGGGACTGGAGGTATATTTTTGTTTCCACCTGTGGGCCCTGCATGTTTTGCTGAGGAAGAGCACTGTAATTCAGCCTCTCGCGGGATAAACACTGCTCCATTTAGAGGATTATTATGCATTACAGGGGCCTGATTGGAGCTACATGCGATATGTCAATTGGATCTTAATGACATTTATTCCACAATACAGGAAATGAACCTGTGTGATTACTAATGACTGACTAAATATTGTGCCTGGCTAGAAAGGACGCCATCGAACATCCTTCAGCTTTGCCCTGCCTCTCTGCTGAATGGAAATAGTAATTATGTAATATCTTCAAGTTATTTAGTCAAATGTTTCTTTAAAATCTTCTTGATTCCGGCTGACTGGTGTTTCTGGTCACTCACGCTCATAGCAACGATTAACAGCGGGTGTTTTTGTACATGGAAAAGTACTTTGGATGTGCAAAGAGGTTCTTTTGATTTTTGTAAGCTCACGTGGGTCCACGTCAGTCAGGATCTGGTTGCCACCTTCCTTTTCCATCATAGTGTGTTAAAGCAGTGCTATTTCTCCCTTTTGGGGGATGTTAGAAATCAACATAAAGGATTACTCTTGGCTGTACTGCAGTACTGTAACTACAGCTACATGAATACCTTTTTTCCTCATATGGCATATGTGTTATTATAGCCAGTAATTGGGTTTAAAACTTTTTTGTGTGTGATTTCTGTTCATAAAAAGCAAGAATTTGGAGCCATGTTGCACATTTATGATGTGTTAGGTTTTCACTTTATTTCAAAAGAGTGCCTATGATTCAAACTGAAGCTATATGTATTAATATTTGCCATCGGCCTGCCAACAAGACTTGTTTTGTCCTGCTCTGGAAGAAGGGGGGGGGGGGGGGGGGGGAGTGCTCAGAGAGCCTGTAAGCAAGTGAGTAGTTTTTCAGTGCACCACCTAAAGGTGAAGCTGGACAAAATGGATTTTAAAGAGAAGCCAAGTCATGATGTTGCTTTGAAGTCAAGTCCCCGGTGATTATGTTATTATGTTAGATGGTTTTGTTATCTTTCAGAGGAAAAGGAGGGGACGGCTGCAGTAGGATGACTACTTCAGATATCAGAGCTGTCATTTTGGGTTTCCATTGATAGAGATCCAAAATAACCAAGGGATAGTTGGCAAGTGTTGCTGGGAAATTGAGCAATGCCACCCTGTGCATGTAAACCTGTATATGTGTATTTTTTGTATAAGCAGTACTTAACGGATCATGGAGATGTTTATTTACTTATATATTGCAAATTAGAGCTTTTTTTCCTTAAATATTTCCTTTTCTTAAGATTTTTTTCTGGATGTTCCAATAACTTTTGTTGTCATGTGACAAAATTAAATTAAAGAGCTTAAAGGGAATAAATCAATAGGACATAAAATGTATTGAAATTATCCGCAACTTGACCACAGAGTAAAACATCAGTAAAAGTAAATGAGTAATTTCTAATGCAGTAATAGCCTACTCACTGATGGGGGCTGTTTTCTGTATTTACTCCTTTGTATACGTGTGTCTACATTTTACTATCATCAACAGATGGTATCGGCTCAGCAGCAAATGTGGATGGAGGGGCCTTTAACTTGACACCTGGTTAAGGTCGATTTTATGGGGTGTTATTAAATTCTATACCCCTTATGTTGTATTATAAAGAAAACATGTAAGAATCAAACCTTCAGCTCAAATTTGGCGACCTCAGACATGAGACCAAGCTTGTATAATGACGGAACGCAGCAGGATGTCCTCACAGCAACCCCTCCCCATACACACACACACACACACACACACACACACACACACACACACACACACACACACACACACACACACACACACACACAGATGTGTGAGTTGTATATAACTAAGTGGTCACTTAGGAGAACAGGCTCTACTGTATTGTATGATGTTCATTATTTAAGAATGAAAAGTGTGGTTCTGTGGTGTGGTGGTTAACATATTACACATCAGATTCCTGCTTTGAGACTGGGAGGAGATATAAACCCAGGGGCTTATAAACTAGTGGAATGGGTGTGTTTCATCACGAAGAACATCTACTGTAAAATCTGCCTATACAAATACGGGACTACAGCTGCCTCTCATTTCTTAATACATAGGACATAAAACAGCTCTAACAAACTTGAAAAGTGAGCGGTCCCCAACCCCTGGGCCTCGGACCGGTACCGGTCCGTGAGTCGTTTGGTACCGGGCCACGAGAGTTGAGGCTCAGGTGTGAAATGTGTGGTTTTCAGGGTTTTTATCGGTTTTTCAGCGTTATTTTGTTACCGTTTTTATCATTAACTCGGTTTTCCTGGGTCTTTTCACGGGTGTTATGAATAAATCTTCTTTTTTTTTTCGGTACCGGTACTAGTTTTATTTTGTTGTATTTATCCGCAACACCTTAAAGGCCAGTCCGTGAAAATATTGTCGGGCATAAACCGGTCCGTGTTGCAAAAAAGGTTGGGGACCACTGTTTGGTATGACCACCTTTAATTCTTCAATAAAACTTTGGCACTTATGTTGTTGGTACAAAACAATTTAATGCCTAACAGACAGATTTTGGGGGGGGGGGCGGACCAGCTGTTAATAAGCGTATCAGTAAGTGTATGAGTTCTTGGTAATGTGTAGCACAACACTGGTCGTCCCTTGAGTTACGTGCCTTTTATATGCTTGAATGATTCATAGGTCGGTATGACTGTTACAGCCCCAAGTAACTGTACTTTTCTTTTTTATTACTCCTGTTAATTAGTTATAAAATCAGCTTACATCCTTCACTGCTTTATATATGATATGAGTGTTGGCACCAACAACTACAAAGATAAATGTTTTCTGCCTCCCAACAGCTGCACAGGAGCAATAAAATATAGTCTAAAGCTGTTTAAAAATAGGTTTTAAATACAGAGATTTATTATCTTTTAAAACAGTTAGGTAAGCAAGACTAACAGTGTGAAGTTCTCATTCAGTGCCAACTTATGGGGCTTGATGGTTTTTATATACGTAGTGCAGTGCCCCAAAAAAAAAAAAAATCAGATTTCATGCCTGCCTCAGATGCATGCTGGATCTACAAATCGGTTTTGGTGTTTAAGTTTCAAAGGGCAGAAGTGAATCGAGTTTCATTGTGGCCCTTGAGCTGTCCATTTGGCCCTGCACCACTCTTCAAGGTCACAGTGGCTTTTGTGGGGAGACCATGCTTTGCGCCTCCACATCCTCTCTGTGTCCAATGTGGGAAAGCTTGAGAGGCCCCTGGCATGCTCTGTGAGAAACCCCACAACGAATTAGACACAGAGCAGAGCTTCACTGACTCACCACTTTCACTCATTGAAACAAGTTAGTTTTCTTGATCCTTCCAGCCTAATGGAACCAAATGATCATTACAAGGTTAATAACAGACACAGCAGTCTCTCTTGCCCTTATGATTAGCCAGAATAGTAACCCCATGCTTCTCTTCATCTTTTCATCAACTCACCAGCTTGTGAATGAAGCCAACAGGAACACAAACCACACCAGCAGGGAGTAGTATCCCTCAAAAAGGGAAGTCCAGAGGATTGTGGCTGTTGTATGTGGCACTGGGGACATATAATCTGTGGTCTGTTTTAGAGCATGAGTCCTAGCGGCCTTGACTTAGACCTACTTCAGTCTCCCGTGAAGAGAAGCATTCACAGTAGTTCAGTTACCCCAGACCCCCTCCCTCTGAGGACATAGAAACAGTATTAATATGCTATGAATGGAAACAGACAGACAAGCAGTGCAGAAACTTGTGAAGCTGGAAGCCTTGTGAGAAAGCCATGAATGGTGAATTCCCTTGACTCTGCTGCTGGTGTCCTGTCGTTGAGGTCTAGGCTCTGTGTGGTACAGGGGTCAAGCACTTACCTTTTGAAATATATTGAATCCTAAATACAATTATTTTTAAAATAATATAAAAGATGAGTGTCTTTTAGTCCTCAAATGCCTTCCATTAATTAGATGGGATTGGAATGTGCGTAGTTATTTTGATATCACTTTCAACATAGCACCAGTCCCCCTGCTCTCAGTGGCAAAAACAAAGAGAACTAAAAAGTTAAAAAATGTGGTCACACTAGAGCTGATGCTACTGTACTTGATGTCACTAACGCAGTCTTTTCCACACACAGAAAAAATCTGCAACTCGCTCCCTGGCATCTGAATCACAACAGTCTTGTCCCGTTAACACATTGATAAAACAAGCAGTCTCGACTGTGGTTTCAGTCACATCTACTTTAGATAAAAGGTGTGATCAGCAACTGCTAGGGATTCTTCTTTTTCTATTCATACATTTATATTCCTGCAGTTGAAAAATATAGTAATAACCTATATGACCCTAAGGTCACATGTAAATACAAAACCATCACTGAAGTCCTCAACCATGAGCAAGAACTTGCCATATCAAATGACTACCTTGCATTGATTTTGGCCTGTGGTTGTCATGGAGATGTAATATTGGACTTCCTTTATATTTTACCTATAAATGCTCCTTTCACTGTGTGAATGAAATTGCATGGCAACAGCCCAGCTCTTTCACAACTGTACGATTGCTCTTATTAGATCTGCCTGTGCTTGACTGTAGACAGAATTGTATGTGTCATTATAAGGCTTTGACTTGCTTGCACAGTTTCTCAGAGTTCAGTATATTATCATTCATATATGTATGTATAGATAGATAGATAGATAGATAGATCTTCACTGTACTTGTAAATATGAGACTTAAAGAGATTCCAGTGGAAGTGAAGGAAACCTTCATCAAGCCGAATACACATAATAAAGCTGGAGAGACAGACAGCAAAAAACTTTAGGAGTGGCCAAATAACAATGTGATGCATTCTTAATTGAATGAATGCATTTGCCAGCTCAGCAGCACCAAAAGGTCTGAAAGGCCATGTAAGATGACTAAAGTGCATGATGACTGAATTATTTCCATTGTTAAAAAAAATAATTTCACAACATCTGACCAAGTCTTGACCAAGCTAAGAGGTGCCTTCATGAATGTAAATACAAAGTGTTTCTAACTAGGTGCAAAAGAAAAAAGACTCAAGAACAGGAAGGCCAGATTAGACTTTGTAGATAAACATCTTAAACAGCTGGCACAGTTCTTCCATCCATCCATTTTCTTCCATTTAAGCATGTACGGCTGGCACTACCGCTACTGTGGTACTACTGTGTGTTGATGATGTGACTGCTGATAGAAGAAGCAGAATGAATTCAGAAGTGTACAGGGTTATGTTCTCTGCTTAGATTAAGCCAGACTGATTGCACAGTACTAGCAAATAGATAGTGACCGAAAACAAAGGAATGAGATATTAAGTGGCCAAATAAGTCACCTGATTACAACCCCAAAGAACATGCTTATCAGTTTTAAATACAAGATATTTTATGTACCGTCATAGCACTGTCCCCTACATTTGCTGGCTGCCATTAAGAATCTATAAGGTTATCTTAAACAACTAAAAGGGTATTGGAGTTGTTTTACATGTTTAATAAAATTCTTCTACCCCCAATTTTTTACTCACAAAATGTGACACCTGCTCTTTGACTGTAATGTCAGCTGTCTGTTCCATAATCACAGAGAAATAATCTGGAGACTTTCTTTAATTAGCATTCTCAAAACATCACAGGACATAATATCAGACTCACTTGCTATCCTTACAAATTAGCCATGACTGCAACTCTGGTATATCCTTAGCATACAGGTTTAGCAACTGGATCAAATTGAACTGTGCATCTGGTTTCATTCAAATCGCCAATCCTTGACACTGAAGACAGAATAATGTAGCCAACAAAGCTATTCTAGCAGACATAGAAGGAACAATGCTAGCAGCAGCAACTTGAAAAGCCATCTTACACAAAAGCTACCATCATCAAACCTTGATCATGTGTTGATAATAGAAGCAGGGTACTAGGGCTGCACGATTAATCGTTAGAAAATCGCGATCTCGATTCATACTTATGTGCGATCTCATTTCCAAATGACAACGATTTAAAAAAAAAAAAAAAAAAAAAAGACGACGACGACGATTGTACCGCATTTTGATCCGGGACGTAATCTGCATGAAAACAAGCGCTCACTCTTCCTGCTCAACAAATGATAAGGGCGGAGCCTTATACCACGTGATACAGAAGCTGTGCCGTGTGATGCTAAAATTAGCAGGGAAAAAACAACAGAGAGCACGTCAGGGATGACGAGAAAGTGACAGGAGAAAATCCGTCCCGGTCAACCACCCAAACATCAATAACGGGAACCTTATACAGCGCTTCCCTATACCCGTCGAACTCCCGCAGGCACAAAGAAATTACGGAGGCTATCACTTATCACCTGACCAAAGATATGGCTCCCATCAACACTGTGCAAAACGAGGGATTTAGGAAAATGATCAACACCCTAGACAAACGCTACACAGTGCCGTCCCGCAACTATTTTTCTATTGTTGCACTACCTGCTCTATACACGCAGTGTCGAGCAACGGTGGAGACGGAATTTCAAGCAGTACAACATTTTGCGGCAACAACAAAACGTGAGACGTTTGTTGTTTTTATGTTTATTTATTGTTTTTATGTTCGGTCTCAACTGTTACGAAGTTGATGTGCAGTTAATAAGTGCAATAAATATTTATACTGGAAAAGAAAATCGTGAGAGAATCGTGATCTCAATTCTAAGCCAAAAAAATCGTGATTCTCATTTTATGCAAAATCGTGCAGCCCTACAGGGTACTCATATTTATAGCTGTAGCACAGACCTCAGAGGACACTTTTTTTCATGGAGTTTAAAGCTATGTAGAGAAATTTAATTTCTCAGCTAGCTTTATACAAGTCATTCTCTTCTTTTGTGTTGTCTGTCAGTGTTAACTGATGAGCACTGGTGGAACTGGAACTAGTGGATTTCAGTTTCCTAACTACAAATTTATCCATTTCATGAACATTACATTCTCTCTCCAAGGCTAATGTTCTAAGGAGCGTTGGTGCCAAACTGTTCGTTTGTTCTATGAAATAGTGCTCTGATTGAAGTTCTCAGACCTGAAAGTTCTCATATCGAGTCTAAATTTAATCTGGGCGTGTGCCGGCACACATGGGTGCTCAGCATTCTGTGGAGGCCAAAGTTTTTCTGCCCCAGACTCATTTTGTCTCATCCATCCATCCATCCATTTGCTTCCGCTTCTCCTTTTCAGGGTCGCGGGGGCGCTGGAGCCTATCCCAGCTGTCATAGGGCGAGAGGTGGGGTACACCCTGGACAGGACGCCAGTCTGTCGCAGGGCCAACACACAGGGACAGACAACCATTCGCGCTCACATTCACTCACACATTCACACCTAATGGCAATTTGGATTTTCCAATTAACCTATCCCCACAAGCTGCATGTCTTTGGACGGTGGGAGGAAGCCGGAGTACCCGGAGGGAACCCACACAAACACGGGGAGAACATGCAAACTCCACACAGAAAGACCCCGGCCTGATGTTGGAATTGAACTCAGGACCTTCTTGCTGTGCGGCAACAGTGCTAACCACCGTGCCAGCACGGTGGTTAGCACTGTTGGCATTTTGTCTCATATGACACATAATTGGAAATGCCTAATGTTGATAAGAAAACATGCAATATTCGACTAGTCAGAGAATAATTAAAAAATTTAGTCCAAGTGGAAAAAGTCAGTTTGTTGATACTTTTTTAAAACAAAGTCCTTTTTATCTAAGGATCATTCCAGCCAGTGCAGTTGGTTCTCATAGTTCTTTTATTTCTAAAGCTAAATCAAAAGTATATCTCTTAAAAGAGTAAAAAAAAACATCCCATTATTTCATGGAGTTAAAAAGGAAGAGGCTGTGCTGACACATTTCTGCGTTGTATTTTTATTCCCACCAGTCAATCTATTGATTTTGTGTTGCGTGTCATAGTCTTAAGGAAGCTGTGGCGGCTTTCACTTTGCTGTAGGACAGCTCTTCCAAACAGTGGCCGCTGTAAAGGGCTAGCTCTAAGTGCTCTGCCTTGTCTGAGAAATACTCACATGGCTGCACAACACAAGCCCAAAGTAAGGGGAGCAGGAACTGCATGACTACCTTTTGCGCTATTCATTCTCTAATAGATGTGTATGTGTATGTACATGTTGCCTCTGCAGGGAATAGTATGATGAAACTGTTGGAAAGATATTTACTGCTGAGCAGCAGGCTGGCTCTAAAGAAGGCAGACTGAGAATTAAAAAATGCTTTGTCAGTCAAATGTGTTTGTGAAATATGAAATCAAATCAAATAGGAGTGGTGAGCTGCTGCGTTTTGTTTTAAGCAGGAGCTTGTCACACGTTGTCAGTAATGGTGTTACAGTAAGACGATGTTTATCAGACATTTTGAGACATTAGTGTCTTGTCAAGGCACCACATGACTGACTAATTTAAGCTGCAGTGTCCTCTTTATTAATTCAAGTACACAGCTAATTAATTGAACACTAAAAGCACTTTGGCTCCTGCATCCTCATTTGAGTGTAAATTACAGTGTTTAAGGTAACGCATTCCAAAGTAAAGTGTTACCTTAAACTGAAAGTGACGCTGTGGACGTTACTCTTATTTTTAGTGTACGAAAGGAGAAGAACGAGACGATAAAGTGCAAACTGCATCCAGGACAGAAACAACAGCATTATAGTGTTGACACAACAGCAGCTCTTTGCAAGCATCTGCACTGACGGCATGGTGACACAAATCTAGCAAACAGTCCAGAGTGATGCTAAAGCTGAGTGCATGCCAACCCCAGCCCAGCAGCCAGTCTGGCCTTCAACAGGTAACAAAGGCAGTGAAGATCACTCAGTCTTGTAGTACTATGGCCTCTATTGCTACCTGTACATATATCTACAGTAGAATTACCAGTACTCACACAGTCTCTTTGCTCTGGTTTTCAACTGCTTTGTGTTTTCAGCATTGTGGTCCAACTTAAACACGAAAATAATTATATTTATCTCCTCTTTCGCATAGGGATTTGTGTTAATAGGGAGGATTATAGTCAAAGCCTTATATTCTTAACTAGTAATTATCTCAGGCCATGTTCCAGAATAAACGCCCTTACCAACTGAACACATTGTGAAATATTTGCATGTGTATAAAGGCCTTAATACAAAAATAACACAATGAGTATTGTAACAAATGATTCATTAACATACTGCATTACTTTAAAAAAAAAAAAAAGTAACAAGTAATTTGTAATGCATTACTGTTTTTGAGTAAGGACCCCAACCCTGTCCATCACCTAGAGTATCTTTTTAATAGATAGCTCTGCCTGCATAGAATCTAAAAGTGGCACAAATAGAAGCTCTTGCCCAGTGCGTGTTAAATTAATGATGTCTTCTACCAACACATGAGTCTTCTGAGAAGGAATTGCATGCATTTACACCTACACACTGGAACAACTGCTCAAGAGGCTAAAATACATTAAAATGTTACCTTAGGCTATTGTAGTCCTGCAGCTACACTGCCTCTAGATAAAAACCTCTCAGGCACCTGCAGCATCTGTGAAGTGAGGTTAGCAGCAGGACTGGCATATATCACTTACACCAGCACAGTGACACGTCATGCAGCCTTGGTGGATAGCATACAGAAAGCAATGAGTCACGAGTACATTACTAATCTTAGTGCATCTCATCAAATTGATCTGGTAGAACGCTGCTTCAAACAGACTGGTATCAATCATCCTGTCTGCTATATTTGAAGGCTCTTTTTTGAGTACTGGAGGAGAACAGGGTAAGGTAGCGTTTATGGGCTTAGGTCAAAGATGTATTAACAGGGAGTTTTGTTTTTCTGACTACTTGACCAGACAGGATATGCTCTTTGAGTTATGAGTGACATAATTTAATATGTGATATAGCTTTTCTTTGGATCGTTTTTTTTCCTGAAAGCAGGCATTTGTTGGCTAAGTAGTTGGTTGAAAGTGAGAAAGGGAGAGCAACAAGTGGATTTGTAGATTAATAGCATCCACATTGACCGCATTACTTGCTTATCATGTCCCATTTTTAACTGTAGCCAGAGTGGTGTGCTCAAACCAGAATGTAAGTACTGCAATGAATGAGCTTAGTTCAAAACAGCAGAATATTGGCAACTGGCTCAATTATAGCTTTTAGAGCCCAATTTATTCTCTGCCCTGTGATGCAATAATCCGTGATTTAAAGCGGTGGTTTGTGTGGTAGCGCTGCAGTGTTTGGCTCTGTTGGCTGGTACAAGTATCTCTGTAAGCACAGGCAGATGGACTGGATTATTCAAAGGTCAAGACCGTGGGATTAGATTCAGAGATTATCACAGCTCAGTCAGTCTCTGCGATAACGCAGAAGAATGACAGTCGACCCAACCAACCACTCGGCCTCTGCCTTCTTCACATCTGTCTGCATTCTGGCCTTTTATTCACCGTTTACTCAGTATTCAGTTTGAGAACATTTGTAGCAAGAATTAAAGTGTGACACCAATTCAGCCTCGATCCTGCTTAGTTTTTGAATGCTCAACTGACTGCACAGAGTCCACTCCACCCTATGATTCAATAACTTGTAGAACCAGCAGTAACAGCTTGATGTAATCATTTTCTGTGTGATGTTATCGGTTTCTCACATTGTTGCGGGGGAGTTTTGGTCCATTCGTCTTTACAGTGTTGCTTCAGTTCATTGAGGTTTGTGAGCTTTTGTTTATGCGCAACTCTTTTAAGGTGTAGGCTTTGACTGAGCCATTGCAACACTGATTCTTTTCTTTTTCTGTTATTCTGTCAGAGATTTGCTGCTGTGTTTGGGATCATAGTCCTGTTGCACGGCCCAATTTTGAGTCGGGTAACTTCAAATTTGACTCTAGAATACTTTGTTAAAGTACAGAGGAGTTCTAGCTTAACCTTACAGGTAAAAGAAGTCCAAATGATCACCCCTCCACCACCGGTTTGACACTTGTTATGTGATTTTTACCAAATGTGGCACAGTGCATGATAGCCAAACATCTCAGCTTTTGCTCTCATCTGTCCAAAGGACATCGCTCCAGACGTCTTGCAACTTTGCAAGCCTACGATGTTCTTTTTAGCAAGAACCGACTTTCTTCTGGTGACCCTTCCAAACAAGATCATATGTTCGTACAAGTACACAAACTTTTATGTACAATGTTATCTCCGCCCTGTAGCTTCAGAGATGTAGCGCTGGGTTTTTTGTAGTTTCTCTGCCTGTAATTTTGCACTGCTCAGTCTGACCTTGGGGTGAATTTGCTGGGACGTCCACTCTTGGGAAGACTGTAGCGTTGTGTTAAAACAAATCTAAAAGCGCCAGTCATTTAAACTGCCAAAATCAGCTTTTTTGAAGGTGGTCATGCTTATTGATCCTCAGATAATCAACTTCATCTGATTAGGAATTACTTACTCTCTTTATTCCTATGGAAGCAGTAAGGGTGCACTGAGTTTTTGACAAGACAGAGTGCTGTGAAAGCTTTCTTTTAAACACAACTGTACACAGATCTGAATATGGTATCATTGAAATAAACATACTAATAGATATTCAGATATTACATCAAAACATTACTGCAAATGAAGGTGGTTAAGGTAATCATGTTTGTTATTAATCCTTTATTTATCCAGGTAAAAAATCTCATTGAGATTAAAAATCTCATTTCCAAGAGAGACCTGGCATCATGGCAACAAAAGTCACATACCACATAGGTATATAACATTTAAAACAAATACAATATCCCATACAAACATGTGTAAAATATACAATAACAGATCAAATTAAGAGTACATTAAAAACAATCACACTGAGTAAAAGAGCTGTTCTCTCGTTCCTTTAAGACAGACTTAAACTCTCCCAAGGTAACCAATTCTGATAATTTCAGTTCCTTCTGCAGATTGTCCTCAGTGGAGTAAACTATCCCCCTGTGTCGAGCTGCAGAAAGTGTTCTGTAAAAACGTTTTAACTGCAGCTGAGATTTAGCTTCTGATAACAATGAAAATATTTCAGCACAAATCACTTCTACTGCAAATTTTTTCTTAACTTCAGCTCATGCCCCCGGGGTTTTCGAGCTTGTCCCAGGTGACATCAAGCAAGAGGTGGGTTACTCCCTGGACAGATCACCAAGGAGACAGACAACCATTCATGCTCAAATCCACACCTACAACCAATTTGGAATCACCAGTTAACCTAACAGACATTTTTGGACTCTAGAAGGAAGCAGATATGCCCGGTGAAAACCCACACGGGCACATAGAGAGAACACACCAACTTAACACAAAAAGGCCTCAGCTGACGAGCAAACCCAGAACCTTCCTGTGTGACGGGGCAGTGGTAAGCACTGCACTGCTGCTTTATCACTTCATCCCATCAGCTTTGCGGCAGCAGCAAAGAGAATGTGAAAGAGTCATTCTCCCCTGTCATTTTGTCATCATAGATTAGATTTTAATGCACTTTTAGTTTGGTAATAAGTTTGTAACATTACCTTCACTTTGCTGAGTTCTCCACTGCTCAGTGCTGCTTCGTATATACGAAGAAAAGGGCTTCAAGCATGAAAAACAGTGAGCACAGGAGAAAAAACTAGCTTGTTTGTGAATTACAAAAAAATAGCAATTTAAACAAATAACTACTTTACGTACGGTTGTTTAACAGCCTTTGCAGAGCAGAGGCAGGATGTCGTGGTGGATGATAGGGGAAGCAATATTACCAAAACATGTTGCAGTTTTTTAGTTTAAAAGAAGGGAAATGATTGGGGGAAGGATCTGCTTGTCGTTCTAAACTGTTCTCTTTTTTTTTTTCTTCAGACCAGGCTGTGCGGATGAGTGATTGATGCCAACTACGCTTCTTCAGGTAAGCACACACAAGCCCACGTCATCAAAGTTTTTATTTGTTTTTTTTTTTCTTTGCAAACAAATAGCATGTTGGATTAGGATGGAAGATTATAAAATACATAATGGATTATAGAACAACCAAACCTTTATCTTTTGGGAAAAAAAAAATCAATCATTTTCAGTTTTGTTTTTTCCACTAATAGGATTTTGTCTCTTTTGTGTGTGTGTGTAGGGCAGAATGGGTGTGTGCGCCCTGCTCCTGCTACTTGGTGTAGCCCTGGGGGGCTCAGCCGAGGATCTTGCCCCTGTCACAGGTATGAGCCATTTCCACATTTAATTCAAATGCCTTTATGTTCTCATTTTTACAGGTTAAAATGACGTACTGTCTTCTTCAACAGGTCCTCCAGATATTACTACCATACCCACAAAGCCATCTACAGCACCCTCCCTCAAGGATGGAGTGCCAGTATCAAACCCTACACACCCACCCACAAAGCTTGCCCAAGCTGTCATTACATCAGCAGCAATCACAACAAAAACCACGATGACAACGACAACGACAACAACAAAAGCAGCAGAAGCAGCAGCTACCACAGACACAAGCCTAGATAGTAATCAGGACACAGAACTCAATAGTTCAACACCCACAGTACAGCTAGCTTCACCTCCTACCCCTCAGGCACCACCAAGCATCAACCCTCCACTTACTCCTAGCATATCGGAAGGAGATGATGAGACCTCAGCCACATCTCCAGAGACTGCAGCGACTCCAACGACAACCAGAACAACATCCACCACTAATAGTGAGCGATGCACACATCATTGTTTTTTTCTCTTCTTGCATATAAACTTTTTATATTATAGTGAAATAGTTTGAGGATGATGAAAGGAAGATTTCAGATTATTATTTTTTCAGGTAAATTTATGGTAGTTTTTGCCATCATTCCCATCTCTACTCACACGCACAATGTAGTCAAGGTTAGTGCTGACATCTGAGTACAAGGAGGCCTCCCTAAAAGGTACTCAGATGGGGCAAGAAACACAACATTTCAGAATTCGATTTTACAAGCCTTAAACAAATAAGCTGGTCAGTCAAAATTCCAGACTAGTGGGATTTAAAATCAAGGTTTATATAAGAACTCTTATAAATATGAATTTTAAGTTCAGAAAATTTTTTTGATGGTGCCCGGTGGTCCCAGATCACACGTGATTGATATGTTGTCGTAGCCAACAGGGAAAAATGGTGAAAATGACAAAAAAAAACCTCTCATGTTATAATAAATAAATTACAGTTAGGTCCATCAGTGACACAGTTGGCATGTTTGTTTGTTTGTTTTGTTTTGGGGTTGTTGTTTTTTCATTGCCACAGGATTTTAAATCAAAAAATCAAAATTGGATTGTAGTGGCTCTCTTCCACAGTGTGCCTTTCCTGCTCCCCCACCTCACCCCAACTGGTCACAGCAGTTGGCTGCCCCTCCCTGAGGCTGGTTCCTCCGGCTATAAGGGAGTTTTTCCTTCCCACTGTTGCCAAGATCTTGCTCATAGGGGTCTGTTAGGGTTTCTCGCTATTATTGTAGGATCTATACCTTATAGTATAAAGCACCTTGGGGTGCTTGTTGTTGTGGGCACTATATAAATACAATTCAAAACTGCTGTTTAGGAATTACAGACCTTTTTATACAAGAACTGAATGTGGTCCAGAGAGATGTCAGTGCAAGTGAAGGAGACCTCTGTTGATCATTTCTACAATCAAGAGAGGACTTGAATGGAAAAACAGAGGGTTTACAACAAGGTGCAAACACCTGATTACACTCAAGAACAACAAGGGTAGATTAGACTTTGCCAGAAAACATCTAAAAGAGCCTGCACAGTGCTGGAAAAAATCTCTGGACACATGAAACCAAGTTTAATTTGTACCATTTGTACTCATTATCCATTTGCTTCAGAGTGCAAATGGATAATGAGCCAAAGCATTCTGTGAAAGTAACCCAAGGGTTTCTCAAGGCAAAGAAAAGGGATATTCTTCAATGGCCAAATCAGTTAGCTGATCTCAAGCCAGCAGAGCAAGCTTTTCAGTTACTGAAGACAAAACTGAATGCAGAAAGACCCACAAACAAACAGCTACTGGAGGTGGCTGCTGTAAAGGCCCAGCAGAGTAGTTAAAGGGAGGGAACACTGAATGTTGTAACGTCCTGTGGGTTCCAGACAGACAGTTACTGACTTATTTCAGTAATTTTAATAAGTTATGGCAAAAGATTTTCAATTCATATTTATTTAATTTTATTTATTTATCACCAAATCCCAACAACAGTCACCTCAAGGCACCTTATATTGATCCTACAGTAATACAGAGAAAACACATTAAGTATTAAAATCAGTCCTTGTGAAAATGATTGTAATTCCTAAACAATGAATCCAATATTTTTGTCAAACCTCTTAAATTACAAATGAAACTGCTCTTGAGTCATTTCTCATATTATCCAAACACTGTATATAAATAAGATAATCCAGTTAGATTGCATCAAGACTCCATCTACATCTGAATCTCTTATCTCTGAAAGTGTAGCTATAAAACATAGTATGTAACATATATATTATATAACATATTTTAAAACTTTCGCAGCCCTGAAAGAAGAAAAATTAGAACTCATCTGACCAGTGATGAGAGCCTCCCAACCACAGCTGTCTGTGGAGTAAAGCTGTGTTTAAGAAGTTAATAATTTCACCTTCACTGCAGATGTTCAGTCTTAAGAGAAGTGTAGGAAATTATTAAATTCTAAAAGTTCAAACCTTAGTAAATATGTCACTTCTGATTAGATTTTATTCTCTCGATCAGTTTGGCTTTATCTGTTACTAAGCAGAAACCATATCAGCTGATCATCATGTGACGACTGTGTAATCTGCTTTATACTTTAAAACCTTATTCAAACTGTTTGGGTAAGATCAGAGAGCTCTTCTGCTCCATGATGGTGTTATGGAGGTCCATGCGAGTGTGTCCCTTCTGAATAAATTGCCTCTTGGTGCTTTCATGCCTGTAGTTAGAGCCTTCTGCCTGCCATCAGATTGTCTACGACACATTTTTATTGTTATGTGTGAACAGATCCTGCCTGAAGCAGAGTAAAAGAAGACAAAAGAGGATAAGGGAATTTGGATATGACCAGACAGCGACACTAGATTAGAACAGCTCCATGAATAAATGAAGATGATGGATTACTTATAAACACAGTGTCAAGGTGTTTTTTTTCCTTTAGCTGTGCTCTATTTGTGCAAAAAAGCAGTAGCAGAAGCTGAAAACAGCAAGCAAGTGCGCTTTCTGGTCAAGAGTCAATCTTTAATATTTTAGATGGTTGAACATTTTTCTGCTTTTAGACTCCATTGTCGCAGTGCTGGAAATATCCTGACATGACATACCTGCATTTGACCACTCATCCACGCATTCACTGCCAAAAACTTTTCCATAATAACAAAGTTTTCTTCTTCAGAATCTTAGAGATTTATTAGAACCTTTATTGTGTTAAATAAACAGCATGTTTGTTCAGCTTCACACTGAAACCTGGGAGATTTCTGGTGTTAGCTTCGTGTCTGTGCGCTGAAAATCCTGCTAATACCCCTGCAAGTGAAACACGAGACCACCAACCTTTTCTTTCACATTAATTATTCATATTACAAAATTACAGAGAAGTATAACAGTCACTGTCGAACGTCACTGGTTGATTTGGAAGATCATTATAATGGTGTAATAATAGCAGGTTGGATTGTATTTATTTTTTCCAGAATATGAAGGGTAGTATTAGACTATGAATTAAGTCTATTGCACTTATTTGGTATTTACCTATGAAGAGTCTAAAATTATAGATATGTAACTTGCAACATTCAGTCATCCATAAAACATGTGATGACATTACACACGAGTCGAATGCTGAACGCTGGCAAAGATTGCATCAAAGAGAAGGAAAGTTCACCACAAGGAGAAACATGCAATAAAAAGAATCATCTACAATAAATAAAGCAAACATCAGAAGCCCCGATAAAAGCGCTTACTTCACTACAAAAGAAGCTTTTTGTATGTTATAACTTCAGTTTTTGGCACGGCAACAAAATTGGCCAACAATAGCATAACCAAGAGTAGCCCACAGACCCCGATGGCGCCACACAGTTACAAGATGTTTAATCTAAAACCAGGCTTGGATGCATTAAACTGTCAGTAGCAACATGATCGTTGTGTCCTGTTGGCTTCTTGTTCATTGAGTTTATTTTTCCATCTAGCTATCACTTACAGTCAGAATTAGAAGGTGCTCTGTGTATTTAAAAAAAAGTCTTTTATTACCTCCTAATTTTGTAAAACTGCACTGCTAGAAGGGTAGAAGGGTGCTAGAAGGGTAATGGGAGTGCTTTCCAATTTACTTGAAAATCTCTACTTTAGCATAAAATTGTTAGATTCATAAATGAATAACAAAATGTCTGCTTCTTTTAATTTCACTCCTACCAGTCTCTGAAATAAAAATGGAATAACGAAAGCATCCGCTGACCATTTTTTAATTTAATTGATTTTTTTTGGTACAAAAACACATACCTGATGTGTTTGTAGATGTTCCAATAGGGGTTCCAATACACATCAAGCTATCTACCTTAAGTCCTGGTCAATGTAAATGTGGCTACACAGCACTATAGGGCATGTCTGACATAATCACCATGGGTTCACAGGTGTTATGTAATTGCTCTATTGTCTATCTCTGGCCGTCTGTGAGCTTTGTGTGGAAAGTTGCGAGCAGTTCTAAATGGCATTAGATCCGTCAAGGCTGTGTCAGTTCCACATGATACTCACAGCCTGTTGTGCTCTTGTTCTGTTCAATGTAGACATTGTCCGAAGGGGAACACTGAAAAGTCCTGGGAATTGTGCGAGGAATAAGCAACACAACTGGGCGTCGTTCCAAAATACTTCTCCCAGAAAGTATGTACAGAGCTAGAAGTCAAATGATGCATTCTTTGCAGCATAGTTTGTCTGCAATGTTGAGAACTTTCTTGAATTTAGCCCGCAGAAGAGCTGACGTTGTCTTTCCATTGTGATCACCACAGTGCAGGTTTCTAGAAAATCCTCTCCTTTTGTTTGGCCCTGACGTGTCTTACTGCCGAGTCATCGACACACAAACGGCAGCCATTATTTGCACACCAAACGACCCTTGTTGTTAGGGCAAATCTCATGTCTTTTGTTCCAACTGTGGCAGTGAAAGGTCACCAGAAGACCACAGGGTCTTCAAATACTAACTTTTGCACATGGTGGTGACGTATACAAAATGTCAAGTAACAACCTACAGAAACATCACGAAGAACAGGTAACTTGGCAATGTGACCGCAATCTTTTCCTGCTAGTCACGAACATCACAGCAGGATAGAGGCTTGTAGAGACTTGATATGTAAAAAGTGCTTAAAATTTGCTCTTAATAATTCAGATTGAATTCACAGCAAACCTCTTTAAAGTTTCAGTGTTTTATACCATCATCCTGTGTGTGCTGCCATCTTGGGTGTAACCAGTTTTTGACCTTCACAGTTAAACTGTGATTTCTGCTTACTCTTAAGGGACAGCCTGTTGCTCTCTCCATTTGTGTGTTTTTCCTTCTTAAAGCCATGCAATGAAATATTAACACGGACGGCCATTCTGGAAGGGAAAAGTACAGGATGATGTTGAAAGAGTCCGAGCTCACTGTTGGCAGACAACAGAGGAGGGCCAGCTTTAGCTGTCAGTTAGAGGGCCTCACATTTGACTCCAGAATACTTATACAGGAGTTCATGGTTCACTTAGTGACTGCAAGGTGCTCATGTCCTGTGGCTGCAAAACAAGTCCAAATCCTCACCCCTCCACTGCTGTGCTTGACAGTTATGCTGTTAGGTGTTAATGCTGATTAACCTGTTTGTCCAAACATTGCACTATGACCAAATATCTCGGCTTTAGTGTCATCTCTCCAAAGGAAATTGTTCCAGGAGTCTTGTGGTTTGTTCAGATTCAACTTTACAAAGCTAAGCTGTGCTGCCATGTTCTTTTTAAAGAGAAGAGGCTTTCTCCGGGCAGCCTTTCCAAACAAACTGTACTGGTTCACTCTTTTTCTGTTTGTGTTGTCATGACCTTTAACATTTAACATGCTAATTGAGGCTCGAGTAGAGTCTGAGATGTAGCTCTTGGGTTTTTTTGCAAGGTCTCTGCTTATTAGACATCTATTCCTGAGAAGATTGTGGCTTCAGACCAACAAACTGTCAAATGTTCTGCTTTTATAGAGTTGGTCACACTTGCTGATGATCAGTTAATAAAGCGCTTTTAATTAGCAGCTCCTGGCTTCTCACTGCTGGACAGCATAGAGTCCTGTGAAAACGTCCTTGCTCATTTTTGTAGGTATAAAGATTGTCACCCTCTATAAACAAGGGGGTATTAGCTATTCTGCTCTCTTATGAGTTAGCCTAATTTGCCCCTCAACCACTGAGAACTTCACTGTAGTATTACATGTAACAACATGCTATTGTGTTTATTCTTTACATACAACAAATTTTGGATTTGCTCGTGATTGTGCTTTCCTTTTTTTTTTTAACTCTGGCAGTAAAGGCAGTTGTTTGATTTGCCAGCTGTTAAGTTGTGAATCAGCTTTGAGTTTTTGAATGTCGAAAGAGAACTTTAGTGCCTCAGCCTATTCTTTGACATCAGTTATATTTGGTCTGTTGGTAACATTACTCTTCTACACATTTTGTGCACCAAGAACACAACATGTCTGCTGTTAAATGTGGACGTTAAGCTAATCAGCATTCACATTTAGCAAGTTCAGCACATGCTTTTATGGCCCACCGGAACACGAGAATAATTTAGTAATGGTTTTGGAATTTGGCATCTAACCAAAGCACTGAATCAGATCAGGTGTTGACTCCCTCCCCCTAAAATTCTGTGCATTTATCGGTTATTCTGCCCTTTCCCTTTGTGCCTCGTGTAGGTGACGAAGATGCTGGGGACATGCCGATCATAGCCGTGATGGTGGCCCTGTCCTCCCTGCTGGTCATCATCTTCATCATCATAATCCTCTATATGCTCAGGTTGGTAAACTACGGTTGATGTTTGTCGGACACGGAGACCTGTGGTGAGGGCCTGAGGTGCTGCTGTTACCATGGCAATGACTGACTGCCATTCTGCTGTGAGACAAAAGTAGTGTGTTTTTGTGAGAGAGCGAGATCAAGAAAGAGTGTGTATCTGTGTTAAAATGCACTTTGATCTGTGTTGATCGACAGGTTTAAGAAGTACAAACAAGCAGGGAGCCATTCGAACTCCTTCAGACTGACCAATGGCAGGTCAGACGACACAGGTAAAAGCAATCGCGCATCCCTTGTCAGCTCTGGGTGACTGTGTGTTTGCGTGTGCTTTGTATTTGTTGACAGATACGGCAACAATCTCGGTGAAATACTGAGCTTATTTGATTTGGGTCATTTGGGCAAACATGCACAGCCAGGTTGACCAGACTTGTTAGTCAGTGTTTTTTCCCCGATAAGCTTCGATTGATCTTACTTCCCCAACTGATAACATTTCCCTGGCTCACTGCTGGAGGAAGCTTTTGTTCACTGCGATTACCTAATCAGCAGAGCTGCAGTTAGTCCTATATGTTGCAGCGCTGACTCACATCGCCCTCTGCTGTGCGTTTCAAGAAAAGACAGTGAATGATGAAGTCAGTGTTGCATGATGTAAGTCATCTCCAGTCTCATGCTCTTACCCATGTGTTTATCTCTACCTGTCTCACCCCTCCCGTTCCTTCCCCTTCTCCTCGCTCCTGCCTCCTCCCTTCCTGCTCATTGCTACAGAACTCCAGAGTGTGCCGCTATTGGCCCGCTCACCCAGTACAAACAGGAAGTACCCGCCGCTTCCCGTGGACAAGCTGGAGGAAGAAATGAACCGTCGCATGGCTGATGACAACAAGCTCTTCAGAGAGGAGTTTAATGTATGGCACACTCAAGCAAGCACTCTTTGATAGCATGCAACTCTGTTGGTTTAATTATTAAATCAGAATGAAAAACTTTAAATGAAAAAGTATAGATATTTGTATTAAAGGACAAGTAACAATTCAAAAGTCATATTTAGACTTGGCTAATTCTGGAGGCACAGTCTCCAGTAAACTTAGAGCCACATGAGACTCAGTTGTTACATAATTACATTTAATGTAGGAAAAGTAATGGATTAAAGGGTAAGGAGCCGTGTTAGTCACTCCACGTGGTAGCAGTACAAATGTAAGGCTAGCCTAAACACTGATGATTCCATTTCAC
The DNA here is from genome assembly GCF_051167445.1 of Perissodus microlepis. Taxonomy (NCBI): domain Eukaryota; kingdom Metazoa; phylum Chordata; class Actinopteri; order Cichliformes; family Cichlidae; genus Perissodus; species Perissodus microlepis. Next base: position 11,494,968 of record NC_140465.1, read on the forward strand.
GAAGAAGAAATGTTGAAGAGAAAAGGTTAAGGAGCCACTGGCTTAAATAGTTAACCCTGTTTGCACAAAATGAGAGTTTATTTCTAAAGCACATTTTAAACAACCTCGGCTGACCAACATGCTGTACAGTTTATATTAGGTATAGACTATACATAACAGTCACTAAATCAAAAATAAGCATACACTATAACCAAATAAAAGAAGCAAATAAGACTCTGTTTGCATTATAAAAGCCAGGATACTTTGTTCAACTAGACCTGAAATTAAGCGACAACAAATAGGTTTTTAAAAGTGTTTTAAAATAAAGTAGGCAGCTAAACTGTGGTGAATAAATAAGGATGAATCCTGATCAATGCACAGACCATACTGTGCAGTCACACTAAATGAGTTTGTGATGTGCATTAGGTTCAGTAGGCAAAAAGAGCAGGAAATTATCTTTATGGTCACACTGATGCAAATCTCTGCTGTCTATAAATATGTCTGTGTTCTTCTCCTGTTTTAGGCACTGCCAGTCTGCCCCATCCAGGCAACGTGTGACGCTGCCTCTAAGGAAGAGAATAAAGAAAAGAACAGATATGTGAATATCCTGCCATGTAAGTGAAACCTCGTCTCTCAGACTGATACTGACTGACACAAAAAAACAGATCTCGTAGTTACAAAAAGAAAAAAGTCACAATTAAACTGAGGTGGAATTAACATGCGTCATTCTTTTTCTCCCAGATGATCACTCCAGGGTGCATCTCTCATCTCTGGAGGGAGTCCCAGACTCTGACTTTATTAATGCCTCATTTATAAATGTTTGTATATACATTGAGCATCTTTTCCACAGTTCTGCTTTTTACCGATCACATCTCATTCAGTGTCATGCTAATGTGTCCTCTCGGCCTTTTACTTCTGCAGGGTTACCAAGAGAAGAACAAGTTTATTGCAGCTCAAGGTGAGGCTGGCAGTTGCAGTCAGGCAGAAAAAAACTGTGCCGTTGTTCGCTAATAATAAACCTGATTGTGCTTCTTGATTGCTTCATCCGTCTCGATCTCTCAGGGCCAAAGGAGGAAACTGTAAATGACTTCTGGCGTATGATCTGGGAGCAGAACACAGTCACAATAGTCATGGTGACCAACCTGAAGGAGAGAAAAGAGGTGAGAGAGCTGGACACATGATGATGATGATGATGCTTCTTTTGAGCTAATTTGATTTATGTGATGTTATAACAGCTTTTTAACATATGAAAGATTGCATTTGTATCCACATTCATAATATAGTTAAGATGGTCCTTTAAAGCCCCCCTTGTATGAGTCCTTATGCAAAGACCTTCACAGCATGACTTAACCTGTCTTTGTTTTCTCTACTGTACTTGTTCTGTTAATCCTACAGCAATACTGTAATACCTGAGTGTTTCATTACATGCACTTCTTTACGCCTGTGCTTTGTCTCGAATCACTCTGTATTTTTTAGTGTAAGTGTGCTCAGTACTGGCCGGACCAGGGCTGCTGGACATATGGGAACATTCGGGTGTCTGTAGAAGACACAATGGTTCTAGTGGATTACACCATCCGCAAGTTCTGCATCCAACAGGTACCATGCTTGTCCTTTAACTGTTGAGCTTTACTCATTGTTTTGAAGTTTATCATCAGAATAGGTGAAATTTGTTTTGTTTTTTTAAATATATTCTGGTTTACTTTATGGTGTGTGTTGTTGGTGTCTCAGGTAGGAGATGTTTCTGGGAAGAAGCCTCAGCGCCTCATCACCCAGTTCCATTTCACCAGCTGGCCAGACTTCGGGGTGCCCTTCACCCCTATTGGAATGCTCAAGTTCCTAAAGAAGGTCAAGGCCTGCAACCCCCAGTATGCTGGGCCCATTGTTGTTCACTGCAGGTAAGTAGGTGTGCTTCACGCCGCCCACTGTGTTTTTGTTATGTATTTCTTTGCACACTACTTGCAATTCACAAGATCATGTTTCCTTCTGTCAGTGCGGGTGTGGGGAGGACTGGTACCTTTATTGTGATCGATGCCATGTTGGACATGATGATCGCGGAAAAGAAGGTGGACGTGTTTGGCTTTGTCACCAGGATAAGAGCCCAACGCTGTCAAATGGTTCAGACAGATGTAAGTGGAGTATCAACACAAAGCACCAAGGGTCGATTCATGATTATAATGCAGAAGCAAAAACCTAGACACTAACTACTGAATTATCAAAACTCTGTATCGGAGTCATTTATTCACGATTTCCTTTTATTCCGTCTTGCTCTACACAATCATCACTCTCTCCCACAGATGCAGTACGTTTTTATCTTCCAAGCGCTGTTAGAGCACTATCTGTACGGAGACACAGAGTTAGAGGTGACCTCACTGGAATCCCACTTGGCCAAACTCTATGCGCCCTCACCTGGAGCTGGCTGCAGTGGTCTGGAGGCTGAATTTAAGGTCTGCTTATGTGTTCTTCCGAAGACAAATTATTCTCTGTAACTCCCCTCCTTTTTGCATTATTTTGTATCAATTGAGGTTCCTACTAGTAATATTGTGAAATTCGAAGTAATTTAAACGTTTGCTTGTTATCTTGTAATTTCTAGAAACTGACATCCATCAAGATTCAAAATGACAAGATGAGAACGGGCAACCTTCCTGTCAACATGAAGAAGAACAGAGTTCTGCAGATCATTCCATGTGAGTCGAGCTATTTTAGTTGTGCGGTGTGGGTTTTTATTTGGCGCCTATATGAATTAGTAATGCATAAAAACAGCGTATTTATTAATGCATATGCTCCTGTGCAAACGCTTAAAGCTTTTTCCATTAATCAAGAGAAATGCTTCTCCTTGATTCTAACAGACGAGTTCAACAGAGTGATCATTCCAGTCAAACGAGGAGAGGAGAACACCGACTATGTCAATGCTTCCTTCATTGATGTGAGTGTAACAGTGTCCAGATTAGAGTGGAGCATTTCATTTCATTAATGCGTGCAATCGATCGGTTTTTTTACATCTACCTTTTTTCCCCCGCTCTCGTTCTCTCTCTTTTTTTGCATCATTGAACTTTTTCTCCGTGGACATCACTCCTGTCTCTTTCCTCCTTGTGGTAACAGGGCTATCGTCAGAAGGATGCTTATATGGCGAGCCAGGGGCCCCTGCAACACACTATAGAGGACTTCTGGAGGATGATCTGGGAGTGGAGAAGCTGCTCCATAGTCATGCTCACTGAGCTGGAGGAGAGAGGCCAGGTCTCTGTGTGTGTCTGTGTGTGTGTTTGCAGTTATTGATCTGGTATTAGATACCGAATCAGTAACTGGTAAAGATAGAATATTGATATCGGGACTGATTCCAACTGGATGCTACCAGTCTTGTATAATGTATTACTTGTGGCGTCACATTTCTCTTGTGAGCCACTAGCAAATATTATGTCACACACATACTGCTGTTGACTGTCTCTCTCACAATATTCAATTCAATTCAATTTTATTTATATAGCGCCAAATCACAACAAAAGTCGCCTCAAGGCGCTTCATAGATACAGAGACATACAGCATATGACCCCCTATGAGCAGCACTTTGGCGACAGTGGGAAGGAAAAACTCCCTTTTAACAGGAAGAAACCTCCGGCAGAACCAGGCTCAGGGAGGGGCGGCCATCTGCTGCGACTGGTTGGGGTGAGAGAAGGAAGACAGGATAAAAGACATGCTGTGGAAGAGAGACAGAGGTTAATAACAGATATGATTCAATGCAGAGAGGTCTATTAATACATAGTGAGTGAGAAAGGTGACTGGAAAGGAAAAACTCAATGCATCATGGGAATCCCCGGCAGCCTACGTCTATTGCAGCATAACTAAGGGAGGATTCAGGGTCACCTGGTCCAGCCCTAACTATGTGCTTCAGCAAAAAGGAAAGTTTTAAGCCTAATCTTAAAAGTAGAGATAGTTTCTGTCTCCCGAATCCAAACTGGAAGCTGGTTCCACAGAAGAGGGGCCTGAAAACTGAAGGCTCTCCCTCCCATTCTACTTTTAAATACTCTAGGAACAACAAGTAGGCCTGCAGTGCGAGAGCGAAGTGCTCTAATAGGGTGATATGGTACTACAAGGTCATTAAGATAAGATGGGGCCTGATTATTTAAGACCTTGTATGTGAGGAGCAGGATTTTGAATTCAATTCTGGATTTAACAGGAAGCCAATGAAGGGAAGCCAAAACAGGAGAAATATGCTCTCTTATTCTAGTCCCTGTCAGTACTCTTGCTGCAGCATTTTGGATTAACTGAAGGCTAGAAGGCTAGTCAGTGAGTTTTTTGGACATCCTGATAATAATGAATTACAGTAGTCCAGCCTGGAAGTAATAAATGCATGAACTAATTTTTCAGCGTCACTCTGAGACAGGATATTTCTAACTTTAGAGATGTTGCGCAAATGGAAGAAAGCAGTCTTACATATTTGTTTAATATGTGCGTTGAAGGACATGTCCTGGTCAAAAATGACTCCAAGGTTCCTCACAGTGTTACTGGAGGCCAAGGTAATGCCATCCAGAGTAAGAATCTGCTTAGATACCATATTTCTAAGATTTTCAGGGCCGAGTACAATAACCTCAGTTTTATCTGAATTATAAAGCCTTATGCACAAACAACACAAAACTACACAGCAAGCTAAAAAAGCAGCAACTGAGAGTGCGAGAGTTTGAGTGCACGCTCTCACTGGTGTCTCTGTTTTCAAAGATCATTTCTTCTACTGTGAATCAACTGGATTTTGACAGTTCAGTGGCGAATAGGAAGTGAGGAAATGACCCTCTTATCACTGGTCACTTTTAATTACATTAGATATGACAGGCTGGCAACTTCAGTCAACTGTTTTATCTCCAGTAAACGCTCGATTTGTTGGGAAATAAAATCTTACACGTACTGTTCAATTCAGTGATACCTATAACTGTACTACTTTGATATTAGAAACATCTTAAACCGGAACATTCTGGGGTGAATTGTGAAGTGAAACGGTGTGTTTCTGCATGTGTGCATCTGGCTTGCATTGTACAAATTGCAGTGCATGTGCAGAACTGTTATTTTGCCAGTGGACATGTTTTTATCATGAATCTTTATTAACTGCACTATAAATTATTCCCAGCAAGTAAAAGCAACTTTTTTTTTGGAAAGCTCAACAGTAACGGTAAATCCCTTTTTAAAGGCCAGAATTAGAAATAAAGATTCCACCGATACCAGTTCAGTTTCATTTTTTTCCTTAGTTTTTGTAATTAATGTGTAATAAAGGTTCTCTCTGTGTTCCAAGTAGATGGATGCAGTACTAAAGTACTACATATACAATATAAAAATTTGCATATATTTCAGATGTGTCTGACATTTTAAATCTGCTTGGTATTTTATGACTTCTAACATGTCATCAACCTTTATTTGACTTTTTTCCATGTCCTGTGTCCTATAGGAGAAATGTGCTCAGTATTGGCCCAGTGATTCAGCAGTGACCCATGGAGACATCACAATTGAGCTTAAAAGAGAGGAAGAGAACGAGAGTTACACAGTGCGTGACCTCTTGGTCACCAACACCAGGGTAATAAAGGGCTCAATGAAATGATGAAATACTATAAAACAACCGAGAAGTTCCAACATGGAACAAACACATTATCTGTTTATTATCTGTTTTATCATCCATCTTTCCAGGAGAACAAGACTCGAGTAGTGCGTCAATTCCATTTCCATGGCTGGCCAGAGGTGGGCATCCCCACTGATGGTAAAGGCATGATCAACTTAATTGCTGCAGTGCAGAGACAACAGCAGCAATCTGGCAACCACCCAATCACTGTGCACTGCAGGTAAGAAAATACAGACACACACAAACCCCTAACCTTTGAATTTGTATGTGCCAGTCTAACAAAATTTAGGGAGATAAATGCGTAACATTAATATAATTACATTTTTTTCTGTTGTACACTTCTAAACTGCCCTGCAATTGTAGGTGCTGGGAAACTGTTCCTCTAAACAAACCACAGGAAAAAAACAGCTCAGACTAATTGTTCTCTTCTTCCTTATGACATTTTAACTGCTCCCAGATCTGTTCCTACCCTTTTTTTTGTTTCTAGCAAGTACGCTCAAAACAAATGTTATTTGCACGTGTTATTTCTGCAGGCTCGGACTCCAGCGTGCATACTGAGGTTTGCATTTTTGGCTGTGTTTGTGTTTACAGTGCTGGTGCTGGCCGGACGGGGACTTTCTGTGCATTGAGTACAGTTCTTGAGCGGGTGAAAGCAGAAGGGATCCTGGATGTCTTCCAGACAGTGAAGAGCCTCAGACTGCAGAGACCCCACATGGTGCAGACACTGGTAAGGACTTATTACACTTGAACTTTGACTTTTCATTTATTATAATGCCCCATTATGCAGCAAGTTTGTCTTTGACGAGGAGAGTTTGCTTTCATCACACTGACTTCCTTGAAAGATGCTCTTGTTGATCTTGTTTAGGTGTTTCAAATGTTCAGACTCAGCTGGCTGTAGACGCTTAAACCCTAAAAACTGAGCCGAGTCGAGCTGAGTGGGTAATACTGCAGTTCCTAGTAGAAAAGGGGCGTATGTAGCTTCTGGGTCTGAAAACTGAAGCTAATGTGGAAGAGTATTAAACCCACATTCTTTCTATTGACCAGTGCCTCCGTTGTCCTGTAGAGGTCTATGAGAAAAGGGACCCTTGGCTCTCTTGCTCTGTGACATCTGTAAAAACTAAGTCAGTATTTTCAAGAGTTAAAAAGGGAGATAAAGCAGGTTGATTGACAAGCTGCTAGCCAAAGAGTGCACAGTGCCTCTCAGATTGTGGGCTCGATGACTTCAGTGACTGAACTGTCACAGATTGATAGCTCCAGCTGATGTAGCTGTTTTTTTTTCTCTCTCCCCTTTGCAGGAGCAGTACGAGTTCTGCTACAAAGTGGTTCAAGAATACATTGATGCTTTTTCTGACTATGCCAACTTCAAGTAGGGACCTGCCATTGATGGATGGATGGATGGATGGATGAATAGATATCCACATGCACTTCATAAAAGCATATACACGCTCCAGAGCACACACATTCAGTATGTTGCCATGCAGAGAGCTGCGTATCCCCATCTGATGGATCTTTGAAAAAACAACAACAACAACAAAAAACTCATCACAGCTTGATCTGTGGATGGGATTGAACTGCCCGGAGGAAAAGGGAAAAGAGGTCTCCTCCCAAAGGACAGAACAGGGCAGTGCAGCTGGACAGAGAAAATAACTGAGATGCCTTCTTGAATATTTTGTAATGATGTTAATACAGCCCTTCACCCCTATTTTGCTTTCCATCTTCACCCCCCCTCCCCAATATGTATATATACTTAACTGTGTTGCATTTTATTATTATGGTTTTAGACACAGTTTTGAGTTTGGCTGCATTTTAGGGTGGCACCTGTAATGTATTTTATTGGTATAAATATATAAATATATATGACTATAAATCTAATGCTTTGGTGGCTAATGTACAACAACCAGTTTTTTTTTATTTTTTGTAAACACCTTGGGGACAGAGACCTAAAACATTTTAAACTTTGCCCGAGCCACACTGTAGCAACTTTGTGTGGTAGCAGAAGTTTCTACATTCACCCACAGACCCTGAACTGTTTTTCACTCCTCAGACATTCACACAAGCAGTTTTTCTCTACATTGGGTTGGTTGCCTCTATTTGGCAAAAGAAAAAGAAAAAAAAAACAGCTTTCCAAGCCAGTTAGTTTCTCTCCGTTAGGTTTCAGGGGTTCAGAGGTAGCTCATTACTGGAGATCGGAATCTCTGATGTAGCTCATAGTCTCAGGTTTTAATACGTGTAAACGTACACCCTAAATACCAGGAGCCGCTAATTATTCTTTGAGCGTCTGTGTGTGTTTGAACTGGAGCACAAGCTGGCAGAGAGCGCTGTGGCGTGGTTCCACATCGCTTTCTCGTGTCTGCAAAGTGCCAAAGTCCTTCACTTAGTCGGGTATGTAGCTCTGGAGTCTGGAGACTTTCATCTTTAGACGTTCAGAACAGCAAAACTTTTGAGCTATCCAAGGATCACTAATTAAAACATTGAGATTTTATATGCCCCGTACACTCAAGACATGTAGTTTTATTAAGGCTTATATGATGTTCTAGGGTCTGTTACAGTATCAGCAGTAATGTCGATGATCATAAACAGTAACTCATTATTGCATCATACAAATCAACAATACCCAGCATTTGTTTTGTTTACATAAGCACTTCAGTATTTTTTTATAATTTTGTAGACTGTATTTCCTTTCTGTCTGGGTTTATAGTTTTCCTTTGAGCCTGCTGGGATTTACTCTCTTTTTGTCTTCCTTTTCTTTTTTAAATGCTTGGTGTCGGGTCACGAGACTGCGCTGTCACTCCTTCAGAGCGATGCCTTTTTAATTCCCATCATGAATATTGATAACTGAGGAATGTTTTCTTTTATTCGAATGCTGTTGCTAACAATTTCGCTCAAAAATGGATTTGTTGTTACTTTAAAAGAGGAAATGTGCCATGCAATGCTTTTTTAAATGAATGTCGTAGGATGGCGCTCAGACTTGAACTACAGTGTTTTTATTTCATCCAAGGTCAACATTGAGGCCATGCCCTTTTTTGATTGTAATAAAAGATAAATGATGTCTGTTAACCGCAGGGTTTTAGGTCAGTCCGCTCAGGAAATGACTGATGCCAGGATGTTTAAATTTACAAATTGAACATATTCAACTTGAGTTTATCTCTGCAGCTGTGTCACTTTCAAGTGGTACTGGCTTCCACCAAAGTCAGGGTATTCAGATATGATCCCGCAGCTGGATTTTAAAAGACTAATAAAAAATTAAATCTTTTTTTTTTCTCCTTCTTTTGGAATTTTCCAGCTAGTTTGGTGTTTCTTATTGTAGCTTTTAACTGTAAACAGACCCATACTTGTGTATAATCTACATTACATTAGCACTCCTTTATTTAATTTATTTTATTAAAAGAAGGAGCACAATCAAGTGTGTCAAACTGATAGTGGCTATATCGTTTTCAAAAATAATAAATTTTGAGAAGGGGTGATCACATCAATGTTGATTGTTTGACCACTCATGCACTCTTTGCACCAAATGTAAAGCCCTTAAAAAGTACAGAACCAAATGAGAGCTAAGGTCAAAAAGATATGGCCTTGATTTTTACAATATGGTGACTATACTGTGTTTGATCTGTTGAAGGGTTTTCAGGTCTCAAAGCCCTAGGCTGATTACTTAAAAGTAGCGGACAGCTAAGCTGACCAGTCACTCAAATCACTGTTGGCTGTGAGTGGGTCATGTTCTTCATTTCAGGTCTTTTTGTTCCAAAGCATCACAAGTGCTAACACGATTGGTTAGGTTCCATTATGTTTTTCATTTATTTACATTGACACTGGGTGTTTCATCAGGTTATAGAAGAGGGGATGCTTAGCGTTACTGTCTGTTCTTAAATTACAGGGGTTTTGTTGTGCACGTTTCAATCATGTGATCATGTCTCACTGCAATTTGACCACAAAACATGACACTGTGCCAAACTGTGAGACCCAATATTTTGTTAATTTTGTTATTATAAGTGAACTGATGAAGTGCCTCACGGGTAGGTTTTCAAAACAAATGAATCATCCCTGGAGTTTTCTTAACTCGCATGCATTTCCTCATGTTTCACCTGTTGACCAATGACAAATCCTTTTTGTGTGACAAATTGAGGGAGCCAGAACCAAGTGTGGGTCAGTTATTCTTTCACATTCCCTGTAGTTGTATATTTGTGGATTTCTTGCTTGTGTACATCAAACTAACATTGACACCTTTATTTTATTTTTTTTCAAATGCATAGTATTTTAATTTCATTCCATATCAGCTGAACGTGGGATCCATGACTAGTAATCAAGTGTTGGTACCCCGAATGTAGGACTAAAACACAGAAATAGGATTTGCATCCTTTACCACCAAGGGAAACCAGTTACCCTTGTTTTATCCCTTTATTCCAGGAGTTTTCCCCCACTGGAGCGTTTTGAATGCCCTTATGAAACTCAATCCACGGTCTCCATTTCTAGAAAGGGAGACAGCAGAAAACTGTTGCCCAACTTTTCTCTTCTCATCACCTTCTCTTTGTCTCCTATTCATCTCCGCTCACTTGTTGCTTCCTTTCTATCCTTCACTTTCCCTCTTGAACCATTCCTCCCAGTGGTCAACACCCTCTCCCCTTTTGTACATAATGTAAGGTTATTTATAATTCATTCCTGTCTGCTGCCTTGCTTATTTTATTTTCTATTCCCTCCTGTAATTTTTTTTTTAAAGATGTATATTGAACTGTATCGGGACCATTTTCAAATGTATTACAGATGTGTTTTGGCCATTTTTTAATTTGGTATGATTGTCTTAAGCGAATCCTATTTTTTATTTTGCCTAAGTTTGTTTCTTGTGTTTTTTTTGTTATTCAACATTTGAATATATGTATATATAATTATATATGATAAAATTATATATAATTATATAATGCCAAATGGCCTTTCTAAGCAAGATACTGTTCAAACCTAATAAAGTGCTTGAGATTTTAACCTCTTGTCAGCATACATCCCATCTCTAAGTACAATTTGTGCGTCCACGTTTTCTCTGCTTCTTTAAAGTCACGATGATCTGACGCACATGTACAGCTCACCTCTCAATAACTAATGCTGGTGCTGTGGTGCCAAATAATTGACTATGGGTTGTGGTTACCTTAAGGATCAGGCACTCCTGCTCTTGAAAGATTTCCAGTCAATATCGAACCCTTTGCACCATTCATTCACTGGTGTTGTTGAAGTATTGAAAGGTATAAAGAATGGAAAGCGACTATTTTTGGTAGTGTTAGTACTGAGTTAACCCTTAACCCTAATATTACTCGGTGTGATGGGTACAGTGTTTATTTTTATTCACACTGACAAGAAATTCCTAATTTTATATCAAGAGCTGAAAAATGCTGTGATTTAAGAGGCAGCTTTAAGTCAAAATGTTAACACAAAGTCTGCAACACCTACTGAAAGAACTGGATGTTTAGCAACAAACCTTTCACTGTCGAGCCTAATCTGCAGATATCCATTTTTAAACTGGGCTAGTTTCACTTACGCGGCAACATGAGATTCGATTCAATTTTATTTATATAGCGCCAAATCACATCAGCCACCTCATATCAGTTGCCTCATATTGCAAGAACCCTACAATAATACACACAAATATGTAAAGGAAATACCTTTAGTGAAAATGCTTTCATTTCTGCTTCGTAGGAAAAAAAGAATACATTAATAATGACCAAACTTAGCCCTCTAAGTAAATTATAGTATTTGATGAATAAGGCAATGGGAAAACGAATTGGCCATTAAGGTTAAATTTTTACATCAAAATGTACTGATTTTATTAATGGTCAGCTTGGACTGTTGTAGCATCTACCACTGACTGATTATGTCTAATGAGTTATGTTACATCTGTAGCAACATATGCAGTCACTTCCTGGGTGTGAACTGAAACATAAATACCTTTTCTCCTCTAATTAACAATAATGTCACCAGTGGACTGGTCAGGAATCCAGTGTATTTGTTCCTCTTCCTATCAGATCCCCCTGAGGTGTCAGCAGGGTCAGAGAGAAAACGTGTGGTGGTTCATTGTGGTCAATACCGGTGTAAAAAGTAGGAAATTGAAGCTTCAGTCATTGTATGTCTAGGCATTCTTACTTAAAAGGCCCTGCCTGTTGAGAGCCAGTAATGAAAGCAAGCTGACCGTGTATAAGGTTTATCCTCAATGAGCACTGACTGTGACAGAATGATGATGGATCTCACTAATAACGACTTGAATGTCTTATTTAAATTGACATAGTGTAGAAGAGGATATTGGTGGTATAGATGGGTGTCAGTGCTGTTTACAGGTGATAATGGGAATTGGTCGGACCGCATGTATGTCTCGTCCCCATGGATGATTCATTTGACCCCTTAGAAGAAGAGGGAGTCAAAGGGGTCAAAGATGGGTGGGGAAGAATAAGGAAGACAATGATGTGTGAGGGGGATTGGTCTATATATTGAGGGGAAGAAAGAGGGAGCAGAGAATCTCTTCAGTAAAACACCTCGTTTGTACCGCAAGCTGATTTTAGCACTAAATCCACCAAAGGAAAAGAACATTTTGAAGTGAACCCCTGCAGGTACACTGAGGGAAACTTGGACTGATAAAGCTGTGAAAGCTAAGACTAAGGTAAGGACAAATGATTACATTTCTGCCCAGTTTTAGTAGTTTATCTAAAACTATTATTCGATTCAAGATCTGATACTTTCAATATTTACTTTGAGAATGACAAAGGACAATTAGAATATTGTACTCAAAATTGAGTAAATGATAGAAGTGCCTAAAGCAGGGATGTCAAACTCATTTTTCTTTATGAGTGGGGAAAGCTGTAAAATTTGTGAAAATGCAGTAAAAGGTTCAAAAATGTATGTCTTCCTTCGATTGGAGGAAGACATACATTTGGAGTCTTTGCAGGGCCGATTCTGGCCTGCAGGTCTTACGTTTGACACCCCTGGCTTAAAGTGATGTTATGTAAAAGTTTTCCAAATGCAGTGAAAAATTTGGATGTTCGCCTGAAATGATAGCCAGCATCCATAATAATATAGCAAGTTTGCACTGAAATAGTTTAACTCAGATCTTAAAATTAACTTTATTGCAGCTAACAACACTTTTCTTTTTAGCTTTTATTGCAGGAAATTCTCAATAAAGAATGTGTTCTTCAAATATTTTTCAAACTAACTCTATGTCCATTCTTCTAGGTGGGAATATCATGTGTGTGTCTCGACTGGCTTTGCTCTTGGGGCTGCTTCTCTGTGTGGGGGCTCAGCTGTCCTTTGCCCAGCACTGGTCCCATGGTTGGTATCCTGGAGGAAAAAGGGAGCTGGACTCCTTTGGCACATCAGAGGTTGGGACAAGTGTTTGTGTGAATAATTTAACCAATCACTGAGCAGTTTCTGTTGAGAATGAAGATACCCTTTATCCCTTAACCTCAATCCGTTTTGCTTCTTAGATTTCAGAGGAGATTAAGCTGTGTGAAGCAGGGGAATGCAGCTACCTGAGACCCCAGAGGAGGAGTATCCTGAGAAACATTCTTGTAAGTGAGAAAAGCAGAGATGAACAGTAACATGTTTAATGGTACTTGAATCACAATGTCTTGCCATCAGTATATTTCTTATGATCATATGATCATGAGATTTTGTCTACTCTGAAATCTGACTGACATTGACTGAAAATTCTTGACTGACATACACGTATTAGTGAAGTTGTGCTTATCCAGCCATAGTGTGCATATCTGTGTGTAGCCTGTATTGATTTCCGTGTATTAGTCTAATGCCACACTAAATTCTTTCCACAGCTGGATGCCTTAGCCAGAGAGCTTCAGAAGAGAAAGTGACATCTTTCCAGAGACGGCTTTTCTATAGTAACCCACTTCCTTTGTATTTCTGCCTTGACGTGATTTTGTGATCATCTGGCCTTGCTGTTTGTAATGTTTGTCAGTAAATTTGTCTTGTTTTTTTCGATGTGAAATTGATGTCCCAGAATAAAATATCTATTTTGATATTAACTTGTTTTTTTCTTCATTTTTGGTGCAGCTAATGATATGAATATAAGGCATAGAGAGAAAACACTGACTTCTTAGATGATAAAAAAGTAGAAAATACATAAATATGAATCAGTTCCATTTACATACTGAGGATCCGGGTCCTGCTGTGCATGCGCAGAGCCGTGATTTTAGATATTTCGATAGAAGAAGTAAATCATTTGAACATAACAGAGAGATTTTCCCATTGCCGTTTCTGATTATTCGTTAAAGGATTTTCATGAAAACAAGTCTTTAAAATACACAAGACGAAAAAATACGGAGGATGTAAATTATTAAAACTAGCTTTCCTGTACCAGGACTACAATACTACTGCGCATGCACGTTCAGGTAGGGAAAAAAAAGATGGACGACACAAGTGGCTGTACTTCGCTAACTGCGGAGTCAGACTCTCAAAATAACATTGCCAGTATCCCTAACGCGACTTCTGTCACAGATGCTGACAAAGTAATAAACAATAAAATAGATAGTACCCAGGTTGAAGGTGAGTTGTCTTCAGAATGTGAAAATTCAGCCGTATGGCACCCTACCTGCTGCGCCTTTGTTAGCTTTTCTGCTATGTGGCTAGCCAGCTCATTATTCTAGTGAGCTCGTTAGCTGCTTAGCTAAATTTGCTAACGTCGGCTGCCTAACGTTAATCTGCTTTAACGTGAGGGGCTTTCAGAATTTTATAGCGGTCTCTACGAGCAGGATAGTAGAAACTATCGCCCCGAAAATCTCCCTCTTACCCTTGGCCCAGCTTGATGATTAAACCATGAACAGTTAGGGTACTTTTCCTTATGTTGTTTGTCTCAGCGCTAGTACCAGCAAGTTCGACCCCCACACGAAACGAAACAGTCCCTTTATATGATTCCATATACCGGTAGTTAATGCTAACCGATTGGTCGACTAACCGGTTTTAGCAGCAGAAGCCATAAACTGTTAAGTGGATGACATAATTTATTTCATCCTACATGGGAAAGCTAGTCTAATTGTAAACTTAGTCTGAAATGTCGCCATTAAAAAAAACAAAACAATATTAAGGACTGCAAACCTTAGCACCTGAAGCATCATTGAGGCTAAAACTTTAAGTTGGCATCCACCTTTTTTGTGCCGGTTAAACTCATTAGTAAACTAAAACAGTGTTCTCAAGGTGAAAGGATAATAAATGGAAATGGAAAGTCATTTGGTAAGTACAATATTTGAAATATATCAGTGCACATAAGTTCTTCAGGAGCATCAGAGTGAGTACATATAGAGTACTTGTTTCAGTCTCTTTTTTTCTTGCATTTAAACACCTTTTAGTGTTTAATTGTCCTGAGGTCCTTTATATGTGCTTCACAGCACTTCATGTAGGATGCCAGTGTTGATACTCAGCACCTTAAAAGTAAACCCTCATCACCTTTGATTGCCTTATTTTCTGTTTCATAGTAATTTTCAGTATTTATAAGTATATCAGATTGTCCTGTAATTTCAATTAGGAAAATTTTTCATGATAAGCACCTCTGCAAGAGCATGTGTTTACATTTGAGACAAACACAGATATTTTAAATAAGTTATTTTTTTTAATTAAAAAAAAACTACTGAAGTAAAGTAGTTAACAATTTTAGTTCTTCTAACAGAAATTCAGTCTCCACCAGTCATCATGTCCTATGATTAGTTCAGTACAGCCTACAACATCAATAATCTTGCCTAAACATTGTTATTTACTGGTATCAGCACTGTACTCGTTGATTTCACTTTAATAAATTTCATATTTCTGTGTTGCAAAATGTCCTTCAAAGTTTTGAAAATATGAGCAATACAAGACTTTGGCTGAACAGTTAGGTTGTTGAAATAACACAGAAACATGCTCATTCAGTGTGGTTTAATGTTGTTTCTGGGCCACACTTTATCAAAATATCTGAGCAGATAAGTTATTTCTTTGCTTGTAAAACGTAATATTTAATCCACCTGCGTGAGTGTCATCACTAAACTGTACTTTTTAAAAGTAAATCACTAAACAGGTATTGCAACAAAAGGGTAATTTGTCATCTATTTTTTATTTATTTAGGAATTAGTTTAACTTTTTTTGTTTTATATGTGGGCATTTAAGTTGTCACATTTTTTTTTCTACTTTTAGTTAATCGGCACTGAATGCACCACTAGTGAATCAGCTATTGCATCTCGCCCAGAATCTGCAGAATGGAAGAAATCAAGTCACAATTTGTTATGGGCTAGCAATATAATATGCAGTATGTGTCAACATGTGTGTTGCATGCTACTTTAGGAAGTGTGTGTTGAGCGGAAATAGTTTTAGAAGATTAAAAAAATAAAAGTATATCTTACTTTTCCCTCATAAATGATAAATAAACTTTTCCATAAGGGGAACGTTTTAATAGAAATATGTATTTAAGCGGTTATATTCACAACTCCCCAGTTGTGTAGACCTTTGTAGAATTAGCAGGTCATATTAAAATCATTGTAAATGTTGAATGAGATTTGCCACACTAAGGCAAAACATATTGTGTAAATTAACAAATTGTTTTGAAAAAGGACCATTAGATAGGTTAATATATGATCCAATAAAGGTTGTGTGAAAGTTAAATGTTCTTAAAGATTCAGCCTTTTTTTTCTGTGTACTGAGAAAATGGAAGTTGTATTGGACAAACTTTTCTCTTATGTGAATTTAATAATTTAATAGTGTTTCGTTTGTGCTTCATGTTTAAATAAGTTTTCATGTATTCTGTCACACAGGAAACAAAGCTGAAGAGGCGCTACTGAAGTGTCTCCTTACAGACAGTTACTGCCATGTGTGTGAGGCTGTGCTGCTGTTTAAGTCACAGCGGCTGTCTCACTATGAGGTGTGTTTTATCCTCCAGGCACAAATCATAGCACCGTAGTACAACTTTAATTAGACCTGCCATAAGTAAAATATTTTTTAATAATGTCTCACATGTTGTCCAACTGCAGGGAAAGAAACACGCTCAGAAACTCAAGCTGTACCTGCAGACCAAAAAAGAAGAAAAGTCAACAGGCGCCCAGGTTAGTGGCCAAGTTTTCTTTTTCTGTCAGATGGAGTCTCTTGTCTGTAATCATGAGAACTGAGTGAGGACAAACTAATGTAAGCATCCAATAGTGAAGAATATCAGAGCTACAGTATTAGTGCTTTAATAATATCCCTCTCAAAAGAATATGAGGGGTATATGAAAGCAATCTTGTATTCATAAAATAAGTAGTTAATAGTTTTTGTTTGTTTTTTGCAGCAGACGATGAGCAATGATAAAGATCATTTCTGTGAACTTTGCAACATGGTATTTAGCTCACCTGTGGTAGCAAGATCACACTATGAAGGCAAAGTCCATACAAAAAATCTTCGTAAACAAAGTCTTCACCTATCAGGCAAGTTTGAGCTCTGTGATGCAAAATGCATTTTCTTGATGTAGATTTTGATATTTACACACAGTGAGGAAGATATGTTGACATTATGATTTCACTGTCAGTTCTGTTGAAATTGACCATGTGTCATTACATTTATAGAGAAGTCTACAGAAGTGCATGCTTCATCAGGTCTCCAACAGGATCCTGATAAGTCTCAGCAAAAACCATCCTCAGAGGGTGTTGTGGAGCATGATTTGGATCCAGCAGTCACCAGTGCTACATGTAGCACAGAGGTTGATTTGAAGGATCCCAACAAGTACTGTGCCCTGTGTACTGCCTCCTTCACCAATCCCCATGTAGCCTTGCAGCACTACAGTGGACGCAAACACCAGAGGAATCAGGCCAGACAGGAGCTGCTCAAACAGCTAGGACACAATGTAGAACAAGGTAACTTTTTGCCTTTGAGCAAACAGGATAATACAAAGAGCGTTAAATCCTTCAGGAATTTAATAAAAATCACCACAGCAGCCTGAAACCAGGACAGAAACATTAACAAGAAAGGGAAAAAGAAACAGGAAGTTCTGAAGGGAAAAGTGAAAAATCTAGTTGAAACATCTACATCAGCAGTGAAGATTTCATCCCAGCACAGGTGGGTGAATAGGAGATAATCAAATAGAAGTTGGCTTTGTAGCATTATTACAGTAAGTATGGATGTGATTCAGATAGTCTGATTAGCTATAATTCTGTGGTTTTGTTATTATTTATTATTATAACAATAACTAAATAAAAAATTACTAAATCTTTATTGGCCCGTTGAAAGTTGTTGGATTTTTTTTTTTTTAAATCTCTCTTCTTTCTAATCTTTTTCTCCAGGCAGTTCCTTGATGTGTCAGATGTGTAGTATGCAATTTAACTCTGTGGAGATGTACCAGGACCACATGCAGGGAAACAAACACCAGATAAAGTAAGTTTAAGAAGACAATGTCAACTTTCACTGTGTCACTGTTTTCTTAAAGTGTAATATTTACTACATTGCACTTCAGCTTACCTTTGGCAAGAAGTAATTATTTGTGATGACACTAAATAATATGAAAATAATACTGTTATAAATATACAAAGGAGTCGCAACCTGTGACAACCTGGCACAAATCAAGTGTTAGCTTAATTTAGATACCAAGTTGGTTTACAGGGAGTTTGTAATTGTGGAGAAATAATGAATTCATTTTGGGCATGTCATTTTCAAGCAGGAACCTCAGAATGCCTCTGTGGTTTACTAAGGCTATAATTTGTAGGTTTTTCATCACCATTTATCTGATTGAATAGCAGCCTAATTTAAGTTTATGTGTTCTTGCTCAGGGAGAAGAAGGTCATCGATCTATGCAAATCCCAGCAAAAACTGTACAGCACATTTGCAGATGAACTGGCTGATTACATTCAGGTTCAGAAGGCTCGTGGAATCACTCCTAAGAGTAATCAGGTCCTCCCTCAGGAAACCATGCAAAAGGAAGATGAAGATGAAGAACGGGAAGTATTAAATAGGAAGAATATGGTGGAACTAAATAAACCTGTGTCCAACCTCCTTCCTACCTCCATTTCTCCTCATCAGTCCCACTCTGGTCATTACTCTCCACTTGAAATGGGGTGTTCATCGTTTCAGGGCCCACCCTTGCCGTCACGTGCCTCAAACTACAACTATCCTCCTCCAGTTCTTCGTAACTCAGGTCCTCCACTGCTCACTAGTTGGCCCATGAGAAGAAGGCAGAGAAGGTCAAGCTCTTCCTCCTGTACTACCTCATTATCTTACTCCTCCTCCTCCTCGTATTCCTCCTCCAGCAGTAGTGAAAGTGACAGTGATCATAGTGAATATAGGCACAGAGAAAAGAGGCAGATTAAAACATCACATAGGGAGAGAGTGAAGAGAGGAAGGGATGAGGAGAGGAGGAGGAAACGCCGGAGGAGGGAAAGAGATAATGACTCAGAGGAGAGAAGAAGAGAACAATCTGTTGAGTCGGAGGAGGAGAGGAGCAGGAAAAAGTCAAAAATTCATGGCAAGTGGAGACGAAAAGAAAAAAAATCCCTTAAGGAAAACTTTAAAGTGGAAAGAGGAGATCAAGTTATGGACAAATTAAAGCCAGAAATCACGATGAAGAATAACAAAGAGACTGAACTGCATATTCAGACTGAAATTAATGTTAAGCAAAGGGAGGGTGAAGAGGATGAGTCCATTAAACCTAAATACAGAAAAGAGAAGAAGAAGGCAAAAGAGAAAGCAGACACTAGGACAGAGGAGGAAAAGCTGTGGGACGACTCGATTCTGGGGTGTTAAACTCTGCAGGAGCAGCTGAAGTGAACAGTATTCTGGACTACTTTTGGCAAACATTTATTATAAGCATGACATGAAAATAATAATAAGCTATATTAAAATGATTTAAAAAATCCTGTCAGCAGGTAGCAAAGGCCTTTTCTATATCTGCTCTAATAACCGAAAAGTGTTTTCTTATACAAGTTTGCTAGCTGGCTAGCCATGTAGAGTCAATTTGTATGTGTATAAGAAATGAATGTATTTCGTTTGTATCTGGAGGAGATTCAGCATTAATTTTATACTATGACACTTTATAATAAGTTTGGTCTGTGTGTACAGTGAGTTGATGGCTGTAATGTTTAGCACTGTTTGTTTATGAAGTACTCTTAACTCATCACTAAGGTCAATTTGATTATGGATGCGTGCATCTGGCATGGACTTGATAGATTGTCATCCCTTTAGCAGTCTCTGGTTGGCACTGTTGAGCTTCATCCATTTCATCAGTACTGAAAATAAAAGCTCATAGATGTCAGAAGCTTATTCATTTCATTACTTCAGAAGCTCTCTGTGTGTTCTCACTCTCAGGCACAAAGGTTGAAATAAAGCCACTGACAACGTGCTGTACAGAAGTTCAGTGTAAGACGTATTATGAAATGATAAAAATACAACAAATACTGCCTGGCACATGCGTTGCACCACAGCAGATTTAACACTTCATCAGTCTGCAGTGCACTGTGTGCATGTCTATGTTTTATGATTGTATTTATACAACCAGAAAACACATTTGCGGTCATACAGGTGCAGACGTTTCAAATGAGGACATCTCTTTACATAACCTCAGAATTCAGGTTGAAGAGCAATGTGCAAACTGAACAAAGTTAGTAGTTAAAGGAAACTCCAAAGGGAAACAGTATCACCTACTGTTACACTATGAGCTATAAAGTGGGCCACTTACACTCCTAATCCCTACTGTCATTTTTATTTACATGTATCTACACAAATGTTCTTTTAAGTAAATCTTAAGGTATCTGAAATGAGTTATCAAAATACTTTGATTGGCCGAGCCACTGTTCCTCTAATGCTCTTGGTACATCACATCTACTCAAGACAAACAACTTTGTGTTTTTATCTTTTCGATTGCTTGTGGGCTGTATTGTTAAATGTTCATTGAGAGCTATATGTATGAGCCTAGATATGAAAGTAGTTGGTAGTGGTCAAACGAGGAGCGAGTGTGAATTTATCTGAAAAGTTTATAAAGAAAAACTTTTAAATCAACATGCATGAAATAACTTCCCATTGTGTTTTGAATGTCAGTCGTTATTAAGTTAGATATTGATTGGATTGCTGGCGCAAAGAAAAAATATGGATCATAGAAGTGACACAAAAGTTGAAATGGTTTAGTGCAGAAGTCCTGCAGATGCTGTAAATAATCTTCTGAACTATGGTCTTGACATTAATTATCTTTAAAGCTCTGGTAATGAGAATGACACTGCTACATCTCTGTATTTTTATGGATGACTTCTCAAAGAATACTAAAGTAAAAAAGAAAGAAAGAAATAGCAGAGCAGGCAAGTAAAACCAGAGCTTGGCAGCATTTGACGTAAAGCATTGAAGTGGAGAGACCAACAAAGGCTTTATAGCTCAGCGATGTGTGAAGAGCGCACATCTGAAGACCCCTGAGATCTCCTGTTTTCAAAGAATCTTGTTCCTCGCCTGAGTGTACAACCCCCGTAGAACTTTAGGGTTCCCACATCCTCTCACTTTAAGATCCCCACCAGACCGTTCTGTACCCTTACCCTTTACGAACGCACAAAAGATCCACAAACACCACATGATTTAAAGGATCATCACTGTTATCGAGCAAGTGTGAAAAGGACGTCTGTGAAAAAGAGATTTCAAAAGTCCTCTCTTTGTCAGAATGGCAACTTTAAAAATTACACATCAAACATTGCAGAGATACTGTCTTGATGTAGGGAAAAGTGCTTCAAATCAGGTTTATCTCTCAATGTCAGTGAAACTCATAGTCTTCAACGTGAGGCATAGATTTGAGTTTATTGAGTAGATGTTGATGTATCTTGTCACAAAATGCAAAAAATAAAACAATTCATTGTGAAAAGCCAAACATACAATGGCTCCACATTTGGAAATGCATAGATGTCCTGTATGTGATGTATGTGTACATATATAAAGTTTAAATACTATATCTGTAATGATTTTCTGTAATTTTAAATATAAAATCAATCAGGTTTTTTTAAGCAATCATGAAAATAACTGATGGTTGCAGCTCTAACTGGCTTATTTTTCTGTTTCAAGCAATGTGCCTGTAACTGCCTGATTAAACTTAATAATGAGTCCCCTTAACAATGATGCTGGTGCAGTGGGACATAATGAACATAGTCTGATGTTTTTACACAGCCAGGGGTCTGTAACTGTTAAATGCTTGTATGTAAGGGGTTGGATAGTAAAAATGTGAATATCAAAAAAGTCAGATAATATGAGATATATTTACTTAAGAACTGATTATAATATAAAACTATATGTGCACATTTCAAAGAAGAAAAAAGTAATGCAAAATTGCTTGCACAGGCACAAACTTCACTGGTTTTGACTTTAATGTTTGTTTCATGCGAGTCTTTAAGAACTTTATGACAGGTGGAATACTGAAGTTGCCTTACACACTCCATTGAATATTTAAATGTATTTTGTATCGTTAATCCTCGTATGCAATTATTTCGTTACAGAGTTTAGGTGCCATATGTTTATATTCCCTTTTTGTTCTGTGCATGAAGCTCTGTATGTGTGGCTCTGCTGAACTCTAGGTCATGCACCTGGGCAGAGACCACAGCACTGCAAACTGCTGCTCTGGAAATATGCAACATTTTTTAATTGCTTTTGTTTATGTGGGACATAATGTGAGACAACACCACATTTTCAGTTGTGAAACATTCACTTTACGCCTCTATGTATGTTGGGGATGTATACGTTTGTTTGTTTTTTGGGGTTTTTTTAATAACAGACTTAATATAATAGTAACAGCTGTTATCGTTGGGCTCTGTTAGTTGAACAGAATAAAGAATGGCATCAATAGGTTTATTTTGATGCAGCACTTGTGCTGATCCTTATCTGTATTATGCATGTGGGGTTTTAGAGCGTATGCGTTAAAGTCCCAGGGACTGGTGTAACGCTGTTATACCGTATCTGATAGGCCCTCTGTATCATTTTAGGGTGTTGCATTCAAGCCTCAGGGCCCTGTCAGCATAGTTCCTCCCATCATCTATGACAGATAGATATCAAGACGAGAAAGTATTAGCAACCTCCCTCAGCTAGCACACAAGTTACACACAGATACGGATACACAGCGACGGCCTGACAAAATGTTCTTTCTGTCACTGGCATGGCTATTGTTGACAGGACCACTTTGGACATCTGGTAAGACCATCAGCTTTGTCTTAATCTCATAAGACACAAACGTTCTTGCTGTTGCAAAGTCAGGTAGCTTACCGAGGGATGTTGTTGTTTTCAAGTTCAACTGATAATCGTCAGATTTTTATCTTAAAATGTCCATTTATTAAATACAGTCCATAGCATGTGATAAAGAATGAAATGTGGCTTTAAGAGTCAAAGAAGTGAGCTTTGGTTTGTTGGTTTAACACTTAGACATGATATATATGAAAGTATAGATTATTGATACGGCTATGTTATTACGTTAATTATCAGCCTTTGAGTTTTGCTTCTATACTTTAAGGGTAACATTGCAGCATTCCCCTGTAGTTTGTCATCATCATTGTCTTTTTTATATTTGCATCACTCTACTGGGGAGATTGAAATAAATCAGATTTGTGTCGTATTGTGACACATGTAAACTAAATTAGTCTTGAATGTAACATAGCACTTGTATTTCATTTATTTTTGCAAGAACAGCATGAAGCAAGAGCCAGTAAGTCTTAACCTTTCATACAAACACAGTGTTTGACTTGCTGTGTATGTTTATATATTTCATAACACTATTTCATAACACAGGCCTGTGCATTTGACTTGAAAACATAGAAAGTAGAAAATGATTGTAAAATGCGAAAAGATGTTTTACCACATAGGCCTCTTGTAAAATATCACCTAAATGCTAAATCCACCATACAGCAAATCCAAAATGTAACTGTTAAGAGTTTGAAATATATACAGGAGATTTCTTCATATTTTCATATTTTATATTGCCAGTTGGATTAATACTGACTTTCGCTATGTAGGAAGCGTGACAACTTGCATTTATTATTACACGTATTAGTATTCCTTTTCCTTAATTAACTGCACATCTTTACGGGAGGATTGTCCATAAACCTTTGCAACAAATGGGCGAGGCAGCTTGTTATATAGTAACTCAAAAATAATTTCGGAGGAGTTTTTGAATGTGCTACAAATGTGTTGCTGAAATCTTAAATGTCGCTCTTTTTCCTAGGTCAAGATTTAAAACAGAAGCTGCTGGAAGAAGACGTCAGCGTTCGTTACCCTAAGATCCCAAGCAGTGAGACCATTGATTGTGATTGTGGCAACATGGCTTGTGACTTAGTCTTCTGGTTCCGCAGTGACATCAGTAGCAAAGTCCACTTTCTAGGCAGATGCAACAATGCTGACCGTACTCTCTATGGAGATAACGTGGACAAAACACGTTTTAAACTCAGTAAGAGGGGCAGTAAGTCTTTTGCGCTCCGTATCATCAATGTGACGAAAGAAGACAGAGGGATTTATTCTTGTGTCTTGAAGGAAAAAAATCTTAATGAAGTATGGAAGCCTGGGACTCTTCTACTGCCAGGAGGTTTGTATTCTAAGTGCTTCCTGTCACAGTTAAATATCAGGCTAAATGTGAAATTTTCAAAATATCCATCTGATTTTGAAGAGGCAGGTCAAGCTGATGGATGATTTAAGGCTTTGGTGTGTAACTCCAACATATTAGGACTCCTACTTTAATACAAAAAAATGTCTAATATTCTGTGGACTCACTGGACAGCTTTAAAAGTGTGGCGCACTTACCTTGCTGTATCAGTCGAATTCAACACCATTTTTAAAACAGTGAAAAATGCAAAAATGTGAACTAAAACAGTATGCAGTGATTTGCTACTCATTTACAAAGAAAGAATATCACTTTCTGACAGACCTTCATTTAGATTTTTTGTTGTTGTTTTTTTAAATATATATGATCGTTTTTCCAGGAGAAGCAGCTATAGAATGTTTAAAGATACCTGGGGGAGCATGCCACAAGTAATCATGTTTTGTTTTTGTTTGTTTTTTTAATAAAATTGGGTATGAAAGAGCATTCCAAAGTCCATAAGGAGTAAAAGATGGAGCTTTCACAACTCTCTGAAAGCGTGTGTGACTACATACGTAGTCAAGGTAGAATTTCTAAGTATCTGAGGAAAATTCAAATTTGTCGATTTTATCATCTAGAGAACTTCATATCAAAAGATTCAGGGAATGCACGGAAATCTTTGTACAGACGTGAAAGGGGTATGGAATGCCCGTGATCTTCATGCACTCTGGAGTTATTGCGTTAAAAATGGATGTTTCATGGAAATCACTGCACGGACTCCAGAAACACTTCTGACAGTGAGTGAACACTGTTTATCGCTTAAAGCTGCACCAGAGAAAGAAAACCTTTTTTAAAGGTGTTTATGGCATCACAATCAAAATGAGTGTATATTTTTCAAATCGTAAAAAATTCTGTTTCCACATTTTGTATTACATAAGGTTTAAATCATTTGCAAATCAATGCATATTTGCATTTTGGAAACCAAACTGGTGTCTTTGACACAAGTAAACGTTGAGAAGTTCTTTTGTATCCTGGCTTTCTGCTTCTCTTTGCCTAGCTGATGCTGCCTTACTTATCTTTCTGAACGAGGCTTAAGCAGTAAAACTTTCTCACAGCATGGGCAAACAGAAGATATTGGTACACATTCAATAGGCCAAATGGGTAAATTCTAACTACAAATAAGAAAAAAAAAATGCTGAAAAACTGTTCACTGGCTCAACAGACGTACAGATGGAGGTCGATTCTGTTAATAATCATGTCAATTATTTCTTCTCTTTGCCAATTAGAAACTTGGTAGAGAATTGCTGCAACAACAACTTTTTTTTTTAGAAAAAAGTTGTTTTTTACTTTTCTTAATGGTGCTTCTGGGTGGCTTTGGCTCAGGCGATCAGGCAAGTCATCTCCTAATCGGAAGGCTGGTGATTCGATCCCTGGCTTAACTCATCTACACGTTAAGAAGGATACTCGAACCTTGAGTTGCTCCTGATGTGTTCGTCAGAGTGTAAATGTTGGTTAGAAAAAGAAAAAAAGTGCCTGTATGTGACAGAGATATGTTGTATAAAAAGCTGAATTACAGCAGAACTAGAGCAGAAAAGCGCTCTACAAGAACCAGTCCATTTACCTTTCTTTGGTCTTTATTTGACAGAGACCCCACCAACACCACCTCCTAAGCCAAAACCCAAACCACCATCCAAACCAACCTGTCGTTGCAATACAGGTGACTCCAAGGGTAAGTTATTATAGAATAAAAAGAATAAAAAGGACTTTAAGTTGTTTGCAGCAGTGCATAATTGAACATTTTCCTGCAAAGTGAAAATTGATTAATGATTGATTATATCATGACTCCATTGGGGGGAAGAAACATGTACTCCATTATTCCTTTGTTCCAGGAGGCTGTGGCTCTATGATTCTTTGGCCTCTTGTCGGACTTCTTGGAGGCTTGGCTCTGGCTGTTCTCTGCACGCTGCGTTACTTCAGCCGTGAGTAGCGTTTAATACATTAAATACCGTGAAGTCAACAAAACAGCGGGTTCCAGAAAGACATGACCAGAAATGCATTAAATTGTGCTCACAAAAGGTTGAGAAAATCAAATTTTGTGATATAGTAATGTTTTATTTCTAAAATGTTTCCTTTTTTCTTCAACAATATTCTCACTTACAGGACTGCCAAGAAAGTGTCACCACCACTTTGCAAAGTAAATACAACATTAGTAAAAACAACCATTTTTGTCTTTCATTTTATTTTTTGTCCATATGCACAAGAAAAATCTAAATTCTTTACAGTATTTTTAAACTCTGATTCTGCCACCATATGCACGGACGATGCTTTAATCTCCATCTTCTGTTTTCTCTATTAAGGAAAAGGCAGACGTTCTAAAAAAACCTGCGTCCCATGTATTTTTAAGGCAAGTATTACATATGTTAAATGTTGTCTATGGTTATTGAAACTAATGAAAATTAACAAATATTGCTTCTTTGATTGCAGTGACTGAAGTGCTTTGTTTGAGTGTTCTGTCCGGCCATGAAAGACATGATTCACCCCTAATATCGGGTCTTCTAACAACATCTCGAGTTTATTTACGCTTCAATGAACTCTCAGCAAGAAAAAACATTTGCTTTTTCAACAGCAGCAGCAGCCATGTAACATAACGCATGTAATAATGCATAATGTAACATAAAGTTTAAAGATCCATGTTGTGTTTTGTATCTATAATCTTTCTTTCTGTCTCTAATCAGTGAGCCGCATTTAGTGTAATTTATCAATGTGGTTTTCAATTCATCAGGTATTAATGTGCTGTGAACTGTAATCATTTATTTTGATGCAAACATCACAAAGTACACAAATAGACATACAGTAATTGTGCAGTTTTCTGCGTTTTTTGCTTTCTTCTGTACTTCTTTGTGTTTTTCACGTTATTGCAGCAGTTTAGACACAGAACAAAAAGCACTGTCATGTCGGTATTTCTGTGAGCATGCTTGTGTTTAAACAATAAAATGTATCATTTCAGTCATTTATGGTGGTTATGAGTGATCTAATTATCCAAAATGCAGCATTGCCTAGAAAGCAATGATACTCAGGAGGTATTTTGCAATAGCAGAAATGCTTCCTGTCCCGAAGCTACAGGTCAAGCACTGTGCATGTTTTCCAGTGATAGGAACAGATAAGACGTTCTGGCTTTGTTGCGTTGTTCGTCTTAGATGTCTGTGCCTGTCTGTGGAGAGGGCATAGAGGTTTGAAAGTGGGCGTTGTACTTCCATTGTCAATATTGTGCTTAGCGGAAGTTGAGTAGGTGAGTGACAGGGTTTGGTGTCTTCTTTTACTTTTGATGTGTAAACTTGCATCATATTCAGTTTCTCTTGAACTGCCATGTATGTGGCAACAAGCTTTGCTGTATAATGTTAAATTACAGGCTACAAAGTCATTTCATAGTAAGTGTAAGTCTCTTGCTTCCTTATTCACCCTTGTGTGCATGCATACAGATACACACACACATACGCAAACCAACCCAGTTACACCTGGGTGATTGAGAAGTGCAAAGACACAACTAAGTTCGTGGTTGATTGGGTCGCAGGGAATGTACGCAGCTCTTTCCTGTGTGCTGGAGCACGAGGATATACCGAACTATGTTCACTGAGATGCTATCGCTTCGCTCAGCTTTGAGCTATTCGTCTAGTCCCTGAAACAAAAAGACCACAAAAAGTACCACAGACTGAACCACAAGCACTGACGGAGAAAGAGGAGCAGTAAGCGAAAGACAAAGTAAAAAGTTTCTAAATTAATGCAGTAAAATAAATAAATAAATGCATGAAATCCTTCTTAAGAGTTTTTGGAAGACATTTCATTGACCAAATGGATTTACACACAGCATATGTTATTATTACCAATGTGGCTGGCCGAGGATGTTACACATTTAATAAATGGAAATACAAGAAATATTATACAAGAAAATTAAGGAATGCGTCTGAATTCTTGTAAACCGAGGTAACACTGGTTGAGAAGACTTTTAAAAACACATCCTGTATCAGCACTATGCAAAAGTATTACTGCTTCATAGTCAAAGCCAAGTAGACCAAGGTCACAGTACACTGCCACCTTAAGAAAAGCAAAAATGTAAGTATGAGATAATCTTAAGACACAGCAACACAAATCATAAAGGTGCACCAACTCATTGGGTAGAAAACTTAATATTGTAATCTTTGTAGAGTTTGTTGTTTGTATTTGCTTTTAATTTTAACAGATGTATTAAAAACTTATAGAACTCTTACACGTTATTATCATATGTAAGTAAATTCATTAAGTTATGTGATGTATGCTAAAAAGAATGGATTTCTTCAGCTTTCTGTTTCTAGATAGATTTATTTTAAACATTGAGACACAGTTGAAACTAAATGCTCACAGATATGATGAACCGTAAACATTATTTTTCTGTTATTTTTCAGTTTTCTGATGTCTCCTTCATTTGTTTCCTGTAATAGTAGAGTCAAATCAGACATACATTTTTTACATTTACTTTTTAAAAAAACAAAACAAACTTGTTTGCAAATGATAATGTTTGTATAATGTTTGGCCTGCAAAATAACAATGTCTTTGTGAAGTCTTGTAAACGTCCATTCATCCATCCATTTTCTTCCGGTTATCTGAAAATACACACGATTAATTTTTTGGATTAAATTATTTTTTTGGGGGGGTGGGGTGGGGGGCAGCATAAATCATGGAAAACAAGTGCTTACATCCCAAAAAAGGGAATTTAATCCAGTACTTTTCTTCTTAAATATTGAAACTGCCATAAACTATAACAGCGTGCAATTTTTAATCTAATGATATGGCAGTGCTATATACTCAACTGTTTGTGGTGAAATCCATAACTATTATCTCATGTTACGTCTTGCTACAGATACAAAATACATAAAAGCCACATATTTATATATTATTTAATTAAATATAGGTAATATGCACATTGGAGACACAATTAGGATAAACTAAAATTGAAACTGCAGTTTTCTAATACAGACCATCTTGAGATATCAATATTAAGTACAGTTTCATGCATGTAATAAGAGTCAATACACAGAAAAATTGAGCTTTATCCTTTCATATCGTCTGTAGAGACACGTATGTACAGAAAGTGTTGTGCACTATTTTCAAAACTCTATTGAAAAGTGCAACAAACAAAATTATTCCAAGCTCTTTAGTAAGAAGACACGTACACGTATTATTTCCAATTTGTCACATTTGTATAAACTATTTCAGCTTCCTTAGCAAAAATCCCAAACAGTATATGTAAATATATCACGTCTTCAGATGGAGAAACATTTTATATGTAAAATGGCCTGAGTGTAAATTTAGCCCATTCAGGACAAATTTGTGCTGCTTGTAAAAAGCACATTAACTGCTTGAAAGCAGTTTTACAGTGTAGACCTTTTTGAGATATCAGTATCAAGGAGATGTAACTTCTTACTTTGCAATATTTAGACAGTTTACTTAGCAAAAGCCAACAAAGTAAAGGAAAATGAAAGTCGTAACAGGAAGCATTATCCACAAATTATGAAAAAAATTCTGACCAAATCACTTTAACTTTGAAGTCTTTTAGAGCGCTCCATTTCTACTTACTCCAATCCTCTTGATGCTCTTGGTTTCCACTTTACTCCTTTTTCTATAATGCTTGAAACCAGACCAGCCAGTTGAGCAGCAGAGCAATGATAACTGAGCCAAAGTGAACAAAAAAATACTATTCAAATGTGTTTACTGGTAATGAAGGTGGCATTTTCAGAACACAAGGATATTCAGCATTATTGTGCTGAGTACCTTTTTTTTTTCACTGGCTTCCCCTGGTCACCCACCACATAATCACACACACACACGCTCAGGTTTCAGGTTGGAGATCCCCTGTGTGACTAAGATAGGGAAGCCCATGCAGGTGTGTTTGTGAGTGACTCAACCCTGAAACAGAGAGATGGAAAGGTGAAGTGGGCTAATTGTGTGCTTTTTGACTGGGTCTTCCCTTTGATACAATGCATCAACAGAATCCCCTATGCTGAAAACAATGCAAGACTGAAACTTGATTTAATTTGTAATAAATATAAAAGTGACTTATTGAAAGAAAAAATAGGGTCAATGACAATCTGAATTTCGAGGAATTATTGTAACAGTTGAAAGAAAGACAAAAAAGACAGACAGAAAGAAAGAAAGACGCTAAATGAGATTAAAAAAACCAAACAAAACTGCGTCCTCTTGTTACTCTCACTCCCCCCTCTTTTTCATTCTTTCTGTTTCCTCCCACCCATGGAACAGATCACCCACAAAAGCGCAAAATGTCAGCACTCAGTGCCCATTACCAAATTGCTGCATTTATTTTCCAGCACTGAACCGGAAAAAGGGCTTCGAGTTGCGCCATAGCAGCTGTTGCTCTACTCAGTTTATCTGAAGGGGGTTTCACTTCCGTACAGCTCTTAGACAACATTTCACTTGAAATGATACAAGCTGTAACACTTTATGATTGCTACGTTCTTCTTTCCTTTTGCTAGAGTTGTTAGCTCAATATAGCTTTATAAACTGTGAATAAAACTGATAAGATTTAAACTGAAGCAGGTAGGAACACTCTTTGAAATGAATATTCTAGAAATTTAATGAATTCAAATTCCTGTCTTTTCCCATAATGAAAATTGTAGTATCTTTTGTTAGCTCACAAGCGGTTTCCTTTAAATTTTCAGTCCCCCAAGTTCCCCAAGACCGAAAAAAAAGACCTGATAGCCATTATATTTAAGAATGACTTCATGCTGTTGCTCATGCACAGCATAACAAAACAATAAAAACATTTTAAAAAAAATGTTACTTTGTTCATTTTTCACAAGATTAAAATCATGCGCTGTACCCTCCATCCAATAGAAGAAGTACTTGTATGAATATGTGTGAATGGATGAAAGAGGCAAGTTATATAAAGCGCTCTGAGTGCTCAAGAAGAGTAGAAAAGCACTACGAACCAGTCCATTTATCATTCAGACCAATGTCACTGAACATATTTTCCATTACTTGTTTCAGCAGGTGTACCACTGTAATAAAATGAATTATTCAGGTTTGACTAATACTTCAAATTATTTTACATAAGTTTGTGTCTTTGCTCAGAAGTATGTCTTGATGGATGCTTAATCATTCAGGTAAATAAATCCCAAAAAGTTGATTCTGTTCATCTGGACTGGGCTGTGAGTTGATCAGATCCTGACCTCACAGCCCATTGTTCATTCAGGGGGCTAGTTTCAGTTATTGTGCAAAGGTACTGTTTATAAGGTTGGGGAAACCTGCAGTCAATTGGGTGACGAAACGTTTCTCCCACTTAAAACGCTACGTCCAGATGAACAGAATCAGCTTTTTGGGACGCTCAGAAGTATGTTTTGTGATTTTGTTCAAGGATTCAGTGCACCGACAGCAACATGGCGCTAAGTCATTTTGCTGCCATCTAATGGTGTAAATATCGGTCTTGTGGAAGCGTTGTAACACTGCGCAATCGCATGCCTAACATTGGATTTTAGGGGTGTTTGCCTGTGCAATAGAGTACTTTTAAATAATTTGGAACAATGAAAATATTGGAAATTGTCATAAATTAATTGAGTATAAAGGTAAAAATCTTAAATCTTAAATATAACATTCACAGTGATTATAAATTGAAGAGGACAACAATCTTTATCCAGAACTTGAGAAGATGGGAAATCACTAAAGTGATTATTAGTTTATATAATAATAGTATATTTGATTTTTTTTTAATTAATTTATTGACGTTATATTTGTGTTATATCTTGTGCTTGTTACAGTTTCAAGGCTTTTTGCCCGTATTTCAGAACATGGTGATGTTAAAAACTGGGGTGTAAGATGTAAGATAATGTGAAGTCTTAGAAAAGGCCTCTGAGAGACCCTGATGCTTTCTGTTTTACTCTTAACCAAACTGTTATATTTCTCTAAACTAGTTTAATCTGAGAGATTAAAATATAGCAATGTTTGCAATCTTTGAATGTTTAAATTTCAGCAATCATTCACCAAAGGCAGGTCAAATTCAAATTACATAGCAATGCCAAAGTGACTGTTAGGAGTTCATGATGAAACTTCAACAAAGAAAAGTTTGGTATAATGCACCATTTAATTTGTGCAGAATTGGTGTAGAGTTGCGTGAACTATGTTCGTTGTGCATCGTTTTCACTTCCTATCTCATCCATTTTCAGCCTACATACTGCGCACTGCTACATTTGTGTGCCAATAGTTTGTGGATGAAGTAGTGATGTTCAATGCTTCAAACCAGAGGTAGAGGAGTGAAGTGCAGATTGGGTGGGTTACAAACATTGTGCAGACCACGATCGTGTTGCAGGAGGTCTCTGCAAGACTCTGCTGCAATGGTCCCATTTGACAGAGCAGAAAAGAAGGTTACAGCTGGGGCGGGGTTTAATATCATGCTGAATTATCTCCCAGCAGACTTCAATAAACACGAAAAGGACGTGTTTAGCTCCTATTCTCGTCTGCAAGATTAAAATGGACCAAAAATGGCTTCTGATTCTGGTGATTGTGGTGTCATGTCAGAGTAAGTTGAACTTAATTATTAAGTATTATCTGATTTGGTTTTTTTTTGTTTATTGTGTATTGTTCGCAGACACAGAATGTTTTTTTTCTTCTCTCATTTTATAAAATCTTTTAGAATTCACTTCAGGGACTTTCAAAGACCAAAGAGCAAAGGAAGGGGATAGGATTCATATCAGCTGTACACCTAAAGACACAACGGGGGCCAGCATGATTGTCTGGTTTCGAGTTCTAAGCAATCACATGGAATTCATTGGGTCTTTCAGCAAAATTGGCATAAAAAAGGCCTCAGCAACAAACTTCGATGAGCTCTACACTTACACAAATAATCGTCTATCACTGAAGTCCTTCAAAAAAAACGACGCTGGCCTATATGGCTGTGCGTCACTTATCCAAGGTAATACACTGGTGTTTGGAGACATAACACAAATATCTGCAGGTAAGTTATGTTTCTTTGTTTGGTTTAATTTATTGTTTTGTTTATTGTTTTAGTAGGTTTACACATAACTTTAACTTCTTCTTTCTTTTTTTTTTTAGATAAAACTGAAGATAAAACTGAAGCACCACCAACATGCACCACCAAACCGAGTGTGCCCAAAATTGTAACCTGTGATTGTGAAGGCAAGACAGCAGGAGGCAAGTGTTCAAAATCACAGTGATGTGTTATAACATTTATCATATTCATGTTTAAAATTCTGTGAGTAGAAAAAGTTGGTAAACAAGGATGGTTCATTTTCAGAAGGGGAGTCCAGTTCTGCTTTTAATTGTAGTCCAATAATCCTGGGAGCTCTTGCTGGTGGCTGTGGCCTTTTTCTTCTGCTCCTCATCGTCACCATATTGTACTGCAATCGTAAGTGCATCTTCAATATGAAATCTACATGATCTTCATGTGCATAAAATTTGGAACTGAATAATATATAAAATTCTGTCATTTTCTGCACTTGGAAAGCTGAAAACTATTGTAAAATCTATATTTTCACCCCAAGTTTAAATAATTTCAATTGCATGTAGAGATAAGGACACGGAGATGCCCACACCATCACAAAAGAAGGTAAGTTATTCCTTTATTTATTTTTTTAAATTTAACATTATTGTTCCATTTTAGTCTAGGAATACACTCCATGAATAAATGAGGAATACTTAGGTTATTAGTCCAACATCAGGAACCACACCCAGGCAGCAAAATGACATTTTAGACTTTTTTTTGTTAATATTGTTCAGTGATTTTCTTTCTTCTTATTTTCATTAATATTTTATTTTTGAAAAAAACTTATTATATAATATTAATATTCAAATAACAAAATTAAATACCATATATCCATAGTATATTATGATTGTTGTTGAATGTGTTTTTTCTCCCTATTTCCAATTACACTTGCAAACAGTCCCTTTTTACATTAAAAAAGACAAATGTTACTAATTATTATTTGTATTAATCATCTAAATTTACATCTCTTTTTTTCTTTTAAAATGTAGACCTCGAACGGCACCTCCTGCAAAAGAAGTGATGCCCGGCAGATATGTTTAATCTAAATGGTGAAATTTCAGACACTTCTTTTTTTCTTTAACGCTATTGCTGCATCTTCTCATCCTATTTGCTAAAGTCAGCCTAGAACATTTTCTTTGTTTGTGAAAATATGAGATGGTTTTAAAGTGGTTGTGTATTCAGCGCATAAATGGAAAGCCTTTTATTGCCAACACTGAGTTATAATTTTCATGTGGCTTGATGGCTAACAACACTGTTTTGTCACAGGTAGATTGAACCCTTTTAATGATAATTGTGTGGTTTAAAGAGTTTATTTTGCAAATCCACATCAATTCTTATGGTTACGGGTACGGCTGAAGATGATCCTGAGAAGAATTCATTTTGTTTCTGAACTGTGAGCAATAATTGTATATAATTCTTTTGAATTTAAATATTTTGTATTTAATTTTTTGGGAAGTTTTAAAAGCAATAACAGTGTGCTTTTGTTTTGCATTCTGCACACACTATTTGAATTGCTGCACTCGCATTTAGTCATCAAAACAATTTAAAGCAGATTTTTTTTATGGCTTGTTTAAAATTACACTTACTCGAAAAGCATTTGATTTTATTCATTCACATGTTTTTAAGACTGTAGAGTAATACTGAAAAGAACAAATATGGCACGTTCTTTTGTTTTTGCTTTTAATCGTTGTACATCCTCAAAAAAAAAAAAAATTCTCGTTTCTATTTTCAACATAAAACGCTGTACAAAATAAAATTAAAAAAATAAAACCACTCAGACAAGCATTCCTTCTTCAATGAACTGTATTTGACTTTATTAGATTTTATTTTTCCACACATCAAACCCACTCATTTGGATTCCCATCAGTCATTCAGGGTCTTGGCACAAAAGTAGATTTGAGCAAAAGACATTTGTTTTTTTAAGCCCCCCCCCCCCCTTGAGTCTAAAGGAAGTGGGGTGCTACAACTGTAAGCAGAGCGCAAAACCACAAGTCAAGAGCGGATAAAAAAAAATTCTTTCATAGGAGATTACACTCCCACACACTTTAATACATACACATTTCCCCTTGCACCTTTACAAACACATTGTTTGTTCACCTTTCCTACAATATTTAGTTATTTTCTCCAGCATATTAAGTCAGTTAATGTTATCTTTTGTTTCTCTTTTAAGGTACAATAATAATAAAATGATACTGCATGATTTATTTATGTATTTATTTTTTTCAATTTAGTTAGCATTTCCCCTTATACATCTCATATCTTGGCTTAACTCTACAAAAAAAGGGTGGAATTATAGTGACTAACTTTACAATTGAAAGCAGTAGCCCTTTGTAAATTACAGTGTTGTGTTACGTAGAGCAAAACTCTTTTACAGCTGACAAACAACGGCAGTTTACAAAGCTTGTAAACATCCTGCTTCAATAAGTGCACTTTTGAACGTCTTTTTTTTCCTTTCTGCAAACCCAAACACACAGAAAAAGACCTTCTACTTGACAGATATTGCTCTGTTTAAAGAGAGGCATTTGCAAAAAGCTCTCCAATACAGAATTAATTAGAACACCTCCTGGGAAATCCACATATTCAATAATGTAAACTATGTATTGTTTAAAATATAAGCGAACTAAGCTGTACACTAGTGTCTTATGTAATGGTGTCCAATCACGATAGAAAAACTTTTTGTGTGTGTGTACATCTGGATTGCACAAAACTTCCCGGTGCCATACACCTACTCCATACTGCTCTCACACAAGTTGACAGTCTCCACTGCTCCAACTAATGTCACAACACCAGCAGGTTTAGGTCACCGGTGTTGTAATAGAAGTGTTTTGCTGGAGGAAAAAGAAAAAAACGAAACAAAAAAACCCCACCTGTCAACTGTGATGTACATGCGTGATTCTTGGCACCCAAAAAAGTTTTCCCACAGTTTCACTTCTTTCATTTCCATCCAGTTTTTAAAAGTCTCTTTTATATTCTCTAAAAAAACCCCAAAAAACCCAAAACAAAACTTCTTATCTTTGAACTGTAAAGCAGATAGGTGTTTAAGTATGCGTGCATGTCCGTTTGTGCTTCTATGTGTGTGCATTGCGTAAATGTTATGGGTATGTGTAGGTTTTTTCTTGACTCCAATATACATTCTTAACAATTTACAAAAATAGAATCGTTATCCAGAGAGCAGCTCCCTCACCGATGCATCCATGTGGCCTGGAGGACAGATTTAAAGCGACAACCTGTAACAAGTGATATTCAGCAGTCAGTTTAAAGACTTGACATCTATCCTCCTAATATTCAGGGTTTTTTTTAACTCACTTAAATATGACAAATCTTACCATGTGACCTAGCTCTTGGCTCCCTTCTTTGTAGAAGTTGGCACAACGTCTGAGCTTCTCTGAGCTGATAGCTGGTCAGGAGCAGCTGGTTCCTCTGCTTGTTGTTTCTGATGTTTTTAACAAATAAGTATTAAAAATGATAAAGAAGAATTCATGCCTTTGCAGTATTACAGGCTGAAATCAACATCAGGCAAAGCAGCGTGAGGAGCGTGAGCAGCTTGTCACATGCCACTATGTGGAGGCCCCTGCAGAAATTAGAATTCAATAACTGCTTCTGCTGTGAGACTTTGGCTCAGTTATAAGTGCACAGAGCCAGTGTGTCAGATACGTTGCTTATTCAGCCTAAATTAGGTCTTCATGCAGCAGACGATTTGCTTACTTTAGATTTTGACTTTGACTTGCTCTTTCCCTGTAACAAAATCGACACCTTGATTAGGCTCTACAACTCACACTGCTCCATGACGTAGTGAGCACCGACACAGTAACAGCTAGTAAGGAAACCTATAGGGGGCGCCATGTACCAATGAGAAATAAATGTTCTGCAATCATTCTTCTGAAGTGCAGTTTAGTCAGAAGCGTTTTTCTTAGAAGCTTCCAAGAAAAAGATGTACATTTGGTCCTATTTCTTATAGTAAAGTGTAATATTTAAACACTTCTAAATGGTCATATAGATTTTTACCTTTGGTTTGTCTGTTTTAGATTTGCCTTTTACTGCATCTGGAAGCAGGGTATCAGACAGGGACTCCAGAACAGGACCAGCCATCGGCTAGAAAAGCAAGAATAAATAAATAACAGTTAATAAACTCAAGAAGATCATAAGAAAGCATTTTCTAGAAGTGGTTTCAGGTACAAAGATGGTATAAAACAACTAAGTAAGGACCATTTTTAACACTGTAAGTAATCATCAGTGATAGTCGCAATCACAGCCTATTAGGTGGCTCTCCCTGGTATGAGCTCATTGTTCCTTTTTCAGGATGAGCAAGTAATCTATTGTGAAAGCAAAGATTAGGACTATGGTCGTCACCAACTGTGAGTCAAACCTCACAACGCTCAGTTAAGGTGAGACAGACACATGTCTCACACCTTGATGGAGTTTAGCTAATATTAGCCAGAAGGAGTAGAAATGATAGGTTTTATTTCTCCACTACCTTCAGAGGAGCTGAGTCCAGCACAGGAGGTTCCAACTTTGTTGTGGCAGCACACGAGGTGACCGGTGCATCAGGCTTGGGAGCATCAGAGAAGTCACTGGACAGCATTTCTAAGGCTGTTGTGTCATCCATACTCTTCTACAGAGTGTTAAAAAGGGAATGCTTTATTGTCATCTTTCACATATATCATTAATGTTTATTTTATTTTAGAAATATTGTGTGAGGAACTGACCTCCTTGGGGATGGTGGCAGCTTTTTTCTTTGCTTCTTTCATTTTCTTTAAAATGAAATTCATGAAGTTTAGACTCTCAAAAAAGCAACAAATGCTATACTACACTTTATAAATGTCCCTGTCACATGTTGCAGTCTTCAGTAGTGTATGGATGGACTAGTGGACTAATAACAAGATTATATAATGTAAAAGACTTCTGTTTTCACAATATTACATACCGACTGAAAAATACAGTTAAATGAATGAATAGTGTCCCTGATCATGTTTTGTATTGTTATTAGTTCACAATATTTAATGTAATTCTCATTACCCAACCCAGCTTGCAGCTGACTATCAAGAGGAAGAACAATCTATATGTTCACATCTTTAAAGTAGGAAAGTTGTACTGAGTAAATGCATGGATTGGTAGAGTAATTGATGGACTGCTAAGTAAATGTACTTCACTTTTAGGATCTCATTTCAAAGGCTGTCAGGTTACCTTACGGTCTTCCTCAGTGGGTCGATACTCTGGTGGTAGTGTGTCATCTCTCTCTCCCATTTTAATAAGCTTCTCCTCAGCAATCGTTTTCTCCTGCAACAACAAGGCAAATCAAAACAGCTGAAGTGGCATGCAGATTTTTTATTATTATTTTCAATTATTTCTATTATTTTAAACCATGCTGGCTACCTTGACGGGATCTTTAACAGGACCTGGGGCGGGCTGAGGAACAGGTTTGATATCCCCCAAGGTGTCTGACAGAGCATCAAGGGCATTGTCTGCTCCAGCTTCCAGCTGAATGTGCAAAAACCCCAGAAAAAAATATGATTTTGATGTAGCTGCAGATAGTTGTATAAAGAGTATAAGTAGATGAGAAACACTTGAGACTTTACCTGTGGCTTTGTTTGTGTAGGAATACGAGGTTTTGACTTCACTGCCGGTGCAGCGCTGGAGGCAACCAAGTCTCCGGCCAAGGACTTAAGAGCAGCGTCTGCGGAGGCCTGAGGGGGAGACAGAATACAATCCTATGCTTAAAATCGATAATACTCAACTTGAAATTAATACTATTGCTTTCCGTGATTGGTACCTGTGCAGGAGGAGCTGACGAGCAGACGACAGGAGCCTGGACAGCAGGAGCGGCTGAAGAGCTGAAGTCTCCAGACAAAATATCCAGAGCATCATCAGTATTTATCTTGGGCTGCAGGAGAAGATAAAGAGAGAAAATAAGCCGTTATTTTAATTACTAAATGTACATATTCTTCATGGCTTTTTATCCATTAATAAATATCTAACTTTTGTTGCTTAGAAATAGATTTGCCCTGGGCTCACCTCAGGTTTGGGAGCAGGCAGTTTTTTGAGATCTTCCTCTTTAAATCTGTAATCTGGAGGAAGTGTATCCTCCCTCTCTCCTACACGCACACCCTTCTCCTTTTTGACTTTGCCCTCCTGAAAAAGGGGGAAAAGGTGAATGACTGGCTGGTCCAGACACTCTGTTTCTCCTAAATACAGATTTTTTAAAAGGGCTCTAAACAGGACAAGTGTTTAAAAAAAACCAAATATGTGCATGAATAATTCAGTTGTACTGGTATACTATTACTGGAATAAAATATAAATATGTCACTCATAATAAAACAACACTATATGTTTTTGGGCACCACATACCGAGACAATATCCTCAGGTCTGAGTTTTGGAGACTCTGGCTTTGGTGCTTCTGTTGGCAGTGTTTCGCTGAGAGCACTGAGAGCATCCAGAGAGAAGGAGTCACCCTGAGGGGTGAGAGAAGAGGAACTTCATAGGCCAGTTTTAGACAAGGCATGTTATACAGCTCTGAATGATAAATGAAAAACTAAAGCCAAAAGAAATCAGAAGGCTTTTGATTCCTCACAGTTACCTTCTCAATTTTGGGCTTTGTCTGTTGTGCGCTTACATCGACTTTGTTAGGTTGTTCCACGGGACAGACTGTTTTCTGCAGAAACGCAGAGATGGAAAAAAGGAGTGAAAACAAAGACATGAATGTAAAATGCACAATGACAGCCATGGTGGCAAAAATAAAAACAAAATAATATTTATTTATTTGCTTGGCAGGGAAATCCTCTATGGAAGGAAAAAAAAATAGTTTATGCAAAAACCCGCATTCACACCAACAGGTTTACCTCTGGTGGCTTCTTTGATGGAGGAGGGACTGGTGCATGAACTCCAGAAGCCTCAGATGAAGCCACAAACTCTCCAGAGAGTACATCAACAGCTGACAAATCCCGTACTTTTTCCTGAAAAGCAGAGATAAGAGTTTGAAACAAAGCACTGAAACAATGCAGTTTTATATTTTGTGGAATTTTGTAGGGACTCCAAAAAAAAGATGAAGGCTTTTCATTTTTAGAGATACGTGCACTGTTTATGTGCAGGAACAAATAACTGATTCACAGTGTACCAGTTTAGGAGCTGCGAAGCAGACGACAGGAGGAGGAGCTGATAATAAACTGAAGTCTCCAGACAAAATGTCCAGAGCATCATCAGCGTCCATCTTGGGCTGCGGGAGGAGACAAAGTAAAGCTTAAATCAAGTTACTAAATGTTCAACAGTTGTAGATCTACGAGTTTCATAAGCTTAATGTGCTGAAGTTTAACCCATAAAGTAAATTTCCTTCAGTCTCACCTCGGATTTTGGAGGTGGCAGTTTTTTGGGGTCTTTATCTTTAAACCTGTAATCTGGTGGAAGAGTGTCGTCTCGCTCTCCTACACGTACACCCTCCTCCGCCTTCACTTTGCCCTCCTGTACATAGAGAAAGAGAACAAAATTACCTGGTGAAAAAAAAAAAGTTATCAAAAGCTGTGAATTTAATGCTAGGGTGTAGCTTCACTCTTACAGAGACGATATCTTTAGGTTTGAGTTTGGGGGATTCAGGTTTTGGTGCATCTGCTGGTAATGTGTCGCCCAGAGCACTGAGAGCATCCAGAGACATGGAGCCACCCTGAAGACAGAACAGGATTTATCAAACTATTAAAAATAAAATGTCTGTCTAAAGAATATGAAGTGAAACAAGAACAGGAAGAAGGGCAAAAAAGAAGAAAAATGACTCCAAACATCGTATGTCAAACCTTGTCGGTCTCTGGTTTGGCGTCCTTCCCAGCAGCAGGTTTGTGTCCTTGTGCTTTCTTCTCAGCAGAAGGAGCACCGGGCCCAGCCGCAGGAGGAGCTGCAGCTGATTCCACTTTCTACACCACACAACACAGATGGCAGTAAAGAAAAAGCCCAACTCAAAATAAATCTTGCTATTTCACTCAGTATATAACTTATGCCATGATGTACACTGTTATTTTACAGATCTCTTTAAAAAATGATTGTAAGAAGTTCTGCTGTACCTTAGCAGTAGTTGCTGAGAGTCCAGCCTCCACCTTGGCTTTCTTATCAGTGGGAGGAGCGGGAGATTTCTGCAGCAATCACAAAACACCATTAAAACTGGATATTAGATTTTATACAGTGGTGTCACTGATCGAGACAGAGCTTACCTGCACAGGAGCAGCTGAGGAGCAGACAGGAGCCTGGACAGCAGGAGCTGTTGAAGCAGTACTGAAGTCCCCAGACAAAATGTCCAGAGCATCATCAGCGTCCATCTTGGGCTGCAAGGGTCGGGTCGGGCAGATATGACGTAAAGAAAGAGAAGATATTTGACATTCTTCAAGATTCCTGATATTACCCTCATAAAATGTGATGTTATGTGCATACAAAGAAAACAAACCTATAAAATCTATAACTTTTTAAATATCAGTATCAACACTGGCCTCAAAAATCTATCATCAATGGAGCTCATCGTTAAATGAATTCACTCTGGGCTCACCTCGGGTTTTGGAGGAGGCAGTTTTTTGAGGTCTTCCTCTTTGAACCTGTAATTTGGAGGAAGCGTGTCCTCCCTCTCTCCTACACGTACACCCTTCTCGTTCTTCACTTTTCCCTCCTGTACAAAGTAAAGGGGACAAAGTGAGACATCGTCTAGCAATGAATCTTATGTGTAACTGAACTAAAGTGACTGCAGAGTTGCTGCTTAAGACAGTGCAGCTGTTTGTGCCTCTTACCGATACAATGTCCTGAGGTCTGACTTTGGGGGGTTCAGGTTTTGGTGCATCTTTTGGTAGTGTGTCACACAGAGCACCGAGAGCATCCAGAGACATGGAGTCACCCTGAAGAGAGAACATGGCGTTTATGACAAGCTAATGACACCCGTGTTGTTTAACCTCATCTCCTGCATCTCACCTCACTGGTCTTGGGCTTGGTGCCTGCTTTGGTATCCAATCCAGCCTTGACAGAGACATCGGGAGTGGTTTTATCCATCTTGGCTTTCTTATCAGCAGGAGCAGCCGCAGGAGATACTGCTTTCTACAAGAGCAAACAGACAAATGTTTTAGTTTTTACTGATCCATGCAGAATGACAATGCAACTTTAATCAGGTTTATTTTCAGTGTAGTAAAATTTTGGCTTTAACTTTAACAGCCATAAGAAATTTACTTATTAAAACATTTTAAGACAGAGCTAAGATCTGTAAGTAACCATTACAGTAAAAGTACCGTGCTGGAAGAAGAGAGTCCAGCCTCCAGTGAGAAGTCATCTGAGACTTTCTCCATCTTAGCTTTTTTATCAGCTGGAGGAACTGCTGCAGGAGTTTCAGCTTTCTGCAACAAAAGGGACAGCAGGGACAAAAAGGCATCAGCCTCTGCAGCCAGACTCTGCTGTAATGACACATCAGGGACTTAAAAATGACAATTTACCTTCACAGGAGGAGGTGCAAAGTTCGCAGGGCCAGCAGAAGAGGCACTTATAGTCTCAACATGTGCCTTTTGCTATTTATTTTATTGATGGAAAAAAAAAAAAAAAAAAAAAAACACAATGAGACTTTTTAGACCTTTAAGACAAAAATGATATTATTGGAGCCAATACAGTCTACAGCACAGGTGCCATACTAGGAGTGTGCAGCACATACATCAAATGGAAGTAGCAGCTAAGTGCTTCATGCTTAAAGACTGACCTCTTGTTTCTTGGGTCCAGGCTGACCAGTTGATTTAAAATCAGCTGAAAGGGAATCAAGGGCCGCGTCTGTGCTCAGTGGTTTCTGAAATGAAAAATACTGTGCGTTACACCAACCTAAAATAACTCAGTCAGAAAGAATTGCTCCAAAGTTCCACTAGAGGGCATGAGTGACCAAATCAAAAGGCAAAATAATGCAAACCAGACTTGTACCAACAGTGAAGGAAAAGTACAGACACACCCTTTACATTCCACAGACGCCAAAAACTCAAATACTCTCTCTAAAGAGATGCAGGTGACACAAATCGTGTTGACTCCACCAAAATATGACCAACACAAAATTGAAACCATTAAACTCACACAGGAAGAAAGAATAGAAAGACTTGGTGAGACACTGAACCAAAAAAGCTTCTTCCATGCCAGGAGGCCAAAGTGGGAGTCGGCTATGATGCAAATGTGGGTGTGTTAGTGAATGTGAGTAACTATGAACACATTCCTCGGTTTAACTGGTGTATCACTGTGCGCAATGTAAGTGTGCATGTGACAGGGCACATATATTTGTGAGTGTTTGGGTTTGGTCGGACAGGAGCCAACAAGCTCAAACGGAGAAGGTGGTTTCTTAGGACAACACCCAACACATTCTCCACCCAGGAATGGGTAGATTATACAGTGGAAACAGCACTTCCTGCGTGTGTGAGTTATCTGGACTACAAAGAACTGATAGCAGGAGTTTGAAAAGCTTTACTTACAGGGACATCCACAGGTTTAGCATCTGCAGGAGCTCGACCCTAGAAAGTATAAAGTAGTTTTACACTTGGTAAGAAAAATAAAATGGTGAAATCATTTAAGATCTGAAAAGGCCTTCTAATTCTAATTCTATGTAATAAACATGCCAGTAGTAATTGTTGATTGGTTTGGTTTGTCTGCTTCTTTTTGTTTAGCAGGATCATTTTTTAATACATTGCTGATCGATTTGCATGAAAATGTTACCAAAAAAGAAATGGAGCTTGGTTTTTCTTTAAAGCAATTACATTTTGGATGTAATCTGGATTTGAGATTTTGGTAAGATTTTATATTGCAAGGTCAAATTGGACATGTCCTGCCATAGCCTCAGGAATAGGAAAAGGCTAAGACATATCCTCTTGATTTTCACATGAAAATATCAGACTAATCTGGATCAAATATCCTTCCAGATGCAGGAGTCAGCCACTCTTGCTTCATACTAACAAGTTATCAGTCCTAAAGCTTTAATTTGGTGTCAAAGTCATGCCTGTAAAGCAACTTTGTCTAAAGAACATAAGCTAAAAGTGACAGTTTCCTATCAACATAAAGTAGTCCCTATGAATTTGTCAGTGAAGCACACAGAAGCAAAATTAAAGAGTGAGGTTGGGTAGAAAGTTTAGAAAGCAGTGGAAAGTGGTGCACACTGACCGTATTTTTGAATCTGTAGTCTGGAGGCAGTGTGTCGTCCCTTTCTCCACACTTCTGACCTTTCTCAGAGGTGATGTCATGCTGTGACACATGCATTACACGGTTACACACTAAAGGCCCATGCAGCTTGCTGCTCACTTTCTAAAGCACACACACACACACACTCCAACATGTATGCTTGCACACTGTGGCTATGCTATACCTCTTTGACCTCTGGCCCCGTGAACACAGGCTCTGGGCGAGCGAACGGATCAGTTGATGGTAGTATGTTGGCCAGCTCGTCAATTGCATCCACCGGAGGTGCCTGCGCATGCAACACAGCTCAGCACACAAGAGCAAGCGACATGCTTTTCAAAGGAAACTAGCACTGCTACATTACGTCTTTACCTGTTGGGCTCCTTTAGCTGCTGTGGATGTAACCTCCGCCTGAACCTGCAACACAGATCCAGAATCAGGCCACAGACCTTAACAACACAATATATCCATTGTGCTATTAGGAGTAAGGCATCATGAAATTATCAGCTATAAAAAAAAGAAATTCCAACTCTTTCTTAGTTAATTGCTTTAATGAAATGACTTTTCTTCTTTAGAATTTCCAGAAAAAAAAAAATGTTTGATGGGTGGGAAAAATTCCTGCTAGCCATGAGAACACCTCATCACAACATCCTCATTCATTCATTAAACACAGAGACCGAGAGGATGAATTGAATGCAAAATC
The DNA here is from genome assembly GCF_051167445.1 of Perissodus microlepis. NCBI lineage: Eukaryota > Metazoa > Chordata > Actinopteri > Cichliformes > Cichlidae > Perissodus > Perissodus microlepis. Next base: position 11,539,922 of record NC_140465.1, read on the forward strand.
ATCACTGTGCAGAGTATACGGAGGGCAGAGTTGACACACAGCCTCTGCCATGTTTGGCTTCAGGAACATCTACCTTTGTTTGCGCTGATTTAGCTTCTTCCTTTTTGCCTTGCACAGACACATTTCCAGCCGCAGCTGTGCCTGCTGCAGCTGGCTTCGATGTTTTAGCAGGATCAACTTTAGGAACATCAGCTTTGACTGCTGTGGCAGCAGTGGCACTCTAAAATACAACAAGATTTGATTCTATTACAGGCCAAGTTCATGTCAAGTAAAACTGCAGATCTGCTACATACATGCAAAACACCCAAAGAAACAAATGAAAGACAGGAAGTCACTTGAGGAAAAGAAAGCCTCCACCAACTTCTTTCATCTAGAAGTGTTGTGCAATGAAACTGGGGTCAGAAGGGACATGAGTAAACTGTATGCCTCTCCTCTTCATTTGTTTTTTCTCACTGACTCGGAGTGATGATGCATGCGATGTTGCAAATGGACGGGTGTCGACTATGACGAAATGCAACAACGAGCGGAGGCATGCTGAGCAAAGAGCTGCAGTGTAAAGAATGAAAGTCCTTGTTCTTCAAAAAAAATAAAAAAATAAAAAAATCCGAAAAGGAATTCCAAGGCATTCCAAGAAACCCCTAAAGCTAATAAGGTATCTGGACAGTCTCAAGTAAGCACAACCCCAAAAAACCTGATAAGACTGCAAGGAAGAAAAAAGAAGAGCGAAAGGCAAGTAGGCCTTGAAAGATACACCCCAAGAGTCATGGAGGCAGTGAAGACTCAGAGTGGCATTAGTAGTCAGGCTTATACCTTAGCCGTGTCCTTAGGTGACTCTTTAGGGGCGGCCACAGAAGTGGCTGCTGCAGTGCCAGTAGTGGGAGGAATTGTAGGTGCGACTTTGGCTTGGGAGACAGGTGCAGTCTACAAACATGCCGCCAAATGATTACTCAAAAACACAAGGAAGCCAGTAGATGTACTGACACCGTGTTAGTGAAAACGAAGCAGAAGAAAATTTACACTGATCACTGGTCAGCTCAGTCACAGTTACCCAAAAGATTTCAAAATAATACGAGGGCTGAGACTGATGCCCGGTGATCAGTAAGGGTTCAGATGCTGGAGCTTTTTCATGCCTTAATCACCTTGAACTTTGAGGATTTATTTGCATTCATGAAATATTCAAATACCTCACACACAGTTCACAAAATTTCTAATAAAATAATACAAAAAACATTATCATTTAAAAGATTGTTGGATTAAAGCAAAGAAAAAGCACTAGCTAGAGTTTTGGCCATGATGGCATTACCTTAGCACCACTCGCCTCTGCAAACGACATGTCAATAAGAGTAGCACCGGCCAGCATAGTGTTAGTCTACAATCGAGAAGCATGTGTTTAAAGAAAGTGAAAAGAGACAGTTATTCTTTAAGTTAGTGTCACAGTTTGTGAGGAGCATTCATCCCATGCAGGTCATATCAGATCTTTTATGGAGGCACGGTGACAGTCCAGCTTCTGATGCAAGATGAGTGAACGGCCGTGCCAGAAAGACGTCGCAGACAGACAGGTAAGATGTTGCGTAACGGTGATGACCAAAGATGAAGCGCGTAAAGAGATGACTAGTGATGAGCACACATGAGGTGCTGAGGCCAAAAGAAAGAAGCAGAGATTCATGTTATGTCACGCCAAAGCGCTCAAAGCCTCCATCACTTTTATTCATACCCGCCAGAGTTTATCTACCTCTGGTTTGGCTTTAGGTGCCGCTTTCCCTGCTGTTGCAACATTAGAGCTTCCTCCTGTTGTCGTGGTAACCGCCCCAGGCTTTGTAGCCATTCCAGATCCCGATGTTGGCGTCTGCAATGCACCAGGTGAGGAGAAGTTGATCAACTGCAATTTCTTACAGCTCTCTGGATGCTAGAATTGCCTGTGTGCTTGGCTTTGCACATGAAAGCTAGTTAACTTTTCATCAAGAGAGCCACAGAGACTGTGAAACCTACTGTAATATATCTTAGCCTGATATCTTAAAATGACATCTTCTTGGTTACGCTTTAGGGTGGGGAGCAATTAGATATGTTGGTGATTGCAACAATACTCAGTTTCATAACGTAGCTCCGCACATCAGTTGGTAATGTGACTGTGGTTCCATGTTTTATACCTTCTATTGCTTAAAGGAAGGCATCACCAACTGATTTAAGCCAAAAGGACACATCCTCAGCAGAAATACTGATGCGAGTGCTAGCAAGCTGGCTAGCAGCATTATCGTTTCACGTGCTGTTGTATTGTTTGGCATTTATATGTGTTAAACTGTCATACTCACTGTAGAAGAATGTATTATTATGTGCAATCAGGGACTTAATAAGTTAAAAATGTTCACAAAATGCCATGGCTAGCATGACAATCCCGGTCAAATATGATTGTCATTTCAGGTAATTGCACAACTTGCAACACTGCTATGCCATTACGTGTACTACAGGGAATTGTGGTAACAAAAGTATCCAAAATGAGATGTAGTAAATCTTTCAGCCTTTTTTGCTTCCATTATAACCTGCTTTTTCTGCAAGTCATTAAACTTGCAGAAAAAGCAACACACAAGTAAGATTCCATATTTGTAAGGTTAATAGGTGAACATTATAGTTGTGTTTTTATGTGACAAGAAACTGGCTAATAGTAATTACCATACATTCTGCAGGGACATGTTTTTTTATAGCACAGTACATTATCTTTCCCATTGCACATGGACACTGAAACATAAGCAGTTGTACTTTACTGTGGCAAAGCAAAAAGAAGGAAGCAGGGCAATGAGATACTTACAGTGAAGGTTAATGACTGAGTAATATAAGCTCAGTGTGTGAATAGGTCTAAAATAAAACCATGTAATTCTCTCACTTCTAAATATCTGACTAAACCTTATCTCTACAAGCCGGGCACCAAACTATACACCGTCTAAGCCCCGCTGCTGAAAGATGTGTGAAAACAATTCAGGCTGGCACTATGGCTCTGTTCAAACATTATTTGTATGTAAGTAAAAGAGATAAATGACAGGCAATGGAGTGTACTATTACTTTGAAAAAAATAGTCATTAAAAGTGTTTAATGAAGTACACGTTATATAAAATACAGTTATGGTCAGAAGTTTACGTACACTCATCATAAGCATAAATATTGTGGTCATTTCAGGTTTTTAAATGTTTGGGGTTTTTTTTACTTTTCTTCTTCAAGGGTGCAATGATTGCACAGCATACATCTTTAAAAACTTAAAACAAGTATTGGGTGAACACATTTTGATTTATTTTGGATTTTCTCTAATCCACAGAACTGAAAGTACACATAGTGGCTTAAATATGTAGATTAATTTGCCTTTTAATCGGTGCAGAATGTTCTACAAAATCTTAACTTTACAAGGTCAATGCCTTTTGACTTCTTGTTATTGATCATGATTGAGTATAACTGGTAGTTTGACAGCACTCACTCACAGCACCAATACCCAGAAAAATGGGAAAGTCCAAGGAACACAGTGAAGGTCTAAGGAGGAGGATTGTAGATTTACACAAACTGAAAAAATGCAGTTTCCAAGATCATCAGTTCAAACAACTGTACATAAGTTTGATCGGATATGTCACTACTTTGTCATGTTGTGGAAGAAGACTCAAACTGTCACCTCCCGATGAAAGGGAATGGAGCAGGATGTTAAGGAACAACCTGTGAACCAACAGGCTCAAGCCTGCCTTCAGCTGGAAACTGCTGTGACACCAGTGTTATTGTCCACGGTGACGTGAAATTTTTGTAGTTGTCATGGACAAGCTAAATGCCTTCATTTATTATAAATGAGACTATGAGACAAAGATGAACTATTTGGCCACAAGAGGTATGTTTGGAGGAGTAACCGCTTTCCTAAAATACTATATCTGCTGTTGAGCATGGTCCTGAAGCAACACACTCCAGAGCTGTTATGGTGCCGGTGGTATTGGTACATTGCATGAAGTAATAATAAAGAATTTAACTTAACCTCAAGTCAACAGCTAGAAGATTGACACAATTGTTGTTTGGAATGAATAAGACAAGTTAACATTAAGCTTCTCAAATGGTCTCTCCAAAGCACCCACCTCATCCCAATTCTTCTTTTTTTTTAAAGTCATTAAATATATGTGCTGTGCAATCATGCGAACCTGGAAACCGTTTACCTACAAAATGCTGATGTTTGCAACATTTTTTCTACCAATAGAGTTCATATACATGCTAATATAGTTACATTCCACTTAATTTATGAGTTCCTGATTGAAATACTGATGAAGTCTTTTAACATTTCCATTAGTCTTCCCTGGAGAATATTCCAGTCAGCATTCAAGCAGCAAAGTTTGACAACCTTGGTTTGCGAGCAGCATTAATGGGTTAAACAGGGTGTTACCTGCCTTGAGTTTGAAGGAAGGAAAAGGAAAATGTTCTTTTTGCTATTAATCAAAGAGCTGTGCTGGAACAGGAAAGAAAGTAACAATGCTAGAACAACAGAAAATGCTGGGGGGTCAGGGGTCAAATTGGCAGTCAATAAATGAGTTTCTTTTGACAGACTGAGGGAGGAGGAGAAGAAGTTAAACAGCATTACAGGGGAATGTCTAATACCTCGAACTGTGCAGGCTTTCCAGTAGAGACCTGAGCTGCCGGTTTGGGTGTTGTCTGGCTGGACTGCGACTGCAGAGAGAAAGAGACAGAAGTCAAATATGTGCAGGGAACACAAGAAACCACCCAGCAACATGTTGATTTCACAACAGCAATATTTTTGGAAAACAAAACATTCCAGAAGACTTATTTCTGGATAAAGCTGAAATCATAATCGTTACAGGTTCAGGTCAATACAGTCTCCTTTTCAAGTTGAAAACAAACATGGGGAGAAATGCAGGACTGTAAACTGCTCACAAACACACCCATCACACAGCAGTCAGAAGTGTTTGATTCAAGTCCTACATTCCTGATTGTGGGGTGGGACTGTTTGACAGCAGTGCGTCAACGAGACTGTCGTCTGTGGTCACCTTAGAAACTGACAACAAGAATGTAGGATTCACAAGTTCATCTCCAGCCAGTGGCATCCAGTGCAAGCTGAACGCTAACATAGCTCACATTTTTCTGCTTAAGGAACCATGGAGAGATTGGCCTTTGACTCCCGTGGCTGAAGACATGCAGCCAGTACTCACACACATGCATACTGGATGGAAGTCATATTTGTTCTGCACTGCACTTCTTCACATAGAAACAATTAGTCACACTGTATCACTGATGCTTTGATCTTTGTCTTAAATTTCCCATAGTTGAGCTGTAATAAAACAATCTATAGAAGCCGTGTTACAACGCATGGGATATTATTACTTTTTATCATGTGTACTAATCAAAGCAAACTTTCCTGGAATTATAGTTGCAGGACCCATGGTTTATCTGTGGGTGCACGGCAGTAGTTTATCATTTAAAACTGTCATCTGAAATATTGATCAGTTATTAGCCTGTTTTTTTACAGTACTGGAAATCCTTCTGCAAGGTGGAATGTCATAAAGATCATTGTTCTTAATACATTTGAGAGAAATATACAGGCCTTTAGAAGCAAATAATGTTTCATTTTGTTTTGTTTTTTTAAACTGCAAAAATGTACAAGAAGTAAAGCCTTACACTACTACTCAGTTTGCCCCAGTAAAAACATGTGACCTTTATCTGGATATGGATCGCGCGTCAATGAAAAGGTGTTACTGCAAGCAGAATGCACTGGGATCGGAATCTGACCCGATCAGCCCATTTGGAGATGGACTCTGTAAAGCCAACTCTCGGGGTCATCTAAATCGCACTCTTTGCGTTTACTCGCACAGGCTCCAGAAAGCTACAGGTAATATATCAGCACAACCTCGAAACGTAGAGCCGAGACAGTAGCACTGCTCCCCTGGACTGTTTTTCCTGTTTGTGCAGTCATTAAATGTGATGCTCATCCAGACGCTTTGATTCTACCTGTAATAAGCTTCACAATATTGTGAAGATTGTGAATGCAAATACTGAGTAGATCCCTTAGTATTGCAAAAAAAGAGTGCTTTTAGTCTAAAATATGCAACCGTGTACAAAAATAAACTTCCTTTTGTTAACAATTATACATGTTGCGCACGTAGTCCAGTATTTTGGAAGCATATACTGATCTCCAGGTGGAGCACAGTTTGCTGCAGAGCCCAGCCCAGCTCTTTTGAAGGTGTTGTGAATACAGAGCAGTGAACCTCCACCCTGTTTAATACTGCTGTTCGTTTCACATTCAGCTCCATATATTGTATGCAGTTGTATCATTGTAGACTCAGACCCAGCCCAGCCTGTTGGCGAGCATTACTGGGTTTTTTTCCCATTTGTTCATAATAATAATAATAATAATAATAATAATAATAGTAATAATCATAATAAAAGAATAAGAGAAGTGTACAGAAGTGCAAGTATCCATAACAGATTAACAGATACAATTCTGTGGGGAAAACCCCCAACTATCTTCCAGTTATTATGCTACTTCTAATCACACGTAAGCTTCTGAGCGAGTTAACCAGCTATGCGTCCTCTTTTACAGCTACACAGGTAGGATGGAGGTAAAGCACATATGTATGCTTATGAATGACAGTCAAGGTAAATAACATACAGAGACAGAGGACATGTGAATCATCTGCATTTGGTGAACTCTGAGTTAGTAATGATTGCACCTCGGCATAATCAATGATTTCCTCACGCGCTCAAATAGTCACACGGGCTCACAAAGTCATAATCCAGGTCGTGGTTAGCACACACAAGTCACATGCCTTCTGCCTTTCACACTTTTCAGATATGAACCGACAGCTTTAAGAGTCAACTTCACATTATTTAGATCGAGAATAAAAAGGAAGTGGCACAGAGGAGGAAGTGAGGTCACAAGCAGCCAAGGGGAAGTTGTGTTGATCCCGTTACCACTGTAAATACTGAACGTTGCCAAGTTACTTAAATAACCAAGAAACAGATGAGCTGTACTGCATGATGTGTCAGGCGCATTTTGCTGCATGTGAGACAACAACTCCACAAGCTTGGATTTTCATGACAAAATGATAAAAGTAGCATTGGATATTTGAAGCCTTGTATTCTCATGGCAGTGATCTGTTCTGGAAGCAGAATTTGCAAACATCTATAGGAGCACAAGAGATTGCTGAAAACTTCTAGAACTAATAGAGACACACTCAAGCCATTCTAGTGGCGCTAGCTTTTATTTAGTTTTTTTAATTTGCCTGCGGTGTTTGATTCAACACAGGAATAATTTAAAGAAACAGTGAAAAGCACCTCTAATTCCATTTGATTAAAGATGTTTAGGCAATCACAGTATTGACTTCCCCCTTCTTATCTACAAAAGGTATTTTGATGTGTCATCAGAGTAATCATACTGACCACATGAATGACATCATTACTTCATCAAAACTTTCTTTTGCAGAAGCGTACTTTATGGCAAACCCTATAACAGATTTGTGAGTTACAACAAAGAGTAACACTATACAGATCAGAACAAATGACATATTTCCATATCACTGTATAAATTAGAATCATGTCCATGCGCTTTTGCATTTACCTCATGAGGGATTCTCTGTTGAAACTATTCTTCAAAACCACACGCAAACAGGTGACTCATCACCACTGCAAAACTCCGACAACACCGACAGATGCCACTTGACAAAGGCCAGGAAGCACGACCCGCTTTTATAATTGTACAGTAGGCAAACAGACAGAGCTCTTAGTTCATTTCCAATCCATTAAAAGAAGCAATACACTGAAACATTAAGTAGTAAATAGTTGAGCTCATCAGTATGTTTACAGTGTCAGTATCAGACGATCTTGAAAACATTTATTAAAGAGATAAAAAGAAATATCCTCTTAAAGGAAGCCAACACTGGGAGATGCTACAAAAGAAAGAAAGAAAGAAAGGATTTCTATTGTAAAATAAAAATGAACAAAGATGATGAGGGCAGAAAGCTGCACTACGGTTAGGAATCAGAAAGGTTAAAAAAATATCATCACCTTTAACTCAAATTTTAAAAAAAACATGAAGCATGAAACATTTTGTGGATTAGTCCTACTCACTGATTTAGGTAAATTAAAAACAAATGTTTGTGTGTAACCTCTGTGTTCACCTGAGACCAACCCAAACTCTCAGGAAGTCTGTAGTGACTCCAGACTTCTGCATTCCTACATTCCTCATGACTACGGCAGCAGCAGATGCACACTGCAAGTACACGTACACTCATTAGGTACTGGGTTAAACCCACTTTCGACTTTAAAACTGCCCTAATTTTTCACGCCATTGACTCAAAGAGCTGGAGTTTTTCCCTTTTAAATTTTGGTGCATATTGACATGATAGAATCAATATTGTTTCAGAACCTCTTGACAAAGAAAACCCAAGTGTGTTCACTCACATTCGACAACGAGTGGGGGGAAAGGACCACTTTCTTGGTTAACACAAACCACAACGCACCACAGAAAGAAAGGAAGTAGCAACAAGTCTTCCCACAGAGCAGACACATTTGGATCAAACATAGTACACACAGTTGTTTTCTACAGACCAGGTGTTCCATAAATGTCATGAGCCGTGCTTGACGTGGTTTATAGCAGGTGCTGAGTCTTCCAGATGTGCTCGGTATTTGGTCGACCTGTGGCTCATTTGTAGCTGCCTTATGGTGCCATGAGGTCAGGCGGTGTCAAATGTGGCCCAAACACGATTGCAGATGCTGGCCACATTTTTTCTGGGTTATAGTTTCAGAATCATTTTTTGGGAGGAATTTACTCATTTTACCAAACAACCGGAAGAGGCCAAACATCCACTCTTAGGAAATCTCTGCCTTCTTGATAAAGGCCATATTGTATTGATCTGAGTATATATTGGACTGTGTGAAAGTAAAGTGAAGTTGATGGAGGTGAGTTATAAGCTGTATACGTGGAGCATACTGCACAGCAAAACTTAAAAGGTCCAAATGATCAATAGTGCCTTTATCAGAAGATGCACTCAATAGTAGAACTGACAGTATACAAGATGTCACTTGCCATTCTGTCCAACCTTAAGTTTGGGGGGGGGGGGGCGTGTCATAGAAATGATGCAGGGTTCCAAATTTAGTCGAAGCGTGGAAAAGACTCAATAGTTAGCATGGATGTGCTTTGCAAAGGACATATTGATTTTGTCAGACACATACAGTACATACAGTAGACTGGGATTCGGTGCAGTTGTAGTCTGAAACACAACAGCGCATATAAAGATCGTGATATGTGGGCATATGTTGTTGAATCATTTATTCCATGTAAGACACATGACGTATGCAAACACTGACATGTCGTGCATGTCCATAGATAGAGCCACTGGGTAAGCAGCGAGGACACTGCCTGACGTAGTTGATAACGGGACACCAGTAACATCATGGTCATTCTGAGAGAGCTAGACGCAGTGCTTGGCATAGTTTAAGTGAGTGTGTCCAAAATAGATGCAGCACTTTAGATCTACACCATTTCTGTCACATGACTTGGGCCAGCAGTGACAGTGTGGCAAGGGCGGCGCACTGCCATCTGAAACCAACAGGTTTTGGTAGTCTTTCACTTTAGCACGACAGGAAACTGCCTGTCAGCTTGAGGTTTATTGCTCAAGTCTTTGTCTGCTGTCAGATATGAATGATAGAAAAACACACGCAGGCATGAAACGCCAAGACTGCACTCCATATTGTGCATTTGTCACTGGTCAAGGAACAATGCAGTACATATATCCAGGCCCTACCAAACAACAGGGACTGAAGCAGTAGCTTTGCCCTCTTATGAAAACTGATGACTAATGCTGGCCCCACCCAACACACCACAGACACGCATATGTGAAAATGGCTGGAAACGACTCCTCAGCTTTCTGGTTTAAAATAGCACTGGCAACTTGTGGAAAAAGGTCAATAATGATAAGTGGCTCACGTCTGACCAGTGGTGGAAATGACGAAAGCTGCAGTCAGCTGCGTAACAAGGAAAGAAAGTGGAGCAATAGTGTGAAAGTTAAGCGCTTCAGTTTTAGCACAGAGCTGCAGCAGGAGGAGCATTATTGCTGGAGGGCAGATTTCAAGAGAGCTGGGTGAAATCAGGAGTAATGGCGTTGACTAAACATACTTTAAAAGGCAACCTGTTCTGATGAGGTGGTGACGCATTTAACTGTCACATCAGGCGAGGACAAGAAACAGGACAACCATGGCAAAATTACAACTGCAGCCAAACAAATTCCTAATCATACAAGACAAACAAACCAACCCTTGTGCTTCAGTGTTTGTACTGCATTTTCCCATCAGGATTATTGTATCACACGTTTACAGTGAGAAAAACCAGTATGGAGAGCACAAAAAGATGATATAAAGCCATAAAGAGCCAGGTGTCAACCTTGAATGCCACATACATAAATAGTAATGAAACATTTGATTGCTGATCGTTCACGTTTATTTGGAACAAAGTTTTTGTTACACTAGCAACAACTGCTCTCAAGGTCCATTTGAAAGAGACTAACACTAAAATCTTTAGTCCTTTAGTTCCATAATTTGAGGCTTAAAGGGAAGCACGCTGATCTTACCACAACATGAAGGATCACATGAGCGATAAACTGTCAAATGCTGATCTGAACAAACGTTCTGCTGCACACCAGCCACCAAAGTGATGTGACAGGTATCAAACAGGAAGCTTCTCCACGCAAGCATTTACAAAAAAGAGCAAGCATAAAGGGAAATACCATCCAGATACATACCATAGGTCAGACTGTGAGTGTGTATCCTCTTTAAATGTTGTTGTGAATACTACCAAGAGGCTCTCTTCAGGCTGCTTAACCTAAGACCCCTGCTTTAGGAACACTTTAGTTCGAACTTTATGTCATGCACACGCACACATGTAAACACATACACACACCCAGCAGTGAAAAACTTGCTACTCCGCCCTCTTTGAATCAGCACAACAAGACGCTGCTGCATCAGGCTCCACCCCTTCATCCAACATGGCAGAGCAGGCTCGGTCGGATTGGGCAGTTGAACACATGAAGTCCCACCCACTGTTCGATGAGTGCCAGGAAAACTGAACAAGCTTTGGGTCGGGCTGGGCTAGGTGAAGACGCATGATGCAGCTCAGCACATGATAGCCTGCATCAAGCCGGAAGAGGTGAAGAAGAGAAAAAGAGTTGAGGGGTGACGAAGGAAAGTAGATTTTCTGCAGCAGTGCTTTGGCAGGAGTCTGGGTGTGTCGGGTAGACTCACAACTTTGGAATCTAGAATGCAAAGCTGCAACAAAGGCAGAAAAGAGGAGAGGGAGGGAGGAGGATCCATCACATGCAGCTCAAACCACACCCTAAGGCAGACAGAGAAGAACATTAAAATGGGGGAAAACGACAAAGTTTAAAGGGCAAGGGCAGTGATGTTCAGACATGTTTGTTTCCATCACAGGTCGTCAAAAAGGGCCCTGAACAACGGAACAGACAGGAAATACCAGCCAGAGGTTACACAGGAATTTTTTTTTGGGGGGGGGGGAACAAGAGAGAGGGGCAGTTTAACGCTTCCCCTTTCTTTAAACAGGACCTTTCAGCAGTGGCAGCGTTGATTGGCTGAAAGGTCAATAACTTCTAAACTTTATCCCTATTATGTTAACTTCAAGCACTCCACAACGAAAAACATGTCAAACGCCTTAAGAGGCGAGTGCTCTGGAGAGCAGCGCCCCCTCGTGTCACAAAACACCAAAAGCACATAGATGAAACTTAAAAAGGAGCATTGTGTTCATGTGTGTCATCTGAAACCGTTGTGCATGCCTGTTAACTTGCAGACTGTTGTTTGGACACAATGTCGGCCTGTATGCGTGTCGTGTTTCTTCAGTCCCAGTACTTTAATGCTGCGGTTAAAATGGGAACTCAAACAACTCTAAATACTTTGCATTTAGACTTGGCATCAAATTTAATGTTATTATAGATGTGCTAGAAAAGGATTATAGGAAATATTCTATGTGGAAGCTGCTTTGACACAAGTATGAACAGACTTGGTTAAATATCAGCCAAAGCCAGCTGACAATCAAGCACCAGGATAATCAGCTCGAATGAAGATAAACAGCAGAGCGTAAGCATGATCATGACATATCGCTGTATTCTTCGAGAGCTATAGTCTGGCTTTTATCTGCTTGGCTTCAACCATGTTTCTTTTAAAATGTCTTTATAAGAACAAGCAGACAGACTCCTGATGTTCTTAAAGTGTTGCACATCTCCTGCCCTGGCATCTCCCTGGCAGAAATTCTTGTGTCTGTCCTGGGACCCTTCAAAATAAATCACTTAACAGCTTTCGCCTGACTGACTCCAAAAACACACCAGAGCCTGCCCCCTTTTCTGAAAGATAACATGCTCATGTTGAATCCAAATGCCTTAGTTTGTAACCCCTGGTAACAGCTATCTTTATTGACAACATTAGACCCACCCTTTCATGGAGATCAACCAATAGAAATGGTAAACCTAGAAGCTGGAGGTTTCTAGTATAAAAGGTGGGCTCTGTTCATAGAAGTTTACAGGCAAACTTGGTGGGAGGCTGCATGGTATCACACGTCTTAAACTAAGACTGTAAGCAAAGACTAATGTGGGATATTTACATTGGCAAAAGTTTGCGGTCAAATCAATTGTAACTCTGCAGAGAGATTAGACTAGTAGAAACGTGTTTTGCCAGAAAGTTCTAGCTGTTATGAAAGAGCGTGTGAATCAGGTCTGATTAGGAGCAGGAGCAGCCATACACAATCTGTGCGCTCAGTGTGAACCAGATACAAGGAAGCACTTAAAAAGTGCAAATGGAAAACCAGTGAATGTTGTGCTGACTGTGCACAAACAGCCAGAAAAAAATGCAGAGGAGTGGCCTGAGGAACTTGACAAACCCTAATCGTATATTTTTTAAATAAACACAGTGAAGTCAAATCAAAAGGATGCATTTGCTTTTGTTGAGATGAACCTAACCAAACACAACAGTTTTGCATCCCCTTTTAGCTCATTGTTTTGGCAGCAGTGTTTTCAGGAGCTACAGTCTGCAAGTTTGACCGAGGTAAATCTGAGAAACACACTTTGCTCCCAGCCAGAAGCATGACAAGTGGTCAATGCTAGCAACCAGTGGTTACTGCTTTTAAATAGCACACTTCTACTCGGAGCACACAAATCATTTTACTACAAACTTCATACCACAGCACCTTGTCTAACATTTACACACACACTCGAGGATAACTTGGGATTTAGTGTCTTGTCCAAAGATACTTCAACATGCAGACTAGAGCAGCATTCACCGGACTTCCAGTTGTAAAGCGAGCCACACTTACTGTGAAACATTTCAGTCACGGAGACATCAATAGGGACAGTTTAAAAAAAGTGAAGCAAAAAAGCTTCCGGGAAAACATTACATCTGCTCAAAGTTGCTTTATTTCTAGGAAAAGTAGAGAAATATTTGTAATAATATTTTTAAAAAATAATATGTCAGCTTGTTGTGACTGCCAACAAACCACAGATTATTAGGTACAGGAAGTGTGCTAAATCAAGTGTCAAGATTGAGGCTATTTTAGCGAGCTGAGCTTCAGTTTCAGACTTGTATCATCTTCAGCACAGGTTTGTTTGCTTCAGCTAAAATTACCTCTGCATTAGCTTATTAGGTTCTACCATGAATTTAAACTTGTGTGTTAGCCATGCAATGATGCTATACTATAACTAGATTTTCAGACAGATTAGCCAGATACAAATAGAAATATCATCACCACAAAAACTACTAAGCTATAAATGTCTCTTGCTTAGCTGCATTTCCACATTATGTCATCAATCTATCCAGCCATCCACTTCAGGGTCATGGAGGGCTAGAGCCTATCCAGAGGAAACAGCTCGACTCCGTCAGCCACATGACAGAATAAGAACAAGAACTACAATAACACGATTTAGTTGGGACTTGTCAGCAATTACCAATAATCATAGCATGCCTGCTAACATTTTTACCTCTCCTGCGTGTTTATGAGGAGCGATACTGAGAATCTCAATCATTGCATCACATTACAGTTTCCAGCAATCGTGAGTCTGCTGCCTTCACATTACTTGTCCGGACAAATGTCATCTGGCTCCAAGTACAGGCTGTTGCTCGAGCATTGCAGTAAACAGACAGGAGGACGGGTGTACCAAAACGGACATAACAAAATTCAGCGAGCAACATTTAGATGAGGTGTCAAGCCAAACTGAGAGCACAGTGTCAAATCTGAAGGCACGAGTTTTGAGGAGTGATGGAAAGTAGCACCGTACCTACCAACAGGATAAACAACAACACCCTCAACAGGAAATGGAAGGCTGATTTAGCTGAGCAGGATATGTGTCAACAAAGTGTCTGTGTATATATGGTTGCATACACAGTGTGTTCCTCTACTCCAGTGCAAACTGGGCTTTAGTACCGTGGTCTGATTCTCTCCTGCATTCAGCATGTTTAAAATGATCTTTTTGAGGTGTGGCTTCAGTGGGCAGTCAGAGGTGGTTATGACATATGAACTGAAGCAATTGGTCATGATGTCATGGCTCTTAGTTACCACCTTAGTTGAACTGTTTGTGATTTGCTGAATATCAAAACATGAAAGATGGAAATTTGAGTGTCAGCATTTTCTAACAGTGGGGGCAGATAGGTGCATGCTTGACATCAGACTGTGATTTAATCAAGTGAGTCAGTTGTGTCTCACTTTCTCAGTGATTGCTCAATACTTTGTATTCTGGTTGCACACAGTGCTATAGTCCTTCATAACTGAACCGTACAGTGTAACTCATTGTTCAAATGCACAACCGTAAAACCGAGGGGATCATTTCACATGACTACATCAAACTTAAAGATGAAAAATACATACGGAGGCTGAGACGTCTCAGGAGGATAAAAGTCAAAAACCTAGAATAACAAATACTGCTTAAGCCAAGCTAATATGAATAATACAACAGTAACACAGGTAACTTCAGGCAACAGGAAACAGCATGATATTGTATTTAAAGGTGCCTTATGGTGGCTCTATGAAGTGACACTTTTCATTGGGTCTTAGTTTTGTTTATCAAGCACTAGTAGCCACATGCATGATTCATTACACAGCGTTCCTACCAGCAGGGTTAGATTTTCCAACTAATAATATGTCTCAGAATAAGAGTTCCCAGTTCTTTTTTTAAAATAGGTAATTCATCATCGACATTCCTTATTTAAAAATAAAGAATGTGTATGATAACAGTTGTTTGCAGATCAAACTTTTTCTTTGACAAAGCAGATACAAGCTTGACAAATGCCAGTCCAGAAATCTCTTTTTAGCTCTGTTTTTCATTTCCAACATTATTGTCTCTTTATCTTTGTCCATCTACTGAGAGCAGGTATGAAGCAGGTATTTATAGCATGTTCGGCTACACGTTGCAGCCAAGGACAACAAGACAAAGCTCTGTGAGCGTGAACCAGAACAGTACAGCAGTGAGCCGAGTGACTAAACAATGGACTGAAACTGGCTTTTAAGATCTGTGAAGCCATTAGTTTCTGTTTAGTTCAATTTAAAGATATAAGTTCACGCTATAGTTCATAAGAAATCAACTGTAAAGCCCTCTAATGTATCACACCATGTAAAAACAGGTATGTCATGACTAACTTGCACAGTATCCCCTCAGTTTTTAATGGATGTGCCTATCTGGCCCTGAGGAAATAAGCCTGTTTATGCCTTTTTGTCTTTGACTTTGTTGTAACGGTTATGCATGTGCAGGCAAGATATATTTTCCCAGTGGCCATTTCCTGTTAAGTTTCATGATAATGCTGCCAGACCCCAAGGGAGGGTGATCTCTGCAGCCCAGAGCTGGGAAAATTAAGCTGCAGAACAACACAAAAAAAATGGTCTGACCAGAAGTCCAAAGGCTATCTGTGTGCAGTTGGCCTCCTGGGACACATTTATTCTTTGACCTTTAACACATAAAATGACTCAGAGCAAACGAACACAGCCCTGATAACAGAGCACTGACATGAGGACAGCCAATGCTGAACTGTCACACATCAACATGCAATCACATTCTCTGCCAGACGAGTGAAAATTTAACAAAAGCCTGCAGCATATGACCTACATTGCATTCAACTTTAACTTGTCCAAATAAAAAACAGAGCACTTAAGCTCATTCCAGCTAAACACACCCTTTCAGACAGCTCCATCTGCAGCTTTGCATTATCACAGGAGAATGCTATTTGGGGTGGGAGCCTTCACAAAGAAAAAACTGGTATATCCTTCAAAACAACCATTATCACTTATAGGAGTCTATCAGTTTCCCATGTAGTTTGATGGTTTAAGCACCTCATAGCAAATACTATGGCCTTCCTGGCCTTCCTGCAGCCTTGGTTTAATATCGCACTACAGTAAGAACACTGAACTCACAGAGGCTGACCGGGAGCCTCAGACATTCCAGCAGAGAGAGAGTGTGGCTGGATTTGGACTGGCTCCAAGACAGTTTTCCTCCTTGTGTGAGTTTCCCTTATAAGTCCTTTGTTAAACATACAGTACACAAAAGACTAGGACAGCTAACAAAACAGTAACAGCAGATATGCTTTTATATCTATAGAGAGGGGGGTCACAAACAAAACAAAACACACGTGGACACTTTTGTTACTCAGCACAAACCATTACACAAGCACACAGACACACTTTTATTACACACCTGCTCCTCCACTGCCACATCCTGCAGAGCCGGGGTGTCCCGTGGGCCTCGGATCCAGCTCAGTATCTGACCCATGTTGGCTGAACGTGTCGTTTGTGTGACTGTGTGTGTGCGCGCGTGTGTCAGCCTCTACCTTGTCTGTAGGCTTGCAGCATGTTTCCCTGCAGCAAACGGGGAATGGACCCAGACAGAGAAAAGGGGAGGGCAGAAGGACTAAACTGGGCGTAGTCAGGGAGAAGAGGATCTGATGTGGAAGTCACAACCGGGAGGGGCGTAACTCTCCGGGCTATACTAGGAAGTGAGCTGACCATGGGCTGACACCCACTTAAAGGGGGGGCAACATGTGAGCTTCTGCTTGGGGAAATAGATCCAGCTTTAACGCACACGGGGGCACACATGCACGAAGATATGCACGCACAGGCAGGTGTGTGGTGTTAAAGAATTTTCTCAGCATACCTAAAACAGAACCGGTTTTATTTGGGACAATGTTCAAGTTACACATTAGCAAGAACACATCTAGATATATGATAGTGCACAAGCCTTGAGCACCCATGGGCGCATACTTTTATATTCTGCCTGTGTCAGCTATTTTCCATGACAGAAGAGGCCGAAGCTGAAATCTTCAATTCTTTTCTGTATTGCAGTAATAAAATCTGCAAAGGATTATAGCAGGAAGAGATACTGATTAGATGCAGGCTAATCTCAACATCTAGTTGAGCCAAAGAAAACCTGTCTAATGACAACAGAGGAGATTTCATCATGTCTCTCTGCACCACGGCCTGAGCAACAAACAAAGTGTGTTAAAGAGGAATGTAGGGAGTGTCTCTGTGAACACATGACTGAAGCATAAAACACGGGTGTTGGGCTTCTGAAACTTCACCAGTGTGGTCCCTTTTTTCAACTTTATTAATAAGAATTATCCGAGAAGAACTGTGGAAAACATGAAAAGTAAACTGAGAAACATCGGAAGGCAATTAAGTTGCAAAGGTGATGAAAACCAACGAAAGTGCAATACCATCCATACCTATGGGGTTGTACCTCACCTGTAAAGTGTGAGTTTATCTGTCTCTCTGGGTAGTTCTTGGGTGGGGTGTGCAAACAGTGCAGCCCCTGAGTGAATCACTGTGATGGAATCAGTCTGACAGCCAAGCCTTTCACTTTTTGAGCGTTTTAACGGCACACCTTGGAAAAATATGACAATCACGCACCCTACCACTAATCACTTTAAATCAAACAGACAGAAACTGACACTCCTATTTGATCTGCAAAAAGCTACAAGTGGTGAATCGGCCCTTTATGCACAAAGCACACTTTGAGGATAATCCGCTTGTTTTCAACAATGCAATGCGATACTGATGATAACACTCTCGGCTGAGAAACCCCATCACCTCTTTGTTTTTTAAAAAGGACATAACATTGTAAATGCATACCATCTGACACTATTAAAAACAGATTAAATCAACAAACACTATGAGCTAGAGACCATCTGTACCTGTGAATATTTATATTATTGTACCTAATATATTATTGGGAAAGTACTCAGGGTGATATGAGGTGTCTCCAGGATCATATTGTGCAATGATGGTGCATGCACAGAGACACACAGGCTGTTCATAACTCATTACACACTCCCTCTGAGACTGACATATCTCTTTCAAAGTGTCAACTGATCAAACCTGCAAAACGAGCTCATCAACCATGTGAAGCCGTTCCCATAACCTCACAAAAACTGGTGTGAACCTGCAGCGGTTGTGTGGCATGTGGTAGTCTTTTTAAAAAATATATTTTTCACCTAGACTGAGGTTATCAGAGAATCAGCAGATAACAGTATGCTCAACATATTTAACTGTGTCAGAAAACAAAATAGCAGATGTTGTCACCAACGTGCTGGTGTAAGAGAGCATAAAGTGGGTAACTGGACTCCCTGTGACCAAAGTGGCATTCATCTTTATATTTAGATCCACGCTGCACTTCAGTCACCTATAAGCTCCTCCTGTCTAGCTGCATCAAATGTATGGACCATGATCAGATGTCGACAGAAGCCTGTATTTTGTTTTTCTTTTTTTTAGAAAACAAGAATAACAGAATTTATATTGTGCTGCAGATAAAGATACTTAAAAGTTATTACAGGTAAAAGTGATCCTTGATAAATGGCTTCACGTGTGATTCCTAAAGTTGTCAGTCACAGTAAATTACTCTTAACAATCACAAACATGTACATTTTTTTTTTATTTAAGTAGCAGGTTAAATAAGCGTGCAGGCTCATTGTGTCTCCTGATTTTTGGGTAACAAAAAAGACATGCAGTCCTTAAACATCTGCAGCCAAAAGCAGCACTGTACTCAGCAGAGGGAGACAAACACAAAGAGTTGAGTTTTGTTCCCATCCATCCTGCAACTCCAACTCTTGACCCACACAGAAAAACAAAGATAAGATAGATGTGAAATATTCAAAATGTCTGGAAAGGCCACAGTCTAATTTTGAGGCTCTGATTGCAACTGCAGCTGAAAATTCAAACTGTATATTGTCACCTACTTGTTTGCATCTACATTAACAGGCCAGTGGGTTCAGCGGTGATTCTTTTTTACAGCTACACTTCTACTTGTATCCACTCTCAGTAACTGGGCAGTGTTGAGAGACAAAAATCACACAGCAGCCCCTATCTTTTAATGTATCCTGTGAGGTTTACATGGAGCAAAGTAGCTTACTGCATCCCCGCCCTGTTTTAACCTTGAGCTGCAGAACATTGCTGAAGGCATTGTGTCATTCAGGAGAAAATGAAGTCAGTACCTTGCCATAGTAGGACCCTGCAGTGGGATAGAAGGCTGAAGTCTGTCTACTCTTTTTGACTTCAGCTGTGCAAGGATCTGCTTTTCCATGCTACAAACACACACACACACACACACACACAACAGTTTGTTAGGGCTTTTAGGGTGAGTCAGTTGTTGGCATTAAATTAAACAGAACTTCTGGACAGGAAGCAGTGATTTCAGTCTATTGTGTTACTGTGTTGGTGCCTTATTTTCTAGCTTTTCCTCTTATTCTTTTTTTTGTAACATTTTTGTAATACTCTTAACTGTGAAAAAGGTCCGCTCAAATAGATTTTCATAGTTTGTAGCATTAAGGTATGTAAGCAAGATAACACCAGCTCATTAATTGCATTAGTTAACATGCTAAAATGTTCATTATTGATATGCAACAGTACCGAGACACAATAACTGGAGATAATCCAGATCTGAAACGTGAGGGCTGAAGGCCGTTTAAACAGCCACACGCCCTCATGTATGAATAGTGTTTGACAAAAAGTGGGCGAAGTCTTTTCAGCACTTTATTTCGGTTCTAACAATATCTTGTACAGCCCACAGAGCATCCAGAACCGCTCCTACACTTTCAGACTAGTTGTTCGGGTTTTCTGCAATAAAAGCACACCTGGCGTCTAAAAGGGTGCCAAGATTTACTTTGAAAGTGCTAATGCCAGAGGCTCAAATAAAAGAACGAGGGAGAGGAAGGTGAAGGGGGAAAAAGAGGGAGATGTACTCACAGTACTGCTCCAGTATGCCGCATACGCCATGAGAGAGCAGGAGGTGAAAACAACTGTCCGAAATAAAACTTCCACTCTGCTAGAACGCCGCTCTCTCCTGTCCTCACTGACAGATATCTTTTCTCATACCTTGCCGAACAGAGCGCCACTCCCAGCAGACACCAAATTATCGCCACACACTTCTGTCCGGGGTGCAATTTCTGACTCAGAGAGATTACAAAAGAATTTCACTCTCTAATTTTTTTTTCCAGTGAAATTTTCTGGTTCTTGCGCATAAACAAAAACAATCCAGCATTAACCTGTAGGCCTGGCATTAAACCACCCCACTGACTCACATCACCACACACACACGGTTATATTTCCAAAGAAGGAACTTCGTAGATCTCTATTGTGCTTGTTTCTGGCTCAGTGGTGCGCGCTACCAGGGGGGGCTTTACGCAATAGCCCATAGTTACAAAAGATGACATGAAAGCCTTATAGGCATTTGGCACTGGCAAATCATTCGTAAAACCAATTACTGACATTATAAATAAATCAACGAGCCCTGAGCAATTCCTCTGCAAACGATGACACGGCCACGCTCTAACATGTTCAGAACAGTTTCTCGCTTGAGCACATATATGGCAATGGGATGCAATTTATCAGGTTAAATCAGTATCAACACTTCTGCAGCTTTGTCTAAGAATAATCAGCTGTGATATATCGGAGATGTTTACATCTTTAAACACATTAACTGAATTCCGCATGTCTCTAAAAACGGGAAAACCCTACCTCGTCCTTTGCTTCCTTTGTAGCTTTATGGTGTCCATGGCTTCTCTTCTTATGTGGCATCTTCAAAAATCTAAATGGATGAACTTCTATTCAAGGTTTCGTTAGTGCGCTCAGTTCTCTTTGGGAAATCAAACTCTACAGACTGACACGCAGCCTTTGGTTTTAATTAGGCCGCCCCTCCCGCTGAAAGAGCTTTCGTCCTTGATGATTAAAGTAGTTGGCAAAACCAGAACATTTCTCAACGTGGAGTTTATTTAATCGCGTAAGCATGTAAGGTCTCGTTGGTCTGCTGCTTTTTAGGATTTATAGTGCAGACTGGTCCAGAAACTAAGCCAAAAGTTACCCAAGTACACACAAAACTCTAATTTGATCACGTGAATGGGAAGACTCAGTGTTCAGCGGAAATAACTGGGATCGATTCACAAATGTATTCTTTTGCATTTTAAACAAGTATCCAACACATTCGCTTCAGTTTGGGTGTGTGAGAGGAAACGCCCCACAGCTCCAGGAAGAGTTGACTCACCCCTGGTTGTTTTCCCCTTCCCAGCAAGATGTTTTTCTTGACACAATGCTGCCCTCTGCTGGCTAAACCGAGAACAGTCTGGGTCAACACGAAGCAGAAGCAGCGGCAGCAGCAGGTTTGAATACAGTGTTCAGTGACGAAATTAGCCTTTTCTATGGCGATGTTACTGGTTGTCAATTCTTATCTAGTTTCTACGTGACAGGAAATGTCCAGTGTTAAAATTTATTTACTTATAATTGCATTTAATCATATTATAAGTAATGCTCTTACATTTTGAAAACCGCTGCAACGCTTTCAGTATAATGAATAATGCGAATGTTTGACAAGAGGTTTTGGTTTTGGCCTTCACCCGAGTGAACATAAAACATTTAACAGACAACATTTTCAGGGGAAAAAAGTGACCCCCTACTTCATACCAAAGTAGGGGGACAAAGAACAAAAGCTTATTTTGATTGCTCTGAAAGAATCTCGTTTGAATTTGAATCGGCAGACACCGCATGGCCTTCACGAGGCAATCCTCCGTGAGATTTGTGTCCCTTTTACGGTTTTGTGCCAAAAAAGTTGACCAAACCTTGAAAAAAATGTCAGTGGCACTTCTTACCTGTATAAATAAAGGACAAAATCATGTTGCAAAAAACTGCTGCATCTTTTAACTTATGACATGAATATTCTTTCTGGCTCAAAATGACTTGATATTATTCATAAAGGATATGTGTGACTGCTCATAGGTCAATAAGTCATTTACAACAGTTTTTGGCACAAACTGGGGTGCTTCACGTGTAGAGCAAATGTGCAAACCAACACTCAGTCATGTTCAGTAAATATCAGGTGATGGGGCTCCTTCAATGACGTGACAGCATGGAAAAATATTTTGTTTACACAAGCACCAACTCACTAGGGTTTAGCTATGTCATCTTTTTTCCACCCTTTGAGCACTAAGTTGGTCGTAGCATTAAGAGGGTTACTAATCACACTGCAAATTAAGTATCACACAAGATGAAGACCGTTTAAAGATGATCTGTTGAATGCACTTCTCTAATGTATAATATAAATATATATCCTTCTTTGAGAGTTGTTTTTCCATAATAAGCAGTAATGATAACGTTAAAACTGTCAACAATACATACATAGATACATACTGGCATAAACAAAATTTTGTATGCAGCGGACATGCAGATTAGATTAAATGAGCCTGAATTGGATATTCTGTAGTCTCTTTTATCTATTTGCTTTCTCCAGCGACTCCTAATAACACATTTTCTGACGTCCTAGATGTTGAATTTTTTGCAGATTAATGCGAGATTGTTCTCCATACCTAATATGTTCATGTCTGTGACACATCGATTCAAAACATTTCGTTTTAAACGTATGGATCATTGTCCACCCATTTCCACATACACCACTGCTCAGGGTAATTTTTTTCAGGACTGCTTTTGTGTTTAGGAAGTTGTTTACTTTAAATAATGAGAAACTATCAGAACAGAGGATTTGACTGACATGTACAGAAACAGTCTTCTTCTGTAAATTAAAAGAGACCACTAGATAAGACACCAAAGAAGTCTACAAAGACGATTGCACCCCACTGAGTTGCACTTCCTGTCTAATCTACCCATCAGCACCAAGCCTTTTCCACATTTTATCTACTTCCTGTAAATCTATGCTTCCCGCATCTTTGTTTTTCAGTGCTGACACCCCTGAAGTGACGCGACTGACTAACATGTCCGAACAAGACTCTGATGGCCTTTAGAGACAAAGTCCGTTTGACACCTGCACATCCCGATAACAGTTTAAACTCCATCACACCCCCACATCAATCAACTGTTTCCTCACTCTATCACCTGCAAAGTGAGGCTAATCTGTCTGACACCAGAAAGACAATTTCACAGCACCCTCTGATAGCACATGGCATTTGTGCAGCGTTGATTGAACTTTGGGGACGTGAATGACTTAATCAAAATCTTAACCTTTGCTTTGGTTAACAGTTTAGGTTTTCTTATATTCATTTACAATAGCTAAAAGATTACGCCAAACATTGCGTCAAAATAGTGCAACATTGCCTGCACAAAGCAAGGTTCAGATTGCAAAATGTGGCTGGGGACATTTCTCAGTGATGACTAGTTAAATTGCACTTGTAGTGTTTTCTCCTAATAGCAACACAACACCGCAGTACCTCCTAGAAACCAAACTAACATAGGTAAACTTTTGTTTCGGCCAAGAGCTTTATATCTGAAAATCATGATTACAGATTACATTGCATTTTGGGATGTTCAGTAGTATTTACAGGGCAGTATTACAGGTCTTATTAGCTTTTGTCTGCACAGCATGTCTGTGTAAAAATGTCGCACTATGACTTCAGCTAAGCAATAATCTGACCAACACATGACACATGCAATGTAATAAAGGAGACACTTATGAACTTATTTCAAATGAACTGTAGTCCTTCTAGACAACTTATTGAGACGTGTGGGTGAAGATGTGTCACACGCTTGTAATGTGGGTTGGCATGGCAACCATGTGTCACAGCCTGCAGATTCCATTGGTTACTAACTTGTATAACTTGTAAGGCATCTCCTCATGTCACAAGTATTTGCTTTGTGTTTGCTGCATAACAGACTTAAGCTGAATGCACTATGAATATAATTCATCATTAAACTATTTCATTATTGTTCTTTTTTTTTTATGTGCTTGAGATTTGATCTGTGGCTCTTAAAAAGTAACATGCTCATAAATCACTAAACAACCTAGAATATTGTAGCTGCCACTGAACCATGAGAGGGACAGGAAGTGCAGCTCAAGTCGTCACATCTATTTGCCACGCCTAATTGATTCGGGGCTGAACATTTGTGTGTTGAGGTGGCTCTACAGCCACCTCTGCGTCAACCTCCAGCTAAAAGCTCCTGCTTTCCGTCACTGCCTGTCTGTAGAGCTGGAAAAATAATTAGCTGACGAAACACGGCGAGACCTTTGACCTCATTTCGATGAACTCATTGTGCATATCTTTTTGGTAAACTGGTGTGAGTGTCCGCTCAGCAGAATAAGGAAAGGAGGATGAGTAAGCTCACACCACTCACTGAAACACGCACACATCCCAGAGATAAAGGCAGAGGATGCAGAGAATCGATGACAACCAAGTCAAAGATTCAGTGATCTGTAATGAAACCATAATCCCCTGAAATAAACTGCCCAGCTTGCTCATATTCCTGCAGCTCTTCAAGTGTGTGTCCGCCTGAGTGTGCCTCTGTGGTCAGAGCAAACAGTGGTTGCTAGGTAAGGATGGATTATACTGCAGATCTGGTGCAGACCTGTTTGCACACTGCCAGATGACCAGACATATCAGTCATTATCAGCTCTGACAAGTTTAGAGCACAATGACTAACAAGCTCACTCTATAAAAAAAAAAAGAAGGGAAAAAACAGTGTACACTGGAATGAATAAGTCCATTACTATAGTAGTGTTTTTATTTTCATGGTTCTTTTGTGGTTCTTTATTTATACAGTTTGTGTGCCATGCACTGCAGCTAAACAATTTCTATTATGTCCATAATCATGGTACTTCTGCCTCTGGGTCATTGCACCTAAATGCAATCAGAGCACACTAAAACAGATTTTCCATTAGTAAACAAACTCAACAGCATCTGTGGCAATATAACTGTTGCAAATAGCTACCTGCAGTCATTGTATTTTTACATGGAAAAACTATTTTCTTTCTAGATTGTGCAAGACAACATTTACAACCCATATGGTGGTTTGGATTCGTTTTAATGTACCTCTGCATGTGTCACACCGTGACGACAGAATCTGAGGTTCACATCATAAAGTCACAGGATTTATATTAAATATAAATCCAGCAACTCTGATGATGCTTCACGTAATTATTAACGCTGTTCCACATAACAACAATTCTTTCTATAATACCAAATGTTGCATGGTTTGCCTCTTTTAAAAAAAATGTATTGTTGCATTATCTTTGACAAAATCTGTAGATATTTTTAGGGACTCAACACTGTCCAGTGTATATGGATGTATTTTTGCCATATTCGTGTTTGATTTTATATTTACCAGTTGATCATGTGAATTTAGTGACCAAATATACACATATAAAACAAATATTCAGAAAAAGACTATTTAAATCAAAACTAATCAAAACTGCAAATAGACACTAAAAAACATAACCAGACTAGAATCAACGCACAATAACCTTTAAATATTCTCACTTAATGCCAGCACTGTCAAAACCTTTGTATCATCTGGTTTAGATACAGTGTGAAAAAAACACAAATATGAGAATAATAAACATTTACATCCTGTGCGTGCTTATACCAGAAAGATGCTACTAATGTCACCTGTCTCTGAGCAGCACTGCTGTTTCTGTGACTCTCAGATCTACAGTAACTATCAGATTTCCTTAGAAGCAGTTTTATATAATATTTGTGTAAAACTAATTATAATTATATACAGGGAGAAAGAATGAAACCACGTTATTGTCTCAGCAGCTTTAAATCAGACTCAAATATTGTACTATTGTGAGAGCAATTTCTTATATTTAAAGTATAGCTTCCTTTTAGATTATGATTTCACGCTGCTGTCAATGGACTTACGAAATATGAAGCATTATTACTGTTGTTCGACAGCCATGTCCACCTCCACCTGCTGCACTAAAGCTGTATCAGTCATTACGCTCTTATCGTGTAAGCTGAAATAACATAATGCTGAGCTAATAAATAATACATTGTCTGGTTCCATAAATATAATGTTGGGATTTTGTCCTCAGTTAGTGGAAGAACCATTTCCCCCTTACGGGCAGCTCCGTGTTTGCTTTAGTTTTATCTCCTCGTTCTCTGACGTGAATCAGTGGTGTGGACGAGGAGCTGTCCGCGGTGCTGAAACCGCTTGCGTGTATGTGTGTGTTGGCAGAGTGGGGTGTTTCGTGAACTGGGACAGATTTCCCTCATCCACGCTACGAGGTGCATCCAAAAGCACACGAATAAAAGCACAAATAAATGCGTGAAAGAGAGACTGCGAGGACATTTGGCTCATGAGGATAAGCCACCTTAAAGGGGGTCACATAAGACTTCTGT
The DNA here is from genome assembly GCF_051167445.1 of Perissodus microlepis. Lineage (NCBI taxonomy): Eukaryota > Metazoa > Chordata > Actinopteri > Cichliformes > Cichlidae > Perissodus > Perissodus microlepis. Next base: position 11,566,526 of record NC_140465.1, read on the forward strand.
TATTGTTGTTTTCTTCCCGGTGTCTCCTCTTTCTCCTCCTCCTTCTCTTCCTCTGGTGGGGGTGGGGGTGGGGGGGCACTGAGAGATATTTTTAGTCCGAGCCCCCCACCCCCACCACATTTTGAGTTACATCCTCGGAGACTTGCGCTCACATCCCACCAAAGGTAGACGCCAAATTGACGTCAGAGCACCAGTAATTTGACGTGTGATCACCTCCCTCCTCCCCCATCCCGACCACACGCACACCCATGCAGCGCACAAGCCAGCCCTCCCCATCACCAGTATTTCCTCTCCTTGGCGGACCAATAACGCGCAGTTTCACTCTCCCTCCATCTCAGCCAGCGGTTTCTTCAAGAATAAACTAAAAAAGAAGAAGAAGATTTATTTATTATCACTGCACGGCGTTCATATCTGAGAATTCTGGCTGCTTATCTTGTCTTGGAGGGAATCAAAGCATCTTTGTAAATATTTTTCCTCTCTGGTTGAATTTCCTCTGACATGGAAGTGAGATGTCGTCCGGTGGTGATGTGCTGTGTTTTTGCCGTTCTCTGCTCCGCGCTTCCCCGACAGTCTTCTTACGGGGACAGACAGTACCTGAACGAGTGGGCAGTGGAGATCCCGGGCGGGCTGTCCGCTGCGGAGGCGATCGCCAGAGAGCTGGACTACGAACTGGTCCGACAGGTAGGCACCAACGCCCAGCGGCAATATGCGTGAACGAGTCTGAAATGAACTGTGTATTTGGCAAGAAATGAAGGCAAACTGGAACCTGTACAGAATTGTTGCAGGCTCGTTTTCTTGTAACAAACAGCTCATTTAACAGTTAGAAATCTGAAAGCAGTGAGTGAAAAGGTAATTAAACGTGGTGCCTACAGTACAGGCTGTGGGCTGTGCTCAAACAACAGACCAGCAGGATATAGCTCTGTCAGTTACTCTGGTTTTTCTTGGTAAAGCCATTAAAGTTGAAGCTTATTGGTTTAACGATAGCCCTAAAGCACACACTGCATTCTCAGCACCCTGTTTCATTAGAGGAAAATTATTTAATCAAGCTATGACTCACTGTTTACATCCTTCTGGTAACCCATACCTGGGAGTCAGGGTTTTAATATCCCTGCTGTGTGCATCACTGCTTTTCCTGTTACTGGAGACTGACTAATGCAGACCTATGCAAACATATTACACTGAGTCTCAATTAGAAACTCAATTCATTAATTCTTAGTGATCCCCTGACTTTGAACAGCAGCGGTCAATGATTAACTGATCTTCCGGGTGTAAATGTTATAAGCAGTGTTCATCTGTGCAGGTTCTCCTACGTGAATTCAGTATGTTAGTCTACACGTTTCCAAAGAAGTTTGAAATAATTGCATTCATCCTCAGTGGAAATGACATGTGATTGGTTCAGCTGTGGAACAGACTACGAACAGTAATCAATAAAAGCTTTAACAACCTTAAAGATCGATGTAATGTATCCAAATGTGAGCTTTCATAGCTGTAGGCGGCTTTTCTGTAGGCACTGCATTTTATTTGCTTCCAGCTGTAAATATTAGAAACAAAAAGTGTAAATAGGCTGATTTCTAATGATGCAGTTGGTCACATGCTGTAAAATGAAATAAATGAATAAAATATCACTCCTATCGCACATCTTGTCTTCTCCTCGGCAGATCGGGGCCCTGGAAGACCATTTTTTGTTCAAGCACCGCAGCCATCCTCGCAGAATGAAACGCAGCGCCAGCCACATCACCAGGCAGCTGTCCGAGGATGATAGGGTGAGTGGATTGTCTCTCTCCTAGTCTAACCTTTAAAGACTGAAAAAAACAAAATCCAATGCCTTCATCTATCTGTGTATGTGTAGGTGTTGTGGGCTGAACAGCAGTATGAGAAACAGCGCAGCAAACGAGCATCCCTGAGGGAGTGCAGGGACTGCCCGGTGGACAAGCTTTTTGATGATCCCATGTGGAACCAGCAGTGGTACCTGGTGAGTTACACTGAATTAAGCCTCAAAGTATAAAACATTAAAACATTTTGTACTCAGTACAACTCTTTAAACGCCAGATCTAAGTCGGCAACCACACTTCAACTCACATTGTGTTGTGTACTTTGGGCTTGGTTTGGCCTTCTGTTTGCATGCACCCAGTCTGTCTACCCATGAGACATATATCCCAAAGCCCTGTGAGTGCTGGACAGCTCCCTACAGTTTCTGCTCTGTCCCCACAGATCCCTTGTGCTTCGAGAGGGGGATTAATGCATAAATATATGTGCAAAATTTGCACTCTCTGGTCTACAAAACGAACAGCAAACGCTTCCATTTGTTCCCATAACCTCTGCCCAAAGAGTAGAGGAAAAACATGACAACAGTGAAACAATAGCATGCTATCAAGCAGTTCTTGCCAAAAGAGCCATTTGCTTAATTGGTTATCCAGTCCCTCGTGGAGATGAGAGGGATGGAGAGACTATAATCCAGCGGGATGGTGTAGAGTAGAACATTAGGTCTCAATTTACCCTCAATTGGATGTTTTAGCCCTGTGAGGCCAAGTAGTAGCATACAACAGTAGCATGTCACAGCATCATATCCCTTTCCAGATCCATTACTACCATATTCATTTAAACCCTGAGCACAAACTGACCCCAACATCTTCATAGAGTTTGATCCATAAGTTCAGGACTTTTAGCATGGTTGAATGCAAAGTGCCTACTATTGCAGCTGCTTGGGTTTTTGTAAGCTTTTCAGGGCAAAACACAGCTTTTTTCTTGCCTCTTTTTTAAAAAGAGATGTCTGGCTTTTTTACAAAAATCATTCAAATTCTGATTAATTGTATTAATTTTAGTTGATCAATTGAGTAACTGCTTTTTCTCTTACCCAAAAGGAAAAATAATAACCCTTTTTTTTTTCAGAGCGGTCCTTTTATCAGCAAAGTAGGTGAACACAAATGTCGCTGATCATAATAATTAACTGACCCTAACGCTTCTTTAAAGCGATCTGCAACACCTGCCTTACCTACGTCAAAATGGCTACATAACTGTGTGCTGCATATGTGCTGGTGTGTGCGTTTAAGGTGAAAGAAATAGAGAGCAAGGGATGTGCATTACGCTTAGCCCCGACTTTTTTGCACCTGCACTAACTGAACATGAGTCACACGCTTGTGCAGAATAAGAAAACAAATTGAGATGAATCATTTTTGCCGATGAGGGATGATGACACTAATGGAATTGGCCTTAAAGTGCCGCTTAGTGTATTTCCACATCAGCCTGTGTCTGTGCTGCTGCACGGCCCACAAGATATTCCTCCTCAAGCATCATGATTTATTCACTTCCTCCACTCAGCACGGACAAAAGCAGAGGTAGACAAAGCGATGGTCTCAGCCACTATAGTATAATATGTTTGGGGTTTTTTTTAGCTCTAGTGTATGCACACACAGACACACACACACACACACACATAATAAGTAGATAATAAGCAAAGAAAAAAAAGAGTGCTGAATGGTAATAGAAGGTTGCAGTGTGTGAGTAAAGCAAAGAGGTGCGACGGGTTACAAGACTCGATGATCACTGATGCTGGATTTGAGGTGGAGCTGTGTGACGGGGGCAGAGGCCAGCATAATGGCAGGGGAGGAGAGCTGGGATGAGTGTCGTTATCTATCGTGAGTGGGTGACTGCCTGAATTTAATCAGAGAGTGACTCATACTTGTAGCCTGAAATCCCCCCTGTTCGCGCGTGTGTGTGTGTGAGTGTGTATCCATGGCTGTACATGTGTCAGTCCACTTTAATTGTGCATCGAGGGATCTTTGTTCTCTGGTTTTAAGTCGCCACTCGTTTGTTATATGTGCAGTGAGCGTGGAGAGACTTGAGAAAGCTGCTGCTGTGTTTACCATTAAAATCAATCCATTGCAGGTTACTGAAAGACCCCCTCAGCTGCTGTCAGCATCAACAAGTGAGTCATTTGGTCACACTGAGACAGGCGATGTGTAACTATGTGCTGTCTTCAGTGTACAAGCCGTTCTGACAAACTGCTGGTGAACAAACGTTGTGTAAAAGTGTGACAGTTGTTGTGTATTTTCTCTGAGATTTGAGTTCTATTCATTGTCAGCTGCAACTGAGAGGATGGGGTGAAAACAGGGAACTGAGGTGGAAGTCGGGGAGGGAGGGGGGGAAAAAGGGAATATATCACAGGGATGAGTCACATCTTGGGGAAGCGTTCTGCAGTGTCTGTGCATAATGCACAAAGAGCAAAAGAGCAGAGTTCTTTTTTTAGGTTTAACTGTCTCCAGCTCTGAATCATGCTCTTCCCAAAGCAAACAGGCTTCAGCCCTGCTCCCTCTCCATCCACCCCCTGCTGATTTTCCATTTAAAACAGGCTTGATGCACTCCACACTGTGTAATGTTATACAGCCGCAGAGATGGATTTCTAAATATGCCGACAGGGGGATTGAATGTGTGTCGAGGCAGGAAAACCAGAAAAACTGTGGGCTGACACACACTTCATCTCCAGATATTGTTAGGCACTTTGAGGGTTAGGCTAATCAGCCGAGTTGATGTTTTTGAAAACACAAAAGCCTGAATTATATGACCTTCCCGTAGCAATCTGTTTTCAAGTGGCCCAGCAGTGAAAGTGAAGTGACAAAGGAAATGCCTCCAATCCGGTAATGAATTTCGGTAAAGGTCAGTGGAAGAACCAGGAGACTGGAGAACTTTGGCTGACCGTTGCATGATAATGCTTTAACAGCCTGACTAAATGAAGTGGTCGTAGATATTTCACAAGTAATCTAACTTGAAATTACTCGTGTGTCATTTTGTGATGTCATGCCTCTCTTCCAGCAAGACACGCGGACGTCCTCCTCGCTGCCGAAACTCGACCTGCACGTGATCCCCGTGTGGCAGAAAGGCATCACGGGGAAAGGAGTGGTCATCACCGTTCTCGATGACGGGCTGGAGTGGAACCACACAGACATCTACTCCAACTACGTAAGACACCGTTTCCATGGAGACAGCCTCCGTAGTCTGGGTCTGTCGTTGCCATAGCAATGCTGCTGGTGACACCTTGCAAGACGACTCATAAAGGCAGTATTAAATCATCTATATGATAATGCCTACCTCAGAGGAGCTTTATGAGCTTTCATTTCTAGATCCGAAATGGGCGTTTAACTGTAATGATGATTTCACTGCGAATGACTGCACTCCTAGCGAACAAGGATGCAAAATTTGAAAACATTTGTTGTTCCTCCGTGAATGTTTTGACTGTCTCGTAATTACGAGCCGATGAGACCGAGGGCGACTGAAAAGAAGCTCAAAGAGACGTTTCAGTTTGGCATAGTTTCTCTTGTTGAGAAAAACTCTAAAGGCTCCATCTGTGGTTTGGTTTCAAACAGTGCCGTTGCTGTCAGAAGCGAGCAGAAAGCAAGAGAATGAAGGTGGAAGAGACAGGGATTGAGCAAGAGAAGAAGAGAAATGATGTGTGACAGGGGTCATCCACAGGCCTGATGGAATAGACTCCCACTGTAATCAAGTTAACACTGGTTAATCAACTAGGGCCAATCAAGTGAGACACTCATCCTCAGCGATCAGGGCATATGAGTGGCATGCATTTGCATTTACTTAATGGCAGTCCATTTAAAGATGACAGTCACGGCCATTAATTTGATGTTAAAGCTGCTGCTGAGAACCAGAAACTGAAAAGAAGCTAAAACAGCTCTGTTTGACTTCCCTTTCAGCTTGAGGATCATTTCTATGATTGACTGCGTTTGTAATGCAGGAGAATGACAGGAATGAGAAAAATGGAGAGCAGATATATCTTGCTATAAATAAAAAGGGCAGTTTGTAAATTCATGCCGCAACCTCCTGCCAAGAGCAACAATTCAGTATGTGTGGTTTCACTGTTTGACCACAACACCCCTTTTCTCTGAACGCAATCATATGTGTTACCATGACAGGAGGTAGGCCATGGCGAATCTGTGTTTGAAGCGTGTGTCGTCACTGGCGTGAACCGACCTCATCCCATCTTTTCAGAAACGCCCCCTGACTGTTGTGTTCCCTTGTCACTTTTTCCAGGATCCAGCAGCCAGCTATGATTTCAATGACAATGATCCCGACCCTTTCCCCAGATATGACTCCACTAATGAAAACAAGTAAGTTAATGGCACTGGTATTATCACTGCTTCATCTGTCTTTCCTTTGTTTTTTTTAACAAAATAGGACTAACTCTTCCTCCTGTCACAACCTGGCTTGTAGAGCCGGGACAAAAAGATGGACACATCAATTTAAACATTATCAGTTACAACAACTGAAATACAAGCTAATGAGGTGTGTAAATCAACAGGATCAGTGGGGTAGAGTGTGCATGTGTGAAAAGATATTGCAAGTGTTGTAAATTTAGTAAATAACCAAAAATGAAAGAAAAACAAGTGCAGCGCACAAGCGGGAGATGAGAGAGTGCCAGATTTATAGTCTGGAAACACAAGGTCCAGGTGTAGCAAAGACCTGAAACACATGAGAAAAGACTGAAAACAAGGGGCAGGGGTCGTCATACGTAGTTTAGCAGTGTAAATCCTTTCCATAAACAGAGTGTTTCTGCAGTAGCTTCAGATAACGGCAAGAAAATTGGAAAACAGCGCTCACGTTGGACTCACTTTACTCCTGTTTAGGTTAACAATCCTCCCTCTGCCAGCTGCCGCACACGCATGCACATCCACACACTTTATCCTCTGCCAGCAACCCCGAGCTCCTTTGTTATCAGAATACTCCACTCCAGTTCAAAGCCTCCTGGATGAATTGGAGCCAGTCAAACAAAAACACCTCTGTTTTAGCCTCTGCTCTAAATATGAAATTCGATGAGATAAGTTATGTAACTAAACAAGGTAGTGGGTAATGAGTGTTGTTAATTAATTGTGTTTTTTCTTCTCAGGCATGGCACTAGGTGTGCTGGGGAGATTGCAATGCAGGCAGACAACAATAAATGTGGGGTTGGAGTGGCCTACAACTCTAAGGTTGGAGGTAAGAGGTTTAGTTTCCCTTTTTTTAGACCCACAGTAGACAGATATGTAGGGGAAGGAGGGAGGGGAAATTTATAGATTTATAGAATTTATAGCTAGACTGTTGTAGATCTCTCCTCTAAGAGAGGGGACAAGGCTCATGAGTGCCAAGACTAAATGGTGATATTTGTTCTCTATTCAGGATTAAAACATCACTCTTACCGTTTAAAATCCCATTTGGGCTTTTTTTCTTTAGATTTCCTGATGTTGACACTCTGCTGAGAGATGATTGAGGATTTTTGTCCAATGACAAAAACATGTTGACCCAGGTTTAACTATTCATATATTTATTATAAGCCACCTCTTACAGCATCTTTGTCTTTGTGTGTAAAACAGATACTAACCCAAATGTTAAAAATATACCATGTTAAGAATCTCAACAAAGTTGGAACACATGTACCACTGTGAAGCAATCCCGTCTTCTTTTAATGTTCTTAGTCAGGATGCAAAAGAGCAGAAATGGCTGGGTTTTTTTCAGTACTCTGGCTGCTATCCTGGGATTTTTGTTGTTTTAGTTTTATTTTAAGCATGTGTGGAGGAAAGACTTCCTGATGGAGGCCTGATTTTGATACCAGATGGTTGCATAATGTCAATCTACAAAATTACTCAGCTCCAATCCACTGAAACAATGATCTGCATATTATGGCTCAAAAAATATGAATGGGCAGCAGCAACATCATCTTTAAAATCTAAAGAGAAGAGTTTTATTCATAGCAAATTAATTAAAGTCTTTGACTTTTCTTTCTTTGTTTTAATTAAACCATAATGAATAGTCAGTAACTGACAGTAAGCCCAAGAGTCTGGACACCGCTCTAACCTTCCCGTCTCACTCTGCTCAGGGATTCGTATGCTGGACGGGATTGTGACCGATGCCATCGAGGCGAGCTCTATTGGGTTCAATCCGGAACACGTGGACATTTACAGTGCCAGCTGGGGACCAAATGATGACGGCAAGACAGTGGAGGGCCCTGGTCGTCTGGCGCAGAAAGCTTTTGAATATGGCATTCAGAAGGTATATGATCCAACTGGGAGCTTTGAAACACATTTGGCATTCCTAATAGGAGCTGCTATGTGCAGCAGAAAGGAAGTGTGATTGGAAAAAATCAATATGGACAACATAATTAGTTCCTGAGAATAAAACTGCTAATGACAAAGTGCCATGACTTCCAGTTTATTAGCAAAGATTGGCAGCGGACAGCACTGATTTACTCTCAGACTGCTTTTGTCAAAATAAGACAAAAACTTTTCACATGAAATTTATTACACCCTACACCTCTAAATAATTCATTAAATGCCAACATTTATATATTAGTGTGTAATCCTATATGACAGCATTACAGTGTTTGTACAGTGTCTTATTAGGAGTATAAGCTACAGGGCAATATCTGATAGCACAAAGCCAAGCTGTGCTTGCTTTTGTCTTTCATGCCTTCTGTAGGGCCGTGGTGGAAAAGGCTCTATCTTTGTTTGGGCATCGGGGAACGGCGGCCGCCAGGGTGATAACTGTGACTGTGACGGCTACACAGACAGCATCTACACTATCTCAATCAGCAGTGCGTCCCAGCAGGGCCTGTCCCCGTGGTACGCTGAGAAGTGCTCCTCCACTCTGGCTACGGCGTACAGCAGTGGAGACTACACTGACCAGAGGATCGTATGTAACCACGTCTGTTTGTGTCACATGTAAGGTTAGATTGTGGCATGATTTTCGTTTTAACGTCATTTGTTGCCTGCTTGGTTTTCAGACCAGTGCCGATCTCCATAATGAGTGCACTCAGACTCACACTGGAACTTCAGCTTCTGCCCCGCTGGCTGCTGGAATATTTGCCCTGGCACTGGAACAAAAGTATGATCTAAAATTTGAACTCATTTAAAATATATTCATGCCATTGACAGTTTAAGTATTATTAAATGCTGACTGATCTCACTACTCAGTCCTGACCTTACCTGGAGAGACCTGCAGCACATCGTGGTCTGGACATCAGAGTTTGATCCTTTGGCCAATAACCCCGGCTGGAAGAGGAACGGAGCAGGGCTGATGGTCAACAGCCGCTTTGGGTTTGGCCTTCTCAACGCCAAAGCCTTGGTGGACCTAGCTGACCCGGCCACTTGGAAACATGTGCCAGAGAAGAAGCAATGTATAGTCAGAGATGATTCTTTTCAGCCAAGGTATGTAAAATTTTACAGCTGCTGCTCCATTTGTCTGCATGGTGTTAGTTTTATTTCATGTTGTAATTTTTTTTTTTTTTTAATTATTAATGGCAACAAAAGGACAAGATTTTTTGATCAAATGATGCATGATGATACTAGCTGTATGACACGTGCACATTGTAACTAATATATCCCGGACATGATCGTGATTAAGTCCACCACACAATCCAACAATCATTTTCAGTATCTAATTTTAGATATACAGAGAGAAAGCTTGTTCCCTTTTGTCCTGACATGTTGATTCCAGCAGAGCAAACAGACAAACCCATCTGTGTTATTAAAGACACATCTGTTACTTGTTGATTCGAGTCATGAGAATATTAAGTCTTAAGCCTGAGCGCAGGAGATTTCTTTGCAATGAAAACGCACAAAAGCCACAGTCATTTAAATTTTATGCCAGCCTTTACCTTTACGTTTACCTGTTTGTTGAGCATTGGGATTAAGTATTCAAATACATAAGCTACCAGCCATGGAGAAAGTAAAAAAAAAAACACCTTCCTTTCCCTCTATCTCACCAGATGTCATGTTTATATTAACAAGAAATCGAAGAAAATTGATCCGTCATTGAAACTTTTAAGAGCATATTGGAAAGACCGACAGGCAGCCGAGGTCAGCTGAGCTGCGTCTTCCTGAAAGTGTCTGTTCTGCAATTTGCTTTGGATTATGGGACTCAATAGCACCCAGTTTCCCCATTACCGCCCAACATCCATGTTTAATCCCGGGGATTTGGCTTTACATTTCCGTCAATGCTTAGTGGGCTACAACCCCCCCTCCAGCTTTATGCCAGCTTGAACACGGAAATCCTTTCATTCATGTCTGGGAGAGATGGGGATTAGCTTTTTTATTTTTTTTATGCAAATAAACGTGCAGAGGTTTCAAATGCCTCATATGCATTTTATATGTGCATATATATATGTGTCTGAACTAACTATAAACTGATATGCAAGCTGTGCAACTAAAGTAGTGCATTTTTTGTTGTTGTTGTCGTTTTGCTTGTTTTAGCTGAGTTACCTGCAAAAATGATATAATGTCACGTATGATCAATTTTTGTCGTCATGAGGAGGTGTTTGCTGCCTGCTGTTTCACTGCTATTTTAATGCATCCCGCAGGGAGCTAAAAGCAACGGGGGAGATCACTATAGAGATTCCAACTAAAGCCTGTGCAGGCCAAGAGAACGCGGTCCGCTCACTGGAGCATGTGCAGGTGGAGGCGAGCATTGAATATACCAGGAGGGGGGACCTACACATCACACTCACCTCTCCAGCTGGTTAGAGACACGCACACAAACACAAATAACACACGCGAGCGAAATGACAAAGCTCTCAAATAATCCCTTTTGGCTTTTCCCTCAGGGACCAGTACAGTGCTGCTGGCAGAGAGAGAGAGGGACACATCCTCTAACGGCTTCAGAAACTGGGACTTCATGTCCGTCCACACATGGGGGGAGGACCCTGCTGGTACATGGACCCTAAAAATCACAGATACTGTGAGTTAAGAATGTATATATATATACTTATATATGTTGTGATGAAAATCTTCTTTCTACATGTAATCCCAATACAAATTCCACTGTCTACTACAAGTAAAATTAAGTCTTTTTTATATATTATATATATTTTTCAAACCTTACCCAGTCCGGCCGTATGGAGAACAAGGGTCGGATTTTGAACTGGAAGCTGATCCTTCATGGAACATCAGAAAAACCGGAGCACATGAAGAAACCTCGAGTGTACATTCCTTACAATGCCGTGCAGAACGACCGCCGTGGTGTAGAACATATGGATGACATGATGGAGGTGAGTGCAAGTCCAACATAAATTAAAACTGCAGGTGAATGCCTACAAAGGTTTGGATGCTAGACGATTGACAGACAGTAATAAGCACACAAAGGAACAGATCAAAGCATCCATTTAAGATCAACTTGAGTCGAAAGTGCGAAGTTTAAACTATGTACCAGTTTTTAATTCTAACAGTGATTGGCAGCTTGATGCATATAAATCCTACACCACAGAATCGGTTCAAAGCCAACACGATAACCGTGCTTATGTTGTCTATTTGGTCGACAAATCTTAGTGTAACAAACACAGAAGCTTTTCAGATGTTTGATGATGTAGTAATGAGCCTGTTAACTATGTAAAAGAATCCATGCAAAAACAAGAAATGTTCTGAATCCCAGTCAGTGTTACATTACAGATAATCTCAAAAGATGTGCGGGATTTGAGCATTAGACTAAGTTTGCGAGCAATTGTTGGTGCTGCTCTCCCAGCAGCGCGGGGCAGGATTAGATTAGGGTTAGCACATTTGATAACTTAGACCTCAGAGGGTTAAACGATAAGGAGATGACAGGAACCTTGTTTAGATCTGATAACAGATGTTGTTTTATTTCAGCTAGCCTGTCTACATCTGCAAAGCAGTGATACAGGGATCTTGTCCATATAAACGATTTTTAAACATATTTTACGACCCACAAGAATCAAAACCAAACTTTAGACCTCCTCATTGGATTATTCTGGTATCACTGTGAGTGTGCCAAACTAATGGCTAGCCTCCTTTCTCTCTTTGTGTCTGCTGTTACAGGAGCCAACACAGGCCCAACCTCAGAAGACTGAGAATGCCCAAGCCTCTCCTAATAACTCAGAGAAGGAGATAGAAAAACCCTCAAATTTACCCATCTCCCCCTCCCTTGCTCTGCTGCGTCTCCTGCAGACGGCCTTCAACCGGCAGACCCCAGCGCTGCAGCAGTCTGAGCCCATTGCCAAGGCCTGGAGGAAGCAGCAGCAGCTGGGCCAGAGCTTCTCTCCCCCTGCTACGAGACTCCCACCTCAGAAGCTGTACCAGGCTCTGGACATGATCAACAAGTACCGGAGCCCCGAGGACAGTGTCTACAGTGACTACAGTGACGGCTTCTACAGCACCAAGCCGTACAGGCACAGAGATGACCGTCTGCTCCAGGCCCTGTTTGAGATGCTCGACGATGCCCGCAAGTGAAAGTCTAACAGAGCAGTGAGGAGATCTAAGTGGAAGAGACTGTTGGTTTGGGAGCTGTGGAACAAGGTGAAACGAAGAAGGCTGAGACCAGGCACTGGGAGAGGAGGAGGAAAAAAGATACAGAAAAAGAGAGAACTCTTCCTGTTCTGTTGTTCCCCCCAAAATGCTGCATATCTGACCTATTAACCTTCACTTGCCAATCACCTTTTGTAAACAAATATTTAAATTCCTTCATTCAGTGCATAATGTCCAAATGTGATTCAAAGCATCTGCTTTATCTCCATGTAGTGAAAGTAAAAAAAATCATTTACACCAGACGAAAAGTGGAGTTGGTGGTGGTGATGGGGTTGACGGTGGCCTTTTCTCTCATCTCTTTACTGCCTGCTGAAGCATGCCACCTTTAGAATCTAAGTTTTGTAATAGTAGCTATATATTATCTATATATTATTCAGAGACATGGATTGTAACATGGATTTGTAATTACATCAAAAATCTCGACATTCTGATTCAAAAATCCCATTTCTACTGACTTTTTTTGGCATTGTCCAAAGTTTATGTCAATATGTTTCTCACTACAAATTTATTTGCTGTAGGGGACAAATTGATCCTAATTCAAATCAACATGAATTTAAGAGTGAAATTAAATTTGAATTCGATTAGTCGTTTGAAAAGGTTTAAAAGTGTTGACTAAAGATTTATTCTCAGGGTGTCAGCGAACCTCAACAGAGGACTTTTCAAAGTATTTAGAGAAATATATTTAGTGTGACAGATTATTTAGTGTAAAATGATACAGATGACACGATAATACAGACAAAACATTAAAACTAGAAAAGATTATGATAGCAACAAATGACTGAAAGAGCACTGGAAATCTTTTCAGTTGGAGCGAATTACAGATTAATCTTCTTGTGCAATTTGTTTAATTTTGTATGAGTATAATGCTGCATTAAATTAAATATTTTTCTATGGATACCTTGTAGGTTATGAAACAATATATAGAGTCTCACAGTCTCAAACTATTTATTTTCTCATGACACAGTTCAGTAAAGTCAGTGTAGTTATAATCACTGCAAATGAGCACTGCCAAAAATCCTGCTCTTACAAAGAAGCTCCTGTGCAAAAAGCTCTTTAATCAGAATTTGTAATATGCCATCTATAAACAGTTCTGTGAATCCTGGACACAATTTTTTTTGCATTATTATTTGCAAATAAACCACTTCTCTGGTGTTGTTTGATTTTAATCAATCTATTGATTGACCAAAAGCTGTGTAGAGTAGGGGCTCTGCAGTACAACTCTTAAGCACATTCATGTTGAACGCCTTAAAATATGCTGTAACACATGTGCATACTCATCTCTATGTGATGTAGGTTGGTTTAGAGATGCTAGTGTAAGTGTTTATGACATAAATAGCTATGAAGTACTTATGCAGAGTCCCTACCCTCCAGCTTGGAGCTGCCCGCCCCCACTGCTCTGCCAACACAGTGACAGGAAAACAACAATGTTTGGAAAAACGCTTTACATGCACCCTGTAATTTAGCCATTCTTTAGTGTAGTCCATGCTGTTTCCTTTATGTTTTAGTTTCTGGCTGAGACTTCAGGCCAGAGTTGTTTACACAAACCAATGTTATGTTGTGATATCTGTATGGGTGTACAAAAAATTATTATTATTATTATTTATCTTAATAAACTGCAAAGTGACTTCTTGTGTGTGTTTGTGTCTCTGGCAATAGGTTAGGGCCACCTTGCTAATATTGAGTTGGATCTCCCTTTTTCTTTCTGCACTGCCGTAATTCAACAAGGTGCTGCAAAGATTCCTCACAGATTTTTAGTCCATATTGACATGAGAGCATCACACAGTTGCTGCAGACTTGTTGGCTGCACATCCATCATGTGGCTCTTCCATTCCACCGCATCCCAAAGGTCTTCTATTGGTGACCAATGGACTTTTGAGACAACCTGGGTACAATAAAGTCATGTTCCAAAAACTAGTTTGAATTTTTTAAAGGTTTGTGACATGGTGCATTATCCAAGTATTATAATCCAATACTTTGGATTTTTCTGAAAAGCTTCTCTTTTTGAGGCTCAAAATGAACATTCATATTTTTCTTAATGGAAGTAAATTTAAGCCATACAATGCTAACACTCACTTAGCCATGTTCTATAAAGAACAGTATTGCTATTTATAGAACATGACTAAATCTGCTGTTTAATCCACAAACCTTCTAAAACCTTCCAATATTTCCTGAGACTAGAGACTCTGGAATCCCCTGGCTTGTCTTTTAGCACTAGAACTTGCATAAGCAGCTTTTACATTAAAAACTGGTAGAGGCATTTATGATACCCAGAAAATAAATAACTAAAATAAATTAGTGTAGTGTTGCTTAGTCTTCTGTGATCCTGAACTTATAAGTGATCATTTCTCAGTGTAGGGACCAAAGCCCTGCATTGACACCTCACACTGAAATTACAACTTGCTGAGAATAGAAAATCTGAAGGAAATGAGATTTTCATGCACTGTCTGTCTAAAATCTATAATTTCTTTTAAATTAAATAGAAGTACTAATTGTCCTAATAAGTTCTATTTTGTTAATTTGCACTGAAATGGGGATACTGAGCTGCATATGTACACTGTCCAGATGTGTTTTAAACCTCCTAAACATGCATTAAACCCATAAACATTCAAATATTTGCTTCAGTTACTTTATAATAACCCTCTTTAATTGCTTTTTTTTCATGTGAGAGTGACAATGTTTTGTCTTATTGTATGATACTTGTTGCAACAATGCAACAAGCAGTTAGAGCAGCTTCTGTCACTGGATTTGATATTGAATAGTGCCACCTTGTGGACCAGAAGGAGAAAGGATAAGGAAAAAATGCCTAATGCCTGCTGTATGACTTATCTGTGCAAATCTTGAGATTTAAAAATTAATTTGAGGAAGTTGTCCTTCTATTTTGAGTATCCTGTACTGTCTAAACAGAGGGGAAGAAGGAAAGAAGTGTGGGTGTAACACTACCTTTTAATGGTTTTCTTGCCCTGTTATGTCTTACTCTCCTCCCCTCATCTCCTCCCATTTCCCTCTTTTCCCTTCACATCTGGCTACTTTGGTTTTTCTCCAGAAGTGAATACTGCAAAAAGCCTGAAGAAGAATGTGAGAGGGGGGAGATGAAGAAAGGTATGTGAAGAAAAGGGAGAGGAAAATATTGTAAACGCAGCAAGAGAAAAATACAAACCATAGGAAAGATGTGGGAAAACTGACCCCGAAAAAAAATCCTGGTGGAAAAACAGTGAGTTAAACAGTAGATTTCCAGGAAGAGACAGAGTGAGCAACAGAGAAACACAAACAGAGGAGCAAAAAATAGTGCCTTCGGGAAAAGCTCTGCGTGTTTTACCACCAGCAGGTCACAGTATGGCACTGTTCCCTTTCTGCAAGGCGTCATCAGGTTAGTGCAATCTCTATGACCACTGCTCCACCTCTTCGACTGATGTCAAATCTGGTTGTTTACGCCTGATTGATTTGTGCTGTATTTATGTACGCTAAAACTGGATTACTTTTAAGATGAAGAGACTCACACTGAATCAAGCGGAAAGAAGAACAGACATAAAAAAACTTGCAGTGTTTTTTAAACCTATCATGCGATACAGAAAAATGTTAGTTTTATCTCATGCAGTCCCATGTAATGTCAGTCTTTCTTTGCATCTGTGTGTTTGCCTTTCAAGCAGGACCAATCAGAGTGAGCAGAATACAACTAGTCCTGTGCTGTTTTCTCCTGTCTCTTATCATATGTAAGTGTACAGAATAATGTGTTCTGCTCTACCCCTTTGTGTCACTGCATACACCTAGAAGAGTATACAGTAAAAAAAACCTCAGCTGAGTCATGTGCTCAGTAAAACACACGCTTTTAATTAATTTCCACAGAAAAATATTTATTTTTTTGCTTTTGGCTTCACTTGGGACAGATTGCCATAAATCATCTCCTCTAAATATTTTGCGCATAGTACAAGTTACAAAGTAGAAGTATATAAGATCAGTTTGCACTGCACAAATAAGCGTCTGGTGTTTCCTCCTCAGACTACCTTCATGGCAGCAGAGCTGCTGTCAGAGTACACCCAGCTCACCCTATATTTCATCCCTTGGAAATGGACAGGGGGAGAAAAGTGGCAGACATGGAGGTGCTCAAGGGAGCAGAATCGCAGACTCCTGCAGAGACACCATGGGGTGCTCCCTTGGTGTGGGGTGACAGCCGCCACTCGGCGTCGCGCAGGGCTAAATTTGCACAACGGGAAATGCGCATAGGTCTACTGGCCTTTGTGGTGGGGACTTATGCCCAGTTCATCAGGCGTTTCCTGTACTCGGCTGAAACCTACTTTCTTCCTGGTCAAGTAGTCACATACTACATCCTCACAGATAATCCCCGCTCTCTGGATCCCCCCGTCAAGCTGGGGCCTGAACGAGAGATGAAGGTGGTTCCTATTGCCGAGCTGCCCGGGTGGGAAAGGCTGGCTCATCGTCGAATGACCCTTCTTGGTGATGCCATCCGAGAATCAATTGACAGTGAGACTGACTACATCTTCTGTGCTGATGTTGACCAGGAGTTTGTTGCTCCTGTTAGAGCGGAAATCCTTGGAGACCTGGTGGCTACACTGCACCCAGAACTCTATGGGATGCCAAGAAATGCTTTCCCTTATGAGGATGATGAAGGCTCATCAGCTTATGTGGAGGAGGATGAAGGAGACTTTTACTACACCTCTGAGTTTTATGGCGGGGCGGTATCTGAGATGTACAAACTTGCTCGCGCTTGTTCTTTGCTCATTCTTCAGGACCACGCTGATGGGATAACAGCCAGGGGCCTAGAGGAGAGCTACCTGAACCGATACCTGATTGACCACAGGCCGACCTGCGTGCTGTCCCCAGAGTACAGCTGGTGGGATTCTGACCTGTCTGCTCAAGTGCCTGTACATAGGCTGCTGTCCTTGGGAAGGCAATGTGAGTCTTATAATGATAAGCAGAGAGAAGAACACAAATGTTGATTTTTTTTTTTTTAATGAAAAAAAGACCCATAAATCTACACAGAGGACTGTTTCTATTGTTATATCTGACTGTGCTGTTATGACCGGACAGATGATGGAAAGAAAAGATAACGGAGGGGCACATACTGCAGTTAACGTCACAATTTCCATTTAACTGTTTGTTCTATAGGCCAATAAATGCAGCCTGCAATCACACCAGAGCAAACTGCACAATCTGCACTGAATTAAAGATCCATTTGGGGGAACGATCCCCTGCACCTCGTATCTCTGCCAGAGCAGACAAAAAGAAATTGACCTGTCTCTTTAAAAGAAAAGTCCTGTCTACTCCATTAATGTCAGCCTCAGAGATACTGCTCCATTGGCTTTGTGGTCAGCAGCGATAAGAGTCAACAGAGTAAGTGCACTCTTTTCCCCACAGTGGCCAATCATTAACTAGAAGAGCTGCTGTTTCAAGGTTTTTAAAGACCAGGTGGCTGAAAATGGACGCAACAGGATGCTGTCTGCCCAGATTGCACGTATCTAAATTTGAGCTTTGTGAGAGTAAATGTTTTTGAAAATGTTTCAGGATGTACTGAATATTTTCAACTATAAGCTGTTTTATGACTTGGAGTAAAAAGCAAACTCAAACGACCTGATGGTGGTTGTTTTGTGTTGTCTGTGCCTTGGCCTTTCTTGCTCTCTCTCATTCACACACACACGCACACGCACAAACATACACCCACATTCTCACTTTGCTTTCTTTTCCATGTGTGCTGTGTTTTAATGGGAGGGTTAAACAGCAGCAGATGTTTTCTTCTCACTGCCAACAGAATCTGTCCTCGGGGCCAGACCGCCACGTGGAGTGAAGTTGAAGGTGGATTTCAAATAATCCTGCGATACAAGCCATCACGGCTTGCTACCTGCATGTTTTTTGACTCATTACTGGTATTCAAATTGGAACAGAATTACTCAGTGGACTTTCTGTCTCATAACACCCTGCTTTCACATATCGACAAATGCACAGAACACAAAGTGATTTCTGTGTGCAGAGTTCCTCAACATCTGGGGCTAGTTTCACTAAGACAGACTGACTGTGCCTTACATCTAAGTAGTCAAATTAATGTACTGAGAAAAAAAAAACCATCTTGAGTATTTTTTATCTTTTTTGAAGCCACTATCACTGTGGCTGTTACAATGGAAACCTATTTCTTCTTTGGCAGTAAAAAGGGGAAAAGACGTGGATTTTATGAATCTGTATTTCTTTAATTAGATCAGCAGTCACCAGAACTATAGATCAGCCTATGAAACCACTCCCTGCTAGATTTTGCTTTGAACACCTGCTTTGAAAACCTTTGTTACCAACAGTATAAAGGGTATGTTGCTTAGTTTACCTTTATTCTGTCAGTCTGATCCATGATCAGTGCCCCTTTTTCATTCCACTATGCAAAGCATGTTAAAGCAGGTTTAGTGGTGGTCAAAGATAGCATATTTCCAGGAGCAGCATAACCTAAAGCAAAAAAGAGACAACACAGAAATCAGTGATGTGAGAAGATATTAATCTGAATATCAAATCTTACTTTGCTGACAGATAAATCTGTTGTGCTGGATGAATAGGACAAGGGGGATTCCTTCAATTCTTATTATATAGATTAGGGTTCAAACTCATATAATTCCTTGAGTGGACTTTACACAAATGCAAAATTACCTGTTGAAATGTTAAAGAGTCATCAGTGGCTTGAATTTCTTTGGCTTCCCTTATTTCAATGTAAAACAGGCTTTGATCAGTTATCTCTAAAATGACTTTGGTGAGTGGCTTAATGGTGAAGTGTGAGGTTACTCTTGCTGTATACCATTCCTGCACATTTTTATTGCAGGGATAGCCTGGGAAGTGTGCATAAATAATAATAATAATGGATTGCATTTATAGAGCGCTTTAATTAATATTAATATCAACACTTAGCTCAGTTTAAACTGTTTTTGTGCTCCAGGTAACAAACTTAAGCATCACGTGTTTAATGTTTAACCTGAAAACAACGGGTGTGTAATTTTTAGGTATTCCTAAGCTTCTACCAGGCGACACTTGACACCTCTGTAAACACAGAAGCTTTAAAATCAAGGAGTCCTATCTTTGTTTAATTGTTTGCACACCAGGCAACCCATCAGATAAAGTAGAGCACGACTTGAGTTGAAACGACCTCACACTTCATATTTGCATGTATTTGATCCAAGAGAAGCCACAGAACAGGTTATGTAATGCTTATGAAGTACAGCTTTCCTCCCAGCCAGGGTTGTGTTTCACTATTGTCAAGCAGATAAAGGTAGCTTACAGTCAGTGGTATTAATGAGCACACTGTTGAAATCATGTTTAAATAAACTTTATATGTGCATATGTTTTCTAGAGAAATGAAAAGAGTTACTTTGTCAGTGCGCTGATGTATAAGTTCTCAATATGTTTGTGCGTGTGTGTGTTTGTGTGTGGGCATGCATGCAAGTGTGTGTAACTACTCAAGGGGAAGGGTGGGGTAAAGAGCCATGATAATCTGCTTGATTCACACAAGCCTTTCCCCACCCTGCCTGGGGCTAAGCCAATAATCACCATTCCAGGGGACTGACACTGGGAGATAGTCGTCCAGCTTACAGGGGGGTGAAAACTTGTGCTGATGTTATCTTATATGCCATATCATTAAAGGCACCATATAAAATACTATCAAGCTATAGGCCAGTATGGGTGTTTATAGTTCAGAGAGGTCCAAAGGTAACTGAAATTCAGGATAACAGTGGTAAAAACTTATTTGAAAGGAAAGGTACTTGTTGTAGACTGTATGTTGCTCCAGCAGCTACCTTTCACAGTTTCGGCAGGTTAGAATCAGTTTCACCGTGTCAGCAAAACACAGCAGGCAGAGGAAGAATGCGCAGCTGAAAGAGGCTATTGGCTTACACAGAAGGGGAACTACTAACTATTAATTTCTCCTCTTATAGTAATAAGTAACTCCTGCAGTCTCGTTTTATTAAACACATAGCAAGATAAAGCTGTGAATTGGGCTGCTAATCATATCTAAGTTATAGAAGAAATACTTAACATATTATAAATGCCCAAAAGTCTTAACAAAAAACATATATATCTTTATGACGTACTTAAAAGTCGCTGTGGTAAAAGTTGAAGAAGAAAAAATAGCAAGCTGACAAGTGAAGACATATAGAGGTGTGAGTCCTGAGGGCAGTAAGCGTAATCCCTCCCCGTCAGAGTGCGAACAGTGAGCTTGGACTGCTAAATGCTCCAGCCTTCAGAGGGACGATGGTGGAGGGCTGGTAAAGATGGCGGCGCTCTCCGTGGATGGGAGATACGGATTAAATTGTGGCCAACAAAGCGCAGAAAGAGTCACTGTATTACATGTAAAGTTAACCGAGACAGCACTGAGGGCGATAGAGACCTACCAAAACTGTACGGTGAGTAAAACGCCGTGTATTTCAAGAATAAGGACTCAAACTGACACTGCTCGGATCAGCTAGGAAGTCCCAACTGCCACGCATAGCTAAAAGCTACAAATTTAGCTAAGCTGTTGACAGAGCGAGTTTCAGCTGGGTTTTTTGATCACATTAGTCGGGTGTCGTGAAAGTAATCAACGGCAGAAGATAAATGAGACCTTGGTCTTATATTCTAGCCAGGTTTTACGAACTGACAAATATGATTTAACGTAAAAACCTGTTGGTTGAGCTGGACGCTGATTAGCTAACGCTAGCTCTACGTTATTATGTTGTGCTGACCAACCTAGTCCATTTTTTTCTTGCCAAACTAATGTTGCTTACCAAATTAGGAAAGTGGTAGGCTCATATCGACGAATACACTTGACAAGCTTCATGAGCATAGCGTTTTAACATTAAAATATTAAATCGCAGTCAAGTAAACTGAACTTTTTTTCGACGACGTTATATATTAAGAGCAGGAATGGAAACATAGATTATCACTCATTTATTGCTAACTTTGATCACAGGTTCGTGCCGTTTGAAGCATGTCGATGACTGGTTAGCTTGCCATATGTTTAGATTTAGCCAGCTGGCAAAACCTAACAAAAACCTGGCAGGGATATGGAGCTCCTAGTCAGGCTCGCCCTTTTTTAACTGTTTAACTTTGTTATAATCTGTTGCAGTCCAACACTAGCTAGAGATACAACTGAGCAAGCATCTCCAAGGTTTTCATAGGACAATACATAGGACATTTATTTATTGAGTTTCTTTCTTTTTTAATTCATTTAATATATATCTTTTTCTAGTTGGCGTCAAGCTTCACTGAGAAGAATGAGCCAGCAATTATAAATATGTATAATACAAGACCTTAAAAAAATGAAAGGAAAGCAAGAAGAACAGCTTATTTTTGTCCTTTTTTTTTCTTTCTTTTTTTTGCATTAATGTAATGTATTTCCGTACTCTTTCTGAACTAATTCAAGCCAGTGTGCTGTAACACAAAGTAGTGCTTTTAAAACTACTGTTTGCTCTGGATCACTGCATGCCTGTGCCGATTAAATATAACTTGTTAATCTTGAACCATACGAATGGTGTAATCTTGTTGAGGTGAATGCAGGTGGACTAATCTGGAGAACCTCTGCAGTCTTGAATAAGGAGGCCTAAAGCCAGGTTACCTGACTTTTCTCTGCCAACAACAACGCTGTTACGTAACACATTGGCCAGGTCTAGGTCTCCACTCAGGGATGATACATTATAGCTTGCTAGTAGGCTATAGTGTGCTGAGGTTTCTGAGACTTTATCATTTTATTGCATATACACTTACCTGTCTGTCTGCCAGCCACACATTGTATACATTCTTGTATGATAAGCTTTGGCTTATTGTCAGCCCTGTGAGAATTCCTCTTGCAAATATATCTGTTTATAAAATGTGGATATAAAGAAAAATCCAAAATGATTATTCACACGGTTTTGTGACAGCTGGCAGGCTGCGTTATCACTTAGTTGAGGGAATTCTTTTGTGACAGCCCGTGCTACAACCTTATTGGATGTGGTAATGTTGGTCTGTTCTCTGCACTGAACAGCAGCCTGCAATCTCTTGCTGACTGAGCAGCCAAAAACTGCCTGCTTTTTGTTTCTCTCTCCCTCTCGGTAATGTGTGCTGTAGCTAACCCAGTCATCGAACTCTGGAAGCCGGCTATCTTTGTCTTTCTGTGGTGATGTGAAATGTGATCAGAACGGTGCGAGTGGGGGGAGGAGGGAGTATGGCTTGGAGTAGCACAGCTTTTACAACCATGACATATTTATTTCAATGTTTAAAAAAAAAAAAAAAGTGCCCATTTTATCCAGTCACCTACTTCTTGAGTCACTTTAGGAAGACTCAGCAACGTGGAGAATCTGTTGTTAATAAAATGCGCATACCTCCCACTCAGACTAGTTCACAAGTCTAGCTGACTGGTTCTTCTGTGTACTTAAGCCGGGTGAAGAAACTGGGAGTCATGTGCTTCTCCCAGCTTATTGTATACCGCTGAAGAGCAGCCACCACATATTTGTGGCTGTCACTCTTATTTCAAGTAGCCACTGGCACAAATGTAAATAAAAGAGATTTAGAAATCTACTATTAAAAATATCTGGTTTGTTTTTAGTGTCAAAACAAATCATTTCACCTACCACTTAAAGACACAGGTCATTTTGATTTATATAGCCTCTCTCTCTCTCTCTCTCTCTCTCTCTCTCTCTCTCTCTCTCTCTCTCTCTCTCTCTCTCTCTCTCTCTCTCTCTCTCTCTCTCTGACTAGTGGCTTTATAGCCCTCAGGTAAAGATTGTCTTTAAGTGGCTCGCTGAGCATTATATGCTGCAAATCACCCATGGCTTCAGGAAAAAAAACATGCAAGCTGTCCATACAAGGAAAACTGCAATAATTGGGTGACTGTTTAAATAGCTCTGGCCAGACCGATGTGCCATATAGCACTTTGAGCTTTGGAAATGTGAGGCTTCACACTATTTGTCTGATAATTTACTGACCAAACAACCAGTTGGTTAATTGGTGAAATAATCTGAAGATCAGCAGCAGCACTGCATCAGACACAGCGCTGTTAACAAGTTCCCAGTTGCGTGATTGACAGGGATTATCTTTGCTGTGCTGCCTCTTCATTTTTTCTCTTTTGCATCATGAATACTGATTATGACCTAGTTACTTGCTCTCCCACAGACAAAGAAGGCACGTGCTCGTCAGATATCAGCTGGCTGTCAGCTATAGTCCTAGCAGCATGTTTTTAAATGTAGCCTTTAAACAAACATGCAGAGCAAGTGGTTAAGCGTTCAGCATTTGTCTGCATTATGATGGAAGCATGTGTTATAGGAGGACTGGGAGTAAAGTGTAGTGTAGATTCTAGGCCTTTATTTTCTGTTTTTTTTTTTTAAATGCTTATATATGTCTGTATATATATTTTTTATTTATTTCAGGGGTTAAAGTATGTGTGTGTTTCCCCTTATTTGCAGAATGTTCCTTCTCTGCGGCCAACGATACAGTTCAAGGGACTACAAGGGGTAAGTCCAACAAGGAAAACAAAAAACCTGGTTGTATTTTAGGTTGTGAGTCTTGCATTAACTGATAAAAATAAGCTTGCCAGTTGTATTCATTGATCCTAAAATCAGTAAAACCACTTAACAATTTCTGGCATTAACTCATTTTAGCACTTGTAATAAAATATAAATTCAATACAAAATGGCCAATTTAATGATTCAAACAGAATTGTTTATAAAGCAAGATCATTTCTTTTTTCTTTTTTAATGTGTGTTTTCCTCTGATGTTTAACACGATAAAATATCAAGTTAATAATTGGTTCATATATATTTTTGTATGATGTATGTACTCCATAATGGCATGGCTCACCTCCCATTAGATGATAAGAACTTGGGTTGTCCTGTTTCCTCGTAACTCTTAAATTGTTCACATCATCCTCTATAGCTCTACTGCTGAATACACTGTTATACTGTTTGTGTTATACTTAATATGTATGTGAATTATTTGATAGCGCATTAAGATTCCCAAGAGTGACTCTTCTTCAGACGCCTTCCACAATTTTGAATTCTATCTG
This sequence comes from Perissodus microlepis, assembly GCF_051167445.1. Lineage (NCBI taxonomy): Eukaryota > Metazoa > Chordata > Actinopteri > Cichliformes > Cichlidae > Perissodus > Perissodus microlepis. The sequence goes on from NC_140465.1 coordinate 11,590,811, forward strand.
TCTAATGTGGGCAAGGACAACCCTCAGGGAAGCTTCGAGTGCATCCATCAGTATGCGTCGAGGTAGTGTTAATCGCTGGTCAGCTGAATCAACTGTTACTTTCTTACCACACGTTGCTGGAAGGTAATCCCTCTCTTGCATTACATTTCTCCCCCATACTCCCTCTTTGTCTCTAGCTCAGGGGCCTCACACCTGGCATTGTTGGCGACAGTACACGACAAGGTCACAGTGTGTGCCACTAATGACTCCTACCAGGTGACCCGGGAGCGCATGACCCAGGCTGTGGAGGACACACGAGAACGTGGGACCAAAGTCATCAAGCCTGGTGGTCAGTACAGAGGTAAGACCCTTCCTACAATCTCGCTTATTTCCCACTGCCGCAGTCAAAGGGCGGTGTGGATCCCACATGTCACCATGGCTTTACAACCCCTCTTCTCTCTTTTCAAACTCTGCCTCTTTTGAGAGCCTGAATAGGTGAAAGCTGACAGACTAACTCTATTCAAAGCCATTATTGCGACTGACTAAGCTATTTTGCCGTCTCAGTTTTTTCCAGATTAGGAGTCTGTCTGATAATGACAAATGGTGGCAGATAAAGCTAATGCTGTTTTAGTAATGCATAGCTTGCCACGCAGTACACGCTTTACTTTTGTTTTATTGTGTTTAACATTTATCTTTTCAACAAATTATGTCTTCATGTTTTCCTTACACATGAAGGATGTATAGTTGTTACAGTGTTTTATATACAGATAGCTGTTGCTCTTAAACTTGCTGCATGTTTAGAATGACTGCTGGTACATGCAGCTAATCTTGGCTTACATTAGGTATTCCCTGCTTTTCAGTTGTCTGACAACAAAAAAAGAATGCGTAAAATTCAAATACTTTGGCTTATGCAACGTTAAAAGATAGTTTGACTGATCACAGAGAGTTGATACTCAGCAATGTAACCAGACTGCATTCACAGGCCGCGCCTGGGTGGCAGCAAATTTAAGAAGACAACTTTGTTGTCTTCATCTTCTCCAGTAATCAAGTATTTTAAATTTCACTATAACCCACGGTAAAGAGCTGTTGCCCTGTTCTGTATTTATGTTAAGTTTTCTGATCTCTATCCTGATCTGAATTGTGATGAAATTTTGTTGCTTGCCAAAAAAGAAAAAGAGGGCAAAGTATATCTGTCCCATTTCACTATAGAAATCGCTACAAATCCCAGTTTGTGGTTTAAATGTCATTATTTTCACACATACAAGTAAGAATTTAAAAATGTACACTATTTACTGTAGATGTAGTCTAAAAGCCTTTTTTTTCTGAGCCCTGGGGATATATTTGTATATTTGCATGTACTGTCACATATAGAAACTGGGAATCGAGATGATGTACAGAAAAGGGGGTGGATCAGTCGTTTGTAGCACCTGGTTTGAAGTAAGTATCATATTTACAGATGCGCCAGGGGCCTTTATATTCTTGTTTTCACAGGCTTTTTGTTTCAGATAGCAGCCTCTAACTTTCCCTAATCTTTGTCTGCCTTCTGCAGTCGCATTTAAAAGCAGTAACTCTTAATAAATGTACAGATGGTCTGTACAGAATATCTCTTTCTGAAGAAGAAAAATGTGTTAGCAAAAGCATTACGCCTGCTAGAATCTGTCACTGATCTCTGTCACTGTTTGCGAGTCTTTTTCCTTTTCTTTGACGAGGAGGGGGGGGTGGAGTTTTTCCTTTCTCTTCCTTTCCCTAACCTTAATCTTTTAAAGAGCTTTAGAATTTCATAATGACCATGAAGAGGTATACAGGGAAGTGTTGACACCATGATTAAGCACATTGCTCAGTAATAAGGTTTCTCTGGCTTTAACGTCAACACTTTAAAATGGGTTCTCTAAGCTGCTTAGTGTAGTTATGTAGTTTGGTATGGTCAGTTTTCTTGCCACATACACTTACACTGGAAATGGCATTAACATCAGGCCATATTGTCACTGGTAGGGATGGGTATCGTTTAGGTTTTATCCGATACCGGTGCCAAACCGGTACTTTTGAAACGGTGCCGGTGCTTAAACGGTGCTCGAACCGGTGCTTAAAGAATGGAGAACACAAAATTGGTCCAAAAACCTCTCATGTTCAGCTGTTTTTTTGTAAAAAGATAACAATGTTAGCCTTTTCTGCAGCTAGAGGGCATATATGGTATCACTCTTGGCTGGAAGCAGTGCTTAAACAATGGAAAAAACACAAACTTTGTCCAAAAACCTCTCATGTTTAACTGTTTTCCACTTTTTCTTTGGTCATTTTAGCCTTTTTGGCCAGGGTGAAGGGAGTATCTTCCATCAAACAAGAAGACAGCTGCATGTAACTATGATGATGTTTGCTAGTTCACCTTACATGCATTAATGTAATAACGTGGTTAGCCTACTCAACGTAAATTACACACGAACAACATTAAGCTACTCACGCAGAGAAGAACGGCTGCTGCTGCCATCATCATCCGTCATCATTTCTGCTACACTGACAGGGCTAGGGGCCAGGACTCTCCTCTTCGTGTTTTTGGGGGATGTCGCTAACTCCGGGTCCGATAACAGGCAACCCACCCGCAGTAGATGTGCACGGTGTGAGGTCTCGCAGCAAGCTATCAAATACAGCGCATTTTTCGGCTTTTAAAAAAAACGCTATGCGTCGCCAGGTGTTTCATCGGATTTGAGGTGTTACCTCCTTTGACAGTATCACAGTATCAGCTTAAAGCACTTGTTGCAGGCTGCTGAGTTTGCATATTTTGCTGTGAAGTACAGCCAGACTTTTTACTGCTTCGCCTTGGGCATTTTTAATCTGTAGCTCTGCTCTAAAAGAACGTACGTACCTGGACTCGCCTACTATCCTCGGAAACGTAAAATGATTGGCTAGAATTCAAAGTGTATGACATCTCAGGAAAAAAAAGCACCGAAATAAAGCACCGAAATGTGCGCTGCTTTTCGGTCTGGTTACTACCGTTTGTCAGAACCGGTGCCATCATGGCACCGGACACCGGTACCCATCCCTAGTCACTGGTTTCAAAAACTGAAATCGTGAATGTCACTGACATAACAAAAGCACTCATTGTGTCTCTTATATCCTGTAGTTACAGTTCCTAATGTCAGTTTGAAATAAGGTTTGACTTGAGCAGCTCAGCTTCTTTGGTCTTCCTACATGTCATTGACACTCTCACACGATTTCCTCTCAGAAAAGTTCAACCCATATGTAGGTGACCAAATCCTGGTTAATGTCATTCACATACAGCAGTGGAGGATTTAGCCTACTGTAATCCATTAGTGAACACAGGTAAAAGAGTATTATGGTATAAGTTAGTCCTGGTCCTTTAATATACCTTTAAAAAAAAATAAATAAAAAATATATATATATATATATATATATATATATATATATATATATATATATATATATATATATATATATATATATATATATACCCAGTCCATAGGTCTGGCATAGATCCATTTAGCCTAAGCACATTGCCAGGATTGTAATACACTGGTGGAAACCCTGATCCATTTCTTTAAGCTCTCACTATTATAATCATTGGATCAGTCCTAATGTATGTGTAATGTAGATGCAATTGACACCCACTTTTAATAAGAGATGTTAATCAGAAGTTCTTATCTGTCGGCATAAAAGAATCATCTGTGATGGGCCAGTCTGCAGAGAAGAGAAGTCGTAACTTTCCATTTTCCTTCTGTTTTGCAGGAAAGCAAGTACATATCCGTAAGCCTGCACTATCCACCCCGGAAGTGGTCCCAGAGCGTAAACGCTCCACACCCATCAACCCAGCCAACACTATTCGTAAGTGCCTTTCCAATAACCCTGTATCGCAGCGGCCATTCAGAGACCGCATCATTCATCTGCTGGCACTCAGGCCCTACAAGAAGCTGGAAGTGCTAGCACGTTTGCAGCGTGACGGTATCAACCAGAAGGATCGCAACTCATTGGGGACCGCCCTGCAGCAGGTATTTCACAACAGGAGATTTAAATGCATGAGTTTGAACCGATTTGTCTGTTTATGAAGGCTAACAAGATTGTTGCTTGCAGAGCTGCCTGATGAAATCCTGCTCACTTTATTAATGCTTCATTCATGAGAAATGAGACTGTTAGTCGTTGAACAGTATTTACATACACAGATGTTTAGCCAGCACAGGATGTATGAAGTATCTATACCAGTATTCCTGCTGCCACAGCTTAACTTTGAAACTCTGTGTGTTTCTATGCAAATTAGGTGGCAAACCTGAATCCCAAAGACAATGCATATTCTCTGAAGGACTACATATACCGTGACGTCCAGCGAGACTGGCCTGGTTACTCAGAAGATGAGAAGTCTCAGATTGACCGGATCCTGACTCGGTACACAAGCAGCCAGTTCAGCTTTTTATTCTGATTAATTTTGAGTTGCCTTTGATTAAATTAAAAGCAGTCGATATATTGAAAGGAAATGTACACAACAATAGGATGTGAAATACAGAGCAGAGCTCCTCATGCTTGAATAGCAGCATCAGTCATTTGGTCACATGGCAAGTGCCAAAATATAGCCTCAATTATGCTCCTAAATGGTCTCCTGCTTGCCTGTAGTGATAAAGCATTTGTTCTTTATGGTGTGTAATTGGGCTAACACTGTGCTCATGTATGTAAAACCACTTCTGCTTAAAATGTAAACAGTTTCCAAAAGAACGAATGAAACGCTGAAACTCGTGAGAGAGTGAAGAAAACACACTGCTCTGTTATCTTGATGTGTGGCATCAGCCTGCAGTACATGCTATAGCTTCTATGAAAACATCGACACTGTTTAGACTAGCTTATGGTACGGTTTATTTTGACATTAGCTACACTACAGATTTGTGTTTTAGAGCCATTTCTTCTCCTTCTTGTGTTGTGGCATTGGAAAAATGTAAATTAAGCCTCATGAATATGACCAATCCACATTTTTAGCAGGTCTTAGTGTAATGATGGTTGAAGGCTACCCTCTAAGTTGCCCTTTCTTGCCACTTAGACTGTTCCCCACTGATAACACTCTGTCTTTTCTTCAATAGCAAATTAGGTCTTCCTAATGAGATAACTGCAACCTCATCCAGTGGTTCTCCCAAAGACAGCGTTCCCACATCGCCTCAGGTACCTGAACAAAAATTCTCTAAATCTCAACCCATGGTGTTATATGATTTTCAGACTAAATTCTGTGGTTGGTTTCGTTGGGGGGGTTTTGGCAGAAGCGTCAGCCAGACTTTGATTTCATTGATCCTTTGGCACCGAAGAAAGCCCGCATCTCCCACCTCAGTAATCGAGGGCCAGCCGCATCCTCCTCCTCGGATCGCCTTGAGGACGAGGGCAGCCTCAGCTCTAAACGCTCATCCCTACCCTCCAATGTCACCTCAGGCCCTCCCACTCATCTCCCCATCTCATCCCACCCACCTGCCCCCTCTCACCAGCAGCCTAGCCCAGCTTCTAACACCAACTCACCAAGCACCCCAGAGGGCTGTGGCACCCAGGACCTGCCCGTGGACCAGAGTTCCTCCTGCAGAGATCCTTCACCCAAGTCCTTTTCGTCCAATAGATCCCTGCAGGATCGCTATCAGCATCCTAACCCCGGTCCCAGACCATCCCCCAGCCCTCCGCCTTGCACCTCACTCACAGTTACCTCCACTGTCATTTCTAGCCCTCCCTTGTCCAGCATCACCAGTAAGAAGGTTAAAAAGAAGTCTAAGAAGCACAAAGACAAGGATCGAGAAAGGGAGAAAGGGAAGCGAAAGGAAAGAGATGGCAGTAGTTCTCATGGTGTTGTGGAGCAGGCTGTAGAAAGTCATAGAGCCAAGAAGAGGCAGAGCCCTGATGAAGAGACCAGGAGAGTTATCAGCAAAAGTTCTCACAAAGATCAAGGTGCGTTTCTGAATCTCTTGTATGGACCGCTGAATCAGATACCTGCAGTTCTGGAAAATTTATGTTGTCACTTTAACTCAGAAAACAGGACAGCAACCTTTACATTACAGGCTTCCATTTCTTTGCAGCAGCCTTTGCTTTTTCAGCAGCTGCACCACTGATTTTATGAGAAAAATGGGTTTGTCTTTTCCTATAAAAGCAGTGCATGTCTGGCCATCAGTACCTTTCTGTCCTGATTATATTGAATGAAAAATCCTGTGCTGTGGGTAAATGTCATCATGCAACAAACATTTACATTACTGTTGAAACATCAGGGATCAACTAAAAGAGACCTGTTCATATTCTTTACATCAGAACAAGATTGTTAAAAATAAAATCCTGTTGTTAGACAGTTTTCCATCACAGCAGCATTGCTTATGTTTAATGTTCATTATAAATTCTGCACTTAGATTCTTGCATATTGCTGTCTCTCCTCAGACTCTTCAGACAAGGAGAGGCCAGTCCAATCCACTGAATTTTCATCCAAAATAGATACACCTGACTATATCCTGTAAGTAACTGTTATAATTCTAAAAGGGTCCATTATCAACACAGTCTTTTTTTTTTTTTTTAAACCTCAGTTTTTTTTTTAATTTCCTCTTTTCTCAGCACAAATTGTGAAACAATTGCAAAAGAGGATGTTTTGAACAAACACAAGCGAATTAGAGTAGACAAGAATTAGGACACGTGAAATGCTGCTGTAAACACAGATGTGTTTCAGTGTGCATGCTAGTATTCTTTGTTCATTGCTGTACTAGGACTGTTTTGTACTTTCCACATCAGTGGTAATGAGTTCAGGGAATATCTTATCCGTAGCACATTTGAAATGGAGAAGTGCAACAGATGTTGAACTTCCCATATGTCTATAAATGGCATGACCTTTTCAAAGGTGCATTCAGAATAAATAAAGTTTGGAAAGAGCATGTTCATAGTCCAGTGCTGGTATTGGTGTTGTCTGTAACAGTTCTTTCTGGATTGAAATTTCAAATTAAAACTTACATTTTAAAGTGGTGACAAAGTATCTAATTTTCCTTTGTTTACAGGAAGTACACAGCATTGGTGTCCCTCGACCAGCGGCAAAGCTACAAGGACGATTTCAATGCAGAGTATGATGAGTACCGCCTGTTGCACGGACGCGTGGAGAACATCACCCGCCGCTTTACCCAGTTGGACGCCCAGTGTCGGAAGTTGGCCCCTGGCACCAAAGAGCATCAGGTCATATTCAAACTTTTTGCTTGGATACATTTTTGATGATGCTGATGACTGCAGAAAGACCACAATCATAGAAACGTGACACAGGCTGTTCTCTCTCTGTATGTGTGTTTCAATCATTTTCTACATTATTATACATTTGTGGTCCTGTTGGCTGTGACAGAATATAATGAAGTCTTTGGCTTTTAACACAACTGGCTCTTTGTATACTGCTGTCAAACAAACAGGAGGCAGTAATGATGGACAGCTTATTCATAATCAACAAAAAGTAATAGTGTTGTCAAAGTTTCACAGCTGCTCCTCAATCCAGAGACATCTGCAACCAGCAGGCGACAGACATTTGTTTAGAGTGCTAATAGTTTCATTCTGTGCTTTGGTTCAGGGCCCTGCTTTTGTCCCCAGCTATCAGAGCTTTTGTGTTTTTTATTTCCTTAAAGTAAATGTAGGTGGGTCAGTATTTCATTTATCTACAAAAAGTGAAAGAACACGTGTTGTTTGTAATGTTTATACATGACGTCCATTGGGAACAACTAATGACTTTAATCATCTTTACAGAAGGTGCAAGAAGAAATCGTGAAAGAGTACAAAAAGATCAAACAAGTAAGTTACACAGGCTGTCATCATTTTAAGTCTTTGTGTGCATTTCTGCCTTTTCCCCTGATATAACCTAATAACAATGTGAATTCTATAACCAAGTCTTTACCTTTTTGAATGTTTGTTGCATTAAGTTTGGCCAAAATGTTGTCACACTCCATAATCACGCTCATTCTTAAGATCTGAATTAGACACACTACGCATACATGTACCGGTGGCAGGGTGGTATGTGCACACCTGTGTAAATGACAGTGTTTTAACTGATGTGAAAAGGTGCATTAATGTTAAATATTAAATTCTTCAAATATTAGTGCAGTATTGTTGCTTTATATTCCATGTGCATAAAAATTATTACATAATTGGACATATGCAGAAGCTCTTTCTGTCCTAAGACCGTTCGGAACTGTGAACTTATTAGAGTTTAGAGCCTGATTATTTCTTTGACTCCTCTTTTGCATACCAATCAACTCAATATGGCTATAAAACGTATTAAAGCAGGCTAAATATGAATGGTCACAAATACCAGTAAGGAATGGCAGCTGTGAGAAAGTGCTGAAGTCATGACGGCATGCTGAGATAACTTAACTTCTGAGCAGGAAGACAAAGCACCTCCTCATGGATTTGTATAGGAATGTCAGGCATGTTTAGGTAGTGCAGGCAACGGTAGTGCACTGTTTCCTTTTTGCTGTGTTTGTTCATGAACAGGGTGTCAAAGGAGAGCTTTCAGAAGCGAACTCTATCTGCCAATTCATAACAAAAGTGCCTGAAGTATGCAGAGTAAAATCTGGATAAACTAGAATTGTGGTCAGTGAAGCAAATCAGACAAAGATCCAGAGTAAAGTTAAACATTTTACTCACAACTTTCAACCTTTTTAGTGTTTCTTGAAAGACGCCCTAAAAGTCTCATAATCTGAAGTGCTCTGTAAGGAAGAGTGCATGCCACGATTGGTCAGGAAATAACAGAGCATTAGCAGGTTGACTTCTTTTATTTTAAGGATGAACAAAATTTGTAATTTGTCCTGCACTTTAAAAAATCAAACCGAGTGCAGCTGGTGAACTGACATTTTCTTTTTTTTCCCCCCTTTTTTTAAAAAATAGCACAGCCCCAACTACCACAAAGAGAAACTGCGCTGCGAGTACCTGCACAACAAGCTGGCCCACATCAAGCGGCTCATAGCTGATTTTGACCAGCGCAGAGCCCAGGCCTGGTGCTGAGAGCACAGTAGAGAACAGCTTCACTCATCAGTATTGAGAATGGAGGGTCAAACCAAGAGCATCTGTCCAGCTGTCTCTTAGCTATTGAGACCCCTTCAGTTGCTGCCTTCGCAACAGCTCCTTCCCCTACTTTCCTTACCATTTTTCCTTCTCCTGTTTTCTTGCTTCATTCCTCCTTTTCTTTTTGACCTTTGATTCCACAGGCTTCATTGGTGCCTGCAATCCTGCTTTTCGACTTTACCCATCAATCCTTTGCTTTTGCAGTATTTTTTTTTCTTCTTCTTCTCCTGTGGATTTGACACCACTGGACCAGTGGAAGGGGCCGTCTGCATGTGTGAGCGGGTTTGTCTCTAACTTTTGAAGGACTTTCTCTTCAGACAAAAGTATTTTTGAGCATCAGATAAAATATTAACATGTATTTAAGTAAAACAAAAAAGAGGGAGATCTATTTATTTTGTGACTCATAGTGCAAAGTAAGAGTCTGCAAATGATATATTGTTTAATTTTTTTTTTTTTAAACAATGCAAAAAAAAAAAATACCACAGGCCTTATGTGTTTTGACTTTGTGAAGCCATTTTGAACGCAGATCCATCTGTCATCTCATCTGACAAAGATGCCTGTCTTGCCTCATTTCCTCTCATCACTTCAAACGGCAGTGGATAACCACACTTCAATAAATTGCTGCCGAAGCTGAGTTTGAAGCTGAAGAGGAAGGAAATGAGACAGGAAGAAGAAATCACTTGAGCTGATTAAGAAGCAACAGTTTGTGCATGGGTTGTGAATTTAATTGCAATGATGAAATGGTGTTGAAGGTTGGCGTAAGCCAACCCCTCCCCCCACCCTGTCAGTAGGGGGCAGTATTTCCCGCACCAAACAATATTTAATGTTCACAGTGCATTATGGATGCCTTAAGGTGTTTACATTCGGAAATGTCGAGCTGGGCCTTGGAGTCCACTGGCTGTACAAAGGAACTACAACTGCCTAGAAACAGGTCTGTGTTTGTGTGTGTGTGTGTGTGTGTGGGTGGTGTGCAGATGTCAGTGATCGAGAGAGGAAGGGATGTAAAGTCTGGAAGGAGTGTTACAAATTGTGTGTGTAGTTGTATGGATGTGTATTATGTTGAATGAAAGGAAAAATAGAAATGTGGAGAAAAAATGAAGAAATATAGAAAACAAACAAAAAAAGCTGCTATAGTGTTTAAAACCAGCCAGGAACACTCAGGATCGACCTGGCTGGAGTAAGAGTACCTGAAGAAAGAAAGAAGATCCTTATTCGGTTCTTCTCTAGACCCTGCAAAGGACTACCCCCCCCCCTCCCAACCTCTCGAGCTTTATCCAGCGGCAAACAGGTTTTTTTTTTGGGTTTGTTTTTTTAAAAGGTTTGAAAGGAAGCAAAATGTTATCATCCACCAGAGGACTTCTCTGTATTATGATGTCAGTGCGTTTGATTCTCAGTTGGAGCTCCACACAGCAATGAAAGATGTGAGTTGGAGCATTTCTTTTTCAACATGGATACAGATTTGGATGAATGGCTTCTATGAAATTATTTCAATGAGGGAAATTTTATTTACTAAGTTGTTTTAGAATGTTTGCCAAAAAATGTAATTGCCTTTTGCTTTTTTTGGTCATGCTTCCATGGAGTCAAATTTCTGATTGGGGCTAATGTTGAGAAGTCATTGATTATGCGATGTCTCTCTTTCACTGAAATAAAACTTCCTTAAATATAGGGATGTAAAAGAGGAACTTTGTCATTGTGCTGTTGACATGTGAAATATTTCACAGACAAGAGTCTGTACTTTGTTTTGGGGGGGTGGCACTGTTTATTTTCATTTCCCACAAAAATGAATATTGTTCTGTCCTGTTTTTATTATACTTGATTGTGGCATTCTGTCAGATAGTCAGTCTCTGCAGTAGACTGGCTCTTTGGGTTGGTTGTCAGAATCAATTTAGGTTTATAGCAAACTCCTTGACTTTTTACTTTGGACAGATAATTAGCACTTGTATCTACAAGGTGTCACAACAACAGGAAAATGTCCATCCCGCTGTGGGGGAAAGGGCTGGTATTTGTACTGTTTTTCCTGGTTGTGATAATTTCCCAGAATTAAGAGCTACAAAGGGCTACTTCACATAACTTCCAAAGATGTTTGGTTTTTTTTTGGGGGGGGGGATTCCCTGTAAGAGCTAATTCAGAATATAATGAACAAACAGTATATGAATCAGTGTGGAGGGGTTTAGTAAGGAATACCGAGGAAGTTTTAGATTTCCCAGCAATGTTTAAACAAGAAGCCACAAGTCCATTCTGAAAGAAATCTGATTCTGCCCATCTGAAAATGTACAAGACATTTCAATAAAAATCAACACAGTTTTACCTGAAAGATGTTTCGCTTCTTTTTTCCCTTTCAATCACAAAATATAGTTATTATTAAATCGTGTTGGGATTGTTTTGTTTTTTGTTTTTTTTACAAAGGCTTGTATGCAAAAGACAATTTAAAGTAGAAAGATGTATAGTACAAAGACTTAAGAGTGGGTTAGTAATTAAAAGGTACTTAAATATAACTTTTTCTAATGGCATCAGAGAGTGGCTTCATAGGAATGAGATCCAAGCTAGCTGGCAGTAATCCAGTGTTTCAAAATTCAATTTCAATGAGAGCTACAACTAATGTTAAAATATCCTGTGACCCGTCACACGTATTTTAATATAAGATTGGCTTTCAGAAAAGAAATAACTATTATATGAGCAGATGCCTACTACTAATGTCTGCAAGCAATGAATACAAGGTAGAACATGAGTTATGATACTAGTGTCCTGGTTACTGAGTGGGTCCAGAAAGGGATCATATTTTATTTGTGATATTCTAATCTAAAAAAAAATAAAATACTGAATTTCCCAGAGGAACCCACCCGAGGGATTAATAAAGTTTCGTCTAATCTATTTTGTGTGACTAACATTCAGATGGTGCATTTCTGTTCACTTGATGACAGGGCAGATAAATGCCAACACCTGGGGTGACGACCCTCAGGAGGTAGAGCAGGTCATCCACTAACTGGAAGGTTGATGGTTTGATCCCTTGCTGCTCCAGTCTGTATGTCTCTTTGAGCAAGATACTTGCTTACCAAGTTGCTTACCAGTTTAAATGTTACAAAGGTGTAGAAAAAAATTGCCTGGGTGAATGAGGTACGTTGTGTAAAGCACTTTGAGTACTCCAGTATAGCAGAAAAGTGATATATAACAAGCAGTCCGCGCTCATCTTCCAATTCTTTCATTTTTCAGCTTCACCTCATTAACATTTTATACAGTGTTGCAACAGCTTCATGCACAGAAACGGACAGACAGACACACAAACACCTGCTGAAGTCCTCAAAACTGCTTTTGTGGTTAAAGTAAGTGTGTCTAGCAACACATTTTGCCACGATCATACACACAAAGAGACAGACAAGCTCACAGGGTGTAAACAATTCCAGCCTCGGTGATGCAGCTGGTAATAACAGAGCTTAGAGGGACTGGTGTATGCAAAAATACCCACAACTGTAAAACAGTTATGGGTACTTATGGGCACACACACAAAAAAAAAACCAATAAAAATGTGCAAGATATAATCATGAAACTTTATAACAGAGTAGTTGAGATCAAATGATGGTTGAGTCTGACCCACAAACACGGAGTAAGGGGCATCATTTATTCTTTTTAATCTGTAGCATGCATCCTGTGACTCACTGTGAGAGGCAGCTTGATCTGATGTTTCAGTATGTTTTAAGATGTGTGGCGTGAGAACTTGTATTCTTCACACCTTCAGTTTCAGTTCTTGGAAACAAAAATGCAAACACTCATATATGTTCCACCCACATCTAAATGCAAAAAATAAAAATAAAAATCAGGCTACCTGTTCGGATATAACATCCCTTGTTTAACAAAGATTAATGTGGTCCCCGGAGTCTCTCATATGCCTGGAAGCTTTCCCTGCACCAGACAAGGAAACAGCTGCATACATAATATGCCTCCGGCCTCCATGTAGCTTGTCCCTGTGGCTTGGGGAAGAAAACCGGTGAGACTCAATTAAATCAGTGACAGATGCCGTTCTGAATTCCAAAATATCACTTTGGTTCTTATTATACTGCTCTCACTATGACAATTCAGCATTCACATGTTCCTACCCTTTATGATGTCTCAAATGTATCCCAGTGGCTTTGCTGACGAGGCATTGCCACAGGACATAATCCACAGAGAAGCCAGAAAAGAATAGACTTGGATGTAACCCCTCTGTAATCACCAATGCTTCCACTGGTTATTGCAACATGATTTTTTTTTTTTAAGTATTTGAAATAACATGAATTTTTAATCTAACTGTATAACTCTGATGTACATAACAAGTTACTTTACATCACTGACTATAAGTTTTTATGCTGTCAGCTGTATTTGAAACACTCATTTGGTAAGTGAGACTTGGGGGAAGAGCCCTAAAAAAAATTCCTACAACTTGAACTTGGTGCTTCTGTGAATTGCTGCAGCTGTCTGTGGGTGCCCATGCTCTAATGCAGTCTACACATAGATAGTATAAAACATTCAATTCAGTTTTATTTATATAGTGTCGAATCACAACAACATTCGTCTCAAGGTGTTTTATACTGTACGGTAAAGACCCTACAGTAACAATCAGATGCTCCCTGTGAGTAAGCACTTGGCAACAGCGGAAAGGAAAAACTCCCTTTTAACAAGAAGAAACCTCAGGCACAACCAGGATCAGTCTCCTGTTGCAGCTGGGTGGCAGTGAGAGGAGGAAGACGCACTGTGGAAGAGAGCCAGAGATGAAAATCGCTGTTCCTATGTCAATAGCAGCAGCGATGTCATCTATTGGTTTGTGGCGTCCGATTATGAAACCTCAGGGAGGACACTGGATGCTTACAGGATAAATGGGCACACCTGCATTCAGTACAGTCTGAAACTACCACTTGAGCCTACAAACTCCGGCGGAGTCGCCCCCTGTTGCCCGTTAAACACAATGCAGGTTTAAGATACTTCTGAACTGGCTGTACTTTTTCAGACACACAAGCAACGTGCATTTTACGTTGTCTACTGGTCTGCAGTAGTGTTTAGATTTGTGTCAGATGACCAACAACCACTTCCCTACTCAGTGGTTTCACTCTTGTGGCTGTCCGGTTCGTGCCCAATCTGTGCGCTGTCTCTTTAAGAAGGAGGGCGTGACTTGGAATGATTGACTTAACCAATGACTTTTGAAAACAAAGAGATCACGTTTCTTCTTCTGCATTGAAAAAATAAATCTGGAAAGAAAAAAAAGGAAAGAAGTAGGGAACTCCTCACCTCCTCGTCACTTTACCAAGAAACTTAAAATGGCGCAGCAGTTTGTCCAGGCGAAAATTAAGGGCGACAAAGTGGTGGTGTTTCTGAAACCCACCTGTCCTTACTGTACCATGGCTCAAGAGGTTTTGGAGAAATACAAGTTCAAGCCGGGACATTATGAGTGCGTTGATATAAGTAACCACAGCGAAATGGACAGTATGCAGGACTACTTCCTGGAACTTACTGGAGCTCGTACGGTAAGCATACAGCCTCTCCGTCTCAAGCAGGGCAAGAGCTTTACTTTAATACACACACCCATAAATTCAGTGTTAATGTAATTGTATCTTCAGGGCACTGACACAAAATTTAAAGAACACTTCTACGTATTTGTGGGAAATGAAATGTAAGCATCGTGGCCTTAAAGCATCCGATGTTAAATGGAAAATATAGCAGATACAGATTTTCCATATAGGATTAAGGTAGATAAAATGTCCAGTGAGTGCAGGAAATGTTCCTCAGAGATTTTGGTCCATTTTGAAATGATGACATTACGCAGTAGCTGCTGAGTCATGTTTGAATCCTCACTTCCTCCACAAAAAACGAGTTTGAGATGATTTCATCTTCATGACATGGTACATTTTTTCTGCTGGAAGCAGCCAACAGATGATGGTACATTGGTACATTGATGGTACACAGCCTCTTTCAAAGGAAGAGTACCCAGCCACTGGTACAGATATGTGGACGACACCTGGGTCAAAATCAAGACACAAGAAGTGGAATCCTTCACTGCGCACATTAACGCTGTGGATAAAAACATCAAGTTCACCAGGGAAGACACAAAGGACAACTGTTTGCCTTTCCTGAACTGCGCTGTGCACATTGAAGAGAACGGCAAACTCAACATCGAAGTTTACCGGAAGCCCACACACACGGACCAGTACCTCCTCTTTGACTCCCATCACCCTTTGGAACACAAACTTGGAGTAATTAGGACCCTACACCACCGGGCAGAACATGTTCCCTCTAAGCCTGAAGGAAAAAAGAAGGAACACACACATGTAAAGGAAGCACTCAAAACGTGCGGCTATCCTAAATGGGCGTTCTTAAAGTCAGCAAAGAGGCACAGAAACGAGGGAGGATAAGAAGGACAGACGCAACAACATTGTCATCCCCTATGTAGCCGGTGTATCAGAAAAACTTAGGAGAGTTTTCTCCAAGCATGACATCCCGGTGCATTTCAGACCCAGCAACACGCTCAGACAAAAACTGGTTCACCCGAAAGACAAAACGCCAAAACACAGACTTAACAATGTGGTGTATGCTGTACAGTGCAGCGAGGAATGCCCAGACCTCTACATTGGAGAGACCAAACAGCCACTTCACAAGCGCATGGCACAACACAGAAGAGCCACCTCCACAGGACAAGACTCAGCAGTCCATCTGCATCTTAAGGATAAAGGACACTCTTTCGAGGATGCCAATGTTCACATTTTGGACAGAGAGGACAGATGGTTTGAAAGAGGAGTGAAAGAAGCCATCTATGTCCACTGTGAGCGACCATCTTTGAACAGAGGCGGGGGTTTACGACACCAACTCTCTGCCATCTATAATCCAGTTTTGAGATCCCTTCCCAGACGCCTTAACGCCCACTCACATCCTGGGCCATCTGACCTCAGGAATTCGCATGATAAGGTGGGGCCAGGTTTCACAATGAACACACCCGAAACTCTGGCTGATTGGGACCCACACCCAGTTTCACACCTTGGCTCAGGCGATTAGAGGATCATCAGGGGGTCCTTTTGTCCCTCTGTGGGGGGATACTCCCACTAGGTTTATATCTGGGACTCTCCACCATTTGACCTTAGAACTGAAGAAGCTTCTCGGATGAGAGGTGAAACGTCTTCAAGTAACTTAAAGAAGTCCAGACGCTTTTCTTTGCAAGCTCCTTTGACTATGATGACCTGGATGACTGAGAACCTTCACAGACAGATGGTACATTGTGGTCATTTTGAGACTCAGTAGACCAGGCAACGTTTTTCCAAACATCTGTTTTGGGCTGTCAGGCTTGTAGCCTCATTTTCCTGTCAGGAGTGACCAAGTGTGCTCTTCTGCTGCTGCAGCCTGCCTGCTTTCAAGGTTCAATATGTTGTGCGTTAAGAGATGCTCTTCTGCATACCTCTAACAAGTTACTGTTGCCTTCCTACTAGTCACTGGATATTTTCTCTTTTTCAAACCATTTTTTATAAACCCTACAGATGGTTGTTCAGGAAAATCCCAGTAGATCAGACCCCAAGTAAGAATGCCCATTTGATAATCTGGAAATCACCATTATTACATGAATCACAATTTCAAGAAGGAACTTCACCTCCTGATTATGACATTCTTCAAATCCAACACACGCCAGCTACTACAGTTTTTTGTCCTTAAAGTATTATTTTGAATCTGTTCTGCTTTTTTATTATCTCTGTGTTTGTTTATGCAAAAAGCAAATGTACTGTGGTAGAAGTAACTACTCGAGAAGTGTTCTAGCATATGATTGGTGGCAGTAACACGAGGGAGTATGTAATGAGACAAACAGGAGAAAGAAGTCTGGGGTTGGGTCCCTTCAGGGAAGTTCTGACTGTCACAAGCTTCATAGTCACTCGACTTCACCCCCATCTCTCACTTAAACTGAGAAAATCAAGCGTTTGTAACATGAGAGAAGCTCCCTGTGCTGATTTTGATTGTGACGAGATAAAATGCGTTATCAGATTTTGCTGCTCATGCATGCTGCCTTTGATGCAGAAGCCGTGGCAGACCAACAGTACCACAGATATTCCGATATTCATGCACATGTTTCACAGATCACTGACCCTGTGCATGAAGCTGAAAGGGAATTTCTTCCTTTTTTCTTGTATTGGTTCAGGTCCCACGAGTGTTCATCGGTGAGGAGTGCATCGGTGGTGGCAGTGATGTGGCGGCCCTCCAGAGGAGTGGCAAACTGGAGGGCAAGTTGAAGTCCATTGGGGCCCTGCAGTGATTCATCTGAAGATCTCCAGGTATGGCATGGACTCTGAGAATGTAGCTTCCCTTCACCTTAAAGTACAGCACACACCCTGTTACTAATGCTCGAAATAATAACAACTGCTTAGAAAGTGTAAATTAGGAATACTCAAGGAAAATATTATTTAACAACAAAAAAAGTGTTGATGTTTACAAATCACATTTCGTATTATTAAAAAAATAATTTTATAAGTTATATAGTTTGTTTTATGTATTTTATAAAAGCTGTTACTGGATCTGCTGAAAACTGATGCCAGGAAGCTCCCAGCACACAGTTTCTGTGCTGATATTAATAACATTTGGTGTTTGGCGCCCTGCGGGTAATGAGTGGGATTATTGGTGGAATATTTAGGATTCAAGAAATTTCACAAACTGACTTGTTACAGCAGTGGCCTCCTGTTACCACACTTGAATTCAGAGAGCTCTTTAGAGTAATCTATTCTTTCACAAATATAAAGGCAGACAGTACAGCTGGGTGATTTTCTTTTTTTTTTGTATATACCTGTGGCCCATCAGGGTTTTGCTTGTCACTAGGTTTGGAAATTGGTATTAATAGGTACTAGCAAACCTGCGCACGTCTTCGTTTGGCACTCGGTTGAACTCTCAAAATGTACAAATATATACGATTGTGGGATTTGTATAAAATATTTGTATACATCATACAGCTGTTTGCAATCACATCACTCTAATATTTATGCAACATTTCATTAAGATCGTTCCACTTATTCAGGAGGAAACATACGCTATGATCATTACAGTATGATTATTAAGAAATTATTAGTGTAAAATGCATAATTCCAGGGAAAGACAAAAAAAAAACAAACAAACATATAAGCAGTAACTTGCCAGTGAAGACAGTGATGGAGGCAGTGGTATGTTAAAACATGTCTTTATTTAAAGTCAGACGCCATGTATTCTACAGTCTGTACAGCACAGGCCCAGAGGAGCCATGTGTCTCCACACTAGGTGTGGATGCAGCACTGGGATACACTTTGTTTCACAGTCCACAGTTTCACCTGCTGTTTGCTGATTCGTATTAGTAGGGATGCACCACCAGGATTGTAACGTTCTGGGTTTTTGCCAATGTTTAAAATAACAATTTGGCTGATTTCTGATCCTAGTTAGTTTGATTTATTATTGTGATAGGACAAAAATAAATAAGTGAACTGTTTCAGCGTCTTTCAGCCTTTCATCACACTATCTCGCAGTGAGCACAAATTCAGTCATACATATTTATGAAAGTGGATCCCAGAGATGATAACGGCAAACTCTTGCGAGCGAAGACATTCGCCAATGTTATTGGTGAATGTCATCTTTTTTGGCAATAGGCCGATGTATACAAGGCGACTATCAATCAATAAATTGCTGCATTCCTGTTTATTAGCAGATCAAGATGTATTTGAGGATATTTACACACAGAATTTAGTGGAATTTGTGCAGCAGCTGGTTAAAGATACCAACTGCACACTGTCAAAACCTGACAGTGGGAGCTTGCTTGTACTATATACACAGAATTTCTGTTAATACTGCAGAAATAGAATATGAAAGCATTGCACGCCGCTTCCTGATTGATTGTGATCCACAGATTTAAAAAAAACCCATCTGCTAGCTGTCACTACTGATCGCTTTCACCTCGCGTAGGTGAAGGTTTATTTAACAAATTGAGCCGTTATGTTCCATTTCCCCCTTTTTTTTTTTTTTTTTTTTTTTTAAATCGAGCAAACAGCCGTGAAACATTAGACTGGAAAGTAGTGCCACCCTGTTTGTCTCGACTCCAAATGTTAAAAAAACAAAAATCATGTCCACATACGTATAGTTTACAAAAATAATTGAGCACCAATAAATCATAATCTCTTTATGATTAAAAAACATTTTAAATTAAAAAAAAAAGATAAAAGAAATATTTCGTACTCACCCAGAGGCTTTGAGATTTTTACTGTACTAACTTATGTTCATAATATGGTGCTTTTTTTTTTTTTTTCTCAGCATCTTCATACCATACCACCACTATAACTGCAGCAAAAGACTTTTGCCTTTTTGTGACAGCGACAGGTCATTATTTATTATTGCAAACAGAAAAGCATGTTTTCTCATTAACCCGCAAAGGAAAGCGTGTAAAAGTCTGCCTCAGTAGATTTTAAAAAGGAGTTTTGAAAGAAAAATGTTATTACTGTTGCTGATTTGGTTTACAGATATTAATTACAGGCTAGATGCTGTTTGATTTGAGGCTTAAATTTGAAGCCTTTTCTCCATGATAGGTGTCAAATGAAGCAGTTACACTATGTACTCTACTGTGTGGTTATAAAAATCAGTCTGGCTGCAAGACAGTTTATGAGGCCGTGTCATCGATGTGAAAGGATCGACCAAAGTGTTGTAATTAAACCTGTCCTGCTCATTTGCTTACACATGAAAATACATATGACGCTGCTAACAGCAGCAATTGTGGATGACTTGCATCGTGACCATTTGTTTACCCTAGAGTCAATAATTTATTAATTCAGTGCTGTTTAACTGACTCACTCAAAAAACAACCTCACCCAGTTTCTTAAACCTGGGGAAAGATGAAGCAGAGCCAAAGAAAGAATGATGTTTGGTGCAGATCTGGATTGTTTAAGATTAGGGCACTGGGAGGAATCTTTCATCTGTATTGTCAGGAAATTTTAGGATGTAATTTAGCGCACAAGGTGACATGAAAATAGTAACAATAACCCCAGAGACTTTTAAAAGGCTCTGGATTGAATGGAAAATAAATTAAATAAACACTGAGCTTTTGTTATAGAGATGTTGTACGCAAAGGTTAGCTTCCCTCCCTTCCCAGGTATGTTTACTAAATTGCTGTGGCCAGTGAAAAGTGGAGTTATTGAGCAAATCTGCTGGAAGCTGACTTGGACGCCTACAGTGAATGAACCAGAGTTTAATGACACACAAGGACTGAGTGAATGAGTGAAAAGGTAACTCGGATAGGCCATCTCTTGGTCATGTGACTGAACGGGAGACCCGTACTTCTGTCACATGACTTACTGGTGATAGCCAGCTCACTGTTTAACATTATTTACACAAACTGAAAAGTAACGAGTTGAACAGAATAAAATGAACGTTGCTGCAAAAAATAAAACACAAAGTAATATTTCCCATGACTTTTTGTTAGATCTTAACAAAATCTTAGATCTTAGAGGGCTTTTCATTGGGCCAATCAGAAACTTTCACCCAGGGGCATTAAAGAGACAGGAGCCATGAACAGAAAAAGGGTGCTGCATGCTTTCATGTTGTGGAACAAAGTATGTAAACCTATTCTTGAGGAGCCTCAAAATAAAACTGCGAGCCTGTAAATGAGCTATATATGGGCACTTTGAGAAACTGTTTTCACAAGTTCACAATCTTTAGATCAGATGGGATGCATCATGAGTGATCAAGGGTTTCATCTATGACAGAGAGGTCCTGCGTCAATCCTACAGAAGCTATTGAGTGTTGAGGAGATCTTCCTGTTTAATCAACCTGAAGTCACATTACCCGTTAATGTAGTTTGAAATAGTTTGCACATGATCCTGGTTGTTTTCCTGACAGATGTGTGGTCATTTGATATATCAGTAATTATACTGAAGCCATTTTGTGTCACTGGTCAATATTGAAATCCACAGCTTTGCACGCCATTAGAAATGCGATCTTTCACAGAGATTCGGCCAGTGGCCAGTCATATTAAAGTCTTATTGGGTTTTATGGATCAGTTTTTTTATTATTGCCCTCGAAGGAATAGTCATTTTAGGATGCGCCAGTCAGTCCACTGAGGGAGGAGAGGCGCGTTGCAGCAGTTTAACAAGTCTTTCCTTTTCTTCCTCTGCATCGTTGTCTCTCGATCAGCCCTTCATGCAGCAGGATAAAAAGAAAAAAACATGTCTTCTGTCAGTTTTCCCACACGTCGATGTGCACTGGAATCCTTTCTTTTCTTTTGTCATCGTCTTCCTTTGCTCTTCCCCACAGATGGTTTTGGCGTCCAGGTTTGGTCACATGACAAGGCAGCGGGACTTGCGGAGTTTGCGGCGTCGCTGCTGGTACTCGCTGAGCTCTTGCAGGTAGCCTCTGGACGGCCATCGTAGCCTCTCCACCTGCTCGCGCTCCTCATCTGGACACATAAACACAATCACATGTTAGACTAATTTGTACTCTACTGGATGTTTTTGTTCTTAAAATGTTAGAGGAAGATTTATCAGACACATATGGAATATGAACTTATTGGGCTTTTGTTTTTGTAATCTTGCTGTTGCCCTGTAATATCCGTCCAATGGCCTTTAAGGAGGCTGATATTTGTATGACCTGTGATGACAATAAAAAAGTGGGATTGCTACACCATTTTGCTGTTAATGTTGTCTTTATCTACTTTGATGTGGTCAGTAATATGCACAAACATTAAGTATTAAATATAATATAAGGGTAAAGTTATAGTACTAAACCTAGTATGAGGAGTCACTATTTAAAGGTCTGACAGGTCACAATCTAATTTACAAACACTGTGCTTTATGATGCTGTATGGGAGGTTTCCACAGGTTTCCAGGACCATGCTTGATTCTCAAAAAAAAAAAAAAGTAAGTAAATGATTTTAATTTTATTATCTAAGAACAAGTGGATGTTCAGTGTGGTTCAATTACAATTCACACATAACTGTTGAGCACTTTGATTATACCTCATGTAGTTTTAGACGGAGCCCTGACTCAAAAAACAACAACAAATGAGATTATTTTGCAGGGACTACGTTATCTGAGGAAATACTTATGTTTTTCTTTATTTCTTTTTCTGTCTTTCACTTTTTTTCTTTTCTGTTATATTTCACAGCCTTAAGTGTACAGGCTAATTATCCCGAATGTACAGATTATCTGTAATCCTTCTCTTTTTGTTTATATGTATAAAGGAAAACCATTGTTTAAAAATGATAGGTCTATATACATTACATGTATGCAAATGATGTGTATATGTATGTATTTCAGTGTGATTATTTATAGTAATGTAAATAACTTGCCTTGCCTATAGTAAAGCAGTTTCTCTTTTAATCAGTAGATTTTTGTTGAGCTAGGACGCATTAATTGCACTGCAGGGCAGCATGTGACGATTAAAAGCTACACTGTAGGTATTAGGAGTAGCACGTGGTCAAAGTAGCCATTAATTTCGCTTGAATCTCTCTATTTATAATTATTTCCCCCCCCTCTATGTTCTTACCATGTTAATTATACTCTGTTGATCCACAGATTTACAGTTGTATTCCTGCATTTCTTCCCCACTAAAGTAAGCAACAGTTTCCTATGACTGTAAGGGCTTGTTATTATATATTTTTTAAAATAACAAAAGAACAGGGGGCTTCTTACTAGTTGTTTCTGGTACTAATGTCAACAGTGCAGCTGCTAACATGTTGGTTAATTTGACATGTTTTGCTGCATCTATTTGTAGTTTCTTTTTTCTCTCTTTTCAGCTCCACCTTTTCACTTTTGTTTGTCCATCTTTACCACTTCTTCCACATTAAACTCTGTCCCTGGCCCATCCCTTACGTCACACAGAGAAGATAAGGGATGGGCCAGGTGTGTTAACAGATTTTATTGGTCAATGCAAATAAGTGAATGGGTTATTGTGCAGTGGCGTGTTCAAGCTGGCCTATAGCCTGCATAATTATATCAACAAGGAAAAAATTATATTGAACCATTGGCTCATAAGTGCATCGATAAAGAGAAATCCCAGAGACAGGGCGGGACAGTCCCACCCAGAGACAGTCCCGCCCTGTCTCTGGGTCAAAAAGTGAAGCTGGTGCTGAACTGCATTAAATCTGCTTTCTTTCTGTCCAACAGGGGGACGACTTCTCTGCTAAAAAAAAAAGTCAGATTGTTTAGAAGTCTGGTAAAACAAACCTCCTGTTTACTTGTTTTATGACCTCAGTAAACACTTTCCTGATGAGCTGATGATCTCAATCACTAGTTTGTTATTGAATACAAAATAATAATTTTGTAAATTAGGGTCAAATGGACAGTAAAGCAAGGTATGCTTTAGCACATGGCTATTTCGTGACTAATTCTTAGTTTCTCTCAGATCCCTTACATCTGGTTTCAAAACAAAACAAGACTGGTACAGCAAGAAATGCTCAATTTAGGGAATAAAATTGGAAATCTTGATTGAGGTCATTTCCATTTTTTCTATACAGTCTGTGATTTTGGCTGGATGGACTGGTGTTGGGGGGGGAGGGGGGGACACCTTCACTGTTTATTTCAAAACACTTAATCACAGGGTAGTTTCAACACTGTAAAGGCTGCTCCCTTAGGTGATACCTGTAATAGTGTTTAGAACAGTTATCCCTTTAAAATTGCACACTGACCTGAGAGCTCCAGGAAGTCAGGTTTATGACTGAAGATTAGGTAGTTGTTGGCGATGAAGTGGAGGAGCCAGATATAGAGCTGCTCTGCATTGTGGCACTGGAAATCAATAGAGACACTATATGAAATGCAGATCTTCTTCTAAATGAAATTGTATGAGCATCTGCTAGAGATGGAGCCTAAGGCAGCTGCTGATTAACAGACCATGTTTCAACAAGAAAATATTGCACTGGATACTTTGATACTCACTCACCTTTGCCCTGCGGAGTAGTCGAACTACACTGATGCCTGTTGATGCCAGCTCTCTACTGGGCATGCTCTGAAGGTAAGCACATACGCAGACCTCACACAGATGCTGCAGTCGTTTCACTTGGTACATCTCGGCACAAACCAGCACAGCCATGGCCTGAAGCACACTGGCTGGACACACAAACACACAGCACTGTCTGATATGCTGCTTACTAGGGCAAAGAAAAAAAAATCAATACAGCATAGCATTGCAATATTTTTCATGGCAATAAAATATTGATATCCATTTTCTTCAGCAATTCAGGGTTGCAGGGGGCTGGAGCTTATCCCATTTGCCACAGGGTGAGAAATATCAATACATGGGCACCAAATATTGATATATTATTATATAAATTAAAATACTCTAAATAGTATGAACAAAAGGGCTCATCTTATGCACCACCATCCTGAGAAAACTTAGATCAGACTGGTTTAACTGAAAAACCATCCAACAATGGACACACTTAGCTTGACAAAGCTACCTCCTAATTAAGAGCAAGGTAAAGGCTCAGTCAGTTAAAATTAGGACAGTGACGTCCTAGCATCGACAAAATTGATTGTATTGAATTCACATACAGCGACCAGCTGTAACTTGCAGTGACTAAATTGTTGTCGAGAGCCTGAGGGTGTTGCACACTCACAACTACTTTTGATCACAAGGTGATTTCTTGACAGGAAACAAGCTTTCTGCAAACAGTCACAGTCTGACTTGGAGTGACTGCAGTCACTCTCAGAGAGACTGTGGAAAGCTTGCAAATATTTTCTGTCTAATTTATAAACAGAGACCGATTACCAAGATGTTGCCATCAGTCTGAATAAGTTGTCAACATTGAGCACAACCCAACTCTTGTCTTAGCTGGCTGCCAGCTGGTTGTATTCTGGTTATCTTCTTATAGAACAGGAAGTCTGACGAGTGCAAATTTAATAGTTTAATGTGAATATCTGTCTGTATAGAGATTGAAAATGTGACGTCACTCAGGGGTAAAACCGCAAAGAATTCTGGGAACTCGTGGCAAGAGGTACTAGCGCACGCAGGCTTTCAATTGAAATCAGTTATACAGCGATAAAAAGAAACACAAAAAATGGCAAGAAGCTGTTGTATTATTAACTGCAATAGCCGGTCGCATGACAGCCACGGAAAGCCGACGGGTAAAGAGATCGGTTGTTATCGGATTACGTCGTTGAAGAGAAACAAGACAGCAAGAAATATGTGACATTTTTACAATTTATCAGAGTTAACTGCTGTATTATTAGAAACAGATTGCATGTATCAATCACAGGCTGATACCAGATTGATTGCAGACTGACTCAGTCTCATAGCAACATTTATGGCAGGTTTTAGTGGCAGTGTTTGTTTGCTTGGCAATCTCATTTTGCAGAAAAAAACTGAAGTGAGATAACTTTTAACTTTGAGGACAGATTTTGTAGCTGGAAACGGGTGAGAAGTCGCAATATGTTTTACTGCACTAATCAATAAATCATAAAATGTTAGGTATCACACTGATATATTGTCAAAATATAGTATTGTGGAGTGTCTGGTGATTCCCACCACTACTAGTTATGGTATACATTAAATACTGTGAAAGCATTAAACGTATATTAAACCAATGTAAATCCGACTTTGTTCTAGATGTATGCAATAGCTGGACATATTCTCCCCGAAGCTGAAATGTTTTCTTATCCTTCCTGTTCCAAAAATCATTCAGGTAAAGCACCACAGTGAGCTTAAATCAATCAAACACCGTCACAATAAAACCGATTTGGGTCTATTTTACACACAATTAGAATCTAAAGAGCAGATTTCCAACACATAAGTGCTATCAGTCCAAACCACTTCCAGTAGAATTTAAACTCAACATTATTTGACATGGTTTGGTTTGCATTTGCACAGCACAGACAGGAGTGATACGGTTGAATGCTCAGCTGCTCCCAAAACAGTAAAACTGCACACAGCTCAAAAATGATCACTCAGCTCTGCTGTTTCTGTCATTTCTCTCAAAGAATTTTAGGATCTTTCATAAGACTGATTTCATTTTAAAGACCACACTTTTATTGTTTTAGTTCTACAGATGGATTTCATTCACATCCATGCAAATACTTGTTGCACTTATAGATCTGATTTTTTTTAAATCAACTGTCATTCCAACTGTTTTTTTTACCTTTAATTATGAACACAGTGTAGAAACAGAGTAGACAAAGGATTGCATGTGAAAACTCCTCTGACATGAGTTTGTTCTCATTGTTTTGCAATGTGCAAATGTTAGCCAAGCACTGGCAAAGTGATTAAAAAAAGCTTAGATACATACAGTCGATGGATCGGACAATCTGAAACCTGTTCCCCTCCCTTTTTTGTTGAGCTCTTAGCACGTAAGCCACATTTCTGAGAAGTATGCGGCTGTCCTACCTGCCGAGCTGTACACAAGGTTGGCGACTAGCTGGATTAAAGAGTCAAATTACTTTAAGGGTCGGCCATAGGTGCACATGTAGAACCTCAAAATAATGAGAAAGTTGCTTTGTGACTACGGCATGTATAAAGAGATGACTGCAAAAACCGGAGGGGGCTACAACAAAAAGAGTAATAAATAATCATAATGGGAAATTTTAAAGGCAAAATATCGACAAACAATTAAATGAAGCTCTTTAATCACAACCCAAGAATACAAACAAATGTGTATTAATTCAGAACTTGTTTAACATCCTTAAAACCCATTATATACTCGCTCCAGCTTGTCATTTTTGTATTGGTGCAACACAGACTGCACCACAGTGTACACATTTCATCATCAGATATTAACACCAAATCTCAGCCGGTTGTGAATTTAAATAAAGCTCCTTAGTCAAATCACTTAATGCTCAAATAAATAATTACCCATCGCTCTTTTTGTGCTGTCAAATTACATGCTTGCATGCAGCAAGCACGAAACAAGCGGTGTCGATCTTTTTCTGTAATGTCAAAATGTCAAATTAAATTACCCCTGATGCAAACAGATTCCTGCCGTTTATGTCAAACACCACCTTCAGCATCCTTCACTCACTCGTGAGCGCTGATCCTCCGCGTGCGTCCCTGACAGGACGCAGCTGAGCAGCAGCAAAACAAGAGGGTTTGTTCTATGTCACTGCACAATCACCCAAATGAGCATTAACACAGCATCCCTCATATGTACAGTATACATTATTTAACAGAGGGAAATACTCTGATGGTACTTTGGCTTTGATTTCACACCCTTCTTCTTTCTTTCTTTTTTTGTTGTTGTTGCTGCTACTGGTGGAATTACCTTGATTTGACCTTGAGTGCCGAGCTCTTACATAACACTACAGCGGTTGCAGCCTCTGAAGCAGTTTCATGTCTTTAATTTCCTGTTCCCATGACTCAACCTGGAGCTGTATCTCTGGAAAAAGCTTGCTTATCATACCCTGATCTAAGCTGGATCATAAGGACTGCTTGTTGAATTTTTTTCATCATTTCATTTATTTTTTTTTAACCAAAAGATCTCACGCCACAGAATAATGGGATTGTGAGCTGCAGAGAGCTTGTTATTCAAAGCTGATTATTCTGAAGTTTTGCATTGTCTATTCAGCAGCTTTGTTATATAATGCTACAAAGGAGGGTGACAGTCAGTGTTGCAGTAAATCACTCTGCAACTATACATTAAAGTGATCATTTTTATACTTCTAGTCAATGAACGTAGCACATTATTCTTTCTCAATTTGTATTCATAAGGTCCAGATTAGATACAAGCTGCTTTAGAGACGCCAGCAAACACACTTATTCACAGCTGCACTGACTGATCTTTTAACATTAGGGGGCAGAAAAACTCATAAATAAGAAGAATAAAACGCAAGTTACAAAATGTTTTAACTGGCCCAGAAGCTGAGAGTTGCAAACATGGAGCAGAGCCAGCCTGAATATCACATAAATATGGTGACGAAGGCATTTTAGAATTTGAATAAAAATGTATGAGTGTTTATTCATATCTTATTCCAAAAGGTTTATATACAATCTGTCCAAACAAAAGGAGAAGAAGAAGCAGCAAAAGGTCCAATATTTAAGAAAAAGTTTTGACAATGATAGGGAGTAAGTTCTAAAAATACTGCTTAATGCAGCATTAATGTTGTAGAAGTGCCTCCAGTGTGTTTTATTTCTATGCATGCAATTTCCTAAAGCTCACCACCGTCACCAGAGAGAATTACCAGCACTAATTACTTTGAAGACATAACACACAGCGTGTCACATAGCGACAGGAAAACAAAAACAAGACGTCTGGGGCCGTGATTTGGCACCATTAAAAGCAGTGATGCCAAGAGTTGATTTTGTCATCAGTAAATCTAATTTAATTTTAAGCTCAGCGCTGGTTTCAGAGCACCTCCTGAGAACAACACTGGCAGGATGTGGCAGTCACACAGATGGTTGATGGGACTTGTCATCTGCACTTTAGTTTTGGTTTGTGTTGAGCAAGCGGAGTCCAGAGGAGAAGCTGACATACCTCTCTCGAGTGTTTTATGACTGGTAACGCTGATTATTTCCATTTCCATTTGTTGCTGGGCTGTTATCATTACACTGATCAGACTCGTGACTTTCATCTCTTTCAAAAATCAAGCAAATCTCTGTTCAGATATTTCATCCCCCATTAAAAGGAAGCAATATCTAGGGCTAGTTTCCCATATTTAGCCACCTTAATCATTCATCCTACTGCGTGCAACGAGACAGTGGTCATACCAGTGCAGCTATGCCAGCTGCTGACTAAGTAAAGGAAACTCACCAGGACAGCAGGAGTCGGTGTAGAGGTACTCGAGGAAAGACAGGAAAGTGTCTGAGGAGACGCCGTGGATGGGCACCACTCGGCTACGAGCCTCTGCATACTTCCCGCTGAACATGGCGGCCATGACATCACAGCGGGCCACCAACACTGCCCGGTGGGCTGGCAGCACACTCCCTAAATCACACGTGTGGAAAATTAACATGTAAAGTTGAAGTTTCTATGAAGCCTTTCGGCAGCCACAGAGTGTTTGTGAGTAACATGTTTCATCTTGATCCATCGGCATGAAAAACTTCAATAGCCGCCATGAACACAAGACATTCCTGCTAATATAGCAGAAGTGTATAGTATAAATGTAATTTCGGCTTTTAATGAGTGATCGGTCACAACTGCCCATTTAAATGAACAGGAAATTATTGTGCAACCTCTCAATGGCACAAGTCTCATCATCGAGTACCATTAACAAGACAGATTTTCTCCATGACCTCCATGAAGTTTAGCGCACAGCTCAAGGGCACAAGGACAAGAAAAGCTGGCTGCAATTTTTATGAGATAAATATTGATTAGGAGAGGCTTTTTAGCATTATTTCTAAATT
The DNA here is from genome assembly GCF_051167445.1 of Perissodus microlepis. NCBI lineage: Eukaryota > Metazoa > Chordata > Actinopteri > Cichliformes > Cichlidae > Perissodus > Perissodus microlepis. The sequence continues at coordinate 11,620,088 of NC_140465.1, forward strand.
TCTCGATTTCATAGAGAAATGCTGAATGCAAAAGAGATTCTGCTGAGCTGAAACACGACCAGAATGAAAGAGAGCCTATTGCTGGGGCTATTTGATCTTATTTTGTCTCCAAATGGATGATCGGGCCAGGGACGGAGATCCTAATTCAATCACAGCAATAAAATATGACCTTCTTCTGCTGTGTTACATGCATTTGTAAATGTGGGTGTGTCTAATAGGATCAACGTGAACTTACCTTGCACCATGAAGATGACATCAGAGTATAGAGGAGAATTGAAGAGGTTGACGAGAGTCTGGGGACCAAGCTGAGCTGCCCTCGCACTCGGTGTGTCCCTGGTGCCCTGCACACACACACAAACAGTGGAGAGGAAGACAGAAGAATCGGCCAGTGAGAGTTGAAATTCCTCTGCTGCACATCAGGTACTCGTTACCAACACAATTGCCATCCTGTGCATCTATCCCACATCCCCTGTGGAATACTAATGGCGTCTCTGCCAGTCTTGCTTAGCAGTACCCAAACATGCTTGAACTGCAACGCCAAGAATGTCATGAGTGGAACTGGCAAACACAGAACACAGTGAGAAGCAGACGGCAGTCCAAACTGTCTGTTATCAACACGTTCATGTATTCTGTACTGCACAGCGGGTGAAACTGGTGGAATAAGAAAATCTGTCAATGCGTGTGTGTGTGTGTTTGTGCTTTTTGCAAAGTGTATGTGCACACATGGATTTCAGTCCACAGTAGAGTGCCTTCAAAGCATCCCATTTCCACTATGTGACCTTTCTCAGTCAACTGAAGCGCAAAGAACTCCATAATTTCACAGTGAGAGAGTGAGACAGAGAGCAAGATCAACACACACAGTTCAAGTTGGAGGCAGAAACAAAATCAAGAGGCTTAAAATTTCATAAATCAATCAAAGCTCATGGAAAACGTATGGGAAATTAATTTCTACAGGTCTCACAGAGTCAGATTACCCGGAGGTGCTGGAGATGATGCGATCAAATCATGACAAGACATTAGGCTATCTCATTGCGTTAAAGTGGCCCAGCCGTCTCTGTGTGTCAGCTCATCCCAGCACCGCCTCAGGTAGAAGACCTAGTTCTATCCAGATGGGTTGGTAGACTATGCGTGGTGCCAAAGGCTTGTCAGACACAGCCATGTCACATCTCTTTATCCCACTCTAAATATTAAAGCCTGCTGTTTTGTAACATAGAGCCATGTCATGCTCTCTGAGCAGCTGCAATTACACATTACAGGCGTGACGCTGCAGTTTCTAAAATAATTTTAGTGTGCATGTGTTCTTGTGTTGTGCTTTTTGCTCCTTGGAGGGTATCTCTTGTTTACTTTCTGCTAATTCCCACAGTATCCGAGAGGTGATTACAGGCAGTAATTATGTAAATATTCTAATTATAGCAACATTATTACTGTGCTGTTTCCAAACAAGTCGCACTAATTAAGGCACTCTTAGTCTGCAAATGCAAAACACATGTTTATACATTCAAAGAGCAGATTTAACACATTAAAGTTATTTAACCTGTTTATTAAGGACAGACCAGTATTGGTGTCATACACACAGTCGAGCCTTAAACAAGATTTTTATTATTGCGAAATTTGTCCTCACCCTTTCTCTGCCGATGAGGGATCGTATTCGGTCTATAAGCTGAGCCACAGCGAGAGAATTCTTCAGCTTCTCATCCAGGGCCTCCTGGAGGTGCTCCCACTCCCACGCTCCTACAAAACATCCACAACGAACCCAATTCTATGGATCCACAATAGTTTACAGAAACACACAGGCAAACACTTTTCTAGCTGGCACTGTGCTCTGACCGCCCACATACCTTACACCAAACACTTGAGGCCTGTTTTTGTCAAAGTTGGCTTGTTCTAAAATTTTTCTGTTTATGTAATCTGTTGTCATTATGGGTGGGGAGCCCAGTCCAGATTCCACCCAGCAAACTCAGAAACAGTGAATAAAAAAGGCATTTGGAGAACAAATCGTAAATCTGCCTTCAAACTACCTGGTTAGTAATTCATATTTTACTTTCATTTACGTCAGTGTACCTGGTGCCAGGAAGAGCTGGGCCTAGAGTCCACACAAGTCCAAAATGCCCTCAACTCACTTGGACTTCTGGGTAAAAAATTTGATTTGGGTATTTAAAGGTCACTGTGATCTCACAAAACACATTTTAGGCCATAATTCAACAATTAATGAAGGTCAATTAATATGGCAAAGTTTTACACAAATGATTAATAGGAGAAAATTATGAAGTGATGACATTTCATATCAAAAGGTTAACACTGCAACACTTTTCTGACCTTTATTCAAGACATAAGTCTGGTACTGAAGGAGTGAATGTGACCATCTTTTACATTTTACTTTACATTTAGTCACATATTAAATTAGTGATCTGCCATCTTCTGTTTTCACAGGCTACAAATTTGTTGAAGCATCCACATTTAACATTTTGTAGGTTCTTTGCAGCAAGTAAAGAACCTACAGTGTTCAGAACTGAATTGTATAGCAATCGACCTTATTGAACAAATAAAAATACACCCAGCCACCCGTGGACCAAATAGCCTTTAACAACAGGTTCAATAGCCCATACTACCAGCATACTCCCCACCTACTACCCTGAGAAACAATCCAATCCAATAATACAAGTCCATGTACACTGGCTGGGCAAACTCCCACAGACCTTCAATTATCATTGAGAGGGTGAAGAGCTGATACAGTGACCAATGAGCAAAACCTCATTGTTTCTCCTGGATCTGAGGTTCAACTTATCAGTGGATTTCCTCTCCATTACTCCAGCACAGACTTCCTGAGAGGCCCAGGAGTGTGATCCCAAAATTTGGAGCATACTCTCCAGTTCCTTTTGTTAAAAAGGTAAGCCACCACTCCAGTCTGTTAATCAGACCTCAACACAATGCTGCAGCATATCAGTCTTGAGGACCACTAAAAGTCTTCTCTGCACATGCTATATAAGTCTGGTGAGACATAAATGTAAAAGCACACAACTTAAAGTTGTACCCTCTGTTCATATCACTCTGTCTTCCTGTATAGAAATATTGGCGTAGTCCATACAAATCAGAAAAGGTACTAGACATGCTTAAAAAAAATCAAAGCATTTTCAGATGTGGCTGGTATAGACAGCCTCAATGACTACAGACCTATAGCCCTCACGTCTGAGACACTATCTGTGTTTTAAACAGATAGTGTCTCAGCACATCAGAGACTGTCTACCCCCCGCTGTTTGCTTACAGAGCAAATAGGTCCACAGAGGATGCCATCACCATCACACTCCACAGAGCGTTTAGCCATTTGAAGAACAGGAAGAGCTAAGTGGAGATGCTCTTCGTGAACCATTCGACACCATAATCCCAGACATCCTCACCCCCAAACTGGACCTTGAGATTCCCCCTGCCACCTGGATCAAAGATTTCCTCACCAACCAGCCTCAATCAGGCCTCACCAATCCCCACCTCTCCTCTCCCTACTGTACGCCCTGTACATCAACCCACACAACAAACGTCGTAGTCAAGTATGCTGCTGTCTCATCTCCATCAGAGATGAGACAGCATATGGCACGGTGACACATACGGTGGTAGAAAATAACCTGAAGCTGAATGTCCTTAAAACAAAAGAACTCATAATGGACTTCAGGAAGCACAGACAGGTCCACTCCCCTGTCATTATAAATGGAGAAGAGGTGGAATCTGTTTCTGCCTTCAGGTTTCTGGGCACCCACATGTCCGCTGATCTCACCTGGATCCACAACACAAACGCCCCAGTAAAGAAGACCCAACAGTGGCTGCACTTCCTCCGTGTCCTGAGGAAGAATAACCTGGACCAGACGTTCCTGCTGGCCTTCTCTCGCTCCTCAGTGGAGAGCATCCTCTCCTACTGCTTGGGCGTTTGTTACACAGGGGCCACAACTGAGAAGAGGAAGGCTGCACAGAGGGTAATTAACACCTCCCCAAAAAATCCTCTGCTGCTTTCTACCACCTCTAGAGGCCATCGCCAGATCCTCCAGTCTCAGGAAAACCAGGCCCATCACAGGTGACCCCATGCACCCACAACCTGTTTGACCCGCTGCCCTCTGGTCGGTGCCTCAGGTCAATCGGGTCCCACACCTCCGGACTCACAAACAGCTCCTTCCGCTGTAAACAAACACTATTCCCCCACCCCTGCCCACCCACCTCACCAGTGTGAGCCATTGTCTGTGTAACCCTCATCACACTGGCCACTCATATACAAACTCTATACTCAGACCAAGTCCTTTTGCACTGCTTTAAAGCACTTTGCTCTCCAATGTACGTCTTTCTATTGTTTTGTATATATTCTTCTTGATTTTATACATTTCTCCCATTTGTTATTTATTTCTGTAGTCTCATTATTTATATTTTATTCCTGCACATTTGGTGTGGAGCACTTATAATTCTGTTGTACATGTACAATGACAATAAGTGGCTATTCTATTCTATTCTATTCTATTCTAATATTACAGTTAAATCACAAGTGACAGAAGTAAAAGAGGAGCACAGCGGTGCAGTAGGTAGAACTGTCGCCTAATCACAAGAAGTTTTCTGATAAAAACCTGCTGGTGAGCTCAGGCCTTTCTAGGTATGATTGTGAGACTGTGTGGTTGTCCGTGTCTGTCGAGGCTATACCCTACCTCTCGCCAAAAGTAATTTGGCATAGGCTCAAGCCCCCACGATTCTGAGCTGGATAATTTGATACAAAAATGGATGGATATATAAGATACTAGTTTAATTTGTGAACCTGTTCTTCACATGCTGTACTGCACAATGTTCCTTTCAGGTAAATGCCAACATCAGCATGCTAACGTGCTTACAAAGTCTTGCATGCTGATGTTTAGAAGGTATCATTTACTACAGTGGCTTGCAAAAGTATTCGGCCCCCTTGAACTTTCCCACATTTTGTCACATTACAGCCACAAACATGAATCAATTTTATTGGAATTCCACGTGAAAGACCAACAGAAAGTGGTGTAAACGTGAGAAGTGGAACGAAAATCATACATGATTCCAAACATTTTTTACAAATAAATAACTGAAAAGTGGGGTGTGCGTAATTATTCAGCCCCCTGAGTCAATACTTTGTAGAACCACCTTTTGCTGCAATTACAGCTGCCAGTCTTTTAGGGTATGTCTCTACCAGCTTTGCACATCTAGAGACTGGAATTCTTGCCCATTCTTCTTTGCAAAACAGTTCCAGCTCAGTCAGATTAGATGGACAGCGTTTGTGAACAGCAGTTTTCAGATCTTGCCACAGATTCTAGATTGGATTTAGATCTGGACTTTTACTGGGCCGTTCTAACACATGGATATGTTTTGTTTTAAACCATTCCCTTGTTGCCCTGGCTTTATGTTTAGGGTCGTTGTCATGCTGGAAGGTGAACCTCCGCCTCAGTCTCAAGTCTTTTGCAGACTCCAAGAGGTTTTCTTCCAAGATTGCCCTGTATTTGGCTCCATCCATCTTCCCATCAACTCTGACCAGCTTCCCTGTCCCTGCTGAAGAGAAGCACCCCCAGAGCATGATGCTGCCACCACCATATTTGACAGTGGGGATGGTGTGTTCAGAGTGATGTGCAGTGTTAGTTTTTTACCACACATAGCGTTTTGCATTTTGGCCAAAAAGTTCCATTTTGGTCTCATCTGACCAGAGCACCTTCTTCCACATGTTTGCTGTGTCCCCCACATGGCTTGTGGCAAACTGCAAACAGGACTTCTTATGGTTTTCTGTTAACAATGGCTTTCTTCTTGCCACTCTTCCATAAAGGCCAACTTTGTGCAGTGCACGACTAATAGTTGTCCTATGGACAGATTCCCCCACCTGAGCTGTAGATCTCTGCAGCTCGTCCAGAGTCACCATGGGCCTCTTGGCTGCATTTCTGATCAGCGCTCTCCTTGTTTGGCCTGTGAGTTTAGGTGGACGGCCTTGTCTTGGTAGGTTTACAGTTGTGCCATACTCCTTCCATTTCTGAATGATGGCTTGAACAGTGCTCCGTGGGATGTTCAAGGCTTAGGAAATCTTTTTGTAGCCTAAGACAATCTCTGAGGCCGTCACAGAGCAGCTGTATTTGTACTGACATTAGATTACACACAGGTGCACTCTATTTAGTCATTAGCACTCATCAGGCAATGTCTATGGGGAACTGACTGCACTCAGACCAAAGGGGGCTGAATAATTACGCACACCCCACTTTGCAGTTATTTATTTGTAAAAAATGTTTGGAATCATGTATGATTTTCGTTCCACTTCTCACGTGTGCACCACTTTGTGTTGGTCTTTCACGTGGAATTCCAATAAAATTGATTCATGTTTGTGGCTGTAATGTGACAAAATGTGGGAAAGTTCAAGGGGCCGAATACTTTTGCAAGCCACTGTATCTTCGGTTTCCATGTGTGCATACTAAACAGGACTAAGCACAAAGTGCAGCTGTATCTGATGAGAATCTCATTTGTTTTTATGATAAACACATACTGGACATTTTGACTGGGTGATGCCTAACTTTCAATTAAAAGGAAAAGAAGCATTGACAGAAATGTTCAGTAGCTGTTGTGAAAATCTGTTGTGGGAGTAACAAGAAACACAAGAGATTGCCAAAGTCACACTGAGTCACCATGTGGAAAATTTGAATGTCTGCAAAAGAAATCATGACAATCCATTCAGCAGTTGCAGATATTTCACCCTGGACCTAAGAGGTCAACCAACCAAACAAACAAACACATAAATGTACCAAAATATTCATAGCCACACCACTAATGCAGCTGAGAATGATCGCTCAACAGTAAACAAGGGCGAGAACAGATTGTCAGGGTTTAATGCACAGAGGTTTCTATAAAACAGGATGTAAAATATAACGACCCAGTAATTATCAGCACTGATGAACGTGATAAACCTAAACATAAAAATGCACAAAACTGCAGAAAAACAAATAAAATTCTTCATGCTGCTTCCTCAGCTGAGACATCTGGAGAAAACAGCTGGATTTCATTGCAGTGTACTACAATCTTAAATTGTAGATGCTTTATAAACGCTGCACATTCCTGTAGCTTGATTGGGGTGGCACACTCTGTCTCACTGGGACATAAACAGGCTGTCGAGGAAAGAAGGGAGCTGGACTGGTCAGGATTTAGCTCATCATTAGTTCATAATGATGGTATTTGGCCTGATAGAGGGATTACCTCAACAAGCAGGGCCGGATAATGAAACTGTGTGGTGCAGACACCTCAAACGCAGGCCGAGAGATTAGCTCAAGCGCTGTCGTGCTTTTACGTGATGCAACTGGACACCAAGACTATGTATTCAAATAGACAAAAAGTGGACAGGCAAACAAGTTGGAGAAGAAATCATGTGTAAACAATTAAAAAACAACAATCACAAAGACATTTCCAAGAAGTTTCATTCCTGGCTCTTAAGTTTAACTTCAACTAAATTCGAATAACACAGCAGCAAGGTCAGCAAATCAAACGTCTAAGATAATGTGAGATAAGATGCCCTAAAAAACAACTGGTCCTGAATGTCCTCGAACACACACACACACACACACACACACACACACACACACACACACACAGAGAGAGAGATCTGTGTCACAGACATGTACTAAACGTGTTAAACATGCACATACACACCACACCAACCAAGTGACAAATTCAATAGTACAGCAGCACAATACACAAGGAGACAGAGTCTCACAGTGTTAACATCACACAAGCAAAGTCATGGCCTCTGTGACTGTCCATTCACACTCATGTGACAAAAACCCCAAGTCTGGAATAACACCATGGGTGTGTGTGTTTACTGATACATGATATATTGTTATGCAAATTAGCTCTGGAAAGCCAAATAAAATAAGCGACAACTGCCAGTCGTTGAATCACAGTCAAAAAAAAAAAAATCTATCCCATCTCTGGAAAGGCAAAGTACAGCTTGTTGTGGATTTACTGCAAATGAACAAATATTGGCTCACTGAGCTCTGAATATTTCTGTGGGCAAAGAAGACGCTCATTCACATCTGATTAGCCAATTCAAGAAAATACACTAGCACACACTCGGTATATGAGGTCAGCTGCTTTAAACATACAGTGAGACCCACCATTTTGAAGGTTAACATTAGTCAATTTTTACACGAGACTTAACACCGTCTCCCTGCAGTCTTTTATGAAAACGGTATTTGTAGTCCACTCAGCACACGCACACATTCCTCCTGCTATTCTCTCCAAGCGCACCCCCCCACACACACACTCACACACAAACTAACGGTAGTGCTCAGCTTTTTACCATCACATTATCTGCAGATGAGCAGGGTCTTACTTTGTTCTCCCCTCTCATTTTCCCCCTGGTCCCAGTTTTTCCACTCCACACTATCCCATCTTCCTCCTCTCTTACTCAAAAAATATCCACACAAACACACAAGGACTATGTACACATGAACACACACACACTGCCCTCCCCTTATTTCAACTGCTGGTTTTCTTATTCTTATTCAGACAGTCACTCAGAGAGAATCAGTCTAACTCTATAATCTTCTTCCCTCCTCTGCTTACCCTCCACCAGCCGCATACACTCTCAGCTTACATGTTTGTGTGTCTACTTCTGCTGTTGATTTGTTTGTGTGTCAGAGCATCGACGCGACTCACATGCACGTTAACAGGCAGCCAGGAATCAGATGTCTGCACAGCTTTTTTTGCCATAAGGATTTGTGCACACCATGCAACCTGTGTTGAAGTGCCAGCTCGCAGTGCCTGCGAGCTGACATGCAGCAGGCACAGCACCGCAGACTCTAAGCTGTGGGAGCGAGAAGATTTTTTTATTACGTTGCTAAAGTTGAAGAAAATATTGCATGCCTGTTTTACTGGCTTCACACCCGACTCAAGAACACATTGGATGCAACTGCCTCAGTGTTTACAGTGCCTCAGATGTTTTGTGTCTGCATGCTTAGTCCGTGAGAATAACCTAATAGATGGCATTGGAAATTATACAAGACAGGTGCACTTTATCTTTTCTTGATGTAAATATAAGCCCCCAGAAACAGGTGGCACAGTGTGACTCTATCAGCTAATCACATTCACAATTACAATGATGTACCAGTGTGCCAACCCCTCCTGCTGTCATTCCATAATGTTTAATAGAAATGCGCTACGAGAGAGACCAAAGACACACACATGTCCTGAGGGAGCCAAGGGAAGTGCAAACGTAGCTCCAGAAAGGAGCTCAAGATCACACTACTACAAAATGATTGATCTGGTCCTAGATTAAAATACTACAGTTGCTTACTATTAAGTACTTTCAGCTTGACTGATTTCTGTTCCTCGGCGTAATGGAACGTTGGACAAGGCCCAGCAGCAGGAAAACTGCTTTCTGCTGCCACAGGACCATTAATCATCACATCTAATTTTTTAGAAAAAGAGTAACTGCTTTTAGGGAATAGATTTCCCTTCCTGTGAATGTCAGTCCAGCTATGTTTGCTCCAGTTGTAATGTACCTAATGTGTCTAAATTGGCAAAACAGGAAACATCAAGGATGCAGCACTGGCCTTGGCAACATAAAAAAATGTCACTGCATTGATTAAATATGTCATAAATGTATACAATGGATCAAATATTAATAAAAAATAAAATAGAAGCCTGTAGTATTCAGTAAAAATAATAATTTCAATGTGCACTTTCCAGAAATCATGAAGCGCCATGGAAGTGAAATGACTGAGTTTTATCTGGATAAAGTACTTTGTTTGGACTCCAATGCTTGGAGACACTTTTTTGTCTTTTCTGATTTCCAATTTCTGTTTGGCACTTTCTGTGCATGTGATCCTGCTGCCAGGGTGTCCGTTTGGGCAACTCGATCCTGGTGAAATCACAGGCCGCTAATCGGCTGAGATGAGAGGCTCGTCTGTGGTTTATCTGTTGTTTCCATTTAAGCTGGTCCAGCTTTTAACACAGAAATTATTTAGCAACACAAACTACACCACAGTATTTAGATTGCAGTCTGGTATAACTGTTCTTAATTACCAAAAAACTCATTTTATTCAGCCACACTAGCAGCATGGCTGGAGGAATGACACTATAGATCAGCTACCTACTTTACACCACAATAAAACATCATGATGGTTAAAATCCATCAGATTATGGTGAGCCTCTATCTTTCACAAGCACAGGAAAAGCCAACCAAGAGATGAAGACTAAGAATCCTGCCGAGCAATGGTGCAATCAAACCAGGCTCCAACATTTGTTATTTTAAATTTACTGTCTGCAAACATCTCTCAAAATTATATCCATAGTTTATTGAACAGTCTCTGATGCATAAACTGCACAAATCTGCCACAAATCCTCATCCAGCAAATCTGCGAGAACAAAACTCCCTTCAGCTGCCTGCCCCTGGCCAGTCAGCCAGAAAAATTTGCCCCCTTAGTAATGCTAACAACATTTTCATCTTTGGCCTATGTTCATAATGCCGTGTGAAACTGTAATATTTTCTTAGTCTGTTGCTTAGCACTAAATAGTACATGTCTGTATTTGAGCATCTGTACAGTTTAAGGATGCAGCTTGCCAACCAAGCTGACTAGTGTTAGATTATAACTTAATTCTCCTACCTCTCATCCAAATACGGTCATTTCTGGCACCAAAAAAACAGCATGGCAGCTGCCAATACTCCAGCATAAATGCACACTCCAGAAACGAATGAGTGACATCATGATAGCTATGTCAGTCCTAATAATAATTGCTTTACTAGACTTGTTATCAGTGTTACTGCTCATAAATAGCTTTTCTAACTAATATAGGTGCCTGTACATTTACAGCAACACTAGTTTAATGCCCAATCACACATCCATCCATCTTCTTCACTAATTCAGGGTTGTGTGGGGTAATGAAGCCTTTCTAAGCTGATCAGACTATAAATTAAAGGTAAGGAAAACAAAACAAAACAAAAAAACAAAACCCTCTTCCTGTCAACCATTTACCTTCATGCATTTTGCTTCTGTCTATATATTACTAATACGAGCAATGAGCAATGTATCCAAAGCGTACCCAGAACAGTTTCCTAGCAAAGAAGGGATTTTTCAGATTACAGAACCTTTAATCTGCAGTCTGCAGCTACGTCTGTGAGGCCTGTGAGTTTTCTGTCAGCTGGTACAACACATACAGTACAGGATATCACACCACTTCTCTTTCTTTTGGAAAAAGGGAGGTTTGTGATATAGCGTTTCATTTTCTTTGACCTTAGAAAACATCCATCAGCTAATTTGTCAAATTGTTCGATTTCATTCAGTCACACTAGGAATCAGGTGGATTTCCACATTCAGTACCTCGAGAGCTTACAAGTGGCTGTTAAATTGGATAAATGGACATGATGGCATTTTCTATAAAGATACATAACAGCAGATTTAGGATAACAGCAACAAATCTTTCTTTGGATGGAGGTTTTTACCTCTATAAATGAACATGAGAGTCTCCCACAAGCACATGCACAGCAGGGGGTCCTTCACCACCAAACGAGTGAGGCGTCCCGTCAGGTGTCCATCTGATCTCGGCATGTCATCAATAATACTCCCATCCCAGGTGGAAAGCAGCGAGTGGGGGCCTCCGTCACGCTCTCTGCAAACACACCGCGACTGTGGACGTTCCCTGTCCAACCAGAGATAGAAGAAAATGTTTCAGAGTTACAGAGAAGTTTGCCGAAATAGTTGGGCTCTCGCTGGCTACAGACTCAGGTGGTGAAATAGGATATTAAACCCCATGCTGTGGAGAGGTTAATATCTCTCCTACCTGGTCTTAGGCCCAAGGAGCAGCTGTCTGAAGTACGGGCTGACAGCACACAGCACAGCAGCATGCGCCCAACCCAGCTCTTTCCCAGAATCCCCGGCATAGAAAGCCACATCGGCGAACTGCACGCCACGCTCCAACAACCACTGCATGTCCTGGGAGAAGCTGGACTCCTCCACTCTAATAGGGGGAAGACGAGCTGAACAGAAGAGAGCAACAAAAGAAACGAGTGAGGGTGGACAGAGATGATGAGCAATTACTGCCGAAATTCAGTTTGCCTCCATATCAAAGAATAACACAGAATATTGAATGGGTTTGTTATGTTCAAAGCCTCTCAGGAGTGTTTTAGTATTGATATTTGGTGTACTCAATTTTCCTTCAGTCTACCTTGTTTACTTGTACTTGTGTTTTCTTGGGAGGGGGTTGGCAATGAGTTTTGACAACTCAGAGAGAAATTGGGGTGTACAGTGCAGGTCGAGGGAGTGATTTTGTCAGCAACAGCACAGTGAGATTTTAAAGCCAAGAAAAAGAGACAGAGCCAAGATAGGTCATTTTTGTCCTTTCTCGTTGCTCATGTTTAAAGAACTGCTTCCAGGTACGTTTGTCTTTGCATTAATAACAGTCCTTAAAAGATGAAAGCAGCTCAAGGCTGCTGCAGTGAAATTCTGGTCTAGTCTGGTCTGGTCAGAGACTGAAAAAGGACCTGAAGTTGACCTTTATTTGTCAACTTTACTTTTAAATTGTTTTGGTGATAAAACACTAAAATGAACAGCACATCCCAAAACTTTGGGATTAAAAAGATTTGGAACTAATCTAATAAATGAAGAAGACACAAAAAGGAAAAACCAACAAAAAAAGACAACGATTTGCAGTGAACTGTGTGACAAACGTGAAGACACAGAAAATTGCAACGAAGAAAACCACAACAAAGCGTCTCTTGGAAAAATGGGAGGCAAAGCTGTGCACGCTCAGTGATTCATGCATTCATGAAGTCAAATTAGTAAAAAGTGAAAAAGCACTGAGCAGGGGAACAAAGAAGGCAGGGCGAGGGAGCTTCAGCTGCACTAATCATTGGCCTATTATATTCCTATTGATGCTTAATACTTACTGCACCTCTGTGGAGCTCATCTCCTTTTTTATGAGCGCTCTGTTTTAGCCATGACAACTGTGCCGCTTCTTAATCCCCGTATGTCATATTTAATGTAAGCTACACCGTAAAGGGAGCTAAGCAGTGTCGAACGACACCAATAAATCCTGCAGGCACTTGCTGCCATTTTTTTTGGCAGCACTTAAAAATGTCAGTCAGATTTAAATAGGCGAAGCGGAAACCTGCTCGGATCAATATTTAACACAGGTTTAACGGCGTAGTTTGTGTTAAATATGTTCAGGTGTTTGGTTTTTTTTTTTTAAAGCATGACTTTGCATGCATAGAGGAATGGCCATAGCAGAGAGGAGAAGAAAAGTGAACCAAGGAGTGCAGCTCTGTATTCTAACCCCCTCCCTGAATACAACACCAGACTACTTCGTCTACTCGAGGTGTTGGAGTTGTTACTTTTAATTTCCTGGTTTCAAATTCAGCGCACAGAAAGCTTTCAGTTTGTGGCAACATCCAGCAGCCAGTTGCAGCTTTAATCAGACTCTCTTGTATCCAATTAGGACAAAGAGCGTCCAAAAAAGCAGAGCATTAAGAGAAAGGAAGAGCAGCAGACATGCAGCCACCGAGGACTCCAGCTCAGCCCGTTTCTTTTTCAGCGTTTCTACGGTAATCAAACTCGCTGTGTCTAAGCTGTTTGCTGTGTGTCAGCCTTTCTGTGAGGTTTAGCCTCTTTTGATCATTTATCTCCTCATAATTTGCGGTCTTTTGCAGAATGTGACTGGATAAGACGCAGTTTGATTAAGTCTGCAATAAATCTGCAAGGGCCTCAAAAAAAAAAAAAAAAAAAAAAAAAAGAGAGAGAGACAGAACTTTTAACATGAGTGGCTTTTTGCAGTTTAATTACAATTTCATCTAAAATTCTGAATTTCAGATAAGCAGACTAAGACTAAATAACATCTTAAGCAATTAGTCAGCAATTAACTGGCAACTTTTTGATTTATAATGGACCATTTGAGTCATTTTGTAGTGTGAGCGACTTAAAGAGAGAACTGGGAGAAACTGTCTGGTCTTTCTTTGTTTTTTTTTTTTAAACATCCATGATCGCTCTTCTCTAGATCAGTGGTCCCCAACCCCTGGGCCTCGGACCGGTACCGGTCCGTGAGTCGTTTGGTACCAGGCCGCGAGAGTTGAGGCTCAGGTGTGAAATGTATGGTTTTCAGGGGTTTTATCGGTTTTCAGCGTTATTTTGTTATCGTTTTTATCGTTAACTCGGTTTTCCTGGGTCTTTTCACGTGTGTTATGAATAAATCTTCTTTTTTTCGGTACCGGTACTAGTTTTATTTTGTTGTATTTATCCGCGACACCTTAAAGGCCGGTCTGTGAAAATAATGTCGGGCATAAACCGGTCCGTGGCGCAAAAAAGGTTGAGGACCGCTGCTCTAGATTTTAGAAGCTCATCACCATTGCCTTGACAAAAATCATTATAATCAACACATTTATTTGGTTATAAAGATAATTTTTTGTTGTTGGGGGAAACATATTGTGAATAATTAACTCCAATAATAGGCATGAAAAATTAAAAACACATAACATACAGGACCAAGCGCTGAACTGACAACATGAGAGGGCTTCACTAAAAGATGAGGTTAAGGAGTAATCCCACAGTCTCATAAGAACAATCATTGAGCTGCCTCCACCAAACGCAGGGAACTCAGCTGTTACTGCTTCTGTTTGCTCAGGCTAAAATTGATTCAAATGTCAGTGAATAAAAGTAGTCTACCTAGCTCTTTGTCTTTCCAGTTTGGAACAGAGCGTATTGATCCAGATAAAACCTTTGTGCTCAGCTCTTTTTATGGCTATATAAGCTCAAGAGGTAACAATCCATCCAGTTCACTGAATGTTTCTAAACACCATAAACACGGCAATTGACAAAAATATATATAATTAAGAAATATATTTTTAAAAAACACACACAGGCTACAAATCTGCTTAAATGAATTAAAAATGGCAGGCATGCATGACACTTGAAACAAAGCCAGGCTCACTCGTTGCTTGGCATAGTATTCCTCTGACCTGGCTGTTCTAAGTGAGGGGGGCGAAGTTCATTCACTTTATTTCCTCGCCTCTTCTCTGGCCTCTCTTTGGCTTTGTGTTTCAGACACTGAATCATGAAGTACTCCAGCTAAACAACACAAACAACATACATGTTATTTCAAAATCTGTACAAAGATAGTGAAGTTACATCATCATCTTGTTGCTTTAGAAATAACTTCCCGGGACGTCCAACCTGTCACTGTCTCCCCTGCTAAACACTGCATCTACAATCTGGAAATGCAGAGTTACTCTACTTTGAAGGAAAAGAACATCGTGAGATGTGTTTTTCTCTTTCTCTTCTTTGGGGACGCTGAGTCAAAAACACACCACAGCATCAACTCTGACTCCAGTGTTGCATCATCACTTACCACGCTGCCAAAGTAGCGACCCACGAAGACATGGTTGAGGGAGGGCAACTCCAGATAGGTGGCCCCCAAGTCCCGGGACAACTGCAAACCTTCACTGTGAGGTACGCAGCTGCTCCAGTCAGAGGCACACAGTGGACACGTACAGGGGGGGCCTTCATCTGAAAACAGAAGGATTCAAGTGAAGGATGAGGTAATGCATACTTTACTAATAACTAGTTTATGTGTGTATATGTGAAGGAATACATGTGCTATTGATGTTACATTATCCTTTTTGAGAAGCATGAACCTACTAAGGCAGTACTAGATCCATGTGTGACTCAGTGAGTTCTACTGAACCACTCAAGCACAGAGGAAGTGGAAAAGAATAACATGCCTTTGACAAAGGAGTAGCAGCGCACTGAAGGGCACTCAGCAAAATTTAACAGATTCTAAGAAATAATTTGATTTAAAATAGTCACAAACACACCCTCCCCTCAGGTGACTGAAATTTCCATGGCAAACACTTAGCCTGTTCAGATGAGCAATGTTCCTCAATAACTACAATAAAAAGTTGTAGAAAAATAAACAATAATAAACAAAAAACAATGCCCTTACTTCCGTCTTACAAAATGCAAAAGTGTTGTGTTGTTAGTCAGTGCTGCTGGAGCAAAAAATACATTTTGCAAACTGAACTAGAATGGAAAGCATGTTTCACAAATCAGAACATATGAACCAGATGCTACAACCACATGTGGCTTTTATGGTGTGGCCTCGCCCTTTTTCCCGATTCCTCAATTCTTTCTCTGGGTGACTATGTAGAGAGCTAGCGAGGGTTTTTAAAAGGAAAAGCATGCATGCGTACGTTTGGATTTTAAAAATATTTCTGCTGCACACCCCAAGCTGCAATTTCTTCAGCAAGTTAATGGGGTGGGGGCAGTAATTGTACAGCAAGATCATATAGATGTGTAAAATCTGCAGTGGCACGTGGACTAGGACTGGCTGTACTGTGGCATGTGTGCACAGGGAGACCACAGAGACAGAATCAGACAGAAAATTAGAGGGATTATCTTGAAGGAGAAAAAAAAAAGACTAGAGCAAGGGCTGCACAAAGGAGGAGAGAGAAAGGCAGAATCTGCAGGACATACAGCCAAGTCCCGAGGCACTGGATAAATCATATTGCTAATAACCCACAGGCGTGACACAGAGACGATGGCAAGCTGAGAGCGTGTGAGTGAGTGCAAGGGTGGCAGCAGGAAAAGGAGTGTGTGTAAGTGCGCGCGTGAGCATCGGAACGGCTGTGACTTGGCATATCAGTGGTATGTTTGTGCGAGCAATGGTGTGCGTGCGTGCCCTTGGATAAATCTGTCTGCGCTCCTCCGTTCTTCGCTGGTTTAATGGCTGCATTAATGCACGTGCGGCAGCGCTCCCCCTGCCACAGATGTGCCTTAGGTGGTCTAAAGACAGGAAGCGCTCAGACGCAGTCACAATGGCAGGGGGTGGGGGCTTGCATGAAACTACTCACAGCAGCTGCTAAAAAGAAAAGAAAAAGAAAAAAAACACAAACACAAACAAAAGCTCTGGTCTACAGTGATCCACTCCCCTCTCGTTTTTCTCTCTCTTCAGACTTGACTTTCACTGTGATCACGCTGCTGCAGTGCTCTGACAGGATTTCAAAGTATGTTGAGCACACGTGCTAAAAATATAACCTGGTACATTTGATGGGCTTGTTTACAGGATTTAATTTTAACAGGGGTCACTCACTGAGATGCCAACACATGTGTGTTATGTTAATGCTTATTTTGTTAAGCAGCCTCCAGTAAGGCTGTAAATGTGTGCTCTATCCTGCTGAAGGCACATACTTCTGTTCTGGTGCACTTTTTTTTTTTTTGCACCACGACAATGAACTCTTGTCTACAAGCAAGGCTTCTTTTTTTTGGAACACAAAAGCCCCAAAGTTGTACTGTACACTGTACTTCTTTGGAGTGTTTCCTGTGGGGAAGCATGTGAGCTGACAGCCTGAAGGCAGTCAAGAGGAGATTTAATCATGAGCATACTCCTCATTGCTGTGTGGACATGCTAGAGGATAAAAGACTCACTGAGTGATCTCAGGAAGAAGAGCATAACGCTGTCCCGAAACCAAAACCAACAGCTAAGGCAACAGTAAGCTGACCTGAAATTGCCAGGATATCCAGTACAGTGACAGCTCATATGCAGCAAAGATAAACAGTTGGAGGGTTGGCAAGCCATGTTGGCTAAACTAAACTAGGTCCTGCTCCAACAAAAACACAGAACAAAAGGCATCCTCACCATTCAGCCGCGCTCCCACAGCAACGAGGATGACGGGCACGCCCCAGTGCCTCAGGAGTGGGCGGAGTCTCGGAGCATAGCCATTCCTGACCTGCTGGAAGGCCAGCTTGTCAGTGACTGAATATTTAATAACTAAAATGTCCGCCTGCTCAAGAACTTTCCGAACACTGGCCCAGTCGCTGTCCAGCAAGTCCTAGAAAGGCAAGGAAAGGATGACATTTGTAAATAGTTGGAGGGCTGAGACCCAAGCAAAGACATGCACAGAGATGTATCTACACCCCTGTCTTCACCACACCTCATATAAACCTAACGCTTCCTCTCATATAAGTACAAATTCCTCAGTGTAACTGGGTTTTTTAACTTTACCCCCTAGAGATCTTTGAGGCTAGCTACTCTAAACCAACTTAATTCAACCCATTAGGAAGGAAAAACACTTCAGAAAGCTTTGAGCATTTTGAATTAAAAATAAAAGGCAGAGACGGAGAATTAGACAAACAGACTTCCACCAGCAACACCCCTGACGGGGTTAGACAGGCCTATAATAGGATGCATACAAAACCCTAACAGTGCATATGCTATTAAGAACAAAAGTTCTTTCATCAGGTTTTTTCTGCAATGCATGTTAAAATAGCGTCCTAAGAATAGAGACGTTTTTATAAAGCCTGCAATCAGCGCTGCAAGGCAAGGGCTGCTGGAAGTTGAAATGTTGTAGAAGGTTGTATCTTCTGAGAAACAGAAGCAGACTGAAAAGTAAACAGCATATACATTAAGTAACTCACATTTTCTCACAGTACTCTGGAAATGCCTTTGATTTGGCATAAAACCAGCACAGACTATCAAGAGGATGTAAATGTAGAGGAAAAGAGCCATAATAGCACTTTAAGATCAGACTTACAGTGCACAAATACATGCACAAGCCAAAGTCATAATGTAACAGCTGACTCATGCAGGTGTCTCTGCTTCTCTCAGTCTGCTCACTCAAACACACCACCTGTCTCTTACCCAGCTGGGACAATCCCGAACCACTACAGTGACATCTCCAAAGACACGTGAGGTGTACTCCATGAAAGCCGGGTTGTGCATACTGCTCTCTAGGTCGCACGGTCCCACCATGGCTCCCTGACCCAGGTAGCTCCACAGCAACCCCCCCTGCAGCTGCCCCTGCCCCAACATCTCATCTCCTGGACCGACTCCTCCGGGGCACTCGCTGCCCAGCGCCACGATGTGGATGGACCTGCAAGCCAGACAACTCGTGGTTGAAAGTGAACTGAAGGCATCACACAGGTAGATGATGGTGATGATCAAAGAGCACCGAGGGAGCGGAGGCTCCTCTCTTTGCACTGGACCTTATTATTCATGTCTCTCACGGAGACAGTGCATCACGGCTATGTCACTGAAAATCACTGAAGAGAAGCTCGCCCAGGCCTTCATTATCACACCTGAGTGGGTATTATGTTAGAATAATTCAGACGGACAAATTATTCCCGCTATCTTTGTGTTTTCCAAGCAGTGATATACTGAAAAAAAATCAATAAGGCATGCAACCAGGAGCCCCATCTCTTCATAAGCCTTAATGAGTTGCAGCTCCAGAGGAACTTACATTGTGGTCACCGCGGTTTCGTTCCGCTGCTTTATGCTATGGAGCCCGTTTCCCTCTCACGGTGCCTTTCCACGCCAGTCTGCAGTCAAGGCTCGCTTTTTCCGCAATGAGCCGCGGCTCGGCTCCGTCGTTAATCCCTCTCATCGGTGGCTGGCCCCCCGGGAGCCCGGCTGTACGGGGAGTTTCGCAGTCACGGGCATTTCCCCGTCTCGTTATTCATTCATAAAAGCGGAGTTCGACACCGTCCCGAACCGACCGCAGAGGCGCACCGGACAGCCCAGCCGGCGGAGGAGGAGCAGCAGAGTGTGTAAACAGCAGCGCCCATGGACAGACAGCCAGTGCGCTAACAGGCGAACAAGTTGCCAGTCGGTAGGAAACAATTAACTACGGAGAGGGAGGGTAGCTTCGCGCCTCGGTGTCCAGACTGTATGGATGACGTCGGTGGATGAAACAAAGTGTCGCTAGCAAAATAACAACTGGGAAGGAAGAAAGAGAGAGAGAGAGAGAGGGAGGAGGGTTGACTGAACCGTGAGCGGCCGCGTCTGACTCAGCAGCACGCACGCGCGGACATACACGCGCCAACACACGCGCACAAACGAACACCCTCACCCGTTTTTGTTTACTCGGACTTACACCTTGTTGCCTCACCGCAGCTTTGCCCCTCTGCACGGCTCGTGTGTGCGCCTGCCACCATTCCGCTGCCCCACACTGTCACCGCACTCCTCCACAGGCGTTCACACAAAAGTTAATTGCCTCGAGCTGGAAGCACGGGGCTCAGTGTTAATGACAGGGATAACAATAATGACCACCAAAGTGAGCACGTGACCGGCTATTTGCTGACACTGCGACGACATTTAAAATGCTTAAACCAGCTTTTTTTTGGGAGGTGTTTTGTTGTTGTGGGAGAGGTAGGTAAAAGGTAATAATAAAATCTGGCTGGCCCTCTTGGAAAAGCTCCAGGGCATCCACTGAGAATTGAGGGGAAGAATAGCCTGACCCTTAAAGGCTTAATCAGAGCCTCATGGGTCATTCGCAGCCATTATGAATAATGCATAACATAAAACCAGGGCTTGAGTTTGAATGCCCTTCTACACTGAAAATCTGTGTTGCTTACATGCTCTCCTTCTGGCAGATGCACTGGCCCTGCTAAGCACTTTCCCCACAGTCTGCTCTTTATCTTGACGAACAGCCCACCGCTTGACCTATTGCAAATGACCACCTGCAGACAATGGCCACTGCCTTCTGTCAAGACTCCCAACTTGATTATGTAATTAAACTGCCCCCTTATTCCATGTAACCCATGGGTGTTTCTTGACTGTATCTGAAGAGTCACACAGTCCTGAGTTTGCTATAAGCCAGCTAGAGAACAGCATCATTCATGCACAGAGGGGCTCTATACCCCACAGCATTTGTGCTCTCAACCAATGTCACTATTGTACAATTCTGGTACAGAAACAGAGAAATAATCTGAATGTGACAGGCTGCCTTGACCCTTCATATCAAATGGTTAAGAAATGCTACAGCCTCATTCTTTTGCACTGCATGTGAAGTATAGGAAAGCCATGCATTAAGTCACATTAATTCTACTGACATGTGATGAAATAGATAATAATAACACTAACTGTATGTATTTTCCCTGCTTTGTGAAATTGTTAATCCATCCGTCCATCCATCTTCTTTTGCTTATCCAGCTAATGCCTGCAGTTGAGCTACAGCCTACCATAGCTGTCATAGGGGAGAGGTGGAGTGTATCCTGGACAGGTCACCAAATCTAGTTGGATACAATACTGGATACAAATAAAAGTATCCCCAACAAAAACCATACATTTTATACAAAATATGCAGGGCCCCCTCAGAGGCCGCAGAGCCAGACAAATGCCTGCTGTATCTGCAACTCTCCAAGACTTCTTGGATTATCTAATTTCTCAGCAAACAGGTTTTTGTTTCTTGCAGTTACTGGAGAAAAAAAAAAAGTGACAATAATCCCAAATACGTAAATCTATGCAGCCTCTGAGATCATATACTTGCGTTCTAAAGTCATTTGAAGCAATACAGAGACTTGGATACTGCAAAACCACTCCACTCTAGGATCTCATCAGTGCTACTGATTCCTTCCCTGTATGCATACTACACAAAGAGTATTGGATGTCACTGTCCTATATGAGATGGATGACACAGAAATCAAAATTCATCCTTAGAAATGTTTATTTAGAGATGGAGATGATGCTATTGACAAACAGACATCAATGTTAAATGGCAATGCTTTACCAGTGTTTGAAATAAACCATCACCCATACAAACGTGTAAATACAGTCAAAAATGACCAAAAACAAGAGCCACTTTAGAGCTATCTATCCAACTGAGTGCTTATAAATTGACCACAGAGTGCATGTCATCACTAACAACCTTGCCATACAGTCATCATGCAATTATTTAGAGGAGATCAAAGCAGACAAAAAGAAAACACTTGGGTGCAATTTTCATCCATTACTGTCAAGATGTTTTCTTCTCAGACGCCTCAGCTTTGGCTCTTTCTATCTTGCCTTTTTCTCCTTGGTAGTAATCTGATTCGATCCAATTTGGGTTATCGGAGAGCTTGACGTAGATCTCCCCGTTGTTCTCTGTGACTGTGTGCGTTCTCTGCTTCACACCCTTGGAGTACCATCTGGGCACAGGTGGCTTTTCCTTGGGGTTGGTGCCTTTGTATAAGCACTCCCCTTTGGCTAGAGTGAGCTTGTACTTATGCTTCGGACAAATTATGCACAGCTTGCCGTTAATTTCCTGCATGTGGACAAAAGGCAGGTAAATGACCTTGTGTGTATGTCATTTTAGGTTTCTTTGCACTATAACATAATAATACAATATCCTCACAGCCTTAGCCCAGCATTTGCCTTTAGTCATTTTGGTGCAGATACAAGAATATGTTAAATCAGGAATGAGATAATAACTTAAGCCAAGGCAAAGAAAGTTTATTTATATATCACCCTTAAATGCTATAGTCATTCAAGGTGGTTTAAAGGGGGGGGGGGGAGAGAAAAAAGAAATAATAACTATAATAATACAGATACCAGATTACTTAAAAGCAGTAGTGATTAATAACATTTCTTAAAAACAGCCACGGTTAGAGAAGATCAGTTGAGATGGTTTAGATGAGGCACTATTTGTTCAAGGCTTTTGTAGTGAATGGCAGTAAATTCAGACATGAAAACTGTGTTAAGTATTCATGTGTTTAGTTAAATTACTGCTTGAGTGATTGTAGAAGATATTTGCTCTGATATTTTGGAATGTTGTCTTGATCTAACCCTCGTAATTTAAACCTGAAACTCACCTCAATGTCGCCGTTGTTCAGCATTCCTCCAGCATCTGCCGAAATGACGGGGTATCAGTGTATCACAAAATAAACAAACACACTAACAGTTTGCTAAAAAGGAAACACTTTCCAGATGACATGTGCTAAAATGTTCAATAATTTATTAAATAATGAAGCCCAGTGTTAAAGGTCCCAGTGTATTTCCTCTCTCTGCAGTGACCACTATGAGTTTTTCACTAGAAGAATTGCACTTACGGTAACAGTAAGAATCCATAGCATAGAAGACTCCCTGGTGGTAGATAATCAGTATATCCCGATCTTCTATTGATCTGAAAGACCGCTTTGCTTCAATAAGTTCATCCTTCTTGCCCACGAAATGGAGGCCTCTTGCTGACTGCTCGTTCTCCTCCATGTGTCTGCCAAATGCTGTTTTGAGGTCAAGAAGGTCATATCATCAGTTCTCAAGGTTGTGTGTATTTGTCCCTCCATCATTCTCATATGTGGCCCAAAGTGACTATGGTGTATTTTAGGGTAAAAACTTAACTGAATCCACACACGTAAAAAAAGTGTGGGCTTTGGATTCGTCACTGGGATTATTGTGTTGGCACCTCACCTCACAGTTGTCAGCTTAAATTAAGTCCAGAACAACTCAAGAACACTCATGTAAGAACATTTCTTGGCACTGATCAGCTCTGCTCCAAACACACCAAGGCCCTGAGCTTTAAGACCTATTATCTGTCTCATGATTATTTGGTATCCATCGTAGTATAGAAAATAAAGCTGCTGTGCTAAACACAAGAGAACAGTGATTTCGCTAAATGACCGACATGAATTGGCACAAACTGTATGGGAAATACAAAAACAAAACTGACAGAGATTCAGCTGTCATCATTCAACACAAGAATGGGTTATCCAAAGATCAGAGTGCTACATCATCTCCACGTCTGATCTCCTTGTAGGCAGTATATACCAAAAATATCTGAATGTGAGGATGATTCATGTTCATGTATAGTGGAGTGGAATAATGAGCCCTACACACAGGATGAGTAAGCACAGTAGTAGTAGCAGCGAAAGTCACATGCCCTGAAGACTGTGGCCAAAGCACAGCCAGCTGAAATGAGCAAGCAGGAAATATAATGAAATATCAGGAAGAAGAAAAGTCTTCAAGTGGTCCTTTAAGGACTTTCAGTACCTCTGCGCCCCTCTCTCTCCTCATATGGTGGTTTTGCTTCAAAAATAACTCATTTTACTTTTGCATCACCTTACCTTGAAAGTCAGCCGCTGTATCGCCTC
The DNA here is from genome assembly GCF_051167445.1 of Perissodus microlepis. NCBI lineage: Eukaryota > Metazoa > Chordata > Actinopteri > Cichliformes > Cichlidae > Perissodus > Perissodus microlepis. The sequence goes on from NC_140465.1 coordinate 11,643,925, forward strand.
TGTCAAGCTGAACAAGTGTACTGCTGACAGCCCAGGGTTGTGTGGGAAAAATGGGGGCTCATGTCTTTTATCTTCAGACACAAGCTGTCTGTTGGTTGGTCCTACACTGGATACATTTCTTATCAGTTTCTCTCAGGCACATCAGCTACAAAGATTGTAAAGAAATGCGTACGTGTTGGTTTAAGCCTTCACTGGGAGAGATTTCTATCATTTTCTTTTTTTAAAAAAACAACTAGTTATTTAAATCACATATAAGTACATTTAATTTTTTTATTTTAGTCCAATGCATTTAATTGCTTTGGGATTCACCCCAAAATTAACATAATTCAAGCTGAATTATCATAAGTAAAACGAGCAGTAATGGTGGTGGAAAGTAGCTTTATAAAATTAGGAGATAATTTTTTTTTATCAAAACTGGCTTTTATACTAGTGTTTTGATTCTACAGCTGACGTTATTGGTCAGAGATTTTTTTTTTTCATGTGAAAGAAACATATAATGATATATTTTACATATATGCATTATGCACAATACATTATTATAGACTTAATAACCGGTTTGCATAGTGACATTATATTATAGAGACAACAGAATATATGCTAACAGGAATAATTTAGTGATGTAATGCTATATTAACATACGTTATATAAGCCAATATTAGAATACTTTTTATATTTATTGATTGGTTTAGACTTGATTTGATAATTTTTGGTGTTCTACAAACCGGAACTATCTGTGTCATTCTTTGCAGAGTGCCCGGAGTATTTTCTCGGCGCTCCGCTCTCTCTTCCTTGTCAAATCATTCACTGTAAGTAGTTTGCGCTGATTTCTTGAAAATAATTGACTTATAATGGCCTCGTGCCGTGTGTGAGCATGAGGTGAAGATCAGCAGTGCGTCCGGTGGAGCAGAAACATCCACAGTGATAAGAGAGACCATAAAAGCGGCGGTTGAAGCTCATATTAGGCTTCACATCCGATTTGAAAGCTAGCTAACCGTGTGCTGTAAATACTAACACATTTCTTTCCGTCAGTAAATATTTAACCGTCGCGACTGTGTTTTACAAAATGAATCCATAGAATCTGGTATAGAATTAGTCTTTAACTGTCGCTTGATTTTAAAATAAATATATAAAAGAATTAGTCTTCCCGCAAAGCTACATTTCAAAACCTGCACTGAGCTGGTTTAGAGTGTTTATAACTATTTTCACAGGACTTAGTACCACATGTACAATAATAAATCTACCCATCATTCCTCTTTGCAGTAACTAACTAACAAAAAGCGATATGCACAATTTGCTAGTACTGGATTGAACCCCCTTTGGTTTTCAGGACTGCCTTAATTCTTCTATGGGTTATGGTCCATATTGACAAGACAGCATGTCAATATAATGTTAATCTCCTGTTCCAGCATATCCCAAAGGAGCTTTTTTTGGCCATTCAAATACAGTGAATAGCCTGGCTTAAAACTTGTCGTGCTCAAGAAACCAGTTTGAGATCATTTGAAGTTTGTGATATGGCACAATATCCTCCTGGAAGCAACCATCAAGAGATGAGTACACAGTGGTCTTAAAAGGAATGAAATGCAAGCTGTGAAGTTAAAATTGGTACCAAGAGGCCAAAGTGTGGCAAGATAATAATTCCCACACCAGTACACCATCACCACCAGCCTGATGTATGGTTGGATCCATGCTTTCATCTTATTTACATAAAATTGTGACCCTACCATTCAAATGTTGCAGTAGAAATTGAGACTCATCAGACCTGGCAACATTTTTACGACCATCTTCTATTGTTCAAGTTTGGTGAGACCGTGTAAATTGTTGTTTCAGTTTCTTATTCCTGCTTCAAGGTTTGACATGCTGTGGATTAAGAAATGCTCCTCTGCATACGTTGGTTGTAATGAACAGTTATTTGAGTCCCTCCTGTCAGCTCAAAGCAGTCTGGCCATTCCTGTGAACTCTGGCATCAGCATAGTATAGTCAGGCAGTGAACTGCCACTCACAGCGTATTTTCTGTGTTTCAGACCATTCTCTGTGAACCGTAGAGATGGCCTTGTGGCAAAATCTCAGTAGATCAGCAGTTTCTGAAATACTTAAACCATCCCAACTGGAACCAACAGCCATGAAAAGCCACTTAAATCACCTATTCTGACACGCACTTTGAACGTAACCAAGTTGTGGCCACGTGATTGGCTGATTAAATATTTGGATTAATACAGTTGAGCAAGTATACTTAACAAAGTGGCTTGTGAGTATATGTACATTTGTCTATGTTAATATTTGTGGGCATGTGCACCATATCTGTAAAATACACATTTATGTAACAAATGCAAAACATGATGCATAAACAACAAAAAATGACTAGCACTGGACTTTTTCTAAGGTGCTGTTGAAAGAAATGTTATATTTTAGTTGAGTGCAGGATGCATGAGTTTGTGGTTTGACACTTTAAATTTGTTCTATATCTGCGGTTATAAAATGTTGTCATCATCCAATAAAGTCCTTAGTTTTCTGGAAAGCGAACACACAATAACAGAGGAATTGTGTTTGTGTATAAGTTGCTTTAACAGGAAGATGGTACTCCGAGCTTGTGGCTTTATCATATTTCGCCGTCTAGTCGGCCGCATCCCTCCTCCAGGCAACATCGAGTATCTCCTTCTGCAGACATCTTATGGGGAACACCACTGGACGCCACCAAAAGGTGTGTTTAAGAAACACTAGATTGATTTTTTTCTTCATTACAGAAAATTACACGTTAATGAGTCTTTTTTTCCCCTAATAAATTCACCATAAGGTCATGTGGACCCAGGTGAGGATGACCTCACCACAGCACTGAGAGAGACCAAGGAGGAGGCGGGGCTGGGGGCAGAGCACCTGAAAGTGATAAAAGGCTTTGTTCAGGAGTTGCACTATGAGGTGCGTGGCAAACCCAAAGAGGTGCTGTACTGGTTGGCTGAGCTGAAGGACCCAGGGACTGCTGTGACTTTGTCTGATGAGCACCAGGATTACCGCTGGGCCCAGCTAGAGGAAGCCTGCACTCTGGCCCGGTACAAAGACCTGCAGGACACACTGAGAGCAGCACACAGACACCTAGAGGCATGTCAGGACAAACAATGATGTGTCACAGAGGAGAAGATCATAAATGGGAAGTAACTGCCTGCTGGTATGTGGGATCGTACCTTTTTCTGGAAGAGCATCTGTTTTGAAAGCACTGCTCCTAATTCCTTTAACTGAATGAGTCTGACTTTCCCTGTCTTGTCTTTCTTTAAATACTTTCTAGAACCTTATGTAAGAGAAAGACTCCCTTAAGTCACAAAAAATCAGAGAGAAAATAAAATCAACAGTTGAACGCTAGGATTAAATGCATAAATGATGCGTTTTTGATTGTAAATAAGCTGTATTGCAGGTTTGTGCATTACAGCTGTTTTTTTGGTCATTTTTTTCGGTCTGTCTCCAGTTTTAATTCAATTTAGACCAACACGAAAGTTTTCTCCCACCTTTAATACTTACTCAGCTTTACATCATTTCTGAATGGATTGCTTTGTTTGTTCTTTTTTTTTTAAACATGTATTACAAAGATGCAAGGGGATACTGGGCTAATAATAGAACAGTCAAGTGAAACACTAATGATAAAAATAAACTGTAAACAGCAGATGCTGCCACATGGTGGGGACAAACAGTTTTTTTCCCTAAAGCTGCACATTTGATATCACAAGCATAAAATAGCAGAGCTGCAACAGATAACTAACATCATCATTGTCATGAGGAAAAGTTCTACATTAAATATAACAGTAAAAAAAAAAAAACAACATCTTTGGATCTAAATACATTTATTTGCTCAGAAGCAAATGGTGAGAATAAACATCATCCTTTTCTTGGGTACTGCTGCTCTTTTATATAAGTACAGTTAGACAGTCTGCTCTGGATTTCACGATAGAGGATTATGCCTTTGCTTGAAAGGATAAAATGAGAGTTTTTGAGGAAAAAAAATGTGTGCCTTCAACTCAAGAAGCAGAATGGGAGCGCTTATGGTTTTAATTACCTGTCATCTGTCATTTTGAAGACACAAACGGGCAACGGCAGTGATCATGTAAGTGGAGGTCACTGAAACACCGATACATCTACCTTAATATACTAGAAAATATAATATTTACAAAAAGGTAGGTCAGTAATGATTTTTTTATGTCTGTCAAGAGATTACAAGCTCTTCCAACAAATATTAAAAGCCGACTAATGGATTTGAAATTACCCTCACGAGTAAACATTAACAGTGAAGTATGCTACTGTTTTAGCTTCTTTTTATGCTATGGTGTTTCCTAATATCATCTCGCACAGTAATCCAGAACCCCCCTCTGCAGCCACGTCTTGGATCTCTTCAGTGGCAAAACCACCCAACTCACCCGAGGCATGTAGTCTTTCCAGCGTGTCCTGGGTCTTCCCCGAGGTATCTTCCTGGTGTTCTATGACAAAAACACCTCACTACAAGGTGCCCTGGAGACATCCTCGTCAGAACACTGAATCACCTCAGTGAGCTGTTTTTGATAAAGAAAAGTAGCAGCTCTACTTCCAAATGACTCCTCACTCGATCTCTACGGCTGAGCCCAAACACACTTCAGATGAAACTCACATCTACTGCTTGTTTCTGTGATCTTATTCTTTTGGTCACTAGCAGGAGCTCATGGCTGTAGATAGATAGACTGGTAAATTGACAGCTTCACTTTCCAGTATAAGACCCTCATGACTACCAACACCGCAAAACCATATTTATCTTCCACTCCACTCCTCACTCGTGAAGAAGAGCCAAGATAATTCAATTCCTTCAACAGCTCCAGGTGCAGACGCTCTTGGGAAGAGTGTTACTACTGGCAATATGAGCCATGCTTTTGTGATGGTTGTACAGGGACTGAATATGACAATGAGCCAGGTGCACCATTCTCCCTAAGCACCCGGACACCCCAAAGGACGCAGTTTTATGCCCTCTCCAAGTCCACTCTAACAGAGGGACCCGCCGCCTCAGTACACTGGCAAGACCTTTCCAGGTGAGCTGAAAAGTGTGATTCCCATGTAACTGTAGCACACACAGTTACAAGAATAGTTACAGGAATCTCTGTATCACCGCCCCAGTCTGCTAATCCAGAGTCACTGCTCCAGACTAACATAAAAACTTTGCAGAAGAGATTCAACCAACAAAGCCGCAAAACATCATGAACCTTGAGGAAGTCAGGGTGAATTCCAGCCACCCAGTGGCACAGTCATCTAGCAGTTGTTTTAGTATCTTTGTCACCTTAGCCATAGTGATGGCCCTCACCAGCTTTGTCTCTAGACTTACTTCTTTACACATATAAATTGGGAAAACCCAGGCACTGAACGGGTGATATAAGAAAGATATCAAGAGTTTAAAATCCTTGAAGATTTTTTAATCCATATCCTTGGGTACAAAGTCTGGAATGAGCAGGCTCGACTGCAGGCATACTTGTGGTTCGTAGAGTTTCTAAAACTAGAATGGGAGGCCAAGTGTTCAACTCTCAGGCTCCTCTCCTGTGGAACCAGCTCCCAGTTTGGATTCAGGAGACAGAGAGTAGAGACACCCTCTGTATTTTTAAGATGAGGCTTAAAACTTCCCTTTTCGATAACGTTTGTAGAGGACTGGGTCAAATGATCCGAACTGTCCCTTAGTAATACTGTTTTAGCCTCAGACTAATGGGAGAGTTCCCATCATGAGAAGGGGACCTCCACTTTCTCAGTTTGTTTAGTCCTTGTTTTTGACTTTGGTCTCTCACTATCTCCCCCCCCCATTTCACCTCATACACAAACAGTCAAAGCAGATGTCTGCCCTTCCCTGAGCCTGGTTCTGCTGGAGATCTCATCCTGTGAAGTTTTTCTTCCCCACTTTGTTTGGGTTTTCTCTCTCTAAAAGTGGAGGATCTTTACGTTACTATGAAAATCCCTTGAGATATCTATTATTGTAAACAAAAGAAGGGAAAAGAGAAATCCTACAGTAACACATCTTCCTAAAAACTATATCCTTGTGACTGTGGGTACACCACAAACCTTATTGCAAATGTATGTTGGAACTACATGTTACTAATGAGAATGTAATCCATTTTTACCAATCTGATTATTATACATTGATGTCAAGCAAGGCAGAAATCCTGTATAGCTCAACACTCAAAAATTGACTAGTATCATTTACTTAGTTTGAGAGTAATCAAGGGTCAGTGGCTCAAATAAGGTGAAAATCCTTTCAATAGGCTTTGATGACATACTGTTTTATTTCTTATGATTTTCAAACTGAACCACCATTACTATCCATTTGCATATCACTCCTAATTTTAGTCCAAAATCAAACTTGCTGTGTTGTCCATTTTTCATGACATGTGGGCTTAGCAGCAACAGATATCTGAGCCATATTGCAAACAACCCAACAAGGTCATGTTCTTTTTTTCTTTTTTTTTAACAATATAAACTGAGTGACATTTGCATCCTCACAAACAAAATGATGGGAAAAAAATGAAATAAGATGAAACCGACAAGGACAGCATAAACATCATTAGGTGTGGACAGACTGTGGTACCACTGTGGACAGCTCAATCAGCAGAGTGTGGGACCATGCGAATGTCTCAGGATGACCTCACTGTGTCCACCCACACTTTAGAAAATACACGCTTGTGATTCACACTCACACACAGAGAATAAACAAAGTAAATGATTTCATTCAGTTTTCTATGCAACTGTGTGTGGAATAACATGTTAAAATTATGGATTGTGACTCATTTTATTTAATCTTTTCTCTCTTTTTTTTGTTTCTTCATCTTTAGCATTAATAGTCCGTGGCCTTCTTAGCATTTCTCCACCTCCCCTCAGGATAAAAAGAAGGCATACGTTTTATTGAAGAAGTGGAGAGTTCTAATACTGAAGCTGATTAAATTGATCATCAAATTGCTACCAAAAGGGCTACACTAGATCTATTTATTTCTCTAATGTGAATTCAGATTTCTAAATTTTGGGTGAAAGGCAAAAACCTGGCTTTAAAGCATTCGTGACATTTTAGGAAATGCAGTTATTTGTTTTTTGTGCTGAGACTGAGACTAGAAGATTGATATAACAGTTCATTTTTACATTTCTTAAAGATGTTTTGTTAAATAAACAAAAGTAATAATTAATAACCTTTGATTACAATCCAAAATTTAGACGTTCTCATATCAATCCTCAGCATCAGAAAGTATGCATTTCCCAAAATGTTCAGCTCTCTCTTTAGCAGACACACGTGAGATTTGTACTTTCCATTGTTTACTACTGAGCTTACTTCTTTCTACGTGGTGATGGGCAAAAATGGTGATCACAACAAGAAGAAGTCCAGAATCTCCATCATATTTCCACCTCCTCTCGTGGCTTGGTATCAAATCCATTCAAAGTCTTTTAGGAGTGAATTTTGTTTGTCGCCGTTCTCAACAGAATCCAGTCTTTGCAAACCTCCAAAGCACAAGGCCAGGAGACAATACTTCACTCCTTTGGCTTCACATTAAAATCCAAAAAGATATGTCTCTAAGAGTCTACTCACTCTGCATTAAATCCATTACATGCATCCATTCGTCCATAGTCTTTAAAATGAATGAATGTGGGGCTGGACTTGTTTTCCTTGGCATAAAATCCATCCATTGGAGTCACAACCCCAGTGCTCCACTGTGTTCAATGAACAACAGGTTCTTAAAACATAGCTCAAAATGCATGGTTTACTCGATGCGGCACAATGATACTGTTCAGTGTGTTCAAAAGCTTAATACTCAAAATGTGTGTTTTTTTTCTTTTTTCTTAAATCAGTCAAATCCTCAGATGATTCACGCCTCCAGAAACAGCACTTGAACAAAGTGCCCACAAACTGAATGGTTCATCAACTGGACTACTGAAACAAAGGAAAACCCTGACATCATAGTCAATATGAATAGTAAATGTAAATATACACACACGGGGATAACAGGCAATCAGTGTCGTATTCATTCAAATGCAAATGTGTATCTAAGCTGCATGTTGATCTTTGTCCCTGTCGATAAACAAGACTCTGGATGTGGTGTAGCACAGTAACAACATCCAGTTTTCACTAAGTTGCATTGAAGCATCAATTGGGAGTCACAGGGCACAAAAAAAGAGAAGATTTTCACATCTATCGCAACGTAATGCGAGCATTGCATTGGGGAGAAAGAGATGCATTTTGATTTTCTTTACCCTACCGAAAACAGAATGACTTAACAGACCCCAGTCTGCACTAACAGTAACATTCAGTGATGTGTAAATGCTTGAAGAGGGATCGGAAACTTTCAGAGCAATCTTAGCCCTCTAATGAGACCAAGTGAGATATAAAGAAAAGGAGGCGGAGGTGAGGAGCAGGTGTGTCTTAAGATTCTCTTTGCTTTTTCTCTCTCAGTGAAAGTCTGTTGAGGCCCTGAGGTTTACGAGGCAGAGAGAGGTGCAGGAGGCGATACGAGAACACTCTTCCCCCCCCCACACCCTTAATGAAATAACGCTGCTTTGCCAGAAAATGAGGGTACTACTGAAGGTGTATCCAAGAAGGTGGAACGCCAGAGCCTGCGTTTGCACGTTTAGGTTGATTGCATCAAAGTCGAACGGCAAGCGTTTTGGACAGAGATATTCTGCTGGGGGGGGCAGAATGAATGACTGTGACGTGACGAGCCGGCCAGCTCATCGACTGGTTAATGAGCCAAAGGGGTAAGTGTCCATTAACCAGCCTGTGTGAGCCTTCTGAGAAAATACAAGTGAAGAATGTGTCGGTCAAATAAACACATAAAAACAGCAACAAGGACAGACACAGTGGATAGATCCAACTTTTCTTCCAACCCAAAACCAAACAATCCGTCATGGGGCTGGCCAGTGACAGTGGAGTTCAAGAGACCACCACAAGGACTACTTGTTTTCATCATTTATCAAAGCTAAGACAATTTGCTTACTTACAGGATGATATTCAAAATCAAAGAGTTCTTTTAGCTTTAGGAGATGTGCAGCAGGAAATATTGATATACTGGAAGATTTTGTTTTACCGTGTATCTAGTAGGATTCAAATATATGTGTACACCTACTACACCGTAATATTTATTATGTCATTGCTGCTGTTGGCTAAACTGATTTTCCTAAAACCAAGGTGTGACTTTAACAACCTACTCTTTCTAAAACAAAATGACTGGTTTAGCAAGACAACACTGAAATTTAATGGCTGAAGGCTAAACTTAACCACAACCAAATAACTTAAAGTAAGGTAATATGAACAACTGTCTAAATGAGATTGTAATACAGCGAGGCATAATCTACTTTGTGACTTGGATGCGATTGAACACATGCTAACAATAAAGAAACACTCTAATGTTCAAGTCTGCAGAAGCACGCCATCTTTGTGGTTTATGGTAATGAGGAAAAGGCCAGACCCTCAAACTCTTCCGTGGCACATTTTAAAAATGTGAAACATGTTTTCAAATCAATAAACACCTTCAGGACACTCTCAAACAGTGCTGGAGTAATAAAACATTTGTTGCCACACAGAGTGCGAGCTGTAATTAAGGCAAACGGTGGAAACGTCAAATTCTGCTTTCAGCGAGAACAGTACCTACAACGTTTTGCTGAAAAGTTACGTAACAGCATCAAAGAAATTGCATTTGACCCAACGCTTGTATTAGTTTAATAAATGATGAAAGATTTTTTTTTTTTTGGCAGTAGACTTTTGACCCCATTGTATGTGCAAATATACATGTGCACACATATACACATACACACACACACAGAAAAAAAGAAGAAGGGTGGTGGAGTTGGCAGGAAGAAGTTATCATCCAGATCATCATGAGTCTTCGTTGCCAGAGTCGTCCTGGTTGTCGTAACATCTGGTGGACGTGCCGCAGTCCTCCACGGTGCCGATTCCCCCGGCTTCACCTACAGACTCCATCTCGCTCTCGTCCTCCTCCTCGTCCTCCTCTTCCATGTCGTCGTCGTAGAGGTCGTCATAGAGAAGGTCTGAACTGCGGTCCTGAGAAGGAACCCGGGTCTGGATGCAGTACTCGGCCAGCGTGGTGGGCACTTTGACGCCGTCGCGCTCCGCCTCTGCTGCTGTTGACATCACTTGCTTCCTGTGAGCAAACGTGGAGGAGGTGTATTCTTTTTTTTTTCTCCATGTTGCATAAAATACATTTCTTCAAAGTAACTACACACACTGGTAAGAGTGTGTTCATTTGTACCTGATAATCTCTGCATACTCCTTGTCCTTGCCTTTGCTGTCCCTCCATTTGCGAAACATAACTGAGGCATCCACATTGGCTGGGGAGAAGGTGTTTGGCTCGTTGAGCAGAGAGATCACACTAAGCAGGATGGTCCTGATTATCAGCACGTACGCACACGCACACACACACACACACACACACACACACACACACACACACACAGAGTGGAAATGAGGACAGTGTAATATCAGATGTCGTCGTCGTCGTCATATGAAAGAAAACCTCTACACGAGCTTTTTGAAACCTCAGAAGCTGAGGTGTTACCTCACCTCTTTCCCCTCGTGGCTCAATTACATTCTACACCCAATCTGCTCAAGTTTTCAAACACAGACTCAGCACTTCAATGCAACTCTGTGTTTCATGCTGATATGCTAAATTTAGGAGAAATTCAGAAACCTACCCTACAGTGGTGTCTACCGCTACAGATAGAATACAGAACAAAGAAATGGTAGAAGATAATTATATCCAATTCTTAATTTCATTTATGAAAATTAAATAAGACCTAGATCCAATTTTTGTGTCACAAAAAATGTCTAATTTAGCCAAAAGGAAACCGAACCACAGCTAGCTGTTCCTAGCAGCAGCATTTTTAGACTCGATCTGCTAGTTTTTCGCAGAAATCAGAAACTGAGGGGTCTAGTGGGTTCATGCCTGTCTAACTTGTCCCCATCGCTGAATTCTTCATGTTCAAACATGCAGTATTAAAACAACTGTAAACTGACATCACTTGAGGTAGTATGTCAGGCTTCACACAGCTCCCACCGATGTTACAGTATGCTCTAAACAATTCTTTTCATGCTTGTACATGCAAGACACCCCCAAGACTTATCAACAGGCCTAAAGGTGTAAAATTACTGAAGGTGAACTTGGACCAGAAGGTTTGCTAAGAAATTACCTGACATTCTGGGTGGGGTTCCACCTTTCAGAGGGCAGCTCCCCACTCTGAGGATCGTCAACAGGGGGGTGTAAGATCGAGATGCACACATCTCCATTCTGAAGACCAAAATACATAAAGGAACATTTGTCAGGAAAACACAAACACGGCAGCGTCTTTAAACAAATCCATTTTAAAAAGGAAATAAATGCCAAACTGCAAACACGAAAGCATTAAGATCCTTCAGGACAAACCTCATAGATGTTGGGGTGCCACATCTTGGTGAGGAAGCGAAAGGTTGGTGGGGAGTATGGGTAGTCAACTGGGAACTTGATGTGAGCCTGAAAGAACAAACAGAAGTCTGACTTCAGTTACTTGTAACTAAGCTTCAGCCATTTAAGATCACTGGGGTCTTAACTTCAAGGAGAAACCATCTGGAATGTGAAAAAAAACCCACTATCCAATTAAACTGCACATGTGTGTATTTTTATTTGTGCAATAATAAATTATAATTATCAATTTTCACCAAAAAGTAGGACAAAGGAATCAAAAAGCTACATTAAGTAGATGTTGACAGTAGATTTAAGTTGCGATGGGGACAATTCATACACACATATAAAGTAAATAAAAAATATATTTAAAAAATTATGGCCCACTCTTTGCATCGTTGCCCAAGTTCATTTGCGATGGCATTGCAAGACCTCGGTCCTTTTGTTTTTCATCCATTGTGTTACAGATTTGTTGCTGTGCTTGGGATCAATGTCCCATTGTCAGGCAGAAGGCCTCACATTTAACTCTAGAACATGTTTGTATACAGAGAAGCTCACAGCCAACTCCATGTCTGCAAGGTGCCCAGCTGCTCAGGTTCTGTGGCTGTAAAGCCAGCTCAAATCACCACTACTCCACCGCCGTTCTTTACAGTTGGTATCACATGTGTGCTTTTCTGCAGACATGGTGCTGTTCATTATGGCCACACGTGTCAACTTGGTCTCATCTATTCAGAGGACATTGACCTATGATGCAGCTTTCCAAACTTCCAATTTCTTTTTAGAAAGAAGAGGCTTTTGCCTGACAACCCTTCCAAAAAAAGACATACTTGTTCAGTATTATTCTAATTGTGCTGTCATGAACATTAACATTTAACATGTTAACTGAAGTCTGTAGAATCTGAGATGTAGTTCTTGGGTTTCATGTTTGAGCATTGCACAGTCTGACCTGGGGTGAATTTGCTGGGCTATCCACTCCTGAATGCATCAGATCTGCAAACTGCAAAGAAATCTTAATTTTATAGAGATGGCCATACTTTCCGATGATCAGTTAATAAAAAGCATTTCATCAGTAGCACCTGACTGCTATTAATTCCTATGAAAGCAGTACTATTGTACTCAGGTGCTACCAGACTCTTGTGAAAACATGTAAAATATTCATATTCTATGCGTATTGGAGCAATACATATGAAAGGTCTTGCTTATTTAAGCAGGTCAAACGCCAAAGTTATGTTATTGTAACACCACAGCCTAACTTTTAGAAGGGTGTTAAACTGGCATTTGGGGCATTATGAAAAAAAAATATACAAAGTTTAGCAGCTGAAACCCTTTAAGTTCCTGTTTTTATTTACATTTTAAAAAGCATCCTAACTTCTTTTTGGACACGGGGTTTCAGTCAGCCACAAAGTTGCTTCCTTTACCGTCATATTTTAAACCACATCACATCAGAGAAATAGTTACACATCCAGCCATACCAACAATTAGACTGTGAATCGCCCTATATTGTCATCAGTTCCTAATTAATTTCACTGTGACACAACATCAGGTGCTTCTGGCTCTTTCTTTCCAAAGTATTATCAGAGAAAAAGGATGGTAGGCTTGGGTGTGTGTAACTCCGCCCTAACTCTCGCTGAACTGCTTGCCCGTCTGATAGGACTATCATTACTCCACAGCTAGTTACTAAATTACTGCAACTGTGTGACATTAAACACGTAGACGTCATGACACACAGGCATGAGTTCCACTGCTTAGTATCAGTCACTGAAGCAACATTTCTTTTTAAATGTGCAAACACAAGTTAACAGATTGGTGTCAAAGTAACAGTAAAGTCTAACATGTAGTTGCCTTCATGGGCATCTTTCTCTTTTTATCACTTTGAGCTCGTCTGGATTTCTGGGTTTTCTTTATTTTCCTGTCTGCATCACATAGTCTATCCTAAAATTACTTTTGTATACCTTAAAGTGAGGGCAATCAACACAACACAGAGAATTCTGGGGAATGATTGAAAGCTGTTGCTTGACTTTAAATCCAAACACCTTTCACTTTACTCTCAGTATAATTACAGGGGACACTGAAGATATCCCAAAATATCTCATCCCTGTACAAAAGCATGATTGTGTATGGTGTAGGCTGCAGGAACCACGCAGTAAAAACAAAGTTACACTGAAACACCTGAATCGTACTACAATTCACTTTCACCAGTTTTTCATTAAATGAAGGTCATCTGCACCACCCACCAGTCGGGCATTTACAAGACTAAACAAGTCATTTATTAATGTCATTAGGCACTGGCTGCCAAAGTATTCAACAAACGAGTAGTATACATGTCCCTTTCAAAAGGGAAGTCCACATTTCCTGTTTGCTAGCTATTACATAGACTGGAAAACCAGCCCAGAGTTCACTCTTACTTGTGGCATCTAATCCTGACATTTGTTAGTGCTGATGTTCCTCAAATTTTTGTGGCTAAAGACATGCCAGTTAAAAGAGTATACTACAGCAATACCTGCTCTGTCTTATCCTTCCATTCCCACTAGGCTATAGCATCATCTGCGTAGCACCAAGCTGAAAGCAGGTGCTCTTTATGCTACATTTTCTAAATGTTTCACCGAATATGCAACATATTTAAAGAAAAAAATATAATGAATCTAATCATGTCCCTTCTCTCTCTGTACTGAGGTGCCATTTATATCAGTCTCGTAGCTAAAAATAGCAAGCACAACCATCTTACAGTGAGGTGGGTGAGGGCTGGGTGAGGGCTGGCCAAGGAGAAGGACAGGACAGGACAGAACGACTGAAAATGAATAAAATATAATATAAAGCCTAAAAATTCCTCGCCCATTAGAGGCAAACCACGTTTCAATTACAGCTTCAAGAAGTGAAAAAGATCTAGTTTGAAAGTTTGAGTTTGTACAGATTTTAGAAGGAGGCTAAACTACAAAGCTGTCTTGAGAGTTGTAGCAAGCCCTGACATATATTTTATTACAAAGAAATTCTAGCCGATAATATATTTGGTCCCTAAACATATTTATTGTATGTGGTTTTTTTGCTAATGAATAGCTTCGTATGAACTCTTTAAGTAAGCATGACTTCACATAACATGTGCACTGGAAGTGATTGTCCCACCTTGAAGTAGCCTCCCTCATACAGGGTATTCGGGGGGCCAAAGATGGCCACTTCCCAGTTGTAGAGGTCAGACTCCTCCACCAGAGTGATGCGGAAGCCTTCCACTGGCTGCTCTTGCAGAGACTTCAGCTCCATCATGAGGGCCTTCTGGGAACTAGGGGTTGACTGGTGGGCCATGTTCTTTTCCACACTTCTTGACACCAGTTAGCCGCACAGATCAGTGAGAGGAAGCAAGAATTGTGGAGTGGACAGAAATATTACGAGTTTAATGACACTGTCAGGACTCTACTCACTTTTCATGCATTTTTAATATCATGACCAGTTTGACTCAGAAAACAGCTGCAGTGTCTTAGCTTTGCTTTCATTAACAGGAGTCTTTCTAACAAAAACGATAGGAAAAGCAAAACGCTGTAAAATTAAACCCTACATGTAAAAAAAAACAAAAAAAACACGCACACACAAAAACAGCTCATAAACATTCAGGATTTGTGGCCTGCAAAGCCTGATTATGTCAGTGGTTTGGCTCGCAGGCCCATTATAGTGGGGGAAAAAAGCAAAGTTAACAGAAAGTGTTTACCTCTGTCTCCTTGCACTGTGTTCGCTTCCTTACAGCTGAGCCCTGCAGGATAAACTCATTGGCTGTCCATGCTAACCTGGTTGTGCCTTGACAAAGAGACAGTGACAATAGCAGTGGATTTTTTTTCCTGCTAAAGCCTATGGCTGCTCCTCGTGTTGTGTTTCCGAAATTCTTTGTGTGCCAGTGTTGACAGTTGACATGGAGCAAATATCAGTCTAAGTCACGGTCTCCTGCGGATCATTCTTGGCTTTAAAACAGGACTCTGGCTCTCCCTGCCATCTCTCCGTGCTGCTGGTTCGGTTCGGACAGGCGCCCAGCTGATCTCTGCTTGTTTATGTTTGTTTATCTGCTCTCTGGCAGTCTCAACTTCTCCACACGTCAGCTAAACCCCTACCGAGCAACTTCGTTCAAATAGAGCAGATTTTCTGCTCTTTGTCGTCTCTCCGGCACAGTTACAGTGTAAAAGACTGAAAATTTCGAGCCCGCGGTCGCTAAAAGGACAATAAGTGAGAGGTTTATACTCGCGAATTACAGTGGATTTAATCGATTTTTATTTTCCTCCCATCTATGCTTCCGGCTATCATTGCGCGTGTCTGCAGAACGTAAAGCGCGTATCTGAACGTGACGTGCGCGCACTCGATGTTATTTTACATGTTCGTTCGCGTGACATTTTTATGTTTTAGATTCCAAAAATACATATTTGTAAAACATATTTTAATAATATGTTATTATTTTTAAGTAAGTTGGTTACATTATTTATCTAAGCTCCCTCCCTCTCGCTCTCTTTCTTAATACTAAATATCTGCAGCGTGAAATCCTCACACATACATACATACGGGCATTAATATTAGATCTGAGACATTATTGACATTATTGTAATTTTCATTAAACCTACGTCTACTTCCTGTCCTTAACTATATCCCCATATATTATTACTTATAAGGATGTCATATAAAGTATTTGGTTAGTTGGGGTGTATATATTGACGAGATCACAATTAATGTTTTTTTTTTCAATCAATTTCCTTCACTGGCAATTCTCAGAGCATCTACAACACAGATGTCACTTACTGTACATTGTGGGCCATATGACTCCTACTTTGATCTTAAGTGAGAAGGAGCAGTGAAATCACCCTTTCAGTCAGTGCAAAGAGGTTTAATTGTACATTTAATATCTGGAATATATCAATATAAGAAAAGAAGTGCAGTTTGAACAGTATATCTCAATTTTGTACATGATAAAAATAGTGCTGCTGTAGCAAACAAAACCAGTCAGCACGACACTTTGGACTTAAATTGTAAGACATAAATGTGTAAAATTACAGAATAAGTTCTGGTAGCTCATTGTTCAGACTGTGTTTTAATTCTTTTTTCTTTTTTTATAATGGACCCATTGTAAATACTAATACTACTAATAATAATAATAATAACAAAAGTAAAATTATATTATTTAAAAAAAATGGATATTTCTATATTAGATGATTTTGGAAAAAACATCTAATATCTTTTAAAAGCTTATCTATTACTTGATTTTCATTGGCATAGTAGGAATGACCATGGTGGAGGTCTTCATCGGTAGGAAAAATAATAAAAAGCTGGGTGGGTGCTATGATGTTACTGATAGTGAACTTTATTTTATTTATAAGGTTAGTTAGTAGAGTTGCCAACCGTCCTGTAATAAACGGAATGTCCCGTATTGAGAGAAAATATTACGCGTTTCTTATTGAGCTGAAAAGGAACGTAGTTTGTCCTGTACTTCAGCTAGAATGGAAAAAGACACAAAGCTGGAGTTATTCTGTCGTTAAGCTGCACAGCTGCCTCTCCTTCGCTCATTCTCTCCCCTCCCTCTCCTGTTGCTACTTCAATCATGAAACTGATCAATGATCAGCTGATTGGCTTTTCTCTCTTGTTTGTTTATCTCCCACTTTGTGCCAATAAGAAGAAACCAGCGGATGTCGCGCTACACAACAGCAGCACCTTTAAGCTTGATCAGCTGTTGTTAGAATTTATTTAATATTAATTTCTAGTGTCAGCTGATGCTTGCTGGTGCCACAGCTGTAAAGCTGCTGGTCCTGATATTGGTTTGGATATGTGGTGAGAGGGAAACATGAAGATGAAACCAGGAGATGTCCTTACTGAACCTTCATTGCTGAACAGGTGATGGAGAAACAGGTTTACCTTTTAGGTGACATGAATGAGTTGAAGGGAAGTTATGAACTGTTTCTGAGAGACAAATAACACCAGGATCCTTTTCTACGTAGCTTACAGCTGGTAACTGTGCAGGAGCGGGTCTAGCAAAGTTTTGCCAGGGAGCCAGGTAGGGCAGTAACAGGGAAAGGGGGCACAAAGAAATACTTTTCTTTCTTATTCTCATTTAAAATGTCTAGCTTGTACTTGAAAGTGTACTTTATTGATCCCCGTGGGGAAATTCCTCTCTGCATTTAACCCATTCATTCAGTGAAGCAGTGGGCAGCCATTGGGCGCCCAGGGAGAAGTGTGTAGGGACGGTACCTTGCTCAGGGGTACCTCAGGGTAGCTGTTCAGGGGAATCGAACCCCCGACCTTCCGATCATGGGGCCACCTCTACATACACAAGACAGTGTACATCACTGTCACAACAGCCTTTGTTTTCATTCAAAGGCTTTATGGCTTTTCCTATAATACCTGGTGGGCCGGTCTCTAGTCAAAATGCCCGGGCCGATTTTTTTGTCCCAGTCCAGCCCTGACTTAAATTGATATTTAATCTTTCCATAGCCATACGTCAAATAAGCATTGCGATAATATAGCAACCACTCAACATTGTTATTCTATAACCTGGCTGTGACTGTTTATTAAAATACTCATTTTGTGTAGTTTAAATCAACAGATTTTGTGTTCGCGTGCCTGCCGTTGTGCCGTGCATCCGAGTGACGTCAGACAGGAACCAGTGGAGGGGAGGTTGACAAATCAAGATGGCGACCTACGCTGAAGCAGGAAAGAGGTTTCAGTATAAATAAAAGCGAATCGGAGACTAGCTTAAATTGGAGTGGCAGCGTTATAAAGCGTCGTTTGGATTTTGAAAGAACAAGACGGAGCAGATACTGGTGAGAGCGGCATGTTCTTTTTTGTGAGCTCGGTTTAATGTCAGGGGCGGTGGCAGCACAGGCAGCAGCCTGTCCTGTCCGGCCACATAACAAACAGGCCACTGGCGAAGCTAAGCTTATTAGCATGAATAGTGGTTTACATATTCGCCTAACGTCCGACGGTTATATGGTTCGAGTCGAGGTGGAGACATGCATCCTAAAAGGGATGCGTCAGAAAGGGCATCTAGTGTCTGCCAAATCAAAATATGCGGATCTTCCGTCGTGGCGACCCCGTGTAAATAAGGGAGCCGCCGAAAGAAGGTTTAATGACATTCCACCAAGATAGTTAGCCACTATCTAGTGGTGACTGTCAGCGAGTTAAATAATTTGGCTTTTAGAGTCCTAAAATGTCAAGTAAACTACTGCTATACCCGACGCTGGCTTGTTTAACTATCACCGTCACTGTGAAACTGTTAGTGCGCTGAGCTGGAAGTACCCTAAGAGTGTAGACTGGCTTAGCTTGAAGCTAAGGCTATCATAACTTTAGTGCCAGTAGTTTACGAATATATCGTACTTGGGGGAATATTTTATGACACATACGTGTAAGATGGGACTATTGCAATAGTCTGGTTTAACTCATCGCTGTCTGAAAATGTGTTTTCGACTATTATCGCGGTGCTTTCGTTCTCGTTTTAACTTCGCAGTTAAGTTACTCAAACTTATTTACCTTAATGAGTCAGCCACCGCTGTCTGCGATATTATAAATGACTATAATCGTGTGATTTATAATATCTAATATGTTTTAACTCTAATCGTGGTTTGAAGCAGAAACATTATGCCAGAGCCAGAAGGAAATCGTTATAAGATCATTTGTGAAAGTAGATAGAGGACCAATTGACTCGGTGTTTTGTTATATAACGTTATCACCAACTACTACACCCTACCAATTATTGTGGCGCTACTAAGCTAACGTCTTCGTACTTAAGACATCTGATAAAATAGATGCACCCCAAACACGAGATGTCTTGTGATCATGATTGATTTGTCTCAGTTGTTTGGAAGTGACACGGAACTAAAACATGTAAACATCTATAGAGTTGGGTGTTCATTTTCATTTATTCAGGAAGTGCCAGGTAAATTATCCTAGTGTGTCAGTAAACCAAGTGATACAGTGTTTGTGTCCACTTTAGCCTGAGGAAATCTGAAATGCTCTTTCTTTTAAAAACACAGAGCACTTCAAAGTTAATTAAATCGGCTTCAAAATATTTTCTGCTGGAAGCTGGTCTGCACACCAGCACACAGATCAAAGTTCTCTGTTTCGCAGATTTGAAAACAGTAACGTCTGTGTTCATAATGTCAGGCACTGTTGCACAGCATTACCAAATAACAGGATTATATAACTTGAAGAGACTGGGCAACATAATGCACAAAGGCAAATTAAGCTATTTCCAATTTAAAAGGATTTGCACTACAATATGAAGGCATGTTATTTCTCTTGTGCTTTAATTAGACATGTCAAATAGGCATTTCTCAAAACAACATACTTTAGTGCAAATATCCCATATTAGACAAAATTTTACATCTGTTGGCAAACTGGTGGAAGAAAGGCTGTGGAAGTCTACTTTGTGCTGGTTTCATAGTGGCACAACATTTTAAAATATGCTAGCCTATAGCTTATAACCCTTTGCTCTCTTTTATCACTAAAAAATTTTAAAAAGTCACAGTACTCTCACTGACCACTAACCAGCGTGCTTATTTCTGTTTTCAGACTCTAAATGGCTGCAAGGAAGTCTGGCTCAGATGCATACAACAATGGCAAGGACTTATTTTTAGTACTTTGTTGTCTTACTGTTAGCTCTGTTGGTGCCTTTATCTGCAGTGTGCTTTCTGTAAAGTATACTTACTTTCTCCTTGTTTTTTAATGTGCACAGGACCCATCAGCTATCTTGATGATGTTCCCTTCAAGATAAATGATAAATTCCGTTGTCCAGCCAAAGTGGGTCTGCCTGTTGGTTTCTCTCTGCCAGACTTTGGCTCTGCATTGGCGGACACAAAGGTGGGGTTTTTTCCCACAGATGTTAGCTGTGGCATAAATGCAGCTCTGCACATCATTTGTGGTAGTTGAAGATGAGATACGAGGAAATCATTTGTGTTACTGTTATTCTCAATTTAATACAGTAAATATTTTCTCTTTTACTTTGTGTCCTGTTCACCCCTTAACACCTATCATTCTTCTTTTCCACAGTATGACTTTTCTCTCGAGAAACGTAGTGTGCGCTGGGGGGCAGAACTGGCTGAGGCCAGAGCGGCAGAAGCCAGAGCAGAAGAGGCTGCAGCCAAGCAGGAGGCAGAGAGCAGGAAGCGTTTGGCCAAGGCCCAGGAGGTTGATGGTGGTGGAGGGAAGAAACCCCAGTCTGCTGCAGAGGACCAGGACCTTCCACCACCAGCGCTGAACCCTGTTCTTGCAGGGCTGAGCCATAATGCCATCCTTACTCCACTGCCTGCTCCAAGCTTTGACCACCGGAACACCCAACCCAGCACTCCTCAGCTACACAGCCTCAATTTAGCTGATTTTGAGCGGGAAGAAGATCCCTTTGACAAGCTGGAACTCAAAACTTTAGATGATAAGGAGGAACTGAGAAACATCCTCCAGAGTCAGCCTCAACCTCAAGCTCAACCTCAGCCTCAGCATCCTCCTTCTGTTTCCCCACCAGAGATTTCTCAGCTAGGGCCAACATCACGTGGAAACAGCCCATCCCCACCCAGCATCAACACCAGCCTCTCATCCAAACCAGGCTTTGCCCACAAACCCAACGGGTTGGTTGCCTTGCTAGACATGGACAGAGTTGGGCATCCTGGAAGAGCAGCATTTGACACAGACGATCGCCCTTGTAACATTCGCTCTCTGACTTTCCCCAAGCTCTCTGATTCTGGTGACCCAGAACCACTGAGGTACACTCCTCTCCCCACCACCGTTCCTGCTCCCCGAAAGAACCTGCCCAATGGCAGCCCACCAACCATGCCCAAGGCCCAGGTTATTGTTGCTCCTGAGCTAGCCAGCCACACCAAGAGTGGTACACCAAAGCCTGTGAGTATAATTCAGTGTAGACATTGAACACTTCAGCTGCAACTTCCACTATAATAATGAAACTTGGTTAACCAGGCAAGAGCGTACACAAGTGTTGTGAGCATGCTGCAGAGCTCTACTCTGCAACAGTGAAACTATGCAAGTCTCCTATTTATTTTTATGCAAGGTGAAGTCTATTTTTTCCTTTTTAAAAAAATAAAATAAAATAATAATATGGCTCTATGGGAAATTCTTTTCGCTTTAGGTGCCTTAGGGATTTTATCCATTACATATTAAATAGCCTACCATGCACTTTAGATGTTAACTTATCATGTTACAGAATTTCAATGCTTCTGTGCCATATTAAAAAAAACAAAACTGCAGAATTAAAAATTTAAAAAATGCCCAAACTTTGTTTTGTCTCTGGTCCCAAAACCATACACTGCGTGCGGGCTGACTGTGCAAGTAGAAAACATACATTCCCCTTCATGAAGACTCGACATGTTTGATACATAAAAATATTAAAAGTGCATATCAAGGGATGGTTAAAAACAGTTCTTTGAGCTGTATTGATATTCATGTTTTTGCCCCCACCGCCATTAGGCCATTCCAGGGTCAGGATCTGCTGGTCTACCGTGTGGTGGAGCCCTCCTCAGCATGACTCCCAGTGAGCGTCAGTGTGTGGAGACGCTTGTGGGCATGGGCTACTCTTATGAAGGCGTCCTGCGGGCCATGCAAAGACAAGGGCAGAACGTGGAGCAGGTGTGACTCCCTCCTACTCCAACGTGCACAAATTTGGATTCATAACCTATTTGCTGCCTGATGCTTAGCACTTTGTTTTGTCTATATGTTTTTGTCAGTGTGCACATGCATTAAAATGAATGTTTTGCACTGCACTCACTCTTTTTGTGAAAAGTTAAGGCAATAGATCAGGTTGTGTAGAGCTAGTATGAAATACTTAAAACAATGATACAATGTTTGTCCATGGTTAGATGATTATGAGTAAATGTGGTATAACTGGTATAAGTGATCTACATTGACCTGGTGAAGTTTGTGAGTAATGAGGTAGAATTGTGACTCAGTAATGTGAGATGATAGGCTCACAGAGCAGGAATTACAGAGTAAGAACTTTAATGTGACGTTATTTCGGTTCACTGTAAAACCTTACAAAACCTATTAGTACCACATTGCTATTAAAGTTGTCTTTTATGTGCGTATTTGAATTAGTTTTTGTTTTACTTCACACATAATAAACATTTACTTATTGTCTGTCCAAGGTACTGGACTATCTGTTTGTCCACGGTCGTCTGTGTGAACGTGGCTTTGATGAAAGTGCAGTGGAGGAATGTTTAGAGATGTACCAGTGCTCAGAAGAAAAGGTTTGTACGACCAAATATACATCTCAAAAAGATGAGGAAAAACTGTCAGTGGATCATTTTTAAATGTCTCAAATTCTAGCCTGAGAGGCTAAAAATTTCAACATATTTTTCACTCTTCCTAGGCATTGCAGTTTCTTGAGCTGATGTCAAGATTTGGTGAAATGGGATTTGAGCGGGATACCATCAAAGAGGTGCTGCTAGTCCACAACAACGATCAGGACAAGGCTTTAGAGGACCTGATGGCTCGTGCCACGGCTAGCTGAGCCTAGCCAGTCGGCTAACCAGAGCTCTACCCAGGGCATGCCTCCCACTACCACCCAACAGCCCCTTTCCTTCCACCCGCCCTATCATACCATGCCCTGTCCTTGCCTTGGCTGTGGAAGGGACTGCTGGGAGACTGTTGTATTTCTCTCTGTGCTAAACCGCATTGTGTGTCAGCACTTCTTAATGACTGTGCCTAGAGTGGAGGAGGTTAAACTGTAACCATGCTTCTTGAGGGTGTTCCAGGATTTGGTACTGCTAGGATATTCGTGAATAGGAGGAATAACTGAGCTGTGGCAGTTGATGCCATTCTGATTTGCTTCCACTTGGAAGTGTTTATCTGACTGCAGGCAAAAAACAAAAAACAAAACTAAACGCAAAGCCGAATAAGGAGGAGCTGGTTACAAACTCTGGGTGCATCCATGAATGACCAGTTTGAACTTTAGAATCTCTAAAAAAAATAAGCTGCCATCTTCCACTGCTCACAGCAGACCTAGTAGACAGTGGACGGGATAGGTGGGCTTGTGGACGCTTTCTTCAAACAGAACAGTTTTACATTAACAAATAAAAACAAAAGAGAGGGGAAAAAAGCACAGACAGAGAACTGACTCACAAGGAGTGACCTCTGTGCTGGTGTGCCCGCACCTGTTTCTGTTCTACTTTATGCTTTCACTCATTCTTGTTGGTTTTTACAGTTCATTTTGGGCACTTTTCATGTTGGTTTCAAATTCAGTTTCTTTGCTTTCTGTTTTAGGAATTGCATTAATAGATCATTTGTCATCATAAGTATGAACACAAGAGTACTACTGCCCCATTGTGCTCTTTGACCTGCACTGGAAAGCCTGCTTGAAGGAGTAGGAGAGGTGTAAGAAATTGAGAAATATCCCATGATGTATTGGCACTGATGTGTCACATACCGCACGGGCACACACCTTTCATAATTATCAACTTATTTAAAATAGAACACTGACACTTTGATTTAAAAATAAAGAGGTTGATATAATAATGTAAGATATGTTAACTTGCAAAAGTGATGGTTTTAACTTTCACTGGAAAACAGTGGGGGGGGGGTTAAAGAAAGACAGAGAAATGTGAGGGTTGCTTTTGCAGCCACGTCACAGTGCAATAGAGTCATTTCATATTGTTTGACTTTTGACTTGGCACTTTGAGCCTCAAGTGATTTTTGGGAGAGGAGAAATGGTCTGCTGGCCTTGCTGGAAATTTTACCGGAAAAGCTTCGATTTTAGTGATTTCTGTCATTCACACACTGTTTTTTTTTGTTTGTTTGTTTGCTTTTTGGATTTCATACCACAAACGCAAACAATACTTTGTTTCTTGGTTCACTGTTTTTTCCCTACAAGTAAGATATGTGTTCATTCAGATTTTAGTTTGGTCGACATTTCCATAGTCTTAAACGGAACATTTAAATGAAAAAGTCGAAAACATTTTCCATGATGTCAATTGGGTTGAAATTGTTTAAAAGAATTCCTGTTTTATCTTTTACATACGTGGTAATGGACCTGCTGAGTTCGGTATTAAAAAAGTGTGTCTGGTTTGATGGGGATTGTGAAAGGCATGGTAACAATTAAGGGCTTAATGTAAGCAAAGGGTGACTCAGAGAACTGAAACTTTGCTCGGACTAGCTCAAATGAGAGGAGACCACTTCTAACCATCAGTCTGTTTGTTTTGTTTTTTTGGTTTATTTTGCCAATAGGGAAATTATTTTACTAAGATATTAGTGACAAATGTCTGAAAAATACACGGTACCATTCAAACCACAAAGATGAACACGTTTGCAGTAAATTCCCAAAGTGTTGGGGTGGTTAAAACTTTGCATTATTGGTTTCAGCAAGGCGTCGCGTCATCATCCAGCCTTTTGAAACTGAAATGTCAACAAGTAAGTTTCAGTTTTTTATTTTTAACTTTTAATTGCCTTCCTTTCTATTTACCAAGCTAAAGAAGACATACAAACACACAAGTGGTATTATAGTGTCCGTACTTGACTTTCGCGTGGCTTTGTTAATTATAGGTAAAGCTGGTGTCCACTTGCCTCTTCTCTGACAGCCCCACACCCTGGAGAGATTATAGAGAAAAATCTAATCTGAACTTCCAATTGACCTTTGCTTTCATTCTAACATCGGAGTTGTGCAAGGATGAAGCGCAACTGGTTTCTCATTTAGGCGATCATATTTAAGCATTTATATATTTAAATCTCCATCAATGATCAGTCTCCATCTAATGAACATTGAAATATTTAATATTATAATAAATGGTGGGTAAGTGTCTTTCCCAAAGTCCTACAATGTGATTCAGAAAATGTTCAGTTTCCTCATTATCATTTGGAAATGATTAAATGTGCACATCCTTTGAGTGGTGAGATGGCTTTTTTCTTTTCTTTTTTTCTTTTTCTCAGGTTAGGAAACATTTATGTCTATATTTTCTCTCTGTTTAGAGGAAGAGAGAGTAAATACAGAGAATTGGTATTGTCACTAGCAACTGGAAACATCCAACTCTGACGCCTAGTCAGCAGAGTATACAACAGCAGAGAGGCCAAACGTATCCTGCCTATCAAGGTATAAAAACGGACAAGACTAGAGTTCAATGAGTTAAAGTGCTTATCAGCTTTGTAATTCCATACTTGGGTGCTCATGCCAACAATAAGTCAACTTCGGAAAAATCCAGTAAGCCGCCTGTAATGGTGAATTGTCTGCTTCTATACAGTGCCTTATAACGTTGTACAGCTCCTTTTGGGGCTCTACAAAGGGCTTTACATTCACACACTCGCACACATATAGGGTGTTTGTCCACCAACAGGAGCAACTCGGGGGTTGATTTCTTTCCCAGGGATGCGTTGGCATTTGAAGGGTAGATAGCCAACTCCAACTGGAGAACAATCCACCCTACACCACTGTCTCTGTCATAAGAATGTGTAAAATGTTTAGAAATGCCATCTGTGAGCAAACAGAATATGTTTCAATAAACTATTAATAGCTATTTCAACCAAATTAAATAGTTATAGATATCAGCTCTATATTATTGAACATAATAATTGAACATATATTGAATATAAATTTAAATCAATGTTAAAATACCCATATTAAAAACAACTTAACGAAAATACAGTAGTAATCTAGTCTAGTGTGTCAAACGACAGCTCTGACGTCACACGATCGGGTCAATGGTACCACGCAGTTTAACGTGAACGAGCACGTTTGACGTTCACGTACGACCTTGTTTTTGTTGATGTTTAATTTCAGTGCGGCTGCGCGCTGCCTTCGCCGTTGCCGCTGACGCGACCTGACAAGGAAAAAGAGCAAGCTACTAGCTCGGCAGTGAATAGTTTACACGGACTGAGTGTAGAGATTTTTGAGAGGCGAGCAAGTACGCTATCTGAGGACGTTCGGGGATAATTTTGGTTTGCGATTTAACGAACCTCACCCGTATGTGATCGCCTTTCCTCGTCGCTGGACGCTGCCTTTGAGGGCCAAGGAACAAAATAGACATCGCCATTATATGATCCAGTGTCCAGCGTCACTTTTACCCTCCATGTGGGTGAGGAAACTGTGTGTGTCAGATTATGGCGAGGAAAACAGTTAGCAGGAAAAGGAAGGCAGGAGAGCCCAAGGACCAACAACAGGTAGGCGGAAACAGGTGCGGGTCCATATTAGCTAGCTAGCTAAACTGTTATGTTGGGATGCTAATTAGCAGTGAGTTAGCCAGATTTAGCTGATATAAGATGTTATGACAGATTTTTACTTACATTATAACATTTAACAGCTTCGCTATATGGGAAAAGCATGCAACAAACAGTAACAATTCTGTATTGTTTAAAATAACATAATATATTTCGATTTGAAAGTACCCGCTTATATTAACATATCGTTAGCCAACGGCAGTCCGTTGTCAATCTGACAGCTAATGTTAGCCACGTTATTTGTGCTATTATTCTCTTTATCAGATTTGGCTGGATACTGCTGGCAGTCCTTTTCTCTAATATTGCCGTCTCTCGTCACCTTCCGATCAACAATAAAAGCAGATTTGATCTTATAAATAGCTGAGTAGTGTTATCAGGCATAGATAGCTATACAGCTAACGCTAGCTGAAACGTTAACTGTTAAGCTGACTAGCCATTTCCCGTATGTACGGACTAACCGTAGATTGGTTGCGTCCACGCCCCGAATTGGACGTTTGTCGACAGATGAAATACCGTATCAAGTAGGCATGCCAAAATAGCCAGTACTGAGTCCAGCATATCAGAAAAAAACGTGTTTGACCTGAACCAGAAGGTGTGAGACTGGTCACAGTAATTACGACCTGCTTCTAGTGCACCTCTCAGGCCCATGGAGCCACCGTCATCGGTAGATTTGAGTCAGATTGTCAGAATAGTTTTCCAGCATTGAACAAAACTGGCAAAATGTTCAAACAGTACAAGAAAGAACGACAAAAACAACATGGCACAATGGCTTCCTTTGACATACAAAGTCATAAATACTGAGTGTTTTTCTTCCATTGTTCAAGACCTGTGATCCGGCTTATAATTGGTTTGCTTAGTGTGAGAGAATTATTAATCAACATTTGTAATTGTATTGGATGGAAAATGAGATGATTTATTTTTTTTAAGTAGTCTGATTTGCCACTAGTGTGTACTTAATAGCAGTGAGAATGATGTCCTGGGGACCCTGTGCCTCTATATGTTTACATATTAGCCCATATTCAGGATCTGAAATGCCCCAAAGCAATCGCACACAGTATGAGTCCGATTCTGTTTCTGTTTATTTAACATTTTAAGCGCTGAGGTTGTAAACTGTAAAATGTGGATAGTGCTTTAATCATATGGCCAGAGTTTAGTATTCATTGGCCAAGAAAGCCACTAATTGTTGCAAAAGTTAAATGAATGTATTAATGGACAAACATCACACGAACATGACATGATCAAAACCCTTTTGGAAAAGTGTTTATCATCAGTGATATTACAGTTTGTCATTAGACCCCACAAAAACCCTTTGACTTTGCAACCGTTTTAGACAGCCAGCTCAACTACTTGATGTTCAAATGTAAATGCTCTGATAATTCTCTCAAGTCTCTGTGTACAAGCTGTGTCCACAGTCATGTGGGAGATAGATGGGTATGGCTCAACATGAATAAGCTGAGACATTGAAATAGGCACGAAGAAGTCTGAAATTCACATACATTCAAATCTCATTTGTTTTGTGTTGGTAATAGTAATCGCTTCGTTTTTATGAATCAATCTCCAAAATTGCACATTCAACATAATAACTAAGACATTTTGTTTTTCATTTTATTTCCCTCTCTTTTCACAGCTGGGTTGGTGTCAGGCGCCACACAAGCGAAGCCGTGTTTCTTGTTCTTCACGTCATGCCCAGCAGTGGTGGTGCAGTCGGCGCTCTGTGGTATGTGCTCTGCGGGGGCGGGAGTTCAGACCTCAACAACAGCATGAGTTGCGGCTCCAGAGGAGCCTGCGTGGCTTTGCAGCCGGCAGGCTCCCCGGCATTCTTAAGGAGAGGGAGTTTTCTCTCGGGCGGCTCAACAAAGTGTTTGCCTCACAGTGGCTCAATCATCGGCAGGTGGTGTGTGGGACAAAATGCAACACGGTAAGATGCCCTTTTTATTTGTGATCTGTATTAGCTAGTTAGGCTTTTCCATATGTTATAATAATGTTTGCCAGAAATCCCACTTAATCAGTAGGTTTACATGACCTCATTTAATTTCATTATAAAGAGATAAAGATCGATCTTAAATCAGCTCTAAATCAAGTAAACATTCTTGAGTGAGCTTAGTCAGAATTTTTTCAATTGTCCTCACACATTTTTGGCCAACTAGCTGTATTTTCTTCATATACTTTCAGCTTTTTGTAGTCGATGTACTGACAGGACAGATCACACGCATTCCCATGCTGAAAGACAGGGAGTGTCGTGATGGAGGCTCTGGGGAGGTGGGTCCAGTGGTGCCTGGTCGCAATTATCACTTAACAGAAATCTCCCATACCCGGTTGGACCAGCAAGGCTGTGGGATCCACGCTATTGAACTCAACCCCTCGAGGACACTGCTTGCCACAGGAGGAGACAATCCTAACAGCCTGGCCATCTACCAACTCCCTACACTAGACCCTGTTTGTGTTGGCGATGTAAGTAGTTTGAACTGTTTGGTTGTTTCCTGACATTTGGTTATTGATAATAGTGATTAATCCACTTTTTCCTGCTTTAGAAATGATATCAAACTTTCCATGTACCAGACAACATTCATTAAACAGTTCTAGGGATTTTAGGCATTCAAAATCGCTGGGATGCTTTAATTCCACTTATTCAGTAGTATAATGAGTAGTCATTGTAATGACAGTAATGCCATTTTCCTTCTCCATGTCTGCTCCACTCTGCATGGTACCCTCTCCACACAAATGGAGTGAAGTCACTGTAAAATAAAAGGTTCATTGGAAACACATAATTGCATTAAGCTTCCCTTTTAAATCCAACGTTTTGTAATACCACTCTGCTCATTCGTACTCGTTTCCAAGATTGCAGAGGTGCGATCACGTAGTGTCTTTTGAGGTGTCAATAAATCAAGTAGGTCTGGGATTGTGTTGACAGATGGTTTTCT
The DNA here is from genome assembly GCF_051167445.1 of Perissodus microlepis. NCBI lineage: Eukaryota > Metazoa > Chordata > Actinopteri > Cichliformes > Cichlidae > Perissodus > Perissodus microlepis. Next base: position 11,673,422 of record NC_140465.1, read on the forward strand.
GTGTTGATTGGCAGGCATGTCATAGCAGTCATTAAGCTACAGATGTAGATTCTAAAGAAATGGTGAGGAAAATGGTTAGAACTTTAATGGACATTTTTGTTTTGGCCATTAAAACTATATAGAGTTAAGTGTTACAATGTCTGAATGAATGAATATAGTCTAATGAAGTGACAAGTCTGTCTGATCATCATATCTTTTTAAAACATGAAGCCAACATAACATGTTACAACTTATGTAAGACCAAAACAATTTACTGATTAAATACTTCATATACAGGCAGTTGTATGTAGAGGAATGTATAGTGAGCTATTTAACAAAATGAAAAATATATCTTGTCACTACACTGATCATTGTCTCTTCGTTGTTAATTGCAGCACAATTATCATGTCTGCTGCACAATTGCTATTGTCAGTTTGTCATGTTTCCTTTGGCACAGTGACTGATGGTATGCAGTGCCAGGATACTGACAACTAGTAATGTGCTACTTTTTGTGAAGCACTGCTAGGTTGGGTCCCGTTTTTGCTTTCAGAACTGCTTTATTTCTTTGAGGCACGAGTTCAACTATGTGCTAGAAATATTCCTTACAGATCCTTGCTGTGCATATTGACATGATGCGAATCTGCTGATCCACCACATCCCGAAGGTGCTCTATTGGATTGAGATCTGATGACTGTGGCTCCACAGTCATCAGATCTCAATCTGTTTTAGTACAGTGAACTCATTGTTATGTTTAAGAAACCAATTTGAGATGATTTGAGCTTTGGGGCATGGCACATTATTCTGCTGGAAGCAGCCATCAGCTGATGGGCACACTGTGGTCATAAAAAGTCAGCAACAGTACTCTTATAGGATGTTGCATTTAAACAATGCTTAATTGGTACTAAGGGGCCCAAAGAGTGGCAAAAAAATATTCAACTCCACAATAATGCGATCACCAGCACCCGAAAGCATTTATACAAGGCTGGATGGTTCATGCTTGTTCTTTACTAGAAAATTCTCATTTTTCAAGACAATGTTTTATTTGTTTTTTTTCTTCTTCTTCAATTTTCTTTTGTCTAATCAGGTTGAAGCAGTGTGGCGATTTTCTTTTGTTATTGTTTTTAGATCATTCTCAGTAAACCCCAGAGCTGGTTTTGTGGAAAAATCCCAGTAGATCAGCAGTTTCTGAACTACTCGGCCTAGGCAGCCAACAACCATGCCGTGTTCAGTCACTGAAATCACCTTTCATTTCATACTCTGTTTGATCTTTAGCAGATCGTCTTGACCATGTCTGCATGACTACATCCACATGGTTGCTGTCATGTGAGAGGTTGATTAGATATTTGTCTTAACAAGCAGTTAAACAGGTGTAGTGGTGGCCAAGTGAGCGTAGTATACTCACATTACTTTTAGAAGGCACTGTAAAAATGTTGAGCTCAATATACAGTTCACTATACACTGTTCACTATACACTGATTAGTAAGTAATTTTAAGTGTGTATTTGAATGCTAACAGCCTGTGCCTGAATATTGTGACATGCTAACTGTGAGCTTTTCACTTCAGACCTTTTAGGTTCCCTAAGGTTCTCTTTTCTTCAGGCACAGAAGAATGAAATGCTGAAATAATGTTTTGCTAATACTGTAGCAGTATTTATTTGGAAATCCAGCCTGAAATGTACAAGCTTGTATATCTTTGACATTGTAGCTGTTTGTTTTTTGTTTTGTTTTTTCAGGACGGTCACAATGACTGGATATTCTCAATAGCATGGATCAGTGACAACATGGCAGTTTCTGGTGAGTTAGCACGATTCACATACGAGGGAACATGGCTATTAATCAGTTTACTCTGTGTGACGTGACAGGTAGGGGCATACTGTGTGTGTGTGTGTGTGTGTGTGTGTGTGTGTGTGTGTAGTAGGTCAGTAGTCTAGGCAATAATAGACCCTGTGCACGAGAAAATGCTAACTTCCTGTTTTAAGACCGGATGTAGGGTTGTACGTTTCCGGTAGCTTTATTTTGCAGTCATTTGTTACTGCGAATGTGTGTCCAAAATACAAAAACGGAAAGATTACGTTATGTTACAAAGAGCCGAGGGTGGGAACGCTCACCATTGCTGTGTCATAAAAAATCAAATGATCAATTTTGATGTTTGAAGAGCGTTGATCGATTGTTTGTTTACATCACTCAACACAAGCAGAACTGCATTACTGCATGCAGAAGACACATCGTCCACACTCAGAAGCACAGTATAGTGACAGTTCTTATGATTTAAACAGGCAATGTCCAGCATTCAAACTACAGGCGAACAATAGTCGAAGCCAGATGTTTCCCCATTATGTCGATATCAGTACACACCTACACAGCATGTCAACAAACCGTGAAAAAAAGCCAGAGGATATAAAAAAAATACATGAATGATTGCAGGTAAGGGTCTCTATATGTTAGTATTTATGAAGGGTATGTTGTGACTTATCTTCACAATTACAGTGGTCCCTCGCTATAACGAGGTTTACCTTTTGCAGCCTCGCTGTTTCGCAGATTCTTTTAGTGCAATTTTGCATGCTTTTTTTTTTTTTTTTTTTTAAGCGCATTGTGTTCTGCGTCCTGATCGTCGGCTGTAGATCATTGTCTATCTCCCCCGTGCCGTGTTCTCCTGTACAGTACAGAATCGCTACATCAATCATTAGCAGTGTGACTCTGAAGGGCTGTACTGTATGTTTGTAAGTTTTCTCCCCAACAAACACAACAATGTAGACGAAACGTTTTGCACCGTCAAAGGCACCTGTGGTAGCACCCAAAAGGCAGAGGAAGATGCTAACCATTGCACAAAAAATTGGACTTCTGGACATGCTAAAGGAAGGTAGAAGTTACCGTATTTTTTTTTTTTTTTTTTTTTATTATTAACCATACCGTGCACTGGTTTATAAAGTGCATTAAGCTTAAATTAAGCAATTACGCTTAAAGTTAAATTCATTTGTTCTAAAATTTGTCATTATTATTTATAGAAAAACAAATATACTGTATGTTTATTTCTCAAATAAATGTTTGGGACTGAAAACAGGTTTTGATCTTTGGTTTCATTCTATAATGGACTTTTCTTTCTTTCTTTTTTTTTTTTTTACGAAGATTTGAACTTTGAGAGTTTAAACAAGAGAGAAAAGTGTGAAACTGTTCATGCCTGTCTGAGAAAAGTGTATAAAGTGTGTAGTGACGGGTTTTACAGCCTTAAAACATCTAAAATAATTGTAAAAAATAAAGTTGGCTATTTCACCTATCGCTGGTTATTTTTAGAACATAACACCCGCGATAAACGAGGAAACTCTATATACAAGTACTGAGAAATTTCAATCCCTTCTCTCTTTTGCTCTGAGGCGCAAGGGTAAAAATATCGACAAGTCGATGAACATCATCTACAGATATATTCGGTAAATGCCCAAGACATCTTGAGAAATGTTTGATTCATCCATTTGGTTGACTTTTTTTGGAAAACCCGACCGTAAACAAGACGTGAATATCACACCGGAAACTAAGCGCCCTACAGGAGTTTCCCCACCGGAAGTAGCATATGCTAAGGTGCACATAGTCTATAGGCATGAGCTCTGTTTGTGTCTTAATCTGTAGGGTCCAGAGATGGCTCCATGGGACTGTGGGAGGTTACAGAAGAAGTAATGAGCCAGGCTGAGAGGAGTCAAAATGAGGAGACAGTGCCCTCCTATGCCCACATCTCCCACCGTGCCCTCAAGGACATCCCCAAGGAGTACACCAACCCATACAACTGTAAAGTCCGTGCTCTGGCCTTCAATAACAACCATAAAGTAAGACTCACCTACACGACTAATGTTGTGTCCAACAAAGTCTCCTTTTGCTGAATTTGCTCTTTAGGATGACAAAAGATTGGATGCACCAAACTTTTATATATTGTTTATAATGGCTATAATTTTAGCTAACCTAACAATTATCTTTCCTTAAAAGTTAAAAATATTTCATGAAACGCCTTTGCTCTAAATTTTTAAATGTAGTATAGATTTATCTTGTTCTCTCAGCCTCACATCACCAAACAATTTCTTTTCTTTGTGGACTTTAAGGTTATTTAGGTTAATAAATAAACTTGAATCTGAGGTTGAGTTTGTCAAATTGCATCTCAAAACAGTATCTAATGGCATCTAAAACGAAACAAATTTACCCATCGCTAAGTCAGGGTAGTCATTTATGAAAGGAAGACCGACAGCTCTTAGAATTCTGAAGCCTCCAGGAGTGTGTCAGTTTTTCTAGACCTAAGCCAATTATGACCTGCCTTTTCCTTTTGCATTTCCTCTTTTTCTTTTTTCCAGGAACTGGGTGCTGTTTCCTTGGATGGCTATTTCCACCTCTGGAAAGCTGAGCATAACTTGTGCAAGGTACAATACATAGATTGACAAATTATAGTTTTATGTATTGGTAATTTTTTTTCTAACAAAGTGCTAGTTATTTTTAATATGCGATCAAAATGATAAATAGTTCTCTAATAATGCTAGGATTTTGTAATTCAGTTTCTTCAGTGTTAACAGTCTGTGTTGGTTTCTCTAGATACTGTCCACCAAGCTGCCTCATTGCAAAGAAAATGTGTGCCTGGCATATGGACAGGACTGGTCAGTGTATGCTGTAGGCTCTCAAGCCCATGTTTCTTTTCTGGATCCACGGCAACCTACACACAGCATCAAGTCAGTTAGTTCAAGAGAGAGAGGAAGTGGTAAGTCACCTGTTGGCTTTTGAAGTGAGCCAGTAATACAATCAAAGATTAGTTGAGCTATCTAAAACACTGACTGAGGTTATTTATATGTTGCATGTTCTAAGTGTGCTTTCAGTCAGGTTAGAAAATGTCATTCTGGCACTGTGAGTAGTAAAGTTGTGATTTAACATATTTTCCATATTGGTGGCAATAAATTTACAGTGGCGTGAGCTTGATTTAGCATTTTATCAGCCTGTTTACTCAAAGTACTTGACAAACTATTTTTCACACATACATATTTCTACAACACTTCATTCTGTGCACTTATGCTACAGTAACACTAGGGAAAAAAAGAGGTTGGAGACCGCAGCATGACCAAAATTACTATGACCATGTGGAACAAACTCATCTGCAACGGCATAAAGTCTGTTGCTGTCTTGAAAGTGACTGTGGTGCATCAGGACGGAAATAAAATGGAACTAAGTGGAAGTGTGTGATGATCAGGTTGTGTTTCAATAGGCAGAAATCGTCCATCAGCATCTGTTTCTGTCTGCATACACAGAAATTCACTCTACAGTGGCTTGCGAAAGTATTCGGCCCTCTTGAACTTTCCCACATTTTGTCACATTACAGCCACAAACATGAATCAATTTTATTGGAATTCCACGTGAAAGACCAACAGAACACACACGTGAGAAGTGGAACGAAAATCATACATGATTCCAAACATTTTTTACAAATAAATAACTGCAAAGTGGGGTGTGCGTAATTATTCAGCCCCCTTTGGTCTGAGTGCAGTCAGTTGCCCATAGACATTGCCTGATGAGTACTAACGACTAAATAGAGTGCACCTGTGTGTAATCTAATGTCAGTACAAATACAGCTGCTCTGTGACGGCCTCAGAGGTTGTCTAAGAGAATATTGGGAGCAACAACAGCATGAAGTCCAAAGAACACAGCAGACAAGTCAGGGATAAAGTTATTGAGAAATTTAAAGCAGGCTTAGGCTACAAAAAGATTTCCCAAGCCTTGAACATCCCACGGAGCACTATTCAAGCCATCATTCAGAAATGGAAGGAGTATGGCACAACTGTAAACCTAACAAGACAAGGCCGTCCACCTAAACTCACAGGCCAAACAAGGAGAGCGCTGATCAGAAATGCAGCCAAGAGGCCCATGGTGACTCTGGACGAGCTGCAGAGATCTACAGCTCAGGTGGGGGAATCTGTCCATAGGACAACTATTAGTTGTGCACTGCACAAAGTTGGCCTTTATGGAAGAGTGGCAAGAAGAAAGCTATTGTTAACAGAAAACCATAAGAAGTCCTGTTTGCAGTTTGCCACAAGCCATGTGGGGGACACAGCAAACATGTGGAAGAAGGTGCTCTGGTCAGATGAGACCAAAATGGAACTTTTTGGCCAAAATGCAAAACGCTATGTGTGGTAAAAAACTAACACTGCACATCACTCTGAACACACCATCCCCACTGTCAAATATGGTGGTGGCAGCATCATGCTCTGGGGGTGCTTTTCTCTTCAGCAGGGACAGGGAAGCTGGTCAGAGTTGATGGGAAGATGGATGGAGCCAAATACAGGGCAATCTTGGAAGATTGAGACTGGGGCGGAGGTTCACCTTCCAGCAGGACAACGACCCTAAACATAAAGCCAGGGCAACAATGGAGTAGTTTAAAACAAAACATATCCATGTGTTAGAACGGCCCAGTCAAAGTCCAGATCTAAATCCAATTGAGAATCTGGGGCAAGATCTGAAAACTACTGTTCACAAGCGCTGTCCATCTAATCTGACTGAGCTGGAACTGTTTTGCAAAGAAGAATGGGCAAGAATTCCAGTCTCTAGATGTGCAAAGCTGGTAGAGACATACCCTAAAAGACTGGCAGCTGTAATTGCAGCAAAAGGTGGTTCTACAAAGTATTGACTCAGGGGGCTGAATAATTACGCACACCCCACTTTTCAGTTATTTATTTGTAAAAAATGTTTGGAATCATGTATGATTTTCGTTCCACTTCTCACGTTTACACCACCTTGTATTGGTCTTTCACGTGGAATTCCAATAAAATTGATTCATGTTTGTGGCTGTAATGTGACAAAATGTGGAAAAGTTCGAGGGGGCCGAATACTTTTGCAAGCCACTGTATCTGCTAGCACTCAGAGGGGAGCGAGAACTTCAGATTTGAAACCGAAATTGATAAATTCCTCCACAAGTAATGACATATTTACTGTAATAATGCGCTTTAATCACAAAATGACAGTGCTCAGCAGCCTTGCCTTTATATATAAAGGTATCCCGAATACCACCAGTTAGCAACCAGTTGAGGTGAATCCCCTTTTACAAAGAGACATGCCACAGATGAGTTGCGTTCAGTGATGCAGACTATCAGATTGATTGCAGTATGCTGGCAACCTGTCTGGGTTGATAAAATAGACTGCAGGTATTTGCAAACCTTGCAATTGAAAGAGGTGGCCAAAAGGGCAGAGGATGTTCCACACTCAGACTTGTTGGTCAATGCAACTAACACTAGTCTTCGACAGCGAGGGGAAAAAAAACTTTTTACTTTGCATTTTTACTTGCAGCCAATGTAGAATCACAAGTTAACCTACCATGCACATCTTTGGACTGTGTGTGTGAGATTGACCTGGTACCACTACCACTGGTGTTACTGGTTTCCCCTTTAAGTTAGTTTTCAACTGATGGCACAATATAAGTCACCTTCATACTTGCTTAGTATGAAGTTTAAATGATGATTGCCTTCCAATGTGTCAAACATATCCATAACAACTGTATTTTTCACCGTGACATAAAAGTTGTAACGTACTCTGTCTGGTTAGAAATGAAAGCAGAGTTCCAGAGGATTCAGACAGTTGGAAAGCTCAAACGGTGGGAGGGTAGATGTTGACTGTGTAGCTTTACATTGGCATGTCTTTCTGTCTGTGCAGGCATCCGTTCAGTGAGTTTCTATGAGCACATCGTGACTGTGGGTACTGGCCAAGGTTCTCTTCTCTTCTATGACATCCGGGCTCAGAGATTCCTGGAGAACCCTTTTAATCCAAACGGAGGGTATCGGAAGTGCCCTGGAGATGGCATCCTCAAGCTCACTACGGGAAAAGGCTGGCTGGTATGCAGTTTTGTTTTTTCCAAATCAAGCAGTGAACTGTGGTCAGTCAAACTGTAGTTGGTGTACATGTGCAATGTCTTTGCCCACTTACCCTCTAATATTCCTTTCAGAATCACGATGAGACGTGGAGGAGTTACTTCTCAGACATTCATTCCTTCCCCAATGCAGTGTACACCCACTGCTATGACGACTCTGGCACCAAGCTGTTTGTAGCAGGTGGACCGCTCTGTTCCGGCCTGCACGGCAACTACGCAGGATTGTGGAGCTAGCCTCTTCTTCTCCCCCATCACTTTGTCACTACATCTTCGTCCAGATCTTTACTCATCCAGTCCCTCCATCCCTCTTCAACTTCCAACCTTCTCTGTTTTCGGTGTACCTTTTGTCACCCTGTTTTGCTCACACTTGGACTCAGGAGCATGATATTTTCTTCATTGTATCACGGCTTTCAGTATTATTGTTGTGTATATTTGTCCACCATTCCACCGTTCTTTCTCCTTAAACGATTCCTTTGCACTTCAGCTACTTTTTTTTTTTTTTGTTATTTGTTATTCTTTTGGTTTTTTTTTAATATAAATATATATATATAAAAATGTACAGACTATTACTAATTTTCAATTGCTGCAAGGTCTGCCACTGAGGACGTCAGAAGAGTTCTGGAAAACATTAAGAATAAAGTTCTCATCGTCTAAAAGATTTACATTCAACCTGCAGGAAAGATTTACATTCAACCTGCAGGGATTAGGCTGTGGTCTTTTGCTGGTTTGTTTTTGTACATACAGATGGCATTTTACCACTTCCTCTGTGAAAAATGACCATGTCTTTAAACAGACAGCAATAAGAGAGAGGGTGAAGGGTTGGAGAGACTATTAATATAAATGGACTGAACTAGAGAACTGTTTGATGTCGGAACAGCCCACAACAATCACAAAGAACTTCTCCAGTCAGAAGTATAAAAGAAGGATCCAATCAAAGTGGGATTGTGTGTTCATCTTATCCTCGCTGAGATGATGTAAAGGAGATATGTTCAAGCTTGCTCAATGCAGTGTTGTTCTGTTAGGGGGGGAAAAAAGGGCATATTAAATTTTTTTTGGACTGTGTGATTAGACCAGCACATCCCTGCTGATATTCTGATTTGCTTTGTATTTATTTTTCCTTTTTTTTTTTTTTTTTTTTTTTTTTTTTTTTTTGGTTTATACCCCCCCCCCCCCCCTCCCCCCTCCAATGTTTCCACTCCCTTTGATCAAAATTGTACAAATCCTAACGTGTAATCACTCTTATGTTACTAGAGAGTTTACTCTAAGATTATAGGTTTTGGTAGCGAGTTAAATATCATCCAGTATGATGATTAATAGACAGAGGAGCCTTTAATGAGTGAACTCAAACCTCATGCGATTCTCGGGCTCCTCGAGGAACTGGGAAGAAGCTGTGTAGTAGCTCAGTTTGGTCTTCTCAGCCGTCCAGCTATGAGGATGCAAGGAAAGCTAATGAGAATTTGGGCTATACCCTGGAGTTAAATGCTGCAGGCACATACACTTGCTGTCAGTTGTAAAACTTTTATTTCCTCTTATTTTTTTTGTACTGAGGAACGGGTGAATCTGCTGCTCTTCTTCTTTTGTTTGGTAGAGGCAGGGTAGGCTTGAGTTTAGTTTTTGCCTTCAAGTCTTTCTGTGAAAGACTGCCACAGGCAATCATAGTTTTCCTGTTCTACATGGAACTTTTCTCCAGTTTTCATGATAATGATTGACAAAAAAAAATCCTAATTACGACCAATTGAACAAATAACCAACACTTTTGAAGTGTATTTTATATATAAACGTGTATATGTATGTGTAAAATACATAAGGACAATTGCATACATTTTTATGTACGTGTCTGAGAAAGTGTGGATTGATGTGTCTACTTGGTGATGCCCCCCCCCCTTTTATTTTTTTTTTTAAATATATACACACACCTCATGAATGTTTTTACAAATGGCTGAATTTGAGGATATTGTAACATATAAACATTTCGGGAAAACAAGCTATTAAATCTTTAAAATGAATAAATAATAAAAAATAGGATGTATATTGATGTAATGTGCTTTTGTGTTTTGGGGGGGTTGTACTTGACATAAGTACCCAGAGGATTTCCTCTTGACATAAAGGGTGCAGAAAGGTCACTTACTGCAGCAAAACAAGTTAAAGATAAAAACGATCAGAACTCATGAGATTTAGTGACAATGTTTAGTAACTTGTTTGTGCCAGCACAAAACGCAAAAAGGATAACTTGTGATAGAAACTGAAATTTTAAACCTGAATTCTCAATGAACTCCTCATGAGTTTTGGGGAGAAGAACCAACAGGATGCAAGTAATGATTAATGAATTACATATGCAAGTAATGATTAATGAATTACATATGCAAGTAATGATTAATGAAGCACTGCACTTACAGACATAGGAACAACAGGAAGAAATGCAAAGAGATGCAAAATATCCAAGATTTTAAGAAGAAAAATACAGATTTGCAAGTATTTTACAAAGAAGGACAAAAACAAAAAAACAACAACATTGAAATCAAGAAACAGAAAGAACACCTGAAGGATCCAAGGACTGTATAACAAAGTACAAGAGAGAAACACTGAAAAGCAGGAGGAGAAGCCAGGATGGGCATAAACACTTAAAGATGCTCAGTGTACACATGGAGAGGAGGAAGCAGGAGTTATAAGCCATCTGTAAAAAAGTACAACAGAGATATAAAGACATGCACAAAGCAACGAAAGTAAGAGCAATATTAAAAAAACAGAAGAAAGAGCGTTAAGATAAAAAATGTTGAAGCACAGACAAAAGATCCACAAGATCTGTGCTTGAAAATGATAAGCAGCACTTTGCTGCTTCTTCAGCTCAGTCTGGACAAGAGTAGCCTCCTCTTCCTCCACCCTCTCTCTCCATTTACCCTTTCTCTTCTTCTCCTTCCTCCCATCCTCCTGCACTCCTTTATTAACCCTTTTCCCTCTCTTCTTCATCCTGTCTCCCTTTGTTTTCTTTTGTTTTCTTTGAAAAAAGTTTTTCCTTCCCACTCTTGCCTACTGCTTATTCATAGGGGATTGTTGTTTTTTCCCTCTACTTTTTATTCCTTTCTTCACCCTCTTTTGCCCTTCTACCCTTCCATTACACTTTTATGTTGTTCTTTTAATTTCCTCTATAATCCCCAACATGTTTCTACATCCTTGTGAACAAAGGTTGGGGAGATCACTAAACACAGTTAATCATATTTCTACATATCTCTGCCTGTCTGCATAATGTGTTAAGTGTATAAGAAAGTTCAGTCATATGATGTATTTGCTTAAAGCTATGTCAACCAGTCATGCTGATCATGTTGATAGCAATAAGCAAGAAAAGCCGAACAAGTTAAACTGAGCTTTACTGAACGTGACTCCCTGTGTTAAGATGATACAGATAGATAAGGGTGCTAGTGGTTTCATTCAAGAATAAATCACCTTTATTAGAAAATAAAAAATCAAGAAAAGACTCACTTTAATCATTTACCTTGATTTTATTATGAAATACATGCATTATTGTTTACTCATCCTATTTCTGTGGCATGATAAATGGCAAATGAAGAAAGTACAAGAACAGGAAAGTGTATGCAGAAGAGCCTCTGTGATTGAAATAATGTCACACCTAGAAAACGATGGGGGACAGCATCAAAGAACCACACCAGGTGGCACTCTTGTCAGCTGTTAGAGACTTGTTTGCTTGTGATAGTGTTAAAGGACATTATCTAGGTTGCAGTTGGTGGTTAAGTAAAAACATGTAGTAAAGCAGGCAGAGATGATGAAGGATGATGCAAATGGATGTTTTCCATTCCAGACTGGATTGTTGTGCAGATTTCACTATAATATTCAAAAGAAGCCTCAAGTATGGCTGGCTTGTTCTTATTCCTGTAACTTGACTCTTAACCCTGGAAGTATTGGCAAAGCTTTATAGAATCCTCATACATGAGCGCTGGCTTTTCAGTTTTTCCAGCATTCAACAGTTTTCATTTTCACAGTTTTATACTCCAGCAGACTCCAGACAAGCCAAAACAGTTATTTTTCACCACTGAAGAAGCAGCAGCAACCGCTCTATGGTCCAGGTAGGTATGGCAATGGTTTGCCATTGTTATCATGATTGTGCATCTATGGTTAATTCCATCAAGACAGTAAAGCTAAATTAAAAACAAAGTTAAAAGAAGCCACTAATGGTTGTTCATTTGTTGGCTATGATTGTGAAATAAAGGCTCCTATATATATTTGACATTTATTCCAGTTATTCACTTTACATTAAGTTTTACTTCAAGTTTTAGCATCTTTCTTACCTTTACTCCAGAGTCACTTAGCCAAGTCAGGCATTGTAGCTTTAAGGAAAACCGTCACTAGAACCCTGCAAAGGACTGGACTACGAGGTTGCAGACCAAGAAAAACTCCACTTCTGCAGGTGAGACACCTTCAAACCAGACTCAAGTATGCTAAGGTCAATCTAGAGAAAGATTATGCATACTATAAAGTGTGTCCTTTGGCCAAAGAAATGCTGCTGATGTTTAGAGAAAGAAGGGCAAGCAACCCAAAGAACACCGTCCCCACAGTGAAACACAATGGTGGGAGTATTATGGTGTGGAGATGCTTTAGTCAGTCTGGAACTAGGAATCTCGTCAAGAAAGAAGGAATATGTGTGATGAACTGAAGACCAAGGTCCATGCCAGAAGACTGTCAAATCAGGAGGAACTTGAGAGAGTCACCAATGAAGAATGGACATGTTCATATGGGGGGGATTATTTACCCTGTGACAGAGAGAAGTAAAAAAAAAAAAAAAGCAGACAACAACAACAAAGTACATGTAAATTGCTCTTTGTGCGCACTCCTGAGACATGCATACACGTTTTAATTCTGAACTAAAGTAGGCGAGAACTAAAGTAAACAGGCTAAAGTAACCTACGGGTATTATTAATGAAGGGCAGAAAGGGAGACAGCTGTAAACACTCAGCGTGAGGACTAGGTGAAGTGTTACAGGACAGAGCAAAGGTTTAGCACTGCGTTCACCGCTATCAACCTGTCACAATTAAGCACTCTGATAACATTTCCCCCTCTCATTAAAAAGAAATGAACTCTCAAGCTTTGACGAATATCACAAACAAAGTAACGTCTGCTTCTTTCAGCGTTAATTTGAGTGTTAGGCAGTGTGCAGCAAACCAGTAAATAAGGGTTGTGTGAGTCATTTAAATATTTTCCTCTCAAATTTCTGTGCCGTTAAAGGGAAACTCTTACAATTACATATACAATAAGGCCAACCACCAAAATACCTGCTGTGTCCGCGCCAGTAATAGTTATTTTTACAGTTCATGTGTATTTGTAAGATTTTCACTGTTTAAGATTTTCAGTCAAAAATCGTTCCATATTGAACATAAGTGAAGTCATACAGCTCAGTACAAAACACCACACTCGTGTAGTTTGCTTTCTTCTTCTAATATTCAGCAGTAAAATGTCTGTCAAAATGCTGTAATTAATGGAGCTGAAAAAGATCTACAGTATGTCTAGATTGATGTCTGAATCTAACTTTAAAAGACAGCATTGCAAAGAGGAACAGTTTGCGTACATGGCAGAGTGCGTAAATGCGCATATGGATGAATTCTGCCTCCACATTAGCTGAAAAATGAGAGATGACGTTAACTCTATGAAAAATGGCAAATTGAAAATTCTCCAGATAATAAGTGAGGGAGAGAAATCAAAATCAAAGAAACACAGGCAAGAGATGTAAGCAATGTGAAAGTGCAGACGCTTTATGCCCTTAAATCCAGCCATACATTTGATCACTTTCGCTCAGTTATAGCTTAATAATGTAAACTTGACACTCTGGCGAGATTAATGCCTTATAAACAAATATCTCAAACGTGTAGGCGATTGGCAAATATCATTGCACTTATGTACATTATCATAGCATTATCTGATATACGTAACTGTGTGCGTCTTCAAAAAGCACACCACGATTAAAAATCCAGTAAATCTGCGTTTTTGCTGGACATCGCTGATGGTAAAACCTGAGAAGTTTAGTTGTGACCTGGAGACGAGAGATGAGCATCCACCGCGGCACCACGCGTCACGTGATCATCTTGTCTGCTGCTGGCCGAGTGAAGCGTGTTAGCAGGTAATAAAAACATATTTTCTTGCGATTTTCAAATTAGGTTTGTGTGTTTTCGGGTATTTTAATTACGTGCTTGTTGTCTTTTTTGGTGAAACACCGGGTCGCTGGCTTTTCTGTTTCGTTTTCTCGAGGTTGTGAAGGATGTTTTTTTCGCAATTTTTCTGTTGTCTTGTTTCCCGGCGAGCAATGTCGGGATGGGATTGTGCTTCGCTACGAGGCCTTTGCTTTAGATTTCGTGTACCTTTGTTGTTAGCTTGGTTAGCGTCTAGTTTACATGTTTGCGGCACGTCTGGTTTAAAGGCAACTGTCATAACATGGCGGTGTGGACCTTTAAATGCCTATAAAGCTTAAAGAAGCCAGTTAGATCGCCGTTGGCTATCAACTTGGACCAGATTTAGATAGCATCGTTAGCTATCCGCGATCCCACTGCATCGTTTGTTCACTATCGACGCTACGGTCTCAGCGTTAGCAAGCTGGTAGCTAACTTCAGTTCTTGCTAGCGAGGACAAAGGGGACCATAACACCAAAGGCACAAAGTCGGTCAGTATTCAATCTAAAACGATGCTACGTGAATCTGATTTATTTTTCAAAGAGCGATATGGGATGTTAGCCGTTACCAAAGTGTCTCATTGTTAAACTCGAAATATAAGTAACAGCAGCGGGCTAATGTTAGCATTGGTTCAAAACAACCCTCTGCTTCCTTCGTTACTGGAATAATAACCTGTAGATAAATATAATTTAGACATTTGTAAACAGATATAAGTTAATGTATATAAACACGGGGCTTCGTGGAACTTGTCTCTGATTTGATATTTCTGGTTGCCAACATAAATATAGTAGGAATTGCGAAATACTGTTATTGGATTATTGTTTTGTTATCGTTTGTGGCCATGACTGTCGATACCCGTAATTGCGATGTAGTAATATTTTTATTATATATTTTTTATTAAATATTTTTATTATATATACTTCATATATTCCCAAAGTCATAAATATATTTATTTTTTCTTGCTTTTGTAAAAGCTAAAATTCCTTTTGAAGCTTGGTCGTCCTTGTGCATTAAGCTTTGTTCAGTCCAGTAGCCAATGGCAGCTTTGTATTTGCAAACGTCATTCAGGCACTTGCTATTGTTCTCTGACATAAAACAAATGGGTGAGTGGGAACATCTGTAGTCGTCCTTATGATGGACACTGTAGTGAAAATTCACTGGTAAACGTTGCAGTACTGAGAAGTCACATTGGCCGTATGCTTATGGGTAAATAAAGCCCTCCTTGTGGAAGTGGTTCTGATACTGTTTACTATGTGCTTTTAAAAACATGTTAGCTGGTGCCAATGTAAAACAAGATCTATATTGCACAGGACTATAGAAGTATAGAGAAGAATTCAGTATTTCACTGCAGAAGTTTGGTGCTTGGAGTGTGTACAACAAATTTGCTTTAAACTGTCTAGAAAAGCAAGGGGTGTGGGGTCAGGGTGTGTAGTGTTTGTTCTGCCTCGCACACACAGAGTTCTGTGCTGTTTGTAAGAGGACACTGGGTTGCTTTCCCTCCTTGACCCAGATTTTCAGCAAAGCTGTTGCGTCACCAGGCCAACTGTGGGGCTTACAGCCTCCATAAGGGGAGTATTCATATTTGTCCAATAAGGCTTAGGTATACCCACAGCACATACTTTTGGCATTCGGACTTATTCAAGAAAAATAAAAACAAACACTGATGCTCTATTCTAGCAACACAGTAACTGCAGTGTTATTTTCCTTTCCGTTCACTCATCAACACATGTTGTGTTTTCCTTCTGCAGATTTTTCTATTTTGTACATACAGAGTTTTGTATATACTGTATATGATGAGCTCGCTGGGCGGCGACAAGGCCCGGGGCCCTCGGGAAAAAGCGCTGCCAGCTTCCGCTCACACATCACAACCACAGAAACAAATACAGGTGAGCCACTGCATACCTAAAACCACAGTTCTTTGAAATGCTGACATTTTAAGAGAAAAAAGCAAAAAAAACCCAAAACAAACCCCAACACAACCATGACAAGCAATTTATCTGACGATCAGTGCTGAAAAGTATTTTCTTTTGTTTTGATTGCAGCTTCACAATCATGCACTTTATATTGTGACAATATAAAGTGATTTCAGACAATTCAAAACAAAACAAACATTTGAATTCATTCTCTTTATATTTCACATATTTTATTCCTCATTTTTCTCTTGGTAAAAGCTGTCCAATTGTTTCTGTGTTACAGGCTACTGCTGAGCAGATCCGGCTTGCTCAGATGATCTATGACAAGAATGATGCTGACTTTGAGGGCAAAGTTAACCAGGTTAGTGACCCTTAAGTGGTTGTCAGACTGTGTGGGGCTTATGTCAGACTCTTAGGGAGAATCAGGCTATGTTGTCATGTTCTTCCGTTAATCTACATTGTGCATTTTGTTTTTATCATTTGACATTTCTAATCTTGTTTTCTAATGTTTTCTTTTTTCTTTTTTAACCAAGCTGATGGAAGTGACGGGGAAAAACCAGGATGAGTGCATGGTTGCGCTCCATGATTGCAATGAGGATGTCAGCAGAGCCATCAACTTCCTCCTGGAGAGCAACACAGACATGGTAAATGACAACTTTAGGTGAAATAAACGGAATAAATGCAAAGTACACATATAGAGCCTTTAATCTGCTTTTGACTATTCATAACAGCCTCTGTTTGATGGTTTTTGAGATGTGTATTTTTTTTCTTTTGTTGAGAACAAGTTGCTGAAACTTTAAAACAAATGAAACATGAACATTTTGGTGTCATTTAATGGCATCATCAGGGTTTGCTAACTGCTATCATTGCTGTATAGTGAAATGTTCAGTACTGTCACTTTCAAATTTTCATGTACTCTTAAAGTGGAGTGTGAACCATTGCTCTGGATTTGAAGAGAACCTTATTGGTTAAAATAGAATTTAAGTAGTGTCATCTGAGCTCTGTCAGATATGCACATATCCACTAACATCAGTCTCTAAGCTGCGCTGTGTCCCTGTGAGTACTTGTGTGACTTTTTTTTTTATCATGAACTGTTGTACAAAATTGTATTCGGTCTTCTGTTCCGATCGCAAGGTCAAACAGGCCACTAAATGCCTGGCAAGCACTTGGGTGTTGTGTCTGAACGTCTCAGCAGTTTTGAAAAATACCAGCTGGCTCAGATGTTGAGGAAAGACTGTCAGGCTCGACTATCACTATTGTTTTTGCTTTCATGGAAGCCCAAAAATAGCAAATAGCTGGTTTTCCGTCTTACCTGGAAGTCTCTACTGTAATGCTATCATTGTTACATAATCTGAAACCTGTACTGTTCACTATGTCATAAAGAAAGAGATGCTTCTGAAACATTTTTCTTATGCTGTAGGAGTAGTTTCACAATAAGGAAAATTGTTCTGGTATTTATTGTATTTATTTACACATCACTGCATAGGGGTGGTCAAAAACCGTCAACATCGCAGCTTTCTTTTTCATGTTTTTCAGTGCCCTCTAATATCTGGCGTGGCATGTCTTGGAGCAAAATACACAAGTTCATGTTGGGTTACCATTAGGCCTGTGGCATATCATATTATCTGCTATAATACGACAAAAGTGCCATATCACGGTACCAGTGATATGAGGACGCCGTGACTTAGGTTTCCCAGCATGGACAAGCAGACAAGCTCAAACATGTCTGACAGTGAGAGGCTTTTAGTAAGAAAGGGAACTACTTTGGTAACTTCCAACAAAGCACAATGCTCTGGCAAAATACTCAAGAAAAAGCTGTTCCCGCTAAAGGTGGGAACAACAAACTTGTTTCACCACTTGAAGCAAAAACATACCATTGAGTAGAATCAACCTAAGAAGGCATGTGTGACTCAAAAGTAAACAAACAGTTTAACCAGGCATAGCCGGAGCACTCGCTAACTGCACTCCATTTGACGGGAAGAACAAGAGGGGATTGCGATTACTAATTCAGTTAAGTGGTGGTGAAGGAGGGCTGTAAGCAGCTGATGAAAGAGCTGGTTAAAATACCTAAAACCTCAATTGAAAACACTACCTAGGAGTTACCTTTTAAATTGGGCAGTCTGCCATCAGTAGCTCATTGGAAAAGGATGTAAAATACCCTTCATTTTATTCACAATAATAATTGCTGCTGTCTGCAGCTGCAATCACAGATAAAATGTTATTCAGTATCTTTTGTTTTGTTTTGTTTTTTTCCTTTTTCCTTTTAAATTAAAGCTGCTTTTGAATGCTTCAGTGCTGGTATCTTGTTTTACCCCACCATATCTCTTTGATTTGGTACAGGTCTCCATCCCATCCCGGTGCCTCAGATCCTCCTCTTCTCTTCTTCTTTCTGTTCCTTCCTTTTGTCTTATTACTACCATGGGGGGACAGGGCTTTTAGTTGCTCTGCCCCTCAACTTTGGAATTCCTTACCCCCTGACCTCAGAAACATCACTTCTTTCCCCCATTTTAAGTCCACCCTCAAAACCCACCTGTTCAAGATAGCCTACTCTGTATAACTTCTCCATGCTCTTAAACTTTGTTTTATTATTGTGTTCATTTCCTGTTTTTATGCTTGTCTTATTTGCTCTTATTTGCTTGGGTGTTTTGAAAGGTGCTTTCAAATAAAATGTATTATTATTATTATGTTATTAATCCAGTACTGTTTATTTAAGGTGTCATTGTTTAATTAAAAAAAAATCCTTTTCTGTGTTCAGACCTCATGGGAAACAGTGGGAAAGAAGAAGCCCTTGGTGAAAGAAGGCCCATCAGAAAGCAAGGAGAACAAGGAGAACAGGGAGAAGAAGGGCGAAAGGGAGGCTAGCAAGGGTCGTGCCACTGGCAACCGCAAAGGCAAGGGGGCCAGTCGGAGCCGACAGGGTAAGGAACTTCAGTTTTTCAATTTTCAGTATTGTTTGTCCTACTGTTCATGTTAGTCACTTTTCTTTTTTGTTTCTACATACATAGCACGTCCAGAGGAGAACGGTGTTGAGGTGACACCAGTGGACAAAGGCTCGGATCGAGGTCGGAGGGTCAAAGGTGGAAGAGGTGAGCAGATGCACCAACACAGCACTGTCAGTATAGCGAACACTTGAGGGTAAGTTGTTAACCTTTGTGTGACTATCACACAGGATCTGGAGTTCGAGGTCGAGGGAGAGCACCAACAGGAAGCAGGTTTTCAGCCCAGGGGATGGGGTATGCTGGAACATGCACGCACACACACGCACACACGCACACACACACACACACAGTTTCATTCTTCTAAGAGTTTTAGGTGAAAATTAATACGTTTTCAATGAGAATGAAGATGTTTCATTTAGAAACTAACAGGATAAATGCATTCTGACAGAAATCTGAAGGCCAAGCAGCCAGGAGGGGGGAAAAAGCCTGTTGTTAAGGTTTTTTAAAACCCTGTAACTACGCACATTCTCATCTGGCAGTATTTTCTATTACTTCTATTACTAGAAAACCACTTTTTGTGTGTGTGTGTGTGTGTGTGTGTGTGTTTGTGTGTCTGTCTCAGTATTTGTCTCCTTAAATCTTCTCCAGGACTTTCAATCCTGCTGACTATACCTCAGAGGCTGGGACAGGGACCACACAAACAGAGGTTTGGGACACAACGACCAACAACAGCACAGATGGAACAGGTGAGCTCAGGAGAACACATATTCACATACAAACAGCTCATGGCTTATATATCCAGGTGTGTGCCCACAGAGCAGACAGGACCGTTATCCCTATCAGAGTTTGCATACTGCTTCTTGTACACCTACTTATTCTGTCTGCACTTCTCACTTATTACTGGTTGTCCTCTAGTTGCCTGGAGGAATACTTTGGAAGACTGGGCAGCTGAGGACTGGAGTGAGGATGTTAGTGTGAGTTGACACAGTGTCACACATTACAGACTGGTAGTAGCAGGTATGTTTTGATGGTGTAACAATTGTATGTCTGTCTTTGTGTCCTTCTGCAGCTCTCAGAGACCAAAGTGTTCACCTCCTCATGTGCACCTGCTGCTGAGAACCACATCACCCCTGGGCAAAGGTGCGTAACTTTATATTTTACACTTTTCTTGGGCGGGGGGTCAAGAATTTCCATTTTTGCTTCTTCTTCTTCTTCTTTTGCTGTAATATATTTTCTAATTGGCTGAATGGACTCTGTCTGTTAGTCTGGACCTCGCTTCTCTGCTGCAGAAGCCTGTGGTTGGAGCAAGAGAACCACCTTCTTCTTCCTCTCAGAGTTTGGTCTTTACCAACTCCCATCATCACCAGCAGCAGCCCCACAGCCGCAGTGCCACCAGTAGCACAAGCTACGCACATGCTGCTCTGGTAAAAATACACTCTACACTCCTTCTCATGTCACATGGTCTTTGATCTGCCATGTGTTGTACAGAGATCCAGAAACAAAGATTGATGACTCTGTTTTCTCCTCTTCTGTGCCAGTCATCAGTGCTGGGAGCTGGTTTTGGGGACTTGGGCCAGGCTAAAAGGACTCAGGCCAGCCCTGGAGCTCAGATACTGGAACAGCTGAAGGGTCCTGGCTTGGGTCAGCTTTCCTCATCCCAGGCAACCCCTCCTGTCAGTACCCAAGGAAGCAACACTTCTATTGGTCAACTGCCAGGCCTGGGAGCACCTGTACCTCCACCCTCCTCTAGCTGGGACATGAAGACTTCAGAATCCAACACCACCTCACTGTCCTCACAGTACAGCCGTAGGTGTACAAATGGAAAAGTGGTGCTCACTTTTTTTTTCTTTTTTGTTTATTACATAAGCATTTATATTCACTTATTTCAAATCTGTTCCCGGCTCCTTCTGGTTGTTGTGAATCTGCAGGTGAGTTTGGTCTGCAGCCAGAGCCTTCTCTTGTGCTGAGTCAGCTGGTTCAGAGGCACACGGGCCCCTCCTTGCCTTTGGCGCGTCAGACGAGTCCACAATCGCAACAGCAAGCACCATCTGCTTCAGCTTCGCCTACTCCCCAACACACCAGCACGCCAGCACAGGCAGGCCCGGTGATGGCTCCTGCTGGTGCTAAACCTCTTGCCCCGAATGCAGGGCTGGACCCTCAGGGCAACAGCACGACACAGCAGCAACGGGTACAGCTCAAAGGCCAGAAACGAAGGATACCTCCCACGTCAAAGGTAAACAGATAGCAATGGCCTTAAGCTCTCAGATAAATATTTAGTTACTCACGAACCTTATGGACCGCATGGGGTTTTATTTTTATTCTTTTATCCTTAAGTGTGCTGTTATTATTAGAATTTTAATTTTGAGTCAAACCAAAGTCATCAGTTTTACACACTTTATATCCAGGTGCTAAAACTTGTTTCACTTTCTTTCTGAAAGATCCCATCCACTGCAGTAGAGATGCCAGGCTCAGCAGATGTTCCTGGACTGAACCTCCAGTTTGGAGCGCTAGACTTTGGCTCGGAGTCGGCGTTGCCAGAATTTGGAGTCGTGGATAATTGCGTGAGTGCAGCGTCGAGGGAGTCCGCGTCGGCCCCTGCCTCAGCACCACCTGCAACAGGACCGGGGGCACAGAGCCAGACGAGCCTGTACTCTAAACCGCTCAGGTACTGTGTTGCCTCTGATCACTTATTAAATCTTTCTAAAACAATGCAAGAGCGACGCATTTAACAAGATGTATCCCCAAAACACTGTGTATGTCAGATACTGTGTAAAAGATGGATTTAATCATAGATGACTCAGAATGGAAAATGGTACATAAAGTTTTAAACTGTCAACCTATCTGTACTTCTTTTCATTTTGGTGCCTTGCAGTGAGTCACTGGGCAGCCCTCTCTCGGTGGCCCTGTCTTTGCCCCTCTCCTCATCAGAGCCAGTTTATCACTCCTCCACAGTGGCTTTGCCCAGTCTCACCTCCTCATCGTTAGGGACCGCAAGCTCAACCAACACTCCTTCCTCCTCTTCAACAACCTCAACCACCTCCGCCTCTGTACCTTCCTCATCTCCCTTCTCCACGGTGGGCGGGAGCTATGATGGGACCATGCCCCCTCACACAAGACTGGCATTTTCTCAGAACAAAGAGGCCACGGGGCCAGTGATGGTGAGTAAAAGGGACTAATGAGCAGTAGTTCACAAAGTCTGTCCTCAAAGGTGGTAATCTTTGAATGGAGAGGGGGGATAAATTAATCTTTGACCATTTTCTATCTTTGAGGTCATTGGTCATCAAAGCAACCAGACAGTATTACTTCCTGTTGTAAAAACAGTGTCACTCAGAAATTACAGGTCATGAGTCATTTGCTCAGTCTCATACTAACTTCCTGTCAAACATGATAAATTTGTTTAGGGTTGATTTCCACTGTCTTGCCAAATAATGTCAACTCTGAATTGAACTCAAGTTTTGTTGATACAGTCTGTGTTTGTAGATGCTGTAAACGTTCTTATCTGTTATCAGTGAATGAAAACACAGCTGCTCTATATTTTCTTACCACCAGAACGGTTTGAATGGTGTGAGGACTTCTGCTGCTCTGGACAGTGAGTTACTTTTGATTAATTGGTCAGTTGAATGCATATTTGGTGCTCTTTACAAATGTCAACATTCTTCATTTGGCTAAGCTCATTCAGGTTATTTACACGATTATGTACTCCCAATCTCAGCTTCATCAGCTTCTTCTACACCAAAACCAGAGTCACCGTCTATGAACATCAGCACCAACGGCGCCTCAGCTCCTTCCTCCCATTTACCGTCTACCATGCCTCCACACAGCTCCACCACGCTCTCCGGCCTGGCAGCGGACCTGCCCTCAGTCAGCCAACTCAACTCACTCAACAGGTGACACACTTAAACACACACAGTAACTTAGTATAGCTTTAATTTAGACATTTGTGTTCCCTACTCCGAAAGAGAATACATACTGTTTGGGTACCCGTTACCATCTGCCTGCTGTTTCTTCCAAATGGTTGAAAGATTTTTTTTCTCAGTGTGTCATCTTTAAAAAAACAACAAAACAAACGAACAAAAAACCAACCTCTTGACTTGTAGTGCCTCCTTGTACACTTGCTAATGATCACACATTCCACTGTGTCTTCCCTCTGCAGTCATGTCAGCAGTCATTCCTCAGTTTCAGCTCTGGGCTCCAGCTCTCACACTGTAAGTACCTGTTTGTTCTCTGTGTGATTTCCTCTGCAGCTTAATAACATGGAATTATAACAGGCTGATGTGCCAAAGTCCTAATAAAGATAAAGCCAAAGTAGGCTTAAAAGCATAAATGTCTTGATTATTTGGGGAGGGGATCCTAGGTAAAGGACCCCCTGCCATCTGGGTGTCTCCAGTTTAATAACCAGTATAGGCAGCATGCCTTAAGAAATGAAATCTGCAGAATAAATCGAATAGAACTACTTCAATTCAAGCCACTTCTTTTGTTTCTTTGTCTACAGTACACCAGTGTTGACAGCAGCAATGTGAGCTCTCTGGCTCCCTCATCTGGCTCTTACACGTCATCCCAACCCACAGCCTCAGCACTCCACTCAGCCCACAACAGCAGCAACAGTAGCAGCAGCATCAGCCACCTGTCCAACATGCCCAGCATGGGCAACAACATGAGCAGCACAGTTGGCGGTATTGCTGGTACGAGCGGACTTCACTCAGCTGCTACCGCCACCAGCAGTACAGTGCTGGGACTTGGCTCCAATGGAGCTACTGCCACATCCAACCTCTCTGCTCCAAGGACTACACCCCTGCTCTCCTCCTCCACTGGTAATGCATTAAGGGCATTGTTTTCACCTATACCACTGGCTCCATGATACCGTCTTTTTAAGTGGCTCTAATTGGAGCCCTTAGATGTACATTAAAGTAAACGT
This sequence comes from Perissodus microlepis, assembly GCF_051167445.1. Lineage (NCBI taxonomy): Eukaryota > Metazoa > Chordata > Actinopteri > Cichliformes > Cichlidae > Perissodus > Perissodus microlepis. The sequence goes on from NC_140465.1 coordinate 11,697,213, forward strand.
GTGTTATTGTATTGACAGGTAAAGCTCCTCCTAACCTGTCCCAGGGTGTGCCTCCTCTACTGCCCAACCAGTACATTATGGGCCCGGGGGGGCTGCTGCCTGCTTACCCAGTAAGTAGACCTTCTAAGATCCAGAGTCACTTTTGTGTGCTTGGGCTTTTGTATTTACACATGCAGTATTCTGTAGGATGTGTGACTGAGCCTTCTTGTTTTTTGTGCCTCACAGCAGATCTATGGCTATGAGGACCTGCATATGCTCCAGTCGAGACTGCCAATGGTGAGATGAATTGTTACGCTTGTGGGACAACTCTTTGTTTGTCATCTCTTTAGTGCTTGTTCAGATTTTTAGGTTGTCGTGGATCCTCTCCTGATCCTCTTCTCTTCCTTTAGCCCTCTTTGCAGGATTACTATGGAATAACATTCCCTGGCCCCGCAGCAACTCTTTCCGGCAGAGACGGGAGCCTTGCCAACAACCCTTACTCAGGTAAAGCACCTTAACTCTTGGCTGAAATCCTAAAATCCAGTGTTTGTTCTCACTTGACTTCTCTCCTGTTTTTGCTAGGTGAAGTCACAAAGTTTGGCAGGAATGACTCCACCTCCCCAGCTCCCCCCACAAGCCTTGCGGCGCCGCAGCCTCCCCAGGCTCAGAGCCAAGGACAGAACCAGGCGCAGCCTCAGCCTCCTCAGGCCCAGCCTCAGCCCCAGGGCCAGCCACAGCACCACAGCAGTCAGCAGGCCTTTCTGCCGCCAGGCTACAGCTACACAGGCCTGCCTTACTACCCTGGAGTGCCCGGTGCCGTACCTAGTGCTGCTACCTTCCAATATGGCCCCACTATGTTTGTTCCTCCTGGAGGGCCAGGACCAGCTTCGGCCAAGCAGCACAGCATGGGCCTCGGCCTGGGAAACCCTTCGGCTAGCCCCTTCCAGCAGCAGACACAGCAGCAGCCCAGCGGCTATGGCCAGCACACCTTCAGCTCAGGTTCCTAAAAACCGATGCCAATGCCTGTCAGCACTGGCAATTCGAGCAGGGTTGTTACTGTGATTTGTTTGACAAGATGAGACAAGATGTTTTCTTTTCCAGGGTACGAAGAGCTGACAGCAGGGCCGGCAGGAGTGGAATACAGTAAAGGGTACAACTCCTCTTCACAGGCACAAGCCAAATCTGCTGCTACTGGCCCCGGGAAAGGTACAAAGAAAAGACACTGTTGCTAATTTGAATTTTTAAAGTCCAAGTTTTAATTGTACTGTTTTTCTACCAGGGGTCTCAGTGACATCCAGTAACTCCGGTGTGCCAGACATCAGTGGAAGTGTTTACAATAAGACCCAGGTGACAAATGTCAGCTGCACACCCACCCTGTTGTGTTGCTGTGCTGTTTGTGCCTTTACTAATAAATCATCTCTCCTCTATCTGCAGTCTTTTGATAAGCAGGGTTTCCATGCAGGAACCCCTCCTCCCTTCAGTCTGCCATCAGCGCTGGGGGGTCCAGGGCCTCTGAACCCTGGAGCAGCTCCTGGAGGCTATGCACCTGCCCCATTCCTCCACATCTTGCCTCACCAGCAACCACACTCACAGCTGCTGCACCACCATCTTGCTCAGGACGGACAGGTACAGATAGTTTCCAGCAGTCTCCTGGGTTTCATCTTTGTCACTTCATGCATGTTTATCTGTTTTGGGATGTCCCGTTTTGCAGATGTTTACCTGTTTATTGATGTTTGATGTTCAGGGTGGTCCGAGCCAGCGTGGCCAGTCCAGTAGCCTGCAGCAGAAGAGCCAAGTCAACAAGTCGGGCTACGGCAGCTCCCCTTACTGGGCCAACTGAGAACGACTACACCTGTGATGTGTGCGTGCACCACACCAGTATATCTGACTGACAAGATCATAGAGGGACAAACGATTTACAACACAAGCTAAAACACACACACTACCACCACGCCCCTCCCCTTTGCTCTGTATATCCCCTTTTCAAATTTATGGCTGTTGTATGTAAAATATATTTATGTATGTATTTATACAGTATATATGTATTGGTAGGACATAAAATGTGGTTTTCTGCATTTTGTTTTTATTTTGAAGGACATTTTATTTCAAAATAATGGAAAGATGAGAATGCTAAATCATGGAGATGAAGATGGTGAATATACTTGAACACAAGCATCTTGTGATGTGGATTTTTTTTGTATGCATACATGAACTGAGAATGATGTACATAGATTATACCCATCATTTTCATGGCAAAAGCCTTTTTTTTTTAATTTTAGAAGAAATATTTTTTTTGTAACTTTGGTCTCCCGCATCTGTGAATCCTTATATTGAGGGTGACTTGAGTTGATAGCTAGACTTTTCTTTTACCCCCGTTTCCTTCCATTTGTCTCTCATTCCCTGACTCTTACTAGTTGGTTGGCTTGACCAGCCAGGCCTTGGATTTGATGTCATTTTAACATTGGTTTAATCCTTGTTGTCCAAATTAAAATTTATGAACAGTTTCTATCGATCTGGCATCAGTATTTGCTTACTACACTTGGAGGTTATGAATTCAGACTGATACTTGGAAAGTCTGACAACAAAGGACGGTTGATGTGTAATCAAATCATGTTGCTCAGGGCTGACATTTAACAGGAAGTATGGGTATCGGCACCGTTTGAAGCAGTTCAGAAGAAACTTTAAGCATTTTTGTTCCTTGTTAAATAGATTAATGATCTTACACTACAGTGGCCACACTGTTTTGACATTCAGCAACTTTGAAAGTCCACAACGGTTTTGCCACTGTCCAGACCTGCGCTTACAAAAGTGCACCCTGTATAAGTACACACTGCAGTTGTTTCAGACCTAAAAATTTAATATGCTGAAGATCTATAGACAAGAGTACACCAGATTTTCTTCTTGCATTAAGTTATGATTAAGCTTCAGTTACTCTCTGCACATAATTGCCAAAAACTAGCCTTTTAGAAATTCTGTGTACACATGACTATTTTAGTTATATCAACAGTCCACACGAAAATATGTGGACTAGCCTCGATGAGCAGTGGTGTATTGAAATGTGCCTGCCTCCTCTCCATAACGATGAGGACATTCAGTACAGTGACTTTTAAATGGCAACTTATATAATCAAGGTCATGTGTGCCAGGTGAACCGACTGGATGGGGTATATTACAGTAGTACACGACTACTTTTTTTGGAAAGCTTCCCATTGATGGTTTTCAGGAAAGATTACCTGTTAACAGTGATGCTGCCCCCCCCCCCAAAAAAATGTTTTTAACAACAAAAAAAAGCTTGAGAGGCAATTTATTTTCAGAAGTGCAGGTAAATTCTACCGACTCCAAGGCACAGTTATAAGCATTCATTAGCAAAATAACCTGCATTCATACAAAAATAAAAGACAGTACAACAAAGCTACTGATATACTAGACATACAGTTAACGCCCTCATATAGTGAATTTTTTTTTTTTTCTGAATTAAAACAAAAACTGTACACAAAAATAAGAATTTTATTGTCCACACATCCATTCTTTACTCTGCAGCATCTTTTTTCTTCTTTTTCTTTTTCTTTTCAGTCAGGGGTGTTTCTGGGGTTTCCTCTGGCTGTGTGTCCATAGCGTCACTTTTTCGCTTCTTTTTCTTTGCAGGAGTCTCAGTTTCCTCAGCTCCATCCTCGGCATCTGGAGCTTCCTCTACTTCCTCCGACTCTGCTTTTCGTTTCTTTTTCTTCTTGGCTGAAGTCTCTTCTCCATTTTCTCCAGAGGGGGCCTCCTCTGCCTGTGCCTCCATCTCCTCAGCTGCTTGTTTCTTCTTTTTCTTCTTCTTAAGAGTGTTGTCCTCTTCTCCATTCTCCACCTTCACACAAAAAAATAAATAAATTTAAATATCAGAAACACTCTTTTCAATGCTTGGAAGCCTTCACAAACACAGAAAGTGGCATTTAAAAGTTAAATCCCCCCTCTACGTCATCTGTTACTAGGCAAACTTCAGTGCAGCAGGCTGCTGAATGCACACACACAGGCCTTTAATATGTGGCAAATTGTACTGTAAACATGTAGGCAACCTTTCAATAGCTGTACTTGGCTCCATTGATCGGCCAGACATCGCGCTGCCCGTAGCTTCCAACCATTAATTAACTTGACCGAGCTTCAACCCTTTAATTATGCAATATGTGTATAACATGATTACAGTTGCACCTGCAATGAAAGATTATTATGTGCTTATGCTAACACCTGAAATACAGACTTTAATATAACCTCACCAGTTTCAATAAATGTGTCAATGAAATGACAATAATGATAAATCATAAATGATGCAACAGTAATAATAAGGATTATGAATAGTAACAGATTATGAATGTAAAATAATATTTCATCTCAACAAAGCCTAATGCCTGTGATACAGCTTTAATGTACGACTCTCTTCAGTGATCAAGCCCATTGATTAGGACCAGCCAATGGTTCGGAGTCTTCTTATATGGCATGCCGTACACTGAGAAGAGACCATGTTTGGGTCCCATCTCAAATCATAACATGCCAAGGCCACAGAAAAACAACACTTACCTCTGCGTCACCGTTAGCTTCTCCATTTTCTCCAAGTTCTTGTAACTTCTTTTCACGCTTCTTACGTTTCTTTTCCTTCTTCTCTAGTTTGCGTTTGATCTCAGCTGCAACATCAGTAGCCTAAGATGAGGAGAGAGGGGGAGAGAAAAACAAACCCCACGACAAATTCAGTTAAATCAGGGTAAAACAATGAGATTTTTCCCCAGAGGTCCAGGGGCTGCATCAGGCTCATTAAATCAGCTTTTACCCTCACCAAGATGTCAGGGAAAGATGTCTCATCACTTACAGCATACAGAGATTGAAAGAATCAAAGACACTTTTGAACTTGATTCTCCATTTGTTGGGCCTTTGACAAGACATTTAAAAATCAATAATAATAAAAATCTCAAGCTAACCTCTTTGAGAGCCTCTTTCATGACATCCACATTTTTCCGTGGTACATCACCGGTCTCATAGAAAGACAGCCGCTCTTCTACCTGTTCACGCAGCTTGTCACCAAATACGCTCGTGGGCAACTCTGTAAGAAAGCGAGAAAACTTCAGCTTAACTCAACAAGCGGCGGATTACACTTGACTAATCAGCGTCCCTAAAAGACATGTGGCTCTGCTCAGGAGAAAGCTTCTCAACACCAACCCTAAGGCTGAATACTGTTGACGAAAAATATGAGCATCACTGCAATGATGCCACATGTATGTAAGCCGATGCAGGCGTGTGGTGGGTCACTCACCTGAGAAGCAGTCGATACGTGAGGCGATCGTGCACTTGTTTGCCAGATATCTGGAGATGCGGCCTTTGTTTTTGGCAGCGGCACGGCCGATGAAAGTCGAGTGGAAAATGAGGCCGTACTTGGGGGTGTTCCCACGCGTTTTCAGGGCTCTGTGAAAATACAGCTGCTTTCACAATCAGGATGAACGGCAGGTGTGAAATGTTACCTTTTCACAGTCTATTGGTCAAAGTCTACACACAGCAGTTAACCGGACTTGAAATACGCAGGTTTAACATGCAGTTTATCAGGAAGGACAACTACCACTGACATGAGGTTCAGCCACATCCAAATGGCAGTACACACATTAACATATAGAACTAATATGCCAGCAACTTAACAGCTCCCTCTTGTGGACAACATTAAAATATGCACATTGGAAGGCACTTAAAAGAACACGTTTCATACGACTTAACTTTGCAGCTATGTGGACGCTATCACTAGAATTTAGTTTTAGACACTGTTGATGGTAACTTCAAACATTCTGTACTGTTAGCCAAATTTCTACCTCTGTGCTGTGAGTGGGTGCTCAGACTGTGGGTGTGCATTTGGGCGAGCAGGATCACTCCAGAGGAGACTGGGTCTTCTCCAGTCACCCAGCTCTGCTCCAGCCCAGCCCTGCCATCACTGCAGCCACTTTTTTCCCCAGCAGGGAGGGGGTGCCCCAGTACCTGAACAGGGCCTTCTCTGCTCCCAAGATCTGAACCGTGGATGCTGGATACTTGGCGAGGTTGGTCAGACTGCCGGCGTGGGAGATCAGACGCGCTCCAACCTGGAGATAAGACAATCTATTATGGCCCCCTTAAGCAAAAAAAATAAATAAATCACAATTTTGACACTGGATGCACAACACAGTACGAGGACCATCAGCACCGAATACATTTTTCATCACACTGGCTCAGTGGATTGACAGATTTTGGTATAACATCATTGGTCCGTGTGTCGGGGTTAAAAATAAAACTTCGACTCACCACTTCTCCAATCAAGGCTGCCAGGTTTGGAGCCACTTGGCTCATCTTAGACCGCAGATACTCCTGCAGCTCCAGCCGGTAGGCAGCCAGAGACACGACACGACTCGAAAACCTCTCGATGTTAATCAGGTCAATGGGAGATATATCCATACCTGAAGACCAAACAACCAGAGGATGATCAGCATTATATATTTAGCAGGTGCTGCATTTGTGACATTTTAAACCAGTACATGGCATGAAACGTGAGATTGTTTCTCCCGACAGGATCCGCAGTGAGGATGCATGCCTTCACTACAGGTTTATGAGAGAACTACTCTACCCCCCTGTGTTAGACACCAAGGACACTTGTAGTCCAGAGTGGGCAAAAAAGGGGCACAATGTGGAGTATGTGGATGAACCAGAGTCAAGCTGGCATAAATTAACTTTGGATATGGATGAAATTAACTTTGACCCAAGCAGGATGTGTATTTGTGAAATTATGCAGCACATACTCTGAATGTGTGGTGTACTCACCCATAGAGGAGCGTGATGCATCCAGGATGGCCTGAGCCTTGGCACTGTCCATCACCACCTCCTCTAAACTTTCTAGGTTCTCCTCTGACAACTCCTTCCTGTTTCCAATGAGCTGAGCCAGGCGGCAGTACATCGAGTTGTCGGACACAATTTTGATGAGCTCCGGAAAGTGGTAGCCATACCATTCACTGTAGATAAACAAGAGGGTGTTAAAACTTTGAGTGCAGGATTTTTGGACTAAGCATTTAAATGCTGCACATTTTAAAAAAAAACAAAACAAAACAAAAAAAACAAAAAACTACTATAAAACAAACTCAATAACCAAGGCTTTTATGCTCAAGTACAAAACAGAACTACCCATTAAGATGGCACAAAGTTCAAGACTGCTGGAAAAATATCCCTTTCAAAATTACAGCTTCTCCTTCTCTTTAGATATCCAATTCTATTCACAGAGTCCTGTATCGGTAGGAAAAGCCTGGAGCTTTTAAGACTTGAATGCTAAAGCTGACAATAACTGATGCCTAAATGTTCTAGATGATCTTGCACTCTGACAGTTTGCACCAGGATATTTCACACCAAAATGAATGCATGCGTCACAACACCCCAAACAGCTACAAGATGCTGAGCTAGTAAATATACACGATGTTCCACCCAACAGTGTTGCCTCACCAGATAACAGCTGGCAGAGCATAAGTGTTGGGAGTAACTGATGTACCTCCTGTTTCTATACAGTCAGCACTCTGAGGTGTGCTGTCTGTGGTAAGCATTAGGAGGACGCCCCAAAATGTGCGATACCCCGAACTACAAAAAGCCTGATGCAAATCTGTCAACAGAAAAGCCACAAAACTAGAGGTTGACATTAAAAAGAGTGAAAGATTAACAGCATGAAAGGTTAACATGTTCCCTAAACCAGCGGTCTCCAACCTTTTTTGCGCCACGGACCGGTTTATGCCCGACAATATTTTCATGGACCGGCCTTTAAAGGTGTCGCGGATAAATACAACAAAATAAAACTAGTACCGGTACCGAAAAAAATAAAAATAAAAAATTCATAACACAGGTGAACAGACCCAGGAGAACCGAGTAAACGATAAAAACGATAGCAAAATAACGCTGAAAACCGATAAAAACCCTGAAAACTATACATTTCACACCTGAGCCTCAACTCTCACGGCCCGGTACCAAACGACTCACGGACCGGTACCGGTCCGAGGCCCAGGGGTTGGGGACCGCTGCCCTAAACTGTTTAATTTTATGCAAAAACCAGTTAACCAGTCCTTTTACTGTGTGGTGAAAATTTCCTACCGAACACGCATGGAGAAGGTGTTGATATCTTTGTCCAGCTGATCCAACAGAGCAATGGACTGGATGATCATGTTATCTGCCCTGTTGACATTAAACTTGACTTTAGCTCTGGAGTAGCTGTGGCCAAGACCCAACTGTGCCTTGGAGGCAGCCAGGGCAGTCAGACCTTTCACCAGAGAGTGGAAGTGCAGACGCAAACCTGACGGGACAGGACAGATTGAGAAGGTTTGCTGAGTGTTAAGAAGAACACCAACAGAAAAGTGCAGGTCCGACGGCTGTTCAGATTTTCAGTATGAACCTTCACGAGTTTCAGGATCACAAGCTCACATCACAACAGTCCACATTATTTTATAAACAGTATCGTTTTGCATATTTTGAAATAACTCTCAGGTAAACATTCTCACCTCGCGTGATCTCAGCCACCACCCCTCCAGTTTGGATTGAACTGCTAAGTTCTTCTTGTAACGCTGCTCCAATCTTGCCATCAGAAACCCCCAACACTGATTTTTTCTTCCCAGACTGGGGCAGATTGGTCTCTAGGAACAGCTTCAGGTCAGCATGAACTACACCTGCAAGGGATGGAAGAGTTATTATATCTGTAGACATGTGGTTGAGATGGAAAGCCATCTATAAGCTGCAACACAGACTATTGTGATATTATTATATTAAAGCTCGATAATTTGCCATCTCAGAACAAATTGGATATATAATTAAAGTAGTCTCATTAACAATTATTACAGATAAAAGAACAAATCAAAATCTGTCCATGTCAAGTCTTTCCTCAGGTGTTCAGGGTTGATATGAAACTGTCAGCACAATAACTCAGTGGATTGACAGATTATAAAACATCATTACAGCTGAGGACTTTTCCACACAAGATTTTTAAAGAGAAAAATGATAATCATACATACCTTCAGAGATGGCGTTCATGTTCTCCAGGGCAGCCTGGGCCGACTTAAAGGGGAAGAAGGCGGCTAAGCTCACCATGCTATTAAACTTTCCGAGGCTCAGCACACTAGCCTCCACCTGACACGACACAAAAGCACAATTATCAGTGCTCTGCTTAAAGAGCACACAAAACAGATAGTACACAGGAGTAGGGATGGGTACCGGTATCCGGTGCCATGATGGCACCGGTTCTGACATAAACGGTAGTAACCAGACCGAAAAGCAGCGCACATTTCGGTGCTTTATTTTGGTGCTTTTTTTTTCCTGAGCTGTGATACACTAGATTCTAGCCAATCATTTTACGTTTCCGAGGATAGTAGGCGGGTCCAGGTACGTACGTTCTTTTAGAGCAGAGCTACAGATTAAAAATGCCCAAGGAGGACCGGTCAAATGTATGGCTGTACTTCACAGCAAAAGATGCAAACTGAGCAGCAACAAGTGCTTTAAGCTGATACTGTCAAAGGAGGTAACACCTCAAATCCGATGAAACACCTGGCGACGCATAGCGGTTTTTTTAAAAGCCGAGAAATGCGCCGTATTTGATAGCTTGCTGCGAGACCTCACACCGAGCACATCTACTGCGGGTGGGTTGCCAGTTATCGGACCCGGAGCAACATCCCCCAAAAACCCGAAGAATAGAGTCCTGGCCCCTAGCCCTGCCAGTGTAGCAGAAATGATGACGGATGATGATGGCAGCAGCAGCCGTTCTTCTCTGCGTGAGTAGCGTAATGTTGTTCGTGTGTAATTTACGTTGAGTAGGCTAACCACATTATTACATTAATGCATGTAAGGTGAACTAGCAAACATCATCATAGCTACATGCGGCTGTCTTCTTGTTTGATGGCAGATACTCCCTTCACCCTGGCCAAAAAGGCTAAAATGACCAAAGAAAAAGTGGAAAACAGTTAAACATGAGAGGTTTTAGGATAAAGTTTGTGTTTTTTTTCCATTGTTTAAGCACTGCTTCCAGCCAAGAGTGATACCATATATGCCCCATAGCTGCAGAAAAGGCAAACATTGTTATCTTTTTACAAAAAAACAGCTAAACATGAGAGGTTTTTGGACAAAGTTGGTGTTCTCCATTCTTTAAGCACAGGCACCGTTTCAAAAGTACCGGTTTGGCACCGGTATCGGATAAAACCTAAACGATACCCATCCCTACACAGGAGTTAGGTTAGAGGACGCACCTGGGGCAGCAGCATGCCGATCTCCTCCACTTCTTTGACGGCGAATAGCGCATAGCCCGCCGCGTGCTCGAACAACACGTGCAGCAACACCTAGGGAAGGTGATCGTGCACAATCGAGTTAGACGACAGACGTCAACAGGTAACACTTGCAGCCAGCAAAAACAGGAAGGTGTTTCTAAAACTACGTTCAGATCAAGTGTTTATTAGTCCCCACGTGCTGACCAGCGAGACACAAGCTAACTTCACTTTCGACTAACTCCTAAGCTAAGATTGCAATTTTAGGCATAAATGTGCAGTAGCTTTTTCAAAAGTGTTTTCCTACTTCAGGTTTAGTTACCATTGCTTTGTCGTAACTTTCACACGTAACCACGTTGCAGTCTCGATGAACCCACGTGTCGACCTAGGCCCGCGTATAACGTGCTTGCCAAGAGCTAGCTTGTGCTAACACGGCCCCTAGAAAAGTACAATACCTGCTACAGCACTGTCAATATAACAGTGCTTCTGGTACGGCTGCGACTAACGCAGCTGGACACATCATTAGTCACTTTAAGTTTTTAAAGTAAGATATATTTTTCCAGCTAGTGTCAGCACTAGCGGAACTACTCCCCAAATGTCGGAGGGCCTTTAGCTCGACAGAAGTGAACTAAATCTAACTAGACATTTGTACTCTTAAAACGCAAGTAACTGCAAAGAAACTTAAAGTGTATAGTTTAACGAACAATTTGCAGTCATGCCAAAATATCCAACCCCGCTCAGCTTACCATGATTGGAAAATCTCCGCTGCAGCACGCAGTTCGTGTCTGCTATGCTGCTTCACCTCAGCAAAAAGACTGCGTCCACGCGTTTCAGCAAACTGCAGCACCGCCCCAAATCCCGCGGTAGCAGCTCTGACATCGCGAGACCCGACCGAGAAAGCTTCAATTTGCTTCCTTTCCCCAATTTCCTATGCTGAAGAAACAAATATTAAAATATAAGGTTCTAAATATCTATAGCCGGGACTGTAGTTTAAAAAAAAAATACAGACTGCCACACCTGCAGACTACCACAATTGATTCCAAATCTTACAATTAATATGCGATTTTGAAGTCCAGGCGTTCAGTTTTAATTAGAGGCGCTTAACAAAAGCATTACATTAGCTGTTTAGGAGTTACAGCAATTTTTTATACAGTGTCCCCCCAGGTTAAAAACTAACTGCATAAAGTAGCATCATTTTAAATAAGATTTATTTATTTTTAATTGAAGGAAAATCCTATCCTGAAGTCTGTAAACCATAAATATCACCAAATGCTTTTTTCTTCCTTGAGATGCTCTGTTATGCTGGCACTCTTGCCACTTTGGTTGCTGCTTGTGTGTGGGTCTTTCTGGATTCAGGTTTGTGTTTAATTACTTAAAAAAAAATGCTATATTAGGTTGGGATCGGATAAATAGGCAATTGAAGAATATCCCATTTCATTGCCATGGCTCACCGGTTGCTTTTGCATTATCCCTTGGGTCATTATATATTTGCACTGTGAAGTGCTGACTAATCAGTTTTGCAGTATTTGGCTGAATATGAACAGAATACCACCCTGTGCACTACAGAATTACGTCTTTAATAATCATTAGGTATTTCTCTCCATATTTTTCTCTTCTTGTCATTGTGCTATAATTAGTCAACATTTACAACATTTACTCAACTTTGCAGGTTCTTTATATGTTTAATGGCATTGTTCTTGGGTGTACCAAGTGGTTTGCACCTTATTTTTATCCATGAACAGCTCTCTTGATCGTAGACTTGTTACAATGACATGGTTACCTAACCAAATCTAACCAAGTCAAGTGTTTTTGTGAATGTTTTTTTTTAACTCCTTCAGTTGCATCAACACCTCTTATTGAGATTAACTGTCAAAAGCACTTGAATTAACGCCAAATGTTTCCAGCTGCTTTATTTGTTATGAAACAAGGGAGCAGAAAATTGCTTGTTAGGGACCTGTCCAGTTACCTTTGATCCTTTGAAAATGGAGGACTTTAGATATCAATGACTGTAATTCCTAAAAAGTTAATGCAATGCACCCCCTGAATTTGCTGGTCCCCCCACAGTGTCCCCCCACCTCAATTCTGGGAGAGTGAGTCTTAAGCTGTTCTCTTAATCATTAGTGATGGTTGGAATCAATCAATCAATCAATCAATCAATCAATCAATCAATCAATCAATCAATCAATCAATCAAGAGTCCAAGAGTAAAAACATGGCATTGGAAGTGAGATTTTCCCCTTTTAAAGGGAAAATCCCAAATTCAGTACCCAGTGAGTGATGTCTTGAAACATTTGCTGTGGTTTTTGATTCTGTACGCCAAAGTTTAAAATGTAGATTTGAAAATATACAGCATGGTTTATTTTAAACTGTTTATACATATTCTTTACTAGTATTATAATATAAAGGTTATACAATTTCCATAATTTATCCCGAAGACTCTAAATCTCTAAATGTTACTTTAAAATACATACTCTAGGTGTTAGAAAAATGTAAGAGTCATAGTGTGTGTCATAGTGCTGGTGTTATATAAAGTGCTAGAGAAGGCATACAGAGCTTCATCTATGCACCTAAAATGTAATAAACCACACAGAACAATAGCAATGCCTGTAATAAACACTCTTGCTGAGTATTCTGACAACAAAATAAAAATAAATTGCAGTAACATTTCGCCATCGTGCAGGAAATAAGTCATGAGGTTTCCAAGGCACAGATGCATGTGGTTCTGTATGTGCACAAACACAAATTAGTAGCAGGTCATAAATGTCAGAATGTGTTAGATAATTACTTGGAGCCAAGGATATATGACTGACTTCTTTGAATAGACTGTCGTAATTGTTTCTATATTTAACTCGGTGCCCCAAACGAAAGTCACGTAAAAATTGAGCTTTACTTCTCAGTTTGCAGTCTTTTGTAGGATGTGTTATATACATACATGAGTTAATTCTACTTCCTGAAATGAGTAAAAATAAATGATTAAATGACTACTTAGATTTTTTTAAAACTTTGCACAGTATACATTCATCTTATAGTTTATACATACCAGTGAAGATTAGGTGAGCATACTAACCTAATAAAAAAAATGAGCCAACCGTTCCTGAGAAATATTTGCGTTTCCAGGACTATGCTTGAAGGAGCTTGTTGAGGAGCGGATGTGAGGGAGGACAGTAAAAAGCTTAGGGATCAGGAGAGGGTTTGATATAAAGGCTGACAGCGACAAGCTGACACTCAGACCACTGGAGCTCTGCTCATTTTAAAGCACACTTCCTCAAGCAACTAACCAACGCTGACACAGCACGTGAGTAACTCATGGCTTCTTATGCTCCTGTCTCTCTCTGCCTCTAGGTCTTTCTCGTTTGTCTTTCTCTTTGATGTTCTGTTTTCATCTACTCACATTTGTGCACAGACCTGTCTTGCTGGTTGTAAATATGACTCCAACCTCTTATCTATCTTGCTTCTGGAGGAGTTTGTTGTTCTACCCCAACCCCCCCAGTCTTCTCCCTCCCTATCTCTAATGTATTTCCCAAATTCTGTATTACATAAGCATGAGATTCCTTGTGTTTCTTTGTCCGCTCTTGGTTACATGCTGCATGTCATGTCAGATGTCGACCACAGCAAAATAGAGCCCCTTGGCCACCTTCGGACTGTATTGTGTGTGAACTTTCTGCTCTGTATATACCAATGTGTATGTTTCTAAGGGACAGAGAAAATTGAGCATGCGTGGAGCAGTTGCTGGTTGTGTGGTGCTGGTGTGCCTGATGGCACTGCTGGTTCAGAGGACGGAGGGACACATCACGTTCTTTAGCCCAAAAGAGTTGATGCTGATGAAGGTAAGCAGCATGTGTGCACAGCTGGGGCTAAACTAGAGCTGAATGAATTGGTCAATCCAGACCACAAAATCAGTCATGATTTTCAGTCATGAATCAGCCGTTTAGCTCATTGGTGTATGATCCCAAACTTTTCTGAAGGTTAGGATTAGTTCCTTTTACATACTGGTAAACTGATTACTACTGTTCCTGAAAAACCAAAAGGCTCTGTGAAATAACTGAAAATATTGTGGAATATTGCCTACAGATTAGACTTTTTAATGTAGCAAATAAAGAATTGGCCTATTAAGTTTTTGTTGTTGTTTTTTTCCCTAGCAAATAACAGAGTAAGTACAGTCTATTTATGTAATGCTTTTTAGTGACAAGAGTCACAAAGGATGAACAACATTTAAAAGTTAAAATTAAAATCAATGGAGAAGCATATTAAAACAGAATAAAAATAGATAAAAGCATAAATAACTAAAGAATGTCAACAAAGGCCTCACTAAACAGAAAAGTTTTTACCTGTTTTTAAAGGACTCCACAGAGTTGGGTAAACAGAGCTGGAGTGGTAAACTCTTCAAGAGCTTTAGTGCCACAGGCTGAAAGGCTGTGTCTCTTCCTAGTCTTTAGTCTAGTATGGGGACCAACTGGTAGAGCTTGTGAGTGAAGACAGCAAGCAGAAGGGCGTTTAACAAGAAGTTGCATGTAAGTGTGGGAATTTTAAAACAAATTCTCGACTCAAGTGGAAGCCAACATAAAGAGAATAAAATTCGGGTAATGCGAACTCGCTTGCAGATGTGAAAGCGATGATTTATCTAACCCGGTAAATAAGGTGTTACAATAATCTAGGTGTGGTGACACAAATGCATGAACAATTTTCTCTAGTTCAAAGGTGTGGACCATACTTTGCGATTTAGAAATGCTCCTTAAGTGAAAGTAACAGGAATGTGAGATAGATTTTATGTGTGACTCAAAGTCTGAGGAGTCGAATGTTACACCATGATAACAAACACTGGTCTTCGCAGATGAGCGAAAGGAAGCAATCACTTTACTGATTCTTGAATGTATTTCAAGAAGAGCCATAATCATGGCCTCAGTCTTGTTAGTTTAAAACAAGGCAATTACCGAAGCCAGTGACTAATCTGTGATGAACAGTTAGGGTGGACATCTGAATATCATTAGCATAGAAATGATACAAATTCCAGAAAAAAATTGAATCAAAGATCGATGCATGCTAAAGGAAGGATGGAAAAGGAAAATAATCATGGATCCAGGATCGCACCTTGTGGAACCTCACACGGTAGAGAAACAGTCCAGGTGGAGAATTTGCTCACTCACTGAGCTTATGTATAGTTTATGGCATCACTTTACTGCATTTTGACTGTCATTTTTCACTCTTTTCTAGAATTTTTCAGTTTTGTAGTTCTTGACCCTCAGGAAAGATATAAAACAAAATTTAGATTGAAATGAACTGCGATTTGTTTCACAAGATGAATAAAGGTTATTTTAAACTGTGACTTAAAGACAGAACACAAAGCTTCTTAAGAAATTAAAAAAAGCAGCTTGTCTCATTTTGTTCATCTATGCGTGCATGTGTCCGTGCTGCAGGAGCGAGAAGGGAGAAAGGACATGGAGCCTCGATCAGAGGATGGCCAGTTTGAAGAAGTCACCGTCCAACAGGTTCCTCAGACAGAACGTGGTGGAAATCCTGTGAGTGCTTGCGCACACAGACAAACAAATTGCCTTCACAACTAGTGTAATATTTTCAATCCAGTCACAGTTAAAACACTTTTTTAATTCAACATAAGGCATTATTTTTATGTTTTATTTAACCTTTATTTATACAGGTAGTCCCATTGAGACTCAGTGTCTCATTTATAAGTGAGACCTGTTTCAGACATTAACACTTATGTGTACATATTCTGCCCAGGAGAAGACCGTGGAGATTTCTGTCCGTCTTTCACCAAAACAGCTGGATCACGTGACTCCAGTGCTCGAAGAGATCATCCATGAAATAACCCAGGAGCGTCAGAAAGGTATTTGATTGGTGCAAGACAATTGGTGATAAGTCACATTTTTGAAAAAGCCACAATATGATCTTATCTAAAGAACCTTAATACATGCATGCAAATTTTTGTTAATCATAATGTTCTCTCACTGTCTGTCTCTGCAGCAAAGTAACAAGGCTGATAGCATGAGGGAATGAACGCTGTATAAATTCTTCGAAAAGCACAGAATGCTTTGAAGTTTGATTGTGTCTTACTGAATTAATCAATAAAGGGAAGTGATTGTGTCACTCATTCTAGTTTGCGCTGTAATTTCTGTGAAAGCATGTTGGCTTGTTGGCCACAGGGTGTCAGCCTCTTTCCCAGGAGAAAGTGATTTCTCTCAAACCTCAAGGAAATTCATAACCCTTTATAGCATGACGGTTACTCAGACGTAATGCATATTCTGAAAAATCATTTCTATTATTAAGCTATTTAGCAATGATCCCAAGGGACACAGACACAACTTGTAAGATTTCACTAAATGTTCCTTTAAAAAGAAAGAATTGCACTGAGTGGTCACTGTTGGGTAAACTTTATTAACAAAAATACAGTTATTTAAAGAAAATGTGCATGCAAATTACTTAAGGCAAAATAGTAAAAATCAGACATTGTGGTGGCAGAATTGCATAGGCAGTAGGTGCAGTGTGAATGACTTTGGAATTTGACCCCTCTTGTTATCAAATCCTCCCAGCTAGTGGTTTCAGAGCTTTGATGTCAGTCTTTCGCAGAATTCAAAGTCCTTGACCGCGAGGGCAGCGTCCCGAGCTAAAGGGATAGGCAGAGTCAGGGAACAGTCGCTATCAACATACTTTCCTGTTACACCCTCCAGTTCCTCTGCTACAGCACAATAGATTGTGCTCACTGCCCCTGCTTCTGGTGACTGAAAGGGAGATTAGGAAGGTGGAGAGGAAACATGAAAATTAAGGTCAACAAACATCCTTAGAGCTACAAATATGCAGCTGGAAAACATGTAATCCCAGCTCTGTTTTGTGCCTAGTAGAGCCAGTTGTTGAGCACTGGATGACACTACAGATACAAGTCACAGATGAATAACTTTCCCTTACAATATATTGTAAGGTAATGTTAGGGGGTGCAAGTATATAATAATTCTGCCTCTACACACCACCACAGTGAATTCTAAGTCAATGTCTGACTGAAGTATTAATTCAAGGGGGTGAAAATCCATAGACATTACCAAATGCACCAAATACTGCACTGGGTAGGCTCTTTAGAGCTTTTCTGGCAAAGCCGCATTTGGCCTCGCTAAAAGCTACCAGTGGTTTGTATTGTGCTGTAAACGTTCTGTATTTCCATTCCAGGTGTCTCTTGATTGTAGACTTTGACAATGATAGGAAAATGTAAAAGTCTGCACTTCAATCACTTCAGTTGTTTAATATGAAATCTATTTTGGCGATTGAGAGAGGTAAAGTTACAAAATTGGTGTCACTGTTCAAAAAGTCGTGGACCTAACTGTAGTTTTCTTTTCCCACTTTGCAGCAGATTATCCCATGTTTAAAATGTCAATATAAATGCGAGAACAGATGTATGCATCTGAGAGACAAGGCTAAAAATGAAAGAGATGAGGATACAACCACAAGGGGAAAAAAAGCAAAGAATAAGAACAAAGGATTCCTAAGATTCCTACAGCAGGAAAGCTTCGTTTTCTACTTAACCACAGATATGTGAAATGTTTTAGCGCTTGAACTTGTTATTCTAGTTTTAGCAGTTTGGTTTGTGCCATCATTGAAACAGTCTGGATTTGGTATCTTATTTTAGTTTGGTTGCCTGTTTCAACTTACCTTGAAAAAGAAAAACCCAATGAGGTTGAAAATCCAACGGACCCAAAACGAATAGTGTCTCATTACTTCTGTCATCACAAAACCGGGGTGGACGGAGTTTGCAGTTACATCTATGTAATGATAAAAGTACAACAAAAAACAACACTGAGACGGTCACTGAAAAGGTAAGCACTGAGGGTTTGATAGGATGTTGAGAAATTAATTTTATCCTAAGTATTAGAGGCTGGAGTGGGTGAAGCAGGTGGAGCTGTCCTGTTTTTGATGGTACAAACTGAAGTTCAGGTGCGGACCTATATGAGACTTTTTCTGTAATCAAATAACATCACCCAACAAGTCACCGTTCAGCCTCTAATGATTGCTAGAGATTGACTTTCAGCATGATGCAAAAACTGAAAATGAAAGTTTAATTTGCAATACTTTCTAGAATCTAGAATCTCTCAGTATTTTACCAGCATATTTTATGAATATTCAAGGCCAGTTTCATCTTTCAGATTTCTTAGAAAAACAGACAAACTACTGTATAATGTATGGGACAAACATGACAAATACAGAGAGGAGCAGGAAGCCCAATAAAGACAAACAATGGTCCTATGAGAATAATTTTTAAAGACTGATCATCATCAGAGTGCATTATTATTTAAATCACATAAAGCCGTGGCTTATGTGTATTTTTAAATCTGAATGTGATCATCATCCATCTTTTGTTACTGCTTCTTATTTTGTCATTTATTTTCTTTCAGTGCTCTTCCAATGGCAGAGATCCCTCCTGTACATTCATAATATTTGCTTTCCTGTAGCCTACCTGTGCCTTTTAGTCTGCGTGCTAGCTCGTTGGTACAGATGATATTGTGCAGCTTAGTGTTGTTGTAGACTTGATCCATGCAATAGCTCAGGTTCTTGCCGTGAAAATTAGAAAAGTCCACTTCACCCCTCTTGTGGTTGACTGAGCTGACGCTGACGATACGGGATGGAGACGAACTCTTCATCAGGTCTGGAAAGAATATGAAACACGTTGTGGCAGCAAGGATACGATGAGAAGAGGAGACACCAAAAAAATGGCAGATATTTAGGATGACCTGACAATTGCAGGCAGTAGTGTATTATGCATTTCGTTTTCTCAACACAGTACATCCGCTGTGTTAAATAGACCCCACAGTCTTACCCAGCAGCAGGTTGGTGAGAAGAAAAGGTCCCAGGTGGTTAGTAGCAAAAGATTCCTCAAACCCGTCTTTGGTTATGTTCCTTGGTAAACCTGATTGATAAAAAGTTAAATCCCTAGAATTAAAAGTTGATCTAAAAGTTGATGTCATAAATCAGACTAGGTTTTCTAAGCTTGATGTCTAGCACAAGGCTAGCACACCGTGTACCACTCTCTGGTACTCTGTGTGGTGTTTTAGTACAAGACAACTTCAGAAAGTTGGAACACTGCTTACATAATGCAATGATTTACAAATCTCCGCTTTGTTTGGCAATGGAACATAGAACATAGTGGTGCTAAAAAGAAACAGATGAAGGAACATGATAACATGAATGGGAATAAAAATAGCATCTTAAAGAGGCAGAGTTTCTCAGAAGTAAAGATGGGAAGTGTTGAAAATATGTGGCATATCATGAAATTAGCAGCTAGAATACTTTATCAGACAAGAATGGGACAACATTCCTTGCCAAAAAGTCTAGCAGCTCCGCAGTTTGATGCATTCGATGTCCCCAGACATTTATAGACTGTTGTTAAAAGAAGAGGGGATGGTACCCCCCCCCCCATACTTTAAATGTTTACGTGTTCTATCTTCTAAAATAAAATATTGGTTTATGAGATTTGCAAATCATTGCACTCTGTTTTATTTACATTTTACACAGCATTCCAACTTTTTCAGAATTGTACTTGTAAATATTTGTGTTGCTGCCCTGCAAAGTCTGCCATACAAATTCGAGATCAGGGATGTCAAATTGATTTTAGATCGTGGGACACATATGTGCCACTTTAATCGTAAGAGACCATCAAAACTCCCCTTTATGTCAGTGTAAAGTAGTTGAAATATGGCAATATAAGATAAAGAAGTGCTATTTAAACAGCATGTCTCAGTTTGCTTTACATAAAAAAGAAATCCTACTGTAGTAAAAGAAAGAAATCTGTACAGTTGTAATGTAATGTGTAAAATTACAGAAAAAGTTCTGGTAAGTTACAATATTTCTGCTAAGTTCTGCTATGCTATTGTATTTCTGCCAAGTATTATGTTTCCTCTAAGATATTGCAGTTCTGCTAAGTTATTCCATTTTAGCAAAGTTCCTTTGCTTCTGCAAAGTTTTTACAATTTCTGCAACTTTTCAGCTTTTTCAGCTAGTTTTTGCATACAGCTTCAGCTTTAAAGCATCCACACTGCATTTTCGCAGAAAATGCAAATTTTTCTAGTTTTTCTAGTTATTATTACTATTGAGTTCCTGTTTCCCTTTATTCTTTATCTTTATTATTCTGCTAGTTGCTTCCGTACGTTTTTTGGACTTTAACTACTCCCTCAGTTTTCAGCCGATTTTCTCCGTAGGCACACTTAATAATAAATCCGACGAATAGTAATAAGTGTGCCTCTTGGCATAAGCACACTTAATAATAAGAATAATAAATCCGACGAATAGTAATAAGTGTGCCTCTTGGCATAGGCACACTTAATAATAAGAATAATAAATCCGACGAATAGTAATAAGTGTGCCTCTTGGCATAGGCACACTTAATAAGAAATGTAATTCATTTGCGTATTTCTAGTTTGTGTGTATGTGCTCATCTTCATTTAGTTATGAGCAGTGAGCGTGATTTGGTGGTTGTGTTGAAATCCTCGGACCGGCTCTGCTTGTGTCACCTGATACTCCAGCATTGTTGACGAGGATGTGCAGCGCCTTCTCCTCTTTAAGAATCCTCTCAGCAAATGCTCGGACAGAGTCCATACTGGAAAGGTCCACCAGACGCAGATGAACATCCAAGTTTCCTGTTTTTTCCCTAATTTCGTTAAGTGCTGCTGTGCCCCTTGCCTCGCTCCGACAAGCCAAGATAACACGAGCCCCACGACGTGCAAAGTCCAGGGCAATGAACTTTCCAATCCCTAGCAGAGTGGAACAAAACAAAATATTACTTGTTGAAATATGCTTAAATAACAGATTAATCAAAAGACAGATTTACATAAGGTCTAAAACCTAAAACAAACGTTATGATTTTATTCTAAGTTTAAGGAGTTTTCACATTATCTGGGCATTTGTTCTGTGTTTGCTTGCATTTGCTTGCAGATATGCAGCTTAAGCAGACTGAAGCAGATCTTTATTGCTCAGAAACTGTGACATGTTTTATACACACATATATGTATGTATATCGCATATTAGTGGTTTTAAAACATATACCCAAATAGGCGAAGACCCGAATCTTTCTAAAAAAAAAAAAAAAAGCGAGGATGAAAGCGAGGACAAACTACTTGTCTAGTAGAACAACTACTACTAGTTGTTCTTATCTCACTCACTGAGGGAAGGTTAACTGATATCATGAAATGATGCAATCTTTAAACAGTTCTCCATTACAACCAAACCCCTTTAACATTTAGAACTGAAAGGAAAATATTTCCTGTCCTAAACCTTAGAGGGAAACAGTTTTGTTTGAGAGCATCATGTCAGGTTTTTGTTGCAACTAAATTCAACTTTATTATTTCTATAGTGCCATTTCACAACAACAGTCATCTCAAGGCAATTTGAACTGATCCTGGAGTGTCGAAAGAATCACCAAGAATAACACAACCACCTCCGAGCAAGAAGTTGGCAACAGTGGGAAGGAAAAACCTTGTTTTATTATTAACCAGGTTCTGAGAGCTAGCTGCTGCATCACGTTGAGGGTGAAAGGAAAGAGGAGAGAGCAGAGAGAAATAGCTAAAAGGTAAACCATGGAAGAGGAGGTTATAGAGTTCAAGGTCGCCTGATCAAGCCCTAACAATAAACTTTATCAAAAAGGAAAGTTTTAAGCATAATTGTAAAAGCAGATAGAGCGTCTATTTCTCAAATGCAAACTTGCAATTGGTTTCATAGTAGAGGTCTTTAAGACCTGCAATTTGGATCCATTATCAATTTGTGTAGTTCTACACAAATTGATGTAGTAATTCTACATTACTACACAAATTCTACTCTTTATTAAGAGAACATTACAGGACAATTACATTTTACAGTTTAGAATCCCCAATTAGTGCAAATCAGCATAAAAGAAACTAGGCTTCTAACACTAATGCTAATCCTGTCACGGTCCTGGATCATAGACCCAGAGTTTTGTGGACTTTGTTGGGTCATTTATTGTTATATTTGATTTTCATGCATTTGGATTTTTTAGTTTGTAGCTTCTGTTCATTTCCATTTGAATTCTTGTTAGCGTCGTTTTAGTGTAGTTGCTTATGTGATTTCCCCCCCCCAGCTTTCTTCCCCCCATGTCATTCTATGTCAAGTCTGTGTGTGTTAGTGTCACATCTGTCTATTTCAGTGGTGGCGTCCTATTTTATTTTGGTAACTGGTTGTGCTCTTTGTCTTTTTATACATAATTAATTTAAGCTGTTTCACATTCCCCACCTGTTTCCCATGACTACCCTCAATGTGTCTTCGTATAAACAGTGCCACATGTGTTTCACTGTATTGCCTGGATACTGTTACTTTGTAAATGGGACATTTTAGTTTCTATTCTGGGTTTTTGTTCAGACGATCTTCAACTGAGATATGTGGCTTGCGTTTTGTTTTAGATTTGGTCTTGCCATTCTGCATTTTGGGTCTTCGCTTTACACACTCTAAATCACGTTTTAATCAAGTCCCAATTCTTACGGTTTCCCACAACTCTCACTTTCCACGAACGTCTGGTTGGTGGATGACTTTGATGTTCCGGTCAGGAACTGTGGAGCTGAATTATCTCGTCTTTTGCTGGATGATCCACTGCAGCTTATGGGCAAACTTGTTTTATTAAGCAACATTTTTTTTGTCATCTTCATGCACATGTTATCATCTGGGATAATTTACAAATGGGCCTCAATTTCGACACCACATATGCTGAACACATGTGTGCTGAGAGGATTTTTAAAAAGGTACACACTCAGTGAGATATCTTCCTTTGAAGTCATTTAAATTAGCAGCAAGGAAAACTTCAGAAAGACAAATCTAAACCACAAACACTTCCACATTTCCACTAATTGTCATTTGCTTTCAATTATCCATCATAGAGAGTGTATCAGTGTAGCAGACACACACATACACACACACACACACACGGGAGAGACTTCTTTGCTAGCTCCATATTTACATTGTGTGGAATCAGTTTGTTTAAATTTAATTAAACATACTTTAGTCAGAAATATATTGCTAAGTTTTTTATTAAATAAGTCATAAGCAACGCTACATCAGGTAATAATTGTCATCAGTAACTTTGATTTAGAGACTCCTATAATGACCAAAATTACAAAAACCACAAATAATACAGTGAGTCTTTCCCACTGTGTCTGATTGTTTATCTGACAGTCCGGTATTATTACCTTCACTGCACTGAACTAAATATTCTACCTCAGTCTTTTATTGTGGTCACAGTAGCATTCGAGCATTCCAAAGAGCTACGAAAGCACCTTTAACAGTGGCGTTGTCTTTGGGTCACTTTGTAAGTGCAAATTCAGAGTAAAACTGTTGGATAGACTTAATAAGCAGGTTATTTATATCACATCTCCCAGTTCACAAAGCGAGTATTACTGTTTTCAGTGCTTTCACTTATTCCCACGCTCTTATTCCCGCATAACTGGAAAATGTGTTTTAATTCCTCAGAAGCCGGAAGATGGGTGTTTAAGTATACATATATTTGTATATTTATATACACAGAGATAATCCAGTGTGTTAGACTGAAATGGTTGCAGTCTTTTCTGTGTTTCTACTCTCTTTCTACTTTGAAAGTGTTCTATTGTGTTTCTTTGACTGTATTCTAAAACCCCCCCAAAACATATTTGGGTAATGGTAAAAAATGAGGCTGTTGATAATCAGACATTTCCCAGAATTTTTTAGCTCTTTGTGGAATAATCTTGTTGTTGCACACATACACATTTATGCCTGACAGACTGTGCTGACTTTGGCATTTTTTTGCGTCCATTTAACCAAAGAAATGGTAACAGATTATATGGCTCCTAGTAACAAAGTGGATAAAGTTACAATTTAACCCTCATCCTACTGAAATATTTAACAGGTATAGACTACCAACTGCATAAACTTCCTTGGGACATCAGAATAAATTACCTTAAGAACAATAGCAACTAATATATAATAGTGTTTTCTTTTAAAATGACTGTACTCCCCTTGATACTGTGTGATGCTTTAGTTTAACATCCATGCCAAACATTAAGTGAAGAAATCCATCTTAAGACTGCGTAGGGATATGGATACTTTTGACTGAGGTCCTCAGGGACCCCATGATATTTGTATTTTTTTAAAAACACAGAAAACAGTGATGTGATCACTCCAGACTGACAAAGTCATAAAACATTTGGATGTGTCATGGCCTCTAGGTTACTGATCCAGGATTTTGAACTCAAAACACAATGCTCTGGGTCATTGCCCCAGGGCATTGTGTTTTTATTCCCTCGTGTTTCCAAATTCTGTGTTAGGGTCCTACTCTTGCCACAAGGCTATACATCAAGCCCTAGAATGACAGGAAAAACAACTGTGATATAATGACAACCCCCCCCCCCCAAAAAAAACAAACAAAAAAAAACCCAGAAAGAAAAACCAAACAAACTGAAAGGGTCTTTTTGACATTTGTACAAACAATTGCAGAATTAAAGAGTAAGCAACCATGCTCACCATGAATGTTCAGGGTGCTTACTCAAATATTAGGTGATGTGCTGGGCATGAAAATCCAAAGCATCAAACATTTTGACGGCACATAAAAGGTGTGTAGCTAACATTGAATGTCTCCTTCCTAATCATTGTTGCCTCTACCTCCTACATTTTTACTATACTGGTTTTAGTGCTTCTCCTATTCTCTAAACAACTCTGTTACCTTTAGATTTAATAAAGGCGCAAGAACTCATAGGTTAGATTGTTAGTCCTTGAATAAATGTTTAATATAGGTGAAATTTTAGATGACACTTTGTTGAACACCCTTTGATCTGGAGTAATAAAAGGAATTTTTCGAATTTTTTTTAACTTCCAAGTAAACAATTAACATGCTTTTATGGTCACCTTATCTATATTAGTGCAGCACTGCAACTCCCGAAGAATGAGATTTAGCATTTTAGGTTTAGAATGACTTTAAAATAGATGCATATAGATAGATGCATAGATCATGGTACTGGTCATGATGAACAGCAATGGGAACTATATTCTAAGACCACAAAAACCTCCTAATAACTTTAAACAGTAGGGATACTGAATGCACACATGTAAGTGTCTGAGAGCTGAGAGGAATGAAAGCTGGAGTTAGAACCACTCCATTTTACCACAGAGTTTTGCCTCGATTTAAGTCGCGGTCATGCAGAATCTCTGACAGATTTTTAAACATCAAAGCATGTCGGCCGCTTTTCAGTGTAATTTTTTTTTTTTTTTGAAGTGCAACAAATACAGCCTCTCTTCATGTTCTTGCTGCTACCTTGTTATTTCCTGTAATTCCTGTAAATGAGACCCTCAATTTAGTGATGACACACCCTGGGATCACAATTGGTGGATAACCCTTCATAGCCATGGAATGTGAAGCCCCCCCCCAACACACACACGCACACACACACAAAATAAATAAAAAAAAGCCCCCAAAACAAACAAACAAACAAACAACAAAAAGACCTCAAGAATTCAGAATTTTAACAGCAAAATACGCCTGCAGCTCTGTGTTAGTGGCTCTTAATATTCAACCAACCAGTATTGGCTCCCGTCACTATGGCAGTCTTCCCTGTCAGCCGCACGGCGCAGGCTTGTGGATTCCAGCGGTTTCGCATCTGCAGGCGCACAACAGCAGCCAGCAGCGCCGTCGAAACAGCCCAGAATGGGTGATAGAAGAAACCCAGCCAAGCCATCATCCTGCCGATGAGTCTAACGTCCGCGGGAAAGAAATAGACTGCTTTCCCTCCTCTCACCACTTTAAGTAGGCGTGTTATGATTCAACTATCCAAGCACGTGGTTTAATCTTATATCGGAAGAGGAGTTCCCCTATGGGCAGAAATCTGTGCCATCAGAAACTGAATTTGAATAAGTTAAATTTGAATTTGAATTGCTCAGATTGAATCTGAATTGTAACTTGAATAAATGCTTTTGAAAACTGAATTTGAATTAGTCTCATTTGAAATTGAATTTATGGTTTGAAAATGATCATCACTAAATTGAAATTTAATTTTATATTTTGAAAATGAATTGATTTGCTTTGAAACTGCATTTTATCCTTTAAAAATTCAGCTCTCGAATAATTTCAGTTTCACTTCTCACCATTCAGTTTCAGTTCTACAATTCGATTTCAGTTCCAAAATTCAGTTTTTTGGAACTTACATCCGGTTCCGGTTCAAGCGCAGATTAATAGAACTACGTTTTACTAGCGGACCGAAAGTGTTACTGACGGGAATCTACAGCGTCTTGAGCTGAATTAAGACTTCAGAAGTCATTCGTCATGTCGAATGACCAGCGGATAAACTCTCAGGTTAGTAGTAAATGTATTACATGTATAAGAACAAGTGTCATGTTAACAAATGATAGCCGTACAGTAACTTTTATGCTTATTGTAGCTGTTAGCTAAAAACGCTAATTTAGCGTAGTTTGCCCTGAATTCAGCTTTGACAAACAAATATGATCGACTGTTTCTAGTAGAATTCCAAAGTTGTCATCTTGTACCCTCTCAGAGTACCCCCTCTGTATGCTTGCAGAGACCCCTACAGTAGGGAAACATGCAAAACGGTGTCCAAACCTTTGTATTTTAGCTTTATTTATGTCTTACACAGCATCCCAACTCTTTAGCTAACTTAATAACTTTAGCTAAAGTGAATAGTTAGTCTAATTCATTAGTGCAGCATTACTGGATCACCTCTGTTTGAAGTGATATAATTGAACTTATTCAAATTCAGTTTCTGATGGCACAGATTTCTGCCCATAGAGTTGTTTTGTTTTTTCTTCCTTGCACAGTCTAGCTTTTGTTATCGTCTCTCTATAAACTTTGGAGATTTGTAAGAGGAGAAAAATGCGACCCGTGATTCAGCCATCAGGTTTAGTCTGGAGAGCTAGCTCGGAAATTACATTTAAACAGACAACCTCTTTATCCATATTCAAACCATCTGGGCTGGTGAACCACGGAAGTGTTCATTTATTCAAATTAAGCTTGATTTTTTGGAGCCCTGATCGACATGGAGTGGGGATCTCACCAGTTTGCAGAATAAGAGACAAGTAAGCAAAAGTTCAAGCATATGGATGTAATTGCTCTACCAAATGCAGTTTTAATGGAACACATTAAAGCTGAACACATGGTCCTATCCATAGCTCTTCCATATGTTCCATGAGCTCACATCAGTGAGAACAAATACATGACCCACTTTAAATCATACACATTTGGCATTAGGTAGGTACACTTTCTCTTTAACAAGTTGTTTTGGGTCATTGCAAAGATGGTCCCAGACAAATATTTTAATTATGATTTTGCAGGAACTGAACCAACATAGGGATGCAAGGTCATTCAACTGGAGCAGGGCTGTCAAATTCCTTTTACATCTTGGTGGGCCTCATACAGCCCACTTTAATATTAAGCATACCGAACCAGCGAAACTTTTAGATTTTTTTTTAATTGAATTGAAATTTTTTTATTTCAGCCATCAACAACAACAACAACAGATTATAATTTTACATAAAAGTACTCAAACAGTAACCGAAAAAGGAATAGGCTGAAGCCTTATGGCTTATACTTATCCTATCCCTTACCCCCATAGAAATAATCAAATCCTTAACCAAGAAAATAAATAGCATTGATAAATAAGTTGTATAACAGTTTGAAAAGAAATCAATGATAAATCAAGAAATTAAAGCAACACAAAAAAATTTTAACAAACCAAATTTCTATAACCTTGTATAATACTAATTTTTAAAATCTTCCTGAAGAATGACAAAGAAAAACACATCTTCAGTTCATCATTAAGTCCATTCCATAATTTCACTCCCAAAACTGACACACATCTATACTTAACATTGGTTCTCACTTTAGGCATTTCAAACTTATAACACCCCCTTAAATCATATTTTCCATCTCTTAGTTGAAACATACTTAAAATACAAATTGGAACATTCTTTTTCATCACACGATATATCATTTCTAAAGTTTTAGAATATATAATGTCCATGAATTTTAACATAGATGATCCTACAAAAAACTGGCTGGTGGACTCCCTGTATCCAACTTTATTTATTATTCTAATAGCTCTTTTTTGCAATTTAAATATTGAATCCAAATATGTTTTGTATGTGTTCCCCCAAATTTCTGCACAGTAGGTCATATAAGGCAAACAAAGGGAAGTATACAATAAATAAAGGCAGTTCTTATTCAAAAAATCTCTTGTTTTATAAAGAATAGAAATAGACTTGGATAATTTCCGTTTCACATGTTCTATGTGGGGCTTCCAACAAAGTTTATCATCAATAATTACTCCTAAAAATTTTGTCTCATATACTCTTTCAATTTCAACATTATTTAAATTCAATTTTACTTTAATATTACTTTTACTACCTCCAAATAACATAAATTTTGTTTTACTTTCATTCAATGATAGTTTATTAAATACAAACCATCTATTTAACTTCATGAGTTCTGTTTCCACTGTTTTCAGTAATTTCTTTATGTCTTTTCCAGAGCAAAATAAGTTTGTATCATCAGCAAACATCACATATTTTAAAGTATCACTGGCTGTACAAATATCATTTATATAAAGTAAAAATAACTTAGGTCCCAAAACAGATCCTTGCGGAACTCCACAAGTTACTTTTCTAAGTTTAGATTTCATGTTATTAATACTCACATATTGGAACCTATTATTCAAGTAACTATTTAACCAAAATTGTACAACACCTCTTAAACCATACCTTTCACACTTCTGTAAAAGTAAAGAATGATCTATCGTATCAAAGGCTTTACGTAAATCAATAAACACACCTATTCCAAACTGTTTTTCATCCACAGCCATTGCAATATTTTCAATAAATTCCATCACAGCTAGAGATGTTGAGCGATTTCTTCTGAACCCATACTGATGATCATTCAATAAATCATATTTATCAATAAAGGAATCTAGTTTGTTTGCAAATAGTTTTTCAAGAATCTTTGAAAACTGAGGCAGTAAAGATACCGGTCTATAGTTTGACACAATCTGTTTATCACCAGTTTTATATAGTGGGATCACTTTGGCAATTTTCATTTTATCTGGAAAAATTCCAGTTTGAAATGATTTGTTACAAATATATGTTAACGGTTGAGGGACACTATGAAGAACTTCTTTAATTAGCGACATGTCAAGGTCGTCACAATCCATGGATTTTTTACTCTTGAATTTACTCACCACTTCTACAAT
Organism: Perissodus microlepis; assembly: GCF_051167445.1. NCBI lineage: Eukaryota > Metazoa > Chordata > Actinopteri > Cichliformes > Cichlidae > Perissodus > Perissodus microlepis. The sequence continues at coordinate 11,726,666 of NC_140465.1, forward strand.
GTCACTCTCACAGACTCCACCAAGAAACATTGAGCTACATTTACAAGAAGTAGAATCTACTTCATCATTTCCTCCTGGTACAGAAATCTCTTTTGCCAAGTTGGGACCTACATTAACAAAGTAATCATTAAATTCATTAACTATGCTCTCAGTATTCTCAATCACTACATTACCTCTTTTTACAATACGTGTTGGAGAACATATATTATGTTGATTTTTTATTATCCTATTTAATACACTCCAGGTAGCCTTAATATTACTTTTATGTTTTTGAAGCAGCTGTTCATAATATCTTTTCTTTTCATATCGCATAATAGATGTTAATTTATTTCGATATTTCTTATATTTGTCTTCATTTTCCTTTGTTCTATGTGTCAAAAAAAATCCTGTATAACCTATTTTTCTTTTTACAGGCTCTTTCCAGACCTTGTGTAAACCATGGTTTTTTCTTTTCATAATTTTCAGAAAACTTTTTAATTGGACAATGGCTGTCATAGATTGACAAAAATATATCCAAAAACGCATTGTATGCATCATTAGTGTCTTCCACATAAACTTTTTGCCAGTCATAATTTTCTAAGTCTGTTTTAAAAGCCACAATTTGTTCTGGTGTTTTTATTCTACCACTGTAATGAATTTGCTTTTCCTCTTGAAAATGAAGTTGATTGTTCATTTCAAACACTGAAAAGACAGGCAAGTGATCACTTACATCTGTGACTAACAGTCCACTATGTATCTTGCCGTCTATCTTATTGACAAAAATATTGTCGATCAAAGTGGCACTATCCATCATTATTCTGCTCGGCTTTAGAATCAACGGATGGAATCCAAAACTAAACATTGTATCAATAAATTCTGAAGTCTTATTATGGTCGTTTGCCTTCAATAGATCAATGTTAAAATCACCACAAAAAAAAGTCACCTTCTCCTTGTGTTTTTCTAATATTACAGAAATTTCTTTAGTAAACTGATCTATACAGGATGCAGGTGTACGATAAATGCAGCTAACTAATATGTTTTTCGATCTTTCAACCTGAATTTCAATGGTTAAACATTCCATCAAGTTATCAATCACAGCAGTCATATTGTTAACAACTTTACATTTAAGATATGAAAAAACAAACATAGCAACACCTCCTCCTCTTCTATTCTTCCTATTTTGCCAAAACATTTCATAGCCCTCTAGTCCATCTTGCAATTCTTTGTCGTCATTCAACCATGTTTCTGAAATTGCTACCACTGCAAACTTAGTTTGGAATTGATCAAGATACGCTTTGATTTTAGAAAAATTACTGTAAAGACTCCGACTGTTAAAGTGGATTAATGAAAAACCTTTTATCTTGGGATCCAACTCTTCCCCATTATAATATTCACGTCATATCAACATTCTGATAGAGGTGGATATCTGGATCAATACTATTGTCCAACTCATAAAATTTATAATCATGAGATCCAAAATATTCCATTTTTTTGCCTTTTTTTTTTTTTTTTTTGTTCACACATTCACATGCATAGTTATTTTTCTCACACTTATCAGATATTGTTCATATCACAGTCAGCAACACAATTCTTTTCTACACTGAACTCTATTTCTTTTGTTTAAATCTCTCAAGATCTGCAATGTCTCTGACAACAATTACTTTAGCTTGTTCTGGTGTCCCATTAAGTCTTATGAATACCTTACAGTTCCTAGTCCAGGTATCTTGGATGTGCCTTTCCTTCTTCAATAGTCTTGCCTTTCGTGCAATTTCAGCATTTCTCTTGGTGAGATGCACATTCACATATACGCCGGTTCCCTTTAACTTCTTTCCCATCTTTAACAGTTCAACTTTATATTTCCTGTTCACAAATCATAGTATGATAGTTGGCGTCTTGGTATGTTTTTGTGGAATAGTATGACATGCAGCTATGTTTTTGCTATCCAAAAGAATGTCTTTGTCTTTGAAAAACTGAATAACTTGCTGCTCAAGCAAATCCTTTTCAGCTCTTGGTGCATCTTCCTCCTCCTTGTCACCTGCTGTACTCCGTGCATAGGTGTAGTGATTTGTCTTCAGTCCAGAAATAATCACATCTTCCATTCTTGTATACTGCTCCCAATCGTCAACTCTTTTTTTCCAGCTCTTCAATCTTCTTGTCTTTTTCCTTAATCACAATCTTCAGTTATCTTACTTCTTCAATTAAGTCCAGCAGTCCTGCTTGCTGTTTCACCACCTTACTCAATTCCTCTGACATGAAGTTAAGAGACTTCTTAACTTCTTCAATATCTTCTGTTAGCCTCTTAGTTGTCATGTTTCTTGATCACCAATTTAAATTCTTAGAAGACAAAATGAATTCCAGGGTCCAGGTAATCCAATAAGCCAGGTGTTACTTGTAGAGCACATGTGATGAAAAAAGGGACCCTAAACTTCAAAGTTTGTGGAAATACTCACACAAAATGAAGCAGAACTTCTTTGTGAAGATATAAGTCTTAACCAATCTTTTGGATGTTAAGTTCTTTTCGTAATGTTTGTTGGATTGCTAAGAGTAACAAACACAGTTTTCCCAATCAGCAGCCAATTTCTGTCAGTGTAAATACACATTTACTCTAAGGAGCTTGGAAGGAAAGTGACTGGACTTCTTTACGTTTTGTGAAACCAAGCTCCTTAGACTACCATGAGCAGAATGACTGAGTATGTAGAAGATAGTGCAAAAACTCTTTTCTCTTTATTAGTAGCAAACACTCAAAAACCTATGAAAATACAGTTAAAACTCCAAAATCAGTGCATTCCTTTACACTGGGGTCTTTTCCCAGCTGATCCTGGCCCCAAGGCCTTGTGTTTGACATTCCTGGTTCGGAGGAAGTGGGATATGCAGTTTGATTACCATGGCAGATCAAATGTTTCACTGCCCAAACTGCTGATTTTAGCTAATTCAATGTCATGTAATTTTGTTACAAAAGTGCAACATTTAATGGAATCTGGTGTAATGAAGTTTACTTGATTGTTAATAGCAAGTACATTTTCCCTAACAATTAATTATTTGAATAAATAAACTTTTGATTAGATATGTTTCGGTTTCATTTGAATCAAAATTAATAGTTCATGTTAAGAAGTGAATAATATTTTATTTTTATTTTTAGCGTGAGGGAGCTTCAGAGGTAAACACTATTTTCATAGGATTAAAATTTGTAAAAATTCTTAGTTTAGTGCTGGATAACAGATGAAACTATCCAAACATCCATCCATCCATTCGCTTCCGCTTATCCTTTTCAGGGTCGCGGGGGATGCTGGAGCCTATCCCAGCTGTCATAGGGCGAGAGGCAGGGTACACCCTTGACAGGTCGCCAGTCTGTCGCAGGGCTAACACACAGAGACAGACAACCATTCATGCTCACATTCACTCGCGTATTCACACCTATGGGCAATTTGGATTAATCAATTAACCTATCCCCACAAGCTGCATGTCTTTGGACAGTGAGAGGAATAAAGAATCCTCCGGCAGTCCAGTATGTCTGGTGGGGTTTGTCCAGGGGTGCTTTTTTGCCTCTTTTTGTCTAACCTATGGGTTTTATTAGGGCCTGAGCACCGAGAGTGCGAAGGCCCTATTGTATCTGCTCCGTTTCTTCTTCTTATTATTCAGGTAAAACAAGTGCCTTTTTGAGGGCTTTAACATGCTCAAAAACTCATGAAATTTTGCAAACATGTCAGGTCTGGTGAAAAATTTCGTATTTTAAAGGTTTTACATATGAGCATTGGAAAATGGCTCTGGAGCGCCACCTATGTGTTGTTAAATGCAACACATAGTTTGAGCTACATGAATGAAATTTGGCCCACACGAGTATCATGCTGAGACGGACAAAAAAGTCATTGGGACTGTTGAAACTTGTTCGATTTGGGTAAGAGAAGTAAGCAGACTGAATCCAGGTAGGTGGCCAAAAATAGTGATCTTTATTTACACACTTGCGCAGAGTGTGGGAAGAAACTTGCAACAACAATCTTACAATCTTCCTCGAGCAGACCGCTCCCCATCCTTATATTACCCTGATAACATCACAGTTAGATCTTACTGGAAATGATAACAGTTCCCCACACTCAAAACGTTCTCCTTATATAGACATCAGATGCTACAAACAAGTGTGTGATATGTTGTGCAATTTTGTGAGACTGTGTGTCCAACCGAGAGACTGTCCTGAGAAGACCTCCCTGTTCTTAATACGTGTGTGTGTGTGTGAACGTGCGTGTTTTACATGACTCTCTATGTGCATGTTGGTGTAGGCCTGGTGTAAGTGAATGTAGAAGGCCCTACTGGACCCACAGCTTCGAGAGGTGTGAATACAATGATATGGATACCATTTGCAACAGCTTAAGCAGATAGAAAGAATGATAGAGAACAACAATAGACTAATTAAAGTGATGATAATATGCATACATTAATATTTTGCTCAGATTACCATAGATATAATTCAGAGATTATTCTGTCAACAGATTCGACAATGATGAATGATTGATCAATGATAGTTCTGATTATAAATTGTCACCATAAGAATACAAAATAAAATATCTCTTGTCCACACTCCTCCTCTTTGGCCATCGGCCAACCTTTACCAGAATTTGTTTCACTCCTCCGTCCAGGCAGCCTCTGCCAACGGCATCATATACCCCGGACAAGCTGAACCAGAGTCTAAGGCCCTGCTTACCAGTTTTACCAACACTCGCCTTACCAGAGGAATGAGACAACACCCGATCATCAATATACCTAGAAAAACTATAAGAGAAAACATGGCAGACATAAACACACCCTTCCATTTCCCAAAGACAGACGTGATCCAGTCTCCCAGCCCCGTGTTCACGCCTGATTGCTCATGCATGGTTCTAGATAACGTTTTCAGATTCTCAAGCGCCCGAGTGACCGTTCCGTCCGGAGCAGTATTGTTGGGAATAAAGGTGCAGCACATGTCACCAAACATTGCACATACTCCACCTTTCTCAGCCAACAACATGTCCAGAGCCATTCGATTTTGGACTCCCATTAAAGACGTCGGACCTAATTGTTCCCACCTGAGCCAACCTCGTGCTTGAATTTCCTCGACGACTCGATCGGTTTGGACTCTGGAGCGGATAGACCTCTGCGTCTGGGCAATTCACCTGTCTGCCAATAAACAAACAAACACATTATAACACTTATTAACCCCAACATCCCCGTTATTTTCCAATTTTCCCACAATTTCATGATCACTGTTCCCAGGCTCTTTTTACTTTTACTTTAAACTTCGTGATACGAGTATAACGTTATGAGTATAAAAGTATGCGATTATCGTACAAAACTATTACGATTCCTTTAAACTATCAAATACTTTAGACTAGAGCCCTAGCCTATTAGGAGCCTGGAATGAATTAATGCTTGGCATGTGACGCTCCTCTTCTTTCTTCGTCTCCCCAGGTAGACTGCTGGGGAGAACCGCGGCACCAGGGGAGAGGATTATTCTGCCTCTATGTTCCCCCCTGTGTTACTTGGGGTGGAGCTTATCTCGAGTAAGCTCTCATCGGCCACGGCACATTGAGACCAATGGAACCAGGTCTCACCCTTTCCCTTAAGCCGAACCGCACTGGTAGTGCGAGCCGTCACCTCGAATGGCCCCGTCCACCTTGGATCTCTCCACTTTCGCTTAATGACCTTCAGCCACACCGCCTTGGCGTCGGGTACGGACCTGTCCTCCGCATTCACCCCCTCTCCAACCTGTTGTGTGAAACTAGACACGAGCTTTTAATTCTTTCCAACATTCAGTATGGTTTCTGTTACTTTTTATACTCTCTTCCGCCGGGACTGTTGTCCAAGGACCTGGAAACTGTCGTCCTGTCAACAGCTCATATGGTGTGAAACCTGTGGATTGATTAACACAACATCTTATTATCATCAATGCAATTGGCAGGGCTGCCACCCAATTTAGCCCCGTCTGAGCAGAAATTTTAGCGATTTTATTTTTCAGGTTTAGATTCATTCTTTCTACTTTCCCCTGCGACTGGGGATGATATACAGTGCCAAATCTGTGTTGCAACCCCAGCTTCTGTTCTACCTCTGCCAAATCTTTGTTTTTGAAATGAGTCCCATTGTCTGACCTAATTCTCTTAGGAAAACCATGCCGGGGGATGTAATGATTGATTAAACACTTAATCACACTTTTTGCATCCTCCCTCTTTGTTGGCCACGCTTCGGGCCATCCCGTCAGAGCATCTACACTTACCAGTAGATATCGAACTCCTCCTGGCCCTGGATCAATCATGTCAGTGAAGTCGATCACAATCTCTTCACCTGGTCTCTCTGGGATGGGAAATTTTCCTGCCTCTGGCTTAATTACTGGTTTTGGATTGTGCCTCCCACAGATCAGACACGTCCTGGCTTTCTCCTTGATCATATCCTTCAAAAAGGGATGCCACCAATGGCACAGATGTCTTCCCATCTGGGCCACACCTACATGGCCAAGCCCATGCGCTTCGGCAATCTTCTGTTTTGCCAGGTTGGCCGTCAACACTGGTCGTCCGTCAGGTCCTCGCCAGAGACCTCCTTCTTCCCAGGCTCCTCGACTCTTCCAGACCCCCTTCTCTTCCGGGGCCGCCTCCTCTTGGGCCTTCCTGGCCTCCTCTAGGATGTTGACTCCTACTTCTTCCTCCGCGGTTATTTGCACCATCTGCCTAGGTGCTCCATATCCTGCGGCCTCCTTGGCCGCTCGATCAGCTTCCTGATTTCCCCTTGCCACCATGCCAGTCCCTGAGGAGTGACCTTTGCATTTTATGATGCTCACCTCCTCTGGATCTCCCAAGGCCTGCTCAAGTTCCTCCATTTCCTTCTTGTGGCAGATTGGTGCATTATCTGCTGTCCTGAATCCTGCTCTTCTCCATTGGGCCAGCTCCACGTGAGCTGCTCCAAAGGCATAAGCTGAGTCCGTGTAAATGTTGACTCTTTTTCCTTTTGCAAGTCTCAGAGCTCGACTTAGAGCAATTACTTCTGCTCTTTGGGCTGACTGCTGCCCTTCAAGTCTTTCAGCCTCCTTCACTTCAAATTCAGCCCCTTTTCTGCAAACTACCGCGTAGCCTGCTTTCAATCCTTCCTCATCTCTGTAGCAGCATCCATCCTTTAGATATAATTCAGAGATTATTCTGTCAACAGATTCGACAATGATGAATGATTGATCAATGATAGTTCTGATTATAAATTGTCACCATAAGAATACAAAATAAAATATCTCTTGTCCACAGGACCATTGATGCACACCCAACAGGAAGTCCGCCATTTTGGATTGAAGGTGACATTTTGTATCTGATTTTGCCATTTCCAGGCCTTGTACTTTTGCGAACTCCTCCTTGGGATTTGATCGTATACGCTTCATATTTGGTCAGTGTCAACTACACACCTGGGCCATATTAAATTGCAGAGCTTTTGAGTTTTCGGACAAGGGTGTGGCCGTGGCGCCACGGCAAATTTTGATCATTTGCCATGAAAATCTTATTTGCTCTCATTTCCATATAAATTGTCCCATCTGGACCAAACTTCCGACATATGATAAGACTCTGCCCCTGAACATATTTCACTTGCCATATTTGACAACGGCGATAGCGCCACCTAGTGGGAACAGGAAATGTCATGTTTTACACTTTGAGGTACAGTATAGATGTCGGTGAACCATGTAGCCTCAAATTTCTCCAGGAAAGCATTAAGGAGTTGGTCTTGGCAATACATGGAAAAATGTGAGTTTTAGCGAACTGGCATGACCCCAGCAGGATGGCGAACATTGATGTCTCGCTGTGAAGAACGAAAACGGCATAACTCAAAGAAATCCAGTCTGATCATTACCAAATTTTACAGACATGATTACGTAGCCATCCTGAACAGATTGATATGCCCATTGTCAGGAATACGCAGAGCACCACCTAGTGGGAACAGGAGATGTCATGTCTTTCACTTTGATATACTGATTTTCACAGGTTCATCAGGTCCACCTCAAAAGCGGGGAATATTAACAACAGTTCCTCATGATGCTTCAGTGACAAAAATTGTGAGTTTAAACTGAACAGCACACCCTGGTGGCAAGGCGGTTCACCATGAAAGATGAAATGGCTGTTGAGGGGCTTGGAAAGTTTAAAAACTCTTGAAATTTGGCCCACACCTCCAATGTGATGAAGGTTTTCTAGTTATGTGATCATTTTCATGGAATATTGCAAAATGGCTCCACAGCGCCCCCTGCAAAATGTAAAAACATCAGCCCCTGCTCCGTGTTTCATCTATGAGTCTGAAACCTGGTAAGCTTATGTAGGGTACCAAGATGTACAAAAAAGTCTCTTGGAGCAATATCCCAAATCCAACAGGAAGTCAGGCATTTTAAAATTAATGTGTAATTTTGGCAACATTTTCCCCTCTTTTCAGGCCTCATACTTTGACGAACTCCTCCAAGGGATTTCATCAGAGCGACACGATCTCCAGTGGAAGCATAGAATCTAAAGACCTTTGTGATGTTAAATTGTGAAGCATTTTACGTTTAGGGAGTTAGCACGTGGAGTTTCAATCACTCGCCAAAAAGCAGTAATCTGCTGTCACTCGAAAACACAATGTCCAATCTCTCCCAAACTTCGCAGGCATGAGTCGAGAGTCAAGCTTGAAGGAAAAATACTGTGGCCCTGAGAGGCCAAACAGACTGCAACCTAAGAAAACATAAGCAAATAGAAAAACAGCGCAAAAGCACACACAATACAACAGAACACAAAGTAACTAAAGTTACAATTTAACCCTCATCCTACTGAAATATTTAACAGCCATAGACTACCAACTGCATAAACTAGTAAAATTACCCTAGGAACAACAGCAAACAATAGATAATAGCAAAAACAGCCTTTTCTTTTAAATTTACTCCCTACTTCCCTTGATACTGTGTGATGCTTTAGTTTAACACACATGCCAAGTAAATGGTAAATGGCCTGTATTTGTATAGCGCTTTACTTAGTCCCTAAGGACCCCAAAGCGCTTTATACTACATTCAGTCATCCACCCATTCACACACACATTCACACACTGGTGATGGCAAGCTACATTGTAGCCACAGCCCTGAGGCGCACTGACAGAGGCGAGGCTGCCGGACACTGGCGCCACCGGGCCCTCTGACCACCACCAGTTTGGCAATGGGTGAAGTGTTTTGCCCAAGAACACAACGACCGAGACTGTCGGAGCCGGGGCTTGAACTGGCAACCATCCGATTAAGAAAGTTGTAAATTGCATGTTTCTGATAAAATAAGTAGACTGGTATATTAAATATTCCTTTAATTTGTGAGTATAATCATGCCATATCATAACTGTCTTAATTCATATAGAACAGATGAAAACTGAACCTTAAACAGGATGATTTTTGCTAAATGAGTCTGACAGGAGTGAACAGAGATGATACAAACACATAAAATCCTTATAAAATATGATATAACACTATAAATCAACTTACCTCAAAATATATGCTGGTGTTTTCTTAAGTTGCAGTCTGTTTGGCCTCTCAGTGCCACCGTGAAAAAAACCCCAAGAGCTATTAAATATTTAAACATTAGCTAACTAAGATATTCTACAATAAAGTGTACCAATCCAGAGCCATTATAAGGATGAACTTTGTCTTATTTTGAAGGCTGTAGCCATTAATTATTTTAGTAATCGAGTATTCTATCAATTATTCCATTGATTAATCGAGGAATCTGATAAGAAAATGCCTTTGTTTTATTAATGTGCAATAATAAATATTCAAAAGAGAAAAATAGGTCTTTCAGAATGAACTACTCATTGGTTTCTATTTTAGGAATTTTTTTTAAAGTTTAACTGCTTAAACAACATCTGTCAAATTAATTTTTTTTAAAGAAAAAATGTTCTTAAATTCCAAATGAAATAAATAATCTCAAGTACAGTCAAGTACAGGGTCTAGTAAGTAAGTAAAGTTTTATTTATATAGCACCTTTATGTGTCACGGACCCGGCTCTGGAGGACTCAGGGGTCCGTAAGCAGGATGGACCGTTATTATTATTATTATTATTATTATTATTATTATTATTAGTAGTAGTAGTAGTAGTAGTAGTGTTGTTGTTATTTGGGGATGTGTGTTTTTCTGTACTATGCTGTGTTGTTCGGTGTTCCACTCATTATATGTAGAGGCAGGGTGTGGGTGTGTACATGTGTGGCTGGAGGATGGAGAACAGCCACATGCAGGCCTGATGGGTGTGGCCCTGCAGGAGGACTGGCCACACCTGAAGTTCCTGCCAAACACCTGTTGGTGATCAGGGCTCGTCGGGGGAGCTACTTAGGAGAGTGTTGGAGCTCCCACCGGCGCGGGATCATTGAGTTGTCTACCCAAGTTAGTGTGCGTCAGCGTACGACGGTGCAGTTCGTGTATGCCTGCTGGGGTTGGTGTTGATGGCTGTTTTTGTGGTTTTCCCCCCAGGTGGAAGAGTGGACCAGAACGGTGTTGTGCCAAAAAGTGATTGTCTGCCAAAAAGTGATTTCCAATGTTTCTGTGTATTTTTTATGTGTAATATCTTTACGTATGTTCGTAAATAGACTTCGGTGAACAGGGTTTACAAAGGGGTTATATAGAGAATTAAAAAATTATCAGTTTTTCAAGTATCTTTACAACTCTGTGTTATTGTACTTACATTATAACCAATCCGGTCCTTTATCCCCACTTAAAATATTTTTACAGAATTATTGTAATATTTGCTGCCATTTCTGATGTCCTCTTGGCCAACTTACTCTTACAAAAGACATTTTTAATGTTAATGAGATTTTTTTAACTGCATAAATAAAGGTTATATAAAAGTCACTGCCAAAAACTGATTGCAGCTTCTACCTTGTTACACGAATGTTGTTTGTGGCTCAAGATGACTTTATGTCATCCATAAGGGATTCATTTGACATATGTTTCACATATTATAGCCCAACAAGTTACTTATAGCAGTTTAAATACGAGCAATCAGTTTTTGGCAAATACCGGAAATCAGTTTTTGGCAGACAATCACTTTTTGGCACAACAACTGTTGACAACAACGGCAGCACGCACAGGGTGTGCGAGAACACAACAGTGAGGAGCATGAGCACAGACGTCGGAGGGGAGCACACACACGGGATTCAAGGGAGCAACGGGGAGTTATTGTGTTTACAGCCTTCACTGTAAATAAAGTGCACTGTTTGCATCGCAGAACCATGCGTTTTGGGTCCTCATTCCCCCATATCCCCACGGTCTGCCAGCCAGACCGTGACATTATGGATAAAAGATCACAAAGTGCTTCACACAGAGATAACGAATTATAAAACAAAAACAGACAAAAGTTAACGCAATGCAATTCTAAAAAGATGTGTTTTTAGTTGTTGTTTAAAAGAGACTACTGAGTCCACAGATGTTATGCTCAGTGGGAGAGAGTTGCACAGTCTGGGAGACAGTGGCAACAGCTCTGTCTCCCTTAGGTCTCAGCCTTGTATGCTAAATAATAAGTGGGTCACATGTGAGTACTTAGATGTTTTGGTCAGAAGCCTAGCTGCAGCATTTTGAACAATCTGTCCCGGTTCTGGGTCATTCTGATCCAGCATTTTCTGTTTCTTATGTTTTTGGTATTCTTCTGTATTATAATTTATGTTCTGATTCTTTAGCTATCCTGTGTTGATTCTTATTATTCTATGTTCCAGCTTATTCCAGTTTAGGGTTTAGTTCTTATGCCCTCATGTTTAGTTTAGGTTTAGTTCTGTGCTTAGTCTTTTCTGCCCGTGTGTTCCCTCTGTGTAAGTCCGCGTTTCTTAGTCTGCGTCTTTATGAATTGTTTCCTGTTTTATTTTGAAGGGTTATGTCTTATGTCAGTGTGTCTAGCTTCGCTCCCCCTGTCTCATTAGCCCTAATCCCTCCCAGCTGTGTCTCCCTCCTGTTTTCCACTCCCTGATTACTCCCCTGTGTTTGCCTTTGCTCTCTGCCGCGTCGTACCCTCAGATTGTGCCTGTGTGTTTCTGTTTTCAGCGGTCTGTTTTCAGTTCATGTTTTGTTTATCGCCAGCAATAAAGCTATGGTTTCCGCCTGCCCGCACACAGAGCTCTGACACAATCTGCAGACAACCCATGCCCCCCTTTAGACTCACCCCTGTTTGTTGCAGGTGTCATGGGCCACAGTGATAGAAAGTGGGCTAATTTAAACATGGTATCAGACTAAATTAACAGTTCATCTGCATATTATCAGTATTTCTTTTTAAAAACCAGGGCCTGCCTGGGCTTATTGTTGTCAAAATTTGTATTCACATACATGCTCCTAAATACGTGTTTATCGCAGGTCTATTTTATTCCCAAATGTGGGTGAAACGTTTATATAGAATTTAAACGAAGCGTCGAAAAATTTGCCTTGAGGACTTTTTTTTTTTTTATCATTGAGTTATTTGAATTATGCAATGAATCATTGCAACCCTAAACTATAAACATCATTAGTCAGGCTGAGTGCACATTTAAGCATACTAAGATTGAACAAACGTAGCATTGTTTTCAAAGATCAAAGACATTACAATTAACTTTTCAGGGAACATGAACATAAAATTTCATGGCAGTCCACACTGTCACGTCATTTACTACAGACTCAGGTTTGGTTAGGTTGTTTATGACTGTGTGAGCAAGCTGTGCGCTGAATTGCCCTTTTTTGTGCGATCAATAAAATAAACAAATCTGAAACAGCTGAAATCAATAAATACGACATTTATACTGAAGTAACCAGTATTGTTTGTATGTATTGATCAACTTTTATCACCTACAAACTTCCAAAGTTGTAGCCATCGTAATCTACTTTTCAGTTTTTGTTGTTGTGTTTCTTTTGCTTATTTAGGGGAGAAAAAGCATGTATGGACTTTGTAATGTTACTGTGAAGTCCAGATAGTGTGTTACTGTAGCAGCCTTGCTTCAATCAATAGTTTTGACCCCACTTCAGTAATGTAAGGTGCAAAGTGTAAGTGTAGATGTAAAGTGCATTTCATATAATCAGAAGTATACAGAACATGCACAAAACAACATGGAACAATTAAACAAAGTCTACATAATAATTTCAAGGTAGCTTTTTGTTGCTGTAAAATCCATAAATAATAATATAAAAAATAAAGAAATTAAAAACATCTTATTCAGCCTTTTAGTAAGTTAACTTGTAATGAGTTTCAGTTCTGAATAAAGTACTCCACAGATGTATTTAAAGTGTTTTTATTATGACAAATTTGACAGATAATCAAGCACAGCAGGGTGTGTGTCACTGTATCTTTGGCCATTTCCAGGAGGAGGGGAGAGAAGAAGGGGGTGGAGGTGGGTGAGAGTGTGTTGAAGCCTTTAAATTGTGGACTACTTCCAATGGATGTGAGTGACAAAGAGAGACTGAGAAACACAATTAGGTAAGTGAGTGGAAAAAAGGGAACTTTTGAGGTCAGGAGACAAAAAGTTGGTCTTGTTTGCAAAGTCCTGTGTGCCAGACACTTCATAAATTTTTCAACCGAGGCTGAATGTGTAGGGGTTTTTTTCTCATTCAAAAAGGGAAAAAAAGTCCTGAGGTTGGAAGGAGAGAAGAAGAGGAAGAAAAAGTAGAAGAAGAAGAAATGAAGGACTTGGCGCAGTCAGTAAAACCCGGGGTGTTTCAGCAGGGGGGAGGTAAAGTAACTCGATCCAAAGTTTGGCTAAAGAATGAACTCATTCGTGTGGGACTTGCTGAATCACTTAGCACATATGTCATGATGGTAAGAATACAGTATTATCACAAGATTTCTGAAGTGTCATATGCTTTCAAATAATAATATGTAATATCTCATTAAAAACTGTAAAAGCACCTCTCAAATCCATGATTCCGCTGACATTTTGACTTTTCATTTATCGGGTCTTCTTTCTGTTTAGAACCTAATTGCTTATCTGTAGCACCCATATGCTATTAATCATTAATGTCGTGCTCTTTATCCTGATAAGTTGCAACATTCTCCCAAATACACACACACATAAGCACTATTAACAGTCACATTGTCAGGTTCAGTGAATGAACCTGAGAATCTAGTATTATTATAGAGTAATAGGCAGCGAGCCAGCTGAAGAGGTTTCCAGAAGTCACACGCCAGCTGTCAGCTGTTACAATAAACCTTTTACTTAGAAGCCTGGAAGAAAAACACATGCAGTGATAACATGATGAACATGGGAAGCGTAAATGCCTGAATGTGAGCACAAAAGAATTGCACTTACTGTGTTTGTAATTAGGAATCCTGACATAAACAAAATACTTGTGACTTTGTTGGAGGAACCAGACTTTTCCTGTTTCCTGAGAGAATGGCTACAGTTTTTCAGTGTCAGCATTTTTTTTTTACCCTGATAACATAGCCGCTTGTACTGAGTTAAAAGCAAGATAATTCAGTAGTGTGGTGTCTTTTACATTTGTGCAGTACCATAATTAAAATGAAAATTAATTGTGCAACTCAGCCTTTTAACTTTTAAGTAAGAAAGAAAATGTTACTTATACAGTATGTTTAAAACTAAGGTACTTCTAGAAATAATTAAAACAAACAAACAAAAAAAACCTCCCAAAAAAACTTAACTGGCTTTTTGCTACTTACCTCCGTCAGAGAGGTTATTCTTTTGGTAGCATTTGCGTGCGCGTCAATCTGTCTGTAAGCAAGACAGCTCAATTCTGATAACACTTTCTGGGTGTGTAGATAAGGTCATGTTAACATGGCATTAAAATCTGGCTTACATTCACTAAAGCCTTCTAGGAGAATTAAATTATTCATCGGTTGAAAAGTTACAAAAAAACCTTATAACTTAGAAACTATGACGCTTACAAGTGTGATGTGTATTGTGAACATATAGTACCGTAGTACCGTATACAGTTTTAAAACATGTGAGAACAAAAATGTGTGTGAACAAAGAAAATAAACTGAATTATACTATTCTCTTAAAAGTAAATTCTGCCCAGAGAGTGAGCTGCGTTGTGGAGGTTTAAACTCACAGAGTGCTTCTTGTTTACATCCAGTGCATCCAGAAAGTATTCACAGCGCTTCCACATTTTTGTCATGTTACAGTGATATTCCAAAATGGATTCAATTCATTTTTCACCTAAAAAATTCAAAACACAATACTTCATAATGACAAAGGTAAAAAAAAAAAAAAACACTTGAAATGTTTATAAATAGATATAAAAATTAAAAAAAGCAAAACTATAGCATGTACATAAGTATTCACTACATTTGTCGTGACACTCAAAATTGAGTGTCCACTGAGCCTCTGATGTTCCACTGGTGTTTCGACAACTTCCACCTGTGGTAAAGTCAGTCCACTGGACATGATTTGGAGAGGCACACACCTGTTTGTATGATGTCCCACAGTTGACAGTGCATGTCAGAGCAAAAACCAAGCCATGATGTCCAAGAAATTGTCTGGAGACCTCTGAGACAGGACAGTTTCAAGGCACAGAGCCTCAATTATCTGGCTCCAGGTTATTCCATTTTGGAATAGCCATAGTTAGGAAGCTAATGAAGAACCCAATGGTCACTCTGACAGAGCTCCAGTGTTGCTCTGTAGAGAGAGGAAAACCTTCCAGAAGTACAACCATTTCTGTAGCACTTCACCAATCAGGCCAGTGTGGTAGTAACCAGACAGAAGCTACTTCTCAGTAAAAGTCAAATGACAGCCCACCTGGGATATGCAGAAAAGGATCTGAAGGACTCTCACACCATGAGAAACCAAATCCTCTGGTCTGATGAAATAAAATTTGAACTCAGTAGTAAAATGGTGGCAGCATCATGCTGTGGGATGTTTTTCAGCAGCAGGAACTTGAATGAATGAATGCGCAATATACAGAGACATCCTGGATGATAATGTGCTCCCAAGAGCTCTGGACTTTGGATTGGACGAAGCAGCTCTCTTCCAACAGGACAACGACCCTAAGCACAAAGCCAAGATGACAAAGGAGCGGCTTTGGCACAGCTCTGCAAATGTCCTTAAGCAGCCCAGCCAGAGGGAAGGAACCTGCCTGAAAATGACTGTAGAGCCTCTCAAGCTCCACCAAGTTGAATGAGGAGTGCTGGTTCACCAAAAACAAAAGGCTTGAGGCTGTAATTGCAGCCAAAGGTGCTTCAACAAAATATTTTGCAAAGGCTGTGTATACTTTCTGGATGCACACTATATATTTGTTGAGTGACTTTCCCTACATCATGTCAAGCTGGTGCACAGGATTTTTTAAAATGTTTTGTTAGACAACTCCATTGCTGGAGAGGGAAAAGCTGTACAGGAAATTATGTTTATGTTGCTTCAAGACTGTAACTGTGGTCCAACTCCTCGCATCCTGGCAGCATTCAGTGTAGTGATATATGATACAATGATGAGCTGATATCTTGTCATATGTCAAAAAGACAAGGAGCTCAGGATGAGTTTGTTTTTATAGCCAAATATTAACAGTAAATTGAGATATTTTACAGGTGTTTTACAATCATTACTATTAGATTTAAAGTGGCAGAATAATAGCAACCAAACAGCTGACAGTGTTATACTATAAGATTTTTTACAGTGAGAAACTGCTGTTGTAGATTACAAAAGAATCTGGCTGCCAGCACTTAATCACAGTTTGCCTCAAACATTTCTTACATTGTGAAATAAGCTTCCTGGAAAGTATTTCTTGTAATCTATTTCTATGTTTGACTGCATAAATGATATATGGGTTCTCTTTGTCTCCAGTCATTGGGCTTGGGGTCTGTGGCCCAGGTAGTGACTGGTCAGGGAGCTTTTGGACAGTACCTCAGCATCAACCTGGGTTTTGGACTGGCTGTTGCCATGGGGTCTCATGTTGGAGGGAAGATCTCGGGTATGAAAGATGACGACATCAAAACCTATGAAATGCTTTCCAATTGTTGTTCAGCAGTCATATTTTACTCTTTTGATCTGTTTCAGGGGCTCATATGAATGGAGCTGTATCATTCACAATGTGTGTGTTTCGCCGCCTCCCGTGGAAGATGCTACCTCTTTATATTTCGGCACAGCTATTGGGGTCATTTCTTGCAGCAGGGACAATTTATGCTGTCTACTATGGTGAGGAAACGCAACAGTATGTGTTAAAAAAAAAATAGGTATCTAGGTCACTTTAAGGTTCAAGAACAAAGAAGAAAAGTCTCAGGAAATCGGCCCATGCATGATTTAAATTTAAAGCTTATCTGATGTTTTTCTGCATCTACACATCTGGAACACATTATGAAGAGGCCCACCATGCTGTACTGCACCATCACGTGTCCTAAGCGGCAAACCTCCTAGAAAAAGTATTATAAAAGCCACATGGAAAACAACTCATACAGATCTGGAGGCACTGTTACTGAAGTTATTGTGTTTTTTGTACCAAAAAACACACACCAGTATTGTTGCGATTTCTTGGAGTCACACAACTATCACGATTTATCTGTTTGATATGTTTGCAGAAGCCATTCATGACTACTGTAGAGGAAACCTGACTGTGACTGGTGAGAAGGCCACTGCTGGTATCTTTGCCACCTATCCTGCTCCATACCTCTCTCTGATAGCTGGATTTTTTGACCAGGTAGCACTGAAAGTCAACTAAAGCTTCATAGTTACAACTCTCCATCATCAGACATAATCAGCATGAATGCTTTCCTTTACTGGTTGGCTTTCTACACGGTTATCTTTCCGGACTGATGTTTTTGTTCTATGTGTGTGTCTGGGGAAGGTATTTGGCACAGCGATGCTACTACTGTGCCTTATGGCTCTATCCGACCAGAAGAACAAACCAGCGCCAGCAGGAAGTGAGCCTGCATTTGCGGGTTTCCTGGTGCTTCTCATTGGCATTTCTTTGGGTAGCAACAGTGGCTATGCCATCAACCCCACCAGAGACATCGCACCCAGGGTTTTCACTGCCATGGCAGGCTGGGGATCTGATGTGTTCAGGTACACAAAAAGGCCATATCATTTTCTTTTGCTTTTTCCACCTTAATCAAGGATTAGTCAAGAATAAAACCCCCCAACTACTTTTCATTATTAATTAACTATTTACTTTTTTGTGGTTTGCTGCCTTTATCTGTGTAGGGCTGGAAACGGATGGTGGTGGGTGCCTCTAGTTGCCCCCCCTATTGGAGGAGTCCTTGGAGCAGGGCTATACAAGGCTGTTGTGGAACTGCATCACCCACACCTCTCTAAAGCGGGTGGAGAGATAGTTGAAGAAGCTGTCCCTCTGGATAAAGAGATAAATACCATTGAAAATATGTGTGTGTGACACCCTAGCTAAGTTGACAGCTAAGTGAATAGCTCTATGAAGATGCAACATTCAATGAAGGTAAAGGGTTAAAAAGCCCAAAACTAACTTGTTAGATGGGAGACAGAGGATGATTAGCAAACAGGGAGTGAAATAAAGATTTGTTCAAATCAAAAATGCTCACCGTGTTTTACACAATTTCAACATCAACTTAAATTGGGTGTGGTGAGTTAATTTTCCCAAGTGGCAACATGGGAAACTGAGACTGTTGTGGAGGGCTGGACCAATAAGATGAACTCAGTTCTGCTCAATATTAATTATTCCTTTATAAGCTGCTACTGGTAAGAGTAGATGTTACAATTAGGCCCTAATTGTGGTCTCTTGGGAAAATTAATTGCCCATCCCTGAATTATTCTTCTAGAGTTAGTGTAAATGATAGACTACAATACATATAAAATATACACTATTAGACATTTTGACTCACTGTACTCGTTACTATACGCTACAATAAAAAGGTTTGAGACAAACACACGGTCACTTTAGAGATGAAAAATTGACAAAACCACACTCGCTCACTCATGTTGTTTTTATTACTGCAATAGCAGTTTATGTAACCTTAGAAGACATAAATATCGTTCACTTTAACACTCAACAGGGGACTACTTCCACAACTGTGGAAAAACTTAAGGGTGTGCAAAGAGAAGCAAACAGCCCCCACACACTGGGATCATATATATTTTTGAAAACCAAACACACAGTAGGAGATGACTCCTCACCGCTTGAAAGGACAGTGACAAAACCAAATACAGACATTTTTCTTTCTAGCATTCTTGTGCACAGCAGCCTACAGACAAAAAGTACATACTAAAAAGTACTTGAACCAAAACTGTAGATGTGAGATTGGGTCTACTGAGCTTTATACTTGTGTTACAAGAGTCATTATCTTAAGCGCTTACCCAATTTAGAATTGGTAGGTGGGGTCTGTGGCAGGGGTATTAGCTGAATTAAACTTCTCTGGTGATTCTTTGTAGGGTCGACAGGGGTTACCTACGTATGCGGCTGATGTTGTTGCGGGTATTCAGGCTTGTGCGTGGTGCGTGTGATCATGTCCCGATCTATTAGATGCAGTGCCAGCCACAAAAACATAGCCAGACATGCATAAGAGGAATCAGTGGTACTAAACGGACCATCTGGTGCGATGTATAGTTGCTTATGAAGGGAGGCGCACGTCAGGTTAGGGCAAGCACTACGTTGTTGGCTTTCATAGAGGTTTGTTGTTTTGACATACCTGTGGCGAAGACTTAACAAAGTAGAAATCATGTGAAACAAACACAAGATAACCATTCACAACCTACAGCCAGTTTAGAGTCACCAGATAATCTGATGTGAATGTCTGTGGAAGAAGCCAGAATATCTGGTGAGAACTCGCACAGGCACAGGAGAACATGCAAACTCTGTGGATTTGAACGCAGAGATCTTCCTCGCTGTGAGGTGACAGTGCTAACCGCTGTACAACTATGGCCCTGAACTGTTAAAATATACCTTTGATATTCATTCACTCATGATGAATAATCTGTGTTAGAAACAGTGTTCATTTATGAAGTTTACATTACAGAGCAGCATTCATGAGGCACTGCAGTAGTACAATGGCCAGTTAGTAGTCCTTTTATAATGTAACAGGTCACGTTTTAGGTTTGTCTTCACACTTATGTGGCTTAATGTTTGATAATGAAGCTCTAAAAGCATCTGTTGAGTCCTATACGTTAGTTTTCAACCCTATATCAATACATATAGGGTGTGAGCTACACAGCATTACATTAAGTCTTCTTGTTTCCTTAAGTTTAAAGTTATTAATATAAAGAGATGTGTTATCTAGCCATTTCCGCACTTTACAGTATTACATGCTGCATGTAGAATTTACATAATGCATTCAGAAATCAAGCCCACTGAAAACAGCAGCACTTATAAACTCTGGTTCTGGTTACAGCAGTGGTACAGTTATATTGTACATCTGTCTGCTTTGATTTTATATGATTTTTTTAACCATAAGCTGTCAGTAGTGAACATTACATTAAATGAGTTTATAAGTACTGAATATACACTGATACAACTCTCTGTTAATTCAAAGACTAATTACTCTGGCAACACTTGGCATCAAAAGGTGGATAAAATTCAGGATTGTGTCTTTCTACATGTGAGGGGGATTCATTTTTAACCATCTAAGCCAGGTGTGATGGAAATTGCCATCGTCTCCTCAAACATATAAAATTTAGAAACATTTTTTGCCTTCAACACTTTTAGTACTATAACTGTATCACCTTTCCAATGTGTCTAGCCAGCAACAACCCTGGCTACATATCAACTCAGCCTTGGCAAACATGTCAAACAGCACCAAGTCCAACAAACTGAGTCCAGCTCCTGAGGGAACTGGAGACATTTGGTCATGCTGACAGTTAAGGTGTCTTTAGTAGAAATGTCTTCATCGTATGGGTACCTTCTCACCGCTTTGCTCCACTTTGTCTTCCTGCATTGCTTTGGCCCTTGGCTGCGCCCCCTGAGTTGCACTGTGTCGACTGCTTCTTCTTGGGGGCTGGGACCTTGGCTTTGCCTTTGAAAGCCTTGGAAGGATCCAGCTTGTTCAGATATAAATCCCCAGCAGGATCCGCCAAACTGAGCTCACAGTTGAAAGTCAAAGGCTGGTAGAGGGATGCCCACTGCTGCAGCAGCAACCAAGATATACATAATTTAACATAATCGATGTAACACATGGGAAAAAACCAAAAAAAACCAAACCCACACCAAATGTGTTTTGAAAATACTACTTAATTTACTAACTGAGCCAGCAATGCTATATCTGATTCTGTGGAATGTATGGCACCTTATGCACATAATTATGCTCTCTGGAAGCAACTTAAAACTCAGTGCTGTGCTAACTTACTAAAATGTTACATTTGCCAGTATTGTAGTAGACTGTGAAAGAATCATCCTGAATAAAATGTATTCATACAACTGCAATGGCCTCACATGTTGTTAATAATATGAATAAATATTAAAAATACAATTTATGTCACAGCACATATTCTGAAAAAAACTGATTAGACACTTTGACTACCTTAGCCTGAGGGCTGGGGCCATATGGGGTGAAGTGATACTGCCACTCAGGCAGACCCAGATGGGTTATCATCAGTCGGTAGTAAGAGGTAAAGGTTGTGGTCAGAAAATGCCAGCACAGAGAGCGGTCTAGAAACCATATTTCACTCCTCTGAGCAACCACACCTGAAAAAAAGCAAGGATATTAACTTAAGGAACTCAGATTTTAAAAAAATATTTTTTTAAATATATATATATATTTTATAACCTATAAGATACAATACACAAGCAGAGCACCTGGAGTGCAATTTTTGTAGACTAGGCACACTTTGCCATTCCCACCACAGGAATCCAGCTCGAAGATGCGGCTCCGGGAGTTGAAATGAGGTGCGACGGGCACACGCGCCGACCCTGACAGATAGCATTAATGAATCTTGAATAAATATTTACAGTCCAATCAAGAGCTCATTCATTAGCCTGCTTTCTGCACAACTGAGCACACGTACTGTAAACAAACATAATTGAAAGTGACGTGTTGTAATTGAGGATCCCACATGAGGATCCGGCAGGTGAATATTTACCACTTTCTGTGCCGCTCTCCTCCCAGTCTAGGTCAGCGAGTGATGGCGCATTGGGCAGAGAGAAGAGTGACACGGGCTGGAGCAGCGGGCACAGTCTGGCCACACTATTAATCATCATGCATCCTAAGGGAACACACTCACCTGAAAGACAGCACATCCACACAGTGAGGGCTGTGTGCCAAGAACATAAGAAAAGCTGCAGTGCTATTTTCATTTACAACATTACTTTAAAATATTTTAAATAAAAACAGACTTTTTTTTCTCTTTTGAAAACTGTGAATGCAGACAGACCACATCAGGACACCTACTGTCTAGTTTAACGCTCCATGTTAGTGTAAAGCCATCAGTTGTCAGATAGAAGTCTCTCAGGTCCTCTGGTAATATACACGTGTTTTTCTGGCAAATAAACACAAAAGATGAATAACACATGACAAAAGTATACTGTACTGCCATATCAATATCTGACATCTACCATGCATCTTCCTTCCCACCTGCTCCCATGACAGCAAACTCCTCTTCTCTGCAGGCTCTCTTTCTGCGAAACGCACGTCGACCACCCCAGGCATGTTCTCTGTCCCAGCAAGGACAAGTTCATGACATTTATTACAATCTATTTTTTCATAGGATTCAATGCTTTGCTAGCTAACGCTCTCAATGCATATCACAATCATACACACCAAGTATCCGAGTGATACCGAGCGTCAGCCTATCGGCAATCTTGAAGCTCTCCTTTGTTTCTTCCATTTGGGTGATTGCGATCACAAATTTGTACAAAACACAGAATGCATCCTTTGCAGATGTCTGTAGCGCATTCTTCCCCTTGCTCCAAATAGCTCATCTGCGGACGCAAGGGGAGGGAGAAGGGACGCAAAACGGACATGAATTTTCACCAATAGAAAGCCACCCTTCTACAACGCAACCAATGAGATTTTTGCTTGTAAGAGAAAGGCGGGGCATCTATTCCTTAGCAACGCTTGGCTCCCTGGGAGTGGTGGCGGTTGATTCAACATGGCGGCAGCAGCGAAAAGAAGTGAAAATTCGGGGATATTTTGGATGAATGGCGGTACGCTGACTTTTATCGAGCTACATTAGCCTTATCCAACACTTCACAGTTGTATATATCTTACAGGAAGACATAAAGCTTTTCGAAGTAGAGTTATAGTGTTACTTTTACGTCCGTACTAGAAAGTTGTTTTCTCTGAGGAAGTGAGAGAGCTTATAGCTAATTATAGTTAAGATAAAGATTGCTCACCTAACCACTTATTTCAAGTTGATTTTGGATCATTTGTTATTGATGATAACGGTATTCATGCTACCCCTTACACTGAGTTAGTCCTGCTAGGTCTCCCAATACCGAACAGAGCAAAAACAACACTGTAAAAGCCCTCTACAGCTGTTTAATTTGAATGTTAATTTGAGTGTCTCCATCCTCTTTTTGTTATGCCCACACAGTGTCAGATGATGAACAGCCTTTGGTGTTTATTCCTGGTGAGTCCAGTGATAAACAGTTTCTGAAAACTGTAAAACTTTATATAGAGTGGCTCTTATTGTTGTCTTCTTAACATCCTCAGGGGTGGACGGAGAGGTGAAGACTCAGGCCCCTTTTAACCTGAAACCACTCAGTACCAGTACATCCAAGAAAAGAGGCCACAAGATGGGAGAGAAGAGCACTTCTGACTGCAAAAAACAGGCCAAGCAAAGGAGAGAAGTCAAAAACCAAAGTGATCACTCAGGGGTTTATACTAAGGAGGACGTGTCTGTTCACCACAATGCTGCTGTGATGACACCTCAGACTTTTCTTCCGGTTTCACAGGTATCGTAGGATTTTTTTTTTCCCCATGCGACTGAACTTTTTTGATTAAATGGCAATATGTAATGCACTGAATTTAAATTCATATAGTGCTTTTTTTTGTCTCAAATAAACCCACTGGCCACTTCATTAGTGACGCTTTGCTAATATCAGGTTGAACACCCTTTTGACTTCTGAACTGCCTTAATTCTTTGTGGCATAAATTCAACAAGGGGCTAGAAAGATTCCTTAAAGATTTTTGTCCATATTGATGTATTAGCATCACACAATTGCTTCAAATTTGCCACTTGCACATCAATATTGTCAATCTCCAGGTTCGCCAAAACCCAAAGGTGCTCTTTTGCATTGTGAGCTGGTGACTTTTGGGGCCATTTGAGTAGTGAACTCCTCATCATGTTCATGAAATCAGTTTGAGATTATTTGAGCTTTGTGACATGTCATGTGACAGAAGATAGTACACTGGTCATAAAAAGATGGACATGGTTAATACTCAGGTAGACTTTAGTGTTACACCACTGCCATCATGCTAATACAATGCAGGATGGATTCATTCTTTAATGTTATTTACTCCAAATTCTCAGACTACCATCTGGATACCACAGAAGAAATCGATACTCATTAGACCAAGCAATGTTTTTAAATCTTCTATTGTCCAATCTGATGGTTTGAAATGAAGCAGGTCAACTAGACCAGCGGTCCCCAACCTTTTTTGCGCCACGGACCGGTTTACGCCCGACAATATTTTCACGGACCGGCCTTTAAGGTGTCGCGGATAAATACAACAAAATAAAACTAGTACTGGTACCGAAAAAAGAAGATTTATTCATAACACACGTGAAAAGACCCAGGAAAACCAAGTTAATGATAAAAACGATAACAAAATAACGCTGAAAACCGATAAAAACCCTGAAAACCATACATTTCACACCTGAGCCTCAACTCTCGCGGCCCGGTACCAAATGACTCACGGACCGGTACCGGTCCGAGGCCCGGGGGTTGGGGACCGCTGAACTAGACTACATGAATTGCTGTCATATGATTGGCTGATTTGAACCTAACAAACAGATGAATTTGTTAAATATAGTGGCCAGTGAGTGTATATAGAAACAGTACTGCTACTCTTTATTATTAAATCTGTATGTTTAACTCTTACTCTCATATTCTTAAAGGTAATTTCTGAAGTCAGCAAAGCAAAGAGTGAGGTCTGTCTGAAAGACCTTTGTCCTGAAGATAAGCGACGAATTGCAAATCTCATTGAAGAACTGGCTAGGTATCCAACGTTATTATCTTTTATGAATTTAACAATTTATAGTGATGGAAATTAAAATGTATTTTATTAACTCCTCATATGTTTTCCTTATTTTTTTATTTTATTTTTAAATTGTCTTTTGTTTCCCTGTTCTCTAGAGTGAGCGAGGAGAAAGAAGAGTCGGTGCGGCGTCTGAAAGATGAACAGGGAAATTTTGAATGCAAGATTCAGCAGCTAGAGCAACAGAACCAAATCATAGCACAGGAAAGGGAAAGTATCCTTTCAAAGCAAGCAGACAGCTGCAATGTATAATGCCCTGCTTTTCCTAATGGGCCATATGAAGTGAATTTTTTTTTTTAAGTGAAATGATAAGGCTGTGGATGCTCTTTTGAGAGCTGCATTGGGTTATGTTTGTAATCAGTGAAAGCAGATCTGCTCATCTTGTTCTGTTTGAATGTTTGTCAGACAACTTGACCTTCTTTAATGATGTTTGTTTAAACTATTTTGGAACATGCATCTTCGCGTGATAAGGCTGCTGCAAAGACACCAAAAATGAGTTATTGTGCTAAAGCTGATGTTTAAAAAAAACCCAAAAGTAAAATATATTTAAGAAAAGACATTTCATAAAGCCAACATCTTGTGGCTCATTATGGTACTTACTGTATATGATTGTATTGTGTGTGCTGTTCAAAAAGAAAGTCTGCAGGGGGCAGTGTTGTCTCAGGCAAGGCTATTTACAGTCTTTGGGCAAGAACCTTCAATCTGATACAAAAGGCAGAGAAGTAGAGCAGATGAATTTATATTACTTGATGTCTGCTGCAGTTGTCTTTTGCGAGTGCTTGTAGCTTATCTGCTGTTGTGTACAGAATCAATTTCATGGTTGGAGCCGTGCCCTAAACCATCTAAATCATCTTATCATCCAAAGATGAATTTTCATATTCACAGAGAAGACCACAGTATTTGCTTTTTACCATGTTTTTTTGTCACCCTCCCATACTATTCAGTGTTAGAGAATATCTCTCAGTTTCTCCTGTAGAAAATGAGATCAGACAGGTCAGCAGCTGATTCTTGTTGGTCTAACATGTCTAACGATGCTAGAGTTGTAATGCTACACCCCAATCTGCTGTCTTCATAACAATTCTGCTCAGGTCAAACTAGAGTATGGCCAGCAGTCAATTTAGGTTAAAAACACTGCGAAATATGAAGAGTAATTGACCCGGCTGGTAAATTGCACGATTGGCAACGGCGGCGGGGAAAATTAGGAAAGCACAACTCAATTAAAGGCACTTTGGCTTGGAGACTTGGCATTTACACCAAACTTCTAAACTCCATTAAAAAGGTATTTGAGAGGAAAAAGTGTTCGGATCCAAGCACCTCCGGGGGGGAGAACGTAGTCTTTTAAAGTGTGTGCAAGAGTCACGAAGGCTCTTCTCAGGCAGAAGGTTTCGGCACTTCTCCGAAAGGTTAAGGAGACACCAAAGGCAAACACACTGAATGAGAGTCTTGTCAAGTCTAATTCCATTACGCCTTAGCTTATCTTATCTCACCAAGATTCAGGGATGTCAGGGGTATAAAGAATGTAGGACTATACCTTAGCCCCAAGCCAACTAGGATGAGAAGGAAAAGTACCCTTGATATTTGGGATGTTCAGCTGACATTTGGAGCTGACTGGCACACAGGGCTGAATTTGTGTTTCAGATAGAAAGGATGCTTTTTTACTTCAGGGCATGTTGGCACGAGCACAAGTCAAGGTGGCGTTAGTAACATGGTATACTGTTTTACTTTCTGTATCCAGAACAAGGCACAGCAGGTGCTACATGTAATGCCACTTATTGAGCTGAAACAATTGGAGGGAATCCTGAGGCCATGGAGAGAGGGACACAACAGTTCTGCTGCGTGTTACTAAAATGGCATTTGATAGAGGAATGCATTGGCATTCCTCTATCACAGGAGTGCTAAATCCATTTCTGGCCTTAAAGGTTTTGATGTGTGACATTTACAATGCGGAAATCTAATTTTATCAAGTGTGCTTTTTGTGATAAGCATACATCAAATGCTTGCTTTTGGATAAATTAAAATTTGTTATGTTTTAGGGGTTATGATGATTTGGTCTTGTTGTTGTGTAACTCACCTTTTATTCTTGGAAGTAGTGCAGTAGTCCTTTACAATAAATTACTACCTACCAGTGGGTAAATACGACAGCTTTATATTTGAATATATAGCCATACTTTCTGCAGGAGTATAATAAAAGTGAATGGAACCAGTTGTGAGCCTAATGTAAAATAAATAATGCTTAATAAATGTAATATTTTTTTTATGGACCTTGTGTGTTTTAAGCTTTGGTAGGTGTGCCATTTGACATATTCCATAGACACCAGCCAGTTTGTACTGATGCCAGGTTGTGCATCTGTGCCTCAGAACTGCTATTGCTTTAGAGTTCTGATCAATGAGTCTCGAAGATGCCTGAGAATGGTTTTCTTCATCTTCACTCTTGGAAATTTCCAGACATTTTCTAAAATAACTGTAAGATGATGTGTGGAGTTATGTATTGGTTTATTGTGAGATTTGGCATTCATGTCTCTTTTTCAGATTCAGCAGGATTGAAGCAGTAATGTAAACCGTCTCCTTCTATTAATTCCCCGCCATTTCTTCCTTACACACATTCATACTCTCACACATATTCACACATCCGTCTCCGCCCCCATACCTCTCACATTCCAGCTCAGGCTCAATCTGTTTGGCACACTGTGCTAAAGCAGGTTTTAAAATATTCCCCCCTCCTGTGCAAATTTGTTCCACCTTGAAGTGGATTTCATTATTTCATTTGAGCCTCGGCCTGACAGGGAAGTGAATCATTTTGACAGACCCCGTCTGAAGCCTCTTCAACCCAAGCCCTTGATTCTGAGTATTTTTGGAGCAGGGGGGAGGAGTAAGTCATTGTTGGCACGTTGCAGCTCTGATGTAAACTAGGGGCTTGCTGAGAGCTTGGCCCCCATTGGCTGATGTCCAAGGCTGTAGAGGAAGCATGTTTAGTGTAGCGACTGGCTGAGAAGTGGAATCTTATCAGTGTTGCGCCACTCGGTTCAGATTACCTAGCACTTGCTATCCAGGGACTGCATTACCCTGTCAACACATTAACACATGTTATGTTCATCTATGCACTGGGATGATATGATGCTGCAGCCTGCTTGGGTGTTCAGCACAGATGGACTTTGCTTGTGTGTTTTAGATTGCGTGTGGTCTCTGCTTTGTATGCCGACATAAAGTGGGAATTGCCTTTTATTGTGGTAAAATATGCATTTAAAAAAAAAAACCCTGAACACACCACACGTTACCTTGGATTGCAGTGAGGTTTAGTTGTATAAGCATGTTCACTATCTCCCCTTTAGGACTTTTATTCATGCTGCATAAATAGACCTCCCAACACAGGTTTACATGATGTGATGTCCTTGTGATGTCCTTAAGTTCTGTGTATGGAACTGCTTCCATGGAGATCAGTGAGGCGGTAGAGGAGCCCTAGTTAGATGGAGGGTTCAATCAAAACATTTCCTCGCATTTTTCTAGTGTTTATGGAAGCTGTTGCATTGCTTTTGTCTGGTGTCTGGTCCTCAATTCAAAGTCGTCACCGCTCTCTTCTCTTTCCCTGTGTCTCATTTCCACAGCCTGATTGAAGTCTTCTAACAACCAAAGTGTTTTCTTATGGAGTGTTCTGCCAACTATTCCTTCAATAAGACTCTTCTTTGAACTTTGATTTTCTCTTAAAATGAGGGTTTCTTTTCCAAATGGATGCTGAGAAACTCATCAGCTGGGGGAGCAGGGGCACCATCATAAAAAGATATGGCCTAGAGGAACACACTTTATGGTCAGCTTGGGTGGGAGTGTGTGTACTACTTGCTTTATTGTAGTGTTTGTGTGCGGGCTGTTTACAGTGCAGGTGGGGAATTTGTGCTCTCGTGTCTTGCTGTTTTTATGTTTGTACTAGAGAGTCAGATTGACAATGATTATTGAATGTGTGCGAGTATGTCTGTGTGCAGTCTCTCCATTCTCATGCTCATTATCTTTGTATGTGCGGGTGTGGTGTGGTGCTGCCACTGTCATTAGTGGGGCTCCTGAGGCGCAGCAGTAGTCCCGCTCCAGATTAGTTTTCTTGTGTCTGCCAGCTCTCTGTCTGGCAGATAGCCTGGCGTGGCATTGCCCAGCTCAGCTCAAAACAGCTTGGCCCTGCCCAGATGGTGAAAGCTCTGTGCCACAACAACAACTTTGATTTTGCTGGACTCTTCCCTGTCTCTGTTTTCAGCTTTGCCTTTTCTCTACTTTTCTGGTCCAATGTGTAATTGATTACGGAAACAAGGTTTTAATTCAGATTGTCGATCTAAATCCAGCATCTTCAAAGTAGCACAGGAGAAACTTTTCTTGTACCAAAACTACTTCTCAGCAAAAATTGAACTCATCAAAGAGCTACACGTTAGGGATTTGTAAGATTTATTTATGTATTTTGAATGAAAATGAAAACTCCTTCCTATTTGAATCAAATAGTGAAGCCAGAATTTCTTTCAGTCACACAATTTGATGGAACTCACTGCGTGATTTCTCAGCCAAATCTGGGGTGGTGGTTATGTTTTACTCTAAGGGTTTCTTTTGTTTCAGTTTAGCTGTTGTTCTACTTTGTTAGTTACTTAACCCTTGGTCCTCCAGGTCTGCAGCAGCAGTACAAAGAGTGCCAGGAGCTGCTTGGGCTCTACCAACAATACATTTCTCAGCAACAGGCAAAGCTCAATCAGTCCATTGCCCAGCTTAGCCAGCCATCAAGTCACAGCAAGGTAAGATATGGGATAAAATGGTTGTGTGTGTGTGTGGTGTGTGTTATAGGTTATATGTACACACATTTCCTATTATGTTTCTATTGCAATGGAAAATGCACAATAAAATGACAGCCATTCTCCTATGGGAGCCACATTCAAGCAATAGCCCTGTTTGCCATCAGTCACATACAAAAAAATCCAGTGGAAACACATGCAAGAGGCATTGTTCCATGACCAAGTGCCATAATAATTTATAACAAGTCACTACAGTCCACAGTCACTACCTCAATATGACTACAACCTAGTAAAAACTCTCTCAAGGTGACACTTTAAAGGCGAAGATGCCTCTCTGGCTGCAGCCTCTGTATGAATGGATGACTTGGCCAACCTCATTGTCCGCAGTGGCTCTGAATAATGTGTGTTTGCCTGCTCTCTGACCCTCAGCAAATTAGTCAGTCTCTTTCTCAGTCTACTATAAAATGGGCTTTTCTCCTTATGTTTATCTCATAATGTTCATGATCTTTGCTCACCTGTCACTTGTGTTTAGCTGAAAAACACAGGTTTATCCCTTTTATATTATAGCTATACAAGGTCCATGGTGAAATCACCACTTTAGCACAGGAGGATCATCAGTGTCATCATCATATCATTTTCATTACCAGTGTCTACAGAGCACGTGCTCACCTACTACCTTTTATATGAACTGTTCTTTGGTATCTCTTAACTCAGTACACAGCCACAGTAATTATGTGCACAAATGGAAGGAAGTAGACCAAAAAAGATGCCTTCGGTCGCAGCAGCTCACATAGAGTGCAAGTGAAATGTGAGTTCTTGTGAAATTGCTCTTGCAAGCAAATGGGGAGCTTTTACGGCACATAGTAACGCGAGCAAATTAGGTTGCTAAGCGAGGCCTAATTCCGTATTGGTAAATTTCAGCTTTGCAGCCAGCTCTAAATTAAAGTTTTATGGAGCAGTCGAATGTTTTGGCTGAAAAACTCCCATCAGTTTTTCAGAGGCTTCCTTAATGGGCCAAAATACATTAATTGTCCTCTTTGTTCTCTGTCCAGGTGCACAGTAGTGAGGAACTCCCCAATAGGACATCTACAAGCAGAGCTAATAGCTCACTCTTTGATGGCTCATACCTCAGTCACGCTGCTACTGGAGGACCACAATGCAGGGATCAAGGCACTGTCTGTGGAACACAGCAGCAAAGAATTCACAGTTCCTCTCGTCTGAGCCACCATGATACCTTTAACCAAGATGAGTGTAAAAGGTACAGTATTCAGCCATACCAGCATTACTTTCCTTTTTTCATGTTGAAAATTTTAGCAAGGCACAAAGGAGATGGCATGTAACATGCATTTGCACATAGGCTCCATAGTGGGAATATCATGGACTCTGGGGCCAAGGAAGCTCTGACCAGGCCTCTGCTGGGTCAGGAGGACTGGGAGGAGAAGAGGCACCAGCTGCTGCTGCAGAAGATGCAGTTAGAGATGGAGAGAGAGAGGCTGCATGCACGCCTTTCAGAGCAGGAGGAAAGGCTCCAGAGACAGAATCAGCAACTACAGCAGTCACATCTTGATTACAAAAGGTAGAACGGTATCTGCTGTTGACGGTAGTTACTTTGGTACATACATTACGTGTCTGCAATCCTTGGTCTTTTCATATTTTGTGTCAGCCTCTGTACTTCAGTTTATACCATTGCAGACTATTTTAACTTGCTATATCTTTGTTAGATTTCAACCAGCTACTCAAGCTGAGGTCAGCACCTCTAATACTAGGAATGATGTTACAGAAGTGCAGAATCCTTCACACCAAGATATACCCTCCAGGTAAAGCAAATTTTGTCATATACATATATTGCACACCAACCAGACACATGTGAAAGGAACATTAATGCATTTTGTATGTTGTCTACAGTGTGTGTGATGATGCAGGAGTACATCCTGGAGGACAGAGCTTGCATGAAAAACATCCAGAAACTGTACCTAATCCTCTGAACAATGGCAGTGGTAAGCTTGTATTTTCAATTAATCAATAAAGTGTTTGCACAGTTTAGCTTGAGACAGGGGAACAGTTTAGCTTGAAATACACATTTTAGCACTCTCATGTATCACTAAAATACCTTGTTAAATTTAAAAAAAAAAAAAGAAAATATATCCTTTTCTTGACCTCAGAATATTTAAAACGGCCCACAAAGGACATGGCCACATCTCCTGCTGAATCACCTGCAAGCCTGAGGAAGCACACATCAGTATCTGCAATCCAAAAGACTCCAGACACCAGGTAACAAACATCAATAAACAATTTAATAAACATTTATTGTAATAGTTTGTAAGTTCATTAAAGTGCTGTACAATGTTTATAAGGGTGGTCCATTTTTAGCAATTATATTGGATAATGTCGTTCTCAGAAGAACAGTCTGTGTGGTTGAATTATTTATGTTAATGTGTTAAAGTGTTACAGTGTCCAGCATAATATTTTTCCCCTACACTACACAAGAAATACAAAATTTTATGTTATAAAGGTAAATCGAACAAATATTAAGTAACTAAAGCTTTAAAGTAAATGTAGTGGAGTAAATGCTATACCCCTTTTTAGACTCGCCCATGATTTGTGTATCGCTGGGCTGGGGTAGCTGCTGTCTGCTCCAGCAATCATTACAAAAAGTCAGCCAAATTTAAAGATTG
Source organism: Perissodus microlepis (assembly GCF_051167445.1). Classification (NCBI taxonomy): domain Eukaryota; kingdom Metazoa; phylum Chordata; class Actinopteri; order Cichliformes; family Cichlidae; genus Perissodus; species Perissodus microlepis. The sequence continues at coordinate 11,759,114 of NC_140465.1, forward strand.
TGGCAAACTAAACAAGCAGTTCATTTGCATATCTTGACAGCTTTCATTTCTTAGTTTCAATTTCTTAGTTTGTTTGTGCTGCTGCTGTGTAAAATGCACCAGTGGTGGGTTGGAGCAGCTGAAAAGTAGCTTTTCTTCACATTTAATCTAACTGAACATTTGGTGTGTTGTAGGACTTATTGGTATACTGACTGTAAGAAAAAAACACTTCTCATATGTGAGAGTACATGATCACTGAAAAAGCCTTCACTGACCCCAACAGGCCAGCAGTTAGCCAGTCAGGGTCCCCAACATACTTTATTATTATTATTATTATTATTATTATTATTATTATTATTATTATTATTATTATTATTATTATTATTATGTATTTATTTATTAACTGACCCGTCGCCATCAGGCCACCAGTTATGGTGAATCCTGTGCCAGCAGATTTGTGATTAAAAACATATATGAAAAATCAACACAGTTCAAACATCTGAAGGATGTAAGAAGTCATGAATCTGTGTTTATCTAAAATTCTGAACTGAGGGTCCTCGGGTTAAGAAATGTTTTCCACAAGGAATTATGGGTGAAATAAAGGTAGCAGCTTAGAAACTAGGTGATAAATTCGAGTGTTTTATTAGTGGTCTGTGGCAGCGAGTGTCTTTTCCTCCTGTTTCCAACAAAAAGATTACAGCAGATTTAGAATATAAGTATTTAATTTTTTTTCCTGGGCTTGCTGTTGCTGCAGTGTTTTGTGGTTAAATGATGACTTTTCTTAGTCTAGCTAACTTTTCGAGCTGTGAGAAGCTAATTGAAGCTTTTTACTGGGCTAGCTAGTGCTGCGGCCAGCCTGTCAGGAGACATGCTGCGTTCCATTAGTCGTCCTAGCAGGGATCCTGCAGCAGGTGTAATTGAACAGACTTCTGGATGCACCCCCCCCCCCTCGCTCAGCCACAGAAATGAGACGAAGAAAGCAGAAGTGAGGGAGAGATGTTAAAAGTGTGTTTGAGGGTGAGAGCATTGGATAAAGTGAAAAATGGGAAGCGAGGAAAGGTAGAGCAGGTTCAGATGGATAGTAGTGGAAACGGTGAGAAAGATGTAAGAAGGGGGGAGAGGGGATTTGAAGATAGGGATGAATCACTGAGTGCAAGCATTTCCTAAAAATGCAAAGGACTCTGTACATGGAATAGTAATTAACCTGACTGTGTGTTGTCTTAATGCGTGTGCAATGTGCATGTTCAGTTGGACTCCAAGGCCGCAGTGGAATTAAATGCAAAAAAAAATATCAGATGCTAAAAAATAATTTGTGATTCTGCACAGCTTTCCTTTAAAGCCATTATTATTTCCACACTGGAGCAATTCTTTTCTGTAATGTCAGATTTCCTCTACCTTGTTGTAAATGCAGTGGTAGATAGCAGATACACTAGCTGTGAGACAGCCTCCCCCTCCTTGTTTTGAAGGATAGTTCTTCAAAACACCTTGAAGTTTCCAACTTCTGACGATTAACTCTTAAATAAAGCAGCGCCTGGTCCAAGTTGAACTGTGAGCTCTAGCAGATGCCCATTAATTCCAGCAGGGGATCTGGAGTATCAGATCTTATTACCATTTATTTTCACCTCCAAAGCCTATTAAAATTGTTCTACTCTTAGATACACAATGTCTTCTTTTTTTTTTTTTGTGCCAGTAATGAGGAAGTCTGTGTCTCAGATGCCTTTTGTGGTTTTCCTGCAACATGTTTTTTTCATGTGCATCTTTTCAGATATTTATAATCCTTTGGTAATCCACTGAATCATATTAGACATATGTCTTTCCCTTAGCTGGTGTTCAAAATACCGAGAATAAAAATAGTTGTAAAAGAATTCAGTGAATGAAGTGAAGGCAATATGTTGTTGCTCTGAGCTCATCAGAAACCTGTCAGAGCGGCCTGACTTTAGCAGATCAGTAATGTGTGGTTTGGTGCTAGTTTTCAAAAATACTTATTTTCATCTGTGTGTGTGTGTGTGGGAGGGGGGGATGGGAAATCTTCAATCTTTTATAGCTTTGGTTAGTGAATCATGGGAACAACCACATCAAGTTTTGATATTTTAGGTTGTTTAAAGAAAGAATGGCTTTGTTATCACTATTAAACTTGTGTTTTATTTAAATATCATTAAAGATAAAAAAAACAAACAAAACAAAACCAAACAAAAAAATCTTACTGAAAAATTCCCCATGTTACCTGAAGCGTTCTCCTTCACTTGGCAACAAAATAGCTCTTGTAACCATCTAATCTTAACCAATTCGATGTTGATGTGCAAATTGCACAACCAAACTGAGGTTAACATTAAGTGACCTTTTTAATCCTTTCATGAATCCTGTGCTAGTTAGTAATGAGACAGTTCCAGCGCACACCGCCCATCTCATCTTGATCCTTCCTGCCATTGCCCGCCTGCTATTGATTGGCTGGGAAATTGACATGCGGGATATACACAGTGGCCATTATAGGTTTTTTATCTTACTGTTTGGACTGCAAATGAAAAGAGGCGCCGGGGCGAGACGGCTATCTTTAATGAAAGAGAGAAGCCAAACAAGCAGTGAAAGTTATGAGTGGGAAGGAGGTGGTGAGTAGCATATGCTGAAGAAGTTTTCTGAAAATTTTTATCTGGCCTCATGGAGCTAGAAAAGAGAAACAGAAGCTCTGTAACTGTTAAATTGGGGAAAATGAAGTCCAGTAGTTGTGTTTTTTTTATTTTATTTTTTTTATTGTACTCTGAAGACTTCTTTGTGTACGAGTTTGAAGCATTTAAAAAGTATTTGAAAGCAGAGCAGCGCACATCTACTGTTTCACAGTAGTCATTATAGCACGTTTTTAAATTTCAAAATCAAGGTGAAACTTTGTCCGAGTCTCCTTTCTGTTACATTTCCTGTCCTAAGGATAAAAGTACTAAATGCTTTATGCTGGCAACGTGATGTCTCCAGATGCTCTCAAAATGACCCGACATTCCAGGTCCAAAACCTTATTTTTCTTTTAAAAAAAAACAGTGACAGAAATGTGTGTTGCTGCTACTGCCGTCCATGTATTTTATCTGTAAGCACACAGTAAAAATGATTCTGCCAGGACTCCCTTGGGAGATATAAATATCCAGCACCAATTCACAACTTTACTTCATGCAAACTGGAGCCAAGAAATGAAGTTCTTTGTCGCACCGTATACCCCCTCTGAAAATCTATTGGCATTCTTCTCTTTGGCCTTCATGCAATCTCTGTGCCAGCAGCCCTCCCTCGCCCTACCCATTGCCACCCCCCCAATACTGCTGCCCAAACTATACCCCCTACCCCCCGCACTACCCTTGTTATAGATTGTGACCGCCGGTAAGTGATGCATTATTCATTACCAACATGTCGTTTGTTGATGGATGGCTGTTTGAGAGCCCTGTCCGTTAAATAAATCAACAAATAAAAATGCAAATTCTCACATTTCGAGCGAAGCAACCCAGCCAAAGTCCCTCCCCCACATTCCCTCTCTGCCTCCATCTCTATCCACAAAGCAGCAGTCATTTCCAGACTCTCTCTTACAAGCGGGCACACACACACACTCCTTCTCACTCATGCTCTCAGACTTTCTCCTCTTTTCTCCTTTGCTGTTGACAGGCAGGAGACCAAATGAGGAAGACAGATTTACTTAGTTGAGCTTCTTTTCTTGTTTTTTTTTTTTTTCTTCCCCCAATCAAATCCCTTTGCTCAAACATGTACATACATGAATTCATGTTGCTAAAGCAAAATATAGCCCTTTAAAAGCCTTTTTGGCTATTGATATGTGAAGCCTGAAGTTAGTTTGAAAACATGACATATCAAGGTCCATAGTTACGTGTTGAGGAACATAAATGCACCCTGATTGGAAGTTTCACCACTGCGTCTGTGTGCTGACCACCCGCATGCATATCAACAAGTACATCCCAAGGATCGGCCTTACCTGGGAGAGCTGTGTGCAGAGCCGCGCAATGCAAATCGATGCGGCTTTAAACGAGCAGAGAATTATGTTAGCAACATCAGTCGAGCGTGCTTTAAAGAATTCATGTTTTGTATCTGGAATGGCCGTCGTTCGACTGTGTATACACTGAATAATTTATCAAACCAGCCAGACTGAGGGATTGAATCTCTATTAGCTTAATCTCCCCTGTTTTGGTTTATTTATTTCACCGCACATTCCCCTCATTTCTATTCCAGGGGAGAAGGCACTGGGTTCTCTCCCCCTTGTTCTCTCACACCTGCAAGAAACTGTGTTTTTCTGCTGGGACGCCCCAGTGGTTTCGACTTGTTAACGCTGCTTGTTAGGGTTCAGTAGGCACTTCACCAAGAAAGATTTGTTAACACTTGTATGAAAATATTTGTCGTTCACCTTTCAGTTGTTAACACAGACCACAAGAAAGCAAAACTCTCACCCAAGTGTTTTGTTTTTGGTTTTTTTTGCTTTGTTTTTAGCTCTAACTGGATGTTGCTTTGTACATTTGTGATGTCAGTCTCTCAGCTTGCACTGTTTATGTGCCCTCATAGTTAAGCAGAATGTAACTGGCAGGCTTTCTGTGTGAATTCCTCTGCTACAATGAAACCACAGTGAGAAAGCTCATTTAAAGTGTTGCCTCTGTACAGGGCTCATAAATGTAGCCTGTGTCAATTCAACCTTTGAAACAAGCTGTGGAGGCTAAAAAAGCAAAAAAAAAAAAAAAAAAGGGGGGGGGGGCAGAGAGAAACCTAACCTAAAGTTTTTCTTTTTTTCAGGTTGGACTTTTCTCTGGTTGAGTTATTGGATATCTTTAGTCCTGTTTCTGCACCTGAGCAATGCAAGACAACCACTCAAAGAGCCAGAGCATTGCAACACAGACCGGCTCATACTGCCCCCAGATCAGTGAACCGAACCATGCTTACCCCTGGTGGACCTCGTCCTCAGAGCACTCAGCAAGACCTGGAAGAAAGCAAAATACTAGAAGATATTTTCTTCATTTGCTGACAAAAAAAATGAGGAGCATGAAAAAGATTCAGTCACTGGATATTTACCAGCTGTGTCCATTTTTTTTTTTAAATAAATGTTTTTCATTTAACTTTTTATTGGCTTTCTAAAATCAGAATCAATGTGACACGGTGTGCATAGATTGTGAGAATTGGTAGAATTTTTTTTAAATACTAATAAATGTTTTTTTTTCAAGCCTCGTTTGTAAAAAATTGCCAATATGACATATAATTTTCCACTGTGCATCTGGCTAAAGGATGCACATTTTATAAATCTCTGATTTACTGGAAATATTATACATAGTCGGTTCCATACACATGTGGCAACTATCCTGTAGCAGACAGCTGGTGTCATTGTGTAAACCCCAAAGTAACCAGGGGAATCTTATATTAAGAAGTTACCAATCAGCAGTAATTATGACACAACACAGAGTATTTTATTCTAGACTGTGCTTTATTATTGGGCTAAGCTGAGACGCATCATTCATTTAGAATTACAAAAGAAGAGTCCAGGGGACCAGAGAATGGTGCAGTCTGGAGAGACGGGGGCGGGAGCCTAAAGCGCGCTGCCCATCAGAAGCTTGGCTCATCAGGAACCTGGCAAAGCTTAATATGCAACATTCATCACCCCCCTCCATATGTGCTGAAATTGGGAAATAGATTTCCAGAACACTTTGAAAACCACATGAAGTAAAATGTGATTCTAGCAACACTACTGAGCTTTAGAAATAAAAATCACTGATAACAGCACCGGAAAAAAAAAATGATAGGAACTCAAATTTCTTTTGGATGAAATAGTGCAGTTTTCATTGAATTTTGTTCTCGGTAGAACACGTGAGTTGAACAAGATCAGAGCTCTGTTGAACAAAATGAAGCACAATGGGGAGAATAGGAAGGGAAGGGAAGGGAATACAGTTTTCAAAAGTTGTTTACAATAAACCAGACATTAGTTCATTAAATATTAGCAGCAACTTATACTGACCTCAAGGCGTCTCTTCTGATTGAACAGTTGATTTAAGATGTGTTTAACTAGGGATTACTATTTCCCCCACTTTGCTTAACGGTGGCATCTTATTTTGAAACGATCTTTTAACAAAACTTTTCCTTTTTTTTTTTTTTTTTTTTTAGATGAACAATACAGTATGCATTTATAATTACAAATATACATAAGGCTTTAGTGTTGTACTGCATTGTTGTGAGTAATTTGCAAGCCACAGGAAAAATGTAGAAGCAGTCTTAGTAGTGGTTAAACTTCCAATACTTGAGCGGTAAGATGTGTCGCGATTCAAGGTAACGCTTGCAAGCAAACAGATCAGTGTCAGTAATGAGAGCTCAGATCTTGGCTCAAACAGCACAAATAAATAAACAAATAAATAAACAGACAATGAAATAAATAATTCAAATCTGTCTTTGACATCACTTGGTCAAAAGGAGCGTTTTTCTCCGTCATCAAAGAAGTTCTGAAGGCATGGTCCTGCAGACAGGAACAATGATCATCTGTGGACCACAACAGTGGCCCATGCATGTCATATAAAAACTATTTGGTCACGTACCAACTCATAAAAAAATAATGCCATGAAAGCATGCTTATCATTTCAGACATGACTTATAAATAAATATCTAAACAAACAGATAAATGAATAGAACCCATTAAAGTATTTCTTTTTTGTTTTTTTTTATAAAATAGGTCAATGTGTGTCTAAGCTCTAACTGAGGTCAATGCTCTCCCTGACTGTATTCTGGATAAATGCCTTGGTCAGGTCCTACAGTTTGTACCGTATCCTAGCGAATATTTTTTTTTGTACCTGGTTTTAATGAGCATTATCATGTTTTCATTCATATATTTTTTTAAGTATTTAAATTACTTTATCCAGTCCTTGTAGATAGAAGTAAAAGTCCTATAAAATATGCAAACCTATGTACAGAGGAAAACAGAGCAAAAAAAGAAACAATTTACAGTATATTCATCAGTTTATGTATATATTTATATATATATATTTATATTCAAACTTCCTCTGTTTCTTGTTTTTGAACCACTAAACTTTGTTTTTCACTTTTCTCATGTAAACTTGCAGCTTAAAGTTGGAGCAAATGAAGATGAGGTGGTTGGCATTTGAGTTCTCGCACATCTTTCTGCGTCTGCTTACTTCGTTCGCCGTGGGGAAAAAAAATGACTGATTGCTCAAACAAATCATATGAGAAGCACAGACTGTGATGGCAGTTTTTTTTCTTTCTAATTTTCTCAGAGCAGCGGGGCAGTCAAAAAAGGGCACACAGTGCTGCGATCAGGGACACCAGACATATGATATTTAGCCTCGGATGTTATTGTTAGACACAGGTCAGGTTGATGAGCTAGAGGTTTCGTACTAATCCACCAAAGTTAGTGGAAGAAAAGAACAAAAAAAGAGATCTCGATGGTCATCTGGTTTAACTGTATGCCACGCTCAGGAGATTGTTAAGTGGCACACGCACAAACAGAGGCATTCTGGGATGTGCACTGGTGTCTTTTAGACTCACTGGATTTGGAAGGTAAATGTTAAATTATTCAAACTGCTAAAAAGGTTAAACAGAGACACTGGGGAAATGGCATAATGAGCAGTTTATAGGAAAACTAGTAACAGCACCCAACAGGAAGCATTGTCTTCCAAAGTGTCATATAGCCTTATAAATATTCATATATATAAATATTCATTGAGTAATCTCCACCAGCTCAATATGTGTTGAATGCAGGGTCTAATAAATCCAAGTCTGTTGACCTTTTTCAGGTTTATAGTAGGTGTTTATACCATTTTTGTAGACTATTATGAGAAACTGTACGCTAAAGCAATATGAAACCAGCCTCGGTGATACAGCAGGCGTAATGGGTAAATGGTTTTTCACACTTATTGCTTCATTTTACAGTTTCATTAGAGCTTTTATCTTTATATATATATGTATGTATATGTATATATATATATATATATATATATATATATATATATATATATATATATATATATATATACACATATACATACATATATATACATATATATATATATATATATATATACACATGTATGTATATGTATATATACATATATATACATATACATACATATATATATATATATATATATGCAATATATATGCAATATATATATAATTGCATGAAGACTTAACGTAAGGCAATATAACAATTTCTAAAAGATATGCTTCATGTCAAGTATAAATCCTTTTTTTTTTCTGTTCAAAGGGAAGCCAGCTCTATGACATATTCATCAATATTACATCTCCTTCACAGCCATTAACCCTCTCAGGCTCAAACTAAGTTTTTGTTGCTAATGCACAAAAGAATACCTGCAGTGGTACTTCTGAGTAAAAAAAACCTCATAAAATATGTATGTGGGGTAATCAGGTTGTTAGCTTTTAACTGTTGCAAATCTGCAATGCCTGCCTTGAGGGGGTTAAAATCCTCCTGCTCGGTCCAGTAAGCTCAGTCGCATCCGTTATCAAGCCACATCGTGCCCATTTCAGCCCTGATTTTTACCCTTTATTACCTTCCAACTAGTGGAACTTAGTCTCAGGTGCCTTGCACACAACTTGAAAAGTTAGTGCCTGTGCTAGAAGGTTACCTAATGCCCGCTTTTGTTTGAAGTTTGAAGTGGTATCGCATGAATCTACATTAGACCTAAATGCTCCCCCCCCCCCAAAAGACAATGATGGACCAACAGTGCTTGGACAATTTTTGTTATATTTGACATGCACTGAAGCTCTCTACGCAGTTGAAAAAATGATATGGATCAGGCTGTAGTTTTGACATCATAATAGCGCGCTGGCTACTTGCAGTAGTGTGTGTGTGTTCAGTTTTTTTTTCTTTGTTTTCTGAGAGCACAGTGCTTGATGGCAGATTCTGCAGGTGACAAGGCACACCTTGACATGGTGACAGCCCATACGCTACATGCACTTTACTGAATGCAAAAGAGAGCAAGGGTTGTGAGACATTTTCATTTTGGTTCAAGTTTCAAAGAGAAGTTTGTGTGTGTATGCATGTGTGTGTGTGTGTGTGTAAGCTCAAAAGATATGTTTGGAATAGAGTCGAAGATAATTGTCCTTTTCCTCTAAAATCATCTAGCCTGATTCTCTTAAAGCCTGCTACTGAGATTGGCTTTTTGCATTTTCAGATAATATGTACACCATATGTGTTTCATCACACATGAATCTTTTTAGCAATATATTGTGTGTCAGCATATAGGTAATCAGAGAAAGGAATGCCTGCAGTTTTGGGAGCTGCCAGATTTGCGATTCTTCCCAAGCAGAGCAATGCTTCAAACTCCAGCTAAAATCTACAAAAAAATTACAGCTCAACATAGTCAGTAGCCGTTCTATATACAGACACACATATATAAAATATGTGCATATAAATACATATATTTGTGATTAATATCTATTTATCCATATATACTGTATATATGAATACATTTGCTTGAATGCCTGTTATACATATATATGTACTGCAAATATAAACAAGTTCATATATTTCAAACATTTCTGATGTTATTCTATCTATGAGGTTAGGATGTCAAGTTAAAAAAGATAAGGCTGTGATACAGAGCAGCCCCTCCCATGCACTCGCCATCCCTCCCGAGACAAAATGAGAAGAGAAAAAAATAAACATTTTGAGTAATTGTAAACTAGCGAAGTGAGAGACCCCATTTGGTCATCTGAAATAGTTTTGCCTGTATTCAAAAAGCATATCAGCAATATATATGTATATATACATGTGTTGTATATATTCGTAATGTACACTTCTTTTAAGTGCAACTCCCCAGCCAGTTAACGCTGGCTGACAGAGATGCAGTGGTCCGAGTATATTAGAGCTACAAGTCCTCAGCAATAAAAATGTTTGGTCTTTTGGTCCCTAAAACAACTAAGGAATGATGGATAAGACTCCCTGGAGACTGTTGCTATGGCGCTCCTCGGCAACGGTATCCCCTGGAAACGGACAGGCACTCCGAGCTAAAGATGGCCATCCCAAATCGAAGCCAATCTGTGTCGTGAAAATGTCACATTCCTACTTAAGTTCTCTCTCAGAGAATTTGTCCCTTCTTGTTTCAAATCTTAAAAATTGGTCTTCAAAACTCAATTGCTCCACACCATCTTAATGAAAGATCTCCTACGGCAATCCGCTATTATGTTTTTTGTTTGTGTTTTTTTTTTGTGGTTGTTTTTTTTTTTTTTGTTATTTTTATATTTTTTTTTTCAAAGTTTTGTTCTTGTTGGACTTTTGACATCCGTATTCCTTTCAAGAGTTCAGCGGGGTTGGTCATTGTAAGGAGGTTTGATGTAGTTTCTTTTACTTTTTTCTCCTCCTTTCTTTGTTCAAGTAAAAGTTTTTGTGGTCCAGAAAAGGTAGCTGTCATTCAAGCAGGGTTTTGTGGGGAAAGAAGTGTGTATATGTGTGCAGAAGAGGGGAAAAAAAGTCCTGGGGCTAACCAGGCTGGTACAAATTCACTCTGAGTTCCAAAGTTTTAGTACATCCAAAAAGGAGGTGTCCTTGACTCGGTCATCGCTCTCTCTCTCTCTCCTCTGTTTTCTGAAGCAGCCTCAGTGGTCCAGATGTTGAGTTTGCACTCAGTGGTGGGTAGCAAATAATCAACAGCTCAACAAAACCTGAAAAGCACAGAAGAAAAAGGGACTGTTTGAGTAAAGGAACGTGTGGAGAAACAACACAAGGTTTCACGTTTTGCACCTCGATGCATTGATGCTTGCACTTTTCCACAGGATAGCCACTGGCTCGAGCTTTTCTGCAGATCGCTTAGGTTCCTAGAAGTATCCCACGAAAACTGCACTTTGATACCAGCAGCTGTGCGGTTTGAAGGTGTGTCTAGCTTTGCGGTTCATTTGTGCACTTGCTTGGATCTGATTTAGATAATTGAATGAGACAGCTAGGTCGCTTGCCGTTGAACTTTCATTACACATTTCTACATTATACTGGAAAACAAGAAAAATGACGGGGAGATATTTGCTTTGATTTTTAAATTAATTTTTCTTTGGAAGCAATGACGTCACCAGTGTTGTGTGTTCCTTCACTGTTGATTCTTGCTGTATTTACATGCAGATGGAGCGGTGCAGAATACTTAACAGGACACCTGCCTCTCTAAAGCGTCTTAGCCAGCACTAAGACTCTAAGTCCTGGTGTGGATAAACAAAGATCATTTTGCTGAGACAATTTTCAAAACAAATCAGTGCTCATCCTGCAGTGAATTAATCTGGCTTCCTGGCTGCAGCTCCGTTATTATCTTCTACGCGATGAAACAAATTTTTCGTTTCTATTAAAAAACAAACTGTTCAATCCTGTTTTTGAAATGGTGAAGGGATTCTAATCGAGACACACCTTACCGTGTCATTAGATGTTAAATAAGAGTACTCTAGCTTGCTGTTGTGCCAACAGTGTGTTATTATTCTATTTTATTCTATTTTTATTTTTTTAGATGATAGTACCAATAGTAAAGCTGGTGATGCAAGTTGTAAAGTCGCTCTGGGAAAAAAAAAAGGAAATCAGAAGATGTTTTCTCCAACATTCAGTTAAAAAAAATCATTTTACATATCAAAAGGAGTGGCGGCACACATTTGATGACAAATTCATATGAGGTTGCTCTTCCACCTGCAGTGATTTGCCTCAGGACACTGTCTGGTATGGTTCAGTTAGTTTGTGAGTGGGTGATAAGTTGCCCTTGAATGAAGTCATCAGTAGTGAATGAACGACACAGCCTAAACTCTCCATCACACAGATGAAGGGAGGAGACAAAGAGGAACAGCACAATTACCTGCCTGAGGGGTAATAAATGCCTCTCCCTTGGAAGCACTTTCTTCCCTGTGCAACATGCTGAACCATTTACCAATTATCTTTTACCTACGGGGTAACATACAGGGTCACTTACTGTAAAGTCGTTCTGCAAATAGAGGAGGCTACTCAAGTAAGTGCTTCTGCTATTTTTTTCTTGACATCAAGCTGACATCAAAACAAGGTTTCACTTTCAGTATCGATAGACACGTCTTATGGTGCATAATTACATTTAACATCTTATATTCTCAATATGTTTTAACTAGTCTGCTTTGCCCCCTGTGTGTGTGGGACATTTCCGTTAGCGCTGTGCATCACAGCACTCTTGTTTTCAGCGAATGATGCACGGAGCTAAGAGTGTTTTCCGCCGAAGAAGGCAATGCGAGCGACACTTGTTTGCCCGAGAACACACGGCGCTCTGGCGAGAGCGAACAGGTGTTGTTAGGTGTGTGTGCTGCACGTGAGGCACTGTAACACAGCTGTCAGCAGGTTAAAGCTGCAGGAGTTTTAGACAATGCAGTCGCTGCTGAACTCATAAAAAAATTCCCTGAAATGTCACGTTTCACTCTCAGCTTGTCTTGGGAAATATCTGCATGTGACTAATGACAAAAAAAAAAAAAAAAAATCATTATTGTCATCTTCAATAAAGGGTAAGACAACAGCTGCAAAATTTCCTCTTGTTCTTTAGCAGGAAAAACGATTTACTCATTTCACTGTTCAATGAAAACATGAGCATGCTCAGTGAGTGCTTTCATGCACAACAGTGAACACAATTGGGGATTAAAAAGAAGAGTTTCTCAGCGAGGCTGAATCAGAGGATCACAAGATACTGAAAAAAGCTGAAAACTGATGTTGATGCTTCTGCATTAAAAGCATTTTGTGTAGTGGAAATCATTACTACTGTACAAGTATACCAGTGCATCATCCAAAAACGTTTTGACTATCATGTAAAGATAAAAAACAAACAAAACATTTTTAACATGACGAGGAATAGTCCTGAATCAAAATCTCTAATTGTCCTGCATGGATGCTGCATTCTCTGAGGTAAATAGTAGAAGTGTAAAAGCATCTCAGATGGTATAGGTTTGTAAATGCTTTTGTGCATCACATGGATAACTTGAACATCTGAGACTTGGTGGTAGTGAATGTTACAAAGAGGTTTTGAAGCAACATATGCTGCCATTCAATTGTCTTTTTGAGATAAGGCCTTGTTTACATCCTCACTAAACCCCATTCTGCAGGTATTACAACAGCGTTGCTTCATATTAAGAGCAGCTATAACTACCTGTATACAGTCTAGACCTGTCAGTTCTTTTTTCAAAAATTTATGAAACAAAAGACAGCGGATTCTTGAGCAGAAAATCCTTTAACAAGGAAGACTGGGGAAGATTTTGCTCTCTATAGGTGAACATTTGGTCTCATTGGTTCCCAAACACTTACAGAGTGCTGTTAAAAGAAGAGGTGATGCAATGCAGTGGTAAACATACCCTGCTTCTAACTGTTTTTTGTGTGTTGCTGGCATCAAATTCAACACGAGCACATTTTTTTTAAACAAAATGTTTCAACTTTAATATCTCATAGGCTCTCTTTATACAATTTTTAATTAAATGTATTGGTTACATTATTTTTATTTATTTATTTTTGGAAAAAGGTTTGTAGTCATGGTCCTGGAAGGATTGTGGGAATGTCAACACTTGGTTTTGTTTGGTGAGTGTTTGCCAGTATAATTTGCAATAGCTGTGCATGCGCTCAAGAAACCACCTGTGAAACTAAACTGACAACAGGTGTTCCTCAAGGAGTCAACACTGATGCCTAACCTGTCTTTCCCTGTGTTCGACAGCTGCCCCGGCCGCCAGGGTGGCGGTGGCTGGCTGGGGCGCGGGCTAGTAGGGACGGTTGGCATCCTTTGGCCTCTTCAGTTGCACCTTGAGTCTTTTCATGCCGATCTGGAAGCCATTCATTGACTGGATGGCAGCTTGGGCACTACCTGGGTTGTCGAAACTTACAAACCCTGGGGGAAAGGCCAAAAGAGAGAGAAAGACAAAGGAGGAGATATTGTTATATGAAGAAGCAAAGGCAGTTTGGGACACTAAAAACATGGAATGTGAAGATGAGTTCATTAAGATCCAATAGTCATTTACAGGTGTGTATGATATGAAAACTGGAACGATAATGAAATCCTTTAATCTGCACATAAAACTAAAAAACAGTTACCATTCATGAAACAACTAGTTGTAAGCGTAAATCTAATATAGTGTGATTATTAAAAAAAAAAAGCACATTAAACTAACATCACACAGATGTGTAATAGTATGACAACAACAACAGGATTACAGGATAATGGGGTTTTATAACTAAAACATCAATATGGTTGTGCAACATTTCAGTTTTGCTTTTTAACTTCCACTGTGACGTGGGGGGAAAAAAAGCGTCAAATAACAAATTAAAACCCGCATCACAAAAACGCCAACATGAATTGAGGAAATACATTAATGCAGCGTATTAGTGAGCGAAAGCTAATTTGCAAATGGGTTGCACCTGATGGACTCTCCATAAAACATTCTCCACAATCCATTTATAATTTGCCACATAATTATGCGTTCGACTACGCTGCACTGTCAGCAGCATGACGTGAGATGGCAGTTTTCTGTCTTTGCACGGCAGACTAACTGTGGGATTCTGAAGTTACGTTCTTGGCATGCATCCCTTTTTTTGTTTTTAGCTGAAAGGAAGCTATAGTCAGGGGCATGCGACTGAAAAACCCACATTTGTATTATACAAAATGTCACGAAGAGCACAGTCGTAATCGAAAGATAAAACGGGCCGCTGAGTTCTCAGATCTCAGCTGTCTGTAACGCTTGGAAAAGGAAAACAAAATATCCAAAATATCCACTCTTTCTTATTAGTAACAGCACACCTGCAGAGAAACGATCTGCTCTTTTGTTCATCTTTTTAAAGGGAGAGGTGTCGAGAGGTTTGGGGGTAGGGAAGGCGTGGGGGTGGGAAGGGAGTATTGACTGCAGTGCAAAAAAAGGGTGATTAGGAAAAAAAAAAAAGAATAATAATCAGGAATAAATAACCAATAATCGTTTGGTTTTGTTCATTTTTACCCACCAAAGCATTTACTTTGGTTTGTCGCCCGATCCACAAACACTTTGGAGGAGATGACATTACCGAATGGCAGGAACATCTGCATCAGCTCTCCATCTCCAAACTCCTGAGGGAGGTGGTAGATGAACAGGTTGCAGCCTTCCGGTCCTGCGTGGAAAGAAACGGAGAAAGGCGAGAGAAGAGAGGGGGAGGGAGAGAGAGATAAAAAGGCAAAGGTCAGAGAAAAGGGTCAAGGAAAGAGACGGGGAGTAAGAATGGGAAAGGCAGACCACGAGAGGAGAAAACTCTGTGATGACAGTAAGAAATTATTTAAAGTATAAAGTAAAAGATAAAGAGGGTAGAAGAGCACATTGTTAGTCAAAGTGGGCTAAAAGGCAGTGAAAGTCAGTTGCCTCTGACAGCTTCTTATAAATGATGTATAAGCTCAATTTTCTGCCAAAAATAGAATAATGTTGGTTATTTTAGAAAAGACCTACATTTTTTTTTAACACAAGCTCTCACAGAAACCAATCAAGATGAACATTTCAATATTTGATTGTGTAATTTCATCAGTTTTCTTTGTTTTCTAGCTGTGTCGGTCCTATGTGGTAGTTAATCTCGCACGTTTGGATTGTTGTTTTGACTAAACTAGAATTTAAAATGCGTCAGAGTGAAAAACACAAAATAAATGTTCCAGTTTTCTGCATCAGACCATCTTCATGCCCAGTTTCACATTTAAATTTTTTCCTTAAATGTGTTTCTTAATATTTGCCTAGTTTTAAGGTTCCAGAGTTGCAAAAATGAAACACACGAATAAAACCCATAAAAAGTGTAGAGCAGTTTTCTCCAAGGCTTCAGTCACAGTTGAATGGTAACCTTAAGTTGTCAGGTGATTGCTGAATGTTAAGTATCATGAAAACTAACAACCTTCATACTGATAATTTTATGGCACCCCTTACTATATGACTCCCAAATGCTTAAAATATGGCCTCTGGGTTGCCACAGCTGTGAAATCATCTGCAATTTTTATCTTAACTTCCACAAGAGGGCAGTAAGGTCCCAGGCATGGGTGTTGAGCTTGGCGGTCATTCGGTTCAAGGCTTACAGCTGAGTTTGAGATGCTCAGTAATATTCTTCTTTTTCTTTTTCTTTGACTCATTCTCCACTCTGTCCTCTGTTTTTTTATATTACTGAACCAAAAAGCACCAATAATAAAAAAGCTGTTTTGTATCATGTAAACAAAAACACCCCAAAACACTGCTGAATATTTGTACTTTTCGTAAAAACTGACTGGCAACATTTCAAATCACCCCAAAACCCGGTACACATTTCAAGCGCCTGTAAATTTTTCGAATGTGTGTGTGTGTAAAATTAGATGAAGAACAAAAGTAAGCGTGAGTTATTGTTCGCCAGCGTGTATGAGTATTTCAGGAGCGTGCCGTGCGTGAGCGTTACCTTCTCGCTGCTGCTGTGGAATGATAGGTGGAGGGTGGGGGAAGGCTTGGCTGATCTGGCCGTATGCAGCGGGGTAGGCTGCTGACACACACAAACACACACCGCGGATCAGATAACAGTCATGACTAGAGCGCACACTTGGATACATATAAACAATGTGATATATGCAGGGGCACAGCAGGCAATCGATCAGATAGCGCACAATAGAGTCTAACGTGTTGCACACCCGATGCGGCGCAGAGAACAAACTGATGGAGTGAGACTGAAACACTTAATGTTACAATATCAAAATTCTAATTTTGAACAAAGGTATGCTTATCCTTGTCCTGTTTTCCGTAGTCTGGCCTCCCTTCCTACTGCACACACACACACACACACACACACACACACACACACACACACACACACACACACACACACACACACACACACACACACACACACACACACACACACATATCATTGGTGCAGTGAGAGTGACAGACAGACCTGCATACTGCTGGACTCCTGTGTAAGCCTGCTGGAGAGGATCAGCTGCAGTGGGACTTTGAGCTGCTTCAACAGAGACACAGAGAAGAGAAGAAAAAAGAGGAGGAGGAGGAGGTGGTGGTGGTGGGGGAGCACAGATGGATGGAGGTGTGTGTGTAGGGGGAGCGAGACAGAGGGAGAATGTAGATGGAGGAGAGGGCACGGAGGAAGGAGAGAGTAATATATAGCAGGGATGAGAAGGAGGAGAGCGATGGAGAGAAGAAAAAGCAGAAAGGTTAGCGAGCCGAACAGCGTGGAGTCAACTCACTTCGTTTCGGTGTGTGAGGAACTGAATTCTGAACCTCTCCCTTCTCTTTTTCCAGACCCTTATACTTAAAAGTTTCCCCCAAAGCATTTCAAAAGTTTTCTTCTTCTTCTTTTTTTAAGAAAAGCAGGAAAGCAAAACTTTGATAAACCACAGTTAAGACCAAAACACACACACACAAAACAAAAAAAGAAAACAACCAACAACACATGGCTCCACTGTCACCACAACAAAAGAAAAAAATGTACCTAAACTTGTGCCTATCACAGAAAACCTAAAAAAAAACAAGAAACACATTTATTTTTCACATGTACAACAACAGGACGAGCACAACGCACGTAACAGTGGATACGCCTGCTGCTTTCACTTCACATGTTCACAGATCTACAGCAAACTCTCCCTGCATCTGAACTACCACCGGCACTGTGCCGCACCTTAATGCTACACACCCGTGCGTACAACGCATGCACAATAAATACACCACTGAGAACACACACACACACACACACATATACACACACACTGATAAACATGTACACACTGATAACGCCAGTATCCTTTAAAACCAAAGTAACACCAAGCACGCTGTGGACTAACAGTAACACTGGAAAAACAGCCACAGATAGCCAGAAGAAAAGAAGAAGAGTTATGGGCTCGAAGAACCTTTAAAAAAAAAAAAAACAGGTGAAATCCTGTTCAAAAATAATTCAGCTGTCTGTGTTATTATCATCCTTTGTAACACTGTGATACATTTTGCCAGGGGAATTGCAAGTTTGTGAATGTAGCAGCCACAGGGATAGGTTTATTCTAACAAGATGATTTGTATTTGTATACACTGCAAAGAACTTTTCATTATGACAGTGTCTGGAAACACGAAGTCAGAGTCTTTTTCAGAGCATATTACAGAGCAGAAAATATTTCAGATATTTGAAGCAATATAAATATTTACTGTTCACTCAGAAACTTGAATTGTCCCTCTTTCTTTCCTTCTTTTTAAAATGTTTTAAATGTAAAAAAAGAACGTTTGGTCCCAAATGGCTTTGAAATGATATCTTCCTGTCCCTGAGCTCAGAAAGAAAAGGGATGAGAGATGAGGGTGAGAGGGAAAGAGCGCTACCTTCGGAGAGAGATGAGAGGAAGCAGCCACCCTGAACCCCAAAACAACTCCGCGGAGCCACGCCCAAGCCGTTTTTCTCTGAGTCCTCTCTAAAAACCACCTCCTGCAACACTGGGGAGACAAGACAACCAAACACATCCAATAAGGTACTAACCACGGCTCATGACACAAGCGCATAGTTAGACTCCGGCAGCCCGAACGCCTTTGCCAAACGATAATTGCCTCAACTTGCTCGCTTTCTGTGGACTACATTCGTCTGGCCTCACCCCCCATGAACATGCTTAAAGGCTATTCTAGTGTGTAAGCCAACATCATGCACGCTTTTCCTGTTGATGGCTGCTTTACAGTGGACGTGTCTCTACATTGAAAAAAATCATACTTTAACATTTGAATTTTTGTGTGTGTGTGTGTGTTTGCCTCTGAGATGATCATATTTACCAGGATAATGGTGTATCCCGTTGGTAAAAACTGCTTCTGCGGGGGGCTGTCCATTTGCCTGCGGGGGCGGCATGCCAGTAAAACCATTTACACTAATTGGAGATGGGATGCTGGTCACTGTGGGGGCGCTGATGCCTGGTGGAGTACTGCCACCTGCAGCCATGGGGCAGACAGACAGAGACAGAGAGAAACAATGCAATTTTTCCACCCCGAGGACATTATGGAAAAGTTTTACTTTGACTGGCCACCTAGTAACTCTTGCAAATGTCAGGAGGGCCGGTCCAGTGGGCCGGTGAAGACACTAAATGTCAGGGCTGATTTCTTGTCCAAGTATGGCCCTTACAGTGACACAACAGCCATTAGATGTGACTCTCAGACGTATTTTCTGAGACTAGTGAATACTGTGTTGATATCAAATGATTGCTAATTATGTGTTCCCAGAATGATCTTCTTTTACATTCCTTGGGTGTATCCAGAAACATGCATTTTCTTCCTTTCGGCTGTATCTTATTTCCACTGCAGTCTTAGAGTCGGGTCTTAAAAGAATAAACTATTTTTAGTCATTAATATTACACTTTATTAAACAGCTGGTGCTGCTGATTTCAAAAGGATCTCATACTTATATTCGATTTTCCACATCTTATTTTAATGCCTTCGATTTAGACGGCATGATGGAAGTGAATAAACAAAAAAAAATCCTTTTCTCCAGACTGTTGTGTCATGCAGTGCAGAAATATTATGTTGTAGGGCCATGTTAACACTTGTAACACTTCAATCAGCCAATTTATGGATTGCATTTATATGGCGCTTTTCAAGGAAAGCCATATCGCGCCATCGGCCCCTCTGGCCAACACCAGTAGGCGGTAGGGTAAAGTGTCTTGCCCAAGGACACAACGACCAGGACAGAGAACCCAGGGATCGAACCAGCGACCTTCCGGTTGCAGATGCGCTTCCCAACCCCCTGAGCCAGTTTTAGTGTTTGAGTAAATCTGTAACCACAGTAACCACTGAACTCTCACTGAAGCAGATGTTTAGATTAAAGAAGATGTTTAGACTAAAGAATCAACCTGATGTATTTCTTTGATGGATATGGTTATTCAATTTTATTGATTTATTTTATGTTGTATGTACTTAACCTTAAGATGACCTTTATGACCTGTAAAGACTTTTATGAGCACTCAGTAGCACTGAGTGCTCATAAAAGTCAAAAATCTCATGTGCACAGATGGAAGGTTTAGGGTTTCAGATTTGGGTTCTTGGCTTCCAGTGACACCAGATTGTCTGCTGTCAGCTCCCCTCGGGAACATTAATGCTAGCTTGTGCTCATGTATATTTATGTATAGAAGTATAATCCACAATGCATGCACTGTGGTAGATGCACTTTCTGAAAAAACTCTGATAGGTACTTTAACAATTGACCTTAAACCAGTTACCTGACGTGGGAGTCAGCGGTGCTCCTGGGAGGCCATTGATGGTGGCCATGTGCTGCATCTGGGCAGCAGCAAAGGCTGCCATTGGACTGAGGTAGCCTCCTTGGCCTACAGATGCCATCAGTGCTGCTTGCTGCTGCACCTTCAGGTGGTGAAGAAGAAGGGAAAGCAGAAAGTAATAAAAGTAAAGACCTGTGAGTCTGAGTTAAGCAAAGCAAGATAGAAAAAAAGCATAAGTAGAGCTATAGCAGAAATGCTGCTATAGAGATGGGAAACAGCATATTAGGAGGTGAAAACCATGTATTAAACTTTATAGAACGTCTATCCTTTAATTATGTTTTTTTTTTTTAAATTAACATTTGACTTGATGACTTCTGCTTCTTCTTTTGCCTTTTCAAATTTAAATTTGAGCTAAGCTCGAGTGCTCTGTTTAATCTCTGCGGCTCACTGAATAAATAACTGTGGATAAAAAAAGGAGTTCTGTGGGGCATCTTGCCTGAGCGTAGGCTCCATAGGCTCCAAACTGCAGGGCCATAGGGTTGAAGATGCCCATCTGACCAGCCATCTGCTGCATGCGGCGTATGGTGCGCTCCTTATCCGTGTCGGCGAACTTTACCACCAGACTGGATGAGGCCCCCTGTGCACCCACCCATCCACCCACACACATACACACACACGCCAGGAAGTACATGTTAATGTGGTTCGATAGACGTCTGACATAAGCTTGCATTAGCACACATACACACATACTGTTTTAAATCTCCAGCCAAGGCAATGGCCCCCAGAGCTTTAACTGGTGCCCATTTTCCCCAAAAAGTCCTGATGGGTTATATCTAAAAGGGACATTCCATGTTAAGTCAACCTTACATTCTCATGTAATTTTTTAAAATGTTCATAATTTCCTGTTGCAAGGCTTCCGTTATGAATATATTCCAATTATTAGAGCAATTTAAATATTTATGAAAAAAGTGCCACTTTTACAGAAGGGCAAAATTTTACTTTTTTGCCTAAATCATAACTCACAAGTTGAGTGGTTTCACAAAGCTGCTCAGCAATACTCCACCATTGTGCTTGTGGGAACAGCTGGATACTTTGTGTGGAATCTGCCAGATTTGGGAGTATTCTATGGGATTTTTGTCAGATACAGCAACAAACACAAAACAACAAAAAACAAAACATCAAGACAGATCTTGACTATTTTCCCCTGAAACCTGTAAAAAAAATATTACCAGTACTAAATACATACATGTACATGTGCAGGTGAACACATCGCTATGCACTCTGAATTTGGCTCATGTAAACAAATTCTTTTTCATAGCTCTTAGTTTTGACTGTCCAATCAAACAAACGTTTTCATCAGTGGTAGGCAATGTGAGCTCACTCTCATTGCACTGTAAGCTATAGCGATATAACAGGTACAATGAATAAAATATGAACAATGTGAAAATGTAATTGGTGCTTCAGATAAATTCAGAAATGCCTGTTGGACTCCTTTAATGAGCCACTCTTCAAACTTTTACTGCCAGCCCATTGCAGGTTGTAGGTACTATTGTAGCTGATGTAATGCAGCACAGTAAGCTGCAATGTAAAATATCTTCCTAGTGTACGAAACACCACATATGCAAATTACCCATATAAATACACCGTATCCATGAAGAATGTTTAAGATTTCAGATGCTAATAAGATCCAAATGGTTTATTCGAGGGCTACATGCCTTAGTTTGTTTATTTTGCTTGCACTGGAGGTTCAAGGTAGCGTACTGACCAGAGGATGTGTACACTGTCGACATCAGGGGATGGATACGGTCAGTAACAATACTCAAGAGGGCTCTGGCATTTAAACAATGCTCAGTTTGTACTAAGGGACCCAAAGCGTGCCGAGAAATTGAGCCTGTGTGATTTATAGCCTCAGTTTTCTATTCTTAGCTGACAGGGGTGGCACCTGGTGTGGTCTTCTGCTGCTGCTGTAGACCCATCTGCTTTGCGGTTCAACATGTTCTGCGTTCAGAGATGCTCTCTTATTTGAGTTACTGTTGCCTTTTCAGCTCGTAGCACTCTGGCCATTTTCCCTTGACCTCTGACATCAGTACTGGATATTTTCCCTTTTTCCAGACCATTCTCTTTAAACTCTAGAGATGATTGTGCTGGAAAATCCCAGCAGATCAGGAGTTTCTTCAAAGTTCAAAGCAATTGATAATTATTTAAATGTGCTGCCTTTGTAAATTTAGTGAAAAATGTAACTGCATGTGTCCCAGGCTGGACTTTTTTTTTAGTATGTAAATGTTGGACAGTGTTGGGACTAACGCGTTATTAAGTAACGCGTTACAGTAACTACGTTATTATTGTGGTAACGAGCACGGTAACTAGTTATTATGCCAAAACCAGGAACGCGTTACTCGTTACTGGGATTTAGATAGGCTCGTTATTCGTTACTTCGTGTGGTGGCTATCGCGGAGCTTCCACAGGTTCAATAACATTAGCAAGTGGTGGAGGCCAGCAGGTGGATGAAGGAAAAGGGAGGCAAGAGGAGAGACCCGAAGCGGCCGCTGGTCCGAGAGTATCAGGTGAACTGAACTTCAGGTAAGAAGTTATAACCTGCAGTCCATCTGGGTCAGATATGAACCAAGTTTAGGTGGAGTTTATTTTCGTTATGCTGACTTTTTCGTACTGCGTGCTAGCTAGCATGACGGAGTTTCTATACAGCTGGGTGGGTGCTATGTTACTGATGTTGAACTTTATTTTGTTCATAAGGTTAATTATTAGAGTTGCCAACCGTCCCGTAAAAAACGGAATCGTCTCGTATCCAGAGAAAATATTATGCGTTTCGTATTGAGGTGAAAAGGAACAGTTTGTCCCGGATTTCAGCTACAATGAAAAATACACAAATCTGGAATTATTCTGTGTTTACGCTGCACAGCTACCTCTTCTTCTCTCATCCTCTCACCCCCTCTCCTGTTTCTACTTCAATCATGAAACTGATCAATGATCAGCTGATCGGCTTTTCTCTCTCGTTTATTTATCGCCCACTTTGCGCCAGAAAGAGGAAACCAGCGGATGTCGCGGTAAACAACAGCAGCACTTTTAAGCTTGATCAGCTGTTGTTAGAATTTATTTAATATTAATTTCTAGTATCAGCTGATGTTTGCTGGAGCCACAGCTGTAAAGCTGCTGGTCATGATATCGGTTTGGATATGTGGTGAGAGGGAAACATGAAGATGAAACCAGGAGATGTCATCTGCAGTCTGGTGTTACCTACATCTTCCTATTCAGAAGGCAGAATTTCCGAGTTCTGAGTACAATCGAAAGCACCACGACTGCAGTTTTTGTGTTGGATGTAAAAAGCAGGCTAGGATAGAATCAGGCGTGGGATTTCTCTTGTGGAAATGTGCACATTATTTTTTCCTTTCTATTGGTAGGTGGCACAGTGCAGTTGTGGCAAGTAAGCAAGCTAGAAGACTGGCAATCTTGCTGGGTATCCAGTTACGGAAGCAACACATTAACAAGAGAATTCTGAGTAAAACCAAAGTTACTTTCCCTAGTAACTAGTTACTCTGAAAGTAACGAGTAACTTGAAGTAACTGAGTTACTTTTGATAGAAGTAACTAGTAATGTAACTAAGTTACTAATTTAAAGTAACTTACCCAACACTGTAATCCACTGACTATAATTTAAGCAAATATTGTGCATATGATCACCTCTTCTTTAGAGGACGCTGTAACTTGAAAAATATTTCCTCTATGGGTCTAATATTTGAGAAATCTCATGACATAGATTCATAGATTCATCTTTCAACCCAGGAAAAAAAAAAAGTAAAAAATGGCTCAACTGAGATGGAAAGATCGAATAGCCCTAAGGACAAATTTCCTCACTGGGACTGATAAACTCCAGCCTGAGTTAAATTTATAAGGAATATAAGCAGTATTTGAGTCATCTCTCTGTGTGACTCATCTCTCTCACACACCTACATGCACGCACGCAGTTACTCACAGGCATTGTCTGGCTCCCGTGTAGTGCACCGATGGCTGCCTGAGCTTCAGCATGAGAGGAGTATTTTACAAACGCACAGCCTTAAAGAGAACGAGAGAGAGGAGAACCTGAGTAAGGGGATAATGAGATCGCGAGAACAAAGGGAAAAAAAAAGTTTCCTGAGAAGTATATCATACAGTATCACAACAAAGCATTTATAGTAACAATACAACAAGCAGACAGTCCCCCCCCCCTCCTCTTTTTCCCACCTGGGATAAATTTTCTACAGTAACAAATATTTAGTGAAGAAAGCCTCCTTTGCTGCGGATTGCTACATCAATGTTGATCGAAGCTCAGCAGACTAAATGTGCCAATCTGGCATCATTAACGACTTCGAGGATCCTCAGATAGCGCTCAAAATGCTACAGCGTTTTGGTGTCGCTTACTATTGACAAGCGCCGTTGATAAATTTGAGTGATCAAGTTCTCAGTAATTATTGAGCTAAAGCCCACTTAGCTGAGTAAGCTGGCTGATGAAGCCTTGTTAATGGAGCTTCACGGAGGAATCAGAATGATCAAGCCCACTGTAATCATCCGGCTTAGTTATCATCGAGTTTCATTGATTAGCTGCTAAGCCCACTGATGAACTTCATGCGGTGAACTTGTGTAGCACTCTGACAACATTTAAAAAGGGGCATTTTTCTGGCATGACATGAAGCCCGACGGTTAATAAGGAGGGTGACTTATTTTTTTTTCTTTATCAGAGCCTTGTAGGTTGACTCACGAGGTTAATGGGGTTCATCTGTAAAGAGCTGCTGGTTTGTATCTCTCGTCCCTTTGGGCGAAAGCTTTCAAATGGCATTTACTGTTGAAATTTACTGAATCTCCGGTATTCTTATGTAACGACTCCTCTGATGATTGTGAAATAGCCCGCTTTGACATCACTCAGCGCGGAGTGTTTTAAGAAGAACTTTGCAAAGTCACCAACTTTGAAAGGCCAAATCATTTCTGTGCAGTAGCCTGTGAAAAAAGTCTGCCGGCTCAAAGTCATAAACAGCTATAAACTCACCTTTGCTGTTTCCGTCGGGACCTCTGAGGATGGTGCATTCCTCGATGCTGCCGAAGGACTCGAAAAGGCGCCGCACATCATCTTCTGACTGTTGCTTGTTGAGCATGCCCACAAAAAGCTTTCTGTCTTCTAAAAGGAAAAAGGAATAGGTCACGATCAGGAGATCAGGAGATCAGGAGATGCTTTTTGGTATTCTACAAAGAGACGTGCTGTGTTGCTTAGACAGAGGCATTTTTGCTAAGCCTTAGATACACAAGCACCAGGTCAAATATCAGATACAGTTTTGTTTTGTGATATAGTCAATTGCAACAATTTTCAAACTTAAAAATCTGCTTGATTAATTTTCATTAGAAATTCAACTTTATTTGTGTTAAAAACAACTGAGTTGAAGCTATACGCCAAAAAGAGAAAGTTATAGTAGAATAACAGTTCACAAAAAGTTCATAATGCTAGAAAAAATAATTATGTAATGTAATCTAATGCTGCAGTCCTAGTGTATTTCTAATTCAATGCTGTTCCTGAGCTGAAAGTCTGTAATGTGCATTTTAAATGGACTAGCTGGTTGGTGTATTATGTTATTATTTAGTATGCAGTCTATTTGAGGTGCACAGCTGTTTCTGCATATTCACTTTAAAATGTATTAATACTGTTTACTGTTTAAGCAGCTGCCCATTGCATATTTGCAGGGCACCATAATCAAGGCAAGGAAGCCCTTTTCTGTGGAGTCTCTGTGCTTTGGGAATATGACTACCCCATGGCACAGTATGTCTGATGCTAACAACAATACTCTCTCTCATCACATTCAGTGCAGCTTGCGTGACACATGCTGTGTCTGTGGTAAATGTTTGCCACTGTATAAGTTGGCTGTGCTGCTGGTTTCACGTGTCACGCCCCCTCTGCAACCTCAACTCCTTATGCAGCGGTAGTGCGAGAGTTTCTGTTGCCCTGGATTTAATTGCTAATTGTCTATACCTGACAAGGTGTGGCAGGGAGACCAGACACTGTCATGCTCTCTCTTGGGTGTTGGTGTCGTTTTTAGCTAAAAATATTTAGAAAATTAAAATAAAGCCCATGTTTCTAAAAAAAAAAAAAAAGCAGTGTGGAGTCAATCTCCGATTTATGTTGGAGCTTATGAGCCAGGTCATAAAAGATGCCAAGGAAAGATGTTCTTCAAGTTTTATGAATGCTGTTGCTAGGTAATATTTTCTCTACATTTATACTGAGAAAATAAGCTATTTTCTGCTCGGTATCTTTTTTTATATTTCTGGACTTCATCTGTTTCATCTTGCTTTGCACTACCTTGACAAAAACAGGTAGTGCAAATAACACTAAACAGAACATGGAGTATTAATAGCTATGATGTTATGTAGAAGATGTCTTTGTAGAGAGATCATCTTCCTCTTCTTTTGGCTGTTCCTTTTAGGGGTCACCAAAGCAGATCCTCTACCTCCATCTCATCCTATCCCTAGCATCCTCCTGTGCCACACCAACCCACTTCATGTCCTCCTTCACCATATCTATGAACCTCATCTGAGGTCTTCCTCTTTTCCTCCTGCCTGGCAGCTTCATCTTTAACATCCCTTATGTTGCGATGATGAGATATTTGACTAAAGTTGCCTTCATATAATACCACTTTGTACCTCAAGAAGGGATAGTGAGTCAGTGTAGCAGCAATTCCCTCACTCAAGCGTGAGAAGAAATAGAGCTGCCCAGAGATTTGGTGGGTTTTTTAAAATTTCATTCAGCAGGAAAAACAGTCAGGGAATGAAACTGTAAACATAACTCTGGCAGAGTGACAGTTGAGAGAAGATTAACAGGCGTTACCAAGCGAGCTGGCCAGCTAGTCCAGCTTATGCTTCCTCTCACACTGCCCAGGCCACCAGTATTAAGAGATGATGGGGACTTGTAACGAGCAACGGGCGTACAGCAGATCATCACGGAGGCTGGTTGCAGAGCTTTTATGGTTTTGTGTTTTCTCATTACTTGTTTTTGTTTTCAATTCGGTTTAGTTTCACTTGGTTTCCAGAGTGGCTTTGCTTTAGTTTATTAGTTCATTAGTTGTAGTCTTTGTTAATTATTTTCATACAGACGGTATTTGTCAGGGGGAAGAATTGGAAAATAAAAGCATAGATGTTTTCATGCATAAATGCTTAGTTTCGGTAGTAAAGATGGTCCGACGCAAGTTCAGAAAATCATTTCAGCTAGTCTTGTTTTATTTTTGTTTCTGTTTGAGTCACACACAGTTTTAGTTAAATGCTAAATAAAACTAAATTCATAATAACCTTGGTTAGTTTTTGAATGATTTCTATGCTGTAGCAATGTCTCACAAAGGCAAACCAGCACTGCTGAGACATCCATATGACATGGAAATAAAAGAAAGCAATACGAAGCACCACTCAGGATTCTGAGCAGTCACTGCTTTCTACTGTGAAGCAACAGTGGTCTCTTCTAGAGCGAGGTATTTGTGGCAAATTAAATGGTTTTGTTCATTTATTTATGACTACCTCCTGCACCCCATCCACCAGGAGTCATACTCTTCAGTTCCATTGTGGAAGGAAATTTCACCAAGTCCCTCGGTCCTCCCGAGGATTCCACAACATGTCGTAGTTTTCAAACCAGAATATGAATGATCTGAAAAATCTACCATGTTGAATGTTATTTGTGCAGATTCTACAGGAAATAAGCCACCAAGTGATAATCATCTTGTATTAAATGTTATGTGTAAATAAATGTGATTGCATAATGTGTGGTGAGACAACATCCTGTACGCAGCATCCTAGTAGCTGTTTCATCAGATGTTTTTGTCAGATATGAAATGGCACGACAAGATAGAAACTCACAATGACAGTGTGACAATGCATGGGTCTTGCTTGTCACATCAGTCTGACATTTTTTTCCCCCATTGAATCAGTCATTTAAAATTACAACCTATAGGCAAGGAAGTGCGCCTGTCACAGGTGTCAGATAGGAGAGAAGGCAGCTGTGTGGGTGTGCCTTTCCTCAGGTCAGAACATGATTAAAATTTAACTAAGGTCAGTTCCCTAGTCTTGCCAGTGAACTTTTCCTTTTTTTTACACCCCCCCCCAAAAGAACAACATATGTATTGTCATTATTATTATACAGAAGTAGGAAGTAATATGCATAAGTCAAAGATTATGCTGAATCCAGGAGACAGCTGTATGAATGTGGGAGGCTATGCGCATATTTTTCCCATGGCTAAAGAAAAGCTTTGCTAAGACCTTCGAAGCAGCATACCTACTTTCTGTATAAGGTTACAGCAGGTAAAGCGTCAGGAAAAATACTTTATCATTTCTCACGGCCAACACCTAATGCATTTATGGGTCTAATTCTCATTTATGAGCACGTAGCAATATCCATTTGCATATATTAACTGCTGGCCTCTTCTTTGGCAAAAAGCCTCCACCCTATTTATGCCCAAAATGCTGATGTGAAGTAACTTGATTACATGTAAATCTTACACGTAATTTTGGTACAAAACATTAAATTTAATGCAACTGGTGAAATTAAATGTATTTGATTGGTATACATTGAGTTTATACTAAACTATGTTTTTTAATGATTAGTTTGAATTTGAGTTAAAAAAACATTTGATTTTATATATTTCAGTTGCATTTTACTCAAAATTATTGTGTCACGTTAATGAGGGCCAGCACTCTTTTTTTTTTTAGTGAAGTAACTCATAATTAAAACCTAATTTCTTTCTTTTTCACTGCCAATTTTTTTCACATATAAACTTACAGGCTGTCAAATACATTGTAGAACGTTATAGTCGGATACAAATCGGTCATTAAGGGTCTCTAATAAAATATGGACAGACCAAGGTCCGGCATCAGTTCATTAGTGTCAACACATGACGGCGTTAGTCGAGTCACTCAATGAGTGGTCGAGGAGAATTGTGAAGCTGAGAGCGAAAGTGTGCTGGAAGCGAAAGCAGCAGATGTGTCGATGTGCACGGCTGTCATCAGTTCCCGCATCGCATAGAATCTGAGCTTTGTGGAAAAAAGGGGATGTATACGTTCGGAAACTAATGAGCCTCAGTGCAATTGAGGCTCTGAATGTGCTCTGCAAATTAATGTGTGTCTAGGTGTGGGTATCCGCGGGCGCCCGTGTGTGCGTGCATGCGTGTTGAGGGTCCGTTCCCCGCTGCTTGTGCCTGACAGGGTGTCCTTGCCAAGTCAACAAGACTAATCTGCGCTCTGGCCTTGCACCGGGGGAGGGGGCAGGGTGGGATGGTGAGTGTTTACAAGAGTGTAGCGCATATCAGAGGTGGACACCCATATGCACAGGCACGCACTCGCAAATCTTGAAATGTTTGCACCCCCACACCCTCCTCCTCCTCCTCCTCCTCACCTCTTCTCAGACACATACACATTCATAGTACACACCTCAATGGTGGCCAACAATTCTCCAGGGAAGCCACCAATAAACATTACATCTTTCTTTGTGAAAGGACTTACACACACACGCACACACACTCATATTCAGCAAGAGAGCAAATCAATATACACCAGAGTCTCAATAACGATGTAAAGCCCCCTCTCTCTCTCTCTCACGCACACAGACAGTACATGACAGTGGCTCTCCCCGATCTCCCACTACAGTAATATTTAGTTGGCTCGAGTTGTACCAGGATACATAAAAAGTATTAGTTTCCAATTTCATTATTGATTTTTGCCACACTTAACAGTACTCCTTTTTTTTATCACTTGCGCAGACCCATCTTCACTAAATCAGTTTTCACACATGAACTCAGGGTCAGGGTAATCAGGTGTCCCCAGTTATCCTTTCTCACACACGTAGCGCACTGTAGCAGATGGCTTGCGTTATCTGCAGACTCAGTACTGGAAATACTGTTTGGTTTAGGTGAGGGAGATGTCTGACTAGAGCAAGCACAGAGCAGGATATAGGACACTCACTTGCTAGCTGTGAATTT
The DNA here is from genome assembly GCF_051167445.1 of Perissodus microlepis. Lineage (NCBI taxonomy): Eukaryota > Metazoa > Chordata > Actinopteri > Cichliformes > Cichlidae > Perissodus > Perissodus microlepis. The sequence goes on from NC_140465.1 coordinate 11,789,222, forward strand.
GTTGGACAAAGCTGCTTTATTTCAAGATCAAGGCACATTAGTGCACCTGTTCATCAGGCGGTCTTTGTACTTGGAAGCTGGCAAGTTAAAGGTCTCTTAATGTCAGAACTGACTGTGTGGCACATTTGCATTCTCACGAAGCTCGATCAGAGAAGTTATGACTGAAAGTAGCTTCTCCTTATTTGTTAACAGTGGTGGAAAGCAACGTGCTTATTATCAAGTGCTGTACTTGAATCTCGTTTACTTGAATATTTTTCAGTTTTTGCTATCTTATTGTTAAAGTAATTTAAAGATGAAATATTGTACTTCTTACTCCAGTGCATCTATTTTTATTTTATTAGAAAGCCATAGTCTTCAAGTTTCAATCTTGCATTTAAACTTATGACAAGCATTTAAAATCCAGAGCATTAAATCAGTGGCTCGAAACCTGTTGGCTTCTGGCACTGTTACAATAAGAAGCGCCTAGTTGGTGATCCATGCCAGTTTTTTAGATGTGAAGTATTTGCTACTATTTTACCCTGAAAAGGTAAAATAATAGTAAGTACGGTGGTGCAGTGGTGCACTGCTGCCTCACACCAAGAAGGTAGAAATCTGACCGAGATTTTTGTGTGAAGCTTGCATGTTCTCTCCGTGTGGGTTCTTTCTGGGTGCACTGGCTAGTACTTCCTAAATTGCCTGTAGGTGTCTCACTGTGTTAGCCCTGTGACAGCAATCCGTCCAGGTTATACCCTGCCTCTCATCCTGTGGCAGCACCAAGTGCTGTAACATCTTGTATCAACAGTGGTTTTAGCTGAGTAATATTACACTGAAATGTATGTAACTGGGTCACAAGGGGCTAGAAGGTACCACCAGTACACTTTAAAACCAGTATATAAAAATTCAAATGCACAAATGTTAAGATTTTATTGATAAAAGGTTACGATTATGTTATCAATATAATTGTTTTTGCCTTGTTTTTTGGCATACATTTGTTTCTTTATTATTATCACCAGTTTCTGACCCCTTATTACCCCATTACACAAACATACTCAGCTAAAACCACTGTTGATAAAAGATGATACTTACTGGATACTGGATATAGATTTGGTATTTAAGTGGTAATAGCTTGCTATCTCCATATTATTACCTTCTTATTCCTTCCCTTTTACCCCATTATTACCACATCGTTGCTGAGCTGTAACAGAAAGTGCAACTGAAAGATGAATTATTCTTCCACCAGAACAATTTAACACCCTGGCACTATATTATATTGCTTTGCTTTCCTGTGTGAAAATGTGGGATCAAGAAGTAAAGAAATTTCCTGGAAAACCAGCAGTGTAGGGAACTAGATAAGAGGCAGAGAAGTATGGATGTCTTGCCTTCACTTTCCTCATTCTCAGCGTTGCCTCTTTTCTCCCCCTTTCCATCAATCATTCTCAGAGAACCAACAAACTAAACAGAAGAGGAAGTTGCAGTTTCCTTGCAGTTTTATTTATTTATTTTTTTGTACAAACTAACACCTCTCTCAGTCTGTAGACATCCACTGCTTATCAACCTTATCAACTAACTCCTTGCATGCTCCATTTCTTCTCCCCCCCCTCCCCTCCCCTCACCCTTTCCATCTTTCTTGTGCCTGGAGAATCACTCTGGTGCCTGTTATATTAAAAACTGAAAACTTTGAAAGACTTCAGCCAAAATTGGTCAGACTGCATCAATCTTGTCTTGTACAGTCCATTGATTGATGTCAGGAGCAGGTCACTACTTGTCTAGACATAGAAAATTCGCTTTAAGCGGCCTTAGCTGTCAATATGGCACGCTGCACACAAAATACCAGACCGGAATTCGCTTTCATTCACACAGACCTGTCATTTACATTTTCAGTTCATTTGGCTGACACAAGCTTGTGACATTAGTCAAATTGGGTTTGCTTTGTTTGCCTTGGTGTTTGACAAACAAAGTGACCTGTTTCCCCCTCGAAAATGACAGGTTATGCATATCTCCGTGTATGCATACGCGTTTGTACATGCATCAGTGCATATGATGAGACTCAAGGAAAGGAGCTAGAGGCTACACTGGCCAGGAAGAGCGCCGTTTACATAATGTGTTCTGAAAACTGGAGGGTCTGGCTGGGCCGCGCTGTCAGCCCGCATCGAGGTACAGGGCATCGTTTAATAGGACAGATAATGGTGAGGCTGATACGCGCAGGCAACATGCTTGAAGGGCTAGAACAAAGAATGGAAGTGGAGGGAAAAAAGGCAACAAAGAGGGGCGTACAGTACCTCCTCGACTCTCACTGTCTGCTGGCTTCACCTGGATCGGTCTGTTCATCTGTGACATAGAAAGAAGAAAGCAGGAGACAAAGAACCCAGTTAGCATCATGTAATGGCACATGCTTTTACCCCCCCCCCTCCTAAAAAAAACTTTTTTAGAATCCCTCAGCCAAAATTGAGGGTAAAATGTATTGAAAATCTCCAAAGCTGCAGCACTTACAGCCATTGGGGGAATAGCTGGTTGGGAATATGGGTTGGAAATATTATTTGATCTGAGATGAAAGGAGAGAGAAGGGTTGGAAAGGGGGATAAGCAGAGGGATGAAGGGAAAGATAGAAAGAGGGGATGATAGAGGAAAGGTAACACCGGGTCAGCAGAGCTACTGCGAATGTTTCTGTCTCTAGAGGTTTGATGTGGCACCACAATATTATCAGTGTGGGCTTTGTGTTTTTATGTGGATACATATGCACGTACAGCGCAGCCAACACATACAGTACATACTGTACAGTGAGACTCTATCTTACATGGGTTTTCAGACTCCTAAGCCTCGTTGCAAATTGTTCTTGCACAGTCTTCTTTTAGCCTCACACACCAGTACACACGCGTGCGTGCGCACACACACACACACACACACGCTGTCCCCCACTGAGACCTTTCCACACTGTGTCCGCCGAGGCCCTCCTTTCATTTCACTCCTGCCTGTCAAAATTTTCCTCTCCGCCTCGCCACCCTGCTAAACGCTCGCCACCAATCAATTTTTAATAATGCCAATCGCCATGCTGCCAGGAGGAATAGAAGGGAAGGGGGAGAGGAAAGGAGAAGAGATCAGAAGAGAGAAGAAGAAAAGGAGAGGAGAGGAGAAGATGGGGAATGTGAAGGATGAAAGGGAGAAGGGAAAGGTCAAGGTTCTGTGTGATGCAGAATCAGTGTTTTGCAAAATGTCATTAAAATCTTTTCTTTTGAATTTGCTGATACAGTCATCACCCTTATGAATCTGCAAGCTTTCAGATGATTCCCCAAAAGGCAAAAAACTTTGAGCACGAGGACACGAGGACGCGGCGCAAACACAATTAATGCTCGGACCTTCACCCTTTTCTGGCGCTTTTCAGCTGCTAATATTAAATCACATCATTCCCCACAACACTTGAGTTACCCATTCCCTCATCTCCCTCGTCTCCTCCCTCTCTTTGACAGCCAAGAACCCTGCTAATGTTTTTAATGTGCTGTGATGCATTATTTATCAGACTGGCTGTTGATATGGAAAAAGGACGAGAGGGGATAAAGAAAATGGGGAATGGAAAAAAAAATGAGTTAAAAATGAGTAAAAAGCGAGAGTACAGTCTTGTGAAAAAAAGTTTTCACAAGACTTCACAGGACTCTGTGCAATCCTGTGCAAAACTAAGTACACCCAGTCACAAACTGCTAATCAATTGACCAACAAAGTATAAGCACCTCTAAAATGCCACAATCTTCCCTGGAGTTGCTGGCTCAGCAAATTCAAACCAGGGTCAGATTATGCACCAAGAGCTACATTTCAGGCTCTACAGACCTCAGAAGCATGATGCTAAAATGAACAAGTATGGCCTGTTGGAAGGGCTACCTTTCTATAAAGGACATGCCCAGTACAGCTAAGGTTTGCAAAGCTGCAGCCGAACAAACCACAAGACTTCTGGAATAATGTCCTTTGGACAGACAAGACTGAAGTTGAGATGTTTGGTAATGCACAGTGCAACGCTTTGCAAAAACCAACCACAGCATGTCAGCGCAAACACCTCACACCAACTGTCAAGCACGTCGGTGGAGAGGTCATGATGTGGCCTTGTTCCGATAACACAAGACTTGGATACTTTGCAGTCACTGAGTCGACCACGAACGCCTCTGCATACCGGAATATTTTAGAGTCAAATGTGAGGCTATCTATCCAACAGCTAAAGATTGGCCGAAAATGGGGCATGCAACAGAACAATAATTTCAAACACAGCAACAGTCTCCAACATAATGGCTGAAAAAGAAAAGAAAGGTGTTGCAATGGTCCAGACCTCAACCTGATTGAAATGCTCTGGCGGGACCTTAAGAGAGGGCCAAAATGTCTCCACAATGATGTGAGACATTGATAAATTCATGGAGAAAACAATTACTTAAAAGTATTGCTGCTAAATGTGGCTCTGCCAGTTACTCATCAGGGTGTACTTATTTTTTTTTTACACGATTGCATGGATCGCTGTGAAAACTTTATTTTCACATGACCGTATGTGAATCAAAAAAGTGTTAGGTAAACAACTGATCGCAGGAAAGGTGAGATCACACTGGGTGAGAAAAGTAAAAAAAACTAAATGGAAAAAAGTGAAAAAAGGGTGGCGATGGAAGGAATAAATGTAGTGATAAAAAAGGGAAGTGGGATAGGGAAGAAGAGTAAGGGGAGAGGGAATTAGGAAAACAGGACATAGGGGAAGAAGAAGATATGGATCAGAGTATGGGACAACGTCAGCTCAATGCTCCCGAGGGGGTCGGGGGCGGGGGGTGGGGGTAAAAGCCTGCATACATATGAGCACTTTTACTATGATTCATACAAATAGTTTGACCTCAATCTTATCTAATTGTGTTCTACCTCAACTAGTTCTTTATGCAAGTGTCAGCATTAACCTGCATGTTATATGATAACATGGACCCACTGAGATTTTATTTAATTACGCAGGTCTTCATTTAAGTCTTCACTTGGAGTTTAGAGAAGCAACAAAAAACTATTTGGGGATGGCGATGGCAACAATATACAGTATGTGATAAATACTTGATCTCTTATATGTAATAACATATAAAGGGCTAGATTTTATTAAAACAATAATTCCTCACTCTTAACGTGCAAAATCCCGTGAACCCGGATGAATTGGTGAATCCCTTAAATCATCATTGCCACTTGAGCACCAGCACGCGAAATGTCTGCTCATAAATTTTTAGATACCGTTCAAAATAATGTTAAGTGGTTAAACCATTATTTTCTTTTTGTCACTGAGGGCTGAGTGCTGTTTCATGGGCTCTCTATCAGTGGTTTCCATTACTCCAGGCCCATAAACTGCTTCAAGGTCAGCTTTATCATCCTGCTCATAATAGGGTGAGTTAGCACCAGCCCACTGGACAACTGATCCCAAAACAGTTGTTAAACCCACACGCTGACTCGCACAGATAGCTCCCCTCGGATGTCTGTGGTAGTGCTAGCTAAAGCCAGATGGCAGCATTGAGCAGGAGAAGCTCTCTTTAGGCTAATACCAGTGAAAAATCTCATTTACACAAAAAAGAGGCTAAAATCCATACATGCATATATATATATATACACACAGACATGAAATAAGAGTAAGTGGCTAAGCTCACATGACTAGACATGGATGCTTATCCACACAAGTCTGGCGCGTACACAGAACATGCAACAGCACAAAATAGGCCTATGCATCCAAGCGTGCGCGGGTCGGGAGATAAATAAGTGTAGGTATGCACAAAAGATATGTAAATGTAGCTTTGTGAGTCAACATGTGCAGTGCCTAAATTGGCTCATCTCACAGCACGCACACCTAATACCCTGTTTGTAGATCGCTTTCTCTCCTCATCGTTGTAAGTGCGGTCGCCTGTTTTTCATTTCATATGCCTAAAAAAAACAAAAAAAAGAATCACACACACACACATGCTAAGCTCCATTCTTGCTGAAAGTCCACCTCAGCAGACTTGTGTTGAGAATGGCCTTGGTGTGATTGACAGCTCAAGAGGAACTGCAGCTATACAAATGCATGGGGGCGCGCACACTCACACACATTCTTGCTACACTCCTCTGTTGATTATGTAACTCAACGACAGTGCTCTGCCTCAGTGCTGCCATAGATTCCCTGTTAACTAGAAGCTGAGGGAATACATGGTCTGCATGCAGTCTGTGCTCTACCAAACTGGTGAGTCATTCTTCTGAATCAGTGTGGCCTGGCTTGAATGTCTAGAAAGGCCCACAAGATTAGCTCCAAGCAGTGTGGGACTCAAGCTTTGCCTTATTGGATTCTCCTTTGAAATGGGACAAAACTGAAGTCCTTGATCTGAGTTTTGCTGCTTACAGTATTGATTTCACTGTGTGCAAAGCACAAAAATGAAGTTATAAGAACAATATTTTGATGACAACTCAACGGGATTTCTTTTCGCTGAATTTCTTTATAGTACCTTGTTATGTCAGATGCACTTCAAATACAGTTTATTACAAGTTGCTCAAGGCAATGCCAGCATCACAGGCCACACACACACACAGACACGCGCATACACACACACAATAATGCATGCACACAGAGCTACATTAATACAGAACACTCGCAAGGACACGAAAGTCCACAGTCACTCACACTCCCATCACTCTGTGAAAAAGAATATTGAAAGTATGCTTTACGAAACTCGGGAGAGGAGGTAGGATTTTCTCATTTTCACCGTCGTCTAGCAGATGTGTTTTTGAGAGAGAGTAGAGCAGTGCAGGCCAGGTCATTTCATTATCACAGTGAGAAAGCACTCCATGAAACTCTCCCAGGGAAGCAAGGAAGGCTGCTCGTAATATTCCTCCCTTACTATTGTCAAAACTTGCTCTATTTTACATTTTACAGTCGAAGGCCTTTTTCTTGTCTTTATCCCATTTGAATGCTGAGATGTTTGGGGTTCTTTTGCTCTCTGCTCATACATATAATTACTGGTTCTTAAGTGTGGTACACATAAAAGCATCTACAAAAAAAAAAAAGAGAGAGAGAGAGAACTGCTCCAAATGTTAAAATTATCTGCAGGAGCAATGTCGCTGAGTGCAACTGTAACCAAATGCTGGTATTCATGTCAAATGAACCACTGGCACTCGACCTGGACCTGCTTTCCAAAGTATCTCAGCATGCATAACACTCATCTTGGGATGGAAACGCGCCAATGGAAACATTAGCTGAACAAATATGGTTATAACCCTGAGATGCTTTTGGGAAACTGGGCTGTTGATGGCGAGAAAAATCCACTCTCAATGGCAAGATTAGCTTGACTAGAAACATTAAGCAGGTGTATATTAGATTTTACACGTGATCACAGCCTATTTTAAAAGCAACAATTAAGATTTGACATAAATTAAGCTTCTACAGTATATGATTTTTTCCCCTAAGTTACAAGAATGTTTTATAATGCCGAAACAAAATCTCATGCATCACCGTTACAACTGCTTCAGGTGACGACTGAAACTGGCCTTTGCTTGCCACAGCATCAGATGTGTTTGTTACAAGCCATTCAGTCACAAACTGAACAGCTATATTTGCAAGTGCCTGAACTAATCTGTGCAACAAATGTTTTGCCAGTGTCATGTAGCAGGATGAGCTGGACAATGTGTAAAGTAAATGTTAACAAATGCTTGAATTTAATAACTCCTGGAGGTAACAGGAAGAACCACTATCAGAAGTTTACTACAGCTGCTGTTAGAGGGATTTTAGGGCATGCCTCCCTTAAAGTTGTGTGAGTACATTAATATTTCAGGTGTGTCTTGAGTGCACATTCCTCTTCGGGTCATGCCAGGGCACCTTAGTTTGGTTAAGGTCAGGACTATGACTTTTTCACCTCAAAACCAGATTTTCCTGTCTTTTCAGCCATTCTGTTGTTGAATTGTCTTGTGAGCTCTAGATCGGTGTAGCGTTTTATCAGTCAGCCTCTCCTAAGCTTTAGGTCACTGACTGCTGCCCTGACATTTTCCTGTGTAACCTCAGCTTTTTCAAGTTTATTTCTTTCTTTGTTTCTTTTTTATTGTTTTGAATTCAAGACTCTGAAGAAGGAAAGCAGCTGAAACAATGACGAACCCTCCACCATGCTTCACAGATGGGATGGCATTTTAGCGTTGGTGTGCAGTGCCTATTTTGTCATCTCAGCAGACAAGCTCCCTTTTCATATCTCCTTTACCCTACTAAAGGAAAACAAATATACGCTGTAATTCACTGTAATTTTTAAAATCGTTCTTGTCTTCTTATCAGGAGTGTGGCACTTTTTCAAATTCTTCAGTCAGTATTTAGTCGTGTCAAACTAAATTCTGTTACAAATACTTATTTGTGGATCACAAAGTTACATATGGGACATTATTAAGCTCACTTGAACCATCACCTCTATGTAAAAGAAAAATCTGTGTGAACTAAAAAAAATTGTTCTTCTAGATGTAAATTTGGCAGGAGTTTTTTTTTAAAAACATGGTCACTGATTTCTTGAGTAAAATAAGCTACTTTCTATATGAGAGCCAATCTAAACTCAACTCATCCAGAATAACTACCTCAGAAGTAATATACAATGATATTAGTTTGGCAATTTCTCTCAGGGCTTCACAGCCTACAGAAGGGGGGCCATAAATTCTAACAGCAAAATGGTCACTACCTCCAGAGCAGATGTCAACAGCAATATATTCAAAAGTCTTAGGCAGCAAAACAGCAGAACAGGACCACCCTGCAAGGAGTCTTTGACATTAACCACTGCTCCACCTCTTTTAGATTTCTTGTCACTACAAAAGATCGTGTAATGCTCTTATAGGTATTTTGATATCTGAGACTCTGTTATCTAGCCGAGCTATGAATCAGGCAAAAATCTCAGGGTGGCATTTATGTATCAAGATGTTAACAAAGTCCACTTTTTTAAAAAAAAGTGCTCCTAATATTTAAATGTAATAATCCAATGCTTTGACTTGACTTAAAATCAAGCCGGGATTTGAGTGGAGATAGTTGTAGTAAAGATGTGTCGTATCTCAGGAGGCTGCATGTTGATCTTTACGAGATCATACTAGACATTTGTCAGACACAATTCTGTTACCAACAAACAACAGCCACCATGATGTTCTACTAGTTCCTGAAATGCCAGAAATGCAGTGTGACTTGATGTTGCCCCAGGCTCCAATTCTACTGGGGCACAAAAGCATGCCTTGCACCCTCAGTTGGAACTGAATAATAACAAAGGAGTATCACAGACAGGCGGGGGTATTACAGTAATGTATAGTTTTTGTTATTGCTCTTTAATTCGTTAAAAGCAGCTGCAGACATATATAAATGGTTGTAATCTGTTTTTGGCAGGCACCTTTTTGGGTGTCCACACCCAAACTCATTTCAGATGGATCCTAAGTCATTTTGTACTGGAACCAGGCCTGCCTTGGTTTGACAAGAACCTTTAGGTCTATTCTATAGTAGTGTTGATAACAGCTTATAAATTGATGAATGTTTAAATCTCACTTGGCTTCCTCTCAGGTTTAATCTCCACTAATGTCTACACATCTCACTGAGTATTTCCCCCCCACAACCACCACTGTAGTTCTTCATTCTGACATACGGCAAAACATTAAACCTCTCTTTTGAAGTGCAACATATTGCAGCGAGATCAGGGTCTGCGTGTGAGGGGAAAGAGGGCTATAAAGCAAAACATCACAATCGCTTCCCTTTTGTTGCATTGTCTTCTTCTTTATCCCCTTTCATCTTTACAGACAAACGGAGATGGGCAATCTGTTTCGCGTCAGATCAAGAACGAGAAGAGAATTTCCTGACAACAGCACAGCCTGGCCCAGTTGTTTGGGGTGGGATTGAGTAGCATGCTGCAGTCAGCCGGAGTGGACAGGAACAAAATAAATATTAAGAGAGAGAGAAAGGGGGGAAAAAAAGGCATCCAGATGAATTATGAATTACTGGCACAGACTGTACTTTATGTGGCTGTTGAACCGCAGCGCTAATGTGGCTAGTAGAACGACAACGTGGCTGCAGTATGCACTATGGCCCCCCCAAAAAGACTGATCAGTATTTCTTAATGTTCAAAATTCTATAAGATGACGAAGCAGCTCGCTTTCTCTGAAGAATAATATACATGCACAGTGTTTGTAGGGCTAGGTTTTGAGCTGCAGCTGAAATAGGTTTAATGTCTGGTGGTGAAAGATGTATTTGAATGGCGGAAGTTAAATTCCCAAACGTCCCTTGCAAAATCATCCTAAACAAATTCAAATTTAATATAAAGCTGCCTCTCTATCTGAACTGAGAAATCCCTCTAAAGCCACTACATAAATGAAAAATACCGCCACCTTCTTCCCCCTGCCTGTTTCTATATGCTGGTGCTTGCTCTGTCCCAGTAGTGTCTACGGAGATCACTACGTCTCCACAAAGGCAGATGAAAGGGAAACACACAGAGATCACAAAAGAAGGCAAGCCTCCCTGTCCGACCCTCTGATCACCCGGTGATTCCTTCATCAACGCGGCTTTTAAACACCGTTCAAGCATGCACGGAACATGAAGACAGAGGATGATAGACAGGCACACACACGCAAGTCGTACACAAGCATCCAAATCAAGTCACACCCTCGAGCACGGAGCATCATTCTCGACCTTGGGAATAACGTGTGTGCCAAAATAATGACAACTCAAAAGGTCCACTCGGTGTATTTATGCTGAACTTCCATGCAGATGCATCCTTTCCCGGTTAAAGACAATTTCTTTGAAAATTCTTTCCCCAACTTTCTGACGACCTGTTGTCAAAAAAAACCAACAGCTAGTTACAAAACACAGACATTTTTAAAAGCTGCAAGTTATCGCACACCCCCACTCCTCCTCCACTCCTTTTTCTGTTTTGCCCGCAGTTGGTTGAGAGCAGCGATGCTTTTTCTCACATCCATTGTTTGATCCATTTCACACCAGCCCACCTCTTCTTTTTATCTCCTCCTGTTTTCTCTTTCTTTCACTGGCAAGCAGCCTGAATGCTGGCAGTAGTGGGAAGGCTCTGGAGCAATTTTGAATGAGAGGTTAAAATGAAAATGTAGTTCTCTCTCTGTTTTTCTTTCTACTCTTGTTCCTATTATTCCCCCCTTATTCTTCTCCCTCCTCTTCTCTTGTATGAATTTGTTTGTCGAATAGAGTAAATGAGTGTTAAGACCTATTTTTCCCCCGCAGCAAGTTAATGCATAAAAACAGTTTTTTCCCCTCATTTCCTCCACGTTTTTTCAGTGCTCCAACCTGGACAAGAATCTATGTGGAATGAGAGCAGACAGGGTTTATGCTTCCCGCGAACACTTTAATAGGAATCGACAGTTGAGAATTCTGTTGTCACAGCGTAACAGGATAGAAAAAGCACATCATCTGCACCCCCAAATGATTTTGCCCTGTCAGAACCTGTTATGGCTCCACATTCTCCTGTGACATGCACTCGTACATGAGCTACGCCCCGACTCACTAAAGACTCACGCGAATGAGATGCGCTCCCAAATGATATATCATATGTCAAAATATTCTATTTTAAGTTTAGATAAATGTTTCATTTGTTTCTTTAAGGCACAAAGCATCACAGCTGACTCGGAAGATCTTTTTTTAAGAGCCCTGAACACAGGTTGATTATCACACTACAGCTTGATTCATCACAGAAAGAGGCATCACTAATAGAACAGTGCCAGGGTGGGAAACAAAAAGCCTGCAGAGCACGCACACACCTTTTGTGAGTTATATAATTAGATGTACAGCACCTTGGCAATCAACAACTCTGATGTTGCCATAGGGACAATAGCTTTGACTATAAAAAGAATGGATCTATATGTGGAGGTGGTTGAGGGCGGAGGTGCAGAGTGAGGCAGCAAGAGAAAGAAAGGAGAAGACGCGGAGAACGAAGAAAGAAAAAAGTGTGAGAAAATTGGTGCAAGAGAAGCGAAGGTGTTGCCGAGGTGCGGAGCAGCTCTCGGTGCATGTGTGAGTTTGTGTGCATGGTGCACCTGCACGCGTGTGATTAGGAGCGTTCAAAGCTCGTGGGTGTGTGTGTGTGTGTGTGTTTGCACGCGCACCTGTGTGTATGTGCTGCTGTTCTTGTGTATGAAAGTGTGCAGGAAGGGAGAAGAAAAAAAACAACAAGGACAAAATGTGATAGAGTTGGTAAGTAAGTGAGAGAAAGAAAAGAAAAGAGCTAACTACAGAAATTGTAGAGGACAATTTTCAGCCTCTCTCTCACTCTCTCTCCCCCTCTAAGCTTGCTGCATTGCTAAGGCTTTGCAGCATATAGTGAAGATTAGGCCAGATGAGAAAGCCATAAATTCTACTTTTCTCTTTCCAGAGGTGAACATAAATCATGGCTGGTACTGGCATGCCATAACTGGGTTTTTGCTTTTCACTTATCTAATAAATAAAATAAAATAAAAATAAGTGTGCGGGCTGTCATTGTCTGAGCCGAGCAGACTGCCTTCACTTGCATCCCTCCACAGTTTTTTTTGTCCTCCTCTCCAGCCATCACCGAGGTACAGAGACGATGAGTGGGTTTCCCATAATTGCTGCGGGAGCACTGTATTCATGAGCTGACTATCGCTGGACTGTGTGTGTGTGTGCACGCGTGTGTGCGTGAGTGAAATGTGTGCGAGTGAGAAGAAGAGAGCGAGTGCTGACTTAAAAAGCCCCGTGCATATGAAAGACACCTTACAGCATATGCAAATGTAAATATAGACACAAATAGCAGCATGGGCAAACACGGCATCGTTGTGGCTCGGGAAGGAAATGCAACCTCTCTCGTGTTCAAGTAGACTGAAAAGCCTGCACACGCACACTCACACAGACATGGAAACACACACAGCTTCTGTCTCGTAAGGTTAGAGAGGCTAGAAGACGGTGTTGTAATGAGCTGTCACTCAAAATAGCCAGCTTTTTTGTCCTGGAAAACCCCCAGAAGGGTGGTGGTGGGGGGTGCATGATGTAAGGGAAAAATGAGTTGTTGATACTGATCCCCCCCCCCCCTCCTGTCTTAATCTAATGAGTTGGATGAGCTTAATGCCATGACACTGTAACAGCTTAAGGAATATGGTTTCCATCTATCACTGAGTGCTCTGACTGCAGACAGAAAAATATAAAACTAGAGTCCTTGGGAAGATTTAAAGGAATAGACACTGGCATTTTGAAGTTATGAAGTCATTACTGAAGGATTTGCCAACAAACAGAAGACGCTTTAAAGAAGCTGCCCAAAAACATACAAAACATAACATGTTGATTGGAAGCATTTGTTGGGTGGATTTCATCAGCGACGGCCTGCGGTTAGTGGAGAAATGCTTCTGTCTTACTCTTCTAAGACAGACAGAAAAAGCATCTCACAACTTTCCACTGTTGCTTCTGTCAGCTGTAACTGTTTCTACCAGACCAAAAACAACACTGCACTAACATGGACATAATAAAATCCAAGTCTGGAGACAACTTTGACCACAGGGATGACTCTCTTCTCCCATGTCTTAATGTTAACTCTAGATTATTAGCAACAGAAAAAGTACATTTAAGTGTAATGGCTATATATAAATATTCTGTATTTTATAAGCCAATTTTAAAAAAATGATTCTAGGGCATTTTAAATTAAATACATCTTTTCTTTTTTCTCCCTTTGACATGACTGAAAGCACCTTGATTCTTAAATTCATGACTATCCTGTGTCTATGTTAACATGGCCTCAACGCTCCCCTGAATGGAGAAAAACAGGGGCTAGTAGGGGATGTGAGGGATGCTAGTATAAATAAAAAAGGCAGAGGGAAATTGCATGGAGGTATCATTCACGAGTGCATTGTCCATCTAAAACCCTGTAAAGCCTATTATGTAATGTGTAACCTCTGTACTCCTTCATACTCTCCAAACGCTGGACTGCCCTTAAATGCCGGGAGGGTTTCAAAGGATTCAGAGAAATAAATGGCAGCTTGTCTCTCATGTGCATGCACGCACACACACACACTCCTTCTCTTAGCTGCATATTTCCATCAAATAATCACTAATTCCGTGCTCCCCGCCTGATTAAATATAGAAAAGCCAGGAAGAGAGGAAGACGAGCGAAAGAGAAAGAGTGTTGGGAACAGAGCAGTGTGAGGGAGAAGAGAGGAGTTAAGAGTGGAGGAGGAGGAGGATGAGAAAGAAGGGAGTGATACAGTCAAATCTGCCTCTTAGGCTCCGCCAAAGAAACAACAGGGAGTTTTTCAGTAAGACAGCTCTGTTGGCTCCAAGCTAAGCCCAGGTGGGCGATGTGAATGTTCTCTCACTCCCACTCACTTACTAGTCAAAAATATGCACATGCACATGACTGAATGCAGTATAAAGTACACACAAGTGCTCACAAACAATGATGCAGGCCTGTATGTTTCATGCAACTCACAGGTCTGCCTACATTCATACACACTTGCTAACAGAGTCAAACGTCCATGACTTTAGAGGGCATTACACTGACTTAATGTAACTAATAACCAACATAACTTCACCCTTACCTTAAAACACACCTCCATCTCTAACATGTCTCCTGACTATGTGACTAAGTTTGAGAAATACCTGAGACCACACACTCACAAACACAAGCACAAGCACACACAGAAAAAAATCTTCAAGGATGCAACAGCCAATGTGTCAGTCTGTCTTTGTTTTTCACACACGCATTTATTCCCACATTCACATTGATAGTTTTCACTTTTCAGTGGCCTGTAAAATTATCAAAGGCTCACTCTGTGTAATCCTGAAAACATGCAAAGAGACAAAGATGAAACGAAGGAAAGATGGAACGGTGGCTATGCCACCCCACTTGCTTTCCTCATTTAAAAGTGAAGGTTTATACTGAGGATAAGACGAAGTCTTGAGCAACTAAGTGAGAGAGGGGAAGTTTTAAGTAGCAGCAACAGACCAACACCAAGTTCGTTCCAGAGGGAAGTGAGAGAGAGGGGAAAAGAGGGGAATACATTTCATTATTAATGAAGGAAAAGTTTGTTCAAATTGAACCTGTAAAGTATCTTCAGCTGCTTTTCTTTTCAAACATAGGGAGGCAGGGAGAGGAGGAGGTGGTGGAAGACCTGAATAAGGAAGTGGAAAACATTAGTGAGCAAAATGAAAAAATTTGTTTCCTCCATTTTTGTTGGAGTTTTGTTAATTTAATTTATGAATATTTATTGTCTTAGTTTTAATTTTTACCCATCCAAACCGAAGGACAAAGTAGTCATTAAAGGCATTGTGAGTAGCGCCAGTGACACGTAAGGCCTTTAATGTGTGATATGAAGTGCAATAACACAAACCTAGCTGAATTACAAAATACAAAATGCAGCATTGCTTAGTTGAATACATTAAGGAGTTTTCTGCTACTGCGTGTTTCTCCGGTAGATAATTTTATACAGATATTAATTCATTATTGTGCTTTGTGTAGGTTGTTCAACCAATTGTTTCTTCCTGCTTTACTTTCCTAAGAAAACTACTGAAATTGTAATTTGTGACATGCTAGAATAGCGTGGCTGAAGCACAAGGAAAGAAAGACTACAAGGTAAGAATTTGTAATGTTAGTCAGCAAACGATACAGCTGCTGTCTGCCACTATAAACTACTCTCATAACAAAACCAGCTGAGTGTAGCAAAATGATTGACGTGGTGGGACACGGTGTGATGGATGTTTATTTTTATTTATGGATTTTATTTGCTATGGAAGATTATGTCAGTTTTCCTCCACAGTTAAAGAGAATTAATGTAACCATTCCCCCTCATGCACATCATCACTTATGTGCTCTTTTAGCAGAGGAGCTCCTGTTCACATGCCGAGCTCCCTTGGTGTTAATTTCAGCCCTATGATTTGATGTACTTTGTAGGAATGGTGCCAAAACACAGCAGTTTTTCATATTTATCTCATCATTTGAAACAGACGCCCCTTACCCCCAACACACACACATATGCATACACATTGACACACACCCTCAACTCTAAATGTGGAACCAAATGACCAAATGAACTTTATTTAGTACACACTGAACTTAACATGCAAACATGTGTACAACAGATATACTTAAGTAGGTGACCTATCCATTTCTAGGGTGCTTTTGCCTCTATTGCATCATGTAAATTCAGCTAAAAAATAAATAAATAAAAGTATAGCTTTACAGTCTCTGAGAAAGCAAGTTGTCAGATTGGATATGTGCAGTATGAATGCATTTTGTGAAAGAGAGAGAAGATCGATTCAGTGTGAAGCACTGAGGTGCATTTTAATGAAATGCAAAATAACATCTCTATATAAAAGAGACAAGCAGGAGAGCTCTTTGCATGCTGTGGCTGTGAGTGCTAAGATCAAGAGTTACATCTCCAGCATGTTATGGGACCCCTTCCAATTGTAAGCCCTCCACCTTCCACATCCAACTTCCCTTGGGATATCCCATATGTCAGGAGTAATGTTTTACGTTGTATGAGCTAAAGTTAAAGCTCTTATGCAACTCTGCAGTGGAGTGGCCTTTATTTTCATTACCTGTCAGGGTGGGTATTATGTCATTCTTATGACAGCGCTGGCCAATATGTCAGCCTCTTTAGGCTGAGTGCATCCATCTGTGTTACTATATATCTGACTGTAATATCTTCCTGGCTGTTGGCCAGCTGAATCTTGATCTGCCAGAGTTGCTACTGTATCTCGCAGCACCTCTCCTGCTCTCTCCTCTCTCCTCACCACCCCCATGGACCTAAAAATATTGGACTTAGTGATAGGAAGGCATATGCTCCAGCCAACTTTTTACACACTTAAAATCTATGAAGAGAACTGACCATTTGTACACTTCCAAGAATTTCTGTGAGGACGCGAATCCAAATCTATAACTAAATGCACGAGTTTGTACTTCCAGTAGCTGCAAAGGCATTTTGCAAGAAGAAATCTATAGATATTCGAGTGAACACCCTTATGGAGTGGTGCCTGGGAATGCTGAGGCAGAATGACTGATTTCAGGCGATAGTTTCTCCCCTGCAGAGTTAAGAGGGCCCACTGGCCCTTGGGAGCAGCCTGTCACAACTAGAGAAACTCCTGCTGGGGCCACTCTGTTGAGGTTTTCAGCCAGTTCCCAGGGGGTCCCCTCCACCACTTACCCGTTGAAATAAAAATCAATGGCTTAATGATCCAAAACAGGAAACAGAATAGGAAAAAAGAAAGTCCCTTAAACAACAAAATGTCTTTTGGCTAGGGACATTCTGTCCTGGGCCTTCATTTGTTTGTTTGTGTTGAAAGAAATTTGCTGGGATGGTAAGTGAGTGTATGTGTGTGTGTGTACATGCACCAGCAGTTTTGAGAGAGTGAGCTTACCCTAGCTTAGTGGCACAAAACATATTGATTTATTGATTGCCTGTTTCACCCCCTCGCCATCTCTCTCTCTCCCCCTCTCTGTCTTTCTCTCTCTCGCCCTCTCTCGCTGCCTGTTATAGAGGCTCCGGGGACTTGAGACCGCAGTGGGAACTGAAAAAGGGACGTGAGTTTAGGAGAGATGGAAGAGGAGAGAGAGTCAGGGAAGGAGAGAAAGACACTGAAAGCCAGGGAGGAGTATCCCATTTGAGGGTTGATCCAGCGGCCTTTTAACCAAGGCCCCTACATCATTCAGATTTATGAACTAAGGTCATGACCAAATCAAAACCTTGACCTATCTGTGAGGATGTCGATTTATAAGCACCTTGTAGTGGGGAGTGGTGGGGACTTGGCAGGAGCTAGTATACTCCTTGGCCCTGCTTTCCTATGGAGAGAGCTGGATCAGGGCTAGAGGAGAGGCTGGCTGTAATTTGTGATTAGCTGACAGGTTGTGCTTTATCATATACTAGTCACAGCTGATGCAACTCAATGTATTTTTTTTAAGTCACTGTCAAATACCATATACAGTAATATGTGCTGTCTCTCTATAAGCAGAGCATGGTGGAGCAAGTCATGTTGTAACCATCCATGCTATGGCTGTCTCTGTCAAGATCTGCAAGTTCCTATTAACTGATACTTTTAGATGAGTGGCCTTAAACACTCTTTAACCAACTAAACATTGCCACAAAGTGTCACTGACACATAACATAACACTTAATGGGGGCATATCTGCAATGATTACAATGGCAAAATGGCAGCAAGCACAGTGAGTAGCTTACAGAAAACACATGTCATCATCGATTTGTACTGTGCCCCCTCCAGTTGCTTATGACTCTGGGGGATGCTTATGACAAGTATCCCCCCATGTTAGTGCAATGTCCCTTCCTAAACCTAGCCTCTCCATAAATTATGGACGGGATGAAATACGAGTCATGCAGCCCTTTGTTTCCCCCTCCCAGGGAGACCCAGCACAAAGCAAAATTTGTTGCTATTTTTTGTTCCTCACGCAACAGAAAAAGGAGGAGAGGAACAGAAAGAGACGCAAAGAAATTAAACAAACTGAACAGCCCCTTGCACATTATGTAACAGAAGAAAGGAAGTGCAAAGTCACAGAGGCAGGAGGGCTACATTAAGCCTTTCTTTTTTTCTTTCTCTATTTACCATTTCCCTCCTGGTTGTCATGACGACATTTCATCCTGGGGTTGGTGCTGGTCTGCTCCCCATGGAGAAAGCTTGAAAAACCAGGTAGAGGAGGGCCACAGGGACCAGGGCCATTCTATTCTTAAAAAACAGCATCAGGCAAATACAATTACAAACCCAAGAAGGGCCAGAGTATAATCTAATAGAGGTGGTGCATGTGGTGAAAGCCTCTCACTTTGCCCGAGATGGCACAGCCAGGCACAGTGTGCCATAGGGGGCCGTGGCACTGGCAGACATCCTGCTATGTGTAGTGCTGGGAGAGACTATGTGTACGACTGTTACAGAACACACTACAAGAACGATAATTTTATCTTCAACTCAAACCCACTGACTCAACAGTTCATCTGTGAGCTGTTGATTAGCTGTGATTAAACACAGTGTTGGTAAATTCTGGCAGTTTTGTTGTGTAAGGGAAACACTTTTTGGACACTTTCATGCCTTATAAATTTGATGTTTTTGTACAGGCCAGTGGCTAATTAAAGGAAAACCCAACATAAAGCATCTCAGTGAAAATGCTGGGCCACTCAGCGATCGCACAGAGCAACTGCGTATTGATTTGCAGTGGCCCTTCCCTCTACGGGTAAAAATGGATCCAAACCATGCCAGTAAAATGCCACCAGATCTACTCAGTCAAGGGGTAAATAAAAATTCCTCATTCATCTATATATTTAAGACATAAAAATCTATCTTTTTAACATTTAAAGTGCAGCCAGCTTAAAAAAAAACTACGTATGTCCATTATTTATAACAGTTTATTCTCAGATTTCCCTGCTTTCTGCACTGCTGCAACAATGTTTCCTGCAGCACTGTGTTTGCCCAAGATGATGAGTCAGACAAAATCCATCTACTCAGAGGGGTTAAAGAGTCCGTTTGAGTCTTGGACGTCAGCTTGTCAGCCACAGCCAACTCACTCAGATTACAAATGAAAGGATCTAATGGTGTCGACTACGGCCAAATTCCTCTAATTAAAATCACAATGGCTGAAAACGTGGTAACACTGGCATGTCTTTGCTGAGGGATGCCCATTTTGCCCTTAATAAAGGATACCTGGAGAGGAAAGGTTAATAGCACAGAGCTCGGTGATACAAGCACTAGTGTAATTCTATTAACTACAGTGTGTGAGGCAGTTGTGGGAGAACTCTTTTTACATGCACAGCTAGAGCTTAAATGTTTAAGGCATTAAAGATGAAATAAGGAAAGAATGATTCAAGAGTTTTATTTAATCCTGTTTTAAAAAAAGGAAAGACTAAAAGCCATATTTGGTGTGATCTATGCCTTCAAAAAGGCTACAAAGTTATAGTTTTTCAAGGTATGTTGCTCCAAGCACCTTGGGAACTTTCCCTGCTCTTCTGTTTTTAAATATACTCACTGAATGACTCCATAATAGTCAGTCCAGGCAAATATAACTAGTTGTTAGCCGCTATTAAATAGTTTGGACTAAGTAATCTGAGTCAGCATTCTAAATGCAATGTAAAACAGGAAATTATATATTGATATTTCCAAAGGGAACTAATTTCCTTCTTTCTCTCTTAGTGTAGTTCTTCGAGTTATCTAGTTTGACCACAAAGGATCTCTGCACTGATGGGAATCAATTATTTCTTGCATGGTATAGGCAGCTGAAGGTTAACTCAGCAAGCTTGCATCAAAAAGGTAAATATCACTCAGAAATCACCATTCAGGTCTGACTGATAAACAGATGTACACAGGGACAGACTTACTCAGTTTTTTTTTATACCTCTTTTCAAATGTATGCTGTCCCTGGAGAAATCCATGTTATTTATCAAACAAGCTCACTGGCCTGGAAGAGCAGTTTGCTTGTCACCTGCAGCCCACCTTGCATGTAATCAGTGAATTGTTCCTTTCTCCTTTATGCATATGTATTCAGGGCAGGATTACAGAACTAATTAAAAAAAAAAGATATGATAGGTGTGGCTTATTATTTATTCCACTTGATTTGCTAGTGTTGCGATTTGTGAACCGCAGTAAGTTTTTGTGTATTCTGTGTTTATTACTGCAAAAGCTAAAAGTTAAATGTGCTGTTACATTTGGTTAGCCTGATGTAAACTTCTCTTTGGTTCAACAGTTATGGGAAGCACAGTTTGGGCACTGTTACTTCTCCAGCACATTCCCAGTAAACAAGTGCATATTCAAACTACAGAGAACGGGAATGATCCCGGAAACATGTTCTTCAGTCCTCTGTGAATTGTACACATATGCACACGGTTATTAGTTAGAAAGCTCCCAGTGGTAACCACAATGCACGCAGCAAACATGAGTGCTAGCTCAGCCATCAGTTGATGGTTGAGCTAGTGCTCATGTTTGGAAATAATGCAAACTGACACCAAGTTTAGGTATAGGTTATTGTGCAGTAAACATTATTTAGAAATGTACAAAGTGTCAGCCTATTATGATTAAACTCAAAACAATTATTTAAAAAAAAAACCTAAAACAGCCCTATTTATAAGTTTGTAGGTAAAAATAAAAAATAAATAAAGCTGTCAGACCCAATTTAGTCAATTTAAGTCCCTATAGAGATTTTAAGTTTATCAAATACTGTGGAACTAAGTGGCAGCCCTTTGGGGTTATTCCTCTGGAAGTAGGCCCACTTTGCCTGCTTAGAAATGGCAACTAAATGGATTGTATTTATATAACACTTTTCAAGTCTTATTGACCACTCAAAGCTATGCAGCCCTGACATCCCAGAATGCATCCCGTAGGTATAGAGAAGTGTTTACACCTGGAGTTTTTGGCTTTTCTGGTTCTATCAGGACCACTTTAGTCAAAATAGGGTTGCTATTTGAGCTGTGGTATATTTAGTGGTGTGACTTTGTTATAGGGCTTCTCGGCCCTTTCATGCACAGACATGGAAAGCCAAAAGGCAGGGAGAGCAGCAGAAAGATTTGATCACAGAGTGGCAATGGACGTAACACTGTTTATGAGAGATATAGCATCAATAGCAGGAAATGGAGGAGATTGTGGGTTGCAAAGCAGCTTGCAGAAACAGCAGCATTTGCACACTGGCTGCAGTATGTGAAGTATCTATCTGGATCTGCTAATGGGATGTGCAGAAGAGTATCAGTTGGTTCGATGTGGGCAGCCACTGATGTGCCAGGATTGCTGGCTAAAGTTGACCTCATGGCCATCCAGTAGTGCTATGCTCAATTTTAAGCTTGTAATATCATCTTCCAAGTATCGGGGAGAATAAAGCAATGACATTTTTGTCACATTTTCATTTTTCACAACATGTAACAGCAGGAGATAGTCTGCTGCTTCAGACATGTTCTCGCTACTGGACGTATGTCGTTTTGATTAACAATTTACCCAGTCGCACAATTTACCCAGTCGCCTGGGTAAAGGCTGAGCTTTTGTCTTGATGAATAAATTTAGTAAATTCAGTTACTTACATTATTGCCATGTTGCCGCAATCAGACGTCACACAGCATTTGTGTCTGATGCAACTACATCAGACATTTCCCTGTCATGTCTGATAAGCTCAGTACTGCACATGTTTGTAAAAACGAGTTCTATGTTTAAAAAAATGTATTTATGTTTTTTTTTTTGTTTTTTTTTAACTTTTTCATGTAGCTCCTGTGCCTCCTTTTATGTCTCCCTCATCTCTGCTTTGCTCTCATTGTTGTTGCTTCCTGCTTTATTTTGAAGTTTCTCACCTTGTGTTTCCAGTGTCTTTGCTTACTTCAGGGCTGTTTCCAAATTACTTGTCTGTGCATTGAAAGTCCTGTTTCTTCCTCTTCTTTGTTATCCCTGCTTGTTGACCTTCCCTGGTCCCTTCCCAGCATTTGTCTTTGTGTTTCTAGTATCTTTAGTTTCTTTTTTTTAATGTTTTACTACGCACTTTGTTGTGGCTACCTTGCCTTAAGAGTTTTCTTTTTTTCCCCCCTTTTATTTATTTGCTTCTTAGGCCTACAGTATTCAGTATTTTTTGCTTTTACCTGGCTGTCCTTTTATGTCTGTATGTAGATTTTCCTTTGACTTTCAAACCAAGACAGGCAATGTATTTGTATATCGTAAAAGTATAAAGTCTCTGAACAAGTAACACATGGAATGAACCAGTATCACAACTGTGCAGTTTTCTGTCATGTCTGAGAAGATTTGTAGGTTTATGTATTTAAAGAATTACATTAATAATTTACTTGTTATTTCTGCAAAATTAAAGTCAGAGTGTTGACATTAGCACCTCCTATTTTGTTGGCAGTTGCAAAGACCAGACAATGAAGACTAAATTAAAGAGTGAATCACACAGAAACCGAGAGAGAGGTTACTTTTCCTAACATATAGATACAATTACATTTCAAGCAAATCCCTGTTCCCTGTTCAAAGAGGTCAACTAAAGTGTATCTTTATTGCTCACAACTACAGGAATAAAAATAAACTCTGTCTTGCCTCTGTAGAAAACTGTGATTAAATATTATTTTACTTCCCATTATTATGAGACTCATTTGAACCATGGGATTTTATTAAACACTGCATCAGGTAGAGTGAATATAGACAAAGACAAACAGGAGGAAAGCACTCAGGGGAAAGAACAAAAAGCACAGAGGAGGGTGCACATGGAGCTGCGGCTGACATAAGATGACACATGCACGGAAATAAATGAGAGATACAGTGAAGCAGAGAAGAAAAGAGGAACAGTTCTTTCTACCAGACACAAGACAGGAGCATTATAAGACTCAGCAGAGTTATGCTTAGTTGACTTTGAACGCATTTCGATATATATCTTAAATTTTGGATGTTTTGTTCCATCAGTTTTCCTTAAATCGGCATGTAATCGCAAAAAGCAGTCTAAAGCTGGAATTTTTAAGGAGTGCTTAAACGGCAAAACATGAACAATGAAATTCTCCAACCCCGACTAATTTAACTAAAAGTGCAGGATAGAAGTAATCCTAGCCAATGCTCACACAGGAGGGCCAAGCAGCCAAAGAGCTCCCTACATGTGAGCCAGATGAACCTGCTCTCTTGGAACCTTGCCTGGACAAATAGGAGAGTACGCTTGTAAGGTCTGTGCATCAACACACCTGACATAAGCCAGCACTGCTCTGTTACACATGTAGGTTTGGCACAGCATTGGGAAATTTAGCATAATGTGATATGGAAGTTTTTCAGTTTTCTGAACGTCTTTTTAATAAAATAGCACACCTGGTTTTTAACAAGATAAACGCGGCACTGACATGATTGCCAAAATCAAACGGGGCTAGAATTGACGTGTGTAGATACTTCCGGCTATGATAGCGTCACAGAAATGGAAACAAGCAAGTTGCACCGAGGACTTGTCCTGACTGCTATGCTGGCAAATTTTCACAGATGCTATAAAATTTCATGCGCTATCATATCAACTGTTGTTTAAGTGTTTATTAAAACCACAACTCTTTAAATGTCTGATGTATGAAACACTGATGAAAGAAACGCTGAACTAGAGACTCCTCTGATTTATGCTAGCACAACAGAAGCTAGCAAAGGTGTGACGTGTGGGATTTCTTATATGTGGGTTTTTGCACATTGTATTAATTTACACCAAACCCATGTGATTAATTGTTCCGTGCAGACATTTATATTGACTTCTAGCAGTTGAACACAACCCTCTCGTGTAAACACGTAGAAAAATATATGTATATAAGAATAAGTATAAATGTACTCTACTACTTCCAGTTTGGATGCTTTTTTTAAGGGTGATATAATTAGGCCACTAAATACTTTAAAAAAAATCCCCCAAACGTCCCTCGACTTCACTGGCGATCTTACACAATACCCTAAGGAACGTTTAGGTTTTGCACCTATCTTCTCACCTGTCCACCCCTGCTCCTTTGTTCCTCTCCTCTTGTCCTCCTTCACTCCCCTGTTGGCTCCCCCTCTCCCCCCTACCTCTTCCCTCTGCTAATGAGCAGGGTAATTACTGTTGGCCCAGGCCAAAGGGAGAGGGGGAGGAGGAAAAGACAAAACAGGAGGAGAAGAGGAGGAGACCCTGCCTAGTCTAGCCTGGTGCTCCAGATAGCATTAGTTCTCTCC
The DNA here is from genome assembly GCF_051167445.1 of Perissodus microlepis. Taxonomy (NCBI): domain Eukaryota; kingdom Metazoa; phylum Chordata; class Actinopteri; order Cichliformes; family Cichlidae; genus Perissodus; species Perissodus microlepis. The sequence continues at coordinate 11,813,787 of NC_140465.1, forward strand.
CTCTCTTTCTGACACATAGCCCTACGCTTAATTAAACATGCCTCAGAGGAACGCAGAGAGAGCGAGAGAGAGAGCGAGACCCACACAGAGTGGAGAGAGAGAGGGGAGAAAGTGAGTTCGTGTTGGCAACGAGTTAGAGAAGGGAGAGGGAAAAGTGAGGGTGATGCAAATGCAGAGAGAGAGGCAGATAAGAAACTGGTGATGGAGTGTGAGAGAAGGGGAGGCGGAGAGGGTGAGACGAAAGGTGGGGAGATATCGAAAGGAGGCTTGAAGGGTGAGTGAGGCCGAGAGAGAGAAAGAGAGAAAGACGCTGGAGGGGGTTCCAGCGAGGTAAGAGCCGAGGAGAAGATGAGGACATCTTCGGTAGAAAAAAAGAAACAAGTGAGGTCTGATGGAGACAAAAAGGAATTAAAGAGTGGTGAAGAGCGCGGGGAATAGGATTACTATAATATATGAAAATAATAGCAAATTGGCTCCCATGAGACTGTGGAGTGCCAGCTCCACAGAAACCAAAGTAGTGAAAATGGTGGCTAGAAACCTGCATTTTCTGTTCACAAGGAAATATGAGCATAATCTAAAGCCTCGCAAGCATCGCAGAAGCTGATGAGTTTACTATTCTAAAGTGTGTCATAGCTGCATTACGAAGCACTGTGTCATTTAACTTTTACCTACTCTTCATATTTCATGTCTTGGTCTGGGTCAGTTTTGACCCGGGCCAAGAATTCCTTCAAAATAAGAGTCTGCTCCAAGTTTGGAACTGCAGATTTGTTTAGAATGTATAAATAGCCTATGTGGCACAAACGATTGGATGGTTAATCTTTAATTAATGTTTCAGAGAGCATGGAGAGTGCATGTTTTATGTTTTACAAAAGCATTTGTTTATTGCACAGAATCATGTAATGTTTTACCCAAGTCATGAAAACATAACAGCCATAATGATTTAAGTATATCAGCAAAACCCTGCAGTGACTTTTGAAAGTCTCGATTCTGTATTTAGACGTGACTTGAACATAATTCTGTCTGGATACAAAATTTTGATTACTGATAGGTGACGTACGTTGAATGAAGACACACGAAGCAAACGCAAAACATAACGTTACATTTGGGGGGGCAACAAAATTAACCTAAGGAAAATGAATATATATATACATACATATGCTAAAATAATTATAGTAAGATGTTATTTAAAATGAAAATGGCAATAGCAGCCTTAAATTGTTAGGATTTAATATATATAGCTAATTACAACCATTAGTTAACCACAGTGCGTGAGTACTGGACAGCACACTTGCACTGCCGCAGTGTATGTGCAGGGCCCTTTATGGTGTTAGGCTTAGCATGTTTTGTTCAAACTCCATGATCCTTCAAGCTCAAGGCTTGCAGGTACCTGTCTCTGTCAGTCTGGGCAAATGTAGTGGGAACGCAAACAGTTCTTGTGACCGTGTGTTTGACAAGGCGCCCCTTAAAAATCAAAATTCCCGAAAACCACCATTTCCCATAATTGCCTGGCCGCTTGCCTGTCTCCCTGTCTATCCATCTATATGTATGTATGCATTTATCATGTTATTGTGCTACACTATAATGTTACAATGATGGATGTGCAAATTAAGTGTAGGCAGAAGTTTAGATTATGAGGTCAACCTATGTAAGTGTCCACTTTAGTCAATAGCTCAGGCTTTAGGCTACTCTAAATGCTTGGTTTCTAATAGTTTTTTTCTACTCTTGGTCCCAGTTGAGGTCAACAAGCGGCAATTTTACATATAGAGCCACACACGGAAAAAGCTGCTCTGAGTAAAGCACCCCCAACAGCCTGCTCGGTCTGACTCACAGACTTTTTCCATTGATTTACTTTCTTTAAAAAAAAAAAAGTACTTTAGGTTTTGAAAGAAAGTTACATCTGAGTGGCTTTTCTGAAGGAGAGGCATAAGAAAAAAGTATCTTTTTAAACCAAAGCCAAAAGTGTTTGTTTTTACACGCCACTTCATGGAAGAAGAGGCGTGAACAGAGCCCAGTATGAGGCTAGGTTTTGGCTAGGCTAATGCTAAGCACAGCCGCTGCTGATGAATTGAAACCACAAGCTGTAACATTACATCAGATGTTTGTCTTGTATTGATAATTAGATCAAAATGTCTAATTATCTTTACTATAACAAAGACTAACTTTAAAGTTTGGTGGCAAAGTTTGCAGGGAAAATAGGAAACACAACCTTGCTAATTGGGCCCTGAATGGGGCCCCACCATACTTCATTCTAGTGCTGCATAATACTGCAAATTTTGATACAGATATGATATCAATTAAATACTAGGCCAGTATTGCCAATACCAATATGGATACTTTTAACCCATGAAAGTCATTATGTATTTTGAAACGGCTTTTTTGGAGACGTGGCATGTAAATGTGCCTGTCTGCACTTTGGATCAGCTTAAAATAGACGTGATAGTCAGCACAAAAAGGTTGAGACATCTTACATTGATATCATATCGAGCTAGTATCCCTCCGATACCAATACCAGCGCTGGTATCGATGTTATCAATATATGGACCGATCTGCCAACCTGTACTCATACCTGATTCTGTTTAAATGAACCCAAGGAGAACAATGAAAGTAAGATGAAGAGGATTTGTGCTTTCTGGAGAGACAAAATAAAGAGGAAGAGGAGAAAAAGTAAGACAGATGTGATTGGAGCAGATAATAATGATTAAATATAAGGGTCAGTAACTAAATGCTTCCAGTTTAACACTGACTTTGGGAGAGCAACACTTGAATAACATAACTTCCACCTGCATTGCAATGCTGGTGGAATCACTGGACACTGCAGAGGTTCTTGTCCATGCATTTGTGACTTTACGCATTGATTATTGCAACACTCTTCTTTCTGGGTTACCGAAGAAAAGTTTTAGAGGCTTACAGATGGTACAAAATGCAACTGCTTGCATTTGAACCAAAACTGGGAAATGACCCCAGTACTGAAATCTCTTCACTGGTTGCCTGGTCAGGTTCGAGCAGATTTTAAGGTCCTGTTGCTCACCTACAAGGCTTTAAATGGTTCGGCACCTTCATATATCTCTGACCTTTTGCACCTCTATGTCCTATCCCGTGCCCTCTGATCTCAGGACACTGGCCTTCTAAAAGTTACTAAAGCTAGAAAAAAGACTATTGAGGAGCGTACTTTTCGTGCCCCATTTTTGTGGAACAACCTCCCTGAAGATATTAGGCAGGCATGCTCTGTGGAGGTTTTTAAAGCTAAGTTAAAGACACACTTGTTCACCCTATCCTATGTGTCGAAATTTTATGCCTATTAGTTTTTAAATTGTTATCAGTTTGTAAATTGTATAGCTTTTTTCTGTATTGCTTTTATTTATTTATCTTTTTATCTTCAAATAACTGCTCAGCACTTTGTTTAAAAGCGCTTTTTAAATAAAGTTATTATTATATTATTGTTTTTGTTCATGTTGACATGTAATATTAATTAACGCCTAGCTAAGGAGTCCATTTTTTTGTTGTTTTCAGATTGTTTATAACATAATGGTGATGAGCGCTGGTTGGAGGGCCCCCTGTGAATTTTGACCTAACAGACTCTGGAATCACCACTGATTCCAGTGATGGGCCACCTATCCGACTGAACATCACCCACACAACCCAAAAAACAAGACTTTTTTGTTCAAACTCCATTTCTACTTCTTTAGTATTCTGCCCCCACAGAAAAAAATCAACATCACAGCAACGTTTCAAGTTAAAAACAAAACATGAAGCTTTAAACATACATTTCACACAGAAAATGAGCGACAACATGCTGCGGACCCATGCCAATTAGTGGGCTTTACTGTTGTGAATAATAAACTAGGCTAATAACAGCACAATTATGAATGTGTAATCACATTAAAGGGACATGGAGACTGGTTTCAACCTGGTAATGATGACATGTAATTAGAGTGCAACTGTTATCTCCAGGATCACATCAATAATTCATCACCACATGCATTTTTGTGTTGCACAAAGATGACATCTAATGATTAATAACGGATACATGGGTGTCTATCTGTTCTGCAAATGCTGACAGTTGATGCCACATAATTGGACAGAACTGTTTTCCCATTTTTGAGAAGGACTGAAAGTGCTGGAAGACAAAAAAAAAACCCATACAGGTCAAACAGTCTCTGAATTTAATGAGGTTATCAGACATTTTGTAGCATTTACTAAGAAATATCTGTCCCTGTGTCGGTTATGAGCTGCTAAGGAAGGCAAAATTAGGACATGGATACACGTGTGCCTTTAGAAAAGGATTTCAGAAAAACAAGTCACGGTGACCTCGTGGTCATACGAGAATAATTTGTTTCTCATTATGACAAGAAAACAGGCATGCTTGTACAGTTTTCAAAGAATTTATAAGTAGGCAAAATCGGCTAAGTTTGTGCAGTGCTGGCAAACATGGGAGGATAACTGTGAAATTATCACCCTTTGCTACATCACTGCTAATGACTGCATGAAGCTGGATATCTTTCAGCCTCCATTTAAAGAGATTTATTTACCATCTTTTGCTGCCAGGGCTACGTTATGTAACTTTGTCTCTTAAAAACACACCACTGTTGATGAGACAAGCTATGTCTTTGGAGGGTTTGGAATGATTTTTTGGTTTTGCTAAGACTCGGGGAAGGAAAGATGCAAAACAACAAAGAGCCGACACATTTACATCCACATGTAAAAGGAAGTTGTCAGTACAGCTTACGCAGGAGGAAATGAAAACAACTTTACAAAAGTTTAATTAAAGAACAGAAGCATTGTCGTCAAGAGTCAACTGCCAGTCTCAACATCTGGGCTCCAGCTATTGTCGGCAGACTTTCTCAGCAGTCTGCCTCATTGGTGAGAGAGAAGCGGAGCAAATGAAAAAAAAAATTGCTCTTCCATAGCATTGCGCAGACAAAAATAAATAAATAAATAAAAGACGTGAAGGAGGGAAGAAAGTGGAGATACGGAGAAAGAGCCAAATGGGTTCTGCGTTAGTCACTGCAAGTGACTTTGGATTGCATCGTACTTTTAAACTTTAATGAATACAGCCCTTGAGTCATGATGTAATGAGATCAAGAGAAGAAAAATAACACAGAAATCCCAAAGAGGGAGGAAGAGATACAGTGAGGGGGAGGACAAGAAAGAAATGCTGTGTCATTATTGCTGACTCAGCACTCATTGAGTAAACACACCCGAATCATAACGTGCTCATGCTGTCCAGTATATGCACATATCCAGCTATAACTCACTGTTAAATTGCTATTGATTCACCAGTGCCACTGCCTGCATAGAGCTTGCAACAAAAGGAATTGAATATCAAAGTTCAGCTAGAAACTCCAAAAGGCAATTTTGGATATGAGAATAACATGTGAAAACCACCAGGCACTTAAACGCTCAGATGGTCATCCACCAGATGTGAACGATTATAGTGAATATTCAATCAGGAAAGCATTTGGTTGTTTTCTTATTTGCTTAAAAAGTCTTTTAAGGAGAGACATCTGTGAAGGATGCATGTATGTTCCTCTTCACTATAGCTCAAATAGAGGCTTTACAAATTGGCATTGTAGAAGGCTGCTGAAATGCTCAGCAGCCTTGAGGTTTTAAACTACACATAATAATAGCCGGCCCTGAGTGGGTAGCTGTTCTAAAAATTCTCTGGTGTGCTTTAAGTAATGGCACAAATACAAGTAGAAGTGCGTAGTTGGTATGAGTAGAGGCAGTCACCAAGGCTGAGTGGAATAAGAACAGAACGCCATCTGCAGAAGCCCACACTCAAAGTATAGAGAAACATTTGCTCAGAGGGGCTTAAAAGGATAACCGGCTGTCCCGAAATGCTTAATTCTGAGTTAACACGAAAATTACCGTTCCAAGACGGAAAAACAAAAGCACAGCGATGGTGAGTGAGTGATGCAGGTCTCGTGCTCAGACCAGACTGTCAGTTATTAGAAGCAATCTCACTTTGATTATATTGTTATTTTGGGTGAGTGCCTAGATGGAGATGCAGTTTTTTAGATGTATTGTTAAGCGCTAATGTACTGTAGGTCCACTGGCAACTTTTACTAAGCAGCAAATGCCTTTAGTTAATGTGGTATTATTGGTTAAGCTTTTAAGCAAACAGCAGCATGTCTGAAGCAGTGACATAGTTAAAACGTCTTTGTGTCTGATGTGTTCATACAGTGTGGATATGATTGTGCCCCTCTAGACAAGGTCACTCTTAGACACCATCCTAAAATCTGCCTTTGTATTTGCCTCACTAGTGTCAGTAGTTCATTTCATGCTAGCTTGTTTTGGGATTAAGGGAGCTGCTGTCAGAGTTGGAGTACTGGTAACACAGAGTCAAAGACGACACTGGGAAATGCAGTTCAAGAACACAAAACCACTGTCTTCTCACTACCGAAAACAGATAAACAGGAATTTAAGAGATGATCATTTAAAACGTAATGATGTGAAGCAGTGGAGTTTTTTAATTATTAGTGTGCAGAGAAAGCTATTCACAGAAGCCATTAAAGAGGGAAATATACACTAGGTAGCTTAGAACTAAGTGCTTCTGCAAGAGCCATGTCAAACTTTTAAGTCCTTTACTACTCGGGCAGACGTGTTACTGTTCAGTAAATGAATTATTGGTTGGCTGGATCCTTGCCAAAGACAACCTTGCTGTGGAACATGATTGTTAATTAGGTCTAGATGTGCTTAAGGGCTAACAAATGTGCACAAGCACCACACCTCCAACATCCAGCTGAGATTAAACTGTTACTACAGCCTTATCTTTGCTTCCTTTAGTAACTTCACAGAGCCGAACCTGTGACTAACTAAATTAAAATGCTCTGCCCTTTGGCATTAAAAGTGGTTAATGCATGAATCAGTTTAGCCATCTTTCATGCAATGCTAATATTCTGTTTTGCAGCCAGTGGGGAATTCATTTGTCTGTTTAATTTCACAGGTGCCCTTAACGCACTGATCAACAACAAGCGCTGGTTGTGAACAGGCGGCACCATCTGTGTGCAGGGAGTGCCAAGGGCCCTGAAGTATTCGCTCTTTGCCACCGAGCACTAAGACTCCATTAAGAAGTCTGGGTCCATGCATCTTTGGCCATCATTTATTTGGCAAAGGCAATTAAAAAGCTCCCCCCACCCAAAGACAGCATGTGCGGTAGAAGCCGCGTCTCCTCTCTTAATCACTGGTAGTAATTAGTTTCTGCAAGCGGTATCATTAGGTATCGCCGCTGGCACTGTTGTCACAGCTAGCGCACGTCTTGGATGACAAAAGGAGACGGAAGGAAAAGAGGAGAATCGCCGCTGTAACAGAGAATCTGGCCGAGTTAGACTCCTGTCCAAAAACGATACAAGGTTGTCCCACGAGAAGCATAATCCATCAAAGTGATTTTTCTTCTCTCGCTTTCTCCTGTCCCCTCCTGTTCTGCCCCCCTGTCTTCTTTGCAACGTAATCATTTTCCTCTCACGGTGTGTGACATTCATAAAGGAGGCTAGTGCTGGTCCGCATCTTGCCAAAGTTTGGGATGAGTTTTAGAGGTGTGTCTACAATGTGGGGTTGCCAGAGGTAAGTTACCTTGCTTCTTGGCAGACTTTAACTGTCCTTCCTGCCTATTTCTTTTGCCTCGCTTTTCTTTCTCTCTCTTTTTACCCTTTTGTCCTGCCCATCATTGATCAGACATTTAAGAGTTGAGTGACTTTAGGAGGCCAAGTTTTCTGTATTTCCAGAGAGCTATACAGAAATTTATAAAGCAGCTAGGAATATAGTCAAAAGTAATAATTTGAATTAATTAAAATTGTAAAATTGCCTAACCTGTTGTCCAGAATATTAATTCCTGATCTTCTGGTCAGTTTAAGTTTAATTATTAATAATCTAACCCTTCTGACTTCAATCCAATTCAGTTTAGGGCTTTGAAAGTGGGTCTTCATGACACTTACTAAGCTAAGGAACATCACCAATCTGTCTTTAAGCTACTCTCTAATAAGTTTTAGTTATTCAGCAGGCAAATAATGTCTACAGGGAAATGGAGCTAGAGCTTGTGCTACATTTTCTTGGGTATACAGATCCACAGGAACGCAGCTGTTCAGTCCCTTAACCACCTTTAGTTTTCAGTAGAAGATCCTTTATTCAAACTTTCTAGGGAACCTCAGAGGAAAGGCTGTTTACTCACAGTCTTCACAAGCATACTAACAAGCTGTCTGAACATACAAACTTTATTATCACACAAAGCTTGGGACTAACCCCCACCCCCCCCAGTCCCCATTCCCCACCACACATACACACACATACAACCACCCTGTAGATTTTTGTTTCATTAATGACGCTGCAAAATTTCAGTCTGTTGACATGTGAGGGCAGTGCATCTCACAGCACTTTGTCAAATATGTAGACAGCATTAAAACACACAGGCAAAAAAAAAAAAAAAAAAAACAGGCACGGGAAAGGGGGTGGAAAACAAACATCATCTGACAAGTTTGTGGCACATTTGGTTCAGACAGTGTGATTCCCTCTGGATCTAAGAGTGGTAGTGAGGAGAGGAGGTGTGGGAGAGGAAGGCAGAGAGAGACAGAGTGAACTCTGAGCAATTGTTCTTCCATGTGGAAAGGTGACAAAAGAAAAGTGTGAAAGGGCTCACCAGATACAGGAGGTATTGAACAGAAAGGATGGAGAAAAAGAGGAGGGATGAACAGAAAGGAAAAGGATGAAGGTGAGGCTGTAATACGATTAGAAGGTTGTAAAGATTTTGCACTGTTTGGTACAATTGCTTCTTTAAAAATAACATTTAGATATTTCATGTCTGTTGGGAGAAGTATTTTGTGTACCTCCCTAACGAAAAATCCAAAATTCCCTAAAGCTAACATGAGCTGTTGTTTTGGTATTTGTTGCCAGTGTTGTATTCCTGTAGTAAAACTACATGGAAGAGTGTGAAGCACAAATCTCTTGTTTCTGTATGTTTAAGATGCTGAGCCTTGCAAAAATGTGACATTCTTCAATATTTTTGCACAGAATTAAAAACAATGTGTGATTTTTCCAATGTAAAATCTTCTTAAGTTGCAGGTACAAAATGATGATGTAAGGATCGATACGTAGTGTTCTTCTTTGGTACAATGTAATGTCAGATGTTCTGTTCCCTTTCTGAACCAGTTAGTATCAGATCAATTAAGGTGTCCCAAAACCAAGGTGCAAGCTACACTGTGATTTTTTATGTACATTTCTAGTATGAAGAAACAAAAGCCGCAACTAACTGGTCTTTTTGTCACTGCAGACATTTTTGATTTGTCTTGAGAAAAACACAGGCGTTGCTCGCACTAATGCCAGCATACTAGAGGCACCACTGACACCAACAGTTGTTGCTTTTCTACTTTGATTGCTCACAGAGGACGCATAGGTATTATGACTGTGCACAGTTTCAAAGATTTCATGCAGACATCTGAATGGAGCCTCACATTCACCTTCTGATGACATCACATAGACACAAATGGACATTCGAAAACTGGTGCAGAAGGAAACTGCAGCATTGGTTATTTTTCCTATTTGTTCCAAGTTTTTCACAGGCCATATATAAAACAAACAAAAATAAATAATCACATAAACAGATTAACAACATAACTTCAACTCATTACGGAATTCTTGCAACAGTTGTATTTCTTTCAGTATTTTAGAGGTACTTCTTTTGGTGCTAGAATCCACCTTATCCACTGTACAGAGACTATTGTGTTGTAGAAAGCTGAACATGTAACCTACTTTTAGAACAGATAAACTAACGTGCAGACTGTCAAATTTAATTAGCACATTTGCTTTGCGACTGGGACAAATTAAATGGCCCCCTCTGGAAATCTCCAGAAGTTCCCAGTGGCCACTCTCGTATTGGTGATATGTTGCCTGACAAATGGACCGCCTGGGCATGCCTTCAGAGCCGTAATCATGGTTACAGAAAAAAGGGGTGGGATTTGTTAAAAGGGGGTCAGATGTAATACAGAAGTAAAGTAAAAACACAAAACTGTGTATAATTTCATTTGTTAGCCGCACTATGTCCTATGACTATTATTCTATGTTCTATTATTACTTGCAAATATCAGTTTAGATAATCTAACAGTAAGCCACAGCAAGCTATATCTACTCTAATAACAGCTTTTAAATTAAATAATCAAAATGTGATAACTGAAAAAAGTTTTACAAACATATTTGTAACTGTTAAATTTTCAGAGGCTAAAAAGTAATTGGACAAACTAACATACTTTTCATATATAAGGCTTGTTTCCTCTCTTGAGATAATTTGCCAGGTGTTTTTTGTAGCTATCTTTAGTCTTTAGTAACTGAAAAGCATGCTCCGCTGGACTGAGATCAGCAATCAAACAACCCTTCAGTGGCCAACTCTGAGGGGTTGTTTTTGCACTCTGCTTTGGGTTATCATCCATTTCCACAGTGAATCACTGTTCAGTCTATTTTGCAGCATTTGGCTGAAGCTGAGGAGAAAGTGAAGGATTTATTCGGCCACTTCTATCACATCCTTAATAAAAAGTAGTGGCTCGGTTTCACTTGAAGCCATACATGTCCATGTCATGACATTGCCTCCATCACGTTTGACAGATGATGTGACTTGCTTCAGATCAAGAGTTTTTTCACTGTTATCTTCCTATCATATCATCTCATCATCTCAAGTTACCCTTGAGTTCATCTGTCCAAAGATTTCTTTCTTTTCCAGAACTGTGCAGACTCTTTCGGCAAAATCTGGTTAGAGAAGTAAACTCTAATCTTTCACTTTTAGCTATCATCTGTGCTCTTCTGGGGTGTTTTTGAGCTGCCCAGTGCATTCATTCTTTTTCAGTATGGACCAGACTGTTGATTTGGCCCCACTCCTAAAGTTTTTTTTCTCTTTCTGATAGGGTTATCATCAATTTTAAGCCTAATGATGGTCTTCTTCACTTGTGTTGACATCTCTTTGGACCTATACTAAGAGTTCCAGTAAACAGCTACCAAATGCAAGTTCAACACTTGGAACCAACTCAAAATACTTTATTTGCTTAATTTGTCATGGAGTGACAAGGGGCCAGCCCTAACCTGGCCATGGAAATGTTTGTCTGCCTACCGTCCGATTACTTTTTAGGCTCTGAAATTGGGGCCTCTACATTTAAACATGGATAATCAGTTAGTACAATGCTTTTGTCTAACCCCTAAAATTTGCACTTTAATTACATCTTGATTACTTTACATAAAATCCAGTGTGTTGGTGGACATAAGCACGCTACATTTACCAAGAAAATATGTGTGATTGTCTAAAATATTTTGGATCTAACTGTACTCAGGTAAGTCTTTCTGTGTATCTTTCTCACTGTCGTTCTGCCTGTTTCTCTATCACTCGCTAACACATACACACATATGCAGACCTTGTTGTGTCTGCTGGTTGGAGGTGATGCTCCCAGCAGTGGCATATCAGACCATAATGAAAGCTCATTGCCCATGGTTTGGCAGTGTGGACAAACACTCTTTCCATTCCCTCTTTCACTCGTCCACACACATCCTGAATCACAAACACACAGTGAGAAACGCTTAAGTGGGTGAGTCAGACCCGCGCTCTTCCTGTGTCTCACACACATGAACACTCACCCAGGAGAGACGAGGCAAGCAGCAGAGCCCCTGCCAGGTTATATGGAGGGACAGAGTGTTCTGAGTTACTGCACAGTGCAGCCACTCTCCACGGCAGCACCATACAGAGTCCATAAAGCATGATGGATGGCCTATCATCATTTACCTCTTTGGTGACTTCTCAATGCTGTCACACCCCGCCAAGCACATGCAAGAGAGGTGAGACACACCAAAGCAGACAGGCAAGCAAAAGGCAGAGCCTAACGACAAAAACAAACAAACAAAAAAAGGCAATGCGGACAAAATGATGCTAAAATGAGCATTACAGAGAGCGATGCAGGCAGGTGGGGAGCGAGAAGGAGGAGAAGAGTTAAACAGAGAGATGGATGAGGGAGCATTTTTGATGTTTGCTTGAATTAATGCACACTTAGTTGCATAAGCAAACAGTCGCACACACAGACACGCAAGCACACACCACCACAAAAGAAGTGAACCATCCCCTGTCCCTTCTCTCCTTTGATGACAGCACCCCACACACGTAGAGGCTGTATTTAGAGCATGCAAAATCTACTGTCTCCTCCACTCTTCTCTCTTCTCCTCCTCTCCATCCCACAGCAGAGGGGAGCAGGAGGAGGAGAAGAGGGAGAGAGCGAGGCAGATACAGAGAGAGAAAAGAATGAACACCAGATGCAGCGAAATGACACACTGATAGTTTACATGTCAAAGCGGGTGAGACATCAACAATGGGAGAAGGAAAAAAGAGAGAAAAATAACGGCTAGAACAGTAAATAACTTCCATGAGAATGAGTGCAGCCAGAGAGCCAGAGGGGGCCACAAGGCTCACAGCCTGCACTGCAGGCTGGATAGTAAAGCACCGTGCAGTGGGTAAATCTGAGCTCTTGTTCTGTTTCGACGTTGGGAACCTGAGGCTTCAATTCACTCGGTTGTGTTTCAGTCAAGTGTGCCATATATTGCAAATGTATAGGGACCTCCAGTGATGAGGTATGGCACTTGCGAAAAACAGTGGGGCAGAAATGTTGGCTGTATGTTTAAAACTCCAAAATACTAAAAATAAACTCAAAGCTACTTTGGCAGCCAACTTGATAAAGGTGCTATGCTCACAAAATATATCCAGTAAATATTATTAATTAAGCTATTAGGCTAAAATAACACATACATTTTCATTTAAGAACAGGTATCTTAAAATACAAACAGATCTCATTTTCACACATTTCCAGAAATAATCTCTGTGCACTCATGCTCATGTAAACACATATCAGATAGCCTGCTGCCATGCTGCTCACAAAAAAGTTGCTGTCGCTCTTCACGCCAGCTGCTGCTGCTGTTCATATAGAGTTACAAAAGACATAACAATAATCTGCCCCTACCAAACAGAAAACGGCTCATGTGAACATGATCAGACTGAAACATGAAGCTCAAATAAAATAGCAGTTCTGTCTGATTGAATTGAAGGCATGCAACTGTTTTAACAGGCTGGGCTCCAGCATTGCGAAACAACATTAGGCTACCTGGAAATGGCAGGAAGCTTGTACTGCACATGTTTTATTTAAAAAGTGTTGGAAGGGGTTAACGTGCTTAACAGGTGCTCGCGGGTCTTAAATTATTGTCAGTGTTTTGATGCTAAGTGAATGAATCCTCACCGTGTTGCTGCACTGAGCACTGGAAGAAAATATTTTCACTAGACATCCAAACTTCATAGACACAGAAAGATAGAAAGCATAAGAGAGAGAGCGAGCGAGAGAAGGAGGGGGTCTGCCTCTCTGGACAGTGCCTATTGATCGCCACCATCACCACAACTTTCACAAATTGCTATTGAGAAGTGACCTGTAATGCAATTACTGGCCAATCCGGGGCCTTGGCTGCCATCAATTATGAAAAGCTGCCTGAGTCGTGGCCCGCTATGCCGTCTCAGCTGGTGCGTTGTGTCATTATCACATCTGCCGGCCACCAGCTCACCAGCTGCTTCAGCGGAGTTGGGAATAAGATTTCCGAGTGCCACTTCGCACTCTGCGGAACGTATCAGAGGATATGGGCCAAACGAAGAAAGTGAAATTGCCACATTATATATTCCAACGGCTACAGCGGAGGTGAGGTGGTGAAGGTCACGGAATAAAATGGGTTTTGTTTTTTCCTTTGCACATTTCCACTGAGCATGAGAATGGTATTTACAGAAGGGTAAAGCCCCCTTTGTGAAATCTGTGTGGTTACTTTATGCTTCATAAAAACTTTTCTAAGTAGAAAACAACATTAATATTGCAGCGTGGTACCACTGGCTCCTAGTATTAAAAACTGCGAGTAACAAACCAATGGGCAGTGTTTCCATCCACAATCCAACACTCTTCTAATTATTTTCCACATATTTCCGCTTCACTTTGGTAGCTTTTCGGAAGTTATTATGAGAGATTACATCAATGATAGAAGGAGTGCATGATGATTGCACTTGGCTTTGAACTGGCAGCATTTTTTTCTAGATGTTTTTATTATAAAAGGCCTTGTTCAAACTGGGCTTTTTTTTTCACTGCAATCACAGTGAAATTATTTATTGGCTATCTCGTTCACTGTAAAATACTGTTACCGAAGAAATCGAATCTAGAAAGCAACTTAGCATCAATTTTTAAACACTCGAACAACTTTATTCCAAAAATTCTATAAAGCCATTTTGGAGAACGAGTCAAGACTAATGTTCATTGCGAGACTTCAAATAAAATAGAAAGACTTAAAGACAATTAAGTTCAGTAAGCTTTCATTTTATAACAGCAGTTGGTCCGCTTGAGGAAAAAAAAAAAGGGGAAAGCGCTGATTAACAGAAAGGGCTGATAAAAAGATGCAGAGCATAGTGGGCTTCACAGTAAAAGCTACAAGAGCGCTGTAAAATCTCAGGAAAAAAAAAGAGAACACTGAATGAAAATGTTTGCTGCTGTTTAAAAGCATCTGCTCTGCCCCACATTAACAACTGAGGTAGGACAGACTAGTCGCTGGTGCTTGACAGAAAGGGTAGGTGTGCAAAGCGAACTGTAATATCCTCCAATGATCAATAAAACACCACTTTAATAGATAAATTATATTGTAGGCGTGACTGATTTATTGCATTTTATTGTTTCCAGTTATCTTTCCACTGTTCTTCAACATTTAATGTGAATGGTAAATTACCTGAACAAGCCACAATAAAAGAAATCAGACAACACAGCACTCGCTGGCGTGGAAAGACACATTGTACTGTATGCGTGAGGAGGCTTGAGAGCATGAAAAAGACAAATAGATATAGCAGTGTGACATACAGCTATTCGGGGAAAAAAAGAAGTCCCTGTCCTGGCAGGAAATTTCAAAGCAGCTGGAGTCAGGCGAACTCAATACAGCAGCAGCAGCAGGAGGTAAAACTATGACAATGGCAGAATGACTATCACAACCAGCTTATGGAGACACTTAAATCTGTGAACTATATGCACACCCAGCGCTGAAGCCAAGGCGCACACTGGTTAGGATGCTATTACAGCGGGTTTTTTTTTTTTTTTTTTTTTTGAATAGCTCCAGCTGCAGCAGCCTCCACTTCTGTCCTCTCCCCAGTGACAGTCACAGTCACTGCCAGCTTTGTATCTGTAAGCAAGTTCATGGCTTTGAGGGTTTACAAAACAATTCCAATCAAGCAAGAACTAGATGTGTGATTTCTCTGAACAGTAACTTGGGCATCACAGAGCGTTTTCTTTCTCTCTCAAGATTTTAAAAGTGAATAAACTGCAGCTGGTTATTTTTTTTTAAAAACCTCTTTTCACTTTGGTGAGTGCAAGGAACAGCCTGAAAATGCCAGTTGTGACATTAGCACTTGTAAATGCTCAGTGGAGCAGGCTGTTGAGGACGAAGACTCATTGGTGCGCTTTAAGACCGTGCTTTCGCGGATCAATACAAACTCGAGGAAAAGACAAGATGATTTCAGACTGTGACAGGAGCTTGAGCCAGCTATAGACTAAGATGCTGGAAAAAAAGAGCATCCCACTTCTAAAATTTCTGAAGTGGGGGACATGCTTTTAGTGTAAATAATGGTACCTCTTAAAGGTGTTTAGAATCGCTCAGACAGTTCAAGCCATTTCGTTGGAGAGCATATCACGGTTTTTAAAGCTGCTCTTGGCTGAGGTTTTTCTTTGTCTTCCTCATCGTTTCCTGCGAGCAGCACCGTAGTAATCTTTCTTATGAGAGTAATCTGTAATTAGAATAATGATTCATACGGCAACAAACTTGAGTCAACACATGTCAGGATGATGATTGGCAATGGGGCTGACTGGAACAGTTACACTGGCGAAAACCCAAACTGGATTAGCGATATAATGCTACATGTACTGCTGTATGGCTCAGTAGTAAAAAAAAAATAAAAATTTAAAAAGGAATGAAAAAGTGCATAATTTCACATATGGATCATCAGTCTATTGACCCAGCAGGTAGCATGCACCACCTCTGAAATTAGTTGGCTTATTGGACTACAGTGAACTACTGCCTCGAGACAGATAAATTTTTCTCATTTGTACAATCTGCTCAAACTCCACTTGGCAATGGGAGGTTGTAACATCAGGCCCGGAGCCCAATGATAATGGGACCATTCAGACTTTATATGACAAAAGATGGTGTGTAGGCATGTAATGATCTTTGTTGCAATTATGGCACCATTCATGCTTTACTCCTTAAAGGGGTTCAGCCAAAGCCATCCTATATAAGCCAAAAGTATGCGGACAACCAAACACCACAACCATATTAAAAAAAAAAGTTCATTTCAATTTATGGTTATATGCTAGATTTTGTTTGCGGCAGGTGTAGGGCTAAAAAAAAAGCTGAAATGACGTCCCACCATGTTCGTAACAACCTAACTGCCAGAAGAATAGCGGACACTTTAAAGGTGAGGAAGATTAAAAATTGAAACTAGAAGGCAGGAGAGAGGTGCAGCCTTGTCTTTCTCACCCACAGCAATGACATGGATGTGAATGTGAGACTGTCGGCTTTGCAAAGTTGTTTGGAAGATCTGGGGTGAAGGGTTTTTAGATGCTGCTCAACCGTCAGTCAATCACTTTGGTTGGATTGGCTTATACAGTAGTGGCAGCTTAAGCCCGTATGGACTTAGCGCCATGTAGTTCAGGGCACAACTCAATCAGTTAATCAATCAAAACCAAAACCAATGGCATTATTCTGCTGCTCTGTTAGCCACCATTCTTCAGTGGAGGTTGAGCTGGGAACCCGGCTGCAGGAATATGGGCCTGTGTCGTCACAGGAACATTATCGTTACTGGTGTTTGGGTGATAAGGCCTGGCGGACAGTGACTATTTCAGTTCATCCCAAAGACATTTATGGAGTTTAGCAGTTATGTTTTTCCACAACAAGCCATGAACAATATCTTTTTGGCCCTGGCTTTGGGACATTGCTCCATTGAATGACATAAGGTGCCGATCCCAAGCTACTGCCAAAAAATTTGACCCACGCTATTGTCCTAAATATTATTGTAATCCAAAGAACAAAAAGCCACAGAGCATAAAAAACAGACTATAGCACCTCTAAAACGTAAATTGTTAGAAATAAAAACTTACAAAATTAAGTTTTTCAACAAACTGAAATCTCTGTTTATCTCTGAATTTATTACAAACACTATTTACAGAAAGTCTTTCTGCTTTTCTACTGTCTGTTTGGGGAGACTCATTTAAATTTTTATTGCAGGCTTATGACCTGCCAGATTCAGGCTGCCTACCGCCTCACTTAAAAGCTTTGCTCCGGTGTGGACGCTGGGTACAGTCTACTGTTTCTTCATTCAGACTACTGCCAATGCATGCTGCTATTTTCTTTTTCATCTTAGGCAATGTGAGACTGAAATAAGTTGCTCATTATGTCTATGAGTTGACAAAAATCTGTATGTGCGTGTGTGTGTGTGTGTGTGTGTGAGGAGAAGTCGTTTCAAGCTAAAACTTGCTTGTGCATCACCCCGGCATTCTTTCAATGACTGTGCATTCATTAAATGGAGCACCTTATGGGGCAAATGGTTTTCTTTTGGATAGGGGTGATTAGGATAGTTGATGAGGTGATAGCTTGGGGAGAGAGCGGGGATATTTTAGCTCCAGGGTCTGTGGCATTATTCATGTGGACGTGTAGCTATGCCTCCCGCACGCTGAGCCATAAATCTAAATCTACAAGAAGGACTGAACTACAGTACTTGTACACAAATCATAACTGAGCACCACCAAAAACCCCGCCATCCAAACACCTCTTCACCCATGTCACCTGGGGAGCTTGGCAGTTATTGACCAATGAGGGCAACTTATTGAGAAAAAGCTGCCATGAAACTGGGTCGCAGGAGCCAATCAATGGCATGGATTTTTTTTTTTTTTTTTTGCCTTGGCATTATCTCGACTGAGAGCAAGGACTGAAAGCGGGGGTGGTGGTGGGTGGGTTGAAAAAGAAACAGACACAAATCATTCGGTATGGAGGCACCCCGACTATACCTCTCCTTTCACTCCCTCCATCCACCCACTCTTTCCAATCTGCCATCATCCACCCCTTCCTCTTTCCTCCATCCTGCTATTCATTTGCTTTCCTGTGATTTCTGTTGTTTGTTTGCCCCTGGGCTGAAAACTCTGTGTGTTTATGTGTGTGTTTGTGTGTGTGTGTGTGTGTGTGTGTGTGTGTGAAAGCGCTCTGAAATGACACATTGATTCACAGTGTTCTATATTTTCTCATCTGGCTCACTATTACAGTGAGAGTCAATCGACGCCGTATTTCTCTCTCTCTCTTGCTCTTTCTCTCTCTTTTACTTTCTCCCTATTTCTTTCGCTCTCTCTGTCTTTCTGTGTGTATCGGAGTATCATGTTTTTGAATGGAAGTGCTTACGAGGGGTGTTGTATTGCAGTTACAAGAGAAGTGTTTGGAGTGTGAGTGCATGTGTGTGGGGTGTTTTGTACCTGTTTGTGTGTATTTGTATGCATTATTTTCTAACTTTGAGCTCAGCGCTATGTATGCGGGAGTGCGAGCTCCCTCTGTGCCCTGTGTGGGGGGCACTTGGTAGTGCACTGGCCCATATATATATATATATCTATATCTATATATATATATATATATATATATATATATATATATATATATATATATATATGTATGTATGTCTTTTCTGCGTGTGTTGAGGGTGTTAGTGTTTTTATGTTTGCCAGAATCTGCTGGTGAGTCTTTGTGCAGTGTTTCATGAGCACATGTGCTAGTGCTAGTGCTGCAACTCCACCCCGTGACCCACACGTAAATGCACACCCGCATGCATGTGCGCACACAACAATACATCTTCCCACTCGTGAGGGTTCTTCTTTTGCCAGAATCAATACAGGAGCTTTTTAATGTTTCTTGCCATAGTACGAGTCTGAAACTGGAGCGCAGGATATAACTGTGGCAGTCAGGGCCTGGCGTTTGGGACGCGCCCCATTTTTTTTCGTTCTGTCCATTTATGTGCTTGTTGTCTGTTTGCCTCAAAAAAGGGAAAATCTTTTTCACAGGCATATTTCCCATTATGTTGAAAATGTAGCCATATTGAACAAGAATAGTCAAAATCTGGAACAGTCATAATTACATGGTACGTTTGCATTTATGGTAACTGTGAAAGCTTACCGTAACGCTAAACTGCTGCAGATGGCCTGCTGTTTCACGTGGAGATCAGTATTTTTCTCATGGTGTTGATTAATAAAATTCTGACACAGCAGACCCACACACAGTGGGTACTCATGCCTAAAACAACGCCTAAAGTACCTGCAAAATACACGCTTTGTAGTTGAATGTCAACAAAAAAAATATTCAATTTAACTGATTGCTCAATCAAGTTTGAACATCAAAAGCAAACTGATACACTTTTTACCCAAGCGTTTGCTTTTTGAACCAAAAATAAGAATATTATATACAACACAATAATCAATAACAGTCATTTCTTGCTCCATGACCTATTGACTGTTCAGTGATCCATCCACGCTTCAAGAGAGTCTTTCACTCTTTACTTGCTGACTTTGCTCCCTTTGCACTGCGTTGGTTTATCATTCCAATACTGGATCCATGTCTTGAATATTTTGAATGTTCAGCAGCGCTGGCTTCTGTGTCACTTGTCAGTAGAGCTGATTTAATTACGCTAGCAGACACATATTCTCCATCAGCATAATCCTGTGTACCTGTAGTTTGTAGTGCTATAATGGAATGAGCAATGTGAAAACAATTTGTCATCTATCACCAGTAGTACAATGTCAGCGTCACTTTAACATCAGTATTTCTGCTTGTCACTTGTTTACCCAAAGTCTCTCCTGACACTGCACCCGCTCGGTCGCGCGAACACGCACATGCTTACGCTCATGTGTGCGTGCACATTCACATCAGGCATCCCTTAGTACTTTGTCTGAGCTACACCAACAGCCTACAGCCATGCTTACAGGGCATTTCCACTAGGAAGTCAAATCCCCTCTTCTCTCAGCTCACCTGGCAGCACGGAAAGAAAAAAAAAAAGGACGGCAGAAAACTTTTTAAATGTAAGAGCTGGGGAGCAACTTTGACGGAAAAAAGCGCATCAGGACACAAAGTGAAGGGGAAAGAGGCTTTAACAGGGTAGAAAGGAGATTTCATTTGCCGGGTTTTGGTTGTGTTGGCCTGTGAGTGGGGGGATTGATAGAGGATAGAAGGAGAGCGAGTGAAGAAGGTAGGTAGGAAAAAAAACAACACTGAATGAAGGAATGGAAGTAAGAGGGTGTAGCCGTGCGCCATAAAATGTCCCACTGCCTTTCCCAGGGCCAAGTCCTCGCTCTATTTCTAATGAACTCATTTATTCTGTTTTTCTGGATTTACTTTCACCAGCAACAAAAGACAGTCTCCTGGTCTGCCTGTCTGAATTCTCTGCTTCAGGGTTTGTTGAGCATCTAGGTCTGTCCTATAGCCTGCCTGTGTTTATCTAGCTCTCGCCATAGGTCAAGCACAGACTGTCCTAAACTGCCAAAGGCATCTCTAATTGGCATCTTCCTTCTAAAAACAATATTAATTACAAGCGACTGGTTACAGTAATTTGCTGGTGATGCATTTCTATGTAGCATGTGAAGCCAAACATAGTCCCTTCAAGATGGAAAGGCAGAATCCTCAAAAAATGTTTTTGTGAACCACATATTCTGGTCTGTGTCAAACAATAGCAACAAAGGCAAAAACATCAATCGGCAGCACACTTTGTGTGAACACAAAATCGCATTCTGGTTTTGGCCAAATATTTAATCTCTCCTCCTCTCTCTCCTCGTGTCTCTGTCTCTCCCTCCCTCTTTCTTTCTGAATAATATGCCACTGGGAAGTTAAAAAAAAAAAAAAGACTGAGAGCACGGATCCCCACTCCTCCGCTCTTCTTGACTGCACGTCTGTGATGTCATAATCACTCACATCAAAGGCTGTGCGCTCAACACGGCGACTGTCAGCTTCCCTGGAGGCGTCATTAAAAACGAACAGAGCAAACCGAGCCAGGCCTGACAGAAACGCATCAAAACTTCCTAAGACACACACACGCACACATATGCGTAGCTAATGCGTGCTACGCATCCATGTTCACGCTCACACGCAGGCATCGGGGAGCATGCACGTACTAATCAAAGCGTGTGACAGAGACAGACACATGCGCACACACACAACACACATATGTAATCATAAAATCATGTGTGCGCCAAGGGAAGAGCTCACATTGCTGATAAAACCCTCAGACTCGCATGCGCACACTACTACAAACTGAAAATCTGCATCTTCTCTGTGACAAAGTGAAAACTTCCTCATCCTGTCATGCAAAAATAGAAGTCGAGCATTCAGACGCGCATGTTTTGCTTCCAGCTGCATGTGCGTGTGAACAGCAGCGGCCGCAGCACGTGGACGGACATCTGTCGTAAAAGATGTGCTCTCTTGATATGCATTCACAATGCACTCCTGTTTCGCTGCCAGCCTGGGACATAATGCAGAGTGTGCACATAAATGTAGAAAGAGTCTACATCTACCAGATTTTCATTCCTCTCTCCTTCTCTCTGTCTATCTCTCTACACACTTGCCCACACACATGGGCGCATGCACACGCACAGACACACACTCATTTACACAAACTGGAGAAAGGACTATAAATAGTATGCCTATGATGTGATGCCGTGTGGTTTATCCCTATGGGTTTGTGTATGTGCGACTGTCAAAGTGAAGAGAGAGGGAGGCAGTGAAAGGAGAGGGGGGGGGGGGGGGGGGGGGGGTGGCAGATGAAAAAAAAGATCTTTAAGAGAAAGAAGTGTGGTGTACAGCCAGTGATAAGCACTACATGGCAGGCATGGCAAAGACAGAGACTCCTCTTTGATCTGAAATAAATATAAGTCATTATATGTTAAAATGAGCATCTGTGTTTGTGTGCGACTGAATCCAAGACGTGTTTATGTAAAATTTCGCTTCTGGCTTGACATGTCGTTCCTTGTGTGCGACTTACTCCTGGCAGGGTCTTCTGCTCGTGCAATGCATTCTGGGCTTTCAGGGCTGACTCTCTGGCACAGTAGGTGAGGAAGGCACAGCCTGAAATACAGCAAGAGAGAAAGACACAATTATGTTATGTGAACTGGGGACAGAGGAGAGACAGCTACGGGAGGGGGATGCACCAATCATCAGCAAATAGCTAAAAACAACACACACACACACACACACGCACAACCACACGGAGTAAGCCTGCAGCCATAGCTCTGAAACTCTGTCTACATGGCCGCAGAGGGAATTTGTTCGTGCTTGTGTGTCCACAATAAACAGCATTTCGGTGACTGAACAAATTGAATATTTCTGCGACCGCGAATGCAATCCACTTGCATGCAGAAGGGAAATAAGTGGGACTAAAATTTGCGTCAACGTGTGACGATTTGTGTATTCTGTTGCGCGAGAGCCACCATGCCCCCATCAACACATCAAATCTGACTGAGCTTTCTCCCTGGCAGCCTGAAATAGCAGTTATCCATTCGTCCATCGCACTCTTCTGGCTGTTGTGACAGGGATAGACAGCCTGACAGCTTCTTTCTCTCTCTCTCTTACCCACCCTCCCTCTACTTTACTCCCTCCACTCTTCATTTCTCCATCTCCCTGCTCCATATGTTCCAAGACTACCCACAATCCTCGGTTTTGTTAGCACCTGGGCTGACATGTGGGGGTGGAGAGAAGATGGAGACGCAGGAGGCAAGGAAGAAGAAGCCGTGGGGGAACGTGCGCGCTGTTCCCTTGCCACCCCCCGCTGACAGTGAGGCACACACCACTGTCAGAGAGCTGACAAACTGTCAATCTACAGATCAAGCCTAATGATTCATGTGTTTGACAGATTAATAAAACGCTCACAGAGACAATTGCACAATAGGTTGATGCGCAATTTGAGCTCATACTGTACGCACAGGTATTTTGGGTGTTTGCTCACATCCAGGTTGTGGGAAAAATGTAAATATTCTTCATTTACACTCATTTCAGTCACAATCAGGGAAAGAACCAAATGTGCACAATTAGCCTTTGGACTTGTTGCATTACAATATCTGGGAATTTTCCAAAAAAGCGATTATAGAGGTATTCAAAATCATTATATCACAGCAGCAACAAAATATTTCATAGTGCATATAATATATTTATTGTTATTGCTGTTTCCAATCTGTAAGAACAAAGGTACAAAAGAACCAGAGTTTGTTTTGAGAACATCAGCACCTAAGTCTGAGATGATTATCATGGACCCCTACTTACAGACCAAAGACCAAAACACAGTGCATTTTAAATAATGCACCCCCTTCTCGAAGCTCTTTGTTCTTTTTAAATACTGGGGGCTATTTGTTGTTGAGGGTAACATCATGTACAGTATGTGGAAGGAGAGCAGCTTCCATCCTCTCTGCTCTGTGTCTTTAACCCCAGGTCGCCCTGAAGGTGGGACCCCAGGGAGCTTTGCTTGTTGGTGTTTTTAATTAACGTGCCTCTCTCTCATTAGGCGAAGTGGAAGCTGGCCGCTGACAGCTTGGCTACCTCCTTGTCCTCTCCGGGCCTGTCGTGTTAGCACTACATGCCGTTGCTGTCCCAAAGGAAGGACACGCGAGCCTCTGATTCACACGTCTGACGCTTATTCACATGTTTGGTGCACAGTCACCTACAGCAATCAGCGTATTCAACATAGGAAGACGTACTCCTCTGGCTTACTTTAAGCAAGAACAGAAATACAATGTTAAAAATGAATTTTTACTCACAAAATACACCTAAGTAGCAAAAGCTAAAATACTCATGATGACATTTTACATTAACATTTTTTAATTATTAGCAGTGTGTGAATATGTAACATTGCGATGCAGATATGGAGATTATGTCATATTTCAGCTAAACAGTTTGCTCCAGAGGTTCCCAGAAAGTTTTGTCTGTTCCACACCCACAGTGATGAATTGCATTTACTGTATATAGAACAGAATGTGCAACATTAGAAGACAGGCTGCATAATGTTAGTTATGTATTTGTTTGCCTGCAAAGACACTTTGGCATGCAGAGTGGAGGAACTAGGTGATCTAATCACCAATAAAATACACCACTTAGTATTTTATTCCCAAACAAAAACAAAATGTAAATCTATTTTATTTATGAAATCATAATTTCCATTTATTCAAATGCACCTGCCTTCCCCACATTTTATAATCTACCCAATCACAACAGCAGATGTAACTCTGAGAGTAAAAGTAACCAAAGACATGCTGGATTACTACATATTAACCCGTGTGATCACTGTGCATTTTGTACATTAAAACTTAACCTGGAAATAGCTACATATTATAGCTGTCTCGTATTAAGTAGAGCATACTGTAATATAGAAGAAAATGAAAGATGTGCTAAGTACATTTATTTAGATCCACTCACGTATGAGAGATGGATGCTCTAACATGACTAAATACACAAACACATACGCATGCACGCCAACACACACACATGAAAAGTGACAGTCAACAAATGTTCAATTTATCATCATTGTCACAAGTCAGATGCTGGCAGCAGCTCTAGTATCTGACTAAGACCCATATTGGCCCAGGAGAGAGAGATAAGCTGTTTGTTTCTGCTGTCAATGCTGCCAATTTGGTTTCCCATCACTTCAAATTCAAATCAACAGCAGCGCAGAGGGGGATCTGAGAGAATGTATGTGTGAGAGGAGAGGAGAGAGAGAGACGATGGAAGATGGAAAGAAGGGCAAAAAGAAAGAGGGGGAGGAGAACAGCAGAGAGGAAAAACAGAACAGCGAGGGATGCTCGGTAAGAGACGGAGAGGGAGAGAGAGTAGATAAGATCACCTAGCTTCTGTGAACACCATCCCCCTGTGTCCTACACTCGCTTCTTATCTCAACTGCAGCAGACACCCTAAAGGGACACACACCCACCGAGATGGAGAGAAACAGAAAACGAGCGAGAGACAGAGAAAGAGGGAGGGAGGGAAAGAGAGAGAGAGCGAGAAATATGGGGAAGGAAATGAGAGAAGATGAAAGAAAGCAGCAGGGGAATGGTGGAGGCTGAATACTTTCTGGTGGAGGAAGAAGAAAGAAATCTGCCATCACCAGACCTTATTTAAACGACAGCTGTGTTGGACCACATGGAGCTTTGACCTTGTTGATCTGGAAAACCCAAATTTGATGAGCTGCCTTTGCCAATGGGTTGCCCAACAAGTTGCCAATGGGGACTGATTCATTGTTTGTTTAAACATTCTGTTGTAAAAGATAACTCAACGAGGAGGGATCATTCATACCAAAGAACATTATCCTGTCTATACATTATATATGAATCTAGAGGAGTTTAGCGATTAGATACCGATAATGCAACATAGCAGAGCGGTGTCCTGAACAAAAGTAGGAAATGGGACAGGACCCCAGAGTCTAGATGCTGGTGATGGAGCAGGGTAAGCAGATGGCTGATGGAGACTTCGTGTTACTCTCTGATTATCCAGGATGAGGTGGAGATGGAGAGGAATGCAAAGACAGTTGAAAGGCAGGAAGACAGAAGAGCTATGTGCAGAGAGAATAGGGATGGTGGACTGATCGTCTTGGATAAGAGGGCAAGAAAATCATTGGACCGCAAAGTTGCAGTGACTTTGACAGTAAAGTGGAAGTGGGAAAGTGGCAGTGAAGAGGAGAATTGCTCAAACACGTAATGCGCACATTTGTATGGAAACAGATTCTCCTTATTAAGCTAAGCTTCATTTCAATGACTGATGCCGAGTATCAAGTCAGGACTTTGGCTAACATTACCCCCGATTTGAAACGAGTGCTTCAATCCAACTTGTGTTATGCAAATCAGATATTTGATTTTTTGGGGTTATATTTTAGCTCACGAGGAGCTAAGTGCTGTAGTCTGTTGCTAACTTTTTTTAAATAGAAGGAATCCACACAACCTTTCCTGGTTTTGAGGATGTGGTATGTTACATGTAGACGTACATATGTTGCCATTTCATCCAATCTAACAGTTTACCTCGTTAGTAAGTAGCAACATAGATTTATCAGTTCATCAGTCCATTCTGATCCACTTATCTAATTCAGGGTCCCAGCTACTATAGACAACCACACCTATGGGCAATTTAGAATCACCAATTAACTCCACCAACTGTGTGTCTTTGGACTGTGAGAGCATGCCAGAGTAACTGGAGAGAACCCATGCGACATTGGAAGAACACGCAAACTCCACGCAGAAAGGCTCAGGACAGATGGTGGATTTGAACCCAAGACCTTCTTGCTATGAGGCACCAGAGCTAACCTCCATGCTATAGCAATTCGAACAAATGTTAAACAAATACTAAAACATGTATCTATATGCTACTTAATTATTTATTTTTTAATAGTTAAAGACTGTTGACATATTTAACGTGTAAACTGGGTGTAAAGGTAATTAAAACTCTCAGATTCCCAGAAACAATATAGCGACCGTGATCTCTGTGACATCCATGGCCCAGGTTGGGGACACACCATTCTTCAAATTCTCCTTTGAAACTAATTATAATCCTACTAAAATTAAAAGGACTAATGAATTAGTGCTCAGCACTGTTACCGGACACATGAATCACTTTTTACCAGCATACACTGCCTGATGCCACCCAAGACTAAAAAACTTGAGGGACAATGTTATTGTACAGAATTCTCTAATTATCTTCTGCCTATTAATTCAGGGATTGTAAAAGGCGGACATAAAAAGTTCCCTCCTCTCGCTCTCCCTCTCTCTTCCTCCTTTTATTCCCAGCTACAGATGAGGAGAAACTCCCAGTGATCATTTAAATATTTCAGAACAACTTGGTAAGAGCCTAAAAAGAGTCAATAGCATTAAAAAGCTTTATCCACGGCACAGCTGAAATCCCTGGAACTCTGCCTTGAAAAACTTTGGCATGAAACTTTGTTTGAGGCTGTCCAATTTCAGTCAGTCAATAGAAATCTCCACGTCTCCCCCTACCTCACTTCTGTTAGCACTTATCTTCACCTGAAAGGGTTGACCAAGGACAGACTTTGCTCAATAAACAGAGGAATGTTTTTTTTCTCCTTTTTAAAAGATTGACCTTAAGACAAGAACGTTCTGACTGGATTTCTGTGAGTGCTGAGGCTTAGATAACGCTCTTCAATTCACTCTTGAAATGGGTCAGAGTAAAGACAAAAATTCTTGACTTATTGTGTTCAGAGAAATGGCATATAAAGCCTTGGTCTTTTAGTCGTATGGTGAAAATGAGTAGCACTGAGTGCAAAAGTGGAATACTAATAAGTGTTATATTAAAAGAGTTTCTCAACGATACAGTTGCCCTTGTACTGCTGTAACTGGGACACTCGGTATGAGCCATACAATTGCTATTCAGTCTGTATCTGGTTTTCAAATGCAATAAAATTAAAAGAGTAAAGTTAATACTTGCAATGCAGAGGAAAAAAACTGCTTTAAAAAAATAAAAAATAAACACAGCTATTAAAACCATGTCTCTATAGCTATATTCCCATCTTATCTTTATTTGCTGCAGAATCATTCTCACCATTTCTCTAATGCATATGTATACAGGGAAATGTTTAGGATGACTTAAAGTGGCAGACTTGAGACAAAAAGAAAAAAAAAGTCACATATCTCCAAGTAAATCTGATATCGAAGCGTAAAAGCCCAGACAAGCCCCCTCACTTTTGGTTCTGCGAGGAATAGTAATTCAATAAAGTGAGCAGCAGCCGCTCATATCCCCTTCACCTTTGCTGACCTTTCAGATCATTACTCACCAAGGAAGAAAGAGACAGAGGATAGAGGCTATTTTAGGGGACACAGCCAAGGTCTCCGGGAACACGCCAACTTTCTCCTGTATCGTCTTAAAATCTTTAATTGGCTGCTGTAATCGCTGATTAAATGAAAAAAAAAAAAAAGCACTTTGAAGCCCACAGTACGAGCTCAGAGAACAGAACTGAGTGTACGAGTGGAAAAAAATAACTCAGTTGCTCACATCGAGCATCTTTTTTTTCACTGTGTGAAAGAGGCCTTAAAAATTCAGGAGCTGTTTCAGGGGACGAATGAATGTTGGTCTTGATTATGATATTATTTCAGCAGAGTGAGGCAGAACTAAGGGGCAGTGTTATGAAAGAGGAGGTGAATTCATTTGTAATAGAGTGTAATAGCAGTCTTAGCTCTCCCATAGGCAGCTATATGCAGATCCCTCAGCCCTCTCTTCGGGGGGAACTGGAAGAATCCATAATATAGAAACCTACAACAAGCGTACCACTGAGGGAAGCAGAGAACAGGAATAGATAGAGCAAATGTTAATAACCAGGTGATGGATGAATCTCTGAGGGACGGCACTTCTGTACGTCTGTTATATTTTTTTCCATTCTTAAAAGTGCAGGACATAGTCATTTTGAACAATAAAGGGGACTCCGGTTGTAACTAAATTACTTTTGGAGATGAGGATATGAAGATCGTAAAATAAAAGTCATTATACTGTATTCTGTGTGAATACTAAGTTCTGATTGACTCGGGGTGTAAAATAAATTTTAATAACTGGGCATTTTCTGCAAAACTGTTAAATCATCAAGGCAAATCAAAGCTTGCTCATGGTTTGAATGTGAATTTTAAGCAGCACAGTGAAAAATACCCAGAATAAATTACTCCCAGATTGCCCTGAAAGATGTGGGCAACTCGACTGGGAATAAAAACAACCTTATTTCAGATAATAGAAGCTTTGAAAACCAGGTAACTTTACATTTCAATGTGGTACCTTTAGGGGGATAATAAAGGGAGACAAACACAATCGACATTACAGATTCATGCAAACTAAAAACGTTTTTTCCCCGATGCAACGTCGTTTTCAATGAGCGGGGTAGTGTTTTAGACTTCAGTAGAAGTCCCTACACATCTAAGCGGTATGACACTGTAGGAAAATGATTGGGATTGTCACTATCATGGGACTTGTCAGCGTCTCCAAGGATACGCAGGAGAAGCTAATGATGTTAAAAGTCTGCCTTTTAACATCTGGTTAAGGTGGTTAAAGGGTTGTTTTCATGTGTTCTTTTTAGGGTTCTCCTACATAGAACTTGTGTTTTCAGGTTGAAGGCCATCTGATTTATAGCACCGACTCCTAATCTAACCTTTCTATGCTTCAATGCTATTCTACTGTGAATATTAAAAAACAATGACAGTAAAGGAACAGTGAACAGCGATGCATCAGTATGTAATGAGCTGGGAGTAACGATGAGCTGACCTGATGCCTTCTAACATTACAACTAAAGATGAATAAAAAGCCTTTTTCGTTTGTTTCTTTTGTTTTGATTGTGACATACATGTGTGAGAAACAATGAGAACTTTTAAATGGTTTGTGCTTGTGTTTGTGTGCGCGTAAGTCCCTGAAGACAACAAGTCCCATCTCTCGCCCTGCTTGCCAGAGTTGCCGTCTCTAAGCTGTGCTAATCGATCGGTGAAGGAGGAAAAAGGGCCAGCTTTAATGTGTTGCATGTGAAGGATTTAGTGGAGAGCACAGCCATTGAATCAATGGAGTAGAAAATGCATCATTAGGACAGTGTCAACTCCCTCTGCCCCCACAGACACACACACACACGCAGTTGCAACAACCCTCACTCAACCTCCACTCCCCCCCCTTATCCCGAGTGCACTGAAAACGGCCACATATTCATACAATCGCATGACGTGAGGCGTGCACAGAAAAGGCACGCATGTGATGCTTCAGCTCTCATAGCACAAAATAAAATACCATCTTAAACAGCACTCACTCTGAGTGCATCCCATGAAACATGGATGCTCGAACACCCACTTGTATGAGCTTGTTAAAAGCTCCCCTGATGGCAAAACACAGACGTTAAATGTCCCAAAAATCCAGGCAGACGAATCACCTCACTCTCATCCTGCTGCTGCCATTTTGTCAGGAAATGTTTTGGGGGGGACTAAATTTAGCTTTTCATGATATGAATTATTAAAACTGCAGTGACTCCTATGACGAACTTAAAGTCTGAACCCGGACATACCAGGTCAGTCACTGTGGGAAATTTATTGAGGCAGAGACTAATAAAACAATGTAGGACAGATAACAAATGGGCATTTTTGAGCTCATGTTACTATAGTTCAATGTATTATATGGGAATATTATACTTTAGTCAGTGGAAAAACCTCTTAAGGAGTGTTTGGACTACTGTGGGACACCAAAACGCTCTGTCAAAAACAGCACTACACAGCAGTATAGGATTTATAGATGGTGATGGTGATTTTTTGGTTTCTTGTGTATAAATACCATTAAGAGACAGACTATACCGGCCCAGTGTGTGTGACAGTTGTGTGTACAATGTGTTTTCATCATCTGTATTTGTTATGAAATGGTACTTGTAGGTTTTTCTTAGTTGGAAAAAACTGACAGTGAAACAACCATGAGTCACACCTGCTCACGCTGCACTCGCTTAATGGATCGATAGATAGATAGATAGATAGATAGATAGATAGATAGATAGATAGATAGATAGATAGATAGATAGATAGATAGATAGATAGATAGATAGATAGATAGATAGAGGGTCAACAGTCAGACAAGGACCAGGCAAAGCTGATTAATCAAGAATCCATCTCCGGATGAATCATGTATCACTAAGAAGACAGAGTGACAAAGTGAATTCTGTCATGGGAGTGGTCCCATGTCTCATCCCCCTGGTAAAACACTTACAGGATAAAGACTCCCATTAATATTCCTCTGAGCTCCTCTCCACTCCACCTGCCTCTCTCTTCTCCTTTCCTCTCCCTGTCCTATTATCCTGCCTCAGCGGACATCCTGTCCTGTCCCGTCCGCCTTGCCAACCTGCAAGATGGAGATGAGAGGACGATCCAAATGCAGAAGGGGGAACATGAATCATTACACTTCCTGTTGTTGCACACCGTCCGGGGAAGGAAGAGAGAGGACGCCCCCGGGGCTCCGATTGATTCCGGAGACTTAATTGGGTTTATTAGCCAAGATGTTGGGCCCCGTGAGGAGGCTCCCAGAGGCCGCGGAGTTCCCCCCCCCCTCCCCCCATCCCCATTCCCACTCTTCTGAAGGAGAAAGCCTGCGTAATTGTTTTCCCTCCATCTTCTGTGTCATTGTCAGATGGGTCCTGCGGGATTATTAGCAACCCCAGGTCCCTCAATAATTCATCCAGAGCTATTTATACACAGATGGAGAGTCCTCTAAAGTCTCCCCCAGTGAGATTATCTGACGCTTAGACAGACAGACAGAGAGAGGGAGAGCAATGAAGAGAAACCGGGCTACAAAGGGAAAAGCACGAGAGAGACAGAGAGAAAATGGGAGAGACGTACAAAGAGAGTAAGAAGGATGGAGAGAGGCAATCACAAAAAGAAATGCAAAGACGAGCAAAGCAAGTTTGACAGTGAGAATGAGAGACAGCGGTGGTTTAGGTAGGCACAATGACAATGATTCTGGTGTGCATTGAGTTTCAAGGTGAAACTCTCTGCTCTGCTTTGGCAAAGTGAACAAAAGCACTGTCCCGGGAATAGCATATCCTCACACAACACACATTAATGGCTTTTAATCTTCCCCCCTTTTTCCTTCATTTAACACAATTAAGATGTTTGCAAAGCTAACATGGACCACTAGTCACTATAGGAAGGACAGATGAAAGACACTCAGGGATTTCCATATACAAAGTAAACACAGTTATCCATCCTTTCTAACGTGTCAGTGCGTAAGACCAACAAAACAGCAGCCAGCCATTTCTTAAATCACCTAATAATTCACTAACATAACATTAACACATTAGCATATTAACATTAGCGCATTAAACAGCTTCTAATCCCAAACAGATAGTGGCTGGGCTACACAAGGCTGCGCGACTGCTGGCTTTTAATAGCTTTGCAGATACCTGTGTCTTTCCGCCTGCAAGTTAAGGGGACATTTTGTTGTCGTCAGACTAATGAAGCCTTTGGCGCACAAAGTTGATTTTCAAAGTCCCTTTGTTGGCGCTCCAGCCGCAGATAATTATATATATTCATCCCCTTTGGCAGTCACTTTTATCCAGCTCATTTAGAAAGCTTGGCTTCCTCTTGGACAAATTGGGACATTGAAAGGCAGATTGGAGTGATAGTTTTTACATTTTGCATCGATGGCACATTAATCAGGGCAACTATGGCTATGGGAAAAGTCTCAAGCGCCCTCTGAAACACAAGCCATTTATCTGTAACAAATAATATCGCCGTTAAAGCTATGCCTTTATCTAAATGCATTGTTTCATTCTGTATGAATATCTTCCGAAGTAAAATTCTAATTTCCCAAAACATGGGAGCTTAAACCTCTTCAACCTAAATCTAATAAACTGCAAATAAAATCTGGGTTTTGGAAATGGATTTGAAAGCCTAAAGCAGTTCACACACACTGAGGTGTGTCAGCGAGAACATCACCTCAAAACATAACTGCATTTCTATGGATGCTGTGAATAGCAAACCTGCTCAGTGAACATTTTACATTTTGCTGTTTTCTTTTTAAGATAAGTTTCAAAATGTTTTCCCTTGTATAAAAAAAAATATTAGATAGAATTCAGTATTTTTTATACATGAGAATAAAAAATGTTTGGATGGAAACGTTTTCAGAAAATGCCAATGCAAACTAATTTGGTAACTTTTAATCAATGACTAACAATCAATGGTAAACTGAGTATGTCACTTACTTTTAATTGCTGTATGCAATTAAATCATAATGAATAATAACACCTAGGTTTATAACACCTGCTTTAATGGACATAAAAATGATGTGGAGGAAATTCACATGACTGAACCTTTGTCTTATAAAAGGCATAAACTGTAACACTACAAATGACTAGTGAATATACTGTTTGGTAATTGTGAAATAACCATTCACTTGAGTTCAGTTAACAGTTTACTATTTATTACTGATGGTTATTATGGATTTCTACCACTAGTTTGACATTTCTTCTAAACTACTGGGAAAGTTTTTGTTAGCTTTAGGTAAAGCCAATGCCAAATTAATTGCTGCTGCCCACTGCGTCCTTACAGTATTGATGAACAGTCTATAAAGTAAGAACACTTTTCTCTCTCTCTCTCTCTGCTACACACCCACACATACACACACACACACACTTCTGTTGCTCCGGGAAAAGCAAGGCTTATCAACTACCCAGTGCTCACACACACTCACACACACACAGACTTCACTGTCTCTATCTATAAACCCCATGAAATCATTCCACACCAAGTGAAGCAGGCTATGTATAGGTTTGGCCAGGGTTCCATCTCCTGTTCTGTGATTAAAGGACCAAACTAATAGGCTCTGTCTCATTGGGAACCTGTGTGGGGCTGGGAGAGACCTCCGAAGCCATTAAATTGCAAATCTGTAATAATTTGCTGAAGGCTTTCTGTCCAGATCATTCCCTGGGCTGATTTGTGCATTGAGGTAGCGTTCTGAATGGCCAAGCACAAACCCAGCTGAGCCCACCAGCTAGCCAGCCAAGTTAGTCTACAAGGGGGCACGCTCCAGATGTGCATGTACACACACACACGCACGCATGCACGCACACACACACACACACACACACACACACACGCACCATATTTACTTTGCAAGAACCACAATACAAAGTTTCACAGAGTCCTTTTCACTTAATTTGCACCAACAGTCTGCTTCTAATTAAAGCCAAATTAAATAAAGGCGTGAGCTAATACGCTTCATAAGTCCATGCAAGTTCAAACCTCCTTTTTGAGGTGCAGATTTGTGGAATGGAACCTTCTTACATGTGATGAACACGAACGCTCGGTTATTTTTTCCAGACAGCTATGTTTGACAGGGGGCTTTAGATTGCAGGAAAATCCCACGTCCCAGCTTGTTAACTTGTTATTTAACCCTATAACAACAAGTTACATATTTGATACCAGAGTTTTTGTGAGTTTTTGAGACCACTGTGATTTCTTTCCCCCTGAAAACCTTAAATAAATTGCACAATACACTTTTAAGCAATAAGTTGCACAGAAGCAATAAGTTGCACAAATTTTACACAGTACAGCAAATACAGATTTCAACTAGTTTTTCCATAAAGAAAGATCTGGTGGTTCTTCAGCTTTAACAGCTAGTCAGTTCCAAACTAAAATGAAACATCTGCATTATAAAAAAAAAAAAGGAAGAAGTTTGTAAATTTTTACTGTTGTTACTTTTGGCAGTTGAACTTCTTTCAGCAAAAGAAAAAAAACAAACCGTGAGTTGTCCAGGATTTCTGCTGCATGAGATGAAATGCATATTGCATTAAATTTTGATGCAACATAGCTGAAGCATGCCAGTGACAATAGAAAACCTCTGTAATGCAGTAAAAAGTTGTTTCTGCCCACAAGCGACCTACGCAGCTGCACCCTCACGTGAGCAAATTTAAATAGCAGTCAAGATCAAACTTCAAAAAGTAGCATGTGAGGAAAATCCACAAACAGACACACACACCACTGACAAGTATACAAGTCCAATTAACATGTTGTCAGAGATCATGCTAATCTGGAGGGCACTTGCTTATTTACCCCTGGGGCACCTGGGCGCTGCAGGGGTCTAATTCTGCTCCCATCCCAGGAAGGTCATTCTCCCTTCTCAAGCCATGATGGCCACAGAGTAGTGCTTAAATCTGGTAAAATGCAGCCTATAAATTACAGCAGAGGACAGAGGGGTCAGAGCCTGGCATGGAACTGGGCCAGGAGCTATCAATCTGCCGGGGCCAGCGAGGGCGACATCTGTCTCTGGGACTCCCTCACTCTTTTTACTTCTATCTCTGCCTGTCGTTTCCCATCCCTGCTTTTCGGTCTTTTCTTTTCAGCCCCTTCCGTCTTCCCTTTCGTTCCTTTTTCTCACTCCGTGTCTGTCACTGAACAATCTCTCCATGCCTCCATTTTTAGACTGCACCTTCCTTTACAATCTCCGCTCTCCTTCTTTTATATCGCTCTGCCTCTTGATATTCTCTTTTTGTCTTTGTGTGCAGCCCCCACCCAAGCGCTCTCCTCCATGGATCTCCCTTGCCTCTTTTCACGCATTCTCTTACATCATCCCTGTTTCAACATGGCTCTAATTCTGCTTCCCTTTCTCCTGCTCTCTCCCCCCAGTCTCTCTCGCTCTCTCTGTCTAGAGCTCCTTGTCGTTTTACGCACTCTTGCACCATCTCCCTCTGCAGCGATATGTTTTGGTCTATCTGCTCTCCAACCAGCAGGACAGAATAAAGCCTTGATGTACTTTCCCTCAATGTGATGCCAATATCATTTGAATGGTAATATCTGATGGCAAAATGCACATTTTGGAGGGAATGAAAATGGACCCAGTGGGTATTCAGAAACAAATACAAATTTGATATACAAATTCAAAGCTGATGTCATTCAGGATTGTGCAAACTACACATTTTCCCCGAACAGAAAACTGAGCAGTTACAAATCTTTTCTGAAGCAAGTAGGTAACTCATGAAACCACACTTATATATTACAAAGAGAACAAGTAGTTTTGATATGAGGCTAACTCTGTGAGTCAAAACTTGTCAAGCCTAATTTACAACAAACATGTTTGTTTGGTTGATGCTTTTCCTAGTTTTGTCAGAACATCTTGCACTACATTTGCTACCCAAACCCTCGAAAACTTCCACATAACTTATTAATCATCCTCCATTTTCTGAATCAAACTTGCCTTTCAATAATTGAGGGGGCTCTTTGAAAAGCCCTAACCTCCATTCCCACCTTCCTTTTACAAGTCAACGTGGTGCATTTTTAATTGGAGGGGGCATGAAATAGGCATGAAGGGAGATGGGAAGAAACGGAATTGGAATCAGGGACCCTCAAAACGTGGCAGTCATGGCGCAGCGTATGAGGTTGTATGCAAGCATACAGAGAAGGCTAAATATGCGTCTGGCCTGACAAGTCACACATGCTTGACAGCCCATGAGGTGTTTTCTGCGTGCAACGATAGCACACGGCTCATGTAATCCCTGCCTTAGAATATCCTAGCAGATGGACCTAGATACGCCACTTTGAGTTATGCTTAGCAATTTGGTTGAGAATAAACATCAATTCAACTTCCTATAAAGCATAAATCTCCAAAGCCGAATGATTTGTTTAGTCTACATGAAACAGTCTTGTAGGGGCTAAAACGGTAATTGAAAGTACATGCATTACAGTCTGAAAAAGCTGTGTCTGTTTGCAAGGTAATAGCAATGATTTGCTTTTGTGATATTAAAACCAAATTTAGCCTCGAGAACAATATAAGAAAGGGTCAAAACAGAAACAATATTAATCTATTTGAACGGGGACTGAAAGGAATGAGAGTCCTTTGGAGCCGGATATGTAACAAGAATTAATGCTTGCAGGGTATGCATTAATGGGCCATTGCCACAGTTGGCTGTGACAAACTTTGGTTCTATTTTTCATATTGCTGCTGTGTCATGCTGCTATTTCCTTGTGGAAAGCCTCTGCAGTAGAGAGCTGCAGCTGGGCCCGTTTTTATGAGCATACTGAGATTTTGAATCATGTTTGGACCCAAGATATATTAGTAAGCATTAAAAAAAGTCACTCTTGAGCGCTACCGTGGCTATGATTGAACTCACAGCACTGTAAGCACATGTGGCACTGTGTTTTCTTGTATGCTGATACGCGCAGATCACATAATTCTAAACTGTATGCATATAAAAAGATGATCAGATGACAGATTTATATAGAAAATGTATGTATACCTCGCTTTAAATACACAGGTGCACAGACACAGATATGTGTATTATAAAATTTCCGACCATAATGCCTCCTGACTGTGCAAAGCTTGATAAAAGGAGCCAGAAGTTCTAATCAAAAAGGCAAAACACCAGCTTCTAACTTCAAAAACAGAAGAGATTCATAATCCTTTGACTGCTGAACAAAAGGAACTATTGTTAAACCTTTTACACTCAACAACCACATATAGAGCGGAGTGCCTGTGTAGTTGTATGCCACAGATAAGTATTCTAGAAATGAAACTAAATGCAAAATCTAGACAGTTAAACAAAGAAAAAAGACACGTTATATTTTTTTATATTAGCATACATGCAGCTCCATGACCATGCTTTTATATATCATCTCTATCATTTCGAAATACATTAAAATTTTGAAAAACTGAAGGAAACCTTATTAAGCTAAAAGGAAAAACAAAGCTCTTCCTCACAGGAAGCTCTATGATTAGCACTGCAGACTTGAACACAATCAGCAGCAAAACAAAATGAAACTCAAAAACAACATGTAAGACTTTCCAACATTTCAAAATTATTGCATTCTCCATCTCCACAATCGGCCACCGGTGCTTGAAGCAGGGGGCGTGGAAGTAGTATTAAGGGTAGCTAAAAGATTGAGGAGGCCCAAAGCATCAACTTTTAAAAAATTTACCACAAAGCACAATAATATTTAACTGATGCAAGAGCCTTGAAAACAGAAAACATTTACCTCTCCAAGGAGCACTTGTCAAAAAAAGGTTGTTTTTTTTCATCCTCTGAAAAAAAAGCACACGGGGGCAATGAACACAGCAATAAGAAAGCAAGATTAGGAAACAAAGACAGAAAAAAACGCAGATTGTGGCGCAAGCATCTCAGCAATCTTTTTATGAAAAACTAAAAAGCCAAATGTTGTTGAAAGATTTAAGGCATGCTTTATTTGAACTCAGCCCTGGGTTAACTCTGTCAAAACACAAGAAAGCTTTTTATAATGTACATACAAGTCTTTCAAAGAGTCACCTTAAAAAGTGTTGGAAACATCTGTCACCGCCACTGACCACTGTTGGCCACAACTTTATCACGTGGAACAGGTTTGAACCACAAGGCAGTTGTTTTTAATTTTTGAATTCTAATTATACAAAATGATGTGCATTGTGTTAGTGAAGGAAAGAAACAGTTATTAGAAAGTATGCTGTTGTTATTAACAAAAATTATTAAAAAAGAAAAAAAGAAAGTTTTCTGCAGGTTGAATGCTTAGTGTGTGTCAGTTGATTTGCATCAATCTTGAGGACATGAAATGAGGTGAACAGGCAGGTGCACAGCCTTCTCTTTACATAATCGCTCTGTGTATGTAAAGGTCAGTGGTTTAATGAGAGGACTGCCGAGGTCAGGGGAGCCAGAGGGCTCCACCTCTCTGAACTCCAAACCTGCTGTTAGCATGCTAATCCTTGCACAAGCTCCATGAGCACTGCCTCCTTTGGCTTGGTCAGACCATCTCTCAGTGTGACTAACTGGCTCCCCGCTCAGCCATAAGCCAGCCCCCATCTGACAGTCCCCTCCAATAATAATGGACAACAGAGGCAGCACTGGTTTGACAACGGTCCTCGTGACAAATTAGACTCACTGTACTCCTCATTCTGGCTCCGCCTCTCGATTTCTTCTTGTTGCTTGGCAGTTCTGGGCTCTGCCAGGGCAGTGGGCGCGGTATGGCACCGGTTGTTGAGTTTACTTTGGTATGAAGTGCCTTCCTCTACGACACATGTTGCCTTTCTCCCTGACGAAACACTCGAAATCGATGCGTCTTCATAAATTTGGAGCACAATGTGAGACCTGAGCGTGCATTCTGAACGGCGCTGAGTGGAACACGGGCCAAGGAGACAAGGAGCACATAAACATACACACTCACTCACACAGTCATCCAAAACTGAATGCGAGAGGAGGAGAGGGAAGGATCCCACAGAGAGGATGATGCAACCGGAGTGAAATTTTTCGGCCGGAACGCATGCTGCATTAACGCAGACCTGCAGGACGAAAACACACACCCGTACTTCGTTCTTTTTTTTGTTCAAAGCTAAATTTGGTTTTATTGCCCCATTTTTTAAAATAAAAATAAATAAAATTTTTTTTTTTTGCATCCAACAACCTGTAACATATAATTTCCTGAAAAAAAAGGAGATCTTTTCATGTTACTGGCATCATGACTTTCTGGCCTCACTGAGAATGATAAGCCAAATGAGCTGTTCTGTTCTAAATCTGCTTGCCTGACAGATTCAGGTGAAAGAGCTATAATATCTAAAGTGAGGGAATTCGAGAGAACCATAACTCCCTTTATGACCTGCACAGATTATAGTCCCCATCTGCAGCATAAGGCATCTGCAGTATGGGTAAATTTAAACAAGATTACAGTCGGTCATTACACTACATCTCTGCTTATTTGATTTCAATCATATTCCATCGTAAATATTCAAATAAATTTCTGCAGTATTGATGGACTTATAAAATGGTTTAACAGCCAATCCATTTCTTTTCATTGGGTTAGTAGTGTCTTGTGTAAGTTGAGAAAGCCTTATGAAAGGGTGTTGTAGTCTCAGCCAAAGACCTGTGGCGCCTCGCTTACATCCCTTCCCAGGTCAAAACGGACAATTTGGCCCAACTCTAAATGAGTTTTCAACACCTGCCTTGACTTTGAGCAACTCTCCGGCTTTGTAACTACTTTAACTGTCGGAGCCTATGGCGAGAGCCGCTGCTAATGTATTTAGTTTGACCAAGGACAAATATATTACTCACATTAAATAAGCACCAAATGAAACAATGGCCCTAAAACAAACTTGGTGACAGTTGCGTTTGCTAAGAGGACAGGAAGATGCTGACAATAAAGGTTTGCCAAGAAATACAATGCTGCGTGATGATGTGACAACAGTAAACAGTAGATAACACCTTTGGTTATTAAATGTGCTCCCCCGTATCATCACAGCTCAATTGCCCCAGTGATTATTACACGAAATCAGGTTGATGAATAGTGCTAGCAATCACATCTACACCTGCTCTTCTTGAATGGATCTCCACCTCCCATGCAGCATTGCCAGAGAAAAGAGAAAGGGTTGGCTCTTTGTGCTCGCCGTCCCGTTGTGCTTGGTAGCAGCAACAGCAGCAGCAGCAGCAGCAGCCGGTGACCATTATAAATGGCCTCTATTAGCATGGCTGAGTCGCAGAGGGGAGAGAAATAAAATCATTGGGAGAATGTAGGCCTGCACTGGTGTCCCTGCGCCCGCTACCAAGCTCTGTCGACCTCCGTCCCAAGCTTCCCTCCTCCCAGCTCCCTCCTCCCCTCCATTCCAAGGGGACACAATCCTAAAGACTAGATTACTAATGATACATGGGGTCATTATGGGGAGGGTTATGGCAATAGTATCACAGGCACAGCTGACAATAGCAATAAGAGGGGTAGCTTTCTTCAGCGGTAGCATTACCATAGCAAAGGCTGTTCTTTATGCCTGTTGATGTATAGCAGAAAAGGATGAGGGTCTTTTATTTCCTGCCATAGCAGAAAAAGCTGTGTATTATCTCCCTGAAAACCATGCTTATGTCTTTGTTAAAATGCCATGTCTCTGCGAGTAAAGTTAAATGAACACAAAAGTATCCCCAGACAAGGCATTACCATGTTAACAATAACAGTTACCAGCTACGTGCTACATGGAAAAGCAGAGGTAGAACAAAATTGTAAAGTAAATGGCAGTCGATCATCTACAATCTGTGGTTCAAGCTGGGGCTTTGTACTACCACAACCATTACAGAACAAGATGCACTGTCACCGAACACACAAGGTGTCAGTGCATAAAGTGAAGACAAAAGAAGAGCGAAGGAAGGGAAGGAATGAATGGAATCAAGCAGAGTTAATGAAAAGGAGAAAAGATGGAAGAGGACTTTTCTGCTGGACAGTTCTATAGACTTCACTCCACTGGAGCATTTCACACCTTAAAGGGTCATCATGCCCTCAGCTTGATGCTCTCTATTCTGTAAGAGGACAAATGCAAACAGTCTGAAGAAACTGAAAGGAAAGGGGAGAACCACACATATGCGGAAAAGCTGACGGGGAAGCGTAGCAGCTTGAAAGCCAGTTTAAACGTGTTCATACATAAAACTGCTATCAAATTCGTTCAGATGGATTAATTTCACTTTCATTTCTGCAGATCAGTAATGGTGATCTCTTTAGAAAACAGGTTCTTCGTATATATATTTTAATATTTGCGAACTGCATTTATCTTCCTGTGATGGCTTACTGTACCTAGTTCATGCGATATTGTGCAGTCTTCAATAAGCCCAGTGTGACGACAGTCGGTCACTTTGCCCGTTATCCGTGGGATGTACTGTCTTTTACTGCTAATTTGGGCATCTTCTACGGAAACCTCAGGGTGCGGGGGAAACGCGGCCTTCAAACAGCTCGCAGTGAGCCAGTGAGCTGGTAAGCCAAGGAGTAGCTGGTGCCTCGAGCTAGTTAAAATATGAGCACAGCGGGGGCTCGCTAATGAAAGCGGGGGCTCAGCCTGGGAAGCAGGACCGTATATCGCAGTTAGGAGACAGTTCTTAGAATCAGCTGGCGAGCCATGCCTATAGTTCTGGGGCCACTGGTGATTAACCGTCCAACAGGGAGTCTCTACTACAGCTGGGCTATTAATAAAAGATACACCCCCTCCTCCTCCTCCTCTTCTCCTGCCTCTTTGGTTCCCTCAATGTCTGCACACACTCTCTGTCCTCTGGAATTTATTTGTATATCATAATCATTTCCTGACACATGGTGGATGTCACACATTGTTTGCACGAGGCAAAGGTTCAGGGTGGGGGGTGATGGCTTAAAAGGCAAAGGAGAGGGGTCCTGAAAAGTGGCAGCTTACTTTTCACCCTGCGATGTGTCCTGCAGGTATAGCAGATCAATTTGTGACCTCTCACTAGATGGTGATTTCCACAGAATGACTATTCCCGTGAGAGTAGAAAATAAAATGCAAGGGTAAGGCACCATCATTCATGCTGGAGCACTTCAATTCTTTATATTACACCAGAAGGGCATATAACACTGTTGCATCAAAAGTTTATGATGATTCACTGTCGTCAATTCTATAACAAAGGCAACCCTGACAGGGTCAGTCATTGTTGGTACAGAAAAAGCTATTAAGGCAGTATTTGATTAGAATATTTCAAAACCAGTTAAAATAATACCTCTATAGGCAATCTCCACTTTAGTGCGATTTCTTCTTTTTATTTTTATTTTTAAGGGGGAATCACTTCGATCACCCAAACCTGAAACACTGACAAAGGCTTAAATGCTGCACAAAATTACAACATGCTCATAGTCCTTCCACTGTTGCACACGTTCGTGTACATGTGCACGCGCACACCCTCCCTCACTCCCTTCCTCCCCCGCCAACTCATCACAACCCCCACCCAACTACCCCCCAACACACACACACACTGAGCGACTTACAGAATGTATTGCTTTGAGGCAATCAAACAGCCTCCCTGCTATTGCAACGTGAAAACACCAGGTTAATAATCAAGATTCAGCAGAGTGAATGAAAGCACGTTTACAACCGCTGGACTAGATGTGTGAATACTCCCGTGCACACTATAGGAACATTGGTCCTCCTAAAAATCACCCCCCCACACATATTCATGTCGTCGTGACTCCCGATTCGTGACACTCTTATGCTTGCATATGTGTGTTTAATAGGGTAGAAAATGAAGCACTGATTTTGGGAGCCAGTGACAAGTCAGACGCTGGAAATAATGTCCCCCTCTACGTGCCACAAATGAAACAAAACGAGAATAAACATGCAGAAAAGTAATTCAAGCTCCAGCACTATAGAAACAATTGGCCAACAATTGCGCTGCTCTACCTATTAAATCCCGCATGATTCAGGCTCCCCACTCTCACCAAACGTGTGACAGATTTCACTCTGGCAAAAACAAATAGAGCCATAGGTGTCGCGGGGAATATGGGCATAACCCACCTTTGTGCATGCCCGTGAAGCGGTCTTTGAGCACAGTGAGCTCGTAGATTTTGCCGAACTCCTCGAAGAGGGGCCGGAGGTCCTTCTCATCCAGGTTGCGGGGGATCTGACCGATGAAGAGTTTGATGGCATCGTGGTCCTTCATGGGGATGGTGGCCGGGCATCCCGCCGGGCTGTGGCTGTGGTTTAATCCGTTCACGAGCCCGTTCGTGCTGGCGGAGACCACACCAACACCGTGCACCGTGCCGTCCACCTGCCCGTTGGTTAAAGTTGCCATCTTCGGACCGGCCAGTGAGTTGGGATGG
Organism: Perissodus microlepis; assembly: GCF_051167445.1. Lineage (NCBI taxonomy): Eukaryota > Metazoa > Chordata > Actinopteri > Cichliformes > Cichlidae > Perissodus > Perissodus microlepis. Next base: position 11,856,899 of record NC_140465.1, read on the forward strand.
GTACAACAGCAGCAGATGGTAATGGTGGAGTCTCGTTTTACGTTGGAAAAAAGCTGGTGGAAGTCTTGGTCAAAATTTGGTTCCGAGACCAAGCCGTACCAGGGATGGTTCCGCTCTCGTCCTATCAAAGCCAGTATTTACAATGATTTGAAAACACATGAAGCATTTGGCGAAGACGCATATCAAAAGCGCGCAGTGCCGTTGGTCCCGGTGGAGGCTTTGATTCCTTATATTTATGTCCTAACCAATAACTCGTTCATTGATTTCATAAAAGAGAGAGAGAAAGAGAGGGAAGAAGAAGGGGAGGGAGAGAGAGAAGAGAGAGAGAGGGAGAGAGACCAAGAGCGTTCACTGTCTATTTACACCCACGTTCCTTCGTCCCAGCTTCTTGGCACCCTTTTATTTTTTTGCAATGAGGAGTCTGTATGGGTGTCTTCTCGGTTTAAACGAACAGGGTCGGTTCGATCTCTGCCAGAACAGAGGGGAGGTTAGAATAAAGGGGGGGCGCTTTAAACTCGGCATATATAAACCCAGCATATTTCTGTCCCCCCCCCTTTCTTCGGCAAGTAGACAATGGTACATTCCACCGAGGGGAGAGGGTCTATAAATAGAGAGATATAGAGAATACGGTCCTTTGTGCTCCTACTCAGAGCAAATAACTACACTTTCAAGAACTTAAGAATGCAATACTTGGGTGACTGACACACACTCACACACACGCAGATACACACAGACAAAGACTCTCTCTCACACACAGTTTTTATCAGGAGTAATAAGCCGTACAGCTATTTTCAGAAATGTACCTACTATTAAGTGAAAATAAACATTGACCACAAATTGATGGTGTCTGCGGTTAATCGGAGGTTTATTTATTGTTTTGTGTGCTTAAGTCACTCTGCATATCCTTCATCCACCTTCCTCATCCTCGACGGCAGCAGCAGCGAGTCGCTGCATCCTCGCTTCGCTCCAGGACGGTGGACAGCTCCGTGGTGCTGAAACACAGCCTTACAGGCGAAGCTCAAAAATACACGAATGGAGAATTCCTCGCACGGCTTCGACTGTTCGCTGTTATCAAAAGCAAGCACAGCTTTTTTGCAGCGGTTTAGACCACGTATTATTATTACTTTCTTCTGCCGTTTCGAAAGTCACACCGAATAGATTATTTCATTTTCAGAAAGGGGAAGTCTGTGAGCACCGCCGAGTGGCGTAGAGAGGGGGCACAAGGAAGAAAAAAAGGAAGAAAAAAAGCCATTCGGGTTATTTCAGGTAATGAAAACAATGGGGGTGGGGGGGGGACGACTACATTTTGATTCCATTTACACCAGAAATGAGCTCAAAATCATAAAAAAGAAAGAAAAAAGATATTTCCTGATCATTTGTTGATCATTTGATGAGCTAAACATTCACTCAGCTTCTTCATCAAATCGTTTTAGCTTACGAGCTTGAAGGCATCAACAAATCTGAATTTAAATAAAACCGGAGGCCTTATTCTGATTATTTTGGCAATCCTTCATTATAAAATTGACAGTTTGAGCGAGTTAGGTGTTTACACATTTCCCATTGAAGGCATGCACCAATTAAAGGCGTGCTTATGTCTGTGATAAAAATGGACTAAACAGAATAACCTCTGTTATATAACAGCAAGTATCATCTGATTCAAACTACCGCAAACGGAAATCTGCGACGTTACACGGGGAAGGTGCAACGGCGGTGGATTTGAACATTCACTGTAACCAAAACCTCAGCTGAATATAAGATCAGATTGTTACATCAGCTTCCTATTAGCTTGGACAACGACCTCTCAGTGGGATAATTGCCATTCCTGGTTGTTTCCTTTGGGAGTAAGTACATGTTGTTTATCTGCATCCCCAGAGGAGAAAGGCAACACCCGGGGTCTTGTTAGTGTATAAATGATAAGAATGCTGATAATCCTGTTTGAATCCAATCTGATGGAAGCCATTTTAGCGGTCAGCAAAGCAGAATGTTAACGATGAATAACTCACAGTGAAGTTAAGCTAGCTGGCTCTTGGCAGTTGTGTCTGCTGGACACTCCTTTTAAACAGAATGATTCAGACCCATTACCTCACAGTGGGCCCTTGGGGGACTGCCATGCGCGCAGCCATATGTACGCCGAGGTGCCAAAGTAAGGCCAGGGTATGACTCTTAAAATTCGTACTGTACTACGTTGTTTTCCTCTTTTTTTGGGAGAGGGGGTGGGGGGATGTGTGGAAACCCCACCCGACACCCCGCCCAGAAATTAGCTAACCATTAAATAACAAAAGACACACTCTCAGGGCGACACAGCCCCTCTCTCTCCTCTTTCCGCTCTTCCGCCAGCTAAATGGCCCGGTAATGTCATCCCGTTCTCACGGCATGACCGAGCCCCAGCAGTTGCGGGGGTGGTGGTGATGGTGGTGGTAGTGGAGAAAGGAGGGGGGCCGGGGGGTGGGACTTGGCTTTCTTTGGCATGACACTGTGCTCTGCTCTCCAAGCTTTCCCTCGGGGCCACACTCCATTCACCACAGCAGTCCTGTCTGCGCTCACGCCTGAGTTACCTGCAGCAATATTTTTTAATACAAGGGTGAAATGGGAGGGCACAAATCATTGTAATTATGTTCAGTGGGTACTGTCGCGATGATTACGCAAGGTATGGCGCCACAACGGGTCCCTCGTGGTCTGCTTCGTCACACAACCTACCTGAGAGGTAGTGGAGAGGCTGCGGTGGCTGAGCCCATCGGACTGATGACACGCAGTTAGCGAGAAAGACGTGTTACAGCGTGTCTGTGCACTCCCCAAATGGCACTTATTCCAGTCCATTTGGGTATACTCAAATACGATTGTGTAGCTCTTGCAAATCCTTTCCGCAATACTCAAAACACCCAGTCTGTCAGACAATTTCCACATTTATTTACTGTTATTTTATACCCCCCCTTCATATTTGTTTGAAGCAATGGAATTATAATTAAGTTTTCAGTGCTCATTAGCAAAATAAATCAAGACTTGGACTGTTAATATTTACAGCCTCACAGATTGCAATTGTTTAACAGCAACAACAAAAAGGCTTTTAAACACAGGAATGCTGACTGAGATAAGCCTCTATCCACGGTGCTGAAACTAGTGGGAAGGCAAGAAAAGCGTGCCTCTGTCCGTGGTGCTAAATTTAATACAGCACAACGGTGGCAAGTGTTGCTCTTTAATAAGACAAGATGCCCCGATAAATTCTCGGTAACAAAGCTTAAGGCCTTGGAGAAGAATCTATAAACAAGGTGTAGATAATCATATGTAGAAATGCCATTTCTCTCAAAAGATTCCTCTGAGCTCAACAAAAGAGGTCACTCTATCACTCAGAAGATGGCTATTTTGCCTAGGAATATTGCTTCAATTTTCAGTTTCAGCACTGTAAACGGTTGCAGCAAGGCAAATAAATGAAAAGGGAAATGAAGTAGCCAAGTTACACAAATAGATTGATAATCTGCATTGGGCACCGTAAAGTGCTCTGGCGTTTTCAATATTACCTATTCTGCATAGTAATGTCTTTTCTCACCTCTCCTTCATATGGGACAAAGTTCTAAATCTCCTTTAGCCTTGGGACACTCGGGCTGTATATCACCTCTCAGTAATTTAGTAGGAAGAGCACAAAGGAATGAGGAAATGGCAGGCGCATGACTGAATGCTCAAAAAGTTTAGAGGGACAAGAAGGGCAGGGGGGGTCCTCTTTAACTTGATTAGCAACAATTTGTTAGAGATTGGAAGGGATGTGCCAGGAACAAAATTACTGCAGTAGTTTCAAATGTGCATCTTTTGAAAATGACACTGTGTTCTTGGCATAAGCTGGATCTATATCTACATAGATACAGATACCTATAGCTATAATATCTATAATATTATGATTGTTTAAAATGTATTTATTATATGCGAAGATTCCAATCTAACTTACACATAAAACTATAGGTTTACTATGTGATAAAAAAGGGGAGCTATAAATGTTAAGCACTTATTATGCAAATGCATATATACAAAAATAGCTGCTGATCCGGAGAAAGAGAATTCGTTAATTTCCAGAGGGGCAAAAAAAGCATTTTATTGGTCATGTGTGGAGTGAACAGTCTTCCAGTGGAAGTTTGTTGACACAGGGATAAGAGGCGGTGACTTATCTCCCCTTAGGCAAAAACAAACAAGGCCACAAACACATTCAATAACACATTAAACCTTTGGAATTATCTGCAAAGCGGCCTTGCAGCAGATGTGTGGCCTAAACGTGTCTTAAAACCTTTGTTTAGTTTAATATACAACATGAAATTATGAGCTTGATATAAAACTACATCCACATACATTTAGACCTTGTTTTGCATAATTAAACACAATAATGTAAGTATGCGAATCACATTCCACTCACCATTGGGCGATAAAAACCAAGAGTTCAGCTTAGTTTATACAGTGCCACCATACTTGATATGACCAGGAATGTAATCCCTGTTGCTCTGTAAGAACTGGAAAATTAGTGGATTACACATATGCCATCATAATCTCAACAGGGTGCTATTTTTTTATTAAGATAAATCCTGTAGATTTGCGAATTGCTGGATCTCAAGGGGCTCTTACTATGTGGAGCGATGAGGTGCGTGTACCTCATGCCCCTGCAGTTATACCTGGCCTGCATTGGAAAGAGATTAGCGCTGTGACATTTGACATGGGTAGGCGTCTCTGCTTGTGCCGAGCGCCGGCTGCACAGATCAGCCATGCTGACAGCTCTTCTCCTTGACTGACTGGCTGCCCTGAAAACACACAAGTCTCTTTACAAACACCAGCTTCTTGACAACATCACCTATACACTCCATTGCACCGTGCACATTCCTACCTTTGACACCCACGCACACACACACACGATTTCGCGCTCATAAATATGACATATAATTAACCTAATTCTATTTCGTGTTCTTGCTGACTATAAAACTGGCTTGTTGGATCTGATGTCATACATGATACATGCAGTCAATCATCATAGACCGAAAATGACTTCATTCACTCGCTGCTGTCTGAATCATGCAGCACCAAAATCCCATTTCCACCACAACAGATCAATTCCACAGAGAGGTCATGAGGTGGGATGAACTCTGACCCCTGGCTTTGTCGGTGCACACTGATGATACTCCGAGGGCTTGCCCCGGTTGTCAGGGTGATGTGACACAGTTCTAGATAGGCAGCCATTTTGGGGCCACAATTTCCAACTCCAGTTTGTCATTAATTGCTCTGGGAAGGAAAACAGGACTCATAGGGGAGCACGATAACACCTGACTGTTTGGTATACCCATGGGCAAAAAATGTCTTGAGAGAAGATGAGGTGTAGTGTATGTATCACTGTGTGTGAGAATACTTTTTGAACATGTGGCCATTTTTATATTGTATTTTCTACACATGCATACATTTAAATATCTGGAAATATCACGCTGGTTAACCTTACCCTAACCTCAAATCGAGGGAATTCGTGAAATCGAATTTTGCCATGTTTTTAAGAGAATTTAAATAATTCATTAAGTGTACACAATGTGATCAAAAGTATTGAGGTCATAGCTCTTAATGTTTGAATGGTTGGTGTATAAACTCTGCACTTATCTATTTCTTTACAAATTTCTAAAAGAATGATTCATTCCCAAGCAATTGATGACGCCTTATTTTATAACCAAAGAATTCTATGGTGTTATACACATTTTCTTTTTACACTTTTAGCACCAGTAAACCAGCAATTAATATGCTGAAACAGCAGATATCTGATTCAACAGGTCAAATAATTCTGCATAATTACAATGCATGTCTAACCTCAGGTATTAAAAAATCCAACATGGGTGAAATCTTAAGAATTATAACTTAAAATGTCAGCTTCAAAGGTTTCAGTCTTGGTTGATTTGGCACAACCTGTAGTTAAGCTACTGGTGGTAAAAGCAACAGCACTTTAAAACAACAGGTCAAACAATTCTGGGGGCAGCAAAACAAGCTAGTCCACAAATTATAGCCATTTTCCCATCATTCGGTGAACAACTGTGATCTGATTTTATGCTGCACACGGCATGAGCCTGCGAACAGCAAAGCACAGTGAAAGTTGGTTACCTCACCGAGACGTCGCCTGCAGCTCTTCATCTAACAGCTCGCTGCGGTTTCTCCCTCTTGTTCCATTACTCCGTGCAATATTTCAAACTGATCTGCTGTCAAAAATCGCAGAAAGTGACTGTTGTCTTGTTTTGCAGTCAGTGGCAGATTACTTAATAAAAAAGGTCAACTCGTGTTTCCACGGTGAAATGCTTTTAATGTGAAGCTGCAGCAGTAGGAAATGTTTGGTTTACATTAGCAGTAACTTAATACAGCATTTCCCCCTGGAAAGACACCACAGACATGCTGCTCATAATATTACAAATGCATCAATATTGCAGTACTTTCATTTGCTGGCAGCTGTACACTGTTGTTACCTCATTCAGCAATAAACAGTGTCACATGAGACACCCATAGTCATAAGACTGAAACTTTAAAATATAGTATTTCATATTAGATAATCTCCCACTGAACCCATTTAGCATGTCTAAAATCATATATACACTCACCAAACATGATATCAGTTACTTCCTGCTAGCACTGGGTTGGGGTCCCTTTTGCCTTCAGCATTGTTTAATTGTTCGTGGTATACATTCAAAAAAGATTCAAAACATTCCTCAGAGAGTTTGGTCCATACTGAAACGACATCATCAAACAGTTGCTGCAGATTTGTTTGCTTGCATGAAGCACGTCTTCCCTTACACCTCATCGCAAAGGTGCTCTTTTGTATTGAGATCTCCTTTTGAGTACAGTGAACTTACTGTCATGTTCAAGAAACCAGTTTAATTGATGTGGTCAGCTAAGATACTCAGGTAGATTATAATCTTTATGCCAAATTCTAACCTTACCGTCTAAATTTCGCAGAAGAAATGTACACTCATCAGATCAGGCAATGCTTTTCCAATGTCAGTCAGTGTGGTCTTGGATGTAATAAGTGGTTATTTCAGTTACTGCCTTCATATAACCTCTTTGGAGTTCAGCTATTCTCTGACTTTTGGCATCAATAAGGCATTTTTTGTCCAAAGAACTGCTGCTCACTTGATGTTTTCTCTTTATTTGGACCATTCTCTGTAAACCCTAGAGATGGATGTGTGGGAAAATCCCAGCAGTTTCTGAAAAAAATCAAACTAGCCCATTGGGCATCAACAACATATCAGGTCCAGCGTCAGTAAATCACCTTTCCTTCCTATTCTGATGCTGAGTTTGAACCTCAGCAGGACATCTTGTCCATGCTACATCTCTATATGCATTGAGCTGGTGCCTCTGGGTTGCCTGATTAGATATTTGTGTTAAGCATCTGAAAGGGTGTACCTAATGATTGGCTGGTTAATGTATGTTTCATTAGAAAAAAAGACTTAAATATTTATAAAGGTAACTCAGATCACAAGCATGCAGTTTGTGATAAAAAAAAATTGTGATTGTGAAGTGGTGAAGGCAAAGTAAGGCATTTTAATTGATTTAGTCAAATTCCGATCTTTACCACAGAGCTCCCATTGGTGATAGGTGGGAAAAAATTATTTTATTAATAATACTTAGGAATATAATGAATTACTTGTGGCCACAAGATGTGCTATCTGATGTGTACTAAGCACAACAGGCCCATTATCACGTGCGGTTAAATTGAATTCATTTTTTTTTAAAATTAGGGATGGATGATAATGATATCATGCAGTTGTTGTTGTCGGGCAATTATAACAATTTGCCTTATCACATAAAACAGTATTTTTGATCAGGGGATGTAGTGCAATCAGAAGAGGGTATTGCTCAGTGGGTCTAGGAAAACAAAAAAACGACACAATGCATCAAAAAACTGTTGGAGCACAGTGGCCGCCTATTGGCGTTAATTACTAAAATGAAACCAACACCATCATCACAAAGTATTATTTAATTTAATTTACTATGGACAGCGTTGACAGAAATATCACTGTCAATAACGTTTCGTGGCCATGCAACAAATTTCCCATCCATGTCATCAGAGTGGGACCAAAGTCTCACAGAAGACTTGTGTTTGGCTGAAGTTCTCCACAATACAATGGCAGTAAGAAGTCTAATTATAGCTGCAAAGAGGAAGTGATAGTGAATATTGACGGCACAGTAAATCCCTGGCACAGAGAAGAGCCCGTGATTGCAATATAATAATTTGGAGTTTGGCGAGACAAAAGAGGCAGCAAAGACATACTTCTGAAGACTTAGACAGAAAAATGACAACAAAAGAAATAATGGTGTAATTGAGGTGAGATCTCGCAGAGTTACTTGTGTGTGTGTGTGTCTTTCGGTGGTCCCCACAGCTTGCTCCTGAGTGATGTGTAGAGAGCCTTATCGGCAAAGGAGAGGAAGTATGTGTTACATTTTTTTGGTCTGATAATGACAGATGAATGGAGGCAGACAGAGAAAAGAATGGTAGAGTGATAGAAAGAATTGCTAGATAAACAGGCAGGTGGAGCGATAGATAGATAGATCAGTTTTACAGTACTGTCTGCCAGTGAAGTTTGAATGTGCTTAGGAGCATGTCTCTCACAGTGTAGGAGTGATTGTCGGTGTGTAGGCTCTGTGAATAGAATATCGAGCCTGGATGAGCACATTTAAGATGATTGTTCAAACACACAAGCTCACAACGACACACACACGCATTCACAGCAGCACACTCACAATGCACCGTGTGCACAGTTGCTTTTTAAGATCAATTAGCATGAAAATGCTTTCTTGATAAAATCGAAAGAGGCAAATGCGAGATGACTGAGAGAAGTGGATGATTGCACGTGCTGCCTGTCTTCCTGTCTTCTTGCACACCGTTCTTTTTATTTCTTTCCTCTCGGGTAGAGACAGACAATGCAAATAGCACAACACCAGTCTGCCTTTTCTGACCCCTAATTTGTGTCCAGCATGCCACTCTGAACTTTAACATCTTGACCGTTATGTTCGTACCATTCTTTACACAGCGTGTGGACTCTGCGGAACAAATTAAACAGTATTTGTGCGAAAGACGCATACCAAGCATCGAAATCCATCAGCCAACAAGTCTGAACAAGGCCGCAGCTTCCCCAGCTCCTGGCAGACACCAACACGAAGGGGCTTCCTGGCAACAGCTTTGCTCAGGTAGAGAAAGGTCATTAATAATGAATACTAAATCAGCATGTGAAAAAGGTTACCATTTTCAAACACTGCACTCGCTTCCTTGTACCTCTCCCATAGCATTTATTATAGCCTTTTCACTTTCCTTTCACTGTCACCTCTTTTGTCAGTGAAAATATGAGCTATGGCTTTGCTCTGGTTCTGTAGGGGGCAGGAAGGGAGATGAGAGGAAAATGGTAGGATAGTGTGATTCATTCATAAAGATCAAGTGTGATGGCTCTGGGAGTTGTGTTGGACTGTTTTTTGTCACTGTGTAAGGCTTTTCATAGTAATGTGTTCTTAAAAACCTGTGGAAGGGTGTACGATTATAAAACTGTGAACTCTTTAAACCAATACCTATACAGTGATTAATTATTTACTGGTCTGCAGTGCTTGCTTACTTTGCTCATGTATTAAAGCACAAACATGTGTGTTAATTTATCTTCTTATTCTTTCTATCATCATTATATCACTGTATACAGTCAAAAGGAAAGAAAGGTACAGCAAAGGTACAGCAATTCTGAAACACAAAAAAGAATAATAAATACTTACATTTCTTCTTCTTCTTTGCAAGCTCCATATTCATTGTACATGACAAAGTAATCAATCACAGGCACCATTAGCGTCACTGGTTGATGAACACTTATTTGCAGATATGCATGGCAACACAATTCAGCGACATCAAAATAACGAAGCATTTTTTAAGCAAAATGTATTTAAAAACAATAACATGCACGTAACGTATGCGTAACATTAAGAATGCAGACACACCCATAATGTACACGTAATGTTGATGGTGGTTTTGAGATTAGATACCACACACAATATATATAAAATAAATATATAATATAATTAATTCCCAAGAGCAATATAGATAGCTTCTAATCCTGATACAATATGCAGTTTATACAATAAGTTTCATTCAGATTGAATAACTTGTTTGGGAGGACATACATACATAAGCTATGGTCATTATAGTAAGATGTATGGCTAAATAGGTACAGAGAAGCAAAATTAGATTCTTAAATATAGAATATTTAGGAGGTGGGTGCACTTTATACTGTCTATACTGACTTATTCTTTAGCTCACAGTGCTACTCACATGTGACCTATGTAAGGAATCTTCAAATGTAAATGCGCACAAGGATAAAATGAGTTCACTAGCTGGGACCACATCCTTGGTAACGATGGGCAATGAGGGATGAGGAAGTGTGAACTGGTGCTGCGGTTTGGGGAAGGCCTCGAAGGGGACTGGTGACGGCTCCCGGGCTGGGCAGATCCCCATGTACCAACGGGAAATGAATTAAGGAAAGGAAGAGAGGAGAAGAGGAGAAGAATGAATGAAAATGAGAACAGCAGGTATTGAAGAAGGGGGGCTTTTATAGCCTGAGGCCGGAGGGGCGTGAAAGGGGAGTGGTCCCGCTCCTGAAATTCAGATGATATCTCCACTACAAAGAAGTTAATAGTGTTACAAACAGACTTTCAGATCAGCTTTTGAGGGCCTTTGAAGGTGTGAGCTTTGCAAAAAATCAGACATGAGCACATTGGGACATTCCTTCCCTCCTCTCCTCATCTTCGTTGCTCTAATAGTGCCTCAAGAACTTTGCACAAACCATGACATACTTTGCCAATGTTCATGCAATGCATTGCCTGATCTTCAAATACATCACCTAGTCTTCTTGCAAAGTGCTACTCTCTCACGAACAGCTTCCCTTGATCCTTGTGGAGGACTCCTGGAGGACACTGTGGTGTCATGCTGTGAGGCTGTGGCCACATATGTGTGCACCACATGGTTCCCCTGAGGGAACCGTCTGATTGGATATGGGTGCTGGAGCCTGTCGCCTATCTGTGAACTCTCCCTTAATCTGGATATAGTAAGCCCACAGGGAAAGACACATCACAAGGGCTAAGTTCACTGTTGCCTTCACTATCTTTCTTTCCAACTCACTCATGCAGCTTACAGAAAAATGTATTAAGAGGACTGTTATAAACTTCAGCTTTTATATACTGACTACACTCAATCCACATGGTGAAATCACAGTTTATAGTGCTGCACATGAACAAGATTTGATCAGGTTTATGGGAACTGTTTGTAGAGTGGAAATAAAACAATATGCTTAAAACGTTCTTCCCTTCAGTAACACTTTGCATATGTTTTTGTAACCTAAATGGTGATAGCTCATGGTTAATATATTTATATATTCATCTTTTGAATATGCCTTGCATAAACCAGAGTTCTTCATTTGTCAAAAAAATCTGAGAAGTGTTATCTTCTTGTAATTATATGTCCTGCTACTAAGAGAGAAAAAAACCCTCTGATGCCGGGTTGTTGTTAATTACCCACCTAGACCTCATTACTGAGGTGTTGAATCATTAGGCAGTAGGAAAGTTAACAAGGGTGATGCTGCTAGGAGATGTTCCCAAGGCAACTTCATCTTACGTAAATGTGAATACGCATCCAGAATCTGAGCTGATGTAGTTCTGACATTATTGTTAGGACAACATAAAAATAAACTGTATTTTCAACTGATTTTGCCAACCAAATAAAGTTGAAATCTCTATAAAAATTATTAAGCATAACGTATATGTTTGAGTTTGTGTGTGTGTGTGTAAGTGAACCTTTACACACACATGCCTAATGGACACAGGTGTGTCGGCCTGACTCTAGGTGGGTGACCTCTCCCTTTATGTTAGAACCTCATGTCATGCAGAGGCAGAGACAACACTTCCCAGGGTGGATCGATCTCCTCTACGCCGCAGTACTCTGCTCCCCTGTCTCAAACACAAAGGGAATGCACCTGCCTGGAAGTGCAGCTTTGACATAAAGCCTGGAGGGAACCAGATGTCTCTGAGGCATGTTGTGGAATTAATGCTTCCACCTCCAATCATTTATATCACAGTAAAATAAGTGTAGTGCAAATGGATTAAAACAGGAAACCAATGCTATCTTTACTTTGTCTAAAAAGAACCAAAATAAAACAAAAAAGTTTAGTTAAATAAAGATTCTATGAGATGGGGTTTTAGTGCTGTTCCCCAGCCTGGACTTTCACAGTTCTTTTCCATCTGCTCCAAGTAGTGAAGATGCTGAAGACTTGGAAAACTTTGATCTCTGGGAAGACTCAAGTCAGGAGTTTTAGGATGACACGGAATCTATCGAGAGCAGCTGCTGACAACAACAACGTCTGCAGTGCTGTGCACATACACTACAGCTTGTTATACAACACATACCGAAGAAGACAAACGTTCTGAACACTGTCATGGCAAGAGTGACTAAGTTCTATAGTTTACTACATTCTACTTGTGGACTAAAAGAAGCATTTGAGATGGTGTCTGTGGAGCCATCCGGCACATCCCTACAGCTGCATCAACAAGATGGACCAGCACTTTACGCTTTGTAGAGGCAGTCACTGACTGGAATCCCCAAATCTTTGGAGGCCCAGGGTCATAAAAGGCTCAGCTTATCAGCCAGAGAGTTGGGTCAGCTCAAAGAACTTGTGGAGGTTTTGGCTCCATTCATTCAAGACAAGGAGACCTCATTCAACTTAGTAACTTAGTGCAGCGCTTCTATCTGTCACTTACTCACTTACCAGACACCTCATTAGGATGCCAAATGCAACCCATTCACTTGGTGTGTTTTGTAACTGCACTGCAGAAGTCTCTCCAACTGGGATATTTTTGATCCATCATTCTGCTTCTTTTGACTGGTGCAAGATGTTCAAGGGCCAGCTGGAGTCAAACGGGAGGTGAAGGAGATGATAACCAGTAAGAACACACCCTTTTCAAACATTTAATGATTCTACCATCATCTATGTGAATTTCATTGTCATTTATTTAATTAAATAACAATGAAATATAATGTATTATAGCTATGTTATAACTAATTGTGTTTTTACTGCAATATTTCAGAACTTCTGTTTGTAGAAACGCGGAGTCGGAGGACGGTAAGTGACGGGAGGAGGTAAGCGAATTATGCTGTAGGTGACGTCAGACGCCGGAGATTTGGTGGAAAAACGCAAATGGTAGCATAGAATTTAAAAACGCTTTAAACTTCAAGTATTCCAAATACACTAATCAATTGTCATTTAACTAACCACATCTGTCCAACTATCTCCAACACCCTGGAGGATAACGAGGAGAGTTTAGACGCTCTCCAAGATTTCATCGACCGGTGCTTCCGTGACCTAGTAATGAAGAAGGCCCAGAGCATGTCTTCCCCAGCCAAAGTTGAGACGCCGTCATCTAAAAGATGCCGCCCGGCAGACTCCCCCGGCACAACATCGCCTGCTGGCAAAGACGTTGTGGACATCCTGGAGTCAAACGATAAGTGATTGTCCAGTTTTGATGCGAGGCTGTCCGTGGTGGAGATCTTACGCCGGGAATTTAAATCTCTAAAGGAATCCCTGGAGTTCAGCCAGCAGCAGGTGGAAACACTTGCTGCAGAAAATGCCACGCTGCGGGATTCGGTCAAATCTCTAGCCGAAAAGGTGACCCAGTTAAACATAGAAAATAAAAAAATAAAAGAGACCGTTATCGATCTACAAGCCCGTAGCATGAGAGATAATCTTGTGTTTTCCAGAGTCTGCTGGAGAGGACCCGGAAACGACCGTGAGAAGATTCATTAAAATCCACCTGAAGCTGCCGGAGGACACGGTGAAAAACATAGGGTTCGAAAGACAGGAGACAGGAAGCGGGAGACCACATTTACAACAGCCTCAAAACACACACAGATATAGGACACACACACTCAGACGTGCTCACACTCGCTCATATTAGTTATTATGCACACACATAGTCAGACCTATGGAGCTTCTCGACGTGCATTTTTCTTCTCTTTATTTACAAACAAATGATGTGTTTCCATTTTCCTCACCCGTCTAAGCGAGACACAAGCAAGGACCTCAACCTGGGGCTAAATGAAGAAATGGATAGGCTCAACACAGCGACTTTGGTCTTTGCGATGCATGGCACTCCCTTCATCCCAGCAGTAAGGAATATACTTTCTTTTCACATGTCCATCACTCCTACTCTCGTCTGGATTGTCTCCTAGTCAGCAGCTCACTGCTGAGTGACATCTCAGACACTGAGATTTACCCTATAACTGTCAGCGATCATACTCCTGTTCTTTAACACTAATACACAAGAATAATACTACGCCAAGTAAAAACTGGAGATTTAATACATCACTACTCAAAGATGAAAAGTTAATCAAATACTTTAAAAAAGAATGGACTCTATATTTAAGCTATAATGACATTCCTGGAACATCAGCATCTGTCCTCTGGGAAGCAGGGAAAGCTGTGATGAGAGGTTAAATAATTTCTTTCTCATCACATAAAAAGAAAGAAGAAAACAAAAATGTTCAGGAACTAGAAAAAAAAACATCAAATTCATAGAAAAAGCCTATGTGTCCTGCCAAGATCAAGAAATATTGAACAAAATATGCAAAACAAAACTAGAATTAAATGAAATTATTAATAAAAAGACTCAATTCTTAGTACAAAGACTTCGCCTGCAAAATTTTGAAAACGGTAGCAAATCCGGACAATTTCTAGCTAACCAGTTAAAAATCAATAAAGAAAAAACAACCATATGTGCTGTTAAAGATTTATCTGGGAATACAATATATGACCTTAAAAAAATAAACAAAATTTTTAGGGATTTCTATGAAACTTTATAGACACCACAAATAAACCCATCTAAAAACGAAATTGATCAATTTCTCGACAACATAACTCTTCCAAAATTATTAGACACCCAAGCAATGGCACTGGATTCACCACTGACGCCAGGTGAACTCCAGGAAGCCCTGATAAATATGCCCAATAATAAGGCTCCAGGTCCAGACGGTTTTCCAGCAGAATTTTACAAAGAATTCTGGACGATTCTAGCACCAGTTTTTCACAGGATGTTGCAGGAAATCAAAGAAAATGGTAGACTACCACCAAATATGAACTCTGCAAATATCAGTCTCTTACTAAAACCAGGCAAAGACCCTGTATTTCCTTCAAGCTATCGTCCAATATCCCTTATAAATGTAGACCTTAAAATAATCTGCAAAGCTCTCTCAAAAAGATTAGAGAAAATAACCCCCCTCTTAATTCATCCTGACCAAACTGGTTTCATAAAAGGTAGGCACTCATCAACAAAT
This sequence comes from Perissodus microlepis, assembly GCF_051167445.1. Classification (NCBI taxonomy): domain Eukaryota; kingdom Metazoa; phylum Chordata; class Actinopteri; order Cichliformes; family Cichlidae; genus Perissodus; species Perissodus microlepis. The sequence continues at coordinate 11,872,242 of NC_140465.1, forward strand.
ACACGTAGATTACTTAATTTAATAGACTACTCACGCAGTAAAAACATTGAAACCATAATATTGTCTCTTGATGCAGAAAATGTGTTTGACAGAGTTAACTGGAAATTTCTATTTGCAACTTTACATAAATTTGGTTTTGGAAACTCTTTCGTAAGCTGGTTAAAAATATTATATAATTCCCCAACAGCTTGTGTCAGAACAAATGACCAAACATCCTCCAGCTTCTGTCTCCTGAGGGGCACCAGGCAGGGATGCCCACTCTCCCCTTCACTGTTTGCAATTTTTATTGAGCCACTAGCAGCAGCAATTAGACAGGCTACAACAATTAAGGGCATAAAATGTAAGAACGTAGAACATAAAATCAGCCTTTATGCAGGTGATGTGTTACTTTTTCTCCAAAACTCACAAACCAATCTCTCTGAGGTAATTGCATTGATAAACTGTTTCTCAAGTGTCTCAGATTATTCAATTAACTGGTCAAAATCTATAGTTCTTCCGATTAATTGCTCCTTCCATAATTCTTCATCTACCCGACTGCAATCTGGAAATATTAAATATTTAGGTATCAATATCTCTCCGTAGCTTTCAGAATTAACTAAATTAAACCACATCCCACTTTTAAAGACAGTAGAAGGTGATCTGGCTAGATGGAAATCTCTACCCATATCACTCATGGGAAGGATCGCCGCTATAAAAATGATGATCTTGCTAATTTGCTAAACTATTTATTTTCAATGATCCCAAGTAAGCCATCACAAGATTGGTTCAGATCTCTAGACTCGTATATTTCTAAATTCCTTTGGAAAGATAAACCCCCGCGTATCAGCTTAAAAACATTACAAAGGACCAAGGATAAAGGAGGACTAGATCTGCCTAACTTTAATCACTAATTTTTAGCCAACAGGCTTCAGTTCATCTCTAGATGGTTCAAACACACCTTCTTAGATGAACCCTGGATAGATGTAGAACAGGCACTATGTAATAATCTAGAAATTTCAGACCTACCATTTATCAGCTCAAACATCAAACGACATGAATGCTTTAAAAGCATCAACATCAGCTCTTCTCTGACAGCAGGCCCGTGCGGGGGACCTCTGGTGCATTGGCCCAACTGGAGGGCTCTCTAACTGGTGGGGAGGCTGTTATATCTTTGCAGGAGGTCTCCTCTCTACAGGAGTTCACTCTGCAGGTTCACTGCAGAGTTCACTCTGCAGGTGGGGGAGAGATATAGGAGAAGTGGAGAATGAACTCAACCTGGGTGTCTATTGTCTTATGTAGTCTGGGAGATGATTGGATGATGGGGTGGGTGCAGTTTTCTCTGCGGTGGGGTCGGGTGGGCTGCCCCAGACTCTGTGGGGCGGGATGGTGCTGCTGCTGCCCTTGTGGTGGGTTCCAGAGTGTTGGGGTGCCTACGGGGGTCAGCGGGGGAGCTGGCCCCAGAGAGGGGCCACTTGACCCTTCCTTTCTTCCCTCCCCATCCTCAGCTGCCTCCCTCTTCCCGGTCCACCACACACACACGCAGGGCTTGGGGTGCAGGTGTGTCACCAGGGTGCAGGGGAGGCACTCCCCCTCTGTCCCCTACTGTCCGCCCGTGCCTCAATTTTATTCCGCAACCTAGACATCCACATTACTCATACTCTCATAACACATACATATAGGGCCTTGGGGGTGGGCACGTATACAGTGTCCAGAGGATGGTCTGTGTATTCAAACCCACCTCTGGCGCTGGTGCCCTACCCTCAATTTTAAATGCATATAGACACTAAGGGTTTTCGGGAGGAGCTGTGCTGCTCTCTAGCAGGAAGCACCATGCCCTCCTGTGTTTTAAATGCACTTTAGAACAGCACGCAGCAACACTATATATGAGCGGGCGGAGGGAGGTTTGGGGTCTTCACTCACCCCCTTCTTTAACCGTCGGGGCTGGGGGGCTCGGAGGAAGTGCTGGCCGTCAGATTGGGGTCTGGGATGCGGGGCCTCACTGCTACTGCAGATAAAAAGGCGGTCTGCTTTCCTTCACCCCAGAGAGAAGAGCTACATCCCCTTGGTCTCGGTACGGTTTGCCCCTCTGGGGGCAGGGTTACCCTGACCTGGGATATAGAGTATGTTTGGGGAGTGTGAATGTGTGTATAGTGTCTGTTTGTGTCTGTCTCCACGTCGGGTGAGTGCCAAGTATTTGTTTGTGTATATGGGGTGGGAATGGACGTTTGTGTCGTGAGCCTGTTCGTCTGTGTCTATATGTCAGCTTGGGTCTTAGACTCCACCTCTCTGGGAACATCTCAGGCTCTCCGAGGTATGGAGGCCTATCTCCCCTCACCACACTCCCTGTCGGTGGCTGATGCCCTCAGACATTGGTGTGTTGGTGGTTCTTGGTGTCTGGGGCTGGGCGCTCATGTATGTACCGACTCACTCCTGGTGGCCGATTGGCGGGGCCTAGCGCCTGTGGCCCGGCTGGGCCCCTTCCGGGGGGTGGGTGCCCTCAGGCCTCTGGCCTCTGGGCCTGAGGCTCGGTCCTCTCTGGCACAGCTGGCTGCCGGCAGAGCCCGTGGGCACGTCACTGCAACCCCCTCTGGCCTCTGCTCCGTGGCTGCTGGGTGACCTCTCGTTTGGGGCTCTCCTCAGCTCTTCCCAGGAGGGTGGCACGGTTGCCACCCTGGTGGTCCTCCTTGGGTCCTCGTACTCTGGGGCCTCTGGATGTCTGGGGCCTGGATCTCCTCCATACCTGCTTCATGCCCTGGGGGACGGGGCTATGGCTCCCCGCACTCCCTAGGAGATCATTACATGGAGAAACCTTTTGAATACAAGCGTGCTGATGCACACAGGTGTGCACACAGGTGTACACACGGGTGGTCACAGACACAAACTACACATTTCTTGGCTGCTACCTCAAAGCACATTGTGCGCTGTCGATCTTGTGTGCTGCACAATAACATGTAATATTTGGTATCTACTGTTAGCTAGTTTATTGTGATGGTGTTGTATTTGGTATGTTGCTCTTTTTTGTTTGCTTTCTCTTCTGTTTTTTCTTATCTCTATACCGGTGATCCAGGTGTTTTGTTTGTTTTTCTTTTTTTTCTTCCCCCCTTTCTCACCATCTCTTCTCCCCTCTATTTTTCTTTCTCTCCCTCTCTTTTGTTCATTCTTCCTCCCTGTCCTATCCCCCAGTCATGTCTGTCCTGTCTGTAACAACCGAAAATCAAATCAAATAAATACATAATTATAATAAAGGTCAATCAAATGGGCCAATATGGTAAGGCCATGATGATCCACTTGGTAAAGTAAATCCGCTTGGCATCTTTCTTGGCCTTCAGACAACAATTCTCATGGCTAAAGATCCAAACGGGACAGGCAAAAAAAAAAACCCCAAAAGGAAACGCGGAGTCGCCATACCAGGCAGCAGTAGTCGTGAGGAAGATCAGAAGCCTTATTTACCGGGTACAACGCCACGTCTATTCTCTGGCTATCAAAAGAAAGCCAGCAAGAAAAGGGTGGACCATGACTCATTGGTAAAGGCTGAAGTTATTCGGTACATCCAGGTGGTATCTGATGAATACGAAGTTGACTGTGTGGAAAAGTAATAAAAAAAGTTTTTCCAAGACTTTATCATGTAACTATGAAAATACTTGCACCAATGGAGCAGGTATACAGCCATGGAGGCATTATTATGTGCCTTCACATAGCCAGACTTAACACCAAGACACTGTCAACAATGATATTTTTTAAGTCTAACCGTTCTGTTTAAAATATTCCAGGACTGATGTTCAAGTAGTCAACCTGTTGCAGGCTTGCAATTTTTAAAAAGTTATTTTATTTTTATATATTTCCATTTTTTGCTGTTATTGAATAACACCATAGTTGATGTAAGAACACTTTCAAATGTTTTCTCCAAACTTTAAACATGGAAAAATTTATGAATCAGAAGGTTGAGCAACAAACTAAGTCAATTAACATCCTACATCAGTTGTAACAAGCAAAGAAGTTCATGAAATTTATCAACTTCAATTGAGCAGTTTTTCATTTTCCTTTATTGCAGCAGTCCTCTTAAGTGAGTATGCACTCATCATTTTAAATGTTTATCAATAGAAGCTATATAACATAATTCATGACATATAACAAAGTGTTATAGGGAGACTTTTTTAGTGTTTATCTGACAATAAAACATCAATTTCAGCCATTAGAGACCTGAGACTTGGCTTGGACTTGCAAAAATGACTCTCTGCCTCTAAGTCATAACCGTTGAGCCAAGAGTGGGAATGGGAGGTGAGACTCACCAGGACTGAAGGAGTGACTTGCAGTCAGTGAGTGAAAAGGGGAACGGAAAACCAAACAAGAGGTACTAGTGATTTTCAGCTTGCTGTTCAACACCAGTTATGAACAAATTGTTAAACTAATCTGAAGACATACTGTATTTTCCCAGTAATGGACGTGCTAATTTATGGTGATCAGATTGAGGATGGGAATGATTTATTGATGTTACATTTACGATGACTTCAGAATGAGGTGCCTCATTTTCATGTCATTGTTATGTAACCCAAATGGTCTGCTGAACATGTCCTACCCAAAAAAGCTATATATTTTCATTAGACTTTCAGCATGAACATCATGTTTATTGTAATTCTTCAGGAAAGGAGAGTGAAAATACCTTAAAGTGACAATCAACTCAAGATCATTAGCTGAATGAGGAGCTATCATATGGAATATTTACATCAATCTCTATTATTACTGTTAAATGGTAAATGGTAAATGGCCTGTATTTATATAGCGCTTTACTAGTCCCTAAGGACCCCAAAGCGCTTTACATATCCAGTCATCCACCCATTCACACACACATTCACACACTGGTGATGGCAAGCTACATTGTAACCACAGCGACCCTGGGGCGCACTGACAGAGGCGAGGCTGCCGGACACTGGCGCCACCGGGCCCTCTGACCACCACCAGTAGGCAACGGGTGAAGTGTCTTGCCCAAGGACACAACGACCGAGACTGTCCAAGCCGGGCTCGAACCGGCAACCTTCCGATTAAATGAACTGTAACCAAGAAAGCAAGGGTATTGCAGATCTCCTTTTTGATTGAGAAATAATATAAGTGACCTCCATCAAAGACAGGTAAACAGATGAAAAAAAAGAACAAGGAAACACACACACACACACACACACACACACACACACACACACACACACACATACACACACACAGTGGTGTCTTTAATGGGTCTCCAGCCCTCTAATTTCTTAATTTCTTTTTGTTGTTCTTTCAAAACACAGTCTCACATTTTACAAGCGTAATAGTGTAAAAGCCAACAAATAAGAAAGACAAAATTAAGAATAAAACGTAATCCCATATTGCTATCCAGCCAATCTTAGTAGCACTTGCTCCACTGCTGTCTCTGATCCTGGACAGAAAGAGGATTAATGCTTACCAGTAACAAAATTACAAGGAAATCAAAAGCACATGTGAGACTGCACCATGTGTAGTGGCCCCTCTCGCTGCCCCCTCTACCACACATGTGCACACACACATACACACATACACACACATACACACACCTGTCTCCGTTCTAACACATTTCAAATCCAAAAACGTCAATAGTCATTTCAGTCACAGACAAGGAAGAATGAGTGTGTGTGTGTGTGTGTGTGTTTGTGTTATGGGGTTGGTGAGGTGTGTGGGGGCTACTTGTACTATGACAGACGTGTGGAACAACAAATGAACAATGCCTCGAGCAATATCAAAGATATCGATGGGAGGAGATTTGAATGGCGTGTCGGTGGAAATGTTGATTATCACTCATGTCAATTGTTGAGACAATGAGTGCTCTGGGGCATCTGTCTCTGTTTCTAGCTGTTTCTTTTCTTGTCATATCCAGGAGTTTCAAGGTAATGAATGTTCTTCTTTTCTGCTGGCTAATGTCATTGAATAAAGGGTGATGTACACATGCTGTGCAGTGTGAAAACCACACAAAGGCCATGTAGTCATATTTTCTAAATGCTGCACAACTCTTGTCACAAACGCATGACACTATAGTTGACAAATTAGACACTATGTTACCAGCTTGCTCTTGGATTTACAGACTTTAACTGAAAACAGCTTCTCGCATAGGGTGAATACAATTATGCTATTTAAACTGAAGCCTAATAAAACAGAAAGACAAAAACATTTCACAAGATAAACATGTATATTAAAAAAAGACAAGAACATAAGTTGACAGGCAGATAAACATAGTGAAAACAGACACACCAGACAGACAGTGATGTGACTGGTAGAATGGGTGATACACAAGCTAGTAGGGGTGGAGAGGAGAAAGAGAGTGGCAGATAGAGACAGCCAGGCATGTACAGTAAGATGACAGGAAGGAAAACATGGAGGAAGACACAGAAGCAGATCGAAGGGGGAAAAAGGAGATACACATGCAGGTATACAAGCATAAAGATGGACAGAGAGTTATGAAATATAGGCAGGCTTGCTGAAGAAAACTGGCTGTCCAAAAGGCACACATTAAGATGCTGAGACTGCCGCACATGACCAGGTCGACAACCCAGAAGCATGTGATCAGGGAGACATTTAGAAATTCTGGGTGGAGTGTAGGCTTTTTGATGGAGAGACTAGCAGACAAACAGACAAAAAGAGAAAGTAAGAGTGCAAGACAGTGTTGTAAATGGGCAGGTGGAGAGAACACACACACACACATATGCACACACAGGCAGACAGGCAGGGCCAGAAATGAGCCTGGGCAGAAGATAAGATTCCTGGGTGGCTTTGCCATGGGCACCGGTCTGCAGAGCACAGCAGCTTGGGGCAGAAGGAGGAGTAGGGGGAGGCAGCGAGAGGGGGTGGGGATAGTGTTATCAAGCCAGTGCAGAGGCTGGGTTGGGCAAATGGGCAGTCTGGGAATCCCACCTCTACTACTACTCTCCCTCTCTGCCATCCAGCAGCTGTGGTGAGACAGGGAGAGGAAAGACAGAAGAAAGACCAGAAAAAGGATCTAAGTCAAAAATAAAAAAAAACCCACGCATACACAACTTGTTCCCGAGGTGTGTATGCATGAATTCATAGGTGTACAGTTGTCTCAGACTGATAGTGGCTTCAGATGAGTGAGGAACACAATGTTCCTTTATCACTTTATTCTGTTGGGTTTTTTTTAGCAAGAGGAAAATAGACAGAGGGAGAAAGCAAGCGAGTACCGGATAGTGCAGCTTTGATAATGATGTTTCTCTGTATACAGGAATGTTTACAAAATGATATCCACAAAAAGTTAAAGGCACGGCTATGTGACTCTGACGAGACTCAGGTGAAACTATAGATGTTGCACATACAATCTTTTCTCCTCCCTTTCATGTGTGCTACTGTCAAGAATCATATGTCTCTGCAGTCGGAATAAGACTCTCCCAGCATGCAGGCGGTGCATGCGTATGTATGTGCCTATGTTCACAGCAGGGTATGATCTGCCCAGTAAGACTAAGGATTTAAATAATGTGCTGGATGCATTTTCAACAGCGACCACACAAGCAGCTAAGCAACACTGTCAGTTCACGTTTTCTGTAATTGTGCACCGCAGTGCTAGGCAATATAACAAAGTTAAAGAAGCAACTTGTGCAGTAGAAATGTCTCATTTTTAAGAAGATACTGACGTAGAGTTTACTGAATATTTCATCAAAATTTTATGTAAAAAAAGAACAGTTATAAAGTTTTGGTGCAAATAGTGCCACTGTGTGGCTACTTATTAAAGAAACCCTTTAATACATAGACTAAAGCATGACGGCACAAATATTGCTAAAAGCATGCTCCAAATACATATCTGAAACTATGGATAGGTTTAAGAAAACATGATTCTGGGCACTGGATTATTGATCAGGACATCTGAATGTTACTGGTTGACATTAGTGGAATCCATTTGGAGGCTTAGTCTAATGTTGTATTCTGCCATTTTTTTAAAAAGAGGGGCCAAGAGAAACTTTGAGGGAAGTTTGAGGGTAGTTTGGGTGGAATAAGCCCACAAGCTTTCTGGTGGGTTGTTATTTTTTTAAGGTATGCCACAACCCATTAATATATTGCCAGTGGTGTAAAAACTGGTTTAATACATTAAAATTGCATAAATTTTTTAAACATATACATCAAAACACATCTAAATAGAAAAATAGGAAAAGCACATGGAAAAAAGAACAACACTATCTGAACAGCAATAGAACGAGGAACAGCTGGGTTTTGATAAACAACGTTACACAACGCTGCAATAATTTTTGTCTAGAGTTCCCATTATGTCACTTTATTAAGTTTACATATTTCAGGAGAGGGAACAATTTAGATTTCTAATATTTGACCAGTTTATGGCTCAGATGTCAATAAATGAAATGAGCAGAGGCAGCATTGTCTATCCATCTCCTTCTTTTAGTTGCCCCTATTAATGATTATGGCATTATCCATTTCCATCTCTTCCAAGCCTCTTTACATTCTATACTCTGTCGGGGCAGTGGAAAATCTCCGCTTGTCCTTCCTTTTCCCTTATGGCCTGTAGCTCCGTCATCAACATCCTTCTGCCGATACACCTAGTTCCCCTCAGTTCAACTCAGTCTTTCTTCTCTTTTAGTTTGTACCCTAACTGTCCAAACTAAGATGATATAATTATTTCTAATCCCGAGTCTGATTTTTCTTCTCTCCAGAGCAGAACTTCACTCAACTGCTGCCTGTTCTCATTATAGATCACAGTGTCATCTGCAAACACCATAATCCCATATGCCCTCTTCTCTGGTATCATCCACAATCCCTTTATATAAAGTCAGTACATAGTCAATTTTTGTTTACATTTAATTTAACTTATTGTTACCACAATCCCTCTCCTTTGACTCCACGTTGAACTCTTGATGCTACCAACTGAGCCTCAGTTCTCCTTTCATAGAAGGCCTTACAGGCATCTGAAAAGTAAAAACTAAAAACTGGGAATAGCCATAAGGTTTCTTTTAAAAAGCAGACATTACTTAAGTGATGCAAGAAGAAAGAAAGACAACTTTTTCAGGCTGCTAATTATTCTTACTGTAACTTCAGCACTGCATCAGTCTTTTCCTTTCAGTCTCCACCACACTGCTTAAGCAGCCATTCTCTATCAATTGATTGCCTTCATAGAGACCTCAGGCTCAGCCAATTACATGGAAGCTCATAGTCACATGGAAAATCTCACGACACAATATTTTAACGAGTAAATAAAGACATTGCTTAAATTTTACATTTTCAAAGCTGATTAAAATAAACCATTTTAAATGTCCATTATTATACTGGCACCCCATCTACTGTAATATTTCAAATTTTATACGATTTTTTTAACCAATAAATAAATAAAAATGCTTCTTATAAAAAGCTGTTTCAAAGCTGATTAAAACAAACTATTGTAATAGATAGTACTTTTCGCATTTTTGAATATTATAACTAACCATTGCAAGTGTATTGTGAGCCTATTTGTCATAGAAAAGTTAATTACTCAAGGCAAATCTATCCAAACCACAATTTATTATTGCATTATTTTAATAATACCACCTCTGATCCATTTATACCTGACAAAATCTTAAAGTGGATTCAACATCTTTTTATGAAAAAGACATAGCTTCTTCTGTGGCAGTGATGGTCGCTTACTATCCTTATTTGTATAATTCAAAGCATTTTCATTTACATTTGAAAGCTTTTGCCAGTCTGGGGGTCTCCGGGTGAACAGCCAGGCTTCCCAGTCTTGTAAAACTGGCAGGAATTCAAATCACATGCTTGTTCCTAACAATAATCTTAATTTTTTATGCTACAAATGTCTGTGAACAGGTATTAATTTGCAGTTTGTAACTGTCTGATATTGTAATTGTATTGTAATTGCCTGGTTTGATATACCATATACATAATATTAGTCTTGTAATCATATTTATCAGAGTTTGGGGTCCCATGGATGCCAAAGTAATTCTTTAGTTACAGGATTTTTGTTTGTTTGTTTTTGTTTTTTAAACATTTTTCAGAATATTCCAAAGTAATAAACTGAAAATACAAAAATTTGGCAATCCTCAAAAGATGGTATTGATTACATCTCAGTGTCCTCTGTCTGTAATGGAGCCACAGAAATGTAAGCAACAAAGTGCAATGCACTGCACCAACTTTTTCAGTTCACCAGTCTACCAGGAAACTTGTACCATCATGATAAGTATAGGATTCCACTAAGATGGAAAAACAACACCAAACTTCTGCAAATATACTAGAAAGTATATTAAATGGTATATTAAGTAAATAATCAAAACAGTTTAAAATGTCGCTGCAACACAAATTATTTGAGGATGCACACAGGAAGGGTAAGAATCTCTTCCCCATCCATCTTCCTTTTCCCCATGTCTCAATCTAGCTGTGATAAAGGAGCGCCTCCTCTGCCAGACACATGGCCAATTACAAATTAGCCAGTTTGTCAGAAGGATGGGGGTGGGGGGATCGTAATCAGGCTTCAAGAGGTGGAGCCCCTTGAAGATTAATTGGAAATGGGCCCCCGGTAAATGTCAATGGCAATCAAGGGTTTGTACAGCTCTGATTGACTCTATACACAGACCCCTCTACCCAGGATAAGCTTTCTCCAGCCGTGACATTGCTGGCACCACTCCCTTACTCTCTCCATCTCCGCTGAAAGGGAGAGAAGACAGGCACAAAAGAGACAAGGAAAAATGGCGTTGTACGACAGCGATGGAATACCAAGGAAGGGAACAAAAGAGGAGCGTCTGACATTTCGAACCTCCTGTAGTGTTCATGTTTAGGAGCTTTGGTTATGATTTGAAAGAGTGCGGTGCAGAGGCACACCAAAAGAAGCAATTTTCCACCGTGGGACTACATCTGAAGTGAAAGTCATCAAGAAGGCAATTTTCTTTGCTTCCAAATATGGCCCTGGAATTTTTTTAAATGCATTTTTCCACGTCTTTTTAATGCCTGTGAATAACTCAGGTTTTACTCCTTGATAATATATCTGTCAAAATATGCAACTCACAGAAATAAAAACCTGAATGTTCAATTATTTTTATCTGAATCAAAATAACCAATAAAGAAAGATTATATCTTAAAAACTGAACTATTTAACTTTGAAGTGTAAGCCAGAACCTCATCTACTCGGTGTGAGATCTGTGTTATTCTAAGTGGCATTGCAATTAGGAGATAAGGTTCTGAATTTAAGTGTTAAGCAGCTGCGGTTAGTAATGAAGATAAAGCTTAGAAAATACACTTTCTGAAAATTATAACTTTATATGTTTATGGCATATTAGGTGTATGGCAAAGTTGATTAGCCATTCACTAACTTCCATAGTAATTGTTGTTAGCAGCTACAATTATAAAGCTTCCTATTCTACCACATCAGTAATGTTGTTTACAATGAATCTGGTGGCAGATTTATGACTCATGATACTTGGAAAATGTTTATTATTAGGTGCTTGATTTCAAACAGAGGTATTAAGTTTTGCTGATTAAAAAGAAAACTGTCAGAAGAAGATTCAGTCGGTTTGAGTTAACCTCATAAGTTCCAACAAGTCACAGGTGATCCATGGAGACTTAAGGTTAGTTTTTGCTTTAGCCAGAAGACAAATAGGAAATTTTCTGAAACTAGAAGATATCACATATCAATTCCTGTCTCATATATTTTGCTCTTACAGTTTTCATGTTAAAAGAGTTTTCATTGGGGTGTTCAATAGGACAGGCGCAGCAGTGATGTAGCAACAAGAGCCATGGAGTATGAGTGGATTTCAATTAGCCAGGTGAACTGGCTGATGAGAGAGTTATCTACTTATCTACTTACTACTTATCTACTATAACTTTGAGGTGAGCGACTGAAGCAACTACCAGTGTGACCAAAGGGTTTTGACTGACTACATATAAAGGGGATTGAACTATATTAGAAGGTTATACCTATAACAATACAAAGTATGGCTAGCAAAGACTCAGCAGTTACAATGTGACAACTGTTTGAGTGTAAATAAATTTTACTTTTAACTGAATTCAAAGTACCTTCTCTTGCTCATACACCTTACCATTATGGAATTTTTTTTTAATTTATACAATAGTAAATTTCCATTATTTTCAGGTATTTTTCTGGTGCCCCAGCTGCTGTAATGTCACAGTTTGTATATTTATTATTATATAAAAAACAGTATTATATGTATATGTATGTATTATATTATATGTATATGTATTATAACATTGCTACCTCGGATCCATTTATAACAAAGCAAATCTTAATGTGGAGTCAACAGTTTTTGGGAAGGAGTTCTGGGGCATTGATGTCCTCTAATATCCTCATTTGTATAATTCACAGCATTTTCATTTACATTTGAAAGCCTCCCAGTGTTGGAAGTATCTTTCTTCCACTCGTGTTTTTGACGCCTAGTTAAAAGGAAATACTTTCCCAAGTGTCTCAGCTACCTGTCTTCAGTGCTTTAGGATGTCTTACATGCAAAGACCCAGTGTGACAGTGAATCGAAGCAGGACCGTTCAGCCTGCATTTGATGGCATCTTGCTGCTCTTGCCAGAGCTGTACTGTAGTGACAAATGCTGTCAATATATTGGCTGAATGTCAAAAAGTTCGAAAACAGGATTTTCTTACTCAGGCCGGTCTTGTCACAAACAATTCTGCAAGTACATTTAATTCAGCTGCCTCCTCCTGTCTCCCCATACCAATGCAAATTTCTGTTAACCGAGGCAGAAAATGCCCGCTTAGTTGATTAGATTCTCCCAACGACAGGAAGAGCAAAGTCAACGATGAGTTGAGGCAAGATGACTAATGAGGAGGGAGATACAGAGGAGGAGACGACATAGTGTTACGTCAATTATTTCATCGATACTGGCAGTTCATCAACCCGAACACACATTAGTTGTTGGTAAACAAGATTTTAGAGTTTGACGACTGCTGCACGAATGGGAAAAATAAAAAAGGAACAGAATCAAAATACAAAATGACATTCCATGTTTTCCCTCGAAAGCACAACACGCTCAGATCCCAAAGAGGACTGATCTCTTTTCTGTTTTCTCCTCTTTTAAAGCATGGTGAATATTTAGGGTTATTGAAACTGACTTGAGGGTTAGAAAATAAAGGGTGTTCTCGGTACACATATATATTTGTTTTCTTTTATACTTGGACTTGTGCAGCCCACCCTCTATGCTTCCTGCTTAGAGCCATCAAGTCATTAAAAAACAAATATCCATCACAATAATCAGCTCAAGCCATTCAGTGGTGACCGGCCTTTGCCAAGCTTTACCCTGGGCATGACATCACCTGTTCAAAATGAGAGAAGGAGATGAATGAGAGATGGTGATCAAGACTAGCAAATTATGATTGGTATGATCTAGTGATGCTCTTCAGCTTGATCAGTGCCTCTGTTGTCTTCCAGGTGCTGGTAAAAATTACAAACCAATAAATGATCTAAATAGTTTTGTAGGGTTTTTTTTTTTACTTTCATGATATCCTCATTTTCTTTGAAAACTTAATGCCCACTATCTGACTCTTCAACCCCAAAGGGCATGAAGAGTCTGGTAGTCTGTTAGAGTATTCCCATATTCCCACATACCCCCTGGTGTTTTTTCTGATCTTTGACACTTGTTTTGTCTCACTCAAGGGCCCATCAGTTAGTCTCTCTTCTGGATTTTGCCCTCTAATCAACAGTCGTACTGAGAAGACTAAATAGGGCTTGGAGACAATGCTTTGTTGTGTTGCCTCCCATCAACCCCTATCTTGGAGTACCCATGTGGACTGTACTGAGTATGCCCATAAATCGCTAAAATCATTCCACTTGTCTGTAACCTGCAGAGTCATTATTACATGAACAACGACCTGTGTTTCATTCTCAGCAAAGTAAGGCTACAGTTCCTTCCATTAGAATGCCACACAACTTCAGCTGGCGAGATCCATGCAGCCCCTTTTTGGGTTATTGGTTGACCAAAACCAGCTAACAATAGTGATTCTCATGAAATCGCTGCTTTCTTTTAAAAATATTTCTTTAAAAATGCAGCACTAGCGTGTTGGACATTTTCTAATCAAATACCACCTAATGTGTGCGGGGTCATTATAGCAACGTGGCTGAAAGTCCAGCGATGTCATTTGTATGCGACATTAATGCCACAACAAAGGAGGATGTTGAAGTGATGGTATACTGCTGCTTGGTGTATAGCTTTTTGTCAGATTCAAGGACCACAGTGTTGTTTTACGTGTAGCCATTTCCCTCGTTGCCGGCTTATAAAAATGATGGTTTTGATTTGAATGAAAGAGACGCTGTCATGATTCATCAAATGACACTACTGACTAGCCAATCACTGGAATGCAGTTACATTTTCGAATCGTTTGGGACCTCACCTGAGTAGGTATTAAAAAAGTACCTGGTACCAGGTAACATCACCTAATGGAAAACCTTAAAAATTGAGTTAAGTCATGCCAAGCCACCTTGAATAGGCACTAATGGAAAAGGGCTATCAGTTTGCCAATTTGGTACCAACTCTATTGGATATATACAGTTTTTGTGAGATTTTGAGACTTCTGTATTATCAGTGTGATTGCTTTTTCCAAACCCTAAATAAATTGCAGATTACAATTTCAAACAATAAATTGGGGGAAAAGGGATATCAAATATATGTATTGTGCAAATTAATATTTATTAAAGTTTTTAAAATTGCTAGAAGGTTCATCAAACACTCTTTAAAAAAAAAGTAATTTCTTGCAATAATTTCATGTTTCAGGCTTTAAAGAGTAAAATTCTGTTTATTTTTATTTTTTGTGGTCTGGCCTTGTCGCAACTCTCTGGTAAACTCACATGCATTGCCTGCTACTTGCCAGCTTTGTCCATCTTAATGCCAGTGAACCCCCACCTATCAAGACTGTTTGTCCGGCTCTTTCTTCCATATTACTTGTCCATCTCACTGGCCAGCGTCGCTCCCCATCGACTCAACTAACTCTGACAACCTCTTGTCTGCCAAACCTTACACTTTCTAGAATGAACCCAACCTCTTCCACCTGCAGCTCACTGTGATCTGCCTTTTAGCTTACTACCGAGTGCTCACTATGTCCTATCCCACCACCTCTGCAATATTCATGCTCACCCTTCAAATATCACAGTAAATCCGGTTTTCCCTGTTTCTGAGTCCAGCTTTTCAAGGTTTTGGAACCGTGATTGGCAAATTCACAGATAGTTTTGTGTCGTATACGCTGCTGCAGATCAGGATGCAAACATACACATGATCTGATATCCATGCATTGCTGTTGTTCCTACGTCATCATAACAATGTCGGTCCAGCATCAACTAGCCAATCATGTTGTGTGAGCATTAAGTCAGAATTAGCCAATCAAAAACTATAACAAGCAAACCAACACGAGTGACCTAAATTTGGCTAATAGGAGTCCTGACTTAATAGAATATTTGTTATGTTGCATAAATTAATAAAGAAAACACTTGAAATGATTAGCATTTGTTCAATAAGAGAGTTTTGTATAAACAAAGATGCTTTTTAAATTAAACCTATGACATTACAGCAACATGTTAGTTGCAATGTTGGTCCTGGACCAAGATTATTATAATGATGATTGTTATGGAGGAACAACATCGACACAGGAATATCAGATAAAGCTAAATCGACACCATACTGTAAAAACTGGCGTTAAAAAGATGTTATGTCAGTAAAAATAATTCCATATATGCAGGGGGCCTGTGAATTTCCAAGTATAGGAAGCTTCATCCTGATAAACATTCACAATCTAATTCCTGCTGAAGTGACACAAAGTTGGGCAGACTTTTCTAAGTATGTGAGAGCAGAGGAGAGTTTAAGAAGAAGCAGATTCGGTGTGCCAACGCAAGTAAAGGCTGTACACTTGCTGTCAACGAGTCTTTTTCTTCTTCATTTAAAACCTTTGACAAGATTTTTTAAAAATGGAGTCGTGCACCATATTAAAACAAGAGTCGACCTCATCAAGTTGGTCTGTGCAGCAAATAATCCAAAAGCAGATGGTAAAGAAATATTTTAAAACTATGTTTTCCTTGATTTCCTGGATGGAGCTTCACCGTCTGATTTGTAAGCCAGTGCCAGTGACAACTGCATTTTAGAAGCTCTGCCAGATATATTACAAGGGGAAACTGGAGCAGAACAGCTCACTGGCAATGCACCATAGACATTATGCAAATACCATAAGAGAACATATTAGCTAGTCTATCGGTTCCCCTCAGAGATGCCTCCACCAAATTGTCTAAGAAGTCGCAGTGAGCCCCCACTGAGCCGAGGAATGGGTGAATTTAAATCAGGGTGACAAAGTAGCCTTTCTGACATCTTGTATTGCTCTTCCCAATTTCTGAATGTATAGCGCCTACACGTTTTATACCTTCTCCAACACAGTGCATGTCTTAATTTGTGTCTCCTGCAGCAATCACATGCAGATGCCAGATAGCCAATCATCACAAATATGACTTAATGAAGATACAGCCAATCTGAAAACCCCCCAGTGGTTTATTGAAAAGCATTTGGTGTAATGTCCCATAACACTTGACATGCACATCTCCAGCAGAGCATTTGAGTACAAGTCAAAACGGCTGGATCAACAACGCTGACAATGGCATATATTTCCAGTAATAGCCTTTATGTTTGTTTTTAAAGAGGCTATGGCAATGCATGCCATTATAGGCCTAATGATGTACGATTGTCATCTCACATATTGCAGAGTTAATTGGGCCTCTGTGATCATGCCTAATGGCTTTACCAGGGAATTATTGACACAGTGATGTGGGCCGACGTGCTACAGGTTGGTGAATAAATAAATAAGCAAGCCCCCACTACACCCACCCCTTTTTGCTCAGCCACGATGCTCGTCAATCTTGGCAACTGCCTCTGTAGCAGCCCAGTCAGTTAACATTTTAGAAAATGGCTGCCCATTAATAATAAAGGCATATTAACATAAGTGAATTCTGCTGTGGTGTGGGATTCAGTGGAACAGTTATTAAAGTCCAATTTGGCCCCATTAATAATGCATCCACCTTTGACTTTTTGATATCCAGATTATGTGGTATTACTGTGGCTATACATTATTTATTAACCACATTCAATTGGGGACCTTGATGACTTCTAATTGTTAGGTGGTGGTGCCATTAAGTTATCCCTGATGAGGCTTGTCAATCAAGATGCATTTTCTCGACCTCAGTGTCCAACACGCTACACTCACACACACGTAGGCACACAGTCAGAGCCAGGTGCCAACAGTGCCAACAGTGGCACAGTGCGGGACAGGGGCATAGTGCTCCACCCCACAACCCTGCTGAGACATAGAGGTCTGACTCCTGTCTGTCACGGCCATTTGAAGTCTTGCAGAGGGGAGGCCAAACAGCATGGGGCCTGCAGTTAGAGAGGCCTGGCTTAAAAAGTTAATGGCTCCTGTTCTATACTGAATGACACTGGGAGGGTAAGTGATTGTCATGGCTCCATTCTCAAGGGGAGACTTTTGTCAGTCACTCACACAGACAGACAGCAGCACATGCACAGTTATATAGATTTAACTAGGCAGTCGTGTACACTATACAATTTATGTCCACAGGGGAAAGTGCATATAGAGCACTTCCAAAATGTACAGTACTCTAAGTATCTGTAAATGCATGTGTATCGTGCTGAAGAACCAACACGATGCCAGGCAGCATGCTGTAACTCTTCTGATGGCACACACTGTGCCGTACAAATGGTGAATAAATGACAACACATCCCCCTCAACTTTAGGCTAACAATCATGCTGAATACCATGTCATTCTGTCCAGCATGTTGAGATTTTATTGCACGGTAGATCACCCCAAACTAATTTGAAACTGAATGACAATCACTTGCTCATGAATGTTCCTGCTGCACAGAAAGGGCTGAGTAACAATTTGTGCACCGCAGAGTAAGAAGAAAAAGGAAAAACGAGTGTGAATGAATTCTGCTCCCCTGAGTGCAGGCAAGAAATGGAATCAAGATAAAAAAAAAAAGAGGAAGTGAGATATCTTCTTAAATACACTGGAATTGGATACAGCAGCAGCACACAATGCTCTAGCACTACACACAAGCACACACAGACACACACAGACACACACACACACACACACACACACACACACACACACACACACACACACACACGTAGACACCAGGTGAGTTTTATGCCTCACACATCCTAAAAATTAGAACTGGTGCACATTACACAATTAAGCACAATCTTTAGGAGCCTACCTGAGTTTTATAAATTGATATTTAATCAGCGCTCCGTGGGGGAGACTTTCTGGCAAATACAGGGGACCTCATGTTGAATCTGGCAAGCACTACATCCCAAGGGCCACAGTAGCACCAGCTGTATATGACACAGAGATATTCCACAGTTCCGTTAACAGGGATGAATATGGTGCAAAGTGTTCTTAGGCTGCCGGGATCAGTTCATGTGACCATCTTCAATTTGTGGCCACTTAATTAATGATCATCTGTATGCCCGGTCATGCATTCAAATAATGCAGTTAATGCAGAACTTGAGCATAAAGACAAGAGTAGATTTTTTTCCCTGCTTTAATATTTTTTAGCTTGTCATTTTATTTAGTGACCCTAATTCAATGCAAAACAGTAGCAAAAAGTCCTAATCTTTTATTTTTAATGTTTAATTTTTCAAGATAATAACACAACTGTTCTTATATATATATTCTTATTCTTATTTCAGGGGTATTATTATCTAATTATCTGGTTACTTGTTACATGTCAGAATCTGAATAAGTCATGCATTAGCATGCAGAAGTCTTGCCACTAACTCTTATTGTGTATGCTGTGCGTTTGACTGAAAGGATCTGTAACTCTTGTGACATAAATGATGCACCAATCATTTGTATTTACAGTTTGATTAATAATGGTTGTTAATGATTAATTAATATTAACTAATCGGTAAATTCTTGTTCGAGACATTACTATAAAATGTTGGCATTAATATTCATGTTCACTGAATATTCATGTCCATTCTCACCCATCAGTATGCCTGCTAGGAGCCAGGACAAGGCCAACACTTATAATTGGCAATCTTTTCCTGTTGGTTGACAGTACAGAAGAGTCATTTCCTTGCATTCAAATCTGCGAGTTGCACAAAGCCGGCTTGTCAACTTTCCACTTCATTACAGGTCAAGCAATAGACTCATTTCTCTCAGGCGCATCGCTCCCATAATTGTTTTCCACCTCTTCTTTCGTAGCCAATTTACATGTGCTTCCTTCCTGAGTGTAATAGAGACAGAGAAAGGAAAGACGAAAATGCTCCTGCTTTTCACTTCCACTCACCGTCCATTAACGACGTGACACGTGGAACGCAAAAAGTAATATGAGTTTTGTCCCTTTTTTCGTAGCATTTGCTTTAAGCCATGTGATACAGTGTGCTGAACTGAGCTGAGAATTTGATAGGAAATTGGGATGTAGAATGGAAAAGAATGGGATAAAAAGCAGACTGGAGGAAAGGTATAGACTTCACTCAGTGAAAACTAATAAACAGGTGCCTGTGTGCTTTTTGTGCCTATACAAGTATAGGCATTATCTGCAAGTGTAAATATATAACAATAAATGGCAGTGACAAATTGAGATATACAGTTTAGCCTTGGAAAACATCAGAAAAGGAATACTTAACAGCTTGCTATAGCCTTTTAACTGTCCTGCTATAGCCTTTTAACTGTCATTGCTTAAAACCCCAAAGGCTGTTGCATTCACTTTTAAATGAACACTTGGACTGACCAGTTAAGTTATTTTAAGCGATTATATTTTTTAAATAAAAAAAATACGTTTTTCTTTTTCCTGCTGTTCCTACTAAAAAGCCGTCTACAAAGGGTTTAATAAAGCAATGATACCAATCTCATTCCTGTGATGAGATTTGATATAATATAATTCTCAACAAAAGCAGGAGTAAAGCACTCTTTTTGTAACCACAAGCTGCCACAAGCAAACCTACACAGAGGCGGGAGAATCAGAGGCATGAAGGCGTTATTAAAATATCAAAAATCCATGAATGCAAAACACGCAAATAAAATCAGATCACTTGTGACTCAGGAAAAAAGACAGCAAAGATGAAGCACTTTCATGTACCTTCTGGCTTAGAAAAAAATATCAAAATAATAAGAATAAAACACAAAGCAAAACAAAAATGATCATGGAAGAAATGTGACAATTTTTTAATGAATGCTTAAAATGATACAGCACGGCATAAACTGTATCTCCAACCTGCATCCACATCTTCCGCTTCTATTGACAGCTAGGTTAAACTCTTACATGTAATAATTGTGCCTTCTGGACATGTGCTTTTAAATTATATTATAATAATTATTTATTTTTTAAATTAGAAATCGGTGTTAGCACATAAATATCCAATGCACAAGATGATACACACAATACATGCAGACAGTTTGGTATTGGCATTCCTTCATCCACTATTCCATATGAGTGATGCATTGTTAATTTCATGTAAAATTCTTGTTCGGAATTCTCTCTCATGATTTTTTAATCATATTCATACTGCTTATACAGCATCCTTGTATCCCTTCCCTCTGCATCTCACTCCTGTATCTGCCTTTATAAATCATCATCCTTCTGAAGTCATAGTGCTGCGATAATCGTGCCCCCTCTCTTCTGAAAATCTCTCTCATCCTCTTTCCCTCCCACACTGTTTCTCTGTGTCTCAAAACCCCATTTCTTGACGCCAACTGGCAGCAGCAAGCGAAGACAAGTTTCTCTTATGTCACCCTACGCACAGACTGCACGATAATGCTAATTCACCACGACAACAATTTAGCATCGTTACTATAAATGTTTAACATGTTCCCAAACAGTTCCCGTCATGATTGGCAACACAATTACTCAAAGAAAGGAGCTGACAAACTGAAATTTAATGCGAGCCAACGTTACCCTGGATTGCATCAGTGGTACAGAATCGACTGCAACAGACCTTTTTAACCAAATCTGGCGAAGCAGAATCAGCAGTCGATGTAGAAGCACATATGTGCATTTTGGGACTCCTTGATACGCATGATTGCAAGAAGGTGTAAGATTACTCAAAAACTTGATCGCTTGTCACCGCTCTCTTATCCACATAGAGCAGGCTGATACTTTCTTGGAGTGCTAAAGCCACAGTTCTTCCTGCCTTTTGAAGTCTGATGAGTGCATGTTTCATTAGTGAGAATTGGATTTCAACTTTGTAGCATGCATTTTATCATTGACGAGCATGTGTGAGTCTCCTTTATTGCATGCCTGCTGTTTGGGTAAACTTGTGACAATCTGTTGGAAGCTTTTCATTTTCCATTTCACTCGACCACGAGGCTGTTTTTCTGGCTGCACTGCAGAGAGACCTTCACAAGGCCGAGCTTTTAATTGCTTCTTTGCAGGGGGCTCGTCTTGACAGTGCCTCACATCCTTTCTTCTGTAAAAAAAAAAAAAAGGAACAAAATCTTAGAAATAGCGGCAAAAGGATTTCTGCCTACGCTTGATCTCCCCTGTGGAGTTTGTCAAACAAAAGAAGATCCTTTAATTTGGTCGCAACAGGAGCCTTCCACTATACTCGGCACGCACAAATTCGAGCAAGAAAAGTCAGTGCCGCCCCCCAACGTCCCAGGAGAGTTGGCTGACCTCACAAAGTTGATGAACATGTGTTCATGGAAATGTCTTATAACCAACATATTTTTTTTGCAACACTGTAATCACTTACTTATTTATATATATATATTAAGCATCTTATGTAAGAAAGGTACATATGATGTATTTCTTCAATGTATTGACAATGAGGTGTGTGTTTCATCAGGCTTACCAAACCATCTGAGTATTGCAGTGTATAACTTTTTTTTCTTAACACTGCTGTATTTGCACTTGCACCATGGTCTCAGAAAGTCTCCATGGGAACTGGCACAGGGGAAATTGTTTCTCATAACCAAGCACCTAAGGTGAGAGGGGTTTAAGAATTCAGAAAAAAACCCAGGGCAGACAACAGTGCTGGTTTAAACAGGAGCTAGTGACTTGCTCTAACAAAACATATGCTGTGTATGTGTTTTGCCCCTAAAGTGGTGAGTTGTAAATCAATCCACGATCCTCACATGTGGCTCCGCTGCATCGCTAGCTTCAGTATATCATCAGAGTGTGAAAAAGAGTTGTAACGCTTTTAGGAAAATTGGATTTGAGAGAGCTTGAGTTTAAATTTCAGTGTAAGGAGAACAACGTGACAGGTAATTTAATATACAATATAACACAGCAAAGTAAGTTTGAGGACCTTGAGACAAGATTGTTGTGAACAGAAATATATAGCATTGAACAAAATGCATTGTTTTAGTATTTAATTCATATTGCCCTTCTGACTGGATCCATCCACTTTATATCACAGCAAAATACTTTCAGATATGCTACATACAATAGGATATTCCACATCTATATTCCTTTAGCTGATTCCTTTAAGCACAACTTAAAGACAGTTTTAGTAAGATCTTGGGTCACCATGGACAGAACACCAGAACAGTTTCAGTGTCATTGAAAACTTTCTTTTTTTGGATAGACTCTTGGTTAGACACCATTCTTCCAAAAGATATTTCCTCTTTGATGTTTTATGATAGTGGTGGGCACGTGTCCAAACTTAACTTCAGTTCTGGGAGCTTAGTCTAACTGGGAAGTGTGGAGTAAATATGATACATATTATCATATTTGCAATTATATAATATATCTAATTTTCACTTCGATTCTTTTCTTTTTCAGCCATTCTGTTGTAGATTTGTTGGTGTTCTTGGGGATAACTGTCCTGTAACATGTGAGTTTCAGCTATTTGATGGCCTCAAATTTCACTTTAGAGTATTTTAGTAATGAGGTTTTGCAGACATGTGACCATAAGCAATGGGAAGTTAACTTCTCCATCATTGTGGACATGTTACAATCATGACAACAACGTAGTAAATAAGTGAATAAGGCTCAGTCACACGGATCTATAGAGGTCATCTGGTACCCACCAGTGGTGAGGGAAAAATTAGCATTCCCCAACTGGTTGTGAGTGGTTGAGTGTCACTGGGAAATTATTGCTTAAGCTCCCCTCCAGCATCCTACAGACTGGCCTAGCAACCACTCTGTCACTAGGGAAAAACATGTACTCTCCAACAGGTTGTCAAAAACCTCTTTGAAATTGCTTTGGTCTCTAACATATTGCTACAGTCATAGTTTGAATGGAATTGTTAAAACTTCTCTACAAATACTTTCCAGCTACTCTGAACTTTAATGGAACTTGTCACAAACCAGAGAGGGCGAAGGTTTGTCTTCAAAATAAAAGTTGCACCTTTTGAAACATCCTATCGGCAGTGCTACTGGCAACTTACTTTGAAGGGAAACTTTTTTCCATTTCTGGCTTGCTTTGACTTGCTACCTACCGCTTCCTAGTAGTTAGCATGTACGAAAATATACAGGCAACCATAACAATCAATTAGCAATTAGTGTAAACACTTGGAGATCTTTGATGTAGCACCTTCTTCGCGACTGCTTTCACTCATGGTCAATTCAGAGACAAAGTAGCTACTCAGGTTCTCTTGCGACAAAACCAGTCCAAATTATCACACTTCCGCCACTGTGCTTAACAACTGGTAGGAGCTTTCTGCACTGACATGCTGTGTTTAGTTTTTGCTAAATATGCTGCTGTGCGTCTCCACTTTGGTCTCTTCTGTTAGAGAATACTGTTCCAGTAGTCTTGTTTTTTGTTCACATGGTGTATCGCAAACCTAAGCTGCTGCGTTCTTCTTAGAGAGAAAAGGCTTTCTCCTGGTAATCCTTCCAAACAAGAAATTCAGTCTTTTTTCTAATTGAACTGCCATGAACTTTGACATTTAACATGCTAGCTGAGGCCAGTACAGTCTGAAATGAAGCTTCTTCTTCTTCTTCTTCTTTTTTTTTTTGCTATTTCGTTGAGCAGTGGATGGTCTGACCTTGGAGTGAATTTTCTGGGATGTCCACTGCTGGGTGGTTTATTGCATTATATTAACATACGCCTGAATACTCCAGAACAGCAAACTTCCAAAACCTTTGCTTTTATATGGATGGTCACACTTGCTAAGATCAGATAATCAATAATTAAGCACATTTGATTAGCATCATCCAGCTGCTATTTCCTTACTTTATGTAAGTGGTAAGGGTTTACTGAGTACACTGAAAACTTTCTTTTCACATGACTATTTAAATGCACAAATCTTGAATTTAAACATACTTTATAAGTATGTGTGGGTGTATGTCTGAGGATTTTCTTTAAACTCTTTATTTAAGAGAAAAGTATGCCCTCACAATCTGCCACTGTGTATAAATCTTGAGTAAAGTAGATTTGTTGTGCTCTCGTTTGTCCTTTCTTCCTTTTAAAGAGGTCTAACATGTTGTGAAAGAACCAGTGATCCATTTGCCCAGCAGGATCTGCTGCTCTGTGGGGAGCTGGAGGTCTGGCTGTCCCTGGAGTACCTTGATCCCTCTCCTCTATTTCCAGGTGAACCTGTGTGCCATCTTTTTGAAACCCCTTTCCTTACTGTGCTGAAAGCCACGTAGATCCTCGACAGTCCAACCCCGACGCATGCCTTTGCCATGTAAGGATTAAGGCTTAATATGGTGTCAGCTTCAGCTGGGTTCAGCTAGATAATTGAACCCATGTGAACTAGTGTAAGTATTTCACAGTAAGAGAAAAGCTAAGGATTAAAACTTCATTCTCTCATTTATTTCACATCTACATTCCTTTATTCAGTAGTCACCAGTAGTGAATACAGTAATTTATTAGGTTTGAATGAGATGTAAAATACTTAGATTTAGCTTCTTTGCTGAATTCGCTCATGTTTTATATCTATTTCCTGTGCACTTTCCCATTTCAGTATAATCTAACATCTAAATAATATAAAATCCATGTGTTTTGTTCACTATTTTGAAATTAACTGAATTTAGTAGCCTAGTTGGGAACAGCTCTTGCCGAGTGTATCTCACACATGAGTATGCTAGTATCTTTATGTGTGCATAATGTTTAACATATTGCAGCAGAAATACAACAAAGGAACTGAGCAGCTAGATCTATGACAGTAGCATTAATCATAAAAAATAATGTGTATGGTTGTTCTTTATATGAAACACATCACCTAATATGCATTTTAGAATCTACAACAAGAGTCTGAGCTGGCTGGTGGTGTAAGTTTCCAAAGCAGCTGGGGGGATTATGATCTTATAACAATGAAAATGTATGAGGATAGGAGATGCAATGAACAATCCGGTGTGATGTGTGCTGTAGCTGACAATTTGTGGGGCATCAGATGATGGTTGCCTGTTGATTTCTGTGGGCTGGACGACTGCGGGAATCAGCCTGAGCACTGCTCAGTCAGTCTGTCGTCTCTGGCAATGAGAATGAATGTCAGGCATTATGCTTGATCAGCTATGACCACTATATTCGCCCTCAGGAAATGTTGACAAATACTTGAATCACACACTTTGACTGACTCTGCAGCTCTGCGCCCCAAAATCTCTCTTTTTTTTTCTCTCATCCCTCCTGTCCCTCCTTTTTCACAGTTCTCCTTTTCTCCTCTTTTCTCTCCTCATCTGAGACTATGATTTGTCATGGTGACTGAAAGAGGAGATAGAAAAAAAAATGTTTACTTCAGGAAAAAAAAATGTCTCTAACGTGTCTTAATGTATTCTTTTAAAAGAATTGACGCAGTGGCACGGAAAAAGATTAATTTATCACGCCATCAAGCACAGGAACAGCTGCAGAGAAGGATGGGTGTAAATTGCAAGTCGCTGACAATGCCTGCGTTACAGATGGATTTCTCTGTCTGCGTTTCATATTGAGATGCCGGGTGTATGAGAGGAGAAGAAGGGAGCGATGGGAGAGAAAGGGGGTTAGCGAAAAAAAGCAATTTTGTCAGCTTTCATCCAAACTTTGTGACGGGGTAATTTTGATCCATTAGCTCTAAGCTCCTTGCCTTGGCCAATTTTCCATCTTTCTCACTTTCACAAGATCTGCTCTGCGGGAAAAATACCTTTGGCCTTAATAGAATCTGTTTTCAATGCAAAAAATGTGCACGAATACATATCTGTTGGATGCATCCGCTTCCTGCTAACACATACTGTTGTTTAAGTCAGTGTGAAATTGTATGCAGGTGTCTAAATTGTTAACAGAATATCAGTCTGCTCTTTCTTTAAGTGGAATTAGAAGTTTCATGACAGTTTAAGAAGTTTTAGGAATTGCTCCAGTAGTGAGACTGCCTAGAAAAGCCTGGGAGATGGGCAAGGGGCCAAGAAGCCACCCCCTCAAAACTGGGATTGTGAGATGACAATAACAGGCGAGATCAAAGGCAAAATGGGGAGAAGGGGGTGAAATTCTAGAGAGCCACCTTCAAAATCGCATCACTGGCTGAGCGAGCGTGGCAGCATTTAAGGTGCTATTTGTAATATCTTTGTCCCCTGGCCCACATAATGGAAAATAGAAGCAAAGGCGGCTACAATCCACCAAAAGCGTTTATTTAAGAAATAAATTTTTATGGTTCTGTTTTCTATTAAGATGTCTTTTTCAGTCTAGATGAAACAGTGCGAGCACGGGCAACACAATGCAAATGCTGCATCCACGAAAGGCACATTGTTCAAGCTTGAAATTATCAGCATAATAAAGGATCGGAGATTGAACCATTGCAGTACGCTTTTACCAGATTTGTACGATTAAAAAAAAAAAGGGTGCCATTTATTCTATATCAGACTTAAAATGGCTCTTCCCCTCCAGCACTGTTGTTGGAGTAGCTTCTCCTGCCAAACATCTTCAAAGAGCAAGAATTACTGTATATACACAAACAGAGAGCCTTCTGTCTTAGACTACAGCTCAGGGCTAACTTCCTGTTGCACATTCTGTGGGGAGAAGTGTTAACACAAACATGTTTTCAGAAAGATGGATTACTCTACTGTGTATTGGTCCACTTCTCTTTCCCCGTTCCCTCTCCAGGTTCTTGGATTGACCACCAGTGTAGTGGGGCACTCAGCTGAATTGTGGACCTGTTTGGAGATTTTTTTTTTTTTTTTTTACGTCAGATTAGAAATGCCAATTATGTCTTATCAAGATGGAGGGTCAATAAAATATTGAAGCAACAGTGTTTACTCAGATTAAACCTGCAAGTGCCAGATGGTGATTATGGGACAGTTCAAATTCAAGTTTGGTGAGAAATAGGGGACGTGTTGAATTATGGATCACACGGCAAGCCTCTGGGAATGCAAAGAATAGATAGGGAGGTAATCCCAGAATGCTGAGGAACCTGTGAGAGGTAGGAGGACAAGAGCTGATAAAAGAAGTCGGGGGGAAAAAATTGTGGATGGAGGAGTTTGGTATCTTGGTTGGTTTATTTTCTATCTGTAAAGTCACATCTCCTTCAGAGGCCCTGTTTTAATTTACAAAATTAAATATACGGTGCATTCAGTTTCAATTTCATTTCAACTGCCGGCAAATATTCTATTTACTTATTTAACATACAAAATCGTATCACAAAAAAAAGAAAATGGACAAAAAGTAGTGGCACTGCACTGGAGTCAGAAATGAATTCACATTGGGATTATTTTCAGGTAGCTGTAAAAGGTAAACTAAAAGGTAAAGAACCTGATTTAATAAAGAAAGCATATTGTCAACTTGCAATCTCTTCTACTTCAAACATAATTCAATTTCACTTGTGAAAGGAGATACCACTTTTAATTAAATTTGTTTTAGTTTTCTTTGAAGGTGCAATAGGTGACAGACCTCAATTATAATGTACTAATTAAAAAAACATAAATAGATAAATAAATAATTTAATATACGAGGGGAGAAAGTAGAGAATGTGTAACTCATGAAGCTTGTGAAGTTCCTGCTATCTCATCATTCCCATTAAAAGAAGGGAGAGCAGCTAAAATTGAAAGTGACGGTGGAGTCTTTAGGAGGCGGCCTGTGATTTCCAAATTATCATATTTTCCGAGTCAATAATAAAATGCTTATGATAGTGCTAGCTATGCTGACGGGCTTTAATAAGATAGGGTTGCTGGAGCGCGGCAGAGCGAGGGGCCGAGCGGTTGTGTGTTTTTTGCATATGTATCACAATGTGTCTATACCGCTCACCTGAGCGACACTTCACACGAGTGTGTGTCTCCGTCCAGCTGTGTGTGTTTGCGTGCTGTGAGTGTGCACTTTGTTGCATTCATGCGTCTTATACGGCATGTGTGAGTCATCAGCGGGCAGCACAGTCTGCCAAAAACCATCAGTTCAAACGTACAAAATGTAAAACCAACAGAAATATAAATCACGCCTGTGTCTCAGAGCCAACCCTGGGATCCTTGCATCTATATTTTGGTTCTGTCTTTGTTTGCGCGGTTTGTGAGATGTTTATCATGCATAACATCGCAAAACCCGTTTGAATTTACAAGAGCTTCTGCTCAGTGGCAAAGTATCATTGTTTATTAGGTTACTTCAGCAGAGATCATTTAAACAAGCGAAACTCTCGCCACCATAAAACACTAATAGTGTTCTCTGTCAACACTGTCAAAGTTGTCTTGCTTTTGTTGACACAACACATCCTAATTTAAAGCGTGACTGTAATGTAGCCCTCTTGGCTTGCAGAAACCTGTTTAGCTTGATTGCTAATGAAAGCGAGCCTGCTGCTTGATGTGTTGTGAACTAAACCTTGAGTGTGGTTAAAAGTTTTTTTTTAAACCTTTTGTCACAGTTTGAAACTAGCACGCCCGCTCCCATCACTACATGACTATGTGCTATCATATACCAGTGCCACATACTGTATGATACATGATCCACAGTATCTGGGGACATCATTGATACCATAGTAGGAGAAAAGATAAAAACTAACAGGTCCATTGGGCACAAGTGTAGATCCTTCATTAGGGCACTGCTCATTGATTTCCCTGTTGGTAATTTCACACTGATGAAGTGAGTGGGTACAAATATGCATGGCCCAGTGATTACCTTGACCCCATCCTACCCACAGCCATTAGGAAGTGGGTGGAGAGGGGGGCTGCTGGGTAGAGATAATTGTCTCTGGGGAGGTCAAGAGGGAAGGTTAGGCCTGGGTCCCAAAGATGTGCATGCTTTTAGTATGCTGTCATTGTGGTGGGAAAGTGCCAGAGTTCCATACGGGATGTAATCACCACTCACTTAAAAAGACACACTTTAAAGATGTTTGTGTCGACAATTTCAAATTCTTACACCTATATTTTTTAATAGAAAAGATCACAGGTTTAAACGAGGTAGTGGCCACTCAGTAACAAACATCAAGTTGAAGCACATGTTCATGTTGCACAGTTATACACCAGCAGCTTTGAACTCCTGGTCCATTTTCACCAGTAAGTTATGACTATATCTATTTTCATGTGTTTGATCATTTTATCGACATAACCATGACTGACTCTGTGTAACGATTGTATTTGTATATAAGAGAGGCTTATAATAATGGCCTTGCCACTTCTTGGACTGCCATAGGAGGCTGTTATGAAAAGTGGGCACTGGCCTGTCCTTTCCAATAACCTTTCCTTGGGAGGGAGAAGACAAGGAGAGACAAAACAGGTAAAGGAAAGAGAAAGACAGCTGGGGACACAGAGAGAAACCAGTTACGGTAACGGTTGGTGGCATTATCGTCTAGATGGCTGACAGGGAGGTCTGAGTCTAAAGCCCTCTCTCATTAGATATGCGAGCACATTAGTGGGGACGGCTGTCTTGCTAAAGGTCAGGGATGGAGGATGCTGGGACGGCGGCAAAGCGGGAAGCGATGAGCATCCAACCTTCGGGCTCACCTCTTTGAACTTCAATCATTTTGGCCTGGACTTAATAGGTCCCTGGAGAGGATCAGAAGCAGAAAAGGAATAGAGAAGGGAGGGGAGCCTTAATGGGACATCACGCCACCTTGACATTTTAATTAAGACTCCCAGCCATTAGCATGCCAGAAGTTGGACTGTTAGAATGGAGCCTATGTAAAAGCAAATGACAGCATGTCATTTTCTTTCGTTTGTGTGCGTAGCAGGACACCGTGATGGTGATCAGTGGCTGATTTGCCAAAACGCTGACGCAGATCATTACTGTACACATTATGCAATTAAGTGCAGTGTTTGTGTGCAGATGCATCATCAAGTGACATGGCTTTATATTAAGATTTAACACCAATAATAATCGTATTCTTAATAGTGCATCGCTGCTGTGCTGTTTCTAGTTCGAGTTTTCACCATTAAACTAAGTTCATGAATTTTTTATGAGAGCACAGATTAAAACATTACAGAAATATGCTGCAGCTTCAACATACAGCGATAAGAAGCAGAGCGATACACTGTTGTTCAGATGGTACAAGTTGTTGTAATAGGAAAACACTTTTTTTAAAGGAAATTAAATGAAACTTTTTTAATCGTTGCCACAGGTAAGTGTGGGCAATAATTTTAGCAAACACTAAAATGCAGACAGCATTTTAAAGTACTGAGACATAGTTATATAAGCACTACCACAGAATCATGAATGCATTATGATTGTTATAATTATTGTAATTATGAAAGAACAATATAAAAACTTTTCCTTTTGTGAACATTTATGTTTATTTGCTTTAGCTGTTTCATAATTGTTGGCTACTGGGTCATTGAACCCAATTAACATCTGCTAATATTCAGCAATGAAATTGTTCAGCCAAAAGCAAATTTAAAACTAAAACCCAAAAGAATGGTGTATGAAATAACGTAAGGCCCTATTAGAATTATATTCATCAAAAAAGAATAAATCAGAAGAAGTATTCTGCAAGAACTTGATTTGAAGAGCTAAATCTGAATAAGGATAAAATGTAAACACCATACCGACCTCAGCAAAAACCTGCACACATGTTGCTACCTTCAACATACAGCCAGTCAGTGTGATGAACTTAATGGACTTTAGCCCCAAATTTGACAAATCCAATCTCAAGCTATGAAGAAAGGAGGCACTATTGATCTACAGAGCCACCTAATTTATCACACCGCCTGAAGTTCCTCAAAAAAAAATTGACCAACGGGGGTTATTCAATACAATTTTCTTCATTGGTTTGTGGAATGAAACTGCTCTTCTTCTGCAAAAACAGTAAATGATGACAGGTGCCAGGAGAGGATAAGAAATGTGACAGGAATTCTTTGTTGCCTTTCACTTCAGGAAGCTTCATTGACCACATTAATAGTCTCTGTGATCTCCAACCAATGATTTACTGACCAGATCTGTACAGATGTGTCTTGTCTTGTCTCCTTTTACTTACCTACCAAACTGAAATACAGCTCTCTACAGAGGTGCCCCAGCTTCTGAAAATGTGGACATCTGAACACTGTACAGGCCTATAGTGATACTGAGAACAGCTATAGTAGTGCATGTCTGCCATACTATCATCCTGGTTTGAAGTCTGTCTCAGACCTCCAAATGGTACAACACATGTTTAATTGCATTTTGTTGCATCCATTTCATACAGGGTCTTCTCCTCTGAAAGGGTGCAGGTCTCTCTATACTCCCACAAGAGACCAGACAAACATAGCAATCTTTATAAGTGCGGAGGGAAACCATTGTAAAGGCACTGACCCTGCTGAGAACAGGGCACTAATAGCAGTACCTCTTAAGCCAAATGTGATAG
Source organism: Perissodus microlepis (assembly GCF_051167445.1). NCBI lineage: Eukaryota > Metazoa > Chordata > Actinopteri > Cichliformes > Cichlidae > Perissodus > Perissodus microlepis. The sequence goes on from NC_140465.1 coordinate 11,903,849, forward strand.
CAACTGACAAGCCTCATCCGAAAGTGCACAGCGAACAAACTCCTGTACAGCTTGTGCCCAGCGCACACCAGAACAAGAAAAGGAATGGAAACCTATACATAATGTGCCATGCATGTGCCCTGATTTTTGATGTGGTATAGCAAGGAAAGGGCAGGACCTCTCTCATGACTTCTACTAAGCTATAGATAAGTCCCTACATTATAAAAACTTTAACCCCTATAAGCTGTTTACATTAAGATGTGGCGGTTATGTCTACTTCATTTCCCAGGTACTTTCCTGACCACTGACATCTCAAAACATTTGATTCTCATGACTGTAAAATAGGGTGTGAGCTTACCTGATACAACACTAGGGGTTAAGGTGCGATTTGAAAGGCGAGGCACACTAAAATCTGGTATACACATTATACTGACATTTCCATGCCAGCTAACTGTATGGACTAGCCAATTTGCACAAAACACCCTTTGTGTTTCCTGTTTCTTGAGGTGACTTTGAAATTACCTTCTACCTCGGAAAACGAAAACAGCATTTTATCACACCTTCTTTCTCTTGTTCGATGCTCGAGATGAATACAGCAACCATAAATTTAGTGACATCTGCATAACAGGGATGAAGATGCAAAAAGGATGTGTGCACTGTTGGGTGACATCACTTTGTGATTACTTTCTTATTTATTGAGTATGTTTCTCCCTGCCATCAGGTGGAAAGAACAGCAGGCTGAAGCATGTAAAAAAAACAAAAAGAACTTTCCTGGAAATATTATGTATAACCTGACAATTAGATTTATTCACTTATTAATCAAAGGTGCTGGAATATAATTCTGGCAAGCTTTAACCTCTACAACTAAAATGTCTAGTGGACTAGATGAATAAACACACACACACACAAATTCAGGCATTCTTTTCTTCAGATTTATAAAGTCCTGATACATCACAGTCACTGTGAAATTGTCCACATGTGCACAAGCTGGATTCCCACTCCCATCTGTAGCCATTAATACATATGAAGTCATTCCCTTAGTTTATTATTCACAGATAAAACCACAAGTCATGAAAAGAGCATACTCTGTTGTGACATACAGCATAGTTAAGTCCACAGATATTTGGACAATGACAACATTTTTCTACTTTTTTCTACAGCAGGGTTGAAATCAAACTGTCACGGTGTAACTGAAGTGTTGACTTTCAGCTTTAATTCGGGGCTTTAACAAAATATATCATTAACTGTTTTGGAATCGCATTCTTATGCAGAGGATTTTGTTTTTTAAAGTAATCAGACACTTGACTGAACAGTGGTTTTCCAGGCCAGATGAGACCTGTTGTCCTGATATTCCATGACAAATTAAGCAGATAAAGGATCTGGAGTTGATTCCAAGTAAATACATAAAATATTGATCTGTGCAGAAAGTGAGCAGGAAATCCAACAGCACAGTCAGTCAATAACTGTAATTACTGTATCTGCCAAAAGAAGGTAAAATGTAATAATGTCAAATGAAACCAGATATGGATTCATTTAAAATCAGCCAGAAAAAACATCAGTATTTGTTTAAGGCACTTTATTAGTGCCACAGTCCCCTGTTCTCTCAGTGGATTGTATTTATGCTGTGGATGTACATTCGGTGTTTTTCCTGGTGTCAGGGGAATGATCTACACCAGTGGGAGGCTACTTTGTTTCCTTGCAGAGTGTTTAGCTATCAGCGTAATGATGAACCTGTGACAGAAGCCAAAGCAAACAGCCTCTGCAGAGAGAGTTATGATGCCAGACATTAACAGATCGGCAACACTGCACAGGAGATAAGCCCTCAGGGTTAGGTCCAGTGGCACACATAAAGGGAACCCTCTTTTTATACCTCCTGCTTTTTCATTGACATTACCCGTTGCATCTGTTTTTTTTTCTTTATTTGCCTTTTCTCCAGAAATTTGGAGTGAAATATGTGAAACCCTGTAAACCATGCCCACAGAAGGAGAAACGAATGGTGCCACAATATGCAGCCAACAGTTGAAGCTTTAACAAATGGCTGTAGCTGACTAAAATTATTAGATTTTACTATGTCAGAAGATTTTTTTAGAACCATATCTCTAGTTAAAGTAAGGTTCATTAATATTTAGACAATGTACAACTGGACAACTGGCTGACAAGCAGCTTCATGGCCAGATGCAGCCCGTTCCCTTATTTAATGACAAATTAAACGCATAAAAGATCTCGAGTTGATTCCAAGTGTTTAACTTGTATTTAGTATTTTTTTACTGGAACTGTCAAAGAGATATTGATGCAAGTCAAAGAGACCATCATTAAGCTAAAAAAAATAAACCTATTACAGAGATTGCAAAAACTTAAGGACTGGCAAACTCTACAGTCTACATTATGAGAAAAAAGGCCAGCTCAGCACCAAAGGCCTGAACCACCACTAAGAAGACAACTAAAGTTGATGAAGACAAAATTATTTCCATGATTAAGAAAAAAATCCCAAATAACCGTTTCTGTTAGGAAACCGTTGTATTGAAATTCTGCTCATTAGCATAAATACAAGACAGCAGGTTTACAAGGTGGAAACCACTGGTTACATTAGAAAACAAGAAGCTCAGATTAGACTCAGAAAATATCTGAAAGATACTGAACAGCTAGGAAAGGAACAGCTCATGATCCAAAACATACCTGCCATCTATTAAACACGATGGAGTATATGTTATGGGCATGTATGGCTGCCAGAGGAACGGGCCAGTAATGTTTTTTGATGATGTGACGGTTACTGGAAGTAGTAGGAAGAACTCTGACGTTTACAGAGCTATAATCTCTCCTCACACAAATGATGTGAAAAAACTGATCAGATAGAACCAATGGATAATGACCCTTCAAGGCAAAGAAATGGGTTATTCTTCCATAGTCAAATCAGTCACCTGATCTCAAACCGACAGATCGTATTCTTCTGTGACTAAAGTCTTAAGGCCATCATTTTTACTCCAAGTATTAAAAAAACAATCCTTACATTAAGATTCTATTGTCCACATACTTTTGAGCCTAAGTAGATGAAATTGACAAGAAGGCACAATTACCGAAGAGTCTACAATTCAATGGAGAGTGATTAATTGGTTTTCCCTTTTTTGTCTAACTGACACCTAATTGCTCTCGGACTCGGCGGAATAATTTGTTTTCTAGCTGAGAAAATGAGAACAGATGTGTGATTATAGATGTCTGTTCATAAATATGAACAAGATCAAAATGACAAAAAAAACTGTAAAAAAAAATTAATAATGAACGCTTAAACGTGTAGAAAAAAGTGTAGAATAGTCAAGAAAATGTTTTGTAAGTGTGCATACCATGGACATGAAATGTAAGATATATGATAAGTGAAACTGTACTTTTGTTTTCTTTTATAGGATGCATCAACCCAAGACTATAATTTTGCTGCCTAAACCAAACGAAAGAATTAAAAAAAAGTAAATGAAAATGCAACAGTTTTGGGTGTAAAACTAATTCAAAGAAATGATAAAAAGCATTTTTTTTTCATGGGTGGTTTGAACTACATACATTGTACATTGTGCCACATAATACGTGCCACAATAACTCATACCTTGCCACTCCTCCAGCCTTGTGTTGCAAACCTTTTACTTCTTAAACCTAAACATGAATCAATAGAGTGAACCTGTTTTGGATAGCTTGCTGAATTTTCTTTATATTTTGCTATTGCGGGGCATTTACCTTGCAATATCACCTCACAACTTGAGACGACTGTTCGTACCCAGAAGACACACAAAAGTGACTTTCTCTAGTGGCTTGATTGGCTGCTTCTTATTTAGCACTGATTAGAGATATATAGATATCTTTTGTCTTTGTAAAGTAAGCAAAATAAACACTCTTTGCAAAAGATATTGAGGTTTTGTTTCATGTTTGACTTAACAAAATCGCATCTAATTTAAATTACAACATAGAAAATGGCCAGATGTTTCAATCGTTTGCATTTTGTTGCTATTTGATGACAGGTTTTATTTATCATCCTCAGATGGTTTTCGCTGATTCTCTCGTGACGGATTTACATTTTACATGGACATAGTTTATGAGGACAGTGAGCATTCATTGGAAAATTTGTTGTGAAAAGGGTCAACAGGACTTTTTGACTCGCACTGATACAGAGTTTAGTGTATTACTCATAACATTTATGGATTTGTGCAGTCATCCGCTAGAGCGGCTAATTGTGTTGTTTTATCCCAAACTTAAGGACCAAAATACGGAGCTAATAAAGTACATCCACACTTCTTCTGCCAAGTCAATTTCAGTTTTTAAATAAAGAGCTTATGTTTGAAGTAGTTCATATTAATAACTGTCTGAGAAACTTAAATGTGCAAGTGATAGATTCAGAGTTTTGTATGAAAATTGTTCTGTCGGAAACATAAACTTAAGTAAATCTATCATCTCAAGGCTTCATCAAAGTTTAGGGAGAGATTTAGTGTTCACAGTGAAAGCAATTTGGAAAAGCAGTCCACCTACGGCAAAACAGAATGGGACTTATAATCCTGAGCATCAGAGCTGAACCTCTCAACTAGTGCAGACTCCATGTAAATGGGCTTAATCAAAAGCTTTACATCTGCTGGTGTCATAATTCCGATGGAAGGTCATTACTAGTTTGGGGAGCAGCTGAGCATTTCTCCATTAAAAAAGGAGAAAAAAAACTAATTAGTTTGCACAACAAAAAAACAAAAGGGCTAAAACATGGCTGCACTGCGGGCTATCTTGCAGATAACTCTCTTAGCCAGACACGTTTCGTAATTAGTTTTTCCCCTCCACTGGGATATTCAATAACCTGCAGTTGGAGTGATGGAAGAAGAGATAGTGATACTTATCTCAAATGTTTTCTCGCCACAAAAAATAATCCTGTCATTCAAAAGGAGAGGATTAAAACTAGAAAGAGTGCTCATGTTTTTGCTGGTAAACAGGTTTTGAAGGAGGGATATTTCCTCATGGGTTTAGCAGGGAAGCATATTTATTCCACTCGAGCTCATTTTTCGGGTCCCTGCAGTCTTCTCTCGTACTTTTTACTTGTTTGGAGGTAAACAAAATTGCATAAAGAACCTAAAACAATTGCATTGAAATGATAAGTAACTTAAAGAAGGCCAAGGACAGTGTTTCTCGCCTTGCAGTGTACGCCTAACAAGAAAAACTTTCCTTCAAAGACTCAACTTTTCTTAAGCAATAGTCTTTTCAGCTTTATATAACAACAATTCTGATGGTCCATATAGGGTACATTCAAATAAGACAAATTATGAAAATGGCCTAATTATCTTTCTTTGGAACCACAAAGACAAACCTCATCAGTGCCAACCCTTCTGTCTGTGATGTGGTCTGGTTCAGGCTGGAGTGACCACTGGCTCTGGGTGCTGATGGATAGATATGTTGGTGCATTCGCATGTCCAGAGTCTGGGAGATGGGATTACTTCTGACAGCTTGTTTGCTCTTATTCCACCTGGCTGGAGCCAACCCCTGAGCATCACCACAGGACAAAGACACTTCTATGCAAGCAGTAAAACATACAGCTTTATAAACCATTCAGGTACTAAGTCAGCTTATCATGCTGTCCAGTCTAAAGACTGGCAAACACTGTTTAGATTTTACACTGCAGCTCATTAAGTAAATGACTAAGATATTTTTGCAGTATATTTTCAAGAAGCAAGAGACTAAAATAACAATATGTATTCATTATGAATTATAATAGCTAGCAGTGCAGGGCATTATTAAATGTCTCCTCTTTTGAAGTGATTTTGATTAAGTATTGTTCTTCATATTTGATAATATTTTTGCTATAAACCTCTCCGTTTGATCTGCCTTTTGAATTATTCACTCCTTTTACCGTCTGCATCAGTGCAAACATCACACTTCTTCCATTTTTATCTGTTGTCATAAAATGAAATTAAGGGAAAGCTGCATTTGCACAGCTATATCCATCAGTGCGGCAACAGTGGCCACCACAGCAGGTCATTATTTGTGGTTTTGAGTGAAATGTTTCAGCAACTATTGGATAGATTAATATTAAATGTGCTTCAGACAGTCGTGTTCGATCATGCAGAAAAATCTCATAACTTTATCTATCACCATCATCAGGTTTATTTATTATTTATTATTTTACTTGCAAACCTGCCTCATCGATGCATATCTATGTATAACTATTGTTAGCATGCTAGCATTGTAATCTAAGATTTTGAACAATGTTTATAATAATGTTGCGACTTGGGGGGCGGAGCCTGTTCAAGTCTTTGTGCGTGTTCAATTTCAAGTTGTTATTGCAGTTATGTGGTGTTGTTCCATCATTGTTGTTAAATTATAATGTGACTTCTAGTGTTTTCATGACTAAGAGCACTGCTGAGATCAGTTAACAGCAGGTCACCATGACTGAGGCCACTGTGGTGATTACTCACCTCTGGCCACTGTTAACACACTGTTTCTTTGTGCATGTTAATGTTAATAAAACTGCATTATTGTATCTATGGGGTGTAAGAAACCAGAGGAGTCTTAAGGCTTTTTCTTCTCTATGAGCTTCCCACAGTAATTAAATTATATAATTTAGTAATTTACTTAATGAGACTATATAATTATTTTCGTCATTATAGTTTTAGGTTTTTTTCCCGTCGCTGGGGATCAATTCCCATTCCCACTGAATGCATCATTCTTTGTGCATTAAAATGAATAACGACTCCAACCAGTACTGCAACTGATATCATTGCATGACTGACTATGGAGGCTATTCGAGTGAACTCATTGTCATCTACAAGAAACCACTTTGATATGATTTGAGCTTTATGACATCATGCATTATCCTGCAGCCATCAGAAGATGGGTACATTGTGCTTATAAACGAATCGGCTTGGTCAGCTGTGGTCAGGTTGTAGTGCTTAAATGATGTTCAACTGCTACTAAGGGGCTCAAAGTGTACTAAGAAAATATCCCCCATACCAGTGCACCACCAACAGCCTGAACCTTTGATGCAAGGCATGATGGAACAATACTTTCATTTTGTTAAGTCAAATTCTGACCCTAATATCCAAATTTTGCAGCAGCAATCGAGATTACTAAGACTAAGCAACATTTTTGCAATCTTCTGTTGTCAAACTATCATGAACCGATGCAGATTTTAGACTCAGTTCCCTATTCATATTTGGAAGTAGCCCATTTGCTTCAAGGTTTGGCTGTTTGACTGTTTGACTGCTGTTCTGCATATTTGGTTTCATTGAGTGATTATTTGTGTTACTGTTGCCTTCCTATTAGCTTGAAGCAGTTTGGCCATTCTCCTCTGACCTTTGGCATCTACAAGACATTTTCACCCAGAGATCTGCCGCTCTCTGCATGTTTTCTCTGTTTCTGACCATTCTCTCCGTACCCTGGGGATGATTGTGTGGGATAATGCCAGTAGATCAGCAACTTTTTAAATACTAGTCTTAGTAGTCTAATAGTGTTTTAAAAAGTCTTTTTCTTGTATACTTTTATAATTTTAGTTGAAGAGGTCAAAAGGTAATGAACGTGACTGGAAGAGAGGCAAATCCAAAGAAACAGAGGAAAATCATCCCGGGAAATGAGCATGCAGTAAAACTGAAAGCCAAGTGTATACTCATTAATTCCATGTCATTATTTTGGACTGGTAAATCATTAATAAATATTTGCATACATGCCCCCTGTTGGCTTACTTACAACAGGAAATAAGTCAAATAGCCAAACCAGGGCAGCTACATACTGTAGGGTTTCTGATAGTGGTGGAACATGAATCTTTCGGAAAGCATTGCAAACTGCAGCTAGTGTTACTTTGCAACGAAGTGAACAGTTTTTAAGAAATGGACTTGGTGCTTGTGTGCAGCCATGTGGCTCTGTAATGAGCATATTTGTATCATGACTGATGCATCTGGTTTTTTTTTTTTTTTTTTTTTTCCAATACTGCCAGCTTTGCATCTCCACAAAGTGCTAGATCAATCAGCTGTGAATGGACAGGTCACTGAATACTCACTTCCTCATTAGGAAAACCAGCCGGCATTTTAGAAAGCTCGGCGTTCTTTTTGGAAAGGCAAATTAAAAATCGCCTTAAACGAAACACCAACTGTTCGTCTTCCCTTACACCTCCAAGTATAGGAAATCTCGCTCAATAAATGAATTCAAAGAACTATTTCAATGCCCTGTTGCTGAAGCATGACATATATGAATGATTGCGCTCCAGGAGATCTCACAGAGAATCATAAAAACCTGAAAAATAAAAGTTTGTGAAGGCCACAAGTTCAGCTGAGCTATTCAGAACTGTATTGTGAGACTTTCATGTAATCCTTAAAACCTTTTGGTAAGCCGGAAAAAAAATATAAAAACAAAATAAATAAATAATTTAAAATGTTTCTTTAGCAGGAAACTATTAAAGCAGCAAGTACTTCCAATTTCATCAACGTGATAACATGCACATATGCACACGTGCACACACCTACGCTGAGATCAAAGCCACCGTAGACAGGGTTTGCCCGAGTTGCAGGCCACTCTCCATGGATGTACATTCACAAAGCATACCATTAAATATAATAGGGGTTTTATCATCGACTGTCAAGAAATATTGCTTCATTTGCATTCAGATTTAATTTACCATGCAGAAGCTGGTGCATCCAAGAAATGTTCCTGTATGCCCTCCCACTTGTGTCACACACATATGCACACATGGACATGCTCATGATTTTTAATACGGTCGTAAAGACAGGATCTTGCATAAAGTCGCTACATTTTAGTTTCCAGTTATTAAGTGATGCCGGGTATATTTGCTACTATTAATTCACATTATTGTGTGAATAAAAATAAAACATAAAAATCTCATGCAAAGTTGTTGAACTTATATTTACCGACACATACAAAGATTGTTATTATCTAGCTGCTAAAAAGAAGATTTTTTTCAGCACTGCTCGATTCTACTCCTGCTATTCTAACAGTAAGCTGGACAATAAGTGAAACAAAACACGGTGCTGTCAAAACAATTAATGGTAAAAATGTTTGAAAACTACATCGATTAGCTTGCAGTTGCATTTTACATACTCCAATTTAAAACAAACGCAGTCCCTCATGCTGGAGAAACAGAGCTATTGTAAAAGAATGAGACTCCCTGCTGGTCTGCCTCTCTATCTCTTTTCCTGTCTCTTTTCACCTGGAGTAATGCAGACTCTATTTCACAGACAAAATATCCTCTGTAGAAGCTGTCAAAGTGTTTACCCACAGGCCCGAGTCTCTATCTGAGGCCTGACATCTAATATAGAGAACTGGCCTGCAGCACCCACCGCCTTCCCTTCCAAATGTCCACTCCAAGAATGAGAGAGGAAGGGGAGATGAGGTGCAACATGGAGACGAGGAGTAGTGGTGGTGGTGAGCGAATAGGTGGGTGGGGGTGAGGGGCTGGACAGGAGGTTAGAGGACAGGAAGTGCAGAGAGAAGAGTCACAGAGTTTAAATTCGCAGTGGTGCTTTCGGAGAATAAAGGAATAAATTAACTAAATACACATACTATATTCTCATAAAACAAAAGTAAGATGGATGCTTAACAGACCTTTGACTTTGTACCATAGTGGGGGGAGAGGGGGGAGAGGGGGGGGGGGGGGGTTACGAAAATAATCGCACAGACGCAATGAAACACACAGCTCCACCAAGTGGTTCTGAAGAACTTTGTTAATTTCTTTGTAACCTCTAAACCGTAATATGAAATCAACTTTCTAGGTGTTTTGTTTTTCCTAAGGTGTTTATGAAATACAGTAAATGCTATAAATGTGCTAGTTTATCACTTCATTGTACCTTCGGAGTGTGGAGGGTAGCGAAAGGTACACGTTTTATAACCTACCAGGAAGACATTTCTATAAAATCAGAGCTGCCTCTTGAGCACCATCAAGTTTTACTATCATCTTTAGCTTGCATAAGGAGGGCAGAATCTAAAGGGTTGCTAACTCTGAGCTCACATGCGCACACACTGAGAGTCGCAAAGCAAACTTACATATGCTGTTTAATGCAGCCAAATGTGCTCATGTTATACATAGCGTGTGCACACATGCCACACACATCCTCTGCACAATGGGGGATCTCAATCCAATTAGCTTGATTATTAATTAAAGCGTGCACTCAGAGGAAAGCTGCCACTGGTGGAGGCGGCCCAAAGGGGGGTGTCTGCTGAGTGGGCTCTGGACCCTGGACTCACTGTAGCAAAAGGTGATTAGGCTGCATGGCCGACACATCTATCTATGCTCTCTGAACAATACACAATGACAGAGTCGCTTGCATCCTGCGCATAATGCACTGATACAGCTAACGAGTGCAGACACAACTCAGCTGCATTCAAAGCGTTTTTTTTCTTTTCTTCTATCCTGTTTCTTTATCATGCAACTCAAAGAAACACTTCAAACGGTCTTTCCTCATTATCATAGTTATGCAGTGACCCTGTACATCCACATAGACATGCCATTTCTATCCATTTAACATGTATATGTGGTATCTTTTTCTCTTTGTGTCTCATGTAATGTTGGCTATAAACCACCAACTTAAATAGAGACCTACAATAATGTAAAGCTTAAAGCATCTATTTGTGTGAAATGCACGGGAATTAAGAGGATAGAGATGACTTCAAAGCACAGATTTGTGTAGATATTTCATTGATTCACTGTCCTGTTCCTTCAGTCTGGCATTTCTAAAATAGAATATCAGCATGGACAAAATCTTCCCTGAGATGAGACATCTACAACCTGAATTCCTTAGTTTTTACTTCTGTTCTTACCTTTCGATTGCCGAATTCTTTCTAAGCAAGCTGTGGTAGGCTCCACGGTTATTTGATGTATTATTTGTCATATAAATCCTTATAAATAATATATGCCGCATATATTTGTAGTACAATTGCATTTATGCAGGATATATATATATATATATATATATATATATATATATATATATAGAAGACGTGCAATTTTTAGGCCTTTTCATCTAAAGACTGTATGAACCACTAGTTTTGTTCCTGTGACTCCTTTAAATTTGTGGCTAAATCTATAGTCATAGTCTATAGTCTCATTTGCATGTTTATCATCAATATATTTTCATTTTCTTGTTTAGATATGGTAGAAAATTCCACAGCATTCTCCATGACTGTGGGTATTTATACACCTAGAGTGCATTTTCTTGCTTTTGAAACTTTGATTTACACAATTATTATGTAGTTTTGGTTGTGATAGAAGTAAATGACTCTTAACTGACGGCTGAAGAAAATCACAAAGGCTCTACTTCAGTCAGCTCTGTGGCTGTGCAGCGCTTATGCTTTTAAAAGCATGATTGGTGAAGATGTAAGAAATTATCACCTTCTCTGAACTGTATTGTTCTTATTTTATTATGTTTTGTGATTGGCAAAACACTTTTGTAGGACAAGTTTTGTAAAGTGCTTCATAAGCCGACCTCATGATGATAATTGGTAGTTGTAGTTTTGTCACTAAAAAACTATTATCTGGGCCTTTAACGCCTCTCACTCTAGACAGGACTGTAACTCTGTGTATATTAGGTTTTTCTACTCTTTCTCAACTGCAGCTGGTTCGAAATTGAGCTGCTTTTTAAGTGATACAAAAGAACGTTGACACATCAGTCCTATTTTAGCTCAATTCCACTGGCGACTTGTGAAAAAGGGAGTTTTATTGCACGTTTATTGCGCGTTTTAAAGTCCCTCTGTGGATCAGCTCTAAAATATATTGCAGATGTTCTAACTCAAACTATACTTTGCCTCGTGGTCACTGAAATCAACATTCCAACAAGTTCTCTTATGGGCAACTGGGCTTTCTGTGCTACTGCCATATTAAATTTGAAATGTTTAACCCAAGATTTTTATATTAGTTATTTATTTTCATCTTAATCATGCTGCTTGTTTATGAGGGTTTTTGTATGTTGTATGTGGTCTTTTTGGAGACAGGGAATATGTCTGTATATGCCTTTGGGTCAACTTCTGTTGTTTGACGGCTCCATCACACTAGTAGAAATTGGACAGAACTTCCTTGCCACTAGGAAAAATCTGTGACTACGCAGTGATTAAATTAAATTAAATCATTTAAGCTGCATGCAAGGACAGTTGCAAGTACAAATTGCAGCCAAGTTGTTGCCCAGTAAGGGTTGAGCTTGTAACACCATCGGCCTCTGAATGACCACTTTTGATCACACGGGTCTCATGGTGGCAACCAGTTGGGATCCAACTCAGGTTGACTGCAGTCACTCTCAGACAGATTATAGGTTTGCAAATAAGTGGTGCCTAATTAATAAATGTAGATGGATTGCCAGCATGTTGCAATCAATCTGAGTCTATCTGAGCCACCTGAGTGCAACCCGTCTGTGACAGGTCAACGGGGAACTTGATTCAGCTGGTTGCTACTTGAATGTATTCTGATTAAACTCCTATATAAAAGTCACTGTCCTGCACCCTGTATTTTGGAGGAATTTCTGAATTCTTTTTTTTTTTTCAATTCTGTGGACTTACCACTTACTACTTATTGAATGTACGTTATTTTGAATGTCTGTTTTATGACCATTTCTGTGTTTGTAAATGGCAATAGATTTTCACCACTTTAGTGCAATCTGTGTTTGGATATACAGATGTAATGCATGTAATTGCCAACTTGACCGCATTTAATTGCAAACTGATAGCAGACTGACCCTGTCTTATTGCCATTTTATTATTATAGGTTCAAGTTTATTGCACACTTTTATAATAAAGGTATATTTGGCCATGCCGCAGTTGCCAAATCAATCTTTTCCAGAGTGTGACTGTAGCATAAATAAAAATGACCTGACTTGACTCGATAAGTTTTTACCACATTTTTAAAGTTTTGGGGGGTTTTTTTGGTTTGCTTGTTTTTTTGGTTTTTTTTGGTCTCACATTTGAAAATCTGTAGCATCACCAAAATTATCAACCCTATGCTTTGATTATACATATATGTGTGCTTAAAGAAACATATCCAAGTTGATTAACCAAGAAATGTTTTGCTTTAGCTTTCTGTATATCTGTCCTACTGCTGAATGTCAGAGGTATAATGTTTGAAATTCATTTCATGTATTTTTTTTGAAAAGGTCCTGGTTCAGTGTTAGATATTGTTGCATGTGATGAGGATGGGCAATGTAACACAGCCTTGGAGGCAAGGCTTTTCCCATCGTTTCATTCACAGGATTGAATTAATGTGTTCTGCTGACCCCCTGACCTGCTGATTTACATTGCATCTCAAAGACACGATGTAATAAAATGCCGGCCAAATGTATCTGCTCTCTCTTGGCTAACCGGCTAATGCAATGCACGGTGTGCGGAGCTCCAACAGGGACATTTAATGAAAATGAGGAAGTATGGAGAAAAATTGGAAAAAGCCTTTCTGAAATTAATCGAGGACCTCTATTAAAGCAACAAAGGTGGAGGGAAAAAAAGATCATAATTGAAATCCCACACAGAGGGCTTGTCTTTCTTTTACCCTTTCTAAGACAGAACTTCTTTATTCAATAACTTTTTGATGCCGTGCTCTACCAGTGAGCCGAGACGCAGCTCAACATTACACAGGTACATTTTCCTTTAGGTGGTTTTAAACAAAGTGAGTTATTTTGACAAGACACACAGTGGAGGTGACATATGTTCATCTGCAAGCATATGATAAACATCTCAAATGGGATCAAAACCAAAGAGACCAAAATACAGCTGGAAGGAAACTCAAACTTTAAAGTAAACAGATTTTTGTAAAACTCTCATATGGGTGTATGCGATGCCTAAACTTAAGAAGTAAAAATAAAAGAGAGAGAGAGAGAGAGAGAGAGAGAGAGAGAGAGAGAGAGAGAGAGAGAGAGAGAGAGAGAGAGAGAGAGATCTTAACAGTGAGTAAAACAGAACATCAACCACAGTTTCTGGATTATCTTGTGTATTCTGATTTATACCACCAAATCAGTTACAACATCATAATAGTCATCACTTCTTTCTGGGTACATTGCCATGGTAACTTATGCTGCTAACATCACCTGCTCCAGAGCAAGTTAGGTTGTAGATTAGAGATCACAAGGCATGAAATCACCACCCACTGACCCATCAAGCGTCACCATCCCTGGAAGATCCAGGAATACAGACAGTGATAGGGCCAAGGGTGTTTCCCTAATGAGCATTATTAATATATTTATTATTAATATATATATACATACAACATACATGCAGCTTAAATCTTGGCTGCAAACAATTTAAATACATTTTTATTGTTCTATAAGGATTCATGTCTGATCCTAAACCCCATACAGTGCTTTTCCTCTCACCCAGTCACACTCAGCAACTGTGTTATGTGTTTATCTTCCATTGTAAAATCAGCCGCTCTGCTGCAAGTACACTTACCCATGTTTGTGATTGGTCAGATACTGTCACTCCCACCATTTTTATGTGAATGCGCAAAACCTGAATTAACTTAGCCAATAACAAGCTTCTTTGGACTTCTTATCCTGATTGCCACTTTTAGAGTAAGTAAATCGAGAGAACGGAAAGATGCCCAGGGTATGTTGAAGATGGTTCATGGTAGAGGACTCTGATGGTATTTTTATATTTGCATTGTTTTTGTCTTTTTTGTCTTTTGGCCAATAGATGCTCCAGCAACAATCATTGGCAGTCAGTTAGTGGCCCAATAGGCAAAATTCAGAGCAAAACCTACATGTAAAGCAATGCCTACAGCACCATTGGTATAAGGCGTAAGTGTGTTGGTCAGTGGGAGGTTAATAAGGCTCGATAAAAGCACCTGTGTCTCTTTCACTTTGTTAGTGATGTGACTGAGGCCTGGGCAGGACCCCAAATCCCAAGGTTGAAGGGGATGTCTGCTGATTGGTGTAGACACTTCCCAAATAAGGGCCTCCACCTGCTCCATTCTCTCACACCCTATATTACCAGTTCACACAAATATAGAGGCATGCACACAGACACACTGTAGTTGTATAGACACAGACAGCGGTTACAAACACTCCTCTGGGAACAGGTGGCACAGACCATGCGTGGGTGATGCAGCGACCACAGAAGTGATTCTTTTCTGCTACCATCCTATCTGATTCTACAGGATAACCTTTGTAAAGCAAGGACACAGGAAGACAGAGACACTGTCTGACAACATCAACCTCTTCAGATGCTGAGGTGAATAGAGGAGTTTTTCAGTGCACCTGGGCTCAGTTTTGTTTCCTAAAAGGAGTATTTAGCTTTGTTTTTTTTTTTAAATCCCTAGTTTATATCTTTTATCTCATTCTGTTTTTTGTTTTTTATGGCGTGGAAGAGGGTGCTTTCTGTGAAATCATATGAGGAAGTCTATTTACATGTGTAAGAAACAAAAAAAGTAATTACTGGATCATTTCAATTTGACACACAACAACTACACTCCCCCCCCCCAAAAAAAAATAAAAAATAAAAAATAAAAAAAAATTAAAGGAACGCTTTTAAAACACATCAGTGGGGAAAACATGCTGGATATCTATACTGGTGTGGACTGAGTAATGTGTTAGGAATGAAAGGATGCCACACTGTCTGATGGAAATAAAAATGATCAACCTACAAAGAGCTGAATTCAAAGGCACCCTAAGAATCTAAGTGGAAAAAAATGATGCTGCAGGCTAGTCTATTTCACCCAAATTTCATTGCAGCGACTCAAAATGTTGCGCAGTAGTTTGTGTGGCCCCCATGTGCTTGTATGCACAGCTGACAACATCAGGGCAGGCTCCCAGTGAGGCTCCCTGGGGGATCTCCTACCAGATTTTTACCAGCATATCACTGACTCGTGGACAATCTGGGGTGCAACCAAAACATAATGCTTTCCATGTACATCAGGTGGAATCCAGGACCCACTGCACCAGGTCTGATAGTGGGTCCAAGAATTTTATCCCAATGTCTAATGGCAGTTAGGGTGCTGTGTCCTAGCCTGTCTCTGGGTTCCTCCATGGATATGCCTCCCCAGAGTATCACTGCCTCACCATCAGACTGGTCATGCTGAAATATGTTACACATCATTCTCCACAGCTTCCTCAGACCCTTTCACATCTGTCACATGTGGTCAGGGTAAACCTACTCTCATCTGTGAAAAGCATAGGGCAACTCTGGTGGACCTGCTGACTCTGGTATGCTATGGGAAATAAGAATAGGGCTCCATGGTACTGGGTAGTGAACACACAGCCCACTAGAGGACGTCAGGTCTCAGGCCACCCTCATGATATCTGATTCTGATTGTTTGATCAGAGACATTCACACCAGTGGCCTGTTCGAGGTCATTTTGCAAGGCCCTGGCAGTGCTCATCTTGTTCCTCCTTGCACAAATGAACAGATACCAGTCCTGTTGATAGGTTAAGGACCTTCTACAGCCCTGTTCAGCTCTCCTAGAGTAACTACCTGTCTGCTTGAATCTCCTTCATACTCTTAAGGCTGAAGAAAATCTCCTAACAATGGCACATATTGATGCGCCATCCTGGAGGAGCTGGACTACCTATGCTCCAACTGTAATGCTACCAGCAACGACTGACCCTAGCGAAATACAAATCTAGTGAAAAAACATTCAGAAAAGATGAGGAAGAAAAGAAATGACAGTGGCCTCCACCTTTGCATATGCTTCCACACCCCGTCAAACTGGAATGTCTTGAGACTGTAATAATCAAAGTGTAAGATGAAGACTTCAAATTTCCGGCATTTAAATGGCCAAGGCTGATAACTGAGATTTTCAAAGCACATAATTTGAAAATCTGTTAGGAAGGAATCAGAGTGGGCAGAGGAGAATGCCATACTGGAAGAAAAATATCACCTATGATGTGACATTTGAATAAGAATGGAACACATTAAACAATTTCTGAAATATCTCAAACTTTAAATAAAGGAAAAGTGACATGACCTGAACCTGTCTACAGATTGCACACCTGCAAGTGATCAATACTTACATTGTACTTCGCTGAAGCCTGAAATGATTGCATATGCTGTAAAAGGCCAAGATGTAGAGGTGGGGTTTTTGGAAGAACAAACATTTGAAAAGGAACAAATGTCAGTGAAATTTACATAAGTTAAAATGAGCCGCAGGATTTTTTTTCTTTGCCATTTTCTTTTATAACTTCTGCATTCTTATTTCCACAAAACACACATTCACTCGAAATGAAACTATAAATTGCTGTATAGTGATGAACTCAATCTTGGCAAAAGAGACACGTAGAGGGATAAGGATAATGAAAGAATTAAAATACAACACAAGTCTTTATGATGATTGCAGCACACACTCACTAGTTCTGCAATGTGACAATAATACATAACAGAATTGCCAGTAGCATTTATTTCATGCTGTGTTTAATTCTGCAGGAATAATGATAAAAGGAAACAATCAAAATGTGTGTGAACACAATAAAGAGAGTGACGGAATGGGCTATTGCTCTCCCACAGGGAATAATTGAGCCCTAACCGGGGGTCGGCGGAATAAATCACCCTCCTATCTACAATAGCTTATGACCTCCAGTACACCCACCAGTTTCTCCTCTGAGGTTCTATCCTTACATGTGTGAGGGGCTGCTTCTAGTTCTGGATATTTCTATGCCCAGGAATCATTTTGTGATTATTACCAAAAGACCTTGTTCTGCATTAGGATGTAAAATTCAGATGAAAAGTCAATGAGCTTTATCTATATAGTGCAACTAAACCGGTGAAAGTTTTTGCAATAAAACGTGTAAATAGTCCCCTGCATGTGACTGCTATAATTCTTCAGTACTAACATTAATTTGTGTCCCCCCTCCATGTTTAAAGTTGTGTGTTTCTTTGTGGGTGCCATGTGCATGTTCTCACTGAAAAGTTGTCTGCTTTTGAATTATCGTGTGCCTCTGCATGCCATTGTGTTGTTATGCTCACATCAACCTGTTTGTGTGTGTAAGCGTTCATTTACGCACGCCTGTGTTTGCGCGTATGCATTTGTCTATGTATTTGCATGTGTCTGAGCTTGTGTCACCTACTCCATTTCTATGGAAATCAAATGCGGCAGCAGCCACAAGTTTACACATTCCCCCTGTTTTGACTCCATTCAATCAACTGTGTGCATAATTACCCTGGTGCCGTATGGTAATCTATTGGGACCCAAATATTGCAGTTTGACAAATCCTTCATTTGTATTCAGTCGCTACACAAAGCATCAATCGTGCTTTAGCACACATGCTGCCCACCAACCCCCAGACTCTCTCTCCACACTCACACACGCACACCACACACTACACAATACACACTACACCAACCACGCCCCTCCCCTTTTCCCCAGAAACACAGAGCGGTGTGGAACCAAAAGCTGGCTGATTAGAACAGCGAGACACGCTGGGATCTGGGTTTGTCATTAATATTTCTCTCTTTCAGATGGTACCTCCTACAATGCAAAAAGATACCACCACTGGGCCAGAGACAGGGATGGGCCTTTTTATTGGGGGAGAAGGACAAACAGAAAAGAACAGCACAGAGGTGAAATAAACATCTTTTTTCATCCTGAAGCTGGAGGGTTAGTTGACAGCTGTTGAATACTGCCTCTTGTTTCAAACGCTCATAATATTAAAGAATATTAAAGCAGTTTTCTCTTCACTTTATTTATTGTTCACCCTTGCTATTTTTGACAAAAGATGCTCATCGTGTGACAGTTATATTATATAAGTGGTTTTCATCTGTTCTCATCTCAACAACAAAGAAATAAAGAGATCCTTCCAACAAACTCCGGAGTGATTCTTTTAAACCTCCAAAATTATGTGTACATCTCATCAATGCACAAACGTAAATCCCCACAATCCCACGCTGCCTGGGGGTGCCTGATTGAACTAGTGACATTTTGAGCCTTATTACATGCTCACAACACAACAAGGCACAACAAACAAGAAGACCAATTTCAGTTTTCTCTCTCTCTCCCTCCCGCTTCAACCCCCTCACTGTCATTTTCTTTCCTCTTTCATTCTGTTTGGGATTGAGGATGAGGGTTTGGGAGGAGAGCTGCGGTAAACAAGGGCGGAGAGAGAAAGAGAGATTAGCACCAGCTAATAATCCTCTCTTTCAACACGTGCAGCTTCATATTTCCAAATTAAAGTGGAGTGCAAGGAAAGGGGCTTATTAAACATTAAACGTCATCTAGCTCCGTCGCACTGTTCACATTCAACCCCTCCCAGCTCTGCCCTGGAGGCTTGCAGAATACTGTGCAGTGCTGGATTTGCAGTGCTGAAGTAAACTAAAGCCATACATCACCCAACTGATCAGGCCTTGGGAGAGGGGCCTGGGCCAATCATTTTGAGGTTAAACAATGTAATTTGGATCTTGTAAGTGCAATTTATTTTGCCCGTCAGACAGAGGCATTGAAACATTTTCTCTTTTTTTCTCCTCCTCCATTAGATAAAAGGAGGATGGTATTTGGAAGAGAGTGAGGAGGTCCCACAGAGGTGAGACATCAGCGGTCATTTGCTCATTGGTGAGAAAAGAGTAGATAAGGCAATGGCTCACTAGCTCAAACAAACATAAGAAATGTTTGTCTGGGAACAATTACAAAAGATCTGTCCTTTTACACGGATTTCAAAAGCAAAATACAACAATACTTCCATCATTACGGTAAATATGCAGGAATTAAGATTACCTACATATTCTACATAAGACGTACAAGTTAAACTTGACTTCTTTACCTAATTTACCTCATTTTAAGACTTTCAAAGGACCAAACTATTTTGTATTATGTCCTGTGCTGTGCTTTCTTGTCACCTGGTTTCATGGCTGTAGGTTTATGTCCAAAAATCTTTATGTGGTTTTATCTATAGAAGCTACAGATAAAACCACTAAGTACTGCATGTTCTCTTCATATACTGACTGTAAGCATAGTAACACAGCACATGCATCATCTTTATGTAACAGGTAAATGCAACTGAAAGCTTGTCAAGTTTAAGCCATCCTTGTTGTAAAATGCTTTTTTCTCCTTTTAATAGCACTAAAACTTCTCCAAGGTCAAAAACTAAAAGAACATATCTGTCTAGTACCCACTACCACAGTATATCACTCCTAATGACAAAATATCACCAATTATCTCCACTGAGACATCGCTGGTTGTCTCAACAAGAATGGGATTATACATACTCTCTGAATCCCTGCTGGAGATTTGCTGACCAGAAGCCCAGTTTAATGTCCCCTCCAGTGAGAGCTGTTATCCTCTCCTTGTGAACATATTGTGGTTATGTCTCTTAATGTGTGCTGGGGTTGGTGCCGGTCAGAAAATCTCCTGCAGTTTAGAGGATTAGAGCTACAAAGTGCCGCTGGTGGAAAGAATGAGCTAGCCATTTGAGTGATACAAGTGAATTAAGAGATTAAAATGGTTTAGAAAGACTGATTACAAAACCATAGGGGTTTAGAAATGGAAAGACAAGCCTTGAGATGGGAAAAATCCCTTGTACTTTTCTTGTAGGTGGTGGCTATTATTTTGCTCTTTTGCAAATACCAGCGCTCGATCTTCACCAAATCCTTTTGAATTCATCGTGTCGCTAGACTGAACAGACTGATCTCAATGAAATAAGCACAAGGACTGCAACCTCTTACAAACACATTGTCAAGAACATCGTATGTTAAAATTACTTTCTGGCTCTTTATTTCATATTTAATCTGCAGTAACTGCAATAATTGTAAAGCTTGTGAGCAGATATTACTATAAGTGTAAAAGTCACTAAAACACTTTGATGCTCACTGAAGTATCTCAGGAACTACTGCACGGACTGACGTGAAATTCAGTGCTGCCCGCAATGAATCGTATTAATCCTTTAAGACCATAGAACCAAGGCCGCCAGAGCTTATCTTTATATTTTTACATGTTGTAGTGCCATTTTTGGGAGCATTTCAAGTTGCTATACATCAATACAACCGTTATAGCCCAAATTGTAATAATATGTGTGCATTAAGTTCATAATAACTACATAAATTGCAAAAAAGTGCAATAAAAAATTATTGTGCTAGCTTACGTGTTTCCGGTTCTACAGGGATTTAAAAATAGTTACGTGAAACGGAGCGTGCCCACTTTAAACGGTTAACTCCGGTGATCATCTGGGTGGCCAAACTCTCTCCTTTCAGTTTGTGGCTTACAGTTAAACTTGTAAAAAAGTTTTTAGATGTAATTTAGATGTAAATTGGTGGATATATGAAAGGAGGCCCTGATATCTATAGGGTGTTCATAGGTTGCAGCTTCTCTATTTTGAGAGGCACAGGGGATTTCATAATATAAAACAAGGCTAATTGGTTGAGACACACCAGAATAATTCATAATTAACTGTTTCTCTTCTTTGAAACAAATCCAGGTCCAGTATTGAAATTGTGATTTAAACGATGGATATATTATAACATTTAAAGCGACTGACTTTTTATGCGAATAAAAACCACATAAATATTATGCACCGATGGATGAAATTCTCTCTAATCAATCAACAATCAATACTGATGTGCATTAGTCTAATGATCATTTTCAGATATTTGTTTAAGTTAGCTAATGCAAGAATTTGTTGAATCAGCCTTACAGGACTGTTTAGTTAATGGAGAGCATGGATTTGGATAGGGGATGTAGCAGAATGTGACAGCCTGGCTCCTGGCATAGTCCTGGAAAAGAGCTGATGCACGGGAAGTATATCCTGGAGGATGTTCAAGTGACTCCAAGACAACAGATGAGATTTATACGTGTAAACAGATATTTTAATGAATTTGGGATCGCGTTACTATAAAAGTACAATGTTTACCATGTTGTTTCCAGGGAATACCATTGCCAGGGTCCATTAAAACGGGCAAGTGCTCCATGAAGTACAGCCAACCTCTTGGATGACTGGATATAACAAGACTCACAGCATCTATGAAAATGTAAACTACTGGAGTACTGTCACAGGAAGAAATCAAAACACACTACATGTTTCACTTAAATTGAGAAAATTTTAGAATTTTATGTTTTGTTTTGTTTTTCTTCTTCTTATTATTATTATTAGCCTTTATTGGATCATACAGCATGTAGCAGCTTCTAGTGCTGCAATGTGTGCACACAAGGCTGTAAGTTGCACCAGTACAGGTAGAGCTGTACTGGTGTTTTGTGCTATTAAGTGTTGGCATGCTAACACAGTAGATACTACTTGCAAAATCCAGTCCATCCATACAAAATAATATTAACCAAAGTAGAGCCAGGAATTCCCCAGCACCCAGAAAGCAGGAGAGATCCCTCCTGTACCTTACACCGATTTCTTCTATCAACACTGTTATGCTAAAATGGATCTATTATAGTTCTGCTCTATGTTTAAGTTCCATGTCTTGTGAACCAAAGCCTAACTTTTTAATGACGTATATGATGGGAAGTATATTACTGGTTCCTCATCACCTTGCTCGCTGTCATTTTTTACAAAATTTCCATGACCCTGGTGATGTCTTCTACTCAGCAATTGTTTTTCTGGTGAGTGTTTTATTGTGTCAAGCTTTAGCACAGCACATACGGTGGCCCTGAGAGGCCAAACGGACTGCAACTTAAGAAAACACCAGCAATAAGAAAAATGCTGTAAAAGCACACAAAACACAACGGAGATAGGAAAAAATAAAACAGAAACAGGAAAGAACACAAGGGAAGTTTTTCTGGGGAGACAATAACCCAACAGACCAGTTCCCAGAACCGAAAAAATGCTAGGTGTGTTTTATCATGATTCATATAATACTGATGATTGATTTTTAGGCTAATAGTTAGGCTAACACACTTACCTCTAATCTCTTCTTTCCTCACAAAACCGACAGATCCTCCACTTCTTTTAAATGTCTCCTAGTGCAATTCTTAGCATATTTTGGTTCCTGCAACTGGTCCGTCGGGTTATTGTCTCCCCAGAAACACTTCCCTTGTGCTTTTGGAAATCAGTTTTTTCCTATTTCTGTTGTCGTTTTTCCCTATTTCCGTTGTGTTTTGTGTGCTGTTGCAGCATTTTTCTTATTGCTGGTGTTTTCTTAAATTGCAGTCCATTTGGCCTCTCAGGGCCACCGTAAGCACAGGAGTTAAATGATCACAAAATTAAATCTATTTCAGAATGAAATAGATGAAAGGGCAAAGGTTATCATTCATAATGTTAGTGCAAAGGTGTACATTTCCCATGTGTTACAAAGTACCTAAATTACTATGACTTTAAATAAAGATCATATTGGACAAATTAATATTAGTCTTAAAGGAAGAGCTATAATTATCTTGAAAATCTAAATGAATCAATGTGACAAAGTTTCATTCTGTTTCTCTGAACCTTAATTAGGAGAGGTCACATGTCGGTGTTGTTGCAAAAAGAACTTTAATAAATCAAACACATGGCAGTAGGGTCCTTTTGTGTGAGATGAAACACTCTCCTCGTGAAGAAAGAAAAAACAAAAACAGATTTTCCAGTTCCAAACAATGGCCACATTCCTGCAGTGAAACACTGCTAATACAAAGAGCAACAGTAAACTTTAGCCAAAGCTATACTGCCAGAGATTATTCTGGAACAAATCGATCCAAAAGTAGCCTGCCAGGCGTTGCAACTGTGTCCCAGGAAAGTGTTGAGGAGAAGAAGAACAAACAGAATGAATAAGAAAATGAAAAAAAAATGGAGAACAGATAGGGGGGAGATAGAAAGTGCTGGCCACTGCAAAGTCTCCAAACAAAGAGGATATGTGAGGCGTGTACCTCAAGCCTTTCTCCTTTACAAGAAGAGCCAGTAAGCACTTTTCTCTGCGCTGAAAAGCTAGCTCTCGCTCTTCGTGTCACATCAGCAGTTTTTTAGCGAAGCTCACAAGCACCATATCCAGGTGAGGGGTGTATGTTAAGGATTTCTTCCTTTCCCCTATCAGTCTTTTTCACTCTTACAGTCCTCTTCCTCAACCCGCCCCCGCCTCTCAGTTTCTCTCATCCTCTGCCAATATGTCTCTTCCTCGTGCTCCCCCTCTCCTTCTTGCACTTTACAATTCTCTTTCTGTCTCCCTCAAGATGTTTCAAAGCTCATATCACTCCTTTCAATCTCTTCATGTGTGCTTATGTGTAAGCAGATTTCTTTACATTTAATGTCCATGTTTGCTCTTTAGCATCTCCTGCTATCTGATCAGTTTCTTTGAAATAAAGAAAAGAAAAATGAAATCGATAAACTGCATATTTGAAGCACTTAAAAGTTATGCTATCCTATCCTTCTCTTATTCTTTGTAGGAAAATTAGTATTTGTTAAAATTATTATTTTGCTTATGATGTATATTCATAGCTATTTTTTATTTCTTTTTAAAAACGTTTCTTTGATGTATAATGGGTAATCACATTGTGAAATCTTGTGTACTGAGGAAAGACAAACAAAATATATGAAATGACTTTGCGCTCACACTCGGACACAAAAAATTGGCATACAAGCTTACATACGCACACATGCATGAAAGGGTCCCTGGGTGGCTGAATAGCAAAGCTATTCACGCGACTGGAACACCCCTGACTGTGAACACCACTTTCCCTAGAAAGTGAGGCTGGGGCACAAATCACATTTTCTGCACAATTAAAGCAGGGCTGTGGCTAAGTGTATCAGAGCCTTGCTCTCTGCAGGAGCCCAGGGAGTCAGCAGGCCCGTCCCCTCTCCCCTTGTAATGGCAATGTGATGAAGATGGTTTCCCTGTAATTAGTTTCTGAAAGTTTTCATTCAGTGAGTGAGGCCACAGACTGTGCAGCACAGAAAAGACCAGTTCGTTCTGCAACCCAGCGCTTACAACACACACCAACTATAAAAGGAGGCTGATGATTAATCATATTGGCCAGTTGTGACTGTAAAAAAAATCTGTTTTTTTTAACTGAGTAGTGTTTTAACTAAAAGTATTTCTATTCCTTAATAAGTCATCTGTACGCTTGTAACAAGGTCAGTGTATTTCTCCTGTTTATTTTCCAGCATGCTTAACATAATAGACTGTAAAAAAAAAAAACAACTGTAACAAAACCCTAAGTAATAAAAGACTGCCAACTGCAGACTATTTCCTGATTCAAGTAACATAAATAGCTATTAGCTTCTCTATCTAAGGACATAGAGCACAATAGTCCTCTAGAACGCCGTAGATTTGAAACCTGTCACTTTACTGTAAGTGTAAAACATGAACAAGGGCTTTGGGCTTTAAGATCACTTGCAGCAATAAAAGCCAGGTAGTTAATATTATATTACCCCATTACACCATCTCCTACTATTACAGTGGTCTTATAAGGAGAGAGTTTTTATGAATTGAAACTTTCATAGTTTTAACGTACTTGTAAAGCAAAGTTTGGTGTAGACTCTGTTTTAAGCTTAACGTGTAATCATGGGGAAGAAAGTCCAAAGTCAGTCAGCAAAACAGAGCCTTTTACATTTATGTGGATCCTTTTAATTTATGGTTAGGAATGCATTGTGCATACAAAGGATGTGACCAGGGTCTGGAGTGTGTCTCTAGAGTCCTGTTAAGGTTCAGGCAACAAAAGCACTTGAGGTTAGCAAACGGTTGTGGCTTTGATTTGATGTAAATATGCATGGTGGACTATTTCTGTATTCAAACTAGACCTAACTTTAACCACTGCTTCCTAATCACAGTAATAAAAATTATGAATACAGTAATGCTTTGTTACTAGAAGTGAAAAGTGCACAGAGAGATCAGACACTTTGGAGAAGTAAGTAAATTTATTTCTTATACATTCAGAATTAGGATATTTGTGTTTCCAGCACAATGTTGCCTCTATATATTAATAGAAAACACATTTCTGTCACATTTTAATTTCCTTCAAAGCATATTTACTGGCTGAGATCAACCTTCTGCGATTCAGTCTGGAGTTTTGGTAAGGATTGAGGTTCTGAGTATCTTCTGTATGGGTTCATTTTATAGTAAGTTTACTTTATTAGGTGATGTGAGGACACTGGAGGATCACACTTTAGCAATCATTTTAGGGTCACTGGAAGAACAACAACATTTCCAATCTACATTTTTGTGAGTGTGGACAAATTTTCAAACTTTATAAGATTTTATTCTGATAAAAATGAAGAATTTTTTAAGGAGGTTTCCTGCTTTATTTCTATAACAATATGATTGCTTCTCATCCTGATTTGGCTATTAAAGTAATAGTTGGTGTCGCTGATAGTTGTGCACTCAGATTTCTAAAGATCGTCCGACTGGTTGATGAGCAGCATTTGAGCACCCACAGCCAACATGTATGATGAGTGTAAGTACTGAAGATGATAAATGCAGCTGAGCACTTTGCAAATGGGAATGGGAGAAGTTTCTGGTATAAAAGAATGGAACTCATTGATAGAAAAACAATAGTATAGTGTAGTATAATGCAATGAAGCCATAAGTATGAAAAGTCAATGTTTCTTGCTAAGCAAAGGCTGAATCATCTGACAAGGACTTTCCAATATTGTGACACCCCTTGAAAAGGGAGTGCTACAGGTCTAACTCAGCTGTGAATCACAGCGGGATAACTGGGTTCTGGGTGAATTGGGACCATGCTTCTTCCTTTGTGAATGTCAGAGCAAAGGTGCAGTCTATCTAGCGACAGAGGCAGAATGTGCAAGAATTATTTTCTATACAGAGACATCTTAAGTGTGACAGAAGCCCAGATGAACAGAAGATGCTCATTTCATAAAATAAAAGTGCCTTTATTAGCACCTGTGTGGGTAAATGACAGGGAGTGGAAATTTTTTATCTTACGTGATTGCATGATTCAAAACAAAAGCGAGTTGCTGCTTGAATTTTAAACCGACTGGCAATGTGAGACACAGAGGAATTTATGGGGAGAAGCCGAGAGGTGTGGCTTTACTGATTGGAGAATAAAACGGCGAGCATGAAAGATTTAAGAGGGAAGTCTTTCTGATTGAACTACTGCGAACTCCATAAAGTGATGCTATATTTCACTGCAAGAAAAACCTCAATGGAATCAATAGAAAACAGGTTTATAGTGACTGTTCTATTGTTAACTGCTGTCATTTTCTATTATTAGAAAATGAAATAATTTCAACACATTTTTTCTCCATAGTGCATATTTAAATTTGAAGCTCTGAGTTTTATTGTACACCCATGATGACACACGGTTTGTGAGGTAAAGAGGTAAAGTTACCGCCAAGGATCCGTCGTTGAAAGCTACATCCATAAATGCTTGACTCCAATTCGGTTCTCAATATGACATCTGTGAAGGGGGAGATTAGAGCATGAATCACAAATACTTCCTGCTGCCGCCTGGGATAGCCCAGAGGAAAATGCATGTGACCCAAGCATGAGGAATTTTCAGGAGCTGTCAGCTGAGATCAAACTCATTTGCCGACCACAGGCTTCAGTGTGCAAATATCCCGCTACCGTGGACAAAATGTCGGATTGCTGTTCCCCGTTTTCCTCCCCCTCTTATTCTCTCAGTTTCCATTTAGAATCTGCACTTGTGAAAGCAAAGAAGACGGCAATTATAGGGCGAGGATTTGCACTTTTCAAGAGCTAAAAATAAAATGTAAAAAAGGTTTAAGGTTTAAGATATTTCACGTCACATTTAACGAGTATAGAATATATGAAAGTTTGCCTTTTTGTGTTAAATTGATATTTGAGATTTTTCAGATGCACAAGTGGATTATCATAAACAAAAACACACAAAGTGTGCACCTTTGTGGGGAACCTTGAAAACAAGCAAATAAAAAAAAAACTTGAACAATGAAGAAAAGAAATTGGACTGGATTGTCTGAATGGTGCGTTAGTCTCCATTCCTGTTTTTATGCTTTATTACTCCACTCAGTTTTTATGCGTGTGTTTGCATGATTCTGCAATTACAATGCAATTCTTGAAACATCACAGAGGTGCAATCATTTCTCATCTTTTAGGTTTTAATATTCTCCCACTCCTTCCTGGCTAAATCATGCCCTGTATCTACCTATTCCAAATACAGATAGCAGCTACAAGACACAAGCTGCCTGGAGAGGATACACAACATACAGCTGTGATGGATGGTGTCGTACAGGTGTGACTGAGGCTGTTCTTTTCTGTAACCAAGAGGAGATGAGAAGAATGTATGTGACCGGCAAAACTATGATGGCAACATGTTGAGCGAGACAGAGCGGCAGCAGGGTTGAACAGGTGAAGCCCGCAGGTTCGGTGATAATCTCGACGCACACCTAGCCCAGAGCTTGGGGCTGGCGGCCTTCGGTTTGCGGTGATGCTGCGCCTGTCACGTTTCTGCAAGCTCCCAGCAGAAATAACCAGCGTTGGCAGAGCTGGTGGCCGGATGCAAGGAGGTGCCAGTGGCTATAACAGCAGATATATCGCTTATGAGATCAGATGTCTGCGGGGCTGGAGAAGCCATGAGAGACTGTGAATGAGAGAGAGACAAAGGGAGACGGTGAGAGAGAGACATACAGCATTCACATCAGGAGGAAATTGCTTTGCTGCCACCAGCCCCTTGGTGGTAAACACAGCAAGTTAGTGTGTGCGGCAGCGAGTGGTTATAATTGTCTTGACGTGAACATTGTTTCGATGGACAGAGTGAGGAGTGAGAAAGGAAGAAAGGTGGTGGCGGGGAGGGGGAGCAAGGGGGTGCCTGTGAAGTATGGATTCAGGAAATTGGCATGGCGTTCACACAGTGCCCGGGTAAAAGTGGCTCAACAGCAAGGGGAGAAAATTGTTTATGAAGCTTTCCATCCCCGAATCTAAACTGAACAGCAAGGGGTAGGAGGGGAGGGGCAGATGGGAGAGAAAGGGAGAAAATTGGATGGGAAAGTGTCTTGGGGAGAGAGCTTTGAATAAGGAGGCAGCAAGAGGAATATATGGATTACAAATCAGATATAGCCCAGTATCTACTGAATCTACTGCAGCCTATAGGCTACAACTATTCCAGCATAGGAATATTTCCTCTATCCCTTTTCTTTCTTCAGAACCTATGGTTATGCACATTACATTATACACTCTCGTAATAATTACTACTATAAGTCACAAGCTCAACCATTGAGGCTAAATTTATGGCACCGTCATTTACGGTTACACAAAAATGACGCTGTATAAAAAAGCAATTGCGCAGTATAGAGGCCATTTTGCAATGTGAGAACCACATTACCTCGGTGACAAACATAATGCTTCTGTGTGGCTTTGATATCATTAAATATTGAAACATTCAGTACTGATGAACATGATATTATCATCATTACTGTTATTATATTTATATTATGGGTTTTTATACTCTGTATATCACAAACAGGACTTCCGACTGTCAAAATCCCCAAACTTACATTTGAATTTCAATCTGAACGCGTTTATTTATCAAGTAACAAGATTGTTGTTTGTATTACTTACAATCTATTGTATGAAACTGCACATTGCCCGTATGAAAAGAAAAATAGATCACATTTGTAAACCAAATATTGTGCATCAGTAAACAAAACATACCTTTGGAACATTTTTGGTGGAAGACTTTGTTGGAGTCGATTTGCTCACCTGCAAACACTTTATTCTAAATAACGTCATCAGCCGCTTGTCAATCACAACCTCAAAGAAAACAGACTGTGGCATATCACTGCATGTGTGCTTCAGCGTGGGCCCTCTGTTTCTCTCCCTCGTCACGATCCCATCTGCACAGACAGTAAAACACAAACAGCCGTGCCAGCTTTGGCTCACTTGGTGGGACCTAGCTAACCAGCCTTAGCAGTTTGTGTGCTGGGTTTCCCTTTAGCTGTGGCACTGGGCCGTGGGGGCTGTGGGGAGATAATCCCGGGCACTGCTGAGTGGAGCAGGCATCAGACACATAGGGAGAAGTGGATTACCCCGACTGGTAGAGATAGCAACAAGCTGGAAGGGTGGAGTGTGGGGAGTAGGAGCTCCAGCCCAGATAAGAGTGCAGGAGAAGGAGCAGGGCTACAGGAGGGGATAAGAAAGGAGAGGAGGAGACTAATATTGAAGTAGCAAGCAGAAAGTGGGAGATGAGGATCTTATGAAAAGACTCTAAGGGGGGAAGGATGGATTTAGCGAGACTGTTCGTGTGTCTGCACTTTCACTTTTAATAAATTTTTTGATGCTTGATATTTTTTTGTTATTGAAAAAAAGAAGAATGCATTGCACTATATGCACCTTATCTCAGGAGTAATTTCACTTTGCTACCACTAATAAAAAAAAGGGGGGATTAGTAATTCTGATAGACAAAAAAAGGAATAACGTCAGTGGTAGTAATGACAGATCATAGCAGACCTCAGTTCAGTGGAACCTCAGACACACTGAATTTATTTGAGCTCTGGGATTGGTCAGTATTCTTTATATAATTCACAGCAATCCAACTATTGATCATCTCCATTGTGTGGCTAGCTATAGTCATTGACTCATTGATTCACTTCGTTTTATAGATGCAAACAGTGTGCTTTAAGTGGCCTATGTAGTTGACAGACAGTGATTATATGTATAATGTGACACTTATTTTTTACTCTCCCTTCCAAATTTCTTTAGCATCCTTCATTTTTCCTGCTATTATTAACAAGTTTAAAGCATCAGGATTCTCCCTTATTAGAGCTACATTTTTCTTTTCTTTTTATATTCTCTTGTACCAGTCCTAGATATGCAGCATTTAAAATCTCCTCACAGAGCTATGAGTCACTGTCTAGTTATCACTAATGCTACCTTCAGGCTCTGAACTATAAATGTTCAAAAACTAGGATCAGTACTGTATTTCAGATAATCAAATAAGATTATGCAGTTGATGTAGTCTTAAAAGATTTTTCAAAATACTAAAACAATTTACAAGGTTAATGAGGAAAAGCTGGACAATCATTCTTTCTTAATTTAAGGGATACGGAGATTGAATGGACAGTAAAGAGTTAACCTAACACCATTTCTCTCCTTTATACATCATTGATCTTTTCACACTAATTAAAGCATAGCCAGGACTATTTAACCAAGCTAACGAGAACAGGCAAATTCGGCCTTCATAGCGCTGGGAGATCATAGCAATGGAGTGCGCTCTACCTGCAATTTAAGACAGAGAGAAAGAGAGTGTATTTGTGTGGTCTGTGTGTGTGTGTGCATGTTTGAAAAGGGGAGTAATAGCAAACTGAAGATAATTCACCAAAACTCCAACCTAGCTGCAAAAAAACTGAGAGAGCAAAAAAAACAAAAACAAAGAAAGGCAAGCAAATATATGAAACACGACATTTTGGAAACATCCATGTTTGCTTTTTTTTTAATGCCAAGATTATAAAAAGAAGAGGACTCTCGGTATAATGAGGAGGTGTTCCAAGCAGCTCAGTGACTTTGATAAAATTAACTTTCTGTGAGATACCGCCTTGCAAGTTTACGTATTTTGAAGAATAGAATGTGCAAACTCGACATAGTTTCACCATTACCTTCTTCTACTCATTAATTGTTTATTCAGTATAGGTAACCTGCTCAATGAGACACAGTAGCTCATCTGGTGGTGCGCACAAAGAGGCATCTAGCAGCTCGGGTAAAATCCCCATACTATGAGAAGTCATGATCAATAATGCATCGGCGTAGATGTGAGGGATGCTGCTCAAAGGCATTTGCTTATCTCAGATGCCAGTTACCGCTTTCATCCCAGGGACACGCAGCAGTTGTGTGTGCATGAAAGTGTGTGTGAGGGGAGGTCGAGAGGATGCAGTATTTACACACTTCCCATCATGTGTTATTTATTTCACACCTTGATGTGTTCATCTAGCCTATGCCTCTGAGGAAATCAGCACTCATAATGCAAGAATCAACACAGAGCTTTTAAGCCACTATGCAACTGTCTGGTTTTTTTTTATCTATTCTCCTAGTTAGAGAATCTAATTGCACCGAGTGTTTATTTAACTGTGTTTAACTTAGCCTAAAGAGGCATGAAAAGACTATAAAACACTAGTTTTGACAAAAAAAATAAGTATAGTAAATTTTACTCTGTGGAACAAACAGGCAGCAAGAGTCTGCAGCCACTATTTGACTTTGCGTTATTTATGGGAACTACTCTACTGCTTGTGCATTGGATGAAACAACACTTTATATGTGTTTTTCCTTAGTGCCGTCAACAAATTTTTGACAGCGTCATGGAATACTGATTATATACATCACACATCAAAATCTCAGTGATTAGTATAACTGAGATGTGGGTAAATCTAGAGACAGCCATACCACAAAGCCCAGTACCACAGGGAATTGAGAAGTCAGATAATCTGATAGGTTGCTTTGCCATCTTGTCTAAACCCTATGAAAACTAGCATATGAAATATCCATTAATATATGCTTTATATATGTGTGTGTGTGTGTACAACACTCATCTTGTGACTGAAATGGGATCGTAACTACAGGAAGGATGAAAACCTACAAAAGCAAGCCCGAGTTGCTGATAGAGGTTTCTGCAGAGTCCTTGTGAATGTGGCTTAAGTGAACCTCCCCCAACAATTTCTCTATGCTTGTTTGTGAATCACACAGAAAAACAAATCACATGGCCAGCCGCTGAGAGAAGTAGTAGGGGAGCAATCAAAGAACAGATGCTGAAACTCTTCAGGCTACATTTTCAATAGAGTAAGGAAATTGCTGTTGTGGTGTGGTTGTACCGCTGTATGAGTTGCCAGCATGCATGAGGAACGCCAATCTGATAGGTGCATATGTAAAGATATTGAGAAACAATGTCTAATCAAGTATATTTCTTTTTCCTATATAATTATCCTGCTTTCAGAAAATGCTTTTGTGTTGACTATTCATGAGGAGTCAAACACTATAATTTTTTTCTTTCAAAACAATCTGTGTGCTACACTGTTGGGTCCCTGATTAACAAAATATTGACCAATAAAAATGGTAATTAGAAAGGAGGCTCAAGACTGCATGCATTTCAGGCTAAGAAACTAGCTGGAGGTGACTATACCTAATTAAACTACCCCGTATCTTCTGTTTAATAAATTAAACAAAACTTCCCTTTAAAAAATGTTATTTAACAAGCTTGAAGTCAGTCGTTGCAGTAATGATTATTGTATCAATTTGTACATAGACTGGTTTACCAGAACTAACTGTACAACTGGGCAGTTGGGGGAGGAGTAGCAGGAGGACAGGAGAGGTGGACAATGTCGACCCAGTGAAATAACTAACTAAACAACACACTGACACTTTGCCACTCTATTACACTTACACTTTAATCTTTGATTATTACCTTTTAAATTCTGTTGCTGCTGATATTTAGTTCTTAATATTCTATTCGTAATTATTTGTACCTGCTTGGTATTTTTTTTTTCTTATTTGTGTTTCAGGTGTTGAGCTGCTGAAACCATAATTTCCCTAAATTCTATGTTAACTACTGCGACCTCCCTAATCAGCACTATTACTAATAAAATAGGGCAACAGGCGGTGAGATATGGATGAAAATAAATGTTGGTAGCACTTTTTTTTATTACAGCTTGGTAAAAATGTGGTTATAGTATGTCTGTGAAGGTTCTTAGTCATCCAGGTCATCGTAGTCAAAGGAGCTTGCAAAGAAAAGCGTCTGGACTTCTTTAAGTTACTTGAAGACGTTTCACCTCTCATCCGAGAAGCTTCTTCAGTTCTAAGGTCAAAGCGCATGGCACAACACAGAAGAGCCACCTCCACAGGACAAGACTCAGCAGTCCATCTGCATCTTAAGGATAAAGGACACTCTTTCGAGGATGCCAATGTTCACATTTTGGACAGAGAGGACAGATGGTTTGAAAGAGGAGTGAAAGAAGCCATCTATGTCCACTGTGAGCGACCATCTTTGAACAGAGGCGGGGGTTTACGACACCAACTCTCTGCCATCTATAATCCAGTTTTGAGATCCCTTCCCAGACGCCTTAACGCCCACTCACATCCTGGGCCATCTGACCTCAGGAATTCGCATGATAAGGTGGGGCCAGGTTTCACAATGAACACACCCGAAACTCTGGCTGATTGGGACCCACATCCAGTTTCACACCTTGGCTCAGGCGATTAGAGGATCATCAGGGGGTCCTTTTGTCCCTCTGTGGGGGGAATACTCCCACTAGGTTTATATCTGGGACTCTCCACCATTTGACCTTAGAACTGAAGAAGCTTCTCGGATGAGAGGTGAAACGTCTTCAAGTAACTTAAAGAAGTCCAGACGCTTTTCTTTGCAAGCTCCTTTGACTGGTTATAGTATGGTTTTAAACTAGGAACAAAAGGTTATAACACTGACATAGATGTTAGTGCTACTTTATTTTCTAAAAATGAAGCCATTTCAAAAGTGATTTAAGCTGAGTAATATTACACTGGAACGTATTAATTGGATAATGATCAGTCTGAAACAAAAGAAACATATTTCTATGTGGCAAAACCATTTTGTAATATTATTGTAAGACCCTGGTAATAATAAGATAACTTAGCAATAAAATAGTGACATCTGTG
This sequence comes from Perissodus microlepis, assembly GCF_051167445.1. Taxonomy (NCBI): domain Eukaryota; kingdom Metazoa; phylum Chordata; class Actinopteri; order Cichliformes; family Cichlidae; genus Perissodus; species Perissodus microlepis. The sequence goes on from NC_140465.1 coordinate 11,938,193, forward strand.
CATTAAGATTTTGAAGTACTGACTTTAAAATGATAGTAAGGTCATAATAACAATAAGGTAATACTGCTTCATGTTTTCATAAGATAATATACTACTACCGTGTTATAATGGTGGGATTAGTCCTAGCTTGTGTCCCCAGCATTAATATGTGTTTGAGGGTAAAAGTGTTACCGTGAAACACAGAACAAAATGTTTAATGCTGTGGCTTAAACACCTGCGGTACTTTCCATGTTATTACCAGGTATCAGTTCGCCAAAATGCAAAAGTAAACGTTTGTACTAAATTCAATAAACCAGAAAACCATATCTGTATATGCTGAATGTAAATGTTATAATCATGAATCAAACATTGCTTTTCTTGCCATTTTACATTGTACCAGTGGGGAGTAAATTGTTTATATGTAGCTATATAGGCAAAATGATGATCTAACTCTTGAAATCATAGTACACAAAAGATTTATTGATGAACAAGTACCAGATGCTGTGGCTCCATAAACACATTGTGAAAGGCCTGCTGTGCAGCAGTTTTGCCAGCTTACACAGTCTGACTTAGAGCTCTGAAAATCTATGGAAAAACAAAATAATAACCAACCTTGTTCCATGTGCTCATAAAACCAAAACTGTCCCTTCGTTTTGAAGACCCGCCTGTCTAACATAACATGTGATTAGCATTCTGTGGTTGAATTAATTTTGTAAGCTATGTTGTTCAAGCATGTTTTACAGAAAACAAAGCATGTATAAGATCAAGAATCCTTAAATTAAATGAGAAAAACTTGCATTTTACACATGATGTTACAGCATGATTATTTTTAGTTAACAGCAACTGTACATTAATGAATTTTCATTTCATTATTTTTTGTTAAATTGGATAGATTTCCCAATAACACTTACCCAAAGATTGCCATTGTTGATTAAAATAGTGTTTAAAGCAGAATATTATTATTAATGTTTGTTTTCATTATTTTATGAGTATATAGAAACTAAACTGAACTGCCATATGATCAGGAAGTTAAAGTATACTAATGTTTTGCTTTTTTCTCTCTTTACATGTCTTAGGGTATGATTAAATTTTTTTTTTGAAGCCACAGAATCTTATATTTGCTCATCAGTAAATCTTTTGTGATCTATGGTTTAAGGAGTAAAGTCTGGATTATACTCTGTTGCAGAAACGGCTGGAGATCTGCCAGCCAAGTAGTCATTCCTGTTACACCTTTTCGAAACTCACTTGAAGTCCCCTGCATGGACGCATGCGTAGTTTATCCGATGCAATTCTAATTCTCCTCAGATGAGTCTGCGCAAGGACCCAGACATCTGCACGGACCCTCATCCTTACCGTCTGAAGGGTGGACTGACAATGTATAATCCCTGGCATTAGACTATCACTTAGCCTGTATTAACACATATATACAACCACTCAAAACTGCCTCTATGTGGTAAAGAGACTGAAATAATTTGTGCATGCTTCTCATCTTATCTGCTTTGCCACAAATGGTTCTTTAATTTATTTAATGACTGAGTCTTTGCCTCTGGTTTGATAATTAAAGGCTCCACCCTAAAACAGGCTGAATATTTTAAAATCTCTGATTATTCATTCTGAATTATTCTTAGACTCTACAATAGGTCATCCAATTAATTAGGTTGTTTTTGAAGGTTTCATTGTAATGTTTATCCAATTGAATTGAGGTTTGCAAATGTGAAAAGGGTTGATTACATTTGGAAACAGCATGCTCCATTAATATTAATTACAAGGAACTGCATGCATGACATTATGATTGGGAGCTGAGCCCCCCCTAAAAGTTTAAACCTAGAATTGCCCCTAGCCCTTAAAAAAATCATATTCTGTGAGTGCAGGGTGTTCGTATAGTCGCTCATTAAGACCAGGTGAATGCTAATGACTGTTAATTCTCACCTACCTGTCATCTCACATTTAGTTTTTGCATTTATAACTACCTAACTAACTAACTAAATGAATAAATACTGCGGGTTGGACACTTGTTGGCAGGACATAGACCCGTTGTTGCATTTGGAGTGTCTCTTTTACAGCTCAAAATTTTTCAACCAGGGTATTAAAATGAATCGCAAAAGTGAAATAATAAGTGGCAGACTACCTGAGTAAGCAGTCTGCCACTTATTAGCAGACCAACGCGTTTTGGCTTGTGACCTGACCCTGATGAAGGCCACAAGCTGAAACGCGTTGGTCTGTTAATAGTTGTTCCCTAGTGTTTCAAGTGTTGCTGGAGTCTTTACCTCACCAGAAATACACACACATGCATATTGTTGTGCAACTGAAGCGCAAATGTGTAGCAAGCCTGTAAATGAATGAGCCTCCACACTGCTCCCTGTGGTGGATACACAAGACATTACCATTGGTTTTCCTAAAAGCAGTATTTGGGAAAACCGATGGTAAAGTCTTGTGTATCCACCCCGGATACACAAGATCCGGGGTGGATACACGGATCTGCTTAGAGGGGTTACTGCTCATGGTTGCCTCACCCATGTCACTGATGGGGGATATCATTACCGTAAACCAGTTGGCCAGTATTTGGTCAGGCTTCTACCAGGCATCCATCATGGTCCTTTCACTGATGACGCAGGCATTTTAAGTGGCTGTATCTGTAGATGGTTTGCTTCCTGCTGGTGTAAAATAAAGTAGGCAGATATTTCAGTATAGTTATAGTTTTATTACCTTGAAGTGAAACTTTATCAAAGATGCCCACTGGGTCTATTGTTAGTTCTTACTGTTCGAATGAGTTTGACCCAAAGGAAGGACGGTACAGTCAGGTTGCAATGGTGATACAAAATACACAAAACTAGAATTATAAACCAAAGCACAAGCTATAGGCAAGAAGCAACAGCAACAAAGGAAAGATAATACAGAGGTAACAAAAAATAACAAAGAGCGTTGGCATACTGAAAGCTTCAAGGAGACGTACTAGACCATAAATATAAAGGGACTATTACAATAAACAGTCACAGAAGGCAGAAAAGATCCAAACACAGGAAACAAAGCCACAGCAACAGACAAGGTGAGTGTGTAATAAAACAAAAACAGGAAATAAAGGGTAACAGTTTTATGATGTAGACACAGTTTTATGTAAAATGTTATCATTTAATCGTTGTTAGAAACTTAAAATGCTTACATTGTTTTACATTTTCCAGATGTATGCAAAATAGTCCTCGTTCCTTCAGAACTATTTATTTCTAACACAGACCACAGAATGAGGAACCATCATTGATCACTTGGTCATATACAACTGATTAGCCTTGTGTGATATATGTATATATATATTATCAGAGAGACAGTGATGGACACAAATTGTATATATTTACTGGTATTAATCTTATTTTCTTTTTGTACAAATCAAAACGGAAGGCAGGACACATAAAATAGGTCAAGAGCTCAGAGGGGTATAAGAAAGATGACAAATATATTTGAATAAATTACTGCACGCAGAATATAGGTCAGTGTTCAGCTTGCTGATTCATTTAGAATCGGTCGTGTCAAAGTAGCTTGCAACATATTTCCATGGGCCGAAATCAAATGCCTACAGTTCTGTTCCTGTATTTGTTTTGGGTTTTTTTTGAAAATGTTTATAGTGATCTTTTAAATTGTACATGGACTGCAGTCTGCATTTCAGCAGGACTGTTAAGGAAATCCCTTATGGATCTGTAAAGTACAATCTCTTTTGGGTAATGCTCCTGTTGGACCAGTTCCCTGCAGCACCCCTCCTGCTTCCCTCTCAACTCCCTCTGAACTGGTTAATCACATCTCCTAAATCTGGGCCCAATGAGCCCAGCAGACAGCCTCTGGGGTTTTGCACACAGTTCAGAGAATACACAAAGGCCTTCAAAGTGTGTTTGCAGGTGTTGGTGTGTGTATATGTTGAGTTGCTCTGGACAGGGTGTGTTTCTAGATGTCATATTTGGTTTTCCTTAGCCAATGGATAACCTTGCACTCAACCACACATGCATTCACACTTGCACTTACACACACAGACACATGCACATGAATTCATTGCATCCCCTTGGCAATGTTTGGTGAAAAACCAAGGTCAAACAGAGTTCATTGTACACACACACACACACACACACACACACACACACAAATTCAACAAATTCAGACAAATGTACACTGACACACACATTTCTTGATTATTATTTCTTTTTGGTATAAGAGCATGTGGCCCCTGCAGTCAAATTTCTTAGATCTTATGCAGCCACTGAGAATAGTTTTCACTCTGTTAACTGGATTTGGTATTCAAAGAAATTCATGGTGTGGAGATGGCTGCTCAAGTAGTGCTCACATGCACCATAAACAAAAAGGACATAAAATATTCATGCAGCTAAAACAAGGATGGGAAGTACAGTGTAAGCAAATCAACTAACTTTGTTTGCTTTTGGGCTCGCCTCTGCAGAAGTTTAGTTTGATTAGTTGTCTCTATATGCTTAATTGTGTGGATTAAGTTGTGTTCGGTATAAGCAAACTTTTTTGCGTGTTGAAAAATGCAGCACGGCAGAGAAGACAATTTGTACCACAAAGTAAGAAAAATGCAAAGTTGGCAAAGTAGAAACAAAAGGAGACTTAAAATGCTTGAAGAAATCATAGAAAAAAGAAACTTTTTTCAGAAAATGCAGCACAGCCAGGCAGAATGAAGGAGGGAGGATGTGAAGGCACATTGATCAGTGCAGATTCGGGAACAACTTGGCTTGCTGGCTCGGTGTGATGCGGGCCTGGGCCCAAATCAGTCAGACGACACCTTTGAAATTCTCAATAGCTTCCTTGTGAATCAGCTGTCTCCTTTCACGGCTGCCTTGGGGAGATAACAGGCTCAACTCTGTTAATGATCTCACCTAATAGACTTCTCCCTTGTCAATCACATTTCAAAATACCAATACAGCCCAGAAGCCCATTCACTCATTCACACACATGCATTCACACGCTCACGTTTGTGCGCCTCACTTTCAATGAACGTCTTCTTCCTTACGTGAGTCAACGTCTGCATTAACACAATGAATGCCTCACTGGAAATGTTGTGTAACCTTTGTATCTCAAATGTTTCTTGAATGTTCCTTTGTTTTTAACAGGTGCTATATACCATGATCTCACAATGTGCCCGTATGCTTTACATGCAATAACGAAACAAAAACAAATATATGATGAAATGCAACATAGTAACAGGATATGACACAGTGTGATACAATATGATCTAAATACAAATGTGATGCAGTTAATTGTGGAACACAGCACAATAATATTTGATTACTGGTCTATAGTATCCATAAGCAAAATCAGCAATCTAATTTCTTTTGATTAAATGTAAGTCTCCCACAGTGGAAAAGAAAAAAGAATTTGCAATTGTTCTGCTTTTGTATCTATGTGTATGTATATGTGTATGTCTGTGTGTGTGTGTGTGTGGGTTAGTTACAGTTCATATTGTCTCAAATAGCATAAAGCCCCCAAGGTGACACCCCCCACACACCTTTCTATCAGCTGGCACATTTCTACAGGATGCATACTGCTACAACAGACGGGCTCCTGACTTCAAACTGTGAAGGATCCACATGCTATGTCTTCTCCTGCCCTATCAAACTGTATCCCAGTGTCGCGGGTGTGCATCAAGTGGAACTTAAATGAAGAGCATCTTTTAGGTAGCAAGGAACCCCTAAATCCCTGTCGTGATGAACCTCTTGCATTTATGTTTTGTTTTTATAATTATTATGTTGCCTATTATTAAATGTGCTACTTTGAGGATCGTTAGACTGCTTAGTATGAAAGAAAATGGTCATTAGCCTTAGCTAATATCATGACCATTGTAGCACACTGATGAATTATAAGAAACCCAATGAATGAGCCTGTCCCATGCTTCTAAAAATGTGAATGGTTACAGGAATATTACTTGTTGCCATTTCTTGTTCTGTTATATGACTTTACAAGAGAAAGTAAGAACTAGGTTATTCTTGAGCTCCCTTCTTGCAAAGCACATGAGGTCATCACATTGATTGCAAGGCTGTTTTTTGTAGTCAGTGAAGCTTGAATGAAAGGCTTTGAAAATGTGTCTTTCTACTTTTAAAACCTATTCTTGAAGAAAAAACTTCACCTTGATATTTCAAAACTGATAAGTCTTTTGCAGCTGGTTTATTTTGCAGCACACTAAACTCTGGCCCTTTCCATTTACGATCTTTATAGAACTGTGTGAAACAACAGTTTGAAAGCAGCTTAAGCCCCAAAACATGTACTTTTCCAAATACTTAATAAACTTCACAGGAGTAAGAAGAGTAAGCACAATGGTTTGATAACTAAAATGAATATTATACATGATATGGGACATACAATGCTAGTTATTACATTTAATAAAATAATCTAAATTGAAAGCTCAAACAGCCCCTTAAATTAGAATCTAATTCTTTAAAATTATTGACTCTCATTTTTCTATACTGTAATGATGAGAAGTAAAAGAATAAGGTGTATCAGTCTGAATGAAATAAAGAAGTTTTATTGTTGGTACTCTTTAACCTGTAATGGGTATCTTCTCTATTCTAATATCACGAGTGATATAGGTCTGAGAATGGTAAGAATGCAGTAAATACTGGTCCAAGCACTGACAGATATTTTCTTTTTTGCTGACAATGTCTAAAAGTATGCTGATGTGTTCATTTTAGTTTTGTTTTTGTGTGATATTTAAAGTTTGTGTGTAACAGGCTTTATAGAACAACAATGGAGGCAAAATTTCTTCTCCGAGTTTGTCTCAAAGGCAACGCTTCTCCACGGACTTCTTGAAGTTTTACCACTTGTATTTGTGTTGCCCTGTAACAGACAGTGCTTAAAGGGTAATGTACATCTCAATTTTCCTCAGCGGGTCATACTTTAGCCTTTAGGTACCAAAATACTTTCAATAAGCTCTTTGTAGTTTGTAGTTTGAAGGCTTTACTTGTCAGGACATAATAAAGATCTTCTGGTCCTTAGTGGGTCTTAAAATGAGGTAAATAAAACCTCAGATGAGCAACAACACATTACACAGCACCTAGTACCATTATTTATTTAACAAATAATAAGCCAAAGTGCAGAAGCAGTATGTGAAGCAGTACTAATCATTACTACTACTTCCAAAAGAATCAAGAGGGAACGTAGCAGGAAGGTGCTGATAGCCAAATGAGCTTGATTGATTGACTGATCATCAGCAAGTATGACCACCTTTATAAAAGCTGACATTTTGGCAGATTTCTGGCCTGGAGCATTCAGGTGTGTGTTAATGCAAAGGAAGAAAGCCTTCAGCAGAGATCTTAGAAAAGCAACTGTTAGTGCCCATTAATCTCCAGAAGGTTATAAGGTAATTTCCAAACAATATGAAGTTCATCCTTCCACAGTGTATAAGCTTATTCACAAGTAGAAAATAACTTGTTCAAAAGTTAGCTCTGTAGTTACCATGCTGAATGTTAAAGTTCAATTAGAAGTATGGCATGATTCGAAGGATTTCCAGCCTCTTCTCTCTCTAAAAAAAAAAAAGACACATGGCAGCATGGCTTAGGTTTGGAAGTTGTGTCTGAACAAACCACAATCTATCTGGAACAATGTCCTATGGACAGACAAAACAACAGAGGAAATCTTGTGTGGCCATAATGTGTACACAGGCCCACAAGCACAGCATGTCAGCACAGACAACCCATTATAACTGGCGGGCATGGTGGTGGAAGGGTGATGATTGGGGCTTGTTTTGCAGCCACGGGACTTGTATAACAAAGTATTCTAGAGTCAGATGTGAGGCCAGCTATCCGACAGCTAAAGCTAAAAAAGAAGCTGTGCACAAGTGAATGCCAATAAAGCTCAAAGAATTCAAGCTGCATTTTAAAGAACAGTGGGCAAAAATAATTGCACAATGATGTAAGAGACAGCTAAATTCATATATCTAAATGTGACTCTACAAGCTATTGAATCATGGGGTGTACTTTATTTTTAATGTACCACTTCTGCATTTTGGCTTAGTCTTTACAAAATAAATGATATAACATATAACATGTCATCATTTATTCTTCATATGAGAGTTATTAAAATGTTTTTAGAACCTAACAAAAACTGGATGATTCTTTTCTTATATGGCCCAAATACATAAAGTTTTAGAGAGAGGATTTACTTTACCATGACTGCAGAATTTTTGTGGATAAAGTGTGATTAGATGACCTGCTGCTGTTGGTTCTAAAGTGTAATGACTGTGGATTTAGGCAACTATACTCTACAGAATATAAGCAGATGTTATATAAGCTACTGTATTATGGCTGATTTCTACATCTTAGCCAGCAAAAAATAGCTAAGTGTTATTAAAGTCAGCAGCATACTGAAACACATCTGGGCACTTATTATGAAAAGTTATATAAGTTAGATTTTATTTTCAGTGACCAAACCAAAATTGCATCTACTAACACAGTAGATGCAATTTTGAACATCCAATCAAATCTGCTAAAAATTTTTTTAAGTTTGCTGACTTTGTACACAAATAAGCAGTTTTAAAAGTTTCTTCACCCAGAAGTTAAGCTTCTACCACCATTTTTGCTGTTCTCCACTGTATTTTCATTTAGAAGTCTTTGAGTGCCAAAATATCTCTGTTGCTACTCTGGACCCAACTTAACAGCAATCATGGATATCACAGTCTACCCTGCACCATTGCACCATAGTTCATCATTGTGCAATAATATAAAAAAGATGTTTTGTCTGCATTTACTGTCTGGTGTAACCACAGAATACCATGAAATGATCTTTTACAATATGATAGATAACCAGATAAGAACAAAACAACATAAACAGATCCTCCGTTTAAAATGGAATACATTAAAATTCATTGGCATATAACATGTAAGCTTCGAATTTCCAGATTATCAACTGCTACATGTTGAATAGCTTATAAACTGCAACTAATAAAAATGTTACTTGTTTAAAGCTTTTCTCTCTCCAGCTGAGCAAGATGCTGAAATAGTGCAACTTTACTGACATTTGTGTGCATGGAGACAAAATAGGGAAAGGAAGGAAAAAGGATGAGTAGAGTGTGCAAGCAGGACCATGTGGTGACTTAACTGTCTCCATGGCATCAGCTGCAAGAAAGTGAAAAATTGATTGATTGATAATACTTTATTGATCCCGAGGGAAATTGTTTTAAAAATGGGTTGCTTGATGGTATTTTGTATTTAACCATCGGATAAACTTCTTTAATTCCAATACTATTGCATGTTCAATAGTTGGACATCACAAAAATAATTCTAAACTGGGAATAATTACACTGTGATCTCAATAATTTACCATGGAACATTTAATCAGTGAAAGAAAAGTTGATGGAATGTCTTGAATAAACCCTAGACAGTATAAAACATGCACACAGCCTCCGGGTTGGACAAATTAAGCCAATGTTAAAATGCCTTAAACCTGCATTCTGACTGAAAGCCCCCAGATGACGAAAGCTGAAGTCACAAAAGACTTTCTATCCTGTGGAGGTCTATGGGAAAATGGCTTTCTGACCTCACCTCTGTAAACAGCTTCCTGTTGGGTTTAATGGTTCAGGAACTCAATCTAAGTCGTACCGAATTAATTCTATTTTGTAAACTTTGTTCCTACCATGTTTCAAAATGAAAAATTATTTCTGCCACAAAACCACACGCTTTCTGACAAGTGAGATGTCATTCATAGGTCTTTAGCGAGTGAGCGTGTTTACACCAAGACCCGCCCCTTATCTATCCTCGCAATCAGGTTCATGCAACCAAAATGGTGATGGCAGGAACGCTCATCTCAAGGTTTCAAAGCTCAGAAACCAACAGCTGATATCACATTAGCTAATCTTTTATTTGATTTATTGGATAAACTTAAAACATCAACGAAACATCAGCATTATCTATGAAATTTGGAATCAAATTTTGTCATCTCAAATACTATTTAAGGATCAACCTCTGTGTGACTCACATCATCTGGCAGTCACTGAACTTGGTAGAAGGTGTAACTTTCAAATCCTGGAAAGATTTTGACATTCAGATAGTGCCCATATGCTTGTGTTTCTTATGCAGGGTTTAATGGGATATATGATTTGTATGAATGGTGGAAGTTGCATGCTACATTTATTGCTGCTGTGAGTTCAGCAGCTGCAGTTCAGCAGCTCCCCCACATGCAAAATTATTCCCATTCACAACCTCGTGGAAGAGCATCATTATCAGGACAATGTAAAAGCATCAACACCATCGTACCTCATGCCTTGCATGCCATTTCACACATCAATCATATGACTGTAATGACTATCTCTGACTGCTATGCAACTTCCCTGACATAGTGGAAGTGATGATGCATCAGCTATGTGAGATGATTTCTTTTTGTAATCTGACCAGATGAATGACTGATAGGAATCTCAAAGAGTGCAAGCTTCGTTTCTCTTATGCTCTTGTGCTCTCTTCTGCCACACACGTGTGGTAGTGATGCATTTTTCTCTCACTGACACAAAGAACACCCCCCCACCCCACCCCCACTGCAAGATTAACACACACACACTGTCACACATTCACTCACACATGCAAACTCTTTCTTTCTCTCCCTTTTCTGGCAGTTTTGCGTCAGTGCTAAGACCACAGGGACGGTTGACATTTCACTCTGGCTCCGTTTCCATTCCCTGTGATCACAGCCATGCTGCCTCGCCTCCCTTAAAGGTCACTGTTGTTGTTTGTCAAAATCCCAACAAAAACACACCACGCGATGCTCTTGTGTGTGTGTGTGTGTGTGTGTGTGTGTGTGTGTGTGTGTGTGTGTGTGTGTGTGTGTGTGTGTGTGTGTGTGTGTGTGTGTGTGTGAGACAAACAAATAAATTGAGAAAGAGGGAAAGTTTGTGTGTTTAACCTGAAGGATCGTAAAACAAGAGCTGTCAGTCAAATCATATCAATTTTATCCAGACCTAACCATGGTGCGGTGTGTGTGTGCCAGCAGTAGGTGTGATTTCTTCCTTGTCTGGTTGGTCACTGGTTAAGTCTCAGTTGTTGTTGCAGTTTTTTTTTTTTAAATCTGTCCCAATCCTACCAGGAGTGCCAGTCTAGCACAAATTTAGCACAGAAATGTCATCTGGGAAAAAAGATCATCTTATATCTTGTGAATTACAAGAATAACTCTGTAGCTCTAACACAATTTTACCAGTTTTTCTTAATATCGACTAATATCTAGTAATAATCAATAAAATATACCATAGATTTTTTTTAAATTCTAAAATGTATACAGATCAGCCACAACTGTGAATTAATTAGTGAAAAAAATCAAATCTATCTAGTGCAATAATTTGCTCAACTGGCATTAATGAGGATGTAACTTTGAAACACATGACCCACCTAACCATTGTTGGAGACCAAGCACAACCGCTCAAGGCAATTGCACTGCAAAAAAACAAAACAAACAAACCAAACAAACTGAGTAGGAACTGCTTGAAGATCATGTTAAACTCTAAACTGTGCAGGATGTTCTGGAATAAGCCACAGCAAAGGAGGCCAAGAGGATGTTTTCTATTAGGGAGGTAGTTATTGAACCACAGCTCTGAGTGAAGTAGGTAATAACAGACTTTTTTGAACATTAAAATTCAAAGAAAAAAATACCTCTTGTATTAAAATCAGTGTTGTTTATTTTCTTTTGCATTGTTTTGTTGTTTTTTTATTCCCATGTTAATCCGGTCTTTAAGTCTGATGCCATTAGCTGTTTCCAAGTCTAAACTCCGCTTCAGGTCCCAAAGTCAAATGAACACTGCAGCATCACTGAGCGTTACACACTGTCTAAATTCTTTCATCTTAATAAAATGATCAGTGTTGCTGCTTTACCAGGTGTAACAATTAAGTTTAACATACAGGCATCCATGAAAACAGAATTTTTGAAGTTTAACAGAGTGGGCGTTAGCTTGCTAGTTTCCACCAGAACATAATATACCATGTTCTGACTGAGGGATTTCTGAAAAAACATGAACGTATAGCTCTGCTATCACTACTGACATAAATGAAGACCGAAAACCAAACAGCAGTGCCTTTTTTAGTGTTACTGAAGTTGGACTACCTGGTAAATAATGATGTGCTGCGTGGTGGCTAGCTACATAGCTATGGTTAGCATAATATAAACACATTAGCACAGTGAAGCTAGAGGACTTCAATAACTTTTTTCCATTCGATAATTGTTAACGTGAGGGTTCCTGATGGTTAGAGACAAATGCAGTCACATGTAGGGTTGCCAACCGTCCTTAAAAAACGGAATCGTCCCGTATTTAGAAACAAAAGTACACGTCCCGTATTGAGCTAATAAGGGACGCACTTTGTCCCGTAATACAGTGAGAATCAAAAGTAGTCTATAAATGTTTATGGAATTAACGCTTTGTTTGAAAACATAATTCCCAGCCCCTCTCCTGCTTTGTGACCAATGAGCTGACATCTCGGACGAGACTTGCACCGCAGACACTGTGCGATTTTTTCAGTCACGTTATTCAGCTCCTGCTCAAACTGCACGATTGACTCGCAGGGGTTAGAAGTTGGTAGGTCACGATGCAGGGTCTCACACTATACCGCCCGATGCTCTGATGCGACCTGAGTGCTCACACTGTGCCTCCATAAAATGAAGGTTATAACAGAAAATCTGTCGCTCTCTCTCTCTCTCTCTCTGTCTTTCACTCACACAGACACACCACCACCATCAACTTTGCTAAATTGCTAATGAAAAACATTGATCAGGCAGCTGTGATTGAGCAGCAATGTAAATCCAACTATTTTCACGGTTGTTGTGGTCGTGATAATTTTGTGATGCCACATCGAAAAGGCTCGGATGAGCTTTCCAAAGTTCTACAAGTTGTGCCTCCATCGCTTGTGTCCAGATCACACGCTGCACAGCCGTGCTGCTCCATCTTTTTCACCGACGTTTACGTGTTTGCGCGTGAGCAGTGTGAGCAGCTGTGGTGACACCCTCACGAGCGATTGATGATCGCGAGCTGGTCGTGAGGTGTTAATCGCTTCTCGTTACCCCACGTATACTACACGATGCACGATGAAAGCCAAAATCGGGCCGATCACCAAATCGGTCGCACGACTCAAAAATCATCTCAAAATGGGCCAAAAATCGCACAGTGTAAGCCCAGAATTAGAGCAGCAATGTTTGTTCCCCTCAGAGAAAGAAAAAAAAAGGCTGCAAAAGTACAGGGAGGAATGGGAAAAGGAAAACACCTGGCTGGGAAAATGCACGATAACACCTTTTAAAGCGCACTGCACTGTGTGCCGGCGCACTTTTTCCATAGGCATGCTTCTAATGGTGGGCACATGAAGAACATGAGGGGCGTGAAAGCTCGGGGAACCCTTAACCAATTTTTTGTCCACCAGGCCACGGCAGAAGCAGATATGGTATGTAAACACTGGTTTGTTTTTTTTAAACCCTCTGGTTAAGGTTAATATGGGCATGTGCAGTGAATATCAGCGCTATGTGGCCAGAAGTGTGATAATATAATTTATTTTGTGTAATAAACAACTGCAAGGATAGATGATTACAACAAATAGATCACTAATACATAAAAGTAATACATAGATTAATAATGATGATGAGTTATGATGCGTAATCATGGGAACAAGTGGGTTTACAAACAGGAGCAGCTGATTAGCATTAGAAAAGCTGAAATAATACCTCAACTGAAGCCAATTGTACTAAATGCACTATATGTGCACTGTTACAAGAATATTTTTCGTTCTATTGTTTTCTATTAATTTATATAATTTTAAGTTAAGCAGGACAGAGTTCTTTTAAAGAAAGATTTACTTATATTCTCAAAAGTTAAGCATGACAGGCTTCTGTTTAAGAAAGAGACCTGTTTTATTGTGTTAATGTTGTCATTTTGAGCTAAAAATAAATGGCTAAATGATCATTTGTTTCCCATATGGTCATATCACAAAGAATATGCATCTGCTTAAATCAAATTCAAGTCAAATGGTTAAAAAATAATTTCACACACAAAAAAAAGAGCTACAAAATTCACCACACTGGGAAGGGTGAACTGGGTTGCCCGTCCCTGGCCACGAGGTGTCCCTTATTTATTTTTCAGGGAGTTGGCAACCCTAGTCACATGGCAGTATCCTGTAAACAGACCAAACTTCTGTCAGGAGAACAACTGAGACAATCCATCCACAATATGAGGTTAGGTTATTCATTTACTACTGCATGGGCTGGGCTGTAGTTACATCATAAGGTTTTAAAAACTGAGCTTTAAACTAAATAGTGGTGATAAAAACTGAGAGAGGCCGAGTCTGCCGACAGTGATCACTGCGTTTTTTAGGGGCTAATGAAAAGCTATATATAGTAAATAATGGGTGTTTCTTATGATATCAGTAATTAAATGTTATGTATTGGAAGGTAACTATTTTTATTTACTGAGCCAAAAACTTTTCTTTGAAATCCAACAGCATCGTCATGGTTATGGGAGGGAGGAAGATTATTTTCATATGAGGGAACTGCCTGAGAGATGTTGCATGCCCAGCTACAAATTCTTGGATGTTTCCAAAATCAGCCCCAGGGAATCGGTATCACATCTGCCAATGCTGTTCCTCCAAGACACGGATGGAAGAAAGGGAGAGGAATCCAGACCGAGGTTGGTCCTGATTGTCTGCCTTGCTCATCTTACCCCACGGCAACTGTAGCTGTCCCTGAATAATGTGTTTTGAGTCCTGTCTGGTAAAAGTAAAGTAAAAGTCTTAATCACACAGCTTATGTGTTACACATTAATGATTAATGTACTGGACTAATGTAACAGACTTATCTTACTTAATAGCCTTATAGGTATATTAACAAGCACAATATTTTTAATAAATGCAGTACTGTGCTCAATTCAGTAACTATGTTACATTTGTTGCCTTTACAAACACGCCATTGCTTGCATTTATCTATCCTATCCACACTGAGTGGATAGAAAGAAAGAAAAACATTAAGCATTTATTTTCACTCCTGGAAATGTACACTATCATTAGCTGATGTGGCAGGGAGCAAAATGGTGGAGTGTTTTTAAAGAGTTTTTTAAGAGTGGCGATATGGACATTCCTTTTATTTTCATGTATAAAACAGTATAATTGTAAAGTGCAAACTACATCCAGGACTGAACTAACTGCATGCTAGCAGAACATCAGCTCTTTGCAGACATCTGAATAGAGAACATGCTAACACAAAGCTAGCAAAGAACGCAAAGTCATGGCCAGCACCCAGAGCCTGATCTTCATCAGGTAACAACAGGAGTAATGAACAGTCAGAAATGCAGCACTGTAGCCTCAGTGTTCCTACAGATAAACTGCAGTAATAGTTGCTATGAAGTTTATGGGGTGGTTTTCAATTTTGCTTTGTGTTGTTAGCTTTGTGTTCATGTCTCAACTCTAAAAGAAAGACCGTTTGTATTTCCTTATTAGGGTAGGGATTTGTGTGATGTTGTGGGACTGTAGCTTCAGGTTTATGTTGTTAAATGGTAATTATGTGACAATGTGTGTCATGCCACATTATAAAGTATAGTAATGAGTAGTGTAACAGGGAGTAATTAAGTAACGTAACACATTACTTTTCTTAACTAATGTATATCTTTTTGTATTTTTTTTATTTTTCAGCACAGTGTTAGCTGTGGATTCTGGACTTACATTGATGATGAAAAAATATAAATTTGTTGATTTCGTGAAGTAATTAAAATCACAATAGGGTGCATTTGGTTTTCAGGTTTTATACTAATGAAGACAAAAATGATTACTAACAATTGCTTTACACAGACAAAACCAAGGTAAAGAGTGGGCTGTATGAACAAGAGATAGAAGACTATCATCTAATGTTAATTATTAAAAACATGATGTTAGGTACACATATAAATTTATTGTCTATTAGAGTTTTTAAATAATCCTATGTGGGTAGTTGTGGTATTGACATTATGATTAGAGTCAGGGTAAAATTTAGATTTGTATGACTAATTCATGCAAGTGCATGGGCTGAGTTTTGCTGTGTACAGTCCGGCACCAAATTATGTTGTTAGCACAAGATGGCAACGTCCACATCAGCAATGGGTGGTGGCTGATTGGATCAAGCGACAGTAGGTGGATGTTCTATTTTATTTCGGTGTTATGCGATGTGAAGGCTGCTCGGTCATAATCAGTTATGACATAACTATTAATAGCCTGACCATCTGTAGGCACAGGCAATGGTCCCACCAAAAAAAAAATTTTTTCCAGGATTTTCCCTTCTATATGCACAATTTGACTAAAATGAACAATGGTTTTCAGCCATTTCAGTAGTAACCAATCACCAGTCACAAGTCAACATAGTATTCTTTTCGGTAGCACTAACTTTTTATTTTCATGTGTGTTCAAACTTTCATGTGCTTATGATATTGTAATGCTTTAATCTACAAGCAGTATTAATGTAATACATAATATTATATGTAATATAATTAACTTCATACCTGATGTGTTCTACTTGTAGAAGATTTTGCATTAATAGCTTTTTTTTAGGTGTGTTAAGGGGGCATGCATTATGTATAGCAATATCTTAATTCTGTCAATCTCATATCCAGACTGGATAAGATAAGCAGATCACTGTTAAAAGACTTTTGAACTAGCATTTAATAACATTTTTACACATTATATTATGTTTTCTGTTATAATCATGGAAATAGAAATCAGTAGTGATCAGTGTTAGAGCATTTGCATCTTGCACTTGAATTTGAACTAGAGCTACATGTTCTTGTGAAAGACTCTACGGTACCCATTTTAATTGTCTCTCACATAATAAATAGAATGCAAATAAGGCACAATAACTCATCACATCAAATTCATATTCAGGAGTTGGACTTTTTTGTTCTCACATGCACATCAGGCAGATAATGTCTAGGAAAGTTCAGGAGTACAGTGCATGTGTAAATCCAGCTCAAGTTATAGTACTTTAATATCAATGCTCCTGACTGGGCATGGGTGCATAACAGGGTACTTTTTTGGATTTTAAAAATGTTGTTTTGTTTTGTTTGAGCACTACTAAAAGAACTCTTAACCAAAAATACATTTAGCATCCAAGATTCCTCATTTTTGCTAAACAGGTCAAAGTTTAAATCGGCAGTCGGTTTGTGCAAACCTTTTAAAAAAGCAGTGAATATTTTATTGAAAAAATATTGGATATTGTTTTTAAAAATAGTTTCCTTTTAATTTTCCCACAATGAATTCAAATTATCATCATTAAATAACAGCATTTAGTTGAATTCTAAAGAAACATTTCTACTCATTTCTGCCTAATTGCTAACATTGAATGAAGAATAATTACAGTAATCGGTAGCCAGCATTCCAAGTGTATTTGCATTTGCCAAGTTATGACTCACCAAGTCTTTATATTCATATTTAACTGTTTTATTTACCCTTTTTTTATGTCATTTTAGTTAAAAGGATCTTTGAAAGAAAAATGTCCACAAAAAACAGGAGCACATTATTAAGTATAAATCATAGGGGTTTAGAAAATTAATGAATACTTTTCACTGAAGCATTAATTTAGTTTGGGGGTCTAATGCTACTCTTTGTGCATGGGCTGCTGTTGTACACACAGCAGCAGTAGCCTTAGGTGGTTAAGATTTGGGTAGCATTGTACTGTTTTGTTCCTGTTCACTCTCTCTACACACCCGAGGGGGAAATATGATGTACATGTCTCATATAACTTTAAATTTAATCTGGTGTTTTTCTTATCAAACAGATAGGGCAATGTTACCTGTAAAAAAGGATTTCTATTACAATTACGGTAAGCTGACAACAATGCGCACATGTGTGTGTAACTGCCACGTATAGGCACATTTTCTTTCAACACATTGATTTAAACCCTATGATGATTTCTTATGGATGTTTCTTGTACAGAGACAGCAAGACTGAGAGAAAGGGGGAGAGAGAGAGAGAGAGAAATGGAGAGTGAACACAACTCAGCCCAAAGTGCCTTGAAAAAAATGAAGAAGGGGAAAAAAAAACAATTCAGATGACTGATTGACACAGCACCCAATTCATCACAATGAGAGATGGTGGAAAGTATCTGACAACCAAAGACCACAGTTGGAAGGTAAACATGCACACACTGCGCTTGCACACAGAAACCAACATAATCGGGTGCATGAATGCACACACACACGCGAACGCACGCGCTCATGCACGAACGTCAAAATAGTTCAATAGCTATTAGACTGTAGCTTTGTACAAATCTGGTATCAATGATTTGCTGCAAACAAAAAAAGTGTCCGCACTGTTGTGCCTGTGTATGCATGTGTGATTTGTGTGTGCACGTGCAGCAGCAGGCTTGTGTGTCTCTCCCCACCTCTCCCTACCCCTCTGTCGCTCACGTCCATAGCCATTAGTGAGGCGGCCGTTGAGGCTGCCTTGTTTTGACAGATGCTCACTGTGTCCAAATGCATCTCAGAGGACGTTATGGCGCTTGTCACACTCACCCACCCTCTCTCACTCTTTCTCTCTATTTCTTCCCTCGTCTTCTTTACTCTTACTTTTCCTGCTGTTCCTTGACCCATTCATGGGTTCAAATACAGTATTCTTGGTCCACTCTTGGTAGTAATGCTGATATATTATTCAGTGTACCCTGCACTCATTTTCCTAACCCCAGTACATATCTATGTCTTCCTATATGATCTTACTGTGATATATCCATATAACTCACAAGTCAAGGTTAGCACTGTGTGTGCACTCAGGCGCTCCGAGCCCCTCAAGGCCTAGATGTGGATGAACTGTAGTGAACTGAGTGGCAGGTCAGCCTTTCATTGTTTCTTTTGTGGAGGTTGGGTTTTGAAGAAGGAGGGGGAGGGTGAACAGAGTATGAGGCAGAGACGGTCTCTTGGTCATTCAAGGAGCACCCTGCCACAGTGCTGTCTCAATGTTAATCTACCTGGACACAATGAGGCTAATGCTAAAGCAGACATCCTATTGGCTTTAGGACAGAAAAAGAAGCTGGTCTGGGATTTAGAAAGAAATATAAGCCCATATATAGTAACCAGTAGTTCAGTAATGTAATGCATGTATTATTAATGTATAAAAAATAACGTGTGTAATTTGAACTGATTACGTTTTTTAAATAAGGGCCCCAACACTGGCAGTGACATGCTTAATGAAAACTTGACAAGATAAACCACAATAAACTCACCAGGATTATGACCTTTTGGTGCTAAATGTGAAGTAAAATGTAACACGAGCACACATTCAGTAGACTGACTGAATAGACTTTGAAGCTGAAGAATGTGACATGAGTTATTAAGTCCTGTGAAGTGGGAGCACCTGCACGTGGTAAACAAAGCTGCTTGTCATCAGGCTGAGTGCTAGTGGCATGTCAGACTGCTACTACAAGAACTGCTGAATCCAGGCCATACGAATATTTGAAGATTTATGTATTTATTTGTTTTATGAGCAAATCAGTCAATATTGTGAAAGGAAAAAAATCTTGCTCCTTAATGCAACTTGTTATGATACCTTATGTGAGAAAAGAATAATGCGGAATAGAAATCTGTCCATAATATTAATCTAGCATTTGGAATTTGGAAATAATTCTTTATTTAGCTTGGGATTGGCTGCATGGGTGGGTTAAGAGTGTTAGGGTACCTGGGTCGTTGACCCAGTGTTTTCAGTTTTGTACCTTTATTTGTGTTCTCATCTTGGTTTATTACTGTGAATGTTCTGGTTTCTGTTTTGCATTTGTATTTTACCCGGTTCTTCTTGGTTTGTGATTTTGTAGTTCTTAAGTTTGGGTTTCCATACTCCCTCTGTTCTGTGTCCAGTCGGCGTCTGTGTCTGCCCTGGTCCCACGTCTCTGTTCCTTCTGTTGCACTGTCTGCTTGTGAGTCTGTGACTGTAAGTCCAGTCTGTGTTTCCTGTTTTACTTTGAAAGTCTGTGCCTCATGTTAATATGTCTGGTTTTACATCCTTTGTCTCGTCAGCCCTGATTTGCCCAAGCTGTGTTTCCCTCCTGTCTCCCATTCCCTGATTGCTTCCTCTGTGTTTTTAAGCTCTGTGTTTTCTTTTGTGTTGTGATCTACCCTCATTCAGTACTGTGTGTTCTGTTTGCTAGCCTGGTTAGTTTTTGTATTTTTTCAGTTTAGTTTTTGGTCCGGTTCACCATTAAAGCTGCTTTCGAGTTCACCTTTTTCGTCTCTGAGAGTCTGCACTTTGGGTCCACCATTCCATTTCTGCCTGCACACAGCCTTCACTTGACAAAGAGGAGTTTCTAGTGAAGGAAAACACTCAGAGGAGCTCATTTAAAAGGCATAAGAAAATCATTAGATGCAAAACAACCTTCATTTTACATCCAAAGAAATTCTGAGTGAGAACTGCTCTATGGCACCCACTGCTAACAAACCGCAAAAAAGGTCCATGCCAAAGTCCCCATGGCTTATAGATTCATGCTTATCAGCTGACAGTCAGTTAGGTCTTTCTCCCCCAAATCATGCATTCAAATCTAGAAAGATGACAGTTCCCCATGCTTGTAGATCAATATATGTGTTTGCCCTAGAGGGAGTCGAATCTGTTTGTAACAAGTCATACTGAAACAAAAAAATTCCAATATTTTTGAAACCTGGTGGTATTTTTCAAACTTTATGGGGTCTAGATTGTTAATAAGGACAAAAAATGTTTGGAAGAAGTCCAATACTGAGAAAGATAGCTACAACTAGCTACCGTGAAGCGGCTCCAATGTAATCCCACAGGGCAATTGCCATTCAAGAAAAGTGCTTGTTTTCCCAGGTACAGCTTGTTGAGCAAAACGTTAATAAAAGATCCCAACAGGGACAGACAAGTACCTTGCAAAAGTCTCCAGTTACATAGTTACAGAAAATGTAGATATTGTTATTGAAAAAAACAACAAAGGCAAACAAATGGTTTATGGGTGCAGATTTCTGAGTTGTGGCAACACAATGACACACTACCCTTCACAAAGCTTTTGCAGAGTAACTTTGGGCAATGGGGACATGCCTAAGATGTGACCAGCTGTGCTACAAATTAACAAAAACACTCCTGTTCGTGCACTGCACCTTGGAAACCATCTGGTTTTGTGTGACCATTTTATCTGAGATTACTGGGGTCAATCACAGAGAACAGCAAAGCACTGGTGGTGGTCAGAGGGCCCGGTGGCGCCAGTGTCCGGCAGCCTCGCCTCTGTCAGTGCGCCCCAGGGTGGCTGTGGCTACAGTGTAGCTTGCTATCACCAGTGTGTGAATGTGTGTGTGAATGGGTGGATGATTGTGTATAGTGTAAAGCGCTTTGGGGTCCTTAGGACCAAGTAAAGCGCTATACAAATACAGACCATTTACCATTTTCTACAAGAAAAATGCAAATGTACTGGAGTTAATGTTATTGCTCAAGCTATTTTGTTGACATGGCATCACCGCAATGCAAAATGCTTCCAAAAAAGGTACGCTATGGAAATAGGTTGATTTTTATGATTACTTTTTACTGCTCCTTATTCAGGTACTTATTACCTGCACACTATCACTGTCTTAATATGTATTGGAACTAAATAAAATCAATCAATCAATCAAAACCGTGGCAGGATAACTTGAAGATTACAGACACTTACGGTAAAGTATCAAATATAAACATTGTGATGTTGGGCAATAGCCTCGTAGGATTATTTTGCAGTTGCTTCAACACTGCTGGTTATTGCTCTGTAGTGAGCTGACTCCAAACATCTTTGTCCGTATTAAAAATTTAAACCCCAAAAGATGGGAAAACAGGGCCCAAGTTTTAAAGAGACCAGAATCTTTTCTTTTACATGTACCCTCCTCAGTGCTTCTATCACTTATGCGTGCTTTTAGCCAGGCAAAAGTGACCTTGCCTTGAGGATTGAGATCTGCAGAGCTACCCCTCCACACCTCTTCTTTGTGCCTCTCCTCCAGTGCAGCCTCACTGTGGTGACTTAAGAGAGGAAAAAGGATGTCTGTGACTTTCTCACCGAGTGCCTTGTGTGTGTGTAACTGCGTGTGTTTGTGTGAGTATGAGTTGGCCGGGCTTCAGGAGGGCTGAATCACACCGTCTGGGCTCTCCGTTGGATGGACAGGACTTGGCTTAGGGCTGAGAGGGTCCTTTACGCCTCAACACACGCTCTCCCACCTAAACTCTCCTCGATCCTCCTCACAAGTGGTGGGGTGATGAGAGGAGACATGCCAATACATCCAAGATTTCAACCACTGCTGGAGAGAAGAAGGATAGAAGGGAAAAGTAGAAGAGCAGACAGAGTAGATGGAAGTGAAAAGGGTGTGAGACTTCATGTGTGCATGCACATGCAAGTGCTCGCGCAAAAAAGATGGAAGTGCAAGCACTGTACTCAAGACACATAGTGCAGGGGAACAATGAATCACAGCGAATACAAGTGGATGAAAATAAAGAGACAGAGGCTGAAGTGACTACATGCTCACAGTTAACAGCATATTTTCTCCCACCTTGCCAAGGAGCCTGCTAGTCTCAGCTCTAAACGGCAGGAGGGTGAAAAAAAAGGTTGGGGTCAACTTCATCTCTCTGCTCATATTCTCCACTCTATCTCACCTCAATCTGGCCGGTGCAGACTCAGCCCTGGCCTGGAAAGTTTTCAATTCAGATTCCAAAAAAACAATCTGGTGAACTTCATTTCCTTTTCCCGAAGCTGAGCACAAACAGCCCTCGAGGGCAGTCCAGTGTTCAGTGTGTGGCATCAGCATAGAGAATCCTTAGAAAGGTTTTCTTTTCTTTTCGCCCTTATTCCCATCTATTAGCAGTAGGTATATTACATATCATATCAGCATTGTGATAACAACACAGAGCTGTTAAATTACATAATCAGAGGTATTATACTATTATTATAGTCACGTATTTTCTTCTCTTTCCATTTTTAGGAAAATATGATCATTTATTGTAGTTTTTTTTTTTTTTTTTTTTATTCTCTTCGGTTTTTATTTTTAGTGCCAAGGGATGAGAGCTTGTCTGATTATTATGATTGCCATATAACTACAAACACCTTTAAGTCCCACCTATAAACATTTTATCTTGTTATAGCGATGACCAATGTTTGAAAATGACAGATTGTGATTTTCCACAGGTTTATGTCCTTGACTTTACTTGGTTCTATCAACATATTAAACTGCTTAAGGTTTCCAAACATGGCAAAAACAGCAACTTAACCTCCTGTTCAAAAACCTAAACAGGCTGACGTTGGTGTTAATTGAATGAGACTGTCCTCTTACAGGCAAATACTCATCAGATTACTGAAATGAATTAATTAAATGCATGTTTTTTTTAAACAAATTTGTTGATGTACCCATCCAGCCAACAACAAACTTATGTTCCCAACACTGGTACATCTTTCATTTCTGAGCAATTGGACTAGACGACGAGAAAAAAAAAATTAGCCGACGGTTATTCCTCTGTGAAATATTTAAGCAAATAGCCAAACAGAGAAATTACATGTTTATTAGTGAGGTTTGTAGAAGCTGAAAACGTGCTAACCAGGAGGTGGCTGCAGAGTCATTTCACCATAGCCTACAGAAATGTTGATGGTGGTTTAAATTTTCTCTTGTAAGTGTTGGAAGCAGAAACCTAATAAGCTTATTTCCCCAAATGCTGAATTATTTATTTCACTGGGTAATCCCTTTAAGGTCAGAGTTAAAAAAAAATGGGGGGGAACAAAGAAAGGAACATTAAAACAGACACACACAGAAAAACTGCAACAGACAAAAATACAACAGCGCACAACAAACATAAACATCAAGCATGCCAAAGAAAAAAGATATTAAAAAAAGATAAAAGCTATACTCTAACTTACAGGTATAGGCAGACAGATTTTCTACCTCTTGGCCTTTCCCTGCATGCTTCGCTGTGATGGGTGACTTGATCCTTGTTCCAATCCGAGCACACACCTCTCGGAGGAGCGGCGATGTCACTGGAACATAGAGGAATAGAAATCAAATCTGTTTGAACTGAGAGTAAGCGAAGGAGAGTGTGCCAGAGGACAAGGCAGTGATAACGGATAAAAGAGGAGGGGGAGTATAAGAATGATATTTGAATTATGTAACTCAGCTCAGGGATGATTTGGACGATTCCACCATTGACACCAACATCATTTCTCATTACCTGAGAGCCGTGTGTGCCCGGCGCTTTGCCTCGTCCCGTGAGTCATCTCACACCCAGCTATCAGAGAAGGAGAGAGAGTGAGAGAGGAGGGGGAAAGGAGCAGAAGGAGGTGAGATGTTTGCGAGATGAGAGACAAAAAAGCTGAAAGCACACATTTGTGTATACTAGAAATATAAGAAGCAGGATGTTCACACATTTAAATCACAGTGGAACACTGACTCTGTTCGCGGGTATTTTGCATACTGTAGCCGGCCTCATATACACTTCAATCTGCTACAGACAAAAGCCTGAATATTATGTATGCATGCGTAACATGCGTGTCAGCACAGAACTGACAAGGTACTTAAAATAAATCACAGTGATACTTGCTGTGTTCATTGCAGATCAAAAGAGGAATAAAACCTTTTGCTCGAGTACCTGTGTCAGCATATTACATGTTCAATATGATGTTTTAAAATCAATAGCTTATAGATCGTGCATATTTTGTATGGGGTGTATTACTGTATATAAATTTGAGGGGCTAGTGATAACATGTGAAAGACTTCTTCAAAGTAACAACCATGTAAATGAAACATTACTAAGTTATTGCCGGTGTTCTGACAAAACACCCTACCTATCAAGCTGTCATATTTCAAGTCTTGATTTAGTACATCTTAACTTCTGTAAACTGGCATACAACGTAAACCTTGTCAATTAATGTTAGTCCTCCTGCCTAAATAAATCCATGCAGGAAGCACGTTTTGATAAGTGTGATTTGGCCATCAGAACATCCTACCTATAGATATGTACGATGGAGGCAAAAAAACCACGTAAGGTAGTATATTGTGATAAGGTAGCACGGACTGATAGACACGACTATAAATTTACGCTACGGTAGGATGTTTTGACAAAGTAGGACGTTTTGTCAGAACACTGGCACACAAAAAGAAATGGGAATTAACATTTTTTAGATGGGTTATTGTGTAAAAAAAGGGGATATTAATATCGTAAAAGTGAGGTCAGTTGAAGCAATTAAAAAATTATCCATTTTGCATCTAATGGAGAAGGTGTGCCACACTAAATCAAAGATCTTATTTAAAGAAAAATGTACTTTTTGATGTACAACATGAATAAATGTATATCCAATATCAAATGAGAGATGCATGTATGTGATACATTATTAGATATGGTATTAAATGCCAGCTACTGAATGAGTTTATAATACTATCAAGCGGAATTTTATAAGATTCTAATATTTGATATAAGTGTTTTCCCATGATTCCTGACTACTGAGTTGTCAAATTTCATACATTTTTTGCCATTTCTAACCAAAGTAACTGCTCCTAGTGGATCCTTAGTTGGGCTTAGAAGCATGTAAAAGAACTTATATTTCCCAGCCTGTGAGTACTCAGTTGTATGTTTAATTTAAAGCATGTATAATAAACATATCAGAAACCGTGACATCACCGATGCTTCTTGTGGCCCTTTTGTAGGCTGTGTTTTGTTAAAGTTATGAAAAAAAAGGGAGCATGATCTTCCCAGCACAGGGCGCACGAGCACCCAGATACTTACACACAACATGCTTGAGTTGTGCCAGTCTTCTCCTCTGCGCTGTGTCTGTGTGGGGGTGGCTGGTGCATGACACATTGCTTAAAATAGACATTCGCTCTCTTTACAAGAGGAGGTTGACAAAGAAGTGAGAGGGAATGAAAGCTCATAAGGGAGCGAGAGAGTGTGACAGACAGAGGAAGACAAAGGGGGGAGAAAGAAGGAAAGTCAGGGAGGAAGAAAGAAAATCCTTCCACTGCACCAAACTAGAAGTCAGAGGAAACAAACACATGCAAGTTTGAAATGGAGATGGAAAAGGAAATGAATATTTCAGGTGAAGGGAATGAGCCAGATATCCAAGAATGTAAATGGGGACAGATGTGCGCAGCAGAGATGCAACACATTTAGAAGACACATAGAGAACCCAGCATGATTTGTGCATTTCGTAATAACTGGAAAAAAAATCTGCGTATTGTATTAATTCACTGTATTGATTCACTGTAGCTCCATCAGTATGTCATGAGTCAAAGTTGTGATAAAACAGTTTAATCATTTCAGCTGATCATCGCTGACATCTACCTAGCAAAGGCTATTTAAGCCTTTTATATAAGATAAAGGGTATGTATGCAAAGACTGCACAAGATGTATTAATAATAATACAGTACGCAGTACATGAGCATCAAAGACCTGACAGCTCTGTGTCAGAAGAGACTTAACTTAAGATGACTTTGGATCTAGAAGATGAAAAAAGTTCAAGTGAATCACAGTTTACGGTGGATGGATGTTAGTACCTTCCGTCATTGTTAATCTGTACTCACCAACACCTAAAGTTGAGCAGTCAGCAGAATGAAGCTGGCTCGTGTGTCATCTTTCTCTCTCTCTCTCCTCCCCCTTCCCCCACATCTTCCCAGTGCTTAAGATAAGTGACAAGGCATCAGAGCCAAAGAAGTGCTTTAATACCAAGAGAAAACTCTGTGCCCATACGTGGGCGGATGCCTCCATCTGCGTGTGCAGTTAAAAAAGTGGGTCTGTGTGTGTGTGCGAGCCTACATCGGTTACAGCGAGAGCTGAATATTGCGATGTGCGTGCGCACTTTACTCTTTCTCTCTGTAAGAGTGCACAAGTTTGCTTCTACTGTAAATATTTGTGTAGAAATGCCTATATGCATTTGTGTGTTTATGTGTGCCCTCTAGCCTTGGTAAGGTTATCCATCACTCCAAGCATCAGATGACATCACCACCGACCCCCATCCTGCAACTCTTACCCTTCCACCCACCACACACTCTCCACTCTAAAGGCTTGGCTGGATTCCACCACGCACCTTCCTCCTCCCCCTCCTCCTCCGTTCCTCATGCCCTGCATTTAACTGAACTCTGGTTCTGTGGTGAAAGTGCTGAATCATCACTGCTGGCCTCACTATATACAAGGCTGACATGGGTCAGGTGTAGGGTGTGTTCGTGTGTGCCTGCGCGTGTCTATTTTTCTATATGGGGTGGCGGTTTTGTAATCAATACAGTGTCACCTCTCAGCCCTTATACTCTTGTAAGGCTGTAACTGCATTAATGAACTGTGATCCACAGAGGGTACATTATGATGGCTGCTAACTTTATTATTAAACCTCATGGTATGGCCCTGGGAGAGAACTGCAGCTTCAACTGAACCCTTAATGGACGGGCTTTTTTTCCATTCTCCTAGTAATATAGACTTTGGACAGTGGGTCTTAATTGCCAATCAATGTAAGGGGAGGTGTTGTTAACACTAGGAGGGATTTTTTTTTTAATCCTGAACTGAGTTCAGCATGCCATCGTTGGACCTTAATGGATCTGCTAACCTCAGAGACTAAAAACATTATTGCTTTCATACTATTTGAGCCATAAAACACTTTCAGATACAACGTGAGCCGAGGGTGGTGATAACGTAGATGTTTTAAAACATCCCCATGGCCTGAAATCAAACGTAATATGTCACAATTAGACTGACATGATGGGAAACCCATTTCAGAGACAATGTTCCTTTAAATCTCGGTAACATGAGGTGACACAAGTGCTGCAAAGTGATTGGTATTGTGGTGAAGCACAAGTGAGGCCAGTCTTGATTACTAGTACTTATAGCTACTTCCTGACTGGTATAAATGAATAACACACGTCTATTTTCATCTTTACTTATAACCCAGACTTCACCTGAAGTATCGCTTAAGCCCATAAATATCCTTAAAGAGAAATCCTCCAGCAGGTTGATTAAGCTGACTTTGAACTCAGTATAAATGTTTATATAGTGTTGAGACAGACCCATTCCTGTCGCTCAGTGTCTCTTGCAAATATTGCCAAATACAAAACACTTTAATTTAAATTATGTAACTAATGCTTCTCTTTTTGTGAAATATTAAAACATGTATTTGCATTTTGCCCTCCACACATGGTGTGTGGGATTTTATAAATTCAAATAGAGTTGCTGGATTTTTTTCAGCTTTTGCAAAGACCTTTTCATTATGGAGCAGATGTGGTGATTTTCACAGTACTGTATACTATTATGCATATCTGATGCTGAAGGCACTCTCTCTTCTTAAATACCCAAGCATATAAATGAATGTA
The DNA here is from genome assembly GCF_051167445.1 of Perissodus microlepis. NCBI lineage: Eukaryota > Metazoa > Chordata > Actinopteri > Cichliformes > Cichlidae > Perissodus > Perissodus microlepis. Next base: position 11,966,409 of record NC_140465.1, read on the forward strand.
TTTATCAAAGCAGTGCAGGGCTGCTCTGTTTAGCTGTTGTTTGAAATGAATATGTTAAGTGGTAGAAAGCACACAGTGGGTTATGACATTTCATTTACATTCGGCAGTATGAATTTAAATGCTTTTTCACCCAAAACATAATGCATTTTAAATTCACCCACAATGCTCCCACAACGGATACTGTATATTATGACGTTTCTGACCTTATAGAGATGCTAGATAGATTTCTTTCTTTCTAATTCGGTATTCAGCAGCCTCGTTCATGCTGTTCAGGTTCAAAATTTTAATTTGATGAGCGGCGACAAGGTGCTAACACCTTGCTTAAATCGGCTGCTCAAACAAGGTTTAAAATATCAAGCGGCATACATGATTGCTTACTGATTCCCATGTGTCCCCAGTGATAATGGGGTGGTTGCATTTGATATTATGTTTATAATTACAACCGTCACGGCACATTAACTAAGTCATTGTTGATGAAATTAATATCAGAATAAGAGTGTGGCCAGTTTAAAAATAGCATGTGGGGTTTGCATATGGTTCATCGTATAGTGTAGCTCTGACTTTGCTATGATTTGTATTTCACTGGATTTGTCGTAGTACTTTAATCGTCTATGCTTACCAAATTATCTGAGATTACACGTGAAGTAAACACCAGAACAAAACACAATGCTTTGTACAGTGTGTGATTACACATCAGATCTACATATCAAATTTGTTTAAGCTGCATAAAAAATTGATCCCTTCCCCACTTACACGAAATAAACACAAGAATAGAAACCAGGACTGAGGCTGAAGTTGACTTGCTGATAGAGGTGTTTGTCTTTCCAGCCCATTACAGGAGAACCTGTTTGGAGAAATCTACTAGAAGCAAAACAATTTGTGAAGAACCTCATTTCATAACTTAATGGGCCATATCATTACATTGATTCTTGATTTGCTCACACACTGAACTGTTTCCTCATGGTTCAGCTGACATGATTGCACACAACAAAGAGAAAAATGTGGATTGTGTAAATGGTTTGCACTTGTCTTGTCTACAGAAACGAGCGGCTGTCTCTTCTTCCAACAATTTGTATTTCCATGTGTACAGGGAGTGCAGAATTATTAGGCAAATGAGTATTTTGTCCACTTCATCCTCTTCATGCATGTTGTCTTACTCCAAGCTGTATAGGCTCGAAAGCCTACTACCAATTAAGCATATTAGGTGATGTGCATCGCCGTAATGAGAAGGGGTGTGGTCTAATGACATCAACACCCTATATCAGGTGTGCATAATTATTAGGCAACGTCCTTTCCTTTGGCAAAATGGGTCAAAAGAAGGACTTGACAGGCTCAGAAAAGTCAAAAATAGTGAGATATCTTGCAGAGGGATGCAGCAGTCTCAAAGTTGCAAAGCTTCTGAAGCGTGATCATCGAACAATCAAGCGTTTCATTCAAAATAGTCAACAGGGTCGCAAGAAGCGTGTGGAAAAACCAAGGCGCAAAATAACTGCCCATGAACTGAGAAAAGTCAAGTGTGCAGCTGCCAAGATGCCACTTGCCACCAGTTTGGCCATATTTCAGAGCTGCAACATCACTGGAGTGCCCAAAAGCACAAGGTGTGCAATACTCAGAGACATGGCCAAGGTAAGAAAGGCTGAAAGACGACCACCACTGAACAAGACACACAAGCTGAAACGTCAAGACTGGGCCAAGAAATATCTCAAGACTGATTTTTCTAAGGTTTTATGGACTGATGAAATGAGCGTGAGTCTTGATGGGCCAGATGGATGGGCCCGTGGCTGGATTGGTAAAGGGCAGAGAGCTCCAGTCCGACTCAGACGCCAGCAAGGTGGAGGTGGAGTACTGGTTTGGGCTGGTATCATCAAAGATGAGCTTGTGGGGCCTTTTCGGGTTGAGGATGGAGTCAAGCTCAACTCCCAGTCCTACTGCCAGTTTCTGGAAGACACCTTCTTCAAGCAGTGGTACAGGAAGAAGTCTGCATCCTTCAAGAAAAACATGATTTTCATGCAGGACAATGCTCCATCACACGCGTCCAAGTACTCCACAGCGTGGCTGGCAAGAAAGGGTATAAAAGAAGAAAAACTAATGACATGGCCTCCTTGTTCACCTGATCTGAACCCCATTGAGAACCTGTGGTCCATCATCAAATGTGAGATTTACAAGGAGGGAAAACAGTACACCTCTCTGAACAGTGTCTGGGAGGCTGTGGTTGCTGCTGCACGCAATGTTGATGGTGAACAGATCAAAACACTGACAGAATCCATGGATGGCAGGCTTTTGAGTGTCCTTGCAAAGAAAGGTGGCTATATTGGTCGCTGATTTGTTTTTGTTTTGTTTTTGAATGTCAGAAATGTATATTTGTGAATGTGGAGATGTTATATTGGTTTCACTGGTAAAAATAAATAATTGAAATGGGTATATATTTGTTTTTTGTTAAGTTGCCTAATAATTATGCACAGTAATAGTCACCTGCACACACAGATATCCCCCTAAAATAGCTAAAACTAAAAACAAACTAAAAACTACTTCCAAAAACATTCAGCTTTGATATTAATGAGTTTTTTGGGTTCATTGAGAACATGGTTGTTGTTCAATAATAAAATTATTCCTCAAAAATACAACTTGCCTAATAATTCTGCACTCCCTGTAAACTTCATCTGCCGGCCACCCGGTTACTCGCAGTACAGTGAATTAGAAAAAGGCCACTCGTAATGCGCTCTTGCGGGTGCGTCTGTTCTACAGTGTCTGGCTTTGTGCATGCATGCATGCACGAGTTTCTCCATAAAGTACACTGTGTGCAATATGACCTTAGTCAGTGTACTCCAGCTGCCCCTGCAGCATGTTGCATGATTGGTGTGTTGAGTTAGTCTGGTCAGGAGAGCAGCAGCTGTTTGGCGGTCTGGTCGGCTTCTTGAGAGGAAGGCATATGTGGGTCTGACTGGCCAAGCTGTTCAAGAGGCACACCAGAATGAACCTTTGATAAGGTTAGACACAAACAGGAATTGCAGTCACCAAGGCACAAGATGTATACCGTGTGTGAAGAGAAAAAAGATAATTAGAAGTGTTTTGGAATATATTGTCAAGTTATTTTGGGCCACGCTAATAGGAAACAATTAAAACAGTGTTTGTTTGTTTTTTAGCATTTTAACCACACACTGCAATGCACTGCAAAGACATCTCAAAGTTCAGTGAAGGTTTTAAGGGCCATGAAAGGCCTCAATAGCTGCAAATTTGTTCAAATTACATACAAATCTTATTAGTTAAAAGGATCGCAGTCATCTCCAGCTGTTATCCCAACAGTACGGCAATAAAAAGAAACAGACTTTAAAGTTTGCTCATTAAAAATGCATTTTTTTCTGTTAGCATCGGAAATGCCAAAACACAACAGTAAGTAAAGCCCACCGGACATGGAAAAAAGAAAAAAAAATACCACGTACAGCAAGTTAACATTTCAGAAAAACGAAAACCTCGGTATCGAAGAGTCACAGCTCATTTGTGGAGGTGCCGTTTTTTTTGTTCTCAAAGGAATCAGGCAAATCCACACTACAGGAAATAAAAAATCCTATAGTAGGAATGATTTATTACTAGAAAAATATGTGACAGCCTTGCTCACCTAAAAAGTCAGAGCCCCTATTGTGGTGCAGTATTAAGATGCACTTCATAAAAGCAGCCACCCTAAAATACTCAGAGACAGAAGAAGAACGCTCCGGACCCCCAACATTCCAGCATCAAAACCATCTCCTGCCTCAAGTCATTTCATAAAATGGCAGCGATAAAGAGATAGACTGCTCTTTATTGTTTTTAGATTGCGGGCACTTTGCGAACTCTGCTCGCCTGTGTCTAGAATAATGTAAATATTTCACAGCTATATGCCTGCTAATACATAAAACAGATATATAAGTCCAATAAAGCTGCATAAGTGTTTGCGCCTGACTTCCCCGGAGGGTCCAGACACTTTAGGAGGAGGGGATATTCCCCACTCAGCTGACAGTGGGGACACTGAGACTTCCCTGATGAATGGTACACACCTGCTGCAGTTCCATGGCCGTCTTTTTGATAAGTAGCTTAAAGCATATAGCAGAAGCTCATAGCCTTTAATAAAAGAACAACTGACACATGAATATATGACTATGTTTGGATCTTTTCGTGAGCAACTTAATAAGGTGCTGCTTATACTATATGTTAAAGATCTTCTTTGGATTAGAATAGAGAAGACGTGTGAACTAAAATCCTTTTTGTTTCTTGGTCAGCTGTCACGTAGGTATAGCTGGTATGCATGCAAGCTCATGCTTGTAAACAAAGAGAAAAGGAAATGAGTTTGTTCAACTCATGCTTTGTGGCGCTCACTCCAGCTCATAACCAATAAGGCACAGAACAGACGAGTATATTGTTGCTTACTGCAATGCAATTGCCCAGGACATCAAAAAACAAAAAGCGGCAATCAGAGTGGATGCCATCTCTTGGAATTACTATAAATACCAGCAGCAGACAAGTCACTCATTAGGAAGATGATGATGGGGGGAGGGATTGAGGGGTATTCAGATGGACTTGTGGTGGGAACACAGACAAAACAATGGGCTTGAATAGAAGAAGAAGATTAGCATCATTACCAGTGTCATTCACTTTGTTTTGCTTTGAAAATATGACAAGGAGAATGAAATATGAATTTTCTGAACTGTTCTGAGAAATGTTAGGCATACATCAAACCGCACTTGAATGCAAGGGTAAAAAAAAAAAGTGACAGGAAGCTAAATTTGCACTCATGACGCATTTTGTTTTTATAATTAGTTCTGTCATTTTGAGAGTTTCAGAAATTTCCATAAACTTGTAAACTTATTTTAAAAATCGCCCACAAAGGTGTTAAATCTGGACTTTGGACAGGATTTGTAGTGAAAAATCAGAAGTGTACTACTCATCCCACCACGTGTCTACGCATGCTGCACAGTAATGTGAATGCTATTGTGATCTACAATATCTATTATCTACTTTCCATCAAATGGGTTGGAGATGAAAAAGCACAGAATTGTAGAAAAATGAACCCATTGGTCACCTCATCTTTAAATCTAAGCCATTGTTTTCTGTCTTTGTCAATTACATCAAAATGAAAACACACGTGGGGATTTACAGGCATACGGTCTGACCTCTCATCCATTTTACCTACCACTGGGGCCTATTGTGACCCTAAAATTGCCAATATTGAAGCTCAGTGGGGTGAGTAAGAATCAAGGGCGGGGGGCTAAAAGACGAGACAGCTACAGCTGTGCTCTGTTCTTGCCTCACAGAGACAGAAGAAGAGGGGAAAAAATCATAATCTCACGCTGTCTGATGCAAGCTTAAATGCTCTATTGCTTTGCCGATCACGTTGCGCTCCTATCATCTTTCCCTGGCGTCTCCAAGACAAATCTGGGCTGCTGCCATACACACACGTAAACCACTATGCACAGCAACAACAGCAGCTGAGGCGTGATGAATGACGCTCTCGTCCCGACGGATCCCTGTCGATGCATGTTCAAGTGGATGGGATTGAATTTAACCATAGAAATGACAGGCCATTTTTTTTTGGGGCACGGTGCAGGCTACATGAATGGTTTGTGGCGATGAGGGGCTTGGTGATTGATGCCCCATGAAGAAGAGCCGGGGAATCTGCGGCGAAAGACGAGGGAAAACCACCCTTGTCATAAATGTGAGCGTCTGGAGAATCCATGGGTTGTGGCACTTTTCTTGAACCAAGCCACTTCTTATCCTCTTTACCACCTGATCCCTGTTTGAAGGAGCTTACACCTCTCCTCATCCAACCAAAAATGGTCCTATTTATCACACGCTGACGTTTCTATCATCAGTGGCCAACAATGTTGTTGGATGAGACACTTGCGCTAAGCTCTAGAGAGCTGCAGGAGAAGATGCAGTCTGTTTTGTTCGTGTACTGTGGTCAAAGGCAGTATACAATTTAAACTATATTGTCATTCATAGTTTCCTTTGTCTGCTGATTAAGCCCCGCCCACTTAGAGTATGTTGATTAGATTACAAATGTATAGTCGATCTCTGGCTAGCCTGTACCTTTTAATTTGTCACAAAATGCACTTTATGGCTGCAAACCGACATTATTATATTGAAAAAGGAAAAAAGACATTTGGGAGTGGGTTGAATAGACACGTCCGTCCACTGTGTCCATTACACGCTTTGCCTCTCCAAAACATGTAAAGGACACGCATGCAGATGTTGCAGAACCAGCTGAGGGGAGATAACATATTTAAAGCCATGAAGTCACTACTGACCAAGGAAGGTATGAAGTACGTTCCAGGGTCCTTCTGTGCCAGAAATGATTAAGCTAGCTTGCTAATCTGTATTTACGTGTAAATGTGTTAATAATGTCTTTTTAAATGTTTTCCCGTGATTATTTTATTTGTTGGCTTAAATTAAAATATCTCCCTCTGCTAGTACTGCAGCTTACTGCAACTTCTGCATGCGTGTCCATTTCACACTGTGGAGAGGCAAAGTGTGCCCAGCTTGTGTATTACATGTTTGTCGTGATATCGGTTGGACGATTTTACCACTTTGCAAAATGTGCTGTAATACTTGCTCAGAACATAGTAACTCTTGCTGCTGACACCACAGATATATGTAAACAAAAACAAAAATGATAAGAATCTGTAAGTGCATCCTCCCTATGTAGTTTTTCTTAATTCTTTTATTTTTATGTATTCTTTTATTTCTTTTGCTATTTTATTTTCAAATAGTACATTCTCCTGTATTTCTTAAGATTTTTTTTTACATGTAAACCATTTTTGGCCTCTAGAAAAACATAGGTAGCTTCACTGGAATCTATCTTTCATTTGCAGCTCAGTGGGAAAATAAAAAGTCGCTGTTTGACCCATGGTGCACTGAAGTAACAACCAAAATATTGGAAATGAAAATTAATCAATAAATTATGAAGTAAGTTATTTCTGATGGCTGCTTATTCTGAATTTTGTGGTTTTTGTTTTCCTTACATCACTGCAGTTATGCTGTGCTGTGGGGAGGCTGACCTGAGCAATACTCAGGTGGTGAGTATCAACCTAACATTTTCACGAAACCCAAGACCCAAGATTTCCCAAGAGTGGCTGATCAGCATGTACCCAGTGCCTTCTTTTTGCAGGTAGAGAAATACAAAGTCTGCTTGTTTTTCAGGAAATGTACATTTGTTATGTAAAACATAACAAATCTATTTCTCACCTATCTTCCACAGTTAAATATTAACATATATACAGCTTAAATACATTTATGTTAATGTTTAAAGCCTGAGTTCAACCATCAGTGTTTTAGTTTAGTGACTGAAACTGGCTAGTCAAACTCAAGAGCCTGACATTCCAGAAATGTCTCTTAACATATAATCGTTGCAAACAGTTACAAGTGGATCTGGTATCCCAGAACAGGGACTTCAGTGCTTGCAAGAAAATGCTGAAGCCTTCAGAACAGTGGAGGGGTTAAGAGGGTGAGACCTTGGGAAGAATTAGGAGCATGTTTTCCACTATCCTCACTTCCGCAGGCATCTCCACAGACTTCTCTCGAGCCCTGTAGCCCGTCTACCGGGGCTTCATTTTCTCATCTACTGAAGTTATGGAAGCAGAAAAAACATTCAGCGATCCCGTCTCCACATCAGCTGGTTTAACTGACTCCAAATGCATGCACATAAACAAAGAAAGAAAGACTCTCGCTAATTCGGAAACATCATCGTAGTGACGAAGAATGCAATTAAAACTGCTCTTGATAATTAACCCATATCCATCTCCAACCCCATCCCCGCTGATTATATAAACGGCCATTACCAAAGAGCTATGAATATTCATCATTGATGAGCGGTCTTCACATGGTAGTCATTTTATCTTTTTTGGTGTGGGTGGTAATGGGGGTACGGACGGGAGGGGGGTGAAGTGGGGTGCTATTTGGCTGTGATTATAACGCAGTTAGAGAGAATTTAATCTGTGACTGCAACTTCAAAGCCATTTTACTGTTAATAAGTAGTTTGTTGTTGTCTGTTTCTTGCTAAGTAGCGCATTACTTTATCCTGTTATTTGTTGATTCTGGTGGAGATCTTAAGTGTTTCATCGCTGGCAGTTCATTATTAAATTCATTACATTAAATTTCATTTATGCAAATTCAATTCACGCATATTTGCTGTTGCTTTAGAAGACTATGTATTGTTGACATTCATCAAACAGGACCTACAGATATTACAGAAAACAAGAGAAATATATCAGGCTCAAAGTTTGGGTGAAGGAACTGACAGAAATAGGTTTCAGTACATTATAAATGGGGAGGGGGGTTAATCAGTCTTGTGAATTGTGACCACATTGTGTCACCGCTGTGATCTTGCCATAAGACTTCAGCAGCGGCAAACAGAGCAGAACAGAGAGGGGAGAGAACGACTGTGGGAGCAAAGGAGCAGAGAGTGAAAGAGGCGGAGAGAAACCTTTCATGATAAAAACTGCCCGCTCACAGTGCGATAAATTGGGAGATGACACAAGTCACAGCACAACAAAAGGGGAGAACATTGGATGGGGACCCTTCACTGAGAAATTGATGAGATCGAGCTGGAAAGAATTGTCTCCGTGAGCCAACATTGGGGCTTATCCCCCAAAACACTCCAGGATTAGGACAACATCCCGCTGGAGGTGGAGTTGGCATGAGCCCATTAGTCCCTCATGATTTCTCTGACATGTTTCTCACTTCTTTGAAGTCACTAATACCTTGTCTCATACTTGGCATAGCTTTCTTTTTGTGAAAAGAAGATAAATACAGTAACACAGATGCAACTGCAGCCACGTCCCAAAATAGTTGCAAAATTGAATGTGGTTCGGTGACGGATTGTGTGAGCGAATGCAGGATTTGTGATAAATGGCTCACCTGGCTTTGCATCTGAATAGAAGATTGTCAGATGCTCGGTAGCTCATCAGATGAATTCAACAGTCCTCATCTTTTAAAAAGTCTGATGTATTTGAGATCAGTACACTTCCCCAGCAGGTCAGTGCAGACACTGACACTTGAATACGTCATGGACGCTACATGAGCTCTCACATTAGCTTTTCTATCGGGATTTTTATACACAGCAAATACATAAATACACATGAAACGGTAACATTGTGCTAGCAGGATAGTAGCATGCTAGGAAAAAAGTGATAAACTTTGTTTTAAAGTTAATGACACCAGTTGCTCACATCTTACTGGTTCTGTTGTTAAGCGCGATAAAGTTACATTATAGCTACAGGGCTCATTCAGGCTTAATTAAGATAGTAATTCATCAAGTGAGATACTAACCTACATCTTTCATTTGAATTCTACTCAAGATCTCAGATATTACAAAGATACAGAAAATGACAGGCTGAGTTACAGAGGAATAATGCGTGAAATGATGCAATGTCACCTTGAAGGTATCTGTTCAGTGGGATTTCACTACTCAGTGAAAGCATGTTATGCAGTAGCTTAAACAGAGTGATGCAATGTGTGGAGATGAAAAGTGATTTGCATTAAAAACACTAAAGAGCAGATATTTTTTGTTATTATTCTATCAAACCTCCTTTAGTTTCAGTTAAAAAAAAAAATGTTGAATATTCTCTGACTGATATTTTAAATGAAAGAACAATTTAATCAGGTGGTCGTGTTGGCGTCAGGGTTAAACTTTGGTGTTTTTGTGTGCATGGTTGGGGATTGGTGCTTGTGAATTTGTGTGTCTACATTAGCCCGCTTGGGTGTGTGTCTCCATGTGGGCAAGAATGGAGCATAAACTCTCATGTTTTATGCTTTACTATAAATGTCAGGGTCTTGAGACGACACGCTGACTTATGATGATGCGTTCAGGTTTCATACACATGCGCTTAAGCGCTCTCTGAAAACAACACAGTACTCTTCACTGAACTGCCAGTGAATCCAAGGATCTGGTTATGGAAACGTTTTGAAAATCAATGGAGCATTTGATTCACAGCTGTGTGCAGAGAGACACTGTCAAGAGTTCAGTGTCTCTACCACATCATGTAGTCTCACACGTACTGTATGAATGAATGGAACACCATCTGGAGTTAGCAGTAAAAAAGGTTGAGCCCTTACAGTTTTTTCAGCTTTACTATGAACTAACTCTAATTGTAATCAGCGCAGAAAATATACATTTTCCACTTATGCCAAGTTTGATTATGCGTTTCTCTATTTATAGCTGTCTAATGTTCAAGCTATTAAGCTATGCACTTGTCGAGATTTAAACGAAAACATCTCTCATGTACTCCAGATCTGACACGATGACAGTAGAATAAGTGGCCTGTAGTAGTGTTCACGGGTGGGTTTGTACCATATACTTCTTACAACGTTAGAAAGGCTTGAATCAGCATAAAACACCAGGCCCTGTTAATGTGTTGGCTGATTTATGATCCATCAGACAGTTAATTAATTTGATGAGACACAGCAGAGTGTCACTATCAAGGAGGGTCATTCGAAACAGAGGTCTACATTTTTTCCCTTCCCAAGGATAAAATTGTCAAATGGTTCTGTGTAGGAATGTGCTTTATTTTGGTCAAACATAAGTGGAGAAAAGGGGCAACAGGGAGGACATCTTTTGAAAACAAAACTAGATGGATGGAATACTCTGTCAAGAGTTCCCATTTTAATTCTCACACAGCACTTCAATCCAATTAATCAGCAGAAGAAGACAGTTGTATTACACAGCATCCCTAACATTTCTGGGCTGAGTGACAGTTTCAAAGATGTAGATTAATTTTGTCAAAAATATGATGGGGGTCTTGAAGCCATTGGGAGAGGAAATGAGGATGTCGGAGTCAATTTTTCCGCCAAATGGAGTGGCCATCATCGCAACTTTCAATCTTGTTTCTCTCCACATACATCAGTCATCTTTTTCTTTTTCTTAATGAAATGAGAGGGGGGGGAAATAAGTTGAGGGGTGAGCTTCTTTTTTTTTGTATTCAGTTAGTACACAAGTGATGAATGGGAAAATGTGGAAAAAAGTACCCGCAACCCCTCCTACAGCCAGTTACTCTACATGCACCTTTAGCCCTCTATCTGCCCCTCTCTGTATGTGATTTATCTATCAGTGTATGGTAGGACTGACTCTCTGCTGTACAGCAGGCCATTAATGCCTGGGGGAGATTCACCTTGCCAGGCAGCTGGCTCAAATGAAAAGCTAAAAGAACACATTAACTCATCAATATGAGGGCATGAGATGAAAACAGTTGTCAAAGGCCTGCCAGAAATAACTGATCGCATAATGGCGCTCTATTGTATGTAAGTGAGGTCATGGGAGTCAAACAGCAGCTAAAGACACAAGGAAGTGAGAACACAGAGTCCTCTGAGGCTTTGATAGGCTCCCAAAAAACAAACAAACGGTGTGTCATCTTCAAAACACGCTATTAATATGTCGTGCAGCAAGCTGAGATTAGAGCAGTGCTTTTACTTAGTGTTGTCAATGCTTTTGAAAAGCCATTAGGCAGCACTTTCAATAACCATTCAGGCAGTTCTAATTTGTGGTTAAAATACATTTTTATTCATTCACTACTCTTCATCAGTGTTTGAAGCCAGATAATGTGGCTCATCCTTATTTTTATCTGTGGCTATTTTGCACAGCACAGATGGTATGAAGGCAGAATAGAAATGATTTCAAACATTTTTTTTTGTGGCTTTGTGCACACACAAAGACATTTTCTGAATGATACTCTGTCGCTATGCAGCATGAAACACTGTGTGCAGAACACATTATCGTTGGGTATCCTAGAGCGGGTGCATCACTCAATACCAGTCACAAACCATTTACCACATGGTGGGGGAAGCTGCTTCCATCGCAGAGAGTCCCTCACACTGTCGTGAGTATCACTGCACGCCTCGACACAAACTGCTGGAAAGGCGTGCATACGTCTTCAAGCATAATTTTTGTTGATTTCGTTCTTTTACATTTTCCTCATTATCGTTTGCGCTGAAAGCTATTCCAGCATCAATCAATTTGGTTAATTGGGCTTCAGTTGGAAAGCGCATATTTGCAACACTTGAAAATTTAATTTTATACCAGGACATATTAAGCTATGTCAGTTATAGCTGCTATTACATGTATCACTAGGCAACAAACCCTGCAAACCTGGAGAAATGCCCATATTCACTCAGTATGTCAGCAGTTTATTTTCTTTCTTGTACTTCATCCCCTGACTAGTTAAACGCTGAACAGTTTCCTGAAGAGTTTATCACTCTTGTACACCAATAACAATCGGATCTTTAGATTTGTTACTTTTCTAGGAGATCATGTCTGGGTCTACGTTTTAGCACTTGAGCATGGAATATATTTGCATATCGTATTACACGTTCGCTTTCATTTTCCAGTCTTAATACAGATAAAACAGCTTCATGGTGTTTCACTTTTTCGCAGCTCAACGTGTACAGGCAGATCCTGGGAGACAAGCGGTTCCATCACATGCCTTAAACTTTTGTCTGTTTCTATTCTTCATCTGAAAAACTGTCAAATTAATTCTCATAATGTACCTACCAAGGCTTATCCCTCTGTGCTTTGAGCGGAGGTCATTTCTGCACGCAGTTACGTCAGAAATGAAGTAGACAGAGGAAAGAAATTTATTCGTAATGTAAATCACTCTCCCACTTCCAGCTGAATGTATAATGGATAGTGTAACCTCGGTAATAATCCTGTTAAACAATTCCTAAGAACTTGGGGACAAAGGAGACTTCAGATAAGGGCTGTTTTAGGAATCTCTTCCTCCAGAAAAGCCTCTGTGGGACTGAGGTGCGAGGGGGAATCTTAATGAGTTGATAAATAAATAAGAAGACTTGAAATTTTGCCAGTGCCCGCACTCAAAGAGACAGAGGGTAGAAAGACAGAGACAAAGAGAGGAGAAAGAGAGAGAAAGGGTAAAAGAATGGGAGAGAGCGAATTGGAGGCAGAAGGAAGCCTAAGGCTAGGATTCGTCTTGTCAAAGTGAGACCTTTAACTGGGTCCTGAATTCTGTCAACAAGATTCTTTCACAGTCTTACACCATTTCCATCTGGGGCCTGTTTCAGTGAGGAGGATAGCTTATGGTTGGAGGAGGTTGATGGGAGACCTGCCGCCTTCCGATGCTGAGTCTGACACTGGCTCCAGACCTGCGAATCTGAGCCAAGGATATGAAGCAGCAGATGTGGGAAAACCAAATAAGCCTGGTAGTTGGTCTATTTTGAATTTTGCCAGACAGGAAGACGGCTTGTAAACGATGGGGGGCAAAAAAAGGCTTATAAAAAAAGGCTATAAGGACACATTAAAGAACCACCAGCAGTTTTATCTGTATTAAGCAGAATTTGTAGTTTATTTGCACTGCATACTGATAGGCTGGATAACCTCAGAAACTCCTTCTCGCCACATTTTTTTTTTTTTTTTTGGGGGGGGGGGGGGATTTTTTTCTTCTTCCCCCAAAGGAAACCTGACTTCATTTTGTACACTTTAATATGGAACGCTTCCAGTTTAAAAGTCACCATTTTGTGGAGCAAAGCACGCATGGGGAGAAATGTTGTGGAGCAAACAGATGAAAAAAAAAAAGAAATCTTAAAGCATAAACAATTATATCGTGCACTCAACTCCCTGTGTCTTAAAGAAGGAGGGGAGAGAAGAGCCTGGCAAGGTCTGATAAGGTCCTGTAACAATTATAATAACATTTTCATAAAGCTCATTAATTGAGAGTCTAGAGGTAATTGCTACGTTTGCTGCAGGCTGACTATGTTGTTAATGCTGACGACTGTCAAAATGACAAACAACAAGTTGTAGAATATGGATTTTCTTCCCTCTCAGCATGTGTTAATAACCTACCATCTGAGCATTGCCAAGGGAGACTGTCAAGATGGCATCAGTGATAAAATGTTCACATGTGACAAAACGCACCTGCCCGCAAGAAGAACAATTCAATTTGAAATTGAATTTGTACAACTATCACGAAAACCTTTTTCTTAATCCTCCCCTGAGGGAAAGTAATATTGATTAAGAAGAAAGGAACAGAGGGAAAGTTTTTTTCTTCATTTGGTTTCTGTCTGTGAGCTGCCACACACATTCAAAGTGAGCAGACTGACATCAGTTAAAACAAACGCTTGTACAGTAATACCCAGAGTTAATGAATCTTCCTGAAAGGATGGCAGTAGCCATGTGTGCAGGAGGTGATGTTGTCTTTTATGCCTTCAGAAACTAGAAGCCCTAATTCGTTACATTCATTACACGTTTACGGGAGTCCCAGAAATGAACGTGGCAGGCCTTAAAATTACATTAATGTCAAGTGTAACCTGCAGTTTGACAGGGTAGTTTGTTTTCAGTATATTTAAAGTTCACAAAATTAAGCTTTTCAGTCAATTATCTCGAGCAAATTTGACTGATTTCACATTAAATGATCACAATGATAAGGCCAATATGAGGAGTGAAAAGGAGTGTGAGAGTTACAGGGCCGTTTTTTATATATATATTGCTATCGTCCTTCTTCAAACATTTCTTCTTTCTTTCCAGTCACATCTCTACTGTTACACAACAGGGTTGTTCAGGCTGAGTTCTTGTTTAGCAGAGATTTGTCATATCTATGTAGGCATACGTTATAGACACAGTGTGAAAGGCTGCTGGGCTATGAATCAAATGTCCCATGGAGTAAACATGTGCTGTGATTCTGGCAGCCTTACAAACTACCTCTATGTTGCCTTTTGCAACAACAAAAAAAAAAGACCCAGAAATAATAGGATGGCCAATGTATGTACTATTTTGAATTCAGCCATAGGAGACACCTAACAGAAAATAAATCAAACGCAGCAAATCCTTGACTCTTGTCCTGATCAGTCAGAACAGTACATGCTACAACTGGCCTATGATGAGATGCCTAACATTCAAAAATTCATACATTGTGCTCTTCTACTACTTTCCTCCAGTGCAGTGCTGTCAAACACTTTACTAATTAGGTCATCATCAGGGTCATCATTGCTATCTCAAACAGAGCTCCCGTCATCTCTATCATCCTGCAAACACCGGCTGTCACCAGTTGATGCGGCGGGAACCAGGCAATGGGCAGCGGCGCTGGTGTGTTCATGATGTGTGATGTGTGTTGATGAGTGATGCTGTCTGACGGTTGATGTTGGGTGAAGCGTACAGTAATGGGGAGACAGAGGTCAGAGAAACCATTACCACGGTGAGGGAGGAGGAAGGGGTAGGGGAAGTGAAAGTGGGACGTACGCTGTTGTCTTCAGCAAGTGTAAGGCAGGGCTGTTGTCCTTCTGTCATGTCTGAACGTCTGCTCGCTGGCTTCGCATTCATTATGGCGGGAGACTGCTCATCATAAATACATGACAGGGGTGGCGTGGCATAAAATGTTGCCGTGTCTGCTCTTGAAGCGAAGGGAAAGGATAGTTATGAAGCGATTCGGTTTTGTTTGTCTCTTTGTCCTTTCTCTCCTTCGGTATTTGGTCTGTGCTACCAGAGGTGACAAATCTGCCAAAAAAGCATGAGATGGGTCTGCAACAGTGGCTGAGCACCGTACACCAGCACAAAAACACAAGAATATGATCGCTCTCACACACTGCAGTCCTGCCTTCACTCCAAAGATCTGCTTAAATAACATTTTACATTTGCATTCATTTTCTGAACTGACTCAACTGAGACACAAGTTGACCCTAATCCTGTCATGCAAATAACTCTAGCGTGGAATAATAATAGCTCCTCATATGAAGTGGCGTAATTACTATGTCTGACCTCCCCTAGCAGTTACTGACTAGTCACCACATGCATAAAACCATTTAGTGCGTTCTATCTATCAACATGTGTCACTTTGTTGTCCTCACGACAAGGTTACCATGGCATCACACTGATGCCCCTCCGCCAAGATGCCACGTATTGTTGCAAGGTTATAACTCAATGACTGTTGCCGCCAATGGATCCCTCTTATTATGAGTTGGAACACCTTGATATCCACCGCAACATTAGCGCACCATCTGGAAGGGTAATGTGACGTCCTCTGGAGCCATGGTTTGGGCCCTTGCTGCGCACAGCTTTGTTGACTAATATTTCTTTGTGAAAAAAATAAAGAACAGAAGCATGGAGATATGAAGGACACGGAGGAGCAAAGGAGGGAGGAAAGGGGAGGAAGGAGACCCTTCGATCTGAAACAGGGGATGACAAGGCAGGCGGCGAGGGGGATTCATCACACAGCCGGGATGTCTTGTACCGACACTAATTTTGGGCCCAAAGCTGTGGGTAATGAACATATCCTGTGACAAATGGGCGAATCGTAACAGTTCAGGCGTTGTTGAGAACACATTTGCATTCCGGCAGACTGTCATGACACCACCTGGCGTCTGGAGACGGAGGAAGGTGCCAGGGGAGAGAGCATGTCCCCAGAAACGTGAATCACCACTGCCCTCCTAGTTGAAACTCGCCAGTCGGAGGTTTGTGGTTTCACATGCAAGGCTTCCTCAATTGCTCATGACAAATGCACCCTTGATTTATGAATCAGTTCCCCCGAGAGCATAAGTGTGGACTGATATGATTAGAAGGCATTCAGACATAATCAGACCTGGTTGTCACTTTCATCATTGTGATTTTGTCACAACCCATTTCTTTCATGCATGACAAATCCTGACCCGCCCACTTCGAATTAGCTTAATTTTTCTTTATCCTCAATGACAGTGTGAATTGTTACAGATCTGTTCTTTTGTGGGTGATCTTTACAGAGGCTCCAAACAATTCATCCTGAGACTTATGAATGATGGAAGCACTGAATCTTCAGGAGCTTAAGACTTTAGATACGTAGTCAGTTGTTTCCTGACAGTGGACTTTTTGTGGCTGAGAAACAGACATTGTCAAATTATATCATAAAAGTTTGTGCAGCATGGTGACATGGTGGTTAGTACCTTTGCCTCACAGCAGAAAGGTCCTGAGCTCAATTCCACAATCATGCCAGTGTCTTTGTGGGTGGATTTTGCATGTTCTCCTCATGTTTGCGTGGGTTCTCTCCGGGTACTTCGGCCTCCTCCCACAGTCCAAAGGCATGCAGTTTGTGGGGATAGGTTAAATGGAAACTCTAAATTGCCCATAGGCGTGAATGTGAGTGCGAATGGTTGTCTGTGTCTACGTGTTATCTCTGCAGCAGACTGGCGACCTGTCCAGGGTGTACCCTGCCTCTCACCCTAAGACAGCCGGGATAGGCTCCCCGCAACCCTGATAACGATAGGCGGAAGAGAATGGATGGATCCTGAGAGTTTGCTCTGCTCTTTCTTGCATAGTTTACACTATGATGAAATGAAAACAAGAAGCCTTGATGGTTAATGTTCTTTGATGAAGATCTTTTAAATTTATCTTCAGGTTGACGCAGTGGTCAAATCCAGCATTTAAGTTTGTTTCAAATCTGATGACAAGGCCAACAACAACCAAAAAAACAGAATAACTATCTTTTCATAAGACTTAAACTGGTTGAAAGTCCAATGATTTATTGTAAATGTAAATACAATATAATAGTGTGGCCTGGTGCAGAGAGACCACAGGCTTTCTTCATAATTTACCATTATACGTTCTCAAGAAAGGTCCTGAGTCAATGTGATCGTCCTTGTAAACTGAAAGCATCTGCTACTTGTTTCTTATTAGTATGTGTCGACAGCGAGCTCATCGGTGCCATAAGTTAAAACTAATGGCCTGAAGTGGAGGTTCACCGCAGGAAGTAAAGACAAATCGAACAAACATTGTTGAGACAACGATATTGTGTAATAAAAGGTCATGGATACCCAAATCTGCATCACAGTTATGCGGCAGACTGCCAGAGGGGACCTTGTTTTGTGACTAATATTGATCCAGACAGACTTTCTCTTACAAATCAAGAAAATAAAAAACATGCCTCCACAAACTGGCAGTTTACACGTTCAGTTGTAATCACTTTGTCTTAAAGTCCAAGTGAAATTTTGTGCCAGATTTGAAGAAATTCCCATGTTATATTCAGGACATATCGCATCCACAGGAATAAAAGTAACATCTGCCTGACAACCTGAAAACAGTACCCGTGCTGAGGCGTACTCAATTCTGGGGCCAAAAAAATATTGGCAAACGCAAACGAGACACTGTTCACTGGAGCGAAAAAGGCGTTCCCAGAGTTATCTGAGCTAGACCAGTGCATCTGTGCTATTTGCACAGCGCTCTTTGGTGTGCCATCAGCTGAGCATTTGAACCTGTCCTATGAAGCAGAAACTGTGCTGTAGAGCGCATGTGCGTGCAGTCTGTTGCGCAGATGGTGTTAGGTTGACCGGCAACGGCGTCTTCTCTTGACTGGGACCTGTTCTTGTGCTTTATGGGAGAATGTTTTATACTGTTTGGCCAGCTGAGTTCTTTCATCACCAGCTCATGGGAGTGTACTGCTTATGAATTCCTTTCATATTCCGATCCTAGATCCTAGCTCCCTTTTAAATTTCCCGGTGTCTTTAAAGCACAAAGCAGACACTAGTAGGCGCATATTTGTGGTACAGGTTGAGAATTTCCAGGGTGGCTCCACAGTGCTGGCTGTAAAACATTGCAAAGTTTGGTATTGCATTGCTGTGGAAGATGCTTTTCTTTCTTGGGTCAATCTGCAACATCTTTACGCAGTAGCAAATATACAGGGTAAAGCACAGAATGTGGAAATAGACCTACTTTGGGCCTATAAATAATGTGATTAATTCCACAGATTATTGCGTGATATGTTCCTAATTAATACTGAACACATAAAAATGTCTTTTTTAAAAAGCAAGTCTGCATGAACTGTTTGAAATGAAGATATATCATTTCTTCTCCCAATGTTTTCAGTATGGCAAGTAGGCAAAACCCAGTTTTTCAATGAAATGATTAGTTTTGTGAGCTACTAAAATAGGGCCAATACAGCTGTTTCTGCTCTGCACCCTTTCTGCTTTGTGATTACACGGTTGCTGGTGGTCACATGTTGAGATTACCTCCATACAAGATGCTGTCATTTCATTCTATTGAGACCAATGGCATGCTTGATCCAGGCCCTTTTCATTTACTCCCACAGATCCCCTTTTCTCACCCATTCAACCTTGATGGCTCCTTTCACACCACTGTCTGCACCCTCCCATGGTAGCACAATGAACACCAGTCTGTCGCTCTCTCCCAGACAGACTTTTATCTGTGAAGAAGCCCACAGCTCGTGGAAGCCCTTTTGTTACCTATCCCCGAGGTGGCTGAATGGCTTTTTCCTTTGATTTGTACTTTGCCATTTTCCCCCCTCACACTGGATATTTCTCTCTCGCACTTTTCAGATGTGACAAAGTAGTCCTATGTCTTGGCTGTTGGATACCATTCCTTTTTTATGATGTGGTCCCAGCCTCTGAAATTTTGTCTGGGGCATCTTTATAGCAGTCAGTCATGGACAGAATAAGTATATAACGTGTGGCATCATATTCATTGCAAAGACATTTCGATGAGAAAACGTATTACAGAAACTATGCTACTGGTATAAAAGAATAAGGCTGATACGGCTTGGTGTTTATAAGATTCAAGTCTTTTAAAGCAAAACTCATAACTAAATTGGATCAACTGTTTTACAGGTAGTAAAACAGTGAGCTGCCTTAAAAAAGTCTTCTGCCCTCATGCCTTATAAAAGAAAAAGAGTCTCTTTTTCTTAACTCTACTGTTAAGAGAAAGCCGACAACAATCTTCTCTCAGCAGTGTGAGTGGCGGTGTCGGACAGGAATCAGCCTTTATATAGATTGTAATTGTTTCTCCCTGGTCATGCGTCTCTCTACCCATCCATCTCTCTTTTTTTTCCTGTTTCAGGCAGGTTTCAACCGCACAAGGTCATTGCTCTTAGGCAGCCGCAACTCGGCTTTATTGTTCCAGCGGGTCAGCGGGTCCGACACACATCACAGCTATTATTCCTCAGGAACAAATGGCCGTCCCACGCTTTGATCTATGGCCTTCCTTCTCAGACACTTCCATAATACCCTTGACAGGATTTCTTTTTTGCCCTGTTCCTGTTTTTGGTTATGATCCATCTCTTTTTACCACCTCTTCCTCTCAAAGTGCCATATTATTGGTAAAGGTGATTTATAATTGAAGATTTGATGCAATGTTTGACATATTTTTACATGACGAATGTTGGCTATATGAGAATAAATTTAAACAATACTGAGGTAAGATGCTTTTTTTTTTTATCTCTGGGATGCAGACAACATGGCAATGAGATCGCAACTTCTATGTAACAAAACTTTTGGCTAAAAACAGTAAAGATGTCTCAGCTTTGTTAGAGATTTATGGAGGTGGTGCAGTGTGTGCAGCTTTGCTTTGCTCAAAGTCCAGTCCATCCTGACTTTCTGTGATAGTAAACTTGACCATCGCCTGAAAGAAACTACATGTCAAACTTTTAAAAAGCATATTTAACCTCCAGCCGGGACTTTTGCTGCATTCACCTACAACTGCAACATCAACTTGTCCCTGATTAATGAGTTTCATGTGGCATTTTAAGCCGCTCTCGTCAGAAGTCCAGCAGTAAGATCATTTGGGTGACCCCACAGCTCCTGCTTTACATATGAATAAGAAGCTTATCATGTGTGGCATTGCAGGCTGGGGATGGTCAAAGGCGGGTGTATGAGCGGGGGCAGCGTGGCACTGCTCAGTAGTGTGATTTTTCTCTTTTTTTTTAAATTTCACATCCTCCGATGTTGACGCCAGGGCTGGAACCCCGCTTTAAAACACCAGGGTCCTCCAAAGCAAGCTTTGAGCTCATTACTGAAAGCCCCTGAAAAATACCTACAGCATGCATAATGCATGACAGTTGGGGGTCTCTCACGTAACACTAGCGTGCGTAAAGTTTAATAACGCAGAACTGCCCGGCATCACTGATGGATGCACTGACAGGCTGGCTGGGTGATTCACGCTGAAAAAAGAAACACACCCCTTCTTTGAGTCGCCTGCAGGAGTATCGCTTACATTCCAACAATAAGCAAGGAAAAGTATGAAAACTGTACACAACTCATAACAAGAAAGAGTGAAACTGTGTTGTGAAAATATTTCAGGGCATGTACATGTGGGTTGTGTCACAGGAAGGCCGTGAATATTGAAGATGAACAAATCTCCCGTGCCATATGGGCATTTGTGTTTTTGTAAGATGTACAAACCCACTATTATACCTCAAGTATTATCTAGTTGTACCTGAATTCCCTGCAGCCTATCCACATGCATAATAAATCTAGGAAATGTCAGCTGTGAGGCCTGAGGGAGACACGTGCCATTTGTTTAAGCTCTAGCTGGTGATACAGCCTTGTGCCATTGATGTTTGGATAGAAGTGAATGAATAAAGAATGCCGGCACTTGCATGTCAATCAGGTCTTTACAGCGACCTGAACACAGCGAGCCTTAAGCCAACATATGTTCCTGATATACAATAAGCCATCAGAAATAAATAAATAATGCAGGTGGTTATTGGGTATTTTGATCAATGCTTCTGCCATCACCAGCTTGCTCGCATCACGCTTTTTTCAGACGTCTGTCAAATCAACATGTCACAGCAGAAAGTGATCAGCAATTTCATTAACAGGAGCAAACATATCATTACCAAGATGTCCATGTACAAAAGGACAAGTAGTTTGAATATAAATCTGCTTTAAACTGTGTGCTGAATCTCGCTAGCATGTTTAAAAGAGTACCTTGGAGCTTTTCCTCTCTGTCCGACTGACTGACTGTGGGTTTTTGGTTGCTGACTCCTGGAGGCCCAGAAGTTTCCACTGGCTTGTTTTTCATTCCCACAATCCCTTTCCCTGCTAGCCAAATCACTGAGCTATGACTACAGGCCTGGTTGGGAGTCCTTATCTGCTATCATTACAGATGCATTTATTCCATTGCCTCAGGTGCTTGTGGGTGTATGTGTGTGTGCATGTGCGCGCTTGTGCGCTTTCAGATGCCTTTTCCTTGTTTGCATGTGTGCACATGGTTGATGTATGTGTGTGAAAAGAGAGAAGGTGCAAAATAGATGAAGGGGGTATAAATGTTTGCATGTGTACGTGTGGGCGACTTCAGGGGGGGTCCTGTGTGCGGACGTGGATAAGGCTTTGTGTTTTTCTGTGCATCTGCCTGTGATTTGTGTCTATTCTCCAAGGTTAACACAGTCCTCCCACACTAGGCTGATCTAAATAGAGACAGAGCAGGGTAAATGGGGATCAGAAGTCAAGCGCTGGCAACCATGCTAAATTATCGGTGGAAATCAACGCTGTCCTCATTAATTACACAAAAGGCCGTTAGTCATTTCCACCCTCCCCCAATAGCCCGCCCTCCCAACGCCTCTCAAACTAACTGATGCTTCTCCAGTGATTTCTCTCATTTTGCACACACATACAGCATACCCACAAATTTCCGCATATTTTATTCTCCCGCACAGACGCGAAAACAGAACAAGGGCAGAGATGAAAGGAGAATCTGTCTTTGCAGCTGACATTGAAACAGAGCAACCAAAAGATAATGTAGTCTGCGAGTCACCTTGAGTCCCCCCCCCCCCCTTTCATTACAGCTTTCGTCTTTCACTAAAAGTAGCTGTGTTGTTGTTCTCTTCCCAACAATCACCTCAATAATTTATGACAATGAAACTAACAGAGCTGTGCTCTGCATAAAACTGTTGATAAGGCACAAAGTGTCTTCATTCGCCACAATGAAGAGCCATGACTGTGTTTTAAAGAGGATGCTCTTTTGCCTTTTGTGAAAAGTACAAACAGGCTCACAGAAACTTGGTTTGTTGTTCACAATGATTTATTTGAATTTCACAGAAGCAGTTTGACGCTTAATAAAATGGAAAACCCAAGTATCTATTCCCATAAGTTTGTTTATGGTTTGATGTTGCAGATCCTGTCTGCAAGTGTTGGTTGCGTGTCAGTCAGCACAGAGCGTAGGTTTGACATTCTGTGAAATACACTTATTTGTTTTTGGGGTGTGATTGTTTTGTTTTTTGACACTAAGTTCACTGATACCACTGTCTAGCCTTTGTGCTAAGAATGATGTTCAGACCAGCAGGTAGTTAGCTTTGCATAAACAGCGGGGTGAAGCAGCCACCTTTTTATTTTTTTAAAGTTTCAGAATAGGCCTACAGGTGCCTCTCCAACTCACTAGTCAACACATTGCAGTTTGTTTTTAATCCGCGCACAAACAGAATGTCAAGTTGTGCTTTCACGAGGATTTACTGTTTCTTGCCTTGTAGGAATTTTGTTGTTACTATGAGCCAAGCAAACATCAGAGGCTCGGGGAACTCGCTGAACCTTTGGCTGCTGGTTGCCAAGATATTTTTACAGCATTTAACACCCTACAAACACCTAAATGGTTCTTCTTGCATTTCAGTGTGTGTGCACTGTGAACTAACAATAATCAACATGTTGAGTGGGGATATTTAGCATTAGAAGTGCTGCTAGCTGTAGCCTATTTTTTGTACTTTAGACAGAGCCAGGTGAACTGTTTCCAGCTGCGACGAGTTTTTGATGTAAGTTGGCTAGAAAGAGTCTTCCTTTTTCTAGTTGGGGAAATGTTTGCTTAATAAAAGATACCGAGTATAATGAATCTACGCTTTTAAGGGAAGAGATTGGATATGCTTGCATCTTAGAATAAAGATTATCCTCTGGGATTTCTCAGTGTTTGTTTATTCTGTATATAAACATATAAGGGTACATTAAAGATACAAAATGCACTACTTGTAAATAGGATATTGATGCACTATTACATCCAGAACTGTGTGCTGTTCTGTAACTGTGGGTATTTTAGAACACACTATAAAATAAACCTACACCAGGGTTGTGAAGGTTAAGAATTCTGCTCTGTTTCTCTAAGTGTGCAATTTTCATTTTTAAAATCAGCCTACAGTTATGGTTTTACTGCACTTCATATCACACATGTTAAACTTGAAGCCACAAACTCGAGTGTAAGACACAGAAAAGGCTGGTTGTGCCTAAACATAATTCAACTGCATGCTGATTTCTCCGTTCGAAGGAGTTAGTTGGGGTCTTAAAGAAAGCCATTCATTATTTCCCAGAGGAGGTGGATTACTCGTCAACGGGTGCTGTTTGACATTTACCGTATGCATTTCATTATTGGAACTGACCTGGAAATTAACGGCAGCTTCCCGGAGCCTCAGCTCCAACCCCCCCATGTGCAACTCGTCAAAGGACTGACCCTCTCCCCATCTCGTTCCTGACCTTTCAGTACTGCATTATTTAACGCACACAAATCCCAAACAGACCGCCACTGAATGCTAGGAAAAGGTATTGACAGAGACATATGGGTGCTCTTGGATAACATGCATAATTGAGGGATGGAAAAACAGGTTATATCCCTGGCTACGATGTGTGTGAGTCAAAGACACCGACCTTGGTCCTCTGTGCCCACGGCAATGGGAGTAGACCTCTGTTTGAACGCCTACTGCTAATTATTCAATACTGTCGAACTACGCACTGAAAAAAATGCTGCGCACTGACCAGAGTTCTGTCTTTCAGCACACAAAGATGCAACATCTGCAGATTTTTATACTTTTCCAAAACTTTCAATTCTGATTCAAATGCATTTTGCTTCATGTCTTTTTCATGTTGTTAAATATGTGGTTTTAATAGAACCCTTCCCTTATGGTCGGTTGCAGTGCACTCTCCTAGAGCAAAGGACAGTTTCCTCTCGGTGGCAGCGTTTGGATGAATATCTGAAAATTGTCACAAGGGGTCCAAAAAAGCTATTTAATAATTAACAAGAGTTTACAAGAAAACCAAAGAAAATAAATGATAGCGTGGTGGAGGAGGACAATGAGTCGACATTAACAATCAGGTCTGCCAGTGAATAACGAGCTCGCCCCCAACATTTTAATTAGCAGCGCGCCGGACGGCACAGTGATTAATGAACACTATTTGATTTCAGCGTTGCTCTGAATTAATAACAAATTGACATTTAATGAAAATTACTTACTGCAATTGGAATTAAAGCGGTTTCTTGCCCCTTTATGCACATCAGAATAATAATAAATACAAATGTTGTTATCCCCAATTGATCATAAACATGCTAAAAGAGATATCAAAGGTGATGGGATTGAATTATGGCAGGATTTCGCAAACAGCATTAACAGCACCAATTATAATTTCATAGCCTTCACTCAACTGTTTATGAACATCTTCCATCATTTCGTGCCTCAACTGAGAGCGTTTTACAGGGGTGATAACAAGAAGCTAACAGATTAAAACCTCACAATGCTGCAGCTAAAGTACTTATCAGATCATCTGAAAGTGTCTAAGCTGCCCTGTTTCAAAACGTACATCACAAATTTAACAGTTATGCCCCACTGTGGACAGTCAAATCCACTATGCAGTGCAACTGCAGGGTGTAGCTGCTGTCACAATGTGTTCAACTGCAGCATTGTACAAGTGCAAAATCCACCTAAATATATGAAGGGTTACTTCTATTTATATGATTAATTGGCACCAAAAATAGTATAAAAGTAGTTACCACAAATAGGGATGGGTATCGAAACCCGGTTCTTGCTGAGAACCGGTTCCCACTGTTTCAATTCCTTGGAATTGTTTGCCATTTTTGCAAACGACTCCCTTATCGATTCCAGTCGCCACGAATGACGTCACCACGTTGCGGAGCGTCATGTACCTGGCAGGAAACATGGCGGCTCAAACGCTCAAAAGTTTGATTATACTTTACAAGAACGGATGACAACAGGGCAACTTGCAATACTTGCAAAGTAGATATTTCATTTAAGGGAGGAAACACTACGAATATGCAAAAGCATTTGCTCACAAAACACGAGATGACCTTAAATGAATGTCGTGTTTTTAATTCCGCTCCGGACTCGTGAATCTCAACCCAGCAGCAGCGGTAACGTTTGCACGTCCTCTCCCGTTAATGCGGCAGGTAAATAATCAACTAACAGTGCATATTATGTTAACGCGATCTGCCTTCTTACAAAACCTGCCATTACTGTGCATTTAGGTGACCATGTTGAGAGAGAGAGACAGAGTCTGGCTCAGATGCTGGCAGTTCTCGCTGCAGTCTACCGGTAGCGTCTCCTTTCAGGCCAGGATAGACGAATGTCACCGAGCAGTGACTAAGTTTGTGGTAAAAGGCTTGCACCCATTTGCCTCATCAGATGCCCCCGATTTTCGGTAAGTGAATGTGTTTAATTGTAGGCAGGGACATTACTGGATATTCTTCTGTAATTGTAATTATTGCTACAGAAGAATATTTATTTTATTATTTTACATTTACAATTTTTTTTCCTGGGGACCCTGTGACACCCCAGCCGTAGGCTGTGGATCTCTTAAGATGTCACTGTTGGGTTTGTAAGGCCATGTTACTCCTAAATTTCTATCTTGTTCAAAGAGAAGATATAAAACAAAGTTCTAAGCTAATCGACCTTAGTGTTCTCCTTTTTTAAAAAGAATCGATAAGAGAATCGATAAAGAATCGAATCGTTAAACAGAATCGAAAATGGAATCGGAATCGTGAAAATCTTATCAATACCCATCCCTAACCACAAACATCAGCCACTAATATCTGAAGGTTCCTTTTGAAGCCTCGAGATTAACATTTGTGCTGTTGCCATCTTGGTTTCAAAATTGCAAATCATCATCTAAAGAGTGTACCACGGATAATCTATGGCACAGGTGTCAAACTCCAGGCCTCGAGGGCCGGTGTCCTGCAGGTTTTAGATGTGTCCTTGATCCAACACAGCTGATTTAAATGGCTAAATGACCTCCCGTCTTGAAGTTCTCCAGAAGCCTGGTAATGAACGAATCATTTGATTCAGGTGTGTTGACCCAGGGTATTATCTAAAACCTGCAGGACACCGGCCCGTGAGGCCTGGAGTTTGACACCCCTGATCTATAGAAACATGGTATGACCAAGATTTACAAAACAGACTTAATTTTATATTCTATATGAAGTGACTAAGACCATAAACTTGTCAGGAAGTCAAAAAGCTGTTTTCTCATAGATTTGGATGGGACTGAAAGTCTTTTTGTTATAACCACAATTATCTGGTGCCCTTCAGTCTACCACACTGGCCTTTTCCCAAACCAGAAGCTAAATCCATGTTACATTATATACTATCTTTGACTGAGACCGCAAACGGTCCAAATACATAATCATCATAGGGCGATGAACAGTTTGTAGTTTTCTTTGTTTTCCTTTTAACAAGTGAGTTATAATAAATACGTTTTACTAATCATCAATAGTGAAGTTTTATCATCATTTCACTAGTGATCAATGAGAGCATTGTTTCAGTTTAGCCACACTAGTTATGATTGCCCTGCACTGTGCCCGAGCACGATTCTGCCCCCTTCCCTCTTGGCCTGCACACACACTGCACACAATGATCCAGGACTGAGTGAACTACAGCATCAACTGCTCTCTCTCTCTCACACTTGCTTTCACTTTTACACACATGCGTGGCCTTGAAAAGCAATCTTGCAGAGAACAGAGGCTTTGTGATTTTATGCATTTTGTAGGTTAATCATGAAAGAAGTGACACTGTGTCTTCTCACATGCCTTTTAGAGTAGTTAATTACCTAAACTCCGTTTTATGAAGCTGTCATCAGTGAAGAGCTGGATTTCTTTGATGAAAGTATAACAAGGTACAGTTTATTTTATCACACCAAGGCACACAAGTCAAACAAATTGTGCTTTTCAGGTCATACAGGGCAGGTCACTGATCCACTGATGTTGGCACACCCTGAATTGAACCCAAACCATTTTTTTTAACTTCAGTCTAGCTAAATAGTATTGTTGCAAAAATCTAACCAAACAGTGAGTGCAACAAAACAAGAACCAACATCTCCAGAATTGCAATTGTAACCTACACCTCTACCAGCAGAAATAATAATAATAAACCTCAGTAGGTAAAAATATTGCTAAATCTAGCCAGCTGGTAGCAATGAGGTGAACACCAATACCTACACCAAATATGCAGCTGCATAACACAATTCTACCTTTTCATTCAAATCATAATAAAGCTGATCTGATCTGGCATGTAATGCCTTCTACAATGTTTTCTTTTAGACATTAAAATATTCTGCAGTACACAAAAATCATCAATTAAGTTAGTCAGGGAACAGAGTGTACTGAAAATATCAACTTTAAACTTGTAACACTGTATTTGTGTGTTTGCTCTGAGCCACTGAATTCTCCCCTCATAGCCTCTTGCTGGAGATCAAACACTTCATTTTTCTTTGTAGGGGTTGTGGCGCAGCATCCACCAGGTGAGTCTGTACCCTGAAGCATGGTGGCCACCTGTTGGCTCTTCAGCCCATGATGCCTTCGACACAGACACATTAGCCTGAGGTTCTCTTTGCCTCAGCTGCTTCCCTCGCCTACCCACCGCCAAGCTCAACTTTATTTCTGAATGCAGAGCCTAACTGACCACATAGAGCTCCAATCAATATTTTTGCTTCTCTGAAGATCAAAAAGGGCTTTGTTTATGTGTATTTTCGTTTGCTCGGTCCTCCAGTTGAGTAGCACCCCCTGTGATTACTGCTCCATGCAGAGTCCACCCGTCTTCATTTGTCTGTATGAATTTCGGCTCTCCTCTTTATTACTACGCCCTAACTTTCATGCTCTCCTTTTGTATGAGAAGAAGGATGATTTATTCTGTGTATAGCAAGCTGATATAAGTGTGTTGGTGTTTTTTTTATTTTATTTTGTTGCCGTTGTTGTATATTACTGATTGCTTTTGTCCATTTCAAATAAGACTCGTTTCACCTTCACAGTGTACTCCAAGGAATCACACTGTTAGTACAGCCCAAACATGGCACCTACAAACTCTTTATGTTCTTATTTTTTGTTTTTCTTTCTTTTTTATCAGTGTTTGATAAATTCCCCAAACTCTGCACCCGAAGAATCTGTGCTTCAGTTTAGCTCAAGTTGTCCTGCTCTTCTCATCCTTTTGCTCTGTTTTCTCCTGCTCCAGATGATTTATAGGGAATATCATTGTCACAAATTTATTTTGGCTTGGGTTTTTGGTATACCTGCCAGTTTATGAAATTACCAGAGATGTTGACTGAGTTGGTATAATGATGATACATCCACCAATAATGCCTCTATCTAGAAGAGTAATATCTAGCTCAGTGGCGACGGTGGGTCCGCCACAGCTGTTTAATACTGAGATCTAACTTGCAGATCTTCCATCCAAATTATTGTGATTTACATGTTAATGTTTCATATTGAATTCTCCGTGTAATTTGCTTATCAAGGTTAATTAATTAGTTGATGCTTAAGGTGTATGTTTATCTGTGACCAACAAAAAAAATAGAGAAAATAGAAAAAACTTCAATCACTTAGTACGTGACAATATGTAAACCTACACTGAGCACAACCCCAAGGTGGCCCTTTAATCTTGCTTATTTGCACACTGCATCTAACACCATGGCCTCTATTTCTGATCACACCATAATTTATATTTACATTGAATAATCAGGAACAATTTCAGAGAAAACTCGCACAACGCAATGTATTATCAGAAAATCCCTAAGACATTTATAGAAGGCTTTATCAGCCAACTGGCAATGGCTCACAATGAGATGCTTCAAATTGCCCTGGGAAGCGAGGTGTTTGGCACAATTACAAACAGACAGTGGAATAAGAGGCACAACTGACAAACTGCCTGATATGGGCAGTTCTCATTAATTCTGACTATACGTTTCTTTACTACACTCTGCATATCTTCTGTATATTCCACTGAACTGTGAAAGAATGAATGTTTTGATATGAAGAGGGCATTTGGACTTACCTTTTTACATAACACAGAGGTTGTCAATGAATATAATAATAAAGAAAGTGGGCAGCATGCATGAGATATTTACCACAACCCAGCAGATCTATTTTAATTTGCCACGAGCTCAGATGGTGTGAAATCATTCACACATGCTGTTCTATTTCACATCCTTTTTAAACAAGACAAAAGGTGTAAAAAATAATGGTGGCTTTTTTTTTTTTTACATGCTATGCCCAAACATGTCCACTATCATCAGATGTAACCACAAAATAATGATTGCAGATAGAGTAAGTGGAACACAGCACAGTCAGCTTTCACTAACTTAATAGAAAGTTATATCAAAATGTTGCTGTGTGCAAGAGAGAAGTTTATGATCATTCAGTGCTGATGACAGCAATCAGAAGCAAAGCTCTCTGGTTGCTGTGGGGTTTGGGTAATGGTAGTAGAGTACATATCTAACTACCATTGGGAACAGGAGACCTGGCAAGATTTAACAACTCACAATTCACCATTAGCCTCTATAGAAACAAAGTTCTGACCTCAAACCTTATGTGCTGAAGAAATGCAGTTTGAAAATCTACTCTAGGTGCAGTAAAAGAAGAAGTAGCTGCTGCTATGACATCCTGACTTTACAGTGAGCCATACACAGTCCAGACTGCATAAAGGAAATGGACGTTAGTTATGAATGAGAAAAAATATTTATTTTTTTCATAATGTATCATCATTTTATACATTTTATTGGAAATGTGCCTAAAGAAAACATTCAAATAAGTTGTGTTGGCAGAGGATTATAACTCCAGTGAAGACTTTAGCTCTGAGTTGAGTGCAGAGGATGAGATAGCTGTTACTATCTGACGAAAACAAAATGTGCCAAACAATGACCTATACTGTAGGTATGCCGCATGGCTAAACTAAAAACATTAGTTGGACTAATGAATAAACATATATTAGCTATTGGTACCTTTTTTGTACAGGGGTATTGCTTATCCCTAGATAAGCACCCACGCATCTATATCAAGAACAGGCTGAACTGTATGACACAGAAGCTGTAAGACGTGGATGAGCAGGCTCGTCTTAGGAAACTGAGATCCTTTGACATGTATAGGAAGATACAGCAGATGTGGTGACACCAACAACGTGAATAAAGTGATCAGGAAGGCCTGCTCTGCGATTGGCTGCAAACTGAGCACTTGAAGCTGCGGTGGAGTGGAGGTCATGGAACAAATTGTTATCCATTAAGGATAATTCTAACCATACTCTGCACCATTTACTGGACAGGCAGCAGAGCACCTTCTCCAGCAGACTGATTCAGCTCCACTGCCACAAGGGCAGATAATGGAAAGCTCTTCTACCTCATGCAGTGATTCTCTACAAGGCAACACATCGGTCGAGCAGAGAATTAGCCATTCTCTCATTTTAACATTTTTTTTACAACCCTACACTGTCGCACCTTTTCTACACACTAAAACACTTTATTGCACTATTACACTTTCCACTGCTGTACTTAAGCGCCTCGTGTCATCTGTTTTTATATACATTTAGTAAGCTTTTTAGATTATCGTCTTGCTTTGTTGATTTTGAAATAGTTCACTTGTCACCTCCACCAAGGAGACTGTGTTTTTGTTAGTGTTTGGATGCGTGTCATTCTGTCTGTCAACATGACAGCTCGAAAAGTTTGAAATGAATTCTGATGAAACTAGAATCTGTGACTCTTACAAGTGTGTATTGTCAACACAGAGAAAATACAGTATAAAAATGTAAAAAATATCAGGTCACACTTTGACCTCTGACCTATCCTTAAACATTAATAATTTGATCATTTTGCCATTTTTGTCATTTCTTTAAGCAGTCTTCTGGAATACTTCTCCAGGCTTCTTGAAGGACCTTCAAAGCTCTTCTTTGGCTTTGCCTTTTGTTGTGTTCACTGTCAAGATGATCCCACGTGGCTTCATAATGTTGACATCCAAGCTCTGGGGAAGACAGTCTATGTCTGATCGTCTTCCACTGTGTGTTTTTCTTCCCAGGTATGCTTTTACCGGACTGGCAGTGTGTTTGGGATCATCGTCATGTGGAAAATCAAGAAATTTGGATTCATCACTCTGTCAGAACCTGTTACCACTGATTTGCAGTCCAGTTCTTGTGTATTTTACCTCAGCCTTTTCTCCCTGTTTCCCTTCCTTAAGACTGACTTCTTAGACTAATTCTGATGGTTTCATATTAATGGGTCAGATGCATCTATCAGGTCCATGAGCAGGTCTTCAAATTTCTTAACACTTTAATGCATGAAAATTTAAAAGAAAAGTGTTTTAGTGAACCTTCTAACAAAATTATAAATTAAAAAAGGAATGAATTAAATTTTAATTTGGATATCTGAGTATTAATTAGTTTCATATTTGCTACATCGGGCACTTCTTGTAATTTGTTTTTTAAAAATGTATCATGCAATTTATTTTAGTTTTTCTGACTGATGATGATGAAGTCTCAAAAAGTCACGTATCAAATACGATACACTTGGCTTTAAAGGGTTAAGGATATGACTTTCAGATACTGTTTTGTGTGTTTGTTAATTTCAAAGCCTACCACTTGTTCTTTTGTCCTCCACTTGTCCAGTTTCTCAAATTTATTTAGCACACCTAAGAAAAACTGCCCAGGGAAACACTTTAAAAGACCTTTAGAAAGTCTGAAGAACTTTTGCTTAAGACCAGTTTTAAAAATTACAAGTCTGTCTCACTGGAAGTAAAATATAAAAAAGAGAGGAGTGGCTTGAGACCGTATTTAATTCGTAAAAAGTTTCTTGTGTTTAATTTTTTTTTAAAAGTTTAACAAAAGAAATTTCAAAATCTGGATACATTTCTTATCTAAAAAAAAGTTTATTTAGACTTACAGGATTTCCCAGTCCTCATGGGTTTGCTTGTTCGATGTTGTAGAAGTAGTTTTATGGAGAGTTGGTATCAGTTTTGGTTAATGGGCAGACTGGGTGTATTAGCCTGCTGCAGGGGTTGGTGCCATAAGGAATCTTGTTTAAGAATCAATGAGAAGAAACGAACGGTGACTTAAATATTTGTTCTTTGTTGTGTGTTCTTACATGCTCACATTGCCCACTGGTATGTTTACATTGAAGACACGATGATCATGGAGACTGATCACTAATAATCACTAATAATCCCAGGTGATTACCTGGGCACAGTGTTTGTTTCTTTGGCCATAATGTCTGAGGGGTTCTGATAACATTGTATTCACCAGAATAACTTCAGGGATAGAAACATGTAATCCAAAAGGGCAAGCAGCATGACAACTCTGATAATCTGCAAACAC
The DNA here is from genome assembly GCF_051167445.1 of Perissodus microlepis. NCBI lineage: Eukaryota > Metazoa > Chordata > Actinopteri > Cichliformes > Cichlidae > Perissodus > Perissodus microlepis. The sequence goes on from NC_140465.1 coordinate 11,999,456, forward strand.
AGTAAGGTGACATTTTTGCTAGATCACTTAACCTTTGTTTTTCTTCAGAGATGCAGTCATTGTGCAGGACTTCTCTGTGCACCACATGATAATGCAAACAGTAGATCACTGGACGTTGTAAATTGTGATAAACTGTCTGTATAATTGCTTTAATGTTTATGCCTATTTTTTTCTTGAAAAATAATTTTCATTATTATTATTAATAATAATAATAATAATAATAATAATAATAATAATATTTATTCATATTGCATTAAGTATCAGCAGTGGCAAATGTACGAGACTCTATGTAATGTAAGCAAACTGATCAAACAAACAAAATCTGCAACAACAAACTTTAGAATGTTTTAAGGATAAGCTTATGTGAAGAGCGTGGACTACATTACTCCCACAGTGTGGACGTTGGGTGCTATAGGGTCTTGTATGGCTATGCAGTCATGCGTGTACAAGGCAGATGGCAACAGTATGGAAGACTTCCAGGTTGTTTGAATTTCCCTGATGACCCATTTTTCTGACAAATAGACAAAAAAGGGTAGAGAGCAGATGGAATAGTGAGAATAAGAAAGAAGTGGATGGGATGACCACCTCACAGGGGAAAACAAAAAGGTGCCAAAGGTGAACAGGAATGACAAGCAGGATGAGCATGGAGGTATACGGTATGTTGTCCTGTTTCTGTACATATAGAGGTAAGCATGAGATGGGTTTACATGTTCTTTATGTTCTTTTTCGTATTTTGTTTTGATTTTAAGTCTTTAAAACTCCCATCTGTTTTTTTCTGTTTTAACAAATTAGCATGCTCCGCGCTACCACTGCATAATTCATTCAAGTACACGGAAAGGTTGAAGGAGCATAAAAGAGTAAGTCGCTAAGTAAGAGAACATATAAGAATTTGATAATATGGGATTATTCCTCCTCCTGTTGCTCAAACTCTAAAATATTCTATATTCATCTCACACTTTTCCACAGTCTCTCTTTCTTTATTCCTTTATTTTGTTTGTCATTTTTTTTAAATCATTCAGTAAGTCTTAGCTGTACATTTAGCCTTTGCTCTTAAATGCTAAATCCAAGTCTGCTAATGGCTGATTACTTTAGGCTGTGTTCAGTAATTTGAATAGTACAAATGCAACACCGCAAAGTGAATAGAATGATAATGACTTTGGTAACCATCAGGTTTAAGTAAACCAAGCCATTCCACTGCTCATGCAATGCAAACATCAACTCCATATCGATTCATTGGCACAAGCAATAATTAGTGGGGCAGCGGTTGCTACAGAAGAGCTATGATGTGCTGAATTTGTAACTATACAATTGTCATGTTATGGGGGGAAAAAAAGGTTGATGCAGTTTCATTCCCCAAGGGCAAAATCAGTTGTAGCTGAGATTAAGTTGCAAACAGTCATTTTAAATGAGGAATATAAATGATGCTAACAAGCTGTGACAGTAAAGTATTAACATTGCCAGAGCAATCTTTTCCCTGAGTCTTCCAGCCACTGGATCTGTCCATGGTCCTGACATGCTGCAGTATTGAGAGACAGAGAGCAGGAAATTGCTCAGTAAGTATTCTGTGTCCTGAAAGGTACAAGGATAGCTAGAAGAGCAAGTAACAATCAGCGGGCCAGATGTTTCCATAAAGAGGGGTTTTAAGGAAAGCTAGAACTGTCTAGACTTGGGGTGACTTTTGCTGTTAGAGAAGTTGGAGCTGATAAAGTAGAAGTCTGGTATTTCTTTTCTCCACTCTGTATCTACTGGTTAAGCAGACAAATGCATGCAGTTATCAAGATAACATAGGGGTGTATTTAAGCCCCAAAATGTTTGGGGTGATTTATGAAGTACGCTTTTATGACACCGTGCCAAGTCCACCTTTTTCCCTGGGAAAACAGCAACTAAATTGTGCCAAAACAGCCTGCATTTGGTAAAAACAACAACAACAACAACAAAAAAACAATAAGTAAAACAAGAAAGCTTTTCACTGGCAAGAACTATTTCATTTTGGGAAAATAAGTTGTTAAAATTTACAAGATGGCTTTAACAATTTTAATTAATTAGGGATATAACACTAACTTTTTTTTAGGTTATCTTTGGAACTTGCTTTTGTTTTTGTTTCATGGCATTTAATTTTCTTGTGTTGTTTGCTCATTTTGTATTTTGTGTACAGCAGTTTGTGACCACAGGTAAATGTAAATGAAAAATATTAAATGTTATTTACTTTATCTTAAATACTTGCAGAGACGATGTCGGCAATGTCATTCATTTGTTTCTTTGTTTCTATTTGTTTTAATCATTGATGTTACAGGCTACAGTTGCTTGGATTTTTAATACACTAGCCACAATCCAACTGTAGTTAGAGAGCAGCAAAAGTTGAGTTTCTCACTTACTTTTTGTTAATCAAGTTGCAAAAAAGGTTCCTGTTACATTTGCACATGCACCTCAGATCTTTAAGGATCCTTACAATTAAGCCTGCAGACAGAAATCTGATTCCTTCTTCTAAATGATGAAAATCTGCATTTAATTACCAGAAGGGAAAAGCCCCAACATTTGACATGCACTTCCAGCAGACAGTTACTGTCAAAGAGTTATCGTTTATTATAAATGATGGGAAAGTTTCTGCTCTCAAGGGAGCTCCTTAAAGGATCTAAGCTGCCCACATGAGATTCTGCTGGGAACACTAAATCCCTCAGGGCATACAGACAAATCAAATGAGAGCATAAGCCTGAAACTTTTAAACAAAACATCAGCGCAGAGGATCTTTTTTACATGCTCGGTGTGGCTGGATATCTCTAGTCATTAAAAGGGCATATCCGCTGATATTTTATTCACCAATCAGCCATACGAGAACAAATAAGCTCCTGATCAATAATGCATCTAGTGTCTGAGCTAAAGTGAGGTTTTATTTGTATATGACGTTATTTGTAGGTGTTGTCCGTGCATTTAAATGACCAAAAAGTCTCTTTTTAAATTTTTAATTTAATGAGTAGTTAAATAGTAGCAGATGAAAAATTCAACGCAGATTGCAGGGAGGCAAATTCAGAATAAGTGAAAAGAGCCCGTGTAATTTGAAAGAGAGTGCTAAAGCCACAGCTATTGCCCTGCATGTAAGAGATGCTCATTTACTGGTAGAAATGAAGCTGTTATTAATGTGCACGGTTCACAAAAACAACACAAATGCAGACAAAAAAAGAATACTTGTCTGTTCATAATATCAATATCATATCATTAATGTATTTGATAGTTGTGAATAAAAGATATGAAACACAAACACAGTAAATTCTTACTGTGCAGGAAACATAACATTTTCTGGACAACATTTGGACACTTTTTAGTATGAATTTTGGACTCTTTACAGCTAATTTCAGCAACTTCATTAGTCCCGTTGGAACGCATGTTACAATGCATCCAGCTGCTAAAAACATTACTCCTCAGCAGCTCTCAACTTTTCACCCATCCCTAGAGCCAGGTTAGTTAAGTTAGTTAGTAAAGATCCACAAAAGTAATGGGACATCTCAGGGGAATGTAAAGAGGGTGTTAAAAATGGACCAGCAAATGCAGAAGGAGAGGAAACCTATAGGTGCTTTTCATTATGCTAACTTGTGCTTCCTCATATTTTATCCCCTTCCGTGACTCAGAAATTGTTCCTCAACTGGTATCATAAAGGATTTCCCAACTCCTTAATTAAACATGACTCTTCCATATGAACAGCATGAGGAGAGAGGAGCCGTCTCGAAAAGATAAACCTCATCAGTACAAAGCCATTTGGTCTCTTTGCATGGCTTAGCTGATGATTTGTTGCTCTTAGACGTTGGTAGTCATTTCAGGCCCAGCCCATCAACTAAGTCCCTCATGTTATTTTCTCATCACTACAAGTTTCTGAATTTCACTGACATTCCACAGTTTGGGTGGTTGCCACATTGCTGCTAGCCTCCTGTGTTTACATTCATTAAGGGCAATAAAGCACAGGTAAATCCTATGCAAAACCTTTCATTGTATCACATGATGGATATATTCTGCACCTCCACATGTGAGCATAGACTGTACACAATTCATTCTCACAGTGCTTAATTTATTTTGTCGTTAGAGTATAATACATCACAGTTATATTCTGAGGTGCAATATAATACATAATCAGGCAAATGTAAATCAAACACAGTAGATTACAAAGAGTAATTTGCTTGCAAAGCATCGCGCGTTTTTGTTTTTTAAGCTTCCACAGCTCATGCAGATGTTGTGTCATAATTTGAAACTAACAAATATTCAAATAAAGAAATAGTTTCATAAAAATCAAAATCATTTACAGTGACCATGTAACAAGTGAGTCTAATGCAAGCTTTGTTTAGCATGTCATATCATAAGAAGCTGGCTTTGCTTAAGTGCTTAAGCTGACTTTGCACTGGAAGCAAGCGTTTCTCATTTAAGAGCTTCAGCCCCTCCATCCTTTCACCACTCTGTCACATCAGTGCAAGGAAGAGCTGAGACATGAAGGAAGCAAGGGGGCATGTTAGCATAATGAGACATAGCCTAGCTATACATATGGTTGAGACAACAGGGTGGGGTAGTGGAAAAACAGAGGAGAGAAGAAGAAAAAAAAGATACTTTCAAAATAAAATGCTAAACTAAACCAAGCAAACCAGAAGTCTAAATGTAAGCAAACTCCGAATAAAATCAGAGATTACCTGGCTGCAATAGCGCACACTTAGCAAAAAAAAAAAAATGTGGCAATAAAGGAAATGTTAAGCAAAAAAAAAAAAAAAAAAAAAGTTAAATCACACGTTAAATCTTAGCAATGTTGTTTACTCTATGTTTTTAGAAGATAAAGTAGAGTTTATATGTCTAATAAGCTTGTAAGACAAACTGTTAAACACTCAGGGAGAAACTAGAAGAAAAAAGCCGTAATAAAATGCAATAGTTTTAAGATCCGACCAGTGTGCTGGGTTTCCACTTTGGGCAATCCAATTTCTAGCCTAACCAAGGTGAGTTTTCTGCTTCACTAGCATGAACAGCCCTGGCCACTCACCTGCAGTGTAATTAAAGCAAAACAAACTCCATCAATCAGCTGCCATTACCACGAAAAGGGGAGGAGGGTGGAAAGGGAAGTGGGGAAAAAACTGGTGGAAGGAGGTAAAGAAACACAGCGGGTATGCACAGGGGTGGGGGTGGGTAGGTGGGGGTTAAGAAAAGGATGAAGAGACAGGACAGAAAAAGAAGAGGGAGGGTAAAAAAGATAGGTTGCAAGCAGAAACCGGGAGGATTGGGGGCAGGAGCCAGGAAAAAGAAAATGAAACAATCTGGCCAAATCAGGTTTGGAGTGGAAGGTAGTGAGCAGAGTGATTACAGCAACTAGACTGACTCACACAGGGAGAGGGCCCCAGGGACACGAACACACACACACACACACACACACACACACACACACACACAAAGTGGAAAAGCAACCATTCTGTGGAAAACTTATACACAAACCCTGGTCGCATGTGGTCTCTGTAAAAAATTGTCAAAAGGACTTCACATTTGAAGTGGAGTTTTCATGTTGGACCTCATAAACACATGCACACCGTACAGACACAAACGGTTATTGCTCAGTTTAGCGCGTTTGATATTTTCTAGTCTCCCCTTTCTGGAGCATCTGTCGCTGATGTGATGGGTGGGGGGCACGTCACTAACTCTGTCAACGGTCCTAGCCTCGTTTCCTCTGAAGTGTCGAGCATCATCTGTGCCGAGGTGCTCCACAGTTTATCTTCTGCCTCTTCTCGGCACCCCGCTGATAGATGCTATCTGCGCTGTTATTACCCCTCTGGTAATAAAACAACACTTCTCTCTTCCTGGTTCAGGCTGTCAGGCATTACTTTCCTGCGGTGTTTTTTTTTTGTTTTGTTTTTTTTCCTCAAACAATCACCAACAGTGACTCATATTCACCCAAACAGATAGCGTGGGACGGAGGTTTTTCTGCATCAAGAATAGCTTTGGATGGAACCGGAAAGTTGTAGAAGATTTTTAAAAAAGGGCTAACATCTTGGACTTCCAAAGACCTCACCGAAGCATTCACAACTTTGACTCTTTTTCTATTTGTTAAATCCTGTTTTATATTTGATATGACTTGTATTTGAAGAAATGTGGGCTTATTTCTCAGTTCAGCTAAAATGTAGGGTCAATCCCTAGCTTTTTAGAAAGAGCTGTTAAGATAGGATTACAGTAGTTGTCTTAATGGTGACTAATCTCAGTTCAAGTGGAAGCAAAAAGCGAGATTATTAAACACGACTCTAAATAAGATCTCCAAAAAGTATACATGACTTTTTAGATGACAGTAGAAGTAACTTGCATCTCGCTGCCTTTCATCGTACACTAGTTAAATAAGTTGACTTCTCTCACATTGGTGCTCAGTGTGTCAGTGAGGTGGGTGAGAAGATGGATGCTATGTTTGTACTGGGAACAAGCCTAGCTCGTCAGGACACGAGGACAGTGACGCTAGCATCCTGGGCCATGTGACAGTTAGCTGTGACAGTTTGCTGTAATGACCTGAGCTCCTGCGCTCTCGGCAGGGTGAAGCTTTTGGAGACGGGAAAGAGTGAACGAGGGGTGAGGGGTGGTGGCTGTGGGTGAGGCGCACAAGGGAGACAGATGCCAGCTGAAACTGTGGGAGGGGAACGAGTTTCTCTCCAGCCCTCAGGCAGCTAACACTCCAACCACATTACTGTCATATAGGAGTCCATTCTGGCCAAACATTGGCCCGTCACCCACTTTGACTCCCCACTGTCTGTTCAGTCAGCCAGTGACAGCAGTTAAACAGCTTCTACTTGAGGCACTTTTCCAGACTTTAATGTGGCAACTTTTGACTTAAACTTATACTGCCACACACAGCCCTAATGCATCTGAGTGTGTGAGCACTCGCAATTTTAAAAAAAAAGTGTTGGCATATTTTTATTGATTGTGAACAGAAGAAAAGAAAGACGAGCGACATTTCCGTAAAACAGTACATTAGGATGATGCCCCTCTCTTTCCGGCACCCAGCATTAGGTCTGTGCAGTCGTTAGAGGCCGACACAGAGTGACAGAGAAACAAAGTGAGAGGAGGGGAGGGAAATGGCTGAACAAGACGGGAGGACGAGGACTATGCAAGCCAAAGAGGAAACAGCGAGAAAATGAGAGAGAGGAAAAAGAGAGAGAAAGGAATCAATGGTGGGGCGCCTGATAGATGCTGTCTACGGGGTCATTATTGGCCATTGTGTGTCTTTGGCATGGGATAGGAGAAAATGTGACAGATAATTAGGAGGTGGTGATTTAAAGGGAGAAAAGCGAGGCTTGGCTACGGGGAACACAGTCAATGGACAGAACAAATAAGTCAATAGAATAAACAAAGCCAGCGTGCTCAGTGTACATATGCACCACTAACTCAGCAGCACAGCAAGGGTAGTGTCCAGCCTTGTGAGTCAACCCTGCATATGCATGCACCACTTATGAGCTAAGAGCTGTTGGGATTGCACACGATGAATCATTCTACCTATGTGTGAAAATGCTTTGCATTTGTAAAAAGCTTTTCAATTGTTTCATGTATTCACAACAGTAACTGCATTTGTTTTAACGCCGATACGATAGATCATTGCATTCTGACTGATATTTAAAACTATTCACCTGATATTTTTATGGGTACTTCTACCTTCGCCTTGGAACAGAAGTTTTCCAATATTCAGAATACACCAGACTAGATAGTGGAATAAATTTGTATACCAAAACAGAGTGCAAATATTGTTGAGGCAGAAATGGTTGAGTGCCTGTCATTTCAGATCAACCTCCTCCATATCTAGCCCAGTGCAGGTTTGGGATGTTTGTCTGTCTATCTGCTTATCTGTCTGTGTGACTGGGTGTCTGTTTGCCTCTGTGTCTGTCTGTCTTTTCCTCTATCCAGACAGACTTGGCACATTGCCTGCCCTCTGCCACATGATTAGCCTGGAAGCGGCTGGGGTGAAATTGATTTGAAGTGGCCTCAAAGCATATGAAAGATTGATGCTTCGCATCAACTGCAGCCACTTGAATAGTCCCTTCCCACCTCTCAAATGTCCCTCTTGTCCCTGTTCTGCTCAAAACATCCTGATTTAACCAATGACAAACAAAACTGAAAAGAAATGTTATATATGCTTTGGAAAGTGAGCATAAAACCAAGACTGCATTTCAGAGAGACAGAATACAGATGAATGGCACTGTTAGATGTGTCACTCAGCATTGATTTTTACACATCGTTTATTAATACGTAGGTTTTTGGAAACTTTATATCATTTAAATGTGGATTATACTCGCACATTTATAAAGACATCGATGGATAATATTGTTTATGGCAGTAAATATTTATTGGCGTCGGACAGAATTCCCTAATGACTGAAAAGAGTGCCAGTTATTTTGGTAATTAAAAAACCTTCAACCTTCAAGACAGCAGCAATCGTGTGATCATTTTAGGCTATGTTTTCTTATTTGATTGGGCTGTTTTTATGCACAGGGAGATGTGATGCACGGTATTTTAGAGAAGTAAAGAGTGGTGTTCTTTCATTATGCATCAACTTTGACGTAGATAGGCTGTACACTAATAATACCTATTGAATCAGGCTCCGGTCCATGGCTGCAATTCCTCTGCTATTTCTTTTCATGCACAGTCATGATAATAGCTGCAGGAAATATCACAGAAACAAGGCTGTTGCTGCCACTGTTAGATTTACATCCTTTTTTGGAACTAAAAAATATTTTGTTTTGCACATTTTACCTCAACCTATTCCTACTGGAATTTCACTAGGGTACCAGTTCTGCATCGATAGGTGCATCATTTCATGCTGCATTCTTATTGCTTGGTAAGCAGATGCAAGTCATAACAGCTGTCACATTCTGACACTATCGGATGTGTTAGAAAATGCTATATTAAGAACTATTCTATTTTTTTCACAATACCATTACAGTTTTCATATGGACACTGTGTGTGGGGGGTTTACTGTTTTGGAACCATAACTAAAAGCTACTTCTGTGATTCTTTAACATTCGTCATCTTCCTTTAGCCGTAAAAAGTCAGGAGGATGCAACGATGTTTAATGTTACTATTATTAAAAAATATGAGGGCAAATGAGTGAGTACCATTTTTGTCTCTCAGTTTCTTTGCAACCTAAAAAAGTGAACTGCATGCACAAATTTCACTTATTAGCTTTTAAGCTAATGACACATATGAACAGTTGTACTTTTCATGTCTTTATTGATCTGGCTAAGTAGCCACTTTCAGTGCAGGGTGGAAAAAGTAAGTCAGTCTCCTTGCTAATGACTTCTTCAAAAGCTACTTGGAATCAGATGCTCCAATTAAGGACGCGTATGTGAAATGTGGGTTTGCACTAACAAAGTCGGCTCTTCTCAAGAAAGACTGGCTGGCGTGCACCATGCCTTGATCACAGCAGCTTTCACAGGGTAATGGAGAAAGGAGTATAGACGTGCATAAAGGTGGAAAAAAGACTCCAAGGAATTTCTCAACACCTGGCTGTTCACTGAACAAAAAGGCAAATTGAGTACAAATGAAGAAATTTAGAATTGTTGCAACTCTCACTAAAAGTGGATGTTCTGCAATGATAACACCAAACGTGTTATACAACTGCAATGTACAGTCCTGAAAGAGATTAAAAAGAACCCAAGAGCAATGGTAACTGCTACAATTTACACATATTTTTGGCTGTGTGCAGTGTGCAGTGTTGGGAAAGTTACTTTTAAAATGTATTCCACTACAGATTACAGAATATATGTTCCAAAATGTATTTTGTAACGTATTCCGTTACGTTACTCAATGAGAGTAATGTATTCTGAATACTTTGGATTACTTAATATATTATCAAGCTTTTTACACCTACATGAATGTACTATTGCTGTGTGATTTATTACTTTTACTGAAGGTTACTCGCCATACCAATACCAAGTAGATTTTTAAATCTTAATATAAAATGAGTAACAGTAGGTGGACATTAGGTAAGTCTGCACTTTTTGCAGCGATCTCGTATAGAAAACTATTCCGCGCGTATATAAAACAGGTCCGCGGCTCCGAACCGTACTAAAGGGACCTCTGGCTAATACGTCGAGTTCCGTGTCAGGCTCGTAGCTGAAAACTAGCTTTACTTTGTTGTCTGGGTCAACTTTGCTGGCGAGAGACAGAGAGAGGCGTTGAAAGGCTGCTCCAACGGAATTTATTGTTTCGGAGGAAAACACCAACACAGTGTACAGTCGAGTCTTAATAGCTTATTTACAACTAGGCTACACTGCCCATGAGGCTACATTCTTTAGGGCTATGCCTGTAACACTCTGCCTTCATATTAAATAATTTTTTGAACAATAATTTTTAAAAATATTTCTTCACGTCATTATGCGGGCCGCAAGTAGAGGTGACATAGGCCGCGGGATTGAGACACAGGCATTAGAGCCTCTTAATGCGTGTTTTGTTTGGGTTTCCACCGGCGTGGAATTACCAAAAATAGAGAGGGCATAGCCTAACATATGAAACAGGAAAAGACCACCATGTAATCCATTTATTTCAACAAAGTAACTGTATTCTGAAAGACTTTTTTAGATGGTAACTGTAACGGAATACAGTTACTCATATTTTGTATTTTACATACGTAATGCCGGTACATGTATTCCGTTACTCCCCAACACTGGCTGTGTGTTTACAATAAGTAAAGTTTTTACCCCTTTTCAGGTACTACTATGGTTCAGTGGTTAGCCTCCAGCTCCTTCTTCCACTCAAATTTGAAATTCCACAGGATTTCAGTGTTACTGGGCTATCAATGTTTTGGATGGGTCAGTTCAAGATTTGCAATTCTTGTAGCACTTCATCTTGGAGGACTGTCTTCCTGATGGCTGTGAAATGATTTAGCTGTCACTTATCCTCATCATGGTTCCTGTTGGCCTGCAGGATACCCAGGTACTTATAGCTCTCTTTTATGTCTTCTGTATAGCTTCTGGTACCCTAACCTCTAAGGGTGACATGGCTCAATGACTTTCACTCGTACAGGTTGATATCATCAGGAGGTGACTGATCACTCCGCTTAAGAATTCATTCTTTAGGATGGGTTTGATAGGCGAGTTAATGCTTATGCAAAGGTGGCTTCCAGTGTTGCGTTTTTCACAGCTGCATTGCAATCTCGATACAATTTTTCAGTAGCTTGCCATCAATCTAGTCACTGCTCAGAATGGTCTGCCAAAAGTCTTGGTATACTTCTCTAATAGCCCGTAGCTCGTGCATCCGTCATGATCAGGATTATTCTGCCCTTCGCTAGCCACTCTCGGTGAGCGCATGTTGTTAGTATGTATATGTTAGTATGTTGGTGTTACCAGGTTGCATATAATTTCATTAATTGGGTCTACTGTTGTGTTTGCATGACATCAATTCTGTGTTCTAGGTCATTGCTCATTTGGACCTTGCAGAAGGAAGGACATTGGTTCAGTCTAACACTTACTGAAAAGGCTTACTGGTAAGCTTTCATTAGACTACATAAGGTGTAAGATAACTCACTGTTGTCCATGCAAGTAAATATTATTCCACTTAAGCTGTCTCCTGTCAGCAAAACATGTATGAGAATTACAAAGAAGAAACTACTGTGACTGTAAATGTCAGAAGTGTACACAAAATGACTCATTTTGATCCAAAATAAGACTTGTGCAAATAGATTAGATGAATAACACCAGCACATTTTTTTATTGTATTTATCCTTGGCTTGTTTCCCTTTATTATTTCACTAAAATAACACAGGTAATTTTTACTCCTGAATGTAGTTATTTATTATTATTTAAAAATTTAGAAAAGTTGTTTAAGTTGAGCCTGCTGTTAGTTTACAGATCATTAATTTAACACGACCAATATACTGGTATTGGAAAGGAAAAAGCTGGACCTGGCGATCCCTGACATGTATGTGTTTTGGGGCAGGTTTACAGGTTGTTCTTTGGAGGTCTGGTCCTAAAGTTTTGAACAGCCTGTTTCATAAACTGAAACAGGCTGTGTTGTGCTCAATAAATTGCATGCTCAAAAAAGTATTTTGTGTCACTCACATTTCTTATTGTTGCATGCTGAAGCTCTTCTTGGAACATTGCTAACATGCAAAATGTGATTTTTTTGCCTTTTTTTCAAGTGGTCTTACACTTTTGATCGAGACTGTATGATTGTGTGTGTGTGTGTGTGTTTGTGTGTGTGTGCGATGACAGGGTGGACAGTCACCACCATGGCCAAAAGGGCTATCAGCACACATCAGCAGATGCTCCCATTCATTCCATTCACTACCAGTTTAATGTCTGACTGCAAATAAATACGAACATTTAGCCGTGTCCCAGTCACTCTGGGCCTCAACAGTAAGTTATTGCCAACCTCCAGATGGGCTGCAGAGCTGTAGAGTTGAAAGATGAGATGGAGGAGGGGAATAGGTGTCATTTATCACTCTGTTCAGCTAATAAATGCTAGTATGTTAGTAACACGTCAGCTGGTGCGTTCATAATTCCAGAGTATCAGTTTAAGTGTTTGGGGTGTCTTTGCCATCAAGATGCCTTTTTTGGTACCATAAAGTTCCACAATTCTTTCCCATTTAAATCAGAGAAAATATTCATGCTGCCTTTTTATCAGTCATAGTAAAAATTGTGTCTTTAAAGAGTTTCTATAAATCTTGCAAGAAAATGTAGTGCTTCAAATTCACTTTGGTAAACTGTCACTTCCCTGCGCAGAGGCGTTCACACCCACATACACACACACACACACACAACGGCATGTTGGCATTCGGGGAATCTTTGTCAAAGATTTCCAGCTAATCTCAGTGTGATTATTGCATTAGGAAAAATCACAGATTCCTGCTTTGCCACAATGCAATCAGACCCACTCAGAAATGACATTTTGATCCAGGGCCCAATCTTCGCCTCAATCATCTCACCCTTATTATACCAATCAACATGCCTTGTTTCAGTGCCAACTAAAGGGATTCAGTCAAATTATTGCCAAGAGAATTTGACTTGGAATTGGAAAGGGAAAAAGAAACAAATAACAACAAATGCTGGTTATTTTTGACAAGGACACTGATTGTGCCAATTTACCAAATGTAACGATGCCTGTCAAAACTCAGATAAGAGCCGGCAAAAAAGGAGCTTTGTTGGAGCATTTGAGGAGCACTTTGCTGTGACACTTAGCACTGTCTTCCCATTAGCCAAAGAAATGCCCTTCACTGAAACTTTGAAGATAATTAAACACATAATGGATATCACTGTCACTCTCTGACTTGTTTGCTCATTTGTCTGAGTGTGGCTGCCGCAATTGAGACCCTATTAAAAGGGAATAAATCGCCTGGTTACTAAGTCATTTCACCATCTAGGAAATGATGTGTGTGTGTGGGTGTGGGTGTACGTGTTTATCTGACTATCGTGTATTAAGTGGCTCTCAGTATCATGAATAATTGATTCCTTTCCTTCTTCAGCTGTCATTGTTTGGACAACTTGCTAAAATGCCCATTTGATTTGACAAGACAAAACAATGGGGTGTGAGCCTCTATCATTCATTCGCTGAAATTCTCTGTATAAAAACTGTCATCGCAATTTTGCTCTCTTCCCACTTGTGTGCTCTGTGTCCATCAGGATTTACAATTCTCCCCCACGCCGCTCTCTGTCACCACCCCTCATGCTTTGTGTTTTATTTCTTCCTTCCTTCTTTTTCCATTTGTGTGTTTAGCCATCAGTCGCTTTGCTTCAGTTTCTCTGTCTTTGTTCTGCATCTATAGGATTCCAGAGACTGTCAAGTTCATTTCTCAGAGGCAAATGGAAGAAATAAATCTTCAGGTTGTTCCACAACGACGCTGTATTTGCTGTTTCTATATCACAGAGAAGCTGGGTGCAAAAATGCATTTGTGTCTGCGTTTCGATGTTTTACAAGGACGTTCTTTATGACTGCTGTCCTCATTTGTTTAACATGTAACTGACAAGGAGACACTTTGGGCATGTTGTAATGATGTCCAAGCCAACCTGTAAAACTTTACTACTGCCATTATGTGCACTTAAACCGAGGAAGTTGTGGCTTGCAGCTCTACACCTGATTTTTTGTTGTTGTTGTTCCAGTTAGAGAAATGTATCCACGGTATGTCCTTACAGTGCCATGTTGCTGCTCATGTCAGCATAATATTCTTTAAATCTAATTTTATTTTGGAGGGAAGTCTCCAATTAGCACAAACACATAATGGACATTGCTGCTGTGCTGAGTTTTTACCTGTATCTACAGGGAAATGTTAGCAAAACATCCAGCTGAGCTTAAGCTGCAATGTAGCACAAAAGGCAACACTAAACACGAATCAACACCAAGCGCTTTTGTTTTGGCTTCTCTTTATTGGCGCTCTTTTAAAACCAGAATCAAATTTAAAATCCTGCTGCTCACATGCAAGGGGTTGAATATCAGACCCCATCACATCCTCGACCTCATACTACCATATCACCCCATCAGAGCACTTCACTGTCACACACCTGGTTTGTGATTCCTACAATATTTAAAACTAGAATGGGAGGCAGTGACTTCATCTTTCAGGTCCCTATTTTTTGAACCAGCAACCTGTTTGAATTTGGGTCAGACTCTCTACTTTTAATAAGTCTCAAAACTTTCCTTGTTAAATAAAGCATATAGTTAGGGCTGGATCAGGAGACCCTGAATCCTCCCTTAGTTATGCTGCAGTAGGTCTCGGCTGTTCGGGGCTTCCCATGATGCACTGAGTGTTTTTTCTTTACTGCCTTTTTTCCACTCACTATGTGAGTTTATACGTCGCTCTGTATTTAATCATTAGTTATTATCTATAGTTTTCAGTCACATGACTGACTCACTACCCTGGCGGGAAAAACATTATTCCATCGTACCGCCAATAATGGACAGTTGGTCGTACTGATGAAAGGTGTTTGGGGTTTTTTCACCTGTCTTGAGCCGAGGAGGAAAACCAAAGGTATGAAGAAAAATTATAAATTTTAGGGACTTGTGATCCATATTCTGCTCCGCCAGCTTTATTTAAATCCCTGAAAGTGGCGACGTCTCTCCCAGAGCTCCAGTTCAGTGACATCTACGTGTATCTTGTAGAGAATCTCTCCCCTCACACTGCTGCCGGGATAAAAGCTTTCAAAGTATGGACAGCTACATGTATTTTTGATCTGGATGAGTAAATAATGCTGCCATGTGGGAGGTGATGAACAATAAATTGTTCATTGTTAAAGCAAAAGTAAGCCCTACATAGCCAGCTTAAATGAATTGCCAAACATTAATCGTTTTGTTGACTGGGACTTGTAAGGCCAGAAAGGTTCTGGTAGTATTAATCTGTTACATTAATGTGGTGTGATAATAGTAAAGTTGAGCTAGTATTTCTCCAGTGTCAAAATAAAAAATCATTCCTACAGTTTAAATGATCCACCACTGATAGCCTGAGTTGCTGTGGAGAAGTAGGAATTGGTGCAATTTAGCCTGTAAGCCAGGGTTAGAAGAGGTGTGCGACATGTTTGTGCCATACTCTACACCATTCTGGCAGCTGTAAGAAAAAAACTTTTTTTTAAAAAAACATTTTTTTTAAAAAACTCGCTTACTGCATCCAATAGCATAGCAACTATCTTGCATTTAGGCTAAGTTAAATTCTGACATTCAAGACATTCAAAGGAAAGCTGGGGGACAAAGGACCATAGTACTGTTTTGCCCGCCAGGTGGGAGTGTCTCAGTAACTCTGATGTCGCATGAAAACTATGAATTAAACTCTGACTCTCTTCCATAGCGTGTCTTTGTCCAATCTCCCTCCCCTCAGAGACCACTACTACCATAAAAGAAATGTGTCTTCATAGAGCAAGGGTGATCACTCAGAGCATTTTTGCATTGATTTGCTTTGACTCTTTATGGGGACAAGCGAACCCAAACCATGGCAACCAGCTGCTCTCACAGCATCCTGTCACTTTAGGTAAGGGGTCAGATTTGTATCAGACTGCAATGCTGTTAGGCACAAATACACAGTATAATAGCCATAGACAACTACAATGACTTTCAAACTTTGTTCTACATATGCAGGCAAACTGAGAGGTTAGCTAGGGATTTTAATGACTTCTTTTCTTTTCTGCCCACATTATATGTCCCAATCTTCTTTGCAACCCACTGTATGAACTCATGTCGATGCAGTCCGGTGGCCTTGGGATTTTGTTTCAAACATTTGTGTCAACTCCTCTTCATCACTTTCATCTCACCTTTTTCTTTAGCACCCAACCCCCACCTACACAATCCCCTCTCTGGTCTTGGCCTTCCACGCTTGGAGGAACAGCATGAGGCGGCATGGCCTCCGTGCGGCTGACTGATTATTGTAATTCATACACTTTAATTAGCTGCACAAACCATTAGCCACAATTAGACTATTACAGAACGTTTTGTGGCAGGAGCCAGCCCCAAGATTGGCGTTATCTGCTGGAGGGAAAGAGAGAAAAAGAGGAAAAGAGAAACGGAGGAAGAGGCAGAAGGGCACAATCTATTTAGCTAAGCATTAGTGTGTGTGTGTGTGTGTTTAAATTGTGTTTTTGGTATGTTTTAATAATGCTACAACAACCAGGCATTGTTTATGTGCATGCTTAACAGTATTCTCAACCTTGGGTCTAAATCACTTTCACAGACATATGTACACGATCTTTGATGAAATGCAGTTACAGACACATGCATTTCTTTGTTCTGAATCTTCTTCCCTTCTAGATGTAACTTATTTTTTCCTTTGCTGGCATGGCAGCAAGTGCAACCTCGCATTTTCTGTCACAGTACTGTAAGTATGAATCACTAGATCATTTGTGCCACAAGTTTTGCCTGAAATGGCAGGGTGAGTTGGGTTATTAGACCTTTAAATCCATTAGAGCACGCTTGACATATCAACTTGATCCTGCAGTACAGATTAGAAAATATATACATCACCCACATGACAGCTGACATTACATGGTTGAGTGGATTGAAGACTATACAAAAAATATGCACTGAGTGCTGATTTATATTTACATGCATGCAGTAGTGTTGTTAAAGATGACAATATTAATATTGTTATGCTACTTATATGCTACCAACTTCTATATGCACATGTGGGGTTGTGTTTGGAAGTAAATTGAATGTGTAAAAGTAATTTTCCAAAAAGCTCCCAATAAAAATTGTCCTTTTATTCTTTTTAATGAATTATTTTTACTCTTGGTTGTCTTTGTCATAGTTTCAGATGACCCTCACATATTTTCTGTGCACAAAGCTTGACCATAATCATAACAATTTCCACTCGGCATCCAATCCTTTTCAGCATACCTACCCGTGCTCTCCCTGTACATTGACTTTTTATGTTGTCATTAGGCCACACTGCAATTGCTGTAAGTGAAGGCACAAAGGTTGCACTGATGGCTATTAGACCTAATGCCACCAATAAGCTCTGCTGTGCGAGAGGAAGCAGCCCTTCAGCACTGACAGCATGGCTCAGTGCCTCCACATCGGATCTATATGTTTGAAAATGGCAGAAACCCTCAGGCACAAAATAACATTCCCAATTTTTTTATTTTTTTTTACAGTAGAAATTCAGTGCATTAAAACTCTATAAGACACTGGAGAAGTATGATGTGTGGCTCAACAGTTTTCATCTGAAAACATATTTTTTTTAAAATGTTTTCTAAACATGTAATAAATTTATTATTTGTGAATATTTGTGGAGTATTTGAAATAATTACTTTAAACCAGTACCAATCAGCAAAATGGCATTCAGGTCAGTTTACAGTTACTAGACAGTTCTGGTGATTAAGACGTGGTTTATTAACCATTAAAACAAGTAATAAAAGACCCATCCATACATGATTTAAAACATCATCTCAGAGCTGTGGATGGATGGGCTATAGAGAAAAGAGAGGTCCGAGAGAATCACCTTAAAGCACATGTTTGCCTCATGTCTGCACACACTAAGGGGCATTTCAAACCAGTGTGTGGACCCCAGTTTAGACAATTAGTTTTTGAATAGTGTTACGGGCCCCAGGAATGGTGCCACAATAACAAAGAAGAAATCCCTGCAAATACAGGTAAAGTTCAGGAGCAATGAAGACAGTGCACTTGGTTTGCCTCTCAGATTGCATCTCTTATTCAAGTTTCAATAAACATGAACAGCATTAACAATATCCACGTGTGCATGACTTTTTCAGTCCCAGTGTCCATATCTGTCCATTTTCCAAAGTCACAAGTAGAAAAATAAATGGATTCACACTCTACACTTTCCACTATTTTACATGTGCTTCATGTGATCGCTCAGTCAAAGCAAAACAAAAGTACACACCTGCTCTTGCTTAAGCAATTGAAAGCCACTGTAATCTACAATGAATTTACAGCAATATACAACTGTATTTAAAGCAAACCACACTCTTATCTGGTTGAAATTAAAGTGGACAACTGTACCGGTTCTGAATACTGAAATTGAGCAAAAATAAACACACATTTACAGCACACTGAAGATGAAACTCACTTTTGCATAACATGGGCAACTTCTTTCTATTTCACATGTCATTAACACTCACATATAAACAGCTTTATACTTTTCCAAACCTCAATGACACTTTAACAATAAAACATCTTTGTATCATAAACTTTATATAAAATAGTAAAGTGTGCGGGAGTACCAACCTTCATAATGAAAAGAAAATAAATCTATATGAATGACCTTCCTACAAGACAATGCTCTGGGCGCTACGACCCACAATACAAAACATTACCGCGACGTTTCTGCTAGCGGCCTGCGCAGCCTGACCCCGCTGTCTCAGACTGATGCGGGTCAAATGTGCGGCTGTGCCCATAAGTGTTACAGGTACTGTCTTACGTCTTTACAACTTAGCATGGAGATAAAACATTGCTATGTAACAAACAGCGGTAGTAATTTTTTACCAGGTACTAACCTGCAAATACAGGTAAAGTTCAGGAGCAATGAAGACAGTGCACTCGTTTTGCCTCTCAGATTGCATCTGAAAAGTGGGCGGAAGTCCATCCCCCTAAAGCAACTGGGTTGCACCTGCCTTGAAATAATAGTTCCACCTGAGGTGTTGCTCCATTTTTTTTGTACCTTCTGTACAGTTCATGTGACAAAATAATATACTGGTTAAATTGGTCATGTTACCAAAGTCATTTTGAATATTAATAGCCACAGAAAATAACTGATAAACAAATTAAATAAATTAAATTAAATGATTAACACAAAAGTGGCCATGCATTTTGGGTGTGCCACAATAGCACAAAGACAAAGAAGTTATTAGTTTGTCCAAACCATAAGGAAACAATCAAACACACCCTTAGTTTATTTAACCTTACTGCTATACCAAATATTAGTAATATGCCACTTAAAATTAAGTCAGCTGTACATGAAGAGAAAAGGTGAGTAAGATGTTAGCCAAGGCCCAGCAGATCAAAAGCAACACAAAAAGCAGCGCTCATGCACTGTTGGCCAGAGTAGCGGTTGCTGCTCCTCTATAAGAGCTGCTAAGTCCTTGTGACAGATAGTAAAATAATGTTAAGGCCAAAGATGAACATAAAAAATATAAATCTAGCATTGCAGCAAGCTAACATAACATACAGGTCAAATGTACCTGTGACGGCTTTTGCAAATTAGGTGATCTGGTGATAGGTTGTGCACTACCCACTATTTATAATGTAACCATATATCGTAAGGCAGTTGGCTGATAATCAGGCAATTAAGCAAGGCAACGCTGTTTTTTCTCCAGAACATAAACACACATAAGCATGTCATGAACAAAGGTACAATACTACTTCTACTACAATATAAAACTATATCATATTTGGCCTTTTTAATGAGTAAGTCCAGTGTTTACATTTAACTCCATGCAACACCAGAAGAGGTTGGTTTATTTGCTACAACTTCTAACATAGTGCCGGTAAGATGATCATATCAATTTAGCAATGAGCTTATTTATCACTCACACTTATTAATGTTTATATGCACCCGCTAACACCTATGCAGTGCGCACACATGTCAAAGCTCAGAGGATTAAGGAAATTCTAGCAGCGCACAGCATCCCCCACAGCAAGCAGCAGAAGGAAACCTTTGAGACTTTGTTAATGTTTGTCCAGCCTTTGGCATACTGTCTTCCTGTATCAAAATTGTTGGGTTTTCTATGAGCCGTCAGCAAAAGTGACTCCATCTTGCCCTGTTCTCACATGGCTACATTGCAATTGTCTGCTCCAGTGAAGCCTATTGCCGTGTGGGAAAGGTCTGCTCTTTCATGGACACACATACACATGCACTTACCCACACATACACTTTTGCATCTGGCTGATTCACTTTGCTGAAGCCCACAGACCCCCGACTGCATGATTTATCTAAGCCAGCGAATCGCACTATTCAGGTTGTTGCAAAATCATTCCAGCTCCTCCAGCACTCCAGTCTATAAACGTTTATTCTTTGCGCTAAGAGATTAGCGGTGCAGTTTTTTGGGTTTTTTGTGGGGGGGTATTTTTTTTATAACCCTCAGTTACATTTGTCAAAACATCAACATTTTAGGTATTTTGGCAACGCTATTACCAAGACAAAAATCAATTATCATGGGTCACTGCATGACGAATTGCTTGAATTTACAAACGATCGGTCTTTCTTATAGCTATAAGACTTGAAAATCCAGTAATTAAAAAGTTGGCAGACTATTTAGATTTTAGGTGTACACAAAATATCATTCTACAGTCAGTTAATGGAGAAACTTGATCAACATCTCAGTTTGATTCATTTGGTGGAACTGTAAGGCTGATGGGAAAGCTTTCAGATGGGACTTATTTAACAATTAGCAATAATTTCATGGTTCAGGCTTTACAGGGTTAAGTACTTTCAGTACTGTAGTAATCAGTCATCATTCGATCATATTAGTAGGTATTTTAGCCATATTGATTATTGCCTTCCATCTTGCTGTCAGCAGTGGTCAGCTTTTATCTACAGATTCCACCTCTCCTGTTTTCCAGTGGTAGATTCGGGTCAGTAAGTGTGGAACAAAATGAAGAATTACCTCTTTTGTAGTTTATGGATTCTGTGTGGCAAAAGCCATTTTTACAATTACACAATCAATTCTGTGGGATATTATTTGACAATGACATTTTAGATCATTACACTTCTATAAGCCCGAGTCACTTTGTAAAAGTTGGCTTGTCAGGTTTTTTTGTTGGTTTTTTGCAGAACTTCTGTTGATAGTTTGTTATGAGCAGCTTTGGGGGACAAGTCAGTGGACTGCTTCACCGCGTCTTACACAGAATTTTGCCCTGAGTTCAGAGTAAAAGTAGTGGTCACACTAACCACTGAAAACCACCTCCGTCCTTATGTGCCTGAATGTCCTGACGGGGCAAAAAAAAAATGCCTGTGATTGAATTGTGGCTTTTTGTAAAGAATCACGTCAAAATGGCCTTACAGAGGAGAATACTTCTAACAGCCCCACAGCGCTAACGGTACTGGATGTCAGAATAACAAAGGTTAGAGTTGTTAGTATTAGTAGCTATGATAAAACTGTGCCCCATTAAACTGCCAGACTAAACCCAAACCTTTGTCTCACCTTGAATTTCTCATCATCAGATATTGGGTAAATTCTGTCAGCTTACCATACATTAAGCTTCGAGTTTCCAACCCCAACAGTGGGCTGTCCACACATTAGCTTTGCAGTCATGTGAAGGGCAGATGCTACTGAAGGGGAGATAATTGGTGGCGAACTGTCTGAAATGCATAATTAGACGGGACAAGACACTCCCCCTCTTTTCTTTCTTCCCTCGTCACTCTGCCTTTTCACTGGGTGATCTGAGTGCCTTAGCATGAGCTTTAAACTGGGCTAAAGTATCCTGAGCCTTTTCCAATAGGATCTATTTGCTTCAACAGGCATCACCCTTTTGTTTTCTCATCTGGCACAGCGCGTCTGTTTGCGACACGTTCGAAATCACGCGTAACTCCAGGAAGTATTGTTTCTCTTTGTTTCTTTGTCTTTTTTTTCTTTCTCCCCTGCTCATGTATGTACCAAAGGGACTGTGTCTTTGTAGTCTCTGAACTACATTATGAATGATTATCCTTTTACATGATTATTATTCCTCAGCACACCATGGCACATCAACTCAGACACAGACAGAGCGCCTGGACTCCTCAGTTTTGCATTATGGCTTCATTATATCCACAGTTTCATGCCTTGAAATGTGCAGCAAACACAGAAGTTCATCCATTACAGTGAAAAGCTGAGATGTTAAACAGTTCATTTACCAAAGGTTTTATTGGTGACTGAAAAATGGCGTCTGTTGGTGATTGCTTTTCAGTTTCAAATATGTAAATGGGTTTCAAATATGCAAATGGTTTTCTGTTTATGATTTCTGGCTCGAACAGGCTCACAAGGGTTTGATCTGAGAGTTTAAAGTCATCAGTTGTGCCCCTTGTGCCATGGCACATTACCATCTCATCCTCTCCCCAGTCCAATAAAAGCAGCTTGAGTGTAATGAAGGAGAGTTAGGAGAACTAGAGGTCATTTGGCCTATTACGGATGGTCACAACAAGAGTGAAGGGACTGGTATGAGGAGGGTAAGGAAAAAGGTCAATTATTAAGATAACTGACTGTTAGCAGATTCTTAGGGGAACAGTTAAGGATTTGGGGACATATGTTTACTGGATTGTCTGATGAAAACATCAAAAGTGATCTTATCTGGGAAATAAATAGAAGCTACTACCAGAATAAATATGAGGCACATATTTAGGTTCATCAGTATTTGGACAATGAAACATTTTTTTGGCCTCACTTTAATTCTCTCACAATTTCCCTCACCGTGGATTTCAAATCAAATGGTTGAAGTCCTTAGCATTGAGTTTCCTTTTGGCAGATGTCCAGTGAAGAATATTCCAACCCTTAGACTTGAGAAACTATTTGGTGTCATTGTTGTTTACACCATTAAAACTCCAGCCAATCAGTTTTGCTGAACCTGAGAGTATAGCCCTGTTCACTTCACAATTCAACTTGCTACTTTTATCAGCAGTCACATCACTAAAAGCACTTGTGACCTGATTCCACTATAGTGCCTCCACTATGTTTGACAGATGATGTGATATGCTTCATATCATGAGCTATTTCTCTGGTTTTCATACTTTTCTCTTCCTGTCATTCTGCCACAACTTAACCTTGAGTTCATTTTTTGTAGAACTGTGGAGATGTTTTCTCTCAAAATCTAATCTGGCCTCCTTGTTCTTGAGTGCAACTAGCAGTTATACCTTGTTGTGAACTATCTGAATTTCCATTCACAAAGGCATCTCTTGATTGTAGTCGATGACAATGATACACTCTGGTCCTTGAAGGTGCTCTTGAAATGGCAAGATGCTGTGAATGGGGTTTCTCTTACCCAAGAAACGACTACTGCAATCGTCAGCTTTAGTTGTTTTCAACACCTTTTTGTGTTGCTGAGCTGGCTGGTTCATTCCTTCTTTTTTAGAGATTGATGATTTAGCCCCTTCTGAAGGTTTTGCTATCTCCCTGATAGGCCTATAATCTTTTTTTCTACTTAATTGTGCTTAATCTATCATGAAATAATGAGGGAACAGGCCTTGCTAGGCCATGAAACTGCTTGTAAGTCAATTGTCCATATAATTTTGAGCCTGAAAATGGGGGACTACATATATAAAATGGCTGTAATAAACTGGCAGTACTTTTGTTAAACTCCTTGAAGACTGAATGTCTGCACTTCAATCATATATTTATTTAATATCCACTATGGTGGTGTACAGAGGCAAAATTGTACTCATGTACCAGACTGAAGAGTCTAATTATCCAAAAATCTTAATTCAGAATCAGGAAACTAAGTTAATATTTTCAATAATGTGGAATTTGTACATTCAAAATTCAAAGGATTATTGTGAGTTCTAGCTTCTGCTGTGTACTTAAAATGATATTTTATTGCCTAAAACCAATTTAATTCATTTATTTACCTATCTAATTTGTGTGTGCCTGCATCAGTGCATGCATGTGTCTCTGTATCTGTTTGAACTGTGAAAATCCTAATATAGTGTTTATACTGTGATCCTAATTCTGTGGAAAGAAAGGTTGTTAAATGTCCATCTTGCATGGAATTGTTAATTATCCACTAGTTACTGACTAGTGTTTATCACATGACTAGTAGTCAGTAAAGTCTTTCTGTATTGTGATGTACATTTAGTGGATGATATTTGGACATTTAGCACCCACCTAAATATCTCTTCGTGGCAAGCACCCCACCTCCACCCCCCTTGAATGATATTCCTGGATAGCAGCAGCCTCCCATAGCAGGCGAATCCTCTTGCCATATGGCAAAAATAATGCTTAGAAACTGTTGGATGTACACAAAGGAGAGCAAAAAGGTATTGCCCAGACCTCCAAGCTTCCCAGATTACAATCAGATTAAGCATCCAAAGTCTGCATCTGAGTCATGCATGTGCCACCTTGCAATGGACACAGGGAACAAAGGAGCCGCTGCCAAGTCCTGGTGCCAGACACCATAGAATATCCCCAGAGGTCCCGTGTCTGTCTGTGACAGAACAGAGCTTTTTCAGCCATCCGAGGGAGCACCTACAAAACATTAGACCGGTGGTTTTAATGTTTTAGCTCACCAGTGTTGTAATGTTACACAAAAATATCTAATATTATATTGTGATTAGGGCGCCTTAATTGTGGTGCAGATTTAAAGCATTTAATTTGAGTTGAATAAATTAGGTGAAGAAAATTCAGTAGCAGCATATACAGCAAGCCTCCCAACCTGGTCTCAGACAGAGAAGCTGAAGTGGTCTAAGGAATAACACAGAGCATGTGTAAATATTGTGCATGTGCGTCCCAAATCTTAAAGCTATTTGTTACATTATAAAGAGCAAATCCAAACAGTCTAATTGGACGTTGTCTTTCTCCTTTCTCATACTTTCTCACGTTGCATCAGCTGTAACACATCTGCACGAAGGCCACCAAACTAAACTCTGTTGGGCGTACAGTAAACTGACAGTACATACCCATAATGCTTCTGCCAGGCTCTGAAAAGGGAGCTATTTCCCTCCCTCTTCTCCTTCGCTCTCCTCTCTCCATCTGTTCCTGGGCTGAGGCAGGGTAAGGAGCCAGGGAGGGCTACGAGCTGGAACAAGTCTATCTGCAGCAGCAGGCCTGGCCTCAGCAGCCACAGAGGGGCTCAGACTGAATGCTAGAGCCCCCTCTTCCTCCATCCAGATGCAGATGACTTCGCTTTTCCTCCGCCTCTCTGCCGCACAATAATACCCTTTTGTAGCACAAGGGCAGAAT
This sequence comes from Perissodus microlepis, assembly GCF_051167445.1. NCBI lineage: Eukaryota > Metazoa > Chordata > Actinopteri > Cichliformes > Cichlidae > Perissodus > Perissodus microlepis. Next base: position 12,024,739 of record NC_140465.1, read on the forward strand.
CCCAGCTTTGTCCAGTCAACCTTAATTTATGGCACACATATTCTGGACGCACATATTGTTGCACAAGCTACAAAGGCATAAGCTTTCAAAGAGGCAGAGAGGAAGTGCTGGCAAGAGGATTCTCGCACTTTCTCTGTTTGAGAAACGGTATAAATCATTCACTACAACATGGCATTTGCAGCTTCACCAGTGCATTGATTTTCACAACTTCAAAGAGGTGTAGTGAGTCAGAGGTGATTTTTTTTCTCCCCTTGCGGTCGTCTTATTACATTTCTATAACTTTCTATTTCAACGGTCACTGACTGCCAATCATGTTTCAGTGTGGCTTCAGATGTTACCATGACCCCTATTTACAGAATGTAAAAAACACAGATCCTTTGTAATTTCTATCTAAAGCAATATTGCAGTGTTTGAAAAAAAAAAAAACAACATAAATACTCAAATATATAATATTGCAGTTTTTTTCTCCTCATTCATACAACCTTTCTCAGCATGTACGCAAAAATCTATCCACTTTCATTGAAAAGACGTTTGCCTGTGGCCCTTACGCATTTGGTTCTTTGGCCCGTCTCACCTTTTTCTCTCTCTCAGCTAAGACATGTGCGATGAAAGAGAACTGTATTCCTCTTTGTCTCCTGTAGAGACAGTTTTTGTTCTCCTTGACCTGCCATCCATAGTCTAATCTAAAGTGACTGACTGCCCCCTGATGCAGAGAGCACCAAGCTAGACCTTTCAGATTTCTGCTTTTACCATGAACATGACAAGAGAAACAAAAGGGAGAAAGCAAAACCCGCTGATGAACTGATTGGCATCACCTGCGATACGTGAGTCAAAACTATGTCGGCACTTTGAAAAAGAAAAGTTTACTTTACTGAACTGGCACCACGTAACACCTTGGGTTTTGGAGGACGTCTATACATGGCAGGAACTGCAAGGATTTGTGCATGGGCGCCTGTACCTGCAAAACGTGGAGGCTTAAAATGGATGTGCAGCAAAATCACAAAGTGAAGACGCATATTACACATCTTTAAACATTTCTTCTGTAGAAATCCTCTTAATAAAGCTCCTTAGCTGAACCCCAGTCCACGTTTTTTTATTAAGAAAGCAGAATGTCACAAGGACTGTCTTTTTAAAGGGCAAAGATGACCAGCAAGCCTAACAAGGAGAATATGGTCTGACAGCAGGTGCACAGAGACGGCATTCAACATTAAACACAACCACAAGAGCAGCACGTTAAATACGTGAATTGAGTATCCTGATGTAGCTCAACACTGCTCGCTAAATTTCATTTTCAATCACATTTTGGCCTTTTGCTGGGAACTTAAAATCAATGTTAGCCTTCAAAGCAAAGTGCATACATTAAATGATTCATGTTAGATCAAGTAGCTCTGTCAGAGAGCTGCAAAAATATGCTTTTAGCCAAGCAAAAACATATTGGATTGCTGCACCAGTGGGGACCCTTATTCTGATCCACATCTGAGGAACATTACATTTATTTGGCAGACAGCTTCATCGTGATAGCCTTCTGTCAGAGACTAATACATACTAAGCAATAGTCTAAGCAAAACTCAATCATATTTGATCGAATAACAATATAAATCAGGAGCATATCCTCTGCACATCTACGGCAACCAACTGTATAATTAAAAGACCTCTATTAAAATGTCTTGATTAACAAATATGTGGCTGAAGCTCTTACCTAGTTGCTCCAAATTGTTCCATGTATATGATGGCTGGAAAAACAGCAACCTCCAAATTAGAATTTAAAGACACAGATAGCACGTGAATAATGGCATGCATTATCTTGTCTTCTCCATAGTGATCTAATGGCTATCTAGCATTAAATAAAGGGAGGGAATTAAACTGGAGCAGATGGTGAGAGTACATCACTGGCTCAGGAGCTATTTATTAAATGCATTATTAATTATTTTCAACATGATGAGCTCGGCTGGCTTCCTTCTGGATCGACTCTGAGAAAGAGTTCTCTAACCCCCAGTGTCATTAGGTAGGTCTTTCACACATCACCAACCCGCCATCAGGTTAGCAACTCGTACCTTTATTCACATGCAACATTCAGTGATTTTTACTATTTTGAGGAATTTTCTAGGTAATAGAAAATGGGTTTTTTTTTTAACCTGTACTAAAAAAGTTGTATTTGTGCACGTTAGATTGAATTGTCTGGCCGCTTGTACTCTGTCCCCGTGTCACTGGGCAAAGCTTATGCACTTTAAATGACACACAAACATTTATGCACACGGAGATGCCTTCTTTAATGCCTGAAATGCTTGTCCGAGGTAACAGTTTCCTCAGTTGCCACAGGCAGCGAGCCACTTGCCATACCACTCCCTAACCCCAACAAACAGACACACAAATTGAAGCCTTTATCCACATTCAAAGAGGTGGCCGAGGACACGAATGTCACGACTGACAGACCCTAGTTCACGCTCTGCTGCTTCCACTAGCCAACTATCATTTCTAAACACCTTGCATGCCATATCCGTGCTGCCTGTGGGTGTTTTATAGAGCACAAATCTTTTGTTTTTGTTTAGACAGTTGGATAGGAAACATTATTTGACTGACAATCATGCAAAAAGGGCACAGGGATAAGATAACAGTGACAGTTTTAATTGTTACATGACATGTCGCGCTTACAATATAATTTCACGGTTGATCTTAAACAGCTGCTATTTTTTAGTCAAAGTCATTTTAAAAACAGAAATATTACATTTAAGACTATTATGTGTATTATGCAGCAGAAGCCAAACAAAATTATAAGAGAGGTTCAAAAATACTGTACACACCTTCACTCTGTCTCCTCCACTCTTTCGTTCTCTCACCCAGTCAAGGTCTGAACTGTAGTTGAACTGAGCCTCTTGGGATATTTAGTTGGCCAGATCGTTAGCTGGCTGACCCACCTGGAAAGAGGAAAGAAGTGAAGGGTTAGAGGAGAGAAGAAAAGAGGTATAAAGTTAGCAATGGGCGAAGTGGGAGGGAGAATTATCTGAGGTATGCTCTGGATCTATGGTGAGACCTGAGAACAACAAGGTAGCTTCCGAGCATGATAAACTATGCACTCAGTATTCCAACCTGGCTGTGGTATTGCATGTCAATAACTTACAGGTGCAGAAAACTGTGACACCTCTGATGCGTATAAACTACACCTTTAGAAAAAAAAATACTCACTTAGGGCTTTACCTCATTCCTCTCTGGTCTGTACTTCTTCCTACTCATAAATAAAAAGCCGAGTGTCTATATCTAAACAGCCTTCATTAATATTGATGTTTTTCACGGTAGTTTGTGATCATGCTCAGATTATACAAGCAGCACATTTACAATGAATCATAGGCCTTTCCAGCCTGTCACTGAATCACGTAGAATTGATACATCTTCTACAATGGTAATATATCATCGATCAAATGTGTCTTTCATTGGTGCTTCTATAACAACAATTGGATGATTGGTGGAAAGCTGTCGAATAAGTCCTCAAAAAAGCTCATGTTTCAAGATTATTTTTTAGAGATGCTTCTACTATAACTTTTGATGATGCATTGCTTCATGGTGTTGAGTATTTGAACAGGAATCTTCTATTACTTCAGACATTTCTACGATCATCCTAGAACCGGAGACCTATTTAGACATTGACATTATGAAAAAAACTGAGTCTTATTTTATTATTTTTTGTCACACGTCTCACAGCAACAGCAGCGAATGTGATAGGGAAATTTGTAATTTAAGATCCTACTTACACACACAGATTTATAGCCCTGCAATTTCTATTGCTTTGTCCAACACAGGTGGCTCTATAATACATTTCAATCTGATCTTATCTAGGAAAGTCTCAGTTTTGGATGCTTAAAATACAAAATGTCATTTGAATTTTCATTTTGTAGATTTTTCATTTTCGGTCAAATTCCCAAATTTAAAGCTAAAGTATCAGATGTTGACAAAAATGGGTACAATTTGATCTGAACAGCATGAAAGGTTCTAATTTGTTAAATCATGTCAAAGCAATTCTGCTAAAAACAAATGGCTGCTGGAAAACGGTGAAAAGAATGGGTTATCTAACACTTCCCTAGTTCTTGTAATGAATCGGTGTTTGTTGCACTTTTGATTTTTCCGTTTGGTGTGTCTACAATTATTTGTGACATTGCGGGTCAGTTCTCCCGGACAATTTGCAATCCGTATGATTGCTCGATCATTCGTGTTTCCACTTTCATTCATGCTTTTTCTGTGATTTCTCCATGTCAGCCAGTTATTTTCTTGGGTATAGTGTTATTGCAGCTGCCAGCACCGATGAAATGAGCTTCAAAATTAAAAATCCATGTTGTCATAAGTTTTAGATTTATTGTAGCGCACTGAAAAGACTTGCAAAATAGAGATTTTCTGTCTCCTTCTTATCAAGAGATGTTGTTTCTAACCCAGTTAAACATTCAAAGAAGAAATTTTGTTTCTTTTCCTCCGGCAATCTACTCACTGACATCTAAAGTTGCACATGCATGTGTAACCTTTCCACCTCATATGTACGTGATATATAATAATCCAGTAATCAGACATGTGCGTGCTATTTTATTTTCACATACAGACCGTGATCCCTTTGATCGTGGATCAAAAATTATTTGGACCAAGTATTGCAGAGACTTTTCATCATTTTTGTATATAAAATTTAGCGTCTGTTAATAGATTTTTCTGCTTTTTACTTTTTTTATGTGCGCTCTTATGCTTATCATGCTTCACTAAGAGTTTCACAGATGCCTTGCAGGGACTTGCAGTTATTTGCCTTGTGTGGAAAAAAACATTCTGTTCATCTGTTCATGGTTTTGTCATGTAATTCCCAAATGCCAGCCAGCGGGGGTCTTTATTTTTTTTCTTTTCATTTTTTTTCCCCCCAATGTTTGAACATTTTCCCAATGTGCAAATGTTCAAACTAACATTATTGTTTCTTGATACTGCTCCCATCTCCTTAGCCATTTGGAGAAAGAGATCTGGGGAATGAACCAGCCAAGAGGGTGTCGTGGCGAATTTCTCCAGGTCCTGGCATGGGGCCAAACTCTTCCTCAGATGTGACAGTTCTGGGCTTCAGTCTGAAAGAGCCCTAATTTTGCCATTTTCAGCATAATGCCTCAAGAGTTACAATGTTGCCACAGCATGAAGACATAACACTGAAGGGAAGTCAGTGTACTAAGTAAGTACTTGGAGATGAAAGCAGATGGCAATGGTCATTAAAACATTTTTGGTGGTGTCAGTGAAAATGAAATAAAAATGTACTTATATGCAAAAAAGCTTGCATTTGTCTATAAGGCCTGTATTTTGTTCTTGGCTTACCTTTATGTGCATGTAAGCATATACTGCACAGGCAGCTGTTTACATAACAGCTGTTTGGATTGTTTGAACAGTTAACAATATGTACAGTGATCCTTGTAGTTTAATTGAACAGTTTGAATCAAACTCTATCATCTCAGACATCTCCCGGTGTAAGCTGTATATAGTGTCCTCTCACCACACTTCATCTAGCTTCATCCAGCATTATCCCATCGAGGACTGAGCTTCTCCGGTCTACGAGGCAGAAAAAAATCCGTAGACATGTCGGCTGCTGGGGACAGATTTGTTCCTTTGTCAGCAAAGAAGGGGGGATAGCTGGAGGACAAAAAAGGGGAGAAAAGGGCTATGTTAAATAATACTGAAAGTTTACAGGGACAAACAATGAATGAACATAAAACTGTGAATAAACAAGTTATGGAAGTGAGGAAGACTTAACAGGCCAGGGGAGACAACAAGTTGTGAACAGTTATATGGGAGTTTCATAAGGAATGTGGACAAAGAATGTCCATTATAGCTCGATCGAGGGAGTGAGGGCAGGCGATACAGCAAGAACAGGAGGCGTGGGATCAATTAGGTTAACTACTGAAGATGCTGGAAGACTTTGAAAGCAGCCACCATTTTGCCATTCCCTGTTGTATTCTTCCCTAGCTTTCTTTACAGTATCTGTTCTCCCTCGTTCCTTTTTTTCCTTCCCCACTGCCATTGTTCCCCACCCGCCTTCTCCTCCCTACCCTCTCCCTGGCAGAGTGCTCGGGGAACACAGTCCTCCTCTGTCAGCCCCCCACACCCCCGTCTTCTGCTTCACAGGTAATTAAATGGATTTCCTGTCTTGTAGTCGGCGAGAGAACATGACCCTGCACTCTGCCAGAGCGTGTCCAAAGGCACTCCAGGGCCGGCTCCCTGCACCATCTGCATCTCAGTGTCCGAGCAGAGCAGTGGCCCTAAACAAACACACTCCACCCTGGGGACTGTCAAGCCACAGGCTCCCCGGCTAAACACACTCCACAGATACAGTGAGTGGTAATGAACTATGGGGAAATAGAGCTGTAAATACCAAAGAGCTGAACTAGGGAAGCACGGTACAGTATAAGCATTAACAATAGCTCAGCTGCAGTTATTATCCAGTTCAGAGCAGTTAGTTCTGTACAGAACTACTGGAAAAAGGGTCCTTTTTAGAGAAAAATGCATAGTTTTTGTGTAGATTGACTAAGAATCAAAATAAAGATGAGGCGTGTTTCTAAAATGCACACTGAGTGCACACAGGTGTCAACACAAACTCTGTGTGGATGCTAATTTCTGGTGTTGTGCAAATGTGTCTCTTTTTTTTCATACCACCACGCTTTCTTCTGAAAGCAGTGAATGCAGAAGACAGGCAGTCAATAGTATGAAAGCTCTGCTATGAGCAGTGGCTCCCAAGGGCAGCAACTTACTGTCCTACACCCCCCCCCCCCCCCCCCACTCCCACCCCTCACCCCCCACTGTGATGAACTTACTCCATCAGCAGGGCCTGAGTGCACTTCAAATACAGGCCCGAAGATTAGCGGCGTGGGAGCAGATCTCTCTTTTAACCTGCTTTTCTTCAAGCATCTTGACACAAGACTTCATAGCTCTGTCACGAGGAAGAATTACACCTGACAAGTCTGCTTACGGGCATGAGAGAATGTGTACATGCGAGCAGGAGCCCGTCAAAAGCGATAGCATCAACGCAAGAGCTCAAAATGTCTGATGATTTTTTACTGCCAATTTAAATAGTGTTAGAAAATCTGAACTGGTGAAATGTTAAGAGTAAGTCTGAAAAATGCTAATACCCTTTCAGACTATTCTTACGATTTCCCATTTTCTTTGGGGTTTTCAATGGACAACATTCAATACAATTTATAGGAATAGACTCAGTTATTAAATCTAGGCAAATGTCCCTTACCTGAGACACAAAACTTGATGCGAGAGAATCTCAAAATACTCTGTAGTCAGCATTTACCTAAAATATGAATGCTTAAATCTAAATATTTTTGTATTCTTGACAATTCTACTTCTTGCTGAGGAAACAGACAAGCAGTCAAGCTGAAATCATAGAATGAGTATTAGAGTAAAATGACAAAAATCCACTATAGTTGCAGTCAAAGCCAGTGCAATTCTGGGACCACATGTGCATATGTAAGAGAAGGCTTTAGTAACTGTACCACCACCCAGGTAAAAAATAATCACCAGACACCACTGGTAGCCATTTCAACAGGTCACAGCTCAAGGCACTACCTTCCTGTAGTAAGCACCCCTGAGTCTGAAGGTGGACTTCGCTATTTCGCTGGCCTTATGACCCTGCCATTAACAAGCAATTGAGATGAACCAATAGAAATCACAGCTCGCGCTCAGAATTCATTAACAGCAAAAGCGTGACGAGTCACAAGAAGCACATTGATGCGGAGCAGGGTAACACTGCTTGGCTTTTTTCCCCCCACCATGACTGCTGAACATAAATCAGACAACGAGACACTGTCATTGAGACAGAGGACCCCTGAAGTCTCTGTACTAGTCAGAAAGGAGTATGCAAATGAGGACCTTGACCCAAATCAAATTCCAGAGCCCGTTTGTTAATTGCAAATTACAGACCTTGGCACCCCAATCAACTGCCTTTTAAGGGAATGATTTCAGACTCATTTTTTGCCATCCTCTGAAAAATATGAAAGGGCAATAAGAAAATGTAAATGTCCCGGTTTTGTGATGCAGTCGCTAGCGTGAATGAAGTGGAAACCTCAGCCAAAATACTGCCATTCAATCCAGTTTGCCAATGAACACAGTGAATGCTATTAAGAGGACAGTGGAAGTGTTCATGCTTGTAAATCTGACCATCATAAAGATGTCTTCCCTGGCTGGCAGAATGCTCAGAACTGTCATCTAATCCTCCTCCTCAGTTAGCCAGCAGACACAAGCACTGCTTTGTGGAGCCAGTTGTCTTATTACCCCATTAGCAAAGGCCAGAATGTGGCAATCTTCCTCCAACATTAATATAACATGACAGGCCAGGAGACATCAGTTTGTTAAATGCAAATCTCCCCAGCGTTCCTCAATGTCTCCATCACTGTTTTGTCAAGTACCCTGCAGGCCCAAAGACAGCAAATGAGTTCCAATTCATTTTTTTTGTTTTCCAGTTTTTCACACCTCAGCTGTTTTCTTACAGACTGTGAATGGGGAAATAGAATATGCGCAATTTACATATTCCCTATGAATGTGGAATAGTGCATGTTGTTTCTTTCTATTTGGTATGTGCCCCTTGTCACCTAAGTGATTGTGACAGGTATTTTGCTTTCATTATTTTCTACTATCTGTTAAATCAGCAAAATCGTCTCTTGGTGCCTCATAATGCAACCGGTAAGAGGAAGAACTAATCATGTCACAGTGCCTATGGCAACTCAACTTTTCTGTATTACCCTGAGCAGAGAGGTGCACAGACCGCACACAAACTCATGCTGACACACCCACATGCACACACATCCACTTATCTCTGAACAAACTCACAAACACACACACACAAACACATACATTGCTCGAAATCAGGCGGTTGGAAGCTGTGAATGAAGCGATATTGTAACCTCAACCTATATGGCGCTTTCCCACTGTGGGTTCAGCCAATGAATTATCCCCTCCAATAAATCCTGTTTGGAGGATAATCCTTTTCCCATCTTCTGGACAGACACTTTCTGTAATGAAATGGCCCCGGGTCCTTCCCTGTAACCCAGTCCCATCCTGGCCCTCTAACTCTGCCTGTCTCAGGGGAAAGAACGGCTTACAGTGTGGCTTCAACCCCACTCAACCTCTGCTCGGCTTCAATGGCTTTCTCACCTCCCAACTGCCCCCACACCTAACCCATCTTCACGTTACTTCTTCCTTTTCTTGCTCCAGGTGCAACTTCATTTCCCGCAGAGCCACACTACAGTGCCTCTTCTGCAGATCTCTCTGTCTGCTCTCATTCAAACAAGTTTTTCCTCTTTTTTTCTCTTCATTTCATTCTTTCCTCTTGTTCAGCAAAAAAAAAAAGATGCAGCAAAGCTCTAGCAATCTTTCCACGTCTGATGATGTGATTCGAGCCAAACACCAGGCGAAAACCGCCCGTAATGACATGTCTTGATGTGTCGTATTTGCTGTCCCCAAGAACCCAGTTTCACTTGTGTAATGTGTGTACCTGGTTGGCAGGGGGGCTGTTACACAGCAGCCTCAAACCAACGTAAACCAGGGTGGAGTGGGAGGTGTAAATGACATTGGTGGAGAGCTGAGCGGAAGCTCTCTGGGGTCTGAGATGGATGCAGGATGCAGTGGAGAACTCTGGGAAGACTAAGCCAGGGTTTTATCTGGTAATTGGGTTGTTGGCACAGCAGGCAAGCTGGCCAAGAAAAGATTCGTAAGCAATAATACATGCTGTAGAAAATGTTCTTCATCAAAGAAAATTCGCTTGTTTTACTGTGTATCAGAGCAAAATATAAAAAATTCATTATGCGAGTCCCAGATTGATAGAGCATCCTTTTGTCAGGAGATACATACACTCACCCAACATTTCATAAACCACACTTTGGTTCGTAATTTAAGTCCATTTGGTCCATGTTAATGACCACTAATAATAACTAATAAAAAACTAATAATATTAACTAATATAACATTACTGCTTACTTTTCTTAAAAGTAATGTAGTATTTATTGTAATTAATTGTCAGAGAAAATAACTCAATACACTTCTCGTTACATTACTCCATAACATGACCTGAAACACACTGTCATATAATCATTAGTTAACTTTATAAACCTGAGGCTACAGTGACAGACACTGACAAAACTCCCCATCCTAAAAATATACACATACAGTCTTTCTTTTAGTGTTGTATGACCACAAAACCAACAACTAAATGCAAAGCTGAAATCCAGCCCAAAGAGACTTAAAAGCAATCGCCACAGTGATTCCACTTTAAAAACACAAAGGTACAAATGGATGCGACAATCATGTAAGCCTGACTGCTCATCACTGCCTTTGTTACCTGTTGAAGATCACCCTCTGGCAGCTGAGCTGGGGTCAGCATGCCTTCAGCTTGAACATCACTCCCTGTTCTTCACTAGCTCTGTGTTAGCATGTTGCCTGTGCAGATATTTGTAAAGAGACCAAGTTGTGTTCGCAGTATAATGTTGTTGTTCCTGTTCTGGATGCAGTCTGCACTTAATTAACGTGCTCTTGTTGTTTTGTGCGATAAAAATAAAAGCAACCATTCCACTATTTTCCTCCTATCTGCACATGAATAGAAATCAGCTGATTGTAGCACAAGTGCACATTAAGAAAAATGAACATATCGATTTTTGTTGTTCTAGTTGCCCGTTGTAGAGAAAACCTTTTACATTCGTAACCCAAGCAACAACACATTTGTAATTGCAATGTGATTACTGGATTTAGTACAATGTGCTACATTACTGTTCAGTAATGTCTAATCCAAAAAGCAGACAGGGTGTCTGTCTCCAAACTGGGAGCAGATTCCACTGAAGATGGCAGTCTCTGCCTCCCATTCTACTTTTAAATACTCTAGGAGCCACAAGTTCACTCTGAGAGGGAAGTGCTCTATTGGGGTGATACGGTGCAATGATGTCTGTAAGATAAGATGGCGCCTGATGATTCAAGCCTTTGTATGTGAGGAGAAGGATTTAAATTCAATTTTTAAATTACAGGGAACCAATGAAGAGAAGCTAATATGGGATAAGCGATGGACATAGCCATGTTATTTTGTTTATTGTTTTTTTTAGTTCCTTTTGCTTTCCTGTCAGCTCAAAGCAGGCCAGCCATTCTTCTTTAAACTCTGGCATGAACAAGACATTATTGCTCAGAGAACTGCCGCTCACTGGACATTTTGTCTTTTTTGGACCATTCTCTGTAAACCCTAAACATGGCAGCCTTGTTTTTCCACACTTGCTGCAAGAAACCAGAGCTCAGAAGAGATTTTTATTAAACACAAATCTGATCTTGAGACATTAAAGGGTTAAATCTTTCTCACTGTCCCCAATATAAGTTACCCTTTATGAAGCAGTGCCCCAAAGATGGGTGTCCTTTTACATCTTATCAGTAGTAAACTCAAGTTTAATGAAAAGGTAACTCTACATCACTGCAATGGATAACATTTGATATTAAGAAGCCTACTTATATAGAACGTAACTACAGAATATTTAAATATTGTTCAACATGTAGTACCTCAAACTCCTTAAGGTAGCCCTTTCAACATGAACACTGTCCAGGTAACAACTAAACCTCCCAAACTATATCTTCCACATACCCTGAGAAAGATATGGCACTCATGTGAACAGAATTGGATCAAACTGAAGAAAGAAAATATTTTCTTGAAACACCATCTTCAATTTAATTCTAAAGACTGAATTAAATCCTAGTTTAGAATAGGGATGATAAAGTGCTTTTTATGCAACACTGAGTTTGTTTGTGTAACAACAGCTAGAAGGTCTCCAGTTCTGTCCTCCTGTTGAGCTGACACATCCAGGACTCGGCCTTACCATTTCTTATCATGTGGCTTAGACATCTGGAAGTTTTTAGCAGCCTTTTTTTGTTAATTCAGTTTTCAGAGCATTAAATAACTTCTCTGTTTAAATGCAGTTCAGAATTTAATACTGCATTTATCATCTCCTTTCAAGGTGATAGTTACTGCTTATTCATTTTGTTTATATGTTGCATATTTTAATATATAAACCAATTCTGGTTCAACAATCATTCGCCCATCCATGGCCTGAAAAAGTTTAAGAAACTCTGTTTTAAGCAGCATTATTAAGGACTGATTTCACAGCCTGTACAAAAGCTGCTCATCTGAATCCAGTAGCAGCCTACTTGCCTCATGTCTGTGTCTGTAAGTGCTGTCTCCACACTCCAGTATACTCTCTCAGAGCTGACAGTCCCCCTCCCACCGCTGCCTCAGTCTCACTATATCTCCTCCATGGACACCTGGCTGATATGGAGGCTAGGAGGCTGGAAGCTTCCTCCACTATCATCATCTCTGTCTGCCAGGCTTTTGCCACACCACTACTCTGGTAGTGAGCCTGCCCTCTCGCACTCTTTCTCTGTCTCCGTAACGCTGTGTGTGCATTTAGAATAAGCAATCGTCTGACTATAATTTGAGGTAATCTTCACAAACGCTAGATCTTAAGAATTTTAGGGTGACTTAAGGCTCAGCGTCAGAACGGAATTGCAATTTATACATTAGAGAAACATGACAAATCCAAAGTACTTAAAAGGAGAAGAAAAACACAGTTGCACATACAGACACATCAATGTACATCTTCAATTTCTGAGCGCTATATTTATAACATACATTCCTTTGCAAGTGTCTGGTGTCTTTGATCATATCACTGACAGCTGTGATTCCCTCTATGTTTAACCTATGTTCCCTGTTAATCACATAGAGCCAAACAGTGCATCACTTGTGTAGGCTCTGATATCCCCTCCCCTAAATACTTTCCCTAACCATGAAATGCTACTCTTTGAGATGCACTAATGTTTTCAATTAATTGGCATCATTAGCGAAGCGGTCGACCCACAGTGCAGGGAGACATGATAAATGGGCAGACTGAAGGGTGCATACAAGACTGAACCCTTGTTGTTTGGCAGGTGGATGTGTGTCAGAACATGCAAGGTATCATTATCCCATGTTTACCAAATCCAACAGTGTAACGTGTTTACCATCCAAAGAACAGGCTGCACATATTTCAAACTCTGGAACAGGTAGAGAATTTCTATATTTCTCCCATTATAGGCTGTCAAGTTTCCTTCTTCAAAGATCATTGACCTAAATGAAATATGTGAAGAACACAGTATGAGTGCACAAGGTTATTTGTGGTTGTCTGATTTTCTGAAAGCTCGTCCATGCAGGAGTGTGTGCGTGCATACATGCGGGGGATATATCGTGGTATTGTACCTTCAGTCTCTATTAAAATAATGAGGTTGTAATGGATCTCACGCTCCTCTGTCATGTATCTAGTGTATATGCTTATTTATCTGCCCATCCCCATTATTCTTTCAATAACACACGTCTCTCACTTTTCTGTGCTCAAAGGTCATGTGTGGAGCAGTCTATCTCAGCATCATCAGCCCTCAGGCTCCCACTGCATCTCAGGAGTTTTGCTTAGAAGATGATAAGGTGTAGGCAGGAAAACAGTGAAACTGAGTGTTATTTAGTATATGAAAGCTTTAGGGTCAAAAGCTTATTGAAGTCTTTGCATTACATACAAGCGCTTATTTATATATGCACTCTGTTGGGCCATGGCAGGAGCACGATGGTAAAACACAGCTGCCTTGTTTGCGGACGTCATTAACACTCTAGTCATTTCCCATGGTGTTTCTGCTGAGGTCAGAGGTGAGTGGTAGCCAAAGGGTAGAGAAAAAGATGTGAGAAGCCAAAAAATATATAAGCTCTGCACCTCTAAAGGTGGCCTATAAAGGCGCTGCCAATCCAATAAACAGGGCATGTTGAATAAGGACTTAGAAGCCAGTATTTTAAAAGGTCAACAGAGTAGTCTTCAATGATAGCCCTATTAGCAGTTTTAAGGGATCGGACACCTTGTTTGGTGCGTGTCTCATCTGAACTACGTGAAATACTGTGGCGCCATAGTCCAGCAGCAGTTCTACAGCACTGTGACATTTTTTTATCTTGATAAATGAAACACTAGTTCTACTGAGATTTCACAGTTTTAGCTGATGCATTTGATTTGCAAAACAATCAATGCTCAGAGAACCAAGGAGACCAAACGGAGTAAGCTAGCAGAAAATCTGCTTTTCTTAGTAACTTAGCTAAGCTAACAAGCTAACAGATATTTAACACCGTTACAGTTTTGTCATAATTAACGAGGGGTTGCATGAGGATAAATAAAATATGAGAGGACCTAACTGAACAGCAGATAGAAAACAACTAGAGAGTTAGCCATTCACTTACCTGGCGCTGTACTGAATAGTCGTTTGCTGCAGCACCTCTGGTTGTTTTTTATTTTATTTTATTACCTGATAAATTAGATCATTCTTGTCCATTTTAATTTATGCAAAGTGAAATGGCTTCCTTTGTTTCGCAATTCTAGTTTTATAAGCCAATTAGAGGTTTTTCTTAACAATAAACTCATTCAATGGAGAATCTTCCTCGGCTGATCTCGCTAACAGTTACTTCTTGGAGCTAGGCCTGTAATCATGTTTGAATCGAGTTTGATTCAACACACTGTTTGGATTCCTCCATCAGGTCACACACGAGTCATCCAAAAGACTGTGGCTGGTTATGGTTAATGGCTTTGGATAATAACCACCCTCAGCACCACTTATTGGGCACAGAGCTGATACATTGTAGTATCTTTTTGAGGTCATCTCCCACAAGAATAGATACAGATTATCTTCTTTTTCAAAATTTGAATGCTTCAACACAGTAATTTTAAAAGAAAATGTATTTTTTTTTCTTATCCAAAAACTAGTTCTGAACATCACCAAGCTTCAAGCTCCATATATTTGCACGACACAGATTAATTTCACTTTACTGCTTTATGATAAGAGGAGGTCTTTATATTCCTAATATATTGATAATACATTCCCATGTCAAATTAGTATACATAGTAAAGGATATAAAAAGGTGATAGTAACAAAACACACTGCATGTTTTTATAACAGGTTTGAACACTAAACCTGTACAAACATGTTAACATTAATTAGTAGGGAATATCATTAAATGAGATTAGGATTCACAGAGCTGAGCTTCCTGTTGATTTTCCTCCACATCAATGATTTAACTAATTAATTTTATCTATTAATATTTATGCATGGGGAAAATTATTCATTAATGAAACGTCAGAATTGAATAGATATCTTTTCTCTGTTTCATCTTGACGTGAGGGTGTTTTGACAGTTCTCCTCCCATCTGGAGATCTTATAAGAACAAGAACAGACTGCTTATGAATATTGACATTTCTCCAGTCCGGAAAATGGGCAATTTGTGTTGAATTATTTTAGCCTATCAAGTATGTATAATTCTGAATTGATTAAGTAAACTTTAAAGATTGATTATCTTCCAAGTCCATATCTTTTGGCAAATATTCCTTCCCTGATCTGAGCCCTGTGTTTTTTTTCTTTTAGTCCCACTTCAATGAACTGTGCGGTGACGGCTTGCTGATTATTGTAGGACAGATGGTTCTCCTCATCAAATTCCAGCTACAGGTTTTTTCTGCTTATCTAGCTCCAAATTAAAACCCACAGTGGTATTAGTTTTATAAATATGCTATTATTCAAGCACCTCTGAGTTAGCGGGGACCCACCAATACCCTTCGGTAGACCTACAAACATTCTTTTTGATCCCGTTTTGAGCCTCATCACAGTTTGTAAGAGGGCATATTCTAATTAATCTCTTCTACTATCTGACTGTCAGATCTTTCCTTGCTAATGTTGTCCTGCTGGCCTGATCTGGGAAACATTAGTTGTTTTGTTTTGAAATGTGTCAAGCATGAAGAAACCATTAACAGTTAAGCCCCACTGGCTGCCCTCCGGCACACTGTTTCACATTGCTGCTATATCTATGTGATCTTTTTGTCTATTGTATTTCTAATATTGTCTTCCCAAGGATAAATTCCTTTTGATATGCACTTCTTAGCTCACTTGAACCCCGTGTGTGCATCAGGTAATTCTGTGGCCTTTGTAATCATTTCAAAGCAATTGACAGCAACAGTAGTATGGAGTGTAGAAAAGTACTGTAGTTAAATATGTTCATCTTTGTTTCACAAAAATCCCAAAATTCAAATTAGTAACATTCTCTATTAGAGTCTTGTATAAGAAAAACACATAAATTATATTATTACTAATCATGATAGGACAGCCTCTGCTGTAATGTGACACTTTTTTTTATTAAACATGTAATCAGAGATTATTGACACAGCAATAATATCTCACTGCCTAATGATATTCATGTTTCTGTGTGTGTATGTGTGGGCAGGTGTGTGTGTGCCAGTGTGTATGTGCTTTCTTTGTTTTCCCCATTGCTAATGAGTTGACCTCAACCCCACGCATCCAGGAAAAAATATCTTTAAAGCACTAAGCACTGTTTATTATTTAAGTTTCACCACCGCTGTCCAGGGTTTTGGTGGAATACGTTTGTGAGTTTTTTTATTCATCTTTCTGCCACCCCGGTGCTGAGTCCGCAGGCCATTAGTTCTGTAGAAGCAAAGAGGGACCAACCGTGGAGTCGGTGAGGTACTGTAGGACTTCGACGGCACAATATCTCACTTTCTAAAGAATATTACTGGCGGTGGGGGAAAAAAAAGAGCTAGTAATGAGAGAAAATTCTGTCATGGAGGCAGAAGCTATACCGCTGTGTGAGGATTATTTCCACAGAGTAAGGTAAAGGAAAAGGACAACCTGCATTTCACTTGTTAGATCCATTTCAGAGAGGCAAAAGAGGTAAAGAACAAAAGCTTCAGGGCAAGGTCATCATTTTTGTGCACGTGGCACACAGAGAGAATATCTGTGTAATAGTCTCTGCTGGCAACTGGTGTGTGTCTTTGTATGTGAGCCTGAATGGTGTGTGTGTGTGTGTGTGTGTGTGTGTGAGAGAGAGAGAGAGAGATGTGTAGGGAAAAAAAGCAAGTGTACAAGTAAGTACAAAGGAGAAAGAAAGAGAAAGATTCTTGGAGTCATTTATAACGTGGCAGCCGTGCTCCTTCCATCTCCCTGGGTGTGTGGCTCCTCAGCGGTGTGTGTAGCCTTGAGGGAAACACCAGACAAGGACAGAGCTGGGATAGCTGCTGACGCTTTGGCAGGGGAGATACATCTTGTAACACAGCATGCTAAATGACAAAATGATATCTCATCAGAGGGCCACCCCGTGTGTGTGTGTTTGTCTGTATGTGTGTGTGTGTATGTGTGTGCATCTCAGAGAGAAAGTCCGCAGACACCTCAGTGTGTATATGCTTTCATGGTGTTTGTAGAGTAAGCTTTGAAAAAGAGTGCCGGGCTGCTCCCGTTGTACTCCGCTGGCAGACTGGAAACATCGCAGGGTTCCTGCACTGCAGTGACTAACTGTCACATATCACAACATCTGGATAAGTGCTAAAAATTGTTTAGAAATTATGCAGTCACACTGGATGCAGAAGAAATGTTTATCAGCCCGTATCAAAGAATCCACAGAATATCCACAAAAGAAAATACACTATAGATTGAAGCCAAACAAACTGCAAGCGTGTTAGATTCCACGCCAGCAGCATAATACAAGCAAGATGGTCATGCCGCCTTCTCACCCTTCGAAGAAGCCATCGTGGTGGTACCAGTGGGATCCACAGAGCAACCAGGGCAAAGGTACTCAAGGGGCGAACAAAGCCCAAATAAAGCTTTTAATGCGCTAGCTATTGATCCCTTCACTGAAATAAACTCAGGAGTATTGGCAGGCCCAGAATCCCACTTTGAAGGGACTCCATAATGAAGCTGGTCAATGCTAAGCTGTCCTCAATCAATCCCCCACATAACAGTTAATTACAAGTGAGGCTGCCATCAAGCAAAGAGGGGAGAGAGGTGGGCTGAAGCCAAAGAGAGAGAGGGAGAGAGAGGCAGATAGATGCAGGATGAGCTTTGTTAAGGTGAGGGGGTGGAGGAAGAATATTGAGCGGTTCAGGGCAGGAGATATGAAAATGAAATGCACCAAGTAGAGTGTTTGGGTGTGTGCGCGTGTGTGTGATTCTCTAGTATTTTCCCTATGTAGGCTATATAATGGGTCTTTCTGATTAGGCTCTATTTTTAAGGCAGAGTTAGTTTCTTGCTAATAACACTAGAACAGGTACAGCAGCCTCAGACCACGCATCCACACATGGATTAATCACTGAGGCTAAAAACATATTTGTTCTCTCATCATTTGAGTGTGACAGGAGTACAGCTAATCTGAATGCTACTGAGCAGTCTTTCTATTTATATATCACTTATTTAGAGTATTGAAGGGTGAGACTTTTGAATATATACAAAATATATCATTTTTAAGTATAATACAGAAGCAGTCTGTTATGTAGCTGTGGTAAATAATGGTCGTCTCAAGTGGACTAAAGCATTTGTATATGTCTTTTAAATTCAAGCTGTTGACCTTTATTGAATCAGGTATTTTTTTTTTGTTCCATTTCTGAGTCTCTCCTCTGCATCTTTCCTTATACAAAAAGTAGTTTTATAACACTGTGTGTGCTTTGAATGTGTAATGCGACTGTAAACATTGCAGACAATGCAAACAGCTGATGTCACTGGTAGCACAGCACTGAACTATCTGCAAAACCGGGGGTCCAAACACTTTATGGCTGTTGCCCTATTTGTGAGTGTGTGCGCACGTGTTGTGTGTGTCTCCCAGGCTAATGGATTTACTGGAGATGGTGTCGGGTATTTATTACCACGTGTAATTGAATGCAATGATTATCGTTGTTGTGTAATGTGATTTTAATGTGGCAGCGATGGTTATGTATAAGGCCTAATGACTTTGCCTCCAAGGGGGTATGGCTCCCCAATAAAAAAAAATAAAATTAAAAAAAAATGTAAAAAGTGGAAAAATTAATCAGAGTGTGATTTTAATTCCTCTGTCTTTCCCTTTTATTCTCAGGACAAATACATTTAATAATTTAATCAGTGTGCTGCTCATTTAATCAGACTGTTTCCTCAATAACGAGCTTGCCCTTTTTGAGCCTTTGTTTACATGGCCGGTCATTAAGTCAAAGGTCTGCGCACATCTTTGTGTTTGTATTCTGAAGGTATGCATGCTGACATCAAGACAAAGCGAGAATCATAATTGCTAACATATTTCTGCAGAAACTGAATTAGGATCTAATTTTTGATCGGACAGCTGCAGAGTAAATGCATTACCCGAAAGTCTGAATAACTGATAACTACAAACAGGACAGCAGGTTTTCCCAGGTTTTACATAAACAGTGCAACTTATGGAAACTGTTTGCTAGACTGTATAGTAGTTATGGCCATAATCCACAGCATAAACCATCAGCTGTTAGTACACTCTTACTTTTTGACCTCTTAGTTAAGTTTGCACCACGCCAACGGAAAATTAAAGCACCTCCAAATGAGAAGTTCTTGTAAGCAGCTGCCGCAGAAATTGAATTCACAAAACGTTTTGTGACACTATAGTGTGAGTACAAGCTCATAGACTACACACAAGTCCGCGTTACACAAAGCTGGGGCTTTGCCTGATATTATTAGTTTTGCATTTGGGCTCTGTGCCCAGAGTAACAGTATGGATTTGTGCCTTGGCTCTCTATAATTGGATGAGTTAAATTTCTCCATTCATTATATGTGCATCTGACCTCCGGACCACTGCAGCTCCTGTGTTTTATTAGCACTCTCATCCCCTGATAATAGGGAACCCGATCGCTCTCAAGCACATTCTCTCCTCCGAAACAAAATCAACTCTTTCTGTTGACTGTCCACATCAGATACAGAGAGACCGAGGCACAAAAACATCAGTTTTAAACCTTCAAAACCTTCAAATTCAAATTTTAAGGATTTTGCTGTAAAGTCCTGCAGAAACCAAAAATAGCAAAATTCAAGTTCTCTTGAATTTTTGTTTTTAACAATAATTTGCAGGCGAGCAACCTTTGTAATCAACGAATCATCCATTATAAGGCTGGCAGCTCACCTAAAAATGACTTTTTTTTTAGTAAAATCACTATTTAAATCAATTTATACAAATGGTGACCCTTTTTCAACAAAAGGTGAGTCAAATAAATCAAGACAGTCACAGATGTTTTCCTCATGGTTCTGTAGGACAAAGGTGAATTGCAGCTTAAGCTTTCTAATCCTGTTACAGCCACGGGCTTTGCATGCTCACTGTGGTCATGTATATTTCATGGAGGCATATATATCTAACAGAGCCATGTATACCATATGTGGGTATGATCTATGGATACTGACAACAGTCCTTGACATTATATGCACAATTACTCTTTGCCCCAGCAGTAAATCCTCGGGTTGAGCATAATAAACAAAAAAAGAGGGGAATCTGCCTGGGGGTGGATTCAGCATGACACAAGGTCAAAGCCGTTGTTGACTTCATCTGCAGCTTTATACAAATAGCGCAGATTGAGAATCCATTTGTCACTGAATATTTCACAGATAATGTATGCCGCAACAAATGTCGACACCCAGCAGCAGTGGCGTGGATATCAAGGGAGGAGAAGCTTTTTATTCCTCCATCCAGAAGTTCAGGCTCTCACATTCAGATCTCACTCCTCCCTAAACGACCAAGTGACACCTTATTGATCGCAGCCATCTTTCAAGGCCAAGATCTTAAAGCCTTGTGTGGCACATTCAATGACCTGTGTAGACAGTAATGTTGTTGGCAATGGCTCTCCGAGGATCTGATGAACAAGTATCTTCCTGACTACTAGCTATTGGATAAGAGTTTCCGACAGCTGCAGAACAATGCTAATGGCTGCTCTCTTATAGCAGCCAAAGTGTAATCAGCTCGGCACTCTGCTATTAAAACTTCACAGCAGCAATGTATGCAAACATGAATTCCATTTATTCCCCACCAGGTCCCAACAGTTAGGCCTTAAAGTTGCAAACTGTCTTACATCAAAAACTAATCTGCTGACACTTAATACACTTTAGATCACTCATATAATCCTGATTTCCACATTAATTAGTCTGATTTGCCAGCACATGTATTATTTAGTGGCATTAAACTCTTTCTACCCACTTTCAACACTCAGGGGTGGAAATCAGTTTTTACAGGTCATTTTTCTTTCTTCTAGTCGAATAATCTGCTACCACATAGTCGTGAGTACTGGCAGGAACCATTTTTTAACAGACTGTATAAATATCCTTGTCGATTGCCTGTTTTCAGAGATAATTCAGTTTGCCGGTATCTAAACAGACTTTGAATTCTTGTAAGGCTTCTCGTCCACATAAAAATCCACGTTAAAAGTAAAGTTTAATGTAAATATCAGTATAGCAGTGATAAAGTGCACTGTCAATGCAACGAGAATGTGAATGAGGTGGGAGATTTTTTTTTCGCTTGACAGAGAGTTTCCAAAAGGAGTTTTATTTGAGTGTATGCCGCCCAGCTGTGTACCAGAAAATGTCCCTATCTTCCAGTAAAATCACAGTGGGTGCTGTCATACTGTCCTAGAAGTTTTCCCATTAGTCACTATCTGTGGACACAGTGTGAGATTTTTTATTTATTTATTTAATTTTTTTTAGACACATCATCACAAGTCACCCCATCATCACTGCGGTTTGTCTCACTGCTGTTTGGTTCAAGAAGAAATGTTCTGACTTAATGAGCTGCACAGTATCACAGAAGAAAAAAAGAGTACTGAGCATGCTGTAGTCTATGGAGCCTACTTCTTCTTTGATTAGTTTAGTTGTGTTTCCATTCAGTGCATTACATCCATCACTTTGCATTGCTTACTGTTAAATGGTGTAATTAAATCACCTCACTTTATCTTCTGAATGATTGGATCATGCGGTTTTATGGTGCTCTGTTCTAATGGTGAGGATGTAAAGTATTTACATTCAGAGTTACTGATATTAGAAATCAACATCACATGTGCTGATAGCTGGTTACTTTTCAGGTTATTAACGTGTCCACTGGCTACAGTTAAGAGTGGTAATCAACCCCATAATCTACAGTTTTGGATTAGTCTCTTACCACATGTTGATTTGAAATGATAGGTGTAAAAAGGTAACAGTTTGTCCCTACACAGAGTTCAAAGGCAGTGTCTAGCTTTAAATCACCTTGGTTACAGCAGATTACAATTGTGATTGGATGTCATTGCATAAAACACATCATCAACTGCTGGCAGAATACAACCATAGAGATTTATGATCAGTTCCTTTGAGTTCATAAGTGGATGTTGGTCTGCAAACCTTAGTGTATTTCATCCCAGCAAACAGTATTGCACAGGTTGGGCTGTATGTCTGACTGAAAAGGGGTCCTGGTTGGATACCAAGGAGCTATGATCATAGACTGAACGGATCAAATGTAAATGTTATTTAAGTGACGTGTTCATGTCTTGTATGTTTTATACAGTAGGTTAATGGAAAGTGTTGATATAAATTAGATCTCTCTTAGAATTAGATTAATTGCAATGGCTGTAAATCATCTTCAAAATCCCGCAGGCAATTCTCGCCAAAAGAAAAAGTGAAAAACATTACTACATCTTCGTCAACTCTGTAAATCAAAGGCAAGTGAGTGGGCGATCGTTAATTCAGAGGTGTCTTGTTTGACTGACAGAAACAAATATTTAGGGAATGTCATTGATCTTGCTTCAAAAAAAAAAAAGAAGAAGAAGAAGTGCTTGATGGATGCACACAACTGAACTAGTGCTGATTCAGACTGACCTTGGAGATGCTGTGGATGTCAGGATGTCTCACACATTCTCATTGACATGCAGCTTATACCACCAACAGCACACACATGATATGTGATGAGAATGGTAACACACACAATATCGATAACTGAAATATGCCTGTGTGTATCAGCTCGCGCATGTGTTCACATCTGTTTATTTGAATTAATGGCAATGCACGCTGCTCTGCAGTAAACACTGAAATAGTTTGAATAGTTTTCTGCGTATTACACTCCTGGAATGCACTTTTTTTTTTCCTTAGTGGACTGTGATTTGCATGGCAAAATGCCTCTTATACTGCTGCTAATAAGGAGCTGTTTAACTGGAAAAAACCCCAAAACATATTCATGTAATCCTAATTCTGATTGTGATTTCAAGGCTTCTGTCTCCAGGACCTATATGACATTCTAACCCCAAACAAAATAAGTGTATATTCATGGGAGTAAAGAAAACACTGAAAAGAAATCTGATGAGAAAGAAACATTTTTTCAGAGCAGAGCTGTTTGCAGTTACACATTTCCAAGGACTGAGCAATTTAACAATCACTTGATTTTCAAGTACACTTGGTGGACAGTGCAATTAAGTTTTGCTTTCTTTTTGTGAAGTTGTTGTTTTTTTCCTTCTTCTTTTTCGGATTGTCATTTTGAAAACACAGTTTGATCGATGCATCAAATAATGTCCCGTTACTATAAAGTGTTTGAGCATATTGATTTCTTTTTTACTGACTACAGAAAACTGGGGTCATTAGTGGAAAAACTATCATTGAGTGGCCACCAGATATCACTGCATGACCACAAGATCAATAACTCGTTTCTTGGAGTTTGTAATGCGTGGGAATGAGATAATTAAGTTCTGGCTAAGAGTTAATAAGGCATGGTAACATGATGACTAAATTGTAGCCACATCTTTACAATGTGCACCCAAAAAAAAGGGAAATCTGCTGTGGGGCTAGTATCAAATGAAAACGGGATACATTTTATTTTTTATTAATTTTGAGATGACTAATAGCACTAAGCTGCAATATTCAGGCATTTCAATTTCAAGATATCACATGTTCTGTTTTTTTGTTTTTTGTCACACTTTGTAATCTGCCATAAGGACGTGAAAGACACAGAGGGTGCTGCTCGGGTACAGGATAGAGAAAAAGTAATGGAATGGATAAAAACAAACAAACAGTGCCTACAGAACACCTAAGTGCTACCTTTAAATAAACAAAACTGTCATCACAAGTACAGCATTGTTTATTCACATTTAATAACTACGGCATTTACAATAATTTACTTGCTATCAGTAAATGTACAGTCTATGTTTTTAGGGGAAATCACTGAAAAAGAAATCATAGCTATTGTAGCAGAATCTAAAAACAAGACATCCACTGACTGTGATGGGTTAGACATGGTCATCGTAAAAAAGACCTTGGATTGTATAATCAAACCTCTCTGTTATATTTTTAATCTCTCATTTTATTCGGGTGTATTTCCTGACCGAATGAAAGTGGCAAAAGTTATCCCTCTTTATAAATCGGGAGACAGACATAGTTTTAATAATTATAGACCAGTATCATTGCTATCACAGTTTTCTAAAGTGCTTGAAAAACTCTTTGCACAAAGATTTGATAGTTTCATTGAAAAACATCAACTGTTAAGCGAAAGTCAGTACGGATTTCGACGGAACAGATCAACAGCAATAGCATTAATGAATACTATTGAAGACATTTCATCAGCAACACATCATAATAAATATACTATAGGGGTATTCATTGATTTAAGAAAAGCTTTTGACACTCTGCAACACTCCATCTTGATTTCTAAGTTAAGAACTTATGGTGTGAGAGGAATAGTATTGAACTGGTTAAGCAGCTATTTAGATAATAGGTTTCAGTATGTGCAGTGTTTAGACAATTCATCTGATAGAATGAAAATAGAATGTGGGGTCCCTCAAGGTTCTGTTTTAGGACCAAAACTTTTTAATTTATATATAAATGACATTTGTGATGTGTCAAAAATGTTGAATTTTGTTTTGTTTGCAGACGATACAAATTTTTATTGTTCCGGAGAGAACTTGAAAGAATTGGCTAAAATTATGGTTATTGAAATGAAAAAAATTAAAAAATGGTTTGATGTAAATGAGTTATCACTGAATTTGGAAAAAACAAAGTTTATGATATTCGGAAACCGTGTAAAGGAGGAAGAGATAGTATTATCTATAGAGGGAGTATTAATTGAAAGAGTGACAGAATTCCGTTTTCTGGGTGTAATAGTGGATGACAAGTTAACATGGAAATCACATATTGAACATGTTAAAAAAAAGTTGGCTAAAAGTATTTATATCCTGGATAATGTTAGATATATATTAGATTACAAGACAATGAGAATATTATATTTTTCATTGTTTCTACCCTATCTGAGCTATTGTGTTGAAGTATGGGGGAATACATATGTGACTAATACGAAACCATTATATTTATTACAGAAGAGAGCGCTTCGAATTATGCATAATGTTAAATATAGAGAACACACTAATAATTTGTTTATAAAATCGAAATTGTTAAAACTAGAAGACATAGTGAAATTACAGACTTTAACTATTATGTTTAGGGCGAAAAATAAAACACTACCTCTTAAGTTACAAAGTTTATTTGTATTGTGTTCAGAAAATGGGGACGGCAGAAGGAAGTTTTATTTTAAGCACCGGTTTGCTCGAACCACACAAAGGCAAATGTGTCCAACAGTCATAGGCATAAAAACTGGAATTCTCTCAGTGATCATCTTAAGTGTTGTATAAATGTTTCTCAATTTAAAATCTGCTATAAGAATAAAATGATAAACCAATATGAAGAAGTTGAAAAGAATAGAATTTAATTGTAGAAAAATGATCCTTTTAGTTTGATATTTAGTGGTATTGTTCATTGTTGAGTATATTGTTCTGTTTGCTTTGTTTTATTTTGTTATGTGCAGAAAATTGTCATAGTGTAATTTTGGTTGCCTACTTGTATTATCACAGATAGGGGGCAGGTATCAATAAGAATTTATTCTTCTTCCTGCTCCTTTTCATGCATGGAAACAGTGTTACTTTAATTGAAAGGAAGGTTGTGTATGGGAATGCATTACTGCTGTACCATGTGTGAAACAAAAAATAAATAAATAAAAAATAAATAAAAATGTTGCATTAAAACACCTGTTTATGTAATGATGGGGTTGACAGGATGTGCTTTTATTTTGGAGGGCAAGGCAGTAGCCTGTTAAGTGCATTACTGCTGGTGTTACTGTAGTAATTTTATGAATGATACACTTGAGAGGGCCGTACTATGCAGCGAGCTTAATGGGTTAGCAAGGTATGTCAAGCTTAAAGACAAAAGGCAGCACTTTTTTATCTGGCTACATCACCGTGGGAGCTAATTATGTACCAAGTTACTGAACACGTAACTTGATACGTAATTGTCCTGTTGACTATGTCGTGTACAGGCGCGAGACAAAAGTAAAGCTAGCTAATTGTAACCTCAAAAAATATGCACCGAGCCATCAGAGGTACTATTTATTCTAACGAGTATGAGTATGCTTGTTCCTAATCTCTAAGTCTATGTTACGTGGCTAGAACTGAAGCTAATCACAGCCCATTTATCAGTGAGAATATTCAGTCTGTAGAAATTATTTCACTTTGACCAAAAACTAATGTGATTTCCAAATGTAACTCTCGCCCTGTCTGCCTGATGTACAATAGCACCAAATGGAATTTCTGCTACTGTAACAAAGTATTTTATTCTATTTTGTACAGTTTTTTATTCTATTTTGTATAGTACTTTATTCTATTGTATACTGTATTTTATTCTTGTTGTATAGTATGTTATTCTATTTTTTCTTATCCTATTCAATTGTGTTTTTCTTCATTTTTACTGCTTCTAAACTTTCTACCGTGACCAAAAATTTCCCATGTGTGGGACTAATAAACGTTTCTCTTATCTCTTATTTCTCTTATCTTAAATTCAGAGCTTCAGTTTCAGAAAAGTTATAAAATTTATCAAAGCAAGTCATAACCACCTTGCAGGGGTCAGTAAACTACGATTCTGTATCACCAATTGAGCTGACACATTTCTTCACAGTAAAAAATATAACATATTTCGAATTTCAATTCATCACTCCAACAGACCTGTTACCAATGATTTTTATTCCAGTTTTTCTGTCATTTCAAATCCCTCACTCAGCTTTTTCTTCTTGTTTTTAGTGAACAATAGTGATGGTAAATTTGATTCTTTTTACTGAATCGAGTGTTAATGAGTCACTCACCAAAGTGAATCGGGTTTTTTGAGTCATTTGATTCACTGAGTCAGTTGACCAGAGAGTGCAAAAATTTTACATTTTCACTCAAACTTAATTTGTTTCCCTTTTCATGTAAATCCCACTGCTAAGATGAATGATTAAAAAAAAAACAACAACAACAACAACAACTATTTTATAGAGAAAAAAAAGAGCAAAAACATTTCTAAAATTAAGCAATTTCCTATCAAAATTGCTTAATAAACATTTATTTAGTTTATTTGTATTTTATTAGTATTTTCCTTAAGTGTGTCAAATATATATTTTCTCATCTAAATGTCCACTGCGCTGTGAGCCAGGGGGCGGTAATGCGCCTTAACATTGGTTGCCAACCAAGAAGAAGAAGAAGCTGTGAGTCAGGAGGGAGGGGGTGAGTGAGTGATTCGTTCGCTCGCTCTATGATTCAGCACAGGAGGGAGGGGGTGAGTGAGTGAGTGATTCGTTCGCTCGCTCAATGATTCAGCACAGGAGGGAGGGGGTGAGCGAGTCCTGAGTGATTCGCTTACGCTTACGATTCAGCACAGGAGGGAGGGGGTTAGTGAGTCCTGAGTGATTCGTTCGCTCTTTGATTCAGCACAGGAGGGAGAGGGTTAGTGAGTGAGTGAGTGATTCGTTCGCTCTATGATTCAGCACAGGAGGGAGGGGGCTCGCGAGTCCTGAGTGATTCGCTTATGCTTACGATTCAGCACAGGAAGGGAGGGGGTGAGTAGCTCAAATGTGTTGTTAGCATGTTAGCAGCGCGATGCTACTCTGAACCGAGGAGCTATTTTCTTGATGTGAGCTTCTACTCAGGGTTTTTTCTTCCAGTTCAGAGCAGAAATGCTTTTGTTACGAAACTGGTTGTTGTTTTTTTCCCCCACAATTTTAATTATAAGCTAGATATATTTCTACTAATGGAATTAGTTTGCTAACAGCAACAGGGATGAGTCAGTGAGTCAGTTGGGCTTGTGAATCATAATTCACGAGTCAGTAAAGTGATTCTCGAGTATTGAACGATTCGTTCACGAATCGAACATCACTAGTGAACAATAGATGGATCACCGGAAGAGAGAGATGCATCTCTCGGGCCCTGTATCAGGTCTTTGCTGTATTTTTTCCTATTTCTTAAGGACATGACTGTCAGATGCTGCTCATCTCTGTAGATAGCTTTTTTATAAGGTTTTATACGGACACACCATGCAGAGATTCACCACGTTTTAGCTAATAGCTTTCTTATTTTGGATATTTTTTTGTAGATTTAACTAAAGAACAAATTGTGTGGTTTTATGACAGGCTAATAGTAACAAAGATATAATTAGTCAAAGTAAAAAAAAAAAATGACAAAGAAATGTCCTAAGAAAAGTTCTGATAGGCCTTCAGGAGCTTTGAAGAATTATCACTCAAAACCAATTTAAAAAGAAAATGGAAAAAAAAAAGTCTGGCTTCTTGGAAGGAAAATATAAAGAACTTTGGGATGGCTCAAGAGTTTTGCATTAACATTCAGTATAATCAGATCACAAACTATGAGACGGGGACAATTTAACTAAAAAATAATTTTTAATAAGCCTACACTGACGTGGTTTTTCCAGAAACTATGTTGTGTGTCAGTGTGACTCGTGTTGCAAATTAAATAATTCAAATGAAAATATGCTATTGAAAATAACACATGCACATAACTCTATATGTCATATACAGACTATTCAGCAGGAGAACTATTCATTCTAATTGCGCTACAGGAACAGACACATCATGCAATCATTTGTTCTAATACTCACAAAAAATAAGAAGTAAACATTTGACAACCTGCAGGTTGGCATATTCCAATCATTATCATTATCCAGGTTTTCCAGTGAGTGTCTCACATTCTGTGGAAGGAGTAACACTGCTTTGTCTTGGACTCCAACTGGCAACAGTTGTCCATGTTCTGCTCTTTGGAGATGGTGGTGAGCTAGAGGGCCACTCCATTCAGAGCCTGAAGCAGAGCAGTTCCATGCGCCACTACAACAAGTTAAGGGAAGCTGTAGAGCAGGAAAAGGACTACAGTCATTGTATGCATATGCTGGAGCCTGTCAGCGTGACAACAGAATCGCTGGTAAAGCAGCTGAATGACTCTGAGGCCTACCATAACAGCAGTCTGCCTAGCTTGCAGACAGGGAGCTTAAGACAGGACAGGAAAAGCTGTTTAGCAGCTTATTTTTATTAACTTATTTGATTTGATACCTAAATATAGTATTTTTAACAATAGCAATCTCAGGTTTTGCATTTTAAGTCATTCATCAAACAGTGAAAAAGACAGTAATTGGATCCACTGAAGCAAAACATTTGCTATGTTTTTACCTGCTTAAGCAAGTCTTTTAGTCAAATGAGTGAAGTCCAGGTTGAGGACCTGAAGTAAGCAACAACTGACATTTTATAGAAACTACACCTTTTTTGACACATCTGAATTTAGCGCATGAGTTATGTGACTAAGCAACAGACCAGAATTGGAATCCAAATGTCTTGACATTTAATTGCCACCTGTAGGTCACGGGCTTAGCAATCCAAAACCCAGCAGTAGATCAGCTAATCAGACTGCTGACAGATTCCCAGCTTCTCCCTCCCTTCAAGTTCTCTCTCTTGCTTTCTCTCTCTCTCTCTCTCTCCCCCCTGGCACCTGATGTCAGTGTGAGGTGCCATGCAGGCGGTGATGACCTGGTCAATAATCAGTAATAAAGATGGTGTGCTGAGCATGATTGTGGAATGATTGGTCTGTCGATAGCGTATTGAGCAGACACACCAAGGGCCAGACAGATGCACATTTTGGAAGCAACTGAAAGGCAGCGCTACATGGCTTGAAATGTGTGAGTTATATTAGAGCAATAAAAACACTAAAACACTGCAGGATTGAGGCTCTAGGCAGGAGCCTCAAACACTTTGCTCATGAACTTCCCAGTTGATTTTTTTGTGGTAGATCATCTAATATAAAGTGAATACACGGGATGTGCAATCCATAGATATATACGGCACGAACACAAAGCACCAAAATTTAACCCAATAAACCTGCAGTGGTAATCCAGACATCCCACTGCCCTCCGATGCCAAATGCTTACTTGCCAATTGGGTGACAATAAAATGAGTTACAGTTCTGTCAGGTTTGTTTACATCAGTCATGGCGTAGGTGATGTGCAGTGATGTTAAGAGAAATCTAATCACGCCCAGCTGGTGTCAGACTGCTCAGTGTCACTCCTGCAGAGATGAAGCATAAACCTCAAAGTGACAACCACAAATTTCAAAAGCCATCACAACATTTCAGTTGGACCAGGAGAGCTTCAATTAATTATAGACACTAGACACCTTAAGCAGCAACCTTATTATCATAAAGCCAGAATTTTGTGGAAAGTGTGGTTCACTCCGTACTTGTGAACCTACCTGGATACACCTCAACACACAGGTCTCTCGTTGGAGCCAAGAAGTAAAAATCAACTCATTAACTGTAGGAAGGGCTAAATCAGCAACAAAAGTGGTTTATTTATCACATTAATCACACAAATGTAAAGTGATGAGGCTCTAACTTATGAAGTGAGGAAAAAGTGTTTAGCGATGTAAAAAAATTCAATAACAATATTGTTTTGCTACAGTCTGACTGAAATTTCACGCTATCTTAAAAGAAAGTACCTCTTGAAATTTAAATTTGATTTAAACTAACAAAAAAAAAAATTATGATATTTTTATTTGAAAATGTTAGATTTTTTCCTACAATATAGATAGTTGGCTATAATGCTGATTGTATGAAGTGAGATTATGTGTTTGACTGAGTTAGGCGTTAATTTTTATCTATTGGTTTTTTCTTTCTGTGACTTAATTGTAACTAGGCAGACTCTTCAACCAAAAAGTCCAGGAAAAATAAACGTGATGAGAATGAGAAAAAAAACAAAAATGATTTGAAACCGTTATGCATCAAACTCCACGTATAAGAAACCAAGAGTGTCCCTACTTATATTACATTTCAAAGAATAAAAAGTGTAAGAAAAGCAAAGTGGAGCTACATTTGGCTGACGCTGTTAGAATATGAAAGTTAATCACTCCATTACCTCTGAAATCAAAATGTACAATTTACACAAATTCGCACTGTCTTGTCAACTGTGGTCTGGTTTTCTGGCCTGTATCATTTTTTAAAAAAATGTCTGTAATATAAGATTGTATCACAGCATTGCCTGATTTCTAAATTGAAGCACTCAATTCAAATGAGACAGACAAAGCTCGGGCTCTGAGGGATGTGGGCACTGCGTTAATGCTACTTAGATGGGCCACGGGGTTGCAAATTTTCACCACTGCACTCCATATCCCCCAGAGGAAATTGAACATTGTCATGGATGGATTAGCTCTGTAATGGTGAGACACATAGCTTGAGCAGAGGAGACCAGCTAAAAAACGTTGGGCAAATGAGGGAGGGAAAAGGTATGAAATTCATTTCATACCTCTTCAGACGCACTCACTTGAGGAGTGCCTTTCTGCAATGCTAAGCCAATACATAAGCAACTTTTGAGCAGTTTTAGGTTATATAATGCTACTTTTAGAAGTTAGAACTCACTAACTTCAATCTGTGGTTGCACAAGGGCATATTCCAATCATTATCTAGAATATTGTACATAATGGTCTGTTTTATAAGCATGTGGCTATCTATCAGTTATTACAGTACATAAATAGATTTAAAATATATCAATTTAGATGAAGTGCTTTTTATGCCACTTAGAATAAATCTACATATTTAATAAATCTAAACTTTAGACTAATCCATGTAGCTGTTATCTCTCTAATAGCACTGCAAACTGTGTATTGTTTCATGTCTCACATAACGGAGTGATTTGGGCTGTGACAGGCTTGCCTTTTTAAAAATGCAAGAGGTAAGACTACACTTAAAACGCATGAACAGTGCGTTGAAGGTATCTGTTGCACAGATGACATGCTATATAGACAAAGATCAACTCTGTGCAAGTGCTTTTGAGTTTCTTGAAGATAAGAAAAAAGATGCCCACTTAGAAAATCCATCTGTACACTGTAAACACTGCTGTAAAAATGTGAAAGTTTTAAAACACACAGATATTATGCTTTCATAAATAATTATATTCAATATGTAAACCTTAGCCTGGGATTTCAAAAAAATTATAATCTATGTGTTTTTATACACCACTGTTATGGCTGCCGTCGTGGGTTGGGATTATGACATGCAAATGTGAGTGTGCAGGTGTGCCTCCAGGAGTGGTGACTGCATGCTGCTCTGGAGGCGGAGTATAAGACGGCGCGGTTGAGGACGGCAATCATCCATCCTCGGTTTACCCCAACCGGCTGGGGCTGCGACATGCCCTGTGTTGCTTTGCTGGTCCAGGAGGAAGTAGGGGTGGATCGCCTTTTCAGTTGAGTACAGTTTTCTCATGTTTAGTTAGTCAGGGAGGTAAGTGATTGTTGTTTGGTTATGTTTCTTTGGGGCTAGGTAAGCAATCGCTCCTCTGAGTTAGTTTCCCTTTTTGTTTGTTATTTTGGCGTGGGTCCACCCCGAAGCCTGAGTGACTCCTGTGAACCCATTTTTCGTTTCGTGTTTGTAAATAAACCATTTCATGTTTTAACTTATGGTGTGATGTGCTGCTTGGGGTCGAGCAGGGGATGGATCACTCTTCCTGTTGCGGTCGGGTTTTCCTTGATCGGCCGTAACACCACTCAGGTATAACATTATGGCCACCTGCCCAATACTGTCTTGTGTTGGTTCCCCTTTTGCTGACCTGTCGAGGTGTGGACTCCATAGACCCCTGATAGCAACAGAGTCCTTAAATCCTGTAAGTTGCAAGCTGGGGCTTCCATAGATAGGAATTTGGAGATGAAGTCAATCCTTCAAACTTTTCCTGAACCATTTTTTCTTCATGATAGGGCGAATTATCCTGCCGAAAGAGGCCACAGCCATCAAGGAGTACCATTTCCACGAAAGGGTGTGGCTGGTCTGTAACAATGCTTAGGTAGGGTATACGTGTCAAAGTAACATCCACATGCATGGCAGGACCCAAGGGTTCCCAGCAGAACAAAGCATCACACACATTACACAACAAACTGTGATGCATTGTGTTTTCTGACACCTTTCGATCAGAACCAGCATTAACATTTTCAGCATTATTAGCTCCAGTAGGTAATAGAGATGGGTATCGTTTAGGTTTTATCCGATACCAGTACCAAACCGGTACTTTTGAAATGGTGCCGGTGCTTAAACGGTGCTTAAACGGTGCTCGAACCGGTGCTCGAACCGGTGCTTAAAGAATGGAGAACACACACTTTGTCCAAAAACCTCTCATGTTTAGCTGTTTTTTTGTAAAAAGATAACAATGTTAGCCTTTTCTGCAGCTATAGAGCATATATGGTATCACTCTTGGCTGGAAGCAGTGCTTAATCAATGGAAAAAACACCAATTTTGTCTAAAAACCTCTCATGTTTAACTGTTTTCCACTTTTTCTTTGGTCATTTTAGCCTTTTTGGCCAGGGTGAAGGGAGTATCTGCCATCAAACAAGAAGACAGCCGCATGTAACTACGACGGTGTTTGCTAGTTCACCTTACGTGCATTAATGTAATAACGTGGTTAGCCTACTCAACGTAAATTACACACGAACAACATTAAGCTACTGACCCAGAGAAGAACAGCTGCTGCTGCCATCATCATCCGTCATCATTTCTGCTACACTGGCAGGGCTAGGGGCCAGGACTCTCCTCTTCGGGTTTTTGGGGGATGTTGCTAACTCCGGGTCCGATAACAGGCACCACTCCCGCAGTAGATGTGCACGGTGTGAGGTCTCGCAGCAAGCTATGAAATACGGTGCATTTCTCGGCTTTTAAAAGAACGCTATGCGTCGCCAGGTATTTCATCAGATTCGAGGTGTTACCTCCTTTTCACAGTATCACCTTAAAGCACTTGTTGCAGGCTGCTGAGTTTGCATCTTTTGCTGTGAAGTACAGCCAGACTTTTTATTCTGTAGCTCTGCTCTAAAAGAATGTACGTACCTGGGCCCGCCTACTATCCTCGGAAAGGTAAAATGATTGGCTAGAATCCAAAGTGTATGACGTCTCAGGAAAAAAAGCACCGAAATAAAGCACCGAATGTGCGCTGCTTTTCGGTCTGGTTACTACCGTTTATGTCAGAACCGGTGCCATGATGGCACCAGATACCGGTACCCATCTCTAGTAGGTAATCTGTTGGATCGGACCACACAAGCCAACCTTTGGGAAGCAAAGGTTGGCTTATGTGGTCACATGCATCAATGAACCTTGGCCACCCATGACCCTGTTGCTGGTTCACCTGTGTTCCTTCCGTGGACTAATTTTGATAGATGCTGACCACTGCAGACTGCTCACTCTCTTATCATATATAAATCGAAAAGAATTTTAGTTAATAATATTGGCATAAACCCGAGCTACGAGCAAATCACTGGGGATTGAGGTAAACAAACCCAGTATGCCACATAAAAGTAAAACTACAACACTACTACAAAAACAACCCTACAATTTTTCTTAATGTGGGAATGGATTTTAGCACAAAGGGTTAAAAAAGAACAAGAAAGCATTTTTATAGTAAGCAACGACTCTCCTCTACAAGGACAGTTGCAGACACACACTTTATTTACTAGCTTTGTCTGTGTGATGGCTCATATGTGTGCCTAAGATGTGTGCATAAGATACAAAGATAATTAAAATGGCAAGCCTGGGAATGTAACAGACAGTAAGGTGCCAAAAGTTTTACTTTTTCTGTCTTGCCTCTATCTAATTCATTTACTACAGTGTCTGGTTTTCTGGCAGGGTGGTCAGAGATAATGTTAATCTTGGTCAGCAGCAGTGGGAAGTCATGCAGCTCCACACAACACAACGGATTGGAATGATAACGAAATATAGTCAGAGGCAGACACAGGGAACTTATCTTGGTGCTGAAAAGTTTGCAAGTGGCCATGTGTGACAATACAATCCTTGAGTCGTTCTGTTATGTTGATTTTATTGCATATTACAATCTGATGCTAAACACTAAAACCTGACAACACGACAAACCCTACGCCAATGTTTTAATGTCATGCTCACATGTTTTCCATGTGTATAATAATATAAAATAATATAAAATAGGTTCAGAGTGTGAATGAAAAGGCAAAGCCAGGTAAGAATGGGTGAGAGCTGACAAGTGCTAGTTACCAGTGAGTTAAATAGAGCAGGTGAATAAATAACCTTTTCTCTTTTTTAATTTCAGTACAGGGATCATTCAAGTTTCTAATTGACAACTCATCAGACTCCCCGCTATTATGACTTCATTATATCTGAAGAGATAAAAATTAATGAGTAGCAGAGGCCCTGGATGGATATGCCAAACTTAGCATTCATTTACATTAAAGAGGGAAACTCTCAGTTGGCCAGAAGCATATCTGTAATGACTTTAATCTACGAGAACTTCTAATTTAATGCCATAGTTCATTCATTGTTATTATTCTTTATGACCTTGTATATTTATTACTTTAAGCTCCCGTGTTCCAATTCCGCTTGATGATCCCTCATTACGCACATTTATTCTTAATGTTTACTTTTTCTAAACCCATTCTTCTGTAATTTCTTGACCCCCTTTTAGTGCTGCAGTTCCATTTCCACTCTCTCCTTTCTCTCCTTCTCCTCCGACAGGGATAGGTTTCATTACTGTAGTCAATCTGGGCCCAGTGGACAGCTCCTCGGCGGCACTCTGCACCTCAATATAATCCTTTTAATTAAAGGCCTGCCCCCCCACCGCTGCCGCCCTGCTCCCGCCTCTGCCCTTTTCTCACATGGCGCCAGCCTTTTGTTCACCCAAGCACTCACCAGCTCGCTTCATGTCAAGCCACGCTCTTGCCATTTCAAAAGAGGAGACGTCACCTTTGTCTCTACCCCTTTCATGTGGCTTTAATCTCTGCCGCAATATTGCAAAAAGTGTTTTGTGTCCGTGTGAGTGTGTGTCAGAGTGACTGGTGCTGTCTGTGTGTGAGGTTCATCTAGCTTAGGGCTCATCAGGGTTAAATCAGCCTTTAAAAGAGCCTGATTGCCTGTGATTGGGTGCTGATAAGAGGCCAAAAGGTGGGGTGGCATTTAGGCTGAACTGTGCTGTAGATTCTCTATATTGATTCGCCATTATAAAAGCCCTTCCCACCTGTTATTCTTCTCTGGTTTTGTTAACAGAAGGCATCTTCTTCAAACTTGTTGAATTTGGCAGTTTATGTCTTTCCTTTTATTTACTGTGTGTTATCAGGCAGTGATGCCTTTTGTCTGTCTGTCAAAAAGAAATAATAGCGAAATCTGTCCATACAACCCTACGCTAAGCAACAGCAGCAGTTTATTGTTACCTATATGCAAAAAAAAGGAAAAAGGAAACTGAGTTAATCAGTTGACTTGAGTCAGACAGGCTCATTACTTGGATTACATATCACCAGCCATAATGTTTTTTCCACTTCTGTGCATCTGTTTTGTTTTGGGTGGGTTTTTTTTGTTTTTGTTTTTTCATTCCAGGGCCATTAGAGGAGCTTTATCATGCCATCGTCACCACCCCAGCCCCCAACAAGCCCAGCTTGGTTCTTGTCTTCTCCTATTCCCCCGATGACTCCCTGATTGATAAGAAAAACTTCTTAGCCCTCCCTCCACCCATCTTGCCCTTGACCCGTCTCCATGCACTATTCATTGAGGTTGTTAAAAGTCACATCGGGCTTGCTTGGATTGTCTGCTGTTTGAAGCAGGGGGGGCGTTATCAATCACACTGCAGAGGATCTCTCCACTTCCTGGCCCCCAACCTCTAGGGTTTTATGCATGCGTGCTGGTTTGCGAGAGTGAGTGCACTCTGTCCCGAGTAGACAGGGCATTTATTCACTCAACTTGCAAGTCTGTTGGTGGTTGGCGGCCATAGCTAAAATGGTCTCCACCTCAGTCTGTCTCGCTTGCTCTCTTGCTCTCTGTCCCATCTTTCAGACTGGGATGTTAGCATGCGCAACAAGCAGCCAAAGCCTTGGCCCCTTTGACAGGCAGACTGCGGGGAATAAGACAAGTTGGGAAAGAGGAAGATGAAGGAGAAAAAGGACCGAGTCACAGTGGTGCCCTAGAAGGGTCAGCTCGGGTGTTGGCGCTGCCTCATTAAGAATCATGCAGCGCTGAGTTTAATGACCATGCACGGATGAACGACGAAGGCCAGAGCTGTGCTGCAGAGAGGACGCTGTCATGAAGACAGAAATTGGAGACTGCAATGTCTGTTTGTGGAATCAAAAGTACAATTAGAGAGATATGGCAAAGCATGCACACAGCACTGCACACGTGCTTTGACCTTTCGTGTCACTCACAAATCATGCCAGCCTTCCTTCCATGTTGTCTCTCATTATGTTGTGATCGATTGAAGGAGACAACGGGTTATTCACGAGCAACACTTGCAGGTCAATACGGTTCTCCCTATCTGCCTTCAGTGGGTGACTGTTTTATTCTCTCATTAAATGGGATTCGACACTGCCATCCTGTTTGCATTTGGCCGTATCTCTCCATGACAACCAATTAATGCATGTTCAGGCACCCCTACAGTAACCCAGACAAAGGATACAGAGTAATTCAGCTAAACACGGGATGGCAGCTTGGTGTCTCTTTTTACCACCACCTCCTTGAAGCATAAAGGGTTAACTTCCTATGGCCACATTTTCATTTCCTGTAGTGGGCTGTTCATATTGGTTGGAGGTGTTTATGTGGAACTCTCTTTCTCTGTTTATTACACTGCCAATGACAGATCAGGCTCTCTGACCCCTCTGGCTAGCTTTAAATAAAAGGAGTTTATTCCAAGGCAGCAGCCTCACTGTAGACCGCTGACATGAAAGCGCCTGAAGAGTGCCAGGAAAGCAAACGGCCTGTTAAAGGGAAATTATATTCCTAAACAAGGTTTGACAATAAACGCATGAGGGGGACAGATAAACAAAAGGTACTGTACCTCCTCTTATTGCTTTTCAACAGAGTGTATGAAAAGGCACAGGGGATTTGGTGTGCTTACTGTGCTGTGTTTACTGGTTCTACTAAATATTTTTGCTCACCTTTGGCTTTCCTCTGCTACATCTGACTCTACCATATGCTGTTTATTGGCTGGCTTTTCGCAGATCTCTAATTCAAAGTCACATTAACCTCACTTTGTGATGGAAGACTATTAAAGTTAAATACGCTATAACCAGACATCCCTGTCAGTTTGAGGACATAATCAATCAGTCAAACTGTCAGTTTCCATTTTGTTTTAGAAATGGCTTCTTTCAACTTTGAGAACGGCAGCCAGAGTTTCTTAAAAACACAGCATAGGCATGCTGACGACATTAGAAATCGTAATATATCCAGACACAATTCATGTAAAACTACTCCATCCATGTGTATCAACTGAGAACTTCTAAATTAGCCATAATTTTGCAAGAAATCATGAGTGGATGTGGCCATAGGTCATGTCCTTAACAACGTCTATTTAATGGATCTGATTCAAATTACAGTAGCAGAGCAGCAAATTGCCCAAGGATAATGTGAGGAGAAAAAAATGATGCAATAAATGATCCAAGAAGTATAAACACTGGCATTTTTCTTTTAATAAAACATTAAGATTTATTAGATTGGCAACGGGAATAACCTTGAAGCGAAAACGCTCGGTAGCCTTTCGAATCCTATGGAGTAGCGCATGAGAAGGGGGGGAAAGCATCCTTGTACGCTGAGATGTTTTGTATCATTACATGCAGCCATTATGTCAGGCACTACTGAGCATGCTCTGAGCTGTCCAGCAGTCCATCGGGGGGCGTTGTTATCTCTTCACAGAGTCGTTTCAGTCTCTGTGTTCCCCCCAAAGAGTCAATGTTGCAGCACATCAGAAAGAGCCCTCGCCTCATTAAGCCATTGATATTCTGTGATGCTGGCGCCCTGCTGAACACCATATATAGGGACGGCAGTGCCAGGAGAAGGACACAGTGTGTGTTTTATGGCGAGAGTCTACTAATACGGAGGAAAATGATATTATCATGTGGATATGGGCACTGTCTAGTATGTGGATGTGTGTCTGTGTGGAGTTGTGCGATTAGTGTGTTCACTGGAAACTGTGTGACAGAGAGTGAGAGTGCAAGTATGTAAGTGTGTGTGTGTGTGTGTGTGTGTGTGTGTGTGTGTGTGTGTGTGTGTGTGTGTGTGTGTGTGTGTGTGTGTGTGAGCGTGAGCGTGTGAGAGAGAGAGAAACTCAGTATTGCATCCACAGCCCTGGGCAAACCCACTGTTATAAATACAGCATTCTAATGGTGACTTTATGGTGTTGCCTGTGTGAGACTATGGCCCCCGGGGGACCACTTCCCCACAGATATTCTCCTCCCTCATCTTCCTCCCCCTTCTCCCCTTTTCTTTTCTCCCCCGCTATATTCTCCCGTTTCCCCTCACTCAGAATTTACAGCCTGACTGGGTAAGACGGGAGCTGTAAATCCCCTCCACCCCACCCCCACCTTCACTGAATTATTTATCTGTAGGCCGCGTGACACAAGCAGCAGATGAGGACCCTGGTTAAGGAGATAAAAGGTGGAGAAAGTTGGGGCCTAATTGACCATGATGGTGAGGTAATGGAGAAATATTCGACGCATGTTAGGGCGGAGCGATTTTACTACATTAAGAAGTGTTATGTGCGGTGGTGTTTTAGTAAATAAAAGGAGACTGGCAACGCGTTCGGGCGCTCGGGTTTGTGCGTGTGTCTGTATGCGCTGCACAACAGGATTACCGTATGAATGCTATCGGTGTTAGGAGCTTAAGACATCTTGAGCTATGTGTGAGTCAGCAGCAATGTCAATGAGTCATTTGTTTCATTTTGCATCTCCAAACAAAACGCAGACCTGAAAACAGCGGGAAGGAAAACTCTTTAATTAAATCATCCAGGCTTTCAGCAACACGCTCATCTCCTTCTCTATCTTTCCTCTGTTTTCCCACACTGATGCAACCACTTCCTATATATTGTACTGTTCAAATGATAAATGGTGATAAGAGCGGGCCATTAATACACTGCACCACAAAAGTCAAAGGGGACGGGACGGAAAAGTGAATGTGATGTTCTCTCAATGCCCCCACCCCCTCTTCCCCGACTTCAGTTCTAATAGCGCTGCAGCCTCTGTGAGTGCAGCCCGATTTCTCTCCCTTTCATGCACTGTATTAAGCAATGACATGGCAGGATCGCGCCGACCCCAGGATGTCAACCACCTCATTCTGATGACCTCCAAGTTTCCTTCTAACAAATGCCTCTGGCTCAGGGCCAGGGGCTTCTATAGAGTTAGGGTGTCTGACAAGAAAAGCGAGGGACAGGGGTGGTTGGGCAGGAGAGAGAGAGAGGAGGTAAGGAGGAGGATATCTGCAACACTAATAGATCGTTATCGCTCCCCCTCACCATTGGCCTGGAAGAACACCAGGAGCAGCATGTCTACTGAGATAAATAAAAGAAAGCCTCCAGATCGATCCTCCCCACCCCTCTGGTTTTCAAGGGGCCTTGGTGTGACCTTTCCACATGATAACGTGGTCACAAAGGTCACCTCCCACCCCACCCCCACAGAGGCGAGCCGAGTGTGGGTGGTGGAGAATCGGGATGGAGGGGAAATTATTCTCCCCACCCACCACCCCAACTCCAAAGGAGTCCCAAGGAAGATTGACAGAGTCACAGCAGCGGATTGATCAGATGACGATTGTCAGGTTGACCTTTTCTGAAATGCATCAGGAGGTCAAAAGATGGCACGTCCTCCCCCTGCTCAATGCAGAGGTAAGCGGTGCCACATCCCTCGCGTCACTGTCTTATTTGTGTCAAGTGACAGCAAGGGAGCAATCTAAAGAGCAGTGGTGCTGGGATCACATCTCTGTTATTCCTCAGTTGAGAAAGGTTACAGAAACAATCTATAGGAATTTAGATTCACTGCCTGTCATCAGCATTCTCCATAACAAACCGTTCTCTCCTGAGGAGAAATCCACATTCATTCTCAGAAGACAATGAGACAATGTTTTCCTTAGGCCATTTGGTAAATGTGTATCGTTACCTGGTAGAATATATATTTCTGCTGACAGTTGTTCCCTTGATGGTTGTTTATTGTGTCAAGGCAAACACAGGATATACACGGATGATAATATGGTGTTTGAACAAAGACTCATAAAAAGCGTCTTTGCTGATGTCTTTCTCATCCTGTCTTCCAGAAAATATACGTTTCATTTGCATTACTTTCACTGGGAGGATTTGGCTCTCACTGCATGTCCTTATTAATGTGCAGCTGAATTACTCCCACTTTCACTTTGCAAAAGTCAATAACCTGAATTCGCAAGGTTCTTTGAAACCAAACAGCATGTTGGTGGTTTACTTTTTCTATTTTGAATAGGAACCTTATTATACACTCGCACGATACACAAAAATGCATCCAATTTATTTCCTCCTTTCATCCAGCTCAGT
Organism: Perissodus microlepis; assembly: GCF_051167445.1. Lineage (NCBI taxonomy): Eukaryota > Metazoa > Chordata > Actinopteri > Cichliformes > Cichlidae > Perissodus > Perissodus microlepis. The sequence goes on from NC_140465.1 coordinate 12,066,178, forward strand.
GTCGTCAGTTTTGATTGAATAGGGACAGCCTGTTCTGCAGCTCATAACCTTGACACAGGTAAATAAAGACGTAAGCAAGAGTCCAGATTAGGTCTTATCTTGAGTAAAGGTACTGCTTGGTGTCAGGTGCAGGGGCGAGGTGATGAAGATAATAAGCCTTTTTTCAGATGGGAGAGGACACCTTTAATTCCCTCTGTGCTCCACTGAAGAGAAAATATTCCTCAATGTCTTATCTCTGCATCATCTCCTCTCGCTGAGCGAAGAGCCTGGACACATCTTAGAGATAGCAAAGCAGCACCTATAGATTGCAGGCTAGCACTTCATATCCAATCACAGCTGTAATCACAGCTACTAACAAATTCAGAGAGAGGGGGAAAAAAAGTTTCAGTGTGTCCCAGAATTTATTTCAAAATGGTGGCAAAACTGGCTTGTATTTCCTATTTTCATGCATAATGTACTGTGCATAATGTACGGTGCGCGCCACTATCCCCAGCAACGGTCTGTGCATGCCCAGGTTGCTGGTGACTAGAGCTAAACACTTAGTGTAATTGAAGAAGGCAATGTGCAGAAATCAAGACGGATTGGTGCTGCAAACAAGGGCCACCTCCCTGGAGCCTCAGTCTATTAACACTGTCACTCTGCTCATCAGCCCAGCACCTGCCTGCTCCCCCTCTTGGCTGACTTTAATCATGCTCACTAATAAAAGCCAATATATCACAAAACTACTGTAAATGATGTAGCATAGGACCTGCTGTTAACACGGTAGACACACAGGTAACTTAAACAGACAAAAAAAAAAGAGTTCACTATAAACCCATGTGGTTTAGTTTGACATACTAACACACTGTGGGCCAGTGGGATCACTCAGGTAAAATGATGAACCCGAGTCACAACAGGAAAGGTGTGCATGGGAAAGGGGGGGTATTATTTGGCTACCACACTACCTGTCTTAGAGGGCCAGATAGCCCATGTGGATGTTTAGAATGATTGCGTGCAATAAAGATGAATTGCTCCTCCTCTGTGTTTATGACTTGGCGTCGGTGTGTTGTCAGAGGCAATATAGCAGAGATGGTAAACAGAAACAGGTGCATTTGTTTACTGCTAATGGGAACTAGTAAAGCTACAATGCTAATGTCCTCTTCAGTAGCAGACTCTGGGCATCTGCTTGGTGGGAAGTCATTATTGTCAATATGCATCAGTAATCAAACAAAGCAGTTAAAGCAACTGATATGTATCTTTGAGCACGGCAAATGTGGAAACACCAGAATCAAGAGCTTGCTTGGGATAAACTATGGCGGGGGGAAGCAAATGCAATGGCATGGTACTCAAATTACCTTTGATTTGCTATTCAAAAGTTATGTTCACGTTGGTTACTGATACAGATCGCTGGCTAATAATGCAAGACCTCTCAAATGTATTCGGGTAATGACAGTGAATTTTAATTGGAAGGGGAAAAGAACAAGTAAGCTTAAAATTGTAATATCCTTCCCATTTTAAAATTGCCCACTTTATTTCATCCAATATATTACAGTGGATGGAAAACTCCCTGGCCACCCTCTTCCAGCTTCTTGGAACCATCTTATGCCAAGGAAGTTGTTCCTTAATATGTTGGATTAAGGTAATAGTCAATATAGAGGTATTTTAAATTTCTCAGAAATTGTCTGGCACTGGCAAACTGAACACCAGACTTGAGAAGACATACATAGAAATGTTTGTTCAGGATATTCTCACACAACCATTTCTATGGTTTATAGTGCATGGTTCAAAAAAGAGAAAATGTCCAGCGAGCAGCAGTTTTGTGTGATAATGTCTTGATGAGGTCAGAGAAGAGCAGCCAGAATGCTTCAAACTGATATATAAACTAATATAAGCGGACATACTACAATAGCCACTCCTGTAGAATAATAAAGTGAAAGAAACTAAGGCGTATTCATAGAGGGTCAGCCTGGGCAGATGTGTCTAAAAGAATTTTTGCTCCAACATTTAGATAGTAGGGTCAGAATTTGGTGCAAACAACATGGAAGCATGGATCCATTCAGCCTTGTGTGGTTTAGGCTGCTGGAACTGTAATGATGTGGGAGATGTTTTCTTGGCATACTTTGAGCCCCTTAGTATTAACAGAGCATCATTTAAATGCCACAGCCTGCGTGATTGTCGTGGAGCATGTCCACACCCCTTTGTTTGCCATTTTCTGGTGGCTTCTTTCAGCAGGATAACTTGTTACTTCACAAAGCTTAGATCATCTCAAACTGGATTCTTGAACATGGCAGTTCACAGTAGTCAAATGGCTTTCACAGTCACTGGATCACAATCCAGTGGAGCATCTATGGGATCTGTGCAAATATCCAGTACTGTAAGCTTTCCAATATATCAATTAATTAAATACTAGTGAAAACAGACTTGTGAAATAATTTCAACCTGATTGAGCCATTATAAAATCTGATCCGTCCCATGAATAAATACTAAAAGGAAGCTACAAGGAAGCTACAGTGTATTTGGCAGTGGAGATAAAATCTTACAGTACAGGATGCCCTACAGTTGCACCTGCAGGCGCCAAACACTGATAGTTTGTTTTGTAATAATGCTGTATTGTATATATTACTGTATTAATATAGAGGACCTTTATTCAGTTTCAAGGACTTACACTTTACCAGTGAAAATGCTTAAACTTAAACATTTCTTTTTTCTTTTGGTTTTTCATTGGGGGGGGGGTACTGGTATTTTTTTCTTATCAACATGTATCAACATGTATCAACATGCTCTGCAAAAAGACATTTCACTGTGTGACCTCACTAATAGCAAAAGTTATTTGTGTGTTGTCAGGGGGAATGAGTTGTCAGTGCCTGAGGTCGACAAAGAGCCAAGTGCCTGAACACGGGCCTCTGCTGCCTTGACGGATGCAAAGAAGAATACAGTGAAGCAATGGCAGCAGAAGACCCCCCCGCGAACCGCTACACCTTCAGTTCTCAGCCACCCTATAATGGAGAGTGCTTTTAAAGACAGTGAAGCCACAACACAATGTCAGAATCAAGCTCGTAGAGGAAAAAAAAATCAGGAGACAGAAGAGCAAAAAAAGGGAAACGTGCAAAAGAACGAAGCAGGATGGGCAACCAGTAAAGCAGGCTGGTCATGCGTCAACATAAAGACTCAGATCCAACACAGGAAATGAAAAGGAGGTGGAGGGATTTAAGGAATTGGAAGGATTGGGGGGGGAAAGGAAAAAAGGAAGGCAAGGAAGAAATCAATATTTCTGCAACGTGGCCACTCCAGCCACTTCCAATGACAGCAAACATCATGAAAAGATATGGGAGCAGGGAAAGGGAAAGAAATGAAAGAGATAAGAAGAGAACAGTAAAGTAAATGACATCTGAAGCTATTTCCTCCAGGGCCCTGCCTAGTGTCGAGCCCGGAGGTCTCAGCGGAGTTATAGGCAGAGTTAAATTTCTATTAGCTCTGGAAGGAAATTTAAGTTCTCTGTCTCTGGAGAAAGACTCAAGTAGAGACGCAAAGTACCCCCATTGTCATGTGACAGATGACAACAGCGTGACCTTAAAACTAGCCACAAGATTCACCTCCAAATAGTTACTGTCGGTGAAAATAGTTCAAAGTGGGAGGAAGACATTTAAGATCATGATGTGTTAATTTAAGGTTACAAGCTTCCAGAGCTTTAAAGCAAGCAATTTGTGCTTCTAGGTCAGGAGATATCAGCTTTGATGGAGATTTTTTTTTCCTTTTTAGAAGCAATGGAGGACACTTGACAGTGGGCTCGATGATGATTGTAATGGTACTAATAATGACTGTGATTGTTCTGTTGCTTTTACAGCTCCCAGTTTCACAACTCACAATTAGATAAGTTTTCGTTGTCCTTTCTGACAGACGTCTCCCCCCACCCTCACACCACCACCACCAAAGCTATTAGTGTTATGAACCTCTCCAAACATCGTCATATATAGAGACACGTAAGTGAACTCTATATAGGAGGCTCAATCAAAAGAATTATTATGTGGGCTTTTTTCTCTTTTTTTAAGCAGACAGCAGAAAGTATTTCTCCACCAGGATTTTAAGGAACATTTAATTTTGACCATAATTGATCTTTTTTTAAAAGTTTATAGTCGCCAGCTGTGCATCCCTTCTCTTACATTTAGAGGTTCGGTTGTTAGCAAGACAGTTTTTTTCTTTAAATTCATTGTTGTTGACAGTGTAGTCTGCATGCATCTCCTTCCTCTTCTCCCTGCTGTGTTGCCCAAAGGCGTTCCCGAAAAAGATAAAACATCTTGACTTAAAAAAGAAGCAGGAAAAGAAGCTTATACATGTTGCATGACTGAGAACGTTCCTTCAAGCTTGATAATAACCGTGTACAGATTGTTTATGTTTAAGTCTCAATACACATGAATGGCAGATATGCAAGTACTTACATGAATCTTTGTAGAATTTTTGTGTACCAGACCTTTGCACACTTCTATGAGCCACCTGGAATCTACTGATTTGACGCTTTCAGCTTTGGGATCACAGTCCTAGTCTTCCAATTTTCATGGAGATCAGTGTGTTCGGTGTTCAAGTGGTGTCTGATGGTCAGTCCACTTCTGAATCTCTACCCATACCCAGTCATTGCAGTGATCTGGTTCAGCAGGTTCAGGCCCTTGCAGAAGAGCAGGAGGGACAGTAAATCATCTTGGTATATGATACACATCATGGAGACTTGAGCGATGGCCTTGGAATGATGTTTGTCACATATGCATTGAATTCTTGATGAATTCCTGTCAGCCTTGTGGCAAGAACTCCAGTACTCCAGGGAACCACTCAGGTTGGTCTGCCTAGCCTTAGAGCAGGGATGTCAAACTCATTTTAAACTGTGGGCCATATACTAGCCTAGTTTGATCTTGTGGGCCAAACCAGTGAAACAGTGTAAAGAAGTTTAATCAGACATGTAATCCCTGAGATATTTTAATAAAAAAAAGAATTCCAATTTCAACAATATATCTCAGTTTTTATAAAACAGGAGCTTTCCATCACATAATGGTTTACCTATTATTCATTTACTTTAGTGTAGCATGAATGGTGTTTATCAGTAGGGAAAGCTGTAAAACCAATAAAAAAACCCAGTTCAAAGTCTAAAATTTATGTCATCTTTCCAGTAGTTTGGCTTGGAGTCTTGGCCAGTTTTGGTCCCCCAGCCTTATGTTTGAAACCTCTGCGTTAGAGTTTTGGTTATGTACACTCTTCAGTAGGTGGTGCTTTGGATCTGTAACACTGGTCCTAATGATGGGTCAGCACATGCGCATGATCAGCTTGGAGTGAGGGGCTTCATGTTCTGGAGGGGCAGATTATTGGGTCTGCAATGTGTTAGCATAGCTGGGTGAGTACCTGTTGTTAGCAGTTCCCTCATTTGTGCTGTTGACTTATTTAACAGTTCTGTGGTTCAAGTCTGGCCCAGGCCCTTTCCAGCTTTTAAGGACTGAGGCTTCTTTTCTGGTGATTTTCTGTTGTTGAGAGCTGTTTTGCGATTCTTCTTCTACGCATATTTCAAGTATTGTCCAGTCTCATCTCTGGGTGAGCCTTTTGCTGCTTCTCCACTGCAGACACAATATGGGTCTTTTGAGAACAAGCCTTTTATTCTTTTGACCTCTGCGCCTCTGTTGTATGTCTTCAGCCTATAGCAACCAAAGCTTCTTTGTGGCAGGCTGTAGAGCCTTATTTATGTACATCTTGTTATATCTCGTATCCATCCAAGACCTGACTCTCAAGCCCCCTTCTGCATCTCGATTAGCAACCTCCAGGCCCTGTTGCACTGGCATAGCCATAAATATGTTTTTCATCTCTAACAATTATGCAGAGAGTGGAAAAGAATAGGAAAAAATAAATAGCTAGAAATTGAATACATTGTTTTTTAATTGTTGACTATTCTGTTATTTGCATTCTTTTTTACTATAACAGAGGTGGGCTTTGTGGAACCCAAAACAACAGAAGCAGCCAATAGCAATAAAGCCAAGCAGGCTAAAACACATTCATATTACTATCACAAATGTGAAAAGACAGATTAATATGACATTTTAGAATTTCAATAAACTCAAAAAATACAGTACTTTCATAACCACTTGCTTTGCACTGAGCATCCCAATTCTCCTGCTAAATAAAGCAAATGCCTCCTCACAAAGTGTGCACTGCACACACACACAGTCTTATTGTTTTCCTTGCTGTTTTCCTGGTGCATTTTATGTTGTAGAGGGGGGCCTGACTTTGATGGAGCAGGTGATTTTAGGCTGTGCCGTTAGCAGCAGAGAGATAGAATATCTTCCTAAGGCCTATGGATAGCACTTTTTATGAGCTGCTCATTGCTGGAGCTACATCAACCTGTCCAAGGCCACCATTGCACTAGGGTCTTTAACTCCCTGCCTCCATTATCCACCTCCATCATTTCCTGTATCATATAAGCTTTTTTTTACTTTGTGTTTAGTATGAAGAAAAATACAATTATTTAACTGGACAAATGAGATAAATTAAAAAGTGCTATTGCTATTTATTTAATACATTTAAGAGATGATCGTAGCAAATACCATTTTTAAAGCAAATTAATTAATCCTAATGACAACCCGACCCTTACAAAATATACTCCCAACAAGTAGATAAGGCAACTGCTTAAATAACCAATTACACTTTGTTCAGGTTGTGCAGATTTACACTCACACACACTTTCTGAGCAACCCACTTGTACACAAACAGCCACACATATGGTTTTTTCAGTCTTTTACCAGAGATCAGTGGTGTGTTTTGGCATTAAACATTACCACAAGCGCTTCCTGTTTCATATAATCCATCCTTAACCTCACAACCACCCACTTGCCATCATCGCTCTGCTCTGCTCACTGACCCTGGTTCACCATATTAGGAATATTTCACCCTTAGATCAACACATCTATGATAAGGCAAGGGGCTGGTGAGAGGATTGAAGGGGGGGAGAAGAAAAGACGTGGAGGATGGGATGCGATATCAACAGCAAAGCGAAATTATTGCCAATCAGATTTTATTCACAGCTCAACTGCTAGACAAATTGCGGCTCATGCCGTTTGCCATGGGTCAGGGCGCTGCGTAATTTCATTTTAATAAGTCATTTTCCAGGGAGGGATGACACTGCAACACACACAAGTACACATGCCTGGGCACACGCATATGCACTCACACATGGCCTCACACTCAGACGTATCACCGCCCTCTCATACAAACAAGACTATGGGACCATGTCTCGAGGGTTGATATTTTATGGAGTGAAAGAATTGGATTCACCACCAGTGATCTTGAGAGTGACTTTAGTATGAGAGAAGGTCAATACATAAGAAAGAGAAACCTGATTGAAAAGGTCACCCAATACTGTGTTTGCATTTATTCTATTTGTTTTTGTTTTTGTTTTTTTTAATTGGCTGCAAGAAATGCAGCAAAAGGGGGCACGGACATGGAGAAAATTAGACATGCGCTGAGAAAAAACAAAAACGATCATTTTAGACCTTTATTTTTTGGTCCTGGACAACTTTAATTTTTCAAAATTATTTGTAAAATCATTTACATGTAACTCAGAAATATATGACAGACCTATATATTTTGAAAAGAACCCAAATGTAGTTACGCCAATGCTCATTTTACTGCATATCTGAATAAACAACACTGAAAAGAAGATGAGTATCACATCACAGAACTGTAGGTGGGCAACTTTGAACGTGTAGATACCAAATTATAGATGTACATTAAATGTGCCAAAATATATGCCTTTTTTTTCTTTACTCTGTATCCATCTGCTCCATTACAATTCTCCACAAGGTGTGAGTTGAGCCAAATTGATTGGATTAATATATATCTGGGCAAATAAACAACTCGTGCCTTGGGGGGCTTTCTCTGCAGCATTTCTTCAGAACTCCTCAGGAATCAAAGGCGCTAATATCAACAGCTGCCATGTGGAATAACATCATGCACTCATGAAAATGCAAGTCCCATATATATCAACATCAAGAAGAAACCTGTGAGAGTTACCGTGTCAGCGAAGAAATGTACAGTCAAATCAAATTCCCGGTGCTGCAAAAAAAAAAAAAAAAAATCACTTCTAAATACACCATAAAGTCTTGATAAAAATGTGCACTGGATTCAAAGGCTGTTGCACAGGCTGCCTGTCATGTTCATAACTGGGTCTTTGAAGTCAGCTGTCAGTGGTCGATGCTAAACCATCTTCAGAGGTGCGTCAGTGCTCCTGTTCTTTCAAGTTCCCCTCCAGCGGCCAGTTAGCGGGGTGATGTTCATTCTGAACGTGCAGTTGCTGCTCTGGAGATAGGCCTGGTCAATCCTCCTGTCAGAGATTTCATCCTCCTAGAAGACATGTTTGCGTAAAGTCTAGCCATCCTCAAAGAGAATGGAAGTCTGGAGGCGTATTCAGTGGGGTGCAAAATACAGGGTTTCCAGACACAGAATTTTAATGTACTGTATTTCTCTTTATGATTTCCATATTGAGGAGGACTTTGGGAAAAGAAAAAACTAAAATCATGTTATTTGGGGCAGAATGTAGTACACCAAAGCTCATCAGACTCATTGTATGTAAACATATTTGTCGCAGCTTCCTGATTAAGGTCCCCATTTGCTACCAGAAGTATATTTTGAAGCTTACACGAGAAACTAAACAGGACATTCAGAAATACTGGGTCAGCACAGTCAAGCATGACGGCCAGCAGAAATACCACCAAGTCGGGAAGCTATAGTCTGAGGTGCGGAAATGGAGATAGCAGCACAACTAAAGATACAGCCTGCAAGAAGAGAGCAATAGTCCTCAACAGATAGGGAGCCCTAGGGCTAAAAGATAGGCCCATAGCAGCAGAAACATTTGTGACAAAATGGCTGACATTATCTTTTAATTAGATTCACGCTGTTTACTAGCTTGTTTGTACCCTCATTTATACATTACCTGATATGGCTTTTCTTTATCTCATGTAGGCTTGTAGGAGCTGATGGTGACGGTGGCGGCAGTGATATACACGTGGTAAAGAAGCAATGCTCACATAACGCTTTCTCCAATAAAACTGAATCTTTTTGCTTCACGTTTATATACCAACCAAGTAGGTGAATAACTTTTGCGTAACTCAAGTGATTTTTAACAATCTAACTGTTCCAAGAGGAAATGCCACGGACGGCCCAAGGCGGACGAATTGATCATTCTGAGCAGTGGCTTATGTGGGAGGTAGAACTTCACAAATGTACTCCTCCAGCTCATATGTAATATTCTATAATGCGATGTATGCACACATACATCAGTTTAATGGAAGATGCAAATTTCCTCATTAAAGACAGAAGCACAAGTCCCTCTTACACAGAGTCAATCCATAATTAGCTTGTTCCCCTCACTGGCCCTGAAGCATTTGCTTTAGTACTGTGTGGGGCCAACAAGCTCAGTTAGCCTCCCTCTTGGTGCCCTGTGTCATATTACAAATGTTGCAAAGTTAGGCACTTATGGGTTACTTTCAGGAATATCATGTGGCAATTTAAAGTATGAGATTCATAGGACAGATTAGGGGTAGTGGTATCTTAAGTGTTCCAAGTAGAGGAAAAACAGATTTGTCCTTTTGTTTTTTAATTCATTTATTTTTGAAAACTAAATCAAAGACATAGCCGCTATCATTATAGTGGTGCCGTTTTACTCTTACTCCAAATTATAACATAATGTAAAGATATGAGAAAGGAGGAAGTTTCAAAGATGTCTAGAAAAAGAGCCAAAAGAACTTCCTGCACCCATCGTTTCAAATTGGCCGTCACTACAGTGCAATAAAACATCCTTATTGCTCTGCTAGTTGTTACATCAACACATTAAGCAGTCTAATAGTTTGAGCAAACTTGGTGACCTGGGATGGATTCAAATCAGTTCATTTTTTTCAGACCCGTGATTTTCAGGCGTCCACCTTAACTTCAGTAACCTGAGATTCAGGCTTCTATATATACCCAGCTTTACACAGGTTTTCTTGTCAATATTTCACTTCGGGAAATAGCACATTCCTTTTCGGCCTCATTCAGCAGTAAGTGACCACCTAGGAAACAACAGTGGAACCAACCCACTACAGAAATCAACTGCTAAAGCCTGAGTCCTTTGGCTAACACAGGGCCCCAGAGGAAATGTGTATTCTTTGACTGAGTGGCAAGTGGCTGCTTGAGGTAACAAAAGGTATACAGTGGTTCACTGGAAATTTTTTTCAATTGCTTTGGTTGCTACCAGTGCGACTTGAAATGAAGAAGATTTTTACTTTTTACCTTTATATTTTATACCTTGATGTAAAATAGTCTCCATTTCCAATCCAAGTCATAAGTTTTACTACCACATGGGTAGTAGTTAGCAAGTCAGTAGCTGTGTCCCAAAACCTAGGCCGCATCCTTTGGAGGACCCGGCCTTCGCAGTCTTTGTGGGCTAGGTCCTTCGAAAACCAAGAAGGCCGGAAGTGCGAGGCTGTGAAATGGGACGGCCTTCAGATTTGCGTCACCGCTGGACACTGCCGTAAATTCTCAACTATCTCATACTTCTGTTTAATCAGTTTTCTGTTTGACGTTTATTCAGCTGTGTGAAAACCCCAGAGGAACCCACCCGAGGAATTAGTAAAGTTTTATTTAATCTAATCTAATAACTTAGATCTGAAAATGATGAAGCTGGGAGTCCGCTGTTCTCGCCGGCTCTAGGGACCCTTGAACCCCCGGCTAGCTATCGAACGGGTGGGTAACAGACGTCTCCGAAAACGTTGGAGCACTTTTTTCAAATATGTGATATCGTGATAAACCGAGCAGATATTTTAAGTTTACACAGCTACATTCTCGCCTGAAAATATGTTAAAAGTTTATTTTGTGACCCAGAAAGAATAATAAGAGTAATATTAAAACTAAGTAGCTGCCACCATATTTGGAAACTGGAATTGGCTGAGCCGGCGACAGCCAGCATCTCCCAGCAATTGTTGGCCAATGGACCAATGTGGTTGAGATCTTACCTACCTGATTGTTGATGGCACTGCAGACCTCCGAAAGTGACGTTAAACTCTCCCCAAGGCATTAATCTCACATCTTGAATTGGACTGTCTAAAAAAAAAGAAAAAAGTAAAGAAAAAAAATTGCAAGTGAGACAAAGTGCAAACAGATTGTTTTCATTAGAACTTTAAACAATGCGATTTCTATTATAAGCCATTATCACAGGCTTTTTAGATGTTTGTTTGTTTGTTTTGTTCAGGCTCATTGAATCCGTCACTGTTTACATCTGCCTTGCAGTCTTCTGCTTAGTATGTATCCCCACAGGCTGCTGTGTGATTGGGGTGAATGCTCATCTTCTAAGACACTTTAGACCTTTCACTGACAAGATCCTTGTTTACCTATAGCGTTTTCTTGCTCAGTGCATTCCCCATTTAAACACCACAGTGGTCAACATTCACTTTCTTAGAGTATGTTAAACTATTCTTAGCCGGTGACCCACTATCAACATTGGACCTGAAATGTTTATCACGTCTCTGTCTTGTGCTGACTTTTCACTTTGTTATATTTAGTTTGTCTAGATTGCTAAAGTACTCTGGGCACTGTCATATGTCTTCATACCTGTCAAAGCGTGAAGACACGTGTTATCTGAAATAATGGTTTAGGATAAATGACAATGATGCAGGGTGTGCAGAACAGAGGTGATTTTCTTTCTAATGCATTTTATCACCAACTTAGTGAATGTCAGATATGCTGAGACACAGCAATGTTCTCTAGTGTTTTTCCCTGTAGTGATGCATTTTAACTACTTTCTAATCAGCAAAAACACTGTTTTCATGCAGATGTTTTAGAGAATCCTTTTTTTCCCCCATGACGATTACACAAACACACAAGCATTCAATTAGGCACGCCAAGTGCCCTTGTTGAGGTCACTCCTTTCACAGCTTAAAGGTGGAGATTCCATTTGAATTTTCGCCTCTTTTATTCCTCGGTCAATCTGGGATTCTTTAGTTCTCTTAAATAATGCATGTTTCTGCTTGTGGTGGAGGGATAAAGTGGCTCTTAACGTGAGCTCCCACCCAATACGAGGCTCTCCCTGTCAGGGGGCCAGGTGAGCCGCCTCTGAGCATGCCACCACTGCTGTGGAGGTAACTTTCATGCTCCACTGGGCAAACATTTTCCAGGTCACATTTTTCAATTACACTGAGAGGCAGGTCCCACAGGCAACCCCCCCCAGCAACAACCAGCTAAGCACACACACACACACACACACACTCACATAAACAGACTAACCTCCTCACCCTCCCCCTTCCACCCTGCCATTCCCACACTCATCCTGTGTTTAGCAGGATAGCATCTCCTCCTTCACCACCTATCTTGAAAAAACACAGTTTAGGTTTGGGGAGAAAAGACTGTGTTTATAGGGGTGACAACAGATTAGGTTGCCATTTTATGAACACGGCAAACAAAAAGCAAGGCATGCAAACTGATGAGCAAATTGAGTTATAGGCAAACTGTCCCTTAGCAGCCAGACAGAGGACTCTTTGTTCTGTTAAATCTGTCAAAGTTCCTCAAGTTCAGCATGAGGTGTTTATCTCCTTATCTGAATACTTTGAAGTCTCACCCTCTGTGTGTTGCCTCAGGCGTATGGTGAGATATGAGGAGAGTCTGCTTCATCTGCCTAATGCTGCTTGTGTAGCTAATAGTCCAGAAAACACTGCTCTGTGAGGCCACAAACGAGCACTTTAAATGATTCATCTTTGGCTGTCACATGAGAGCAACTTGCCACGCTCTGCCACTCTGTCACTCATGATTTCAAACAATCTGAAGGTGTTAGAGAAGTCAGAGAATACCAGCGTCTGTTAAGAGCTATAGAGCACTTTCTGCTCAGCTACCTGCCCTATTTTTCAACGAAAAATGCTTGTGATATTGCAAGTATCTCAGAATGTCATAACTGTCAACTGATTACATTTAAAGAAAAAAAAAAAACAGTGAGCAGAACTTTTAATTTATCATTCTCCCAAGTATTGGCTGTAAAGGCTTGTAGCTGTCCAGCAGCTACTGACAAGCCAGTATACATGTTCTTACCACTCTGTCCTTCAGTTGTGCATAATACCCTCATGCTGCCATCCTCACACTTTCAATGTCATGTTTAGCAGGTAATCAATAAAGTTCCATTTTGACTTGCTCAAATCGTCAGAGTTATTACAATCTGCCCTGAATATTAAAACCCATCAAACTACTGTCACAATTGCCTCTTTTCCACTAGTACCTACTCGGTTTCTGTAATTTTCCGTTACAACTGAGTACCACCTTAATGTGGGTGGGGTCGTTACAGCAACGCTGTCCTGTGGGGTAATGCGACACTAACATAACACAACAACGGAGGCCATTGAGCCGATGGTAGACTTGTTGCTAAACCAATGGTATACATATGTGCCTCGTCACTAGACAACGGTGTTGGTTTGTGTGACCCTGTAGCCATTTCCCACGTTTGATTCTTGAAGGAGTCATTCTCATGACTCATCCAGTAGTCCCGCTCTCTGTCCCATCAGTGACATGCAGTCTGTTGATGTTCAACTCTTTGACCAACCCTTGATCGTGGCTCAAACATGGTGTTTGTTATGGACAAATTGCAGCTTCTGAGCTAGCAGGCAGTTCCTCCCAATCACATCCCTCTATAGTCTCACTGTCATTGCCCACATGATCTTGGGGCGGTCGTGGCTCAATAGTTGGCCGTTCGTCTTGTAATCGGAGGGTTGCCGGTTCGAGCCCTGGCTCCGACAGTCTCGGTCGTTGTGTCCTTGTGCAAAACACTTCACCCGTTGCCTACTGCTGGTGGTTAGAGGGCCCGGTGGCGCCAGTGTCCGGCAGCCTCGCCTCTGTCAGTGTGCCCCAGGTCAGTTGTGGCTACAATGTAGCTTTCCATCACCAATGGGTGTAAAGCGCTTTGGGGTCCTTAAACCACCAGGCTATTTATCTGGTGGTTGTGAGCAATGCATCCTTATTTCAGTTTTCAGCTTTATTTGTCATATGCAAGTAAGCACACGGTCAACACTGCAATGAAATGTGTTTGACGAGCAGAAGACAAGTCTCTCAGCTGTATAAAACAATATAACACTATAAGTTAAAAAAGTTGCATAGGTCAAAATTTCTGTAATGTGTTTCATTTTAAGCCAGTTCAAACTCCAAACTCCCATTAATCGGTGTCCTCAATCATGGCTACAACCTGACTGCTGATGCATGAGCTGTATCAGATATTACAGACTACACTCTGGTTCAGGCTAAATATTGCAGCAGATAGATTAAAAACAGCACTCAGATCAGATACCAAAAAACAATATTCGAGCATCCACTCAAAGCAAACCAGCACATACGAACAGAGCACATGGCAAACATTGTTGACTCCCTTGAACAAGATCTTATTTAACAGCAAAATCAAAAATTGACAGATAAGATCACATGGTGTGCCAGCTGATTTCATTATTTCATTCACTCAAACCTTAAGTCGTGGTTATGAGACATTAGGATCATTTAACAAATGAAATGCTAATCCATATAATGGATTTGATAAGCCGAGAAACAAGTATGATACACAAGATACTAGCTATGCCTGTTACCACAAAACCACAACTGTGTGCACCTGTCAGTGCAACAGCAGAATTTGCTCTCATATAAATTGGTTCAACTATTGATTAGCTATTCGGGCACCGGTGCAAGACAAACACTATCTTTGGCATTTCTTAATTCTCTCATGGATTTTTACTCAAAATTATTTGCAAAACACATGTCTCTTTTATAATGTCTCTGAATTAAATTACTTGACACATGGCAACAGTTCCTTGGTAACCCTTGCTAACAAACTTACATTTGCTAACAAACTCAGAAAATATGCAGAGGTGTATGGCAGCATCAACAAGAAAATAATTTAGAGCCTTTAAATGTTGTGATAAGGAAATACATACAAATTTCAACTTCTCTGAAGTCTCAAAGCAGATTGGAAAACCTAGCACCTCCTGCTAGGTTTGCCAAAAAAAAAAGATATAATTAGATGCTCATTTGCAATAGTAGCAATACAAAGGGTGCCATCGTTGCGTCTTCCAGTTAACACACAGCTTCACACAGCACCTGCCCTCACTCTCAGCTGATGTAGCTGGTGTTCACAACACTACAAGACACTTTATGAGGAATTTCAAGAGGTCAGTAAAGCTCCTGTTTCAACAATGCTTAAGTACTAAACAGTTATCATCAACTTTAGCTTCAGACCACCGGCGCACGGGCTAACGTTAGCACTCCATTATTAGCGAGTCACTCTTGAGTCATCATCGTTAGTAGCTATGGCTAATAATAAAGCTATAAGATTATATCAGCTCAACATTATCAGTCCTGTGACACTGATAGATAGTGTTAATTTAAACGTTTCTTTTAAAGTCGCAGATTTAAGATGAAAACGTCCAGCATCGTCGAAACAGAAAAAGAAGTGGCCTACCTTACCAGCCGTATTTAATCCAGTGCCAAGTCAGCTGAAGTAATGCACTGCCTCAGAAAACCTAAAAACATAATGGGGGGGTTCGTTTCGCTTTTTTGCACTTGTTATGTCATGTGATGAGTTATGTTACTGTATTTTTCCAGACCATGTCAGACTAGTTAAAAATAGTGTTGTTGATCCTCATTGTCTCGTTGTCTGTATCATTCTGTTGTTTATATGAGAAATAATGTCTCTTAATCTTTTGTAAACCCCCCCCCCTCCGTGACACTGGAAATGTTATCCAGTATCAGGTATTTTCCTGGGTATCAGTACTAAAGTCTAGCATCTTGACAACCTTACCGCCACAAGAAAAATAGTTCAATAAGTATTTAAAAGGGCTTCAAGTCACCAGTGCACGTGTGAAAATGGGATTTTTGCAATAACCCGATGATGCACAAATTATAATAAATTACAACAAGTATAGATCAATCAGATTGAATATGTTCGGCACAAGAGTAAAGCTGAAAGTTGTGCTCATGATGATGATCATTGTGATGCCATGTAGGAATCTTCTGCTTTATAAAACTGTCTGGCTCTATTTCCCACAATACATACGTAATACCTGTGTTATATTGCAGAAATCCTCAAAACCGATGCCTTTTTTATGTTGGGGATTATTACTGTTGTAAACAAAAGATACCTTTCTTTTGAGTCACCAGCAGGTTTGACAAAGTATCACTAAGCCATTTTAGGAATGAAAACACATTGAGTATGCCTTCATTTAAGTGGTGATAACAGAAAAAAATGACCACAGCTGAGCAATGAGTCATGGAGTTGTGTGAGACTGTGCAGGCAGAGAGGATGGCACTGCAGGCGAGTTGGATGAGAGCCAGGGACACTGTGTCAGTGGGGTCAGAGCAAGCTGGCATGACTGGTGAAAGCACATAAGAGGGCACACGAGCATCCGCAAACATGCACACGAAAAAAACTACAATTAATAAAACATGAGTAAAAACCACTCTAAGTGATAATAATTTAAGCTATTTACATGTTTACACATGCAGAATATCTCTGCCCTCCTCCCTTCGTTGCACACTCACAGTTAAACGTGTTCAGCAGCGTCTAAGTCTTTCTGTAAAATGTAAATGCAGATTCACAAGCATCTTTCCTGACAAACCTTTTGGCAAGAAAGCATCATTATACTGTTCCGGCAGACGGAGAGGAACATTTTTAAAAGAAAATACATTAAATCGCAGACAGACTATTTCATTTCTGTCATCTGCCAGACTTTGTCATGCTCTCATCCATCTGTTTATGCGTAATATTATGCATGTGGACCCACCAGCGCTAGCAACAACCCCTAGGCATGACTATGTCATACCTGCTGATTCTCCCTCAAACACCTGCTGCCCCTGATCTTAGCATCAACTAGTATTGCTTAGTTTTAAGGTTGTATCCCCCATGTAAAATATGTGCTGACAATCACCTTCTCCAGTATGCTAAATGTGTCACAGGGCAGGTGTCTCAGAAAAGGTAGTGTGTAGCATCAGTACCACACAGGAGTGTTAATTAGACACACTGACAACAGAGTCAGGGCTGCTGCGATTGACGTACGAAGCTCCTATGACGGTTAGCACACACAAAAACGCTTGACTCTGACAGTGTGTCTGTCCCTGAGTGTACCGCAGTGATCACCATAGAAAGAGAGTTGACAGATTTCGAGCCAAAATTAACCAGCTCCAAGTAAAATACAGTGCAGAACAAAATTCAAGCAGATTTGGAAAGCAATGCAGCTCTGTCAATCTGAGACAAGGGGTTATTTAAACAGAAAGAGAATTTTTAATCACAACGAAAGCTGTGCCACAGTGAAAAATGACATCCCTGATCCAGGTGATAATGTATAATAAATGCAGGCAATATACTAATTCTTTCTTCTTCACAATGCACAGGGGGGTAATCTGGACATGTTGTTGCTTTACTTTGTCTTAACAAAGCAGGAAAGAGCACTGGTAGCTTCCCACTAATTAAATATACAGCATGTAAAGACTGCTGAAAGAAATCCCCCAAAAAATAAATAAGCTGTAATCTGAATGAAGGATAGCAGACTTAGGGTCACGTAACTTGCACTCAGTACAAAGCGACGGTCTATCACTCTGCTTTTTCCAGATTCTCACGTTCTCAGTCACGTGCATGTAAAAATACACACAAGAGCAAGCATACAACGTATGGCATTACAGCCTGCAACACTCGACATCAGTGCAGACAGATCCAACAGCTGCTAATTGACAGCAGTAAGGAGAGAGCCAGAGGAGGGGGAGATATTTTTAATTACACACCTCAATCTCCATGGCTGCAAAGGGCGGGAGGACAGAAGTCGCGCCAACAGGTTGAGATGGAGATGAAGTGAAACGGCGGCGGGGGGAAATCGCTGGGTGACATTTTCAGCGGCTTCTTTCTGCTGAATGATGTTTGCACGTCAGTAAGCAATCTATCACATGCACACAAGATCAACCCAGAAACAGCCGCTGATTGATTGGAGATCAAATTGCAAATGTATATATATTGTTCAGGTAGCGTGAATGGTTGTCTGTCTGTCTGTCTGTGTGTGTTAGCCCTGTGATAGACTGGTGACCTGTCCAGGGTGTACCCTGCCTCTGGCAGAGTGTTGGGCTGATACAACAGTATTCTCCACGACAGCTTAATCACAGAGTCATGTTTTGAACACTGTGATGGGATCTAAGGCACGACTGCCCTGCCCTGATGTTTTTGTGTGATTCTGCTCCCTTTTTCACAAAAGCTACAGATTAGAAGTCAGATGCAGCCACTGGCAACAAGAGCACTAATCCAGTCGGTAAGTTCATCTACAGATCCTAATCCTTTAACGCCACGACCAAGCATGTGTAATTTCCTGCTGTAAATGTACTTATTTTTCCTGTATGCCATCAGGCTTTTTTTCCTCTGCTACCCGTTCACATCAGAAGAAAACGGTACAGAAGGCAGGTTTGCTGTGATCTCTACACCATAGGCTATGTGATGAATTTTAAATTCCGCTTAGCCATAAAATTGAATCTATCAAGTCTCCAGTGCACCACCTGCCCCCTGTATTTCTCACTCCAAACCTCTCCTCCCTTGAGTTTTATCATTTTGTACAATCTGAGTCCTCCTGTTCAGCTCTGAGTTGGGACAGTTAGATTATCTATATGAGAGATTTAGATAAAGAAAAAATGACTGTGGCTTCACCTAAAATGACCCAAGATATTACTACTGTAGTTTGCTTTCCAGTTGTACAAATTCAAAACAAGTGAGGACTATTAAAGTGCAAGCATTATATTGCAAAGATGTGCTGTCTGAGATAAAAGCTAGCTATGCCCTGCCTTGACAGATCGAGCTAAATATCTACCTAGACGCCACATAGACTAATCCCTATTCAAGATTGGAAGTTCTGTGCAAGGCTATAACTGCCTTTCACTCACAGCGGGGCCAAGCACAACTTGCAAGGGTTAGTTCTAAATGCGAAGTCCACAGCGCTATATTTTCTGCAAAACACTTTTCAAAGATGTTTCCTTGGAGGTATTGAAGGGAACGTGCTTGAATAGCATGTGCTCTCAGCACTTGGCACTGAAGTAGAATTATTTTGACTTCACATACCTGACATCGCCTGCCCAAACACACTGGACTCTGCGCTCAAAGGGAACAGGCTACAAAAGCACTTTTCCAGCCCTGGGAAACAGCTGTAGTAATAAACTAATTCCAAATCTAATATTTTAGGAAACTCTGATCCATCAATCAGAAATTTGATGATAGTTATTTAGTAACAAAGAGAATAATATTATTTTTTTTGTATAGCACTTTTAAAAACACATTAAAGATAAGTGCACATGTCCAATCACACAGTCAGACATACAACATTAGCATTTCTAACATTTATTCCTCATACACACTTCCATATCTGCATCAGAAGAAGCAAGGGCAGCTAAAAAATAATGGACAAAAGGTTGAGGAAAAGCTAACATAAAAAACAAATAGTTTAACATAACAGTCAAAACAGGGATGAACTGATCAGCTCATGATCAGACGAACGGAGCGGCTGGCTGTTGTTATAAGATCTCAGCTATACAATATATGCAGGAGCCTCGCCATGTAGGGTTTCATATGTTATTAGTCCTTTTTTTAAATTAATTCTGTATTTTACTGGAAGCCGGAGAAAAGAAAGAGAGTAGGTGTGATGTGTGAGCACTGGTTAGTGTTTGTTAGCAGCCTAGCTGCTGCATTCTGGACCAGCTGAAGATGGACAAGAGAGGACAGAGAGATGTACATGAAAATTGAGTTACAGTACTGAAAATGGTAGAAAATTCAAGTTTGTACTTAATGTTCCAGTATTGTTGGGAGTCAGTTTGATTTTTGCCAATTTTCCTAGTGAAGGAAACAGGATGAGATTACAGATATGACTGATGATTAGTGTGCTCATTAGTTAACAGTTCCATCTTATATGATTGTTTAAATTGCAATAACAATATTTACCTGCTGTGTTTTCCCTGAGCGCCAAAAAAGCTGCTTAGCTGGATGAAACTACTTTGTTCTTGAAATGTGATATATGTGAAAAAAAATCCTGTTTTAGGTTGGTGAATTTTTCGTTTTGGGGTTGTTGGGTTTGTTTGGTTTTTTTTCCAGATTTGTAGTTATTGCAAACATACAAAAGGCTCAACTCGGGTTCAACTCAACCGGCTGGGCCCTCTTTAAGTGTTTGCATATTCTCCCTGCGCCTGCATGGGTTCTCTCTGAGTACTCTGGCTTCCTTCCCACAGTCCAGAGACATGCATGTTAGGTTAAACTGTGATTCTAATTAGGCCCTAGGTGTGAGGTGAGTGGTCTGTGTCTCTGTGTTAGCAATGCTGCAAACCAACAACAAAGTGTACCCCGCCTTTCATTCTATGACAGCTGGGACAGGCTCCAGCTC
Organism: Perissodus microlepis; assembly: GCF_051167445.1. NCBI lineage: Eukaryota > Metazoa > Chordata > Actinopteri > Cichliformes > Cichlidae > Perissodus > Perissodus microlepis. The sequence goes on from NC_140465.1 coordinate 12,086,571, forward strand.
CCCATGACACTAAAATGAATAACAGGAAGAAAACAACTCAACATTTGGATGTATTGATGGCTGTATGGAATGGCTATGAAAACTTTAATTTAGTTAACTTTAGTTGTGTTCATATTTAGCTGACCTTATGTTGAGTAGCTACCTGTCTAGAAACCTTCATAATATTTATTCTGAATAAATAAAATCAAAATGTAACCTTTTACACCTTCTAACATGGCTTTGATTGTAAAAGGCTATATTTTAACTTAAGCCATGATGTTTTCCTCGTCCTTATCATGTAGGTTTACTGCCCAAAACTAACCAAACATGAAGTGAAAATGAAAGTAAACAGCAGGTCAAAACAACATTTAAATTCAAACACCACATACTCAAGTCTCCTGGGTGAAAGTCCTTTGATTTATGCCACTGGCATTCCCTTCAAGCTCCCTATGCAGACTTTTGATGCGCTTTCAAAGCACTCCTCCTATATGTCTTTTCAGCAAGGCATCGGCACCGTGATTATATGAGGTGATGTACTAAGCAAACCAGCTGGTAGAGGAGGCTGCTTGCTGGCAGTATCTATAGGAGTGATAACAACTGATAGCAGCTATTTAATCAGCTGATAACATTTATAACAGATGGGAAAACTTTCCCCTGCCAATCTCTGTCCAGAAATATTCGTTTGTTGCCTAGCAACATCACTGTGACTTAAGACTCCACAAAGTCACTGACCACCTAAAGAAATAGTCCTACACAAAGCCCCTGTCAGTTTTGCATCCCAGTTTTTGTATGGCTTAAGTAAATGAGATGTAGCACGTTAATTAGCTTTACACTGGATGGTACATTTAACTCTATATAAATAAGCATTTCAATTAATATAATCAATGTGAATGTACTTATTTATCTCGTTCACATGACTTAAAGCTATTCTAATGGAAATAGACTCAAGGAAGGGGACGTGGCTTAATAATTAGAAGGGAGCAAACCACTCATTTGTGCACTTAAAATAAAAATAGCACTCACATATCTGCTGGAACAGAATTTTAAATTCAAAATCAAGGCAAAGCATTTATGGTAAGCTGCAGGTCCTATTCTCTCATCGCAGCGTTCGTAAGAATATTTGAATTTATTTGCATTATAACTTTGGTGACTTTGCAAATGACTTTCTGTCCAAGAGTGCCAGTAAACTGTTGATAAGTAAAGCATTAAAGTGACTTTCAGGTTTCATTCAGTTGCATTTATGTGCATCTGATGTGCCAAATTTAAATTTTACTGTATATTCCTCCCAGGCTAAAAGGGTTAAATTAAATAGGTTTCACCTTGTGCAGCTGTGACCACGCTCAAATACATTTAAAGCTAAAAGTTAACATTTAACATTTTCGTCTTTATTTCATCTCAGATCCTGAGTTGTGTGAGCAACAAATCCTTGTAAAATGTGAGACTGCATGTTCCCTGACATCAATGCAAGAATGGCAAAAATATTAAGTTTATCACATTCAGAAATGAGAGGGACACAGGGCTGCTTGAATAATGAATGAATAAGCACCACATATCAACATACCCCATTGCATCAAACCATTTCCCCTCCTCTGCTTTCTGTCCTTCATTTTTTCTCCCATTTATCACTAATTTGTAGCCATGGAAATCAGCATAAATCCACTAAACCCAGGAGAGAATTGGTAATGACATCTTTCACCAGAGAACATTTTGGTAAAAGGGAGACATGCTCGCGAGCCTGCAGGGTGAGGATTAGACAGCGTCTGTTATGCAATCCATACTTGTCATAAACTACAATCTCACTTGTGTTGCCTGGGATATTGAGATGTGCATTAGCACAGAGGAGAGGAGATTATCATCATGAAGGATGGCAAGCTGTTTCTCTCCTCTATTCTCATGCACACACATTCAAATCTTTTACTTGACAAATCACTTCTGTTGCATAAACAAGAAGTGTTGAGATGTTCTCCAAAAAAAAAAAGGTGGTTCTGAACGAGTCTTTTCACTTCAGAATCAGTGTGAGACTTCAGCAAGTACACTTTGGATTCTGTGTGCAACTACATGTTTACTATGCAAGTGGCGAAGTGACTCAGCTCTTTAAAGATAAATGACTCCACAGAGTTTTGTGTAGATGATCAGATTAAAACCGCACTAATGAACTTTTTTTTCTAACAGTAGGTCAAATGGCTCCTTGTATGGTAAAAAAATAATGACGCTAATGACAAAAAAGAAAGCTCACCCAGCTCTGCGGTTCCCTTCACCTCTGTGGAGAATGCCTGACCCCAGGTATTGTTTTGGCTGTCTTTCCCACAATTTCTCACAGCTCAAGTGTTGCTTTTGGTTGCAGCAAGCAAAAAAACCAATTAAAAACTAACTTTCTACTAACTGCTCGACAGGAGATAAAGTTAGTGCCAAGCTACAGAGTTTAGCTTTTAGCAGTTACAGAACAGATATTTGCATCCTGATCTCATGTCAAAGACTTTATGGAGAGTAAATATTCAACTTTTGAGCACAGGTCTGAGGGACTGTGCTGTATCCATTTTCCATGCCTCAAATACTGCTCCATCCATTCATTGTCTTCTGATAAGCTGGAGTCTATCCCAGTTGACCAACCTGTGAGAGGCAGGGTACACCCTGAACACGTTACCAATCTTAGCCCAAAATCTACACACTCATGCGCTGATGGATTCCTCAGAGGCAACTCTGGGTTTGGCATTTTCCACAAGGTTATTGATTGAACCAAGAACCTTCTATTTAGCAGACAACCCACTCTAAGCCACAGCTGCCCATAGTAGCCCATTCAGACTCACCAGTTAACCTAACATTTATGGCTCTGGACTGTGGGAGGAAGCTCAAATCCCAGGAGACAACGTGCAAATCACTGCGTAAAAGTACATTTTAGGATTTTGAATTTAATGCATTTTGGCACCCCTTGCAAAATTACAGCCATAACTATTATTGCTTGTACTGTACAAGTCTGAAAAGTAATGAAAGGCAGAGAGTCAACAGCAAATCAGTAAAAACTCCAACAGTATTTACTCAAGCTAAAAAAAAGAAAAAAAAGAAAGAAGTGGAAGCTAAAATGGCACCCCAGAGATACATATACAAATAGCCCGTGAGGAAAAGTTCTCACTCTGTCATTCTCCTTCTCACTTCTCTTCTTCCTCTCCAGTCTACATTTCTCCCACAGTCTCCAGCGTCTTTCGATATCCCTTCTCCTTCATGATTGTACAACTCACCCAGCGTCTTTAAACTCTTGCAATTCCTTTCTCTGTCTTGTAGGCATTGTTAGGCATTGCTCTGTAAACAGTGAGAAAGTGGAAACTTTCTGGCGAACACTGTCTTGGCAGTCAAGCATAGCAAAGCAATAGCAAAATATTCTTCCTTTTCCCACAGTGGCGGTCTGCGCTGTCTTTTAGCTGACATGTTCAAATCAATAATTCACTTTCAGTGAGTGCTGGTGTTTTTGCATGTGTGTGTGTGAGAGAGAGAGGGAGAGAGAGGAAGAGCTTGTCTACATGTGTGCGTTTGTTTTTGAGACTCGTATCGGCCATCAGGAAGGTCTCAGTGTTCTGTGTGTCTGACAGATCGACGTGTAGGTTTATCAGGCAGATCCTTGGCCTGATATCATTTTCACAGGCAATTAAAGTCTGCAGCAGGTGCTGGATCTCAGCTAATAAGGACTTACATACTGTCTGTCTTTAAGGTTGAGTGACAGAAAAATAGAGAGAACACCGAAGCGTTAGTTCATCACAAGCGAACGTCTGTGTGTTTCTGCAGGAGTAGCAGCGGGTTGTGTGTATCATTGCATGTGTGCGTATGATCTTGGAGACACGTGTAGGTGTGTGACAAGGCCACGGACATTAATATTCTTACTGCATAAGCAGGTTTGCCACTGGCACTATTATCTTTGTGGAAAAACAAAATGAACAGCACAATCCGTTTCCAAAATGGCCTCGGCACGGTGCAGAGGATAATCATATAATTTGCAGATTTAATTGGAAATATAAATCCCAATGCACACACCATTACGGGCAGCTTTGATATACACTTTGCCGATTGATGCATGATGACACCTCGCAAATGTGGAGGGTCACCCGTGTCACTTTTAAATATCACAGCACCCCAGGAAACCTGATTGGAGCACCAACAACACATTTAAATAGCTGTCCTCACATATTGCTGAGCGAAATTACCTTTTCGACTGTCTCTGCCTGCTGCAGATTAGATTGGCTATATTTTTTTTCTGTGGTCATTTTCTCCATTTGACAGAGCATGGCACAACTCAGGTTGTTGCTGTTGGGGGGGGGTTTTGCATTAAATTTTACTAATACCGCCGGTGTGCTGTATTCCGACATTTCAGTCTTGTATTATATGGAGTATGTGATAGGGCTATTATAGCATTATGATATTTCATCTGGCAGTGAGTGAGGTTGTATGGTGGTCCACCTGAAAAGGCTGCAGGCTCCTTGTACATCGCCATACAGTATTGCAGCAGAGTGTAATGCTTTATCAATAAACCACTGGACCGTTTGCTGTTTTCATAATGGAGTCGTGAAAGCCAGCGCTGGCTCCTAATTACCAAGGCAAACAGGGCTTGGCAGCAATTCAGTGGAAAAAGTGCAGAGGAAAGGGATGGGAATAAGAGAAGGGAAAGGACACAAAAGGAAAGACCTAAAAAAGAACACAATTTCATTCCCAACTCAAAGCTAATTATATCTGTTGAAGCAGGAGGAAGGCCTTGTTATGCCCAGTGGACCAACCTCAGAGTTGGTATCGAGATCCCTATCGCCGCCTTATGTCTGCTGCTCTGATAAGACAAGTCCAATTCAAATGTGCCCTCTAAATTTTCCCTTCTACACTGTAGTAACTTTATCAGAGACTAAGGTAATGCTGGTGGCAAGGAATGTATGTCATTAAGGAATCCAAGGCTGCTGTACGTGGTACCACTGGCAAGATTTTAAAATGATAGGAAAATCAGACAAGAGAAAAAAAACACCAGCACATCAGCAGGGGCTTTTAATCTACACTAAATAAGAAATAGTGGTTGTTAAAATTGGGAAAAAAGACCCAAACAAAACACAATTTAAAGGGGCTTTTAGTGAGGTTATGGGCTGATGTGCACCTCTGCTAATTGGCCACAAGAATTGCTCTTTTGTGCTTCTGTTTGCATAAAAAGGGGAGTTTGAGCAAAGAGAAGATAAAGTAATCTTTTTTTATTTGAAATTAAAGTGAAGTGGTAATGCTTTTACAATCCACTCTTTGAGACCTTAAAAAAACAAGTACGCCAGAGACTGGGTCAGGCCACTACTTACGTCCAAATTGACCAGCACTGACATTTCTTGAGTTTTGCCAGTTAAATAGCTATTTGTTTGTTTGTTTGTCTGCTTGTTTGTTGTTTGAGAGAATGTGGGGTAGGTCTTAACCCAAAACCAAAGGGCATCACTTAGCATTAACAGCCTGAGTCTCTTTAATTTCAGCATAATTCACTGTTGGAAATAGGGCTGAAGCTAAGCTTCAGCAACCAAGCCTTGCATTCTGATTGAACCTATATCTGTGGTATGTTTGAGTAATGATGTTCAGTCTTTTCCTTTTGGGGATTTAGAAGTTGCCCCTGGTGAGAGGCGGTGGGCAAACAAGAGGGTTTGTTCCCTGCGCCTTTGGGTCAGGGAATGGGTCCTGACTGTCATCTGCACTAATGCGCCGATGACAGTTTAAAGTACCGGGCCTTCTTGGAGTCCCTGGGTGGGGTGCTTAAGGGTGCTCCACGTGGAGATTCTGTCGCCTTACTGGGAGTCTTCATTGGTAAATGGTAAATGGCCTGTATTTGTATAGCGCTTTACTAGTTCCTAAGGACTAGTAAAAGCGCTTTACACATTCAGTCATCCGCCCATTCACACACTGGTGATGGCAAGCTACATTGTAGCCACAGCTGCCCTGGGGCGCACTGACAGAGGCGAGGCTGCCACCGGGCCCTCTGACCACAACCAGTAGGCAACGGGTGAAGAGTCTTGCCCAAGAAAACAACGGCCGAGACTGTCCGAGCTGGGGTTCGAACCGCAACCTTCCGATTACAAGACGAACGGCCAACTATTGAGCCACGATCGCCCCAAGATCATGTGGGCAATGACAGTGAGACTATAGAGGGATGTGATTGGGAGGAACTGCCTGCTAGCTCAGAAGCTGCAATTTGTCCATAACAAACACCATGTTTGAACATAACATAAGTAGGCCACAGGTCAATGAGTGATTTTGTAATCATATCATCATATCTGTGGCCGTATGTTCTGGATACTCGGGTAAAGAGAGGTGCTGAGCTGCCAAGTGATTACCACCTGGTGGTGAGTTGGATCAGGTGGCGGGGGAGGAGGCTGGACAGACCTGGGGCACCTAAACGTATTGTGAGGGTGTGCTGGGAATGCCTGGCAGAGATCTTCAACTCCCACCTCTTCAACTCTCACCTCCAGCAGAGCTTCGACATTCCCCTCAAGCAGATGGTGGACACCGGAGGTGCAGGAAACCATCAGGCTGAAGAAGGAGTCCTATCAGGCTTGATTAGCCTGTGGGACTTCGGAGGCAGCTGATATATGCCCACAGGCCAAGCAGAAGGCGACTTGGATGTGGTGGCCTCCAGCTCACACTGAGAATGAGAATCAGCACCTCCAAGTCTGTGGCCATGGTCCTCAGCCGCAAAAGGGTGCAGTGCCCACTCTAGATCACGGACGAGTTACTGCCCCAAGTAGAGGAATTTAAGTATCTTGTGGTCTTGTTCATGAGTGAGGGAAGCAGGAGATCGACAGACAGATTGGTGCTGCAGCTGCAGTGATGCGGACGCTGTACCGGTTCATCCTGGTAAAGAGAGAGCTGAGTGTAAAAGTAAAGCTCTTTACTGGTCAATCTACATAATCACTCTTACCTGTGATCACGAGCTTTGGGTAGCGGCCAAAAGAACATGATCGTGGATACAAGCGGTGAAAATTAGCTTTCTCCAAAGGGTGGCTAGCCTCTCCCTTAGAGATAGGGTGATGAGTTCAAGCTGAAGGAAGTGGCCAGGGAAAGGGAGGTCTGGGCTTTTCTGCTTAGGCTGCTGCTCCTGCGACCCGGCCCGGGATAAGCAGTAGAAAGTTGATGGATGGATGGATTTAGAAGTCACACAGCTATCCACAAATGTCTTTTTGGCCTTTACTACTTCAAGAACACCTCCCTTAATCCTGCATCACCACCTCCACCGCCCCACCCTGCTCTCGGGTGAAAATAGATATGGCGTTAAGAGCATATTGATCCAAGAGACTCTAACAACAGCACTTTACCATATGACAACAAAAAACTGCTGTACGTTTGTAATGTAAGCTGTTAGGCAAAATGACTTTGACAGTCTTTGATTAAAACCCCAAAGTCATTCCATTTATCACTGGCCTCACTGTTTGAGCAGGTATTAAATCAAAAAGTTAAATTTCTGAAGTTTAAAGATGTACATTGGAAAAGTTCAAAAACAATCATATCTTATTATGTGGGCGATCGTGGCTCAAGAGTTGGGCGTTCGCCTTGTAATCGGAAGGTTGCTGGTTCAAGCCCCGGCTTGGACAGTCTCGGTCGTTGTGTCCTTGGGCAAGACACTTCACCCGTTGCCTACTGGTGGTGGTCAGAGGGCCCGGTGGCGCCAGTGTCCGGCAGCCTCGCCTCTGTCAGTGCGCCCCAGGGTGGCTGTGGCTACAATGTAGCTTGCCATCACCAGTGTGTGAATGTGTGTGTGAATGGGTGGATGACTGGACATGTAAAGCGCTTTGGGGTCCTTAGGGACTAGTAAAGCGCTATATAAATACAGGCCATTTACCATTTATTATGGGTCATATTATGGAGTGGCTGATTCTAGGGTGCCTACCTTCACGTTTTTGTAGATAAATATAATTACATTGCAATTTTCAAATAAATTACATTGAAATTCCACTTAATTACAGAGGAGTTGCACCCTTAGTCACGAGCCATGTTAGTGTTACTGAACATTTTTCCAGCTACAGAAACTTTGTGGTGGAATGAGTGCATGAAGAGAGGGAAAAAATAGAGGGGAATGCACAGCAGAGATCCTGGTACGTTGGATAATTAGGCAGAGATTGGAGAGTGACAGACAGGATGGGAGACAGGCACACTGGCTGATTCACATGCTCACAGAAAGCAGCAGCCAGCAGCCATCTCACGACAAACATCTGAGGAACTCTTTTCCAGACAGATGAGATCAGAGTTTGGTCTCCTTCATAGCAAGGGGAGGTGGGGGCTTTACGACAGGCATAATTAAAGTCGCCTCAGACTGAGTACTTTCACTTTTCCTCAGTCTCTGATGAGCCCAATTCTCTGAAGTCTGTCCCTTTAGGTCAAACACTCTGAACACAGGCATGTTAAAGTAACCTCCTTTTATCCTAATGATCATAACCCATAGCTAATAGAGCACCAAAAGCCGGCTAAAATGATTCAAAAAGTGGCCTGAATATATTCAATTATAATGATACAGTTAGCAATGGCATAGTGGAGGCAGTGGTGACTTTCCAAGCCCTAAATATGCTGCGGTCATCAAGATCATTATTTTTTCATGTGTTGCAAGAGATGGAAAAAAGGACATGATCGGGATCAAAAGCACACAGGGAGCATACCTAGTTTCTTTGTCAATTTACATTTTTACCAATGCTTTATAAGGCACATGGTAAACTTAATGTTCATGTTACTGTGGCGTTCTGCGTTCATAACCCTCTTAACGCTTAGATTTTATCTGAATCGAGAAGTGTATTTTAAAACTGTGCATCTCATTTATTTGCCTGGCATTCGACCATGAACCCCCGCCCCCCTCCCCAAAAGAAGCACACACACAAAAACACCCAAAAGCAAAAGGGAACTGTGACAAAATTTAAATTAGCTTCGTTTTTTAAATCTTAATCGAAATGATAGCAATATGGATTTGGGAAGAGGGTGTGAATGCAGGAAATGAAAAGCTTCTTCATGCCAAGGAAGAAAAAAAAACTTTGCATTGACAAAGTGGCACAGAAAGGAAATAAATGCTCGTTGAATTCTTCACTATCACTGCATACAACACCAGGCTGATGAAATTGTAACAAGCATGATTATTACAATTATTCGCGAGTCTAATAGGCTACGTTCACACTGAAGGTCTTAATGCTCAATACCGATTTTTTGATCAAATCGGATTTTTTTGTCTGCTTGTTCACACTACAAATAAAATGTGACAGCAAACGCGCTCTAGTGTGAACCCTCAAAGCGGCCCGCATGCGCAAAAGAAGACATCACACACAACGCGCTCTGTTTAGACCCAGACCAACCAGTATTGTTTGACTTATGGCCCTTAATATAAAGACTTGTTTTGGACTTTACGTTTCCCAATTTTGCTTTAAGTTATAAAGTTATTTTGTTATTTACAAATGGCCTTAATAATTATCCTTATTGCTATTTTAGAGGAGCGGTGCTTAGTTGCAGATTTCTGTCAGAATCTGCAGATTATACAGTACAAATAAAATGTTCTCGTTGTCTTCCCAACAGTTTCACTGACATCTACACTGGATGGCCAGGAAGCGTTCACGATGTCTTCTCCGGCGCTGATAATTGGCGTCTGTCTTGTGTCAGTGACGTAAAAGACGGCTTTAATGCGACATGACCATTCAAACAGCAGTCGCTTTCTAAAACATCAGATATGTATCGGATTCAGTACCACATACGAAAGTGACCCAGATCGGATTTGAAAATATTGGATTTGTGCTGTTCACACTGTCATACCATGATCGGATATGGGTCGCATAGGGTCAAAAAAGTCGGAATTGATGCGCTTTCGCCTGCAGTGTGAACATAGCCATAGTCTTGTAGGCCATGTAGCAGTTCCCCATTTTGCTGCAATATCATCTTTTCGGACTGCAGGGCTCTTTTTTCTTTTCTCTCTTTTTTTCAGAGATGCAAAAGTGGTGTTAAGAAATAAATAGTGAGAGAAGTTGATTTAGTTTTTGTCAATGAGTTTGAGTATATTCTAATGGCTGTTTGGTGAAGGAGCTTGTTCTTGTTCTTCTATTCATGTGAACATACACACACATATGTGAACACGTGTGTGTGTGTGTGTGTGTGTGTGTGTGTGTGTGTGTGTGTGTGTGTGTGTGTGTGTGTGTGTTGTTTTGGTTGTGGTGAGGGGGGAGTTGTTTGTTTTGTTTTTTATTTCAAGGGCCAACACATCGGTGGGGTGATGAAGGATGACAGTTTCCCATTTTTAATTGCCATGGTTCCTGTTGCCTGGTTGCCTGGGGGGGACAGGAAGGGTGCAGACACAAATATTCTCTAATGAGTATTAATCTAATCACTGTCTGATATAAACAAGGATTCTGTAATGATGTCAGACCCCTACCGCCATCACTACCTAACTCTGGCATTTAGGCTCAGGGTATTAGCATTTCTTAAAAAAAAAAAAGTCTTGACAAATTGAAGGACATTCTTATGGCGGGGGGGGCTATAATGATGGCTAGAAAATTTGCCTCACCCATTTCTTTTCAAGAAAGTATTTGACTCTCAAAGGGGCAACTTTTCAGTTATTAATTATGGCACGGCGTTTCCTTGGGAACTGAATGAGCCTGGTGCCAGCAGCTTTGCCAGGTTCTGAAATTTGTCTTACCTGTGATGTAAACACAATCAGGTTGATCAGAAGTGCACCGTAATAAAGGTAACTGCACATATAGCTCAAGGAAAATATGTGTCTGTGTTTCAAGAGCTCTTGGCGTTGAGGAGATTACTTATCTGATGTTGTCATACACACTAGCAATGGCGCTCACTCCAGGGGGAAATATAGCTACTTGTGTACTCACCTTAACAAAGAAAACAGAGAAAACTGCACCCTTGTCTGCCTTGTTTACCTCGCTAGATTGAGAGGGTTACCTCCAAGGGCAAGGGGACATGAATAATGCCTACCACCTGCACCTGTTTCCTCTGGATGCTGCGGCTTTAATTACCTCAATTAGCATTTGGGAGATTGTTTGTAAGGATCTGTATCTACAGTGATGGAGCATACGCTCAAAGGGGATGCTAACTCATTGGAAAACACAGACAAATTGTCTTCCACTGTAACCTTCTGCAGCAGTTGTGACTCCGAGCGTACTTAGAATGAGTTCTGTGCTCAGACAGAGAGATAACGATAATGTGTTGACACATGATCAAATAACATGCCATGCTGCTAAAACTTAGTGCAATGAAAAAGTAAGACGGAGATGTAATCTGTGATCTGCAGGAAAACAAAATGGCATAATTTAAAGATGCAAGATGACAGAAATATGAACTAATAGAATTCCTCTCCTCGCTATGACAGTTTATTAGAAGTCTGCAGGGGGAACTGTGCAGGTTTCAGCCCTCTTTTGTTGAGTCTACGAGTCCAAAGTATACGGCACCATGATTTTGTTCCTGCTTTACCCAGTGATCTGTAACATGTGATTTGTCCCCTTTCATTTCCATAATGGCTTCTTGAGCTCCCTCATGGAAACATACGGAGAACCCTTCTCACTGTATAGGATTTGTCCTGCACTAATGGAGCTGAGATTGGATTCTGGCACTTATGTGTGCCTAGATGATTCCTCCTTTTTAGCGCCGTTCTCCTTTGCCTCATACATAATACATAGGTTTAAAGCAGTATTGCTTTGCAGGAGATCTCATTTATTAACATGGGAGTCTCACGGGGATCAGAAAGCTCAGCATCAAAGTTTTCTTCAGCTCTGCTCTCATCATGACTAGGAACACTTGGGATTTCCACCAACAGGTGGGATTATCATCAGTATTATCAGTGACTGTGTTTTTAAACAAACTGCCTGTCTGTAGTTAATAAGGAAAGACCATTTGTTAAATGCTCACTGTATTTTTTTTTTCCTGATAAGTTCAGTAGAAATCCAAAAGCTTGAACATTTCTTACGAGGGAATGCTGCAGAAGGTGTAGACCTCAGTTTAGGAGCATCATCCATATTTAAAATAAGAATGGGAAACAGTTAAAAGGCCTAGCTGAAAAGATCAGAGAAGTGAACTATGAATAGGTAAGGTGTTAGCGTTCAGCTATATAAGCAAAGCCTTGAATTCTGAATTTAACTAGAATGAAATAAACAGGGGTTATATTGTTGATATGGGATTGCTGAGGACGACTTACAGGAAACCGTGGGTCGCAGTGATTTGAAATAAAACTTACCTTTTAAGGCTCAACACTTGGACACAAATGTAATATTTAACAGAAAAAGAAAAGCATCTCTGCGAATCTGCATCCAACAGTCGGAAGCCCCGAAAAAGAACTCTTGCCCCAAGTCTGACCCGAACTTAAAATAGTGCTAGCCCAGAACAATTACCTCTCTCCCTTTTTATACCTCTCACTCGCTCACTCCAAGAGGGAGGCACATCTCCATAAGTTATTTCATTATCTCACAGCTCCGCTTTCTCCCTCTCTGCTTTGTTTTTCTATCTCCATGCGTGTATTGCTTCCTTTGGGAGGTCACACAGAAGGGCATGGGATTATCTACTAAACAGAGGACATTCCAGAAATGATTTTGCAGTCAAAGTGTTGGATATAATAATCTGAGCTGTCACACGTCTGCAGCGTTTATTGGCTGTTTGGTAAATGGCTGCGTTCAAGTCATCACCTTTTACATTTTTTTTTTCTATTTAGAAAAAAAAAACACACTTTGACTTTCTTTTTTGTTTCTTTTACATACACTTAGATTTGGGCTGTTGAGAGTCAGAACATTAAATTTGTTGTTATGAACTTAATTCAAGGTTGTGCCGGTTAATGGCTTCTAAAAGAATAACTAAACACCAGCTGTGAAATAGTCAACAGCGAAATGCTTAAAGGTGTCGAAATGGTCAATGAAACAACTGGAGCTTTATACGACGAAGGAAAAAAATCATTTGATACTCCAGATATTTGGCTTCTTTGTTATTTCATAGCAAAATTATCCACAGTGCTCTTTGGTGGGTGATGGTTTTAATGACTGCTGAGTGTCATTAGGCAAACAGTAGAAATTACAGGAACTGTTCAGTGTGAGAAGATACACAAAATCATCTTTTGATTGTCTTCTAATGTTGCAGAGGCAGTTGCATTGTAATTAGCAGTACTTAGTAATCTGAGGTAGACGAAAACTGTTTTTTTTCAAAGCCCCTATTGATACAGCCTCATCTTGAGGCAAACAACAGTTTCAGAGGTGTTACGAGGAGATTATTTGTGCGGTTGAAGCTTAACTCCGTGTTAGTGTTCAAAAAGAAGTTATACAGAAACTAAGCCTTTAATTTATAAAAAGATTTTTTTTTATTCGCTGGCTGCGTGTTTGCCTGTGTTACATGGATGGTCTTGTGACTTTGATCAAACGAGTTCAATTAAAGAGCGTGATGAGCACAAAGTCCCGCGCGTACGTGTGTTTGAGAGTGCGTGTGCATACAGTATGACTATAAGTGTTTGAAGGTGTTGGTTCCCGCATGTCTCTGTCCTCTCCTGGTCTGACTCTGTAGTGCTTTGATTTGAGCGCGGTGATCCAGCTAAAACTCGGAGCAAATACGCGGATTAGGCCGCAGCAGTGCCGATAACACTCTGATCAAAGTGGCCCCGCTGCTCCGACAGGCACAGAGAGGAAAATATGTTAAAGGAAGAGGCACTGCACACACACATACACACACAGTCAAAGTCACACACTTTTTATCTCCACTAACAGACAGACAGACAGGAAGAGATTGTCCTGTTTTATTTTCCTATTTTCCAACGGCTCTGCTGTCAATAGCTCGGCAGAGAATTTATTCCAATCAGTCCGGGCAGAGTCCATCCCCAGGGTTGCCGAGACCAATAACAAATTTCTGTTCTTCCCTAATGGGGCGCATTCAATCACCCTCCTGCTTTTCTTTTATACTGTCTCCATTTTACAGTTGTATCATTAACTTCTAACAAACACACACAGTGAAAGGATCTTTGGGCAGCAACAATCAGTTTATTGTCTAAAGGTTTCAAACATTATACTGATTCTTTTTTTTAATCATTGTTGTACCACAGCCTGATCTGCCCACACAGGTATTTTCACTTGTGTTATCTGGTTAAATCTGATTCTAAGACTCTAAGACTGAAGGGGGAACACAGCTGATTGTGTGTGTGTTTTCATCTGCCATTGTATGAAAAGCACAGGCTGTACTAATAAAGTTTAACACTTGCTTTGTTATATTCCTAGTAAGCCTTAGCAGTGTCACGATGACAGCACCAGCACATTAGCAGGCCACTGAAACATGGAAATCAGCCTTCATTCGTTCAATTATTTACCACCGTGTGTTCACACGTTGTGTGAGATGTCAAAATGGTGTCTGTGAAAAAAAAACCTGCTGTGCGCTTTTACACTGAAATTTCGCGTTGTGGTGACGTCATAGTGAACCATTAGTTTTTCACCCGTCTTCCATATAAGAAGTATCTTGAACAAAGTTAACATTTTTACTGATAGTCATACTTATTTCATAGGAATGTAAGTGTCAGTACTGAGGATGAAACAGGTTCAGCTGTGAGTCTAAAATCACACATGGGATACAGAGTATGACTATATAATGACATGCTTACTCACTGGTTTAGATCCCATTACTACACTAGGCTTAACACTGTTACTTAAATCAATAGAAAATGACCAAAAGGAATATTCCAGCTGATAACAGCAAACTCAAAATGCTGTAGCATGAATTTGGAAACCAAAATTGACGCTTTGCTTGTTCATAAAGCTTTAAACTTAATATTGTAATCATATAAGTGTTCATTATACATGTTTATGCACTAAAAATGTAACTCATTTGTTCCTCTTTCTCTTCCACCTTTAAGCAACAGCAGGTGCACATTTATCGGAGGGAAAATCAACTTGCCTGTAATATTGACAGCCTAATCAATTTAGAGGACAATCTCTTCTATTAGTGTAAATCTTCCTCTGTCTTTTCTGTACTCTGTGTACACAAATGCACAAATGGTAGTAATGAGTATTATCTATGCATTACATTTTAATAATTTTAACAGTTTAAGTTAAATGTGGTCACTCAGCCGCCTGGGAGAAGGTATTTCAGTTCATTACATTTACACCTATTTCGCTGCCATATACAGTAGATATCAGAGTCGAACCCCCTGAAGGAGTCTTGCTGCAGTCCAGCAGCAGAGCTGAGGAGTTTAAGGGTTGAAGTGCTTTCCCTTCTGCCGGCACCAGCTCATTACTTATCCATGAAGGACTGTTAACCACACTGAAATAGAATCAGATCTATTCACAACAATGGTTTTAATTAGATATCTGTGTGTGCACCACAGTGCGTGTGGATCTGTGTGTGTATACGGAGTGTGTGCTTGTCAGTGGACAGCAGCAACCTTGAAACCTGGGAATCCCAGGTGAAACGTGACGATGCACTTCGTGTGTTTATCACCTAAGACTAATTGATTAATGTGTTTCACCGCTGATGTCGTCCAGAAAACAAATGGCCCTCACCACACACACACACACACAAACACACACACACACACATTGTTGAACTTTATGTAATTAACGCCTGAATGGACCATGTTTTTCAGATGCGCCAGAGCTGATGTGGAAAATAGGAGGGGATTAATGCAGCCCTCTCTTAATTCCACAGTCTGCTTCAACACAAGAGGCTGACCCGATATAGACAGTGAATCCTATGTAGTTAATAGGGTAATTAATACTTAAGTCGTCTTAACACTGTACCATTTTCTATGGTACCGTGACATCACACCTTGTGTCCACAAAGGGCGTCAAGGGATTTTGGAACAAATCTCTTCTCAACCATCCAATTAAAAAGCTCATCAACACGCATATTTTTTTCCATTTGCCTGCTTGGTGTGGCAACATGCTGCTTGCAACACAAGCAGCTGTTACCAAGATTATTATTCAAGATCACCTCAACACTGCAATCATATACTTTATTCAGCATGTGAAAGCACTATTATGGGATTAATTGAAGCTTGAAAATATTTCACATTAATCCTGTCATATATCATATTTCACAGTCTGATGTCTGGTCAGTCTGATCTTTGAGTAAGGTTAAGTGTGACATGTCAAGGACTCACGTGAGCCGGGAGGGGGGGTAGGAGAAGCAAAAAGAGTGCCTGATTGGAGCGATGGGTGACAAAGGAAAAGGGGAGTGGAGAAGATAGAAGAAGACTACGAGGAAGAAAAGGTGAACGAGAGAGAGAGAAAGTAGGGTGTGATTTCCTGTGCGACAGAGCCCCATAGCAGACACAGAAGGAACAGCAGGTAAGCAGCGCTGTGAAGAGAGATCCTATGCTGATATATTTTGTCATGTCACATCACTTCATCCATTGTGGCCACTGAAAAGACTTTTTTTTGTTGTTATTATTCTATGAAAATAGTTAATTAATTAAGGTAATGTATCCAGAGAAAAGCAGGTAAAGAGTCAACATGATATACTCTTCTTTTCTTCTTTCTACTGTCTTGGTCTACATGGAATTTATCAATCAGACTGAACAATGACTTTGCCTGCTGGGGTTCATCAAGCTTTTCAAGGACCAGACTCTGACAGAAAATATTAAAGTAGAAATTAGTTCTAAGAAACTCCATTTATATGAGACTAAATCCACTGAGAAGGGGAAAACATGACTTCACTATTGTCTCCTAAAAGAAACACAGAAGGCTGCTGGGTAATAAAACTAAGCCTTTAGTAATATCTTAAATCCCATTTGATTTAAACAAAACTCTGTTGGCAACCTCGCCTTTTTTTCTTTCCTCTGGAAGCTCAAAGTTCTTGTATAGTATGTAAATACACTTCTTGAATTTCCTGTAGCGCCATACTATTGTATTGAGTGCAGTATTGTTCTTTTGCTTTTTATGCTCACATATCAGTGGATAAAAAAATAAATACTTACAATCAACACATAATAAATAAGAAATTAATTCTATTTAAGTCAAACTCCTTTCATTGCAATATCATGTGTATATAATTTACTTGACAGTAGGCTTTTTGGTTGTAAGAGGTTAGTTGTTTGGTCCCAATCAATCACATAATCAGTAATCATCTAAAAAAAACGTTATTAGGAGGTAGTGAATAAACTAATGGTCATAATCAGAATCAGAGAAAAGGACACAAGTATTAACACTAATCATTCTGGTATTATAAGTGCACAGGTGTGCGAATATATGTTGTGGCGTACAAAACGTGATGGAGTACAGCGAGCGGTGTTCAGTCCGGTTCGGTGTGTGTCGGTCTGACCCAAGTAGATGAATTAAAGTGTCTGATAGCAGCAGGAAGGAACATTTGTAGTACAACTGATGGCTCAAATCCACCAATTTGACTTCCCCTCTCAAACAGTCCACTCCTTATTAATGTTTTACTGTTTTAATTAGGCTTAATTACACTTCTATTGGTGGCTGCAGTATGAAGACCATTAAAGAGTTGTTGGTGATGACCAAGTAGATGAAAGATACATTTTAGTAGTTTTTGCTTGTTGTCCACTATCAAAGGTTTTATGGTAAATGGTCAACATTGGTCATATAACTGTCTTAGATAAATTGGAAACACTTTCAACAGAAAGATGGGAAACTCACTAGTTAATAAGACCAATGCTCGGCACCACACGTACTAGCTTGCTTTCTTTTGTCTGAGCAAGCTAAAATGAGGCAAACTGTGAAGTACTCTAAATGCAGGTATCCTGATTAATGCATTCACTATTTTTTTTGCTTTTATTTCATTTTGTGAAACTTTAATCCAAAACAAGTGCTGAGAAAACCAAACTAGTTCGATCAAAATGCAAATTATGACTGTATTATAAGCATTATGAATATTCCTGCAAACATAAATTCCTCCTCACAACTAAGGGACCCATTCAATGGAAGTTACAGTTTCTCTATCATAGTTTTATTTTTAACAGGTTCTTAGGTTGTATTGGCTTAAGAAAATGCTCAAAAGAAAAATGAAGGATAGCTCTGTTTAAACCCAACCACAATAGTTTTCTAAGCCCAGCCAAAACGTTTTTAGCCTTATACCAAACTCCTTGTAAAAGCAAAACAAAAAAACAAAGTAAGTCGTATATTCCCATGTAGAAGTTGAACTGCAGTGTCTTGAATTATTATTTTTCCATCACAGTAGCATATATATTGCAAATAAGCGTTCTTTGGTGTGTCTTTACGATATCTGGAACAACACTAAACGAGAACACCTTTGAACATCGCAGGAAGAAAATAAATAAGTACAGTATTCTTAAGCATGGACTGTGCAGCATGCACCTAGTTGCCATGCTTATACACTGATTATGCTAGTGTTTTGAAACCAAGCATGTTGAGCTACCTTAAAAAGCAAGGGACACCGCATATAAAAAAGCACCACCCCAAAATACCACCCTCCGTCATCCTATGTATGCAGAGATTGTATTATATTTTTTTAAACAAACCACAAGACAAACAATTAAAAGCATAAAGTCACCTTAAAAGTCTTTAATGAGGTCATAGATCAAGTCCCATAGACTTCTAATCCAAAATGCTGCAGCAAGAGTACTGACAGGGACTAGAAGGAGAGAGCATATTTCTCCTGTTTTGGCTTCCCTTCATTGGCTTCCTGTTAAATCCAGAATTGAATTCAAAATCCTGCTCCTCACATACAAGGTCTTAAATAATCAGGCCCCATCTTATCTTAATGACCTTGTAGTACCATATCACCCTATTAGAGCACTTCGCTCTCGCTCTGCAGGCTTACTTGTTGTTCCTAGAGTATTTAAAAGTAGAATGGGAGGCAGAGCCTTCAGTTTTCAGGCCCCTCTTCTGTGGAACCAGCTTCCAGTTTGGATTCGGGAGACAGAAACTATCTTTACTTTTAAGATTAGGCTTAAAACTTTCCTTTTTGCTAAAGCATATAGTTAGGGCTGGACCAGGTGACCCTGAATCCTCCCTTAGTTATGCTGCAATAGACGTAGGCTGCCGGGGGATTCCCATGATGCATTGAGTTTTTCCTTTCCAGTCACCTTTCTCACTCACTATGTAAAATAGACCTCTCTGCATTGAATCATATCTGTTATTAACCTCTGTCTCTCTTCCACAGCATGTCTTTTATCCTGTCTTCCTTCTCTCACCCCAACCGGTCGCAGCAGATGGCCGCCCCTCCCTGAGCCTGGTTCTGCCGGAGGTTTCTTCCTGTTAAAAGGGAGTTTTTCCTTCCCACTGTCGCCAAAGTGCTTGCTCATAGGGGGTCATATGATTGTTGGGTTTTTCTCTGTATCTATGAAGCGCCTTGAGGCGACTTTTGTTGTGATTTGGCGCTATATAAATAAAATTGAATTGAATTGAATTGAATTCTACGATCTAACTTATTTTTACAAGCAGAGGTGTCGCCCCCTGCTGTCCATAAGAAATAATGGAGGCTTTAAGGACTTCCAAGTTGGCTTCACTTTTTAGCTCATGTCCATCTCTTATATACAGTCTAAGGATTCATCAACAGCCAAACCTTACAGGGTTTTGTTTAAACTTTTTACCTTTAAATATGTGTTATTGCGCACACTCGTCATATGTGTTTCTGATGTTACGAGCTTTGATCAGTGAAGAAACAGCATGCTTTTTTTTTTTTGAAGGTAACATCCAAACTGTCAGACTAAAAACCACAGACTTCAGTGACATTATGAGTCAGACGTTTAATCCCACACTACAAAAGAGATGAAAGGTCAGCGTGGTCAACAAAATGGCCACAATGCTCTGAGACTGTACTACATACTGTTTTCAAGCCTTAAATATGACACATCCAGGGAAAAGCCAATGAGACAAGTGTGACCACTCTCAATTGTGTGCCTCCTCTAAATGTGATGACTACACACAACGATGCGGCACAATAGTAAGTGGCATAGCAGGGTCCAAATAATCAGCTGAATGAATGCATTTTTCAGACGCCATTATTCGGATGTGGCGATGCGCGCACAACAAACGTACCCCACAACAAACGGAGGCATCTGGAGGAGAGAAAAAAAGTTCCTTTCACTGAGCTGGCATGATAAGAGCGTCTGTATTTCCACTCCCTTTATCACTTCCAGTCCCAGACAATGGATTGAATTTCAAAAGCCAATAAACAAGGGAGATGTCCATTCTGCATGGCAGTTATCACAAGCTAGCGTCCCACTCTCATTTGCTCACCCTCCCCCCCTCCTTCTCTTCCTTCCCCTTTTTTCTGAAATGAGCAGGAAAAAAGAGATGAAAATTAAAAGTGGGGAGGGAGAGCTGTGAGAGAAGAAAAGGAGCAGAGGAGATGAGACACCTTCATGCTCTGGCTCTTCTTTCATTGGACTGATAAAGGAAAGCATCAAGGCCAGGGGTGGATGTGGGTTTTTTTTTTTCTTTTCTGTTAACTGAATGAGGCTTTTGAGGGTGATAGTGAGGAGCCGCTCCCCTGAGAGATGTTTGGAGGAACGGGGAGTGGTGAGCCAACATAATAAATATTCTTATCTGTTATTGTCATTGTAATGGGACAGGGCAGAGGGAGGGAGGATGCAACAGCGGATAGCTCTGTTGGTGCCAAGGGACCTGACTGTGTTGACATGCAGAGGAGAGAAAATCAAAGGGAGAGATGGAAAGTGAGAAGGGAAGGAGCGAGCATAAAAGATTTTAAGCCAGGGGGAGTTTGTGTGTAATTATTGATGGGTTGTCCTGGTAGGGAAAGAGGATATGGAACAAGAAAAGGTGACAGGCAAGCTTTTCTCCCACAGCCCATTTACTGTATCACTCACTGCCAGGTGTTCTCAACAGGTGAGAGAGAGTGCAGTTAAGTTCAAAGGCATTTCATAAATGAGCTATTATGTCGGCTTTCTTATATCTTCACTTTGAGGAAACATCAATTGTGACACTGAATTAAATGCCTAAAAGACAAACGTACTTGGTATTAGGATTTTTGCACCAAAACCAGTTCATTCAGTTCATCTGATCACTTATGCTGTAGTTAAATGTTTGGTGAGCTTCAAATGCAAAAGTGCCTTGATGAGGGAAATATGATCTGTATTGCAAATAGTGCTGCATTGAAGCTTTGTTAATATTAGGAAATGAGGTCGTAATTGAAAGGAACAAACACAGGCAATCGGTAGAAAACAGGAAATGAAGAGGAAACTTTAATGTTTTGTCTACTTCCACTTTCTACCTCTGTGAACTTTAGCTTATACTTTGAACCCAGATCAAAGGCATTAGTGGGCTTTGTCGCTTGTAGTGAACAATGGGTCTTTGTGAAAAATAAAAATGCTGCTGTTTTTCTTTTGTTGTTGTTGTTGTTGTTGTTTCATTAGGGCCCATCTCCACAAATTCCAGTTTCTGGGACATTATTTTTTCAGACATTCAGCTGTAAGGCCCAGGATTTTCCAAGACGGGAACATTTTTGGGGCCGGGAGCCTAGTTTCAAGTGAATATCGTATTTTCTGTGGCGCTAGAGGTTGTATATTAATCAAATATACTTCCTAAAGAAAAAAATACACCTTAGGCTGTTAACCCTAAGGAGTAATAAAGAGGCGATATTGAGTCAGGAGGGTTATATATAGACCACCAATCCATTTTAACAAATGCTGCCCGGTTTCTTCTCATGGGGGGAGACTTCACTGCGAGCACCGTGTAATGAAAGTCTTCTTCATTACTCACATGACTAACTCATCACATTGATTTGCACTTTGGTAATTTATGAACACTAAAAGGGGAAATAACTAACCACAGATTGCCTGTGTTTTATCTAATCCTTGCTATATCATATGACGTTGATAGCTGCATCTCAGGTTAAGTGGATGACGGCCTGGCATCGGTGCCGCACTGGGTTTAGCTACACCGACAGATACCATTTCTAATTGTAAAATTCCTGCTGAAGTCATTAAATGAAAGATTACCTCTTGTTGTGTCTGCTTTTTATAATTTGGACTAGTATTTGCACATTGGTGTCCATCTGTGAAGCTCCATGGCTATGCAGAGAGAAAGATTATGGGAATTTCTTCTGTGCAGAGGCTATGCACTCAAGGAATCGTCCAAAAACAGTTGACTGTTTGGTGAGAGGTGAATGCTGATTGGCCGATACGCTGGCTGAAACAGGAGACATGACAAATGTTGTGGAGTTCACATCGAGGAGTAAGAAACACAAAAACTAAGAAAGATCAAAGAAACATGTCAAAAGCAATGGCTCGATGTGGATCTGCAAACCTCTGCACTACAAATAGTCTTTTCCACTAGAACCTACACGGCTTGACTCAGATTGACTTGGTTTTGGTCATTTTCCGTTAAAATCAAGCACAACCTAATCTGCGTAGGAACGTTATAACATGCAGCGAAAGTCCTGTGACGTCATCTGTATGCGGCATGAACGCCACAACAATGGAGGACGTCAAGGCGATGGTATACCTGCTGCTCAGTCTGTGGCTTTTCGTCAGACTTGGGAATCACGTTGGTTTTTGTGTAGCTATTTCCCAAATTTCCAGGTTTCAAACAAGGCGGTTTTGATTTTTGTGAAGGAGATGCCTTAATGGCTCATCGAGTGATGCCACTGACTAGCCAATCGGTAGCATCCCTCAGATCACTTGGAAACCCGACCGAGCAGCAACTAAAAAAATACCTGGTACCAAGTGCTACCACCTAATGGAAAAACCTAAACCCTAACCTGAGCCGAGCAGTGCTGTGCTGAACCAGCCCGAGTAGGTATAGTAGGAAAGGACTATAATGCGTGGGCAGTCCATTACCAGTTCAAGGGCAGCTACAGAAGACTGGCCATCCTTCTGAAGAGAGGGTCAGATGAGGGCAGTGTCAAAGATACGTGCTACAACTGGTCTTATGCTGTTATCGGTCCACAAGCCAGCCACAGAGGAGAGTGAAGTTACAATATTCAAAGAGCAGAAGTAAAGCTAAGTGTTAAAAATAATGAAAAGCATCCACTGCAGTCACTGTCTGTGCATTTTGTGCTGTATTTTTTTATCTTTAAGGATTTTTTCATGCTTCTCCTATTCCTGGCTGATGATATAAATAATTGGCAAACTACGTGGTTACGTAAATAACAAAGTAGATGTAATCATGTTATACTATTCCTACAGTGTTAAATAGCAGGGTCTAGAGGTGCGTCTGCAGGAAGTCCATACTGTAAAGTGTGGCCCGCTGAAGCTGCTAGCAATCTTATACAACCAGTGGCTAATGGTGCTTTTATTTGTTTGCCATCTATATGTTGCATCTTCACTGTGTGTAAACAAACACCTGGTTATTCTCTGTGCCACCTATGAGTCCTGGTTACATCCAGCTGCTGCTTATCGTTCCAACACCACCTAACAGAGCTTCTTTTTGCACACATCTGCTGAACTTCATATATCATCATTGGCTATATTGATTCATCATCTGTACACACCACACTCCAAGACCATGCGCCCCGTTAAATGGTCAGCTCTGGACATTTACTGTGAGTTATCATGGTAGGGTTCTACCTATAGACTCAACAGACTGGTCTCCAATGCCCAGTGGACAATTACAATGTCCAGCATGCAACAATGTATTTTCAGCTAAATGGACTTGCTGTAACATATCGCTTTAGCCCTGGGACTTATATATACATTCTCTTAACAAGTTCTTGATGTATGTGATGTATATTCCATTTAAAGCACACCCTAACTCTCCTCTTTATAGACAAGACGTCACACAGAGCTTTTAAAACATGAAATAGCCTGTGTTCTGCAGGTCTCACAGCCTAATAGACTGACACGTCAAAGCTCCTCTAAGGGACTGGTTTGCTTTTACTCGTTTTCTGTAAAGATCACTGTAAAGTGAAGCGGGCGCCGATATTTGCTGTAAGGCAGATGTGGGTGGAAAAATGTGATTCTTTTACTTTGGATGTCTTTTAAAGTGCACATGTTGCCAAAAGTTGTATTACCGAAATCCACCTGTGTTATTTGTTTTGTGGTGAAGGCACACAAAGAACAACCATGAACACAAGTCAAAGCTTCACAAGCAAACATGGACATAGTGTTCTCTGTCTTATTGTGATTTCCTTGTAGTTTAGGCAAGCTGGCTGCCAGCCTCCACGCTCAGTCTGATCAATTATTTAAGCTACCTTGAGCTCTCTGGGTTTTCCCGGGATTTATTAGGTCCAGCTGCTGGAAGTCTGGGACAATGAAAAACATGATGCATGGAGAGAGAGACAAAACCACAGAGACTCATCAGCCATGTGCCACTTAATGCCAAGCAGGGAGCATGAGTAGTGGAAGAGCTGCTTTTCAAAGCAGTGTATGCGATGATGTCTTTGCTTCCCAGCGGACTGCATGCTGGCGGGAAAGTTTGGCAAGTTGAGCGCCCATTCTGCTGTGGATGATGGTGCAAGTGACATGATAGCAGACTGCGCCTGAGATATGATGCTTTAAAGTGAAAGGAATGAGATATGGGGGAGAGGGGGGGAAAAGAAAGGCAGAGAAAAGAATGGTGTGTGTGTTGTTTGCCTGAGCAAGAGTTTATTTGTGCAGATGCTGCTTAGCATTTGTGTGTGCGTGCGTGTGTGCATGTTTTCTCCCACACAGTGGCAGCCTGCAGCAGTAATGAACAGGGCCTAGGGATAGCTGAGAGGATGGGAGGTGGCAGATCATAAATAATCATTTATCCCACCGTTTCCCCTGCTTCGCTGCCTGACAGACCACTGGCTACACAGGCAGGGAGCAGCCAGCAGCGCGAGCTGAGACGCAGCTGCATCAGCCAGGATGCATATGTGGCCTCGGTGCTTTGGGGCAGATTTTCTTCCCAGCAGGTCCGTCTCGTTGATACTCCAGCGAAATAGGCGAAAGGAGAAACTACAAAATAGGGAAAATGATTTGTAACCCGTGCAAGAAACACAGAGAACATTTGCACAGAAGAGCCGCCACGGAGACAAAGCAGCTAACAAGAAAGGCTGCTATAAACTTTGAGAGAGTATCAAGTAATGAAAAGGTAAATGAAAATCAGAAGCTGGTCTGTATTGTTTTCGTGTTATTTATCTTAAAATCAATAGCCACCTCACCCATTAACTTTTAATGTGTACTTCCAATTGGAGCCTGAAATTAAACAGTGCTGGAGGAAATCAGCAGTACATAATGGCAGAGCCCTGGGGGGAAATTCACTCATAAACACAGGTTTGCCGTTCCTGCGGAGGAGGGGTATCCGCTTGTGAGTGGCAAAAATTCATTTTGAGCACAGGGGTGATAAACTGAAGATCTATGCTGCACTTAAAACCATCGTCAAAAAGCTTAGTGCTATTAGTCAGGCAACAAGAAGCATTCGCGATCTTTCACAATAGTGGAGCCTATTGAAGTGCAATGGCTTGTGCATCCCAGCAGCAGGATACTGATAAAAGGAGATGCAGAGAAAGAGATATTGTACTTTCTTGGTATCCATAAGTCCCAGAGCTCCAAACTTTGTATTGCATTCATGCTTGATGAGAATTTTCTTAGCAAGCAAGGAGATGGGTATAAAACAGAATTTTCTAGAAAAGCACATTGTTCAGACTGTGCAGGAATAGTTTCACACTGTGAGATTTCTTTTGGAAATGCACTCTTTTTTTAGAGAGAGAATAGAGATTTTTCCTCTTTTTTCCTTCCCTCCCTGTCTTTCTTAGCCGCTGTCTAACTACATAGAGGGACATGTGTGAGCTCTAACTAATACAAACTACAGTGACTGCACTCAACACTCAGAGAGCAACATTAATCAGTGCTCCAGCACCTCGGTCTTCTCCAGCCAAGCAGAGTAAATCAGAAAGAAGTTGGACAGAGAAAAAAGAGGAAATGGCTCTGATTTAATTTATGGTTTCCGCTTTCATGTCGCCACATGCCTGACTAAGTGTCAAAGTGGCATTTATGATGTATGAAATTAAATTACGGAGGAACACCGCCACACACAAAGCACAACACACCTGCAATGTGTTCTTATCTCAGCAGCTTTACTTGAAAAGGTTTCCTCAGTCCTCTCTTTTTGCCTGTCTACACATCACAGCAAGAAAGAAAATTAAATCTTTATTATGCTCGTAATCAAACAGAAACTCTTTTCGGGACATTTTTTTAAAAAATTGGATTAACATTTTGTGCATTTTCACTCATATTGACATAAATTTGAGTAAACCTGCAGAGAAAAGAAAATGCCTTTTTTTTTTAATGAACGCTTTGATGAGAAAGTACTGTTATGTCTTTCGTTAACTCTCTCAGAGCTTAGATTTGTCCGCTTTGAATGTCTACAGTAGGCCCAAATATGCCGAGAGGCAGGAGTGTCATGGGCTGATTAATGACAGAGAAATGATGGATGTATATTGAACTTAGTCTTCCCAGTGCCCACTGGTCAGATGGTTATGTGCAGTAAGGACCAGAACTTATACACAACATAATGATGTAGCATTTTATGAATCCCTACTGAGAAATTGTCTTAATGTTCTCTCCTTCCAGGTGGTTTAGAGCAGGGGGTCAGATACAGTTCAGGGCTGCTACAGCTGGTAAACACTCAGTGAGTTGTAAGTCTATCAAATGCACACTAGGCAAGGTGAAAACACTAGAGCTGATTTGTGGTGAATCTGGAAGCTAAACTGTAATTTTGAGCATCATTTTCAGTCGACAATTTGCTTACAAATAATGGAGATACTTTATTGTAACTAAAAAAAAACAGGCTTTTTTTTGCAAATGTAGATGAGATTCTCTGGAGTAACAGAGCTTTACAAAATGAATTCTTATTGAAGTTTTGCCATCTTGGTGACACCTTTGGGCAGTTATTTGGCCTTTTTTAGCGTCTGTCTAGTTGCCAGTGGTTACCTGAAAATAAAAGCAATGTATAAAAGCAGCATTAAAATATGATTTAAAAAATCCTTAAAAACTGCTCTAAAAATCTTGTGATTTCACACACAAAAAAAATGAAGAGCACTTGAACAGAGCACTTACGTATATTTTTGCTGTGATAACAGGTAGATACTCCTGTCACCGCACAGTTAAAACTGCGGTGAACATCATCTGTGGACATGCATCAGTGCACCAATATGACTGCCTTATATGCATCCCTATTTGAGGATGAGAAAATCTTTGGCATTGCAAAACTCTCAACAGTTTTCTATGTATGATTGTTTGCGTGTCATGTCTATAATGGGCTGGGATCTTAAACTGATCGCGTTCAGACTGGCCAAATACCAGCAAAACTGTTAACACTAACGACACCCTCAACCATTAGTTATCTGAGCTTAGAACCAGAACACAAATGTTCCTGCCACCTCAAAATGTAGAAATAGTTTAGACCCAGTATGACGTTAAATCAACAAACCTCATTGATAGAGTCCAGTTCCCACAAGGAGCTTGTCAAACAAAAATGAATTACTACTTTTTTGTCCGTAGCTGAAGAGCAAAATATCTTGTACAGTATTGCTCCTCTCCTCTCCGCAACATCAAAACATCTGCATCCATCTTTCTTCATCATTTTTACATTATGCCACCTTTAAACAGTGCAATCCATGCACAGGTATAATTCCTACTACGAAGTCGCAGGTTTTGTGGATCCCATGAAGCCACAACTTGTCTTTTATTTTCGCAGCTGACGGTGACAGACTGCGTTTGCTGTGAATTAATTGTGACAGAGTCGCACTATAAAATTCACATTATTCTGCCTTCTGTTGGAAATGACAATTAGAATATATGCATGGGAGGAACTGAAAGACTCTGTGGACTTCCTATGTATTCCGGTTGTCTAAATAATATACTGCAGGTGCTTTTACCCACTCCCCAAAAAGACAACACTTTGATATTGCACATAACCAGTCAACAACCAGAGTAGCTACAACTAATCAAAATGCAAAAAAAAAAATTAAACTAACAGCTGTGTTGAGGTGGATCTGTTTGGATGACTGCAAAAACAGAGGTGAAACCTGCCTAGTTTGTGTTAATAGTGGAGAACACAAAGGATGTTTTATTAGGAAATTTTCTTAAATTTGCCTTTCCAATTATGCTTAATGAAAGAACATAAACTAGACCAGGATTTTTGTTGCCTTACCGTATATGATGTTCAAGGCTGCTGCAAAGCAGTCGTACGGCAAAAATATAGTTTTGTTTCTAAATGTTCTGCTGCAATTACCTGACACATTAGTGTCCCATTTTAAAGCCTTCACGCCCTCCTTTTTAAACCAGTTTTGTCATGTCTTACCTTCTAATCTATCTTGCCTACCATCTGGCGTACAAGCTACGGTCTGCTTTTCACTGTGGCTGAAAAACCACAACGCTCAAAAAAGCCTTTGTAGGCTTGTTGCTGTATAATGTTGTCTACCTCTAATATTATCTCAGTCTAAAGAAGCACAGTACATCTTTGCTTTATACAACTTTGAGACGTGATTCATGCATATTTATCACTTTGTATTATTGAAAAGCTTTTAGGGTTCCGACAGGTAACAGCAATCTAATTAAGTCAGTTTGACCTAGCATTTTAGATTTTATGCAGCTACTTAGCCGTGAGAGGCATTTATCTGTGGCTAAAATTCATTCTGGCCCTTCCAATCTGAATAATGAGGCTTTGTCTAATCCCCGACCTGGTAATGCTTCCTCCTCTTTTCCTCTGTGCTTAGATTCTTCCCACTTCAACTTACCTTCCTTAATCTTGTGTCGGCTTCTTCTCACAGGCAGTGGCCTCTATTTTTTGTTTTTTGTTTTTACACGGGTGAAAATCTGCTGAGTAACTCCTACCGCCACCTCCTAACTCCTTCCTTCTCACCCCAGCCCCTCACGTAGACACACACACTCATACACACACACCTACAGAAAGTGATGGGAGGAAGAGGGGAGGAGAAGGTGAAGGGGGGGTTGCTGCTGCTGCTGCTGACGTTATGCGGCTCACAGGACTTGCCCGTAAATGAACTCATTTTTCATCCTGCCTCTCTCCCTCCTCCCCCTCCTGTTAATGACTGGCACTTTCCTCATACGGAGCGCCGGCCCTCTGAAGAGCCTGGCAAGTGACAGAGCACCATTCATCTCCTCATGACGGAGGACAGGGGGGTAGGGTGAGAGCGGGAGGTAGGGCTGGCAGACGGACACGCGGACAGATGCAGGGGAAGAAAGAGACGAAGACAGGTTGCAAGCAAGGCTAGATTAAGGAACACTTCTAACAGTGGGAGCAGGTAAGAGATAAAAGCATATAGGGAAGGGGAACTGGCTGCCACAGATGGGACGGGCACATGTTCTTCTTTGCTGTGCCAAGCGGCTTAAATACCAGATGAACCATCAAGTAAATCAATAATCAGCATATTTGATATTGATTTTTTTTTTTTGCTTTGCTTTCTCTCTTTGATCAATACAGTGGAGTACAAGAGCCTTATCCCTACTAATAAAAACTTTCTTCCTTGCTGTTTCACGAGATTAGCAACTTTATTATTTGACCAGTGTTTTCCAGCTTGTGGCCATTATCGGCACAAAACAAACACCTGGTAGAGTAGATATGATTTTCATTGTTGGGTTAAAACTCTTTCTTCTCAAGACCGAGCTAAATCAGAAAGATTGTCAGGAAAGCCGAAATAATCTGCACATAAAGCCAGACGACATGGCTACAAGTGAATTTAACAGGCAGCTGAATATGATGATTGTGTCTGATAGACCACTGAGAGAGAGCCCATTAAAGCAACAGCCTACTGCTGCAGATTCAGGCACAAATCTCGGATGCTCAGCACTACCTAACAATACAATATATTTTAAATATCAAAGTCTCTCCCTCCCCTCTACTTGAAAGTCTAGTAAAAGTCAGAAACTTTGTTCTTTGGACTACAGCAGCTGTGATCAGCTTGATCTGGAAAGATGTGCACACTTCCTTTTCTCTTATAATACACAAATAAAGCTTAAGATACAAGTAAATATGAATTATTTTTGATCACCAGGAGAGTGTCAACTTATCAGTAGGTCAAAAGGAAAAAGTGACATCAGATATTTTAGTCAATACCTTTTTTACTAATGCAAAAATGTTGTGTTTTATAAAAAGAGTAAATTAACCAAATCCAATTCTGTAGGGCAGCAGTTTGATAGCCAGGCCTTACCCCCCAGATACTTCCCTCCTCCAGCTCTTTGGGAGGGACACCATGATGTTCCCAAGCCAGCCGAGAAGAATAATCTAATCAGTGTCTCCAGGGTCTTCCCCGGGGCCTCGTCTGACTGGAGCATGCGTAAAACACCTCAACTAGGTGTCATCCAGGAGGCATCAGAGTGAGCCTGAACCACTTCCTTTAGATGTGAAGGAGAATCAACTCTGCTCTTAATGTCTAGCAAATGAGCTGAGCTCGACCTCCTATTTTCAGGGATTTGTTGAGTGTTTTGCTTGCTGAAGGACAAACTGACACAAGAAGCCAGCAATTCAACAGCAACAGGTGACCCGTTCTCTACTTGAGACCCACAGCACCTACACTCACAGACAGTAGTGTTTTGTCTCTGAGCTCTTGTTCTATTCTAACACTGAAGTTTCACTTCAACACCTCAACATGACTTCTTTGAAAGTCATATTGATTTTCCAGTGTATTAAAAAAAGTATCATCACCATTCCAGGCCTTCCAGTCTTTGTTTCTATGATCTTGAGCATGTTATGCTACTGATTTGTGCTAAAACAACATGCATTTACCTTTATTAACCCAGAAGATTTACAATTCGTAAAAGAAGATTTCACATAAAAACATGCACAGGTGGCAGCATGTACTTATATTGTCCTTTGGAGATTTCTAGTAAACACACACACTTGTACTGGCACAGATTTGAATTTAAAAAAGAAATGAAAGCAAAGATGTGATGTGAGATAATATTGCAGTTTGTTAATGCTTTAAAACTTTTAAATTAAAATTCAAATAGTAACATAATTGGTCATGTAAGCCTTAAACAAAGAAGATGAGCAGTTAGTCCCACAAAGACCCCAGAGTTCCTCGAGATATCAAATATCAAATTATCATAAGTGCTTAGAAGATGTCTGCCATTGGTGAAATCATCCCGAGCTCTTGATTAAGAGCACTGAGCAGATCAAATACACCCTCTCATTACATATAATTAGATAAAGTATAAATATGCATGAGCCACGGATGAGCATCTCCATCTCTTGATCGCTTTTAGGGGTCAACTTTCTTGCTCTTTCACAGACTGTGGAACACTGTGTCAACTCAGGTGTGCTCCAAAACAAGTCTGATTAAAAATTCAAGCAAGCAGTGGAGAAAAACACGCCCCACTGTTCAACACAAATCTAATTGCATCGCCTGTTTCCTCTGCTATCACATTACCTGTTGGCGAGATGACGGATCGCTGAGCCCGAACAATGCTATTAGAAATTTGGTGCCACTGACTCAGATCGCAGGTTCAGTTTTGCAAGTAAACATTGTTGTGATACTGGAGAGTCTGATTAATTATGATAAAACAATTATGTTTATGACAGAAGCACTGGTAGACTAATGTCTCGGAAAACTCGAATCCATAATCATAAATAATTTAATTTTACAAAATGTCGCCTTTTTAATGAATTCTGTGGGCTTAGAATTGAAGGAGTTTAGAGCTTGATTGTGCACGTTGGGATTACTGGGATTATGTTGTGGTGCTGACAAAGTGGTAAAGCTGCTACCCATATTGTTTTTACCCTTTTTAACTTCCATGAAATAAAAGAAAAAGTTCTCAGGAACACAGGTTGTTGTTTTTTTTTTTTTTGGGGGGGGGGGGGGGGGGGGGGGGTTCAATCTTCACCAAAATTGGCACAGATGAGGTTGAGACAATGTCTTACAATAGTTATTTTCAGAACTGTCGCAGCCAACTGAAATAGACAGTGATTTGACATCGCAGACTGCCTTGACCTTGGATTGATCCAACGAATTCAATGGGGCTTGATTTTTATTTGGCAGACACACACTTCCACGGTGGTTTGTACAAGAATCCAATCAGTGTGAGACTTTTTAAAATTTTCTGTCAATGGTTCTTTGCCACGTAAGGAAAAAGAAGAAAGAATACAATGAAGATGATGGCAATGATGATGATGATGTGGAAAAAAGCAGATCACAAAATCAGCCTACACCTGTGTTAAAAAAATAAATAAAATGAACTACAAGGAATTTAGACTGACTGTACTTATACATACATATAATAGGCAAATGATTTTAAACCTCAGAATGCATATCATCAGCCATGAGTCAGTGTTTCTGTGTATTTGTGCATGTGCACATGCTGTGAAAAGCTGTTTGTTTTTAGATTTTTTTTTTCTCCCGCTGTGTGTGGCAGATGGAGTCAGGCTCAAAGTGACACAGCTATAAAGCAACACCTGGTGGAGATGGGCTGGTCAACCGCTACATCTGTGGCCATCGGAATTGAGTGCGTGTATGAGTGTGTAGATACATGTGTGTGCCTTACAGCCAGCAGAAGTGTTGGCACACCGCGACCAGTGTGGGTGATGGTGCCAGCCTGAATTATCGGTGAGATGTGCCAAAAAAAAACGGGAAAACACATCAGCTAGAAGATGCAAAAATAAAAAAAAAAGGTAGGTGTGGAAATGTGGAATACCTGATTTTTATTTTTAGGCATTGTATGCATGTAGCGTTTGATAAAATAAAAAGTATTTGCAACGCTTTGCAAATTGAGTGGCTTACAGTAAAACAGAGATATGACTTTCACATTGAAGAGTTTATTTTCCTCTTAAATTAAGGTAAGGCTGGGGTGCTAGCTCAATTTCCATTTCCCTAGGTCATTAACTGCCTTGCCCCCAGCTTTCCTGTCTTCTCTCCACTCACCTAAAACAATAAAGGTTAAGAAGCCCCAAAAAATAAATTAATCAACTTGATCTTCTAGCGTTTAATGCGAAATGCAGCAGTCATAGATAAAATGTTTCGCTCACAAACACGTTTGGTTTGCCTTAATTTAGTTTGCATAATTTATTCCCTCCAACAGGGAAGAACAGATTTTACAGAATTTCCATACCATTCGTAACTACATGATCAAATAAAAAGTATCTGCTGCTATAGAAACATAAACCTTTAAACAATTATAAATGATAATCTAATGTACAAATGAAATGCCTGTGTTATGCTCTAAAGCTATGAAAAAAGAAACCTCAGAGATAAGTGCATTTATAACTCATGCACATGAATTCCAGACAGCGTCAGTGAGAATCAGGTCGGGACATTGTCTGAATTTGCCCTTTTTCACAAGTAGCACACAGCAGGAGACAGTCCTCTTTAGATCCATTCTCACCAGAGGAACAGCCAAGCCCACTAACATCAAGTGTTGTCCAGAAGTGGCCACGGCCACCCGCAGGCATCTTATCGTCAAGCACATCCTCATACAGTAGGACCGAAGAAACATCCAGTAAGCTCTGCTTTTTCCAGGAGAGCTTTGTTTTTGGAGACCCATTTCCTTGCAACACTTGTTCGCACTTGGACAACAGCATGCCAAATTTAAATAGTTGTTGCTTTTGAGCTTTATTAAGGATTAAATAAAAATGCAGCAAGTGTTGCTTATTTGTTAAATTAGTTTAAATGTATGTGCCACGGGGTGTACTTCTAAATGTCAATCATCTCATCCTATAACTGATAAGAATGAGTGATTAAAACCATGACAATGACTACTTGATGTGCAGTCATTTGCTACTGAAGAAACCAAGGTAGCTGTTTCAGCCTGGCTACCTCCATGTGCTCATAGGTGGTTACAACACTTTTTGCATTTCTCTCAGTAGAATGGAAATTCTTTTAATTAGACTGTTTAAAGATGCTGCAGCTGATCCGACCTCCTATGGGAACAGTTGAAAGATGGAGGAAGGACCTTTGCAGCATGTTCAGGAATAATTACACTTAAAACGCTAATTACTGTTTATATTTTTAAGCATAGTATTATTAGTTTTTTTTTTTTATTTGTCCTGTCCTACAATGAGTTACTGTGATGATTTAGCAGCTATTCATGCTATTCAGCTCCTTTAGTTTCATGTGAGACAGGAAGGATGGCACAATCTGCATTTCCATAAACATTTCCTAATATGGTAGTTACTGTGCAACATGAAAAAAAACAACAACAACAAAGACCGGGCTGTTTTCACTGCTTTTTATTTCACAGGAAAGTAAATGCAACCAAAATTCTTCATAATACAGACAGAGTCTTTCTTGCTCTTCAAATGTATTTGCCTGTGCTGTTCATCATAAACAGCAGATTATAACTGTACTTACTTTGATATATCTGCATGGTTAAGAGATTGATGCAGCCATCCCCAGCCTATCAGCCATGACATAGCATGACAGAGGCTAACATTATCATAAAAGAGCATCAATTTAACTCCAGTAACGTTTAGATAGCTGTGTTTTGTTTATTCACCTTTTGTTCATTACTTATCTGCTTTAATCATTTATGCATTCCTCCTGGCTATTTGTAGTAATAGCTGATTAGATCTTTCACATAGCCCATGGCTAGCAGAGAAATACCCCCTAGGGTACTTCTGCCCCTGGTAGGGAATCAACAACTTGTAGAAAAATTCAGGCCTGTATTGCATATGTGAAAATATTTTACACCAGAACGTGGCTATCAACTTCCCAACCACCACAAAATACAAATATAGGCTCATAGACAATGATGGGGGGAAGTGTCAACGTGCATCATACAGCAAATAATTTTGTTTAAGTCAGTTACAAGGTCTGAATGTGAAAAAGATAACAGTCCTTTTCTGAAGTTGTAAAACACACAACAAAAGTTGGTACATAAACTTTACTTTCTTCTTCATATCACCAAACACATGCGCCAAAATTAAAAACTCATTACATTTGAAATGCTGACTAAAGTTTCTCAAGTTTGCATGTCGGGTGACTCCTGCTTCTTCTGCTGTGTCTCTACCTGCCTCTGCCCACCTTACTTCACAGTTAGCCATTCGGAGCCCTTTCTTGTACCAGCAGTCCACAGCCCAGCCAGTCAGAAGTCATTACACCCGCTATTAACTCCTGCTCAGCTTCATTAGGCATGCAAATTGAGGAGGGACAAAGACTTGAAAAACTTTACTCTGTTCCACACCCCCCTCCTCCTCCCTCTCTTTCTTTCCTTCCCGTCCTCCCCGCTGCCAAACTCCCACCTGTGTTCAATTAAGCCTGGATCTGTATTGAATAGTCTGATGTGAGAATTTGTGTCGAGTCTCCATAGTATGGAGAATCTAATTGGCAAAATATCTGACAACTGCAGGTTCAGTAGCGTGACCTTAGAGGTTTGGAAAAAAAAAACAAATCTGGGCTTGCTGACTGCATTGCTGTCACAGGGTGATTATCAGTTTGCAACATGCAAAGATGCACTCACACAGTACACAACTTTACTGTCATCGTGCAGCCTTTCCTCCAGATTCCTCATTGTGTTAAATTTCACACTGTGGATAATGTGAAATTGTGAATGGCAGTTACCACAAATAGCTTCTTCAAATATTCACATGGATCACTATTATTTCAAAATTTCAGCAGTTTATTATGTGCAATCGCGCACAACTGAAGGTGAATGTGGAGATCTACAATTTACCAGTGTGCTAAGCTGGTCATAATTTTAAATGGTGTAGGTTTCACATTTCACTCCATGACCTCCATTCCTCTTTAGTAACCCTCTTTTTGTCTCTGCTGTCTAAAGCCACCAACATCAGAGGCAAGGCCAACATGGGTCAGGGCCAATCCCTTGCTCTGACGGAGCATAAATGTATTACCAGCGGGCTGAATTACCAAGGGATAACACGGCGTGTCGTGACATGCCACTGTGCATCACACAACAGGTTCAAACAGGTGGAAAATGTATTCAGAAGAGAGGAATAAAATCAGCCTCTGTCAGAGTCACACCTTTAACACAATCTGTATTCAGCTGTATCTTATACTGCGAGACAAGATTTGAGCAGCAGATTGGATATTAGGGTTATGGATTTTAAATCAAATAATGACACTTATTTATCAATGAGAGTAATTAACACAGAAACAATGACAAATTCTGCAAAGTCTTCCAACGTTAGTATCATTGTGCTTTAATATGACAATACTGTGATCTTACCCAAAGCCAGTCAGTCTGCTCACATTTGTCATCAATGCAGAAGGATCAAGACTTAGGAGCAGTCAGCAGTCAGCTGCGCTTTGGAGGTTTAAAGCAGATATTCTGTAGTAAACAGTGCCTTCCACTGATTCATATGAGAACTACACTACCACGACAGCCATGTACAAAAGATGCAACTCCAGATAACAGGTGCTAAGATTATCATAGTTACCCAGGGTCCTTTATTTTTTGGCTAAACCTTCTCCTTGCCTTTGTCCGTCCATAAACCCAGCAGATCACAAGTGTTGCTGTACATCTCTGACAGGAGATAAAATATAAATAACCTGTAAAAGAAATGTGTGGTGAAAATTTGATTGTAAATTTTAAGCAGGTCTGTCTATATAATCGTTGTACACCTATCCACGCACATGAACATGTAGGCCTTCTTACCATCAGAAGCAGGATGAAGTGTTGAAGCATGTCTCTGTGAAAATCTTGCCAGTGCTAAATGGTGTCGTGATGCGGACGGC
The DNA here is from genome assembly GCF_051167445.1 of Perissodus microlepis. Lineage (NCBI taxonomy): Eukaryota > Metazoa > Chordata > Actinopteri > Cichliformes > Cichlidae > Perissodus > Perissodus microlepis. The sequence goes on from NC_140465.1 coordinate 12,123,027, forward strand.
CCAGAGACCAAGGGCCAGCCGGAGGACAGGTGGCAAGCTAATCATGTGGAAAATGAGAGCCTGGAAGGAAAGTGTAAGGGTGGGGATAGGAGCTGATGAGGGGTGTCCACCTTGTGCTCACAGGTCCTGGCCCGACTGGGAACACGACCAGCTCCGCGATCCTCCGTTCTGTATGCCAAGTTAGCCCCCATTTACACCCAACATTACCACAACTGTATTATCCATCCAGTGTTTCTCACTTGACCCCCCCGTGTGACCCTCATTAAACAATTTCACAAAAAATACCTCAGTAGGTCATTACACCAACATAAAGAGGATAGGTGATACATGGTTAGTGTACAAATGCAGAATTCACTGCATGTTCATTACACACAAAAAACCTAAAAGCAATGTGAAAAGTTGTTGCGTCTCTGGCCTCAAACCTCAGCTAATAGCTGTGCAAGCAGTGTCTTATAGAGATCTCTTATACTAGCAGCGATGTTAAAGGGAGACTTTTACTAACTAAAGGGCACTGTAGTCACAATAGTATTAATTAAAGGTTAATGATAAATAGCAGGATGTAATACTGTGAAAAAAGCAGCACCAGAAGATAAGCTCTGAAAAATCAGTATATGTAGATTCAAAGAAATAACAGTCCAAAGTTTAACCTTATTAGCAAACATTAACTAGACCAAAAAGAGACAGTATTAGCTAATCTGTTGATTTTTAATACTTTTGTAATTCAAAAGGTGCTTCTGATGTTGTTGGTGTAATCGTATCATGTATACCTGATGTACTAAACATTATTTTGTTACAGATTCAGCATCAGTTTGCCGAAAATTAGTCTGCAAGTAGCTTTTATTAACTTTTAGTAAATAACAAAGCTTGTTTTGTTTTTTAGTCATACCCACCCATAATGGTGGACTCGAAATCAGAGGTGTCAGACTCGCACCAGCCGTGCTAGTAAAACTACTGCCTAATAACCCATTAAAAACCACCTCCAGATTGTTCCCCTGACTTTCAGTGTAAAGAGATTTAAGTGCACATTCAATACATGAGATGTGTTTTTTTAAGAGAAAGTGCTATTTAAACAAAATGTCTCAGTTCTTTTCACATTACAAAGGAATGGCTGCTGCAGTAAAACAATAAAAATAAAATCTAAGAAACGCTTCAGTGCTGTTCACTGGGATTACACTGTAAGAAATAAAGAAAGAAGGGACAGAAATTAACAGTAATTTCTAGATCAGCATTTCCCAACCTTTTGGAGCCATTTTTGCTTTCTTCGGACTACTGCTCATGCTAGGGCCTTCATCGGGGTCGGAATTTTCTCCAGGATCCAGGTCAGATTGACTACTTTTTATTTATTTTTTTAATATTTATCTATTTCTCTATCAAATATTTATCGCTGCATTGTCTCACCCACAGCATGGCCATTATGTAATTTCTTCTTGGACTTCTTCTGTTTTACTGGCAGTTGGCGACCCATTTAATTAGAGCAGGCAGTTGTACTGCCCTCTAGTGGAAGAGAATGTAATTAATCTGCCCGTTACGCCGAACCAGATAATCTTCAACGGCCCACCTGATCATTTGGCACATAGGTGTGCCGTGGCACAGTGGTTGGGAAACACTGTCCTGGATAATATGTTATTTTTTATTTCTATGGATAATACTGAAAAAGGGAAGTTTTCTGTTAAATTGAATACTAACAACAAAAATCAGTACATTTTCTTTCATTTAATAGTCTATCTAGTTCTTACTTTGGTGTATGACAGGCCATGGATTGCCTCTATATCAGCAGGAAGTCTGCAGAACTAATAGATTACAGTTAAAGGTTATGATTTTAAGCCATCGTCCTTTTGAAATCTACACATTTTTCAATGTGGGCATCGTGGACATTGTCCACATTAAAAGGGGTGTCAAATAATGTGTCATAACAGTAGTGGTTTTTGATACGGGCGACACGGGCGGTTGCCCGGGCGGCATCACGGGCATCGGCAAAAAAAAAAAAAAAAAATTACTCGTACTCATGCTGCCCCGACATCATGCCAGCGCATATCGGGAATGTCTTAGGCATCGATTGGTTTTCTATCGCCCATTTGCTGGGAGTAAGGGCGCCCTCCGTTTGCGAGGTGCGCCTGCTGCTTGCTGCACAGGGAGGAGAGGGCGTCTAATAACCAACTCACAAAATAAAACAAAATAAAAACAAACCAACAAACACGAAAACACCAGACATCATGATACAGACTTATAATTTGCAACGATGTTTTTTCGAAATTCTATACGCGAAAAGTGAGCGCGAGAGCCCTCAGTGCGCCTGCTTGCTGCTGAAGTCAAAGTAAACTTTATTGTCATCTCCGCTACAGTCCAGTATATAGAGACACGAGACGACGAGGCTCCAGTTACAGCAGTGCAAGTAAACAAACAATATATATAAGAAGAGTAAGAAAATAAACATACACTTTAGGACTAGGGGTAAAGGGATCAATAACAATTTAAAATTTATGATTTACAGTTTGATGATTTAAAGTCTCACACACAACCCGTCGAAAGGGGAGGGGGAGGCTGCTTCTTCCAAATAGAGCACATTTCATTCACAATGTTGTAAATCCAAGCCCATTATGTATTATTATGTATTCATGATTTGAACCCTGGGTTGTCCCATCCCAGAAATAAACCCTAGACAAAGCGAATCTGGGAACTAAGGTGTAGGTCTATTAGGTTATGTTGTGGTAATCCTCGGGTTGGAGGATGGGTGTTCATACTGGAGTGCAAAATTAAAACGAATGGAAGATGGACAAGAAAAGTTCAAAGCCATTTAGAAAAAATAGAAAAGAAGAGGAGGAGAAATGAGCAAAGTTATTGTCAATTCTTGATTTGTCCTGTTCTCATTGTATGGTGAATTATGATGGCTGTTTGGTAGCCGTTTGCATATTATGCATACTCTCTCTCTCTCTCTTCATGTATGTGTGTTTCTCTGGTGAAATTCAGTATGGTTCCAACAAGTTAATGTACAATCCATAATATGTTTTGTGTGTGTGTGTGTGTGTGTGTGTGTGTGTGTGTGTGTGTGTGTGTGTGTGTGTGTGGTGGGGCGCCAGAGGGAGTGTTCGCCCAGACCGCCACTGTGTCATAACACATGATTTCCATTATCGTACAAATATATTTGATTTTGTTGTATTTTGTAATCCCAGATGTTGTGCACCTTTTCCAGTTTTACTTCCTTTCCTTTTCAGGTATCCAGTTTTTCCAACATGTGTTCGTGTGTCACTCTACTCGCAACCTTCGTCTTGTTCTTCCCATGTGCCAGATCATCACCATCACCAGTACTGATTATTTCAATAAATTGCACTATTAGGAATACAATGCAAGTCTTGTGAACTTTCAGTTAGGGTATGTGTCTTTTTAAATAATCTCATCTTGTGTGTGAAGTTATTTTACAACCTATTCGCTGGTAGTATTCATCTGTCATTGTAATGATTGTTTCATGCCACTTTATTGCAATACTTCTTTTTGGCGTCAGTGGGGCACTGTAGTGAGCTGTAAGGGCAGAATAGAGCAGACAAAGAAAAAGCATTACTTTAAAGTGAATAAACCCTTTCAGAAAAACAGAGAGTTTGTACCTAAATACTCCACTGTACACAGCGATAGCTTTTTCGGTTGGAATCAGATTAAAGACAGTGGTGAGATTAAACAAAAACAGTAGTTTTAAAGTAGTTAAAACATTCTAAAATGCAGACTCAGGTGCAAATGCAGATGTAATAGTAACTTATGGTGTTAACTACTTTTAACACCCAAAGGAGCAACCTCCAAAGCGGAAAATTAAGCTAACGCTAAAGTGCCAAAAACTGCAGTTCCCCCAGGTGCCACTAGAGACTGTCTCAAAAGCGAAGTCAGTTCCCATAGATTCCCATATTAAATGGACAGCTTTGCAACAATATTGACCTCTATGGATAGTTTCTGCCCTCATAACAACAGTATTGTCTTGTTTCTGATCTTTATTGTTAGGTAGTTGCTAGCCGACATGCATAAATCAACCTTTGTGGATATAGATAAGACATTGTTACGGAAGAAATAAAATTGTTTTTCTAAGGTGCTGTAAGTGAAAAACACTACAACTGGCTCATTTCAGCCTGATCACAGGTGTTTGCTTGGCAACACAATGTCATCATAAGATCATATATTGATTGATACAATCAAGCCTGATATGTACCCCTACGACAATTTTGGTTGATTAGCTCGTGATGTGTTAGAAGAGTTTGCAAACACAAACACAGAGATATTTCACATGATATCAAAAGATAACTCATCCACCTGATACCTCAGTTAGGAATGTGGTTGATTGACAGGTGTCCTAACATAGGCAGCTGCAGGCCATTGGTGTCTGTAGGCCACTACTGTGAGGAATTAAACTGGACCTTCCCACTGAGTGTTTGTGTTTTTGGTGTTTTTTGGAGCACTTTAATTGCTTATCTAACTAATAGTATGGTATGCTGTGTGCTACAGACCTTTCAAGAAGTTTGTTTTTTTGTTTTGGTGAGTCAAATTCTAGTTTTTTATTAGTCCATTACTTCGCACTTAGGTGTCCATGTGTTGCAACCATACAGCTTCTGAATGCAGATTGCTAACCAAGCTTAATAGTGTTAGCTACTGCCCTATACCCATACATAATTTCAAATATATAATTTCATAGATAGATAGAGTCATGTATCAGTGCAGCTTTATTTAAGCTAAAATAACATGCACAAAAGTACAGATTGAGCCAAGGTTGAATGTGGTAACTGAAACGTTAATTCTAGTATTAGAATGTGATACATAAGTTATTAAATGGCTTTAGGTAAGCCTGTATTGGTTTAATTTTAAATACCTCCAATGCATTAATTGTGTACTCGTGAATGTGAAAACAGGATGTAATGTTGAAAATGTCATTTCTAAATAGCTGTAGCTCGAAAAACAATCTCAGATAGTAGTTTTCTCTCAAAACTATCTCAAATGTCAAGCATAGTGAATGTATTCCAGAGCCCACTTTGAAGAAAGTGCGACAGAGAGCCACGATGTTGGAGCCATAAAAGCTAAAAGATCTGCACAGAGCAGAGGACCACAACAATGTCTGTCTCCTGGGCTAGCCCTTCTTTGAGAAAATAAAAAGGGCTGCAGGGAAGGAAAAACAGGTCAATATCACAGTGTTTTTCAGTGGGGAATATTGCTGTATGTGTTTGAATAACATCCTGAGGGGAAATATTGATCAACACTAGAGCATGAAAGAGAAAGCTCCCTAAATGCCTTCAAATTGTTCCTAAATTGCTGTCAAATTAATGCCATTCACATTATGTTATCGGCATTTGGTGGGAGGAGGTAAGATTCTTGGGTGAAATTGAGTGTGTTGCATTTGCAAGTATTGTTTTAAATATTTATTTTATTGTACACTTGAGTGCTTAAATTCAGACTATTACAACGTTAACCCAAATGGTTTTTATTATAACTCTGTAAATCACCGAGCATAATCCATATAAATCCAATCTGATCATACTTTTCCTCCTTTTTCAGTTCACCTTTTTCCATAGTGAAAAAATTAGCTACATTATTAAGGTTTTCTGATCCATATAAATAATAATGTTATCGCTTGTGTGATCGGTGAGAACAGCGGCGCTATCTCTTCTGCCCCACAGAAGAAAAAAAACACTCTAGCGTGATGACACCAATTGCAATTTAGATGTAGTGTCACACCCCTCCAACCCCACACCCACCCCTCGACTTGGGAAGGCAGAGGAAAATTAAATCACGTAACTCAGGGGTTTCTTTTTTAGTGCAGAACCCCAAATTAGAAATTTAGTCTCTCATCCTACGATACAGACTCATTAATATTTATTGGTACTTTTACTTTGTGGGAACACACTAAAAGTAGAGCTGTGACCCACTTTGGGCCTGATCCACAGTTTAAGAATACAGATTATGCTCCATTTTAGATGCAACTGAATGCTAGTAATGGAGTGAGAAGACATTAAATGTAAAACAAATGACATTAAATCCCTTTAGTGGATATGACAAGTATATTATAAATGCCAGGAAACTAAGAGATGCACAGAGGAGAAAAAGGCATTTCTGGCTTTAGAAAGAAATGTCTTATCAAAGTTGCCAGAAGGGGAATCAACTCCCTATCCATATGTTACATAAGGTGATGTTCCATGACATCCATCCTGACTCAGAAACCTTTTAGCCAAACTGCAGTAACACTGTTCAGCTTGCACATCCATCTGGTCCAGTACTACCAGTGGCAGCCGGAAAGCAGGACAGTAACATGAGTTAGCTGCAAAGGTTGCTAAATATAAAGAGAACAGTCAGTGCAGGTATTTTACCCTTTTAGAGTTCAACACCACTCACATTGCCATAATATCAGGAGCTGCGTGGTTATAATGAAGCATGTAAAGTGTTCTTTCCGAAATAAGGTTTAATGGCATATGCATCACGCCAAGTTGAATGGAGTGTTTGGCTGTACTCTGAGCAGCTCCCTGTCTTTTAAAGATAGATCAGCAGGCAAGAAGAGGAGAGAAAATAGCATAGGAAACAGGAGAAGATGGAGAAAAGCCTTTTTGTCCCCGTCACCCTATTAATTTGAGGAGAACGAGGAAATGCCAGCAGGATTAAATGCATTACTCCGACGGCTTTTTCACCACTTCTTTTTTTTTTTTTTTTTTTTTTTTTACAAGTTCAAATTAAAGGATAGGGTGGAAGGAGGGGTGGGGTGGGCATGGAGGAGGGTGGAGTAAGAGAAGAAAGGTGTTAATTGCTTGCCAATCGATAATTCTATAATTACTTTGTGACAAATGGCTGGCTGGCGGTGCTAGGGTAGGTTCAAAGGAGGGTGGGGAGAAGGGTGGTCAGTGGGTGTGGATGTTAAAAGGGATCGGCCATGATCAGGAACGGAAATATTTGCTTTTGTGCCTGCAAGCCCGGCTGCCCCAGGGATTTGTGACAGAGAATTTATGCCAGGTTTAAGCGCGGAGCTGAATCCACCTGGGGCGGACGTCTTAGTGGGGGGAGTGCATGTACACACATGCATGTACTGACACTCAGGCTACGCAAAGCGGTTTTCGCCTCGGCACAGTTTACCTGATATTTCTCCTCAGGCTGAGCGAGTCTACACGAGACAATGGCCAAGGAGAGTACGAAAGCATATTAAAGACAGGCTGGCAGATTATCATTTTTGCACCATTAAACTGTCACGCCGATTCAAGAGGAGAGAGGGCTGTAAAAGGAAACCTGGAGAGAGGGGTTTGAATTTGGCTAGAAGACTTTGAGTCTACTAATGCCTGTCACAGTTCACTATTTTCCAATCACAGTTTCATTATGCCAGCCAGGCTTGAAGTGATGGGAGTCTCTTCGAGCCGTAGGGGGAGCTTTAGGCAGACAGCAGGTGGGCTATCTGGAGACCTGTACAGGTCAGGGCACCATGACACCTGGCGCCCCCTAGCTGCTATGGCTGGGCGGGGGAGGGTCAGTGGGGCCAACAGGAGATTGATGGCCCACCTTCATTCATGTCAAATCACCTGTCAGCACGCCCCTGGCACTGAATCCATTTTGTTCCAAGCCACCATTAACCTTGGACCACTTGGATTCATTCCTCGTCTCCGTGGACCAGGCCCCAGCAACCTTTGTCTACTTCAGCTGCCAAACTAGTTACTGGCTTTAACTTTTATCATGTGCACTGAGCTTCCATCAATACGGTTGACTTCTAAACGGTAAACATTGAGATGTGTTTGCAGAGAAAAAGCAAGACTTTATTCATTCTCTGAATTTGGGAAGACTTCGAAAAGCCCACTGATGCAGTAATTGATGACATCAATCTCAGGGCCGTTCATCCCACACCCCCTTACTCTACATACTTTTGGATATATCTACTGTACTGTCATTGTTACATGCTGTTTTAGGATTTGATATTGTATGCATGATCCATCCATATATGAAGCATGGTTATGAGCAGATGTTTGATCATTTCACAGGCCTATAAAAGGGCGATTGGGCTGCCAGTGGCCGCTGTAATATTGATTGATGGTGGGCAGGTGGGGGCCACAGTGCTGCCCTCAGACAGACTCTGTTTATTTATACAGTCTGCCGTCTGCCCACCTTATCCACCACAGGGCTGCATTCAGTGAATTTACAGTCGTCGGGAGGAGAGAGAATATGCTAATGATGCCGCGCAGCCCTGAGAAGAAACAAAACATTTTCAATTCAAAGTTTTCCACACCATACTATCAGGTGTATCACATTCAATCTTGAATGCATGTTCAACACCAGTGTGGTGTATACAGTAACCCAGCTCTCCACAGTACCAAAGCAATATTTGCAACTCTGTTCCCTGGGGCATACATAAATTGGATCCAATAATGAGAGGCAGTAATGATTGTCTGCATATTTGGTGTTGATTTTCAATTATATATTGCTAATATTATTGTCCTGGGTGCTGTGCAATGTGGTGTTAAACTGAACTATTGTGTAGAAATGGATTCAGTGTCATATGCAAAGGAAGCACTGTCTTTAGACAAAATTTTGCTGTAGCCAGCCTCTTGCCAAGCTTATTCAAATCAGTAATCCGCGTGACCGGTACGCATGCATTTGCAGCCTGCGAGGTGCCGCTAAAACTTCCTCCGTTTGAACAGAAAGTAAAACAGAAAAAGAAAATCAAAAGGCGCACATAGCAATAGCATAGCGCACTGTATATATCCTATTTCAGTGACAGAGAAAGATAAAATGAGAGAGAGGGAGATAGTCCTCTCCACACCATTAGGGATGCTGAATACTGAAGTCCTTCTTCAATTCTAATTTTCTAAGCTTTGAAGGAGCCGGTGGTTGGATGTGGGCTGCCTCTCAGAGCATGTCTTCGGTTCCACTGAGCACACAGTAGCTTAGGGATCAGCCTGTTTCTCTGACAGGAATGTGTGCCACTGAGTGTTGGCCTGTCCGCTGAACAGAGCTGCGAGCCTCAGATCAGTGGCATTGGCTGGCCTACGGGTTGTTCTTTATGGCTGTGTCGCTGAGTGGCTGGCTCTCTGCTGTGCACACGGCAGCCCTCCAGATGGATGCTGGGACAGCGGAGGCCACAGGGCTGAAAATCCCATCAAGCAGCAGTTCCAGCCCCTTGCACTGAGAAGATGAAGCGCACCGGCACACCAGGGGACACAGGCCAAACCCTTCTGCACCTCCATCACCCTCTCCCTCTCCCTCCCCCCCCCAACTCCAATCCCTTCATGTACCTCTTTCCTTCCTCCCTTCATCCCTCTGTTCCCCTTTTTCTTCCTTTTACAGGAGAAGACTGCATGCCCAACCAGCCAGAATATGGAGTGTGGCCCTTGGGGTCTATGGCCCTTGCTTGTTAAATAAAGGAGCTGACTGGCTGATTGATAGACCCTCAGCAGTGCCTGCACCTCACATGTTTCCCAGTTCGCTGCCTCATATATGAATCCTTTGCTGGTCAGGCCTGCGTTAGCATTTGTTAAATGCAGTATTTGATGGATGGCACCAATTTTCCTCCAAAACCTAGATGAGCCACCTAAGCACCTTTCCCACTCCCCTGGTTTCTTCTCAGGTAAAGCCCATGAGCGTGAGGGGACATAAGTGTGCTAAAACAGTATCAATCAAACAAACTTGTGCAAGGCTGCAGCGGCGACTCAGTGTTTCAATAACGCATACGTTCTGCCGTGCTAGACAATTCATTCCACCTCTTACCCCCACCGAGGCACAGAGGAGGTGCCCTGTCGGCTGTCTTCATCTAACTCCTTAATTAGACAATTCTGTCACTATTTTCCTACACATATTACACAATAATTCATTACAGTATACTAAAACATAGGAATATTCCATTAAGAGCTTAATGTATTTTTCAGAACACTGCTAAAATGCTATTTATCAATACTGTGAAGCTAAAGGTGTTGTCAGTTGTTTGTTTTATATGATCAATGGTTATTCGTCTATCAGCTATTGATTCAGTGCGTAACACAAATCCCAAAGAAAGCAGAAAAAAAGGAAGTGCCATGAAGTATATTAACTTATTAAAGTTACTCAATACATAATTGGTCTGGCACGCTGTGCTCTACTATCACATCAACCCTCAAGCTGACAAATCTTGCTATCAGCACTGACTATGTCCCTGTAATGCCAGAGGCATGCTCTGAAATCGACAAAGGCTGCAGAGGAGTGTCAGCCTGATGCAGTGCATCGAACAGACAGGTGAAAAAGATAAACAGATGCGAGACCAGTCTCTGGGGTGTTGGGTTCATTTGTTACCTAGCGAGGACAGACATATTCCTGTCAGACAAGCCGTGGCAACACCAGATGCGAGGTCATTCTAGTTACGGAGAGAAAATCTTGGGTTAAGGACAAAGATTCTCACTTCACACAAGAGATGGCCATGAGGTTTTATTTCCCCTGTGGTCATCTACGATAAATGCTCATTCCACATTTAGCTCCAAGGAGCCAGAACGCTTTTTTAATAAAAGTGAGGCTTATTTGTCACTGTCACCTCCACAGTTCGGTTACTATGGGTGATCTGACAATAATTCAGACAAAGTACGTTCACCTAAAATTATTTTTGTGAATGAGTGACCTTATTTAGAAATGTATAAAACATACGATTCATTAATTACTTTTTTTTGTAGTGTTTAATTAACAGTAAGTCGAATAATAACATTTCAACAATATATGCAAACATTTCTGGGGGGAAAAGCCAATTTTCCAACTTAATTGTGTTTCATGTAATGTCCTTTTTGCCAGATTTTCTCAACAACTGGATGTAATAACCCAAGGAATGTCCAACATTTTATAAGTATTAGGTTTTTCTGTGAGAGAGATGTTTTTGATTTAATACACAGAGCGCAATCTATAATGAATAGTATGCGCTTTGCTGCGTAGGACAGAGAGCAGACACACTCACTGAAGTCTTATAGAGGATATGGGAAGGTACTTGAGACACACTGGCTCCTAACCAGAACAACTGGCGTCTCTCCTCTGCAGATGGACACACAGGTGGGCTCACAGGTGGAGAAGGAAGAGGGGGAGGGCTCTGCCAGTTTTGTGTCCTTCTCGTTGTATGTGTGCGCGCACGTCTGCTTATGTGTGTGTGTGTGTGCGTGTGTATAGGTGCAACATCTGGACCATGGTCCACTGACATGTCAGCAAAAGGTATCATCAGTGAAGCTACACTGCACCCTTCTGGGCAACCGCAGCAGCACATGGCCTAAACAGTCTTCACGTCTAGGTTCGTTTTTACTGTCGGAAGAAACTTGATTAAAAGCTCTTAAGAGAGCTTGTTTTATTTAAATCTGTTTCCTTTTGTTTTTAACACATTAAAATACAGTGAACAACAACATTTAAGTATCTTTAAAAATATATAAACACACAGCTTTTGGAAACCTTAAAAGGTATGTTTCCATACACTGAACTAAGTCTTAAGATAATTCATTAAACTGGTATTTCTTCTGCATACAAGCATCTCCACTTCTAATCCTTTTCTCCTTTTCCAACCTTTCTCCCAGAAATCTCTCAGATGGTCCTAAAGCTCCTAAAGATCTTACATAAATTATTGTTCAGTCTATGAAAAGATAGGCACAGCCAAACAATATGATTGTAGAAAGAACACTGACAAATAATATTGATCCGGGGAGCGCACAGACAGCTAATCGATGAATGTATGTCCTCCCTGCACGGGCTGCAAGTCCAGATCAATTTTGAAGACAGATGAGACATTGGCAAATAAAGCGAAGTAGTTCTGAAGCATATCCCGCTGTTGTGAAATGGAATAAATTCCCAAAACATATGAAAGATCGACTCTAGCTATGAGGAATGGAGATGCCAGACTGTTTGAACTCAGAAAGAGCAGTCGTGTTTTATGCCGTAATTGTAATAAATATTGTGGCTTCTATCTCACAGTGTAGTAAGTTTATCTTTCTTATTCTTGGTGTCTAGTCATACACTTTTATATCACTTGCTCTCTGGCCTCACATCATGAACCACCTGATGATTTATTGATCTGAACACAGCCTCCAAATAACCCGCAGAATGGTTTCATCACCTTGTCATTATTGCCCCATGATGAGCAGGTTTCAAAAAGTTAGAAAAGTCCCTCAAGGGTGTCTCTTTCAATATTGAACTGATCAGCACATTAGTTTTCATGTATTGCAGACTTAAAAGAGGTTATAGGTTGTTACTGGCTTGCTGATTGCATGGTCAGCTTACTGACCTAAATTTCACATTATTTTTCTTCCATGCTTGTATCCTTAAGATTTTATTTATTTTGTGTGTAAAAAGTCAGACGGGCATTGTTGGGGGATTAAAAACAACTGTCAGGTATTTCTAACAATTTAATATTGATTTTTTTTTTTCACGCAAAAGGTCTTCAAGCACAAAATATGACAAGCCTGGATTCTTTAAAGCATTAATGTGCAAGTTTGCACCACCTTTCTTCAACACAGCTTGAACTCTTTTAGCTAAACTTTCTGGTAAGCAGTCTTCAGAAATAGTTCTCCATACTTCTCGAAGGACATTCAAAGCTCTTCTTTGGATGTCGGCTGCCTTTTGTTCTGTTTTCTGTCAAAATTATTCCACACTTCGTCAAAATGTTGATGTCTGGGCTCTAGGGAGGACAATTTATCTATCCAGGTATGCTTTTACTGTACTGTCAGTGTGTTTGGGATCATTGTCAAGTTTTTAGCTGCTGCCAATTAGATACCTTCCAGATGGTGTTGCATGGTGGATCAAAATCTGGCAGTGCTTTTCTGCATCAGTTTTGCCAAGATCCTGAGACCACTGGATGAACTGCAGTCCAAAACCATGACAGAGCAGTTGTTCTGTTGTTGCTCTGCAGACACTAACTGCTGTACATCTTCTGACCTACTCCATGCATACTGACAATTTGAACTGAAAATTTCATATTGTGATCCATCAGTGCATCAGACTTGCTGCCCCTGGTTTTCAGCCCAGTTTTTGTGTAATTTACCATGCCTCGGCCTTTTCTCTGTGTTCCACTTGCTTAAGGATGGGTTCTTGACAACCCCCCTTAAACTGAGACCATTTCTGATGAGCCTTCAGTAAAATGGATGGATGGATCAATTGAAAGGCCAGATGCATCTCTCATGCCGTGTGTAAGGTCTGGATTCTTTTCCTATTTCTAAAGAACAGGATTTTTAGACACTCTTCATCTGCTATAATTTTTTAGGCCAGTTGCTTCTTTTTTTTTTTTTTACAACCACCTTCTTGTTGCAAAAATTTATTTTATGCCTGTCAGCCTGTGTTATCTTTGGCATTTTTCATACATTCAACAAATTCTGTTTTTCTGCAACAAGCTGTAGCAACAAAGTGCCTAAAGATACAATTTAGAAAAAGGTTTTGTTTTTCGGTTCATGCCAAGTTGTCTGTGTAGTGAACACTGGTGCATCCCTTGAGTTATGTGCTTTTTTTGTGCTTGAATGATTATAAGTCAGAATTATAAGAATCAAGTGGCTTAACAAACAAAAATATATTCCAGTGAAAAACAGTCACAAGGACTGGACTGAAACCAAGTCTGACTCCTTGGAAGCAAAATATAAATAAATGAGGGATGGCTCAAGACTTTTACACAGTGCTGTACATTCATACAAAGTGGCATTGGATATGCTGCCCTTTCACATTGGGGAAGAAGAAACCTTCAGTCAAAGATTCAGCTTTCAGTCTTGTTATGTGGCAAGATGGTCTTAGACAGAAATAGCCTTAGAGATTGGCTTGGCCCAGATGCTAAGTGAGAACAGCTATAAATAAGTAGAACAGCTGCGATGTCAAAAGGCAAAAACAAAATTCAGTGGATGTCAACATAGAAGCTACATTTCAAAAGGCAAAAGTTCAGCATGAACCCATAATACAGGGAGTGCAGAATTATTAGGCAAGTTGTATTTTTGAGGAATAATTTTATTATTGAACAACAACCATGTTCTCAATGAACCCAAAAAACTCATTAATATCAAAGCTGAATGTTTTTGGAAGTAGTTTTTAGTTTGTTTTTAGTTTTAGCTATTTTAGGGGGATATCTGTGTGTGCAGGTGACTATTACTGTGCATAATTATTAGGCAACTTAACAAAAAACAAATATATACCCATTTCAATTATTTATTTTTACCAGTGAAACCAATATAACATCTCCACATTCACAAATATACATTTCTGACATTCAAAAACAAAACAAAAACAAATCAGCGACCAATATAGCCACCTTTCTTTGCAAGGACACTCAAAAGCCTGCCATCCATGGATTCTGTCAGTGTTTTGATCTGTTCACCATCAACATTGCGTGCAGCAGCAACCACAGCCTCCCAGACACTGTTCAGAGAGGTGTACTGTTTTCCCTCCTTGTAAATCTCACATTTGATGATGGACCACAGGTTCTCAATGGGGTTCAGATCAGGTGAACAAGGAGGCCATGTCATTAGTTTTTCTTCTTTTATACCCTTTCTTGCCAGCCACGCTGTGGAGTACTTGGATGCGTGTGATGGAGCATTGTCCTGCATGAAAATCATGTTTTTCTTGAAGGATGCAGACTTCTTCCTGTACCACTGCTTGAAGAAGGTGTCTTCCAGAAACTGGCAGTAGGACTGGGAGTTGAGCTTGACTCCATCCTCAGCCTGAAAAGGCCCCACAAGCTCATCTTTGATGATACCAGCCCAAACCAGTACTCCACCTCCACCTTGCTGGCGTCTGAGTCGGACTGGAGCTCTCTGCCCTTTACCAATCCAGCCACGGGCCCATCCATCTGGCCCATCAAGACTCACTCTCATTTCATCAGTCCATAAAACCTTAGAAAAACCAGTCTTGAGATATTTCTTGGCCCAGTCTTGACGTTTCAGCTTGTGTGTCTTGTTCAGTGGTGGTCGTCTTTCAGCCTTTCTTACCTTGGCCATGTCTCTGAGTATTGCACACCTTGTGCTTTTGGGCACTCCAGTGATGTTGCAGCTCTGAAATATGGCCAAACTGGTGGCAAGTGGCATCTTGGCAGCTGCACGCTTGACTTTTGTCAGTTCATGGGCAGTTATTTTGCACCTTGGTTTTTCCACACGCTTCTTGCGACCCTGTTGACTATTTTGAATGAAACGCTTGATTGTTCGATGATCACGCTTCAGAAGCTGTGCAATTTTGAGACTGCTGCATCCCTCTGCAAGATATCTCACTATTTTTGACTTTTCTGAGCCCGTCAAGTCCTTCTTTTGACCCATTTTGCCAAAGGAAAGGACGTTGCCTAATAATTATGCACACCTGATATAGGGTGTTGATGTCATTAGACCACACCCCTTCTCATTACAGCGATGCACATCACCTAATATGCTTAATTGGTAGTAGGCTTTCGAGCCTATACAGCTTGGAGTAAGACAACATGCATGAAGAGGATGATGTGGACAAAATACTCATTTGCCTAATAATTCTGCACTCCCTGTAGGTCAAAAACAGAAACCATGAGAATATTTAAATTAATCCACAGGAAGTCAAAAAGGGACATCATTAAAGTTGATTTATCCATTTATTCAATTTTAAAAGGATTTTGAATTTATGTCAAAATTTAAAACAAATGACAATGAAACAGACAAAACCAATAACAAGGTTGGGTTCTTGGATAGCCTTTGATATGCCAGTCAGAGGAATATGTTACTTAACGTATTCTAGTTTGATGAGAAGATCAATATCTGTTGCACCTCTTGATAATAGCATACATGATATTACATAATGTACTTTGATCTATAACTGTGGTGGAGGGAAAAATAAATAAATGGACATTTGTAGCTACATAGTGAAAAAAATTATAGAAAAGCCTGAGGAGCAAAGACATCGTGTTCTGCAACATTAACGTTACACTTCAACCCATTTACGCATCACAAATATTACCTCACAATCAATACATTCCCATTTCCAGAAAAGTTCAGATGTTGTGTAATATTTATATTACTGCAAGATGCATTTATATAAAATTGCGCCTTATGAGTTGTATACATTTTTTTTTTAATTAACAGTTGAGCAATAGTTTTAGTGATTATTAAATTATACTAAATTTACAACACCTATCATTTTAATTTTTTTAAATTATACCAAAAAAAATGCTACAGAACTGCTTATTATTTTGGACGTGGCAAACACTGCATAAGACATGAAAGTATTACTGCCTTTTTAGCTGCATACAAGCTTAGCCAAGATCATTAAAAGAACTGCGAGATACTTCAGACAGCCTGAGAAAACCATTACCTGAGTCAGAAAGGACAGCATTCAAAGCTTAATAAAAGGAGTCTCCTTCTTGTCTAAGAGTAGTTACATGAATCGGTGTTGCATTAGTGAGAGCTGTGCACTTTGTAATGATTAAACCTCAAGCACTGATTCTAATGAATGAAGCATTAAAGATAACTTCCTGAGAAGTATCCAATAACGACACCCCTTCAGTCATCCTCCCACCACAGTCTGTTTGGCTTAAGCTGAAATTCAAAGTGCTGCGAGGCTCAAATCTATAACAACTTTATAGCATTCACTGGCAATTAAGCTTAACTTCTTTCACAGTTAGTAAATCCACTTTTTAACAAATGTCTCAAGTATGTGGCTTAAAGCAACACAGATAGTTTTAAAAATCTTACAGACACACATAAAAATATGCTTAACTAATGAGTTTTAAAACATACCTTCATTACTGTAAAATAATAAGTGGTTTGGCACATTAGTCTTGCTAGATCTGGTAAGACAAGTAGCTTATGGTGGCCATTGTTGGCTAATATTGCAAGCATAAAAACATAAAAGATCGGTGTCTATCACATTTTACCATTTATCAAGATTAATTCTGCCAGACACCAGAAGTTATACGATTTCAGTTTAAATGACACTAAGCTATGATTCATTATATCATAAAATACTAAAGACAATGTTGTAATTATTAGTTTAAATCAATTTGGGGAGAAAAAAAATCAGCTATGATGAGGTTTTAAATGTTTTTGAGTGACAATGTTCACATTTGTAAGGTAATGTGCTGTTAAAATTTTAATTCCGATGATAAAAAAAAAAAAAAAAAAAAAAAAAAACATTTTTCCCCCACAAATCTGTCCATATAACATCCATCCACCCATCCATCGATAAAAGAGGACTTGTGAAGCTTGTCCCACAAGCAAATCGGAGCGTAAAATAATCAAGACTGTTATTTACCTGCTGCTACACCCAAAGAAAATAGGCAATTTCATCCAGGTCTACAGGATAGTCTGTGAGGTGCAATGGTTCCTTGATATCAAATCTCTCCCCCTTGTAGCTTCTCCAATGGCCAGCTGGGAGGTAGATGTCTCTCTCTTGCTTTCCAGGCTCTAAAACTGGGGCTACCATGAGGTCATCCCCAATCAGGAACTGGGAGTCAATTTTATAGGCTGTCTCATCACCTGTGGCAATCCACCACACTGGTCGTATGATTGGGTCCCCAGTGCTCAGCACCTCGCTGGCCAGCTCCAGGACCCTTGGTGCCACAAGACTTTCATGGAGGGCGGTGTATTTCCGAGCAATTTCAACTACATCATCGCCGTACTCCCACGGTGGAATAGAAAACTGCATAGAGGGCATGAAGGCTGATAGCTCCAACCAGCGGATATAAAGTTCTCGGTCAGGTAATCCACGATTTCCATATGTGCGGTTCACATGCGCATTCCCTCCAATCATATCTGGTAAAATGAACTGGTAGCCCAGAATACTGATGGTGAGCACTGCAGGAATAACAGATTTGAGACCCAACTCATAGCCCCAAACTGAGTCTCTGTCAATTGGTCTGAAAAAGCAGGATATGTTCTGGGACTGGTAACCACTGCGCGCCTCAGCTCTGTCATTGTACAGGCTTGCCATTTCTGTGTAACGTCTTGTGAAAATACTCGGGTCCCGAATGGATTCCAAAGTCTTAAATTTCCATGGTAAGTAGTTAGCCTCTCCTGCCTCAAATTTAAAAGAGGACACCCCATACCTGGATCGCAGTGAACGTAACTGGGAAGCAAACCAATCACGGGTTTCAGGGTTTGTGAAATCCAAGATGCCACCAATGCCATTCCACCAACGCACTAAGGCTGACAGTTGGCCTGTAGGCTCTCGGACAAACAATCCCCTCTCTACACAGGTATGGAAGTTTTCTGAATCATGATTAACAAAAGGGTGAATCCAGAGAGACACCATAAAATCATCTGACTTCAGCTTATGAAACATAGCAGAGGCATTGGGGAACTTAACTGGGTCAAACTCAAAGTCCCCATAGTGGCGGGAATAGCCATCATCTAGTTCCATTTGGCTACAATTGAAGTTATACTTGCGAATGTTCGCAGCATATGTCAAAAGTTTTTCTTGGTCAATGTCAGTTTTATGTAATGCCCATGTTGACCAACTGGGATGGCGAAACATAACTTCGGCAGGCACTTTGTTTGGCTTGTTGAAGTATCTGCGGACCATGTACTTATGTATGGATGTTACATCCGATCCCACACAAACTCTGTAGCTAAGTTCCGCACATGGCATCTCCCCTGGGTTTGGCTTAAAGGAACTATCATTATACCGTGCTTGGAAGTACATGGTCTTCTCTGTGTCATTCCAACCCAAATGGAAGGGCACAGAGTTATTGATCTTGATGGCAGTGGCATTAGATGAAATCCAGTAACTCTCTAAAATTCCACCGAACTCATCACGATTCGAGTAGATGTCACTAGTAACAAATGGTTTTGGAGCCTGTTGGCCAGAAATAGAAATAGGCCAGTGTTGAACTGCTGACACTGCGCCTCCATACCAGTGTGCAAACTTGTATGTCATTGCATGCTCTACGGGAATATCAGGAACCACTTCCTCCCAGCGCACACGGTAGCATTGGACAGTATCCTTGGGCCGTACTGTCTCAATGAAAAAAATCAGTTTTCTGTCTGTGGTGCGGACGCAGCTCAGAATCTCACCTTCTTTAGAGCAGGAATCTAAATCAAGGGTTCCTGACCTGTCAAGATTCAAAAATAATTATATGCATTATCTCTTAACACAAATCTCACATTTCTGTTAAATGACAAAAAGTTCAGCACATATTTAAAATAAAGGATTTGTACATCTAAAGGTCTCATTTTTTTCTGCATATGGAAACTTAAATAGCAAAAAAATAAATAAAATAAATTGAAATACCAACCTGAAATCCATTCTGAAAACGATAGACCCTCCCTGGTTTCGGATGATGTAGCCATCTTTATTCAGATCCAGCAGCTCAGTCTTAAGCAGTTCTGCTTTGCGTAAAGAGGCTATGTAGTAACACCACGCAGTCACAGCTGCAATCACCAGCAGTAGCCCAATTACTCCAGCTCCAACTAAGGGTCGAGTGTCCTTGCTGAGTTTCTGTTTGGGGATAACATCTGTAATTGTGCCCCCCGCTCCACCTGGCACCACTTGGTACATGTTTGTGCTGTTCAATGTGCAAATCCCAAAGTAGCTTTTCCACAGATCATCAATATGTTTTACAGGAAACCTCTTCTGTTTGACACTTGGAAGGTTGTCACATCTGTTTTTCTTCCTGCCATGACAACGATATACCAGTCTTTAAAAAAAATTGGTGACGATGCAATATTTGTAGATTTCATATTAACACAGTATTTTGAGGAAATCAAACTTCAATTACTATTGTGATTCTTTATAAGAAAAATGTGCAGGCGTTTTAGTGCATTCATGTTTCTTTCAGTAGCAAACAGTCAGAATATACCAATGAAACTATCAAAGGACCTCCAGGAAAACAACCCCAGCCCCATCGGTGCTCTCAGTCCTTCTTGTTTCCCTGTCAGTTCAAAGCCTCCACTACATTTCCTGCGTTGTCTTACATGCTCTGCATTGCTGAACAAAGTGATTTCACAGCACTTAAAGGTATTAGGCTGTCAGAATGTAAACTTTAAAGATGTGTTTGAGATTTAACCAAACAAATCTACTGCCAATTACCCATAAAAAAATAAGTAGATGTTCCCAGCAGTAATTCTAACCTATGAGTTCAATTGAAAGAATACTCATTTGTATGTAAGGAGGCGCAGAAGCAGAAAAGGGGATTTGGGCCTTAAACCTCTGCCAATGTCAGGAAGGAAAGTAAAGAATACTAAACATTGTGTTCTATCAAGCCCAACAAACCAAAACTCCAAGTAACCCACACATCATTCGGTGCAAGTTTGACAGCAGAGTAAACAAGTCTAACAAAAAGAAAACAGACAGAGATCCATTTGTAGTGCACCTCCCAGCGAAGGGAAGGCAGAAACTCTTATGGGTAAACTAATGACTGATGTTAGTTATTGTGGCTTTAACTAATCAGAGGAGATCTGATAAGAATGCACAGCCGATCTAGCGGAGTTCAGTCCTCTCCAACTCAGCTGCATGCTCACTAGTCCTAACTACACTTGATGCTCATGCTCTGCCCTGGCAGCAGGGGTCGATAATAAACAAATGCTGGCTATTAATTAGCAATCTAATTGACTGATTCTGTGTTCAACCAGCCCTGGTATAGATTTTCCCCAACAGCAGTAGTGATAACATAAGCCTATCATTAATTAACAGAGAACTAACTGCTGGTAGCTCTGAGATTCAATCAAGCTGCTGGACCCAGTTAGGAAATTTACCAAGAAAGTCAGAAGATGATTTACCATTTGTAGGAGTTATTTCTTCTTTATTGTAATGGAAAACTACAAGGGTGGGTTTAAGAAATTAACCTATGACAGTTTGTGATTTGATATTGATCATCTCAGGCTGAAACCAACACTTTGTTCAACAATTAATAGTTTTTTTCCACCAAGAAGTACCTAATTGTTTCATCCACACAATCCTGGAAAACTGTGCAAGAGGCCACAGTGACATCTTTCCATTTCTTACAAATATGCACGTGTGTGTAGACCAAATGATTTTTGCTTAGTTTTATGGAGCTAAAATTTAAAAAAAAATTATGTGGCCAATCCTTTCTGCTCCAGTTTCAACGGCTTCTCACAAACAAACTCAAAGTTTTCAAGTACAGCATGTTCTTCTTCTAAAAGCTTTACACTGCATTTTTTTTTTGTTTAAGGTATTATCAAGAGGGCTCATATGCACCATTTCAGCTGATTCACTATCTACCATCACATGGAGGAAAAACAAACAGTGAAGTGCTGATAAAATCAGAGCAGCCATATGAGAAAGAAACCCTCCATCAGAGTCTAAATCTAAGCTCGTGCGTGTGTGCAAAATTGACTGTTGTGTGCTGTGGAGTTTTTGCTTATATATCTGTCTCTTATTAACTGCATAAATCGTGCACTGCAGAAAACAACAGCGCATTTCTAAGCATGTCTGAGTCTGTGTCTGTCGATGTATAGAGAGCAGTCGTTGGTTTTGCGCCTTAGTGGGTGGTGCGAGAAAGAAGAAAAATAACACGTAATCCATGTGCACTATAATTTTCGCTCACACTTGTTGCCCTTTTCTCTTCGGTTTGTTAGATTTTAAATTACATTTATAGTTTATTTTTGTTTTTTTGCCTACCGATCAGCAGCAGTCCCCCCGTCGACTCAAAGTACAACTTGTTTGCTTCTGTTCACACAAACAGCCCGTGAAAGGAATCAAAGCGTGCTGCTGGGTCTCCGCCCTGCACACGTCCATAAACGCCTGGGAAATGTAGTTCAGCAGAAAAGCAGCGCTCTGTGTTTTCTCATTCTGCTGCGCATGTAACAGTGTTGCATGCAAATTACGCAATACTTCACAAAGAACCCGATGAACCTAAAAGTCACCAAAAAAGTGCACTGTATACAGAAGTGAGGAGTTGATCCTTAACAAAGTGAGGGTAATGCTTCCTTTATTTGCATCGATAGTGACACTCTTTCACTGCATTTGCTCTGGTAGTTGAAGACGGCATCATACTGTATCATTGTACGGATTCCCTTTTAAAGATTGATACACGTTTTCCTCAGAAGATTAAAATTACAAAAACTCACGTACAGCACATTAGGGCCTCAGAGCCTCATTTGATAGTCAAAATCATCCCATGAGAAGATCTTTGGTACCGATTGAGCACTTAACTGCAAAAGTTTCCTTGCATTACACAATGAGATAACAGCTGTGCCTGTACACTCTACATGATTCACTCTTACACCTTGTCTCACTGGGTTAATTAACAGAGAATTAAGGAAAAGTTAACAATTGCTGGAGAGTAGCCTCAGGCTCTCCGTGGACCTCTTCGGGTCACCATCTTGGAAACCAGAGCTCTAATAATCCTAATAAAGGCTTTCAGACACAAACTCTGGGTGTATGATGTAGTGTCCAGCTTGGTAGGGCTTCACCACATGGAAACAGCTGTAGCAACCACTGCTGAGGAACCAAAAGAGAGAAAAAAAGATTATCAGCAGCTATTATTAAATGCACCAAAACAAAAAGGGGGATATATTTCAATATATCACATTCGACTAAATAATCACCTGTTATCCCGGCTGCTGTTAGAACAGCACCTCTGGTATTTTGTCTGTACAAAGCTGCAAGGAGCTGCAGGAGTTTGGGCTCTTGTTTGAAGCGGAGCAGCTGTATTTTGCCTGTTCAAAAGAAGAAAAAAACTGTTTTTTAATAGAATTACTAGGTTATCAATCAATAATGTTCATCAGCCCTGAGACCATAAGAACAGGCCAAAGGTTATTTGCCTACCTGAGCTGCTGTGTTGAATGTGGATGGACATGCTTTTGATAACCCAGTCTGCTGCAAAGAGAATCACTCTAAATCACTGAGTATTTATCTCTGGTCTGTTGATGGAATATACAGAATATATTTACCTTTGTGGGCTCTTCAAAGCAGTGCTGAGGTGGATGTCAGTGCTCGGGGAAGGCGCGGTCAGTTGTAGTTTCTGCAGTTTATCAGCAGAGGGCATGGCTTGTACTGTTGATGGGTTGACAGGGGGCATGTGTTGTGTTTTGTCAGTTGTATTTAGATAGCTGTCAGAACAAGTTGTAACAGGACCATGAAATGAAAAATTTCTGACAGGGGGGAAAAGAGGGCGGCCGAAGTCCACAGGGGGCAAGGGATGAAGAAGTGCATGGGTTGACCTATTGTTTGACTGAAGGCTCCTGGGAAACAGAAAGTCCTTGGGAGGCAAAGAACAAATGGGACATATACATGTAAATTTTCTTAACTCTATTCATCCTTGCATGAATAAATAAGCACGGAGAAATTCCTGCATAATAGATAGGATACAGCTGTTATGATTCACAGAAAAATGTGCCCAACCAGTCAATTAGTAGGACACTTTTTTTAATATAGCCAAACAAAATACAATGCATAGAGCAGTAGGTATAATTGCCTCAGATAATCCTGTCTGCCTGAAATGAGCGATATTTTTCATATTTTCTGAATCACCCAGGGTGATATAGTATAACTTCTAATTTTGGAGACAAATTTGAAAAAAAGAATAAAGAAATTCCAAAATTTCAAACAGTCACTCTGGCCTTTCATTCACACAGATCACGTAGGCAGTATTGAAAGCTGTGTGTCTTACCACCCGGGGCTGAGGGTTGTTCCTACGGTGGGCAGAGGTCGGTCGAAGTTGTGCTCTTTTCACTGTGCCTGGAGATCTGAACTGTTCATTGTACACTGTGATGTATAGTTGGGGAACCATCTTCACTGACTGCCTTACTTACTTTTCCACTGCTTACATCCAGATCAGCCTGCCTGAATGGAGCATGCAGCATCACTCACCTCCCCCTGACACCTGCTAACTCCACCCCTTCCCCGAAAACAGTGTACCTCCTCTTTGTATTACCTTTGTCTGTGTGTTTGTTTGTTTTTTAAATATTGTCTAATATTTATGGGGGTTTATTGTTCCTGGAGTGTGAATACCACCTATTTCACTGTCATATTTATATATTATTTATTCTATATTTATATAACAACATCACATTTCTCTTGCATCAGTAGTTATAAATCCTGCATGAAACCCTGTCAGCCTCCAAACTGATAAAACTTTTTGTTTAACCTGGAGCTATTCTGATTAATGTACTCTGTTGGAAGGAAAGCAGATTAAGGGCATCCTTGCTGAAGCAGAAAAACTCTTTGTGCTACCTGAGCACTTGGCCACTAATCCTCCTTAGCTGCAAGCCCCCTGCAGAGACACACATACCTGGGGTCACAGCCCATGACCTATTTCCCTCCCAGGGGCCTTTACAAATAAGCCAACACTGATCTCCAACACTTCTGGCCGTTCAGCTGCCTCGTAGTTAAAATAAACTCAGCGCTATCAGATCAGCAGAAAAGGAGTGAAACAGCAGTGAAATGGGGCTTCTAAAAATCTTCACCACCACCCAGTGTCAACTCTGTTCACTGTCAGCTTGCCATATAAGCATTAATAATTTACCAAGCGCTGTAGGGTGCCTTTGTGTCTCCAGCGCTCTCACTGACTTATCTGTGACAGGAACTGGCTGTTCATCTAGTGAAGCGGTTGGGGCCTCGTTTGACAGCCATGTTAAGCCCAGTCAAATCCACGCGAACAGATGCAGAGCAGAGGATATGGGGAATCATAGTAATGATCTGGCAGGAGTGTCCTTCACAGGAGCTCAAATCAGATCCAGGGCTGTGCGTTCCCAGCTTTGATACAGTTTTCATACAGCTTGAAACAACTTCTTTATTTTGTTTCATTTTGTTTCAAACGACACACTCTGAGCCTGTTAATGTAAGTAATTTTCACAGTTAAGTGACTTCAAGTGTAATGAAAGGTACAAACATCTTTTTTAAAAAAAAAAAACAAACAAACAAACAAACAAAACATTTACATAAGTAAATTCCCACTTTATATGAGATGCATGTGATCATGCAAAGAGGCTTCCTGCTGCACACCCGGCAAATGTCCAACATGTGCAGAGCTGACTTCAAAGCACTTGTCATGGAGTCGGTGGTCGTAGTCGTAGTGGATTCAGTGGTGCTTAGTTTTAACTGCTGCTTTTAGTTTTGTGTAGAAAAAACCGAAATTCTGTTAAAAGAGAAAGAATAGGTTATTTTAACCTGGTAGTGCTTTTAGACTACGCAGAATTACGAATAAACAGTGATGTAGCTGTACTGTCTATAGTTCCTTGTAAACAGTGCAGTTACATGGAAATATGGAATACAGTATGATTTGATAATATAATATGGACGTCAAAGAGTGCATTAACACACCTGGATTGCGTAGTAAACAATACCCAGGTAAGCAGCAATGCAGCCTCCCAGGAACAGATCAAAGGCAGCAGGCTTCACTCTGAATTTAAAAATCCACATTAGAGTTTTAATGGCTTATTAAATTTAACATATACACTAAAATTTAAAAACAGATATAATAATACCGATATCTACCTGTACATGACTATTGGTTGGCTCATTTGATCAAAGAAGGTAATATCAGGATCCCTGCAGGAAGAAATGTTGTTGATCATTATTATTGTTGTCGTGGTATGACCGATTGGATTGAAAAGATGTGCTTTCTACTCAGATAGCTGTATTTTTTACCTCTTGTCCTGTCGGAAGGTGTGTCTGTGGACTTGCTGTAGATAGCGCTTGAATTCGTGCTCCAGTGAGTTGACCAGCAAGATATGACCGGGTTCCTTATCCAGCAGCTGAGTAGCCCGAGGGACTGATGTCAGGAAGGACATCAAACTGGAGATACGACTGTCCTGAATGTCCTGAATTACAGATTTGGATGTGGGTTTTGCAGAGGGAAAAAAGAAATCACACAAAACTCAGCTTCTACTCTGCATGCATCAGTTCTTATGATTTAAAAAATAGACTCTGTTTAGACTTTGTCAGTTACATGTAGATATAAATCTTTAAGAAATGACATTAAAACATGTTTGAATAAATAACCTCAGTGATCCATCCCTAACCTTCAGATGATTATGAGGAATAAGCTGCTGAAAGACTCAAACACTGTGTCATGTCTCTAAACTAACACCAGAGGTCAGCACTTCTCTGTACATACCAATTAAAATAACTGGGAACTTACCAGCTTTCCCTTGAAAACTTGCACATCCTTTGGTGAACCCTTGTGAAAAATAAACACACAGTAATGACACATTAACATGGCTATTTTAAAGCAATGCTGACGTAATGAAAATATACTTTCTGCCTTTATTATATTTACAGTATGCTGTGTTTTCATGCATTCATTCACCTTGTCAGAGAGATTGTACATGTAGCGGGCCAGCGCTTCTGCTATGATGATGCCATTTCGCTTAAGTTTCCGGAAATCCACTTTTGACCTAGCGGTGATAGTCACATGAGTAAATATCTTTTAATGCCCTGTGAAAATACACTTAACTCAACAATGTGTTGGACAGAAACACAGTTTTGTAATTTTGCTTATGTACACCACCGCGGTGGATTTTAAACCAAACAATCAAGACGTGTTTGAAGTGCAGGCTTTCAACTTTGATTTAGAGGGTTTTACGTGATAAAAATCTGCATTTTGAACTGTGAACAATGAGTTTTGCAGCATTTGGCTGAATCTAAGTAGAGAGTATAGCCCTGTACACTTCCAAATTCATCCTGCTGCTTATATAAGCAGTCACATCATCAATAAACAATAGTGACCCAGTCCCAACGTCTCCCACACGTGCCTATGCTATAACATTGACTCCACAATGTTTAACAGATGCTTCAGATCACGAGCTGTTTCTATCCATCTCTGCACTTCTCTCTTCCCATAATTCTGGGACAAGTTCAACTTTGATTCATCTGTCAAAAGACTTGTTTCCCCACAACTGGGTAGGCTCAGATGTTTCAGATATTTTCTGACAAAGAGTAATCTGGCCTCCCTTTTCTTTATTATAACCAATGGTTTTCACCCTCTGTACTTCCATCCCAAAGGCTTCTTTAGATTGTAGATTGATCCATGATCTATCTCCTCAAAAGGGTTCTTGACTTGGTTAGATATTATGAAGTTGTCTTAACCATGGAAATAATTCTGTGATCATGTCTAACCAAACCACAGACCCACCCCTTTTTAAGAATATACTGTGTGCTCTCTCTATGATAGTTAGTTCTGAATTTTTCAGCCTAATGATGGCCTCCCTCACCTCCACTGATATCGCTCTGAGTCTTATATTAAAAATTACAGTGAAACACTATAAAACAAATTGAACGCTTTGAGTCAAACTGAGATATTATATCTGCTTCATTAGTCATGAAAAGCAAGGGAACAGTCCTCAGCTGGCTATGAGACTGCTTGTCAGTAAATTGTCTAATTAATTTTGAGCCTCTGAAACTGAAGGACTGAATATATAAATAAATGTCTGTCGGTGTAAACCTTTTGTAAAAGCTAAAAAGCTGACTTTATTCACACATTAATTCTTTGACTTAAAATACACTATTGTGGTGTACAGGGACAAACAACCTGGGCCTCAATGCTCTCAAATACTACTAATAATAATATCCATAAACAAAACTTGCAGGGTGTCTAGCATAGAGCCACGAAGTTCAGATTTAGGATCTTCCAGATGAGACAGAGTGAAGCCCAGGATCCTGCGTAGGCTGTAGCGCTCATGCTCCCAGGCTACAGTAGACTCCACAAGATTGATCTTTTTATGAACCAACCCCACCTTCACCCAGGGAAATCTGGAGGAAACCACCTGGAGGGCAATTAAATAAGATATTTGCACACATTACTAAGACTGATGAGATCTGGTTGCTTTTCTTGCACATGTAGAAACAGCTCCCCTGGTTACCTCCTCCAGTTGTTGGATGAAAGACTGCATTGGCGTGTTGGGTTTAGGAGGGCGGGAGACGTGCATGTACAGCTCATCGCCGTTGGCCAGTGTATCCAAGCACAGGACAAATGCCACATTGTCATGGAGAAGGCTGGACTCTGAATGGAAAATATTTAGCTTTAAAAACCTGACATTTTGTGTTTAATTCACATTAGCACATACAGCACACAGCCCACTCATGTTCAGTGAGTGGCAAAGCTGAAAACTCACCAGCGTGGTCTAAATTCTCTTCAATCCACCTCCTTGTTCCAAGGAAATTGTATTTTCCTCCTCCGGTCAAGGAGAACATTAAATTAAATCTAAAACACACACATACACACACAAAAAAAACAAAATTATTCAACAGCTTAACTTATTAACTATAACTGACCTGCACTGGCTGTTAGTTTTCCTCAAGGGTATTTTCCGATCACTATCAGTCACTCAAAGCAACATTATTAGAGCCATGCAATTACAAAAGCTTTCACAGTCCAGCTGAGGTTACAATGAAAGCTAAGTTTGAAGATAGGTGTGGTCCCTGAGTAGTGAGTAACGAGGCCCTAATTTTCCTTTCCTGTTTTACTTTTCAGTGTATACTTCCTCCATACAGAATACAGTATCTTTATCCAGCAGCATGTTATCTTGTTCAAAGACAGGCACAGCGGGAAAATTCATTGGAATTGCTGCGTGTTCATCTGCTTTGTAGAGACATTTATCAACTTTGCCTTTGCTTTGTAATCTTACAATGAATTGGAACTTACTGTGGTCTGGTTCTGGGACTACTGTAGAGTTTTTGGAAGAGACGGGCCAACTCAATTAGGATTGTGACACCACCGGCATTTGAGTCTGCTCCATAAGACAACCACTGTAAAATGCACACACACAAATATCCATTTACGGTTCGAGCACAGTCTGATACTCTATCTGCTAAAATTTACACCTAATTTTAGAGGTGTTTTAGGATTTGACTCACAGGGGCAAGCCCATAAGAGTCATAGTGGGCTGCGATGACTATAGTGGGTGCATCCTCTACTGCTCCTAGAAGAACTCCCTGAAATAAACATCCCCAGGCATATATCACAGAACCGAAGTGCATTTGCAAGCAGATTGAAAATTATTTAACTGATATTGGATGATCTAATCAATTTTATTCCTCTATGGGGAATTATTGGGTCCCAAACTCACCTCCAGTGTGATTATAGCATTGTCAGTAGTGGCCTTAATTGGGGCATTGTTGATCACTAAAATCTGAAAAGCTGTAGCCGTGACCATACTGCGGAGGACTGTCAACAAAAGAAGAAATGCACCAGAACCATGAGTAATACTGTAACTTTCTTTTTAGTTTTCCCCGGGCATTAGTCCAAACAACCACCATTAAGTATTTGCATGTATCTCGTTGTTGTATCACTTACCTCTGACAAAAATGGATGATGTCCGGGTGGCTGCAGCCTGTTTCACCTCCTCATACATGCAGAGCAGCTGTTCATCCTCAGGTGCCACATACACTGGCATGAGGGTCTCCTTCTGCAAGGTCTCGCTTTCACTCACCATAAATGACTGAGAGACAAAATGCTTTACTTAAACCAAAGGGTCGAGAAACAATTGTAATCTTGATTAAGAGTTTCTTAATATCTTCCTTACAATCCTGTTTTCTTCTGATTTCCTTAGTAATTGAGTGATGTGTCTATAACAGAATGAATGCTTTTAAGTATTAAAATTTATTACCTCTACTGCATTGTGAGGGATACTGGAGATATTTTGGGGCAGCAGGATCAGGATGGCAGCTGCATTTTGTCGCTGGGCCTCGGAGTATTTTTCTGTAGTGAAGTCTTCCACCTTCATTATCACACAGCGGCGGGTTAGCGACGGCTCTTCTGCTGAGCGTGCCTCCGCAACAACAATGGCTCCACGACAGCCTCGGCGAACGAGACAAGAGAAGGCAAATGATACATAAATACCAACTTGGGCAACATAGAAACTCTACTTTAAACGCAGCTTCCTCTTCCTGTTTTTTTACACAGAAAAAAGCCTTTAGCAAACCAATCTGTTTCCAGTGGCAGTGACCACAAGCTCTCAGTGGTCAAGAAATATTAGTTCCCTCAGTCAGCTGTAATTTTTAGGTTAAAAAAAAATCCTGTTGGAAGACCTTGCCTCGGCTTTCCAGCTAATCTGCACATTTTTTTAAAAAATACACTGAAAATGGTTTCCTTAGAATTTGAAACATAATTTATGCTCAGAATAGGTTCTATATAATTATCCAGTTTTTCCTATATTTCTATAAAATGCTTTAAAATTGGTTACCAGATTTGTAGTGGTTTCATGAGCACCCAGGTTAAACTATAATTTGAGTTTAGCACAGACAAACTCTCTTCCTGGAACATACTGATTTCAAAATATCCTTTCAGCACCAGAGCCTGAATATGCATCATATGGCACATTTACACTTTAAATTTAGAAGCAATTTTATGCTACAGATTTGTCATTTTTCTTTTTTTATAATATATAGGTGTCTCTGAACTTACCATACTTATGCTGTCCCAGGTTGTACTGTTGCATCCTATAGGCAGTGAACTCATAGGACGACACGGCAGGGAGAGCGGAGCCATGCAGAGACTGCACGCAAAGCAGCAGTGCAATGGCAGCTGTGCTCTGCAACATGATGTGGCATCCAGTTGTGATCTCAGGCTAGGGAGGATGGTTAATGTTAGACTTCATAAGAGACCAGACTTCCTTCAGTGCTGTACAAAAGTCTGGAGCCACCCTTCATTTATTGCTTCCATGAAGCCAGACGTTCTTGGAATTTTTATTTAAAGTGGTCTTTAGCAATAATTCTTCATGCTTTCTGAAGATGTAGCTTGTTTTTTACTTATACTGAAACCAGTCCTTGTACCTGATTATTTTAAGAGCTAAGCCACTTAACACTAAGATACAAATTGAACAAGTGGAGGAAAAGTGGAAGGCCTAAAAACTATCTAGAGCAGATGAACGATATTTGGAAGTCATGTTCTTAAGAGATAAGATCCACTAAATCCACCTGACACAGAACTCAAGAGATGCATCAGTTGGCCTACTGTTCACTGAATCGTCAACAGTGGAAGGATGGGTGTCAAGAAGCAATTTAGAATCCAGGGATGGGGAGAAAAGGCTGAGGTGTGCCAAATTATACTGCGAGCAAAATCAGTGGCAATTGTAAATTTTTGGTTCAAATCATCATTAATATGCACAGATTTGTACCTGTGAGAGGTGCAACAAGCCTACAGCTTACATGGTGGAGGCTCTGTCATGCTTTCGGGCTCTTCTCAAAACTGATGGAATTATCAGTGCCGAAAAGTGCCATCAGATTTTGATCCACTATGCAATACCATTTGAAAAGCATTATGAGAATGATCCCAAACATACTCCCAATGCAGTAAAAGCATACCTGGATAGAAAAACACAAAATGGCTCACTATTAATCATGGATTGGTTTCCCCAGAGCTTTGACCTCAACATTAACAGCATCCAAAAAGAGCTTTGATTGCACTTCTAGAGGCCTGGAGAACTATTCCTCAGGATGACTCAAAGAAATGACAAGAAAACTTGCCTAAGAGAATTCAGGCTGTATTGAAGAATAAAGGTGTTCATACCAAATATTAACTTTCAAGCTGGTTAGAATTGTATAAACTGTTTTTGCCTTTTAAACCGTATTTCCATTTATGTTTCCACATGTTAGATATAAAGAAATGAGGGGTGACTCAAGACATTTGCACATTATATCTATTATAATATTTTGTGTTTAAATAAAGTCTTTGATAGGGCCAACAGTGTAAGGCAGAACAGATAAGGTGACAGTAATCACCACAGGTTTTACATATACCATACAAGTTTCTAGATGGATGAAAATAAGGTATTCATCATCACCTACTAACCAGTATGTGAATCTTAACCAGGAATTCCTTCGATAAGGAGCCCTTCTCTGTTCACAGTGACATTTCCAAACACATAGTCAGTCGCTAACAGAAAATGTTCCTTACCTGTCCTCCTGCAGTCTTTTCTCATGAGGCTTTCTTTCTTCCTTCCTCAACTTCGGTGTTACTCCTTCCACATGGACGCATGCTACCGTTAACTCCTGGGATTCAAAGCATCTAGGTAAGCCACCATTCACCATCTGCTCCAGAGGGATCAACTCAAAGCTAATCACAAATGCCCAACCCCCCGCACTCACTACTCCATCAATCTATCGTTCCCTCCCTCCCCACCTTGCCCGTTTTGGACGTAATGTCATATACTTCAGTAGGCAATCACCCATTACCAGCAGAGTCTCTGCAGGGAAGGCAAGGAAACTCTTCCAGCCAGTAGCTGTTTGTTTCATCTCCTGCAGGGAAAACTACCAGAGTCTAAAGAAGTTAAAGAATATAACTGGATATTACAGAGTCACACGGCACCATCAAAGTTGAGATATCTAATATTTATTTTTATTTTTTTTGATATGTTGTACTATACACAGAACTTTAACACTATTAAAATCTAAATGGAACCTGTTCGCAATCATCATAACAACAAATAAAAAGCTTCAGTCTGTGTATGAATTATTTCCCACATGTGAAAGTAAACAAAAAACACACAACTGCAAATAAATAGCTTCAATTACAAGAAATTACCCTAAACTCAAGTCAGTGAAGAAGTCAGCTACACCTTAATTTATACATCAGCCACAAGTATTGCAATCGGTAGAAGATAATTGTGATGACTTGTGTGAAAATCCATTAGGATGATGTTAATGGTGAAAAAAAAAAAAATACAGCTCCACAGTCACACGCGATCACTTCCTCATCATATATGCTAACTGTGCATCCACCTACTAGCTACACTGGTGACATTAAATTACCTACTGTGCTGTTGATGGACTTTTCTACTTTTTGCACATGATTTTATTGTCTAAACACATGGCACCTTTTTGCAAAATGTAAACTATTTTTAGTGTGCACTTTTCTAAATCAAATGCTGCAGGAACACTGAGGTTCTATCAGGGATAAAAGGGAAATAAGCAATATTTTCTGAATTGTTAATTCAGATTTTTTAGTTATCTCTATCCAATCAACTTTTAGTTGTTTTATGCTATAAATACGGTACTACTTCCTTATATATAGTACAGTGCAAAGGTTCATCTCTTGATGACCACCACTACAAACTTAAACGTAAACAACAAAAAGCAAAAGCAAGATCACAAAGCAAGAGTCCTTTAGGAGGTAAACATTACACACTGTATCTCCAATCGCATCAGTCTTTTAGATCTTGATTGTTACTGGTGCTTTTTGTAGTCTTTCATTATCATAACAGAAAAACATAAAAGAAATCAACACATTATCAGCTTTGACAGAACCCCCAGAAACACAGCCGCACATCTAACAAGAGACTCAAAATGAGGCTCTGCACTGTAGATGCGCAGTATTTGTAACTCCTTGAATATTCGTCAGTACTTCTTGTTACTATACACTGCAATTGAATGTAAAGTGCACACAGACTCACATGTACGCTATCAGCTACGTTTCATTCAAGCTGTAGAGCTCATCGATTTTGAAATTATTTTAAAGAGATGGTGTCTCTGAATGCTTCATGATCATGAACAGTAGTACACTTCTAAAAGCTCATTACTTGAATTTTTCTGAAGCAGCTGGCGCGACCTTGCATGATCATTTCTTTTGGAGTCGATTCACGTTCAAGTGACTTTTACCATCAGCCACAAAATAAATATGTTGTCTGCAGAGTTCTGCCAATCTTCAGAGTAATAAAATCATTAAAAAGAAAAAAGGAAAACAAAGAATGCTCTTTCAGTACATTTAAACAACAAATAATGGATTGCATTTACATAGCACTTTTCGGGGCCCTCAAAGCGCTGTACAATTCTACTATTCATTCACTCTCACATTCACACACTGGTGGAGGCAGCTACAGTTGTAACCACAGCTGCCCTGGGGCAGACTGACAGAGGCGAGGCAGCCATATCGCGCCATCGGCCCCTCTGGCCATCACCAGTAGGCGGTAGGTGAAGTGTCTTGCCCAAGGACACAACGGCCGAGACTGTCCGAGCTGGGGCTCGAACCGGCAACCTTCCGGTTACATGACAAACTGCCAACTCTTTGAGCCACGATCGCCCCACAAATAAACAGTTTCTATAGAACCTGAAAATAGTGAATGGCATAAAGCACTGTCAACATATGCTACACGTACAGATCCTGTCCCCACATCAATGAGTTCTATTATTACTCAAGTAATATGCACTCGTTTCATACTTTACAAAAAAAACGTAAAAATGAAAAGGGATGGCATGTTAATGTTCCTATCTAAAAAAAGAAGAAGAATGACGGGAAAATAGAGGGAAAAATATAAGATTAAAAAAAGAAAATCAGCATCCAAGCATTATGAGATCACTTCAACATGCGTCAGAAACCTGTATGTGTGACCAACACTACATCCCTACCAATGTATTTCCCATTTCCAAGCCCTTTTCTTTCTACTACTTTCCTAAGTTTATGTGAACCGTCACTGAGGGAGGCTAATGCAGACGAACACACTTTAAGTACACACTTACTCGCTGAGCTGACACTATATGGTTTCACTAGATTTACTGATATTACAGTATGTGAACCTAAATGAGATTAACTATGTTTCTGAAAGCACATTAATGTCTCCTCAGCACAAGGATGTGCTAAGGGCTCAATAAAAACGGATAAATTATCTGCACAGGCTGGTCATCTGGGCACAGTGTTAACAGGCAACATGCATTTTTCTGCTTCTTTTTTTTTAAACTAAATATAAAACAACGGCCCAGTACAATCTTTGTGTTAAAGATAAACATGTAAAAGAAAAAATAAATAAAAAGAAAAGAATCTGGATTACTACTTTATTATAGCATTAGTGTTTTATCGGCAGCTGGATGGTTTAGCACGGTGTTCCTGGGCTTAATCGCACACATCACGTTTGACACATATATACACAGGAAGACAAAGCAGACTGGCTGAAAGAAAAGAAAAAGAAAAACAATGGCCACTACAAAGCTTCCGATCTCTTCTTGTCCTTTGTGTACATCAGTAGAAGAAGTCATCTGCTTGGATGGGCGGATGACGCGGTAATAACAACCTGTCACCATCACACGTATTTGGTTGAGCTCCTGTCATTTTACAGTTTTTTTTCTTCACCAGCGTTGCACCATCGCGGTCTGTTTAAGCCAGAAAATCCACAAGCATGAGATGGAAGTTCAAACAAAGTCGTGTGTTTCTCTTAGAGGTAATGTTTCTGCCATCAGTCGAGTCCCTTTTGAACCAACAATGCAGAAGTAAGATGCACAGATCCTACCATAGGAGGAACATGCACAGATACTGTACATATTCAATTTTCACATTTATAAACCCTTGGTTGTTGTTTTTTTCCCTTTGTGCCTTTGCCAGCCTTTAATTTTTCTTCCTCTGTTGCCACTCTGGTCAGTTGTTGGCCTCAGTACAGGTGGCATGGAGGAGACTGTGTAGGTGGGGTTAGTGCTACTGGATTTGACAGGCTGCGGAGGGAGCAGCCTGGCAGCACATACAAGTGGGGTTGACTGCTTTAGGAGGGATCAGATCCAGATCCTCATCATCAGGAATCTCATCAAGTCGGTAACCGTCCTTCAGGAGCTGGATGTTCAGGTCCTGGTTGATCTGCTGTGAAACCCGAAGAAACAAGTATCAGGCATCAACTTTCTATGCTGATTCTAGCAATATATAGCATAGATCAATAGAGAGAAAATAAATCTTTGTAGTCTAAATTAATAAAAAGACACACAAAGCAGAAATATAGCAGAGTACAGAGAACTTACTGATGTAATAGCTTGAGTCAAGAACCCCAAAAATATAAATAATTTATATATTTATTCTACTCTAAGTGGAAGAAATGAAAAGGAACAAATCTATCCAGATGACAATTATGGAGAAGTCATTACAGGTGAGCGTGAGTGAAAGATCGAAGACGCCAGTGTACACTTGAATGGACGCACAGACATCTGGTGTGACAAAGGAAGTGTGTGATCACATGGCGGTTTTCGTGATTTCACCACACGATGCTGTGAAACAATATAATATGTGTATAAATACCTGGTCCCTCAGACATCTCACCTCGGCTGAGGAATATCCTGATGAGGAGTATCTGGACATGTCAAAGTCATCGTCACTGCAAGACACGACATCAGTGGTTAGACATTAAAAATGGGGTGGGGGTGGGGGGCGTCTATGTAACAGTAAGTTGTAGTGATAATGAAATAGTGGGAATTGAAGCCGGTCGCAACAAAACTCAGTCTACTGATTCATGACTGCCCGTATCACATTTACAGCCTCTATTGGGGTTATTTATTCTCCAGATAAAGATATTTAAATTTTAAGACTTGCAAACCTCCACAGTTCCACTAGAAACTCAGAAGCTATTATCCAACATAATGCATGCAGTTTACACTACCTGAGCAGCACTTCTCTTTGAAAAGGGATTATATTAATTAAAGCTGTTATATTCATCTTTCTAAGTAAATCTGAATGTAACCTTTGAAGGGAAACATAAAGTGGTGAAATTTACTGGACCTCACAGAAACATTTTTTTCTAGTTTCATGTTAAACACTCTTAGTTAAGACAAAGCTGTCGTAAATCGCTTATTACAGCCTGATGAATGTCACTCATGCACGATGAGATATGCACTCATGAGATCTGATCATTAGCATAACCAACGCCTCCATAACTACTCTATATTTAGCAGAGTCAGTGGAGGCTTTAGAGGACCAGAAACTATTAAAAATGTGTGTTTGATCAGGGCTGTAGTGAGAAAAAGGAACTAAAAGTGTTAATTAGAATGCGATACAACATCTTTGGTAAGTGGTCCGTGACTAACATGAAATTTATCAAATGACGAAGATAAGAAATAACAGAATATTATAGCCTGCATTAGGTTGTGTTAAAGTGTTGAGTGATGCTGGACAAACAACAGCAGAATGACTGTGAGGCATTTGGCTGAGAGACTTTTAGGAAAAATGACTGTATCATGTATGTGGCAATGAAAAAATATGTAATTAAAAATAGTAAATTAAATTTTCTTTCATTTCTGTATCATATTTAAGCTCAAAATGTATTCAGACAAAGGTTTTGTCTATTTTTGTCCTGTTGCCTTCATAGAGAAAGATGATATAGAGATATAGAGAGAGTAAAACAGGGAGACATTGAGTGAAGGACGTGTACATGAATCTAAAATGTGAACAATGAACAAATGGGCATCCCGCGAGGCTATGAGTCAGAGAAAGCTTGTCAGACAGAGTATATGATGCAATACATGATGTAAGCTTTGTTGGCTATCAGAGAGCTCATTTTACAAGAGCGGGTTTGCCACATGTAGCAACACAAGGGGGTGCGAAGGGTGGGACTCATCTGTGTCAAATACTGTCCTGCTGGCACAGGGTGGATGTGAGCGCTCTCTTTGAGCTGCTTTTGCCTGTCCAAATCCTCACCCCGCTATCCTCTAATCCGGAGCCCTGGGAGAGGCTTTGCCCCTTTTTAGGATACCGGCTGTTAGGGATTCTCTCAAGTTACTCTTTGGATTAATATGCCGATGTGACAGAGAAAGGCCTACAAAAAATACAAGTTCTACAAGGCAGTTTGTCTTTTTAGCTCATCTGCACTCTTCCTAAAAATCTGTCTGTAAAAAAAAATGATTTTAATTAAGTCGACGTGACAACATGTACGGTACCTACCTGTCTGTGTCCAGCGCTACCAGAGGCTTCTCATCTGGGCTCTGGTCTAAGGAGGAGTAGCCTTTGTTTGGCACCACCAGCCTACAAAAGAGAATGGAGAAGAGCACACGTCTATATTAGAAGTAAACTTAAAAAAGCAATCAGCACATGTCCTTCACATTTGTGAAGAAATCTAACACAACATTACCTGCAATACCTGCAAATGTAAAAGTCATAGAATCAAATAACAGCATTTAATATTTGTGATATGTATGCCATTCATCCATCATCCATGTCATTCATTTCCCCCTAAATTGAGGCTAATCTGTAGCTTTCCAACTGCAGGCAGTGCCAGATTATCTTTCTGCCTGAGAGAATGTGGGTTCAGATCAGTGGGTAGCCTTTCTTATAGTTCCACTAATCCACCAGGGAGTGGGATTAAACAGATGCGACAGTAATACTGTGGGTTGCACTTGTTTCACTCACAATGTTTTAACACTTGTATCAGCCTTCCCACTCACAAACCACCAAATATGCCTTTGCTAAAAAGCCCTATTGCATTCTGCTATAGCATTAAGGAGTCTGATGGCATCCCAAGCAGCCCTGCAGCAAATAAAGCCTTTTCAGAGGACGCACAGTCCTCATGTTTTGCATTTCAGGCGCTTTGAGTTTCAGACCTGAATGGGGAACTGAAGATAGAAAAAAATGCTAATGAGCGCAAAGTGTAACATTTGTGGCTGAGCGGGTCAGAATAACAGAGAAACAAACAGGCAGTGGAAGCCCCTACCTTGTCCTGGCATTCTTCTTGGGTTGTTGATTGACAGGACTTCCCACGGTGCCATTCTTCACCGATCCCTTCCTGGCAAGGTCCCTCTGTTTCTCTGGGCAACCACAGGATGTGAGGTCATCAGTAAATGCACCAATTAAGCTAAAAACACTGGCATTGTTCCTTGACAGTTTTTTTTTTTTAATCGAGTTTCCTGTTTTCATGTCAAAATTGCTTTATCCAAATGCAGCCTATATAATACAGTATGCCACAGTGTAGTGAACCAAGGCTACTGTGAGGTGTAAGGTCATTTTAATATGGCATCTATTAGGACTGTCCCATATCAGCCAAGTTTTGATTGGTTGTTTAGCCACACACAAAAAAAGAAAAAAACATCAAGGTCAACAAGAAGAAGTGTCAACACACACAGCATCCGTTAGACAGCTGGCCTCTGTAGTTATTAGACAGTAAGAAAGACTGAAAATAATAAGGAAAATAATTTCATTGACATCCAGTATAGATAAGAAATATCCTCATGTTGACTTTGGATGACACAGCAAAGCAAACCTGCATACTGTGGTATCCCACAGCAAAGGTAATTGATTTCTAAATGATAAACATGAAGACATGTCATGCATTGATTTGCGCTGTGTTGACTACAATACCTATTTGGACCTGCAGTGGCGAAGGCTTGTAGTTCATGGCCACACTTTCTCCCTTAGTGTCAGGCTCTGCCTCTGAGGTGGAAGATGCTGCGGGGTCCTAGAGAAAAATAAATATGTGTTAGGTTGTGTTTCTTTATTTACGACTGCCATTTAACTCTTTACTGTAGAGGTACGTGAGACTGAACAAAGTCCAGTCAACTCACTCAGACGAGAGTGATTGTCTGATTTATTACTAACCAACAAAGCTGGCAAATCAGCCTGCTTTAGAACCTACTCGGGTAAAGCACCCTGGAAAGTTTCCTGCAGCCTTCTATCGCTGCTTGGATTGCAGCATCAATAGGCTTGAGTGTTCGGCCTATGTTAGCAGCTCTCTCTTTCATGTGTGAGCAAGTGGTGATTGCATGGGGAGTTGGCTGTGGGAGAACAGAGGGGGTTGCTGTTGAAGCCACGCTTTCGCCAGATTGAGAGAGGGGAGCTAGGCCGCACTTGGCCTCCTCTCCTCACAGAGCTGCACATTATGTTGATCCCACAGGCCTCCCGTTGTTGCGCTGTGTGGGACTCAGCGGGCCACATGAACGAAGGCTACCAGGCATTTGGCTTTCGATAACTTTGAATACTCTCCAGAGAAATGGGTGCTATATTTAAAAAAGGCTTTAAGCAAGTAAATATCTGGAGCTGAAATTTGACACTTTAAGTTAAAAAATTCATACCAATGGTGTATCTGAAATAGCGTATGCTCCCTGTCTGAATATGCTATGACAATTTAAAATGAATAAGTAGGGGTGGATAGCTGAAACACTTACAGTACTATGCCAGTTCAGGTCAATTCTAAAAGACAAATAAAGCTGATCTATAATCATTTAGCAGAGACAGTAAATAGATTACTGTTCCTCTCGGAGAGGACATGATGCTGCGTTTTGCAATTGTAAAGAATGTAAACCAGAACCGCACCAAAATGTAATGAGTTAATATTTTTAGAATTGCTGAATAATAAAAGAGA
This sequence comes from Perissodus microlepis, assembly GCF_051167445.1. Taxonomy (NCBI): domain Eukaryota; kingdom Metazoa; phylum Chordata; class Actinopteri; order Cichliformes; family Cichlidae; genus Perissodus; species Perissodus microlepis. The sequence goes on from NC_140465.1 coordinate 12,162,872, forward strand.
TGCTTTGCAGTTACATATCAGTCTGTTTATGGGTGAAAAAAGCTGAGTAAGCAGACAGCGCTGGCAATTATGTAACATTAGATAAGATAAACCTATTGTGCCTCATTTTAGGAACACAGTATTCATCTACAAATTATATACAGCGAACAGTTTTGCATTTGCAGTAAACAGGTCTGCATTTTATTAATATATTATGCACTCTGTGCCAGTTGGACATGTAGAGCTCCGAGGACAGTAGAGCAAAGTCGATGATCTTCTGTGCTGTGTTGACAACTCTCTGGATTGCTGTCTTTTCCTGAGCAGTGCAGCTGGCAAACCTCACTGGGATGTAGCATGCCAGTGCACTTTCAATAGAGCATCTACAGAAAGACAAACAGCAGCTCCTTGGCTCAGGAAGTGGAGCTGCTTTTGTGCCATCTTGATCAGGACAGCGGTATGAGATAGTAATAACTGCTGTGAAGGGTAAAGTTTAGTTGTAGCTACTGACTAACAGAAAAGAAGGCGTTCACCTCGGCTTTAGGGTTTCCCCCATTAGCAATTTCCAGTTGGGCTTTGTAGGATGGACATGTAGCTGCAGATTTGGGAATAAAACACGCAGCTATTTTCTGCATGAACTTGTTTCAGTCACATATGGATAAATGTCAAACTGTTTGCTTCTACGGGATGTAAAAATTAAATGTATTTATTAACATATTTATTTTTACATACATTTTAAAATGATGAAAATCCTCTGACAAGTTACAATTATGACCTCAAGAAAAAGATAAGCTAAAAGATAAAAAGCTATTTTCAACAAGTGACCCATAGCAGGTAGCTCTGCATGTTTGATAGAGGAGTTTTTACACTGGATGCCCTTCCTGACACAACCCTAAAAGGGATTTGTGTCTCCTCCCAGGATCAAACCAGGGATCTTTCACATATTAGACAAATGTGTAGACCAGTAGGCTATGGAGCCACCCGCAATGTATGTTAGATCCAAATTCCAAACAACTGTAAAACAGAGCAGTTTGTGTGTGCATTTTCAGCAGCGCAACCATTAAAACCAAAAGAAAATTCATGAAAACTGCAACAGTGGATACGATACACACATTAAAGGAGGTTGTGAAATCACAGCGCACAGATGAGGTATTCCCACCATAACAAGCACAAATATCTTCTGTTCTGTGACAGGCCCGTCCCTTAGATCCTCAGGCTTACCCACCGGATTTTTACTTTGCTTCTTCGCGCTTTCCTTCCACTACAGAAAGATGCTGTGATGTTGTACGGTCACACCGCCTGTCAAATAAATCCTTTTGAAAATTTTCAGCAGAGCCTGCCAGTGAATAATGAATAGGATTCGGTATTAAGCTGTTTGTGACAGAAATTCCTGCCACTTCTTAAAAAATAGGACAGCACAATTACAGACGGCAAGTAGCAGGTACCCACGATAAGCAAGTTAAAACAGGCCCTGGAATATGACAACCCAGAACACCTTGTATTAGATAGAAAGTTGGCCCAAAGAATTGAATTTAACATTTCAAAACCCAAATGATAATCAAGCCATTGTGGAGGATATTAGGTGGCAATGAGATGCAATGAGATAAGATTAAATTGAACTAGACCTTATAAAACATGCATTAAGAGCATAGATATTCCCCAAAGACCCTGTATTGACTGCTGACAACTACTGATGAAAGATTAAAGGATGATCTATGACACTTGGGGCATTATATTTATTTATATGTATGACAATAAAACATGGGCCATCGGCCTGACCTTCATCATGCATTCGCATACACATTCATTCACTCTGTCGTCCTGCTTGCAACCTCTTTTCTACCTGTGATGATGAAGTGCCACAAGGTTGCTGACACGGCATAAGCACCAAGCGATTGCTAGGATTATGCATCACGGCCATCCACTAGCCAATAGCAGCTAAGACTGATACATCAGGTGGCCTTTAAAACAACTGAATGCTTTCCTTATGCAAGGCAGTGATGACTATATTGCTGTCTCAGTGCGTTGCAGGGAAATCTTCCATAAATAGATGTAGCCTACAGTAATCACTGTCAGATGTTCATGTGCTGAAGAGCATAAAAGGGAAGTTCTCGGGGAAGTTGCTTTTTTTTCCCCACTGAAAGAAAAAATATCATATAAAAAAGGAATTAAACGGCTCAAAATTGAGTATTAATCTGATTTATTTGTGTGAAACAGAGTCCTGACAAAGAGGCAGGTGCCATGAGCATTCAAGCATCCCATTCACAATGAAGTTATTAGCATTAAAATGCACGGCCATATGTGGCTCAGTGGCTGAGATCGTGAGCTGAACTATAAAATAATATTTTTAAACCCACATCGCCTTTTACAGTTGAAAGATGAAAAGGAATACACAATGTGATTTCAAGACTTTTAGGGCACGTGCTGACCAACGCCACTGTATGCACAGTCTAAGCAGGGCCATCTCTGATTCAGCTTCACAAGGAAACCTCTCTGGATGAAACACGAGTGCAGACTGATCTGATCTTAACACAGCAAGGTGATCGCTGCTGCACAAAGCAAACGAGACTTTGTGAGGGAAGCCTGTTCTTGTGTGATTTCCTCAGGGGTAGTAAGGCTGGAAAAGCACTGGTATAATGTCAACAGTATGACTTGGAGCACTGCTTTTGCCTAACCCCCTGAGGCAAACGCTTAAAAAGCAAAAAAAAGAAAAAAGGGCAGCTGTTTGAGGCTGCTTTGTTTCACATGTGAAGAAGAAGGCTTCTGTGTTAGTAATATCTCGGAGTGATGTACTGTTGATATAAAAGCACTTAAAAATGAACGCAAAACTGAACGCAGGGAATGAGGCCAGTTGTTCAATTTGTCACTAGTGACCACGACTTATTTCAAATCTAGAGAGAGAGAAACATTATAAGCAGAAGGAAACGGTAATGACGTGAGTTGCTGGTGCTGAAGTAAATCCATTTCAATTTTTCTGACAGGTCTCGAAACTTGTCAGTGGGTAAAATATGCAGGGACTATCCTCTTACTTTGGGCCTGCTCGAGCCAACTATTACCACACTTCAGTCCGCAGTATGGGCATGGATTCACGCGATCATTTGGACTCACCCATCCCGACCCAAATAAGACGTCACCAAATGACGAAATGTGAAAACAGTGAGCTGTGTCAGCTATTGATGTAAACAAGCGCATACTGACGTGAATTTGAAAGAATCACGATTTCTGCAAAGTGCGCAGTTTAATTGCTATGAGAAAAAAAAGTAAGGGCTTGTTCATCTATCAGTTATTACATGTAATGCTAATATATTTATCGTACAGAGAAACCAACAGACGCGTTCCTTTCCTTTCCATCTATAGATGGTCGATTTACACCCATCCCACAGAGCCAGCTTGTCCCAGAGCTCCAAATTTTTATCGGCTAGCTCAGAGGCAGATTACATGACACGGCTATCACTATAATACCACACAGGCGACACTAAAACTTGCCCTTTTGCCTACATTACAAACTGATTTACATGAGATTTGTATTTTGGTTTTTTGGGTGGGGGGATTTGTCTTTCGTCTCTTACCAGAGGCTGTGTCTCTCCGTTAACTGGAGGCACTTGGAACCTGTCGATTTCTTCCATCATTTTGCCAAAGCGTCGCAGAAAACGATGCAGGGGTTTAAGCTGTACGTCGAATGTACTCGAACTATGCCAGGTTTACGGTGGTCGGCAGTCGGCATCCTTCGTTAATCAGCATGATAGCTGCTCGTTTTCTTCCATCCTGACAGAGGTGACTCGACAGCAAAACAGCAGTACCGCCCCACTTCCGGGTCTATAAATTATTCAGGCAAAAAACCGTCCAATCAGAGATGAGATCCCCACTGGAAATGCGCCGTGAACCAAATTCGTTTTTTCAGTTAGAATTGTAAAGACAAGCATACGTCCGTTTTTGTGTTTTTTGTTTTGTTTTGGGGGGATTTTGGAGGGGGAAGGGGGTTTGTTTGATTTTTTTTTTTAATTTAATATAAAAATACACTTGTTTCCTTTCCATAATAAACACTCCTTATTTAGTATAGTTATGTCAAAAGCTTTCAGACCACATTTTTTTCTTTAGCTGATAAAATTAGAATAATACTGCTAAAAAAAGTTCACTAATAAAAATGTTCTGATCGATCTAAACTCTTTAAACGTCAAAATTGATCATTAGATTTTTTTATGACACAAAAGCGGTGAGTGTTCCCACCTTCTGCTCTTTGTAACTTAACGCAATCTTTCCGTTTTCGAGTTTTGGACATGATTTTGAAGTATATCTTCGCAGTAGCGATTGACCGCAAAGTAAAGCTACCGGAAATGCACAACCCCACATCCGGTCTCAAACCAGGAAGTTAGCATTGTCTCGTGCACATAGTCAATTGTTGTCTGAGGGACTGAACACATCCAGCAGTCTCCGGCTCTGCGCCAACCAAAACTGGTTGTCTTGACAACCTATATACAGCAGCAGGCTACTGGCAGACAGCCCCTTGCTCTTTCTTTCTTTTCTGTTCTTTTTTTTTAGCTTTTAACTAGTTTAATTTTGTTTTGTTTTTCCCTTTTTTCTTTCGAACTTTCTAAACTAGCTTTAAAAATCAAATTGAAAATGCCGGTGCCTAACAACAACGCAGCGTTTGCAAGGAAGGTAAACGTCAGCTCAGTTTAGCTGGCCTGAATTAGCTAACTAGAATATTCATGGTGTAGCTTCACGGATAAGTAAAGCAATTGTTAAGGACCTACTGTAATATAACCCACCGTATAGCTGATTGTTGGTTATTTTCGCACAGGGGTCAAACGTTCAGAAGCTCCCTGGAGCAAAGTCAACGAAAGCTGCCACTAAGAAAAAGGTGGGTGTGTTTATTGGATAGGTTTTGGCGTTTGGGTGACGGAAAGAGAAGAGTGATGAATATACTATATCATAACATAATGTGATTTTTATTCATAAATGTCTTCTCTATGCAACGTTACAGGATGAGGAAGAGGCTGTGGAGACGGGGACTGGATGGGAGGAGTGGTCTCAGGGGAAAGCCCTTGTGAGGCCTCCAGATCAGATGGAGCTTACTGAGGCTGTAAGAGAAGGATGGAAATACTCATTTCTCAGGTTTAAGATAACCATGTGGGCTGAACTGAAGAAATTTGCGCAGACTTTGATGCTGTTCTTTATCATTCAGTGCCTATATTAAAATTGTTAGCTATAATTAAATTAATTGTCCTTGTGTTAAGGATATCTCTATGTTGATAATGAATAGGAGCTGAAGGAGGAGATCACAAGGATTTTGACTGCAAACAACCCACACGCCCCTCAAAATATTGTCCGCTACAGCTTCAAGGTAAAGAAGCTAGATCCAGATGGAAAAATCAAAATCACTGTTTATAGATGCAATGAAAGTATACAAAATACAGATTAAGATGTGGACTGTAGACTGATAATTGCTTTACTGTGAGCCTCTTACATTTAGCATAAGAATAACTTGTTTGCCGCAAGTGTTATTTGTTTCATCTCAAATAATTTGATGCAATCTATGCAGGTAGTCCCCATGCATTCGCTTCTCCTCTCTCTTTTAATTTCTAACCAGACTAAACAAGCACATTTCGTGATATTTTTCTTTCGGGTTTCTCTCAGGAACGTTCCTACAAGCCTATCAATGTTGTGGATCAGATGGCGGTTCACTTTGTTTTAGAGGGCAGCCTTGTGCATCAAGACTCTGAAGAGGCTCGTAAACTTAGGGTCAAGGAAGGCTTAGCTCAAGGTATTTACTGAAACATCCTACAATAGAGGATAATATGTATAGATTTTGCTCTACTTTATATATATGATATATAAGATAAGTCAAAAAGTCTTTAACCACCCTGTATTTCTTTATATTTTGCAGGAAAAAAAAGACATTAATTGAACATTTATTGAAAAGGAAATGGAAATGCATTATATACATATAGAAAATAAGCAGTAGTAGTAGTAGCTGTAGTAAAAACAATACTGTATTTACTACAGTATAGTAAATACAGTATATACTTATACACTGTATGTTGGCTGCCTATTGTTCTGTTCTCTGGCAAGATGATCCCACACTGCTTTAGTAATGTTGAGGTCCTGGCTCTGGAGAGGCCAATTCACAGTGTTCCACTCATTGTTTTTATATCTAGGTGTGCTTTTAATCCATTGGGAGTATGTTTGGGATAATTTTTATATCATTAAAAAAATAAGCTGTTGCCAGTCAGATGCTTTTGGTATTGCGTGGTGGATCAAAATCTGGAGGCACTTTTCTGCTGTCATAATATCATAACTTTTGACGAGATCCCCAACACCACCAACTGAAATGCAACCCCGAACCTTGACAGAGTCTCTGGTGTTTTACAGATGGTTGTAGAAATTTACTATTGCACCTCTCTCCTGACTTCCTCCATACATAGTGATGACAATGTCAACCAAAAACTTTAAAACTGGGATTCATTACTCTATAAACCTGTTTCCACTGATTTTTAATGCAGTTCTTGTATAAGTTGCTCCCCAGTTCCCTTGTGTTGTTAAAAATGGCTTCTTGACACTCTCCACTTGTCCAGTTTTCTCTGATTTTTTAAGGACACACTGCACACTATGCTGAGATATGGCAAGTTTTTAGCTCATACTTCTTTTGGAAAATATTGCTTAAAACCACTTTAAAACTTATAAGAAAGTCTGGCTCATTGAAAAACAAAATATAAAGAAATGAGGGTTGCTTAAGGCTTTCACTCTGTAGTCAAAAAAACAAACAAACCCAAAAACTAATGATTTGTTCTCAGAATTTGTTTTTGTTGCCTGTAGTGTTTTATTTTCCCCTCTGTTGTAGTTGACACGTGATGCCTCAAGGTGTCGCTTTTGCCTTGCAACATAAAATGTGAGAAATACCCTGTTTCGCAAAAAGTGAGATCCCAATAGTGAGATATCAGAGATATAATAGATTTTTTTATGTGTCTAGAGATTGCAACAGTTGATGCCACAGCAGAGTCTGAAGAGGAGAAAGCAGAAACCTCGGTGAAAAAAAATTTATAAAATAAATCTTTTCCTAAACTTAACTCTTTAAAGCGTAAATTAGTCAAAGTTTGACTTGCGCTACAAATATCTGTTTGTTGGTTTTCCACAGGTTAATCCTGTAGTGGATGGAGGGGACGTGGAGGAAGCTGGCGATGAGGACAGACCAGACAGTGCTGCCTCCAGAATCAACAAGAAAGAGCCAAAAGTGACTAACCAGTTTAACTTCAGTAATCGAGCCTCTCAGACTCTCAATAATCCAATGAGGGTAGGTAGGAGAGGCAAAGCCAGTATTTTGTGCAATGGTTGACGTATTTGATTTTGCATTAAAACAGTTTCAATAAGTAGATAGAGAGATTAACATAAACTCAAAAGTTTCAGTGAAGTTATTCTTAATTTCCTTGCAGGATAGAATCTGCCAGACTGAACCTCCTCCACGAAGCAGCTTCTCTGCTACTGCTAATCAGGTACTGGATTCCCTGATGTGATCAAAGGATATGTTTAGACCACATTTGTTTTCTCTCTGTTGAGCATCAGTGAATATTTGTTCCCCTATCATTTGATGGTAATAACTCTGTTATTGGCAGTGGGAGATCTATGATGCATACGTGCAGGAGCTGCAGAAACAAGAGAAAAACAAAGAGAAGCAGAAAGGCACGCACTCACAAAAAGATAATGGCAAAAGCAAAAAGGTGATGCTGATGGAGACTCAGGTAAGTTGACGACTGAAAAACTTTACAGCCTAACCTCAACATGTATCTAATATTTGTATTTTAGCACATTTACATTTAACATGGTTTACACATTCATTTAACAATCAAAAAATCTGGGAGGTGACACAAGGTCCTTGGGGATTTTTTCAGGAAGGGCATCCGCTGCCACGGTAACCCCTTGGGAATAAAGGAGCAGACAAAAGAAGCTTTATCTTGCTGCCATACAAACCATGTATATAACACCATATTAATGCATTACTAAGGGTTTTCACTGAGCTAATCATAAAACAAAATCACTAAATGACACCATAATTTTTATGTTCTCATAATAGTCATATTTATTGTTTATTGCATGTTTTTGCAGTGTTTTCATCCAGTGTGACATTTCTGTTATAGAGTGAAGATGTCACCAAATGGACCATGGCATCAAAGATCCTTGAACGAACGATCAGTCAGAATACATTTGATGACATAGCACAAGGTTTGTTTTGTTATCGTACATAACAGATGAACAACAATGATGAACAACAATGAACTACAGCCTGATTTCATAATCAAGCAAGGACATTCTCATCTCTTTTCTTCTCCTCTAATTTCTCTCCTTCTATACCGTTTCAGATTTTAAATACTTTGAGGATGCCTCTGATGAGTTTAGGGAGCAGGAGGGAACCCTTCTCCCCTTGTGGAAGTTTCAATATGACAAAGCCAAGACACTGTCTGTCACTGCCCTCTGCTGGTAGGTTGACTCATTGGCTCTACAACGTTACCTCAGAGAAATGACTGGATTTCAATGATTGTTTGTTTCCTCTGCTGTCATGATACTGAGTCACCTGTCCTTAACAGGAATAATAAATATCAGGACCTTTTTGCTGTGGGATTGGGATCATGTAAGTCCAAAGGCAGAGAGCTGTTAGTAAGCACCTCATCTGTCACCGTCTTAGACAACTTAAATTTATCTAAATTATGTTTTCTTTCTTTTTTAAACAAATGCTGTAAATTAATAATCTATCTTTTTTTGCAAACCACTCACTTGTGTCCCTCTCTTGGCCAGACAACTTCAGTAGACAGGGATGTGGCATGCTTCTCTTCTACTCGCTGAAAAACCCTGCCTTCCCAGAGTACATCTACCCCACCAGTTCTGGTGTCATGTGCCTCGACATTCATGCACAGCATTCCCACCTGGTGGCAGTGGGCTTCTACGATGGCTGTGTGGCTGTCTACAGCTTGAAGGAGGAGGGACAGGAGCCTGTTTACAAGAGTACAGCCAAGACTGGCAAGCACACAGATCCTGTCTGGCAGGTGCGAGTGGATGGCATGACAGTGGTGGATAGGGTGACAGAAATTCAGGATGTGTGCACTGTTCAGTCTAATTTCTGTCACATCTTTGCTTACTTTGTGTTCACTTATGCATTTTGCCATTTTGAGAGCTGAAAATAGCACTAAGAACAACCTACTTTCACTCATGCCATTCATGCTACTGCAACCCAATACAGTGTACTTTTTTTTTCTAGGTCCGCTGGCAGAGTGATGATATGGACAACAACCACAATTTCTATTCTGTGTCGTCTGATGGCCGAGTTGTGTCCTGGACACTTGTCAAGGTTAGCCGAGGAGATATACATTTTGTTGTCGTATTATATCTGTAGCTTGCACTCAAATTAGGTTCAAATTTCTCATGTGCACTGCACAAAAGCAGGTTGCTTTGGCTTTTGTATTTGTATATATCTAAAGAGGAATCACTGTGTGTTTACATGATTGCAGAATGAGCTGGTTTTCACAGACATCATCAGACTGACACTGAATGGTGCAGTTTCTGAGGGCCCAGAAGGTGCACAGGCTCCCAGCATTGGTAAAGCTTCACTCAAATATAGTTGTTACTGTATTGATGGTAAAAGAATGCAACATTCTTTCAGTCTGGTATATCAGGGTGGTGTCTGTAATAACGTGTCTAAATAAGGTCCTTAATGTTCTTTTTTCACAGCGTCTGGTACATCATTCGACTTCCACAAACAGATTGACTACATGTTCCTAGTTGGAACAGAGGAGGGAAAAATACACAAGGTATGTATCAAGGATTTCATGCAGGTTTTGTAGCCACATGGATAAATCCAAGAAAAAGGCCAGATTTTGTTCACTGGTAAATGTGACCTGCTTAAAACATTGTTTAGAGAGCTGTGTGCGTGCCAACCTTGTCAGTGCTCCAAGATAATGATTGTTGAATGAAAATGACACTTCCTTCCAGATTCTCACCAGAATCACACCAGAGAAGGACTTTGGTCACAGTTACTGCAGAGGTGTTGATGGGCGCACAAGCTCGTAAACAACGGTCTGGAAAAAGGTTGCGATGAAAACTAGAAAAGGGCAATTCTCCATTTTACAACCCACATAACATGTTTCAGTAAAACTACTTCAAGATAATAAGAGGTAAAAATCAAATTTTCATCTAATCGCCATATTAATAATAATCAGTGTTATATGTTTTGTAACGAATAAAAATAAATATATTCTTATTAACATTAATCTTTTATGGCAGTCCCTTGGTTTTTATGTTAAAAGGGTTACATATTAACTACAAAGCATCACCTTTTTGCATGGTTATTGTTTAGAAACACCATGCTTTGGAAATTGTGTATTGTAACATTGACCATAAAAGTAACACCCATTACTATAAAATTGCTCAGTTCTTACCACAAAGCAGATTGAGACACAGATATTAACCTAAAAATGACAAAATAGCTTTAGAATTATTCAGTTCATTTAACTATTTTGAAGAGCCATAGCAGTGGTTTTCATTAGGTATGAATCAGTAAACGTACACATTATAGCTGTGTGCGTCTATAATGCATACATTATAATTCATATGAAAATCAGATTATAAACCTTATTGCTAAACAAAGTTTATATGCATAGATGAAGGCATTCTAAGGTATTGTAATACGTGCTACACCCTGCTATCATTCTGATCAAAGGATGCGGTAATTTAGTTTATCTTGCTGTTGTCTGTCTGTACAACCCTTAAGGATAATCATGGCTTTACACCATCTACCCCTATCTGTTCTGAAGGATGGTTTCTCATTTTGTTCTTGGTACACTTGGTACTCAGGAGTAAACAACTAGACATTTGAACATGCAATTTGTTTTGTGACGATTGGGAACTTCAGAGACTTAATTTTAAGCAGTTAATGTCTCTCCTTAAGAAGAGGCTGTCTGTCCTCTTCAGACAGTTTAAGTAGTTTTGGGCTAACTGCCTCTTTCCTCTGTCCTCTATGCTGTTCCCCTGCATGGTTTGGTTGCTATAGGACATTTGCCCCCCGAATGTGAGGTGAGCTCCACTGGCAGGGGTATAAACCACTGCAGGTGGCCAGTCATCCAGGTGAAAAATATAGTGTTAAATAAATTAAATGAATGATTCTTGTTGATTTTTGTAGGGAAAATAAATACAAGTTTTCTGATGCAATCTTTCTCATTATAATTTTATTCAGTTTAACTTTGGTTTCGAAGGTTTCTACCCATTGCCCGTAAAAGGCTGATGGAGTATTGTCATCACCCCACCAGGCGGGCAGGTGGCGTGGACACCTAAGTTTGTGAATGTGATAACTTGAGATTCAAACTGATATCATAGGTGCATCTACTAAAAATTATGAGTTTGAGAGGTCAGAGGTCACCTTTTCTGAAAATCTTGTGAATGCGATAATTTCAAAACCCATAACCCTGAAGGTGGGAGATGAACATTTTTTGGCTTGGAACCACAGTTTTAGGACATCAGTAAAATGTTTTCTCAGTTTGAAACTGTTTTTTCAGTTTTCCTGGACCCTGATATTCATTTATTAGCAAAGAAATGTTTAAACACTTTAGATATTAATGCAAAGAGAAAAAGTTGATGAAAATTAACATAGTGGGAAGTATCTCTCATTGCCATAAAGAGAATGCAGTGTGATTATGTATGAGGATAATTTGTCATTTCTCTGTAATTACTCACACAGGCTTGTTCCCATGTTGTTCAGAAGACAGCATTGTAAAATCAAATTATTTATGATAATAAATTATTAACATTTGATCCTGAGTTTGAGTTTGATCCTGATCCATAAGTAAAACCAGCCATTAATTTAATGTACTAGCTGGCTGTGTTGTACTTTGACTTGATTGAATTTTTTTTACAAATTATAATACAAACAATAAGCATATACATAATTATATCCTCTACATTTTGATCCGTATGCCAGTAGAGAGAGAATTTAAAGCTTTATAGCAGTCCTGCAACACCATGTTTCTCACCTTCCTCTCTTTGCAGACTTGCCAAAAAAAAACATGGCCTGTATGATAAAATATGTTCTGTCTCCTCAAGCTTCAAAGGTGCAGAGCCCCAGAAGAGGACAGATTACAAATCTTTCACTTAGCTGCAGGTCAACAAACAATCTACCAGCGCTCAGAAATTCAACAGTTTTACCAACACCCAATAAAGCTGGTTTTATCCCAGATTGTCTAACCTGTCCTGTCTATAAATCTGCTGCTATTCGGCTCTTTTTAAATTCTGTTCTGTCAATGCTAAACATTGAAAATCTAAAAGGTAATTCAAAGTTGAGCCAAAGTGAATTGTAATTATTACTCTAGATTAAAACAAGCTATTGTACTTGAAAGACTTTTTATATTAGCTGTCAGTGAAAAACTCTAAACTCTACACAGATATGTAAAATATTCTCAAAGAAATATTCAATTTTAGGTTTTTCATCATTTCATTTTAGAAATGTAGCTCAAGTCATGGACATGTTGAAATATCTTGACAAACATGGAGGTACAGACTCTTCACATGTTTAATACACTGGAGACAGCAATCAGGTATATGAGTCCTTAAAACTACCACTTTTGAGTAAGGAAATGTTTACATTTTAACAAAATCAAAATATTAAAATTATTGGCTTTAATTAGATACCTTTATAGTAATGCAGTAAGTTGTTTTGTAGTTGTCTTCTGACTATTCAACAATCCTTCAGCACAGTCTTGTTATTCAAACTTTGGTATCTGAAGTTGGTGATGTCAGACAATGAAAATACTACATTTTGTTTATACCGTATATGTGGCCCAAATTAAGACTTTGCCTTCTTTTCTCAGTGCTCTAAGACTTACTCAAGCCAGTTTCTGGAGACCTACGATGCCCACAGCATGGCGGTGGATACCGTAAAGTGGAACTACTTCCATCCAAAGGTTTTCGTCTCTTGTAGTTCAGACTGGACTGTCAAAATCTGGGACCATACCATCAAGTAAGACTCAAACAAAGTGATACTGTGAAAGATACTTGCACCAGCTGTAAATATGACATAATTTGCACTGTAGACACTTTACACTCACTGGTGTCTGATCTACTGGGCTTTACGGAGAATAATTTGAAAAATATCAAGTGATGCCTTGTTGATGCCAGAAGAACGAACAGTAACTCAAACAATCACTCACCGTCACAACCAAGTTATTTGCAGTTGATGCAGATGGGCTACAGCAGCAGAAGAACACACCTGGTGACACTTCTGTCGCCTAACAGCAGGAAACTGAAGACGACATGATAATAATCTCATTCATCCTCATTCTTCTTCTAGCTGAAGGAAAATATATGAGACATTCTTTTGTTTAACAGGAAACATATGTTGCAGTTAGTTATAGAGTAGCAGTACAAGTAAAATCTTTATGTCATCATCCTTAGCAACTCTACTAATTCGCTTAAAAATATCTATCTGTGTCTATTCAGTGAAGAAGGAAGAGGTAATTATCAGTCCTGCAAGCTTTTTGTATTGCATATTAGTCTTTATTACCTTCTTATAGCCATCATGGCCCAGCATCATTTCCTGACTTTATTTGACTAATCCAAAGTGCCTCCCACGACTTGCCAACACAGGCTGCTTGAATGAATAATGATAGTAATCATCAGCCCATTATTAGAGATAGGGCTTTCAAGTATGATTTGCAATAAAGTACCCTAAAGATACAAGGGACATTGTTTTCTGGAGAAAAAAGATATGGCTAAAACAACTTTTCGTAAACTCTACCACATAGGTGGGAGGTGTGGGAGCCCTGCTTTTGCTAAGGCTCATCTATCCAGTGAAACCGTAAGAGATGTCATTGGCTATTCCCAAATGAACTGAGGTCCTTGTCGCTATATAAATGTGATGCATCAAGTCTATTAATCACATAAAAAGTCTGCAAAATATGCACTTTTGTAATTAACAACTTGGATGAAAACCTTGAATCCTGGTAGCTCTGCCTCTTCATTTACAGGAGTGTGCAGTACTATTCAGCTGTAAACAAACATCTCATAAATGACTCTGTGTCAGATTTATTAACAATTTGCACCTTATTTTATACATATTCTACACCTAGCCATGTGCATGTTGTGCATCGAAGACTCACAACAGATTTACACTCGTTGTGTCTGTCACCTAGGATGCAAAGTAATCAGTTACAACGGCTTCTACAAACAATGGCAAGAGAGCATCCTTTTTAGTTCCACCAGCCACGCATATTACTTCACCACTTGTCCAACTTGTGAATATTTGGGTGTACTGTCTGTAGCCAAAAGAAAAAAGTTTGGGTGGTGGGAAACTGTGAACTGTGAACAGCAGATCATAGATTTTAGTAATAAAGGAACACAATTTGTTAAGTTTCAGGCAGGAAGTATGGCGTTAGGGCTGTGTTTGCTGTCCTGTTTGACATGGATTGATTTGCTGAAGCATTTTTCAAGACCCAAAATTGGGCTGTTTTGTTTTTTTTTTTCGTCTTATCTGGCTGAAAGTAAACATGCTTAACTCTGAGCAGAGCCGTTTGAGCTCTGCTTCACTGCAGAAGCTGCCTAGAAGGCTGTCTCAGGTGTTTGTTAGATAATTAGGTCCTGCCGTAGTAAATCAAACAACAGTTACCCACATGCTGCATGCGCAAATTGTTTTAACGTGTTAGCAAAGTTACAATCTATAAAAGTGTTACTTACTTTTTGCTCACTTTCACAGACACGCGCACACGCTCTCTTTCTTCTCAATATTTAAACAAGACCTGCAGGTACCCAGTTCCAACTCTTAGAAATATCTCATTTCATGATCTTTTTTCCGGTAGTGTTCCACAAGTTAATAATGAGGAGAAATGGTGTGAAGCAACCTTCTGTTTGATGTCCATACATTTTCTCTGACTGGCCCTGATTAGGCATCGGTGTCTGGAAACAGGTGGATCATAGAAATAAAGTTCTGCTTTATGTTACGAAACCAATTTGTTCTTTATGGCAACAGGTCATACCTTTACACTGAGACTCTTTCTCTCTGTAGACTCTAACAAGTAAGTGTTCTTGTTTAAATTTTCTAGACATGTTGTGTCTCATGCGGTATACTGAAAATCATATTTCCCTCTCTGATATAATGTTTCGATGTTTTTCCAGCACTCCAATGTTCATCTTTGACCTACAATCAGCGGTTGGGGATGTTGCCTGGTCTCCATACTCGTCCACTGTATTTGCTGCTGTAACAACAGATGGAACAGTAAGAGTCTCTCTACATTATTTCCTAAATTTTGCAACCCGCAGCATGAGCCTAATAGATTTTGCATGTTTTGGCCCAAGAAATACTCGTCTAAACTACAGTGTGTGGATTATCCTTAGCTTTATCAAGAATGCTTAATTGATAGGACTAGAAAAATGTAGATATCACAACTGTGTCAAGCTAATTGATTAACAGTGTGGTTACATATGAAATATAATATATTCATAGTTTAGAGTTGCAGAGAATGAGAACACAACCAGTAACCAAAAGCTTGTCTGAAAACTGTGATTGCAGCCACCACACGTGCTGCTTACCTGAAGTCCCTTTTTAGACTTGCACTTCTTTCCTTTAATTCAATGACATTTGAACCTGTCAGCTGTCATCAGGTACATAGATGTGAAGGTTACTTATGTTCGAAACAGATTGACAAAGCCAATAACGTTAGTTATCCCATGTCTCAAGCTTGACACTTTCCAGACTGAACATGTGAGATAACAAACAGCAGCACCAGCTACCACCTGCCACCCACTTTATTATTATCCTCATAATATAGTTATAGACTCAGTTGGCTAAGCCCTCGGCCTAGCCTCAGGCAATCAAGTTTGTTCAAACACGGCTTCATGTAGCAAAAGCGCTTCCTGCTCTCCCAGTAGTTATTGATTTCAGCCAAAAGTAATTTCACTGGATGCTGTGCTGCTTATCTCCACATATTTTCTTAGTATGGCTGCAAGCTGTCCCCATCTGTTTGTCTTCACAGCCTGCGCCACATTATAAAAGTCCAGAGTGTTGTGTCTGACACATTTCCTGTCCAGCGTGCCAGTGTGAAGTCGAGTGAGAGTGACAGGGAGGAAATGAGAGATGAGCAATTTGAGAGACACCTTATGTGGCAGTGTGTGCATGTGTGTCTCGTCCTCTCCAGTGCCAGGATTCGGTCACAATATGCCCTGTAGTATGCCCACTATCATAATTATGCAAATGATTTTACATCCAAGCCCAAGTCTTGATCAGACATTTACGTAAGAAACCATCCATTTTCACACCAAATTCACAATTAGTAATCTTAGTTATACATGTTGCTACTTGTGGGAGCAATGCATATATCAACACTTTAATTGTTTAATTGTAAATATCTTCTATGAAAGAAGATATCTAGAACGTTTGTGATTCGTGGTTATTTTACTCTCTAAAACTGGATCAAAGGCTATTTTTAACCATTTAAAAAAACTGATTTTAAGTTCATGAGTTGGCATATATTTCACATAATATCTGTTCTTTAGAAACCAGAAGTGCCAAGATTGTAATTTACCATTTTTTCCCAGTGTGCTGAGCTCAAAATTGAATGGATCTGGTTAGACTGGTTTTAGGGATGCTTTGGCATAAACAGCTCTACATATTTGATGATTACTGAGTATGCAGGCACTAATAGTTCAGACTTTAAAGAATGACAAAATGACAGCAGAATCACATTCACTGTTGGGTTCTCAGCGCGTGATGTTAATCGGCATAATCTTCCCTAGGATACCAGTCTCCTTGCAGTACATTTGCAATTTTCTGTGACAAGTGTCTGATTAGCCTTGAGTGACTCAGCATGAGTTGTGTCCTCCCTGACGTGTATATACTGTTGATGACAACCTGACCTGCTGCTGTTGTCTCCACACTATAAAATGTCAGGCACTGTGTGTGTGTGTGTGTGTGTGAGAGAGAGAGAGAGAGAGCATGTGTGCGTACTTGCTTGTGTGCATGGGTTCATAAGGATAATGACTTGCCTGGCGGGCTGAGGTGTAAGAATGACACAGACTTGTGTGGTGCAAACAAATATCTCTTCGCTCTATCTGTCCCTGCCTCTCCATCTGAGCCGACTGTCAGGGAAATAAAGTGTCAGCATGAAATAATAAAAAGTCCAGACTCATCTGCACATTATTAGCCTTCAAGTCCATATTTGCTTCCCGTGCATCTGCTGTTAACCTGTTGCACACAGACTGCTGCATCTTTTTATTTAGCATAACTTTTGTGCAACTTTTGGATTGCCATCAAAAATGTTGGATTGGTCAAGTGAAAAAAGTGATGTAATTGTCAATGCAAGTTAAGTGAAGTTTGCTCTGAGGCATTTTAGTCCTTTGCACATTTGATTTCATTACCACCGAGTCTGCAATGAATGATTACAGTGGTTAAACTATTAAACTATTAAAAATCATTATTACATAAAGCTTTGTTCTCTCCAGTATAGGTTTGGCACTTTAGAAGTATAAATTCATCACAGTAAAATGTCTCTCTGCTTCAAGTTCTTGCATGAATTACAGATGTAGTCTGTGCCCTGCAATCAGGCATGACTAATGTTACATTAGTGCTTAAATGTGAGCAGCAAAAACACCGTAGTTAATGGCTGCAGTGACAAGAGGTTGCAGAAAGTCACCATGCCCTGGTGGAGTATGATGATTGGTTACAAATTATGACTATGACACTTTGTGTGTAACTGATGCACACAGACAGTGTGAATCCAAGTGATCCACGCACAGTCATCTTTCTGATAAAAGGAGTGGGCTGCGCTTTGCAGTGGAATCGTCTAAAATGCACTCAAACAGAAAGAAATCTGTGATCTGGTTTCTTCTGGATAACAATGGCTGTAAACTCATTGGTATGTTGGACCTGCCAACACAGTGCACAAAACACACATGCTCATGTGGACAGCAATGCACACTCACTGAATTACTAGGAACACCCTTCCTTTCACCAGATGGTCAGTCTTGCCTCCCTGCAGAGAACTGTGCACCACCAAAAGAAGAAACACATGCAGGCCTTACTTACTTGAAATATCTGAATACTTCCTATTGTTGTTCTCAGTTTATGAGATGTGGGTTTGTTGCACACACAAACATTGTTGTTTTGGTCTACCACTGAAATGTGAGTCAATTAATCAGAGGGTCACAACTATTAAAAGATTGATAAATCTGTACCACTGGTATGATCGCTCCTCTTTTTCAGGTTCATGTTTTTGACCTGAGCGTCAACAAATACGAGGCGATCTGCCAGCAGCTGGTGGTGGACAAAAAGAAGACCAAGCTGACCCACGTCGAGTTTAATCCCATCCATCCTGTCATCATAGTGGGTGATGACCGAGGCTATGTCACCAGCTTCAAACTCTCTCCCAACCTCCGCAAGAAGCCGAAGGTTAGAGTCTTAACAAGCTTACCACACCATTCATGACTTCCACTTGTTCCACATCAATTAAAGCAAATCAAATGATTCATTCAGTCCAGTGTCCTGACCCCGAGCTAATTTTACTAAATAGCAAGTCTCTCCCACCCCCACCCTCCATTAGCATTACTAATTGCCTTTGTTGCTTTTTTCCCTTTATATTTATCCCAGTTAACAATTAGCCTCATTGTGTAGTGTTCTTAGTAAATGAATGAGTGTATGAAAAGTTACAATATAAAAGAAAGCTTACAACATTTTTTTTCTGTGCTCTGAGTTTGGGATTTTAAAATGGTGAGGGCATAGAGTGCTAAAACATTACATAGAAAATGAAGATTAAAAAAGGTAAAACCGTATTTTTAAACTTGTAGCTATGAAATAAATCAAAAATTTACTTTGGTCAACTCACAGTTTATAAGTCCCTGAAGACGCTGTTGCCACTTATGCTAATGGTTAATGGGCTGTGGAGTAATCACATCACTCTGTCTGAACATAAAAGAAACCGGGTGGCACGCTGAGTCACAACACTTTAATCAGGACACATTTAAAGTCAGCCCTACAGCCTCTCTATTCTTCCTGTGCATTGTTCACAATGGTGCATGTAAAATAGAATAAATTCTAATGACCAGTGTAATATGCATGCTGCATTATACATGGTATCGCCAAAACACAAACAGGTCCCTTTCACCTGCCCGCATAAACACGGTTTATAAAAGTACAGCATAATAAGGCATGTACACACATACACACACTCACAACACTACCTCATTAGCGACCTAAGACCGTAGCCCTAAAGCATACAATTGGGGAATAATTGCTCAGTTCAGCACCAGTGACAGGGCTCAGAGCAATTTGGAAGCTACTGAAGCAAATAAGTATAAGACAGTAACACCCACAGTTAATATTATCAATAATATATCTTATAAAATTCATATCTTAGCCTACCAAAACTACCACGATGAGCACGATGGCCTATAAATATACCCAAAAGTGGTCTAGCCAAACTAGCCAATGTGTTGTACTTACCAATTGTAAGGGTTTCTACAAAGTAGATCATAGTCTTGGCTCTAGTACTATAAAACCAGTCCAACCCTTCTGTTATCTTTTAGTGCTCTTCTCTTCTCCTCAGTTTCTAAGTCATTGTTTGGACATTCCAGAATGAACTGCAGCTTTTAGTGTCCAAAATAGAAAATATGCAATGCACATCTCGGCAATAAACAATCACTAACTAGACAGCATTACATACAATTGTTGTACTGTCCAGTAGATTCTGCCGTGTTACTCAGTGAGTCCATTAACATCAAATGACCCTGTGTATGTTCAGTACAACACACTGTTTAGCTGTTTTCAACATGAATGCCTTCATCTCATCTCAGCCTCCTACTTTCATGCCCACAAATCAGTGATGGGTCGATCATAAAAGTGGCATTATGAAGTATTTTATGACTTATCGTTATTGCCTCTTAAATAAAACTTCCATATTAAAATTTAGTTTTCTACATAATTTGTGTAGCATTGCCAGAAAATGAGAAGACATCAAATTGAAGGCCTTACAGTAAATGGAGAAAATTAGTACACATTCATATTATACACAGACAAGTCTGCCGTTTTATGTTTTTGGAAAATAACCAGAAAAATAAGTATTTGGAAAAATAAATCCGGATACATTCAATTTGAGACAAAACCTTTATGACTGAGATCAGTTTTGAAGCTTTATTCACTTTGAGTTTAGCCTTTCACTCTGCTCTGTGAAAACTCATCACTGCCCAGATATATTATCTTGAGATATGATGGTCTTTCTTCAGAGGAACACCTTTGACTATTTCAAATGTCAAAATAGCCACACCGTAATATACAGCAAATATATTTTTTCCAGGGTTAAATTGAGGCGTTAGCTGCTCAGCTGTCATTTTTCACTATGTTCAGTTATGACTAGTTCTAGAAATATTCACTGCATCCCACCTACATACAGATACGTTAAATAGTACAGCACATACATTTTTTTGCTTTTAATATTAACGGTGTTTGAGTTGGTAAACAAATTGTCAAACGTCTTACTGTTTTCTTTTAGTAAGATGAAAAGTTCACACGAGATGCTTCGCTTCAGAATTGATTACATAGTTATTTCCATAGGTTTTTGAAAAATGACACTTTTTTAATATAATTTTTATATAAATTTAATACAAAGTCCTCCATTTTCATCATTTCATACTCTTTTTTTTATTTAAAATACCACAGCACTTTAGAAGGCTTGAACTTCATCGCAACACAGAGGTTTGCAACAGGGTGTAGTCAATACCTGTAGGGGATGGCCTAATCAACAAATGTCCTTTTTTATTGAATATACTGATTTGGATGAAGTAATATCTAATGTGGATTGGTAGTTACAGTGTAACAGATGGATACAAGTATATCATTGGTTAATACATACTGTTGCATCTGCTCATTAATGTGCCCACATGCCATTCTATTTTTACCTGTGGCTTTTTGAGGTTTATTCTGTTGGGCCTCTTAAATCAAAGCCTTATTAAGTATGAGTAAAGCCTGTAACAATTGTAGAGGAGCTTTGATAAGTTCTAATAAATATCCTCTCACAGAAGTGAAATTAACTCCTGCAGCAAAATAGAACTAAAGCTGTGCCATATTATATCGCTCTTAAGAGGCTGTGCTTTACTACATCCAGGAGGATTTAATGTCATCTCACCATAACTTTGGAAGATGGCTTTGAATTTGCCCTTTAGGCAGTAGCTCTGTGTCTCCATAGCAGATTTCACTATATTCAATAGACTAACATAAAATCTCTGCTACTTTTGACCCTGCATCCATTTCAATTTTTGTCTGCTTTTATTATCTTGCCCTCCTTTTTAACTCCCTGCTGGGTTTGTGGTTTCCCACAGTGCTTGGTAAGTATAAGGTCAAGTAATTTCTCATCTGTACGTGTGTGTGTGTGTGTGTGTATGTAATGTCTATAGGCCAAGAAAGGTCATGAGCTGCCTAAGGGACCAGAAGTGGAGGTAGCGAAGATGGAGAAGCTCCTCAGCCTGCTAAGAGAACCAGACCAAAACTCAGGTTAAGGTGGTCACCTTGGTTTCTAAGCCAAACACAAGTGTTTCATTGCCGTTCATGAAAAACATTTTGTTCACACTTTTCAGTAAATATCACATGACAACAAACCGATATGTATATGTTTATTAAAATGTGTTCTTCCAGCTTAAGTTAAGATGTCCATCATTTATTCATAATCACATCATATTTGTTGTTGAAATTGCTGTTCTTGGTGCACATTAACCAGGCATTGTGATTTGTCTGACCTCCTCTGCAGGCATGTATAAAGCTCATTTCATATGTATGGTACAAGTTAATTAAGCTAAATAGCAAGGGGGAAAGTCACAGCATTGGACAGGGAGATAAATTACCCTACTAGACTGGGCACTTGTGGACCACATCCAAACAACTGGCACACATTGTCCTGGGCACCGTTCCAGGGATGGTAGCCTTTTAATATTCCATCTACTGAATGGTTTCTGACTTTATTTTTTGTTTTCATTCCTCTCATTCTTAATGATCTGCAGTAAAGCGCCGCCCAGTGCTCTAATGCTCACCTGGAATAACATTTTGCTCTTTGTCTCCCAAGCTCTTTTTCTTTCTGCCACAGAGAGTTCCTTTATCATTTGGGTCTAGATGTGATCACATCCAGCAATTTCTCCCTTATGTGTAATTCATTACATTACAATTTCTCCAAGTGTGGTTGGAGAACGCTGCCTGATCATCTCATGTTTGCAGATGTGTAATAAATGAGAGTGCCCGTGTTGTAGTAATGAGAATGTGGCTGCAGTTATACAGTTATGTTGTTATTGCAGTATTAGGAAGCATAAAGGGTGGAAGCTTGGCTAAAGCACTGCCAGGTTTGCTTATTTTCAGCTTTCTGGGTTCTTGCAGCTGCGTGTATAACACATGAGGATTATATGGAAGTGTGGTCAAGTCTTTAGGGAGAGCACTTCTACTACAAAGGTCATAAATTCACTGAATCTTCGCTAGCATGTCCAGAAAATAATTTCACCCTTAGGGCACTGACTTTTAAGCATCATTATTACGTGATATTCAGCAAGTTTCTGGAATATGTGGTAATTAATTGTTGATCAGTTAATCAGTGATTCATTCAACCTCAATATATTTATGTATTTATATAATATCTAATATATTTTTAAAGGTATGAACTTCTTTGTTTTCTGACTTTCTCTAAACTTAATCCATTTACTCATATTGTGTTTCATATGAAAAAGAAAATGATGAAAAGGAGTCTATTAGCAGTAGGTATATTTTCACGCATGGAGTAGGAATATATTTTGAGAACCTTTTCTTTCTTACTCCTTTTTGATGTACGTGTGATCTCAGCTGTAATAGTGGAGAAGTGGTTGAGTCTTAATAATTTGCAATGGGATGTTGGTAAAACTGAAGATCTTTACGTGATCAGCGTGTGATTCTGTCCAAAGCGAGCTGCCTGTCACACATGGCTGCAGGCAGATGTCACTATGAGGGCTGCTATTTCAACTAAGCATCGCTAGTTCTTATACAACACCCTTAGCAAAAGCACTGTGCCTCACAGTCCACTGATATTTATGAGTGACAGTGACACACACAGACTCCACACGGGCTCAAGTCCCTGTTCTGAGTAACATACTGTTTCTCTTTTTTTTCAGGCCAACATATGAAATAAGAGGATATATATTTAGAAACCTCCAACAAGTACTAGTCATTCTTCATGTACTGAACCCTCCTTTCTCTCAGTCTGTACGTAACCTGCAGACATCCTTGTGACCATGTGTTCCTCTCGAGGCTTTTTGTGTGTGCGTTAAACACAGATTCGCACCGGCACTCCCCCGTGTGTTTTGTCAAACCAGTTACCAGATTTGACAAGTGATCGCTGTTTAAAAATAGTTCTCTCACTCCACAACAACTCATCCTTTCTGTTTTTGTGAGGCATTTCTGATATTAGAGCGACAGCTGATTTCTTTTTTTTTTTTTTTCTTTTTTTTTTTTTGACACTCGGAGAGGACAAGCTTCGTTATTGCTTGCAGTCAGGCTCAGTGCTCCTTCAGTTCCCTCTCCTGTGGAGGAGTACGCTGAGGTCATAGCTTGTTGCTACATTTGACTCATTCTTCATCAGTCAGGAGGTTAACAGGTACTTGTGCTCGTTCATCTGCTGGGTTTCTGCTTCACTTGGAGCCAGCACAGGCTGCCTCTCTGGGCTAGAAGGAACCCTGCAGGCTCGGTAGAGGATTAGACAGAGGAGGAGAAGGAGGATGGCAACAAAGGTGTTGCAGGCGATGGCCACCAGTGCAGCTGTGGACAGTCCTGTGCTTCCTTCTGATTCCATATTTAAGACTGGACAGCAGTTCCCAGTGACGTTTAACCTAAATTTGAGCTTTTAAGTTGGCTCCTTGATGTCCTTAGTTCATTAGTAAGACCGAGCAGCAGCATATTTATTTAGAAAGCATGAATCTATAGGAGGTGATGCCCACAGAAGAACTTAACATATATCTCCATCATATAGTTAATTATGGTAATTATTGTGGGATAAAATTAATATGTAATATGAACATCAAAGTGGAGTGTTCCCTTCCACAAAGCGCACACTGTATTGTGCAGAATTTTTAGAGAAGACAAGCACAGGAAAGTTGGCTTGCATGTGTCACTTAAGAGATGAATGTTTACTCTTCAAGGTTCTGTTTTTCCTGATAGCTTCTTTAGGGTGACACACCAGTGCTCCGACATACAGAGGAGGCTCGCAGCACTTTCTGCCAGTGATGATTTCACAATAGTCTGTATTGTCAAAACACTGCTTATGATTCCAGTAAACGCCTGCAACTGTCTGTAAGAGAGAAACAAATAGAACAATTAGGAATAATTGAACACCTGTGGAGCATGAAATGGAAAGTGGAGCACAGTATGTCTCAGTTAACTCATCAATCTTTTCAATCAGTCTCCTTCTCCTTGCTGTTCATTGTTTTATATCAGTTTTATACTATATATTAATATATGTGTAACATTTGTACTATTTTTTTAATGCCCTCTCCGTCTAATTAATGTCTTTTATAATAGAAGTCAGCATTTGAGAGCACACACAGGCACAGAAGAACACAGGGATGAGGATCAAAACACTGGACACATAGGCAGGATGTATAAACAAAAGATTAATTTCAGTTTGACTTGCTGTAAACCCAGATAACCACGAACACGCTCAAAAACACACGAGGAACTGAACACAGGAACACACGAGAACAGAGGAAGCAGATAAGAGGAAGCAGGCATAAACACAGGCTGTGCAGGCAACCTGATAAACAACAGTGATAGGGACAGGATTAGAAACAAACAGGGAACTAATTGAATACAGGTTAAGCTAACATGGGAGGCACCAACAATTAAATAAAGAGGGAAAAAAACAAAGTCTGAAGACAAAACGATGGCATCGCTCCTCCTCCTCACAGTGTAATGAATTCAGGTCAGTCTCAGTGTCCTTCCATTTTGTGGACCGTTATTGTGATAATGCATCAGCTCATTTCCTTAGATGTCTCATTTCAAAATGACACAAAAACTTTGTAAAAAGATAATTAGCTCATATCTGTACCTCAGGTTTTTATTACTTTACTAAACTTGAATTATTATTTTCAGTAAAATATAGTCCTAGAGAGTGTATTTTAAAATAAAACTCATATATCTCAAAGGCTGGATCTTGTGATCTGTGTCAGGATAGGTAATGTGGATGCGAAGATCAGGTCCATGACTTTTTACTTGATGATCAATGATCCTTTTGAGCCATTTGAGAAAGAAAACTTGAGGAAAGCCTTTGCAAGAATACTGACTCCAAAAAAATGCTCTCTTCATGACTGAACTGATGGCAATTTTGATTTGACATTGATTTAAAAACAAAAAGCCATTCAAACTGCAATCCAGCATGCTAATTTTTGACTACTACACAATATGGTTTGTTTCTACTCTTTACACACTTATTAACCAAATTAATCATAATTTTTTAGTAAACAGAATAGCACACTGTATTGCCTGAACAGACAGAAATCCCCTACTTTGAGAAAGAAGGGAGAAAGAGTGTTCAGTAAGACTGTTGACTTAAAAAAAAAAAAGATTAAAAAATCACCAAAATTTACTGTATCATATAATAAGTCACCAAGTTTCCCCGAGAACAGTCAACTAAACTTAGAAGGTGGATTCCAGATATCTTCTTTATTGTGAGTATTAATATATTATATATAAAGTACTATTTCCAAGGATTTTCTCAGTTGACCATGCACAACAATGGTACTGTAGTGGTATATTGAACTTACTTTCAAAACAAATGCTGAACGTCAACACTAGCTCATAAATGCTACTCGTAAACACTAAATCATTACTGGCCAGAGAATTCTTGGGCAAGGTAGCTAGGTAAACCTCAGCACTGTTTTCAATCATGCAAACACTAAAATGGCCTGCATTTGTATAGCGCTTTTCTAGTCCATAGGACCCCAAAGCGCTTTACACTACATTCAGTCATTCACCCATTCACACACACATTCACACACTGGCGATAGCAAGCTACATTGTAGCCACAGCTGCCCTGGGGCGCACTGACAGAGGCGAGGCTGCCGGACACAGGCGCCACCGGGCCCTCTGACTAAAAACAACACATCCACAAGGTCTAAACTCAAAATTACTGAAATAGCATTAAATCGGTCATGATGGTTAGCCACCCCTGGTATGAATGGAACATCTGTTTGGAGCTATATGAAAGCCTTCCCTTCCAGCTGAGCGGCTACGCAGGCAGCGAAAGGGAGCATATGCTCCATTTGTACACAATTATGCACACCATATCTACTGTGTTAAGCTTAAATTTTATACAGCCGCCGCTAGGTTGATGCAAATTGATCGCAGGCCACTGTAGCTTCACATGCACCAGCTCTGCTTGCACACGAGAATTCGATTTCCTCTGGACTTCGCTCCACAACCACAGCTAATAGAGTTAGCGCTGCTTTTGAAGCAATAATATCAGTTTGTGATTGTTACTAATCCAAATCAACCAATGGACTGTGCATTCCTACTAATCGCATTCTGTTTCCCTGCATAACTCACATGCTACAAGCTCGCTGCACACTGTGCACTTTGATTCACCAAAATAAAGTTGTGGTAACCTACTCTCTCCCCCTCTCTCCCTCTCTTTCTCACACATACATGCATACATGATTGCTGTGCTCATCTTTCTTGACAACTGAATATCTTTAATAAAGGTGGACCATTTGCTAATGTAGATGCACATTAACCAGACAGAAATTCACTCCCATTATTTTCCCATTTGGAGGATTAGCATGTCAATATGTTTACACTGCAAAAGCACTTACCAGTGAACAATGAACTTATGTTGCGAGTGAATAGTGTTGTCCCGAAGATCGCTTTTTGAATCTTGTTACTTTCTAAAAACATGAAAATTAATTTTATTTGTGAATATTTTATTGTAAATCAAACACGTCACTTCATTTTACTCATTGCTATCATCAGTGCCATGTAAAAGCACAGAGGCATCTAGAGTTTAAGGCACTACAATCGTCGCTCATCACTGATCTTGGTATTTGAGGCCTGTCCTGATCTTTGCTCTGCATTCTCAAGTTAGTGCTGAATAGCATGAGTACAGCCACTTCCCGTGAGGAAAAAAACGCCTCTTCAAACCCAGTGAATCACATGGATATAACCCTCTGTGTGTTATTCACGTGACTCAGTTGAATCTAGCATGATTTCTATCAGTCAGTCTTAAATCTGCTTGTCTCACCTAACTATTGAGAAGCCCTTCAAATTCCAATATCTGCATGTTAGTGACAGCGCTGTCACACCTAGACTCGCTATCACCTCTTATCAGTCATATCATGATTTCATACATGTGCAGTTGGAGACCTGGCTGCCTGCAGAGTGTGACAGGTGGATCTGATAAAGTCACAGAGCATTTGATCTGGATTTGGTGCAGCCTTCAATCCTCAGGTGGAAAGGAAGCTCCATTTTTTTCACTCTTAGGTGATTAAGGAGGATACCTCAGTCACAACTGGTGATCTCCCCCTGATCTCATAACTCACTGCGTACTTAAATAGCACCAGCTGGCTCCAGTCCTATGGAAAACATAATTCTAATAACAATCTTAACTTCAAAACACTAAGAATGTTAAGACTTTCAAATTTGTTTTTATCACGCTATGTGTTGTTATGGAGCAAAGTCTTACATTCACAGTAGTTGCACACTTACCCGACACACTGAGGCATCAGTTTTTCTACTGTTCTTTGAATAAATATCCCAGCGTATAAGTCAGCCATCTTCCATTATTCACATGGATAACAGTTCCTTCTCCAGCTGTCTGCCATACTCTGCTCTCCCCTCTGTCTCCCCCGTTTCTTTTCCTTCTCCACCTGCTCCACTGCACTACAGACAACTGAAGACGAGGCAGGACTGCGCACTGTCTGCCAGAGAGCTCTCCAACAGCAGAGATTCAGAGGGGTGAGAGGGAGAGAGAGAGAGAGCGCGAGAGGAGGGGCTGTGCAAGTGGATGTCAGCAGTGATATCAAGCGTAGGGAGAGGGGAATGGTTTGGATGTAATTACACAGGCCTCCTGCTGCAGACAGGAGGAGGGGGTGTGAAGGTTGTTACGGGGAACAAGCAAAGCTGCCTGTCAGACAAAACAATGACTTCTGCCTTGCATCGCAGTTCACAGTATGGCCAAACAAATAATTTCAGCTGTCAAAAGCAGGAAACTGGGAATCAAACAAGGAGAACCTAAATTAAGACTCAATCATAGACATGGTTTGTGGAACTCCGAGCACAATGCTCATAACTAATCTTCTAATTGGAAAGTGTCCAACAGCACCTTGTCCACTTTGATCCTACAAGTGTCCCTGACCCCGTGGAGTGTAATAGTGATCCATTTATGTTTTAGGGTTTTTTTAATATGATTTACTCCAAGTGGAAAAAAAATAAACTTTTAAGTCAGAACATATGTTCTCTTCTTTTGCAGCTTATCTCAATACTACAATCTAAGTGACAACATATCACTGCGGTTGAAAATTCCTGTAAGTAACAGTATCATATGAGCTGCATTAACGCAGAGATGTAGTCAAGACTACTAAATATCTGAATAAGCAGAGTGAGACAATCAGTAATGCGGCATTTGTGGCGCACACAGCATACCCTCATGTAACAAGACACCAAACGAGGAGATCGTGTTCTGTTTCAAAAACAGGTTTCTGCTGCAGATTCGGTCAAATTGTTCCATCTCGTGATCTTTTATTGTTCAGGTTACTCCAAGTTTGACACGTTTGAGGTCAGTGTGGTGTATTAAGAAGTATTTATAGCAATGTATGATGGGTTTACTTGATTAAACTTGTCTGATTACAGCCATTTCTGGTCGATAGAATCGTAATGTTACAGTTTGCTGTGGATGACTAAGCGCACGTTAACACATTTCAATCAGACTAATATAAAAGAATCCGTCCTCTGTTTTCATGGCTCACTGTCAGATGCTAGAGACACTAGAGCATTTAGCTTGGGGCCCCTCTGCAGGACAAAAGAATAATGACAGGGCAAACAAATGTGATTACTGCTGGCTTTAGGGTGCTGCTTTGGACCTGTCTTGCAAAAGGAATTGTGGAGTCATTGTCAGATTTTACCATGCTTACAAAAGCATCTGCATTGTGCAGTAACTGATTTCGTATCTATTTTCTGTTTGCTTTTCTGTATACTGTTGGCGATTCACCTGATTAGGACCCAGTATGTTGAAAATGTTATGGCTTTTCAGTCTACAAGGTGTTGCTTTCAGTGTGTGGACAATACGCACTTGTCCTATTCATGGCTTCTCTTTCAAACAACATGGCGCATATTGTCAGATTAAATATTTGTGCCTTGTAATTTACAGATCTAATTTTAGTCTTGCTGTTGCGCTTTTAAACATCACGACATGTAGTTCATAAGGCTTTCAATTTCTGCTGACTGTTGTCCAGATAGCAGTGCGCTGTGCTGCACAATCTTGAGAACTGTTTAGGAGAGATAAGGTTGTATAACGTTCTCTGTGTCTTTCACGCTGTCCTGCAGTGAGGCTTTTCCACCTCTGTTTAATGCGCATTTGTATTTCATGGTTCAGTGGGGTTACCGTTCTAATTTAAGTTTTCATTTAATTTAACGAAATACCCAAAAAAGCACAGTCATTGTTTCAGTCGTATGCTGCTTCCTGAATGTACTGAAAGTTTGACTTTGTCTGTGGTGTGTCTCATTTTTTTCAGCAGTCAAGCAGTGTAAGATTTAAGTATTTTAAAATGTACTTCTATCACTTTGGTGTGCCACTTTTTATGTGTAATGTATGCAATACATCGTCATGTTTGTCTCTGAATAGAAGTTACAGTCTTTATGGTTGCCTTTGCATGATAATTTTTGTAATTTCCCGGAGCACAGATACTCGGGGGCCGCTGTAGCAACGCACCGAGCCGAAATACGCCCACACACGTAGAGTTGATTAACATAACTTATCAGAATGGAACTGTAAGGCTGCAGGACGTGCAGTTCACACAAACAATCTGTTTTCAAACTGGCTGCACTTTTTAATTTAATTTAATTTAATTTAATTTAATTTAATTTAATTTAATTTAATTTAATTTAATTTAATTTAATTTAATTTTAGTCTAAGCCTGCATTAGCCTTTGTGTAGAGTGTGATGACGTAGCAGAGATACAGGACAGCCAAGCACACCCAGTTAACTGTGCTGGCACAGTTTGTTCCCAGGTAGCACTGTGATTAATACATACATTTATGTCATCACATGTGGCGATTCCACTATTATTTAACTGTGGTGATTGCAGTGTTGTGTGTGCTTTGGCCTTTTTAACATTGCAGGGTTTCCCTTAGAGCCCTTTTTACTAAAGTTAGGTTCAAATATGCCCCTTCACAACTTTAACCCTGAATGTTAAAAAAATATGCTTACCCAGTAGTACTGTACAGTAGTAGATTATAAATCTTTGCTTTGAGTAGCAATTTGACTTCTCACACTTGGTTGTGATTCTGTTTTCCGATGGGGACATATAACACTGGCTGCTTCATCAATATCACATTTACAGTAGTGATGGTGATTTTGAAAATAAAAACTTAAACTAGAAATGTAGCCAATGAGGTGCAATGTTGTGCTTTTCTACTTTTTAATGGTGTTTAGTTCTCAAGATTAATCGTGAACTTGCCTGTATAGCTGCATGCAATTCATACGTCCAGCTGTGAAAGTAATATATATATAAATGAATGAATTTGTTCTCGTTAGATTGCTGTGGGTGATCATACAGACATGAGGATGACAGACTAATTGGAGGGAGTTTGTGTCTAAAAATGGGCTATGTGAGCAATATCCTTATAACAGGTGAACAATGGCTGCATGTTGATTTACTTGAACAAGCCTGTGGTGAGTGGATCAAATGTAAACACTGGTTCAGTCAAAGGATACAGTTCAAGGAAATCTGAACTTTTGTACAGGGGAGTTAATGTGCTAAAGACCACAAAGTTGTTTCATCTTAACTGCTTGCCCAGGTAATAAACACAGTTTAAATCTATTACCTGACCATTAGGTTGTACGGTTGCCATAAAACGTTTTCCGTGTGGTGGAATTTAGCATCTAACTGCACGTACGTCACACATGGTAAATGTCAACAGCCATTGTTTGTGTTCTGTGTTATCACAGTTTTCATGCACAGGACAAATTGCAGCACGTCAGAAAAAAAGTTTTTGGTTTGTGCTTAAAGTATAATATTTTTTTAATTAGTCTCAGTTGGAAAAAAAAATTACAGGCCCATAAAAAATGAACAAAAAAATGACAATAGTATAAAAAAAATTTGACCCAAACATTTTTTTCAGCACCATTTCATAAGCCTGAGCGCATTACATTATTAAATTCTTACATAACAGGGTAATCATCTCTCTCAACAACCATCCACCTAAACTACCATTAGCATCTGTAATGATCAGGACTTGGGAGTGCTTCACGAGGCCAAAGTCATTGTCGGCATAAGCAGCATCATTGTTGACGTGGGTGTCTTTGAGCTCCCCTATTAACACAGCAGACTTCTACAAATACAGGCTGACATTTTCTCAAACGACTGCAAATGTATTTTATCAAATGTGCTGACCTTCAGCGTTAACAAATTCAATTTCATTGTTAGTCAGTTAGCATTAAATGTAACGACGATGGCGTTCAAGGTAGCACTCTTCAGATATTATGGATTGTATTGAGGGTAAAGATGAGGTCAGGCCCCCAACTTTACTCTTGTGTTTGATGCTCACACACTGTCCCCGACAACAGAAGGTAAAACTATAGCTATAAAAACCCACTGGACCTTAAATAGAGCACAGCTAACAGGCAGTCTAAGCTGTCTGGTCAAACCAGTGGAGGGTTTCACAGTGAAAGCATCACAGCAAAAATAGAGCTGCGAGAGAAATGGATATTAAAGTTCATGATCCAAATGTATCTGAAATAGGCTACTGTGTCTATTTGTTATCTATCTAGCTTATGCCATTTACCCCAAAGCATGTGACCTAATGGGATTTAAAAAAAATTGAGGCAAAAGTCTTTAATTCTGAGAAAAAATATACATTTTGAAAATTAACAACAGTACCCATTTTTCACCCATCCATCAGTCCCATTCTTTGGAACACAATAGAAATAATTAATTATAATCATAATTAATCAGATTTGACAGTCATTCACTGTCACGAAAAGGAAGAACTGATTTGGTTTTGGTTGTCAAGGGTCAACAAAACACTTTCTTGGTAATAACGCAAGAATTAATTAATATCACAAATGTCCAATAGGATAAAAGTGGTGACATTTCATATTGAAAAGGCCATCAGTTACATCATAATGTTTGTAAAAACTCTGTAACTCAGAAAACAGATGGAAATCTCCCATTTTACCTATCCTATAGATGCACGTGGTAAGTAATAATATTTAGGTCAGCTGTGGTGTTTAAACAATGGTAATTGGCATTCAGGTGCCCCAGAAAGTAACCCCCACACAATTACATGACAATACCAGCCTGAACTGTTGATACAAGCCATGATGGATCCATTGTCTCATGTTGTTTTACCCTAATTGTGAGCCCGCCATCCACATATTGTGGCAGAAATTGAGACTCATCAAGCTAGGAAACATTTTTCCAGTCTTCTGTTATTCAGTTCTGGTGAGCCTGTGTGAACTGTAGCTTCAGTTTCCTGTTCTTAGCTGACAGGAGTGGCACCCAGTGTGCTCTTCTGCTGCTGTAGCTGATCTGCTTCAAGGTTCAACATGTTGTACATTCAGAGATGCTCTTCTGATTCTTTACTTTTGTGCTGATCCCAGCAGATCAGCACTTTCTGAAATAGTCAGACGATATTAAATTCCAGTCATCACTAAACTATATGTGACTAAGCGGACATGAATTCAACCTGACTGGCTGACAGATGCATGGTAGAAATTCTAGTATTAGTATGAAAAAAGAAGAAAGGACCTTGAGGCCTTTTCGTTTTTGAATATCAGGTATCTAAATGCATATCGCTCTTTCTCTGCTTGCACAACATCGTTCCCACAGTGATCCTATTTCATTTATTCCAACTAGATCAAACTGCTGCCGGATAGGAGGAATGTGTCATGCGATATGTACACATGAAGGGTCTATGCAGTGCTAATGGAAGCGACTTGTTTGAGTGGCCTATTTATGCGCACCTCGCATGAGTCATGGAGTGCTCTCCAAATTTACCGGCTGTAATGCGGCCAACAACACAACAGTACAGCTTCATGATGAATTATTGATGTGAATGCAAGCTGAAAAATAATATGATTCACTATTCTTGTGCAGAAGAATAAAAGCAGCGCTCTCACAAAGATGGAAGTCATAATCTCTTTTTGAGGCAACATGAAACATATAAATGGAAACTATTTTAATTAATTGTGCTTGTGTGAAATTTTCTTCGGCACATATTATGGTCGTCATTTTCCTGTCACAAAGTCTGTCTTGATCCCTTGATAATCTTACAAAGTGCTTTTCAAGTCGCCTTATCCCCGCGCTCATTTTATCTTTTTTTTTTCCATCCCATCCTTTTGCATTTTGCTTTGGTGTGACATCAAAGAGGTTGCACTACAATCACGCTGCATTTCTCTTTCAAGTAAAGGGAGATAATAGAACAAGATTACTGCCAAAAGTGATTTGTTAAGTGCATTAGAATAACTGCTGAAACTTGGCAAAGGGCCTGTTACATCAGAGGGACTGCTATGAATTGCACCTGCAAGTAGGAGATAGGTTTGAAAGAAGAAGAAGAAAAAACACTGCATAACTGCAAACCAAATTGCAAACCGCAGATTTTAGTTTCTCTATATGTGGAGCATGTATGTGTAATTCGTCTCTCCCTGGGGACCAGGGAAAGCATCATTACCCTGCAGATAGTTGTGCAATATATGAAAACAGTCTGAAAGGCTTGTTTTTCAGTAGCAACAAGAAAACAGTTATGAGTCATGAGTTGAGACTGAAATGGACGTACAGGATCATGACTCTCCCGCTTAAACCCGTCTGAATCATCCCTTTATTCCCTCCCACCTTTAGGCCACTTTATGTTGCTTCATGAAAGGATGAGTTTTGTTTGACCATGTGAGAGGCTGAGCAATCTGCCACACAGAGGGCAGATCTGCTATATTTAGCTGGGCATATGCTGCGACATATCAAACTACAGGGAAAAGTCCCGGCATGGAAGGTTGTAGTTCAAGGCTCAAGTTGTGAACTTGAGGCTGTGCAGGTCTGTATAAATACTTTGAATTGTTGTATTCAGGGTAAATTATTGAAAAGCGATAGGTCGTAGGGTCTAACAGGGAGCAGACATAGAGATCTCAAATGCATGTAACATGATGCTTGGTTTGAGTTTACTTTTATGTGATCGTAATGCCAAATTTTACTCAGTCGTGACAGACCACACAGGAAGCTGTTGTTGCACATGTCAGCTAACGCAACTGCAGCAATAGCTCTTCGGTCAACAAGACAGAATAATTAAACAAGTGGCAAGAAATGTCTGGAACTGATTTTAATAAACATATATTTTTAAAAATGCATTTAGGCAGCAGGCTCGTGCAAACAGAGCTGAAGATAAATGGTAAACACCAAATGCCAAATATTCTAACATCCAGTCCAAATATGGGGCAAGTCCCCCCAAAATATTACAAGATACTTTATTTCCCATTGTGTAGTATCTTCATGAGTTCTCTCATCAGACCCTTGCTGTCTGGTAAATGCAAGCAACTTTTAAACCTCACGGCGTAAGTTTGTAACACATCTTTAAGTCTCATGCAAAAAAAAAAAAAATACAATAAAAAAACAGCAATTGTAGATAATCATAAACACGAGGCACAAAGTCAGGGATATAACTTGTAATATAATTTTTCCAGCATTGGTTTACATTTATATTAACTGCTATGTTTATAATCAATCATCACACTAGCCAAATAAAGCTACAGAAGCAGAACTTGTGACTGGATTTGATTTCACAATTGTGTGTTTTAACATTTCTGTCATCAGAGGAAAAAATAATTTATTCTTCTTATGAATTATTTATTCTTCCAAAAGTCTCTGTGTGAACCATGGTGGCCGCCGATACGCTGCACTGCGATACACACATTTCACATGCTCTTTGTAACTGCTACAGGAATGAAAATAACATTTGTTTGTTTACACAATAATTTTCATAATAATTCCAGGTTTGATGCACAGCAGGGGATTATCTATAAATACAGTGAAGCTAATTAAGACACTCTGTGTTCTTAAAAAGGTCAATTGGGCTTCTACCTCGGAGAGATACATTTGTAAGTTATACTCTACACGCCTAAATTATTTTCATATTTCATTGTTATGAGTTGTTGTCTGTTCAGATTCTTTATCCACCATTATGGTTTAACATAACTGGTTTTATTATCATTAAAGAAGGCATTACGTTCAGGATCTTTATCACTCGAGCTATGAGCAACAGTAAACAGTGGATTGTTTACACCTTTGTGGAAAGCTGCCTTTTGCAATCAAATCTGGAAAGACATTAGTCACTGAAGTGTATACGCCCACCAGATTTTACATTCACTGATTTTTTGTAAGGAACAACATAGACAGTAAAGTAAGCACTGTACAGGCTAAAGTAAACATGAGTTGAATCTGAATCCTTTCGTTGGCACCTGAGCTCGTAATGAGGTTTCTGCTCAAAGTCTTCAACTCTCTGCTCTCTCTGCATCCACTGCACTAAAAATCCATCTGCAACACAAAGTACATTAAATGAATGACTAATTTTTCTATATTATATGTAGTGGTGAATAGTCAGTAGTGGCAAGTCTCCCATGTACAATTAAATCTATATATTATATATTATTCGATATACATTACATGTTGTACACTGCTCCAAAAATTAAAGGTACACTCTGTAATCAGAGTATTGATCTGGTCAGTTAAGTAACAGAGGCTTTTGTTAATCAGTTTCAGCTGATTTGATGTTAATTAAATTAACAGCAGGTACACAACAGGGACAACAGCCAAAACAGGATTTTTTTTATTACTAAACAAATATGTAAGACTGCTTTCTTCCATTTGCACCATATCTCTAAAATTAGAAATATCCCGTCTCAGAGTGACGCTGAAAAACTTCATGCATTTATTACTTCCAGGCTGGACTACTGTAATTTTTTATTATCAAGATGTCCTAAAAACTCCCTGAAAAGCCTTCAGTTAATCCAAAATGCTGCAGTAAAAGTACTGACAGGGACTAGAAAGAGAGAGCATATTTCTCCTGTTTTGGCTTCCCTTCATTGGCTTCCTGAATTGAATCCAGAATTGAATTCAAAATCCTGCTCCTCACATACAAGGTCTTAAATATTTAGGCCCCATCTTGTCTTAATGACCTTGTAGTACCATATCACCCCATTAGAGCACTTTGCTCTCAGACTGCAGGCTTGTTGTTCCCAGAGTATTTAAAAGTAGAATGGGAGGGAGAGCCTTCAGTTTTCAGGACTCTCCTCTGTGGAACCAGCTTCCAGTTTGGATTCGGGAGACAGACACTATCTCTACTTTTAAGATTAGGCTTAAAACTTTCCTTTTCAATAAAGCATATAGTTAGGGCTGGACCAGGTGACCCTGAATCCTCCCTTAGTTATGCTGCAGTAGGTGTAGGCTGCTGGGGGATTCCCATGATGCACTGAGTATTTCTTCTTTATACACCTCTCTGCATTGAATCATACGTGTTATTAATTTCTGTCTCTCTTCCACAGCATGTCTTTTGTGCCCTCTTTCTCCCCTCACCTCAACCAGTCGGAGCAGATGGCCGCCCCTCCCTGAGCCTAGTTCTGCTAGAGGTTTCTTCCTGTTAAAAAGGAGGAGTTTTTCCTTCCCACTGTGGCCAAAGCGCTTGCTCATAGAGGATCGTATAATTGTTGGGTTTTTCTCTGTATGTATATTGTAGGGTCCACCTTACAATATAATGCACCTTTAGGCACCTTCAGCATAGCCTCAAAAGCTTGGAGGAGAATCCAGGAGAGCTGGACTGGGCTGTAGAAGGTCCTTAGCCCGTCAGCAGGAGTAACTGCTCGATTGTGCAAGGAGGAACAGAATGAGGACTACAGAATGACCTCCAGCAGCCCACTGGTGTGAATATCTCTGACCAAACAATCAGAAACAGTTGTCATGAGGGTGGCTTGAGGGCCTGACGTCCTCTAGTGGGCCCTGTGCTCACTGCCCAATATCATGAAGCACACCTGGCATTTAGCCTAAAATACTGGAATTGCCAGGTTCACCACTGGCGCCGTGTGCTTTTCACAGATTAGAGCAGGTTTACCCTGAGCACATGTGACAGACATGAAAGGGTCTGGAGAAGCCTTGAAAAATGTTATGCTGCCTGTAACAATTTTCAGCATAACTAGTTTGGTGGTGGGTCAGTGATGGTCTGGCGAGGCATATCCATCAAGGGACACGCAGACTTCTACAGACTATGCAACGGCATCCTGACTGCCATTAGGTATCGGGATGAAATTCTTGGACACATTTTAGACCTTATATTGGTGCAGTGTTCTGGGTTCCTCCTGGTGTACAATAATGCCCAGGCTCATATGGTGAGAGTATGCAGGCAGTTCCCTGGAAGGAATTGATACCACTAACTGGCCACCACACTTGCCTGATCTAAATCCAACAGATCACCTCTGGGACATTATGTTTCAGACAATCCAGTGCCACCAGATTGCATCTCAGACTGTCCACAGTTTCAGTGATGTCCTAATCCAGATCTTCCAATTTCATTGGAAGCATGCCCTGATGTTGTCAGGCACGCATACAAGCACGTGGGGGGCTACACGAGCTACTGAGTACCATCAAACGATGTGGCGTCCTTTTATTCCTAACACATTAGATCTAAGTGTTCCTTTAAATTTTTTTGAGCAGTGTATATTATATATATATATAATGTGACCTTTTACTCTGTAATATTAAGGTTCCAATAAAAGATTGGGCTTGTATTTGTCACCCTCATTCAAGTCAAGTCAAAAATCATTGACTTGACTTTCACTAATACGCATGACAATAATAATAGTACTAACATAACTCACGAAATTAGCTATGTGTAGGGTCATGTCTGAAGTTATAGTTGCAATATTCCAATATAACGTTTTTAGAAATTCACATGAGAAGTTTTTATGAGTGGTAACAGTGCTGAGGCTGTCTTACTGTGGTAAAATGAACAGTGCAGGAGATGGCGATGATGAGAAGCCCGATGATGACTGAGGCAATAGCCACGTAGAGCGCGTTCCTGCCCAGCCGCCTGGAGCCTTCGTAGTCTCCGCTGTAATAACTGTTTCTAGACTGGAAGAGAGAAATCACTGTAAAGAGTAAAAACTCACCGGCAAACCTGCTAAAAACACTTGTCCTCAAAATGTGGTACGCAGAGCTCTCTGAAAAGTCTATGAAAAAAGTTTAATCAGTGGTTTTGTTTTTTGTTTTTTTTTTATTTGCCAAGTGAAAGTTTATTTCCATCAACAGGCAGCATGAAAATGTAATTTCCCAAAGTGGAAGATGAAGTAAGTTTGTTTGATGGGCAGAGCAGGTGTCTGTGTGACTGGGTTACATCTTAGGGTCCAGCACATCAGAACACTGTGTAAGCGTTACATTTAAAGCAGCCTGGACAAGAACATGTTTCATTTCTCTCTGACTCATTATTTCCTTAATATTAGAGCACAGAGCATGCATAGTCTAACACAGAGGCGTGGGCAATTCATTCTCCCAAGGGGCCACGTGACACACTGGAACTGTTGTGGAAGACCAGAGCAATAAGCTGAACTCTGCTCAGTATTTATCTCTTTATACACTGCTACTGGTAAGAGTAGATGTTATTATCAGTCGTTAGCTGTGGGCTCTTGGGAAAATTAATTGCCCGCCCATGGTCTGACATGATATATTAAAACCCCATCAGCTGATCTAAGTTTTATTGTTTATACTTACCATGATAGAGAAGACCAAGGCCACAATGTTGACGGGGTATGCAGGACAAAAGCATGTAAAAATGGTCAAACAAAGGTAGCTTTGAAGAGGAGGTGGTAGTTCCTCTACATAACCATTGTCAAAACATTCGCTCCCACTTAAGGAGCTCTTTAACTGTGGATTTAGCACTCCAAGTGCCATCGAATCTGACAGCGAGAGGTGAAAACCCGAAATTTAAAAATGTTACAGAAAAAACAGAAGCTAAAAAAGTGTTCTAAATACAGCAGGAGGGCGTTTAAGTCTAACTTTTAACTTTGGAAAAAAAATAATGAAACCAACAGCTTAAAACTCAGCTTGAAAAGTCTGGTCTTGTATACCGGGTCTAATCCTTCCTCATAGCTGGGAAAAAATGAAGTTTGTAGGGAGAGAAGGCGAAGCAGAGCTGGGAGAGGATCACTAACCCTGCTGGCCTCCATCCAGAACTCTGACCCTGATAGAAGTGTGAGGGATCAGACTGTTTACCACTGCTGGCAGCCCACACAAACATAGTCACTGCACTGCAAGATGGATTCATGTTGTTAGCACAGCACGACACATGCATGGAACTTCTGATGAAACAATGCACCCTGTTTTTTAGTTTGTCGGGTTAAAGACCGTGAAAATTATGAATATGGGAACAAGTCCTTCAGGCATATTCACTGTATTTGTTTACTCTGTCAACTCTATCCATGCAGTTTTGGTGAAAGTTCTGTTATTAAATTTGCTACTGAAGGGAAGTCTATGAATACTTCAACCCACCAAAATTGGGAGGACTTTCATAGACTACAGGTAAAAGTGGATGCAGACTTCTTGCAAGACTTCTTGTTGTTTCGTTCAGTAGTCTACAGGAGTCTTTGTGGTGGGTCAAAATGTAACTTTATTATTCTGCACTCGTAGTTCTATCAAGTGTGACAAGATACCCAACACCACTGGCTGAAATGTAGCCCCAAACCATGACAGAGCCTCCACCATGCCTGACAGATTTTCATACCAGTTGTTTTTTCTCTGTTTTCCTTCCTTAAAAATGGTTTCTTGACAGCTTTCCTTCTACTGAGACCATTTCTGATGAGGCTTCAGCTAACAGTAGATCAAGATCTGTATCTCTTAGGTCCTATGTCAGGTCTTGGCTGAATTGTTTTTTATAGACATGACTTTCAGGTATTATTCATCTGCTGTAGATAGTTCTTTAGGCCACTTCCTTTTTTGTCCTCCACCACTTTCAACACATTTTTTACAGACATGCAGCACACCTTGCTGAGATATGCCAAGTTTTCAGATAATAGCAGCTTGGGAATCACGGTGTTGGTGCTAAAATACGTCTATGTCCGTCAATCTATGTTATCTTTGGTATTTTTTATAGAGTCAACTAAAAAATGGGAACGAATTATGTGTTTTTGTGACAGGCTGCTAGTAACAATGTGCCTAAAGATAGAATTATTTGATAAGTTCTCTGTCACTCATCACTGGAGTTAGGTGGAGTTTATATGTTGGAATGACTCACAGTCCAGCGTTTAGTAGTTTAAATTAACAACACAGACCAAAATGTTTTCGCACCAGGCTGCAAACATGTTTATCCCTACTGTAAGGTTGTGCATTTGATTAAGGGAGCGAATCCAGCCTCAAATAGCCATTCTGTGAACTGCAACTTTTGGCACTCGTG
Organism: Perissodus microlepis; assembly: GCF_051167445.1. Classification (NCBI taxonomy): domain Eukaryota; kingdom Metazoa; phylum Chordata; class Actinopteri; order Cichliformes; family Cichlidae; genus Perissodus; species Perissodus microlepis. The sequence goes on from NC_140465.1 coordinate 12,203,496, forward strand.
TTTTGGCTTCATTTTTCAGCCTCAGCAGTTGAAGTTTGGCAGTTATATACACCGACTATTTGTGCCAGTATACCAATTTAAGAGGCGGCATTTGCTCTTAAGATTTCAAACACGCAGGTCAGTTCACATGACTTCAGTGCGCATGTGAACAAATGTTGGGTTAAAAAACAAAGGAGTCACAAACACTTTAGAATAATTTATTAGGATTTTCAAATTGAAACTGTCAGGAAAAAAACAAAGAAAAAAAAAGAAAAGCATTGCTGTAAAGCTTGGCGGGGGACAGCCCAAATCTTAAACTTTAACCGAGCTCATGTAGAGCTACAAACTCCATTCAAAGCATTGGCCCTTTTCCTTACAACAGCACAACAAAAGACATCATTAAAATCAATATACAAGGGGAACAAGATCTCAAAACAGAAAAATATAGTTTCTTTTTTTTTCTGAAAATAAGTCTTAATGCCGCAGAATTATCCACTTGTCGTCTGCTATTACCAATAATAGTACTATTTTCATTTGTAAGGTAAAAAATAACTTATTGCTTTATTGTAAGTTAAAAAGTTACAGTGTTGGTGTCCAGCAGTAGTTTTTTTTTTTCTTTTATCATGTCCCAGCCCGTCTGACAGAGGAACTACTGGCTGGATCAGGAAGTTTTCTGCTGTGCTGAACATCAAACAGGCTGCAGCAAGAAGGCTGAACAAACAGGCTACTTGTTTTTGCAAAGGTTGAATTTGTTCCAGCTTTTTGACTTTTCCTGCCAGCCAGCGCCGTCTTGTACTGAGGCCCCCGTATCAGAGCCGACTGGGAGCGAGACCCTGTTCCATTTCTGGTTCCCTGCCCAAAACCCTGTCTGTTCACCACCACACTGAGCAGCAACTATATATAAACAGTTATCTGTTGGTTCCAGAGGTGCACAAATTTATTAAAACGAAGTGTGGAATGGGAGAGAGTCAGGGGGGAGAAGAGCAGATGAACCCAAATGGAGCAGGGCAAACGTTCTGGTTTTTTTTCAGTACCAAAGGAAAAAAAGGCAATCAAAACGCTCCTTCGCTGACGAAAGTAGTTCCATATTACACCTTGATGTATGCGCACAAACACTCACTCGCACGCACGCACGCACACACGCAGACGCAATCACATGCACCTTCAATAGTGATAAGAGGAAAGAACATGATCGTGATTTTTCTACAACTGCTTCTCTGAGAATGTCCTTCATTTGTTTGTCACGGTGGAGAGCACCGCATAAAAGAATTTTCTTAAAAGAAATAAAATAAACAAAAACATTAAGAAGAGAAACGCGCAAAAAAATATATATATAATATTTTCAAAAATCAGGAAGTGAAGTCAAGTCCCGAATCGCCAGAAACCCCTTATTTCTCCTGTTTTAAAGTTGTTAATCATCCAAAGTCCCATCGTGGTTTCATAAACTGTTTTCCACGAAGACGCAAGAGACAAATTCGCTTATTTTTTTCTCTCTCTTTTTTTTTGAAAGACTTAAAGCAAACAAACAAAAATATGACCTGGTAACAAACAAACAAAAAAGTGTCAACTGAAAAAAATATGTCAGACAAGCTCCTGGAAGTTTATTCGCCAACAGCTATCCTGGATAGCATTGTGCTGAAGTGACGCTAGAGTGGACTGCCCCACAGTGTACACATAATGGCGTATGCATACCCATAAAAGTAGTGAGATGACCGCAGAGAGTAGTAAATGACATCCAGTCAAATTGCTGTTAACCCTTTTCCAAACCAACCAATGACATGCCAGCCGGTTCAGTGACCCCTCCCTCCCACACCCATCCCACACCCACCCTACCTCACCCAATGTCTATGTACAATATTTTACAGGAAGACATAAAAACATTGCTTTAAAACCAATTACAGAATAAAATACCTTACAGATTATTATGTCAATATTAATAACAATATTACAAAGGTTTTTTTTTTGTTTGTTTTTAGAGACTACCAAAATATACATTTAACTTTTGTTGTTGTTGTTGGTTGTTTTTTTTTTCCTCCATGTTTCCGTGAGACTCGAGTTAAAAAAAGGACTGTGTTGGATTTGTTCTTCCTTTGTTAAAAACGGCTTTGAGACCCATCTCATCTCGCACAGCTTTCTTTTTTTTGCCTTCTTTCTGCTTCTGTTAACATCAGCACGGCAGCTGGGAAGGATTCACGATGGAAGTGAAGTTTAAAATGACGATAATAAAAACTCAAAATAGTTGTCTGTGTCTTTGTCAACGATGACAAATGTTTCCTCGGAGATTTTTTTTTTTTTTTTGCAGTTTCTTTTTCTCAGCTTCAAAAGGAAAAAAATGGATAACTGAGGGGGGAGAGGGGGTGGGCTCTAGTTATTAGACTACATGATGAGGACAAAAGAGGAGAAAACAGGGAAGTTATGTTGAAGTGAGATTAGTACAGCAGAAACAAGAGTTCTGGATTTAAAAAGATATTCAGTCGGTGGGCGGAGCCATATGGAGCCAGGAGAGCCCGGTAAAGAGCCGGTGGCCGGCCAATCAGGTTGTGCCATCAGTGGGCAGTCAGCATTGTGATTGGCTCATCAGCAGAGGAGACGCCCTCCCATCCCTCAGTGACCTGAGACTTCTCAGTGGTAGCCATTAGTGAAGGCAGTAGCAATCAGAGGACCCTGAGGACACACACATACACACACATAGAGGCAAAGATGAATACACTTCTAGCAGCTTTGTCAACACACGTGTGCATTCATGCATGCATGTAAGTCTGAGTGAGTTGGTGGGTGAGGAAGGGAGCATGTGACCTACCCCTATACCATGGCTGAACCCTGTGCTGGGGGCGGGGCTAGCTGCACTGATGTAGCTGCTGACTCCTGAGTCCTGATTGGCTGCAGCGTACAGGTCAGCCATTGGTCCAGGGCTGCTGGTGCCCAGGAAGCCAGCTGTGCGTGAAGGGGTGGAGCCTGAGAGGCAGGAGAGACAAGTCAGTCTTAAACACTGGAGGGTTTTCTCTCTCACACACACACACACATAGAAACATGCACATGTCTAAAAATATTCCTTTATTTCTCCAACCAGGCCATCACGCACGCGCTCATTGTGAGTAAGGCGAGCATGCAAATTTGTAAACATGCACACACTCCTGCTGTTCACACTCTTTCGCAGACAAACAGGGACATACCTCTAACTACCGCGGCGGCTGCTGCAGCTGCTGCCATTGGTCCGTATGCAGTCAGGGGAATGGCTGAGGATTACACAACAAACAAAACTGTCACACAACACGTATGTCATGATCTACAGCTCAGTGTGGCTGAACTGACAGCTGACCCAGAGATCTGACATGTCATTTAAATACCACTGGTGTAAGGTTTAATGATCTAACATCCTATAGCATCTGGCTTGATGCATTAAATAAGACACAAAATGATGGCTAAAATCAAAGAGGATGGCGTTTCCAAGTAAAAATGTAAGTACCGCTCAGAGCCACTAGATGTCAGTGTAAAGGCACAGCTGCTTGTAGATCGGCTGCATGCACAACACATCCAAAGGCTAAAAGTATTTACCGGCAGAGTTAGGAGCAACCTAAAAGCTTTTAGCCCAATATATCATCATATCTTGTCACCTCTGTCAGAAGTAGTCTTCAAAGCAAAATGGAACTCTTTAGATCGTTTAGTGTACATCCATAAATCGCTCCATCAATTTCCTTAACTGCTTATCCAGTTGAAGGTTGATGGGAGGCTGTAGCCCACCCAAGATGAGTTTAGGCAAGACGCATGGTAGACCCGGGGTAGGTCACTGGTCAGTGGGTTCGAAAAGAGAGACGGACAATCACACACTTTTACATTCACACCTATGGCCAATCACAGATTAACCTAACATGCATGTCTTTGGACTGTGGGGGGAGACAGCATGCAAACTCTGCACAGAATCCAGCCGGCCAGGAGGTCTGAGCCAGAAACCTTCTTACTATAACAGTGCTAACCAATACCTGGGGGTTCATATTTTTAATAACATTGTGAATTCAGTTTGACCTTGTTTTAACCCAGGATTTAGTTTACTCACAGCATGTTTGGGAATGGTGCTTAAGGGAAAAAGACATTTTAAGGCGACCTCCACAGTAGCTTTGTGAAAACAACCAATATGTTCACAGAAACTGCTTAAAGTTTGATTCTTGAAAAGTCTTACAAGGTCGTTTGCATTACCTTTGAACCCTATTTCTACCTGCTGCTGGATTGCCTCACATGTATGTACATAGGCGTTTCTTAAATCAAAAATTAAATCTAAATCTGATTTTAAAAGTAAAAGTAAACAGGTTTGTTTTTTGGGTTATGCTGCTTTTGTTTTTGAAGAAGTATCCCAGTGATTCAGGGTTACTGCATTTAGTAAAGATGGGCTTCGTGGTTTAACTTGGGTTTCTGCTGCTAAAGAGCTTTGGGTTTTCTTTTTAGGTTCTCAGAGGGGTTGCGGCAACACTCACCTGCCAGCTCAGGAGGGTGGGATGATGTCAGGAGGGGGGTCCTCTCTAAATGGAATTCTAGAAACAGAGAAGATCCAGAGAGAGAAAAATGTCTTTGTAAATAGTCGCCATCCACCAGCCATACTACAAAGGCACACACGCACACAGAGACAATGTCAACACAGATGCACGAGCACAGAAAGTAAAAACAAAACAGAACAAAACAAAACAAAACAAAAAAAGAAAACCTACTGTAAGGACAGGCAGGAAGGTGGGAGCAAAGGAAAAGGAGGGGCGATACGGCCAATTGAATGGGGCTTACATAAGCAGATCAAATAAACAAAGAAGAATATAAGAGGAAGAAGGTTCAATATCACAAATGAAAGGCAAAAAACATCAATAACTAACATTCGAAACAGAAGACAATGTTTCAGAAAGTGCAGAGGGTTTAAGTTACAGACAAGAGCACTTTAAAATCACACTTGCTGCAGCTGAAATGAAGGCGGCATGACACGCGAACCTGAGCCAGCCACGTGGCCGTTGCTGTCCATACATGTTTCGCCTCGCACTGTTAAAAATTGTCAGCATGCCGCAGCCTGTAGCCTTTAGCCTTTACTCTGTCCCTGTCTGCAGGCCTAAAGAGAGTCAGTGAGCTGTGTGGCTTATGCAGACGTACCTGGGAACTGGTAGGTGTATCCGGGCGCGATACCAGAGTAACTGCGGCTGGTGTAGGTAGCAGTCTGAAAACCCGGGTAGCCTGTTGGAGAGAGAAAGAGAGAGAGGATTAATTGACTGTATAAAGGAGCATGATGGCGAACTCAGAAAATGAGTTTTAGGGGAGGCTGCTTGGTGTGTGAGCAGAAATGACGATGAGTACACACAGGCAGATCTAGCCATCTGATCTATTCAGGTTTATTTCTGGAACCACCTCAAGAGTGCAGTCATACATTCACCTGCTGCAGTGGCAGTTAGCTAAGCAATCTCCTATAAGCTAATTTCCTCTGCTCTTGTACAACAGAGTGCAGCTACGAAGGAGTTACAGTAAAGATGGCTATTATTAACTACTGAGTGATTTAAGGTCATTTATTTGATTTTGCTTTCCCTCATCCGGGGTTCATTTTAATCAACCTCGGAATATTTTGAAATTTAAGGCGAAGCTCCGGACACTTGGTGATCCAGGCATACACATTAGCTTAACGTCTGCGGGAAATGGGGTCATTAGAGATGAATTACACATGAGCCAGACCTGGTAGTATGAGTCACTGACATTTACAGGCCCTTACTGAGATTATGTATTACGATCTGAAATTTGCCAGTAGAGGGCATCAAACAACCACAAACTACAGCTGATGTAGCTCTTGGTTTTGATTTCTCAATGAGGATCTCTTCATACTGTATTTTTACTCCAGCGTGTGGAGCCCTTCAGTCCGTGACCTCTAAACATTCGATACATCACAGAGAATAACGTCATTGAAAGCAGGCGTTTAGCTTACGTAGCCTAAATATTTCTGAACGGAGGGTGCACCTACAATATGACATTTCTTAATTTTTAAAGCAGCTCCTTCAGTGTGAATGAGGAAACCTAAGAAATGTGTTCAAATTGCTGAGCTATTCCCAGCTAAATTAATGCACAGAAGACATTTTCAAGGCACTACTGAAATTTGAGTCAATATTGTGATTTGGTTCCTTTTCTGTTATTTCTGATCAGCAACACATACAGAAATATGTCTCGTGTCGGTGTTTTTCCACATTCTAGATGTCTGAGTTTATTCTCCTGTTACTTTTTTTGAGTATTTTTAGAATAAGTACAATCTAAAACTAAGTTATACACACATACTTGCATAATCTGTTATTTCTGTCTTCGTAAAGAAAAATGGTGTCAGTCAGTGCTAGCACTTGATTAACAGTGATTTTTTCAGATACTGCATTTGCTGTTTGTTTAATACTTTACCTAACATGCCAATGCCCAGCATAAAAGCGTCCATCCCGTAGGGCATCACCCTGGAACGGCCTCTGGCTGAGCCTGTCGGTGTCATCACCTCCTTGGGCTGGGCTTTCTTGCACTCCACCTGAAGCAAAGAAAACAGGGAGTTAGTAAAAAAAAACTACTGAAATAAAGACACACAACAGCTACGCCACATGATTCGGTCTGGCAGTTGGGACACTGGGAACAAATCCCTACACCACCGAGTAAACCACGCTCTAAATATTTTTTACAGCTCACATCCGTACCATTTTGTTGTTGATCTCATGGAAGTGGATCTCACACACTTTCTCAACCACATCTTCATTCTCAAAGGTAACAAAACCAAAACCTGGAAAAGAGCGAGAGAAAAAAAACTCTTAAAGAAACCCTTGTAACATTTGAGCAACATTTGAAAGCATGTTGAATTTTCCACCTTTACACGGGCTCTGGATATGAGTGGTTATAATGAGATGGAAGAACGAGCACAGTTATCAGAAAACATGTGATCACTTTAATGTCTCCCCAAAGAGCTGAGGCCAACCTCACAGGTCTTGCTTGTCAATTAAGGTGTTAGCATCATGGAGGAGAGGGGGGATAGGGCGTGGCTAACCCCACCCTGCTCTTTTCTTTCTCCCCACTTGTCTTAACTTAGATTCTGACTTTGTATAAACAGAAGTAGGCGAGAGCGAGGAAAGACAACGTTAAGAAAAATTTGTTTGTTTGAATTTTTTTTAGCTAGATCACCAGAGCTAATGACTCCATCGTGGTCCCACTTAAGCGTATCAACATAATGCAGGCGGGTGCACATTTGAGTATAACTCTGGGTACGCACCTCTATGTCTGTTGGTTGTTTTGTCAAACATGAGCATGGCATCATCGACCTGTGAGAACAAAGCACAGAATAGATGAGCTCGGACATCTTAACACGCGCGCGCGTGCACATCATTACACAGCATGGGGTGCCATTGTCCCTCTTTAGCATCGGAGTAAGAGGGGAAAACAGATGGAGAGGGTGGAGGGCAGAGACTTGGGCGGGGTGACAGGTGACAAAGGAGAGAAGAAAAAAGAATGGAAGGGTGAGAGGGGAAGAGCGACGGGGAAAACAGGGGAAAAGGGGGCGCCGTGTAAAAAAATAAAATGAAATGCAATATATCAGCGGTAAAAAAGAGGCGCTGAATGTTCCCCATTCTTCGCTCTGCCTCCGTCCTTCACCCAAGTTCTTACAAACTCTGTCCCGCTCTCGCCCTTCTTTTGCTTTCATTTGTTCACCCTCGCTGTCTTTCTTTCCCTCTCTGCAAAGTTTACCATTCCCATGGAGACCATGCAAAGAATTTCAATTAGAAGAATTCACCCCCCCCACCCCCACCCCCCACAAGCACACACACCCACTCCAGCTCATTTCAATGGCTGGAGAGAAAAGAAGAAGGGCTGATAAATAATGCTGTGATGAATAACAGCAATAAACAGATTGATAAAAGTTAAAAGTTTTGATGGCAGGTAGGAAGCCTGCCAGTGAGCATTCTGGATTATAGAGTAGAGAACGAAGTGAGCTGAGGTTTTTGTCAACACGCTCTCCTTTTATTCTCCTTCTCCCTCCACTTTCCTTTTTGCACTCACTCCACTGCCCTATTCATATTCCACCTCCTCCCCCCCTTTTTTTTTTATCCCATTCCCTCCCTCCCTCGTCCTTCACTGGCAGGAAAGTTAGCAGCTTCTGACGGCATAAGGAGACACACGGAGAAGCCAAGGCCTGGGATCAAGGTGGAAGTAAAAACTTTCACATTTTCAGTCTTTAGCAGCAAAACAACAGAGACACATGAGCGTGACTGCATGGTAGTGGTGAGCGATACAGCTTCAACATTATATCATGATTATTTCAAGAAAACAACAATATATTTAAAAAGAAGACTGAACGTCGTATCGACGCTCGCAGCTTGCAGGCGGCAGCATTTGTAAGTGTAAGTAAATGAAGAGCATTTACCAACCTTCTTTTCCAATGAGCTGCTGTCACTGATGATACACTTCCTAATTACAAGTGTGAATCTATTGAAACAAGGTGCCAGCAGCAGCTGCAGGAGCGTTACAGTGCAATGGTAGTGACACAGCAGTATATACAGTGACACAGCAGAAATTCAAACGTGAGCATAAAACTAGCCCAGGTTGTGCTTTCCCTGGGACATTTAAGTAAAACTATAAAATAACTGCGTCGTGCTTTAGTTTAACAGTAACTACAGTAACTTAACCTTGCAACTTGTCAGCAGCCTGCACAGTATTGTCACACAATAAAGATGAAAGTGTTTTCTACCTGTTGTTTCTCAGGGTCGAGCTTTCTAATCAGCTGCTTAAAGCCCTGCTCTAACACCGTGTAACCGCATCAGTAATTTCCATCCACCGTTCGCTCTTCCTGTCATATGGAGAGTGCTCTAGCATGCTCGGTTGAGTCATTTGTTTACTGTTGGGTCCCACATCACGGGCTGCTAGTATCTCCTGCTTCATAGCCTGCTTTGTACTCAAGGGTGTGTTTTTGCCATGTTTGTTATTTCCACCTTTAGTGGGTCAAATTTTCTCACATTTTTTCAAAGTACCGTGCTTTGCTTGGAGGGTGCTGCAGCAGCTGCTTTTCTAGCTACCGCTCTTGCTGTCAGACATGCCTGGGCCTGTCTCCTTGCTGCTCGCACTGGGGACCATATGGCGTTGCTGTAGCATGTATGATATCGCGATATGATGTTTTTATATCAGCAAAAATAACCATATTATCGGGGACGATGATATAATATGCCAAAGCCCTACCACATGGCTATTTTCATTAGGCAGCGCGTGCTGAAACCCAAACCAGTGTAACCTGAGTGCCTGAGGCCTCTGGGTAGGCAGGTCATTTGATTTCTAAAACGTATCTCAGATGAAAAACACACATGCACGCCTTCTCGTCTGATTGAGATCAAGCCTGTGCAAGTGTTTGCACCAACGAAAGTGAAAAATGATATATGCAAAGAGGATCAAGGTTGCGTCTACAGCCCTCCTCACTCTCATCCTTGTTAACATATAGCATGGGACACACACACGCAAACACACACAGAGCTCCCCCCCTGTGCTCCTCTTGCTGTCCTTCATTCAGTTTTTATCCTGCAACCCCCTCCTCCTCCTCCCTTCCCCTCTCCTTTCCTCTCCCCCTCATGTCTTCCAGCCTTCCGGTCATCCAGACTCAATGACACAGCAGAGAGCCAGGGAAGAGGACAGCAAGTAGACAGCTGCAGGCCAACATGTTATCATAAGAGTAGAGTTACACTCACAGCTAGTCCTCCTGTTAGCATTAGCAACATCTATTCTGGAAGAGATTAGCAAACCCTGCCAGCCAGAGGAGATTGTAAGTATTGGAAACAGAAAAAAAAAATTACAGATAATAAGCAGTATAGTAGTGCAAACATGGTTCTGCTAATTGTCCTCCATGAGAACAGAAAGATCTGCAGACTGTGGCCACACACCAGCCCCCCTCGCCTTTGCCAAAACCAATAAGGAGAAGATCTCACGATGTCCACTGCCCAGGGTGCTGTAAGACAATCTGATTGGATAGCTGTGAGTTCTGAGATTGACTTAGCAGCAGCTCTATCGCTAACTACTCAGCATGCATGCAGAGCCGAAGTAAACTTAAGGTCATATTCTCATAGTTCTGACATTCTCAGATGTACAGAGAACGAGGGTCAGCCGAGATCTCGAGCTGCTTCCCGAGAGCGGCATTAAAAATAACCGCTTTTTAGTGAAGCGTACCGCTATTGTACTGAAGAACAAGTGTTTGCTGACAAGTCCATTACACTTTTCTGCCAGATTATGAAAGGTGGCATTCACATTTTTTTCCCCGCCGTCTCCTCACATCTCCCTCCCTCGTTTCATTCTCGCTCGCTCTCTCCGGCCATCTCTCTCTAAACAGGCCAGCAGACAAAGTGTTCAGTCAAGCCTTCTAATCGCCAGCTCACATGGGTGAGTGGAGTCCCAACTTTTCCCGTCTGCCCTGTCCATGCTGCTTTTTTCATCCTATCCGCTCCTTTCGTTTGCTTGCTAACCTACTCTCTGGGTTTACTTAAAAATGAAGATTTGAAATCGTCTGGCTTTTCGTGTAAGATACAGAGAGGCAGGGTAAACAGGCATGAAAACAGAGATTTCCTTTGGATTAAACCTAACTGACTGTATGCCCAAAATGCCTGAAATGCTAATGCCTGAAATGTTAAACACATTTCTGTGTGTGGACAGATCTTATATTCAGCTTTGGCCAAAAAAAAAAAAAAAAAGAACCACATGAGCTTGAGGGAAATTACAAGACCCTCATTTCAGACTTCTAATCGAAACATGGCTGCTGCAGTCTCATTGGCCTGGGAACATTTAGCAAGAGGCCCTCAGATTTTTTTGACTAGGAAATCACGTGTAAACAAAAGCCTCTGACTCCTCAGGTTGGCCCAGAACACCTGACGCGTCAACAACCGAGCAGCCACCCTAGTCCAAGTAATGAAGTTTATCTAGGTGTTCTTAGAGGCTTGCTAAAAAACAACAACAACTTCGGCACATATCAAAGACTTGCATAAAATGCAGAGTGCATTCTGTGTTTTCCTTGCAAGGCGGTACCACAGTATGAAAATAAACAGGACACTGAGTCCTGCTCCAACCAAACCTGCACCTTGTAACCAGGCTCAGATAATAAACAAGAAATACCTCCCGCTCAGCAGGAATGCACTGTGGGATCGCCGCTATCCACGATACAGCTTTGGTCTCACGTGTCCAAACAGTCCAAATATTCCCTCATCCTGCGGAGGGAGTGTTGTCTTAGATATGAGTGTCTGTAATCACCGGGGAGAAATGATTCGGCACACAGACTGCAAACAGCCATTTTAAGTGAGTGCACCGAGGAGAAACGTGTCACATGTCACAACAGCCACCTGAATCGGTGCCACGGGTCACACCCTCGCAAATCCAGGTCTTCTGTGAGCACGCGGGCCGGAATTAAACGGCGTTCTTTAAATTTGAACCAGTACCTGAAATACAGTAATACCTCAAGCATGAGTCAGAGGCCAACTGAGAGAAAACACAGGCAGACACGAGGCAGAAGGAACTTCGTGCTGTTAATTTCTTCCAACCCATTAGGCCCACATCCTGAAGCAATGCTCATTTTCAGACTGTCCTGCTCACCAACGGCGGCAGAGGCGCACACTTAATGTTTGTGACAACTGGATCGCCGGCTGTGAGCCTCGCTCTCCGTCTGCATGGGGACAAATGCATGCAAGCTCGCATCCACGACGATGCCACTGTCACACTTTCACGAGCACGCCCGTCTTTCCATTCATGCAAATATACACTTCTCGCACATTTTTTTTTAAAGGAAACGCACAAAAAAAGCACTGGATTATAGCGGGACAATGGGCGAAGGCAGGTCACCACGGCAACAAGCTGAGAGCGACTAGAGCAGGGTGTGTGTTTGTGTGTGTGAGATGGGAGGGTGTCTGAAGTACTGATTTTGGGTAAGGTGGGGGGGGCTGTTACAGGAGCAGCTGTTGCATTTGATTAGTTAATACTGAAAAGGCTGATCTCCATTTGCGCACACAGTAGTTTGCTAAAAACTAACCCAACATGCCACGCTTTATGGATAATTTAACACACTTATTTCTCATCAGATTGGTCCTTTTTTCCCCCCCTTTAATAATCACTTTTGCCCCTCACTACTATCTCAGCATTCCTCCTTCCCTCTGCCCTTCAACCTTTTTCTGAGTTCCCCTCCCACTCTCTCTCCACGGGGGGTTTCTTCTTCCCTTTCAGTCCCCTGCCATCTCCCTCTCCCTCTTCCCCTCCTGCTTTTTTTTTTTTAACCTCCCTCTACCCCCGGCCACTCATCTGTCTCCACAGCATGTGTTTGCCTTTCACCAAATTTCTTTCAAAAGAGCTAAGCAGGCCAAATGCAGAAGCCAGAAATGCTAATATGTGATCAGAAAAGAGCAAAAACAGCCAACAAGAGAGATAAACTAACAAACTAAGTCATGCTAAAGCTGATGGAGCAGAACCACCGATGACCACACAGCATTTTCTTTGTTTCCCCTCTTTGATATTTGCACTCTTTAGAGAAACCCACTCTGAGGACTTCTGAAGAAGCTAGCTAAGGTTAAAAGGATGTATAACAGCGCAGCACACCGTTTACCATTTGTTTCTTTCACTTTCACTGCGTGCCTTCCTTTCACTTTTTCTCCTAAAATAGGTCTGCTTTCTCTTTTTAAGGTGTCTCGACTTGAACCGAAAAACGGACATGCTTAAAACAAAAGCCATAAAAGTCGTTTTTTTCTCCGTGGAAAAAAAAGTTTAAAAGGAAAGTTAAAAAAACTTTTAGCTGGACAGAGTCAGTAGATGAATATAATATATCAAAGGCATGCAGTCCATTAGAGCAGCCAAGCCCAACCAGAGGTACCCCAGGGTGTGCTTATGCAGCTACCAGAAGGTACACGGACAGATTGCGGGTAAGCTGAAGTAATTTGATACAATTTTTATCAAGTAATTTGATCAAAGTACTGTAACACCTGAACACAACAATTCCCCACTTATAGTGTGAAAACTTGCTGGAAGCTAACAGTAAGCTCAAACTCTTTAAAACCACTGAAAAATGATTCACTTCAAAAAATAACTGATTGAAATGTTTCTGTACTTTATTAAATTGTGAACTAACGCTCATAAATTATAAAAAGTTTAAACTGTTGGCTAATGGGTGAATTGTTAGGCTAATCGAAAAGCTAATTCTTCCTTAAAACTAAGAGAGGAGCTGCAAGCAGCCAAATGCTGACAAAATATTAGCATCCACCTTAAGAAATCTGGGTTAAAAGTAGAGGATGTAAACACCACACACCCACACGATACAATACTATCACAATATCTCACTCACGATAAGATATTAAGCTTTTGTAGTAACATATATTGTGATTTATTACCCTTTTTTCAACTACAAATTATGTCCTCAAGACAGCCAATATCTGTTTTATCCAATAAGATAAAGTTATCTCACTTCAGTTATTAATGTCAAGCACACCAACACCGTCACTTAAACCTGCCACAAATGTTGCCATAAGTCATAATGTTGCAGTGCAATAAACTGTGATAAATTTAAAAAAATCACATATCGTCTGCTGTCTGCACACACTTAACCATTACATTTGTGCTCAGCAGCCTTCCTGTTCTGCAGAATACAAACAGCTGGCAGCCAGTTGAGTCGATGCAATCTGTCTGTATTTATAAATTAAATAGCAATTATCTGCAAATGTCTAAAAACCTCTCTGAGAGTCATTCCAGTCAGTCCCAGTCAGAGTGCAACTGCTTGCAAAAAGGTTGCCCCCTATTATCAGGTGAGATGATAATGATTTATTAAAAAATTGATATTTGTTGTCCCTTTATTGATACAATATAGCTTTGCAACATATCTATCTATCAACTGCCACTTAAAAACCACTAAAATTCTCATATATCTAATATGATGGGTATTATCTGTGAAGGGTAAGTCAAGGTCAGACCAAGGTTGAGCAGCAGCAGTCCAGCTGAAAGACAGCTTTTCAGAGTGAAGGCTTAAGCATGATGGTTGCAAGTATTTAGTAGGTTTGTGGGGTTTTTTTACCTTTCCAAACTGGTCGAAATATTGCTTCACATCTTCGATGGTGGTATTGACTGACAGTCCTCCGACAAAGATCTTCTTTGTCCTGGTCACCAGCTAACAGCGCAGAAGGAAAAGAAGAAGAAGGTATCTTTTATCACTAATAACATTAGGTCTGTGCTAGCTGCCTGCGATAAAGACACTTTGTGTTGGTTGGCGTTTGTCTAATCTCAAAGGTTGCTTAAAGCTCTTCTTGGAATTCAGACTAATTGATGTCAATTTAAGGCCTCTGAGGCGTGTGCATGCGAGCAGCATGTGTGCAGGTGAATAATCGGTGCAAGCATCCATTTAGGTGTGAGCCAGAAAATGCATGTGTGTGCGTGTGTGCACGTATACAGGCGGCAGTACCGGAGCCTGTGTACACAGGGTCATGGTGTCAGGCTGGACAAGTGGATTGTAGCTCCAATTAGATCATGTGCCTGACTCTAATCCCAGCCAACCAGGGCTCCCTTATTAGGGGTGACACATGACATCATCTCCACTCCTCCTTGCTGTTAACTCCTTCAGGGTGCACTCACCTTGGGCTGAGCCCGGCGGGGAAACGCCACCTTTGGGTCGATCTGTAGGGAAAAGATGAGTCATGATGAGTTTTTGTTGTTGTTTTTTAAGTGATAAATCAATACATTTGATTTGTTTATAAAAAAAAATATATATATATATCAATGCTGTACTCTTTCTGTTGTACTAGAAACAGGCAGCAAATGCATAAATAATCTACGACTGGTCATCAGGAAACATATAATCAACTACATTTGCCAAAAAGAAATTTACAAGCTGCACACCTTCTACACGTTACTACATGTTCTGCTCCGTACTATTATGTTTGGGGTCAATTAGACCACAGAGATGTCTAATTCACACTCTGTTCCAATAACAGACTTATTAAGGATTTGGGAGCAGTAAGGCTACAAAGGAAGTACCATCATACTAATAACAGACACGGCATAAGCAAGTTTGGATCGCTGGCAACCATAAACACAAGTTATCGAGCCTCAAACGTGTCATTGAATGGTTGCGGGACTAGAAATGCACATAATATATATATAGGAAAGCGATATTAAAATATATCTGACATTTGATTTTTTTTTCCCAGCAATGATACCGAATCTCTACCTGCTCTGGTTTTGTTGCTCAAAAGTTCCTGTTCAAAAAACCGCTGCGCACGTCAATGAATTATCACCCTGTTAACTAACTAGAATTTGTTACAACACAGAGCCTCTAAGTCTGGACTACAGGTCCAGAAATAGATCGTATGCTAATCCGCGAATATGTATAGTAGACCCTTGTTTATGCAAGCCCCCGAAAATCCAAACACGGCAGCTAAACAAACACGCATAAGGAACAAAATACACAGTGAGACAGGAATATGTACTTTCTCTGAATTGTGTGTTGAGACACAACTAAATGCATCTTCGCCACAAACTACACAGAGCGGGGCAGTCTTGAATCCAAAACGAGCATCTAAGATTCTGAATATATCACACATAGATTTTTTTTTCTAAATCTCACAAATTCTAACAAGCTCCATTTTGGATTAGCTCGATTTGACTGTATCCATATTCCTCCCCACTGGAATGTCTCAGCATTGGTCAAGGTTACAGATAAAATTAGAAGTAAATGAGCTTTGAATGAGCTGGCCTTTAATAATGCTAAATATGCAAAGCTCGGCCTGGCATTTTAAATTTGTGCGGAATCTCGTGTTATTCTCACTCAAACCGACGAGTGAGATGATTTTTAGGTCACAGGACCTTGTAGTGTATTATGGTCTTAGAGTTTCATCTTTGTTCTAATAATTGGATGTGTGAAGCGAAACCCCTCGTGTCTCCCACAGCCGCTATCAGAGGTATTGAATTGATATTGGCAGTAAAAAGTGCCCTGTGAAATAGCTTAAAATAATTAGTTCTAATGTGAACAATACGCACGACACAAAGGAGGGTGTTCGTTCAATATTCAAACAATCCTTTCATCTCTTCCCTGTGATAATTCCCTGCTTCTGATGACAAATCTACTGACACATATATCCTTCGAGGACCTTTTAAGTGCTTCACATTTGCCGCCGCTTCGAGAGCACAGCGCTGTGTAACTAAGATGCAGCTGCAGCGTCCTTGGAAGGGATTGCAGAGGGACTTTACACCTTAAAGTGGGACACAAAGATGAGAAGAGCCATGTCACCTCCAGCTGGTCAGCGCACAAAGACCAAGGTGACAAGGACGCACGAAGCCACCAGCGACTATCCGCTACAACCGAGCGCGCTCACAAACAATGACAACACAGCATTTCTGTGTCAGTGTGGACCAAATGTGACATTACAGTGTTACAGATGTGTGCGTTTGCCCGCTATATGATTCAGCTTTTTTAGCCATTTTTATTTAAATGTGTCACAAATATTGCTGACTTATAAACTGAACATCGGGTCACTGCCGTGATCAAGCACGATGAACATGAATAAGAGAATTCATTTTACTCACACCGTGCATTCACACCCAGCATGGCAGCATTTGACCTTGTTCAATAAAAATGTTTTTAAAATAATTAAACATCTTTTTTGTGGAGTCTATGTTTGAAATGTATTTAATGAGAGAAGATATGTATAAACTTAGAGTTAATATCAAAGCTTTTCTTCACATCATTCCAGCCCAAATACTGCAAACTCAGATGCATCAATTTCTACACACTAGTTTCACTGTTTACTAAAAACAATAGAATATAAGTTATAGTACAACTGTACTATTGGAAAGAAACTCATTTATATTACAGCACAATATAATTATCACAATTAAACAACTCCAAGCGTCTGTAAGATCCTAATGACATCACCGGTTGGCGTACGTGGGCAAAATGTCCGTTGTTCCTCTTGGCACTGAAGTGCTGAGAGGTCACTGCCTCGGGCTTTCTGTTCAGCCCACCTGCCTTGTACTGTTTTAACACGACAAGAGGGCAGGAGCTGCCTTGAGGCGATCATGTGGCAGAGCATGAGCTGAGAATGACAGCGGTCAGACATCTAACACGAGCCACATTGTCCATTGTTATCACCGTTGTAAACACACGAAGAAAAAAACATCCGTTTCTATAAGCTAGTTGTAAACAAGCACTAATGTCCAAGTCTTTTTTTTTATTCATCCAGCAGCATGTTGATTAGTTAAGTTTTCTCGGAAACCCCCTTTCTTTTAAGAAGTGTGAAATCAGTATGTTTGCATGATTCAATTCAATTCAACTGTATTTACATAGCACCAAATCACCATTACAGTCATCTCAAATTACTTTATGATGTAAAATAATAGAGAGAAATCGCCAAGAGGACCCTCGCACCTATGAGCAAGCACTTGTTGACAGTGGGAAGGAAAAACTCCCTTTTAACAGGAAGAAGCCCCCAGCAGAACCAGGCTCTAGAAGGGGCAATTATCTGACGCGACCAATTGGGGGTGAGGGGTGGAAGACGGGACACAAATTATGATTTTTTTATGGGCTAATTAAATACCTAAGAAATCAAGATATGTGATCACACTGATGTAGCAGTCCTGCTAATAAATTTTAGGATCAGATTGCCCATCATACTTCACATTTTTACAAATTAACAGTATTGTTACAGCTAGTAAATTATCAGAAGCTCTTCAAAATACTGAAGGTTACCAGCTAGGCTACGTTAGGCCTAATGTAATATCTGTAGCAGTGCTACTACAGCTACTGTCATGCCATGCTGTTAAAAAAAATCGTTCCACTTCAGTGAAGTAACAGAATATATCTAACATGTAATTTCTACATCTGGCAGTACTCAGAGGGAGGCAATAATAAAAATGAAAACTAAAGCATCTATCAGAGTGGCGGATTAGCCTCAAGGAAGACAGATAGGCCACAAAGCAAAAAGTGAAATGACTTAGCCAGGTCACTGTTTGCAACACTCAGAAATAGCTCTTCGGTGGCTTGACATTTGAAAAGAAGCTCGGCCACGTAGCGTTCCCAATCATACTGGTGAAAGCGTAACTACTCAAAAAAAATGTGAAAACCTTTCTAGAAAGAAAAAAAAAGGTGCTTTTCCCAGACTTGACAGACAAGAGTTATAACTGAGTGTTCATGAACTGGTCTAACATCCTGCTTCATGACATCCAACCTCCGCTCATTCTAAGCAGCATAGTGACAGCAGAGCCTGCAGTATGATTTTAGTGGTTTTAGCTTTTAAGACTACTCTAATCTACGACCAATAGTCACCTCGCAGGGCGCGGCGTGTCCACCAGTGTTACAAACTGGAAAACAAAAATCAAAGCATAAATAAATTTTGAAAAAAAAATAAAAATGTCAAACCAGTAGATGCGTACGTGTAAAGGTGAGAGAGCACAGAGAGAAAGAGAAGGCATTCATTTGGAAAACAGAGTCAGCCCATGAGAAAGCGGGCCTGTCCAGTGTGGTGGTGCAGTGGGGCAGTCCCAGCAGGCAGCCCCTCTGATTTCATTAATTAACAGGACAAAGAGTACAAAACAGATGGGCCCGTAGAGGAACTGGGGCTCCCGTGCTACCCCCACAGGCACACATACATATACACTTACACACACACATTCACAAGCACCCAAACAATGCAGCGAGAGTGGAAACGCTAACACGAGGATACAAAGTGACATACGTGCAAAGTTCATAGGTGAAAACACAAGCATATACACACAGACATTCAAGCTCTGATACACTGGCCGAGTTTCCAAGACATTCTCGCAAGAAAAGGGCAACCACGTTGATAAAAAGACACCACGGGCTACCGTCATTATGACAAAATAATCAATATGAGCTTAACAAAAAGCTATAAACACCCAAGGACACAAAAGGGGCTGACATGTCAATACATGCACACAGTGTAAGAGGGAGACTTGGTTTGGGCTCAGGCCAGCCGGGTCAATCTGCACAGCTGAAGAATGGCACAGTAATTAGTTAACGAAGCTCACTAATGAGGACCTCCAACCTAACCCCGTCCCTACCGCTTGTAACCCTCTATGTGAGCGCCTAACCCGTGTGGCTGCTGTGCTCGGTTGTGTTTACTGTTGGGGTGGGGTGGGGGGTGGGGGTTTGTGTACATTTAACATGACAAGAGAGCTCTCTCGCTCCACCTTCAGAGCTGGTCCAAGCTTTATCCCGGATCTGAGGTCGTGCACGGACCTCAGGAGCCCAATCCAGTTTGTTTCATTCAATCCGATTAGTTGCTTTACAGATCCATACTAATTACAGCACAGTGCCTTCCCTTCTCTCCTATTCTTCACCTTCTCCATCCCCCTTCTCCTTGTTTCGTGCACGTCAGCATTAACAGTTAATCTTCCAATCAGGAGCGAGCAGCCCATCCTGGCATTTAAACTCTCCACTAACCAGGTGTTAGACCACTAGCAACTGCAGACTATGGGGCCTGTGGCCCACACTGGCTGCTGCTAACATATGTTATGGGCTACAGATGAAAGCGGCTATATTAGCACAATGCTGACGACTTCTTTAGCCTCGCAGACAAGTCGTGCCAAAAGCAGCAATTTTCACCTACTATATAAAACACCTTGAAAAGGACATTCCAGCTTACTTGCGCTAAAAAAAAATCCCATAAAATAAAAATAATCAGTGTGTTTCTTATCTGTCTGTGCCTTCTATTAAAATGTTTTCAGTAACCTGTATTCAGCACTACACTGGGCTTTTTAGGGGGTCGTTTTGAGACACAGAGTTCCTGTGAAGAAATAGCAAATGCCAAATAATCACACTAATCACCAAAAACCATAATTCACCACAATTTTTTTAATAATCTGAAATCACCGCACAGAGGGAGCGAGAAGTGGTCTCTTTTCAGAGAATATCTGGCCTCGTCTTTTACTTCTTCCCGTAACCGGTTCCAGTGAAGCATTTTCTCCAAGAAAACAAATACCAGTTGTGCCCTTCTTCTCTGGCCAGGGAAATACAGCAGCACACCAATGCCTCGGGGCCACACTCTGCCCCCGACAGGAAATCTAACCTCGAACCAAAACAACAACCTCGACAGACCCTCTCACTGAACACAACAGACAGCCTTATTGCATTATAACTGAACAATTACAACAGTTCAGTTCATATTTTAACCTGTGACTTTCATTTTCCGAGGGCAGCTAGCACGATGTAACAGGACTGTAAATGTTTAATACCGCTTCTAACTAAGCAGCGTGGACCTTGCACCGGTTAGTTTGCACCTGACTTCTCACCCTGTGCATTTTCTCCTTTTCACACCATCGCCCGTCCCCGCTTCATGCCTTTCACATATTTTCTCGCAAACCAAAGCTCAGCATAACAAGGCATACACATCACAGCATCAAATATTCTTCCTCGTGCCTGTGAGGAATGCCTCTTTCACGTCTCAGGCTGATCAAACAATACTGTGGAGAGGGAGACTCCAGGTGTGATGCAAAAACGTTCTCTCAAATATGTTTTGTGTAGCGTTTCGAGAATTAAGCTACAAGCAAGGCAAGAAAAAAAAAATACATCCCAATTTGGCAAATATGAGATTTGCAACAAATAAATTATGGGCTCAAATTTCCAAAACGGAACAACAAAATGGCAACCATACCCCCCATTTAAAATGCCTTGTTGGATAAATGGTACCATGGCACGCTTCCCCCCGCAGACTGCTGCCACAACAACCTGAGCAACCCAGCCTTGCATTTGAGTCATTAACATTATTATTGTTTAGCCTTATGCTGTATTTTGGTTTATAATAGGGCAACGCCTAACCCCACCAGTGGCCTGCCAAGCTGAGCTACCAGAGGCGCCCAAAACCAGCGTTCACATCCCACACACACACAAATACAGAGGGTCTGGCTCTCAAAGGCTCTGGCAGCACCTAGTTTTAAGAGGTAACATGACTCACTGAGTAATATTTTGCAGCTTCTTAGAACCTACTTCCAAGCAAGGTGAAAAAGGAATAATAAAAAAAAAATATGGAGAGATTACCAGCAGCAGCGCTCATTTTGTAATAAATATCAGGACCTCCAGCGGTGGTGCTTGAAGATCTGATTATTTCACGAAACTGCATCTTTAAACTTTCTAAATTATGAACAGTCTCACTTAAAAAAACAAACATGATATCATAATCTTGCGTACTTATAAATGCCCAACAAAACTTGACACTATCTTTGTGCCACCCAATCAACCAAACCTTAAGTCAATGCAAAATAGCTGAGAAGTTGTTATGGAGACATAAATCCCACTGGGCTGTGCAGTTACAGCACTGTCTCCTGAGGCTGGCGTCACCCCCAGCAACAGGCCTGCTCCAACAAACTAACCAACTCTACCTTTCCTCTGCCCCTGGGCCCTGCTGACTTTCTGTGCCACCGATTTTCACTCTCAAATGATCCTATTGTGTGTGTGTGTGTGTCTGCATACGTGTGGTTAGGAAAGACAACAAGCTGACAAAGACACACCCAGTCCCCAATCCTACAACCAATCTGCATTACCAAGACAGAGGCATTCACACTTTAATAGATATTCAAATGTGGGCCTCGGATTCTCACCAAAACAAACCAAAGAGATTCGCACTCGTGCCCAAGTCACTGTCTCTCGCAAAAATATGAATTACCTGAACACAAGGGTGCTGCCTGTCCTCTGGTTTGGTGAGTGGTTTGTGAAATTTGCCCACATTTGTTTGTTCATGTTTAAGCAGTGTAGGAGGGGGAAATCACAGAGACACACACTCACAAATCTCAGAGTTACATCACTATTTAAATTCAGCTGCTCTGACCCCACAGTCTTCCTTCTCCCTGCCATCAGTTTTGGAATCCACTCCCACAATTCTTGGCACCCCCCAAAAAACTCTGAGAGCTGCCACTAAAAAAAACTTATCGCTTGCTATTTCCTATGAAAAAAATAAGAAGGGGAAAAAACTTGTGAACTCTCTACTCTGCATAAAAACCCGTGAGGGTTTTTGCAAAGGGGCTCCTACCCCATTCAGGTCCCCAGGTAACCATGGCAATGAAGACCAAGAAAGAACGCTTTCATGTTGGCGCCCTGAACCAGGATTTGGAGGGGGAAATGAGCAGAAGAGGAGAGGAGGAGGAGGGGTGTGGGCTCCAAAATGCACTCCTCAACTTTACAAGCCATAGGGTTGGAGGTAAAAATGCACCGAGAGAGAGAAGGGGGGGGGGGGGGACAGGCTACACACTCCCAGAGTAAGAAAAGTTGCCCAAGTTGTACCACCCACTTCAAAAGTTTACGAACTCACCGTTTTAGAATCCAGCTCGTGTCTGTTTTGCGCCAAAACCTTTTCCACACCGGCTTGTTCTGTGTATGTTACAAAGCCGAACCCTCTGTAAAACGCGGGGGGGGGGGGGAGAAAGCACACGCAAGTGACAAAATCAGAATGCAAACTCACGACAGCTCTCATGGAAAAGCATGGAAGAGCATGAGGCATCCGGTGATAGGACGGCGGAGCGCACACGCCTCCTTCTTACCTCGACCGCTTGGTAACGGGATCCCGCATCACCATGCACTCCTTCACCTCGCCGAATTTGCAGAAGTACTCCTTCAAGCCCTCTGCAAAGACACCGGGGAGACACCGTTAAAGGGGAAGGGAATGAGAGAAGGACTTCTCTCTAAACAGGGCCCTGGTGTGCTGTGCAGTGGCTGAAGAGAGACAATGGGGGTCGGGCGGACCACGTTGTGTTTGTGTGCGTGTGTCCTGCCGAGGTTTTTACACCGGGCTCTCTTTGGCCATTCAGCACAACCAGCCCCATTAGGCCCTGCGGACCACAAACAAAGCTACACACTTGGTGACGCTCGCTGTTTTGACACAGCAGCAGCAGAAGCAGCAGCAGCAGCAGTGGAGATAATAACACGGGCCGTCGCAACAAGACTAAACTGTGCCCGTGCGTCAGCCTGCGCTCACGGCTCTTCGAATAAATGAATGAATTGAGCGGAGTGCTACCAATAAGGAAAACAACAACACTAGCGTGGGCCATGATGACGAGCCCAACTTCCAGCTTTAACGCTGATTAATCGATCACTTTAGTGTTTTTTCCTTTTTTCTACTCTAAATGCCCTCCTCAGGTTATTAAGAGTGTAACGAGTGCACAGGAAAGGAAGGCAGACAAGTCGTCGTGTGCGCACGATTAATCTCCTGCGTCTCCCGACTCTAAACCTAGAGCTTGATCCTTAATGAATAGGAGGCTTTGATTTGAACTGTTCACCGCGTTTCTCCTTAAAACTTCAAGAAGCCTCGCAGGTTATCGCCACAGCTATTATTAGAGCAAACGTTATATTTAAAAAGGAGTAAACAGGAGGCTTTCATCCAGACTTATTAAAGTAGCGTGCGGGACAGCTCACCTTGTGTTGTCTGCCAACTCAGACCCCCGATGAACATTTTGCTGAATGAGAGAAACAGAAGCTGTAAGTCACAGATTT
Source organism: Perissodus microlepis (assembly GCF_051167445.1). Classification (NCBI taxonomy): domain Eukaryota; kingdom Metazoa; phylum Chordata; class Actinopteri; order Cichliformes; family Cichlidae; genus Perissodus; species Perissodus microlepis. The sequence goes on from NC_140465.1 coordinate 12,226,936, forward strand.
TTTTCTCAAAGCGTCTTTTAAGCACAACACATGCACATTCGTGGAGTGAAGGGGGGAATCTGGAGGATCTGTGCGTAATATAGCATCAATAAAGTAAGAAGAAAGCATCGGCCATGTTGCGAAGTCACCAATCGGCCAGTCGGGCCGTTATAATCCCCTAGAGGAGGAGGAGGAGGAAAAAAAGGAGAGGATTTTCCAGATGATGGAAGAGAAGTTACAATGTGGCCTTCTGGCGGAAAAGCGAGCAAAATAAACAAACAAGAGGAGGGGAGGGAGAGAGAAATAACAGGCGGAAAGCAAGCGGTGCGTCTGCGTCTCCTCCGCTGAGTCTATCCATCCCACACATAGAGAGAGAGACACACACACATACACACAACACACACAGCGTGCTTGTCTTTTGTCTCGGCGCGGCTTCGCTCCCCGCACTGAACTCAACTTAAGTCCAAGGTGAACTCAAACCGGGCCGAGAGGCGAGCGAAACACGGGCGCACGGACTCGGGCTGTTACCAGGGGTCGTGGGGGGAGTTGTCCGTGCCGGAGGACAGGCTGCTCTGGCTCCCTTCCGTATCCATTCTGCTCTCCGCTGGTATATTCCCGCACTGTGAGGCGAGGAGAGGCAGTGAAGCTCCACTGCTGCTGCTGCTGCTGCTGCTGCTCCAGACTCAGGGGCGGGCAAGCACGATGGGAGGAGGGGAGGAGGAGGAGGGGTCGGGGAGAGGGGGTGAAGGGGGGAGGGGGCAGCAGAGGTGGGGGTGGGGTGGTTTAAAAAAGAAAAAAAGAGGAGGGGTGAGCGAGGAAGCGCACAGATGCATATACGCTCACAGACAGACTCCGCCTCTACCTCCTTTTCCCGTAGCCTACCCGGGGCCTCGGACCTCCCCTCCTGCGCGCATTGCCTGCCTTTTATTCATGCTGCCAGTGGCGCTCTCTGTGTAGTGTTTCCCCGCCGTTCTCGTCATTGGTTGAATCACAACAGCGTGGCCCATTAATACCCTCCTGGATGTCTTGAAATGTTCGCACGAGAGAACGATTCAATAAATAAACATTTCAAAGACAAGGATCTGATTTAGGACGCACAGAATTCATCACAGGTTTTGTGTGCTAAAACTGTTTTTTATTGTTGTTGTTTTTTTTAATTTGCTTGTTAGGTATCTGTCACTCATGAGTAATCTCTTCTTATCAGCTTAATATATGAGCAGGGTTTGGGCTGCTTTACAGGAAGACATAATGGAAAAAAATGGCTTCCTGTGGTGCCAGGTTAGGCCTCAGGTGACATGAAGCATCTGTAACCAGGATACAGTTTGTGAAACAGCCATCGCTGACTGAAAGCTGCTCTTTTATTTTCATATTGCATATGTCAGCGAGGTCCTGCTTTCTATCTGTGTTATATATTGGTTCTCACACGTGATCTCACTGAGTCATAATTAAATGTGATCATATATGATCTGATTTAAACTTGGGCCTACAATGTCAGAATGTTATTTGATCTTATATATAATGTAATCAGTGCCATAGTGATGTATCATGTGATATTATACAATGTAATGCAATTTTATTAATGTGATTTAATCTATACTGATTGACAGGTGAAGTGGATAACCTTCATCATGTCATTTCAGGCTGCTGAACCAACAGCACACTCCAACCATACTAATTGGACAGGAATGGCTCAGGGAACACTTAAGGCAGAGGTGTCAAAAATAAGGCCTGGGGACCAGAATCAGCCCGACAAAGAGTCCAGTCTGGTCCACTGGATGACTTTACAAATTGTGAAGGAGGGCTTAAATTTTTGGGTTTTTAAATGTATTTTAATAAGTTTTCCAGCTTTTTCTGATGAAGTCCTCCCATTCATATTACACCTTATCATATCACTTCCTTATTTTTCATTTGGAAAAAACAATCCTTTAAAGCGGAAGCCAGAAGTGCCATTATAAAACTACAGAAATTTCTATTTTTTTACAATATGTCCACAATAAAATGATATTTTCTGTTTCAGTTTTATAATTACAGGGCAGTTTGGTCAACGAGCTAACAACATTTTTTTTCTGCAATTTTACACATTTATTTCTTACAGTTTAAGCCCAAACAGTGACACATTTCTTTCATTGACTAGAGCAGCATTTCTAGTCTGGAATCCCTGACTTAAGGTATGAACTGACCCGACTCCTGAAACCTCTGAATTCAATCCCAAAATGCCACCACAGCAAACAAGGATGCCCTCCAAACATCCCAGTTCCAGACACCAGGGGATATTCCTGAGATCGATGACCGAACACTGCTTTTTTTATCAGCACGAGAAAAAATGAGACAATATTGGGCGAGTGGTTTTAATGTTGTGCCTCATCCATGTGTGCATCTCTTTTATGCAATGTGATGTTGAATGTCTTGTCCTAGTTCATTTGTAGTGTTGTCATTAACCTTGCCCTCACAATCATTAGTCTTTTAAACCATCAGGAAGTCCCTCTTTTTGAATTACCCTCCATCCATAAACCATCTATGCCTGAGCCAACCCTCATCCACCCTTAGTCCACTTGTTCCCTTCAACCTAGCACCCACAGCCATCCCTCCCATCAAATCAAGTGTTGCCTGTTTGCATTCTTCACCCCTCATCAATTCTTCATCCAGTTACCCAATCACAGTACTACCCTCATCTAAAGTTAACCCTACCTAACCACCTTCTCTCTGTCTTACTACATGACAGGCCACCCTAACCAGCTAAGTGGAAGATTAGCAGCTTTACTTCTAAGTCAGCCTTTCTCTTGGCCGCGGTCAGCCTGGTCAGCTGAGGCAGTTTCGTCACATACCTCAGCTGCTCCGGCCAAAGTGAAACAAGTGTAGCGCTCACAAAGGAGTGTGAAGTGCACTTGTTTTCACTCACCACATTAAAACTCAGACACTGGAAACTAAAAGTTAACAGCATACTGCTGTCAAAGCTACGGGCCCAGGTTGTTTTGTTGAGCTTTATTGGCCAAGATTAAAAATACTACAAACAATAATAATCCATAAATACTATTTTTTCTGTCAACTCTGATCACATCAGCAAGCAATCCCTTGTCTCTGTGTGTGTGCTGCAAGTTAGAGGACAGACTGAGCAATGATCAAACACAACCCTGCACCTGACTAAAAAGTGTTCAGTCATGAAGAGTTAACTTTTCCCACCACCGCATGATGATCTGTGCATGTGCTGGTTCTGAGATGGGCCGCGGGGGGTTTGTGTGTGTGTGGCAGTGGTTGGGGGGGGGTTGAGTCAGTGAGGAGAGGCAGGTCAGGGGGAGGGTGTGACTGGCCTGGCGGACCATAGCGAGGGAACAGTATGTAGGACAGGGCCTTGCACTAGCTAACCTATCCTGGCTGGAGCCGTGGTTGGGTGTGCTGAATTTCTGCATGCATGATCAATGGCAGTGAATAAAAAAAAGAGAGAGAGAGGAGAAAGACAGCAGCGTGGGGGAGGGGAAGGAACAAGTTGGAGCAACATGAAAAGATATAGAGAGGTTAAAGGGAAAAAAGTTCTGGTTTTACCTGAACTGTTGTGATATTGAAGCGTGCTGTTTCTCTAAGCGATTATTATTTAAAGACAAGAAATACAATGAGAGAACTGTTGGGAAACAGATTTTTGTAGCCTGAGAAACTTTGACTAAGTTGTTTTATGGGCTTAAGCAACAGCTTTGGCAGATTTTAGTGTGTGTAAAAGCAAAATTTGCACAGTTATGTGTGTGAGTGTATGTGCCTGGGTAAGTGTATGAGAAAGGTTTTCAGTGCATTCATTCCACGTCTCATTTTGGCTTTTGCTCTATGCATCTTCATCCCTCTGTCTCCTTGTCACAGAAGTTTGTCCAATCCTTGGCCTTTGTTTCCTTGACTGCATCTGACCCAGAGTAAGATTCCATTGTTGGTAAGTGAACTTTGACCTCTCGGGGCCTGGGACCTGCTCTACGCCACCCTCCAGGCAGCTCCAAAGGGCGAGGCGAGAAGTGGCGTCGAGAGAATGGTGCTAGAGAGCCAGGTTCTGATCATCTGAAAAGCTAGTGGGGGAGCCTCGGTGGACAGTTTTTCAGAGCCAGGAGCCGTCATTTGAATGTGACGCAAAATGTAAACAAGCAACAAGTAGTTCCAGGAAGACTTCATTGAGTTAAACGTAGTCAATGGATAATGAAAAGGGATGAAAATGGAGTGTTTGTACAAGCAATAAGAAAAAAAAAGAAAGAAAAAAAGAAAATCCTTTAAGGCGGAAGCCAGGAGGCCATTTTAAAGTGCTCCATTTGCTGTGGGTGTTTTTTCCACCTGGCAGGTGGCGAGCTGAAGAAATCATTACATGAGAGAGAGGAGAAGGGAGGAAACGAGCACACCTGTGCTTGTGCCAGGAGCCCCACCTCTTCTCCAATCACAATCCCTGCATCCCCCAGGGGAAGGTGTGGCAAAGGAAGAGACAAAGGGAGGAGTGAAAGGCAGAGGAAGGAAGAGATTGCGGGGGAGATTTACATGCCTCTCTTAACAGTTGACTGAGGGTTGAGTTAACCTTTTATTAATCAAACGCACACAAAACAAACTGGACTGGAGGTTCTGGGGAGACTTCCAAAGGTGGCTGCGGGCTTCCTGTAAGCACCAACACACCACAAACTATTTACCTTGATGACTATTTCTGTCTGACGGCCACATGAGTGTAAGCAGCGGCGGAAATCTGCACTGTAATACCACACAGACAGTTGGGCAGACGAATGCAGGAACAGTACACTCACACACACACAAGCTGCACAAAGGCTTCTGCCTACACATCAGCAGAGACCTAACACTTAAAGACAGATTGTCAATACTGCACTCGCCACCATGGAAATTGGTCGGGGAATCACAGTTTGTTAAAGGACTGTCTATCCATCACTGCTGCCCTGAGTGCTTTATTAACTTGCGGATAACTAATTATCTGCTATCTCTTGTCACATCTACAAAGCCTTGCTCAGCATCGCATTAAATCACCACATCCGCTAGGTCAAAAATTAGATCTTTATTTAAATGCAATACATAATACCTTTAAAAAAAATGCATTAAAGTAGGTTCTCACCTACAGGGAAACAACAGCGAGTGTTTACGAAGGTAGCTGTGATGATGAAGGTGTTTATTTATATTTACAGTACACGCTCCATCCTACATGTTTTCACCCTGACCTTTTTCAGGGGTTGAGATGATGTCACAGAGTAATTGCTGGAAATGACATAATGACACAGATGGAGTCACGACCATCTCTGAGAACATCGTTGTGCTGACCTAAACTAAGAGGACCGTGTGGTGACTCATCTCTTTTCTTTATAACATGGTGTTTAACACATGATGGATTTCGCACCAGGGCCTTGGAGAGCAACAACGGATGGAAAGATGGAAAAAAATCAAAACAAGAAAGGGAGAGTGAACATGAGAAAGACAAATAAGATGGGTTAGAGGTAGTGTGTGTGTGTGTGTGTGTGTGTGTGTGTGTGTGTGTAGGTTTGGAAGAGAGAGAGATGGATGGATGTAGCTGGATGTTGTTGTTGGGGGTGATGGGAGAGATCCAAGAAAGACTGTTTTGTGTTGATCCACAAATCCATACTCTCTCCAAAGTACCTTACAGTCACAGTCACACACACACACACACACACACACACACACACACACACACACACACACTTACGAACAAGTGGAGTTATAGTGTGTCCCTGTATCTCTTTTAATCCTTTTTCCACTCCCCCCCTCCATTTCTTTTCACAGGACCTATCAACACCATTCCTAGCTGCTATTTATAGAAGACCACTGTCCCCCCCGTCTCCCTGCTTGCGTGTGTAGATCCGTATGTGTGAGTGAGTGTGTTTCAGGGGAACCTCGATAAACCTGTGCTTTTCACTCCTAATCTCAATGTGGCGCGATTCACTGAACAGGATACATGGGGAAGCCAGTTACAGAGATATATGTGTGCACGCGGGGGAGGGTGCGTGAATACGCTTGATTTATCCCACCTGTCCACTTGTTTCCGGTGTGTGTGTGTGTGTGTGTGTCTGTGTGTGTGTGTGTGTCAATCCACAACTGGCTGCTGAAATGTGTTCCACGAAGGCCTGGGAACACACAAATCATCCCTGGAAAGTGTGCTTATTTATTGCTGTGGATGTGTCTGTACGCACACGTGTATGGTAATTTTTGAGTCCTACTGGATATATCGAGATTCTTTTTATATCAACACATAGTTTAGTACAGTACAGCTGCGTTACTGCTGTGCTGCAGTGTGCAGGGCCTACAGCCTGATGGTGGTTATTGATTTATGAGCTCACAGTTAAATTGCACCCTGCTTTGTGGTCTAATCAGCAACTGACACACTGAGTCTTCACACCATCAGTTTGTATGTATTTTAAAGTAATACTTTACTTCGTTTGAGGGGGAGAAGAAAGTGCAAGTTTCATAAATTCATTCATGACCTAGGATCTGTAGGTTTATTAAATGTTTTCATGAGTGACATAGTTTATCGTTATGTATAGGATCAAGTAGGAGAGTATACCTTTAAATGTCTCCAGATGTAGTAAAGTAGTCCAACAAAACAGAAATATAAAATATATTTTTTATAACTTTGTTAACTCAACTACCAAAACGAGTTATTCACCGCCTACTGAAGTTCATCAGTGTGGAAGAAAGGCTGTTTAAGTAACTTTGAACGGCATTGATGTCAGTGCCAGACGAGCTGGTCAGAGTATTTCAGAAACTGCTGATGCGCTGGGAATTTTCACACAGAATCGTTTCTAGGGTTGAAAATGCCTCGTTGATGCCAGAGGTCACAGGAGCATGTCCAGACTGATGCAAGCTAATAAGACCACAACAGTAACTCAAATACAACAGTTACAAACAAGGTATGCAGAAGAGCTTCTGAGCAGACAGCATTTGAACCTTGAAGTGGATAGGTTACAGTGGCAGAAGACCACACCGGGTGTCACTTTTGTCAGCTAAGAACAGGAAACTGAGACTGCAGTTGACACGTGCTCATCAAATTTGGATAACAGATATGAGGAAAATGTTGCCTGGTCTGATGAGTCTCAGTTTCTGCCTCAACATTTAGATGGCAGGGTCAGAATTTGGTATTAATGACATGGATGCATGGATCCATCTTGTCTTGCATCAGTGGTTCAGGCTTGTGGTGTAATAGGGGATATTTTCTTGGTACACTTGGGCCTCTTAGTACCAACCATTGTTTAAACACCACAGCCTACCTGAGCATTGCTGATGACCTCGTCCATCCCTTGATGACCACAGTGTACCATCTTCTGATGGCAGCTTCCAGCAGGATAATGCACAACAAAGTCTAGCTCATCTCAAACTGGTTTCTTAAACGTTGCAGTGAGTTTGCTGTACTCAATCCAACAGAGCACCTTTGGGATGCGGTGGAACGGGAGATTCACGTCACGGATGTGCAGCAGACAAATCTGCAGCAGCTGTGTGACTGCATGTCAATATGGACCAAAATCTCTGAGAAATGTTTGCAGCACCTTGTTGAATCTATGCCATAAAGAATTAAAACAGCTCTGAAAGCAAAAGGGCAACCAACCAAATACTAGCAATCTGTATCTAATAAAGTGGCCCTTTATGCAATTGTGGAGCTGCTAGAGATGAAAACAGATGAAAACACCAGACTCACTATAATCAAATTATTTTCTCTTAGCAATAAAAAAAATTATCATCTTTCTCCTCATTATTTTCCATTTGCGACTTGTGTCCCCAGCTTTATTGTTTTTAATAATTTTTCTTCTTGCATAGTTTAGCTCGCATAGTCAGTCACCGTTAGCAAATGCTAGTAGCTAGCACTCTGTTAGTGGCTAAAGAGTGTTGTTGGAAAACAAAAAACAAAACAAAAAAAACAGAAAATGAATGCTGCATCTAAACAGGTTTTTCTCACACTTTAAAACCAACTCTCCTTGTGATGTCCATACTGTCTAAAACACTCTTATTACTGTAGCTAAATTTGATTTTTTTTTTTTTAACCACTTCCTAGCCAAAGTTGCAAAACAACGATTCAGGAAATCATTTTAGGGTGAGCTAAAATGGTTTTTATGTCACATCCCCAATCTGATGTGCTATTATAAGATATATTAAAGGTGCATTCAAGGATGGTGAAAATGTAGATTCTATGACAATGATTTAATGTGCCTGAACACCAGATCAAATAGGGTGATAATGAGCAAAGGATTTACTTTGAGAAACAATAGGAGAAAGCAGGTAGGAAGCTGAATGGGCAGTAAAAAAAAAAAAATAATAAAAAAAAAATGGTGGGTGCATGTATTGTTACATATGCAGTGTGTGCTTCTGTGTGCATGTGTGTGTGCAGCTGTGCAGTGCCAGAGCAAAGGGAGGAGAGAGCAGAGGGGGTCCATTATAGGTCTTTGTGTGGCTCAGATTGTCCTCTTCTCTGGGAAAGTGGAAACTCAACACTCCAGTCCAGAGGTCTGGTTACCAGGTGAGAGAGAGGGAAAGAAAAGAAAAAAGGAAAAAGGAAAAAAACACAGCGTGAGAGGGAGGCAATGAAAACTGCATAGGTGTGGAAAGAGAAAACACCATGAGACTTTCAGTCTAGGAACTGTAAACAGATGGAAACTGAGAGAGATGAACCCAGATACAAGACAAACAACGATCTGATTAAAATCACAAGAGTCCAAAATGGGATGATCAAAGTGGACTCATTTTTGAAATGTACTGCATGAAGTCCTGCCGTATTTTATGTAACTTTTGGTAAAATAGTGGTAGGAAGTTAACATGACGTAATCAGTTTCATGTCTCGTGTATAAATCAGTCATGCATGAATATAAGGAGTTCAGATCATGGCCTCATTTGAAGCCCTAACCAAACACAAGAAAACTTGTCCCATCACAATGATTAAAAAAAACAACAACAATAAAAAACAAAAACAAACTTAAAGCATAAAACAACTAAACTGGCACCGGTGGCACTAAATGTATTATGGTACAACTCCTCCTAGTGGCCATGTTTTGATATTCTCATTTCAAACTTAACTTTTCCCATTCTGACAAATGAAACAAGCTTCACACACTTTCTACCTGAAAATGTACATTTATTTAATCATTTCACTTTTTATAAATTATGTATATTTATATATATGTATATACTTTGCAAACACCACCTTAAACCCCGAACACCAAAGTTTACAAATTACCATGAGATAGTATGCTGTCCAGTAAGGATAAAGACAAACTCAAATATCAGATATAATCAAGCTTTTAAGACGTTTGTGATAAGGAATTGGAAGTACAGATAATCAAACCTAAATGTTCAAAAAGAAATCTCCATTTTTATTGACTGCTGTCACCAAGAAAAGGGGACGTAATTTGCTCATTTCCAGATTAAGAGTAGTGCTGTGTGATTCACATTTTCTAATAATCCACAATTACCTTGCAGTGGGACGTCCTCTATCTAAAACAAGCCATTTTAAGCTCCCTACTCCTGTTAAAACAATTTACATTTGATTGTTGTCTATTGCAAAGACAAGGTTTGAATAGCAGGTGTGTGCTCACAGTGAGAGATGACCATCTTAAGGAAATCACAGCTCTGTGGCATCATACAGAGCCAAGAGCTTGTGGTGATAGCTTGTACATATGCTGACCTTGTTATCTGAGACCTTGTTATAAATCAGCATCTGTTAGCGTAACGGTAAATGACAGAAAATAAGGACAAACATAACAGCTCCACTTTGAAATAAGGAAACCAGAACATCTTTGGGACACTTCTGCTGCTCTCTGAAGATACCAGGGGGAAATTTCTACTTGACATGGCCTTTCTTAACGAGCCGTCACAGAACTGTAAAATAAAAAATAAATAAATAAATAAATAAAAAACAGTGATAATGTCAGAAACCTTTGGTTGAATTCAAAGTCTTATACAGTACTACTATTGACGTGTCAGCTTGTGTGGGCGGAGAGGGAGATAGGGAGGGGGCTGCAGGAGTGACCATGTGCGTTTGACAGGAGTGTTTTTGTGGATGGCTCCTCTGTTTCTCCCCCGACATTGTCTGGAGTGGATTGTGGAGGCGGTAGCTCTGAGAACAGCTGCTTCTGACAAACCCTGTGTAAACACTATGTGTGTCACTCGGGGATTGAGTGTGCATGCGTGTGTATGCAAATGTGTGTGTGTGTGTGTGTTCACTCAATGGCTGTTAGGATACTTCTAAAACTGTAAAAAGAAGACTAATGTCCATCTGATCAATCTGAGCCACGTGTTATACACGGCTGCAAATTGCAAGCTCTCTCGGATTTTAAAGATTTTTCTATTTTCAAAAGCCTATAAATTAACCCAACTGTAACCCCTGTCTCACACTAATGCAAAACACATCTCCTGAAAGTGATTGCAACGAATGGTAATTCATCTTTACAAACACTGGAGGCAACTGAACCGTGTCTGCAGCAGCTCCAGGTATGAGCCGTATGTATGTTCAGCAACGTGCACGTGTGCTTATGTATATATCAATAAAAGTGAGCAGATGGACGTGTATGAGCATGTTCGTGTGTTTGTGTGTGTGGTTACACGCAAGCAGGCAGACATCACTGTCCTCCGTTGTAAGCATAATCTGCCTTGTTGTGCATGACCAGTCTGTTCTCGACAAAGTAGAAGCTGTCTGACCGAGTCTCATAAGGACACTCCACCATCTGATGGACTGCAAAACAGATGATAAATGCATGTCAGTGAAAACTTTTTAAATATCCATGTAAGTAAAACTTAAAAATAAAAACAAAACAAAAAAACCCTTCAGTAACTATTGCTCCTTGAGAAAAGGCTCAGCAACATCACAAGGTATCGTGTATGCATACAGATACACAAGTAAATATAACTGTTTATTAAAACAGTAATGCTGTGTGTATTATACACTGTCATGTATGCTAACGTACTGCAAAAGCAATAAAAATTACATCTTTCAAAGGTTTTTTTTTTGCTTTTTTTTTAAGTTCTTTGTGTTTTGCTTCATCTGATCCCTCTGTGATAGTCGAGTGTAGATTACCAGACAAAACTTTGGCAAGAAACCGACACAGACTGTCTGGATTTCGACTATTTTTAGCTAGCTCGTTACTGAAGCTTCATATTAGCTTTGGCTAAAGTTTGTTTCGTGTGTTGTTGCTTCAGGAAGGATTTCTTCCTGGCCAGAGTGAAGAGTAGCAACTATCACAGCAGCCAAAAACAGTTTCAAAGTACATATGGCATTTATGGTTAGTATTATAGTATTAAGGCAGGATTAAAAACCTAAACCACGGCCAAGTGTTGAAGAAAATGGCATAATGTCTCATACAGAGAATTTGTGTGATGTTCTGGATACAATTAGAGCCGCATTTCCAAAAACACAACACTCTGTAAAATTTATTTAAGAGTATCTAAAAAACATGCTGGGATGGGGGCAAACAAAAGCCTGGGAAAGGAAGTGGTACTAAAAAAAATATTTTCTAACTGACCTGCTAAAGTGGCAGCAGGTCAGCAACAAGACTGGGCATAAAAAGAGAGGCAGAGGTTGGAAAGAAAAGCATCTGGACTTGTTTAACTTCCCTGAAGACGTTACACCACTCATCCGAAAAGCTTCTTCAGTTGTAAGACCAAATGGTGGAGAGTCCCAGGTATTTAAGCCATAATGGGAGCTGTCTTCAAGAAACCTAAAGAAGTCCGGTCGCTTTTCCTTCCAAGCTCCTTAGATTACCATGACCTCCATGACTGCATGAGTGTCTCAAAAGTAAAGATTGGCAAAGGTTCACCAATCTACAGAAAAACAGTGAACAATTGAACACTGAACAGTTTCAGAATAATTTTGCTCAGTGTAAAGATGTGAAGACTTTAAATATATCATCATCTACAGTAGGTAATATCATCAAGATTCAGAGAATCTGGAGAAATCTCTGTGCGCAGTGGACAATGGCCTTCAAGCCTTCAGGCAGCGCTGCATTAAAAACAGGCATGATTCTATCCTGGAAATCATGGACTCAGGAATACTTCTAGAAATCACTGTCTGTGAACACAGTTCACCGTGCTATCCGCAAATTCAGGTTAAAGTGCTATCAAGTAAAGAAAAAGCTATAATGTGCACATGATCAAGAAATGCTGAAAAGGGAACATCTGGATTGTTATCAGTTCCAAACCCTGCATCTCTGATGGTATGGGGGTGCATTAATGCCTACTGAATTAGCAGCTTGCACATTTGGAAAAAGACACCTTCAAAGCTAAAAGGTATATACAGGTTTTAGTACAACGTATCCTCCTGTCCAGACGACGTCTTTTTCTGTGAAACCCTTGGATATTTCAGCAAGACAATGCTAAACTGTGTACTGTGTCTATTACCAGGGGTGCACATAAGTGGTCCGCAGGTGCGTATGCACTGTCAAAATGATGAACGCACAGAGATGTGGTGCAGAATATGCCGTCTGGCATTTGTTTGAAGCCAGCTCACCTCCTGCAACCACTTTTCCGAGAATATGTGCTTCTTTTGTGGTTCGGACTCCTTCTGACATTTCTTTGTTTTACCAAAGTAATTGCTTAAAGGAGCTTGCTTCTTCGACATCTTTAAGAGTTCTAAACAAATGTCTGTACTCCTCCAGAAAATCCTATGTACGCAAACGCGCGTTGCAACTTCTTATCTGGTGCGCGTCTTTTATTTTGACAGCGCATGCGCACCTGCGGACCACTTATGTGCACCCCTGTCTATTACAACAGCATGGCTTCATTGTTGAAGATTTCTCACCAACTGAAATTTTATAATACATCATAAAATTAAAATTGCTTCTAATTATAATGTATTTGGAACTGCTCAATAACTAGATTCCTATATTAGATAAGAATAGGATAACATTTAGGTCCAGCAGCTGGTTTCCTCAGTTCCCAGAAATCATTTATGGACTGTTGTTAAAACCAGCAGTCCATAAATGATCGTGTTAACACATTTTAGAGATGTGCTGCTGCCATCAAATTTAAAAGGATCTGATTTTCTTTCTTAAAATTGTATGTTTTTTTATTGTAAATATTTGATACGCTTTCTATGTTCTCCTGTGAATAAAATATTGGTATAGGAGATTTGCAAATCATTGCATTCTGTTTTTATTTACATTTGACAGTGTGACAAATCTTTTGGAATTGGGGTTGCACCTATGTAAGAGCACAAATAGGTCAGGCTTAATAAAACTGCAAAAACCTTTTGGCTAGCTGCTGATATGTGCATCAGTGATCACGTCGCCAGCAAAAGTCCTGCTAAAATATAACCAAATGTTTACTGTCGTGCTTAGATGCATGACAAATAGGGATTTAAAGATCCATTGAAGCAAATGTCAAGAATAGGAAGTGCTGATGTATTCCTTTGGTATGTGCATTGTACAAAATACCAAAAGCTAGTCTTCTTCTAGACAATCGACATTTGATAAAACGCTATCACTTTTCCACAGTTTGCTATTAAAATCTCCACGTGGGAAGGTTTCGGCATTTGTATGCTCTTGTTATGGTTATAAGTTTTAAAAAGGTGACTCACCCAGGCTCTCAGACAGCTGAGGGAACTCATAGATATGCTCACAGGTATTACGGCTGTTCGGGATGCAGAAGCCAAAGTCAAAATCAAAGCTCTTCAGCAGGTGATCACGGAAGTAGTGCCTTTCGATCATGCGAAAGTTGCTTAGAGGCCGGTTCCCAACCGTGAATTCCACCCTGAGTGAATAAAGTAAGAAAGAAAGAGGGAAAAAAGGAGATCAGGGTGTTAACAACTGCAGGTTTTGCGTTCTTATATAATTCGAAAATTAGAAGCTTATTACAGTCACATGGATAAAAATAGTAGGCATGGGCGTGTAGCTGATAGAAGATAATGCTGTAATTGTTTTCACTGTTTGCGTACGGAGCAGGTGAGGTGTGCGTAGATTATGCGTGAGTCACTCACGTGGCTCCCACGGTCCGCAGCTGCAGGAATGCTGGAGTGAACTGGTAGCGTACAAACCGGCCTGTGCTGGCGTCTGACTCTCTGTTCTCCTCATCATCATCTGATACCAACAAGATTAGGCAGAGACGTTTTCTATGATCCATACTGAAGACTATTTTTAATCAAAATAACAGGTGACAGATGTTTCCAAACCCAGCTTATATAAAACCATTTAGAAACCCTTGTCAGGAGGGTCAAGCCCTTTGGAGGCAGCTACTTATGACTGTCACCTGCACCTGCATTACAGAAGCTACTTTTGATTGCTTCCTTATTCACAAGGGGTGACCTCCACAGAATCTTTCCTGATTTGTGTTTCCCCTCAGTTCCAGGTGTCTCTTCCTGGGCTTGAACCAGGGATTTCCCTCTTTTTTTCTTTTTTTGTTGCTTCTTAGGCAAATAAACAATAACAGCAACAATAACAAAAACACTACTATGGAGCTAATCTGCATCTACATTACCACATAAATATAACACAAGCAGTGAGCTAACACACACTACCTGTATGTGGGGGTTTGGCAATCTCAAACAGGACCGTGTCTGTCTCCAGGTCTCTGATCTTGAAGCGGACAAATTCGATGTTGTAAATATTGTCCTCAGGTTTACAGAGGTACCCTGTAAATAATGAGAGAGACCAAAGGAGTTATTCCCCCCGGAATCATTCTCGAGCTATCGCTCTTAAAATATAAAAGCAGGCTGCTTTTGTATTTTTGCAAAATATGTTACAGACCATGCTCAGACTCTGATTACACAGCTTTGCGTCCACATTTGCACATGCAACTTTGAATATATACACATACACTGTTTATTTTATGGCATACAACCATAAAATGAGTCGAACTGTGGAGCTTTTGCCTCAGTGCAGGTCTATCAGGGATCAAAAATGCACAGCCTCACTCTGTGTGCTTATATTAAAGGATAGATCAATATAAGCATTGATCGTGCTTTTACAATTTAGTTGTCATAAACAAAGACATTACCACACAAAGCTTGTTATTTGGCTTCCACGATTTTAATTCTCTTTCTTAGATCATGTGCTCCCGACAGCTATACATGTAGGCCATAGCACATATCATAATCTACTCAGCTGGATTTTTTTTTTTAATTTAAGGAAGACCTTACCTAAGACCACCCAGATCAGCCCCACTGTGTACACAGCAGTGCTTTGTTTTGTTTTGTTTGTCGGACATTTGTTAGGAGTTTAAAGTCCTAATATGATCTTTGGCACTAGCCAACTGTGACAATAGAAAACGTCTGCTATTTATTACAATTCAAGTGCCCATTAAGATGCTTAAAAATAGAAAGACTGGCTACTGCCGTAAAAGTTGTTTGTGTTGTCAGGTATGTATTTCTCCTCTCCATCTCGAACAGCATGTTATTAGGGTATCGCTTGCTCTAGATTTATGTCAAAATTTAATCTGCTGTTTCAAAGACAGAGGCTCAAACCTCGAGTAGCTACTCGCAGTCCCAGCACGTCCTCCGGGGTGATGTGTCCAGTCCGTGCCCGGAGGTCTTCCTCCGTGACGGCCCTGCCGTCCACCTGCTGGCTCCTTCGGGACTTGAGCCTCTTCAGAACTCCTCCACCTGGCTTGCGGTCCCGCGGAGGAGCCGCAGTGCCGTGCCCGCTGCTGGTGACATTTTCAGCAACAGGCAGGTCGCCGCGGGATTTGGCTCCGCTCATCCTCCCCCTTCTCCTCAGCTTCCCTCCTATTTAAACGAGTGCTTATCTAAAGGCTTGAAAAAGAAGAAGAAGATGGCGCCGGGGATGTCGAATGTCGAAAGAGCTGTGGGTGAACGGTCAAGCTCTTGTTTTTGTAAGCGCATGCTGTACAGTTGCCATGACAACCTGCTTGGCGAGCCCAGAGCCCGGTGAACTGGAGAGAGTGTGGAACTTCCCCGAGACTTCCACAAGGGGGGGTGGATGATGCGTTAGCTCTTAAACCGGAAATAAAATAAAATAAAATAAAATAAAATAATAGTAATTTTCCATCATGTAGAATGAATTCTTTGCTTATCAGTACTCTTAAACTGCAGCTTTGTATTAAAAACTGTTATAACATTGAAACTCTGTAAGTATCTGTAAAAATCTGTAAAGTATCACCTATAGGCTCACCTATAGTTGGATAAAAGCAGCTGAGTATGAGTATAAACTAACACAGCCTAAAATAAAATAAAAAAAATCCTACTTTGAGATCTTTACACCACTGCTGATTAATAAGGAAGTACCTTTTATTGGTTTTGATTGGTTCTGTGATGATGAAATGTATTTTTACCGTTCTGTATTGATATGTTCCCGCATCCGAAAACATCACTAACACACACATAAACACATCTAGCACTGAAATAATTATTAAAAAGCCTTCTTAGTTTTCAAAGAAGTCACTCTTCTCAGATTTGCACAAAGTTCACTTGTGAGTTGTTTCTTGTTCTCGGCGCATGCAACGCAAATTAATGTCGTAAAGACTCAGGTGTTATGCAAATTCAGGTTTACTGTGTGAGTGCTGATGCCTGTTGTTAAAAAACCCAAGGTATCCTCGCTGCCATGAAGTATGAGCCAGTATGAGCTGGACGGATCTTATTCCTTTTCTCTCTGGGCAAAGTGGCTTTTCATTTCAGTTAGAACCTGTTAATCCAGTCCACTGAAAAGGAAACTACCGTCAAGTTAGATAAACTCATAGAGAACCTCCGGACTAAATTTTCAAAACAACAAGGAGTTGGAAGGGGTTTTGCTGTCGTTCAATTTATGGTAAGTGAGTTAAGTCATTTATTTATTTATTAAATTTTTCCAGGTATGTTCAAGCACTAGATACTGTTCCACGTTTTCAAACTGAGCATTTACCTTGCGCTAATGCAATAAACTAGCTGTTTTATTCCCGTTCCTTAAATCTCAGAGTCCTAAGACTTATCTTACCTGTTACAATTCTTCAGCCACACAGGAAGCTAACACTAGGTCAGAGTATTAAAAGGAAAAAAATAGAGTACGAAAAATTATTCCACAGAAGCTTCAAGCAAAGAAATTTCCCATTTAACTCACGAGACGCTCCTTTTACAGGCTAGTAAAATGTCGCCTATCATATTTTAATTTAATACTAATACTAATTTAATTTAATAAGCTGTTCCGCTGCAAAGCAGTGAAATATAAAATGATGTTAGCATATTATGTCACATAAAGATTTTTGTAGTTTTAATCATTTTAAAACTCGATAATAATTTTTATTTGTGGATCCAAATGTGAAAGGCTTTAACCAGCAATTCTTACTGTCAGCTCTGCTTTCATACTCAAACAAAAACATATATTTCAGCCAAACAACCTCTCCGGGCCGACTCCGGTTAATGCACTTTTATTTTGAAGTGCACACACGCTTCTTCCGGTCTCCTGGTGTTTTCGCTGGAGGCAGCGTGGCTCGGACTGTGAGGCGGGTGGAGGGAGTGTCTGCTGGGTGTATGAGCTGGCTGACGTCTTGTTGGTGTGAATGAGCTGAAAACACACACGTACACACACACACTTGGTCTGACAACAGCTCGGCAGGCGAGACGATCACGGGAAACGGAGGAACAGTTTTCTTTTATATCTTCTTCCCGCTTCCTTCCCCCCTTCCATCTTTATGACTTCGTGAAGACGAAAGGTAAACACACACTTGCACGCAAAAAGATTGAAAGAAAACTTTATAAAAAGCTAACTGCTTATGTTGTTATCTTAATAATGGGAAGGGGTACGTTTAGGGACAGGTGCACAACCTTTGTGACAGTGTAATGGGTGTTTTCCAAGCTTTGTGAAATATTTTGGCTGACGTACATCCTCATAATCAGTCCTCGCATCCTTACTTAAGAGCTGTGTCCAGAACACACAGGCTCGGATCACTCTTTCATTTCGCTTATATCGCCTTTCTTTGTCCACTTTGAGAGGACCCAGAGGCGGACACCGGCTCGGAGTTCACTATTGACGCGTCTACTAGTAACTTATTAACAACCCGAAATGAAACACGGGGATATAACGCTGGTTTAGCTGGTGAAGTCGTTACGATTGGCTCTTTGAGACCAAACTGACCTCGAAGTAAGCGCGCTCTCACAGCATCACTGGGGAGAATAAATTGACCTAAACATAAAATCTAAAGGCAGCCAGTGTGGCCTTGACACGACAACAGGGGCACTAAAGGCAAACAGAGATAAAGAAAGTTAAAAGCCTGCAAGCAAAGTGCTACAGGAGACCGAGCTCTGCAGAAACCACCGAAAATAACTGAAAAAAGCAAGGGCTGAAAGCCTTCTCTCCTCCAGAGTGTTTGTTTCTTAGGAATTTAGCTGCTGGGAAAATAGAGGAGGGGTAGAAACAAACTAGACACTTAAAAACAAAATTTAAAAAAATCATTGGGTGGTGCACACAGCTGTAGTCCAACCTGATCTCATTACACAATATCTTGCACACCCAGAGGTGTTGTGTTTAAGAGGTGTAGCAAAGAAGAAAAAAAGTACAATGCATATCCCATGTAAAAATACCTAAGTGCACACATACTGAAAACTGCTGTTTGGAATCTAAACAGCAAACCAGCTGCAGATTGATAACAATGCTCCATAAGCATTTTCTATTCCTTCTCAAGCTGTACTAGTTAGTGTAGAGAGTGTTAAAACTGCAGGGTGTGGAGTTACCGGTTTTAGTCTTACAGGACAAACCAGATGACATGCTGCACACAATGCCTGTGGTATTTAGTGTAGCAGATTTGGTCACATATTGTATTACTGTTATCTTTTTCACACGGTGTGTAAATTTGGCCCTTTTTTTGTGAGTGGGGAGGGAGGGAGGCCATTTCTGTTGGTCAAAGTGCTCATGTGACAGGTTGCTCGGGACAGTTGCAGTTTGTTTATCTTTTAGTGGTTTCAGATCAATGCCAGCTCCGGGTTTTGACTGTGCCAGAGCTGTAGATTGTATTATAGATGTATGGTACGGTTCACCAGGCCTGTTCCCTGCTTGCCTGTTTTGATCTTGATTACTTTTCCTTTCAGGTGTTCACTCAACGCTTGGCACTTTCATCGTTGTGTAATACTTAACATTTGTAAATGTTATCACTTGGACCTGTTCAGAGCAGTTTATCTTGCTCATTCTCAATCAGTTCATTTTAGTTTCCCATTTTACGTATCACTAAACATCCTCAGTCAAGATGAGCCATCACACGCTGTCAGAGCTTCACTGTGTGTGAGAGTCTTACCATTTAACTACTTTAATTTTAGCTGGAGAAAAAGAGAAACAATCAAGGAAAGGTTCAGTGCATTTTATGTTATCAAAAGACCAAATCAAAGACTGAAACCTGAGGGAAAAAATATGAAAGCGAGTGGCAGGAAGACTTTTTTTTAATAGTGGCTGATGTTTGTTCAGAATGATTGATTAGTTTCTCTTTGCTTCTGTAATAGAGTAATGCACTTTGAAAAATCTAGACAAACCAGACCATTCCCGTCTTCTTTGTGACAACATAACCGACTGGCTTTTTCTGTTCTGAGTATGAAATGGGTTTTCATTAATGGAAATATGGAGTTTGCTGTGGATAAACATGTTCTGTTCTTCACTCGTCCTGTTTCAGCAACTCGGCAATGGAGAGCTCCGTCGAGGCTTCCAAGACTAGTGTCATGTCGAAACCCAAGCCACCGCTGACCCCCAAACCTGGCCTCGCTCCCAAGCCCTTCTCTTTGCAGAAGAATACCACCATCCGCTCCATTCATGCCCCAAAGACGCTCCCCGCTACGTCGAAAATTCAAAACTCAGAGCCTTTGACCCCTCGTGCTCAAAAAACATCTCAGCTGGCTGTCACCTCAAATGCCAAACCAGGCTCTCAAAGTGAGCTTCCCAAAAGTCACCCAACAACAACCAAAGCTAGTGAAGCAGGTAAAGAGGAAACTCGTGACTCTAGTGGAGGAAAAACAGCCTCACAAACCAGTCGGCCCGAAGAGACAAAGAAAACTGAGCTCGTCCAGAAAGACATCATCCAAACAAACGACAAAGCTTCTGGAGATGTTGCAACTCATTCAGAGCAGAACAACGGAAAAGCGAAGGAAGATGAAGCTCAAGCTTCTGTTGTCAAAATGCGGAATCACTCAGGTAGCGATGGATCCTCTTCAACCGATGAAACATTTTGTTGGGGTGGTGCTAGGAAGCGTCTGTCCATGGAGCTCACCTCGAAGTTTGAGTCAGGTGGTCTGTCTCTGCCCCCCCAGCCTACCATAGCTATCTCCACACACAACACCAAAGGTGATTCAAATAAGCCAGCATCTCCTGCTCCAGAGCAGAAGCAGGCATCGCCAGAGCCGAAGCAGGCATCACCAGAGCCGAAGCAGGCATCGGCAGAGCCGAAGCAGGCATCTCCAGAGCCGAAGCAGGCATCGCCAGAGCAGAAGCAGGCATCGCCAGAGCCGAAGCAGGCATCGCCAGAGCAGAAGCAGGCATCGCCAGAGCCGAAGCAGGCATCGGCAGAGCCGAAGCAGGCATCTCCAGAGCCGAAGCAGGCATCACCAGAGCCGAAGCAGGCATCGGCAGAGCAGAAGCAGGCATCGGCAGAGCCGAAGCAGGCATCTCCAGAGCCGAAGCAGGCATCGCCAGAGCAGAAGCAGGCATCGCCAGAGCCGAAGCAGGCATCGCCAGAGCAGAAGCAGGCATCGCCAGAGCCGAAGCAGGCATCGCCAGAGCAGAAGCAGGCATCGCCAGAGCCGAAGCAGGCATCGCCAGAGCAGAAGCAGGCATCGGCACAGCCGAAGCAGGCATCTCCAGAGCCGAAGCAGGCATCGCCAGAGCAGAAGCAGGCATCGCCAGAGCCGAAGCAGGCATCGCCAGAGCCGAAGCAGGCATCGCCAGAGCAGAAGCAGGCATCGCCAGAGCCGAAGCAGGCATCGCCAGAGCAGAAGCAGGCATCGCCAGAGCCGAAGCAGGCATCGCCAGAGCAGAAGCAGGCATCGGCACAGCCGAAGCAGGCATCGGCACAGCCGAAGCAGGCATCTCCAGAGCCGAAGCAGGCATCGGCAGAGCAGAAGCAGGCATCGGCAGAGCAGAAGCAGGCATCGGCAGAGCCGAAGCAGGCATCTCCAGAGCAGAAGCAGGCATCGCCAGAGCAGAAGCAGGCATCGCCAGAGCCGAAGCAGGCATCGCCAGAGCCTTCAAACAGAGAGAGCGATGACGGTGGAGTGAAAGAGGACTACACCGGGGGAAACAGCATAAAACGCAGAATCAGTCAACTGTTTGACTCTGCGTCGAGGCCGGAGGCCGTGCCGAAGAGGGATGAACCGGAAATCTTAACCGGTATAGGAGGGGTGAAGGAGCGCATCAAAAATTGGGCTGCAGAAACAACTTCTGAGGGTTCACAGATGGAGAAGAAGCCCCCGGCTACATCCCGAGCACGCTCCATAAGGTGAGTAAGGCTCTGCAGTTTGTGTGCAGTGACAGGATTAGACACAAAGAAAAGGAAGTGAGTATTCATTTGCAAGCACAGGTTCAAATCCCAAAGCCTATCTTCGTTGGTCAGATGTAGATGATTTATGACTTTGTGTCTAGGAAGCCTTAACCTTAAATGTGATTCATTTGTTGTTTTGGGTGAGCAAATGTTGGATAAAAAACTTTTTATGTGGGTGTGTGGTTGTATGTGGTTTCTCTTGATTTAGATTTTCTTTATGTTAGTGGTTTGGATTTAAGAGCACATACAGGCATTTCTTATTTAGACAGAAAGCACGGCCCCAGTTTCTGGTTTCTGTGAGCAGCTGTAGCAAGAGTGCAAGTCTAGAACTGTTGAGGAAGGAAAGTTTGAGTGTTGCTCTCTTGATGCTCCTCAGTGTTCAGTGTGTTTGGAAAGTAATCCGGGCGTGGTAAATGAAAAATGCTGCTGCAGTATCGATGTTGCAGCCAGATTTATGTCCTTAAATAACCAAGGTTAGATAAGGAAGCAAACTAAGCTACTGAAGTGTGTGAGGTTTGAGATTAGACATCCAGCTGTCTGCACGTAGCTTCAGGTATTTAGCCATTCCCTATAGTGGATGTTAATGGGATTTTAGTTGTGTTTGCTTACAGTTTCCTAAATAACATTTAGGGAAATTAATCTTTCAGAAAATCTGCATCCTGACTATATTTTTGAGAGTTTTCACTGTCAGAAGTTTTCAGTGGAACTACTACTCCATGTACTGAATACGCATTATTATCTCTGAAGCACTGCTGACTGTGTGGAAATGCCATCAAGACTATTTAAGTGACCAATCACTGAGTGGATAAGGAAAACCTTGTTTTTTTTACTCATGTTGAAATCAGACCTTTTAAGTAAATGCTCACAATTTCCAGGTAATTTATGCTCTCACTGACAGCTGGATTAGATATATACCTCTCTTTGCCCTTATGCTGGGTGTCATAAATATGTCACATGCTTCCTGGATTCCTATGAGGCTGCCAGCAAACCAATGAAGACTCGTGGAAGTCACTGGTCTGAATAAGCATTAGATCCACTGCTCTCTGTAAAACTTTGTTAACATTAAAGTTGACTTTTTGTGTTGGTTAAAAGCGACGCGCAAGGTGTTATTTCGCGAACTTCCAGGGTGCAAATAGGCCGTTTCCCCCAGCGCTACACTAAGCTAAACATTTGCTTTGTATTTAATGTACAGACAGACGTACACACAGGGTGGTGTCAATCTTCTCATGTAGGTCTAGGTCTAGTTGTTGTCTGTTACTTTCATGTTAATCTCTAGAAACAACCTACCAGAAGTTTTCTTGTTTGTGTTTGTAGTCATGTGGTATAGACCAATCACATTAGAGCAGGGTTTGCTGTTTTTTATCTGCCTACAAAATGACTGCTATATGTAACAGGACACCTAGCTATCAGCTCAGTGACTCTTGAATGTTGAGAACAAAAAGCCCCCAAAACAAAACAAGAACAAAACGTCATTAAAACTCTGTTGTTCACAATGAAAAGCTATGATTGCTCTCTCCTCCACAGCTTTGAGCCCACAACTTCTCCAACAGCAGTGAAAACACCAAAAAATTCAAATCTCAGACTTTCTGCCGAAGAAATGCCGCAGAGTCCGACTGTGGACCCCCCGTCAAAGGTCTCTCCTGTTGAACAACCAACAAAGTCCCCAACAGAAATGCTAAAAGGTGTTCGAACTGAAAAGAAATCATCGGCAAGTGCTGCAGAGAGCCCACAAGAGGCGAACAAATCAACGGAGGTTGACGTCCAGTTGCGCACCCCTAACCTGAGTGAAGATGTACCAAAGAGGGACAATGTCAAACGTCGCTCTGTTCGCTTTGGCACCGTGCAGAGTGATGATGGTGGGCCTCCACTGATCCTAGGCTCGGATTCTGATTCTGACACTGAAGAAGAAGAAGAAGAAGAAGAGGAGGAGGAGGAGGAGGAGGAGGAGGAGGAGAGTGCTGGAGTTACAGCTGAAAAGGAAGTCCCTGATTTAGTGCCTGTCTATAAAAGAGTAGGAATTTTTCAGAAAAAATATGATGTGAGTCAACAGCAAGAAGAAGAAAGACTGAAACATCTGAAATTTGAAGAACAGCGGCGAGCAGAGGAGAAGGAACAAGCAAGGCTTCAGCTAGAACAGGAGCAGAAAAGAGTGGAAGAAGAGAAGGAAAAAGAAAGGGAAAGACAGAGGGAAGAGCTCAGGCTTAAGGAAGAGGAGAGGGCAAGGCAGAAAGAGGAGCAAATTAAACAAGAGATGGAGGAGAGGGAAAGGGAGAGGCTAAAGGAAGAGGAGAGACTGAGGAAGGAAAGAGAAAGACAGAGACTAAAAGAAGCGCAAGAGAGAGATAGAGAGCTAAAGCTGAAACAGGAAGAGGAGGAAAGGGAGAAGGCAAGACAGATAGAGGAAAGACTCGGAGAAGAACAGAGGGAGAAAGAACGATTAAAGGCAGAGGCTGAGGAAAAGCAGAATGCTATTGTCAGGAAGCAGGAAGAGTTGCTGAGGGAAAGACTGAGACAGGAGGAGGATGAAGAGAGAAAAAGAAGGGAGCAGGAGAGGAAAATCCAGCAGGAGAAAGAGGCAGAGATGGAGAGGAAGAGGCTGTTAGAAAAACAGAAAGAAGAGGAGAGAAGGGAAGAGGAAAGAAGGAGGCAGATTGAGAAAGAAAAAATGGAGCTGGAAATGAAAATACAGCAGGAAAAAGAGGCAGAGATGGAGAGGAAGAGGCTGTTAGAAAAACAGAAAGAAGAGGAGAGAAGGGAAGAGGAAAGAAAGAGGAAGATTGAGAAAGAAAGACTAGAGAAGCAGGAGCAGGAGAGAAAAATGCAAGAGGAACTGGAAAGAAGGCAGGCAGACCAACTCAAAGAAAAGCAAAGACTAGAGGAAGAGAGAGAAACAAAACAATCTGGGTTGAACAACATGCAAGAGGAGAGTTTGGTGCACAGAGCAAAGCCACATCTAAACCGTTTTGAATCTAAAGATTGGCCTCAGGAGTCAAAATCACCACATTCCCCCTCACCAAACACCTCTGGGCCCACAGAGAATCTGATGGATGTGGTTTATGATGACTTCTCGGTCAAACAGAATCCGATCAACATAGAATTTGATGATTTTTCAGTCAAACCGATAAAAGTGATCTCACGGCGTAAAACAGAAAGCAGTCCAGTTTTCCGTAGTTGGGATGACTTTCTGGATATAGAGGAAGTGAAGGGACTGGTGCCTGTGGACGTCAAAACTGAGAGAGCCAAGGAAGACAAAATGGAAAAACCAGAGCAGTGTCCGAATACACCTCCTTTGCAGGAGAGAGAATGGGCGGAGGAGATAAAAGATGAGCCAGAAGAGGAGCAGCTCATCTCTCTAGACGTGAAGAAAGAGGAGCAGCTCATCTCTCTAGACGTGAAGAAAGAGGAGAAGCTCATCTCTCCATATGTGAGGAAAGAGGAGAAGCTCATCTCTCCATACGTGAAGAAAGAGGAGCAGCTCATCTCTCTAGATGTGGAGGAGGAGGAAGAGGAGGGGGAGAAGGAGACAGAAACCGAGGATGAGGACGAGATGGAAGAAGACAACCAAGAGGTGAGCCCTATTTGGTTAGGTTCTAGCTTGATTCGTATTTCTGTCACGCTTGATTAGATTTTGTTTTGTGGACATCACTATGGTTATATGAAAGCTCCAACTGTTCACTTATGCAGAAAGGGTGAGGTTAGGAACAGAAGCAGGGGTGTGCACCACTAGGAAATTTGGTTATTTTGTCAATGAATCACATCAGCCAGGCAGCCATACACACCTCACCTGCACCAGCATTTTGCCATTCCTGTAAGACAAGGAGAGAAATATCTTGTCGTACTTGCTTCAGTGTGGTTAAGTCACAGCTTAAGAACTCGTGACTGTGTTAGTGTGTGTGCGTGTACTTGTATTACTCATGTTAACACAGCTGGGGAGACTCCTTCATTTTAACTATCCTTATATAACTGCCTTATAAAGTAAGGCTGGGTCCAGGAAATGATACTGTTAATTCTCAGGGAAATTACTGTACTGTTTTCTGAAGGCAACATAAACATAAACATATCTCAGTAGTACTCCCCCCCCCGCTGAAGTGATTACTTGTTTTATTACAGCGAGAAACATCAAAGAAGGCTAGGGCGAGGTAAACTGCTAATGTGCACGTTTCAATGTTTCTGCTCTTAAAATTACTGCCAGTCATTGTGGTAAGCGCGAGATCAAAAAAGAAGTGCGATGACAGTGCGAAGTTTTGACGGCAGAAAGATGGGTTACAACTTCCTGTGTGTGTTTCCAGAAGCTGTCTATCTTCTGTGTCTTCTGCTTTCAGTTTGCAAAAAACATTTTTAAGTAGAAGCATCGCAAACATTTTAAAGACTCATGTTACGAGGAAGAAGGTTTGGTATGAGTGTGTGGAAGAGTAATGACATTTTTGTTTACTGTTTGGTTCATACTGTGTATCTCCAACGTGAGTGTAAGGCAGGTGTGTGTTACTTAAGAGTGTGCTGTGTGATGATGTGGGCCATAGGGCTATAACCCGTCAGATAATGGGTCATATGTTTCTATTTCACACGTCTTGTCATATTACCACATTGCAAGAAAATTCGGTTGGTAGTGAAGATGTTAGTTTACACGATTATGTAATATGAAGTGTAGTTCAGCGTTTTCCAAACAAAAGCATTTATATTCTCTTTTACTGAGAGTTTTGTGAGGCAATTAACATTGAAGTTGTGTATGTAGCAAAAATAATGGCATCAGTTGCATAGTTCAACACAAAAGCTGGAAAGAAAGTTTTGTGTCTGCCTCCACTTTCCTGTCCACTCTGCACTACTGTGCTATCCATTAAAGAGAAGAGGCAAAGAAATGACATAGAGTCGTATCTTCTTCCGTCATAATGCTGAGTCATTATGTCATAATGCTGAGTCATTATCAATAGATTTGGTATTGCACTTATCTAACTCTCAGTGTAAAAGTGATTAAAAGTGATTGAAATCATCTGCAAAATGCAGATGCTTTCACTTGATTAAATACCCTCCTCTGAATGTTGAGTTGACATTCAGAGACAATGAAGTCGCAGAACAGCTGCAGTACAAGACTGACGTACAGATGGTCTGCAAATAAACACGATCATTTTACAGTTTGCAGTTTGAAGTTTTAGTTCGCCAAGTTTAGTTGTTCCAAAAATGCTTCGATGCGTTTGATTTCACATGTCTATGTGTCCTGTTTCACAACACGTGTGAGTTTGTCTTGCTGAAATAAGGTATATGATGCACTAATGCGTCACAGGTGCACAGACCGTCTCCTGATAAAATATCACATTTCGATTGGTCAGACCACAAACTGTTCCACTGCTCGTTAGTTCATAATAAGCGAGCTTGTGAACGCAGCTGCAATCTATGTTCGCTGACTGTTGGGTCATTCCATCTCAAATTTGCTCAGTCATCTCTGATTTACATAAAAGATTTATGGTCCAAAGTTTGAACATGTGTAATGAGTGCTGTGAAAGTTTCGTTTCATATGTCAACTACTTTTCAGGATATATCTTTTGGAAAAAATGGTTAGTCGACCCACTTTCAGGCACGTTTTTTGAAATCTGAGGCAGTGTTTGAACATGAATATTTGAAAAACTATTAAAGATGAAAGATTTTCTCAGTATCAAAATGAATCAGGATCTGTAATTTGGAATGGATACATTTGAAAAAAAGATAATTGGGTACTTAAAATATAAAGAGGCAATCTGTATGCTAACTGTGTGAATGAAGGCCGCAAGAATTGTAATTAATATGTATGAATATGCTACATTGTTGCGTTTTAATACCTGGAATAACCTGAATGATTAGCCTGCTTCAGAGCAGTAGGTCTTGAAATGGGTAGAGAAGGTCTCAGAGGTGAAAAATATGCACATATACATTAAAATCATTTTTTTGTATAATTTTGTTTTTGTGGTACAAATTATAATATTTGCTCAAGTCAGGATGAAAGTTGAGTGAAAGTAGCACTTTCTTTATTTTTTTTCATGTTAAAAAGAGTTTTATATGCTTTATTTTACAGTATTATGACAATAACTATAAACCATTCAGACATTGGGACTACTTGTCTTTTGCGATGTGAGCTTTATTAGTGTGTGTGCTCAAATATAGGGCTTTACATATTTTCCATATTTTAACTACCTAATACTCACATTTTTGATGTATCTGGCCCAAATTACACATTGTAATTCATTTTCATGGTAAGATACATTTTCAGGCTTTTATCTTCAATAGTTTTTAGATATTAATATTTAAACATTGCTGCAAATTTCACTGGGCAAAAAAAATACATATTGAAAATATAAATAATAATAATAAAAAATATAGCAATTATTACATATTCAAACTTTGTACCATGAAATTTTTATGCAAATCGGTGACGTTGGTTTGACATTGTTGTTTTCAGAGCTGCTCCTGAATCCATGTTGTGTTTTTCTCTAATGACTCATGTGAGAAACTTATCGTTATGCAATTTTATGTTGTGAAATATTATTCTCACATAGCTGAACTGTTGCCTTAATAGTAGTGAACGGCTGCTATTCTTTGCACCTTTTGTCTTAGATGGTCTTTTGTTTAATCGTTTATATTATTGCATACATTTTACTTGCATCAACCTTTTATGTTTTGTCTTTGTGTTACTTTTTGTTTGAATCTAAGTTTTTCTTTTCCTACTAACTTCTTAGACAGTGTCCAAACTTCTTCTTTTATAATTGAGAACAGAGGTGACAGGTCAAGTAGATAGCAAAGTGAACAGATGTTCAATTTTGACACAGCATTTTAAAAAAATAAAGGCAGCAAACCCAACAAATTCCAGGTGAACAGAGCAGAGCTGCACTTAATGAGAGCAGGGCTGCCAGAGATATGACATTTAAGACAGATGGGTTCACCGCCTGTTTGAACATGCAACATTTTTGCAGACTTAATGAAAACAGTGAACCAACCCTGGACTGTGAGTGTGTGTTTGTTCTGTCAGTGCTGTAGCAAGCAAACCTATGACATACAGGGCAATGTATGCAACCACTTGAGTCCTGTAAAGGGGCTTTGCTTGTCTGTCTGTGTGAGTACATTCTTATTTGCACCACTGAGTGGCGCTGCTGCTCTTTGACTTTTCACTTCCTCACTGTGTGCTGCAGAAATGATGAACTTTATCTCATATAAGGCAGCTGAAAATCAGCTAAAAATAAAAGACCTCTGTAACACTAAACTATATGTTTTCATAAGTGTAATCGTTTGTTTTCTTCTTTTCTTTCCCTTTTTAATGTCAACCTGAAAACTGACAAAAAGCTTTTCATTTTTAGACAAAGCAGACTGGAGAAAATGTTTACTAGGCAAACACAAGGTGCGCAGCTGATCGTGCACCCTCAGTCAGGCTTCTGATTGAAAGAAAGATGAGCAGATGATGGCAGGATGTGATGGTAAGAAGAGCCTAGGTGCTGTGTGGTCAGCATGCCCTCTTTTGGGTCTCTCCAGCAGAGCAGGATGTGAGAATGACCATACATGGTGCCCCATGTCTGCTCTCATTTTCTGTCTCTGTCTCTCAATCTCTCCACCCTGTTTTGAGAGAGAGCCTGTCATCCCCCCTCCCTCACACACAAACACACTCTCTGGCACACAAAGAGGACGGTCTAATCCAGAGACAAGAAAGTTCACGTCTACTGTCTTTGTGTTTTCTGCTGCTTCATTTGCCTTTTCCTCTCACAAAAACCTGGCTCATTTATTGCCTGCATTTACCTACGGATGAGACCGGCAGAGGGAGGTACAGAAAGCACCTTGGCCCAGCCAGGCCGCACCTTTCCTACTTCCCTCGGGATTTTCCACATCCGAGCACAGACCTCCGCTTTGTGTTGACGTTCTGTGAAATCACTCAGGTCTGACAGTGATAAAGGGGTGATCTGTCTCTCTGTACTTGCCTTTGGATGTTTGGAGTGTCAGATGCTTCCCATGTGATGTTTTTTTTTTCTTCCTGTTTTTGTGAACTTGGAAGTACGTGGGTAGGTTTAGTCAAAGAGGTTTTAGTCAAAGAGATAAAAGGATGTAAATTGCCAACTTTAGACTGAAACCTTCGAGGCTCTTTTTGCTTCCCAAGTGACGACAGAGAGGAGTTTTTGAAGCAGGCTTCAGTCGGTTTGTCTTTTAAATGGATGCTTAATCAATGATGGGAAGCTCTTTCTTTAGGATGCCGCTGTCTCACATCAATCATAGTTAATGTGACAGTGGAATAGTGTCGTCACACTGCAAACACATGGCTGGCTGGACTATTTACTTCTTCACTGACGGCAAATTGTAGACTATTCCAGGAAGTTCGGGTAAGCTGAGTCGTAAAAATATGCAGAGAGAGGAAGCATCCATTTCAAATGACAGATGGACTACGTTTTGTCTTCTGTGATGTCAGAAAAGTTCTTTCTACAAAATATAACTTTACCTTCTGAAATATCAACAGACAGCTGGATCGCAGAGCCAGCTTTCTGACTCACCCGCAAAATCCTTTCATCTCTAATAAAGTTGAACCTCAGTTTCTCTGTTGAACCGGTTCCCATGGTGACCCTGCTGTCAGTGCAGCCAGCTGTGTGAGCTTTTCAAGCATGCAGTACTTTGAAGGAAAACTGTCGGCCGCCCAGCTGCAGGTGGTGGGCTGGGTGGGCAGCCTACGTCGGTCCTTGCAAGGGGCTCTGGAGCTCGTGTGGGGCCAGGAGAAGCAGGAGGAGGAAGAGGATGATAAAGAAGATGAAGAAGAGGAAAGTGGAGATGAAGGAGGAAGGTTTCAGAGGGCCATGTCACCGCTCCGTAGCTTTGCCAGTCGCAGCAGGAGATCCCTGCATCGCTTCTCCATCAGAAGTCGCAAGACTTTGCAGAGGAAAGCCACTAAAACCTGTTCTGTAAGAGCTGACATACACAAACCAGTAAAAATATACAGTTACAGTAACTATATTTAAAGGCTTTGCTGTCTAATTTCCATTATCATTGTGTGCAATGATCAAAGCAGAAGCTTTTAGGGCGAGTTTTGTTAGAAAATGCTTCAAAACTCCCTGTAACTTATTAGCCTGTTCAAAATTTCCATGGACATGGGTTAAAAGATAACCATGCAAATGTAAATAGGGAGTGCAGCACACAGTGGCAGTGTGTTTCAGGAAGGACAGAGATATCTGATGAAGTTTCCTGCTTGTATTTTCTGTTTTTTATCAGTGCGCAGTCACGGCCTTTCCCTCTCTGTCTGTGGTGTATGTGGGAGATAACGTGCCGGACAATAACAAAGTGTGACACACTTAGACAAGGTTTATCTAACTGTTGTTATTTATGGGTGTCAGCTCCATATCTGCATCTGCCTTTTGTTTGAGCTGGCCGCCTTTGGCTCACAGCCTAACCGTTCTTAGTTAATGCCTTTTTTCCCCCTATTTCTATTATTGTATGTCATTCCATCTCATTACATTATATTATAATAGATTATATTCGATTTTGCAGGCGATCCTTGCACATTTTTTGGAACCAAAAAACATTTTTTTACACTATATTTAAGTATATAACATGTACATTTGTCTGTAACTTTATCATACATGTGGGTGCACAGGAGAAACAAAGATTATCTCTCCAGCTTAATTCCCTTAATCTGGTGATCTATCGTTTTGATTCTTGTGGTGACACTCCTTCACAGTCGTTGTGAATCAGATTGTTCCTCATTAAGTTGTGCTTTTATTCTCTCCACTTAGCTGCAAACAAGGTTCCATATACATTCCAGTGACCATGACAAAAATGTTATGCAGGTAAACTATAATCAAGCAGACTCTGTCCTAACTTGTGCAGCACATCCTGCGCCCTCAGCAGCACATTTTGTACTGGCAAACACAGAGGTAGTGCTTTTATCCTTTATAGTAGGTGTGTGTGCTACTTAGAAGTTCTTGTCCTAAATCTTCAAATGTTGCTAGATGAATTAAGCTGCACCCTCATGTTTTTTATATATTAGCAGTGGATCCAGTGAAAGATTTAGCTCATAAAAAATCCTCTTAATGTTAGGAAAGGGGGGATCGATGTCACTGCATCGCTTTTGCATCTAACAATGCAAATTTATGTTAGGCCGGATATTTATTGTAGAAACACACCTTTAGAAAGTTAGTAAATGCTGAGAAAAACACTAGCTTGCCTGACCAATCAACAACAGGACTTGGTGGAAATTAAATTTCATCCCTGGTTCTTACAGTGCAAAAGTGCCCTTGTGCCCTAGATTCTACAGGCCCAGGGTTCCTTACTCACCAGATTTCTATAGCATATAACAAGAATCCGAAAAACGAATTCTGGATTCATTTAACCCTTAGAGATGTAAATCACTATAAGTGCTAAATCTTAATCTAACCCTGTGTTTTGTAGAAGGATAAAAGAGATTTCTTGGGTTTAAAAAAAAAAATATGAATATTCATTTAATTGATGATTGTCTAAGTTAGACTTAAGGTTAGGGTTGGAGTGATCGCTGTTGATAAAGTGCACGTCAGAGGGTTGATATGACATAGGTAAGGAATAAGACTGACCCAAGCATATAATAGTTAAGTTACAGTGCCATAAAAAAATTTGCGACTTTTCTGACTCCTTCATTTTTTACACATTTGTGTAAAATGCTTAATTGTTTCATATTATCAAACAAATTAATTATTGGACAAAGATGAACTGAGTAAATGCAAAAGACCGTTTCCCAGGAGTGGGCAGCTTACCAAAATCACTCCAACACGCATCCAGGAGGTCGCAAAAAAAACCCAGAACAACATCTACTTCACTTGCTGTAAATGATGGAGTCATGAACTCTGCTGTCTACCAGAAAATCCCAGAGGAGAATGTTCGGGTGTTAGTTTGTACCCTGGAGCTTAAACAGAGTTGAGTTATACACCAGGACAATGATCCGAATCACACCAGCACTTCTGAATGGCTAAAAAAACAAAAACAGAGTGAAGTATTTGGAGTAATGTAGTCAAAATTCATACTTAAATGCGATTGAGATGCTTTGGCCTTAAAAACAACCTCAAAGAGGCTGTTCAAGCTTGAAAACCCTCCGTTGTGGCTGAATTAAAATAATTCTGCAGAGAAGAGTGGGGTAAAATTCCTCCACAGTGATGTGAAAGATTTATTGCCACTTATCATAAATGCTTGATTGCAGTTCTTTCTGCCAAGGGTGGCACAATCTGTTATTATGTTTGAGGGGAATGACTTTTTCATTGCACGGTATACTGAATATTGAACTGGGGAGCATAAAACAAAGAACAAAGAACCCTGAACGTAGGACATGGCAGATACTGGACTATAAATTTATGGCGTGGGGAACATCCCAGAAATTTCCCTTGGGAGTTGGTGGAGACCAAAGCAGAGATAAAAGGAGAGTATGGGAGTACTGGATACTTTTCCAGTTCACAAACGTATCTCTCATTTCTCTGCAATAGTTGCAATATCTTTGCTCAACTTCTAAACATGTTTCTAATATCTAATTTATTGAGCACTCCTTTAGCTATAGCCAAAGTAGGAAGACGAGGCCGTTCGTTTTGAATTTTTAAAACGGAGGAAACTGGCTCCATAGTGTGGCGGTTTACGCATTTGGTTGACAAGCTAAATTTTGCTGGTTCAGTTCCAGACAGAGATAAGAATCCCCTTTGGGGTTGCGGTCAAATCAAATGTGCAGAGCTACCCGCTGTGGTGCCCACTTGTGACGAGGGGTCATCCTAAAGTAACTTTTCTTTTTTGTCTCCAAATCACACGATACAATGCCTCACTGTTTCTTTTATCTCTTGCACAAATGTTTTTCTAACCTTTGCATACTTAAGATTCACCCAAACAGGAATAACTGCATATTTGAAAAATTCTTTTGTTTTCTTATTGAACTCAGCAGAAGATACTTTCTGGGAAGCATTAGTCAACATTAGAACTTTGTGAGTGACAGCTGCAGCTCTGTGATAAAGGTGGCACAGACACGGGATAAATCGCATCGCAGAGGAACGGCTTGTGTAAAAAAGCACTTTGTTTTTTCTCTGTATCTGAACATGGAGTGTGGTTATAGGAAAATCACTAGAAGCCTATTCATTTGTGCTGTGATGCTGCCAGATAACAGGCATTGTGCAAATGAAGCTGCCCTGAGCGTCCTGAGTAATAAATGGCCTCACAAAAGAGATGAGATGTTTACTCAACTGTTGTGTTGTATCCAGGTGACAGTGTCTGGCCATTCAGCACTGGGATGTGCCCCTCAACAAAATATGAAGCGAGCATACAGGAATGTTTTACGAGGAAGTGGTTGCTTTTGTTTGGAACATGTTTGCGTGCGTCTGTGTGTGCGTGTGTAGTATAGCATGTGGGCGTGACATCATGAGTGTGCTTAGTTTGTCTCTGTTGAGGCATAAAGGTGTGTACGCCAGTGCGTGTGTGTCTGTGTGCGCATGTTCATGCCCCCGGTGTTCATTGAGGACAGCCCAGCCTCTGTGACCGGCTCATTAAAAGACGCATGCTTGGCTGGTCCTTTCTCTCTGTGTAGCTGGTGAGTTTTGGCTCAGCACACAGTTTAGTTTCTCCTTGTTTCAACTCTACAATTTAAAGTTCTTGTTCATAAATTTATATGACGTAGAGGATCATTTGGGTCGTTGAAAAAAAGGATTTTCAATCAATGAACAGAGCAATAGCTTAGAATTGAAGTTAAGGTATTCAGCCAAATATGTCATTTAGCAGGGAAGCATGATGGTGATCTGCCAGTTAGTACTGTTGACTCATAGAAGAAGGTCCTGGGTTCGAATCCACCATCTGGCCTTTCTGTGTGGAAGCTGCATGCGTTTCCCGTGTTTGCGCGGGTTTACTCCTTCCACAGTCCAAAGACATGCAGTTGGTGGGGTTAGGTTAATTGGTGATTCTAAATTACCCATGTTTGTCTGTCTTACTATAGGTTCTTTACTTTACATACTTGTTGTTTTGATTTTGGGCTATATGAATAAAATAGAATTGAATTGATGATTTCTCTGGTTTCTGCGTGTTTTCCTTTTGAATTTACCTGAAATTTTGTGTCCATCTCGCAGGATCAGACCAACAGTTTCTCCACAAAAAATGAAGACAAGGACACCGATGCTTTGATAGACTTTGGCCTTAATCATGACCAGCAGGATCCAGTCTGGGAACAAACACCTGAAAGAAACAGGTAGGAAATCATTTGCATTATTTAAAAAAAATAAAAAATCTTCAAGTACTTTGAGTTTTCGTTGTACTTGTATAACAATGTTAATCCACAAGCCTTTAAAACGTTTCTATTTTTTTATTTGTTTGGCCAAATGTCATAATTTAGACTTCGGGAAAGTGTTTAGGAACAGAAATCTTGTGACAGCTTAACCAAATGCAGATGCACATTAAAATGTGCTGTCAGGCATTTGAAAGTTGAGCTCCCTGTGCCCCCTTGTGGTCAACAAAGTTAAGCACATATGCTTAATGGAGTGGTGAAATTAAAAACAAAAAACAAATTGAAATGAGCCAAAAGCATTTTGGCAATGCCCTATGAACATTCTTCTTCAGCTTTGTTTACACTTTTGTTCTCTTCAGTCCACAGCCAGTCCCTGACGAAGTACCTGAAGTCTCATCTGAAGACACCGCCGATGATCTGAAAGAGCCAGAGTTTGCCCCATTTCCCGAGGTTAGTGAGTTTTTAAATCTTCCCCTGTGCCATCAACCAAAAAAGGTGACATGGAATTCAGTTGTTACTTTTCAAACTTACTTTAGAAAATATCTGTTTGTGCTTGTGCCTTTCTGTAGTGTGAAGCACGGGTAGATGGAACGATAGATAGAAGCACAAAACAAAGATATCAATGACGTTTGTAACAGATATACACTAACTCGTCATTGTGGAAATAATTTTATCAACTCCTGAAGAGAGTTATCAAGACAAAAACAAAACCAACTAAACTTTATGTCTTGATGCATTCTCAATCATCCAGGGAAGTAAATCTCCAAAAAGTTGATTCTGTTCATCTGGACGTAGCGTTTTGTGGGAGAAACGTTTCATCACTCATTCAAGTGACTTCTTCAGTCACTTCCCCAACCTTATACACAGTACATTTGCAACAACTAAACTTTATACACGCTGCCTACATTCACATAGCTATAGATATGTACACATAACATTGATAATGGAAAACAGTGGCATCCAGAAGATAAGAGTCAGAACTCAGCAAAACAGAAAACTTATTTACGGAGCCAATTCATCCTCATATTCACGTGATTTTTTTTAATACAGTTGTGTGAACTTGTGCAGTGAGTCATTGGCTCTGTGCAGTCTTTCCACAGTGTTTTCTCTTCTCTCCCCTGACTATAATGCTCTGATATTTACTATTGATTCTTACGGCCAGCTTATTAAACATATCATTTTCTCTCTGTGCGTGACGTTTTTGTCTGGCTTGAAACAAATTCTGGGCAAAACTCGTGTCGTCTTGCTTTGTACATAATTTTGACTCAACCAGGTCACTAAATTGTTTTTTGTTTTTTTATTTGAGTGACGAAGAGTGACAGCTGATTGAAGCCAGTGTTATTAATTATTCTTATTGCTCTTTTATGTAATATTTATATTGGCTGTATATTTCTTTTGGATGTGTTTCCCCATACTTCTACACATTATGTCATAAAGGGAAGTTTGCAAGCACAGAGTGTGGTTTATGAAATCTTTGACTTTATACAGTGTCATAACTGATTTAAAATCTTTTTTTTCTAATGTATTCATTATGTGACTTCCAGAATATTATATAATTTATTATTTGTTGTTACCCCAAGGAATTTAATTTCAGTTACTTTTTATATTTCTAATTATTTTCTAGTAATAAATAATGCACAGTTGTGGCCAGTGCGTTTGCTTTTTATTGTTAGATTTTCTCTATGTGTCTCTGTACAGAGCTCCGCTCCTCTCCTTGACACCAGTGCACAAAGATCCAAGGCGGATCTGGGAAAGAGGCGTATTCGAACACGTCCGTCACGCAAGCTGACCGCAGGGTTAGCTCAGAAGGAAACACAGGATTGGGGGACCCAGGACACCACAGGTTATTAGAGTATCTGTAATGTTCTATGTGAAAGCGTCAGTGGTATAAAGACAGCTGACGATATCGAATTGTTTTGACTCGTGTCTGTGTTTTTCAGCTGAAAAAGAGACAGTTGCAAAAGAAAGGGAGTCAGATTCTGAGGAAGAACAGCCTAAACCCAAGGTAGTCTGTTCCCCGTCCCAGCGAGTGCCAGTGTTTCCTGGTATGAGTCCTGCAGGCTTGCTTGTAAGTTCTCAAAGCATTCATGAGCAACTTGAATTTATTTTAAATGTGTTTTTTTATTATTAATATATGTAATATGATGCAAATGGGTCTTTCTTTTATTAAATTAAGTACTTATTTGTATTTATTTGCTTTTTTTTTAAGGCTCAACTTAAAAGGAAAACAGGTGGTGGAGGAACTGGAGTGAAAGAGGAAACCGTAGAAAGCAAAGCTAGCGAAGAGAAGGAACATCAAGATGAAGAAGTGGCACCACCTTCCGTGGAGCTCTCGCATTCTCCTCGCACGCCTGCCCGTCTGGCTGGAGCTACACGGGTGCTGCCACTCATAGGCAACAAAGAAGAAGGGTAAGCAGAAAGAAGCGCTGCTCACCAAAACAAAAATATATGTTGTGTAAATGATCCAGATATCTTTGGGGAAGATGACTGAAATATCGAAATATCGTCTGTGACATTCAGTGGTGCCTCCTCGCCTGCTTGGCTGAAAGAGCTGAAATCTAAGAAGCGTATGAGTCAGCACGGCAGTGACGCTTAGCCAGACTGAGGTGAGTGATTTAATATAATTAAAAAAGCTTGCCATGATTTTTGTATTTCTACTTATATGCTAAAATATGATTCTGAGTATTATTTAAAAATGTAAAAACGTATTACTGTAGCTTTTAATATATAGATTTTTTACGTTACAGTACAGAAGTTCCTACATTGCTGTATGACTGTGGGGGAAATAATTATTTGATCACATGCAGAATTTGTAAGTTTGCTCACTTGCAAAGACAAACACTTTTATGTTGGTTTAATTTTAGTGGAGAGAGACAGAGTATTAACCAATCAACCAATAATACAGAAAAAAAAACCCTGCATTGCATAATAGTAACATGACATGCTGAAATTTGGTAAAAGTAGTTGATCCCCCAAGCAAAACATGACTGAAGCCATTGCTAGCAAGCACACTGCTGAGATGTGTCTTGTAGTTGGTCACCAGGTTTGCACACATCTGAGGAGGGATTTCGGCCTACTCCCCTTTACAGAAACTTTAAAGAAAGACATGGCAAAGACATGCTCAGTCGGCCGTCTTGGCTGTTGCTTGGCAACTAGAAGCTTCAGCTTCCTCCACAGATTTACTGTCGCACTGGCGTCTGGAGATTGGCTAAACCACAAAATGACCTTAATGTGCTTCTTTTATAGTCACTCCTTTGTTGCCTCGGCAGTATGTTTTGGGTCATTGTCATGCTTGAAGACCCATCCAAAACTCATCTTCAGTTTTCTGGCTGAAGAAAGGAAGTTTTCATCCAAGATTTTTCAGTACATGGCCCCATCCATTGGGCCTTCAGTGCAGTGAAATTGTCCTGTACTCTTAGCAGAAAAACAACCCCAAAGCATAATGTTTCCATCTCCATGCTTGACTGTGGGGATGGTGTTCTTTGGGTCAGTATTTCTCATGACAGGTTGGCACCAAATGGCTCAATTTTAATTTCATATGACCACAGCACTTTCTCCCAAGCCTCTCTGAATTATTTAGATGTTCACTGACAGGCCTGAACATGTGTCTTCTTGACCAGGTGGACCCCACAGCCGCTACAGGATTGCAGTCCATTACGAGATATCTTACCACTGTGCTTGCTAAAGGGTTTCTCTACTAAGTAGAAGTACTAAGTCCTGTTTTTCTTGGTGATCAAATACTTATTTCATTCAGTGACATACATATGGGACTGCGTGTTTGCGTGGGTTCTCTCCGGTTACTCCAACTTCCTCCCGCAGCCCTAAGACATGCAGTTAGTGAAGTTAGGTCTTTTTCTGTGTTACCCTGTGTCAGATTAGCAAACTGTCCATTGTGTACCTTGTTTCCTGCCCTATTGTAGTTGGGGATCCAACTACACCCCTCCCGGTCCTTATAAGGATAAGCAGAAGAGAATGGATGGACGGACACAAAGAAGTGTATAACTTTTATGTAATATGCGTTTTCCTAGATTTTTGGTTGATATTCTGTCTCTCTCCATTAAAATGAAACTATCACAAAAAGTAGAGACTGTTGATTTCTTTGTGAGTAAAGTTAGTAATTAAGCAGGGGCTCAAATAATTATTTCCTTCAGTGTAGTTGTCAGTAGGGGGTAAAAGGGTTTTTTAATGACTTTTTCTTATCCAAAAAGTGATCTAATAGTCTTTTGTGCAAAAGGTTTCTTTGAATGACTTGTAGATTCATCAGCTGTTTCTGCTACTTCTAACCCTTTTATGACTGGTGCATTGCATATAATTATAGGGCTTAACAGGATTGGCTGTAGATAGGCATGAACATTTTGACATTTTTAACATTTGGCTTGCACCGTGCATCACTATGGTGGGAATGGAAGCATTATTTAAAAGGCCCAATTTTCTTGTGAGTCATAATGCAGCACTGCTGAATACATATACTACATATACTACAGTAGAGTCAATGGTTCAGACTTGGTGGCAATACTGTCAGGAGCTTTCTCCTTTTTTTCCCTTTTGTTTTTTTTTTTTTTTTTTCTAAGGCAGGCTATGACAAAACCGACAGCGAAGACAAAAAAAACCCCAACAGGAAACAGGCCATTATCTTTGCTTTTTTTCTTCTTCTATCACAATGAGAACCACACACTGGGGGAAAACATTTTGTACCTAAATGTACTTTATTCTGCTTGATGTGCTTTTAACCTGCCTGTAAAATTAACCCTAACTCTCACAGGTTTTGACTAGCTTAGGGAGAATTATGGAAGTATAAAGGGCTTATGAACACACCAAACACACATTGTGTTACTGATGTTACCACATTATGAGTTTTATATATTCAATGCTTCCATTTGACCTTACTGCATCTTGTCCACCCTTTAGGAAACACCGTGCCATTGCCATTGAGCTCAGCTGCTGCTGCCGGCAGACATGACCGCTCCATCGTGTGCCCAGAGTGCCTTATTTTGTACCTTCACTGGGATGTTCACTTTTGCTGAATGCGCCTTTGAAATTGAATATAATGCCAAGTCTACATGCCTGTGATGTTTTAATGCCAAGTACATGTTATATGAAATGTTGTTTAAGAAGCTCAGTGGAGAGCAAATACCCCAGTGTCATTTGGAGCAAAGTCATGGACTGTCTGCCTGGATTGTGTAAATTTGTAAGACTGTCATGTACTGACAGGGACTGATGACACTAGGCTTTTAGCAGGATATCTACATTCACACACACGCAGGCCTTTTTATAGTTGTGAGGACACTGGTTGATCACATTGCCTACCCGCTCTCCCAACCCAACTCTTGTCATGTTCTAAATCCAATTTTAACCGCATCACAATGGATCCTCACAATGCAGAAGTTCCCTCACTGTGATGTAGAATTATTTTTTTTAATCCTCATAAACACAGAAATACACGGATGAGGAAACACATGTGTACAGAATTACGAAATATAAATAATGCACCTTGTGTGTATTTAGTTTTAACTGTACAAAAATGCCTTTTATATTGTTTAACCAATCACAAAGCATCTCAAGTAAGGCTTGAAGCACTTTAAGAAAAGTTCTAGCAAATTACCGTCCAAACAGCAGTAGAGTAAAAATTGTAGTGACAGAATCCAGGGATTTTTTTGTGCCTTCTTCATTTTGTTACATCATTAGTGTCTATCTACTTTTTAAAACAAGATCTCACAAGGCTTAATTAAGTACTGCCTGATTTGTTTAACCCACCCACTAGCTGGTTAGAGCGTCAACAGTGGGCTGAGAGGATATTTCTGGGGTGCAATAACAGAGTCAGAAAAAAAATGTTTAAAGGAGAAAAATGCAATAATGTGCTGGAGGTTTTATGTGCCTTTTTAATGTTTAAGAATGAATGTCATCAAAATGGAATTCATTATTGATCAACTTACTGTATGTTAGTGGGAAATTGAGGGAATTTTATTAAAATGTTTTCTATGAAATGAAGTTGAGTGTATTATTTATTTGTTGGTTGATTGGTTTATTTTGGACATTGAACTTCCTATTGCATGTATTCAGTGGCAGTAAAGCATAGATACATTAACTGGGCAATATATTAGGTACACCTTACTCATACTGGGTTGGACACCCTTTTCACCTTCAGAGCTACCTTAATCCTTTGTGGCATAGATTCAACCCAGGAGCTGGAAACATTCCTCAGAGATTTTGTCCATATTGTCATGATGGCATCAAACAGTTGCTAGATATTCAGCTGCTGCACATCCATGATGTGAATCTCCCTTTCCACCACATCCCAAAGGAGCTCTATTGGAATGAGATGTGGTGATTGTGGAGGCCATTTGAGCACAATGAAATCACTGTCAGGTTCAAGAAATCACTTTGAGATAATCTGAGCTTTCTGTCACGTGTGTTATCCTGCTGGAA
This sequence comes from Perissodus microlepis, assembly GCF_051167445.1. NCBI lineage: Eukaryota > Metazoa > Chordata > Actinopteri > Cichliformes > Cichlidae > Perissodus > Perissodus microlepis. Next base: position 12,267,932 of record NC_140465.1, read on the forward strand.
GCAGCCATCAGAAGATGGGTGTACTGTGATCATTAAGGGATAGACAGGGTCAACAACAATACTCAGGTGGACTGCGGTGTTTAAATAATTCTCTGTTGGTAGCAAAGGGTGCAGGAAAATATCCCTCCACATCATCACACCAGCAGCAGCCCAAACTATTGATATAAGCCAGGATGGATTCATGGTCTTATCTTGTTTATGCCAAATTCTCACTCTATGCTCTGAATGTTACTGCAGAAATCAAGACTGGGAAACGTTTTTCCAATTTTCCATTGTGCAATTCCAGTGAGCTTGTTTGAACTGTAGCCTCAGTTTCTTGTTCTTCGGTGATAGGAGTGGCACCCAGTGTGGTCCCGTCTGCTTCAAGGTTCAATGTGTCATTTGTTCAGAGATGGTCTTTTGCATACCTTGGTTGTAAAAAATGGCTATTTAAGTTACTTTTTTCATCCTATCAGCTCAAAGCAGTTTGGTCATTGTCCTCTAACTTTTGGCATCAACCAGGAATTTTCACCCAGAGAACTGCAGCTCACTGGATATTTTCTTTTTTTTTTTTTTGAACCATTCTCTGTAAACTCTAGAGATGGTTGTGTGTTAAATCCCAGTAGATCAGCACTTTCTGACATATTCAGACCAGCCCATCTGGTACTATGCCAGATTCAAAGTCAATTAAGTCATCCTTTATGCTCCATTCTGATTCTCAATTTGAACTTCAGGAGGCCGTCTTGACCACATGCCTAAATGCACTTTTTTTATGCAGTTTCAGTGTCAATGCAATTGATTAATTAGATAACAAGCAGTTGAAAAGGTGTGCCTAAAAAGTGTTGGTTGACTTCATATATAGTATTGTTTCAATTGTGTTTTACAAATCCTTTTGCTCTTGTCATTTTTTTTTTCCAAATAAAAATGTGTCTATTCTTTTGAAATTGCACATAAAGGAAAAATTTGGACGCAATTTCTGTTGGGAACTGGATGAAGAGAAAGGTAAAGAAAGCGGTAGAAGACTGGAGAGTGGAGAGCAAGATAGCTGGGTGGGGCCAATAGTGCTGAGTGAGACTGATCTCTGTTCATTCTCTTGGCTGGCAGTCAGAGCTTGTGCCCACTATAGGATCATGGTCAGGATGGCAGCACGGGCAGAGAGCTGGGCAGCGCTTGCCAGTGTGCCAGGGACAGAGGGCAAGCCTATTGAGAAGCAGTGTGATGGACACAATGGGTGCGACAGACTTGCTGCATCAACAGGCTTTTTGCTGCTGTGGCTAGAAATAAACCATAAATACCCCCACTGGCATCCACCAACCGCTCACCAGGCCTCCACACAGATCCTCACTCAGTCACAGACAGAAAGGGCAAAGAAAAGAAAGAGGGAAGACGGAAAACGTGGCTTGTACGGGGTGCATTGAAGCACAAGCCATCAAGGTAAAGAAAAAAAAAAAAGAAAAAGGGAAAAAGAACCAAGATAATTATTTTCCCTTTTTTTGTCTTCTCTCAAGAACCTCTTCTTTGTGGATCCAGAGGGATTATTAATGTACTATTCTAACAGATACAAGTAAGATTTGTGTAAGCTAAACAAAAGTTTGCAGGTTACTTCCTGATTGATTTCTGAACAACAAGATTAGGTGAATCTAAAGCTGTATTATGCAATCCAATCTTGCAGGAAACCTTTTTTTTCATGCATAAAGTCAATAGCTCATATCTCATAATTTTTATTTGAATCTTTATTTTGTATATCAGGTGTATGTATTTAATCTAACACTAAGCAATGTAATTGTTGTGCTTTGTAGACTAAAAATGACAGACCAGCAGGGAACCCCAGACCAGCTGCCTGCAGAAAAGGGCCAAGGAGGGGCTGGAGCAACATATAAGGTACCAGATTTAACAAGAGGGACTTTTCTGTTAAACAAGCTCAAAAAGACCACGGGCTTATGGACTGCATCATTCAACTCCACCTGTCCCTGTTTTGCAGCTGGTGGTTTTTGAGTATGAGAACTTTCGTGGAAAAAAGGTGGAGCTGTCTGGTGAATGTAAAGATGTGATGGAGAAGACACAAAGGGTTGGTTCAGTCATTGTGGAGTCGGGACCGTGAGTGACTCAGTTACCCTTCCTTCATTTTCACTGCATGTAGATCCTATTTTGTAGCTGTTCCCTTTGCTTTCAACAAATGTGTGCAATTATATGTCTTGCTTATTTTCCATGTTGTCAGATGGGTAGGGTTTGAGCGTCCAAGTTTTGCTGGAGAGCTGTTTGTGCTGGAGAAGGGAGAGTATCCTCGTTGGAGCACCTGGACCAACTGCCAGAGTAGCTACAGCCTGAGCTCCTTTAGGCCTCTGAAAGTGGTATGTACTTGAAATGAAATGAACCTCAGACATTTTGTGATTTCGCAACGGTTGATGTTAAACATGTGGAAATATACTGTTTTCTGCAGGACAGTGCAGATCACAAGTTACATCTGTTTGAGAATGCTGGCTTTGAAGGCAGAAAAATGGAGATTGTTGATGATGATGTCCCCAGTCTGTGGGCTCATGGTTTCCAAGACCGTGTGGCCAGTGCTAAGGCTGTCAATGGAACGTAAGTTTCACCATTCGCAGTCTCTCACTACAATGATTTCCACTTATCAGAACTGAAGCCATGAAATGTAAGATAGAAGTGCATTTGTGCAAAATGATATTAAATTTGTGTAACAATCACTGTCCCAGAAATGTGATACTGTTTCTCTTCCTCATGAAGGTGGGTAGGATACATGTATCCAGGTTACAGAGGGCGCCAGTATGTGTTTGAGCAAGGAGACTTCAAGCACTGGAATGATTGGGGAGCCACTGCACCTCAGATCCAGTCCGTCCGACGTGTGCGGGACATGCAGTGGCATAAGAAAGGGTGCTATATTGCCCCTGCCCCCGCCCCTGCCCCAGCTCCTGGTCCAGCCCCAGCCCCAGCTCCAGCCCCTGCCCCTACACCACCCAATCCCAATCCTAACCCTACTCCCAACCCCAAATCCCAAACTCAGCCCGAAGCTTAAACTCCCACCTCTGACACCTTCCACAGAAACTGGTGAATGCTGAAGGCAGCTGGCCAGTCCTTAGTCTCTCATTATTAAAGCTCTTTATTGGTTTAGGCTAACTGACCAAGCAGTTTTGGAAAACTGGAACTGAAAAAATTAACCATGCATCTCTGTTGGAAATAAAAGTTTTGGCCCTGATTCTGGTTATTTGTAAATTATTCCATGCCATTTATTTTGTATAAATTAATACATGGGATTGGAGTGAGAGTGTTAAAACGATCTGTGCATTAGACAAACAACTTATAAGTATATTAAAATTAAGTAAACAATAATTCAGACCAGAAAGAAATAATTATCAACTATTAGTAATTGGCATTAGAAGGGTGCGTGATGTGAGAAAAAAAAAGCGTTGTTTTTTTTGTGACACTAGAAATCCTTGCTACGCCACCACTGATTAACCTGTTATTCTTTTTCAATTATTTAGTCACTGTCGACCTGATGTTTGGTTCTTCTGAGTCTTTGAGTCTAGTCAGGCCCCGTTTCTTTTTAACTCTGGGGCATTGTAATTAATGCTCATAAAATTTTTGCTATTTTTATACATTATTTTTTTACTATTAGGCACTTGTTAGATTGTAAACTAACTGATATTTATGGCGTGTTTTGTTGATAAAAACACGATCATCCCCCTCTTCAGAACCTTTCTCAGCGTTCCTTGGTGTGCTCAACTCTCATTGGTTAACAACTGCATTTATGCCCGCCCACATAAAATGGAACATCCAATCAGAACCAAGATTCATTCACCAAGCTCGTGAGCTGGGCGGGCAACGCGCAAAATTTGAAAGTTGACCGGAAACAGGGTGACTGTGTAGAAAATAGTGTGCTCTTAAGCACATAAATATGCCTATATAACTTAAAAAGAGTATAATAGCTACCTAAATGACTAGCTGGTGAGTAATTTCCTAACAGACCGCTTTAATTTTATTCATATGTCAAGTGTGTTTCGTCTTTAATGTTCTGTTTTATAAGCTAAGTTAGAAAGCGAACGTTACCCACCGTTAGCTTAGCGCGCTAAAGGGGGGCATGTTGTTGACACCAAGTGACAGCTTTTCCTTGGTCTGTAGGTATCAATATTTCGTTAATGCCCTGGATTTAAATCTCGACTTGCTACCTGCTTTTATGCTGTGAAGAGACCATGCTGAAGTTTAAATACGTGAGTCAGGGAAACCTGAAAACACCGTCTTCCTCTGCTGACCCTATCACTAGCCGCAGCTCACGACTCAACCAGCTGTTTCAGGTAAAGTAATGGATCAGCTTAGGTGTAGTCTCGATCTCTTAAAATTCAGTTTAAATACATCCCGAATAGCAGTCTCCTGTGAATTCCACTTTTCTTGTTTGTGTATTGTTTTCAGGGACGACTGAGTCTGTGTGGGGAGCAGGGAGGATGCACTTTAGGTCGGGAAGAGTTTCTGGAGGCTTTGCTGCTTCTCTACCAAGAGTGCACTTCCCCAGAACTTATGAAGATACATCATGTGGCAAACTTCGTCAATAAATGTAAGCATACATTTTAAATATGAGCAAGATTTGTTTGTTTTATTTATCAGTCATATCCGTTTTAACAAAACCTGATTATATCAACTGATGAAATTGATTAAGAGCAGTTATATTCGTGATGCACAGTTTTAAAATGCTCTTTAGCATACTACAAGGCCTATGCCTTTTTTGTAATATCTGTAAGGTGGACTTTGATAATTCTACTAAGAGTATGTTGCTGTTGCTCTAGTTAGAATAAGGTGTTTAGCTCATAGTTTGCATTCAATAAAATGTCTTAAAGGTTTTACTTCAAATTTTGAAGCCATAAAGGGTGAAAAAGTTGTTTGTGCTGTGCTGAGCTGAGCTGTTTGTGCTTTTTGAAACAGTTTCCGAAGTTGTCTCGGAGCTGCGGGCCCTACAGCCCGGGCTTCAAGACTTTGACCTGCATGCAGTGGTGGGTCGGGGTCGTTTTGCTGAAGTCCGAGTTGTCCGGGAGAAGGCTACTGGAGGTGTTTGTGCACTTAAAGTCATGAAGAAGACAGTTTTACGCACTCAAGAAAATGTAAGTTTCGTCCTCTAAGAACTACATCGTACCAGAGAGTTTTGATATCCATATCTGGGACACAAAAAGGAAATTTTGGTAGTTTGCTATTTATTTGTTAATAGTTTTTTCCAGAAGAAGAAGTGAGAGTAATAAAATAAATGTATGCTGGTTCCATTTAAAGTTGTGTGAAAAAGAAAGTTTTAAGGATTCCATTGTAGCAGTCTTGTGCACTTAACAGTTTTGTAGCTTTACAACGTTGCTTCTGTTTGCAGAGGTTTGTGAAAATTAGTTTATGCACAGCAAATAAATGTCTGGGTTCCTCTAGACATTTCAGTCTAGTTGAGGACTGGACCATTGCAACACCTTGATTCTTTTCTTTTTCAGTCATTCGGTTGCAGATTTGTTGCTGTGCTTGGGGTCATTGTTACATTACATGACCTAGTTTGGGTGTAGCTTTAGCTTTTGGACAGATGTCCTTACTCTCAGTCTTCAATACTTTGGCATACAGAGGAGTTCATAGCTACTTCCCACTGCAAGCACCCCAGGTACTGTGGGTGGAATACAAGCCCAAATCATCAGCCTCTAGAACTCTCTTTGAGGCATTTTTGTTGATATGCTGTCTTTGATGTTCACCAGTTGTGGTGCTGTGCATTATAGCCAAGCATCTCCACTTTCGTCTTGTCTCTCTCAAGGATATTGCTCTTGAAATCTTGTGGTTTGTTCAGATTCAACTTTGCAAACCTAAACTGAGCTACCATCTTCTTTTTAGAGGGACATTTTCAAATAAGACATACTGCTTCACTCTTTTTTTTTTTTTTTAGTTGTGTTGTTACAAACTTTAACATGTTAACTCGAGCCTGAGATGTAGCCCTTTTGTTTTGTTTTGTTTTTTGCAATTTCTTTGAATATTGGGCTATCTGACCTTTGGATTACTTTGTTGAACTTGTTTTTGCAGAGGTGGTCACATTTGCTGGTGATCAGCAGCATCTGCCTGCTACTTACCCTCTTAATTCCTACACAATAAGGGTGTACTTCACTGAAAAAAAATTTCTTTTTCTCAAGACTGTAGCTTTTGTTTCAGGATTTCTTTGAATACGCTGTCATAGATTAGTGGAACAAATGCCCATTATTAATGTTTAATTAATGTTTATAATACCACCTGTGGTTTGCTCACTACCACAAGGAGAAACCCTATAAAACGGGTAGATTTAGAGTTCGTCTAATGGGAGTGGAAAGGTTCATGTACTTGAGATGGATTTCTGTCAGAATGAAATTCACTGAGAAGAATCATGTAATAATAGCATTTATTGAAAAGTATTTATTTAATTATTTTAACACAGAGACAACAATTCACTCTCATATTCAGACCTATGAGCAATTTAGAAACACCAGTTAACCTGGATGCATGTGATGGATAATTATTTTATCATTTTTTTGTTATAATAGTCCTCCATTAGAATGATTTCCTCAGGAGTATTGAAGTGTATGAAGAATAAGGGTCTTGAATTTTTCATTTTCACATTTACTACACAAGTACTGTTAACTGTGTCTCAGCTACTTGGTGTTCCAAATTTGTAGTCCTAAAAAAGTCCACTGGAGAGTGCTGTAGGGCTAAGCACAACAAATGTCACTTGGATCCAATATTTCACAGCTGTGCTCTCTGGCATATGACTAATCGGGCAGATCTCCGTCAGAATAGTACATGAGCTGTGACACAAAGGGAGCTGAAGAATGAACAGTTTTAATGAACAAGAAATGTCTTCTTCGTGCCACCTGTGACAGTTTTGTGTAATTTAGACTCATCTGTCGCTTATAAAAAGAGGGAACAAGAACTGAAGCTAGACGAGAAAGGCAAGAATTCTAATCACCAGAAAAAGTAGATTTTTGCACAGTTTTATCTGAAATAAAATGCAATTACATTTAACTCACATTCAGTTTCTTAATATGGAAGTTTCTGTGATTCAGGCACATCTGTTTATATGGCCATTATACTAATCACAGTATATATTTGTATTGCTTACATTTCAAACAGTATAACTGCTCATTGCTCACCTTCTAACTCTTCAAAGGTGATTTTTCATGAAGAGGAGCGGAGGATCTTGGCTCTGAACAGTAGTCCCTGGATCCCACAGCTGCTGTATGCCTTCCAGGATAAAGATCATGTTTACCTGGTGAGACTGCAGCACATGTTTCTTTTTTTTTTCTTTTCTTTTTTATCTTAATGATGAATTGAAATGACTAGTTTGCTAATTTTTTCTGAATCAAAAGAATATTTTAAGGATCTTTTGTAACACACAGAGAAAATGGCACACACACAACATACTGTACTTACTAATACAATATTTGTGCTATATTTGATGTATAAAGCAAAGGCCTTGTATTTTGTAGTGTAGGCCTCGATGTAGTGTTAGTCCCAGTGTTACAAAATAGTACTGACCGTATAGTGACTTCATAGCTGGTCATAGTAGATAGCTGCCCTTCCCTGAGCCCGGTTCTGCCGGAGGTGTCTTCCTGTTAAAAGTGAGTTTTTCCTTCCTACTGTTCCATAGTGTTTGCTCAGAGTGGGTTGTTTGACTGTTGGGTTTCTGTATATATATAGTAGGGTCTTTACCTTGCAATATAAAGGCCCTTGAAGCAACTCCTGTTGTGATTTGGTGCTATGAAACAAAAAATTGAGTTGGTATGACCTATTGGCTTTCACTCAAAGTATCATAAGCACACTGTGTATTCCCCCAAACTCTAAAATTATACTGTGGGGAAAATGGCTAGACTCAGAAGTAAAACAAACACCCACACTATACATGAACCCTAGAAATACAATCATCAAAATTTGCCTATTGTTACCTGCTTTCTATGTTTGATTTTCAAAATTTGACCAACAAAACTGGCAGTCACTCAAAGTGGCATGTGAAGGAGGAATTATAAAATGACCAATCTGTTTGTACAAGAAAAATATTTTGTTGCATTTTGTAGCAGGGGAAAAAAAGGTTTCATCCTTAAGAAGTCGTTATTTTTGCCATCAGTACGTTCCACAGTGACCAGGATTTTTTCATGATAAATCACATCATTCATTACTGACTCCTCCTGTGGCTTTTTAGATGCTGTGAGCAATCTTTGGGTTTAGTTTTGCTTGAAATTAAAAGCTTACTGCAACTAACAAAACAGCATCACATTTTTTAAGCTATCACTGTGAAAAATAAGGAGGGAAATCAGGAACTGAACTTACTGTTTACCATTTAAAACACTCAGTGAATGTATACTCTTTATGCTGCATTATTGTATGAGTAACTAATTAAAGGGGGAAACGTATCCCTTTAATAATGCAATCTTAGCACTTTGTCAGTTACAGTTAGCTGTTAAACTTACAATGAATCTGTATTTTTCCTTATGATCAAGGCTGTCTTAGGTAGTAGAAAAGAGTGCAGTCAGTGTCTTGTGCAGCTGGGCCTTATATTTTATCCTGCCCATTTTTTATTTTTTTTTTAATTTTATTTTTTTTCTTTCACCATCTATATACGTTCCTTTATGTCCCCTGCATATTTGTTTCAATTCTTCCTCCTCTTTTTTTCTCTCCCCCTCTGTCTCTCTGCTCCCTAACTGAGCATGGAGGAAAATACAAAGCATCCATCTTTATCTGTGTGTCAGAGAGGCACCCAGTCTCCCTGTTGCTAGGTAACACTGGAGAATGCTCCCGTTCATTGAGACTCGCTGACCATTCATGTGCATGGGCTTTGCCTGTTTATGGCTGTATGGCTTTAAACATATAGCTCAAATCAACTTGGCACAGCACCTTTTATTTCAGTGTGCAGACAGCAGGAAAAAAAAAAGAATTTTAGGCAACGTTAACCAAGGCTGATTTATTTTTCCAAACTTTCAAAACTACATGTCTTCAAATGAGCTATGTTATGGTTGCAGTATGTTGCTTTGACTTAAATGTGTCTTCTTTCATCCTATGATCATTCATTCTAGGCTACACTGGGATTATGCATTTATTCTTGACATATTTTTAGCAATTGAACAGGAATACTTTGACTGCAGTATCATAGATAAATCAGCAATAGTACCCGGTGTTATATAACTGAATCTATAATGAGGAGAACCACCCTATAAGCTTATGCTGAGCAGAGCTTTGATGTAAGCTCAAACACATGGCCCTACACTTGTTGCTTTGTTTTTCCTTCTAAATATAGACACATTTAGAGGCGTTCTTAAAGCTTTTACAGCCTTCAACAACAACACACAATCCTTCAAATGCTATGCACTGGTTATAGTCTTATCCTGCCAGTTCCTCACTTTACACACATATGCTTTCAGGCGATGGAGTACTTGCCAGGCGGTGACCTGATGTCTCTCCTAAACCGATATGAGGATCAGTTTGATGAGTCCATGGCTCGATTTTATTTGGCTGAGCTGGTAGAGGCCATTCATGCTGTCCACCAGTTGGGCTACGTCCACAGGTAAAATACCCGCTACGAAATCCAACCTGTTATTGATAGAGGATTAGCCAAGTAAGACTTAACAGTAAAACATGATCAATGAAGGAGTGGCAGTGTTCCCGTAGAATGGGTTTCTCGACTTCCAGGTCTATATTAAAAATGTTTTTCTTTTGTTTTCATTGAAAAGCCCACAATAACCGGATCCTGTACATGAGAATTGTTATCACTTTAACTAATTTAATGTAGAGTGTGATGGCAAATGTTATAAAAACGCTTTGGAGTTTGCAAATGTCTCCGTTATGCTTGGAGCAGTAGAGCATTTTACAGTACTCAGACAGCAAACAGCTCTGTAAAAGCCGTATCAAATTTCTATTAAACTATCCACTTACAGAGATGTCAAACCAGAGAATATTCTCATTGATCGGACTGGTCATATTAAGCTGGCTGACTTTGGATCAGCTGCCAGGCTGACTGCTAACAAAACGGTAAGTCGAATATAGCTTTGCTATATGTATTAACTTCACTGTTCTTCACAATGACATTACAGAGTTTCTGTTATGTTTTCCCAGGTGGCCACTTCCACAGTGCCTGTCGGAACCCAGGACTTTCTTTCCCCTGAAGTCCTGACAGCCATGAATGGGGGTTCTAACAGCACCTATGGAGTTGAGTGTGATTGGTGGTCCCTTGGGGTCATTGCCTATGAGATGATTTATGCCCGGTCACCTTTTTCTGAAGCCACTTCGACCAAGACTATCTACAACATCCTTAACTTCCAGGTGCTGACATTGTCATTGTTTATGTATTCAATCTCTATAACAGATCAGACACAAACGGTCTAATCAGTATTCCTGTTACGGTCAGTAATATATGCAGTCTAATTTAGGCAATATTTAATCAATCTATAAAATATTTATTCAGTTCTTGTTCAATTTTTTTTTGCCTACAGCGTTGCTTAAAGTTTCCAGTGGAGCCACGTACCAGTAAGCAGTTTGTAGACTTGGTACAGAGCTTACTTTGTGGTGCAAAGGAGCGACTGGGTTTTCAGGGACTCCACTGTCACTCTTTCTTCTCCAGCGTCGACTGGAACAACTTGCGACAAGGTGAGGAGATTCCTCTCCCTTGAGACTCCTCTGCAATCTTTTTAGTGGACATGCTCAATTTCACTTGAAATGACACATTCTTGTTGTAATTGTGTTACGACACAGTTGATATATTACTAGTTGTCAAATTCTAATGCTCGGGTTTCTTTTTTTATTCTTTTATATATAAACAAAAAAACAACAACCCAAACCCCACCCAACAACATCTAGTCTACGTCTGTGTGTGTTCAGGGGGTGAGCTCATAGACAACAATAGCGTTGGTGTTGTCTATAGTAAAATAATGAGATTCTGTGCGCTGTTGGCAGTAAGCCATGTTTTTTTTTTTTTGTTTTTTTTCCTCTGAGGAAGGGAAGGCAGACCGTTAAGATCTGCGACTCATCTGTTTCTCAACAGATGCAGCACGCATCGTTTACGCAGGCGACACCAGACATGCTCTTTGTAGCGTTTGTTAAATGTTATTGTTGTCAGTGAGCTTCACAGTTTCCCCTGACTGGCCATTGGAAAACACACCCATAACACTCAAATTAATAGATAATTTCAGTGAAGCATGGTCACATTGAAGAGGCACATGCCTACAGTGCTACTGTAATTCACAAGTGTATCTGCAGGGGTGATCGGTGTTTGTTTTGGCTCTACCAAATAGGTATTTTCTGCAGATGACCCCCCCCCCCCCCCCCATTATAAAGTAATTATATAACATTACTATGCCCATGGTTTCCTCTTAGCACTGACATCTGTTTGTCTATGATAAAGTGTTTAGATTGATAGTTTTTCTTTATTTATTTTTCTCTTTGTTAATTGATTTTGTTTGAGTAGTAGCAAAAAAACCCTCAAAATACATATATGTACAAATGTCTGCATTAAAAATATCATCCTTGTTTATTCACAACTGAGCACGGATAGAGCTTTATGCATCAGCTTTGGGTCCAGCTGATTAGCTTGCTCTGCTGCAGTGAGAGAGTGAGTGAGCATGTGTGTATGAGAGAGCGCGAAAGAGAGGAGGGAGGGACAGAGGCAGCATGTGCATCAACGCGCGACTTACTGCTCTCTAGGCTCCCACCGCTCTCCGCTCTCTATTCCTCCTCCCTTCCTTTCTCTCCCCTTTCTCCTTGTGTTTTTTTTTTATTTTTATTTTTTTTTTTTTTTTTTACATTTTTTGTTTTTAAGTACCTTGTTCATAGCGGCTTCCTTTTTCCCTTGCCCTCTCTCTTATTCCCACCTCTCATGCTCTTCCCCTGCAGTTCTCCCGCCTTTCGTTCCTGCGTTGCATGCTGAAGATGACACCTCTAATTTTGAGGAGCCGGAGCAGGCAGCCCCCTGGCCAGCCTCAGCAGCCCAGCAAGGAGCTCTGCCGGCGGGCTTCCAGGGCCAGGATCTGCCTTTTCTAGGCTGGTTCTTCAGCAGAGCGTTGATACTGTTGGCCAAAACTGAGTAAGTGGTACCTGTTTACTAGTCATTGTTGGGATCATTCAAAGTAGACTAAAGCCTGTTTTTCCTTTAGACGATGCAGAGACCTTTTGCATGCACCTTTCTAATACCTTTTGTTGGTTAAAGACCCCATGCTAGTACTGAATGCTGTTCTGCCATTAGTCTCCTCATTACCACGGCAACAATTTCCAGGTAGCCTTGTTTCAGGTGACCTAGCATGGTGCCCAGGGCAGTTGGTATTGTCCCTGTCATTAGTGTTGTGCCTGTTGGGGCCAAAAAGGGTTTGGCTATATGCTGTGTCAGACAAGGAATGAGAAAAGGGAGGGATCCCCCTGTTCTGTGGTGCTCTCTCCTACTGACTTCTTGTTTTTGTACCTTCAGATCACACGTAAGTGATCCAGTGCGCAGATAGATCAAATGAATGGCTCAGAGGATGTTAGCTGGTGTTATCTTGCCATCGACTGATTGGTATGCGGCTGAGTGTGCCGATGAGGTTTGCTGAGAAGTGGAACCCCACACATAGACACACTCCCACCCTCACTGCTGTTATTGTGCCTTCTCTGTTACTGTGAAGCGTAATAGGCTCCTGACTTTTACGGCATGGGTTTTGGGACTGTAATTATACCTAATTGTGTTTGGCTTCTTAACCCCTGATAATGAAGCAAGAGGATGGGTTTTTGTTCTTGCAGCCCCATGCTAGTGCTCTCGCAGGTTAATGGTGCTGGAGACTGCAGATCATGACAGCAGCGGCAACAGAAATGGAGAAAAAGCATTAGCAGATTAGACTGGTAAAAAGGATGAGAGCTCAGATTGGGGGAGAGAATTATTTCTATGGTTACAACCGTGATGGTTTTTTTTTTTTTTTTGTGTGTGTGTGTGTGTGTGTGTGTGTGTGTGTGTGTGTGTTTTTTTTTTTTTTTTTTTTTTTTTTTTTTTTTTCCCCCCCTGTCCCCACCCCCCATCTTTACCCGTCTCATCTCCTCCTGTTATTTCTCCCTCTTCTAATGTCTAAGTCGCCTTGCTGTTACACCATCAGTCATCTGTTCAAGGTTTTTAACAGAAGCCAGTCATTTTCTATGCTGCATTTGATTAAGAGGAGCTCAGTGTTCATAAGATGTGTCAGAATTGTGTTGCGTGTGTGGGAGCATGCATATCCGTGTACACATTATTCATTACAATGCCAAATAGGAAAGAGAAATGAACCTAGAGCCAGGCATAATGAAATGCTAATCATCTGTTTTGGGGGTTCCTGCTATTGTTTGTTTTTTCTTCTCCTTTTTGAACTTGTCTGTCTCACTCTTCATTAGTAAAAACTTAACAGCAAAATCCTCTTAAAAACTTGCCTCAAATTTATAAGAAGCTGTCTGTGGTATAGTGTCGGAAAATCATACTAAACACCCATAAAAAATGACATTGTTAGGATTTTTGGCTGGATTAAGGAAATTCCGAGATGGTTAATACAACATGTGCAGTATTTACAGTTTTTGCCTGTTTGGAGCTGGACATAAAACGGTGTTATTAGGTCAGTCTGTCTGGTCAGGCATCCAACGTCGTGCCAAATATCTACCGATACTGGGTGAAGGTATATGGGTGCCCATTGTTCCTTCGTTATCGTCAAATGTAATCCTGTAATATAGGCTATGATTTTTGTCTTACAAGGTATCTTGGCAACACACACACACACACAGTATGTAGGAAATCCATTGAGGACATTCATAGGCTTTTGGAAAAGAAATTTGTGTTTGTACTGAATTCCCGCCATTTACAGTGGTGCCATCAGGGTCAAAGCTTTACACGGGGGACCCTTTTTTTTTTTTTTTGAACAAACTGCCCCAGGACATGTAGCACATGAATGACCAAAAAATGTTGGCAATGGTAGGAGAAGAAGAGTCTTCTAGCACTTATATTAAAAACAGAGAAAAAAATTATGTGTGTATATATACACATTAGTGTGTGTGTGTGTGTGTGTGTGTGCGTGCGTGTGTTATTTTATTTTAAGCACAAATTGAAAAAAGAAATTGTTATTGGGAATTTTGCATGTCCTACAAAAGATTTCCCCAGAGGTTGCCTTGTTTTCATCACACTGCTTGTTAGTATTACGTGTGTTTGTTTCTTCCTTCAGTGTACATGACTGTTATCCATCCTTTTGCGTACCTGATGAGTGCTGCTAAGCCTTTTAACTTTCTTTGTGTCATTGTCTTTCTGAGTCTCTTCAATAATGCAGTTTGCACTGGTTACTCATTTCTTTTTCCTCCACAGTTCAAAAACATGACAGCTCTCCCATTCCTCAGTGGAAAGAGTGGTCTAACATTTTGCCTCTTTTAAATACTTAAATCCTTCATGGCCACATTATGTTTAGCGCTATTAAAGTATTACCTATGCTTCCTGAAACTCAAGCAAAAATCTCCAGCTAATTACTTAAATGGCCACATTATCTGTACAAAAACCCACCCACCCCCCATCTCCCACTTGAATTTTGATGTCTAACATCAATTTTTAATTGGCATCTGGCTGAAATGCTTCTGTTTAATCTAGAGGCCTGTGAAAAAGAACTGCCTAGGGTGTTGCTGTTTTTGTTTCAGCAGTACGAGCCAAGTGTGTGTGTGTGTGTGCACACTTTTCTGTATACTGTATATATGGTGTGTGTGTGTGTGTGTGTGTGTGTTTCAGGGGGATGCTTCTCGGTGCAGAGAGGCAAAGGGAGCAGTGCTTGCTTTTCTGATTATTTTTAACACTGTGACTCAGTCTGAGTCAACTTTATTAAAGATCCTTCTGCAGTGTTTGTGAACTCATTCATACAGATTCATTCATTTATCTAGAGGACCTCTATTCATAGTTGCCTTGTCTCTGGTCAGCAAAATGGGAAAAATTCACTTGGTGCTCTCGGTTGCTGCAGAGAATGGAAACAAAATGGAACATTACCTTATACAAATAACAACAAAAGAAGAGTGTATTGTACTCACACTGAGCCTTCTGGAGACCAGCCCCACGCAACAGCATATCCCAAATTCTCCTGTCAAATTATTTTGTCAGGCTAACGGCAAACATTCCCGGGTCTGCAGGTCCATTTTGTTCATGCCGTCTGTTTTGTCCTAATCATACTGCAGCAGAAAAATATATATACAAATTGCTCTGCATAAAAATTGCTCAGCTGTTCTGTTGTCAAAAGAATAATTGTCATTACTAGATATTCTTCATTCGCCAACTCCAAAGGGAAGGTTGAGTCAGCTTTTATGCTCCTGGTTTCTGTTACTCGTTTATGACGTGTGGGTGTTGTGTCTGCGTTTTGACCGACTTCATTACAGATACAATGACTGTAGGCCTTGCTGTTATGTGTTGTGTCCTTATGTGGCAATATAAGACTGCCAGCCGAGTCCCATTCTTGTTAATTAGTCTGACTGATTATTCGACTCATTGGTTGCATTTTTAATTGATTTTTTTTTTTTTCATAGTTTGTTGCACAAAAGGAAGATTTTCGAAGCATTTTGTGCTCTCTGGTCTGTTGATTATAAAGAGGTTGACAGGAACTCGCTCGCCAGAGAGAAAACATTGCCCCTAGTTAGAGTGGATATGTCTCTGTGTTTAAATAACAAATTATTGCAATGCACATTTCAACATCATGTGCGCCAGTTTGATTGTTGAAATATTAATGTTTCAAGAATTTCTGTAAATGTTGTTGCCCCAGGTCAGTGTCTGCAGGCCTCAACTCTCCTGCTAAGACCAACTCAATGGAAAAGAAACTGCACCTTAAAAGCAAAGAATTACAAGAAACTCAAGACAAATGTCACAAGGTGAGCATGTACAGCCTGTTTTGGCTTTCATTCTTTGTTTTGTTTTTTTTCACAAACCTTTGTTAACAAAGCTTTCAGCTTTAACGTAATTTAGTAAATCCGCAGTATATTTTGTCTTCTATTATTTTGGCAAACTCAAAATGCTCCTTTGATAAGCAAATAAGTAACATTAACATATTCTGGAAAGAAGGCTTTTTATTTTTAGACAAACTGTGAAATTGGGCTTCCATAGTTTGAAACTTTGTTTTGAGCAACATCACTTCATTATTCTGGATTTTATTAGCAGATTTCTTGTGTTTATTCTGGCTGACTGGCCTAACACAGATCAAGGAAGCGTCTGTTGGTGCTGTTATGAGCCAAGTTCATTTTGTAGTGTGAAAAACATAGCAGCTTACTCGTTTTAAAGCATTCTTGGTTGGCCATTTGTTAGAAAAATCATTTACAGCTAATGGACCCCTTATTTATAGTGAAGTAAATAGCCACTTTAAGTACCTTATACTTCTGACGCAGGCAGAAGACAGCTGGGACACAAACCAGCAATGTTAATCAACCTTCAGGTGAAGATTTTAAATAAGTGATGTTTTCGCTGCTGTGTTCAGATGGAGCAGGAAATCTCCAGGTTCCAGCGTAAGATGACTGACCTGGAGTCAGTGCTCCACCAGAAGGATGTGGAGCTGAAGGCCTCTGAGACTCAGCGGAGTATCCTGGAGCAAGACCTTGCCACCTACATTACTGAGTGCAGCGTGAGTCATACTGTACTACCAGCATTGTCCATTTGTGTTTTATTGAATTAACCTCTTCTACCCTGGAGGCTTTCCATCTGTTATAAAAATGCATCTACCATTTCATGAAGACTGCAAGTGTAGTGCAATCACTGAGGCATACAATAATGACTTAAGCATGACAATGCTATATGGGTTTAACTTCTGTTGTACTAAGTATGGTAGAGTTGCAGTTGACAACTTTTAGAACAGGTTAAACAAACAAAGTGTTTCCTTTCAAACTTGGGTTTTGATTTAGCAGAAATGTTGATGGCACTATTGGCCATAGTTTTTTGAAACTCCCTCTAGCCTTGTAATAAAAAACACTCTGTAAAAATTCCTGTTTAAGTGTCTGTTATACAACTTGAAGTTTTGCAGCTTTTACTGATGAAATTGTGGGTTGTTTTTTCAATTGGAAATGTCAGACAGTAGCCTAGAGCTTAAGTAGTTAAAAAATAAGGGAAGAATACTGTAAACTAACTTTTATTTTATTTAATTTTTTAAATCTTAGTGCACTTTGTGTTAGTCTGAAACACGTATTTGTTTGCAGAGCCTAAAGCGAAGCTTGGAGGAGGCACGAGTGGAAGTCTCTAGAGAGGACGACAAGGCCATGCAGCTGCTGCACGACATACGCGAACAGAGCAACAAGCTGCAAGAAATTAAGGAGCAAGTATGTAAATTTTCTCATTTAAATGATTCTGAATCCTCCTCCTCATCATGATAATGATGTGGTGCAGATGAAGAATTATTTCATGGACACTTCATGGTATTTATAATAAAACCGTCTAGTGAATGGGGGGGGAAAATGCCTTTAAACTGCATATGCATACTGTTTTTTGTTTTTGGGGGAAATTATTTGACACGGTGTTGTTTGTACCGTTGTAACTGATAGTGGAGTCCTTGGAAAAGGGATGAGATTACTTTTCCTCTCAGTGTGTCCCTGTCACACAGGGAGGGCTTTCCCTCTAAGGACTCCCTTGTCCTTAGCGCTCAAAGGTCATTCCTGCAGATGGCATAACTGCAAGGTACAAAAGTGGAGACTTGATCATTAATCTACAGATTCATCGACCCTTTAATTAGGGAGATGATACACAGTGTTTACACTTTTTAATATCAATTCATGATTTTAACTGAAAATTATAAATTGAACTGAGGTGAAAATTAAATCTGTACAAAAGAATTTTTGTTCTACCCAACTGAGGAGCTGGATCTGGTCATTAGTTAGCTTGCATAACATGTGGTTGTTTTTACAGTAAATTTTATGTTTAATTTAATTAATTGTGTTAACCACTCTGTGCTTATTAACGTCAGGAGTACCATGCCCAGCTGGAGGAGATGCAGGTGACCATCAGGCAGCTGGAGGAGGATCTCTCCGCTGCCCGACGTCGCAGCGACCTCTATGAAGCTGAACTTAGAGACTCGAGACAAACAAGTGAGGAGCTCAAAAGAAAAGCTGTGGAATACCAACAAAGGATCCAGAAGGTATGTAAATGTGTATATGTTTTCACCATATATGTTTATAGTTCATGTCATGTCTAAATCTAAATTGAACCAAATAACAGGAACACTTTTTTGTGCTTTGTATTTTTGATCTGCTCTAAAAAGCAAAGCACAAACCTGTTAAGAGGGATTGGAATGAAACTACAAGTTGCACAACTCATGAATTATGAACATGACTGTGTCACTTTACAGAGAAGATGATTTCTGTTTTGGCTTTTGATCATAAAATACAGTTGGATTCAAGTGAACTGCATTTCCTAGTTTGGGGGCATTTAACTGGATATCAAGAGTTTAATATTTGACAGTTTTGTTGATGATAAAAACTATTAGTCTCATTTGAATCGGTACAGTCGTGTGGTTTGGAAGGGCCCAGAATGCCTCCCTTTGGAAGTGATCTGGGCATGGCAGACTGTGAGGAGATCCCAGAGCAGACCCAGGGTGCACTGCTGTAGTGATTACATCTCCCTGCTGACCTAAAAACAGGGGAGGGATCCTTCAGAAGAAAAAATGTGTGAAAAGTGCTTTGTCTGCTGCTGTTCTTACCCTCTTGCAGAATAAATGAATGATAATATGCATACTATAAATCAGAGAAAGGGCCTCATACACTTTATTGTAGGATATTGCAGTAAATATCAAATAGGTTTTTATTCATTCTCTTTCCATCATTAGTAATTTCTGGATCCAAGCTGTTTTTACTCATGTGAATCAAATATTTCAGGATGAATTTATGCTCAATTCTTATCCTATTGTTAATGTTTTTAGGCAAAAGAGCAGGGAAAAGCTGAAGTGGAGGAGCTTCTCTCCAAACTTGAAAAGGTGTTCTTCCTTTTTCAAAAATGTGTACAGAGCTTACAGAACTGTATTTACCCCAAAGTTTGATTTTTTTTTTTTCTTTCTAAATTGTTTTTTATTCCTTTAAGACAAACTCTGAGCAGCAGGTGAAGATTCAGGAGCTCCAAGACAAACTGTCCAAGGTAGGTTCTTTCACAACTGTCTTTCATTGTTTATTTTTGTAACAAACATTGTGTTTGCTTGTTTTTTACCTACATTTAAATTACTAAAGACTTTGGATTTTGTAATCTTTCCTATTTATCTGAAAAAGGAAAAAACAACAACAAAAAAACAGACCACTATTACATGTGTATGTATCCAGGATGAAGCTGTGCAGCCATTTCTGCTGTTGTTCCTTATTTATTCAGCAGAATTGCTTTTGGTTTTTTTTGGTTTGTTATGTTTTCTCTTTGTCCTAGTGGGCAGAAATTGCACAAGCATATCAATATGTTTGTCTGGGGATCTACTAACAACCTTTGACCTCCTGATTTTTTCCCCAGGCAGTGAAAGCGAGCACAGAAGCCACAGAGCTGCTGCAGAATGTTCGGCAGGCCAAAGAGCGGCTGGAACGAGATCTGGAGCGCCTGAAAGGCAAAACCGACTCTAGTGACACTTTAAAACGCCGTCTTAGGGAGACGGAGGTACCAGACTGACCTGCTAATGCTAATGCTTTCTAGTCCTATGTTAAATAACCTTTTTGACAGTTGGACTACCCTGCAATTTTCTGTGTAATTAGCCTTGCTATGTTTTTGTTGTGTAAGCAGGAGGGCAGGAAGACACTTGAGAATCAGGTAAAAAGGCTGGAGATGGTTGAGCGTCGGGAAAATAAGCTGAAGGATGACATTCAGACCAAATCCCAACAGATCCAGCAGATGGCTGAAAAGATCCTGGTGAGAGCTACAGATAAGACTTGCTAATACTCTCCATCACTCCACCCCTAACTTCACCCCACTGCCCACTCAACCAGCCCTCTGTCCATTTATCCTCAACAGATATCGGAGAACACACATATACACACTACATACTCTTCACTTAGATAGCTGAGCCATCACAAATGGCTACTAGTCATCCAGTATTGGTACATAAATAGGCTTTAACATATTCATGATTTTACCAGAGTCAGCATGAGCAGGCATCACTGCAGTCGACTTGTGGATTTCCAGCTTTTCCATGCAAGTTTCTTTTGTAATGTTTTTGGTGCAGTAGAGCATTTTGCCTAGTTTTTAATTCATCTGTGTTTTAGCATTATTTTTCTTTGTATGTAATACAGAATTTGTGTGTATATGCCTATAAATTATTATTATTTTTGTTAAAATGTAGTTGTTTTTTTTTATCTGTGGCCATCACGTTAGATTTATCCATTTACAACTGTAATTTGTCCAGGAACTGGAGGAAAACCTGAGGGATGCCCAGTCAACTGCCCAGAGGATGGAAACGCAACTGGTTCAAAAGGAAAGGCTTTATGAAGACAAGATCAAAGTGAGTCAGCTTAATGTTTCTCAGACTGTTGTAGATATTTTAAAGAAATATTAGCATATATGTTTGCTCCAGTCAGTTTTAGTCAGTCCTGACATTTCAAATAAGTGTAGCTTTGGATTAAATCAGAGCTGTCACATGTCTTACGGTGAGATGTGACACCACACTAATTAATATTTCCACGTCAGGTTATACATTTACAACCATATCATTGAATGACTGCTTCACATGGGAGGCCGGAATCTAAATAGCAATGTGTCAAATTAAAACGGGATTTATTCACTGGTTCTCGCTCATCAAGGTTCTTGAGGCCCAGATGAAAGCAGACCTGGCTGACAAGGAGAGCCTTGAGGCCAGAAGGGCGCAGCAGGAGGAGGAGTCAAGGGAGAACTGTAAACTCATCAGTGAACAGAAAGCAGTAAGGCAACAACCTCGTATCATCTCAGGCATTTGCTGTAAATTTTATACTCAGGTTGACACAAAGCCATATTTAAAACGAGTAAAGGTAACTTTTTAACTTTTGTGATATTAAAAGAAAAACAATATATGCAATTTATCGGCTGCTTAAAGTATTTTATTCCCTTTTACATATACTAAGCATTCCCAATCTAATCTCATTGGGTATAGGCTGTCTCTTATGCATTTATTTTAAGGATTAGACAAATATAATTTTTTTTGTTTTACACCATAATTTGTTATAGTACTATAGTAGTGATTTTTTTTGTTTTGTTTTGAAATGTACAGGTTAAAAAGACAGATTAAATTAGAGTATCCTTCATGTTGCACTATAAAGGCTGGGCTCAAGTTCTAATCTGGTTAATATGGTAGACTTGAGGCAGTTAAGAAGCTTTTAGAGGTAGTCATCTGACATTGACAGTAGACGACTCAGGCAACACCTTAATAGTCTCTAATAGGATTTTTCTGAAGTAAAAGGTTTTTCTACCTTTAAAAAAAATGTGAATGTCCCATATTCTGGCCCGAATCTGGTTATCAGTCAGTGGAGAATATATCCTTGTGTTGGGATGTGATCTACAGCATGTTTTTGCACCTTCTTCTTTCCCAAAGACCATTAATGCTATGGATTCAAAGATGAAGAACCTGGAGCAGCGCATCGCTGAGTTGTCAGAGGCTAACAAGCTGGCTGCTAACAGCAGCATCTACACCCAGAAGAATATGTGAGTTAACTAGACCTTCTGCCCACACTGTGCTTTGATGAGTGTGTCCACACACATTGACTGCACTTACATCTTTGTGCAACATGGCTGATCTGTCCCCGCTGTGTGTAAACTGTGTCATCTTTAAGATTAAGTACAGGAAATGCATTTTTCATGTAGTCTTAATAGAATATACAAACCTATTACCAAAGAAGTTAGTCTGCTCTACAAAAACAGAATTCAACAGCTTACTAACCATTTGAATGCTATTTAATTCAAAATGGTACAAAGATGACTTTAAACGCTAAAATATTTTCTTAGTTTCAATTATATACCAGTTACATATTTCAAATAACATACTGATATTAAGTAGCAGTAGGTAATAACTAAGTACAATACAAGCAGTGCCAGAGTCTTTAGAAGGTAAAAAGTGAAACAGTGAGAGCAAATTAATCAGCAGTTCTCAATATGTCATCTACAATACATAATATTTTTAGATAATCCTGAGGAATTTCTCTATGCAAGCATCAAGACTGAAATAAACATTATAGTTGTGAAACTAAGCTAAGGAGGACTTCAAATAAGCTTTTTAATCCATGAATGCACATTACAACTTTACCATTTGTTTGGAAAAGTAAATGCATATAAACAAGAAGCACTGCTTTTGGGTGTAAAATGGCAAGAATAATAACCATGCACGCTTTATTCTACTTAAGAGGATAAAGTTTTGGAGCAACACACAATGCCAGATTACATCTTTTTAAGGGAAGGCCACATGGCAAACTACATTTTGTGTGCATTACTGCAGCATAGCTCTGCCATAAAATTATAAAACTCTGGCCTGCCTGCGCTTTTGCCTGCCTGCGCTTTTGCCTGCAGCGCGAATGGAATATTTTCCTGCACTGTGCTGTTGTAGCACGGGGGAAAAATATGCTTATTATATTATTAAATATGCTTCTCAGGTTCAACATTTGATAACTTGGCTTTGTAGTGTTTTCAAGGAAATATCAGGTTTACATAATTTACATTAATTGCAAATTTGAAAAAAAAAATGCAATTAATGTAAATAATGTGAAATTAATTTGCACATTTAATAGAATGAAAATGATTGCATTGTGCTTTTCTTTATATTTTACATCGTATCACGCTTGTTTAATACAATTAGAGATGCACAGACTCTAAATTTCTGTCTAATATTGATTTTTAAGATAATAATTAGTCTAATGGCAGGTACCGATGTTTTAAATTGCTGCACTGTTCATTTTGTATTAGTGCAATTAAATTGTTTACACATTAAGCTCCAACTTTTGTTTTACAAATATAAATTCAAAACAGGAGATATAATTGGCATTTGTTTGTATTTTTGTCAGGAAAGCCCAGGAAGAAATGATCTCAGAGCTTCGACAGCAAAAGTTTTATTTGGAGTCTCAGGCAGGCAAGCTTGAGGCCCAAAATGCGAAACTAGAGGAACATCTGGAGAAGATGAGTCAACAGGAGCAAACCAAGAGAACCCGGCTGCTGGAGCTGGAGAGCAGGCTGCGGGAGGTGAGGCAACAGGAGGCCGAGAGACAGTGCAAAATCTGTTCAAGCTCAAGATTAACTAATTCACTTTAGCCGACACACAGTGTAGCCTTACTATCCACAAAAGGGATTAGGGCAGCTGATCAGCAAGCGAGCTCAGATGCTTTTCAGATAAACGGCTAATTAAAAACAGATCTGTAATGGCACTCTTTACAAAATTGCAGTTCTCTTCCTGTATTATCTCTGGAGCAGTGCTGTTTATTAGCTAACAACTGATAAAATCCTAAACCATAAGAAAATGAAGCAGGACCAGAAGTTCTGGCATGGACAGTCAACATTTTACCCTCAAACTGGATGACTGATAATTGCTTGCAAGCATTAAACTCAAGTTATACTCGTATGTATGTAATGTTTTCAGTCACTGAGAAGCGCACCCCTCAATTTCATGATGTCTTTATGAACCCATTGTAAATCTGCTCTATAAAAAGAAGTCCCGGCTTAATTTTGAGGAACACAATGCCCCCTTTCTTCTGAACGCTCTCACCCCCCAGTGTGCTTGTCTGTCGACGCTCCTGGTCGACAGCCTGCTGACTGGATGTCATATTCTACCTCCACACGGTCTTCGCTACTGAGACATGATACACAGATTGGCACTAATTGCTGGCCTCTCTGCACCCTTGCTTAAACACATACACACTGTCCTCACACACACAAATATGTATTTCAGTTGTGATCGGCCGTTCCATCTGTCACTTATGAAACAGCTAAATGAACCCTTGTGTATTTTTCAGCAGACTGAATTTCTGTAAGTAAGAAGTGCAGAACCTGAGATTAACTAAAAGTGCATATTAATTCCAGCAGTCTTTCATTAGTAGCACTCTGCTTTCCTAACAGTGTGATTAAGGTTAAAGTTATGCTGAAAATGATATTCAAATACAAAGTGTTAAAGGTTCGATTTGTTCAATATCAACGCAGTATTCACACTAACCCTCTCTGTGTTGTAGATGGGCCTAGAACATGAAGAGGAGAAACTGGAGATCAAGAGGCAGGTGTCAGAGTTGACCCTGTCCCTGCAGGAGCGTGAGTCCCAAATCAGCAGCCTACAGGCTGCACGTCTTGCATTAGAGAGTCAGCTGCAGCAAGCTAAGACTGAGCTGGAAGAGACAACTGCTGAGGCTGAGGAGGAGATCACGGCCCTCAGGGTAAGACGAGCAAGAGGAAGCACACATGTATGCAATCACAGTCACCCAAAGTAATGGTGGTATTCACCATTTCCTATATATGGATATAAGCCTGTATTATTAATACAATAATAACTTTTTTTTATAGTGCTGTTAGTATGAACGGCATTCTTTACGATTACACATTATGCATACTCAGATTTGCTTGTATTTTTTCTTTTCATTTTCTTTTCTTCCAGAACCACAGAGACGATATTCAGCGAAAGTTTGATGCCTTAAGAGACAGTTGTTCAGTAAGTGATTCCACAGCCTTTTGTCTGTGCTTTCAGCAGCAGGAGATAAAATTCTTCAAAGGTTTCACAACACCCTTGAATATATAGTGATTCATGTATAGCTGCAAAAGATTGTTCTAATGTAACAATGTAGTCTACTGAATCAATCTTTGGCAGCAAAATGCAGCTTGCTGTGCAGAGCACTCTGTTAGCATTTTACTGGTGAATTGTTTTTGTTTTATTTTTTATAAAGGGTGCCATTACAGTTGTCACAAAGACAAAAATCTTTTTGATGCGCAGCCAACACATTACTTCAGTTACCTCTGAGTAGTGCTGAGACCACTTTAATTCAACTGTTAGGTAGCTTCCAATTTGTGCAGTTCTTTTTAAAAATGTACTGTAAATGTAAGATGAACATGTCCATCTATCGTCTTCAACAAATTATCTTATTTGTCATTAGTGGTGCAACGGATCACGGTTGATCCGTAATCCGAACCGATCCCACTCCACAGAAGAAAAGAAAAAAGAAAAAAAAAGTATGTGTATGGTGCGCGTGGTGGGTCTGACAAGCATAGTTATGGCCAGTGCTAGCGGTCCAAGTGGAGGAGCAGAGGAGTTTGCGGTATTTAAGCAGCCCTTTGCTGCCCAATCCGACTGGGCTAAAGCTATTACGAAAGCTATTGGGGTGTTTAGCTGCAGACGGGAGGCCGTATTCCGTTGTGCAAAACAAGGGGTTTAAACTGATGAACGTGCTTGAGCCATGCTATGATATCCTGTTGCGCGTCCACTTTAGTGGCAAGATCGTTCCAAGCATGTATGAGCAGGAAAAGTTTAAAGTTATGGCTGAACTGTCCCAGGCATCTTCTGTTGCCCTAACTACTACAAATGGGTGGACCTCCAGGGCAACAGAAAGCTACGTGACCGTGACAGCTCATTATATCACAGCAGAGTGCGATATAATGAGCGGTATGTATTATTGTTGGGCCTACCTTACAATATAAGGCGCCTTGAGGTGACTGTTGTTGTGATTTGGCGCTTTATAAATGAAATTGAATTGAATTGAGTGGTAGATACAAAGACTGTACTGCCCTATATTGTACCATGATTTTTTTTAATAATTGCGTGGAATGAGTTTTTAACAGGCAAAAAATTTGAATGTTTTTAACAGGCAAAAAATACTTCAATAAGTAAATGTGTTACTTATTAGACATCACATGTTAAATTTTTGTCTTTTTTCTTTTTTGCTGATCCGAAAATTGATCCGATCCGTGACTTAAAATCTCCTAACCGTGAGATTTTTGATCCGTTGCACCACTATTTGTCATGGAGTTAAAATAGAAACAAATTCTTATTATGTTACATTTAAAGTGAAACAACAGTTTTGTGGTTCATATGTGCCAAAAATATGTTTCCTATTTCCTCTGACTGGAAATGACTTGCTGTCACTGTACTCATTACACCTGTAAATTATACTCACTACAGCTGTGCTATTACAATCCCACTTCCAAAGAAGTTGTGATGATATAAATTAAAAACAGAATGCAAAGATTTGGAAATCTCATAAATTTTCTATTTTATTCCCAACAGAATATAGAAAACTTTAAATCTTTAAACTGTAACATTTTACTGTGTCATGAAATATTTGAGGGACGTTTTGAAACTAAATCAGTTAATTAAGTGGCAGCAGATTGGGTAGCAAGAGAAGAGAAGCAGAGTTTTTCAGAAGTAAAGATGGACAGAGATTCACCAATTTGCCAAAACTCACACCTACAAATAATATAATATAAGAATCTTAATTAGTATTGAATGTGAAGACTATGAATATCTTGTCATCTATGGTGCATAATATCATCAAAATGTTCTGAGAATCTGGAGAAATTTCTGTGTGCAAGAGACAAGACTGAAGATAAAAATTCGATGCCTGTAATCTTTGTGCCATGAGGTAGCACTGCATTAGCAACAGATACAATTCCCTCACAGAAATGTCTTCATGGACTCAGGAACACTTCTATAAATCACTGTCTATGATCACAGTTCACCGTGCCATCCACAAATGCAGGTTAAAGCTCTGTAACGCAAAGAAGTCATATATGCACATGATCCAGAAACTCTGCCGTCTTCTCTGGGCCAAAGTTCTTTTAAAATGCACTGAGGTTAAGTGGAAAGCTGTTCTGTGGTCAGAAAAATCTAAATGTAAAATTCTTTTTGGGAAACATGGACTTCATGTCCTTTTGACTAAAGAGGAGAGGGACCATCTGGCTTGTTACCAGCGCTCAGTTCAAAAGGCTGCAGCTCTAATGGAATGAGAGTGCATCAGTGCTTGTAGAATTGGCACCATACACATCTAGAAATACACCTTCAGTGCTGACAGGTGTATACAGGTTTTAGAAAATATATATGCTCCCATCCAGTCAATATCTTTTCCAGGGAAGGGCTTGCATATTTCAGCAAGACGATGCTAAACTGCATACTGCACATATTACAAAGTCGAGTTCTAAACTTCACAACATTTTGAACATCATGAAATGAAAAAAATTGGAGTTGTATTTCACCAGATATAACTATTACAACACAGCCAGTTTTGTGCATAAATCCTTAAAATGTGTTCTTGTTTCCACATGTAAACCTTTACCTGTTTGTGCCTCCTCAGGTGATCACTGACCTAGAGGAACAGCTGACACAGCTTAGTCAGGAGAACGCCGAGTTGAATCGCCAGAACTTCTACCTGTCCAAACAGCTTGATGAAGCATCAGATGAGAGAGAGGATCGGCTGCAGCTCAGCCAGGAAGTGGACCGCCTGAGGAGGGAGGTGGCTGACCGTGAGATGCATCTCAACAATCAGAAACAGGTAACAAAAACCGTTTCCAGCCAAATTGCTGGCTTCTCAGTGTGTTGAGTGTCATTCAGATGTAAATCATTTTCATGGTAATGTGCCTTGCTTCAGTGAGACATTGCCACAACACTTACTGAATGAGCCTGTTTTATGAACTTACAGGTGAGATTTGACAGTGACACATACCAAGTGACACTTAATATATTAGATCAGTTTTCTGCACAAGGCAATTCTATTTTTATACTTGTTTTAATAACTAGAGGGGTTATATACTAGTATTTATGGGAACGCTTCCATAAACATTACAACACAGCACTGGTAAACAGATCAGACAATATTAAACTAGCTTATAAACTGTGCCTCTGTGTGGCTCAGCTGTTTGAACCGGTGGACACAGTGTAATTTGCTGTTCAATCTCGTCACCAGGTTTTATTAGAAGTAATTAATGAAGTTAGCACTTTTGCTACATGTCATGGATGGTTTCTGCTGCTGTCTAGTGCTGTATGGGGTGTTTAGGCTAAATGTCCTGATAACTAAATGCATGCAGTCAGTGTCTTCTGTCAGCTTCGTGCCATTCACTTACGGTGCTGAGACCATCTCATACCAGCAGCTGAATAGGAAGGAGTGTATCTCTGAAAGAGTCTAAACCTAAATTAAAAGATTAGATGCTTACCATAGGTTAGTAGATGGAGTAGAAAGATTCATTATTAATTGCTCAAATATTGCCAGCAAATTAAAAAAGCAACCATTTATAATCCTTTTTGAATTTAATTTACTTTTTTTAAAACACAATTTATTTGTATTTTTTGTCTGAAATATTCAAGGCCAGAGAACCTATTATGATGCATCATAGATCATTCTATTTTAATACTTTTATTATGTGCTGTAAGTGAAAATGCATTGAGACAACAATCACGTGGTATTGCCAAACGCTGAGAAAGATGTTCTCTTCAGTCTGTTATTTCATTTATGCTCTCAGAACATTGAGACACTGAAGACCACATGCAGCATGTTGGAGGAGCAGGTGGTGGAGCTGGAGTCCCTAAACGATGAGTTGCTGGAGAAGGAGAGGCAGTGGGAGGCTTGGAGAGCAGCTCTGGAAGATGAAAAAAGCCAAGCTGAGAGACGCTCCAGGGACATGCAAAGACTGCTGGACAATGAGAAGCAGAACAGGTGACATTCCTAAATTTATATTTACGCTTATTACATAGAAAGTGGTCATTGTATGTCATTTCCATTTATAAATTAGTGTATTACAGTCATAACACTTTATTGTTGTGTTCAAAGGCTGCGTGCAGACCAGCGCAGCACTGAGTCTCGCCAGGCAGTAGAGCTGGCAGTCAAAGAGCATAAGGCTGAGATCTTGGCCTTACAACAGGCTTTGAAGGAGCAAAGACTAAAGGCTGAAAGTCTATCTGATACTGTGAGTCTGTTATCCATGAGCTAACTTTAACCCCAGCTTCCATCTTTCAAAAATATGGTTTGACTTGTAGCTGGGATGAATTAGAGGTTAACAGGCACTCACATGTTCTCACAGCTCAATGATCTGGAGAAGAAACATGCCATGCTGGAGATGAATGCCCGTAGCTTACAGCAGAAGCTGGAGACTGAGAGAGAACTGAAACAAAGGCTGATGGAAGAGGTAGGAAGTGAAAGTCAATTAACCTGCATGATATTTCTACACATATATTTAAGAAACTTGGGTTTCTTGTTGTTACCTATTGTAACTATTGCTCTATTGCTGCTGTTAGCAAACTGTACCAAAAAGATTTGTGTGCTGGTGTTCATGCAGCAAGCAAAACTCCAGCAGCAGATGGACCTCCAGAAGAGCCACATTTTCCGTTTGACCCAGGGCCTGCAGGATGCTCTGGACCAAACAGACATGCTCAAGACAGAGAGGACCGATCTGGAGTACCAGCTGGAGAATATACAGGTGCTCAGTGCAAACCTCTGCAGTAAGATAAAATACTGTGGTCTCTGGGGAGGAGGAGTCCCAGCTGGATATTAAAATAGTGCCACTGATACCGGTGCATAAGAAGGATAAAGTAATCTTAAGTCATGCAATCCCAGTGGAAATTCTTCTCATAGCTGTCTTCAGAAGTATTTCCTTCTCTGAGCTTTTGTTTTCCTGCCTACAGGCGGTATATTCCCATGAGAAGGTGAAGATGGAGGGGACAATCTCCCAGCAGACTAAACTCATTGACTTCCTCCAGGCCAAAATGGACCAACCCACTAAAAAAAAGAAGGTGTGGGAAAATATTTACAAAATCTATGTACAAACCATGTTACATTAATAATCAGCTTCAAGGTAAAGCCAACTGAGTACTGTTTCCTCTCTGAGCAGGGTATATTTGGGCGGCGGCGGGAAGATGTAGGCACCACAACTAATGGGGCATTAGCTCCACAGGCCCAGCCGGCAGTTCCATTGCAGTACAGTGACATGAAACTAGCTTTGGAGAAGGAGCGCTCAAGGTGTGCAGAGCTGGAAGAGGCTCTGCAGAAGATGAGGATAGAGCTGCGGTCACTCAGAGAAGAGGGTAAGGACAGAAATCTTGAGTGTTTTTAGTCTTTATAGTTTTTGTTTGTGTGCTGATTACTGAAGTGCCATGTAGCAAGACTAAAAATCTGTCAGAATATTTTATGTAGACAACACTGGATTGTGATCATCCCAGAAAAGGACAAAAGTTCAAATAAATACATCTACCCTCTAGTAAGCCCTTCAGTCTTTGCAAACAGTGTTCTTATAATTCCTTTTCCTCCCGAACTCCCAAAGCGGCTCATTTCAAGGACCATGTAGCTCCTTCCACACCAGCCCAGGCTCGACATCAAATCCTCATGTCAGCCATTGTCAAATCCCCAGAACATCAGCCCAACCCCAGCAGCCTGCTTAACCCCTCCACCCGCTGCAAGGAGACATCTACACCTGAAGGTTAGTCATTCACACACAGACCATAAACAAATATACAGCTCATCTAAATGCAGCCAAATTTGAACCTCAGATTCCCAAATTGAGGCTGTACAGTTTTCTTACAGGAGCATTCCACCTTATGCTAATAAATGGACTCCCCAATCACTCGTCTTGTTTACGTTGTGTTTTGTTTTTTAAATGTGTGACCAGTTTCACAAAGCAGGATTATGAAGTGAAATAAAGTTGGATAACTGTTCTCAGAACATGTTAAGACTAGAACTTGCTCCAAACAGGAACATGGGCTGACACAAAGCAACAAAAACATTGTTTTAGGTTTCATTCACAGCATTTATCCAGCTGACTTTGTAATCCTGCTCGTGTCTGTCTCACAAAGCAAAGCAACAGTGGATTGGGCAGGTATCATTGGTTTTAGTCCAGGGTTTCCACCATCACAAAGCAAAATTATATCTTTTTATGCTGTTGATCACCATGGAAACTGAACATTTGCTGAATACTCTATGTCATAGCTGTGTAGCTTGCTCAATAGATCACATCCAAAGGTATAAAGAAACAGTCTCCTAATAAACTTCTTTAGGAAAAACCTGAAATAACTATATTTGTATTTTCCAAATTATTGATGAGTCCATTAATACAGTGATTTTTATGGTACAGAAGGTGCTGGGAGTACTTAGGGAATGTTGCTATACCCTATTTTAGTCTGTATTTACAGACCGGCCTAAAACAATGATTTCCCCAAATCCATAAGAGTGGTTAAGTTGGACTTGCTTTGTGTTTCAAGCTCCTTACTGTCCATGTTCTTTTGGTTTCACTTAGCTATTGTTAGATTCCTCTCCTTTCTTTCTTTTTCCTGTTGCTCCTCACAGAAAAGAGGAGGGTCACGTTTGAAAGTAAGTTAGCAGCCACTACGGTGTCTCTTCACACATGTGCTCATCTGCTGCTCGTGGTAAATTGTGCACCCACATGCTCATTGCTGTATTATACATCTGTCTTCTTGTCCACTGGCTAACGTAGCTTGACCAAAGGCTTTTTTAGGAGTGAAGTCCCCCCCCTCATTTCTGGAGTCATGATTTAGATAGCATATGGTAGGATAGGTACCTTTTCACCTGGAAACATTTTAATACATCCCATGCACACTGGCATGCACAATCTGATTCCAGTCAACTACTTTGGTACTTGAGCTTTCATTTATATCCAATATCTGCATTGAAAAAAATCATTATTTGGATTGCCTCATACTGCTTTAAAGAGCTGGATCTCATTTAACTGTTGCTGACTCTTAAGTGATTAAGACTGTAAGTGACTATGCCTACTTTCACTAACTCCTTACACTGCCTACTTGTACTGCTTTATAGAGTTTGGTCATCGTGTGAAAGAAAGAATGCATCACAACATCCCTCATCGTTTCACCGTGGGCCTCAACATGAGGGCTGCCAAGTGTGCCGTCTGCCTGGACACTGTGCATTTTGGACGGCAAGCTGCCACTTGTCTAGGTCTGTATCCTGTGCTGTAGCTGGGCAGACTGAATGTGAAAATATTTCAGAAGATACATTATTGGCCAGCTTTAACAATAGTTATTATAGCATCGCCATCACATGGTGGAATCAGTCTTGCCTTCCAAGTGTTGTGAGTCTTAGAAAATATATAAGTTGGGTGTGTTCCCAAATCAGCATTTTAGAACAGTACCCTTCCATGTTTTATATGTACAGCTGTACTAATGAAATGTTGATAGATAGAATTTGGATATTTTTAATGTGATGATCCCTACCATTCTGTATTCTTGCCTTCTTTATTGACAAGATTCAGCATGGTAAAGAACTTTTCACTAAATCCAATCAGATTTTTCATCCTTCTCTTTGTCTCATTGTAGAGTGCCACACTATTTGCCATCCCAAATGCTCACCGTGTCTTCCGGCCACCTGTGGTCTGCCAGCTGAGTATGCCACTCACTTTTCAGAAGCCCTGTGCCGAGAAAAGGCAAACTCACCTGCACTGCAGGTTAAAGAGGCCAGTGGGCATGTTCGCTTGGAAGGATGGATGAAGCAGCCTAGGTAACTATTTAAGTCCTTACTGCCATCCTGAATGTATGCAGTAGTTATGTACACTGCATTGAATATAGTTTGCCTATTTGTATATTTACTCCTTTAGAAATGGCAAGCGTGGGCAACAAGGCTGGGAGAGGAAATATGTGGTTCTTGATGGAACCAAAGTGTCCATCTATGATACTGAGCCCAGAGAAGGTCAGTACTTCATTAAATTGTTTTTATTTATTTTATTATTTTTCAAGATGACTGATTCTGTCTTTGTTTTTGCTCCTAATTCAACTGTATAGTGAATGTTACCATGTAGGTCAAATTGGAGAATCCTCTGTTTTTCTCTTCCCTTCTTTGTAGACTCTGTAAAGGCTGAGGAAGAGTTTGAGCTCTGTCTGCCTGATGGAGAGGTGACTGTCCATGGAGCTGTTGGAGCCTCTGAGCTCATCAACACTGCCAAGTCAGGTACTGGATCAATACTAGTTAATCCCAGTGTACTCAATCTGTTGTAGGATATTAAGTGTATCATCCTCTCTCCAAATTTTGATTTTGATTTACCTCTCCTGTCTAAAATGTTTAAACACAAAATACAGCAAAAATGTTGATGCTTCTGCTCAGCTGTGAAATTAAGCTGCTAACAGAGGAACAAACTGATGCATTTTTTTATGTTTGTGCGTAGACATCCCGTATGTGTTGAAGCTGGAATCGCATCCGCACACCACATGTTGGCCTGGCCAGTCCCTCTACTTCATGGCTCCTAGCTTTCCTGACAAGCAGCGCTGGGTGGCAGTACTGGAGTCTGTTGTGGGTGGTAGTCGTGGATCTAGAGAGAAAGTGGATTCTGATGCTGTAAGTATCATGCCTGCATATTACATACCTATGAATGTCCTTGTGTCAGGCTTGATAGCGTTCATAATTTAGGCTTACTGTAGTGTATTTGAGGTGTTGCAAAAAGCCATTGCCTCCTTTACACAGCACAAGCTTTGTTGTTAGGCCCATATGAATGAGCAAATTAATACAAAGCTGGTTGTGTCATTTTGTGTGATAATTGGGTAAAATATTGAGTACCTCCATTAAACATCAGCCAGTGCCTTCACTTCTTCTTCTCCCCCTCCCTCTTCTTTCTCTCTCTGCATGTTCTCAACATCCACGTCTTGTGTTTATTTGTTGTCATTGTCTTTTTTCTTTATATAACTATACTCTGTGTGTGTGTGTGTGTGTGTGTATCTCCATTCAACTCGGTTGTGTGAATCATATTATAGGCAGGTGTTTCTAAAAGACAGAAGAACCTGTCCCCTCTGGTTCAGGTACAGTAAGTAGCTGCACGAATGCTTGAGCTTCAGTCAACCGATCGACTGAGCATGCAGTAGCTGTACATACATATGACACTGATGCACTATAAGTACAGTCCTTGAATCAGTTCCTGAATATGGTGTGTGTATTCACACAGAAACAGATGTAGTGCATGGATGTGAATAGACTGCTGTGCACCATTTATTTGGTGTCCTATGCTATGTCATGCATGATTCTGCAAAGCCCGTGCACTGCTTAAGCCCCCCTTCTCAGAAATATGACGCACACAAACAGACCATGAGCAATTTAACTTCAGTGTGCAGCTATAGGCTGTTGGCGCTTCTGTGTTTCTTGCAGTTTTAGAAGAAACTGAAGAAATATTTTCTTCCATGTTCTCTGCAAAATGACCCTTAAATTAAAAGTGAAGTAGTAAGTCAAATGGTTCCACAAGTGTATTTCAGTATTCTCCAAAAGTTGCATTGCTGTGTTTTTTTTAGTTGTATCACTTACTAAATATGGAAGGTTGAACATGCAGCTTGATTACATCGTATCCTTACTGTATGCTGTACATACAGTAAGGATGGTGCAGGGTGTAAAATGTAAATAAGACCAATGACAATGCTTTGCTTATCATTTAACCCCCATATTTATTTAAATACTTCAAAGATAACATATGAAATGCATAATCTGTGAAATTTTTGTTGACTGTTATTGTTTTTGTGAACATTTTTTTTTAATTAATGCCAGCAGCTTTTCTCCCTTCTCTTCTTTAACACATATGCAGCACCTTTAATTTTTTCCTGTATCTAAAGGGATTTTTCCTCTCCTGTTTTGCTTATTATTATTATTATTATCATCATTATTATTATTATTATTATTAAGTCTTATGTTATTGAGCTGTTGTGGATCATTTAAATATTGTTGAGTGTGTGGGGTTTTCCTTCTTGCTAACAATCAACAACTATTTCAGACTTTTTTTGCTGGCATCAAATTCAAAATACACACACACACACACACACACACACACACACACACACACACACACACACACACACACACACACACACACACACAGCATTTCTGTTTCATACTTTGATATGTTATCTTTCTAATATTCTAAATTAGATGAAAGGTCTAAATGATTTCCAAATCATTCCATTCTCATTTATGTGTATTTTACACAGCCTCTCATCTGATTTTAGAGACTGGCTGTATGTTGTTGAACTGTATCAGCTATTTCGAAAAGGCTATGTAACTGCAGATCTAACGCTAAGATAGTTGAGGAGTTTTCTTCCCACTAAACCATAAGAACATTACTGAGGTCAGGCACTAATGTTCAGTGATAAAGCCTCAAGGCCAACGTTACTGGAAAAATGGCACTGTGATATTTGCTGAGCTTGTGCTTCATCATTGATTTTAATGTATAAAGAGGAAACAAAGAGCCACTCTCCACAGAACCCATTACAGTCATGAAATGTATTAACTTGGAGGGTTTTATTCTGACCATTTGTCAACAAAAGGCAGTGTGTCCTCAAATTAAAAATATCATTTATTAATGGTCAGACATAGCTCATTTGTGCTTGTCTGTTTTAAACAACATAAAATGTATTTCTTGCTCCGTAGTTGTTCTGTTGTTAGCATTGCGAGTGAGCTTCAGTCTCAACAGGAAAGACTTTGCGAGGCTCTCTCTTTCTCTCCCTTTCTTTCTCACTATCTTTTACTGTTAGCTCATTTAGACACCAGATTCACCTAAATTATGACACATCTTTAATATTATGTTGCTGTGGTTATTTTGTGGCAGCTTTCCGGCTGGCATCCCTGCTGTGTTAGCTTGTCTTGCTAAAGCTCCCGATTTGCAGGAAGTCTTAATCCGCCTCCTTCCCCTGCTCCATTCTCTCCCTTTCTCTCTCTCTCTCCATAGAAACTTCTGGGCAATTCTCTGCTGAAGCTGGAGGGTGACGACCGTTTGGACATCAACTGCACTCTGCCTCTCACTGACCAGGTATAAAAACAAACATGTCGTAAACAGAGTTAAAAACCTAATTGGTCAGCTTTCTAGTTAGACATCACCATGCTGGATGTTTCTTTCTTTCTTTTTGTTTTTTTAAAGCTCTGGTGATCTCGTCCTTTCTTGCAGATTGTCTTGGTTGGTTCTGAGGAGGGTTTGTATGCTCTGAATGTGATAAAGAACTCTTTGACTCACATCCCGGGCCTGACCTCCGTCTTCCAGATCCAGATCCTGAAGGAGCTTGATAAGCTGCTGATGATCACTGGTCAGTTAACGGAGGCCATTATATTGAAGTTATTTTATGATATTATCAGATTTATGTTTTCCTCGTACACTGTTTCAGCTGTAACATAATGCTTCTGGATAGTGTGCATTTATTGTAACACATTACATCACATTATGGTTATCTTTTAGAAACTGTAATGTGTGCTTTGAAGTAACAGCGAACGAAAGTGCTGAAGAGAAGATGATGCGCATCATCTCACACTTGGCATGTTTGATGTGTCATTCAGGGGAGGAGAGGGCACTGTGCCTGGTAGAGATCAAGAAGGTGAAACAGTCTTTGTCACAGTCCCATCTCCCAGCTCAGCCTGACCTCAACCCCTTCATCTTTGAGACAGTCAAAGGATGCCATCTCTTCTCCTCTGGAAAGGTGAGTCATGTTGTAACTTGCAGGGAGCAGAGTCCTTGTGGACTGTTATTGGGTCTGAGTTAAGGAGCTGAACATCACAGTAATGGCATCGTGTTGTGTGCTGCCTGATTGCAGAATTGTTCTTTCTTTACAGATTGATAATGGGCTCTGTATTTGTGCTGCAATGCCCAATAAGATTACAATCCTGCGGCATAATCAAGGCCTCAACAAGTTCTGCATCAGAAAGGTGAATGAGCATTAAAAGTGAACAGCTTACAGTGAAGAGACCTTTATTGTGAACAATGGACATTGTTTTTCTAGGAAATATAGATGCTCTGTTTTTCTTCTAGAAATAATGAGTTTTTAAAAAAAAACTTTTTTTTGTGTGTGTGTTTGCAGGAGATTGAGACATCAGAGCCTTGCAGCTGTATTCACTTCACTGGCTACAGTATCATTATCGGCACCAACAAGTTCTATGAGATTGAGATGAAGCAGTATGTACTGGAAGGTCTGTCAAATGCAGCATTATTGTTTCTTTAGTATTATTTATCACTTTAAGCATATTTGTACTGCACAAGACACTAAATAATGTGGATTGCACAACACTGGTCATTATATTCTTCATTTCCATATATATATATATATATATATATATATATGAATTTATTTCTTTACAACCAGATGGTGCTCCAACAAAGTCCACTCAAGGGTGTTTCTGTCTCTGTTGGGTTCCAACATTCACACCTGAACAAGCTGAATGATACTAATGATTTCTCTCTGCAGAGTTCTTGGATAAAAACGATGTGACGCTAGCGTCAGCTGTCTTTGCGGCGTCCTCCCACAGCTTCCCCATCTCTATCATCCAGGTCACCACGGCTCCACAGAAGGATGAATACCTGCTCTGTTTCCATGGTTAGACAGTTACTTCTGCTGGCAAACCCTCTCAGTTGAATGTGTATACACATCCCCAAACTAGTGGATAAACAAAGTTGTGGAACAGTTTGTCTTAGAATCTGTATTTGACAAGCGATCTCTAAGCATTTCTAAAGTCATTGTTTTCTTTTTTGGTTACATATTCTATGCTAAATTTAAATAACTCATTTTGTTTATGTATTTATTTTTTGCAGAGTTTGGTGTGTTTGTGGATGCATATGGCCGCAGAAGTAGAAGTGAGGACATCAAATGGAGCCGTCTGCCTCTCTCATTTGGTAAGTGTAAATCTGCATGTTTACTAGAAGCGTAGTTTCTTTGGGCACCGGGTGGAGCAGGTGACCATATCCTGCGAGTTTCAATGCAGTGGCCTGGGTTTGAGTCTGACTCTGGGCCTTTTGCTGCATGTCTTCAGTCTCTCCCTGCTTTCCTGTCTGGTCTTCACTGTTCTCTCAAATAAAGGCCAAAAAGCCCAAAAATAGTTTTCTTGATTTAAGGATTTTTAGGTTTTTTTAAAATAACAAGTTGTATTTCTGTATTTCAGCCTATAGAGAGCCTTACCTATTTGTGACCTACTTCAACTCTCTGGACGTCATTGAGATTCAGGGACATGCTGCTCTTGGGTAAGATTGTTCTCAGCTTTTTTAAATTGTTTATCAAGTTCTTTTTATTTTCCAACTTCTAATTCTGCCATGGCTGATTTTTCTTCTCTTTTTCCAGTCCTCACTCATACGCACATCTGGATATCCCTAACCCACGCTACCTTGGCCCAGCCATTTCCTCTGGAGCCATATACCTGGCTTCATCCTATCAGAACAAACTTCGGGTCATTTGCTGCAAGGGCAACCTTGTCCAAAGCCAAGACGGTGGAGATCTGCAGCGTAATGGCTCTGGACGCAGGTAATGACACACAAATAGCATTAAATACCATCTGCCAGTCACCTTTACACATAGCATCCCAAATATTTGGAAACGGGTTTGTAGGTCAGAGATGTACATAGAGGGAGATTTCTAAGCACGCTCCATTCTTCTGTTCTGTGTACACTGGTGTTAATGAGTCACTGGGCCTAGCTGGCACTGAGGGGCACAGGTTGGCATCTATAGGTCGTAAGTTTGGCTTAAATGTTTGAACTAGTTAAAAAAAATAAAACAAAACAGGAGAGTAATGCCATCATTTTGTCTTTTGCAGGAAGAAGAGTTCATTTTTTATCTGTAGCAGATTTTAAAAAAGGTTGTCGTCATCATTCTTTATTTTACCTAAATTACTTTTTAAAGTTCTGTGTCAAATGTAGAAAGGAAATTTTTGAATAAAGACTGACATCTTCCCTTTTATGACTGGTCTGTTACTCATCGTGACGCTTACTGACTGTGCTTTGCAAGTCAAAGCTTTGTTCTACAGTAATTGTTGTCAGTGACAGAGTCCACTCTTATTTAGGAAACCAAATTGAATTTATATGATCAGTCTGTTCTGATTAGTGCTGTGTATTTATATATTAGCTTATTAAATCAGGTTAAATTGCAAGTCCATCAATCTCACCAAATCTGCTGAGTGACCAGAGTCCCACAGTGCCAAACTAAGTCCAAGAACTGAGACAAATAAAAACATTGCCCAACATTTGCCCAATGCTCCTTTTTTTCCCTTTTTTTTCTTCTTTATTTTAACCTTGGTTCCTCCCGACAGTCCCAACAAGCGTGGTCCTCCTTCCTACAATGAGCACATCTCTAAAAGGCTGGCGGCCAATCCTCTGGTCCACGGAGACCCAGGCACACCACACCGTTACAGAGAGGCTCGCACAGAGTTTCGGCGGGACAAGTCCCCAAGCCGTCCACTGGAGAGAGAGAAGTCTCCTGGCAGAATGCTGGAAAGCCGGATAGTGGGGTCGCCTGGTCGAGCCATGGCAGACCCCCGGTTGGAGCGATCCCCAGGCAGGGCCATGGCCGACCCTCGCATGGACCGCTCCCCTGGCAGGATGATGGATGTTCGTAGGGAGAGGTCCCCTGGACGTTTTGAAGAGCGTCAAAGGCTTCATACTAGCTCCGGACGCACGCCCATAAACCCTGTTAACAAGGTTTGTCAAGAAATTCTGCATTACATTAACTTAATGTGTAACTGTTAGCAATAAGCTGAATATTTTTGTGTTTTATTGACATACATTGGAAACTGTTGGAGTATGGTAAAAGGTTCAGTACAAAACTTCTTCGTTTCCATTCAGGCGGTTGATTCAGTGGTTCGTGATGCACTCATGCTGCTTTTATGACAGTAGTGGGTTGTGATGTCTTGTTTTGAGTGAAATACTATGACTATAGGAGGGACTGTTACAGACCTTTAAGGAGTATAAATTTCTCCCCAGACTTTATAGTCTTGCAATGTTCATGTGGTCTTTTAAATTTGTTTAGTTTTGGCTTATACTGTGGATTTTCATGACACTTCAGGTGTACTTAACATGGAAAGACCAGCTTTCAAGGCTGTGGACCCTTAGTCTAACTCTTGTGTTAGTGTACATTTTGACTCTCAAAATCTGTGTATTACCCTGACTTCATGTTGTTGGTTTTACCCTACAGGTGTGGGATCAGTCATCTGTTTGAAGGACAAAAGACCCTCATGTCCGCTGTGGAAGAAGAAGTTCATGTTTGAAAAGAGAGAAGATGTAGCGGAGAACCAGTGAGAATGTTACCAACTCATGATGAAACACTGCCACACATCTGTTTTGCCTGATATCCAAAGTGAAAAACCCATGGAGGAAAACAACTGTAGCTGTCAGAACGTAGCGAGCACCAGATAAATAAAGAGATGTCATTAGTATCAGGTTATAGTTTTAAATAAAGGTCAACAAAATGCCATATTAACCACCTGAGCAGGGTTTTTTGCGATGCATTGGAGCATGTGTTCTCTACTCCGAGTAGGGATTAGTAATTATATATAATTTCTTCTTCCACAAAGAAAATCTGAGATGAGTTCTCAAGTTAAGACTACTGGGTTTGGCTTGCTTCATTTAACTCTAGCAGCATTAACTACAATGGATAAGCACAGCCATAGCAAGTGATGCCTATATATTTAGTCATTTTATTCAAAATGCCATTAACACATGTGGCTCATTTCCACATGTGCTGTCTACAGCAGCTACAGATCAGGGCAAATGTGTAGCAGATCACCTGTTGTGACACTGAGTATTACTTCTGGCTCCAGCCCTGTGCTCACATGTTAACACACAATCGTTATTGGCTAATTACAATCATTTTCAGCTCGGTCCTTGGTCAGTAATGCTGACCGGACTCGGCTGAAGCATGAATAAACTGAATCAAAATTAATTAATATATAATCCCTCCCAAAAAATACACTCTGTAGAACCACACACTAAAACTGCACTACCCACAATCCCCAGCAGCAATGGAGCAGGACCTTTCTAAATCTTCAGAAAACGCTATCTGACTGTAAATAGACGAGACATAATTTTATATATATTAAGAAGGAATTTCAAGGCTGGATAAGCCGTGTCTATTTTTGTTAAAGGAAAAAAAAAAAGTGACAGTGTGTCCTCTTGAATGTCCGATGAGTATTCTTTTAATGTCCAAACGTCCTTTATCAAGTGAGTGATTGTATCTCAAACAAACTTGTGTATGCACTTCCATCTGTCAAAGGCAAAACCTCAGTGCTGACCTAAACGACAGGAGGGAAAAAAGATCATGTTTGAAGCTTAAAACATAGTACTTGAGCATTTCTTTTTGTACAATGTCCCCTGCTGTTGTGTATATAACCCAAAATTGTTTAAAGTGAAGATGAAGAAAAAATCTTTTTGTTTTGTTTTTCTTTTCCCTGATCCGTTAATGGCATGGATATATATATATCTCGA
Organism: Perissodus microlepis; assembly: GCF_051167445.1. NCBI lineage: Eukaryota > Metazoa > Chordata > Actinopteri > Cichliformes > Cichlidae > Perissodus > Perissodus microlepis. The sequence continues at coordinate 12,308,955 of NC_140465.1, forward strand.
AAATGAAACGGGGTGTTGTCTTCTGCTTCTGCCTCATTTGGGTTATATTTTTAATCTACATTTTTAAAAATAAAGCACGTGAATAACACTTTCTATCTTTAAACTCTCATGTATTTGCACAGTAAATTCACACAACTATATTATATAACTCTTTTTTTTTTTTTTTTTTTTTTTTTTTTTTCTTTAAGGCATTCTTGGCAAGTTAAAACATCCAATCCAATCACAACAAATGCTAAAGTCCATCCACGCTCATTCGGTTCACGTGGCTAAGATGGATGCATTTCTGTACATCATGATCTGATGTATAGAAATAGAATATTTTGTGGATTTTAGCAGTATTTTTTGAATGTAAACAAACGAGATGCCAAACTTTAACTTGCCCAGTTTGCCTGTCAACAGTTAGGCGCTCACTAGGAGGATTTCTTCGTCTTTAAGTCCCCTATGATTATTTTTAAGATGGTTAAAATCTTCCTGAATGTATTTTAAAGCCAATACAGCCAATTCATTGGTCTCAATGTTCAACAACAACAAAAACAAAGCACCAAATGCTTTAAATTGCACATGTCTTCTTCTCTCTATAGGACTCTGTACAAAAGGGTTATCCATCGTATTTGATTTTATTTTTAGATTCTTTTAAATTTGTATTCTCATTCACATGATCTTGAATCATAATGCTGTAACGCTGGATATGATATTGATGTCTGCTAACAAATGTTTAATTAGCGTTCCCTGTAGAGATTTTGTCACAGAGTATTAAATATTATAATCATTGCATTTCACTTCAATTGTGCCTCCTTCTGTTGTGCTTGTGTGTCTCTTTACAAAGACATTTAAACTTATCTCTGAGTGGATAAGCATCATAAAACAGTCACTTCTGAAGCATTTACCCTCTCTGTTTCAAGACGGCCAGTGACACGGCCATTTGTCCACATCCATTGTGTTGGAGAAGGTTTCGTCTATTTATAGGTGTCTGATCCCAGCGCTCAGCCTGCCATTCCAGTCACAGTAGCTGCAGCGGCTGCTTGATCTGAGAGGAGCTGAAGAAGAAGCCTTTTTTTAACAATAGCATCTGCGTCCTGGGTTAACAATAACTCGTCTAATTGTGTCCTCTGCGTGCACGCTGTACACGCTGCGAGACAACACAGACGGCATCTGCTGCTGGTTCGTCCGTCGCAATTTATTTAGCAGTAAGACGATCGAGTGCGAGGAGGCTTTAAGTTTATTTAGACCACTCACCTCCCAACCTCGGCTCATTCAGCTCATTTTCACGCGCTGTCACTTTTCTTGACCTGGGAGCCCCGAGTGATGGGGGATGATTTGTTAATGGTGCTGAGAGACACATTGTAAGGACGTGTTCAGTGTCTCCAGTGTCTCACGCAGTATGTCTCACCTAGAGCTGTTGACATCCATGAGCTTAGTACCGCAATCCCTGTGATGAATCTCAACAGTGTGAAGAAGACTGAAGATGCCACTTGATGCTCTGGCTTCTTTCAATTCCTATCTATCTATTAAATTAAGTTAACCATTTGTAGGGACACAGAACCCACTAAACGACCTGAAAATCTGACATTTTGTCATAAATATCACCAATTTGAATTACCTTGATAGAATAAATTAAGTGATTTAATGTAAGAGCCCTGTGCAATGCTGTATTGCACTGCTTTGTCTGGCGAAGGTAAGCAGAGCCAAAGATATGATGTGAAGAAGCATGTTAGAAAGGTTGGCGCTAACACAGACCTGACAGGTCAGTAAATAACACATAATGAGCTGGTGCTTTTTCAGGCGCACTCATGCGTTTAATCAGATGGGGAACAAGAAATGATTGGCACACAGATCAGAGTTCGAAAGAGACAGTGAATTCAATCTGCAAATGCTTTGCTTTGATACACTGACATAATCTTTCACAGATCAGGTTTTAGTTCTACATCTTTTGGGCATTTCAAATTCTCAAATTGATTTGTTTTCTATTCATTCCCACTGGGTAAATACAGTTTATACTGTATGTCTTAAGAAGTATGTTCTTATTTCTCTGCAGTACTTAAATACTTTTTGAATGTAAAGGCTCACAAGCCTGTCAGTGCTACTGCAAAAGAGGCGGGCAGAAGTTTATCGGTCACACAAACCTCCAATCATATCACTTATGCATTTTTGATTAACCTGTGGCTATCATAAAGATCGGTGTGTCACAGAGGTCGAGTTAGGTAGGCTAGTCCAATGTTCTCCTTTCATTTTGCTTTTATAAATAATGCTGTCTATGGAAAGACTATGGACCAACAGATTGACAGATCACACTCTTGCTTTTGTTTTTACTATACAGCACTCTCATTCACTTACAACAATTGCAGTCAGTAGTTCGTACAGACAAGACAATGCCCTGTGGATGGAGTCTTGTTTAAAGTGATTAAGTGCTTTCACCTTCAGTCTGCTCTTGATATTCTAGACCAGTTATTCCACTCTCTTTGTCGAATGCCAATCAGGACTCCACAGGGTGAGCGGCTATGTATGAGAGTGTGTGAGCATGCGATACTGTATATGCTGTATGAAGCATCATTTACCTGTCACTTCCTAAAGAGGGCATAGTTTATAAATATCATCCACTGGAGCAGAGGGCGGAGGGCTACAAAAGGCCACCCACAGCCTCCCTATTGTTCACTGGCATCATTGTTGGTCTGACCTCCCAGCTGCTCAGCCATGGTAAGTCTGTGTACTGTGTGTGTGTGTGTGCAGTGTTTGTTGGGAGGTGTGTCTTATGGCTTTGAGGATGCTGCAATTGTTTTGATGAGATAAATAACAGTTTTTCACCTGCATATCATTTAAAAGCACAAATATTTAGCATTTTTGCGGGGGGATGAAAAGATGACATAACTTTTATTTCATTGTTTGTCAGTAGCTGTTTTGCTGTTTAAACTGCTTTTTCTTACAAAGATGCTTAAACCTATTTATTCATCTCTTCTGACATGCAGTTTTACCTGAACAAACGTGTAGTTTCTGCTTCACCTCTCCTGTCTTTGTGCTAAAAAAGGCCCCCAAGAAAGCCAAGAAGAGGGCAGCAGAGGGAGCCAACTCCAATGTGTTCTCCATGTTTGAGCAGGCCCAGATCCAGGAATTCAAAGAGGTGAATGCTGCTGAAACCACTTTCTATTTCACGGATTTCCGTTTGGCAGAGAACTGCCGAGAAATATCGCAAAGGGTGTATTAATATGCGAGTCGGCTCACCAAGGTTCAGGCATTTCTGCATTAAAAAATAAACTGCACAAAGCATTACACAGAAAGGTCTCCACTTTCTTTCTTTGTCTTTCTACTTGCATTGTTCATTGTGGCAGTATGCGCACCTGTCTGTTTGCCCGCTTGCTGGCTTGACAGCAGTAAGGCTTGCGGTATGCTGGTATGAGGGACAGTGGTGCCCAGACATCCAGACTTTGTCATCAGTGATTAGGCTGCAGATGAACTGCAGGGCATGCCCAGGATGCCAGACTAAATCCAAGGGGAGGGGGGAGGGTAACGCGTTATAAATACTAAACAGTGTTCATGTATAAAGATGGCCTACCAAAAATTTAAGAGAACCCAAAAAAAGAAAAAAGAAAACTGTTTGATGTGACTCTGGATGCCTTTTTTTTCCTGTGCTCTGATCTCAGGCCTTCACCATCATGGACCAGAACAGAGACGGCTTCATCGACAAGAACGATCTGAGGGACACTTTTGCTGCTTTAGGTATGTGGACACCAGTCAAAGAAACACTCAAAGTCTTCCTCCTCGCTCGTGCCGTGCGTTCACATTGACTCTTTGGTGCTGCAGGACGTCTGAATGTGAAACAAGAAGAGATCGATGACATGCTCAAAGAAGCTCCTGGCCCAATCAACTTCACCGTCTTCCTCACCATGTTCGGTGAGAAGCTGAAAGGTAAAAACTGGCCGGCCAGTAAAAACTACATCTAAGTCATGAACACAGCATTGATGCGAATGTGTCTCAGTGCTGTTTTGATGTTCCCAGGTGCCGATCCGGAAGAGACCATCCTCAATGCTTTTAAAGTCTTTGACCCTGAGGGTAAAGGGGTCCTGAGGAAGGACTAGTAAGTGGCTTCTCACACTTGTCACGCGGCATCAGCTTGCATATGCAAATTTATTGCAAGTGAGCAAGCTGCCGCTCACAGTTTATGACTCAGTCTGACTGCAGTCATTCATCCTCACACAGCTCAGCTCCACAATGATTAAAAACCATTGTGACCTGTACAGTTCATTCACTTGTGAAAAGAAGTCTCGTCATCTCTACAGCGTTTTTTTCCCTTCCTTTTTTTCTCCTCTCCAGCGTGACACAGATGCTAACGACACAAGCCGACAGATTCTCAGCTGAAGAGGTACATTGCAGTCCCCCAGCCCATGCTAATTATCATCATTATAACAGTTTTGTGAGTGTGGGTGAGTTGAATTGGAAAAAAAAAATACAAGGATGAACGTCATCATGACGACCACCTGCGTCCACGTCAGACACATTTTCATGCAAAAAAAAAAACAAAAACCCCTGAGTGAATCATCTTAACACCCTTTTTGTGCACACTGGGTTATGGGCTGTGTGGGGGATAACATCTGATAAAAGTGGTGTTAATGTCTCCCTTTCTGTTGCTTAGATGGAGCAGATGTTTGCTGCCTTCCCCCCGGATGTGGCTGGAAACCTGGACTACAAAAACCTGGTTCACATCATTACTCATGGAGAGGAGAAGGACCAGGAGTGAACCTTCATTTAAATGCATTCGAGAAGTAGAAAGTCAGTTTGTGTACCCAGCTGTGACTTGAAACTGACTCACTGCACATAAAGGAAATGTGGACTATTTACTCAGCTTTTATGACACCATTGCTTCTGTATTGTCCTCACTCGAGAGCAGGGGGAGGATCCTGACAAATAGTCTTTTTCCAGCCTGTAAAAATGGGAAGTTTACAGCATCAAACATCATCAAGTGTCGTGCTCTTTTTCTGCTTTATCCACAGCATATCCCCCACATTCACCTGAGACTGATTAAATTATTTTTCCTTATCATTTTCTATATTAATAACCACATGCCTGTTTTACCATAGCCACTTGTTAGGTCTTTGCTTGTCAATCTAATAAAGATTTTTAAAGCTACTAGAGCTATGATTCTGCTGTTTTTGCTCAGATTATTGAATGCCAGTGTGGGGAAGATGGTACAGACTCGATAAAGCCTGATTTCCAGTGAATTGTCATTACCTATTCAAGGATCACACAATTACTGCCTGAACGGATGACTATACCAGATACTCCTTAAAATCCATGTTAGGTAGTGCATCTGAGTACTTAAGAATAGCGAGCATGTGCAGCTGGTGACCCTGTAGAATCCAAAACATGCCTGCACCAGTGTCTGTGTGTGCGCAGAAAGTTGGGTGTGTGTGTTGGGTGTGCATGGAAATGTTTGGCTACTGAAACAAAGGGCTTTACTAAGACAAAGCCCTGTTGTTATTTTAGTGTTGTGGTGATGTAAAGAGGGTAATGCTATACTGAGGAGTTGGGGGGGAGGTTGCTCACAAAAGGATGCCATGGAGTGATCCTCACCACCGTCGCCTTACCCGACTTGAGACCTTGGCAGGGTTAAGTAGGGGGTGTAAATCCTTGATTGTTCCAGTTGAAGTGTTAAGGGCAGGGAGGAGCCAGTCTGACAGCATCAGGCAGGAGTACCGTGGATACTTCATACTGTGGATGAGACGAGACACGTGGGGAGTGGTGAGGGATGAGTGTTTGGATCGGCTTGGCTATTTCAGCTCCAGTTTTAACTGTCTGCAAGTGCAGCATGTGGTCAGTGAAGGGAAAACGTGCATTTCTCTTTCAATTTTTAGTTTTGTCTGGTAGAAATTACTACTGACAAAATCACTGTCACCTAAATTTGCAGATCCTACCTAGCTCTAAGACTGAGTGTTTGCTGCTCAGGTCCAGGGACAAATGAGAAACAAAGGTTACCAGGCTGCTGCTGAACATACTGAAGAGGCTGGAGTTTGAACAGCCAAGTGTATCCCTCATGACAGCATGGAGAGCAAGACAGAGCCAGAGAGACTGACAGTAGTTTTAGGACTGCCCAGAAAAATCACCCCATGTTACTGTGTTTAACATGTAAACTGGTGGGCAAAAGTCTTGAGCCACACCTCATTTCTGTATATTTTCATAGAAAATAGGTGTAATGTTTTCTTACAACGTGTGCAAACAAATGGAAATACTCTTTGAAAGTACTTTTTTAAAAAAAGAGTTTGTACAATTTTACTGAGCTTGAAAGTGAATATTTAATGCGTTCAACTTTATTCTTCAACACGGCCTGAGCGCTCTTAGACAGGCTTTCTTGTCATTTCTTTAAGTAGTCTTCAGGAATAGTTCTCCAGGCTTCTAGAAGGACATCCAAAGCTCTTCTTTGGAAGTTGGATGCCTTTTGTTCTCTTCACTGACAAGATGATGCCACACTGCTTCAAAAATGATGAGGTCTGGGCTCTGGGGGCCATGACTGATACTGTTTCATTGTGTGTGTTTTTTGGTTTTTGGTTTTTTCTTGGCCAGATATGCTTTTACTGCATAGGCGGTGTGTTTGTGATCATTGTCATTGGAGTCAGAATACTTTTTTAATCCACTGGGACAATGTTGTTAGAGATGCTCACTGAAAATATAAAGATGAAAGATAGAAAGCATAAAAAATATTTGGTCTTTGATCAATGGGTTTTGATCAGTAGCTGCTGATCAGTGGTCATGACAATTTGCATATTAATGATCAAGGAACTGACCTCAGCCCATTGTTCATTCAGTGGGCTGGTTTCAGTTATAAGGTTGGGGAAACCTGCAGTCAGCTGAGACCGAAGAAGTCACTTGAATGAGTGACGAAATATTCCTCCCGTTGAAAATGTTACATCCAGATGAGCAGAATCAACCTTTTAGGGTTTACTTACCTGGATGATTGAGCATGCATAAAGATATAAAAAAGAAGAAAAACTAAGGCACTTGGAGTGAAATCTGAAATTTAAATGAAATATTCCAAAATGAAAACACTAGTATGTACCCTACAGACAAGATATAAATTTGAAAATAGTCCAGGTGTCATAACAAGGAGTTGTAAACTTTCATGGCCAAAGGTAGCGATGATTTCCCGTATCTCTTTTACTGAATGTGCTGCTGTAGCTATCCATCACAGGATGGAGAGGGTGTGAAGAGTTGTCCAATACTGACTTTAACGTGGGCAGCATCCTCTTTTCTGAAACCTTTGTCAGTTAATCGGGTTCCGCGCACACAGTGTTATTGGCCTTGCAGATCAGTTTGTTCAGTCTATTGACTGCTGCCCCCACACACTGCAGCATAGTGGATGGCACTGACTGGCCACCACAGACCCATAAAATATCCTGAGCATCGTCTGGCAGATGCAAAAGGACCTCAAGGCTTCAGTACTTTTTGTAGAGAGCTTTTAATGAAATCCAATTTTTTGTCAGTGTGAACATTGAGGTGTTTTTAATACATATGGATGGAAGCAGGGGCCACTGTGTTCCTGTCCTCCTCATGCCCACAACCAGTTTCTTAGTCTTTGCCATGTTAGGCTGCAGATGGTTTTGCTCGTAGCCTGCAACAAAGCTGTCCACTACACCCCTCTCTGATACTCCTCACTACTGCAGAGTCAGCCGCAAACTTCTAAAATCTAACGGCACTCTGCCTTTATAATTCAAAACATGGCTCTAGACACTCACTGTTGTACCTATCTCCTGACTGCTTTATACTTACTGACAATAATTTGAACCAAAGATTTCAAATTTGGAATCATCACTCCATCAGACCTGTTGCCACAGATTTTCAGTCAAGTTCTTCTGTAATTCAGCGTACCTCTTCCTTTACTCCCTGTTTCCCTTTCGTAAGAATGGCTTCTTCATAGCTATAATTTCTTCACCGAACGAAGGTTTGGTGACCATTAGATGAATCAGCTGAAGAGTCAGATGCATCTCTTAGGTCCTGTGTCAGGTCTTTGCTCAATTTTTTTCCTCTTTCTTAAGGAGATGACTTTCAGATACTGGTCATCTGCTGTAGATAGTTTTTTCGTCTTGACTCTTATTATTATTAGTAGTAGTAGTAGTAGTTGTAGTATATTTTTAAAGACACGCTGCACACTATGCTGAGATATGCCAAGCTTTCAGCTAATAGCTCTTTAAGAATCACCTTGTTGGCCAAAAATACTATTTCATGCCTGTTAAACTGTTTTTTTTGGCATTTTTTGCCAAATTTGTAACAAATAATAACAAATCATTCAATGGCATTTGTTTCATTGCTAATTGTCTGTTATGTGTAGATACAACACTGGTTCATTCTTTGAGTTAGCTGTAGCTTTAAGCTTGAATGATTCACAGGTCACTTTTAAGTCGCTAACAAAATAACAATAACGTATACTAACAGTTCCTCTGAAAATGGTCAGGTACAAGGACTGGAAATAAGTGAAAAAGCAGCTAAAGTACAGAGAAGACCTTGGAAAGCCCAGAGTACTATTGATCAAGATCAACAGACTCAATAAACTGATCTGTAAGACCAGTTACGTTGTGGGGATGGAGCTGTGCTCGCCCTAAGGTGGTGTGATGTTCACCAAGATAAGGTCAATGCTGGACCAAACCTCCCACCCACTCCATGACATGCTGGCCAGTCACAGGAGCACATTCAGTGAGAGACTGAGATTATCCACATGCATCACTGAACGACACAGGAAATCATTCCTGCCTGTGGTTATTCACTGTAAAACTCCTCCCTCTCAAAGCACAAGTACACACTGCAACAGTCGCCCAGCCCTAGTTCATGCAATGGGCGTCCCGATTGCTTTCACCACTATGAAAACATTGTCATTCTGAATGACACACAGTATGATGCTAAAATATATATAATCAGGTTTTACAGGCCTGTTAACTCTGAACTCTCAGGTAACAAAAGCAAACCTTTGTCTTACATGAAGTAAGATTAAAAGAAGAAAAATAACAGCACGTTAACGTGACATAAAATCCATGAAAACCAGCCATCATCTCACTGCTGAACACACACAGTGTAATTTTGTAACTCCCTGCAGGAATATTAAAGGAAAGTTACACCAATCATTTATCAGGGGAAGCGTTTTAGTGTGTGCTGAGGGTGCAATTAACACTCTCTCACAGAGGTTTATATTGAGATTTAACACTGTGCCTAAATGGCATTTAGTCTTTTTCCACCTCTGAGAAATAATGGATGGATTTTCTGTGAGAACTGTCGATTTGTGCTGAGTGCGTCTGCTCAAAGAAAGCTGACTTAAGCTGTGCAGATAATGACTGTGGTCTGAGTTATCTCCTCATTTTCTAGTGTAAGGGTAAAATCTTTGTTTAGCTCACAAGAAAAAGTCTTCTCTCACGTGTTTTTCTTTTAAGATGGACTTTTCTTCAAAGTCACAGAACACAAACGTCACATGTGACAAGTTATCAGTTCGTTATTTATAAGAAATATTTTCTTAAGCCCTCTAGCACTTTATCCTGAAATCAGGAACTCATGTTTTCTTAAACTGGCTTTAAAAATAACCGTCAAGGGCTCAGTAGCAGTGCATGTAAATAGCAACATAGTATCCCTAATAACTACTAAAAACCTTCTGTCAGTCGTCTCCTTCTACATGCAAGCTTCTCTTTATTCACCAGCCATAAATTACCATTTAAAATACTCCATATTTTCCCCTCTTTTCTCACAATTAGTCTCTTTCTCTGCTGAGAAGCTGCTTTGAGTCATTTTTTGTATGTATATCAATGAGGCATGGGTGTGTGTGGTGGGGCTTAGGCCAGAGACCAGTTAATGAAGGTCTGATAATGTGAAGCTACTGCCACCATGTGGCCATTTAAAAATGATGTTGCCTTTTAGCACATTACTCTTTACACGACATTACAGCTACATTTCTTCTTTTATAATTTTACTGTTTTTAGTTATAAAAATAAATAAAGAGTCAAAACGTATTTCACTGTCCGTATGTAATCCCAGAAGACACGGGCATTTTGACTAACTACTTACAGTAGTGCATATAACATGCAAGCAGACATAATAAAATCATCAATAATAAAATCTACAGTCCTCGTCATTCCAAACTCTTAAAGGAGGAACACTGGCTTGTGGTTGTCGTTTTCCTTCCTCACCTTCACATCTCCTAATCCCTCCTACTTCCTTTGGAGATGAACAACTCTGACAAAACCTCTCCACAAGAAAGAGTACCTGCTGCACACCCAGAGTCCTCAAAACCTGAGCCCACCTTATTATGTTCTACAGGTGGTCTTAAAAAACACATTTATTGCCTCACCTCATTTAAGTCATTCAGCCATTTAATTAATTATTTTATTTATTTTGACATGTCTGACTCTCTCCCTGTTTTATTTTCCCCAGAGACCTCGGTTAGCTTCCTTTCTCTCTCTCCTTGCATTGTGAGGCTGAGGAGGCTCTCTAGCTTGCCCGGTTAGAAATTTTAATTTTATAATTTTTCCCTGTTTTATTGTGAGCTTGCTCTGCTAACTGTAAACACTGCTATCAGCAAGATTGAATTAACTAACACACAAAAAAAAACTAAATTTAGCTGACATAAAAAAATACATTAATAACAAAAGAAATGTAAAAAGCTACATTTAAATCTTCTATGAATGTATAAAATCTGATACCTTTATACTACATAAAGTATTGAAACTCTGGAACAATATGACTTATTAGGGTCCCATATAGGTTCTTTTTAAAGTAAAATAATCTACTCAGTCTGACTCCAGACTGCGCTCAACTGAATGTACTGTAGCGTTCCTTCAACACCACTCTCCGCCGCTAGATGTCGCTGGTCCCTGCGTGTTGTGGCTTGTGGGCTGGGGGGGGTGGGCTGGCTGGATGTGGACTGCTGGGGGCAGCTGGGTATGTCTGTGAGTGTGTTTAAGACGCGTCGACTCGAGCAGGAGCAGCAGCAGCAGCAGCAGGAGGGGGACTTGAAAACTTCACTGCGTCCAGTAAGAGCGGGGATTTGGCGATTTAGAGGCTTCCAGTCCAGCTGCGATCGTCGGAGAGGAGGACCGATCCGGTTCTCGGCACTGGAACCATTTCCGGCCAACATGGATGATTTAGGTAAGTTCGTTCGCCGCGGAGGCAACATTAAAGCAGACCGCGTGAGAGTGTGTGCTTTTAGCGTAAACACACAATGCTAGCGCTGGAGGGCTGACCAGCCCGACGACGAAGAGGAGGGGGGCTTTTCCGCAGGTGGTCAGTAGATGTAGTTGGCTTGTTTAAGTCGCAAGTGTTCCCCGTTGCCAGGTGGGCTGAGTTATCCAGGTTCAGCTGCGAGCAAGTGCGGGGTTAAATGCACAAAAGGGCCTCGCGTGCTGCTGGCACGGGGAGGCATCTCGTTACGATAATGAATGTAACAGTCGTCTTATTAGCTGGTAACGTGAAGATAGTCCGCTGAACGGTACGTTTGCACTGTCCTCCTCAAAAATGGGTGACGGAGTCGTGCAGGACTGCCGGAACTTTTTCATGCGCACACCTGGGATGAATGCGTGAATCAAACCGCTGCTCATTTGGCTTTTTTTTTTCACTGGTACACTGACCTATGCAGCCCCTCCTGTTGGGTGTCAGGATTATATAAGTGCCGCAGCAGGTGGGAGAGAAACAGTCCCATTAGTGCAGACTCTGGTGACACGCGATCATTGACAGAGTAACACAGTTTGTTTGATCAGTTGGATTCAGCTGATTGTTGTCAAGCACGCGCAGACGAATCCAAGAGACCCGTGTTGCTTCTGCCAGTAAAAATCAGGTTAACCTGACTTATAGTAGACTTTATAGTGATATCAGAAAATAATACATAGCGGGGGGGCTAGGTTCTGACAGTTCTCTTGCTTTAGTAGTTTAACATTCTCACTATGAGCCAGTCAATCCTCAACTTGCCTTAGGTTGACAAGCTTACAACCGTGCATTTAAAAAACTGTGGAAGAAGCAGCAAGAGGCTGGTACATAAAGTGGTACATAAAGGAACAGTTTAGGAACATTTTCAGTCAGTGAGATGATTGCTTATAGAAAAACATTTTAGAGAGGTAGAGTTTCTCTGATGGGCCGGGGTTTACAAATCTGGAGGGAATCTGTAGAAATCTCTGTGTGCAAGGGGACAAGGCCAAAAATTGGGAATTCTTCCAGAAATCATTGTCTGTGAACACGGTTTGTCATGCTATCTGCAAATGCAGGTTAAAGATCTATCGTGCAAAGAAGGAGCCAAACGTGAACATGATCCAGAAACGCTGCAGTTTAAAATGGACTGAGGCGAAGTAGAAAGCTGTTCTTTGGTCACACGATTTGAAGTTTGAAATTGTTTTAGGAAAATATAAGGGAGACCATCCAGCTTGTTACCAACGCTCAGTTCAAAAGCCTGCCTCTGTGACCCATCAGTGCGCGTGGAATTGACACTTTGCACATCTGGAAAAGCACCATCCATGCTGAAAGGGATATACAGATTTTAAAGCAACACATGCTCCCATCCTGGTGACGCCTTTTTTAGGGAAGGCTTTACGTATTTTAGCGAGACAATGGTGAACAGCATACTGGATCAATTACAACCACATGGCCTGCCTGCAGTCCCGACCTTTCACCAGCTGAAAACATTTGGATACAGGACTGTTGAGCAGCTTATATCAGACAAGAATGGGACAACAATCCTCTCACAAACGTTCAGCAGCTGCTCTCCTCTGTTTCCAGATGTTTATAGATTGTTGTTAACAGAAGATTGGTGCTAAACGGTGGTAAACATGATCCTGTCCCAGATTTTTTTGAAATGTGTTGCGGCCATCAATTTCAGAATGACCTTTATTTATTTATTTATTTATTTTGTAAGATTTGTAAGATTTTCTCAATTTAAACATTTGATATGTTTTTTATGTTCTACAGTGATTAAATTAGGAGTTTATGAGATTTGCAAGTCATTGCATTCTGTTTTTATTTACATTTTACACTGCATCCCAACTTTTTTGGGAATTGCGATTTATCTCCAGGGAGATAAAAGCATCCAGTGTAATTAAAAACTAAATAGAAGTAAAGAGGCTTGCACACGGCTATCGGGATCAGCAGTTTCTTGTTAGTTTTTCCCCGGTGACTGCATGGTTAAGTTTAGCAGGACATCCACGAAATGCATAGGAGTCAGGTTCATTGGTTGCTATAAAAAACACAACCAGTGTGTTTTTGTGAAGTCAAAGATGATGAATGCCTTGCAAAAGCCATCCAAAGGGGATTAGCACCCTCTGAGAGCTGCAGGTGGACTTGCTGGGAAGAATGTTGCAGGCACGGCTTCTGCTTTCAAGTTCTGCATGCTTAAAATATCAAAAAAGGAATGAAACAATGGTGTTTCTTTTTTTTTTTTTCTGTTTTCACCTGGATGTAAGCCTTTCGGGCCAAAACCCAGATCTCTGCTTCATGCGTTGGTAGTGGGAGTGTACCAAGAAGTCACTCTATATCCAGTCAGCGTTTATGGATACATTCTCAGCTTACACGGGCGAAGGGCTTTCCTTAAAGTAGCTATGTAAAAAAATCCAGCCAAGGGTAATTACCATGTCACAGGGCTGTAAATTCTGTCATCATTTTAGCACAGATATGTAAAAACTGTTGCACACATACGTAGCGAAACGTTGACACCAGATCCTCCCCGTGCGATTGATAGATCTCTGTTATCACGCTGGAGCTATGGAGCTACAGCAGGAAACTTTACCTCCACCTGCTTATGAAAATTGGATGCGCTGAAGGTTTAAAATGGCTTTAGAAGCAGTAGGGGATATAAAGAAGCACCACCGGTGGAGTTTGAGTGAGCCAGTCTGTCTAGTACACAACTCAAAGAGGACAACGAAGTCTAGGTGTATTTTTAGCCCGAGGAGAGTCCGTCTTCAAGAGCTGAGCCAGCAGGAGCACCAGGAAACCTTTCACCAACCTGCTCTCATCGCTCTCTGCCCTGTTTTCCTCACTTTTCATTCAGTTTTTTTTTCTGTCAATTAACTGGCTTGTCTTTACTCCAAAGCAATTTTTCTGTGATCCACACATGTTCACACCCAGGGCTTTTGTTATATCACTGTGTTCCTTCCGCAGCGGCCGCGAGAGCAGAGCACCGCTGATCTCAGGCTGGATGTCAGGGTGAATCAGGCCCACATGCAGGGTTTGGGCCTCAGCCAAAATTTATCCTCTTTAAAAATGCTGCACTGCCCCACCCTCTCTCTTCCTACTCCCCACCATTCCTGTGGTGAGCCACATGGGAAACTGCAGGCTCCAATCTATTGACAGTTTTAAGCTGGCTGAGTTTGCAAGAGGGGAGGTTATTTGGCTCAAAGCAGATCGCAAAGCTTGATCACTTGCAATTATCAGCTTTTTTTTTTTTGTTCCTCCCCCTCCTTTGTTTTTCTTATGCAAGACGTGTAATTGTGTTATTTGCATCTCCTTTTGTTTGTGCAGTCCTTGTGGTCTAGGTGCTGTGGCATGTTCTGAGGCAAACTTTCATTGACCTCCCCTCCTCAGCTATCAGTGCTGCAGAGCGTTGCTCCGTGCTTCACTGCCCTGGGCCTGCAACAACACGACATGAATGTCAAACAGCCTAAAAAGTTAACTTCCCTTTTACTGACTAATGCGCAGCACCTTTCAGTATTTCCTTTTTATGTCTGCAAATACAGTAACCGCTGCGTTTGTCTCTCACTCAGATTAATACGTTTCACTGTCACTTTCTCGGCATCACTTCAAGTGGAACGATTCCTCAGAGCACTGGCGGCGCAGCAGCTGCAGTGTTGGAAATGTCACTCACCTAGTGGGCGTGGGCAAAGCAGTTCTTTTACAAAGTCCAAATGAGATGTGATGTAGCCTAGATACCCAGCAGAGTCTAAATTTAGGTTGGCTCATTGTTTGTAGACCAAAGCAAACATCAGACGCCGCTCACGTGAACATCTGTCATTTTTTCCCCCGCGTGTTCTGTGTTACACTGCGACACAGATGTCATGTATGCCTGAGCGGTACTTTTTTATTCTGTCAGCGACGCAAAACGAGCTAGAAACTTTCCCCTTCTCTTTTTTGCACTCACTCGTTTCCAGCAATTGTTCTATTTCTAATTCCAGATTTAGCTAGAAGGCCGTTAATGTTGTCTGCCATCAACAAAGCAGTTGAAGAAAATATCACGAAACCTGCCCCGGTAGTTTTTTGCATAATCTTGTGCCGTCTGACCTAAGAAATTATTTTGCAATTTTACGTCAATAGATGGTGTAAGGAGAAGCGAACGAGATGAATTTGCAAATAGATGAAGTACATACCTGAATTTCATGCTAACGTAATGACCTGACTTTCCTTTGATGTATTATTAAGATTCTTTGAACGAATAGTGTGACAGTTACAGCTACATATGTCAACGGGGGATCTTTCTGAGGTGTCGGGAAGCAAATTTTGTGATCTTTGGACTAGCCATGCTTTTGGAAAGGACAGCCACCAAGAGAGGAAATGTTTCACTGAGCCTGATGCTGTCGAAAGCAAGGCAGGAAGTCTACGTTGTGACCGCCAAATTACACTTCCCAAGTGTACCATATTCAGATACAGAATATGTAGATTTACAATTACTTGTAAAAAAAACAAAACAAAACATGGAAACATATTCAATTATTTTATGTAGCTAAGTGTTCAGTTATTAGGCTTAAAGCAGCGATGTCACACTGATTTTTTTTGTTGTAGCCGATGTACAGCGCACTTGGAGAGAAGTTTAATCACACATTAATTCCCTGAGATATTTTAATATATAAAAAAAGTTCAGTTTCAATTATACATCTCACTGTTTCTACATGATAAAGAAATAATACATTTTTATAGTGGCAAAACGGGACCTTTCTTTCATTTAATGGTTTATTGATTACTTGATGACTTTGGTGTAGTGAATGGTCATGGAGGAGGTCTTTATCAGTAGGAAAAGCTGTAAAACTTGTGGAAATACAGCTAAAAGCCTCAAATTTATTTCACATTTTCTTTGCGCATTCTCTTTGGCGGGCTCATTCTGCCCCCTTAGCCTTATGCTTGACGTCCCTTAAAGAAAAAGAAGACAGATTATCTTTACTGTTGAAGAAAACCTTCATTATCTTTACAAGGACACAATATATTTATTTCCTATTGGGCAAAGGTGTTGTTGCTCTTCTTTTTTTGCTCATCGATTTTGCATTGCAGCTTAAAAAATAATTTGAAAGTTATTTACCAGGAGTTGAGATTTCTGCAGAAGATGACACTAATTTGCGTTATTTGAAATAGTGAGTTCAGTACTTTTTGAGTTTAAAAGAAAAGTTGCAGTGTAGCTTTGTCTGCTTCTGTTTTTGATTATGGTTGCTCATTGCTGTGCTGAGGTGCAGCTCTAAATCACCTTAGTACTGTGAAGTGTAAAAATGTGACTAAGCTTGAAAGTTCACATTATTCAAAATCCTCTGTTTTTCTTTTCAGTAGACCACAGAAAAACCCCTGCAACCACTTGTCTGTAGTGACTCTTGCCCACGCTCGATGATAAGTCTCTAGTGACACATGCGTGCAAGTCAGACATTCAGTGTGGCAGCTAAAGGCTTGAGAGAATAGCTCACCTCCTCCTCGGTTTGTCCATCTGTTTGACTTTTAAAAATAACGATTCTGCAGGGCTTTGAAACATATGGTGCACTTACACACACACACACAAACACACACACTCACTTATATGCACTGAAAACAGAACTTATTCACGCTACTGATCACAGAGTGTTGGTGTGGACACACATCTCTGAATAGGAAGCTGACTAAGCAGCAGCAGCCGTCGCGTTATCTCTTATGGTCTCAGCACACGGTAACAGCAGCCTGCCAGGTCGATACTCAAGCAGCTACTATAGAAAAAGCCCTCAAGTTAAAAACAAAAAAACATATTTAGAGTCACAAGATACAAGCGAAATCTCTCCATCTTTATAGTCTATAGTCTAACCACAAGCCAGACTGTTGTTACCACAATGTGCACTATTTTTTTTTTTTTTGTCAGCTGATTTTTTTTTCTGCACTTTTTTATTGGGCAGCTTCACATTCAGCTTGTAGCCATGAGGTTTCTACACTGCTAACTGACATCCTGGTGGGTTGTAGTTTTGGTCATTCTAAATGATGAAGCTGCCACATCTTGTTCCATATTGACTCTCCGAATGACTTCCTCGCTCGAGTTCTTGTCTTTGTTGCTTTTTTCTGATGTTTCCATTATTTGTGTATACACCAGAAGCCGTTGTCAGCCTTCCTCATCCCCGCTAAGCTCTGATGAGTTGTGCTCCCTGCTGACTTTGCTGCAAGACTCTCATCCCTGCCAGTCCATCAGTGACTGACAGCTCAGTTGATGCGATGCTGCGGCTCCTTTGATGCGAGCCGGGGAACAGCTGGTGTAACGGTTTTGCATAGACGATGGTAATTGTGAAATTTTGTTTGGTCGCGGTAAGAGGAAGCACCATGTTTTTGTAACTATACTGGCGTTAAAAAAGTGGCCCAGTGCTTCCATTTAAAGCCTCTCCAGCTCCCGTGAATATCACATGGCCTTTCAGATGCTTTTAAGCCTCTCCCCTAATTGCTTCCTAAATGTCATTTTTCATAGAGGTGGCACGTTGATGTGGCTGCAGGCTGAGATAAGACATCGCTGCGTTATTAGGAAATGTGTTTGCGCCTAGCAGGTTTCCTCTGCCCTTGGCACAGGTTTAAATAGTCACTAACGCACTGCCGGTGCTGCCCTACTTGGGGTATAGAGCTACCACAATGAAAGCCTTTGATGAAATTGGGAAGTTGGGAGAGTGGAGGAAAAATGAGTGTGTGCAAAAGTGTTTGTGTGCGCGAGCGTCTCAGCTGGACTGAGCATTAGCTCTGTTTACAATCAACATCTGGCTTGGTTAAAAGGGTCACTGCGGACACTCCGATCAGCTCCCATTAATGTTAATGGCAACACTCATGTGAGGATTAGTGCTCCTCAGGTTTATACGGGTGTAGTATTAACATGAGAATACACAATTATAAGTGGCTTCTGGCACTTGGATGGAGTTGATTGTTTTTCAGTGAAATGATCTGGCCCACTTTGCAGACCTCGCTAACTCTCCTCTTCATCCCCTTTCCTTCTGTCCTTGTCTTGCCAGAGGGGACAAAGAGCTGCTTTTTTTCTGGTGCTATGACCTACTTCAGCCCAGGAAAAGACAGAACCCGAAAGAGCTGATTAATAAAAGGGGGAAATTGCCCATCTTTTTGTTTTATTTTGCATAGCAAGCTTTGCAAAGTAACATAAAAACTGAGAATCATTTTCAGCTTAAGATCTATTAAGAAATCACTTATCTACTTACACGCTTTCTCTGGAGATTTCTCAATTTCTATGATATGATATTATGCATGATGCATGAAGCTTAAAGTACGTCAGTTCTTAAGCCAGATTTGTATTAATTCGACCCTGTAACGATTATCTGCAGTTTTATTCGCTTCATTTGAACTATAACAAAGAAAATAGCTGGTATTTGTGTTTTATAGTTACTGTTGTATCAGAAACTGAAGCCATATAACTCACTGGTCTATGCTGCAGTTTGTATTTTCACATTTATCTAAAGAAGGAACAGTTAAATCTTAACAGTAAAGTGGAGTTTTGCACGCACACATGCATATATGGTATATATAGAATTGGGTCAGGGATAATGCACAAAATCTACAGACAGTGTGGCACTTCTGCTTCTCTCTAGATCGGTAACCTGTAGTGTGCCCTCAATTACTCCCTAAATCAGTAGATTCAGCGGCTGACAGCAAACACTGGCATTCTCTGTTTGGTGGTAGGGCTGAAAAAGGTTTGGTTTAATGGGGAAACGTCATCACAGCAGAGACTTCTTTGTAGTCCAGTGCAGACTTCCTGTTATAATTATAAAACCTCAGCATGGCTTTATGCAGATATTCAGGAAGCGCTTCTTTTGCTCGTGGCTCTGCTGTGTATTTTTGCTCTTACTTTCAGTGGAGAGTCATCTTATGCAATTCAGTATAACACTGAAAATGATTGTCTCTTTTAGTAGATGACCCCACCCTGCCCTCCCGCATGGTACTGCTGAAGTAATTTCAAGCAGCTTTCACTTCATTCACATGCACACAGTCTCTCAAAACAACCAGACTGGGCATCGGTTAAACCCCAAACTGCCTCAGCCTTTCTTTAAAAACCTTTGAGTTAACGAGGGTTTTGAGCGAGAATAGGATGGAAGTGAGAAAAAGCAAGAGGGTTTTTTTATTATGATTTTATTTTTAGTTTCTGCTATTATGTACAGCACTTTGTGAACCCTGGTTTTATGTTAAAGTTCTCTATAAATAAAGGTCGTATAGTATGGTAAGAGGACATGTTGTATCTTTTCCCTGGTTTTGTTTCACTTGCAGATACTCTCCTCGTTAGTCCCATGTATATTATTTGAACATTAAAATTGCTGCTTCCATTACTTTCCTCTTCCCTTCAAATGTAATAATTCCATTTAGTTGATAACAGGAGAGCAAGAGAGCAACAAAAACAGCAGAAGCCAAGTAAACCAAGCAACAGCCGACATGTAAATAAGCGGCAGAGACAAGAAGAAGAAGCGGAACTATTAATAACAACAAATGTCTCAGTGTGATATTAATAATAACGATAGTACTGAAATGTGAATTGTGACTTTTTTTTAAAAGCATCTCAGCGATCTCTGTCACGTTCCCGCCGTGCAGAGTGAAAAGAAAATATAAAAAGAGGACAAATGTGTAATTGTGTAAAAGCAAAGCTGAAATAATATCACTAATGGACTTACTTGCTTTCTTGGATGAAAAGCTCCCAGAGATCTTACCAAGGAGCCACCTGGATATAAATGCTATAAATATGTTATAAAAGTTAAGATATGGCACAGTTTTTGTGTCAGTTGGGTTTGATTGGATGAACTTGCAGTGGCGGTTTGACACTTTGAAGTGGTACTTCCTCCGTGGAACTTGACAGAGATGAGGTGTCATAGTAGTTCAGCAGTTAGCATGATGTGGTTCAACCCTTCTCAGAACAAAAGTGTGATCAGTGTTAGAAGAAGGTTTTTTTTTTTTTTTTTTTAAATCAAATAGCTGACCTAACTTTCCCTCTCGCCTCAAGTCACAGTAGACTAATCGCCTCTTTCTCAGACAAAGGAGTATGCATGTAACACAGAAAGAGAATCATTATGAGCTTTGAAGTTTATTTGGTGAATAGTTATCAATTTGATACCCAGCAGGATCAAAGTTTGCATTTATTTTTATTAGTAACTGGTGGAGTGAGTTTAATATTGGCTCTTCTATTAGCTTTTTTTTTTTTTTTTTTGGTCATTAAATCCTGGGAAATATTACCTCCTCCTGTGTTAAACGCTTTAATTTGCTCAGCAAACATTCAGTGTCTTTGAAGCTCTGCTGTTAGTTGCTGGGGAGGTTTGTGTATAGCGGGTTTGTCATAGTGTTTTGCAGAAAATTAGCTGCCTGCTGGGGCAGAAAATGGTGAAATGAGAGCAGAGAGGTTGAACCAAAACAGTGAAGTTATGCCCTGGGGTTCTGCTTTTTATGAAATTTCCACCATGCAAATTGCAAGTTGCAACATGAGATCATCCTGTCTGGTGGTAATTTTGGCACTTATGACTGTTAAAAAGAGGCCAAAACCTCCCACAAGGCTTTATAGAGCTGAAGGAACCGGAAGAGTCTTAGTCATTTTGTCCAGTGTTAAAATAAACAAAGTGATAGCCTTGCAGGATTAGGCTTAAAGGCACTAAAAAGGTTGATTCTTTTTAAAAAGAAATCTAAAGATAAACTGTAAAAGATGTCTGTTTACTTGTTTTTGCATTTGTCATTTAGATGTAGAAAGAAAATACTGGGTGCAAGGCAGAAACACAACTAGAACTACATCTAATGATAAATTCCTTTGATTAGTCATCAGATTATTTAATGTTATTGCTATGTTAATATTAAAATACTTGATGTTGATCTTCTCCTGCTTTGTGTTATGTTTTGTGTGTGCTCGCTTTGCATACATCGATGTACTCTCACACTGGAGTGCATGCTGCTGTGTAAGCAGCTGCATTCTGTCTGCATAAAATAGCATCTGTAGCACTTAATTGATCTTAGAGTTACTGTGTATTAAAATATGAAACTGCATTGATTCTAATGGTCTGCAGGAGGTGACAGGTTAGTTTGCCAAAAGAAAATGACTTGCATGTGAGAATGAGAGAATTACAGTACTGTTAATTGTTATATGACCTCATTAAAACACTTTCTTAATAAGTTTGTGGTCTCAGTCGCTTGTTTGAAGTCTAATTTGCCGCTACATTATATTCCGCTGATACCACCAGTAAAAGTAAAGTAGATAATAAAAGGTATTCTTCAGGGCTGTGGTGCCCTTTGCTTTCACAGTCAAATTCAGCTCTCACTCAGCACACCTGATGATGATGATGATCTGTCAAGATTGGTGACCTATCCAGGGTGTACCCTGCCTGCAGCAGCTAGGACATTGTAAGGTTTGGTTTTGGTGGTCATACACTCTGTGGTCATTAACAAGAAAGTTTTATTTTGAGCATTACTCTCAGAACATTCAGATCAAAGAAATTACATCATATTTCTTTTTCTATAGAGTACAAGTGCATACATGTTAGAGCAGATGTAATTTACAAGTGCAGAACTTGCTGGGTGGTCTGTAACGCATGACTATTGCTTTGACCATCGTGGTCATCCATCATCTGCTTCGTGTCTCTTCTCCCACAGGTCAGGGTCAGCAGGAAAGTATTTATAGCGTGCCTAGATGCCTCAGTGTGTCTCTCCGGTATGAGTAGTCAGCCATGCTGAAAGGCACCTGCGTTCAGTGTCGCCGTCCACTGTTGCACCCGTGTGTGCGTTAGTTTCCTGCGTGATTCAATTTTGTGCTCACGTAGCCGTTGAAGCGCTCCAAATGAACGCAGGCACAGGCCTTCTGCTATCTAACACGAGCCCGGAGGGCTGTACGGCACATGTTTTTTCTTCTTCCTCTTCTGGTACAAGCAAAGAGAAGGATTCATCATTTCATGTGATGGTGTGTCAGGTTGTGTCACATTGAAAGGCTAGTCCTGTCTGAACTGCACATGAAAGGCTACGTGTCACCACATAAGTCTCAGAACAGCACAATACTAAGATTGTTCCACACATTTTATTGCATTTTGAAGCGTTGCTGTTTTTTTCCTCCCTCAAAGCGGATCTTAAACCAAAAGTCTGACTTTTTACCTTTTCTTTCTTGCCTTCAGTCCCTACTTTTCTGTCCTATCGCACTGTCTCGTTAAGCTGGCATGCACCTCGCATTTTTCTCCGCCTCTCCTTCTTTTTCTCTCACATGGAAGACGAGCTGTGGCACGCAAGAAATTTGTATCAGCCGGCGTGCACCTTGCAGAACGACAGATGCACAGTGAAGAAATGAAAAGAATGAGGATAGAAAGATGTAGAGAGGTCAGAGAACATGGGTAAACTCGCTGCACAGCCAGGATCTTGCCGCTTAAATTTTCCTTGTAGTTTCACTTTGGTGTCAGCTCATATCTCAGTAAATGTCTTGGCATTTATGAACCTAGCAGATAAAGACTTTTCTGTATACCAGCCCTGAGAAGGGAAGGGGGGGAAAAAGCTTGAGCTTGGCACTTGCACGTAGCTCAACATCATCCCCTGCAGGCTGATAAATGTACTGCGCTGTTGCGTTGAAATGAACTGCTACCAGCTGGGTTAAATAAACAGGAGTAGATGTGTTGAATAGTGAACAGCATTGATTCACTCCTAGCAGCGGTCAGCACTTATAGAAGCTCATGCAGTGAGTGCAGGGTCAAACAGACAGGACATCCTGTCAGGGATAATGGAGACTTGCCTTTGTTGACATTCAGGATGAAAACTGTTAGGAGCACGAGTCTTCCTGTTTGTCTAATTGGATTCTGTTCACATTTTATGTTGAGTTTGACTGTGAAAAGTAGTGATTTACATGCTGGCCTTCACTGTCGACATAGTTGAGTCTTGAAATTGTTTCCTTCTCAAACCCTCCCTAACCTCTCCCTTCATTCCTCATTTTCCTGTCTTTTTCATCTCTTCTTCTTTCCACTCGAGTTTTCCTAGTCCCCCTTTTATCTTTCTCTTTCTCTTTCCTATAATGAGCCCCATGTGAAACTGTCTTCGTGTAATTAAAATGCACACCATTCATCTGGGAGGAAGGGAGTCTCCTTAATCTGCGTCAACCCACATTTTAGCCTCTGAGGATTGCCTGCTGCATGCCACACTCACACACACTTCCCAGTTTCACTCCTCTCTCTCTCGACACTCCTACCACCATTCCTCATTGTTTGAGCCCAGCTGTGCTCTGCCGTGTCACATTCAGTGTCGTGCACGCAGAAACCGACTGAATGCTGGTGTTTTTCTGTGTTCATTGGCTGCAAATTAAGAGGGATGACTGCGTTTAATTGATGTATTCAGGCTGTTAGCTCTACGTGCAGCCTGTTTTTTCTCCAGGTGCTGAAAAGCAGATTTGTCCCCCTTATAAAACCTCCTTCTTCCCAAGAACTCCAGGGAATTAACCTGCGCTCACTAACAAAATACAAAAACAAGCTCACCTTCACCTTTCAGTAGAAGACATGAAACCATGTTTCAGTAGATATTTAGCACAGGTTTTTATGTGTTCTTTATGTTATTCCTCTTTTCATTTTTGGCCTTTGGAGACCTTGTGTGTGTTTTGCACTGGAGTCTGTGTCACGGTATGTTCTCTTGGCAGAGGAAGCTGACACACCTCGGTGTGCTTGTGTAGTTTGTGGATGGGTCAGAGCACGTCTAACATGCTGCGTTCACTAAACAAACACAGCCCTAAAACTTAGCTAAATTATATTCTGTTAATTAGGACTGCGCGCTAATGACATTGCCGTGGGAAATGAGCTGTTGATTTCAATTAGCGTGCCTTATTTTGGTAAAGCCTCTCTCTTGTATTTGAAGTCAGTATTCTGGTGTAAGGCAGTGCCAAACAGAGTATGCGTATCTGTAGCCTGGAGGTTCATGTTTTAGCAGTAACTGTATTTTAGAGAAGCAGATTCTTTATTACCAGGGTTAAATCTAGTTCAGCTTGAGAGCTAAGTTGATTAACATCTCTTGTGTAAACCATCTGGACTAACATCTGTTCACTGAAGTCTCCACCAGCTGTAGTAAAACTTTGTTCTGACATCAGTAACAGATATGAGCCCTGCAGATATTTGTACCATTTATTTATGCAGTATTTCAGAAAAGTATCTGATGAAACCTAAATTGTGTTCTGCTGTGATTTGAGTTAGTTCTGATTTATTCACATCAGATTTTTTTAGGTTGTTCTTCTGAATGCTTTACATAGTTATGTGGTGTGGTGTAGCATGGCTCAAATTAGGGTAAAAAATGTTGGACTAAAGTAAAGTGCTGTTCATAAATGATGTTTTGTAAGCTAAATGTACATGGAAAAATTCATTATTCATTACAATACAAAAACAAAAGTTGATCTGTGTATAAAAGATGGGACCCAACTTCAGCAGGGGGCGAGCCCTGTGGTTGCCAAAAACTCAGATAAAAAATGGTTGTATGGAGCTCCACAATGGTAATCTTAAAGTAAAAATCCAATTCATATTCTCCATAGGGATTTAGATTATGAGCCATAATGCTGTAGGCATTGAGAGTAGACTTTCAACGAGCTGTGACGCTAAAACGATGGTATGATATCAACCTTGTTTTAATAAAATCCTGTGTTATTCACGATGTCATGGAAAAGAAATTATTCTTCCCACAATCCTCAAAGACTGATGGATGGAGACTGTTGTTACTATGGAAGCGTTTAAACCACAAAATGTCAGGTCACTTGAAAACCCATGAGTAGTTACTTCACTGTTAAAAGTGAACAATCTTATACCTTTGGCTTTTCCATGTTCTGTTTTTTTGTGATGCAGATCAAATCTTTGTGTGTAGCTGCTTGGCTTGGTTCGGTTCAAGGCTTTAAACCCTTTATATAAAGATCTGATGAAATGGCAGTGGAGAAAATGGATGGGAGGTTCACTTCCGAAACCGGGCCTCTTAAAAAAAATAGGTCTTTTGGGAAATTATCCTACTGCTGTTTTTATTTTAAAAATTTCCACGTGAATTTATGCTTAAAATCGCCGGTTTCAGATTTGATTGAATACAGCGTGGCGTTCAGTTTGGAAATTATGGCTCTCTGAGGATGAAGCAAGCTATGAGCCTACCTTGTGATTGAAAAGTCATGACCCCACATAAAAGTGCAGTGTCCCTCGCTTTTTAAGTCAGGTCCACCCCTCACGTGTGAGGGTTTTAAAACACCAAGATGGTGACAGCCACTAAACACTGGGTGACGTAATTGTGGCTATGGTGGTATTTTGTAGACTGTGGTGTGGAGAAAGATGTGCTTTTGTGATCTTGTATACAGATACGAAGCACAAAACTCCATGTAGATCGCCACAGATCAAAGCTCCCAGTACAAAATCTGACCCTCTGATCTGATTGGATTTCCTCGATCTTGAGATACATTGTAACGATTGTAAATTGGTCCAATCAGAAGAGAGATAGTGATGGTTGCTTTACCAGTTATGTTTCTGGCCTAATTGCTGCTGCAGGTCCCAAAAGGAGAAGTAGATTTACAAAACGCACTGTTGCGTAGGGCCTTCAGCAACCAGAGGATTTTGAAAACGCACTACACTTTTCAGGAAATGGAACCAGCTGCTCTCTGATTGGACACTTTAAGCCCATACAGAAAACAATTTTGTGTAGATTTGTTTTACAAATTTTCAGATGTTTAATTACAACTACAAACTTTAGACCTATCTATGAGCATCACATTACATGATCAAACTCTCACTACTTGCTAAATCCAAAGGATCTAGTGGACTGTTTCCTAAAAGTGCATCTCTGCCGCAGTTTCCTTGCGTGCTGTGCGTTATGTCACACTGTTAAAATCAGCTCTGGTGTGAGAAACGTTGTAAGGAAGAAGCGTCAACTTCATTTAAGCAAGCAAGCTCACAGTCCTCCTGACTTTGTCTTCTTGTGGACCAGAAGTCGAGCCGCACTGTTGAGTGTTAGGTACACCTGTGTGTGTGTGTGTGCTGGCCCTGCCGCTGCTTCTAGCCATCTTTCAATGGAAGGTTTTATCACACACCATACTTGGTATTTACTTTAAAGTGACAGATGTGTTGTTTCTGCCTCTTTGCTTTTATGGGTGTGCTTGTTTGCCGCTACCAAGTAAGAGATGAAGGTGCACGCAGAGCTGGCTGCAGTAGTGTAAACAGTGTGCTGCTGTGTCCATAATGAAACTCTGTGGAATGTATCCGGGCTTCTGTGTCCAGAGAGGAGACTCTGCCGTGAAACCCTGTCAACTGGCATTTTAACCACGTTAATTGTGTTTATCACGGTAGCGCTAAGGTGCTCCAAGTGGATCTGGTGTTGCTCTGGCTCAGTTTCTGCTGTGTCTCCTCTCTGTCTGGGAAACCTTGCAGACCGAATTACCACTGTACTCATGATAGTTCGGTATACCCAGCATGAGTTAGTCTCCACCTGAACTGTGGCAAGAAAACACACTTGTATATTTACGATTATAATTAAAGGACTAAATATAATGCAACATGCAGCATTAAAAAGTAGTCATGAGTCATGAGTAACCTGAGCAGAGCTTACGCTACCAGTGTGAAGGAGGGGCTGATTACAGCCCCTTATATACCTTTGTGATACCACTCCCATAGTTGGGCATGTCTGTGTTGATAAGGGCTCCGATTGCTTTCAACTTTCCTCAGTTCACCACATTGTGTACTCCTTCAGTTGCTCAGACCCTGGACACTTTTTCAGAGGATTGTCGTGATCTGTGTGAGTAGTTACTTAAGCTTTCTTACTTAAGCTTTCAGGCAGCTAGTTGGAGCTGGCATAGCAATGAGGGGATGAACCTTACCCCCCGGCATTATTTTTAACCCCTCCTTCCCCTCTCTCCGTGATCCTCTCCCCCTCCTCGTCTCTCGTTCTGCTGCACTGATGGTAGAGTTAAGAAAGGCAGTTCCTGCCTGGCAAACGTTGTGTTTAGGTTGCCCTCTTCCTCCTCTGATTCTTTTCGTCTCTGTATTTGTGCCTCTTCACTTCCTTGCGTGTACTGTCTTTGCCTTTCTCAGAGGTATGTCTCATGTGCTGGTTACTTTAGCTATGGGTTTGACTGCTGACCCAGTGTTTAATTTTAGGAAGTGGTTAAGCTTGCTAACCTATGTTGAATACTCCCTAGCTATATGTCAGACTTTGTAATAGAAGGTTAGAGAGTGCTGTGCGCTTTTTAAATATTTTTTTAGTCAGTGCTTTAGCGATACAGAATGAGACTTAATGCTGATCGTTACAGTTTTGGTTATATACTTTAACTTTGTTAGTTTTACTGCTTTAGATTGGCAGCAGTTGTGCCTTTACCTGTAACACACTGGTATCCTGACAGTGTGTTTAAACTGTAATTATTTATAGTTGCTTTATTCATAAAACACATCTTATTGGATCAAGTTTGTTCTTCAATTTAGGGTCTTATTTTTTAGGACTTGTGAAATTCTGCAAGAGAAACTAAACCCTGCTCTGGTGGGTGAGTATGCTAAAATAAGCCCGAGTATTCAGTAATACAGCCTGTGCTCTTCATTAAATCCCCTTTAATGTTATGTGTCCTTCTACCTACTTGCTGGGACTGCTTAATTAGTAGTTGTTTTCTTGGCCTGCATTCCTCTGGGGGACCTGTCTGCGTTTAGATGGTAAATATGTCCGTGTGTATACCTGTGTGCAGATTTGACAGCAACCCTTTAAACCATTTCACAATTGCAGGCAGGAGAGGGTCAATAAGTAACGACAGGAGTGGTCATGACTGTCTGCATGATTCAACTTTTACAACTCCACTCCCTCTGATGTCAGCGCTCTTGGGGGTTTTGACAGGTTGCGAAAGAAGCAGTAATTACTTGGTGTTCGTGTATGCAAGCAGCATATCATGAGTCGAATATTATTCACTAGAAGTTCATTGAAAGTACTAACTTTTCAGAAGTGCACCAACATGTCCGCTCAACATCGATATTGGCCTTGTTTTATGCTATTGGACTTTTAGCAGATTGGAGTGTTTGATAGATGGCGGTCGCTGACTTTTCCCCCCTGTTCCATCACATTGGTTTTGTGCTGAATGCTCAAAGATCTTGTGATAGCGCGCTCTGATTTCTTTCTTTCCCATAGACAGAGTCATGAGAGCTATGGTGTTAGAGGTTAGTAATACATTTTTAAAAAATGGCAGCTATTAAAGCTCTCAAGGATACCTAATACATCAAAGTACAAGACCATAAATAATTGAACGACAAAAGTTAAAATTCAAGATAGGATATGGCATAACCAGATGCTAATCAATCTGTGCTTTTTTTTGTTTATGTAGATGCTTTGTTGGCGGACCTCGAGTCCACAACATCCCACATCTCGAAACACCCCCTTTTCCTGTCTGAAGAGGCCGCCTACTCCTTTCCTGTGCGGGGTCAGACCCAGCAAGACATCTGCTCTCCATCCCAAGTCCCACCTACTCCCTCAGACCAAGCTCTGAATGGAGTAGAAGAAATAGAGGTAAATGCATGCATGCTGTAAATGTTGGGGAATTAACCAAAGACTGTTTCGTTTCAAATGCTGCTTGATGAACTCATGGATGAGAAGTGAATTAGTTGCTGCATTGATCCTCTAAATTCACTATTGTTATTTTACTTCCTTATTTCAGTCTGTCAGCACAGCGCAGAGAAGTCCTTGGTCTAGAGATAGCAGCAGTCTAGGCCAACCCACTGGTGGAGAGGACCACGTGTACAGGTTAGAGGTCATGTTAAGTCTCAACGAAGCTCTTGAGACATCTTTCCAACAACAACAACAACAACAAAAAACTCAGTACAACTAAAAAAAATTTAGAATATGTTTCTGAGTCGAAACTAATAAGTAAAAACATTTGATCAGAAATAACCATTTCCACTTGGTGCTAAGCTTGAAACAAGATGTTGTTGATAATAAATGTTGTTTCATGTCTCTGCCCTGTTCAGTCTCCCTAATAAACATAAGAGCAGTGACTCATCAGCTGGTGCAATGAACTCACTGGGCAGCAACCTGTCTGAGCTGGACCGCCTGCTGTTGGAGCTCAACGCTGTGCAGCAAAGCACCCCTGCCTTTGCCACAGAAGGTACAATTATGAGGGAGGTACATGAGGGAGCATTTCATAAACTGAAATGCTCCCTCATGTTTCTCTGAAGGAATGTCGATGTCACCGTCTAAATATGGTACTTCTGTTTTTGTGGTATTACACAATGGTCTCATTCTTTCCACTGTATTCTGTTACTGTTTCAGTGTTTGCACTTCACACTATGTATGCATTTTAGATCTAAGCAGGATATGCATTCATCTTTTTTCTTTTTTTCTTTATGCCGTAGAGGAAGCAGCTCCACCGCTGCCTGGCAGCAGCATTGTCCACCACGTACAGGAGAATGGAGTCTCCACTGCAGGTAAAGCCATTCCTCCTGTGGTGGAGAAGCCCAAACGTAGTGGACCCACTCGAGGAATCGAGGACGTTCGACCAAGTGTGGAGAGCCTTCTGAATGAATTGGAAAGCTCTGTCCCAGCACCGCAGTAAGACCAAAAATTGTTACAGAAAAACTGGATTTGTACTACCGAGAAATTTGTGCCCATGTATTTTATGCTAGCATGAACCACTTTTATACTGTACGTGGTTTATATTTGTATTTATTTTTTTAAAATCCAGTCATTTTGGTTGACGGTGGTGTTTTCCTCACTAGTCCCACACCGTTGGTGGTGTCAGATGAGCAAACAGATGGACAAGAAACGCTGTCACAACAACAAGCCAGAATGTCTGCCTCCTCTGCCACACGAGAGCTGGATGAGCTAATGGCCTCCCTGTCTGACTTCAAAGTGCAAAGCAATGTGAGTGTGGTTCAGAAGTGGGTTGACTTTGGGTTGATTGAGGACAGTTATTTTTGGTATGTGTGGCCGTTTAGAATTTAGCTGTACTGGATGTTTTTGCATCTCTTAATTATAGAAAGTTGCCAATTTTTTTTTTTTGGCATTTGCCTGTTTTTAAGTCTTATTTTTATGAGCAACATTACTGCAACATTGCAGTGACCAAGGTTTTTTTTATTTTTTTATTTGTTGTCAGTATTTGTGATGACATCATTCATTCGTGTTGAAACAACTAATTTTAGTATTACAGTAACTTTCCAGGTTTTGCTTTGTGATGCTCTTTACTGTCCTTTCTCTTTCACTCTCATCTCATTCTTTATTTTCCTGGTCTCTTTCTCTTTTCTCTACCACTGTGTATGTCTTGTCTTTGTATGTACATTGCGCCCTTCACATAATTGCACCTGATTTAGTCTGGCTCTCAGGTGTCTGTCAATCAAGATGCAGTTGACCTATTATTAGTTGCTGGTTCACCAGTTATCCACCCAATAACTAACCCACCTATAACGCCTCAGATTGGTTCCCCTGATACTCCTCTACCCAATAGTTACCCTGCTCCGTCCTGTACACCACTCCCGCTGGAACTCCACATAGATGAAGATGGTGGTTCAGCTCTTGCATCTTCACCTCTTTCTGCTGTAATAATAGCATCATCTAAGAGCCTTCAGTACTCTCAGATCCAACAGAAGGCTAATGATGGCACTGTCACTTCTGAGATCTCACATGTTGAGAGCTTTAGTATTTCCAGTACTGTAAAAACCTCCAGTGAAACTGAAGTTGACACCCCCACTCATATAATAACTAAAGAGTATGCTAGTCCAGGTCCTGCTGCCACGAGCTCCAAACCCGTGGTTGTTTCTAAAAGTCCTGTTACAGTCTCTAAAAGCCCGAGTCCCACTGTTAAAGGCAAGAGTCCCAGTCCTCCTGATGTTGAATGTAAAAGCCCGGTCCTTAAAAGTCTCAGTCCTGCTCCTGTAAGTCAAAGTCCACAAACAGCAATACAGAGGGATAGCCCAGTTACCGTGCCAACCACCATGGAAACAGTGCCCAAGTCAGCTAGTCCATTAACACTTCCGAGACTTTCAAGTCCAAAGATTTCAAGTCCTGTAACAATTCCTAATATCTCTAGTTCTCCAGCTGTATCTAAAAGCTCCAGTCCTGAAACAGTCCCAAAAGATACTTGTCCTAAGAGTCCTGCTCCAGTTAGGGGGAAAACATACACATTTCCAAGCAGCAGCAGTCCCAGAGGGTCTCCAGTTTCGGTCACCGCTGTGCCATCAAGTAGCTTGTATGCACCTCTTACAGAAAGTCAGGGAGGCGAAGTGCTGGGTTTAACGTGGCCATGCCGGGAGCCTTTTTTGGATGATACTTTAGAGAAACTCTTATCAATCGATTCCACTCGACTGGGTGAGAACCAGCCACCGACTGCTTTTGTGCCCGGGGAAGAAGACAGATCTTGGGAGGAAGAAGATGGATTTTATCCAGATCTCAGCCTAGAGGGAACCCTGACACCCATGACTGAGTCCAGCTGGATGGATGAGTGCTTTACCCCCTCCACCTGCCCTGGGACTCCAGATGCAACGCTGGACTTGCCCATACAGCAGCCCTCTGCTGTTGACCGTCTATCTGCTTCTGGTCAAGTAGGAGGCTCAGCTTGACTTTTCCAAAATAAGCTGCTGGCACGAAGCTATAGAGGATTTAATACTTTGTGGCTCCCTTTTAATTGGCATGTGGCTAAGATATAAATTATATCTGGAAGTAATGGCAGCAGGGTTGTATTAATTGGTTGTTCAAGCAAAATGCTGAAAAGCTTATTTTGGGCAAGCAGCTCTACAAGTACTCGAGGAGCTGTGCAATAGTACAAACATGTCAAGATGAGGAGAAATTCCTCAGTCTCTGTGGTGTGATGCATGTGGTGTCATATAGCAATTTCAGAATGGCTTGAGGGAGAAGTCGCTGTGTGGAGATCAGTTGTGGCTGATGTTGAAAGCTTTGCTGAAAAGATGTCTCTGCACGCCCCCACTTGCTTCATTGACATTGCTGTGTTAGTCATAGCACCTGACATGTCATGTTCAAGCTTTTAATCACTGACACTGCCAATACGGAAAGACCCAGACTCCACAGTAAAAGGGATATTTTTTACCTTCCCTTTTTTGCATTTGCAGATGAATTTAAAATGCACACTAGAGCTCTGTTGGTTTAATCTTTGGCCCTGCTTTGGCATGTGCAGAGTTTTATGAAGGCATTTTGTTATAGACGGGTGTTTTCCATCGAGCATGCCTTGCCATGGATTTCCGGCAGGTTTTATGTTGATATTAAAGAATGAGCCTGTGCAGGAGGCTGATGCTCGGCTTCTGCAAACAAAATCAATTAAATATGCCTGACAGAAAAACTGCATAGCATTTTGACCCCAGCCGCTGCGTGAGGGTTTTTTGCATTTGAGTGAGTAATCCACTTCTGAGCCCATCCTGCTTGTGATTGATTTTTTTTTTTTCGGCGTATGGCACAATTCCAGCTTCCCACACCAACTTGTTGTCTGCTCTCCAGCTCAAGTCAGTTATCCGCCGCACCAAAGAGACGTCCAACGTGCACCCAATGTACAGGGAGGGAATGTTGAGACGTAAAATGGGACCAATCATTATAAATAAAAGCAACTCGCAAGATCGACTTATTGAAGAGCTGCAGGGAAAACTGGGGATCGGGCGGTTGGAGCGCAGGCGTAAACAACAGCCCGATGACTGGTTGACGGAGGGAGTCATTGTTACATCCAACCCACAGCGGACACGAGAGGAAGGGATTCAGCCATCTGTGGATAAGGTAGCAGGATGAAGGTGGAGATGAAAAGCCTCACTGATGGTGTAGTTTATGCCTTTTTGGCTTTTGATCACAGGATTAACTGGCAGATATTAGATATTTATCATTTTTCAAACTTAACCATAAAATTTTACTTGTTATTGGCAAACAGTTTCACTTTTCGGGCCAATATAGTTTTCCTTTTTTTTTTGTCTGATGTTTCCTCTCCTTTCCTCGCTGCTTTCTGTTTCCTTCTTCCTCCCAGATCATCATCCCTCCTGAATCACCCGCCCCACAGAGAAAAGTCCTTCCCCCTCCACTGTCTCCCCCAGTTCTCAAAAAGCCACCCCCCATCAAGCAGACTCCTCCGCCACTACCTCCTCCCCCTCCAACCCCACCTCCTCCTCGAGAACCTACCCCTCCACCTCCCAAGGAACCTAGTCCTCCTCCTCTTCCTCCTCCTCCTCCCCCACCTCCTCCTCCTCCCAGGGAGCCCACACCTCCCCTTGTCCAACCTCCTCCATCACCTAGCCCTCCACCCAAGCCGGTCACGCCACCCCCGCCTGCCAAGCTCTTTGTATCAGTGGGTTGTCAGACAGAGTACGACCCCATCTTTCCACCGATTCAGGCACGGATCACCTTTCTTCCATCTTCCTCCTCTAACTTCATTCTTTCCACTTTCTGTCACACTTTGAATTGTTTTACTTGAGCTTGTTTGTTGGCTACTTGGATATGTATGGGCGTTAAGGAATTTGTCCAGACACTCGTTCTGATTTTGGCCCTTGGTGTCAAACAGGTAACCTCATGAAGGCTTTGTCTGCAGTCCAGTCACAGGGGTGCTGACATTCAGGCTAGAAGGACTGAGCCCACATTCTAATTCTGACATCCAGTGGCGCCAAGAACAGTGTGTTAGAGTGGAGAGGAGAATTTAAGAGCTTAGAGGAAAGCAGAGTGTAACTCCCTGATATTCCCGTTACACTAAGAGTCCTGCCATGCATAGGAATGGAAGGATTGCAGTGCCACTGAAACCTAATCTGCCGCATGACAGCACAGTTACCGTCACAATTATAGCATGTCTCACAAGACTTAAGTCAACATGTCCCATTATGTCAGACACCAACCAGTTGAAGCTGAATTTCTTATACAATCATGCTTTTAGAAAATATAGTGCCTTTAAGCAACTTTGTTAGAACCTGCTTTAGCAGAATAGCACAACCATGGTGAAATACCCAGGAAAAGGCTGTGTTTAATTTTATCAAATGTATGGAGGTCGTGGGTGTGGGTGGTGGTGGTGGGGGGCATGCAGCATAGGTGCTATTTTCTCCTTCAGTGGAATGTAGGAGTCATGAAGCTCCAATGACAACACCACCTGAGAAGGTCTGTGTTTGCTTGCATTACAGTCACCAGACACATTTACACATACATGTTAATATTTGAGGCCTGTTAACATAGATTAGGGCTGATCTAGGTGAAACTATTGGAGCTCAGACTTCATAGGCCATCAACTACAAAGACAGTAGAGACGCTGAGGTAACTTATAGCACACAAGTAGCCATTGTAGCTTCCACTGTCTGCATCCACTTGTGGTCAAAGCAACTACACCTCTAATAATCCTTTAAAAAACTATAAACTGCATTTTAGCGTTGAGTTTTCATTCCTGGAGGTTTCTAGGTTTCTTTGTAGTTTACATGTAAGTCTCACACCTCAAGGGTCCCTGGTTCAAAGCCAGGAGGAGACACAAATCCCTTTGGGGCTGCATCAGGAAGGGCATCCAGTGTGAAAATCTGCCAAATCAAATATGCTGAGCCATCTGCTGTGGTGAGCCCTTGTGAATAAGAGGGCAGCCAAAGGAAGCTTTTTAAATTAATAAACTCTCAGAAAATTTTATGTTTATACTATATCGACTTCCAGAAAGCACCACTGCGACTTTAAAATTGTTCCTCTGAGTGCAATTTAAATCCCAGTTACAAAGACAGCTACATGAAGTCAAGTACGTGTGCAAGAAAAATGAAAACACAAAATGTAGCAGTGGTGCGATTCACTCACACTAACTGATATTATACTGAGGTTGTTTATTGAAGCATCTGAATGGTGTAATTAAACACTTTGCTTTTCCATCTCTGTCAGATCCATTCACCGGGAATGACTTCTCCCTCTCCTGCCCCCAAACCAGCCAACAAGCTGGACAACATGCTGGGAAGCTTGCAGTCTGACCTCAACAAACTTGGCGTCCAGACAGTGGCTAAAGGGGTCTGCGGTGCTTGTAAGAAACCGATTGCTGGGCAGGTAACAGCACAGAAACATGTAAACATACATGTATGTTGAATGTGGCTCACATACTAAACTTTTAACTTGCCTATTTTTAGATGCGTGTGCTCGCAGGCTGTTATTTTTATGCACGAATACCCAGTGGGATTTTGCACACATTAATGCAGTTTTCTGTTAATGGTATGGTGAAGAGAAGATTACACTTTAGATTTATTTGCACAATGAGTGCAGTGTTGGCTCATGTTTCACTTGCTTCTGGCTGTTGCTTAACCTCAAAGCTGCTTAGTCTATCAATAGCTCACCTTTCATTTAGTTTACAGCCAATAAGTGGGGTAATAAATACAATGTGTGTTTCATTTTACCAAAGTGTAGCTTTAAGCTCAATATAAGTACATGATATCCAGATAAGTTAGTGAAACTAACTTATCTGGATTTCAGCAGCAGCTCTTCCAGAAAAATGATATTTTGCGATACTTTGAATTTACAGAGGCTTAATGTTTTCACAGGATTATAAAGATGTTTTACTTATGTGAAACAAGATGATTGTAAATATGAAGTAAATATGGTTGTTGTTCCTTTTAAACTTTGAGTTGCAAACATCTGCTGCTGTTTGCAGGATTCCCTTTGCTGCTCTCATGCTCTGCTGCAGAGATTTTCTCTGCTGAGCCAGGTCTTTTCTCCTTGCAGCTCATTAATTTTTCATGCACCGTGTCTCCCCACACCAGGTGGTGACTGCCATGGGCAGAACGTGGCACCCCGAGCACTTCGTGTGCACCCACTGTCAGGACGAGATCGGCTCTAGGAACTTCTTTGAGCGCGATGGGCACCCTTACTGCGAGAAAGATTACCACAACCTGTTCTCACCGCGATGCCACTACTGCAATGGACCCATACTGGATGTTAGTAATCCAAACTTCAACACAAACACACACACACGTATATGCATACATGGTTGTATACAGAGACT
The DNA here is from genome assembly GCF_051167445.1 of Perissodus microlepis. Classification (NCBI taxonomy): domain Eukaryota; kingdom Metazoa; phylum Chordata; class Actinopteri; order Cichliformes; family Cichlidae; genus Perissodus; species Perissodus microlepis. The sequence continues at coordinate 12,344,974 of NC_140465.1, forward strand.
GGGCAGATGATATTTATTTATTCATAACTTAATGGATGAGGATCTTACTGAAAACAATGTGCTGGAAAGTGCTTTTCTTTCTCAATCACTTACGCTGATAGTCCGGCATATAAATATAGCATGCATGCACAAGGTCCTAGAAGCAGTTGGAGCAAAGTGACTTCTAGTTTCCTTGTGCATGTAGGAAGTAATGCATTATTCTGTAACACATGAACACATTACAAGTTAAGGTTACAGATGCTATTCATCCTCCTTCATATCCATTCATAAAGCTGCTGTTGACTGAGTTTGATATAGGCTTGGTTAGTGGTTTAGTGTTTTGTGTTCACTGGTTGGGATCTAACTGAGGTGCACGGTAGGTAGAGGCTTTTGCCAAAACAGTAGAAAGAGAATTTAAAGTGAAATTAGATTTTTGTTGTGTTGTTGGCTGGCTGTAGTGCAGTGACTGAGGCGGTAGGAGATGCAGGTCTGTAAAGCTTTCCAAATTGTTGGGCTGCTTCCTTGTTAAACTGCAATGTGTTGTGATATATATATTATATATTTTTTTTAATAGTTAAAAAACTGAATAATAAAATATGTATTTTAAAGATGCCTAATTAGGCGAGCAATGTCAGTATTTTGTTATAAGTATCGGATTGCAGATCTCAAATAACGTCCACAACGCTGATGCACACAGGCGAACTCGCTTTTTTCGTTTCTGTTATGTTCACGGTGACACACTCCCATTGAGGCCTTTTTTTCCCCACCCATTATTCACACTTGCACACGCATTATGCTCAGGGTACTGCAAGGGAAGCAGACAGTGAGCAGTGGACCAGTATGAGTCACTTCTAAGGCTTCCTGACTGATACTTATATAGTGTTTGACGTCTGCAATTCATCCAGCCTTGCTTGGTTCCTTCTCTGTTTTAAGAGTGGTTGAACTTAAAGTCTTCCTTTTTTGTTTCATTATCAGTGAAGGGGTAGGATTTTTATCTTGTGGATATGTGAGAAAACCACTGACATGAACATGTAGATAGTGCTGTGGAAAAAAGAAAATACATATATAGGAGAGAGATGTTATCGTCTGTTATGCATCTTTATTTTTAGCTGTTTTATTTGATCACGAGTTGCTCTTTTATTAATTTTAATTCACTTTGGTGATGATCAGTTGCATACATAGTTCTGTGTCCTGCTGTAATATCCTTAATTATCTTTGCATCTGCTTGTAGAGATGATAAATTGCATTTCTTAAGATTGCCTCATTGCACCTCCTGGTGGCAAAGTAGAGAATCACTTCCTAGAAGTTTGTGATTTACAGCAAATAGCTGTCGCTCAGCTGAAACTATGCAGTTGTGAACATGTTTAGATTTTTTGTTACGTGAACACTGTGGGTGTCCCTCCACCTGAAGCTGTTGGAAAGTGCTTGAAGGCCTGAGAAGCATGAGCTAAATGTCGCCATATTCATCTCTGTGAACGTGCCAGTCCTCTTGCACCTCAGTCACTGATGTCCATTTGCGTTATGCTTAATGTGAACTTCCATGAGAATCGGCTGGTTCTTTGTGTGTTTATATTGGCTTAAAGCAGGGATGTCAAACTCATTTTACATTGTAGACCACATATAGCCCACTTTGAACTTAAATGGGTCAGACCAGTGAAACCCATGAAAAATGTGCAAATTATAGAAAAAGTTAGTTAATTTCGCAGACTGTCCTGTAATTATAAAATATAAAGTTTATAAAGTTTTTGCTAATTTACCTTAGACAGCAACTTTCCTATCATTTAATTTTTTTGTCTGTTTAATAATTACTTTGGAGTATGAATGCCAATGGATATGAGCAATCTTTATCAACAGGATGATCTGTAAAACCTATGAAAATACAGGTAAAGGATAAAATCTATGCACTCCTTCACATTTTCTAAAGCCGCACAGTGGGCCGCATACATGTCTTCGCTGGGCTGATTCTGGCCCTCGGGCCTTATGTTTGACAGCCCTTCCTTAACGAGATTGTGAATGTCTAACCATTTACTTTGTCTTTTTGTTGACAGAAAGTAGTGACTGCTTTGGACAAGACTTGGCATCCAGACCACTTCTTCTGCGCTCAGTGTGGAGCCTTTTTTGGTCCAGAAGGTACCAGCACACAGTCTTTGGCATGTGTTGAACTAGAATGCTTTCATTATTATTATAAAAAGAAGAGTGCAGTGTGAATCGGTGATTCTTTGCTTCTCTTCTAGGTTTCCATGAGAAGGATGGAAAGGCGTACTGCAGAAAGGATTACTTTGACATGTTTGCCCCTAAATGTGGTGGATGTGCCCGTGCCATCCTTGAGAACTACATTTCTGCTCTTAACTCGCTCTGGCACCCTGAATGCTTTGTCTGCAGGGTGAGTCACCGGGTGTATCTGCAGTGTGTTAGAATCAAGAGAAGCCGCTCCACAGAGCACTTTTGTCATTAAAAACATCTGCTGTGTCTTCCAGGAGTGCTTCACGCCATTTATAAATGGCAGCTTCTTTGACCATGACGGCCAGCCATACTGCGAGGCTCACTACCACGAGCGGCGTGGCTCGCTGTGCTCTGGCTGCCAGAAGCCCATCACTGGCCGCTGCATCACAGCCATGGGCAAGAAGTTCCACCCCGAGCACTTTGTGTGCGCCTTCTGCCTCAAGCAGCTTAATAAGGGCACCTTCAAAGAGCAAAATGACAAGCCCTACTGCCACGCCTGCTTTGTTAAGCTCTTCAGTTAGACTCTGTGCCTGTGTGCCAATGTGTGTGTACCAATGTGTGTGTGTACATGCGTCTACACGTTTAATGTCTAAATGCACATGTGGATGTATGTGCACTTGTATGTCTATGTGCATCTATGAGTCAGTGGTTTTTCAGACAGGAGGTGTTAAGGTGAGAAATGTTTCCTGACTCTTAGCTCCTGATACTGGAGGGACTTTCCGGGTTGCCCAACCTCTTAGGTTTGGCCTTTTACACTTTTACTAAAGAGATTTTTAACAGAGCCCAAAGAGATTTTTATTTTGCTCCTGTGCTTGACAGGATAAGGGAAATTGTTGTTTTTTTTGTTTTTTTTTTAATTTCCCCTTCTGTGTGTGTGTGTGTGTGTGTGTGTGTGTGTGTGTGTGTGTGTGTACATAAGTAAGCATATGAGAATCAAGATAAGAGCCCTGATTTGCAAATGATTTTCTGCCCCCGCTGCAGGACAACATCCTGCATCATGTGGCAGCGAGTCTATGTTGGCTAGTTTAATGCAGATATGTAACAGTTGCTTGATTGCATGGACCACGGAGAGTTGAGTTGCGCAGTTTAAATGTATGTGGAGAGTTGAATACACAGTGCTTGGCTAACGAGTGTTTAAAAAAAATATGTATTTTTCTAGATTTGGAAACTATTGAGGTGCCATTTAAAATAACTATGAAAACTCCCCATATGTACATAAATATGTATATGGAGCGCATATGTACACTGAGACACACACTGAACCATTTCTCCTTTACTTGTTTAAAATACTCGTCCAGTCTCAGCACACGCCAACAGCAGCTCTTGATGAGACCATCTTCAGGTGCATTTTCTAAGTTGGTCCTCCTGACATGAGTTCTTGTTTTTTCTACAGTTTTTCTATGGAAATGAACCCAGGTGTTTTCACAGTTTAAACATAGGTTACTCACATTTCTGCTCACATTTCTAGCGTGATTATTTCCCAATAAAAGTGAAATTAAACATTTCATTTGATTTCACTTATAATATTCTAATTATATACATTAGAATATAATCATATTGGATCTGTTTTCGGAACTGGTGCAACCTCGGTGTGTGTGTGTGTGTGTGTGTGTGTGTGTTCTTTACGTAAACAACTTTCAGATGAAATCGAATTACTACAAAAATAAACATGGGTCAGTGAGGACGGTATAAATAGTTTGGTTGACATTGTGAGAATTTTTATATATTTTTTTAATTTATGAGGAAAAAATGCCAAAACAAAGCTGATTTCACAATAAATGAAAGCAAATTTTAATCAAAATAAACAATGTCTCATTTACACATTTTCCACATTTTGCTGTTGCTACTAACGTACATTTATCACTGTTTTAAATCGTATTAATAAGGCCGGGGTAAAGATTTAAGATGTGTTTGTCCTTTTTATTTCAATGCATGCTGACTTCTTATATGTGGAGTTTGATCAGCACCAGCTGCCAGTTGCTGTTACAATCAGAATCTAAATTTGTATACGTGTGAAACGCTCGAGTCTGTGACACAACTGTGTTTTGTCACAGTTTTGATGGAAATTTATATATTTTTGAGCTGCAGAGGCTCGGCCTGATATGCAAAGAGCTGGCTCTGTTGACATGTAGCCTGACAGTAGTTTACCCTGGTCTCATTCCTTCACACACACGCACGCGTATACCAGCTTGGATTCCAGTGTGTCAGTATTTTCTTCAGTATTATTATTTTTTTTTTTTATATGAATTGTTATCCTGCTGTCGGAGTGATATTGCTGCAAAGCTCACAGATGGAAGTTTGATGTGAGCGTTAGCTGGACAGAAATCACAACATGAAACCAAGCCAGGGCCAAGCCTTTAGCAAAATTCACTTAATGACTTTTAGCAGCTTTTTTGTTTTGAATTGTATCTTCTTTTTTTTTTTTTTTGCCACATAAAGATTGTGGGTTTTTTTTCTTTTTGACATTAATCTCTATAAATTTAAAACTATTAATACACGGTATCCATATCCAGATTGTTTTTACTTTGAGAAAATATCTCTTGTGCCAAATGTGTCAATGCAATAAGGTCTTATACACTGTGGAGTTCTCAGCCTTTTCCTGTGATTCGACTCCTTTTGGGCTGAACTCTGGGAGGGCTTCATCTGCTGTGGTGCATCTTAACCCCAAACTATACACTGTAACAGACAAACCGAGGTGAAGCCTGCTGTACCAAGTCATTCAGCAGACACTGTGGTGTCCACCTGTAGCAGATTGAGAGTACTGGATGTAGCAGGGGCAATGTCGACGTTCGATTACGGGGTTGAGTCTTCAGTTAAAATGAGAATGCCTCATAAAAAGAAAATGAATTCTGCTCGTGTATATTTGTCTTCTTACAGGTATTGCCTTATAGTTTTTGCTTCTTTCAATGAATTCATGAGAGAAATTTAAGCTTTTTACTGTTAATGCAGTTAAATGGACTTTGCTTTTTAAATGGAGACCTTCATGTGATCTTTTCTCTTTGTGGGTGGGGCGTAAGCCTATGTGGGTCCTGATTCTTCTGCAAATAAAATATTAAATACTTATTTCTGGCCTTGTTTTTTCATTTTTACATTGTGTGCACAGTACTGTGCAAAAGTATTGAGTCACTCTCAATTTTATATTTTGCTTTCAAGGAGTCAGACTGGTGTTTTTCTTTGTTTTTTTTTTAAGTCTTGTCTAAAGTAGTAGTTCTCCAAGATTTCTGAAGGTCTTTCAGTTTGACTTTGGCCATTGGCTTCTTTCTTCCACTCATTCTCAGTCTACTCCTTGCCTTTGACCATTTTCAGAGGAATTATTTCTTTTTTCTATTGTTTGCTAAGCCACTTAACACAGAGCTATGAATCATTCATGCTCCTGGCTCAATAGATGAACTAATGTATCTTTAGGAACTGTCTTGCTGGTCTCATCAGAAATTGTGTCAGTGGAAGGGTGACTGTCAAGAAGCCATTCTTAAAGAAGGGAAATGGCAAGTAAATCAGTATTGATCTGATGGAGTGATAAATCCAAATTTTTACATTTTTGGTTCAAATAATCAGTATGAACAGAGGTAAGGAAAGAAGTACAACAGTGAGTGTCTACAGCCTTCTGTAAAACATGGTGGAGGCTCTATCATGATTTGGGGCTGCATTTGGTGTTGGGACTCTTTTCAAAGCTGATGAATTATGAATGCAGAAAAGTACAGCTAGGTTTTGATCCATGCAGTACCATCTGGAAAGTGTCTGATTAGTAACAACTTTAATTTTCAGTATAACAGTGATCCAAAACAGTGTTAATGCAATAAAAGCATGCTTGGATAGTGTCCCATTATGTTGTTTTTTTTTTTAAACTGTTAAAAGTACAAACCCTTGTAAACTGAATTTTCATGTTTCAATGAATTGTCATTTTCCTTGTAACTTTTAAAAAAAGATGAGGGTGGGTTTAAAATTTTGCATAGTGATGTACATTGTTCAGAAACTCAGGACTGTATTAAAGTTGGACTGTAAATAGAGTGATGCAGAAGAAATTTTAGTCAACATTGTACAAGCACACACTGTGTACGTCTAACAATTTTTATTTCACATTATCAAAGGGATCATTAGAGTTGGTAGGAAACATTTATGCTGGTTCTACCCTTTCAGCTTACAACCTTAAAACAGGTGCATGTCTGCTGAAATAATAATTAAAAGACAAAAATCTTTAAAAACATTTTAATTTATTCAAACCTTTATAAGAGGTTGATTCCCCTGAATAAGTTAAATAATCCAAGGTATGGCAAGGCATTTTGGATTCCTGAGGTGAAATAAAACTACCTCAAAAAGTTCAGTAAACATCGATTATGAGCAAGTCTCCGTGTTCCCACTCAAATAAAAAAGTTACCAGATCACCAGGTTAATAAACGTGACAAACACAAGGACATGACAGTGCATCTCTCCGGTAAGGAAAGATTCTGATCTGAAGTCTGAACTCGGTGAGAGCTTGAAGCTTGCCAGTGAGCACAGACAGCTGTGGAGTGCTGTCCAGAATCTCCAAGTATCTAAGATGTTGCAGGTGACGAAGCTGCAAGAAATCTTGCTCCGGCACACGTTCATGGCGGATTTTAAGACTTTTGAGCTTTGGAAACAGCCGTGGGATTTCAGCGGTGCGAGTTCCCAGATGTGAGGGCCAGGTGTCTATATGGAGGTGGAGGAGATTTGGCAGCTGCACCGCTATGGCAGCCATGTCCTTTGAAGTGATTCCTGCAACACACAGTGTGAGACTGGTCACGGTGGCTGGAATGGAGGTGATGTACTTATTAACCGGGGGGCCCTTAACGATGATCAGGGTTGAGAGCTGAGGTAGGTCATGCAACCATGTTTTGAGGCGACAAGGAGACAGTGACCACATTTCTGGAATGTCGTGATGTGAGTGCTTGAAGAAGACAGACAGACGTTTCAGGCCAGGCAGGAACTGCAACCCGTGCGCCGGCAATGAAGGATCCATGCAGTCGATGAGCTCCAAACTAGCCAAGGCCAGTGCACCAGCGTCCCCTGAGGGACCTGGACTTGGCTTAGGATCACTGTGACGATAGGTACACAATATATGCACACCTGACAAGGAGAGATGCTTCAGTTTAGGCAGGCACGCGAGTGTGGAGTGCAACATCCACATCGTTTCTCCAACGATGCCCACCTGATGACAGATAAGAGAGTCGAGGTTTTTAAACTGGGACAGCACAGAAATGAATTTACTCACTGATGTGGTAGGGAACATAACGCCACACATGCTTAAGTAAGTCAGCTTCTCGGGAAGAAACAATGGGAATCTGGAAATGTCTAACAAAAGATCAGAGCAACTGCTTCTTAAAACCAGACGTCTCATATTTGGGAAGTCCTTTAAGCAGCTGAAACACTCCTGGGAGCTTTGGTCCATTACCACCGTGGTGAGGATAGGAAGGAACAGAGCGAGCTGTTTCCAGTGTTTCACTTTGGTGCTCTTCATTACTGCGCTGGAGACTTTTCTATGACGAAGAGTGTCCCAGAACTTCCTGTTGTATGAGCCGTTTTTAAAATCCAAAACCACTGTCCAGTTTTTCCACAGAGATCGGTGATCGACAATTGTCTTGAAATACTTGCAGGTTGCCCGGACGTTTAACTTTTCTGTCGCTGACAGATACCCAAAGACGTTATTCCAGACCTCAGGAGGCAGCTTCGAAGGGTTCTGTGCCATCACTTTGCTCTGCGGGCAGATGTCTAAGCGGGCTCGATAACACCGTCACACTAACGCAGTCCCAGAAATCCTTCAAGTAGAGTGCCATAAACCACGCTTTCTGCATGAAAACTGCCACGGAAGTACTAATAGTGACTTTAAAGTGATTGACACAGAATTCACCCAATAGTTATGAAGGTAACGCCCATAGCTGAGTTGTGATTGGTTATCTTTTTTAATACATATCCCTCCCGCGCCTGTCCTCTTCCTCTTTCTTTCACGCGACCCTACGGCGAGGTACGTTTTTTTTTCCCTCGCTTGTTAATAAGCCGAAATGCTCGGTCTTTATAGGATTGGGCCAAATATTAGTTTTGTGTTCGTGAGATAAACATTTAAACCACTTAACGGGATATGTTTTGTATATTTTAAACATTCAATAGGTGTCATTTAGCCAAGCGAGGCCTGTTAATAGAGCGCTAGGGTAGCTAAGGGTAGCCGGCTAACCTTAACTATCGGCCACATGTCCGGAGTGCAAAGTACTGACCAATTTCGAAAGTACCGTTAATATCCTTGTTTTTCGTCCTTTATTTGCAGATCCATCCTTGTCTTTAAACCAGCTGTGTAGCGATCCTTGGAAGCACTGCAGAGATGCCCAGGGAAGACAGGGCCACGTGGAAGTCCAACTATTTTTTGAAAATCATCGTGAGTACCTTTTAACATAAATGCACTAGGTCTTTGATTCTATAGCATGGGCACCATAATGAAATTTATGTGACGCACAGTGGTGTATTTACAGCAACTTTTGGATGACTATCCAAAATGCTTCATCGTGGGAGCAGACAATGTGGGCTCCAAGCAGATGCAGACCATCCGTCTGTCCCTGCGTGGGAAGGCTGTGGTGCTGATGGGTAAAAACACCATGATGCGCAAAGCCATCCGTGGCCATCTGGAGAACAATCCTGCACTGGAGAAGTGAGTTTACTGACAACCTTTGTTTTATGATGCATTGAATTATCAGTTTCTGTGTAGCAGGTTAGTTACGGTGCAGCTTGTGTCGTGCTGTATTGTCGTTCCCCCTGCTAAAATTAACCTGTTTCCAGCTATCCCTGTCTGTCTACACCCCTCGGACAGCCAGGGACGCAAGGTCTCAGACATCTGATAACTGCTCATGTTGGTAGAAATGATAATCTGCTTGTGTAATTTAAGTTTATGCTGTGATTTCACAGGCTCCTGCCCCACATTAAGGGTAATGTGGGCTTTGTCTTCACGAAGGAGGATCTGACTGAGATCAGAGACCTGCTGCTGGCCAACAAGGTGAGAGCCCTAGAGAAGAAAATTGACACTTAATTGTTGGGGCAAGCATAATCTTTTAAAGTCAATGTTGTGCACCACTTTTTTCCCTTTAATAAAAAAGCTTATAGATAATTTAGATCTTGTCAAAGTGCAGGATAAGTTACAATGCAGCTTTTGCAGTACTGCATTGTCGTTCCCCCTGCAAACAGTAAATTGTTTCCTCGCTATACCTGTCTGCCTGCATCATTTGGCTGCCAGGGACGTAAGGTTTCAGACACCATAACCTGAGTAGTTAAGATCTTAAAGATTTGGTTCTAACAGAGTGGTCTATTAAGGGTTACCCTCTCTTGTATCCCAGGTACCTGCAGCTGCCCGTGCTGGAGCCATCGCCCCTTGTGATGTGACAGTGCCGGCCCAGAATACTGGTCTTGGTCCTGAGAAGACCTCTTTCTTCCAGGCTCTGGGTATCACCACCAAAATCTCCAGGGGAACCATTGAAATCTTGGTGAGTTTGATAATTATACTGTTGAAGAAACTGTTTTACACATAGGTATTACTCACAATGCTAATGTGTACTTTAAAAAGGGTAAGATTTGAAAATCTCTGCATCCACTAATCACTCTGTATGTCTTTGTCCGCCAGAGCGATGTCGGTCTGATCAAGACTGGAGACAAGGTTGGTGCTAGCGAGGCCACACTGCTAAACATGCTGAACATCTCTCCGTTCTCCTATGGACTCATCATCCAGCAGGTTTATGACAATGGCAGTGTTTACAGCCCAGAGGTGCTCGACATCACAGAGGCTTCTCTACATGCCAGGTTCCTGGAGGTGAGAATTGGCTGAAATAATTTGGCATGAGTTGTATCTGAATTTTCAGTTTCTCAAAAGTTATTTTGCCCTCCTAGGGTGTGAGGAATATTGCTAGTGTGTGTCTGGAGATTGGCTACCCCACTTTGGCTTCTGTCCCCCACTCCGTCATCAATGGCTACAAGAGAGTCCTGGCTGTTGCTGTGGAGACGGACTACTCCTTCCCCCTGGCAGATAAAGTATGGTTTTTACATTTTTCAGACAGCTCTTGCCATTCTCAGTGTTAACACACGATACTTGACTTGGACTTGAAAGTGAAGTTTTGCATTAACAGAGAACTAATGACATCCTTCACCCTCACAGGTCAAAGCCTTCCTGGCTGACCCATCTGCATTTGCTGTCGCAGCACCTGCAGCAGCTGCTGAGACTGCCGCAGCTCCAGCTGCTGCTGCTAAGGAGGAGGCCAAGGAGGAGTCTGAGGAATCAGATGGCGAGATGGGCTTCGGTTTGTTCGACGAATAAAATACAGCGAACAGAACCACATCTAATCAGAACATGATTCAATAAATAATGCAAGATCCATGTGCTGGTGTCGTCTCTTTGTTAGTACAACTAAAAGGAGATTGTAGTCTTTGTGGTTGAAAATGACACTTTGTAGTTGAAATGGAAAGATGTAACAAGGGGAGTGGGTCCTTTTTATAAGAACATTTCAAAAGCAAATGGACTGTAGACATGTAGTCATCTCACAAGTTGAACTGTAAAAGCTCATACATCCAGAATTGGCGCACTGCAGAAATTGAGCACTAATTCCTAACCGGTCATACAACCAGTTCCAAATATCTTGAGACCTTCGGCAACGTCGACTTTCTACCGGAAGCTCATCTGACAACATTTCCTGTTTGGGCGTGTCGTATTTCGGAATAAAATGTTTGAGATGTGTCGTTTCATGTTTACATTAGAATTGTTACATTGAGAAAATAGCAAACCAACGCATTTATTAGTTTGAAACCCCTAATACTTAGTGTAAATGTTGTGCGTTCACTTGCATTTCGAGGTTAAAACTAAATTACTGCCTTGTACATCCGTTTGACAGCATGTCATCTGCAATACGTCTTTGGAATGATTTCCTTTTGCCAGTTCAGAAATTCTTGAAATGAAATCTACACCACTTTCTACAATTTAAAAAAAAAAAAAAAAAAAAAAAAAAAAAAAAATTTAAAATCTGGACTCCAGAGGGTAATGCAATTGTCAAAGCAATAAACTGTTGTTAAGAAATACTGTCGTCACAACAATTTTCCAGTAAATACTCAAATCACATTTTATTTTGAAAGCTTTGGGCCGGAAGTTGCATTTCTTTGGCGTGGCTGGAAAGAAACAGACGCGCATCAGCTAGTGGGGCGAACCTCTGCTATGGCTGAGGTAAGCGTTTTTGACTTATTTGATCTGAAAATACTGTGTTAGATGAATCTTTAATCGGATTTACACGTCTGGTGAGATTTGTTGCTTTGGGTAATGATTAAAGCTTAGATTGCCATACTTTCTAGCGACGGTATTGGTCGTCAGCGCAAGCTAATATTTTTTAAGCTAACATTAGCCCATAACCGAAGCGGGTGTTGGTGCGAAGTGTAGTTTTTGACAATTTTCAACATTATAAATATAGTTATTTTCATCATAGGGTCATAAAAAAAAGCCAGCTGTTACGATGACTGTTTGCTTTTAGGTTATGTAATGTAGTGTGTGTCTGGTTAACGTTGGATATTAGTACTGTTCGGGTAAACAGAGTTTAGGTGTTGTTAGCTTACAACAGATGCTTGCTTTTCCAACCATTCTGCTCATTAAATTAATATGCATAAGAGTAAATTCTTTGTGTAGACCCACAGCTTACAGGACCTCCAGCAACCAGCTGTGTCCTCCAAGGTGTTCATCCAAAGAGACTACAGCTCAGGCACCATATGCAAGTTCCAGACCAAGTTCCCCTCAGAGCTTGAGTCAAGGGTATGTACAGAGTTAACCTCCATGCCATGGTTGTTTCCTCACTGCTTTAAGTTTATGTTTTTAAAACTGCTCCTGTGGTTTCAGATCGATAAGCAGCAGTTTGAGGAGACCATTCAGACGCTAAACAACCTGTATGCAGAAGCAGAAAAACTCGGGGGGAAGTCCTACCTGGAGGGCTGTCTGGCTTGCCTAACTGCCTACACCATCTTCCTCTGCATGGAAACACATTATGAAAAGGTAAAACAAAAAAAGAGCTCAAAAAGAATTTTCATTGGTTCCCCCCCCCCCCCCTTTTTTTTTTTTTTTTTTAATTTTAGCCTCAAAATTGAACCAGTATGTGTAATTCATGACAGATGTACAAAAATGTTTTGGCTAATTGGCTTGGCTAAAAGAAAAAAAAATTGAGACCAACTGTCTTGGAGTAGTTTTATAATATAGGTTGTGTTTAAAATATACTAAGAGGTTTAAAAACTTCACAAGTACAGATGTAATTTTTCTTGTGCATGAAAATAAATTTAGCAACACAATTAAGAGGGCATTAATAGCTTGTCTCACGCGAATGGTTTTGCAAGGACAAGTTGTTGTGTCTCCAGCACTGGGTAGTCCGATAAAAGACCCTGACCCTAAACGCCTCTAACCCAAACCTAACCCTGATAACTGCCTCTTAGTTTATTTTAAACTTAACCTGAATTAAATGACTTCTCTAGGGCAACGTGCACACTTACAGAGTGACTGTAAAAAAAAAAAAAAAAAAAAAAAAGATGGAATGACTCTTACATCGCCCTCTTTCTGTGCTCAGGTGTTAAAGAAGATTGCCAGATACATTAAGGACCAGAATGAGAAGATCTATGCTCCCAGAGGCTTGCTGCTGACTGACCCCATAGAGAGAGGCCTCCGAGTGGTATCCTTAATTCAGCTGCATGCTTACTAGAGCTAAGTTATAACTGTTATAACAACAGTCATCATGCCCCACAAACCACCAACCCTTGGTCTATTTATACCTATATACTCAAACAGCGTATTTCTGTCACTTTGTGAGCACCTCAGTTACACATTAAGTCAAATATAAATGTTTATTGACTTTATTGATTTCATTTTATATCTCTACAGTAGTTAAGTATGCTTTTGTTCTATAGACAAAGGTGGATTATCTTCAGTTACTCTACCCTTTTTTAAGAATCATGCGAGAATTGTAAGCTGGAGTCATGTGGCAGTGAATCTGCTTAAATTGTGTTGTATATTGAATGAATTGAGAAATGTTGGAAAAATAAATATAAGTAAAAGTAAAATCAGTGTCTACAACCTGTAGATTTTAATAAAAGTACTGATATTTGTGGCAGTTGTTTAGAAACATTGCAAAAAGAAATCGGAGTATATTTTATGCATTTTTTTTTTGCCCCCCTCCTAAACACAGATTATTTTTGTTGATCACATAGCACTTTGTATTGGCCTTAACTTGTTCTCTTCAAGGTTGAAATTACCATCTTTGAAGACAGAAGTATTGGCTCTGGAAGATAAAAGAATCCATTCAGGTGCAGCTTTGATAAAGATTTGACTTCGCTCCACTGTGTTGTTCATTTCTATTGTTAAGGAAATCTTTATAATTCAACTGCATAATATAAAATAAGCCAAGACAACACTAGAAATGTGATTTACTTTCAGTTGTAACAGGGTTCTCTCTCTCTCTCTCTATTGCTGTACTCTGTAGGTTGAAGACTCCTTATCTGTCTGACATCACATAATCAGAGTCCCGCTTCACCTAAATGTTGTATAGAATTTTGATCTGATCCTCCTTTTTTCCTCGTTATTTATAAGTGCTCTACTTTCTGCCTAACCTTATGTTTATAAATGTCTTCATGTCTTTTTATACTCATCATGACCTTAGTTGATAAAGACCAGTCTCTATGAATTGTGCCATTGTGTTAAATGCCATTTTTGATTATGGTAGTTTTGTGTGATTTGACTTGTGTGTTTTATAAAAGACAAAGTAAAAAAAAAAACCCTCAAAAAACATTACTGCTGTAGAAACAGGTTGGGATGGAGTTGTTGGTATGGTTTTGGGTAGTTCTCCACACAGTGTGTTTAGCCACATTACGGTTGTTGGCATTGATGATGCAGATGTTCTATCCGTGTATGAATGTCACCTTTTTTCTTGTGCTGGAGCAGATCATGTCTTTTTCACATTTGCATATTGGGAGTTGTGAGCTGGAGTTGGGTGACTTCCAAGATGGAGCATGTTTACCTTTTTAATAAGATCACTTCAATAGTAACATGTCCTTCTCCTTCACTAAAATCTTCCTGAATCGTGCTCATCAGCCCTACATGTTTGTCAAACTTCCTGCAATGTTGCAAACAACATCCCCTTGTTCACAATCACCAAACAGTCCGTGATTGCTGTATATGGTGTTCGGACAACTGGTCTACTTTTCTTACAATTATTATGGTTTATCTAAATAAATAATTTCCTGAAAACTGTTGGGCTGCTGTTGATTAATTTCAGAGTACGCATTTATTACACATTTAGTTTTTTTCTTTTAAAAGAGAATGAGATGTGATATTTTGTGTTTGACACATTTCACTCACGATGAATATGAAAACCTTTATTTTGAAGTAGTCAGAGCGGAAGTCTTGCTGCGTTGGTCTGACCCAAGTCAACGTTTGTTTCCGGAAGCCAAAGGATACTAGCTACCCTGCGACTTTTATTTGTAGGCGCTTTCCCTTGTTCGAGCTCCCCATCGTGCTGAAACTACAACAAGTCAACACTGTACGCTTCAGCCTCAGCTGTAAGAGTATTCAATTTAATATTCACAGTTATTAACGTAGCTAGAAAGGCGGTTAACATTAGCACCACTCATGAATTAATGTTAAGCAAAGAAAGCTAGCTTTGGTTTAACTTTTAATTGAACATGTAAACACCGAAGATGCAGCTAGTTTTACGTGTTTGTTTGGCATTAGCAAACGCTTATCATTGCCTTGTTCAAGTTATGTTGCTAGCTAGCAGTGGTGATCACTGTCACTTTTCATTTTGATTTTTAATTAGGGCGAGCGAGGAAGTTCACTTCACCCTGTTGTCAGCAGGACCCGGCTTTCTTTCTTCGTCCACCCTGGCGTTCCCCTGTTTCGATGGAGTGTATCTCCCAAAACAAGAAAACAACTTCTTGCATCATGTCCTGGATGAGCTGGAAACATACCAACAGAAAAACAGCCACAACAGGTAAAGTTAAGAAAGATGGAGCAACCCGAGCAGTTTCATCACATGAAGTGAAGTGATCACTTCCTTCTCGGTTATAGTGATTTATTAGTGAACCTGTTTAGTAAACATACACAGGTTAACACTGTGTAAACAAATGGCACAGGTGTTGAAACCCCGGTTTCCTACATTCTAAAGAAAACGAATAGGATAGAAACAGACAGTCATGCCTGATTATCACTGTGCCTTTTGTTTCATTATGGAGATAATAAACACGGGGCACGGGAAATCAAAATATCCGATCAGAAATTAAAAAAAAACCCAACAATGTAGAAAACACTGGGTATCATATTCAGATTTTCTACCACGGAAGCCAGTGGTCTCGATTTGCTTGAACCTCAATTTTTTAATACATTTTTTAATTCTCTTTCTTTACTGAGCTACATTACTGTAACCATTTTCAGTCATGCACTTGAGCCCAGACACAAACACAAAGTGAGTTCAGAATGGTTCAGAATCACTTACCCTAGCACTGGCAGTCAGAATGTGATCACACGAAGATGGTTAGCAGCCTGCTGAGTTAACACAGAGTGCTAACATGTTAACTGTGCGTGCACATGAAAGGGGGGGGGGGCACCATCTGACCAATCACATTTACTGATAACTGTACTGGCCACAGAAGGGCTGATTTTCCAAATCAAGATTAAACTATTAAACATGTAGCGCTTTGGTTAGTGAGACTGGGAAAAAGTTACTGTATTAATTAGTTTGGCCTATTTGAAGCCAAGAAAATAAGTGAGCAAAAAATGCTGAATCTAAGTTAACAGACCTCAATATGAAAACTGTCATTAAAACATGGAAGAATCTGATGCATTAAAATCAAGTAGTTTAATAATTCAAGTTTAAAATTCAGTTTTTATTTTTTCAGCTGCAGCCTCAGTGTTGTCTGCCGATCTGAGAATAAAATGATAAATATAAAAACAAAATTAAAACGTAGCTTAGTCTATTTGGTTATTTGAAATAAGGTCAAGTACTAGTAGGTGCTCTGCTTTACAATCAGATATTGACGCTTATACAGAAATATAATTGTAGTTAGAAAACAATAATTAATTATAACAATAAAAGTCAAGGAATAAAGTTACATATGGGAATCTGTATTCAGTACCGTTGTTCATCAGGGAAACCCAAAGTCATTAGAAAAACTTTAGACCCTCTTAGTGTCTGTGGACAGAAATCCGAGGGATCTTCCTGGAATGGTGACACTATTTTCCAGAGAACTGATTCTTTCCAAAAGATGTCAGCGTCTGCATGTCCAAACTGTCAAGTAGTGTTTCAATTTAGGGTCATGGGGTGAACTGGAGCTTTATCCACCTCCCACTGGGCGAGGTGCACTGTTGATGTGTTGCCAGTCCAATACATGGGTCGTGCATAGAGACAGACAACTATTCAAACTTAAGGCCAATTTAGAACCATTCATTAACACAGCATGTATACCGTTAGGCTCTGGGTGAAAGCTTAAATACACCTATACAAACACAGAGAGAACATGCAGTGGGCATTTTTCCTGTCCTGTCGCCATGCCTCCTATCGCCCTCATATCCTGGTGTTTCCAAACAATCTGAGTCCATAGAATTTCCAAAACTCAATTTTAGTGCTCAGAATAGTATGGGAGCTCAGCATAAAATCAGTTTTAGCCGTTATTATGGGGTTGAACTTTGGTTCATAGAGGCAATATTAAAAAAAAAGGCACTGCAGCTATGAGAAAAATGTCTTGTCATCATGAAAGCATTATTCTAAGTCCCCAAACTATAATGAGCCTGTTAATGGGTCTAATAAAAACTGTTTAACCAAATATTGAATTGCAAAGTTCTTTCAGACTTTAATATTAACAGTTTACTTTGGAGTTTTCTGTGATTGTGTTTGAAATTTATGTTTTGTGTGTTTGTTTATAACACATCTTTAATGTGTACTGTGATCTTTAAGCCTAATCGCTCCAAGAACTATGTGAATAAAAAAGCTGCTGTGTTTACTTGATCAAATAATGTCTGCTGCCCTGTGTGTCCCTGTCCAGTGTGCTGCTGTTTCCTCCCTTACCCAGCAGACTGCGATACCTGATTCACAAAACCATAGAAGACCTGCCAGAGCTCACCACCTTCTCAGTAGGGGAGAGCTGGTGCCGTAGGGTGGTGGTCTGCCCTTGTGAGCTCAGGTTTGTTGGCCAAACTTTGGTCTTTATGTCTCATGCATTTTGAAAAAGATGTTTATTAACTTTAAGAAAAAATGTTTCTGTAGGAGTGAGGTAGAGGAAGACAGCGACTTGGAGAGCAACAGCAGCTTGTGTGAAGAGCCCCTAAGTATTAGGGAAGAGAGGGAACGCAATATCAAGCCTAAACCTTCAATCCCACCACGAAGCCGAGCACCTAAGAGGCCCGACAAGCCCCTCTACATGCCACGAGCCGCTCGAGAGAGGCTGTCATTACGAAACTCACAAGGCTCCACAGCTGGCTCTGAGTCATTGAGTTCAGCTTGTGTTGATAGAAGCTCTGTCAACAGTTTGTCTGACTCTTGTACTTGTCCTGAATCTACAGAAAACACAAAGCACTCACTATCTAAACAGGAATCATTCCCCAGTGTAGCAGACAGAGTCCCTAAACTGTCTGCAGACAGTTCAGCAATGTGTCCTCAGGAAGAAGAAAAGCTGGTGCTCAGGCTGGATGAAGATGAAGCTCCAGTCTTGGAACAGACTCAGTCCCAGTTTGCTGAACTGACTGTGGAGGAGGATGAGAAGGTGAAGGACGAGACTGCAAGTGTGTCACGCAGTCTCCAGACAGAAGACACAAGCACAGACAAAGATGGTGTAACTGCAGAGGTCAGTTCTCACAGACTTAATTTCATGGTGTGGATGTATGCATACAGTCTTTTAGTGTTGCTGTACTTGCTGCCTTTTGGATTAATCTGTGCATTTCAGAAACTTAAATATAATGGTAACATTACATATATGTGTTTCTTATTTTAGATCAAGGCACATCTAAAAGAAGGAGTCTCTGTTGCCATTGAGCACGTCCACAATGACTACTCTATGTATGAGAATGTTTCCATCGACTCAGACGACTTTCGCCACGTGATTGAGATCTATGACTTCCCGGTTATGTTCAAGACCGATGACCTTCTTGATGCTTTCTCAGAGTACAGGTGAGAGATGACACACCTGTTCACTGCTCTGTCCCTTTGTTTCCAGTCATATTTTATTTTACAATGTGGCCCACGTACCAGTGAAAGTTCTCTTTGTGATAGTGTAAAGGAGTTTAATGACACATTTAATCCCTCAGATATTTTAATATTAAAAAAAAAAAAGAAATATAATTTCAACAACACATCTCAGTTTTTCTGCATGATAAAGAAATGCTGCTTTGGGCAAAAACTGTAAGAAATAAATATGTATGAATGTTACAGAAAAAGTTCTGTTAGGTGTGCAGACGGCCTTTTAATTCAAATGAAATGAAATTAAAATGATCATTTTTGTTACAGAATGTCCTCTTTTAAAAAAAAACAAAACAAAAACCCTTTGAACCCGCTATAAAACCCATAAATTTCCACAGTTGATAGTGAAAAAAACTGGAAATTTCTGTTATTCAATGGTTTGTCTATTAGTTATTTACTTTGGTGTAGTATGAATGGTCATGCATGAGGTCTTTATCAGTGGGAAAAGCTATAAAACATGTGAAAACACAGTTTAAATGTCTAAAATTTACATCCTTCTTCCCATTTTCCAAAGCTGTCCAAGATTGCTAGGCCAGATTGGAGTCCTCGGCAGGCTGATCCTGGCCCCCAGACCTTATGTTTGACACCCTTTGTCTAGAGTGTTCTGCTAATTCATTGTACACAACAAATCTGTCAATGCTTTCAACTGTCACCTTTAATATGAAACATACATGAATTTATATATTCTAAAAATGTCACTAAAAACTGAACCTTAATATGGTACAATTACACAGGTATATATTACTTTAGCTATCTCAGTTTTCGTTGAAACAGTCTGATGTAAATCCAGAAAATATTTCACCCTCAACCGACTGATGTGGCCACAAAATTGCTTAAAGTGCTCTCTGTCTGCCTCAGTGATGGTGGAATGAAGATCAAGTGGGTGGACAACACACACGCTTTAGGGATTTTTTCCAGCGAGTCAGCAGGTGAGCGCTTTCACTGCACGATGAATGAGATGTTGGGTTTGAGGTTTAAGGCTTATGATGTGAATAAAAAAAGAAATGTGTCTTCTTACAGCACTCCATGCTCTCTCTATCTGCCACCCACTGCTAAAGGCGCGAGCACTGGCTGATGGGAGTAAAAAAGCTCAAGGCAAGGCCATCAGACGAGCAGGTGGGAGATCCATAGCAGTGATATATATATAATGTATAATATGGCGTTTTTTTTTTGTTTTTTTTTTTTTTTTAAACAATATGGTCATTTATGTGCCTCCTTCCAGAGTTCATCCAGCCAGTGAAGGAACGTCCAAGGACAGACTGTGCTGTTGCTAGGCGGATGGTAACCAGAGCCTTGGGCATTCAGGGGCGAGGCAGAGTGCAGCGATATTGAGGAGTGCCAACATCCACTACAGGTGAGCGCGCTAATAACAGCGACAGGTTAGGTTTTAGGTTCCCGCAGCTCACATGTTGGAAATATTTTTATGACACAGAAGCACTTGTTGCTTGTCAAGCATTTCATTTTATTGAAAACACAATGCTTTCCCACATTCATCCATGCATACAAAATAAAAACAGACAGCAACCAACAAGTATCCTTGTAACATGAAGCACACTTGAATTGCCACATTTAGAAAAACAAAATGTACAAAACCACGAAGAGGCATTTTCACATACATGTGTGGTTGTTACAGCACTTCCACAATGTAATCAAATTCCCTGATGGTAATAATTTAACACAACTCAGACACCGATAAAGAAAGGGAGAGGATGTGCAGAACAAGAAGATGAAAATGTGTGTGTGGTGTGAATAAATTAAAAATATTTTCAGGAATGTATGTGTCAAGTATGTGAAAGGCTCTTTGCAAGATGTTGGTACATTAAGTGCACGGAGGCTCTAATAGAAATTTTAAAATGAATCCTGTTTTCAGTTTGTTATAATGAATCCCTCTGAGAGCAGGAGTTACTTATCAGACATGCTGTATCCACAGATTGTAGCACATTGCTCTGCAGAGATAATCATAGTCATGTAATGTATTATTATTAAAACTGCTCACAGTTTTGAGTCAGTAATTCCTTTAACTATTTACTGTTGAGGCAAATGTCTCTCGGTTCAGCTGTGAGGCAACAGTACAGGCTGTAGCACCAGATTAAGCACAACACTACTTTTACCCGTTCAAACAGAGCTCAGTCTAAGAGTCGTGGTCTCTCATGTCGTGATTTTTCTTTGGTTTAAAATGTTCTCCCAAACACTGGAAACTTTTACGCAGGCGGCCCTCGTTGGCATGGGTTATTTAACGAGTTACCTGGCTACAATCCTCATGGCATCTCTCCTGGTAAATAAACATCAGATCAAATCTACACTGTACTAACACTTTTTGAACATCTGAATGCAGTTAATGGTTTAGTAAGCAAGCATTTCATTTTCCCATTGAGTCATTGTTTATTGTACCGGATGAGCCCGGAGCTCAACAACAATCCAGCACTGCTCCAAGGAAGCGCATCCGCCCAGGCCCCCCCCTCTAGTGGTTGTCAAATATTAGTCTGCACCCCCCATCCACCAATGCTGACCTGTCCTTCTCAGGTCTACCTGTGAGAAAGCTGGTTGGTAAGCAATCCAGGAAACGTTTCCTCCGTTTCTGAACTCAGTGTGCCACCTGTTAAGTCAGACAGGAAGAAGACAGTGAAGAGATTAGCAACAAAAGCCAAATGTTCTAGCTAAAGATCTCCTTATTAAACCCTTTATAAAGCTCCCGGGTAAACAGATTAATGTTAATTAAAGACAGTAACAATTGCTTTAAAATGGATAAAAGTGCACCATTTGTTCATGACTGGTGATGTAATGTGATGATAAAGTGATAGCACAGCTATAAAAAAATCCAGTTTGTGATTTTTTTTTTTTTTTTTATACACTAAATTAGTAAAACTTTTGTCTAAAGGCAGACTTTGTCCTTTTGTTTTCTACAAAAAGGTCCAGCAGAGGTCTGCCCTCCTTTCCTTTCTCTGAAAAGACTCAAAAGTGGCCATGTTTGAATCAGTGACCATGATGAGTGATGACTGCTCACCCTCACTGATCAGCACAGCAGGCACAGCTAAGAAGAGGCCTGAGAGTTTAATGCCCATGCCGCCATCATCATCATCCATCCTGAATGATCTTTGAGCAGGAGCTGCTGTGCTGTATTTGAAGCTGACCTCTGACCTTTGTACATTACTGCGGTGGTGCCTCTTGTTCACTGTTAGCCTGACTAATAATGCAATTATCATAGTGATTTCAGATGGGAGGCTTATTTTGATTTTATTGCATGCTGACTCAGAACCCGAAATTTCTTTCAAGGGTGTTTGATTTCCAGGCAGGGTTTTTTTTTTGTTTCAGATTAATTGGAAGGATCCATGGATGGATGGATGTGTTTTTTCCCCTGTTCTCGTCTTGCCCTGCTGATGCAGGTGATGAATTGGTTGTGTAATTCTACAGAAGTATTCATTCCTTTTTAACTTCATTTGAAGTATCTCAGGATTTGGTCAGAGAAGTACATTGTGTATAGATAAGAGTAATGCAGATCCGCTAACAAACAGATTTCATAAATAAGATAAAACACTATTTGTTTTTTTAATTCTAAGATTTTAAGTTTCCGTTTCTGTTTTAAAAAACACTTTTTTTAAAACTTGTATAATAATAGGTTGTTACCTGTGTAATTAACACACAAATACTTAAAGTATAAAGTTCTTCACATTACAGGAAGCTTTGGGAGGGAGCTTTGAAATGTTCAGTGTTACCTGTTCCTCTAATGTTATGTTGGCTTGTTTTAATGCCATTTTTGTCACTGATGTCTCATCAAACATCTCCTGTTTGTAAAATATCAAAATGTCATTGAGAAACTGTAAAAGTTTGTATTTAGTAAAGGTTCTACATAAAAAGGGGGCTTCCTCTGAAATCATCCTCTGTGCCTGTGAGTCAATTAAATCTAAATCTATTGAGTCGTTTCGGTGCTAAAGACGATTCTGCACAATTCTGTGAAAACAGGAAAACTACAAGTTTTAATGTTATATTTTATATGACATAAGAAAAGTTTTTATTATGTAGACCTGTCCTGCACGATCCCAAAGTTAAAACTACTGACTATGCTGCTGTGAACTGGGCACTTAAACATCACACAGATACAGTAGAACAGTTATTTTTATAAATGGTCAAATAAGGTTAGGAGAAGGGGAGTTAGCATTTAACGCTCAGGCTATTCAGGTGCAGTCTCTTTGTGGCTGAAAACCTCAGTATTAAACTGAGTTTGTTTAAATGTAGACCTTTCTAAAGTACAGTCCCAAGCACCACTAATTTTTTTTTACTGAAGAATATTTTGTCCTTAATGCAGAGGGTAAAAGATCCTTTTTACCTGTATGACAGTTATATGTCCACATCCGATGCCCATCGTATCGGGAGCGGCACTTCATTATGTTGTTAGTGTAATCTGATTCCGCGACCTCATAGTTTGGGTTAATTACAACCTGGAAGAAGGAAAAACAATGGTTGTTAAAGCATTTCTCTTGACACATTTCAAGTCTTTAATTAGTTTTTATGAGAACCAAATAACACAAGTGTAAAGACCAGCACTCGAATAAGATGATAATAGAATGACTGATAATGCACAAAAGAGACTGAAAGAGTTCATCCTTCATCTTAGATACTATAAATCTATGCTGGACTAAATTTGTTCTAATATAAAAGTTTGACTTAACCAACTCCTGCTCATTTGGTTTAGAACCGCAATCAGAGGCTCCTTGGGCTTACAGCCAGAAACGGGCAGATGCAGAGCTGTGGAAACTGTTCGTGCCTGTTTGATCTAACAGACTCTGCTGGCTGGAGATGAGACATCTTTCCAGCAGCAGATGTGCCGTGTGGACTACAACCAGACAACCACAGCAGACGTTTTACCTGCAAGATGTAGTCGCCGGGCTTCACGTCTGTGATGTCGATCCACTGGCAGTCAATGTCATGCCTGTAGGTATCCCAGCAGCCAACAGTGATGCCCTGTGCGCCGAAATTTGCACACTCGTACCTCTTTTGAATTCCTGGATTAGGAAAAGGTTACAAATTTTGTGATGAGGTCACACTTATACAGCCCGGTAAGCTATTATTATTGTATTTGAATGTATAATTTGCTAATATAAGGAGTGTCTGTATTTACCCTCATCACAATAGGTGTCTTCAAGACAGAAGCTGGCCTTGTGGCCCTCTGCCACTTTAGTGCCGTTCAGACTCATCAAGTCATAGTGGGTGAAAACTTCCATACTGTGGTAATGCCTTGATTATAAAAAAATAAATAAAATCATTTCACACTAATATAAATATTTGTAACCTTTACACTTTTATCTAGTGGCTTTCCTGTCAGATAAGTTTGGCTTCCTCTGAATTTTTACAGGAAAAAGCAAAAAGTTTTCCGTTTGCACATATCTGTTCCAGATGCGTCACCTGTGACAGTCGTGCCAGACCCACGACTGAGGTGATGCCCGAGGTCTGAAGTCTGACTGGCCATTGTTGTGGATCTGGGAGGAGAAGCGAAGAAGGCGGCGGTAGGAGCTAGGGTCAGCTTTGTCAGCACTGCCGGACAGACAACGCTCTTCATGGGCACACTGCAGAGCATACATGGGTCTGTCCTCCAGATATGTGGTCTGCTCCACAACCTGAGCGTTCAGGACCAAGTCAGGGGCCGCTGCGAGCAACAAGGAATTGTGCTGATTTAGAACATGAGGGTGCACAGAAACTTACACTGAAACTTTTATTACATTTATATTGAACAGCTACAAAACCACAAGTGTTTCATTCTTTTTAAGTGACCCAGTCACAACCCTCAGTCAGCATGTACTACACCAATGTCCTCAAACTATTTTTCCATTTCCACAATAAATACTTTAGAAACATAGCTCCTAACCCATGTAAGGTTCTAAATATATATGTTATGGTTTTCTGCACTTTCTTACTCATTGTACAAGAGACCCCAGCAGCAAAGCGTCCACCCCCTTTGGGACAGACAACATGTTTCCCGTGATGCAGGCACTGCTCCAGAGTCAGCTCAGTTCCTGAACACCTCACCCCGCTCATCACCACAGCATCAGCTGATGAGTCTCCTTGCCAGTACCATGTTTCCTGTTATAAGAGAAGCACAGGAAACACATTATACACTACATAGCATCAAGACTTTGATGCAAAGCTTGATACCCCTATGTTACTGTTAAAAAGTTCAAAAACAGAGCTTGGCTATAACAAAACTCACCAGCAACATATCTAACTACAGTCCTGGATGTTTGTTTAATCTATACAAAACTTACTGCTGCTAAGCTATGCATATACAGCTAGGCTCACTTCTTTCTGTTAGCTGCAATCAAACAGATACAGATCAGCCTCCTCAAAGTGTTGTGGAAACCGTGATCTGTATGGGAGATAGGTTTTCAACAGCAACATAATCTTATTTGTCCTCCTGTATTTAATTTTCAGACTTGCCATACCAGGTGTCCCACAAGCCAAATGTAGTCTAATCAAAGTATCTAGCATCCACACAGGGAGAGATGCTCTCTTGTCCTCTCACGCCTGACTCAGCCTTATTACAACATTTTGCAGACCACAGGGAAAACCTTCTGTTAGGAAAACTCATACTTTCCATCATCTACCCAGGAAGTGGAGGAGTCATGAGAAGTAAATTAAGCTGAGGGATATGGATGTGGGAGTATTTGCTGGTGGGCTGAGGAGAAGGACAGACATAAAGCTGTATAGCTGTAAGCTCAGTGTCATTCTTTCCATCTGGTGGTGGGGTTTGCCTGGAGAAGCAGTTAAAAGTCAGACAGGAAAGAGGCTCTAGAGGGCCAGAGGTCCTGCTCTGTGATAGCAAAGAGTTAGACATCTATTACTCTTAACACGATAACCCCATACGTAATGATAACTTACAGCGTTCGGTAATAAAGGGGACATGTTATTATAATGCCTGGACTGGACTAGATGACTTGGCATAGATAGGCACACTTTAGTCAGATAGCCCCCCTGCTGTTATAAATGCACCTCCCCATGATTCACACACATACTTTCCAGAAGATTTGAAACCACAAATGCAAAATGCCTTTAAACAGAAAAATAAAAAAACCTAAGAAAGGTCTTAACACATCTCTCACATCATATTGTAAAGGGAGTTTGGGGTCTTCTTTAAAAATCAAGAAGGAAACGTAAGCAGGACAAGAGTAACGCTAGGAAGTAATGCCAGGGGCTTTACTGGTGGAGCGTCCACTAAACTTCAAACAAAATAAATCAAGCTCCTTCTCACTGCTTCCCTGCCCTTCTGTGCTGACTGTGTGCTTTTGATGTTTGCAAGGAAGTGATGTCTTTCTTTTGCCCTTAGGGATCAATAAAGCTCAAGCTTATTAAAGTGAGAGTTAATGGTATTCACTGACTTTGAGCATGCTGAAAGTCTGTGCTGCAAAGATAAGCTCATTTTAAAAATGATTGGATGTAAGAGGGCTTAAAGGAAAACCTTACCTGAAAAGCATTGCTGGCAAAGCCCAAGCCCAGCTGTCTGCACACTACCATGGCCTCCATAGTCCCCCAGCTGTCACTGCACACCGTGCCCCACACCAAAGAGCCATTTCTCTCCCCCAGGACCTCCACACGGCCCTCATATGGGTTACGGCCGCCACTTAACCGAAGCTGAGGGAAGGGATATATACATTTAGGCATCTCCTGAACTGTTACACACACATGGTTTTTTGTTCTATATGGTAGACAGAGTTTACTCACTCTATTGTGGAAGCCCATGGCAGGAACATTACATTTGACTGCTGCATCTTCCTCATGGCTGCAGCCCAAAGAGTTAGGGTTGAAGTAGCACTCGGTCAGAGACTTTTCGAAACCGGAGCACTCCACCTCGTTCATGTGGACCGGTCCAATGCCTGCAGGTACACATTAGGCACATTAACAAAGAGTACTGCTGTCATAAAACTCACTGCTGAGGTATTCATATTGTGTACATTACAGAGGAGAAAAGCTAGTTTCAGATTACTGGACGGAAGACGTGATCAATTTGGGTTACACAATGGTTTTACAACCCTGTTTCCAAAAATGTTTGGATGAATTTACTGAAAATAGTAGATCATTGGATTTTGATCGTATTTTGAAAAATATAATTTTGTATTGAAATGGATTCCAGGAAAATATTTAGTTTTTGTTGTACCTGTCCCAACCTTTTAGTGACATGCTGTGCAATGTAAAACAAAACAGACAAAGAAACAAAACAACTCTTGGGAAATCACGACTAATGATGTTAATTAGCAACATGACTAAAATAAGTCCCCGGTCTGTGAAAGACCGCAGGACTTAGTATCATTAAAAAGCACTCTGGGGAGATGTCTGTTTGTATGGGGCAAGGCCAAAAACCAATATTAAATGTCTGTGTTCTTTGGACCGTTAACATTAAAAACAGACCCAGTTTTATAGTGGGAATTTGGAATTTCCGAAAGACAATGTGAGCAAATCCAGTGTTTAGATGGCACTTCAAATGCAAGTTTAAATTCTACCAGGCAAGGAAAGAAATTGAAAAAGATTCAGAATCGCATTTGCTTTGTCTGAGTCCAAGCTCATTTAAAATGGACTGAGATCAAGTGGAAAACTGTCCTGTGGGCAAACTAAAAACAACTGAAAAAGGAAAGGCCACCATCTGTAATGGTCTTGTGACACCTGCACTGCACTTACTGTGAAGGCTCTATTAATGCTAAACAACACTTAAAGATTATGGAGCAATGTTTGCTGACATTCACATCTTTTTCAGAGAAGTTCTTCAATATTTTAGCAAGAAAATGAAGATGTATTATGACATGTCCCTACAGAAAGAGTCCAGGTGCTAAATTTCAGTTTAGACATGTAACCTGATGGAAACGATAAAGGAGGCCTGAACTTGTTCAAACCTGTGATGCAACACAGCGATAAACATGCCTCTATTCTGTTGTTTTTTTTTTTTTTTACATTTTGCTGCTAATTTAAAATAATAATATTTTTTAATAAAGCAATAAAATTCTCCAGTGAAACAGTTGACATGTTTTCATTGCACTTCTTCAGTTTAAATCTATGGTTCAAATTGCATTCTGCTTTAAACGGCATCAGAACTAGAGCCGCAGGAAACACAAGCTTTTACTGCCAACTACTACAGACTAAAACAGCAGCTGTCTTACCTACCAGAGTGTTTTGTCTGTCCAAAGATATGTACTTATACTGCAAAGGAAACAAGCAGTCGCCTATGTCAAATGAAAATGAGACACGTAAGGCCTGTAAAAAATGCAAATTCTCTCTCCATGTGGTGCAGTTTCCACAATAACATGTGAGTGCTAACTTTATGCTGCTACTCTTCCCGTGAGATTGAGCAGGAATGTGATACAAGCTTGCAAAATAGTGACAGGGAGCCAATAGAGAGGTATAAATTTAGTGGAACAGCAGGAACACAGTGCCGTTGTAACCATGCAGCCAATATTAAGGTTTGACAAATGACTATAATCCGTGAAATCTATTTTATAATAACATGCATTTAAACAATTACAAAATAGGATACATTTAGAAATTATTAAACCCATCAATGCATAACACAAAACTGCTACACAAAGAGCGAAATCCTCTACCAGCTGAAAAAAGTAAATATGACATCCAGAAATTCTTCTTTTCATCCACTTCCCTCAATACAGTAGAACAAATCAGGAAATCTACCAACATGCTTGTTTAGTCCACTTTGTTGACTTCTGAAAACAAACACAACAAGGTATTTCAAGAGTGTGTTGTGCCATCTTTGGATCCAGTGGTCAGCTCATAAAAAAACAAAAGAAAAAAAACGATCCCTCACATAACCTCGTTTATTCTCCAACAAAGAATTCCTTTTCTGTAACCCATAAAAGCTGTTCTCTGTACTGGAACATTTTGTGCACGTTTCTGTTTTGCTATGAGAATCAGGCAGAGAAAAAGGCAACTGTTCCAGTGAACATGTGATTCTCATAAGGCTGTGGTATATTTCATTTCACAGAATCAGGTCTTGGGTCAATGTATAAACACGAATGTGCTGCTCTATACATTCCCTAATGCCTTGATGTGCTGACTTAAGGTCTAGACTGACTGAGGTGAGAAAAAAAAAACAGACTGATCAGATTTAAGGTGGAAGGTCTCCAGTCCTGAGTCCCACACCTTTCATTTTCACAGCTGGGAATGAGGTCTGGTCAGGCTGTATTTGGGCTCTTGCTGAGTAATACCATTTAAAAAGAAAAGAAAAGTATTCTATACCTACAACTATAGTTGTGTACCACTATATGCATCAATAATATGCTAGTGACAAATCTGCGAGTACCTTGTCCCATTCGGGCGCCAGTCAGGGCCTCTTTGGCGCTGCCGAACCCCAGCTCTCGACACACCACGGTGGCAGTGCGAATGTTCCAGTTGTCGTCGCACACTGTTCCCCACTCTCCATTCTTCAGGACTTCCACTCGCCCCTCACCTATCATGGCACCACCTCTTAGACGTACTAGGGGTTGCTATGGAAACAGTACAATAAAAAAGCTAAAATTAGTAGATATCTTACAGAGAATGACCTTAAGGATTCTAATTGTTATTACATTTTGGAAGAAAACTAAAACAGTTTAATGGATGATTGGATGAATTCATTTATTTATTTATTTTTAGCTTGAAAACACTAAGAGTGAGCCTGAAAAGTTTACAAAACTAGACCTTCTTAATGATCTCAGCATCCAGTGATGCAACACTATGGTTGGTTGGCTATTAATACCCAGTAAATGTTGTAATCCATTACTGGACTTCTATGTGAATACTGAACTATGTAGACAAAAATAATGCAGTGTAAACATGCAGCAGTATGCTCTATTTGTAAAGCAAACAGACTCTAAATTGAGCTTTCATGTCTCTCTTTTAAGATAAGTGAATAACTGTGGCTAATCTAGAAGAAATACAAACATTTGCATTTTGACAAATTTCAACTACAGACAGAGACATGTGACAACATAAACAAAACCTAAGTAAAGTTTATGATTTTTGTCCTGCAAGGAAGTCTTCCAGAAGCGATTAACCTTCAAAAACTATGAAGCTGATGTGATTAAAGGTTAGGCTTTCAAACCTAAGAACACTGTACCATCTGCAAAGCATGGCGGTGGTAGCCTCATCCTCTGGGAATGTATTAGACTACCTGCAACAACAGCTAGATGGCTAAAAAAGTGGGCGCTCCAACAGGACAATGAGCCCAAACACACATCAAAACTCGTTTTGGAATGGACAAAACAAGCTAACATTAATAGCCGTAAATTACCAAGACATTCATGTCCATAACGAGGTGTAGTTATGGTGTAGTTATTTAATTATGTATGGTAGTTATGTAGTGACCTGTATATAAGAAATACTCCATGTACTACTACTTAGTCTAAGAAAACCAACTAAACACTACCCTTTTTTATGCCACATGAAGTCCCACAGACAAATCTTTTCTCTTTGTAGAGTTTATAATAGACAGTGTCATGAACGTAGATCAGTATGAAGATGTTTTTCCTTTTACAATCCAACCAAGACCAATTTTTGTACCTTGTTAAAAAAGCAAGTAATGTAATATGCACCATACACACATCAAGAATGAATGTTGACTTTTGAAACTAAGACTTTGTATAGTGTGTTTAATCTGACTAACCTCCACCCTGTAGGCTTTTCTGAACCCGATGCTGACGCTAGGAGCAAAGACCCGTCCAGGCACACAGCTGACCACTACAGGCATGCCCTTTCCACAGGTGCTGTTGCCTTTCTTCTCTATCTCTCGGCCCAGTTTACAATCAGAAAGGTCAGCCTCGTTGCCTGTGCAGTTGATAGAGAAGCCCCAGTAGTTCTTCTTTCGACGGCTGGCCAGCAATCTGAGAAAGAATCATAAAGTAAAACAAACTATTACAACATATAATGTCAAATTTTGGGTAATTTTGCATGATTTACGAACCGTATTAGAAAACACATCATATTTATTCTCCTCTTTGGTTGAAGAATGACACATGCCAACATTTTTCCAACCACTGGTATTAGTTGATGCCAAAAGTAACAGATTTGTAACTTTCCAGGGAAAGGAACTTCATTATTGTTATGGTCCTGGGTCTTGGACTCAGCTTTTGAGGTTGCTCTGGACTCTTTGATTGTTGTATTCTTTTAGTGCATCTGACTTTGTTGTTTATAGTTCTTAATTTACAGTTTGTTGTTTGTTCTCCTCCATGTCCAGTCGTCACTGTCTCATCTCTGTGCCCTGTCCTCTTTTCCCCAGTATTTGTTTACCTCCAATTTCCAGTCATGTTCCCATGTTTTTCTCTCTGTGTTTCATCATTGTTCTTCCCAGTCCGTCATATCTCCTTAATATCCGTTCCAGTGTCAAGTACACGTGTCTTAGTCTGAGTCTGTGTGTGAGTGTTACTTGCTGTTTTGCTTTGATAATCTCTTGTCTCGTGTGTTTGATGTTTGGTTCAGCTTCTCCTGTCTCGTTAGTTTTGCTTTTGTTGAGCTGTGTTCCCATTTGTCTCCACTCCTGGAATCACCCTCCCGTGTATTTACTGTCTGCATCGCCCTCTGCTTGTTGTCGTGTTCTCCCTTATTGTGGGTGTTACTTTCGTCTGTTTGTTAGTTTAGCTTCTGTTCAGTTTGTAGTTAGTCTGCTTGTTTGTTCCACGTTCCGGTGTCGTTCTGCTTTTGTTTTTCAGTTCAAACCTCTGTTTGCCAAGTCCTTCATTACAGGTCCACTCCCTGCCTTTAGTAGACCCCAGACTATGGGATAATTATAGTCAATATTTATTCACTACTAGTGCTGTGTTATGTCATACTGCTGTTTATAATATTTTAAGTGTTTTGCTTGGGATTCCCACTGAACCATTAATCACTTACTGAAACAGATACCACAAAAGTCTACTATCAACTAAGTTATGTAAAATAAAGTTTCTAAAAATGCAGTTTTATACCATATTAGAATTGCAGGAAAAAAAAGAAGCTTAAAGTTGGATTGGGAGTACTATATAGTCACACATCACTTCTTTCATATTAAAAGACAAATAAAAGATTTCACCATTCTTTCTTACACATTACTAAAATCATAAGCAGATGTTTTGAGGAATGGACTTTTTTTTTTTTAGTGAGAGGAATTCAGCAGTCTTCTCCTTTTTGCTGTGAAGCACAATGGGAGTATTGTGAAAATACCTTAACATTCCTATGACCCCAAACTTGAATGGAGGTAATCAACTAGGGGTCACTGAAGAAGCCAACAAGAGTGGATCCTGAAGCAGCATACCATGTAGTGAAACCAGCAGGAGCTTTATTTACAACCTTTTAGTCCTTAAACCTTGTTTAGAAGTTTAAATTTAAATTCAAGTTGGTATGAACATGAGGGCAATACACAGTCTTTTAAAGTGATGCCAAATTTAGATTGAGAGAGTGAATCATGTGAAACCACAGCAGAATCACATGTTTTACAACCACATCAGCTTCATGCTCTCAAGTAATAAACAAAGTTAAACGCTGGTTTCCTGTTCCATATATTTCCTTTGGTTGAAATGCATTACTATCAAATTAAATGATCATGATTTTCTTTGAATGAACACCACCTTCTTTGCTTTGATCTTACCAGATCATTGATATCCTTACCCAGAAACATCAATGAGAAAATCCAGTTGCAGACCTGCTCGGCAGTACTTGTAAATATATTCTTGTGTCTTTCAGGTCTCGATTTCACTGATTTTACACCGCTGTCATTCTGGGAGGCTTTAGATGCCAGCACACAGACTGGGAGAGAGATTTGCTCTTGTGATTGCTTTCTCATGTGCAGCAGCTACGAAACATCTGTATTCCGTTGTGTCAGACTGCATGTTGCCTGTGACACTTGAAAAGCTTTGTGATAAAACCACTGAGGCGGAAAAGTAGAGCCAGAAGAGCCACTGTTTCATAATGTACTGCACTCATCCTGCATATGCCAAAGCTTCCTCTGGTGGTGTTTGGCTTCTTGTCAGGAATCTACAGGCCCGAGTGTGTTTACTCTGGTAGAAAATGGATGAAGGCGTGAGTGACGGCCACAGTAAACAAACCTGGTTATTATGTAACGTTTCATAACATCAGGCTAAACATTCTTAAGTAAACTAGGCAGTAATAAAGTTTTATGTTTCCTGCCAGAAAATATGATATAGTTTATAAATGGATTGTTTAGCCTATAAGAATGTCTGTTTTGATATTTTACACCAGTGTGAAATTGAAAGGATTCATATGTAGCGCTGCAATAACCTGGGCTGTATTTAGCCGGACTAAATGTTAAATGTTTAACTCACGTGAAGTTTTTTCATTACATCTAGTTGAAATTGTTTAAACGCTAATGCTGACCCCAGCAACATTACTCACTTGTAGGGTCTGGTATTGAAGCGTTTCTCCCCAGGGAAGCCCTGCATGCCACAGATGACCCTGCTATTCATCTGGTTCCAATCCTCATTGCAGATCTGCCTCCACTTGCCGCCGTCTTTTACCTCCAAAAATCCCTCAGTAATGGGAATCCTTTTTCTGTGAGAATATGTGGCCCTGATCCTCACCTCTTCCACTTGTACCGTCAAGCCCTGACAAACAGAACAGAGATAATGTTTCATGCTCTCCTGTATATAACACATGTAAAAACACAGAGTATTATACTTTTAGTCCAATGGAAAAAAATGACCTCTGACTACAGTATGACTTTTTATTCAATTGAATATTGCAAGTTTTCCAGAATTTCTAATAAATTTGTAACAGATGGCTGTGGTCTATTGTAAATGGATAGGGGTGGGCAATTACTTTTCCCAATAGGCCACAAAAAACAAACAAAAAACAAAACAAAACAAGAAAGAGTAGATGTAACAATTAGGCTCTAATTGTGGCCCCTTGGGAACATTAATTGCCCAGACTTGGATTCGCACATATTGGCAAGCTTAGCTTATATTTTCTATTTATTATATAAAGTTCCCATCAACTTGCATAATGATATTTTTGCATAAGCCTCTTCACCACCCCACCATCAAGAGTGAATTCTGTTTCACTGACACACAGACAATGAGGAGAAAAACTAGTGTCTCTGCAAATGCACCATAATGTTAAGGTCTAAGTTAAACTCAGACCAACAGATGGCTTTAACTCTGTCTGCTTATGGGTCTAGAAGTGGAGTCAAGTCCCCCCTTGACATGAGAAATGCATCAGGTATTAGCAGTTATTCAAAACATAACAAGGCTCTGAGATCACTGTCTGTCAACAGAATGACTTGTGTGAGGCACACACTTCAATTCATAGTTTTGTCAAAACTGGCAAACAGTGTTTGGATTTCCTCAGAAAAAGCGCTGAAAGGGAATAGTTCATACGTGATATGCTGCTGGGTCTTTTATCAATGTCACTATTCTCTGTCAGGAGCAAAGATGAAACAAGCAGAGCACAAAGGGATACATACAAGTCTTTTCCCTTTGGCCAAATCTGGAAGGAATGTAGGTCAAATGTATTTTTAAAAGAACTCACATCTCATATCTCATAAGATATGAACATACTTGTGTGCGATACAAAGCAAGTATGACTGCAGGAGTATCAGAAAATGGGAAGCAGTGAAACAAAAATTTTAAAATCCATGCAATCCATGACATTTTGTAAAATTCAATTTTAAGCAAGTTAAGGCTAAAGACAGAAGATAGGGCGAGCGAAGAGAGTGAGGTTGGCGAATGTGCAGAATAGCCCAAAGCTATCTACTGAGGGCTGTAAATGTCGGTCAGAGCGAAGGCCACCGGTGCTCACAATTAGCATCATGTGTGCCGATACAGCAAAGAATGGTACCCTTTGACGTAAGGGCTTTAGCAGCTACCTAATAACTCTGCCTTCCTTCATTTCTCTCCATGAGCCAAGTGCTGCCGTTTGTTCCTGACTGAGTGTGAAGTTGCACTGAGGGTGCCAAAAAGAGCCAAAACTCTGAGCTGCTCTGTGGTATGCTGAACTCAGTAATTTTATAACAGCCAGTTTCTTCAACATTGAAAAACCCCAACATTCAGGCATGTCTCCCAGAATATCAAATGTTTGCCCACAGGGTGGTTTCCTGAGATGGCGTCAGCCTCAGGGAATGTTCAAGGCTTCAGGGTCTTGCAGGGAAGGAGGAGCCTCCACTAACACTGCTTCAGCAGTGACCCTGGTCCTCCCTCTGACCGCAGTGGTTAGAGCGGGTAAAAACCACTCTTTCATGAGAAGATTCCTGCTGGCCATAGCATGACAGAGTGTTTTCCGTGTCTAGCAGGGGAAGGTGAGGAGACATGACTATGATCACGCAGCTGTCTCTCTCCAATTAAAATGTAATCATAGGATTTTAGATTGTTTTTTAATTCACAATAAACAAAGAAAATAAAAGAACGTGCCACAACAAAAACAAAAAAGACCAAGTTCAATAAATAAATAGTCAAATAAATAAATAGTAAGAAAAATCACTCAGATATGAGGTTATTAAGACACATCTGACCATTGTTGCATTTGGCTCATAGGCAGGAAACTGGCCTTCTGAAAGTGTGCGCTGAAGAGAAAAGGACAGATATGCACAGCTGGGATCAGTCTGGGCGTCCCCCTAACTTAGCATAATCCTGTTTGGCCTAGGCCCAACTCGATACACTGGCCACATTTGAGCACTTTTTCAAAGAGAGTCAGAAATAAATAAATAAATGAATAAATAAATTTCAGCTCCTGTGTTGGAATAAGACAAACTGTTATGAGTTACACAGCTACAAAAATGCATTATCCCATTACAACAGAAGAAAATACAGAATCACTAAAATATACAGAGGGAAATACTTTAATACAAGCAGTTAAGTGAGAAGATCAATACCACTGGTGTGGTAAATATGAGGATGTTGCCAGCAGTCAGTTCAAAGCCTACAGCCAGTTTTGGATCTGTTTAAGAGCATGGTTTGTATCTAACTAAGAACACGATGTGCTTCAGAGACTGGCAAATTTTTTTAAAGAACTGTAGATGATTTTGTTTATTTCCATTAGTTGTCTCAAACTTTTCACTTTTCAGTAATTTTTATGTAATTCTTTCCAGAAAAGCAAAGAAAAACAGGAAACAACAACAACAACGAAGAAAACAAATAAGTACATTTCCTAAAGTGTCAACATATTCCTGAAGTGCTCAGTAGGATTTATATTTTGATTTTATTTGAATCAGTGTGACGTGACAAACAGACCAGTCCAAATAGGTACTGGGTGAAAGTTTTTCCTCCTACCGATTACATTGAGGTTAATACGAGCATTTCTACAAGGTTACCTCATCTCATTTCCCAACTTCCTGTAATGTTAATGAGTAATTTACTCATTCTACAGCTTTTTTTAAAATCCAAAAATAATAATTCATATAGGGGTTTTTTGGCTTGTAAGTAACAACTGAAAAAAGTGAACATCCTTCCTTCAGATCTATTCGGTGCTAGTCTGTGAAGTGAGCTCTGTCCATTACTGAACTATTTCCAGCTGGGGAGCAGACTGTTTTTCTGACTGGGTCCCCTCTCAGAATGTAAATGTGTGGACACGAGCCTGTGGTCTAGCCGGTGACTAATGCTTCCACTACTGTGCACTTCTTTCACTTCAATCAGCTTTCCAGATCCTGCTGCACGTTCATCTACACGTGCCCAACTCATCCCCCGCCTGCCCCGCCCAACGGTACACAGCAAGTATGAATGCTAATCAGCCAAAGTTTAGTTGAAAAAGCAAAGGAACAGTACGGCTCTTTGAAATGACTTTTACATCTGCCCCATCTAACTTTCTGCCTCATTGGCCCCCCTTCTGTCTGACTGACTATAGCAAGTGTGTGTGTGTGTGGGGGGAAAGAAAGAGAGTGAGTTTCAGTGGTCACTGCATCTGGAATACCTATTAGAGTACACTTCTCCCACTGCGATAGGAAAAAAAGAACAACCCCCCCCAACCAACACACATGTTTACAGGTGTCTGTGCTGAGTATAAAATAAAGGAAATGAAACACAAGCATTTGATTGACTGTGGAACTATACTAATAAACTCCAGTCAAAATGCTTTAATATAATAAAAAAACATTCAGTAGCAAACATATTTACTTGCTATTCATGACAGAGTCAAATCAGAAGAGCTGATCCACTCTGTGTGTTTTCACTAAACGAGTCTACAGCTGGCAAGTTTATCTTAGAATAAACACGCTTTCACGACTGTTTCACAACTTGTTTCAGAACAATCTCATTTGTGTAAACTTTACAAAACAGACACTTAGATTGTGTTACATTCAAACGAGAGGCTCACATGAGTCAGCGAAATGTGCACGTGAAGTTCAAGAATGAATAATAAAAATCAGAACTTGGGAGCTGTGCAACCCAGAACTGAAACGAGGCTCCAGCTGCTGAACATGTGTTAAATGTCTTGCACAGTTCTATCTGCTAGAGAGAGACTGACTTCAGCCTTCTGACAGGCATCGACCTTTTCTCCCGTTGATCACTCATCTCCTCAAAAGCCTCTGCTATACATCATCCCGAATAGGCTTATCCTACTTTGGCTCGGGTTTCCTTCTTTTTGTCCTACAGCAGACTGTGTGAATAACTGAAATTCTCATGAGCCAGCCCCATCTCATCTGATGGAGTAAAGTGCAACCTCTACCCTTGTTACTTGTGTAAAAGATCGGAAGGTTTTTAAGTGCCGCATTCTGTGATTAGAAAGGCTGGGTTTTGATTCTTGATGAAAGTGTTTGTTTGAAGTAAACATGATGAATAGTCTATTGGTCAACTACTTTTACTCCTTCTTTTCAGGAAGAAGTTAATCTCTGTTCGCTGGACCATAGAATAGAATCTGTTTATAATCATGTTCTGCAAGCAGTGGTGTGCGATTTCTTTATGTGAAAACTACTTAGAAAAAGATACATATAAAACCAAATCCATCTTATGTACATTTGCATTGGATTTTCCTTTTCGGCAGTGAAAGTCTGCCTGATTATGTACCAAGTACACAGCAGTGCCAACTTCTTGGAAAACACAAAGTAAAGAACATCCTGCAATGACTCCTATGAATCCTTACCATGAACCAGGGGCATAATTTCCAGGGTGTTAGGGGGGTTATGACTCCCCCAATAATTAGACCCAACCAATATAACCCCTCCAATAAAATTATAAATTATCTTGCATAAATAGGCTGTTGATTTTCTTTACTCATTTCAGTTATTACCAGCAAAATAGTCACATGTTCAATCATCTGGGAATTTACCCACATTTATTTATTTATTTAGACAGACATCTTGACCCCCCCAATGTTCAGCACAAAGTTATGCTGATGCCATGAACCTATAATTATCTTCGTATGAGACATCACGATCTGTACTGTCCCATTCCCACATAAAAACCCGAACCTGGCAAAGCTTGTGTAATCATCACTACTAACTACAGATTAAACAAAGTCTTCTGCTTGTAACCACTGTACTGTTAGAAAGATCTCTTCTGCCAGGATGTTCCATCCGTGTGTGAAACAAACACATGCTAGTAGTAAACTGGCTGTGTTGGGTTAGACAGACAAAAGCAAAAGTATCCATCATGCACAATAAAACAGTTATTGTGTGTGTATGTGCATTATGTGCTGCATGCTAAAATAATTAATATTATAATGATTCAGTCACAGAGGAATGTTTGTTGTGTTATTGTTTCAGGAGCGTTACATAACCAGCTGAGAATGGTTGCACTGGCAGGACTCGTTGATCAGATCAGTAGCAGACTGCAGCAAAGTGGACCAGGCTTCCACAAATCAGAGCTTGGGAATATTTGAGGTTAACTGAGTTTGGACTGTCAAGCTGTTTTTCAGCAACGTTACTTGATATTTTGTAAATGCTACTTTTAGGATTTTATGTTTTTGACTGACACCGCAAAAATACTAACTGGGCAACCCATGCCAGCAGCAGGACACATACTATTATTTGTGGTCAAAGCAGGACTTGATAGAGAGAGCCATCTTTGATAAAGTGTAACGCAATCTCCGGATTTTTTTCCTCACAAAGACAATATTATTGTCTGTGGCAAATTTGTGCACTGTAGAGATGCACTATTTAATTTTATAAATCAAGACATTGCTTGCAGTGCTAGTGATGTAGTGATTCTAGTGATTCATGCTCACTTAAATTATTTAAAAATCAGCAGGCACAGCACCAAAACAGTGTTTATAAAAGGAGATGTAATGTCCTAGGAAACTCTTCACATTTCAGACGAGTGTTCGTCATTTTGAAGGAAATATTCTTCATAGCATCCACATAGTTATAAAGAACACCGTGCTTCATTGGCCCTTACTTAAAATTTCCACACTGAACACAGAATGTCAATTCATGCTGTGAATAAACAGATTTCAGGAAGAGTGCTGCTCTTTGCTGGTGTCAGTTCAAGTATAGTTCAGAGGTGTAGCTACACCTTTTTCCCATTCCTCTCTCCTGTGACTTAAAAGGCTTTCAGCCAAACCAAGGAAACACTTAGAGGGTGGGGGACTGAACTAAAGCAACACCCCAGAGGCCCTAAATACACAAGACACACAATAAACAAGATGTTGTGCTTATATATAAAACTTATATAAATAAGAGTATTGTGAATAAGGTTCAACAGTCCATAATTAAACATTTCAGTTTCACCTTTCTTCTACTTTCAGCCCTCTTACATGACTGGACTAGACATTAACAAAACAAAGAAGGACTTAAGATGCTATCCTCGGGCGTGTGTTCGCAACTAAATCCGGTGAAAAATACAGTCCCTGTTCTGGCTGCTGTACAGAGTCCTGTAACGCAGCCAAGTCTACCACCCCACACGTAGTGTGAGCAAACAAAGAAACTGTACTTAGCCCAGTTGCAAAGAAAGTAAAGCATAAATTAAAGACTGCCAAATAAAACTCATCTCTATCAGTGTGGTCTTAAATAGGGAAACCTCATTATTAAAAGGAAGTTGCTTTCAGACAAGCTGAAGGAATGCTTTCCTCTAATAATCTCCCTCCCTTTCTCCTGTCACATGCACAAGCCCACACTGACTTTCCATCCAGTACTGAGGCATTTTCAGCAGCCAGGCTGGAAGGACTTCTTGGCGTCTGAGTCATCTTTGCAATCTCAGTGTGCAGAGTGGGGGACTGGTGTGGGCAGTAACAGACTAATAGTGTCCTGACAAAGTCATTAGTATAACATGGAACAGACAGCTAAATATTTTAGCTTACTCATGGATCATTTCAGTTGCATGATGCCATAGCAGACGTGACTTCTTGCACAGAAGGGCTTACCTCAGTGTATCCTTTTAACCATCCAAACTCTTCAAATAAGGCATTTGGAAGTTGGTGTTTGCTTAGCATAATCACAGTATAACAGTGTTTGAAACATGGGGATTTACCTGTTACTAGTTTAAAATTCAAATGAAAAACATATATATTTGTTCTTAGATAGTAATTAGTTGTTACTAATCATTTAAAAAAACAACGCTACACCAATACGTAAGCGTCGTATATTCTTTAGCTTCTTAAAACTTTTTAATATTATGTTACACCTTCTTTCAACAGTTCAGCTGCTTTAAAAAAACAAACTTGGAGCCATTTGAAGCAATAAATTATGATAAGGTTTTCTTTCATCCCAAGCCTAACCTGATGTAACCTGAACTGATGCAGAACATCATTTCAGGTTTCATGTCTGTGCTTTAACCATGTGTGCATTCTACCAAAGTGTTTAGTGATACTGCAATCAAGTTACGCTAGCCTTTTTTAACATTTGTGAAAGATTTTATGCAAATATGCACATATTAATTGTACTGCAATTGTACCATATGCATGTATTTTGATTGTCAATATGTTGGTCCTACCTCCTGGCTGTTGGCCTGGTTCCGAATGAACTTGAATCCTGGAATGCGCTTCGAACTGCACACCACGCCGACATCTTCTGAATGTTTGCAGTCGGATACCCCGAAGCCGTTGGACTCACAATGAGCCAGACTCTTTTCGCTACCTGTGCAGTGCACGTTGTCTAGCCAGATACGACCTGGAACAAACAGAAACAGAGAAACACACAGATGGATGTGTGTTCAGATGCTGATTCACTTTGCCCACGATGGCTTTTCTTGGATGGTAGTGATGACGGTGCTTTTGAAGGAACTTTATTTATTTTTTATAAAAAACAAGTATTCAGCTTATCATAGGCCAACATTATCTTGTGACAGGCTGATGTGAAAATCTTTAACAGATCAGAACACAGAGAAAGATGCTTGGCGGTATTTAGAAATGGTGTCATCACATAATTAGTCCAAAAGAGCAGTTCCAACTAAATTGTCAACAATACTGTCAGCCGTGTCTGCAGCACATATAAGAGTATCGCAGTTGAGCAGACAATGGTGCACAGTCAAGATCATTTTTTTAAGTACATTTATAAAAAATATTAAACAATAACACTATGTTTTCCCTTTAACATACATACTATATGTGTATACTGCAGCAAGTACAAAAGATTATCTGCCAATCGTCTTGGCTTTCATATTTTGTTCACTTAATCATTAACTGTTTTTCCAACCAATTAATATACAAACAATCAATTATAACATAATCATTATTTGTGTTAGAATATGTTGTTATACTCTGACTGTTTGCAACTATTATGTCTGCTTCATCCTGAGCCACAATTTCTCCTAACCCTGAGTTTTCACTAGCTTTCCCTAACATGGGTCAACCTCATTTAAAAAAAATGCAAATGAAAGAATGTCTTAAATGTTATACCCTGACAGGCGTTGTAAATCATACCCTATTGGCTTCTGTTCTAGCATGTCCACTGAAGTCTAGCCGTAGACACAATAAACTTGCTCACGTGGAGATGTGTTTGGTCTCTGACATAACCTGGTGCATTTTTTCAGCCAAAAACCTGCCTAATAAATGTTGTCATGGCTGAAGGGAATCATCTGTTGTCCAGCTGGCTGTTCTGAATCAGCCGTGAGGGAAACCACCAACTCATTATTCTGGCAGTCTCAACATGTTGCAAGGGAACATCCTGATCATACCAAGAAAGTGACTGGATATAATGGTCACGTAGCTTCCTCCTGGCAGAGAAGTGATTACCCCTGGATCATCGTTATAATAAGAGCCAAGCACTCTGTTTCTGGAATACAGCAGAGGGAGAACCCGCTCAGTCTCAGCACACCTTTATCTAAGCAAATACTCAGCATTGCCAGCTGTTCTAAGCCTAGACTGCATTGGTAGGAACATCATTTGCAGGCCTTATGGAGATTTAACAAGCACTGAAAAAAACAGAGAGGACAGTCTACATGGGGCTATAAATGTATAAATTAAGCCTTTATTAGCACTTTATGTCAATATCATAGCCAAAGAGCTCAAAACAAACCTAAAGGGATTTGCATAACATGGATTAAATGGATTTTGTAGAAAATTTAAATCATAGCCAAAACCTTTGTAACACTTGCAAACTTTCTTCCCCCCCCCCTTTTTTTTGGGGGGGGGGGGGGGAGGAGGAGGGGGGGCACACTGGGATTGCAAACAGCATTTGTGCAACAGCAGCTGGGGATATGATTTGCATCCTTGCAGGAAAAACGCTCATCCAAGTACGATGTCCTTATAACTGTTCTGCTGTTATGTCTTCAATTGGAAACATTTGGTTGCTTTCAACAGCGCATTAGTCATCACGATGGGAAATTTGAAATCCTCTTGATCACTTTTATAGCCATCTGTCTCCACCAAAAACAAAAAAAACAAACAGATAAAGCTAGTTTCCATATACACACATGTGAGAACATGTCTTTTTAAAGTGATTCCACTACAAATTTGA
This sequence comes from Perissodus microlepis, assembly GCF_051167445.1. Classification (NCBI taxonomy): domain Eukaryota; kingdom Metazoa; phylum Chordata; class Actinopteri; order Cichliformes; family Cichlidae; genus Perissodus; species Perissodus microlepis. The sequence goes on from NC_140465.1 coordinate 12,387,178, forward strand.
CATCCACTCAGGAAAACAGGGACCTCCTTCTCTTTTTGACCAACACAAAGATCATTTTATTTCAGATTGTGCAACTTTTTAAATTAGTGTAAAATATAATTTGCAGCTTTCCTATTCATAACTGCCATTTCACTGAGTTTGTAAAACATTTGAGGGGCACACCCTTCCCAAAGCCATGTCCCAGAGGACATCATCTTTATATACCGAACCACTGCTAAAATGGAGCCCAAACAACTGCTTCACACAGGATGCACACACAGCTATATAGTACAAACTATTTGTTAAATGCTTCCTATAAAACACTATAGGTATATAATAGTATATGCATAAAGCTGCAAAACACTTGAATTGAAATTTCCATAATGACAGCAATGCTGTGAAAAGTTAACCTAACTGTTGAAGTGGCTCCCTGAGTGAAGAAATGCTTTGGCAGCTCTAAATGAACTCTTTAATAAGAGTTCTTTAATAAGAGTTCATTTAGCGCTACCAACATACATTCACCTCCAGCAGCCAGCAGCTAACACATTTACAGAGCTGGGAATCTTGTTAGTATTTTTACTGCTATGGTGGAAATCATAAGATACAAAAGGCTATAAAAGAGGAGATGAGATTACGTCTGTGTATGCGTCTGGTTAACGCTCCAAATCTTTCCAGTCTTTCCTTCTTCCAGTGCTCTGAACTGATTGGTGTGTCTCAGTTCTCCTCTGATGGGAAAACCAGTACCTCAGGGTATAAGCATTTAGACAAGGGGAAACCTGTCTTTCATGGAAATTATGAAACTGCATGTAGTGATAGGTTATTTCTGAGTAGATGTGGTTAAGTAGCTCAGGGATGCTCAGATTATTTCACTATAACTTGCACCTCACTTTCTGCACCAATCTGAAGTCGAACTTTGGAGGGTTTTGATTAGATGAAGTTGTAGATGGTTGTCCTGGTGACTAACACACACATCTCATTAACTTAGTGCGTTTTTTTCTTACCTTCCCCTTTTCCGTACTTGGCTGAGGGCAACCAGGACTCGGCACCCGTGAAGCCCAGCTCTCTGCATACCACTTGGGCAGCATAGATGGAGAAGTCATCATCGCACACCGTCCCCCACTCTCCATTGTAAAAGACTTCGACCCGACCCTCGTAGTGTTTCTTCTTCTCCCCGGCTAGACGTAGCTGGATCACAGGCTGGTTAGAGTCTGACTGGGCGCTGGATGGCACCAGCAAGGTGTAAAGGAGACAGCAGATAACAGCCAGGAGCAGCATGATGCAGAATGATGAGGGAAAAGATTAATACCCTAAAGAGAGATACAAAGAGACAAAGAACTGTGACCATCGGCTGTATGACACTGCAATAAAGTGTGTTTTTGGCATTTTTATAAGTGGCTTTTCTCAATTCCAAGGATTTAACCTGGAGAGTTATCTGAAGACAGGCTAAGGAAGACAGTCATTTGTGGCATGTGGTAGTTCAGTTTATTTGAGAGTAAGCGGTATCTGTATAAAATGCTGAGCTTGGTTTGGCTCTCATATCAGGCTTCAAGAGAACTGACACTAGAAACTTTGCAACCACAAGTATAGTAAAAAAAATGACCACAATTTTACAGTATATTAAGCAAACGTATGGACACGACTGCCAAAAAAAGGGAAATTTGGGGAAAATCTGGGAAAGAACATAGGTTAGGTGGCAAGAATTTTTCTCTCCATTGTCTGACAGCCTAATGGAGAGCAAATGTGGGCTCCTCCAGGGAGGGGGCTGCCCGTCTTAGTTATCTGCTAATCTGTGCCTGGAGGCCAAGGTAAACTCTCTGAACCTGTATTCACAAAGAAAGTTGATTCATGGCAAACCATGAATGTCTCAATGTTGGGACAATGAGCCCTGGGGGAGTAAAGGGAGGGATGGAGGAGAGGAAACATTAGGACACCTTCACATCATCCTGTTCTGAATAGTAAGGGAGGAGATTTGGGAGGAGATTTGGGAGGGGGGGGGGGATTCCTGTGTTGACGTCATGGTAACCAAACACAAACAAACTTCAGACTTGAAAAACCTCCTCTGGAGTACACAGCCTATAAATTATCAGACTGTGAAGCATATGTTTCGCGATACGGAAACATCTGGTCAATCTCCCCGTGAAATGAACACAGGTTCAGCATGAGTATGGAGACACTTTAATTTGGCTTTTCAGTATTCAGTCTTGTACTTTATTAAACCAAGGGAGTGAAAAAGCGCACTGTAATGGTTTTAAATCAGTCAGTCAGAGTCTGAGTGAATTTCTGAACAGCTGTGCGTGCACAAACTATACTCCAACCAGCACGTGTACAATTATGGTGTATTTAAAATGGTAAATGGCCTGTATTTGTATAGCGCTTTACTATACTGATGGATTTTGTATTTAATACAAAATTTAATACACAATCCATGAGTAAACAATACTTCTAAATAAATACTTCTACATATTGCATGTCATAGGCAACACTTCTGTAGACATACCCATATGTTACAGAAGAATCTACTCTTAACAGTTAAAACTTGTGGTCCCAGAAAGGTGGTGAATGGACATTTTTACATCATATGCTGTGTCATGCAAAGCTTAAAACGTGTAGTTGCAAAGAAACAATAGGATCAAACAATAATTAAATACTGCTTGCCCTTTAAAATAGGAATTCTCAAATCCTACATGCTTTTATTGCTTTTTCAGGCAAAATCAGGGCTCTTGTGCTGTCTGTTGTTCATCTGAATTAGTCACCGATAAAGAGATATTAAGCCCTGACCAGAGTGAAGAAAGATCGACTACAAAATCGGTAGGTGTTGAAGGGTCCTTAGCACAGCTGTCTACTGTCATCACCAGAGTTAGCATGCATGATAAAAGTTTGTTACTAGCAGGACTGCAGTTCGTGTTCTGATACAGCAAACCCCAGCGCGCTTCGACACATAAATAGGAAAAAAGAAAAAACAGTTGATATAAAATACATTTTCAATGAATATAAAAGAGACAAAACATGCAAATATAAATCCTGCCAGGTTTTTAAGTTTCCGAAGAGAACCCATTAGGCAAAACCCAGTCTGAACAAAGTGTGATATCTCAAAGTTTCACACACTCATGCACGTGCCAAACAACATCCAGTCAGCGGTCGGACAGCAGGAGGGAGGGAGGCTGTCTCCAAAGTGAAAGGACTTACTCTGACAGACGGAGGACAGTCAGCGCAGTCTTTTGAGGACGCTGAGGTTTCCAACCTGTCTTAAAGGATGGCATGTGAAGCAGGGGCTCTCTGTCCCTTTAGTACTCTGCGGGCCGTTTCCTCTGCTCCCCTCACAGCTGGCAGCGCCCGTCCGTCCCACTCCTCACAAACTCAACAGCCAATGGGAGGGTGCCTCAGCATCCTAAACCCGCCCCCCTCAGACCCGATTACCGACGTTACAAAATCTAAGAGTCCTGGTCTCTTTGTATCTGGAAATGAGTAATTTTTTACTCGTTCTAGGAGTTTTAAATGATAGTTTCCCTGCGTTATAATATTAGTTAAGATGGTTTTGTCAATTCATGCCTTCTATGATTGACTAATTTTCTCCAACGTATTGTTCAACACGCCAAAGTAAGAGAAAAGCAGAAAACTGTCAATAAAGGGACATATAACTGATAATGATGATGATTTCCTCCTATTTTTCGCTGTTGAACACATCTGGTGTTGTCCACTATACAATAATGATCTTGAGTGCGAGAAAGTGAAATGGCTGGTCAATTAGAATAAAGGGGGTGGTGCTGAGTTTCTGCTTCTACTGGGCTTTCCAAATATTTTTTTTTTACCTTGATTAGACAGGACAGTGTGGAAATAGAGGCTGACTGACTTAAAATAGAGGAAAATGACATGTCAAGCAAGCTCTTTCACACCTGGAACATTTTGGTTATTTGGTATGTGCCTTAACCATGAGGGTATCCCAGCACACTGGTGTTAAGGACACCATCATGTGGAAAGAATGTGTAGTAAAAAAGACTGAAGTGCCAGGCTTGGAACAGGCCAGCTTGATATGTACTGTTGGCCTGTGCAAGAAGTGTAATTCAGAATAACAAGCAAGTCTTCATATCAGTCATCATCAGGTGTCAGATACTAAAAATTATAGTATGTTGATCAAAAAAAGTTGCACAAATCCTCTCTTCTTCTCTCTGCTATCTAAAAACCCAGACTCCAGATAGAAATTAGCCTAATTTTGAAATTAACTAGTGTGACACTCGATCTTAATTGATCCCACAAAACCAGTAACCTCATAACTGCTTCACTAGGAGAAATACTGTGTTTCTACAGTGAATCAGATGGCATCCGTAGCAACATTTGGCAAAGTCCTAATGTTTCTAACAGCTCAAGTGGGAAACTGGGATTTAATGAAGACAAAGCCAAACAAGCAAAATTAGTGATTATTGGGTAACAATGACCTGCTTTCCACAGATTCTGTTACATGTAAATGATTGACAGCCCCACTCTAGCCCAGAGGAACAGGAAGCAGGCTGTATTTTCATTCAAGCTGCTACATAACATGGGGATGTTAAAGCAGACTGAAGACATAACTATTAAACCACATTTAACATAGGTGACTGAAGTTTTTTTTTGGTAGTCTACACATCTAAATCAATTTGTTGTTGAAATTAGGGCAGCATGGTGGCACAGTAGTTAGCACTGTTGCCGCACAGCAAGCAGGTACTGAGTTCAATTCCACCATCAGGCCGGAGTCTTTCTGTGTGGTGTTTGCGTGGGTTCCCTCCGGCTTCCTCCCACCGTCCAAAGACATGTAGCTTGGGATAGGTTAATTGGATAATCCAAATTGCAGTAAGCAGTAAAAATCAGCAGTTCATTTAATGTAAGTAGTAGGCAATGACTCCTATTTAGCTTGCCTCTGTTTTCATTTATTTATTGCTACAACAGAAGCTGATGATTTAAATGAGCTTAAATGATTGTCACCAAGAAGGAGAGTGGCATATTATTAAATCTTAACCATTTATTAAGGAATGCACAAAATATAACAGTTGACATACAATCTGAGTATACGTAATTCTTTCATTTTACAAACATTAGCAACACAATTATGAATACTCTTTTTATAAAGTATAAAATGTACTATAACTGTGAATTTTAAAAGCACCTTCCAACTAATGTTAACACCACCACGACGGGACATGAGGTCACACTGAAACCCACTTCATTTTGCTGTGACATTTGGCAATTGATTGTGCTGATGTAATGAAGGCTACTGTACAAAATGTGTCTTTTATACACTTCGGACCAAAAATGCACTCGTGTGCTTATTCAAGTGAAATCAGACCAGAAAATATTGATACAGCAAAAGATGTACAATGAACCCGACAGGCCTCGCTGATCTATTGCTGAAGGTGATAGCACTGAAACCGCAAATCCACTGCAACTGACTGCAGTTCAATCATACAAGAAATACACTGACTACAGTACTCTTTGCAAACAGCTTGGAAACAACTGCACAAAGAAAAAAAATAAACCTGTTTGTCTTTCTTTTGTTTTCTCTCAAAAGGCACAAGCAATGTTTTGGCTCATAAATAAAATATGGACACAACCCCAAATCATTTTTATGGCAACTGGTAACTTTTCCACACTCAAACGCAGAGCAGTCGAAAATGAAACATGCCACATGGTTTTATACTACAGCATAATAAAAGCAGGTTTTACTATATTAAAGTCAAAGTATCATCAAAGTGATTAAAAACTTGGATTTAATATTTGATTCTTTTGAAGTGCTCTTCATATTTAACAATCCCCAAGATTCAAAAACGGCTTAATGTAAACCCACGTATAACTGAAGGACACACTGTGTAAACCTGTGAAATAAGAAATACAGACTGAAAGGCAACTTACTTAAGCTGAGATAAACGACCTGAAAACTATACAAAATGATCCATTTAGGCACTCAGCACATGGATTGTATTATTAACGCAGTTAATTGCAGTATAAATGTGCTCTGGTGCAAAGAAAACGTGCATGCATCCCTGCCAGCGTCATATTTTCCCTTAGTTCCTGCACACGTGCAGTGTAAAATGAGGGTGGAAAATCCTTATGAGACGAGACGTGATGAGACGACACTTGAAAATGGGTAAATCCCAGAAACGTAAAATGATACTTTACTGTAAATCCTGAAGCAAAGGTTTACAAATCATTGAGTGACTTATTTTTAAAAAAAACAACAACATTACATCCTGTTATAATTGTGTGCTTCTTCAATGGTCCTGACATGATTAATGCAACAATAGTTGTACTCTCATCGTATTTCAGTCTGAAAGGAGAAAATGAGCAAGTGCAACCATACTGTCCTTCAGTAATATACTGTATATTTAAACAAACAAGCAATGAAAGTTGCAATGTGCCTGATCTATGATCATGTAAAAGATTTAAAGCACATGTTGTTGTGAGAAAAATCTGGAGCTGAAGAGGAAGCAATTAAGAGCCACAGAGTTTGATGAAAGGCGTCCTATTCTGTTCCCAGTTTGGCGATCAGTTCATCACAGATCTTGGTGAGCTCTTCAATCTCTTGATTCTGTAAAGGACAGAAAAAAATAGAGTTAAATGTGCTAAAACTTAAACATTTAAGCCATTCAGAATTTATGGAGTTAGTGGGACTCTGCAGTTTGTCCTTCTTTTGACGATTTTGCTTTAAGTAAACAGAACATTGCCCTCTAGTGGGCAGTTCAGATCATTGTAAATGAAGTGCATTTAAAATCACTATTCTGCTGGACTGTGTTCTATTTATAGAAGTAAAATAAGGAAAACAGGAAATCATCTCTTTCACTATCTTGAAGATAAACCCAAACAAAAAAGAAGTGACAGGAAACATGAGGTTTTGCGTGAAGCAGTGACTAAAAACTGCTAATTGTTTAACTTCCAGGAAAAATGACTGCACACAGCAGTTCATTCAATAGTCAGACACTGATGCTTAAACTCGTCTTGTTTGACATCTTTTTGCAGAAGAAAATGAAAAGTGTGTTCAGCACACAGACAAGACCCAGTAGAGCTTTCAGTCTTAATTACCTAGGTTTTTCAGCACAATTTTCCATCACTAACACAGTTAAACACAGTCAGATCACTTTAATTAAATTTGCTCTTATCCTACCTTCTGAAGGACAGCTCTTTCAAGTGACTCCACCTTCATCTGCTCCTTTCTCAGGCTTGCGTTTAGGGCCACACTCTCACCGTTTGCCTTGGCACGTACCTGGGCTATGTCCTCATTAGCCCTGTTACAGAAGAAACGATGTCAGACAATGTCAGAATGAGAAATGACGCCTAGCTTTGAAATGTAAATGGAATTTCAGGAGTCAGTTTTTGAATAGAAATCTTGGAAGCCTAAATTGCAGACTTACTTGTCGAGTTTCTCCTCAGCGTGGATTTTGAGGGTTTGATATCGCTGCTCCTCTTGCTTGATCCGCATCAGGTAGTCTTGAGCACACTTCTTTAGCACCTCCTCGTTCTGGAGAGACACATGTAAAACAGGTCTAGTCAAGTTATGCGAAGGTGGCCCACACAGCTTCTCATGTGATTCATACTGAGACTCTACTGACCTTCTTAAAGCCCTCCAAGACTCCCTTCATGTTCTCATACCGCCTGAAGAGGTCAGCAAAGGAGCGCTCCACTGAGTTGAGGTCAGCCAGGGCCTGATCTCTCTCTAAGGTCAGCTGTCTCACTGACTTACTACATGACAGGGTCTTCTGCTGCTGCTCATCCTCTGTAAATAAATGAGCCAGAGTATAAAATAAGGGCTAAAAACACACAACAGCTGTGAGACAAAACAGTGTAATGCAATAACACATGAGTGCACATTAAAAATGCAGAATAGACAGTGTAGAAATAATGTTTTATGACAATGCTGTGTTTTTTCTGAAGTAACTGATAAATACAAGATTAATAATAATAATAATAATAGCTGTTGACCAATAAGGCAAAACCCCCCAAAAAAGAGTAAAGGCACTGACTGTGCTGTTCTGTTCCACCACACTGTAACTGTAATACAGCCTTACATATTACCTATAGGCTGTTAAAAACAAATTAAAAAGACTGCAGTCTATTAGACTGTCTATTACACAGTAGGCTGGTATTACACGTGTAGATTATATGCATAGAATGTTAAAAAAAACATATACAAAATAAAATGCACGGCTGAAGTGTGCTCAGCTGTTGCACTGCATCCATGCATCTGCTATGATGTACATTATGAATTTAATAGTCTGATGGCGGTTGCGCAAAAGAACGTGTAATGGATACATAATGGTTTCCTTTTTGTATAAATATCCACATAGATCAGAGAAACAAAATGTACATCTGATTTGGGGGTTTGTTTGAAGAAGTCACACAGTTATTGGAGCAGTAACGTAGTGCATAATAACAAATTCATGGAGAGCAAAATCACCACTAGGTGGCAGCAACTTACCGATCATCTGTGCGACTGTTTTCTCATATTCTGCAACTATTTTCCTGTCAGAATAAAAACCCAAAGCAGTTACTGTCAGCTTTGTTTTCACATGTTCAGTTGTGTTTAATATAACATAGACAGGAGCACTCAGACAAACAAATGCCTCGTACCTCATTTCCATAACCTCTGCTCGGCTTTCTTCATATTTTCTCTTCCATTCATTGACCTCAATCTCTTTAACGATGATCTGTTTAGACAGGAGAGACATAAAATTAAAAACCCAGCTATGATCTCAAATAAACAGTTAAGCATAATAACAACCGGCCCTTTCTCATACCTCTTCTCTGATCAGGGTTAGCACTGCAGCTTTGTCCATCTCGCTCAGAGGCACGCTGTCCTGGGACAGGGCTGCTGTGTCAGGGCCCTCATTGCAGGTCAGTTTTGTTGTTGTGGACATCGCACTCTGTGGAAGGAAACATATTGTTTGAGGCTGTTTTGAGGCAAGTAGCTACACTACAATAAATATTACAAAATCTGGTTTGGCCTTAAGGTGCAAGTGATGTTATCTTAGACAAATATTGTGATTCATTGAGCAGAAATAGCTATGAATGAGAGCATTAAAAACTGAAATAGTTGGACCTGTTATTGCTAACCTGAAGAACAGCTGACAATGCAAAACAATCCTGTCATGCTAAAATATTTATACCCCCTTGCTATTGTTCCTATAGTCCACTTACTATATCATCTTTCAGACCGAAGCTGTCCTTCTCCTCCAGCTGGTCTGCAACCTTTGTCTCAGAACCTTTGAGAAGATCAAACACATAACTCAATGAGAAAAACTACTGTAACTATCCATATCACAGATTTTAAAAACAATCAAATGCACATGAAGTAAAGAGTTCATACTTACTATTTGTCTAGTTCTGTGCTTTTTTTTTTATTATTTTTTTTATTGAAAAGACTGCATGGCTGGTCCTTATGCACAACTGTGGGGAGCAGTATAAATACTGCCCAGTGTAGTATTTATACATTTCTTTTATCCAGGACAGAATACTGCTGAGCATGCCTGGTACATTTTTCTTTCCCTCCCTTAAGCGTGACGCAGTAGTTGTTGAGAAAATTATGTAACCGCATCACCTTCCTCGTTCACATCGTCTTATCAGTTTTATTAATAGAACTTGCTGTGTAAGCATCCTTTCCACTGAGGCTGATTTAAAAGAAAATCTAAGATATTGTGCTTTTTGACTTAAAAACATTGTCCTCAGACGTTACCTTAACTTTTAGCCAAGTTCTATCCAAGCAAAGCCTCCGTTCACTCTATATTACCGTCTTAAATACTTAAATACTCATACTTCTAAACAGAAATAGGCCATGTCTTATACAAATGTCACTGTAGAGCTTACCATCCATTATAGCTCTGTCACTGCTTAGCTGCTTTTTTACAGGTGCTTTATTGCATTCTGGCTCCTCTCTCTCCTGCTGGCTGTCTGTTGTCTGTCCCATGATACAAGTGGAGGCCAGCTTCTCCTCATCGGTGGCATGATGAACTCTCTGAGTGATTTCTGGGGTCTGTACCACCACTTCATCCTCATCCTGGACATGAGAGAGCGAGGTATCTGTACATATATCCTGCATCACAGTGGAATTTATTCTATTTATGAGATTCTGAAGCCCTTCCCCTTCCCAACACACACACACACACACACACACAGCCTAAAGGCACTGTTGGTGAATGCGTGGGCACAAAATATTACTTTAGGCACTAGTACTGTGCAAAAGTCCTGACTATGCCTCCAGCATAATGATTGATAACTATTCAGACCAAAAATGTCACATTTGGATTCATCACTCAATCATGCCTCAGCCTTTCTCCCTGTTTCCCAGCTTCTTGGCAGCCACCCTTGTGCTGAGTCCATTTCTAACGAGGATTCAGTGAACTGTAGGTTGATCAACTGAAGCGTCAGATGCATCTCTCGGTTCCTGTGTCAGGTCTTTGCTGGAGTCTTGCTGTTTTTTTTAAGATCGTTCATCTGCTGTAGATAGTTTTTTAGGGCAGCTACCTTTTCTTTTGTTCTCCATTTGTCCAGTTTGGGGGTAATTGGTTGTTGGGATACACTGTGTTGGTGCCAAAATGTTATTTAATCAGTATATTATCATGCTTATTGAACTGTGGTATCTTTGGCATTTTTTGTAGATTCAGCTAAAGAAATGAGAACAAATTACATTTTTTTGTGAAAGACTGCTAGTAACAAAGTTTTCTGTTATGCATAGACACAACACTGGTTCATCTACCGGATCAGGTGCATTTTTATGCTTTAATGAGTCATAGGTCAGAATTGTTGTAGTTTTGCATTTTCTCATTAGATTTTGTAAATTTTCTCTTTGACTTTTTGCTTTTAATTCGCTCTTAAGTTTCACTTTAGTTTCCAGAGTTGATTTGCTTATTTCCATTTAGCTTTTATTGTTTGAAAATGTTTAGTTTTAGTTTAGTTTTTAATAGTTTCAGTATTCACTTTAGTAGTTTACTTGTAATTAGTTTATAGAGTGTGCATATCAGAGGGAAGATTTAGGAAAGTTAGTAGAGATACTGATTGACTCACAGACATCAGGCAAGTTTTTCATAAAACTAATAGATACTAAAACAAAGCACATTACCATGTATTTGTATTTTATTTTAGTTATTTTGCTTTTTGTCCTTCTCACTACCAGTACTGTGAAACAATACCTGCAGTTTATTCGGGTGCCACGGGTAGTCCAGAAGGAAGGTTTGCTGTGTCCTCTAGCACAGTCTTAAGTGTGTGGAGGTGTTATCAGGAGAAGGGCTCTTACATGAGGAGAGCTACAGAGGGCCAACGTGGGGGTTAACAGAGACCTCCACGCGTTAGCCAGTTAACAGTACTCTGACTGCTCTTAGGGGCCTGAAGCCATGCCACATTACTGATCGTTTGGTCAGAAACATCATCATGATGGAGGTGATTTTCACAGGACTCTGGCACTTCTCCACCCATTCCTCCTTGTACAAAGGAACAGATCCTAGCCCGTTCCATGGGCATTTTTTACACGGTATATTTTAGGTCAGCAGCAAGCAGTTCCACTGAGATAACCATGAAGGTCTTCACAATATTGTTAAAGTAAGTTAAGTATTCTGTAGTGACGCCATATCTTCAGGATTTCTCCTGAGGATGATGAAGGTGTTGCTGCTGAGGACATGTGGAAGCAGGAGACTAATATGTTGACTGCAGAGTGATAAGTCACAATTTTGTCAGCATGCCAAGACAGTACTGCAGAGCTGGAGACACTGCTGATGCTTCTCTGTCTCTCGCTCTCACTGTGTGTGTGTTCAGAGGTGATGGTGGACAGAGCTGCTGAATAATGAACATTGCGGTGTCACTGCAGTAAGGTGAAGCAGTCGCACACACATACACACATCCTCACATCCTCACAAACACTTATATTACCTGATTACACACGTCAAGGACCAAGGACTGGCTTTCATCGTATTTCTCTACTTTACAGGAATTCCTACAAAACAAGCACAAAAAAATAATGCAAGAAGTTACAATCTATAGACTAAACGTGCTGTGACACTTTAATTAACACACACTGTTTCCACAACCATTGAGCTGTGAGCATTTCTCTGCTTTGGTGTTTAGACAGATATCAAAGAAAGACCAGTGATGCACATACACACATGTAGAACCATACTGGTGCTGCTAAACGTCTGGAGAGCTCACAAGATGTAACATACTACATCTCTAACATGTGAAATGAAAGTGAGGAAGACATATATTGCCCTCACATGCTTCTTTGTAAGCCGGTCCTGTTGCAGCGCATACCACGATGAGAGTAAAATGCGAAGCAAGCATGCGTGAGAGAAACGTGCATCAGTACTTACAACAGAAAACAGAGAAACTTGACTTGTTCAGATGTCCTGAGGCCAATAGAATAGGACAAAAGCAGAAAAGTTTGCGGGTTGCACAACAGACGAGGGGGAGGAAAGATGAAGGATGAAAGGGATTAAGCAAGTGAAGGAGGGATTTTGATAAGGGAACAAAGAACAAGAGACAAAGGAGAGCAAGTGAGCGACTGGAGGTGCTTGGCTCAGCATTTTTAATACTCAGCAGATAAAGTTTGGCAATAAACACAAGATGCCGACAGACATGGAAAAGCTGAAACTGGTCCAACGGCTACAGCTGTAACAGCACTTTAAGAGTCTGAATATAACATGTTTGAGAACTGTGTGAATATCCAGTGTATCGGTGATAATGTTATGACCTCAGAGCTTCTAGCTCATGGGGCAAGAAAGAAGGTTTTCATGTTTTTGAGACTTACTTGATTGTTCTCTCTTTGTTTTTCTTGGGAATCTGCCTCACTTTCTTCTCCACCTGAGGTTGCCTTGCCTTTTGTTTCTCTCCTTCTTTTACTTTTTTCTCCGGCAGAGACGAGGTATTGGACGTGTCCTCATTGCTCAGAGATTTTGAAGGTTTAAAAGGGTCCACAGAATCATCAACATTGTCAAAGCTGTAGGAGCTTCTAGGAAGCACTGGAGAGTTGTTCACCTTGCTATTGCTACCAAATGGATTGAAGTTTGGGTCATCTGACTGACTGGGATCAAAGTTATATGATCCTGTCTTAAGAATAGGAACATCGTCCAAGTTCAAAGGTGTAGAAGAGTCTGAAACTGGAAGAGAAACTTCCAGATCAGGCTCTGAAACTGGCTCTGGTATAGACTTGGGGACTGGTTCTGGTGCTGGCTGTGAAAGTGTTTCTAACACTGTGGGTTCTGGTTCAGGTTTGCAGGAAGCCTCGGATCCTTTGGGCTTCTGCTTCTTTGTAGCAAGTTTACTGATTGTCTTTTTCCCTCCTAGGTTCTTTGGAGGAGGCCTGCTGGCTGGTCCTTCATCCAGGCCAAACTCCATCATCACGGGCTTAACCTCAGATGATGGATTTGTTGTTTCCGAGTGTGCTTGTGCTGCTGAGCTGGCCTCTCCGAGCGGCTCGAGTCTGGGGAAAGAGCCCGGTTCACACGGTGGGGGAGAGTTTTGGATTTTTGATCCGCCGCTGGTGAATGGGTTAAAGCTCTCATCCAAAAGGTCAAAGTTATATGTGACCTTAGGGACAGGAAGCTCTTCTTCCTCGTTTGTGTTAGCAGCGTCATTCAGCGAGGACTTCATTTTCAGAGACGGAGGTTTGGATTTCCTCGTTTTACTCTTTTGAGTAGGCTCTGCCTCGTTGGACAGGCCATTGTATTGTGCCTCTGGTTCAGCAGGAGGTTTCTCCTCAGGGGGCTCTGGAGCTGAGAGGATTTCAGGTTCACTGCTCAGGATTGAATCTGGTTCAGAGGAAAGAGCAGGACCCAGAGCTGGAGCCAGATCTGGGACTGGATCAGCTGCTAGAAGAGTAGCTGGGACTTGGGATGACTCAGAGGATGGAGCCACTTCCTTCTCTGTGGATAAATCAGCAGCAGGCAAAGAGCCCAAATCTGCTGGAAATTTCACTGTTTGTTCTTCTTCTAGGGTCTGAATGTTTATTTCGAGCGGGCCACCCATGGGGACTGCAGGCTCATCCTGACCCATGTTGTGGCTGAGCAGAGTGTCCTGATCCCTGATAGGAGCAGTCACTATCAGGTTCTCCTCCTGCTCCAACTCTGTGGAAGAAATGAGACCCAAAACACCAGAATTAATCATAAAACCAAAACAAGTCTTAAAAATTAATACACACTCCTGCTGCCAGTGCTGTTCTGTGCTTTAATAACACGCCAGCTCAGATGTCAGTGATATCTGATTGGCTCTCTGAAAGCAGGTTAGTCACCAGCCAACTGTTCCAATTGCTGCTGTTGCCATGGTAATATGTTACTATGAGGGCCATGACATTTGTACAAACTCATGCATATGAAAATAAAAATAAAAAGGTGGAGTGGTTTATCATGTTGTGTGTGTTTTAGACAGTAGTGATGGTGGCTGCTATGGCGCAATCATTAGCTCCAGGGAAGATTTTGAGACCACAGCATATTTCAGCATGCCTGTCATACTCGCCGTGTTCATGTAACATTATGTTGCCAGGAAACAAGCAAAGCCTGCCGATACTTCTACCCAGTTCCAGTCGGATGTCGCCAAAGTGTCACTTTTGACTCCTTTAGTACAAATATAAACTCTGTTGGTGGCGCTTGTCATGTCAGGTAGATCTCACTAAGCTGCACTGCCTGTTTTACCAATAACATGAAAATTATCTATCTGATAAAATGTTATATGTGCCTTAAATAGTATAGGCAGTGATCTGTACTTGTAGTGACCCCAGGCAGATGTCAGTCACATCTCTAACTGTGACCACACCTTTAACTCTGCAGATAAGGGAGAAGGCCAAAACCACACTACCAAAAGGTCCTCATTAATACTTAATACATAATCCTAATTAATCCTACTTTTATTGATCTATAGACGCTGTTTGAATCCTAAAGATTAAAGTACTATATTAAGCTACAGTAGTATTAAAAACTGTTGTTATGCAGATCCAAAATTCTCTACACGTGATGGTTTTCGGTTCTTGTAGATCGACTGTGATCTGTACACTTATAAAGAAAGCCCACTGAGTCAGTGTGGAGAAAATTTCCCTGAGATTGCATCTCAGTTACATTGTCAACAGAAAACAGTTTAATAGGTTATAATATAATAGTGATTCATTTAACCCCGCTGAGATCAAATTGGGCTTATATGGTCCGTCATCTAAAGTGAGTTGCACACCCATAAAATAGTTATAAACTGTCATCACGCAGATGCTGATGTAGTAATGGAGACTTTGGATGGACACAGGCAAACACTGGCATTAGCATGTTTACTTTCAACGATGTTTCCAGAGATGCTTCAGCTCCTCCCTGCCCGAGATCAAACTTAGAAACAGCTGTAGGGAGAGATGTTTGCAGTTTGAATGGAAACTCCCACCTCTCTCCACACTTCCTGACCTTTGCAACTTACTCTTTTATAAAATGTTGTTGGAGCTGTTTTACAGGATGGACTTAATCCTACTAAAACCACAACAGCCACACAAATATGAGGACTACTAAAAATCAACTTTAAAAAAAAGGAAGCTGCATGATAGCTTTGGGCCCATGGCTTGCTTTGTGCAGTTGCTCCCTTCATACTGACCTCTGTCAGTGACTACTACAAAGCAGGGCGGGGCTTTAGATGAAGCTTTTGTTGAACCTGTTGAATTCCAGAGCAAAGGCCTTTCCCACACTCTGCTACAGGCTCCTCCTTTTGGTGATTCAAAGGACAAAGTCAAGGCTTCATCACACCCAAAATCCTTCCTCATCTGCAAACCAGCTTACATACCAAGCATGCAGAGCATATTTGGCCACCTTCAGGTATTAACCTTAATTATGTTTAATGAAGTGCATTCTGCATTTGACTGCTTGTCTGTACCCCACATCGTAAGTCATTACTCAATCACACAAACGTTCATTTTAGCATTAAAAAAACATTATTTTGTTGACACACTCTAAACACATGTCCCTCTTGTTGACTATGAAGATAAACACAAATGTGACACCTGAGCATTTAGTGAAGCATCTACTCTTGTTTCCATGGCAACCTTGAGGCTACTGCTTTGTGTTGTGCACTCGAACACGCATTTCTTCTCATATATTGAATATTGTAGAGCTACTGCTATTAAGATGTTACAGTGGACAGCTTCTCATCATCGCATTTCTGTCTGTCTGCTGTTGGCCTCACCTGTTTTGTCTGCATCAGTGTTGTTGTTCTCCAGCTCTCCTGGGATGGTCGGAGGGGTGCGGACAGGAGTCGCTGCCTCAGGAGTGTCAAAATGACCCTCTGAGTCAGAGCTGTGGTAGTCAGTGAGAGATACATATGAGAGAGAGAAAGATTAAAACATTCAAAACATTAGAAAGGAGCACAGAAGTGATCATATTACAAAAACAGAGAGCACGAGACAGAAAAACTCCTGCTGCCAAAAATAAAAATGAAAGACAAATAAAAATGAAAACCAAACCAAACAAAACAAAAAAACAGATGCACTATATTGATTCATGGTATCATAATGTACAGATGGTCCCAGGTCAGACCAAGGGTGGAATTCGCCTCTTGTGCTACATAAATAAATACTTTTTAGAAGCATGAAGAGGTGAAAATACAACATCTTGCAACCCCCTGGTGGTAGCATCACCACCTGGGGATTAATAGTACTACAGAATACCCGGAAATGATTTCTATATTGATTTAGAGCAGGGGTGTTAAACATTAGGCCTGGGACCAGAACTGGCCCAACAAAAACTGTGCATTGTCGGTCTTTGGGAGATGTAAAGGAGGGCAAACAAATTGTTAAAATTAATTTTACTTATAAAAAACTCCCCCATGGAAAATCATAACACAGCAAAGTAATTAAGTAATTGATAAACAATTAAATAAGAGAAAAATTCACGTTTTTTTTTTTTTTACATTTTCTTTGTTCCTTTTCACAATTACAGGACAGTCAGGGCAACAAGCAACCAGAATTTCTTTCTAAAATTTTAAGCATTCATTTCTTATCATTTATGCCCAAAGAATTGTGCTGACAGACGTCTTTCATTTACTACAGCAGCATTTCTTTATCATGTAGAAAAGCTGAGATGAAATGTTGAAAATGTACATGTTTTTCTTATATAAAGATATCTGCAAGTGACAATGCATATTTAAACCTACACTGAAAGGAAGAGCAATTTCACAAGTGACGCATGATGTAAATCAAGTTTGACATCTAGAGGATTCTGAGTAACAAAAATCAAATATAAAAATCACATTTTATTGCAACTTAAATGTGCCACTGTCCCAGCTATTATCCTCTGCTGTTGCATTATGCCTTGGAAAGACTCAGTATTGTCTGAACTGGTGAAGGAGTGAAATACAGATAAAGTGAAAGATACATAGAGGAAGAGGAAGTGCAAGTAAGCCAGCCCACTATTTCCTGTTACATTGCTAGAATCATGGGGTATGAAGTATGAAACTGTAACATCCAAGCTGTAAATGATGTATTAAATCAGAATATGAACATTAAAACAGAATAAAATGATGTGTGATTTTATAACATTGCATCATTCGATTAGATCTAGCAGTAAGAATTGCTGTTGCTCTGGTTGAATCTAATTTCACAGGATAGTAAACATGGATTTTGTCATTTGATTACTTGATACCCGATGACAGGATATTGTGTCTAGTTGAGTGTGCAAGAGTGGAAACAGTTGTGAGTTTACTTGGAGCAATAGTAAGTATCCATAGTGTCAAAGCAGGTACATGAGGACCTGATAACTTGGGAGCCTGTCGTGTTTGTGTGATCTGAGCAATGATTACCTCATTGAGCTACCTGCCTGTGCAGTGTGAGTGTGTGCGTTCTTGTACAGATCTGACAACGTGCCAGTGAGTCTAAGAAAAACACTCAAACGTGGTGACAATCGAAAGCACAGCCACACCGCAAATGTGTCCGCCCTGCAGGACAACGCAGCACGCGAAATATAAAAAATGACACCAATATTTTTTCTCCTCCTCCCTTTCCTCGGCCTATTTCATCAAACCCTTAAAACAGCAGAGATTCTTCAACCTGACAGGTCGACGAGCAGGTAAATAAAACTGTTTGAGCCACACTATCAGTAGTCACGGGGGCTCCAGTGCAACACTTGCCTGCAGCCTTGAGATCTCTCCTCCTCGTCTTCGTCTACTCTCTCTCCACGTTGCTCCCTCTCCTCGCTGGCCTCCTGCCCGTCTTCATCCTCCTCTCCCTCTCCCCCGCGCACTGCCGTCCATGTCCATTTAGCCCATGACACGGGTGAGAGCCAAGACATCACTCTTTATTCCAGCAGGGTCCTCTGACCCTCTCTCACCGATAGCCGTGGATTGGTTTCCAGCACTTGACTGATCCTTTTCTGATTCTTCCTCAGGTTTCCACCCAACCAACAGCTCTCACATCTTTCTATAGAGGTTCCCACTTCTCACACTTCTCAGTTTCCCATGAAGGGAACTACACATTTTTACACTACCCAACTTCTATATCACTAATCTCAAAATTACAAAGACTTGAGCTGCGTTCTCTGCCCTTCTTATTCTTATTTCCAGTCACGCTCTCTTCTCTGTCGCTCTCTCTCCCTCTGTCTCTGTGACTGAATACCTCAGCTCTGATCAGCTGGTTTATCAAATGCTGTGCTCACTCTCTTCTCCTCTCAACCCCCTACAAACTCTCCCCTCCACCTCGGAACAGCTCACTGACAGAAAATGCAGTGGGGGAAGGCAGTGAGCTGTCAGCTCAAAGAATGAATGCAGCTTCTCTTTAGGCTTCTACATGACTTCCCCCACGGTTGAAGAATGGTATGTCCCTGTCAGGCCGCTCTTCCACTCTGAAGCAGAAGGAGGGAGTCACAAAACACACACCGAGGGAGGAGGAGGAGGAGAAGGCCTAGGGAGTGGAGGTAGAGGAGGAGCAGAGCTGTTTGGGGCTCCACATTTTATAGTCCAGAGAGAGGTTAGGAATGTGGGGCTGGATCTTAAAGCCCCTCCACCCCCACTCCTTTGTAGACTGTTTAACAGTTAACTGTTTCTCCCATCCAGTGGCAGCCAGACATGCATGACCAGGGGAACCAGTTCTGCATTTCTGTTGGAAAGCCCCAGGAGATATACCTGGCTGGATTCAATTTGTCTGAGGTAGCAGTTCAGACCACTGAACTGGCAGGAAACCAAAGTCTTCAACGCAGTCAGGAATGGGTGGTAAAAAAAACCCACCCCAGTGTAGCAACTTAGAAGGAGAAAATTGGGTCTTAAATCTCTCAACAGAGCAATAAAATAGCCCTCTAAATACAGCAAAAAAGTCATTCACTACATTTCCATGAAAACCAACAGAAAAAAAATATCTGTATATATATATATATATATATATATATATATATATACACGTGTGTGTGTGTGTGTGTGTGTGTGTGTGTGTGTGTTACAGAGAGAACCCAAAAGTGGCTTGCTTCTAGGACAATGATTTCAAATGTGCTTTTTTAATTACATGCAATAAAAGGGGAACTTCTTAAAAGTTGAGAAAATCTATCATCCTGCCAACTATATCAGTCCTTTATTTACTTTTACACAAGACAAACACAGCAACAGATCATCTGGAGAATAGTTTAAGTTGATCTAGGTGGTTCTAGATACAAGAGAAGTCTAGAAATATCCCCTCAGTTGTGTGAATTTATAAAAACAAAGCTTACAGAGCTCCATAGTTGCTTAATTTGCAGATGTTAAGCTACTGACAATGTCTGTAAATTAATATATCACATGAAGAGACAATCTCAAGCAAATGATGTCAGTAAAGAAGAAAAACACTCACAATACACATACAGAACAGGGGGCAGTGACAAATCCATGTATAACTGGCTAATAAGAGCCATACAGCAGTTTTTGCTGTAGATTTTCTGCACTCCTTCAACCACCTGCTGCAACAGCAAAACCTTCTTGTGTTCACCCAGACAGACAGCACAATAATACATCCTATTTCTGTAGTCTTGTTGTATTAAGGTGCCAGAAAATTCAAGGCTTGGTTCGTCTGCTGAGCTGCTAAACTCCTCCCAAGTTCCCATCGAGGAGCAAATACACAGACGTGCTTCAGTCAGGCTCAAAGTTTCCACATTTGACCAGAAAGGGTGGAGTTTTCTACCCGCTTATTTACAGTCTGATTCTGGTAAAGATTGTGCCTGGAGTGAGGACAAAAACTGTTCCTGCATACTAAAGACATCATCTCACAAGCATGAAGAACTACTTGTGCTTTTATCTTTGAGTTGGTATCTGTTTATTTTATTTTTTTGCCTGTGAAATGTTTGTTTGTGAAAGACAACATTTTTACTTTTTTTTTTTTAAAAAGTCACAGAGTAGCAGCAAAGTCCTACCTTGGGTTGGGTTTTACTAGGAGAATAGATTAGCATCTTCCCACAAGTTACACGAGTGGTAATCCTGATCACTGATCGATATTTACGTCACGTTTGCGTGATAGAAACAAAGGTGTGTTTCAGTGCAGAAGAGGAAGTCTGCATATTTAAACCTTATAAGCCTTATAAATAGCTCCTTCTATCGGTGGTGAGGGGTCTCTGAAGATGCATGCGAGACAGGGATAAGCATGTTATATAAGTAAAGGTGCCTATGACTTCCCCTACTAAAAAATATACATATAAAATGAGAACTATACGTTGAGATCTATTTTTTTTTTTTTTTTTTAAAAAGCCAGAAAATAACATTGAACTGAGTACAAACATCTTTTGTTTGCCGTTTACAAACCATCGAGGTTTGTGGACCAGTGCTTTACTTATCTAAAAACGGCATCAATAAACATCAGCATGAGGCAGCTGTGTGTGTGAATGTGTGTGTGTGTCTCCAGATAAAAGACCACCCCATACTTAACGGCTGCCACAGCTACAGACCAGAAAGCTTCAGCCAAGGAGTCTGAAGCACCACCAGAATCCAAACACAACTCAAAAGAGCTCAGATTTCAAGCCCAGCACGAGGTAGCCAACAGGCATTTTCTAGAAAACAGAAAGTCACTAGTAACAGACAGAATAACAATCTGGCCTCTCCCGCTACTGTGATGTTTATTCTAAGCTGACACATCAGCTGAAATTCTGACTTTCCTACTACAAATGCACTAACTGCACACTTATGTTTAGTCTCTGTGTCAATATGGCTGTAACCGATATTGGAAACAATGCGGAGATCAAATGTGCAAACTGTATTCAGGCTGTGTCAACAGTCATCACTTTAAATGTTCTATCACCATAAATAGAGTGGGAGACAATAGAGGAACCATGTGATTATATAACAGCCATTCCTGTGGAGCCTAAAATAAGTGCAGACACACAAAGAGATGGCTTGGTCTCAGCAAATCCCAGAAAACTAACTGAATGTTCCCGGAAATTAATTAACGTAAAAAGAATGGGACATAAAGGGCAGAGGATGAAGAGCCGAGGAGAAGGAAAACAAAGAGGAAGGAAAATAATGAGCACGCTGCCACAAGACTGCAGT
Source organism: Perissodus microlepis (assembly GCF_051167445.1). NCBI lineage: Eukaryota > Metazoa > Chordata > Actinopteri > Cichliformes > Cichlidae > Perissodus > Perissodus microlepis. The sequence goes on from NC_140465.1 coordinate 12,408,610, forward strand.
AGCTATGTGTGTGTGTGTTTGAGGAACAGAAATGGGAGAGGAAGAACCTGCAAATAAATAACCCATGCTAGCACAATGGTTTCTTACTTCTGCCTTGTGAGGAAAACTAACACGTCAGGCCAGCAAATGTGTGAAGCTCCAAGTGACACAGTTGCAGTAATGTGACATGGCACTTTCAACAGCTAGCTGAAGAAAAAACTAAAAGATGTGATCACATTCTTCTAGAGATGAGTGCAAGCAAAACTACTGCAAATGTCACACCACGCCTCAGTAATCTGCTCCTCTGAGCTGGCAAGCTGCAGAATCAGTGGACTGCACAGGCATCTAGTGGTCAAAAAGCATAATAACAACCAGAAAAACTTCACAAAATTTCGTCAGGTGAAAAACTTAATAAAAACCATGCATTATCTTTTTTTTTTTTTTTTTTACCATAATTGCTATATGACAAGCACGCATAGAGTAAAGTCTCGGTTCATAGTCAACAGGCTCAGTATTGCTAAGAAGGTATTTTTGTGTGTATTACTCAGAAAACTGACTTTTCCCATCCATCCATCCATCTTCTTCCGCTTATCCAGGGGGCCAGTTCACGGGGGCAGCAGCCTAAGCAGAGAAGCCCAGACCTCCCTCTCTCCAGCCACCTCCTCCAGCTTGTCTGGGGGAGCACCAAGGCGTTCCCAGGCCAGCCGAGAGATATAATCTCTGCAGTGTGTCCTGGGTCTGCCCCGGGGCCTCCTCCCGGTGGGACATACCCGGAACACCTCACCCAGGAGGCATCCTTGTCAGATGTCCAAGCCACCTCAGCTGGCTCCTTTCGATGTGACTTTTTCCATGACGTGCTTAACTTCATGGAAGTGATTGTTAAACTGGTTCTCTGTCTTGAAAAAATATTTGTCCCCTTCCTGATTTCTTAGTTTTTGTGAAAATTACTAACCCTTACACTACCAGTCAAAGGTTAGGCCACACCTTCACATTCAATGGTTTTACTTTATTTTTACTACTTTCTAAATTGTAGATACATGCTGAAGACATCAAAGATATGAAGCAAGATATATGGAAATATGTAGCAAAGAAAGAAAATGATAAATAACTCTAAATATGTTTATATTTTTGATTCCTGAAAGTAGCCACCGTTTGCTTTGCTGACAGCACTGCAAATCCTTGGCCAATGAAACCTAAAATGCCTGAAATGATTTTCAGGGTTCATCTGTGGAATTTCTTGCCTTCTTAATGGAGTTGGGACCATCAGTTGTGTTGTGCAGAAGTCAGGTTGGTACACAGCTAACAGCCCTATTTGACAACTGTTAGAATTCATATGACATTAACCACTCAGCTAAGTAAAGAGAAACAACAGTCCATCATTACTTTAAGAGCTGAATAGTCAAAACTTTGACTATTTCCCCAAGTGCAGTTGCAAAAACCATCAAGTGCTATGATGAAACTGGCTCACATGAGGCCCGCCCCAGGAAAGGAAGCCGAAGAATCACCTCTGCTGCTGAGGATAGATTCATCCAAGTCACCAGCCTCAGAAATCGCAAGTTAACAGCACCTCAGATTAGAGCCCAGATAAATGCCACACAGAGTTCCAGTAGCAGACACACCTATACATCAGCTGTTCAGAGGAGACTTCTCGAATCAGGCCTTTATGGTCAAGAAACCACTACTAAGAAAAAGCAACAAGCAGAAGAAATTTATTTGGGCCAAGAAACACAAGGGATGGACATCAGATTAGTGGAAATCTGTGCTTTGGTCTGATGAGTTCAAATTTTGAGATCTTTGGCATCCTGCAGCGACATGCCATCCCATCTAGTTTGTGTTTAGTTGGACCATGATTTTTTTTGACCCCAAACACCCCCCCAGGCCATGTAAGGGCTGTCTGACCAAGAAGGAGAGTGATGGAGTGCTGCGCCAGATGGCCTGGCTTCCACAGTCACCTGACCTAAACCCAGTCGAGATGGTTTGGGATGAGATGGACCGCAGAGTGAAGGAAAAAGGGCCAAAATTGCTCAGCATCTCGGGGAACTCCTTCAAGACTGTTGGAAAACCATTACAGGTGACGACCACATGAAAGCTCATCGAGATAAAGCAGTAATCAAAGCAAAGGGTGGCTGTTTTGAAGAATCTAAAATATAAAACATGTTTTGAGTTATTTCACACTTTTTTGTTTTTTGTTTTGTTTTGTTTTTTCCGTTATGTTCAGGCCTACCTCACCCCATGTAAAGACATAAATGCCCCCTAAACATAATAACTGGTGTTGCCACCCTTAAGAGCAAGAACTACAATCAAGCATTTCTGATAATGAATCTTTGACGTCACAATTTTGGTCATGTCTTCTTTACAGAATTGTTTTAATTTAGCCACATTGACGGGTTTGATAATGAATGGTTTAAGGTCAAAGCATCTCAGATGGGTTTTATTCCAGACTCTGATTAGGTCGCTTAAAAATGTTCACTTTTTTTTCTTCTTCTTTTGAGGCTTTCAGAGGCGGACTTGCTGGTGTGTTTTGGGTCATTTGCTTGCCGCATAACTCAAGTGAGCTTGAGATTCAGAACTGATGGCCGGACATTCTCCTTCAGGATTTTCTAGTAAACAGCGGAATTCATGGTTCCATCAATTACTGTGAGTCGTCCAGGTCCTGAAGCAGCAAAACAGCCCCAGACCATCACACTACCACTACTACTAAAATACTGTGTTAGTTTTATGCAGATGTGACTTAGATCTTTTGTCTCATCAGTCAACAGAATATTTTCCCCAAAGTCTTGGGGATCATCAAGATGTTTTTTGGCAAATGTGAGATGAGACTTTGCGTTGTTTTGGTCAGCAGTGGTTTTCTCCTTGGAGCTCTCCGGTGGATGATATATTCACACTTTCTTATTGTTGAATATTGTTGAACTCTGACCTTAATTGAAGCAAGCGAGGACTGCAGTTTTTCAGATGTTGTTCTGGGTTCTTTTGTGATCTCCTGGATGAGCCGTTCATGTGCTCTTGGAATAATTTTGTTAAGCCGAACATTTCTGTTCCACAAATAGAGAAAATTGCTTCTTGTTTTCTCCATTTGTCCATAACGGCTCTTCCTGTGGTTAATTCAACAGGTCTGGCAGTAATTAGGTTTAGGTGTCATTAGCGAAACTGAACTTAGTGTTGAAAAAAAAGTAGTTAATCATGGTTAATTCAGGATTTAACAAGATGGGCAATTACTGTTCCACACAAGGCCAAGTAGATTTGGAGCCCCCCCCCCGCCGCCGCCGCCGAAATCAACATTTAAAAACTGCATTTTATGTAATTAGGTTATAATGTCTGATGATCTGAAACATGTGTGACAAATATACAAAAATAAAAAATACAATGAAAATCAGAAAAGGGACAATGCTTTTTCACAGCATTGCAACCTATTAAAGCCTTTTGAATGCCAGTATATTCATTCAAGAAAATCCAGATAAATGTGATAGCGTAGCATAACAAAACAAAATAACTATATCTATGGTTTTTATGATAGTTAATGCTTGCAAATTAACATTAGCAATAATTTTCTTAGCCTCCTGGTAACAGGGCCAGCATTTTGCTGGGTTTCTGTTCCCTCTTATGTAAAATTGAACTAAAACAGTAATTTAAATGAGAAGCTGACATCTACAAAGTAAGTCAAAACAAATCAAAAATGAAATGTGAACGCACAAAAAGATAGGAAAGACAAGAAAAGACGAACAGTTAGATTAATTGTTAATTTTAGTGGTTTGTGTAACTATGAACGCGGCCCACCGTTAGGTGGCGGTAAAGTTCCTCATAACAGGGAAAGAAGTCCGCCACACCTAAAGAAGACGTACTTCCGTCGTGACGCAATCGTTAGTAGTAAATGGCGGTCACCAACAGGCCGGACTATAAACATTTCCACGGTTCCAACTGTAACTGTCTAATTATCATCAAAACATGTACTCGGCTGTATCGCACATGCAGGATAGTTATAAGATGTTTATTTTCAACTTTCAGGTCGGCTCATGCTCCGTGCTGAGAGGAAGTTTACAACTAAAAGGACCAAGAAAACGAAAAAAGCGGTAAGAAGAAACAGAGGTATTAATATCTGTGCTCAGTTAGCTTATACACGCGTGCAGTTACATGACTTGATAAACACCCCGTGTGTTACATATGCGGACAGGTCTACAGGTTTTTTCATATACCCGCTGCTGCCTGCTAAGCGCTATCGTTTTGTTTTAGGTTAACAAATGGAGAACGACGACAGTCACGAAGAAAAAGACACGGAGCCTGAAGTGGCCGAACTCCGGCTGAAAGTCGAATCTTTGAAACAGGAGCTCAAAGAGTGCCGAGCCGAGCTGGCCAAGTTACAGAAGCAGCTGAGCCACTCCGAAAGACTGCAGCGGAGCACGGAGGGCTATAACGAAGACCTGAGGAAGCAGGTCAGTTCAAATGAAAAGAAGCCAAACATATCATAGAGATGAGAGACATATCCTCCAAATTATATCACGATGCAACAAAAGATTTTGCGATAAAGAAATTCTCACAATATGGAGAAAGATTTTATTTTCCAATGAGCTACTGTCATTGATTACCGACTTCCTAATTTAAAGCAGCAGCACTGTTACAGTGAGATAGTAGCACAGCATTAATCAAACGTGGGCACAACATTAGCCTAAGTGGTGTTTTCATCTGGAAATTTTTAGTTGTAGTATAAAGTAACTGCTTCGTGCTTTACTTTAAAGGTAATTAGAATCACTTCACTGTCTAACTCTTTAGGAGCTGCACAATATTATCACAGAACAAACATTGAATAATCTCTACCTGGTTTGTGTATTTAAACCATCTGCTTAAAGTCTATATTTTCCACCAAATAACTTCATCGTTTTTTTCCATTTGTGTTTGATCTTCCTGTTACATGGAGTGTAACTAGTGAGTGCTCTGAATGATGCTCGATGGAGTCAAATGTTTACTTTTATGTTGCACATCATAAGTTGCCAGTATCTCCTCTTTCTCAGCCTGATTGTACTTTGCGGTGTGTTTTTGTGGTGGTCAAACAAATTTGTCACTTTGCTTTGTTGGAGGTACTAAATGGTAACTGGAGGCTAGCACTCGGATATAACCAGGCTTGTCTTATTGTTGCGTACCAGGGAACGTAAACGAGTTGAATTACTATAGCAATGATAATGAGATATGACATTTTTAATATGATGCAAAAATCTACACCGGCATTAATGCAGATAATCTAGACAGTCTAGATCTAAATGATGTCATATAGTAGTTTTGTTTGTTCTGAGGTGTATTTTGAGCCAGTTTAATGTTTAAAGTGGCAAAAGGGCCAAGGTTTATTTATTTTTTTAACCTAAGTTGTGCTCTATTTTTCTGCATTATGGTTTAAACCAAGAAAGGAAATCAATTTGAATTTTTGAATGTTTGCGCACTGAATTTTATCTCAATGTGTGTTGGTTCAGGTCGACCAGCTGAGTGCAGAGATTCATGAACGGAAGAAAAAAGATAAAGACAAAGTCGACTGTGAAACTCAAACAGAAGAATATGTATGGACAGAAACCGGTGTGTTACTTTCACATGCGCATGAATGAAATTTGCTCATTGTGTCATTAAGTTTAAAAACAGCCTAAAACTGTTTTAATATTCCTTTTCAGATTATTATAATTACTACTATGGAGACTACGGTCTGAACTCGGAGGGAGCAGACACTCAGGAAAGCCTGAACACGGCGTCAGCTGATTATGAGGCAGCAGAGAGCTCAACAACAAATGAAGCAACAGCTGCAGATGTGTCAGTTCAGCCAGACCAGACCAGTTTGGCGGTCACAACAGAGGTATCCATGTGTGTCATTTTTATTTTTATGTTAGCATTCCTATACTTATAAAAAGAGTCATATTAAATTTATAGTCACCATTATAAAACTATTTGTGTTTCAGGGGAGCGATGGAGGATCTATAGCAGATATGTTGAGGGCCACTGCTGAGGAAGCTATGACACAGACTGGGTTTGTGTTTGATGAGACTTCTGGGATGTATTATGACCACAGCACGGGCTTCTACTACGACTCGGTGTGTGAGCTGTAAAGTTTGGCAGTTTATAGTAGAAATTATTTTAGAGGAAGTTTAGTTTGGCACACATTTCTGATATTTTTCACCCCTCTCCATCAGGCCAGTCAGTTGTACTATGATGCCAACTCTGGCATTTACTACTACTACGATGCAGAGAGTGGACGATACCAGTTTCATTCCAGGATTGAGGTTCCTGCTGTGCAGAGTAGTGCAGAGCCGTATCAAGAAAAAACGAACGCTGATAAGAAAGGCAGAAAATTCAAGAAAGGAGTCAAGAAAACATCACAGGATGATAGGGTATGTAATAGTGCAATATTTTATTTATGCATTCCTTAAAAATGTTACATTTTGTTGCTGACAGCTGGCTTTTGACCTTTCAGTTCCCTCTTTAAAATCCAATTTGTTTTGTTGGTCTCAGTCTTCAAATAGATATTTTTTTTCTTTCTATATGAAGCTAGTTGACTTAAAGACTATTCCTCTGACCTAGGTGCAAGAGGTGACTAACTCTTTGGCTAAAATGAAGATTTCCTCTTACTGGAAAACTCCTTCCTACAGAGGTATACCTTTTTAATATTAATGTGCAAAAGATTTAAAAGTATGTGTTTGCTTTTTGTTCTTTAAAAAACTGAAAATTAGCTTCTTATTGTACACAGCACCTTAACAATCTTTAAAGGTGACACAGTGAGTCAAACACTGACCCTGGTCTCTGTGTTGCCTGCATTCAATCCTGTTGTGTGAGATACGGCTAATAAAGAGTTAGTGAAGTGAAAAAGTAAACCCATGAACCTCAAAGGACGCAAATAATAGGTTGTTGAAGCTCAGCTCAACACTTAGAATTTGCTGTCTGGCCTGATTTAACCTGGTAAAGGTCTTTAGTGTATTCTCTTTGAAGACTGAGACCGTCTATAAGCTTTCTGTGCCAAAAGATTGGGGGTCCACAGAACAAAGTCCAGCTTTCACAGCAGATGGTAGTTTCACTGCTCACTGTCTTAATGACAGGAAGTGAAAAGTGACGATGTAAAGCTGGAAGAAGACGAGGCCGACTGGGTTGAAAGGCAAACGACTAAGAAGAAGACAGAATCACGGAAAGCGAATCGAAGGTCTCGCAGTCCAGATGTGGCTCCACGGAGAAAAGACTCGTCCAAACGCAAGGAAGACGGCGACAAATATCCATCAAAGAGAAAAAAGCAGAAAAACGGCTCGCACCATGACGATAAGGGAGACTCGAGGAAGAAAAGGAAGAAATCTAAGTCGGAAAAACATAAAAAGAAAAAGAAGGCCACTCGGAGTGATGGATCTGAGGGGAACAGTGAACCAGAAGAGGGTGAGATCACAGAGTCGGAGAGGGAAGAATGGGAGTCTACCCCCTCGTTCTCGTCGCCCTCGAGCGCAGCCTCAATGGAAAGTCCTGAATCAGAAATGGACACACAGAGTCAAGAAGGTGAGAAGTAAGAGTAGTCTGAATTAACTCACATGGCGTGCACACAGTTTGTTTTATCTGGGGCAAGTTTGTTTGATGGACCCGTCACTTTTTGGTAATGCTTGTAGCTGTCTGAGACTTGTCATATTTTTGTGAATATGAGTATGTGGTGCTTTATTTTTTTTCCTTGTAGTCAAGGACATCTGGCCTCCCTGTGTAAGAGTGACTGTGGTCAGGTCTCCTGTGCTGCAGGTGGGCACTCTGTTCATCATCACAGCCGACTCTCCAGCCACCATTGGCAGGTCTGTGGGGTTGTTTTCTGTTGCTGTTTGGTGATTGCATGGCAGCAGAAGTGTATTTTGTTCACACATTCCAACAGTGGGAAATTTTAGCACTTTAGTTGCAGTTTGAATTAAATCACTCACAAGATTTCAGAGCCGTTGTTAAAACACACCTCTCTGTGAGACTATGAGTAGTCAGTAAAAAGAGGTTAAATTGATCTCTGTCATATAATAGCCAAGTGAAGACAACATGCTGTCTTTTGTGTTTTCAGAGAGAAAGATATGAACCACGCAATCCGAATACCGGAAATGGGAGTCAGCAAGGTACCTCTCCTTTCCGCTTTCCTGCAGGGATTGAAGTTACTCTGTTATGAATGATTGTTTTTTGTTAACACAGGCTTATGTGATCTTTCTAAATGCCAGTATGTTTGTGGTTCCAGTTCCATGCAGAGGTGTATTTTGACCAGGAGCAGCAGAGCTACATGCTGGTGGACCAGGGAAGCCAGAATGGAACGGTGATCAATGGCAACCGCATCTTACAGGTGAGCATTTTGTTTACGTTTGAGTTGAAAAGAAAAAAGCAAAAAAAACCTGAACTTAGCCGATACCACGTCAATGATACTTTCATCTGCAGCCCAAAACCAAGTCTGAGCCACATGCACTGATGCACGGCGATGAAGTGAAGATGGGAGAGACTGTGTTGTCCTTCCATATCCATTCAGGGAACGATACCTGTGATGGCTGTGAGCCCGGTCAGGTGATGGCTCACCTCAGCAAGCACAAGAGAGAAGACAACACTGGTGAGCTACTTAAAGTGAAACACATCCACAGAGAGGGGAATACCTTTTTTTTTTTTTTTTTTTTTTTTTTTTGCATAGATTCATGAAACAACAGTGAGCCTGCTCTTGTTGTAAAAGCTGTGCTCTTTCCTAGTGTGAGATTACACTCCTGAGTTTGCCGCTGTTGTTTTCTAAAGGTCCTGCTCTCACCAAAGAGGATAAAGAATCACTGCGACAGAAAGAGCTGAAGCAGATGAAGGCCAAATATGGCCTGCAAGTGAGTGCAAACCTTGGTGCAGTCATAAGTTTTAACCCTCTTGTCTTTTCTTTTCCTTTTTTATAATAATGGAGGCACTCATTTCTCTGCTTTTCTGCAAACAGAGCGGTGACTTTGAGGAGACGAAAGCCTTGAAGAACCCCAAATATAAGGATCGAGCAGAATCTCGAAGGCAAACAGTGGGCAGTGAGGGTGCTTTCCAACGCGATGATGCACCGGCTTCTGTTCATGAGTAAGTGTTAGCAAATGGCTGTAGTTCCACCTGATGGGAAATGCTAGATTCAAGTGTTGATCATTCACTGTGTCTGTTTTCCAAAAGGGAGATCAGTGAAGTGAATAAAGGACGGAAGATGCTGGAAAAGATGGGCTGGAAGAAAGGAGAGGGACTGGGTAAAATGGGAACCGGAATGAAAGACCCGGTAAGACGATCCGCTGATTCTGCTGGTGGAAGTTCTCCTTTGTTTCAGTGCAAAACAGCAATGTAATTCAATTGTCTTCCTTTTCCGTTCTTGTCTTCACAGATTCAACTGAAAATCCGAAAGTCCCAGTCGGGTTTGGGAGCAGCTGCCGCCATGTCTCTGGACGACGCGTCTTTGACTAAATCAAAGTCCCAAAAGAACTGGGAGAAGGCGCGAGAGAGGTTCGCTGATACCTGCCAGCCTGACTTGCTCGTGCCCAAAACCCAGAAGAACACTTCACCCAAAGCCTGGGTCAGATCAGAAGAGACGGAGACCACACAGACCAGCTTTGAAACAGAAGGCCAAAGTTAGGAGTCAGAAGAGAATTTCCAGACTTTCCACAGATTTAAAAACTGGGCGTTTACGCATATTGACACCAAGAGGAAATGTGTCGTTTTTATTTATTTCCTCAGCTGTCAAGAGTCATGCAACCAATTGAGACTGAATTGAGTTTTACCTCTATTCTTAAGAGAACAGGATATGCCCTCATTATTTTACTGCCACCGTAAAAACAAACAAATAAACATTATTGACCTGTCTTTTAGTGCTGTGCAGTTATATCCTCACTTACAGTGGTTAGGTAACTCTTATTTAATGTAATCCACAATAAGAGTTGCTGAAGGATTGACCTGGAGTGTCGCCTACACACACACACACACACACAGAGGGCAGAGGTGCCACTGTTCCTGCTAGTACAAACAAGGATGTGAATAACCTCAAGCAAACATTGACACAGTGAAGCAATATTTCTCGCATTGAGATCTTTTTTTCTTTCCTTTTTTATGATGACGACTGAGGATCTGTTCAGACAAATCAAAGCTCATCATGTCAAGTCACAACTTCTCTGTGTTTCTGTCCCCAACCCCCCCAAGCCTTTAAAAAAGAAAAACAATATTCTGAACAAGCTAAACTTATCTGTGCTGTTTGATTTACTTTGACATATTGTGGCATTGCGTCTTTTATTGTCACTTCTATGTTTGCTAAAAGCAGAGGGACAACCACATCCACATACTTGGAACTACAGTGAGCAAACATTTAACAGTCCCATCTCTATGCAACCTTATCTACGGGTTCATTTTTAGGGTGTGTGAATATTTGCATGTGTGCGCAAGTCAGTCTCACACCGAGCGCAAAGAGAAGGGAAATCTAGCACAAGGTCTGTATTTTAGTTTGTATAGTACAGCCCATGAAAAGCCATTAGAACGTTTAAAGTGTCTTTGCTGATGCTGTTATAACTGCATGAGTTAGTCATGTAGCAGAGGTGGAAATCCTCATTCTGTATCAGCTCAAAGTGCCGTAAAATTATCAAACAGCTGAGAGGCTGGACTCACGTGACAGTGTTGGTGTAACTCCTTGAGCTGGATCTCCTGCTGTTCTTCCTCTGACTTTGAGTGCCACCCATTTTGAGCTTTCCACTCTTCAACAGATGAACAGACACCTTCCACTACTGTATTTATTTTCCTCAGCTAGCAGTCATCGTCCTCATCGGTGCACTGCTGTCAGATTTCTTTCTTGACAGGTAGGTCCTCCCTCCTCTGCTCAGCTACTTTCGCAAGTCTCCTCCTTCAGTTTAACTGCGCTCACCGAGAGTAAACGTTCAATTTGTAAAACTACTGTAATAAAATTGGGAGGGATCTGCTTGTGTCTTGTGTTGCTCAGTTGTTTTGTGTATAAAGTCTAAGGCATAAAAAGATATTGTTAGTCATGAGATAAAGTGGGATGTGGCTCAGGGCTTTTGAGAGATCTGGCTTGACCAGTTCCCGATGCTGAAAGAGTATTCAGAAGAACACAGAGCCACTGTTCTTTGAAGTGCAGGCTTTTCTATTTCTATTTTCTTTTCGCAAGTTTTTATGCAGTTTGTGTGAAACGACTCTTCGTACAATCGGAAACAAACAGCTGCTTTGATTGGTGCTGTGAAAATGTCTTGGGTGTTTTGATGAAGTGCATTTTCCCATCTCTACAACACAATCAGTGCCAGTGAAAATCATTCTGAAGAGTAAAAAATCCATAATGCTCAATGTCAAATGACTATCAGAAACTATGCACTGTGTGAGTCCCATTAATGCTGCTAAAATGGCCCTGACCCGTAATGTAGTCTGGCATCAAAACATTCAGCGTGGATCCTTTGAGTGCTGCAGGCTACTGTGTGAGGCATATTTTACTTGACTGGATGTGTTAATAAATTAATATATGTCAATATGAACACCAGCACCCAAGGTTACCTATCTGGGGATTGCATTGCGAGGAAATGATCAATTTTTAAATTTACCTCAACTGTCTGTCGTTTATTAGTTGTGGCTGATTTGCGATTAATCCTGACGCAATAGCTCTTTATTGGACCGCACCATCACAAGCAAGTGGAAACAAGTCTCCTCAAGTCCCTGGAGCTGGAAAAGTATCTTAGTTATGTGACAGTAATCTGCAAACACGGAGTTAGTATTTAGAGGGTGGAAAGTTTCATCAAGGAAAATGTGGTGTGGCCCAAGGAAGATACCTTAAATATTGTGATCCTAGCTAGCTGGTTAAACAAGCCATAAATGGGGAAACCACAGCCGTAGTTTTGAAACAACTGGAACATTATTAAACTGATATCTGCCTCGCACAAAGATGCCTTGTTTTGCGCCCGATCATGCTTTGAGCTGTAAATTCTGTCAAGAGCCAAGGAGCATGAAAAGGTCAGCTCCTTTTCATACCACACATTGCATCACATGGAATATACTGGGCGACACAGACTTGCAAAAAACAGACATTCATTCAACTAGTATCTGATAATAAACAAAAGGACTCCCATATGCCTGACAGAGGGCACTATGAAGGGTGTGTCAGGTATTTGGGTGTATCTTACCTCCAATCTTGATCGTTTAGATGAGTATTTCCTGCAGTAATTTTCTATTTGATGTAGTATATGGATATTTAAAATGAAGAAAGCAAAATATATTTTGTTAAATAATTTTTAAGTGTAAACAAGAATAGAAGACTATAAAAGCTGGGTTTGAAATAACCCAGTAAGTTTCTAATTATAGGAAACTATCTATGCTATTTAACTAGGATTAACAAAATTGGATGAAATGAAATGGTATAAATTACATTTAGTACACGAAACAGTTATTTTAATGGAAGGTAATTATTAAACTATAAATCCAATCCAATATTTGAATAAACTCAGCTGTGAAATTTACTTAATAATGCCTCAATAACATTTAATTTTCATAGATGAGCAAAATTAAGATGAACATGTGGCCTGATATCTCTAAGTTGTTGAGAAAACTCGGTGGACTGTTCAGGGTTAACAAAAAAGAGAGAGGGAGAAAAGCCTTATAATCTGCAGAATTATAATCTCTCACACCCAAGTGAAAAAAAATGCCGCAGACATAAAATTATAATCATCTGTCTTTGAGTGAAGCCTGACCTCATGTGACAGACTGGTATGAAACCAGAATCTGTGTAGTTTAATGTTTGTTGGAATGACCACAGGCTTTAATGAGAGAAAAACTCCTCCCTCCATCATCAGTCGCAGGACGTAAATCATTTCTGTGGGTTTCCATAATAGTTAAGGACCGTAATGCAAGCACGGGTGACAGCAACATGAATTACGGTAAATATATGTCAGGAATACAGTTCAGTGAGTAAAGTGTCACCAGGGTTTCATTATTTAGAAAATAAGTTGAAGTCTGTGTGGTGTATTACATAGCAGGGAGCAGTAAGAAAACACAGTTAAAATTGGATTCGGAGTAATTCTAGCGGCTGTGTGCCAAAGTAAAGCCGCTGTACTGTATGTAATATACAACAGAAGCAGCAGTGAGCAGAGGGAGCAGGGTCACAGCCACAAAATGAAGCCTTTACATACAGCAGGGAGTCCTCTTGTCATTATAGTATGTCTGTGTGTGTTTCTACAATGATGAAAATGTATGATTTTTTGCTATTTTATTGCTACAGCTTACTTTCTTTTTCCCTTTGGCCACACCATGACCGTCTGCCCCAATCTAACACTGTGTTATCTCAGTCTCCGTCTGTGCATGTGAGCCTATTGAGAGGCATGAGACCAGAAGTGACACGTCGGAGGAACAGTACTGCAGTGACTCAACAACCCCCACTTCTGCTTCCGCCTCTGTCGGCCCTCTCGGCCCTCTCGGCCATATCCGTTTACATAAAATCTCAGTTTCTGGGCCTCTCGACATCAGAGCAAAGCTGAAGACGCAATATTACTATTTTTAAACCTGACTGTGACTCAAAAAGAAATTCCACTTGATATATGTAAACATAAAAAATCACATGAGGAGAGCAGAGGTGGGGATGTGGGGGGTTAAATATCCACAGGTCATCCATCTTGATCTTTTCAGCCAAGAGGAAATAAACCTCATTCCAGCCACATTCCAGCAGCTGGAGCCAGCTCTTACTGTTTTACTCCTTTTTATATCTGCACTCTTTGAAACTCAAGCATCTTAACAGAATAGGAACTTGTGTAGAACTAAAGCATACAGCCTCTAACTGTGTATTTGAATAAGAGCTGTCTGTGTATGTGACGCCATCCAGCTCAGTTTAAATATCCAGGTTAAAACCTCTGTGCTCCACACTGAAAGGAAATTCCAACAGCACTGCAGCTTTCTCATGGCAAGTGACTCACTCAAAGCCACTGATGAATGTCTTCCACCCGTGGCCTTTCCTGCTCGGAAAACGCCCCTCTGGGTGTGTCTCCCTGTGACCTCATCTTCCCAGAAAATTCTCCAGAAACTTCAGCAGCACATGATGTAGCCCCTGTGCAAGACACCGGCAATAACAAACCAGTCTGTCTCTAAAAGAGTCTCACTTGGCTTATCACGTCATCTCTTACGGTGGTGTGTCTGTGCCTTAGTCTGCTCAGTCAATCAGAGCATCACTGTCTGTGCGTAAATGTGTGAGTGTGTGAAGGCAAGCGTCCTGTTTACTGCTGGCTGTGACAGTTTGAACAAACAAAACAGTCAATATTAACCTAATTGTCCTTGCCAACATTGTTTGCCTTTAAATCTTTGTGCCTAATTCCTCCTCTAAGGCGACTAAATGTCATGTGTGCAAGCTTTCACCAACCTGCCAGTTACAGCCTTCACAGGAGAACCACTAATGAGCAGAGCTACTTTACAAACTACCACAAACTACAAAACTGCTGGGTCAACAAGAGAGGGGAATTATAGATTTGTGAAAAGAGGCTTTGTATTCATGCAAAAAAAAAGAAAAGAAAAAGACAATAGTGCTCACATGGCAGCAGAACGAAACAGACACGACACATTCAAAGAGTCATCTGACACACTGTCCAAAAAGTAGCTGATCAGAACCAGAAAACACACTGTTAACAAAAGCAAGCATGTAAACTACACACACCACTTACTTACATGAATAACGGTGCACCTGACTGGCAGGAGAAAAAAATAACTGTTCAAAAGCTCTCAGTTTTTAAATAATACCTCAAATCTCTGTTGACTGACAAGCTGTGGCAGATCTGCTGCGAGGTTTAAGTCCTTCACCGAGCCGTGGATGTAGAAATCCCTGGTCAAAGATTAAAGTCCTGTGTTCAGGACAGCTGCTGGAGTTGCCGCTCTCAGAGTGGAAATTCTTGTTCGCTCTGCGTGGTGGTGATCAGTCCATGTGGCTGGATGGGAAATGGGAAATAAACTTTCTGGGCAAGGAGCCAAGAGCAGGGTTTTAAAGACACAGCCGTAGCAGTGCTATATGAGGCTGAGTCACACTTTACACTACACTACAGCCGAGCGGAAACACTGCTTTTAAACCACTCCTTGATAACTTTAGATCATTTTAAAAGTTCATATTCCTAGTGAGATTATGATAACACTTAACTGATCTCTTTATGATTAAAGTACAGACCCAAAATATATAATACAGTTGCTTCTTATTTCTTGTAAATTTAGACTACAATAAGTAGTTTCTTATATAATCTGGTGCTTAGAACTAAGTTTTTGTTATTTTTGGAAAAAGTAGAAACTCGTTTGCTAGTCCGTTATTGTTTTTTTTTTTTTTTTTTTTTTTTATCTCACTCAGAAAATCACATAAAGATAAAAAAGTGTGAATAAAAAAGAAAACTTGTTTATTTATTGACCTAATTTCATTGATTTCTTTAGCGCAGTGATTGCTTAAGAAATCAGTGAGCTGGTGTCTCCCTCTAGTGTTCATTCGCGAGAAGGCATCTGCAACAAAGTGGAGCTGTCAGCAAAAACTACAGCAGACCCTTTACAGTTGTAAATCAGTAAATAAACGCTTGCCTCATTTATATATGATGGAGTTTATTATGTCATTTCATTATGTGCTACTTTGCGTTTCTGCCAGTCAGAGCTTTTAAAGGAAATCAGCATCCATACAAGCCTGCTGTTTTCAACTGTGCTGGTAATCTCTGCGGAGAACCTTCCTGGAAAGGCAAAAACGACTTCTCTGCTGAGGCATTAAAAACTTGAACAACACAGCTGCACTGCACTGTGCACTTGCATGCCTAGGGCTTAATAAACAAAAAACAAAATCTTAAAAAACTCGAAATGTTTTGATGTTTTCAAAATTGATTTCTTCAGTCTCAGCTGACTGCGGGTTTTCCCAACTTTATAAACAGTACATTTGCATAATGACTGAAACTAGCACCACTGTTGAACAATGGCCTGTAAGGTCAGTTTCTGGATCATTAATATGCAAATTGTGATGAACATTGATCAGTGAGTATTGATCAATGACCAATAATAGGTGAATTATTTAAATGTATAGCATACAACCCATAGCAAACCCATGTTACTGCCTGTAGTACTGACCCTTGTATGTGAATTATATGAAATGAAGACACAGTTCCAACATCAAACACACTTGGTTGGTTCTGAGAGTTGTCCTGTTGCTGAGGTTGGGGTCATCCTGTAATCTCTCATGAACTACCTCCACTGAAACACAAGTGAAGAGAGATGTAACATCGTACGAGACCATTATTTCATCTGCCTCCATAATGACAGCTTTCACCTTATCAACAAAATCCAAGGTGTTCTGGATGTGGTGTTTAGAGCTGCCTACCAGCCAGTTGAGGTTGAAGACAGAAACTTTTAGATGTTATAGGTGACTGAATTGATCATACAGACAATTGGTCTTAAAGATACACCCTGTTTATATATCTGCGGTGAACCATATACACTTGGTGTAGCTTCCCCTGGGTATATCCTGTGGTATGAGGTCTGGTAAATGCATTGTCTTTGATCTTGTTTCAGGGGCTCGCAAGTATTTTTGTCACTGAGCAGTGAAACATGCAGTGAAACGCTCCTTGAAGGCTCGATGATCCCCAAGGACAACATTAAGTCAACTTACTTCTTTAGAGATGCCAAAAGACATTCAGGAATCCTGTAACTCAGACGCCTTCCCATGGCTCCCTCTTTAATGACAGAGTTGTCATTCAGCAATACCTGTTCTGCCAGGATTCACTTGATATACTTCAGAGTTCCACTCACCCTTCGCCTGAAGCTGTTTATCCTCTGGCAGATGGCTAAGGTCACAGTCTGCCACAGCAGCAGAATGTAAGTATTGCTCCCCTTCCTCTGCACCTCTTCCTTCAAAAGGTTTATATGCAGAACCCTGCTGGAGCTGGAGTGTAGACATCCAGTAAGTAGTGGAACCCAATTTCTTCTGAACCTTAAAGGGTCCTTGCCACTTAGGAAGTAGCTTATTGTTGTCAGTAAGGAGGCACACCAACACTTTTTGTCCAGGACTAAGGGGCTGATCAGTCATACCAGAACTTATGCTTCTGCAGGATTTTGGTCGTGTTCGACTGGACACTCATTTTCTGAAGTCACTCCCTCATCTGCACAACATAGTAAACAATGTTAACAGATTCCAACTTTGCCTCGTCTTCCTCCCAAATGTTTCTCAACAAGGTTAGAGGTCCTGAAACTCATAACCATACAAGAGTTCAAACAGAGAGAAACCAGTGGAGGCTTGTGGTACTTCCTGTAGGCAAAGAGAAGATAAGGAAGCCCTTCCATTCTCATCTACCACCTTTCGAAGCATCTGCTTTAGAGTCTGATTAAACTGCTCCATTAGTCCATCAGTCAGAGGGATTTATGAAGTGGTCCTCAGGCTTTTAATACCCAGCAGCTTGTACACCTGACATAAAGTTAGTCGGCAGCCGACATGTATTCACACTGTGCAAATGAAAGTGCCAGCAGGAGCACTGGAGGGGCAACAAGACAACCCCCAAAAATTAAAAGTGTTGCAGGTGGTGACCACAGACCACTGCTCTCTGTTTATCCCTCCTGACTGAATTTTCTCTTGTATCGCTTTTTGTTAGTATTCTTGTCACTATTGGTAGCATCAGATGGCACCTGCAGCCCATTCAGGTTGCACCGGAAGTCCAGCTTCTCCAGGATAGGACACACTATCCTGCCATACCAAACTGTCAGAGTCCATAAGGTTTCCTTGAGGGCCTGACGTGGATCTCTGCTCACAGACCAGCAATATGCAGCTTTAGTGGGATTCACCAGAATCCTCTTTACAAATGAGAGCATGTTCACAAAAAGCACATGTAATTTGACAGTGGGTCATGGATGCTTCAGAGAGTCATATCCATGGAGAGTCACACAGACCTTTGTATATTTCAGTCCTCACAACTGTTATGCAGGGGGGTGTGGAATAAGGAAAATATTTTACTGCTACTCATACTCATCATATTACCATTGCATTAATTAACTTTGCATTAAGTCATTACCATTGCATTAATCAAATTAATCATCATTTCATTAAAACATTTAGTGAAACTGTTGGCATTACATTAACATTTTTATTACAAGTGCAGCTATGACCATTTTATACACATTGCATTTTGTGCTTATTAAAGAGTTGGAGCTCAGTCAATTAATTGGAGGTTGTAAGCCTCGTTCGGCGCGATATCCGGACGATCTATTGTGCAAGTGACTTGGAGCTATAGAAGGTTAAAACTGCATACACGCCTACAAAACACATATAATACATATAATCTAGAAACAGGCCTGAGTGAAGGCCTGAATGTATTCAGCTTCTTGTTGCATTTGAGTTTGCTTAGTAACAGGTGACAGAAGATGGGCCAAAGAGGAGAACAAGTCCCTGGGGATCTTCAGGGCCTGAATTCATCGCCATATTTGGATGAAGATGCTAGAGAGGGGAACTTCGGTGTCTGCGTTTATCTCTTAAAATGATCATTGTCTGTAAAAGATGCAAATGATGTTCTTAAGGTACAAATTATGTTCTTGTAAAACGCGAGAAGGGGCGTTAACCAACCCTGACACACTCAAAAAAATGAAATTGGGTGGTTGTTACATGCACAAGATCCAGACTTGTAATTTGAACTAAATAATTCCATGTTTCTATGGGGAACGTAATTAAATCATTTAGTATCTGCATGAAATTCAGCAACTTAATTTGTTCTTGTTGAGATGACATCATACAATCTAGTAAGAGTGGTTAGTTGCCTGGATCCAGCCACTCTTACTGGATTGTATGATGTCATCTCAACAAGACCAAATTAAGTTGCTGAATTTCATGCAGATACTAAATGATTTAATTACGTTCCCCATAGAAACATGGAATTATTTAGTTCAAATTACAAGTCTGGATCTTGTGCATGTAACAACCACCCAATTTCATTTTTTTGAGTCGACTCACTAAATTCACAAGATCACATCCATGTCAATCCACAGGAAAATCACTGGGGTTACAAGAGGCAGACAACCACACCACGTGTATGCTGTTGCTATTTCTTATGGTTTAACTTGTCAAGGACAACAACATAAAGCATCATCAAGCATAGCTTTCCTACTTTTGTTAAGTCTGTATTGACAGATTAATGCCATGGTGGTTCGTGCTGTTGCCTCAGAGCAAGAAGATCCTGGGTTCAAATCCACAATGTGGCGAAGTTTGCAGTGGGTTCTCTCTGTGTACTCTAGTTTCCCCCACAGTTAAAAGTCATGCAGTTGTAAGGGTAACTGGTTATTCTAAATTACCCAGATGTGTTGAAGTGCAAATGGTTGTTTGTCTCTGTATGATAGACTAGCGACCTGTCCAGTGTGTACCCTGCCCCTGTTACTCTATCACTTCTGCAGCCCAGATAAAGATAAGAAGATGGGTGGATTGGAAGTTGCTGTAAATCCGTTGAATTGTTTTTGTTGAACATTATGTAATATGAATACAACATGTACTACAGACATAAGTTAGATTTCATTCATTCAACAAGATTATCATTGGTGTAACAAACAAATATTTTACTAGTTCACGTAACAAGACTGACTTTTGATGTGCCAAAGTGTTTAAACAATATAAGATGAATTTAAATAAATCTAATTAGACTAACGTGGTACAAACATGTTGATTGAACAAAAGTCAAATTAATTGAATGTTAATGATAATATTATGTTAAACCTACACACATATATCGTGTTGACACAACACAACCAAGATGGATTAATATAACATGATTTGTTTAGATGGAATATAAGTGGCAAGATAAAATTATGTTCATCCAATTAATTATTTTTTTGAGTGCATTATAAAAGAAATCTGAAGTGTAGTTTTGGGCAGAGATCTACATCTGATGTTTTGCAGTGTACATCTTCCCACGCGTGTGTTCAATAAACTCATCTGTTTGATTGCATCCTTCTGGGCCTTTGGTATTTTGTTTTGGTTCTCAACATCGGGACAGGGGCAAGAGGGGTGGCATGATGATACAATACATAGCTTTAAGTTGTTTTTGTGGACATTTTGTTGACTTTATTTATACACAGGGGATTTTCACATAGTTCACTGAAGAGGTATGCGCCACCCTGCCTAGACCTCTTGGCCCTCCTTCGCACCCCCATGTAAAATTTTCTAAATCTGCCACTGACTCCCACAGCATACCAGAACCAGATCAAACCCAGCACAGTTTAAGTTTTTTTTTTTTTTTTTTTTTTTTTTAACCATAAGGAAGCAGAACCTCACTGAGCCCCTGAAACTGTGGTGATCACCTGGAAGAACCAGCAGAGTGCCATATAGCTTGCAGTGTGTGTGTGTGTGTGTGTGTGTGTGTGTGTGTGTGTGTGTGTGTGTGTGTGTGTGTGTGTGTGTGTGTGTTTCAAATCTCAAAAACAGATGAGCTCATTGTCATCCTGTCCTTAAACCCATTACTCACGCGGTAGCCAGGCAACAAGCTACTGGATACAATAAAGAAACATGCTAGCTTCAGTCCAGGATTTTTATAGGGTGGCGGCATAATAAGGATATAGAATAAACCAAGTCTAATAAAAAATATTATGACCAAGGTTCGTGTAGTTGTGGATCGCGTGTTGCTTGTTAATAGACAGGGTGTATCTATAAGGTGTCTTTTTCTCATTGATCCACACGTTTCGGTGTGTAAGCTTCATGTTGAGAACCTTTGATATTAAAATCCAAACAACTAATCACCAATAAATGAATAATAAAAAGGATGAAGTAGCATCTAAGTTTGTTCCTCCCTTTCAAATATCTTATGTACATATACTACTACTACAGCAAACTTAAATGTGGATGCCCATAAACAAGCGCTCTTTTCTTTCACCTGGATCGCCTTATGATTGGGCAAAGTGACATTTCATCCTAACTGTAAATCTTACTGTAGTTGGAGAGCAGAGGGTTTACAGCCGCTGGTCGGAGTGGGTTCCTGCGTGTGTGTGTGTGTGTGTGTATGGATGGATGTAATGAGGACGTTACATCACTTGCAGTGCAGCCAGACACCAGCAGCAGCATCCAGCTCGGAGGTAACGCGGCGCACAAACCCAGCTGGCCATATTGTGCACCAGCTCCCCGCAAATCGGCTGCGTCACACCTCAAGAAGGCACAAAGCAGTACTGCAGGAATAAAACCACTACACTGCGAGAGGCTCACGGATCAACCCCCCTGTATCGCTTGAGCTGGTAAGTGCTTGGATGCATTAACGCGTATTTCTGTGTATATTTTCCCCATTCACGGTGATGCATCAGCCCGAGCTTTGCTTGTCCTCTGCTGCGCTTTTGTGCTCAATGGGTTTTCTCGTGGCCCACAAAACGCCCCACATCGTGCACATTACACTGATTGGATTGCATTGTTGTTTTCGTGTGAGAGAAACAAAAACATAATGCACAATTCCTGGAATATTTATGCAATCTTGTGGGGCAGAGGACGATGGATAATGCCTTTCCTTTAGGTTTAATGAGCGCTTGTTTTTTTTGTTTTTGCTTTTTGACCCCCTCAGGTTGGCGTTTTTCCGTGCAGGGAAAATGGTTAAACTGGGCAATAATTTCAGCGAGAAAACCAACGGGAAGGTGGTTTCTGAAGACGGGTTTGACACCATCCCTCTTATAACACCATTAGATGCCAGTCAGCTGCAGTTCCCCCCACCGGATAAGGTATGATTTTTGATTTACCAAAATGTCCATTGATATTTGTGATTCAAAGCGAGGGAACCAGCGCGTTTAGTGGTATTGCCATCACTCCAATTAGGGGGGGAAACGGGTAACCAGTCTTACACATCTCTCCAGTATTACACATCACTTCAGTCATATTGCTTATAACTGTATCACTTGCATTAAAAATAAACATGTCGATGATTTTACCAGTCATGTTTTTTTCTTCTTCTCATGAAGCGGCTGTGTTTTATTTTCCTGCCAGGTGGTGGTGAAGACAAAGGCAGATTATGATGGTGAGAGCAAAAAGGGAAAACTACGATCTCCCAAAATCGCAGAGTTCTCAATAAGCATCATTGAAGGCGTTTCTGAGCGACTCAAAGTAAGAATAACAGAGCTGCTACAATCTGTGTTTCATGCATCATCCATTTCTCAGTATACTCCCACACATGCACATCCCTGAGAGCAGACATGTGTCTGCCTGCTGCTCAGGACATTTTTCATCCCCCCCTCCATAATATACATAATATTTCCTCCCCAGCACAGCTCATACCTTTTGGCTCCTTCATTCAGCCCTCTTTCGCCTCCCTGTCCTCCCTTGTTGCCTGTAATCTTGGCCGGCTATACAGAGAGACATAATGCTCACTGATTCACTTAACCCCGCCCTGAGACTCTCATTAATTCAGCTGCTGCCATGGTGATGGCCTCCAAATGGCAGCATCTCTCCCACCTTTTAATGCTCATTTGATTAGAAGATAGATTTTTCTGTGCACACCTATAAAATGATTGAAACGCGTGTTTTGCTTTTAAAAGAAACGAATGCGTAAAAGATGCCCTTTCTCCCTATAAATCCATCTCCGCATGTCCTGTGCCCACACTGAGCGATCGTCCCTCTACATTCATAATCAACAGATGAAAAAATATCTCTGAGCAGTGCCAGGCTCTCTTTGTAGGGCTTTAATTCTCAAACATAAAGCCACCGAGGCACATCACTGCCTGAGAGAACACAGCCTACATCCTCACGTCTGTGCTTTGAAATGTTGCAGGCGGGCCTTTCATCACAGAGAGTCTCTGTAATAAGCTCCTGTTGCTCTGCTTTGTGCACGCTGCACTGTGTGCTCTGCTGTGTAACTGTCCAATTCAAGAAAACAGATAAAAAGCAAACACTGCCATTCATATCGACGCACAGTGTTAAGAATCTTATCAAATCTGAGCCAAACACAGTGGGCCAAAAAAACAAAAAAAAAACAAAAAAACAACAACAATCCCTCAAAGAGTTGTTGGATGTGTGGCACATTGCTCATAATGTGTGAAGTCTTGTTTCTCTGCTGCAACTGTGAAATTTCACAGATACAGAACCATTTCACTGACATTGCTTTAAAATAGAAATTTTCCCTCCCTCCAAATAACTTAGCATATTCATTTATTCTGCTGCATAAAGCACACCTTTGAGGGGGGGTTACATCTTGGGTAATAATGAGGCGCTCACTCCCACTGCCCAGAAGCTCCAGTAGGTGTTACATAACTCCCCTGAGAGGTGGGAGCTGAACTGTACAGGTGGCCGCACAAACTGTGTTCTTGTCGAGTTAATTTATTCAGATTATTCTGTAGACCTGACTGGATGTTACTGTCACCGTTTTACTTTATGACCTTCCACATAATTGTCTACATCTTTTTTTTTTTCTTTTGCTTCAATATGGCAACCTTTTACTCTCGCTCAACCTTTAATATCAAAGAAGCTATTACAGGTTGCTCCAGTCTGCCCACTCGCTTCCTTTCATCAGGATGTAGGGAGTCTATTTATGGTGTCCTTTAACGGAGCTGTCTCGTAGGTCTTCTGCTGACAATGACACTGTGCGTCTCCTTTAGGTGACCTTGCTGGTGATCTGTGCTCTGGCTTTCCTGATGTGCGTAGTGTTCCTCGTGGTCTACAAGGTCTACCAGTATGAACAGCCTTGTCCTGACAGCTTTGTTTACACGGTAAGCAAAACATTTCACCGTGTTGCTGTGTTCTTTTCTCTCTCTCTCTTTTTTTTTTTACCTTTACCCGGATAAACCTTTGCCCTTCATGCAGTAAAGCATTTTTGTTGCATTATTTTAAATGTCTAATTTAAATGAGGATTTAACTGATCATGAGTGCTGACACTACATTCACTGATACAATTTAAGCTGACATAAATAGAGAATGTATTTTTACCATGGATCTTTTAAAAAAATAACTCTTATCTGAACTTCCTTAGATCCCCAATAAATCTAAATTTTATTACCAGTGCCACCTGTTTGTGTGAAAATATGTAATTTTTGAGAGGTCAAACAGTACATTTTTCATATTACAGACAAAATGTTCAGTCAATAAGCAATAAAACACATTAAATAGCTTTGCTGAAACAGCCATGATGGTCAGCAATTTGCAATAGCTTAACATGGCTACTTTTAATAAAACATTTCGTTATTAATTTTGTTGACTGGTTTCCAGTTGTGTTCCTGTTCCAGGAGCAGTTTAGATTAATCCTTACCTAAAGCTTTTATCGTCCCATACTGCTGGTCTGCAAAAATGACATATTCTCACAATAAAAGCTGTGGTTCTGAGGTTATCGATTATTATCTCACCACAAAGCCTTAATCCCTCTACCTACAGTGCTGGGAAAAAGTCTTGAGTCACCCTTTATTTCTTTAGATTTTGCCTCCAATACTTTTGCTTCCAGCACTTTTGCACCGACAAGGTGATTCCCATAGAGCTATTACCCAAACACCTGGCACATCGTGACATGGTGTCCTTAAGAAATCGGGGAAAAAAATCCAGCAAAAACCTGACACGGGACCAGAGAGATGAATCTGGCCCCTCAGGTGACCTTTCTACTGTCCAGTAAAGCCTAATCAGAAATGGTCTCAGTAGAAGTGTTGCTGTCAAGAAGCCATTTTCAGGGAAGGTGAACAGGTAGAGTTATGCCAGATTATACAAGAACTAGTCTGAAAGTCTAATTTGAAACTTGTGGTTGAAATTGCTCAATGTACAGAGGAGGCCAGGAGAGAGGTAGCACAGTGAGTTTCTGTAGCCATCTGTAAAATAAGGTTGGAGGTTCATGGTTCATGGCTGTATTCCTCCAGTGATGTTGGCCATCTTGCCAAAGTTCCATCACATTTTGATCAACAATGCAATACCATCTGGAAAAAATCTGAGTGTCAATGGCTTAACTTTCTAGGGTGACATTGATCCCAAACAAACTGCTAATGCAGTAAAAGCATACCTGGGTATAGGAACAGCGGGAAACAATATCAGTCATGGATTGGCCTTCAAAGAGCCCAGAGCTCAACATTACTGAAGCACTGTGGGGTCATCTTGTCAGGGAACAAAAGAAAAAGGAGCCAACATCCAAAGTCTGGAGAACTATTCTTGAAGACTACTTAAATAAATGACAAGAAAGCTTGTCTAAGAGACTGTGTTGAAGAATAAAGGCGGTCATACCAAATATTTAGACTTTCAAGCTAATTACAACTGTATACATTTCCCCCTTATATACATGCATGTTTGCACATGTTAGAATAAATCACTGCAGCAATTTTCCAAAGCAAAATTTAAGACACAAATTGTGCCTCCAGACTTTTGCACAGCACTGTATAACTGTTTAAATGATAAGATTTAACTTGCGTTGTTTTCTGTGCTCTTTTGCTCCAATCTATATTCTGTTGTCGTCACCTATTGTGTGCACTGAATGAGTTAACTCCCAGTATGTTTAATTCTCTCTTTCTGGAGCAGCAAGGTCGCTGCATGCCAGCTGGGCTGTATGGCAACTACCCCCCTCAGGGCCCTGGGGGCCGCGGACGTCTCTTCACATTCATTAACCACTACAACATAGCCAAGCAGACCATCACTCGGTCAGTATCACCATGGGTGACCATCATGTCTGAGGAGAAGGTCACCCAGCAGGAGACGGAGACTGCCCAGAAACTGGCTTAACCAACCTGGGATCAGGTGGTGGCTTCGCCTGCTGCAGAAAAATAAATAATATGGTTGTGCCATTCAAGCAAACCTCTCAGTCCTGTGGCTTTAATGGTTAAAAATCCACTTCTCTTGGCTGAGGTGCTATGCTGCCTTGTTGATGTAGTTTGGTCAGCTGATGCTTACAGTAGGAGGAATTTCTGCAAGTGAGGCTAACAGCTGGGTGGATTTACAGGTTTGTTTGAATAGCATACACTGTTATTTATTTACACTTTGAGTGGCAAACGTGTAGAAAAAAAGCCACAGAAACAAACACTGACACACACATTCACTGTCTTTGTACATACACATATGTAACAGAGCTCACTTTAGTACTCAGATTGTGAAACGACTGTGAACCATCTCGTGTCTGCGTTGCTTGTTTTATGCACGCACGACTCTTAATAACAATCAGTTTGCTTTGAATCTCTTTGTATTCCAATACATCAAGTACTGATATGAGCATGTTGGAAATCTCGAGGTTGGGCGAGTGGTAAATTTCTCATGAAGTGACAGGATATTTGCCACTGAGGCCATCTGTATGAAAATGTCTTAGTGTTATGGTATTGTGAACAAAGGCTTGACTTGGAGGAAATGTACCAGCAGAAAACATATTTTAAATTGTGCTGTACTGCTCTCTGCATATAGTGCTTTAAAAAAAACTGAGTGTTTGATCAAGTTTCTCTTTCTTTTTTTCCCCTCAAACAGACATGAATGATTGTTTCCATTCATTTGGATTCTGTGAACACAACGTGCTTTGATTTTCTGGCTACACAACACTTATTTAAGGATTACTTTACAGAGCATAACTTTTAAGCTACTGTACTGAATGTTTTTTGCATTGCTAGTGAAGACACTGTATTGCGCAATGCTTCGCATTGATTAATGTCGCCATATATGGCTATAAGCAGCCACCACAGATACTAGAGTTAGGCTGATGTAGTGGAACAATCTGACAGTAGTTGCTTGTCCTGTTGTTTCCTTTCTGTATTTGTCATTTAACTTAACTTGCCACAAATTATGTACCTTTTTCAAACAATGTAATGATTGCCATTGAAGTGCATTTGCTACATAAAAAAAATGTCAAATGAAAAACTCAAATAAAGTGCCCACATTTCACACCGACGTCTATGTGCAATCCATTTATGCAAAAGAAGATTTTTATTCATTACTTTGAGAGCAAGTCATGTCAGAGCTGCTGAAAACTCCCTCGGCACAGAAAATAAACTCAGTTAAAAGTTCCAGTAGCTCTTGAGCTGACATCAAAGGAAAAAAAATGTTCAAAGCACTTTAATGCTGTCACTGGAATCTGGGTTAATCATTATAAACAGATTAACAGAAACATCAGAAGTCAACAGCTACTTTCTCCTTAGCTGACACGAACCAAGGCAGGCAGCGGCTTCAGCTGCCTTTGATGTTATCTGCAAACCCACATAGATACGAATTATAAAAATTGTTTTATATCATGAAATATCATCATGAATTAATGAGAGAAGGTACACATTAAATTTGCTATAAATTAGTTGAGAATCATTTGCTTTTACTTGAATGTATCTGATGTGCCAGTACAGTTTATTCGGCTCCAATCTGCAAACCATTTTGAACATTTAGAGTAATTTATTTTACATAAAGAACAAATCTTCTTGAATACACGGGACTGTGTTGTCAAGATGCAAATACGCACTAGTGCATAAAACAGTTTTGGAAGAGATTCACAGGGATCGAAATCCAGTCAAACCATTGTTACTCATGGCTGAGAAAGGCAAGATGTTAAAATACAAGTGCATTTTTATATTAAAGCTACCCTAGATAGAATCAGGGAAGAATTAAGTGCCATTTAAACTTGAGGACATAATCTCACGTTCAGTCTCGCTGTTGCCATCACTTCACTTCTCAGTTAGTTGTACAATCACTTCTGAGATAGGCATTGTGTATCAGCTTCAGGCAGGTTCTTGTTGTCCAGAGTCCATTTGGGCAGTCGTGTTAACTGTCATACCAGTCCAGGAAGAGAAGAGAAAAAGAGCACATAACGAGGAAAAAGAGGATCCATACCCTAAATCCAGCGTTGTTTTTGATAGCCTTGAAAAGAAGTAAACACAATGACATTTTACTGGGTGGAAATATAAGTCACATATATACTCACCGGTACATCTGTTCAACTGGTTGTCAATATAAATACCTAATTAGCCAATCACAGTGCAGCAGCTCAACGCATTTAGACATGCAGAAGACCTGCTGAAGTTCAAGCTGAGCATCAGAATGGGGAAAAAAAAGTGATTTAAGTGACTTTGAACGTGGCACGGTTGTTGAAATCACTGTCCAGTGAATGGCAGTTCTCTAGGCCAAAATGCCTTGTTCATGCCAGAGGTCCAAAGAAAATGGCCAGACTGCTGTGAGCCAAAAAGAAGGCAATAACAACACAAATGACCACTTGTTACAACCAAGGTATGCAAAAGAGCATCTCTGAACATATGTTCTTGAAGCAGATGCACTACAGCAACATAACATCACACCACGTGCCACTCTTGTCAGATAAGAACAGGAAACCGATGCTACAACTCACCAACATTGGAGAACAGTAAATTGGTCAAATTTGGCCTGGTCTGAAAATTATTGATGTCTGCTGCAACATGAAAGCATGGATTCACCCTGCCTTGTATCAACAGTTCAAGGCAGTTCAGTGCTGGTGGTGTAATATTGTGCAAGAATTTCTTGGCACACTTTGAGTCCCTTAGTGCCAACTGAGCATTATTTAAATGCCAAACCCTACCTGAATATGGTTACCAACAAGCTCATCCACAGTCCACAGAGTACCTATCTTCTGATGGCTGCTTACAAATCATCTCAAACTGGTTTCTCAAATATGAAAACAGGATCTGGTGACCTCCACAGTCACCAACAGAGCACTTTTAGGATGTGAAACAGGAGCATCACATCATGGATGTGGAGCTGATAAATGTGCCGCATGTGTGTGACGCTATCATGTGAACATGAAACAAAATCTTAGAGGTTTTTTTTTTTAGCACCTTGTTGAATCTGTTGAAATTAAAGCAGTTCTGAAGGTAGAAGGGGGTCTAACACCCAAGTGTATCTAATAAAGTGACCGGAGAATGTACAGCCAATATATGTGATGCAGATGTGTGGTTTTCCCCCACTGCAGTAAAAGGTACCTCTCGTATATCCTCATTGCCTTCTTTGACGTTCTCTGTAGCACCAACGACGAGCTGATGAATGTTGTCTATTTCTGCTTCCTGTCATGGAGAATAAGATGGACAATAAGTCTGTGTACAACAATGCACCGTGCACTTAACAGACTGCCTGTGTGAAACCGAAGGAACCCAGCTCACTTGTTGCAGGACTTTCTCAGCAAAGATTTCTTGAAGTCGTGAGATCTCTACCACCTTCCCTTCGATTTGCCTGGTGGGTACAAACACTGGCATGAAGCATCCAATGAAAATAATGTGGCTAGCATATATAAGCCCTTCCAGATGATGTTAGGGGAACATTTAGTGTTTTTTATCACAAGTGTTTCAGATCCATGTCATTTAGTTTTATTAGCCACCAGAGGACTAATCTGCAAACACTAAAATCTTTGGGTAATTTTAATCCTGTCTTGATCAACATCTAACATTTCAGCCATGCTGTTTAAAACAGACTTATCAAAAACAGAAGGGAACATACACAGATGGAGACTCACCTCACTTCATCCACCAGGCTGTTCATCTCACTGATCAACCTCTGGTTTTCCTGCTCAAACTAGACATAAACACAGTACTGAATAAATATGTATAATGCAGATGTCAAATGCTAATTTAGTGTAAATATATTTCCACTTTTATTTGCCTTATCAGGCAATCCCTGTAAGCTGCTTTTGTGATGACAAATAACAATCCAAATTAGTCTGACATTTGCTGCTCTAAATCTTTAACCCTTCAAACCTCTGGCAAAAATCAACAACGAGTTGTCCCTGTGCACCGACACGCTGTCAAAGTACAACATTAACGTTTGAAACATGCAGATCTATTCATTCATTATTCTGTATACATAAATATTTTCTAAGGTGTCACACCATCTGAATTTCCTCTGGGGAGAGCTCATCTTCCACTCGGCTCTCCTCCCACAGGTTTACAGGGTTGTCCTGGACCTCTGATGATGCAGTCTTCTCTAAAGGGCGAAAGACAAAAGACTTTTAAAGACAACTTTAGACGTGTTACAATAAGAAACCTCTCTGAAAATATAACCTTGAGCAGTTATTATGATGGAGTTTTTTAAATGGAATATCCTCAGTTAGTTTATTATTTAGTCCATACTCCATTATTGCCTTTGGTAAGCTATTCCAACATTCAGTAACTTATTTTTTAGAGTGAGTGTGTTGTGAGTCCAGATGAGCTTTGAAATTGGTTTAACTGCCTTCAGGAAGCAGTCTCTTAAAGCAGTTTTCACGTTCAAATACAAATCAAGTTGACAAGATTATAATAATAAATGTCCTTTTTGACTACTGTAATTATAACTAGGGATAGGTACCGGTATCCGATGCCATTATGGCAGCGGTTCTGACATTAACAGTAGTAACCAGACCGAAAAGCAGCACACATTTCGGTGCTTTTTTTTTTTTCCTGAGATGTCATACACTTTGGATTCTAGCCAATCATTTTACCTTTGCAAGGATAGTAGGCGGGGCCAGGTACGTACGTTCTTTTTGAGCTACAGATTAAAAATGCCCAAGGCGAAGCCGCCAAAAGTCTGGCTGTACTTCACAGCAAAAGATGCAAACTCAGCAGCCTGCAACAAGTGCTTTAAGGTGATACTGTGATACTGTGCAAAGGAGGTAACACCTCAAATCTGACGACCAACCTGGCGACGCATAGCGTTTTTTTAAAAGCCGAGAAATGCACAGAGTTAGCAACATTCCCCAAGAACCCGAAGAGGAGAGTCCTGGCCCCCAGCCCTGCCAGTGTAGCAGAAATGATGACGGATGATGATGGCAGCAGCAGCAGCAGCCGTTCTTCTCTGCGTGAGTAGCTTAATGTTGTCCGTGTGTAATTTACGTTGAGTAGGCTAACCACATTACATTAATGCATGTAAGGTGAACTAGCAAACACTGTCGTAGTTACATGCAGCTGTCTTCTTGTTTGATGGCAGGTACTCCCTTCACCCTGGCCAAAAAGGCTAAAATGACCAAAGAAAAAGTGGAAAACAGCTAAAAATGAAAGGTTTTTGGACAAAGTTTGTGTTTTTTTTCCATTGTTTAAGCACTGCTTCCAGCCAAGAGTGATATAATATATGCCCTATAGCTGCAGAAAAGGCTAACATTGTTATCTTTTTACAAAAAAACAACTGAACACGAGAGGTTTTTGGACAGAGTGTGTGTTCTCCATTCTTTAAGCACCAGTTCGAGCACCGTTTAAGCACCGGCACCGTTTCAAAAGTACTGGTTTGACACCGGTATCGGATAAAACCTAAACGATACCCATCCCTAATTATAACATTTAATACATTTAACTGATGCAAATAGTGCTACATATTGCTTCCTGTCTGCCAATGTTGGCTATGGATGATGATATGAATAATACTCATACTTAACTCAATCTTAACTGAGATCACAAAGAATCATCATCATCATCATGTGCAATGACACTGTGATAAGACACCATGACATTATATATATTATATATGTTTTTAAAAAAAAGCTGAAATATATAAGATCACAAAAAAGTAGAAGAAGAAAGCATAATTTGGAGTCAGGTAAGTTCTAATAAAATGCAGCAGGGCTTGTCGTGTCAGGCTTTGCATGTTGACTTACCAGAACTTCCCTCCTTAACGGTGTCCTCCTCTGTGGGCTCCACTTCCACTTTTTTCTCCACTGGACCGTGATGCTCTGGTACCAGTCTTGATCTGTGACCACAGAACACAATATTACGTGAATCACAAGCAGTTTAAAAATGATGAGTGACAACAGGTCAGTGAGGAATGCAAATACTCACAGCCTCTTCTTGTCCACCATTCTCTTGACTCTAATTGCTCTCTGCTCAGAGTACAGCTTGCATACACCTTAAAACCAAAGATGCAAGGTATGACCAAATTGTGTCAGATGCATTATGAAACAATTATGAAGTATTAAAACAGGTAACAGAGGACTCACTAGAAGTTCAGTAATTAGCTACAAACTCACCTTTTAGGTATGTTTCAATGAGGTCTAGCACCGCTCCCCTGTGCTCCTTTATCTGAGCTGACATCACCTGTTTTTCAGCTGAGATGACAACAATAATACATTTACAGTCAAGACTTCCTGACTTGGAAAGCATGCATTATGAACAAGACCATATCAGCATTTCCAGATATGTTATGTTTAAATTTCCATTTAAGTTGATTTGTTGCACAGAAATAAAAGACACACCTTCATTGCGTAGCTGCTTGATGGCTTCAGAGCAGGTTCTCATAAAGATCTGAGCATCCTGGTCGATCTGGTCACGGTCATTGTCTGTCATGCGGGAAAGGTCCGATGAAATGAGACTGTAAAACACACACCAGAGCAATGAGAGTGAGCTTGAAGACTTTTACAAACAACATATTTAGTTTTACAACAACACACATGCCGTAATGTGAATAGTTTCAAGTTGAGAAAGCACTTGTCCAAATACTCCTTCCCTCATTTCCACGCGCAGCTTTAAACAGTGTACTCCAAATTTGTCCTAAGTGAGCACCATGTTAAGCATCCCATCATGCAATGCATACTTTGCGGGGAGAAACCTAAGGAAGCAAGGCAGTAAGCAAACTAAAGTCTGTATTTTGCTTTAGCTAAGTGTTTTAAACTTTAAAAAGTAAACATGACAATCCACATTTGAGTCTTTTCCCTTTATATTATTAGTTTGTGGGTGGCTGTCCAGGAAATAGAGATGTCACTTGACAACAAATAATTGATAATAATTACAAGATTTGAAGCTGAACAAGCCATCCATTGAAGGACTTTAGTTTCATTACCATTACATCATGTTATAAAATAACATGATGTAATTTTATAACATCAGTGTAAATAAATCAGTTATCAACTATAGGTCACAATTACTCTGAGGACTAAGAGGTTAACAGGAAATCTGGAAGATAGTAACAGCTATGGGAAAAGCTGAATGTATATAAGACCTGCAAACATATCAGTGGACAGTCCCATCACTAAATACTACCACACTCAACCCACTGACATGTCTAATGCTTAGTTAATGTTTTCTTTTGAGGTTTCATCAACAACTCGTTCCCAACAGTGGCTACTCACACACACACACACACACACACACGCGCACACACATGCACGCACACACACACACACAAAACGCAGAGGGGCCTTGGAGAGAGGAAGGCCTGGATTAGTCCCTGGGTGTGATTTGCTCTACACTTGGTTGCAGCTCAATTATTCCAGACAATTAGACTGGAGTCTGCCTCTACAGACCACCCGACTCGCTGCTGACCTTGTGCCAGCAGGCAGCCCCTGTAGCGCGCGCACACAGACACACACACACACACACACACACGCTGAAAATAACCCTGACTTCTGACCTTCTCTGAATTTTGTCAGAATTAAAGTGTTTGTGCCCTCATCAGCTTTCCCTGCAGCCTTGAAGGGTTTTGCCGTTGCTGTTGTTGATTGTGGTGGATTACTGTGACTGTTTGGAGAAGCTTACCTTCCGGCGCTCACATAATCTTTTCTGTGCTGTAGCAGAAAGTCTTTGAGCTTGGTGATGTTCGTGATCTGCCAAGATAAAGTGAGAAGTAGCATTACTCGACCCCATCACCGTCATGTCAAAAAGTCTTTAAATACGCAGTTGCACCTTCAAATATGTTAATTTCGGTCAACATTGTTTTTTTTTCCAGACATGTATGAGGAAACTATTTTCTCCCAGTTACATTCCAACAGAGCCAGAGTAAATGCATAATTTAACATTTATTGGAAGTGACAGGAAACCAGTGTCCTTCTATCTCTGTGAATTCTCAATAATTACTTATGGCAATTTATCAACTCCAGGACATACAAAAATCAAACCAGCAATTTGCCCGTCAAACAGCTCTCATAAATAAAACCAAGGGCTTACAGAGCATACAGAGCACTGACAGAGCCATTTCCAATAAGCTTTAAATTTATGATGTTGCTATTTATCACAGAGAGAAAGTCCAGGAGTGTGTGTGTGTGCAAAGGGAAACCAGAGGAAACTTGGTTCAATCCAATATTTGCTCGTGTAATTCAGTCAAATATTAAAAAAGACCAAATTGCTTCCCTGTCCACAGACTTCTGCTGGCAGGCTACAAGAGGGTGTGAAAGCACACACAGCAGGCTCTGTTGGATCCACAAGACAGAACTAAGACAGGAGACAGGCGCAGGACTGAAAAATGACACAATGAGTTTGACTGTGACAGCGAGCACAGAGCGTGGGGGATTATTTTGATAGCATAACGACGCTGTCTTCAGCCTTCACTTTTTCACCCTAACAGCCTCAATTATCAAATTGCTTTGGCTGTAAAGAGTAACCTGGCACCAGTCGTCTAATAATGTCTCTAAACATTCATTCCTAGCGTCACAGTGACTTAAAGCGGTGTTTTATTTGAGCTGACGCTTGAAAAATGACTCGTTTGTCAGGCATAAAGAAGGTGTTGTGATAAACAGAGCCGAGCAATTTGTTAGAAACCTAGAAGTCCTTCTCTGGTTTAGAGGGTGACGTACGACACTGCTGTGGGGGGCATGCTAACGCAGGCAAGGGCAAGGCAGGCTGACCCCCGCTAATAATACAATTATTTGTGAGGTCAGGAGTTAATTGATGTTCAGTGCAGTTGAGCTTGGAGGGTTCAGGGAGAACAGAACCGTACTTATATTTTAAAGTCATTCAGATCAGCATTAGTTACTAGTTTAGAGCCTATTCAAAACATGCCTGTTTGAAATTGGCTCTAGTAAATCTCTAGTTTTACTGTTGCAGCATTCTCAATCAATCACTGACCAACCATAATTATGACTGTACACACTTAAAGTCTAGAAAATATTGCATGGGAGCAGACGGCAATAATGTTTGGGTGAGCATCATCGTGTCATGTGACATTTTATGATGCAACTCATTAAGTATTATATCTGTAATCAAACATTAATGTTACACCATAAATGTATATTATTTTAATATATTCTTCATTTGACATGATTATAATGTCTAAATATGACATCTAAAAATGTTTTTAATATTATTACAACTAGGGCTGCCACAAACGATTATTTTGATAGTCGACTAGTCACCGATTATTTTTGCGATTAGTCGACTAATCAGATCATGCATCCATTGGACGTAAAACATACAGCTTATTCCACCAGCATGCATCTGCTCTTACATAACTATCATTAGCTTACAGCTTTAAGTGTTTAAGGTATGTGCTAACTAAAAATAAAGACAAGATGATAGTTTATTAAATTTTAATGAAATTTGCAGATTGTTTCGGTGAAGTTTAATAAACTCAGCCGTCTGCTCCTTGCTATCTAAAATATAATGGGACACCGGAGTATATTCTCGAGCATCTCACATTTCTGATAATCAGTTGTCTGCTTGACGTTTAGTCAGCTGTGTAAAAACTGTAACTTTAATCTCTTCCAAACCGATTTACTCAGGAACAAATAAAATACTAAAAAAAGCCAAACAATAACATTTTGAAGTTATCTAAGTGACTTATATATATTTAACCTGAGTAGCGAAAGACGGCGGTGGGTTCCGGTGTTCTCACGGGCTCTAGTGAGCCTTGCCCCCGGTTAGCTATCGAGCTAGTGGGTAACAGACGTCTCCGAAAACGTCGGAGCGCTTCTGAAAATATGTGGTGTCTTGATAAACTGAGCAAATATTTGAGGTTTATACAGTTACATTCTCGCCTGAAAATATTTTAATCATTTATTTTGTGACCCAGAAAGAATAATAAGAGTAATATTAAAACTAACTAGCTGCCGCCATTGTTGTAAACTGAGCTGGGCTGCGCTATGAATTCTGGGATACAGCTTCTTCTTCTTTGGGGTTTAACGGCAGCTGGCATCCTTGTACATACAGTGCTGCCATCTTCTGTTTCAGTCCGTTATTACACTCTTAAATCCTACTACTTATTCCTGCGTCTTTTGTGATGCTTCAAACGAGGCGTCGACTATTAAATCAGTCGTCGACGATTTTGATAGTCGACGTAATCGTGACTAGTCGACTAATCGTGGCAGCCCTAATTACAACCACTCTGTTCGGTAAATTTAACAGTATCTTGACTACCAAACAAAAGACCTATGATTAAAACACAGGGGTTTGTCAGTTATCACAATAATAACAGACCTTTTTTCAGATGCCTGATCAGAATAATATTGAAGCACAACTTCAAAAGGACTCCTGTGACACTGTTATATTAATCTGCATACGTATCAGTCGACGCTTCCCTTAACTGACAAATCAGTGCTTTCACTTGACTTAAAATCCTTAACACATTCTGAATTCACCTCATCTCTGGAGTTAACACAGTTAATATGACCACTGTTAAAACAAATACAAAAAATACAATATAAAATGGCCCACGACAATGTTAAGACGATGCATGGAGAGGAAAGAGTTGGTAAAAATCCCTTTTTAGGCAACTACTACAAACAGAATACACTCAGTACCTTGACAGTTGTAGTATATAATGCTTAAGTGAGGACAGGACGATGTCTTGTTAATAGCTGCAGATACAGCTGTACTGGCATAATAAGCCATTTGCAATGCACCACACTGTTGACTGTGTTTCTGAAACATTCCCACACTGTAGAGGCTCATGAACAATCCTTCCAGCTTGCTGTTTGGAGAGTATTAACTGGACACAGCCATCTTTGCAACACAGTCTTATTGCAACCATTTAGATGAATTATATTAATGACATGAAGTAGTACGTAGAGTCACGGACTGCTCTTTGAAGTTAATCAGACACATGCAAAGAATCCTTCATATAATTAAAATCTATCATGTCAGTGAATAAGACTGGTTATCATTGTAACAACCTTTATAAGTTTTTTATAGCTTTAAACTGCAAACAAACTTGGAAACAACATCTTATAGCAAAAATTGGACTGTTTGGTTTTTGTTTTTTTAATTAAAAGTTGCTTTGTGTTGTTGCTGTAACATTTCAACTCGTTCGTTGTGGTTTAGAGTCTTTTGGTATGATTTTGTGAGGAACAAATAAAGTGAAATGTTATGTCCAAGTTCCTAAATGAAACACAGAGATATTTATGTAATCTAGACTTGAAATTAGAAAATATAAACTCCTCCACACCAAGAACGATTTGTCTTGTCTTTACTATAAACTGTTTCCTGCTTGCAATTAACACTCGGTTTCAGCTTTGTACAAAGTTTATCTGACTACAAACCTCTACTCGTGGTACTACACCTTTTTCACCAGCAGGCAGTGCTAAGCCCAAAGCACTGGAACACAGTGGAAGGTCTGTGTGTGTGTGTGTGTGTGTGTGTGTGTGTGTGTGTGTGTGTGTGTGTTAGAGTGTGGGGGTTGTGGGGGTGCTGGGGAGTGTCAAAGACTGCTGCTCTGGGGGTTGAGCTGCCTCCTGTGTGTATACATTGGAGCTTGGATTCCCAGCACAACCTCAAGGGTTTGCAGGGGGTCAGAGGGATCAATTGCTCTTGTAACGTAAGACCTTAAAGAGCAAGTAATTCCTGAACAATGAGGAAGGGGGTGGCCTTGTGCATGCGGCTCACCACATATGTGTATGCATAGGTACGCGTGAGCGTGTGTGTGAGTGTAACGTGTAGCTGCCGCAGGTGTGTGTGAGGCAGAGCTTGCAGGGAAGGCAAGAGGAGACAGTCTGCCGGGCT
Organism: Perissodus microlepis; assembly: GCF_051167445.1. Lineage (NCBI taxonomy): Eukaryota > Metazoa > Chordata > Actinopteri > Cichliformes > Cichlidae > Perissodus > Perissodus microlepis. Next base: position 12,446,068 of record NC_140465.1, read on the forward strand.
ATATCTAATCTCGTCATCATCAAAGACCCCCACTTTACCTCCTCACTTTCTCCTTCCCCTTGGTTCCCTCCAGCTCTGACTGAGCCCAAACAAACCATCAGGGGGGATTATTATGAGGAAGAAAAGAGAAAAGGCTTAGCTAGCAGATTTTCTAAAGAGCCTGGATAGCTCTTTGTTTTGTTTAATCCAGGTAACTGACAGAATTTGATGATGACTGCCCTGCTTTGGTTCAAGTCCCTGTGTGTCCTGACTGTGGGCTATCCATACTGACGCCACGTTATGTTGTGTTTAGGAATGTGGCCCTGATGCAGAGAGGATGCTTCAGAGGAGAACGCTGAGCCACATGTTGACTCTATTATCATGTTTATGTCTGACTCTCTAATGGGTTGAGTTTTGTCTTCTCATGTCTATTCACAGTTAGGAAGCTTTAGCCAGCTCTATAAACAAACGAGGAGTAATCAAAGAAAGCTTTTAAGAATATTTACCAACCGGGTCCTCGACCCTTTTGATATGTGCTAAAGTTATATTAATCTGTCACGAGTTTAACCGGCCAATTCACTTCGATACAAAGATGTGGAAAGCAGCGCTTGCATGCAGTCTCGGTGCTTCTTCATCTACCGTCACAGATTTTCAAATACTGAGGAATATCATATGTATAGTCTGCGGTAAAGAGTACAAAGCTGAAATGACCACATTACCGCTATTGTATTTTACAACTGTGTCACATTTCTCCCCTTCAAGACAGATGGAAAGCATTCAGCAATCATCTCTGTTCAATCACAACTTGTAATGGTCCTGCTGCTGGAGCTTAGTGAGATGGACTGAGTCAGTGGCAAAACTATTGAGGAAGGTTTACAGCCTGCCTAAACCGATTTCAAGCATGCTTTCAAAGCCATCATATCTTAATAATCAATTTCATATGAAACAGATGTGAAGGGCGGGGCTGTAACGTTTCACTAAAACACAAACGGACAACACGGGACAAAAAATTAATTAATAAACAAAAGGCAAAGCTGGCAGCTGAAGAGAAGGTGACGTTAAGCATGTGAGATAAACAGAACTGTTTTTAAAAAAGGACACCACATAATATAATAGATACATACAGTGCCTACCATTAGATTCAAAATATTGTTGTGTAAGTATTTGTATTTATTGATATTCCTTAGAGAGTATACTTAATCACGTTTTGTGATTATTTCAGCATATTTTTGAATTATAAGACCATCTCTCTTTTGTTTACTTAAGTCCGGTCAAGTTGCCTTAGTTGGACTGACGCAAACCTGTGTCTGTTTTTCAGAACTGCCGAAATATTATCACAGCAAACTGGAATTATGGTTTGCAAGTCCACGTGTTTGTTTCAGCCCAGGAGGAAATCTTGTATTACACTTTATTAATGTTCAATATTCATATACAATATAATGCAAACAGTGCTGCACACAGTGGGTCATAGAAGAGTAAGAAACGTACTGTCCACATTGCCATCCCCCTGGTGAAACAAGTAAATAAAAGAAAGCTCACCCCTGCTTAGGACAGCAGGATACACAGGCAGAAATCCTGACAACAAAAGGAAATAAATCAGCAAAATCACTAGCTCTATAACCTAGATGTACTTAATGTGCATCTCCTGCCAACCTGGTATCAGTTGTCATGGTCATTACAATAAATATGTTTTTTCCCCTGCATACAGTAGCACTGAAAACACCTAAAAAGTACCAGAAATGTAATTTCAGTTTAAGTGACACTGCAACTTTCCTTCAGTGTATTATACATCACTGAAGTGATATCATTCACTTCCAAAAAAAGAAACAAATAAAAAACCACTTGAGTTAAAATTTAGTTTCAAAAACACGAGCAAGAAAAAGACATCACTTATAAAGACAGAAAACACTTCAGTGATTTAATAAAGCAAAATAATTTGAGGAGTGCATGGAAAATCCAGACGTTTGATCGGAGTCAGATTCTCACAGTACTGGAAAACTCAAACCTACTTGAGTCTTTACCTCTAAGACAGTAAACAAACTCGTCTTTTGACCTTTGCTTTAAAAACAAAACAAAACCCTGAAACAGTATCATCTGCTTTAGTTTTATTTTGTGCATTCAGTATCAATGTGAAATGACAACAAATAATGAATACCCCATGACTTATTTCCACATTTTATCCTGTAACAAAAGGCCCACTTGTATTCTTTATAGTTGTCATTTGCTTAAACAGATAAGTACACATCTGTTGTAGTTTCATGGCTCGGATTTTAGTGTTAAGAGTGGTGAATGCAGTCTGCTGTCATTAGTATTGGGAAATCGCAACATTTGCCTAATGATAATGCCGTAAGACAGTATTTAAAGTATCCACAGCTGCTGCTTGTTCATCTCTAACAATCGTGTCTACAGAAAAGCAATGACTGCCTCATGACTTAGAGCTTGTCATGCATCTGTAAAACTACTTTTAACCACTTTTTGCTCGTTAGTTTCATTTTCACGAGTCCTTCCAAAACCTTTAGTTGCGTGCAGTAAAACAAAGATCACGATCCTGCTCAGGGCTGACAGCAGATGCCTCAAAATTCAATTTGCCTGGCTTTCATGGGAAAACAGTGCAGCGATTAGGCCAACTGGTAAAAGAGACCATTTAGCAGCACTGTTCATCTGAGCGTGATCCCTGAAAATCGCTCAGCATAGACTTGGCTTAGGCAGCTGTATGCGACCGTGTTTTACCTTTTGTGTTGTACTTTGGTAATGTGATGAGCAGAAGCATAATATAAAATTACTGACTGCAAACTTGCAAAATGTGGCTAAATAAGACGCTACCATTGCTTTAGTACATATTATGTACAATATCAATTCTTTTATTTTTCACTGATCTGGCTTTTGGGCTTTTTAACATCCCTATGATAAATGTTTTACCTTTTTTTGACTGCCAATTACTTTTACTTCCACAAAGACTGTTGGGGGGGGCGCATACTTGTGCACCACATTCCCTAAACAACTCATAAATGTCATGTAACATCTGCTGCTGTGGCTGTACACCATCTGTATGTGATCCGTTAAGCACAAGAAGAAATGTGCAAATTCATTCCAGTTTCATCTGAAGCAAAACACCCACAGGCTCTTAAACACATCTCTAACGATTATTTCACCTTTGATCTGTGACTCTGACCTTTGCAAGTTCACTGATCCTCTTTAACGTCCCGGTGTGATACAAGGTGATAATTTTAACTTCACTTTCACAACGGTTTAGCTTGATTTAGTTTATAACATCTCAAACATAAAATGAAATTTCAATTGTTTAAAAAAAAAAAAGAAAACACACTGGAGTTGGAAACTTAACCATCGTCGAAAAAATTCAGACTAAATGTTATGAAAATACTAGAGCATACCATTTCACTGTAAAGTTTTCACAGCGAAGAGCCCCTCTAACAACACAACATCATTTTAAGAGCTGGCCCACTTTTCAGTGTTTCAAAGAAAACAGTGTGAGAAGGAGCCAATTTTGGAATACCAATACTGAAGGCAGAGTGGGGAGCCAAGCGCTATTTTCTACACCCAATTTGACAATTTTAGAGTGACCTTCCCCATTTAAACTCGAGAAAGGTAGCATGCTGCGGAGAGCGACGAGGTGAGCGGTGAAACGGAGATCACAGCGCCCAAAACCAACCCCTATGAGGTAAAAGATTCCCTTTACCAAACCCCACCCTGCAAACACTGGCCCTCTTATTAGTCAATCAAACCCTTCTTGAATCGACTTGAAAGTAGCTACATTTCCTTTCTCATTGTGTTGACTTTTGAGTGGAAAAAGAAAAAAGTCTCAGAGGTCCACTGTGTATTTGTCAACTTTGATGTTTTCTTTCTATTTTTGCGAAGCTTCAATGGGAATTTAGGAGGGAGAGTTAGCGGGAGAGTTATGCATGTCTTGAAGGGCACCCACATCTGTTGTGCATTAGGTGCCGGCCGTCAACATTGTTACTGGGGACCTAATTTAATATTTTCTCTGTTTTGATCTTCCACCTTTAATCACTGGCTCTTGGGAGGATCAGCTTTCCCCAGAAATTGTTTGAGAGCCGAAAGAAAATGTTATTGCAGCATGTTTATGGAATCATACATGGGAAGAGGCGACCTGCATAAAAATTACTGCCTATGTGATGCCGAATAGAGACAGAAAAGGATAGCTGAGCCGGGGAGACGTGGGTGAAAACCGCGACATAACTGTAAGCAGTCAGGACATTCCAAGCTCACATTTTCAATTTCGGCAAAAACGGCTTCACTGAGATGGTCGGAGATGATATCTGCAATGCGAAGGAGACAGCAGTAGGGGGGGAGGAGAGCAGGGTGCAGCCACCACAGGATAGGTTTGGGTTTCTCTTGAATAAGCAGCAGTGCCTTTATTAAACCACCATTTCTAATATCAATGTAACAGAACATAACAAAAACCTGGTTGTGCAGAGCTGCAGCAAATGGGCTCATGTTTGCCTCGGGCTGATGGCTGAAGACATCGGGTACAACTTAAAGCCCTGACTCTCCTTGGGATACGTAAAGTGGTTCTTCAAGGTACCTTTGAAGAGGTTTGTTTTTGAGATATTCATGTCAGGCCAAAGAGTAGCAGTAGACGTACAAGCAACATGTACACTGCTAGATCTTGTACCATCAACCATAGAGGATGGGTCTGTATTTCAGTGGGAAAAGATCATTTAAGATGTTTTTCATGACATTTCCTGAATCAACATCTCATAAAATGAGATCCAAAACTGTTTACCCCAATATATTTAGTCTTATGTGAAATTCTACAAATAAATTTATATTATTACAGTATTAGAGGAGATGAAGTCTAAATTCCATTACTGACAGTGTATTAAAAAGCTAGCATTTTTCAGTGAGACCAAGGTCATTTTAACTGGCTATTACCAGAAAACTAAGAAAGGAAGAAAATAAAACATACTTCTTCAGTTGTGTAGCTGTTCATATTTATATAGTTTCTGAAAAAATAACCATATCAACTGCTGATCCAAGCGTGTAAATTTTTTCTGAATATCAGTTGCAGGCCTCATGTTGTGGAAAATAAATTGCACAATTTACAATTAAACTGCGATATAAATGAACTGTTCTGGTGAAAAGAAGAGGCTTCACTGAGTTCAATGATATATATGTATATGTATATATATATATATATATATATATATATATATATATTTATTTATTATGTGACACTTTTGTCCTTGAGTGATTGTTTTCATGAGAATTTGGTCAAATATGAGAATATAGACTGGGAGACTGCACACCAGCAGCTATGAAACAACATTTCTGACTTATTTCTCTCCCTATGATGCCCACACCTATCAATCTGTGCCAAGAATGTTTTATATGAAGTGGCGTATGCACTTATAATATGCACTTATAATAACGGCATACTCCAACAAATACAGTTATTATAATAATAACCAGGAATTGTAAAACACAGTTGAGCACACATGTAGCAAGCCTGGACATCCCCAGATAACTTTAATGAGTGAATATTGTATCTGTAAAAGTTGTAGATTACCAAAGCATATACAGGAAAGGGCATAAGACATTTCTGTTGTAAACCCCCCCCCTCCCAAAAAAGCATTTCATTAACATCGATGGTATATTCTTCTTCTTCTTTCAGCTGCCTTTACAAAATACCATAGCAGATAATTTGCCTCTATTTCACCCTATCTCTGGCACCCTCCTTTATCACAAAAACCCTCTGCATGTGCTCCTTCACTACATCCATGAGTCTCCTCTTAGGTGTTCCTCTCTTCCTCCTGCCTGGCACCTCCACGTTCAGCATCCTTTGCCTAGTGTATTTTCTCTTCCGACTGTGCATATACCCAAGCCATCTCATCCTTGCCTATTTAACTTTGCCTCCACACTGCTCAACCCGAGCTGCCCCTCTGATGCGTTTGTTTCTAATTTCGTCCATCCTGGTGACTCCCAGTGAAGATCTTAACATCTTCAGTTCAGCCTCCGGTCGTTTTTGTCAGTGCCACCACCTCCAAGCCATACATCATAGTAGGTCTAGTCTTGCAAACCTTCCCTTTCCCTCTTGGTGCTATCCTTCTCTCACAAATCACCCCTGACATTGCCTCAACCTTCTTCACCCTGTCTGCAAACTCTTTTTCACACCTCTTATGCATTATTCGTTGCTTTGGATGGTTGACCCCAGATATCTAAACTACTCAAACTTCAGTACCTCTGCTCCTTGCAGCTTCACTGTTACACCTGTCTCCCTCTCATTCACACAAATGTATTCTGTCTTGCTTCTACTGACTTTCATCTTCTCTCAAAGCATACCTGCACATCTCCAGGCTCTATTTCACCTGCTCCCTACTCTCAGTACAGATCCTCAAAGTCTTCAACAAACGATTAACTGGCCACTTATTGTATTAGTCAAAATCACAACCTTTATATTTCAAATCTCAACGTATCATAATATTATCTATTCTATGACAAATTTGGAACATAATTTGCATATATTCAATATAAATTAAAAAAAAAATCTAATCCAATTTAAGTTCATGCTGCATTTAGCAAAGTTATAGTCTGCAAATGTTGACAGAACACCGGCTAACCACGAACAGCGCCAACACACCAAAGGAAACAGAAGTGGTAAGCATCGTATATGCACTGTATTTCACTGGCTGCTGTTGCTCCTACAAAGTAGTAGTAAGTTTAGAAGCTGCCATTAAACGTAAAGCACTTTGGCCACTGTGCTAGCAAAGTTAGCTAACGCTAGCCTGAATGAACACTCACCACTTCTTTCGCCCTCGGTGAGAAGCCACTCTTCGGTCTGCTTCTCTTGAAAATTTCCTCTTTGGTCGAGTCGAAGCCAATCCCTATGGCCTTGTTCCTGGTTTTGACCGTCTTAACGCTGGCTTTGAAAAGTAACGTGATATCAACAGCCATGTCTGAGCAGCTGCAGCCGACTGCTCACCGCTGTAAACAAACTGACACGTCACCCGGTGAGGACGTCATCTTCGTGGGACGCGCTGGATTTCTCCTGTAATACGGGTACGAAAGCGTTACGTTTCACCTTAAAGATTTCATCAGTATTTATTTATTATAACTAATATTCACATCATAATAATTGAATTCTGCTACAGTCCGATCGTATATTTAGAGACTGGTCGCTTAGAATCAACTTTTGTAGGGAAAATCTTAAAATATCTTTAATTTTAAAAAAATCTATTAATATTTTAACTGAAACCTTGAGTCTGAAAGCATTAACTTGAAGCCTTTACCTGTATGTGCCAAATTTCAGCTTTGTTTTAGGCATGTTTTAGGGAGCACAGACATAACAGATAATCCATCACAGATAATCAATCTGTGTGTATCTCTTAGATAATTGCCTCTAAAGGCTCTTAAAGTGATGTCCAGCAGAATGCAGGAGAAGAGAAACACAGTCAGAGGAAAATACATCACTGGTGTATCCATAGAAGACAAGAGACAAGTCTGGGAAACGACAGTCCAAACCATAAATGCTGCCATCCCACAGGTCAATTGTACAGTTTCAGACTGCAACAAAAATGGGAAAATCTGACAGCAAATACAAGGGAGGAGATCAAACGACAGAAATACACAGAGGTAAAGGTGAGGAAAATCAAGAAGTTGAAGAAAAATGTATAGGATAGTGAAAAACAAGGAAAAAGCATTTAAACATAGAGAGACAAAATAGGGAGTATGCATCATTAATTATTTAATAAACTCGTTATATTTATCAATAAATAATGCAAGCAACGATTCTTTGTTAACAGATAAAAGCCTGTCCATTGAGCAGTTCATTACAGAGACCCGAACAGTTATTTCTGTAATGAACCTCTGAGACGTGCTGCAACAAGAGAGAGACGACTCTTTAGCCCCACAGCTGATGGAGACTCTTAGTTTATCAAATCAGAACGAGTTTTGGGGATTATTTACTAAAAGTTTTCTGAAAGATTGCCCATTCATTTCAAATTTAAAATAACATTTATCGGATAAATTAATGGATAAAAGTTTTTATTCGTGCTGTGTTTGAGATGAAAATATTCCCACAATAGATGAAGGATTCCCAAACAAGAAGCAGCTGACACAGCGACAGCTCCCCACATATACGAATCTCTGCAGCATAACCAAAGATGGCACTTAGTAATGTAGCTAAATCACTGGCAGTGCAGTTGAGTACGCCACATGCTACTGACATTACCGACTCTAGTGAACATCTGGATAACATTTTACTTCTCTGTCACCAGCCTACTGCACAATCAACAAATTAAACTATACAGTTTATTGTTTTAAATGTGTAGTGTTTTCTGTGAAACGATAAGAAATATTTAGTCTGAAGGAAGACACTAGTTTTGTTCCACCTCACTAAGGAGGTGAAAGGTACCTCCTGACCTGGTGGACTAGGTGAGCTATAAGAATATTTATATGCCAGTGCATTTTCAAAATGCGCACATTCAACTTATTTCCGAGTTTTCTGCCACCTATGAATGCAACCCATGTTCCTAACAATGGGCTGATTTATGCTGTGTGGGATGTGTTGGATGGTTTTCAATGTCTTTGTGGAGACTTGTGCTCAGAGACTGTACAATATCTGAGCTGTGCAGTGCAGTTTTTCTACACTCCCTCTACCTGGTAGCAATGTGATGAATAAGGAAATGTTTTGATGTTTACATCACAGTGAATACTGACAGATGATAGCTGTGTATTGGCGCTAATCAAAACTATTATTCATGCCAGAACTTCTGTCTGTTGTTCTAATGATTATATTTTGGTATTGTGTTGTAACTGCCACAATAATGAGTGATTGTCAATACAGTCTGTGTCCAAAACAAATGAACAAATAAAAAAACAGCTGATGCAGTGTGTTTATATTAAAGTACATCGGTGTAAGTACTGGAGGCTAAGATACATAATAGCTTTGCTTTTCCTCCTGATTACGTAATTTGTCGTGTAAAAAGAAAATCAATGTGTTAACTCAGAGCGCTTGTTATCACTAAAAATCTCCTGAAAGAGACGGTATTTACTTTAAATTTTCCATTCAAGACTGCATTTAAGCTTGTGTTATTTCGGTTTTTGGCATGGACATGAAGTTTTAGATTTTAAAGACAATCCATGTTGCAGTTACTGATCGACAGTAGTTATAGTAAAAGAATGGGGGGTGGATCTAAATTGCCTGTACATATGAACGTGAATGATTGTCTGTCTCTCCCGGTTAGCCCTGTGACAGACTGGTGACCTCTCCAGCCAGACTGTACTCTGCCTCACACCCTATGACAGCTGGGGTAGGTTCCAGCCCGTCTGTGGACTTGAATTGGATAAGCAGAAGAAATTGGATGGATGGATGTAGTACTTGGGAGCAGTATAGTGACAACAGCAATACAGTGCTTTTTGGTGAAGGGGCATAGTGGTTAGCACTGTCACATTACAGCAAGAAGAGCCTGGGTTTGAATCCACTAGCTGGCTGGAGACTTTCTGTGTGGAGTTTGTATGTTCTCCCTACAGATAACCAGAAGAAGATGGATGATTAAATGGCCACATAAAATTTTTTTTATGTAATATTTAAATATTTTTTGCAGGGAATGAGTTATTCCATATAAATACTGAATTTCAGCTATTTTCACATTCAGCTTTTCTTTGAAGGAGGCAAAATTTGTCTTTTTCTTCTTCTGTTAGAAATGTAGTTTATTTGCTGAGTCACCTAATTCACTCTTAAGTGCAAATTTGGAGACTGTCAAGATCTGACATATACCAATATACATATTCATAAAACTCCAGCTTAATCTTGCCAGTATAAGTAAAGCTAGAATAATGTCCTGTCTAGACAAATGTAGCAATTTGTGTGTACTATTTCTCATAAATCTGTTTATTTGCAAGTGACTGGGATTGGCACTCAGATATAAGCAGTTGGGCTTAGAGTGTTGAATAAAAGTCTGTTATTTGCTATGTGGTTTGCTCATTTCCTTTGTTAGCGTTGTGCCAGACTGTTTTACAGCTGAGTGCTGCGACTGTCTCACCCTTTCTGCAGTCTCAGCATTTAAAATTCTTATAGTTTTGACTTTAGTAAGAGTGTATGTCTTGAAGCATGGTGTGCATGGGCACGCATAAAGGAATGATTTCCTTTAAGATGCTGCAAGAAATCTAACCGATCACTGAATTTTCACTACAGTACACATCACACTATACTAAGCTAGAAGAAAAAGGTGACTGAATGAAGTTTCAGGAGCATATTTTCTTTCATAGATCCACAATGTGTTCTTTTAAGTGCAAAAAGCCATGCTTTCTGTAATTACATTTGCTCTCTAGTGTAGTGGGTGTGAACTTTAATAGAGTTTATTGATGAGCTAGGCTTTACTTAAAGGGAATATGCTAAGAATCATAAACTGGATGCAGTATATCCAGCTGTTTTTTTCTATTAGCATTCCCAGCTGTTTAGTTATCACTTCTAGCTTGTTAGAGTGCCATGAAAAAGTATTTACCTCCTTTGTGAGTTCTGAGATTTGTTTTTGCATTTGTCAAACTTAGATGTTTCAGTTTCATCAAACAAATGTTAACATTTGACAAAGATAATTTGAGAAAATCCAAAATGCAGTTTTTAAATGATGATTTGTTAAGGGGGAAAAAGCTATCCAAACTTATCCTGGCCTTGTGTGAAAAAGTAATTGGCCCCTTGTTAAATTATAAATTAACTGTGATTAACCACAATTTTTTGGAAAGCATACAAGTTCAGTTTCACTAAACACACCCAGGCTTGATTACTGCCAGACCCGTTGAATCAAGAAATCACTTAAATAAACCTGTCTGACAAAGTAAGGGTAGCTAAGAGATCTCAAAGAGCAACACATCATGCCACAATTTAAAGTCATTGGCATCTGTCAGTCTGGAAAGTTTTACAAAGCAATTTCCAAGTCTTTGGGACTCCAGCAAACCCCAGTTAAAGCCATTATCCACAAATCAAGAAAACGTAGGACAGTGTTGAACCTTCCCAGGGGTGGCCAGCCTGCTACAATTACTCCAAGAGCACATCAACAGCTCATCCAGGAAAAAAACCTCACTTGCCATAGGGTCAGGGTTCAACAATAAGAAAGAGACTCGGGGGGGGAAAGAATGACATTCATGAGAGAATTCAAAGGCAAACACCACTGCTGGCCAAAAAGAACACAAAAGCTCGTCTCACATTTGTGAAAAAGAAAAAAAAACATCTCTAAGATTATCAAAACTTTTGGGAAAATATTCTGTGGACTGACAAAATGACTGACAAAATGTGAACTTTTTTTGGATGGTTTAAGTGGTTTGAACGCAGCATTTTATAGTAAGATCATCATCCCATGTAACCATGAATTCTGCTCTCTATGAGAAAATCCTGAAGGAGAGCCATCCGACCATCAGTTTGTGCCCTGAAGCTCAAACGAACTTGTGTTATGCAGCAGAACAAGGCAAGCAAGGTAAGCAGTGCTTGCCTTATCAAACCTAAAAATAGACATAAATTAAATCATACCAAAATGAAGCAATCTCCCCCTTTAATCTCCGACAGTGCTTTCATAGAGCTACTCACTTGTCAATTAATATGTGCATTCAGCCTTCACATTACAGCCATCTCGTTGCTGCAGTCGACTATTGTTGCAGTAAGGTGTGCTTATTTCAGTCTCACAGAAAAGTGTAGTCGCCTGTGTCTTTGAGGGCGTGTCCGTCTCGTGTTTACAATGAATGACAGCAGGAAAGCTGAGAGGTCAGCACCTTGTTTCTGTGAATAAGCTGCTCTTCTGTGACTGTAAACTGATGGGAGAACAACATGCCAGGCAAGGTGCTTATGGTCTGCTTTCATTGCTCTGGGCAAGCATTAGCAAGTAAACGAGCTTCAGTGATTTAGGATCATAACAGTGTTTTTGAACTTGTAAAATGTGTTGTTGTTTTTTTTCAGAGTTCCTCGCAGGACAACCACTGCATATGCTTTATAGAATATGATTGATTAAAGAGCATAAAAAGTATATCAGTTTCATTGCCACAATGATAATAAATATTCTGAATCAATGATCTTAATTAATGACATCTATGACATTTTTTGCGGATTAATTATTGGGGTTTTTTTATACTTTAGGTACAATTTTCCAATAATAGTTTCATGTGTACTGAGGTGTTTTCATAGTGTTTTGTTCCTTCTTTTCCTAAAGGAATGGTTTGACAAATTCTTCCATCACTTGTCATTTTCAGCTACTAATAAATAATTTTCAGTAATATAGTAGCTATCTATTCAACTAAGAAGTAATAATATTTTATAATTCTTCATCCAGGAAGGAGTGCAGAAAGGTGATGAAGTCCCTGTTGAGTGCAGGGCACTCCAATTTATCTTGTTAAATAGGTAAATAGTGTAGGAAAATGTGTGTGTGTGTGTGTGTGTGTGTGTGTGTGTGTGTGTGTGTGTGTGTGTGTGTGTGTGTGTGTGTGTATTGGAAGGAGCAATCGACCCTAAATGCCCTTCTGTAAAAGTCATCGCATGCCACTGGAAACACACCAGCAACTCCACCTGTGTCTGGCTAAAAAAGTAAATAAAATAAAATAAAATGAAATAAAGGTTTTGGAGTGAGCTAGTCAAAGTCCAAACAAATCTGAAAAGCTTTGGCATGAGCTTAACGGATCAAAAACCCACCAATGTGGCTGAATTAAAAAAAAAAATCTGCAAAGGAGAGTAGGCCAAAACTCAGTGATGTGAAACACTCATTGTCAGGTATTGCAAATGTCTCATTGTGGTTCTTGTTGCCAAGGGTGGCACAACCAGTTATTAGCTTTAGGAGGTAATTACTTTTTCACACAGGGCCAAATTAATTGGTCTCTAAAGCTGTTTCCCCTTAATAAATCGAATCATCGTCACTGCATTTGTTTGATGAAACTGAAACATTTAAATTTGTCAAATATTCAAAAAACTAACAAAACAGAAAAGGGGCAAATACTTTTTAAATGCACTGTATAGGAAATCAGCTATAAATCATTTATTGGTCACTTTAACTGTTTTGAACATTTCCCTTTTTCCTGTTTTATTTAAATTACTCTGAATCATTCATGCACAGAGATGACCCCTGTGGTTGGGAATGCCTCTTCTAAAAGATGATTTCTGTTTATTCTCCTTCACCTCAGCCTTGCCTGCCCTTTGACCCTTTCTCTCTAGTTCTGCTTATTCTTAGGAACCTACTTTGTGCTGTTGCCTTTTTAATCTCATTCCTCTAAACAGGACAATCAGCTAAATATTCACACTAACATAATAATATAAATATGCGACATAAAGTAAACACTACTGACAATAACCTGAATATAATGCAACAGACGATGCATTCTTTATAGGCATTCCTAGATACTATCTATGGCTGGATGAAGCGTCGATGATGGTATCCATTCTCCCCCACCCCTGACAGTTGAGCCATGTTTTGGAGTGTCCTCTGGGCAGTCCACTTAACTCCCTGAAAGGGAACCCCTTAATCTCCACTTTCTCTTTGTTTGGACTATTATCAGACCTGTCAGTCCTGCCTGCTTTATCTTCACAAGACTCATCTGCCGGCCGTTTGACGTTGGCTTAATTATATCAAAGGCCCTTATCTCTGTTTTGCCTGAGGATGCAGCCTTCCTCTGACTTGCTAGAATGGGTACAGCAGTGATAAGAAGATCACTTTTTGGGGTAAATAAATACAACTGTTTTGTGTAACAGCTTTTTTCTTTTTTAATGTCACTGGATCAGGAAAACCTTCCTGTTGCATTTTGCTCAGCTGCCTCCCTCCCTGTGTTGTTTCTATTATGTCTTTGCATTGTTTATTAGCAGGGTGTAGTCTGAAACCCAACACAACGATATCCCATCAAGCACCACTGATTCAGTTTAGAGATAGCACTCTTTGATGGGAGCTAACCACGTCTTTTGGCAGGAGTCAGTTGAAACAGTATGCAGGAATGTCATGCGGCTTGATCTGATGAGGAGCAATTACATGGGAGGGAACTGTAGCCTTTGAGGTGGAAGCTTACCTGCCACACCCTGCAGCCTTACAAATGAGCCCCTGGACACATCCCAAAATGTGTGAGGATAGTCATTTTTCTTTGCGTTCGTTTCCATGACATACTGTCTGACGGGATCTGACAGGCAGGGAGCACAGATGGAAGAAATGGCCAAAGGGTTAATAAAAACAGCTAATTTTCCAACAAAACAAAGCACAAAGAAAATCACAGTTTCCTCGATTAAGCTTCTAATCATCCAAGTTTCTTTTCTTTATGTCTTCTCAATTCAATAAACACAACTACTTGATGTTTACATCTGTCCGTCAGACAAATTGCCATTAGTCCACACTCTATCTATGACTATTTGCACATGTGTTTTTGTGTGTTAGACTGTGAGAAAGTTTGTCAGAGAAAATGTTGATGTTAATTTTTTTTGTAACCATTGCAAAAATCAGGGATCCAGTTTTGCATGTGAATCATAAGCACTGCATGCAAGGTCATGTACATGTACGTTTTCTGGAAAAATAATCATGGGAAAGACATGCAGCTTAGCTACTCTGACCAACAAAGACCCATGCCCATAGGTTAAATACAGATGTTGCAATCACAAATTGGATTTCCCATAATGCAGTCGCTGTTGCAAACGCTTAACTTTATTTGGAAGAGAAAGAGCTTTACCCATTACCAACAGGCTTCAGGCACAATTCTCTGCTCCAGGGATTAACCGCAATTTATGCTTATATTTTGTTGGCATGGTGACAGCCAAGAAAAGGAAACTTTCTAAAAGACATGGTTACAAGGCACTTATTTGATTTTGTCTTTGCTGTCACTGCAAGCATAAACAAAAGTGTTATTAAAGAGATTACTTCTTCTTTTTTTTTCAGCGTTATCTTAATGTCCCGTTGTGTTTAGGCATGGAAAAGTAATTTGTTTTTTTTGTTTCCATTAGTTTGGAGGTCATTTTACAAAATTTGTGGATATTTGAGTTTCAAATATGATGTATTCATGCCGTGGCCATACAAAGACGGTCCAGATTTAAGCATTCTGGATATGCTTGACTTGATCATTTTCCACAACGGTCTTCAGAAATGGACAGCAATTGCCCCACCAATGAAAGGAGATCCTCTTTGTAATTAAAGCCAGTAGAAAATTGGATCATTTTTTGCCTGGACAGCTTTCACATTCCAGCCTAATATGACTTTGGAAGCTTTTGAAGTTGCTGTCTTGGCAGTCCTAAATTATACCTTTCATCAGCCAATCATAAGAAAATGGCAAACTGACGTCCCCAATCATGACTTAGTTTTTAGTTATAGTCCATGTAATCAGTGGGGAGTGCATGATACCCACTGACAAATCGACTGTGAATACTAGAATTAAATTATTTTTTCATTAGGACACATGTAATGTTCGACTTTTATGATCAAAATAAAACATTTAATTGTCTACCAAAACTTCCACATATGCTATTATTGCTTTACCTCTAATTGGTTCAAATGATGACCTTGAGTCTTGCTACTTATTCTATTCTACGATCCTGTTTCCAGAAAAAAGTGGAGATTCTGTTTAACAAATATAATGATGTAATGATTTGCCAACGTGTAAAATGCAGAGATATTGTATTCACGTTCTGATAGCATTAGCAAGTTTTTATGAAAAGTTGATGCAGGCCAACAGTATACTGGAAAAGTTGTGTAATGTTAAAACAAATCACCTGGTGAAAAACTCAAAACAAATTAGTGTAAGTAGCAACAGTTCAGTAACATGACTGAGTAAGAAAATAGCCTCTTATTCAGAGAAGTTGAACTAAGGATAGCCAGTGATTCACCATCCTGTGAAAGCCTATGTTGACAAATAGTTTAACAATTTAAGAATACCTTTCTCAGTGTCAGATTTAAAAATGGGGTTTTCTTCATTCATGGCTCAATTCAATCATGACTTCGTTTTTATATAAAGCGCATGACTTAGAAGAATCTTTTTATGAAGAAGAATGCTTTTATTGTTAAATGAAATTTTGTTAGTAGCTCTCGGCACAGAAGAGAAGAGTAGGGCACTTAGCTTTATATACAGGTTTTTTTTTTACATTTCGCAAGCTTGCATTTTATATAAAACAACAGTTGCTACAAGGTGCTTTATATTGTAAGGTAAAGACCACAATAAAACAAAAAAAACTGAAAAATATTATTATCATTAAAAGATTCAGAGAATCCAGAGAAATCTCTGTATTTAAATGACGAGGCCAAAAACTAAAGGCCTTTACACACCTGTGAATATGTCGTGCATTAATAATATTATTTAGGCTCAGACTTAATGCAGTGGTGCAGTCTGACTGCTGAAGTGTAATGCAGAGGTGCATTAGACCACATGGTCCTGGCTCTTTGACCCTGCAGTCTGAGATATAGAGTTTTAAGTTGTGTTTCTCATTGATTATTGCTTACAGTGTTTTGATTTCTGTGTTCTTGTTGACATTCCCAGTTTAGTTTAACTATATTTATATTTTTTGGTTTCCTTAATTTTAGTTTTACCAACTATTACCATCTAGTTTTGTTTGTTTTCCTGGAATTTCAGTTGATTCTTTTCTCACCTTTCTCACTATTTCCCCCCCCCGATGGTTAAGTCTCCGTTTATGTGTTTTGCCTTGTAAAGTTTTTGTTATTTCCTGTTTTATTTTGCAAATTTCTTGTTGTGCATGCATGTTATTTACTTCCCCTGTCCCTTTGTCTTTGCTTAGTTTCAGCTGTATTTCGTCACCTTCCTGTGTCCACTTCCCTTGATTGCCTCATGCGTTTGTTTAAAGCTCCATTGTGTTTATTCTCTGTTGTGTCATGCTGTATATCGCTCATCATTCCTGGACTGCATTTCAGTTTACCAGGATTTTGTTTTCTGCTGCAGTCTTGGGTTACAGGTCTGTTATAGGTACCCGGAGCTCTTTTCATAGTCTGCATATCGTACTGGTAAAGGCCCCATTAATGGTCAATGACGCAGCAATTTTAAATAAAAGGGGATAGGGTTAGTGATTTATTGTCATAGATACTGGTAGATGTCCCTAGTTAGATTACAGGGAACAAAAACCCTTTGTCTGTATTATATTATAGTAATACAATCATTTTGAAACCAACAAAAAAAAAGCAATTCTAGACTTTGAAACAATGACAGTTTGTTTAATTTATCTTTTTACTACTGACTTTCACAACTATAAAACAACACATAAAAACATATGTGACAATTTTGCTTTACCTCTTCGGTGAACACAATTATTTTCGTCTATGTTTATTGCTTGATGGTGTTGTGTTGGATGGTGGTTGCTAGGTTACAAGCAAAAGGGAACACCATGCTTTGCTACACTTCTTTGACGCAGTCCTGCCAACTGTGTTTTTCTTTTAACCAAGAAATAAATGCCTCAGGTGGGCTAAAGAAGTTCCTTGCTTTAAGCTGTAATTCTTTTTCCTCTCAGGTCAAGCCCACTTAATAGTTTCTTGCAACTTCTGCACAATTGTCCTTGTGACCTAAAACAGCTCCATGAGAGCATTTACAGAGTAGGATGCTCTTCGCTTCACTGCTGACACACCCGACAGCCAGAAGGTTGAAAAATTGAGTCTGCGCTGTCAGCCCAAGTCGGCGGGTTCACAAAAAAAAAAAAAGCCCAACATGTATCTATCGTATAGTGAGACGGGCTGCAGGTAGTATATAGTATGTTGCAATTTTCTCCTACACCAATATAACAACGTGTAATTTTTGCACAACCTTTGATGACCCACAGCAAAAAACAAGCTCCTCCAGCGCGACAGCTGACCAGTTGAGGTCAATTAAAGTTGTACTCTTCTGCTGAGAGACTGCTGGCTGACCAGCGTAACCCCGAAACAATGGTAGCCATTATGCACCGTGAGGCATGTCTACTGTACAGGCACGTACGTTTGCCCCAGAACAAAACCAACCTCCTCAGAGACACTGAAAAGAAACATGAACTAATTTACGTTTTGGTGGTTTCTTCCATTCTTAACCCCGGGCAGTGGCCAAGCCCAAGAGAGACTTTGTGTATTTATAAATAGGCAAGAAAAAACCAAAAAAGCACAGCGAGAAAGGAGCACTGAACATGACTGAAACCATATGGAACTGATGGTGAGTAACTCATCTTGTGATTCAACGTAGCACGCAGAACCCACCTCACCAGCATTCACCCCACCATGTCTCATGTCACATCCCTTCACGAAAGACTGCAATTAGAGAAGGTCAATCGGTGGCTGGGGCCAAAGAACAAAGTGATTTTGATTTTCAGAAAGTACATGCAGGATCTGAGGAGGAAATGGTTTTGCCGCCAAACACTCAATTACACGTAATTACAATAATTCAACCTTGGAGGATGGTTTATTCCATTTTATTATGAGGTTTGCTCTTTCATGTCTCATAAGAGGAGGATGGGGGGGGAGCGTCCCCAAGCAGCGACAGTGACTATGTGAAACAGATACTTGGTCCCTCATCTTGAATGCTTTCATTCTTTCCATTTGTGCCCCCCCCCCTCCCTTTCATCAGTATATTGACATTTCAGTCACTGGCATGACCTGCTACAGAGGTAACTAACTTAAAATACTGAGTAGGTGTGAATATAAATGGTTGTCGGTTTGCTGGCGCACCTACAAGAAACCGTAAAAATAAAACATTTGAAGCAGCTGAGTCCAAGACAGCACTCTGGACCTGGACTGAGGTCAAAAAACACTGCATCCATCATTTCCCATGATGCATTTCAGTGACAATGGACCCTCACTGTTTCCTAAAAGCCAATTTCTTTCCCACAACTTCAGATTCTTTTGACTGCATGAACTTTTTGTTAACTCTAAAAACGTTTTGTTGCTTTGGAGTAGGTACTTTCTCACCATAAGAAGAACTTTCAATGAGGCGTACTATAATTGGTCCAATCCAGGTCAGTCTTGGAAAAAGAGATGTTATTCTTTAACAAGATCTTTATATCTAGAAAAGAGGGGGAAAAATGGACCATAGGCAACTACCATTTTAAACATCAACCACTCTCAGTGGTAAATCCTGCATTCAACAAGGCTTTTACTGGCTGATACAGATGCTCAATTCATATTTCTGTGCATCACAGTGGGTTTTTTTCATACACCATTGGGCTGGGATTGTGATTTGCACCTGAAGCAACGTTACAGAAGCACAAAGCCATACTGACTGCTGTAGCTGATGAGTTCAGGAACTCGCTGTAAAAAAATGTTTAGAATTTCCCACGTCGTACTGTAAATTTAACCTTCTGTTACAAATGCACACCCAAATATCAGCCTAGTCCATGTTGCAGAGTTGGACTGAACTGCCAGGTCTACACCAACACACCCCAAATGGAAGACTGAGAACCCTGTGTGACTGATCAGTCAGTTTGAATTTAGCTTTTTCTGGGTTTCTCTGCTGAAATGTACGCCCCTGAACAAGCCGAAATCACAGGCGCAGGCAGAAAGGAAGCTTTGAAATGCGGCAACCTCTGAACCAGAAAATAATCAAGGGGACTTAGGCATGGCACCGGGGCCGGAAATTCACTGTGAATACTGGTTTCAACCATGACCATTTGAGAACCTGGCTTTTTTTGGCTTTTGTGTTGATTTTTTGAGTCCACCCCCCCTGCAGTTTCCTTCTCAGCTCCATGTCACACACTCACTTCGGGCTCCCTCTGACCTAAAAGTTGATGAGTACCGTCTCTGTTTTCGGGCCACTCTTGTCAGCAAAAAAATCGAAATGCATGTGCATGGTATGCTTGTGACACACACAAATGTGCGTGTGCCTGCCTAAAAACACAGGCAAATACGTGCCTTTTAGACCACGCTGTACCTCTTCACAACACATCACGGGGATGGCTACTTTTCTGTTCGGCCAGCAAAAATGTTCTCTCACCATTTCCACCTCTGTTATTCCTCCCTGTCTTCTTCCACTACGGAGGAAGAAATTGTGGTTGAGACTCTAGGCCAAGTCTCCCCACAGCTTGTCCTGATTACTAAGCAGGCAAGTACCCATGGTTAGAAAGAACCAGGACTCTTTGGTCCTCAGTTTTCATATTTTAATGACTCCGTCTGAGGTTTCTGCGCAGGACAAGGGTCCCCGATAGATTCTGGAAGATCCTAAAATAAACCCGCTTTTAATCATTCGTCACTTTGGTGGTCAATATGTCATCTAAATATTATAATTTTGCACAAAGCCATTGACGAAATGGGTCATAACCTCATTCAGCATGTGGGAATACACACAGTATAATTTAAATGTGAATAAACAAGGTTCAACCACATGTCAGCGGCTGGCATGTCAATATAATCTTAATGGTCTCATCAGTCCTCCGAATGCCAACCGACCACGAGGTTTTTTAATCTGCAGTTTCCACTCCTTTTATTTCTTCCCCTCCTGCTCCTCTGATCACTGTTTTCCCTCTGAATTGTATCAGCAGCGTACTGCCTTCCAGCCAATTAGTGAAGGCAAACACAACAACAACCAGTCCTTTGGCTTAATGCACTCCACCTCCTCAGCAGTAAATCCCAACTGATTCTTCAAAGTATTGTCATTCAGAGGGGCCCTGTTGGCTCTGGTCTTTGTCAAGAAGAGAGGCCCCTCTTTTGAAATGGCAGGTCAAACCAAAATCAAAACGTGTTTGAGGGGGGGAGACAAAGACTGATGTGAGTATCACAATGGCTGACGGGATCTGACAAAGGCAGACTACAGTTAACTGACCGTTTCATCAGTCGAGCGGTTTGTGTTTTATTGTGTACCAAGGACAGGTTGTGTCATGGGCCGCTGACTTTTGCTTACAGAGAGAGCTGAACTCTTTTCCTTGCAAAAGTTGAGAAATAAATTGAAATCGATGCATTTTTAATACGAAATACAATTAGAACCAATCCCAGTGGTTAAGAGTTTTTTTTTTTTTTGCTGTAACGAGTATGTTAAATAGGATTTAAATCAGAAGAACAAAAGGATGTAAACAGCAGCACTGCTGGTGATGCAATCGCCAGCAAAGGATCTTTGCTTGTTTATGCTTGTAATCTACTGGAGTAACTTTCTAAAATTCACAGCTTAGAAAAGCCTTTATTTATCTTACAGTGGCATTGATACATCACCTCACTTCATCTACTCTTTGTAACATACCGTTCTGGGTCCTGTCCCTTGAAATCTGTTCTCTATTTAAGACTTTTTTTCTTCTAAATGGTTGCCCCTCATCTTGTTTTCTGCAACAGAGTCCATTACTTATAGGCACAGAGTCCTCTGCTTTCCAGTGAATACAAAACTTAAAAACATCAAAAACATCATTTCTTTACTCTTGAAAGGAAATTTTGAGTGTTTGAGCCAAAATCCAATGTGAGAGAGTGGACAGCACAGCAGGTTGACACCAGGATGTCTCTGTGCAATAAATATAACTTATTTAAATATCAACTATAGTATATATCTATCTATATATCTATATATCTATATCTATATATATATATCTATATATATATATCTATATATATATAGATATATATATATGTATGTATGAATAATATATACTATAATTGTACAGCATAACTTGTATATAGTTGCAGTACAATTTTCTTTTTTTTTTTTGTGCAATTATTTAATGTAACCAGCTTTGCTTTACTCTCAGTCTGTTAGTTTATTTAAAGGTACTACAGTCCTTTATAGCCTGCTGAGCTAAAGAAGAGTGGGTTAAACCAATAACAAAGACAGGTAATCAAGAGACAATACCAAACAGCACGACGAAAGGAGCATGCAGTAAAAAGAACAGTGCTTTGTATGTAAATTGCTGGAGTTTCCTTGGCATCATGTGAAAGTATGCAAGACAGTGCAAAGAATCTCAAGCATGCTGCTGGTAGGGGAAGACCCTGACGCCAGACTGAGTGGTGGAGCCACTGTCAATTTGTCCACAAGAAAAGCAGAGAAAGGAACAAAAGTACAGGGATGGGTGCACAGACAGGATAAGAAAAGCATATAATGACAGGATGCAAGAAGAATATTATCTAAGGAGAGGAAAAACTCAGAGTGGCGCTGCAAAGGCACACCATCAGGGGGAGACAGGTGTCTAGAGGTTCTGCTGGAGACAGAGGGGTAAGGGGGAGGCGGGGCAGGAAGATGGATGAAGAGGACCGCTGCTGAGTGTCCGTCTCCCGTCTTGGAACCCTCTGTGCTCCTGTGAGCATAGAAAGAGAGAATGAAGAGGGCAGTAACGCCACATCAGACACCCTGTTTTATTTAACATCTCTCTTATATTTTCTCCTCTCCTTTTCCCTTCGCATAAACAGGTCGACAACCCAGTCCTCGCACATACACACCCTTGCTATCCCCAGTCCTCCTCACCTCTCTCTCTGCTTTCTCTCTCCCTCTCTCTCGCTCATTACGGGTCATTTTCACTTCAAAGCCTCTCCATTATCTGCCATCTCTGAGGGCAATTAGGAATGGGGTGACTTTGAGCAGCAGGCACAACCACTGCATTATTACTACTCATCCCCTGTCATGAGGGCTTTTGTTAGGGGCTGGCGACATTGATGGAGAGGATACGGAGGCCCCGGTACCCCCCCCAGCACAACTATCCCTCACCCCTTCACACACACCCCAGATGGACCCTCCTTTTGACTGGTAAACTGCAGAGTAAAATGGTGTGTAATTAAGTGGCAGTCAAAGCAGGTCCTGTTTGGGTGTGTGACAGGCTTGACAGTGGAGAGCTGGGGTGGAGGCAGTAGTTTGGAGAGATGAATGAGAATAGCAGGGAGACAATAGTGAGGCTATGGAGCGCAGAAGGGGAAAAACCCGCTCTGGATTAAATAAAGTCAGTGTTTACTCGCCTACAGTCAATCTGGTTTTCAGAATATGCGTGGAGTGAAAGGGGTGAGAAAGCTGTAAAAATGACCCATTGCTTACATGTATGAGGCCAGTCTTAAGCAAACAAACATGAATTACTTCTTAAGAAGAAAGAAATAGATCTTAACCCACATCCACCCCCACAGAGGGCCCATTTCCTAGAGTTATTACCTCAAAAATGAAAATTCTGTCCATGTTTATGACTTCCATTTTGTCATTTATGGCATCTCTTTATATGAGTGTGAAACAGAGGCACAGTGAGTGAAGCTGTCACCAAATAAATGTCTCATTATATTCCCTTTAGTCTGCGCAACAACTTTTACTGCTTCACAATGGTCGAACTATACATGCACAGAGCCTCTGTGGGTGTGTGTGTGTGTGTTGAGTAGTATATGTTTTTTTTTTAAAGGATGGCGGTTACTGTGTTATTGCTGCCAAAGTAATGAAAAGAGCCAACAGTAAAGAACAAAGTGAATGCAGCTGTATGTATAACCCAGTCTGGATGTATGTTTTACAGAATGTTTCAAGGGCTGATAAATTAGAGATTCGTGGATTAATTCAAGAAGAAAAACAAAAACTGAAAAATATAAACGTTAATATGAACTTATAAACCTTTACTTCAAAAGATTTGATCTTTTCCTATATGCAACATCACATGCTTTCATATATGCACCTTAGATGAATGCAGGGACTGTGGTTTGGGGAGCTGATTTAGCTGTTCTTTGATGCTCTCTTTTAGTTAGCCGCCTCCTGCTGAGCCGTGACATCCTGTCAGCATGAAACCTCTTCTCATCCCTCGGGTTAGTCACTACATGACCACAAGATGTTTGCATTTGCGTGTGTGTGTGTGAGAGAGAGAGAGTGAGTGTGGGAGGGAGAGAGAGAGGCAAAAGCTTCCTACATAAAAAGAAAAGCAACACTGACTAAACATTGAAGAAAAAGTTACGCATTGCACGAAGTCTGTGAAGCTTTTCAGTCATTCTGGTCATTGTAGTCTAAGGAGCTTGGAAAGAAAAGCGTCTGGACTTCTTTAAGTTTCTTGAAGACGTTTCACCTCTCATCTGAGAAGCTTATTCAGTTCTTTGCACTTTGCACGTACATCTGACATACAACATACATCTTATTCTAAATGGGATTCTGACAAACTTTCCAGCTTGACAAGTCAAATCCATAAGCTGCTGCTTGGTCAAACTGGATTCGTTAGAGTAAAACACATTTCTACCAGCAAAAGGTGAAAGCAATGAACACGATGACTCCCATTAAACAACAACAACAAAAAACAAACAAACTACCTGATAAAACGAGAAACTTTAAAGGAGTGGTTTTGGGAACCGTTGAAAATTAGTCAAGTACTTCTAATTGAATACTGAATAGTAATTTAGCTTGAAATGCCCATCCCTGGTTCAATAAAAGCAGCACAAAGATGACTCAGTGCAATAGTGCATTTTAGATATTAGGTACACTATTACAGCTAAGTACGTGCCCGAGTGTTGACAGACACCGATGACTTACAATTGTTCCAATACCAAATTTTTAAATGCATGAGTTCTGCTATTGTATCTTAGAATATGAATATAGATTGACTATGAGAAAAAATTCCCAAAAAATGACAGCTAGGAGGTGACACAATAATGTTTTTGGTCGTCATTTCCGGTCTTCGGGAAGCTATTTGCTAAGGCCTGGAAATCCAGTGACATCTAAATGCCAACTAAGCAAAAAACCTGAGTTTTTATTTTATTTATTTATTTTTGGTGTCTGACATCGATACTGCGACCACTTATGATTGCGAAGCAATTGAAAAGGCTCTCCAATGGGAGTCACTGTTTCCAAATATCTGTGGTCCAACTGGGAAATCGCTGTAAGACAGATTGGTGACAGTTAACAAATAGCTGCCGTCTAATTTATGAACAGACACGTTGCAATCAACTCATCTGCAATAATTCTTTTTTCAGTAGGTGACTCGACTCAGCTCATTGCCAGCTGGCTGATTTCTGGTTATATTCCTAAACAAAAGCAAGGTTAGACTCTGAGGTTCAGGTTGGACTTTAAATGTGAATGTGAGTTTTTTTGTTTGTACAGACTTTGTGATTTTCACCAATTTATTACACTTACTCTCTGCATTATAGATTGCATATCATTGCCAACTTAACTCTATTCACCCGCAGTGGGGTTGGAGGCATGGTCACCATCTTCAAAGGCAACAGGATAGCTGGTCATTCTGCATTCTCCAATCCCTGTTTTTCCCTAGTGTGGTTGTAGCAAACTCAATATAGGCTACATAAAGGAGAAAACAAGGGTAACCTACACACACAAGTTAATTTTACTTTCTGGTTACAGAGCTTTGCCTGTTTTATAACACGTTTTGCGTGACCTCACATTATTTTCCTTTAATGAATTTTGGGTGATTTCAAAATAAAAATCAGATAACTTGTTTTCGGCACAAAGCATATGTCTCTGTATAAACTCCTATTCACCAAATAACATATCCATGTGACTATTTGTTTCACATGTCAAACACAAGTTGAAATAAACATTAGTGGAAACTTGGCTATTCACATATTTTTATGTGTGAGAGCCTGAACTCCTTAGCTCTGATTACCATGTAACGTCCTGAGGGCTGGGTGGAATTAGTTGCAATTACCTTTTCTGGTAATTATCATTGTGTTTAATAAAACCATTCACACAGCCCTCAAGGGCCTCTGACACTGTCATTTAATTGTGGTATGGAATTAGTGTGAAGCAATCCAGGTCTCACGCCACTTAAATTGTATAGTGGAAGGAGCCTGTAGGGAGTTGAGGTTTCAAATAGCTTTAATTGATGCTGAGGTAACAAACAGGTAACAGAATCATTGGGAAACTACTGCCAGAGGGTCAGCGATGAAAAATGGTGAATGAGTGTCGATGTCAAAAGACCGTACCAAGCCCTGCTCAAGCTTAAGAGCCCTGTTTTCTCTTTATTATCAGTTTTCCTACTTAATCTTTAATACGATCATATTATAAAGATTCAGTCTACCTAGTTTAGGGGGTTCTCACATGTGCGCAGTAAACCCAGCCTGCTCTCTTCTGTCTCTTTCATGGAGAGGACAAATGAGACTCCCCTCCCCACCCCCACATCTCCAAACACCAAACTGTGAAGTTCTAATGAGTAATAATCCCTATTACCACCCTGGCTAAAAAGGGAGAGTCAAGCGGTGTAACTAACCCTGCTTTTCGACAGCACGTTCCAAAGATTAAGCAAACACTGGTAATTGCCCCTGAGATCAGGTTCTGTTTTGACTCTTTGTCACCCCCACGCCGCCTGATGTGTATTTGATTTGCAGTCGAATGGCAGCAGCACTTTTCGTTCACTCTTCACATCTCGGCTCCACGCGGAGAGACAGCCAACCACTGGGCAAGGAGGGAGCCTGGGCTCACTAACACTCTGATAAAATGTGAATTAGCAGCCACTTACAGCGTGCTGCCTGATGTGGTCATCCTCTGACTGAGTCATAAAGAAAGGATTAATAAAGGATTTCATGTCTTTAAATATCCGCACTAATAAATACAACAACAGCTTTCTCTCTGTTTGCATGCTATCTGAACGTTAATAAGCGTGATCAAAGTCAAATTTCTACTCACGGACTGAAACAACAATGAATATTTCAAATTTAGTTTCGCTATGCTGTTCTGTGGGGATTTTGGATGTTTCAGTGGAAAAAAAGACATTAAATTTCATGCTTCCACGGTGGATAACATGGCCATTAAATACAAGCAATTCCTGTGCACTTTTATGGGTGCAAACAAATCATGTCCAGACGATCACAATAAGCACAGCTAATAGTCACATGGAGCTGGTTAAAAGGAAAATCCAAGCACTGAGAAAATGTAAAAAAGAAGTGAAAGATGAGTTTCCGTATGTCTAAACTGCAGATCCAGTCTTTAATCAAGCAAGAAATTAAAATTCTTAAGAAAGTGCACTCGGTTCAGCAAGTCTAAAAAACAGTTGTTAGTGTAAAAGTGGAGGAGTAGAGAAGTGTGCTTTTGTTTGCCCACAAAAGACCTTCAAATATGATTGAAGTCATAATTATTTTTTCCTTTTGTCCTTTTGAAAAACAAACTCACATTCTTGCAACATGACATGCTGACAAACGATTGCACAGATGCGTCAGGAGCAACTTTGCAGTCCGTCATGACACGCTCTCAGCAAGTTACCGCTGACCTTGTCAACAAGCTCGAATCAAACCAGTCAGGAGCACGACGGTGTCAGAAGTCCCGTCTGACCTGAGGAGATCAAACCATAGGTAGGGTTAATGCCTGCTGGTCCGTCCAATCAATCTGCTTTTCATTTTCAACCTGCTGAATCATCTCGGTCTGTTTAAAAGTCTCCGTCAAAGGGGGGAAAAAACGAGTCAATTTTTGCAAGCAATTTGGACATGTCAATTTTTGAGGATTTACTGTTATTAGGGTGTTTGCTCCGGCGAATCCACCCTGTGAGCTGTCTGGATTAAAGGCACATTTAACATTTCTTCTGGGATGCTGGACAAGGGAACCCTGCAAATATGTTGTCACGCCACTTCTATAAACACACACACACACACACACACACACTATGAAAACACAGTATGGCTGTCAGTCCTCTTTCCCAAAGACTCTGAGATATTTCCTCTTTATTTTGGATAAGAATCGTATAGTTTTAAAAGCGATGTTGCTTTTTTTTTATTGGGTTGTTTCAAGTTTGGCTGACTGGATCAATTAGTCCATATATTCAAACTGCCTCGATTGATTTGACGATTAGCTTGTTAGTGGTTAAATATATTCTCAAACAGTTACAACCTGACACCCACGCAGGCTCTAAATGAGGCATAATGACAGCCTGTGGGCAAAGCTAATACCAATAAAACCCCCTGACAACGCTACAGGAATGTTGCCTCAATTAATGGAACCTACCAGCCTCTCTTCTGTCTGGTGCCAGGGCACATGTGGAACCTCTAAAAAGCCAGTGTTTCTGGTGGAGCGAATTACCCCCTGAAACCAGTCACACCAGGATATCAGGATGCAGCACTGACTGAAGTTAAAAGGCCCAACACATGACCCAATCCCCTAAAAGCATTATTGTCCACACGCAAGCTCGTGGGGATGACTTTCAAACACAAATACACAGACAGGAACTTGGTTTAGTGGCAGATCAGTGATTGAGTAAACACTGAGTCAGGCTGATGACGGGTTAACAGCTCTTGCTTAATTCTCCTGTTCAACTGTAACAGTGAAACATTTGGAGCATGGTAAATAATGATTTTGCGCAGGAAGGTCCTATATTGTGTTGCACAGCAAAAGTTATGCTTAATATTAAATAAGGGTAGAAGTAGAGAACAACGCAGAGGAATGCTAGAGGCCACAGTGGCAGACAGGAGCAATGTGATGAGGAAGACTGGTACAGGGAAGGAGGAAGAAGGATGAGAGGGATCCTCGTGTAATTGCTGAAGCGACATGGGGGCAAATTTAAGACCTCAGGCTTGTATTAAAGTGACCTCAGAGACTCTAGACACAACAGGCCTCTAAACACTTCTGGCTCCACTGTGGAATGAGCTTCCCACACCAACCTACCTGCTTCCCAAACACATTATCCTACGGGTTGCCAAGTTGGCTGACAAGGTCTATGTGTTATATCCTAGGCTAGATTATATCCTGATATACAAATATCTTGCATGGATGCAATAGTAAAGTGTTGTAAGCCTTTGCTTCATGTGGTTTAAAATCATGATTTTAAATAGTGTAGTAATGAATGAAAAGAGCTGGTGGTACCTTCATTTTGATTAAAAAAAAAAAGATTAAAATACACAGCAATGAATGGGCAAGACTGCATCTGATTCACAATTTATGGGAATTAAAGCTGTTTAGCTGTTGGTTCTGACTAGGGGAGCCAAATGAGTTCTTTTATTTTATTTTGAAAAATGTCTCTAAAAATGATACAACATATATGAGAATTCTTTAGACTGTTTAGGGAAGTCATCAAATTCATTATGCTAAGAGGACTGTAAAGTTTTCTCAAACTTTGTAACAAAAACAATTTAAACATGCCAAACCCGTGACATTCAGAGAGCATAGAGTATATCAACATCTTGACACTCGTTGTTTGGCCTGACAAGCACACATGCACACAATGATCATTATGCAAAACAGCCTAACCTCTCTGACCCCCCTCTCAGGATGAAATCAGTGATAAGAAGTTTTGCAAAATCGTATCCACTTCTCTCTGGCATGCCATTAAGCAGGAGAATAAAGTTACCTGAATCCTAAATAATCAAGGAAAGTACACATATTTGCACTTTAGTACAGGATTTCAGCAAATATTCTTAGCTAAAATCTACTACAACTGCTGGCATAATAATGCACACTGCCACTATTATTATCAAGTTACCTCAGTCATTGACAAATCAACATACATGAAAGTAAAAACACTTTACGTTAGACAAATTTGTTTATGTTGAAATGCTTTGTCTCAGTTATACTTTAATAAAGTGTGTGCTCTTGTTTTGCATACTTTTCTGTACTTATGTGTGTGTTTGCTACTGTGAGGTCCAGCAGAGGCTGACTGATTCCTACCTTAGTCCAACACCATAGTTAACACAGTTACTGTGGCTCCACAATGGGTGGAGTCGCCAGACAACATAACTGGGCCCCGCAGCCCACTGTAATTACTCTTATTGAAACTGTCACTCAACCGGCCGTCACAAACTGGTTGCAGGGAGACCCAGTGCACACATCGAGGAGAAGGTGCTAGGGGCAAGGCTCCAGAGCCGCTGGCCGTGTGGTGCTAAGAGCAGGTATCTGTTACTGCTTAAATAATTCCCTTGACAGTCCCTTTTGTTGTCAGCCATTCTTCCACTTACTAGCTTTCTCATCCCTTCTCTCTCAGCCCAGAGATGTGTTTTGACAAACTGATTGTTCACTGGCATGACGCGATGTAATGAGGGACATGTGTTTTCCAGGGAAAAGGGTAGAATATGAACATAACATCAAAGAAAGGAAAATCAGATCTCAGGCAGGACCTAAAACGTGGGGCAAAATATGACTTTAAAATCTGTTTATGTATCTCAATGAAGATGTTTTCAATTGGAGGAAATGTAGAGCTCCAATATAAGGGCATGCAGGAGTATGGGTTTGATGGAATAACAAAGTCCACATGAAGTAAAACATGCAGTGTCAAACTACTGCCGCCTTAGAGAGTTTGATTGTTCCTCTTGAACTCACTCAAATGGTTTTCTTCAGTATTACTTCAGCTCAAAAATGTGCTTATTATTAGTCCATGTCAGAGAAAACAAAACTGGCAAGCCTAAACACATACCCAGACTCTCTGTACTTAGTATTTTGATTTTCAGTTTCATTAATTGAAGTGAGTTACTTTTTCCCACAACGTCAACAACAGCAATTTTTGGCATAATAAAGCAACATTCAAGGAATAGTTCAGCTTTAGATCATATGAGCTTAATCTTAACAGAACAACAGAAAAGAATGTAGATAACGTCTCTTGCGGCACATTTCTCATTTAAAGAAGGAATTTTGAGGCGTCAGAGGGTAGCTTTGCAAGAATTAGAAAATTTAATTAAAACCTAGGGCCAGCAAATTATCAGAAAGTTGTTGTTCACCTTTACTGCCAGTCATGATTAGCCCTGCAATCTTGTAATCTTTCCAGGCAGTCTTGTAGCTTGCTTAGCTTAGTTTCCTGTAAGACCAAAGGAACAAGAAAATAACCACAGCTGCCCTGACCTGATTCGCTGGCTACATAAAATAGTCTCATTTTGATAGATATTCATATAATGATCTTATTGATAGTCTCCTACACCTACAGGCCTGAAAAGTTTGCTAACTTCCATGTTTTAGCAAAACATGGAAGTTAGCAAACTTTCAGTGACGTTAGTTGCTATTGGCAGTGCAAGCTAATGCTACATAGCCTCCTTACTTAAAGTTTAGAAGAAACAGTACTTAACCACTCAGACGTTTGTACTTCCTAAAAGCAATTGAATGTGATACCAACTATGCTAACACTAATACTTTTTTGCCCATGGTACATTCCACAGGATTGAGAAGAGCTTACCTGATCCGAGGAGCATCTTTAAGAGACATCCGATGAATCCCTCAAATCAAGCAAAAGTAAGTAAAGTAAGAGAAAAGAAAACTAAAATTTATCGGAGAAAATGTATGAGGGTATCAGTGTTGAGAATTAGGTGCTACCAGCACACCAAACCTGTTTCCAAACTGTTTTCATAAGGAAAACACTGGATTAAAATGCTTAGCCTTGTCAATTAAAACAATGTATTTCTAGTTTGTAGATCTTAAATACATTCAGCTTTGTTGTATGTGTTTTTTTTCTGTACAGAATAACAGGCCAATATTACAGTAAGCCTAAACTACACTGAACTACTAATTTTCTCATAGTAGTTCAAAAATGAATTCTCAAACCACCAAAGCTGTCACACTTTTCAGATATTTTGTGGAATAACCTTTTTCTGCACACACAGATCCCATACTTTAACTGTCCGTTAGAGGAGTACATCATGGCAACATTTGTTCCCAAGCGCACAAAGCAACACAATTTAAACTCCCTGTTTAAGTTTGATTTAGCGGTACTCTCACCTCCCTGGTTCCTAGAAGTTGGTACGGTCTGGAATTAAAGCTTTGTCAGGTGCTAACTTTGTCTCTCTTAGTGTAGCAATGTGACTGTTAGCTATTTCTTTCAGTATTCTGCTCAGAGAGAAAGTGATGGCAAAGGATGCCGCAGGAAACTGATTTTTACAGAGGGACACAACCCTGCTGAGTAATGCAAGAGCTACGCAAGCGCAAATTCGCTGTTTATGGAGACTTCAATTCATTATATTATCCAAATTAACAATATCTCAGAGATTTTAAACAAATACACCACAGGACACAATGACATGTTGCATCGCGCATGAATGATTCAGGGTTCGTTCCCTGCCAGTGTGCTTGTACTGACTACTTATGGCTAAGCAAAGTGCTCGCATGCTGCTGAAGGCAGTAAAACAGCTTTTTTACAAAAGCCGGAGGTATTTGTGGGCTTAATTACATTCATTTTAC
Organism: Perissodus microlepis; assembly: GCF_051167445.1. Taxonomy (NCBI): domain Eukaryota; kingdom Metazoa; phylum Chordata; class Actinopteri; order Cichliformes; family Cichlidae; genus Perissodus; species Perissodus microlepis. The sequence continues at coordinate 12,477,931 of NC_140465.1, forward strand.
GCTTGGCATTTTGATGGTAGAACATTTAGCTTAGGAATTTTCATTCCCTTTGTACACCATTGTAATGAACACAAACCCATAATTGTTTCTCACCCATAGGCACTAACTGAGCTTTTTAATTTTCCATCGCTCACTCAGTGGCTGTGCCAAGTTTTCTTCAGGTAATGCTGAAACTCTGACTCACAGGGGTGCAGGCTATGTGAGCAAAGCCAGATTTGAATGGAGCTAAATATATACCATATTCATAAATGCTTCCTGGGATTTGTTATACAAGCTGATGCTACTTAATGAACCTTTCAAGGCAGGCACAGATTTCCATGTTCTGTTTTTTTGCTGTTTGCAATTAGAATTGGTGTTTAATTATGTCTTCCTTGAAGAATTGTGCTTTGTGCAAGGAAGGCAATCACTCAAAGGTAAATTAAAGGCTAAGCACAAATCCTGAAACAGCCACATCCATCATAGCTGAGCTTTAATGGTGAAAATACAGTGTTGGGTCTCATAATTATTGCTTTACTATTGTCACAAAAAGCAGCACTGAGTAATATAGCATGGAGTGCCTCTTTGGCACGAAAGAGGCCCCTTTACCTTGCTTTTCAGTGCTGAGTCACTCCACAACAACTCTGGATGGTTATCCACGACACCATAATCACTGCAGGATTAATATCAGCGCTCAGCAATTACCAACAAATGTGTCATTAAAGAAAAAATTACAATTATTTTTTGGCACTAATGTTTTATTAATTTGTGACAAACAGGTTATCTCAAAGCCTTTTTTTCATTAGATGTTAAAATTACTGCACCACAGATCTAAATATCATCCTCTGGGCTTATTTTTTTCCAGTTTGCTGCCGAATTTAGATCAGCCAATGAGGCATATTGGTATCCTTTTTTAATGCATTGCACTTTCCAGTGCTTTATATAAACCACTGCATGCTGTTGTGCCAGTTCTCCCCAAACTATCTCTCAGTTTAACAGCTTAAGTGTAAAGTTAGTTGTGCATTGTCAGTTTTGGGTTTTTTTTTTTATGATTGACAGCAATGAATGTGTTTGGCATGTGAAGGACTCTGACGCTATACTGAATGCACTTGCCAAAACTGTGCAGGAAAAGCTGCATTTCTCAGGGTGAACACTGGGGAGAGCCCGTCTGCTCGCAGCACGCCTGCCTCTCTGTGCTCTCCCTTCTAGGTGCAACAGCAATCGCTCTGCTCCACGTTGCGGTTTCATCAGTTTGTTTTGACAAGAGTATTAACTTACAAAATCACACTTTATAAATGTGGGATCATTTGGAAATAAACACCTGCGGCGTCATGAGACAATTAATGCCACAGTAGCAGGGCAGGAGAAGATTTTGACAGATGTTCAAATCTGTTGCCTCATTATCAACTGTTGCATGAGAAAAGGTAAATAATTTAAAGGAACAAATGAGACACAAGCTGTCCATCAGTCTTTTACTTTATTTACAGTCAGTCACTTTTTCTCTGTGTGGGTCTTTTTGGACAAAAAACCCAGAAAAAACACCCCAAAAACAATCCACGTAGAGGCCACGCCAGAGAGCAAGACAAACTGTCTGCTGCATAATGAGCATCCCTTTTCTTATTTTACATGTGTGATCACCCGGTTTGGGTGGTCCTGCCATCATGCTCTCTATTTTAGGTGTACAAACATGAGAAATGTTGGAAAATCTAATCAAGATGCAAAGATAATGACTTGCTACATACATAAACACATGCTTTATGCTGCGGACGCTCCCCCAAACAAATTTCAAGTCTACTTAAATCACATGCTCTTTCTGAGGCGCCCCCCGCGGGAAACAGCATTGTGATCAAGATTCACAGTGGATATCAAGATGGATTCAGAGTTTGTCTTCTCTTGACGTGCAGAAATGAATGACTTGTCAAAAGCACGCAAAAACAAAAAAGAAAAAAGCAAAGACAGAAGCCCTCAATCAGGACGATGTACACACAGAATGCAAACCGGGCACAAAAGTGTGTGTGCATGTGCGTGTGTTTGTGTGCATGCAGGCATGGAAACCCTCACGCTGAAATCTGCAACAACTTTTTAGTTTGTGAGTCATCACCATGTGAAGAGTATGACAGATTGTTGAGAGACAGGGTGGTGCAAATACAACACTAATGACAATATAATGGCTCATTAGCTTATGATGTGGGTAGTATTGTGTGCATGCATGTGAGTGTGTGCGTGAGAGAGACAGAGACAGAAAGAAAGAGAGAGAGAGGAAGAAATGCCTGTAGTGTGAGTACGTTCCCAGGCTAACCTGACTAGGTGAGACTTTCTGGCACCAGCCTCTCAATGCAGCCCTGGGGGGGAATTGTACAGTGCTGCTGCCTGCAAACTGCGGTATGCACGCACACACACACACAGTCAAGAAAAGGCAGCAGCTGTTCAGAGTGCGCTTTCTTTCTTTCAGTTTATCATGTCTGTTTCACCGCAGCACCAGGCTGTAAAACCGAATACTGTATTTACATGCTGCAAATAAACGTTTCACATACTGCAAATAATGTACTACAGACATATAATACTTTTTAAGAACCTGGAGAGCTGCATCCTTATATTATGTTTATCCCCAATACCACAGTGTGATACACTGGTTAAAATGTAGCCTCCCGCTTGCCATAGTGATGGGTGAGTTTCGGGGTCAGGCCTCTTCATGTGTTTGACATTATTAGCAGAGCTACCATGTAATCCAGACCCAATCCTCAGGGCAATGAGACTTTATTGGGGGTAAAGGGTGATGGTTATGGAAGCTATTAGACAATAATGGAATAAACTCGCCCCCTTTAACTTATTTGGCCCCTGGAGGATTGTCTTTTTTTTTTCCACTGAAGTCCCTTATCGCTCAGTATTTAGACAAAATTGATGACATACCGTAAAGAGTTTGGGGAGCTCTCATTTTAAAGCTAATCTCTGAGTTGGATAATCCTTGTTTGGAGTTATGATGCAAAGTTTGGTAATCTCAGAAAGTGCTTTCCCAGGGTGAGGGCCGGGGTGAAGGGAGCAGATATGATCAGTAACCAAACTAAGAGGATGTTGTACTTTAACTTTTTAATTTTCACTGCTGGTAGAAATGATTACCGCCCTATGCTTTGTATAATTATATTTGCTGCATGTTTGTGTTTGAATTCATGGGGAAAGTGGCGTGTGAGTCACTGCAAAGAGAAGACAGTGGATGTTTCTCAGTGTTTCTCAGTCAACCATCACTGTTGTAAATGCTTCTTTAGAGGGACGAAAACGCATTCCTGCTGAGCGCAGAGTCACATCACAAGTACTTGGTTATGATGAGTCCTCTGTCTCACTGTATAGCCGTGTTATTATCCATCATTAGTGTCTATTACGCACAAAGTTGTTGCACTGATCATTGTCTTTGAAGAAACCATAATTACAGGGGAATCTGCCAAAAAAAGTTTAAAGATGTCTGAGACAATATGAGGTGATTAAGACAAATTATCTTAAGGTTGCATCCTATTACTCATTTCCTACATTTATGAGTTACAAAAAAAAAGCAAAAATCTTAGGTTTCATTGTGCCCGTGTGTTTCTCACCAGTCATTCATTGAAAAAAAAACAGGCGAGTAGAAGCGTACCTGTTTGGGTCCCGGAGAGCCGGTGGTGGGCCGTTTGACTCTGTGAGAATGTGACGTGGAGGCTAAGCTCCCTGGGACGTGTTTTTCTTTCTCCATGTTTGGACACACAGCAGACAAGTGGAGGTTAGCACAACACTGCGCTAGGAGCAAAAAGACTTATTCGACAAGTAATTAGGAGCAGGGTCAAGTTGAGAGAACTAAGCCCTGTAATTCCCCTTCAGTGCCACGGGTGAGGTCACTCACTGGAGATCCTTTACCTCCCGAGAAGTTCCTCATACAGCCTTAGAAAAGAAAGACAGTCGGAGAAGAAGGATTCAAGGACATGGATCAGTGGAAAACAAAAACCTGTAAATGGCAAAAAAATATTTAACAGTGGCTGTAGCACGCTGTGTCGGTCTGATGCATTTTTTTCCTTTACTTTGAAATCTCCTTTTGTAATGTTTTCAAAAGGAATTCACAGATGGGTGATTCAGAAGAGTTTTAATGCACTTTGGCACTGATTGTGCAAGTTTCTTGAGCTTTACTGGAGTGCTGGAACATCCAAAAGATACCCTTCTTTGTTTTGATGATGGTGGTGGAGAGCACTGTCTAACACGATCAATCTAAAGTCTCCTGTAGCATGTGTTCAGTTGGGCTGAAGGCTGATGAGCACGAGGGCTGTAGCATATCATCTTCAGGCTCCGGAGGACAACACTCCCACCAGGAGAGAAATGTTTCATCACAGGATAAATGTATATCGCACTTTTACACATGCAGTAATGTTTTTAAGGAGACAGATAGATTGAAACCATGCCTGCAAAATTCCAGACACAGTATAACACAATTTCCCACTGTTGGAGTCACGGGTTCAGGATCTTTCCCTTCAATTTGTCACCCATGTAAATGATACACAACAATTAATAAAAGCTTAATACGATTAATGTCAGAGCGTTTTTGCAAGTAGTTTTAATGTAAATGTCAAAAAGACACTCATGATGTGATCGTATTTGTTTTAGTCTGAGGTCAATCAATTAAATATTGCATTTAAATTTTTTCAAACAAACACACACACGCGCGCACACACACACACACACACACACGTGCAAGTACATTTGAGGCAATTGGTCGTTACTTGCACGTCTTGCACAACAGCGTTTCCAGTTTATGCCACTTTTAAAAACACTTTTTAAACATTACTACATATCAGTGTCATGCAAATAAATATTAGATTTACTCCAGTGTATGTTGCTGTCATGATTAGTCAATTTGAAGACTTGGTTGTTATGTACAAATTTGGATAAAATTGATAAAAATAGACATGCTCTCAAAAATTGTCAGCAAAACCCTGACAGAAATAAAATGCTGCACAAAAATAACAGCACCATACGTATGTAAAACATCTGAGAATAGTACATTCTATTATATGATAACAGCGTGTCTGTATTTTTCTTAAGTAAAGCTGTAAATTTGTATTGTCACATTATGGCTCTTTTACTGTAAACAATAACCAAGACGGGGATACAACGACAAAGCATTAACTGATAAAACATTTCTAATCTCTTTCTTTCATCGACTGCAGTGTGTGAAAGACACACAGTCATCTCCTTGCTTGCACTTCTGTTTAAAGGTGCACTTTAAATTGCCTGGCGATGAAAAATCCTATTTACATTTTTGGGTAAGCGCCCCTTTTGATGGTGGCACTGCAGAATGCACAGTCTGTCTTTAAGCCCAATGTGTCCGTGTGAGCCTTGGCAAGAAAACACCCAAGATGTTTTCATAGCCACAGTGAGCCTGTGCTATTAACTTTCAGTCCACTTTTCATGTGGTGGAATCCTTAGGCGCACCTCAAAACCCGCAACACGTTCGTAAATCAGTCGCTCAGCACAGATGGAGCAATAATTATTCTGTTTTGAAGCGGCATGAAAAAACAAAATACTGCAAAATGAAAAAAAAAAAAAAAAACTTTCTCCTAGCTGACTTTCAATTTAAATAAGTTGCACTGTGATGTTGAATCTTTTATTTCTTCCTCTCTCCGCCTTCTCTTCTCTAAATATTGTTTTGTTGAGTGCTGCATTTAAGTATCATTTTCAGACCGACTTTAATCTTCTGAGTTATTTTGCTAACTCTTATGGCTGCGTTTCAAAAGCCTTTTTGCCTGTTTAGACAAATCTTTTGAGGGCTGCTTCATGCACTCAATGGAAAATTAAATAACATCATTTAGGAATGATGTGACAGTCATTTTAAGTTATTATTGTTTATGTCTAAAATCAATACATGAAGATTTTTACAGTGTGAAGAGAATATGGAAGTCAGTATGTTATGCCGTGTGTGTTGTGAAGGGATGAATGGGAAATCAGGGCTACATGTTAGCGAGCACTGGCCTCTGTATTTGGACATGTCTGCATGTTGTTTGGTGTCTTCACTTCGCTGTGGTGGCACAAGATGTTACGGAAGGCCGGATCAGCCATCTCGGATTAGAGCGGACTCGGAGGCTCTGCGAGGACATGGGGCCTTCATTAGAAAAATGAGAAATGGCCTTCTTTCTCATAAAGAGCCATTAGCGTTTATTGATGATACTAATGTGTGTGTTTAAAGTAAATTAGAAGGGGAGAAGCCGTGCTTTAGGGGAGCCGGTGATGAAAGGCTTGCATCAATGTACATGGTGGCTGGACTCCTGTTTTTCATTTGGAGCGACCGCTTCCCCTCAGCTCAATGCAGCAGACCGCAAACACACACAAGCACACATACAGTATACCTGCTCAGATATGTGCTGTGCATGCTGACACACTCGCTCTCTCTCTCATGTGCACACACAAACACACACCACTCCTCCCTCACAGCAGCCTACACATGTAAGTCATATACTAACCAGAGTAGGCCTGGCGCCTGGGGAGAGCAGCCTGGAATTGCCCCTAAGAAACCAAATCCACTTTATCAAACTGCCAGATGTCACTACCAATCCTCTTCCACTGGACGCTGCTTTCACCAGGCAGGAGCACGGAGACGTGACGCCTGCTGGAGCCGGTGTGGTGACAAGGACACAGACCTAAAGGAAGGGCGTAGTCGTTACCTGTAACCTTTGTATTAGTACACTTTCCAAAGTTATTAACACAAAAATTATTTTGTTCCTGACTACTCTGAAAACACAGCATTCAGAGTATACTTAATTCATAAGCAGTTATGCAAAAAGCGTGACACATTTAGCCAGTGTTGTTGATGAATTTATTTGGCTGTTTTACTCTAAAAAGGCTTGATCAGGGTGTGAGTAGGGTAACAAAAATATTGAAAGTTGGATTTTTCCCCACATGGAACACACTTTATTTGTATTGCCTCTGTAAAAACACAAAAAAGGACAAAAAACAAGTAAATAAAAAGCAAATACATTAAGAGAATCCACTCTAACCACAGCACAACAGTTTCTTCTTCTTTCCTTCCAAATAATTTTCCAGCACAGATTATAAGTATATGTTTTGCATAAATGCAGGAACATTAAATACTTCTTTCTGTCAAATCAAGGAAAATCATTTTCCTAACCAAAATGCCATTTTAGTTCACCCGTTCCCACAACTGGATGTGTTCCATGCACCGCTGGGATGTTGCCGTTGTAAATAAGGCATGCACAAAAATTAACTTTCCAAAATGGTAAATTATTCTTCATAACAACAGCCTCATGGTTACCAGAGATGCCAAGCTAAGCAAGTACTTTTCAAAGTCCAGCAGCTCCCTAAACATCTCAAGTGCCCACTCAGATTGAACAGGAAGTGAGCGGTAATTTGCCGTGAGCTCTGTCCAGCTTCAAAACACCCAGACGCAGCGCCGTCCAATTAGAGCGGAGTCGCGTGGTTACAGAGACACAGAGCCAGTGGGTCACAGAGTTGAAACGGATTCCTACTGTCCCCAGATAGTTGCTGATTGAGGCCCTGGTAATCTGCATGCTGAAATCACTCTTTCCTCATTGTCATTTGTTGAGTTGTGAGCTTGTATGCATGTGTTTCACATACAGTAAATGAGCCGGCCTCATGAATCTCAGCAATCAACTGCAAATGGGACAGCCAGAGAGAACGGCGAATATCTTTTGAAAACAAAATACAGTATTACGGGTGCTTTGAGGAATGGAAATGGGAAATGGGGGCATGCAACGCGAACAATATGGTTTGAATCAAGTCACCCTCATTTTACCGTCATGTAACTAATTACATTTCTTGCTTTTCCATTCTGAAAATGGATGTTGTCTTCAATGGGGGAGAGACATTTTAACGCATTTCCATGCCATAATTAATTAGTTCCACTTAATAGCTTGGAAAAAGCCCCTGATTGTACAAACAACATGCTATCGCTTCCCCATCATATCCAGACACAATCAATTACAGATTGGTCTTTACAGAAGAATTCTTCTGTGTGGGGGTAAAAATCCAGTTTTATTTCAAAATGTTGAATCTATTATAGTAGAGACAAATCATTTTATAGATATTTTCTTCATTTAATCTTGATCTACTGCCATAATTTGACAAAGAAAACCTTTCTTTAATTGCACGTTGAAAGGAATGAAATGAGCTGATTTCAGAGCAACGTCTTCTAGATTAAATTCAAGATTCATGTTTCCTCTTCGTATATTAAGAGGATATCGCAAATGTGCAGAAAGGACACCAAAGTTTGTCTATGCTTGCTTATATCCATATTTTGTGTAGGAAATGCATTTGCTTTCTTGTTGAGGGTTGAAAAAATTAATAGCATTCTCAGCATTTCTGCAATGTAAAGAAAAAGCTGCTAGCCATTAATTAGTGTAAATGATGTAATGATGCTCCTGTATCTTTAACACTAATACAGATGAATAATACTACACCAAGAAAAAAACGGAGATTTAATACATCACTGCTCAAAGACGAAGAGTTTATAAAATACTTTAAAAAAGAATGGACTCTATATTTAGGCTTTAATGACATTCCTGGAACATCAGCATCTGTCCTCTGGGAAGCAGGGAAAGCCGTGATGAGAGGTAAAATAATCTTTTTCTCATATTATAAGAAGAAAGAAGAAAACAAAAAAATTCAGGAACTAGAGAAAAACATCAAATCCTTAGAAAAAGCCTATGTGTCACACCAAGATCAAGAAATATTAAACAAAATACGCAAGACAAAACTAGAATTAAATGAAATTATTAATAAAAAGACTAAATTCTTAGTACAAAGACTTCGCCTGCAAAATTATGAACACGGTAACAAATCCGGACAATTTCTTGCTAACCAGTTAAAAATCAATAAAGAAAAAACAACTATATGTGCTGTTAAAGATTTATCTGGGAATACAATATATGATCCTAAAAAAATAAATAAAATTTTTAGGGATTTCTATGAAACTTTATATACACCACAAATAAACCCATCTAAAAACGAAATTGATCAATTTCTCGACAACATAACTCTTCCAAAATTATTAGACACCCAAGCAATGGCACTGGATTCGCCACTGACGCCAGGTGAACTCCAGGAAGCTCTGATAAGTATGCCCAATAATAAGGCTCCAGGTCCAGATGGTTTTCCAACAGATTTTTACAAAGAATTCTGGACAATTCTGGCACCAGTTTTTCACAGGATGTTGCAGGAAATCAAAGAAAATGGTAGACTACCACCAAATATGAACTCTGCAAATATCAGTCTCTTACAAAAACCAGGCAAAGACCCTGTATATCCCTCAAGCTATCGTCCAATATCCCTTATTAATGTAGACCTTAAAATAATCTGCAAAGCTCTCTCAAAGAGATTAGAGAAAATAACCCCCCTTTTAATTCATCCTGACCAAACTGGTTTTATAAAAGGTAGGCACTCATCAACAAATACACGTAGATTCCTTAATTTAATAGACTACTCATGCAGTAAAAACACTGAAACCATAATATTTTCTTTAGATGCAGAAAAAGCATTTGACAGAGTTAACTGGAAATTTCTATTTGCAACTTTACATAAATTTGGTTTTGGACCCTGTTTCATAAACTGGTTAAAAATATTATATAACTCCCCAACAGCTTGTGTCAGAACAAATGACCAAACATCCTCCCGCTTCTCTCTTCTGAGGGGCACCAGACAGGGATGCCCACTCTCCCCTTCACTGTTTGCAATTTTTATTGAGCCATTAGCAGCAGCAATTAGACAGGCTACAACAATTAAGGGCATAAAATGTAAGAATATAGAACATAAAATCAGCCTTTATGCAGATGATGTGTTACTTTTTCTCCAAAACTCACAAACCAATATCTCTGGGGTAATTGCATTGATAAATTCCTTCTCAAGTGTCTCAGATTATTCAATTAACTGGTCGAAATCAACAGTTCTTCCGATTAATTGCTCCTTCCATAATTCTTCTCCTTCCCCACTGCAATGTGGAAATATAAAATATTTAGGTATTAATGTCTCTCCTAAACTTTCAGAATTAACTAAATTAAACCACATCCCACTTTTAAAGACAGTAGAAGGCGACCTGGCTAGATGGAAATCTTTACCCATATCACTCATGGGAAGGGTCGCCGCTATAAAAATGATGATCTTGCCAAAAATAAACTATTTATTTTCAATGATCCCAAATAAGCCATCACAAGATTGGTTCAGATCTCTAGACTCGTACATTTCTAAATTCCTTTGGAAAGATAAACCCCCACGTATCAGCTTAAAAACACTACAAAGGACCAAGGATAAAGGAGGATTAGATCTGCCTAACTTTAATCACTATTTTTTAGCCAACAGGCTTCAGTTCATCTCTAGATGGTTTAAACACACCCTCTTAGATGAACCTTGGATAGATGTAGAACAGGCACTATGTAATAACCTAGAAATTTCAGACCTACCATTTATCAGCTCAAACATCAAACGACATGAATGCTTTAAAAGCATCAATATTAGCTCTTCTCTGACAGCATGGTGGGAGTTTCTAAAAATGACAGAGTCTTCATTAATCCCATGCAAACGTACACCTATCTGGAACAACCCGGACATATTACAAAACAATAATATGATAAACTTTTCAGATTGGAGTTGCAAAGGAATTAAATACTTGGAACATATATTGGAAGGAACAGACTTTATTTCGTTTGACAGACTAGTTATACAATATGGGATCAACAAGAAACGATTTTTGGAATATCAACAAATTAAATCCATAGTAAAAAAGAAATTTAATCCCAGTGAAGCTGAATTACAAACACCACCAAGTGTGGTACAATTTCTTAGTCTAAAACCCCCCAAATTATTGTCTAAAATATACAGAACACTTTCTAAAATAGATGAATCAATATCCCTTCCTATTGCAAAATGGGAAGCAGATTTATCAATCAACTTAGACCCAAACCTTTGGTCTCAGATATGCTTAAAAACCTTTCAATGGATCAGAAATCCCAGTTTGCAATTAATACAATACAAAATATTACACAGAGTGCACTATACTGGCAATAGGATGTTCAAGATGGGCTATACGCCTTCCAACAACTGCTCACACTGCACAGCAAATACACCAGACAATTACATCCACGCTCTTTGGTTCTGTCCACCAGTTCAGAAATTTTGGCGTGAGATATGTGAAGACTTATCAAAGTGTCTGAAATGTAACATTCCAGCCTCCCCTTTAGTATGCTTGCTGGGCAACTTGGATGAGGTCACTGCAGAAATAAACACAGCCCACGTTGTTTTTACGGCCCTATGCATTGCCAAGAAAATGGTCCTCATTAACTGGAAAAATAAAAATAATCTTAATTCTAACCAATATAAAAACCATCTAATAGATCACATTAGTCTTGATACAACCTCTGCCATCACATTTGATCAATCCCTTTGGGCTCCTTTGATCGGCTTCATCACCTAGTGGGGGTGGGGGGTCATGATTTGGTCCTGCCTTCGCTATTGTGGTTGATGTGGGGGTAGGGACGGCCTTAGGGCGTCTGGGGAGTCCCTAGGGACGTTTCCCTGGAGGGCCTAACCTGGGGGCTGTGGCCATGACCTGGTTAGAAGCTCTGGGGCTCTTGGATGGTGTTTTCCTTGTGGCTGCGTACAGCGGAGATGGGGGAGGGTCTGTGCTGGCAGACGTTGGTTACTGGCCTGGTAGCCTGGCTGCCCCTGGGAGGGTCCGGGACGGGCGTGGAGGCTTGGAGGTCTGGGGGTGCTCCGCCCCCCGGTCTGGGGTGCTGGCCGGGCCTTGGGGGCTTGGGTCCTGGCTGTTGTGTCGCCGGAGCAGTGGGCGGGTGGGTGCAGGGGGGCTCAGCCCCAGTGCAGGGGACCTCTGGTGCATCGGCCCAACTAGGGGGCTCTCTAACTGGTGGGGAGGTTGTTACATCTTTGCAGGTGGTCTCCTCACTACAGGAGCTCACTCTGCAGGTGGGGGGAGAGATATAGGAGAGGGGGAGAATGAACTCAACCTGGGTGTCTATTGTCTTGTGTAGTTTGGGAGATGATTGGATGATGGGGTGGGTGCAGTTTTCTCTGGGGTGGAGTCGGGTGGGCTGCCCCGGACTCTGTGGGGCTGGGCAGTGCTGCTGCTACGGGCCCCGGTCCGGATGGGCCTGGGCCCCCTTGCCCTGGTGGGTTCCAGAGCGTGGGGGTGCCTACTGGGGTCAGCGGGGGAGCTGGCCCCAGGGAGGGGCCGCTTGCCCCTCCCTTTCTTCCCTCCCCATCCTCAGCTGCCTCCCTATTCCCGCTCTACCACACCCACCCACACACGCAGGGCTTGGGGTGCAGGTATGTCACCAGGGTGCAGGGGAGGCACTCCCCCTCTGTCCCCTTCTGGCCGCCTGTGCCTCAATTTTATTCTGCAACCTAGACATCCACATTACTCACACTCTCACATAACACACACATATAGGGCCTTGGGGGTGGGCACGTTTTACAGCATCCAGAGGATGGTCGTTGTACTCCAACCCACCTCTGGCGCTGGTGCCCTACCCTCAATTTTAAATGCATTTAGACACTGAGGGTTTTCGGGAGGAGCCGTGCTGCTCTCTGAGAGGAAGCTAGTACCATGCTCTCCTGAGTTTTAAATGCACTTTAGAACAGCACACAACAACATTACATATGAGCGGGCGTAGGGAGGTTTGAGGTCTTCACTCACCCCGGTTCTGTTAGCCGTCAGGGCTGGGGGGCTGGGAGGAGGTGCTGGCCGTCAGACTGGGGTCTGGGATGCGGGGCCTCCCTGCTACTGCAGATAAGGAGGTGGTCCGCTTGCCTCCACCCCAGAGAGAAGGGTTACATCTCCTGGGTCTAGGTGCGGCTTGCCCCTCTGGGGGCGGGGGTACCTGGACCTGGGATATAGAGTATGTTTGGGGAGTGCGACTGTCTGTGCAGTGTCTATTTGTGTCTGTCTACACGTTGGGTGAGTGCCGAGTATTTGGTTGTGCATATGGGGGTGGGAATGCACGTCTGTGTCCGCGTGTGCCTGTTTGTCTGTGTCTATATGTCAGGTTGGGTCTTAGACTCAACTTCTCTGGGTACATCTCAGGCCCTCTAAAGTACGGAGGCCTATCTCCCCTCACCACACTCCCTGCCGGTGGCTGATGCCCTCAGACGTTAGTGTGTTGGTGGTCCTTGTCGTCTGGGGCTGGGCGCTCATGCATGTACCGGCTCACTCCTGGTGGCCGATTGGCAGGGCCGGGCGCCTGTGGCCCGGCTGGGCTCCTTCCGGGGGGTGGGATGCCCTCAGGCCTCTGGCCTCTGGGCCTGAAGCTCGGTCCTCTCTGGCACAGCTGGCTGCCGGCAGAGCCCGCGGGCACGCCACTGCAACCCCCTCTGGCCTCTGCTCCGTAGCTGCGGGGTGACCTCTCGTTTGGGGCTCTACTCAGCTCTTCCCAGGAGGGTGGCACGGTTCCCCCCCCTTTGGTGGTCCTCCTCGGGTCCTTGTACTCTGGGGCCTCTGGATATCTGGGGCCTGGATCTCCTCCATACCTGCTTCATACCCTGGTGGACGGGGCTATGGCTCCCCACACTCCCTAGCAGATCGTTACATGGAGAAACCTTTGGAATACAAGCATGCTGATCCACACAGGTATGCACACAGGTGTACACACGGGTGTTCACAGACGCGGACTACACCTTTCTTGGCTGCTGCCTCAAAGCACATTGTGCGCTGTCTATCTTGCGTGCTGCACAATATCGTTTATTATTTAGTATCTACTGTTATCTACTGCTAGCTAGTTTATTGTGATGGTGCTGTTTTTATTATGTTGCTCTTTGTTGTTTGCTTTCTCTTCTGTTTTTTTTCTCCATACAGGTGATCCAGGCGTTTTGTTTGTTTGTTTGTTTGTTTGTTTGTTTTTTCCTTTCTTCCCCCCCTTCTCACCGTCTTTTCTCCCCTTTGGTTTTCTTTCTCTCCCTCTCTTTCTTTCATTCTTTCTCCCTGTCCTATCCCCCAGTCACGTCTGTCCCGTTTGTAGCAACCGAAAATAAAATAAATACATAATTATAATAAAGGTCAATCAAATGGACCAATATGGCAAGGCCAAGATGATCCACTTGGTAAAATAAATCCGCTTGGCATCTTTCTTGGCCTTAAGACAACAATTCTGATGGCTAAAGATCCAAACGGGACACAAAAAAAAGAAAAAAAAAGAAAAAAAAAAAAGAAAAAGCTGCTAGCCATTAATTAGTGTAAATGATGTAAACAGGGAACAGCTACTAATTTATAATAAATATTCCACTGCAGAAGGTGGTGTTCAGAAAGGCTTCGGATGGTGATGTTTGGTTTGGTAACAAACCCATTTTCACACATGTACTGCAGGACTGAACATTGTGCTCAGCTGAGTGGCATGTGAGAAAACAAATGTCCAAATGGTCTGTTTGGTCATTCAGTGGTGTTTGAGCTGCCAGTTCTCTAGTTTCTGCAAAGTCTAGTTGAGCCTAACTAAGAATAGAGCAGGTAACTGAATTATTTTCCTTAGTGAGACAGAAAAGTATCCCGCAACAGAAGAGAATCCTAAAAATGCCCGTGAGGATAAAATAGTCTGTGACGTAATCCCACAAGGTGATTTTTAGGGCATCTTTTCTAGTATGCAGTGAACAAATCGCTTATTGGGTGAGTAAATTAACTTTAGTGGTGCTAGTCAGGTTTGTCTAGCTATGTCCCTTTTGCTTCCTGTCTTTGTCCTAAGCTAAACTAAGTGTTTTTGCTGAATGTAGGTTCACTTTACACACACACATACCAGTCTATCCGGACGACAGCAACAACAGTGAACGTATGCAATTTTCCCATCATTCACAGGAAGTGGTTTTTCTCAACCATCACCATTCCCAAGTTGCCATGGGTGACGTGGTGTTTCCTTACCACCTCTTCGCCATTTTCATCCTTATCCCCCCTTTTTTCTCCCTTGTTTGTTTGTTTCCCTGATGTTTTTATTTAAGGCATCAAACGATACCCCCCGCCCGCTCCCTCCCTCACGTCGTCTGCCCACCCCACCCCCCCCACCCCCCCAAAGGCCCAGAGCAGTCAGGATGATTTGTAAACTTCAAAAGACTAAGAGCCCCAGCCTGGTCTCCACTGCTCATTTAGGTAATTCAATAAGCCAGGGGGGACAGGCTCTGCAACGCACCGCTTCCCCCTCCTGCTCTCTGCGCCCTCGCTCTTCCGAATGAAGCCTCTGTGGACTATCTGCAACACATGTCAGTCTGTGGCGGAGGGAGCTTCCGCTAAGCAAGTAACTGGTATTAGGAGCTGCTGCATGTTGATATTTTGAGCTTCAAAATGACATTAATGTGATTTTATATTAGTGGTTAGTTAGATGAAATAAAGTTATGTTTCATTTTGTTTTATTTTTTTTAATCAGTGTGTCTAATAATTGTTAAAAATATGTTTAGCTGCTTCCTTAAATCAGAAATTTTCCCTCTAATTCAAAATGAAGAGCCGCGATTGGCCTGTGGTTTTACTTTTTTCAACATTATTCCAAATTCATTTATAATGTGAATTTAGGCCTTTGTAGCTAAACCTGATATTAATGTCTGTGTTTGATCTCTGAAAAAGACAGTGGTTCAACCACAACTGACTCCCTGGAGAAATCTTCTTTGCAGCTGTCACATTGTTACCTCTTTATGATAAACGCTTTATCAGGCAGGTCACTGTATTCAAGTGACAGCTCATCTATTCACCTGTCTATCAGTGTTTGTTCTCCAGTTGGCATGATGGTGGGGGCAGGGGCGTAACTTCCAGGAGGTGGGTTAGGGGGGTTATGACCCCCCCAATAATCAGACCCAACCAATATAACCCGCCCAATAAAATTATGAATTATCTTGCATAAATAGGTTGTTGATTTTCTTTACTCATTTCAGGTATTACCAACAAAATAGTTGCATGTTTAATCATCTGTGAATTTACCCAGATTTATTTATTTATTTAGACAGAGCTCTTGACCCCCTCAATGTTCAGCACAAAGTTACGCCAATGGATGGGGGTGACAGAGTGGCAGAGGTGGATGTAGGAGGGTAGGGCGTGCGTAACGATATCCGCCTTCCTTCCAGCTTGTCGAGACAGAGGTGGCGGCAGGTCTAAGTAGGCATCGCCACAATGGCCCAGACCAATAAATAGTGGAAGAGCATAAATCTCTATCTTTATCAAAACCACACAGAGACATTTGTGGCCACTCCCAACTGTGGTTGCCTATACCACCAAATCTGCATCTGATAACCCCCCATCCTGTACCCCACTGCTTCACATCAGACACATTTAATAATGCCACACAAAACCTGGTGGGAAAGTAAAAGGCTGCTTATGCTGGCGTAGCCTCAAGGAAACCTTAACAGTGCACAACTTGTTACTGATGTCGAAACATAAATCACAGCGTTTTTACACTCCCACGAATCTCTTACATTGTAAATAGCATTTAAGAAAAACAAAGTAAGGCGATGCCTGCAGAGACATTGCCTTGTGTGTCTACTTATCTCTTCAGGTCTGCAAAATGATTTTTTTTTCTCATTTTTTCAGAGAGAAAAAAGTGCAAAGGCGGTAGAAAATGTGAAAAAAAATGGGTCAATACTGCTGTGAGCGGTACTGACCCATAAAAGCAGTGAAAAGGAGAAGCAGAGGTTTCTGTTCCCCAGGCCTGCAGTGTCTCTCTCTTGCTCTCTCTTTCACTGCCTGAGCCCACCCCTAAGGAGGCAGTAAATGGTCCATTTTATCTCTTTTCTGTCAACCATGACTCCAAGAGCATGAGATAGTAATCTTGAGGGGGGGGGGGGGAGTAAAAACAATTTAATTGCCCCTGCAATTTTTTTTTTTTACAGTCATCCAAAACTTTTCAAAGCTAACTATGATTGGGATGAAATTGCTGAGCCTCTTCCGCAGGAAGGAAAAGCTGACTAATCACCTCGTCATTAATGCTCAGGCTCATCAGGATCGTGCCGCCTGCTGGCACTGCCCACATGGCCACGCCGACTGCTGCTGTCAGAGCGGGCTCGGGGGATGATTTGCTCTGAAGTAAAAACAGCTCACAGAGAGTATTTGGATTGTGCTGTTCAAATATTTGTTGCGCCCTGACACAGCTGCCACCATCCAGAGCTGGCGAGGCAGAGACTGCCTGTAATTCATTTAATTATCAGTAATTGCCCAACTGGTTGTGTGTATGCTATGTAGTAGTGAGGGATTGGGGGGGGGGGGGGGGGGGGGGGGGTCTAAGTTAATGATGTGTTTCCATCTTAATTAATGCTGTGGTCCAGTCTGGTTAAAGTGCAGCCATACAAGCACATGCAGATGTAATTTTGTGGAGACTGGCAGAGATTGACGCTCAGGGTGGCGGTCTAACGTGACATGAAACGTATGAAAGGAAGCAAGCCAGTTTTTCTCACAGGTCACCAAACATCTGAAGCAGACCTTGAGAACAATTGGATAAGCTTGTGAATTACAGCAAAATCAAGGTGTGTATGGGCCATTTGCATCCACGAGAGCGCCTGCGTGTTATGTGTAGGAGAGCAAGGGTGATGGGTGTGCTAAGTTGGGGGGGGGGGGGCTATCAAAAGTCTTAGGCTCCCGCCTGTAAATGTCATGTTTGGTCGAAGATTTCCGTTTTTGCCTTCTAATTGGTGTTGGGGGATTTTGGTTTTTAAGAGGGGAGGGTAACAGAAAAAAAAAGAAAAAAGCAAGTGAGGATAGTTGAGCGGTGCGGGTGCAGGGGGGAGGCTGGGCTGCTGCTGTAGCCTACAAAACTGCAGAGTTGCACTGAACCCAAACTGGGTTCTAATGGTTCCTACTCCAGGAGAGCATGGCTTGGGTCATTAAGACAGGAAAATGGGGTCGCGCTAGGAAAATAATCCCCCTGCTTTTATTTGACAGCATAAGAAAAATATTGTGTCAACACATAAAGGAGGTTACTGGTGATCATAAACTACATTCACTGTTCGAGACTTGAGTGGGAGGTGTTGCTGGATCGACAACTTCAGTGTATAAGTTGTTGAAGTTGTGGCAGGTTTTGCTGAAGGTGTGATTTCGTATTCATCTTGAGCGCGTAGGTAAAAATAAAACAGAAGGCCTTTTTTGGGGGCTAAACAGAGCTACTCCTTTGATGGAGCTTCGGAGGAGACAGCGAACTGTTGTCATCACTCGTGCTTATAAATCTAAAAGCATTTCTCTTTCACACACCCCATGTTTCATCTGCAGCCCTCCAACACCCCCCGTCCCACCCCACCTCACCGGTCTCAGTCTCGACAGCGAGTGGGTTACTCTACTGTTTACAATATTTCAAATTCCCTCTCAAGTGTTTGCCTTGGCAGGTTGTCCCGCCTTTTCCCTAGCAATTACAGGCTTGCGGGGTTTCTCAAATGGGGCTTTTGAAGAAATAACACTTTTCTCCCCGAGCTCCAGGGAAAAAATGGAGACATTTGGCCAGCAGCTCATACAGTCAATCACACAGACCAAGCTCGAGCTCTGTCTGACGCACTTGGCTACTAAAATGTCCTCATACCTTGTGTGAGTGGAGACATACAGACGCGCACACATGCCTTTTGATGCTCAGTTTAGAGTCAGTCAGAAGCTCTGTGTGACAAATGAGCTGTTATGGAATGAGAAGATTTGATGCAAAAGCTGGGAATTGTTGTAATTTAGGGACTTTGGTCAAATTATCAGGGAGAGGGAAGACGGGGAGAGTGCTGTAATCTTTCCTTTTGCTGAAGGGAGAGAAGTTTAGCTTTTTTGAGAAAGCAAAAATAGCGCTTTATGTTCTGATTGTGCTGAATCCTTTCTTTGATACTTTACACCCAAGTATTATATGAAATTTGAAGAAGCATGATAGCTACTCCTAAATTAGACTTTCTGTTATGTGCCTATAGTTCCCTTGTTGATTTTCAAGTAAGTTTGTAACTTTGTAATGGTGAGCATTTACTGGCCAGATCTATCTTAAAAATAAATGAAAACACAATCTGTTAATTTAAAAAGACATCACAAATTTACTTGAATAACATTTGATTGATATTGGTTTTGGTCTGTTTTATGGCACATGGAGAAATGAAAGCGTGGAGGAGACTTTACTATAAAAACTTAAATTATGATGCATTGATCCTTAGTAAGGATCAGGTAAGGAGAAACAGGGTGAAGTAGTATAACAAATAACATCAATGCTGGATGTGAGACATACTTTTGGGTTATCTTACTATAATTTTGTCAAGTCTTCAGATTAATCTGTGCACAACTAGACATGCAGTACTGTGAACAGAGTCTGGATCTACCCCTCATTTCTTTATATATTGCTTGTATTTTAAAGTGGTCTTGGTCAGGCGTTCTGAAGGTCTTTTAAAGTTTTTCTTTGGTGGCTTTCTCACTCATTTTCAGCCCAGTCCTTGTAACTGACCATTTTCAAAGGAAGTTATTTGTTTTTTAAGCCATTAAAAGCAGTGTTGGGACTAACGCGTTATTAAGTAACGCGTTACAGTAACTACGTTATTATTGTGGTAACGAGCACGGTAACTAGTTATTATGGCAAAACCAGGAACGCGTTACTCGTTACTGGGATTTAAATAGGCTCGTTATTCGTTACTTCGTGTGGTGGCTATCGCGGAGCTTCCACAGATTCAATAACATTAGCAAGTGGTGGAGGCCAGCAGGTGGATGAAGGAAAAGGGAGGCAAGAGGAGAGACCCGAAGCAGCCGCCGGTCCGAGTATCAAGTGAACTGAACTTCAGGTAAGAAGTTATGACCTGCAGTGTATCTGAGTCACATATAAATCAAGTTTAGTTGGAGTTTATTTTCGTTATGCTGACTTTTTCGTACTGCGTGCTAGCTAGCATGACGGAGTTTCCATACAGCTGGGTGGGTGCTATGTTACTGATGTTGAACTTTATTTTGTTCATACGGTTAATTATTAGAGTTGCCAACCGTCCCGTAAAAAACAGAATCGTCTCGTATTCAGAGAAAATATTACGGGTTTCGTATTGAGGTGAAAAGGAACATTTTGTCCCGGACTTCAGCTACAATGAAAAAGACACAAATCTGGAGTTATTCTGTGTTTACGCTGCACAGCTGCCTCTTCTTCTCTCATCCTCTCCCCTCCCTCTCCTGTTTCTACTTCAATCATGAAACTGATCAATGATCAGCTGATCGGCTTTTCTCTCTCGTTTATTTATCGCCCACTTTGCGCCAGAAAGAGGAAACCAGCGGATGTCGCGCTAAACAACAGCAGCACGTTTAAGCTTGATCAGCTGTTGTTAGAATTTATTTAATATTAATTCCTAGTATCAGCTGATGTTTGCTGGAGCCACAGCTGTAAAGCTGCTGGTTATGATGTCGGTTTGGATATGTGGTGAGTGGGAAACATGAAGATGAAACCAGGAGATGTCCTTACTGGATCATCAGAGCTGTGATGGAGAAACAGGTTTACCTTTTAGGTGACATGAATGAGTTGAAGGGAAGTTATGAACTGTTTCTGAGAGACAAATAACACCAGGATCCTTTTTTTACGTAGCTGACAGCTGGTAACTGTGCAGGGGCGGGTCTAGCAAAGTGTTGCCAGGGGGGCAGGTAGGGCATTAACAGGGAGAGGGGGGCACAAGGAAATACTTTTCTTTCTTATTCTCATTTAAAATGTCTCGCTTTTAAAAAAATAATTATCTGAGTCTTACAACAAACGATTGATAGATTAATGCATATATACCATCAGAACAGTGTACATCACTGTCACAACAGCGTTTGTTTTCATTCAAAGGCTTTATGATTTTTGCTATAATGGTGGGCCGGTCTCTAGTCAAATTCCCTGGGACGATTTTTTTTTTTGTCCCAGTCCAGCCCTGTAAGCAGCTCATCTGCAGTCTGGTGTTACCTGCATCTTCCTATTCAGAAGGCAGAATTTCCGAGTTCTGAGTACAATCGAAAGCACCACGACTGCAGTTTTTGTGTTGGATGTAAAAAGCAGGCTAGAATCATGCTGCGGTCAACGACGGTCCAGGCGTGGGATTTCTCTCATGGAAGTGTGCACATTATTTTTTCCTTTCTATTGGTAGGTGGCACAGTGCACTTGTGGCAAGTAAGCAAGCTAGAAGACTGGCAGTCTGGCTGGGTATCCAGTTACGGAAGCAACACATTAACAAGAGAATTCTGAGTAAAACCAAAGTTACTTTCCCTAGTAACTAGTTACTCTGAAAGTAACGAGTAACTTGAAGTAACTGAGTTACTTTTGATAGAAGTAACTAGTAATGTAACTAAGTTACTAATTTAAAGTAACCTACCCAACACTGATTAAAATTGACCTATGACCAGAGATGGGCAGTAACGCGTTACATGTAACGCGTTACTGTAATCTGATTACTTTTTCAAGTAACGAGTAAAGTAAGGGATTACTATTGCAAAAACGGTAATTAGATTACCGTTACTTTCCTGTAGGAACGCTGCGTTACTGCGTTACTAAAACCGTGATTTTTTTTGCGAGAATGTCTCATGACAGTGACGTAAGCGAGTGCGACGTTCGTGACAACAGCTGTGTGCAGATTAACAATGGATAATATATTGAGTGCGGGAGAGAGTATGAGTGTGCAGCGTTTAAAGCGTGGAAGTACTGACCTTACTTTGAGTTTGATTCCATAAAAAGTGACAAAAACATTAACGTCCGTTGTGCGTGGGAAGAAAACATCTTTCTACAGCGAAAAAAACCCCCCTAAACAAGCACCGAGTGCGCAACCACGTAATGGGAAATTCACAGAGAAGCTGCCGTATCCTTCCACTGACCGCTGCGGCACACCTGCACCAGAGCACACCTCCGTCTACCCTACTCCTGCTTTACAGGTGAAAATAGAGCAACAGGACCGCTGAGTCTTTGATTTTATTTATTTTCTGCTGTGTTTTACTTGCATCTATTTGAAAGACTGAGTGTAAACACAAAAAAAATATTTTATTTTATGTGCTGGAATGTGCAGAAAATAGGTTTAAATGTTAAACTAATTTCTTCAAGTCAGAGAATGTTGCATATAATTTAATTTTTGCTTGATGCATAAAGTTAAAAGATTAAAACTATGGAAGCCCGTTTCCGCCACTAAAAAAAAAAAAAGGATCCATAACTCAAAATTCCGAGTTATTTTCTCAAAATTCTGAGTTATTTTCTCGAAATTTCGAGTTACTTTCTCGAAATTTCGACATATTAACTCGAAATTTCGAGTTAGCGCTGCCAATCAGTAATCTACGTGAATGACGTCATTTCCTCGTTACCCGGAAGCTGAAGCCCTCAGCTACAAATGCTACAGCTAAGCTACCGGTATTACATCCAGTCGTGAATGCACAGATTGCTGAGAGTTTTCAGCCTGGCTTCACAAATGATGAAATCCCTGTGTTATTAGCTGAATCACATGGCGTTACTATCAGCAAACATACTTGCGAAAGCGCCAATTTGTTGGGATCCGTTTTTGAGTGCGCGTTCCTCTGCGCCATATGCTTCCGGGTAACAAGAAAGCGACCTCATTCGCGTATATTTTTGATTGGCAGAGCTAACTCGAAATTTTGAGAAAAGTAACTCGAAATTTTGAGTTATATTTCTCGAAATTTCGAGTTAATAAGTCGAAATTTCGAGAAAATAACTCGAAATTTCGAGTTATGGATACTAGCTGTTTTGTTTTTATTTAGTGGCGGAAACGGGCTTCCATATAAAACTGATAAAACAAGTTAAAAAAAAGAGACTTTTCCATTTGATTACATTTTGTATGATGGATTATGCAGAAAAAGTAGAATTGGGCTGAAAGATCTATCGCTTTATCACCTATTCAGGTTGTAAATCGTGTTTTTAAAAGTAACTAAGTAACTAAGTAATTAATTACTTTTGAAAATAAGTAATCAGTAAGTAACGGGATTACTTTTTTGGGGAAGTAATCAGTAATTAGTTACTGATTACTTTTTTCAAGTAACTTGACCAACACTGCCTATGACACATTCAAGCATAAAAAGGCACATAACTCAAGGGATGAACCAGTGCTGTGTAACAGACAACTTAGCAAAGAACTTTAATTTAAATTGCATCTTAAGGCACTTTGTTATGAGCAGCCTAGTAAGAAAAACATATCCTTTGTTCCCATTTCTTTAGATGAATCTATGAAAAAATACCAAATATACAATTTTACATGTTTAAAATATTTTTTTTTGCTCCAACAAGGTGCTTGTCAAAGAGTTATTAGCCAGAAAGCTGGCATATGCTGGCATGGTGTGCAGCATGTCATCAAAAAAATGAGGAAATTTGCAGGTACAGCAGATGATGGTATCAGAAAGTCATTAAGAAACAGGGGGAACTAAATCAAGCAAAGACCATCACAGGACCTGAGAAAGAGCTGTTTCTTTAACTGGTCCATCTACTGTTCATTGAAGCCTCATCAGGAATTGCAGCTGTCAAGAAGCTATTTTTAAAGGAAAGAAAACAGGGAGAAAAGGCCAAATTACACAAGAACTTCACTGTGTGGCAACAGGTCTGATAAAGCGATGAATCTACATTTGAAAATTTTTGGTTCAAATGGTTGTCTTTATTTAGGCTGGGTGTCAGGAGAATGCCCTTCAAGAAGTCAGAAAACTAATCTTGAAGTTTACTTCAAATTATATCAAACTCATTCCAAATACCAAGTTTATTGGATTTGTACAAACTCTGTTTTTTGTCATATATATTCTATCTGTATGTGTGTTTGTGCATATTTTAGTGCACCTATTCCAGGGCTGTCTCAAGACAACATTGATATAAACAAACCATACTCTAGAGCTGGCAGTTGAGCAGATGATAGATGTTGAAGCGCTCCAGGTTTTAAACTGAGGTGTCATGTGTGAAACTGAGAATGACAGTGAAACAAAGAGGCCAGACGAAGACAAACATGAAGAAACAAATATAAAAACAGACAGAAAGGATTTGTTTTTGTGTGACTGTACAAGTGCCGATGAGAGCACATCACAGAGCATTTTAAGGACCTTTTAAGGACTAAGTCATCACCACATCATCTGGTAATTACAATAAATGTAATTGCGCAATTGCTCTGCTAAACTTTCTCTGTGACGATTATGATGCCGGGTTCAGATGAAAGGCCCAATAACATCAACATAGTTGGCCTTGCATTGTCAGAGGGTAGGAAGGGGTTGAGTTCCTTACCCTGAGGCAAAGAATCTCTCCTCCCTCTAGTCCTCCCCCTCCCCTCCCCCTTCCACCCACACAAGGGAGTTACAAATCCCATTTACTCTGACTGGAGCCAGGAGTTGGCTTGAAAAGGCCGGGGACAAAAAGCGATTTTCCACGGAACAAAACCATTACAATGGTCCTGCTTTGATCTGCCCCCCCTCCCTCTTCTCCAGTCTAACCAATGCCAATTGAACTTTGTCACCATGCAACTGTCATCTGCGAGGGGAAAGCCCTTACACTCTGAATGAAGCAGTCCACAGCAATTTACTCCAGACAGCGCTTTGAAGTGTCAGGGAGAAGTCCAGCTTCTAAACTGCACTGCTTGGGCCGATCACCCTCTCAACTCTCCTTCCCTCGTTTTCTTCCTTTCTCTTGCCAAACTCAAACGGCCAGCAGGATTGCATGGACAGTCCAGCAGGGCAGCGAGTGAAGAGAGAGAACATTAAATGTCCAGCATCCTTGCTTTCTCCCTCTTTCCCTCCCTCCCTCCCGTCTAAGTAACAGAGGCATGCAGCGCTGGCATGTGGATAATCAGCCATGGGGCCCCGCGACATCAAAAGCTTGGAGAGCCCCTAAGAATACAAATGTGAGGCCTAATGGTACACTTCATTAATGTCCTCCCCATCAAAGGCCACTTTACTGACTTGGGAGATTGACTAATTTACACATTGTGGGAAATTGCTCCCAGCCATGCGTAAAACTGCCAAGCATTTATATAGAGAGACTAAGAGAGGAAGGGGGGGGGGGGGGTAAGTGGAAGGGACAGCCTCTGTTCTCTTCTCAAAGTGCTTTCTTTAACTGTTGGAAGTGGCTGAAGGCCAAGCCACATCATCACACATACAAACACTAGGGAGTGCACGTCTTTGTGTCTCATAAAGATTATTACTTCAGGCATTTCAATATGCAAAATCGCTTTCCCTCCCTCTCTCATATAATCTCATCCTCTCTTCTTTCGGAAGAGAGCCAAACTTTTTTAAATATTCATCTTCTTTGGAGGTGTTTCACATTTTTTGTGGGAATATGATGAGAAGATTGGTGTTTTTTATCTTTTAAGTGTGTGGTAGAGAGAGACCAAGACAAGAGCGGGAGCAGGGGGGAGCTAGCTATGCTAAGTTAAACAACTCCACAGACTTGATTTGCAAAAATGTTGATTGAATACTGCAGCTATTTCTTAAAAGAAAATTCTGCAGCACACATGATAGCAATCGGTGTGAACATAAGTGGGCTTTATACATCAAAGCTTCAGGAGTCACATTCACTGATGATGGGCCCAACAATTTACATTCAAAGCAAATGTTTATTGGCAGTTCAGGCCAGTGTACCTGGCACCAAAGCAAGGGTGAAGAGGTCACTAGCCATGTGATTTGTTTGCACACTATTAAACAGAAAGCTCAATAAGCAAAGGGATGTCCAAACAACCATCATGTGTCAACCTCTGCACATTTATATCTCCACACAGCAACCGCAAAAGCGAGGTAGCAATAAGTGAAGCATATTTTTGGGTAATGTGCATATGTACATGTGCTGAAGAAAACAACTGTTGTCCGTCATGGAACGTCACTGAATAAAAAGTGTTAACCAGTAAAGTTCATTGCTCTTCGTAAACATTGTCCTCAGCTTTGAACAGAATCTCTGACGCTGATCTGATTTTTTTCCCTGTTGGACAAAAAGTTTCCAAAAAATGTTAAATTGATCCTTCAGCTAATCCCAAGCAATTGTTCTTGTTGCACAAACAAGTTCATATACAGTTTTCATTTTTCACAGTCACACAAAACTTCTGCATTTGCACACATACACTCATATTACTGTCATCACCAGTTATTACAGGCTGGAGCTGCACGGTTTTACAACCGTGTTAACCATGCTGTGGGGACTTAAGTGACAGCTTGAGATATTTTTTGTTTCTGAGGTACGTACACGTTAGTGTGAGCATTCATTTTACGTGTCTGTGTGTGTGTGTTTGGTGGGAGTTAACGCCTGCGTTGTGCCCTGACACCTGCATTACACAGCAAGTCTTTCAGCAGGCAAATTAGATGGCTTTAATTTGTCTTCATGAAACAGTGTAGCGCGCCTCAGACACTGATGCCAAATGGAGCCCGACTGTAGCATTGAGGGGAATGTTAAAAGTGTGTTGAATGTTGGTATATGTAAGCACAGCCTTGACATAAGTAAATACACTGGCCTGGGTGGAACACCTGTTTATGTTGGAGGCTGGAGGAGCTGACAGACATTATAAAGGAGTTTTCAATGTTTTCCACGTAGCCAGAAAGTAGCAATGAAACTTTTTCAAGGAGCTGAACTGGCAAAAGTGCTGTGCCACTGGACTGGGGTTTGCTGGCAGGAAGGGAAAGCCTAATGTGTCTCATTTGCAATCTGGACAGAGTTTTGTGGTTGGCCCAGTCTGCAGTAGTACACACTTCAGTCACTGGCTGGTCAACAGAGACGATTTGAATATTGTGACTAATTCGGCCAATTAAACTGTCACTGGCCTTTTTTTGAATGGGCCTTTTTCACAAGCTGCTCATCCATAATGCTGTCCTCTGTTAGCCTGGCTTTGACTTAACTCTCTCCATTCACAGTGAAGTGGTGCAATGAGCTAGATCATAGAGTATGTAAAAGAATAGCCAGAGGCACTACTGGGCCAAACCACAGATGAGGGGGGGGCGATCTTTACAAGTTGAACAATGAGGTCAGTATAAACAGTTTGGGACACTGTTATTTGGCTGCTTTCAAATGAGACGTGGTCAGAGCGATCAAAATGAAATTTACTGCAATGATATGGAAATATAAAATGCAATTTAAAACTCTGACATTCAAGCACAATATCTGTACTTCTTTTTAGTGCCTATTATAAAAAGTATATGTATAATATATGTGCAATTTTTTCTACTCATTTCACTTCAAAATAATTAATTATGTACTGATGTATACACACAGAGAGAATGGATCAAATACTTTTGGTGGAAGATAAACTTTCTCTTGAGTTATTTCCGTGAGTAATTAAAAACAGACTTATTAATAGTCTAATTGGTACCTGGAACACACAGGGCTCCTTTTAAATTGAAAGTCATAGATACTGTTGCGTCAGAAAAAGCAACCATTGAAATGCAATTAGACAGAAGCCAACTCCCTTGTCCCAAAGAAGAGTTTGGGAAGCAAAGAATTTCTGTATGTTCTTACCATCGATGTTTCAGACTGATAGGATTTGAAATTAAAGTGAAACTGCACCAGTCAAATTTGGCATATATGTTCTTTTTACAGGCTCCGACCCATAGGCCTGAATACATTTATTTTTGTGCTTAACTTACATTGTAAACCTGCCCTTATAGTTGTTACCGAAGTGCACTAAACTGCTTCCAGTTTGGCTGCTACTTTTCATTTAATCCCATTCTGACTATGACAAATGCTGGATCTGCTCCAGTGTGTTAAAATGCTTAAAAAAAAAATGAACCAGGACACTAGAGGCAGTCTAGAGGTGCACAAGGGGACAACTTTGAAGAGGTTGTTGGAGAAGTTTAAATCAGGTATGGGTTTTAGTTTTTTCACAGCGAACGTGTGGAACTTTTTCATCCCACTTTGCATTGTTCTATCTATTCAAATCTATCTGTTTAAAGCCCAGACTTCTTAGTTCTGTGGTAACAGCACACGCCTCATAATGTGACCTTGAAAAACTAGTTGCATTGTTGGCTCTACAAACTGCAATTAAAGTCTACAATACCCGTCTGCAATAAAAATATTCTATTAGCCAAAACAAACAAACAGCATACATGTTGTTAAGCACAAACTGGAAATCATGAGCAAGAACAAATTAATGAAGGCAGATAATGGCAGGGAAGTTGGCACATGTTGAGTCACTTAAAAGTAACACTGGTCTGTGCACAACTTACCTAACACAAAAAAACAAACAGGCAACTTATGATTAACCAATGAAGACATTTTGGGAGACTGAGGGGAGACTTGAGATCAATAGACTGGAGTCAGGTCTTGTGAACCTCAAAGGCAGCGTTTGAATTCACCTTTTGTTCGTCCCTAAATGAGACGCTGGGGAGACTGTGCCAATCTGGTCGGCAGATCTCAAAGAGAGGGAGAGCCACACTTGGATTTAAGTAATACGGTGTTCCTTGTTGAACAAATTCACCATTGTGACTCGTTAGCCTGATACTATCCACATACCTGCTTTTGGGGAATGCATGTGAAAAGGTGGTCTGGAGTCTCTGCCAAGAGGAGGGATGGAGTGGTGAAGGAAGAGGAGGGGCTCTACTTAATGGGTCACAAATTCACATTGAGAGGAGCCACATCTGCATTTTATCAACAGAGCCCAGATAGTGTTACAGGGGACGATTGTCTGCAGATTGGCCATTGGGCCTTTTAAAGTGGTAAATTGTTGAGCAAAAGCAGAACTGCACACAGGATGACGTCGCACGGTGCTGCCTGCCACTCACAGTTGATATCAGGCTAACAGCATTTAAAAAGAAGAAGAAGAAAAAAAGACCTGATGGCTTTTGGAGAGATATTCTACATATTTTGCTGCCACTGGAAAGGCCCCGTGTGTTTGTGTGCGAGCAAGTTTATTCCGTAACTTGCACGTAGGCATTGGAGCCACTTGCATTCAGACCATTTCAGCAGTTTCCAGTTGTTAGCTCGAGCCAACTCGTTTTTATTTACTCTACCGAAGATCAAACACATCAGTGGTAATTTGGCAGAAAGCCCTTATCTGCTCAGACATTGTCTCTTCCCATGGCTGACCCAGAACATCCTCTGACACATCTTCTCCACGGGGAGCTGTGGACGTGGGGGCTAGCGTGGTCTGACAGCAAAACAAGTCCCGCGAGGCATCAGAGTCCCTGCAGGGAGCTCTTGTCTCTTCCCTCTGCTTCATTACCATCTTCCCCCTTCTTTCTCCCCTTTCATCTGCAGTCTATCGCTGGCTCTAAGCCGCTTGCATCCGGGAATATGCTGAATAGGGGTGGGAGGCTACAGACAGAGCGGGAGCGGATGTGGGAAAAGGCAGTATAAACATTACAAAGAAAGGGGATTTTCATTTCAGTTTTAAAGTCCTGTTTGTTTTTTTTTAACAATAAAACGGGCACAAAAATGGAGAAAAGGGTAAATCTTGAGTGTGGGATGCAAGAGTTCGTTTCTGCGTCACGGCTCAGGTGGTTTTTCTACAACAAAGCGATTCATTTTTTCTGTTCCTATTTAGCGTTCTCTGCCAGCGGCAGGGTCAACTGGAAACTGGATTTCATCATATACAAAACATGGAATGTAACATGACAGGCCAATAGTATTTTAGTGGAACAAATGAAGTGCACAAATAGAAAATTTATAAACAGGGATAAAAGCATGAAGGGAACAATGTATCACATCAGGCACATGCACTTTAGCGCGGACGCTATGCCGAGTTCAATTTTCAGCTTTCTGATGCTTATTTATTGCTCATTATTACTTGTGCACTTGCATAAAAACTTTCTTTTATTGTTGCCAGTTATCTTTCCCCTGATAGAGATTTTAATGGCTTCCTGTATGACGGCTAATATCAGTGAATAAATAAATCTGTCAGCCACATTGCGTAACTCTGCGCAAAGACGACAAGGCAAAGTTATTCCATTTGTCCTCAAAGGAGAGGCCAATAAAGATGTTCAGCTGAATCTCTTTAGTTTATCTTAATTGTCAGAGTAAATAGGAGGGAGAGCCATTACACTTTATGATCACCTATTTGCCCTATAATGGTGTTTATGAAAAGCATGGGGATAAACAAATTAGCTCAGATGGACAGGATAATGGCCAATTTGAAGTCCCGCGTTGATGTTCGTTTGTGTAGCTCTCCGTCTACGTTGAGAGGAGGATTGTGGGAATTTAACCAAAGTAGAGGCTATGATATAAGGACATGGTTTTGTGCAGTGCTCCGACAAGAAAATGTGTCACCCTACGATAATGTGGGTTGAAAGCTGACTGGTTGAAAGGTTAACTTCATTCAGAGAGGTGAAGTTTTTACCACGATGCATCAGAAGTATGAAAAACTGCTATTAAAATAGTACAAAGGCAACATATCAAATGATTAAACTAATAAAATGTGTTTGGGTTTTTGCTTATTTTTTCTGAAATTATCGGCTCATTTTGAATTTGATGTCAACTACATGTTATAAAATGCCAGGGTGTGCTACATAACCTCTCTTTTGCATCAGGTTCTTACTTGGTAAAGGGTTTCAACCCCTCTCATCATTGTTCTGCCTTAAGTAATGTGACAAACACAGTCAGTGAGTGACAGGTCGGGAATGCAGGCAGGCCAGTATAGTACTCTGTGCCATGGAGCTTTAAAATGAATAAACCTCAGTGCTTCATTTAAGACTGTAACCAGTTTATGTCAGTATTTTGAAGATGCCTGCACATACATAGCATTGCCAAAGTCAGACACAGAGATAAAGGTTATTAAAGATTATTCACTGCTAGCAGCTACAACATCTGTCCACAACAACAATTTGGAGGACTTGCCCAGTTAATACATTTATATTAACCTGGAAAATTAAGAAAGAATCTGGGTCTAGGTAGCATCAGCTCACGCTTTCATTTTCCAAATATTGTGCAGTTTCTTTAAACAAACTGCTGTGGTTGATGTAACACAATAGAGCTTTTTCTATATTAAATACTCTATTTTTATGATAAAAGCAGACTGTGATAAAACAACCATTTTCAGCAGTCTATTACACACACTGATTCTTTGACCAGATGTATAAATCCAGTTCATCAGTTTCATTCGACAGGCGTTAAGAAACTGTGGCTAATTTATTGCTTTCTCATTTATAGGGGCGGCTTTGAAACACGTTTTCCCATGCCTCTCTGCTTTGATTTCTCTGACCTCTGACAGACTCACACCTTCCCTAAATGCACACATGCGCACACACACACGTACAAATAAAACACCCTTGCTTACCTTTGTTTATATGTACTACTTCTGTAATTCTCTCACACACACGCATACACACACAGGGCCTGGAAGCAGCCTTATCGCCAGACTCTCATGCGCCCCCAGACTCCACTAATCAAGACAAACTCCAGCCATGCCCCCACCTCCCCCCGCCAAAACCCGCCCTATCATATCCTCCTCTCATTTCTGCCGCCACCCGCCTCTCCCCATCCGTCCTACTTGGCCCTCTGTGACTGCTGGGCCGCACAGGGTCCCACTGTAATTGGTTTAGACATAATTTACTGGCCACTTGGTAATGTAGCATTTCAGCATCTGATAAAAATCATATCAAGTCACAGCAATGGCCGCTACGGCTTGAAAGGGTCTCATTGTAATCATTTAGATACCAGAAGAGGTTCCTGCTCTCTCTCACTCCGCTCCGTTCTGTTACCCCCCCTGGTCTCTGTAGTCCTGTTTCTCCCTAGAATGATAAATACATAAAGTGATATATTTACATGCATGTGTATATTTTACACACATGTAAAAATCCCTCCCTTGGCATTTACCTCCCTCCTCCCCCACTTTTCCTTTTACTGCAAACCATTTTCAAGCCAAGGTATTGTAATCATTATAGTTCAAAAAACGTGGCTGCTGTTACTCGCTTGACTACTTGTGATAATATTCTTGTTTCCACTTATTCTTTTGAAAGAAGACAGAGCGAGGAAAAGAAACAGAGAGAGAGAGGGGGGGAAAAAAGAAGAAAATTATTTCTGAGATGTAAAAGGCAAATCCAAACACTTGTTGAGTGAAACGGTGAAAGGTTGATTTAATTTGGGGCTTCATATGGAAATGCAGGAAGCACAGCTGTCTTTTCTCTTCCTTCTTTCAATAATCCATCAAATGAGTTCTTGAGCTACTGTTGAACTATTGCACATGCATACAGAAATAATTACTCAATCTGCTGCTAAATTAAGAAATTAACATTGTCTGATTTTTTATGGTGGTTTCATTTTAATGGAAAGTGATAGAATATCAACCAATAATCCAGAAAAAAACACATTATATGAAAGTTATTCATTGATTTGCATGCCACTGAGTGAAATAAGTATTTGATGCCCACACAACGCATGACTTGATACTTGGAAGACCTTGTTAGTGAGCACAGCAGTGCGATGTTTCTTGTAGTTTGTCACAAAGTTTGCACACATCTCAGGAGGGATTTTGGTCGGCTTCTCTGCAGAAACTCTCTAAACCCTTTAATTTTCTTGATTGCTGCTTGGCAACTTAAAGCTTCAGAAAATCCACAGATTTTCTATGGGCCTGAATTCTGGAGACTGGCTAGGCCGCTCCATGACCTTAATATGCTTCTTTTTCAGCCATTCCTATGTTTTAGGTCACTTCCATGCTGGAAGACCCATCCATAACTCATCATCAGTTTTCTGAAGGAAGGAGGTTCTCATCGAGTATTTTACAGCACGTCTCCATCCATTAGCCCCCCAATGTGGTGAAGTCGTCCTGCACCCTTAACAGAAAACAGCTCCACAGCATAATGTTTCCACCTCTGTGCTTTGACTATGGGTATGTTGTTCTTTGGGTCATACCCAGCATTTCTCATGACAGGTTGATACCAAAAAACTCAATTTTGGTTTCATCTGACCACAGCGCTTTCTCCCAAGCCTTCTCTCAATCATTTAGATGTCTGCTGGCAAACTTGACGGGCCTGTACATGTGACTTCTTGAACAGGTGGGGCTTTTGGGGACTGCAATATTTCAGTCTATTATGGTGTGTTACCAGTAGGGATATTTTTAACTATTTAACTTTTCTTAAAAGGAGAAAGTAACTATTCATACTACTCATTAAATTACTTTCTTATTACTCTGAAACGTTGCTGAAACACACTGTCTCATAGTTACTATTTAACAATATAAACCTATGGCTACAGCCAAGCACACCAACACAAATGCCTATCCTACTGAGGACATGAACACAAAGCCAGCAACATAAAGCAAAGATGAAAACCAGCGCAGAGAGACTTTGAAGCGATCGCCACAGTGATTCTACTGTAGAAACATGAACAGATACGCTGAAGCCTGACTGCTCGTCAGTTTGTTATCTTTTGCGGTTTAGGGTGGGCTGCCGGGCTGGGGTCAGCATTCACTCAGCCATCACTCTGGGTTCTTGGCTAGTTTAGCATTAGCATGCCATCTGTGTAGATGCTTGCAAAGAGCTGAAGTTGTCTCTTTCTTCCATAGATGCAGTTTTCTCTTTGTCCTTGCACTCTTGTCTATTTGTGCTATAAAAATAAAGGTACTGACCATATCATGCTGTAGATTATGCTGATATTTTTTCACCTCCAACACACAAACTGAAATCTCGCAAGTAGATGTGGAACCAATAAGCAGGACTGGTAGACAAGCAGACTAAACCTTCGATTCCCATCCCTGGTTACCAATGGTGTTCTTGGTGACTGTGGTCCCAGCTGCCTTCAGTTGCCACTAACAAGCTCCTCCTGTGCAGTTCTGGGCTGATCCACCACCTTTCTCATAACCTCAGACCGAGGGCAATTGAGGCTCATTTTATGCTCATTTTACCAAAACTCGGTCCTTGACCACCTTCTCACCAAGGTTCTTGCGGATGGTCTTGAACCCCATTCCAGGCTTGTGCAGGTCAACAATCTTCGACTGCTAAATAAGTAGAATATGAATTATAGTGTTGATTTTTTAAATAGATCTTTGTGAAATTGTCACATTTTTTTAACCTGCCTGCCACAGTTAACCTTTAGGATATGTAAATAACCTTTCACATAATTTCATGCTATAACTTTATTTTTAACAATTGTAGATTCAGATTTTTCCATTATGTAAAAGTTTTAATGCTGCATATAACCAGATATTGAGATAATTGGTATAATGCATAAGGATATGAACTTGAGGTTAAATTGTGTGTGAAAGGACTTTTTTTTCCAGACCTATGAAAGCGGAAAGCAGACTTATGAGCCAGCTAATCCAATGATAACACTTATTACTGCTTAGCTTGCAGATTTTGATCTTAAAGTATGTCAGTGTATTAAAGCCTATGGGGAATTTTTTTTAATAACAGAGATAATGTGGGACTCCTACAAAGATCAACATTATATTTTCAGTATTTAGTAGTAACCAATAATAGAACTCTTTATGCTTCTATTTTCTTCTACAAACAAATACATTTAAAAAAGAGCTTAATATAGTTTATTGGGTAGAAGAATACGAAACTTCAAACTTCAACCTACATAATTAAAAGGGTAAAAAAATAAATCTCTGCTGGCACCGGTATTTAAGAAATTTATTTTCTATTACCAGGTTTTTAAGCAGATTGCTGTATGTTCACAATTTGCCTTGTGTTTTACAAGCAGCGTTAAACCTGTGTTAGAGTATTGAGGAATATTCTGATGTGCTTTGCAGGATTCATCAACATTTGGAGGATTCCCTAAAGTCGTCTCGATGTTTTCCTTTTTTTCCTTTTACCATTCTGCTCTGTGCTCGGCCACGTGAAGGCAGAAGCACCTAACGCTGAACAGACGCCTCAAGCCAGATAAGTAAACAGGTGATCAGGCTGTGATCAAAGGCTCAAAGTTACTTTCAAAGAGATTCTTTTCTTCAAAATAACATAATGGATTGTGCTAATTATTGACTGGCAACTCCCATTCCACGTGATAAGCACTTATTGGTATCTGCATGTTTGTGAGGGGAGGCAGAGAGTCATCAGATGCCATCTACAGTGATTGGTAGTGACTATATAAACTGTAGCTACGCCGCTTTCTGCAGACCTTAAATTCGTCATAACTTTAGGATGTTGCATTAAACTAAACATTTGAAAAATACAAATGCAAAGTTCTGACTTTTTTCCATTTAAAAAGACTCTTTGACATAGCAGCTGATTTATGTTGAAATAGATTTGTCACTTAATAGGGTCGAGTACTATCTCTTTATTCAAATGTCTGTGGCATGAGTAGCATTTGCGCCAAGCTCAAAAATGTATATTTTGTTTGCTGAGTTTGTCCAATTTTTTTTTACTTTATCCATCACATAACCTTCGACTGTTTCTTTTAAGGCTCTGATTAGGCAGTTTCATGTCTCTGCACACTAAGCTTAAGCCATACTAGAAGTGACCGCAAACCACCACTTGGTTTACTGTTTAAAAGTTACCGTTAGGCTTGGTTGGGCGTTACAGTGGCCACCAGTGGCACATAAACAGCAGATGCAACAAGGAAAGGCCATTGTGCTTTGAGCTGAATCTGTGTCATCTGAGGTTGGCTGACTTGTCTGTTTGGCATTTGCGTGCAGCAAAGGAGGCCATCAGAATGTAATTAATCTTACACCCCACAGGCTGCCATCCAAGGGAGAACCATTAGTACTTATTGTGAAAAGTGAGTTGTCGAATTGCTTACTAAATTAAAGGCAGACTTAAACCTTCTAGAGAAGAAGGGCTTGGAAGTAAATAGGTGGTTTTCCTGTTCGTTCCAAAGTAAATAAGATAGAAAACTGTTTCCATCCACTTTGGAGCTCAGTTGCCTGGCTCCTATTTACACCATAAGCTATTTAGTCATCATGCACCAGCACATTCATGACCATATGCACAGATGAAAGGTATTGTATGCATAAGGAAAAACCTTGAGAGGGCAAATCATGTCTAGTTGAAATAACAAAAAAAAAGGTTTAACAATGCATGTGGCTATCCGGTTAAATGCCCAACCTCTGACTTGATAGCTTTAACAACTTAATAATATGTACAAAAGGGCAAAAGTGAGGTTCCAATTATGGTGGGACTGGAGAAAAATACAATCTGTTTGCAGGATTGTTACACGACTGGAAACAATTCCAGAAACCAAACAGCGAGTTAAGTGTTTGATTTTGCTTTGGTTCATTTAATGTGGCGCTTTGAAATCAGCTCAGGTGTCTCTGGCAGATGGCGTAATTGCATATTAATTCCACGTAATATCTTGCAAAACTGTGTAATGAAACAACGAATCCATGACGCTGCCTCTTAGTTCCTGCGCCTGCAAACTTTCATAATCCTCTCTCCGCAAATGAAAATGCACAAGAAACTGAAACCTTATATCACTTGGCACCATGATCCTGCCATCATCGTTTCACTTGTGTGTGGACTCATAGGGTGCTCTCGTCATACAAGAGCGCGCACTCGACACGACTTGAGACCACTTAGCAAGCTTTTTAGTGGTTTTCAGCCCCTGTCAGGAGTCAAGTGCACTCCTTTGGTTTTGTAACCATGAAAGCTCCTCTCATTGAGCCAATCTTTAGCTGGTGCAGAACCACAGAGCACAAATCTGCCAAAACTCACCCCAGTGTCAAGCCATGGGGGATTAACTTCCAACCAATAACATGCAATTAGATTTATTTTAGCCTCTTAAGCCTATTAAGCAACAGTCGAGCAGTCAGTGGTCTTTCTTTAACTGATTTTAATTGTGTTTCTTATGCCTAATGAAGTGTGTACTGTAGGGGGCGGAGGAGTCAAGGAGGCATTCGTGTTACACAAGCCACACCGTAAGGGCTGGGGTGATCTCAGCTCTAGGGCAGAGCTGAGCTTCCTCGCCTAGATTTAGGAACTCCTCAAAGTGAACTGACACTGCCCATAATCCGGTCACTTTGTGTGCCTTTCATGGGCTTGCTAATCCTGTTACGCAGAAATAAAGACATGGCCGTATCTTATACTCTGAGCCTTTGCGCTGTTCATTTACAGGCCTTTTTGTCTGTATAATCATGTAGGTTTATCCCCCACTGAGTGGCTCCCCTGCTGCACTAAACCAGAGAAAAGACAGAAATCTGAAGGTATAAGCTTACTTTCATCGTGAATATGGTACATTTTGCTATAGAGGATTGCACAGGAAATAGTTGTTGAGGCCAGATTGTGAGCTTTTTTATTTCATTTGATTTATTTGTTTATTAAATCTGCAATGCCATCATCAAACAGAACAGTCTACCACATCAAAGAACAGATGCTCTCATTTCTCACTAATGTACTTGATACCACTGAGATTAAACCACTTTTCTGTGACTTTGTATGAATGTCTCTCTCTCAAATGTCGGAGAAAATCTTTTTTAAACTTGCAGATTAACCCCTCGCCTGTAAACTCGGGCTTCACATAAAGCCTAGATCTCTTTCAACATTTTCCGCCCACAAACAGTTTGACGTTCAGCTGCAAATGTTTAATGTGTAACCGTGCACTTTTGTGTAAATCTTCTTTATCCATTTGTGCAAAACTTTTTCATTTATTCAGCCAGAAGAAGATGTCATGCGCAGGTAAAGATCATGTAGGCTCAAAAATGAAATCGAATTGTTCTGATGTGTTTATTTGATCATTTAATAAGTAGATACACCCAAACATTCAGAGCTAAATGATCCCAGGTTGCTCTGATAAACCCTTAACTCTGAGACAAATATGCACTTATTAAATGACATTAAATTGTTAGATGACACATAGCTGCCCATTCATTTCAGTGTTTAGACATGTGTTTAATAACTTTTTAGCCCTTGCAATGTGAATACTGTGTGTTAAATTAGCTACATCATAAATATGTCTACTAGCAGCTGTGATAGGCTCCAGACCCGTCACCACACTGAACTGAAGCGGAAGAAAATGGATCTAAGGACATACATGATTGAATGTGCTGAAGCAAACAGCTTGAAGAACAATAATGCATCAGTGTCAGAATACTTAAATTCAACTGTACGATAGATCAATAGAGCAAATGAATAAAACACACATTTAAGTTTTTGAATAATTTTTATGAAAGTGCAAAAGCATCGTGAAAGCAGAGTTAATGATTTCAGAGAGAGTGGGGCTCTTGGTGACAAAGAGACAAATCTTTTTCCACAAGACAATAGGCAGCGGTACCTATTCTTCTGATCATATTCACATTGAAACCAGGAGCTAAATCACCCTCAAAGAGCACTCTCTGTACGTAATTCCTCTTCTATTCCCCTGCCCCTTGCTCTCTCTTCAGTTACATATGTGATGACTGACTCCCACACAATTACAGAATTTGACAAATGAAATATCCATCCCTCTTTGTCAGGTGGATGAAACATCTTTGCCAGAAAATTTGAATGAACCCATAAGAAGAGTACTTAATCACCTCCTCATACATGTGAAAAGAGCGGCAGAGGCACCTCGGAGCAGAAAATCGCAACAGGAGAAAGGGAGGACAATCGCACGCAAAGGCTCACGAGAGAGGAGACGCGACCTAGAGTTTATCACAAAGCTGGCAAAACACGGTTAATGTGCTACTTTGTTCAAAACTAAGCGTCTCTTTGTGATGCAGTGTACAGTCCATGACACCAGTCCTAGTAGACCCAACAAATTGCTGCCATTAAAAGTAGATTGCTACACCCAAGATGAAACCAGCGAGCACTCAAAGACACATCAAGCCTCACGCAATCCAATCAGAACAAAAACAAACATCTGAGGCTGCAAACTCTCATTATGCCATCCTCCCTCCTGACCTCTCCTTCAGTTTGAAACACTTCTTGATGACTGAACAAACAAATCCCATCATTTTGAGTGTTCAGTGTCTGGTGTGTGTGTGTGTGTGTGTGGGGTGGGGGCAGATTAGTAATCATATCTCTGTCCTGTTATTCTATGTCTCAGCAGGGAGTACGAGGTGTGGGATGGGGGCCGGGATGAAAAGGGAAGGGATTGGTGGGCTTTTGCTGAAAACATAATTGGCATGGCCTCGGTGACACTGTCCATCAGATTGTGCCGTGCCTCTCTGTGTGCATTCACAGAGGCCCCTGCAATGTTTCATTAAACAAGGAGCCGAGGCCTCTGAGGAGATGTTTGTGCAGCCTCTGTGGCTCCGCCACACAGCAAGTAGCTAACCTCACCATCACAGCCCAGCACAGATATAATTAGCTGTGGAACCTCAGCTCATAATGAGCCTCCATTCATACGTCAAGTTTGTGTTTGTGTAATCCTTAAGATTTTCATTACAGGACTTCTTCTGGAGTATATATTTGGTCTAAATACATTTAGTATTTAGATTTTTATGGATCTGTAGTTAGTGAAGGGTCCACTATGCCCGTGCTGTCCACATTAACTCAACCAGATCAGAGCTTTGTTAAAAGTAGGCCAAAATTAATCCATTCTGGCCTATAGTGCTATTTATCCAAACTGAGTGTTTTTGGTTTTATTTGGTTACTTTTAGAGTTACCAGCTGTAAAGATGCCTACTTTTCCTTGTCCCGTTGTGCCAAAAAAAACCAAAACACGGTACATTATAATCTGATCTCTCTGTAAATGAAAACAGTCAAATAAATCCATAATCTTTGCTGTGAACAATTTCATTGACCATTTTCTTTTTGCCAACCTTCACCAAATTGTTTTACCTGTACCAAAGACTGTATGAATGATGGACATAGTCACCGTGATATCACCCACTCTTTTTTAGCATAAATTAAAATTAGCAACTGAGCTCATGCCCCCTTTCGAAAACTGTTTACTGAGAACATAGAGCAAGGGAGCTGAGAGATATATGTTTCCCTGTTGGGGTCTGTAGTTCCAGCCATCGTTTATATACAGTCTATGCCCACAACTTCTTTTGTAGCATGACAGGAAGTGAACATTTATAGCATCCTCCACAGATGAGCTGTAGTGCTAATTAGCTACGAAGTTGGAGATATATAACCAGAACTAGAAACAGATGACACATGCATTTTCTGACCCAACACCTATTTGTAAAGTCACTGAATCGCTGATATTTCTGTGCACAAAAACATTTGGGTGGATTTAGGAGATGGTTAAGGTAAAGGAAATACAAACTTTTTTTTTTTTTTTTTTTTGTGTATGCTTTTGTTTAATTTGTCTGTAGTATTAGATTGTCAGTAACCACTGGTATAACAAATAGAAGGGAAATTAGAGAGAAGAGAGCAGACTTAATCCAATAAATTTTCTGGGTCAGAGCACTTGTGTTTGCTAACACCTATTAAAATGAACTCAAGGCCACGTGAGCTGCTTTCTATGATACTGGACTAAAAGCGGTTAAAATATAAATGATTTTCATTGTCATCAACAGTCTTAATCTTGAAAACATGTCTTCCTGTAAAACATCTGCACTTGCTGAAAAAAAAATACAATAAATTGAACTAAATCTGTTTCCAAACAATCACTTCAGAGTCTGTAATGTTTCACAGCAACAGTGGACAACCATCTGTTGGAAACAAAACCAATTACACAACTGTTACAGTATGACACACAAAAAGAACGAACCGTGATCCAGTTGTGCATAAAAGGGCCGAGGCTCCTGCACGGTCGTGGGCCTCAGCTTCACCAGAGATAATCATCAGAGATATTGAATAAGGGGGATGTGAAGATAATATGAAGCATACAAGCCAGAGGAATCTACGCTGCCTTATAAGGTCTCAACTGGTGCAGAGAGGGCAAAAGGGGTTAGTGAGGGCAAAACAATTGTGGACAGCACCAGCTAGTCCATGAGGAAAACACTTCACCTGCAAACGTGGAACAAAGTGAAAATTAATAAATGATATTACAGTCAAAACAAATTCCTTTATTAGTAGATCACTACTGTCTTAATGGATTTAATGACTCACCTTGGAGTTTTCTCCAACTTTTCCACCTTTTCTTTTTTTCTTTCTTCTTTTTTTTTTGTAAAAAATGGCTCAGTAACCTCTGGCGAATGGTAAATGGCTCATTTTCCCACAAGACCATCCAGCTCTGTCCTTCTTCACTGTATTTAACAGTGAAGAAGTGAAATGTATTTCCTTGACTTATTCGAATAATGGTGTAATTAATCAACAGTGAAGAAGTGATCATCACTAAATACCACACATGTACTTCTCGCTGTGCTCATCTGTCCATCAAGTGAAATTTAATAATTATATTTGTACAACTCTACCTCATAATTTGCATACACTCAACAGAAGCTGGATATATATATATATATATATATATATATATATATATATATATATATATATATATATATATATATATATATATATATATCTGCTAGCAATTAGTAGATCAGTTTGTGCAAGTCCATTGTTTGGACTGCTCGCCGTTTAAAAAGATAATGATCCATAATCACTGAGTGACGCTATAATTGCCAAGGTGTATGGTGACACGACAGCCGACGCAATTACCTTACTTTTGACATCAGTGCTCTCATTAAATGATGTCATTGAAACACGATGCTTTGCATACACACACACGCACAACCAGCAAGGACAGCTCTTTTTGTCATACATTTGCACACAGATATCAGAGTCTATGCAAAGATTTACAGGTATGTTGCACTTGCAACAAAAGATTGTAGGTTATGTATTATTTTTTAATAATTTTGTTGTGCTTTGTGCACACATCATCATTGCAGTAAAGCTATAATCAGCAGTTATTTTTTGTGTGAAGTACAATCATGATTACTGCATATGCACATTTAAAATATTTCTGCAAACCATTAATATTTTTTTCCAAAACTGTTAAAGGAGGGCCTGAAACTGTCTGGTTTGTTGTTGTATTTTGGGGTAGTAATAATTTATTATGATCATTACAGATTTTTAAAAATTATTATTTTATTTATTGTATTTACCTAATTCGCAATGATCACAAAGTTTCTTTCGGCACTTCGAACAAAGGTTGACCTTTACTTCTTCACTGAGCTGTGTGAACCTTTACCCTTACAGAGTGACTGCAATATTCATTTCTGTTTTCACTTAAATATGGCTTAGAACTGCATTTACAAGGTGCCCGTGCAAAGCGTGCAAAAGCATTTCTTTATTAAGTGTTAGAAGCTACTGCCGTTTTATTCACCACTTAAATATACGCTGTAAAAATGTGTCAAGCAAATAGCTTGTTACAGTTTTTATTGTCACACCTAACACCATTCATCCAACTCACTTTTCTCCACTGCACTCAAACAATATGAGAGGCACTAATAATCCCAGAGCCCTTCAACACATCCAACAGAAAAGATTATTTAATGATTAAAAGCATTTTCTTACATATGCTCACATATGCTGTGTCACTTTCATGCACACCTAGACCTCTTTGGAAACCTAAACTTACTCTTGTTTTCTTAGACCCCACCCACACCCATCCACACACACACACACACACACACACACACACACACACACACACACACACACACACACACACACGTATACACAACCCTGCCTATAAAGTCCAAAAAGAACACAAATAAAAGGCCAAGACCATAAATAAACACAAGAATTTGTAAGGTTGACTTTTGCAATTAGGACTGCAAGGGAAAATATATCTCAGAGAAACATTTTAATGAGCTTCAGCTAAGTAGCTGTGCTTTCTGAAAAAAAAAAAAAAAAAAAAAAAGAGCAACCCAGTAATGCATCATCACTCAAAAGCTGGTGCAGAGAACATTCTTTAGGATGTGAGATATTTCTCCCGTGTCCAGTGATGGCTCAGTAAAAGAGCCTTGGGCGTCATAAAACCTGAAGGCAATTAAAAGCGGTGATTTTTCACCACCGTTTCTAAATTCTGTAGCAATTAATCTGCCCAATTTGATTAGGAAAGGCACAAATTAAACAATAAAGACCTGTCTAATGAGGGATTAATTATGGGTAGCAGGAGGGGAGTGAAACCGAAGCACCAGCCATGTGTCAGTGTCTCCTGCAGACAGCGCAGGGCCATAAGGAAGACAAAGAGGCTCCTCGTCCATGTGGTCCTGCACTGATAGGGCCCCCCTCATCACAGATCAGTAGATCCACAGCCCATGAAGCCCGTAAATGGCTGGGCCATAATTGAAAGTGCCAAAATCAATGTGTTGACAGGCCTTGATTAAATTAAATATGTCTCCCATAGGAGAGGGGTGGGCCTGTGGAAGGAGGTGGGTGCAAGCGCTGCCGCTCGAATGAGCTCACTCACTGAGAAGCTGTGACTCCAGGGGCATCGTGGAGTATGTGACAACCTTATTTAGAAAGCTAAC
Source organism: Perissodus microlepis (assembly GCF_051167445.1). Taxonomy (NCBI): domain Eukaryota; kingdom Metazoa; phylum Chordata; class Actinopteri; order Cichliformes; family Cichlidae; genus Perissodus; species Perissodus microlepis. The sequence continues at coordinate 12,520,962 of NC_140465.1, forward strand.
ATGGTTTGACATCATAAAACAGACAGAAAGGCAGAGGCAATGGTGGTGCCCTGGTGGAGATGTCTTTTTTTATAAACACCTTTTAAAAAAATCCTTTCAGAGCTCAATTTCCAAACATTAAAAAAAAGAAAACTCTTAATATCCTTGAATTGTAATTTTAAAAAAAAATCACACAATGTTTGCAGTTATGCTACAATAATTGAACAGGATGAGCCATCTTTAAGACCTTTAGGAGGGATTTCCTGTGTATTGCTGTAAAAAAAAAGCAACTTAGTCTTAAATCCTAAGTGTGATTTTAGTGGCTTTAAAACACTGCTGAAGTTCCACATCTCGACAACAACTTGAACAATACTATATTAAACGGTGTTGTATAGTTTATTCAAATATTTCCAACCAATCAGACCGCACTCTTGTACTTTTCTAAGTGTCCGTCATCCTTTTGCTTGCTTGTGACCTTATAGTGTGTTCAGTGTGAACAAATCTGCCTAAAACTTCCGATTTGTCCATTCTTTTTCCTCCCTCGTGTCCATATTAGCTGAATTTGTAAAACATCCTCCTGCATTCCTGCAGCTCACATGGTCTTTTTGCTCCCCGCTACAACACACGGATCTCTTGTGTCTTTTGTTCTTTAATTTGAGCCTGCCGGCCACAGGAGAAGTCAGAGAGGCAAAGGACATCACCTGTATATAAAAAAAGCCAAACTCCTCATCATTTCAGGCTTTGCCCAAATTTAAAGGATTAGGCAGCCAGAGTCAGTAAAGGGTCACTGACAGTGTGTTCCTCTGGGTGGAGGCAAGCGGAAGGCTGGAGTGGGTTAGATGTGATGGTGATGGGGAGCTCCGAGAGGCTCAACCCCCTCTGGATAAACTTGAGTTTCAGACTGTTGAGACTTGTGAGATTAGGATGGAGCCAAGTCTGCTACGCTGTGATCTGAAGGACAGGGCACACAGCGGCTCGCCATCTACAGCACAACTTCCCAGACAAACCCCCTGCTTCTGCCCCCTCCTTTATTTGTTTAGGTTTGCTTTTCTTTGGCCAGCTCTATAAAGCGGCAGAGAACAACCCAAAATGATGGGCTTAAGGTTTTTGTGAGCATTGGTTTATGTACGTGGTGTCACTGGAAGGACAAGGCAGAGATTTTTGCAGTGATATTTTTAAAAAGGCCGAACCACACACACCACTGTATAAATCCCATGATTGCATTTCAAAACCGATTTGTATCTCATGTCAGTTCCCACAGAATTAATTTTCAAAACAAATAACTATGACCACTTTTCTTCCTTATCTTGATGAAAATTGAAAATGATTGTGTTGTGATATGTGTTGGAGGAGCAAATTAGTGATGATGTCCACAGAGGAAATAATAATAAGTGCCATTAAAAAAAAACAGGAGTAAGTGAAATGAGTGATTAGATAATGATCACAGTGAGGCAATTTGTTTATTTAAAATAGTGTAAAAAGATTACTAAAGATCATGTGTGGTTACCAAAAATAAATTACAAAAACAATTACTGTATTTATATTCTAGTATTATAAAAAGTGTAATAATAATAATAATAATAATAATAATAACAATAATAATAATAAATCAGTTTGTTTTGAGCGTTGTGAATTAAGGGTGACAGTGTTTAAATTCTCTACATCATTTACTTCATTATAAAGGTTTTTTTTTTCTTCATTTCCGATTACAGGAACGATTTGTTGCTTAAACTACTGCTTGTTATGCGCTTATTAAGCATTTCATTTAAGACTCTATTCACTTTCTAATCAACAAGAGGCTCAGCGTTTGAAAAGCCCAAATGATGGACTTATCAAAACAAATCCCACGATTTGCCATTAGTTAATCAATCCATATAGATATCATATTACCCAGGCCAGTGATTTGCAAATGATTTTTAGTATGCTCCCTGTTTAATGGCGTGAAAGAAATAAAGGGGCGATAATTCAATTTCACACCAGTACCTCGGGTAATTGAGATGTCTTTGACTGAACGATGAAACGCTGTAAATTTAAAAAGCCGCAGTTTTATCTAAGTTTTACAGAGCGATGAACGCCATGGACGGTCACTGATAGCGCCGTGCTATCAGTGTGATTTTAAAGTCATGCGGAGGTCATGGTGTGAGAAACAGAGAGGCTATCTGCCCCAAGGCGTATGTATCAGTAATTGTCAGGGAGAGAACACACACACACACACGTGTATATATATATATATATATATATATATATATAATTATACTTATTATAAACGAATCATATTTTATAATATTATAAACTAATAATAATAATAATAATGATACACATAGGCCCATGTTGGAATTTATCCCTTAAACTTCAGTATTGATTTTTTTTAAAAGAACAATCAAAAGTACTTAAAAATAAAAGTCAAACTCACTAAACAGTTCCAGAAGTAGGCTACTACATTTTGCCCACCGTGTCACACCGAGGCGGTGAAATTAAGCCGATATTGCTTTCTGATAATCATCAATCAAAAGTTATCGTATTTAAATGTTAGCCCTAAATTCTGATACTCCATCACTGAAAAAAGTGCCCAAAGTCTAGCACCGTTCATTGTTTTACAATCAAACTCATTAGTAAGCGTGTTACTCTAAACGGTGGTCTTCCCTCGGTAGCTGTGGGGCCCGCAGGTCTTAAATAACCTCAGTGACAGCGCCGTCGCGGTGCTGGTTTTTAATTAGCGCATGAATATTTTAACAGATCGTGACGCGGTCACAGGTGCGTTTAACTTAGTGCTGCTGCTGTGGTTTTAACACAAATAGGGCCGTTTGAGCCAAACACCCAAGCTGTTTTACAATCCTCTGATATGCCTGTATGAGAAAAACAAGTGCCGACCGAAGCGTGCTGTTTTTTTCTACATCATACGATCATATGAGAGGGAGGGGTGCCGGAGAAATTTTGCGACTGTTATTTGCAGTAGGCTACTTGCAGTTTGGTTGCGGGGGTATCAGTGCTAAGCAGACAAGCTTGAATCATCATAAATCCTGATATTTCTTTTTAGAGAGTCTCCTTTAACAACATGCTTCCTCCTCCTCCCCGGGGATGGAGGCGACAACCGGGACTGAAAACCCCTCTCCCCTTTTTTTCCTGAACCGCAAGAAGGTTTTCATCAACACCGCGGGGACGCATTCATCCTGCCTGTCAGCCGGGGAAAGGTGAGGGAGATGAATGGGGAACAGAGTTCAGTAAGCTGTGCATCTGATGGACTCGGAGAAACAGGCATGTGACAGGAACAAGAATTGTCTTTATTTCTTCTCCATAACCCGCACGCAGTCGTTGAAATCGCTGCCAAGCTGCAAACGCGTCAGCTCGGCACGTTTGCGTCAGCTCGGCTCTCTTTTCCACGCTATTCCACGGGGCTAGCATGGCTACTTTAAAGACGAGCCCTTTGTGATTCTCTGAGACACCAGCGCACGATGGTTACAGGATATATAATCATCCTGTTTATTGTTTAATTTTTTACCCCGACTTACACTGTAAACACACACACACACACACACACACACACACACACACACACACTAAAATAACTAAAATACAATGACACGAAATGCATGACTATTCAACGTTCATGTTTTCCAAAATGCTGAATTTGCGTAATTTTTCCAAATGCATGTTTTGATGGGGACCACACTCTTCTTCTTACTTTTAGTCAATTTTACTTTTTTAAAATCATGATCGAGACAGTCTTTGTTATGTTATTTATTTCCTGTTCAAAGTTATATAAGCTTAAATGTTTAAGCCTAAAACATGTAAGCTTTAAGATTTAATCAGACTATTATGTTAGAAGCCTTGGCTTGGATGGGTGAGCGAGGTTTGACAGAATTAAAAACCGTCTTCAGAAAAAGGAGACTTGCGAACTTTGGATGAGTACACCTGCTAAAGCGACTGAACCACCAGTCTGCAGAGTGTCAATTGCATCTTAAGCTTAAATGGCCGTGATGCATTGTTACTTAGCGGCAGCAAAGTGCTCCGATCCGCCTGATTGCGCTAATTGCTTTGAAATGGGATACATTACGTATCATTACGGAGACCTTGGGCGGGACTGCCGGCTGTTCCTTTCATCTCTCTTAGGTGCATCACGAAGTCGCCATCCAATTAACTCAAAGCCACTTAATGTTGCTCAAAGAGCTTCAGCAAATTCCTCACAGGTCAGGCGTTCTGATAATATTTAGCTGATGGAACCTGTTCGTTTCCAAAAAAAATCAAGATTTTAGCAGTTATACTCACGCGCGCGATGTCACGATCCCCAGATGAAGGTCGAGCAAACTTTTTTTTTGCCTCGAAATGCCTTTTGACGTGGACTCTGTCTTTTATGTCTTTACAGTCTAAACGGACAGACCTTGCATGAAAAGGGTTAAGACAACTTTCAGAGCGGGCAACAATAGGCCTTTGTCGGGAGTCCCTGCCTCCTCACTGGGAATCAGAGGTAGTTTATAAAGTTAAATAAAGGCCCGATGAGCCTTACAGTTTTTTGTAACTCAACGCGGCCCTCATTTGTTGCCTCGGGATTTAAATGAAACGCTATGGTAATCGTCTTCTCCACGGCATATCGGTCTTTCTTTCTTTTTTTCTTTTTTTAAGGTTACTGTTTGGGATGCTAATTGCATCAACATTGTTTGCCAGCACCGCCGGCCCTCTGTTCACAAGGCAAATTAATCGGAAACAATGACACTGCAGCGTTCAGGCACCGCGGGGGTTAATTGTGACTTTATTAAAATCACTTTACGCCAAATCATCGTTTTCTGAGATATGTGAGGAAATAGTGTCTGGTGTGCGAAGCGCGCAATTAGGCCCAATAGCTGATGGATATCAGAAGATCATTATTATCGCGTGATTGTGGTCACTAAAGCAAAAAAAGCACACTCCCTGATCACAGACCCGTGTTATTAAAAACAAAATATCCGTTACTTTCATAGTGGACATCACCGGGAAAAAAGCAGGTTGAGCCTCAATGCTGTTCACTTTAACTTTATTGTGTGCCTATTTGTGTTTGCGCACACTCATTTGAGGACTCGCTGTTTAAGAGTGCGGGTTAAGTGTTTGAGCCCCAAGCAGAGGGGACCTCAGTCGGATATAGGAGACCCCGGTGTGACTCCAAAAGCTTCCAGAAACGATGCCACTCGCTTCAGGTTTGAGGTTTGAAGTGTTTCCAAACACACAACAGCTCCACGTGGAGACTCCTACCTGCACAGACGCGCACACACTGACTGACACACAGGATGTGCAGCTGAGGTGATGATAAATGGTGACGTGCGCGTTACGCGTTTCCATTTTATATGCTCTAAACCCCAAAACAGCAACCAGGCTTTAAAAATGAAAGCGACAACCGGAAATCAGTCGAGACAGACCTGAAGTTTAACTGATCATTTGAATGATTTTCTATTGTTTTTCAGGATCCATCATTTCTCTGAAACTATCATTCACACACAGCGTGGGCTCCTTGATATACTGACGGCAAGCCTCAGTGAACAGCAAATTATTAACTCATCGGCTTTACTTTGTCGTTAACAGGTAGCTGGCAAATCGCTGGTGAATGTTATTTGTACCGTTCATGCGAAGGAAACATTTGCATTTTTAACCATGACTACAGCACAACATGGATTTTCCGGATTTCCCTCCCTGAGACTGTTTCGAGGTCTCAGCACCCCACACAGTCCCGCACCGAGTCATGACAACGCGTCTCCTCAGGGATCCGCGGTCTGACGCGTATCTTGGGAAACACTTGCACCATGGAATCCCTTTCAGCGAGGATACGCGCTCACAAGTAACCTTCCGTGGGCGCTGACCTTTTCTTCTGAGAAGCCTGCTATTACACGACTATAGCGCTCATTTGAATGGATGGAAATAGCGTGCGATCGGCTGAGAGAAAACTAATTTTTCAGGCTGAATGGCTCAGTGTCCCCGGGCTATAGGGCGGATAGAAGGAGGAGGCGGTGCCGCGCTCTCGGTGCGGGTTCAACTTTTTCAATAGTCTCCCTAAAACGTGGGGCGCTTTGATCCGCGCCGCTGCTGGCGCCTAAAAACAACATAAGTTGTCTGCCCATTAGGAAGACTGACAAATCGTGACAGATTGTTTATGCCTGGCAGTTAGCAACGCAGGAGCCATCACGAGAACTGACTGCGCTCAAAATCAATCACTAAATAAATCAATTAAAAAAGGTAATCTCTTGCCTGTCTTTACTCCAAAGGTTTGTGAATTTATGGGATTTCTTTTTGAATAGTATATTTACAAATGATGCGTGCATCCAGTGAGGCAGGGCTGTGCTCCCCCCCCCCCCCCCTTTTTTTTTTTTAATGCAGGGGGAATAGATAGCTTTAGTGGGTTTATATAAAACACCCTCTTCGTGGAGTGGCCAGAAAATGAGAGGGTATGCGAGCTACATCCAGGAAAATCAGTGACAGTCCGGGATTAAAATATCTCTCCGTGGCTCCCACTCATCATCAGTTTTCAGGGTTTTTGTTTTTTTGTTTTTTTGTACTTTAAGGGATGGAGTCAAAGAAGGGGAAAAAAAAAAATCCCACTGACACCCCCCCCCCCCCCCCCCAGCCCGATAATTACCCCTAAATGACTGCGAAGGCCTGTGTGTTTCAATCTGATTAGAGCCCCCGCAGCCATCAATAAACTGCGCACTCCAAGAGGGGTGCGTGGCACGGAGGAAGAGGGAGGAAATTGTTGTGCAACAGTCAGGACTTACCTAAAGCACTGCGAGGCCAAAGTGGAAAATGAGTCGACCCAGTCAAAATGTTTGAGACTGTATAGTTGTGTTATCAAACATGGCAAACGAGTAGGGGCAATAATAGAAGGAACCCACACGCCTTTAAACCACCCTTTTCATGGTTGGAGCTTTACTCACTAGAATGGTAGTGGTGGTGGAGTGATTGGGGGCGAGGGGGTGGGGTGTGGGGGTTGATGAAACCACACTCCATCAAGAGTTTTGTCGTGTTTATGTTTATCTGACATTGGTTGTTGCAAAAAAAAGAAGAAGAAAAAAAAGAAACTTTCTTCAGCCCCCTTTCACTCCGGGTCCAGCCCACGTCTTCCCTGATTGGCTGCCTCTCTGTCCACGTCTGCTTTATTATAGGAGCTGCGCTCCAATTTGGCCACACAAACATGAGGATACCGTCACATTAGGGCAGCACCTCAATAGCATCTCTTCCCCACGACACTGCTTTGTAACGAGTCGTTTCAGCGGTGCCGGTCGGCCCTGTATGGCCCCATCGATATCCATGTCCGCTCTGGCTGCTGGTTTGAAGGCTGAAGATATTTCTCCCCGCTCGGTTCTCGTCAGCAGAGGCGAAATGCAGACCAGCTTGAGTCCCACGGGGGAGACCGGGAAGCCAAAAGTCCCTATTCTGCCCTTCAGCGTAGAGGCGCTGATGGCTGACAGGAAACCCAGCAAAGAGGTGCCATCGCCGGATCCTGCTTCTGTAGCCGGGACGTCCCAAGTGCTGGGAAAGGGGGCGCGGATGGGTTCTTTTGGTAGCCTGGATACACCAGTCTCGACTTTACCTATGAGCTCTACATTTTCAGTGGGCGAGATCATGAACATGCCCGAAGACGTGCTGATTAAACCCGAGAGCCCGGACAGTAAAGACAGGACTTCGTGGATACAGAGTCCACGCTTTTCTCCCACATCTCCAAGTAAGTTTAAGTTTCAGTTAAGTTACTAAATTAGAATTTAAAAATGTCTCTTAACGATATAAGCATATGTAAGCGAGAATATCTAGTTTTTTTCTCTTGGTATTGTGTTTTACATGTCTGTAATACTTTCTGTTGGTCTTGTGTTGATCTGGCATTGCGCGTCGACACCAGAGTTTTGAATTAAATCGTTCTGTCTTCCCATAGGAAGGCTGAGTCCTCCTGCCTGTCCACTGCGAAAACACAAGACGAACAGAAAGCCCCGGACCCCCTTCACCACATCCCAGCTGCTCGCCCTAGAGAGGAAGTTCCGCCAGAAGCAGTACCTTTCTATCGCCGAGCGTGCAGAGTTCTCCAGTTCTCTCAACCTGACGGAGACCCAGGTTAAAATCTGGTTTCAGAACAGAAGAGCTAAGGCCAAACGCCTGCAAGAGGCAGAACTTGAAAAACTGAAAATGGCAGCAAAGCCTATGCTGCCTCCGGCTTTCGGGATTTCCTTTCCTCTCGGTACGCACGTCCCCGCGTCCTATGCAGGGTCGCATCCGTTCCAGAGGCACTCGCTGCCGGTTTCTCCGGTTGGACTGTACGCCGCTCACGTCGGATACAGTATGTATCACCTCGCTTGACAAGGACGGAGGACGAGGGCAGCGAGCAGCGGGACGCAAAGGGGGGGTTAAGGATGTTTTGTGAGGGCCCCTATTGAGAGGGGACCCCTTTGGACCAGTGAGGTGACACTGCACCACATAAAGAAGAATCCTGGTGCCGAGGTCAGTGTCACACCTTGTCAGGTGAGGGCGAGGCTTCTTCACAGAACCCCCCCCCCCCCCCCCCCTTCTGAGGCTCTTGAAGTTTAGGCACTTCTCTAGACCTCGCCAGTAAGTTCCCACACTGCAAAAATAATCCAACTTTAATTCGTCATTTAATGTCAACTGTGTTGTGCCGAAATGAATTTGAACGAAGGAGAACATAAACAATGTAAAATCTTATTTGAATAAATAGGATGAGACTTTAAATGACTTTAAGGTGGACATTTTTGCGGCGCGGAGGTAGAAAACAGCTTAAACCTGTAGCCCTATGGTATATCACTAATGGACTTTTAAGTATGGACTGTAGTGCTGTGGCCACACAGCTCACTCCTTCGTGAGTGCTTACAGCCAGGTGAAAAGGCGAAAGGGCTGCACATCAGAGACTATGCACCAAAAAAAACTTTAGGTTGGGCTTTTTTTTTAATTGCATCTGTAGGCTGCTGCCACACCACAACATCCATACTTTTCATTTTCTTTCTTTCTTTTTATTGCATTCATATCAATGCGTAACTATAGTGGGTTACTAAATCCAGTATCGGTGAGTGCTCTTTTGTGAATTTTGAAAACCACAGCATTTTTTTTATTGTTATTTTTATTATTTTCTTATGACAGCACTGTCTGTTGTCGGATTGATTCCCTTCGAAAGGGATAATTGTACTGTAAAATAATGTATATTTGAAGAATATCCTCATCTATATTATGAATATATTTGTGACATAACTTAACAATAAATTGTTTATTCTTTTTTCACTGAGAGGTTGCTCGTTTTGACTGACAGGATGCACACTGTTGCGCCGACGGTGAGGCGAATTACTGTAAGGAAAAAAAATCTAACTGAAAACTTTAGTCAGTATTTAATCTTTTTAACGCCTTAATGAACAGAAAAAAAATATTTCTTCTACTTAAAAAAATCTCTATCAGGTCTATTAAGGAGTAGAAATTAAAAACAGGCTTCTAATGAGCTCGATGACTTCAACATTTAATTATTATTTTTATTTTAAAACGTCACAGGGACGATTAAAGGCTTCAAGTGACCCATACTGACAGAGTGACAATAGAAAGCCCCACATTTGCTTTAGTTTTCCTTGCAGTTGAGCCTGTCACACTCACTGTGCGCTCCGGCTGGTGTGCGCCGTGAATTTAAACTTGTCACATGTTATTTGGTGGAATGTATTGCTACAGCTGTCGCCTCTCGCTTTGAAACAACTAACCTAGATTTTGTTGGCGCCAGAAGAGTTTAGAGGGGGTGGAGATTGCGGGAGAGGAAGAAAGAGAAAGAGAAGGGGGTGAGACAACCAGTTGTGCTGACTTCAAAACACGCCGATAAATATTGGGAGATTGCTTCTCCGGGGCTAAACTCCTCGTAAACTATCCGCTTGAGTGTCATTATGTGCATTTAGGGTGTAAAACGAGCCAGGTGACACCTCACTTTGAGGGGGAAGACAGGGTGTCAGGAGCCATGTGGCACATAAAGAAAACATCTTAACCTGAATTTGAACACCGGAGTCATTTTCTGCCATCAGGAGGAATTAAATGACAAAAACTGCGGATCAGATAAAGGAGGAGGAGGTGGAGAAGGCGTGGGGGGTGGGGATTACAGGCCACTCCACAGCAGTTTTAAAGGCTTTCTCTTGACTTTCCTGCCATTCAAGCAGGGGTTAAACTCGAGTAAAATAATTGCTGTAATGAGCAAAGGCAATCTGCCACAGACAGAGGCCGGCTCCAGCGTGGCTGTAGCTCCAGGCAAGGCGGAACTTTTATCATTCCTAAAATGTCAACGGGGGACTGGGACGGGCAACACTCCTCAGTGCGCCGTGATTTCCTCCTCCTCAGTTCTGAAAGATTTCTGTCCTGGAAAGTGTTCCCAAAAAGTTTCCCATTTATTCAGGCACTCTCAAAGACACGTTTCTCCTTCGGCTTCGAAGTTGCAATATTACAGCTTTCAGACTGAGTTAAGGTAAAGTGTTTTTTTTTCTTTCGATTTGATTTATACCCGTTTTTTAAATTTCATCTATTTTTCTCAGATAACCTCCAGTCCAGTCCATCCATGAGGGATGAATTAATACATAATCCCCGACAATAGGTTCAAATCACACGGATGAACGCTCTATCTGAAAAAGAAGAGAAACTTGACACAAAAGAGCCTAAGGGGATCGGCCGATTCTTTGAAACTCTTTCATTCTTTTGTCTCCAGCACTCTATCTTGCCAGGAGCCAAACAGAAAACAAAAGTCACTTGTTTAGATCATCCAAAAGATCACAGGAGGCTGTTTGACTCCGTAGTAAAACCTCTTGACCCTCACGAAAGAAAAATGGGTTATTAGATGCCGTCAAAGCAGGATAAATGATTAAGGAATGGGCCCTTTACTCTGTATTAATTTTTCATGTGGGATAGGCCTGCGTTATGTGGCTCTTTGGGCTGAATTATTAAATGAAGTATCTCAGGAAAAAAAAAAACATATCACACAATTCGTGTTAGCCCCGATCAATTACGATGATCAGTGTGAATTTGTAGTTTTAGGAAACAGCTAACTGAAAAAACGCCGACTGGCCTTTCTTTGAAGCGTATTAAGCCATGATTATGGGTTAAACTGATGGCTGTTCTCTTTATTTTCAAAACGATACAATTCATTATTTTACCCGTGTGCTACTTGATCATTAAAGAAGCTTAGAGAATAAAACCAAGTAGAGATTATGAAAGCACTTACATCTGAGTTAAAGAAAGTTCGGAAATTTGTTACTGTAATTTGATGTTGTGTCCTAAATAAATACAATTATGGTACAACTGTGTAAATGATTTGAAAATGTCTGCACATTAAGGGTATCGATTTTTATTAAAAGAGACCATATATTTTTAAATACAAAAAGTTCGAGTGTTACCAAGATATGTTGACTTTGCAAATGTTATAAACAACAAGTGTAAAGAACGATGCTCACAATAGGCTATTGTTATTACTTAAAAAAATAAATACGGAGACATTTTTGACCTTACACCTTTTTAAAACCAAAATCCATAAAATCTGAAACCCCCCAACTTTTTTCAGGTACCACAACACCATCTACTGTTCGCAGAGTAACATAACACAGCCTGGTTTGTTCCAGTAATAATAATAATAATAACTGCCAAATTGCAAAGTTTGACCTAACCAAAACCATCCATTTAAAACGCATGAATTACTAAGGCTTAATACACAATGCGATTATTCATATTTTGTTTAGTGGTAAGCCTTTGGTTCTTTTCAACTTAAACGTTTATTTTCTTAGTGAGCAAAATAAATTATTATTATTATGAATAACAATAATATATTATAGCTATTTTCGAAATACTTCTGTTAAAACAAAAGAAACATTTCGTGGGCGCTTGTTGAGGATTGATTGTAGTAACATTAGATAAACTTTTAAAGCATTTAACTCCCATATTAATAAGTTAATGTAAATTATGTGATTTTTTTTTCTTAAAAATAATTAATTGAACACTGAGTAATGTCAAATACGCATCCATGCTCTGTAACTAAAGGCAGGATTTAAAGTGGAATGTAACATGAAAGGAGATGGAACCCTAACATCCGCTCTGATGTGAGCGCCAGTAGATTTTTGTTTTTCTTTGTGCACAGACTGTGTTCAACTGTTTTCATGGATTTAGCCAACTGGAGTCTGCGATATATTAGCACCTATTATATGAGCTATCATACGATCATGACTGGGTTCCACTCCTTAACCAGTTTCAGTTCAGTATAAAGGCGGAATTTGGCAATAGAAACTAGAGAGCATCATCAGCTTGCTACCTTCAACCTAATCTAATAGTGACCATGGACACCGCAGCCTGTCCTGCACCAGGAAAAATCTCTGTAAACGGTACTGTAACTTAGCATGCTTTTCCTACTTTAAGTTAAAGTATTTAATTTCTTTAAAAAAACAAAAACAAAAAACCAAAAAATCTACAGATCCAGTGTCAAATAGGAAAAACAGAGAAAATAAATTTCATCTTTGGCAAATATCACTTGCTGATAAGTTCTTACATTTTGAAAACACTTTCTCTCTCCTGCCCTGTTTTTTTTTTTTTAACCTATTTCCCCATTAGAGTGAAGCTAACAAACATATAGCTATTAATTAACCCACGAATAAAGGCCTCAGCAATACTGTGAAACCCTTCAGTGAAAACTAAAAGATTAGGACAATATTAATGTTAGAAAGCTCGTAAAAAAGATGACTATTCAACCCAAATTTGCGGGAATTTATGGGAATATAGGGAATTTACAAAAGAGAATTTTTTATTTTAAAGTTCAATAATCTCTCAGTAGTAGTTTGGCATATATGACGGTGGGCGTATATGCGCTCACAGGATCAGATTTTATATCAGTTTCATTTAAATATATTTGTTTTAAACCAATAGTTTATCAATTAGTCACCACTGTCATCTGTTTGTCAAATATATATATATGGTATTACAAATGTTGCATGCAGAATATATAGATTACTGGATTACTGTCCTTCTCGCGCTTACGTGGACGGTAAGGCCCACCGGAGGGGGCAGTACCGTTTTGGCTCCGTTACGAGTCACACAGGCCCTCGATGGCCTGTGCCCGTGACCTGACTTTGCATGTGGCTCAGGTCGTTAACCACGGGGACAACAAAGAGGCCATCAGGAGTGGAACTGTTAAATGATTCGTTTACAACCACGTTTGTTGAACTGCATCGGTGCCCTGCTGACCCGAGCGAGCGAGCTCATAATCTGAACTGTGCGTTTAAAAGGTGCCTTTACTGCAGGCGTGGGAGAAACGTGGCTCTGCAGTATGAGAGTTTTGAATCGCCATGCAGCCCGAACACTTACTACACAGCCACATTTGCCAAACGGGGTAATTATTGTAACTATCGCGTTGAGTGCGCCAGTCATCTAGTGGAAAACAAGGGGGAAACATTTTGTTATGCGCTCTAATGAGGCAGCGTTTTCTTTTAAAGTGCAATAAAAGTGCTAAATGTGATGGAAAATTGCCTGAAAACCCCGTAAACCAAACGAAATCACAAAGTGCATCAGAGATCCTTTCATGTAAATAAGTTTATGATCTGTCATTTATAAGGACATTTATTTCAGCAAGGCAGACAATGATTTCTGTCACCCTTCGGCAAAGTTGTGCTTTTATTGTGCAGCATTTAACATTTTTGGTGCAGTGTCACAGGACATAAAATTGTTTAATAACTTGGCCGCATGTGGTTTAAATGCTCTGTTCTCGTTTGCCTTAAAAGAAGGTGGATTCTGAGGCTCTAGAACGATGATTAATAAGCTCAGCAATTAAGCTTTATTAGCGCACTGCAGGCGGATTTCTTAACGAGCCGTTTGCTGCTAACTTTTTCGTCTATGCAGGGTAGGTTAATTAGCTGTGAAGAGTTCAGACCTGATGATTCAGAATGCAGAAAATTGATCAAATAAAATGCTTATGCAACATGATCCAAACTATATATATATATATATACACACACACACACACATATATATATATATATATATATATATATATATATATATACATATATATATACATATATGCACTGAACTTCAAATGGTCCAGCTGTATTATACTTGTGACAGAGTTTAACCCGAGTTGGGTTAAGTGGATTAATAAGAGATTAATAATAACAAATAATTAAATTCAGAGAGGTGTATAAACACATAGCGAGTGACTGAGTGATTGAAGAAGAAACATTCAATGCAACATAGGAATCCCCCAGCAGCCTACACCTATTGCAGTGCAAGGGTGTATTCAGGGTCACCTGATCCAACCCTATCAATATACCATATCAAAAAGGAAAGTTTTAAGCCTAATCTTAAAAGCGGAAACAGAAGAAGAAGAGGGGCCTGAAATCTGAAGGCTCTGTCTCTCATTCTACTTTTAAATACTCTAGGAACCACAAGTAAACCTGCAGTCTGAGAGTGAAGAACTCTAATGGGGTGATGTGGTACTCTGATGTCATTAAGATACAATGAGACTGATTATTAAAGAACTTGTATTTGAGTAGCAGGATTTTAATTTCGATTCTAGATTTAACAGGGAGCCAATGAAGGGAAGCCAATAGCCATAGGAGTAATATGCTCTATTTCTAGTCCCTGTCAGCACTCTTGCTGCAGCATTTTAGATTAACTGAAGGGTTTTCAGGGAGTTTTTAGTCCAGCCTAGAAGTAATAAATGCTGCACTGAACTAGTTTTTCAGCGACACTCTAAAATAATTTTATAGATAGTGCGCAAATGGAAGAAAGCAGTCCTAGATATTTGTTCAAAATGTGCATTTAAGGACATGTCCTCATCAAAAAGGACTCTAAGATTCCCAACAGTGTTACTGGAGGCCAGAGTAATGCCATCCAGAGTAAGCATTTGGCTAGAAACTGCATTTCTAAGATTTTCAGGGCCTCAGTTTTATCTTAATTTAAAAGCAGAAAATTTGAGGTCATCCAGGTCTTTAAGACATTACTGTAGTTAACTAATTGGTGTGTGTTATCTGGCTTCATGGACAGATAAAGTTGGGTGTCATCTGCATAGTTACTACTGATACTGCCTAAGGGAAGCATGTATAATGTAAACAGAACTGGTCCTCGCACAGAACCCTGTGGAACTCCATAATAAACCTTAGTGTGTGAAGAGGACTCTCCGTTTACATGAGCAAACTGGAGTCTACTAAATAGATATGATTCAAACCACGTCAGCACAGTACCTTTAATATCTACAGCATGTTCTAATCGCAGTAATAAAATGTTATTGTCAACAGTATTAAACGCTGCACTGAAATCTACCAGGACAAGCACAGAGATGAGTCCACTGTCAGAGGCTGAAAGAAGATCACTTGTAACCTTCACTAAAGCTCTGAAACCGGATTGAAACTCTTCAAATAAACAATTCCACCGCATATGTTCAGTTAGCTGTTTTACAACTACTCTTTCAAGAATTTTTGAAATAAATGCAAGGATGGAAAATGGCTTATAATTACCTAAGACGGATAGGTCAAGTGATGGCTTCTGAACAAAATGAGTCAGAGGGTGATGATTGCTTAAAAAATACTGCAATTGAAAGATAAACAGCGTAAGACCCTTTAAAAGTGTTTTTTCTAGTATTACTTTCATTCAAAGGTTAGGTTTAAAATGCATTTCTGTTGCAGATGTACAACATGTAGAATGATATAAGATGTAGAATTATAGGTCAATCAGCACCACCTTGTGACAGATCAGAGCACTGTCAAAATCCTTCTAAAGCTGAGACTTGACTATGAAACAAATGAGAACTACCTATCAAGGATAAATCCAGTATCTGAATATTAAAACCAAAGTCCCTCCAAGTCTTAATGAATAGATTGACACTGTTAGGGGAATCTTTATAATGGAGAGGTTGACTTTCTTGCCAAACTCTAAAGGAGACACCTTTCTAAAGAAGTTGAAGAAATGGGTCGCCTTTATGTAAGCTGAGGAGCAAGCTACCTTTTTGTAAGAATGCAGTGCAATGCAGTATCTCACCTGTTCTGTTTTTCTTGATTTAAATTACTGAATAAAAAGAAAAAAGAAAAGAGAGAGAGAGACAACACAGTCTAGATGTACTTATGTCCAGCTGTTTTAGAGCTCAACAATACACTGAACACATTAGGTAATCTCAGTCTGTAATGTTTAAAAATGCAAATCTAACAACAAGCTGGGGTGGCACATAAGGCATCAGTAAACTTGGGACAAATTTAAAACATAATACTTTACACTTGCAACATCAGATACATCAATTACTCTAAAAAATAAACAAAAAAGCAAACCTAGATCAGAATTTCAGACTACTTTTGAATAGTATTGATGTATTGATGTCAAATGGAAAATTCAAGAGATAAATAATTCACTAGAATTTTCAACTGGTTACTTTCGTGAAGCATGTTGTTGTTTTGGCCATTCTTTCTATGACTCGACAGTGAAAGAAAAGAGCAACTTTGTCATGTAAAAATAATTAAGCCTCTTGTCTTTTAAAATGAGAATGTCTAATAGGTAATGCTGTACCTTACAGGTAATTTCAAGCACTCCATTTTATTTTTATACTGATATGAACGGAAACCAAGGACTTGCATCGCCACAGAGGCCAGTATTCAAAACACCATGACCTCATCCAAAATGACTCATAAAGCAGATCTATTTATAATTGTTTGAATGACATCCAAGCAGTAATATAGGGTGCTGAGAAAAGTGCTGTATACATAAAAAGCAAAATTTCAGCCTGTGATGAGAAAACAGTTTCACACTTTGAAAAATGTATGTGAAAAGAGGACAACTTGTTCTTGTATATTTTAGTTTTGAAAGGTCAACAAATCCCAGAATTCTTTTCTGTCTGTCTGTATAAATTAACAAAAGTAGGAAATTTTCTGTAGGTTGGTTGTGTGGTTTCGGCAACAGAGGGCAGCAAAGGCCACAACTCACATCTGGGAAGAACAGTCTTGAAAATCCAAGATTTCAGCATAATTATTTGTCCAAGTAACCTTGTGTGGCCAAAATGCCAAAATTAAATAAAAAGTAATTTTGTCTGTGGATTTCTTTCAGTCACAGTTAATGGGTCACATTTCAAAACACATCCACGCTTACTGAAGAGACAAATGACACAGTGGTAACTCAATACAGAACAGCTTTAAATAAAAAACAAAAAGCTTTCTAATTAAGTTAAATTAATCAATAAGAGCTGAATGAAAATTAAGTTAAGAGTATGAATAATGTTTTCATGGAGGGCTCCTCTGCTGACTCACCCTCCAGTTCTTTTCTTTTTGTTTTTATAATCCCTTCTTTCCAAAAACAACTGGCAGACATTTTTTTAATAACTCTGAAGAACAAATCAACAAGGGCATGAACTCTGACAGATAAAGAGATGGTTTATTGCATATGTGGGTAATCATGGGTAAGTACTCATAAAAGGCAGTGAGTTTCTCTCTCTGATAGTGATACATCTATTATTTTACATTCAGTCTGCTTAAGGCCGTTGATCCATGATATTCATTCAGCATGAGTACAAGCAGCAGAACTGACACAACTCTTTCAAACCCTATCAGAAGGAACATACTGTACAAGCATGGCAGATATCTATTTCTCGCATAACACTTTCCCCACCATGTTCAGGTCTTCAGATGTTTACAAAATGCGTTACAGTGCTCCCTCAAATACATGTTTGTCAGGCTACAGGTTGCGACAACAACGGTATATTTCTCTTAATGACACGCGGAGCTTTGATCAGCCCTGGTAAGTAAGCAGCGGTTAAGGCTGGCTCCCTTGGTTTGTTATTTCAAGGTTTTCATCGGCATGGTTGGCATTCAGCAAATTTCCTGTGGAAAGTTCTGCACTCCTTGCTGGAATGTAGCCATGCATGTCCAATAACATGAGTGTGTACCCAACTGGGTACAGTGTGAAACAGCACTGCGTGCACTACCAAAGCCTTATGATGTGTTTATGCTGCATCTGATACACTTTAGTATGTGGTGTTTATGGTGCATGTTCTACCATTCTACGTGTTGTTACTGTGGTATTTATATGAATGTAACAGCCCAGCGTATGCCCGGATATCTGTGTTTTTGTTGATCATCTGTCCTCTTGGAGCAGCTGAAGCCTGTCCTCTGCATAGTAAGGACTGGTGTTTCCAGTATCAATAGCCTGGCAGTCGTCTGTGAAAAACACCAAGTCCTGCCAAGAAACAAGAAACAAGAAACATGTGGTGTAGCTGCTCTACTTGAAAAACATAAAAGCTCAAAAAGAAACCCACACACACTGCGGAGTGCTTACCCGATAACAGATTCTGGTGATGATGCTGTAAAGGTTCTGGATTTTGCGCTTCAGCAGAACCATTCTGGGTTTCTCTCTGCAGTACTGGTTGGGATGGTTCAACACCACGTAAAGAAAGTCACGGAGCTTGGTAGTGATGCAGGAGTTCTGGAGTCATGAAACAAGTATTTACATTCAATCTCCAAGAGAAATACTTCCAGTTTTTATTATTATTCTTTTCTTTCTTTCTTTCTTTCTTTCTTTCTTTCTTTTGCACAGCACAGCTGTCAAACTGCAAACATCTGCACATCAGGTCAAATCAAAGCTTAAGATTTTGTGCCTTGGGCATTCTCAGTGCACATATCCAAACTGTACAAATTTGCCACAGGAAATATTTGTCTTGTGCCAGTTTAACAGAGTGGGCGACAACTAAATTAGTCAGTTGATTTTGTATTAAATTGATACATTTAGCGCTTCATTTACTGGGAAATTATACAGTAAAAGAAAATGAACATTAAAAAAATGAACAACTTACATGCACGTCCAGGAAGATGGTAGGCAGAATCTCAGCACATGTTTTCTGCAACCCAGCAAACATGAGCGTTGAGTTAAATAACTGGTGGCATCAAGATGCCAAAAACGCCACAAACGTAGACTCTCTTACCGTGCGATGAGAAGTGTGTATTTTATCCAGCAGCGTCATGATTTCTTTGCTCAGGTCGAGAGCTCTGGAGTAGCAGGTCGGAGGTGTGCACTCCGACAGCCACACGAGGCTGGAGAGGCACAGGAGAGCTGCGAGTCCCAGCTTCATGTCGGATAACGCTCTGCAGACGGCGATACTCAGGACTGGACTGGTAGAGCCTGTCAAGTAGTACAGAGGAGGGCCGGCTGCTGTTTTAAGGATGGAGTGGAAGAAAAAAAAAAAACACGTAGGATGACGTGGAGGAGCAGCACAGCTCACACACAAAAAAACCCCAAAAAGACATTTGGGATCTTCTGCGTTGTGGAGAGCAAATCAGCCATGTCTAAATAGCAGCAGTGACTGATTTCTCCCTGCTGACAATGGACGGACGGATTTTGCGGTGTTTTCTGTCCTACTGCCCGTCATTACGTAAAAGCAAGATATTAATGAGAGCTAAGACAAAAGTCAGCCACTTTGTACGTCAAATCATCTGACCTGCAGTCACGAAGTTCATTAGTAGAAATCACAGGTGTGAGCGTGTTTGGAAACTTTGTATCCGTTTGTCCAATGTAGGGCTTTTAACACAGATGTTTGAAAGTAGCAGCTTTCTCATTAGCACACAGCTACAAGGTTTCACTTTGGCATGTTCCTTTCTCCTATTATTGATTAGTGAAGTTTTGCCTTTTGGGAAGATGTTTAGGACAAGGCCACGACATAACAATTTATTACTCAACCATTGGTCATTTCTGACCAGCTTATTAGCAATCGGAATTATTGAGAAGACAGAGAGAAATGACTGGAAACAACTTAAGCCAGCTGATTTTATTAAAAAATAAAACAAAGTCAGATCATATAAACACTTTGTGAAGTACCAGATTTTTTTTTGGAGCATGATCATATATAAAATACCATCCTCATTAAAAACAATAATACAAAAGGCAAGACAAATTTCAAGGTAGGTTTGTTGGGGCCACTGAACCTTTCTTCAGATTGAGGAAATTCCTCTTCCTTTTTCTATTTGGGACATCTACACTGTTACATGATTCAGGTGGATCCCGGAAAACAAACAGCTTTTCCCCGGTTGCTGGGCTCCCCGGCGCACAGCAAGCAGAGGCTGAAGTCGTGTGTTCCTCTGCTTCCTTTACCGTGTCCACAACTTCTTCTCTTCCACTGTCGCTCTGCTGCTCTTTAACAGGCAGCCCAGATTTATAAACCGGTTGCTGTGCTTTGCTACAGCTGTTCTTCTTTCCCTTCTCCTTAGTCAGCAGCGGTGCAGTATCCCCTTGAAGCACAAGACTGGACCTGGGGAGCAGTTTTTCCATCAGACTTTGCCTCTTTTCCTGGAGTCTGTGAGATTTGGAGGACAAAGGAGCTTTTGTTAGCAGGACTAGAGTGTTAACGCGCTTACCTCATGCGTGTGGTCACCGCAGCCAAACCATGCAATCCGACAGGCACATTTCACTTCAATTTAAGGATCTGACAGTAATATCTGGTGACCACTAAACTACAAATTAGCCTTGGCTGTGGTGTAACATGAAGTCTTTATATGGTGGTTGGTAGAAGAACAAAGAAATGTGTTTAACTCACCCCTCTTTATCCACAGCACAACTTGGAATATTCAGCATATTTTTATGCACCACATCTTCTCTCAGTTTGACAGGAAGAACTCTGTTCAGCTCCTCAGCACACCTAAACAAAAAGTCACCAACAGAATACAAAACTGTCAGCTGCTTTACAAAGTCTGCAGACAACTGGTTTAATAAAACAATTCCTAACTATTCACACACTGTAATAATTCATTAGATTTGTGATCTCACATTTAGAGAAAAATGATTAAATATTTTATCTCCTTCATAGTAGGAGATATTTAATTAATAAATCCGGATAAGTCTAACTGAAAAAACCTTTAGGAGAATTACTATATTTTTATGATTGCCTTCAAAACACAGAGTCGCTCTTAGGTAGGCAGTCTTTATTTTGACAGCATACAGTGCAAGTCTTCTGGTTTCTCTGTACTTGTGACACTTCATGGACAATATCTGTCAAAATGCAAATGAGTCATCAACAGGGTTTTGTAATGGGGGGACTATATGTGTTACATTAGCTATGCAGCGAGCAGATGGCATGGACAGAACCTCTGAACACCTACCTATGGATTTAATACAGCATGCTATGTAAAATCCATGTGGGGCTCAAATAATTCTCCTACACTGTAGGTATATTATGATGAATAAGGTGATTTTCAAGTTGCCAAAACTGCTGTTTCAACATGAAAGTCTAAAATCAACATGAACAGTGAAAAGCCAAGAAAACTCAAATAGCCATTGAACCAAGCTGCCTCAGTATTTTGAGTTTTGTCAACATTTGCTTTTTGCAGTGTATTAAAGCAAACTGTAGTATTGGATAGAGGGAAATTTAAAGCCTGACCACTTTGGAGCAACCTGATTGCTTTATATTAGTGTCCAAATTAGCAAAGGACACTGACAAATCAAGGGAGACTTTTGTCCTCAGAACAGCAGACATAACTACCAACTCTTCAACACAGGAGTTCACAGACTATATGTGTGTATAAATAATGTTTAAATATGAGTCAAAAGATCAGATTTCAGATCACTTTTGGTACTCTGAATGATGTTAGAGTGAGCATATATTTCTAATATGGCTCTCAAGAACACAGCTTTGGCTTGGAGCACACAAGCCCTGCCTATCTGCCGTGTTTATGAGGGGCAGCCAATGGAAAGAGCGCTGGCTTCTTGGATGATGGTCTTAAAGGGAGAAGAGCTGAAAGGGCTTCTTTCAGACAGAGGGGCAGCACTAAAGGCCCAGTAAGAATTATTTTGAACTGTAAATCATGTAAAGCTACTGTAGCACAGTCCAGCGAATAAAATAGGGAGCTAAAAATGAATATAATAGTCACTGTTAAAATTAAACAATACTATACAGGGAGTGCAGAATTATTAGGCAAATGAGTATTTTGTCCACATCATCCTCTTCATGCATGTTGTCTTACTCCAAGCTGTATAGGCTCGAAAGCCTACTACCAATTAAGCATATTAGGTGATGTGCATCTCTGTAATGAGAAGGGGTGTGGTCTAATGACATCAACACCCTATATCAGGTGTGCATAATTATTAGGCAACGTCCTTTCCTTTGGCAAAATGGGTCAAAAGAAGGACTTGACAGGCTCAGAAAAGTCAAAAATAGTGAGATATCTTGCAGAGGGATGCAGCAGTCTCAAAATTGCAAAGCTTCTGAAGCGTGATCATCGAACAATCAAGCGTTTCATTCAAAATAGTCAACTGGGTCGCAAGAAGCGTGTGGAAAAACCAAGGCGCAAAATAACTGCCCATGAACTGAGAAAAGTCAAGCGTGCAGCTGCCAAGATGCCACTTGCCACCAGTTTGGCCATATTTCAGAGCTGCAACATCACTGGAGTGCCCAAAAGCACAAGGTGTGCAATACTCAGAGACATGGCCAAGGTAAGAAAGGCTGAAAGACGACCACCACTGAACAAGACACACAAGCTGAAACGTCAAGACTGGGCCAAGAAATATCTCAAGACTGATTTTTCTAAGGTTTTATGGACTGATGAAATGAGAGTGAGTCTTGGTGGGCCAGTTGGATGGGCCCATGGCTGGATTGGTGAAGGGCAGAGAGCTCCAGTCCGACTCAGACGCCAGCAAGGTGGAGGTGGAGTACTGGTTTGGGCTGGTATCATCAAAGATGAGCTTGTGGGGCCTTTTCGGGTTGAGGATGGAGTCAAGCTCAACTCCCAGTCCTACTGCCAGTTTCTGGAAGACACCTTCTTCAAGCAGTGGTACAGGAAGAAGTCTGCATCCTTCAAGAAAAACATGATTTTCATGCAGGACAATGCTCCATCACACGCGTCCAAGTACTCCACAGCGTGGCTGGCAAGAAAGGGTATAAAAGAAGAAAAACTAATGACATGGCCTCCTTGTTCACCTGATCTGAACTCCATTGAGAACCTGTGGTCCATCATCAAATGTGAGATTTACAAGGAGGGAAAACAGTACACCTCTCTGAACAGTGTCTGGGAGGCTGTGGTTGCTGCTGCACGCAATGTTGATGGTGAACAGATCAAAACACTGACAGAATCCATGGATGGCAGGCTTTTGAGTGTCCTTGCAAAGAAAGGTGGCTATATTGGTCGCTGATTTGTTTTTGTTTTGTTTTTGAATGTCAGAAATGTATATTTGTGAATGTGGAGATGTTATATTGGTTTCACTGGTAAAAATAAATAATTGGAATGGGTATATATTTGTTTTTTGTTAAGTTGCCTAATAATTATGCACAGTAATAGTCACCTGCACACACAGATATCCCCCTAAAATAGCTAAAACTAAAAACTACTTCCAAAAACATTCAGCTTTGCTATTAATGAGTTTTTGGGTTCATTGAGAACATGGTTGTTGTTCAATAATAAAATTATTCCTCAAAAATACAACTTGCCTAATAATTCTGCACTCCCTGTATACATGAATTCTCTTTTGAATAAAACTAAAACAGCTGTTAAGAATTGGTGAACTCCATTCTCCAAACAAAAAGCAGAAACAAAAGAACTAATGAAAAGAAAAACACATGTCTTGCATATTGTTCCAAACTTTTCACTCCCTTGTCCTTTGGCCAGAAGCTCAGATCCAAAGCATGAGGCATCATTCATCAGTAAAATAATCCAGACTCAGCGGGGTGCAGACAAAACTGTTCCAGTGCACCAGGACAAGAGGGGAAATTAAATGATGAGTAAAATCATTTATCTCTTTATCTTGGCTCAGGGAAAACAGCTTTTGTTATTTACATTTAAGACAATACGCAGAGATGGTTGTTTCAGCTGGCTGCTGGGAAAACACAGAGTTTTGTTTCTTCTCAAATAAAAGACTTCAAATATATTTTCTTAAAAAACAGAACTTGAACTGTTGAGACTGGCTATGTACTAGCAGAAAGAAAAAAAGAAAAACAAAACATTATCATTTCCTTAGCAAGACTAGACCAACTTGTTGTTGGGTGACCAACTTGTTGTTGCATGTAGGTTATGTATGCTGGAGACCCAACTTAAAACTGAGGATTTTAAATGATGAGAAGTAATTTCATCTAACTTCATTTACCTTCATTAAATCACTCAGCTAAACAAGGAACAAACAATCTTTAAAGTTTCAGTAAAAGAGCATGACACACATTAAATACTGCACAGCTATAATAGATTAAGCCAAGAGTCAAACTAATAGCATTATGCTCCAATATGTCCAATTTAAATTTCCTCAAAGAACTTCACCGTCTAATGTTATTGCCCTGATAAAAAAATTATACATTTTATTGCTCAATCAAGATTAGTGGCTGCACTTGATATTCTGTTGCTTTCTTGTGAGTCATCTACTCCATTGGCATTTGTGCTGGACTGAACCAGTGTCCCAGCCTCATGTGTGAATCAGACTGAATCTGTAATTTACTCACCTGCTTAAGAGAGCCCCCAGGCTCTTAGGATGTACTCATTATAGGTATCCTACAAAGCCTGAGCACGTTTGACCTCCAAAGTCCAGCTGTGTGCAGTGATTGCTGTGTACAGTGCCTGATAACGGTTAAGTGTAGCATGCCCTGATGCAGTATACCCATAGTGTGATCACTAACCATGCCCAGGCACAGAACTGCAACAAGTCAGTGAAGGATGACTTCATGAAAAATCGTATAAAGTAATGAATAAATCTATAAAGCTGGTGGAAAGACACCATTTCCAAAATCAATGAAAACACAAAAGTTCTTTCATTGTGTTTTCTGCTGCGTTTGGCTATGTTCTTAGCATATGTATTAATTTCACTCATTAAAGATTGCAATTTTGTTGTCAACCATTTCTACCTGCTCATTTACATTACTTCCCTTTTCCCTAGCAAACTGTAGTGGTTATGTTATTCTGTTCAGATGTTCCTTCAGGAAAAAAAAAGTTGATAATCTCTTTGACAGAACTCTATTTACTGTTACAATATAATAAGATTCACTCTCATAAGTCAAACGCACTGAACACTGTTGACAGATGATGTATGAACTTCCAGATTCTTATAAAAGGATAGAAACTCAGAACCTGGTTCTTACCCTGGGTGTTCCTGTTCTGCAGACCCTGAGGGAGGGTGCTGCTTGGGGCACAGGGCATCACTGATTGAAAGGAGTTCACTTTCAGGCAGGGTTGGGAGAAGGAGACGTAGGGCCTCCAGGAGAACCTCGGTAGACACATGACACCGCTTGACCAGCTGAGATGCAAAGTCCAGATCCTGTAACGAAGAGCAGTGCAGAGTATTCGTTAGCCCACATTTTGTCTGAACTAACTGGTACAAAGTTTTGATTGCTTTTATTACACATATTATCCAAACACTTATCATGGGAAAAAAACCTGAGACCTGGTCACAGTTTGCATACAGTCTCTTGAGCTCCATTTGTTCTTTTAAATCTTCCATGCTTTGACTCTTGGCAGTCATTAAGTGAAACCTGAAAACATCAGAGTTTCCACATTGTGAAATGGAACGGCTTATATCAACATCCCCCAAATCCTCATTGCTCTCTAAATAATGCTGAATAACAGCTTACCTCTCAGCCATCAGTGAAGTAACCTGCTCACACTTATAAAGTGCATCCTGAAGGATGGCCCCCATCCTGCAATCTGTCTGCAACTGAAACACGGTTTCTTGCTCACAGTTCTCATCTCCCACACCAGAGTCCTCCTGATGTGTTTTACTTGACTTTATAGTGGGCTGAGACATTTGCAGGCTGTCCAACTTTGTTCTTTCCTCCTGAAGCTGTTGCTCTGCTTCCTCTAGGCCCTGTGGCAAAAGTCAAAGTGACCTTCAAATAGCCATGTCTCAGAAGAAACCCAATAATTAAAGATAAAAATGAAAAATTTCACAGAATGAAAATTTATAGGCTTCAGGAGAGAAGCAGCTACCACACACAAGTCAGATACTACCTACCAAGCAGTGGCTTTGTAGACTCTGAGCCATGTCTTGTCTCTCCAAATGTTTCCTTTCTTTGAGCTGTTGAACAAGCAGGCTATGGAGAGTCAGCATTGCTCTGCAGGTCTCCAAAACTTTGGTTCGCCTCTCAGCCTTATGGTAATGGACAATAGCCATTTGCACAGCCAGGCTGTCTGCCTGAGAGTGCAGATCATCTTCTCTCTCATGCTTCATCTCCTCCAACACCTGCCATATTGAGAACGGATGATTTTCAGTCATCTGGTATAAACTCAAAACCTACTGATGCACAATTTTGATGTTAAACTCAAACTGTCTTCAAGACTTATGGTTTTCTTTGCTCTGTGAATTTCCTGGATCACTTTAACATGCTGTAAAAATACAGGATGATAATAAATAAACTTAAAAATCAATTATCATCAAGGTTTTAGGAAACAGCTATACCTTGCTCATTATACTGCTCTCCATCTCCTTCTCCCTCTCATATAGTTGAATCCTATCCTTAAGCTTTTTCTGGAAAAGTTGCAGGTCGGATGTGTCTGCTTTCTGTCTGGCCTCACTGGTTTTCCCCTTGGATTGCTGCAAAAAGCCACAGTATCCGGAAGGTGGTTGGGGAAGAACTCCAAGCTCAATGTCATGACGTGATCAGAAATGAAGCCACTCTGTGGATCCCCTTTATAATTTCTCAATAACAATGTACACTCATCCAGCAGCCACACAATTGAGGATTACAGCAGTGTGGTTTTCCACTGGCCGTTTTCTCTTATTCATATGAGAAGACATTAAAAGCATCTTTATCTCTAGTTGTAGCTTAATGGGGGTCAGTTTCTTACTTTGAGTTACCTTAAGAATATTATAAAGAGATTCAAAACAAGAAGATATTAATGCATACTGAATAAACATGGAAAAAAAATTTCCCATGGGAAAAATGCCACGAACTGACTCAAAAGAACTTATCAATACCAGAATGCATAAAGGCCTGGTGATGAAAATGAGATGAGTGCTTTACCACCACATTACATGCCTCCATAAAACGGTGCATGCTTTGATCAGCGTTTCCCAGGGAAATTTAATTCAGAGCATTGCCTGCAGTTGAAAAACTGCAGTGCAAAGAAGCTAAATTGTTTAGCCATACTACTTTAGCTAATGCCTTTTAAAAGAAGTGGGGGAGAAATCTATGACGGCATTGTTGATTTAATTTTAAGTTTAGTGAATAAGGCAGGAAAAAGCCCCCCACCCAATCCATCCACTTTCCAATTCAGGGTAGCACGAACTTTTTTTCAAACTATGAAATGAATGACAATCAGTACAATATGCAATTCTATACAGCAACATTTTAAGAGCATTTAAAATGAACTGAGTAACATGTGATTATATACGCACCATCTGTTTCTCGCTCTCCTTCCTCCAAGCTGCCAGAGCACACAGAAGTTTAGTTCTGGCGACAGCGTGTGGCATCACCAGACAGCGATCTATCACAGAGAGACATTTCTGAAACTCCAGTTTCATCTTTAGCCTGTCATCTTCAGACAGAGTTAGCTGGGACAAACACAAACACCTATGATAGAAAGGAAAAGAGAAAAGTGACAGGTGAACCAGCTTGACTCTTCTAAACTTACTGGGTACCATTATCCAATGTATATATTATTTATAAAAGATAAAAAGTTCCTTGGAAGTAAACAGTGTGTTGCATCTGCTACCATTGCAGCTGCTTTAAGAATTCCCACCTGCTATCATCCTAAACTTGTGGAACCAGTTTGTTGTTTCTTTCTTTGATTTTCCATCTTCTACTGGGACCGCATACACAATCTTTAGTTTCTGAAATCAGTAAAATTGCCTCACTGACCTGAAGAAATCTTTGCAGCGTGTCCTAAGTGCCTTCTGCTCCTGTAGCTCTTTCTCCATGTCTTCCTTCAGAGCCTCCCTGGTGGAGCTGAGGATACGCAAGGCTGCCTTGCCTTCCTGGTGCAGTCTTTCCTGACCCACCAGGAGAGCACTCGCTCCCTGTCCTGATCCTTGCCCTGGTTCCATCTGCAGTGGAAAGTCTTGCTCTCCTGGAGGCAAGAGGGCTAATACAGCCTGAGCTGCAGAAGGCTGGATGGCTTTGATGTCTGCTATGGCACCCTGGATCACACGCATGGTGACCTAAAGAACAGGTATGAGATCAACCTCACTTTATATTTATGCAACTTCATGTCTCACAGGAGAAAACTGACACACAAAGTGATGTGAAGTCTGAGTGTGGCACCTTGCGGATGTCTGCAGCAGCTTCCTCATCCAGGTTGTTGATAAGCTCTGCTAGCTCCAAGCTGTGAGCTGTCAGTAAATTCTGCCAACAGTGCAGATGCTGTCCTACCTCTATCCCTCCCTCCAGACCCTTGCACATGTTCGACAGGTCCTTCTGTCTCTGTTTGTGGACCGTCACCTGAACAAGGCAAAAAAAAGGATTTCATTTTTCAAACGGAAATACCTTGCAAAACAGATATTTTTGACATCAGTTACAATGAATAAATGCAGAGACCTGTGTATATCCACTTCTGCTCACCATGTCAGATATGAGCTCCCTCCTCTTCTTAATCAGTCCGCAATGCATGGCTCTCCTCTCCTGCTTCAGTGCCTCATCCAGTCTCTGTCTCAGCATCACCAGCTCTTTCTGAGCCTTCTCCTGCAGGTGGTCGACCTGCACTGCAGGCAGTTTGCTCCCTCTGGTGGAGAAGGGAGCAGAATACCACAGTGAAACAACTCTAGCATAGTGTACTTGTAGATATCAACAAGATTTTTAAAAACACTAGAGCATTTATGTCCCTGAACTTTTAGATACTGCATATTTTGTTTTGTATATATCACATGATTACCAGACATGTTTCAGTTATTTTTTTATTAAGACGCAGGAACATTTGTGTTTTTTTTTAAATTGGCACCAACCCCCTGATGTAAGTGAACCAGCTGTCCAAGTTGCTGGAGGTGCTGGAGAAAGTGTCAGAAATCAGGCTGTTAAGGCTGTGGAGACTGTGCACCAGAAACTTCCTCTGTGCGCTGCGTTCAGCTAGCACATAGCGCAGATTGGCAAGGACTACATCCAGCACCTCCTCTAGCTGATCCTGGATAAAAACAAACAAAAACAAAACAACAACTTTATGAATTCATCGCTATTTACATTCTTTGTGTTTCATGTTAATGTTTCACACAAGTGTAGATGTATGCATATCACAACATTTTTATTTAAACAGGCATGACAATTAAATGATAACCCAACTCAACAGGCTCTGACTGTTCACCTGACAAGTAAAGTATTCGTGCTGAAGATTCTTGGCTGTGCTCTTCTCCAACTCTCCCATCCTGGTGGCCTCCTCCAGTTCCTCTGAGAAAATCTTGTGCAGCTCCACCCGTCGCCACTCAATGATCTGCCTCTGGAGCTTCGCTGAGGCCTCTTCATGACGAACCAATAAGATGCGTTGAAGCTGACTCTGGCTCAACTTGTGCAGCTTCTCCAGGAGGACACTACACTGAAGAAGTTCCTGAGATTTCAAGATTTCAAAATTAATCTTAAAGTTGTGAAAGTGAAATCTTTCTTCTAACACATGTTTATATTTATTTTATTCATAGAAACCTTCATATTCCAAAACAGTTGTTGTACTTGCGGTGCCTCTGCCATAGTGGTTTAACGATTACATTTCAGTCAGCCCTTGATGGCTGGGGTCCCCCATCACAGCAGGTAGCTCTACATGTTTAAGTTGGCAGTTTTACGGCAGATGCCCTACACCCTACTACACTACAGAGCTATACGAGCTGCCAGTGTGACTGAACTGTTAAAAACAAAACTAGTATACACACCTTGATTCAGAACAGATTTCTTCCTTTGTCCAATTTCATAAACACTGACCTAGTAGTTTTTGTGTAATCCCAAAATGCTAACATTGGCAGAGTTAACAATGCAAAAACAGATTGTTACTACCGGTTGATCTGCATGTTGACACAGAAGCTCAGCCTGGGCCTTCTCAGCAGCCTCTCTGCAGTGCTCTGCTTCCATTTCTTCCCGAGTCTCCAGGTTACACTGACCCGCCAAGGCAACCATGCGAGCCCCTCGCTCCTCCTTGAGCCGTCCCTCCATGCCTAGCAGCTGCCCGTGAAGCACACTAAGCAGCCTCTCCTGGGCTTGAGCACTGGCCTGGCCCTGAAATTGAAGTCTGGCAAGCAAGGAGGACATCACGTCCTTGTAAATCTGAACCCGGATGGCTTCCAGGTTATTGGTGGCATGTAGCAGTGAAGACATTTCAAGACTAAAGAGATAAAACACACAATAAACAGAATAAGGTGGTATGTTGCAGGTATTGATTTTGACATAATGTAGAAAAAGGAACAACTTTACAGTAACACAATTAACGATTCATTTTTGTACTAATTGTTTTTTGGTATTGTTCCATTAATGGAAATTAAGTCATGCTGGGCTGATCTACTCACTTTTCCAAAGCCCTGTACATGTTCTGTGGATCCTCCAGAACCATGGTGTCCACAATCTTGTCTTCAAATGTTGCCTCATCCTTGACTGTCTCACTCAAGTTGGAGTCTGCAAACTCAGGGTCTGAATCACTTCTGTTTCTCTGAAGCAAAAGAAACACCATACGGCAGAATGAAGATGAAGAACAAAACAAAAGAACATATACAGACATTACTATGCAAATGAAATATATTGCAATAAGCATTAAGCATTGTTATAGCAACTGCATTTAAATTGTTCATGGTCAATATTACACTTTATCCTTAGGTTTAAGAGATGAACTTGTGATACCCTTTTTTGAAGAAGATTCAGTCTAGTTCTGAGTCCTATCACGTTTATGGTCAGAAACCCCAGCAGCAGCAGCACCATGGTGACAAAGAACCCAGCAACAAATCCAGCAAAATGAACACCGTGGTTAGGATAGATCTAAAAGAGAGACCTATATGTCACACTTACAATTAAGTCCCTTTTATGAACACGCTAAATATAACACTGAAGAAATGACAACAATAAACAACTTATGCTGTCATGTAGATTTTGTTACAAATTAAGGCGCTGCCCCAAACTTACCCTGTCTGTGGAATTCATCCTCAGCGTTAGATTAGCCCTTAATGGGCCAAACATGCTGACATCATTCTGTGGAACCAAGAAAGAAATAAACAACCAGGCTAACAGGACTGGAAATGACCTTATTATCCTGCAAATTAGGATCTAGAAAGCTTTGGTTTGACAGTGTTGCCAATTAGGAAGATTGAAAAAAGTACCTGTGAGGCATTAGAGAAGGTGAGAAAAGCTGGAAGGTCAAGGACTTCGCTCTTTTGACTCCTTACGTGAGCAGTATAATTGAGAACAACTTGAGATCCAGCTAAGTGAGCAAAATAAACATATCAACTGCCGAAGCAGCATGCAGACATAGTCTGGCTAAAAATAATCTTCTTAAACATCCTCATTCCCAAACATACCCAACAACGACTCAATGGCAAATGTCTGGTAGCCTCTTTCCACAACCCTGCCTTCAGATTTTAGAGGTACTAATCCTGAAATCGAGTCCCGGATAGCCACCTGAGATAGGTTGGTGCCACCCACAGGGCCCACGTTGCGAACCAGCAGAAAGAACGTCAACTGAGGGGGATCAGTGTCAAGTTTCACCTTGGTCACATGATTGAAAAATAAATTTATATCATGTTAATTGGTTCATTAAATGTGCATTTATCAAAGGGTTTTAAATTCTTTCAATATTGTTGATGTACCTGTGCACACTTGTGAAATTTTACCCCAAATGCAGCTGGAGGCACCACACTCTGAACCTGCAGGATTATAAAAAAGCAAAAAAAACCAAAACAATATATATTTAGTTTCTTCCAACACAATAATCTTTTCCTTTGATTTTTTTTTCTGGAATAGTTTAGTAATAATCATGTAGAAACATACCTGAGGCAGCGAGTGGCCCAGGTTATATCTGGTGAGGGTGCTTCTGCTGTTCCTGAGGTGCAAGCCATTTGATACATAGGAAAATGAAGAGTAAAAAGAGTGTCCCCACGGACCAGCAGGAGCTGAAGAAGCGAGAGGGCCCCTCCCGAAAAATGCTTTAGCCTCACCAATTTCCACTGTACCTGTCAGGTAAATGTGTATACATGGTGCTTGAACAGCTTGAAAAAAGCAGCTACAAAAGCTGAAAGAGAGCCTGTATATCACACATTCCCCAAGCAAAACTATTACAGCGTTCATTATGGAAATTTACACTCAAATGAACAACACAAGTGGGCAAAAAAAGCACAACCAAACATTATTTTTCACATCATGGAGTAATGTACAGTTGAATCAGCATATTATTTCATTATTTTAAAAGTTATTTTCTGTGTTATTGGCTTAGAAAAAGCACAAACCATCCTTTCTAAGTAATGGGTCTGCTGATTGTCCACCTAGGTCATGTTGTATTGAATCCATACTGGCAAGGATCTGATGGGATAAGAGCATTAAGAGGTACACATGTATTATATTAAATATGTAATTATGTTACGGCCAGCAGTTATGGTCAGAGGTTTACATGCACTCATCACGATAGTGATTGTCATGGTAATTTTGAATTATTTATTTTCACCGCTCTTTTTAAAGGGTGGAATATTTGCATACATATTTAATGATTTGGTAGAATTCTCCTTTTCAGATCTTCACTGAGTTCCTTGGACTTTCCCATTGTTCTGAGCACTGATCAATCCATGAGTGGTATCAAACAAATCCTTTTTATGGTGTTAAAAAGAAACTAACAGTTGTAGTCAGTCATGATCACCAAGGAGAAGGATTAGAGAAAATCCAACATAAATTCAAACTTGTGCACATAGTTCTTGTTTTTTAGAGCCATTGAAGATGGAGCGGTACCATCATTCCACCAGTTCATAGAAATCATTAAAAGCCCCCAAATTACCATGAAAGTCAAGCTCATGATGAGTGGATGTAAACTTATGACTGCAACTGTAAAAACGAAAACAAAAAAACAACAACAAACAAACAAAAACAAGGGTTTGTTACGAAAGAACGGTTTATTTATTTAGATGATGTGAATCAATCTATTGGTTGCTAAATTTAATTTCCAGCTGACAGCTAAACAAATACCATTGACTTTTTACCACTGAGCAACTCACCCTATGTTTCACAGGGAAAGAAGATGTTGTGTGCCATGATGTACTCAGGGCAGTGCCGTTATAACAAGACTGGTTTCCAGTTGTGTCCTCCAAAACACCGGTGCGCCTTGTTACATCGGGACAGCAATGTGAATATAAAAAGGCTGGAGAAAAACACGATACTTCGATATTTAAGAAATATATACATATTGCGACCCTCTCCACGGTAAAGTGTACCCGAAGCATTCGTGACTTGGTGTGCTACCACCGAGGGAAGCCGCTAGCTAACTGTCTGCATTGTGTCTGCACTTCACTGTGCTGTGGCGACGAAAACATTTCTCTAGCTTTTCTTGAGAAACACCTAATGTAACAGCGTCTCCGGTGCTCAAGAACGTCGTCCTTGAATTTTAACATATACGGAGAAACGGCATACGCTGTTTCAACGATTTGTAGACCTAAACAAAGCCAAGCTTCATAATAACCGCTACTGCGGAAAAACTTCGGAAAACATCTCCAAAACTTGGGAAGAACTGTTTAACTCCAAGAAAGTCAAGAAGAACAAAGTACACTGGATAGTTTCCGGTCTGTGGTTTCAAAATAAAATAAAATATCAGCCTAAAATCAAATACTTTTATAGCGCTAGAAAAAAACCACATATGTTAAGAAACTCTAAGTTTGTTGGAAATCTTTTTTTCTCTTACTTGTGTCAGTGTTCTTATAGACATTGACTCCCTTATTTTTATGCAGAGATAATTCATCGTGCTTTAACATTGAAAGCAAACGTATTTTATTTCCGATCTAGCAGCACGGTCTTGACTCACTCTGAAAATCTCCTTCCAGCCCTCTTTTTTTTTAGTTAGTCGTTTTAGGACAAGGTTTTGGCTCAAATAAGTTGCTGGAAATCGTAGCTTGCTCAAGTTTAGAACCGTATTTTTTAACGAAACACGAAAACCTTTGAAATCATTCTCGAGCAGATAAGTTTAGTGTAGAGATTGTGTTTTTTTTTTTGTTTGTTTGTTTTTTAGCTAGCGTCAGATGTTACCGTTTACTCGATGAGTCCTACAAAATGCTCCGTATTATTTCTACAGTTTGAAGCAAAGCAAAGATGGAAGAGAGGGAAGTGATGGCGGAATGCGCCACCGATGTTTTGGTCAGTTTCCCCGAGTCGCTGCATCTGTACACAGGACTGCTGACAGTAACTACAGTGTGCGGAGGGCTGTCGGGAATATTAGCTGCTGCTCTTTTGTATGTCTTCTGTCTGAAGCCTTTGCTGTTGACGAGACAAGTAAGCATAAATGGTCTCTTCCACATCCGCTGAATCAACTGTATTGATTCCTTACACTTTACATTCCATATTTGAGATGTTTGTTTTCTCTTTTGTCCCATCAGGGTTACAATGCAAGTAGACTGCTTGAACCTGATGATGCTGAATTAGACAACAACCAAAGGGACTATGTCAGCAAATGCAAGGAGGAGGCTCCAAGTGGAACCACTCATGACAAAGTATTACTCTAAGACTCAATTACTGAAAGTTAGTGTTGTTTTGCACAGGTATATGAATGAGGTAAATCAAGTCCAAAATTACCACAACATTCATGCCCATGATGACTGCTTGTAAACTTCTGACCAAAACTGTACATACATAAACTTGGATTTTTATTCAGTGTCACAAAGTTTTCGATGGTTAAGACTTCTCTTTAATAGTTTACTCTGTTTACTTATTGAGCAGGAGAAGAAGCAGCCACCCGTGAACAGCGATGTGGCTGCTTTTGCATCCAGAGCAAAAGTGGTTTATCCCATCAACCAAAAATACAGAGTAAGTCCACCATCTCTAGAACATGTGGCAGAATTACACGTACACAACTAAACAGTGTTTTATTCCAGATATGCTAAAGTGTTTCCTTTTTTTGGGCTAAAGCTGTTAATTTTGTCTGTTTACCACAAATATCAGTAGAATGTGAATGAATTTACGTATGCAGATGAATCCACATGATTAACTAACATTGCAGTTGAAAAATATTTTGCCAAATATACCCACAGTATTGTTAAGTGCATGTGATCAAAGTGGATTGAATATTAACCTGATGCAAATTAACTGATGGAAGTTTGGCTTCGATTGACATACACTAAAAAGTAGTAGTTGCATTCTTCCATTAACTGCATATGTCATTAACTACAATATGCACAATGCTAGTTAGAAATACAGTTGATATAAAGAATATGTATAAGTTGTGTTTTACAGTGACAAGAAGGAAACATGGCCTACTTGGCTACTGATCCCGCTTTATGTTTCACTGTACCTGTCAGCCTTTAGCAGATGGAGCATCCAATCCGTCTCTACATGAGCACTCAAAGTTGCCAGTGATGCCTAATGAAGAGTCGTCCTCCTTCATGGATGGAGAGTCTGTGAGCCAAGAGCAGGACAACGATGGCAGCAGTCAGTTCATTTTCTCTTCGCTGTTCCCCAAGAGCTTACAGAACCAGAGATTTAACAGGGTTTCCCACTATCCTCACACACTGACACAAACGGGGTAAAAAATAACTGTACACATACATTATAACCACCAATTAATCATGGCACATTGCACAGATCCAAGTAACAACACTCACCCGTTTGTTTACACAGTTTTGGAAGTAGGATCAGCCTTTACTGTTTGGCCCTGCAGGACATACAACATCACTGCTCTCAGCTTCAAGATGAAAAATATCTGGTGAGCTTTAATCATCTGTCTTATAATGTACTAGATTTCTTGTAGATATCCTTTAAAGAATGTTGTCATACTAATATTAGAGATGGACCGATCCGATATTACGTATCGGTATCGGTCCGATACTGACCTAAATTACTGGATCGGATATCGGAGAGAAATAAAAAATGTAATCCGATCCATTAAATATCAAAAAAGCACCTCACAAAACTTGCGACACGGCGTAACTCGGCTCATAACCGTAGCACGTCGGAGCAGTGTGGTCACGTGATAGAGCGGCTGTGTGTATTTGTAGCCTGCTAGCAAACATTTCATCTCCGAGGAAGTTATGTCAGAGAGAAGTAAAGCAAGTGTGTAAGTTCATCTCTGAATGTTTGTAAAGCATTCCCGCGTTAAGCTTAACAACCGATATATAGAGCAACTGCCTCTTCTCTCTCTCTCCTGCTGCTACTTCAATCGTGAAACTGCTTAATGATCAGCTGATCGGCTTTTCTGTCGCGAGTCCGTCTCTCTTCTTTGTTTTTGGCCCACTTTGCACCAGAAAGAGGAAACCAGCGGCTGAACAACAGCAGCACGTTTAAGCTTGATAAGCTGTTGTTAGAATTTATTTAATATTACTTTCTACACCAGGATCTTTTTCTATGCAGCTGACGGCTGGTAACTGTGCAGGGGCGGATCTAGCAAAGTTTAGCCAGGGGGGCCGATAGGGCATTAACAGGGAAAAGGGGGCACAAAGACATACTTTTCTTTCTTATTCTCATTTAAAATATCTAGCTTTTAATTATTTAATAATTATCTGAATCTTACACCCAAAGTTTTAATATGATGTAAAATGTATAGAAGTCCATTACTGTATATAGTAACTGTTAAGTCTAATATAACCTAGTAAGCTAGTACTTTTTCCTTTGGGAAAGTACCATCTGTGAATTCTGCAATTCTGTTGAAGAAAGATGTTGAATCTATTTAATTATTCTTGAAAAATAATTTATTTCTGTGAATTTTTTTCACCCTGCATCAAATTAAAGTTGATTACATTGATTAAGCATCATGAGGAAGAGGCTGGTTCCCTATTTTCTTTTGCTGGGAGTTTGCAACCCTATTAGTTAGGTTGCTTAATATTTCTGCTAAGTACTCTTTAAAATACCAGAATAGGGAGGATGGAGTAGGTTTAACTTTATTAGATTGATCAGTGTTGCTGATCTATGAAATATTTTGGGTGCAGTGTTTTTTTGTTTTGTTTTTTACATACAGGTATAACAGAATAGCTTTAGTGTTGTTGTTGTTTTTTAACTTGAGTATGAACTTATACAAAAAGCAGCAAGATATTAAAAAAACAGTTTTATTGATTAAAAAACACTATATCGGATTCATATCGGTATCGGCAGATATCCAAATTTATGATATCGGTATCGGACATAAAAAAGTGGTATCGTGCCATCTCTAACTAATATATATTTTTTATTTACTTCATATTTTAGATTTTTCTACAGATGGTGAAAATAATATTGAACTATCGGTTTCCAAAAGACAAAAATGATGCTTCCTTTTCCAAGAATATTCTTCAGATGCAAGAAAAGGTAGGAGTCAATTACTAGTACTCTATTTAGAATCACTGACTTTTAAAATTTTTAATGTAAGCATCAGTTTTTATCATTTAAGGAACTGAATGAGTTGAGGAAACAGTTGACTGCAGGCCATGCTGTGAGTGAGAAGAGTCAAGATGATCCATGCACATTGGAAGAAATTGAGAGAAGTCAGAAAGATCTTCTTGAACGTGGCCTTCAAATGGTAAAAGTCGAGAGGAACAGCTGTTTCACATCTTTTAGACTCCCTCTATTTATGCTGTCCTTCCATGAATAAACATGGCTGCACAATGTTTGTTTCTCTTCATAGTCCAAAAGTTTCAGCAAACAGGTGGAGGACTTGTGCAAACAGCTACTTAAGAAGACCAGCTCTTTTTCTCCAGATGAAGCTCAGAATGTGATTCAGTCTCTGATTCAGACACTTCTGTTAGTAGAGAAGCATCTGCTGAAGGCTCAAGAAGTAGATCTAAAGGTTAACCAACACTCGTCATTTGGAGTAGCATTTATTTTGATTCTCATCACTTTTGTCATCATTTTAAGACCTCCTGACTGAAAATATGCTTCTGAGTATTTCTGTTATTTTCCATTTCTTAGAAAATGCAACAGAAGTTGTTGTGGTGGGAGGAGCTGACAGGTCTCATTCAATCCCAGCCTGCCTTGCTAAGACAGGAGGTGACTCTAAGGCAAGGCTTGATAGCTACAACTCTGGAACAGCTGACAAGCGATAACATGTTGAAATTTAGCCAAATGGAAAAGATACTTTCAAAAATTCAGGCTACACTGGTTGAAGGCCTTCAG
The DNA here is from genome assembly GCF_051167445.1 of Perissodus microlepis. Classification (NCBI taxonomy): domain Eukaryota; kingdom Metazoa; phylum Chordata; class Actinopteri; order Cichliformes; family Cichlidae; genus Perissodus; species Perissodus microlepis. Next base: position 12,559,039 of record NC_140465.1, read on the forward strand.
CAGTGCACTGACGGTAAGATGAATAAACTGAAATAGTTTTAGTTGAATCTCATGAAATTATTGTGTGGTTCTACCAAATAAGAGAATTATATTTGACAGTAAGATGTATGTTTCTTAAGGCATATATTTACTAAACAGGAAAAAAAATGATGTAATGACAGTTTTACAATGATTGACCAAATGTGTGTGGAGTTATCTTCTAATATACTCAAATGGTTCCCAGAGACAAATGGCAATCTGTAATATCTAGCCTAGTTCTTAAATTTAAGTGGTGGACTCTGAAAATAGGCCATTTTCTGGGAATCCTCTTTAGCTCCTTAAATAAGGTCAAGTTCTTTCAGGACAGCAGAGAGTATCACACTGTATGTATTAGTGCATCCCAGACTCTCAGCCTCTTTCTACATATCCCTCACTGTTGTCATAGACAACAAAAACAGGACAATGCTGTTTAGACGTTAACTGTGCCTACAATTTTCAGCCAAAGAATCTTTTCTTTTTGGACTTATTGGTACTTTTATTTCCTTTTGTGCTCGAGATTTTAATAATTGTGAGAAACCTAAGTAGACTACGGAGCTATGCAGCTAGGAGACATTGTTCTGTCACGACTACTTGCTAAATACACCAAGTAAAGCATATTATTTAACTTTTGTTCTATATTCAGCAAACTATCTTTGCACTGCAATAAAACAAATGCAGTTATCTTGATAATCCTGAGCTTGACAGATTCCTCTATGCTGCAGATTGCATGAAAAAGACAAATGAGCTGGTGAATGAGAAGTGCAGCAAAAAGGTGTCCAAGAGGAAGAAGCTTCAGAGGAGTCACACCAAGGAGAAGAGCCGTGCCTTAGAACTGAAACAGAGTCCCAGTGACCTACAGGAGCTTACCAAGGTCAGGTCCAATACCTTAAGGATTACTGTTGAAATGGGATTGTGTGAGAGAGCTTTAAAGAATATGATTATCTGTTGGTACTTGAGGAATTTTCCTCTTGTCAGTTTTAGTCACTGTAGTTACAATAACTAGGCAAAAGAGACCATGGAAAGTGTGCAAGTAAGTCTGAGCTTATGTGCCCTCCAGGTATATCATGAGTTGCTGATGAAGCATAGGCAACAGATTTGGGACTTGGAGCAGCAGCAGGACAGAAGGGTGGTTGACGGCCTCTGTGACCTCTGGAAGGTAAATGATCAATCGCTAAATTCTGTCTGCTTACAGAGCTCGTCTGTTTTTCTTATGTAGTTTCTGTGTCTTCAGAAACTTTGTACCTCTTGGTCCAAGAGGCTCGGGGAGCTGGCCAAGGATGTTTTTCTCTCCTCTGTTCCTGCTCAGACAAAGCTCCCTGCTGAACACTGTGAGAAACTGTGGCTGGATCTGGAGCAGGAGCTGTATGCTCAGCTGCAGCAGGTGGAGTGCACTACCAGGCAGCAACTGGATGACATTAGGGCTGAGCTGGATACATATGAACAGGTAGAAAACTTGCGTTGAATCTGTGTCATTGTTTCATTTCACATTTCAAATTTAATGAATTTTTTTTTCCTGTACCGTTTTTTTCCACACTAAGGCGCACTGTTGAAGAGTGGGTCTGTTTTCATACATAAGGCGCACCATATTATAAGGCGCATTAAGACAAACAAAACAGCCAGATAACTCGACCTTTATTAAGCTCATTCACAGTAACTCTTAACATTGTTAAGCTGTAACACATTAAATATTGAAAAATACACTTACTTCTTCAGTCCATTCAACTTCCACAATTCCATCAAATTCTTCACCTTCTGTGTCTGAGTTAAACATCTGGGCAATTTCGGCATTAAGCATGCCCGGATCCCTCTCATCATTATCCAAATCAGTCTCATTGCTGTTACTTAGCTGTTCAATGATTATTCCAGCCTTTGTGAAAGCTCGGACAACACTTGACTGATACCTTAGCACAAGCATCCACGATCCATTGACAGATAGTGGCGTAACTCGCTCGGCGTTGCCTCCCTGTCTTGGTGAATGTGTGTTCGCCTTCTGTCATCCAATGCTCCCACGCAGCTTATAATTTAACATTGAACGACCTGTTGACACCAGTATCTAGTGGTTGGAGTTCTTTGGTTAATCCACCTGGAATGACGGCAAGCTCCGAATTCGTATGATTCACCTGGGTTTTGACAGCCTCGGTGAGATGGACGCGCATGGAGTTGTAGATCAAAAGAGACAGAGATTTGTGGAAAAAGCCATCCGGTCTCTTGACATAAACTTCCCTCAGCCACTCGCTCATCTTCTCGTCCATCCAGCCCTTTGAGTTAGCCTTGACGATGACGCCGGCCTGAAACTTTTCTTTTGGCAAAGTCTTCCTCTTGAAAATTACCATGGGTGGTAGTTTCTGGCCATTAGCTTGGCAGCCCAGAACTACAGTGAAGGATGACTTCTCCTTCTCTGTGGTGCATATAGATACCGTACTGGTCCCTGTTTTCTCAACAGTGCTGTTCACGGGGATGTCAAAGGTGAGGTGGACCTCGTCCATGTTAGTGATGAGTTCTGGCCGGGTCTTCTTTTCAGTGATCTTATTCTGGCAGTAGGTGCGATAATTTGTAATCGTTTGGTAGTTGCTGTGAGATGGTAGTTCTTGTGCGGATTGAGAGATTATGCCTTTTCATAAAACGGAAGCACCAAGAAGGTCCCCCTCGAAAGTCGTTGATCTGCATGTCACGTGTTGCCTTGAGTCGAATAGAGACTGTAGAGACACTTCTACCTGCTGTTCTCTGTTCAATAACCCACTGTTCAATTTTGTCCTCTAACTGCGGCAATCGCGCCTTGTTCCCTTCGGAAACTCCTTTTGGTCTTCTTTACTTGTTTTAGGTCATCTTCTTGCTTCCTCCTCTTGCGCACCATGGACTCATTAATGCCGAATTGTCTCGTAGCTGCTCTATTTCCATTTTCTACTGCATAACTGATTGCTCAGAGTTTAAAATCCGCTTCGTAAGCATGTCTCTTCGAGGGGTGCCATTTTGGAGTCGTTATACACACACAACACGTTAATGTTATGTTGAAGCACAGTACGTATTACTCCGCGAGGCTCCTGGCAACGGTAACCGTAATGCTCCGAAAAGTGGTACTAAAAAATGTTTTTGACAGATTTTTGAGCATAGTGTGCCACATAAAATCAGTTTGAGGTCAGTAAGCACAAACCAAAATTCATACATAAGGCGCACTAGATTATAAGGCGCACTGTCGATTTTTGTGAAGATTTTACATGCGCCTTATAGTGCAGAAAATACAGTAATTTCTTCCGATTTTTAAACCCTGCCCAGTGATCTAATTACATGAGAATCTTACAAAATTGCTTTTCCTTGTTTTAAACTGAGCTTCTCTTTGTGTAGGTATGGACTGAAGGGATTGCTTTAGGGCAGTCCTGTCTGCAACACCTGAGGGAACAACAGATGAAGATCATCCAAGACATGGTAGCCAAACAGAGCTACACACTCAACAGGTAAAATCGTAAAAAATATTTATGACATATTGAGTGGATAAAAAAACTAGGTCTGCACTGTGGCCAAATCCACTCATGAGTTAATAGGAAGTAATGGAATGTAATATTTCTTTTAGTGAAATGGGGAAGCTGATAGAGAAGAAACATGAGCACTTTCTGCTGGTGGTGCAGAGGCACTTTGTGGTCAGGCACTTTTGTCTACATATGCTGAAAGAGATGAGGCTGTCCAAGCTGAAGGCACTATCTCAGACTGATTTCAGAGCTCTACTAATAGAAGATCCCAGTAAAAACCCGCTGTGTGTCAATTTAACTCTCAAGGTGGGAAAATTCACACATGTAAACACAGTTGTTTTTAATTTATTCAGTGTTTTAATAATTCTTCTGTTGAACACTGTTATCTGCTAACAGTCACAGAATGGCAGGCCCAGCCTAGCAGAGAGACATCTGGGCCCAGAGAGTCAGCTCTTGGGGAATAGCTTCCAGCAGGAGTTCCTGTCTGAACTGGAAACGGGAACAGAGCTCCTTCAGAGCCATGCACAGCTGGTACTAGGCAACACCCTGAGCTATGCCATTCAACAAATGAGGGAAGACCCGTCTACAGAGTTACAGACCGCTTCTAGCCTTAAAGTAAGACCTGGGTGAAAGTTATTTAATTTCACTTATTTTTATAAATGTCTAATAAACTGAGAATTAGCTTCCAGTGGTTGGTTTTCATTAGGTTGCAGGCTATAACCTTTTTATTCCACTAGCACCACCTGACGGAAGCTGCTGCAGAGAGCGTTTACTTGACCAAAGATTCTCTTACTTCGCTGGTCCGAAGCTACTATTCCCACCTACAGGATATCACCAGAAAACTGCGCCAGGATGATTCAAAAATAAACCAGGGTGAGACAGACCCAGCACGAGTTAAGTTTTTAAACTAAAGTAACCAGAGTAACCCTGTATTCATTACTGAGTACTCAGAAATCTTGAAGGAGCTGCCTTCTTATTTGTAAAATAATTTTCTCATTTGTTACAAATGTCCCCTTCCATATAATCCCAAAGGAGTTCTTTTGGTTTGAAATCTGGTGACTGGAGGACAATTAAGTACAATGAACTCATTGTCAACAAACCACTTTGAGCTATTTGATGCAAAATGGTTGAAGAGGGAGGATGGATTGGTGCTTTCATGTTGGTTACACTCGATTTGTATTTCCAATGTTTTGGTGAGCCTAGCCTCAGTTTCCTGTTCTTAGCTGACAGGTGTGCCACTCATTGTGGTCTTCTGCTGCTGTAGCCAATCTACTTCAAGGTTGATGTGTTGTGTGCTCAGAGATGCTCTTTGGTATACCTTGGTTGTAACAAGGTATGAAGAATAGCACTTGTTACCTATAAACTACTTCAAGGTGATAGGTAACTCATATATAAAGTGGTTATTTGATTTCCCTCAAAAGGAGGCAATACTCTAGGCATTTTCTCCCAGTACACAGCACTGACTGTGAACACTTAGCCTGTGTTACTGTAAGAGCTGTGATAGTACAGGGTTGAAATAAACTGTTAACAGAAGAGAGATGATGCTAGTCAGATGTGTTGTTATTGCTTAAGCTATGAATGATTTCCTGTAAGGAGGATGGAGAAGCTGAAATGACTTGCTTCAGAAGTGCACGATCGAATAGAGTTCACCATTTTCCAATGTGAGATAACTGAAGCTTCTTTCAAAAAATAACATAATAGAGCTGAAATGAGCATAATAAATGGCAAATTTTACATTTAAAATTGTACGTCAGCTAGTAGTCAGTAGACAGAAAATCCACCTTACTCTTTTTACTCTTGTAAACATGTCCTTCAATCCTTCAGAGGTGAATGAGGGGCAAGAGAGCAGCAGGGCCTTGCTGAGAGAGCTAATGAACTGGAGCAAGAAACCCGGATCTGCTGAATTCCAACAGAGGTACATAAAACTGGTAGAGCTGGTATTTTTTTTTTCAGTGGTACTTTATTGTAAATTAATTCTTACAAAACATGTACAGTGGTCCCTTGGTATAATACGGTTCACCTTTCGTACCCTCACTGTTTCGACGATTTTTTTTGGTGTGCAATCTTGCATGCTTTTTGTTTTTGTTTTTTTTACAGCACATTGTGTTCTGTGTCCTGATCAGCTGGTGACCATTGTCAATCAATCTCCTCCGTGCTGTGTCTCCTGTACATTACAGAATGTGTTCAGCTTGTCAAATTTCGATCGCTAGCATTGTGACTCGAAGTGCTGTACTGTATGTTTGTAAGTTTTCTCCCCAACAAACACAACAATGTCGACGAAACGTTTTGCACCGTAAAAGGCACCTGCCCTAGCACCCAAAAGGCAGAGGAAGATGCTAACCATCGCACAAAAAGTTGGACTTCTGGACATGCTAAAGGAAGGCAGAAGTTACCGGAGGGGGGGGGGTTTCAGACCATATGGCACACCGGATTATACAGGGTGGGCCATTTATATGGATACATTGTAATAACATGGGAATGGTTGGTGATATTAAAGTCCTGTTTGTGGCACATTAGTATATGTGAGGGGGCAAACTCCTCAAGATGGGTGGTAACCATGGTGGCCATTTAGAAGTCGGCCATCTTGGATACAACATTTGTTTTTTCAATAGGAAGAGGGCCATGTGACACATCAAACTTATTGGTAATGTCACAAGAAAAACAATGGTGTGCTTGGTTTCAACATAACTTAATTATTTCATGAGTTATTTACAAGTTTCTGACCACTTATAACATGTGTTCAATGTGTTGCCCATTGTGTTGGATTGTCAATGCAACCCTCTTCTCCCACTCTTCACACACTGATAGCAACACCGCAGGAGAAATCCCAGCACAGGCATCCAGTATCCGTAGTTTCAGGTGCTGCTCATCTCGTATCTTCACACCATAGACAATTGCCTTCAGATGACCCCAAAGATAAAAGTCTAAGGGGGTCAGATCAGGAGACCTTGGGGGCCATTCAACTGGCCCACGACGACCAATCCACTTTCCAGGAAACTGTTCATCTAGGAATGCTCGGACCTGGCACCCATAATGTGGTGGTGCACCATCTTGCTGGAAAAACTCAGGGAACGTGCCAGCTTCAGTGCATAAAGAGGGAAACACATCATCATGTAGCAATTTCAAATATCCAGTGGCCTTGAGGTTTCCATTGATGAAGAATGGACCCACTATCATTGTACCCCATATACCACACCAAACCATCACTTTTGTTGTTCCAACAGTTTTGGAGGGATCCATCCAATGTGGGATAGTGTCAGACCAATAGCGGTGGTTTTGTTTATTAACTTCACCATTCGCATAAAAGTTTGCCTCATCACTGAACAAAATCTTCTGCGTGAACTGAGGGTCCTGTTCCAATTTTTGTTTTGCCCATTCTACAAATTCTGTGCGCCGATCTGGGTCATCCTCGTTGAGATTCTGCAGTAGCTGGAGTTTGTAAGGGTGCCATTTGTGGGTAGCTAATATCCGCCGAAGGGATGTTCGACTAATGCCACTCTCCAGGGACATGCGGCGAGTGCTACGCTGTGGGCTCTTGCTGAATAGGACAGTCACTGATGTTTCTTCATTAGTGACAGTTTTCTTGCGTCCACATTTTGGCAAATCCAACACTGAACCAGTTTCACGAAACTTAGCAAGCAGTTTGCTGACTGTAGCATGGGAGATGGGTGGTCTCGTAGGGTGTCTTGCATTGAAATCTGCTGCAATGACCCGGTTACTGCGTTCACCAGATATCAACACAATTTCGATCCGCTCCTCACGTGTTAACCTCTTCGACATGTCAATGACTGTGAACAAAGAGAAACTTGTAAATAACTCATGAAAGAATAAAGTTAAGTTGAAACCAAGCACATCATTGTTTTTCTTGTGACATTACCAATAAGTTTGATGTGTCACATGGCCCTCTTCCTATTGAAAAAACAAAAGTTGTATCCAAGATGGCTGACTTCTAAATGGCCACCATGGTTACCACCCATCTTGAGGAGTTTGCCCCCTCACATATACTAATGTGCCACAAACAGGACTTTAATATCACCAACCATTCCCATTTTATTACGGTGTATCCATATAAATGGCCCACCCTGTAGATTAGAAGGCGCATTAAGTGAAACAAAACAGAAAAGTCAAACTCTACTCAGCTCATTCTTCTTGCTTCCTCTACTTCCGTACCATTGATTCATTAATATTGAATTCTCTGGTGCCTGCTCTATTCCCATGTTCTGCACCTGAAAACAGGGTTTGATCTTTGGTTTCATTCTATAATACTGGACTTATTTTTCTACAAAAGTTTGAGCTTTGAGAGTGTTTAAACAAGAGAGAAAAGTGTGAAAATGTTCATGCCTGTCTGAAAAGTGTATAAAGTGTGTAGTGAGGGGTTTTACAGCCTTAAAACATGTATAATAATTGTAAAAAATAAAGCGCGCTACTTCGTGGGTTATTTTTAGAACGTAACTCGCGCGTTAAACGAGGGACCACTGTATATAATTTTCAATTTATCTTTGTTTTCAAATGTATTAGGGTTGAACTTCACAAAAGAAAGGTGCTGGAGCAATATGATCTGGATCAGGAGATGACTTACGAACAGCTTAGGCAAAAGAAAATAGCCCAGGATCAAACCATGCAAAGGGTCAAAGAAGAGTTACTGGTTAGTATGTTTCGTCTGCACTGTACTTTTTGATAGTAGGTGCATTTACATCCTTTAGATGTGTTGTGTTAACATTGTGATGCTTTGTCCATTAGGAGGCAGAAGAAAGCTTCATAACTGAGCTTGCAGCTTTGGCCCGGATTTCTGTCCAGAGCCATGATCCAGAACACAGCAGTGAAGAGGACGACATTGGTAACCACCCTTACCCCAGACAATTAAATTGTGCATATTCCCATTTCACTCTTTCATGTCCTTTTTAATTTGTTTGCGTTTGAACAGGTGATCAGAGTGCCCCGATACTGAACCTGCTGGCCCTTAATCCAGCATTAGATCCAGCTTTGAACCCTTCACTCACCCCGACTGTAGTAACACCATTGAAGAATTCAAAACAGAAGAAGGAAAGAAAACGAGAATCTCATCAGAGTTGACATCATTTCACAGCGTTTACATTTTCCTGCAGTAATATTCTGTAAAAGGTTGACTCTTTTTTGTTGTTGTTATAGTTTTCCTCTTATAAAGCCAAAATGTCTCTGTTGATACTAGTATTGTCATAAAAAGGTTTTAAGTCAGAGTTTAAATACTGTTATTCTGAAATGTTTCCCTCAGTTTTTCTGTATTTTAAGTGTATCATGACATAACTCACTGAAAGTGATGAATTGTGTCTTTCTTTCATACCCGACTATGAGAGCTGCTACTCAACTGGCCCTGTCAGTAAAGCATTTACTGCCTACACCCACACTGCTTTTCATACCACTGCTCATTCTCTGTATTGATTCCTGAGTACACAGGATGATGGATGCTTTTCTAGTGAGTTGTTGGATGAATTAGAGATGTCCATCCTCATTGTAGCAGAGTGCTACTACTCAGCGATGAAAGCCTCGCATCTCTCTTGGTCTAATGGGGTTTTAAGTACAACCCTTTATGGATGATAATGCAGAGTAATGGTGAAAACTCTGGGAGGGCTGGAGTCTGGCAGACACTTTTGTGTGTGCACAGCAATCCAGCAGGCAATTTAGCCTGCACCTTATGGTTCACTGTCGGTTTGAAGTTGAAGGAGTGTCAATTAGCAAACATCAATTTTTAATCTGCCCTTTATTTTCATGCTCATCTTGCACACATAGCCAATTATTGCCATGGCAGCCTGAGAAAATATGCTCCAGGTCCTGACCCACTCTTGCACATCACAGTGCCCTGCCAAGAGTGTCTCTCCTGCGCTGTGTCAGTTAGAAATGTCGGTGTACTGTTGACTTTACAAGTGTCGTCGCTGATCTGTGGTGAGGGGAAACCGTTTGGATGTATTTTGAGGTCCCTTAGGGGACTGCAGGGACTTGTGGGAAGATGACCTGATTTCTAATTTTCTCCTCTCCTGCCTGGGCTGTGGGCTCGACACTGATTCAAACGCAGAGAAGCCCGTGAAAAGAGTGACTAAAACGATGCTACACCAGACCTATTTGGAATATGGTTTCTCTGTCAGTGTAAATCTGGATGTTTGGTTGATGGATACAGGCGTGGCTGTAATTCTGCACTGGTAGATTCAGGTAAGTGGAAATACACTTAAGTTTGCCTTGGGATATGCTTCACTGTTACCGACATGTTTACAACCTAAATTGCATATTTGCAGCATTTTTCTGTAATTGGTTTTATCCCATCTGACACACTAATCCAAAAGAGGTCATGGTCTTTTTTTTTTCTTTAAAAACGAAAGAAAGACAGCGGTCCATACTGTTTGTATATTTAGATCATTTACAAATGCAACAATTGGAGTTTCCAAATGCACGTCAGTATGTTCATCCACATGGTCTTCATTTGTTCTGTAAATGCCTTGAAGCTGTTAATAGAAAAAGTGGATAAAAAATGTCCAGTGAGGTAAGTGTGCGCAGTGTGACGCCGTCATCAGATCAGATGATCGTTTATTTTAGGACCCCAGAATAAGGTCGCTTTCCAAAACTGAAAAAAGTATCCTCTGTACAGGAAGGTGTCTGAATCGCTTCTGTAACTAACAGAAACTTGTAAGCTAATATAAGAACCTCAACATAAATGTGACTGTAAAATGAGTGTGACATCATTTAGAACCGGTAAACTATATTTTTTATAATAATAATATAAAAGAAATGTGTAGTAGTAGTAATGCCTAGGCTACAATAACTTCACTTACATCACTATCTTTTTTTGTTATTTATACACAGCATGTGTATTATTCTGATTTAAGTAATTCAACAAACATGCTTTCGTGGGGAAACTATTTTATCTTCACTCACTTTTTGACTGGTCAGATATAGGACTTCAGTTCTCTTTGCAATCATGTTTAAGTGGCTTTAATACTTAGTAGTTTTGTGGCATTGTCTTGCATTTGAGAAGTGCTATATTTAAATTGTACCAATCTTTGCCTATCCTAACTGCTTTCTTCTGCTTGTCAGGTGAGCAACCATGGCTAACCTGCAGCAGGAATACCCTGGAGTTCTTCTGGGGATCCTGGAGGAACTGGCCAATATGCGCCAGTGGCTTACGTTCCAGGATCTTTGTCGTATGGTCAGCAGCCGCTTTGACCTCGAGCACCTTATTGAGCTCAGGAGTTTGCTCTTTGCTGCAGCTAGCAGGGATCCCTGTTTCCCAGCCACTCTGTTCAGAGACAGAGTTTCTACCAGAGGCCAGGGGCTATCACCCATAGGTGTCGCTGCTGACATAGTAACTATCTTCAATCTTATTCAGATGACGGGTGGGGTCTCTGAAGGGAGCCAACCAATGAGAGCCCCCACTGTCCTGCCTGTTGACCAGTCCCCAGGCCCCAGTCTGCCTGGGATCCACCAGCTGAATATCCCTGGTCGAGAACGAGTACGCACCCACTCTGACTCCAGTGGCCAGCCTATTGACCAGCACTTGCTTTTTCCAAAATCAAATTACTCAGCGCGGAAACGAGCAAGTCTTCCCCCGGATCCTATCTCACTTGTGTCCTCCCCCCCAATAAGAGCGAGGGCTGTGTCTTTTGACTTGCCTCACACCACCCTTCTATATCCTAGCAGTCAAATCTCTGACAACGCAATGAAGAATATCTACCTACCTTTGGAAACAGACAGTGAGTCTAGTGGAGATTCTGCCACCGTGGAGGTGTTTGAAGCTGAACAGGGAACATCGGTTGACCAGAAGAGAAACATCTTCAGGAAAGACTTCCACAACCAGCCACCTTTAATACCCCAGGTCACTGTTAGCAGTGAGTCTCCCAGTCCCAACAAAGGGCAGAAAGGATTCGACAATCTCAGCTTTGATATGATCCCTAATCCTTACCCATCACCAACAGCAGTTTACCAGACTCCAGAGCAGCGAGTTAAACATGAAAGCTTGGATGACCTACAGGACTCAACGTATTTCGGACCCGGCTCTATCCCAGAGCCATCCCCACGGCACCTTCAACCTCCTAGGACAAAAAAGCATGCATGGAGCAGTAAAAGTCACAGTCTAGAGGATCGGCTAGGCCTAGACAGCATTGGGATGGGCATAGAATCACAAGGGGGGCAACTTCCAAGACGTTCAACCCCTGCTATCAGTAGGGGATTTGGGGGGTCTTCAGGAGGAGAGAGTGGAGATAGTGGATTGCCAGGTGGAGCTGATGGATTCAAAGCTCAGGCAACACAGACAGACCCACCGGACCCTCGGCGACTCCGTAGCCTTGTTCATGCTGATCGCCTCTCTTTTATGACCTCATTAGATGACCCTGAGTTTGGGGAAGATGACATCAGTGCTATCTTTCGTTTCTTAGATGACATTAGTATGTGTGGTTCCACAGGAGTCCTGCACCCCAGTGATAGCACCGCTAACCAGGACACCCCTGAGGCTAGACGTGGCCGGCTAGGTCAACTCCAGAGGCTCTTTCACTCTCTAGAAAGCAGTGACGATGGGCTGAAAGCCAGTGTCTGTAAGTTACTGCTTCGTATGAGCCAGATAGAAAGACAACTAGAATCGCTGAATGATGTGAAGTCTGAGATTTCCCAGGTACTTTCTGCTTTGCAGCGATTAGATGAAAAGATCCAGCAGCCACCCGGAGGTGGCGGACAAATTACAGGTGGGAGATGGCTTGAACCTCTTAGTGGTGTCTCCTCTTTCATGAGCCACCCTTTAACTCCTTCAGAATCATCAGAACCTCAACCTTTGTCTGCATCTGGACACCTGTTTCCCGCTACCAGCTCCAGTAGTCTGGACTGGAGCCGCTGGAATACTCCAGGAGATCAAACAGAAAGCAGCAAAGGTCAGGCAGATTCAAAGGGCGTGAAAGAAGGGAAGAAGGATGCATCATCTAGTCGTGCCTCTAAAACCCAGCCTGAAGAGAAAAGTGTCTCTGACTCCAAACAACTGAATGTGTCTAACTCTGCAAGAGACTGGACTGTGTCATTCTCGAAAAGTAAAGATGGCAAAGCTTCACAAAGAAAAACCGGGCAGGTAGAGTAATTCCACATAGTATTTGATCCTATATTTTCTATGATACAAAAAATAAATGTTAGATTAGAGATTAGTTCAGAAGCATATAATTAATCGCCCTTAAATGTACATAACAGTTTCAGCCATGAGTATAAACATGATGTTCAGCCTCAAAAAGGCATGTTTTTAACTCTGTATTTTGCCGACTAGACATCTGTGATTATGTGGTTGTTTGACAAGTGAGCTATTGGTTTAAACTTTTAGGATGACTAAGATTTGGTCAAGACTGAAAAGAAGTATATTGAAATGTATATACATTGTGGTATTTAGCATAACTAACATTGTCGACTTGCAGAATTTTAAATACTTTAAAGATGTGTTGTCATCTAAACAGCATACATAAAATCTGTGTTTGGTGCATCTTTATTCTAGGCAGATCAGTCGGGCAGCACCACTAACCTACTCTCCCAAAAGCCTGCCAGCCTGGTGGAACAAGTGTTTAACTCATCCCTGTTCCACCACAAAGACAGCAGTCTCACAGGGGGGCTAAGCTCTGGAAAGGTCCTGGACCCCAGATTGGCCGAGGGAAGGGGAAGACCAATATGGACTGTAGATGACAGAGAAGCACGAATCTCACCATTGGACTTACAGGCAAGAATTTCTGGCTTTTAAAGCGACACAAGCAGTGTGGAAATGACACAAGCAAATATGTTGTATGATTTTTTTTTGATTGCCTAATATCAGTGCCTAATGCAGAGTCAGCTGACATCCATATCAATCAGTCAAACTTTATTTATATTTATGTGTTGCACATTTAATGTCTTAGTGCAAAAGGAAATGACTGGCCAGCCAATAAAAACATGGAACAAGTCTGAAATAATAAATATATTTCTACTTGGTATAGAAACTAAATGGAATTATGTCCCTCAGGCTCCCGAGTCTCTGAACCCGAACAACATGGAGTTCTGGATGGACGACATCTACAATCCAGGCTACGATGCTCTACTCAGGCGTAAAGAAGCTGATCTCCGCCGGGCCAAGATCTGCAAGCTGATTGCACTCATAGCCACTGCAGTGACTATCATTCTCATCATCGTCATTCCCATTTGCACCATGGGCCAGTGAAGCCTCTTCCAGAAAACTCACTTTCTTGCCTGATTTCATTTAATTTGTTAATATATTTATTTTCAGCAGCTATGAGCTGTGCCTAGGACCATATATGGGATTCTTATTGAGATTAGTGGAGGAGAGACTGTGACTCTTGAGCGGGTTTGAGGATCTGCGAATGATCAATACCTCCTTTTATTTCTCTGCATGCACCATCATTATTTATTACTTCAGAAATACAGGAGGATTTTAACTGTTACTGGAAATTACATATAGTCATTCCCTCGTACAGTTACATACACACTGTAAATCATCTCCCGTGCCATTTTTTTTCTCCCATTTGCTATGATTTATTTCATGACTTATGTTCCTACTAAACTGAAGCGGCTGCAAAGGAAGTAACTAACTTTAAAGGTTTTAAACAGTTCTACAGTAACTGATAGCATATGTTGAAACTAATAATACTGAGCCAATGCAAAAGGGACTTTTTATTTTTATTCCCTCCTTTCGTCTGCACTTTTCTGAGAAACAGCACTGTTAAAAAATGCATTGTGAATATGCTTGAGCACTGAACACTGCCTGACTTGTTCTTGCTGTTCCCCTGAGAACAAACTAGGGCTTATTTCACCTCTATGTAAGATATTTGTTTCATTAGTAAATCAGAGTTTAACATCTGTAATTTATAAATAGAGTTGGATTTCTTTTTATAATTAAGTTTAGTTTCAACATTTCTTCTTGTACTTTAAAAGATATACTGCTCATAAAATGTTAAGTTATTAAAAAAATAATATTTTTATAGAGTTTTTGCCCATTTTCAAACTGTCTAATCCATTTTTGAATGTGTCTGACTTGTGGAGCAGAGTGTTTACCAAGCGTCAGGTTTCATGAAATGAAAGTTGTTGTTGTTTTTGTTGTCGTTCGTGATGCTTTGGCTCTGGAGCAGTGAAAAAAGGAGGGAGCCCTTTCCAGTAACCACTCTCTGAGTGGATGATTCCACTTGTAATTTAATTGATGGGATGTTTGGAGTCCACCTATGCACATTATCTTTTCACAGTACTCACTTGCCAATAGCTTTTCCACATTTTTGCAGACTCACTTAGCAGATTCCTCTGCTGTCCTTTGAAAACGTCCTGTGAACTAAGTATGCTAACTTTTTGTCCCTGACTAAAGAATACATTGCGGCTGATGTCAAATCTGTTCATCTATAGTGGGATACAACAATATATCTCTGCAACAAAACTACCTGTGTAAAGCTTCTATCTTTCAGCTTTTGCTGTCAGAGTGCTGTTGCTTGAACTCCAAAGTAAGGCTGTGATGTAATGTGCAGAGTGCCCTTTATTGTGGTTAAAATATAAAGCACACTTACAGTAGACTGTAATCTAATACATCCTCATCGGAAACCACAGCCTTTCAATGACCAGATAATTGAATTAAATACACCACCTCAACAAAAATGTAACATTGTAAGCTGCTCAACTTCAGTATTTTTCAGGACTAATTGGATTGCATTGCATCTTTTAGGTGCACATCTTCCTCTGACGTGGATTGGACAGTTGTCATGCCATAAAAACTTCACTTTGCACAGGATGTATAGAGAGAGTGGGTTGTGCTTCAGTGTATGGGCCTAAGTAGATGCACTATATACCTGCCAAGTGCTCCCCATGAGGCTGTTTGTGGATCCATTACCTTTCCAATGGTGCCAGTGAGAAGACTTAACTCAGCACAATCTGCAGGGTGCTTCCTTTCAAACTTCTGTGCATTAGACCATCCTCATACTTTTTTAGTCTTGAAATGCACATAACACTTTTGTTTGTAATGTCGATATTGTTTTTGTAGTATCCACGCAACTTTTAGACAGACAGAGGAAATCTGTAAACTTGTTATTCGAGTAAACAATGCCTAAAAAAGAAAACTTGATTGCGAATGTAAGAAAAACATGTCACCATACAGTTTTCTGGTTGCAATGCTTCAATGATGCAAGGATGTTTGTTGACTTGCCTGTCTGCATAAACTCATTAAAAGGGGTGTGTGCCTTTTACAGCAGTTTGTCTGATTTAATAAACTCTAAATGCAAACCTAAATGTAATATATCATAATCATGCACTTATAGCAACACAGAGAATGGGGGAAATCCTGCAGAAAAGAACTGCACTGCAAATTTAATTATGTCTCATTTCTCAAGTGTGTGGTTACACTTGCAGACAGAACAAGTCCATCCAATTTAAGAAAGAGCTGCTGATTAGAGGGGAAAAGAGATATTCTGGCAGTCAAATGATCCATGACTAGAGGAAATGTACAAATAAAGATGAATAATTGATAAAGACATAAAGGACGCATCGACTGACAAATCTGATTATCTCAAATCAGCTATAGTGGACTTGAAGTACTCAGACAGTTCTGAAGTAATGCTCATTTAAAAAAAATAAAATAAACCAGCTAAAACCTGTTTTTGAATTGTAAACTGTTCTAATATGGACACTTACATGTAAGTTCTGCAGTTGAAAGCATGAGTGTGTGTTGTTGTCATTAAATCTTGCACAAAGAGCTCCTGCTACACCCAGATATGTCATCCGCTGCTGATTAATGATGCTGTTGGGTGCATCCCAGTTGGCACGATGATGGCAACGAGACACAAGGCACAATTATTCACTGTTTCACAACTTTATAATTTCACACATAATTTCCCATTGCTGTATTGCATTCAATGATATACACAGAAAGAGCAGGAAGTATATATATTGTGGTGGCTTACTCTGAATAAAACTGCCTTTTTAACTTATAGTGAAAACTGCATAGTCTATATATATAAAAGTTACTGATATCACTGACTATACGTACTAATATTTACTCACAGTCAGTAAGGTAGGCATGTCAAACTAAGTGGCCTCATGTGAAAATCTTAAAAAAATAAAAACCTTTAATACTTTTGTTCTATACATTTCAGGAATATTAAAAATGCCCATGATGATTATTTGTTTAAATAAATAGATAGATAGATAAATAGATACTTTATTGATACCACAAGTGAAATTGTTGTGTTGCAACAGCATGATAAAGAATAAAAAATAGTACAGTCTACAATAAATAACAAAGAAACAGCACTTTCTAGTGCCACAGCTGCCTTATACTCAGGGGCGGATCTACAAGGGTGTTATGTACCACCCTAAAATAATCTCTTGCCACCCGTAGTGCCACCCTAGGTTTTTGCATATGCCAATGTTGTTTTTTAAAATAAGCTAGCATTAACACTTTGAGCCTAGCTACAGTTAACACTGAATACCTAAAACTGAATATATTGCATACTGTTACCCTCCCTCCCCACTACTAAAAAATGGTTATTTCTTGTTGTCAGTAGTAACCAATGTCTTTGATTGTGCCGAGCAATGATATTTTTAAAACTGATGAAAATCCTAGGCAAGACTCCACTCCTCTGCGAGGAAACATCTGAACAGTTATCTGTGTAAGTATGTTTTTCTAACATAATATGTAAAGTTGGTAACAGTATGTTTTTAGAGGCTTGGTGGAGGACAAGAGGTGGTTGCTGTGGTGATGGGTGAAGTGGTGTGTCCACAGAAGGAGATGCTCAGAAAGCTGCAGAAGAAGACGTGTGCTGAAGTGCTGAATCTCAGCCAAATACAGACAACTGTGTGTATGCTCAATCATCTAGTAAGTAGTGGGCTGGTTTCAGTCATTGTGTGAATGTACTGTTTATAAGTTTGGGGAAACCTGCAGTCAGCTGAGACTAAAGAAGTCACTTGGTTGAGTAACGAAACGTTTCTCCCACTGAAAACGCTACGTCCAGATGAACAGAATCAATCTTTTGGGAAGGACAACTGTGGCTTTTCTCCGACTTTTGACCAATCACCTTAGTGTCCTGTTTATCACACATAATAAAAAGCATTTACTCTCTGTGTGTGATGTTAATGTGCTAATGTCATTTGTAACTATAGTGAATATGCACAGGACTACTGATATAGGGCTGTGTTTTTGTAGCACTTGAGTTTAAATTGGTCATGGACAGACATTCTTCCATAGCATGAAGAACAGCAAAGGTCTAAGGCAGTTTTGAACTAGTAATATTCGTTTTCGAAATTATTCTTAGTTTTAGAAATTTCAGATATTTTTTAACCGCTTTCATATGCAATCATGCAGGGCATTTATTTTGACTGAAGTGATCATTGGTGCTCAAGGCATCGTGCTTTAGAATTGAATTTCATCTTAAGGCTTTAAAAGCATTACACAGTGAAAAGACTTGTGTATCATTCTTACATTTAACAACTTGTGACCAGGGCTATCCTAAATAAACCAGACATGAGTGAACAAAGGTGAATAAACTCATTTACTCTTTCATCAGTCTGCAAATAAATACTGTGATGGTCGTCAGGCCCACACCAAGTCCTGAGTTTGACATGTCATGAATCAGCTATTATTGTCATGTTTTAGAGTAGTTAGTACTGTAAAACTAAGATTGGGCTTGTTTTACATTTTATATTTTATAGCCACAGGTTTGCTTTATGTGTTATTACAGGACATGTTTTTTGAAAAGCATCTCCAAGCTTGAAAGCTGGGCAGGCACAAGTCCATTTATTGGTGACGCTTCCAGTGGCTGTTATGAGTTTGAGTAAATGAATGAATGAATTTGTTCGCAGCTGGAAGAGGGTGCCGTTAAAACAACCCTATTATTTTTTTTCTGTTGACTGCTTCTCTTAGCTTCCACCAACATTATTACCAAACGTACTCATGGGCAAATAAATAAATCGCTCTTGTAAAAATGATCGGTGAAAGCCTCAGACTATCGTCGGTGGTTGATATATTCGTCCAATCGCCTAACCTTATCCTATATTATATTGTTGGGGTCCACAGAACACTTTTTTTTTTTTTTTACATTTTACTTTGTAATTATTAAATGTTTGCAGGTGTAAGCAGAGTTTGCCTGCACCACCACTGTCCCACTGACATCCAAATTCATGCAGCAGCTAGATCACCATTCCTTGCTGCTAATGAAAGTCTTCCAAAGGAAAGGAGGAGCTCTGCGATAAAAAAAAAAAATTAAGAACATAATTTTGAGTTGTTTTTGCAGCACATTTTGGGTCCTTATGGAGTTCCACTGTTAAAAACAGTCCAATCAACCGACGTCAGCCAAATTTGAGGAGAGATTATAGTACTGCACTGCGCAGTTATGAATTCATCCTGCTGCTTCTATCAGCAGTGGCATTATCTGAGGGGAACCAGTGTCCTGATTCCACTGCCCTGAGAATGGAGGCTTGACCCAGCAGGCAGCACCATCATACCAGCTGGTGAGTCTGGTGAGGAGGTGGAATGGTGTTCTCCCTCGGACTCTGCAGCACGTAAAAGATGTCGTCAGCTGCAGTGGGTCTGGGGTCAATGAATCCCCTTGTAACAAGTGTCACCTGGCAGTTTGTTGCTCTCTGCCAGGTGATTGGCTGAAGAGCTGTGAAAAGGTAGTGGGTGTGTGGGGTGAAGTCAGCACTCTTCTGTGGAAAAAAAAACCCAGAGGCAATTAATTCACTCAGGTGCGAGTGGGTATACTGTCGGTAAGAGACTTTTGCCATTTTTGTTTGGATCGTTTGCTATTGCATGTGCCTATTTTTAATGTGTCATTGGACTTTTTTAGTGTGACCACGAATTTTAATAGAAGAATTGATCAAGCCCTAGATCGACTGCGCGCAGGGAAACTGATCAATATTGTAGGTATATTGAGTGTTTGTTTTAGCTTTATGATTTTGAATGGTTTCATAAAATTGATATTTTATTGGGTAATATTTTAATTGATAATGTTGTTTGTTTTTCAGCTGTGCTGTCTCTGCTGTCCTTTTTTCATTCTTTTGATTGATTTGTAATTTTGTTTTGGTTAGTCCGTCCAGCCGTAGAGACGGTTATTGATTGAGAGTAAGTTGTGTAAGGGCGGACTAACCTCTCTTTTTGTTTTTTGTTTAATTGTTTGTGCCACTTCCCTTTATCTCCCAGATCGCAGGCCATACATAGCACTGATTCCCAGCTGCGCTGAGACCTGAATTGTTTGCAGTGTGTGCCACGATTGCAGTGTCGCTAAGCGGGGTGTGACGGGTTGCAGTGTTGTTTCGCACAGTTTGTGTGGTAAGTCTCATGTGCAGCTGGGATATCAGCAGGATGTGTTGTAAGTCCTGTCTGGAAATGACTGGGAATTTGTATGTCTAACTCATGTAATAAATAAATGATCAATTTATTTCTTTGCCCCGTTTACTCATCCCTTGTCCTCGGTTACATTCTGGCGTTGTCGACAGGATTCAAGGGAGTGGCCATTTTGTTTTGTTATTTTGTAAGGACAGCAGGGACAGGTTTGTAAGATTGGAGTGAAGGAGCAGCCAGGTCTCGATCGCCATCATGGAGGGAAGCGAGCAACAAACAATGGCCCAACGTATACGGGAGTTGGAGAATGAACTTAGAGACTTGAAAACGGCATCTGTGGGTACAGAGAGGCCCTCTACATCAACAGGAGCTACAGGAAGTGAATCAGAGACTGTGAGACCCAATCCTGTGGTATATGTACAACAGGATAGAAAGTTGCCAACATTTTCAGGGAAGTTGGACAATATGGGCTCACTGACTCTAGATGAGTGGATTGAGCAAATGAGAGACTTTGTGCGCACGAGAGGCAGAACAGAAAAAGAAAAATTATTATTTTTAACCATTTAGAGGGTACTGCACGCACTGAGATAAAGTTTTTACCAAAGGAACAGAAAGAAAATGTTGAGAAAATTTTTGATACACTGAAAGAAACATACAGCTGCTTAGATTCCCACATTTCTTTGCAACGCAGATTTTTCAATCGTAAACAATTAGAAGGTGAGTCCTTAATTGACTTTTCTCATTCTTTGATGGCCTTAATGGACCAGATTGCTAAAACGGATGAGGAAGCCGCAAGAAAAGCTTCAAAAGATCTGCGTGATCAATTTTGTGATGGTGTTAGAGATCTGACATTGAGGATCAGCCTGAGAGATTTGATTAATGCCAACCCACAGTGGACGATTCGTGAGGCGAGAGCCGAAGCGACCAGGTGGATGGCACAGTATGAGAATCAGCCTTTTAGGTCTAGATATAATCAGTCTATTTCAGTCTCTGCAGATATGCAAGCTTCTTGTGAAAGTGTAGATTCTAGAACATCAGAATATGCTGAGTTGGTGTCCCTTTTTAAAGCCCAACAGACACAATTAGAGTTGGTCATTAAGGCATTAAACCCACAGGAGGTGGCTGCTTCTAGCAATCATACTTCTCGACGTAGAAGGACGGTGAATGGTAAACCCATTTGTTTTAGGTGTGAGCAAATTGGACATAATGCCCGATTTTGCCCAACATTACCCAATTCTGATGGAAATCAGCATGAAAGAGCAGCTAGGGCTGATGGCCAAACTACTAGGGCGGCGGAAAACTAGTACCCACCAGTGCACAGAGCCACACACTGGTGGGAGGGTTGCAAGGCTCCAATAATGTAGAACTCAGTCATCTAGTTGGTGAATGCTTGGAAGGGGAGGTTGATTTGGGTGGGGTTATTATTTCATGTTTGCTGGACACAGGGTCCATGGTCACAACAATCACAGAAAGCTCTTTTAAAAATAACTTTTCTCATCTCAGTGATGAAAAGCTTAGAGACTGTGGTTGGTTGGGACTTAAAGCAGCTAATGGCCTACAAATTCCTTATTCTGGGTATATTGAGTTGGATGTTACAATCCTGGGAATTCACCTACCTCGTCGAGGGGTGTTAATTGTGGGAGATCCAACAGATAGCCACATGGCACAGAAAAAGACATCTGTACCTGGTGTGTTAGGAATGAATGTATTGAACCCCCTGTACTCTGAATTGTGTAAACAATATGGTTCTGACCTCTGGGAGGCTCCAGTTTTGAAGACTGCGCCACGTGGTTGGAGAAGAGCGTTGAGATACTGCCAAATGATGGAGACCATGGCAAATTCTCCTGAACCCCATCGTGTTAGAGTACAGGGTAAGAAGTCCTTCTGTGTTCCAGCTGGAACGCAAAGTTATGTTCCTGTTACCTGCCCAAAGATGCCTGTGAATACACCCATTGACCTCTTGATTGAACCCCTCGGGCCTGATGATGGTTTTCTCCCGGAAGGCCTATTGGTGTCTCCTTCATTGGTAAAGGGAGAAGGAGGGGAGGCTTTTGTTCCAGTTACTAATGTGGGTAAAACTGATATCTGGTTGACGCCTCGTCGGGTGATTGCTACAGTTCAACTGGCCAGTGTGCTAGCAGAGGGTAATTCTGAAATACAGGTCTCTGTAAATTCACAGTGTTGTACAGCTTACATTTCCAGTCATACAATGGCAGACAATGCAGCGGAATTGGATCTGCCTGGATTTGAAAATCTTGAGGAGAGCGAGAAACGGCAAGCAAAAGTTTTATTGCAGAAGTATAGCGGCGTGTTTGCCAAGAATGAGTTGGATGTTGGTTGTAGTAAATTGATCACTCATGAAATTCCTTTGATAGATGAAACACCAGTGCGACAACCATACAGGCGAATCCCTCCGTCTCAGTATGAACTGGCAAGGGATCATATCAAACAGCTGCTGCAAGCTCGCATCATCAGAGAAAGTAGTAGTCCGTATTCATCCCCAATAGTTCTTGTTCAAAAGAAGGATGGAAGTCTACGCATGTGTGTCGATTATAGACAGTTAAACGCCAAGACCAGAAAGGATGCATTTCCTCTGCCAAGGATTGAAGAATCCTTGGATGCTTTGACTGGTGCTCAGTGGTTTTCCACTTTGGACCTGGCTAGTGGTTATAATCAGGTGGAAATGGCTGAGAAGGATAAGATTAAAACTGCATTTTGTACCCCATTTGGTTTGTTTGAGTTCAACCGCATGCCGTTTGGTTTGTGTAATGCACCCAGTACATTTCAGCGCCTGATGGAGCGTTTGTTTGGAGATTGCAGACATCAGTCGGTGCTTTTGTATTTGGATGATGTGATTGTTTTTTTTCATCCTCCGTGCAACAGCATTTGGAGCGGTTGGAAGAAATATTCTCTCGTCTGGATAAAGAGGGGCTTAAAGTGAAACTCTCAAAGTGTCAGTTTTTCCAGAGGCAAGTGAAGTATTTGGGGCATGTGGTGTCTGCCGAAGGAGTTTCTACTGATCCAGATAAAATAGCTGCAGTGCGGGATTGGAAAACGCCCAGCAATCTAGCAGAACTGCGTTCCTTTTTAGGATTTGCTAGTTATTATAGGAGATTCATAGCTGGTTTTTCACGCATGGCTACTCCCTTGCATAGACTGGTCTCTGCACTCCTCCCTCCAGGTAGAAAAGGTAGGACCCCCCCCAAAACCGTTATTGGATTCTTGGGATTTAGAGTGTGAACAAAGTTTTCATCAGCTCAAGGCTGCCCTAGTTTCTGCACCAGTGCTTGCTTTTGCTGATTTTCAGAAGCCATTTACATTGGAAGTGGATGCAAGCTATGGGGGTCTAGGGGCAGTGCTTTCCCAGGAGTATGAGGGTAAGTTACGGCCAATAGCTTTTGCCAGTCGGAGCTTAAAGCCTACAGAGCGGAATATGAGGAATTATAGTTCCATGAAGCTTGAGCTTGTAGCTCTCAAGTGGGCCGTCACTGAAAAGTTTAGGGAGTATCTTTTGGGTCATCGTTGCACTGTATTTACAGATAATAACCCACTAAGCCATTTATCCACGGCAAAGCTAGGTGCCACAGAACAGAGGTGGGCATCAGAGCTGGCCGCTTTTGATTTGACCATAAAATACCGGCCTGGGGCTCAGAATGCTAATGCAGACGCACTGTCCCGCCTGCATGGAACTGTAATGGAATTGGATGGTCCGTTATCTAATGATATTGGAGTGCAGTGTGAGATGATTCCCAGTGTTCAGGCAGAGATAAGTGTTTTACCTGGTTGTTCTTTCTCTGATCTCTGTAGGTTACAGAAACAAGACCCTGTGATTGGTCCTTTCTTAAAGTATTGGGAGGTGGCCAGGTTGCCAGATTCAAAGGAAAGAGATGGTCTTGGTAAGGGTTCGAGGGAATTGGTCCGTCAATGGGGGCGGATGAAACAAAGGGAGTCTGTGTTGTATCGCTGCACTCATACTCCTGATGGAGTGAGGGAGGTTGACCAGCTGGTGCTGCCACAGTGTTTACAGAGCCGCGTCCTTCGTTTACTCCACGATGAGCATGGCCATCAAGGGGTTGAGCGTACACTGCAGTTGGTGCGCTCGCGATATTATTGGCCGCACATGTATGCAGATATTGAGAGATGGTGCAGAGATTATGAAAGGTGTGTTCTTTCTAAGGCCGTTGTGCCAAAGATTAAAACCTTTATGGGTAGTATTTCTGCATCTCGGCCTCATGAAATTTTGGCAATTGATTTTACAGTACTTGAACCCTCAACTGATGGTAAAGAGAATATTTTGGTAATGACTGACATCTTTTCTAAATATACTCAGACTGTCCCTACGAAAGATCAGCGAGCCAGTACAGTGGCAGAGGCTTTAGTGAAGCATTGGTTTCATTTATTTGGGCCTCCAAGCCGTATACATTCTGATCAGGGGCGAAATTTTGAAAGTGCTTTGGTGCAACAGCTGTGTAAGATTTATAAGATAGAGAAGAGTCGGACGACACCCTATCATCCACAAGGTAATGGTCAATGTGAACGATTTAATCGTACACTTCATGACTTGCTGCGTGCCCTGCCTCCTGAACAAAAGCGCCGGTGGCCGCGGCATCTCTCCCAAGTCACATATGCGTATAACACCACAGTACATCAGTCAACTGGTATGACTCCATATTATTTGATATTCGGGCGAGAGCCACGGTTGCCAGTGGATTTTTGGTTGGGTGCTGGCAGTGAAGTTGATGAGGACGTCACTCTTGAAGAGTGGGTACAGGAACACCAAAAGTCCTTGGCTGCTGCATATGATGTTGTGCAGCAACGGTTAGAAAGGAGAAGGGTTCAGAGAGATTTGAATTCCTCTAAATGTGCTAGTCCTGATTTGGAGCAGGGCGATTTGGTGTATATGAGAAACCACTCTGTAAGAGGTCGCAATAAGATTCAAGATTTTTGGGATCCCACGCCCTTTCAAGTAGTGCGACCTCCTCCTGGTCATGGCGTAGTATATTCAGTCGCTCCTGCTGGGCACACTGGTCCACTTCAACAAGTACATCGAACTGAGTTGAGAAACATTCCAATCAGGGAATTGGATGGAGACCAAGATAGTGGCCTACAAATGTCAAAACAGGATGATCTAACTGGAATGTTGGCCACAAATAACAGTATGGTTGATGAAGTGGAACAGATGTTTACAGAACAGGGAGATGGAGGCGATTCTGCAGTGTTGAAGGAAGGGACGTTGAGTCCCACACATGTGGGGGTGCCCCATTTGGATTGTTCTGGGGACCTAGAACCTGGGGAGGAAGATGTTGCCAGCTTGGCGCAAGGGTCTCGTAGGTCAATGAGGAAGACTGCTGGACAGCACTCAAACCCATTTAAATTGCCACAATCCATTATAAAATGAGCAAAATTTTAAGTGTGCTCTCTTTTCAGCTCATCGTCGGGTCACCGATGCCCTTTGAAGGGGAGGGTTGTAACAAGTGTCACCTGGCAGTTTGTTGCTCTCTGCCAGGTGATTGGCTGAAGAGCTGTGAAAAGGTAGTGGGTGTGTGGGGTGAAGTCAGCACTCTTCTGTGGAAAAAAAACAGAGGCAATTAATTCACTCAGGTGCGAGTGGGTATACTGTCGGTAAGAGACTTTTGCCATTTTTGTTTGGATCGTTTGCTATTGCATGTGCCTATTTTTAATGTGTCATTGGACTTTTTTAGTGTGACCACGAATTTTAATAGAAGACTTGATCAAGCCCTAGATCGACTGCGCGCAGGGAAACTGATCAATATTGTAGGTATATTGAGTGTTTGTTTTAGCTTTATGATTTTGAATGGTTTCATAAAATTGATATTTTATTGGGTAATATTTTAATTGATAATGTTGTTTGTTTTTCAGCTGTGCTGTCTCTGTTGTCCTTTTTTCATTCTTTTGATTGATTTGTAATTTTGTTTTGGTTAGTCCGTCCAGCCGTAGAGGCGGTTATTGATTGAGAGTAAGTTGTGTAAGGGCGGACTAACCTCTCTTTTTGTTTTGTTTAATTGTTTGTGCCACTTCCCTTTATCTCCCAGATCGCATGGCCATACATAGCACTGATTCCCAGCTGCGCTCAGACCTGAATTGTTTGCAGTGTGTGCCACGATTGCAGTGTCGCTAAGCGGGGTGTGACGGGTTGCAGTGTTGTTTCGCACAGTTTGTGTGGTAAGTCTCATGTGCAGCTGGGATATCAGCAGGATGTGTTGTAAGTCCTGTCTGGAAATGACTGGGAATTTGTATGTCTAACTCATGTAATAAATAAATGATCAATTTATTTCTTTGCCCCGTTTACTCATCCCTTGTCCTCGGTTACACCCTGAATGCAATATAAGGAAACTCCTTGGACCCTGTAACCAGGTCATGGTATAGCAAGAGGATTCTGGTACATCTTGGTTTTTTTGGTTAATGTCACAGCTGTATCGATTATTTGAGGCTATACTGTGTAAAAAAGGCTGGTGCGGTGTAGAGATTTACTTTAATTTGCCAGTTTTATTTGACTTTACAACATTTACGGAGAGATATTTTCAATAAAAAATGATAAATGCAGCAGCTTATTTAGTTTAAATTCTAACCTTCATAGGCTATTGTAAAAGCGTAACGGGTAGCTATTTATTCAAATTTGAAATTTGCGTTTGTAAAATAGTTTAAAGTTAAAAGTTGGGCATAAATCACTATAAACAGGCGTTTGTAATACATTTCAGGTAAATTTTATTCTGTACTACAACGGAAAAGGGGCGAAACGTCTTTATCAAAGGCGCAGTTAAACGCTCGGACAATATTTCACAGTACACCAACTTTATTGTACACGGTTTTTTTGTTTTGTTTATATATTCATGTTTATTTTATTTATTTTTCCTGCATGAAGAGGATTTATTTTCTTTAAATATTTTGTGATGAATCGATGATTAAAATACATTACATATTACAATATTACAATTATTAAAATACTTATCGAAACTGTGAAACTAATGAGAATCTTTTTATTTTTATTTTTTAAATATGATAACTATGGGAAACTTATTCTGAATAAATAAAGCCGACATGTTTATCCCTTCACCTCGCTTGGGTGACACTGGGAGTCAAGGTGCTAAGGTTTCCGTGTTGAGGGGGCAGGAGCCAACAATCGAATTTGGTTTTCACGTGTGAGCGCTACCAGGAGCTTTTTCTACAAGTGCTGTGAAAACTGTACATCTAATGAACAAATTATTCTTAACTAATGTTGAGGGAGATTAGGGAGATGTGGCCAAATTTGATCTTGTACGCATAGTATGCAAAATAAGATGGCTACTGCGAGATACCGATCTAAATAAATATATCATATTTATGTGAGTGCATTATGTGAGATTTACTTTAGTATTGCCGTCTATACAGGTGTCCAGATGTATGTTATGGGTGAGAAATTTAAATTGTGTACATACAATAAGCAGGCTTGAGGTTTCTCACCTGACTTTAGCTGTTTTATTTTCAATAGACTGATATTTAACTGAAATACAAATATGAAAACCTAAGTGCTGAACACGAATCCATTATTAAATATCACTGAAACTCTATGCAAGCTTAATGGCAATGTGTTCATGATTCACAAATATTATAGATTGCATTCATTTATCACAAAACTTTGTTCACAGTCACCAAGAACATGCAGAGTTGGTCTTTACTATGATCTGTACATGTCTTGAGATTTAAACCCTTAATTTCTCTGATTATGTCATGATTAACATAGATGACCTTTTTGTTTTCTTGTAGCTGAGTTGGCCAGTTCAGTCAGTTTATGTCAAATGATCATCACAAACCTGAGGAACCGTCCTTTGAGCCCCAGCCATTTGGACTCCATGAAAGACCTCTAGACCCCTCCCATTATCATGACCTGGTTTTGGGGTCCAAGGAGAATCCAACAACAACAACAACAACAAAGAGTTATATGATTACTATTAGTACTTTTTCTAAGACAGCTGGAGCTTCATCATGTTTTCTAAATCTGTTTGTAGAACACAAACAGATTCATATATTAAAAATATAGATAAATCCCTGACTTGTGACACTATTGATTCATTTTCTTTCATCACATCTCCTCCTGTTTTCATGCAGGTGTCTTTCGTACACCATCATCACTTTCTCCACTTCAGCTTGAGGTAAACTTGTTTATTTGCAAAGAGAAGCAGAGGCATGGCAGTATATGGATTGTTGTTGACTAAAAACACACAGTTTGCACATGTTTTCTGCATGTTTGTTTGTGCACGTTTTTTTTTTTTTTTTTTTTTTTTTTTTTTTTTTTTTGCAAAGGATAACAATGTTTCCATACACATAGTGAATTTTTCATAGAAAAACTGGATCTTCTTAGTTCTGCCTGTATTTTCTTCACATTGCTACACTGATATGAATGCACAATTTTAAGGGTTTAACCAGACATAGAGGGAATGGGTCAAGGTTGGAAGGAAATCAGACATAGAGGGAATGTGCCACTCCATCTTGGAAGATGAGGGCCAGTTCAAACTATTGTGTTTATTGGTTCTTGGAACATTCAGAGAACACCCAGACCACATTATTAAGGTTTACAGATAGAACAGCATGCATTTTATTTTCACCATACACATTTACAATGAGATACAGAGGAAATTGAGGTTTAGCTGTGACTTCATGGCTTGATTTTTGTCCATATGCAATGTGACATCTGTATGTGTGGGTGTGGTCCAGTGCAGTTATGTGGAGCTTCAGCAAAGATGAATACTGTCAGAAACCCCAGTTTTATTGTTTCACTGTATTTTTTATTTATGTATTTAACACAACTGAAAATGAACGGGAAACCTATAACAGATGATGCAACACATTAACACAGAGTACATAATAACATAATAAACAATCGTACTGGCAACGATTGCTTGCACTAAGTCAGTTAAAATCCATCAAGAATGCAGTGTTTATTTAAGGTTTTGTTTCTTTCATTACACTCTGAGTTGCCGTGCTTTTCAAACATTACCTTTAAACTGTTTTATATAGCGGTCATTCCATCCACTCACCTTTAATCTTTAATAGGTTTTGAGATGTTGGTGAAAAATGTGTTCATGACTGCAGATTTCTGGCATTTTGTGTAAATTTAAGCATGTAAGCATTGATTGTTTCTAAGAAAAAAAGAGTGTGAAACTAAGTTAGACTTGTGTTTGTAAATGACACCCCCCCTATGTTCTGTAGCTTTCTGGATTTTATACTTATTGGACTACATACTTATTATATAGGCTATACAGTACATAAAATCAAAATTTGCATGTTTTATGTAACTGAAATGTTTAATTATGTGGGCTAAAGAAAATAAGAAATTTATAGAGTATATTTATATGAAACATGTGTCTATGTACTGCATTTGATGTATTTTAACGATATGTATAATGGATATTACAGATTGTAACACCTGCATATGTGTAAAAAATGGCTTTGAACTGCCAACCCATTTGATTTCCATGCCACCATCATACCACCCTAAGAAAATTTCTCTACATCCGCCCCTGCTTATACTATGAGATAGTGCAGTCTTTTCTATGTCAGCGAGGATGAATCAGTCAGAGAGTGAGAAGGAGCTCTGCTGCCTCAGAAGTGTGGAGCAGGGTGTGCTGGGCTGTCCATAATGGAGAGCAGTGTGTTCAGTGACCTCCTGTCTGTCACTCACTCAAAAACTTCCAAATTCTGACCAATGATTCTACCACCCTTGCGGATTAGTGTCTTAATTAAATAGTAATAATCATAATAATTAATACTAATAAAGAGATTGATAAATTAACTGGAGCAGTTCTTTTCACATCTTTCAATGTCCTCATGTATATTGGATGAAGCAATACAATGGATCTGTAAGGGAAAATAATATGTATCAGTTAATTAATAGTTACAATATAACTAGAGCATGTTAAAAACTAGATCAGTGGATAAAGTAAAAAGAAAAAGCATCCTATATGATGATCAAAAGTTGTACATTTTTATGGAACTAATCATTAGGTATTTAACAATAAAATGTTAGAATAATTTCTTTATTTTTTCATGCAGCAACGTTTCAGATAATGAAAGCTGCTTGCTATTTGCTAATCATATGAGAGATTAAATCTGATGATTGCACATGCAGTAGAACACGCAGGGTTGCCTTCTTCTCGTTTATTTTTTCGTTATCCTTACGTAAGGCCCTCAATGACTCGAACTCAATCGGACATAAAGAGCTGCACATTTATGGTGCAGTTACAACTCCGGTTCCATGGGGGTGCCAGAACGCACAAACTTCCGGTTTCAATAGACGAGGAAGAAAAGCGGCGCTGATTTTGAACTTTGGAGAAGAATGTGTAAACTTAATCGGGCAGGTGTGGCTTTGTTGTTACTGTGGGGATAAGCGTCGCTCTTAGCATCGGATTGTGTTACATTACATTGCCCGTCACACTGTTACAACATCTTTATTGCATAGGTACGTTGTTTATGTTGTTTCTGTGTTCTTTCGGTTACTTTAACGATAGGCTGCACAGTCAGCTGACCTCAAGCCTGCTAAAGTTAGCGCTAGCATGCCAGTGACTTCATCGTAATGATAAACCTAGCATTGAGTTAGCTTAGCCGCTTGCGAGTGTTTGAATAAACTGACGATAATGCCAATATTAGTGCTTAAACAACAAGGAAACAAACCTAGTATTTATTTGTCATACGATAAACCTTTTGTCTAACGTGGCTGCCCATTTTGACTCGATTCATTACTAAGAGTGTGAAGTGTAATTAAAGTGAAAGGAACATTATTGTCTCACTAATCTTCAGCAAACACATCTACAGAAAGACACCATGGAGCTGTCAGCAGTGAACCTGTACAACCAGTTTGAGAGTCTCAGAGCCCAGGTCGACGGCCTGAATGAGAGCATTGAACCACGTAAGTTAATTTCTTACGTAGCTTTGGTATTAGTCACCTTTGTAGAAGCCTTTCAGTTAAACTGCAGTGTTTGTAAGCGTTAAGTAATAGCATTAAGCGCATCTGCTCTGGAATTGTGTTATACTTGGTAGCTGTACTAAGGTGGATGTATTTCAGCCAACTTATTAACACCAAACTGCTCCTCCCATCCGATTACTTGTTAGAGGGTGTGATGAATTGTATGGACACAGAAGCAGCACTGATTATAGAGCCTCTGCATTAGTAACTTAAAGGTTCACTCAGTCAGGGTTATAGAAGGCTAGTGAATATTGATAACGCACCTGATGATACAAATAGAAATTGAAATAACGATTAGGAGTGTAGTAAAATAAATAGAAAGTTACAATCATCTCCATTTATTTTTTATTTATTCACTTACTACAAACAATCTTATGTTTTTGTCCTCTTTCTAAATAGTATAGATTATAAATAACAGATCTAAATTTCAATTAGGAGGCATCATTAGAAGCAATTGAACATGATTTATTGTTACAGAGAATTCAGTTATGCTATTTGGCGATTACAATCCAATGATCCATCACAACAGAACAAAATCCCAGCGGTGATGGGAATTAAGACATGATCCCCTTGAGTGTAGATGCTGATTGTGGCGTTGAAGATAAGATGGAGCCTTGGATGAAGCAAGGATGGGGAGGAGGTGGGTTGCACAAAGGGGTCGGGAAGGGAGAATGAAAGATAAGCAGTACTATTTAAAGAAGAGTTGAGGGTAATTGGTTTGAAGAAAGATGATTGGACTACAGCAATGGTGTTAGCATTGAGCTTTGCAGCGTGGGAAAGTAGAAGTGATGTAATAAATAGACTAACAGCCAAACACTGTTAAAATGGACAGATGAGGAGATACAGATCTTCCTTGTTGAACTTATACACAAGTTTTGTAATAAAAATAAGGAATTGTACAGCGTGCACAGCAGCAATACAGCAATCCCCTTGTCTTGTTTTCCAGAGTTCCTCCAGATGGCAGTGAACTTTGAGGATTGCCGCAGGAAATGGCTGCAGGCAGGTGAGGAGCTAGTTTCCTGTAAGGAGATGCTGGCTAAAGCGGACACGGAGAGGGGAGCCTTGGAGGTCAAACTAAAACATGCTCGAA
This sequence comes from Perissodus microlepis, assembly GCF_051167445.1. Classification (NCBI taxonomy): domain Eukaryota; kingdom Metazoa; phylum Chordata; class Actinopteri; order Cichliformes; family Cichlidae; genus Perissodus; species Perissodus microlepis. Next base: position 12,590,862 of record NC_140465.1, read on the forward strand.
ACCAGGTGGACGTGGAGATCCGCCGGCGGCAGAAAGCTGAGGCCGTATATGAGAAGCTAGTCAGTGCTACTGTTTGTTTTTCTTTCTACTCTTTCTTTATGTAACCAGCAGGATTGCTGATGTGAAATTAGATGGAGAAAGAATAGATGAAGATTCATATTCAGATAATGACGATGCCCATTTCACTGTGTAGATTACAAAATTAATTTGTTGCTGACTGACAGTTATGCATTTTTCTAAATGAACATGTTTCTTTCAACCTTGCGTATAAAAGGAGCGTCAGCTACAGCTGATCCGAGAGCTGCTGGTTTCAGAGAACAACGGTGGCAGCGTCCTCCTCAGTGAGGAACAGCGTTCAGCCCTGGCCTTCCTCAATGCCCACTCCCAGGCAGCACAAGCTGCAAAGAGCAACCTCAACTCCAGCCGAAGGTCAGAAGGAGACACTTCTGTTTCTTTCTTCCTCCTCCTCCTCCTTCGTCGTCTTCGTCTTCTTCTTCTTCTTCTTCTTCTTCTTCGTCTTCTTCGTCTTCTTCGTCTTCTTCATGGGAGAGGGACAAAAACAAGCTGAGAAGAAATGGCTATACTCTGAGCAAAGACAAGCTAAACTTTTATTGCATTTAGCAGGTTAGCACATATGCATGAACACTTTAAGGGAGAGAATTTCATATGCGTGATTAAAACAGTGTTATTCTTAAACTTGGCATATACACAGACAACTAACTTGATCTGTCTTACAGACTGACTACTATTGATGAATCGGCTTCTTTGCTGTCAGACATCAGCTACGACCATACGGATGACTCTTTGGTAAAATGATCCTTAAAGGTTTATGTTATGCGAACTGCTGATCAAATGGTGTGACAGCATAGTTGTTTTTTTTTGTTTGTTTGTTTTTAAGAAACATCAATAGTAAATTGGCCAAGTGAATGTAAAATGCTGTGGTTTTCTGCAGGACTGGGATTCATCTGTGATGAAGAATGTTAGATTGCGCAGACGACAGAAACGAGTGAGTCATGCCTTAAATCACATTTTGCACACGAGTCTTTTCTTGCATTGATTTTTTTTATTTTCTGTGTCATCTTGACATGTTTCAGTGTCAGAAGGGACATCAGATGTCTCTTGATATTTACTTTGGTTCTGAAAATTCAATTTCAATCCACAGCGTTCCTCCAGAAAACCTTCAGAAGGTCACTTGCAGGCAGTGAAGAAGCCTCGCTCTACTGGATGCCCATCAGATAGGGTAATACTGACCTCTGCAGCTGGATGTGCTAAATAACATTAAAAAAGTCTGGATCTGTAAGCCTAAGTTTAGGTGATTGTATCTATGAATTAGTATGAAATATCTCCTTCCTTACACTTCAGATGAATGAATCCATTGTGGCCAAAACAACCATCACTGTACCTGTAAATGGTGGTGCTGTTGAGGCTGTCTCCACCATTGAGACCGTGCCCTACTGGACGCGCAGCAGAAAGAAGAGCGGTAAGAATTTTCTTCATCTTTTATTTATAGCCTCTTACAAACACACTTGAAAGCAACATGATCATACCAAACAACCAATGTACGCTTGAAATAAGTGATTTGGACTGGTGAGTTTCCTCAGTGTTTTGGGGTTTGATTTACATGTGACATTACATGTGCCTGCAGTTGCTCCATCTTGGATTGATACACCGACTACTGACAACTCTGAAACTGTCAGTGAGGCTCCCAGAACACCTGTCTCAGAATTTCCAGCCCAACTCCAGACTCCCAAAACTAATGGAGGAGGAAAGAAACATCACTTCATCTCCAAAACAGTACGGCTAAATTCTTGACTAAAATGAATTCACGTAAATAACTGAGATTATATCTCTATCTTCTTAATTCCTACCAGCCTGTTTAATTGAGTTGTGTTCCCTCTATCACTAAGGTGATCCGGTCAGAGTTTTGTGTGTCATGTGGAAGAAGAACAAAGTTTGGCAAGCTGTATCTTCGCTGCCAGGATTGCAGGGCTGTGGCCCATCCTGAGTGTCGTGACCTGTGTCCCATGCCCTGTAATCCTACTGCTCTTAATACTCCTGTCAAGAACACAGAGGTACATTGTTCTTATTGGTCTCATCACTTCTATTCCATATATTTTGCATGATTTGTTTTTTTTTCACACCTACATAGAAATTAATTGATATAATTCTTGTGTAGTCTACTCTGGCTGACTTTGCTCCACTCACTGCTCCAATGATCCCTGCTTTGGTTATCTACTGCATTAAGGAGATTGAAAAAAGAGGCCTACATGAGGTGGGAAAGGCATTATTGAAGCCCTGTTTACTTGTTGTTTGCATGTTAACAGTTCAATCCTTTCCGTTAAGTGATTACAGTAGATTGTTTCCATCTAATTAGGTATTTTACTTCAAAGTAAAGCAGAGTCACAGTAAGGCTGGACAGTGAGAGCTGAGTTCTAGTTTCTTTTTTTCCTCCTTACCCCAGGTTGGCCTGTACAGAGTCTCTGGTCATGAGCGTGTGGTGAAAGAGCTGAAGGAAAAGCTCATTAGAGGAAAGACTCTACCTCCTCTTAACAAAGTCGAAGACATCAATGTCATTGCAGGCGTCCTCAAAGACTTCCTCAGAAACCTTCCAGAGCCACTGCTCACCTTCCACCTCAACAAAGCCTTCATGGAAGCAGCGGGTGAGTTTGTGAGACTGCAGGACCTGCAGGAATTCTTATGTGTTTGAATGTTTGACGCTTTTATTTTAAGAGAGCTGAATTTGCACTGAGTGGTTGAATTTCCTGCCTGGGATAGAGGGAAGAGTATCCATGAATATAAAATATCTTATGTACTTATTATTTATTAATTTTTTTTGGATGTTGTAGAAATCCAGGATGATGACAACAGTCTTGCTATGTTGTATCAGACGATGAGTGAGCTGCCTCAGCCAAACCGAGACACACTGGCCTGTGTGATGATCCATCTGCAGAAGTAATTTTCATTCCTTTCTTTAGTCGTGTTAAGAATCCTTTTATCTTATTTTTAATTTACTCTGCTTAATACACAAGATTTACAGTTTGTAATTATGAAATCTCTTGAATCTGCATTATAAGGTCAGCTCAAGAAGACTGAATTTCTTTCTATTATCAGGGTGTCTCGAAGTGTGGACACCAAGATGGATGTAAATAACCTGGCCAGGGTGTTTGGCCCCACCCTTGTAGGTCATGCTGTTCCTAACCCAGACCCTATGACCATCCTGCACGACACCAACAGGCAACCAAGGGTAAAGGGAAGAATAAGGACTGGCTTCTCAGTATAGGCATTATGTTTAGAACTCTAATGCATGTCTTATAAAGTAGCACATAGTGTGTGTGTGTGGGGGTGTGTATGGTTGTACCTCAGTGATCAGTGTTTGTCCTTCAGTGTGTTCGACTATAAATAATGGATTTATTTCCTGTCTTCTTAGGTTATAGAGCGCTTGCTCAGTATTCCAGACAGCTATTGGAGCCAGTTTGCTTATCCAGATAATGCAAGCATTGACAATGCTCACAACACTGACACTCCAAACCACAAAGGTAAATCAATGAAAGGTACATTAAGGCTCCTCTAAAATGAATACCCCGATAAAAGTGGGTTTGATTAGATTTTAGAACTGGTGGAGCAAATGGGTATATGATAAAAATCAAATCAAATCAACCAACCTTAATCCTTTTTTTTCAGCATTTATACTCAACAGATTTGATAATATTGTCTTGTTAAATTGAGGTTCTGTTGATTTATGGGTTTATCTGTAGTGAGCATACTGGGGCCAGTAACTACTCCAGAGCACCAGATGATGGCCAAAACACCTTCCTCCAGTTCACTGTCTCAGCGCATGAAGCAGACCCTCTCCAGTACCACCTTGTGAGTTCACTCTCTTTTTCCAATTCTTTTCACAGTAGACAAGATCAAAGCAGAGTTGTTAGATTGATACATCTTATCCAGACTGAAATGTTATCAATTTAAATCAGTCAAATTTACATCTGATGGTTTAGTTTTTTCACATCTCTGCCCTCAACATAACAAGCTTCAGGAAGTTCCAAAACACACACTTTAATTATGAGCTAAAGACAGACAAATTTTAAATTTCCAGTTTATTTTTCTGTATACTATTACAAAGACCCTTAGGTGGATAAGTAATCAAGAAAATACATGAATAAAAGGATTCTGGCTATAATTTATTTGGTACTGTATATGATGCATCAACTGGCAAAACGACAGAATATTGGACATATTTGACCTCACATCTCATCCTGTGAGCAACATCATGTAGAGACTTCAGGATTTTGGAACTTCAGCATTCAAAATCCACATACTTGTCTAAAAAAAGTGAAGCTGTTTCTTCCCTCATAGGTTCCAAGAGACATGACACATTTCAATTTGTCACATTGTAAAAAGTACAAGTATAAACATGCTGTGCCACTAGCAGTACTTACTGAGACTGGACTAGAGCAGATCCATTGCTGTTCTTGTCATTTAATCAGCGGGACATAAAACATCTTGTGGATATTCCTATGCATTTATGATATTAACTAAAGGCTTCAGGTTGGATATGCAGAAATTTGTCTCTCAATATTTTATGGTAGAGAGAATTGGAAAATGTTGGATTGTGAAAGTTTTTCAGGGCGTTAAAAGCCACGTGCAAGTAACATGACTGCCTGCATAGAGAGCAGTCAATAATCAAATTAAGTTAACTCAGTTGTCCACATAAGGAATTGTTTCCTGGTTTTCCCTGAAAACAATAATCTTAATAGTGATTCAGTTGTTTGTCTGAAATGACTTTTACTAACCTTCTAATTCTGTGTGCTCCCTTCAACCCCGACCTCTTCATCCTTAGATTTGGGAGCAAGAGCAAAGCGACATCTGCCTGTAATCGCCAGGGAAGCTTCTTTGCTTCCCCCCAGCTAAAGTAATGGTAATGAAAGAAAAAACCCTCACTACATTATGCTTCTAGGTTACTTACTGCAGTAAATGAATATATATGTGTATTTATATAATCATGTTGGAATCTGACTATGCAAATTTAGCACAATAACTTTACCAATTTAATTACTGAAGATATTTTTTAAGAAAGCTTTCTAACAAGATTTTTGTTCTTTTCAAAAGATGAGAGAATGTAGGATTTTTTTGTATCTTTAATCACTAATGTTTTATTATCGGCTCCGTCTCTGATTATAAGAGTTTTTAATGACCGAGCAACCATACTCACACTAATTTAGGATTGAGATTTCCTACTTCATGTGATGTTTAATGCTGTTTTCAATGCTGCCCCCCCGAACATGTGGTTGTAACCACAGTTACATGGATGCATCATAGACCATAAGAAAGTCATTGGTATGCATCAGCACACATGAAAAGCACACAGAGCTAGAATGAACAAAGAGGTGAGAATCACTAATATTGGCTTGTTGAGAGCATTGGTTGCCGTATCATTAAAACATTTGTTTTAATGATTTTATGTTTTGTTTTATATATTCATGTTGACATGCTCTGATCTTTACCAATCATGGCATTTTTTTGAGAAAAACTTTCAAATACTTAAAAAATATATTCTGTGTAAACACTGATACCCGTTGGGAAATTAGAATGCTTTTTGCACACTGTAAAAACCAAAGTGTATTTTCTACATGGTAACATTTACCACTAGAGGCTGCTGTTGCACCACTTTCCATGTGCAATCGTAACCTATAAAGACACCATACTGTATACTATGTACGTAATCAGTCAGAAATCGTGGCACTCCTTTCATTTAATATATCAGCAGATATTTAGAAGTTACTCTACTAACGTGGGATGGTTAAGTCAAGAGATCTGTGACTCACATTTATGCGGTCATAACAAAATAAAGCTTCAGCTGTTTTAATGTATTACTGTGAAAACTCATTTGCATGCACGCACAGTGAAGTATTTGTAGCTTTCTTGTACCATTAGACTAACGATAAGAAAAGTCAGTCTTCTGCTCTCATCATCACCTGTAGCAAATCTCTGTGTGATGGTACCGGTTCAAATAAAGGCATTTGGGGTGAGATATTCATTTGGATAAAAACGGAAACATTTTGACTTATGAAAACTACATCCTGCTGTTTGTGGTTGTAAGAATCCTGTAATACTGCATTATTTTATGCATATTTGATACATCCTTGTACATGTATTCCTTCATTCTCTAATGAAATAACGTGTAAACGATTGTCATTCATCAGAGAGCCTGTGAATCTTAACATTTATCTCTTTGTCTTTGCTCATATAATGTGGAAGTCAATGCCTGAACTAAAAATAAAACGCAAAGAGTGTTTCTTTTGTGTTGGTAGGTGGTATTTGTGCAAGAGGTTAGACATGTGGGTTGAGGAACCCGGCTGAAAGAAGACTGTAGAGCATGTAAGACCAGACGTGTAGGATATCATTTTGTTACTGGTAATTCAGTCTAAACAAAACCCTCTTATACTTGAACATGGATTAGTATTACCCTATTAAATCAGCAGGTTATTAATGCACAGCCTAAAACCTTTCATGTTTAATGCTTAATTTTTCCTGGTGTAAATTGAATGCTGGCCATTGCTATTGAAGATCTTCAGTGAAAGGGCAAAAGCACCGTACCAGCTATTCCAAAGCTGACGTGGCACTGAATGATAATGCAATTTGGCTCATTGTTCCAATAGTCATTACAGCTATTTCCATAATCTGTTGGGCTGAATGGGCAGGCGATGAGGTCCAACATTATTATGAATTAAAGCAGTGATCATTTATACATCTTATAGTTATTCCATTAACAGTTACTGTGGAGAGTGCTAAGCCAGGCTGAACCCATTGACATAGATTTTCTATGGCCTCATTTAATACAGAGCTTCAGCAACACATCAGCCCCTCAGAGATCTAAGCCCAGCTGTGTCGAGTGTGTGCGTGCGTGTGTGAAAATAGTGTGCGCATAGTTCATCCAAATTGGTTTGTTCTCTCTTCCTTTCATTCTCTGTCTCACACACAGCGAGCCTCGAATGACTGCAAAAAAAAAGACCCTCCAAAAATGTTTGAATTTCAAATCAGCATTAATAGTTCATTAGCCTGAAATAAGGTCTCCTGTGTGTCGATCTGTCCTCTCATCGGGGGATTGTGTGTTTATTTATGCTGTACGGTGCAGCATACGCTCGACGGTTGCAGACATCAAACAGCTGGCTGTGTGCAGTGTGTCTCTGTAGCTCCATATTCCAGCATGCCCCAGTGTGCAGTGATAGAGCTCCGTTCTGCTATGGGACCAGCGAGGGCCAAATGAGTAAGTAGTCCAATTAAGAGCTCTTAAATAAATTACAGTGTAAGCTGGTAAACACATAACAACAACACTGTTTAATTCCTCTATTTATACAGTGAATTGCAGGCAGTGATGGCAAAGGGAACAACAATACTACCACCACCGTCTCTGGAAACTGAATGTAATCAATAAATTACCCAATTCACAAGGTTTACTTATTGCCGTTATTGAGTGAAAATAAAGTGTACGTGTCAACCTTTTGGCCGTGCGGCATGTACACGCCGTCTACACCATTGTCTGCTTAAGGTCAGGCTGATGTCAAAGAAATGGATGACTGTCAAATCAGAACATCTAATAACGCATCTAATCAATACATCTCTGAAGGAAAAAAAGTCAAGTAAAGCACCAGAGAAATGCTCTGTACACGTTAATTCTGTGTTTTGAGAACTTGATCTTCAGAGTGGAAAACTTGTTTGTGAATTAGGCAAGGCATCATTGAGATATACTTTTAAAATCATATCAAGAAAAGAAGCTGGGCTGAACCAGCTGTTAATTCAGGTGTTTTGCCGAGCAAAGGTACGGTTGTGCATATTCGTAAACGGGGCCAATAAACTGCTTCTTTAGCAGGCTAAGCATGTGCTTGAAAAGTGGTCCTCCAGATTTGTTTCTGACACTCTTTTCAATGAATTATGTGACAGATTGTGTGATCAATATGCTTTCCATTTGGCGGATTAAATGCACAGCACTGCGAACAGCTGAAATACCAAACTATGTTCTGCCTTTAAAAAGCCTGAAAACAGGACAAGAATCATTGTCCAATTTACACCCACCCGTGTTTGCTTAACTGCAAATAATTGTGTGGCTTTTTGACTTTCAGAACTCTTGCGCTCTCGTCTTCAGCTCCATCCCTTGTTCTTTTTTTTAAAACTCCACTCCCTCTCCACCCCTCCTTTGAATCGAACCGCTGTCTTAGCTGGCTACCATTTGTGGTCGATACCTTGTTACCACAGAGAAATCAATTATCTCAACCAAGCAGCAGGGGAAAGAGGCAATAATGAAAGAATGCACCTCCTTCCCAGACGATGGCAATGGTCATTAAATATGAATTTATCATTGGTTGAGGAGATTTATGTTGCGTGATGTGGGCACAGAGTTTGTGCTCGCTTTGCCGCAGAAGTTCTGGTTACAAGTGTTAATGGAAACGTTCGCAGACTGATGTTCAACCAAATATTTGATTATTATAAGCTGGCCTGCGCGTTTTGATGACATTTTTCAACAAAATAAGCGGGAGACGTGCTGGAAAATGAAACACGAGTATTATATAGCATTTGCATGCCGCAATATTATCATGGCATTCATGAAAACTCCAGGTTCTTTCCAGTGATGTCTCAGTGCTACTCACTCAGGTGACAGTGGAGATGGTGGTGATGGCTGACTTGTGGGTGGGCATGCCTACAATACCTGCCTGTTTGGGTCTGTAATGAGCCATTCTGACTTGTCTGACAGGTGGTGCAAGAATTGGAGGCACTGCCATCACCACAGCCGGAGAAAAAAAGTGCAAATGAGAGAGAAAGAAGAACGGAGCAGAGAGGGAAAAATGTGTAATTCGGGCTTGCTCTTAAGGCAGCAATAAATTCCATTTTAATGGGGCACCACAAGCAGTAGCAAGCACTCAGCAGTCTGTTGTGTTTGATGCCAAATTGTGCAGAATAAACAGATTTGCTGTGCAGCTGGTCCAAACACACACTTTCTCTCTGTCTCTGTCTCTCTGACTCGCTCTGTACCCATCTTTTCCACCGTACACTCTCACAAATCTCCATGCCACACACACACACTCCACCTCTTCTTCCTCATTCCCTTGCTACCTCTCCATCTCTTCTCCTCCCCTCCCCTGCGTGGACGCACAAGAATTAGACAAATCATCACGAAAAGATGGCAACTGTGCTTTGATTTATTTTCTTCCACTTAACTGAGTACTCATCTCCAGCTGTCACGCACATGTTCAAGGCAGAATATTTGTTTTAAGAGGGAAAGGAGTGAGCTGCACGCCACTAATGAGAAACAACATGTCACATCAGGCTCGTTTCTTTCGCAGAAGACGAATTGTCGGTCATCCTGACCGATTTTATGGTAGACAAAGTTGCACATGATATACTCAGACTCTGTATTTGAAATCAGCATTGCACGCTAACCAAATTGTAGGCGATGGTTTGCAAAAAATAGAGCTGGTTGCCAAGAGTGCTTTGAAAACCCCGAGAAACATTTTACGCTAAATAATATTAAATATACTGAGGCATCTGTTTAGTATGCTGGCTAAAAGCAGTCCCTCAAATACCTGCTACATTGATATATGTGGTTCCTGCCAGCTGAATGACAGTGTAAGCACTAGTGGATACATCCAGACACACACACCTGCACACCTATGACTTCTGTTTCTATTGTTTCCACGATAAATGTATTGTTTTTCAAAAACCAGCTCTGTGTGCAAACACACACTAAAATAACTGTACGTGTGCTGCTGGATCCTTCTGCGTGCCCTCCTGCACCAGTGCATCTGAATACATTTAACTGAATGTGAAAGTGTGTGTGCACAGGTGCATGATATGGAATATTGGGAGACGGCGGTATGCATGAAAGGCTCAGTGTTTGCTAGTGAATGTGCGCAGTGACCATGCGTGCAGTGTGTGTGCCTCTGCCTCTGATTTTGGGATTGTTTTTTTCTGCATGGATGGACACAGCTATAAATACCGTATGATATACTTGTATCTTTCAAAGCCACACAGCCCAAAATCATCTTTTATTTATTTTTTTGGTAGTGCTCTCACTCTAGTCATGAGTGAGAGAACTACCAATCACCAATTGGTTTTGCCAGGTTAGTTAAAGTTGAGCCTTAGCAGCATGACGGCATGATCTTTTGATTAAAAAGGAAACCTGTAAACATGTAATATCAAAAATACAAAGACACTGGATCACTGTATTAGTCATTTGAAAAGCGTATTTTCCCCAAAATTCTGGCACTAACTACAACCCAATGCAAATTTTGATGTTCCTCTTGGCCACTAGAATGCACTGTTGCCTCCTGTAATCCACTTGCATGTCACGAAGCAGTGCTGCTCTGTCTGAACACACCCATTAATTTCACCCATCTCCACATCTCTATCATGTAGGACTCCCATGTGGTTGTTAGGAGGATATGGGAGTGGTACAGCATTGTCAGTATTTGTATCATTTGCAGCACTCAAGCTTTAATTTGAAATGATAAAGTATTGCTTTGACAGTGGCAGTCTACTCAGGTGACATATATTAGCATTTTCCTCCCAAGCATTTCACCTCTGGGGAAAATTAAATTGGCTGGATCAGAGTTCATACATAAATGTAAGCTTAACAGGCGTCAGTGTATGTAGGAGCCCCATCACATGTGTAATTCACATGTACCTTGTTACAGCTTCGCCCTGAGGTTGACAGGCGGTGGCTGATCCTGCATATGATGACACAAGTTTTTGCATACCACTACATTTTGGGTAGAAGGTTATGCCAGTCAAATGTACAATCTTTGTTATGTAAGCTTAAAAACACTGAGATAGCATTTCCACATTTTGAAAGACAAAATATAAGAGTGCTATAATTAGTCATGGTTAGATGACAACATGGATAATGCTATACTCAGCCACATCTTTTCCACTGGTATACCTGGAGGTTTGATATGAACTAAGTTTGTACAATAGGACACCAGATATGCTTTTACTTACAAAAGTGTTACCTGTCTAACGCCTACTTAGTTTTTTTACGGTTAAAAAATTAACTGTCAGCAATTAAAATCAGAGACATCACAGACTTTAACAGGAGAACAGGTTGTCTAACGTAATCGTGCTTTCCTCTTTGGCTCCCTGTATTTGCTTGCTGCTGAGGCGGTTCAGTAGTACAAACCCGTACAAAACTGTACACTCAACTTATCTCCATTGGTGCTGATACTAGCTTGTTCATCCCAAACTGCAGCATGTATGACAAAGAATACCAAACAGACTGCTTTGGAGCCTCGGGGCTTATAGAGAGACAGACAGTAAAGTCAGTGCTTGTTAGCTTGTTAACTGGTTAGTCTGTGGATATTACTGTGGATGTTGCATGGGTGAGTCACACAGTCTTTAGGGCCTGTTAGTGCCAATAATGGTTTTGGATTTTCAGCATCTTAATGATGTAAAACATACTGTATACAAGTCAGTGCGTAGTTTGTTTTATACAGTTATTTAAACAGTATAGAATAGATCATACAACTTATAGACTCACTACGATAGCCAGGTGCCCTGACTCTGGTAGCTCTAAAGATGCTGATTGGTCAGAAGCTGCCTTCTCCTTTTAAACAAAATAAACTTTGGGTGGAAAAATGATTGAAAATTCTTTAAAGCTGCATATTCAACAGACAGTTGTCTCTATTGTCAGTTTTTTGTGGGATTTCCTGTGTGTGTGTTTTACACAGACTATTCTATGTTGTAACACTCAACAAATGTATAATTCCTTTTAATGAAAACATATCTATGAAATGCATCTTCGATTTAGTTTCAGCTTGTAGTAATATGTTAGCACGTATTTAATTTCATTTCACAGTCCCTAATTTCCAAGAGCTGTTACTGTTGCCACAGCTTTATTTCATTTTATTATTACATTATAACAGGCTTCTTCTCTGTGTAAAGGACTTAGGTAAAATATGTCTCATGGGAAATTGATCTTTTATTTAGTGCTGTTTGTGATTTTTTTTTAAAGTTTTCCATATTCACCTGGTGTTGTTAGGAAACTGTATACTGTACGTTCAAAGAGAATGACCGTGAAACACCAGCTACACTGTCTGTCAGCTGTGCAGCCTAACACTGGGCTTTGAAACACAATGAACAAAACACTTCTGTGCTTCATGTGTTTACATGGAAATCACTGCCATTGAGAATGCAACCCATCAGTTGGTTTCTCACATGGGCAAACATCTGTTGCTTTTCAATTGGCAATCAAGTCTTTGGGAATAAAAGCACCAGTTCAATTTTTTTTCTTTTCCATACCCTCTTCATTTTTTTCTTTTTTTTTAACTGTACATGCGATGGATGGAGGTGTATATGGTGACAAAGCTGCTGAAGGATATCAAGGCTGGGTTCTTAATGCCAGGTGATACTGCATGCTGCTCTGCAAAAACTTTTGCCTGAATCTTGCCATCGCATTGCAGACAGATTATAACAATAGGATGGGCAAAGTCTATATTCCCTCTTTCTACTACCCACTATGAAGCACGTGCACCCTCTTCAAATTGTTGACTTTTGTAGCGAGTGTGTTTACCTGTCACTGAACATCTGTTACATTCAGTTGTTTATAATATTTAAGATTTTTTTTCATTGAAGACATTTTTTTTGTTGCAAAAAGTGCTCGTTTTGGTTTGATATCGTATAATTGTATAGAGCAGTAATACTACTGCATTACTCTGCTACAGTCACACATTATTTATTCAGAGGTAAGTCAGTTGTCTTCCGTTTAAAGCCATGAAGGAGTCTTTTGAACACAACTAGCTTTGAATGCAGTAATGAAGATATGTCTGGATTTGCATGCAAGCATACTTTTAAGAATTGCATGCAAGTGATTGCAGAAGGAAAACAAAAATCCCTTACGGCTGCAGCATTATAGCAGGCAAAACAGTATAAAAACTAATTTTGTATTTTTAGAGCTTTTCAAAACTGTGAAATATTAAATCTGTTCCATCAGTGATATAAATGGCAACATTTCAATAATAAAATGAAAATGACATCTTGGCTTGAGGCTGGAACTTGGAGAAAGTATATTGAGTACTCAAATTAAAAGGATTTGTGCTGTAGGGGAGTATAAGTAAATGTGCTCAATAAATCTGTTGAATTCTTTTGATCAAGATCATTCTTGCGTGATGTGTTTCTTTCCTTTCTTCTTTTCGCTGATGGTTCCAGTAGATGAGAAGTAGGTGATCAGTCAAATCATTATGACTCTTCCCCATGGCCCTTGGCTCTCCATTCCCAATTTCATTGCTGAGATATGTGGGTATTTGTCTTAGTTTGGATCACAGTCCAGAAGGAGAAGCTGACCAAATGACTGAACAGCAAAAGTCTCTGCAACCAGAACAGTGTGAGATCATAACATCACAAGTATGTGTAAGTGATATTACCTGAATATCAAAATTCTTGCAATAAACATTTTTACCTTTGTCCTTTACAAAATCATAACTGTAGACTGAAATATGCTGACAACACTGATTGACAAACAAAATGAACTGCTCGTTGTTGCAGATCAATTTATAGCAAATTTGACCAGCCTGGTTCAAGACCTTAACAAATTGGTTCTCTGTTGAGTTTGTGACCATTTTAAACTGCATAAAGAATGAAGTCTTTAAAAGGTGGGTGGGTATTTATGCAAATGGATTATAAATTAAGTAAAAAGATAAATGTGATTAATCAACTATGTACAGAAACATATTTTGAAACTAAAATTACATCTAAATTTAATCTTTCCAGAGGCTGACTCATCAACATAAAACCACAATGAAAACACTTCCTCAAGTCAAGAGCAGCTTTTTCTTTAGAAAATAACGTGAAGGCAACTCGTCACATTAGAGAAACAACCGATGCCACAGCACAGAAACTGAGGCACGACTAACCCATCTCACTGTAAGTTAACGCCATGGCAGAAGAATTGGAGCTTTCTGAGTATTCCACCATACATGACCTTGGGGGGAAAAAGGTCCAAACTGGAACAAGCAGCATCAACTCTGCTCAATCAGGTAAGAATATGAGAAAAATGCAAACTAAAAAAGAAACAGTCACGATTTTGAAGTAATCAGAAAGCTGTCTCACTATTGTGAATGTACTATGTATTTATCTGTTTGTATGTTTACAGAAAGAAGACTCCTGAGGATGGGGATTGTAACTTTAGGAGTATTATGTATCTTACAAGCCATCCTCAATATCTCCCTGCACCTTGCCGGTAAGTTGTGAACACAAGTATATATTTATAATGGAAAATAAATGTATCATAAGTACTGTAACATGTTTTCTGATGGAAAGTATAAAAAAATATGACCCCAAAATTATGTTTATTTCCAGTTTATTCAAAAGAGGATATCAATCAGTTTCCTTGCAACACCTCTGTGATAGAAGACATGTGCCAGACCGAGCAATTTCAGTCAAATTCAACCCACTTATGTTCCTGCTGCAACAACCTGCTGCAAAGGCTACTGAGAGAAAGAGACCTCTTGCAAGACAAAATCAGTCAGTTTAGCAGAGGTAAACCTGGAGATGTTGACGATATGCAGATCTTTGGATCTGGTTCCAATTCTTTAGATTTCTTGTTAGTTTGAAGATGAACGCAGACAACATTCAGGAATTTGAAACAAGTCATTTAAGTCAGACAACTACATCCATTTACACACTTTGAAATCTCTGGTACAAAAACAACAGCCAACCACATTTTAATTAGATATATATTTTGAAAGAGTCAAGCAGTGATTAACAGTTGCACTCAGGTAAATACTTTTATTATATTGCTGCATATTTAATGCAAAATTTATTATGTACATATATTAATACTTTGCTAATGGATAAAAAAAAATGACATGCCACTTTAGTAATATGATAAAACGTATTGAATGATTGTGTATGTGAAAGATGACGTTTTTAGTGACAACATGTGCTCAGTTTAGTTTTTGGCTGGTGGTGTATTCAGAAACCAAAAGAACAGATGCTTCTACCAGTAGGTGGTAGAGACCCGACCCAAGCTGTGTTAAAGAATATTGGATTTGTATGTATGTGTGGCCAACAAACACACTAAATAACAGCAAAAAACAATGTTGGCTATTTGGTACTAGCAGAAACACTTAGAAAGTGTTTTTAATGGAATTTGCTATATCAACTTTAAATGTTATTGTTACTCTGAATGATGATAATTCATTTTTTTTTGTTTTCACATAACTGAAATTTTGTATAATAATGAGTTTTCAATGCCCGCTCAATTGACAACAGTCTTATATTTGATATAATTTAGCTTATATTTAGCTTGATTTTATGTTTATCTCTGAGACATGGCAGCATGAAGTCTCACATCTTTTAGAGCTATGCAATGCAGACTGTTCATTTTTCTGTGAACCTCAGATCTCTGGACGAGAAGGTGGAACAGCTGTGATTTTTAAAAATACATTTTTATGCCAGATGATCTCTTCGAGCTTTTACAGCTCTTTTGAGATGATTATGATCAAAACTGGAAGAGATCAACTGATGTATGGTATTTCAATTTATGGTCCACCTGGGTCTGCAGCATCTTTTCTGTCAGGCTTCTGCTATTAAGTTGGGCAAGGTCATCATTGTTGGGGACTTCAACATTCGTGCAGAGGACCCATCAAATAGTACCACTAGGAAGTTCCTGAGCATTATGGACTCTTAAACTTTTAAACTTTTTCCCAAGTTTGTATTAGGTACAGGCGCTTTATTGATAGCTATCATTTCTAAGTTTTCTTTTTAATTTTATAACTTTTTGTGACCATGTTGAGCTCCTTGTTAAGTCTTTTATTGAACACTGATAGCCACTTTTAATCAGATCGCTCCTCACAAAACCACAGTAGCCATTGCTCTGTCAGTTCCTGCACACCCTGGTTAAATAATCAAACTTGTGATCTTCGACATTCCCGTCAAAGAGCAGAACATCTGTGGAAGTCCACAGGTCTAAGTTTCCATCACAAATACTTTGTAGAGCTTCTTCACATATATAATGAGTCAGTGAAAGAGGCTAGATCCTCTTATTTCAATAATCTCATACATTTCCATAAGAATAATCCAAGGGTATTATTTGAGACTATCAACAGGATTGTTTCCCCTCCAACTCAGCATGCTATGTTCTTTTCTGACAATGATTGCAATACATTTCTCAATCACTCTGTAAATAAGGTGATGGGCTTAAGATCCTAAATCTCCTCAAGTAGCTTCCCTTATGATGGTCCTCAGTGCCCTGGGTCATTTACTTTTCTTTCCCTCCAATTACACTTAATGACTTAACTACAGTAATAGGTAAAATGAAATTCTTGTCATGCTCCTTAGATACATTACCTGCTTTTCTCCTGTCTGGGACTCACCAGCATTGGTCCCACATTGCTGTCTATCATGTGGGACTGAGGCAAAGTTATGTTCCATCGTATTTTAAATAGTCGAGGAAACTCCTCCATTAAAGAAACAGAATGTTCATCCCAACTTTACTGGTAATTATTGGCCTATTTTCAAAATTGTCACTTATAAGCAAATTATTAGAAAAACTTGTAGAAAATAAGTTCAGATCTTTACTATGCAAATTAAAGATTTGTTACCTTTTTCAATCTGGCTTTCAAAAGCAGCGCTCCACTGAGATCGCCCTCTTGAAGGTTTATAATAATCTTTTAATGGCTTCTGATGCAGGGAATTGTTCTGTAATCATATTGCTTGATCTCAGTGCAGCCTTTGATACAATTGATCATAAAATCCTACTTAATATGCTGAATGTTTTGGCTGGTGTATCTGGCTCTGCCTTAGACTGGTTTTCTTCTTACTTATCTGACAGGACCTTCTCTGTTAGAACAAACAAGTTCACCTCTATCATTGCCTCCCTAACCTGCGGGGTTCCACAGGGTTCAGTTTTGGGTACATTATTTTCTTTCTAGGTGCTTCTTCTTTCTAGCTGGCATTTTTCAATCTTTTAGTGACATTTCTTATCATTTCTATGCCGATGACAGTCTTTTAAGCCTCATTAGCTGGATAGGTTGTCCAGCTTAGTCCACTGGGTAACTCAGGTTACTGATTGGCTCTCTAGCAATTACCTTGTTTCAAACACTAACAAACCTTAGACCATGATTATAGCTCCTCCTGAACTACATTCTTAAATCAGTCGGGTTCTTGCTTCTTTTTGTCCAACCACTAACACCAACATTCAGAATCTTGGAGTAATATTTGAGTCTTCTTTGGGTCTTGACTTGCATATAAAATCTTTGTCTTGTTCCTGTTTCTTTCATTTAAGGAACATTTCAAAATTGCGACATGTTGTCACCTCAGCTGAACTGGAAAAAATAGTTCTTGCATTTGTGTCATCGCATTTAGATTATTTTAATGCTCTGTTTACCAGCTTGAACAGATCCTCTCTTTCACACCTCAAAGCTATTCAAAATGCTGCAGCCAGACTACTAACAAGTTCTAGCAAACAAGTTCAAATTACTCCTATTTTATATTCTTCTATTGGCTCCCAGTAGATTTTAGGATTCGTTTTAAAATTCTTGTTTTAACATACAAAGCACTAAATGGCCAGGTCACAGATTATTTATCTCAGATTTTTACAAAATACACTGCTCCTCGTCGTCTCCATTCACAGACTCTGAATTAGTTTTTAGTCAGGTATGGGGAACAACTAAGGGCGACAGACCCTTTGAGCTTGTGGCACTAAAGCTGTGGCGCACTTTACCATCATAACTACAATTAGTTGACTCTGTGCATTATTTTAAAAAGCAGTTAAAACTTTTTTCAAACAGGCCTTTTCCTGAGAATTTTTTATTGAATTATGTTTTACTTATTTTGAAACCAGTTTATTTTACTATATCTTATTTCATTTTTTTCACACTTAACCTCCTAAGACCCAAACTCTTTCATGGCATGCATTTTTAATTTTCTTTACTATTTGGGCTGATTAGGACCTCATGAATGTAAAAACAAAAAATTACATGTTTGTTTTTTTTAACCTGATTTTTGTTTCCACATATGAATTTAAATTTTGATAGAACAGTGGAAGTACAACGCCCCCGTAAGTGGATATCAGGCCCTTGTAGACCAAAATTAGTATTTTGGTCTAGACAACCCAAAATGTGATGTCCACATATGTGGACGCCAGGTCCTGGGAGTTTAATGTTCATGTTTATTTTAGCCTTTTGTGTACACCACTTTGTGATTGCTTGTCTGATTGCTTGCGCTAAATAAATAAGCTTTACATACTTGTGAAGTATGTAAAGTGTGTTTTTGATGGG
The DNA here is from genome assembly GCF_051167445.1 of Perissodus microlepis. Lineage (NCBI taxonomy): Eukaryota > Metazoa > Chordata > Actinopteri > Cichliformes > Cichlidae > Perissodus > Perissodus microlepis. The sequence goes on from NC_140465.1 coordinate 12,609,125, forward strand.
GTTTTTTGTGAATAAAATTTGGGGTTGTGAGATTTGCAAATCTTTAAATTCAGCTTTTATTTACATTTTACTCGGCATCCCAATTTTTTCAGAATAGGGTTGATAATCTTCTTTTGCCAACAAACCTTCTTGAAATCATCAAGTCTTTCTTTGATGATAATTTGGTCACAGTTAAACTGACAGCAATGAGAACTACAGAGCATTCACTAATCACTTTTCATTAACACTGTTGGTTTTGTTTTAATTAGCTGTTCTGAATGACACCAGTGTTTCTGTCACACTGTGTTCCTGGCTTACACTATCCAACTGTTGTATTTGCCTTATACTGTACATCTGTTTTACATTTAGTTGTTAAAAATATTTAAGAATTTTTAAATGAGGACTTTTTTTTTTGCACAGGGTTATGTTATAAGTTTTACATTTATTTATAAAACATATTTAGAGTATGTTAATTTGAATCATTTGCATCTGTAAACACAATTTGCATGCATGTATACCTTTAAGAATTGCATGCAATCACAAGAGAAATCTGTGTTATGGCTATAAAAAGAATAAAAGAATATTGAAAAAAATAGTATGAAACTATTTTTTTAGAGCTTTTCAAAACTATGAAATGTTAAATCTGTTCCATCAGTGATATGAATGGCAACATTTCAATGATAAAATGAAAATCTTGGCTTGAGGCTGGAACTTGGAGAAAGTATATTGAGTACCCAAATTAAAAGGATTTGTGCTGTAGGGGAGTATAAGTAAATGTGCTCAATAAATCTGTTGAATTCTTTTGATCAAGATCATTCTTGCGTGATGTGTTTCTTTTCTTTCTTCTTTTCACTGATGGTTCCAGTAGATGAGAAGTAGGTGATCAGTCAAATCATTATGACTCTTCCCCATGGCCCTTGGCTTTTGTCACGATATTAATACATTGCTAGTGCTTATTTAGTGCATATTGTTACTTGTTTTTAATATAGTCTAAAAGGGCCAACTCTGAGTAGAGTCTGAGCCAAAAAGTACTGACAGGAAACTCCATGCTTTTGCAGAGCATATGAGGTGCAGACAGAAAGTGAAACTAAGTAGAGTGTTTGATCGAAACTTAAAGTGTGCGTGACGTCTAGAGGAAGTATATACAGGGTGGGCCATTTATATGGATACACCGTAATAACATGGGAATGGTTGGTGATATTAAAGTCCTGTTTGTGGCACATTAGTATATGTGAGGGGGCAAACTCCTCAAGATGGGTGGTGACCATGGTGGCCATTTAGAAGTCGGCCATCTTGGATACAACTTTTGTTTTTTCAATAGGAAGAGGGCCATGTGACACATCAAACTTATTGGTAATGTCACAAGAAAAACAATGGTGTGCTTGGTTTCAACGGAACTTTATCCACCATGGTCACCACCCATCTTGAGGAGTTTGCCCCCTCACATATACTAATGTGCCACAAACAGGACTTTAATATCACCAACCATTCCCATGTTATTACGGTGTATCCATATAAATGGCCCACCCTGTAGACATATCAGGCTGACTGCTGTGGGCTATGGGCTCAGTCTCCTTTTCCAGAAATGTAAAAATAAAGATCATTTTTTGAGGTAGACCATTTTGAGCCGTTTTTTTCTTCGCCGCCAAAAGAATCCAAAGAACTGAATTTAATACTTGCCCTTCCCAATTTCATTGCTGAGATATGTGGGTATTTGTTGATAAAGTCTTGGTTTGGATCACAGTCCAGAAGGAGAAGCTGACCAAATGACTGAACAGCAAAAGTCTCTGCAACCAGAACAGTGTGAGATCATAACATCACAAGTATGTGTAAGTGATATTACCTGAATATCAAAATTCTTGCAATAAACATTTTTACCTTTGTCCTTTACAAAATCATAACTGTAGACTGAAATCTGCTGGCAACATTGATTGACAAACAAAATGAACTGCTTGCTTGCATAAAACCACAATGAAAACACTTCCTCAAATCAAGAGCAGCTTTTTCTTTAGAAAATAATGTGAAGGCAACTCGCCACATTTGAGAAACAACAGATGCCACAGCACAGAAACTGAGGCACGACTAACCCATCTCACTGTAAGTTAACGCCATGGCAGAAGAATTGGAGCTTTCTGAGTATTCCACCATACATGACCTTGGGGAAAAAAAGGTCCAAACTGGAACAAGCAGCATCAACTCTGCTCAATCAGGTAAGAATATGAGAAAAATGCAAACTAAAAAAGAAACAGTCACGATTTTGAAGTAATCAGAAAGCTGTCTCACTATTGTGAATGTACTATGTATTTATCTGTTTGTATGTTTACAGAAAGAAGACTCCTGAGGATGGGGATTGTAACTTTAGGAGTATTATGTATCTTACAAGCCATCCTCAATATCTCCCTGCACCTTGCCGGTAAGTTGTGAACACAAGTATATATTTATAATGGAAAATAAATGTATCATAAGTACTGTAACATGTTTTCTGATGGAAAGTATAAAAAAATATGACCCCAAAATTATGTTTATTTCCAGTTTATTCAAAAGAGGATATCAATCAGTTTCCTTGCAACACCTCTGTGATAGAAGACATGTGCCAGACCGAGCAATTTCAGTCGAATTCAACCCACTTATGTTCCTGCTGCAACAACCTGCTGCAAAGGCTACTGAGAGAAAGAGACCTCTTGCAAGACAAAATCAGTCAGTTTAGCAGAGGTTTTGAAGATATGGAGATCTCTGGATCTGGTTCCTTTTTCTAAGAGGAAAATACATAAAAATTTTGCTAAAGATGCCACTTTTAGTGACAACAGGTGCTATCTATCTATCTATATACAAATAAATATGCTTTATATACATACAATAAGTGTATCTATTTATTTATACTATGTATTTAAAGCAATTCATAAAAAGTCGTACAAAATTTGTTTTTGTTTCATTTATGAGAAATATTGGGCCATGTCTTTGCCACAACCCAAAGAGACAGGAAAAAAAAGCTAGCTAAGATATTTTCTAGTGTTTTCGGTTGACTCACATCCTCTTATTTCAGTGGCTTTAATGCAACATGTTGTATGCGTAGGTTTTAGAAATGTTCTACTGTCAATGGTACAATGTACATTTAAAAAAACGATTTGAGATGTTTTAAAATATCGTATTAATATCTGCATGGGCTTCCTATATTTCCTTTCATTGCATGTGAGAGTCTAATCCATAATAGTTTCTATAAGCCATGCTCTTCCTGCTAGCTCCTGGATAAACAATTGAAAGAGAATTTGTTACTGTGCTTTAATTGCTTAATTTGAATTATAAAATGAGGGTTTGTGCTTCTGTTCATATATTAAAGGCAACACACTTGGGAAATTGGATGAGTGGAGTGGAGAGAAACTTGAATTTTAAAAAAGCATGTCCTTTGTTGTTGTCCAAGCCAAATACATGCATATAAATGAGGAGGGAAATAAAAATCATGACTTTTTAAATTATTTTATTTTTAGATAAACTGGCCACTCTGTAGACAATAGTCAGAATAAGAATGAGAATACTTTCTTTTATGATACAATTTTAAACCCAATTTGCAAAAATATATAACTAAACAAATTACATTTACAGTTTCTCAATTTAAACATCTGAATATATTTTACTGTTTTATTGTGAATAACATATGAGGTTATGCAAATGATTACATTCTGTTTTTGTTTACATTTTACTGCGCTTTCCAAATTCTTTCCAATCGGGTTGGCAAGCCTCTTTCGTCAACAAACTTTCTCGAGATCATCAAGTCTTTCTTTGATGATAACTTTGTCAAAGTTAAACTGACAGGAATGAGAGCTGCCGAGCATTCACCAATCATTTCTCATTAACACTGCTGGCTTTGTTTTAATTAGCTGTTCTGAATGACACCAGTCTTCCTGTGACGCTGTATTCCAGGCTTACATTATCCTCCCTTCCAGCTGCTACTTGTCAGTCATCCCAAAGTTGTCTCTTGTCTCTGTCTCAAAATAGAACCACATGTATAAAGCGTTGCATGTGGTAGCAAGAAACACACATTTTATTTTATTTTTTTTCCCAGCATTATTTTTTTTCACCTTTGAATGTACTTCATTGACAACAAACACTCAAAATTATTACTTAAGGAAGCAATACTTTGTCCCTGTGTTATTTAAATGATGACAGTTCAGTTATATTTAAATTCCAGCGTAACAAACATAAAATTAGCTGGGAATCGCAAAATGTTTATTCCAACTTAAATCGATATCTAAAAGTGAATGTGAGAATACCTAAAAGACTTTTTAAAGGAAGCTCATCAATTAAAAAAAACAAACAAGTAACTTCATGTGGGAATTGCAAAATATTAATTACCAGTTAGTTCATGTTGTATAGGACCCATTTTCTGTGTGCCTGAAATTAAAATGATTTATTCATTTTAAGAGTTCCTTTTGTGCTTGAATGGTTTCTGTCACCTTCTTAGATTTGAAGTGTGGGCAAAATGAGACACTGTGTGGTGTGAGGTTTGATAGCTGTACCACCTGCTCACACAGCAGTTGTTTTTGGTCCAGTAAACACCTGACTCACCTTCACATATGTGACTGCAAGAAAAATATTTCCTAAAGTATTTAACATGCAGCTATATAGCATTACTGTGTGATATATCGATTTAATATTGGATTTAATATTTGGATATAAACATCATTTTGAAGAAGTCAAGTGATTTTTTTTTTTTTTTGCATTGCGTCTTTTTCTTTTTCTTTTTAAATTACTAACCAATAATTTATGTTTTTATCTTAATTTCCATCTCATTATCTCATCTAATTGATATTCATCTTATTATTAATTATTAATTTTCATCTTAATGTAAATTGAATTTCCGTGTCCGTGAGGACAAATTAAAATAACTAAGGGAAAACGATGAAGTATAAACAGAGCGCATGAAAGATTTCGAACAGTTTACCTGTGCAAACACAGCAGACTGTTAGCCACTGCCATGCTGTACGAGTCCCACTTGTGTTGTTGAGAATTCTAAAATATTTGAAAATGACGCAACCAGTCCAAATTTAAAAGCCTCTGCTGCATATGTGAGATGTTAAGAGCAGAATTAAACACAAAATAAAGATATGTGTAGGCAAGGAGAAGGTGCAGAAGGGGAATGACATTTCAGTGTCAAAAGTATACTATATGGACACAAGTACTGGGCCACCTACAGGAGCTGCTCTGCCAAGGAAAGTAAAGTCATGAAGTTCCGAGCACACAGTTTTTGTGCTGATGTTAATGCCAGTAGAGGTTTGGAAGTGTCCAGTTACTGAGTCAGTAGAACGTTGGCGACTTTTACATACTGTGCTCTGTAACATTACATGGTCTGCCACTTTGTGGCTGAGTTACTGTGGTTTCCAACACAGAAGAAAGAAGAACACAGAAGAAATGTCATAAACTGACTTGCTGCAATAATAGTTTCCTATTACAGTAGCACCTTTGGATTCAGTGAGTTTTTTAGAGTGACTTATTGTTCTGTAAAGTGAGTCTGCATGGGTAGGTGCTTGATTTTATACACCTATGGCAATAGGACTGAAAACATCTTAATTTAATTCAATTTCGATTAAATTTGGTTTTATTTATATATATATATGAGCAGCAGCAAATCACAACAAAAGTTGGTTTAATGTGCTTTGCATTGTAAGGTAAAGACCCTACAATATACAAAGAAAAAAGAACCTTTGTCGATATAGCATATGTTTGACCCCTTTTCATCAAACTGTTGTACAACCAATGATATTTCATCAAATAACTTGACTCTAATAACAGGGCAAACCAGCTAATCATGTATTTTTTATGTCTATTACATGGATTATTTGCTGGTGATTATTCAGCTGCCTTGTTATGCCTTCTTCAAATAGAACATTTGGTGTTAACTTTACATGGTTTAGCCACCCTTCCTGAGATTAAATGACTTGTCTGCTAACATTGTACATGCTCATCAAACGGTCATCCCGCTGAACCAAACCCCTGCTGGCTTTGTCCACTGACATTGTCAATAAACCAAGGCTATATTTAGGGGAAACAGACACTTGCATGAGATTCACAGTGATTCCAAATTTCCGTGCACATCAGCAAATTCGGACAGGGCTGTCTTTTTTTTCTCATTTTGAGACAGATGGACTTTTTTTTTTTTTACCGTGGGTTTTAGTTTCAATTCCCCATCTCCTTTCTGATGTTAAAGAGAAGAATTTGAAGGTAGGGGACGGTAAAGGTTTTCTTCATTTTCAAAGTTTGCATTCTAATAAAATAACATCATTCTTCCTGACTTCTTGTTCACTCTGAAAAACTCACAGCAATAGCTTCTGCAAATTTATATGGATCTCCAAGTCAGAGCATAATAATTTAGCTAAGGCCATACTACAAAAACAAGCAGTGATCAATAAAACAGGCCATGTATCGGTAGCACATTATAAAAATGTTAAACTATTAAGAATTAGTAAGGCATTACTAAGGTATTAGCAAGTGCTTAATTCATCATTTATATATTTATATCATTACTTCTCCTTACTATATCCTTTTATAAATATAGATATGTTTTTCCATCTGTTACTGTTGCACCATGTACAGCTATCACTGCTGCTACATCACTGCTAGTAATAATCGTAGTCTGTATTTATACATTTCTTTCTGATAGGCCTAGGAATAATGTTATATAAATAATGAATTAAGCATTTGCTAATACCTTAAGCCTAGTGGTCACTACAGTGGACAGCTATTCAAAGACTGTTTTCTTGTATTTGTGTCAGTGTTGATGGTATACTTGCACATAACCACTAAATTGGACACCGATGTGTCACTCCATACCCTGCCACCCACTGGTTGTTTAATGTTACTATAGATGTATAACGTGTTTCATTATAAATATTGTTATTTAACCCTGTCATGCATGAATTACGACAACTTCAATCAGGATTTTTTTCTCAAGTATTTTTTTTTATTAATCTTTTCATGCGTAAAGATGAATAAAAATACTTATATTAAATAATTCATGCATGAAAGGGTTAATAATTCTTAATAGTGTGACATTATTATAAAGTGGAGTATAAGACACCTTCTGTGCATACCTAGAGCGGTTATGTTGCTATTATGTTACAGTTAAGCTGTGATTAAGGCATGTATAGAAAGTTAGAAAGTCTATATGCTTTGTTTTTGGGGTTACCTGCAGTTCTACACAGCTATAATGCAAACCCATCAACTGACAAGCTGAATTCAAGTCAATTTTAGCAAAACAATATGCTAAAAAAACCTGTTCCCAAATCACAAAATCCCATATTCTCCAAAAACAAAACAAAACAAAACTGTAAATTCTGCAACATATCAATGTCATGATGACTAAGTGCAGATAGACCAAAGAAGTTAAAGGTTTTAAAGGGTCAGAGAGGCCTTCCAGCAGAATACACAGCCATACTTTCTTTTAAATGCCAAACTCCTGAAGTAAAATTCAGATTGGACCTTTTTCGGCCTTGCCCTGCCTCTGATTCTTGTGTAATTGTAAGCTGTAGATGGAAGAGAATATACCACACCCGGCTTAATGAACAAAATGAGATGTCTCTGCAGAATAAAACTACAGCAATCAGGGTCAGAGTTCAACTCCAGCCTTTCAGCTGCTAATTGGCTGAGCTTGTGATCTCATGTCCAGTCAGTGTCTTTCTTTTAGCCCTCTCATTTTGACAGCTCAGAGGCAGCAGCTGACCCCGATCAACAGTTCTGTACAGCTGGTAAAAAGTGAACTTCACGGCGAACTCATTTCCCTGTCTTGTATTTTTTATTAGAGTCTGACATCAGGAATCCAAGTTGAATCTACATTTAGGAGGGCCCGTTCGTCATCTGAAAAGAAAGCAGGTGTATAGAAAAGTAGCACATATTCCCAAGAAAGCTTTCCGCCTAGTCTTCTCTATGTAATTACCTGGTGAAAGTGAAGGCTTAAACTAAACAGTTTTAACCTTTAAACTACCCACCTGAGCTCTGAAAGACTCACAGAAAAACACAGTTAGCACACCCATAGTACCAGCTTAATCTTGGCTTATGTTGGGTTCTTTTCTGTTTTCATTGAAGAAAAAATCGGGAGCTGACAAGAGGCGGGAAGCTAATCTTCCTACAGTCAGGTTGCAGGGACAAGTTCGAGATAAGACGGGGCTACCGATAAGACAGGAGACCCCTGCAGCAGAACTACCAGCTCTGAGGGGGAAGATACTTGGACCTGATATAAAACGAGAGAAAGAGGCTCTGGAGCTCAGGGGCCAAGGCTCCCAGGAAAATAATTATACTGATGCCCTCATACACCCATCTTCAACACATGTTGACTTTCTGCTCGCCTTTGTTGGCTGCCTTGGTTGGAAACCAAAACAAGCTGTGGTAAAGGATTGTGTGTCAACAGCCAGGGTTAAGTAGAAATCATATGCATGCGGACTTAAGTCACTGGAAACTTGCACAACAGGATGTAGAAGTAAATTGCACCTCAGTGACTCAGCTTTCTCACGGCTCTTCTTCTAAAGACAACTTTGTTCCTGGCATTCTGTGATTCATTAATTATACTTGAATAATAATTTAATGCTAAAAATAAAAAGGCACTCAATCTCAGCAACACGCCGTACATGCAATATACCAGCAGATTAAAGTCAGTCATTGATGAAACCTCTGATGAAGTGGACTGCTCTATCAAGCCAGTGGAAAAGTTGTCTTAAATCCTTTTTAACTTAAATTAGAGAACATTTCCCCAGCAGCTGAATGAAGCTTTGCACTAGACCAGCATCTTCCCTAATATTACCACATTAGACATTCAAATCTCCTCACTCCAGCTATTGTGAAAGGAAACATTTTATACTGCACTGAGTGCTGAACCATCATCGAATCTGACATCTTATTGTAACCTCGCTGCATTTGGCTATAACCTGTCAGAGAGCAGAGAGCGATATTAGGTCATTATTCTATAAGCGTGAATGTTCACACTTGCCTCGCTAAGCGTCCCCCTAAAAGTAGCTGGTGTTCTCACTTCACAGACGGCTCGCACATACTTGCAGCTGTGTTCATGTAGGTCCCAGCGGGGCTTATTAGAGGGAATGGTAGGGCTTTTCACAACCTCTGCACACGCTCACTGCTTCCCCTCACAACAGCCAGCAGAGAGAAGAGAAGAGAGGTTCACAATTACCAAACTCCCATCACCCAGACTTCAGATACTTACTGCATTGGCTCTGCAGCATTAAGCAGAAAGGTCACTAGCATGCTTGAAATTCTGCTTTTAGAGATTCTAATCATACAGCGGGTAATGCAATACACATTCATGGCCTCCATTCTCTTAACTTTGTAAGGCTATATGGAGAGAGCACTATCTGTCAGTCACAACTAAAAACTATGGATGTCTGTCATGGTTAAAAAAGGAGATCAGTAATAGAACAGATTTCAAGGGAATTGTGGCATCAGTTGACAAATGACAATAAAGACTGACAGGAAATGATTGACAGGGTGAGACTAGACAAGTGGGATGACATGAAAAAAGGTCCCACAAAGAAAGGCCACAGGGATGGTAAAAGTATTGGCTTACAGCCCTAATGTGTAAAATTGATCTCTATCAGCAAACATTAAAAGAACAATTACTTGTCATTGGCCCTTTTTGTGTGAAACACTTGTTTTCAGTACATTATGAACATTTTCTGAAAAAGAAAATTTACACAAGACTCTCTGCAGTCCTGCAAAAAACTAAGCACCTTAATCTAAGCACACATGTACTGCTTCTGTAGGACTTAAGAGGGTAAGTAACAGCTAATAACTTGATGAATTCATCATCAAGTTATTGATGATGCGAGCACTCCTTTGGAACCAGTAGCTTTAGCAGTTTTCTGGTCCGGAGCATTCGTGCTAACACAATAACACAATCTTTCCAAGAATGGGCATCCCAACAAATTCTCAGTGCTCACAGAAACAATTCTTAGAAAAACCACGGAAAACTCAAGACACACCCGACAGGCCTCACTTACCATGTTAAATGTTAAATTTTACAGAACAGTGACAAAAAGACAGATAGTATAGGATGTTTGGCTGAGTTTTCAGGAGAAAGCCTCTTCTCTATAAAAGCATCAGTAGCATGCCTTAGATTTGTAAAGTTGCATCTGAACAAACCACAAGACTTCTGGATTAAGAATTTCAGTCAATGGAACTGTTTGACCATATCACACAGCACCACCTTTAAAGAAAACAAACCACAGCATATCAGCACGAATACCTCATACCAGCTGTCAACAATGGTAGTTGAGCGGAGGTGATGATTTCGGTATGTTTTGCATTCACAGGACGTGGGCAACTCACGATCATTGAATCGACCATGAACACCTCTGTATAAGAAAAGTATTCTAAATGTGAGGTCATCTGTCTGAAATCTGGCTGAAACTGAGTCATGCGACACAACAATGATCCCAAGCACACAAGCATATCTGGAACAGAATGATTGAAAAAGAAAAGAAAAGAAATAAGGTTTTGCAACTGCCCAGTTGAAGTCCAGACCTCAACCCGATTTAACTGCTTTGATTTGACCTCAAGAGTGCTGTGCATAAAGAATGCCTGTGAACCACAATGACTTGAAGCAATCAGGAAGAGTTGGTCAAAATTGTTCCACAACAAGACTGATGATGTTTCTCACATTGTTACAGGAAACGATTAATTCGAGTGAATGCTGCACAATCTTCTTTTTCACACGGTGGCATACTCAGCTGTTCGAGTTCTCACAAGGTCGTATGCATAGCTCATGAAACATGTTTGTTAAACTTTCTTTCTTTGTACAATATACCACTAAATCAGCCCTTATCATCTAAATAGTTTGTGTTCACTGACTCTAATTAGGGACTTCACGAATTTGGGATAATGAGCTGTGAAGCCTGAGTTCAATCTGTTGATTGGTAAATCTATACTGCAACTGGCAGCATCATTGTCCTTCCTTACTGCTTGCCTTTATCTCTTCTTTTAGTCTGGAAATAGCTGGCATCATTGGAAATGCAGAACATGGGCATTTTGACAGGAGACTCTGAGGTAGCTGTGAGCATTTCCCTTGTCTAGATAATGGGGTTTAAATGGGATATTCAGTTGTGTGCATTCTGGTTAATTGGACATCAAACACAGCATGTACGTGAGAGATTAGACTTCTGAGGATATGTCAGAATAGAGGGGACTACGTATTTGCTCTCTATCAGATACTTTGTTCTAAATCTGTATTATTGGACAAGAAAAGCTTCTAATTCAATTTCTCACTTTAATTTAGTAGGAGGGGATTAAAAGGAACTCCTGAGAGATGTTGCAGGATTATGTTATGGCACTTTCCTGCTGGTAAGTTTTCACTTTGGAATGGGCCATGGTGGTGGTGCTTACAGATGTAGAGGAGGCTTGGCAAGCGTGTTAATACACACTTTATGTACGGGCTGTATATATATGCATATGCAACTTCATGAGTGTCTAAAGTGAGCAGATTTCTTTGTAAAGAATGGCAGTTTTAATAAAGGTTTACTGATAATACTAGCTCATGCATTGTGTGAGGTCAAATGCTTGAGATGAGTTATTGCACTAGGCACCTTCTAGACATCAAACTGAATGGAGGTGGTGTATAGGGATCTGATAGACTAAAGATGTAAGAAAGACAGGATGTGAGAAGAAGATGAGGTTATTTTTAAAGGTAAGGACTGCTCAGTGACCTTTGACCAACAAGAAATTAAAAGCCTACTTGGAATATTTTTTAGGTTTTTTGAAAAGATATTGGATCTGCTGTATACACGATGTGAAACTCATGTTATGTTTCTTTCATAGTGTAAAATGTCTTGCAAAAATAAATTCAAATATACTAACCTTTTGTTCAAAAATACATAAAAATGCTGGATAGTTTAGTACAGTTTAGAGCAGGCTACAGAGGTTACTTTGCAACATTGTGCTTAAGTTTATACTTTATGGACTGATACAAAGCAGATGTGGTGTTCATGGTCAGCAGTGATGGTCAAGTTACTTGAAAAAGGTCATTAGTTACTAATTACTGATTATTTCTCCAAAAAAGTAATCCTGTTGCCTTACTGATTACTTATTTTCAAAAGTAATTAGTTACTTAGTTGCTTAAAAAAATAAATAGATACACAACCTGAATACATAATAAAGCAATAGACCTTTCAGCCCAATTCTATTTTTTCTGCATAATCCATCATATAAAATGTAATCAAATGGAAAGCCTCTTTTTAAAAATTGTTTTATGAGTTTTAATCTTTTAATTTTATGCAAATTGCATTAAGCAAAAATTAAATTATATGAAACTGTCTTTAACTTGAAGAAATTCTTTAACATTTAAACTTGTTTTCAGCATATTCCAGCATATAAAATAAAATAATGTTTTGTGTTTACACTTACTCTTTCAAATAGATGACAGTTAAACACAGCAAAAAAGTAAATAAAATCAAAGACTCAGCAGCACTAAATCCTGTCGCTCTTAAATCTATTTTCACCTGTTTAGCAGGAGTGGGGCTGGTGGAGGTTTGCCCGGTGCAGCAGCAGTCATGTCACTGAGAGGATCCGGGGGTTTCTCTGTGAATTTCACATTCCCGCGGCGGCTTGCTAGATGCTCACTTAGATTTGAAGTTTAATTTTTCGCTGTAGAAAGAAGTTTTCTTCCCACGCAGAGTGTACAGCGGACGCTAATGGTAACTAAAGCTTAAAGTAATGTAAGTACGTCCACGCTTTAAAAGCTGCATGGTCATACTCTCTCCCGCACTCCATGTTATCCATTGTTGATCTGCACACGTTGGTTGCTGCCACGCACGTCGCACATTGTCATGAGACACTCTCACATACTGATTACAGTAACGCGTTACTGCCAATCTCTGATGGTCAGAGATTAGTTACATTAAGGGTAGCAGACAGAAATATAAATTTAAATTGATGCGCACTCACTGAATTCTACCTTTACACTGTAAGGTTTCAAAATCAGATATGATAGCTTGTGTAATACCTGCTTATATTATGTTGAATTCAATTGTGTAAATCTATCAAAAGGGCATTGTGACTTAAATTATGATGATGACTCTTTTCCCCACTGCAACCCCCTTACTTGCAAAATCCCACTTTAACTCCTGACTATGCTCATTTTTCTGTTTAGTTGTAAATTACAATGCATGTTAACAGCCAACATTTAACTTTAACTCCTGAAGACCTAAAAATAATCTAAATATGATAATGATAATTATGAAATGTATTCCTTAATTATGAAACATATAATTAATTACTACAACATACGAATTAGACAAATTATAACAAACTGTTATTTTTGCCTTTCTTTTAACAAATGTGCTGGTAACTTTTATACTATATACTTTTAAAGAATATGTGAATAACTCTTGAGAGCTTGAAAAGAAGGCAATTTGACTCTTTCGCCTCTGTGTTGCCTTCTTCTCAAGCCCTCAAGACTAACATGACCTGGATGACTATGAACCTACAGGGACACCTGTAAAACTGTTGCATGGATTGCCATGAAATTTTATGAAGGTACCTGAGGTGCCCAGAGGGGACATCTAATCTCTGGACTTCTACTCTAGCTTGAGGTTTGCAAGTTTGGGTTAGATCTGAAATCTAGCATAAATTTGGCAAATACTTTGTCCATAAAGTAAACACCTGCCTCACCTTCTCACTATCTTTATTATAACTACAAAAAAGTCACATTGAAGCTGTTGTCACTGTTGGCATTTTTTCTAGCATGCTAATATTTGCATTTAACTTAAGAAACCACTGTGCTTAACTATAGCCTCACAGAGCCAGTAATGTGGTGATTCTTAATCTTTTTAGGGTTCAAACTGTTCAAACTGACAGTAGAGCTACTGTGCAGATAGTTAATGCAAAAACCTTAACAAATATAAAATGATACCATCAGAAAATACTACAGTTTAATCAGCATCTCTCACTTGCCTGAAAGTTTCCTGAATATTATATGACAAATTGATGACAAACGATATAATATGAACGTTTAGGAGGAGATTTTTTTTTTCAAAACCGCTGTATTGGGTCATATTATATAATATATAATTGCTCATCCCCTGTACATGCATGCTTTTATTAACACTTTGCTAATAATGCGTAAATATCATGTCCCTTACCTCTACAGTGTATTGCTCAATTTTCCATAACAAGGACACACACACACACACACACACACACACACACACTCTTTCCTTAGCTGATCTGTTCTAAAAAACTGTCTAAACTTTCCCATTCCCATTTCCACAGGGCCCCATATCTCACTATGGGAAGAGAGAGAAATAAGCAGAAGCGTGCTGCCTCTGCCAGCCTGTCGGATTTGAAGTTTATTAAGTATATCAAACTGGGGCCGGCCCCCTCAGGGAACATTTGCAATCCAAAGCTCTGCTTGCTGTTGCTTCTGCCAGCATCAAGCTGTCACAAACACTCCACTTAATTTGCAAAGCAGTGCACAGAGGGGGGAAAAATAAGAAAATAGGAAACAAGTGTCATTTTCTACAATGTGTGAGTACACCATTTGCATCTAAATCAATCTGATGAAAGTTGTTGGTTTTTTGCTCTTGGGGAGAGGTGATGAACTGGGTTGTTAACAGTACTAGATTTTGTAGTTTATTGTGCCGCATAAAATAGCCTCAGTAAGATTTCTGTACATTTCTAAAAGAGCTATTTACTTGTAGGTTACATTTACCACCGAATTGCACAATTCTAGGCTTATCCATGCTCTACGGCAGCATAATATACTGAATGTCCAATATCTGTTATCAATAGAGGAAAGGATATATTTCATTCCTTTTAGTTTACTGAGCTTTATTGATTGGTGTTGAGCAACACAAGTGAATCAGTGAATTTTCAGCTGGTATGTCCACAGCCACCCCAATAGCATCACGGCGATCCTACACACTCACCAGCTGAGTGCCTCACAACTCAAAAAACTGATGGACCATCCCGGCTCCACACACCTAGACCAGATATGCAATTTATCAGTTGGAAAACATGCAGGAGGGCTAAAGGTGGGAGAACCTCCTGTCTTGTCTCGCTACACCAGCCACTGCTCAGTATGCTCTACCTGGGCTCATTTCACCCTCCAGCAGACAGAAGAGTCTATATGGGCCCCTTGGTAAAAGACCCGAGGCACTCCCACCCAGAGTCCTTCCATTCTGCCCCCTCTTCTTCTCGCCTGAGGGGGATATCAGACAGACAGGCCCAACAAGACAGGGAGTTATGATGCTATCTTCTGTATGTGTGTATTTGTGCATGATTGTGTGACTGTTATTACCACGGTGTGCTCATGTGTTAATATAGGATTTGTCCTTCATACTGGGCACTACAAATACATCCAGTGTTCAACAAGTAAGTATTTCCTCTAAGAGAGGATGTGTTACAATGAGATATTAGAACTTAGCGGGAAAACGGATTACTCTGGTTCCAGAATTAAACAATTCATTACTGCAATTCTTTTTATAACTATAGACTAATTACATTAGCCATTATGGTTATGTCATAAGTCTGCCATGCTGCTTGCATAGTGCAAATGAATAGACTTACCAGGGGGAGATCTGGGCCATTTTTAAATTGGTTCTGGGAACCTATAGAGCAAAAGTTATGCTTTGGCTTGAGGTTATAGACCTGACACAAGCAATGATCATACAGACCGGTCCTGCTGTGAGGACATTAGTTATGAGAGCAAATGAATGTCTAACAAGCTAATTTCTGGTGCAGTTTATCAAATGCTACTTCGGTGTCTGTCTCTGCCTCTTCTTTTGCAGCATCACATTAAGATACTCGAGCTTTTTCAATGTTTTTTCCTCAGTTGCTACAGCCTTCATCTATGAAAAGACAAATTGTGACTACTGTCTCTGATAATGTGTAGCACAAAAATAATTTACTCTCTTTTATTAGCACTATATGCTTTTTTGTTGATCTGATGTTGATGTTTTGTTGATCTATCATTTGACATATCTCAACAACCATGGATAGGGAAACCTAAATTGTACTGTACATTTGTTATCTGTAGAAGAATTCATCTGGTTTCATTGGTCCCCGAAGTTCCTTTCACTGCTAAAATGAGGCTGACATTTGACTGAGGTATATATGAGTGTATATATATGATGCTTGTCATGAAATAAGGTGCAGGAATCATGCCCTCCAGTGGAATAATTGTTCATGATTCTCCAGTGTTTTAACTTGTACAAATATTAGCAGTTCACCCAACTCATACACAGTAAGGACTGACAAATTGATAGCTCTTTCTCGATTCTGTGGTTGGCGATGAATGGGCGTTCTTAGTTGGTGGAGCAATTTGTCTGGTTAATTCCGATAATGAATGAAATTGTGACGTGCTAACTAGTTACTCGACCCTGTGCGGTCCAAGTCAATTGTTTTAGAGGGATAAGTGGCGTTCTGCCACAGAAGATGTGTTGGCTGTGGCTCAGGAGGTAGAGTGGGTCGTCTACCAATCAGAAAGTTAGTGTCAAATGTCAAAGCGTGTCAAAGTATCCTCGGGCAAGATACTGAACCCTGAGTTTCCCCTGATGCATCCATTGGAATGTGTATGTGTGTGTTAGACGAGGTGCTGGGTATAGAATAAAACACTTGTATGAATGTGTGTGATTGGCTGAATGATGGTTTGAGTGCTCAGTTAGAGTAGAGCTCAGAGCTTTGCAAGTATCAGTTCATTTACAATTTACATTACTCTCACACAATTATCAACTATGCACTAAACTCATATGATCAGGAATGACGGACTCAGACAATGACTCAAAAAATAAAAACTCTGTGTTTGATGTAGAATTGTTGGTAGAATCTGTAAATATCTATCAATCAGCTTCTCCTTTATTATGTTAAGGGATCCAAAGGCTGCTGCACACATGCATCTGTCACAGTGCAGGTAACATTTTCATAAATATGCAAATGACTAGCTATCCAGTTTACATGCATTAAACCGGATAGCTAAAAATCTTTTTGTGTTTGTGTTTTCTTTACCAAATCTTAAATTATTTTGTGGCTGTTGACAATGTGAGATACCATTCTAGAACAAGTTTATTAAAAGCCGGTCTCTTTTACTTAAAGGCCAGCTATTCTGGCAGAAATGGCAAGGACTCCAGTTTCTCTTGGTGCCACTTGAGACTGACTCCAAAAAAGAGTCAATGCTCATAAACTCGCAGATTAGAATGCCGAACTGTGAACCATTAAAAATGTACTCTGGTACCAAAACAGTTTTGGCTTTCATGACTAGCTTCCCCCATCATAACAAATCTGACTGAGATTATTTTTTTAAACTTATCCATCTGGATGCTGAAGATAGGGGTCCTAACACAGGGAGCTGCTTGGCCTCACTTTCACTATTTCAAGTCATTAAAGTGGACCTCTTCACTGTGTGTGTGTGTGTGTGTGTGTGTGTGTGTGTGTGTGTGTGTGTGTGTGTGTGTGTGTGTGTGTGTGTGTGTGTGTTGTTATTGTTGGTTGTGGTGCCTTTTAGAGCAGTTTAGTGGATTATCTCACTAAAATTATGGCTGACTGCAGGGTGC
Source organism: Perissodus microlepis (assembly GCF_051167445.1). Taxonomy (NCBI): domain Eukaryota; kingdom Metazoa; phylum Chordata; class Actinopteri; order Cichliformes; family Cichlidae; genus Perissodus; species Perissodus microlepis. Next base: position 12,626,641 of record NC_140465.1, read on the forward strand.
TGATTATCTAAGAAGTTTGTGCCCCAGTGTTAGTGTTTTATTAGTCTCTTACATTAGCACTAATTAGCAGATATGAGTGTCAGAGCTTTCCACCTGCACATTTTATGGCTCTAGCGTCGTAACAAGCTTACCAGCATGGGCTGATAACTTAACACTCCACACTCTCATCCAGTTATATATTATATATAACCATATATTATCCTGGAGAAGCCTCTTTCCACTTGTTGCTCTGTTGTAATGCATTACCGTTATTGGCACATCTGTTTTAGAACAATGTGACCATGTTGCGTGTATGCCAGAGAACCAGATAGTGATTTTGGACATGCCGAACTTGTACGAAAATATAAACTTTTGCTCTCTGAAGAATCCAGTTGATGATTTCTTCTTCTTTAAAGCATACTCGCTCCCACATGCAAAACACACAATTTTTGTAGCGCTTTAAGAAGCACTCAAAAGCCCGCAGCTTCCAGCAGAACAGAGATGTAAGAATTCACAATGACAAGCCTGCCTTTGATCTTTCCATAACAAAAGTCTATTCTCCATGTCTTACAATGTCAGACCCTTAACCAGGTTCTGAAACACACATACTCACACAAAAGACCTTTTGAAAGTGTACAAAGTCTCATTGGAGCTATACATGTCATCAAGATATGCCCGAAACCACAACCACTACTGCATAAAAAAAAGGAAAAAAAGGACACTGTCAACTTCATTGGATATCCCTATGGTTTAACTTTATTTCAGTAATGCTGAATTGGAAAGTGCATAGTGGAAAATCTGGATAAATGCACATATACACCAGAAATGAAATATGGTTGTGTAGTAGTGATTTTTAATGGTTATGTCAGCCGCTGCATGCTTCTGGGGTAAAAATGAAGGTGGACATAATTTACATTGGTCAATAAGATGAAAAATAAGTATATTCTGAATGTATTTAGTTGCCTAAGTTTCGGATGTTCTTCTCAAAGAATGGGCAATTTAGGGTTCACTAGTCAACCAAAGCATTATATAACACACTCATCACGTTAAACATTTTTAAATTCATACATTAAGCAGTGCTATCCCAGTCGATCTGCAAAGCAAGATGAGAGGAGCTATTTGCATAAGGGCAAAATCTGTGTACAGCACTCATACATAAGTAAGTGCAAGCTGTGACTGTTGCTTTTCTTTTAGTTTGAAACCTAAGGCTAGGGTTAGCAGACTTATGCATGCAGATGAATGCTAATGCTTTTGAAGTGAAATTATGCATTACTTTAAAATTTTAACACCTACAAAGTTAACAACATACGGTATGCGGCAACATGTGCTGGAGTGTCGACAGTGCTGCTCCTTGGTTCGAGGATAGGCTTTGCACAGCTGGGACTGGCAGAGGTTAATTAAGCTCTGGTGAGCAACATTCACTTTGTGACACATTTACTTTCATATTTCTCCCAGCAATCAAAAATAGAAGAGCTACGCATCTGTTTATGATAGGGTGTTTTGAATTCATTCAGTGTTGCTATAATGATCACATAAATAATGATAACGATGATTGTTGGACTGTGAGTTAATGTACTTACATAGTTACTATTAACAATTGAATATTTACTTATGAAGCATAGTTTGAGCTTATAAAAATGTGTGCATATTTTAAGCTTCACACATCTGCATATTACTTCACTGATAGTAATCATATTACACAAGAACATAAACAGAGTGCTGATCTATTTATGCTTTTCCTTTTGATAGTTCAGTATATTTTACTGGTGTTACTTAGGTAAAAATTTTACTGTAGTATTTTTTTGTAGTAATCTTTATCAGAGTATTCTGACATAAACAGAAATTTTAGACCATGGGAAATAAACCTTAAGTGCTACTTGGCTAATCACTACCATCAGCACAAGATGTGCTCTATTACAGTAGATTTTTTTTCCCCCTGTTCACACATCATCAGCATAACTGACCTACACTGATGTGACTCCATCCTCATTACAAGTCAAATTCCCTTAACTAGTATGCACCACTGGAAAACCTTTGACCACTCCTTAGCTAATAAAAGAAAAAAAATTGCATCAACTTCAAAGATGAGAGATCTCTCACCACTATGTTGTTTGGAGTGCCAAGCCAAGCTTGCTGCTTGAAGCCGAAGCTTGCACTGGCAACGCCATCGCTTGTATTAATGCACAACCATCACTCTCCCCTGCATCTAAATGTTTCATTACAGCCAAGGCGCAGACACAATTTCGCGGCCTATATGGGGCCGTTCACCAGCAAGCATGCCCTCTTAAGGGAAAAGTAAAGCATGACAAATTGAAATAAATGAGAGAGGGAGAGAGGAGAAGAGAACGTGGAGGGCAACGATGACAACGACAGGCCCTTTCTCCATATGGCCTCACAATGAGAATAACTCCTGTTTTTCTAATATCTCTGAGCTTCTCCCTGAAGTCTCTCTGCTCCTACAATTTTTCCATCTGCAGGTATAGCAGTGAAAGGGAGCCAACCGTCTTTAATAATAAAGTGATACTTTTGACAAAATTGAAGGCTAAAAAGCGAAAATGATTCAAGAGATGAAGTTTTTAATACTTTATCTTCAAAAGCCTTTCTACTTATCTTGCTCCATACTTTGAGTATAATACATTTTATTGATAGGTGATTTCATCTTTGATTCACTACATATATGATACAATTGTAAAGGCAAATTGAAAAATACACTTGGTAAAAAGCTAGACAGATACATAATATCCTTATCAGTTTTGAAACACATAGGATTTACAGTGAGATAAGTAGTATTATTTATCGTTGATCAGCACTATCTATGTTTTTTATCTACTAAAGACATGTGACCCATAGAGCATCAAGGAAATGACAACTCAATTCAGATAATCTGAACGATCTGTTCACAGGCTCAGACTGTAGAAGAACAGTCTGAGCCAGGTCAGTCCTTAGAGATGGGTGGATAAAGCTAACTTCCGAAACTATAGATTGGCTTTCTGTTTTATGATGATTACTTAATGTATATTAAGAACATAACATATGTTATACGTATATACACATAACACATACAGCTACATTACACACACACGTGTGTGTGTGTGTAGATAGATAGATAGATAGATAGATAGATATCAGCATGCAGAACCTATAAGCAAGCAAGAACCCAGAAGTATTATGGTTTCAGTTTGTAATCCATCTGTAGTCAGTTTGTAGTCTGATTAATATTGACCGGTCGTGTTGAAGAAGGCTTTGCCTGCATGCAGAAAAAGTCATCAGAGTGTAGAGTGAAACTAATACAGTTGTTTTTGTGAATGCAAGCCAGTATGTGTTAGGTTGTCTGCACACGTGTTCCATTACAATCACACACACACACACACACACACACACACACACACACACAAACATCTGAGCTTTCACCTCCAAACCATCCCCTAACACCAGCCTCCATGCCCTAAAACCCTATAGTCCCTATATCATTGAAGCAGCACTGATATTCTACCACAGCAGGTGTGTTGCCATAGCAACATGGGGCTTTCATCTCCTGATTCCTAATTGAGCATGCATATTTTCTTTTGTATCCCCCAACAACCTCTAACATCCCCCCCCCACCTCCAAGCCAGTCAATCATTCTTTTCGTCTCATCTCTCTCCTCTGATTGGCTTGTTTCTCTCATGCTCTCCTTCAAAGTATTGACCTTCATACACGGCTGACTGCCGAATGACAATGAGGAGAAAATCACCTGTACTGCTGTCACTGCAGGAGAAAGCCGGAGAAGGACTGAAAGAGAAAGAACACCTGTTGCATGTTTGAGCAGCAAACCACTGAGCTCAGGAGGCACTTGAAGATATGGTTCTTGAAAATAATGTCATGAGTGAAACAGACAGAAAAAAAGAGGATTGTGGATTTTTCTTTGTCTGCAAGTCCATTTCTTGTGCTCGATAAAAAAAATAAATAAATAAAGCATAAGAATAAAGGCTGACAGAGAAACAGTGGTAAAACATAAGAAGAGAAATGGTCAAGTGATATTTTGACAGTTTGTACTCTGCAAGATGTTTTTAAAAATGATCAATAGTTATCTTATCCTATAGTCTAACTTTATGCATGTCTCACAGAGCAAAACTGTACGTTTCTGCAGGTTTTCCCTATTCTGTTCTGCTTCTTTAAGAATATCAGAGCAGTCACAGGTATTGACTTTATCTTCTTTCTCCTCTCTACCTGTGAGCTCACATTGTCTGCTCCGCTAAGCTCCAAAGGGCGACGGTGGCAGTGTGGGAGGGGAAATGCGGAAAACTAAGTCCTCATTATCCGGTCAGTTAGCACCTCTTATCTCCCCACTCGTTTCATCGCTGGCATCAACACTGGTGTGTTAAGAATAAGGTGGAAGATCTTTTAGCTGCCACTACTGGAGTTTCCTCTGCTGTGTGCTTTGATGGCAACTAGTCGCATTGGGAGATTGATGACATGACTGAGATTGTTTACTGGTTTGCTGCCCTGTTATGTGGCAGCAGGTGACAGCGCCTACAGAGGGGTAGAAAACTGTCAGAGTTGCAGGAAAAGTCTTAAGGCGAAAATCTGCTGCAGGAGTCCTCAATTAAACTAATTTGTGAAAAAACCACAACAACCTCTTTTCTTTGCTTTACGGAATTAGTGTTTCAGTTTAATAATCGTGTTATTTTTGCCTGTGCACAATTTCCAGAAAAATGAGGGTCTTTTTTTAATGTTGCTGTTTCACTGCTAGTTATTTATAAACCTCAAATGGACCAGTGCCCATTTCGTAACTTGAAGGATTTACTTAATTTTTTTCCACTGTGTAGATATTTTTAAAAAATGGTTTCCGCTTCTATTAATGTCCAAAAACAAACACAAAACCCCTCTTAGTGATAGGCTATGTTGACAGGAATTAAAATGTCATCATGAAGAGGGGTCGTTCACTGTGACAGATATCCACAGGTCCTATTCCACTATCTGTCTCATTTCTAATCACAGCAAGACTGTTTTCCACAAAACCAACTGACTCTGCCCATCAGCTGTCTAATGAACACAGTAAACCATTTAACCAACCAACTAAAGTCTGGGCTATTTTGCTGAGATGTGTTGGAGATCAAAGCATAGATAAAAGATTGACACGGACACAATGCCGAATAAATGCTGATGTTGCACCCTCTGCTGGATGTGCAAATATGCCACTGTGATAGTATGTCAGTGCTTGGGGTGGCACAGTGGTGGAGTGATAAGCACTGTCACCTCCCAGCATGAAGGTTCTAGCTGGGAGGAACCTGCTGGTTGGCTGGTGCTTCTCTGTGTGTACTTTGCAGGTTGACCCTTTGTCTGTGTGGGCTTTCTCCATTAGTTCTCCAAAGGTCCAAACAGGATAGATGGTTGTCTGTCTCCCTTGACGTGTCTGCTGTGTTACCCTGGCACTCGCCTGGGCAATGAAAATCAGTTAAAGCAGCTTCTATTGTTGATCTATAATATTCACAGGTGATTATTGTAAACAAAGTACTGAATACCTCGTTGTTGAATTTATGTGTTTACACACCACATCTGCATTTGATCATTAGTAATTATAACACATTTTGTCCTGTTTCTCTGCCCCTTCCAGAGCCTCGTTCTGCAGGAGGTTTCTTCCTGTTAACAGGGTTTTTTTCCTCCCCACCATTGCCAAGTGCTTGCTCATACGTGGTTGTCTGACTATTGGAATATTCTCTCTGTTATTGTCGGGTCTTTGCCTTGAGGTAACTGTTATAGTTTGGTGCTATTTAAATGAAATGGAATTGAACTGAATAGCAAGCTGGCTCTGACAAGTTGTATATCTATGTTGTTATATTGCAGTGTAATGCTAAAATATCTTGGTTTTGGGGATCTAACTGTGTTAATATTTTTGTATCTTCAGTTGCCAGTGTGTGCATACATATTTCAGAGTCCTTGCAAGTGTGATAGATTTGAATTTAACTATGGCACATACAATCCCATTATCCTGCTGGTGACAGCAAGCTTATATATGGATGCAACTACTGTCTGTATTTACGGCCCCCCAAAGATGCTGAACAGCACAGACTAATAATTTATCTGTTTCATCTGTGGCTTGTGTTCTCATTATGTTGTAAGATAGCCACATTGTAAAAGAATTCAATCAGCAGAGAAATATTTATCTGGAAGCCTGCCTTGGCTTTGATATAAAGTCTGATAAAATTTGTTTTTACATTATGAGTCAACATGCTTTCATTACTGATGTTTGACCACGACTATTTAAACTTAATATTTTCTCATATCTGTCTTCATAAAACCTTAACAGTGCTGTTATCTCTGTCCACATTCCCTTCATGTTTACCCAATCCATTACCAAAAGAGAAAGGAACCTCAAGCACCTCTCTCTACCCACAATCCCCTCTCTCTGATGTGACTACAGATGTATCTGGGTTGGATCACAGAGGGACAAAAATGAATTTGTTGGTATACCAGCTCTGGCATTTTGAGACAAGAAGAGACAAAGACACATCATAAACGGGAAGGAGTGCTTTGTAGCACCTGTCTCTGGTCCGAATAATCTGATCAAAAGAGCACAACAGAGAGAAAGCCTGTTGGTTCTGTCACAGATGAGCTAAATTAGATTCACAGCAGGGTTTCTGGAAGTACAGACAAAAATACAGATAATTTTCTTAAGCTAAGAGTGTGCATGTGAAACATTAGCATAAAAAATTTCAAAGTGTATTTAAAACTTCAAAAGCCACACTAAGACTTTTTCAGTCAAATGTTATTTTACTTTGTTATTTCTAAACCTCTAATTAATTCCTCTCCTTAAGTGACTTATCTCCTTTTTTTTCTTGCTCCGTGTCTTTTTTCTGTCCTTTCCAAGTCTTTGTCTCCTCTTGCACCACCTGGTTGTTGGTTGATGGACGGGCCAATGTGACCAAACCCTACTAAAGCACAACATATTACTCCATTTCTATGAGGTCTCAAGTATTATCTACACCAATCCCACCACCAACAACACTCACCCAAAGAAGAGTACATGAGTCTATATAAGGCATGCATCGCCCTCATATACACAGGGTGTATAGCTCTCCTGCAGCTTACAAGTGCAAAAACGGTTGATGAGAATAAAAAATACCATTCTCTTTTCTCCATTGTCACTCCCTCAGTTTTGCTGAATCGCCTTGTAGCCTAATTTAACCGAGTAGTTCTTTAAACTGGCTCATGCATTTTCAGACCATAATATTCACACATTTTCAAGTACTTTCTGTTTGGAACAACATGTAAATCCAAGAGCCCAGTGGCTGAGTCAAATTGGTTATGTTGTCATTTTCCTGATTTGCAGAGAGAGCTGTGGAATTGCTTCTTTTCCCCCGGCACAGAGTCAGTTCAAATGGTCAAAACATACATACCAGCTGAATGCAAAGCAGAATGCGTCAATAACGTTCTGCAGTTTTCAGGCATTAAGTCATTACAAGAAAATTCAGATTTTACATAACCTGTCTTATAGTTGCATTTCTGGCTAGTGGAATTTTATTTCAGCGAGATTAAGGTGAACACTCTGCTGATTAATAAAAAAGAGGCCTTTTTTTTTCCTTTTTCAACTTTAAGGACATTTTAAGAAACATAACCAATGCAAAGAGTGAGATGAGATGAAGAATGTCTGCACCATGCCTGTATGTTCAATTTTGAGCTAAAACAGGTGGAGGTTAGCACTAGTCAGCATAAAGTATGTCCACTATAGTGTGCATGAAGATGAATGAATAACCCATGTATAGTTTCTGTACATTAAATACAGAATCTAAGACGTTATATAGAAAATTACTTGCTGTAACTAGCAAAGCTGTATTCATGAAGATATTTTTTTCATCCATCAACGTGAACTCATGACATTCTGCGTGAAGAGAATGTCAATAGAGTGATTTTCTTTAAATGGACTTGCAATATTTTTGAAAGTTTCGTTTTCATTTAATTGTGTTTTCTTGTATTTTTGAATATCCTGTAACTCTAGTTAGTTTTTATGTCTGTTTGTGGATAACAGATGAGCTTCACCTGGATAATTAGTGAGCTTTAGAAGTGTTCTTAGGGAACGATCACCTTTAGGGATTATCAGGGTAGCTGATTGTGGTTGTTTCCAGTCTTTTTACAACACAATGCTATTCTCTTCCTTAATCGAAATTATTATGCAGTACTGTGCTGATAGTTAGCGAGACTTGTCTAAGTAATTCTAATGTCTAAGTAATTGCTTGTCGTTGATGTTGTGCTAGTCCACTTTTAAAGGATATTTAAGCATCTACACTGCAGTCTGCAGTTTCATTTTATTTTTAAATAAAAGTTTAGTTCTGCCCCTTCTATTACTGACACGTTTTCTCTTCTACTCCTGTTGGAGTTATTAGGATGTCCATAGAAAAGTCTCAGAGATGCAAAGAAAGAGAAGAGAGATTTGATACATTTACTCACGCTGGGTACCATGGTAACAATTTGATTATAATTTAATGTCTTTGTTGCGTAGCTGCTGAATAGAAAGAGGAACTTGCTGCTGAAAGGCTGTTCATTGCACCGTTGGGTGAATTCTAATAATCTCTCGTCGCTTTTTCTGTGTTCTTTATCCTGGATCCTTCAAAGCCCCTTCCACTTGGCTCTCTGTCGTTCAAGCAGCTTTGTATAAAGGGTCAAAGAGCAGCCTCATCAAAGGGTCGTTTGTGAGTCTCAGTGGGGAAGTAGGCTTGCTCCTTTCCTTAATAGGGCTTGGCTCAACAGAAGCATTTTAGAGGGACTATTGAGAGGGTTTTATTCCTAAATAAAGCTTTATAAAAGGGAAGTATGGAATCAAGGAACTTTGTTTCCTATTGGTGGGTGGTGCATGCGGAGGTTATTAAATGATGTGGATCACCACAAGAGTGTGCTAAGAGGTCCTTAAGAATAGGGGAAAGAAATGCATTCAATAACATGTGTAAACAAGAGGAAAATAGCAGGAAGGATTGATCTTACAAGGAATATGCACTGCTGATATTTGCCGCTAATTAAAATATTGGCTTAACAGTACATGCATATCGGTTTTACAAAGATATATTACAAGTAAGATGCTTTAACTCTGCTACGCATGAATACATGACCATAGCAATCACTGCACTGATAAAGTTTCTTACTTTATATAATTACCACAAAGTCACTTACTCGTTTACAAAAATACACACGCGCACAAAGGCACATCCGCTCACACCAACACCACCTCAGGCAACAATAATCAATTAGAATATCCTGGCAAAGGCTGGCTGCACCATGTAAATGATATGATACAAATGAGCTTTTCCTAATTAAACGGTCTAATTTGCTAAAAGGGGTGTGAGAGGGAGGCTTGCGCTGGAGCCAGCTGAAATGTGCAACAACAACAAAATGCCCCAGGTGCTGTTGAAGATGATAAATGGGAGTAAAGCTGTGTGTTTTTTGAAATGAGCTGTTATAGTGAACATGACATGTGTATTTGTGTTTTTATAGGGATGATTTATTTCCCGCAAACTCTATTATAAGGCTGAAAGAGATGCTTTCACTAGTCCGTACAAAACCTTGTGCTGACAGTTCAAACAGCGTGTTTGAGACCAGTAGGATTTGTGCTTAGCAAAGCCTCGGAGATAAACAGTTCCAAATGACTTGCTTCCACAATTGCAATTTTCATCCGTGTGTTAAATATTTGAGATACTAGCTTGCAGTTTTAGCTCTTTGAGGTTTCTTTTGCTTGAAAGCTTTCATGCCAGGTGTTTCATTTCCACTTTCAGGCTTGGAGCTATAAGCTATGCACATATGTCCTAAACCTACACACGGATCACACATCTGTCAGGATTCTACCGAGACGTAACACATCTGCTAAATTGTGATCACAAACTGTAACATGAAAAGTTTTCAATTTGCCTGTAAATTCAGACGATCTTACAAATGAGGTTATTCATTTGTGGAATCCTTTGTCACCAGTGAAATGTTACTCAGGGCAAGGAAGTTTAAAATTTAAGCCTTAGACTAAAATCAGGGAGATTGAATCTTTAATTTGATTTCTAGTAATTTCAAACCTTGAACCACAGTGAGCTAAACAATTCTGAGAATTAGTGCTTCCGAGCAGAGTGGCACTCTCTGATGTTTCTTATGTTTCACTTTGTTTTTTATTTGAAACAGGCTGATCACATTTAATTCCACCTAAAACAGACACCGTAGCACAAGCTACTAGCAGGCATGAAGTGGGCAGTAGTCCCCCCCCCCCCGCGCGCGCTTTTAGCAACTGTATGTTTTAGAAAAATCAGTCAGCAGGAGAGAAAAAAAAAAGCTGTACATATGTCCAGTTTAATACAAAGAAGACACAAGCAGAGAGAGAGAGAGACAGAGAATGGTATATTACTCTAACTAATGACAACTAGGAACCACATCAGGGATGCGAGGGTGGGGGCTGCCAGGTGATGTGATGGAGAAGTGCCTAGAGGGCACTGCAAGACATTTTAATAATAAAGAGCTCCCCACTGAGAATGATGTGTATGTATCATTGTATGTGTGGTTGGGTGCTTGTGTGTGTGTGTGTGCGTGTGTGTGTGTGTGTGTGTGTGTGTGTGTGTGTGTGTGCTTGTGTGTGTGTGTGTGTGTGTGTGTGCTTGGGTGCTTGTGTGTGTGTTCTTTCTCCTTAGAGCTGCAATGATAACCTATCACCTTCAGAAAATAAATACTTGCTGCATAATTACATGATAGCTGTGATCGCTATTTGTTAATATTTTCTTTCCTCCATCTCTTGTCATTCTTTATGTTGCACAACCAGCTTTGCGTTGCATTTGTTTTCTAAATTACAGATTCTGGTTAATGTTCACATTAACCATTAACATTTACTTTTGACACTGACTTGTCTACCTGCCAAAACTGCAGCACAGTAACCCTGTGATAATCTGTCTATGCAACTTTGAAAACTGAGCTTTTCGCTGCACTCCACAAACCTTCAATTGTCGCCTATATCACACCAACCACTTGTCCCAGAATCTCTGTCTGACATGCTTTAAAAGCCTGTCACCAGCTCTACACATTAAGGTCAGCCATCAGAAGTCAGAATGGCGGGATGAGGCCCTGAGAGGTATATGCAGTGCACCTTCTCGTGCTCTATTCATCCACCCCCATCATCCCTCTACTGCTCTGTTCACCCTGCAAGGTGCACTGAATGATGGGCAATACGGTGTATTTATGACAGATCTGGGTTGCTCTTTTAGCTGTTTTACAAGATATTTCTCTTTATGTCTCTCTCACACAGATGCACCTGGAGCAATGTTTCCCACAGAATGAGATCCTGTCTGTGTCGGTAGCTGACTGGAGGCAGCAGGTATATCAGGTGCTCCACCACAAATATCTTAATTGCCAAGTATTGTGACAATAAATAACGGAACAATGCACTGAGGAATGACTCCACAAACTCCACCTTCTTGCGCTGCAGTCGGCTATTCCACGGGTGCACTTTAATGTTTCCTCGTTCAAATCAGCAGCCTCGGTGAACTTCGCAAAGCAGCCTATAAACAGGTTTTTTCAACTGCTGCAGATTCTGATTGGAGAGGGGCTTGAAGGATTATATCGTCAGTTGACCAAAAGCCGAACATACAGGCACATGTAGGAGAGACATATGGGACACACTGACCGGGCTTTTCTGTTTTCCGCTCTCTATCTTTCTCTATATCCTCTGCGTCCCACTTTCTCATCTTATCCCCTCAACTTCCCACAGTATCAATAAATCATTCTTGGGCAGCTCCAGCAGACTAAATCAGTCACTATGTAAACATGGCTGCTAATCCATCGGCAGCCTGCCTAACTCCCACTCCCTTACATCCTCCTCTTCACTTTATCTAGCAGCACCCACTAGGGACTTTCTGATCCGTCGAGCTGCGAGAAGAGCAGTCTCTATGCGTTTTCACTGCCTGCGGTCTCCCGTAACCTGCTACGCACAGAGACACACGTGAGACGCACAGGGACCGGGGAAGACACAGGCACAAGATGGACGCCTGTCTCGTACACCTATTTTACACATGTGAGTCGTGTCTGCTAGGCACTGGATGAAGAACTTGAATTTTTCATAATCAGGGAGGGTACATTTACACCTACACAGCAGATCTGGGTGACACAATGAGAACATAATTTTGACAAGGACCAAATTACACTTGAAAACAGTTCTGGAAAGTAGCTCCAGTATGTTTTAGAGATGGCACGATACCACTTTTTTATGTCCGATACCGATATCATAAATTTGGATATCTGCCGATACCGATATGAATCCGATATAGTGTGTTTTTTAATCAATAAAACTGTTTTTTTTTTAAATATCTTGCTGCTTTTTGTATAAGTTCATACTCAAGTTTAAATAAACAACAACACTAAAGCTATTCTGTTATACCTGTATGTAAAAAATATACTGCACCCAAAATATTTCATAGTTCAGCAACACTGATCAATCTAATAAACTTAAACCTACTCAATCCTTCCTATTCTGGTATTTTAAAGAGTACTTAGCAGAAATATTAAGCAACCTCACTAATAGGGTTGCAAACTCCCAGCAAAAAAAAAAAATAGGGAACCACCCCCCACCCTCCACCTCGTGATGCTTAATCAACGTAATCAACTTTAATTTGATGCAGTGTGGGAAAAAAATGCACAGAAATAAATAATTTTTCAAGAATAATTAAATAGATTCAACATCTTTCTTCAACAGAATTGCAGACTGCACAGATGGTATCTTCCGAAAGGAAAAAGTACTATAGCTTACTAGGGTATATTAGACTTAACAGTTACTATATACAGTAATGGACTTCTATACATTTTACATAAGATTAAAACTTTGGGTGTAAGATTCAGATAATTATTTATTAAAAGCTAGACATTTTAAATGAGAATAAGAAAGAAAAGTATGTCTTTGTGCCCCCTTTTCCCTGTTCATGCCCTATCGGCCCCCCGTGGCTAAACTACCAGCCGTCAGCTGCGTAGAAAAAGATCCTGGTCTAGAAAGTAATATTAAATAAATTCTAACAACAGCTTATCAAGGTTAAACGTGCTGGTTTCCTCTTTCTGGCGTGAAGTGGGCCATAAACAAACAAGAGAGACGGACTCGCGACAGAAAAAGCCGATCAGCTGATGGATCGGATTACATTTTTTATTTCTCTCCGATATCCGATCCAGTAATTTACGTCAGTATCGGACCGATACCGATACGTAATATCGGATCAGTCCATCTCTAGTATGTTTACCAAAGAACAGTACAAAAATGCTTTTCTCCAACTACCTGTAGGTTATGTGGATATTTTAATTTCATGCTACGCCAGTGTTAGATTTATATGTGTAACCAAAAGTTAACAGTTTCTCAGCAGTTTATGGAAACCTGTATGCTGATGATATTACAGTAAATAGAAAGACACAGTACTGATACACTTCTCTTCCGCTTTAAAAAAGCCAACTGTCTACTAAGAATGCATTAAAAATAACTCTAGAATCTAATATGATACGTACATCATCGGAATTTGCTTTCGTGTGTGTTGTGATAGTCGTAATCAAATCAAATCAAATCACTTTTATTGTCACATCACATGTGCTGGTACACTGGTACGGCACATGCATTGTGGAATTTACTTTGGTTACTCAAAAGAAAAAAAATCCCATTGATGATGTAAAAGTCTCAAAAACTTACAAAAAGCTGCAGCTGTATCAGAGATGATACATCATTTGATGCTGCTGCAGTCAGCTTTTGGCAAGGTGACTTAACTACCTTTCATTTAACCAGCTAAAAAGACTCATTGACTTTTAAAATATTTTTTAAAATATTTTGCGACCTGAACCAGAAGCTGCACCAAATGTAACATAATAGTCCAATAAAGATATGTTAAGACCAAAAAGGACTGGATAAATTATAATGTAGGTACAATAATGTAGAGTTATAAAAGAAAAGTTGAACTCTTTTTTATTTATATATATAACCCCTTCATAAATCCTGTTGACTACAGTCTATGTACCAGTACCAGGTGATCACTTTTTTAAAACAACACTGGCAGGTAACATAACCACAGCAGTGGCTCACATAATTATGAGATGAGATTGACTATGCTGTGTCTGGGAGGGAGGCACATTAAGTACTTGTGCTTTTTGTGTGTAAAACTTTATATTCAGTCATGTATTTTAAAATTTACCACAAGTCTTTTGAAATTGGATCATTCTTTTTGATACACCCTGTATTTTGCTTCCAAGGGGAGCAGGGCATGAGATCATCCTGACAGAGGACAGAAAAAAAAGCAGCCAGCATCCAAAGAAGAGCTTTGAAGGTCTTTCAAAAAGCCTGAGGAACTATTTCTGAAGACTACTTGAAGAAATGACAAGAAAGCTGCCTAAGAGATTTCCGGCTGTGTGGATGAATAAAGGTACCCTTACCAAATATTAACTTTCAAGCTCATTAGAATCCTACAATGTCTTTTTTTTCCTTAAATATTTTATTTAAATTTACATTTGCGCAGTAAATCATTGCACCTGTTTCTCTTTTTCCTAGCAAAATATAAAGAAGTGAGGGATGGCTCAAGACTTTTGCACAGTAATGTATTAGCTTGATATTGTGGTTTTGTGATATTTGGAGTAAATATAATATTAAGTGTGAATATCCCTGCAGCCTTCTTTTTTCAGTAACTACATGAACTACATGGGTTTAACTCAGCTGGCTGTTTGGAGGCCTTCTGTGTTGAGTTTGCATTTTCTCCCTGTGCCCACGTGGCTTTTCCTCAAGTACTTCGACTTCCTCCCACAGTCCAAACATATCCTCATTGTTGATTCTACTGTCAGTCTGCGTCAGCACTGTGATGGACTGTCAGCCTGTCCAGGGTGTACCCTGCTCCTCACACCATGACAGCTGGGGTGGTCTCCAGCCCTCCAGTAACCCTAAAATGGAATTCATTTACATTCTTCTGTGTTAATATATGCACCAAGATTAGTGATGTTGTGGATAGGAAATGATCAGACAAGCTTTGAGTTGATGTTTTGTTAAAAATTAATTTTCAGTACTTTTGGGTTTTGATTACGTAGAATCACGAAACGTGCAGAGCTCTTAACATCTGAGCCACATTTGAGACACGCTGATTGAAATGAGGAAGTCATTATTATCTACTGAACCATTCGTTGCCTAATATATGAGTGTCATGTGCAGAAGGTTTTGTGAAAACGGATACTTACCTATGAAATTATTCCTTGTTGCCAATTTGTCACTCTGTCCTAAGACTGCAACGCTTTACTTGAAAGCTTCCTCGGGGCATGTGTTGGTTTTCCACAGGCTATAGCTTAACCAGATCCACTGGACAATACAAAAAGAGCAGCAAGACGTAAAGTTCAACATGGATGATCCTACAGAAACTTCGCTAATAGACACCCATAGCTGTACAAGCTGCACCATACCCGTGAACTCATACACATGCAGTCTGAGCCTATAATGACATGGTGAATCAAACCTATTAAACTGCATTAGTTGCAGTGTGGAAAGGACAGAGGAAAGAGGGTCAAAGGACACCACTTTAATTTTCCTGCCTCTATTCTTCCTCTGTATTAAGAGGGAGGGGTAGATGAATTAAAAGGAGCGAAGCAGTACACTGTAGGTGCTAGAGCAGAAGAAAAGCAATTAAAAGACAATTGCCTTATTTTCAGGGGACTCATCTTCAGCAGCCGCCTTCTTTGAAAACATGTTTTTGTCTAAAGAAACGGTAACAATTGCATATCTGATTGCACAGTGGGATCAGCAGTGAGAGATAAAGTGAAAGGACAGAAATGAGAGGGGAGATTCATGCTGAGAAACAAAACTGAGCTCTATTCACACAACAACATCCTCTTCAGAGAGATGGGGAGCTTTGCAACTGTGACAATTATAGCATAATATTCTCTGTTCCATTTGGTGTACTGTTGCCTTCAACTTGCTTTGAGCTGTTGCTCGAGCGCAGATTTTGTGCATTTTTACATAACTCAGTTGTATTCTCGTTAAAATTATTTTACATTTAACAAGCAATTTAGGCCACTAATTACAGGAGCAGTCACATTATTGTAGTTTGTGGCTTTTACCTGTATAGATTTGAATACTTTCAAAAAACAGAAGCTCTAGCTGAACAGATAGCTTGGAGAGATTAGGCAGAATGATCAGATGTCTCTGGCTGCGCAGCCTGCTCTCATATTTGTCACGATCCCTGGGTTTGAGCTTGTTTTGGTGATTTTAGTTTAGATTTTCCCTTCATATGCTGCCGAGTTCCTGATTTCCTATTTTTCTTCACTGTGCTGGTTATAGTTTAGTCTTTATATTGTCATGTTTTTTAATCTCTGGCGTTTTGAGTGCTGGTGCAGTTAGTTTGTGTTTCCTTGGAACAATACTACAGGGAGTGCAGAATTATTAGGCAAGTTGTATTTTTGAGGAATAATTTTATTATTGAACAACAACCATGTTCTCAATGAACCCACAAAACTCATTAATATCAAAGCTGAATGTTTTTGGAAGTAGTTTTTAGTTTGTTTTTAGTTTTAGCTATTTTAGGGGGATATCTGTGTGTGCAGGTGACTATTACTGTGCATAATTATTAGGCAACTTAACAAAAAACAAATATATACCCATTTCAATTATTTATTTATACCAGTGAAACCAATATAACATCTCCACATTCACAAATATACATTTCTGACATTCAAAAACAAAACAAAAACAAATCAGCGACCAATATAGCCACCTTTCTTTGCAAGGACACTCAAAAGCCTGCCATCCATGGATTCTGTCAGTGTTTTGATCTGTTCACCATCAACATTGCGTGCAGCAGCAACCACAGCCTCCCAGACACTGTTCAGAGAGGTGTACTGTTTTCCCTCCTTGTAAATCTCACATTTGATGATGGACCACAGGTTCTCAATGGGGTTCAGATCAGGTGAACAAGGAGGCCATGTCATTAGTTTTTCTTCTTTTATACCCTTTCTTGCCAGCCACGCTGTGGAGTACTTGGACGCGTGTGATGGAGCATTGTCCTGCATGAAAATCATGTTTTTCTTGAAGGATGCAGACTTCTTCCTGTACCACTGCTTGAAGAAGGTGTTTTCCAGAAACTGGCAGTAGGACTGGGAGTTGAGCTTGACTCCATCCTCAACCCGAAAAGGCCCCACAAGCTCATCTTTGATGATACCAGCCCAAACCAGTACTCCACCTCCACCTTGCTGGCGTCTGAGTCGGACTGGAGCTCTCTGCCCTTTACCAATCCAGCCACGGGCCCATCCATCTGGCCCATCAAGACTCACTCTCATTTCATCAGTCCATAAAACCTTAGAAAAATCAGTCTTGAGATATTTCTTGGCCCAGTCTTGACGTTTCAGCTTGTGTGTCTTGTTCAGTGGTGGTCGTCTTTACCTTGGCCATGTCTCTGAGTATTGCACACCTTGTGCTTTTGGGCACTCCAGTGATGTTGCAGCTCTGAAATATGGCCAAACTGGTGGCAAGTGGCATCTTGGCAGCTGCACGCTTGACTTTTCTCAGTTCATGGGCAGTTATTTTGCGCCTTGGTTTTTCCACACGCTTCTTGCGACCCTGTTGACTATTTTGAATGAAACGCTTGATTGTTCGATGATCACGCTTCAGAAGCTTTGCAATTTTGAGACTGCTGCATCCCTCTGCAAGATATCTCACTATTTTTGACTTTTCTGAGCCTGTCAAGTCCTTCTTTTGACCCATTTTGCCAAAGGAAAGGACGTTGCCTAATAATTATGCACACCTGATATAGGGTGTTGATGTCATTAGACCACACCCCTTCTCATTACAGAGATGCACATCACCTAATATGCTTAATTGGTAGTAGGCTTTCAAGCCTATACAGCTTGGAGTAAGACAACATGCATGAAGAGGATGATGTGAACAAAATACTCATTTGCCTAATAATTCTGCACTCCCTGTATAATCAACTGTTTTGCAATAGTATGTAGGTTTTAAAGAGCCCTTAATGCCACCCAAATTCTAGTTTTTAGCAATCTAATTTGAAGCATGTTAAAGATAGATAGGTTCTCATTAACCGAGCTGCAAATGACGCATCAAATTCAACCAAAGCCAATATAGAGATATTTCCTGAGAGAAGCCACTAAAATGAGCAGGTGCAATGAAAATATGAGATGGCTTCTAGGCAAATGTTTGCATGTGTTTAAAGCAATAAAGCATCTTTCTACATTATAAAGTTTAAACTGGAGGCCTGAGGAATGCATCTCCTTTTCATTAGCTGACTGTTTTGTAGCTTTCATATCCTCTGGCTTGGAGCCAGTCCAGACTCTCCCTCTGTCTCCAACGCTAAATAATCAAATGCATTATTCAACGATGCCCCCGTGCTCTCTCTTCTCTTAAATATTAAACTTTGAAAATTGATTTGTCTTTCAGAAGTCATCACAATCACAGAAGTCATGCCTGTGCAAACACATATTACTCACACAGATGAAGGGGCCACAGAGGAGGTGACTGAGAGGAAGAAGAACCTGAGGGCAGATGTAGGGCATTTTTAAGGTCTGATATTATAACAGGAAGGCTGCATTAGTGGCAAGAAGTGTAAGCTGACGAGTGTTGGAAACAAATATTCCTTTGCATAATTAGAGAGGGAACGTGCATATTAACCTCAAATATCTGACAGTAGAGACAGGATGTAGACCGGCCTGTGCGTCAGCACTGCAGGGTAGAACAGTTAAAGCTTCCTGGAGTGTTTGTTTTTTGCCTTTTTGCCCATCAGGCAGGCATTTTTATCTTAAAGACTTCTATTACTCATGAATGCCATTTCTTAATGACATTTTGCAAACTGCAAAATGTAACTACTTTAATGTTTATTTATAACCTTTTCCTCCTTTGTTCACATTAGCTTCCTGACTCAGGTGCTGGGAGGAGGAGAGGTTGTTATCACAGGGTTTGATAAAATTCATCAGGTGATAGGTCCTATGAAGAGTTGACTTCTCATATGAATCAGTTTATAACATTTTAACAATCTTAAATGTCCAGGGATGCCAAGATGTTTGTGTGTACAGTACTGTGCAAAAGTCTTACTATTCATATTTATTATCATTTTTAAACGGGCTTAAAATAGTAACCGGCAGGCAAAAAATGGTATTTTTGCACCAGCCAAGGAATTCCCAATGTGCTATTAGCTGACACTTTGCATATTGCAGCATGGTATACAGTGTGTCCTTAAAAAAATTGAGGAAACTGCATAAATGGAGGATTAAAAAAAAAAACAGGTGCAGCAGGGCTAAAAACCTTGTTACAACAGATGAACAGTATCTGAAAATTATGTTCTTAAGTTGGTGTGAAAAATAACCGAAAATCAGAAATGGCCTCAGTGGCAAACAGGAAACAGGAAAAAAGGCAGAGGTATGCCAAATTACACAAATTACGCAGGTCTGATGGAATGACAAATGTGAATCCAGTTCCAATTGTCGTCAACATGCATGGAGGAGGTCAGAAAAGAGGAACAGTGAGTGCTACAGCAATCTGTAAAAAAAAAAAAAAAAGTTTAAAAGATGTGGAGGCTTTGTTGTGGTTTGGTGCTGAAGTATCAGTCAGTGGTGTAGGTGATAGATGAAATTATGAATTCAGATTTTGATCAACCATGCAACACCATCTGGAAAGCATCTAATTAGAAACAGCTTCACTTTTCAGCATGACAATAATTCCAAACACTCTGTCAATGCAGTAACATCATACCTGGACATAAAAAAACAAAACACAAATGATCACTGTCAGTCATGGACGGGCCTCCTCAGAGCCTGGACATCAACATTATTGAAGCAGCGTGGGATGATCTTGACAGAGACAAAAGGCAGCCAACATCCAAAGAGGAGCTTTGAATGTCCTTCAAAGAAGCCTGGAGAACTATTACTGAAAACTACTTAAAGAAATTATTTGCATAAGAGTGTTCAGATTTTATAATAATAATAAAGGCAGCAAATATTGACTTTCTGTCATGTTCCTGGGTCTTAGGCTCAGTGTTTGAGGTTCTCTCTGGTTTTGTATTTTTGATTGTCCCTGCCTTTTCTGTTGTTGACATTCAGTCTTCTGTTTATTTTGATGCCTTTTGTGATCCTTTTCTTGGTCTTGGTGTCTGTGTTAGTTCCTCTTTTATTATGACTTTCCCTTGTCTCATATGGGTCATGTACATTTTTGCTTCCTGTGCCTCATCAGTTGCTCTCGTGTGTTCTCGCTGCCCTGATTCTCTCCTGTGTAAATATTGTTCTAGCCTCCCCATGTTCTTTTCATGCCATTGTTTTACATTTCCCCCATGCTGTGTGCTCTGTGTTTGTGTTTCATTGCTCCAGCAAAAAGTTGGGTTCAAATTCAAATTCAATTTTCGTTTCCCGAGTTTCCCGGGTCCTCACTCTGCCTGCAACGCAGCGCTCTCCATAAGCTAATGCAGACTTTCTCTTGCATTGCTAGGACCAGAGTAAATCTCCTTCAGATTTAGCTGACAGAAGTTATGTTTGCATAGTTGACCAAGCTGAAATTACAGAAACATGCATGAAGAGTCATGTATGTTAGTGCTGAATCTTTTTACACGTTCTTAATGTGCACTTATTAAAGTGTAGATAAGGATGCATTTGAGGTCATTTATTTCTACATTTGAGAGGAAAATGATCCTTCATAAAAACCCGATACATCACTCTGCCACCGCTAACCTTATAGTAAAAACCCATAGATATCAAATATGTGCCAAAATGGAGACATCACAGAAAGACGCTTTTTTTCAGTTGACACATCTCATTACATGTTGCTTTTTATATGTATCTTGTTCTTCGAAAATCTAATTGGGCAAGCTTTACAGACCAGACAATAACATAACAGACCAGGAAATTGAGAGGAGACAAAGGATATTACTGTTCTTTCAATAAGAGCTATCAAGAGAACAAAAGATGGCTTGTTAGCGAAGCTGTGTAATCTCAACTTGATGAGACTTTACAACATAACAGACAACTGCAGGTCTGAAAGAGAGCACCAGATTTGTCTTGTTTTCTGTCTCTCTCCACAAAATGGAAATGACTCCGTCAACTCCCGCCAGAGTTGCAATCACTGTCTCTGCATAAATATGGTTTCAAATTTGGCTCTGTATTTTTGCCTCTTTCTTCTGAGTTGTCAAGAATTATGATAACAACACTTTGACTGGAAAAACACTCATCTCGAAGTAGAAAATCACTTGAATTAAATGAAGGTAATGTAAGCGGTATTAAACTGTGAAACATTACTTAAGGCTGAGAAAAGAGTGTCTTAACATCTAAACCTCACGATGACTAAAATGAGAAATGATTCACGTATATTTGTGTCTCTCTGGTGCTTTGGCCCGTCTTGAAACAAATTCCCCTTTAAATCCTTAAAGAGAAACTGTAGCTAAAGCATAATTTCATTTGTGTTCAATTCACGATGTTCACAAAGAAAATCAGTCGTTGCAGTGTACTGCACCTGACATGACAGAGCATAAAAAGAAAATGCCGTATTATCCATGGTCACTCTACCATGGCAGCATTAATCTTCCTTTCTTTATTTGGAGTTGGTGTAAATAATGACCAAAATACCCATGGTCCTCTTTCTTCATTTCCTCTGTCTCTCTCCGCCTCCCTCGCCAGCTTTCTCTATCTGATTCAATGTGCCGATGATGATAGCGAGATTAGCTTTTCCTATTGTCTGCTTCCTCACTCAGACAAATGCACTCATCAGCTTAGACCTTGGGGTCAGGCTCAGTAAGCTGTTATTTATTAAGCGCATTGATTCCAGAGCAGCTGGTATTAAGAATACTTGGTCAAACTGAAAGACCCGCATCCACATTCCCAATGAAATACTTAGTATGAGCTCATCTATTTGTGTCGGCAAGGATAAATACTGTATAGCTTAGTAGGCTATGGTCAAACTAGAATCAATACTATCCCCCAGGTATGTCTCTAATAAAGGTGCAATCATTTAAACTGGTATCGTGGATAAGTAATGTCGTGTGGTAGCTCCTTTGAACAATGTGGTGGCATGAGGAATGCAGGTGAGTTTTCTTCCTGTGCTGGACTTCACTTTGGTAAAATCAGGGATATCTGAAATTCAATCAGGCCCCCTTCAAGGGATGCAACACAGCCCGCATCAAATATTAACTGCTGTGCATCATATCTACAACCATGTTTAAGCTGGATTGATCAATATTTTTACAACAACTGGCTCAAATCTCAAGCCAACAGAGTATTATCTCGGTCTTTCTTCTCTTCCTGTAAGCAAAAGGGTTTATGAGCTCATTGTTTTGGTATTATGTCTTTCAACTTTAGTGGTTTGAATCATTCTTTCATCATGACCATTTCCAACACAGCAGGCCAAAAAAAACCTCAGATAATATCTTTGTGCACTACCTTTCCAACTCCAAACAGCAAAGTTATTAGCAGATGACTACAGTGTGTCATTTGGCCGTTTATCTATCTTTATTCAGTAAAAACCGCAAAGAATTATAAATTCAATTCAATTTCAATTCAATTAAGTTTTATTTATACAGTGCCAAATCACAACAAGTCGCCTCAAAGCGCTTTATGTTGTAAGGTAGACCCTACAGTAATACATACAGACAAAAACCCAACACTTCAGGAATGAGAACGGTCTTGTTAAAGCTAACATTGTCCCATCTCTTCTCTGTGCAGAAATAGACAACTGTTCACCAACAGTTTGGTCATAAAAACTTTATTAGACACTAATGATGCATTTGTGATGTTCTTCACTGGCTAAACATAAAGAAGTATTAAAGTTTTGTTGCTTTATTATCAGGCAACCATCAGTGAAATGCTAAAATCTAGTAGTACCACAAATGCAGAGGTGGGAAGTACAAATACTATATTACTTAGGTAGAATTTTCAGGTATTTCTGCTTTACTTCGGTTTTTATTTTACTGCTGACTTTCTACTTTTACTCCATCCACGTTTAAACAAATATCTGTACTCTCTACTCCTTCCATTTTCAGAACAGGCTCATTGCTTTTGGTTTAACACATTTGAGAGGATTTATTGTTTCACTTCACTGCAGGCCTTCAAACATCAAACTGATTTTTTTCACTGCACAAGAATGACTGCTGCAGTTGCCATACTTCTGCATCTAGCTTGCCCTGCAAAAGACGAGTGAACATAAAGGGAGTACTGGTTTTAAGTGGCGGGTAACTTCAAATCCAGCGTTTCTATCAGCTCAACAAACATCAGCAAACACACAAACTGTTTGTGTGCAGTTAGTCACAGTGTCTGCTAGCTAAAGGTACAGCTGCTGTATTTTAAGGGAGTGAATGAGAGCTTCACTCAGAGATGGGGAAGATAAGACAGACAGCACAGGAGAGGAAGAATGTAAGGTAAGGACTGCTCAGTGGTATTTGATAAACTGGAAATTTAAAGCTAACATATAAGTCCTCATGTTTTTAAATCAGATATTTGGTCTGCACATGTGACATTTTTTAACTACTAAGGCAGACTAACAGTGTTATTATAAGGTTGTATGAAAATAATCTGCAGTTTAGTGCAGGATAAACAGGTTAGTTTGCTGCACTGTGCTGGATTTCAAATAAAGCATTGTGTTGGACTGGTGCACAGTGGCTGTGGTGTTCATAGTCAGAGTTACATCAGGTGTAGATTTCCACCTTCATATCAGCTTTCTATACTATCTAGTATAATTACAGCATAAACAGTATAGTCTTCATGTAGGGGATGAATATCAGTCAGGACAACTCACGAAACATCTGATGACATCTTTTTGAATTCAGTTGTATAAATTCACAAAGAGCTGTAAATCTCAGAGCAGCAGTAGCTGATTACAGTCTGTACATTAAGCTGGAGCTTTCAATAGAAATTATTGCCAGCTGGGAATCTTTTGCCCATGCTGAGCCACTACAAGCAATTATAGGGTTCCCCCACCTGCTGAATCTCACTTTATAACCCCTGACTGTGCTCTTTTTCCTGTTGGATGGTGTGGATGCAAGTCAACCTCTACAATGAAGAAAATAGCTACTTTTTATATTCCTTCTTTTTCTCTGCTCATGTTCTGCTTAACTGATTCAAGTTGAATACACTTATTAGAATTCAATTTAGACTGAAGTAAAGTTTTGCATTCCCATCTACTAATATAATTTTATTATTACATTAAGATAGCACACAGTTCAGTTAGCTTTGTACAAAATAGCTAGTGCAAACCTCCTCCAAAGAGTTACTTTTCACTTTCTTACTTTGAGTACATTTCAAAGTCTGTTTTCACTTTTACTTTAGTAAAGAAGTTGAATCAGTACTTTCACTGGAGTATTTTTAACACTAGTATCTGTACTTCTAGTTGAGCACACGTCTGTATTTTTACCACCTCTCCTCATAAAACTTTTTCTCCTTCGCAACCTTTGCAAGTGTAATAGCAATCAAAATCAATTATAAATAATACCAGGTCACAACCAACCTTACTTTATTTATTTGGAAGTTATATGTACAGTCAAATTATAGTTATTGACCGTACAATATTAAAGATAAACCCCCTAAAAGTCTTGTAATTCCTTTTAAACACTTTGTGACTGTGGGGAAGATGAACTCCTTTTTAGCAGGAAGAGACAACTGGCAGGACCAGGCTCAGGCAGCCTGCCTTTACTAATTGGGGGTTTGAAGGAAAAGAAATGAAAGAGAAGAGGAGCATAGGTAAACCATGTACAACAAACAAACTACAGAAAAGAGTATAAAATAGTTAGTGGCGTACAATAGTTTGTTACGTTCCTTGTCTAGACGTGTATTGAACGCAACAAGAAATTGGCCCACTCCACCAAAGCAAGAACCCAAACAATAGTATCTTCTAAAATGCTAAGCAGCCATTTATTTGCTTCAGCAGTGGGCAGTGCCAAAAATAACAAACAAAACTCCTAATGGTCCCTACGCTTTCCTACACAAAATGAAAACCAAACAAAAGACAATTCACTTACCTACCTTTCTACATGAAAAACAGGAGAAAACTTAATCAACAAAAATGGCTTCTCACGCCTACTAGGCTGCTGCAGTGAAGAATATATACAAGGTGAACAAAATACAATTGCTACTTTACAAATCTATTTACAAAATGAAGATACTAACACCAGACACACACACACAGGGTTATACTTGCAAATCACTGGGGACAGACACTCTACACAGCACCGAATCAAAAACACATGCTCTTTGTTGGATGGTGGAGGTTAGGAGAGAGGGACCAGGTGGCTGTCATCCGGTAGCTAAATACTGGAGGTGATTAGCCAATTATCCAATCCAAGGACAGGAAGAGACTCCACCCAACTACTCGGCAGGCACGCCCAGGTGTCCAACTCCTAAAAGAGAAAGGGGAAAAAACCCACAGCCATCCTCTGGTGGGAGGAGTCACGCATAAAACAAAACACTGACAACATTGGATCGTAACAAGTTACATACTGTATAACATCACGAGGAGTGTGGAGAGGGCAGTGGAGCAGTGGGTAACTATCTCTTGAATCCTATGAAGATAGCTCTGCTGTAGCTTTGCAGTTTTTGGTCTGTACCTGTATGTCACGGTCCTGAATTTTGTTATAGTGCTTTCAGAGGATCAAATAATGATTTCCCCCACTGCCAATGTATGTTTAATCTTACTCCCCTACGTGTTAGGGTTAGGGGAGTTTTATTATCAACACCTTTGTCTCGATACTCATGTGTTCATGTGTCCTGCTTACCCCTTTGTGAACAAATAGCTCTGTCTTCCCCTCATTCCTTATTTTAGCATCTTTTACCTTTGCTTGTGTGTTCCTTGCCTTTTCGCATGGGCTTGTTTTTGACCTTCCATCTGTTGAACTAAAGGTGTACTTTCAGTTTACTCAGTTTGTCTCAGGAGTCTGCGTTTGGTTCTTCTATCGTGCATTTCACAACCCTGGATTTTGCAGATACTTCTTGAAACTTTCATCATTTACAAATTTGCATGCATGACTTATCATCTACCACACACTTAAAGCACCATTTTTATTTACAGATTGGTTATACTTCTTTTATTTATTTCTTTTTTAACTCTTGATTTATGTTCAAGCTAAATGTCATGTTGACTGGAAGTACTCAGTCTTAATTAGGAGCTAAACCACCCAGTTGATTGTTGTACACTGATGTACCAAAATGAAAATCCTTGAGTCATCACTGCTTCTTTTTGTAACTGGTGACTCATCAGGACACTGAGCACATCTGCACCTGGCCAACACAGAAACCACAGCTCAGTAAAGTGCTGCTGAATTACCCATTAACCTATCTATCACTCTGTCCTGCTCTGAGAAAAACTTCGCCAACTTTGACTCCCTGTGGATGTTCAAAGAAGGCGCTTGCGTAACCTCCGTGCACACACTCACACACAGGCACACTCGCTTTATTTCTGTCTCTCTCTTGCCCCGTCTCCCTCTCTCTGGAGCCCCAGTGTATTTTCTCTTTGATAAAAACACCTAAATGATGAATCCTACAACAATCCAGCGTTTCCCTGTGCCAACACAACTGACAAAACATCAAGTGCCTCATCTTGCCCCATTCTGTCACAGCACATCTTTTGATTAGTTCACACAGCTAGACACCTGAGAGCATAAAGGATTTCTGTTTTTTCCATAAATTACACATCAGGGGTTTAGACACCAGTTTCATGTGTCACCCAATCATAGCACCCCAGGATTTCAGCTATGGAAGGAGTCCTGTTTGAAATGACAGTGCTTTGCTTTCCATTAGGAAAACTGTCACAGGTATGCATGCTGTGAATTTGGAGTGATAGTTATCACAAAAATCATTATGGCATTTTTGGATTTTAAATAATTCAACACTCAGCGGGAGTTGACATGTTTTCATTAGACACTCTTTTCATTATGTAACTCTTTCAGGCGGTTTGACTTTTAATTTTGTTACGACTTATTTTATACTGCCAAGAAAACAGATGATAGACAGAATTCAAGCTTTTCTAATAGTTGACAGTTTGAACTGAACTGCTCTTGGAAGAAAGTGTGTAATGTAACTCACACACAAACTACATTAAATAATTAGAATGAACCAAGGCTGTCTGTAAAATGTTTAGGATACGTGTGGCCATGGTGTACAGTACTGGATTTGCGTTCATGCCAGATCTGGTTAGAGAGGAAACCTCTGCGATAAGCAATGAAGGGATGTGGGATTTATAACTTTGGTTTCTCTCCAAGTATCAGGTTGTTTTCTTTTCATCTGATACTGTGGAGCCACAGTGGTTCCGGTAGGTCAGCTAATGCAAAATTTGAAGACAACTAGCAGCAACTTACAGAAACCCAGAAGCCAAATTATATGTTCTCCTAAATGCTGTAACTTTGTTCCTAGCTGTCATCAGGTAGCACTCAAAGGGCATTTGGTTTGGATTGCATTAATCAGAGCTGGAATGACAGTACTTGTCAGCAGTGCATGGATATCCCTGTTGCTACTGGTTGCTGCAAAATATGTATCAGAATGTATCAGAATATATCTGAAAAACTAAAGTGATTTCAGCGCATCCTTTATTAGGCTGCGGGACAGTAATAATAAATGTTTAAATGTATCCAGTTTAAAGTTTCAGAGCTCTAATGTGCAGCTGTCACGTTAGAAACACAGAGCAGCGCCGAGAGTGCACTTAGCATTAAAACAATTAACTTAAATTAAAATGTTTATTTTACCACTCTGTGCACTAAATCCCAAGATTAATGATTTTCTGCAGCATTAATCTCTTTTCTTATTTGCAGCCTTGCATTTTGCTGTTATATTTTTTATGTTCTTTATAGATTTTTAATCACCATTTTATCATCATCATCATCTGATAGTCCTACAGTCGATAGCTCTGTGTGTGTGTGTGTGTGTGTTTATATTTTAACATACATTTAACTGATCTGTAAAGTTTTATTTCACTGTTTTTACTGCTTTAGGACATAAGTAAGTATAATAACATGTTCTATAGAGATAACATTTCCATTGCCATCTGATAATGTCTCTCAATGGGGGTCAAAGGGATCATTTAGTTTGGTAAAGTCATGTGATGCGCCCCATCTCAACACCCTATGTGGATGTGCAGAGAACCTGAAACAGATAACAGATAACATGGCTTAACAGAGAAATCTGATAATCACCTTCATAATACCAGTTGGGGTTTTAGGTTTTGTGGAGCCAGCTAATGCAGTCAAACTGGAATTACTAACCTGTGATTGTAAACCTCTTAAAAGTAGATGTTTCATTAAGCCTGCCATACAGATATGTGCAATCACCACATCTGCCGAGGTCACGGATGAGATTTGAAGCGAAACCCTGAAAAGCTGGTGAAGGGTTACTGATTGCTTTATCTATTTATACTGTCCACACAGCCAAAAATGAACAGTCACTATGCTAGAGTGTTAAGAAAGACATGAAAAGTCTTGTGTAAACATAAATGAATATTAATAGATATCAATTAGCATTGGCTTTATTAGTAAAGTCTCAGTGGGCTGCCTTATTAGCTGAAGCCACACACTGGGCTTCTGAACCAAGACTCCCCCCTTGAGTCTCCAGTAGATGCAGATGAAGAGACATTTTTCTGTGAGAAAATGGTCTTTCTGTCTAAAATATGACAGCTTGTGAGTGTTGACAGAACAGGCCGTTCATATCTTGGTTTAACACCTTATATGTGTTTTTTGTTTGTTTATGTTGCCACCTTTTCTCAAGACTACAGATGAAAAACAAGCTATCATTTAATATCCTTATAGGATCTAAATCTTATCAGTGTGCCACAGCACTAACCGTGTCTGGCCTCCTGTATTCTAATGCACGAGTTTTCATTAGATGAGAAGGTAAAGTGCAATCAGGAAGAAGAGGTAGATTTATTGCTTGTTAACTAATCTTGCTACATTGTTTTGTTTCTTTGATTAAACTAGCAAAACTATTCCTAATAACATCACCCAAACTGTTCTCCACTGCACTCAATCATTTGTGGTAAGTTTCCTAAATGCCTTGTGATTAATTCGAATCATCACGAGTGTGCTTTATGTACACGATTTGATTGAAACATGCATTGCATTTGCATAATTACCGCACTGTAGAGTAGGGCTTATTGTTGCGATCCAATCTAAACCACTCAGACTTGGAGCTTTGTGTATTCAAGGGGACTAATATGAAATCACACAAATGTATTGTGTACAGTGTTCTCAATTATACACAATTACAGACTGGCCTTTCAGAGACACAAAAGCCTATTTCAGGCTAACATTGTTCAGCATAAATGGTTTGTGGTTGTTTTATAGAGCTAAATGGGAGAATAATGACGAGAATACAGTGAATGATGAGGGAGAAAAGATAAACAAGGGGCAAAAATAGAAAGTCTTGCCAGGAGAAAACTTACTGTGAAAACTTTGGTAGGCGCTGTGTTGCTGCAAGGAAATGTGCACATCTCTGCAAGCAGTGGTAGAAGATAGCAGTACTATCAGATACGTGATGCAGTACAAATGCTGTTCAAGTACTATACCAGTAGTTTAATACACCAGCTTAGAAAAGGGTTGTATTCTTAACATGACAATACAGCAATTGTGCAAGCCAGTTGAATCTTAAATGAGAAGGAAGAAAAATGCACAAAGCGTTTAATGCTTCCAGGCGGCATTGGCACCCTCACCAATCTGTTTTTAAATCCTCTCAAAGACGACCAACAGATGCAGTGTGCACTGATAACAAGTGTTTAAAGTACTTATCTAGTTTCCACACCGTCAAAATAGTGTCTGGTTCAGTGTGAGATTCAGCCCAGGTGAGTCCCTGGTTGCTCAGGTAGTGCCAGCCCACCTGCCAAAATATTCCCCACCCTTAACACTGGAGTGGAGCCCAGCATTGTGGTATGCATTTGATAAAAAGACTGGATGTCCAACTCTCTAAGGCATTATCAGTCCTCCTCGTGTATCAGTTTTTCACCCATCACTGATAATCGCTGCCAAGAGAAGACAGTGTTTAAAAGGTAGACAGAGGAGGTCTCCATGATAGTAAATAGTGTTACTAAACAAATGATCATTCTTTCTGAACTGCCAAACCTTTCCTACCTTGAGTCTTAGGAGGGCAGGTGTTCTAAGAGACTATGTTGTGTTCAAGGAGAAAATGCAAAAGTTTAGCTTGAGGCAACACATTAAAATCAACATTTTAATCATCCAGTTCAGAAACAGGGGAGGCTATCACCTCAGCTTATCTTTCATTTAAGACAGGATTCCAGATGATGCTGATACAGTGCCTTTTCTGATCATGCACGATGTCTCCGGATCTCTTTTTCTCTTTGTTCGGAGTACATATCCTGATTTGTGGTCAGAGATAGCTCAGACTCTGCAGGGACACATGAAGACTGATAATAAGAGAATTTTGCTTTGTGGCAAACTCACTTAGATTCAGATGTCAGCCAATGCAGTTTCTTTTTAATTCATACCAGACCTTCCTGACCATTATATCCGCACGGCTGGTAATTTGTGACTAATACTGCTCCTCTTGCAAATTGTCTTGTTCTGTTTTCCTATTTTCCGCTTTCTCTTTATCATTGTCTACTCTCACCTGTAATGCTCTCTGTCTCATTTGTCTCTCCTTGTTTTGAACGCAAAACAGACAGATTCCTCCATTATTTTGGAAACAGTCTCTGGCTTTCAGCGTCATGTGCGAGCACAAACAGCCCATTCTTCTCCTCCTCCTCCTTCTTTTTCTTGTTACCTTTCATTTGTGTTCTCTCCTCTTTCTCAGTAATGCTGTTGAATAATGGAAGGAAAGCATACAGTAGTCATGCTGTCACTCTGCTGGTGAGAAGCAGGAGGTCTGCAGTGAATACGTGTGTGTGTGTGTGTGTGTGCGTGTGCGTGTGTCTATTGAGGTATTGAGCTCTGAAAATTAACCTTGTGAGGGTACAATGCATTTGCCATAAAAAATTGCATGTGTGTGCAATTTCTTATTTTTTTGCATATTGCTGAAAGTTATATGTTTCTAATCAAGATTAAAATTAATGTTAACCAAAAATAATCAAAGTAAATCCAAGATGCAGTAACGGTGGCGCTGCAGGCGCCTGCGTCGCCGCCCCTGCCTTCCGCATGGCTGGCCCCCTGAACTGTTTTTTTTTTTGTTTTTTGTTGTTTTGGACTCATGTTTTGTTTTGGGACTTTCTTGTGCTCCTATTGTTTTGGTTCTCGCCCTCCTTCCTGGACCCCCACCGCCCGCCCTGGTCGGGTTGTTTTCTGTTTTTGGACGTTTTTGGTTTTCTTGTGCTGGGCTGTCTGGTGCCAGCCCTCGAGGGGGGGTTACTGTCATGATCCTGGGTCTTTTTGACCCAGCTTTTTGTGTTTTCTATTATTGTGATTTTGGTTCTGTTCTTCCTCAGTTTAGTGTTTATTCTTTTCTGCCCGTGTATTCCTGTGTCTAGTCGGCGTTTCTTAGTCTGTGTCCTTGCATGTGTAAGTTCCTGTTTTATTGTAAAGGTCTGCGTCTTATGTGAGTGTTTTCAGTTTGCCTCCCTTGTCTCGTCACGTTAATCACTCCCAGCTGTGTCCCCCACCTGTGTGTAATCTCCCTGTGTTTCTCTGAGTGTATTTAAGTCGTGTCTTCTGTCATAGTAGTTGCTGGTTCGTCTGCTTCTCTCCGTCCGTCTTCCCGTGTAGTTTCCTGTGCCTCCCTGCATCTTCGTTTCTGGTTTGTTTTTTTTAGTTTTGCCCAGTTTAGGTTTTCCTGTTTCATGTTCACCCGCGCCATTGCTGTTTGTATTTTCTTTTGTTATTAAACTCACTTGCACCAGAGCTGCCGCTTCCTGGTCCTAAATAATTCCCACACGGCTTGCCCCGGCAACCCGTGACATTATAACCCTTTCCAGACTGATAGATGTCAAGCTTAGGTTTCCGACATGCTTATCTTTTTGAAATTTTGCTTTAGCTTCTATTGATTCAACAGATCTGACAGTAGTCAGGCCTGGGAGTGGATAGTGGAATTGAGCTCAAATGTCCAAAAAAAATGTGGTTAATCACAGTTAATTTGTGGTTTAATAAAGGGGGGCAATTAATTTTTTACTTGGGGCCAGGTAGGATTGGATAGCTTTTTTTCCCTTAATAAATTAAACCACAATTTACAAACTGCACTTTTTGTTTGCTCAGGTTTTCTTTGTCTTCTATTAAAATTTCTTTGATGATCTGAAACATAGAAATGTGACAAACATGCAAAAATGTAAGAAAGAGCATGCACAAGATCATGTAATCAGTTGCAACAACACTGCCTCCTTAGAGTGTTGATTCTCCTTTTTATTTGCAAAATGTTGAGGACCACTGCATGATGCAACAAAGTATGCCTGACAGACACAAACCTCATTTAATAGTAATGGAAGTATTGCATATGGTATCACTACATTATCTATGAGTGTCTGCCACCCCAAATCACAAATCAGGGTCAAAAAGAGGATGAGAAAGAGAAACACAAGCAGCAAACAGGATGATGAAATCTGTGGTACTGCAGGGCAGACATGCAATTACTTTGCATCCGATACTCTGACATCCTTGTGGCAAGGCTAGGGGGCCCCTGCTGCTAAAAACAGCTGGTAGGTGGACTTGAGACAGCCAATCCCTATCTTTAAATTGACAGACTGGGAGAACTACATGTTGCAATAACAAGCGAAGGCCTCTCCACATGGCCCTCCTATTTAGTTGGCCAGATTGCCTGGACATTAATAGTCTCTCTACATCACTGGGCAACTGGGCAAATGAAACATCTGGGGTTCCCTATCAGCTGATCCAATAAAAAAGGGTGTGCATACAGAATAGAGAGAATGTCTAAAAAGGGAAGAAAAATGGTATTGATCCAATGGGGCATGTGTAAATTGATGCAGGGAGAAACTAATTTTCCTGTCTCTGCCTTGTTCTTTTCTTCCTTTTGCTCCATCGCTCTCTTTTCCCAGTCCAATGCCCGTCACAGCTGGGAAGGGGCTTTTGCTTGCCTTTAGCCCAATTAGCCAGGGCTTAAAGCGCAAAGCATGTTGAGTGGAGGAGGTCCAAGCTTGGTTTAGTCTAGTTCAGCATGGCTTGGCTTCGGCTTGGTTCGAGTCCCCGCTTTGAGCTGCTATGCAATTATAATTAAGGTTGGCCTCTGACACACACAAAGAGGAATTATTCTCCACTCAAAAATATCTGCATCTCACATTTTAGCCTACAGTTTCTGTCTTACTAGTACACACAGTCATATACAAACACTCATCCCCACACGGTTTGGGCACAGTAACTTGGCATAGCTTCAGAAAGACACAAAAACTCCCAGAAGCAAAAAGGGGGCAATACCGTGTCATCCCCCTCGTGAATAGCCCCATCTTTTCTGCTCCCCTAAATCTCCCTGACTTGCCCTGCCATTATCTGTTTCTTTTTGTTACTGAAACACCAGCAGCAGCAGCATAGCTCCTCTAATCTCAATCATTTTGTTCAGAATTCATTAAGCACTATTTTATATCACCAGTGTCGAGGATCAATGTTGCATTGCAAAAGGCTTCCAGCATGCCACGCGTGGACATTTTTAATGAGGCCTGCTTCCATCTGTCCCACGTATAGAAAAAGAAAACTCGGTTTTTCAGGATCAAAGTGTTGCAGTGGACTTAGTCTTGCCACTCCTGTACCTGTCTGCCAATGTTAGTCATTGAACTGAAGACAAAAAACACCTAAGAACTCATTTAATATCTGTGTTGGGTTGCCTGCTTTCTCTTACTTGTATTTGCACCTTTAATTACTAAAGGTGCGTCTAGAGTCTCAGAGCCTCAGGTGCTGGGAAAAGGCCCAAGGGTGATCCGGTGCACCAGAACTTAACCAAGCATAAAAACATGACCTGAAACTAACAGTAAGTTAAAATGCAATGACTGTGCTTCTAAAAATGCAGCTTATTAGCTGACTGCGTGGAGCCAGAGGAGTTGCAGGTCTGCCTGGTTTATATCCAGCAGGCAGGAAATAGAAATAGGGCAGCAGAGATTAGAATATGACATCTGCACCTACAATCTTTTATAAATGTGACTTTTACAGCCAGCTCATCATGGATGACCAGGTAGAGATGGACAGATCATGGGTCAATCTGTCAGTTCAGTCCTTCGCCACCATACAGTGAGGTCCGCACACAGATAGGCCTCTAATGGCTTGGCTAATTTTTGCGCTCAGATAAACACATTCAGAGACACGTGAAGAAAGAAATTCGAGCACACACACACATACATGCACACACACCCAACAGATAATTGGACAGGGAACCTTCATCTAAATCAAAAATTCAGTGCCAGCTGAATTCTAGCCTAGTCCACCAATGAGCCTTCGGATTGTGAAAAATGTATGAAAGAAAACAGGGAAAAAAGCCACAATGACAAATCACCCGTGTTCAGTCCAGGGAAAGAGAAAGATTTGCTGGAGACGCAACGTGATGCATAATGAAAATAGATGCCTGTGCCGAGGCATTCTGGGCACGCTGTTGGTCTCCATTTAAAATCAATCCTGTCAATGCATCATAAGTTATTTTGACAGGGAGCAAGAGGCACTTCAGGAAACACCAGTTTAATGATGTCTTTAACCTGCCGGTAATTGACTTCCGAATTGAAAGGGAGAAACAGTATTAAAAGCCCCGGGCAGGCGATTATAGTTCTGTGCTAGTTGTGCCTGCTATACATCATTTCTGATCAGACCTGGGTCAGCATAAACCAAAGCGTTTTTCTTCCTCTTGTAAAAAACAAAAAAAACAAAAACTGAGGTACTGAATGGCTCTACTGCAGGATGGAGCAGTTGAGTCTGTGCGAGATTGGATTTATGAACTGTGTATACACTGCTGCCTTGTGTTTTCACACCCTGTGTGCCACTTCGGGTAGTTTCTACCTTAGATATGAAGGGAAAAACACAGAGACAAGAAACCTGAATATTTAGTGAATTTCAAGATAGGTGGATCTTTGGAGATATATTAAAATTCCTCCAGCATGCTCTCCAAGCTGCATGAAAAAGCAGCACACACTGTAGAGACTTTTAATGAGAAACTTACTGTACTTGCCACTTTCTCGCTTTCAGCAAAATGAAATAAGATATGCGCACGTATACGCACGCACAGACTTACATTATACATTCACAGTAAAACAAGCTTGCAACCACCATCAGATGGAAAAACACAGTAACTTAAATACATACCATCTGGCTGCATTAGGAATCCAAACGACATCTGATTTATGCCTGAGCGTAGGGAGTGAGGCATTAGCCTGCTATCAATTTGCTATCAATTTGTCAAGTTGTTTAAATTTTCACCATAAATCTAATCACATTCATTCACATTTGTGTCGTGGATAATTGCCCAAGCTCCACATTCAAGTATTTCATGCTGCTAGTTACATCAACATCCTGCAGCCCTGCACAGCCAGGGCTACATACATCAGCTGCTCATGTACACCAACCACAGCCAGCAGCAGCTTGCAGCAGCATCATGGTAGCTAATGTCCACAGATTACAAAACCTGTTCCAATTTAATTAATAGGGGAACAACCCATCCAGCCATTCTGCATCCCCAGCCTCCGTTTCTGGCATCTCCTGCAGCCTTATACCTCACATCCCTGCTCCATCCTGGTGGCCCACTAAGTGGAATCAGAATCAGGTATCGGAGGATGTGAGCATGTCATAGACTCTTTAATATGCTGCAGAGGGAGATTAATCTAGTGCAGCCAGGGAATGAATGTGGATGCTGGTGTGCAGGGACTTTGGCACTCTGGCAAAGGAGGAAAAGCTCTATGTTTGAATGCAATTACAGTCATGTTTTAATCCTTCCTCGAGGGTCAGATGGTGGAAGTAGGAAGGATTTGATTGACGATTGGGTGGGTGAGGGATGGTAGGATGGGTGGAGTGTAAACAGTGTCCATATGCTGCTGGGATGGTGGGAATCTCCCAAAAGGAATGTTCACCTGGCCCAAGTCTCCCTACAGTGGCTCAGCATGTTGTCCAAAGGTGAGCAGAGCAGCAAAGACCAATGCACATAGGAGGAAAGCTTGATGGATGCCCGATACTGTGTGCCAGAAAACAAATCAGAAATTAAGCAGCCATGAGCACTGACAAAAATGCAACATCCTAATCAACCACCCAATGATACAAACAGGTGGGGAGGTGATGGGGAACTTTGCAAGTTTGTCCTCGGTGTGCACTTCCTCACATGAGTGAAAATGGATTAAATATTTTGCAACACTAAAAGAACAACACTCAGTGCAGCTAAAGTTATTGGAGGAATTGAAGCATCCTGACATTCCCAAACAGTTGATTTTTTCTTCTCTGTGGTAGGGAACTATCCCCCCTCACAACCCACATCAAGTGAGGTTTAATCTGATATTTGGGCTAATGAATTGGTGATTGCTGTATGATGAAGCTACACACAGTAGCAGTGCGCATTCCAGCAATGGCAGCGAGTAAGACAAGACTCACCACAGCATAGATGCTGGTATTGACAGAGATGAAGCACTTGGAGACTTGGATGAGGATCTCTAGCTGGCATGTACAGAAAAGCCTCTAAAGGATCAGTAAGAGATTGGAGGATGAGGTAGAGTTGGAAAGGAGGCGGGCTGCATGAATGAGAGTCTAAAACGCAGACTGATAAATAAGACTGAGATTTAAAGCATGCAGAGAAAGACGCTGACTGGCTTGGAGAAGGCGGGCAAGAAAATGATTGGGCTAGAATGAAGATTGCTGATATGATTTTTGGCAGCGTGGGAAAGCAGAAGTGACACCAAGAATAGATTATCAGTCCAAATATCCAGGAATATAGGCATACAGGTGATTACAGATTCTTCCATGACAGGTGATAGGTGGCAGATAGCACAGAACTGGAACTTTTAAAATGTATTTCACTGTTTCTTTAAGGTAAAAAATTGCATTACCTTTCACAAACATCAAATACTCATGCAGGTAAGTGATCCAGTCACTGCATGCAAAGGTTGGAAATTAAATTTCTTATGTTTATAAGTTAGTCTTAGGGGAGTTTTGAGTTCTGCATAACATAGTTTAAAAGCTGCTACTAGCCTCTTTGGCTTTAACTTTAAGCCTAATTTAACTTCAAATCATATGTATTTCCGATAATTCCTATTTTTAAAATCTGGTCTAACAAACAAAGCCAGTTCTGCTAAATAATGATCCTCTCAGTTAGTCCATATTTGCCACTGCTGGGCTTTTCAGTGGGGTGATCATACATGCACACACTTTCTTCACGTTTCTTCTGGGTGAAATGTCTGCAAGTTACAGGGTTGTCCTCTTGGAGCTGCTCTATATGAGGTAAAACTTAGTAATGGTTCTGAGTCACACTTCTACTCATACTGACTATCCCACATGTTCTGTCATGGCTGGTTCTCCTCAGGAACAGTATGCCACACGTATGAATCTACTCGATTGAATCTGTCTCTAGGTGGGGTGGAAGGTGTCTCGCTCAATTTGTTGGAGAGAGATGGAAAAAGCCTCTGTCTCGTCACATAGACTGTCTGGATATGTCCATGATCCTGAAGCTGTAAAACCTCTTTGCTCCGCTTTTGACAAATAGAATGTGAGAATAAGAACACACAACATAACTAGCTTAAATCAAGCAACAGGTTGAGGTACGCTCAGTGTTGTTGCTGAAAATAGCCAGGAGCCTCCTGCTGTGTTCTCACAAACACCTGCTCATCACCAGAGCAGTTTACATCCCAGGAGTACAGAACTGCACAGTGGGCTTGATGTTTCCTGTGGGTCCCTCCCACAATGAATGGAAGTTGAGTACTGCACTTGTGCAGATGTTGTGGAACAAATTTGGGAAGGCAGAGGTAGATTTCATCACCTCACAAGACAATGCACAATACCTGACTCGTGACTAGAAATGTCTGGAAAGGTTAGGTGTACACTCTATCCACAGGGCAAGGGTTTCTTTCACCACAAAGTGTTTTGGAGGTAAATTGTTCTGTTTTCAGCACTGATGCAAGGAAAGAGGCTCAGAAACCACTCTAAAATCTGTGTCATGATGTTGTTTCTGGGGCACCAATTTGACCTCACAGGTTGAGCGGACTTGCATATGCTACAAGGCTAAATGCAGCCGCCTGGATTCATGTGTCTCCTTACTTTACTGTCTAATCTTTATTGAATAAGGGT
The DNA here is from genome assembly GCF_051167445.1 of Perissodus microlepis. Lineage (NCBI taxonomy): Eukaryota > Metazoa > Chordata > Actinopteri > Cichliformes > Cichlidae > Perissodus > Perissodus microlepis. The sequence continues at coordinate 12,664,692 of NC_140465.1, forward strand.
GAGTAACTTATGTTGATTAACACCATGTTGTCTCACTATCAGGGAGGGCGGGAGCTTGGGTACTTGACTAACATACCCAACTTTTACAAGTAAGAGCATCAACAAATTTTTCAATTCAATTCAATGAAGTTTAATATATAGCACAAAATTATGACAACAGTTATCTGAAGGTGCTTTTTATTGTAAGGTTAAGACTCTACAATAATGCAGAGAAAACCCCAATTATCAAACAATCCCCTGTAAAGAAGCACGTGGCGACAAGGGAAGGAAAAACTCTCTTCCCTCCCAGTAACCAAAAGAAAAAGGCCCCAGTATACGTGTTTAAATAGTCTCATTGCTCACCGCCACAACCTCATTTCACAGTCACTTGTATTTAAACCGGCATTAAGGCGCAAAAAGCAGCTACAGTATTCCTCATAAATTTTTTTTTTGTTTGTTTTTCCACAAACTTGCAAGTTTTCAAACTGTTCTCCCTCCCTATTGTACTGGAACATCTGTAAAATAACCCTGTCACATGACACATGACGCAACAACAAAATCGATGTGCAACATAAACGTCATGGTGGGCGTAATGGGAGTCATAATCGAAGAGCCTGAGAGTGAATTGCTCTATAGGAATTCTATATACAGTACTATATGTATATATTAGGGGTGCAACGATACACAAAATTCACGGTTCGGTTCGGTTCGATACTTTGGTGTCACGGTTTGATATTTTTTCGATACAAAAAAATGTTCATGCCTTTTTAATTTGTCATTTATTAAAATTATAAATATATATTTTAATTCAAAAGTACAGTTTTTAAATTTAATGTTGCTGAAACAACAAAATGATAAAAAAAATAAATCTATCTGATCGAGAAATCACTCCTCTTTGGAAAAGAGAGTTTATTACAGAGAAATGGTTCTTTCCAAAATAAAAGCTATACTATACGCTTCTTCTGGGCTATATTCTCAGCAGCATGTTAAACATATCAGGTCCCCATAAGGAGAATCATGTGCTAACGGCTGTCTAAATGACTCGGGTAAAGTTTGTAGCATGCGTGCTTGTTGTTTTTGTCTGCTTCCACTTGTCTTTGCACTAGGATGATGTCGGCGTAAATGTGCAGTCATATTCGTTGTGTTCCCACTAGTGCTGTCAGCTTTAATCTGAAATGACGTTAACGCCATAACGCGGCAAATCTCCGTTAACGAGTTACCGCGGATCGCCCCGTGCGTGAGGCTGGACGGTGTCAACACGTTAACGAGCTAACTGCGCTAACGCACTAGTTCCCACCCATGTAATTAAGCATTGCGTGGCACATCCGACATACTGTTTTACTTTTGTCCATGACGCGCTTACCTTCAGGGTCATACGTCACATGAAAACCAAGATAGTTCCAAACGCCAGATCTGAATGAGGGTGGGGGAGGTTCAATTTCGGGTAGCGTTGAGGCAGTTGCCATGTTGCAACGAGCTTAGCTTCTGTCTCGCTAGCTTGCGCTGCGCTCAGTGGATCTGCATTCGACAGTGCAGCCTAGTCAAACGCAGATCCACTGAGCTCTCAACACAGACAGCATCGTCAGAAGAAAAGTTAATCAAATAAATAAAAAAATTTGTATTGTTCGATACATATGCGTACCAAACCGAAAGCACTGTATCGAACGGTTCAATATCGATACGAGTATTGTTGCACCCCTAGTGTGTATATATATATATATATATATATATATATATATATATATACTCACACACACACACACACACACACACACACACTGGTTGTTACAAGGACTGTTGTTTTGTTGGCTTCATGTGAAAAATTTATTCTTCCCTCTTGGTTGGAAGTGCACTGGGAGTATATCTTGGAGCTTTACTTAGGAGTGAGGGCAAAATGTAAACTGACAAAAGACAGGTGCAGTATCAGCAGTAATGCAGGCACTGCTCTGGACTGTTGTGGTGAGGAGGGAGCTGAGCCAGAAGGCAAATCTTTCAGTTTATTAGCTTTCAATTTATCAGCCAACTCTCACCTATGGTCATGAGTTAAGATATGAGATTGTTAATAGAGGAGGCTGATATTAAGTTTCCTCCATAGGGTTCTGTGCTTAGCCATAAAAACACACTCTCTTCAGTGCAAAGCTCTACTCACAGAGCTTTGCACTGAAGAGAGAACCAATTGAAATGATTTGGACATCTGATTATGACGTCTCTGAGGTACGTCCGTTGCAGGATTTTCAGCCGCTACCTGTTCAGTTTGACTTTTAAAGTGGAAACAGTCCATATGTCTTTAAAGAAACTCTGACTTGTTTCAGACATTAAAAACAAGCAATTGAACCCAGTTTAGCTGGAGGACTCGTTCAGTAGGAGAACCTACGGTAGACCCAGATCACAGTGGAGGGTTTATTTATCTCATTTGAACTTTGAATGCCTTTAGAGAGATTACATAAAGCATTCCTGGGGAAATTCTGGATTGCCTTTCTTAGTCTGCTGCCCTGAATCCAAATACGCTCCACAAAATTGATGGTTAGATAGTTCAAATCAATTAAATTTAGTAAAAGATAAATCTATTAATACACATTAAAATGGCTTAAGAGTAGTGTAATACAAAGATAGCTAAGCGGTGTCGGAGTTGCAGTGAAATACATGTTGCCCGGGAACTCGACATAAATAGGAAAAGCCTGATAATAACAGAAAAAGTAAATACAGACATTGTTCTGCCAACGGCTGTCCAATCTGTTATTAATGTCTAATGCCCAGTTAAAGGCATTCTAGCCAATACCAGCCCAGCTGGCTCGATACTGTACAAACACAGTCATCCTGTCGGCAATGCTGAGAGCAACATAAGGGACAACACAAGACAGGTGGTGGCTACATGTGATTCATTGTTCCTGTAAGAAAGCACAAGTCCCACTGGTCTCCGATCTCTCTCTCTCTCTCTCTCTTTGTACCCTGTCTTCTGCTCTCATCTGTCTTTCCTCCTTCTCCTTCTCAGATTAGGTGTGAAGAATAATTAGCGGGTACTGAAGAGTCGCGGGTGGACTAGATACTCATGTGAGGCTGGTCATTTTCTCCACCACCAAATGTCCCTGGCAACACAGCTGACAGTGGGCAGCGCTGCATCGGTAATGAGGGTGCCGAATCACGTATGTGTGTATCTCCATCACAGAAATGTTTGTGCGTGGTCACCTTATGGAGCAAGCTTGGCCCATCTCAGATCTGTCTGCTTGTTCCTTGCTACAGTTTAGAGAATTATGAAGCCTAATTGGAAAAGCATTAGCTCACTGATGAATACATGTAAGGGTTTGACACAAAAGGGCTCGCGGATTCTGTCGCCGTGTCCTAAAAGGAAAACACGCTCAATAAAAGGAGCCAGTTGGTACTGTGAAAAACTACTGTGCTTCATAATCAGGGCAATTAGTTTTTCTTTTCAGGGTTTTCAACTTTCTCCTGTCTGATTATTACCTTTGATGTGGCTGTGATAGCCATTTGATGACAAACCCATCAAAGGAAAATGACTTTTTTTAAATCAAATTTGTTAGACATACTGAATACTGAAAAAGTTAACTAACTTTTAATATCATGACGAGTTTGTGGAGTCACATGTTTCTCCTATTTAGAAGATTCTTAAAGCTTTGCATAAATATATTTGTCTCTTGTCATTAAAACATCCCACAAATAGTACAGGACCAAGTGTCCTTCCATTACCTGAGTTTATATTATTTATGATTGGCAAAATGGTCACTATGTCAGGTTATGTGATCTTCATTCCTTAAAAATTACTCTGATTTATTCAAGTGAAATGTCAGAGTGCATGTTAAACACAGACTAATTAGCTCTTTCGTGATTTGCATGATGTGGAAAGGTGACAAAGACAGGCCTTTCAGCACGAGGAATAACATCAACACATCCAAGGTGCCAAATTAGGTGAAAGGTGGCTCTGGTGAAAAGTAGGCTGGATAGAAGTGACCAGGGTACATTATACACTGTACATTAATGTTATAACAGTTCAGTATTCACTTGAAACCCAAAATGTTACGATGTCACTGATGAATAATTGGCTGGTTTGCTAAAGTATTTAAAATTCATCCTCTGGAAACTATGAATTTATATCCCCAAGTCTGTACTAAAGAGCCAAACATTGCCAGTCCTATTGCTCAAGCTGCTAAAAAAAAAATCTGGTTCTCTTCTATTAAGCCAGCTAAAGATCTCTGCCCCACCTGTATTCTGCATATGAATGAGGAAGTGTTTTGGAACTGGAAGCCTTCTGGTTTCCCAATTGTCTGGAAATTTGGAATATATTATAACAAAAATAAGCGACAAAAAGTGCATTGTAAACAGGCAAACAAAGGAAATAGGACACTTAGTTACCTCCAACAATACTGCTGAATTTATATGCTCAAAAAGGAGTAGGGTGAAGCACGAACTTTTAATATTTCCCCTTTTAATGATGCTGGTTTCTTGTAGTCTAAGAGCTACTGAACAATCCTGTTTGAGTAGGCTTTCATTACATGGATGCAAGCAGTTTTGAGACTAAAATCCTTCTGATGGAGTACTAACCATCAGAGTTAAACTATCCACTGCCTTCTATGGAGGCCCTGAAAAACTGGGCCTTGCCCCCAGAGACATCAGGTGTTAGACACATCTGAACAAAAATGCTGCAAACATTGGTTAACATGGGAAAAAATATGAGGGCAATAACTGTCTAATTTCATATCAAGCTGTGGAGGAAGCACTTGGCCCACTCTCCAGATGGCAGGAGGAAGCAGAAGAGATGGAGCTGTGCTCTTGCATCCATACAGATGAATGGAAAGCTGTGAGTCTGTATAATGTTGGTAGGGGGTGTTCCTGACACCCTGGCATGTCCCATAATCGGCTTTCCTCAGTGACAGCATGGAGCCCATAGGAGAGTCCTGTCTGTCTCTCTCACTCACACACACAAACATAAAGATACAAATAGATGTGCACATCCACACCTGGCTGGAAGCACTGGGGGTCTTAGACTGCCAGGTGTAGTGGCAGGATACACACTTAGCTGGAGAGGAACACACACACAAACACCTATACACAAACACATGTGCACGGGTGATTTAAACACATAAAGAAGGAACGATTCCACACAAGAAGCTCTATAATATTTACAGCAAGCAGGGCAATTCACATGCACACAGACACAGCAAGCCTGTAAATACAAGCATCATCACACACACACGTCTGAGAACTGAAGCATCGAAAAACAAAAACATATATCCCCGGTCTCACACTGTGAGTCTCATTACGCCACCTGCACACCGACGCCAGCAAGCACCTCTCAAAGTTATGGAGACACACATACGCGTATTCACATTCACCTCACACACAATCATACACAAAGTAATCTGGGTATCGCAGAGAGGTGTTGACCGTTGAGGCAGACAGTGGCCTGCCATTCATACAGCCGTGGGGAGTGTGACTGAGCAGAAACCTGGAGCCGTGGGGGGAAAAGCTATTGAACAGAACAGCAAGAATTGAAAGCTTTCAGACGCCACCATAGCCCCTGACCTTTCTCACCAGCCCACATCACAGGAGGCTCCCTAACCTGTAATTGCAGGATTAGTTTACAATGTCAGAATGATATTATCTAAGTGGGAGTAACCAGATGGACAGTTGTTCCTGGAGGATAACCTAAAGATTTTATGAGAGAAGTATGTGATGTAATGCTACTTAAGATATGTCACAAAGTAATGTCAGTTCTTGTTTTTTGATGTCTTCAATCTGCTCCAAGAAAGACCTTTTCACTACTTGGGGGTATCTGCAGCAAACACTAGTCACCATTCTCGACAGTCCCATGAATAACTGAGGAGGGTTATCTGTCCCAACTCACCCGAGAACACAGCAGGAAAGAAACTAATGTGAAGGCCAGCAGTGATCAATAAAGGCCAAACATGTTAAAGACTTTTGTCAAAAAAAGGTGAAAAGCTTAGGCCGTTTAAAAAGTGACTTCAGATGAAACAACATAATTTTTTTTTTAACACAGTTCTGTAAGAAATAGCACAGAAGTAAATATATTCATTCATTCATTCATTCATTCATTCATTCATTCCCAGCTCCATTCACCATCCAACCAGGAGTCTTATTGGTTTGTGTTTGGTCTCCTTCTCTCTCTTTGCCCTGTTATCATGTTTTATCTGCATTTTGGCCTTTCAGGACGAGTACATAAAGCTGCCTATGAATAACCAGATAATCTCTCTCTCTCACATACAATTAAATGTTATGTGTTTGTTTGTAGTATTATAATAGGCTGCCTGACAGTGCTTCTTCTTTTCTGTTAGTCCTACAATTTCATTTGCTGGGTTTTCTTTATTTCACTCCCATGTGTGAAGTTTTCTTTCTTGTCCTTGTCTTTGCTCTTCACAAGACTTTATAGTGTTTCCTTTCCCCCCTCATTTTCCATCTTTCTCCTCCTGTCTTTACTTGACATTTCCTCTTCTTCCTTTTCTCTTCTTGTTTCTTTTGAACTTTCTTTTCCATCTGCTCCTGCTCCTTTGTATTAAATGTTAGCTCCTGCCGGGAAATACAGTTATAGTTTATATTTCACTAAAGTGTGAAATAATGTATCCAATACTGTAAAGTAAAATGATCAGATGAGGAGGTGTACTTGCCACCTCCTCAGCTGATCTGAGTTCGATCTTCTCATTTGGCTTGCTTGCCTGCATTTTCCATTCTTCCTCCTTTATAATCAGATTGTCCCAGAGCAGGTCTGTCTCCTTCACCATCTCCGCACTCTTGTGGCCCAAGTTTAATGTCTGTGAGCCATGTCCTATTTTAAGGTGTTCTCCAGTTTTTCCTTCCTCTTGAGCTCGTTGTTTTTTGTTTTTTAAACAAGGAGGCCTAGTGTGCCCATGTGAGCTTAAGTACAAGCTCTCACTTTTCTTGTGGATCTTTCAGAAGCTCATCTTTTTTTAAAGTTTGTATTGGACCTGAGTCACCTCCAGCCTCTGTCTATGTTCCAGGTGGGCAGTCTGCTCCTTTAGGGATTTGTTGTCCTCTTTGTGAGATTTTATTTCCTTGATAGCAGACTAGACTACGTCTCTTAGTCCCTGCAGAAATTAGTTTTGATGGAGCTGGACCTTCTTTAACACAGCTGGACAGTTCTGATTTAGGACACACGAGGCAGCACCATACTGTGCCGCCCTAAATCTTGGACAGATAGAGTCATTTATAGTAATTCATGACTAACAATCCTAACAAAGTACCTTTTAGTACTATCTGATCAGTTCTGAAGGGTCAGAAAGTTCTGGTAAAAGTTCATGGATATTGTTGTTGCTGACAGGGACTCCATAAAACACAGACTAACAGATGGCCACTGACCTCAATAACCCTTCACAGACTTACCTATGTCTTACCTAAGTAGAAAATATTTACATTTGTAGAGTGTCATTGGCCAATATTAGCCTAGGGGCCCTCCAGAACAAAAGTACTAACACTGAATGATAAACGAGGCCACTTTTTTATCTTGTGTGTGACAGGTAGAGCTAAAGTCTCTCGCAGAACGTCTGACTAATTTTAAACAGAGTGAAAGGCTTTGTTTAACTCTATTAGTCCTGACTTGGAAATGGGACATCTGCTCTCAGACATAATCCTGAAACAAGGTTTATATGACTCAATCACTCATTCCACCCGATGCCAACGTAAACACGGCGCTCTCTATCCTGCTGAACACCATTAACGAACAGCAGCGGGCCCACCCGGACGGTGTTCACATTATCGCAGGTGATTTTAATAAGGCCAACATAAAGACTGTACTCCCAAAGTTCTATCAGCATGTCAAATGTCCCACCAGAGGAGAAAACACTCTAGATCATGTTTACTCCAACATCAAGCATGCATATAGAGCCATACCCCTCCCCCACCTCGGTCAGTCCGACCACCTCTCCCTCCTGCTCTCCCCAGCCTACACCCCCCTCAGGCGCAGTGCCAGGCCCACCACAAAGACGGTTACAACCTGGCCGGAAAATGCTCTCTCCAAACTACAGGACTGCTTCACAGAGACAGACTGGGACATATTTGAACACCAGGACCTAGAAACATTCACAGGATCAGTACTGGACTACATCAAGTTCTGTACTGCAAATGTGACAGTGGACAAAAGCATTCGGGTTTTCCCAAATCAAAAACCCTGGATGACCAGCGAGGTCCGCTCACTCCTCAAAGCCCGTGATGCCGCCTTCAGGTCAGGTGACAGAGCTCTGTACAGGGCTGCTCGAGCTGACCTGAAAAGGGGGATTAAAAAAGCCAAGTCAGACCACAAAAGGAACATCGAGTCCCACCTGTCCAGCAACAATACACGAGAGGTGTGGCAGGGAATGCAAGACATCATCAACCACAGAGGCAGCACTGCGAAAACAGAAAACCCGAGTGGGCAGCTGGCAGAGGAAATAAACAGCTTCTTCGCCCGCTTTGAAACACCACAACAGCAACACTCATCTGCTTCAGCCCTGCTCCCATCCTCATCCTCACCTGGTTCCTGCACCGCTCCACTCACTGTAACAGAGCACGATGTCAGACGTGTGCTCCTAGCAGTGAACCCCAGGAAGGCGGCCGGTCCAGATGGAGTACCTGGCAAGGTACTAAGAGCATGCGCACACCAGCTCACCCTCATCTTCACCAGACTCTTCAACCTCTCACTGGATCAGGCAGCCATCCCATCCTGTCTAAAATCAGCCACAATCATCCCAGTGCCGAAGAAGTCTCCCATCTCCAGCCTGAATGATTACCGCCCTGTGGCCCTCACACCGGTAATCATGAAATGCTTTGAGAGACTAGTCCTTCAGCACATCAAGGATTACCTCCCCCCAGAATTCGACCCCCACCAGTTTGCATACCGTGCAAACAGATCCACAGAAGACGCCATCGCCACAGCCCTCCACGCTGTGCTGAGTCACCTAGAGCAGCGGCAAAGCTACGTCCGAATGCTCTTTGTGGACTACAGCTCAGCCTTTAATACAATCATCCCGGACATCCTCATCACCAAACTGGTCACTCTTGGCCTCCCTCCTCTCACATGTGCCTGGATAAAGGATTTCCTCACAAACCGGCCCCAGACTGTAAAACTCGGCCCTCATCTCTCCTCCACTCGCACACTGAGCACCGGCTCCCCACAGGGCTGTGTGCTGAGCCCCCTCTTGTATTCTCTCTACACCCACGACTGCAGTTCGACCCACAACAACACTCTCATCATCAAGTTTGCTGATGACACCACGGTAGTCGGACTCATCTCGAAGGGAGACGAGGCAGAGTACAGAGAGGAGGTCCTGAAGCTGGCAGCCTGGTGTTCAGAAAACAACCTGGCACTGAACACCAAGAAAACCAAAGAGCTCATTGTTGACTTCAGGAGACACAGCACCGACTTGGCCCCCCTCTACATCAACGGGGAGTGTGTGGAGAGGGTCCACACTTTCCGGTTCCTTGGTGTCCTCATCTCTGCTGACATCTCCTGGACAGGAAACATCTCAGCGGTCATCAAGAAGGCCCAACAGCGGCTGCACTTCCTGAGAGTCCTCAGGAAGTACAAGCTGAACTCCAACTTGCTGCTGACCTTCTACCGCTCGTCCATTGAGAGCCTGCTAACCTACTGCATCACGGTATGGTACGGCAGCTGCACCAAAGCAGATAGAGTGAGGCTTCAGAGTGTGGTCAAGACAGCACAAAAGATCATCGGCTGCCCTCTCCCCTCCCTGATGGACATTTATTCCTCCCGCTGCCTCACCAGAGCAGCAAACATTATCAAGGACAGCTCCCACCCTGGCTTCAACATGTTCAGCCTGCTTCCCTCAGGGAAGCGCTACAGGTGCATCAACACAAAAACCCACAGACTAAAAAACAGTTTCTTCCCCAAAGCGATAACCACCCTGAACTCACACATGCACAGATAACACAGCCCCCCCACTTCCCACTTCCTCTATGGACCACCACTGTGCAATACCAATCCTATGTGCAACAACTCAACTGTATATACATAACACTATTTATACCAATTCTATGTGCAATAACTCAACTGTATATACATAACTCTATTTATACCAATTCCATGTGCAATAACTCAACTGTATATACATAACTATTTATACCAATTCCATGTGCAATAACTCAACTGTATATACATAACACTATTTATTACATATTACTTACGGCTTGTATATTGTACATTTTTTATATATATATATATATATATATATATATATATGTTTTTCCCTATGTTAATACTGTCCATATGTACATAGCGCTGCAGAACTGTACCCCCCCCCCAGCATGTTTACACTGAGTAGGAGATGCTCTGTATCTCATTGTACAACTGTATAGTGACAATAAAGGCATTCTATTCTATTCTATTCTATTACGCTCAGCGCACCTTGAGCGCATTGTTGTCCATTTTTTGGGGTAAATGTGTAAAAATGTTTGAAGAACTATTTTGCTTCTGTCACATTTAATTAAGTTCAGCTGTAGGTACGAATGTTTGGAACACAACAGTGTTTGCAGACTTACTGTTATAAGGCTGTTATTTAATCTTTAATGGGAGTGGTTTAATTAGATGAAAGGGAATCTCACTATGGCCAGAAGGTGGAGTCAAGAAAATGGAGATGGAGTCTTTATCCATGGTGTTTCTTATTATATAACTCACTTATCAAAACATTTGCACATTAAACATTCAGTCCCTACAAACAGATTTTGATAAAATCATAGCCACCCATTATTTTTCTAATCCCACCTCATGAAGATGAGCACAGTTTTTGACAACACAGTCAAGTTTCAAATGTAACTTCAGTATGCAGTTCACACGAGTTGTGATGAAAAACTAATGCCCAGCTGATCCAAGATTTTTAATGCAGATACTCACATCCATTTTAAGGAGTCAACTAAAACTAAAAAAGCATCAAACATCATAAACTCATGGCAGCATATTTTGTACTTTGATTAAAGTAGTCATAAAATGTTGGTCAGTAAGTGATTTTGTAAGTTACCCTAATCATTAATTTAAAATATCTATTTATTGATGAACTAATGAACTCATGTATATTTGAATATTTATTTTACTTAATCATGCCTATTTATACCTGACAATGAATTATCAGTCAATTAAATGCTTTGTTTCCTATGGTCCATAAATAACCCATGGCTGTGTTGTTTTTAGTATGTCCCACATTTTGAACTTGATGGTATGGTAAGCGCAGAAAATTTGGACGAGACATTATGCCATAAATATTCAACAAAAGAATAAATTAATGGCCCTAACTCCATCACTGAAACCCTAGCAAAATTCTTTGGAGTCTTCTTTTACCCATTTGTTTATGTGGGTATATTGCGTGTCTACCTATGTGCCTATCTATTAATCTATCTATATAGAGAGATATATACAGATATATACAGTAACTGGCAATGCTGCTTTTAGAAGGTTACACACTATGGTTGAATACAGTTAACTACTTTTATTCGCACAAAAACATGCTGATAGATGGTACAAACCTTTACTATATAGTCCATAGTGTAGGATTTGAAACGGGATTGAGCAACATTAACTGTAATTGCACATGAAACTGCCTGCCATTTGGAGCCATTGGAAATATGGTTTTAACAAACAGCCTCTGCGGACACATTCAAAACACTTGTTTTTCATTAGAGAAACTCACTTGACAAGAAAATATAAAAAGGTTCAATAGCCGTGCTGGGTGAACGTTTGGTCCATTTGTGTGTGTATCTGTGTCCGCAAATTTTAAGCTCATCCATCCTGAATGAGTTTACTCTGTCGGGTCTGTAGTCTTAATGAACCTTAGGGGGACGACATTGTGGGCACTCACTCGCACTCCAGTCACTGCTGTGCAAATGTCCTCTAGCTCCTGCTGTCAATTCATAAGCAAGCACACTGACTAATAACTGCTCTACAAGTATATGTGATCATCGGAGTACACAGGTAGGTAGATAAACATGTGCACACTCTCGCGCACAAATAAAGGCAATTGTCTGCCAGGTAGTGACACTGGTATCCCTCTATCCTTGTGGTGATCAATCTTAAAGAAATAGGTAAACAAAGCTGGGTTTCTGTCCTTTAAACCACTCTGCCCTTGTTACAAGCACAGCTTCTTCAGAGGAACAATGAGGGGAAAAAGATAAGATACAGCTGACATATGAATAGATTCCCATTGACCAAAAGCAGAATGTTTCTTTTGTTTTTTGTTGTTGTTTTTTTCCCTGTGCAGCAGCCATCCACAGCTTACTAATGCGTCGAGCCTATCATGTCTGAATGGAGATTGCTTGTTACAGATATGATGAAGAGTTGCAGCGTAGCCACATTAATTAGGCCCCATCAGTGGCAAACATTGCAGATTGAATCAGTGAGGTGCTTTTTTTGTGCGTAGCTGTCTGTGTTCTAGTGTGTCTGTATGCAGTCATGCACCAAATATGAATATAGATTTCTGTTCGTGAATCAGTCGAGATCCAAAGCGTGCCTGTGTGTGTTTGTGTGTGTGAGCGCTGTCTGGAGGGGAGACACACCGAGAGTAAAGCCATGACTTTGGTTAACAGTAAACACACCACTGAGAGCTCATTAGAGTAGCTCTCCCCTCTCCTCGCTGCACTGCTCCAGTGACGGGGCTTTAGCTCCAGCCATCTCTGGCATCCAGCAACAAGCTAATTAGTGGCTAGCACTCATTACAGTCAGACTTGTGAGCACAGCCCCTCTCCAACACATCATCTGCAGCCTGTCAGAAACACAGTATGCATGTCACAGTTCCAAACTGACTCAGACTGGAAGAGGCTAAGTAAAAGCATTTTGCTAAATAGACAGTGTTAGCCCTCATTTATTTCAGGCTCATTTAGATGACATTCATGAGGTGTAATGATTTGTGTTGTATCAGTTACTAAAGTTGTCTGATATCTTTAAAGGGTCAGGAGCATTTTTATTGGGCTGAAATCAATTTCATTACTTAGAAAATCCTTTGAATTTATGTTTGAACTACTGGGAATAAAAAGACAAGACATCAGTCAGTTTTCCAACATTACTGACAGCATAAAGTTGGACACTTCTGTCAGAGTGTGTTTAGACCTGAAGAGGGAGACCTTTCTCTGGGGACAACATTGGTAATTATTTCAAACAAGTACAAAATAGCTATGTTTATGGTCACTTTCATGTGATGTTGGCTGCTTTAAACTATAAAAGAGGTCCATATGAGCAGAGACAGTGAACTAAAACAGTAAAAACAATGCGCTGAAAGACGTTAAAATACTCCATAGCGCTAAGTAAGGCCGGATGCTAATGCTCTATGTGGTTTTATCACTATGTGAAATATATGTAGTCATATGATCATATCAAAGCTATTTTGAGGTGAAATCCAAAAAATAACCATATTTTAACCTTGGCTCAGGAAATTTCACATGTGGTAGTTTTGGAGGACTGCCGGAGGATGTCTATTATCAGGCAGCCAAAGATAAGGCTTTATACTCGAGACACAATATTGCACAAACAGGGAATGCTTTCTTTTCCACTTTCTCAGGAGCAAAAACTTGCCAAAATAAAGATGAACACATTTTCCAACTCTCAGGAGGGGATAAACTGTGTGAAATTGCATTAAATATCACGTCAAAGAACTACAGTATGTAAATACAGAGACTCACTCCATTGCCAGTGAGCATATTCCACACCAGTGTCCAGATTTGAGTCATCAAGCATTGCATTTTTTATTTGATCTTACAAAAGCTAAGCAACAGCTCACCACCTATTAGTGAATCACCTGTTATGTGGGTCTCATATCAACAACAGTTCACAAATTTAATCTAATCTAATAATCAGTTAATGATTAATATGCAAAGTATTAAGCTTGTCATATTGAGTTTCTTTCTCTTATTTGATAAAAAAAAATACATCACAGTATATGAAAGTGTGTATCAGTATGGGTGTATGAAGCACTTCTTCCTGTGAACAAGGTACACAATCGCAGCGTTTCCTTGCATTATCAGGGGGCAACACAAACACACACAAGCATACAGTATGTCCATATGTTAAAGGAGCCATGCATGCCTTAATCAAAAAGGCTATTCATCACACAGGTTACATCCATAATGATGCACACAGATAAGGAGATAATAAAGTAAATGAGTGGGAGAGTTAAAATAATACCGGAGCCAGCACGCTTCATGCACTGTTGCACTGCTGATGAATGAAACAGGTCCCTCTCCTCCTCCAGCACAGCCAGCACCTTCTTTCAGATGTAAAGAGCAAATAGGAAAGTTTTTTTTTTTTTAAGGCGCACAAGCAGCTCTTCAGAAGCGCATTCTTAAGCAAAACAGACATAATCCTGGCAAAGCAAACAACACTGGTGCATAAATGTACACACCTTAAAACAGATGTAGACAAATACACAAGGTCCTCTTGCAACTCACCTGTTGGAGATAGCAGATGGTACTGCCCTGGAGAGCTGATAATAACAGAACAATAGCCAATTAAGGAGTGACAGAGGAGCTGGGAGGGCCAAGACAGTTTACGGATAGATTCAGTCAATTAGTCAAAAGCTCCATTAGGAGCATGGCCAGAGACATCATGTTGATTGCATTCTATTATCTGCATCAGTCATGTTTTTTTTAATGTTATCATGTGATCATACTTCATGGTAAGAAGTTCAAAAGTTTTGATGAGAATCCACATCCAATGACTCAGCCAAGGGAGAACAAAATCGTAGGTGTTAATTGCAATTGCAGAAGATAGACATACAAGAAATACTGCAACATCCATGGGTACCTGTAACCTTGTGACTTTGCTTTATTAGTTCCCACCTGCACCGTTCCGCTTGTCTTGTGCGCACAGATACACACGTCTAAACAAATTCCCACAGATACATTTTTTTCCGAAGGCTGAGTAAAACTCTGAGATAAGATAGCGCCTCCATTTCTCACGCACGCAAACATGTTACACAAACATGTTCATGCATTAAACATGCACGAGTGTGCATGCCAAAACCACATAAACACACACCCACACGCAGCATGCTGACTCCGCCGTCTATCTCCGCTACACACCGGTTCTTACACGCAGTCGCACATTTGTTGTGTTGAGATCAAAGATACGCTGTCTTCAGATGTGCCCTTCCTTTCTTCATGACCTTAAGCTGTCACTGTTATCTGCTCCAGACATACACACAAACACATAGAGCTTTCCCATAAACTCACTTTGCCTCAAACACACACACACACACATATGCATACTAATGAATCTCATGGAGGCAATTACGGAGCTGAGCCCTTCATGTTGGCTGGCTATCAATGTATTGCTCCGCTCTAACAGTTCTGTGTTAGTGCTAGCAAGATTGTTACTTTCACAGCTCTGTTTTAACACCATATATAACTGTCTCACGCAAACCTAACAATTTACTTGCTTTTTTTAAACTTTCTTGTCAAAGTGTTTCCAACACTTTTATGCCCTTAAGTGTCCATAACGCTAAACCTTTGATCCTTTTAATTTCTATGCTGCAGTCTCCATCCCCGTTGATGTTCCGCCCATTTCCAGCCAGCTCATGTTGTGTTATTGCCTCTTGTTCTATATGTTCCAACACTGACACCTTTACATTGGCACAAATTAGAAGTAAAGCGACTTGCTGCTTCTCATCACATAACCTGGTAACAGCAACCATAGCAACCCATCGCAGCCAGCCACTTTGCATACAAATGATTGTGACAGAAGTGTATATGCATGTGTGAGTATGCAATGACAAGAGCTGGTGCCAGTTTGCTGGTGGGTGGCATTACAAATTTAGTTGTGTGTCGTTGCATGTGTGTGTGTGTCGTTGCATGTGTGTGTGTGTCGTTGCATATGTGTGTGTGTGTGTGTGTGTGCGCGCGCACACGTCCATGTGAAGGGGAGAGAGAAAGAAATAAGGAAGTGGCGAGAAAGAGAAATGACTGCGAGCACAGAGACCAATTAAATTTTTACTCGCCCTTTGATATCAGTGTGAATACACAGTGAGTGGAGGCCAGCACTTGATCTGAGCGTGGTACTTGTGTTTCAGGCTTTTATGCATGAAAATGCATAAAAGATGGGAAGCCTATTTTCTGTGTGCTTCCTGATCTTGTTTGATTGTTAATGTGCTTTAAAAATGAATGTGGTAACATATTATAATACCACTGTTAATTTTGTTTAAGTTTAGTATGTATTTTATATTAATGAAATAATAACTATGACTTACTAATCATTAAATCTTAATATTTATGTTACCTTGCTGTTAGATTTATGTAATACTAAATAATTACTCTAAAATTTACATAGTGTACACACACACACACACACACAAAAAAGGTCTTGAGCATCTCCGTGTTTTAATTTTTGTTAGGAAAATGGGAAACAGGTGCAGCGATTTAACACACCTAGAAATACAGTACATGTGGCAAAAAAGAGAGAATATATGTATGAGTATGTATGAGTACTGAATAATTGTTGTGACTACCTTTATTCTTCAGCACAGGCTGAACTCTCTTAGGTAAGATTTCTTCCAATTTCTTGAAGTAGTCTTAAGGAGCCATTTTCAGCTAATAGCTCTTTCAGAATCACCTTGTTGGTGCAAAAATACTACTTCATTTCTGTCAAATTGTGTTATCTTTGGTATTTTTTATAGATTCAACTAAAGAAATTGGAGGTAGGTGAAGATTCAATTTAAAACTGGTTCTTTGCTATTTGTCTATTAGGTGTAGTGACTGACTCATCCCTTGAGTTAGGTCCCTTTTTGTGGTTGAACGATTCATAGGTCAAAGTTAAGTGGCTTAACAAACGAAAGGAATTCATTTGAAAATCACTATATACAAGGATCAAACTGAAAATGAGAAAAAGCAGCCAATGTCCAAAGAAAACTTTCAAGCCGAGAGAACTATTGTTTAAAAACACTTGAAAAATTACAAGAAAATTTGGCTCCATGGAAATAAAATTTAGCCTTACTGTTTAGATTTGAGCTACTGCTCTCAGGTCTTATCAGCCAATCACATGGCAACAACAGATTACACTTAGGCATATGGACAAGGTCAACACGACCTGCTGAAGTTCAAACTGAATGGTGAAGCCATGTTAAAATTCCTTTGAACATGGCTTGGTGGCTGGTGTCCTGGATTGAGTATTTCAGAAACTGCTGATCTGCTGGGATACTCCTACACAAGGGTTTACAGTGAATGGATTGGCAATGAGAAATATCCAGTGAGCAGCAGTGCTCTGGGTAAAAATGCCTTGTTGATGCCAGAGAATAGCCAAAGTGCTTTGAGCTGACAGGAAGGCAACAGTAGCGCAGATAACCACTCATTAAAACCAAGTTATGCAGATCCTGCTTCCAGCAGTATAACACCTCATGTCACAAAGCTCAAACCGCATGACAGTGATTTCACTGTACTCAACTGGGCTCCACAGGCATCAGTTCAATTGAGCACTTTTGGGATGCAGCGAAAAAGGAGATTCACAGAGACTGATTCACAGAGTCAACAACGGCAGCAACTGTGAGATGCCATCATGTCAATATCAACCAAAATCTCTCAGGAATGTTTTCGTTGTTGAATCGGGCGATCGTGGCTCAAAGAGTTGGCAGTTCGTCTTGTAACCGCAAGGTTGCTGGTTCGAGCCCCGGCTCGGACAGTCTCAGTCGTTGTGTCCTTGGGCGAGACACTTCACCTACCGCCTACTGGTGATGGCCAGAGGGGCCGATGGCGCGATATGGCAGCCTCGCCTCTGTCAGTCTGCCCCAGGGCAGCTGTGGCTACAACTGTAGCTGCCTCCACCAGTGTGTGAATGTGAGAGTGAATGAATAGTGGAATTGTACAGCGCTTTGAGGGCCCCAAAAAGCACTATATAAATGCAATCCATTATTATTATCTGCAACAAAAAATGAAAACGCTTCTGAAGGCAACCAGGGGTCTGAGCCCAGAGCTTAAAGTGGGTCAGAACGATGTGGAACAGCTTTTTCATTTAATGAGTAATTAAACCTGATAGACAGGTTAATGCGTATTACTATTGGATGAGTAAATTTTTCGTGTGCCTGGTTTTGCATCCAGTAACAGCATGGAGATAGCAATAAAATAATGACCTATAGGGCCCTCTTACACCTTTAACTCATTCCTTTCTCCTTCCCATCCCTGTGATGGAGCAGACCTGAAGTTGAGGTCATGATACTTCAGCATCTACCTAATTAGTCAAGAGTAGGAAGCATAAAACAAGTCATTTTTAAGTGGCAGATCATTTCAAATGCAGCTTTTCAAACAAATACCACCAAACTCACAAACTGTTTCTGTACAGTTTGTCACAAAATGTGTATTTGAGCTGAATGCACAGCTGCTGTATTTCCCAGGCAGAGAGAGAGAAAAAAAACATTAATGTGCGACACTGAAAGATGACAGAGAGGAAAGGAAGGAATAATTTTCAAAGGTAAGGACTACCCTGCAAGTGAAATTTTATAAACTCGAAATTTAAAATCTTACATGTCTTAATTTATTTTAGAGCTTTTAAATCCGATAGAGTTATACACAGTGCATTGCTTAATTATACTTAATTGTGAAATATCTTGCAAAACAAATTAAAGTATAATTAGTTTTGTTTGGTTTTTATACAGAGGCTCTATGAAAAAGCAACTTATTATGCTTATTATACAGCTTATTGTGGTAAAGTTTGCAATGATTTATATTTAAGATGACGAGCTGGTTAATCTATAATGGGCAGTTCATCAGGGCAGCACAGGTCAGCTGATCTGTACACAAATAAAATTATGCAAATTAGTATATGACTTACACTATATTGCCAAAAGTATTCACTGGTCTGCTTTCACACACATATGGACTTAAGTGGCATCCCATTCATCCATTTATAGGGTTTAATATGATGTCGGGCCACCCTTTTTAGCTACAGTAGCTTCACACAATGATGTGTGCTGCTGGTAAAGTGTCTGGGCTGCCTTTCCACATAAGCCATCGCTCAAGATTCTCTCCATTTAAAGCAATGCATTATCAGGGACTCTAACATCCAGTCCTTTTACTGAATCACTTTTTCTTGGAAGGCTTTCCACCAGGCTTAGGACTGTGTTCTACAAGAAACACATTTGTGAGGTCAAACACTAATGCTGGATGAGAAAGAGTGGCTCGCAGTATCCCAAAGATGCTCTGTGAGGTCAGGTCAGGACCTTGGCAGCATGAAATTGTCCTAAATGTCTTGGTACCCTGAGGGCTTAAGAGTTCCTTTTACTGCAACTGAGGGGCTGAGCCCAACTCCTGGAAAAACAACACCGAACCATAATCCCCTTCTATCAAACTTTACACTTGAAACAATACAGTCAGACAAGTACCGTTCTACATTCAAACCACCAAACCCAGACTCGTCCATTGGATTGCCAGATAAAGAAGCATGATTCTGCATCTCCACTGCATTAGAGTCCAGTAGCAACCTGCTTTACACCACTGCCTCTGAAGCTTTGTCTTATACTTGGTGATGTGAGACTTGGATGCAGCTGCTCCTCTATTTAAACCTATCTCATGTTATTGAGCTAATCTGAAGGCCACACAAAGTTTGGAGGTCTGTAGAAATTGACTGAAGAAAGTTGGCGATCTCTGTGCGCTATAAACCTCAACACCTGCTGACCCCCTTCTGTGATTTTACGTAGCCTACCACTTCATGGCTGAGTTGCTGTTGTTCCCAATTGCTCCCACTTTGCTTTGGAAATAATTGGAACACCTGAATTCAAAGTAGCAATTTTGCTACACCTGATCTTAGGATTCCTCCACCCGCCAAGTCCCACTGTAACTCCTCTCCAGTTCAGTACTAGCAGCATATAACCAATAAAGTGACCAGTTTATATCATAGAGATATTAAAAGACATTAACTAAATTAAAGTCTTTTTAGAGTCTTTTGTGAATAATTACCAAATGTTACTGTTGTTTTGTTGGAAGTGTTCATTACACTTGATACCATCAATTTGTAACAGCATACAAAGTTCTTCACATAGGCAGACTTGTTATATTTTTCTTTTAAAATATATTTAAACCCAAATGTGCTCGTCTACAAATCTCAACCAAGCAGCGGGTGAAACAGGGCATGAAGTGCAGTCTCCAGAATTACAGTCTTGTGATTTATGCCACTCTCATTGCACCAGTCTGCATGTATGCTGTTAAAAGAAGCATAGTGAACATCAGTTTTAACTTTCAATACAGCTATCCAAACAGTGTTTATTTGGGTGTGTGATTATAAAAATCAATGAAAAGCAGCATAATTTTATCTAATCTTGAAGAGAGGACTGCAATCAGTATGTAGGAGCCCCCCTTGTGTGCACCAGGAAAACACATTTTTCACAATGAAGAAGCACAACACTTTACAAAGTTAAGAGATACGTCCTCTGCTCTGTGCACGAAGCCAGACTTCGATTTGATAAACACGGTTGTTAGAGATTTATTAACTATTAAGCATTAACAAAGATCTATAATTATTAATTATCATGTTACAGTAATCATCCAGATCTTTTAACAATTATTAAAAAATATTTAATTAAAATATATTAAAATGATAATTAACAGTTACTCAGTAAAACAGACTCAGTACTCTCAAAACCCATCTGTTCAGAATCACATACCCGTCTTTATAACTTGGTTTTAGTCTGTTGTTACTTTGATTAGTTTTATAGCTCTGTACTGGCTACAAATTTACAGTTCATAACTGGTTATTTTTAAATAATTTTACCATTAATATCAATACTACATGTAGGCATTTAAACTGTTGGGCTCTCCATGAAGGTTTTGTATCTAACGTGACCTTTTTTTCTGATGTAAAACCTTAAATCATATTTTTAACAATGACAGCTCAGTCATAGCCATAAACATTGTAAGGATAAAAAGTATAATTTCACCATCTGGTCCAATACAACATAAAGTTTGAGTTTGTTCTGAAGGCGTTTAAGTTATCTTAGTTGATTTATAGCAGAAAGTGACCCAGCGTTGTTACGGGGCAAACTAACAGTGAATAATAAAGACATATCTGTGATTGTCAACTCTCATATCTCGAGGATGAGCTAATGTGCGAATCTTTGCACATGTGCAGTTCGCGTCAGCCTGTTTGTGCTCGCTTGTGTGTATAAGAGAGCAGGGAGGAGGCAGCATTTGTTAGGCGGCGAGGGGAGATTGTGTGGATCATCTCTGTCTCCACTGGCTTTGGCAGCGTGCCCAACATCTGCAGGCCTGTGTTGTAGCTCTAGTGTGATACCAGGGTGGCACAGCCCATGATGGATTACAGTCATTGCACAGGTACCCATGCAAAACTAATGTGTATATAAGCAGGTGTTAACAGCCACAGTGTTGTGTGTGTTTACACGGTGTGTATGTGTGTGTGTAGGTGTGTGTATGTGTGTGTGTGTGTGTGTGTGTGTGTGTGTATTTGGGGGAAATTTAGTATTTGTGAACAGGTGGAACAATGTTGAAAGATTGTGCTTGTAATATGAATGTAAATAAATATAGAGACATTGTTTGCACAGAGACAGATAATGATGCAGATTGAAAAGTAATGTATATTTATTTCATTCTTTCCTCACTACACTGACAACTGATGAAACAAGAAACCCCTTGAGTAAACATCATAGCGCATGTTTCTGATTTTACATCCTGTAACACGTTGCACTGAAGACGCTTTTCAAAATCTAAGGAAATGATGCAACATTTGGATTCTTTTCAATACATCATACGTTTTTTGCAGATATTAAAACATTTATTGCTGTAAAACTTTTACAGCAATAAAAAATTAAATATGAAACTCAAGGCTTGGACCTTTAGAACTGAGGACATTTCACTGGCCGGAAAGGTGCAATGAAAGATGCATCTAAGTTATATAATTACACTAAATGACTTGAAATGTGTATATAGAATCTATTGTTTCTGAAGACTGGCTCACATTAGTTCTAATAGGCAAGATTTCTTTGGTCTCCTCTGTACTTATTAGATTTTCTGAGCTCTCTTATTGCCAACCTCTCCTAGGGTTTTTCCTGTGATATCACATTTATATTAAATGTTAAAGGTACATAGACGAGATAATCTTTAAAAAAAAAATAAAGGTATAAGAAGAGGGTTTTTTTTTTATTAGTTTAAGTAAAACATTCTGGAAATAAGCATGCATCTTCTCTCTGACCAAAGTCTAGTTTATGTCTGTGCCTTCAATACTTCCTGAGAGCATGCCCAGTGGTGGGTTCATAACCCCAAATCTAGGTACATCGTCCTCATTTCCTGTGTTGTTTTTTAATAAGCTGTCTGAGCCCAGTAACACCTTTTAATTCCATCCAAGCTATCTCCAATATTTTCCACCAACCAAGCTAAATACTCTTACAGATTTACAGACAGATTAGCCTTGTACATTTTTTTAAAGCAGTGTATGTGTTGCAGTGCAATGTGGCATATGCAATGCGGCAATTGAAAACAGACTAATTTACAAATATAATCTCACTCTATAATACATTTAAAGCATTATGGTTTAGAGATTGGTCAAAGATACTGCCTAGCGCTGGCCAGATGCTTGTTGTCACTTTTCAGGTTCGGTACAGATGTGGCTAAAATTTGTACTGGTATTTTCAGACCCAGTGTTCACAATGTGCATTAAAAAATTTTGATTTTTGTTTTTTGAGGCAGAATGATTTCCTCAAAAAAAACAAACAACCAAACTTCTCCATGTTATATGTTTGTGTTATATTTATATGGACTCTCTTCTACATCTGTGTGTAACTCAATTCAATTCAATTTTATTTATACAGCGCCAAATCACAACAACAGTCGCCTCAAGGTGCTTTATATTGTAAGATAGACCCTACAATAACACATACAGAGAAAAGCTCAACAATCATATGACCCCCTATGAACAAGCACTTTGGCGACAGTGGGAAGAAAAAACTCCCTTTTAACAGGAAGAAACCTCCGGCAGATACCTTGTAAACTGATCTGCACAGAAGGAAGATTGGAGAGATTAGAGTCAGCAGCTGCAGCTATAATTCAAATGATGATAGTTCAAGTAAAGACCAGGAAGCTGACATTTGTTAAGCTAGTAACTGGATATTAATGGCATCCCAGAAACATTTGATCAGTTAATCCTAAGTGAAAGAACAATTTTGAAATACTAGCTACAGGTTAGATTAATTTGTCTTGCTCTGCTATATCTGACTTATCTTTAAGGCCCACGATCCTATAAGGAAACATGCATATCCTATGTGTATTTTAAAGCAGATTCTTTTCATAAATCTTTTATTTGTATGGGTTCTGAGGCTTCTGCCCAACCCATAGTCCCATCCCACAGCACCCCTACATGAAGCACGTTCCCACTGCTGTGACTATTTGTTTACTAAACTTCATGTATCATGTAAAAACAATATTTAATTTCAGTTTGTGCGTTTTCCTGCACATTTTCATGCATCCATTCATAGAGTATATGCTGTATGTGAGTGCGTCCATGCGCATACCTCCTCTTCATCAACTGTTACATACACTGCAGTAAGCCAAACAGGCCAACTGAGAGTCTTAAAACAGTCAAAAACAACCAACCTCTTCAAGTCTTGTCTTGGAGCTTTTTCTGTCAGATTTCTGGCTGTTTGAATGTGTTTGGTTTCCCACTTGGCTCTCCTTTCTCTTGATATCGCATGCATTGCAGTAGCCCGACCAGCAAAGCCTGTCTATGAAAAATGGATTTCTCCCAGTCTACATTGCCATGGCGATGCACAGCTTACCCGCCAGTTCTGCCCTTTTAAGTATTTGCATCAAAGTTGCTGCAGTGATGGGGAGGTGAGGAGCAGTCGGAGCAGGGATTGATTTCACCCCTTGCTCAGCATCAAAAAATAATAATAATTTCATATTTATAATGATATGATATACAATAGCAGCATTCTGGGTACAGTGTAGGTTTGTGTGCCTGTATGATAGTCTGGATTTGAGAGAGAGAGAGTTATAGGCTCTATAAGTGATTCCCTATGAAAGCTTATATTTTAGCAGTACAACATGCTCCAACAAAACATGTTCAATATAAAAAATATGGAATAGAAGGAGAAACTGAGGCGAGGATTTAAAACCTGTCCGAAAGAGGGAGCCCTCTGCCACAAATGATATTATATTTAACTCCAGGTCATAAATAGAGTTAGCAAAACTGGGTCAACATGATCCTAAATTATGCAGATGCTGGGCTAAGTTTCAAGCCAAAGCCATTCATCTGACATCGTCTACTGCTCAAGAAGGTTCTCAGGCATTCTAAAATGTGCCAATTCCTTCAAAAATGTTGAGGTGTGATGTTTTAAACAAAGACGTGCAATTCTTTGTGGATATCTGCCACTCTATCTTTTTATATGAGCAGCACAAGACAGACACACTGTAAATCAGTGTGAAGCGTGTCGCTGGTGGGTTAAGACGGATTTGGCATGCCCTTATCTTACCTTTGAACACAGCTCTGATTAAGACAGGGATTTCAGATAGCTTGTATAAACAACCTGAGGTATTGTAGAACTGGAGTCTCATAAACAAGCGTTTGAAGAAAAAGTGCAAAAATATCACAAAGTCTCCAATGCTATGGAGAGCTGAGAAATCATGTTTTTGATAATGAAGATGTCTCTTTATTACACTGAGACAAGAGAAACGAAGGAGAAAAAAGAATCAAAAGGTTTTTTGATCAATTTTTCCTTCCATTCCTTTCTGAAAGGGTTATTGAGACGTGTAGTTACTATTTTAGGGTCATGTTTTAATGAGGCGATGGAGAGACGGTGTTGATCAAACACATTAACTGTCGGCGCATCGCCAGTTAGATGTAGAACATCTGCTTATAGCGGCACACTCCGCAAAGCTGCATTTTAGCTTGCTATGATACCAGAAATGATTTTCTATTGATAAATGTCCAGTTGTGTCATTTGGATTTCAAAGACTAAATGTGGTGCCCACCTCATCAATCTGATTTTACTCTGAGTACTACTGTAAAAATACTTTTCACTCCTGAGTGATGATTAAACCTAAAAAAAAACAGAGACTACATCGTAAAATGGATCATACAATGAGGGAAATAATTATTTTGAATTAGTAAAATTGCTCACTTACAAACAAATGACCAGTCTCTAATTTTTATGGGATTTACATTTTAACCCTTTAAGGCCTATGTATCATGTTTGACACATACAGTTTTTTTTGTGAGTTTTTGAGAAATAAATGAATAAATTGTACCGTACATTTTTAAGCATTTTTTTTTTTAAATGCCAGATGTAGCAAATATGATACAACTTAAAAGTCATTTATGGAAATTAAAAGTGAATCACATTTGTCACATGGCTCAGTAAACTCTCCGTTTTAAAAAAATTAATAAATTCTGGCAATAATTGCATATTGCATATCAACCAAAAATCCACAAACACACCCTGTGAAAGTTTGCACACATCTCAGGAGGGATTTTGGCCCTCTTCTCTTTACAGAAACTCTCTAAATCCTTGGTTTCTTGGCTGCTGCTTGGCAGCTCAAAGCTTCAGCTCTCTTCACAGATTTTCTATCAGACTTCAGTCTGGAGATTGGCTAGGCCACTCCATGACCTTAACAGGCTTCCTCCTTTGTTGCCATCTTCACTGTTCTGGCTGACAGGAGGAGGTTCTCCTCCAGTATCTTAGGGTACATGGCCCTCTCCATTGGCTTCTCAATGCAGTGAAGTAGAGCTGCGGAAGAAGTTGCTTCTGCTGCAAGATTCTATTTCGTAACGCTCTTGTGTGTTACCGTTGGTAGTTTTGGTGACTGTGGTCCCAGCTGCCTTCAAATCACTAACAAGTTCCTCCCGTGTAGTTTTGAGTTGATCCACCACCTTTCTCATGATCATCCACTCCACGTGAACCAAGATGAGAGGTCCAGACAGAGGGCGACTGATGATCATTTTATATTTTTTAAATTCCTGAATAATCACACCAACAGTTGTCACCTTCTCATCAAGATTCTTGCTGATGATCTTGTAGCCCATTAAAGCCTCACGCAGGTCCACCGTCTCGCCCCTGACATCTTTTGACAGCTCTTTGGTCTTGCCCATGGTTGTGGAGAGGTTGGACTAGAAGACACTGATTCTGTGGGCAGGTGTGCTTTATGCTCATAATGAGATCAGATCAGGAGTGTAATTTATTGACTGGCTGATCTGTGGGAGACAGAACTGGCTGGGATGTGGGGCATCAGATAGTTCTTTCACTCAGTGATAAGCAAATAAACGTATGTAATACTTTTTTTCCTCTGCATTTCTGGTTGATATTCTGTCTGCCTCCATTAAAATGAAATTACCTTAAAAATTAAAGCCTGTTCATTTCTTTGTAAGTGAACAAACTCACAAATTCAGCAGGAGGATCGAATAAATGCCAGCATAAAAAGCCACCTCCACTTTCTCTCTTGGAGATATAGATGGAAATGAGCATAATGATCTAGCCCAACAGTCTGTCACCTGCTCAGTCAGCCAGTTAGTCCTTCTGCAGCACCTCGTCTATGTCCCAGGACCGATACAAAGGTTAGAAAATGGTCACCACTGTGAGTACTCTCTCCGTCTGTTGCCCATCCACACCCCATTTCCTCTCTTTCATCTTGCTTTTGTGTTTGTCTCTTTATGCAAAGCTTAACCCTCCCTCCCTCTCTGCATCTCTTCACCACTGTCCTATCACATTGTTTCTCCCCTCCATCTCACATCGCTCCTCCCTGCCTCTGCATCTTACCTCCTCCCCATCCTTCTCTCTTTCTCTCTTGCATCTGTTTGGTGTATTCCCGGGGGCTGTGAGGGGCCAGAAGGGTCCATGAATAAGTCATTAACACTGGCCCCTCAGACTCTGTGATCATCGCCAACCTGTTCAAAAACATGGTTCCCCGCCACCTCTCTCACTCCCTCTGCACCCCTCTTTCCACATCCATAAGCAATGAAAACATAAATAAATAAAGCATTAGGGACTGTGTGTGTGTGTGTGTTCGCGAGTTTGTGCATCTCTGTGTGTTTTTGTGTCTGAAGACTGCTCTGTGTTGAACACAACAGCGTGAAATCAAAAGAAAAAAGTTTAGAGCTGTCCTCCGCTCTGGAGAGAAAGGATATTTTATTGGGCCAAATGAAAATGAAGGCTGTCATATACACTTTACCGACTAAATAATAAACATGTTCATATACTGAGTTTTCAAATATTCTTTGTAGTATTATTGTTGCTAAGCTAATGGTGCATTTTTGTCTGTTTGCAGCAGGTCTGTCACAGTTAATCAGCACTAAAAGCATTTGGTCAGCACAGTTTAACAAGCAGGAGATTGTAAAGGCTTCTGTAACCCGTTTTACTGTCGCTCAGGAAATAAATTTATGACGAGCATTGAAAAAAATCAGCTGTCACAGACACGCCCCTTTGCACGTAGTGCCTGAGCCAGTGGAAAACCTGGGGAGACTAGCAAAGTGTAAATCAGTTGCTAGGAAACATGAAAGGCAAATCAGTGTGAAGAAGTCACTGTAGCATCACAATCTTCACTCAAAACACAACCCAACCTAACTTTGAACTCTGGAAGAGCTCATACAACCAGCCTCAGTAGAGGAGCTACAGCTTAAGGCATCATATTTGATTTCACCACTTGGATGTATTCTTGCTTCTTGATTAAAGCAAAGTAAAAACACATTTTCATCCCACAGTGGAAACTTAAAAAAAAGTTCTAGTACTGCATAAAGTTGTCTGGATCAAAAGTATGTAGTCCTAAAAAACAACAACAACAAAGGAATACATGAATAATGGACTCACTGCAGTGTATTTCAGTGTGCCTACAGTTGGCCTTCTATGTCAAACCAACCAGACTCAATATCAGGAAAAGACCACATCACTGACAAAATATGAAATATGAATTAATTCCATCTATCTTTCCATCCATTTTCTTAATTGCTGTCTCCTCCAGCTGATTTTGGGAGGCAGGATACACCCTGGGCATGTCCATCACAAGGCCAGCCGTAGTCTGTTCCATATGAAAATATAGTAAAATCAAAAAGACACAGTCTGGTTATGTAGGGTTAACTCAGCAATAAATACCCAAATCACAGGCAGTGAGAAGGTGAGTTAGCATGGAGATAATCAAAGGTAAAGATAACCAAAAGTTAAGACTGACTTAAAATGATATATAGAGATAGGAAGTGAGATTTAGACCTACAGTATTTCAGTCCAGTCACTCTGTGGGCTGTCACATGCAACTTGTTTAGTTCAGACTCTTGGGTTAAAGGTAAAGGACCTCATTCACCCAATCATACACATACATTCATACGTGCATTTCTTTCTATACCTGAGCATCTTGTTAAACACACTCACCCACCGAAGGACGGTGGGCAAGTCGAGGTTCAGCATCTTGCCCAAAAAACACATAAACATGCACACCTGGAGGAGAAAGGAAGCAACCCATGAACCTTACAACTACCAGCCTGACCCTGAGCCACAGCCACCCCAAAAAAGGCATGAAAATACTTTTAGGTTTCTCATTGGTTTCTTTACTTTTATAAATATGTGATGAGTCTGCAGTATACTTACTTCCATCATATTTGATGACAGTATTGCTTGCACAAAGCAGAACATTTTTGAAACTGAGCTACTGGCCCCTCTATGACCTACAAGTGCTCATCAGAAATGACCCACAAAGCCCATCTGACAAAGGAGGTTAGAAAAGTTTAAGGAGTTACATGTGTCTTATTTTAAGAAGAGTGGAAGAAAAAGGTATTCGATGAGCTGTTTGAAGCAGTTCGGCTTGCAGTGTGATGAGAATTCAAATTCACTGATGTGATTTGGCGCGTTTAAAATTTTGTTGTGGTTACCTATTTAGATAATATACTCTGTTTACTCGATGGCGTGGCAGAAGTGTCTTGTGAACACTATAACAGCCAGTTTAAATATGCAATATCTTTTTCAGCAGGACTGTAGCTACATTACCTCTGAGGACGAGTCAGAAACGATTCATTTCCACAGTCCCACCATCGTCATCTATCCAGTTTTTCTAATAATCCGACAGAAAATTGCCACAGGAGGAGAAAATGTTCAACTTCCTGGCCAGCTATCTATGCAGACTACTCACCAACAATGTTACCTGAATGCTTAACTAGGTGTTCACTCTCAATAATACAATTTTCTGCACTGCAGTGTTTGAAGATTATTTTTATGTCATGTGGAACTAAATGCATATTGGGATTATTGCTAGGTTAATTAACAGCAGCAAAAACACATGCTGCCCAAGTATTCTAGCTAAAAAAAAAACAATCTCAACTTGCTGCAGTAGTTTCAACTAATTTGCACTGTAAAGGTCATTTAAGAATACAAATTAAATCAAATCCAAACTAACTTCTTTGACAAACTCTCATTTTGATGTGTTCTCTGAGCAGCTAAGCAGGAAACAGCTCATTTCAGTCGTGCAGGTTTTTGAAGCAGGATCCACGAATTATGTTTTTTTCTCATATTTGTTGGAAGTTTTTGCATTAAATACATTTATTTATGTTACCTGGCTCATCTGCCACCAATCAAGTAAATATCTGATTTAAGGATACCTGAGCTAAGCCGTGTGAAGAGAATAATGAACCCAGTTTCATCAGTCAGAATAACTCCAATAAACTCCAAAAGAAGCTATCTTGCTGTTCCTAGCACATTGCTTCCCAACTCATACACCTGCTCATCAGAAGTTGCACAAGGTGTATCTTTTCACCAGCAAGGCTCAGCTTGTTTTCCTCGCCGCTGCCTTTGTGTTTGTTCATCCATCCGAAAAATTGTCCGTATTATCAAAGCCTCGGTTGTTGTGCATGTTAACAACCCTATCAAAGAATTCCTCTAATCAAAGAAGGATTATGATTAAATTATGCCATGCATATAACATGAATATATAATTTTAATCAACAAAAGGTGATGCAAGAAGATTACCATTATACTTTCCCTGCCCAAAATAGCATTGTTTAGAATCTGCATCTTCTTATTCTGGTTTCATTAACCTCAAAATGTCATAGACTGGTGACTTGCTCGGATATTCCTTCCTCCAACAAATGATTGTTGAAAAAATAATATATAGGTTATTTTACAGCACAGCCAGACATTATTATTCCACACTGATGACAGAAGATCTTGGCAGAAAAGGAACAAATGTTACTCATAGTCATTTCAAATTTACAAATCTCAAGCTACAGTAAGTGAAGGACTAACTACAGCAAATTACAGTTAAAAACACAAGACAATGCTGTCTCCTCCGCCGCAGGTGCAAATAGTGCCACTAGGTTTGAATTTTTATTGAAAAAGGATTTAATGACCTAGAAGGATTCCTTCCTTCGCTAAAAATTAACATGCCATTGCAAAATAAATTTACCAATAGTTTCATCATGCCAACCATGTGCCAACTCAAAACAAGCAGCCAGCTGAGACTCTGTGCATTACCACCAGAAATACTCCCTATGGTGAAGGACCCAGAAGCTGGAATCTCTTCCAGATAAGGATCCATAAGTGCCTGGTTGATCGGCACAGCCCATCTGAAAGTGTTAAGCAGAATACTTTTATTAGCATCGAGCCAGGTGTAGAGGTTGAAGTTACTACTGCAGATCCATATATGACACAATAAAGAAACAAATAGTTAAAAAGAAGACAGCTTCACTTCTTTATCCAGTTCTTCATCAGCCTTTGTCAGTTCCAAATTCAAATAGTGGAAAGTCCCTGGTATTTAACCCGTATTGGGAGTTTTTCTTTAGGAGGTGGTCCTGAGGGTTGTTGACTATCATTGATCATACGAGATGTCTCATGAGCCAGGATGTGTAAAACGGCATGGGTCATTACTCGGGATTAGAATCAAGACCCAGTTCTTGTAGAGCAGAGGTCCCCAACCCCCGGGCCCTGGACCGGTATCGGTCTGTGAGTTGTTTGGTACAACTGGGTCTTTTCCCGTGTGTTATGAATAAATCTTCCTTTTTTTTGGTACCGGTAGGCCTACTGGTTTTATTTTGTTGTATTTATCCACGACACCTTAAAGGTGAAAATATTGTCGGACATAAATGGTCCGTGGCGCAAAAAAAGGTTGGGGACTGCTGTTGTAGAGAACTGGTTCCCAGCAGTCCAGTTCCTTGGAATTGTTAGTCTGCCTGCCTATCAATCCAGCTTATAGGTTCTATTTGCACTACAATCAGCTTATTTAAGTTCGTGTGTCGGAGCAAAAAATTGTGGCGCAGTCTACAGCGTGGATATGGACATAACTTTTATTTCTGTTGCAGAAAAGGACAAGAGCACGATGGTTAAATTCAAAATGCATCCAGGACAGAAAGAACCATATTATCCTGCTAACACATCTTCAACTCTTTACAAGCATCTGCTCAGGCAGCATGCTAACGCTAAGCTAGCCAAGAATGCAGAGTGATGTTAAAGCTGAATGCAGAACTCAGGCCGGCAGCCAGACCCTGAACTTCAACAGGTAACACAAGCAGTGATGAGCAGTCAGGCTCACTGTGGCGATCGCTTTGATGTTTCTTTGTGCTGGTTTTCATCTTTGGATTTGTGTTCATACCTAAATATTAAGATACAGAGTGGATGTGTGTCCTCGTTAGGATAGGATTTGTGTTGGTGTGTGGGACTGTTGCCTCAGGTTTATATTGTTAAATGGTAATTAAGAGACATGTGTTTCAGGTCATTTTACGAACAATTAAGTAACTCACTGCATTACTTTTAAGAAAAGTACAAAAGTGTTTTCTAGTGTGTGTGGTACACAGAGATGGGCAGTAACGCGTTACTGTAATCCGATTACTTTTTTCAAGTAACGAGTAAAGTAAGGGATTACTATTGCAAAAACGGTAATTAGATTACCATTACTTTCCCGTAGGAACGCTGCGTTACTGTGTTACTAAAACCGTGATTTTTTTGCGAGAATGTCTCATGACAGTGACGTAAGCGAGTGCGACGTTCGTGACAACAGCTGTGTGCAGATCAACAATGGATAAGTGTGGGAGAGAGTATGAGCGTGCAGCGTTTAAAGCGTGGAAGTACTGACCTTACTTTTTATGATTCCATAAAAAGTGACAAAAACATTAGCGTCCGTTGTGCGTGGGAAGAAAACTTCTCTTTACAGCGAAAAAAACCCCTTAAACACCGCACCCTAAGCAAGCACCGAGTGCGCTACGACTTAATGGGAAATTCACAGAGAAGCTCGCGGATTCTTCCACTGACCGCTGCGGCACACCTGCACCAGGGTAAACCTCCGCCTACCCTACTCCTGCTTTACAGGTGAAAATAGAGCAAAAGGACCGCTAGTCTTTGACTTTATTTATTTTCTGCTGTGTTTTACTTGCATCTATTTGAAAGAGTGAGTGTAAACACAAAAAAGAAAAATATTTTATGTGCTGGAATGTGCAGAAAATATTAATATTTAAATATTAAACAAATTTCTTCCAGTCAGAGAATGTTGCATATAATTACATTTTTTGCTTGATGCATAAAGTTAAAAGATTAAAACTAATAAAACAAGTTTTAAAAAGGGACTTTTCCATTTGATTACATTTTGTATGATGGATTATGTAGAAAAAGTAGAATTGGGCTGAAAGATCTATCGCTTTGTCACCTATTCAGGTTGTAAATCGTGTTTTTAAAAAGTAACTAAGTAATTAATTACTTTTGAAAATAAGTAATCAGTAAAGTAACAGGATTACTTTTTTGGGGAAGTAATCAGTAATTAGTTACTGATTACTTTTTTCAAGTACCCAACACCACTCAAAACAAAGAGAGGAAATAGCTCCAACATGCACAAACATTCGACGACACAGCATATAATTAATGTCTTTGATATGCTGCTTAGCGATGATGGTGACTTTCAAAGCGCAGCCAGTGAGAATCGATGAGGAATTTAATTGATAAGTAAAGTGAAGTGAAACATCTTCACAAACCTAAAGAAATCCACTTTTTTTCAAATACTCTCACAAATCTTAAACATGCTTTTTCTTGGTCTTCCGTTAACACGATTTTCTTGCCATCACAGTTAATTGTGGCACTTAGATGCCAGTAAGTAAAAATATAAGAGACAAAGCTATACAATTCATTTTTTCTTTCCCGTCTTATCCAACATAGGTCTGCACGCTCTTAACCTTTCTGGTTATGTGTCTCCCTTTCAAACTAGTCCTCATACAACTGTGTGGCTCATTCACTCTGTCATGGCTTAGTGTTTTTGGTCTCTTAGCTCACATCTGTTAAAAAATTAAACTCTTCTGTTATATAACACTGAAATGTAACGGGGCGCTGCAGAACAGCACACACTCTACGGTGGAGAGTGAGTAATGACGGCACTTACCCACTTTTGACAACCTCCTTTCTGTCACTCTCTCTCTCACACACTGTACACTGATAAACATACAACACAGAAAGTGCACTCTCTCTGGCTGTCTCTCTCGCACACACACACACACACACACACACACACACACACACACACACACACACACACACACACACACACACAGACAATAGACTGATAGATATAGAGAGAGAACGTGGAGCCCTATTGTAGATGATTTGTTTGACATTTTAAAGTACAGTACCTTTCCACAACTGCTGTTATTTTACTCAACACAATAAACTGCACTTAAATATCAATACCATTTTAGCCAGGATAACCAAATTTGACTTCATATTTGTGACAGCGGCATTTTACCAGCTTTTCAGATAGATCGTCTCTATTTATTGTTTTTTTCTTTCCATATGAAATAAAGTCTCAAATAGACATCATTCTTCAACTCGGAGTGGCTAAATGTTCCTTATCGCAGCACAGCAACCCGAGTATTAAGGGAATTACTGAAACAACATGTGACTTTTGCACATTTAAAGACCACACAGGCTTAGTTTGCAATTCTTTAGTCCCAAGTGGCAGCAAGAGATAACACTTTGAATTTCTGGCAAAAAAAAAAATGTTTGAATAGCTTCATTACTGGAAATGATGTAATATGTTATTGTTAAAAATGCAGAACTAAATTCCCTATTTTTTGGAGTGTGATAAGGCTAGCTATGCAAAAATCCCCATGACAGCATTTGTAAGTCCAGCTATCTGTAAACTGAGTGCTTAAACATGTTAAGAGAAGCTTGTGTATGCTGCTGGGAAGTTTGGGCTATTCATTGTCCTTGAAAAGACCACCAGCAAGGATTTGGGAAGGAAGCAGGCTTAGAATGACATCAGTGTAACATCTTCAAATCAGCTATCTTCAAATCACAAACAGCTAGATGGCAAAACGTATAACGCGATAGCAAATACCCTAGACATGCAACAGTTAAATAAAAAACAAAAGGACTGTAGCTGCTTCGCCTGTTCTTTAATAACACTGTACATTTTTGGGAATTGAGTTTACAGGATTAGTAAGGACGAAGTGAGGGCAGATATGAAGAGGATGAAGAGTAGAAAAGTGGTTTGTTGGGACCCGTGGAGGTCGGAGGTGATATCCAGTGACATCTCTTCTCCATAATCAAGACTATCCTTACTAATGTGCTAAAGGAGTTTAAAACTCCACTGCTAAATCGAACATTTAGACCAAAATGATCAGTGAGTAAAAATGTTTCTCTTACATTGATAAATTTACAGAAGCTCATGTAAAGATAGCTCTGTTTCCACAAACGTGCTGATGGTAACTGATGTCAGAGCAGTGAAAGCAGAGCCAGAGTCTACCACGTAAATCTCCCATCAGTCTCCAGGTCACAGTCACACCAATGAAACTGAGACCCATCCATCCAGATGTTCCACTGTGGCAACCGCCAAAGGGAGCAGCTGGAAGAAGAAGAAGAAGGAGAAACCTCGGAGATCCGAGGAGACCAGTTATCCTACTTTTGAAAGCAAATAATTTTCCTTTATTCATGTAGGACATTTAGGACAGCTTGTTTGTTTTATTTTTTGTTTTATAATGCATATTTTGTTCCAAAACTGATTTGTTAAGCATTAACTGCACCTTTATATGTACTAATTATTTATGCTATATGCACTAAACCCTCCTTGCCATGACCACGGCAGTTACATAAGAGATGCTCTTGACTTATGCACTGATAACAAGGTTGCTAGCTCGTCTCCCAGAGGATGCAGCCTGATGAGCATTAAGACCACAGGACAGCTTTCCATTTTGCCTCAATGCCTTGTTTTTTTCTTTAACACTGCAAAAATTTAGCTTGCATTTGTATATAAATGTTAGCGATTTCCACTATAGAATTATTTCTGTATTTAATGGAGTATTCAAAGGTTTGACTGGAGTCTCCTCATCTCCTCATCATTTATTTAGCGTAATCCTTTACACTTTCTCACTGAGCACCATCATTCTTGAATTGTTTAGCCTGAAGTCTTTTCATGCGCTGATGAATCCATCACTATAAAACTCATGCTCTCTTTTTATACCTATATTTATGTCACAGATGTCACAATAACATAACTATTTTCCTGCCCTACCCATTTTTAATTGCTGTATATTTTCATCTATATATGAAAATATTTGGTGCTTTATGAAAGCAATAACATTCCTCAGTTTCAGTGAGTAAAATTCCACTTAAATTCAGGGTTTAGATGGTTTGTATTCTGTTTTTATGTACATGTCATAACATTTTTAGAAACAGTTTTATAATTTATTTAATGATTTATCTAAATCACATTCATTAAATTGGATTTTAGACATTCCCAAAAATTCTTAACGTCAATAAAGTTAATGTCAAAATATAAGCAATGCTCATGTTGCTTAACTCTATCTGCTCTTTTCATCTTCTTTCAGCTTTTTATTTTGGATGGATCCTCAACTCAGCTGCAGCCCCAATTACCGAGTTAGATTAATAAACTGGGTGTGTTTTCATTTGGAGTGTCGTGCCCAGAGCAGCTTTAATGTGCTCTGAGACAAGCCCGTTGCAGATTGGAGGCTCTTTCAGCACACACTCGTGGCAGATGAGTCCTAATGCACAGGAAGTGGATGTGCAGCTGCGTGGCATACAGGACAGAGGAGGAGGAGGATAGAAGGACGACAGCGGGAGGATAAAGGGAGGGAAAGCAGGTGGGGCGGTCAGGGTGGAGGAGGAGACATCTGCCAGGAGGGCTGGCTTGGCTTGACATTGGAGGGAATAGAAGGAAGAAAGAAAGTCTCTCAGGCATTCCTCTCTACCCATTTATCAGTCTCTGCCTTTTCCTCTCCACCGTTTTCACACTGCATCTGGACTCACTCTGTCCTTTTTTTCCTTTTCATCACCAGTGTTGGATTTCTCACATGGCGTCACTTTCGTCTTCCTGACCAAGCTCTATATGTCCTCTGGTCTTTCATCCTTTTCTCTCGATCCTTTCATTGCTCTCTATCTCTCATTGGCACCTTTCTTTCCCACTTCTGCCTCTTTGTGTGTGCTTTTTAACCATTTTCACATGGCTTCATTTTTTCATAGGGAAAGCTTGCTGTCACATTGGTGCCAGCGGTGTCTAGATTGTGCCGCCCTACCAAGTGAGTGGGTGTCAAACGCAGACATCGGCACAGCTTGCCAAGGACATGGCATCACACTGAAGCCAGTGGCTGCAAAGAAACATGAATATATGTCTGCAGCCACCCACTCGTGTAAGACCTGATACCTTTGATTTACTTTGAACGGAAGGCGTAGCTCCATTTCAAATAAAATATAATGTGAAGTCCTTATTTTTTTGCCACAGTTTTAATGCTGGAGATGGTCAGATTCAAACTGTCCAGATAAATCAGTTGATACCCTTGCTACCTATAAACTGTATAGTAACATCAAGTCGAGATAGATTTATTTATGTATTTATTTATTGAGTGGCTGCATGCGGCTGCTTTTCATATATACAGTTTCAAAAGACCTAATTAAACACTATGT
Source organism: Perissodus microlepis (assembly GCF_051167445.1). NCBI lineage: Eukaryota > Metazoa > Chordata > Actinopteri > Cichliformes > Cichlidae > Perissodus > Perissodus microlepis. Next base: position 12,701,483 of record NC_140465.1, read on the forward strand.
TAAATTTGACCCATCAACATCATATTTAAATGCTTTTATCATTTTTTGTTTTTCACATTTTATTAGCTTTCATTAGCAGGTAACTGTTAAAAAAGCTTAAGCATGAACTGTGCACTGATCTTAATTTATTTTCTTAAAGCTCAGTAAAAAGTGAACAATGACACAAAACAAACACCTAAACTAAACCTACTAAAAGCATCTTTCATTTATCAGAGGTCTATAACATTTTTGCTCATGAATATCTTAACAATAAATATGTTAAACAGGCTATTAACGCGTAACTCTGTGCAGTCCTGTGAAAAACTAAGTAAACCATCACTGCATCTGTGGGTATTAAGAGGCAGCCGGGTGCAGTGAATCAAATGCACTTGATTAACTGATCATCAGCAAGTGTGAGCACCTCTATAAAAACATAAGCTTTGGCATTTGGCTGGTCTGGAGCATTTAGGTGTGCGTTAATCTGCCCACATCTCAGTAAATATACCCCAAGGTCAGATTGGGCAATGCTCAGAGAAACTCCAAAAAACCCAAGGGCTTTGCAGGCCTCGGTTAGTGCGTTAAATGTTAGAGTTCACAAATTAGAATGAATTAGAAAAGCTGAATAAGTGTAGCTTGAAAGGTTTGCCAACAGAACGCCTCTTCTCTCTAAAAAGAAGATGGCAGCACAGCTTAGGTTTGCAAAGTTGCATCTAAACAAACCAAACAGTCAAAAATGATCTGTCCAACAGTAAAGTTTGGCTAGAACCTAGTCATGTAATAATACAATGACCACAAGCAAAGTAGCAAATCTACAAGAGAATGGCTGAAAGAGAAAAGAGTCAAGGTGGTGTAATGATTCGTCATTTCAGTCAGGACCTCAACCCGACTGAAATGCTTTGGCAGAACCTAAAGAGAGCTGCACACAAACCTTAAAATGAAGCAACGCTGTAAAGACAAGTGGGTCAGCAACAATGTGAGAGACATACAGAATACAGTGCATGATAAGTTACTGCTATGACATAATTTTTAAAACTCACATTTGGATATTGGTATAGGTTAAAAAAAACTCTCTCTCTGAATCACTGTTGAAATTCCTTCCACCTGCTATAAATTCCGTCTAACTACAAAAACCAGATTCTGTGCACAGAAAAGAGCTGCAAACTTTTCAGAGCCACCTTTCAGGCCTACAGGCAGTGAGTTTTTGATAGTTGAAAGGCAGATTTCAGTGGAATATTCCTTTAAGTGAACTCTGCTTGCTCTTCTCAGCCTCCACCTGCGTGCAGCGCTGCTGTGCACAGAGACAGTGTTTTATTCATAGCTTGGTTTTTGATTCTAATTTGAGCCTTTTGGTGGAAAGCAACCAAAGAGCTCGCACAGAAACAGGACTACAGCAGAAAACACTTCAGGTAACTCAAAGTAAGAAATGCATACATCAGTTCCCATATTAGCAGGCAACATTCAGAAGATCTTTGAAACAGTTAACAGAGAAACAAGTGTTAAATCTTAGTGTTGAGGTTCAGCACTGGTGTGACAACAAAGGAAGAAATGAGGGGTAAAGAAAAGAAAAGAGAATGTGTCAGAGCCACGAGAGATAAAAGATCTGCCAATGCGACTGACAAGTGAGAGGTGAGAGATTTAAGACATTAGATGGATGAGAAAGAGCTGGGAGGAACGTACGCACAGACATACAAAAGCACATTATGAAAAATGCTTAAAAAAAAACAGACAAAAGGAATGATGCAACAAGGACAAAAGAACTGGAAGAGGCAGGTAGAACTGATTCACATTTTGTGATCTCTTTAGTAAAAAAAAAAGTGTGTTTTGAAATGCTGAGGCCGAAATATTTCACCGTCTTTTAAGTTGTAACAGAGGTCAGCACAGAGTCAGTTGTTCTTTGGAAAGGGCAAATAACATGCTGCAGGTAAATTTGGAGCCAATAAATCAGAAATGGCAAAAAACATTTTTATGAAGCATCAACATCATCCTAGCTGATCCTAACCTGGTGTTGTACGTGGAAAAAAAAGATGCTTTATTCATTAAAAAAATAGAGGTAATTTGAAACCTACTACCTACTTGCAGAACTGTTATTGTAACCGTCTCAAACAGACTCATAATGACAATGATTAGAACTGAGACCCAAATGCAGACAAAACACGTACAAGCTGCACCCTGCCTTGATCATGACCGCTCTGGTCTCGGTGGTAGCACCCCCGAGATCAGCAGTGCAACAGCAGGGTGGCGACTGGCCCGGGCCGTTGTGATGACCCTGCTCTGACAGAGTGTCAATACAAAGCAATTTACAAGCGCATGAAAAATCGACCCTCGATAACAGGCAATTTCTCTGCTCCGCTGCCTCAAGAGGCATGACCTGCCTCGCGAAAGTGGGCAAGGAGGAGGTGGGAAGGCAAAGAAGAGGAAGAAGAGGAGGTGATCTTGGTCCAGTGGATGTGATTACAGCGCACTGTGCTCTAAGGAGGGATGGGCGGGGGTTGACAAAAAGTGGAGCAGTAATAGGGCAGGGAGGTGACCCGGGGCAAGTGATTGTAATAGTGATGTGTGGAGGGGGGAAAAAGATTGTGATGAGTGTGATGGTTGGATTGCAGAAAATAAATCAGGGAGGATGAAGCCTGAAAGCTCTGAAATATGCAGAGCTGACAATGACACGCAGAGAAGAAGAAATTATTATCCAAGCAACAGAAAAGCAGGGACACAGCCGCTTGACAAAGCAAGGTAGTTTGTGGAGAAGGAGGGATGGGCCGAGGTGTTGCTGTTGTTGATGAAATGCGGATTGTGTTGTGTGTATTTGTGCACGTGTGTGTGTGTGTGTTCTGGAGGCCACAGGTGAGGACAAAGATAATGACCTCATTCCTCTTCTCTTTTGCCGAGACACTTTTTTTCCACAACAGTCTATTCATCAAAGCCTCTATCCGTCTCTCCATCCCTCCTCCCTCCCTTCTTTCTTCTAATTTTGCTCCCTCTCTGTTGAAAAGCCAGAGGTCACACCTTCATCCAAACAGACAGGAACACACACACACGGAAAAGGAACTGGCTTATCACAAACACACAGACATGGAGGCAGATGTCATGGTTTCGTTTTTTTGTTTTTTATAAAACAAAACTTCAGAACGACATCATCTGAGTCATGATCAAAAACTGCCAATGTGCCATAAAATGGGAAGAGAGGTGCTGTAAAATTAACCACAGTCATCATAAATAAATGTTCTGGATGAACAATCATGACTTTTTAAACATTTAACAAAAAATGCTTGTGAGAGGTTTCTTCTTATAAAAAAAAGGGGCTGTTATGCATGCTTTTATCTTTCATTAAAGTTTTATTTTGTGCTACTAAAATTTTACAGCTGCTAATGTGACTGTGTTAAATGGCGAGGAGTTAGTGGCGGTGATGGTGTTTGGTTGAGGGTGAAAGGCGGGATACACTGTGGTGGTCACCAGTCTAGCGCAAGGGTAACAAAAGATTTATGTTTTTATGTGAAATCTATGCTGTAGCTACATCGTAACTACAAACCCCTCTAAACCTGTACCAGGTAACCTGCGCCGTAACCTGATGTACACCTCCCTAGAAATGTAACCATCTACCACATCGACGCAGCCCACAACTATTGTGACTGGCCTGTTCAGTACCGTAAATTCCTCTTGGATATTTCCAGGAACCTTTTTACAGTAGGAAAAAGAACTAGCATTATATTTATGACATGACTACAATGTAATTAACCCATAATCCAGCACACACAGTGTTGGGGAGTAATGGAATACATGTACCGCCGTTACGTATTTAAAATACAAAATATGAGTAACTGTATTCCGTTACAGTTACTGTTTAAAAAGGTGGTATTTAGAATACAGTTACTTTGTTGAAATGAATGGATTACACGGCGGTATTTTCCTGTTTCATATGTGAGGTTATGCTCTCTCTATTTTTGGTTTCCACACCGGTGGAAACCCAAACAAAACACGCATTAAGAGGCTCTAATGCCTGTGTCTCAACCTCGCGGCCCATGTCACCTCTACTTGCGGCCCGCGTAATGACGTGAAGAAATATTTAAAAAAATTATTCACAAAAATGATTTAATATGAAGGCAATAGGCAGAGTGTTACAGGCATAGGCCTAAAGAATGTAGCCCCATGAGCAGTGTAGTCTGTGCTGCAGGGAGAATGGACTGCCATACCCGTTATGTGTCTGTGAGCGAGTGAGGAAGAAAAAGGAGAGTCGAAAAGTACAAGTTGTCACTGAGCAGAAACGGGAGATGGAAGCATGTAAATATAATAATAACCACTGCAGACAACAGTGCCTGACGAGCCCAGTTGTAAGTACGCTATTAAGACTCGACTGTACGCTGTGTTCGTGTTTTCCTCCGAAACAATAAGTTCCGTTGGAGCAGCCTTTCAACTCCTCTCTCTGTCTCTCACTAGCAAAGTTGACCCAGACAACAAAGTAAAGCTAGTTTTCGGCTTTCGGTTCCGACACCCTACTTTGGCAAAATGTCCTACCATAAGTAGTTTATTCACATTTCTGCTGTCACTGAGTAATTCCAGCACAAATTTAAGTCTGTATGACAGTTTGCCACTTAACTTTGCCCATCAGAGTATGCTTGTAGCTCATATTCATAAAGCCAGGACGGTTTGCCACTTCATTTTGCTTGTAGGTAACATTCACAAAGGTATCATGGTTTGGCAATTCATTTTACCCGTCACAGTATGTTTCTATCGATCGTGGCTCAAGAGTTGGGAGTTCGCCTTGTAATCGGAAGGTTGCCGGTTCGAGCCCCGGCTTTGACAGTCTCGGTCGTTGTGTCCTTGGGCAAGACACTTCACCTACCGCCTACTGGTGTTGGCCAGAAGGGCCGATGGCGCGATATGGCAGCCTCGCTTCTGTCAGTCTGTCCCAGGGCAGCTGTGGCTACAACTGTAGCTTGCCTCTACCAGTGTGTGGATGACTGGGTGTGTAAAGCGCTTTGGGGTCCCTAGGGGGGGCTAGTAAAAGCGCTATACAAATACAGGCCATTTACCATTTATTAACAAAAGTAGGATGATTTGCCACTAAATGTTAGCCGTTTAAGTATGCTTCTAGCTCATATTCACAAAAGTAGGATGGTTAGCCGCTGAATTTTAGCTGTTAAAGTATGCTTCTAGCTCAGATTAACAACGGTAGGCTGATTTGCCACTTAATTTTACCCGTCAGAGTATTTTTCTAGCTAATATAAAGGTAGGACGGTTCGCCACTTAATTTCGTGTTGTGCGCATGCGCAGAAACAACGGGTAGGATGGTTTGTCAGGTAGGATGGATACCCAGAACACCGGAACCTGACATATTAGCCAGAAGTCCCTTTACGGTTTGGAGCCGCAGACCTGTTTTATATATGCGCAGAATAGTTTTCTATACAAGATCGCTGCAAAAAGTGCAGCCTTACCTAATGTCCACCCTACTGTTACTCATTTTATATTAAGATTTAAAAATCTAGTTGGTATTGCTATGGCGAGTAACCTTCAGTAAAAGTAATAAATCACACAGCAATAGTACATTCATGTAGGTGTAAAAAGTATTCAGAATACGTTACTCTCATTGAGTAACGTAACGGAATACGTTACAAAATACATTTTGGGGCATATATTCTGTAATCTGTAGTGGTATACATTTTAAAAGTAACCTTCCCAACACTGACCACACACCAGCATAAATGCCTGCAACGACAGCAGCCATTCACGTAAATATTCACTGTAAAAGTCTAATGACTGAATTACGCTTTAGCGGGAAATCTACATCGTAGGTTATCACAGATTTCCTGCTGAAGCATAAATCAGGCAGAACCCTTGACACTCAAAATCACACCTACCCTGTAGGGTCAATTGAGAGTCACCATTTGACCTAACATGCATCTCTTTGGACTGTGGGACAGAGCTGGAGTGCTTGGAGAGAACCCATGCAAGAACACACAGAAAAGTCTCAACTGGGTGGTGGGTTTGAATCTGAGAACTTGTTGTGAGGCAACACTGTTGCAACAACTGCACTTCCAAAATACTGGAAGAATGCTACTGACAAAAGTGGTCAAGCTAAAAATCTAAGAAAAAACAACAGTCCACCGAAACACAACAGAAAAGACATTTTCTCACAAAGAGTTCAGGTCACAAGTCACACACAGCTTGAATACTGCCAAAGGAGCCCACTGACACTCGTTGAGCCATTTCTCTCTGGGCTCAGGTGATTAGCAAGTGGAATCAGCTGCGTTCAATCACCTGCCATGGAGAGGAGAAAGAGTCTGAAGGAGAACAGAGGAGAACCCAGCACACACACACACACACACACCACTCAGCAATCTCATGAATGTTGATGACAAAGCCTACAAGTTCTTTTTATTTTAATCTAACCTATCAAATGACTCAATTTCAGCTAGACATGGTGTAGCTCAACAGGATTGCATCATCAAAATAGGTTTGTATTATTTAAGTAGTAGCTGCAGGAGTGCGGGGTGTTATTCCTCACTCTGACTTCACATTTGTTTTTCTCAGCTCTAACTCCGCATGAACCTTCACCTCACCAGTGTGGGAACATTTCCTCTCCCCTGCTCCCTGTGGGTTTGATCAAGGGATTTATGAGCAGTGTTATCATGGTTTGGCAACCAGGTCCCGAAATTCAATCTTATATTTCTCTTAGGTCAGTCTGCATGTTCTAGTGTCTTCCTTCCACACAGCCCTCTGCATGCTAATCAGTAAGTAAATAAGATTATTACATTAAAAATATTAAGCTGTAGGGTGTATAAAACTCAATGTATCTATAATGTGAATTGTGTTGATATGTACAGACACAGATCCGACTGCTTTGCCAAATCTTTGTATCATGACAGCAGCAAAAGTAAATCATGCTATTCAAAATGCATTCTAGCAAGCACTGGAAGTTATACAGCCATCATCCAAACTGTAGAAGACATTTACACCCAAATTGGAGGGCAGCACCAGTAACAGTTGATTTTTGTTTTGTTTTGGGGGGCTGAGAGAAGCAGCAGGTTTGGGGGAAAAAAGAAAGTAAATGTAACTGTAGGATTATTAACTATAGAAACTTTCTCAATTCTAGGCACTGCTTTCCATCATTATCCAAGGTTTAAGACACAGAGTCAGTCTGAAACATCTTCAGTTTAACTTTACTGTTCATTGGAGCTGTTATGGAAAGTTTAAATGTAATTGGCCGTTTAAATGTTTAAATGTAAAGTCATGTATCAGAACGTTGCTTTGTAGTATTTCAGGAACAGATCATCTGAAAAAATTGAAAATGGTTTATGAAAGAACTGAATTTGAAACATAAACTATTTGGTGATGAGTCTCCCATGAAGCATAGTGTGTAGGAGGAAGTAGGACATCCACCAAGGGTAGAATTAGCAACAAGGGGGGGGGGAGTTGTGTGGTAAGCATTTCAGGTATTTTCTTTACTCATTTATATAATATAACAAATATATGATCATATTGCGTTTGCTGTTAGCTAAATTTAGGGTTGGTTTGGTTGGTTTGGTAGTGATAGTTTTTATAGACTTTCGCTAGCTACTTGGCTAATGCTAACTAAATGTTTCTACAACGTGACTGGTCAGATGTAATGTTGATCCTGTACCAACATTATTATGATGATGCAGGAACAGCTCCAACACGGGGATATCAGATTGTGTGCAAATGGTCCCCAGATGGGATTTTAATGGGGCCATATGCCCCCCGAAAACTTGGTTATAGCACCGCCCCTGCTTCCTGTATTCAAAACATCACTTAGCGGCAGAAATAATACAACCTTATCAACATTTAAATTATATCTTATGCCTTATGAATTAAACTGTACTCTTATGCTTGGTTGGGATTGTTTGGGATGTTGTCTGATTTGATTCTCGCAAAGCCCTCCAACTGTTTCCACCTAACTCTGATTTGAATTTGGACGCTTTCTCTGAGATGCAATCTCTGTAATGTTGTAAAAAATCACCCTTGCTAGTGTGACAAGAACACTACGCATAAAAACTCAGGTGAGGATGAAATCCATCTCTGTTGAGGTTTGTCACATCAACATCATTGCTGAAATTGTGATATTAAAAACACAGACATGCTTCAAATAGATGAACAAGAGTGGAGTCACAATTTATCTTCACTTTGGAGATGTGTGTGACTGCCGTGCCATGAATTATGTGTAGGCAGAATACAACCCCTTGTCATTACACGAGCCATTTTGTTCAATGATTTAAGATATTCGCGAGTCCTGTATATTGAATGTCAGCCTGTATGACAGCGTGTTCCCGTTCCCTCTTGTCTGCATCGCCTTCCAAAGCTTTTCCCCGTCGCATTCTTCATTCAATAGTAATTCTCTCTTTCTCTCTGACTTCCTCTCCTCCTCCCTACATACTCATCTTTTCGCTTGTCACTTTCCCTTTATGTCAATTACCATCTCTTTGCACTTTTCCTGCCTTTCTCTCTGTCCCAGCTCGCCCTGCTCCACACCTTTTCTATTCCAGTCCCAAGATTTCCTCATTCTTTCCAGCTATCATATACTCAATCCCCTTCTCTTTTTCTTTTTTTTTCTCCCCATAGTGCTTCCTGCCTGCGTGCAAGATTTCCTCATGCATTTATTGTATATTCCTGCTGTTTTCCAACTTGCTCTCCTCCTTTCCCATCATCTTTCCTCCCATCCCACACATTTCTTTCTGTCCAACGTGTAATATCTTCTCTCCTCCACATAAATCCCAGTAGTGAGTGAGCAACCTGAATCTGTCTCTGACCCTGTTCATTTTGCAGTTCAGGAACCTCAGAAAACCAGGAGCGTGCTTACCACCTCACCTCACATCCACTCATGAGTGCATGTGAGGTCTGTGTAATCAAACCTGGAACGATATGGCAGCTAGCTTTTGTATGTTTGCACCACAAGTGCATTTCACTTGGCTGTGCTTGTTCTGTGTTTGCTTATGGAAGCCAGTTTGTTGGAGGTGATGGGTGTGTGTGTGGGTGAGTGTGTGAGAGCACTTACCGTACTGTATGTTTATCAGTATGCCAAGCAGGGAGCCTTAAATGGATTTTAGCTGGAATGTATCAGCTTTTTTTCAGAAAGGAAGAACCTCAAGATTATCTCGCATTGCCAGTGTCTTAAATATGTGTGCATCTATTGTTTAGTGTTTGTGTGCATTTGTGTGCATGTTTATGATATCGTCTATGTGCACAGTGTCTGGTATGTTGTCTGTAATTGCCTGCGCCTTACCATCCATCACAGGGATGGGGGTTTTTTCCCCTCACATTTTCTTTACTCTTTCTAGTCAAGAAACTTGTTCTCTCTTTTGCTGAGAGAAAAAGGGGAAAACTTTTTCGTTTTTCAAAAAATGCCTTTGACAAGTGCTTTTTCTCTCTCTCTCTCTTTCACACACTGAACATGCATAACAAACTTTCTAGAAAGAGATTGCGTAGGGGGCTGGATGGGGAACAAGAAACCTCATATCTGCCAAGTAGAAAAACAATCAAGACAGATAGCACTGACTTGTCAAAGAGTGTGACACCACCAGGTCCCACCCTGGGAAAATGAGAAACTTTGCACTCACACAAAACACAGCATCCCTGCAAACGTTTTTTTTTTTTTTTTTTTAACCATTTGATATTCATCTTTTCTCTCGCGTCTATTAAACTTGCAACTAATGCTTTTGAGAGTTATCAACCCTTACTTTTTGGGGGCATTTTCCTCACACTCAAGGGCGGCTATGCATTCGCACAGTTTGGTGACACCATTGTTGTCAAACACTAATAGCAGTGACACTTGCAGTGACACAACCTGAACGCTAATTTCAATTTTAAATTGGTCTGAGATCAGATTTTCATTACAGTGAAACAACAAAGTCATTTGTGCTTTTTTTACTTTTAGATTTTCAAAGCTGTCAAACACAGCCTTCAGCCTCGCAGCAGGACTACATCTCATAAGATCATCTTATCTTTTGACAGTTAACTCAAGAAACAATTACACAAGAAATAATTCAGCCTGCATTGGAAACACGACTCTTTAACTGGATCGGGGTGGCCAACTCCAGGCCTCGAGAGCCAGTGTCCTGCAGGTTTTAGATGTGTCCTGGATCCAACACAGCTGATTTAAATGGCTACATTACCTCCTCAACATTTTTTGAACTTCTCCAGACACCTGATAATGAAGTGATCATTTGATTCAGGTGTGTTGACCCAGGCTGATATCTAAAACCTGCAGGACACCGGCACTTGAGGCCTGGAGTTGGATGCCCCTGCTCTGATATTTCAGTAAGACTAACTCTGGAGCAGGGTGACCAGGTGCACTGCGTTATCTGGAATTGTGGCATTCATAAGGGTGTGTGTGGTGTGCTGTTTTGAGTATATCAGTTAGGCTCTAATTGTCAGAGACGAGGAAAAAAAATTGTCAAAAACTAAACCAAAAGAAACAAGATGTGATTTTTTTTTTTTTATATCTCCTCAGTACAGAAACATGTTAATATGTGTAGTCACACACCACTGAGCTTGACAAGTCTATAGTGTGCATGTGTGTGTGTGTGTGGGTCCACAGAGACAGTGACCTGGACACGATGGTGGAGTGGGTGCAGTTAAATGGACCGTGGCTGAAGCAGTGGACTCAGTCACTCAGAGCTCACCTTTAGGTGGCAGCATGGGAGCCTCAGCCACTTGGACACACTCAGAAATTACAGAGTCACAGCTCAACTTGCCAAATCAGCCAGGCTGCATAAAACGCTGTGATGTTATTTCACAGAGAGCATAGAATAATATCGTTAGCAATATGCACCTACGTAGTACTGATATATTTACCGACGGGAAACAATCTTTTCTGTCTGCCTGGAGCAGTGTGCCCCACAACTACTTGAAACCTTTACAAATCCACTCAAAACTAATTTGAGATGTCAGAGCAAATTAATTTTAGCTGTCGGGTATCAAGAGTTTTGACACATAGGAAGCAGCAAGTGATCACTCAAAGCGTAGCTGGACTCACCAGGGATGGTTGCAACTGCTGATGTTGAATGAATGTTTGGGTTTTTTTTAATAATAATTTTTAATAATAATTTTAACTAATACCCAAGATATATTTGCGCTTGATGTCGTTTAGAAGTGGTTTCTGGGTCACAAACTCCTTTACAGAAAGCTCTAAAGAAGCAATGGAATGTATTTAGTTTAGTTTGTGTTGCTTGTCAGATTTCTGATCCATCTGGCATGTGGCATGTACACAGATGTTTTAGTTCTTTAGTGCAGGTAATTACACCCCAGCGTCTACAAAGAATTTAAGGATGTGTCTCCAGGAGATTTTATTTTTCGACCTCTGGCTTTTTAGTGATGAGCAAGATATCAAAGGATGGATTTTAAATGTGAAATCTCATGGTGGAAATTTAGACTTGTAGCACAGAGGTGTAACTAACGATGTAAATGGCGGCCGATGATCAGAAACTCTGCTTACACAACACTGGCACCGCGTATGGTGTCTCGCTGCCATGTACCGACATATTGAAATGGAGCTGTCCCTAATGTTGTTAGTTACACCTGCACTTTTCCTGCTAAGGAGCATAGCAGGAATCCGATGGAGAGATAATATAATAACGGCATCGTATCGGGGAAAAAAATTATCAGTAATTCTGCTGATGAAAATGGCTCGCTGTGGCAGCATGCTGCAGGTCAGATCCCATCTTTGTTCTCCAGCAGCCCAGTCATCGATCTGGCTGAAGAGCCCGACTCTGACAAGTGCCCAGGTGGTCGAAACGATGGAAGGGGCAGCAGAGATTGAGGAAGTGGCTGATAGGATGACGGCCTCATCTTGGTAACAACTCCCTGGACTCTCAGATCCTTTCACCTCCTTCCACCTCTCCTTCCTGTTTTCCTCCCTCTGTCTTCCCTTCCTGTGCCCCACAGGACTCAGTGGAGCGATGGAGGGAAACAGAGCCCAGCTACCTCCACCTGGTCATTATCAGACAAACACCTGCTGCCTCTTCCCCATGCCTACTATCCTCTCATGCTCTAAACTCTTGCCTGTTTTGGGTCCCTTGTTCTCACTCAACCCTTACTAATAGGAATATCTCGTTTTATTTTTTTGGCAGTGCACAGCTACAGGTGTGCAGAATAAAATTGAAAGTCAGTGTGCGTCTTTCATGAATGATCACAAATATGTTTGTTTATGTTTGTGAAGCTGACTTGTCCTCTGCCTGTTTTGCCGTTGCATCGAGAGGAAGGTGAAATGTGTTAAACCGGTCGTTACGTTCACTCTCAACTCTCTCGCAACAATTCTGCGGTGATGCCTGTCCGCTAGGTTACCATGACTACCTGACACTGAAGGCACCTCTTCATCCATCTGTGCTGCAGCAGTCGCTTCCACCTTGCCCGGCTCTAACCTATCCACCCACCATTCCTTCCATCAGTTCTTCCCCCTGCAATACAAGCAGCATTTGCCCATAGAAAGGAAGATAAGGTCGAGGCTGCTGGCTTTTTGAAAGCACCGGCACCGCAAGAGCTGAACTCAGTCGACAAAAGCGAGGGAACGACAAGCAACGGGGGCTATAAAAAATTCATGGCCAATAGAAGAAGGCACTGGGAGTCCTGCAGTATGTGAACTGCACTCTGGAAACTTTTTCTCTATTTTGCAGTCTTTTTTTTTCTATTAATGTTCTCGACTGGATTCCAGGCTTTCCAAACTTTACTACATACATCTTTATTGTCGAAAAATACTGAGAGAAAAATCAAATAAGTCAGACAAACTGTGAAAGTGAATTTCAGTTTCAAATGCTTTTGCAGCCCTGGGCTGCAGGACTCGTTTAGATGTGCTGTGCATCGGAAATTAAACTATCAAGTTATTTTCACTCTTCTCTGTAGTGCTTTGTTTTCAACCAAACACGAGTTTTTGTGTTTAAGCAAATGTGAGTTTTCATTCTTTCCAACAGATGTTTTTCCTCAGTAAACATTCAAACATGTCAAAACTGGGAAATGTGAGGTAAAGAATGATGACTCCATTTCACATAGAGGCAGTGAGCCTCATCTTGCTCCCAACTTCTCACTTATGGATGTTTGATTGCTTTGCATCACATTTCAGCTCTCTGAGTCATCCTTTTTAATGTCTAAGTTTAATGTTGTAATCAGTCTTATTTTTAACCCAACCCGTCATCTTTTAATAAACCTAACCAAGAACTTTTGGTGCGTCAATCAAATCAAATGGGGAGGAAACAGACTGGTGACTTTTCCAGGATGTACCTGCATTTGGCCCTATAGTAGCTGGGATAGATTCCAGCCTCCTCATGACCCTGAACTGGATAAGTGGAAGAAGATGGATAAATTGATAATCACTGAGTCACAAGCAGCATGTAACGTGGTCAACATGACCAAACCAAATATCTGGTGTCAGACAGACTGGGCCGAGTGTTTCAGACACTGCTGATGTGCTGGGATTTACCCACACAATCAGAGAATCATCTGAAAAAAGAGAAAATATCCAGCGAGCGGCAGTTCTGGGGTGAAAATGCCTTGTTGATAGCAGATGACAAAGGAGAATAGCCAGACTGCTTTGAGCTGATAGAAAGGCAAAAGTAGCTCAAACAGCCATTCGTTATAACCGAAGTATGCAGAAGAGCATCCCTGAACGCTGAATGTTTAAACAGATGGGCTACAGGTGGCGCTCCCGTAACAAGAAACTGGGGCTCACTAAAATGTGTTAATAGAAAGTTGCCTTGTATCAACAGTTCAGTTCAGCTGGTGGTGACGTTGTGGAGGGTATTTTCTTGGCACATTTTGGTCCCTCTTGTGCCAACTGAGCATCATTTAAAGCCAAAGTCCATCCTCTGAAGGCTGCTTCCAGCAGGACAACATACTTCACTGTATTCCAATGGCCTCCACAGGCACCAGATCTCAATCTACCTTTAGGATTTGTTGGAATGGAAGATTCACATTATGGATGTGCAGCTGAATCTGCACCAACTGTTTGATGCTATATGTCAATATGGACTAATATGGATCTCTCAGGAAGGTTTCCAGCTCCTTGTTGAATCTATGCCTTGGAGGATTAAGGCAGTTCTGAAGGTAAAAAGGTAGTCCAACCTGGTACTAGAAGGTTGCACCTAAAGAAGTGTGTAAAATTTCACTTACTGACACTTTTTCTACCTCTGGCAGAAGGTGAAGGTTTTTAAAACAGGACTATTTGCTTGTGGGCTTCAACACATCCCCTTGTGTGTCACAATACTGATGAGAGAAGAAACGTGCCTGTCTCAGACACCAGCAGCTTTGGCAGATTTGCAGTAGTTGACACTCCTTGAATGAAAGCAGGTTGGGGAGTTCCTGCTGTCGCATGTGCTGCTTCTCTTTACAACTCGTCGACGTTCAGTGCAACAGTTAATAAAAGAGAACCGTGATCACTGTTATTAATTCGACCTATGCTTTTTCTACTGTGTCAAGTCAAAATGTCTACTGTGAAAAATGTCTATTGTACCAGAGATGAATGACACAGCCAGATATCTTCTGGTCTTTGGTAGTGAATGGAGTCATTTTTATGTGTTCTCGGCACAAGCTGATGTATGAGCTACTTGGGAATACAGACTGTAATATTCCAGCTACAGTACATAAAAGCATATCTGAACATTTGGCAGCTGAGGGTGGTTGGTAGAAGAGCAGAAGCAGCAGAAATTTCATATCGTGCAGTAATTCAAGCAGTTTGTAGCGCAGAGTAAGCAGCAGCCAGAGCAAGCACTGTCAAAGATTTCTGGACTGCTCGAAGATGAACTCTTAAACAGATAAAAAAGGAAAGACTTTCATCTTTTCATGTAGTTCATGAACTGAAATTCAGCAGGTGATTGCTACTAATTTGGAAAAGAAATTGCCTGGTGTTAAATCATACATTTTAAACAGTAAACTCTTCATACTTCATATCTGTATGTTAAACAGTTCTAGTAAAACGCCTTAACGCCCACTCACATCTCCGCCAATTGACCTCAGGAAATCACATGATAGGGTGGGGCCAGGTTTCACAATGAGCTCACCCGAAACCTTGGCTGACTGTGACCTACACCCGTTTTCACACCTTGGCTCGTGTGATTAGGTAGAGGATCATTAGGAGGTCCATTGTCCCTCTTGGGGGACACTTCCACAGGGCTTAAATCTGGGACTCTACACCATTTGAACTGAAGAAGCTTCTCAGATGAGAGGTGAAACGTCTTCAAGCAACTTAAAAAACTCCAGACGCTTTTCTTTCCTGCTTAGACTACGATGACCTGGATGACGGAGAACCTTCACAGACATGACAAAGACATCCTTGTTGTTTTTGCCTTCTTCTATATTTTCCCCTAAGCTATCCGCCTCCCGATTCTATCTGACTGGGCTGAAGGATAATGTTGAGCTCAGAAGAAGTAGTTGTACTATACTAGACATTTCAGCTGTTTGTACGAATACGATGCCACATGAGATCAATCATTGCATCCACATTTCCAAAGCTATTGTTTAAGAGTGAGAACCTCAATAAGGCTTCAAGTCTTGCAGCTTTATGACAGCATCCCATGAGGCATCTACACATAAAACTCAAAGGCCAGTGAGTAACATCAGCAGGAGCTTAAGCTGTAAGGTTTAAGCAGGTGTAGCACAGCTCCCCTGAGCCCAAGTGTCTTCACCAACAAAAGTTAATTACACATTTCTCTTATCTTCTCTACCACACCCTGGTGAAGATCTGTACACCAGCAGTTGAACCTTGATCTCCAGGTAGCTGTCAACTCCAGTATGCACCCCCTCCACCACCACCACCTCTACCCCCGTGGTTAATTAATTGAACTAATTAAGGCTCCCCGTGTTAGTTCCATTGCCAGGCAATGTCCATGCCTTATCTCAATCCCACAATGCACTTGATCACAAGCTGCCGTGTTTGATACGTTCCAAAGAAGTGATTAATTAATTCATGAGCGGCGGGTCGTTAATACACACCACGTCCCTCTGATATCAAAGTCGCGGCGGTGAATGCACGAGAGGCTGCAGGTTGTGTGGAGGCGGAGTGAAAGGAACATGTTGGGAGCCACTCTGAAGATGAGGCCGACAGGCAGGCTCAACGTGAGGGTTAAAGGGCGAAGCATTAGGCTGAACCTTTTGAAGACTTAAAGAAGCATCTGGGATCCTCTGATACGTCTAATTAATAATTTATTGTGAAGTTAATTATGCTCATTGTGAGAGAATGTATCCTGAATTTTATTCACTTGACTGAATTTAGAAACAAATGTAAACACAGCTTTTCCAATACATCTGCTTCTTTCCCTTATCTTTAAAGAACGCACAATACAGCTTTATCTGCCTTAGACCGCGACACGTTATAATTAGTGAGCAAGGAAATAACGGATATAATTATTCTGCTTATTGTCTATGGAAGTGCTCTTTCAAGAGCCAATCAAATAAATGGAGAAAAATAAGCAAGCGAACGATGTATACATATCTATTTGACTTCTTTGTTGTGCCCCCTCAAAGCTTAATGCCACAATAGACCTAAAGAGATTCATTCTTCTCTCCGAGGAAAAGCAGTGCCTTTCAAGTTTCACTGAAGCTCCAAGACAGAGAAAATTTTAAAAAAGAATCCAGCCAAAGACACCCATTTGAAGATCAAAAGGGGCTGTATTGTGTGTATGTTTTCATGTGAATGTGTATGAGGGGCAAAAAGGAAGAGAGAGAGAAAAAGTGAGATCGCCGAGGACCGTTAGCAACAGTTCCAGAGTATTTTATCAATCTGGTGCACTCCATCAGATGGTTAAATTGGGATTAAATTGACTGATGATGTCTTGCGTGGGAAGGTTGCAGGTGACCGGACTGACCTCCAGACTGCACGCAAACCACTCATGTATGTACACATGGAGCTGATGATAAAATGTATGCATGTTGGAAGCATAAAGACAGACTCTGCATCGTCTTGTGGAGGCGTGCAGGGTGGATGGGCTAATCGGACATATTCCTCTGGATCCTTGGAGGGATGACCCCATCACCTGGCGGAGAAGATGGTTAAGTCAGAGACCACTTCACAGCAGGGTGTGGGTCTCCTAAGGGAATGTTTGAATGTGTGTGTGTGTACCTGGGAGGAAAGGAAACTTAAAGGTGAATGAGATGACAGCTGAAAGTCAAGTTCAGCTCATTAATTCTGAGCATTTAGACTTAAAGGAAAACGGGGAAAATACATTAAACAATTTAACTAATCTATATAATCATCATCCACACTGAGTGGCTGGACAGTATTTGGGAAATATGGTCCAGAAGATACCATAGAAGACCTCTTTAAAAGCTCTAAAATACTCTATATAGATTGTTATCCCATGTGTGTTAATCAGGCATCAGGAAGCTTTAGGTCAGTGGAGCAGGGAATGGATTTTCTGTGGCCCTGACGGAGGAGACTCGGTGCATAATGGCTTCTACCTGTGGAGAAAATAACAAGCCAGACAGAACGGAGGAACATCAGCCAATGATCTTTCATTCCACCACAGACACTGACATCGAGTGAAAGCTTCTGCCAAAATGCTCCCGTTGGCTCGGAGAGGTTGACTTTAATTAATTGATGAAAAGCGATTTTTTCCCCCCTCTTTTTTGACATTTTAATGCACTTAAATTATTTTTTTTAACTGCATTAAAGTATTTTTAAACCTATTAGTCAGTGTGCAGCACAGAAGACACCGGTGGCCTGGTTTGGCATCATTACTCTTCGACTAATGATGCGGTGCCTGCAAACTGGAAAAGTACATCTGTGACTTTGCACTGCTTTGTTGTTGGTGATTGCAGTAACACAGTGGCTTCCAATTAATAGTATGTCTTCCACATATATAAATACATTTTTTTTAATATGAAAGAAAATGTGTAGAATGAGTACCCGCCTCCTCTTCACTGAAACATGTCTACATGCAGCACAGTGGAGGGTTTTGGAGGGCTTTAATATCCTTTAACACTAGAAGGAGTTCATGTTGACCTCCTGTCATTTCTAAAATCATAGAACTCTGTTAGAATAAAACCCTACTACCTCAGATTTCTCATTTTTCCCAAATGGGTTCATTTTCAGTTATATTTCAGACTCATCTTATAGTGATTTTTCTCATGAATCTACACTCAAATAGTAACAATAATAAAACATAATACAATAGCAAGGTCAAAGACTGGCTTTGGTCAGGCGGGTAACCAGCAACCAAATGGTCACTACATGAAATATTTGGTGATGGGAGAACCTTACAAATAGAGTGGTCACACATATTCAAAGGCACTTGAACACTTCTTACACCAGGAGAAGCAAAATCCTCTGGTCTGATGAAACAAAGGCTGAGAAGATGTCCACAATTTTCAGCAGTGTGGCTGAGGAAGAAATTGTTTACTGGCACCACTGATACCATCTCTGTAATAAAACAGTGACTGCTGGTCACATAGAGGGCAGGTTTGATATAAAAATTATAGAACAATTTTCATTCAGTTTGCTAATATCTCAGGATGTAAAGTCTGGGTGAAACATGTTTTTGCTTAGTCTCTGTGGAAAGTGTAGATTGAAACCAAAACAAAAAGAAACGATCTTCGGTAAGACGAGTGCGACGTGCCAGTGTGTGATCTCTGACGACATTCCAAATGCACTCTGCATTCAGAGCGGAGAAGACCTAAAATACACCAGCAAACAGCTAAATCGTTGTTTGCTTTTCCATTTTTCCATCAGAAACCTGGAGGACAAGTATTAATCAGGCGTGAAATTAATTTATTATAACTGTTTGCAGTTTTATAGAAATAAGCAATTATGAATCACGATTAAAGTGATTGATTGTAATGTTTGGCTTCTAATTTTGTGTTCAAAACAAAATAATAAAAGACAGGCAGAGATTTATCATAATGCAATGTTTAACCTGCCATACGGATTTCTGTAATTATTTCTCTCTGTGCAGTGATCACACAGTACTACACAGTAAGGGAATCTATAACTGCATTAAATATAAACATGGACCGTGCACACAGGTGAACGTGTGTAATAAGTTTGCACACACACACATTATCAACAGAACTAAGAGCGTGTCACAGCTTCATTTGAACTTCTTGTCGTTTACAGTACAGTTGAATTTGAATTTATTTATTTAAAAGGGACAGTGCAGTTTAACATAGTTCAAGTGCAAGACATGAAACTGATGTGCCGCACATAGGTTTATAGCTACTGCTAATTTTCAACAATTGTCCCTTGTTGGGCTTACAATCTAAATAGATACATTTTACAATAAAACATACATTTTCATAAAACCAAATTACATCATAAATACAATTACAGTTACTCGACAATAATTTTAAATAAAATTAAAATCATTAGTTAAAATGACTACATCTTTGATTTCCCTTTAACCACACTTTAACCTTCAATGTAAAAGATCTAATGTCTGTAATCAATTTGATATCGGTTGGAAGTGTGTTCCACAGATGGCAGGCCTTTATAGAAAAAGCTGACTGACCGAATGTGGATCTGCGATATAATATCTTGCAGTTGACGTTCACCTTACTCCTAGTAATACGAATACTATCTTGTCTCTGGATGTATCTATTGAGACACTCTGGGGCCATCCTATTTATACATTTAAAAACTAATTTAAGAAAACACAGATGATTAAAACTCTTAAAACTAAGTAGATTATATTTCTTTAAAACGTGACAGTGATGCCACCGAACAGATTTTTTATCCATTATTTTTAAAGATTGATTATATAAGGATACCACAGGCTGAATTGTAGATGGTGCTGCTTGGGTCCAAACTGTCATACAATATGAAAAATGAGAAAATATCATAGAATGCATAAATAACTGAGCTGCTGAAGTGGGTATATAGTGCCGAATTAACTTAAAACAATTCAGATTAGCCTTGACCGTCTTAGAGATCTTCTTTACATGCTTGTCAAATTTAAGATGTGGATCTAAGATTATTCCTAAAAACTTAAAATCTTTGACCTCCTTTATTTCTTCGTTCCCTAGGTTGATTTTAAAATTATCAGATGAACTTAGTTTCCTAATCGAAAAACACATAGAAACAGTTTTTTTTAAGTTCAATACAAGATGATTTTGTTCCAGCCATTTTTGGACATCATTTAGATGTACCGTTAAAGTGTCTGCTGCTTCACCAGGTGACTTAGCTGGTACGTGTATAACTGCATCATCTGCATAAAGTTGGCAGTTAGCTTTTGGACAACTGACAGGCAAATCATTTATAAACAAACTAAATAGCAATGGGCCAAGAACAGATCCTTGGGGAATACCGATTCTGTTTTCCAACATAGACGACTTGTCTTTATCAACCCTCACACACTGCTCTCTTTTGTGAAGTTAGGACTCAAACCAATCAACTGCTTGCTTTGAAAAGTCAAATTTTATCAATTTGGAAAGAAGTATGTCATGGCTGACAGTGTCAAAAGCCTTTTTTAGGTCAAGGAACACTGCACCCACAACATTGCCATTATCCAAATTACACTTAATATTTTCAACAAAATAGCAATTTGCCATTTCTGTGGAAATTTTTGGTCTCAAACCAAACTGCATTGGATGAAGCAGTTGATCAGTACGGTGGCCCCTAGTCTCTAAATAATCAATTAACTGTGCTGCCACAACCTTCTCAAGCACCTTTGAAAGAACAGGGAGTATGGAAATTGGACGATAATTACAAATCAAATCACGCTCGCCTCCTTTAAAGACTGGAGTAACTACAGCCCTTTTCCAGTCATTTGGGAACGTCCTATTTCTTATCGATAAATTTATAAGATGTGTTAATGGTTTTGTCAATAAAACTCTATATTTTTTAATAAAACAAGTATCCAAGCCATAAATATCCTTTGCCCTAGAATCTGCTAATTTCTTAATAACCTCTGTGATCTCTGCTTCATTTACCTCTTGAATAAAAAATTAGTCTGATGAATCGATAGGTCTATTTTTAATAGTCACAACTGGAGAGCTGAAATTTTGCATTAGTTCTTCTACAGATTGTATAAAATATTTGTTAAATTCTTATGCCATGGAACCCTTGTCTATAATAATTGTGCCATTTATATTGACTTGCTCAATTTCCTTCCTGCTAGATGATCTGTTAATTAAATTGTTTAAATGCTTCCAGAGGGAGACATTATGACCTTTAGCATTTTCTATAATGTGAGTGTAATATAAAGCCTTAGCTTTACGCAATTCCATGACTACTTTATTTCTTAAGCCTTTATAGATCATATAATCCAGCGGTCCCCAACCCCCGGGCCTTTTTAATCGGTTTTCAGCATTATTTTGTTATCATTTTTATCGTTTACTCGGTTTTCCTGGGTCTTTTCACGTGTGTTATGAATAAATCTTCTTTTTTTCGGTACCGGTACTAGTTTTATTTTGTTGTATTTATCCGCGACACCTTAAAGGCCGGTCCATGAAAATATTGTCGGGCATAAACCGGTCCGTGGAGCAAAAAAGGTTGGGGACCGCTGATATAATCCGTATTACCTTTAGTAGTTAAGGCTGTTTTTAAAGCCAAATCTCGTTTTTTCATAAGTTTATGTATTTCACTATTTAACCATGGTAGATTTCGCTTCCTTTGCTTAGATTTGATACTTTTGGTATATTTAGATATTACTCCAGTCAAAGAGCTAGTCATGGAATTGCAACACAACTCCAAATCATCTATTTTTATAAGATGATCCCAGTTGCAATTTGCAAGCTCCTGTTCAAACTTTACAATTTCAGACTTGGGAATAAATGTCTTTACTTGGTCAGGGCCATTTGTACTATAATACTGCAATCGTTTTTAGTCAATTTCCTAACAGTTAAAATCATATTATGATCAGACAGACCAGTTAATAAATTATATGTTTTTGTTATCCGATCTATTTTGTTAGTGAATACCATATCATTTAGAGTTCTACTATTTTTGGTGACTCTTGTGGGTCCTTTAATTATTTGCTTAAATTGAAATTTTGACATAATAATTTTTAATTTTTGGTTATTAGTTTTATCCAGCCAGTTGATGTTAAAGTCACCATAAAATATTGTTTCTCTACAACAATTCAATTCTTTTACTGCATCTTGTAACTGATCATAAAATGAGACACTATGTGATGGTGGGTTATATAGGACAACAATATTAAAACACATTTGTGGGGAAAGAATCACCTGTAAAGCTAAACATTCAAGAGGAGTATTCATTTGTATTTCACTACATTTGTACTTTTCTTTAATGAAAATCAGAACCCCCCCCACCTCTACCATACAGCCTATCCTTTCTAAAACAACTGTAGCCGGGAATATCAATCATGTTTGCTGGAATATTCACATGAAGCCAAGTTTCAGTTAAACAAAGATAATCCAAGTTTGAGTCACAAAGGAGTGTTATTCAGAGTGTTATTTTTGGAATAACACTCCGAATATTTAAGTAGCCACCAAAAATACCTTTGGGTTTGGATTTTAAGTCCCATAACACTTTGGCATGATTAACAGTTTGAAAGACTAGATACTGTTTTTGTTTCTGAGCTGCACATCGCTCAGTTTTTTCTGTTCTTGTTTCTTGGAAAGCCATGGTAGATTCTTCATTAAGCACGACGGCATGTTCCATTTCCGTCCCAGCGTTATGTTGCCACACTGACCTCATGTTCATTAAAGACATGAGTGGCTGTCACTGTTCAGCTAGAATGTAGATATCATACTAAAAATTTATTCTATTGATCTGGTCGGTGCGTTTTCATTGGGAGAAACATGAAGTCACCCAGTCCAAGTTTCCCCAACCTTATAAAGAAACATTTGCATGATGACCAGTACTAGCACCACTGATTAAGAATGGGCCGTGAGGTCAGTTTCATGATCATTAATATGCAAATTGTCATGACCACGTATCAATGGCCATGAGTACCATTCACAGAGAGCTGGGAATGGCTGCAATCAAAGCATTAAGATGGTGAGTGCTGTACCCCTAAGCTTCCTCCTCGGGTCAAAGATGATCGTTGCTCTCTGTCCGAGTTGTGCACGTCTTCATCTCTTAAAAAGTGAAGAGTAAAAATTTTGAAATATCTCAGTGTTTCGGCCACTGAGACACAACAAGCTGCAAATCCACCCATCCATCTTCTTCCACTTATCCAATTCAGGGTCTTGGGGGAGAGGGCTGGAGCCTATCCCAGCTGTCATAGGGCAAGAGGCAGGGTATGCCCTGGACAGATTGTCAGTCTGTTCCAGGGCTAATACAGAGAGACAGACAACAATTCACGCTTATATTCACACCTATGGGTGATTTAGAAGCATCAGTTTCACTAACTCCACTAACTGCATGTCTCTGGGCTGTGGGAGAGAGCCCATCCACATGCTGACTTTCCCTGTCTGTTGTGTGGCATTGTGCAGATTTTGTCAGCGCCTTTAGCACCTTTAGCTAAGTGATGCTTCAGGCCTGCGGCCCGTTTTAAAGCCCTGTAAAGTTGTGGGAGCTGCAAAAGACTCCCTGCATATATTCTTTTGATTCATCGCTGACTTTCAGCGAGAGTTTGGATTCACGTCACAGTCAAGCCATTAGCAGCTAACCTCACACATTACTTAGTACTCACTATGCTTCAGACTTGCACTTGCCTTGGGGAGCTTTGCATGGCATGACTGTATACGTCTGTGGTGGGCTGAAGGTTGGCAGCTCTTGTACTTAACACCCACTCCTCTCCTTTACTGTGGGTCTCTACAGACACACACAGCTATTTTTATTTTATTTTTGTGTGTGTGTGTGTGTGTGTGTGTGTGTGTGTACCCTAAGTTAAGAACCTTGACAGTAATCCATCTCACAGCGTCCCCAACCAGTTCCAGCTGTCACCTTTGCCTCGCCAGCAGCCACTGAACCACTCACTGGATTTAGGGGCCCTATAGATACCACTGCCACTCATTGTGCCCCGGTTCCACCATGCACTTGATGCAACGCACATTGACAGACACCAAAAGGCTCCTCGGTTAAAATAGAATTTCAATTTCACCGGGTTTTAGTGCGTGATAAAACACAGTGCCCTCTTCAGTTGTAGCTAAAAGAGATTAAAAAGGAAAGTAGAGTTGAGGGGGGCAAATATAGATCATGGCTTTATTAACTATGGCAATAGAATTCTGCATGCAAGACGAGAGGTGGGTGGGTGAAGAAACGAGCATCTTGTGCTTTGCAAGGAATTTATCATAATGTACGCGCGGCAAGATCATTTGCCTCTTGACAGGATCATTACGAGATTCAGTGCTCCCACGACCATTACGCAATTTCAGCGTTCTTCCTCGGATGGAATTTTAATTGAATTAGCCCGGATGGTTACACATGGTGTGAACGATAACATTTTTTGTCTATCTGAGCTCATTGAATGCGCTGGCGGGCGGGGGGAGTGCTAACGGGTCAGGGCAAGCCAAGAAAAAAAAGAAGGGACAAGGTACTTTGGTGTCTTCTCCTATGCCTCTCTTTTCAGTTGCAAAATAGATGCCGTGAAAATCACTGGTCTGGCCACTCTGAGCTGCCTGATGATCTGCTGTTGTTATACACTCAAAGCCACTCTTCCACGCAAGTGGCCATGTAAGCTGAGGGCAATGCAAGCATGATGTATGGTTAGAAGGTAAATGTGTTAGTATTAGCACCTCCAGAGAATAAAACCCCCACCAGCAGCTCAAGTACAGTCCCGTAAGAATGATTAATGATGCCGGTCATGTTATGAAAGGCAGGGAGATGGAGAAGGGAAGGTATTGTGCTGACAAGAAGGTTCCTTTTTAATGTGAACATTTTGATCCTCAGTTCTTTGATACTAAATGACACAGCCTATTAAGGCGCTGGAATTAATATGAAGGCTGAGCATCAATTGAAAAAATGTCTACCATGGTGCTACCCAAGGTATAACAATTTTCAAGCCACATGAGAGCTCCTGCATTTTGCACTTGGAAAATTTAATAAAAGATCTTCATTACCCAGCCAAGCTTAAACGTTTTTAAAACTAGACTCTCTTTTTTGGCCTGGTTTAACACAATATAGTATTAAAGAGATCAGATTATCCTCACAAACTGTTAAATACATTGCAAATTGAAAAACGCTGTAAAAGCACAGAAGACACAAAGGAAGTCGAATAAAACACAACAAAAATAGAAGAAATGTAATTAAAATTGAAAAAATCCTAAAAGCTTCGAGAAGCCTCAAAACACAACAGCTAATATCAAACATGTATCTACAGTATGACGTGAATAATGTGAGAGTTTGCCAACTCTAGTAGTTCTGGTTTAGGTTATTGTCTCCCACAAATGCTTAAAAACTAAACAGTTGTTTTATTATTTTGTGTCTTGTGTGCTTTTGCAGCACGTTTTTGTTTGACGATCTTAAGTTGCAGGACATTTGATCTCTCAGGGCCACCGTAGATTACTCCTGATGACATGAAATACGTTCCTAAAATTATTCAGTACCACCAACAACTGTAATGATCCGCAAAAGAAACACTGATCACTGTTAAAGGAGCACCTTTTGCAAGCCCCAAAATGGAATTAAACTTAACAGCGGCATCACTCTAACCAAGACAACATAAGCTTCCTTTTTTTAAGGTATAAAAAGTTTTACACAAGTCAACAAATAGATCCTGATGATGTGCAGAAGTTTACAAGATATAATTTTTAAACATGTGCAGGTGAATATTTACTGTAACATTACTGTGCTGCTTTCTGGTGCAGCTAGTGTGGCTCCATAGTGTGGTGAGGTTCCACATTTGGCTAATAAGTGAAAGATCCTGTTTGATCCTGGAGGAGACAGAAAATCCCTTTGGGGTTCACCAGAAAGGGCAGCTGGTGCAAAATTCTGCCAAATCAAACTACTTACTGATGTAACCGTGTGATGCTTTCGGTGGTGTGACCAGGGGCAGATCTAGAAGGGTGGCATGGGGTGGCAAGGGCCACCCTAAAATGATCCCTTGTCACCCCAAGTGCCACCCTAGTTTTGCATATGACAGTGTTGTTTATTAAAATAAGATAGGATTAACACTTAGAGCGTAGTTACAGTCAACAGTGAATATAAATGCTAAAACTGAAAATATTGCATAGTGTTACACCCGCCCCGCCCCCCACCCCCCTCCACCATTAACAAATGGTTCAGCCCATAGCACGGACCGGCTTTTTTCTTGTTTTCAGTAGCTTAAAACCGTTTTAACGCTCTAAGGAAAGCGCGAAAACAGTAAAGAAAAAAAGTCACCTCTTTCCTATCGGTGGAAAAATGTACCATGTGGACCAATTAAAATAAACAGTCAACACGTGGGATTTGGTTGTTTAGGAAGAGGGGAAAGTTTTGGGAGTGATGGTAACGCCAGCGAGACAGAGCGAGCGAGTGTGAAAGAGAGAGTTTTTAGATATAGGAGATTTATGACGTTTAGTGTGGAGTGTATAGTAAGTGTGTTGTTTTGTTTCAGTGAGGGCACTAATGAATGTCACAAAGGCACATTTGTAAACACTGTCACTAAGTAGGAAACCGGCGTAGTGATACACCTCCTGTTGTCAGGCCTGCAGGTTTATCCCAGTGCTGTTCTCCTGTCTTTTGGTGGAAAAACTTTTTTTTTTAACTGGCACACATAATTTTTGGGGCATCTTATTGCGACACCTGATTGTTCTCTCATTTTAGTTTTAGTAATATTTTGAAATTGTTGTATAAAATAAAAAATAAAAAAAAACGGCAGGTGTATTGGCTGCATTTTTAGATAAATAGTTGTATATGTTTATAAAATGTACAATTTATATTTGCATTTGAAGTTATAAAAATTTACTAAAACATGTATTTATTTAAACGTGTGTACTTACTGCATTTGAATCATTATAACCATATGTAACCACCTGCATATGTGTTTGGAAAAACAGGCTTTGATTTTGCCACCCTCATGCCACCCTAAGAAAATTTCTCTAGATCCACCCCTGGGTGTGACTAGGGACTTGTGGTCAGAGTAAAGCAGGCAGCTAAACTTTCCTGGCAAAAGACTGTTTAAAGTTGTGAGGGTGACTCAATCGTCCATCGGGGGGGGGGGCAGCATAAATGTAAACATTTGAGTAGCGGATTTTGGGGATCTCAAATTATGTGTACAGCAGACTGTGTCAGTGATTAATGCAAAGACATGTATCAACAAAGCTGCTCAACAACATTTTCATCTCTAAACACGGCTGATGACAAAACGAAAAAATAAAACCCAAGCCACAAATTATTTAGCAAAAAATGTTTAATCTCTCCTTGATGCGTGTTTATTTACAAGTAGTAAATCTGCAAAATAGGAAATAACAGAATATTTACACAATGAATGTTAACCTGCAAACTTGTGACAGTCGCTTCAAGTCTGAAACTCTAAAAATGTATCAGTTATTGTAGTATTAAAATTCTTTAGCCACTATACTTGAAATTCCTTTGCTTTGCGTTTCCGTGGGTTCTATGTAACTTCCATTTTGAAGGAGAAAAAAAAAAAAGAAATAATGAATTTCCAAGAATCAGAAGCGAGCAGGAAAAAACAACACAGAATGATGCCAGGACTTCATTTGATTCAGCAATGGTTTGAAAAGGCAAAAATGTGATGAAGCTGAGAATTAAACATGACTTTAAGCTGAGTCTACTCACTCTGAAGGGTGACAACAGCAGCAAACCCAGCAATTCAATCTACAGCCTACACTCTTAGGCCACCGAGTAACAATAAACACAAGTCAGCTGTTGTAGTAAACAGTGAAAAATGAATAGTAGAGAAGGGCAGCTGGAAAAAAAATACATGTGGACTTGAGAAGAAGGTCAATTTAAAAGGCAAGTAGCCATGCAAATGATAAACAAGCACGACTCCCCCAGCAGTCGTTTAATCAACAGAGCTACGAGTGGAATAGGACACAAATGGAGCATGAACCTGAGAATGGATTGAGAATGTCTAAGTGTCTTTGAAAAGCCTGACAGATCATCAGCTGGACACCACAGCCTCAGTTGGTTTTTGTCCGTGTGATGAGGGAGTGAGTGAATTTGTCCCTACTGCACTCATACAGACCATCCAGAGGACTGCTGTTAACAGCACCACTGAGTCTCAGCAGTCATTCATTTCCATGCCACGTGATCTATACAGAAAGAGCACCAAAATGTATGAATGCAGTAAAAAGTCAGAAGGGGGGTAAAAACAAAAAAAAAAATCCAAAATGATTACTTTTTTTGTTTTTCATAATAGACTAAGAACATTTTAGTGAAGGTTTTCATTTCTATTAGAAATAATGTAACATGTGTAACCAACATGATGACATGAAAAGGAGAAATTTCTATCCAAGCATGGCCAGAGTGGTCCCTTTAAGACTGGCAGGTACATAGTGAGCTATCAAGTCCCAGCAAGTATTGGGATGAGGCTCGTAAGCATACAGCTGTAGAAGTCATGTTGCATCTCAGACATGTACAGTAAACAAAAGAGGATTGGACAGCATTTATGATCAGCATAAAATGACAGCCCTAATGTTCGATAGAAAAACAAGGTACAAGATTTAAAGCAGCAAGTCACATTTCCATCACGACAACACAGACGCTCATCTGATTCAACAATTTCATTTTGATCCTTGAGATCAGGAAAATAAACCTTGAGTTCGGTCAAGTACTTCAACTTCAGGCAAACTGAAGAGACTTTTGTCTTCTGCGTACCATAAAATGTACAATTTACACATAACAAATGAAAGTAAAAACAAAACCAGAAAAACAACCTGATTACAAAAAAATGGCAAACAGCTTTTGTTCATCATGAAAAAGTATACAATTTACAAATGAAGCAACAACAACAACAACAACAAAAAAAAAACCAAAAACAATATACAGACCACAGTTTGGTTTTCGGCAAGCAGAAATAAACCCCTCTTATTTCTCACCATAAAGTCAAAAACCGTGACTTCAAGACTTCAAAAAAAAAACTGAAACAAAGAAATCCTCTTATGAGAGCGGTAATATAAAAAGCTTAAGCCACACATGGCAGTAGGCTAGTTTTGAAACAAGAGCTGCAGGCAAAGATGAGGATTACTCAGCCTCGTGTAGTTAATGAACCAAAGTGTCTCACCTCTGTACACTTCTATACCCTCCTCGTGGACAGAAAGCTTAAACCCATGTCTCAAACATATATGTTCTCGAGGTGGAGAAATAACACTAAGTCTTTTCTTTGCACCTCTGTTGTGAGAACAGAAAAAAGGGGGGAAAGTGGCTTGAGGCTGGAAACGGCTTTTCTGACTTTGTTTCTCCACAGTGAAGTTCTACTTGACCTCACTGTGGTTCCTGAATGAACAGAGTCTGTAAATAAAGACTTTGCTCCTGCAGAACCGTCAGAAAATGACCCTTTCAGGGATGGCTAACACAAAAGCATGACCTCTGGAAAGTTAGACAGGGTGGGTCAGAGCAAAGAGGAATATTTAAGGTAGTGCAATGTAGCTACTTCATTGTTCCGTCACTAAACTACGAGCCACTAAACTGTCACCTCTTGACCTTTGAATTAAAGAAACAGACACCAACGTGGCCATGATAAAGCAACCATCCTGTAGGTATATATTTGGCTTTGTGAAACCAACAGATTGCACTGATTGAATAAGAAACAACAGCAACTTCATGTTATCACCGTGACACCATGAACTCTACCTGGAAGATGTGGAGATGGGCGACTTTGTGTGTCTTCTTTGTCACTTTCAACAAGGATCCTATGATGGGGTGTTATTCAAAAACTTCTTTTCAGTCACTAGGCATGTTCATATTTAAAATCATATGGTAGCACATTCCATCTAACAAAATGTCTTTGCACTAAACAACATTCAAAGAAAACATGGCACAGTACGACTTTTTTGTTTCTTTTTTCGTTGTTTTTTTGTCCACTTTTTTTGTACTCGTAATATCAAATCGTGTTTTGTCTTATTTTTATTGTATTTGTTGGATTGAAAAGAAAAAAGAAAAGAAAAAAAGTTTACTCCCTAATCTTTCTTTAAAAACGTAGCTGTATTTATATATAATATCTATATAGTCTTGCTTTGTAACGTTTCTGTAAATTGTGCAAATTCAGCAGTAATACAAGTGGCGAGAGATCAGAGAGTGGGCAGTTGATTACATTTATACAAAAAAGAAAAAAAATTCTAACTGTGACATCTGGAGTCACATGACCTAGAGAGATCCTCTCTCCATTGGCTCATCACAGATTGGTCCGTTCCGCTAATGATGCCGTATATGGAGTTCTTTCCAGACTTCCGTTGTTTCTTTCCTGACCATCGCGTCATCACAACAAAACTCCTGAAATCAAAATCAAGCAAACCACAAACACCGACATCCACAATAATCAAATGCTGTCGAGTTGACATGTTCTCCATGTATGTATGTGTGAAAAAACGTCCCGTGTCCTAGCCTCTCACACAGACACACTGTATGGAGCTGCAGACAAACACACACACATACACATGTAAGCGTACACAGGCCCCGCCCATCTCTGCCGAATCCCCCCATTTTGCAGTATACTGCCTCGGTCCTTTTGCAGTTTCGTCTGTCGTATTGTTTGGGGGTTGGAGTTTTGTTTGTTGTCTGGGTGAGAGGAACGTGGGAGAGAGACAGATGGAGAGGAGGAGTGAGGAGGAGCAGGAGGTGCTCGATGGTCCTCAGCTGGTCAGCGCCATTGTGTCGATGACCTGCTCCAGCTTGCTCCTCAGTCTCTGTCTCCTTGCCTGCTCGTCTCGCTCCAAAGCTGACAAGATCTGGGGGGGAAAGGGGTTAGAGGTCAGCAAATGCTGCAAAAAACTTACAGCTCCTGCTTTCAAAGCACAAAGATGTTATTCCTACAGGACTCCCACGTGGCTGGGTCATAAAGCATGCAAAAGTTGGTTTAATTTATTCAGTTAGCCCGACTAAATCGCCTCTTAAATGTCAATAAGACTGAAGGTAAGTCTTTGTATACAGACAAAAGTAACAGCTTGTATTTAGTATGTACCTTAGTAAAGCTTTGTTTCCTTCTCTTAGGTAGTACTAAGACTTAAATCTCACCTCGTCCTTGTACTTGATGATGTAGGAGTAAATCTCATGTAGGGCTGACATGCTGTTGAACTGGTTAGCATGCAGGCGTGACTGCTCTGCGAGGTAGGCACTCATGTCCTGATCGCTGATAGCTGGCATCCTGGCAATGTCAGAGTAGTACCTGGACGAAAACAGTTGAATATTTGTATGAAATATAACAAAACACACAAATGTAACATTCACGTCTAATCCGCCATGCTTACATACCTTTCTACCCAGTTTTTATAGTTGGGGATGTCTTTAGCGTAAAGCAGCTTGTTTGATGGTGAGTCCTTCCCTAGTTTATGCTCTGAGGTTGAACATGAATCCATGAAGGTCTGAGCCACCACAGACAAGCAGGCATCTGTAATACTGTTCTTGTGGATGTCAAATACAAACTGTGGGTTCTTGATCACGTTCACCCAGAACCTCAGTGGAAGACTGGAAGCAGTAAGAAAAAAGGATGAGCTGCAGAGCTACAGGGACTGGTCTATTAATGTGCAGAGATACCACACCAGTGCATTAAGCTGCATACACACTGAACAAGCAGTCTCGAGTGATTAGATACTAGAACTGGCAGGGAAAAATACAAGCGTGGTGCATTCTGCTGCACTAGCAATGTAAAAGTGTTCCATATTTGTTGGCTTACTGTCCAATATTGTTCCTACTGAGCAACACCAATTCCAACAAAACACAAACCAGCAATCAAATATTGCCAGTCATGCCCTTTCACAGCTTGCACACACGCGCAAACTCACCAGTTGCTCTTCCAAGTGTGCCGTACATCAGGGTCTGATATGGAGTGTTTGTCTGCCTGCTCGTCCAGGAAGTCAAACATGTACTTGATGGCGAGAGGCAGAGCGCTGCCTCGGTGCGCTGTGCTGAAGATGGTCTCAAACAGGTCATCCACGAATTTCTGGAGCGTACCCTGAGCACAGGAGTCAATACTGGATTAGGAGTTTTACTAGACTAGTTGACATTTTCCTGCACTTTGGGGCTTTCACGCAAACAGCAGCATGCAAAAAGTGGTGAAATAAATTTTAGAAATGTGGAAAACTATGTGCCAGTTTGTTTGTGTACATAAGATTTTGTCTCCAAAGATGGACATATAGATATAGAGATAAGTGTTTTGTCCCCGTTACACTTAATGTTTCAACAGTCCAGTTACACAACTGCCTTTGCTTGCACATTCTTCTTTGCTGTCGTGGCTGCAGGCGATGGCTGTCAGTAGCAGGTACTCTGCTTTGCTGTCAGTACTTCAACTTTGGGAGAATTTTTGATGATGTTGAGCACTTAGTGTTCTTTACAGTATTTAGGATAGGGCCCAATGAGAGTTCAGCCTAAGGCTGTTCTGCAGTGTTTCACCACATCGCACAACTCTGGAGAATTCAGAATCCTAACAAAGTTCTCTGAAGCTGAAATGATTTGATATTTCCCACAAGTATTCGGCACGTTCGTCCCCGTTTTCAAGCATACAGGCCACGTTTTACAAAACCTTTTTTGAAGCAGCCACAAGATGAATTTGCAGTTTTGTATTCGTTCACACATTAACAAATCAGCTTCCTAAACACACACACAGCTGTGGGGGCTGTAATAAATAAGAACAAAGTGCAATGCTTTAGGTCCCCCCCACCCCCTTTGTCCTCCTCTGGCTTGTATGTTAATCACTTCCCAGTTGAGGCAGCATTGGTGCAGCTAACCTTGCAGTTTCATAGCTGGGAGCTCATGGGAGCTCTGCAAATGAGAGCAAGAACCTGACATGGTTTTAGCGTATGGACAAATGACATTTTATAATTAACGCAAAGAGGTATGCTTATATTCAGTGGTATATGAGCAGAAACCAACAGAAGGCCACGTGTTTTTGTGTGTGTGTTTAAGATGTGCCAGAATTCACACATTAAAGTCGTCCATTTCTCACATTTAACAAGTTTAATAAAAAAAATGCTAATTTGGCTTTTCATACATCTAATAAAACCCTTTTTTATCCACCCCCTCGTTTCTCTGGCCCGAACAGCAAATGCTGACACTTAACTAGACTAAAACATTTGTGTTGAAGGCAACATTTTATCATATTATATCGTCAAGTTAATCATTGGAATCCGTTATTCAGAGAAGAGAACCACTCTTACTCTCGAGGAAATGTGAAACCAAATGGGTGCATTTTGAATAAGAGCTTTTCTCTTAATGACTTTAGTTTTTTTTTCCCTTGTGCTTAAGTGCAGTTTGTAACAATTAATGCAAAAATAAAACAAAGGTGTTTCTTGAAGGTAATTAACACTGCAAAATTAATCCTTAAATAACATTATTTTATCATCACTTATTTTAGTGGAAGTATGAATTTGGGCAAAAGCTTTTACTTTATAGGAAACGTGTGCATTACACTGTACATAAATATATATGGCTGCAAGGCCCTCACAGCCATTTCTTAGCTGTTCTTTTATAGCTCTGAAAAGCTGTTGTTGCTTTAGCAGCTTCAGCAGTTAAAGAAAATAAAATAGTTTCTGTTTCACAAACTAATCTAACAGACATGGAGGCTCAGTCACACACTGCTCCATAGTGGTTAACAACTAACTCGGGGAAGAAATACAAATCGACTGCCGTTTGTTTTTGCACAGTATCAACACAAACACTTGACCTAACTCCAGCCTTTAAACCAACCTCTCTGATCATCATCTGAGGACACATGCTGCATAAAAACCTAAGCAGCTTCCACAGTGTGGTCTGGAGGACATGGAGGAATTAGGTGAATAATGATCGTGGGGTACTGGCCTGGGCCTAAAAGCCCCGAGGCCACCAACAGAGGGCCCACTAACACCAACCAAACAACTCAATAGTCAAAGGTCAACCTCCTAATTAAGACTCTGCATATGTGTGTCTTTGTGGAAAAGGTTACGAAAAATGTTAATGAGCTTAGAGACCACCACCAAACAAAGGTCAACAGGGGCTGCTGGTGGAAATGGGCTACATGACAGGGATGTGGTGGAGTCGGGCTTCTGGCTGAGGCTGTGTGTGTGCGTGTGAGAGAATACGCAGCCTCTTTTTACCTTTGTGGCCAACAGTCTGGTCAGGTAGATCTCAGACACCATCTTGCTCCCTCTGTCTCCCTCCCTCTGGTCTGAGTGGTCGTGGTTCTTCACCAGATGCCATAGCTTGGTGCCGCTCTCGAGGTCAGGGGTGATCATGGGTGTTCGGGAACGCAAGCTGTCTGGACTACTGGCTGTCCTGAGCATGCTCTCTGCACAGAGATAAAGGAGGACGTGTTGGAGAAACAAGTCAAAGAGCCAAAAACCTTCATGCTGCTCTGTGCGTTAAATGCTATAAATTATGACTCATGCTGTCTTAATCACCATTTCAAGGAGAAACATTTATATAAGAAGAAAAAACAATGAGACAAATGAAATATCTGGCATAGCTGAAGACGGCAAAATCTGACTGTGAAGTTAAAAGCACTATTGAAATGTGACAGCTTTTTCTACTTACATGTCACTCTTTCACAGCAAAATAAATTCATCTGTCACTCTCTCACCTGCCCCCTCTCTCCTTTTGTCGGACATTGATGTCATATCTGTGACACAGAGTATTACGCTTCCACTTTGAATGCTTGTCAGCTGCGTGACAAAGCAGCAAAGGACTGAGGGGTTTGAAATTGTCAGGACAGAATGTGAACCAGGTAAGCTCCGAGCAAATATGATGGGGGTGTTAGTGAGTATTATGTGTATGCCACAGTGGCAGGGCTCTGGAGTAGAGTTACTCTGTACAGTTATAGAGGTAGAAGAGAGGGGGGGACGGGGGAAAAACGTCATGAGGAACTGAGATCTACTTCACAACATTAAACCTGTTATTACAAATATGGCATTTTGACAGCTCTGACATTTTGTTAGCTTAAAAATGTATCTAAAATATGCTGTTCTCCATGTGACTCTTTGATTTCACACATGTAAGAAACTTTCAAGATTTCTGATTCCTTTGCAACAACTTCAGTGCACCACCACTATACTGTGTTTAGCTACGCTGTTGCTTTCCATGTATGCCCCCAAGAAGGCCAAGCATTTGTTTGAACAGATGTTTGAGGTTAAGGGATCATTCAACAGTCTTCTGCACAATCATGTATACAAGGGCAGCTTCAGGTAGCTGTCTGTGACATAAAAGTACTCCTGAGCTGAGGTTTGACACAATCATGGTGTGGTCATGCTCAGAGGCAGCGCTTAGACGTTTTCCCCCCCACAGGCAACTTTACTTAGACGAAGGAAGGCAAACACAAGAACAAGTAGTTTAAGTGAGCTAATATAACCAGATGAAAAACAGCTCTATTTTCCTGATCTGCTTCTTTAGGCTGAATGAAGGACATCAGTTTTATGTCTGTTAGACTTTCATGTGAACTAATATTACACCTGTAATAATTTATCACATAAGATATGAAGAACATCAGTGGACAGAACTGTGGAGTAAGTGAGTAATAATAAAGCTACTATCCACTCCTCTACAGCAGAGAGGAGAACTGACACGAAACTCTTTCAAAGGTTTGGAACTCACTTAAAACACTGTGCAGAGAAATTTACTATATTACTGATAAGGGGCACAAATACTTGATTAGCAATATCATATTTAATGGCTTCCAGGCCAAAGTATGTAAATTGAAACCAGTATTTGTGGAACAGTTTGAACCAAGTCCCAGGTCATGTAAACAGGTGTGAAAAGCAAAGCTAATTTGCTAATGTAGATGAGACAGATGCCAAATTAACATGTGAAAGGTTCTGAATGACGTTTTTAAAGGTTCTTTCTATGAACAACATCCTAATTTTTGCAAATAAATAAATAAATAAAATTAACAAGTCAGAATTTTTATAATTCCACACATACAATACACACACACCTTCTTTCGTACCGTATCTGCTGAGGGATTTGGTGAATGTGGAGGAGTTGGAGATGTTGTAGGCCGAGTTCTGTTTGGGTACCAGGGCAATCACTGAGCCATCTGTCACCTGAAGCAGACATTCAACCAGCAGCAAGATTATTGTCCAGCCAAAGAAACTTTCACAGTGCTCACATGGAATTTATTTCTGGATTTTTCATTTTGATAAGTAACCTAAGAATCCATAAATATGCCATCAATAAGAAGCAAAGAGGTTTTTCTCCAGCATAGCTTCCAGGGATTCTGTGCTGTATTAAGAAGCTGGTTACCTGGTAGTGAGCTAGGGTGTTGAGTCTCTTCCAGTCATTGTCGATCTTAGTGGTGACATCTTCATCCTGAAGGATGATACGAGCCATCCTGCCCTGCCGCCATTCTGTCAGACACACACAGGAGTGCTAAGTAAGGTTGTAATGTTTAATAGAAAGGGAATAAGAATCTTTCAAGTAGGGCTGCACGATTAATCGTTAGAAAATCGCGATCTCAATTCATACTTATGTGCGATCTCATTTCCAAATGACAACGATTAAAAAAAAAAAAAAAAGAAAAAAAAAAAGACGACGATTGTACCGCATTTTGATCCGGGACGTAATCTGCATGAAAACAAGCGCTCACTCTTCCTGCTCAACAAATGACAAGGGCAGAGCCTTATACCACGTGATACAGAAGCCGGCTGCTAAAATTAGCAGGGAAAAAACAACGGAGAGCACGTCGGGGATGACGAGAAAGTGACAGGAGAAAATCCGTCCCGGTCAACCACCCAAACATCAATAACGGGAACCTTATACAGCGCTTCCCTATACCCGTCGAACTCCCGCAGGCACAAAGAAATTACGGAGGCTATTACTTATCACCTGACCAAAGATATGGCTCCCATCAACACTGTGCAAAACGAGGGATTTAGGAGAATGATCAACACCCTAGAAAAACGCTACACAGTGCCGTCCCGCAACTATTTTTCTATTGTTGCACTACCTGCTCTATACACGCAGTGTCGAGCAACGGTGGAGACGGAATTTCAAGTAGTACAACATTTTGCGGAAACGACAAAATGTGAGACATTTGTTGTTTTTATGTTTATTTATTGTTTTTATGTTCAGTCTCAACTGTTACGAAGTTGATGTGCAGTTAATAAGTGCAATAAATATTTATACTGGAAAAGAAAATCGTGAGAGAATCGTGATCTCAATTCTAAGCAAAAAAATCGTGATTCTCATTTTATGCAAAATCGTGCAGCCCTACTTTCAAGACAGACATAGCATGGACAGAGTCAGTGCCCCTTTTAGGCACACCAATCAATTCTCATCATAAACTTAAACTTCCAAACAGCAAATCAGGTTTCTACGACTTAATCTACTCTAATTAGATCAAATTCAGAGTGAGTGTAGTGCAGTTTTAAGGACTTTTAAACACATTACTAGATGTTTTTTTAGGATCAGAATTCCCACTCCTGTCAGAAGTGCCTCCCTTCTGTGTCAGAGAGCTCTTGAAGCAATTCCCTCTTTATCTCCCATAGCAGTGCAGCTGTGTGTTATGACTCTCCGTGTGATTTGATATTTGTATGTTGTTCACTTTTTCCAGCTCCTTACCAAGGTCCATATCTGAGGCCTTCGGTCTCTGGGAATAAGGCGTCCCTTTGTACACAGCATCCAGCAGCTTTTCCTTCACCTGTGTCACTGTGTCACAGTTCAGGCTCTTCACTGTCACCTCTGGAGCATTTTCATTCTCCGGGTTCACACAGTGCAGCGTCTACAAATGCAAAGGGTGGAAGGGAAAGAGCACAGGTTACATTTAGAGCAGAGGGTCAGCACAGACTGGAAGTAATAACTATTGATGTGTTAGAGCATGACCCTGTGGTTGTGTTTGACCTGCAAAGAAACACTTCATATGGCACCTCAGAATCAGTGTTAAAGAGCAGAAGGGGTGCACAGCTAGCTATTTATTCCTATCGATACAGGCATTTTCTACTTTTTTTGATGTTGTAATCACAATGGAAATGAATAATGATTTAGCAGGTTGGATCCTGTTTTGATAAAAGAATATTTTCCAAAATTACTGGACAAATATCAGCTCTGCATCATTGCGCTGTTTTAGTTGTAAGCATTCATCTGCTTTACAACCTTGTTCAGAAACAAATGCGTCTGTGTCCAGAAAGTATGTTTTTGAGTACTGACCAAAGTCTTGTAGTCAATTTGCTGTCTGATGAGTTTATCCTCGCTCAAAGAGTAGCGGGCTTCTCCTGTGATTGCATCTATTGGCCCCTTTTCCATTTGCTGCTTCATGGCACAGTACAGCATGAAGAGAGGTTCCCCGGCACATTCCTTCAAAAAGTGAGACACGCAATTGTATTATGAAGTAGGAAGAGACAGGTATCAAGGAAAAGTGACAAAAGGAGAGAAAGACATACTGTACAAAGTGAAAACTGAACATTGAACTGTTCAAGAACTTTCCAAGCAAAAAAAACACAACAGCAAAAAGTGCATAGCTTTTCAGAGCAACTCTTCAATTATATTTCTAATCTTCTTTAAGACAACCACAGGCGAAGCAGTAAAGGACAAGGCCACGGCTTGTGTTGGCTAACAGCACGCTAAAAACAGAACAACACAAAAACCCTTTTTTCCTCCCCTGACACAACCTCCAGCCTCTCCCCTGTGTCTCTTCCTCAGGAAGAAAAAACAGCCACTATTTGTGTGTGTGAGCAAGTGAGTGAGCAAGGAGGAGAGAAATTATAGAAAGTGTGAGTGTGAGTGAGTGGCAATTGATGGAGAAGTTAATAGAAGGTTAACGACTGAGGGGTGAAAAACGCTGGGAGAAGCACTTTGGTGTGTGAGACGTGTCAAATGGGCAACAAGCACTGGGATGTTGGGTTCCCTGTCTCTCTTTTCTTCACACTCCGTTTCTGTTTCCCCTCTTTTCCATTCACTTGTTCAGCAGGCCTGCAAACTAAGCACTGCCTGTTTGTATGGCTTTGTATTTTCTCCTCATGTGCCGTCTTTCCTGACTTCTTGTTAATATTTTAACACTGAACAGTGTTGATTTTAACTAATTGGGATATATTTATATTTTATGACCTTCAAATTAGGTGCGCTGATGAAAAAGCATTAAATTATGATTTAATTACTTGCAGCTCAGAGGTCAGAAAGACTGAGAATTACTGGTTTAGATAATCTATCTTAATCATTGCTTGTTTAGAATAACTTAGTGCTGCAATGCTGTGCAAATCTCTGATCTCAGCGAGCAATTTGTCGAGTACATGCTTATCGCTGCAGACAAAACTGATGACATAAATGTGAAATGAGGATATATATGTGTGTGTGTGTGTGTGTGTGTGTGTGTGTGTGTGTGTGTGTGTGTGTATTTAAAAGCGTTCATGGTGTGATAATGTTCACATTAGTGCTTTTTAACCAGTGATTCACATTTTCTGTCCGCAGCTTTGTGCCTTGAGGCAAAGCCGAATATTGCAAGTGCTGCCCTCCGAGCTTCATTGGACATGTTCATGCATCAACGCCAGTCAGTCATCTTGGTGAGCTGTCAGATGAACTCTGTGGGATAATCTAGCACTGCCTGCCTCCTATGGTGAAAACACAGCACACTGGCAGACGTCCTCTCTGTCTAGCAGCATACAAACCAGCTCTGCGCTGCGTCTCAGTCCTTCTGTCTCCTTCAAATGGTGCCAGTGAGGAAAAGTAGCACTGATGCTATACATTTCTAAAAGCATTGTGTCGTGCAGACATTTTGCTGCGCTACAGTGTTTTTGACTTCAGTGTCCTGTTAAATTAATTATAATATATGCCATTTGTTCATTGAATTAATCTAAAGCAATCACATTTTATAATCCGTCTAAAATTCTCTCTAAAGCAGAATAAAGTGACCATGTGATCCCACACAAGCTGGTGCAAGAGAGGACAAGTGAATGCTTAGAATAGGGTAATGGATAGGGTAAGGATTTGCTTTCCCATTTCTTGTTCGTTTGGTAGGTAAAAGCTCCATCTCTTTGAACAGGTACTTGACCTTTACCCATCTCTATTTACACCTGACTGAACTCTGAAATTGTTCCAGGCCTTTCTTTCATGTTACTCCCAAAAACATAGGAGAAAGAAAGGCATTGAACTGCAAAGGTTGGATGAAAGCGAGGCTTAATCTTGCTGCTAGCTACAGAAACTCTTTACTTCAGTACTCATCCCCCCACCCATATTTCCCTACACGCCCTTTAAACCCTCCAAAAACACCTCTGCCCTCTTTTTAACCATTTTCTTTCCACAATCTTCCGTGTTTTTGCTTTTTTTTTTAAATTGTTTCTCTGTTATTTTCGTATCCACTAAAGTTCATAAACACAGCTGCTGAAAAAATCCCTAACAGCTTTTCTGATAACCCACTCCCCTTTTACTGAACCACACTCTCGCCGTCCAGTCTCTAATTTGGAGCCAAGACACACATGCGTGCACAACCAGAACGGACACACTCGCATACACAGATGCTAACTGGGATCCCTGAGGGCTTGGCTGGTTTCTTGTCCACCAGAATGCCTGCCCTGGCGGGGGTTTAAGGCCCCGCTGCTAACTGATTAGCTGCAGCAATGTTTGAAAGCTGAGAATGTGTGTGTGGAAGCAAGAATTTATCAAATTTTAAGCTATAGTGAGTCCCTGTGATATGAAATCAGAGAGAGGATTTCAAAAAGACAGACAGAAGAGAAATAAGAGAATGCAATTGTGTAAGATGTGTGGCTTCCTGTTTTGATAAACCCCAACTGTCTGAAGAGCCATCCAGACACACAGCCATGCATACACGCACAGACACTTTCCTGGCTCTAAAAGAATCAAGCTTGGGACAAAGAAAGGACAGGTTAGTGCGACAGTCTACGGTGATCAAACCAACATGGCCAGCTGTGTCTGAACAGTGCTTCAGACTCTGCAGATCCCCCAACTGGTAGAAAGAAGAATTTACCACATGAAAGGCAGAGGTAAGGAATAGGAACCCTGCTGCCTCTGCCTTATCTAATGCTGCAGCTGTGAATGTGTGCGCTTGTTAGCGAGACATTTTTCAATTCTCAAACACCAGTGGTGATGCTGTTACTTCTGAAATTGTGTGTATCTGTGTGTGTGCCTCTGGGACAGTTTTACCTTGAGGAACTTGTAAAGCAGGAAGGTAAACCAGTTGGTGAGCATCTTCTCAGCAACCGACTCCGTCCTGGGAACCGATGAAAGAAAATGGGAGAGAGAAAGGAGAGGGTAATGGGTGAGGGTGAACTGGAAATAAAAGACAAAGTAGTATGTGCCACAAGTAGAGCGTAAAGTCTCTGTATGAGGAGGTTTTGGCACCTTGGACTGCCTGGTTATAATCTATGGTCAAAAAAACAAACATTTGAAACACGCTTGCATGTCAAAGACACTACATGACATTATCAGTCTTCATGCAGTTAATCTTCAGACAACCAAAGAAAAAGATAATGTAAGAGACTGATGTAAGAAAGCAAATCCTTCAGTTTCTTACATTGCTCCATCCCCTCTTCACACTACCTCTAGGCAAACCCACTAATCTTCATTAAAAATACAGCAATTAGTATGACTCGCTAACTTCTCTCGTTAATCACAAACCTGCCATGTAATGAGGGGGACCTCCGCACGTGCATGTGTCAAGCAAACACGTGAGCAACAAGTGTATGAAATGAAAACCGAGCAATTAAATGACTTATTGTGTCTAATTTGTTAAATACCTGAGAGGGACACCAGCACTCTAGGTATGTGGGTGGAAACAGGAGGGCAAATAAAAAAAAAATCTTTGTCTGTGTTACTGCCACACTTTCATGCTTTTCACATTAGAAACACTTGTTTTCTCTTGGATAGACGTGGGGTACAC
Source organism: Perissodus microlepis (assembly GCF_051167445.1). Classification (NCBI taxonomy): domain Eukaryota; kingdom Metazoa; phylum Chordata; class Actinopteri; order Cichliformes; family Cichlidae; genus Perissodus; species Perissodus microlepis. The sequence continues at coordinate 12,743,188 of NC_140465.1, forward strand.
CTGTGTTACTAGGTTATCTAACTGGGCCACGTTCCAATACTTATCACAAATATTAGTCGTTCGGTCATCAGGACGGAACCATGGGTGAAATGTGAAGACAGCTACATTATGCTGAAAATTTTTCATGCCCAATAAATAGTAAGACAGAAAAGAGGAAACTCTGGAAACTAGGCCAATGTAGTAGTAGTAAAAACCAATAAAGGCCTGTAGCACAAATGAGACACGTACTCCTACGCTTCCTCAAACCTTCCTGTTTGACTGTTGGATTTATTGAATGGATGCAGAGCATTTTTTCTTTTTCATGGCTGTCAGCAAAATAGAGAATGAATGATGAGGCAGCGGAGAACGCAGGTACAGAAAACATAACGAGTGAATAAACCGGGACAAACCCTGTTTCTGAGCACGTGACGTCCACTGGTAACTTCTAATCTATGCCCCTGAACATCATTTTTGAACACGTCGTACGGGGATAAGCGATGATGCATTTGTGTTTTTGCCAGCTGCACACAGACAATGAATCTCAACGCACAGTATACAAAACAACTGCACCCAATGCAAAAGTATAATTTCATCAAAGGAGTTGGAGATCCCCATGGGAGAGGACTTTTACATCTATCTATTGACTAAAAAGACCTAAACAGGGTGAACCATGTGCAACAATTGCAGAGCTTATTAACACCGACTCCTGAGGCAAGTGTAGTTAACAGGGACAGCGTGTTGTGACCATACGCCCCAAGAGGGGATTGGAAAAGACTTCACACAGGCACGCTGGCTGAGAGTCATTTATTTGATTAGATTTTTAATTAAATATCTCTCCGAGGAGTAGGAGAAGAAAAAAAATGTAACTTTTTTTTATCATTTAATGTCTAATTCCAATTTATTTGGAGACAGGCCATTTCTCTAATTGTGTCTTTCCTTAAATATGTGTATCCTTTTCTGCTCGGCTGTCAGCAGTAGCTCATTTTCCTTCTCTTTTCTCCCTCTGCCTATCTGCTCTGTACTACCCTTCCCTGTTCTTTCTCCCTCTTTACCATCTCTCCTCTATATGTTTCACCCTTCATCAATTTCCTTGTAGCTCAAGTCTCCCTCCAGCCACTTGCTCTCTTTTTCTGTCAATCACTATTTCACTACCTTCTTTTACTTCAGCCACTTTTATCTCGCTACCTTTTCACATCTCATTTTTGCCTTCCCCTGTTTCTTACTTTCCCCTTTCCCTACCAAATCCTTCTCTCTTCACTCTTCACACCAACTCTTGTAAATCCTCCTTTCCCTCTTTGCATCCCCTGCATCTCTTGTACTTTTCCCCCTCTTCATCTTTCTCTGTGTGTTTGTGAGAAACGAGAGAGCAGTATGTCTGACTGTGGCTCCAGTGGGACTGTATGTGTGCTCAGGGGTGTAATCCTCTCTGACAGGGACAGGGTTGAGAAATAGAGAGGAGGTAACGTCACACAGGCCTCTAAAAGCTGCAGTCACTGTCCCCTGCCTTCCTCCCTCATAACTTCAGCCGCAAACTGAAAAAATACATCACTCGATACTCTGACAAAGAATATATGTTCATGTTCTCCTCTTCCCTTTTTAGTGCTATAACGGGTCTAATTACGTGGGTTATTTGAATGTGCAGCAGCATTGACATGACGAAATGAAAAATTAACACCACTTTTTTCCCTTATTTTTTGTTGAATTTAATATAATTAGTCAGGGTTTTTTTGTTAGGGTGCTTCCTGTCAAGAACATCCCAACACAGCGAATATAATAAAAAGGAAAAATACCTGAAAACACACACAAATGCATTTCCTCAAACCCGAACCTGCAACTAACTGGTGCATGTGTGGCATGTTTTTTCCCCAAAGCCAGGTTTTAGCCCTTTCCCTCCCCTTCTTATTTCCTGCTTTTTGTACCTCCTGAGTAAGAGCTTTGGGTGGTTCTTGCTTTCCAGGTTTTTGTCAATGAGGTCAGACAGGAGCTGTTTGAGGACACCGGTGGCATACTCCATCTCTCCTTGCAGTGCTGTCATGATGAGGGAGGCCACGTTGCCCCTGTCTCGCATAGAGAAGGACCTCTGTGCTTCCAATGTGCGAATGAAGGTCAACAGAAAGTGCTTTTTGGTGAGTAGCTGGCCAAACAACGTCAGGGCCTTCTCCACATTGGCGGGTACCTGAAGGAGAAGGGGACGGAGGTGATGAAGGGGAAGGAGAATTGGGAGAAGGAGTGTTGAATAAAGAAAAAAAGAGGCAGTCAATTGTTGGACAAGGAGAAGATAAAGTGAATGGAGGTGATCATGGTAGTTTTAAGGAAGCATACAATTCACAGAGGAGAAGAAGACAACGAAGAAGGAAAGGGAAGGTAGAAGGTTGGTAGAAAAGAGAGTAAAGAAAGATCAAAGATAGTGATATAAGGAAAAATTAGATAAAGAGACATGAAAAAATTGAAAATATGATGAATTGGTTGTGAGTTATAGCTGTGCAATGGATTCATGAGTATGTTTTAAAACAGGATTTATCAAATGACATGAATAAAGAGCCACATGTGCTCTATTTTCTCTCCATGCATAATCATGTCAATACTCTTATATTTTCCACATGCATGTAGGAAACGGCACATTGCAGCTTTGAAAACCTGCCTACTGTTGAACCAGTTCTCTCTATCCTACAACCCTCACTCTCATCCCTTTTCCCTCTTCTCCTCTCAACGTAACTGGCAGGCCTCCCCTTCTCAGGTAAAGAAAGTGAGGCTTGAAGTAAGAATGTGAGCTTTAGGCAGTAATAAGAAATTGATCTGCCTGCTAGCGCACTATTGTGGCTTGTGATTGCCTGGGCCATCCAAATGAAAATCCAATGTTGCGCTACACTATCCCTTTGGAATACAGTTGATAGCACAAGCAGATAGTGAATTCCTCTAAAGCTTGTCTCTGTAGTCATAACCTTATGTGCATGTCAGTGCACCATGCATGCATTTTCCAGGTAAATGCGTGCGTGATACTGTAATGTACAGAGAAATGACAGTGGTACAGGTGCATCTTGCATTACAGTGTCCACAGCGCTTGAGTTCATGTAAGTAATAGAGTGTTCCCTCTTGAGAAACGAACTATAGTAGAGCGGAGTGTGTTTTATTGAACATGTGAACACTGCTTTTTCAGGAGCCTCAAACAGGCTCAGTACTGTAGAGACAATCTATCACTTGTGCGGAGTCTTAGTGGAGCTCAGACATTGCCCCTCAAAACAGCCACAACTCGACTGTATTACACAAAACTAGAGTTTGTCCTGAGAGTTACTTATACACACATTTTATTTTCATTTGGACTTGAACCCTTCTGTCTGATATCTTGGACTAAGATGCAGTTTTAGAAGGTTTGGATTCAGATTGCCTACCTCTAACATGATTTTCAAATCTCACCTACATGAAATCTATGAAACGTTCCCTCATCCTGTGTTTGTGTGTGTGCAGGGTGCTCTCTACTGACCCGTACCTCCATCTCCTTGAGAACAGGGTGGTCCTCAATCCCAGGAAAGAGCACCCTCATGGCATAGGTGCGGTAGTCCAGGAAGGGGATTCCTGCTCCATCCAGCTCCTGAGTGAGCTCATGGATGTCCGTCTGCAATTCTGCAAAGGCTGAGAAAAGAAACGGGAAATTCTTACAAATGTATTTTAAGTTCCAAAAAAGAGACACATTTCTCAAGATGAAATAAAGAGCAGACTGCAATATACAAGACTGTTTAGTTGATTTTGATGACACATTTGGTTGGAAGTGGTGCTCTGTGTAGTGTTTAGCATTGTCAGCACTTAATGACTATGACTTGTCACACTTATTTCTTATATATCCCAAAACAACCACTGCTTAATAGATGTAAAATACATCTGTTCATCTGCAAAAACATTGCAGAAGCATTTTCCTGGAAAACTGAGAAATTCTGATTGGTATTTATAAGTACTGGATGGAGTCGAATGGGAAAAAAAACCCTAAAAAAAACCTACTAGGGGGTAAAGCTGGGCATTAAAGATTTAAAGGTGTTTATTACTATGTTAAATACTTTCAATTTGTATTTTTAAATAGTCAGAAATTGGAGAAAAAACATGCAGAAAAGAGAATCATAGTTTTCAAAATAATCACACTTAAGATCTTGGCTTGTCATGCCATCAATCTGATGTTTGGAAACATTCCTGAGGAGGAACAGAAAAAAGGAACATGGATGATATGAAGAGAAGGTGGAGGTGTCTCAAAGAGCAGCAGTGAAAAGCAGCCTTATGGGATCACTCTGTGCTAAGAGTGCAAAGAACGAGAGAGGGAGAGATGGCTGATAGAGAAAGTATTCTGGAGCTGCTCAGTGGCTGGAGGGGAGTTCAGGATGCAGTTGCACACATGGCAAGCCTGTGAGTACACACACATTATACACCGCCACCTCTCATGCTTGTATTCCCGCACACACCCACACACAGTTTTTCTGTTGTACCCCACAGCTGAACACATAACCTTGTGCCCAGATGATTTATGTGAACGCACATGTCAATGTTTTCACACTTTTTCCATTCCCACAAAGTGTGTGTTCTGACCCCATTCTGTATACTCCACTGGCTTCACGAGCCACATCTAGAGGGAAAATATGGGATCAAATCCATTCTCTCACACATCACATACAATAGTGTATACAGCTAATGGTTTTGGTGGACTGCCCCAAATCTATTTTATAAACATAAAACTCCCTTGAGGAGAAAATATACAGCTATATGGTTCTATTAGCACAGCTCTGTGTGTGTGTGTGTGTGCGCCATATAGCATCATCCAAAATACACTAACACATGGAAACACAACTCAAACAAATAACGAAGCAAAGCCCAGACTAACAGATGGCTTGTGTCACCCTGTCCCTCTCTTCTAATCTCTTTTCTCCCTCCCTTCCTCCTTTCAAAGTGACATCTTAGAGGTCACCTTTCTCCCCCTTATGGTTACCTCCTCTTAACTACATCCTTCCATCTTTCTCTCATTTATCCTTTTAGTTTCCTTCTCCACCTCTCAGCATTATTCTACACAACTCTCTTTGCAAGCCTATAATGTTTTAGTTGGTCTCCTGGCTAAGCCTTTCTTGATAGAAGTACTTTATTTCTATCATTCCTTATTAAATAGTCCCTTCTCTCCATGTTGTCCTCTTTGTTGTTCCCATCCAAGCACACACTCTCTCCATTTTGAAATTTGTTCTCCGATATTTCTTTTCTCTTCATTTTCCCACCCCTTGCATAATCTTCCTGTCCATTTCTTCTTCTTCTGCCTTCCATCTACTCCCATGACTTATTTGCCATATTTATCTCCCTCACTCTCCTCCCACTCCAAATCTACCCTCTTGTCTTCTAGACAGTACTGACAGAGAGGGACAGACGGGGTCAGGGCACATGGACTCACTTCTACACACCCCAGCCAATCACAGTATGACCTGCAATGTGAGTATAGGTCTGTGTGATTGGAGGTAGTTGCAAAAGAGCAGGACGTAAAGATGTGAGCATCAGGTGAGATGAAGGAATAGCATGCAAAGGAAAAAAACAAACCACAAAATCATCCTCTGAACAGATGACTGACAGTTAAGACTCAAGGAAACTAATCAGATAATCCCAGGTTGTGGCCACAGTAAATCAATTATCATAAATCAGCATAAATAAAGCTATTGTGTGCCAATCTTTTTTTTTTTTTCCTTTTTTACATTAAAACCTGGCTCCTACATGACCCACAATGCAACTTGGCCACATGTATTTTATCCAAATATTCAGGTGTGGTATTAAATCTCCCTTGACACTATAGAAATGCAACTGACCTCTGAATGAAAATTTATATTTTTATATTTAATAAAAGCACAACAAGTCAGTGGAATGAGTAACAATAAATTTATGACATACATACTATATTTGACATTCACTAAAGAAATGCAACAAGTGAAGTGATCTCAAATTCAAACGCATTGCAATGATCAGTTATCAGTATTCCCCTTCCCGTTCTCCCCATCTGCTTTTCTCTCTCTCCTGCCAGACAAACCCACAACAGCATCAGCAGATTCTCACTCAATCCATGCCATCTCCAGCCAAATGAATATATGCTAATGTATTGGTGTGTAAGTTTCTCTCCATCTCTCCCCCCTGGTTCAGCAGTTGCCAAACCACTCCTTCCTTACAATCTCACACTTCTGTGCCCTGTCTCTATCTAACCTCCATCTAGCCCTCCCCCTCTCAGTGTGGATGGTAGCGAGGCCAGCCAGGCAGCTCTCTCATGGGGTGGAGAGCCAACATCTGGTGGCTGGCTCAGATCAAAGTAGTCCTCTGGAAACACACCAATACCCAAGCGCGCGCGCATACACACACATACACACACACACAGGCACCGCTGCCACCTAACAGCGGAGGGACAGTTGGCAGCGAGAGTGAGGGGGAAATAGAGAGCGGGAGGGAGAAATGGATAGGACTACTGAATGGAAGTTGTTCAGCTTTTTAGGTAAGCTGCAGTGAGGGAGAGATTTGGGGGCATGGGAGTTATTTGTGAAGAAAGATGAGAGAAGTACGTGGGAAGAGAAATAGAAAGAAACAAGGAAATACCAACATAATAAAAGTGGGTTTTCTCGTTTTGAGTGGCTAGCATCACACCCCTGACACACAGGTTTTGTTTGGACTCACCTTCCTTGCACTCAAGGGCCACCCTAGACTCTAGGTTGTCCATCTGCAGCTGTAATCGCTTTAGAGTGCGGTCGGCATCCCGCGACTTCCTCTTATAAGCAATCAAAACCACAATGATAACCAGCAGGAGCAGTCCACCTCCTCCTCCAATACCAATGATGGCAGGCAGGGTGAGAAGGCTGTCTGAGTAGATCTGCAGTGTCCCTGGTGAGTATTCAAAGCCTCCAACACGCACCTACGAAATAGACACATTCAGAGGAGTATACTATTTTGCCTGGAGAGCAGGCGCATGAAAGACAGCACACACATACTCAGAACAAAAGCAGATTGGTTGGGACAGTATGTGAAAGAGAGATGCCGCAAACTACTTTTCTTTTTATCAGCTAAGAAATAAATTAGCTGTGTTACAGGTTTGAGGAACTATGTACGACTCTCGCACTGTGTAACTGAAACAATCACAAATGTATCCCACATGATGATTTTAGTCCTACAATACAATTAAAATGTATTTCAAATTTTATGTTGGCAAATCAAGTTGTGCTAAGTAAAGCCAAGGGCAAGCTAAAATTCCCCAAAACTCTTTACATGTCTGTCATATCTGTGCTTTGGGACAATTTTTTGGAATGAGCAAAAAAACATACAGCTTTACTTTAGTCACACACACACACACACACACACACACACACACACACACACACACACACACACAACCATATCACATCAAGACAGTTCTTGCTCAGAGAAAATGGGAATTTAAAAACCCAACAACATTTGGATAGGTTTCTTTTCCTCTTCTTTATCCGCCTTTTATTTCATCTTTAACTGGCTTAAGTCTATGAAATAGCAAAAAGAGGAGGGTAAAAATAGACAGACCTATCACACCCACTAGGCATTTTTTGGTTTCTATTGAATATCAATACTATTGAAATCTGAAGGAGGATGCCAGCCAAAACCAGACTGATCAAAAGCCTCTAAGACATAAATACAGTTGCAAATGCTGCCAGCGTATAAGAGAAGGGATACGTGTGTTCATCTGCTTGCAGCTATATGAATGGGTAAAGGAAATCTAGAGTAATTGAAGAGATTTAAGTCTGATGGGTGGGGAAGAAAGAATGAGATGAATGAATAAAAAGGCAGGAAGTGGATTGACATTAAAGAAGGGTGATGAATAGGCACAGTGGAAACAGCAGAGGGAACAGGGGCTGCAGCGGAAAATAGGAGAAATGTGAAAGCCAGATGCACCAGCAATGGAAGGAATTACAAAAAAAAAAACCCTAAATGAAGCAGGTTGATGAAATAACAGGTATTTAACACAGAATCAATATAACATAGAGAGAGATGATGTTCAGGTTTTGTAAAGCTGTATCCAAACCCTTAAACCTGAATGACACAGCGATCTGCTCAGATTGTGATAAATCAGGGGTGGAAGAGAGAGACACAGCGCACAAACAGAAAACATTACAGAAATGTAGATAGACCTGAAGTTTCACTCACAGTGACTTTGTGTTCTCCGGTCAGATTAGGCCATTCGCAGAGCAGCTGGCTCTCAGACAGGGTGAGAATGCAGGGCGTCTCCCCGATCAGCACTGTGTAGTTCAGCTTAGCATTTCCTGGGGCTGCAGGAATTAGGTTACGACCCTGGAAACAGACACACTTAAGTTATTTACACACAGTCAAGTCTATTTTTTATTTTATTTAACCTTTATTTAACCAGGAATGTCCCGTTGAGATCAAAAACCTCTTTTTCAAGGGAGTCCTGGCCAAGAGGCAGCACATTTCCAAACAAATACATACAAACAAACAAAGTTAAAAATTTACACAAAACAATTACACATTATTGAGGCAGTCTGTAGGCCTTTGAGTTTAGTTTTAAAAACATTTAAAGACAACAGTTCAGTCAGTTTCCAGTCTTTCTGTAACAGGTTCCACGAAAAAGGCGCAGAGTGGACAAAGGCTTTCTTACCCAACTCTGTGCGGACAAGGGGAACAGATGGTGGTTGATATAAACAGATAAACTATACAAAAGCAACATAGTTGGAGCCATGACCACGGTAAAACAAACACTTGTCTCTGATTGGCTCCGAGGTATATGTCAACAGTTCATCCACTGCCCGATGTGCAAGGTGCTGTAAAATGTAGGTAACCATAGCAACAGTACTTCTGATACTGCCAGATAATACCTCTCAGAGAAACCAACCAAACTCACGAGTTAACTGTCTGCAAATATGACTATTACTGTGATTTTTGTGAGGTCCCAACCTGTTTTCCTTTAATCTAACACACTAACACTTGTGGTGTTTTTTCATTGATTCAGCTGAGGGCTTACATCACAGCGAGCTGTCGAAAGACTCAAAAAAATGTGTTGGTTGCATTAAAAGTATTGAGTCCAGTAAATAAATCTCTGCTTTGCTTCTGTGCCATCTTCACCTACCCTTCCTCATGCTCTCCATGCTTTCCAAAGTGGGGAAATTAATTGCTGGAAAATTTTGATGGACTTCTAATTTGTCTGCAATTATTTAATAGGATGCCGTTTCTTTGCAGCTTATTTCTGCAGCTTTTTTTTTTCCTTTTTTAACCGGGAGCATGGCAAGGCAATCAGAGCATTTCATTATGGTGATATTTAAAGTTACAGAGGAGAGACTCATGAGTCTTAATTCTAAAACTCCACCCAGATTGGCTGAGAGAAAAAAGGTTTTAGTTTTCCATGAAATTGCGTGATAATTTCCTCCCTCGTTCCTGAAAGCCTTTGAAGTTCAAGGGGAGAGGTGACATGACAAAAGGCAGCATAAGTGGGAGGGGTAAATTCGCTCTGGATTCAAATGCGCGCTGCCTCTATGGCTTAGAGTAAACATGTCTATGAAGTCTCTCTTTAGAAGTTATCGTATAAAATCTGCGCAGGTGGCACAGCAATGCATGAGCCCACTTTATAAACATTATTTCCCTTTGCAACTGATTTTGAAAAGCAACTTAAAAGCAACTCTTTTTTTAAAAATGTCTCTAAAACCCAATGGAGACAGCAGGTGGAGAAATCACATCTCTCAAAGCTGACACATGTAAAAGAACGATGTGTTGAAAGAAACGCAAGAAAAAGGCGAAAGGGAAGAGCCTATACAGAAATGTCTGGAGCAAATCACCTCAAATGCACATCAGTGTCTTATCAGCTGCACTGGAAGCTGACTGGGAGGCATCTGGTTATATTTTTTCAATATCTATTTGAGAGATTGATTTGTTAACACTGTTGACAATACTCGATATTACTAGCACACTGCTACATGTATCTGCCGTTACTGTTTTCTTGTATGTCAAGTGAATGCCAGCACTCAACTAACCTTCTTTTATCCTCGAGTCCTGGGATATGGGCACATAAATCCCTCACCTTTAAAGGGTAACCTTTCGTAAAAAGCTTTAATGCTAAACAATTACAAACTCAATTCATAACATATTTCTCCACCCATTCCAGGTAAACTATGTGAAAGAGGAGACACAGGCACAAAGAAAGTGATGCAAGAAGAGACCGATGAGGCTAAAACAAGATAGAAAACATTATTAGAATGACTCAAGAACAAAAAGAGGCATAAAGAAGACAGAGGGTTTAGTGGAAAAAAGGAAAAAAAAGTCAAAAGTAAAGGCAAGAATAAAAAGACAAAGAATGTGATGGATGTAAAGTAAAGTCAGGCTGAACAAGGCCAAAACAGATCAATGCTAAGAGCACAAGGCAATTTACCTTGAGTATGAGTGGTGAGCTGGGCTTCAGCTCCAGCATGCCGGTGGGGCTCAGAGGTTCAAACACAGGGTCTGGGTGGTAGCTAAAAGTCTCGTTTACCACCAGCAAAGAGCGCACGTCATCCATGACAAAGCCAATCTCATCAGGACTGCTGCCCACATCCGAGAAGCCCTTGTCAGATCCAGCCACAGAGGGCGCCAGACACACCATTACGGTGTTGTTGAGGACCGTACAATTCTGGTAAGAGAACATAGAGTGGGGACAGGTGATGAATAAATTAGGAATACAGGAGGAAAAAAGTGAAAGGAGAAAAGAACAAAGAAAATGAGAAGAAGTTCAGATTGAGAGGGTGATTTAAATTCCTATTTAACAACCTTTCTACTTTGTTTAAGATGCCATTTTGGAATGAAATTAAAACAGGTAATTGTTTTAATCTTTGAATAAAACATATGTTAATTCAAGCGTAATCAATAACATTTATAAGAGCTAAAACACAGGTATATGGTGTGAGTGATTAAGTGTCTCAGTAATAACATAATGAGGAAGAGGCTGGTTTAATAACATCAGTGTTGTAATCAGTGTTGATATCATCTGGAAATTTGCCGCGGGGCACAACACTTAAATCAGTCACCGTAGAACAAATTACACTGTAATGGCAGAGAATCTGGAGAGGTCAACCTGGAGCTGATAACACAATACAGCAAGAGAGACCTTTGCTGATAACGCAGCATGTCATAGCCATGCATTATGTGCCATATGACGCATACTGAAGCTGGAGGCAAGACATAAAGCACAACTGTTTTTATAGATCAATAGATGCATTAACCAAGAAAAATAAAAATGGTTGCAGAGAGGTGAGACAAGGGAACAACAATGGATATTTTTACTTCTAGCTAAGAGTGGGAGTGGGAAAAAGGTTAGCTAAGCCCCATGGTGCTAGGTGAAGAGAGGGGGATTTGCCAGAGCTACTTTATTGCTGGTTGACATTTCAAAGGTTAAACTGCTAAAAGGAAATTCAACATCAAAAACAAACAGAAAATGGGCCCTTGGCTGGTTGACCGATGGGTCAGGTGTGTGAGTCTGTGTCCCAGGAGTGTGTGTGCGCGCGTTATCACCTTTTTTTTTTTTCATGGATAAGGAGAGGGAGCTAGCATCAAGACAGTGTGAATGAGAGACCTGCGGTCTATATGGGCTTTAGTCCACCTTACTTGTCCAATCAATGCATTTATAATGTGAAAGAAAGTGTTTACAGGTGTCCAAGCACTCACATTTTCCGACTTGGCAGCTCCGTACTTGGCTCTCATTTTCGGCTCCTTGATGGTGGCCAGATTAGTTCCAGTAATGGTCAACTTGGTTCCTCCACTAAAAAAAAAAAAGAAAAGGAAGATGAACATAAAGTTAATCAAGACAAAAGGAGAAAACGAACAACCAATAAAAATATAATACATTCTCTGTGGGAGCAAAGACTGCCCTCCAGTTGGTGATTCACCATTTGCCACATAGTCACTCCTGCTGTAGTCTTTCACTCACTTAATCATGGAGGCTGACTTTAAGGAAATGATTTCTCTGATGTTCAAAGTGTGTTTAAACAGCTACACAGGCTGCAATAAAGAACAGGTAACTTTGTAGCATTACCAATGAGAACCTGAAGCTTCTGGCCTCCCAATACCAGCCTGAGACCCAGGGGATGTTATCAGAGTGTACCGAAACTGCAAAGCGGTATAAGATATACATGGCAAAGCAACAGTGTCAGTGATCTGACATTTTCTGTAACCTTTACACCTGTGACCTATTCAGATCTATGTGACGCTGAATAGTAGAGACATGGCTAATACTGGTGTGGGGCCTATTCCCCTACAATTCCTTCTCGTCAGCCTCTGCTGGCCTGCGATGCTGAACTTTATCTGATGTGAGGTGTTCTGACAGGAGCTAAATAAGTTAGCATACAACTAGCATAGAAAGCTGGAGTAGAGAAGCAACACACAGCTATTGTGTGTACACAAAGACACACACATAAAAATACCAATCATATACTCAATCATGTTTTGCACATTTTCCACAAAAGGCTAGGACTCAAAAAAAGAAGTGCCACAGCACTGTTTAAGTTGAACAGTTCAACAGGAAGCAAGTGCAGGTATGGAGGTGAGGGCAGTCTCGGGGCCTGAAGTAACACCATCCCTCAGAGGCTGATGGGGCTTGAGGAGCTAGGAGGACGAGAAAACTGCCTGAGGCGAGAAAGTTTACCACTTTTCAGAGGCTTAAAGGTGCTGACTGAGGCTGAACAGTGTCTGCTGTAAAAAGTGGGCAAAGTTATTTTTATGTTTTACAGTTAGTTTCAGATGTTGATGGAAGAACAGAAAATTCTGTTGTCGAGGTATAAGGCAACGCAAAAAAGTCAGTCTGTGGTAAGACTATTTCTACATGATGTACTGTGTACACTGTCCTACTCTGTGTAAACATCCTGTAGTGTCCTGCAACTGCTACAAAGCCATGTATCTGTGCTGTTAATCCAAGAAACTCTTCCTGAAAGAGTGAGAACAAAAAACTCTGTAGTCAAATTTGTGAGAATGAGCACTCTTTGCAAGAGCTCCAGGAACAGGGTCACCAAAGGGGACACAGCGACAGCATAGCTTGATAAATTTAAATAAAAAAAAAAAAAAAAAAAAAAAAAAACCCGAAAAACACAAATGGCCCAGAGAAGCATGCGACTCCTACTCCGGGAGCACTGACTGAAACACCAAACACAAGCCGATTGTTAAGGTTATTTAGCCCCAAGGCTGACGACAGTGCCTTCTCCTATCCTCAACCTTTCATTCATTCCACTCCAAATTAGACTCCTTTTCCACTCACACCTGTTTCACATGATGAAAGATTTAGAAGTAAGAAGTGGAGCTGATACTTCAAAATAAATATCTGAGATATAAGACAAAAGTTGCAGAAACAAATAATTTACTATGCCTTATCCTGAAAAGCTTTTTATGTGAACTGTCTGCACAAAGTACAGTTACTTTTGAAAAACAACTTAATACTGACAAATCTGAACGAAAGGCGAACATTATTTCACTTGCTGAGCATCTTGGAGCAACTGTGTTTAGATTATGACATGCAATATTTATTGGTTTTTCATTCAGGATTTACTTTTGAACATGTTTTCAGAGCTGTAAATGAACTTTTATTTAGTCATTTTAAGTAAAAGCAGCAGGAAAACCCTACCAAAACTTACACATGTGACAAAATAATTGGAACCACTACAGTACGTTTGAAGTAAATGAGAGAGTCAACAGTGTGAGTGTGTTTTGGTGTGTTTGCTGGCTTCATTTCTCAGCTGAGAAGTATGGGAGTTTCTAGGTCATGCTAGTAAGCCCATTAGCATGTGGATGCTTTTTTCCCCTCTCTCTCCACAACACAGCTTGTGTTTGAAGAGGAAATCTTCCTGTGGCTATGTAGACTCATTTCAGTAAGTCAAGTAATATTTACAGATACATCTCTGCTGCAGCTCATCAACTAGCAGCACTGCATCAGGAGTCTCCTTGACTGCTGTTCCTGCACTCAAAGATTTGCTTTAGAAACAAAGATAAACTGAATAAATCAATTAAAACAAGTGTGACAACGGAGAGGGAATACGCTCTCCAGAAAGTTCACATTTCAAGTTGAAAAAAAGCCAATAATTTGCTCTAGTCATCACCAGAGATTAATAATGTATTCATGCGTTTGTATTTGTTTTGTTCTGTAGATCTAGGTTCATCAAGCAGAATTGTAGATAAAACACTGTATTGGTATAAATTATAGATAAGGAAATCATCACATGATATGCTGATGCATTATACAGTGAATGTTTGATAGTTCGCCATATGAACAAGTGAGAAAAACATTAAAAATACAGTAACACCTCCATTTTCTAACAAGTGCTCTAAAATATTCAGCGTTTATCACCTTCAGGGTTGGAAGACACTATGTAAACAATGAGAATTAATTGATAACTCAAATATAAGACTGCATTATCTTTGCTCTTCTATACAACACAGAAAACATGAATCCAAAATGTTCAACCATGTTGTCCTGGAAGCAGCACAGGGAAAAGCTCTGATTGGTTCCTTACCTGGCGATACTCCAGTCAGGCTCGATCTTCAGGATAGTAGGATCTTCTGTGTAGCTGAACTTGACCTCTGGGTTTCTCAGCTCAGCAGCATTTATGTCCACCATGACAGGTGTCTGGCCCGTGGCCTGGCCTGCTGGGGTTACACATACTATCTCCTTGGCGCTCCGCCTGAAAGTGAGGGAGATATAAGAGAAGACAAGAGAAAAGGAAGTCACATGCTAAGGTGTGTCTCATAGTGATTGAGTTAAGGATTAATACTAATAGTTCCTGGAAACAATGAGTTTTTAGGCACCCCAAACAGAAAAACACAATTACACAGGAAGGAAACTCTTGTTCATCCTTTTAATTACTTGTAACAGACACAGCGGTGACCGTCATATATCCACAAGGCCAACATCTTTCAGTCTGTCCAGCCCTGGTTTCGTCAGCCTGAATCATACACTGTTGTACTTCAAAGCCCTCACACTCTCCCTCTCTCTGTCTGTCTCTCCTTCCCTCTTTTGCTTTCTCTGGCTAACAGATCTGAAGTGGCAGATCAGGCTGGTTGTCTCTCTGTGTGATGTAACTCCCTCCCTTGCAGACAGCCAGCCAGCTGTGACCTGCTGTGAAACTTTGCGCTGCTGCCAGAAACTTTGTGCTCCACTCCACTGGCTCATTCCACTTTCCCCTCCCCATCGAGGGAAGACACTGCTGGAAGAGAAGCGGTGGGGATGGCAACCTATGTGGGCATACCTGTGTACGTGCACAGTGTGTTGATCAAGTGTACTGTGTAGAGGGTTTGTGAATTTCCATATAAATGCTGTTCACAGGCAGAAGATTAACACTTACTCGGGGTGTAAGTATGCTTTTTGTGTCAGTCGACGTCTGCTAACGCCCTACAAAGCACTCAAAGAATGTGCAAAAGGATGCGCGTATGAGTGGTGCAGACACGGAGGCAGGTGGGACAGTATGAAATTTTGAACATGAGAAGAGCAAGCTGATCTGTACACAGATCCTCCCCCACTATCCGCTGTGGAAATAAAATCCACATAAAACAGAAGATGGAGAAGATGAAAGAACAAAAATCCATTTTTGCGTCTTTGCTGGGATTTCGGGTGGGGTCTGGCAACTGAACAAGAACGGACATATTGGGGGTCTTTGTCCCAGGAGGAAGTTTTATTTTATTTCCTTTTACAGGGTCCTCAGAGGGAAAGGCTGCTGAAGAGGGGATGAAGACAGACGGGAAAAACTGAAGGACGAATGGAGAAAAAAAAAAAAAAAAAAAAGGTTTTTCACATTCCACTAGTGCTGTGTTTCCATGGAAACAGTTTTCACAACGCTGTCACCGTCAAGAGTGCCAGTGGTGCCGCGTATGTATTTTTGACAAGGTTGCGGCCACACAAAAGAAGCCAGAAGGGAACACAGAAAGGAAAAAGAAAAGGGGTTGCACAGGGAGATAAGAGGATGAGTGACTCGGGGTAAATAGGTTTTGATTAAAGCAGAGGCCCCACTGAATACAAAGACACATTAAAGAGATAGACTCAACCAGTTCATTACTTTGGCCATAAAGGTTATTGCTGCTCAGTGAATGAAAGGCCAAGACTATTATGTTCACCTTTCTCGGGATGTGCTACAGAGCTTTAAATTGGCCTCTACTTTTGCTTTTGATATGATATAAAAAGAACTTGATGGGTCCAAGCTTATTAGTTTAACCTGTCACTTGTTGCCTGAGAGAACGGAACCACTACAATAAAAAAAAAAACCACCACCACTCTAAAGCAAAGAAACAAGAAAAGTGGAAACAAGGAGTATTCCTATACCACTTCCTATCTGACAAACATAACCTCCACAAGGAAGCTTCCATCAGATAAACCTTTTCAGTATATATGCAATTGTTTTAGGGAACTAACAATCTTTTCTGTGATGTTTTCTTGTGCCATCTGCCAGACACCATACATGATTGGATTTAGTTCAGAGCCCAGTTTTTTGTGAGTCTGCCAGCAAGAGACTCAAAGAAACAATGGAGTTCTTGGCTAGGGGAATTAGAGTCATATCAAATTGGATCAATGTCTCCTCTCCTTGAAATCCAGACACAACCTCTTGCAGAGTGACAAGTGAAGATAGCAGAGAAAGATCATTCCAAAAACTAAAAAGGTGGGAGAAAAATTACATATTTCAAACATCGGTTCAAAGCAGCAAAATGTAAGTTACCAATTACCAGCAACACCATATCATTCCTTTTAAATTATAGTCATATCTTTAAGAAAATGTGGGCCATGCACTTAAGCCATCCACAGCAGAAGTGAACAACGATATCGGCTTCACTGGGAAAGGCTACACTGTCATCCTGCTGGGAATTACAGCACTGCAGGTCATCCTGTTACTCGCTGCTTTTGCTAGTCCTGCACAAATCGAAGGCACTGACCAGGGAAGAATGTCATACATTAAAAACAGGGAATGACTACAATTACTAAACGCAGCAAACAGTGGGAAAAGTTGGCAAAAAACAGTAGCAGATGTAGGCAAAATATTCTGCATTACATGGCTATTATTTGTCTAAAGAGCAGAAATAAAACAGCTACACTTTAACCCAGTAAATCAGTAGTAAATCTGCAAACATTTGGTTACAACATCTTGAAACGGCCAAATGGTTCCTCTCCACTGTTTGGAGAGCTTCAATCAACATGGTCCCCTGCCTCCACAGCAGCACAACACAAATTTAAACTGTCATTTTCTTAGAAAAATCAGCCTCTATACAAGAGTTCTGTGACTTCGTTGTAAACTGCACCCCAAAAAAATCTTCAGGTTGAAACACTTCAACTAAAATAATATACTGCAGATACTCCAAGCACTCTGGATTAACTCACCTCTCGAAACGGCAGGGGTGAAGTCCAATCTTCACAGACACAGCGCTGCCCGCGTTGAGATGACTGCCATCAATAGTGATCCTTGTTCCTCCAGATAGCGGCCCGGTGGAAGGATGGACTCGTGAAAAATATGGGGACTAAAGAGGGACACAGACAGAGGCCGAGCAAGTTAAGCGTCACTTATCGACTGGACCGTGGCTGCCAAATACATGTGTTAAAATCATCCAAAAACACAGTTGTAATATACATCAACAACATTTACCACAAAAGTGAAGGCCTTGCTTGAGACTGTTTTGTAGTCGGGGTGACTACAGTCTCTGACACACACTTCCACCTGAGCCTCCTGCACTCTGTAACCTGTTGCATCATTTAGCCGACACACAATCCTGAAAACGAGGAAAAAAAGTTTATCACTATGTAAATGAGCGAATGTTTTCAGTTTCAGTGTTTGCTTAATAGTGTGACAACAAAAAAAAGGGACAGAAAAAAATGAGGAATACTTCTTTTCTGCTGAATGCAGAAATCTGAATGCTTGTCTAATCAGAAAAGCATTCAGATATTTATGAGTGAAGTGTTTCATTAGTTTCCATCTTATTCATAAAAAATAACAAAAACAGACCAAATGTTCTATTAGAGATAATGTGAACTGCTACGAAACTAAAGGCTTTTCTGTGTGTGTTCATGCATTAGCGTGTATTGTAGAACCATAAGCTGCGCACTTGGCCTTGGGCGCTGGCTAGCCAAATGAAAATCCACAGGAGAAAGGATTGAACATGGGGAGGAATGGTGGTGTAGCCCACAGGGAGAACACACACGCACGCACACACACACACTCATTTCATGTTTCACCCACTGGAGACATAGTTGAATGTTAATTAGCTAGAGCGCACGAATGAGACAGAGAGAAAGCACGAGAGCGCAAAGGAAGGAGGGAGTCAGAGAAGAAAGGAGAAAGAAAGAAGTAAGAAGGAGAGAGGGATAAAGGGAAAGAGCTTGATTAATTGAACAAGCTCATATCCTACACATCACCTCAGCTTCCCCTCCCTGAGATGAGTTATTAAGTCTCCTGCTTCCATCCACCCTGCAGGTGGCCATGGCAACTGCATCGCGGCCGCAACAATGAATTTCACATTGCGATGCTGTGCGTTTCCATTGTTTTTACTTTCCCTTTCATTTATTCGCTGTCCTCCTGCTATGACAGAGGCCATGATTAAAATGCTGGACAAATCTCAGTCAGGAATGCAGCTCCGCTTGCATCATTATTGCCCAGATGACAGGTGGCTACACTGAGCTGGTATTACGTGGTTAGAAAGTACATTAGCTAAGATGACAACAACATAAATTATGCCTCACTCAATCAAATAACTTTGGTGGAATGTAGAATGGTAAAAAATTAAACATATGTCAAATTGTCACATAGTAACTACTAATAAGGCAATAAAAAGAGGGAGCTTAGGTTCTGTTTTTCTTCACTGCTGGCAATGATTTACTTTTCTCAAAGTGAAGTTAAACCATGTAGTGAATATTTGATGACTTAGGTGGGAAAAGGCCACACTTCCTTGCAATCCAATTCTTTCCAATCATAGAAACTGTGATGTAGAAGAGGTGGCAGAAGCAGAAAGCCAGAGTGAGAACAAGGTGTCTACGTTTTGCCCAACAGTCATTGCACATCCTCTTCTCTTTCGCAGCTGACCTTTGACCTGTGCTGTCTATGCTGTGACCCCGTCTTGTCTTCTGTGCTATGGCTCTGATGGGGTCACAGGAATGACGAGTGCAACCGGGACACTAATGGCACCGTATGGCTAACATCACTTTTAATTAGCATGACAGCCTAACTGCTAACCGCGCCCTCCTCTTCCTGCGGGTGCTATGGCAACAGGCCAAAAGCAGCATTACTGAGCTGTCCGGGTTAAACGTCACCATCTTGACGTTTGGATGTGATCACTTGGAGAAAATGAACATTAAATGAAAAAAATGAAAGTTAGGCTACAGCAAGGCCTCGTGATAGAAGTAAATTTAAAACTGCTCCGCTCTGTCTGAACAAAACAACACACGAGTTTATAAATTATAAATCAAGACTGACATGTCACTACGCTACTCTAAACCCACTAGTGAGTGTGGAACAGCATTCTGTTTTCCTGACTGTCAAACCATCAAAGTCACATTTCTTCTGGTTTCTTCTTAGCGAGGGTGGCAGAAAGAAAACCAAGTCTGCTGGGACTGTGCTGCAAAACTCAGCAAATGGGGCATTTTTGTACAATGACAGCAACATGGTTGGAAATAGAATATTGAGGACGCCTCCAACTGTGACGAGCTTCACCAATTCTTTCCTCATCAGAAAATGTATCTTGTCTGCTTAGATGAATACAACATAAAAGAGAAAGTGGGACTCATCTTGTAATTTCATTGCCCCAGTATTTGGAGGAGCTATAATGGGGCACTGCCAGTGTGACAGTGCCCCAGATTTCTTCTTATTCTGAATGTAATTTAATTAATGATTCACATTATAACGTTTACACGTGAAATAAAGAACATTTTTTCAAAGAGGCACCCTGTTAACGGTTAAAACAAAGAGCTCAGTCATAAACTGAACATGACTGTTATTCATTACTCTGAGTTCTACCCAGGATATACAACTGCAGTTATTAAATGGGAGTTAAATTACATCTGTGCAATCTGCTGTACTTCACCATTTCCCAGAAAACAGTAAACATAACTTAATTAGAGTGTTCACATGACAACCTTTCATGAAGAATAGCTTTCAGTAGATGTATATTGCACACTTTTGATAATATTAAATCCACTTATATCTAAAAATGGGTCAAATTAATCCTAATGAGGCGAGTTATATGAGGTATTTCAATGCTGCTTGACCTGACCTGAGCATTAGTTGAGTTGAAAAGGTTTTATTCAAGTTGCTGTCAGAGTTACTCGGACTGAACATGTACAGAAAGTAGCAGCACCATGCACAGCTTGAGGCTATTTGTGAGGAATTGGTTTTGTCTGTTAGTGGAAAACAGCATTTAACCTTTGAAGGTTTTATGAAACAAAGGTCTGAGAGAGTCACAGCACTGTGCTTAGCACTCAGTGTCACAACAATAGGGGACAAGACAAAAAAGAAAGCAATGAGTTTTAGAAAGAGTGAGGTTTAAAATCAGTGGGTGACACAGGGTGAAGAAAGAGACAATGCCAACGTACTGCTCAGCGCTAATGTATTCGTCCTCCTGAGGGTTGCACGCCACTTTGCCGATACGAACTCCATTCTGGATGTCTTTGAACTGTAGACCCAGGTTCTCACCAGTGATGGTCAGCATGGTTCCTCCCTGTCTGGGCCCAGTCTCAGGATACAACTGGGTGGTAGACCAAAGAAAGGAGGACATAAGTGAAGCAGAACAACACATGTGGCGTATATTGTGTTTAAGCATGAATGGCAGTTTACTTAGGTCATTATGGTCATGTTTCATTCTGCATGAATTACATTCTTGCTACCTCATTAAGCACGATGAAAAATGACCTTGAATCCATTAACTCCACCTCAATTCAGTCAAACATTCACAACTTGCCAACTCGCACACTTAACCTGGACCTACCCATCAAGCCCTCACTTACGTCCCTCTTTTAATGTTGTGAAGATTTATAGGCTGAATACAATTATAACACATAGTGACCCCTGGTTTCTGCTTTTTTATCCCTAGAGGTCTGTGACAGGTGTACGGAGGTGCTAATGGCTACCCGAGGCTAGCCTAGTCGCTAATCATGGCTCTATTCATTCAGCCCCAATGCAGACAATGGTAATCAGTCTTTACTAGTATAATTAGGGCTAAAGCTAATTGGATTAGAACACGGCGGGGCAGTGGGGTCATTTGTTGCAACAGGGAGGGGGGTTATTGGGGGAGACATTAGTGGTTGGATGTCATGGAGTGGGGGTGTAGGTTGCCACACACAAAATTTAAAAAAAATAAAAAATAAGATCGATTATGAATCCTGCTTTTTTTTTACTCAGAAATTTTCTGCTTGGTGTAGAAAAAAGTTGCTGTGTGGCACACAAAGCTCTATGAAGACACGGACAAACATGTCAACATTGAAACAAAGGGGTAAAACAGTGACCAGTCTCCCGTATGTTTTATTTGATTGGACAACAACTAGAATATGGCTCACTCCACTTGTAAGTCTTTAGAGGTGGCGCTGGAAGCCTGGTGAAACACCGACTTAAAACGGTTAATATTTGTGCCATCCAACGAATTACTGAAAACCGTGTGCAGCTATGTCAACTCACTCAATTTAACCTCCATATCACTCTTTGTTCCTTCAAAGGTCAGCACTGTCACGAAGATTCATTAACAGTTTGAGTCATTTGTCAAGCTTCGCTAAAGCTGAACCTTACGCTGTGCAAATTTACTTTTTCTCTATGAAGAAATCCTTTAATGACAGTGATTCTAGTGAAATTAAGTGATTGTGGTCAAAACCTTTGCCATCTTTAAAAAGTGGTGCGACTAGTCCTTTGCTTTAACAAATTTACACATTTAATCTTGTGGCGGAGGTGTGGTCCCTGGCTCAGCTGCAGGGGAAGAGTGGTGCAGTGAGCTCAAGGGGGCGGTACCAGGAGGCAGGTGAGCCACAGGTGGTGGCGATTGTGTGATTACAGTGTCTTCTTTCTGTTTGTCTATATGTGACGGCAGAGTCGAGCGGGAGAGAGAGCTGGATCGGAACGGACTGCTACCTGTGCAGAACTGTCAAATAAATACATCTCTTGTGAGCAGAAACATTGTGTGTATCGCATACTTCACAAATCTATTTAAAAAACAAAAGGATGGGAATACACCAAGTGCTGGAAAAGGTGACAGCAGGGATAATGTATTCAAATATTCAGGTTTGTAAAAGAAAAAATTTAATAGTTTAGGAAATACTATCAGCAGCCAGTTAGCTTAGCACAGCATAAAGAACAAAGGTGGTGGAAAAAAGCCAGCTCAGATGTCTAAATCATTACAAAATCCAGCTATCAGCACCAAAAGTCACTAATTAACATATTATGGCTTGTTTGTGTAAAACAGAAATATTATAATATGGCAATAGGTAGAGCCATTGCAGCTGCCACATCTTGCATTCAGTCTTTGTACCAAGCTAAGCAGTCGTAGCTTCATTTTTACCACTCAGACATAATGACAGTATCAATCTTACTGACACCATGCCAACAATGAAAATATGTTCTGCAATATTCAGCTTCTTTAAAGCTTATCTACAGTCTTACAGATTAATTAGATTAACCTCTCAACCCACTCAAATATCTCCCCACCTGGTGCTACAATGATACCCAGTCTAACACTATGGAAAAGGTGGCAGGTTAGTAAAAGCCACAGGTGTTTAGAAAACCACTAATACAAACACACAATGGGAACAAAGCCCAGTGTCATGCAAGCCAGAAATGAAATGCTGCACATATTAATTAATGGCTATTTATCAGCTGGCACTCCATCTTGAACTTGTGTCTTTTATTTCAGTCTCTGTCTCCGTCTTTGACAGTGTGCCCAAATGTATATATTTTAGCTGGAGACAAAAGAATGACTGGCATGCAGTAGTGCTCAGTCACAATCTTTAGATATGGTAATCAACCTCTCTTTCTCTATAAGCACTGGCTTATCAAGCACATAGACACACAAAGACACAGAGTGAGACGCATACACACATGCACGTTGTTCCATCCACAACCAAACAACACAAACAAAGCGCCCTTTTTGATAAAAGCCACCAGCCTAAAAACTCGCTCTATTCTCCTCTCACCATCATAACGCTCTACACTCATTCATACTCGCTTTTTTCTCTTTGTGGCTGACTTGTCCCGATGTATTTGAGGCTTTATGTCAGGCCTATTGTGGCTGGCTAAGAAGCAGTGCACAGATAGCATCTGCAAATTAGAGGAGGAGGGGGAAGGGGCAAACGGGCAAGGGACACAGGGGGAGATGATATGAACATGGTGTAAGGCTTCCAGAGTTTATCTGTGATATGAAAGGCTTTCAAAAACAAAAACTCACAAGCAATCTGATAGAGGCAATGACGTGAAAGAAGAGAGGGATCAAATAAGTCTTTAAACATTAAATGTTTCCATGTGACTGAGTCAAATAATATTAGCTCTGAAGATGTGTAGCCTTATAGAACAGGAACAAATCTGTGTCAGAAGTCAGAATCACATCGGGGCCAATTATATCCCTCTGGCTGAACTCTGATCATTAAACAAGTACACGAGCTTAATTAGGACATCATCGTGGCTGACATCCAGTTACAATCCTCCCCTTTATGAATGAGCACAGGAAGTATTTACCCAACAGTGGGTAAATACTCCTATTTTTGTAACAGTGGGGGCTTACTGTTTAGCTCCAAAATACAATCAGCAAATCACAGAAGCATGGTCAATCTACACCCGTAAACAGAACAATAAGGAGGTTGCAAGCAAGAGGATAAGGAAGCTAGAAGGTAAGGGAACAATGAGACCAAAGGATGAGATTCAAAATAAGGGAAAGGAAAATGAAAAATACTGAATAGTAGGGCTGCCACAATTAGTCGACTAGTCACGATTACGTCGACTATCAAAATCGTCGACGACTAATTTAATAGTCGACACGTCGTTTGAAGCTTTGTAAGATCACAAAAGACGCAGGAATAAGTAGTAGGATTTAAGAATGTAATAACGGACTGAAATAGAAGATGGCAGCACTGCATGTACAAGGATGCCAGCTGCCGTTAAACCCCGAAGAAGAAGAAGAAGCTGTGTCCCAGAATTCATAGCGCAGCCCAGCTCAGTTTACAACAATGGCGGCAGCTAGTTAGTTTTAATATTACTCTTATTATTCTTTCTGGGTCACAAAATAAACGTTTAACATATTTTCAGGCGAGAATGTAGCTGTGTAAACCTCAAATATCTGCTCAGTTTATCAAGACACCACATATTTTCAAAAGCGCTCCGACGTTTTCGGAGACGTCTGTTACCCACTAGCTCGACAGCTAGCCGGGGGCAAGGCTCACTAGAGCCGTGAGAACACCGGACTCCCGGCAAATCGTTTTCAAACCCACGCTGTCTTTCGCTACTCAGGTTAAACATGATATACAAGTCACTTAGATAACTTAAAAATTTTATTGTTTGGCTTTTTTTAGTATTTTATTTATTCCTGAGTAAATCAGTTTGGCTGAGATTAAAGTTATAGTTTTTACACAGCTGAATAAACTTCAAGCAGACAGCTGATTATCAGAAGTGTGAGATGCTCGAGAATTTACTCCGGTGTCCATTATATTTTAGATAGCAAGGAGTTTATTAAACTCAACCGAAACAATCTGCAAATTTCATTAAAATTTAATAAACTATCATCTTGTCTTTATTTTTAGTTAGCACATACCTTAAACACTTAAAGCTGTAAGCTAATGATAGTTATATAAGAGCAGATGCTGCTGGTGCAATAAGCTGTCCGTTTTATGTCCAATGGATGATGATCTGATTAATCGACTAATCGCAAAAATAATCGGTGACTAGTCGACTATCAAAATAATCGTTTGTGGCAGCCCTACTGAATAGTTAATAGATAGAGGAACTGGTCGGTGGAAGGGATGGAAATTTAAAAAAAAAAAAAAAAAAAGTGTTGCCAAAAAACCATAAAGGATGAGAAAAACAAATGAGACTAGCTAGAAAAAAAGAGATGGACATAAAGAAAACTGGCAAAGGCAAAAACCACTAAAGCAGTACATGAGGGAGAAATGATTGGCCATCAGATCCATTTATGCACTTTATTACATATACAACATCAAGAAACACTCACACATAAACACATGGAGCACACAAGCTTACCACGTGCTAAAACCCTAAAAATGCAACCCTCCCACACACACACAGACTGGAATGGCCTGCGTTGTTTTAATTGGTTTCTAAGGGCTAGCTGTGATGCTCTTCCTGTCCCCTAGGAGATGGCAGGCAGGAGATGATGGATAATGGAGGGCCAGGCAGCATCCAAGGCCAGTACCAGGACACTGCTGTGCTACACTGGGACACAGTGGCATAGAGAGTGTGTGTGTGTGTGTGTGTGTGTGTGTGTGTGTGTGTGTGTGTGTGTGTGTGTGTGTCCCCATCCATGTGGCTTTGAATGCAATTTTGAGAATATAATACAGACTACCTAAATTGTAGTTTACTTTATTTTCATTTGGAGGCTTCTGAGAATGTGTGGGCACCATTGTGAGTGTGTGAGTGTTAGCGCAGGCTCAAAGACACAAACACAGGGAGTATTTGCTTGCTTGGAAGGAAGTACTAATTAATCTTTGTGCACAATGTCAGTGCACAAAAACGCAGCACAATAAAAATAGCACTTCATCAGCTTAACAGCCAAATTCTTACAATGTCTAAAATCATCATCTAGTACCTAAAACATTAATTGCTGAATTTGGAGAGAAGTACTAGGTGCCAAAGCTGTTAGTGGCACAGTGGCCACACCGCACACTACTGAAAAATATCAAATGGACAATAGCCCACTCAGAAATAACACTAAATAAGTTAAACACTTGCTGCACTGACAGCTCTTACTGTGTGTACGTTGTGCACACATGTGTGTCTCCAGTGGTGTTTCCTCCCCAGCTGAACACACATTCCTTGGTCCAAATGAAATTAGTGGTTAATCCACCAGCTATTGGCCACACAGCAGTTAGCATGCTGCATAAATGAACAAAGCAGGCTGAATCAGGCAAAAAGAAAAAAAAAGATGAAACAGGGAAAAGGGGATTTGACCAAATGGTTGGTAAGAAGTGGAATAATATTCAATTTGTGTGGCCAATGTGATGCTCTTTGGGGGGGAAAAAAGATAAAATGTCAGATGAAAAAGGAGAGATTTTCTTTGTCATCTGCAGATGTTCTTTTGGCGTTAAATGTCAAACTGTAAATGACAAAGGTGGAGAAGAGAGGTGAGGCCAGCGGCGCAGCTTGGTGATAACGCTTCCCCCAGTGTCTCTTTCTTCTCCGCTTCTTCTTTGTCTCTTCTTCTGCATTCTCAAACTTGCAGTGCGTCTCTTCTCCTGCTGCTTTTTGAAGCTCTTTTCCAGCTTTTTGACTGCCACCAACATCTTGCCCAAGGGCAGGATTTACCCCTACATATGCATGCAACGGCACATGCTTGTGAGCACAACCCCCCTACCACCTCCCGTTTCTCTCCCGCAAGCACGCACACACAACCCAGTTGCCTCTGTATGCTTGTTTCAAAGAGATAACTGAAACGAGCACGAAGAGAGAGGGAGCATTAGCAAATGGTTTTATCTATGTGCCAGAGCTCCAATTAACCAGTATCTTCATTACACATTCAAAGAGACGAGCCCGTGTCACACAGGAAATGGACTGAGGGCTTCAGTCACACAAGTCAACATCAATGAAATGAGCATGGATATTAAACATATATTTCACACTCATTTAAGTTGAAGAATTTAGATGATTCTTCAGCTTATTTAAAGGAAGAAATGCTTGGCTGAAAGTTTGAATCACTGTTGGAGACACAGTAAAAATGGAAGAAGACAGACTGACGAGAGGGCTGAATGTCAGGACGCGTCTCACACAGCAGTGCATTGCTTTCAAACCGCACTGTGTGTGTGCACTAGTCCCAGTGGTGAGCTGTAGGAACTGTGACCCAGGTCGCACTCAGACGAGGACCACCGCCACGGTTACTAGTGGCAACAGATGGTTACGCTATGGTGTTTAGACGCCTTGGCTCTGCCAGCCTGTCAGATGAACACATGCACATGTGCACGCACATATTCAGCACCCGTGGCGGGACACAATTAACGCACTACCACATCCTCGGCTTCTTTGTCTCTCTCCAGACAACCACCCTCTCTGACTCTTCATTTAGGTGCATGTGTGTGTCTGTGTGCGCTTCTGTGTGAAGCCGTCGTCTCTGATCTCGTCAGTGTGTTCAGTCTTGGAGTGTGTGAACTGCCTCCTCCTTGCCAGCCCATCTGTGTTGCTGTTGCAGTCTTAGTGTTGGCTTCTAAGTTGTCTATCCTCTCTGCTGTCTGCCCTCCTAGGATGTCCCCTTCACTCTCCGGGGCCAAACAATGACACAGAGCAGGAAGACTTTTCAAATCTCCTCTTTTGAAAAATGTGTTTTTACTAATGATCTGGCTTGGATTCTTGTAGAAAAAACACATAAGAGGCAATCATAGCCTGCTTACAAGTAACATACTGTAATGTGAAGCCTCTCTTCTTAGACCCCTGAGTTGTTTGCAGTGAGTTGCTAGGTCATGAACAACCAATCAGCAGCGTGAGTGTGTGCTTTAGCAGTGCTTAGAGAAGCCTATTCTTTTTACCTTGAATTTAGCTGTTCCATGCAATTTGTTTTTAAAGTGGGCTAATGATGAATGTGGACACTTTATGATTCACATTCTTTGCTCAAACAGCTTTCATTCAAAAGGGTTTTTGAAATGTTGTGATATAATGAGCTGAGAAATTACAAAAAAAGAAACTATTTCTGCTTTATTTTTCTCTTCAATTTTGTTGTATCCATCAAAGAGAATATTTCTGTTGTGCACAGTCCACTCTGCATGTAGTTATTATATGTCTGGATATAGGGGTCTGTGTGTATGTGTGGGTACATTTGCACAACAAGACGTGTACCATCTGTTATCTTGGAATCATGCTTAACTGCAATACAATATGTGTAAGCATGTGTCATTATTATCAAGTCTTACCTTGGTGATCTTGGGGTGAGCACAGCGGCTGTTTCCTGTTGTGGCATGCATCCAAGTGCTCTCTGGGGGAGTACACTCCTGTCTCAGGGAGCACTTCTTTTCCCCAACGCACCAGCCGCACTCAAACCTGGGGTTTGCCTTCAAACACATCCCACAGCTATCCCTCAGTGCGTAGCACTTATACAGGTGAGCTGAAGAGAAGGAGGGAGAAATGAAGCATCATGAAATTATTACTGTTGAACTGAGGCTACCAAGTGAATAAAACATCCAGTCAATATAATATGTTAGAAATGACAGGGTGTGCTAGCGGTTAGCACTGTGGCCTCAAAGACATCAAAGAAGGTTTAGACCTACTTCCCAGCTGGGACCTCTCTGTGGATTTTGCATATTCTCCTTGTTTTTATAAATCCTTGCACCAGTCTCTTATGTTGCTGCTTATCAGCTGGATTGTAACTCCCCCCCAGTCAAAGACCTTCTTTATCTTATTTTCAGACTGAAATAAGCAGATAAGAAACCTGACAGTTTTCTTTTGAATGAAATGAAATTGCTTTATTTTCACTTCCTCAGCTTTATCATAAAATTTCAAAACTTCTTCAGTGTCACTGAGCCAAAGTTGAGTTAAGGCCCGATTTCCCAAAGGCACGAGGAACAGAAGAGTAAATCTTTCCTCTCTCTTTCTCTGCTATTCCTTCCCCAAATCCCATTGGTCATGGAGCAGCTTTAAAGAAACCCTATACCAATTACTGGCTGCTAAACGACTCGCCTTTAATTACATTAACCTATCAGTATTTAAGATGAGTGAGCATCACTTGCAGTCTACTAGATGATTATCATCACTGAGAAATACAGTGGTGGCTGGCAGTGAAGGGAGAAGAAGGACGAGAGTCATATTTAGGCTGTAGGTCACTGCCTGATGTGTTACATCTGAGATAACACACAATGCACAAAGTGATGAGCCCCACTCAGAGTACAATACTATAGACACGCCTTTGTTCACATGGTACAAACACATGTAGACCAGTTACAGCACTCATACTGAGAAATATCTGACATTTAAGACTACAACAGCTTGCTTGGGTCAATTAGACTACAAAGAGCGATCAATAAACAGCACAGAGTGATGTGGTGTTACCTTACTTTCAAATGGCAATAATCACTTACAAACATGTAAGATATAACAGCAAATTCTGGCATTAAATACTACATAAAAAATACCCATTACTTGTTGTGTCCTTAAACATTAATGAGTAACAACCAGGAGCAGACTATGCTACTCCCTCTGTTGTACAAAACTCAATGTGCATGTCATCCACAGACTATATCGAACTGGCGATGATGTTACTTTACCTCACAGCAGGGGAATAATGTTACATCCCCCACTGTGCTTTACAACCCACAATAATTACGAAGACAGCATTATAAAGACTTTTACCAGTAATTATATCCAACAGACATGATCTCATTGTCTTCTCCCACAGCGGTGCACTGAGAATGTATATGAGTTTAATTATTACCCCCCAAGGTTCCTGGACGAGGTGTGGTTTCACATGAAATCAAATATAATGCACTCTAATACCGTTTAAAGAAATATATACGTCTTCTATGCACTATCACATTAAAATAACACAAGTCAAGATACACACGGATGCCTACAACACTAAAGACATTAACAAACAGGAAAATGCAACAATATGCATACAAAACATGGTACAAATCTGGTTAAAATGCAAAGGGTTATGTGTTATTGTATATTAGTGGGTGTAAACCTAAGACACTAATGGTGTAGCAGTCTTTTGCACCTTGACTCATGACGCTTGCCAATTTCTGCTTTGTTCAAATTGGACAATTTGCAAACAAAGCAGAAATTAGCCTCATTGCTCTACAACATGCACACACTGTACATCCCAAACGTGGCTCAATAGACTGAAATTTAAAACATTTAGAGAGACAAAAATATCAATTACATTGATCCCTTTGACACTAGTTGCTACCCATTAGCCATGACAAAAGAGTCTCGTGGGGTGGAACCTGAGCCTTGACGAACATAATTATTATTCAATATATGCATTAGTGAATACAAATGACCAAAACTAGAATATGTGAACTCTCTGGCATTGACAGAAGATTTGAGCACATTCCTTGGGTGCAGTGTTTAACTGTGTGCTAACAAAAGAGAAAAAGAAAACAGTTTAATAATGTGACTGTTTTGCCTCTTCTACACACAAATACACACACAGTCATCTAGATACGGTTCTCAAATATGTAACTGTGTAAGATTGTGTCAAAATGTAACAGTATCTAGGGTAATTTAAAACAGCTAACCAACTAAAAACACCCACCCACTAATCTATCCATCTGGGTTGTGGTGGGGGTGGAGCCTATCCCAGCTGTCATAGGGTAAGAGGTAGCTGTGGACAGGTTACGAGTCTGTTGCAGGGCCCAGTGCATTCACAGCTATGGCCAATTTAGAACCACCAATTAACCTAACATGCATGTCTTTGGACAGTGGGAGGAAGCCACTCAATCTCTCAATAGGCCAGCAATGGCTGCTTTTTGACTGTAGTATTTGGGGGTAATGTGCCATTCATGAAGCAGAAAAGATGATTGGGTGATTATTACATAACTGACACGCAGCATAGCTTTATAAAGTGAACTGATTGGAGTCATAAATATAATTGTTAAGGTAAAAATAAATAAATAAATGTTGTACGTCACTGCAGGACACTGAATTCCTTTCCAGTTTCTAAGACAAATCTAACTAATTCAACCACATTCAGTTCCTACCATAAGTAACCTTTAATATTACTCACCTTTAATGTTATAGGGGTTGTCAATGACAAAGTTTCCATTCCAAACTACAGACAGGTCGACAGGCAGGTCGCTGATGTCATTGCCCTCATAATTATACTGAAATATAAAACAAAGAGAACAAGATTACAATTCATACTCATCCATTCAACATTTTTCTTACATCAGCATCATCATCAGAAAACATTCCATCTTTCAATAAAATTCTTTCAATAAATTCATAAGAGCGAGGGAAAAAAAACACAGCTAATACCAAGAGCAAACTCAGTTAAGCTAGTGGTTGGTAGTAATGTCATACCCTGCGGTGCTCACAGAGTTGAAGGGCCATAAAAATGAATGATGAGAGACAGGCTATATTGTGATTTTTACACACGGCACATCCGCCGCTGCCTGGCAGAGTGCAGAGTTGATTAAGAGATTGGAATCCCCATCACTGTATGACTCATTCCATTCCAGTGATGAATGAAACGCATAATATATCTCTGACAATAATATTCTCATCTAATTTCATTTTTGCATCCTGAACTAATAAGAGTTGAAATGTAATTGACTCATCGTTGGTATAATCAGTTTTACGGAATTGCTTTAAATGAGACAACAAGCTTCAAAAGCGGTGATGTGATGGCGGCGTGTTAACTGAACGGGTAACTGAGAAAAGAGCTCCTATGAGTCCCTGCCCAAACTCCCAACATATAAATTATCAATGACAATTATCACCAGCAAATAAAATGCAGCTTTAGAAATTACACCGCCTCCCCAATAACCCCTGCTGATGTGAGGTAAATACAACATCTTCATCAAGAACTTCACAGACTTCACCGAGACAGGTTTTACATTATTAACGTCTCTTTTGTTAGCTGTATTTCACACGACATAAAGCAGACACTATATGACAAGATGGGTGTGTTGTCAGCAGCAATGCTGAGGTGATGGCTAGTAAGACTTCAGATAATGACCTAATGGTGCCCAGCCCCTCTCACTACCTCTGGTATGGTCAGTATCTCCAATAGCCCCTGGGTGAGAGATAGCAGGACTTTTCTCTTCTAGTAGAGTGGTGATAAAATCCAATGTGAAAGCCCCAAGCTCGGGGCTATGAGCCCTCAAAGATTGAATCTAGCTACAACTTTGCCACTATGTGATATCACCCACTCCAGTGTGATACTGTGAGATTTATCCTGACATCTGTAATAACAGTGAATTTGAATATATTTGAGGGAGGAAAAGACTAAAAAATGTGCACTGAGAAGATAAGAAAATGAGAGGACACAGCAATGTCACAATGTGTGAATGGCTGATTAATTCTTTCATCACTTTTTTTGTGATTGGATGATTTACATTTAGCGGGCCCTGAAGGCTGAGACGCTGATATCCGAATAAAGAAAGACGTCTCCATGCATCTCAGAAAAAATACCACTTTGCTCTTAGAGCTGATTTTAAAGGCAAATTCTTTCAAAATGTGTTTTCAGGCAAATTTTTGCACTCTAATTTATTTAGCAGCTGTGAACTACTGAAACGTTTACTTGAGCAACTCTACCTGGAAGCTGGCCTCCAAAACACTGAAGAAAAAGAAAAAGAAAAGAGAGACAACTTTTACAGTCTCACTGCAGATATAGCAAGTTCTGAATTTAGACCGTGCTACTGCATTACAACTAGATTATTAAGACAAAACATTAGCCTTGGCACAGTACAAAATGATAAGGTAGGGTGTGAAAAGCAAAGTGGATGGGCAAACAGAAAAGAAAAAACAGCCAAATGATAGAAGACGTGAAAATACTTGGAATTTGTGATCAGAAGCTCAGAAGTGGAGTGAAAACAACAAAAAGATGGTGAAAAGGAAGGATGACAAAGAGGGTAGGGAGAGGGGGTATAGAGCAGGTAATGCAGCAGAAAGGGTGAAAGAGAAATAGCGAGGGCATGATGGATAGAGAGAGGTGATTGTGTGTTATTCTGTGGACACCATTCATTTACACATGGAATAAGAGGCCGGGGCTGGGCTGTAAGCGCGTGAGCTGGTGGGGGCTAAAGTGAAATTGGCATTTTCAATTTGTTCTCTGACATGTCTGCCTCGGTCTTTTCACACATTCCTCTGCCTCTCCTTCTCTTGCAATCCTCCTTCCCAACCCTCCTTTTTCTCTTTCCCTTTCCCTCTCATTATTCCTTCCCTATACCTCTTCCCCTATCAATCTTAGCTTGACTTTCTCTCATCTGCCTCAATCCCCCCCCAAAAGGTCCACAGTCAAACAAGGAAATATGAACCAGATTCCTTATCAGATATACCAAACATTTCCAGAAAAACACATGTGCACACTGCACTATAATATATGTCCGGCACATGGGACTCCTTCCAGAGAAGGATGCCGGCAAATTCATCAAAGGCTGATCACATGGTCTGTACAGGAAGTAAAATATGATGAATAAAAACACATGCAAACACAGGAAGATAGGGCACAGCAAAAACACATTTTGGACATCAGCTATTATTTCTCTTCTGAAGTTTGACCATATGAACCTCTTCAATCTCTCCCTCCCTCCTTCCTCATCCCTCCACCACGAGACCACCCAGTCTGCCTGGGAACAAGAGCACTTCTTCACTTGGTAAAGATGGAGAGAACGTGCGAGTGTGTTTGAGTGTATATCTGCATGCGAGACAATAGGAGAGAAGAACGGGGAGAAAAAAGGAAGTGCACAGGGACACTGCACTGTGAACATGTGCAAAGAGTGAAAAAGCATCAAAGCATCGCAGCGAGAAGGAGATAAAGAGGAAAAAGAGGCAGGAAACACAAGACATCTGGAATAAAGCTGAGACATAAAAGGTAGAGATGCAAGCGGGAGAAAGATGGTGAGAGTAGAGAAGAAGGCTGTTAACCAGCCAAGGTCAGCTTTGTATTTGGAAATCGCTCGAGCTGATGAAGGGGTTCGAAAATTATCAACCGCTCTCTGAACAGTCAGTTGTGTTTACACTAAGCAGCAGGTAGGTTTCTCATAATCTGTAACATGACACGAAGGTTGTTAAATTGAAGCAGTCAAAATCAAAATGGCAAATAAACAAAATTAAACACTGTAGTCCATCCTGAATGCTTTATTTTGTAGAGATTAACAGGGAATACCGCTATATAAATAAACCTGAATTAAATTAATCTGAACACACACAAACAGAGAGAAAGGAACTCACTGCAATACCAACATGATAAAGAATAACAAAATAAAAACAAATAACCAAAATTTCAATTACTTAAATACCAGACCATTTCTTTCCAAACCATTTTTAAAGACATATCTATACATCCATCTGCTGTATTCCCACAGGACAGAAGACTAGCTTTAGTTAAGGACAAGAGACCAAGGTGCCATTTATTTCTGCCCTTGCTTCTCTGCTGAACAGCAAATTCTAAGAGAAGGCCTTTTTCTTCTTTGACCATATTACCAATTTTACTCAATAAAGTAGAATAGTAACATAATTTAGATGTATATCAACCTCTTAACACTGATTTTTACCTTGTTGTCACAAGTACACACCAATAAAACACCAAAGCTATCTATCCTCTGTTTTTTGTTGTTTTAAATCTATGATACAAGAATTTGCCCATGTCTGTATATCAATCCTCAAAGAAGAGTCTATATTGGGAACTGGGACAACACAAACATGCATATTTAGTTAGGGAGGAGAGTGTATGTGCATGTATGTGTGTTAAACGGGCAGCAGAGAGTGGGGGAGCCATTGGAAAGGTTAGGTTATTATCCAGAGCTCATCTTCTCTCATTGCACCAAGGGCTTATTAAACTTTTATACTGATCCACCACTGTTGCACAACACAGCGTTCAGGGAATACACACATGCGCCTTGGACAGGGTTTACTCACATCATACAGCAAATTCCAGTATGAAAATTAAACACCAAGAAATTATTCTAAAAAACAAAGTCACATTGAAAAGTGGAACCACAAAATCACTACATTTTACAAAGAGGGCACACAGAGAGAAAATTAGAGATGCAGAATATTTACAATAAAAGAGCAGATGACAGAAACAGGAAATGGAGATTCCATAAAGGAAACAAGAATATGCAGTGACAACAAATAAGCCAGTGTAACAAAAAAACAAAAACAAAGAAGAGAAGAGACATTTGTCACTGGAAACTAAAGAATGGGAGGCAGGTGTAGATGAATGAAGGAGATGAATAAAGGTAGGGTGAAGATGGAAAGTAAGGCAGGTAACAATGGGTAAATTCTGAGAGCCACAGCCTCATAATTGGTCATTTTGAAGGTGTGCTAAAAAAAATATCCCTTTTGCCCAGGGCAGGCCCATGCCTGGGATATGTATGTAATATGTAGGTTACCCTCTTCCTCTGTTCACAGATTTCTCAAGGTGATTCAAAAACCATTAGTTGACATAACCTAACCTTCAACCTACATCATTCTAGTTCTGACATATTCCATGGTGAAGTAAAGTGAAATGTGTTTTGCCAGCCTAGATAAGACTCAGCATACAGTGGATGTCCAAGTCTTGTCGTACACACCATCAGTCTTTTATATACACACAACTTCTGGGCAGATATAGCTTCCTTATCAAGGATCAAGTGGTAATCCGTCTTATAGTTTTGTGTTTGTGTGTACGCATGTGCGTGTGTGCATGTGTACGGTCAGGCGACAGAGAATCAGCCCCTGCTCATAATAGGAGCCTGTTAGCCAGTGCTAATCGCTAATGCTAACAGGATTGGAGCATGGCTGGGCCCAGGTCCCCAGCTTATCTCCAGCACAGACACAATAACGCACATATGTGCATACCCGTTTGCACACATGCATGCTTCCTTCATTGATGGAAAGAAAAAGAGAGGGGTGGAGGGGAGAAAAATGCTGGGTTGAGGGAAAAATAATGCTGCCATAGCCAATGTTTCTTATTTTTCAGCCTATGCATTAAGCTAGTGTAAGCTTGCTAAAATTCTCCCAGGACAAAAGGCTGATTTTTGGTAGTTGGCAGAAATGTCCAGATTTTCAGTGGCGTCAGACTTTTTCTCCTACCTCAACTTAATGCCATTCTTCTTCTTCTTCTGGTGGCCACTAACTAACTTCTCTGCCAAATAACACATATGTATGTATATGCTGGTCCCATAATGAGGAAATACAGACCACATTTTGATTTGACTCAGTAACTCCAGTAGTTTGCCATCACTGAGCGCACTCTCCATGACATTAACAAAGCTAACAACAAATATGCAACAAATAGAGGACATTAACTGGCATTAAATGACAAACTTTGTTTTTATGCAGCCCTTTATTACAAAATGCAAACAAAATAACATTTAAAGTTTTACACTGTCTCGTCCACAGCAAATTTTTAAAAATGAAGTCAGCATGTGCAAGCCATGCTCTCAGTATTTATTACAAATAAGGTGATGCTGCAACTTAACTTAATGGTTTAATTAATCACAGGATTTCCAGGAAGATTTACCAATTTCTAATATTATATTTTAATGAAAGACTTTAATCTCTTATAGAATGACTTGCTTATAGTAAGATGCTATTACTGACAATATGTTTATGGTGCTTTAACTGCACAGGCTCATTCTGTGCACATCGATATTTGTAGAACGATAAATATTCTAATAAAAGGTAGGCATCTTTTGAATGTCTACAAGAAGAAAACTGATTCTTCTATGGCAGCATACTGTGACCAGAAGGTGTTTGACATGTATGGCCACACTTCAGACAGTCACGTGGAAAGAAAAGTGTGCAAATGCTCTCTAAGAGATGTGAAAGTAAGCCCAGGTCTTTTCTCTGGTTTGACCTCCTGATGGCCTCTATTCTCACCAGGGTAATGGCAGGAGAGCCTTGCTATAACAATCCCTTCAGCTTTTCAGATGTCTCTTCAAATAATGATTTAGAAAAAGTGCAGCGCTGCTATGAGACAAAGGATATGTGGAGTAAAGGTTACAAATTGCAGAGATGCAGGGAGACGGAGAGAAATGAGAAATAGATAAGAAAAGTGGGGTGGAGAAGTTGGCATATGCAGATAGCTGTGCTGCAGTTAATTCTTATTTATCCAGGACAGCAGCGTGGGAGCTGTGCTCTTCACCTGCCAGAAGGGAGGAGAACAAGTGAGCCAGCAACAGGACAGAGATGAAGAGGAAAATGAGGGAGACACACACAGTATGTGAGAGGGAGGTAAAAAAGGGGCGCTGCTGGAGAGCACAGGAATGCAGAAGAGGGAAAAAAGAGCACACTATAGGAAGGTCATTGTCTGTTCTTTCTCTCATTTTGAGCTGGTTTAATAGAAGATGGGTCAGCAAGCAGTCAGATAAATGCCAAATAAGCACAGATGAGCAAACACAAGATCTTGTTTAAATATCACAAACTTAAACAGATATGTACACAAGTAATTTGAGCTATAGTAGGAAATCACATGATCAAGACTCATGTTTCGCCCAGCTATAAGATCTACTAAGACAAATACATTAACTTTAAACAACATTGTAACAGATCAGATGAGTCTGGGCTGCCACATGATGATAATCTTTCATCTGCAGCTATCCACAGTAAAACCAGTGAATGTCTACTGCTTTTTTCCCAAATCCATCCCCACACAATACACACAGAATGTGCAAGCCAATTAAAACAGTGTCAGTGTGTGCTGTGGCTGAGTGCAATGGCAGGTCTAGTGTTTATATCTCATTAAGCTGAGCTAGGCCATGCCAGGCCAGACTGTACTCTGCTCTGCTGCACCAACCCTCCACCCAACAGCACCGAGGCCCTCATTAGCCTTGTCCTGCTACCTTTAGCACTATGTGTGTATGAATATATGTGCATGTTATAGTGCGTTTATATTTTAATGTTTTTAATATGCAATTTAGTATTTTTAGTTTTACGGTTAAATATATAAAGAGTGCCCAATTCCCATAAAAAGTCGAGAGTTTAGTTTGTATTAGGACTGAGCTTCAGCCCTCTCTCTCTTTCTTACAAACACACACACACACATCACGGGGTGTGTGACACCATTAGACCAGTGTGGTTTGTGTTAACCACTCTCCCTGCAGACATGTTTAGCCTCTTCTCTAGACCTCTGTTTGCTCAGTCTATCCATTCATTCATCTATTTATCCATCTTTCTTGTCTGCCATACTTCTCTCATTTCCCATCGGAAGCCAGCAGACAATTTGTCCTCTCCTCAAACTCTCTCACAGTACAGTCTCAATGCACCCTTCTTCTTTCACTTCTCCTCCTCCTCCTCATCCATCTTGCACACTGCTCTCTACCTCTCTTTTTCCTGGAAGCTCTGCCTAGAAACTTCCCTTTTGTGTCTTTTCTTTTCCAACCCCGCTCTTCTTTGTTTTCCCCAACACAATCTTCCCCAAATCAGTATGGTTGCTTTCTTCTGCTCTCTTCCTGTATAAGTGAGCTCATATGTGCATACACACACACACACACTGATACAGGAGCACTGGTCTCCACTGCCCAGCAGCAATTCATCATCATTTTATCTCCCTTAATTGGATGCCATCAGGACCCCTGATACTTCGCATCTCTACTTTAACAAACAGCTGCTCTCTATACACAGAAGCGAAGCACACAGACACACACCCTATCCCAAACTAGATTTTCTCCTCCTGCCCTCATGTCTGCTTTTTTTCTCCACTGGTGAAGGACTGGGAGAAAGAGGGTGATGGAGTGGCCGAGCTGTTTATCAGACAGAAGGTAATGGTGTAAGGCCCGCTCTGATATTATCTGTCCTCTCATTCCTGCCCTCCGGGGAGAAACAAGGAAGAAGGATAAAGAGGGAACTGAGGGTAGGAGAATGGAGACGCACAAATGGACAAAAGGCTAAGAACACATGAAGATAAAAGAACAGAAACAAAAAGTCTTGAACAGTTTGACTCTCCTCTCTCACCCACAACCTTCGAACGATGTCCAGCTGCGCTACATCAGCCTGTCTGACCCAAGACTGCAGTCATTTGTGTGTGAAAGAATTGTGTGTACATGTGTTTGTTGCTCTAACGACCCCTCTGGCACTATGAGCACAACTTCCCAGCCCACAGCTCAGCATCCTATTGGCCTTTGTACCTTAACCGAAGCCCCTGATTGGATCACACACAAGGAAGCTGTCTGGACCGGGTCAGAAAACCGGAAGGCACCAATGTAGACACCAGCTTGTTGGTTTGGTCGCTGCTGACCGGAGTTAACTGCTACCATAAGGCATAGCGGATGGCTCTGTATGTGTCAGTAGTAATGTGGGCTTGTTTGGCACTAATAAATACGAATAGGACACTTTTTTTCTTCTTATAAAATGATCAGCATTTTTCTCCAATTAACTTGCAAATGGACTTCTGACAATCTGCCATTTCACCAACTTTCACAGGTTCCTAAAGAATAAATGCTGAATTACTTTTGGCTATGTACCCAACTTCAAAAGTTAAAAATGCAAAGTGTGTGATGAGACATTCCTTTCACAATATAAACATTATGGAGGCTTAACACAGCAAAAATTAGAGCTCTGAGCAGTGTTTTTAAACCCTTACTCTAAATGCATGACTCTTCAAAGTCCTAACACCATGAAGACAAAGGCTTGTTTCATGTCCCCTCTTGCAAAAGAAACCGTTTTCCAATATTGCATTCTTTCTCTGGTCTTATGATATGCTTGCTCTTTCCCCGTTGGGATCAGCTGGTATGTACAGTAACCTTATACAGAAATACCACAGCACCAATATTTTCTCCCATGAGCAGATATGGAAAGTCAATACCCAACAAGGTTAGCATAGAGCTGAAGTTACACTATCATATATCATGTCTGCCACATATGCAGTTGGATATTGACAGCCTCCTGTTAGGAGATACAACGCAAGAGCATTGAGTTATTATGGTCACTGTAAGAGCAGTAAGGTATGGGAAACTAAAGTTTAAACATTATCCGACTGTGGATGTCTTGAATATCCTGTGGATAGTTATTTCTTTCGGATAGTCTGATGATATTGTATAAAAGAAAGGAGAATGAGTTTTGGCCTCAGGAGACACTTTTGAGCTGATTTTCTCTCTTACAGCTTCTCATCTCGTTTTCCCCCTCTGTTCTTTTCAATATCACTCTCCCTCTCACTTTTCTCCATTCATCTCACCTGAAATTGTCAACTATGCACCAATTTCCCTAGTCCACGTTGCCTTCTCCTATATTCTTTTTTTGGCCATTTCCACTGATTTGTAGTTGTACCACTCTTTTTATCCCTTCTCCTTTCATCGACTTCTGCGCATACATCCATTTCCCACCTTCACGTATACTGTCCACTCTGTACTTCCTCTTCACTTTATAGAAATTCTCAGCACACGTCTCATCTCAGCCCTGATCTTCACCTTTTCTAAGTAATGTGTCTCATTTGGCACTTGCTGTGGATCTCAAACAAAAAGCTATATTGTGGATTATGCAGCGCTTGTGTTTATCACACTGATCAGCAAGTGTAATGCCCCTTACAGTCTTCTTCTGGAATTGCACATCCAAACACACTCATGCATAGCTACCCGGGGATCCGTAGCCTAAGGTATATAGAAGCATGCAGATGTGCACACATGAACAGACACTGATCAACCCCTATCCTCACAGCTGTATGCCTGTAAGCTGAGGCAGCAGTGTGCACACAGTATAACAGATAAAGTCTATTTCTACTGCAGAACCATTCATGATTTATTGAGTTGGTTCTGAACACTGTCAAAGTAAGAACAATCATGGAGGGATGCTTGCAGAAAGTAGAGATATAAAAGTCTATAAATAGATAAACTAATATTTAAGACCTGCTTCTTCCAAAATGCTGCTCCAGAGCTATAATAAGACTCTCAAAGTAATAATTCATGACACATAATTAAACTCTTAATCTTGAGCCAGTATGAATTATGCCCTAACTGCAAGTTCATGCAGCTGGCACTCCTACTCTGAAACTAAATATGGATGCATGCACACTAGATGAACACGCTACATCGATATCTGGCCATACAGTCAGGATGCCACTGCTATTTGCTAACAGGGGCTAAGTGTTGACAGTCCCGCGCTAATTACTGCTAGCATGTCTGCTTTGTGGACATCAAATGGAGAAATTCAGCTTTTGGCTGAGGTTAGGCTTTGCTGTTGATTAACACTGGCCTTGCAGCTACAATAAACAGTCAATAAACAAGCATCTCTGTGGAGAGACAAGCCTTGCGTAAGGTAATTAGCCCTGCCTTCACAAACAACTGGCTAGCGTGTGCCAACACCTAAAGACTGTCCGTCGATACAGACAGAATCAAACACTGTGCTAGCCGTCATAGCGGCTACACATCAAGCTATACAGCTAAACAGAGACTACTGCTACCATGTACTCTAAATGTGTCTGCCAGTGTCTGAATTCCTGTGGCAATCTGTGCCTATTATGACCAGTTGCTGCTAATTGAGAAGTGAGTAAGTGCTAAATCTTATTAGGCAGAGACATCCTGAGGTTTCTA
The DNA here is from genome assembly GCF_051167445.1 of Perissodus microlepis. Taxonomy (NCBI): domain Eukaryota; kingdom Metazoa; phylum Chordata; class Actinopteri; order Cichliformes; family Cichlidae; genus Perissodus; species Perissodus microlepis. Next base: position 12,784,466 of record NC_140465.1, read on the forward strand.
CTGTCTCTGAATCTATTTTCTTCCAAGTGTGTTATTGCGGCAGCTAAACATCCTCATGTAAAACTAAATTAACAGCAGCAGGTCTAATGGCATCGTATATCTTAGGATGGAATCAGACACGAACAGAAACAAGTAGCAAAAGTGAACTTATGAGAGACGAGGGAGATGGAGTGAGAAAAGTAGGGAAAAGCAGGAAGAAGAAAGAATGACAGACAGTGGGAGGAAGAGTGTCAGGGAGAAAGATGGGCTCTACAGACACATAGAGGAAGGGAGAGGGAGAGGTATAGAGTCGAGGTGTAAACATGATCAATCCGCTCCCAACTAGCTTCAGAGACAGACTTCCTCTTCACATTTTCAGCCTCAGTGAAGCGCGACGCTAGCTACCTCTTATCTGTCATGCTAGTTTGAAGCCTCACAAACACACACACACACACACACACACACACACACACACACACACATATATATTTATATATATAAAAATATAAACACACAACCACATTTCAACACATTGGACAGGCATGGGCCTACACGCAGAAACACTTCAACCTACCAGCAAACGCTCTACACTTATTAAAAACTTCTGCAAAGAAACAAAATACTCCTTTAGACTGCTTTAATCTGGAAGACACCAACCAACTAACCACTCATCCCTATCAGACAAAGCCATGAATACATAAAAAAATAAATAAATAACAGAAGCATTGGGAAAAAAAAAAAAACCCACTATGGCTGACCATCGTACCTGATCAATAATTTATATGTTACACATCAGCCATGACAATCTGTTATGATTTGGACCAGAACAGGAAATGCCTCATTATAAATTTGTATTAATTCAAATGTAAACACTTGCCGTCACAATATCTAATTGCTAACTATCAATTCTATAGTATTACATCATTTATTTTGATCAAGACTATGCTAGTGTCCAAGTAATGCACGACATCTATCAGGACAATGAGCACATTAGTGTCTAGATAGCCATTACCTGTAGGAGGCCATTATTTAACCTTGGCCAAGTCGATGCCTGCACTGGGAGCATGATTTAGATACCTAGTTGCATTGATTAGGTCAAAAGTAACGGTGCTTAATGGTTATCCTTCTACTCTGTGTGCAGTTCTTGCCCTGTTCAGTGTTCAGGAATTTTGGCTGCTTTTATTTTACCAGTGCCCGAGAGAACCCCCCCTCAAACTGTTAGTGTAGATCACAACATCTGCTTTGTTTTTCACCATTAACATCGCTTCATTCAGCTGGATTGCATAAAATAAATACATACAATCTCTTCATACTAACCGCAGTTTTCTGGCACTGGATGGAGGTGCTGTTGAATCGCAGTGCAGGCACATTGTGGATCTCCCCCTGGATGTGGAAGACGCACTCATAGTTTCTCTGTCCAGACTGGGGCTGTGGCAGGTTCTTTGCAGCTAAGGTGATTGGCTTTGTTACCCCGACAGGGATGTATATCTGGGTTGACGGCAGAATCTGAGGGCAATCCTGTGAAAAACAAATGTGGGGAAAATAAATGCTTAACTTTTATACCCAAGACAAGACCGTTAAAGAATAAAGAGAGTCAGGCTATTCCACAAAGTCAGAAAGGCATGCAAACAAGAAGTGAATAACAGCAAGATAAGAGCTGGGATGACAAAATATATCATTTGTTTGCTGTTAACAGCTGAAGAGGCAAGAAGGCCGAGGCTTGCGTACAGCATTTGCCTTCATGCCAGATTTCCCATAACACGCTCTAGTCTAGAATCGCGCTGTGATGCACTGTTCGCATGTGCTGTATGCTTGTGCAACACTCCTGCTGGCCTTGCACCAGATTAATGCTGTACAACAACGTTAGAGCTTTTTGTCTATAGCTCATAAACTATTATCTACCAAGTAAAATTACTCACATCACAATGGTGTAACATTGTTTTGGCACGAGGATACGCTCCAGCGTATTATATCCATGTGTGGAATGGAGTAATGGGCTCATGAACTTGTGTTCAGCCTGTCTGTGTGAGTGTGTGCGCACGCTCTCACGGTGATATTGGCCAGAGCTGAATGTCTTGTTTGGATCATCTGGAAGCAGCCCATCCACTGGCTTACATCACTGCAGTACACAACCCCGGAGGGTGTGTGTGTGTATGTGTGCCCTTCCATAGATGTGTAAGACAAAGAGGTTTCTCAATATGCAATTGGACTAATTAAGTATGGTCGCATGTGTTTGCTGAACAAGAAGTAGATTGGGCAGTCTGCTCAGTATGTAATGTTCCCTAGATATGCATTTGTGCATGTGCTGGAAGAAATGAAGTCATTAGAGTGTTCATGCCACGATCTGGCACTGATGCAGATCCTGTCAACAGTTAGAATGAGAGCCAGAGAAAGAGAGAGCAGGAGGGTGGGTGACAGATCCTAAAAAACATGAGTTAAAACTTGGGTGGAACCATCCCACCCCATACTCTGCCTCTTGAGCCAAAAGGATAATAAACCAGATCAGTGCTGACAAATCACAAATTTTACAACCTGGAGACACTGTAAAGTAACTCAAATTATAAGAGACGTGCAGATAGAGAATGCAAACTGGACTTCTTTCAGAAGGATAAAAGGCCCTAAAACAATAGATTAAGATTCAGAGTGTTCCTGTAAAAGTATTCATTTTAGATTTCATAGTCCCAGCAAGATAGTGCAGCTCTACAGAGCAACACACTCACGCTGACAAGTCCAAAGGCAAGAATAAGATACACTAAGGGAAAAGGAAAGCACTGACCAGATCCTTGTAAAATATTCACCATACACAGCATCTCCTCCACTTCTTGTTGTTTCTTTAAGCAGATAGCTGGCTCACTGTCAGTGATTTTTTCTTTCCCCTCCTCTAGCTGTAGCTATTATACATTAGAAGCTACAGCATGTCCCCAGGGCCTGAACACAATGCTGGAGTTTGTTCATTAGCCTGCTTAGCCCTGGCCTTGTGTGTCTGATCACACACAAACACATGCACAACACATAATGAGAGAGGGGAATACTATAGTAGGAAGAAGCGGGTTGCTGAAGACCTGATGTATAATCAACTAGGAAGAAGGCGGCGGGTGTGGGGAAGATTGGTGTGCAGGGAAAATGGATGGTGTAGAAGGAGGGAGTGAAGTAGGGAATGGAGGAAAGAAAGGAGAGGAAAGATTGTTGAGAAGAAGAGAAATAAATGAAGGAAACAGCAAGAGATTTAGACAAAAAAGGAAAACTTAAGGCAGAGGAACCAGTTTAACTGGGGAGCGAGCAACAGGAAAAGAAAGCCGAGTAGTAAGAGAAGCAAAGGAAAAAAGGAAAGGAGAAAAAAGGATATGAAGACTGAATAAAGAGGGATCAAAAGGAAATAAAAAGAAAAATAATACAAGCATCAGGAAATGACAAATATTCAGGTAGAATGCCTGAATCCCTCTGCATCACTTCGATCTCTTTATCACACATTCATCCAGCATCATCCACACCATGTACCCAAGCCCCATGACAATGTCCTACTTAATTAACTGCCTAGAGTATCTGAAAACACTTGAAAATTGATGGAAGGGTAGAGACAGAGCGAGCGGGAGAAAGAGGAGAGAGATGATGCGGTTTGAAGTCTGCTTCAGAGGGGAAAGAAATGCTCATGTCAAAAGCCGTGGGCTTGCATTGTCCAGGGAGCCACAAGAGAGAAAAGGAAAGGTTTCAGTATCCTGCTGTTAAAGCTAACTAGTAGAAGCCAATGTGTTAGAAGCTAACATAGCCTGTAGGACAAGCTGCAGCTAGCCAATGTTTTATTTATCCGTCTATTGAATTTGTGTCAGCTGAGCGTTTTTTCTACCAGTCGTCGTTATACTGCCCTTTGCTTCTTTCAGTCTTCTGTATTAAATTCTAATAAAAAGCAAAACAATTATTTAATAGGTTAAAATATTACAATAATAATAATAATAATAATAATAATAATAATAATAATACACAACTTTTTTCCTCTTTGGGCATTTTAAGGGTGTCAATGCAGAAAAATAGAAGAAAATTCAAGTAAGTACTTTGTTCAAATACAAGCTGATGGTGCTTTCGAGACACAATGGAAAGGAGTTCCAGGAGAAAAAGAGAAAGGAGGTAGAAGGCAGGAAAAACAGGACATTGTGGGAAAGAGCAGGATAAAGAAGAAAGTGCTCTGCAAGGAAAAACTATTCCATCAGTTTTTGTGACAGGTGCCAAAACAGTTCAAAGCTTGCATTAGGGCTACAAAGTGCAGGGTGCACCGAAACAATATTTCACTGGGGGGGATTCGTTTGAAGCTGAAAGAGATCTTTTTTTTTTTTTCTTTATTTCCTTCCTTTTCCTGACTTCTCGAACTTCAATTCATCTGTGAAGGCGAATACAGTGGCTTTATTGGCTAGATATGACATGTAAAAAAATGTGAGTATCTGCAGTTCTTTTGTACCTACCTGCGCACATGTTTTATTTTGCATTTGCAAATTTTATTCAATAGATGATCGAAGGCTGATTTGAGTTCGTCTTTACACATAAATGCTTCACACCAGGAACTGTTTGCACAGAACAGCAGCTCGCTTCATCATAAGGATCACTTAATCTCACTGTAGTGTAACCACGGTAAAGTCGTATGCGCCCGTGAAGTGGAAAAGATGCCTGAAGGAATGCACGCCACAGATGGTTTCTCCAAACGAGAACACAGCACAAAAACATCTGCTCAATCTTAAGATTTTGATGACTGTCTTTGCATTCTGACACCTTTATAAGTATTTTTAAAAACAACAGATGTAGATAGTGTAACAGAAAACCCCTTTGCCGAATTGAACTCTTTTCTTCTGACTGTACTAATTATGACAATGTCAAATCCTCCCACACTGACTGGACTGCGCTCCAGGAGCATGTACCTGTGTTTTTGAGAATAACAACGAGTGTCGATGTTGCAAAGTGTGTGTGTTTTTTGATGGCTGAAGTCCAAGTCTGCAGCTTCTGTTAAAAGTAGCCGGAGGGCTTTCCTCACCTCTTTGTATTTGTTTTCCCTCAAAGGCCCCTGTTAGCTTTGCTGCCTGAGGCTAGTCCCACCACTCTTTTACAGTAAAGGAATATATAATTATATAGACTGTAATATTTAATTTAATTGTATTTAATAAAGACGGGGTCATTAAAAAATGCTACTGCAGAAGTAAGTTTTGAGTGCAAGTACTCAAACTGCCATTCCAGTTCCAGCTCAATCTAATAAATTCCTTCATTTTCAGTGCTCTGATATTTACACGCTACGTCTACCACACCAAATGAGAAAATATATGAGAAAAAAAATTAATAAAACCAGTGTTCGGCAGGGAAAGGAGATAATCTCTCCTTGCAGGTGAGCAAAACACCTTTCAACATCCGCCAAGAGCAGATAATGAGACAGTCGGCAGGAAAGTGCGCATGTCTGTGTGTTCATGCAGATATGTTGAAGGTGAGAGATTAAAATCAAGACTTCGACGGGGTGGTGTGAAAGGAGAGAAAAAGAAAGCGAGCGCAGAGTGGGAGGATGAAGGCAAAAGTCAGTGTGCGGCGCTATATAAATAAATAACTGTATTAAAAAGCCAAAAGAGTTCTGAAGGCTGTGGCATAGCCTGACAAGATATAAATTAATAAAGCTCCAAAAACACTGCGCATATGTAATGAGGTGGATGTCTGGTCGTTTTTTTAAAGCCCCCCCTAGTCTCTCTTAGCCCCCACCCCCCCTGCATCCATCCATAATTAATTAGCTGCCTCTGTGATGTGGGGACTATAGATCAGGGAGGAGAAAAAATAACACGCTAAATTATGAAGTAAAGCGATATGGGGAACCCGGGGGAGAGATGAGATGGCATAGATGGTCACACAGGAGCTGGGGGGGGGGGCACACTGGTACAATAACAGGGACAGTGTGTATGTGTGCATGTAAGTGTGTCCGTGTGTGTCAGTCACGGGGGGGCAGACAAAAGGGTATATGGAGAGTGTTGGACGCCCACCCCCCTGCCGGCTGTCGACATGGCCCCCAGGGTTTCTGACAGAGGTCTCGCATCGCAAACCAAAGAGCTGCAGCCTTGAACTTCAGAGTCCCATTTATCCTTTAGTTCAATCCACTATACATTAATAAATAGCACTGGGTGGATCACACATTTTAGCAGTGTGAAACTTGCACCATTAAAACTGAAGTTTAACATCTTAAACAAGTAACCTTTGTTGAGGGCCACCCACCTCCAGTCAACTAATACGTAATGCTGAATAATTAAAACATAAACCACATTCACGTTGTTATATTATCAGTTTAACTGTTTTTGCAGCTGGAATTTCAGCATTTTAATATCTGTGCCACCAAAGATCATATACAGCCATACAGCATCGTTATGTTCCAGAAAGATAAATACCCAGACACAAAACAGAACACAGGTGGTGAAATTAAACATTAACAGTGCAGTACGATGACACCAAATCAACAACAGAATCACTTACAAAAGATTCTACGGGTGGAAATGTGATAACAGTACTATAATATACTGCGGTGGTTACTGATTAGACTACATTGTTCTTTTCATCTACATGAATTGTTTAATGCTTAATAACTGATCATTTAAAGACATGAATGGTTTTCAGGTTTAAGAAACAGCTTTTTAAATGAGATTTTGGGGGAATTTAAACCACATTGTTAATTGAAGCTCATTCCTTAATTGATGTAAGCCATGTAATACCATGCCATGTCATACATCATACTGTCATTTCAAGGACCACATATTCTCTTGCTCCCTTGTCTTCTGTGTAGCAGCTGGCTTGCAGCCATGTGCTTCTTTAAAAGAGTGTGTGTGTGTGTGTGTGTGTGTGTGTGTGTGTGTGTGTGTGTGTGTGTGTACTACTTTTGGACTTTGGACTCATACTAGTAAGGAAAAAACATAAGATTCATTAGGTCTGAATATAAAGACCAGAAGGAGAGTGCACAGGCATATTAAGCCTTAAATCTACAAGCCATTAAATACACAATGATACAATTACTACAACACGTAATATATGACACCCAGAGGTGCAAGTATTATTAAAAGTGAATAAAACGGAACATCTCCGCAAGCTGCAGGGTGTGGTTCATATGCGGAAGCACGTGTGCACACAAAGTTGATGCGAGCTTATTAGCAGGCAGAAACCAGAAAGATGTTCTGTGACCAGACAGACACCTACTGTGGGGAGGGAGGGAGGGAGACTGTGGGGGAAAGAGTGGAACAACTTAATAAGGCAGCAACATGTAGAACAGAGCAGGAGCGAGGGAAGCAGAGGAAGAAAAGGGACTTTGAACCTTGAAAGGGACTATGAGATTGTCTGCCCACGCCCTGCTTTCTTAGCAGAGCAGCGATGTAGGGAGGAAGACTGAGAGAGAGGGAAATAAGGGGATCAGCGCAGAGGAATGAAGGAGCAGAGAATGGAGAGTTTCATTTAAAGTGAGATGCCAGAGAACGTGTGATATAAATGTAATTCAACATGGATTATCAAAGTCTCACGGAGCATATGCTTGACTGAACCTACCTACATACATGATCCTCCTATGCTGCGCAAACACGCACGCTCAGACTGCTTTGATGTAACACCCAAGAAAACATACATGTTGATTTCATCTCCTAATCCCTCGTCCTTGACTTACAAGAAAGCTGCCAAACCTACACAGTTTATCCCCTCGACACACATGGCGCAGTATGCCATAAAACAATAAAAAGCAAGAATGTGTGAATATTTTTTTGAGAGCACATCCTTTATTTTTTTTTCTCCTTATGGATTTTCATAGAGTAGAGGGGGAGGGGTGGGGGCGCTTGGCACCCCGTTATCATTCTAACCCAGATATGTCAGCAGCAATCAAACCTTGTGCTTTTCAGCTTTTCAAAGACAAGCTTTGATTTTAGAGGTAGATACGCTCTCCTGTCTCCTGCCTCATGCCTCTTCTCTGAAGACAGCACCATAATTCAGCAAAAGGATAGACTAAAACTGACTTTTGTTTTCCAGATTAAGTGGATGAGCAGACCAATATTATCTGAACTCATTTCTAATTTTGTTTGCTGGTTCCCTTAATGATTAACTCTGATCAGCTTTGTTACCATGATTTACACATTTATGATCTTAAAGAAGCTGGTCATTAAGAATCCAAAGTGCAAAGGTCCGCTGATAAATTTGGAACTGAACAGTGTACCAACACACTTTCTGCACATTCCTTAAAGGGTAAAATAGTATAAACAAGTCTAATGAATCAGTCATAATTAAAGAGAAAAGTCAAAACAATTACATTTGTCTTTTAGCTCACATATGTAACTAATCAAATCGTCAAAGAAATGTTTCCACCCCCAAAATGTGCTGAATCATGAAAAACTGGCAGCACAAGGTGAAGGTTTACTTCAGATCTAATGACGTCTGACTATCGTAGTCTTAAATCAAACTACAGGAATCATGAATTCTACACTTTGTTTTTATATGATTTTATGTGATTTCCCCCCACGTATTTGTAAGTGTGAGGATTTGATCACTGCTTCTAATCAGATCCATAACAATGGAACAAAGAGCACTGTGCGAACAACCTCCCCTTAGGCCAATTTTCAAAGAAAAGGTAGGTTAACAACCCTGCTGCTGAAGTAAGGATGGCATGCAAAAGCAGCTAGGACATTAAAAAAAATCTTTGTGTTTTAAAATAACGTCAAGATTCAAAAGGTTAAAAAAATAACTCTCCATCTTTCTGAAGCTTGTATGTAAGTGCATCACTGTCCATCTTGAGTTTCTATAGGAGTGCAATAGTGTCATGAAATGGAGGCTGGAATAAAAATCAGTGAGAGCCACTTTACTAAAACAGCACAGTGAAAAGCCCAACATGACAGACACAGTTATCTGGTCTTGTGAGACTGGGCGACTCAGCACGCTACCGGATTTTATTTCCTGCCTCTCTTTCTCTATGCCTCTCCATCCCAGCAGGCAGTTAGCGTTTCTCAATCACAATCGCTCTCCTTTTCTGATCTGCCTGCACTTCGGAGTTTGCTTTTCCTTCAGCTCACTTTACTGTGTTACTACTCTGTCTCCAAGTGCTGACATCTCCTTCCTTCAGTGACTCTGTATTTATTTCTTCTATCCTGTCTTTGAGACACGCAAGGGTTGATGGTGAAAATGCAATATTCATCTGTGTTCACCATTAGGCAGGCTGGCTGTGAGGGCTGCGGAAATGAAGATTTAACACAGCCTGAATAATTGAACCACTGGGACATGTGACTGACACAAAGAAACACACTGGCACAAAGACAAACACTAATCCACACGTGCTGCAAACCCCTGTGCATCTATCATGTCATATTCCTATGAGTGTGCCTATGTGTCCATTCCTGTGAATCTTTACTTCACACCTACTCTTCATTTAGCTTTCACTTGTATTGTATTCAGTGCTGCAGCTGGTGTGTTAGCACAGCTGGGGTGATACCTGCAGCATCAGTGGGCTTTGTCGTCTGTCGGCGAATTACATCAAGGAGAGAATTCTTCACATTTTCTCAATGTCGTATGAGGATGAAGACTTTTCAACCAAATACACCAATAATGTGCTATTAATACTCGCTTAACACAAGCTGCATTTGCTAAACTTCTCCCTCTTTCATGAATAAAACTCTGTCTTTGTGCAGTTGTCTACTACACGAAAGTCTACCCAGCCTCCCGTCTTCTACTGAGCCTGATGGATGGTGCAACGCAGTGCAGAAGTCATAATGGAAGCTTTGAGCAGAGATCCTGAAAGAACATTAGGGGGAAGAAGAAAAAAAGCTGGGATTTGGGAATGTTACGACTAAAAACAGCCACAGACAGGCAGAGATTAAGCATCTGAGATGTATGGATGTTACTGTATGTGACCAATCGTCCAAATACAGTAACACCCAGAGCAGAGCCTCATTTCCAACACTATGATTAGGACGCTAGGAACTAGGAAAACTAGAACAACACACACATGCAGAGTGCTGCAACTTTAATGAAGGGCTGAATTGGATGACCATGGATGTATGAGAGAATCTGCCAAAACACCTGATACAATCTCACACTGATTTCCCTGAGGGGCAAAATGTGGTTACTAACTGTTGGAAGTTTCCTCGGGAGCCTCACAAAGAAAAAGAAAAAACAAAAAACAAACAGAAGAGCTAGAGGACTGAAGCCGTTTGAAAAGCTAAAGAAGGTGCACTGCTACCAAACCAAACCAAGAGTTAAACATTGGATGGTCATGGTCTGACGATGCTCCATCTGGCAAAGAAGCTGTGGTTACTTCAGCCCATCGCCTCCACTTCCTCTCCATGTTCCCTGTCTTTCCCTCCCTCTCCCTTCCTTCCCTCCAACTTTGGAGAGCATTTGGAAAATAAATTGCGTCACTCTGAATGTAATCTGCTGCTCGTTACAGCCAGACTTTCTCTGTTTAACTCCCTGCCCTTGTCTCTGTTTCTTTACATTTTCCCCCCTCTACTCATTCTGTTTGCATCTGGTCTCACTTACAGCACCTCTAGTCTGCCTTTGGTTTGTCTCTGGTGAAATATATGCACAATTGAAAGTGCTGCATTGTTTTGGAGAACTGCATGAGGGATATTGCATTCCACCTCCACCCATTTCCTAATTTATTTGCTCCCTCTTCACAGCATTGTTTATATTTTATTAAATATGGCTTAGGCACGTCTTCTCCTCATACTGAGCAGAAACCCACATGTGGGGGTGTGTTTATGCAAGTTCAGCTATGAGCTACATGGTGCACTGAGGTGGAGAGAGGAATTCAACAGAATAAAAAGGGAAATTAGGTATCGCAACAGATGAGCAAGTAAAGAAACACAAACGGATGTGCATGAAGGAACTGTATGGGTAAAGGAGGGAGAAAAGGGAAAAAAGGAGTGTACATAGAGGAGAAAACAGATATTACTAACAGATTAATACACCAGGATGGAGCGATACAAAGCAAAAAAAAAAAGAAAGAAAAGAAAAAGATGGATATTATTCAGCCAGTCTTTTCTCCACCTTACCCATATAACCCCTGCAGCCCTGTGCTGCTGGTTGTGCTCTGTCCTGATAAGAGCCAGTGACAGTCACACACAAACACACACTAAAGCAGTATAGTCAAACATGCATATATATCCATGCACCAGGCAAGACGCCTCAAGCAGCCTTGGCCTATGGCCTAGTGTGTGTGTTCTGCTCAGTGTCTGAGCACCGGCCAGGGCAAACACAGAGTGCCAGAATGTCACCGTCCGGGGCCTCACACCTCCATCACAAATAACCCCATCAGCCATTGTGTGTGTGTAAAAGAGAGCGTGAAAACAAACATTAAGCATGTGTTTCTGTGGCTGCTTAAGAATGTGTGAGCAGGCTGTATGCTTTAAGTGTATTTGGTTAAGAGTGTGTGAGGAAAAGCCATCACTTGAGAAAATGTGTCACTGTATTGTTGCACTTTGTTCAGAGAGCAGCCGATATGCAGCGTCTCTTCTTAATCGCTGGTCAGTGTGTCACAGACTAACATTTGAGTAAATGGCTTCAAGTGTTTGTTAATGTGTCTCCTACCGCCACTGCTCTGTTTCGATATGCACAGTGCCCACACCTATAGCACATAAACACAGTCAATATGTGTTAATAGAATATCTTACCATTTACCCCACATGCACACCCGTATTTTCTTCATCTTACCACTCTTGCAGAAGTACAGAAAACCACTTATTTAGGACAGTAAAAAAAAAAAAACTGGTACCGCTTAAACTTTGCTTCACCTATCCAGAAACAGTGCAGGCTCTCTTACACGTTTTCTGGCAAAATCTAATCCGACCTTCCTGTTCTCGAGTGTGATCAGCGGTTTGCACCTTGTTGTAAACTGTGTAGTTCACTTCATTCACGAAGGTGTGTCTCGATTGTAGACTTGGATGATGACATGCCGGCCTCCTCAAGAATCTTCTTAACTTGACTACATGTGGTGAAGGTGCTTCACCTCAAAAACAAGTTCAACATTTGTAAGCAACTCCAGATTTTTTTTTTCTGTCCAACTTATCTTCAAATAATGAGGGAACAGGCCTCACCTGCTATAAACCTGCTTGACAATCAACAGTTAATGCACTACTTTTGTTAAAACTCTTGAATTGAAGCTGAAAGTCTGCATTTCCATCACATCTTGAGTCTTCATTCACATTCACTCTGATGCCATACAAAGTCAAAATTACAAAAATCCTGTTATTGTCCAAATACATATGGGTCCTAACTGAATGCATTATTCAGGATCAGTGATTCAAGTCGATGCTGGTTAGCTCCCAGACAGAAAATAGCCTCGTGAATTGGTCCATTTCATTTTTTTCCCCTTGCTGCATTTTTAGTGTCCAAAATGGATCAGACATTAAATGAGTATTACACGGGCACAGAATACTAGCACTCACTGCTATCTCTAGCTATATACTTAGCATGCACGTGCGGCAGAACTACTTATCTACTCATCTAACGCTCACTATAAAAGCACACATTTCCCAAAATTCACGCACATTACAAGATGAGGGAGAAAGAAAAAGAAGTGTGACATACTTTAACCTGCATGCATTAATAGATAGGAGGGACAGAATAATCTGTGTTACATTCCATGTAACAAAAAAGACTTTTGGGTTAAAAAGCAGCAGCCTCGTACCCACAAATCTCAATCAAGTTAACCACCTCCTTGACTGCTCGAGTGAGACTGAGCCTTGCTTTGCAGCAAAATAAACACGTAAGCATGTCTTAACATACCTGAGCCCAGCCACCCCTAACCTTGCCTGGCACTCATCAAGGCTCACAATAACAGTTTATTTCCATGGGTGTAGAGAGGAGAGGAGAGGAGAGGAGAGGAGAGGAGAGATAAAGGAAGCAATCAAGTTCCTCAACAAATGAGAGGAGACAAAGAAAGTTAAAATTCCTCTAGAAGAAACAGGAAATAATTCATCAAGGAGACCTTCCGTTCTTCTTTTGCTTCACTCTTCCTCCCTCTCCAGCTTTTTTTTTTTTTTTTTTTTTGTTTCTAGAATAAAGTAACTCCTACTCCTCTCCCGCAATTTTCCGCCCGAATGCTCCTTAATTTGAGAATTTGTTTGTTGTGCCATTGGAAGCATTGTTGATTCATGCATATTTGATTTGGAAATGTCACTCATTATATTTATTTCCTCTCTGCTTACTCTGTCTTTGCCTCACTTTGCTCCCTCTTTTGACACAGTCCGTTCACAAAAAAGAACAACACTTTCACTCTTTGGTTGGCTTATTCAAAACCTTTCAGCAGGATTTTCATTCTTTAAACTTGTTTATGTATTTATTTTCTCCCATCACAATGTAATTTGGTGGAACAAATTACAGATGGATGAGATAGCACTGGAGTGCTGGTTTTGTGAGAATGCAAACTAAAGTGTGTGTGTGTGTGTGTGTGTGTGTTGGGGGGGGGGGGGTCCCGCATCGGCAACAAACCCATCCTCTGGTTGCCATGGTAACACAACATTTAGAAACCATCAGATGATAGGATGAGGGGAAGAAAAATGAAAAGAATTAAGGTTATAGAAAAAGAAATCTTATGTACAGCTGTCAATTTTCTTTTAAATACTTAAAATAATGGTGCTTGTTTTTTGTTTTATTGAAACAGTGGTTAAAAAAAGGGAACTTCATTCGTTTTATGTCATGCTTCGACTTATGATCAGCTACCGTCTAGTGAGTAGAACTCCGCTTACACCACGCTTCTATCTGATTTCTATCTGCCTGAAAATGAGTCTTATCCAGTCCTATCTACTGTGTGTGAGAGTGTTAAAGGTCTGAGTAAAATGCCTGCCATCAGGAGAGCAGATTTCACTCTTATGTTTAACACTGCTTTTTGTATTCAGGATAAAGCTAGAGCATAAAAGGAGACAAAAAAGGGATTGTCGGGTGTCTAAATTAGGGGTACAAGCGTATTTGAACACAAACACCCATCCCTGATCATGCAATCCCAAGAGGTAAAACCATGAGGTGGATAAGAAAGCAAGGCAAAAATCTCTGTAGTCCTTTCCTTTTTTTTTTTAGCAATGTATATTTTGTACAGCTAGCACGGAAAGTGATCAAAAAAGAAAAAAATGGATGAGAAAAAAAAAACATGTGGAGACTGAGCATCAAAGTGGAGATGAGGTAGAGAGAGAAGGACCTGGAGAGGAGAAGGATAAGCCTAGCCTACAGGAAGAGCTGTACTTGTTGGGGCACTGAGAGCGCAACTAATGGATAAGGCAGCTAAGAGAAGGATGATGAATGACTTTGTGAATATGTATCTACGTGTGTGTGTGTGTGTGTTTGTTGTAAGAATGTTTATACTTCGGTTGGATAAAAGACAAAACATAGTACTTGTGTGCTTATGCTGTGTGTGTATGTGTGTGTGCGTGTGTGTGTGTGTGTGTGTGTGTGTGCGTGAGAGAGAGAGATGGTGCAGATGATGGTTTCTCTTGTGGAGCATGTGGTCGGTGGTTTCTTGGGCAGACGAGGTGACAGGAGAGGTCTCTCTGTCCACATGCCACTGTCAGCCGATCTGTCTATCCCTTTTGTTTTCCTGCTGTCTTTCTCACTCCAATAATCATCTTCCTCTTTATACGCAGCAAATGCCAACATTTGAAATCCTCATAGTTTGAGATTTATTTTTAAAAGACTTGCTCGGTTAGTCATTAAATAATGTCCAGCTACTTAATTTCCTGTCAAACATCTGATAAACTCATGTAAGCTTATTCAGTTCCAAATCTTACTCTAGCACATGCTATGCCTCAGACAAAAATTCTCCTATCATTCACCAGTGTTACTGAGTTTATATGTTTACTTGCTTCCAGCTTTCCTCTGTTTTTTTTCCCTTTCATCCCTGCAGGCCTTTCCTGTTTATCCATCCGTTGCCCCTCTGGCCTCTCTCGGCTCAGAGTATGCTAGCCAGCGCTCTCCCTGTGCCTTGCAGATGGGTGCACTAATCCGCTAACGTTAGCGCCATGAGCCGTGAAGGCTAGGTCGGTGTCTTGTTTTGGACGGGCACTGAGGCTGTGGTTTAACTTGCTAGCATTTGGGATTCTGCACAGCTCAGGTTTGAGGGAAGAGAAAGACGAAAGTAAATAAAGGTCGACCAATTAATAAAGGCCGGTGATTGGGGCTGGCTGACAAAGGGGGACTTTAATCTGCATAGAGATGACAGCGAAAGTCAGACCACAATATAAGGAGATGGAATCGTGTTTGTGTGTATATGTGTATGTGTGAAGCATCAATCAGACAAAGCACAGGCATGACTGTCAGTCACTTGGGAGTGCAGTGGATTTACATGCGCAAGTCCACAGAGGAGATGAGCGTTTCAGTGCATTTTTCTGTGTGTGTTAATATATACAGGACTGTGTTTGGTGTGTGTGAGACAAAGAAACTAGAAAACCACCCTGAAAACATAACACGGCTCTGCATCTATCACTAATATCCTTGTTTATACTCCAGCAGTTGACAAATACTTGTTATGCCTTGCATGATGCCTGCTGTAGCTGCCAGAAGGCACGATTGATATTAGCTTTTATGCTAATGCAGCATTTGGCTATGTAAGAACAAGGCAGTATTTCCATAGACATTCATTCATCCAAGCCTGCTTATGGCCTTATGGGCCACGACAGAATTATTGCTGCACAGTACACAAGCTGTTGTCACTGTGCCAAAAGCCACTATCACACATACAGACAGCAGACACACGAAGCAGGATAATATGAGGAGAAAACCACAGTGAGGGTGTGAAGGTAAAGGTAAAAGCTGGACGCTGTATGTGTCAAATCTATAGATAACAAATATACATGCAGCAGAAGATGTTGCAGTGGAGTGACAGCAATGTGCACTAATCTGCTCAATGAATCTTACCTCAGAGTTGTTGACACGGCCCTCCTGAAAAGAGCAGTCGTTGGCATTCTGGGTGCACATGTGGCGGTACTTGCACCAGTGGCATGGGAAGGAGCCATTTACACAAGAAAGACAGCTAAAATGGAGAGAGATTAAAAGAGAAAAGAAGTTAACAGGGTCACCTGACTTCTTACTTCAGGCTCAGTCATTGCACTGCTTTACAGCATCATTTGTCATGGCACAGTAACAGAAAAAAGTGAAACTGGTCCATCAGTTTCTATCAATAACCTGATCTAACTTGCTGGAAGAAGACTGCATGTTATTTTATTTTCTCTTTATCATGTCATCTCTCTTCATTAAGCAAGTTCAGTGAAATTCGCATATGGAACGGACTGTGTTTGGGATGTGTGGTCTATCACAATATGTCATTTGTTTTTTTTCCCTCCTTTGTAGGGAAAAACGTGAACAGTAGCAGGAAAACAGAAACCAAATGCCTAACTGTGTGATAGCTGTGTTTGCCGCCTGCTTTTTGGAGCAAGCTACTAGAGCCCAGTCGTCTAGATAGGCTAAGATGCTGAGAAACTTATTTTTGAAGGGTACCAATGGTGCCTCGGCACATTTGCAAAGAGCAAGAGACAACCCGAACGGCAGCACCGGGTATTCATAGGCTACGCCCTCGAACGCAAACCTCAGAAAGTGCTTGTGGTTCGGGTGTATAGCCACATGAAAAATAGCACGTCTTAGATCGATTGATCGATCGATCGATCGATCAATCGATCAATCAATCTTCCAGGCCAACTGCATTTAAAAGCTGTCTCAGTGTTCAAGACCACTTGTATTGCTCTTTTCTGCAACAGTGCACTTATTTCCTCCTTCAGTATCACTGCAGCCTCCTTGCAAACAGCAGTCTTTATCATTCTGCAGAAACGAAACCGCTTGACCTGGAACTGCAAACAGTAACCCATAGCAACGGCTCGCACCACCCACGGAGAAGGGGCGGAAGTGTGCCAGCTGTGAGCAGCCAGCCAAGCTGACCTGCAGCAGCTTGGGAACTTAGGAACATGTACATTCATGCAGTTGTTTGAAGGCACCTATATTGGGGCACGACAATGAAAATACAGCGGGAACACTCGATATGGTCACCTGAAAATTTAACACACCTGGAATGGGTGCTTCTGGGCCTGTGAGAGCTAGCTGTAGGCTTTCATATGACGTATGGGGATGATGTCGCGCAGAGCGACACATCGCGCTATATGTGCAGGCGGAGCCGTGCACATGCACGCCATAGGTCGTCCACCTTAACCTCCTAAGACCCGAACTCTTCCACGGCATGCATTTTTAATTTCTCTTTGATATTTGGGCTGATTGGGGCCCGATGAATGTAAAAACAAAGAATTACCAGATTTTTTTTTTACCTTATTTTTGTTTTTATGAAAAATCAGAGCCACATATGAGGATATTCGTTTAAAATTTTGATAGAACAGTAGCAGTATAATGTCCTCGCAAGTGGATATCAGGCCCTTGTAGAGCAAAATTGAGTATTTTGGTCTAAATAACCCAAAATGTGATGTCCACATATGTGGATGCCAGGTCCTAGGAGGTTAAAGGCGTGAATATAGGTTTCTTCAGCAGGACACACGGAGCCGTGATATCTCATACTTATGTGTTGCACCATTTGAATCAACTGAAAGGGAACCAGCAGACTGAAAATAAAATGTAAAACAGGGCTGGGATAATATAGTTTGAATACAGAGGTATTGGGAACACCACACTGACCAATGCAAAAAAAATTGTATTGATATAAATAAATATTTTAATGCTATTTAAAAAAAAATTTTTTTTCTCAAAACCCTCTTTTTTTTCCACTTGTTTTTTGCCACCCCGTTTCATATTCTCTCTCATATATTCTTCCCATCTTCCAGCTAGCTATCTAACATATGTACCCCCCTCCCTCGTTCCCTCATTCATCACTCCCCACTTGCTTGTAACTGTCCACTGCTTGCTGCTTCTATATGTTCAATAATCTTCCTCAAACTTGGCCTCTCCGTATACATTTCCCTCCAGTCCTTTATTCTGTCAGTCTTTTAAAATCTACCTCTTTCTGTCACTCCATTTCTGCCTCTCTCGCTCTTTTCAACTCTTTCATTCACCCTCTCCCCCTTCCCCTTTGTCTAAACCCCTCTTTCATCCATGGGACTAAGAGTGCTTCACGATTTTGAATTCACCTGCTTTAGCTGAGGCGAGGTGCAGACAGACAGGCTGAAAGATGAGAGGAAGGAAAGAGGGAAAGAGAGAGAGAGAGAGATCAAAAGCAGGTGGATTTCCCTGACAGAGATGTAGACGCCGGGTATCGTGGGAGAGATGGGAGAGGGGGGTAAAGGGGGTGAGAGGTCTCACGGGAGAGCGAGGAAACATTAGGCTGGAAGTGGGGAAGCGTTTATGAGTGTGTATCCACCATCTAAAGGGACCTGTAAGGGACAGCCAAACAGGTTTAAGAGCAGTTTATCTACAAGGCATCATGCTATTGGTGCTCTCTTACTCCTCGAGAGATGCTTAGCCACTTGGTATCTCATTTATGTGTACTGCATAATCTAATGTAACCATTATGACTTAGCAAATAAAATTGTTTCATTTTATTACAGAGCTTACTAAAGCCTTTTGTCTTTGGCATGAGCTTAGTTAGAGATTATTCTGTGACTCATTTCAGCTACTGAGCTTTGTGTGAGCATGTGGTTTATTGGAAAGACAATAAAATACTACATTTAATATAAGTAAGCTGGGAAAGCGAGCAGGTTGATTCGTATTCAGCCACATCCACCAGGTATAAATTTGTGCCTCTGCCTGAATGACTCCTGACAAGCTCTCAAGTGTGTTTTAACCCTGTGTAAAATGCGAACTCCCCTTCCCCACAGCAAATGAAAAATGAGGGTCTTAACTTGTGAGCACTGAGATGGAGCCCATATATGAATCCATCAAACCCTGATGTGGATTCATTTGGATCAATTAGGGCCACTCGTTTGTTAGGTGCACGTTTTAAGCGATCGTTTCTAGCCCAGACCCCTCCTTTTGAGCAACATCAGACGCTCGAGCTTAATTCAATCCCACTGCCTCTTTAATTGACCAATTTAGCATTGTGCTGACAGAAGCTGTCCATTTAGAATAAAAGATGTGCAGCTAAGGAAATAACAGGCCTCTTAATACCACACAAGAGCAAATAGGAGATTTGTCAATGTTGCCAACAAATGGAGGGAAAGCGATTAGGCGACGCAAGGTTACCATACAGTGCTGAGAGTCAAAGAGCAGAACTGGGATTTTAGCTCAACACTGTGTCCCAAAGGAAGTTGCAAGAAACAGAGGAAGGGCTGTCAATGCTGGACAAAAGACCAGAAGACATTACTGGTGCAAGACAAATGAAGGAGAGGTAAGTTAGTCATGCTCATGGCGTTGCTTGTTAGGGTTTCTTCTCTTGCTAACAAATACTATTTTTAATGTCAAAGAATACCTTTTTTGGATTAGAGTTCATCAAAATACAGTACAACACCAACTTAACACAGCAGGTAACCAGAACCAGACAGTGAGCAGTACAAAGTGTAGTTAGTAATTCACACCAGTTAACACATCTGTCACTAAACCCCGACAATAATCCTTTATATCTGTTTTTTTTTCCCTTTTTCTTTTATTCATGTCAAATCAACCTTGTTAGTGTACCAACGACATTGAAATAATGAGCAAAATATCAGCAGGTAACTACTGCCAACTTTTAGTGACTTTTATGGTTACGCCCTTTGAAATAAAAGGCGTCGCCCATTATGCGTGCCACCCAAGGCCAGCAGTAGGCCCTGTCTGACAACCCCCTACTGCTCGCTCTTTGGTTCCTCCAAGTAACCAGGACCCCCTGTAACGAGCTGCCTTAGGATTTCAAGGTCTCTATTTTAGGCTTGGTGCACACCCTTTTAATAAAAAGCCCACCCAGGGCAATTTGAGGACGTTCAATTCTAGTGTCCAGAGGTGGGCTCTTTTCTTCCGACCCCCCGATAGCGTCCTTATTGCTCCTTCCTGTCACTCCCCATCGCCTGTAGCCACTCAGAGCCTTTGAGCGGCTGGAGACACGCTGCCCGTATGTCCACGCTCATAATGCTAATTTAATCCGCTCATATTCAGATGCTAATGGAGATACGCTAGCTTTGCAGCAGCAGTGGCCAAACACAATAGACTGACTTCCTCCTCTCTCTTCTCCTTGGTCAGTTTGGAGTGTTAAACACAATCAGCTCTCCTCGTGAGCTGCGTTTGACACTTGTGCACTTGGCAAAATGAGTTATTTATTGGTCACGATTCATTTGAAAGAAGTGGAGGTGAATAATTTAACGGCCCTCCAGAATAGTCTTTCCTATCATTACTGCATCCCTTCAAAATTTGAGAGGGATTGATAAAACACATAGGGACTAATGCTCGTGCACATAAATCTATTAATGCGTTTACAAGAGTGTTTACAAGAAAACAAGGCAGTCTGTGTGGGCCATTCATTTTATAATTACTCCAAACGTTTCTGGCTTTATTCTTCTACCATTTTCTCCATCATAAAACCATGCCCCTTTCTTGTTACCAAATTTAATACATTTTCTTTCTCCAAAGAGCACCCTCAATCACACAACAAATGATCCAGACACTGGCCAAGCCACATTAACCATATTGAGAAAAGGTGCTTCATGTGGCCTTATTCAGACACCCAAACTCTAATTCATTTCCAGACTGTATGCTCTATCTTTATTAAATGGGGGGCTGTGGAATGAAAAGGAGCGTATGGAAATATTTAGTTAAGGAGCAATCATGGCCGCGGGTGATTTTCTATTTCAATCTCAGCAACCCTTAAACTGAAACAGTGGGAATTCTAATTATATTAGTACTGCTATGCAAATTTATGGCATTTTTGAAAAGGCAAGGGCCACGACGCAATCAGTTGAGTAAATAAAAAGGCGGGGTGTGTGTTGTTTTTAAAAAAAAAAATTTGGTTTTGTTTTGGTGTTTTTTTGGTTGGGTGTGGGTGGAGGGGGGGTATTAGCACGTGAGATTAAACTGTTGGCAAAGCAATTCCAGTGTGCATTTATACTCCAGCATACAAGCCTAGACAGCAGGAAGTACAACATGATGCTGGGGAGGAAAAAAGAAAGATGCGTGGGAATTCACTCACAGCTAATGCTCGCAATTCTGCTTCTGAATGTTTCGAGAATGTCTGCTTCCTGCATAGTGTAAGAGCCTGCAGTATTTTAAGTTCAAGGCCATTAGAGGAAAGCCCAGCTCTGCAAAGAATGACCAAGCATTCTGGAAACAGGGCCTTGCATGTGGCTGTGCGGGCCTGAACTGATTACACCAACAACATTACCAGTCTGATCTCATCAGATGGCAAACACTTACGCCTGGGGGGTAACAGCGGGTATGCGGGACATAGTGCCAGCTCCAAATGGAATTCTTATCTCAGCATCTCTCTTCACCATCAGAGTCGCTGCAGAAGATGCAACGTGCCCTAACTCTAACTTCGTTAAACATGTCCATTACATCACTCAGAGGTTGTATTAGATCAGAACAGGGAGCGGACTTAATCAGAGTTCATTGGACTAATATCGTCACACGGGCGACTCTCTCGTCTCTGTCACTTCTCGTACTTTTTCAATCGATTTATGAGATCAGTGACATGTTAGAATATCTGATATGATATCGAATTTTACAAAAAGGTGTCCTACTATATTTGTTTTCGTTATTAACATGAGATGTGATGCAAGATGCACCCAAATACGCAAAAAGACATTGAGAGATAACACCGACATTATGGGGTCCTTGTGGGAGATGAATTAACTGTGAGTTGACATCGTAAACCACCACACCCTTAACCAGCTGAGCTAATCATCGTTGCCGTGGCAGGGGATTTGTGTACAAGAGCAGGGGGTTGGGTTAAAGGTCACAGTAACGGATTAGGTGTCCAAGACAGTTGGGGTTTCAGTGAGCGGTAAGTGCAGGAGTGGAGTAACACTGCACGTGTATGTCTGTGTGTGTTTGTAGACAATCCTCGAAGGAGGCTCATCCTGCATCCAGAGGGAAGCCAGGATGGAGCCCTGTGGTACCCCAGGGGCCCCCAAGCCATCTGCTGCCCCAAGGCTAATACCCCAGCAGACGTTTCAGCCTCCCCTAGATCAGCCCCGATTGAGCAGGAGGGAGGGTATTGTGTTAGGGGGGTGGAGGAGGTAGAGGATTCTTTTACCCCGGCAGGGCGCACCAGGCTTGTGGTAGGACTGACCTAAGGGTGTGGCTCTATGGGTGGTAGAGATTTTCAGCAGAAGGTGGATTAGGAGAGGCAGTGAACTGCAACTAGGCACAGAGAGCTGAGGGCATCTGGAGTGTGAAGGAGACCAACTCATCGGAAGAGGCACAAGATTTGATTCACACCGTTTCAGTATTATCATATTTGCTTTGATCTTTTTGGGGTAAATAAGTGCCAGGCTGACAATGTCAATGCTAAAAAACGCCAACTGTATTTGTTTAATCAAGCGGGTAAAAAACAAAATAATTAAGGTAGAGTCCAAAATTTTGAGGCATTATGACAGACCACTATGCAATGAATTAATCATGCAAGTACCATTAGTGTGTGTTGTGGGATATGATAAAAAGAGTAGAATTACCATCGCATGTCCCGATCGTTTCTCATATATGGCACATTTGATTTTTCTCTTCAACTGTAACATAAGCCTCCCGTGGAGGTCCGAGGGGGGGAGATAGATGTGTGTGTGTCTCTAACTGTTTCTCTCATGGACAGTAACATGAGACAGCCTATGGTACGAATGGACAAAGAGGCCATTTCTTAAAAGAGCAAGAGGGAAAAGACTAAAACAACATTTTCGCCCATCAAATTAGAAAACATGTCGTCACTGTCACTTACGACTGATGGACGCTGCAGTTGTAGAAGACAAAGTCGACACTGGCAAACTTCTTGCCCGTCTCCTTGGACTTCAGGTAAAGTTTCACCACCCGCTTGTCACCTGCATATCAGAAACATGGAAGCAGCCAGATTAACAGT
Source organism: Perissodus microlepis (assembly GCF_051167445.1). NCBI lineage: Eukaryota > Metazoa > Chordata > Actinopteri > Cichliformes > Cichlidae > Perissodus > Perissodus microlepis. The sequence continues at coordinate 12,807,363 of NC_140465.1, forward strand.
TATTCTGCTCTCTCTGAAGGCTTAAAAGAGAAAAGTCCAAGTCAAACACATTAGCAAACAATTACATTCGTATCTAAAACTACTTTAAAAACAGAATAAACACGGGCGTAAATTAAAACAACTTATTTGTCGATACAGAGTGACACTTCTGTATTCCACTTTTGTGCCCTTAACGGATAACACATACACAAAGACATACTGCAGCCTAGCAACACACTACTCATGTCACACCCACAGTAGGGTGGCATTAAAAATAGCAGCACCAATCAGTGTTTGGATGCCAAGGCTGATGAGAACTCATAATGGGGCATAATGGGCTCAGTTGAAGAACTACTGTGATGTTGCTTTGAGGAAACTTAGTGCTCGCTATGTGACATGTTTTCGGTGCTTTGAATGTGGATACAAAACAAGTTTTTTTATTACCATCTTTGTGGTGTGACAGAATTGGACATAAAACAGGTGCATAATCTCTGGGAAAAAAATGATGTCGATATTTTTAAACATTACGCTAAACCACACTGAAGTTGCTGCTTTGAAATGAAGTTAAGCACAAAACCAGTCTTTCAGATAAATAAAATGAAAGTGACATCAGTGCACAATGGTTGATAATGGGAATACAAAAACAGTTCTATTTTCAGTAGATAAAGCTGGACTTGTGTTTAGGCTTCAGAAAGCGAGTGTGTGGCTTTTATTGAAACTGACAAGGAATACTGAATATAGACATGCAAAGCAAATCAACTAGTAACATTACAATTCTGTTCTAAAGCTCAAGTGTACTACAAGATCCTTTAGGAGGGCACACATCTGCTACATCTGATGGTGAATATACAGTACAGAATGGCATGGAAATAAGATGATCAAGAGGCCAAAGAAACCAACTAAGATGTCATCATAAAGATTTTGTGTCTACATTCTTCAAGCATGTCACCAAAACTTGCCATAACCCTAGCCACACATCTCAGTGCTACCACCCAATGACCTCATCACTCATTGCCCTTCCTGCCCTGACCTTTGTTTCGAGTGATTGGGGCGATGTCCCGGGCAGAAGGAGACAGGCAGAAGATGTGTCCACCCTGGATCTGTCCCTCTGTCTCCACATAGTCCTCAAAGGAGCAGTTGACCCCCGCTGACAGATCGGGCACATTGCGAGCTTGGAGGACCAGCTACGGGTGGGAGGGGGAGAGGGAGAAGGAGAGAGCAAGAGTGAGAGAATCAGTACCCAGTGCTTGATCAATGGAAGGACACGGTGTACATGGATTGTTATAAGATATGACATGAGGGTTAATGGGTGTTGGGACAGAAGGGGAGTGATACATGGGTATGTGTATGTGTGACAGTTACAGGAATAAAAGAGTGAGCGCATGTGTGTATGCATGTGTGCATCAGTCACTGGAGTGGCCATTTCGAGCAAGGTTAATGTGTACAAGTTAATGTGCAGAATGAAAGCGAGGCTAACTGCAATCAGTCAAACCTATATGATTACACCGAGGAGCCACTGATGGAACGAGACCTCGAAAAGCTCAGAGTAAGAATACTGATTACGAGGGCACAGAAAGCAGATTTCTAATTAAATCTGCTGTAAATATTCAAAAGTGACTTTTTTGGTGTAATTTCCTAAAGAATCCATGACATAAGATTGCATTTATATCCCAGTGAAAACTGGGAACACTGTACACCAGATATAGAGACGCACACCGTTTCTTGCTTTGCTCATTTCTCTGTAATTCCATTATGTTGTACCAATTTGATGATAGGACGAATTCAATCATTTTACCTAAAAACTGATAGTATCTAACAAACGTCATATTAGTACAATTAATGAACAAAGCTCATTTGTCTTTAAAAAAAAAAAAAAAAAAAAGGCACAGTGGACACACAGAAGATTTCACAGAGCAATTGAGAAAGTGAACGTTAACTATAACATCACCTTTAAATAAACCAGCTACTTATCTGCTGAAAAATCCTCATGCATCATACAACCAGCCTAAACCATTTTGAGACGACACTAACCTTAGTTTGACATTTTGGGAAATGCCACCCTGTCTCTGTCAAATAACAGTAACTAAATCTGTCTACCGGCACCTCTAAAGCTCACTGATTATTATGTTATGTTATGCTTGCTCGTTTAGTCTGAAAACAACAACATGACATTTTAACAGCGGGTTACGTGCCAGGCCATTTCTTGGCTGCACGTGACAACTTTGCCTCGCTTCACCAAGTTAGAGTGGGACACACAACCTTACACTTTTTTTTTTTATACCAGTGAAGACATAAATCTAATGTTTAGGAGGTTTTTGAGTTCAAGCCATTTTACAGTCTTTCTGCTCAAGTAAGATATCTGTGTGCACTGAAACAGGAAGACATACCTGGACTTCAGACATCGTGACAGAAATATTTCTCGGCTGAACAGTTAGCTCCACACACTGTCTCTGGTCAGAGGCAAACCTCTGAGGCTCTCCTGCCCGCTCACAGTGGTCCTTACGCGAACATCTGGGAAACAGCAAGACAAGAAGCGAAAGATTAAAAAAGATGAAAAATGTATAGTAATTACAAGAAGAAAGGTAAGGAGAACGGGGTAAAAGAAAATGAGCTTCACAAGAGGTGAGAGGAGGATAGAGTGGACACAAGAAACTGTTAAACTAATATGACAATCATATTAAGATGATAAACACGCACAGCCATCACAGTCACACAGAAATGGGAGCAATAATAAAAGACAAATAGGCTAATAGCTTCCCCCAGCCATTACTGTAGGGCTTTAGATCATTACCTTATTGGTCCTGACATTTGTGCAAGAACTGCCAAGCTACAAGACCAGTCAGCTCGCCTCATCGTTTCACTTTACAGGCCCACCCAATTCACACTTCTCAGGAGATGTACAGGCGATCGTTAAAGTTTCCCTGAACACTAAAAAATGATGCAATTTCCTACCAGATGCATATCAAAGGGGTCAGCAATTTCACCCACGCTTATTAAAAGCCAACTGATTGTGCTAAAAATCAGCATTCAGCCCCGTATCGTAGTGGCTTTACTATAAGCAATTCATAATGCATTAGCTATCACTTTCACCTTCGCGCTAACAACATCTGGTCCCAGCGGTGAGAAGAAAATGCTGATGCAGCGTACTGCAAGTCCTTAACAATAATAGAGAGCCAGAAAAAATGCTAACTGCTTCCTTCATACAGCGGTGCCCCCATTCCCTCATTTAGTTAGCCTTCACTCACGGTCGGGAAGAAAAAGCTGTCACCAAGCACCCACCTGAGAGTCCCTGACATACACACACTGTAAGGCATTAGCAGAAAAGTAGAAAGATTTGTACACCTTTTCTTATTAGGAACCTTTTTCCCTTCTACTGCTCTTCTGGTGTGTGCGACTGTATTCATGTGAATGAAGAGTTTCCCCCGTTTCAATTCCATGTGTCCAAATGGCGGGCTGTCACTGAATTAAGTCCATCATGACTGTATGTGTAATTTCAAATGTGTGATAGTCTCCTGAAATGGGTAAAAACAAGTAGTTTGTGTATGTGCTTGTGCATGCCTTGAGGAGAGACGGTTTGGTGATACGTACTATAAGTTTAATTAATGTACTGAAGAGATGGCTTCACGCCCAAAGCTTGAGGCATTCCAAATGTGGTTTAACATGCTGTCACCTCTCAATAACATGCAACTGTTCTCGCCTTACAGTGTGTGCACACAAACCTTCCAGTCAAACAGAAAGAATGACGAGATTGCAGGTAAACAGTGTTAAAATGTATCTCTACATTCTTATGAGGGCTAAGCTCAATTTTCCGACTGCAAATCCCTCTATTACATATCTAACCTTAAACAGTAATCTTATAGCAAACAAGACTTAATCCAAAAACCAAAGACTGACAATGTAAGAGACTAATTCTAAAATCTGAAAAATCTGTTCCTGCAAAAGTCTGCAGGTGTACAATACCATGCTCACACACACAAAACTGGCTAAATAACACTGAGAAAAATAGTTCTAATAATGTAAGCTGTCATGTTCTGTTAGTATTTATTGGAAGCATGCAGCAGCTGTAAAAATTTAAATTTCCTCTTGAGTGATAATTAAAGGACTAATTTATACTTGTTAGAAGAATTTTATTAAATCTATAACAAACATTTACAAAAGAGCTGTTTTGGAGATTAGGGTGTCATCACAGTTTGTTGGGTAAAAGCCTACTAAGTATAATATAAAACTTTTCAGGTTGTTACTTCCATTCCCAACATGATCTTCTGAACTAAAACAGCCAAACACTGCTTTCTCTGCTATCTACAGTGTAATGCAATAGGCTACATATGAAGTGCACCAGGATGGAGTATGTTAATACGTGCAGCACTTACACATTGTGAAGAACACACCATCCACAGTGAGGGTCTCTGGAGCCCAAACACTCCCCGCAAGTGGTGTACTGCTCACAGCTCTCTACTGGAACTCTCACCACCTACGGAGAGAGAGGAAGCAGGGAAGAGAGACAAGAGAAATAGAGCAGGGAGGCAATTAGTGTCTTCACAATCAAACTCATAAAATGAAGAGTATATTCAGCCGGATGGAGGTAAGAATTTGACAGCTTATCAGACTCCTATTTAAAACATGCAATCAGCAAACAGTTAGTGTGTGTTTGTCTCAGTGTGTGTGTTCCTGAGAGAGACTAAGTGCTAGTCGGTGAGAGGTGTATATGTGTGGGTCTTTGTGCTTATATGTGCTGTGGTGAACCATTTCAGCAATGTGTGACAGCTTCCAGTCAAGCATGTACAGGAGAGGCCTCGCAATGCATCATGGGACAGCTGAAAGGTGAACATGATAAAAGTGCTGTGATTGACAGGTGACCTCAAAAACCAACAGGAGGCAGAGGACCAGAAGCACAGACCCAGTGCGCGTGCGTGCGTGCGTGCGCACATGTACGAGGGAAATCTGTACAAAGCCTGTGCAACAAAGCCTTAGTGCATCAATGTGACATTACTCGCGCTGTGTGTTTGTGTGTGTGTGTGTGTGTGTGTACGAGTGTGATGATAGTCTGCAGATGTTGCCTGCGAAACCAGATTAAGTGTGCAAGTTTAGCCCTCCACTTCAGTTAAAGGTGACGACAGATTGTTCACAACACGGTCCCAGTGAACGTGAAAAAATGTGTGTGTGTTTCAAGATATTAACAGGTTGAGCTTGTTCAAGAGTGTGACACACCCCGAAAGCAAATGCTGAGAATGTTAGTGGGCAACAAAGTAAGCATATGTGTTTGTATCTGTTGCAAGTGTCAGCGCCACATCCAACTTTTCTTCACAAGTGGGCCCCCAAGTTGATGATTTGCTGAAAGCCCATTTCATGATGTGTGTGTGTGTGTGTGTGTGTGTGTGTGTGTGTGTGTGTGTGTGTGTGTGTGTGTGTGTGAGTGAGAGAGAGAGAAACGTGAGTGTGTATCAAGTTGCCACTGCAGACTGGTTTTAAATCATGCAGCATAGAGAGGGCCAGCTGATCACTAAGTAAAAGCATTTAACAATCTTTCCCCTGGGTAACACTTTCACATCACACAGACAGATTTAACCATGAGAACCTCATCCAAGTGGTATGTGGAGGGACTAAAGTGGTGTCTTTTTTTATGAGGTAGGGATTTTTGGGGGGGGGGGGGGGGGGGGGGGCGCGGGGCAGAGCGATAAGAGAAAAGAAAAACACGGAAGAGAAAAGAGCAGAGGCCTGAGGCTTAAGATAAAGGTGGTTAGCAGCAGGACGGAAAACAGGTGGACAAAGGAATAGAGGAGTGAAATATTAAACTGGGGCCAGGATTCCTCTGCAAACTGCAAGTACAACTGAGATATGAGATAGATGTGACATGATGGAACTAATTTCTGCTTCGAATGCCTTGCGGCAAACTGGCTTTGGGGCTTTGTGAAGGACAGAAAAACAAAAACACTTGACACTATACGCTATCATAGCACTTTCTATCCTCTATCTCCTGAGTGCATATCTATTTGTTTACACTATATGATTCTTGTGCCTATATCACTGTTTGTAGCCATCATCCTTCCCTGAGCACCTCATCTATTAGTCAATGTAGACCTCAGTACAGTAGATGAAATGACGCAAACAAGATATGGTGCTGGACTGTAAGGCAAACGAGGAAGGTGGTAATCTACTGGAAGTGCTGGCTGCATGGATGAGAAGTCAAAGAGAAGTCTAATGGAAGACAGTGCGAATTGGCAAGGACATTTTGCTGAGTAGATGGGATATGGTGGCAGACGCCTGCTATGTGTCATTGTCAAATTGAGTGTGAGTCTAGTTTTCATCTGAAAGGAGAGTTGAAAGAAGGATGGAACAGGGGACTGGGTCTTTTGATGTCTTTGATAATAAAAGAATGACAGAGGGGGAAAGGAGTGTGAATGAATTAAGAGATGATGGATAGAAGGGGAGAAAAGCAGCTTGAGTTTAGGATATGTGATTGGACACCTTATAGGATGTCTCTATGACTCAACAAAAAAAATAGGAAATCGAAAGGAAAGAATTATATGTTCCACATATCATCACATATACCAGCCAATTCCTCCACTCACCGTAATTCACCGTGACTCTGATTAAGGACAATGATCCACATAAATCATACTAACACTACGGGTCCTTGGTGAGCTAGCATAATCTTATCATGGCCCTGTGTAATGATAGGTATGACCTATTGTTCACAATCGTTCCTGCAGTAGCAGTGGTGAAGACACTGTGGGCTCAGCTGAGTGGTAGTGGCTCAAATCTTAGGGAAGAAATTAAGAAACTATAGTGGTTGTTTTCCCCAGTGTGTAAATAAAATGCTTTCCAATAGCTGTGAAAGTATGTGAATGACGTATGATACAAGAAGATACAATAAAAAATAAAAAAAAATAAAAAAAACTTAAAAAGAGGTCAGTTTCTCCCTCTGTTAGGAATACAGGCACACACACACTTATCCTCACTGTCTCCCTCTTCCTATCTCTCTTGATGGCTCTTTTAATGAAAGCCAATTCCTGACAGCGCGCCACATTACTCCTTTAAATGACCTTATAAACCAAGCCCGCCATCTCCTCTCTCTTGACTTCTCCTTATTTACAATAGCATCCACGGCTGTAACTCAATTCTCCTTTTCTTGCTCCTACTTCCTCTGTTGTCAACCTTCTACCCTGACCATATCACAATGCCATGACATCTCCTTTCAGCTATAAACTTTCCACCTTTCCCCTTCAATCTGTTTTTACAGAGCGCTATCACCTGCTTTTAAACGTCCAGCTAACAGGCTTTGTGACGGTCACCCCCCAAAACCCAGAGGAACTGTAAAGCTTTCAGCGCAGCTTTTCATTGGTTGTAAACTGTAAAGACATAAAAGGATCGGCCTTGTTGCGGCTTCTTCTCTCTCTTTTTTTTTTTTTAAACATTCAAACCCAGAGAGAGGCTGGGGAAGAAGAGAGAAGGAGGGGGTGTAGCTGTAGATGTCTGCAAGAAAAGAGACTGGGTTATACTGTCAGGGGGCCAACAAGAAGAAATTACTGCTTGTTTTCAGTTATTTTTAGATAAATACTTGAGACTGCATCATAATTTGGCAATGCCTGTGCCTCACTATAGAACCACCACCATATCTCTCGTGCTTAACACTACTTAAAATGGCTGTAATGCTGTAATTCAGCAAACAGTAGAAAGTACTGAAATTTGATTCTTACAGGAAAGCCTCAAAAGGTTAGCTTGAAGGACATCACTGGGTCAATTTTCCACAGATACTTCTTAAAATGCACACAGCTTTTATCAAAGCAACAATAAAAATCTCAAATACGTGGCTTTTTATTGCTTCTCTACTTTCATCTAAACTTTGTTCTGTGATCTTTACACAAAAAATAACTACACAACATTTTCCTTGAAGGTTTTTTTTTTTTTTCCTTTGCCAACATCTTGGGGGCAGAGATGGGGAAGCAAGGGAGAAAGAAAACAGCAAGCTGAGTAGGGTCAGCTCCTCGTCATCATTCCTCTGTGACTTCTTTTCTCTAAGCTGACATTAACCACACCTGCATTCTTTCAATAACCGTCAATCAGCGTGCACTCTCTCCCGGCTTAATCTGCTGGCAGTGAATAGCCGTGTGCAACAATGAAATCGATACCCATCCACACAGCCACTAAACACTCCAGGAGGACACAGAAATAGAAACAAAGACAGATACAACTATTTGTTAGGGTAAAACTTCACTAAACACGTTGTGGCTGTCATTACTTTGCAGTGACAGTAACTGGTGTTGTCGTCTTCTGCTTTGGCAACAGTGTATCATCCCGGCAACATTAGAAATTGGAGTGCTGAACTCCCAGTATATCCATGCAAGTGCTAGAATACCAGGTCAGGAGAGCAAGTGTGTGTACATGAGGGGGGGGGTCGTATCAAAGGCTGGGTTAGCATGTGTGCATTGACTGGATTGTAAGGGGCTTACAAGATCAATGGCAAGCAAGACTAGGCTTGATGTGTTGACTGATTGGAGATAAGCAGGAAAGCAAACAAGACTGGCACAGTATGGCACTGACAAGAAAGGAGAGATGCTGTAGATGGCTAAGAAATGCCAAAGTGAAAGAAACAAAATGCAAGAAGCAACAATCGCGGTGTCCCATCAGAAACTTATCTGCTGTCACATTGTTTACTGATAGATGTCGAAATACTACATAACTGTTAGAATTCAGTGATGTAGCAATACAAAGAGCCAAGGCGATAAACAAGTTTAAGCCTTTATGTACGGCAAGAAAGCTGTAATTTTTCTCTCAGAACAGTATTTTTGCACTTAGCACCCTTTGACTCATTCCCCTCTATCTATTATTACTTTTATATTGTGCTTTATGTGCCGTTTCTTGTTTCTGAACAGTTCGACTTCTCTTTCACCCTCATTCTTTATTTCTTTCACTGGACTCAGATTTTGTTTTCTGTCTTCTGAAACACACTGATGAAAACAAGAAGCAGGCCTATATAACTATATATTTACTTGCCATTTGCATTTGTGTATGTTGTGAATTCAAGGCCAATTAGGATGACAGCTAAAATCCAAACTATCCTACAAGACATTTGTGTTTGTCTGATGTCAGTGCAACAGTAAATCAGCAATATGAAATTTTGAACCAACAAAACAAAAGTGAGAAAAAGAAAAAAAAACTTAAGATCTGGGAACCAATCTCTCTCCATCAACACCTTCATCACATGGATTTTCCCATCAGCTCTTCTAAAAGGAGCTATTCTCAACAATAAGTCAATATACTCTCAGTCTTTGTGTATCCATTTGTCCATTACACTCTGTCCCTTTGGTGAGAAGGAACCCGACAGAAAGAGAGAGGAGACAGAAGAACGAAGCGGGATGAGGGAGTAAGTGGGAAAAAAAAACTGAGACGAAGACAAAGCATGAGACAGAGATTGAAAAACTGTAGAAAACAAAGAGCTGGAACAAAGAGACTGTAGAGGGAGAAAAAGAGGTAAATGTGACCGGCTAAGGTAGACAGGCCTAGGGGTCTTCTAATTAAGTGAGGATGGGAGAGGCCGTCTGCCTGGTAAATGACTCTGTCACTTTAGTAAATGGACTTGGTGAGGAGTGAGGAGCCACACAGCTGGCATTTCCATTAGCACTGCCAAGCAACCCACCACCATATACACAGAGAGAGAAGCAGAGAAGAGGAAGAGGGAGGCAAAAAAGGGGGGACAAATGCTGCTTTTCTTTATTTGCACTCACAAGAGCTGCTGTGTGGAAGTCATGCCTGGGAGGTGTATAACAGATAGTGTTTTTGTGGAGAGAGAACCTAAATCTGCCTGATTGGCTTTGCCTTCATATGCAACCCGTCATTCAAAATTTGTTACTGATATATATTTATAAAAAGCTACAGAAGTCCAAAGACGTGTTCAGACGTTTTTTGGGGGTGTTTTTCAGATCAATAATATATTTACACGAAGTACTGAAAACACTATGTATGGTGTAGGTGAGGGAAATGCCAAGGCAGTGTGGAGGAAGCCGCATACACGACTCCCACTCACTATTGGCAAATACACAGGACTAATAAGCGTGCTATTTGCACATCAGCTGAATCAAATGCCACAAAAATTTCTTACTAGCAGGCTGCCAAGTTAAAGACATGTTGGAAATTTACATTCCCACATGCACCTCAGCTGGATAACATTTAGAGAAGTTCAGGTGTGTAGCGCATGCGCAACAGTTTGTGATTCAAGTGAGAAACAAGTAAGTCACAAATGCAAAATGTACAGAATTTTCTATTTGAAGACACTGCAACAGTACGTACAAGCCAAGTAGTATTCCTTAAGGCAAGTGCAGTGATCTTCACAGGTCCAATTTGGTTTCACACATTTTTACTGAGAACTAGAGATTTCTCTCTTTCCCTTAAAAGATATGTTTGCCAAAAATGCAAATGAGTTGAAGTGAAATAAAACAATCAGTACTTACAGCCCCGCTTATTGTGTGCAAATGTCTTTCTAGTTCCATTTATCAGCGTCGTATTCTTTCCTGTTGTAATTTATGACAGTAAAACCAGAAAGAAAACGTGCTTTTCTGCTTTTCCACTCAGCTTTCCCCCATTTGATACTTTATAACCGGGGTCTGACGAGGCCTGCTGTGCATGAATCTGAAAAGAAATTTGACTCAAATTCAAAACAATTCCCTGTGCTGTCATGCATGAGCGACATTTCATTGTTCTACTCAGTGTGACTTCTGGTTAATGCATGAAACTGAGTAGTATAGTGTGCCACTAGGAGCAGCACCATTGGCTATACCAGCTGTTGATTGGCCTCGTTCCAATCAGTCAGGGCCATATCCCTACACCCAATCACCGTGAAGCAACAGGAGAACCGACTGTTCGGCCGATTGATAGTGATTGAGAAGGAAGGCGAGGAGGGGGAGAAGCCATTAACCTCCCTATCCATCTCACCCTCTTTTCTAACCATATCAGTCGCTCTATCACACCATCCTTTGGGAAAAGATGGTAAAGTATAACAGAGAAAGATGAGAGAAAGACAGAGCTATCTAGTGGCAAGTTAGACTTCCATTAGGGCTGATAGCATCACACACAAGACAAGTGTCCGAGCACACTTTCTGATGAGGTGCGCACACATTCAAGAATATTGCAGGGATTTAAAAAAAGAAATGCAACAGTGAATGATCTGATATGAACAAGGGCAGTGAGAGGAAAAGCAGGAAACACAATTAAGAGAAAAAGAGAGAAAAACAGATAAGTGAGGTTAGAGACACTGAAACCATCCCTGCCTGTGTAATGATGCCATCTTGGCCAATTTTGTCTCATGTCTCTGAAGGATTTACTAATATTTCACTCAATTTTTTCCCTTCATCAAGTCACAAAAGAGGGAACTAGAGGTGCAACAGACAATTTTCACAGTAGTTTATTCTGATTATTTTTCCCCCACAGTTAAGTCACTGGTTTGTGTAATATTTTTTTTTTTTAATGTAATCAAATCACCATTCAAGCATGTCTTGATATACACTGGCCTACTGGAATATTCAACCTTATTAAGAATTTGTAAAAGCACTCAGATGATCCATTCATAAATGTAACACAATACAATGTGTTGTGTAGTTGCACAGCAGTCATTTTAATTACAGGTGTAGGTGCTTCATCCTGAGTAGAGAAAGGTGTAGTATTGGTTTGCACTCTTGTAATTGAGTGCCATATATCTGCATGGCTACATGACCAGCTTCCCTCTATTCTAGTCACTGTACTCCTTTCTCTGCCTCAATGCACCAGGTCTATTAACATTTACATAACAATGACCACATTCTTGCTTAAATTCTGTGTGTAGGACAAATTGACTAGTGACTGTGTACGTGTGCTTAAGTGTTTGGTATAGGATACAAGAGCTCAGGGATCAACATTAAGGCTTATACAGGACAAGTTAGATTTTTTTTTTTTTCCAAGCCAGTGAAAAAGAAATTAATTTGCTCTACCATACACGTCCAAATAAACAAAACAATTCTGTGTCTTCATATTATGTGACATGGATTACTTGGCTTTTGGTTAAATAAGAAAATGTTTAATTCAGAATATCAGTGTGGAAACCAAGCCGAGTTTGTTTGTGAATAAAACTAAAGAAATAAAGCAGCGCTAAAAACTTGAGAGAAAAAATGGTTCTCGTCCGCTCTTCATTTACTGCATGCTACACTTATTCTATGGATGATAAAACAAAGTGTCAGCCAACAATGGCTAATGTTTAAACACCACATTATGTGCTTGTTAACTTCAGGAGTTCCTCAGTCAGCCAGAGTTTGATAAATTGTGGAAAATTAATCTTGGAGCCATTTAGAACCGGCTGATTAGCTGTATGTAGTTCACTAAAATGTCAGCTTTGATTGATACAACGAGCTGCTTATTATGTATGTTGATGTCAGTTTGTGCTAATGTGTTTGCTAACGAGATTGGCAGCGAACCAGTAATATGTGAATGTAAACAGATACACACACACACACACACACACACACACACACACACACACACACACACACACACACACACAGAGGGGATTGATGTCTAACAAAACTCCACGGTTAAGATGCTACTTGATGAGGCCTTCCTTGCTCAGAGAGCTAACAACACAATACAGACCATTGTTTGCTATTGTAGGGACTCAAACCAACAGCTTGTGAATGTCACAAGAACTTTGTCTGCGAGCACATCCAGTGTAGGACTGCAGATTCCTTGGAGGGATGCAAGTCTCTGTGAAATGTGGAGGGGGAAATCTCTTTCAAATACTGAATGGAGATTCGGACAATGGTGTTAGCCCACACACACAAAAATATACTCAGATCAGCCAAAACATTGAGACCGCTGACAAGTGCAATGAATACGACTGATCATCTTGTTACAATGTAATGATCCACTGGGAACCCAGGGTGCTGGCATTCATGCGTATGTTACTTTGACACGTAAAACAGCACTCAGTTGTATCAGCACCTCTCCCAGGGCAGGGCCATGTTCACCATGAACACCGTAAACTGGTGGCCTGGCTTCAGAAACTTCACAGATCCCAATCCAACTGAGTATCCACAAAAGGTGCCAGAACAGATCCAGTCTGTGGAAACCTCACCCCACAATTCACAGGACCCCCAGGATCCACTACCAGAGGATACATTGCACATGCCCCAAGGACTCGAGGCTGACTTCAGTGACATGGCTCATCAATGTATGTTTAGAAATAATGTTTGAAAGCTGAGTTTCTGTCCAAATGTATAGTCATATAAAAGTAAGCAAGCTGAATCAATGTGAGTCTCTAACAATCAGAGGTGCCTCCCTGACACAACAAAGGTTGCCTCATGCATACACAAGATTTTCCTCCCCTGTATCAAGCCTTATAAGTCATTATTGCTTGTTGCCTTCTCACACTTCAAATCCAGTCCCTCATCCAACACCAGAGCAGATGAATATTCATGCTTTCAGCAATTAGCCAGCACCACACACTACAGCACCATAATATGCAAGGGCTGCCATCAAAGACGCACGGATATGTGCGCCCATGCGTGTATAACACTGAAGGGCTGAGTAAAGGGTGCAAAGATGGCAAGAGCAGCATCTGTGGCATCAAATGAAGCCATAGATTTCTACCTTTTTGGCTCCAAAACAAAAGATGAGATGATTTGAAGACGGGAAGACTTGACAGAGCCAAAACACCACAAGACAATTTCCCACAGAGGGAGATTTGCACAGAGCAGAGGCTTCAAAAAGTTTGGGTTGAGTCAAAGAGCTACATTGTTCTTCTTGAAGTGTTGAATATTTTTGTGAAAAGAAAAAAAAAACTTGAGCAAACCAGCAGCACTTAATGAGCCTGCTAATCTGCATAAAGTATTTTCCCGTTTTTGGTAATAACAGTTTTTAATATGTTTATGTGCAATGTATACATGCACTGCTTAGGAGTGAATGACTGGATGTCAACTGGGAGAGACACTTTTGTACATTTGTGCATGTGAGCAATGTGATTAAAAAACAAACAACATGCACCAAGTCCATAAGAATCATACAACCCTGACTGCAGTGAGAAATAAGCTGATCTAAATTCCCTGCAATAACACAGTCTCATCAAACACACACACACACAGCAGGCCGTCCTATCCCGCTGTCATATCCTCCATTGATAATAATGACAGTGATGAATATAGCTGGAACAGAGCAAGTCATAAATCACTGGGCCTCACCCCTAACTGTGACTCACTGCCTGAGCCTCCATTTGTGTGTATGTGAGTGGGTGAGGGCAGAAGGGTGGTGGAACTTGTGGTCCACGCATCGGTGGATATGTCCAGTGACACCTTAATGTGCTTGGCTTGTCTGAGGAACCCCCGCAGGCACCCAGCCACACACAACCACACACACACGCTCCCAGGGTGAAGGCAGGGCTGTGTGTCTATCTCACTAGAAAAAAGGGGGCATGGCTATATTCCTCATGCAAACTAGTTGTGTGTTAATGTGTGTGCGTGAGTGTATCAGCATCTTTTAGCAAAAGCAGGCCCTCCTACCCACCACTCCATGTATCTATCCCACAATTTTCCACCTTTGCCTCTTTAAGAACGAGAGAGTATGAGCGTGTCTATCTGGTGGTGAGGGGGGCCATGGCAGCGATAGGGGGAGATCATTAAAAATATGGGAATGGGATCAGTAGAAGGCATTTGAGAGGGGAGGACTCAATTTGGGCTTAGATGGAAATATCAGAGAGAGAGAGAGTGAGAGTGTGTGTGTGTGTGTGTGTGTGTGTGTGTGTGTGTGTGTGTGTGTGTGTGTGTGTGTGTGTGTGTGTGTGTGTGTGGCAGCAAAAGTGAGGATTTAAAGAAAAAAAGTAGTGGTGGGGGCATGGTGGGATAGATGGAGGGCAGAGGATAAAGATGAGGGTAGGATGGCGGGTGAGAGAAGGCAATTGCCCCCTCCAGTCATTAGCGCTGGAAAGGGGTTTTAGCTATAAGGTCTGGAAGCCACAGCGCCCCATTCTGCTTAACCCAGGCCTGCTATCCATTAATGGGGATCAAACGCACAGGGAGATGAAGCTCTCTGTGTGTATGCGTGCACACACACACAGACACACACACACTTGTTTACAAGACTGTGTGTGTACATAAAGTGTGTGTAATCGAGCATATGTTCTGGGTACTAGCGCCTATAAGTAACATTATGGTTTTGTGTGTGTGCCCTTCATGCCCTTAGCTGCTTAGACATGTGCTTTGTTCTTCTAGTATGTGTGTGCATTGGTGTGCGTTTTCTACTATGTTACTTCTTTCCCCAATCATGTGCCTAATCCAAAACTTGAAAATAAGTGTCCCCTCAAAAGTATATATGTGTGTTACCATTAATAAGAGCAGCACATCCCACAGCTCATGTTCCTTTCTTCTGTGCTCCTATGGTCAGGATTATAATCAGAAACCCTATAGGGATGTTCCTATAGGGTGCAAGGTGTGTATACATGTCCATACTGTATGTGTTGCACCGAGTGAATCAATTTAATGGGAATGAACTTCTTTGACTACAAGTTAAGTTTCCTGAAGCAGACGAACTTGGTGTTGTATCTTGCCCCACCGTGCAGCTGGGTTCGGTGACGAGCAGCTATCGACCTGATGGATGATTGTGATGATGGGGTGTGTGTGTGCAGATGGAGCCTCACATATGTCATCACAGGTCATCTGGCTTGAACAGAGGTATCTTCAGCCAGGACACACAGGGCTGAGATATAACATACTGTTACACTCATAGCACAATCTGCATTTAAAAATATTTATCTACCAAGCCCCAGCCATGGCAGTGGTTATACAGTGACCATTGATGATCCCACTGGGTGTCAAACAGACAACGAATGTTTCCATTTTATGGCCTGACTTTGATTTAAGCCACCTACAGAATCAGCACCTCTGAAAAAGCCTCTCACAGAGCAGACCTCAGATACATCTCACCCATTTTCAATTCGACAGCCTATTTTAGGTCTATTAAATACAGACATATTCCCATCATGTACAACCCCTTTTTTTCTTTCCCCCTCCCCTCCCTCTCGCTTTGCTTCCTTCACTCACCACACTAATGAGACAGAAGGGGAAAAAAAAAAAAAACAACAACCAGGGAGCAGCTGGAAATGGGGAGCAGCAGAGATGCGACATGCTCTCTCTGCCTCCTCCCCAACCCCTTCCTCTCCTCACCATCACACTAGAGAAAGCCTTCACCAGAAGAAGAGTGCGCGCACACACACACACACACACACCCCATCTGACCTATAACTCTCCCTGCACTCCCCATGTATGTAATGTCTGGCTTATTAGCAAGCCATCATGGTGGCGATGTTTGTAGCTGGTGTGAATGTGTGTTGGTGTGCAATGAAATCCAGTGGGGATGATTTGTGTGCGTACAGAGAATGAGTGTAGAGTTGGTAGGAATGTCAAAATATGCACAAGGGAAGTGTGTTCTGGACATTTAGTAACAGGCTGCTCTACAGGAACTATTCAAACATGCAACACAACAAAAATAAATGTTAGTATTTATGAGTATGTACCTTTGGCAAATACTGAATAGTCAGGTGCTGGATATGGAGAATTTGAATCGCAAAAACTCTTACATGTATCACATGTAAGAGTTTTAAAAAGTATGTTGTCCCAGCAGACACTATGTCGAAAAAGTATTGCAATGGCAACATGTCTGCTGGGACTGAATGTGTGTCCTAGTGTATTTGTTGGACATGAACTCACCTGTCTGTCAGTCAAAGTGTAGATGTACTGCTGGTCTGGGCTGAACAGCATGTCTCTCAGTAAGGGACTTCCTCCTTCACTTACGGTCACCTTCTCGTATAGCACTGCTGGACGGCTGGCGTTTATGGAGTTAACCAAGATCTGCAAAAAAGAAACACACGGGAAAACTCATTTGGATATGAAAACAATAAAAAGATGACGCAGAAAAGTGATGTACATGAAAACAGCAATAATATCAGACAGCAGCCAGCTGCTTAAAAACCCTGTGCTTTTACAGTAGAAACCCTTGAAGCTAAATAAAAATAACTTGTTGCTTGTAGAGAAATGATGCAGCGTTAATCCAAGTGGAACATTGATGCACAATAAAAATAAACACACGCTTAATTCCTCTAGATTTGCTGCATGAATAAAGGAAATAAAATGGTGACAAATTTATCTTCATTTTCACATCTCCCTTTAAATATCCATGCTAAATAAATAAATAAATAAATAAATAAATAAATAAATAAATAAAGTACACTCAAGCTGCACTTTTTTCTACAAACCAAAGTTCAAACACACTAAAGTGTCTATGGATGTTGTTCCAGCTGGTGAAATAAGCTGATTTCACTTCTACAGTAACAGGTGGCAGTTATTATAAGGTGGGAGGCATGAAATTATCAAAATTTTGGAAAAAGGTTGAGAGCACCTGTTCTACAGAGCTATGTAAACGGCTTAATTGAAAGGTTGTGTTAATAGCAGTATTGAGTCTCGTATAATTATTGCGAACACAGATGTGATTACAGAGGTAGATGCAATATTGACAGGATGGTGCTGTTATCATGACTATAGACATCTTTTGTTCAGCACCTGGGAGGAATAAACTTTAAAAAATTATGAGCAAAAAATAAAAAAAAAGTATGAAAACAGTGTGGTCCTGTATAATGATAGAAAGCATAACAGTGAGTCACATCTCTGCATGTGAACAACAACCTGATCACCCAAAGCACCTGTAGACAAATATAATACAGAGCAACCAAGTCAGCATGTGCACAAACATGCACGTGAACGGATGCTCAAATTTTTCTTTGTGAGTTTTGGCAAATAATTTGCCAAGATATGGAAAGTAATGGAGCAGATACAAGATAGGAGATTGGCTTGCTGGCGTGGCTGTGAGCCAAAGTTATCTCAGCAGCAAATGAAAAGTACAAAGCAGCGGGGGGGAGGGCAAGTATCAGCTCTCCATTACCGAGCTTTGTCGACTCGCACTGCTATCAGCCCACAGTGACAAGGGAAGGACAGCAGGCAATGACTAGCTGGAAAATGATACCAAATTCACACACTGACAAATAGGTTCACATCCAGATAGATGAAAGAATGATAAGATGACAACCCACACACCAAGTGATAGATATGCAAGCACTAGTTTGATTGAGATATATATATATGCACACACACAGACACAGGAAAAAGAAACATGTGGGTGAACAATGAACACACTTTGTGATGAAAAAAAAATTATTTACAGTTTTGCCAAAAGAAACCAAGGGCAACAATCCCATTATCGCTCTCTGCTGTGTGCGTGTACGTGTGTGTGTAAGAGTGTGTGTGCCAAAGAGAAGGGGAGAGAGCGATAGTGAGATAGAGTGAAAGAAAGAGCTCATAAGGCTGTGATAAAGCTCTGGAGATGAGAGGAAATATGGATGTTATTATCTAGATAATAGGCCCGTAAACAAAGGATACATTTCATTCACGGATGGTTCGCATCTAGATGAGTTTGCACACGCACACAAACACAGATACCAGCACATAAGGCAACACAATTTGTAAGTGCAGACAACCAGAATAAAGAAAAATAGCTGCTGATGCACACAGAGGTGAAAGAATAGCTTTTGTTCTGTGGCCTTTATGTATCATTTTTTCCCACTCCCTTAAAAAAAAAAAATGAGACATTTCCATTGGCAGCCATATCTATCTCTGGATCCGGCACCCAAGTCCAGTTCACTGGCTAATGACCAGTCTGAGCCTACACTGGTTTTGCACACACAAATGCAATATACCACAGAGAATGTAAGTCTGTCTTTCTGACAGCCTTCCTATCTTCTGTTTGCATCCATCTGCTTGTCAGTCTGTGCAAAATCCAGCCTGCAAAATCCCCAAGTTAAAAACCAGTCTCTTTGCTGGTTTTAATATCAGCTTAGAAACAGGGACTGAAACATTGAATCTGACAAATAACACCTTTTCCCCCCTCATCTTTGTTCTGCTCAGGTTTTCCCTCTCTCAGGATGCAGTTCATCTACAGTGCTAACATTAAAAAAAAAGTAGTGTGCAGAGAGAAACAACGGTGAGAAAGATAGAAAACAGAAGAGTGGGTGAGTGAGAGTGGGCGACTTGCGGGGGGGGGGGGGGGGGGAGAGAGGAGAAAAAAAAAAAAAACAGGTAATAAATCATTTCAAATCAATTCATTCCACAAGTGCAGAGGGCGAGGCTGCCCAGAGTTACAGGAAGAGAACAAAAGACTATGGAATATATAAGCTGAACAGATGGATGGAGGAATGGATAGATGGATGGGATACTTAAAGAAGATCTAATTCAATCAAACTGAGCTGCTCTGTCTGGAATTCGAGGTTACGCTCTAATAACAAGGTTAACATGGCAGGGTCTGTGCATTTAGAAGGGTTTAAAGCTAATACAAGGGCTAAGTGTGTACAAATACGTGTGAAGATTCCTGTGTGGGTGTCCAAGCTCAATGCCAGCGCGCATACGGCTTGATTTTCAATTGATCTACAAGCATTTGTAGAGTGATAACATGTAAAGATGTTTTCTCACACATATATAAAAATCACAGATTTATGTTTGCATCAGCTTGCATGCACAGCTCTTTGTGTGTGCCTATAAGCTAAGTCAAGAAATCAATGCAATTGTCAGTAATCAAGCGGGAAGCTGTTGCTGTCTGATTGTGTCCTCTGTATTGCTTAGCTTACCATTAAGTCCTTGATGGATGAATCTACAGAATGATGCTGTGCTTGTATTTTCAAAACAAGCCCCATCTCTACTCTCTACATGTATAATGTAACGTTAATAGACTTTAAACACATTAAAGGCACTGTCTTAAGCAACGGCGAGGGAAAGCAGTAAGAGGAGACAGTAGAGAGAGGAAATGATGCGGCACAAACGCTGCTGGAAATGAACCTTAGTCTTTGTCTTTCTGTGGTTCTGACGTAAACAGTCTATAACCTGACATTTCATAACTTTCTTAAGTGCTATTCAGAGTACCTCCATGACCAAAATAGGCATTCCTTCCTGTAGTGATAATGTTTTGTCAGCTAAAATAACTGAGAATACATAGAAGTGAAGAAAATATGTTTTTACTACATCTGTGCCATCTGAGGAAGAAAAAAAAAAAAAAAAAAAAAAAAAAAAGAGGAAAACAGTGGTTTTACAACGCAGAAAACAAATCTGAAATCTAATATTTAAAACATTAAATAAGAGACAGCTTAAACGTCTAGTGTATCCATAAATTTCTAACTTTCCCCAAAAACCCTGATACTTCTCCTCCGGCAACGTGTCGCTTGATATTCAAAAACCATGCATAATCCCTGTATCAGAAAATGAGATTGTAACCAAATAAACCAACAATTTACCAGCTCCATACTGAAACATTCCAAACAACCACCTATCTCATCATCCTGCAACATCTAATATCCTTTTTTTTCCTGTTCTATGATCATTAACATCTCTCTCAACCTGCCAATCCATCCAAAAGCCCCTAATGCTGGGTTTATCTGTGCCAGGCAGGCCTGGTTTGCTCTGATAGATACATGGGATAGCTAGCTGGTGATAAGGAAGGTGGGGGTATGAGGGTAAAGAAGCTGGATGATAAGACAGTAGCATGTCAATGAGAATGATGCCTGTCATTGGCTCAAGTGACAACTGATGAAGCTAGTGTACATAAGAGATGTAAAGATGCCTTCTATTGTGTACAGAATAAAATGCAGAAAGAGACTAAGAAAGGCTGCAGGAAGCAGGGGAGTAAAGATGGGTGGAGGAGAAGAGGCACAAATTTTCATATAAGCATCTGTCTTAAACTGTCGCTTTAAGTATTAAGTCTGACTACAAGGGAAAGGGAAATCACTTAAAAAGAAGGCAAAAAAGGACATCAAATGCCTCAAGACTGTAATTAGCAACACGAGGAGTGGAACTAAACAGACTGGTCCAGGTGTTCCCAGGTCTGTCTGAGAGTTGTAACACTTCAGCAAGACCACGGACTCTGGATAATGGCTTTGACATTTCAGAGCAGATTCGGAGAAGTGAGTGAACATAAAGCTTGGCTCACTAATAGCATGAAGCAGCACACAAACCACACCGCCACAGACACCACATCTAAAGAAGGGTAAACTTGGCATAACTAGGTCCATGCATTCATACATAATGGCTGCAAGCCCCACATTCCTGACTTTGATGTGATGTGGGCCCCCAAGTGAATGTGCATGTGTGTGTTTATGGGGCCCCACCGAAGTAGGCCCTCTACAGAACAAAGGGAAATGAAAGAAAGTGTTAAATGGGTGAGGAACCGAACAAAAGATTGGTATGCACCCACAATCCCTGGACAGTAGGGGTGTGATAAAGAGGTTGAAGAGCAAACAGGAGACTTGTGCACCTCAGTGATTCTGTATTCTTGGCTAGCAAGCTCATTTTACAGCCTACCCTACCACACAATACAAAGCAACTGTGCCTCATTTAATTTCCCACTCAGCCAAATTAACTAATAAAATAGCCCAACCACAATTTACTGCGTTTGATGGACACTAGAGTAACCTAATGCCCGCTTCTTGCAAACACCTCTCAAACCTTTTTCCCTTCTTTCAGCACTTTTGTTTCTCCGAGTGGGGGCTTTCAGATAAAGACCTGAAATCACTCACTTCCTATCGCGTAGTGAGCTTGGCAGAACTTGAGCGCAGCACGACACAAAACAAATATATCTGTTGTTCTCGAGTGGCAGCAGTCATCAGAAAACACACAATTTACTCCTTGATGCGTGTGTGTCTGTGTGCATGTGTGTTTAATGGACTATTGTATTGTTTTCTGTTTCAGAAACAGCAGGAGGATGTTGGCCCTAAGGAAGCACTGGACCCTCTAAACTGTACATTCAAAACAAAAACATCTATACTGGGTTACTGGGAAGCAGTACACTCTATTGTATTTTAGTTACCATGCATTGTTAGAGAAAACAGAGCATCCATTCAGTGTGTACAAATGGTTTCAATGGAATAAACAGTTTTATCTTCCCCCCCCAAAAAAAATAAAACAAAACCCTTCTGGAGATTTAGTTATGTGTGTATGGCTGACTGTAGTAGTATGAAGCTGGGAGCAGATGGAACATCACACATGAGTGACTGATGGCCCTGATGCTTCTATGGGACAAATCACACTTCACCACACACACACACACACACACACACACACACACACACACACACACACCATTAGGGCTGCCACAAACGATTATTTTGATAGTCGACTAGTCACCGATTATTTTTGCGATTAGTCGACTAATCAGATCATCATCCATTGGACGTAAAACGGACAGCTTATTGCACCAGCAGCATCTGCTCTTATATAACTATCATTAGCTTACAGCTTTAAGTGTTTAAGGTATGTGCTAACTAAAAATAAAGACAAGATCAGAGTTTATTAAATTTTAATGAAATCTGCAGATTGTTTCGGTTGAGTTTAATAAACTCCTTGCTATCTAAAATATAACGGGACACCGGAGTATATTCTCGAGCATCTCACACTTCCGATAATCAGCTGTCTGCTTGAAGTTTATTCAGCTGTGTAAAAACTATAACTTTAATCTCAGCCAAACAGATTTACTCAGGAACAAATAAAATACTAAAAAAAAAAGCCAAACAATAAAATTTTTAAGTTATCTAAGTGACTTATATATCATGTTTAACCTGAGTAGCGAAAGACAGCGGTGGGTTTGAAAACGATTTGCCGGGAGTCCGGTGTTCTCACGGCTTTAATGAGCCTTGCCCCCGGCTAGCTATCGAGCTAGTGGGTAACGGACGTCTCCGAAAACGTCGGAGCGCTTTTGAAAATATGTGGTGTCTTGATAAACTGAGCAGATATTTGAGGTTTACACAGCTACATTCTCGCCTGAAAATATGTTAAACGTTTATTTTGTGACCCAGAAAGAATAATAAGAGTAATATTAAAACTAACTAGCTGCCGCCATTGTTGTAAACTGCGCTGGGCCGCGCTATGAATTCTGGGACACAGCTTCTTCTTCTTCTTCTTTGGGGTTTAAAGCCAGCTGGCATCCTTGTACATGCAGTGCTGCCATCTTCTGTTTCAGTCCGTTATTACACTCTTAAATCCTACTACTTATTCCTGCATCTTTTGGGATCTTACAAAGCTTCAAACGACGCGTCGACTATTAAATCAGTTGTCGACGATTTTGATAGTTGACGTAATCGTGACTAGTCGACTAATCATGGCAGCCCTACACACCATAGGCAGCCAACACACATAGGAGCCCTGAGCAAACCTTTACCATATGTGGGTCAGACAGTCATACCAAACAGCCTTTTCTTTAAGAGAGCCAAGACAGACAAAGAGCTATGGTGACAATGATGGAGGTGGTGTACCCTCAAACACATGTACAGACACACACGAGCTCTGTGTGTCTGCTATCATAACACTGTATGTCTGGAACGGCTTATTTTAAGGTCTGGGAGAGAGAGCAGACACAAACATGGGTTTTTATTCAAAAAGAAGCTTTATTGGTGCAGAATGATTAAACAATGTTATTTGTATTTGCGGGAGAGTTAGTAAAAGGAAGTCTTACTCGCTTCTGGATATTACTTATTCATGTAGGTTTATTTATATAGATAGACAGTACGAGCACCCGAAAGGCTTAACAACCTAGATTAAGGGAAAGAAAAGGCAACGAAGGCAGTGTGCGTCAAAAATGCAATAACTAGCTGCAGCTCCCAGACAAAAACACACACTCCCACACTTCACTAGTAGGCCAGCAATTCTTCCACACACCACCACACCCTAGCACAGGTTTCCTACCCAGTTTCGATTTCCATTTGAAAAGTCCCAGACTAGAATTTTCATGGCCACATTTGTGAGCGAGTACACAGTGCTAGATGTTTATCAAGTAAAAACTTTTAAAATCTATACTATGTGGGCTATTATGTTGTCAAATATCAGCCAGAACACTAGTTGAACGGACTATCCCTCACATAAAGCAATTAACTTTAAACCCCAGATGGCAGATCTGTGTAGGCGTTTTCACTCAGTTGCATGCCATGACTTCTTGCCTTCTCCCTAGAAAAACCACTAACTGTATGATCAGTTTATATTTACAAATCCTACATTTTACATTTTGGGGGGAAAAAAACAATAGGCACAGCGGTCTGGGAACAAAATCTTTAACACATTTTGTTTTTAACAGACCTCAAAATAACTCAAATGAAATTCTATACTTTGGAACCTTGTTAGCAACAATAAATCACACATCGTCAAATCTCCTTTTACTTAGAAGCACAAAGAATTCTGGGTATTTCAAGCGCTTGTCTATCACTGTCCCAACTTGAACGAAAAACAGAGTTATTTTAAGCTTTTTTAATGTTTTTTGTACATTTATGATCTTACACCACAGCACTTGTGTTTTTGTTTTTTCTAAGCTGCACCTGACACGTTCCATCAAGGATACTGAAGCTCACGCTTTACAGTCGATGAAGTCAAATATGTAGCTCTGCAATCTGATTCTGTCATATCAGGTTACTTGCTTTCCCAAATCTTATCAACCGTCTTTGGTATTCGTCCACATGTCTACACTATGGTTATTCATGTGTGAGCCAGTGGCCTTTCACCAGCAGTACTCCCCAAAAGGTCACACACTCGCACACGTGTGCACACACACACATCTACAGCTGCAGAAACATGTAACAGGCTGTGGAGGAAGAGGAGGGGAGAAAACACAAAAGGAAAAAAGAAAAGGAACAAAACGTCCAAGCCACATGTGGTATCTCTCTCCCAGAGCACATGTGTGCATACAATAACATGAAGGTAGAACATGGAGATAGAAAGTGAGCTGCTTTAAGAGCATATTAAAGCTATGCATCATCGTTGATGCCTTTTAATCCTCAAGCTTGCTGAAATTAAAAGCCCTAGTCATTGTTATATCCTTTACTTCTCTGCCAATACATTGCTCTCCTTTTCCTTAATTCATCTATCACGCATTCTTACTCCCATTTCATCTTTCCTTCTTCATACCGTCTCCTTTCTTCCTCTTTTCACCCTCTGAATTAAATGCCTTTAGCTAACAGTCGTCAGATAAGTGTGTGTAGCGAGTTGCTAGACACGGCACAGCGGCAGCATTTCATCTTCCAACCATCACTAAATCACACTAACTCAATCATCTGCATCTCCACGCGCGCACACATACATACGCACACAAGGCTGAGAGCGTGAGAAGCCCTGCATCTAGAGAGGTTCTTTACTATGACTGATTTTATCAGCTGTCTTGCAAACGGGGGAAGAAATTGCACCACAACATTATCATATACAATAAGATGAGACTCGAAGATAGAGCTTTCCAATTGAATGCCTTTTTAGTGTCGCCATTCAAATGAGAAAAGACCTCCTCTTACATTGAGGCGAAACACAAATCCCTTATGGGATATCTCAACCAAAACAATATTACACATTTACATCAAAGACTGCTGAGAGGATGTTTACGTTAAAGACATAAAGTGCCTAGACTTAAGTCGAGATTTAATATTGATATGTTTACGAGTGTGTTCAAGCAAGAATGGCAACATGTTATAGGATTCCTGAAGTGACATTGGCATCTCCGGATGACTGAGAAGCCTCGAAGCCACTGAGAAACTGTGAGGAGCTCTGCTAACAAGCTGCTAGCCTCCAGACTTATCAGACATAGGAAGGTGGGAAAGTACACAAAGATCGGGAAGAGTGCTTAATGCAACCGGGTGTGGGGGTGTGCATGTGGCTTTGAAGAGGGCAGTGAACCACATACAAACACAGGAAGAGATCAGCTGAACAACTGTGTTTGTATTGTGTGTGTGCGTAGGAATGTGGAAGGTTGTGTTTGTATGAAAGAAAGTATGTGCATACAAACTAAGTGAGGCAGTCTATCAATTTGCATGTGTAGCTGAGTGCTTGCGTGCAGTGAATACAAGCAAAGTGTGCAATTGTGTGCACAGAGTTAATCAACATCAGTCACAATAATAAGGCATCAATTAATAGCTGGAGAAAACGCACAAAAAAAAAATATACACACACCCCCACTCTGATGTGACACTATGCAGCACCGCTTGACCCATCATTTATTAACTATATCAGCCATTCACTAGGATTACAGTGAATAGGACCTCATCTTCAGCTGTAATTACTAAGGTAGGTGTGTGTGTGCGTGCATATGTGTGTGTGTCTCTTCCTGTGGGAGAGCCAAAGTGATTACATGGCCACTGGTGCCTCTAATAACATCTTTTAGGGAGAGAGAGGAAGAAAGAGAGAGAGATGAGTGATTTCCATCTTTTCTGGGTAGGACCAGAATTATGGCAAGGAAATTCTATGGTGGTTAAGATGTGGGTCTGTTTTGACTGTGCTGCCATGTAAGAGTGTGTGCTTGCACGTGTGTGTGCGCGCGTGCAGATTTTTGTAATGGATGTAACACAAGAGGCTAATGGGAGCCACGCCAAAACTACACCTCAGTGTAATGTGTGCCAAACCATTCCTGGCCACAAATGCCTTCCTCTCCACAGCCCCTTTCATTTATTTCTCTCCCGCTCTGTTCATTTTATTTTACCCCTACCTAAAAGTTCCTCTGGGAGGAGTACTTTCTTCACTATAATCTTTTCCCCCCTCTTCTCTTTTGTGTTTAGACACTTCTCTACTTCCCTTAATCCTGACTTTTTTCTTCTTCTTTTTTTTAAAGGCCTTTCTCTCAACAGCATATCCCTCTTTTGTTTTTATTCAAAACACAGAAAAGTAAAACTCTTATTTGGCTCTCAAACATTGCAAACGCCCATAACAAGTAAAGAGCGAGCAAGAAAAGACTGGGAGAAGATGACATAAACAAAGTCTAAATGAGCACAGGGCACTAAATGGCACAAACCAGTGAAACCACAGCACTGTCAGCTGGCGACAGAGAAGATGTTTTAAATTAGGAGCAAAGTTACTGGTAACAATAGGAAGCTTGGTGGCTTAAATGAGAGGAGATTTGGAGGGCAGAGAAAAGCAGCGACAGAACACACACACGAATAAAGTCTGGCAGCTATAAAGGATGAGGAATGCAGATGGTGTTTAAAATGAGCTTTTACCGCGTGGTTTGCAGTGATTTACAGCCGTGGTCGCCCATATGTATGTATGTGGGCTTAATCAGTGAGTTGCAGGGTGCTAGCGTGGTAGACTTTTCATAGTGTTGTCCTGTAAGTGTAATGTAAGATAGACTTACCCATAACACACACACACACACACACACACACTTTCATCTTAACCATCCTTTCTCTCTTTTCTTGCTCTTTTTTTTTTTTTTTTTCTTCTCTTGTTTAGTCTAGAAAATGTCAGACGAGTATCACGCTAACAGGTGTTTAAAGCCTTCTGACAATCCCAAATATACACAATGGCCAAAAAAAGAAGTAAAACATCACATTAAATAAACTGAAGACAGCAATTGTTTGACATTTTCCGTGTTAATCCAAGTTAACTTTCTTCACTTAGGGCTCGCTCTTTTTCCAAAGGTCAGCACCATCAAGACATCTTGCCATTTGTCAGCAAAACTGAATCTGAAAGTTCACCAAAGTTGAAACTGAGGGGAAAAAACTTGTTGCCCTGCGGGGAAATCCATAAGCTGTTGCAACAACATTGAAATGAACCAATTCCAGGTGACAAGGCCTTCAAACATTAACCGTTGAATAATATTTAAACACCCAAATCATGTTGTGATAGTTACCCCACCACAGGTTTTTGCCGGTGCCTATTCTGCTGTATGAGGTGGTCAAAAGTGCAAACTTGGGAGAATGAACAGTGTGTTAGGTTAAGAAATAGTTCTGTTTGTGCTGCGTGTGCTGGTTTCTGTATGAGAGGAGGAGGCACATTCCTGACATGGCCGCCCTAATCCTACACTTCAATACAATCCTCTATTGCACACCAACCTATCAGCCTCTCTGTACATGTGCCAGTGAATGCTTGTGAGCATGGTAATGCCTCTGTGTATGTAAAAACACCTCTGTGCACATTTACACTCACACCCGGGCTTCCCCCTTTTTTTTAAAATCATCATCAACCAACACTCCATATGTCAGGGAATAACTGCAAAGACATTGGCATGGCAACCTCAAAACAATCAGCTGAAGGAGGAACACTGAACGAGAAAGGAATGTGTGTGTCTGCATGTGTGTGTCTGCGTGCCATGTCTGAATGTTCTTACTTTTGAGTTTACAGGTGATGTGGTACATGATCTGTAGGTCTGCTGGGATTTCTGCCATTAGCTTGACACAGTTCGACTGTATTATTGTTTGTCCAGCAGGAGGAACCCTGTTGATCTTGGCAGCAGGATAACTGTTTTTCCTGAATGTTGGATGGAGAATTTGTGATGGATGAGATTAAAGTTATTTCTGCAGAGTCTGGATGGGAAGAAGAGTTTTAATAGTTTCAAAATGAAGATGTGATGAAGTATTTACTTGGCAACGAGTAAACTTAAAGAACTGAATTTTTGAAAGCACATATATGGCAGAGTTAGTTTTTTTGTATTTTTAAGTGATCCAGCACTAGGACTGTTCGATATAACGATATACATCGGATGATGATATGAAAATGTCTATCGTTGTATTTTACGCTATCGTTTGCTTCGCGGTGTCGCAAAATCAACTGTTTCCGGCAATATTTTTTCATTGTTTTAATGGTCACTGTATAATTTCCCGAAGTTCTCTCTTCCTCTTATATTTAATATAGCCACACTACAGACGGACAAGCGATTGTTTTTATGCGTTGTCCTTAGCATCAACGATGGTAAAACGATCGCATGGCTCCGCCGTCCGCATGTTTATTTTCCACACAAACCTTTCACAATAAAGCTGAAGATCCTGTTCAGATTTTTCAAAATAAACTGAATCACGTGAAATAGAATGCAGAGTGTTTACGCATGAGAAGCTAAAAAGAGCCGTCAGGTGTTAAAAAAATAAAGCTTAGAACAGGCTTTTCCCCGCAGCACACCGTGTAATAAATACTCACAAAGAAAATTGAGGCCGTTTCAACTTATGTAACACTCGACTCCAGGTACACGACGCCCAGCTGAAAACACTTCACGCAAGTCGACTTGCCCGAGATTCACAAAATTAGCTGAAAATGTAAAATTTTTGTGATATACATCGTTATCGGGACGATAAATGTCTTATATCGGGATATGAGATTTTATCGCACAGCCCTCTCTAGCACTGCTGTTACCGTTAAGTGAAAGAAACTCATGCTCTTTCTCCACCCAAGCAAAGACAACATTGGGTTCTGTCTGAAACCCAAAGCCTGACTCAGCAGTATGGTGAGACCAAACTGAAACATTAACTTTCCCCAACCAGCTTTTATACCATCATCTCTCTTTTCCCAGGTGAGGCCACCCACTTTTCCCCTAGATTACCAACTCTTGTTTGGGGATAGCCAGAGAAGAATGTCCCTGGCTTGGGTTTAGCCCTGCTGCTGGGAATTCACCTCTGAAATTAAAGGAGGAGAATGCAAGAAGAACTGGGAAGGCTGCCACAAGCAAGAGTCAGAGCAATGTGCCTCCCAATACACCCCTTCAACACTTTTTCTTTCACCGATTCATCTCTGTGTTGTTCATTCAGCGCTTTCTCTCTTTACATTTTTATTTCTCACTCCATCTCATAGCTTTGTTCCCGTTAATTTCCCCAACTCCCTCCCTGCTGGACCATTCTGCACTCCTAGTGTGCCGTAATGGCCCATAGGGAATGCCTTGGCTGCTGCCCACCAAATACAACAAGCATGACTGATTCAATAGCCAAACGACTGGACTGGACAGAGGGGAGAGGAAATGTTGTTCTCTATCTGAATATGAGGGAGGGGGGGGAGGGGGGGGCTGTGGGCGTGAAACTCCAATAAAAGATGAAATGAAACAATTAAACAACTCAAGGATCTGAAAGAGAGAAGTCAAGACAAAACAAAAACAAAAAACAAAGCAAACCAAACACAAACACACATGCACACACACACCTATACCTCAACATTTAAACACTACACCGTTATGTGTGTGAGAGCAACAGAGGAGAGGGGCAGAAGTAGAAAACACACAGTGACATTTACCAGATGGGCATGTGTAGAGGCACACACGCTGAAACAACTAGCTACTTGATCCTTTATATTATACATGAAATGACACCAGTGGAAACAGGATGAGGATGATACATTTTTGACATTTCCTCCATCCTAGACTCCAAAATGTTCAAAACATTTCCCAATATCTTAACATTTTAACTAAAACAATTCGAATTCTCTTGCAAACAGACCATTTTTAGTGCAAATTTCCAACTAAAGCCAACACACAAGTCAGTATGTGTAACAGTAAATATAACTACAGTTTGAGGAAAGGAAGTCGGGTTTTTAAAAAGTCGAAGTTTTGCGTCGGTATTTTAAAAAGTTGCTAGGTTTGTTCTCAGTTCCTGTTTGGTAAGTTCTCAGTTGGTTTGAGTTAGTCGGAAAAACATATTGAACCTTGTTATCAGTCATGTAGACTAATGGCAGAATAAAAGAGAAGGAGAAGAGTAACAAGAAAAGGTAGAAACATTAAAGCACTTGAGATGTTTGCTGAGGGAGGGAGAGAGAGGATGGGAAGGAAGGGTGGGACACCCTCCGCTCAGGAGAAGACAAAGAAGACAGACTTAGCACACTGTAACCACTACACTGTAACACTGTGTGATTAAATGAACCAAAATACTGGTTGATGACAGCAGCTGTGCTGTCAGATCGGCTACTGGCATTTAAAATGAGTCACGAGTCTGCTGCTGGATATGATTGGATAGTCTATTGGTAATAGCTGCTAATCAATTGGATGATGTAAAAACACCGAGAATTGCCCAAGCTCATCTATACGGGGTGCTGGCCTGTGTTGTAGCACATCTCAACAGTGAAGGGGGGTGAGGTAAATATAAAACACCAGAGAGCATATGTTGTATTCCTCCCAATGAGAAGAGCTGTAGGGTAATAAATTATTAACGCGCACTTCCCAGTTGATGAAAAGCAATGACAGGTACACACAACCTGGAAGCAAGAACAGCCTTGCTGCCTCTGGACTTTGCTGACTAGACTCCTTGTGAGATTCTATATGTAGGCTGCAAGCATGGTGTGCTACACTTAAATAACATCTATTAATACCGCCACTGCTCAACTAGAGCCACTTTACACTACCTTATGTAACCACAGAGGGCACAGATAGGGACTGACTATAGCTATATAAGGAAACATAACACACAACAGCAGCACAACAGACTCCACACACTGCCTTTGGTAGGGATGCACCAACCTGACGTTTTGAGTCCAGATACTGATACAGATAGCTTGGCTTTGTGTACCAGTTGACACAGAGCACTGATCTGATACCAGTTTTAAATTAATAAGCTGTTTCTTCACTGAGCCAAACAAACTTATCTTGGCCTGATCTGACTAAAGAATGTGCTCCTAATACACCTCAGGCTTTTTTCCATGTTCTTAAGCATAATGTAATCTTGCAGTTTTATGCCAACAAGCAAGAAAAGGCTCTTTTTGGATGTCGTCCACACATGATGCAATGGCTCTTTGTATTTTCTGCGCCGTCACTTAAATTCTGACTTTCAGTGATAACCTCTGTGCCAAGTCTGAAGCACTTGTGTGTCTAAATTCCACAAATGCGTGTGTGCGGCCTGCTTTTAAAAGGATTTTCCACTGCAGTTATGACATGTTACTGTGGCTTATTCCACACCACCTCACTAGTATTGTAACTGCATCTGGACTGATTTCTAGATCATCACTTTTTTTCTTTAAAACATGACTTTGTCAAATTCTTCGCATCACAATCAGATGTCTTCTATCCACTGGCAATTCTTTTCTTTCTTTCCAACTTTCCATGTTGAGCCACTTCCAGTCTGGTGACAGGTGGTCCCAGCTCATTTAAGAACCTAGCTTATGAAATTAAGCTAACTGGAATCACAGGAGTACTCTGCTGTGTTAACAGGTTTTTTTAAGCTATCACATGTGTATTTACGTTTGTTGTGATTTCTTTGTTCTGTTTCAACTTTGGGTTCTTTTGCACTTTAAATATATTCTCTGATTTGTAGCTTTGTTGGTCCTATATAAATATCATTTGATATTTAAGTAATACTTATGAGTACAGTCACTTCTGTAATATAATACAAGTATTATGTACAAACACAAAAACACAAGCCAGCAAGCAGGCTCAGATACACTCCAGGCATGCCATAGCAGCAGTGCTTGAGCAGCTGGTGCGACCAGGTGGAAGACAGATGCCCCGCCTCTGGTTTGGCCTATAGCCATGGTAACAAAATGGGGCCTGACCAATGGCTGCAGTCTCTCAGGAGAAGGTTGGGAGGGGTTTGGTTGACACCCAAAGCTATCCAGATGATATAGCCCACCCACGTTCAACCACATTGCTGCCAAATTATGACAATTAGAAGCTGTAAATGACTTGCTGTATCCTTCTGTGGGTGCCTAATTTCATCCAGGGCTGGGCTACAGTCATACAATTACTATGAACAGATTTGGCAACATTTATAAACACAGGGGCAGTACTAAGCAAACAAGAAAGTTATTGTTTGACAACTTTGTTCTTGTTCATCAGTCTTTTGTTTCAAAATGTTTGTTTCCCACATGAAGAAAACTGAGTTTATGTGATTTACAGCACCAAAACCAGAGCTACAATATTATCTTCAAAGGCCTGAACTTAAAGCAGCCACACAGGGTCAAAGAACAAAACAGACAGAAGGGCAGTGATGAAAACAGAGGATAAAAGGAGGAATGATAAATGAGGAAAAGAGAAGAAAGTTCAAGAGAAATTTAGTGAGAGTGCTTCTGATACCAATGGCTGTCATTTACTAACACATTATCTGTGTATGACTGTGCTGCTCTGTTTCAATGAGGTGTACAAACAAAGGAAAACACAGAGAGAAAGAAACAGAAGAATGGATCTAAAGCTGTGGTTAGCAAGAGGAAGAAAGAGGAAGGACATAAGAAAGTCAGAGTTTAACAAAATTATATAAAGTGTGAAAGAGCTGATGACGAGACACTGGTGATTAGTCACTGTAAACCAACAACAGAGTTGCAAAAGGATCCGAGCAGTGACAAAGACGAATCTAAATTCAGCTCTCTTCTTTTTGCCTCCTGGCAGCTTTGACCAGAATTCCAAACCTTTAACCTGCATGGAGTGGAGTTTATTTACTCAAGGACATCCTTTACCTCTATCCAGGCAGGGGGACGTTTTATTCGTGTTCCATGTTCCAGCTGTTCTAAACTTTGCTGGTAGTACAACAGGTATATTTAAAAGTGCTTGAATGTTCATCTTCTGTACCTACTTGTACAGGGTTGCAAGAGAGCCAAGTGCAACCAAACAGTGACATCAACGGACTGCATGCCACTGATTGGGCAGGGAGCAAACTCACTGGATGAGTCATGGGAACGACCTCTTCACAAGAATCAAGCTCACCAGTTTTTTAAACCTGGGAATAAGGGACGAGGTGCAGGCGTTTTTATAAATGATGCCTTGGTGGTTGTGTTGCGTTTGTGTTGCAAACAAATGACTTCACGGGACTCCCTGCGCACATTGAGGTGGGACTCAATTATAATAGAAACACAACCAAAACAGAGTAGAGTCAAGTCAAGTTGAGTATGTGCTGGTGGAAAAGAGGCATAAGGAAACTTACAGCACAAGCATGTGTCATGTTTTAACCAAATACAGTGAAATTGAGGATTTTCATTCAGTTTGCTGATTCTTACGACATTTCCCTGCAGGCTCTCACTTGTTAGTGGGTTAAGAAACTGTTTGCCAATCACGCTAATTTTAGTTTAATTACAGAATTTAGTAGTGTGGTAAAAGCCCAAACCCCAGGCTGTGGTTACATGCAGCACTTCCTTTTCCTCATCCAAATCAACAGTTCAAACAGAAATACATGCAGACACTGAATTACACAACTCAATTCCATGTCCATATGTATATCTATATATAGCTATAGCTATATCTATCTATCTATCTATCTATCTATCTATCTATATCATCATCTGTGTACACAATCTAAATATAACTCAGTTGACTTAAACAGGGGGTAAATCCTATTCAGCTTGTGATGGTGAAATTCCAACACAAACACACACAGTGCTGGCACTGTAACAACACTGTTGGACTTAAGTTTAACACTTGATGTAATGGCTTAGGCAACAGGATACTGTAGTACACTATCAGCATCTGAAGAAACACCTCCAGCGCCCGTGTTTGTTTTTATGCGTTTCCCTGACAGAGCAGAGTCCGACATGTGTTACTGGACATTAAATCACCACTCCCTGCCTTCTTCCTCTTCACTTTGCTTTCCAACAGCTCTCTCCCATTTCCTTCTGCAGGACAGTTTGAATAAAATCAAGACAAAGAGCAGAGGAAAGTGAAAAGTGTGAATTAAAATGTAAATGCTCTGACAAAAAAAAAAAAAAAAAAAAAGGTTAAGTTGGCGAGAAGGCTGCCCTGGGAGCAAAACAGGCGAGAGGAGAAGAAAGCACAGCAAAGTTTCCAGACAGTCAGCTGAGTGCACTGGACTGTCACAAGACTGCTTTTTATAGAAGTACTCTTTATTGCGTCGTACTCTCCAACACACACACACACACACACACACACACACACACGCTTATCTTATCCTTTTCCTTTCTCCAAGTGCACCCCACACAGAGAGGACGTGTGTATGAGAGGAGGAAGTTGTTCATATAGAAAGAGGAAATCCTTCATCCTAGATTTCTCACATATGTAAAACCACAAACACGTGAACAGACAATTGCACAGGCAATCAAAGAGATCAGCCCTGCCCGGAGTTGCTGTTATTTATATAGCAACACACACCCACACAACCCGATGACACCATTCCAGCTGTGCTAACTTGAGTTGAAGCCAGAGAAATTAAATGTCCACTCTCTCCCACAGTTTATGGCAAATTGATGCGATTAGATTAACTCAAAATCGAAGCGAATTACAGTGAAAGTGAGGCGCTAATATAGCAACCAATCAGCTGTTTACACTCAAACACACAACTATATGTACAAAGAGCATCCAAAAACTCAATATGTAACTCAACATGGGCGGCTCTTACGCAAGTTAATTGAATTCATTCATTTCTTCTTCTTCTTCTAACCCTTTCTCTCCTTTACAAAACTACAAAAACACAACAGACGCTAACAATTTCCTCAAAGGGTAACCACACATTGCTATTAGCTCATTAAGAAGGAGCCCAAATGCTTGCTTACTCACTCTCTCCACTCAAAAGTAGAAAAATTCACATCCCAACAGACCCAGACATGCATATACAGAGAAAACACACACGCGCGCACGCATACATACACCATTAAGCAGCAGCATGGGTGCTCAGCAGGATTTAGAGGACAATTAAAAAGCTCAATTAAACCTATATTCTTACTTTGAGAAATACGCATGTTACAGATGGTGTGGCATGCTCTCTTTGCGTTTAAAAAAACACTTTGGTGCTTTCCTCCTGGGAAAAATAGCAGGAGGGATGTGGAGAAAGGAGGGAGAGATTTGATGTAAATACGTCTAATGGTGCTGTGTTGAGATAAGTGCCTGATGAAAATGTATCCCACATCCTTGAAATGCAATACTGCTGATACTGATATGATATTACACGTTTTCACAAGGCAATTCACTTCTATGGCTCGAAACCCCTTCAGTAATGTTTGTTCACTCAGTGATTATAGCTGGAGATAAAGTGTTTGTGTTTTTCCACAGAGACATTCACAAGCTTGTTTTCCCCCCTTTCATGTATCATTTCCTCTTCCGGGCCATATTTACAGGTCTGCCTCTGAAAACTGTGCCCATTCACTAGGCGTCCTTGCATACCCCCTTCCACCTCTTCACACCATTTCCAGTAAAACCAAATATCACAGTCCCATTGTCCTTCTATCCTGCATCCTCCATCCAGGGCCAAGTCTGTTAAGTTAGCCAGCGCAGGAATCTGCTGTTCGTACATGTGTACTTGTGAGGTCACAAATTTAGAATACACAATACCTTCCTGTTCATAGAAGTCAAAAGACACACAATCTCACGCACAGAAATGCACGCGTGTGCAGGAGGCAGATGGTCCAACCTGTAGGTTTTCCACGGCCCATTTGTGGAAGGGCAATGCTTCACTATCCGCCCTAACCGACTGCACGCACACACACAAAAATACACACTCACTCACACATGCAGAGAGGGCAATAAATCCAAACCAGCACAATACAACCCCCGCAACGGACATGGCAGAAGCAATAGCTAATGCCAGAGAAAACATTTCCAAGAGTTCATCTGGAGGTAAACTTGATTCCTGCTCACAGAAGGGCATGCGATGCAGTTCTTCAATAAAGGAGCAACTTGGCAGCATAGTAAAGACTTTATTTTGGCCAATCAAACTGACAACTTCTCCAAATTTAATTGTTAAGGCAAGTAATTAAATCTGCCAGGATCATTTAAACCTCAGCTTTTCTCTAACGGTTAAATGTATCATTATTTATGTTTCATTATTAAGCACTGCTTCTGTAACATTCATGAAGTTATAGAAGTTTACAATGAACTTTGCTCTTTATCAGAGTATTTAGCACTTGTACCCTCTTGTGGTTGTAGCTACAGACCCACATTTTTAAGGGTGAGCTCACATCTTTTTAGCTGTTTAAAATTTTCAATCACTTCTATTCAGTGACTTTAATGCTGTATAAAAAGCTAAAATCCATGTCTCATTTCCAAAGGCCTGAAAATCATCACAAAGTCTGTGCTGTTTATAAAACAGAGCCATCGATGCAGCACAACTGATTCTTGTCCTTTGTTTTAGGTCCCACGTTAATTAACATTTCAAGCTTGTGTAATGTTTACTGTTCATAAGACAAACTCAACCAGTAAAATAAAAGTAGGACCAGAGTCTTGTCCTGTGGATTATTGCTACACATGCATTGTTAAAAACTGAAAGCCTTATATCTCGTGGGAGTCAATGATTCACAAATCCCAGGTTTGTGGTCAAAAGCTGTCCAAGTAAGAAGCTCTGACAAACATCAGATGGTATTTGCAAATTTAACAATATCTCCCTCTAAAATAAATCTTGCACTCAGTTTTTTTCTTTCTAAAATGATGGTCACACTAACAGCTAACTGATCGTTTGTAGCAGTTTATTGGTGCGATCTCAGCGATGTAGCCTCAATTTTCACCATCACCCTGCTTTATAAACATGCTTTTATTTTCGGTCTCTAGCCTTCCTAAAATCTTAACCCCGGTCTGCAGCCCACTGCGGCCTGAGAGAAATAGCGATGAACACACACACTCTCATCCAGACGTTCACATTTTCATGCACGCAGGCACATGTGGAGCAATTTGCATTTTCACACCCACAAATGCAAGTGCAAGAACTGTGACACACACACACACACACGCACAAGCGAACACATACACAGAGAGAGAGTGCTAACTCAGAGCTGGAGTTGAGAAGTCCCAGTTGGAAAAGCCACTTTCCGGAACATTTTACCCAATTTGCATTGCTCCTGGCTCAATCGCTCTCTCTGAGGAGATGACTTGGGAATTGAGAACAAGTCAGAAAGAGAATGTGTGTGTGTGTGTGAGTAAACGTATGTATCTCCTCCAAGTGTAGGGAGGAGAAAAAACAAAAATCGGTGTGTCAGTAAAGTCAGCACAAGAGAAATATGCATTTAAGTGCAAAAGAAAAAGCTTGTTTGGGCATTTTAAACACTGAATACCCACTTGTTCAACTATTTCTTTCATCTACCTAAGCACTCAGTTAGTCAATACTCTATTTATTTCAAACTCTTTCACTGAAGTATGCAGGTCAGGTCTGACTGCTAATGAAATTGGCTCTATATAACTGTGCTTCAATGAGAGCGTGCACATGACAAGTGCTATATACACAGCATTTACAGACTTCACTGGATGTGAATCAAAAGTCTATAACCAAGTACACCACCTCATGTTTTGGTCAACACCTAAGCTTTCATAACATGAGGATATGGCCTTTTGTGGCTTGTAGTCTACTGGGGACCCTGCATTTCTAAATCTGTTCCTCACAAACAGCCTGAGAGGGAGATGCAGGAGCAATGCCTTAGAGACGTGATGCAATGAGGAGTCAGAGATGCAAGCAATCAGTCTGATTAAGAGTATGTGTTTTGTGTGTGAGCGTCGCCTCTCCTCACATCTCCTCTCTCTTTTGTTCCAGTTGTAATCCCTCACTTGCCTGTGAGGTCTGACATCATGTTATCTGGTTAGGTATACAAGGTAAAGAGAGGTTCAAAATAAACATGTCTACTTGAAGAATAAGACAACAATGAGGTACAGATTATTTATAAAATGAGAACTGTTGAACTCCTGCAGCTGTGTGTTGCCAAATTCCACTGAAAGAGGAGTAAAAAGCAGGGATTTAGACACATTTCTGCCACTTTCACGCTCTGTGAATAGTAAACTTTCAGCAAATGGCCAACATTTTTAAAATCAATCCACATTACTGTGTACAATACCTCTCACCAGGTCTTTACTTTCTGACCCTGGAGGTCGCTAACAATTACAATGCTACTTTTTATCAGAAGGAACGATCGAAAGCTAATTTCCCTTAAAGCCTGTCTCTTAACTCTAATCACCCGGAGGGACAAACAATAGCCAGGAGCTCTGAAGTACAACCTTCTCCCAGATTAACTCACCTCAGGACCCTTCCAATAACTCTAAGTGGCTTTGTCTCATTAATGCAGTATTTGGTTCTTAGTAATAGCAGTTTTAAGCTATTTTCCACCAATTGCAACAGCATGGCTTTCTAAGCTCCTCAAACAAGCTTGTGAGTCCGTTGGTCTGTTTGTAATCTTGCAGCATGTTTATGCATGGTGGTAAATTTGTGGGGGACAAGTTTTCTTAATTTAATAACATTAAAGCTGTGCATGATACATTTACAGAACTACAACACCGAGTTGGGATAAGAATAAAGGTCTAAATAAAGGGTGATGAAAGCAGTGGGCCCAACAGGTCCATGGCCCCTTTACCACTTGCAGGCCCTATCACACAACTCAATTTTGGTGTATTTATAACTTCCCTTATTAAATACGAAGTATAACAATGGGTGTACTCTCAGAATTTGCTTGCATCTGGTGCGATCTCATTTGTGTTAGGCAGGAATCTCTGTGCCATGACAGTGATTAAAGGAGCAGGAAGTCTGAGCCAGTTAACAGCCATACCAAGCCAAATGGGATGGTAATACACCATTAATGTTGTTGTGTGTCTGGGTACTGTTTAAAGTTTAATTACAAAATATCCCTCAGTACTATTCTACAACAAAACACAGTTGCCTTTTAAACAACATGGTATACAAAGAAATGTGTATGGCAACCTTAGTGTGACAGTCGGTGAAGGATCTGTGTAATAAACATTATATTGTAAGCTACAGCATTGATGTCAAATCATACTGTGAGCTTCCTTCACACACACGTGCACAGCGTTGCAGAAATTTCCAAAGGTGAGTAGGGTACAATTGCAGCTGTGCCCGTTACTGCACATGAACTTTATCTGGCTTCTCTCTGTCTTTCCAACACACTTTATTCCCACCGGCAGTCTTGACCCTCTTGCCTCCTCTTCACTCCACTGCATTACTAAATGCAGCCATTTTGGCTCCCCTAGGGCCCATGACAGCGCTTTGGTCGCCTCCTGGCCACATTAATACCACTAGGAGTGTAATGAAACTATGGATTTTCCATCGGAGCTCTGACACTAACTGCCTGTTTGCTGTGCATCCACTCTGTGCTGTTCTCCACTGTACATGTACAGAGGAGAGATTTCCCCAACAACAATAGCTCGTTGTTGTTTTTTTTTCTTTCTGGAAATTGTTTTTCAACTGGATGGCATTATACTAAAAGTCAAATGAGTTACAGGCAAGCTTTTAACAGATGTTAAAAGAAGTTTGTGTAAGATGTATTTTTACAGCAAAATTTTAATAATAATAAAAAAAGAAAAACCTTGTAGTTGTAAGCAGATGTACTATCAAAGCAATGAAGTGTAGAATGAATCCTGTCCACAGCCACTGTGTAGTGCATGAATGAACACATACACACAAACATGAAGACAGACTGAACATGCAGAAGGAGTTAATGAGAGTGTGTGTGTGTGTGTGTGTGTGTGTGTGTGTGTGTGCGTGCGCGTTGCCTCTGCAATTTTATTTCTCCCTCGCACATCCCTCTCTCTCCTTACACACACAAATGCACACAGGGGTAAACATGACCTACAAGCCCACTTATTTCCAACCCCAGCTGAAACTGCATTCCCACTGTTGTGGTGCACAACTCTAACATTCTGCAACATTGCAGCAACCCAGTTTCAGTGTTGTGGCTTCGTTGAAATCCCATGGCTGAATCACAAACATCAATGCTCCCTGTGACTGTGACTCTCTCTCTCTCTCATCGTTCTTCATCCTCACTATTGCCAACCGTGGCTGCCCTGACTACTGTTGCCATGGCAACCGAGGAGCAGGCCCAGCGCTGAGGGATTTGGAGACAAGTTGGAGTAAAGACCTCTATGTTATTGGAGCCTTATTATTGGGTGTGCACTTGTGTGACTGTGCTTATTGTTGTATGCTCAAAATGCTCTGATATCTTCTGTACGATAATAAAATGGGGCTCTCGTGGGACCACGAAAGCCATAGCCTGCCACTGCAAAGCAGGATAAATATCAACTAAAAGGAGCATGGAAAGCTAAATAACACAGTACACGTGTATTAGTCCATCACTGATTTAACTGCAAAAGAGCAGTTAAAGAGAATATAGCTAACCAAAGAAGTCTGTGTACCCACAATCTCTGTCCCTTAACTCTCTTAAACACCCCGTGTACTGGCCGTATCAATTCCAAGGTTATCAGTAATCCAATAGGTTTCCCTGGAAGCAGGCGGTTTTCCAGAGACACAGTCAATATCCTGAAAGTAGAAACATCCGGAAGGGATTCCTACCAAGTGTTCGTTCTCTTTCTCACTTTCTCAGTGACAAGACTACCTTTCTGTACTTTTCTCTCTCTCCCCCCCTGCTTCTTTTTTATCTTGAGAACAAATTTTTCATTGACATTCAAAGATCAGTGCATACCGTGACATGCAAACGTTTTGAGACAAACACCAGCACACACATATACACAGGAAAGCAGAGAAGATCTACAGACAGGAAAACACTCTTCAGTGCCACACAGCAAAAACTGTCAACCATTCCTTTAAAGCACACACACGCAGACACACAGCAAGGTTAAAGTGAGAGGTTGTGGTGTTATTTCTGGGCCACTGGTTCACTGCCAGCGACCCATAAATAAGACAGCACATGGCTCCTATGGATATTACTGCATAGCTGGGAGTCCTCTGGCTATAGCTAGAAGTGGATACGGACTCCTGATGATCCATTTAGGATGGGTTTGCACAGACTGAAGCTCAGCTCTTTACTGATGACAAACAATTGAGTCTATATAGGAACTCAAAGATAACTACTTTAAACCATAAACTTTATATAAAAGATGGTGTTGTCATGGTGGCTATGCCCAAGTGGTTAGTGAAGTGCAGCATTTCAGCGGTTGCCCTGTTGTTGTGGTCAATCCAGATGTTACAGGCAAGGGATGAATCTGCCTGAGAAACTCAGCTGTCAAATCATGAAGTAGCTTTAATAGTTTCTATTTGGCAGACTGGGGAGCTACAATCATGTTTTACATACAGTCTATGGTCCACGTGATCTTTCGCTCATTTACAGTAGAAAAAGGCAAGAAAACTGCCCATTAAATATTTACACAATGCTTTTTCCTATGAACCTCTGTTGCTAGAGTACTTTCAGAGTGTGATGCATGTCTTTGTACATATGGGGGCTTGTGCTCACGGTTCCTTCCTGTTTTTCCAATTGTGTGTGCATCTGTGCCTGCCTTCATTAAAGACTGAATGTGTACAATGTGTGTGTGTGTGTGTGGCTTCTCTCTGAGGACCCCGCTTGCGGTACTTTAATTAGCCTAATCCAACAGCAACACATGGATGGAGGAGCATAGTAGGAGAGGGATGTGAGGGTGGTTGGAGGGCGTGAGGTGGCAGACAGAACAAAATCTCTCTCCCTCTCCATACCATTTGTTACTCCCCCTCCAAAGAACACAACATGCACACACCTCCATCTTGGCTCTTGGCAGTGCAGTTGCTGGCCAGGCCATTGTAAAATCCACAGGGAGGGGGAAACGGTCTTTGAAATGGCCACATGGGCTGCTGGAGGCCAGCTATACCATTCCCAGGGAGACAGCATTCAAACCATAGCCACGCTAAATGACCAATTAAATATAATAGCGAGGGCTTAATTGGTGTTAGCCAATTTAGAATGACACTGTGCAATTAATGTTATAGAGAAGATATAGAGACGACTGTTGGGAGTGTCTGTGTACATTGGTATGCTAATTCAGCAACCCAAACCAGTCTTTGTGTCTAAGACCATTTTAGCAAGAAAAGGGATAGATGGAATTGTGCAAGAAAGGAGGGCGGCAGGGGGTGTAAAGAAGGTAGATGAAGTGAGATAAGTTGGGAGGAGAAAAAGAATGACTGCTGGGGGAGAGTGGGTGGGGAGCAAGGGAGAGAGTGAAAGAGGGGGGAGTGAACAAAATTAAAAGAAAAAAAAACCCAAGATGCACAAACAAATGCTAGCCTTGGGAATAGATGCAATCAGCTCAGTCAGTCAGCTAATGACCAATTCCATGGAGAAAAGTGAGACGGAGAAAGACCGATAGAGTGAAGCAAAGACAGAGAACAGAAGGACTAAATGGAAAGGACAAGAAGTGCAAGAGGAACAAGAGAAACATGGAAAAGAGAGACTAATTGATCAGGTTGAAACATTTGAATTTAATAAATGGATGGATAAATTACCAAAAGGAGAAAATTGCATAATTTGGATATGGGATTAAAAGAGGGAATATAAGGACATAAAGTGCCTCACCATTCTTAAAGACTTAGCTGGCAGAAATGTTAAGTCACAAGGTCAGCTACACCAGTAACAGGGCTTTTTTTCTAGCTCCAGTAATACTAATAAGACGACCCTAGATATAGTGGAACAAGAGTTGGTCCTGAAACTGAAATAAGTTCACTTTAGCCAGCTGTTACTCTAAGAGACTGGGCAGAGGGCATAAGACCAGTGTGCGGAATTGGCTTTCCGCTTGGCTATCACATACTCTTACGCTAACAGGATTACCCACAGGGTGAGTGCAGTATGGCCAGAAGTGGTCATGAGGCGAGTGGTCTGAAAGCAGGCAGGCTTGGGGCAAGATACAAAGCCAGCTAACACTGTGACAAGGTTTCAGGCTCAAGCTATTACCCCTGGGGGGGCACAGGACAGAGGGGTAATTAGTTAGACAGCGGGAGATGCCATCATGCTGTGTGAGAAGGATAAACGCAGGGAGCTGTTGTATTTGGACTCGTTTTTGTTCGTGTATCTCAGAAGTATTTTGAAGTGTGTGCGTTTAAAAAAAAAAAAAAAAAAAAGGACAGAGAGAGACCCAGTCTGAATTTCATGGCCTTGAAGTGCTACTAAAGCCTACAACGTCCATTTGATGTCACACACTTCAGAAAGACATTCACAAATTACAGTAACAGAATATGCAGTCACCTCATACAACACTGTATGCAAATATACGCAGGTGAGTGTGAATGCAAATGTGTGTTTGTTTCCCTACTCACAAATGTTAATCATCTTAACGTCACTAAACCACAGGAACTAATCAAAAACAATCTATTAAGAATCTATTAGCTTTGCAACGTGTAATCTGATAAGCCTGCTACAGTTGTTTCCCATAGGAGGCTGCGTGCACGAGTGTGTGCACGGCAGTGCCGTTTGCATTCTTCACAGTAGATTAGCCAATTTGATAGTAACTCACATATTTACACTCATCATTTGGTGTAATGGAGATGGAAAAGAATCCTTGTATTATCTTTTTTATTTATTTATTTTTTTTATTTTCTCAGAGAAGCATCAAAGTGCTGTGCCTCCTTCCATTATGTGTCCTACCTCTGTGTCAGGGTATCCGTCCGTAAACAGTTGCTGATTTCTTCCATTTAATGGCTAAGAGGTTAAGCTTCCACATGTGGCTGTAATGGGCTTGTGGTGAGCTGTGTAGCGAGTTGAAGACAGTCTCTTTTAAAACCTGGAACATACATACTGTGAGCTGCTGAGTTTAATTGGAAAGGAATGAGCGTATGAGACACCGTGTGACTGTGACTGTATGAGCGATATAGCCTCCAAAGGTAATCTTTGCCTGCTGTGTCACTCAAGACCAAACCTCCGGACACTGTGCTGTCCCAGTGTGTTTCCAAGTTGGTATATACCTGCATGAATGGACTTGTTTTACCTTTCAGTATGAGCTATGACATTCCCTCTAGTGCGCGTGTGTGCGCGTGTGTGACCTGTCAGAAATAATGAC
The DNA here is from genome assembly GCF_051167445.1 of Perissodus microlepis. NCBI lineage: Eukaryota > Metazoa > Chordata > Actinopteri > Cichliformes > Cichlidae > Perissodus > Perissodus microlepis. The sequence goes on from NC_140465.1 coordinate 12,851,760, forward strand.
ACCATGAGTCCTGGCATTGTGCCATCCACCAGGTGTGCTCTTGGCTGTATCAGCTGCCATAGACAGAGCTCTGCTATAATTCTATGGAACTGATGCCTTAAAGAAAATCATTATTTGCTGGAAAAAATACACTAAGTGCATCAACAGTATATTGTGATTTTCACTATTGTACAGTAAAACTGAGTGCAATTTTAAAAAGTGCACGTAACTTTCACACACACATCATATGGAGAGCGGGGACTCTTTGATGTTCCACCCCGAGATGCCTAATGGAGATGACCTAGAAACAGGCTGGCCTCATCCTCACTTGGATCATGTGAGCATCCCAGCTTGCATCCAGACTCTTCTAATCTTCCCTTAAAAATGGATTCTAGCGTGGTGCATTTATAATTCATCTCCCTTGCTCTCTTTTCATTCTGTATCCCTTTCTCTTGGCTTTTTCCCCACTCTCATCTACTCCCCACTTTGGCTCATTAACCCCTGGTAGTAGTGAATTGTGGAGAGAACGCAGAGGTAGTGAATGAGTGCTGTGCAGTGCAGTCACACACAGTTGAACTGAGTTAAAATGCATTAGCGCTGAGATTATCAAGGACTGAACTGTTCTCATTTGTGGCATTAGCCTACACAGAAGCCCACTGTAACTTATCTTGCTCTTTTAAAATGATTAGCTTTAAACATTTATTGTAGCTTTGGTTAAAGGACTAGATTGGTGCCAAGATTAAGACACATTTGTTAAGGTTTTGAGAGTGAACTATCAAGTCATATCGCCTCTTAATGTCACCATAGCTTGTTAGGAAGGTAGGAAATATGGCTCGTTATGGCATATGAAGCTCTTGCAGGAAAAAGGTGAAGAATTAGACCCCTGGTTTAATGAGACTGGATGGAATCATGCATGTGTAAAGGATGGTATGGCATTAAATCTTTTAAAAAGACCCCTCATTACTGTCTACCCTTACAATCTAAGTGCTACAACCTATTTTCTGGAGTGGGAAAGAGCGTGTATGTGTGTGCGTGGGCATACACAAACTTTATACATGCAAACTTCCTGTATATATGTACACTTGTACATATATTTATTTGCATTCGGAGTGCATATGCGCACACTCCTCACTTTAATGAGAGAAAATGATTAGAGAGAAATAGCGATCACTGCCATTTCATCTCAACACATACAAACGCTCAGCTATTATCAGGGAGGGGAATCTTTGATCACAGAAGGAGATAGAAAGAGAATATGTGAGCAGCAGATGAAACAGAGAAAACGAGGCAGAGAACAGAAGCAAAGAGGCAAAGTGAGGAAGCAGTGGATGATCCTGTTACTCACTGTGCTTGTTACACTAGTCAGAGTTGAGGGTTATGGATGAGTTTTAGACATTGTTAGAGCTTATATTATTCAACAATCTATATGGTTGCTGCTCATACAATGAGCAAAAGCAGAGATAGCAGAAGTGAACAAACCCTGTATATTCACAGTGTGAATCTACAATGACACCCTCCAAAGGCTCGAGCGTGTGCAGACGTGTGCGAGAGTGCATTCACGGAAAGATGCTGAACGCTATTGTAGGATGAATATAGTCATATGCAAGGATAACCTACATATGGGAGAAAGACTCAGGCAGGCAATGAACAGAGACTGATATCCATTTGCTTGAGCGACAATCACACAAACACATTAGCTTAAGCTTGGAGTTTTAGATTGTCAAACATACAGGGAGTGCAGAATTATTAGGCAAGTTGTATTTTTGAGGAATAATTTTATTATTGAACAACAACCATGTTCTCAATGAACCCACAAAACTCATTAATATCAAAGCTGAATGTTTTTGGAAGTAGTTTTTAGTTTGTTTTTAGTTTTAGCTATTTTAGGGGGATATCTGTGTGTGCAGGTGACTATTACTGTGCATAATTATTAGGCAACTTAACAAAAAACAAATATATACCCATTTCAATGATTTATTTTTACCAGTGAAACCAATATAACATCTCCACATTCACAAATATACATTTCTGACATTCAAAAACAAAACAAAAACAAATCAGCGACCAATATAGCCACCTTTCTTTGCAAGGACACTCAAAAGCCTGCCATCCATGGATTCTGTCAGTGTTTTGATCTGTTCACCATCAACATTGCGTGCAGCAGCAACCACAGCCTCCCAGACACTGTTCAGAGAGGTGTACTGTTTTCCCTCCTTGTAAATCTCACATTTGATGATGGACCACAGGTTCTCAATGGGGTTCAGATCAGGTGAACAAGGAGGCCATGTCATTAGATTTACTTCTTTTATACCCTTTCTTGCCAGCCACGCTGTGGAGTACTTGGACGCGTGTGATGGAGCATTGTCCTGCATGAAAATCATGTTTTTCTTGAAGGATGCAGACTTCTTCCTGTACCACTGCTTGAAGAAGGTGTCTTCCAGAAACTGGCAGTAGGACTGGGAGTTGAGCTTGACTCCATCCTCAACCCGAAAAGGCCCCACAAGCTCATCTTTGATGATACCAGCCCAAACCAGTACTCCACCTCCACCTTGCTGGCGTCTGAGTCGGACTGGAGCTCTCTGCCCTTTACCAATCCAGCCACGGGCCCATCCATCTGGCCCATCAAGACTCACTCTCATTTCATCAGTCCATAAAACCTTAGAAAAATCAGTCTTGAGATATTTCTTGGCCCAGTCTTGACGTTTCAGCTTGTGTGTCTTGTTCAGTGGTGGTCATCTTTCAGCCTTTCTTACCTTGGCCATGTCTCTGAGTATTGCACACCTTGTGCTTTTGGGCACTCCAGTGATGTTGCAGCTCTGAAATATGGCCAAACTGGTGGCAAGTGGCATCTTGGCAACTGCACACTTGACTTTTCTCAGTTCATGGGCAGTTATTTTGCGCCTTGGTTTTTCCACACGCTTCTTGCGACCCTGTTGACTATTTTGAATGAAACGCTTGATTGTTCGATGATCACGCTTCAGAAGCTTTGCAATTTTGAGACTGCTGCATCCCTCTGCAAGATATCTCACTATTTTTGACTTTTCTGAGCCTGTCAAGTCCTTCTTTTGACTCATTTTGCCAAAGGAAAGGACGTTGCCTAATAATTATGCACACCTGATATACGGTGTTGATGTCATTAGACCACACCCCTTCTCATTACAGAGATGCACATCACCTAATATGCTTAATTGGTAGTAGGCTTTCGAGCCTATACAGCTTGGAGTAAGACAACATGCATGCAGAGGATGGTGTGGACAAAATACTCATTTGCCTAATAATTCTGCACTCCCTGTACTTATACAGACGCAGGCAGTGGACAATGAAATAAGACCTTATAATGGTCATTACATTACTTTAATAATATGCATATAGTTCAAGTTTCACTCCCCAAAAAACAAAAAAACAACAATAAAAATCACCATCTGTGGTCCTCTGAGCACTGTATTAGCCACGGTTAGAACAACAAAGGCAAAATTCATTTGAGGTTGCGTGCTAAATGAGTGGTCCTACGGCATATTCCTGGCTCGTCTCACACATTTGTGGCTCAACTGGGCTATTTGGGAAAACACCATTTTACTGTGCTGTCAGGAGAGGGAACAAATTGTAGCAGAAAATGATACATTTAGCTGTTAATATGAGAACATTATGATTAGATTGGAAGACGGATGGCACGCTGGGAGAGAACTAAATTAGGTGGAAAAACTTGGTGTTAAATGCAAAGTGCAAGTTATCCGTTTTGTCTAGGGAACTTGATCATAACTTCCACAGCCTCTGCCATATCAAATCTCTTTCACAATCAGCTACATCTCCATTTCCTCCGTCGCTTTCTCATCCGCTTCGTGCGTGTTTGTGTGACCCCATGCAGTTGGGTGAACTAATGACCGAGGGCCACCAAGCGCCCGCACAAAGCCGGCCTCTGTGCTCATGCCCGGGCCAAACAACTCGTGGCTCGGGAGGCTGAGCCAAATGATGACACAAACCACAGAAGTCTCTCACTCAGACACACACACGAACAAACAAAGTCTATGTACCATATTTTCAGACTGTAATTTTCAGCACATTCTCAATTAAAAGACGATGACACAAATAGAGAATCGGTAAAAGACAGATGTTTATTTCATCATTCCTCCCTGACAAGCAACTACTTTATTTTCAGAATGTGTGTTTTTATTTTATTTATTTATATATAATTGTTTTTACTATTTGGGCACTGTCTGCAAAGAGAAGGCTGGAACAACAATTTAAATGCAAAGCACTAAAAACAGCCTCACACACACAAACACATATACACACAGGGGAGTTTGACAGGGCAGCATTATGCACCAGTAGAATAACAATCATCAGTCAATTAGGCCATGACATGGTCTCTTGACGGTGACACCGGCAGCCCCAGTGGAATACATCAGTGACTTCACACAGCAATATACACATACAAATGACAAACTGTCACTTCTTATTAACCCCTGAAATGCGGTCTCACCGGTGTAGTTACGGCTTAAACCTCATTTCTGCAGTATTATCTTTACTATGATGAAACATTGTTTTGTTATTTTCAATAGGTTAGAAAAATAAAGATGCAAGCTTTAGATCATTAGATCACTTTTGGGGATAATCTTTAACACCAAAGAAGCTGGAGCAAGTTTTATGTTACAGTCACTTGTGTGGGTTAAGTTTTTCTTAAAATTTGACAGTGAGAAATATTATTTAGAACATTTGCTGAGGTAATTTTAGACAAAGCTCAAACTGAAGATGAGACTCAAAGACTTAAAATCTGTAATTCATAAACCTAACTGTGGCTTCATGAGGCCTGCTGTGTGTACAACAGCAACAACATGTGAAATCCCATCTGCCACTTAATGTTTAGATTGCAGCTGCTTAGCTTTTACAATGTGCTGCAGGGTGACAGAACAAATACTCGGTCATGTTCGCTTTCAAATACACCTCAACAGATCCTGTACTGATTAGCTAATGAAAACGCTTACTAGGTGTAGGGTCAAACATGTTATTTTTTGGCTCCAAGGCATGCTCTCAAACCATCATCCACTGCACTCTTTGCTTTGAATATCCATCAGTTTTCTTCCACATATCCAATTCAGGGTCACAGGGGAGCTGGAACCTTTGCCAGCTGCTATTCAGCAGTGGGGTACACCCTGGACAGGTCAGAGGATTTTCAAAAAATGATTTCTCATATTCAAAGGATTTTTAAAATGCTATGTTGAAGTTTGTTACATCAATAAACCTATGTGTTTCATGTAGTAACATGTAGTGTAAGGCCTTATTTGTCCCATTCACTATGTTATTCTTATGCTGGCTGTTTACGCTCATCTTATATTGTCTTCTAACTTCTGTCAGAAACTGCGGGGAAGCTCAATTGATGCACTGATGAATGGTCATTGGACGGCACCTCTGCACCCACACACCTGAGCCTGGCATGGACACAATGGGGCACACTTGGGGCTCGTACCACCTGGCACACTGGCCATATATACACAGCAGATGGCTCGCGCTGGCCTCTGATGGAGGGTGCAGCTGAGGAGGAATCCTAACCTGCGTTTGAGTGTTCGTGTGTGTGCAGCACCAAAAGCAGACACAATAGGTACTAGATTGTCAAGTGCGATCCTCCCTTCTTCTCTCATCTCCCCAGACCACCTATTGAGATGGTGCATATGTGTGCAAGCGTATGTGTGAGTGTGTCATGGTTGATGCCCATTTATTGTCACTGCTCAACAGGGCCTGAAAGCACAGAAGTGGCTGAGAGAATCACTCAGACTTTTATCATTGTAAATGTGTTGGCTAAACAAACCACAGCAGCTTTGTTACAATGCTTCTTCAGACAGAAAGGCATAAAAGAGGAGTGAATAAGGTCCACTATGTAAACTAGAATAAAGCTGACAAAGACACACAGGGACCGATGGCAGGCAGAGCCAAGCACCCAAACATAATCACACCGTCAGAGAATCAGAGCTTTTAATCCTAAAAATTAAGTGCAGCGGATAGCCGGTCAACAGTTGTGCCCTTGACCACAGCAGTATCCAGATGACCATTGAAATTAGTTAATCAGTGGGCATCACCTCTCTTCATCGCTTCCTTCCCCCTTCTTCTTCCGCTACCCTCCTATATCTCCTTCATCTTACCATCTTCCTTCCTGATTCTCTCGCTCTAATGTCGGTGTCCCATCAAACCATTACTCATTAGTAAAAGCTTCTCCTGCGAGTGTGTGAGAGGCTACAGAGCACAGAGGGACTTCATTAGTGCTTAAAACATGTTGTTTATGCTACTGTCTTGTTGCTCTGGAAAACCTTGAACATTATAGTTAGTTAAAAATAGACTGAGCGCAGATATAACAGATTATCAAAGCACTTCACGTCTAGCCAATAAAGACGTGCACAAAAAGTTATTTAAGGTAAAGTGATGTTCCTTAAACCTCAAAACTCTCCCAGGAGATTAACGTGGATCCATTTGGCAAACATTAGTTGGTTATATTTAAAATTATTGCAACAGTCACTGCCAAATTTGTTGGATTGTTTTTCGGATTTGCCAAACATACCCTTCCATGTCTCTTAAAACGCACCTGAAAAGCACACATGCAAGCTGTCTCCTTAAGGCAAATTCATCCAGCCAACCAATACTCTCCTTATTTCTGCCCCTCTTTCCCTTCATCGCCCTCAGGCAGAGCTATATAAACAACATTCAACACTAATGCTCTCCTGAGGAAGGTGTAAGAACAGGAACATACTCAGTAATTCCTTCATGGCCTGCATGGACTCCCACTCGTCCACACAAACTTTAACACTCGTCCTGAAACAGACGATGCTTTTACTGAAAGGATAATGACACAAATAAAAATCAGTTACAGAAACACTGACGCACACAATCAGAGGACCCAACAATCTGTTATCACACACTATTAATTCAGTTGCTCTTTTTCCATTTTTTTTCTTCATCTGCCTCTTTATGGCTGCTGTCTGAGTGAGTGAGTGAGTGAGTGTGTGCATGTCTGTGCATGCTCCAACGTCAGGTTTTAGATATTGTTCCTTCACAGCAAACTGAATCCTTTCCAAGACCAGATTATTTTAGTTGTTTTTGGGTTTGACTGAAACACAAGGCAGCCAAAAGAACCGCGGGCTGCTTGGCTCTGCTGTTGCGCACACGCACACATATGAAGGCGCGCACACACATGAAAACGACTTATCTCAAAACCTACTGCAGCAGTCTCTTCCCCAGGTGATGCTCCAAACACACGTATATACCTCAGTCAGAGTGCATAACACCACACAAGAAAAGACATGTGAGAACAGCTAAATAAATAAAGGGACTGTTGCCGAGCTAAGTGAATGGGTGTCACTTTGACAAATGCACAGCACTGAATCTTAGTCGACACTGTATTGTTTGCCGTCTCATGCGCTCTCATAAACACAAACACATGCGTGCACACACGAACCCATGCCATCGCAAGCGCGATGCATTATTATGCACACTGTGAGTGACAAACACACAAGCATTGCGTGAATACATAAACTCGTATTAAAAGTGCACAAACACACAGGCTGATTATACATTCATAATATTGAATGGATGACAGGTCTTGAGCAGTGTGGAGAGAAATGGGGTGAATTCTAATGAGATACCATTTACCCCGAGAGCTCTGTCCTCCATAGTCTGGATATACACACACACACACACACACGCGCGCTCGCGCAAAGGAACAATTGCTGAGATTGAACACAACACTGTTACACAAAAAGGACCATAATTGCGGAAAATTGTACATATATCTAACATACAATCACAAAAGGTCAGCTATATCAGTTTAATCAGGCACAGAGGTTTGTCCATTTGTTACATGACTGAACATCATTAATCATTCCTCTACAGAAAAGGGTGCGACAGCCGCATAAGTGCGATGACATAAACCCTAACTTGCCTTGAATCCACAAAGAAATTGACCCAAAGAAAGGGACAATAGTTTCATCAAGAAATGCACTTTAGATTTTCTTCTTCCCCACGAATGCATCCATCACCACTTTATCCCTGTCCAAAGCTCTATCTATCCAACTCAGCCCTGCACAGCTGACCTGAACAGAAAAGCCATTCACCAGTCATAGCTGTTGGATTGATTGAAGGTGAGCTCTTAAAAGACCGTACGTGGCATTGGGACAAAGCAGTTACGTTTTATGCCTGACGTGACAAACATGACAATCAATGAAAGAGTAGGCGCAGACTTGCTTTAAATTGCTTGTTAAATGAACAGGTTTTAAAGAGACACTCGGATATCCTGCTGGAAATAGCCACTAGCGAGAAAAATGGTGATGACTGCATTTAGTATTTAAAAAAAAGCATCAGCAAAGTGCCTTATGTAAATCTACAACGATTAGGCCGCCAGTACACAGCTTATGAACTGACAAGCATCACTGGGCAAAACTCTGGTCACCATTCACGAGTAAAAAAATATTTGCCAGAAAGTTGCTTCCTTTTAACTGGATAATAAATAAACGACAAAAATCAAAATGCTTTTTGGCTTACACACAATTTCCCTTCAACTTCATATTCCATCCAGTTCAAATGGAAAAGAAATCCCAGCATCGATAAAAAAATAAATAAAAATTTTAAAAAGACCACACACACACACACACACACACACCAACAATCCTACCTTCTTCAGTTTCCCATTGCGTGAGCCAACAAACGCCACAGTGTTGCCGCGGTAGTCATACGCTGCCACTGAAGTCATGCCATCATCCTTATCGATGAAGAGAGGAATCCCCTCGATGGTGCTGGTTCCCCCCAGAGGCTGGTTGAAGTCCTGACCACAGAAGTTATCGTCGATCTGAAGTGGCTAGAGACAGGAGGGAAAGGCAACGAAATGAATCAGACAAAATAAAAGCACGCAAAATTCTATTCTGATATAAAGCAGATTGTTCAGCAGAAAACAAATTAATGTAGGTTGTGATGTTTGGGGTGATTGTGTGAGTGTTTTTCTGTCTGACGTGAGAATTCTTTAGATTTGTTGTGCTTTAAGGTGCGTATCCGACTGGTATTTACAACAAGAAATGCAGAAGTATCTCATTTCAAAACACTAAATAGATTCAGTTGAATCATGAATTCATATAAGGACACATTCTAAAATGCCACAAATTAGATTTTATATTCAAAGAAATGCCTTTTTTAGATTCTAGACTAATGTGGTCTATGGTACTATGGAAGCCGCATGTGAAGCACTTATTCTGAGAAGCCCTCAAATGCCCTTAAAAACAATTCGTAAAAGCAGCTAAGCTGCCTAAAAGTCAACTTGCTGTACGTTTCCATATTCAGTGAGAATGGCCAACATATTTGATTGTTGATTGATCATTGAAATTGAGGTTATTCACTCACACACACACACTGCTGTCTTTAAAGCACAATCCCACCATGCAAACCCCTTTTATTCTACAGTGTTCGGTCATGGTGGTGACACGGCAGTAATGATGGTGACTATGTGACAATATCTGGAACATTCCAGTGTCACGAGGGGTCTATTACCCCAGGCAATCCACTGACCCATATGATGCTTTAACCAGTCATGACATACAAACACAGTCAGGGTATAATCCATGAAGCAGGGTTAAAATGCCACAGCCAATAAATGCTTTACTTCATTTGCACATTTTTGTACACAGTTTCAGGATATCAATCAGGTATCACTGTGGTTAAGTATTAATACATTAATCGGATGGATAACATTTAATGACTATTGTTTCTAGTTTCCCACGCTAGAAAAGTGACCAATGTTTCCTTATTTCATCACTATCAATATCTTTTTTCCCCCCAACTTCTGATCAGATGAAAAATAGCCTGAAAACCACTTAAACTCTGGGAAACTGAAAGCTATATTTTCTACATTTGTTGTACATCCAAACAATAACTGATTAATTAAACCAAACCAATAACTGTCACAGCAAATCAAAGTAATTCTCTAGTGCAAAGTAAATGTAAAAAAAATTAGGTTGTCTGAAGTAGTGCTGGGCGTCAGGTGACCCTGTCACCATGTTTTTTGCTGCTGATCAGATGAAGTTGGTAAGATGACACCATCTACGAGCTCAGACTTTTCTCAGCCTCAATTTGGAACTTTAAGAGAAGCTTAACACTTGTTATCCTGTTAAAAATAATTACACTGTCAAGTTCCAGACGCACAGGACTGATAACCTTTGCTGTGTAGCTCCCATATTAATGTTATCACCTTATTATGAGCCCGGCCACTAGCCGCTACCACAGTGATAACAGTTGGCTAATATTACTATTGGATTATTGCTAATAGAGTTAAACGGTATGCTGTGTGCTGGCCAGGTTAACATTTATGATAACTGTTTAAAACTTAGATATTTCTCAAACTGGAGCCTGACTGACTTCTTTAAGTTCCTAAGTGTCTGTTAGTGTCAAGAACGTCAACTACTTCAGCTGCTAGTGTGCCTGGCTGTCTGCAGCAGATATGTGTGAAGTTGTGTGTCAACTGCAGGAGGCAAAGCCAGCACTGCTAGTATCGTTGCTGTAGAAATTGAGTATCACCTCAGACAGTAATTTTTAGCAATGATTAGTGTATGAGTATCAATTTTCTTTGACAATGCCAATCAAAAAAAGTCCACTTTGGATGCTGTTATTAACAGAGAATAAATGTTTGTGCATCTGTGACTTAACCACAGCCGGCAAACGTGTGAGTTGCTGTATTCACACACATGACAACACACATACACGTACATAGGGAGCGTGTAAATGGCGGTGTAATCCATAGTCTTATCACTACATCATCTGATTGATCCGCACAGGAGAAAAGATAAACACCCACTCCCTCACACCCTCTCCCTCCTGATCTGCTTAAATTGCCTGCAGCTCGGCACAAGTCAATAAAACGTTATTCTGCCTTTTTCTTCCTTCTCACTCTTTTTCTGTCTCCTCCTAGCCACTACAGTAACTTAGCAAACATCAATATTCCCTCCCTGTCCTTTTCTACTTCTGTACCTTCTCTTTTCATCCACCCCCTCTCTCTCCATTTCTCACAAAGTCACCAACTCCAGCCCTCTGTCCATCACACACATCTGCCCACTTAGACCAAGTCCTCCGAGAGGTGGTAGGACAATCAACTCGAGACAAAGTGCTTGCCCCTTCTTACTCCCCATTTTTTCGGCCCTAACATGTCACAGGGAAGAAGGAAACAAATAAAGGGGTCAGTATAATGGGGGTTTCTGTGTGTATGGCAGTGTGTGCATTTAACGAAGTGAGAGCTAGAAGCAAACGCAACCATTACCTGAAACAACATTCTTTAGTAACCACTGATGGCTAGAAGGCACTTTCATCCCTCACAACAAAGGCGACTGACAGACAACAGACACATAAGCACCCATGCGCACACAATAAACCGAGACATTCTTTCAACCTGAGCAAGAAGATGTGGCTACAAGCAACAAAATAATTCCTCATACACATCTTATGACAAAAACTAGGGCCAACCATTTTAAACCATGTAGTCATGTGAAAGAAGTGCATGCATCTTCAGTAGCGTTTCCACACAAACAACCACACACACACAAAATCCCAAGATGTACAAGCCTAAGAGGCAGGACCTAAAAAGGTTAATGTATCTTCTTTAGAGGAGGCCAACTGTGGAAAATACTGTATACAGTTGCCCCAAGACTCTATAAGGGTTAATACACAAACCACCATTACAAACACAGGCATTAGCAAGTGCTCACACAGTAACCTACACAGGTCTCTCTGCGGCACTGGGGGGTAAAGGTGGTATACAATTCCTGCTGGTCTAAAAGGTTTAAACAGCGTCGATCAGCATGGAATAGAAAGCATTTCCCTTGAGGTCGGAAAGCATTTTAACAGAGGCTACACTCTGATGTGGGTTCTGCAATTTAACACACTAAAAGATTCCCATGTGATTTGGAGCTGATATGGAAAGGATATTCCATCCTTTGTGGTCTCTGCAGAGTTGCTGGCTGGAGACTGCATGTAATGCTCCGCAGTGTTTTCAAAGACACGCAGCTCTGCCGGGGACGAAGGAGTTAAGCCAACAACCTTCCGCTGACTTTGGCAGCAGGGTCTTACAAATGCAGAAGAGGAGGTTTCTTGTTTTGATTTTCACAGGGTGCCTGCGGTGCACACTGAATGAATTTGTGGATTTGCTTTTCACAGAAACTTGGCCTTTTGTTCTCAAGTCCCCCCTCCCAAAAAAGAAAAGGGGGGGAAAAAACATGTGAGTGCTGTGCTCAAGGCAAACAGAAGCTGATGGCTCTTAATGACGTGATCGTTGTCACTTTATTTTTTTCTAAGTGAAGAAGCATTTATTGGAAATACAATGTTTAAAATGTAGCTTGCACAGAAAGGGCCCTCCTTTTTTACCATTTAGAATTTTAAACCTCCTGAACAATTTATCAAAGCTCCAATCAACATCTGCTGAGTTTATTATAATCAGATACAAAGAGAACCAGATAGTTACTAGATGGTTTTGCACAAACAAACAAAAATGAATCGATTGAATAATTAACAACAAACATAACTTTTAACTGTTTAACTGTTGTTGGATTTGACTATTACTTGATCTTTTATGGGTTATTGAATACACAATTGTACAATTCTCTCCAGCTGTTGATTCTTAATATGCAGCTCATACTCATGGTGGCAGAGAACTGTCTGACCTAAATACTGCTAGTAAGTATTGAGAACAATTATACACATAAAACCAGAGTGGTCTCTACAACCCCACGTAATCATGTTCATCAACCACAACTGTATTTCTTCAAGAAGGCGGAGCCGCTTCACCCATCTCGTGCTGCAAAATGGCAAAATAGAGTGAAAATGTTAATATGGCTCCAGACACATGTGCACACAGCTCCACCCACAATAACAGACTGATTACAGATGTGCGCTGGATGGCCAGGCCTAAAGAAAATAGTTGAATAATCATTCCCCCATGATTGCCATTTCTTCAACATATTAAGTCAGGAAAATATGTCTGGGCACACAGACTGGCCTCAAGTGTAATTTGTCAATAGTCACCTCCATTGAGTGAAACATATGGAAAACAGCAGAGTACAACATGGGTTTATGTAAGGGAACATACATAGTGTTGTTGACTGAAAACACTGCTGTGAATTATGGCTATTAAGGAAGGAGGAAACATGGGCGGCAAACACAAAACACTCGTTCATTTAGAAACAGGCAAATAAATTGGGTAGCCTGCTGCAGTAGCAGGCACTATGTTTCTTTGTAGAAACCTGTTAGTAAGAGGAAATAAATGCTCTGTAAAGGAGTGGAGAGGACAGCGGAGAGGGGGACAAAAACTGGCTGGCATTAATGCTGACAGCGTGGTTTCGAGACAAGCCTGTCGTTCATGTGTGTGCTTTTGTGCGTTTCTGAATGCGTGCGCATGTATGTGTGTGTGTATTTATCATGGGCAGCAAAAAGAAAATGCTTCTCTCCCCACTAGTCATCAGCTGTCTCCTCATCAAGCCAACAGAGACGTAAATGCGTTTCCAGAAACATGACATGTACCTAACTGATGCCTTTCACTATAACGATGGCCTACTTTTATGATGGTGTGTGCGAGAAGATGAGAACGAATGAAAGAGAGAAGTGAACAAAAAAAAGAGACAGACAGCAGTATGAAGAGGAAACCGAACATATGTGGCATCAACCACAAGTGCTGGCTGTTCCTCTGCTGTCCTATGTTGATGAAGTTTTCCCACACACACACACACACACACACACACGAACAAGGTACCTGCATCTGCCAGCATACACTCTGAGTGTGTGCATGTGTGTGCGTGCGTGCGTGAGAATGTCTGTGTGAATGTGTGAGACTGGCTCCAAGCAGAGTGAGGGATTTTGGGATAGGGCAGCATCATAAATTACCCAGAAATCTCAGTGAGGGTTTTGAACTCATGGAAGCACTGCAGGACTTTCTTCAAGTAGAATAAACACAAGAAGTGGTACTGAGCTTGTGTGCATGTGCTTGCAAGGATACTTGGAAGTGCTGATTTTCTAACCAAGAGAGCAGCCTAACAACCTTTTACCTGGTGGCCTACAGTGATATCCATGGTATCATAACTATGTGTGTGTGCTGTGCTTATTCCTGTAGTCAAAGACAGTCGACATCAACCCCCCAGAGAAATACAGAAATTAATTTCATGTGGCAATATACAGCAAGAAGCAAAGGGACAGAATACTGGACCACCATTTCAAAATGATTTACCAGCATGGCTCACTCAGATCTCCGTAATGTATAGCACTAGTGACGGGGCTTAGAGGTTCTCAGCTGGAAATAAAGACCTGATATTATTTAAATACACACCAAAAATTATATTTAGAGGATTTCCCCCAGATATATGGCACTCTGCTTCAACAACACAAGTGAATGATGTATGTGAAGTCACATGGAAAATAAGCACACTGGAAGAAGGTGGTGGTGTGGTTACAATTTGTTATTTTTCATATTCCTTAAACTGGCTCATGCAGCAACTATTTTTGTTTTGTTCTGCTTCCAAAAATCAAAAGCAATTCATCTCTGAGTTAAAGGAATTATTCAACCCCTCATGCATTTATATCTCATCCTATTATAGCGCAGCCACTAAACACGCTGTGTGTGTGTGTGTGTGTGTGTGTGTGTGTGTGTGTGTGTGTGTGTGTGTGTGTGTGTGTGTGTGCGCGCGCGCGTTTGTGAGAGACAGAGAATTTATCAATTTCCCCCCCAAAGTACTCCTTTAAAAGTTCAGAGGATTTCACAGTGAGCTCTGGATTATTCTGTAAATCTGACAGTTATTTCATTTATCTTCAAAATATAACATTTCCTGTTCTAAGCCAAAAAGAAATAAAAAAAGAAAAGAAAATAACACACCCTAATCCCCATAGCTTTTACAAACACAAATTTGCACTTGATATGCTAAGAACATATGTTGAAACGAGCCAAAATTAGAAGCTCACATCTGTCTATGTTTAGGATAAAAATAAGAAGGAAAAAAAACCCCCCCACCAATGTCAGGTGTAACACCACTGTGTCAATTATGACAACAATCTTGTTTCCCAGCGTGTGACAAAAATGATGCATTAACGTCACCATGAGGAAAGAGTGTTCATTTAAAACCAAGGGCTTATCCACAGGGAAAAAATCATTTTGGTCCTGTGTGCCATCTATTTTTTTTCCCTTCTCCTTTTGATTCGTTCTAGCCATTTTCTAGGATGTGTTACTTGATCCTAACTGATCAATAATTTAGAAAAAGAAATTACTGCACCAATTCCATATTCATTGGTAGCAGGATGGTAATTTCTATGTTGAGTGCACTCCAGGCAGACGGTGAAACCTCAAGGAGTTGGCGCCTATTCAGAGAACTGCTTCCAAAAGCTGTCACCACATGTTTAGACCATAATCCAACTGAATAGAAAGAAGAAGAAGAAGAAATATTGCCTACTGGATAATACGAAATGCACACTCACTCATAAATGTACACTGTCACTTGAAAATGTATCTTTGTAAGCACACAGGCAGTTAGAAACGAGAAGATTGCATGTGATCAGGAGGCCCATTAGCCCAGCTGGGACATATGGGTGTGGAAAGTGAATGAATAACATACTTCCGCCTTCCATCATCAACCACCACAGGTGCCCTTAAGCAAAGTACTTAACCTCTGACTGCTCTGATGGAGCTGCCCAGCGACCAGCAGTGGGAGATCGGGCTCTTTAAAGTGCTGACCCAAACAGCAAAAGATACTTCAACAAATTCTAATTCTGACTGTATCCAAGATGTATTAAGAGCCTGTAAAGAAGTGAAGAAGAGGTAATGATGTATGCAACACACACCCACACACAGTACCGATCAATACATAATTACACTGGCAATTAGTATCATTAGAGTGGTGGTGGAGATGGGGATTTGTTGAGCTAAACACTCCACAGAGAGGGAGAGAGGGAGAGAAGGTTTTTCTATTGTTCTTTAATAATGGAATGAGAGCAACCGTGCGTATGTGTGATGCTGTTAGCTTACAGGGACGCGAAGCAAACCCTTGCCGTTTACAAAAAAAAAAAAAAGAAAAGAAAGAAAGAAAGAAAAACGAAAATATTCCTGATTTAAAATCCAATTTTCTATCAAATGACCAAATACTAACTGAAACATGATTCATTAGGCCCAATAACTTTAAAGACAACCCACCCAATCAACATCTCCCTGCTCAACTCATTTAGACTGTCAATTAACTCTGTTCATCAACACTGGCTCAATTAATCAGGTCTAATTACTTAAACACATTTACCGCCACATCCTTTTAGATTAGGCCTGCAGAAAGAGGACTGTGTTTTACAGAGACCACATGCAAGCTACATTCATCAGATCATATTTATAATGATGGATTTAATAAGGTTAGGAGCTGGCCTCAGAGTCAAATCCACTTTGTCTTAACACAGAAATGACAATCTGCTCGGTTAATTTAATGTGGGCTCATCAAGTGCAGAATATTTGTTTTAAGATGCTGCTGTAATGGCAACAAAAAATATATATTCTGATTTAGTCGGTAACAATGTCACAACACAAGAAATCTGGTAACGATCACCATTACGAGTACAACTAGACGATTTCCAATACCCAATTCAAAACATTATATTTTTTATCATTTATATTTCCATTTATATTTTTCACAGACTGAAATGTTAGCAGGCTACTCAGACCCATCTTAACATTAAGAATTAGTTTATATTTTTTTTGCCACTGCAAACACTTTAACAAAAAGGACCACTGTCGACTTTACAACAACAATGCAAGTTTCCCTCAAACAAAATGATAATGTGTATTTCAGGATAAAAGAATGAGAATAGTTTGGATGGATTATTTGAACAGATCTGGATTTCAGTCCTTTGGGTGTTTCACTAGAAGTATTTCCTTTTTTGGTCTGAAAAGCAAGATAGCATCGTTTGCATGCTCCACATTTGCAAATTATTTAGGACTGGACACTTACTGCCTGGCTTATCAACAAGTCAGGATGGAGCTCTTGTGACAGGTACACTAGACCAGCGGTCCCCAACCTTTTTTGCGCCACGGACCGGTTTATGCCCGACATTATTTTCACGGACCGGCCTTTAAGGTGTCGCGGATAAATACAACAAAATAAAACTAGTACTGGTACCGAAAAACAGAAGATTTATTCATAACACACATGAAAAGACCCAGGAAAACCGAGTTAACGATAAAAACGATAACAAAATAACGCTGAAAACCGATAAAAACCCTGAAAACTATACATTTCACACCTGAGCCTCGACTCTCGCGGCCCGGTACCAAACGACTCACGGACCGATACTGGTCCGAGGCCCGGGGGTTGGGGACTGCTGCACTAGACAACACACTTTACTTGTAGTTTTTTTTTCCCAACTTCTTTTTCTGCATGCAAGGATAGACTAGAACATTTGCAGGTGCATGCTTCCCCCATTCATTCTTAATGAATTGAAGACTTGATCCATACACTGCCTAAAATACCTACTTTACTTATTTTTTTAAAAAGTGGTATCAAAAGGTTTTGTAAATATATCTGGAGACTTCCACATTAGAGAGTAAATCTACAATTATGTTATACTCCTATAACGAGCAGCTCTTCGCCAGCAGCAATATCACTTTGTTTAGAATAAACAAGAACTAACTAGTTTAATTTACACAAAACTCATGCTCATTAAAAAAAAACAACTTTAAATTAATCGTAATTATCGTAATGAATGAGCAGAATCCAAGTAACTTCACAAGTAGTGGCTTTTAAACACTGCACGAGCAGTGAGCACTTTTACCAGATACATAAAATAAATATTGAACACAAAGTGACCACTTCAATATTGATTTCAGGTTTTGCATCAAATATCACCTCTGACACTGTGGGTCAAACAACAGCTGGTCTATGCAGCACACATACACACACAAAAAGTATTTTAGACTGACTCCTACTTGCTATGATTGATTCTACAAATGATTGATGCGTTGGCCTATGACAAAGTTCAAAACCTTCCTATCCATCTGGGGATCGAGAAAAAGCAGTGGGACATTTTGAATAGGGCAAATATAATCCTTATAAAGAGAAATTCCAAAGCCAGTGAGCACAAGGGTGGTAGCAGGATGTTTTTCTCCCCTATTGTTACTCAAAATTCCAACAGAAGTATTTGGTTGTTAAGTACTTTGTCCTCATTGCACCCCTAAATCCATCCCAAATTAAACACTGTAGGTTTTTACTAAATAATGCGTGGCGCATACACATGAAAAGCACAACCATCTGTATGGGTTTTTCTGTTTTGTTTTTGATTCAGTTAGTTTGTGTGAGTCCATTATTGTGACGTGGCTCGGTGAATAACCAGTGCAAAATTTGTTCATTTCAAAGGGTTCACCTTTTCTTGCAATACTGTACAGTTCCAAGTGTGACTAATAGCAGAATATAAAAGACCTACCAAAGCAATATTATACACAAGACAATCTTGTGTACAATATGCATCTGTTTGCACTGGTCTGTAAAACATTAATGGCATTAAACAGACACAAAGAGTCACTGTAGCTAATGCTGTTCCCAGACCACATGACCAGCATGGTTTAGATTCCATATAAATATCTGCTATGACGGCCAATTAGAAACTGCCTTGAACAGCTCCAATACAAACCCTGGAGACCGCTACAGGGCATCTCCATTGTGGATTGCTGTGTAGTTTGCTAAAAGGATTCAGATGGAGATATTCTAACTTAATATGGCCATGCTTCCCTCCACTGTCTTGATGTTAAGTCCACAACTTTCCTACGACTTTCTCCAACTACATTTCAGAGCACTTAAAAAATAAATAAATAAAAATAAGGTCAGTGCTTGCTAGTTTTCTGTTTTGCTTACTGCAGAGAAAACAGCTGGAAGTGACCATCAGATAAGACAAATTCAGTGAGTAAGAAAATACATTCTGCAAAGTGACCTCCGAGCAACAAGACTCCCCAACTTTCTCTACCTAAAGTGCACCTCTTTAATTTCTGTAATATTTCACATACCAAAAGAGTCTTCTTGTGCTCCTCTGTCCTCATTGTATAGCACCACCTCCTAGACGTACACATGGACAGATGTGCCACAACACACACAGAGTTGACATGACAGAAAGGTGTGCCGCTGAAGAGGACAGTGCAGTGCCCAGGTGACGGACACCGATATTATTTGTGCAGCAGCCAGCATTCAATCACACTCTCCTCTCTTCCTTCCATCTTTCTCCCCTCTTTCAGTCATCTACTCTTTTCTCAAGCTGTTCTTGGCAGTGGCGGTGAAAAGATTTCTGGGGCTATCACTCTTCCTCTCACCCTTCTCTTCTCTCTGTCGGTGATTCACTGCCTCTCCTTCGAGCATGCTGGCTGTAAAAGGCTTGCTGCTCTCTCCTTGATCGTTCCTCGTCCTTCCTTACCAGCCCTACATACCATTTTGTCTTTTTAATCCATTCTCTGATAATATTCTCTTTTTGTCCCTGCCTTTCACACATGTGTCATATTTAGGCGGCTACAAGTTACACCTACAAGTTAGTCAGCCATGATTGCAACGCAAAACATGGCTCAACATCAAAGTCCTCATCTTCAAAAAGAAAAAAAAAGAAAAAAGAAAGAGCACAGCGTCATTTTTCATCTTTCCTGTAGCTCATTCATTTTTGCTTTTAACAATTCAATTGGTGTACACGTAAAGACCCAAAATCATACATCTGAACTACTGCCTGGATATAATACATTTGTAAACAAAACAGACTTTGTAAATGTTCCTGAATTTTGGAAAAGGTATACGAATGCTTTTCACTCCAGTTTTCACTCCCTTCAAGTCTCTACCTTGGCTCACTTTGCTATTTTGCTGTCTTTTTCATCTTCTTAGCACCGTTCTTCAAATTCCTATACTCTCTCCTGTATGTTGCTTTGGCATCCAACTCTTCCTCTGGATCAGACTCCCTCGTGTTCTTTCATTTTTATCGCCGCCCACGTCTAGCACCTTTCTTTCCCTCTCTCTCATCCATCTCTTGTTCCTGCTGCCCCTCTCTCTCGTCTAATTCCCACAACTCACTCACCCCTCCTTGCACTCACCTCTATACTGTGCCTCTCTCCTGTTTCTCCTCTCTTCTGACTACACTTTTTATCTTTCCTATTTTTGTAGTCATCTCCCTCTCAACCCTAACTTAGCAACTCTCTCTCTCCATCTCACTCTCCTCCTGTGGAAATGGTTTGTATTGATCCACTCTCAAACTAGGGAGAAGGTCAGGGGTTCAATAATAAAGCTCAGGGACAAAACACAGGCGCATAAACAATCTTACTCTTGCACGCACACACAAACTTTTATCACAGAGCTGCTTCTAATACGCTCAAACATTTATGTTTACAGAAAACAGCTATCTCACTGTGACTATAAACATATCATCTTAATGATGGCCGAAGGCAAGAAATTACGATCCAGCACAAATCTGAAAATTTCACACAGCGTCTGGTCATGCATTACGGCTGTGTGGCCAACAGCTGTCCAGGCATACCGCACACCCCACCATCAACCACGCTTTGCCCTCTAAACTACTCTATGGAAGGGTCAGCCTAAACGCATTCACCCTTCACACCCACATCACTGAGCATTTCCCACACTACACAGACTGCATTTGAAATCCTGAAGCAGCTGAAATTCAGGGTGGGGCTCGGGACCAAACTTCAGTATCTTACGAGAATGTGTGTGGATATGTAGAGTGAGAGATTGACAATTTAAAAGTGTTGATCACCTAATTCTGCATGCCTGTGTTTTAATTACTAACCAACTGCACAAAGATACAGAGATTTTTGCCCCTGATTGAACTATACACACTGCACTGACTTGTGCATGTACACATATCATTCTGATAGTAGCAGGAAACAAATTGCACTTGCACAAACATAATTGTCACGGTCCCGGGTCGGTGACCCAGTGTTTTGAGTTTCTTGTGTCTCTGAGTTTTTGTATTATGATCTTAGTTCTCTTTGTTGCCCCAGTTTATTCTTTAGTCTAGTGTCTTAGCTTGGCTTTCTTGTATTCTCTTTAGTTTTCTGAGTATTTAGTTAGCCGCCCTCTGTGTCTCCCTGTTATTGTTGCTTCGCCTGGTCCAGCTTCAGCTTCAGCCTCAGCCTCGCCTGCAGCAGCCTCCTCTGCTTCTGCGTCGGCCTCGCCTGGTCCTGCGGCTGCCACGCCGCCGCCCAAGCCACGTTCTGCACCCCGGAATCGTCGGCCACTTTCCGGGCCACCAGCTGGACGTCATCGCCGTCGAGGTCGGCCCCCAGAACTGTTTCCCCGTCGCCGCCGTTGCCGCCCGCACGGTCGACACCCTGAACTCCTCCTCTGTTCCTCGTGAACTTTTTGTTTTGGACTCTTGGTGCTCCTTGTGTTGTGTTTTGTTTCAGTCCCTCCGTCCTGGACCCCCTCTGCCCTCCCTGGTTTGGTTTTCTGGTTTTGTGGGTCTGTTGAATTGTCTAACCCCCCCTCCAGTCCTTGGAGGGGGGGGTAGTGTCACGGTCCTGGGTCGGTGACCCAGTGTTTTGAGTTTCTTGTCTCTGAGTTTTTGTATTATGATCTTAGTTCTCTTTGTTGCCCAGTTTATTCTTTAGTCTAGTTTAGCTTTCTTGTATTCTCTTTAGTTTTCTGAGTATTTAGTTAGTCGCCCTCTGTGTCTCCCTGTTATTGTTCTCTGTGTTTCTTAGTTGCTCCGTCTCCCCTAGTCAAGTCTGCGTCTATGTTACATTTCCTGTTTTACTTTGAAGGTCTGTGTCCTAAGTGAATGTATTGAGTTTCGCTTCCCTTGGGTCTCCCTTTGTCCGATTTCTCCCAGCTGTGCTCCCCTTCTGTGTCTCATTCCCCTCGTTATTTCCCAGTGTATTTAAGCCCTGTGTTTCTCTGTGTCAGTGTCGCGATCTCCCTCATGCTGTGTGTGATTCTCCCCGTGTCTCCTAGTCTACATTATAATTAGCTTTTCCCAGTTTAGATTTGTATTGTTTGTGATCTGTTTTCCAGTAATAAAGCTGTGCTTTTGAGTTCAAGTTCTGTCCCCGTGAGTTTGCGTTTGGGTCCAATTCCTGCCTGCCACACAGCCGAAACATGACAATAATGCACACATAATGCTCGCATTATGACAGAATGAGTCAAATAAAATTGATAAACTTACAGACTTAAAAACAATAATGCACCCACAATAGTACTTACTTATGTTTATGTTATTGAACTGGCTAGCATTTTGAAGTGTTACGGACCATTCAAATGCTTTAAATAATGAGCTATTCATTAATTCATGCAGCACCGTCTTCTGTGCACTTTAAACTGTATGTTTCTCACACTCCTAACCTATAGCCAATTATGTCTTTAGACTGTGTGAAGAAGCTTTTCGAGTAGCCCACGCAGGCCTTTAAACTTCACATTAAGGCCCCCAAAAGGTTCAAACCCTACTCCTAACAACAGGCCTAAACACTGCACCACTGTGACATCTGAGGCATTTAAGTACATACAAATCATCTGTTATTATTATTCTGTCTAACTGAGTTATTTCTGTGCTTGTCATGTTTAATCCTTTATGCAATGCTCTAGCTTCAAGACTGAAAAAAATAATCTCAGATTTGAGATTGGTCAGGTCACTGGTGGCGGTTAAGGTCAGTGGTGGGCAGCTGACACAAGGTCAGTGCTTAGGGGAAACTTCGCCTACATCATTAACCTGGGTCTAACCTCTCGTGCTTTGCTGCTGCCACAGGGTCAGTGGGTCGGCTTATCTGTGAAGCTATTACATCATCATCATCATCACTGATGACAACTTGTAAGGGACAACAGTTTTTGAGATGATAAATTAACGGCAGATGTAAGATTACCAAAGCTCTTGTAACAATGGCTGCAACAGAAACGGGGCAGGAACATTGTTATTAAATTAACAGAGCATGAATGTGTGATTTGATGAAGGAATCACTGGCATTAAAGTGAAGATTGTAGCAGTATTAGGTCTGAAGAATCCTTGGTGGGATGTTCTTTGAGAGGAAAAAAAATCAATACAAATTGCAAAATGGGAAGAAAAAAAAAAGGGGGGGGGGGAGACACTTTCAAACTGACAACAGCACTGTTGTGTCATAGCAGGAAATGCATAGGTGCAACTGATTAATAACAGCTGCATTCCATTAAAATGGAGGCTTGATATGGTGTATACTGGCTTCCCAGTATGATTTATTGGGACACTTAAATGAAAACCATAATTAATGTTATTGGACACACCTGTGCTCCTGATGTAACAAGGGAAGCGGTCTTGGTAAAACTGTGTTAGGCAGGAAATCTATTTTGAAGTCTTATCAAAAGCCAACAATGTACAGCAGTTTAGACTCTGCCGAGGTTGGGTAGGAGTTATCATGACAGCATTAAGCTTATCAGCACAATGCAACAAAGTTATCTACCTGGTAACGCAAACTTGCACGTATAGTATTTGACTGGGCTTCTCAGTGAGTTACCAGATGCACTGCACCCCATAAATGGTAAAGTCAAACTCTTTGCAGCACTCTGCACCAGTAGCTCCTGCAGTACCAGTGCAAAGGTCTAATTGAAATAAATGAGATAGGCTGCTTTTTCGGCCCTAGAGCTATTGTCAGTGTGATGGGCCCTAAGAATGAAAAGAACCGTAAAGAATGAAGACAGCCACTGAACAGGAAAAAGAATACATCTACAGAAGGTGGTAAAAGGCAGAAAGAAAGGGAGGTAAAAGAGGACTTGGCTGGGTCATTCACATCACTTATACTACCACACAAAACACTCCTGCGCACTCAAGCTAATGAAGACCTACAAAGAGAAAGAGTGCTGTTCTTACCAACTATCCCACTCCATTAGACGCAACACAGGGTGAATGGTTTGTGTGTGTGTGTGTGTGGTTGTGTGAATGGAAGACACCTGCCGCTAAAGTGGTGTTCACTGACATTTAAAGAAAAAAGCTTTAAAACGGGTCCTTTAATTAAGCTATCTTAAGAAAGAGCAAGGTGGAGGCAATGCATGGGTGCTTTTAAAGCAGACATAGGATGCAAGATGTGGACGCTGAGACAGGTGGTCAGCTAAGACAGAGGACCCCCCCCCCCCCCCCCCCAAAAAAAAAAAAAAAAAAAAAAAAAAAAAAAAAAAAAAACCACAATTTGGGCAAAAGTTTTGGGTAAAGGGGACATGGTGAAAAGATCCAGGAATATTTTCAGAAAATAAAAAGGATGTTAGCAGGTACACATGTTCACAATGAAGAAAGCCAGGCTATGTCTGTCTATTTGGAGTGTGTTGGCTGTAATACATGCAGGGTCATGCACTGTGGATCAGTAAGTAAAAACCAAGTCTAACTCGTGCTATCCCTCAGGATCTCACACTGCAGTGCACCGAACAATACTGTGTGTGTGTGAGAGCGTGAGGGCTCCTCCTGAGTGACATTTCACAAATCCAGGGGACTGGGCTAATGATGTCCCCTGTCTGGTTAAATCAAAGCACCAAGATGTTGTGGAGTAAAGAAAAATGCATAGAGAAGTGAAAAGAAAGGCAGCAGGAGAAAGAAATTAGACTATTTCATACTTTATGCCATTTATAAGTGCAGGCATATAGCAGCAGTCTACATTGGTGATATAGCACAGGTAGTCTGCATTCAACTAGTGGCATTAAAATGTGTTTTGTCTGAATGAAAAGCATATGCTCTAACAGTACTTTTATTACAAATTCATAAGAAGAGGTTGTATCCAAGCAAGGAAGTCTTATACTACACAAGTACAAACATATGTGTGTTGTGACAAAAAATGAAACTTACAAAATCGCTTACTACTAACTAAAAGCAGAAGAAACAAAAAAGATTTGAGCTTACCGAGTTGATACAGGCGAGCTCCTTGTTAAGCAGCCAGGGTAGGGAGAGTTTTCCATCTCCCCTGTAGCAGGACTGGATCCTCTCTTTGATCTTTTTTTTTATCTTCCTAAGGGTGAACAGGCACAATGCTGACTCTTTGGGTGGTTTGGCGCGATTCTTCTGACCCTGAGAGAATACTGTGAAAAGGATGTCTTCATTTTCGGAAATCCCAAGAGAGTTGGCCAGCTGCCGGCCCGGTCGAGCCAAGAAGGCATCCTGCACCAGGCGGTACTCCACCCCATCTTTAGTGCAGCCAATGGGGAACTCAACGTAAGAGTAAAACTTTGGATCATCCATGCAGAGACGCACAATTTTGGAGGTGAAGAACTGCTCCCCGCTGGCATCAGGTGAAGTCAGTTGAGTATCCAACTGCATTGTTAGATAATAGACAAACTGCTCACTGCTGAAGCTGTAAACATAATAGATGTCAAAAGCAGGGAACTTGGATAAAGTGTCCGAGGGGATCTTCAGCTGAGAAGAGACAAACTCATCCTGATAGACGAAACTGAACATGTCAGCATTTTCTTCATTCTCCATCAGTTTGCGGCTGGACAAGGTGGGGAAGTACTCAGACTTGCCGTCGATGGGAGTTCCGATAAAAAGCTTGCTGGTAGGACTTTGAGGGGAGCTTATGATGACTCCTGACATGGTACCCGACTCTGCCACACTGGAGAGGTAATGCTCCTTGCGGTGGTGGGGCTCACCAAGCTTAAAGAGGTCATCCAGACGCAGGAACTGACAGATACCCTGTGAGGTGCTGCCACAGGCGATAAGTCGGTTTTGTGCATAGTCTATAAGAAGAAGCTTGTTCACATTCGGGGTTTGGGCCAGCTCATGATTGCAAGACTGGACACTGGGAGGTGGGTAGCACTTCTCATTGTCCACCACTGGGCCTGTCATGTGGCTGCGCAGATTGGTCAGGTTGCTGGAAAGCTTGAAAATCCGGTTAACAGCTCCCACATAGACTTCTCCAGTTTTGTTATGAATAGCCAGATGTGTGAGCGAACAATCAGCTGGGATGAATCTTTTGAAGGGCGGGGGCTGGCCTCCAGACAAGGATGAGCTGATGATGACTAAAAGCCCTATGAGGAGAAAGTTCCCCTGGCCAGAGGAGGCCACTGACCGAGCTAGGTGACACATATTTGGTATGTGCACAAGCAAGGCTTGGGAGGGGGGTGGGGAAGGAGAAAGAGAGCGCAAGCTGTGGTTCCAAATCCCGAGTCAGGATATTTTTTTTTGATAGTTTTGGTTCTACTGTCAAAGATTAAGAGGGAGGGAGAGAGAGAAGGATCAGAGAAGAGAAAGCAAAACTATTGATCCGCTGTCCTGTTCTCAGCGTTGTGAGCAGTCACCAGGAACATCCACAGAGCCACGATGTGGGAGCCCTGGAAGGTAAAAAGAGAAAAAACATCTTGAGTGTTCAAGGAACATTTCTTATTGATTATGCATCAAGGAGGCAGTGAGGCCCACAAATTGCACATCCAAAATTAGAAGGGAAAAAAAGCCAAGCTGACATTTGCCCTAGTTATAAATAAATGATATCAAATCAAGTCTGGGAGGCAAATGTGTGTCTGCATTTAATTATGAGTGAAGATGCAGGGAAAGCATAGGCCAACTATTAAAGGCTCTGTACACATAATATAAGCCTGTGAATGAGTTATAGACTCACAGCATTGAACTCCTTAATATTTCATATCTTTCAGTGTTACTGTGGTGGCTTTGGAGGAGGTGCTCTCTTGAAAAAGGGCCAGTGGGCACTGTTACATTGACAGCAAGCAATTTATAGACAGGACTGCTTGAAGGCTTTACTGTCATGGTCTCCCCAGTTTCAACATAGTCTGATTGTAACTATACCTGCACTTCTGACAACTGTAAACAAGCACCGGGCTTTCATCGAAGCACAGCAGGCAGCCACAACTCTGCTTCCTCTGAAAGAGCTATGATTGCAGTATATATTCTTTAGATATCAGGATAAATATAACATAGCCATAGGGCACTATGAAAACCATTGGCTGATACATATGCTGCACGTACAGGAAAATTCTTGCAAGCATTCACTGATTGCTTATGAAGGGCCAGATCCACTGCATTCCAACACTCCTCCAGAGCCAACCGTGCCCCGGTCAGACAGCAATCACAGCGAGGACCCTTAAAACATGCATGTTATTCATTTACCCTACAATGTAATTAGAACCAATTTCGGAAAGATGATGCATCCCAAGTATGAGTCCCACTGAAGACTGCAGAACAAGATTTCTTTTCCCCCGCCAAAAGCTCAACTTCTCAACGCAATACATCTACATACATATACCACATATACATACAACACTGATGGCTACAGTTCATCCTTTCAAGATGAGGCTAAATTGAAGACCACGGTGAAAATTGCATCTGGTTAATGAATACTTGAACATTTTAGTATGTGATTCAATTTCAAAATTGTATCTAGTGTTCATGATGTACTCATTTTATCACCAGTACATGTGGCAATATGCCTACAAAATCACAGCACAGTCAATGTTTGTACTTTTCTTTTACACACTGCTTCCTTCATCACTGCTCCCTCAAGCCAGCTAATTCTGGCATTTATTTCATTTCATAATGCACACATATAATGAATCCCAGAATGCAATGTGCTATATGTACACTCAACAGAGAACAGACATTAAAAAGGAGGGAGTGAGATCATTTATAGGGATGGAATTTTTATAGGTAAAGGACAAGGAGGAGGAGAAGGGGAGGAGTCAAAAATAGAGAGGCCATGCTCTTTTGGGTGTCCTACAATGACAATACAGTGATGAGGAGCAGTGTTTGCCAGGCGCGTGCTGGCGGCTGACAGGACAATCATGTTCCTGCAGCACCAGGACATTAGTTCTTCTGTAAATGCTGATTATGTAAAACAGGACACAACTCTCCCAGGGATCCCACGCTTCAGTTTCACCTTGACTATCAAAGCGTCTGTGCCAAAGGTGTTTTATGACCATACCAAATCGGAAAAGATGACACACTACAGTGAGACAAGCAGGGTTAAGAGATGGGGATAGGGGGATGAGGTAAAAACATGAAACAGATGACGAATCAAACGAGGAGGCAGACGGAGGTGTGAAGAAGAAAATTCTGGTCTCAGGTTCTCACCAGAGTGTAGGAATGTGGCTGGTAGTAAAGAGCACTGAAGCAGCACATATGCGCCAGTCCACTTGTAATAGCTTACTATTAAGCTTATTTTTGCCCCTAATTAGGCACAAACAGCTGAACCTTTGATACCACAAGACTGTTTCTGATACACAACCTGGATTTTTTTTAAAAACCAAAACTGGCTTAGCAGCACCTGAGAAAGTCTCCATTATCGTGGTGCTAAAACATCTGAATTTACGTGATTGCTCTTGATTGTGTAGCAAAAGCTATAGTTTTTTTTACTTATTAGTGTGGATATACAGGGCAGAGAGCTCTGCCTGCCAGGCTGAGAGAGATGACTGTCAGCTTGTTCCTTTTTTGTTCGATATTTCTATCCTTGAGAAAGGCAGGTATGAGTGACAGATTAAACCCCTCTGAGGGAAAAAAAATGCACTCTTACGAATCTTGAAAGAATTAAACACCTCAGTAAGAGTAGTCATTGAATTGCTCATAAATTTTAGTCACTGGTGCTGCAAACTGTGTGTGAGAAAGAAAAAAAGAGAATGAGGGAAAGCAGGAGAGAAGAGAAATAGTAGTGGTGATGTTCATGGAATAGCAAACCATAGCTCAACTGACACAAAGCTAGCCAGGTTCAGGGAGAGGTGGTGTCATCCAATTTTCTACAAATGAAAAGCCCAGGAAAAGACAAATGTATAGGAAGAGGGGGAGAAAAAAAACAAGGAGAGAAAGAGAAAAAGAGAGAAAGTGGCAGAGAGAGAGGGAAGAGGATACTGTATGGGCTAAAAGAAGGAGAGCCAAACAAAAAGGTGCACTTCTGCTGCATTTTAATCTACCTTCGCGAGAATCAAACACCAGGGAGCCCTGTGGGTCGAGGCACCTCGGCAAGGAAACTGCAGAGAGAAGGGCCTGAGCTGCAGTTATCAGATATATCCCCACTTTCCACTCTGTGAGATTAAAACGGCTCGACGCGGATCGCAGCCTCTTCGACATAAGCAGCCGCAATAAAGTGACGAGCCAGCCTATAAAAAAACTAATTTCTTGCTCAATGGTACAGTCGCGCTGTACGATGAGAGCAGATGTCAATTTAAAGCGTGGCAGCGCATAGGGAAGCCGGCTGCCTCATTTTGCTTTGTCATTTCCAAGTGAGGCAAAGACACAATGGGGCAGACTGGGCGAACGAGCAAATGAGAGTGGCTGATAGAGAACGAGAGGGAAAAAAAAAAAAAAAGTGTCCCTGCAGTAATTCCTCTTCATTTAGACCAGCCACAGCTTGATGTAAGAGAGTGTGAATCACACAACAAATTGCATCTAGGGTCTGCTGCTGCTTGTTATCTATAGGGGCAATGAGACAATGACATCAACAAAACACATCAACAACTACAGGTTAGTGAAAAGACATCATGGCGGGAAGGCCTCCGTCTACTTATAGACACCTTTAGTTCCTCTCTTTACTGTCAGGGCAGACACGCCCAACTGTTGAGTTATTCGCTCAACTTCTCACACATGCCCCCACGCCCCTTCAAATTTCTCCGTTTTTTCCCCCTCTCTCTATTTATCCTTCCAAACCCTCATCAATTTCAATTTCCTCCAGAGCTAAACTGAAATGGGCGGAAGAGTGCTGGGAGAAGGTCGGGAGCCATATCTGGAACCATCAAGGAAAAACATGTCAATCATTTTGGTGTGGAGCACGTCTGTGGCTTTGGGAATGGGCAGTCACCATATCGGGGGCAGGGAAGGTGTTATCACATCAGGGAAAAGCATTAAAGACGGCTGGCTGTAAGGGACTGAGTTTATTGGATTTGATATCGAAATGTCCTATGAATCGACAGGCCTGTACTGCATCCCTATGGGCACTGGAAATAGGACTGAGGGGAAGAAAAACAAAAAGATTATAAAGCAAGGACCCCCATTTTAAAGAGGCTGCAAAGGTGGAGAGGTAATCCCAAATGCTGGTGAAGCGGCAGGTGACTCTTGTGAGCTAAACTGGATAACTTGCTCTCTCACCTTCTTCTCCAAAGCAACTAAACCTGTCCGTTCAGATAATGGTCGCCGCTCAGAGCGTAACTTTGTGCTGATTTATTGCCAGTGGCATATCAATTACAGCACTCTACAATGGAGGGGAGAGACAGGAAGAGCAGGTGGTGAGAGAAGAAAAAAGAGCAGCATTCAGACATATTTTTTGCCCTCTGTGGCTTGTCACAACATATGGGTCAAGTCTGGGACCAGACGAAGAGGAAGTGGGTGTAATCGAGGATTTAAGAAGCCAGGAAATTAAATTATTGCAAATTCTCAAGACTCGTGCACAAAGTCTGTTACTGTAGACCAATCACAGCGTAAACACAGGTGGTTGAAAACAAGGTGGTGCAGCAGGAAAAACTACAATTTTATCTGTAGGTACACAAAAAAAAAGCAAAACCATCCCTGTTGTACATAACTGCACCGTCCATGTTTAACTCTCAACCTGGCCTGACTTTTGTTGAACTCAAGTTCCTCTATCACCCCCACATTTCCCATCTGGCTCCAGTATTACTATCAAATAAAGGCATATATGCCAAGATATAACTTCGTTTAAATACAGCCACAGAACACAAAGAACGATCTAATATTTTAAGTGCAAATCATGACACAAATGTGCAGAAATTAAATGGGTTTTTATCTGAATCTCCCTTCCACCTCTTCACAGCTAGTACACTCTCCAGATTGGATATTTGCCCAGGGGACAAAAGAGAGAAGGGTGAGGAGTGGAAGAGGGATTGAAGAGCAAAGTGGGTGGAGGGGTGGTATTACGGGGGGGGGTTGTATGGTTAGAGAGGAGGTAAGATAGAAGGGGCAGCCAAGCCCTGAAGCCTTAATCCTCTCTCAGGGTCTGCCTAATCTCACCGCCAGTATCTGCATATGGGAAGAATGGATTACCATCCCCCGATGCAGCGACAGACAGATTGACGGGGGAATGGGTGGCAGTCTCTGGACAGAAACGCTCTCTGAGACAAACAGAAACACCCAAAAAGTCTGACTTTAAAAAGTTAGAGGAGAGGATGTGGTTGCTCTTGAAACTATTTCATTGCACTGAACAAATACACACTCTAACATCCACCCTATCAAACACACATCTGCTGCAAGTAGGTATGTTAGTCAGCTGCAGCTCGTTTTTGCCACCAGTGTGACATATTGTGTAATCTGTCCCAGATCAGATACTGTCTGAGGTGCTGAGAGGGGCAGGAGGGGGTCAGCCTACCAATCTAAACCACACTGCAGCTTAAAGAGTCCTCTTAACACACCACAAACTCAAATCTCATTCTAACAAATCAATCATTCCTCCACTGGGGATTATGAGAATATTATATTACAAAAATGAAAATAAAAATAAAAATATCCAAACCCATCTGTCACTGTATATAGAAATTTGTTTTGCCAAGGCCCTCTTCTTTCCAGCTGAACGACAGCAGAATAGGTATTAATAGGGGAATGTGAGGTCTTGAGGGCAATACATTCAGAAACACCCCTTGAAGATAGAATATTCCATATTGTGTTGTGACAAAATGAAAAAAGACATTTGGTGATAGGTAAGGACACTGGGAGGGGAAAAAAATGAGCCAGCACTTTTCAAGTGCCCCCAAAAAATGTCTTTATATCATACTCAAGCCAAGACAGATTGCAGAGGAGGTAAGACCAATTTTCTAGAGGTCAGACAATAAAGCAGTATTGTATATTATGGTATCTTGTATCATTTCCTTCCTGCGTTGGCTGCAAGAACAAGCCGACTGGAAAGCCTTCGGGCGCATAAAAAGCCCTTACGAGTTCTGTTTTAGTGCCAACGTAAATCAGTTTCAGGGGACAAGTGTCTGTGCCCCTTCTCTCTCCCTCTCTATGTGGCAGGTGGCCTGCCAAAACGAATGCCTCATTTCATCGTACAGAATTGGCAAGTGTGTGCATGTGTGTAAAGCATAAGTCAGGGTGTGGAACAAATTGAGCCCCCTGTATTTAAAACACCTTGCTCCACTGACACTCATTCCATCAACATGGCTGGACTAATAAAATCTGGACCCATCTAGTGGCTGCCCTCAACACGAAGGAGTTAAAAGTAACAGAGGAGAAAAAACAGACAACAATGGCCCTACATTAGCTCTATATAAAATAAACAATAAAGTATATTTTTATATTAGACAACAATAAAGTCTTTATAGCAGACGCTTTACAAGCTGGAATAATAGAAAGTGAGGATTATAAAATGTTCTGTTTTCTTAGCTCTTTTTCAATGAGAATCATGACATTTGTTGGAAACATAAAAGATAATTACATCAACACATTTTTCTGTTCACATCCTTAATTTGTCATAATCTGAACCACTGTCTTATTTTTCCTCCACTCCTCTATTTGTTTCCTAGGCTTGAATAAGAAGCTTGCACAAGGACAAAGGCAGAAACTAACTGACTATCTACTCGAACACTGAAGGTCTGAGGCGGCAGTAAATACAAGGACAACTGCTTCCCTGCCACCCAATGTGCTGTGGATAACAGGTGTGTGTGTGTGTGTGTGTGTGTGTGTGTGTGTGTGTGTGTGTGTGTGTGTGTGTGTGTGTGTGTGTGTGAGTGAGAGAGAGTGTGTGTGTGTGCATGTGGCAGCTGCCACTCTGAGACAGTAGACAGACTGTGGGCAGTACTTCAAACAAATTATTCCATTTCTCATACGCTGCAACATTAAACACACACACACACACACACACACACACACACACACACACACACACTTGTGTTTTGAGAGGTAAATGGGATTATACACCAGCATACGTTACTTTGGACACAGTGTTATTCAAGTATGTGGTTGCATGTGCGTTAGTCACGACTGGGCGTGTGCACCTGTGCACGGTGGTGACAGTGAGCCACTGAATTTCTTGAATTTAGCCGCCTTCATGGATATAACATTGCTGGCTTACAGCATTCAAACAAGCACAGAAGCTGATTTTAATGTTCCTTAAAGCTTCACCAAGACATGCATGTATATAGACATATTATTTATATATATATCAAAAATAAATTTAAAAAAAAAAGCACTTCCTGGGCTGTTGTGATTGGCGGGTAAATTTCAG
Organism: Perissodus microlepis; assembly: GCF_051167445.1. NCBI lineage: Eukaryota > Metazoa > Chordata > Actinopteri > Cichliformes > Cichlidae > Perissodus > Perissodus microlepis. The sequence continues at coordinate 12,884,854 of NC_140465.1, forward strand.
ATGTCTGTTGTTTTCTTATGTGGTTACATACTTTCAGACACGTACCATTTTAAAGAAACAAACCTCAGTGAGATTCGATTATGAACGACTTACACTTGAAAGTCTAAACTGTTATGCGAGCTCCTGAATCCACTGATTCTGATTAGCAACACCACGTCAGCTAAACTGTAATGCAGAGGGAATTCGCACAAGATTCCAAGTTGAATTCATCTCTTCACCCAGAAAAACCCCCAAAAAACACATACCATTCATTTGTGTGTACGATTATCTATATGAAAGGTGATTCGCCCCACTTTAAATATCAACTCTCACCAGTAATTTGTCATGCAACAGCCTTTATAAGTAATTTGTGAGCAGTCTGAGATGGCTGGTAGATGAACGCCACCATCTCGGTGTTCTGAATGGTTTATGAACATTGTATCTGAATTGGCTCTTGAACACAGGGTTGAGTGCCTCAGGCTGCCTCCCAAATATGCAGCCCTTGTCATTACAATAACATATGAAGAGCAGACAGCCTGGGTTTGTCTCCTCCTTTGTATCCACCCCTGTTTCCTTCATCCAATCATCCCTCAGCCTCTCTCCTTTTATTACCTCATGCAGTTCTCATGCCTGGCCTATTCACCAGCTTTTTAGATGAGCACTACCAAAATACAAATTGCTTAAACACCAAATTTCAAAACACAAGCAAGGAAACCCAGTTCCTCCTCCCAGTTTCTTCTCTCGGGGGTGAAATTCCTTTCAGAAACAAAGGCCTTCATTCCAGCTGCGAAGATAGAAAGAAACACTGCTGAACCCAGCATCACATAAAACCTGCCCACATTTCAAAAAGCAGCACACAGACACACAACCACACTGATGCAGCAGCAACAGATTAGTGGTTTTCTCTTAATCTCTCGACTGTGTTTGTGCGACTGGGTCTTTATTTCCATGACAAATCCTGCATTTATTTGTGAGGGTGTGTGTGTGTGTGTGTGTGTGTGTGTGTGTGTGTGTGTGTGTGTGTGTGTGTGTGTGTGTGAGTGAGAGAGAGTGAGAGTGTGCGAAGGTGGGAGAGGTAGGCACTATGTAGGTCAGGGCCAGAGTGTGCCTACTAAGAGTCACAAAGTGAAACTGTAACAGTGAGGCTACAGTATTTCAGCACTAGCTCACAAAAGCAAACACACATTGAGCCTGTGCTATGTCTGAAGCATAAACCTAATACTGCTTCTGTTTGACATGGATTTAAAGCAATGAAGATGACATAAATTCATCATCAACAAAAAGCTACACAATATCACCATGTCTGCCATGGCAGGAAACTTTATAATTTACATTAAAATTGGCAATCAAAGTTTGCACACTTAGGAATAACAACTTGATTTTTACATATTTTAACTTATTTAGTACATCTACATATTTTCACCTTTTACCTCACAACATAAACAATTATAGTCCTTCCTAAACATTCATGGCTTAAAGCAGCGGTCCCCAACCCCTGGGCCTCGGACCGGTACCGGTCCGTGAGAGTTTAGGCTCAGGTGTGAAATGTATGGTTTTCAGAGTTATTTTGTTATCGTTTGTACCGTTAACTCGGTTTTCCTGGGTCTTTTCACATGTGTTATGAATAAATCTTATTTTTTTCGGTACCGGTACTAGTTTTATTTTGTTGTATTTATCCGCGACACCTTAAAGGCCGGTCTGTGAAAATATTGTCGGGCACAAACCGGTCCGTGGCGCAAAAAAGGTTGGAGACCGCTGGCTTAAAGCATAGGGTTTGAATTAAACTGAAGTCATAGCCAACAGAACACACACCCTCATTTAGTATAATACACTTAAGGTTTTGCCACTAAACCTTGATTTGGTCAGGTACAACTGATTTTAATTAGCACACGTGGTCATGTTGGCTCTAGTTCAGCAAAAGTTGGATTGTCTCAGGCAAGTTGTCAAACAATAAAGTTATTTTTTAATACAGTGAATCATGCATTACAGCTTCCGCACCAACAATGTGGTATACCTGCATTGACGTACAATGTAAAAATGTCTGACGAAAATAAAGATGGCTAATTGTTCAATGTAGTCATTTTATGGAGTGATCCGTTTCTCTCAGTGGCATCAAGAACAACGAGCTGTGAACAACTAAAGCTCGTCAGCCATATCCAGTGACAGCTGACAAAAATCTCTGGTTGATTTTTTTCGAGGGGGCCTATACCAGAATAGCCACAGAGCTCACAAAGAAAATTCATGATGACGGCCAAACACAACACAAGTCCTGTAATTTAAATGCTCAACTTGCAGTGTGTTTCAGCTTTCTAGGCTGGATGTGCAGGTGCTGATGTAATAAAACCACGAGTAAGGAACGGTTCAGTCAGCGAACTGGGTGAAATGGGACATAAGTGTAGTAAACTGACGAAATGATAATGAATAGCATATAGCCGCAACAGTATTCCACTTTTCACAAAACAAAACCGCAATGAAGTCTGGACTTTAGACGGGATCCTCTTAAAACAAAGCCTGCACATTCCTCCATGGCGCTGCTTATTTTCTCCCTGCTGAGGTCACCATAATAGAATGCAGACTGCTCTGCCCAAAGCAGCCCATTACCAAACAATGCTGTCCTCAATGGCAACGACTCTCTTCAATTTCTCTGCCTCACACCTTCTCTTTATGAGCTCGACTGACCTTTGACACACTGAGTGCTGGAGCAGGGCTGAGCTGAACTCCTTTGTAAAAACTTGCCAGAGTGTTGATTGCTGTAAAAACATGCATACCATTATAAATCTTGTTGTTAACGATCTGAGGACAGAGCGGGTGATAGTGGTGTAAGCGGCAGAAGGAGTCGCTTCAAGGAGAAAGGCATTAAAATAAAATCACTGTCTCCTTTTGTTTTACTGGTGTCATAAAAATAGCCTCCCCTTTTTGGACTTTCCACAGTAAGCACAAGCTAATACAAGGAAAGCAGCTAATCAACTAGAAACTCATTTGTTCATAAGCATGATAACGTAGCTCACTGCCTTTTGCTCGTCTCCTATTAATCCATCTTTGCCTCATCACACCTGTGGCACCTTTGTTTTTTGGTGATTACATGATATGATAACAAAAAAATGTGCATATCTGGATAAAGCTGTCAAAACCAAAGTCGTTTTTAATCTTCCGTTTTGAGATTACATCATAAAGAAACTGACACATGACCTTAGCACTTCAAAGACTTGACAAAAGTCCAAACTAGCTCATATCTTATCAGCTGTGATATGTTTTTATTGAAACAGACAGGCAAACTGACCATCTGCTCTGCATCTCCACTGAGCCATAACGACATCCAACGCATTCAAGTTTATACAAATAGATGCTCTGCTTTGTCTTAATGGCAGCAGACAAGCAAGCATACACAGTGTGTCTGGACTGGTTCAGTATTGACTCAAGACAGCATCCTTATCCATCTTTGTCCATTAAAGCCATACCGTTTCCGGATATATACTGTTGAGTACTATTAGTAACCATATCGTTGGCTGTGACCGCATGGCTATTTCTCTGCTCTTAATGCCTCAAGACAGGCGTGTGGCTTGTGTCACATGGTGTTCAGCCAATTTATGTCCTGTGATTGGTCACAAGGCAACAGAGTTAATGCAGATCTCAGCCTGGGGGGATGAAGATTTGATTCCTCAACAGCAGGGGAAAAAATTGTTGCATATTAATATATCATCTGGAAAGAAGTTCTCACGGTAGCATAAAGTTTTGCATGAAAATGAAGAGTGACTGGTCAAACTCGTCACATCCCAGAGGAAGACGTGCAACAGGATTCACAAAGACAGCGTCTTGTCCAGGAACTCGTTCATTTTGTTTGGCACCGCTACATCTGAATCATGTGAGGTCAATGCTAATTATCGTACGTTGCCCTATTGTGGAGCTGAAACAAAGGAAGTGCATCTACCCCAGCCATTTTTAGCCCAGGAGCCTAGTTTTATTCAAACCAGCAGACGGTGAGCATGTTTGAATAGAGGCCTGTGAGCTCGGGCGATTTCCTGTCTTGTCACTGATCATCAGCACATGCTGTATTCCTGGTGAAGCGCAACACACAGCATTGCATGCATCACTGCCTCACTATAGAGGCTGCGACAGAGACAGAGACGAAGGCTTGCGTATGTACATGTGGGTATGTGTGACTAATAGCTTGCATACAAACAGAAGTAGGAACTCCAGCAGGTACAGTAATGAGATGTTTGAAGTTCCACTTTCTTCACTTAAACATCGGACCACATTTAATGATGTCATCTAACTAAAATTATGTGAAAAGAATGAGAGAGTGGGCCGGAGAAGAAAATGAACAAATACCAATGATGGAGAAAAGAGGCTGAGTGAATAAAATGTGTAATCACCAGAAGATCTTGAGACGAGAGGGGGGAAAAAATGGTGGAAATGAAAAGGTGTGGTGATGGAAATAAGAAACGCGGGAGAGATAGTGGAGTGAGATGAGAGAAGTTGACGATACCTTTTCAGAGAGTTAGCGAGGTGGAACAAGGAGGAATGGAGGGAGATAAGAGGAGAGCAGTCTGTGCATGTTTAGCTAAAAGGGAATTTTTATCCTTAGCTTGTGGGCAACTGAGTAACTGTCACATAGCTACAGCCAACACCACTTCAACTTCAACTAAGTACTCCAAAACAATACTCCACGTTAGAACTTTCACAAGGATTTCACTTGCTTTTTCAGAGTTTTAATCAAGTGTTTCAATAGGTGAGTATAGGTTTCAAATAAGAGTAGCTCGTCATAATTAAATTCGTTGTAACTAAATTACCCAGTCAGCCTACACATTTCTTTTCTTTTTACCCACCTGTGTGCAGCTTCTCCTTAATAAAGAAAATGTCACCCTAGGTGTCAATTTTCACACATTGTTCTGATGCTAACAATGTAAACATCTAACAACAAATTTTCTCAGCTTAAGGAGGAAACAAATATATTAAATATTAATACTCAAGGCTAAGACTTTGAGCATTACAGTCTCAGTGGAATTACAGCCTTTACTCCAACATTTCCATTTCATAACTGAGCATTATGAGAGAAGACTGGTTTTTCTTGGAGTCATTCCAAATGGAAAAGCTGGACCTACCGGGCAGTCCAGAACGACAAGTAACATCAGCCATCGTGTGTCAGTCCCAGGGCAGAGAAAGCGGGGGCGGATGGGAGGTTCAATACAAGACAATATACACAGCAACCTCAAACGCACGTTCATTAGGTCATATTACAGAGACTGCCTTTCAACTTGGCAGACAGCTAAATGAATAAAGCTGCTACTAGTGTAAACTGAGTGTGAGTGCATAGTTTGTGGGTGTCCGACAGTCTTTGTGTGTCTTTAAGTTTACATTTGTCATTCCCATGTCTAAATGCAGCGAGTGACAGCAAGGCCGGTGAGGGACAGAAAGCCAAAACTGCGTCCAAAGGGCTTGTCAGTATCGTTATAGCAACAGAGCCTAGGACGAGGTAGTGCTATGGGAGAGAGGAGGAGGAAAGTGTGGAGGAGGATAAGAACAGAGATGGAGAGAAAGAAAAACACAGAGGGAGATGTGTTGGAAAGAGAGAAATGTGAGCGCAGAGGAAGAGAGATAAGGAGAGACTGGTGGGAGCGGGGGAAGATGAGAGGAAGAGTGATGAGTGAGAGGAATGCTAGAGACAAAGAGGCAAGGAGAGCAAGGAAGACAGGAGAGAAGAGGGACTAAATATATCAGTGTCTTGCTCAACATAACACTGAGCTAGATATGAATAATCTAAGGTGCGATAGTGACTTGTAGAAAGACGGGATGCTACAGGTCTAAAGCCTCTTTCACACGCACTTCTCAGAAAAAAAGAAAAAAAACTTCTCATAACAGATCCCCACACAGTGTTCCCTAAAGAGAAAATTATAAAATTGGCAATTTTAGTCTCAGGTTCGAATACCACTATACATAATAGATGCAGCCTCATTGGGGGGACACAATCACAGAAGACGAGAAATCCTCAGCTCCCTGTGGCTTTGAATGTGTTTAAATGTTATTTTCCACAGTCTAACTAAGTCACCCCTCTGTTTATATTGCAACCCTGCATACTGAATAAATACCATGCCGCCTCTACTCCTCTACCGCCTCTCCTGCATTCTCAGCCAGGCACTTCACTGTTGTGTACGAGTAGATCACACCAACACCGGCCAGGCAAATGACCGGCCATGTTCCATGGGCCCACAGGGACCAACTGCCAGTCATAACTTTCCAATCCCGCACTTATTTCAGCCACTCAAAGCAGACTGAAAATATAGCAGAGGCGTTATTTGATTGCCGTTATTCTACACTGTTTGGGAATTTATGCAAGCTAGGTCTCTCCTTTTCAAAGTGAAGTAGATGGCACTGGTAATGAAGTAAGAAGTGTTGGGATATGTGCCATAGTGGAAAATATATATGCAAAAAGGATGGAGTGCAGACATGGAGTCTTTTAGTGTCAACAATTTATGGCAGTAAAGGACAAATGGGCATGCTAGCAGTAATAAAGTGCCAAAGTAGGGCTGTATTTAACCCACTGAAATCTTACCTACTTTTCAACTGCTATCAGGAAAAATGAAAAACAAATCTGCATAACTGCCACCATATATCGACCAACCAATCCACTACTCGACCTGGAGAGTACGGCACTAAAGCAAAAATAAAGCTACATTTCAACAGGCTTTTTAAATATTAACAGCTTTTTTCCATCTGTTCTCTCCAGCAAAGCAGCTGAGATCAAGCTTTATCTCAAGTCCAGTGTCTGAAAAGACTTGATACAAGCAACCTCTTGTTCTCTTGACTTTGAACAGGGCAAAATTAGCTCCACAAAGCTCTGGAATTAAACCACAACCTAATTTGTCTTTGGTACAAGTGGGCCTTGACCCGCTATTTGACAAACACTGTTTGATAATGGGATTCAGCACTAAGCCGGTCTCCGTCGCCACACTCCAATCCACTTTCCTCTCCAGGTCAGCTGACCCTTTCCTTGATGTGCTGAAGGATGGCTAGTATGATGTGTTCTAGCTTGTTAAAACTCATGCGATTTCACAAGGGGGAAAGGTTAACGGTTACACAACGACAAGAACCTGCCACCAGAGTGGTGCTCATGACCTCAACCCACAATACCCAAGCCGAGAGGAGGAGAGAGTCATCAGAAGATCCCCGCTTCTCTCCCGTGTGAATATCAAGTCTCAACCCCTCATGCTTCACTTGAATTTCAACGCATTCCTTAAACTCACACACAGACACACAAACATCAGGTTTACAGCTCAACTGTCTGCGAGAAAGCACATTTTCTATGAGAAGTGATGCATGAACTGTGAATGTGTGAGAGGTGTCTCACCATATGCCCTGACCTTTCCAAGGAGAGAACAGAGTGAATGTAATTCTCCAGGCTGTGTTTGTATGAAGCACAAGGCAGCAATTATTAAAGCCTAATGAATAACTGGGACAAAACAAAGTACCGGCACACTCGAGCCATTTCTGCTCACCCGAAAGGCTACATTAGCATCTTAAATGCAAATCAAAATCTTACTCAAAATACAGACAACTTACTTTTGGGGGGGTGGGGGAGTTAAAACAACATTATTCCTGCCTGAAGAACCAAGGAGTACGCAAACAAAAACCATAACAGTTTTCACTTAGGTGGTTATTTATCCCTGCAAAGAAAAAAAAATAGCACAAACTTTTGGGTGCTGTGTAGTTTTGAGGACTAGTCAGTGGTTTGTTGCATTTGCAAAGGGCATGTAGGAGGTTTAAATCTCAGTCCAGCAGTCTTTATTTTGATCTGATTCCTGAGTAGTCACACAAATCAGTGTCACTAAAGAAGGGATATTGTGCAGCTGCATATGGGGCTTAACAACTACACTGGAACATGATGCTTCTCTGTAAGCTGATTCACTGAAAAAGGAGGAGAAGGGATAAAAAAAAAAAAAAATGAAGTAAAAGACATTGACAGATTATGTAGAGTGACCACAACTGCTTTGACTGCCACCAATACACTCTTAAAAGCCGTACTGTCAAATGACAGAATTCCTAAAAAGCCTCAACTGGGGCTACATGCTGTGAGCATTTATTTTACAAGCTGCTGGCTGAGCACACAACCAAATCTCTCGCTTCACATTGGATTTTAAAGTCATCCATCAATGTATGGACTATGGTGGTTGTGTGTGAATAAATGTTGATTGCTGGCGATGCTTGAGGTGTTCATCCAGCAAGCATGGCTCTGCATGGCCCAGATCCTGCCTGAGAGGAAGCAATGCCACTAATGTGGGTCATTGTTATGCTGGGCTGTGGCTTAAGATTCTCCAAGAACAGATATGAATGCGAGTGCAGTGAGCGTAAAACAGGGGGGGGGGGGGGGGGGGGGTTCCAGCTGTGTGTGCTTCCTGCACCAAGCTAAGCTACTCTTTACTCTCGCTCTCATATGGTCTTGATTAGCAGGCCAGTGGCTGTGGTAGCTGGCTGGCAAAGTTATTCCAGCTATGCACTTGTACTGGGGTGGGTCCTCTGGGAGAAATATGTCAGTCTGATCCACAGCTTAGATGAGACCTTCTGTGTCACTTCATATCATGAATTTGACAGGGCACATGAGGAAGAGGGAGGGTGAAGGTGTTTGAGAACATGGACAGGGAGAGTGCAGCGTCTATAGTGCTATGCAGTCCAGTCTTTTTAACTGCAGTATAGCAGATTCTCTGTTTAAGTGTGCCTTTTGTCTCCTGTGGTTGTTTAAGTACAGACACGTATTGAAGCAGTAAATACACACAGCATACACACACACTTGGCTGTCTCTTGACAGGCATAAACCTCAGCAAGGACACTAGTGAAACAAGATTCTACACCCATCTCTCAAAATGTGCACTGAGCAGTTACAGCTACTGAGCTCCCACAACATTGAAAATGGGGGAAATATAGATTTTCCTGACAGTCTGAGACTCTTTAGGCTCTCAAAGCACACCTACTCTTCTGCACTTGTGATCTCTGAGAAGCATTACTAAGAAAGAATTTGAGTTTTCCTCTGATGACTGTTTTTCTGAAGCAGCTCCCTTGTGTACCAACATGAGTTGAATGAATCGTTTAAAAAGACTTTAGAGACAAGCATGTGGCGAAACAATATCATGCACATAACCACATTGTCTGCTGAGCAAATACAGCATTAAGTATTCTCTGTGCAGCGCTTCCTGTTCCACCTGCAATATCACAAAGGAGGAACGCACGCTGCTAAGAGGACATGCAGCTGATGTACAGAGTAAACACGTACTGAAACCCACCACACACATACACATGCACACAGATGTGGGGCTGGGGCTTCACCACAGTGGCGCCGGGGCAGGGCAGGCGGCAGCAGCAGCTACTAATTAAGAGTGGTTGGCTGAACAGCTATAGTTAGGGCTAGAGCTGGAGGGCTGAGGAGAATAGGGCGACAGGTCTGACACTGTGCCTGAGTGAGTCTGCGTGTGTGCCTGAGTGAGTCTGCGCGTGTGTGTGTGTGTGTGTGTGTGTCTGTTACTAGCAACCCTGGGGCTATAGGGTAGGGCCCCAGTTCAGCTCTTGCTGACTCAGATTCAACACTGTCTGGCTACAGTGCTACTAATATAGCTAGAAGGGAGGAAGCACAATTTGCTCTTTCCCTTCCTCTACAACTTTTTCCCACTACTGTTTACTTTTTTCTTGTGCTTAGTGCATATTTTAGATTTACTTCCTCTTTTTATTTCATCATTAAATCTGCCAGCCACTGTATCATTTCTCTCTTTCACTTTTACACACAGTCTTTGTGCTTCAGTACGTTTTATTAGCAGTTTATATGTTCGCAGATCAAAGGTGGAGATTATAGTGGGGATTAAAACAAGAGATACATTTGCTGTAAATGGTGAGAAACTTCCTAGACAGTGAAATAATCTTCCTGTCCGCTTTTGTTCACACTTTTAAAAACTAGAAATTCTTGTTCTCCCGATTCAAACTTGTTGGGCAACACTGTGACTAACAGCACCACTGACTCAATTCATCATGTCCTAAAATGTAAACAAAAATAAGAAATCTCTCAGAAAGTCTGAGATATACCCTTTGTGGCACAATACACTCTCTGCAAAGTGCAGGCATTTAATCAAATATGTGACCAAGGCGGATTTATCAGTCACTTCTAGCAAAACAAAAAACCCCAAAGTGCCATAATGTGTCCTAAGAAACATGAACATATTTCAGTTGCTGTCAGTAAAGTGGTTTGTGCAAAAGCAACTCATTATACGGGAATAACAGGTGACTATATTAACAAACATTTAAAAAAAAAAGACCTTGTGGCAGTATAATAGGCTTGGGCCTGGGCCTTGGTTATTTAGCAGGCCAGCTAATCCTATTGTTGATGTCTCTAGAGCACAAGTGGTTAAGCTTGATGTGAAATCCTTCCTTTTGTCTCTTTGTGTGTAATTCACAGTCACCAAAATAAATAAGCCTAAAATAACACATTTAAGCACAGGCCTGTTTTTAAAGTCAAGTGTCTCTCTCACGAATACCGTTATCAAATGCTGGGGTGTGAAGATCACATCAAACAAACTGAACATGGACGAGCATTAAACTGAGGTTACCGACTGGACTGACTTCATTTAGCTCGTGCTGCCAATTTACTGCATTCTAAGCATTTCTGAATTACCAGGAATAGAAAGTCACATTCTTGACATTTGAATGCTTTCATGTGGATGTTAATGGCGTAAATTCAGCAATGTCCCATTTTTAGTCACAGGGCCCTGCACTGCACTTCGCCTTTTATTTATTTATTTTTTTCTAGGGACTGCAGCTTGGTGTGTGTACACACAAATACACACTCACTTAGTCTTTTGTGTTTGCAGTCTAAACAGAGTGTTATGGGAGAGTGTGTCAGGTTATTGTTTGTCTTTTCCTCTCTGTGTTCCTAAATGTTTACCGCTACACAACAATGGACTAAGGTGGGAAAACCTGAATATGGAAGGTCTTTCTGTTCTGTCTGTGTGCGTAAGCATGCATTTTTTCCATTTTAGCATTGTAATTTTTTAACAATCTGGCTTCCTGCCTGGGTTCCAGCACACATCCCTTTACATATACCAAGCACTGAATGTCTAACATTAGGTACAAGGGCACTCTCCAACACACACCTCAAACTATTCTTGTGTCATTATGTAGGAACTGCAACCAGAAATAAGCTAGTGTACGGGACAACTTTCTAGCTTCAGATATTTAGAGACTTGTGGACACATGGGAACAGCAGCAGAAAGCCAATTCACTAAAAACATGAAGCATATGTGTAGCACTGAAAATCCTTTAAGCGCAAAAAACTCTGGTAAGCAACAAAATACCACTGGCATAGTTCAGTATTTTTAGCTGAATAAAGTCTATGTGGATGTACAAAAATGCATCTACATAGACTGGGACAGGCACAAAAAAAAACAAAAAAAAAACATGAGGACAGAGGTAAAAAGAGAATGACCTGAACCTATAGGCTATAAATTCAGCCAGCGCTACACAGAAACCTCTGCGTGTGTGTGTGTGTGTGTGTGGGGGGGGGGGTAAGTCACATCTGGGCTGCTAGCCAGCCAGCAGTTGGGCTAGATGTCTCATACCGGCTTACCACTGAGGCTAACACTGATATGGCTACCGTGACCAGTGGTTTCAGCCCTAATTGAGCAACAAAAGAAAATCTAAGCCTTAAATTAAAGCATAGCGTAGTGAGAATTTCTTCATCTTCCTGTGGCATTAAGTCTGTGTAACTAATGCCAGTGAGACTTTACCTATTCATAAAGATTTCCCATATTCTGCTTCTTTGAAAAAACAAATATCAAATGTAGCTAGTATCATATGATATAAGGAGACGGTTGACTATTTAAAAAATAGAAATAATAAGGAGTGTGCTCAAAAACAGCGCATGTTATTATGTGAAAATGGAGTGTATATTTTCATTAAGAGAGCTCGACAGAGACAGACAGCAAGAGAACAGAGAGGCCTGCGCTGTGCCCATCCTCACTCTGGCCCAGTGCCAGGCCTGCTCCAGCAGAGGAAAAGAGAGAAAGGGAGGCTGTTGGGAGCGTGTGCGGATGTGTGTGTGTGTGTGTGTGTGTGTGTGTGTGTGTGTGTGTGTGTGTGAGAGAGAGAGAGGGGGCAAACATTCCCCTGGCAGGATCCCCGGGTCCCGACGGAGGGCAGGGTTCAGCCTCTGAAGGAGAGGCTGCGTGCCCGGCAGTCAATTAGCGGCTTGCATTTACACAACAAATGGAGCTCCTACAGTTTCTCTAGCCCCTCACACGCATCCACACACACCACTCATGAGTGTATCCACTCAGCGCTCATCAGCACACGCCAACGCAAGGTCATAGAGAAGGGAAGGGAGGGAGAGGGAGAGAGAGAGTGTGTGAAGGAGAGAAAAAGAGGGAGAGAATAAGAGAGAGAAAGAAAGAGAGCAAGAGGCCACCTATCTGCTGGAGTGGTACTCCACAAATACTAACTCATTGGCTATATCAGAAACACAAGCAGAGACACTGTGAGCACGGAGTAACAAAATCCCTGCAGCCCAACATTGCAGCTGCGATGCAGATGTGAAAACTTGTCCCCAAACCTTCTCTGTCCTTAAGAGATTCCACAGAAGACAATAAAGAAAAGGAAGCTCTAAATCACAGCTGAGTGGCCAATGGACAGACTCCAGCTTTTTCAAATGAAATTACTTTCTGCATCTGCCCATTTGGTGTCACACTAAATTTAGGATCTTTTTCAAACAGCGGTTTAAGATGAAGCAACCAACCACTGCTTTCAACCTTGGGCTCCAGAAAATTATCACTTCGATCAACCATTTCTGACATTTTACGCACTGTGATTAATCGATTCTTGATTTGAGTACTGGAGTGTCGAGAGCGCTGCTTCATCAGCCTCTCATCAGACATTCTAGTACTAATGCAAGTGAAGAACTCAAATTTGATTTATACTTGGCAGTTCGCCTTGTGGATTCCCTACATTGAATGCATTCTTAGGTCTATAGATGCTAAACTTATATATCTGGGATCTGGTGAATCTGCCCTCATTAAACAAAGTGCGATGAAGCTCTGAAAGAATTGCATTGGTGGAATACTGTGTTTTAGTATGGTATTCTGACATGCTGAAACATCTTTAATCCCTTGCATTGACATACGTTACTGACCTACATGGCACAAACCACAGCTGTTCTTATCTGTGTCGCATGACACAGTCACATTTCTGCAGAACCATATGTCACGTGCAGGTTGCACCATAGTTTTGTACATTCACCACCAAAGCATGATTTAAAGAGTCATGTCAACACTTCTCATTATTTTCTCTTTACATTCTTTCTCTCTGACAACTTGCGTGTCGAGAGAGCAGATATCATCCTATTACTGTATATTTTTGCTACTTTGCAAAGAACTAGAAAAAGAACTGGGGCCGCTGTAGCTCTCATTTGTGTCTTTGCAGCACTGAGTTGTGCAGTGTTTGGAAACTTTCAAAGCAGAAGCAGACAGCATCATGCATCAGAGCACACAAACTGAACCCAAAACAAAAATTTACTTAGCAGGTTGTTAATTTAACTGCAGTGGAAGCAGCCAAATATCAGCTCTGTATAATTAGACACATAATAAAGTTAATGTGAGCCTACTGACCAGCTCAGCAGTCCTCAACTCACTGGAAACAAAAAATAAAATAAAAGTGAAAGACACAAGTGAGCACACTGAAGGGAGACAAGCATTAAAACAGGGCAGGAGTGACTGACGTCCTTTTGAAACATTTAGCTTCACCGGACACCTTGTGGAAAATTGTCATGTCAGGATGACATGAGAACAGAAGCTGAAGTCAATACTCTTGATTCAATAAAGTTGATCAGGCAATACCCCTGTCAGGACCAGGGGAAATTCCTTTCAATCTTTCTTTGTGAATCCACTGTGAACACAAACACACACAAGATTCTTGTGCTGGGCAGGCAAAAGGTTACACTACAGGAGGCTTACTGTACTTTAACGGTATTAAATTTCATGTTGTTAAACTCCTAAAAGAAAAAATATGTTTAGCTTTAATGTATCTTCTGTGGACAGCAATGATGGATGTCTACAGTAAATGGCGAAGCATGAATTAACCGTGCATATCACTACCTGTACCATAAACTTGATACCGGGGCAGTTGAGGGCGTGAGTGTGGAAACGAGGCTTAAAGACAGGACACAATCAACACTTCTGTCTGTCTTCACTTCCCCTGCTCCTCCCAACCATCTGTCACTCTCACCCATGGACATTCAGGTGAGAACTGCCTCGTCTTCAAACTGTGTATCTGTGTGAAACGGGTACGCTCGGCAGCAAGAGTGGAAGCCGTTAATTGGAGGAAAACAGGGGTCTCCTCTGCTGTTTGGCGTGTACGCGACTCTCCTAACAAACAGGTCGGCTTGCCATTGCGGCATCTTTTTGCCTATCTGCCCTCTACCTACTCCACTCACTAATCTCCTGTCTATAACATCAATCTATCAGGGACAATTATTAGTAAAATGAGACCAGAGGTAAGTGGATGAGAGCTGGCCTGTGGCATACAGCAATCAAACCCCAGCCCATCTCTCTCTCTGTAGCTCTCTCGTTCTTCCTCTCACCCTCCCTTTCTCTCTCCCTCCAGCTGTGCTCTGAATAGGCCTTTAAATCACCCGGCCCAGGCCCTTTGATTGGTTGACCTCTCTGCATGATTAAACAGCCATTTTCATCACGTCCTCCATAGAAGAGTGACAGAAAGAGAAAGAGGGAGCGAGATAGAGAGACAGACGCCGATAAGGGAGGTGAGCGAGCCCAACCAAATGGGATTTTACCACACTGATGATGACAGACATCTGGATCACACGGGGTGGGGGGCGGGCTGATACTCTACACAGTGATGGCTGGTGTGAATAGCACCTGAAAGTTTAACATATGGCTCCGCTGAATATAGCTGGCAAATTCAGCGGATGACGTGACAGACATAATAATGTCTATATGACAATAAACTGCCACAATCACCTTTAAACAAAAAAGAAAGAAAATCGAACATGACACTTTCTAAATACAAAATTTTCTTCATTTAAAAGTCAGTTTAACGCTCGTCTGAAAGGACAATAATATAATGCGTGAGATAAGATATCAGACGGTCATAGTTACCACTGCTGTGCACAGTGTCCACAATGATTTACTAAAAGCACTGTTCTAACAGTGGGAGAGTTTAATTTCCTCCTCTTCCCTGAAAACAAACCCTTTCGTCCGATAAAGTCACCACCCCCTCATAACATCTGTTTGGCTTCCGAATAGAAAAAAGAAGAGAAAAAAAAGCCGCAAAGCCAGTGTGGTGGGGTGGCACAAGCAACAGCAGCTGTTCCAGTGCTGTGTTCAGACTTTAATTAAAGTTTGAATCAGCTCCTCTCTATTTTTTGTCTTCCTTCTTTCCCACCACTCTCTTCTCTTCCTTGCCCTGCTTTGAATACAAAAGCTGCTCACTGCAGCAATATTATTTAGTATTTTTCGGTGCGAGCTGTCTCGTTGCTGTTCCGAGTTAGTTAGCGCTGCCAAGTTCCCTCCCTTATTCCTCGGCTGTCTTATTCTTTTCCCTCAGCTCTTTCTGGCCGAGGTGCAGGCTCTGGCGTCGTTTTGTTTAGATTCTTAATATCCCGCCCTTTCACAAATCTAAACACTTTTATGTTGATGCAGCTACAAGCAGACTGGGAGATGGGTTACTTTTGAAAATGTGTGTGCTGTGGCCAAGTTTCACTGCGGTAGTGATTGTTGAGGGGAGAATGAGGTGTGTCTAACTGAAAAAACAGAAAGAAAGAAAAACTAAAAACAGCTTGTTCCTTAAAATGTCTTCATGAGATGTGTGCCAGTGACTAAAAGATGCTCCAACTTGATGATAACTTGGGTTTGGAAAAAGCTACAAATTTCAGACATGTCCAGTCTAAATGTAACCACTGGTTTTGGTTATTGGTCATTCCATTGTTTTTGAGCTAACATTTGGTATTGCCTGAAGTGCCAGTTAGACAAATACGATTTGTCATGTGTCAGAGGACACGCAGAGTACGTCTGCAAGTGCACCAGAGGCCATGTCAAGCTGATCCCGAGAACCAAACGAGGTCACACTCTGAAAACAATGAAGAGCTGAGCTGATCAACCAGAACAGCCGCATTCCTTCACATGCAATGGAAACCAAGGAAATCTTGGTGAGGCAGAGGGAGGACAGTCTCGAGAGAAAAGACTGAGTGAAAGGAAGCAACTCCTCCCAGCTCAAGCACATCACCAGGCACAAGCTCCACACCCCATTTCATTTGAAACGCAGTGCTGAATGGTATCGCTGATGCATTCCTTCGTGTTTGCTGGCTGTTTCGTCACATGCTCTGCTTCATTATCCAGCCTAGAAAATCTAGAAGCTGAAAAAAAAACAGACTCACTGAAGCAAAGATGTTCCTTGCTACTCTACGCCTCTTTATGTGGGGGCAGGCAAGCTGCTGACCAATGCGACAACTGCTGGAAGAAGAGGTCAGAGGTGACCAAGCGCAACTGAAGACATCATGGGATAGCAATGTGTTGCTCACATCCAGACCCATCTACATGCCCCTCCCCATAATGCAGTAGCAGCCCAGAGGTTCACCCCAGAATGGCCAAAAAGCAACAACAGAGCACTGGCAATAAAACCTCCATAGCTCTACTCCACCTTCAAAGTACGGATCATTGTAACATTTGACCTCCCTTTTCCCACCCCTCCTCAAAGTTTGGAGCCCTGCGCCTCCTCCTGCTCTTCTTCTATTTCTGGCTACAACCTGCACCCCACCCCCTTCCCGGCGGTCCGCCATTGTCTGGCCTGGAGCACTTATTCCCAGTGTGCCCCTGTCGGTTTGCTTTTTCTCTGCAGGTGGTCGAGGACGGAGAGACAACTTAAAAGAACCCCCAGGATTTGTGCCGTTGTTACATGGAGGCAACACAGGTCTGCTAAAAGAATTGGACTGAGCAGTCACCAGTGTTCTGCACACCATGCTGTCTGTGGTTTTCTCCTTAACAAGGTATGTAAGGTAGAAAAGAGAGGGGAATGAGATTTTATAGTCCTCAAGCACATGGGTCCAATGACAGAAGAGAAGCAAAACAAAGCATTTCTGCAGCATCCCGAAAACTTTCCTCTGAAGCTGTTAAATGCTAGGAAGGTGATCTAAGGTGCACAGTGTGCATCAAGCTTCGAGTACAGCATAGTTCAAAAGTGAAAAATACTATGCAAAAGAAAAATATGAAAACAACATTTTTCCACTGAGTGAGCTCATAAAATACACGTGTCTCATATCTGCATAACTCTGCAGCAGGTGAGCGTCGTATTACGGGGTAACCGTAGTCCCTGTGAAATCAGAAAAGTCCCATGTACATGTGTCTATAGTCGACATGCTATGCAGTGGCACAATCCCAACATACAATAGAGGCCAGACTCAGTGGGCTACTCATCACTTCTCCCTCTTTAACCCTTTGTGAAGGGTACAAAGAAAGCTGACAAAGAGGCTGTGGAAATGAAAAAGGAGTGAAGAAGGAGGAGGTGTAGGATATTCTATGCTGCTTCTGCACCATTTTAAGAGGAGTTTCAGGCTACATTGTGACAAGTCAACTTCACCATAAGCACAGGGACATGAATACCAGGAAACCATTTCTTAGACAGACACATAACATTGTGATTAGGAGTGTGGAGTAAGTGGCCTGGTTTCAACTACAAACAGGGCTATTTACTGTAAAAGGTTTGCACTTTTATTTATGTTCCAGTTTTCTTTTAAAAAGAATTTCAGTGGTTCTTTTGGAGTGCTGTTTTAACAGAAATCATTTTTCATCTGGGCTAGAGTTTCAAGAGAAGCAATACTGCTTTTAACCATAGCTTAAAAAAATTGAGCTTGTCCCAAAACCTGACAGGTCCCAGTTGGCCCTGTTTTAGAAAATTGGCTACTGGGAGTTAAACGTGGGGAGGTGAGAAGCTGGGAAGCGCTCCAAAGTGATTTAGGCTAAAGCTACTCAAAACCTACCCTTCTTTTTGCAGCTGAAGTGGGATAGCATAGCGGATTTAAGAAGGCTAACTGCTTTTTCTGTTATGTTGAAAGAGCAAAATGTTTTTTCTTTTTTTCTCTGTCCCCATGATTGACTGGTTTTCTGCAAAGAGTCTGCCCTCTCCACACACACACACACACACACACACACACACACACACACACACACACACACACACACACCAAGCTAGCCAAAAGCACCAGCCGACATCTAATGAGTGCCAAGCACTCAGGGGAAAAAATTACTGGTAAACAAAATGAATAAATGAGCACTTATCTCCATCTGGTAAACACACATGCAGGTGCTGACATCAGAGTGTATGGTTTATGAGGCATAGCATGCGTGTCTGTGTGTGTCATACAAACCTGAACCAGAACGCAACTAAGGGACTAGAGAGAGGGTACATCTACCTGTGTCCTACATGGATATGCACACATTTCTTCAATGCCCACCACTGCCTCGGGGGCACAGTCACCAAACTGCTGACCTCTGTGGAATGAGTTGTCCTTCCTTCCGCTAACATGGAGGTTACTGCTAGTCCCAACACAGACACAATAAAGAGCCCAGACAGGCATCTAGCTGATTTACAGGCTAGCCCACAGCCATGTGGCTCTTTTCAAAAGCCTTCCTTCTATTAGGTCTTATTTACATGGCTGGGGAGTACAGACCATTTGAATTATTTAAGATTCCCCTTGGTAAACACAACAGAAACCAGGAGGGGTGTGTGTGTGTTAAGCAAGTGGAAGGATGCAAGACAGCAATAACGACACAGCAGATACTATGACTGAGATGGATGAAAAAGAAGTACGCAATTATGAGTTACTGCACCATTACATTAATCAAAACATTCAATAACTACATGCCAGTGAAAACTCTTCACCATTTCATCTCATTCACCACAGTGGAGAGTTACCTTACATTAAACCTGAGGTCTTTCCACTCTCACGTGCACAAATATGTTAAGATAGCATCCTCTATACAGTGTGCACATCAATGATGCACTGCTTATCTCAATGCAAATACATGCACAGGCACACACCCACAGTGCACTGCCTCCTCTCTCACACAGTGGTTCTCATTAACAAGCCAAACATGCCTGAAGAGGCAGACAGACTCTAGTGAGCACAGTAAACAACCAGTAGGCTCCCTCATCTAAACAGACTATCTCAGCATCCGCAAGACACAATTTCTGCCAGTTATACTGACAGGCTCCAGATAGAAGCCATTCAAAGGTTAGAATTTTGCCCTATAAACTAGGGAAATTGGTTGTTCCTGCTAAGAGTAAATTTAGGAAGGCAGACACTAGGGGTATGTGGGATACCCTCTATGTCTGTGACTTAATTCTCAGTTCTAACATACTGTTCATAAAAGAAAAAGAAAAACAATTGAGATTCACATTAAGTAACAATAACTATGATTCTATGAAGCCTCACTTTACAGATGCTAAGCCAGAAAAATATTAAGTGCAACTCAACCTGTCAGATGCACACCTCATCAATAAAATTATTAAACAATATAGATGACATGTATTACAGGAAGGAATGATGATTTCCAGATCAATACCAGACTCGCTCTCTTTTCATAAGCGAAAAAGCAACAAGAGAAACCTTTTTTCTTTTCCTTTTTTTGGTCCGTCTGCAACAATCAGACCCAAGCTGCCCGTCTGAGTCAGTGTCTGATGGGGGAAGACAGACTGCTGACAAGAGCATTAGCCTGCCAGGTAGGAAGCCTCATATGCTGAGGTTGTGCCCACTAGCTGCAGGTGTAGTGGGATTCTAGACAAGGCCACTAGGTCAGAAGTGGAACGAGCTTAATTCTGCATTGCTGGGACCTTCGGAATGACTGTAACGCAATCCAAGTAGCGACATGCTGGGGGTCAAGGGTCAAATACAGCCAATGACACTGGTTCGCTTTGGTTGGGATGAGTCTTTCCCACAAATGAAATGAGGGATTGTCAATTTGACTTTTTTTGAAAATAAACTCGTCGCAGTATTGTCCTCGAGAAATGCGAGTATGCACATAACAGTGAACGACAAAATTTCTTCTTGCCCTACTTAAGTCAGTCTTGTCCCTCCCCCCAACCAACAAATCTTTGAACAAAAAAGGGGGCCATGTAAACTCTGTTCCCCAACATGCAGCACAGACTAACACTGGAGCTTCTTTCAATTTGCAGCCAGATTAGCAGGAGTGGTTTTGATACTGTCAGAACAGCAGAGATTTTTCTATTCCGAGTTGTCTTGAGTGAGTGGCCTTTTCAGTGCCTGCTTCAAAAAGCGTCCCTGTACCCGAGCAGCTGTCACTTTCAGCAGGCACTGAGGAAGACAGAAGCGGGGGAGGGGTCCTTTGAAGAAACGGTTAAAAGTGAGCGATAAAAATAAACTGGGAGAGAGGAGAAAATTAATTATACATAACAGACAGTTCACTTGGATGAGCACGGCGGAGAAACTAAAGCTGCCTTCCTCAAAGAAAGAAAAAAGCCATTTTCAGACTGCAGACATTTCTGCTCTGCTCACAGTGGTCATATTGAATCAGCTATACTATAGTAAGGCATGCAACAAGGATTTTGGGGTTTTTTAATGGTCAGAGCATCAAACACTACAGCCCGAGCCTTCATTTATATACCACAACCACTCACTTTATGCATCCTTTCTAGTTCAGCCAGTTTCCCCGAGACCAAAATAAAGCTGTCAGACCTGATCACCCCCCTCCCCTCCCCTCCCACACCCCTTTTTTTTTGCAAAAACTTTGATGAAGCTTGCAGATAGCTCAGTCTACCTTTAAATTTGCCTCTGATTGGCACTGATGAGGGTTTATGCTGCCGGCTCACCTGCAAACTCACCTCTTGATATGATTCGTAATGCACCAGCACTTTGTAGTTCAACACCGCCCACTGACTCTCAATCCCAGCTTCTTATTTGGGCCAAATGGAGGTCATTCCTATTTGAGCAGTCAGTCAAGACAGGCCCGCCAGGTATTGGCGAGTGAATTTATTTCATATTAAGGCTTGTCGGCTGGATAGGTGTTAGCACCATGAGAGCTGTGAGTGTGTGTGTGTGTGTGTGTGTGTGTGTGCACAGCACGGCCTTCGGGTAGAGCCCTACCGCTGGACCCTCTTTCGTGCTTTTTAATATTGCTGCTGCTGAGTGGCTCCTCACCTCAGGGCATCACAGAAACCCTGGAGAGCCTAAGTAAAATACTGATGGAAAGACAGGAAGGGAAAGCCTCAGAAAGAGATATAGGGAAGTGACCGATGGAGAGGCTGGGCAGGACGTGACGGAAGCAAAGAAGGAAGAAAAGATCAAGATGTGCAACGAATTTAATAAATAAATAAATACATAAAATAAACACTAGTTTAACAGAACCCAGCAGGCAAAATACCTCTCTGCTTAACCTCTTTAGCAAGACTGACACAAATGAAAACTCATGTAATAAAAACATGCCATCTCCACCGGCTGTGATATGAAAACAGATATTGCATTACAACATCGCTGAGCCAAAAAAGCCCTCAGTCACACATGGGGGGGTGGGGCAGAGTTAACACTACTGTGTACGTGACACTCTCTGACATAACCACTGTTTCAGTTCAAGAGGGGATCCCGTTTCAGTTAGTAGTAAACGCGTCTTCACTGAGCCAAAGGGGCATCAATGGACAGGCACTGGCAAACAATGAAGACTAGCCATCTCGTAAATGAAACATAGTGAGGAGCCAGTTGTGAAACAGACAGAGAAGCCTGGCCTGGCCTGCTAGTCCACAGTCTCTCTCTAGGAGGAGGAGGAAAAGGGAGACCAGAGGAGAGGAGAATCGGCATGCAACCTGACAAGGTGTAACTTTGCTGGAGAGGAGGGAAAGTGTTCGATTTGGGGGGTGTCGGTGGCAAGAACGGACTAGGAAAGGAAGTCTGAGTGGCAGCATGAGGCTGGAGCCAGGAAGAGCAGCAGAAAAGTGGAGGCAGAGAGGAGGAAATGCCTAAAAGTTGAGGATGTTACACTGGTCAAACATTGAGGAACACCGGAAAAGGACCTGGATTCTGCAGTGTAGCAACGCACAGACTACAAACTGTGAGTGCAAACACAGTGCATATATCTGCCCACTGCATGAAAGCCATGAATCATAGTGCAGCATACCCTCAAGAATACAGTTACACTGTGGAAGTCCTTTCCCATATATAAACAATTTCCTTAACCCAGTGAAGTAGTTTTTCCACTCCAGCTGAGAAAGTCCCATGTGTGTCTGCAGGAATTTATTTCAAATCCTTGTTTTTATTTCCTTTTCTAAAATCCTCTATCAATATAAGCAGTAAAGCAAAAATATATCAAGCTCAGTCTTACAGCATGCCGAGATGCAATTCAGTCCTCACTTTAGCGCAACCCCTCTGCTTCGTCATCCATCTACAATCTAATTAGACCTTAAATATGCCGCTCACTAAAACGTCCAGAGGAATGCGACGTGGGGGGAGCCACACAAAGGCCGGACCAGAGGGGTGCAAAGAGCACATGTCAGCTCGAATTCCAAAGTTTGGACATCACAGATTTACTCTTCACAGCGGCAAACGGCAGCAGGCAGACTGGACAGGGCAGACTTTGAAAATTCACGACACTGCTGCTCTATTGTGGGGCAGATCTGTATCATAATTAGGGAAGATTGAGGCAAATTGCTTGTAATTTTCTGGCTGGCTTGCCAGCTTTCATGTTAATGCCGTACAAGGTGACATTTGGACTAGTGGGACTTTTTGAAACAACAAAGAAACAATCACGTAGGTGAGATCCTCCCATTTCTCATAGATTAGGGTCAAAACAGGCAGTTGTTTGGGCATGTCTAAACATGCACACGTGTAATCATGAGCATATTATTATATCCATAATCACTTGAAGATTTTTTTTGTCACTAGGAGAACTACACTGAGCTTTTTGTCATTTCAAGCCCCGTCGCTGCTAAATAGGAAAAAGGTCATTGTCTGCACACAAAAAAAGTCAATGTTGGCTTTGGTTCTTCTCTGTCAGTCACACGCTGGTGTGAATAATGCCAGTTTTGATTTTGACATGTTCAGTATGCTTGTGTTGTGCAGCTGGTGAGATGTCCCTGGTCCTGTGGTTAAGTGATTTAAAGCCTTGTGTCTAGGCACCACCTCTTAAACAAACACTCATGTCATGGTTGAAATCCCACAGTATTTACATGTGAATGCATGTCATTTCATTGAACTGTCAATAACAAACTGTTGCTTCACTGATCTCAGGCCAAACAGGGTCAAGTCACCTCTAATACAGAATTATGCCATCATCACACACAAACCGCCTCTTTCTATTCCAGGGGGTGCTCAAGGGGTGCCACATGTAGTAAAATCGTCCGACGGGTGCCACGATGTGCAGATGATACACCCACGCGCAAATATTTAAGAAACACAGATGTGACTTTTCTCATTAACCCCCAGTCTTGCACCCCACCACCCCGAAAAAAAAGGTTCAAATTATCTCTAAGCCTTTACTCATCTAATATGATTCATGAATGCATGTTTAAAACGGGCTCCAAATGAATTCACGCTGCGTGCGGGGGTCGGGGTGGGTAGACTAATTTGGTTAACCAGGATTTGATTAAAAAATAGAACTGAGGAGAATCCAATAGAGCAATGAGAGCATTTTCAATAGCTGACAACCGATGCGCACTCAAACACACCCACAGACAGCCCTCACCACTCCATCCCTGCTCAGAAGAGAGGAATTCAATTGCCGTCGAATAACAAAGCTCGCAAATTGCCTCAAACTGGTTTGCAGATTAATGGCCCAATCACATCACGCCGACATACAATTTCTAATTATTTCAAAGCTAATACGGGAATCGCTTTATTTATTTGTTTATTTTTTAGAAGGGGGGGGGGGGGCGTACTACCTTGTTCCCTAGAGAAATCTAACACAACTCCTCCCTTAGATCCATTTATTAAAGCCGGGGCAGTCAAATAAACATAAAAAGCAATAAATAAATAAATAACATTTAAAAAATAATAATAAAAAATGTTTAAGGCCAGGCAGACTCTTCAGACTCCCCCCGATTATTTACCCAGGCGACAGTGAGTGTCAGCTCCTTGAATACCTGTAATTATGTATGGTGGTGGCATTCCTCCTCCGAGGCAATGCAACCGCCCGGCGCACTCTGAGCCAGATTAGGCTGCGAGCTGGTCCGCGTTAGCCCGGTGCCGGTAGTTTGCTTTCCCCCCCTCCTCCTTTTCCCATTCTCCCAAAAACTCTTATTTTTAATTCAACAGCCGTGCTTCAAGCAGAGAAAAACTCAACACACTGCACCAAAACCCGCGGATACTTAAAAAAAAAAAAAACCGCAACCATCCCCTTTTTTCTCTCAAAGCACCAGGTGTTCAGCGCGAGGCAATTAAAGAGAAAAAAAATGCTCGCAGTAATTGAGTTAGCTAAAGCGGCGCGCGAGCTCAAAATATCCGCAGTTTTAACAGTTTGTGTGTGTCTGTGTGTGCGCTTCTGTGTTTCCAATCCGGCTGGTGGTCACACCGGGGCGCACATTCAACACAGCGCAACACAGAAACGCAAGTCTACACACACCAGCGCACACCTAAATAAGTAGATATCTCTCTACAGGTCCTCCGTCCGCACGGCTTTCCACGGCTGCCTTTGGTCGGAGCCACAAGCCTCCACCTTTCTCCCCGGCAAACTCGTGGAGAAACCACACGGCGCGAGCTGGGAAGACGTTGGGAAAAGAGACGAAACACAACCCCAAACTCACCACACGGTGTCAATACAGAAGGGGGGAATGTAAGCGCAATATTTCCACCAAAAACTGCTCCTTCCACGCGAAAAGAGCCCTGCTCCAGAGTTTTCGCGGTACTTACGGGTTCAAGTGATCCTTCGGGTAGATATCCTCGCCATGGTTTTAAATTCCAAAACTTGTGGACATTTCCACACTGGTCACAGAGCGGGTCTGCTCTCTCTCCGGCGGCTCCCTGCGTGTGAATGGAGCGGAGAGGAGAGGAATGCAGCTCCGGCTCCAGGAGTAGGAGGGAGGGAGAGAGGGAGGAGGCGCTCTGCCGCCGCTGTCCCTGCTGATGCTGCAGTACCCAAACAAACCCATAGAGGGCTTCCACTGCTTTATAATGTGAAGGCTGGGGAGACCTTTACATTACATTCATAATTTGGCCAAGCTTAGCTTCCACACGTGCAAAACTATTTTTTCACGTTTTTAATTGAATTGTAATTATGAACTATTATGTTCGTACACTGTTAATTATCTGGATTTCTGGATTTCCTCCTTCTTAGTTGTAGGTAATTATGTAGTGGCAGGCTCTGTAAATGAATATTTATATCTACTTAATAAAAATCTAAAAAGAAATGCAAAACTGTGCAAAAGTCTTGAGTCACCATTCATTTTTTTATATTTTGCTTCCAAGGAGCCAGAGTTTCCTGTAATGTTTTTAAAGCAGTCTTGAGCAAGGTCTTTTAAAGTTGTTCTTTGCAAGTTGGCTGCAGTTCTTGTATCTGACCATTTTCAGAGAATTTTGTTTGTTTTTTTAAGTCACTTAACACTGACCTATGAATCATTCAAGCATAAGAAAAGATCATAACTCAAAGGATGAGCAAGTCTTGTAACTACACATAGCAGACGACTTAGCAAAGCAGAAATTTTAAATTGTGTCTTTAGGCACTTTGTTACTAGCAGCCTGTCACAAAAGCATGTAATTTGTTCCCATTTCTTTAGCCAATTATATGAAAAATACCAAAGATAACACAGTTTGACAGGCATAAAATAGTATTTTTGCACCAACAAGGTGATTCTCATAGAGTTATTAGCTGAAAATTTGGCACATCTCAGCATGGTGTGTAGCATGTCCTTTAAAAAACTGACAAAACTGGACAAGTGGAGGACAAAAGAAGTGGCTGACCTAAAAAGCTATTTACAGCAGATGATCAAGTCATGTTCTTGAGAAATAAAATTACAAAATCCAACAAAGATCTCACACAGGACCTGAAAGATGCAGCTGGACCTTCAATTTTTCTATGTACTGTTTGCTGAAGCCTCATCAGAAATAGTCTCAGTGGAAGGGTGGCTGCCAAGAAGCTATTCTTAAGGAAGGGAAACGGGGGAAATTACACAGGAACTGCACTGAAAGTCAGTGGCAACAGGTCTGATGGAGTGCTGAATTACAGTTTTTGGTTCAAATGATCATCAGTATATATGGAGGAGGTTCAGCATGGATCAAGACATTACATAAAGAAATGACAAAAAAGCTCTTCTGAGAAAGTTTGTGCTATAATTAAGAATAAATGTTGACTTTCAAGCTCATGCAAACTGTTAAAAACTCAGTTTTCACCCTATATACTTTATTTCCATGTATGTTTGCACAAGTTTCAGTGAATCGCTGCATCAATTCCCCATTTTCTTGGTAAAATATAAAGAAATGACTTTAGTTCAATTTAATTATATTTAATTAACATAAAACAAAGAGAACAAGAAAATCTGGAGCCCACTTCAAATATAATCATGGACATTGTTACTTTCAACTACCACTCCAGCAATCACAACTAATCACAGTTGTGAAAGTCATTATTATCACAGTTATTATTACCAACATAAATATGTTTCACAGCACACATCTCTCACTTAAAGTTAAAACAAATAGCAGACGCAGGAAAAGATTACATTAGAAGTAGACGACAGCAGAGGGGGGAAAACCCAGGCAGTACTGTGTGGGAACAAGATAGTGGTGATGACAGGAATGGACAGAGTGACAACAAATATTTGCAAGACAACCAGTTGACATTAAAGCTCTGACAGGCACAGTTTATCCTGTTGCAAGACATTGCATACCTGCAGGTCGTGAGCAGAAAATCTAAATCTACAGTGAATGGTGTTCAAATTAGAACTTGCCCGGGAGATGATCGCAGACAGATTTTAGTTGTGAGCTCCACAAAACAAGGCAGACTTCTAATTAAATGAGGAGGCCCGAAGCCTGTCTGTCATGTCCCATCAGCTGACACATTTGCACAGCCTTACTTAGACTCAGTGTCACTTTGATGACAGATTTTCAATACAAACTGCCCCTGTAAGCCTATACCCCAACCAACTTTTAATTCTTCCTCTTCTCCTATGATATTGAACTTCACAATGGTGAAAGCGACCTTCAAAGCTTTATTTCAATATTCCTCGAAGAGCGAGTGAATATTAGGAGCTTAGGTAAGCCATGTTTTTGGGCACTTTTCCATGATGTCTGTGCAGCAAGGAAGCTTTTGGGATAACTGAGTTACTCAAACAGGCAGCTCAGGTTACCAATTGCACTCAGGAGAGCAGAGACCAAGATCTGGCACTAACCACACCACCTGGCCTCACGAGCTGTGTGTGTATCTAAGTGTGAGAGGGTGAGAATGAGTGTTTCACAAACGAAGATGCAATGTGTGTTTTTGATTAAAAACAACACAGACCTTTGGGTGCCTGCACATTAGAATAGAAGAGTAGCTGAGTTTCGACACTTGTCAGAAAATTTCCCCCAAGTCTATCAAACCTTGCAGCTTTTCAGTAGTAGTCAAAAAGCCCACTGTGTGCCTTTAGAAACAATTGGTTTGGGCACACTAATACTAAAAGATTAGCCTCACTTAACATGTGAAAGGCCTCTGGACAAAACCTCTATCTCGCAGTTAAACAGTAACACATTGATTAGCTTTGTATTAGTGTGACTCACGTCTGTCCAGTTCACTTCAGGCCGGGTGCAAATTCTCATGGGAAAATTTTTCATGTAGTATGAAATACAATAGGCTTATGTGAGCCAGAATGACCATTCGCTTCCTCTGTCTTCCACTGAGCTGTTTGTTGAGTTCTGGTTGCATATTATTACAGTAATAAATAAAGACACAGCACTCCTAATATGCTTAAACAAAAAAACTCTGCCCTTTCTGTGCACATACCTACAGTGCAAACCAAAAGCTGTTTTGTCTATAGTGCTCAGTGGTGGTATTTTTTTTAATGAGCCTGATTAATCTTAGCTGTCATGACTTCACTAGATAGTGCACGGGTCGAGTTGCTTGGGCTGAAAGCTGTGAGAATATAAAATAAATGCACACATGGCTGTTTGGATGCTTTGCTGCTGTTTTGCTCTCTGCTTGTTTTGTTTATTTAATATATATTCATGTAGTATTAATGGGCCTGAGTTTGGCAAGAAGAGCAAATATTTTAAGTGAGCAACAAGACACCAAGAAATGTTTGAAAAGAGTGAAAAAGAGCACCGGTCGTCCTTGAAAATACACAAAGTGTGCAATCGCACAGACGCACATAAATGCAGTTTTGTGCAAACACTCCAACAAGCAAGGTTTGCATCTATATACACAAACAGATCCATTCAAAGATCTCACATCTTTTCTGTCTATAAAACACAAAAGGCTGCTTTTATACACAGGGAAATGATCACACTCAGATACAATGACAGTACCTTGAATTTCCAGTTATTCCTGACAGACAGATAACAGCAGATTAAAATGTGCTCCAGAGACACAAAAATAAAAGAGAGATGGAGAAAACTTTGTTTTAATTCTCTTAAAGTGAAAGAAGATCACTGTTTGTTCTTCCCTAGCAGTCGATGCCATCTCTTTTACTGCCCATGAAACCCGATCCTTGGTACATAAAAGCCAAAAAAACATCTGATCTGTGCCAATTAGGTGCAACTAATCAGATTTGAACCAGCGAGTGAAGTGCAGCTTTGGTAGCCTTGTAACCTGAGGTGGCACAGCTCGGGCTAAACAGGTAATGAGCCATTAATTGGCTAACAACAAGATGGCTGACTGCTGGGTAGCAGGGTTACAGGATATCATCTGGCTAAACCTGTCTGATCTGTTTGTACAGTCACTTCAATCCTATTTGAGCTCTGAGGATCTTTGGCCATTATGGAACTGTGCCATCTGTGCCCTCCATCGCCAGATCAGGACAAACAGAAACTTTTTGAAACGTCTGTTTGAAGCCAAGTCAAAATAACAAAACATAACTATCTGTCTTGATTATTTCAGGCAATTGAAGATGTTGATGTTAGAACAGATTATAACATTTAGCACAGTCATAATGAGGCGAAGTGTTCATTAAAATAACGCAGTCCAACACTAATAGTACAGAAAGATACACAGAAGCACAAAGCTATTCATTCATCAAAACTGTCCCATAATTCTTTGCTCTGTTGTTCAAATATAATATATATATTATGGAGGGACAAGATGATTTTCTAGGCTTCATTTATAAACTTCAACCACTTTCATGAGTGAAAAATATTACATTGAACTTACATATTCACACCGTCATTTGCCTGTGATGAACATATACATTTTCATTAGGTAGACCTTTCCAACTGCTCATTAATGCAAATATCTAATCAGCCAATCAGATGGCCACAGCCTATTGCATATTAACATGGTCAAGGCAACCTGCTGAAGTTCAAATTAGCACCAGAATGCGGAAGAAAGGTGTTTTAAGGTGGCATGGTTGTGTCTTGCCAGACAGGCGAGTCTGAGTATTTTAGAAACTGCAATGAGCTGGGTGAAAATGCCTCGTTGATGCCAGAGGTCAGAGGAGAGCTGCTATGCTCCTTTGAGTTGATAGGAAGGTAAAAATAACTCATGTCAACTAAGAACAGGAAACTGAGGCTACACATAGGCTCATGACAGTCGACCGCAGATGATTGGAAAACATTGTCTTGTCTGATGAGTCTTGAGTTCTTCTGCAAAATTCAGATGGTAAGGCCAGAACTTGGCATAAACAACGTGAAAGCATGGGTGCATCCTGCCTTGTATCAACGGTTCAGGCTGCTGGTGGTGGTGTAATGGGGGGTATTTTCTTGGCACACCTTGGGCTTCTTGGTACCAACTGAACATCATTTAAATGCTACAGCCTACCTAGTTGCTAACATCTTCATCGCTTCATCCCATCTTCCGATGGGTGTTGATAACACACCATATGAAAAAGCTCCTTAAGACCCCCCCCCCCCACACACACACACACACACACACACACACACAGTCACCAGATCTCAATCCGGTAGAGCACTTTTGATACATGGTTTAATGGGAGATTCACATCACGGATGTGCAGCAATTCTGTGATGCTATCATGTCAAAATATCTGACGAGTGTTTCCAGCATTTGGTGAATCTGTGCCATGAAGAATGAACACAGCTCTGAGCTCTGGATCAGAGCTACTAACATGATGTAACTAATAAAAAGGCTGGTGAGTACATGATAAGATCAGTGATCTCAAACTAACAGTGTGTGATGTAATGGATAAATGAAACACAGACAAACTTCCCCCTAGTTTATTTGCATACAGTACACCAGTGTATACTTTTGTATTATGTTACACACTGATTCTGAAGAGGCACTCACATGAGTGTATTGCCAAGCACACCATTCCAGTTACTAGCTGCAAAACCCATCACCTGTGATGTATGTGATCACTACAATAGCTTAGTGCTTTCCTAATATGAACAAACAACTTCATTTCCATTAGTAAACACCACAGACATGCACATTTTTAATGCCCTTCTAAATTAAAGCTTCTGAAAGTTTACATCTATTGTACGGCATCTGTTCATGGCAAAGGGAATCAAATTGTATCTGCATGCACATGTATTAAGTTAAATGTTGTTTTTCATTACATTTAAGTAAATTGCAGGATCACACCTGGGCTTGTTAGGAGCGATACTAATCAAACAGTAACACGAGGAAAAATCAAGAAAGTCATTAGGGGATTGAGAAACCTGGTATTGCTGGAGGTTAAATTGTTTATGCATTATAAGATTATGCTTATGCAACTGTTGTGAAATCGTAATGTCTTAGTAAGGTAATATTAGTTAAGAATACTTCCACCTTAATTATTCATTCAGTTTGCATTTCAGTTGTGGGAAACCTTAAGAGACTCTGGAGACTTGCTCTTTAAAATTGCTGCAACCTTATAGGCAGGCTCATTGGCCATGATTTAATGTGCATCTTTTCATAGACCTCAGTTATCAATTAGCTGTAAGTGTACACCACTGGGAATATCCTCAGTTGTGCCTGCCACATTAACATCCATTAGAAGTGAATCACCTGTCTGTGCTAGAGCTCCTCATCTGCTGAATGTTTTCCTCTGGGCTGCAATCTGTCATAGTGGGGGAAAAAGACTGGTGAGATAAGAAATTGCTGCAGCTTGTGAATCATTTTAAGGTGCTCACAAATCTCAGAATTAACAGTTTGCTTCACACCAATGAGCGCCGAGCCCGAAGACTTATTATGAATGTGTCAAGGGAGCACGGCCAGCACAAAAACACAGCAAATTTGTAACGACGACGGTTTGTGATTTCACCTCTGATGGACCTTAATATGTTCTAAATTGATAAGGTAGATTCTCCTCTTCATGAATATCGAAGAGCTTTATAGAAAAACAAATACGAGTTGTGTAAATGCAGTGGGAAACAGCAATAAGCAATAGCGCATGGAGTCAATTAGTGGCAGAAATGCTATGATGTATGTAATTAGTATCAAAAACAGTAACAACTTTGATATTACTTGAGTGTTGCAGCGTAATTAGAAGCATGTTGTACCAGAAAGCACACCTCATAAGGCACCGGAAAACACAACACCATTAATTTTCCACGTGCTGTGCTGGGCATGCAAACAGTAGGTTCCTCTATGCTTGGCTGTTTAGCAGCAAAGCTTGTTTTCTGCTCATGCCCAGCTATTTTTTGAAAGAATGCATTTGGTGCAGAAATTTTTGAAGTACCCAATCATAATTAAAATCTAGGTGAGGCGAACTGAACCTAATTAGTTACAAACAGCCTCTTTGTGTCATCTCTCAGCTGCCATCAAACACTTTATGTGGCCCTTCTCTGCTGGCTTCTGATGTGCGCGCCTTGGGGTGCTCATAGTAGGGAGACTAGCTAACACCAGTCTTTTGATTAAACTTGACATATTTGTGATCAAAAAATTACAGGAACCTGTGTTGTGACTGTCTTTTGATTTTGGTATTATTATTTTTTCCCCCCCTTTTTCACTTCACAGTCACAGAGATCTGGAGGACAATGAGGAGGGAAGGAGAAAGAGAGGTGAGGGAAAGAGAGCTTTGATGTTTCTATTTGTACAACGCATAGCTGCTTTTGTAGATGTCCTTTAAGAGTGTGGCTCACTTTATGGTGCGGTGATGTCCTTGTGCTCAATGTGTGAGCTTAAATATTGTCAGGACACATGGCTAAAAATTATCACAAAGCGATCCTCGCCTGTCATGTAAAATATGTATACGCAAGCTGCAGCATTGTGGTTTAACACTGAGCTAGCAAAAAGCATCCATTATTTTAGCATGACTGTCGTTTATATTTTTAGCATATTTTATGGCAGTGTTAAATAGAGTAACATGTCATTAAGCAGACATCCTGACCCTCTACTTCCTATAGTTTATGAAGAAATGTATTTATGTAGTTTATGAAGAAGTTTATAAAAGAAATACATCCATTTCTATCCAAACAGCTTGCTAACATGGTTGCAACAAGCTAGGAGGATAGCAAGATCTGGACCTCTGTAATCTTTTTCAAAACACGGCAGCACTCCAGAAAAAAGTATCTGTGTTGTGTTTAGTTGGATCACTTGATGCAAAACTCAAGAGGAGGACAGCTGGTTGGTTTAGGCATGAGGAGACGTTACTTCTTCCTTCTGTGATTTTAATTTCAAGCTCCCTCTTGGGGTTGCGTCAGGAAGGACATCTGGGGTAAAACTGTCAAATCAAATATGGGGGGCTACCTGCTGTGACAAGGCAGGGGCTCAAACTATTTTAATTTCAAGTGAAGGGAGAACTTTGCTGATCTGTTTTTATGTAGTGGTTTTATGCAGGCAGCATTCATCTTCCGTATTTCTATACACACAGTTGTGCCTGCTAAAAAAGAGAAATGTACACAAGGAAGTACTTTACAAGTGTGACTTTCCTTTTGGTTTTTCAACACCTTAAATACGATGCATTCTGAGAGATAATTGTGGCCTTCGGTAGTTTCTAAAGCCTTGTTGTTCCTGAAATTTGGTGCTAATCAAGTGCTAACATGTTCAATTTATTCTGTATTTAATAGGTGGGGAATGTCCAAGTTTAAATGATGAATTCCAAGCTTAAGCAAACAATCAACACGGCAGGCAGTGAGAAACAGCGAGGCAGAGAGTTTCATTTGATATATCAGCCAAATGGAAGTGTAAATAATTTATATTTTAATATCAAGTCAGAATATTATAAACTTTAGCCCTACCATGTACCATCAACCTTAAATGCTATGGAGACTATACCTTTATTTTTGCAGACTTTGCTTTCATGAATAATAGTGGAGCAAAATGTTTATAAAATAGAAGTGTTTTCATTTTGTTCCCAAGATGGAGAGACTTAATGTAAGACACAAACTGGACAATCTGGAGACTAATATGTAACCATTTATAATGATCCATCCTGTGCGCTTTCTTAAGAAAAGTTTCATCACCACGAGTGCCGATCTCAGATCAGCTCAGCCTTTTACATGAGGACCAAAGACAGTTAGCGGGCCTCCTCGGGGATTCCAAATCAGCACACTCACATTTTGGTCCAGACACGTTCCCGGGTGCCTGTGGGAGACGGTATGTCAAAACGTCTACTTCTAATGACTGCCTACTTTGTCTAGCTCATTTAAAATCGAGGGCTGTGTGCCAAGCCTTTGCCCATGCCAGGTTTTAGGTCCCAGTGACAGTAACAGTTTTAATCATATCTTGGCAGGTATGCTTATGCTGAGGGTTTCTTTGTGCAGGAAGTTTGCGGTTTGCCTGGTGTTAGATTAACAGAGTCTGTCATCTCAGCCGAGCCCAGAGCCGAAATCAGATATCACGTTAGGCTAGGATTGCATTGCCTCTTGACCTCTGAGAACTAGCAGAACAATACCCATGTTAAAGCATGTCAAAATTCATAAATTAATATTGCCCCCTGTATCTAATGATGACATTTTCAGGTGTAAGATTAGGAGTACCCTCCTTGCCTCTCGGTGCTCCCGAGGCTTGTCACAATTTTAGAGCTGCTTTGTAACTTTCGGAGTTGAGTTCTCACTAAACAACAAAAACACCGCGTGTTGTCACAGCGTTTTCCACCCAAATAACTTCCACCCAAATTACCTGCAGTTTCATCATCTCATATTTAGCTGAAGCTTTTGTCATCTGCAGTGCCAGCAGCACCTGCTGTTGCTGTGTCTTTTAGCTCTCTTCAGCAGTGTAAAGCTTGCTCCCATCTTGCCCTTGACAGAGGAGCTTGTCACCCTCACACAGTAATTATACGAGAGCTGATGTCTCCTCTTTCCATTGAATTATTGAGGAGGTGGAGAGGACACCAGATCCTATGTAGAGAGACACATCGCTGTTCACTTCCGAGTGGCCTCCGGGTATAAAAAATCCCAAACGGACAATGCTGTGCAGAAGCAGATCGCCTGCAGTCTTCTTCCTGAATCCAGCTTCAGTCGTCTCGCTGGATCCCCGATACACAGCTTCATTATAACATAAGAGTGTCTTAGCTTGTGAAGACTGCAGTAATGAGCAATTTGATTGTAAGGCGGCGTGCTATACATCTGCCAAAACAAAAGCAGTGAACTATGTACATAATGTAATTTATGCAGTATATAAAATTACCATTAAACAGCATTGATCAAATTTTAAGACTTGAGATTGTCACTCGTATTTTCTTGTAATTTTGCCTCTGTACAACCCCACTGAGGATTTTAAATCAATCAAGCAAGAGGCAGACTTTCATCTTTAATTTAAGGGTTCTGGCAAAAGCATCGCATTAGCTGTTTAGGGAATACAGTCATTTATATTCATAGTCCAATTGGACAATTGACTGACGAGCAGTTTTATGGCTTGCTTATGCCGTGACAAACTAAGCATTAAAAGATGTGCAGTTGACTCCAAGTGTTGATCTTCTTTGGTAGCTGTTCACCGCAACTCTCAGTGTGAGGTCCAAAGGTGTTAGAAAGCCATGATAGCCAAATCTATCATAGAGATAGCAAGAACTTAAATCAACAGTCTGGTACATGCTGAAAATGAAAGATTGCACTGGCCAGCTCAGCCACACCAAAAAGCTCGAAACACCACAGAAGATAACTAAAGTGGATGATTGCAGAATTTTTTCCTTGGTTAAGAGAAACAAATTCATCTCTTTATCTAACCAAGTCAAGAACACTCCAGGGGTTCATTGTCAAGGTCTACAATCAATAAATGGTTTAATGAATGGAAACACAGAGGCTTTGGAACAAGGTGCACTCAACTAGTTACACTCAAGAGCAAGAAGGCTGGATTAGACTTTGCCAGAAAACATTTAAAAGAGCCTGCGCGGTTTTGAAAAGACAAAAAGTCTTTGTAAAAATTGAAACCAATATTAACTTGTACAAAAATGACAGGAAGAGAAACATATGGAGAAGGAAAAGAACACCTCATGAGCATAAAGCATATCACGTTATCTGTCATGCTGGAGATGCTGGAGCAAAAGTGGTTTCTCATCTATGGTGCTATATGAATACACCTCAGCAGTGCATAAATACGGGCCACAGTGATCTTTCTCCAAAAAAGCAGACGGACGTCCCTGTCCTTTAAAGATGCATAATGCAAATGTCAGCACTGCAATTGTGAGCAGCCACACTCCCCTTAGACAAGTGTTATTACACAGGAAATCCTGCCACGCGTCTCTCAAAACACAACTCTGCTTCTGCTACCACCTCACCTTTGGACACCTACACCAGTCGTATATTTCGTGAAATGCACGGCATAGCGTGCGTCTGCACACGCCGCTTCTCGAAATCATTTTATTGCAGGAAAAAGCAGCACCCTTGTTTGCAAAGCTGTCTGATTCGCTTCATTGTCGCGCCAGCGTTGGGCTTTTGATTGCACAAATGAGTCTTTTTGTTTTAATCCTCCACTGAACAGCCCAAGGTCATTACATTTCTGTGGAGTATGCTAACTTGCCAAGAGGTGGATTTTCCACTAAGGTAACCTACACTGGCTTGTGTTTTAAACCTGTGAGAAAGAATGAAGAGACAAATAATTCTGGCACAAATGAACTCGCCTGCGGAGAAAGTGGCTTTATAATTAAATGTACTCCAAGAAAAGCATTTCCACTACTTGCACGACAGAAAAACCTTTCACCTTGTTCCCTTTCAGAGCTCACCTCTGCACTGCTTAGTTACCATGGTGCCATGGAGGTGGTGTGATTCATACACCACTATCCTTTTTCCTGCTACCCATCTGTATGCGGGTTATGATTTTATTTCACAATTTAAGCAAATGCCGTACTGATGAAGTCAGAAGGGAAACAAAAAGCAGTTGAAGAATTTCCTAATAAAAACATGTGGTAATATGTTTCACAGTGAGAGACTCTTGAAATCAGCTTTGACGAGATGGTCTCAAGAGAAGTGACTAAATGTGAACTGCCTTTTGTGTTACACTCTGTCCAATACTGAATGAACTGAAGTGCCTGAAAACTTCAGTTATTTCTGATCATTTCTCACACTCAGCTGCTCGAGCTTTAACACACATTGTCACACAATGATCCAATCCTTACAAGGGAGCTTATATAATCTGTTCTATGGTAAGACCTTGAGGTTTCTGTAAGATTTTGCCTGAGGACTTGATGTGACTTGTTTATGCACACAGTTTTTCCCTTTCTCCTCTTCACTCCAAGCTGTCTTCCGCACAGGAACATATTACAAAGAGAAAAGGTGGCATGTAGGAGTAGCATAGGATAGCTGGCCTCAGTTCAGTGCCTCCATCTCCAGCCCTGACAGAGCAGTGAATGACCCTCACTCACAGCTGTCCTGGACCCACTCAGCCAAGCAAACCTAAAGCCTGGAAAACAACACACTATACTAGGATGCTAAGATGCGGTCGGTAGAAGAGATAGATGGGAAAATAGTTATTTAAATGCAAAGCAATGCATCTTGGGAAAACCTCAGAAGCTAAAGCCAGAATGTGGCCGTGCATTTTATGGACAGCGGTGCAGACGCCCTTAACAGTAGGGTGTGATCTCTCTAACTGATCTTTACAATTATGCAAGTTGTCTGGAAATGCTGCGAAACAGTATTAGTAGACACAGAAAACACACTTGAGATTTTCTTCAGCAACACGTCACAAATGCCACTCATAAAAGCTATCGTGTTAGTGAGACAAGATCTATCCTAAATGTCTTGACATTTAATTTTTGATTTCATATCTCGATGGTAGCCCTGAACTTCTATATGCGCAGCCAATCTAGATCATTTATTACCTGAGCAAAGTTATCATCACTTCATATAACGGCCACCTTGCGATATAACGCGGAGCTCAAGCTATGCTGTCTCCGTACTTTATCAAATGTGACATACTGCTCGGTGCCATATGGAGGAGAAAAAGGCACGTGTTGTAAGAGTAGGAGACTTAATGAAAGTTCATATATTTTAATAATCCACAGGTCCATTAGCCAATGTGACAGCTAATAAAGAAGACAGATCTCAGCCGACACCTTCCTAACTGCTACTGTTTGACCTCGTGATATGGTGATTTTTTTTAAAAACTATATATATATATATATACATATATATGAGGTCTTAAAGGTCTTAATAGATTAATTAAGAGTAAACAGAATTTAAATGTTGTGTTTTTGTGTCAACGTGGAGCTGGAAATAAAAGCCGTTTGGTTCAGATTAAACACAAACATAAAAACGTCATTGAAATGCAGGGTACATACTAGTAATTTTGCTTTTTCTTTATACTGTTTGCATGTATTTACTTCTCATACAGATACCTTGTGCATACTGCTTCAGTTTATATCAATAATAAAGAAAGATTACTCAGGATAACCCAGCCTGCTAACTCTCATCCTGACCTGCTCTACCATCTCTGTTCTAGTATACATTAGATGGAAATAAAACACTGTGCTACATATATACATTTGCCAGTAAATACAAACTCTAATTCTGAACTACAACAACATCAACTTTCTTCTAGTAAGAATGGGTCAAATGACTATGTGTAAGAAGAGAGCGAGAAAAGTGCAGCGGCAGTCCTCCTGTAGCTCCCTGGAGCATTTTAGCACCTTTCATCAATTTATTTTGGATTTACATCCTCAGTGTGTTTTCATTCTTTGTATTTCTTCTTATAAACCTATTCTACTGGATACGCAGCACTAAATTATAGACAAAGACAGATTTTCTTATGGGTATGTGGATCGCAAAAAACAGAACCACAAAGAGAATGTCTATAAAATGCAGATCGATCAATGAGACAAAAACGTAACTTCAAATATATATAATTTTTTATATCATAATAATGTTAATATGCTATGTTTGCCTAATCAAACTCTATTCTACTCCTCTAACTGTGTTGTTTTCTCTCTTTTGTTCAAGTTCTTCTTTGTGTGCTGTGAAGACGCTCCTCTTCTTCCACTAATCTCAAACACACCTCGGTGTTATTCTCAAAATTAAATTAGCAAATGGAAAAAAAAAAGAAAATGAAAAACAAAAACGACCAGCTGCAGCAGCTGTTTTATTAAGGCCACTGTTCCATATTTGCACTCTACATGTATTAGTTCAAAGCAGCGATAACTGCACCCAATTCTCTTTCTTTGCCGGAGGTTCCCTGGTTGGCGAGGAACTTGGTGATATCATGAATTATATTTATTTTAGGTGATATGTGAGGCACGTTACACAAAATGATGTGTGCTGTGATTACCAGGATAAATATATTAGCAATGAGCACACGCGGGATAGTGGCGAACAATACAAGTGCAGCTAAGCAGCTTCTTTTCCCCCCTAAGAATATGCAGAATAGAGTTAAGTAAGTATTATATATGTATGAGTTAATGTTTTCTATTGTAAGAGGAAAATAAACCACATCATTCTGTCATTCATTTTCTTCAATAGCTGTTCTATGACAGCAGAAAGAGGAGGAATGAAATGCAGTGTGTGTTTGTGTGTGTTAAAAGGTGTTCTTACAATCCAATACAGCCTCCTGCATTTGCTCACTGTATGAAACAGAACTGATGGAAAAAATTACTCTGCCATTCATTGCTCTAAACTGAATGCAGCTGCAGTGAGAGTGACAAGGTGCAAACTGTGCAATCCCAAATGTTATTAAGCAGCGCAGACAGGTAGTCGAAACCGAGGCGCTGTGCTATGCTCTATTGTTCAACGTTTCCGTCCTATTCCTTCTTTGTTTTTACACACTCACGCGCCAAGTGCAAAAAGCTCTGCTATGGGTGCACTTATCTAATGACCTTGGACACGTAGTAAAGATATCCCCGTTTGACACAGCTAATTGGTCGACATGTCGGAGGATGTTTAGCAGCTTAGTAAATCACATCTGCCCATTGATTTCTCCCCCCTTCACACCCCCTCCATCAGACATTGTATTGCTTAATCCAGTCTACAACTCCATTGTTGCAAATCCTCAATGGATTCTCAGGCGGAGGAGGAGAGAAAGAAAGCGAGACACGGGGAGAAGGAAACAGAGGAAAGGAGAACAAGTGATTAAGAGGCACTTGGGATGGGGAAGGTAAATTAGAGACTGCGGGTTAGTGTTTGTGAGAACAAGAATCAAAGAAAGGAGTAGATGCTGTCAGAAGTGTCGGGATCCAGAAGCGAGGGCAGAACGGAGTTCACAGCCGTGCCCCCGCTCGTGCTGAAGCATATTTGATGGCATTGGGTTTTCATGCGACAGCATGCCTTCAGATGATGCTGTGTCGCGCTATTTGTGTTGGTGCAGAACTGCTGTGCTAGCTGAAGCATGCGAAGTTGTGTCATGGCATCTGCTCTCAGCATTAAGCGATCTTCCCTCTGGTTAATTGTGAGAGTTTCTCTGTATTGTCTCTGCAGTGAAAATTCGGAGGCTTTTAAATCCACTTTTCGAGTTGCACTTCCACGAGTGAAAGCTCATCTGCTGCAGATAGATTATATAGGCGGTGTAACCAGAACATGGAGAACTGACCCTTTAAAGTTGCTTTTGAGTGCTATACTTGGAGACAAGACACGCTCTATAACAAATACAGAAATACAGCCTCTTTAAGCTGTCAGTACAGTTGCTATGGAAACAATATTTGTCCAGTTATACAAATAAAGCCTTACATTTTTTGTGACCTTGGTTTGAGGGCAAAACTTGTCAGTCTTCATACACTCCATCATGGTCTGATTTTAGTCAGATATATGTGAGTCATTTAAAACATGTAAATGATTTTGCTGCATAATCATATTAAGACATTATTTGAAAAAAAAACAGACTAGAATAGAATAAACTTTAATGTTGTTATTCAAGTATGATAGAATTTAGACTGGCATTTCTATTATGCCCATCAGAAAATACAATAATAACAATAATAGGTAGACGTAGATTATTACATCCAAGGGAGTAATTACATAGGATGCAATGATAGTCCTGAAAGTTATTATCAGCGCAAGTTATCATAGTGTATTGGGGGGTAATGGAGGTCACAGCTCAGAGGAAAAATATATACCTCAGTTTGTTTGTGTAGGATTGTATTAGTCTGTATCGTTTGCCTGATGCAAAAGTTCAAATATAAGGTGACTGGTGTATGAAGTGTCTGAAATGATGCTATTTTTCTTGTTCCTGAGACGACTGATGTAGACATCCTCAAGGTGGGACCTCCAATCCTACCGCACGCTGTGCAATCTTCATCCATTGGTGTAGATCCTTCTACTCGGCAGCTGTGCAGCTTCTGTATCACAACGTGATGCCGTTTCTGAGGAAGTTTACTCACATTTTAACATCGTAAACTGATATTTATTAGTAACCACTTTGTTAGCTCAGCATTTTTAGGATATCTCAGACTTCAGCTAAGAATTGTGCAAAATTCAAATTCTAATAATTCATATCTTTTAAAGTCTAAGGTTTTACATAAAAAATAGCTACTTCTTACCAGGTCTTAATATTAGGTAACTACAGCCTCACATGAAGAAGAACACATAACATATTACATTGTGTCATTACTTATTTAATAAACTTTTTTTTTTTGTTGCCTGTCCCGTTTGGATCTTTAGCCATGAGAATTGTTGTCTGAAG
Source organism: Perissodus microlepis (assembly GCF_051167445.1). Lineage (NCBI taxonomy): Eukaryota > Metazoa > Chordata > Actinopteri > Cichliformes > Cichlidae > Perissodus > Perissodus microlepis. The sequence continues at coordinate 12,925,914 of NC_140465.1, forward strand.
GCCAAGAAAGATGCCAAGCGGATTTACTTTACCAATTGGATCATCATGGCCTTACCATATTGGTCCATTTGATTGACCTTTATTATAATTATGTATTGATTTGATTTGATTTTTGGTTGTTACAGATGGGACAGACATGACTGGGGGATAGGACAGGGAGGAAGAATGAAAGAAAGAGAGGGAGAGAAAGAAAAATAGAGGGGAGAAGAGATGGTGAGAAGGGGGAAGAAAAAAAAAGAAAAACAAACAAAACACCTGGATCACCTGTATGGAGATAAGAAAAAACAGAAGAGAAAACAAACAAAAAAGAGCAACATAACAAATACAACACCATCACAATAAACTAGCTAACAGTAGATAACAGTAGATACTAAATATTACATGTTATTGTGCAGCACACAAGATCGACAGCGCACAATGTGCTTTGAGGTAGCAGCCAAGAAAGGTGTAGTTTGTGTCTGTGTACACCCGTGTGTACACCCGTGTGTACACCTGTGTGGATCAGCACGCTTGTATTCAAAAGGTTTCCCCATGTAATGATCTGCTAGGGAGTATGGGGAGCCATAGCCCCGTCCCCCAGGGCATGAAGCAGGTATGGAGGAGATCCAGGCCCCAGATCTCCAGAGGCCCCAGAGTACGAGGTCCCAAGGAGGACCACCAAGGGGGCAACCGTGCCACCCTCCTGGGAAGAGCTGAGGAGAGCCCCAAACAAGAGGTCACCCAGCAGCCACGGAGCAGAGGCCAGAGGGGGTTGCAGTAACATGCCCGCGGGCTCTGCCGGCAGCCAGCTGTGCCAGAGAGGACCGGGCCTCAGGCCCAGAGGACAGAGGCCTGAGGGCATCCCACAACCCGGAAGGGGCCCAGCTGGGCCACAGGCGCCAGGCCCCGCCAATCGGCCACCAGGAGTGAGTCGGTACATACATGAGCGCCCAGACACCAAGAACCACCAACACACCAATGTCTGAGGGCATCAGCCGCTGGCAGGGAGTGTGGTGAGGGGAAATAGGCCTCCATACCTCGGAGAGCCTGAGAGTCTACTTCTTACCAGGTCTTAATATTAGGTAACTAAAGCCTCACATGAAGAAGAACACATAACATATTACATTGTGTCATACTTATTTGATAAACATTAAGCTAAAGTACAGTAATGTAAAGTACTGTAATGCAGCAGTTTGTAGAACCACCTCGACCAACATTAACTTGAAGTAATTGTTTCTGTATGACTTTATCAGTCCGTCACGTTGTTGTGGAGAAATTTCGAGCCACAACCCATGGCTGCAAGGTCTCCAGTGTGGCTGCAAAACAAGTCCAAATCATCACCCCTCCGCCACCGTGCTTGACAGCTGGTATGAGGTGTTTGTGCTGATATGCTGTGTTTGGTTTTTGCTGTGCAAAATAGACCCATTTGGTCTATCCTAATGATATTGTTCCTGAAGTCTTATGGTTTGTTCAGAAACAACCTTGAAAACCTTTCTGCTATTTTCCACTTGGAAGGACAAGACTTTCTCATGGAAACCCCTCCAATCAAACCATACTTGATCATAATCTTTAAAATTTAAAATGCTAACTGAGTCCGGTAGAGTCTGAGATGTAGCTCTTAGACTTTTGCAGTTTCTCTAGGCATTGCACAGTTTGACCTTGGAGTGAATTTCCATGGATATCCACTCCTGGGAAGACTGGTAACTGTCTTGAATGCTTTCCACTTGTGAATAATTTCTCACTGTGGAATGAAGGACTCAAAGTGTTTGAAAATACCCATATAACACTTCCCAGATGGATGGGCAGCAGCAATTGCTTCTCTAAGATCACTACTGGCATCTTTCCTCTTTGACACTGCGACAACACATACCTTATGATCAATCAAGTGAATCTGATGCCCTGCTTCTGTTGTTGGATTTTTGTCAACAAAATGATGACATGGTGTGATACCTCATGTTTTATTGTTCATCTGAACGTTTATTTTAAGACCTACTGAGAACCAGATGATTTTTATTATTTCCGGAGAGGTAAAACTTTAGAACTGACAAAGGGTCTACTATCTTGTTACAAGGACTATATAAGCACTGATACACACACATTTTCATTTAACCTACAATACTATTGGAGATTGGAGCTGTTATTTCTTCTCACCTTGGGTGGTAATATTGCTGAAAGAAAAACTGGCATAAACTGTGAAAGAAACACGGCATTGTGTACTTGAAACTGATCTTGCGGTTGAATAACTGTTTATCCCCCCGGCTGAACTGCTGACATGACAAGCATCGCTGGGAAAACTTCAAAGGAAGACACGAAATTTTACATGGCCGATGTTTGCTTATTACACAGTAAACGATCGTGCAGTAAAACAGACAGAGATGGTAAAACTTTTTAAGGGCCTGCATTCTTTAAACAAGAGACATTATAAAGTTTTTTGTTTAAAAAAGAAAGAAAAATGAAAGACAGATCCCTGGGAATCAGTCAAGGAAGTATTCATACATCTGAATCTTTTTAAGCCATCCCTGTGACATAACTACAATAAATAAAATTAAAAACAAACAAAGCCAAAAAATGTATTTGTGCATTCAGCCTTAATCTTTCATTAGTAGCTGCATAACAATTCCATTATAATTTAACCAATCATGCATTGAAATAACACTGCAATAAGTCCCTAGGCTAATTATATAGCACCAAACCACAGCAACAGTTGCCTCAAAGCGCTTCAGAAAGAGTCGAAAACCCCAACAATCAGATGACCCCTGTCAGCAAGCACTTGGTGACAGTGGGAAGGAAAATCTCCCTTTTAACAGGAAGAAGCTTTTTGCAGAAACAGGATTAGGAAGAGGGGCGGCCAACTGATAAGACTGCTTATGGGGTAAAAGGGGAGGAAGACAAGACAACAGGCACACTGTGGAAGAGAGCCACTGTTTGGGAGCAAGACAGAAAGACCAACAGTGGACAAGCATGTGGGTCACGTGCAGTGTGCGTCAAGGTTAAAAACATAGCAAACAGAAAAGGTGCATTCACAGGTACTGCCTGGAAACAAAGTGTATGTTTGCGTGAGCATGGCACTGAGCTGCTTAGACAGATTTCTGAGCCGCCTGTCGGTGTGAGAGGAGTGAAGTCATGATGCATCAATCAGCAGCCTGCCGCCTGAGGTGCTAGGACTTTCATTGTACTTGAAGTGTTGGGAATAGCTGAGACTGCACTTCATCCTCGGCAAAACACCTTTTCCACAACCTTGAAAAACCCACTTTACACATGTCGTCAAAAAAAAAAAACAAGCCCGGCTCACTTGCTTTCACTAACTTTACTCGTCCCAACGACCCCTCCCGATCCCATTGATTCATTCCTTTTCTTTTCTTTTTTTAATAAAAGTGGAAATAGTTGAGAGCGGGAGGCGAATCATTTGACTCTGCATGTGTCCTTTGAGATAACATGCCATGCTCAGACCAGAAATTTCTTGTCTTTAGAAGAGAGAGAGAGGAAGAAAGAGGAAACGGGAGTGCAGAGAAACAAAAAGCTCTCTCAAGTACACAGCATACATTTGCACATTTCTAATTTGGGGGTCAGAGGGCAGACGGCAGAAAATGTTTGTTTTCACACTTCTTTTCTTTGCCTCGAACATACACAGCAGTGCATTTGCATAAAGCCAAAACATTTCAGATTTGCGCCCCAGCTTGTGTGCATACAGCCCCCCCCCCCCTGTGTAAAGTGATACTGCCTTTGATGACCCTTTCCTTTTGATCTCTGTAATATATTTTCCTGAACAACAGAAAGCCACAGCCATGATTGATAATGCATGCATACTCCGCTGGCTGCTGGCACGTTGCTTTGATCTCCATCAAAACTGAACGAGAGGAGCTGATAAAATGTAGGACAACCCTCGTTCTGCTGGGTTAAACGGAACTGGTGATGCTCAGGATGAATGGCGAGACCTAACGGCGGTATTAGTGCCACGCACGGAGCGTTGGAAATCAAAGCTCTGCAAACCTGCCTGCAATAATGTTCTCAATCAGTCTCCCGAGGGCGGCACTGGCCCGTCTTTCACCCCTGCGGGAGTTTCGCCGACGACTTCTTCCTTCCACTTATGTTGAAGGACTATATAAGATGGAAGAAAATCATCTGACATGAGACTGTGCAGACATCTCTTCTAGTGCAGGATGTATATAGACTAGATCTAGAGCCCCGTGACAGCTTTGGCCTTTCCATATGAGGCTTCAACACCAAACAGACCTTGACGCACACATACACACACAAACAAACACATAGCATCTCTCATACGGTGTCTTTGCCTCTCCCTCTCTTTTCTCTCTCTTTCTGCCCCTCTGTCTAACAGTGCTGCGCGAACATGCATGTATTATTCATTTAGCAACTAGCTGGATGTGGGGCCTTGTCAAGAACTGAACCCACCACGGCGGAGTGCAAAGGAAAGCAGAGGGCGGCAGAGGGGGAAGGGATAAAAGAGAGGAGAAAGAGCAAGAGAAAGATGGAGGGATATATTATCTATTTTCTGTGGGTAAACCGGCTTCACACAGACACTGGATAAAAAAAAAAAAAAAAAAGCTTCATATTTCTCCCTTAGGACCTTGCAGCCTCACTCTCTCCCTCCTTTCTTCCACACATACAAGGAGCTGAACCGACAACCTCTCGGTGCTCCTCACCGGAGTCATCTCTGCGGCAGGAAATTGTTACTGAAGTTGAGGGTAGCCGCTCATCTCACGGGGCTGTCACCAGCGCTAAATCTAGGTGGAATATTTAAACTCTCAGCCAGCAGAGATTGGCTGTCTGTCTCCTGTGGCCTATCTTAAACAGCAATCTGACTGGCATTTTCTCCTCTTTCAGGCTGTCACTCAAGAGACATTTGTGGTTGAAAGAGTCGTAACACTTGGTCAGAATGAGCATTTACTCCAGAGATGGGCTCGCAGGAGGCTCCCTGTAGGAGAGGAAATGGATGGAGAAGAGGATAAAGAGTGAAGGGGGGGGGGGTTAAAAGAGAGATATGGGATGCTGAGGAGAGGGTAGAAGGGGCGTGGGTTGCCAGGTTGAAGATAGTGAAGAGGGAAAATGATAAAGACTGGCAAAGAAGGAACATACTACTATATGTGGATAACAGAGCAGGGAGGAAAATTAATGGTAGGTGGAATGGGTCTGAAGGGGCTAAAACAAGGACCTGAGGATGTGCTGTCAGCAGTTTGCAGCTGAAGTAGTGACATGCTGATAAGTTTAGGCCTAATAAAAGGTCACCTATTTTTACTGCTTTTAGTGATGTTATCAGGAAAGGAAACAATGTGTTACATTTTTATGTGCCTACTTATGCTAATTAAAGCTACCGTAATCAATATTTAGAGATGGGGGTCACACGAGGTGACAGATCCACTGAGAATTATCATCAGATCCTACAGTTCCCCTCAGCTCTCTCGGCTCAGGATGTTTTATGATGAAGCTTCAAGTTTTTGATTCAGGGTCATTGTGGTAATTAGCATCGTTTCCAAATTTGGCAGCCAATTGTTTTCACTGAATAAAGCTTTTAAAATCCTTTGGATGCTATACCTACCTTGCAAAAAACAAAAAAAAAAAAAAAAAAAAAACGGTGAATAAAAGTGGAGATTTAGCAGGAAAATACTTCGATATTCCCCTCAGGGGGTTACGGCAACTGCTGAAGAGCTATAAAAATTGCAGTGAAGGATAATGTTGCTCCCTAAATTTGTAAAGAAAACACTGCAGAATAATAAGCTGAAATTTTAGCTTAATCAACCTTATAAGGTAATGTCAAAGCTGTTCACCTGCCCCAAGGGGACAATGCCACTTTATGTTTTGCAATTTTGTTACAGACAAAAGAGCAAAATTCTCACTGTTTTTTGTTTTGTTTTGTTTTTTTGGAATGTGCCCTGAAAGCACACAAGCCATTATTTCTAGAAAAAAATCTGACTTTGATGCCTCCCAGTAGCATTAAAAAAAGACATGGTGGCAAGCGGCGATGCAGGCTGCTACAAATAATTCAAAATGTGCTACACTCACAAAACAGTTCTACACACCGTCACTTTAAACTGACATTGTTCCAAATTAACACCTTCAACAGTGTAGCTTGTATTTTTTTTCTGTGCTGATGCCTGCTGTTACATAAACTGCCACAAAAGATCACAAAAGTACTTTGGCAGGTTTTTATATAACTGTCTGTATGTGGACAGATACAGAAACTTTACAGGGATGTGATCGAGATCAAAAGAAAGGTCGACCACACCTAAATTAAAGGGTGCTTCTTTAACACCCCATTCCGGTAATCTTCAATTTTGCGATGGGTAATCTTTATCAGGTGTGCAAACTTATGATATTTTTCAAAGATGGGTATGGTTTGAAAACTTACTGTATTAACAGCTGACGTGCTACCATTGTGAGAGTTTCTACTGCCTTCTCTCTGACAGTCAGCAGCATAAAAGCGAGCATTAAAATCAGAAAGAAAGAGAACCACTGAGGCTCTTCAGGCTCCCCCCGATGTAAAAAATCTGAACAAAAAGCACCACTGCTGTGAGTAAAAACACGACCCAGGCGAGGGGCTGACCCCAAACCATGTGGCCCACCCTGACCGGTCACCACAGAGCGAGAGGGCACATCAGCACAATCACATTATGCTTGATAAATGCCCAGCTTGCACCAAAATATGTGTGGCTTCTTAAGAACAGAAGGCTGCCACATGGCCCAGTTTAGTGAAAAAAAAACAAAAAACAAAAAACCCTAACTTGCAAGGCTGAAGATGACACTGTGTGTATGCGGGGTGCACAGGCGCGTGCACGTGGCACCAACACATGGTTATTATGCCCCCGAGCGAGGCTGGAGACAGCTGCACAGTCGTGAAGTCAGTGGAGAACAAAAAAAAAAAAAAAAGGCGTACTGAATGCGATTTCTCTGAATCTCACGCTCATAAAATGGTGCCTGGTGGCCTGGTGGAACTATTTCATCAACAAACACATCATGTGACATAACAGATAAATGATTTCAGGGCCTCCGCTCCTCCCCAAATCACGATCTAGCCCCAGATGTAACAGTTATCGGCGTACAGAGCATAGCGATGCCGTCTAGGTCTTTGAGAGGCCTTGCGTGCGTATTTGTTGGATGATGAAGTGAAGGTGAGTTGAGGTGAGTAGCGTTACAAACCCTCCAAAACCATCTTCAATCTGCTTCTCACTTCAGAACAAACTGTTTTGCTTTCAGCTGTTAATCTCGCCCCGAGAGTAAGTGAGAGTCGTGGGCTTGTTGGCAGGTGTCATTACCCGACAGCCCGTGGCAGCGAGGGATTCGCAAACAGGAAGTGATGATATTACATTTCTCCCCCCAGGCTGCGGATTCCTGTCAGGTCTGCGGGAACGCTGTTATTATCATCACAAAAGCACTCATTTGTTCATCAGCTCCAGCAGCCGCAGCTATTACTTTGCACGGCGAAGATTAAAACAAGAATAGCCGACATTTTTCATAACCCTCCTTCTAGTGTAATAACCCATCTCCTGAATACAAAAAAAAAGTAGTTTATATATTTAATTCTGTGTTTTTGAGTAGATTTGGGGAAGATTAATATTTTGGATAAAGTGAAGAGAAATGAGAAGTGATTTCCCCTGAGGTGGCGCTGCAGGCTGCAGCAAGGAGCGCTGCTGGTTGATTACACCAGCTAGAGTGAGCCGTGGGTGGGGAAGCCAAGAACGGGAGTGCCCTCCCTGGCCTGCGAGGAAGAGATCCATAATCTGGGAATAAATTAATCCCGTAATGACTTCCGAAGGTGGCCGAGTCGGATTGGCTTTCCTGGCTTGGAAAAGAAATAGAAGGTAAAGAGAAAAAAAAAGGGAGGGTGAAGGAGATGGATGATGACAATGGAGAAAGGTGGAGTGAGGGCTTGATACCCCCCCTCCACCTGGGGCAGTGTAATTATATCTGAGGATGAGATAAATGTCCTTTTAAAAACACTCTTGCATACACACACATGCATGCATACACGCACACAAGCACACAACGATCCCAGGTAACGTATAGATGTTCCAGACCTTGGGCATTTCTCCACAAGTCTCCAACTGTGTGAGTGATTTCTCTAAACTGCACCCCTGGGCCAGCGTATGAGCATAAGCCAGCCTGTCAGGAAAGCGGGACGCACATTTGGTTAACTTCCCAGTGCAGAAACACTCACACATGCACACACAAGCAATCTGGGGAGCGTGGGCCGGCAACGGTGTGAAAGGGAAATGGGTGATAAAATCCTCATTTTCCTTCATTGCCCGGTCGTTTGTCTTCGTCGAGCAGGCTGCTCGCCAGTCATGGAAATGCTGGCTGGCAACGAGAGCTGAGTCACGTCAGTCGTTCATCGATCTTTCGACTGTTTACTGTTACTCTCACTCCCTATTTTGTTATTTCTTTCGCTCTGCTGTCTAGCTTGTTGCTGTTTCTCCTGTATAGTATGACATCACACTATTTTTTTTATTTTTTCATCTTCTTTTCCTATTGCCTTTTTTCTACTTCTGGCATTAATTTCTGGAAATATTGATAGGGTGGAGTACTGATTTATTTTAAGTAAGTATGCTGACAGAACAGAATGTTCACAACCCAAGACAACATTTTAGTATAAAGGTTTTGTGAGCTGAGGGTTTTCTCCGTAGAAAAGCAGGACTGGCAATATTTGTCAAAGTGAAAGTGGAGAACATTGGATATAAACTGTATCTGAAAAATGCAGCATGCAGCATGAATTCAGCAGAGCAAAAAGCCTTTGCTAATGCTGAAAATGTCTTCAGCCTGTAGATGCAACCTTGTTTCGTACCTGTTTGCTTGATTTATTCAAGGGAATTTCATGTTATTTCACCAGTCATTGGTTAGTAATCAGGAGCTGTCCCAGTAGGGTGTATGTGAAGTAAGACAACATCACAGCTCCCCAAAAAGTGAAATGAAAACACCTAAACCGTTCTCCTGGAGGCCTGCTGCAGATTCCAACACAAACCCAGCCTCCTCCGTGTTAGTAGATGGGGCACAACCCAAACTAAGATTGTATCTGACATTTATCACTGATAAATGGTGCTGTGTTTATTTATCTAGTTTTGGCAATTATTTTTATTTAATAGGTTTATTTAATAGAAAAAAAAAGAATGTTTACCTTATAAATATATGTTTATTAGTCTCCAATTCTTCCAACAAAGTGATGCATTCTCATAAACTTAGAATGAATCCCTTAAAAATACACAGGAATAGGTGCTGATCTGCCAAAGCAGCTTGAATACAGTTGTTGAGATGGACATTGCTGTTCCACCTAATTATGTTTTAAGTATGTGGCTTGAGACCAGCCACATATGTGGGAGATCAAAAGCAATGGAAAAAAGAGCTTGTAGGTATTAATGTGTCCTGGAGGAAAATTGTAATTCATATCTGCACCTTCAGACACCTTCCAAAAGTGAAGGTTCGTACCTGTATGTTCTCAGTATGGAACCAACAAAGTTACATAAACTTCAAAGAAAACGTTACTAACACTGGCTAACAGATGCTAACAAAAGCTAACACTGGCTAACAGTAGCTAACAGACGCTAACAAAAGCTAGTACTGGCTAACCGTAGCTAACAGAGGCTAAAAGCTAACTTTACTTCAGTATCGTTGTCATTGGTATCAAGTGAGCTTCACTGGTTCATCAGCTCGTAGACTCCTTTTATAAAGTTTTACAGCCTCCTTCAGATTAACTAGATATGGACACGTCTCCAAAAGTTGATTCTGTTCATCTGGACGTAGCATTTTCAGTGACTAAGCGAAAACCTGTAGTGATCCCGTATGTGTCAGGAGTATTGGAACAGTTGAGACACATTTTTTCTAAACACCTTGTCTCTGTGGCTTTAAAACCCCAAAACACTCTGCGCCAAACGTTGGTCCACCCCGAGGATCTGGTCCCCCGACACAAACAGAATAACATAGTGTGCGCTGTGAAGTGCCAGGAGGATTGCCAAGATTTATACCAAACAACCTCTGACAAAGCGGATGGCACAACACAGAAGAGCCACCTCATCAGGTCAGGACTCTGCAGTATATTTACACCTACAGGCCAGTGGACACTCCATCAATGATGATGATGTACACATCCTGGACAGGGAGGAATGCTGGTTTGAGCGTGGAGTCAAGGAGGCCATTTACGTGAAAAGGGAGAGACCATCTCTGAATTGAGGATGGGGCCTAAGGGTACATCTGTCACCATCTTACAATGCTGTGATCAGTGGGCTTTGATCAGTGGTTGTTGATCAATGGTCATGAGAATTCACATAATCATCATAAAGGAACTGACCTCCCAGCCCATTGTTCCTTCAGTGGTGCTAGTTCCAGTCATTATGCAAATGTACTGTTTATAAGATTGGGGAAACCTGCAGTCAGCTGAGACTGAAGAAGTCACTTGGATGAGTTATGAAACTTTTCTCCCACTGAAAACGCTAAGTCCAGATGAACAGAATCAACTTTTGGAGATTTACTTACCTGGATGATTGAGCATGCATCAAGATGTGGACACATATTGACAGTTGAGGTAAACGGCACACTGACAGTTTACACTTAACTGGCTGAGTTAATGCCAGCTAATGCGACATCGCAATGCAGCTGATTGAAATGAAAACCTCGACTTTGTGGGGGTCAAAGTTTGCAGAACTACGAACGCAGCTGGAATCCACAAGTGTGCGTGTTCATGGAGCTTTTCACCTGCTGGACATCACTACCTGAGAAGTTTAACTGTCTTCAGAACATTGCAGAGGCCTTATTGACAGTATTTGGCTCTACATATCTGTGTGAGCAGATTTTCTCTCACATGAAGAGGTGTCCTCAGGTGGCCGTCTGAATGCTGGACACTCGGAGACCTGTGTCTCTGAGTGGGAGACCAGAGATCACATTAACATGTGTATCTCTGTATTAACAAACATGCCATATTGACCCAGTTTATTTTTCTTATCATTATTGTGAGGAGACCATGAATAGCATTTGCATTTTCTGTTGTACAGTTCATTTGCTCTTCTTGTTATATACAAAAAGTGTCCTTTTTTTGTTTCCAAATAGCTGACAACTATTCGCTGATAGCTGCCAACATCTGCGAACAAATATAATTCTATAAAGTTGTTCTATATAGTGTGTAACTGTTAATATAGAGCGTTATTAAATTTATTGCTAATGCAATCATATGGCACATCGACTTCTGAGGAAATTTTAGACGGCACTCATCATTAGAAAGGTTGCCAAACCCTGTTCTATGGTGACCCCTTGTGAATAAGGAAGCAGCTGAAAGTGGTTGTATCTGTAACTATTTCAAACAGAAATGCAGTCAATTTGTTGCACATACTGACGCATGCAATTAACTGAACTGATGGTCGTACGCTAAAAACATGAGAGGCCTGCTTGTTTCAAACTATTACTAGTTACTATGAATTTGTTATCGTAAACAGCATCTGTGCCTGAAAGATTTGTCAGGTGCAACAGAGACAATGGGTGGCTTGTTTAGCGAAGGGTCAGGACTGTTCAGCAGCTGGGATTATTTAAAACAATCTGTGGGCCTACCTGCAGCTCTAACAAATTTCATTCAAATATGTTTTTTTCCCCTCTCTTAACAAAGAATGTAGTGGATTAAAAGTAAAACTTAAGAACTCCACTCTCCTGCTACACTCTGACTGACCTCCACCACAGAAAAAGTTTCTTCACAGAGGTAAGTCTCTACCTGCTTTGTAGCTAAGACTTTAACCCTTTAGTCTGCCATCTATAAGGCACATCTATAAGCAACATAGATCACTTTCTTCAACTAGAGGGAAGCTTCAAGAAAAGTTAAGCCTAAAGAGCAACTTTCAGCTTGTGGAAAAATGCTTAAAAACATCCAATTTTTGTGGGATGCAGGAGTTAAAATGGTTGACAAAACTGAATAAAGAACAGGTGCAGATCTGGACGTGTCAAACTTTGTGTCTGACTAATCAGGTAATGTCGACTAAAAAGAAAGTCGCGAGGTGACGCGAGAGGGACTGTCACCAAATCTGGTCTCACACTGCTGTTTTAACAACCTGCACAGGTGGGGGGAAAAGAAAATGTGTGTATGGGGAGGTTAGTAGCGGTGGCTACATGTAACATTATTGTTTCTGCGCCTATCCCCCCCTCACACACACATGCACACACACACACAACCATGCACACTGAACCTGATACGCCTACACTGTAACACTCCCTCTGGAATCCAGCAAGTCAAACGCTCTTGTGTATCTGCAGGTGAGTGTATTTTCCATCCAGCTGCCAGAGTACGTGTGTGTGTGTCTGTGTGTGTGGATCAGAAAGAAGACTTGTACTGTTCAGCTTCTACAGGATGACTCAGCATCATTCAGCCCCCACGGGAACACTGCCTGCCTGTTAGCGCTCAGCTAATAAGACGCTTGCTTGAGCCGATGCATCACCATCCCACCTGAGCACTGCAGAAGGAAGAGGGAGAGAGAAAAGAGCAGGGAGGAGGGAAAGGAAGAAATGCAGATGTAGATATTAGAAGGAGGGGGAAGTGTCTTGAAGATGAGTGCACCTGTCTCCAAGCACAAGCTTCTGCTCACACTCACTGTCTTACTTCTGAGTGCGTATGCGCCAAAAAAACTGAGATATTTTCACTGAGAATTTTATATAAATGCTGCTATATTATGCTGTAAATCATATCGTTTGAAAGATTTTGCATAATTGAGATCCAAGTATGTAGACGTGCTTTACAGGCTTTGTTAATCGGCAGGTGAGGTCCGGTAATATTTACACATTGCAGAGAAAACATGTCACTTATTTGTTTGCAGATGAAAAAAAAAAGAAAATTAAATACAGAAACACATTTTTAAATGGTGGGAAAATGCATCTCTGCAGAACCGCTGGCCAGGGTACGTGTGACATCAGTCACTGATTTGAATTCAGTGAGTTCTAACAGAGTTCACGATGTTACAGGCAGCAGCTTTCATGTGTAAATTAGCTCAGCCAGTCTCCACTTTAACAGGTTAGTTAGGCCATCCTTTGAGTCTGTGTTGTGTAGACTTAGGAGAAGGAAACAGGCACAGTGGCCGCTTCTATTTCTGTGCTGCCATTTACTATCTGCATAAGGAAAAGGACATGTATACTGGTTGGTCGTGCAGTTGGCCTGACCTCATACCTAGCGTAACGCCTGCGCAAACTGGCAAAGCATCACTGGCAGCAGTGTGATTTACCTGCTGAGAGACAGCGGGTAATGTTAAACTTCCTCATATATAAAGAACCTTTAAAAAACCTTACCATGATCTCCTCTCAGTTGTCTAGCAGTAATGCACTTTGCTAAACACAGACATGCAAAGATGTGGGGATTTTTGAAGTTCAGTCTCTCTGCCTCATTCACTGCAGTGATGTGGTATCCCTATATAGTAACTCGAATAATAAATGCTACCTGGCATCAATCTTCCCTACCAGTGGCTTCATCTCATCTCTTTCACCTTGTTTTCTACTTAAGTTCATGGCTACTCCTGACTAAAACATCTGTGCTGGTGTAGTATAACAGCAGATAGCAAGACACGTGTCAGTTTAAGCTAATTTTACAGTTATAGATCAGAGAACTACAAATGGCATTCTCAGGACCTGCAGGTCCTTACAACTGCAAGTGGAATTACCGTATTTTTCGGACCATAAGGCGCACTGTCGATGAACAGGTCTGTTTTCATATATAAGGCGCACCAGATTATAAGGCGCATTAAGCGAAACAATACACTCAAATAATTCAAACTTTACTCAACTCATTCTTTTTGCTTCCTCCATTTCCATACCATTGATTCATTAATGTTGAATTCTCTCGCAGCTGCTCTATTCCCATGTTGTTGCAGTATAGACTAACCTCGTATTCTGGAAGGATTGTCTCAGTTGTTCTCCTGACTGAAGTTTGGTCTGTTTACAGCATCCTGCCATGCGATTGCATTTGTCCCTAACCTTTGGGAACCCCCGTTAACTTTTATCGAGTAGAAAAAAGTTAGCGTTCATCCTCCAGCTTCACTGTGTTTATGATATGCTAACATAGCTGTGTCGCTAGCAATCATGTGGCACATCACTAGCCCAACATACACCAGCTAGCCCAACTTCAGAAACCCTACAAACATCACTGCCGTTTAGTTTTCTGTCTTCATTTATGTTGGAAGTGATAGCAGAGCTGTACATTTTAATTTTTCAGAAATTGAGTCAGAACATGCTATATCATGTTTAGGTGGAAACTAGCGAGCTAACTTCCTGCTAACTTCTAACTCCATTAAATGTAATAAATTCTGTTTTTTATGGATGCCTGGATGTTAAACGTAATTGTTACTCCTAGTAAAACAGCAAAGCAGATCATTTTATTAAACATGAAAGAATTTAGACAGTCTTTATCGCTCAGTGATGCCGCAGTGTTTGTTTGTCTCTCGGACCTGAAGAGGACAGAGTTTTGGACCCAGATTACTCCGCGAGGCTCCTGACTACGGTAGTTGTAATGCTCCGACAATCCATCAAGCGGTGCGGGTTCATCCGGTCGTTAAATGATGACGTGACGAATCCTACTTCCGGGCCTAAAGTAGTCTGCGTTTAACATGGCTTTTGTGTTGTTAACATGTTTAATGTTTTGTATTTTCTTCTATTTAATCTCAAAAAGCTCCTAAAACAGTCAGTGATCACTGTTGACCTCCCTTGGCTTTTATTACCGCTAATCATTTATTTAAGCTCAGTTTTTAAAACCTTAGGATGTAACTACAGCCCAGCCCATGCAGCAGTATATGAATGAATAACCTCGTATTGTGGATGGATTATCTGTTGTTCTCCTGGCTGAAGTTTGGTCCTTTTACAGCATCCTGCCATGCGATTACATTTGTTCCTGACCACCGAGAACACTCACGTTAACTTTTATGGAGTGGTCAAAGGAGCTTGCAAAGAAAAGCGTCTGGACTTCTTTAAGTTTAAAGAAGTCCAGACGCTTTTCTTTGCAAGCTCCTTTGACTACGATGACCTGGATGACTGAGAACCTTCACAGACATTTTATGGAGTGGAAAAAAAGTTAGCTTGTTTATGGTAAAATGGTAAATGGCCTGTATTTATATAGCGCTTTACATATCCAGTCATCCACCCATTCACACACACATTCACACACTGGTGATGGCAAGCTACATTGTAGCCACAGCCACTCTGGGGCGCACTGACAGAGGCGAGGCTGCCGGACACTGGCGCCACCGGGCCCTCTGACCACCACCAGTAGGCAACGGGTGAAGTGTCTTGCCCAAGGACACAATGACCGAGACTGTCCAAGCCGGGGCTCGAACCGGCAACCTTCCGATTACAAGACGAACTCCCAACTCTTGAGCCACATAGCTGTGTCGCTAGCAGTCACATTGCACATCATTACATACCAGCTAGCCAAACTTCAGTAACCCTACAAACGTCACTGCTGTTTAGTTTTCTGTCTTCATTTATGTTGGAAGTGATAACAGAGCTGTACGTTTTAATTTGTTTCCAAAACCCCACAGTCAGGACATGCTATATTGTATTTAGATAGAAGCTAGCAAGCTAACTTCCTGCTAACTTCTAACTCCGTTAAATGTCATAAATTCCGTTTTCATGGATGCCTGGATGTTAAACTCAATTGTTACACCTGGTAGAGCGGAACGCTGATCATTTTATTAAAGATGAAAGACTTTAGACAGTTTTTCAACTCTCAGTAATGCCATAGTGATCGTTTGATATATGGACCTGCAGCGGAGTTTAGGCCCAGACACGGCTAGTGACGTCAGACTGAACTACCGGATAGCTTACCAAAGTCGTACTAAAACATTTTTTGACAGATTTTTGAGCGCTGTGTACCACATGAAATCGGTTCGAGGTCAGTAAGCACAACCAGAATTCATACATAAGGCGCACTGTCGATTTTTGTGAAAATTAAGGGATTGTAAGTGCGCCTTATAGTGCGGAAAATACGGTAAATAGGAAATTGAGGCTCAGGTTGAATTAAAAAAAAAAAGACAAGTGAATATTCAAGTTAGTGTTTCCTACAACAAGCCCATACAGAGTGTGAGAGTCCGTGCATCTATCTGTGTCTTCATATCTGTGCAATGAAGACACAGATAGATGCATGGACACACATGCGCACACTCACACGCGTGCACACAGACACACTTTCCTAAGCCCACTGGCGATGTCTGGCACATCTGTGTCTGTAAGAACTGGACCGTGTTTTTTGAACAGTTCAACTTTGTGTGCATGTGAGGGTGTGAGAACACGCCATAATGTGCCAGGTCATTTCAGGTCATATTGGAAAAGGTTGTTCATAGTCCAGATGTTATGCAGCTATCCAAGTATCTAGTCCAGCAAGGCACAGACCCAAAGAATTCAGTCACATTGGCCCCATTCTCACTGCAAAAGGGGGAAAAATGCAACAGTGGAGCAATAACACTTTAGTGCATATAGAATTTTGCAAATTAAGAAAGAAGGATTTTAAAACCCACAGAAGAAGAACAGATTGGATCTGTGTGAATATAATCTGAACTTTCCTTTGACAGGTGTCACTGGGAGACGTGTTAATAGGCTTGAGGATGAAAGTGCATTTTCCCTTCTCAAACATAAACGCCCTTAGAGGCCACTGCACACAAACACATCCTTTGGAAACACAGACTTCTACTGTCTCCACTGCAGCATTCCAGTGTGTTTATGCAGACTCTGTAAAGGAAACACAAGCAGCAGAGGAGAAGGAGTGCACAGGATGAAGCAAGCAGGCATGCTCTGAGCTTGTATTTAGGTGTCGCTTTTTTCTTGTCACTGATGATGTGTTTGTCTTTCTATAGCACGAAAACCTCATACCACTGCAAGGGTTTTTACATCTGACTCTTCATATATACTGACTGAATTTCTGAATAATATATACCCTTTTATTGGCACAAACCCAATGTTCTCATGGCCAAATTGAAAAGCAGCAACATGGTGTTTAACTTTTCCTTCTAAGCAGAGTCACAAATAGATCAGGACTGCCACTAAGGTAGAAAAAAAAAGTCTTGGTTGTTATTTAAAGACGCTGGTAAAGCGGGCCGCAGGGATCCAGGACCATTCAAACATAGTCACCGTCCACCCTCAGCTGATTTCTACTGATACGCTTCAGCTATAAGTTACACTAATTTATACAATTTGGTGATGAAAATCGTAAAACACTCAAATCAATAAGTTACTGCAGTGAAACCTCAGTTTTATTTACCTACTTCACGGTAGTTTGGTGCTCCTGCAGCAATCGTGATAACCAGCGTGACTGAGGAGGACACTGAGCAGACGGGCACGTGCAGGTCAGAGTTTTGGAAAACATTTATAAGCTTGTTCAGCTAGTTTTAGAGCGTGATCCTACTTGAAAACTGCCAAACTAATGGAAATGTGTTGAAGATGTGTTGAGGTCACGCTCACAGTACACTGTCCTAGTGTGCAGTCTCTCCTGTTTGTCTCCTGCTTTGCCTCTGCAATTTAAGATTGAAATTTTTGGACTTTTATAATTGTGGCTACATTTCTCTATGAGTGTACAATGCGTATATGACTGTAAATATGATTGCTATCCTAGAAAAAGAAAGCTACGTGATTTGAACCACAATTTCCCCCACCTAGGTCAAAGTTGTTTGCCCGTCCTGTGTCTGCTGACGACCCTGTGCTGCTAACACAACATAGCACTTTGCAATCATCTGCACATACAGCATGCTAACGCAAAGCTAGCAAATAACCCAGAGGGATGATGAAGTCAAGTGAATGCTTACCCCAGTCAAACAGCCAGAGCGTGAGTATAAGCAGCATACTGCATTGCTGTTCAGAAAGGTAATGTGTAACATATTTATTTTTTGTAGCATCAACCCCAACACTACTCCTAACATAACTCCTCCTAGAAGAATATTCTTCTACAGAAAGAGGACCACGATTTTCAGATTTAAAGAGATGAGGAACACAGAGTTGACCCTGGCTCTCTGCAGATGCTTCACAGTAAAAAGCATCCAGATATTTTTCTGATTCATGGCAACTGAAGTGCTTACTGTGATGTACCATGTTTGCAAGGGTCCAGGTTCATGATGGCGGAGTCTAAGGGCTATTCTATTTTTACCCATGGAAGTACTTGGTCATAAACTAAAGCGCTTGACAAAGTAAACTTTTGAACTCATGGCTAAAAAACGAAAGTTACCACGAGTCGAGCTAAGGTGAGCATAAATGTCCCAATTTTTGTCGGCCCACTCAATAATTTTATTCTCAGCCTAATGATGCTGTGATAGTGTACACTCTGCATTATTTGTTGCGATATTTCAAACAATGCGCTGACACACAAGTCAAAACAACTCTCTTTACACAAAGGTTTAGCAGATTAAAGTACTGTTTGAAAAATAGCACAAAGTCCAAATGATTCACAATTAACCTGGTCAAAAAACTGCAACACCACAGATACTGCTGGAGTCTGTCACAACACCAGCAAAGCACATCCACTGATTACACTGCTTGCCTGGCAAGGCAAAATAATCTGCAGCAGTAAAACAGGAAGGCTTTAATTAGATGTGACTCTACACTGCGTGATGACAGCAGTAAAATTCTCTCTGCTCACCGCTGTGTTGATGAACACCATAAGGCTAAATAAGGTGTGTGTGTGGAGGAGACTTGCATCCACCTCATGAATTATAATGTAAGCTGTCAGACTGAACGTGTCTCAGGGATGGTAAGTGACCAGTTCATGTCAGGACGGGACAGCTTGCTGCTTGATTACAACCCTGGCTGTATTGCAGACACACACACACACACACACACACATTGTGACCACCTACTTCAAACCAGGGTGGGGCAGGTCCTGCTGTAACTCCAGGTCCTGTCTTGTTCATTAGCATCACATCAAAGAGAATTAAAAAATAAAAAAAGACAATCACAGTATTAGAAGAACTTTAAAACTCTTTTGTGGACTCACAACACCAATAAACGAATAACACACTTGTCTCCATCCTCCTCCTCCGACCCTTCTGTCCTAGGTGGTAACTCTCCTCAAACCTGTGTGTGGGTGGTCTGCGTTTGTCATTCGTGCGCACTCTCGAGTGTGTGTATGTGATTTTGTCTGTGCCTCCAATCATGCTTGGCTACATCTGCGTGTTGGTGGTTGTGCCTGTGTGTTGCCGGTGAATACAAGTGACAGTTGGTACCAGACCATAGCTGGGAGAGCACCAAACAGGCAACATGGTATTGGGGGGGCTGGGGAAGGGAAGTGAGAGCGAGAGACAGGGAGAGATCACCTGAGGGGCTTTCCATTGTGCCGGGCGAGACGTGAAGGTCATGTCGCTAAGCATCAGATCAGGTGGGCTGCTGGCCTGGGTGTGGTGCCTTTGTGTGTTTCTTAAAGAATGGTATCATGAAAGGCTCTCGAGGCATCTCAGCGTTTCTTTGTTCGTTCAGTTCAGTTTGTCTGCTAGAAGCAAGAATGATAGTCCTTTTTTCACAAGGGATTCTTGAAATGTATCAAACGCACATCTCCTCCATCATCATTTCGACTTGTTATGAGTGTCAGAAAAGTGTTGCACGTGCTCTTCATTTAGTTTTACGGCAGCAACTTTAATCAGCCAATGTGGTTTCGGACCAAATTTTGTTAACTAGCTGCTCGCTGTGCTTAGTATCAGTTTTAGTGGTTTATTTGAGAGAGATTTAATCTTACAAAAAACAAACACAAAAGAGAAACAACCAGCCGATCGAACAGCCGACACACAAAGCAAAAAAAGAATACATCTGCGCGTGAAAAAGCCAAGAAACTAGGTTAAGATGGCAAGTGGAGATATACGGGGTGATAAGTGGTGAGTTGCGGTGAGTGTGTGAGTCAGGCTGCAGACATCCGGTGGGTGGATTGGTTGCAAAAAGATGCAGGAGTGAAAAAGCACAAACTAATTAGAGCTCAGACAGGAATGGTGGCAGTTAACTGATTGGGATTTTTCAGCCATGGGCCAAACATTTCTCTCGGGAAACGCTGGAGACTGAAAATGGAGCTGCAAAGAGAGCCAGCTCCACGTAAATGATGATTTTGAATTGTAAACAAGCAACTGTGTCCCAAAGTGTTTAACTTCTCTCCACTGCACTTGGAGCGTGATGGTCATGATTACTGACCCCAAGTAGTCTATAATCGTGTTATCTATCATAGTCTAGGAATGTGAGGGTGAAGCCAGACACAGCAAGACCCGGAATTGGTCAGCTAGGTGGGGCACACAGCTGGAAGATAGTGGGAGACATGGGCCAGTTAGAGACACATCAAACCAACCTTAGACCATCATGATCTTTCAGTGCTCTAGGATGACGCACTGGAGGACACACATAAGAAGGTGAAGTATACTGACGCTATATTTTCAGAGTTTGCAGCTATGTTAACATCAAGGTCGGTGGAGATTTAAAGGAAAACCCTCCAACAAGAAAAGATGTCCCTAGACCTGATGAAAAATGGTAGCTGGTGGCTCTTCCTGAAGGGAAAGGCATGCAGAATCTAGCAGCATTTCTTGGGGATGCAAAGTCCTAACAGCAGGAAATCATTTAGAAATAACCAGTAATCCCTTTTATGTCCACTGAAACATAGCATACTTTACTACTTCTGGTGATAAATTCACATCTCAATTCCGTGCATTCAAGTCCCACTGGATAACCATGAGTAATGGACTTCTTAACTCCTGAAAGGTGATACAATATTTTCATTTGACAAAAACAAAATTAGGTTAAATGAAGGAAAGGGTGATAAAATCATATTACACAGACCTGAGAGTCAGTTGTACTGACTAGACCGGATAATGCTGTAGCTACAAAAAGCTCAATTGTGAGTCAGGGAAGAAGAGTGGCACGAAGAGGGAGAAAATGTTCTGACTGCAGAGCAAAAGGGATCCTGGCTTGCTTGAAGTTACCTTGATATTCTTCATAAAAGTTCCCTAAAATAAAATAGTATTTGTGTGTCTGTATCCGTGGGCGTGCGTGAATCTGTCAGTGAATCATCAAGTCTCCTCTCTACCAGTTCAATAAATAACCATTCCCCAAAAAATGCTTGCTTTACTCACAGGTCAATTTCCCCTGCAGTCTGACAGAGAGGACTCCCCAGGGAGAAGGGAATGAGTCAAGGTGTAGAAGCTGCTTTCCAATATACAGAGAGTTGCTCCAAAAGAACCAGAATCATATGACTCACCAGTCACCCAAATATTTCTCCACCTTACCTAACACCTGCTTGCTGCCGTGACCCTCTGTTTGAATAACGATTTGCCTCCTCAAATCCCTATTTCTGATTGAGGCTGGCTTTTATCACACAGCAGTGCATTCAGTTTGATATGTGCTTCATCAGTTAGCCAAATAATTAAAGTGTCATAATCGCTGCAAAAGAACGTACACGTACACGAGAGAGAGATGCTATGCAATTGTGTAAAAATCAGTCTGATAAATGCAGCTGCTTTTCAAATGCAGAAGAGCTTGAAAGGGAGAGGTTTACCAATTGCTGTATATCATGTGTATGTTGGTGAGAGAAAGGTCAAAGAGTAAACGAGAGCACATCCTGTGGTGTTGTGTGCTTTAACGTCTAATGGGTGCTGACAGGTGTAGGTGGAAGAAGCCTGAGGACAGTAAGAGAGAGCTGGGCAGGGGTTTAGGACCAAACACTCCCACGAGGATCAGTACTTGATAATGACCATGATACCACGACATACATTGTGTATGGATGTGTGCTCTATGTGATATATATATCTGTCTGACTTGTCTGACAGTATGTTTTGCACTAAGTACCGCAGCAATTTCCTAATGTTGTAAACCTGCTCAACATTTGGCAATAAAACCCTTTCTGATTCTGATATATATATATTTATTAGGGGTGCAACGATACACAAAATTCACGGTTCGATATTTTTTCGATACAAAAAAATGTTCATGCTTTTTTAATTTGTCATTTATTAAAATTATAAATATATATTTTAATTCAAACGTACAGTTTTTAAATTTAATGTTGCTGAAACAACAAAGGGATAAAATAATAAATCTATCTGATCGAGAAATCACTCATCTTTGGAAAAGAGAGTTTATTAAAGAGAAATGGCTCTTTCCAAAATAAAAGCTATACTATACGCTTCTTCTGGGCTATATTCTCAGCAGCATATTAAACATATCAGGTCCCCATAAGGAGAATCATGTGCTAACGGCTGTCTAAATGACTCGGGTAAAGTTTGTAGCATGCGTGCTTATTGTTTTTGTCTGCTTCCACTTGTCTTTGCACTAGGATGATGTCGGCGTAAATGTGCAGTCATATTCGTTGTGTTCCCACTAGTGCTGTCAGCGTTAATCTCGTTGAAATGACGTTAACGCCACAACACGGCAAATCTCTGTTAACGAGCTACCGTGGATCGCCCCGTGCGTGGGGCTGGACGGCGTCAACACATTAACGAGCTAACTGCGCTAACGCACTAGTTCCCACCAATGTAATTGAGCATTGCGTGGCACATCCGACATACTGTTTTACTTTAGTCCATGACGCGCTTACCTTCAGGGTCATGCTTCACATGAAGACCAAAATAGTTCCAAAGGCCAGATCTGAATGAGGGTGGGGGAGGTGGATGACATCAAGCTGTATGCCAAGAGTGAACGAGACATTGATTCACTGATCCACACCACCAGGATATACAGCAATGACATCGGAATGTCATTCGGACTCGAGAAGTATAGTCGGATGGTAACAAAGAGAGGGAAGGTAGTCAGAACTGAGGGGATCGAACTACCAGAAGGCAACATTGCAGACATAGAGGACAGTTACAAGTACCTGGCTGTGTAAAGATGCCCCTGAGACAATCCAGCACATAACAGCAGGGTGCAAGATGCTAGCAGGCAAGGCATACATGGAACGCCATAATCCAGTGGCATAGTGTACAGGAACATCTGTTCCGAGGTCAAAATGGTGGCTAACCAACCGGTCATAGTGGTGGTAGACAAACAGAAGAAGGCGGCCGTAGTGATCGTTGTAACGGTCCCGAATGACAGCAACATCAGGAAGAAGGAACACGAGAAGCTCGAGAAATACCAAGGGCTCAGAGAAGAGCTGGAGAAGATGTAGAGGGTGAAGGTAACTGTGGTCCCAGTGGTAATCAGAGCACTAGGTGCAGTGACTCCCAAGCTAGGGATCTGCTGGAGAGTCGCTCCAGCAGATCCCGGGAACAACATCAGAGATCTCTGTCCAGAACAGCGCAGTCCTAGGAACAGCTAAGATACTGCGGAGGACCCTCAAGCTCCCAGGCCTCTGGTAGAGGACCCGAGCTTGAAGGATTGACAGCCTGCAGGGGCGAGTGGGGAATATACATATATATATATATATGTAATGCAAAGGGAAACTGAGAAAGTGAAACACACACACAAAATGTAAAATAAATTTATATATATAAAAGCATATAGACTGTACATGGAGATCTACTTGCAGTCTTTCATATGAACAACAGGAGGCAACCGCTTCGGTTCCAAAAAGAAACCCAGTTGTGTACAAATCTGATACAAGCTTACAGTTTGTAGCTGTAGTTTATGGTGTGCAGCATCTTTCAGTTCCTCCGTTAGAACCATCACTTCCTCATCATGTCTGGCTGTCAAATAGTAAAAAAAAAAAAAAAGAACAAAAAATGACCCCCTACCTCATTTTCCTCATCTCTCTTCCTTGGCCTGGAAAGCATCATCAGGTCAAAGAAAGATGTGAAGGAGAACTGGTAAGGACTCAGGAAATCCAGCTGCTTTCACCCTGTACTCCTTAACAATGTAATCAAGTTTAATGAGAAGGAAGATGTTTGTTGTATTGAAACTACGGTATCCAGAAGACAGACTACAAAATTCACATTTTACTTCATACTGTGCTCTTACACTTGTTTTGTGCAGGTCAAATAAAAGAGAACCATCAGAGAAAAATATAAAGCTGGAAGTATAAAGAAAAATGAAGATATTAGCATATAAAATAAAACGAATCTTATTTTTATGCCTGCTGCGTGATCCAGTGTAATTCCTTTCCAGTTTCTGGTTGATTTCTATGACAATCAATTTTCTTTCGCTATATTCTTTCTATATAGTAAAATTCTCTCCGTCAATCACTTATCTGAGTTAATTCAAAGTAAAAATTAATTCACAATAATCCAAAAAGCCTGGAAATACAATGGACATTGCTAATGCAAAATGAACCTTAAATGCATCTTCACGAGTTAATATAGGTTAATGTTGCTCATCAGAACGTAGAGAGATTATATAAATCTACACATGCAAGTCAATGTCTCGATAAAAGCAAAAAACAAAACAGATTTTGTTCAGCAGTGCGATCTTTGTAGTAAACCTGTGGGTTTGATGGCCTGTTTTTGAAAATTCAAAACATATCAGCAGATTATGGAAATTAAAAACACATTCATAATTAACATTTACATAATCTGCACCATCAAATGTTGGATGGTGCGTCGCTATTAATTATGGGATGGAATTATCTCATCTACTTTCATTAAAGATAGACCAGTGTGTCCTCCGCCTAAGGAGGTAATGAAGGAAGCGCTGAAGCACTTTTCCTAAGTATTGGGAAAATTCAAAACAGCTCTTATTATGGCTGCCACACAAACACTTCCAGGTCTTTTCACTCAGTTTAGTGCTCCACTGTTTGTTTTCTTTTCTTAAAATTGGTTATTTCCTAATGTTTCTTTAATGTGTACAGAAAAAAAAGATTCATCCCTTGAGTTAGGTGCCTTTTCATGATCTTGTGCCTTTATTTCATGTTATTCATATTATGCGTGACTAACAATTTAGAATTCAGCGTATGGTAAAATGGAACTTAACTTGGGAATAAGTGATTAAACTATGAGTGAACCAGAACAATTTAATCATCCAAACCCATGTCAATACATGTCAAAATTTACCCCAAGGTTCCTGATAAAAGATTTAACTAAAGGGACAAGTTGCCATTACCAAGGACTTCTGTTTCTTTATTAATAATTTGGAGAAAATTGTCTGCCATCTAACTTTTGAAACAGTCCAAGATCTGTAACTTAGAAACATCTTAGGGCTTGAAAATGATATATAACAGTATGTCAGCTGTTTAATGGTTATAAGAAGAAATGTACTGAAGAGATAGATATAACCGAAACGGTAAGGGCTCCGAAACAGAACCTTGTGGCACACCGCAGGCAAGAAGTGGGAGTGGATCTGTAATTAGAAGCAACCACAGAAAAGCAAAGCAGACCATAATACACCCACCCAGTGTGTCAGCCTATCAAGCATAATGCGACTGTCAACAGTATCAAAGTCAGAGGTCAGGCCCAACATCAAAACAGAACATTTCCCTGCATCACTATGCATTAAAATATCACTGGAGACTATAAGAAGAGTAGTTTCACGAGAATGAGTGAAAGCAGACCAGTTTTAATCTTCAGCCAAAACTTTTTTAAAATCTTCACAATAAATGTTAATTTTCAGAGAATTATTGATCAAGACCACTTTTTTTTTTTTTAAACTGCCTGGTTCCTTAGAAGCAAAATATGAATAAATGAGGAGTGGCTCATGAGTTTTGCAAGGAACTGCACTTTCCAGGCACAATGTGAGCCAACGCTTCACTGGATTACTTTAATTCTTCATCTCTTTCCTTCATATCAATTAAACCTTGCACAACATTTAACAAAGATTACAACACTGTACTGTAACTGCCAACATTGCCTTAATGTTCTTAGCGTCCTCCTATTTTTTTAATGAGAATAATGTATGCATCCACAACATCCATTATGTCATTTACATTTCAAAACTTCAGGTGTTACAATATCAGCTATGTGTCTTTGTATGCAAAGCACAAATAGCTTCATAATGATGAAGAAGAGCTACTGGCAGCCAGATCCTGTAAAAACCAGCTGGGTGTTGTCTCTGTGGCCTCAGCCCAGCAGAAAGCTTCATCTGCCTTTCGGGCTGGACAGAAGGACCTATGTTCACACATTAGTGTGTGACCTCCATTGGTTGACAATGTGAGATTGAGCCACAGGCTGCAGGGAGGATGTGTTGCGTTTGTATCTGCAGCGTGGACAGAGCTTTGACATAAAGGCTTGCACACATGCAGATACAAACAACACACACATTCACAGTTTTGAAATCTAAACACACCATAACACTTTTAACACCTTCTTTCAAATCCCCCGAAAATCCCACAAGTCGGCGGACACACAAGTGCACGCCGACACATGCGCACAGATAATGTGTCTTGATAACATTATGAATGGATGAGTGAACAGCTTCATAGAACAGTGATTACTGGGTTCTGTGTGTGAAAGGAAATAGATTAGTCACCGTCTGAGCTCTCTCTCTTTTAATAACACAACATATAAACGCTGCTTCATGCTGTCTGAGTGGAGAGGGGAGGGAAAAATCTCAAAATGCAATGCAAGGGCTCCAAGGAAACTGCTTTTTAATAGAGCGCAGCACAAAGTGAAAACAATATGAATTACTGCGATATCTGCTTCATACCCCCTGAAAATGTCTGCTTTAGTTTATTAAACAAATCTGAAAAAGGATGTTAATAAACACCTACATTACTGTGAAAAATCACAAAGGCTACTATTACAGTCACATTTGTGTGACTGTTCTTTTGTGCAGCTTACTCAAAGCCTCCAACAGACGTGTCGTTAAAGACAATCATTTTAAAGAAAGTGCCTCCAAAAAAGAAAGAGAAATAGACTGCAGCAGCCTCACTGAGTTTCCTTGAAAGATGTGAAACTCTAGGAGATGAAAGATTGAATAGAAAGAACGGACCTTGGTCAGGTGTTAAAAGTGCTCTCCCCAATCACAGGTGTATTTTGGACAGATGGGAGATGAATCCTGCCCTTTAGCAATTCTTATGCAATATCATATTTTTCTAAAAGGATGCAGTAGCATCAAGGACAGACCGATAACACGCTGCTGTTTGGGCGCGCTCATAAAAATCCACAATTTTTCAACAAAAAAGCAATCATGGCAAAATTAGACAACAATCAGATTCCCTGATTTATAAATGGGAGGAGTTAAAATGGACCACGGTGTTGAAGCTGGTAATGAGTTTGACATTATTTTGTCTCACAGAAAACACAAAGACATCACGCTGACGAGCGTGACGCCTCGCCTAATCCCACGCCGGTGCTGATGAGAAGTTGTCCGACAGCAGTGGACACACGCGCGCGCGTACATGCGCACGCTCTCACACTAAAAGGTGGCAGAGAGACAGCGGCGACAAAGGGTCTTGTTTATTGAAGGAACTTGCGAGGTGACAAATGAAGCATGAAATGAGTCTCTCGCACACAACGCAGAAATACCAGGTAGTGTGGCGCGAGAGCGCGGAGAGAGAGCGGGTGAGCAGCCAGAGTCGCTGGGAAAATGCTTACAAAACATACAGATAAAAAGAATCAATTTCATGGGTCGTGATAGCAAACAGAATGTAGAGGCATCTGTACAACAGATTGCGTGACCCAGTTTATGGGGGTTAGTGGGCTGGTGTGTGCAGCAATCTGGTTTTTGAATGGGGACTAGTAAGCCAGCAAAGACAGAGTTAGATGGGGGTCTGCTTTAGAAAATCCCCCCAGGCACTTTTTAAGAAATAAAAATATGTTCTAAAAGTATTTTCAATAATAATTTGTCTGATATGGGTTTTTCACATTTTCCTCCCACACTGCAAAATTACAGAATGTATGACTATGCTGGACATCATTTTCTACACAGACTCTTTTAAGAGGAAACAGTCTTACAAACAGTGGTTAAATTAATTATAATTTGATAAGGTTTGTTTCGAATTATAATTCTACATCAAAATGGGTTAATTCTTTGTTAACTCTGTATTTTTTTGTGATGTTACACCTGAAAGGTGTCGGGACCACTGAGAGCGTCAGGTGAGAAAGACAAAGTGGGAGAGAAATCAGCCTTAAGAAAAAGGATGCGCACAATTACTTTTGAGAAGTGTAAACGGGCTTGATTAATCTCAGTATTAGCCCAAATTCAACTGATCACTCAGTGTTACATCTAGGAATATTAACAACTAATCTTCGATAGCAGGCATAACCAACAGGATATCTCTGATGACAGTGTCTGTATTTGATGGTTACTGAGAGCAGAGAAACACTTCATGGAAGTACGAAGAAAAAGGCTGTCTCTGCTGACAGACAGAGGGTGGAAACAAAGTTTTATTGCTCAGGAGAAATTAAGCAGAAATGAAAAGCACATTTACATGCACCATCAGCCCCCACATTAGGAGGAAGGTGGTGGCAGGAGGGGGTGTAGGTGAATGAGCTATTCCTGTCAGGTGACCTACTGTGCTGAAAAGGAAAATAACTTGATTTGAAAGGGCACGGAGCAATACACAGTGTAATGATGTATTGGAACTGTCATCAGAATTTTAACGAAACCAAGTTACAAAATCTGACTTTGTCTCCTAATCAGGACAATTACAGCAACAAACCTGGGATGTTTAAGTTTAAGGAGGGCACAGCCTTCGTGTGCAGCCTTAGGGGTGAAAAGAGATCCTGCTAATGTGTGAGAGTGAAGGCCTGAGCCGTGCTGCATGGAAACGGGTGTGACACATGCAGATGGCTTTGAGTGTAATGCTGCCATCTATAGGTAGGAGTAAATTTCTGCTGATGTTTCAGCAAACAGCGCACGCACACACACACACACACACACACTCCTCTTCCTCTAACACACTCTCAAAGTACAGCAGCTTGCGAGCAAGACGAGGAAAGAAGCCATCGCTGTACTGTTTTCATCCATGATTCATGTTCCACCACAACATATAGAGCACAGAGAACAGGGGACACATTCCATTTAGCTTTAGCTCTTCTCTCTTTAGCCATCACAGCAAGGCCCCCTCTCTAAAAGCCACAACATATAAACCAGTACAAACATGTTAGCTGGTAACCAAAAGCTAGCATTCTTTAAGCAGACACAATACAAAAAGTGTTTAAATGCATCTAATGCTTCTTAAGTTGTTCACTTATACCTCAGCATGTGTCAAAATCCATCTCCTGCCTGCACCATAACCCTCACGATACACATCACACCATATTATGGAGCTACACTCATTAAAACATTACAAAGTCCCCACTACACCTCATCGCCCTCCTCCTCTAACTAAAGTTGACCGCATATGACCCGCAGGCCGCTGTTGATTGGCATTCAGTTGCCCTGCTGGCACTGGCCAGCTTCTCACCTGGCTGACTCCCTGCCAGCAGGTAAAGAGAGACAGAGCTTCATTGAGAGGTCCTTCACCCTGTCACTTATCTTCTACCACACACACCTCCTGTCTTCAGGGTCTCAGCTCACACACAGCACCCAAACTCACGCGCACTCGAAGGCGTCACGTCTCCTCCGGCTCCATACGTGAAGGAAACTAAATATCAATTTCCCTTTGCTGTCATAACTAGCTGCATTTGATGGATTCAGCCTACATGCCTATCATCAGAGTCAAATTGATCACGGTGCGGCTGATGTGCATCGTGCGGCAGAAAGAGAAAGCCTTTCTGGAGAGTGACTGATAGCTGAAGTGAAGGCAGCTAATTGGAAGTTTAAGGTAAAATCACGCTGTCAGTAGGAGAGGAAATTGGCTGTGTTTAATTTATGCTCTCTAAATGATTCCCAGCTGAAGCTACAAGACGAGTGTCGGCACATATAGGATTTTTTTTTTATGTTTCTTTTGGAGTCTTAATAACAAACAAGGAGCGGAAAAACAAAGCAGAAGAGCTGAAAGGAAAATTGAAAACGATTTGATGTATTGAAATCAAATATTCTTATCGGTGCTTTTATACTGTTCCAGACTGAGACGCATCATTTCGCTGCCTCAACTTGCAGCCAGCCATCTTCAATAGAAATTCACCATGTAACGCTGCTTTTGTCCAAGTGATACAAAGGCTCGTGCCTGTCCCCAGTTAATCAAAGCTTCTGTTGACACAGGAAGTCTTGTGGCGTACACCATGACAGTGGGGTTCGGTGTGTGTGTGTTGACGGGTGATCCACTTCTCCTCTCACTGCCTCCCTTCCCTTTGTGTGACAGACAAAGCCGATAGCACCCCGTCTATCTGGGAAGATAGGATCATTATACAAACAGCGCCCAGCCATTATTGACACTACGCTTGTGTGACTGCACTGATGGCACAGAGAGAGCGTTAGTATGTTTCAAGCATGTAAAATATGTCAGTATTAATAACTTCTTGAGATATTCCATTTCCCCTAACCACTTATCCAGACCTAGGTCACACCTAAATGTCAAGAGGGAGCATACACAGGACGGATCGACTGTCCATCGTTGGCCCAACGCACAGAGAAATACACACTCACATTTACACATAAAGCCCATTTAAAATCACATCCTTTTAGGCTGTGGGACTGAGTGAGAGGTATGTGACTTTCACAGCTGTGACACCAGTTTATGAGGGGAAAACAACTCTGGAAGTCCCTCCTACAAACTGTAGGAGGGACTTCTACAGTTTGTAGGAGGCCCAATTTGTTAAGAAATAAACAAGCAGTCATTCTTTTAGGAAGCGCTGTAGATAGATCTACAATCTATACATATCAAAGCACCTAAACACTAAACATCAGTACTATGTGATGCTGCAGTACTAATATCGATACTGGATACTCCATAATTAGCTAACACAGCAAAACACACCTTAAAGCTTTTCATTTATTTTGAGCCTTTTTTTTTATGGAGACTTGTGATGTAAATGAATGTCTCCAAAGCACTTTGGCTCAACTTCGGTTGTTTAAATGTGCGTTAGGCTATAAATAAAATAGACGTCACAGTTTTTTTTTCACAGTGCATGTTTTAGGTATATTTTTTATTTCCCAAAAGACAATAAATTAAAACAACTCAGTGGGCAACATACTGATCCGATACCAATACCAGCACTAGTATCGATGGAATCAATATTTGGATCGATCAGCCCACCTCTGCTAAACCCTCTAACTGTGAGTGCTTGAAGATCAAGTCTCAAAAGACACCGAGCTACCTCCCTTCATGTCCATCTTCTCTCTGGGTCTCCTTGATCCACTATATCCACCATCCCTCCTCTGCACATGTCCGAACCATTTCAGGCTCACCTCTCTAACTTTGTCTCCAAACTGCACAACCTTACCATCTTCAACTCCGCCTCTTGTCTTTCGCTGAGTTGTTAAAAATGAAACCAAACCTGAAACTCACACTAAGATCCAATGAATGCACGATACTCACCCACTGAAAATAAATGAATGAATGAATAAATAGATAAATAAATAAGAGACCGGCCCATTTTAGCACCATGCAGCATTTAGATGCTAATAATAAAGCGGCACGTTCACACCTGTTCACCTCACTTGATTTGATGCTATTTTAGGTGATCGTGTGTGCTATTGTGTTTAAGGCCAATCACCCTGGGCCGAGGTGCAACTAAGGGATGCTACAGAATTAAAATTGGATTTGTTAAGAGCAACTTTCATGTTGCCTTATCATTTTCTATTTTCTTTCTTATCAAGGGAAATTTAATAAGGTGTAATGCCTTTGTATAGCGGGCCCTTTAGGGGAATGAGTCGTTTAACAACTGCACATTGCACAACAAGCAAGGCTGCCAGAATGTGTTTGTTCTCATTATATCAAGTTTACCACTCTCAGAGATTTCTGGAAAAAGGCGACGAGCAGATTTCATCTGATTAAAACCTATATATTTTTCCAGCTCAGTTTGTAGACAGTTGGCCTTAAAGACGAGGCTGGCAACATTCTGTCTTTATCTTACTGTCAACAAATCCCATAAACAGAAATAAACCAAAAATGCATCAGTCCATCTGTGAATGCTTTCCAGCCTCCCACTGCCAGCTCATCGGTTACTGCTTAACACGTACTGTAAATCTTGGACTTATTTAGCCTGTCGGAGTCACTGGAAGTGTGCGGATCATTTAAAAAGTTCCATGAAGATGTAACAGATCTTAGATAATATTTGTAGGAACGTTGCTGGTGCTTTTATGGGACTTGCTGACAGTATGAAGAAGAAATAATGAGCTGACTTATTAAAAGCTCTGCGATCTGCACTGACTGTACAACCTTTTTCATGCAAACATCTGCAACCAAAGGAGCAGAGAAGGTTTGGTGATGCTTGGCCACTTGTTTCAAAAACAAACCTCATATTTTTACCTCCTACATTTCAACATATCAGATACTCCTAGACCCGTGGCTCCATTCATAAAGGTAGTTGTTGTCACTTCTCCTGGAATAATATCAGTACATCACACCTTTCCAGCAGCAGGTGGTGTGATTGCTGATTACAGCAAAATCTTTCTTCTTCTGGAAAGCTGCTCTCAAATCCTGTGCACAGCCTGGCAATAAAGAACCAAAGAAGTGTGGAATCCATGAAGATTCCAGGCCCTAAATACAGAATAATGAGGCATTAAAGTCTGGGGCTGAGGAGGGTAATAATAAGATTGAAAGAGCGGGTGGGAGTGTGGAGGGTATGGTGGGAAAGGGACAATAGTTTCCAGAGGAAAGAAAGAGTGAGAGGAGCAACGAGAGGGGAGGAAGGAAAGATAAGGCTGGTGGCTTATCCTAGTTACTGGGAAAGGATTAAGTGATGTGCCACTTTGGTTTGCTGAATGTGTGTGCATGCATGCACGCATACACACAGAAATAGGCCTGATCAGTCTTTCGGGCATGTGCGCACCCTTTTTTTTCCTCATTCAATCACCCTCTGAGAGATACACGCACATCCAGGCATGTGCTGAGAGGGGTTAAGGAGCTACGTTGCCCTCTGAGCCAGTCTTACTGGGCTGTAATGACTTTAGAGGATGTCGGATTCTTTTTATCCACCAGTGTAATATAATAAAGCAGAAAGGAGGGAGCCGTCTTCTTCGAACTGCTTCTACTGGCCTCAGCTGACTCTCTTACCCAGTCTCTCTCTCTCGCTCCCTCTTTCACCTTTCTAACTTATGTCATGCTCATCTCTCTCTCTCTTTCTGTCTCTCTCTCTCTCTCTCCTGCCCTCTGGTCCCAGATGAAATTCTTTGTCCTTCCTAACCTTGACCTCTTTCCCTTGTTCTCCTCCCTTACTCTTTGATTTCACTGGTGTATTGGGTTTGTTCAGCCTTCTGCTTTCCTTTTTGTTCCAAGCTCCCCTACTCCTCTAGTGTCACATATGACAGTGTAGGGTTCCTGAACTGCTTCACACTCAAGTCACATGCTGTTTCCCTCCAGACACCTGGGTCAGGTTCCCTGCTGCTTCCGGACGCTCTGGTTATCTCTATTCCCTTTTCATAGCCATACCATCCCTTGTACTTTTTTCACTCTGTCAGTGGACACACACTGGATGAGACAGACAGTGCTTCTCTCTGGGGGACAAATGCAGACAAAATATTCAGGGCAGCTAACTGGGACCTATGTAGTGCGCACTTTGGAGCTGGTGGCAGATCCTTATGTATCTTGCTATTAGAAAACTGGACAAACTTAAATAAAATTTTCTGGGTATTTGCAGAAAAGATGTTATTATCTGTCCTTTAGAGTGGAAGAGAGACCATAAGACGAAGAACTGTGAGCAACAATTTCGACAAAGAATTGACTTTGTATCAGAATGAAAAAAAAACAGGCATTTTAAACACTTTATATTTCTGTCCTTCATGATTCTCAGGTTTATTTCAGATGTTAAAGAACAAACAACACACCAAGGATGAACAGACAAACTTTCCCCAGCATACTAATGTTTTCATTTGTCTGGGTTTTGTCTGACATTCCAACTAAGCTTGGTCATAACTATGTGAGTCATATTGGAGGGGGCTGACTTTGAGGAGTAAAGAGAAAATGATTACAATGGGAAATTTACATGACATCCGCATGACATAATTTCAGCCAAGTTGTAGCTGTCAGACAGATGGCCTCACATTTGACTCTAAAAAACTCTGGTATACAGAGAAGTTCATGGTTGACTCAAGGATTGCAGGGTGCCTAGGTCACCCTTCTACCACTGTGCTTGACAGCTGGTATGAGGTGTTTGTGCGGATGCGCTGTATTTGGTTTTCTCCAAGTGTGTTGCTATGCATTGTGGCAAAAAATGTCCACTTTCAGAAGTCTTCTTTTTTTTTTCAGTTGCAACTTTGCAAACCTAAGCTTTGTTCTCTCTCAAATGAACATGGCAGCAGACTTTCAACTGTCAACCCATCCAAACAAGAGATATTCGGTCAGTCTATTTCTAACGGTGCTGTTATGACGTTTAACATGCTAACCCAACATATAGATTTTGTTTTTTTGTAACTGCTCCGAACACTGCATGGTCTGACACTGGTGGGTTGTCCACTCCTGGGAAAACGGTTATACAGGGAGTGCAGAATTATTAGGCAAGTTGTATTTTTGAGGAATAATTTTATTATTGAACAACAACCATGTTCTCAATAAACCCAAAAAACTCATTAATATCAAAGCTGAATGTTTGTGGAAGTAGTTTTTAGTTTGTTTTTAGTTTTAGCTATTTTAGGGGGATATCTGTGTGTGCAGGTGACTATTACTGTGCATAATTATTAGGCAACTTAACAAAAAACAAATATATACCCATTTCAATTATTTATTTTTACCAGTGAAACCAATATAACATCTCCACATTCACAAATATACATTTCTGACATTCAAAGACAAAACAAAAACAAATCAGCGACCAATATAGCCACCTTTCTTTGCAAGGACACTCAAAAGCCTGCCATCCATGGATTCTGTCAGTGTTTTGATCTGTTCACCATCAACATTGCGTGCAGCAGCAACCACAGCCTCCCAGACACTGTTCAGAGAGGTGTACTGTTTTCCCTCCTTGTAAATCTCACATTTGATGATGGACCACAGGTTCTCAATGGGGTTCAGATCAGGTGAACAAGGTGGCCATGTCATTAGATTTACTTCTTTTATACCCTTTCTTGCCAGCCACGCTGTGGAGTACTTGGACGCGTGTGATGGAGCATTGTCCTGCATGAAAATCATGTTTTTCTTGAAGGATGCAGACTTCTTCCTGTACCACTGCTTGAAGAAGGTGTCTTCCAGAAACTGGCAGTAGGACTGGGAGTTGAGCTTGACTCCATCCTCAACCCGAAAAGGCCCCACAAGCTCATCTTTGATGATACCAGCCCAAACCAGTACTCCACCTCCACCTTGCTGGCGTCTGAGTCGGACTGGAGCTCTCTGCCCTTTACCAATCCAGCCACGGGCCCATCCATCTGGCCCATCAAGACTCACTCTCATTTCATCAGTCCATAAAACCTTAGAAAAACCAGTCTTGAGATATTTCTTGGCCCAGTCTTGACGTTTCAGCTTGTGTGTCTTGTTCAGTGGTGGTCGTCTTTCAGCCTTTCTTACCTTGGCCATGTCTCTGAGTATTGCACACCTTGTGCTTTTGGGCACTCCAGTGATGTTGCAGCTCTGAAATATGGCCAAACTGGTGGCAAGTGGCATCTTGGCAACTGCACGCTTGACTTTTCTCAGTTCATGGGCAGTTATTTTGCGCCTTGGTTTTTCCACACGCTTCTTGCGACCCTGTTGACTATTTTGAATGAAACGCTTGATTGTTCGATGATCACGCTTCAGAAGCTTTGCAATTTTGAGACTGCTGCATCCCTCTGCAAGATATCTCACTATTTTTGACTTTTCTGAGCCTGTCAAGTCCTTCTTTTGACCCATTTTGCCAAAGGAAAGGACGTTGCCTAATAATTATGCACACCTGATATAGGGTGTTGATGTCATTAGACCACACCCCTTCTCATTACAGAGATGCACATCACCTAATATGCTTAATTGGTAGTAGGCTTTCGAGCCTATACAGCTTGGAGTAAGACAACATGCATGAAGAGGATGATGTGGACAAAATACTCATTTGCCTAATAATTCTGCACTCCCTGTATTGTTTTAGCACACACCTGAATGCTCCAGAGCAGCAAACTGCTAAAACGTCTGTTTTATGGAGGCGCTCACACTTTCTGACGATAAATAGTCACGTGTATTGGATCATCAGCACCTGACTGCTTCTTGGTCTCTTAATTTCAATGAAAACATTATGGGAGTTTTCCACAGCATTGCAGAGTCTGGTGAAAACTCTTTTTCACACGCCTATACATGGTCTCTACCTGTCGCAGCTTCACTTACTTTCATGTTTCACAAGATTACAATTTTCTTGGATTCTTAATGTGTCTAACTTTTGCAGCTTCACTACATGGACTGGACACATGGACACCTACAGGCAGTAGACTTGCTGATCGTAAGGCTAAGTCACTGAAGACACTGTATTTTCACCCTATTGTTTTTGTGTGAGAATCATGACATCTAAAATTACTGAATACACCAGTCAATCACTCCACACCCCCACCTGTGGCTGATGTAGAATCAACAATTAGCTCAGTTGTTACATTTTGCCTGTGGAAGGAAATTCTCACAGGCACAGGGAAAACATGCAAGTCCCACAGAAAGGCCCCAGCTGACTAGTAGGTTCAAACCGCCTCCCGTCTGTGAAGTGACAGTGTAACAACACAGCGGCTCCTTACAAATCTCCTGAATCGCAAGCATAACGCTGAATGTAACTCACCTCTTACTCTATTCCTGTTTTCTCCTCCTCTTCGTCCCTCCAGGCTGAGGTTCCATCCATTCCACTGCTTCGCCGAGCTGCATGTTTATGCATATGGTTGTTGGTGGGGGGTCTAATTAAAATCACCAGCAGACAGTTCCAGTTCACATTCGCACAGTTTAATAAAAGACTATTAAAATTAGCATAAGAACCTCATGCGAGCGTGCGCAGAAACAGAACGGTGACTGTCACTGATGCAGCCACACACTCCAATTAGGCTCACTGTCGAATTCACACTCATGCAATGCCAAGTTGGCCGAGCGAAGACGGAAGAACAGAGAAGTGGGGGAACAGTGAGGGAGGGAGAAGTGTAGGGCAAATAACTTTACTACTGTGTGAACTATGGAAAGAAGTAGTTACATGTGTGGGAATGTGTGTGCATGAAAAAGCATTTTTATCTGACTGCATGTGAATTCTAAGTGTCTAACTTTACTTGAATTGATCCCCATTAAGTCTTTTCAAAGGGCAGCAGTTTGTCAAAGCCTGACACCTCTTCAGCAGGATGAGAAAGAACAGCCGACAAACAGCATTTCAAGAACGGAACAAAGGAGATGGTGCAGAGCTGATAAAACATACAACATTAGGCTCCGCGGCTGACTGTCAAGCACGTGTCGAGCTAAAGCTACGGGATGTCTGACAGGTCAAAACTGTGGCAACAGCTCAAAGGATCACTTTTCAGACAAACACATGCACTTAAGTGGGTGGAAAAAAAGAAAAAAGCAAGACAATTACTGCATGCTGGCTGCAAAATGAGCATTACAGTAACACCACCCTCGGCGGCACGCACACACACACACACACACACACACACAGCGTCCTCTGCTTTATGCACGTTTTCTGGAACTCGTTGTATTCAGCTGGGCCCGGTAATTGGTAAAGACTGGAAATCAATAGTGGCACACTGCAAGGCGTGAGTAGCCATCTTCTAACCTTGCACCGAGCAGCTGCCTCTCCCAATCAAAGCCCGGCTGGTTTCCACGGCAACCTCAATCCCGTGTCTTCCACTGTAATAGGGCGGGAAAAGAAAGCCACGGTGCTGAGGGTGTGCGGTTGAGATGGAGCTCGAGAAGGTGGAGGCAGCGAAAAATAAATCCAGTCTCGAGGGAACAAAAAAAACCCATTAAAAATGAGTTTTAACGGTGACATAAATTTAATGAGACTTATTCAGATTGTACAAACTCCAGTTCCTTAAAAAAACAAAACAAACATCCCCCGCACTATCAAGATAGTGTTTATCTCATTTCATCACCAAATCACATTCAAAGCATCTCATAAAGCCCATTCTTCCATTATTTTTCACCCATTGTGTTCTCTTATCCAATATATTGGCAAAATATCCCTGATATTTCTGTAATTCAACCAATTTAATTAAAGGGGGTGGGTTTCTAATAAAAGCCAAATGGCAGATAGCAGTGCCTGGGCTTTTCAGGAGCTTGTTTAATCAGAGAGTTGTTGAATGGAAGAAGGCAATAACAGAGTGAATAGAAGGTGGTATTTGTAAAGAAATGTCAGGGAGAAGGAAGGGATATGAGAGTCACTGGCTGAAACCTCTAATATGGTGCTGACTTTAATATAGGTAATATGTGCGCCATGTGTGTTGGGTTAGAGCTACCTAATCCCAACTGAGGAAGTGGAGTTTGTAGACGGAGGCAGTGACAGACAAAACTGATGGCCATGCTGGACTTCATTTCTTTATCATTTGACTTGCTGTCACTGTCCTATGCTAGCTTTCTGCAACAGAGCAAAGAGACAGCGTGCAACAGTTAATGGCTAACAGTCGATGGCTCTCCCTTGACTCGTGTGAGGTGCTTCACTGTTAATCTGTGTTAGTGAAAAAACCCCCACCCCAAATCAAAGCTAAAAATATCTAACACTATGCTAACAACAAGAAGTTACCTGTGGGTAGACAGTGAGATTCTCACACTCTGTATGTGCTGAAACACTTTTGTCACAATTCAAATGACCATATGTCAGTTATGGGCTACTACATTTTTGTAGGTTAGGCTTAAGGGTTTTGACAGAGTGCGGCTTGTGTTATGCATGCAAGTGCTTTACCAAACTACACTACAGCAACTTGTTAATGTTAGCATTCTTACAGCTAGCTAGATAAAAGAGCTGAGTCACAGAGACCTTGAGAGCAGACAGTGACACCCCGGTAATGACTGTTTGCTGAAGAAATTTCTGTATTCTGCAACCAGTTGGCAAGTGTTTGCTGGAGGTCTCTAGCCTGATTAGTCACTAGCAGGTAGCAAAGGTTGGCAGTAATTTGCACAGATGATGCTGGCTTGTATGCCAACACTTCCAAAACTACTCGTCAAGCAGCGGTGAAACTGTAGAGTGCAACGCAAACTGGAAATGGAGAATGTTCGCCTCAAAGTAAAAGTAAGGCAAAACTTTTTACACTGTATTTCCAGTTAGCATCACACTTTTTCAAATTTCAGTACAGTTTGAAGAGTAATTGGAAGAGTAAGTGTTCCATGGACGCTACAGATGACTGTGGAGATGTGCCAATGACCAAAGAAATCAAAAAGAAGTTTTTGCTGCACTCTTTTTGCAACAACATTCACAGAATTTACACTTTCTCCTAGCTCCTGAAGGTTGCCAGCGGATTGACGACCAGTCCCAAGCCCGTGTGACTGAGGGCTAAGCTGTTCTCACACATGCATTGTGCATTCAGTTAGACATTAAAAGGTATTCAGATCACATGTATGTGACAATAGTGGAGGTAAATGTCTTTCCTTCTGCACGCTCGCTGATTTAAACCAAATTAAATATTCCTAGTAGTGAGAACACATCTGAAGCTGAGCCACGCCTGCTGTCATACAGGTAAGCATGTGTCAACAGCTACCCTCTTAAAGATATTTGGCTAACTTAAGGCACTTCATTAGCATTAGTGTGTTGTGGGCAGTGTTTTCAGAGTATACAACTTTGCACTTTGCAGAGTCAATGGATCGATCCACTGTATTGTCTGATATCATGTTGTGATGGTGATGAATGGGACCCAAACTGTGATCAATAGATCACTCCTCACAGATATCATTAACAAACGCACTCCACTACATTCACATCGACTGCCACTTGTGTGAATACATTCTTACGTTCAGGAAGAGTTGCGTGGGTACACTGTAAGGCCATTAATATTCTATGTGTCTCTGCTGTGTGAATGTGTGCATATTGTGTGTACAATGTCTGTGTATGTGTGAGTGCATGTGTGTGATAACAAGCCTCTGTCATTCCAAGGGTGGCCAACCATGTCCATATATAAGTGGAAATGCATCTTGACAGAGTCCTTCTCCTTCACACACTCGTATATATAGACACACAGACACACACACACACACACACACACACACACACACACACACACAAAGGGAGGGGGTTAAGTGTGTGAGTACAGAGTAGTGCTGTGAGTTGTAGCTCTGTGTGCTGACCTTCAGGGTTATCTGGAAGGTTCCTCCACACCTTGCTGCTAGCACGAACCCCTGCTGTCACCATGGAAACACAGCTAGCAGGGACAATGTATGCCCCGTCCGGTGTGTTGCTCATGTGTACACATTCACCTATATGTGATGACACTTACAGGTTCTGTACAGCGCAAAAGCACATAAAGCACATGCAGCAGACACACACACACACACACACACACACACACACACACTAATTGGTGCATGCTTCAGTATTCATCTGTCCTCCAATTCATTTATCCCTCATTTCCTTCACTCTGCTTTCGCTTCTCCCTCGTAATGAAACCATGCACACAGTGCACAATAAGCCCTTGGGCCTGCACAGCATTGTCAGAAGGGTGCACACGACCCCATTTCCAGTAGTGGAACCATTATTAGCATGCTGTGACAAGAGACAGCCATTCACCACAACACACACACACACGATACAAAACCTGCAGTTTCATCACCACTGGATCACTGGGATTTATTTCACAGACAGCGGGAATGTGCTGGCACAACGTGACCGTAAATCAACACATCGTACACTCTGGAGTGACAAGTCAAGATAATACACTCAAAAGCCAAGTAGGATGAATTTTTATTTATTTATTTATTGATATAGCTAAATTAATGGATGGATTGATAGAAAGGGAAGCAAAAACAAACAACAAAAACAGGACAGACTTGACATGCACTCTTTCTTCAGATCTCCTCCATTTCTTGACTTTCTCAACCATGATTCGTCAGAGCGCTCTGGAAAACGGGGGGGTGGGGGGGTGGGGGGGGTGGTATGACAAGGGAGTGGAAAAAGAAGAACAACTGTCAAATAATACATTTACTTCGCTAGAATCCAAAAGACAAGTAAGAGAAGCCAGGATGCATCATGGGAAATCTATTCCCTAATATAAACAAACTAACCTGATGATGCATGATCAATATACAAAGAACAGTACCACATTTAAATACCTAAACATCTTAAAATATCTGCAACTTAACGCAGAAAATTACAGTTCCAGCTAACAACTTTTGGCACACAGAATATCAATGATTACCCAGAGATATGGATTTGAATGGAATTTTCTTTAAACAATAATCCATTTTTAAAACTAAATTAGATTTGTCAACGTATCCCAAATAGTGTCAAGAACACGTCATCACAACGATGCACAAAAAGTACACATCTGTATTTTGTAAGCAGAGCTTTACAATTACACAAGAAAACTATTTATTCTGCTTTTAACCTTCTTTCGAAAGGTAAACAAAATTCATTCAGGTGGCTGCCAAGTGGTGGAAGACATATAACTATATTTACTTTCTCAATATGATGGTTCCAAAGTTGTGAGGGTGAAATTGATCATTTTGTGGCGTCAGTGTAGAAAAAAGAAAAGAACAAAAATGCAACCTATTTTTTGTTTCACTGGACTGGAGATGTCAACAGCCCTCGGGATAACGGGCTAATGCTAAGACAAGCTTCTGCAGAAGGTCTGACCTCTGCAGGAACGTGTTTAGCCTGTAGCTACTTTCACTGCTGCTAAACTACATTTAGAAAAATGGGAAACAAGAGTAAGGACAAAACACAGATCTAAAGACAAACACAGTTCCAGAAATGTCTTCGCCACCAAAGTCTAAAACTCATTTTGGTCTTTACAAAGCTAGCTGGACAAGAACAGACACACACACACACACACACACACACACACACACACACACACACACACACACTTAGGTTC
The DNA here is from genome assembly GCF_051167445.1 of Perissodus microlepis. Taxonomy (NCBI): domain Eukaryota; kingdom Metazoa; phylum Chordata; class Actinopteri; order Cichliformes; family Cichlidae; genus Perissodus; species Perissodus microlepis. Next base: position 12,967,638 of record NC_140465.1, read on the forward strand.
TAATCCAGTGAATCAGAGTAACTGCAGGGAAGGTCTAAAGTGGTTTATTGCTACAGTAGACCTACACTTGACATACTTTAGCCACACTCATAACAGGTGATTTTTTGGGGGGGGATTTGCTGTGCAGCCCAAGAGCTGCAACAGGCACTTGAACAGAAGACAATCTGCAGAGGCTGAAGATGTCATCGTATTTTATCTGATTTTACTCATTTTCATTCTGTCATCAAGAGCACTGGATCATATTTGCCTGGTGCCTGTTAATATAGACCATTCCACAGCAGCACACACACACAAAATAAAATTTTTCTCTTGGTGTAGCATGCAGTTTGGAGCGGTTTCTTATTGGATTCTTACTTTTAGTACCAGATGGTGACGTTTATCCCACCCCAAGAAGAATTATCGCCTAAAGCAGAACAATATATTGTGATATTAGCACAGCTACTGTACTTAATAGTTGCCAAGTAAGAACCAGTCTCATGGTTTAATAATTTAGAGGACACCTCATTTTGGAACCAAGCAGCGAAAAGATTAAATGGGGGGATGAAGAATAGCAGCCTTGGAGATTTACTCTGTATCAAAATACTTTCCAAGTGACCTGGCAGTCTCTTGAAATAAGATTATTAAGTACGGTCTTTATATGTTTACACAGAGTTACACTTGTAGCTAATTTTTTTTCGGAAAGCCAATTTACTATGGGGTTACACTGAACTCCTCTAGCGTAAATACACATCCAAACACACAGTTGCAGGAAGAGATGCGGGGCAACACAGGGTTAGTGAAGCATTAGCTTGACGCTGCCGGGTGTGCTAGTTGGCATGCTAACTACCCCTGTGCTCGGCTGGCAGGCAGATATGCTGGCGGGCAGGTTAGCTGTTCACTTGCCAAGTGAATCCGAGGGCATCGCAGCCTGTGCCTTTGAATTGGAGATGAGCGGCAAATGTGACAAGGGGATTTAGCTTTACTGTTCCACTCACGTTCTGAGATATAAAGGGGGACAGTGTGTGTCTGCATGTGTGCGTAAAAACTCACTATTTGTGTGAAAGTGGCTGTTTATGCGAGCAGGAGTTGATGCATACACCAGTGTGCGTGCGCGCGCGCGTGGCGAGAGGGGTGTTGGTGTTGCCACACTCTTACACAGCACTGTGACGGAACATTATGCCTAATGCATAGTGTATGAAGTAGTTCCTGAATTTCAAACTGACCCCTGGCACCCCCCACAGTACACACAGTTCAATTTGGTGCCCCAGGTCTAAATTTGGACTGCCGCCATCCTCACTTGGATAATTTAAAGACAGGAAAAGCTTTTCATGCACAAAACTGTGGGCAGCAAGGGCAGCCAAATATTCTAGCTCAAGGTCTGTGCTGAGCTTTAGACATACACCAGCTGCCGGTTTATTAGGTACACTGAGCTAATGTATTCTAATGCAGCTATACTGAAAAAAAAAAATCCTACCCTTTACAAAGGTTTTAATGTTGCCTTATGGATGTATTCCTCAAGAATCTGTGCTAGATTGGAAAACTATAGCTTCACATCTGGAGACTGAGCTGTGGTTTGCCTTGATCTTTATCTTTTATGCTTTCTACTCACCAGCACTGAAAGTTTAAAGTTGACTTTACCATCACTGTAAATCTGTCTGTCATAATTAGATTTAATATTCACAAAAACATGGATTCACACAAAGACAGAGACAACATACAGTCACACAAACGCACGTTTTCTTCCACCTGCCAGTTTCTGTCCAATTAGCGAGCAGTTTGAGGAGTAGATCGTTGCGTTTGTTGGCTGCGAATCAACTTTGAACGTCAAAAAGGCACAGACGCAACACTGTGCACACCGTGCGCGTGTTCACACTTCCACAGTTTTAAGCTAATAGGCAACATGGAGACAGTGGACACACGTGTAAGCATCTGCAGCACACAGAAGAGGAGCCTCACTCACTCGCTCACTTGTTTCTTCTCTGCAAAAAACAAAAATAATAGACAAGCAGAAAATCAATAACTGTCTCCTCTGCTCAGTGCTAACAGCACTCAGTTCTCTCCCTCTCTCAGGAGGGACAGAGACAGTTGCCAGGCAGAACTGTCAATCAGATACTCACAGTGGACGTGGCTATGACTGCTTTATAAACACAGCGATTCACTCATTACCCAGTCAGTACGACAACCACACACTCCATTAGTCAATCCAGGAAGCCTCCAGTGCAGTTAGTCAGCTGGTTGGTTACATGTGTAAGAACATTAAATTATTTTGTTGGTGGTGGGCGGGGTTGCACCGGAAACAAGTTGCAAAAACAATGCTTACATTGTGCCTTTTAAAATGATATGGCGGCACATTGGTTATCAAATAATGCTTACTTACACAACCGTGTGACTCTTTTGGAGTTGTGTTTCCAGTTTTAGAGTTTCTGTTGTGGGTTATATTAACCAGTGAGGCAAATGTGGCACACTTTAAGCTGGGAGCCAAGCAAAAGAGTCCCAAATCCAATCAGGGTGCTTCATAAATGAACGCCTTGAGAAGTATTGATAAGACACCAATATCATAACTATGATATTGTTGGTAAATGATGAACTTTGATCAGTTCTGCATCATGATCACTGAAAGCTTCACAGATTTCCACTCTTAGCAAATAATCAAAGTTTCAAGGTGAACTTCACGGGTACAGAATCACTAAAAGGTTCTCTCTCAATCTTTATTTTGGTTTATAGTTGTTAAAGAAACAAACTCCCTGACACTTTGAATTAATTTGATGATTTCTTTTTCACTGTTATGCAGAAAAATAGTTTCTAAACCAAACATGTCAACATTCCTTTGGAACAGCATTTTATTATCCAGTATCTTTGATTCTGATTAATGACTGCAAACATTAGATAGAGGATTATTTAAGTTGATAATGGTAGTCACACTCTGAAATTAAAGAGCTCCTCAGTCCTCACATAGCAAGTCTCTTTTGTCACAATTTACACTGACACCTTATTTTTAGCCAAATGAAATAAGACACGTGGCAGCTGAAACCTGGCAAAGGGGTGGGGGGGGGGCAAGGATCGATGGCATGTTGGTGATTGCGGTCCGTGGAGTGTAGCAGCATGGAAGACATGTTTGGCTGGATGCTGATGGAGTGTTTCTATAGGCTTGAGAGACAGGCACATGGTGGGGTGGGTAGGTGGGAGTGGAGGGGATATAGGGGAGGGACACGAGAGAGACCAGCTAATCTTTATGTGGCCTGTGCGTTCATGGGGCGGTCGCCTTGGAGATGATGGATGTGAAGGAGAGATGGAATGGAAGGAGGTAAAAGGGTGAAAGAGAAAGACAGTCATAAAAAGACAGAAATATGTGCCTGTGTGAATGAGAATGTGACACACACACACACACACACACACACACACACACACACACACACAAAATTACATGAATGTGTTCTCACAAGCAAGCAGGAGCTATAATCAATGTAAGAGCAAAACTAGGACTCTATAAAAATGATATTAATAACAGGGATAATACAGTATAAAGAACTGACTGGGTCTATATACGAGTGTGTCTGCATGTCCACACTACTATTTCCTTGTGTGCTTTTAATTTTACCATCTTTATGCTTTTTCCTCACTCTGACACAGCTTCCTCCTCTTTTCCTTTTCCCTACTTCAACCCTTCCATTCCTTCCACTGACAGAGTCGTCCTATCTACATTTTGTCTATCATCCACTCTTTCCTTCTGTATCGCTCTCTTACAGTTTTCAATGAACCCTTTCTCACTGACAACCATGTGTAAGCCTCTTCCTCTACCAGCTTCTTTTCTTTCATCAGTCTCCATCCATTGCCCTGGTGACGGGCACCTTTCTCTTCCATCTCAAACACTCATCCACGTTCTTATCTTTTTGTTGTTGTTGTTGTTTTTAGCTGAAAAACACACACAAAACCCCCAAACAGACAACTTCATCATTGCGACCCGAACATCTCTGAAAGAGATTTTCTTCTTGCCAGAATTACCTGCAGGTGAAATACGAGGGAGCGCGCCAGCGCTAGAGCCATCCTGTTCTTTTCCCTAGCAATGGAGGTCTACGCTGAATGTAGTCTTGAGAGGTACTTAAGATGCTGCTGGCACTACATTTAGAAATGGACAGCTACTTGAAGTAAGTGAATTTGTGGTTCAAAGTGGCATGTGTGGAAACGTCAACTAAAATGTTTGGAAACGGGAGGGATTGTGCTACACAGATGCACAAATATGCTACACAAATAAGCACTCAGATGACAAATCTGATAAGAGATGCAAATAAACATGCAAACATACAACATCCTGCACTGCATCATCGTCATGTTATTATATTACTAATATCTTTTTGAAGCCAGCTGGAAGCTTGTGAAGCATTCCAACTGGCTTGGTGTGAGAATAGTTTTCTCTTTGTTAATCTTATTTGCTGACACAAGGCAAATCAACTAATAATGTAAATCTCCCCCATAATGATGTGCCAAGTCTAACTTCTAACTGCCAACAGAAAAAGGCATGGAGAAAACAAACAATTAAAAAAATTATGCTAAAATATTATTTACAAGTGGAGACTTGCACACATCCGTATACAGTCACCGCATATTTTATCAGGTACACCTTCTTACTGGGTTGCTTCCACTTCTGCTTTCGGAACTGCCTTAATCGTGGCATAGATTCAACAAGATGCTGGGAACACTGGTTAAAGATTTTGGTCCATATTGATATGATAGCTTCACATAGCTGCTGCACATTTGTGAGGAACACATGCATAATACAAATTTCCCATTCCACCACATCCCAGAGGTGCTCTATTAGTTTAAGATCTGGTCACACATATAACTGTGGTATAGTAAACTCATTGTCATGTTCAGGAAACCAGTTTGAAATGATCCTAGCTTTGAGACAAGGTGTGCTCTCCAGCTAAAAGCATTCATTACAATTAGTCAAAGGAGCTTGCAAAGAAAAGCGTCTGGACTTCTTTAAGTTTACTTGAAGACGTTTCACCTCTCATCCGAGAAGCTTCTTCAGTTCTAAGGTCAAATGGTGGAGAGTCCCAGATATAAACCTAGTGGGAGTATCCCCCCACAGAGGGACAAAAGGACCCCCTGATGATCTTCTAATCGCCTGAGCCAAGGTGTGAAACTGGGTGTGGGTCCCAATCAGCCAGAGTTTCGGGTGTGTTCATTGTGAAACCTGGCCCCACCTTATCATGCGAATTCCTGAGGTCAGATGGCCCAGGATGTGAGTGGGCGTTAAGGCGTCTGGGAAGGGATCTCAAAACTGGATTATAGATGGCAGAGAGTTGGTGTCGTAAACCCCCGCCTCTGTTCAAAGATGGTCGCTCACAGTGGACATAGATGGCTTCTTTCACTCCTCTTTCAAACCATCTGTCCTCTCTGTCCAAAATGTGAACATTGGCATCCTCGAAAGAGTGTCCTTTATCCTTAAGATGCAGATGGACTGCTGAGTCTTGTCCTGTGGAGGTGGCTCTTCTGTGTTGTGCCATGCGCTTGTGAAGTGGCTGTTTGGTCTCTCCAATGTAGAGGTCTGGGCATTCCTCGCTGCACTGTACAGCATACACCACATTGTTAAGTCTGTGTTTTGGCGTTTTGTCTTTCGGGTGAACCAGTTTTTGTCTGAGCGTGTTGCTGGGTCTGAAATGCACCGGGATGTCATGCTTGGAGAAAACTCTCCTAAGTTTTTCTGATACACCGGCTACATAGGGGATGACAATGTTGTTGCGTCTGTCCTTCTTATCCTCCCTCGCTGGTGTCTGGTCTTCTTTTCTGTGCCTCTTTGCTGACTTTAAGAACGCCCATTTAGGATAGCCGCACGTTTTGAGTGCTTCCTTTACATGTGTGTGTTCCTTCTTTTTTCCTTCAGGCTTAGAGGGAACATGTTCTGCCCGGTGGTGTAGGGTCCTAATTACTCCAAGTTTGTGTTCCAAAGGGTGATGGGAGTCAAAGAGGAGGTACTGGTCCGTGTGTGTGGGCTTCCGGTAAACTTCGATGTTGAGTTTGCCGTTCTCTTCAATGTGCACAGCGCAGTCCAGGAAAGGCAAACAGTTGTCCTTTGTGTCTTCCCTGGTGAACTTGATGTTTTTATCCACAGCGTTAATGTGCGCAGTGAAGGATTCCACTTCTTGTGTCTTGATTTTGACCCAGGTGTCGTCCACATATCTGTACCAGTGGCTGGGTACTCTTCCTTTGAAAGAGCCAAGAGCCTTCCTTTCCACTTCCTCCATGTAAAGGTTGGCTACAATAGGTGACACGGGGGAGCCCATGGCACAGCCATGTTTTTGTCTGTAAAAGCCTTCGTTGTATTTGAAATATGTAGTGGTGAGGCAGAGGTCTAACAGTGTGCAAATCTGATCGGGTGTGAAGTTGGTCCTGTCCTCCAAGGAGCTGTCTTCTTGTAGTCGTTTTCTGACAGTTTCCACGGCCTCCGTGGTGGGTATGCAAGTGAAGAGAGAGACTACATCAAAGGACACCATGGTTTCATCTGGATCCAGGGTAAGTTTCTGGACCTTGTCGGTGAAGTCGGTGGAGTTCTTGATGTGGTGTGGGGTGTTCCCCACAAGAGGAGCAAGGATGGTAGCAAGGTGTTTAGCAATGTTATAAGTGGCTGAGTTTATGCTACTGACTATGGGTCTGAGTGGGACAGCTTCCTTGTGGATTTTAGGAAGTCCGTAGATGCAGGGTATGGCATCCCCTGGGTAAAGGCGGTGATATGTAAGGCGGTCAATAATTTTGTCCTTTTCAAAGTCTTGAAGGCAAACTATAACTTTCTTTTTGTAGCTGCTTGTGGGGTCTCGCTTTAAGGCTTCGTAGGTATTGTTGTCACGGAGGAGAGTAGTGATCTTTGTATGGTAATCTGTAGTGTTTAGGACCACGGTGCATCTTCCCTTATCAGCTGGTAAAACAGTGATGTTGTGGTCTTTGCTCAGGGAAGCGACGGCCTTCTTTTCCTGTATTGTGAGGTTGGATGGAGGGACTTTGGCACTGGAGAGCGTGGCTGAGACTTTCATCCTGATTTGCTCTGCTTCTGTCTGTGATAATTTTGACTCCCATCACCCTTTGGAACACAAACTTGGAGTAATTAGGACCCTACACCACCGGGCAGAACATGTTCCCTCTAAGCCTGAAGGAAAAAAGAAGGAACACACACATGTAAAGGAAGCACTCAAAACGTGCGGCTATCCTAAATGGGCGTTCTTAAAGTCAGCAAAGAGGCACAGAAAAGAAGACCAGACACCAACGAGGGAGGATAAGAAGGACAGACGCAACAACATTGTCATCCCCTATGTAGCCGGTGTATCAGAAAAACTTAGGAGAGTTTTCTCCAAGCATGACATCCCGGTGCATTTCAGACCCAGCAACACGCTCAGACAAAAACTGGTTCACCCGAAAGACAAAACGCCAAAACACAGACTTAACAATGTGGTGTAGTGTGGTGTACAGTGCAGTGAGGAATGCCCAGACCTCTACATTGGAGAGACCAAACAGCCACTTCACAAGCGCATGGCACAACACAGAAGAGCCACCTCCACAGGACAAGACTCAGCAGTCCATCTGCATCTTAAGGATAAAGGACACTCTTTCGAGGATGCCAATGTTCACATTTTGGACAGAGAGGACAGATGGTTTGAAAGAGGAGTGAAAGAAGCCATCTATGTCCACTGTGAGCGACCATCTTTGAACAGAGGCGGGGGTTTACGACACCAACTCTCTGCCATCTATAATCCAGTTTTGAGATCCCTTCCCAGACGCCTTAACGCCCACTCACATCCTGGGCCATCTGACCTCAGGAATTCGCATGATAAGGTGGGGCCAGGTTTCACAATGAACACACCCGAAACTCTGGCTGATTGGGACCCACACCCAGTTTCACACCTTGGCTCAGGCGATTAGAAGATCATCAGGGGGTCCTTTTGTCCCTCTGTGGGGGGATACTCCCACTAGGTTTATATCTGGGACTCTCCACCATTTGACCTTAGAACTGAAGAAGCTTCTCGGATGAGAGGTGAAACGTCTTCAAGTAAACTTAAAGAAGTCCAGACGCTTTTCTTTGCAAGCTCCTTTGACTACGATGACCTGGATGACTGAGAACCTTCACAGACATTCATTACAATACAAGCACACTGTAGTCATAAAGGGGTGGAAATGGTTTGCAGCAACACTCAAATAGACTGTGGCATTTAAACAATGTTCGAGCTGTGCTAATGGGTCCACAGTGTGCCAATGAAATGTCCCCCTCTCCACCAGCACCAATAGCAGCCTGAACTGTTCTTAAAAGGCAAGATGGAGCCGAGCTTTTATGTTGTTTATGCCATATTCTGACCCTTCCGTCTGAATCTCAGGAAATCGAGTCTCATCAGACCAGGCAACGCTTTCCCAATCTTCTGTCGTCCAATTTCGGTGAGCCTGTCCCAATTGTTACCCAGAGAACTGCTACACGCTGGATATTTTCTCTTTTTCCAGACCATTCTCTGTAAAACCTAGAAATGGTTATACACATCTGGCGCCAACAACCATGCCCTGTTCAAAGCAACTTTGTAACCACACAGAGAATAATAATTATGACAGGTTTGTGGGACCTTTGTTGTCTAAGCTAGCAGCTATTGTGCACTATACCAAACTCTGCATTTTATTATGTTACACCTGCCCAAATGTGCAGGAGGCATGTTTATTGTATGTGAACCATGTTCATGTGTTTTCAGGCTCGCTGTTATGAATAGAGATTATCTTTGAATTGGTGCTGGATGGAGAGTTTTCTAGCCTTGGAGACCAGGGCCTGCTCATTCATATCAACACATCAGAGCAGACAAAAAATCCACGGACTGAAGACCAGCAGGTTCAAGTGGGTTAAGTATGTGAGATGCAACAGAAAGTGTGGTGATATGATATTGTTAGCCCAGGCTGACTGTATTAAATAGGGCAACAATAGCATTAGCATTCTGCACTAGTTGGCACTGAAACCTTGGAGTACTGCAGAAGAGGAGGGGTGACAATTATTGTAAGTGGTGGGTTGACAAATGTTTGTTCCTGAATATGACTTTGAGGATGGCTGTGTTTGGTTTTCCTCTGAAGGAGGTTGAATACGAGACTAGATCATGAAAACCAAAAATTCTCAGACTATTCGGTGGGCTTGTGCTCATGCAAACACACACAGATGCTTAGAATATAGAAATTTTGCAATGAAAATGTCTATATACAGTAATGACAAAATATGAGACGGAGCCTAACGTCACACGAAAGACAGACAAAATGCTCAGAGCTTCATGATAACGTAGGGCCTTGGTGAGCTGACATTTACCCTGTACTCCTCACACATACACTCACTCAGTGGGTTTCCATATGCATGACAATGGCCCGAGCTGAGACACTGACAGGGGAGTGATAGCAGAGAGGAGGTGAAAGGCCATATCCTGAACCAACTGTCTTTAATAGATGGCAGAGGGTAGAATGTGTGAAAAATGTGTATGTGTGTGCATCCATGCATGAATCATAAAACATAAAAGAACCTCTGAGTGACATATAAGGAAGGCTGTGCCGCTGCAGATAGTGAGTTGGGTGGACTTCAAGTGAGAGACAGAAAAAATTGAGATAGATACTCTAGTGATGTTCAGATCAAGACTCTGGCAGAAAAGACAGATAAGCAAGCCGCTGGTTTTATTGGCAGATTGATTGGCGAGCATAGACACTCCGATTGAGAGTAACAGAAATATATGGCAGCGTCTACATGAACAAACTCTTGGAAAGTCATATGAGTCACTCTCGGCTCTGTGGAATTGACAGGATTGACCACTAAATCGTATGAGCCTACTGCTGATGTACACAAATGTGAACTTTGCTTACACGAGTGTCTGGTGGACAACAAAAATAACTAAGATTTAGCTTTTAGGCAGACACGTGCTATTCAACAGCTGTCATGCTTCACGTACAGAAAGAGCCAAAAGAGAGAAAACGATGATGTGTGAACCATAAGGTATCCACTTCAGACAACGATTAATTTGTCAGAAAAATACAGCTTTCTCCCTTTAATCATAGGGAAGAATGTGTCTGCTTCTGAAAATCCTTACAAGCAAATGCAGATAACAAAAGAACAGAGCCTTTAAGCTGTTTGGAGGTTTTCACCAGGCTAAAAGCTTTGCTGCCTATTGAGCAGTCGTGTTGTTGTTGCACCGCAGAGAACAAAAAAAAAATCACTGCATCCAAATGTTGCATGTCTTTTTTTAATTTCTATTTTATCAGGCTATGAAAGCCAGTTTACTCTGCTCGTTAATTCAAACAAAAATCTCTGTAAACCAACATCTCAAAAATATGATGTATCAGTCATTCACTCAAGGAGAAAAACAGCTTTTTTAAAATGACAAAATTATGAAGGATAACAGATTTGAGACATTTCCCAAATGATGTATCCAATTTAGAAATCACACATTATGTAAAAGCTGGTTGAAAATTGGAGATTTTCTTGTGACAGTCTTTTTCAAGTATTTCCTGACAGCAATAAATAGAATTTTCTAAAACATGTCCTATTCTGATTTTTTAAAAGTAAAAAACATCAGTTTCCCTTTACAACAACAGGAGCAAGCACAGGCACTAGCTCTATTATTAACAGTCTCAACCATAACAAAATATTTTCTCCAGGGTCTATAGAACATTATATTTCATAATGAAATATGATGCAGTGCTCTCTCTAATGACTAAATCTGCAGTGCATATTGGTCCCTGTTGACCCTTTTCCACCTGGAGCAAGTGCTGAACCTTTTGCTGGTGAAACGCTCGTCCAAGTGCTCTGCTCTGCCAAGCTGCTGGCCCTGTCAGATCCATTTACAGACAAGCAGACCGGACAGCTGTCTGCATGTCCAGAGGGGTCTTGGGAGAACCCACTTATTTCTTTTCATTAAGGCTGACTGATCAAGGGGCTCTGCTGGGAGGTCTACTCATCTACCCTCTCTTTTATACTTCATTTGGGCATCATTCCAAACGTAGTCTAACCCAGCATTACTAAATAGCTCCATAAAAACTCAGAAAACACCAAGTTCTATAAAACGGATAGCTTCCTGAACAGATCAAAAGACAATTTTAAAATTACTTTTCACGTGCACATTACACTCAATCTGCACTCCAGATTCCAGAACTAAGTGAAACTTGAGTTTTATTGTTTTAACAGTTTAGAAGTGTGAACATAGACTGACAAATTAAATTATATCAGATTCGATATTAACATTCTCTGTTTGCACTGAGGGATATTTTAGGATTAGTTTAATCTTAAAGAACAATAAACAAAAATCTGAGGATCCTAAGCTAAGTACCTGCAGTGTAAGGAATGCTTCTTTTTCGTAATTTATAAAACAGATCACTTTGCTTTCAGGTTTTACAGTAGGCTATGCAAAGGGAGACTGGTTTGAATCCCATGTGTAGCCAAAAGTCTGCACTTATATGAAGCACTTCCACATACCTGTGCTCATCTTGTTGGGGAAGTTTTGGAACAAACAGGTAGAGGGAGGGGAACTTTTCCGCCTACTGGAGCTTTATGGGAAATGTATTAATGATGGGCGAATATATTGATAAATTTGTGCATGATGTCACAGTATAAGGGTCGACCAGGGCCTTTTTCCATACAGAGTTTATACAGTCTTGCACTTTTCACTCCAGGTACTCCTGCTACCTCAAACAGTCCAAAGGCATGCGCATTAAGTTCACTGGTGATTCTAAACTAAACACATGTGAATGTAGCATGTGTTGTTGTGTGTCTCTGTGCAGTGGATTGGTAATCTGGCCAGGGTGTGTCCGGCCTCTTGCCTTATGGTGGCTGAGATGGGCTCCAGCCCCCCTCAAATCCTGAAACTCTGATTTGGATAAGTAGTAAAGAAAATGATGGATGTTGTGTTACATTTTAATTAGGTTATACTTTTGGCTGCAAACTGTCTCACAGCCATTTAAAGCTAAAGCTGAATAAAGAAACACAGAGTACAGTAACTATTACCTCCACTAGAATAACTAGCACGCATGCACTGGTCCCTCACATAAAATCTTTGTTTGAAACCTGTCTCCTGGATTCATTACTACTACTACTTTCACTGGCGCCATCTGTCCATTATCAGTGCTCCCTCCCTGCTAGTAACCCTAATGCAATGTGTAATTACTTGCTAAAGTTTACTTGCCGTATTAGCCAAATTAGTGATTTTTTCCCCCATGTATGAAATATGCAAAGTGTCTCCCCAGGGGTGGGTTTAGGATGAGGCAAACATACATAGTCAGACCTGAATAAGATGTAAGAGAGCTCCACGGGCAGCAGTGCAGAACAGAGCTAAACACCGGTTAATGTGACAATGTGTTCAGCGAAAAAAGCTTTAATATGGCAACCATGGAGGATGGTGACTAAAAGAAAAAGGGGGGATCAATCACAACAGCACCAGGAAAAGATCCACGGATGAACAGATAATACAGAAGATGGGTGGATAAGGGAAGCGGGAAGGAAAAAAGGATATCCTAATACATGACAAAATATTAGATGGAGATAGTTTAAGGCCACGCTTACATATGGAATCTTTTAGGTTTCCATATTTCTAGTTTAAATCCAGAAACATTTATATGGCTTTTTACGCGTCAGCTTGGGATAGAAATCTCAAAAGTCTTAAAGGTCAAACTGAAAAGCCCAGCATCTTCAAACGAGTAGTACAGGTTACTCTTTAAAAGAAAGATTTAATCTGTTAGATTATCCCTATAAAGAAAGGTTAGACAGAGAAGATGTCAGTGATAAAATGTCCTGATTCGAAACTGGTTTTTCAAGTAAGAAAGCAAAAAACTGAAATAAAAGAGCAGGACCCTAGCATAAAATTAAATCTGGGATATAGTATAAAGTGACTCAAAAACGTGGCCAATAGTGGCAAATTCAGAGATCTAAAAATATATTTAGGACAAAAAGAACTATGTTGTGTTTATCTACATCAGTCAAATCCATCCTCTTTCTACCAAGATGAAAGTTAGGAACTTATTATTTCTCTTCAATATAAAACAGTATAAAGGTATGGGCACAGTGCTGATGTGTTTTATATAGACTGGATCTTTCCCTTTCATTTATTTGCCCTTTAAGCTGCCCTCTTTCAGCCTCCGTAGTGTTTTCTCCTTCATTTTCCATTAACAGTCAAAGATCTGCCTAATTGGATATGAATTAAAACTCGGCCTGCTTCAAAGAAAAAAAAAAACAAAACTGTTTGGCTTTATTGTGCAGTACCGTCTATTCTTTAAAAAACAAACACTTCCTATGAGAATTTATATAGCACATGCATACAAACACTGGTCTAATATACAAACTCAAACGCACTGTATTTCCTCAAAGAGCAACATCCCAATAGCAAGCTGATCTTTTGAACCAGTTTAAAAAGACTGATTGCTTTTATTGTGAGCCTTTGCTTTGCTTTTATCAACTGTTTAAACTGCCAAATTCACCAATTGTTGTTTTGTGGCTTTTATCTACTTTGGAGCCGTATCAGTGCATTTTGTCATGATAATAATGTGCAAATTGGCCCATTCATTATTGTTTTTTTGATGGAGAAATTGGCTAAAATAAGCACTTTGTAGATAAGCATAGGGTGTGAACACTATTTGCAAAAGCATCTGCAGAAAACAGAATGCATTTCAAAGCACTGAATGCCAAAACTGATTTTAATACACTAATAATGGTGTAATCTTCCTATCAGAAAGTCCCCAAACACAGTGCACGCCTGGTGACTTATAAATCCGCTCAATGAGCACGTTGTATTGATTTAACTTTCTACTCGAAGTGTCAAAGTAACAAACACGTAGATGGCGATTCTCTACGTTAACTGATTCTGTGTAGGTACTGAAGGGATTCTTTGTCTCTGCACCCTTTTGTTCCACTGTCAGTCTGGCTGTCAAACTCCTTCTAGGTCTGACTCATTCAAGCCAGCCTTCTCTCTCGTCTTCACGGGGGGAAGAAGGCTTTAAAAATATGTCCTTATGTGTCCCTCGCTCCAAATATGGAATAAAGGGAAATAAACAAGAGTTTGTTGATGGTAACGCTCTGACCTTTATTTTGCTAAAACTCAACTTGGATCCTTTTTTATTGTCGTTTTTTTGTGTGCAAGGAACTTTTTTTTTCTTCGTTTTTTCTTCTGGCAAGCCAGGAAAAAACCCCAAACAGCAACAACTTTGAAAATCACAGCTTTAAAAAAGGGACGTTGGTACATCTCTCAAAGGAAATTTGAGGGGAATGAATGATAAGAGAAACTACTTAGAGCAACACAAACTGCACTCTAATACGCCGAATTAAGCAAACCTTCGAATAAATATTACATGCAAAAGATACTAAAGCTGACAAAGATGACTTGTGTGCCCTACCTTCTTTGCTTGATGGACACAGGTCATGTATTGTTTGGCCAGGCTGGAGCAGTGGAGAGTCTCCTGTGGATTTTCCTTGTAGCACTGGAGCACCTTGGCCTGCAGCTCAGCGCACAGATATTCAGTATGTTGGGGTCTAGAAACACACAGAGAGAAGGAAAAGCTCAAATCTGCTTGCCAACATCACCGCCCCCACCCACCAGGACCAGAGATCAAGGTTGTAAATGCTACTATGTGAACTCAAGATAGTAAAGTCAGTCCAGCTGCAATAGAAATAGAAGTTGTCACACATGAGAAACACAAAGCTGTAGCGTCTGTTTGTCGAAACACTGATTCAGATAATCAGGAAAATAACTACCAAAACAGTTGTTAATTCCAACTGTGATTGCTTAATGGAAATTTCAACCACAGCCACACAGATGAGGTTAAAGGAAATGAGCGCTGGCGGGTGCGATTCCTTTAAGTTCAGCTTGCTTTTAGCAATAACAGCTTCTGTTTGGTGTAAGTACATACGATGAGCAAAGAAACAAACAAAAAAAAAAACAACAAAAAAAAAAAAAAAAAAAAAAAAAGCGAGATTGTTTGTGGTTTGTTTTAGTCGCAGTTGAAGTAGCTAAGATAGTTTCAAAGGCTTTAAGGTGCAGCTTGTGGAGAGATGAATTATGCATCAACAAAGCGGCTTAGGAGTCAAAGTCAAACTTTCTCTTTTCTTTTTATCTGACTCACACGTACAGTACATGTGTGTAGAGAAAAGCACACAATCGAAACCGCAGCCACGAAATACGAGATCGGCACATACGCACGTGCACAAACGCGCATACAGGTAGCGAATGCTAATCCTATAAGAGGGTAATCCTTGAGTGCTCTGTTGCTCGTGGTAATTTACCTGCTGTTGTGACAAGAACTTGCAACTGGAAGGACTGGGATATGGATATGTACGCGCACATACGTGCACGCACGGGAATACATGAACACGAAGACGCTTAATCAATCCATGATGCCCATTTCGGTTTTTGGTTAACCGCAAACATCAAACACTTTTCTGTTGAGCTTTGTCAGTTTGTTTTTAAAGAGGGCCTTCAAGAACTAAGAAGCTGGGCCATGTGGTGACCCTGTCTCTTCTTTCCATTAACTGATATCCTTGTTGCCATTGTGAGTTTTTTGTGTTGCTATAGTAAGTAAAGCCTTGTGTTGTTCAGTATTAGTAGTACCTTCACAGATGTAGAGGCTGACCATATGTCATACATGCTGGCTTTTGCAGCAACAAGATGATCTTTTAGATGATTTTGATCTTTTTTAATGATTGAGTATTAACTTGAATTTACTGATGTAGCTCCTGTTTGCATTAACAGTAGTTTCAAGAAAACTCAGTCCTTGCAGAAATGTGTCCATTTTAATGCAGTGCTGCCATGATCACTGCCATTCAGTATATTTGTTGTCATTGTCAATTTTGGTTACTTTTTGTGAGATTCTCTGATATCATTTAAGAGTATTACTTTCTATAGATGATACATTTGCAAATTCTTTGCAGTTGTAAGTTGACAAACATTGTTTTAAAATTGCCAAAAAATCTGCGTCAGCTGGAAAATGCTCGGCTCCCCGGCAACCCTGTATTAGCTAAGAAATATGACTAGTAGAAGATGATGGATGGAATTTATTTCGGAAAGAGCCGTTTGACGTTTTGCACACACTCCTTTCTTGCTGGATTATTTTTCACAGCATAGAATGCAATAAAATACATCAGAAGAGAAAATGAGAAAATAGAATTAAGAGAAAGGACTGAAATGGAATTTAAGTGAAAAAATTAGGACCGGAATACAGATTAGAGTCAAATTGAAGTAGAATAAAATATGCGAATGAAAAAAAAGCTCACCTCAAAACCAATTCAATAGTTTCACTTGGGCATTTGATCATGTTAAATGATATGCAGTGAAATTTCATAGAATTTTTTTATTATTACATTTCCAATTGTTAGTCATGATTATTTTTTTTACTATGTCTTGAGGTGAGATTTGTTTCCCACTGCTCTCTCCAAGATCAAGCATGAACTTTAAGCCTGAACTAGAATAGAACAGAGTAAAACAGAACAGAATAGACTAAAATAGGAATTCTCTCTGCTCTGTGACTCCAAACAAGACCTACTGTAGGTATTTATAATCCAAACTTTTCTTGGGTACAAACCTCAGCTAAACTATCTCAAGCGTCACAGCTTAACATACTATAAATGTCTAATCTAACTACATGATGTCATATATGATGGTAGTTTTTCTGCCTTTAAAATAAGAGACAGAGAGAACAGAAATTCTAAGTTTGATAAGGAGGCACGTTTTCCATCACTTCAAATAAACCATCTGACATGATGGGGCATGCCTTTTATTTTTTGGGAAGCTGACCACTTGGTATTCATGTGCACGATCATGCATGTGCACACACACACACACACACACACACACACACACACACACACACACACATACAGAACTGCAGTCATGCCACCGCAGAAAGCAATTACGGAATCATGCATCCTTTACATATGAATGAGCTCAGCAGTCCCTGCCTTCACTGACAAATACACACAATAAGCCTGAGTGCATGTGTGTGCGCGCGTGTGTGTGTGTGTGTTGATCTGTACCTTGTGAATGCACTGCATGTGTGTCCATGAGATAAACCATGTGCACAAACAAGACTGCGGGAGAAGTTTCTCTGCACTGGTATGTGTATTGTGTAGTCCCAGTGTCTGTGGCTGTGTGTTTGTGTGTGTGTGTGTGCTTCCGTGTGCAGTGGAGGGTAGAGCGACAGGATTAAATAAATCACTGGTGGAGAGAATATTCATGAAAAGAGAAGTGAATGCAACCTGGGAGAGAGAAGGGGGAGAGAGAGAATGTGACAGTGATGTATTAAATGACAAATAGCCCTTGCAGCGTGCATGGACGAACAGTAGCCCAGTAGCAATCATCATAATCTGCATTTAACCTCTGCCACATCATGTGGTGCCGTGCCACTCGGCGCCGAGGAAGAAGGGTAAATCTTTTATGTGATGTTTGACCCTTCCATATTAATTCGGCACAGAGATGTTGATGTGTGGGGACAGAAATGGTCAGCTTCTAGGTATTCGTACTATTGCACAGAAAATTTAGATTATGCTATTGTGGTAAAAAAATCAGCAGCTTGGGCTTTCAATCACCTGATTACATTATACGATTGGCTGGTGTTTAACTTGAGAGCATCTCGAGAGCTGGTCGGCATTGTGAATTCCTCCCCAAGAATAGCAGATAACAGCAACAATAACCACAAGGTCTTAATCCAAACCCAAGAAAAGAAAATCATCCTTTTTTTCTATTCAACAAGAGGAACTTTTTGATAGCGTGTGTTTTAATAATGGAATCTGAAGCAGAAAATTCCCTCTGCTAATCTGCACCAACTGCCTTGTTTGACTGAAATTAAAGGTGAGCTCTTATTAAAAAAAAGCTAGTCTGATAGCCAACTTTTGCAGGGAAAAAGGAGCAAAATAACACTCCAATTGCTTTCTGTCTGTGACGTTTTGCATAAATATGTGCAGCACTGAGGGGAAAGATTAGGCTCAAATCGTTAAAGTTTCTCATTATTTTTTGTCTCACCTTGGCAGTGTGCGGCTTTTATGAAGAAAGCTCAAGTTCTGGTCTGCTGCAAAGCATGACACTGGGGAATTAGGCAATAAGAAGAAAAAGAGAAGATCATAAGGACACCGCTTTTTATTGTTCTCTGTGTCTGAGATGGTACTGCTTGTGTTTGTGTTTGTGCGTGTGTGTGTGATGTGTGTGAATGGTTATTAATGTATGATGACAAGGATTTGGTTTCATTTAAAGAAGCAGCCGAGGCATTGTACTTTTGGTTTTTAATATTACGCTGAGTGGAGAGGAAGAGAAGAGAGGATCAAAGATGTCATGGCTGGGGTGAGATCAAAAGAAATGGCAGAGCATGCATCGTGTATTGTTGGAGGCTTTGTCAAGCTTTTATTAAACTGCCATATGGATAACACTCGCAACATTGTGGTTCGGCAGAAATCTTACTTTGAGATCACATCAAATTAGAGCTGCAGACTTAGCTACAGCTTGCGAGGTGTCTAATGCCTGACTAAATTCAGTAACTTTGATTATTCTGGTAGTCGCAATAATCACTTATCCTACCTTTGCAAAGTGTGCGCCAATCCTTAAGTCCTAAGCTCACTTCACACGATATGACACCAGCCCAAAACTTTACCAAGTTTAATCTCAACTCCTGCGAACACACAAAGTCTTCATCTCAAATCTAGAACAACCCAAAGACTGAAGACAGACAGAACTCTCCCTTTATCTTCATATGCTGACAGATGAAATGCTGAAGGCAGATAAGGACGTAGGATAAAAAATTCGCACTCTGTTGGCCTGGCTGATTGATCCCCGCCAACCTCTCTTTGTGGGAATACGGGGAGAGAGAGATGGGAGTGGATAAGGACAGTGTTTCATTAAAACAGGTGACATGCGGGAACAAGATAAGAGGCGCATGTGCACGTGTGTTTGTGTGACATCTCATCACTGATAACTTTTCAATCAGGAAAACTTGCGCTTGGACGACTCACTCGAGTTAGGAATGATAGGGGACTGCTATCGCCTTCCATCACTCTCCCTTCTATTAACAGTTTCAATTCCAGTTTGGTGCCGTGTCATTTGTCCTTTTCTTTTAACAACTATACTTCCCCTTAAAAACAGTGTAGCTTTTAAGCACAGAGTACAAATCGCATCAAAGCCTGAGCATATTATTTCTGCACGGTAAAATACAATCTAGAACACGATTTCATAATTTGCCTCTCAGTGAGGCGACATGCCCTTTGTTCCCCTTCCATTAGCACCAGGTAATCTTTAGATCATTAAATAATTTGCTGGTTCAGCATGTTCTTATGCAAGGTCCCAATGCTCCCCCCCCCAAAAAAATTATACTGATATCAATGAGATTTTTGCCTTGTTAGTTTTTTACCCTACATACAGGAATTTTTAGGCCAAAAAAATGCACTTTAATATCAATATACCAAAGATCACATTAACTTAACTCTAATACACATCTTTGCTTATTAAACACACACATCAGGTTATTGACTATACTGTATGCTTACATACCTAGTCACTCCACAAAGGGCCTGTGCTGAAATTCTGCTCATCATATCAAGCAGAAAATCATTTAAATCAATGCACTATTACTATTAATATTGCAACAATTACTCTTCATCTTCTCATTCTTATTTTGAAACTATATTCTATATAATAAAATCGTATTGTGTCCATCATCAGCAGGCCCTACAGTAACAGGTAGAGGGATGTTTCTTCTGTAGTGACACACGTGATGGGTCCAATTCGGCAGATAGAAAATATTTCCTACATAAAACCACTCACAACAAGGCCTGTGGAATTTTCTTTCAATAGAGCCGTGACATGATACCTGAAAAGAGACATTGCTGTGGAGTTTCTTTCTTGACACAAGTACCGTTTAGTTCCATTAGATTGAATAAAAGGCATACTTTCCTACAGCCACTACCTCCCAAGCTGGGCAAGTTTTATCAAAACAGTCTAGACAGACAGAACTAACACTAACCAGAAGAAAAATATGCACATTTAATTTAGAGGTAATCTGCTCCTCTGAGTTTCTAGCATATGAGTGGATCCCTGAAGACCTCAAGAAATGTGAATAAATGTAATGGTGCAACTATTACCCTAATGGTTGGAATGACAAGAGCTGTTAAGATAAACCTGTCTAAAACCTCACCTATCTAATTTACTCCATTAATAAATGAGTCCTGTAAACTTGTACAATTGTGTTTCTTCATATGCTTTTAGAGGCAGTCAAAAAGGCAGAGTGTCTAAGTGACTGCAGCCTTCTGTCCTCATGGTAAATCTCTGCCAGTTCAAGGCGCCGACAGGTCCTGTCTCGTGTAATGACTAGCAGTCTATTGCTTTGGAGGGCACAGAGATCCTTACAGTAAGCTACCTGTCTGTTTCATTAATTGGACATGGAAGACACACACACACACACACACACACACACACACACACACACACACACACACACACACACACACACACACACACACACACACACACACACACACACACACACACACACACACACACACACACACACCAGAAGGAGCATATACAGAATAAAGTAGATAAAAGCATGCTTTCATCTGAGTTTGTTCTAACTACAAACTGTCAGCAGTTACTTTATGATGAATCCAGACATCCACCTGAGGTTTGCAAAGGTTCTGTCTTTGCTAACACTTTGAGAGTAACAAGTTTTTTTTAAGAGGATTAATGGATTTTTAGATCTTAAGGTAAGCTTGACTGCAATGTTGTGGGTCTCTACAGAAAAGCATTTTGAGGGAATATGGGTAGTCAGATACCCCAAGGCAAGGCTAATGGATTAACTCCTCTAAATAACCCCATGTTGTTGGGCAAAGCAAGTAGAAGATGACACTGGATAACATTTTACCGTTCGCTATGTCGCCACATGAGAATAATGTTTTACAGTCAACATCCCAGGGGCTTCTATCTTTTTGCTCTGCTTTTATGAAAGTAGCCACCTCAAGTCTGAGAGGCTGCTTTTAGCATTAGTGTTTGCACTTAAACTATTTGGGGTCATTCTTAGAATCAAAGCTGAGAACCAGAAAGAAAAAAATGGTACGGCCGAACAAGTCAATAAACAAGGGAAATGGTGGTGTTCTTAACTTCTCTAGACTACTGTTCCTGATTTCAGCCTCCCTAAGTGTGTTTATAGGGCTCTGTGGTTCGCCCAAATCTTTCCATCAGGTAGCCATGGTTACTAGTGTAGGTCAAATAACTTGTGATCAAGTAGCAACCTCAAGGGCTAAAAAAGAGACACGAAAAGTGCTAAAAACTGCAGTCCATTTTATAGCCATGTGAGGCTATCTATGTTTAAACTGCATTGAGATGAAAAGTTGGTGTGGTCAATCCAGTGCACAGGTGTCCTGCTCTGCTATTAATTGTACTAAAACAGACTTTAAGGAGTCCGCTATCCAGGCTTCATTTTAAAATTAGGAAACTGTTACAATAAGATGGAGAGAGGCTAAATCAGAGACACAGACCTTCCCCAAAAAAGAAAGAAAAAAAGAAAAGAAGACATATTGTAACTACAGAGCATGTTAGACAGTGCTGCATCCCCGAGTGCTCGCCCCTCCTTTCAGCGGTGGGTAAATAGAATAATTACTGGGTGGTCAGTGTAGTGTGAAACGACAGCGTGACCACAGCACAATGAAACACTGCCCAAATGCTGACAGAACATGATGAGCACATGGCTGCCTGAATACAAAGTGTGCCTGTATTGGTGGCAGAGATAGAAAGGCGGAAAAGGAGTGACAGTTTGTGTGCCGCACTGAAAAAAAGCAATAGAAACACATTGTGGCGGGACTAAATGCTATTCCTTTGGCAAACTTGTGCTGAAGTGATCTCCTAACCTCTTCCATGCAGCCGTAGACAATAGCAAATCCCTGCTAATGTAATCATTTGGACGAAATTTTAGACTTGAATTGTATGCCGCTGAATTCAGTGGACCAGGTGCAAGAAAATGGCAATGTTATGGATGAGGTCACTGCCCATTACGCAGTACAAAGCCAGAAAAGAGACCAAGCAACTTTTTCTTTCTGCCATTTCTAAAAGTGAAATAAACTGTGTGCTACTGCTCTATACAACGTAACAATAAACACAACAACTAGTACTACAAAGGTAAAGTATAAAAGCTGTATGGCAATACATTATTGTAAAGGAGATGGAAATTTGAATACAGGGAGTGCAGAATTATTAGGCAAGTTGTATTTTTGAGGAATAATTTTATTATTGAACAACAACCATGTTCTCAATGAACCCAAAAAACTCATTAATATCAAAGCTGAATGTTTTTGGAAGTAGTTTTTAGTTTGTTTTTAGTTTTAGCTATTTTAGGGGGATATCTGTGTGTGCAGGTGACTATTACTGTGCATAATTATTAGGCAACTTAACAAAAAACAAATATATACCCATTTCAATTATTTATTTTTACAAGTGAAACCAATATAACATCTCCACATTCACAAATATACATTTCTGACATTCAAAAACAAAACAAAAACAAATCAGCGACCAATATAGCCACCTTTCTTTGCAAGGACACTCAAAAGCCTGCCATCCATGGATTCTGTCAGTGTTTTGATCTGTTCACCATCAACATTGCGTGCAGCAGCAACCACAGCCTCCCAGACACTGTTCAGAGAGGTGTACTGTTTTCCCTCCTTGTAAATCTCACATTTGATGATGGACCACAGGTTCTCAATGGGGTTCAGATCAGGTGAACAAGGTGGCCATGTCATTAGATTTACTTCTTTTATACCCTTTCTTGCCAGCCACGCTGTGGAGTACTTGGACGCGTGTGATGGAGCATTGTCCTGCATGAAAATCATGTTTTTCTTGAAGGATGCAGACTTCTTCCTGTACCACTGCTTGAAGAAGGTGTCTTCCAGAAACTGGCAGTAGGACTGGGAGTTGAGCTTGACTCCATCCTCAACCCGAAAAGGCCCCACAAGCTCATCTTTGATGATACCAGCCCAAACCAGTACTCCACCTCCACCTTGCTGGCGTCTGAGTCGGACTGGAGCTCTCTGCCCTTTACCAATCCAGCCACGGGCCCATCCATCTGGCCCATCAAGACTCACTCTCATTTCATCAGTCCATAAAACCTTAGAAAAACCAGTCTTGAGATATTTCTTGGCCCAGTCTTGACGTTTCAGCTTGTGTGTCTTGTTCAGTGGTGGTCGTCTTTCAGCCTTTCTTACCTTGGCCATGTCTCTGAGTATTGCACACCTTGTGCTTTTGGGCACTCCAGTGATGTTGCAGCTCTGAAATATGGCCAAACTGGTGGCAAGTGGCATCTTGGCAGCTGCACGCTTGACTTTTCTCAGTTCATGGGCAGTTATTTTGCGCCTTGGTTTTTCCACACGCTTCTTGCGACGCTGTTGACTATTTTGAATGAAACGCTTGATTGTTCGATGATCACGCTTCAGAAGCTTTGCAATTTTGAGACTGCTGCATCCCTCTGCAAGATATCTCACTATTTTTGACTTTTCTGAGCCTGTCAAGTCCTTCTTTTGACCCATTTTGCCAAAGGAAAGGACGTTGCCTAATAATTATGCACACCTGATATAGGGTGTTGATGTCATTAGACCACACCCCTTCTCATTACAGCGATGCACATCACCTAATATGCTTAATTGGTAGTAGGCTTTCGAGCCTATACAGCTTGGAGTAAGACAACATGCATGAAGAGGATGAAGTGGACAAAATACTCATTTGCCTAATAATTCTGCACTCCCTGTATTTTCTCTTCAAGGTACCAGAAAATGGTGACAATGATGACAATTAAATAATTTTCAATGTAGGAAATGACAGCTGCATTCAAATACAAACAACGCTGTAGAAAGTTTGGTGCCATTACACTAACCAACCACCCACTAATGACTTTCGTCACAAACTTGCTCTACCTTTACTATCCAGGTTCCAGGTTTCAGACGGATCCTTTAAATGATAGTAATCATTAAGTATGTGCACACTGGAAACAAAGTGGAAGAAGAAAGAATATTTACTCAATAATAAAACCAACTTATTACAGAACAGTTCAAGTCTTTGAACTGTTCTGTAGTAGGGTTATCATTTTAGCACTGCTTCTGTAAAACCCTGATACTGGCACCTCCTAAATTACAATACTGGCACCTCCTAAATTACAATTTTGTCTTGTTAATGGTCCGTTTTTACACGTTTATTATAATTATGTACAAAAAGACATCAGGGTACAGACCGAAAAGTATGTGTTAATGGAAACCAAAGGGAAAACGGCTCTCTGACAAAAAATTGGAAAGAAGTGAGAACAAGTATTATGGAGGGGCATAAATTAGAAATGCTCAGACGCTCTGGCAGTGCAGGTGTGGTGGTGGTGGCTCAGTGTTGAATCAAACTGACATGATTTTTTTGACAGGACTGAAATCACTGTTGTCCCAGGAGAGCACCACTGTGTCTAGCAACGTCACAGCATTTCTGTTTGCCTTGGAGCAGACCAGGCTGGTGGCTATTAGAGACCGTCACGATCCCATCCCCCCACCACAAAAACAAAAACCATGTGCGGACAGAGAAGTCCCAATGTGCTACATTAATGCACACTTATCAGCCACTTTGCTGGGTATACCTGTTGAACTGCTTGTTAACACAAATGTCTAATTAGCCAGAGTGAGATAAATTAGAAATGAGATTGAAAAACCGATGGAAGCGTCAGGCTGGAGGGACCCGCTGATTAGGCTCTTCATTTATGGAATGCATTATAAATATCTGCTTTGGGAAATCTCTCCAGCAGACGCAATCGATTGATCTGCACATATGCAGAAGAAGCCGTGATGAAACAGAGTAGATGTTTCTGATATTGTAGATAAATACATTCACTGGCAACTTTTTAGGTACGTCTGCTTGACTGGCGATTAACGCAAATATCTAATCAGACAGTCGTCAGCAAGTCAATGCATCCAGGCAGGCAGGCAGGATGACCTGTTAAAGTTTGAACTGATCATCAGAATGAGGAAGAAAGGTGATTTAAGAGACTTTGAATTTGACATAGCTGTTGGTGCCAGACAGCCTGGTCTGAATAATTTCAGAAACTGCTGATCAACCTGGATTTTCTTGCACAACCATCTCTAGGGTTGATCTAAAAAAGAGAATATTACCAGGGAGTTTCTGTTCTGTGGACCAAAATGTTTTGTGTCAGAGGTCAGAGGATAATGGCCAGACTGCTTATACTAACAGAAGGGCAACAGTAACTAAAAACCCCCCCAAAAAACCCCAAAACAAAACACGTCTGACAACCAACATCTTCCGAAGAGCATCTCTAAATCCACAACACATCACAACCTTGAAGCAGATGAGGTACAGCACCAGAAGACCACACTAGGTGCCACTCCTGTCAGCTGACAACTGGTAAATTGAGGCTACAAATCCAGGTTACAAAAGATTCAAAAACACTGACTGATCTGATAAGCTACTTGAAAACATACCATTAAACTGGTATAATTCAGGTTGCTGTTGTTGGTTTAATGGTGGGAAGATATTTTCGTTAGGTTTCCTAGTAGCTGAGCATTGTTTAAATGCCACAACCTACTTGAGTATTATTGTTGACCCCTTTATGACCACCGTGCACACATCCTCTGGTGACTGCTTCCAGCAGGTAACACATCATGTCACAAAGCTCAAACTGGTTTCTTGAACATAACAATAAGATCACTGTACTTAATCCAATAGAGCACCTTTGGGATGTGGTTGAACGCGAGATTTGAATCATGGATGCGTAGCCAATAAATCTGCAGCATATGCATGATATGACTGATGCTGTCAATATGGACCAAAAACTTTGAGGAATGTTTCCAGCACCTTGTTGAATCTATGCCATGAAGGACTAAGTCAGTTTTGAAGGCAAACGGGAGTCTAGCCCCATACCTAACAGTTGCAAGTGGAAATGAGCCTATGTCATTGTACAAATCTACACATCAGTCAGGTATTCATAGTAGAAACATGTGTAATCTTCAACATTTAAGTGCCTTCAAATAATTCAAGCTGGAATTCTATTCATGTGAAGGACTCCTGTTACCAAACAGCTCTACTTGTAGACCATGAGATCAGAGAACAACTCCTAAAAGCTTTGAGGATAACGTGTGCGCCTGTCTGGACTAACAGTGATTTTTTCCCTAGCCACTCCCCAATGGTCCCAGGGCCTCAGAATTAACTTTGTACCACGCTAAATATTCCCATCTTCATTTGATTATGAAAATTCAGTGTTAGATGCAGCCCAAAAACAAAAAGAAATTCAGTTGTATTTTTTCACAGTACAGTAACACATGAAAGTGAGATTTAAAAGAAACAACCGAGAAGCTTAAACAAAGCCAAGAAAAGCAAACATAAAAGGTATCAAAAGATATGTTTACTTTATTCACTGTGCCAAATCTAGAACTGAAAAGTAAAGACAACGTCTCGCAGCAATATCTAGACATTGTTTTGTTCTGATATTCATCCATCGTAAAGGTAAAATGGTAAAAATGGCCTGGCATGAATGGGTTATCCTGTGATTTAAAGCTAATACAAAATTAAGGATCCATTTTTTTAATTAAAAAAAAAAAATCCATGTATATTCCCACGTATTTTAAAACAGGAAACATTACCGTATTATCTAGAGAGGAATATCAATTGATATGGTAATTAGAGATTTTTTGTCACAATAATATTATGGAGGCAACATGAAGTGATAATAGCAAATTATCACCCAGCCTCTCCACTATGTGTGGATAAGTGCCAAGCAGCAGGGAGTCTAGTGTTCACATTAACAGCATACCAATGTCGCAAATAGCCTTTACACCTTTACACAAGCACATCTGCTTTCTGACAACTTCCCAGTGCATCTTCCATTTAAATTTGGAGGGCTAGCATAGAGCAAAGAAATCAGATGTGAATCTCAGTAGATCATTTAAAGGTGTATTTAAAAAAAAAAAACCCTGATGCAAAATAGCAAAAAACAATCTAGAAATAAAATAAGTGAAAAATAAATACTGAGTAAGCAAGCAAGTAGCAGTGTAGCAGGTTCTTTGACCAAAACATAGTGTTACAAAGATAATGCAGAATATTTACCGGATTCGAGCCTCAGCTTTAGTAGCTGCCTGGTTGTACTGTTCAGCCGTCTCCTTGTAGTTTTCAAAACTCTGCAGGCAAAGAGACAAAGTAAGAAATACGAGAATGAATTCAACAGTGTTTCATGGCTCAAAAAAGCTTCTCGGGAGGCTGCATTTAATGATACTAGAACTTGTTTCCAAGGCTTAGTATAACTTAATGTTCAGATCACACAATTACAAAACAGAAAAATCAAAACAGACTACATTAAAGTCCCCAAATCAAGTGCCATGAATTATAATCTACATAATTTTACCACAATTACAACTACCTTTTCCAATTTAGTACAAGCTTTAAAAGCCAGCAACGATAAGAAAAATGCATAAACATTGGAAAATGTCACATTCATTAAATTATTGACCTTTGAATTTTACAGCCTGCTTACAAATCTGAATGTTGATAGTCTGTTGGTACTTCGTGTTTTTCTTTCCCTCATGTGACAAACTGTGGCATTTAAATAAAGTTACATCACAAATTGATCTTGTAACTAGAGCCAGGTCGCATAGAGTACGCCTTTGTAATCAGTGGTCACAGTGCGAACTGTACAGCATCGTGGTCTAAATGAGCAGCAAATAGCAGAAAGTTAATAGAAAACAAACCCCAGTTGCCTTTCACACACGTTTTATGCAAATCTTCCCGCTCTGTTTTCACAGGGATTCAAATGGACACATACATTCTTTCGAACTAGGCAGCTGTTAATATACAATCTGTTAAATGACTGGATATCTGCATACTTATATGTACCTCTATCAGTTATGTTGAGGAACTTTCCCGTGTGTGCTTGTGTGGGGAAAAAGTCTCGAGTACATTTAAAATCATCATCTCAGTAAGACGTAGGATCACCTGGCAGGCTTTGCGTCGAAACCTCTGAAATACAGTTTGTCTAGAATACCCCAAACACAAAGCAAATCTCTGTAGCCAAACCTCTCGTACGCATTCAGTGAGCAGTAATCGCCATTTTAAACCAATAACCGCGGTGCTCCGGCTTTTACTTAATTATTCCCCATATTCCCAAAAGACTGGGTGATAGGAGAGGAAGATAATTGAAGTGATGGAGTAGAGAAGAGATGGGATCAAACACAAACCTCCCCCACAATCCCTAGTCCTCTACTCCTCCAGTGCCCCCTAGTCATTTTCTCATCTCATTATTTCAAGCTGATGTGCAGACATGCAATTTCTGATCTGAATGTCTGGTGTTGGAACTGAATCAAGTAATGTCATAGGCATCTTTTCCTTAATCCTATCTTTTAGTATTCACTACGGTGTAATAATCTGCTTCTCCATTATCTTCATCCCTGTTCTTTAAAGAAAAGATGGAAAAAAGGAGTCATAAGTCTTGTAAGGAGGAGGATATTTCAAATCAGCACCAACTTTGATGAAGTAGTGAAGCTGTAGGCACCAGATTTAGACAAGAATCACCTTTTATATGGGATTCAAAAAGATCCATTATAAATATGATAATAAATCAATTCAGCACATAAATTTCCTTTTCCAACCACACCGTTTTCAAACACACCTAACAGTCGCTAAGACAGAAATGTGGACAACAATGCAGAGGTGCATAAACATGCTAATGTAAATGTACATTAAAAAAGTAATTAATAAATGTGCCCAGCTACACTTTACCTCCCCTATCTGCCTGAGTTTATGTTTGGGCTGCACAGTAACTCAAAATGTGAAAATGCCAAACATCCCCAAGTGTATGACTGCCAGTTATGCTTCCTAGCTGTGCTATATTGGATTATCCAGGACAGAACTCAGGATTAGACTCCTCTTGTCGCCATGTCTCTCTTTTGCCAGTATATGACTAGGTTTAAATACCATACCTTGACAGGGATGGGGGAGTAATAACTCCAACTCAAAGGTTTCAAGTCAAGCATATTTCATACCACCATCCTGTACCTTTGAAAGAAGAGACATTTTCAGACCTCTGAACTTCTGCTCAGATGTTTTATTAATCTACTAAGCATAAACCATCACTAATAAATGCCATGATCTGACAGTACTAGCAACCAGTCCCTGAATTCATGGACATTAAAGACTCTCATTTTTTGCTGGTGTGAAGCTACTACTTTGGTTCACCCTTTGGGAATATTGTGGTAAGAACTTAGTCTCCCATTAGTGGCTTAGCCCTTAGCCTCAGGTCAATGGGCTCAATGGACAGACTCCGAGGAAGGCTGAACTAAAACTTGAAAGTTTATGGTTCCCTTGTGGGACATCAAGTGTTTGAGCCAAGATAAAAAAAAAAAAAGATGTCTCCACAGGGGTTTAAACCCATGGGTGCCTCTGATTATGCAGGACAAAGAGAGCTGGGCACCAGAAAGAAAAGCAGCAAGTAGATGGTTTAAAGGTAAAGTGAACTTGTTGCTGATAATGAACCTTTTTTGTAGCAAACATTTTAACTTGTAACAGTGAGGACAGCACTGGTAGAGCTCATCTCCATCAAGTGTCCAAGTCAACTCAATAAAACAGATGCACAATAGCAGGACCTTCCTTAAAGGGACTGCAGACATTAATATGCCTGTTTTATAAATACAGACTGTGTCGAAAAGTTTGCTGTCAAAAGGGGTCATTTTTTGGCATATCCTAAACGAAAGCTCGATCTTAAAAGGTTTCAGAGAGGTAACGCAGTGGTTGATAGGTGACTGAGTGATGCAAAAAAATAAATAAAATCACAGAAACCTGCAATGAAAACAAACTTTTTCACTAGTTATGCCGTCACTGCTTGTAAAACATACTTTGAAACACTATATTTTACCCCTGCAAACTGTGTGCTCTTCAGAGATTGTCAGAAATTTTCCAATTTGGAGCCTTTTCATGCTTCATTTGAGAATCTTGTCTGTTTTGAATCAACATATGTGAATAAGCTAGGCAGGTACAGCTAATCCAACAGAAACTTTGGGGGGCTGTGATGCTGTTCAGTGGTTGTGTATATATACACACATGTTATTTTGTGTCTAATCAAGAACAAACCCCAAGGAATAGCCCTAGCTCAGCTCTCGTGACTACAGAGAGGAGGTAGCTCTATCACTGGCATACACACACTCAGCTCTTCCAAGTCATTTCCACCCATGGGGACAAAAGCCCTATGTGGAGAAGCAGAAAGAGAGGATGACAGCCCTCAGTGGGGGAAGGCAAGGTTTTGGGGTTGCTGGAAAGGTTCACGGAGGGGATTAGTGGTTGTGTATTAGCTTGCATACATGCAGGTGTGTGACTAAATCTGTGTTTCTACTTGAATTGTTGTGTTCAGATGATCCTTGAGTGTACACTTGTCTGAACACCCTCCAGGAGCTGTGGACTGAGATGGGCTGATGTCAGGATTTCGAGCGAGGGGTTGTTTCATGCGCCGTGCTTGGACGGAGGAGGATTAATTTTTTTTTTGAGGAAGCAGTCGACAAAAGGGGGGGTAGAAGGGATTAAAAGAGGTGAATTTTAAAGTGAGGCTTGTTTACAGAGTCACAGGGTATATTTCCACAGGAAGACAGATATACACTACCTCTACACTGTTGAGAGATTAGGGAGGCATCCAAAAAATAGAGGAGGAGGGAAGGAGATTTGGGAAGGAGCAGAATTAGAAGATGCACTGGTATGTTCAGCCGGCGTTGCAGCGTTTGTGTGTTGTTTTGTATATACACAATACATGTATGTGTGGAAGTTGTGCAATGGATTGGCCACAATTACTTCTAATATGACAGCATGCGCGCAAACCTGTCAGAGCCCACAAATTTACAAACTCCTGCACACAAACATGCACACGCCGTTTTCACATTCGTGTCAGGAGTGAATTCAAACATTCTCCGCAGCCCTTAGACAAACATTACAGCCTGTTATCATCATTCATCCCTAAGGCAAACTGGACACTAGAGCTTGCTTGTGTGTATTCTCACACCGGCACACACACAGTGTGCACACAGTTATATACACCATTATTAACCTGTTAGAAAAATCTGATGCTAAGCCAAAGTAAAATGTTGATTCAGTGGAACGCCACACACAGATTACCAGTGGATTGTCCTTTTTTTTTTTTTTTTTACAGCCTTTCCAACCTTTGACTAACTTCATTTGCAATGTAAAATAAAATTAGAGATAAATAATACAATGAACCAATAAATAAAGCCCTGCGGCCCTATCCGGGTCTGAAGATTGTCAGTCTTCTGTGCATCAGCCAAATTTAAATCTGAAATTTGCATTTGAAATCATGCCTGTTGCATCTGTCATGCTAAAAGAGAAAGCAGCTCAAGAATTGCTCCTTGGGTGCACGAGTTACCCATGCCATGCGTACTAATGGACCTCCATACAATCGCGGATAATAGCTTTTTGAACTGTGTGCCGATAACAGGCTGGATTCTTTTCAATTTCTCTGTTTTACATTGAGCTGCAACAATACCCAATCCTGTTACTGATAACATTTCTCAGTTCTAACATTTGACATGTCTTCACAGAATGTAAAAAGGCTAAAGTATGGAAAGCCATTTAAAGACTTGATTGAATCAGTTGTGTCACAAGTGAGACACATTACTGTTTCAGCCTGTGCTTTGCATTTATGTATATAACCTGTGTCAGTCACAATTCAACGTTTAAGTGGCCATTTATTTCAGCCCCACTGGAATTTGCACCAGGTATGAGCGAGTGAAAAGAAAAAAGATAGCAAAGGAAATGGAGAGGAAGCTTGAAAGGAGAACTGGATGAATGGAGTGCTAGACTGGAAAATGAAGAAAAAGAAGGAGGAGGGTGGATGCCGGCTCAGGATAGACTGTCTGTTTAATGCACAGTCCATATAGCCTCTTTATCTCTCCCTCTCAGTACCCTGCTTTTTAGCTTCCTCATTCAAATGCAGGTCAGCTGTGTGCAAGTGAGGGGCGAAATAAAAAAAGATAGAAAATGGGACTGCAGCAGCAAGCGGAGAAAGATAGACCATCCTGCACTCTTCTGCCAATCAGTCTCTTCCGTCAAGTATTGCACCGCGTGTTGCTTGCTGCACGGAGTGCAGGGGCCCTCCCATTTAACTTGCCTATGTAAAAGGTTTTCTCACAGGCCTAAAGGAGGCGAGTGTTAGGGAGTAGATAAAGTAACCCTCTGCCTGATGGGTCTTGCTACAGGGAGGGAGAGACTGAGTAGAGGCGCAGAGAGGGAGTCAAGACCCCAGGAGTGTCTACCAAATACCTGAGGGAAAGCTGGGATTTAAGGAGGGAAACGGGACTGACGAAGGGAAGGGAAACTGGAGTAAGGTTATTTGCATCTACCGGATACCTTTTCATTTCCTTGTGTATTTCCATTGTGTATTTTGCTATCAGGTTATGTCAATGTAACCTTAAAGTTTATTGGACTAATTTCCAGGTCCATCTTTCTTTTTTAGTCTACTACGGTAACACTATAGTATTCACATTTCAGAAAAACCCTTATCTTATACTGGGCCTTAGTTCATGAACTGTCTGAAACAAGCTGATTTAGCTACCGTTTCTTTGAGGCCAACTTTCTATGAGTTCTCCTCATTGCCTCCAGGCGGAAGCAGGTGCTTGTGGGTATTTACATCATCGTTTTCTGACAAAGAGCTTTTGTAAACAAGCTGTAGACAAAGAAAAAAAGCTTTCCTCTTCTTTATTGGAATTAGCCGTCCCTCAATTAGATGTCAGAGCTGATATAAGATCTGGAAAATGGAAGTGGACAGCAAAAACATCAATAGCAAAGTTAACACTAATCACTTGCTTAATGTGGAACATAATGGTGGACTTAATCTTTCAATCATAAGCTGTATGAAACTGTGTCTATTTATGTCCCTGTTAATAAGTGCACATATGGGAAATGTGCTATAATACTGACTGACTATTATCTCACTGCACATTTTATTTATAGGGACTCTTACTTTAAATGTTTACAACTACAATACAAATAAAGAAAATTCAATATTTTGCTTTGATTTTTATGATTGCTTAAACAATATTGGAATTTTTTATTCTGAGCACTCCTCCTACAAAGCTTCATTTACCCCATCCACGCACCCACTAATAAAAATGCTTTTTCCTATGCCTAAGGACTTTTGCCCAACATTTAGACGCACTCTGATGGATGCATCTTGCCCAGGAATACTTTGACATGCAGACTGGGGGATTCGGGGCTCAAACTACCGACTGTCCAATTAGTAGATGACCCACTCAACCCCCTGTGCCACAGCCGCCCCCTAGCTTGCTTTATGATCAAACGTAAGCTATTCGTCTGCGTTTGATTATACATTTCCTGTGCAGAGCAAATTGTCGAGTCAGACAGAACATGTGGGTGAGGTTGCTTTGCCCACAGCCAAGAGACGGCCAGGGAAATCTCTCCTTTTGGCATCAAACAGATCCAAGAGTTGAAAACACTGATGGAAGCTGAACGTTTACAGCAGCCTGACCTTTTGGCTCACATGGGATTATTTATTTAAGTTTTGTCATGTTTAAAATGAGCAGTCAAATTAAACATGACAAAGATAATGAACAGAAAAGAAATTCACTCATCCATTCAAACCCTGTTTCCTTTACATTTAATTATTCATAATTTTTCAGCATACTTTATCATCTGTGTTAATTTGGAATTGTTCTTTCTAAATTTACTTTCAGTCCTTGCAGCATCTGCATATGCTTTAGAGTATCAACCAAAATCCTACGCCAGCGCAGCCTTACTCCTCACAGAGTTTACTGGGTACACTGAAAGAAAGCTTTATCAAACCACCATTGCAGTGATTTTTACCGTGCACAATATCAAAAGCAAATTAGGTAGAGAGAAAACAACACATAATTCCTTTAAAGCACTAAAAAACAAAACAAAGGTATACAGTGATGAGAAAACAGAAAAGCACTGTGCATTGCATTAGGCAACTCCAGCTATCTGAGGAACCTCTTGAGTGCAGGCCCATCAACAGAAAGTCACGCCTTTGATATGCCTGCTGAAACTTTTAATTCATTTACATTCATATTCCGACACTGGTACGTGGGCTTGGCATTTCCAAGACAGGAAACAGTGTCTTGTATTCCACCAAGATCTTAATCTCTATGGAGAGTGAGTAATACTGTATCTCACTTAAGGATTTGTTTTGATATTCCTTATATGTGAAGTTGTCTTTTCATTCCAAGTCTACAGGATGTTTTTCATCTCATTAGTGAGATCGGCTGTTATACATCTAAAAAATGTAAATTCTTGTATCTTTCTAACAAACCCATCAGGAAACCTCTCCAGAGGGGAGAAACAAAGCAGAAAAACAAGGGAACCAGAGGACAAATGGAAAAGCCATTCAGGTGAGTTTTGGCTTCTTGTTTTAAACAGTATACTAATGTTAGTGTTGCCAATATTGATATGCAATAGCAGTCATGTTTATGAGATAAGGACATGGCTTTTACCTTTTTCTCCAGTATTTCCAATTGCTCTTTATAGAAGCTGGATATAGTAGCAAGCTCCCTTTCTTTCATCTCCAGGTTTTGGGCCTGCAAGAGAGAGGGAGGAAGGAAAGGGAAAAAGGATAAGAATAAGGAGTATACCACTTTTTAAATGACATGTGAAGACCAGCTGTTGCAGATATTCTTTATAATGACATAGCACTTTGTTTTATGACATACATGTGTAAATTCTTGGATGGTACTGGTCAGTGTTTATTATGTCACATCAATATTGTAGTCTTGGGATCCGGTTTCATATAGTACTGTGCAAATGATTCAAGCTGCACCTTTCTTTATGTTTTGCTTCCAAGTTGCCAGACTTTGTCATTTTTAAATGGTCTCAGGTCTCCAAGTTTATGAAAGTCTTTTTAGATTTCTTCTTTGGACATTGGCTTCTTTTTCACTGAGTTTCAGTCCAGTCCTTGTACCTGACTTGTTTGTCACTTAACAGTAATCTATGAATCATTCAAGTGTGAAAAGGTACCCAACTTAAAAAGAAAAACCAGAGTTGTGCCTACACATGACAGACAACTCAGCAAAGAACCAATTTTAAATGATATCTTTAGGCACTTTGTTACTAACAGAATGTTCCAGTTGAATCTATGAAAGATACTGATGATAACACAGCTTGATCGCCATAAAAATAGTATTTTTGCACCAACAGGTGAGTCCCAAAGACCTGAAAACCTGGCATATTTTTGCATGGTGGGTGGTGCATCCTTAAAAAAGGGGGGAAAAAAGGAAAGAAAAAACAAAACCAGAGCGAAAAACAACAGCAACAACAAAAAATGTAGTAGCAGGCCTGAAGAAATGACTACAGCAGATGAACAGTATCTGAAAGTCATGTCCTTAACAAACAGGAAAACAAAATCCAGCAAAGACCTGACACAGGTCCTGAGTGATGCATTTGGACCTTTGGTTAATCCATCTACTGCTCACTGATGTCTCATCAGAAATGGTCTCAATGGAAAGGTGGCTGCCAAGGAGCCATTCTTAAAGATGGAAAACAGGAAGAAAAGAGAGGTTTGCCAAATACACAAGAACTAGACTGAAAATCAGTGGCAACAGGTCTGACAGTGTGAGGAATCCAGATTTTTGTTTCAAATAGTTGTCACTGTGTATGCTGAGGTCAGGAGATGTCCAACAGAGTGTGTGTAGAGCCGACTGTAAAACACAGACATGGTTTGGGGATGCATTTCAGCCAGTGGTGTTGGGGATCTCATCCAAATTCTGAACACAGAAAAGCATCTTCAGATCTGCAAAGTGTCTGATTGGCGATTGCTTCATTTTCAGCATAAAATTAGCTCAAACACACTGCCAATGCACTAAAGTCATAAAGTCAACATTATTCAATTCTATTTATATAGGACCAATTCACAACAAGAGTCACCTGAAAGTGCTTTATATTGTAAGGTAAAGGCCCCATAATAAAATAATAAAAATCATAAGTGAAGCAGTGTGGCACATCTTGGGAGAATGGAACAAAAGGCAGCAAACATCCAAAGAAGAGCTTTGAATGTCCTTCAAGAAGTCTGAAGAACTATTCCTAAAGACTACTTGAAGAAATGACAAGAAAGCTGCGTAAGAGACTTCAGACAGTTTGAAGAATAAAGGTGGTCACACCAAATATTGACTTTCAAGCTTGTTGAAAATGTAAAAACACCTTTTTCTTTGACTCATATACTGTATTTCCAAGTATTACTGCATATTTCAATTAATCACTGCACCAGCTTCCCATTTTTTGGAAAAAAATAAAGAAATAAAGTGTGGATCATCAATTTTGGATCGTATTGTGCATCTTTGTGTGTGAATGGGTGGATGACTGAATGTAGTGTGAAGCGCTTTGGGGTCCTTAGGGACTAAGTAAAGCACTATACAAATACAGGCCATTTACCCATTTAGGACTCAATGTGTGCTCATTTAAAGACTGCAATGTAGCGCTAAAAGCCTCAAGACTTTCAGCGAAACCCTGAACTGGAAAAATACAGCAAAATATCAACTCTGACTACACAGTCCACCCACTGTAAATCAAAGTAGGAATACACGGTTACTAACAGTAACCATCATGCAAAATAATTGTTTTTAAATCACAAAATAATAAGTCAAATAATAAGACAGACAACATATATATGCCACTTGTTACTGTAGCTACAGAGTACAGTATTTGGAAGTACTTGCAGAGTCTACATTTCAGAAAGTCCGTACGTTTCACTAGCACTGGAACTGCACTGGAACTGTTTTGCCCACTGTGCAATCATAATCTGAGTACATAACTGATCTAATATATAGAACTCAATACTGATATAATATTGTGCAGTTGTAGAATTGCCGGAGCAAAAGAGCCACAGGCAAAAAACACTAACACTTTTTTAAGTTACACTTTCCAGATTTTTACCAAGAAAATGCAAGCCAAACTACAAAAGGCCCTCCATCTATTCACTGCTAGTGAGCACACAAAACATAGAAACCTGCCCTTTAACAACACATTTAGATATGGGGGATACACAGATAGCACAAGGAGAACTTTCTAAGTATGATTATATCCTTCACAAGTTTATAGTTATGTATTTTTCCAGGAACATGTATGTGTTCTTATCTATACACTACTTTATTTATATAGTTTGATGAAAGTCTATGATCATACACATCTACATCACAAAGTAACACACAGCAATTAACAACAAAACAGCTATTTAAGGTTATGTCCATGCATTGTAACAAAACTTACAAAACTATTCAGGTAGCATGAGACTGGGACAGCTGTGGCTGACATGGCGTCGCTGGCGTTAAGATGAGGTGAATGGTTTAGCCAAGTTTTGACAGGCAGCGAGGTGGCAGATTGGCTGTAGGAAGACCCATAGTTTGGGCCATGACGTAGCAGCATGCAAGCAGAGGAGGACAGGAGGCAGACGTCAAAAAGATACACTGAAAATGAGCTTTAAATCAGCTTTAAGTCAGAAATACGCATGCATGGTGGCTGCAAAGAAAATGCTTGTTGTAAAGGAGAACTGTTATGGAGTCACCTTCTTTTAACTGCTTGAGAATTTAAAGTGAGTCGATATTATTTCATATTACAAAAAAAAAGGGCAGAAAATAACTTCTTTATAAGAAATACTGATTCAAATAACCACTGTATCTTCTTTTAAGATTAACTGTAGCAAAGGTGTAAAGACAAGTGACAAAAGCAAGAAAAAGAACTGTGCAAGTAAGGAAGCAATGTCACAAATGTCACGCAGGCACACTACAGATCAGGGTTGTTTAACCATGCCTTGAGCTCAGTGTGTGATATTACTGGATGTTATTCACTGAGCCAATTTAAGAACCTCTGATCACAACATTTAAAATGGAAAAAAGAAAGATACAATGAATTGAATAAACAAACATGGCCTGGAACATAAAAGCAAGAAAGTATTTTGCTTGGACAGTCACTGACTCATTTAGCAATAAAAAGGTACGGTGCTCTTTCTATGAGAACATGATATTCAGAACACAGGCATTATACAGTAATAAAGCTAACTAAGGTGAGCTTAAATTCAACTGTTGCTCCAAAAACCCTGCCAGCTGGTTGAGGACCCAAGTGTTTACATACATATGTTAAAGGTTTCATCATGCAGCAGTTAAAAAACCCAAACAGCTGCAAAATCTTAATTGCATATAGATAGCCAAGTTGCATCAGCCTTAGAAGAGTTAGCTAAACGAGCACGCTGTGCATGAGATGGTTGAATTCTCTCTACCTGTAATCTATAAAGGTGAACGTACGGTATGTGTATGTGTGTCTACATTTTAAAAATGAATGCCAATTAGTGTTCATGAAGGGCATTTATGAATGCAAATTATATCTAACCAATATGGGTAATGAGTGAAGCAGTGCTACAACAGTATGAACACGACATGGTGCATGAACACAATGTAAGTGGCTGCGGGTGCCGCAGCAAAAGGCAACAATGGGCCCTGGATTTATAGAGAACTGAAACAGAAAGACTGTATTACACACGCATGTGGACACACACCATCACACACACACACTGTGTGATGGTGTAATGATGACTGATTACTGTACTGAGTTGTGCATTAGCGAGAGCGATATAGATCAGATGGAACAACAACATCTTCCCTGACTGATCTACTGATCTTCCCTGCTTTTTGCTGATATGGTGGGTACAACCATGCAGACGCACACTCTTACGCTGATTGACATCACATTTATTGTAATCCAATCTCATCCTAACTTAACAGTCGCATGTATTCCC
The DNA here is from genome assembly GCF_051167445.1 of Perissodus microlepis. Taxonomy (NCBI): domain Eukaryota; kingdom Metazoa; phylum Chordata; class Actinopteri; order Cichliformes; family Cichlidae; genus Perissodus; species Perissodus microlepis. The sequence continues at coordinate 13,006,395 of NC_140465.1, forward strand.
AAGGAACACATCTGTAAATCCCCGTACTGTGCTCACAGAGCTTTCCCTTTCTACACTGACGCTTAAGGGATGTGAGTGTATATATGTGTTTGTGAGTAAAATCACCTCTGCCAGCAGCACAGATGATGTGTAATTTTCTAGCTGAATACCTCCCAAAGTGTTGTTGTGTGGAATGGTGGCGGCAGCATACTCACAGCCTCGCTTTAATGCACAATGAAAACATGACATTTGAATAGAGAAGAGAGAGTGAGAGAGAGAGAGGAGAGAGAGCAAGAAGGGAAGAGCAAGAAAAAAAACGTGATTTAAAAAAAAAAAAAAGAAAGAAAGAAAAGAAGCAGGCACTAGCGATGGTGGTGTTGCTTACCCAGGCATCCAAATCTGCAGGCTGGGAGAGAGAGAAGGAGCAGGAGTTAGTTAGACAGTAGAGGATATAAGAAAGGCACAGGGTTGGAGTAGATGGTTAAAGAGACAAAGAGGAAGAGCAAACAACCAACAAGTATATTATGAGAGTGAAGAAGGAAGGTGAGGTAGAGATATATAAAGAAAGGGGGCGAAAAGCAAGAGAAGAAAGAAATGAAAAGGATCAAGGACAGAACAAGGTTAATACATCACACTGCAGAGCAAGTGGTTAAGATTTAAACTTAATTTGCCAGATATAAAATGTCACCCGAGATGTCATTCTAGCCTTCAAACGATGGCAAGTTTATTTATATGGCACATTTCATTTACTCATAGCACTCATAATACATCCAGTATATTGCAACATGGACTCTCTAACCAAGTAACTTTATATCACAAGTGTCAAAATCTTCATACTCTACATGTTTTTGGATCTAAACAAGTCTCACGGTCCTCACTACCCTGTCAGTTTTCCATTCACACTCCCTGTCCTGACCACCTATATGCCCTGTTTCACTTCACTGCCTTGTATCTCATGATGTGCCTTGATTTTTTTCTTCAGTTGAGAGAGAAGAGATTATCTTTACACTTTTAAAAGAGTGTAAAAAAAGTAGAAACCACAACATAGAGTTGGTAGACAAAGTATGCAAAAATGGACCATGTGTATATCCTGTTCTTATGTGTTGATGCATGCTCAATAATCCAGGTAAGTGACTTCTTCAGAGACTGAGAAGTCTCTCTGGCTTAAAAAAACAACAACAACAACAACAACAAAAAAAAAAAAACTACAGATGATTTACTGTTAGTTTAAGCCTCAACTTTTAGTTTTAACAATAACAGTTCAATTGCAATTATACATGTGTATGATTACTGTTTGCTTTAAGACCTCTTAGTAGGCCAGCCAAGACTAGCTGTTCACCAACTGTATTTATATGATCATTTATAAGCCTCAATACGAGTCTTTACTACCATAATAAAATCTTATAATACGGCATATTCTTGAATATCACCAAATCAAAAACATTCTGTTAAGGAATTTGAAGTCCTACCAAGTACCGCCAGTCTGGCATTAGACACAGGACAGAAAGGGGCAGATTAGAGCAGTAGGTGGCTCAAATGTTGCTATGCCTCATAAAGACACCATTCAGTTAAATGAGGTGAACTCACAAAGCCAGTTGCGGCAGAATGCATGTGTGTGTTGGGTAATCCGTGTAACGGATACAGCCGATGCCATCTGTTTAACCTCCCTGCTCTTCAATGGCTGGCCCTAAACCAAGTATGTGTCTGAATGTGACTGTGTTTGTGCTGTGTGTATGTAGACCCCAGCAGTGCTCACAGGAGTGTGGCGGTCCCATTTCCATAGATGAAAGACTTAGAAGATAGGTGAAGGGGCTTGTTGTGATACAAATGCAGACAAACTCACACCCAAGCAGTTTGGTGCAGTTCATGGGCCATAGCCCACATAGCATTTCAGATGCATCCACTCATTGTTTTCCAGCTCCGAGCTCCCTGATGACCAGCAGTTAGCAGCCTCAATGTGAACATTAAGAGTCTGAATCCACTGAGCTAGCAATAACACAGCCAAAGAAGAATTCCAATTAGACTAGGGTTAATTCCCAGGGACTTCAACCTAGATCAAGCCAATACATATAGAATTCACTGTGATCCCGCAGTTAACAGAAACACATACAACTGGTTTATAACCGTCTGCAGATCAGATTATGTTTGTATGTAGATCAGGCCAACAGTTTAGGAATATTCCTTAAAAAATTATTAGACTGCAGGTAACTGTACCAACAACATTTCAAATTTAGACTTTAACAAATTTTAAAGTTGCTCTTCTTACTACTGAATCGTTTGGTTAAGGCAAAGTTGGTGTCTGTGCAGGAGGCAGGACACATGACGTTCACTTCCTCACTGTGAATTCTCCAGACAATTACCCATGCTGTTCTCAGACGTGTGCAATCAGATATCACAGGGAGTTATTTGCTTCTTCAGCTGCACTGATCTTACTAGATGCTTTTTGGTGCTTTTGAGTCTTACAGAACAAACATTTGGATCATTCCTCCCTAAAGTCCTCCTTCAGTCTTACTTCCATGTCTCAGTTGAACAGCCATCTTCTGGTCATCCCACAGTATCTCAATTGGGTTGAGATCAGGACTGACCTTGCCATTCCAAAATCTGAATTTTCATATTTCATCAATATATTTTGTAGATAGCGAATCTACAAGTTTTTATCCATCTTTCATGTGGTTTGAGTTGACAGCCCTAACAGTCTAATGTGAAATTTCTTTAAACCCTTTTTAAATTCACTCCTTCAATAATTGAACGGCATCCAGAACCTGAGTTAGCAAAGCAGCCCCAAACTGTGATGCTTCATACAGCATCCTTCACAAATGGGATGAGATTCTGGAGTTGGTCTGCATTGCCTTTTATTCTCCAAACATAGGATTATGCATTTTTGTCTCATGTGGGCAAAGAACAAAGTGGTCAGGAAGTTTTGTGGAACATCCAGGTCTGTGGCAAACTACAGACACACTTAAATGTTTTTTTGGAAAGCAGTGTTCATTTTTGTTTGAGTCCTTCTACTAACATTACCCTTAGAGAAGTAAAATTTGTACAGTTGTAGAGATTTATGCAGGGTTTTTTTGCTTTTCCACCTCTTGGGGTTTGCATGTTGTGCTCTTGGTCGTTTTTCCAGGACACTGACTTCTAGGGAGAAAACTACAGTTGCAGTGCAAGGAAGCAAAATAATGACACCCCCTCCACACAACCACACCAATTTAATGGATCTCAATAGATTTGATTAATCTATGCTGAGCTGAATTGTGTTTGCTGGGTGTATCATGAGGGTCAACAGATGCTTCATGCTTCATTTAGACTTGAAATGTTAGAGCAACACTGTGTGTGTGTGTGTGTGTGTGTGTGTGTGTGTGTGTGTGTGTGTGTGTGTGTGTGTGTGTGTGTACACATGTCTGTCTCTCTGTGGGAGTTAAAAACTGAATAACAGTGGCAGAGAATGTGACACTTCACTAAGAACGTGCGTGCACGTCAAGATGAGACCTTTTGGTCTGCAAAGCCACCTCACATGGTGAGAAATGCTTCCTTGAAAATCAATTATGTAAATACTGAATTATGCAAATGGTACATTTGAATAAATCTGTGTTTGGGGAGAAAAGATTTTGCCGTGGTTTTATACTCGCAGTCAGGAGAGGCGAGAGAGAAGATGAGGAAAGAGGGCTAAAATGAGGATTAGGCTGGAGAATGTCACTGGCAGACACAGTTTATGCAGTTTAACTCCTGATTTGGCTTTTTAATTAGGGAGAAAGAGGTGGAGAGGAAGAGAGAACGGCACAAACACAGACAGAGAGGAGAAAACAAGGGCTAATTCAGTGGCAGCTTTCTTCCTGCCATCTCAAATGAAGTAAGCACATTCATCACTTGTGCCAGTAATAAACACCATGGGTAAAGCTAAGTGCTGTCACCCCACCACTCGTTTGGTTGTTGCCATCTTCACTAAAAATCTACTGGTACCGATGAAGAGCATTTGTATGAACTTGAGCTTACACATGTCCATCACTTTTAAAAAGACATAAGTCACAATCTGTACAGGTCACTGACAATTTTAATTATTTACCACTTTTTTTAATCATTTCCCCCCTTTTATTTAAATAAAACTCCACTAATTCAAAATGTGAACCAAACAACAATTTATAACTGGGTTAATTTTTTATTTACAGGTAGCAGCAGGGGCATCGTGCACCATTACTTGCCCTCTCCAATGGATAAGGGCAGATACATCAAACAATGAGTAACAGAAGCCAGAGACAGTGTGTGATGCGTGTCAAACGTTTTCATCCACTGTTTTATAAAAAACTCATTGACACTGTATTCACAGCTGCAGGTTGGAGTATTACATCCATGTGACAGTCACAACTAATATCCCAAACATACATTCACATCAGTTCTCCATAAATATCTTAATTTTACAAAGTTTGCTTCCTAAAACAGTAATTGGCTACCATACTATGATTCTGTCATAAATCAAGTCATTTTTTTATTGAATAACAGAAAAACTGGACACTACATTAGATACACCTTGGTCGTACTGGGTCGGAGCCCCTTTCACCCTCAGAACTGCCTTACTTCTTTGTGGCCATTTGAATATAGCAAACTCATAGTTATCTTTAAGGGATTATAGCGCAACAGTGACACATTATTTGCAATAACACAACGTAAGTCAAGCACAAAGGTAGCTTTACATTTATTTTAACAGTAACCACAGCACTTAGTTAGGAGATACAAACACCCACAACCACCCACACACACACAGGACAACTGTACCCTCATCCATACAATAATAACATGGACTGAACCACCACTCACAACCACTAGCACTTTATATAGCCTCTGTAGAAATTATCCACATATCTCACATATCTTAATTGCACTACTGTATAATTCTGTGTAAATAATCATTCTGTACATACGATAATTTTTAATTCTACAACTGTTTATAACCTGCATAGTTCACATTTCTGTATAGCTGTATATCTCATATTCTGTATAGTTTTTCATATTTATATCCTGTTCATAGCTTGTACTCACTACAGCCTGTACATACTTCTAGTTATAGCATATTCATAACATACCTTCATACCGTGCACATTATAACATACCATAATAGACCCATTTCTGTAATATACTTACATATCTATATTATTGCTAATATATATTTGTAATATATCTATATCGTGGCTAAAGCACTTCTGGATGGATGCAAACTGCATTTCGTTGCCTTGTACCTGTGACGTGCAATGACAATAAAGTTGAATTCTATTCTATTCTATTAACCTCCCACCTTCAGATGGCTGCCCCTCCCTGAGCATTGTGCAGCCAGAGGTTTCTTCCTGTTAAAAGGGAGTTGTTGGGTTTTTTTTTTTACTTACACTATGTCCACTCGTCAAGTGCTTGCTCAAAGAGCGATGGTTTGATTGTTGGAGTTTTTCTCTATTATTGTAGGGACTAAAGCTTACAATACAAAGCGCCTTGAGGTGACTGAATTGACCTGAACTGAATTAACCTTCTATCTTGGCCAGAGTTGCACAATATTGTCACACAATAAAACTGAAAAATATTTTCTACCTGGGAAGTTGTATTTCTTGGTGCTTTAACACCACATTACCTCATCAGCAATTTTGATGAGTTTGAACTGTTGATACAATCCAACTGTTGTAGCACAAATCTAGACTCATGAGACCAGGCAACAATCTTCTACTGCCCAACTTCTGGTGAACCCAGGCCAACCGTAGCTTCAGTTTTCTGTTCTTAGCCGACTAGAATGGCACCTGGTGTGGTCTTAAGCAGCTGTAGACATTGTGCTCAAATGTTAAACATGTAGAGTCCAACAGAGATACTCTTCTTCATACCTTGGCTGGAAAGAGTGCTTACTGGTTTGAACTTTAGACGCATTGCAGCATCGATGTGCTGTCATGTGACTGGGTGATGATTAGGTCTCTGCATTAATGGGCAGTTGAACAGCTGTACTTGACAAACGTGGCCATTGAGTTTACATCTTCTGTAACAACTGGACTGAATTTACAATTCATAGTTGATACACAAAAACAAACAGCAGGGGGTGTTAGTAAGAAACAGGGTGATGTTTACATACATGAGCATAAATCCTCACCCTGACATCTGTTTATGAAGTACATAGCTGCATGCAGCCACAAGAGACACGTGAAACCAAACATGAGAACGCACACACAGTGTACTACAAACACAAAAGGCATGAATTGGTTAGTCTAGCTGTTTGCTCATTAAATGTGTGTTGTTGTCACATAGCTGGGGGAGGTTAAATGAATTAACACTTCATCGTCAGCCTGCTTTGCACCACAGACTGTCACAGAGACAGAGTGAAAAAGACACTAAGATGAAAAAAAATGAAAGGAGGGATCGAGGAAAAATGATGCAATTCAACTAAAAAGAAAGAGGCTTTGTTGGACAACTGGGTAATAGTAAAAGAAAGCAAAAACAAAACAAAACTGCAAATAGAATTTTCTTAAGTAATATCTTGGTAATTTTGAGACTTCCACATGAAACAAAAACAAAAGCTAGAATCAAATAAAACTTTCACGTAAAACAAATTCAGGGTCAGCACTCCTGCCTTTGTTTTTCTCTGTGGAAGCTTCAGCCCAGTCAACCTAACATTTTACTTTAACAATTAGCAAAAACTCCTAAAATTTTTAAAACCTTTGACTCATACTTTGAGTGTTCAAACATTAATCATTATAGCCTCCTATGAGAACAATTATCTGAGAGGAATTATTTTTTTCCCTGTGGATAATAGGTCTTGTCCAGCCGTCTCATTACATCACAACCACTCTCCTGGAGAGTGGAGAGGTATTCCAGTCCTACACATTTGTCCTTTGAACTGACAGGATTTGTACGAGGCGCTCACTCGCTGCTCGGCACCGATCAAAATCTCCTCATCCGGTGAGCGCTCTGCTCGTCAGCAATTACTGTTGCTTTAGACGATGTACGGTGCGAGTGTGTGAGCGAGTGAGAGTGTGCACAAAGGGCTTAGCTGCTTTAACATGCAGAAAAGATGTCAAGTCTGTGATTACACTAGCTGATAACAAGTGGTTTAGCCGTGTGTGAATGTGTGTGTCTGAATCGCTTGTACTTCATCCTCAGTCGGCTTCTATAAAACGCCGTGTGCACCTTCACAGCACGTCATTCTGCTGGACTCAAACGCCTCTCTTATGGTGAACCCACTCAGTTTCAGTACAAATTCCTCTCAATCCACTGCAATATCTACACATGCTTTTCCACAAGCATTCTTTTTATTGATCAAGTATCTCCTCTCTCTTGTCATCCTCCTGTCTCTGTGTCTTTGGCCAATAACCAGGCCTGGTTATCTAGTCAGACAGTCATAGTGAGACGTCTTCATTTGTAAGGGCTATAGTAATAAATTATCTTCTATCTGCCTTTCAGCTACTACTGTCTTTCCCCAACTGTGTTTCTCTACTTCTGAGCTCTATGGATCATCTTTAGCCTAATGCTGCCATTTTCTACCGCAGCCAGCCATCATAACAGTCACAATTACTTCTCAGGCTACTATAATGGGTGGGTCAAGACAAAACGAATGGTGCTAGACAAAGAAAAGCAAACACATTGAATGTGACTGCATCTAAAATGTCAGGCTAAATTAAATGTTGGTGTTTCCATAAAGATTTCTAGTCAGGCAGCCAAAAAAAAAAAAAAAGAAAAACAAATGTGGAAAGATAAATACTGAATGAAAGTACAACCTCAAGCAGTGATCACCTGATCTTGTACACCTACAAGATCAGATAATCTGCTCTATAATCATGTGAAACTATTGAATTAGGTGTAGGTTATCTTGCCTTAATGAAAAAGTATCCCATGAATTAGAGCTGAAGCCACACGCTTGTTGCTCGATTCGTATACTTGAAGTAATTAGAACAGACAGAATAGCGTAGCCACAGGCCAAATCAGCAAGGAGGTATACAATTCCAGGCAAGTATATAAATGAGTATGTTAATAAATAATATCCTAACGCTTAGTGTATGTAATCACAGAGATAATGGAAACAGTTAATTAAAAGATAAAGGTTAAAGTAATCAATAAAAGTGTGGCAATGTGCTGAAACAACAGCAGAGAGATCTTTTGCAGAGAATTCTACTCAGTAATGAGACAAATGTCTTTTAGACTTAGACAGCAGGGGGGCCTGCTGGTTAGTGAGAACATCTTGTAGCTGAAAGGCTGCATATTCAGTGCAAAACACAACATTTCCAGTCTTGTCAAGTGTCATCTCCGAGTGTTTCTACACAGCAGCTGGGCAATACTGTTAACATGTGTGGCATCAACCCTGTGGTCTGAGTGTTTGTCATCTCAGGTCTGAATTTAATGAATTCTGTGCTTTTCACCCTGGTTTTCATCATCGGTTTTCTGGACAGTGTCAAATGCTTCACTCTGAGTCATCAGTCACACACGGGCACAAACAGACACACATACACACACAGTAAAACAGACACACACACACACACACATATAAAGGGCAGATAAAAAGATGAGACACAGAGGAGGAGGAATAAATGCTGGAAGAACATGTTGCCCAGGAGCACATGTTGCTGTGCAGAACACACATTCATCCTTCTTTTAATCCTCCGGCTAACCAAACATGCATCAACAGTGCCATCTAGTGAAACTTTACTGGCTTACATCCTATTATGTCACCATGAAAAACGTCCAAATAGCAGGCATATCAACTTATAACTGAAAATGGAAATTACTTAGAAATATATGGTAAAGAAAAACAGGCTGCATGTTGCTATAAAAGGAAACAAAACGACGAAAGACATCAAATTCCCAGAAGCATCGCCTCACAGCAACATTTACATTTTTAGACTTACAGAACTACCTGCTGCAGGATTTAAATCTATAACCCACAATCTGGCGAGGGTGTTAAAAGGAAGGAGGAGGTGTGAGAACACGAGGACTGACCAAACGGGCGCATCACCTCTTATCGCACACACTTCAGCTAAAACTGTGCTACCAATTTTCACATGAAAAAAAAAAAAAAAAGCATTCTTTACAGTTCAACACATTCAACCAAAGCTTCGCAAAAGCAGCTTTCCTGTTGGCCATTTGCACGACCATTTTTGTACATCTCTCAAGCTATTCTATTCATTTATTTATATTTTCCACTACTACCACTATTCTTTTTAGGTTTCGTTTTTATGTATTCCCTGGCGAGTGCTTCATCTTTTCTCATTTTTTCTTTATATGAAGGTGAAAGAGAAACAGAATTTTGATTCTCTTGAATGTCCTGTACAAGAAGCAAATTGACAAAAAAAAAAATATCTTTGACTCTTGAATTTTGTGTGTGTGTGTGTGTGTGTGTGTGTGTGTGTGTGTGTGTGTGTGTGTGTGTGTGTGTGTGTGTGTGTGTGTGTGTGTGTGTGTGGGGGGGGGGTTCTTCTTGGTTTGTAGAATACAAACGAGTCGACATCTTTAGTGCAAATATAAATTCTACACTATAACATGCAGAATTATAATAATACAAACACTTTCAAGAACGACAGATAAAGCTCAAAAGACTGATCAACAGTAAATTCTCATAAAAAGATTCATAGCTGGCACTCAGTCTATTTGTCCTTCTCTCCTAAGATTATCTTCATATATATCAGTGCCTTTAGTTTTTATTAGTTCCTTCATAATATTGTCACTGAAATGGATCCATCTGGAACTCTGCTAAGCAGATCTGAATTAGAATAGTATGAGCACTCATGTTGCTGTTTATCACGATTTCTTCACTGGAGACAGCAGATAAAAGAATGCTTTTAATATACAGGAATACGAACATTCACCCGTGGTCCACACGCAGGTATTAAAGTCTATTCTTCACACCCTTCCGGCTTCTGAAATTCAATAGCTTCAAGCAGATGCTTGTTGTTGTCTGCATGTCTCCGGGTGTTAGATGCTCAGCACTGAATACCTGTGCATACTAATTGCATTTTACTTGCAGCAGAAATGACACCTCTGAGGTGGAGAGAACAGGCAGGGGAAAACACAAACACAGGAGGTGCTAATGAAAGAAAGGAGAGGAGAAGGGACTAGGTGTTAATGTAAGGCGTCATCTCTTCTGTGTCTTCACTCGTGGTGTAACAGTTAAATATAGTCTCAGAATGAGACAGGATGACACACTGCAAGAGCCAAGTTGAATGCACTTCTTAAGAGCACCTTTGTAGGTGGGGTGAGAACTTGGACATGGTGAAATATGAGTCAGAAGTAGGAGTAGAAAAGAATCCAGCACTGTACAGAAAATAAACTTTGGAGGAGTACACAGATTCCCACATCACCTGATACACATTAAAAATAAATAAATAAACCCAATTTAAAAGCATCATCTGCCCCCAAAAAAGTATTTTTGTGGAAAAACCATTACAAATGTATTTTAAGGGTAAATGGTAAATGGTAAATGGCCTGCATTTGTATAGCGCTTTTCTAGTCCATAGGACCCCAAAGCGCTTTACACTACATTCAGTCATTCACCCATTCACACACACATTCACACACTGGCGATAGCAAGCTACATTGTAGCCACAGCTGCCCTGGGGCGCACTGACAGAGGCGAGGCTGCCGGACACAGGCGCCCCTGGGCCCTCTGACCACCACCAGTAGGCAAACATGGGGTTAGTATCTTGATAATATCTTCAGATATTAATAATAGCCACAACTGTGTGGTGGGGTACGATTAGGGTGGCAAGCCAGTACACTTCTAGTGCCATTCCCAATCTTGATAAATGGGGGTCTGCATCAGGAAGGGCATCCGGTGTAATATTTTTGCCATAGAGAAGATTCATAGATGTAGTGAAGGAGGATGTGTAGGAACTTGGCGTGACAGGAGGGCGCGAGGATGAGATGGAGAGAGTTGATCCACTGGGGTGATCCCTAAAGGAGAAGAAGCTCCTCTAATAATAGGGATTGTTAGCTATTATTAGTCCTAATCTTTACCCTAAATTTCAGTGGCACTATTTCTGAAAACACACTTCTTCCACAATGACATCATTAGTTAAAACAGACAGTGTTAACTGGGGAGTACAGCAAGAACACAGCTACAATTTGAGAAAGTGTTACACATTTGGCGAATAAGTGTGAAAAAGTCTGACCAAAATCACTAACAAGTCTGTAAAAGAAAAGATAGCTAGACTCTTATAGTATTATAGTTAATGTGAAAGAATTAATGGGCCGTAGATGGAAAGAGTCAACATTATGAGTGGATTGGCAGATGGAACGAACTTAATGCACAGGTATACATATGCAATGACACAGACAGACACACAAATACTCATGGCGGTGGTGGTGTTGGTCGGTAATGAGTGTGGGGTAAATGGCTAATGTGAATGTTTGTGACAGGCAGCCTGAGGCAGTGTGAGGAGCAGCTCTTCAGTGGGTACATGCCTTCACACCCCCCTAATCAACCCACCAGTAATGCTTAATGCTACCGAGGTTGTGTGCAGAGGCATAAGGCCAGAAGCGTGCGCTATATGTGCCAATATACTGTGGCGAGTGTCACAGAAGTGTGTGTGAGAATGCATCTGCCTTTAAGGAACATGGCAAGCGCAGAAATTACTCAAAGTGCATTTGAAAGTGTAATGGGGAAAGACAGGGGGCTTGGGAAAGCTGTTCTTGGAGCCTCCAGCTGCGTTTTTGCAAGGTCGTTTCCAATGTAAGGTCAATGGAAAATACAAAGAAGAGAGGGAAGCCCACCCGCTAAGAATGGAGGAGCTTTTAAATCAGTTCTTTGAATGCACTAAAAAGTTGAAGCAATACAGCACAAGCAGGAAAATGTTTATCATCTCATTATCTCAGAACTAAGGTCTTCTAGGTTTTGTCTTATCGTTTTTGGTCAATTAAGGATGGGTTATAGTTTAAGCAGGATAGAAATCAAGCTGAGGAATAATAAATGTGTTAGCTGAGCAGAAATAAGGGGGAGTTAGAGGCGAGACTGAAAAAGAAAGACAAGTGAGAAAGAGGAAAAGGTGGGAACCTCTAGGCTTCTCTCACTCACTGTGCAGGTTATCTACAGCAACTCTATCATCACTTAAAGGCTAAAAATAAATAAATAAATAAATAAAATCCCTTTCCTTTTACTTAAATAGTTTGCACCTGTACCTGTCAGGCTCAACCTTCTCAAACACGCTAGAAGCAATGACAGAGTCTCCTCAACACTTCTTTTCTGCTCTTTACAACCACAGACAGGCAACACTTTTAGTCCATCCCTCCTTGAACACAAACACACAGCTTCACACACACTGACGCCTTGTATTGACTTGTCCTGACAGAAAAAGTAGAAAACAAGGCTTTGAGGGGAAGTGCTCAGTTTGTCATTGCAATGCAACATTATTAAATGTTTGGTGCCCGTATCAGCGTAAGCTAAGCCAGCGGCTTCATTCAGTATTCATTACAGCGGGCTGGCACGCTGAAAAGACACTGCAGGACAAATCAATTGGAGGGGAGAAAGAGAGTGAGGGAGACGGGGTTGTAGGAAATCCACAATGTTTAACTTTAGCAGAGCCAAGTGAAGCCACCAGGGAGAGAACTGCTAATTAATCATCAGCAATAGTTCATTGCTCATAATTATACATAGATGTCACTAATAAGAGAAACACTCTATCCAAGTTTAACACACATAAAACACACTTGTTTAAGATACAAACACGTGTACACACACACACACACACACACACACACAGGAGGGTTTCCAGCCTTTGAGTCAAGCTTACTGCCTTTAGACATTATTTTCCATCTCACATCAAACTCCTCACACATCTGACTCACTAACGTCTCTGTTTGAAATCCTACACACACCACACTGCTGGCTTGACTCATTACCAGTCTAAATTATGAATATTGACAACATTTTGTTTCAACAAGCCTGCTTTGAGACAGTAAAATGCTGAAACATCACAGGTTCTGTATCCAATTGTCAAGTTTATTGTTGCCACGCTGTTAATACCAGGCCGCTTCTAAAAGGCGAGGGTGACGTGATTACCTACATTTAATTAAACACTAGGACATTAATGTGGAGTGTTAAAATTCATAGTAGGAGACACTTAGTGATCATATATTCTTGTTACTGACATGACCTGCAGAAGTAAGTCATTGCTGGCCACAAAGCACTACGAGAACCATCAGAAATTTCCATGATCTGTAGACACTGTATATTTCCACCATGACGTTTATGTTGCTCTCACATCATCAGAAACTCCAACCAATGCCAAACACAAATAGCATAGTAACACCTGTGACCACTGAGTTTTGCAGTATACTGAACTAAGCTTTCATGTACCAACTATGATGATAAGACAAATGTTACTAACTGAACAACAAGAAGACAATCAGATTTTGAATATCCAAATATCTGATTTATCTGCTTTTACAAACATGTTATTCAGAAGTGCAGAGCAAAAACATGGACACACAGATATCCCCTGCTTCACTAAAGCTTCAGTATTCAAAGTCAAAGCAGTAGAGGGTGCTGTTTACCACTACATTAGGGTAGTACTCTGCATCCATACTACTGCTAGATTTTACAATTTTAACCCTGGAGAACCCATGGGGTCAAATTTGACCCCATGGTTTCCCTAGAAAACCAATGGGGTCGGCTCTGACCCCATGGGTTCTCCAGGGTTAATGATAAAAAATTGAGTCATTATTTCATGTTAAAGTCTTGGAACAATTAACTTAGCCTAAAAAATATAAATAAATAGATCTACACAGCATCTCAACGAATTAACACTGCTCTTTTTAACTTTCTGGAACTTTAAACAATCACAAACACGTCTCCCCATATCTTTAAATTCATGTAAGAGCATTACCAAGGTTAAGCCTTAACAAATTAAGTATATTTTTATCAAGACGTGTCTAGTGAAATTATGCAGGACGTGAAGATTCAAATAAATGTGCTCCTGGCATAGATCCAGAAAACATCACTCACCAGTATCTTGGACTTTTCGTGCTCTTCGAGGGATTTTCCTTTCTCTATGATGAGGGCAGAGGTCAGCTCATCCAGGCCAGTGATTGCTGCATTCTCATTCTCCCTCTGGGCCAGTTTGGCCAACTCCTCCTTCACCATGGTCTGTTGACGTTCAAAGCTAAAGTAATTGAAACATGAGATCTATTAACCTTTGACACTTTATTTTGCAATGGAAAGCCCCCTGAAGTTTTTGTTCACATAGTGGGTTAGCCACTGAGGTTTTACAGATATTGCTTTATGCAAAGCATTACAAATAAATGTGGAAAACGCCTACAGAAGTCACTTCCAGAATGTTACACATGGTTTTCCACTGTAATGTGATAGAAAAATAAAATATAGATAGAGTAAATTAACTGCATTGCAATGAGCATGAGTGAGAACTGCTGGACTTCAATATGTAAGTCTTCAGAGGCTCAGCACAGCATATAGGCACTCCAACAGCACAGAAACATGCCCGTTATACAGAGTAATGTAGCACAGGCAGTGTCAATAGGTCACTCGGCATGTGTACGTTTGCAAAACATTGCACACTGTGTGCACGTCATTTCAAATATCTGTCAACTACATGTATTCAACATGAATTCAGCTGCAGCTGTTCCTTAACCAACTATGACAGAAATACAACTCAATTTGTGACAATTTGATATCTGAAATCAAGAATGTGTCTCAAACAGGTTTACAGTCTATGGCATGTAAAATCCAAGAAAATCCAAGTCCTTAGCCTTGTGAACATGGTAAGAAAAAAAAAAAAAAAAGCTCCTGTCAGTAACTGTGAAAACTAGAAGAAACTTCAGAAAAAGCACCAGAGGAGTGATCCCTCTACAGACAAACAACAGGTAGTGTGTGTACAAAACAGAGCAACTTACAGGACAAATTCTAAACATGTAAACAAGCATGACTGAACACAAGGGAACAGTGACCTTGACATTGTGAGCACCTACTTTTTCCGCATTTCCTCTTGAATTTCTTTAGAAGATGGTCCTGATGGTTTTGCACCTAACACACAATTGGATAAGGATTACTGATGCATATAAAAATGACAGTATGAACCCGTTTGCAGGATTTGCAGCAGGGTTAGGGGTGTGTATAATAAGATCCCTTCAGACATGAATCATGGCAAAGCTATCTACTGCAATTATACTATATTCTGATGCTGTGCTCAAGAATCAGTGCATGGGAACATGTTTGCTGTGGTTACAATGGGAAGTTTGTGAGACAGGAAAGGCCTTTGACCAGCGACATACTTGATGGTGGTGGTTTGTGACTGTCCGGCAAGGACTTTGGTGGCTTGTTGCTGTCAGACCCCCGAGACTCCCTCATCCTGCGGAGCACATCTTCTGAGAGCTGGATGGGATTAATAAACACATGCAATGCAGTGTAAATGTATACCAGATTAAATCTTAAGAGGTTTAAAGTCCATCGCCTAGCCTATTCAAGTGTCCTATAACACAGAAAATACTTCTGTACACCTCACCAATCCAATGACCAGGTATTGAAACAAATGCTAGCTAGCTATTTGCCTGCATGGATAGAAAAGATTACATATTCTCATGCTGCAAAACTGCAAATATGTTGACGACAATCCCCATGTTTCATGACATGTACTTCTGATTACAGAAGTCAACAACAGCAAAGGACTTAACGTGTTTGCTGTTGTTGACATAGCGTCTTAGCTATCAGCGGTTTGCTGTGGAAATAACACCAGCATCTCATGTGACCAAGTGCTGTGAAATTGTCCGCTGTGCTAGCATTTTATCAGTCATCCATTACACTACTAAAATAATAACCTACTAATCTAAGAAAGAGGGCAACAGTTGCTGGACATGACAGGAAAAAGAAGTTCTGACCCGGGTTCATTTAAGGACACTGGACCTGTCAGGCTCGCAGCAGACAGACGGATACCACCATAAAATCCCACTACTGCCTCTGCCATTAGCCGCTATACCGTAACAATAATAATAATAATAATAATAATAATAATAATTAAAACTGGTGTGGATTACCCCTAAAGCAACAACGTTGTACTCTATACCTTCACTCCTTCAATTACTGTGACCTTCTCGTCTTCGTCCAGTCCGAATGACACTTTCCTCGCCGTGCTCCCGTTTCCACCCATTTTCACCAGTTTTCCGTTCCCACTCAATTAAATCACGCAATACAAGCCAAGTCGACTGTTATGTGAAGAAGACATAAATTGGAGAGCAGCTCGAGTCGCCGCCACAGCGACTGCTGGTCAAAATACTCCAATAAAGGTCATTTTAACGCTGCAGTATCCTGAAAGCTCATTGGCCAGATTTTACATTACGGATCCAATGGCTAACAGTAGCTTATCGTAAAAGGACGAAGGGTTGATGGGAATTGTAGTTAAACGCAAGACTGACGAATCTAAAACGCGACCTGTGCGGTATATTTAAGATCATACAGAGCGCATTTGCTCACACACACACACACACTATAGATACTAGAAAAAAACAATTGAAACAAAGAGTTCACTGTTTATTCTTTAGTTCATGGAATGCTTAACACCTTGATTTGACATGGCTGGAATATTGTACAATAAATGCACTTCAATAAAAAGGCAATTTTAAACATCATTTCCAAAGGATTTCACCATCAAATGTTGTCAAGAGTGGAATTTTGTTGTGATGCAACTTGTGAACTCTTGTCCAACAAAAGGAAAAGAATATTTTAATCAATCACCCCACATAAAACAACAAATTTACATTTGAGGATAAAATATTTCAAATCAGGAAAAATGCAAATGAATCATATTATGAAAAACATCATTGCAACCCCCTATTTTTTATTTTTTTGCATATTGGTTACAACACTATGCTGATGAATACTGCTAGCTTAAATACAGCAATCACCTCATACCAAATATTGTATTTTCCTTGGCAACAGTATGCAATATACTTATCCATGTCAATGTATTACAATGATCCAATGCAAGTGCCTGACCTTGTTTGTCAAAAGACAAAAGTTTAAACTACGTAATGAAACTGTATCAATACCCCCATTAGATACTATGAAAACAGTTGTTTTTGGTGTACGTTCACCACTTGTGGTAACATTTGTAACTCTGAACATAAGGGAAAAAAATCAAATCTGCAACAGCAACCTTTGGCAGCAAGCAAAACTGGAAAACCACTGGTATCAATCACAAGATTGACATGGAATACACAAATAAGTTTGTGCAAATTTTGTCTTTTATCTCACACACATAACTTGCCAACAAATGTCATTTCACTGGCAGCATTGATTAATCTGGAATTAAAGTAAAAAGCACACAAAAAAAACAAAAATGAAAAGATGTCATCCACAAGATCTGGCTTCAATTGTTAGGAATTATCCTTTGTGTCTGTGACATTCTGACCTTTAACACCAATGCGTTGCCTGTATTCAGCAGCTCCCTATTATAATGAAGTGACATACAACACAACAACACTGTTTTACTTGTCAACACATACCAAATGAATTAGCACAAGTCTTTGAAGTGTTTCCAATAAGCAATGTGACCAGTGCAAACTGATTAGCCTGATCGGTCACAAATCTTAAGTCAGATGAGATGCTGTTACTGAAAGTCTTCAGTGGGAATGTACAGATGTAAGGTTTCCATCACAAGAATGTTTGATCAGTTTTATAAACTTTTGTAATTAAAATAGGTTTAAAACATCATCGGTGAGAACTGAGATATTCATTGTTGCATTAGTGCTGGAATGACAGAAAATGTGGTGAGACGAGTCAATAAACTCCCAGAAATAAGAGCTTGCAGAGCAGAATCATTATCAAGCCTGTTGGGGCCACAATGAGGGGCAGCGCTCCCATTTGGGAGCTGGAGCAGCAGCAGCAGCAGCAGCAGCAGCAGCAGCAGCAATGCACTCTGGACAATGTTACAAAAGCAGTTGCTAAATTCACAGTCCTTCAGAAATAAGTTTTTTTTTTTCTTTGTTTGTTTGTTTGTTTTAAGCGCCCACTCTTTCAGGCCTCCAAAAAAAGACCACTATCACCCTCCTTGGTGTCCAACTGCTTTGTTCTGCACCAATTTCACTGATCCCCATATTGCTGACAACACTACACATGCACAACAATTTTAGTCCAGCTGTACAACTCTTGACCCCTTCACACAATTACAGGTCTCCAGCGGTCAGCTTCAACGCTGTTAACGCTGCTGGACCCATAGGGTCCGGAGGCAACATCATCCAGGTATGCTCCAACCATGCGAGTACTGCTCGGACCAGAGCCATCAATCTGGGTGGAGGAATAGTACAGGCCCTGGTCATTCATCTCCTTACGACCAAGGTTTGCAGCGACGGTTGGAGGAAGGTGGACATCGCTTTCATCTGGCTCATCTACCTGCGACTTGTAGGAGAATAGGATCTTGGGCTCTGAACTGCAGAGATGAGGGAAAAGGTAAGCTTTTATTTGTACAGACCTAAAACTGTCAGCTCCTGCAGTGTTCATCAAATAAATCAAGCATCTAAACTGATGTAAGAGAAAACCACTTCATGGTCATATCTATAGGCTACATTTCCTGAATCCTGTCTGACATAAGTCCTCAATACAAACATAATTACAAAGACTAAAACTAACACTGAAACAAACAAAATAAATAAAACAAACTAAAATATTAAATTTTCAAACAAAAAAGCTAAACTGAAATTAGCAAATTCACCTGGAAACTAAACCAAAAGCAAAGCTGAATTTAAAAAACAAGGAAGTAGAAAAAATAAAAACTAATAAGAAAAAAAAAACAAATGTATAATAAGTGCTGATTACACTCTTATTCTCTACATCTCATGTGACTACATACCCAAAGAAGCCTTTGAGGAATGTGACATAAATGAGTGGAGCGAAGGCAGAGAAGTACAGGAACGTTGTGACATCCACACAGCTGGTTCACAGGAGAAAGAGCAAACCGTCTCAGTAAGCTTATTCAGCTCTCAGCTTCACAAAAAGCATAACCAACAGATTGCTGCCTGACTATTATGTTCAGATTCGCCCGTATAAACTCCACTGAACTTTGGTGGACCCAGCAAAACAGTGAGTCATCCCAGTGGGTGCAACTCAGCCAACAAAATTAAAATACTAAGAGGTTTTAAAACAGGCAGCCAGCTCCATATCAAGGGCATTTTCTAATAGGCTTACAAAGCATTAGAGCCACAGCTGCTCTGAATGCAGCTATTGTTTCTTCTTAGAAGCATAAAATTAAATATGAGGCTTGATTTACTTATTTTAATCACAAAAAAAAATCTAAATTGGCTTTATAGCTATATAATGTATTTTTGATGTAATATAAGCAAATATGCTTCAGAATACTGACCATAGTCCCTCTATGACTCCAGCACACAACAGAGCACTGCCGAGGCCCTGAACGAGGTTCAGCAATGACAGGATGGCAGCATAGACGTAGAAACTCCTCTTAGCTGGAGAAAGGAAGCCAAACAGAGATCAATCAGGGTTTTGCAGGTAAATTTAATATGTTAAATACCAAGTTTGGCTTTAACGATATTTGAGTAAGAAAAGTGTTTTCCCCCCCTCTCTTTCAGTCTTTATAGACTGTTAATTTTCACTTGATGAAAAAAAAAAAAAAACCAGTGGGACATGCAAAAGTTTGACTATAATTAAGATACTTTTACTGCCCTTTATGTCAGGAAACTGGAGCCATCAAAATGATCTATGCTCTCTCGTTGCCGCCCCCTACTGGCCTCTACTGTGGATAATGACTCACTATAAATAAGACCCTTTATGGAACTTCGCTGATAAATCCCCCAACTACTCTAACTATATAGCAAAGGTCAACAACAATGGCTCTTCTGATCAACTGTGTGAGGATGTGAAAATGAAGACAATGACACAAACGCAGCAGAGGAAATACAACTGCGTGAGGTAAGTATAGATGTGGTTTTAAAAAGTTAACCTATAAAAGACAAGACATGACTTTATGTGGCCAATTAGGTCAAAAATACTTCTGCTATTGAAAAACTGTAACATTTTTTTTTATCATATCAAAAGTTAGGAGCAATTCTACTTCTCCAATCTTAACTTTGTTGTTTAATGCAATTTAACTTTTAACTCACATGGCAGAGATATCCTTTCTCTTACTGGAGTTTTTGGTAAGATCACAATCAAAGAGTACACCTATTTAAAAAAAGACAAATATGAGATAACAGGCTGATCATTTATGGTAAAGGATCTTTTTGCTCATGCTGCCATTATAATGGAGTTACTGACCAGAAAGAAAAAGCAGGAGCTTGCCAGCCAGAAGTGCCGGCCCCCGTGACCATAGATGTTAAAGTCCTCCGCTGACAGATGACTGTCAGGATACAGTATCTCTAGCGTGCCCTGAGACAATGTATTATTCAGTTCATCTGCATGCAGAATTTCCTGCCACAATATGTCATGATGGTAATCATTTGAAACTATATTTAACCTCCCATCTGCCATTACCTGTGTGACTGAGTACGCCAGAGCCAACACAGCAGTAATAGCCAGCACACGCTTTATGCTGGATTTGCTCTCCAGGTGGCCTAATGAACAGAGGAAGAATCACGCTTAACAGGAAAACAGCTGCATTAAATTAATTGCACTTAGCACTGAAAAGAAAAAAACAAAAAACAAAAACATATTAAACATATTTGTCATGTAAAACGCTAGAAACATTACACATCTAAAAATAAAATGCGTGGTAAATGAGAACTGAAACCAACATGACAAACTCACCAAAAGCCAGTCCCAAGATGATGACACTGAGCTCAATAGCCAGCAAGAAAAAACGAGTGATTTCCCAGAGCACCTAAACAGAAAAGAAATCTTTAGGAGGAATTCCTGTTGTTAAGGAGATCAGCTGTGTATTAACACGTGTTAAGTCGAAGTACATAACTTTAAAGGTCAGCAGACACACCATTATGTTATATATTCATTCATTCATTCTTTTTTGGTAAATTTAATAGTTTAGCCCTGATAATGTGCAATGGAAATAACAGGTCCATCTCTCTAAGCTCCATAGTGATCTGCCTGGTATGTGTGGAATGAAGCTACGCCTTTTCTTTTAAACATGAAAGGTCAAAAACTTTTTTGGACACTTAATAAAAAGATATCTCTTGCAGGATAATGTCCCTGTCATTTCAGTACAAGTCAAATATTTATACTGACAGAAACCCAGACTGTTTTGTACACAAGAGACTTAGAAAAGGCATACATTTCAGTCTCTTATAAGCCTATAATTAAAAGACGTTTTAACAAATTCCAGGTATGCTCCCATTTGTACATTGCAGTAACATTAGGAATGGGAAGACACATATTAAATTGAAACAGTAGATAATAACTTGAAATTCAGCTCTGTTTTACAGCTTTTTCTGAAAACAAACTGACACCGTAACAGACTCAATCGTTTTGGGCGTGGCGTGGCTACGACCAAACGGGTGTCATTTCTATCACAGATTATAATTTTACTTTAAATTACAACTTGTAGCCATAAACCTGTAAAGTTTTACTTGTGGATCATGCGCTTGCTTACTTTGTCTACAATGGTGGCAGCACTGGATGCACTGACAGTCATGGACACTATAGCCCGGGTAATTCCAACTGCTGCAACAACAAAAACCTAAGAACCACAGCACACAACACGTTAGACTACATGATATAGTCTGTCAACATAACATGGTCATAATAAAATCATATACTGGTGGAAAATTAGGCCAAAGTACAGCTGATAACAATCCTGTACTCAACAACACTATTGACAACAGTTCCTTTATTGCTTTGCCAGGCTGAGGTAAGGTGTATTAATATACTGTTTGACAAATAGATCAATCTTTTACATCTTAAATGCTTTGGTATACCAGTTCAAAGAGGAAAAAGCACATCCACTGATTGTACAGTTTGTGTCCTACCAGCAAGTAAAAAGTGACGAAGATGGGGCTAGAGGTGAGTCGGATCTTTGCCCTGGCTGAGGGCAGCTTCCACATCAGGAATACAAAGAAGGCCACATTAGGCACGAGCAATAAAATGTCCCAGAACCGCACCCTGAAGCAGACAGGTGAATGTGAAGGGTAAATGAAGGGATTAAGTCCTTCAGCAAAGAGTGCATATCTATAAACATTTTTGATAATCTGGTAAATTTCTACTTTGAACAGTCTCTGTTTTGCACTTATAGTAACAGTAGTTTCAACAATAATTTTGCACAATCAACTGATTACCTGGATTCTCCAATGTCCTCATAGAGAACTTGTAGGCATTTGTGAGGCTTGGTGATGTTGTTTTGGGTATCAGGTTGCCAGGTTGAGAATGCTGTTGTGTTTCCCAGTGGCGTAGGTGAAACACTGCCATTGTCCTGAGAAAAACTAACCACAGTAGTCACTGTGGCTAGCATGGTGTCAGAGCCTGAGGGAAAAATATCTGATTAAGTCAAATAATATTTTAAACACGGTTAGTCATTTTGAAATGTGTAAGAACTTTACTGTGGGGGTACTGCAGGTACTGAAGGGTCTGCTTTAGCTACATACAAGATTGCTGTATCCTCCTTTAAAGAATTTATAGTTGGTCTTCTAGATAAAGCTATATACACGGGAACACTTCTTTAAGAAGTAGTGCAGTCGATGTATCAAGAAATCACAGCTCATGTACTTGAACGTTACATAATGAGAAACTCGACATCCAGTGTTCAGTGCCAAGCAGTAACACTAATCTCGTTAACATTTACTTGACGCCTACACAACAACTGGACAAGAGACAAGTTACAGTAGCCTTCCAAACTTGTCCACAGCTTACAAAAATACCAGGGGCTAAGACTAACATAAGTACATTTTTTGCTAGAGTCAGCTAAAGTTGAAAATGGGCAGGAATCATGTCGCAGCAGGACTTCTGCGTATTATTTATCGGAATACTTTCAGTTAGGGAAGGGGAATTTCAGACGTTAGCTAAGCCGCTAAGCTCGTTAGCTCCCGTCAGAATTTGTGTTGTTTATTAAACGAAACTACTCGCTCATTCCTCAGAAACAAATTCGTCAATGACAATAGTACTCATGGTACATGCGGCTTGTTTATGTTACATAAAGTACCAGAGCTTAAAACCCGATGGACTAGCGTTAGCAACAAAACAAACTGGTGGCAATGTACTGACGCCGACACACCGTGGAGCATGAAATAGTAAATATTAGCATCTTACCTTTTCAGAAGACTCGGAATTAAAGATATAGCTGCTGTAAAATATATTATTCAATAATGTAATTCAAGCACATGTGTTGTCATACACATAGTAATCGACCGACACACTGGTCTCCAACAGGGGACATAGCTATGCCGGATACTTTCGTTAACAAATTTCCCGTCGGGTCAGCTGACACTCTCACCCACCAAACAGAATGAGCAAGTCTCGCGAGATGTCATACTTATTAATGAAATGGATGTGGTAGTAGGGAGGTTTTGTTTACTTCAGCGGTCCCCAACCCCCGGGCCTCGGACCGGTACCGGTCCGTGAGTCGTTTGGTACCGGCCCGCGAGAGTTGAGGCTCAGGTGTGAAATGTATAGTTTTCAGGGTTTTTATCGGTTTTCAGCGTTATTTTGTTATTGTTTTTATCGTTTACTCGGTTTTCCTTGGTCTTTTCACGTGTGTTATGAATAAACCATCTTTTTTCGGTACCGGTACTAGTTTTATTTTGTTGTATTTATCCGCGACACCTTAAAGGCCGGTCCATGAAAATATTGTTGGGCATAAACCGGTCCGTGGCGCAAAAAAGGTTGGGGACCGCTGGTTTACTTAATACTTAAGTAAGTAAAACACAAAGCACAAAAGACTGATCTCTCACAAATGTGTAAAATAGCGTGTATGGTTGTGAAGACTAATTATATAATGATAATATATTATGAAACAGAGGCCCTGGGGATTTTGTAAGGAGTTTATTTATCAGTTAAAGTAGAAAAACATCTTTAAAAGTACATCTTTATTTTAAAGTGTTCTTCCTTGTTTACATTATATTAGGAGTGCATTATGCTGCAGTAATAAAAAATATATTTATCCACATTCCCCTCATGTCTGCGCTAGTCTTTCAGTCAATCTGCAAGTATTTCACTCATATTAACAACTTTATGTTGATGCCAAATTGAGAAGCATCCCTCCGTCATTATGTAAAGCCTCTAGTACAAGGCAAAACTGTTTTATTGTACAAGTCTTAACTTAAATTATTTACTATTTTTTTCTATGCACAGTTTGTTAAATTGTGGTAACAATTATGAATAAATTGTGACACGGCCTTTTGGGTGACCTGACATCATCCTGTAGGCCAGGTGCACTGGTTCAGTTAAGTTAGCTTTAAATGTATAAATGTGAGTCTTTCCACTGGTAGGGCTAACATTGTAGAAGCTCAGCCTGTGGGTCTTGAAGCTCAGCTTGATCTCAAGTCTGCGTGACACTGTGGTCCTCTTCAAAGGCACACTGTGACTTTGCTCGAAGGCAGTCAGAAGGTTGTTGAACCACATCAGACACCAAGAGCTTCGACTGCTTTCCAGAGCAGATGGCACCCCGCTGCGTTCTAGTTTCCCACTGTAGCACACGCCAATGATCCAAGGTGACCCCTCCAGCTCCACCTCCCAGCAATGATCACCTTCAGAGAAGCTTTGGTTGCTGAGGACCTGGAAGAAGCTGGCGAACCTCTTAGGAGAGGACGGGTAGTTCTGTTTGGCAGCACTAAATGTGGCCGTTTTCAAGTCCTCTGAGAGAACAAGGTTAGGGTGGACTGTTTCTGGATCAAATGTGATCTCAGAAGGGTTGAGGGTGTTTCGAAGAGAGCGCTGAATCTCTCCGAGTCTTTCCCTCAGCTCAGCATTCATGTTTTCCACCTTGGGACAAGCCTGTGCAAGATTGACTTTTACATTAACAAGCTCTTCCTGTTCTCCCACTTGTTTTGAAATCAAATCTGCAATTTGTGGTTGCAAACGTTGGAGCTCTTCACTAAATGTTGCCCCATCCTCTTCTTTCAAAAGGGATTCAGCTGTTTGCAAAGCCTGCCTCAGCTGCTCGGTCAGCTCAGAGGCCTGACTGACCCGAGAGCATATGATGGCCTCAGGTAGACCTAACTGTTCTTCAATCATCTGTGTCACTCCCTCGATGTAGTTCTGCGACAGCTCCTTTATCTTCTCTAACAGGCCGGATGCTTTCTCTCTCAGCCGACCACTAGCAGTGGTCACCTCTAACTCCAACTCCTTTTCTTTCTTAAGGACACCCTCTGCCATCTCTAACTTGAGGTTCAGCTCAGTCACTTGCGACGCCAGTTTAAACTTTGGTTCATCCAGTTCCATTTTGCCTCTGCCACCACCTTTTTCCTGATCCATTGAAAAGGGATGCTCTGTGGATCCAGACCCAATTCGAAACGCATCCTTTGCTTTGCATTCTTCGCTCTCCTCTTGGAGCTCTCCAGCTTTTTCTTGAACTTGGTGATATTTGGCTTCAGATTCCTCTGTCATAGAGCTATGATCGCTCTCGACCGTTACATAGCTGCCATCAGCAAGGTTTCCAGGGGGGAGGACTTTCCCAGCAGTGGCTTTGTAGGTTTCTACAATACTACGCATTTTGAAGTTCTTTACGAGGGCATCGGATCCCTGGTACTCAGAATGACACTCGGGGCAGTTGTGATGGTCAAGGCCTTCTGCCATGGTCTCAAGACAGGCAAAGCAGTAGAAATGACCGCAAGGAAGAGAAACTGGGTCAGAGAATAGTTGCAGGCAAATGGGACATGTAAGCTCCAAAGCCAAAGCCTCTTCATTCTCACTCTCAGACATGATGACAGGTGCTGAAAAAAAAAAAACAAGGGTAAACATTTGCAATGGTAAGTAATTCACAATACACAATTAATGTAATTGTTTGCTAGGGTTTGTACTGATTATCAAAAAGGGCTTAAATTCTACACTAATTATTATGAATGAATGCATATATGACTACATGTATGAATCACAGATCAATTTTCAATACTTTTTACTATGTAAAAGTATTGATTTTACATATGCAAGTTAAAACAACAATGGGAAAGAAAAATACATTATTAAAAGAGATTCTGGAGTAGCACTGCATATCTCTGAAGGCACCATTAATGATGATTGGCATTACAGATGTTTCGGAACAATATATGCTGCCAGAAAGAAGGCGTGCTGATGTCAGCAAGACAATGCCATAACACTTTGTTCGTGTATTACAGCAGTATGTTACTAAACTGGTTTGGCAGCGGTCCAGACCTAATGCAAACACAGTAGAAAGAAAAAAAATGCTCTTTAGCTTCTGTCTTCTTAATGACCAAACTGCAAACCAACCAAGTTTTACATTTGTTTGTTTTGTTTGAGCATTAAAATGAAGTGTATTTCACCTGGCAGAGGAGAAAAACAACTATTACAACAAAACACAGGGGAAAGGACACCAGTGAGGCACTTGCTGATGTGGGTAGACATCATTTACAGAACTTTGGCCATGACCATGACAGTAATGATAGATGTACAGTTAGAATCACTATCAGAAAAATATATGTGCAACCGTAACATTGATTTGCAGCTCTGTTACTTCTATCCCGGCTATGTTTTTGTCATTATCTAATAACAAATATTTATTTTCTCGGCTTCCAAAAGGTTTAATCTGGTTTCATTTTCATGGTCTGGGGGTTGGATGCATAATGTATTTGAGCGATATCGACTTCTTTTCTAGATAGGGTTGATAAGCTGAAAACAGCAAACACATTATGGAAACACAGACGGACAAACCACGTTTTTTTTGTTTGTTTTTTTAGTTTTCTGAAATGCATTACAATAAAAAAATGATAATTAGATATTTTCCCATAACTGGTAACGTCTACATTGTTCCCCGTGTCTCACATATTTTCTTGCAGTAGTAAAATCCGGAAGTTACACCAGTGACTAAGCACAACAACTGAAGAGTTGTAGTGCATTGAAAACAAAATAAGACCATATGTCAGCATCGTCACAGGATGCCTTTCACATGATACCTGCTGTAAACGAAAACTTGAAGTCATGGCCATAAAAGGGGAAACAGAAAGATCTACGAGTAACTGGTAAGAAGACTGTTAACCTGTTGGTTAAGTTTCGCTTTCCTGAGAACAGGACGCACACAAGCAGAATCCAAAGGTCACTTTCCTTCACATGTACGATGAACGTTTTCCTGCTAGGGTTGGAACAAAAGATGAGCTCACATAATTCGGCTTTGTTTTCTTATTAAATCGCACATTGCACGATTGCTCTTCAAAAGCCTCTCAAGCCCCAAATTTCTGGGGCATCGTGTAAAGCGTAAGCACTTATTTAGAAACATTAAATTATTATTATTATTTTAAAACATACCATCTAGCTTTAAAGACTTACCTGAAGGAACCGTAATTTTTTGTTGCTTCTTCCGTGTCAGGTGCGTCAAGAAAACGCCCTGCGCAGAGGTCCGCTGTAACCCTAGTAGCCTTCAGCAAACACTGACGCCGTCACCTACCCACGTGGAGCTAATAAAACTGCAGCTACCAATGGAATTTGTTAGCACTTTATTCGATTACTTTGTATTGCATTTTATTGTATTACAGATGATAATGCACATTTTAAAAAAAATCCCACCTGGCAATTTAACCTCACTCTTGCAATAATTAATCTTTTAAACTGAAGTCAAGCATATCATTAAAAACAAATGACGACATGCGTATTTCTGCATACTTGGTCTAAACAGTAACAGCCGTATCCTCAGCTTCAATGCATTGCCACACAGATGGAGGACAAAAGATGTGCAAGAAAATACAAAAAAATAAAAATAAACACAACAGTGTCATCACAAAGTGGAACAGCTGCCTGCTCAACTGAAATGTAATTTGCTGTAGGTCTGCGGCACTCTCACTCATGTAGTGTACAAACTGTAATCTGCTTGCTTACTTTATATTTAGACTTGACACAGTGGTAGTATTCTATTACAGCTTTCCATTCAAGGGGGTTTGCATTCACCTGTGTCAACTTTAACTTAAAAACACTCCATTAACAGTCACTGCAGATCAGGCAATACCTCAGGAGTTACATCCAAATGAATGAAAACCACCTCTAAAGTAAAGCATTTTACACATGTGTTGAATATATATTTGGTTTCTCAGCACATGTAGCTGCAATCTACACCCAAACACTCAAATCCTAAGACATATTCAGCAGCACACAGTCATAAATTCTCTACAATCTTCTTAGAATATAGGACAACACATTTAATTTAATGTTTGGAGGGTTTAGGCATCACACATCTAATAAAGTTCAGTTTTATATCTGTACAGGTTCATAGCTGATATCTGAGTTGTTGGGCCAATATCTAAATATTATATTTTTGTGCTGCTGTAACACTGGTACACAGTAACAACAAGTTCAAAACAGTTCAAGGCATATGTTTTCCTGTTGTGGCATATTGATTGTAGTATAATACACAAACAGCAAAATATAACAGACACAGTCAGCAGTGCATTGATTGGGCTCCGCCTTTGAGTGCAGCAGAAGAAGAGAGAGCGGTCTCTTTATGTTTCAGTTTATTCAGTGGCTCATACACAGGCACTCCAGTTGACAAAGGCAACGGTCACCCAAGCCAGGGAGAAACCTAGGAGTATATGTGCTTGCCTAAGCTTGTGTATGTTTTGTGTACAGGTTTGGCACTGCGTGTCTACAGTAGTGCATCCAGGTCCAGCTCTGGTAGAGGCTCCTTCCAATAGGAAAAACTACTGTAGTCAGGACAGTCAAGAACAGAGGATGTTCTGCCCTCAGCAGAGAGCAAAGGGAAGAAATGCTCCACCAACTCACTGAGGTGGCTGTACCTGCAAAACATGAAGGATTATAAAAACACAAATGAGAACACCATTAATATTTATATATGGAAGGTGAGGGGTCTAAAAAAATGTCCACATTAAAGATTACAGGCATGTTCTGAAAGCTGTGCTCCTGCATGGAGAATTATCGTGTTAGTCATTTAAATTTCAATTATAGGTTTAAAAAAAATATATAACATCTTCTATTGTTGATATTTCCTTTTTTAAACGAGAGTGCTTAAAATCAGCTGTAATGTAAAACCAGATGTGTACTCCTTGTCATAAACCAGAGAAATATTATCAGAAGCATCATAACTCTAGTTCTTAAGCAGTCCGTGGAAGAAGAGAATATGTACTGAGAAAGCTATCACACCGAAAGAACAAAAAAAAAAAGAAAAGAAAAATAATTTAAGAAATGCCAAAGGATTTTTAACCACTGGACATCAATCCACAGATGGGTTATAATAACAAACCCAGATCACTGCTATACACAGATCTTTGATTTTATTTACTTTTTAGCCTGTTATGGGTTGTATTTTTTAGCCTTGTTCTTTTTAGTTTAAGCTCCTCATCCCCTAAAGAGCATAAACTATGCTTTTTAA
Organism: Perissodus microlepis; assembly: GCF_051167445.1. Classification (NCBI taxonomy): domain Eukaryota; kingdom Metazoa; phylum Chordata; class Actinopteri; order Cichliformes; family Cichlidae; genus Perissodus; species Perissodus microlepis. The sequence continues at coordinate 13,035,764 of NC_140465.1, forward strand.
CTATTGCTTGATTTGTATGGTCTAATAAAACATGTGTAAAGTGTCCTATATCTACACATTTTGTTTCCCTTTTAAAAAGAAAACAGTATTGCTTTTCAGCAATGTAATTCCCCATCACTTGTCTCCTGCATACTTACGAAGACTTGTTGCCTTTAGTCTTCTCCTGGATGAGCTCTCCTTTTGGGTTGACGGTAAATATCCTGGTTTCAGGGACTCCAACCTGCTTATAGGCATATGCATCCTGTAAAAGTCCAGGCAGCAACAGACAGGAGTTTAAGGTTAATCTTCTCTTAGCCTCTGCAGCATTTATGTACGCCAAACTGTGCCATTGGAGCACAAATCAATAATTATAAATCATTATCCAATGTTTTATTCATTTCCACAAGCAACACTTTACTACTATATTTCTCATAATTTAACTCTACATGTGTTGCAATGATATATAAACACAGTCTTGTGCCAAGGATTAAAATAACTGCCAGACAAGCAGCTTAACACCTGGGAAACTTAAAATAAATGGAAAACTTCAAATACACTTGATGGTTCGATGCACGGCTGTGGTAAAAGCAGCCCTGTAGCATTGCTTACATTAGTCCTGTTGCCGAAAGCTGCGTAGAAAGGCTGTCTGTGTGGGCTGAACAAGTCCCTGATGTCACCGAGGCAGGCGACTTTAAAGACCTCCGGTTTCTTCTCAATCACCTCTCTGCACACATGGTTTACAGTTAAAATACACATCTGTTCAACTGATTGTCCCTTTCATACATTTTTGTCTTTGGCAATAGCCGAGCATTGGCAATTTGGCCACTAGGGGTCAGCAGTACATTAAAATACAATTTTATTTTCATTTTTAAACAGCTTCATACTACATCTCTTTTCTGTTTAACAGTTCAGTACGAATATGTGGTACCTGTGCAGTGCTGAAAAAAGGCTGCTGGGGGCCAGCAGTACGGGGCCCTTGGGTAGGACGGTACCTTTGTCATTGACCCACTGCAGATAGTCTTTGGTAATAGCAGCCATACCTATAGCTCGTGCTGAACAATACAGGAACTTGTAGCCATTTCTGCAAAGAAAGTGACAGTGATATAAATTTTTACTTTAATGTGGGAACAATTTATCTACAGTGCTTAAAAATGTATTAGACTACAAGGCAATGTAAGGTTCATGTCACAGCTGCCCTATATTAACCTTATTGGTAATCTCCAAAATTATTTTTGTATGTTTCTGTAATGTTTAAACTACAGGTACGATATTAAATATCATAATATTCAATTTAACATACTCGTGTATTTTGTGATAGAGTTTGGCGATGCCTTTGTGTGTCCAGTCTTTTCCAAACTGAGGTAGGATATGACCGAGAGCGTCAGACCTGCGGGAGACCAAAAGAGAAGACTGCTCAAAATGCAAAAGAATGAGGGTGATTAAAAAAGAAAAACAGACAGATGGAGTCTGCTGTAAAACTTTCTGGGGAATAGTGTATATTAATTTGTGCCCATAGCTGTTTGTTAATCTAAGACACTATAAGTTTGCATGAAATCGTGTCTGTTCTTACTTGGTGATGGTGCCGTCTATGTCAGATATGATCACACGATCGTCCCAGTTCCACAGGTAGATAGCAGCCTCACAGCGACAGGTGCCCTGGTATTGTGTGGTCACACTGAACACCACCTTGTTAGCTCCTTCATGCAGGTTTAAATGCTCCTGGGTATGGGGAGGACAGTTAAATACATCTAACATAAACTGATTGTGATACATAAGAATTTATCGAGGTGCATGAACATTTGTGCAAATTTATCTCGTACTATTTGTTTAGACGTCAGACGTAATGATTTGCGGTACATCTGGCTGATAGACTGAGCCGTGTTGAGGGTTTCTGTTGAAAGACTGGAAGAAATAACAGCTGTTCGCCCAAGGCCCGCTGCCTCATCACTGTCCACATCATCCAACGTCGCTCTGAAGAAACAATATTAAAATGTTGTGTCTAATTTGTTTGGCAATGGACTGTTTGCGAAGAGTTGGAGGCTGTTTTACAGACAACGACCCTTTGACTGCTTTGAGTCTATAAAAATGTTAAAAACTCGAGAACATGTACTGAAGCTTTGGATAGCTGTCAGCCACATTTAACATTTAACAACACAAAGAAAAAGCACTTGTCTTGTTGCTACAGTTTATAGATAGTTCTTTTAAAATTTGTGACTTGAGAATAAAATCTGATACTAGAAAGAGAAGGCCACAGAAGACAAAAACATTTTTTATGCCTAGCACAACAAAGGCAACTCTGGAAGATATTTTTTAATGCAACAATGATAGTTACTGTAATTAAAGGTGTCTTACTTTACTGTGGAAGAAACACTTGCCAGTGGCTCCTCTCGCTCCTCCTTTGAGTTTTTCTGCTGGAAAAAACAAAACAAACCAACCAACATTGACATCATTTTATCCGAGTTGATGTTGGCTGAAAAGGCTGCGTCCTCACAAGGTATTATGTTTAATTTCTGCAGGTCCAAACAAGCAGTGTGTTTTCTTCTGGGTACACTGTCAAAACCTAATAAATAACGCCTGTGATGAGTTTCTCAGCATCTACCTGGCTGCTGTCCATGTCTCTCCTTCTCCAGGAAAACCACCAGCGTCCAGATTTTTTGGGCATCTTGTCTTTCACCAGTCGCTCTATTGTACTCTATGGAAAAAAAAAAGACAACAAATATATCCCCCCTGTTGTGATTATCTTTTTATAAATAAAATATAAAAATTGTACCAGAATATAAAGGAAGCTTCTTTAGGTAACATTTTTGTGGTTTAGTTTTAATACAATAAAATACCTTTGGTAGGTTTTTCTGAAAGGACATCATTGACAAAACCATTGGAGCAGCCACTGCCCAGTTGTAATAGCTGTGAGAAAAGAAAGAAAAACAGCTGATGAAGAGTCATGGATATAAACCTGTTGGAGTAATAACATAGTGGTGACTTTAGAAATACATTATTATATACTTTTTAGAATCATACTTGGAGTTTATGCAGATGACAAGACTTGGATCCTCAATGATTCCTGGATTCTTGGCAAAATCCTGATATGTTACAAGGTGCTCCATAAACTTTTCTGAAGTAAGAAGGAATGCAGGAAATACTTTAACTTCAGCGGCAGACACTCTGCAGGCATCAGCAGCAGTTTAACCACACTCACCTTTCATGATCTTGCTGGTGTTGCCTTCTCGTCCGCAAAGGGACATGCTGACATCCATGTTGTAGGAGGTGTTATCTGACAGATACTCGGTGCCACTGTCCATTGCCCCACTGCCCACTGACTGAGGCGACTGGCTTCCTGAACGGGAGCCCTGCTCTGCCCCGTTCTGAAACGCTCCCTCTCCCTCACTTCAGGAAACACAGGGATTTTAGGTAATTTAACTACACCTAATCAATACTCGAGCACAACTGCTGGATGATTGTATGTTCTTTCAATTTCAAACATTAGTTTATCATTTTCAATGATGAAGATTGGAACAGCGAGCTCAGTTAAAATAACTAAGTAACCTTAATGTGACATCTCACCTTTTGGGGAAATAAAGTGCGGCCACCTCCGGGTCCAGTTTGGTCAGATCATCCAGGTAAATATCTGTTGGTCCTAGGTGGTGATTACGTTTACCTGTGACCAGTTGATACATTAACACTGATACACTGTAGACTGAGTACAAAATGAGGATGGAGTAATGCCTAAAACAGCAGGAATGCTTAAAGAAATGCTTCACCTTTTATCTTATCCTGTTGCTCTGCTTTAGAAGATGCTGCCGATGCCTCTGCAGCGGGCAGGCTGACCCCAGTATCTGTCGCTTCAGTTCTTGGAGAACCTCCTGCTGACCCCTCACTCCCTCTGGGTTCACTGTTCTCTTCCCCTCCCTCAGAGAAAGGATCGATTCCACTGTCACCCTCATTCACAGGAGGGCTACTGCTGTAACTCTGCTCACTTTGGTCAGGTAACGCTCCCTGATGTTGTGCATTAGAGGATTTTGGATTACTTTCTAGGTCCGTGTGGTCTTTAATGAGTTGTTTTTGTGCATTGCTTGGTGTGGCCACTTTGACCACACTACTTTCATTTTCAGGGCTAACTGGGCTAACAACAGTCAGTGTGCTACCTTTGTTAGTAAGGGAATCGGTGCATTTACTGACTGAATTAGAAGACAAGTCTCTGTTGGGCTCCTGTTCCATTGCAGCCTCAGAAGCACGAGGCATATCCATCGATAAGGCACAAGACTTGAAGACGTCACTGGAGGCAGACGTGGAAATGTGAGTGTTTTCTTTGGATAAAGCAATGGTTTGCTTGTTGCGTCCGTCTAAATCGAGCACGTGAGTCAGAGGTTGCGGTTTCACCACAGTGACGCTGCCCACAGTCCCACAGCTAATCACACGATCGTAGCTCATGTCAAAGGAGTCTTGTCTTTTAATGGCGCGGAAATGAAAATTGTCGGAAGAAGAACCACCCTGTGAATCCACAGCCGTCTTCTCTGGTTGACACAGCTACGAGAGGGAGAGCAGGATAAGAAATATGACACAGGCAGTCAGTAATAACAACACAGGTACGCAGAAGATAGTACACTTTTGCATGTGTAAGCATATGTTGCCCTACCGTGGGAAAGCCTCCCCAGTTCCACTGCATCTGAGGACCAGCTGACTCTTGAGTTTTAACCATGAGTTCAGAGTCGCTCTTAGGAGAAGACGAGCGGCTGAAGAACACACTGCAGCAAAGTACAAAGACAGAGGAGATGGATCATAATTGCAAAGACAGAAAAAAGTGATGATATAACAAGCCACTGATGCAAACAAATGAATACGATTAGTCAGTTAATAGACTTTTCTCACTTTTCTGAAGGTGACTGCTCTCCATCTGAATGTGGATGAGTCTCTCTGGTCTGGGTGGCCCCAGGATCCTCATTTGCCTCCTCAGACAATGAATAGTACACCGATTTACTTGAAAACACAGACACACACACACACTTAACATAAAATACTGTTTCATCTTAAACCATCATTACAGCTCCACTAGACTGTTGTTTTAGACAAATATTGGGCTACATTACTCCCTCGGGCCACTTGCATTGACAGTTCTACTGAAATTCATCATCGCAGCTCTATGGAGTTTCCAGCTGCTTTGTGCTCATTATTTTGTTCTGGCAGGTTTGGTCCTGCACACAATGTTTAAAGATGGATGACACGTTTAAATTCCATATCAGGTTTAACAAAACATGCTAATGTCAAGCAACAATAAAACCTCCTTCAAGCATGCCCACGATTAGAAACTTGCTACACAAAGAATAATTGCATTTTTTTAACCTGTTTCGAGAGACAAAATAGAAACTACCAGATGCAGAATGAATTCATAGAGAAGAGAAGTGTTCAACAGTGATTTTGCCTCAAACAGTAAATTAACATTTAAGCTAATATGAGTCATCTTTCAGCTGAAGTTGGAGAAGTCTCTTTTCCAAAAGCATCTCAAGGATTAACCTTTATAAACCATAACCATAAGTTCTAACAGACTCAAATTTATATTTACAAAAAAAGGCATCTTAAAGAGTGAATTCTTCTAAATGATATACCACATTTTATTTTATTTTTTTCTGATGACTTACCTGAGTTGCAATTTTGTGGCAAGCTCCTCTGAAGGAGTACAGTTTTGTTGAGCATGATCACTTTCTCTCTCATCCGATGAGGAGCTGACCTCTTCTTTGAGGTGAGATTCGGAGCGCATGCGTTTCCGCCGCCGTTTCTTCTTGCGGGAACAGGACCCGGTTAAGGAGGAGCCCTCAGTGGTCTCCTCCATTTCATCTAGGACCTCAAGAGGTATTGGCGAGGTGCACAGATGGGCTGGCACCTGAGACAGAAATAAATAAGTAATCGAATAAACTTAAAATGAATATAAAAGACAGCAAACATTTTAAAAAACATAATTTGGCGGTCACCTCCATATTTTCATTTTCCTCCACAAAAAAAGCTTCTCCATTGTCACCCAGCTTCATGTGCAGATCCACAGATTCTCCATTTATCTCAATGTCCACCTATAGTCACAGTAAACAACGGGCTCATCACAGGGACAACAGGAAGTCAATCATGCTGAAATTGAAATGATACAAATATTCCAAAACACTAACAATTTTCTCCTTGGAGCGCAGCACGCCGAGCTTGCCGAAGCGGACGTGAAATGGGGAACACTGGAAAGACCCATCGGGCTGTCGCACTACGACGACGTCAATCCCTCCTGTGAGAGTGGCGGGGTTGAGGCCGCGGTACAGCTCCTTTACCGTCACAAACACCGTCTCTGCTAGCTGGTTCACAATATTCATGGTTTGGGACTAACAAAAAGGAAAGAAACAAAAAGGAAGAAGTGAGAACCAGGGAGACCATGTGTCACATCACACCAAAAAAATAAATAAAAAAGTGTCGACTCTGCAATTTGAATTGTCTGTGGTCTGCACTTTGACCCTTAATTCTTGTTTTGTTTAACATTTTCAGCAGCAAGTATAGCAGGCAAAAGCCAGTACAGTCATACATCCTATAGGCATTAAAATAACTAAATGACAAAGATAAAATTCATATTCAACCTGTAATATATCATCCACATGCACATATGTTACATTGCTAGCTGATAAAAAACACGTAGTTAAATGTAAGTTAACTGTCGTAATTAATTGGGTAAAGTTTGCCAAGAAATGCCAAGGAGCGAAGACTGATTTTAGAGAAGCGACTGTCTGAGATGGGTTAAAAGGACACTTCCAAGCAATTCCTATTCCATCATTCTTCAGTGGGAAAGATTATTCACAAGTGGAAAACAAAGAAAGTTGCCAGTCTTCCCAGAAGTGGGCATCCAAGGAAATTCCCCCAAAGGTCAAATCATGCAATGATCAGAGAAACTAAATAAAACCCCAATAGCTTCATTTTCATTTTCGCCACTTTCATTTCAGACTCTGCAGGGCTCTGTTAGCATGTTAAATATTAAGATTCATGACAGTACAGTTAGAAAAAGACTAAACAAGTATGACTTGTTTGGAAGGGTTGCAAGAAGAAAGCCTCTTCTAGGCAAAAACAAACATGGCAGCACAAATTATGTTTGCAAAGTTGTATCTGAACAAGTGACGAAGCTTCTGGAACAATGTCCTTTGGACAGATTAGACCAAAGTGGAGATGTTTGCCTATAATGCACAGCACCATGTTTGGTGAAAACCAAACATAGCATATCAGCACAGACACCCTGACACCAACTGTCAACTGATTTTGGGCTTTCCTTGCAAACAGGATTTGGACACTTGGATTTGGATGACCATGAACTCCTCTGTGTACCAATATATTCGCATGTCAAATGAGCCCAAACTCACCAAGAAATCTACAACAAAATGAAAAGAATCAATGGTGCAGTCAAAGCACAGAACTCAACCTGATGCTTAGGAGAGCGAAATTATTGCTGTAAAGAGGAGAGGGCCAAAACCTTTTCACAATGATGTGAGAAACTGATAAACTGATAAATCCACTGAACATATAACACCTGTTCTTAAACAGCTCCATTGGCTCTCAATTCACCTCCGTGTCAATTTCAAGATCCTGCTTCTCACTTTCAAAGCGCTTCATAACCTTGCTCCTCCATATCTATCCGATCTTCTCCATACATACTCGCCCCTTCGTACACTCCGCTCTTCTTCAGCTTCCCTTCTGTCAGTTCCACCTGCTCGCCTGACTACCATTGGACTCAGAGCCTTTAGTTGTTCTGCTCCGAGACTTTGGAATGCACTTCCACTTGCTCTACGGACCGCACACTGTCTCACCACTTTTAAATCACTACTCAAAACCCATCTGTTTAGAATTGCATACACCTGATCTCTCTTAGGCCATTTTTACCTTGCTCAGTTTTTATATTTGCTTTTATACTTTTATGACTGTTTATGTCTAAATTTTATCTACCATGTTTGCTATATATACATTTTTCTTATGTTTTTTATGGTATGTTTACGTGTTACTGTAAGGTGACCTTGAGGGTCTGAAAGGCGCCTATAAATAAAATGTATTATTAAAGTCAAACAGAAAATGATTACTTCAAGTCACTGGTACTAAACAGGGTTCAGTAAGCTACTGAATCATGGTGCATACATAGCTTTACACACACTGCTTCTGCACTGCTGAATAAATAATGACACTGTGTTATATTTTATGTTTTGTTGTTTATCTGAGGATGTATTTACCTCATTTTAAGCCCCAATAAAGACTTATATATTTCCCAAACCTTGGAACTGAAAGAGGGTTTACTTTCTTTTTATCATGACTGTAAGCAAATATCACGGTAACAAAAGGGAACTACTGGAGTCATTTCTATGTGTAGTCATGATGGTCACAAGTAAAAACCCATTATACGTGATTTTCTCTGCAACAGGTTCTAACATGTTTGAAAACAACTGGAAAGGAATCCAAACTTTGTCAAGATCTACTTAAACAGCTCTGACTTCGTTTCTGCCACCATCAACATCGCTGTTTTGGGAAATTGGCTTCTGTGGGATCTGTAAACAGGACTTCTGCCTGAATTGGTATTACAAGCCCTAGTGATGTTAATACAGTACATCTTCAAAGAAAGACATCAAAGCCTGTTGATGTCTTTTTCCCCCTCGTTTTAATAGGTAATCCCTGAAGTGCCATATTTGATCCTGTGGCAAAGTAATAACGTAATAAAACGAAGGGCAAAAGTAGCAACTTGGGGAGAAAAACTAAAGAAAATGCCTAGAGTTATCTAAGTTAATACAGCTCTGTACAGCTTGTGATGCTTTTAATGTTAACTTAAAGTAACAGAAACGGTCGAGATGTGTGAGGATCCATCCATAATATTATCAAAAAGTCCCCCAAACAGACTTTTTCTATGATTTTAACACTAAGAAGCGAAAAAATAACAGACAAAAAATCAACAGAACACCCATTTATCATGTAGCAAACCGCTGCACCTGTCTATTACCCACCTAAATTTCACATTATGCTAATCTCATGTCTTACCCACAGAGAAGGATGCAGACGGCCCCTCAACACCAGGCTGTGTTTCCCGGATCTCCTGTCTGCCATACGGCACCGCAAGAATTACTTTTCCAACAGCAGAAACTAAGAAACTGTGTCAAGACACTTTACCTCCATGTCCACCTGAGCAACCTGTCAGCTATGATCCCCCAGAGTGCTCGCCTTTCTCTTGAGGTCGCTAACCGCCCCACATTTGTCAGGCTACATTATCTTAACTGTGCAGCCACAAAAGTGTGAACAGTCGATTATAACTAGCTAAGTGGAATCAGAACCTCTGCTTCTACCACTAATCATCAGCGATGACAGCAATCAAGTCCTCTCAGTTCTGAAGTTGAAAGCAAAAATATGGCAATCAGTGAGAGAGTCCTAGTATATTCACTCACACTATTGCTTCCTCTATCTTATACAATTTTCACAAGCGCACACTAAAACACACACACTGAATTCATACTTCCCCACTAGCTGTGCACATGACAGCCAGACCAGCACTTTCTAAAAGGGTCGGACAGGCTATTCACAGACGCGTGGCATAAAACCGCTCACGCGCGTGAACTGCTCGGCCACACAGTTTCTGGGAATGACCACAGCTCTCTGGCCCATCAGAGATGAGGGGACTCTCCAGCAGCCATGCTCTGACAGCACTGGAAAGCCCTTCACAAACCTAGCTCACTTTGGAAGAACTCAAGCAAACGACTTGCAAATCTGAATGGAAAACACTGCCTGTTCTCCCTATGGAGGGAAAGAGGTAGGCCTAAGGGAAAAAAGACGACTCTCCACCGTATGCTAATGTGTTCTAATGTGTGCTACGCCCATCTTTGCACATTTTGTTTTCTGGAGGGTAGGTTTTGTACAAGTTAATATCTCAAAACTGAAACTGCCATCACATAGTGAGGAAAAAGGTTAAAGGTGCTATACATGGGTCAAATACCTGATCTGCAATTCACAGTGCTTCTTATTCATTCGTAACCTTCCTATACTCATCCCTTAAGTGAAAGACTGTATATTTCAAAGAATCACTGTCGTTAATGCCTAATTACTGAGGAATAACTTACCTTAAAGTAAATGTCATCTATCATCACGACCACTGATTCCATTCACAGAAACTGTCATCAGTTCATAAAAGCCCATGGTTAGTTTAATGTCTTAGTTTGTTTCTCATACTTGCAAAACCACAGCCGTTCACAAATGATTTCATCAGTTTTCCATCAGTTTGTTCTTTCTTTTGCTTTTACTGACCTTTGCTACCTCTAAGGCGCAGACATCGAAATTGCCTCACCCTATTGCACATTAGCCTGACACATGTGTCATCTTTTCTATTCAGCGCTGCATAAAAACATGCTGTGAAAGATCCATTACGTCAGATTTCATGATTGCATAATATTAGCACCATCAGAGATTCGCTCAAATCAGTCACCCGAGGGGAACATTAACATATTACGCAAATAGTTGAATGCTTTCGACCGCGAGTTACTTTTGTAAACCAACAAACGATTTTAAAGACGCTCTTGCTGAGTTTGTATTACTGACTTATGTACATATTTAGTTAGATGGAGGTACACCCCTAAGTCAAACAACTTCCGCAAAGGTGTCTGGTACAGTCCAGCCAATAGCCCCTCAAACTATTGAGAAAACACGTTTCCTCACACTTCAAACGCGCTAAAAATAAAAGGACCTTACACGTACTCTTAGCCTTACTGTGAAGTACTTCACCCACCTTCACTTAACTTGACCGGGAATTTAGCGCTGAACCATCTTTAGGACTTATCTTGTGAAGCGATGTGTCTCAGTTTCACAGCACAAAACAGTTTTACAAACTCACTAAATAACTCTGCTCCACTGGCTGTTTGACATCTTCTTTGACAGCTACGTGTATTACAGAGGCTTCATTCCTTCTCACTTCTTTAGAAGTAAGGTTTTAAAGGCAGTAGCTTACCCTTCGTGTTGCCTTTTAGATTGACAAGCCATCCATCCATCCATCCATCCTTCTTCCTGCACAAGTGCGCCTGCGCATGCACGACCCCAAGCCAACAAACAGCCAATGAGAAAGCTGGAAAAGAAAACATGACCCGCCTCCAATTTTGAATAGTAAACAAAGGCATCAGCGTTGGATGTATTCACTCGGGATTTCAGTTGTCAGTATAGTAATAAATGAACAGGTATTGTATGTACAGTAATTTATCAAAGGGATGGAATCTATAAATAGTCTTTTGTTATCTTGCTGCTTAAAGGCAAACGTTGATTTTAGGTATTGATTGACAAAAACTCTAAAATCAGTCTCACAAAGTGTCAAAGCCTTGGAAACTGTACAAATTTTGAACCGAATCCATTATGAAATGTTACGTTTATATAGTTAATGATAATAAATTATCATCTGAGCAGTTGCAGGAAAAGGTCTAAAGCTATGTAGCCTAAATACTTCTCGTAAGGTTCACATAACTGCTACTTTCCTGAAGTTAAGGACCTGAAAAGTACAGGATTGAAAAGATTATGCCGGTAATATGTTTATATATATATATATTTGGTTTCCAACCCTCTACCGATAAGCAGCTAAGAAAAAGGACAGATGACTGTTTCAAAAGTTATATTTTAAGATAAACTACAATTAATTAATTAACTTCCATGTTTGTTATTGACATCTTCATAAATGTACAATGTGAATCAACACAATTCATATGTGGCTTTTTTGCATTTCAGAGATCATGACTAGGCTGGTCCAGCAGAGGACATCGATGGACCTGCACTGAGATTCATTAAACTGCCTCACTCTGCCTGAAATCATTCATATCTTCAAGCTTTAAAATGATCAGTCTGTAATTTTTATCCTAAATACAGAAATTAATACCTTATATACACAGATTAAAACTTAAAAGATTACAAAAAACAAATGATAGTAGATTATGTTATGTTGATAAATTCCCCAAAGTAGATAATACATGTAAATGCAGAATATTGTTATTTTAGTAACACTTGGTAGCACTGCCTACTAAGCCCCTTATTGTATTATACTCCACTTTTTAAATAGAATTCTATTGTATTTTATTTTGATTATTACTTTAATTTACTTTGGTTTTCTGAGCCCTTTAATTTTGTGTAATTTATAGATTATTGAACTATTTTGTTTGAGTTGTTTTGTAATTTATGGAGCTATTCTACTTCATTTTAAGTTTGGTTGTGCTTAATATTTTGTCTGCTGTTACTTTCATTTCAGCCAACCTGATTGTATCACAGAACTTTATTTTCATTGCAACAACACTGAAAGGACAAACAATCCTTTAAACCTTTGAAATGTTAAACCCACATTAATCAAAAAAGCATAAAAATATAATGCATTATGCAACACCAAACAAGAAACAATAAGATGTTACACACAGACAAAATATAGTTCTCTGACAACAACTTGATAGAAACTGACAAAAAGTGAGGAAAAGGGGTTGTCAGACTAGTCTTCATAGCAAGCATTGTTCATGGACAGGATGGGTAGGCGACCACAAAACAGACGTTGCCTTAATGACATCATTCAAGGTGTTTCTTTTGCAGTCAGGCCTCTGTGGTGACCAGCCACACTGCCTATTTAAGGAAACCCACGGTCTTGCGAAAGAAACGCTCCTTTCCCAAACGTCTCTGCAACTGCTCACAACTCTCTTTCCTCGTGCTTCCACCGCTCCACCATGCAGAGCCTCTAAATGTTTAGGCCCTTTTCTCTAAATAAGGCAGCCTTATCGTAGTTCCTGTCATTTCTCCCTTTTCCCCCAAACATCCCGAGCAGCGTCTGTGGCAGTAGCAAGCTGTAGCCTGTGCATTCTTTTGCCTTGTATGGAGAAATGGCCTGGCCTGGGATGTCTTTGTGCAGGACAGGCCAGTCTCTCCATTGGCTGGGATAGAAAGGGGAGGGACCCACTGGGAGTCTGACTCTTTGAGCAAACTTTTCAGTGCCTGCTTCTCTTCCCACTGCTGTTTCGGGGCCAGACAAAAGGAGTTTGAAGTACTCCCAAACATTTCTACTTGAAGGAAAGGTGAGAATAAAAGCTGTTTTTAAGCCTGGATTGAACAAATAGACAATACATAGCTTTAGAGCTGTTGTTTGGTGGGCCACAAGTGAATTTGATGTGTAAATTTTTGGGTACAACGCTCATCTGTCAGTGGCGAGGGTGAAAGTGAGGATACAGTTACAGGGAGCTGCTGAAATGGGAAACTAGGAAGGAGCAGTAGGAAATTTTCATCCCTTGATAAAGGCAGGGAGAAACTTGAAGATGTTATTTATCTCAGAGTTTGAATTTGTGCATAAACTGTATGGATGTGTGCTTACTTCCATGTCATCACCACGGCACATTAAACGGGGAATTTCTGAATGCAGCTGACCCGTTTAGAGCTGTGTCATTCACACTGTCTTACACACAGACACACACTCCTCTGATGGTGTCTTTTTATAGGCGATGAGATTTCTCTTCACTCTGTTTGCTTTTGGAATTCCTGACCGTTGGCCTCTTGGTCTGCGCTTCAGTAATATTGACCTGCACGACCTGATGTAAGGCTGTGGGATGACAGCCTGAATGTTTGATGATAGCAGAGTGTGAGCGTGGGTGTCTGTCCTCGTTGGCCAGAGGGACAGAGAAGCTTTGTCACTCCTCGGTGGATAAAAGGGTCCATGGAGGAGCCGAGGCAGCCGGAGAACAAATACAATTGTTAGCACAAGCTGAGCTGAGGCGCGTCAGCCAAACGCTTACGTTGCTGTCAAAAATAGTTGTTTTTTCAGCTTCTTTATGAATCATTGTTGATTCACTCTGTGGAGAATGTGGGAGTTTTTAGCTGTTGCTACAGCACCAGATGCAGAGGGACTTGAAACCAGGTTCTGTCTTATTGCAGCTTAAAAATGTGAGCTATGACATAATCTCACTCTCACAGAGTCTGTCAGAAGTTTACATGGATCTCATTTCAAAGCGATATCGATGTAGAGATAAATACCAGTGAGCCTCTCTCATTACACAGCAAGAATTCTATCAGTGAGGCCAAACAAGACTCCACAATACAGATAACTAATTTCCGCTACATGCCTCACATTGGACTGTTTACGCTTGAGCCACTTCATTTGAGACCCAAGCAAAGTGTCTGCATAATCCAAGCGTTTTGTGTTGTGTGAGGACTTTACCATCTAGGCAGGAGGGAGACGCCGTAATCAGGCAGAGGAATTCCTCTGTTCCTGAAACCATCAAGTAGAGCTATACACTGTTTTGTTTCCAGCTTCCTCAACGACTGAGAGATGGAGAATGGGAAGGCTTTGGGCCAATTGCACCCCTTCCAGATTTCTTCATTTTTCTGGCACACAATGGGACTGAACCAGCCAAACAGTAGCCAAATGAAAGGAAGGATTAATCCAACATGTGTCTGTGATGAAAGAGGGAATGAGAGTGTGTGTGTCTCTGCTTCACTTGGCACACAGTTGTATAAACACCCTTCCTGTACCATTTTTAGCGGGAACCCAAGCATGCAGATCCATATCTGGATTTTTATGTCTTTATGTAAATGTTAGCCATTTGGAAACTTGGGACAGAGCCTAGGTCGGACATCCTGATTTGCATTGGCAATAAAAATTCAAATTCTATCACAGTCCATTCATCTATATAGAAATCAACAGAAGAAGAACCTTTTTATATTTAGTTTTAGAAAGATAAAGGACCAATTAGATAGGCAAACCTGTCTTCACATGCTTTTCTGTGAAGCCTTTTATGAATCATGCTGGCAAAATGCACAAGAGACGCAGAAATTTAAGACTAGCCCAGCCCTTTAAATACGATGACACTGTTACCGAGACATTACCTTTTGTGAAAATGGAGCAGTGAAGAATGCACGTAGCCATTAAAGCATGCAATTAAATAAAGGGATTGTAGTTCATTTTGTCTAAAAAACAAAAAAAACCAAACAAACACTGAATTGTGTTCACTTTTTCTGCACAGAGTTGTTAAGTACACACATTTAAACCAATGCTAAAGCAGTTCGGCCAACTTATCGACAGATTCATGTGAGGAGAAACTAAAAAAGCTTTTCAGATTATCTGAGCAGTTAAACAAAACTTGCTGTCTGCTGTGGAAATAAACACAGCCTACTGTATTTTTTTTGTATGCATGTTCAGTTTTTTTTTTTTGATGACTGAAAGCCGATATAGACAACAAGCACATGCTCAAAGAACAAACAGTGTGTCTGTGCGTTGCTAATTGACAGTTACTGTACTGGTTTTCTATTTTCGTAATCATTGTTAGGTAGCATTTCTTGACACAAGATGTATTAGTCAGTGTTAGGGAAGTTTATTCTACTATGATGTCTAGAACAGAAGAGTTGAAAATAAACAGAAATGCTCCCTTGCTATTGTTCTAATCACTCTAATAGAATCACATGATGCTGATGAAGAAAAGACGCGATGCTACATTCTGTCTGTTTTCTCAGGCTGCACAAGTTGCAATGAGCTGTCACTGACTCACTGTTGTATTTCACATCCTGTGATGAAACGTGTCTAATCTTATGGGAGCAGTCTCTTCCAGGGTGACAATGGTCCGATCTATAAGGCACAAGTCACCAAAAGGTTTGATGGATATAAAAATTATGTAAATTATTGGCACATTATGTGGAGTTTGACACCATTATCCACATCATCATTAAACCATATAAGGGAATTAGCATTATGTACATTAGGTGGTGTGTGTGGGGGTTGGTTTGTCATTTCTTTTCCTTTCTTTTTTTTTTTTTCAGCTTGCCCCCATGCTGGTAAATTTCTTTCTCTCACTTCCCCTAGAGAGGGAATCGCAGTCTCGCTAAATGTCAGGTGCTGAGATGAGTGTGAAAATGACATGTCTTCACAGTACAAGCAGCAGCTAACTCAATCTCCTTCCAGAATTAAACCTGCCACTCGTGTCAGGGTCTGCAGGGATTTTCCATTTGTCTGCGCATGTGAGTGTGTTCAATTGTTTGATTGTGTTGGAGCCAACGTGCAATAGGATGCGGAGAATAGAGGGACAGGCAGGTTTGTGCAGGAAAAGAGTAGATAAATGTGGTCGAGTCCCAAAGAAGTACGACATCTTGAGCTGGGTAACTAAGGTGATGTTACTACCGCGTGTCATTAATTCACAATTCATTCGCTGTAAAAAAAAAAAAAAGAAAAGGAAAAAAAACTGCTCTCTCTTTGTATAACGTCTTTGGGGGTTACAACACTTTTATCTAATTTACGAATATGTGCACAGGTCCAGATCCAGACGCCACCATGTCGAGCAAACGTGCCAAGGGAAAGACCACCAAGAAGCGCCCGCAGAGAGCCACCTCCAATGTCTTTGCTATGTTTGATCAGTCTCAGATTCAGGAGTTTAAAGAGGCGTTCAACATGATCGACCAGAACAGAGATGGTTTCATCGACAAGGAAGATCTGCATGACATGTTGGCCTCTCTGGGTAAACAGTGTTACATTTATAGACGTGACAAAATATATATTACTAAACAGGTCACATTTTACTTGTAAGAGGAACTTCCCTTAGGAGTTGAGGGAATTGTTTTTTCCACATTATAAAACTGCGGGATTAGCAAAACTGCAGTTCTGGTGATTGCCAGAGATGGTGATGATGTTGTCAGGGTTATTTCTGTTTTCTAAGTTTAGGCAGGGAGATCAGAAATAGAGAGAAAAATTAGGGAATCAGAAAAATTTTTCCAAGTGTGTGGAAGTTCAGTGCCAAAGTACTGGAACAGCCCTTTTAATACATATATATTAAGATATAAGACTGAGGCTTTAGCTAGTCAAATGTGCCTTTTTAATTAAAAAATAAATATGTTAAATAATACCAAAATGAAGTGTAACATAGTAACTGTAACAGAGATCAAATACTTAAAACTGGTTCTAAATGCATTAGTTCTGACACAGTTTTGGTTACTGCAGTGTGATTGAGTCCAGTGCTTCATCAAAAGAAATCAAATAGTAGCTGCACACTTTGCACTGCAGTACAGAACCAGTGCAAATGAGATGCATGGTAATCTGGGATCAGTCCATCCAAACTGTTAAGTTTAATAAGAAGTGCAAGTATGACAAGGTTGCCAACTATTAAAGACACTTTTAGTCAATATACTTGTTAAATAGGATTTGCAACAGAAAGGAGATTCACATGGCTGAAAGTTGAATCAAGTAATATACAGAAAACGTTGATTTTTAGAGGGGTGTTGAGGTGGAAGTCATTACCACTTCAAATTGTAAGTATTCCTTCGTACTCTTATGAGTACGAAGGAATACTTGAAATATTTATTAAAACAGGATTACCAAAAGCAGGAAAATGTGCAATTAAAATGGATCTTGGGTTGAGTATGTAAGGACCACAACAAGAATAGCAAAGACCTGAGTCTGTTGCTAATAGTGATTCCGGGTAAACTAACTATATGTGACACTTAAATGTTCATCCACATTTGCTGGTTTGGGCCGATTATTTCTTATCAGACAACAAGATGCTAATTCCTAGATGAGCGATGGATGCATGTGACGATATTCTTCCTCAGGTAAGAACCCTTCTGATGAATATCTGGAGGGGATGATGAGCGAAGCACCAGGGCCCATTAACTTCACCATGTTCCTTACCATGTTTGGAGAGAGGCTCAATGGAACAGACCCCGAGGATGTCATCCGCAATGCCTTTGCCTGCTTTGATGAGGAGGGATCTGGTGGGTCAATACGCATCTTGTACACACACACACAAATCCTGTTTCACTCTGCCAGGGCTCGGATCATTAACTCCCCTCTCAATTCTCCACGTCCAAGGTGTGATCCACGAGGACCATTTGAGAGAGCTGCTGACCACCATGGGTGACCGCTTCACAGATGAAGAAGTGGACGAGCTATTTCGGGAGGCTCCCATCGACAAGAAGGGCAACTTCAACTATGCAGAGTTCACCCGCATCCTCAAACATGGCGCCAAAGACAAGGATGACGAGTAGAGGGAGAAAATGACTGCCTCTGGCCTCCCCCCTGCACACATGCTGCACCACAAATCCATCTGTAGCTCCTGTCTTTGTCAATCTTGCAGATTTGAAAGGAATTCATGTAGGACTGAAGTATATCTTTTATAAAATGGCAGAAATAAATTATTGTACATTTAAATACCTACATGTTTAACAAGGGTGGCATGTCTGAAGTAATTTGAGATCCACTTTTTTGTTTTTTTTAAATTTAAACATCATTCCAGATTTATGTTGCACCTGTCTTCATCCACATTGACTGCAGTTTTTCTGGCCTTTGTAGACAACATGGTTGGATTTCGGAGATGCATTAAGCAGATCTGTGTATTTGTGTGCAGAGGCCATTTGACGTACTTCGTACAATACCAGCCATGTTTACCTCTTCCTGCCAGTTAGCTACCACACCTGCGCAACTTGTCTCCTTTTCTGTCTAATATATATCCTTGTATGATGAAAACGGATTAAAGAAAAAAAAAACCTGACCTTTAATCATTTTTATTCGGTTTAGACAATCAAATGTGGTGCAAATATTTCCTGTAGTTGAAATGGTCACTAGGAATGGCAGTCAAAAGTGAGATCATCTGCTGGTTGTGTGTATTTGTTAAAGGATCGGGTATGTCTGTGTTGTTGAAGGAATTCAGTCTCGAAATTTCTCAGGCAAATAAAGTAAGTGGAGAGTGTGTTTGGCGTATTTTTAAAATATTGTACCATGCCTGCATTCAAACATTTCATGACAGCACTTTTTTTCCTACAAAGCTGTAGTACAGTATTACATAACTGCCAGGTACTTAAATTTAGCTGGAATGCAACCAATAAATATTTACTTACAGCTACTTCATGTTGCAGCATTAACTAAATAAGTACATATTCACTAACACACATTTATTGACATGAATGGTTTTTGGTTGTTTTGTGTCTTTATCAGGGGTTTAAAGAGAATGGATACACTGCACCAATTTTTAATAAATTTGTGATTAAAATGTAACTTTTCTTTTTTCTCTGCTTGTTGGGCTGAACCTTTGAGGTAGGGCAGAAAGAAACATTGGATTCATTTTGAGAAATATGACATCCCAGCTATGTTTACATGACCCCCCCTTTCTAGTTGCTTAAATTTTTAAATCTCATATCATAGACCAGAAGAAATCTAGGTGTCAGGTTGCTATTATAACATCTGGACAGTAAAATAAAGATTTTCCTCAACAGCAAATCAACTTTTGTCCCATTAAATTGGTCCAATTGTAATAAAACTTCTTGCCTCTGTATATAAAGACACAAAAGTGCCACCATAAACCCTACAGAATCATTTTTTTACTCATTTAGATTAATAAAAACATATCTGGGAGTACATCTGCACACACTTTGTAGTAGATGGGCTAAAATAAACATGCAATTTGAAAGCTGTTTCAAATAGATATGTCATATAACATTTTGCAATTTGCTAAAAGTAAAAAAGAATGCTTCCTGTTTTTTTTTTTTTTGTTTTTTTAAACGAAACATCTCACAATGATAGACAGATTGCAAGTTAGAAACTTCGATATTTAAACCTTTAAAAGCAGCTGCAAAGGTTTTTAAATTTCTGAATTTTAGCCAAGATGTTTGAAGAAATCAAGGTCAACCCCACTACTGCACAGAAGGAACTCACAAGTGATCACAATTTGTTTTCAGGAGCAAAACAAAGACAAATGAAACATTTATCAACAGTTTTGAAATTTTATTTCCTTGAAAGGCTCATACAAAAAAAGAAAAGAAAAAAAAAAAAGACAAGACATTTTAAATTTAAGGCATATATTGCACAGACTGTTTAAGTCTTTAATATAAAATGGGACATCTTAATCAGTTGTAGGTTTAAGGCACAACAGTCAGCCATACTACCAGCAGTCAGTTGTGAGTCACATGAAATTGAATGATCACATTTTGAATGCATGTAGCTGTACAGAGGCCACACAGTTATAAAGCTTAAGTCAAAACATCAAAAAAAAAAAAAAAGCACATCATAGGAAACTTAATATAAAGCACTGCCATTAAACAAAAAACAAACAAAAAAAACCTTAGTCATCCATCCAGTATTATAACCATTAAGGTGTACTCACAGTGACATGATTTAGCATGAATGAAAAAAAACAAACAAAAAAGGATTGCGTTTAATACTTAATATCCTTGACATGACCCAAGTCTGACATGACTTTTGTAAATTGAGGTATAAATGCACATCAGACAGAATACCTGAACAAAATAAAGCCTTAAAAAGAAAAATCAAAATCCTGAAATACAATTAGCAGTGAGGAAACAAAAACAAAACAAAAAAACAACAACAGTAAAATAAAAACGTACGACCATTTTTCCATGTTCATGTCTGTCAAGAGCAAGACAGGAAAGAAAAGAAAAAAAAAAGTATTTTCTAGGAATGATTGTGATGGTCGATGCTTGGCAGTATGACAACATTTACAACCCACACATTTATTTAAACAAAAACGCAGAATAAACCTAATCGTTTGAGCTAAACACAGCTCGGTAACACTGGTAAACATGATAGTATTGTAGATTAAGTTTTGCTACAGCATTATTCTCATACAAATGTAACTTTCCCACAAACACTGCTACTGTTAAAAGTTGAGATGGCATTTAGCCACAAATTGTGGTTCATCCTAATACAGTTTCATGGAAACTAAAACTTTATGATTAGAAAGTCTATAGAAACCATTTGTAAAAAAAAAAAAAAGTGGAAATCACAGATGAGGAAATACTAGAACATTAAATATACAAAAAGTCAGCTACTGAGTGTGGTACATTTGCTTTGCAGAGAACCTATGTGCACAGAGAAATATCTGCTGAATAAAATGGGAACATAGAAACCATAAATATTATAAACCATAAAAGCACCATTTCTCTCACTAAACTGAATGCGACGTGGAGTTGTGGGGGCTTCATGTTAACAGATGATTGCCTAGAAGAAAAACATGTTTTTGGCTAAATCACTATAATACTGATTTTAATTAAAACTACAGATATAACTGTAGAAAAAAAAAAAAGGGCAAAAAATTAATAAAAAAAAAAATTGCAAAGCATATACTTCGCGGAAAGTTGATACAACAAGTCACTCCCCTTTTAACTAAAACAATAGGAATACATTATGAAAGGGTCCGAGCTTGCTGCTGTAAAAATCAGTTTCTCTCATCCCAAGTAGACAGTAAAGACATGAATTTTTAAAAAAAAATTAATAATAATAATAATAATAATAATAATAATAAAAAATAAACACATTGCACTAAACTAAGAGGGTGTTGATGTGAATATTAAAACAAAACCATGCCCTCATTTTTATCCTAGAGGGGAGTGGATGTTTCGCAGTCAGTGTCTTTTGTACATTCAATAAAATCCAGTACTGCTACTAAAGAGGCCAACTTTGCTGGTGGTGCCAATTACACCAAAAAGTGGGCGATCAATACATCCTGGTAAAAATGGTAAGAGGTTAAAAAACAAACAAACAAAAAACAAACATAAAATTTTTTTTTTTGCATTTACGCTACAGGAATGTTCATTATGAAAGTGATTTAAGAAAACCTACTTCTGTTGTCAAACAGCATAATAAACAGTCTATTTCCCATCTCTTTTTCCATTTTATAAGTACCATTATGTTGGTTACTTTACTTCATCCCAGTTTGCACATCTGATTATCTAATTCCCCGCTGCACATTCTACAGGCTCAGGTTTAAAAATCATATCAAAACGTACTGGTGATGAATTTAAAAAAAAAAAAAAAAAAATGATACATTCTCCAATATAGTGTTGTCCATACTAAAATTAGTGTTTGGTCTACACAACTATATATATATATTTTTTTTTTTTAAAAAAGAGCTCCTAGTTGACAGTTTCACTCACCGGGTGCAGTGGGCCCCACACGGCACTAATGGGGGTTTTCCCCAAGGAGCGGCTTTGCCTGGTGACCATGCTCCAAACACGGGGCACAGAAGCTGAATTCCTCTGTGAACTACTGCTACTTGTGCTGGTACTGCTCGGGGACGTGGGCTGCTGGGAGGCGGTGTGCTGGGAACTGAGGCCAAGAGGTGGTGTGATGGATGCGGACTGGGGCGAAACTGAGGCAGCGACTGAAACCTGGGCAGATGCAGATGCTGGGCTTGTAACTGGGGCTTCAGAAGACATGACAGCTGAAGATGGCAGTGGGCATGCTACTGCAACTGGAGTTGAGGGGGACCTGGGACATGGCAGCTGAAGTGGTATTCCTCTGGTGGGTGGAACAACAGCTACATTTGTGGATAACTCCTGATTTGCAGAGACGGAAGATACATTTGTGACTGGCAGAAGGACTGGGGATGGCACTGAGCCTGGCACACTTGCAGGACATGTAGTGGACAACGGAGTTGCAACTGAGCTCAAGGCTAAAGCTGGTGAGGCTGGAGCAGCTACTGGTTTGTGAGGATCTTTTAAGACTAAGGCAGGTACTGGCATCATGGTTGGCAGATGGGCTGTAAGAAGTTGAGGCTGATCCTGCTCTATGTGGCAAACGATGACTTTATTCATATGAAGAGGTGATATCCCTGGAGCTGAGAGAAAGACTGGAGCTGGGACTGGAAGAGATGCTTCTGTGCTCGCAGGCACCGAATCCTTTCCCGAAGGCACATCTGACGCTGGAACGGTCATAGCTGTCTCCATTAGATGCTGCACCCTGGAAGGATCCAACACTTGTTGGTTGTCTTCTGGAGGAGGTGTGAGGCCTATCGCTCGGTTAGTGCTGCTCTGTGACTCTGCTTGTTCAGTCTCTGTGGGTTTATTCTGGCTCTTCAGCTTCATTTCGTTTTCGAGCTCTATAGCTTTCTGCGCAGCTACATCTGCGAGGAGGCGCAAAGCACTAAAGTCCGGGGGAGCGCACTGATCTGGAGGAGTTGGTGGAGGTGTGTTGAAGAGGCCATTGGTGGTGCTAGCTGCTGTATTTCTGCTGGCAAGACTTGCCAAATAAGGCCCCTGTTCTTTCACTTTCATCAGCAGACTTTGTGCATCCAGCTTCATCAGTGCCTGGACTGACACTTCCTTACCAGGGTAACCTGCTCCTGTCAGAATAGCTGTTGCTGTGCTTCCGAGAACACCGAGGTCGAAAACAGGGGCAGAATGAATGACAGATGGGCGCTCCGGCAATGGGCTGGGAGAAGAGTGGCTTTCTGTGAAGGAGACGCCTCCTCCGCTGGAGGAGTGACCCTCATTTCTACCTACAACCTTGCGAGAGATGGTGAACTTGGTGGGATCTTTGCCATCCTTGCGAAGCAGGTCAGGGAGCAGGCGGCGACGTGCGTTGATGAACCAGTTACAGATCTGGGAAAATAAATACAAAAAAAAAAAATGTAGATTTCAGGTATGAGAAGAACCAATATTTTCTGCTTACCAGCCTAAAAGAAGTGTCAGACAACTGACGCAAACAGCAACGTTTCTTCACCTAAACCTGTACCCAAGCACCACTCCCTCTAGTGGTACAGCCTCTCACATGACAAGACAAGGCGTGAGAGCGCCCATACAGCTGGCAGCAATGAAGGTTTGAGCTCAAATATGCTGAGCCACAGAGAAGCCAGCCAAAGGCATTCCAGTGAACTGACTACATAACAAGAAACTCTGCTGCAGCCTCATACTGATCTGCAAATGCCTTATCTAATGCAGCCTGTCTGTGCATGCCTACGTGTTGGGAGGGAAAGAGGAAACGTCTACCACTGATGCAACAAAGTAAAAAAAGGAAGGCTGGGAAAATTGCTATTCTCTTTAGTACAATGCATACATTCCACTAACATTCAACTATTGTTTTGCTTTCACTTGTTCACAATCAGAAAGAGCAGTTAAAGCAGCAAAAGTGCTTTTAGATTTACATGCACAATCCATCAGACATCATCAGCCAAATACGCGTCACACTTGTTTGTACTAACAGACGTAGTGTCGTGTCTCTGATGCAAGTTTCTCTCGCGAGTGAAGAGAATAAATCAATAAATGAAAACCTGCTCCTTACCTGCAGCACCGTGAGGCTGGTTTGGCTCGACAGACTTTGTTTCTCCTGCTCTGAAGGGTAGGCGTTGAAGCGGTGCTCGTACAGCCAGCTCTTGAGAATCTGCACCGCCTCCTTGGGCAGGTTACCACGGCGACGGCGCTTCCCAGAGAGCCCCCTTCCTGACAGGTCGAGCGGGGAGCCATCATCGCTGTCCGCTGAGGTGTGCTCCTCATGCTCCGGGCAAGTATCCTCTGCGAGAGCTGAGAGAAAACAGGCAAGACGTCAGTCATTTTGACTTTTACACCCCTGGCTGACTTGGTTTGTAGGAGGTAGTCCTTATAAAGTATTCTGATTCTGATGTTACCCATCACTTATTCTGGCTCATGCATGGTGTGGTTTAGGCACAGTTCTTCAGACACCAGGTAAACAAACATTAAAAGGTAACTGTTTGATCAAGCACATAAAAGTAAACAAGTACTATTACTTTTTTTTTTTTTTTTTTTTTTTTAAACTACTACATAGTAACAAACAGATTTACAAGAGCTTTGTGATATTGTGCTACACGTGCCTTGCAAAAAAAAGACTTTTATTGTTGGCACTGGAGGGAATCTCCCCTCAAAATGGAGCATGCCTGATCCCAGGGGTGGGCAAGTGAATGCAGTAAATGTCCTTCTGTGGGGCTGGGTGAAACCTGACCCCCGGGGGTAGCGCCTGTCCTCACAAAGACATTGTGGCCATATCAACATCACAGTAGCTAGTGGCCCAGGAATCTATTGACAATGCAAAGCACATCGAGCCGATTCAACTGAAAGCTGCTAGAGCAGCTGACAAACCTGCATTCCTCCATTTGCCTAAAAAAATAAAAGGGCAGGAGGGCAATAAAACAGCTATTACTATTAATAAAAACATTTCAGACAGCCCGACTCTATGAATGGGATAGATGTTTCAAAAAACAGCCTTAATGTGGTCAAACTGGGTCTGACAAAAAACAGGACTTCTCGCTTGACAGAGATTTGAGGCATTCCCTGCAGTGCCCCGAAGAGGCGTGACGTACGTGATACTACAACTCCACTGGCTCACGGCACGGACCTTTTAAGATCTACAACAAAAAACTCTCCAAACTATCTTACTGACAACAAGCAAATACAATTCAGTGCAGGGCTGGCTTAGTAAGGTCTCATTCCGATAGGCCAGCTTGTCACATCAGCATCACGCTGATCAACTTGTGTTTACAAAATGTCCTCTCTACCTTTGTAGGCATCTGGAGCTCGGGGTCGCCTTGGAAAGCCTTGAAAAAGTAAAAAAGTTTAATACATGGTCACGGCCTCAGGCTGCTGAGACCGTAAAAAGAAAAAAAAATCTGATCGCCCAGCTATGCACAACAGACCGCTTTGTTAGAGAAATTAGGATGCATTTCAAAATACAAAACAAAAAAACCCACTACTTGCATAAAATAAAATATGACCAACCCGGGGGGAAAACGGGTAAATTAGCCATGTGGAAGGCACAAAAGGAGGCGAGCAGGGACGCATAGCCTCCCCGCATGTCGCTCCGCCAGATGGACACCATGCCTGCCTCCAGAGATAACTAGCTGGCTAGCTGTCCCTCCAAATTTCAACACAAACACACGCTGCATTTGCTCGCAACAAAAAACCCCGCATACCAGCCAGAGTCAACAGCGAAAAGCCACGCAGGGGCTCGTAGGCAGACACTCCGCTGGCGAGAAACGGACACGGCAAAAGACGAGTAGCGCTCACCTCTTTTAACTGCTTTCATTCTTTGTCGATAGCTGTATGGAAAACACGCAGCTGTCCAAGTTGCTCGTTGTTACAAAGCGTGCCCGGGAGCCAAACGATGGTTGACACAGCGACACTTTCTTCCAAGGCGCCGAAGGTGTTGGTGCTCTCGTCCCGACTCCAAAAAAACTAAAAGCCGTCGCCGCTAGAGTTGTGCCGCACGGAGGTGAGGAGAAAACAAAAGTCACATTTCCACCGCACTCTTCGCTTTCTTGCAAAGATAAATGTTGGCTGTCTTCTGTCGCTCCTTCCTTTTACCTGCAGCGGTTTGCTAATCTTGACAGTCCGTCCCACCCCTTTCACAGCTGTCGGCCAATCGCGTCGCGGCGTTTATTCCTAGGCGAACATGCGCCAATCGCGGCGCGTTTTCAGGCAGAAGACGGACTCGGTGTCACAGTGAGTGACGGGAGAACCATTTCATTCAAAATACAGCGCAGTCATTGAAACATTCTTATTATCTCGACACGGTTAAAACTGGAGGGGAGCAACCAACAACCCAGTGGTTACATAGACACAAGCGGGATTTATATATAACAACGGTGTAATCCCTTCAGACCGCTGTGGTCATTTTATTATCGTCTCCAGGGGATAGCTTATATCTCTGTTTGAGATATGTAAAACATAACACAAAAACATAAGCGTCTTAAGAGTTGACTGGTGAATTATTATTCATTTTGCTCTGTTTCTGTTCAAGCCCGAGAGGCTCGTTTGACAAAAATGGGACTGTTTTGATTTCTCGACATCTGTGGGAGACTCAAACTCCTCCAGAAAAATAAGCGGGAGTTTTGGTTTCTGTGAGATTGATAGCACAAACAAATCAACGTAAGATGACTGTAAATGAAGACTATAGATCATAGTATGTTTTCGGTGTTAAAAACGATTTTTACACTTATTATTTAAAATAAAAAAGCAAAGGAAATCACCTTTTTAAAAGAGCAAAACACTAAAATAAAGGCAGCCATGATGACGTTTTTGAGAAAGTACTGTGTGCATTTATTGAATTTTAGGTCTCTGCATTATACATTTGAACAACCTTGAAATAGTATAAATAGCTCTACAGCATTGTAAAAGATGGGGATTTTAGTCCGACTTTGTTCTTATTTACAGAAGACATTTTTAAGAAGCACGGGGGAGAAATGCAAGATTATTAGTTTCGTCTTAATATCAAACAACCCTTTTACTCAGTATTGCGCATATACTTTAAATATTACCAGAGTATAGTGACAAGAATCTAGGTAAATCTCACTTTATGAGCACATCCACTCACTCACAACTTTGTCTCAGACAGCACAACCAGTTTTACTAAACCCACAGACCTCGAATTACACACAGCCTATAAGAGTAGTTTAAAGAACAGATTTAAAGTATGTGCTTGCTTCATAAAGTATTTCTTCTAGGATTTGTACAGACACTTTTTGCTACATCATATCTCTCATGTTTAAAAGAGTATTGCCCCTGCCCTTCACCCCCTTTTCCCAGTTATATTCCAAAGTCAGAGAAACAATGAAGGGATACGAAAGAGCTTTTTGTCCTCCCCCTCTCTTCAGAGTACTGCGTGGGGTTAGTTTCACTAGATTCACACTGTCTGATGGAAACACATTTAAATGTGCAAACATGTATCAAACTTGGATTCCCAAAATGAAACTTTTACCCTTTCACAGAAAAATCAAAGCTATGCTCTGATATGAAACTCATCATGCATTTAGTGTGATGCTAAATAAAAGCCCATTCATTATCACCCATAAAAATCAATAGTTTAGAGCAGCAATCCCCCCCACCCACCCCCCACAGTGCCACTGAGTGAATCACTGATAAACCTACCCAGGAAATCCAGCTAGGTGTGCCCCAGTGATTATTTGTGTGCTAAAGAACAGCTTTGTTTAAATGTATGAGATGAGCTTTCTTTTGTCTCTTTAAGTACCCCACTTACATCCCCTGGTTTCCTATACATGCACACACACAGACACACACACAGACACACACACACACACACACACACACACACACACACACACACACACACACAGTCATCAGCAGGCTGGAAAAAGTCTTGACTCTCAGTTTGAAACAGATCACAGAACAACTTTCTCTGTGTTCCTGGCCTCCTCCCCTTAGTGCGCCGGAGATACCACATTTGTGTTTTATCTGCATTCAAGTCCTATGGTTTTGTGCAAGCAAGCAATATGTGGGGGAAAAATATGAAGAAAAGAAAATGATACATGAAATTCTGTAACATATTACATAATTATTAGGTATTGTAAAACATGGCAGTGAGTGCATAGAGTGAAGACACTGTCATCTTGTCGTTGATACATATATATCCACTAGAAGCCGCCCTGCTTACACATAGAAGAGACATCTATGCTTATTTTAGGAGAAGATTTCGTCAGACGAGTTCTTCCAGACAGTCAGAAATTAAATCAAGCCAACCACCAAGTTTGAGTCACACTGTAGGCCTCAGATGTTAACGACCCTATTCACCCCCAGTCAAACGGAAGGGGGTATACTGACAGCCATCACGGAGCCAACTATTGACACCTTTGTGCCATTTTTCTGGCTGAGAGACATCCCCAGCAGGCAAACACAACAGCGAAAGAATGGTGAGCAATCAAGGGTAAGAAGTGGTGCTTACTTGGTATTTCCAATTCAAATTATGTACTTCTGGTTCACAGCAGGTGAGAAACAGACACTGCAACAGCTAAGGCCAGTGGCAAGTAATTAGGAGAGGACAGTTGGAGTTTGTTTGCTTATCAACTGAAAGTGGAAGACAGGCAAATGACAGTGGTTGATCTAAGGCATGTCAGGGGTGACTCGCTGGTTCGGTATGCTACTCGCAGTGTAAAAATCTAAAGTGAGGGGATATGTGCAATCAAAGCGATGTGTCCCCTTCATGCAAATTATGCAATGCCAGCTATGTAATTTCACTGTAAACACATGGCAGAGACATCATATGTTTTCTTGAGTGAAAAAAAAAAAATCAGCCCCTGCTGCTGCAGACTTCAGAAACGATGCTTTTCAAAATGCAAACTCCTAAGTTCATGAACCAAACGGAGAGGTTTGATCCACAAGTGATGGCCGGTTCTGCTGTCAAACACGGACTTATCAAAATCTTTAAATCTATATGTTGCTATGGCTACAGTGTACTTAATCTATTTTCACAGTCGACTGTTGAGTTCCTTGAAGCTGACATTTAAATACACAAGATGAATTTAAAACAGTGAATTCATCTTTGGCTTACGCAGTCTTCAGTGGAAAGAAAAAAAAAGCAACTGAATAAATGATGAAAACACAATCACTAATGTATGTAATGCTTTAATAAGAAAGTCTTCTTTAAATAAAAATAAGTGCAGGTATTTTGGGTGCTCCTCTGATGGGGGGGGAGATAATGTAACAATGAACTTTGATTTCGTTATTTTGTTGAGTGATGGGAAGCAAAATAAAATCAAAAAACACTTCTGGAAACACGAAACCTGCTCACTGTGCCTGCTGCATGAAGCCTAGATGAAAGCACTTAAAGAAGTCAAATATTTATGTATCTGCAGTTACAGCACAAACAGAAAATGCTAAGCTAGTGGAAAAGAGAAGGCAAAAGACACCAGGAGGAGTGAAAGATTTCATCCCAACAACAGGAATAAATATTCGGTATATAGTTCCCCGTGTCATTCTGTCGGGTAAACATTACCCCTCAAAAGTTTCAGGTAATTTTGCAAAACTCCCACTTCACATCTGTGAAAACATGTATAAAACTAAAAATGACCAATCAAAATATACCCAAACTTGAGCTGGTACACTGGACTTCTAAGACAAGTCCGAAATTAATCAGACTTATAACATTCAAACACAAAAACTAATTCATGAATGCAAGCAAATAACAGTAATTAGGGATCTTCATTAAAAAAAAAAAAATCTCTTTTGCAAAACAACAACTTTGATAATTCATGGTTACCAACAATAATTATATTTAGAATTAAACACATCATTTTTACTAAAGAGCGTGCGCATGCCGGTGGATTAACCATTAGACAAACATTAAAAAAAGAATTTTGTAATTGCCAATACTGGTAATTTAGGGCAGCTGCAGGATAAACCTTACGCTGCGTATAAAGTAAAGGTTTACAAAAATGTTGCAAATCAAAATGTATTAATCAATCATTACTGGAATCTATATCAAGGGATCAATCCTGTGCTCCAGTGGCAGATTACATCAGCAAGTGCAAGTTAGTTACCTAACTTCTATCTATGCATGACAGCTATCTCGATAAAGTCTTGTGGCTCACACACAGTTCAGAAAGAAAGAGTGCACCAGGAAAGATGTTCCCTGTCAAAGATTCTGGTAACTTATCGATAATAATATAATTATAACCCTCATTGTGTTTCTGGTAATTATCTCCTATATTATATCAGATTAATGACATTTTATTTAGCTTGGATTTTTCCACATTTGTGAAAAACGTTTCTCAGATATATTCCACATCTTTAAATTATACCAAAAATATCAGTTATAGTGCTGCTAGCCTGACAACATGACTATAAATAGATTTTTTTTTTCACTGATTTTGCTGAGAGCTGCATGGTTCACTTGGGGAGAAAAAAACTGACACTCTAGGTCTTTAGATGCAGAGTGCTGACTCGTGCTTCTCAGGCAGACTGCTCTAACTTAACACGAGAAGCGAACATGGTACTGGTAATGCAAGCAGTGCGCTCCTGACCTATTTGATAATGTTATGAAAACTGTATCGCTGATTAAAAATATTGGATAGTTAAGAGCCTGATAGATCAGCCTTTATGGGTTTTAGAGTAGTCTCAAAACGCTCTTAAAAAAGGGAACTACCTATTACATGCCTGAAAAGTTAAACAGTGTGTACTGTTCTTTTCAGAAACCAACATGATTTGGCTCTTATGGGAACCATTTCATAAAGCTGCCAATAGAAGACTAGAAACTCTGATTTATGACTGATTTACATCTCCTAGTGCAATGATCTACAGGGTTTTATCTCATTCTTTCTGTTCTCTTTAGAGCTGGTTTGCACTTCTCTGAGTAGTAAAAAAAACATTGTATGAATCAATAAATGTTTTTATTAAGTGACAATATCTGGACCTGCTTCAGCTATTTCCAATTACCTTTTATTTTGACTGTTTGTTTTTCAGTTATTTTCCCAGGGGTGATTCTCTTATTTCAATTTACCGGTAATTTCTATTCTTTGAAAATGTTTAGGTTTAGTGTCCATTTAAATGAATATTATATGGACTGTATAAGTAAAAGACAAGATTTAGGAAAATCAGTCCAGGTATTACAATAAAATCACATAACTTTTTGAAAGCAGCTGGTTCACAGTGTCCAGAGATCCTGAGTTTCAAACACATCAAAGCCTCTTCTTGACATAACTAACAGATATCTCCTCTATATATTTATGTCTATATATTTATTAGTGTTCCAAGTTCACAAAATTGTTTCAGTTATAGTCTTAAATTTCCCCCAGTGTTTGTTTTAATTTTAGTTATCTAAAAATGTCTTTTTAAACATCTAATCCACAGTGAAAGAAACAACATTAAATGTAATGGCATGTAATGTAATGGCTTCTGTTAATGGCACAAGTTTTGTCAGCTATGTTAACATAACTGAAAGAGGTTTCCTAATAATTATTCTTTTAATATGACAAACTGGTATTAGGGATCATGCCATTAGAACACAGGAGTGAAGGTATGTATGCCTGAAATGTTGGTCATTTTAATTAATTGCTGCCAATTATAACATTTCTGCTGGTCAGTGCTACATTAGCTTAAAACAAGTTAGCTTCTCTTCACAAAACAAAGAAAACAAAAACATTTCAAAAAACCCCAAACTTTCGAGCGGTAGTGCGTATCCTAAAATGTCCTCAAGCTTTGCCTGATTATTGGGATGCGTTCTCATTCAAAATCCATTCAGACACTAAACCTAAAGTTTGTTAAAAAACATCTTTGACACAATCGACTCTGTAGGACATACGCAAGAGGTAACTGCTAACTATACAAATACCCCTTTAAACCTGACTTTCAGTTTCATCACACCAAAACTATTCGTAATAACCTGATCTAAACTGATTTTTATATAACTCAAATGATGAAGAAAGTTAACAAACAAATAAATAGGAGGAAGACACACAGAGGTGAGTTTGTGGTATGTGTGCAGTGTCTGTGATGGCCACAAGGCGGTGTTGTGCAAAAGCTACAAGATGGCCAATGGTCTGGGAAGAAAGCAGGACGATGGGAGACAGAAAAGCATAAACGCTTGCCTTCTGTCTGCTTAAAATATCTTATAGCCGAGATACAGGAACATTTAAAACAGTCTTCATATAGATTCTTTAGGATATAATTGTCATTATAACAATACCTTCATTAACAATTTTTTATGATGATATCAAGAACAGTAACAAGAAAAGATAAAGTTCATCAGCTGAGGTTTTCAATGGCAAGACTCAAATGAGGAGTCTCCTGCTTCAAAGTCCGTTGGGTCCGAGAAATATTCAATGACTTGTTTGCTCATTTGAAGTCACCAGGACCAGCCTATTATTGTATGAATGTGTCAAAACCCTCCAAACTCAGGAATTTCCCACTCTTTTCCCTCCACCCGTACCCATCTTCACTGAGATGGCTCATTTACATTGCAAAAGCTTCCTCTCCTTTCTCCAGGTGTTTAACTGACACTTAACTGTCCTTTGTTCCAACCCAACGGCCCTCTCTCACAGTTTCTTTCAGAGACGAGTCTGGGCCTCAGGGACGTAAATTTCGATGCTGTCTGCGCTCTCTGTGGCCGAGTTCTGGCGAAACGAGGCAGCCTTCTTAGCAGCCAGCAGACGCTTGCGAGCCTCTTGTCGCTGTTTCTCTGCCGAGCTCAAGGAAGAGTTGGATGAAGAGTCGGCACTCTTCTCGCGGCCCAGCGGTGGTCGTACCTTACCAGGCTTCTTTGACGCCGCCTTCTCCTCGTCCTGTCGTGTTGGGAGTGACAGAAAGTGACAGAGAGGGAAGAGTAATGTGTGAAAAGAGGAGATAAGGGGGGAAAAAAGACAGATATCATCCAGTGAGAAAATGTAATCAAGAAACATCAAGGTCCTTTATCAGTTTAGACAGGTTCTGCAGACAGGACTTTGACAAGACATTACAACAGGGCTAATTCTCTTCAATTAAGATTGAAATAACAGTGATTTTACATGATAAACAGAGACACTGACAGTACAGACAACTAAAAACAGACACTGAGGAAAAAAAGACTAAACAGTCATTTGAATATCAATTTTCAAAGACATGAAATGGTAACATGAACTGATGGGGAGTTTACATTAAGTTTAAATTATAAGGCTCACAAGACACACTCGATGCACGTATACTGACAAGCAACAGAAGCAAAAGCACCTCAGCGACAGGTAAAACAGCCACTGACATAAAAAATGCAGGCACAGAGACACATATACACACAGTTACACACAATCAACAAAGGACACACAAGCACACAGACTTTTAAATAACAAAAGCCAGAATTCTTTCACATGAACCAGCGCATCTCAGCCATGCTTCGCTGCAACACACAGATCAGAAAAATGACACATGCATGCTCAAAGTAGGGCTTCATACATAAAAACACACAAGCGTCAGCCCTCTTTGAGATGTTTTAATTTTTCCATGCATGCCTACAGGGATCACTCTGGCCCCTTTGGACAGGGAGGCCTTGTAAGAGTTCATCCCACGAAGGGGATGCGGGGTAAAAGAAGAGTGGGAGCAATGGTAGTGGTGGTGGGAGGAGAGAGGCCGGTTTCGGCGGCTTTCCTACCCCAGCCAGGGCACTGGGCAGCAGGGGTGGGAAGTACCTTCCGCTCAGAATTTGACTGGGCAGCTGCAGATGTCACGGGCTGCCAGTCACTGGACTTGAGATGGTAAAGCTCATCAAATTTGAGGCTGATGTCTTCAATGGATAGCTGAAGGAGGTCCCAAAAACCAGCCAGGTCCTGGGCTGTAGGGCGTGGGTTGGCATTTGTATTCTAACCAGAAGAGAGATGAAAATGATTGAGGAGTAAGAATACAATACATGTAATCTACACTGTAATGAATATTACAATGAGAAAAGAATCATGAGATATAAAAGCTGACTGCAGTAAAGCTTAAGTGTACAAAGTGTTACACTGCTGATGAAACCTTGTTAAAAATAAAACTTTTTTTATTTTTTTATTTTTATTACTACCCTTAAGCCCAAACAATTTAACTTCTTTTTGGAGTTTGGAGTTTTTGTCCAGAATGTGAATCAAACTCATTCTGGTTATGGGTTAGTTTGTTTTCCTGCTATCACGGTGTAGCCTTTAAAGCTCCAAAAAAGAAGCCATGGATTCTGACAAATTTGCCTGTTTTCAGCCTTTTCAGTGTACCAGAGAAGTCTTGTCCAGGAATATGATGCATGTGTGAAAATGGAAAACAAATTTTATATGAAAAATAAATAAATAAATATAAAATTAACCACTGAAAATGTAAAAGTTGGCTAAATCTATTTGAAATGATCTTGGCAAGTAAAAGGGCGGTATCTATGTCCATGATGTGCCATCATCTTGGTGGAATGGTTTCTTTACATCACACTCAGTCTGTCACTGGAACCTCAGGACCTCAGTGTATTGTAGTTTCACCACAGCTGGAACCACCACTGTCCATGGAAGCCTTCAGCTGTTTGACTAGAAAGTAGACAGCACTGACTGTAGGTTTGGTTTTAAAATGAGCACTGTTTCTTACCCGGAAAGCTTATTTGGTTGCTCCTTTTTCTTTTCTTTGAACTATAACAGACCCGTCCCCTTTTTTTGGCTTTAAACCAACCTCCTTTGAGGCTTGAAAGAATTGCTGCTAATATGTGTTTAGCTGAATTACAACAATGCTATTTACAGTTTAGATTGGGAGTCATATGTAGACAATGCAGATTCTAAGATCATCAGCTCAAACAACCATATGCAAGTTATTCAAATGTGTCGCCAATTTGACAAGGTCTGGAAGAAGACCCAAACCGGCACCCTCAGACAACAGGAAATGGGTTAGGATGTTGAGGAACAAACCAGGGGCCTCCATTATTTTATAATGCAAATGTGTGCCTGTTGTGTGTATTGTTCTGCTGATTAAGCCGCTGCCTCTCTTGGCCAACACACGATCACAAAAGGTATTTTAGTTCTCAAGAGTTTTATCTTCTTATTAAATTTTAAAAAGAAAAAGAAGAAAAATATCAATGGAGGAGGACAAAAGCTGCATAATAGCACTGCCTACTTTGACCAGCAAGAGTTATGGCATAGAAAAGCTGTTGTTTTCATATTTAGCACTAGAGGGAGCTACATCACAGCTTAACTCTTTTTGTTTAGCTGGAGGG
The DNA here is from genome assembly GCF_051167445.1 of Perissodus microlepis. Taxonomy (NCBI): domain Eukaryota; kingdom Metazoa; phylum Chordata; class Actinopteri; order Cichliformes; family Cichlidae; genus Perissodus; species Perissodus microlepis. The sequence continues at coordinate 13,070,910 of NC_140465.1, forward strand.
ACTACTGTCGCAGCACGGTTTAGTCATTTCAATAACATCATACATTTCCAACTCCCAAGTTGATAAATTCAGTACTTTGATCTAGAAAGCAACCACTCATCATCTAGTGTCAAATCAAACTGTTCCCTCTATGATTATTCTGCCGATTAAACCTGCAGATACTGCCCGATATGAAGTAAAGGCTGCACTGAGATCTTTTACTCTCACACAGCCACTGCTTGTAATGCTTGGGGAAGGCTGGCTTTTAGATTGTGCCTTCTTTTTCTGTGCACTACATTTATGCAGCTTTATATCACTGCTGTGATCTATATTCATATATTCTAGATAAACCGCATAGTCGCTCTTTATTTCTTACTTTGCAGCATTTGTTGTAAAGTCTGCGGCATATAGCCATTTTCACTAAAACAAGGGCTTATTTCTTTATTTTAAGCTCCTTTTCTTTTGTGTGGGTTGATCCCAATGACTTGTTGTGTGTAGGCCTAATATGCTGTATATCAGATTAGTTGTCATATGTGTGATAGCTTTTGTAATCATCAAAGCAAGCAGCTCTTGCTGTGGACACACAAAAAAAACCCAAATTCCCAAATTGGTAACGGGTACAAGAAACTAGCTGGGACTTTCAGTCTCGTGAGCGAGCCTGCAAAGTGGAATCATCACAGAAAGGCGATATACACACCAAGTTTTGTTCACACAGTCCCCGGAACTGCTGAAACTTCTGAGACATTAGGAGTTGGGCACTTCCTACTGCACTGCGAATCTTCCCCAGCACTACAGTGAGAGAAAGAAAAAAAAAATGTAACAATCATTGAAGATTTTCTCCTTTCTTTCTTTCTTTCTTTCTTTCTTTCTTTCTTTCTTTCTACCTCCTAAAGTAGAGACAGAAATCATAGTGGCACTTTACACACTGACCTGCATACAGTTGGTCTCACTGGGTAAACACTTGCTGTTTTTTTTCTTTGGTGCAGAACATTATCATACAAAGCAAAACTTTAGGGTCTAGACGTAGGTGTAGGAAACAGTGAATCTAACAGACTCCACAGGATGTCATGAAGGGGATTACAGTGTATTGGACATTGTGATCCTATTTAAAGGAATGTAAGCCTATATAGATACCCCAGCCCTCTGTCTGTCACTTGTTACTATGCTAGTCTTTTCCTTTGTCAAAATCAGGACAAACATCTGTCCTGACAAAATTGCGGCTTCTATTCAATCACTGCATTTCAAATGTATTATACCATTTATGATTATAGTGTTATGTCGCCTTGGTCTGGAAAACAGCTCGACATCAGATGTAATCCTGAATATTTTACTGTAAAAAGCCCATTTGCGCGCACACACACACACACACACACACACACGCACACGCACACGCACACACGCGCACACGCACACGCACACGCACGCACACCTGAGTATATGCAGTCAAATATAGGAAAGGGCCTTGTCTGAATATTGACCACCTACAGCCCTGCTTGTGTGTACTGTGTGTATTTGCTCTATGCCACAGGCTGATGTGGAGGCATTAATCTAATCTGGGGGTTTAATCAGGTCCAGACTAGATTTGTGTAATTCTGGAGATTAGAGGCCCGTTTGTGAGCGGTAACCCCAGGTATTACCGCCTCATCCCTGCCATGCTGTGCAACTCTGATAAGAGTGAGAAGAGGCCTTGAGGCGAGACCCTATAAACGGAGCTCCAGACCAAGTGCCGGAGCGAGACAACAACAGACGTTTGGAAGATTTCGGCTTGAGCTGAAGCGCTTCGGTAGTGATTTGACATTTAGCCTTGCCGTGCTTTTTCTGGAACTTTCTGGTTTAAATCATGGCTATGTCAACCATAGATAGAAAGTTTCAAATTTTAAATGAAAAAAAAAAGTGTTTTAATTGTGTGATTGTATCTCTAGCTTATAATGAAAAACATCCCTATGCAGTAACACATATGCAACCACATTATCTGTAAAAAAACTATAAAGAACAAACATGTTTTACTTAAATTTTTTTTAAGTATGAAAAAGCTACTCCTGATCACAGTTAGCAACTTAGCCTGCTATGAAAGCCCTAATCACCTCTGCACCAGGGTCTGCTGAGCTGTAAAGTGGACTCAACTACATGTGCTGCAGACTCTCCTGCTGACTCTTGTAAATACTAGAGTAAGAGCGCATCCTACTGGACAAACTATGTCATAACAGAGTTTTTCAGATAAGAGGTGAAATGTCTTTAATAAACTCAAAAAAGTCGAGTTTTTTCTTTTCAAGCTCTTTCTAAGCTACTTAAATAACGATGACCAGGACGAGAACCGACACAGACATATGCCATGACACAATTATCCTAAATATCTTCTTTGGAATATGCCATCCATTCATTCAACTTAGGGCAGTGGAGAGGACAGGTCACCAGCCCATCACAGAGCTAACCTGGAGAAACTGACCGTTTAGGGTTTATGTGACCGATAAAACTATGGCCACCATAGCTCAGTCTATGATTCTAGGAGTGTGGGAGGAAACCAGAGCAATCGCAGGGTTATGATTTTTTCAGGAGTGTGTCCTGATTGATTTACGTATGAATTTTATAACAATTTCCTTTATGTTACTGCACACAAAACTATCCCCGGTAGTGCAATGAACTTGTGAATTTGGTTTATGGTCACGAGGTTTAATTAGTTCATGTTTATTTCTGAGAAATTTTGCTTTTCTTCCTGTAATTTTGCCATTGTGGTACACAATAATACCCAGGAGTCATAGGCTCTGCTGTGAATTTAACACTCTCTGTTCCAGACAATAACAAAATGTGTCACCACAACCAAAACCATATCCGAAACAACACAACGTAAACTGATTTCTGCTTTTCCTATTCTGCAACCTTCTCCAGCTGGCAGAGGTACTTAAACAATGAGAAAACTGTGTTACAGTGAGCACCCTGCCATCCTTACCCTCTTCTGAGAGCTGGTTATCTTTGGTTTCCTGTTCCATCTGCTGGCACCAGCCTTCCATGCGTCCCATCTCGGCCTGCAGCAGCTTCAAGAACCACTGGCCGTCCCTCCGACACAGCGTTCCCCCTCCTCCGCTCTGAGGGACACTGCTGTTATTCCCGCTGTCCAGCCAGGGGTCTGGCGGTGGAAGAGAAGAGGGGTCCAACGCTGGGTCCAGACTTTCCGAGAAAGAGGAAGAGCTGCTTCTTGTGGTGGAGCGGTTGAGAATCTGCCTGGGAGGTGGAGGTGAAGAGGTGGGGTCGGCGCTGTCTAAAGAGTCTCGTCCAGGAGGGGAGCTCATGGACTGACTGGCACAATTGACCATGACTTTCTTCTCAGTGGGTTTGGCATTAATTACATGGGAGATGATAGAGATGTCCTGCGTGTCTGAGTCTGTTTCGTGTTTTGAGGCCATGCTGCTGGAGTGACTGAGCCTGAAAAAAAGTATTTGACACTGTGATAAATTTGCTTTTTTTCATAATTAGAAGAACATTGTGAGATTTTATGTGCACAACATTAACAAAGAAAACCTGTTTACTCCTTACTGAAACAAACAGGTCTTTCTTAGTTTAAACAGTGAGCCAATTCCACTGGGCAATGTAGACATTATAGATACAGAGGATCTAATGGAGTCTGGGCCTTGCATACATTATGATGCACTCAGACCAGCATCAAATGATTTGTGAGGATTGGAACGCTAGCTTCTTGTTTTTCTAAGGCTGATTAGATATGATGGATGCAATGACTGAGCATTACTGTTATCAGTCAGAAAATGAACATAAGGTTTGCGTTCAGTCAAATAATGAAACATTATAAAGAAGAGGGAGAAAAAACCCCTGAAGAATGACAGAATCATTGCACCAAAACTGACATAACAGAGTCACATAGCACAAACCAGCAAAATACAAACAAGTCACAGAATGCACTGCACCAAACAAATGAATCTTAACCACACATTAAACAGAGACATATTTAAAGTTTCCCGTGGTGCGTAGCCAAAACTAGCTGCCAGAGACAGACGTGCATTTGCCCTGTTCTCTGTTATCTTGATTATATTCAAGCACTTTGCAAAAGACTGTAAGGAGACAAGAAAGCAGACAGTCACTTACTATACAAGATACCTGATTGTATACACGCCTAATAAATGCGTAAAACACTCAATCTGCACTTTCCAGACTGTCTGCAGCACTTGAATATAATCTGTAGAAACAGTGTGAGTCATCACCCTGTGGCAAGTTTAAATTGTGTGCACATTTCACATTTAACTGCATTATGCATGTTCACAGTGCAACACTTCAAGACTATTTTCACATTTACTTGCTACAAGTTGAGTTCAAAAGACAGACTTTGGCAAACTAAGATAATTTTGGTCTGCTGCACAACTATCACTCACAGAAAGTAATGAATGAGGAGCCTTACAACCAGCAGTTAAACTTTTCAATTAAGACAAAAAGTAGCTTCATATTTGACAATTTGAATTCAATGTAGGAGGCTTTTAAGAATTTCTACGCGAGTAATTAATCCCCCCCATTACATTACACATGATTAATATTTTTGTTTATTTGAACATGCCCGGAGGGGATCTTTGAGTAGTTAATTCATTAAAGGAATATGGTTCAATGTTGAAAACACAACACACAAAGACAATGAGGGTGTTTTAACATCTACAAAGCTCCTGGAAAGGGAAAGAACAGTCAGAGGAGTATGTGTGGCTATAATATAAATTCCTCACGTTGTTAAAAGGACAGGAAGAGGACTTACTGCCACCCGTCCTCCACCTGTACTCCAATTGATTGAAATCTGGTCAGGGGAGGAGTCTCTTCTCGTGCAACTTCCTGAATACAGTCCACCTGAAAAGTAAGGAACAATGACACAAACAAAAATATAGTCTAGGTATTGTCAAAACTACGATCACGAATCAATTAATATGGCACCGAGCAATGGCTACTAGCTGGCATTCCAGAGTGACAAAACACAACATTAGTGGAAAAACTGAAAAGAAAAAAACCTGTATAATTTATGCTTGGTTTCAATACAATGCCGAAACCAAAGGTTGTTCTAAACAAGTCATTGAAAATGGATAAAATATTTCCGCTTCAGAACAGAAAGTGAGAAGAGGGTGAAGCAAAAATATGTGGTTTGGCTTCAATACCACAGAAAAAAAATAAAAATAAAAAGATGGCTCTCGCCAGGTGTAATGAGAAAGCGAGAGTCACAGTAATGAGACCTTTAACTTCCAGGCATACTTTTAGGTTTGATGGGAAACACTTAGACAGAGATCATGAACAAAATTAGCTTTTTCCTGGATTCAAGCTCAGCAGGCAAAACGAGTTACACTTCAGCCAACGATGTGACTATTGGCACCGCTCTGTGTTAGATGTGTAGTTAACGTCTGATTTCTACACAACTGTGCAACAGTGGTACAGCCACCCCTGTCGTACCTGTATGCCAATGGAGGAAAGTTTCCGCCTGGGCACCGGGACTACTAGGGGCTCCTCTGCTGCAAGATTTCCTTTATTAAATCCCGATTTTAGGGGTTCGTGCTGGACTACAGAGTCACTTGTCTCAGTGGAAGCATTTGCAGTGGCGGGGGCAATTGGTTCTCTCGGGGTAGCAATAGGAGTGGGGATGATGTGCGGAGGGCGGGGAATGCCCCGGGCCAGGCTGTTGGCACGGGTGCTGTCAAGGCTGTCAGAAGAATTGCTTTGAGCGTGGCTAGATTGGCTGTTGACCTCTGACCTCCTGTCCTGCTGGTCCAAGTAGTTGTCCTGGGCCGATTCTGTGCTGCTCTGCACGGTCACTGAGATGTAGGGCTTGGAGGTTGTACGGGGTGGCACTGGTGGAGGAGCTGCTTTCTTACAGGTGGTTATGCACGTGGAGACTGAAGGAGAAAAGAGCAGAGAGGGAGAAATTAGAAGAGAAGGATTATAAATAAGAGTTTCAGTGAACTGGCCAGTGACTTCTAGGGATTGTGAACACAAAACAAGGAGGAATCAATGATAATAAAATGCACAAGTAGAACTGCAAACAGCTTACTGCATTACCCATTTGTTTATCAGGGTCGTTCTAAGAACTCGCTAATCACTTTTCTCAACATGTCCAAAGCAAAACTCTTCAGCTGCACATAAACACACAGAGACACTGTTGCATGAAAGCTGGAGCTCCAGCCGAACTGGGGAAGCATCCCATAAAGTGGAAAATCTAATCAGGCAGAAAATTGAACAAACTTATCATCCTATAAAGGTTGCTAAATTAAATCACACACACCCCGTGTGCTTCAAAGACTCAATCACAAGATAGGTGATGAAATCAGTAAACCAATTGCTGGCCATTTGACACTCAAAGCCAAATATGGTAGAACAGCTGAGGGAGATAGATTTATCTGCAGTGCTCACTAATGACAGTCCAAAAATGCCCTCCAGTCACAAAAGATAACGCAGAGAGAATGTATACACAAAAGGAGGGAGAAAAACCACTCAAATAAAGTCTGTGTAGTAAGAGATAACATGCAATTAACATTTTTACAACACCTTTACAAGTAAAATATTCTCTCTTTCCACCACCTTTAATAGTGCATTTATGCTTGTTGTTACAGCACGTTGAGTAATAAATGTCAATTTGGCAAGACACAAAAAAAGCAAGCAGCTGGGCTTTTCAAACATGGGATACATAAGCTTTTTGCAGTGACTCTGACACAGGTCACTTTTAATGTTCTGTCAGATACATCAGTGACAGTGGTGGAGAGCACCATTGCACTCGTGAGAAAATACTTTTTGCACCTATATTAATGAAAACTGTAAGCATTAACTCATTAAGTGTAACTATATATGTTAATATTGATCTCAGTAACTAAATCAATGTAAGCGTGTGTGTGCTGCATGTGATGCACTAGCTCCCTCCGTACCTCACACTGAGCGAGTTAGATTGCCGTGGCGAAAAGTAACCAGAGTGCCCAGTCAGACGCTCATCTAGCCTGACGCGTTCAGATGCCATCAGATCAATGGAAAGAAGCGCTCATCTGAAAGGGGCTCGCCTCTGTACGCTTTGACATGTTCAATGCTGCACCAACAAAACAAATATGCTAGCTGTGTGTTAATACTCCACCGCGTCGCAATGCTCCAGTTTCATGGTCACATGGCAGCGTACCATATACAGGGGTTAAAATTCTCAAGCCAAGCTCCTTATACTGGTAACAGTTTGTGTTAGTTTACATGAAATCCACACATGAGACCATCACGCAATATAAAAAGCAGATTTTCCAGCTCATACCAACGTCTGCCCTCTGCCCTATTAGACCACAATGATTCAATGCTAGCATGGCCATTCATTCAGTTTTCTTTCTAGCTTTCATTTCCCTCTGATTTATATTAGTAAAATCGGAAGAAGAATTTGTGATATAAATCTTTTTAAGAATAGAACATTTGGCCATTCTGGAGCTGCGTATAATCCAGTCATCAATCACAAGCTATATAGATGTTCAGTCAGGCTACAGATTCCCATTAAGATCATGTAAACACACTCACAGGCTTCTATAGTTAGTTTAAACACAAGGACTCTGTAGAAGAGACCACTAAAAATGTCGAATCTAAACAGGGAATGTTACTGTAGCACTGTAAACCCTTTGGTTGCTGTATAATCCCTCAAATAGATGATTTATTTGACATCACATGAGGAAAAAAAGAGGAATGAGTAAAAAAAAAAAAAAAAAAAACCATGGAAGAGAGTTAGCACTGAGAAGAGCCTTTGAAGTTGAGAGAAGAAACTTACCTTTTAAAGCCTGAACCATGAAATAATTGCCAGAAAATTCAATTTTTTTTTTAAAATGAGACTGTTTACTTTATTTTACTTTCTGATCAAATAAAATAAAATCAAGTAAATATTTGCATATATGAGTTTTAATTGGTATCAGATTTGTTACATCATTAAAAATGCGTTGTGATTTTTATTTTGTTTTTTCATATGGGGGGGGGGGAAGCACACTGATGATGTGAAAGTCTCAAAAAGTCACAAAAACTCAGGCATCAGATATAATATATAACGCATTAATATAAATTTAAACTTGGCCTATTTAACATTATAGTCAGGCTTAGCTTCACTACCACTTAATCAAAGTGTAAAACGTGGCACAACAGCAGGACATGATCACAGATTCCTATAGTCACGTGCTACATTTTACATTTTAGATTAGAAGAAACAACACAACAGCTTCTGGTGAACTCCATTCAACATTTTTTATGCTTCATCAGGTTTCACTGAAAGCTGCGGTCAAAATTCCAAGAAGGGTTTTTAAAAAGCCCTGCAGCAAACATGTGAGCTGCTCTGAATCACTAACAAAAGGGTCATTTGTTCAATCTGCTCCTTATCTTTACCTCCAAACACTCACATACACACACTCACAGCTCATCTGACCTCGTACATATTATTGAGTCAGTTTAATCTGATAAAGTGCGAGTCAATTTTGTCAATTTGCTGTCAGTTACCAGCCTGAAGTACTGGGCCGTCACTAGATCTAAGGTCCTTCTGGCAGTCCAAGATGTATGAATACAGGGAGTTCTTTTTCCAATCTAAAAAAAGTGCTGTTACTTTATTTAATAGCACAAAAAAGTCTGTATGGAGTAATTCAGGACTGTGAAGATAAACGTCTGGAAAAATCGAAAATACAATACTTCCTACTGACAGACTAATACCTGTCAACAGCCAAGAAGTCTCGCTTGTGACTGCTGCCCTTTGTCCCCGCTGTGACACTAAACAGCAATGCACTCAAGATGACATTCCAGAGAAGCCTGAACAATGACAGCATTAATAAACAGCGGACATGATACCCAGTCCACACCTAAACTGGCCCACCTCCAAACATAGAGCGTGTCTTCTTCCTTTCACAGACAGGAGTGCGAACATGCACACCCTTTTACACACCCTTTCCTAATAGGAAACATAAACTGACAATAAAGGATCCACTGGTGTTGCCAATATGGCGAAAGCCTGAATAGTCATAACAGTCATTATCGAGAACACGATTAATCAGCACAATTATTTGCTGACTTTTGCATAATCAGCCATTTGTAGAGCTTAACAAATATCAGATTTGAGTTTCCTCATCAGCCTTAAAAACTTGTAACGGTTCTTCTTGTTGACCTGATGCATCGATAGTTGATGCATTGAAACACACATTTCAAAGATGGAAGGCACCAACTCTGAGCTAGCCTAAAAGCTGACAAAACAAAAACTGTAAAGTGTGTGGCATCTTTCCACACAAACACTGTCAAACAAATGTCATTCAAGAAACGTCCACTTTAACATTCATCATAGCTATGCACGTCACTATCCACCAAGAATGACCAACATCCTCACTGATGCAGCTGAAAAGTCCACGTTTCCTCTCCTTTTTCTAACGCGAGTTAGACACTAGGCAGAGCACAGCGTGTGATGTGGTGCGCTGGCACTACTAATGCATCCCAGCGTGCGGGGTAACTGTCACCGTGACGAGGTGTTAGAGGGCATAGATAGTGTGCATGTCTGTGTTTGGACACCTGCCCCGCAGATCTCCAAGTGTCACATCACGCTTTCGTCATCTGACCAGAATTCACCCTCTTAACTCTTAATGCCGCCGAATCTGCTTTACTCACGTAACTGTCATAACTGACATCTGCCTCTGAGATTAGTCAGGAGATAAATCAGCAGAGCTGCGCACAACAAACGGGACACTCAAATACAATCAGTGTGTTGTCAAATAAATAACATTAATTCCAAAGACGGTATATTTTAGATGGGCAGTGGTAGGAAGGCCTTGTGTCGAACCTTGTGTCTACTTGACAAACTGTCAAACATTTTTTCCCGTGTCTTTTTGAGCACTGTCGCTGCCACAGTGTTCCCACGAGACTGCAGATTCCTCCAGATACAGATTAGCAATGGCATCCATAACCACACGAGTGACCCAACGGGTTTTTAACAAGTCTAGAGTTTACCCACACAATCCACTGTTGTTCATACAGCTTAATGAGCAAAGTGTAAAAAGTCAACTGTATGATAGCATAGAAAACAGATGTAGAAAGCCTGTTGCTATCAGAAAGAGTGCAGTGCAGAAACACATTAACAACAGAGGAACAGCAAGTAGCACATTCTCTCATCAGACTGTCTCCTGTACTTGCTTAGGTTAAAGATTTCAGCCACACAGGCATACACAGCTGTGGAAACAGAAACATCTTATTTTAAATCGTATAACAAAAGTGCAGCCAGCTCTTTCTAACCCTAAGCTTTTGTTCAGAACTGCAGAAAAGAGCTACAAAACAGACATGAAGCCAAAAACTGCTGCCTTTTAGTTACACAAAATAACCTTCAACAGGGATGCACTGAATTAAAAACATATAGTTGGTCTTTGGAGTAAAAAATTTAACAAAGGAGAGAGAGAAAAAAAGCAGGTTGCTGAAAAAATGTTTTGATATCTAGATTTTTTTTTAGATAATTTCAGCATTATGGTTGAAAGCAACATGTTGCATCAATTGTTGTTGTTGTTAAAAAAAATTAGATTCATCTTCAATTGAGACACAATAGCAGTGTGGGAAATAATTATTTCATCTGCTGCTCAATTTGTAGGTTTGCTCACTTACAATGAGGTTAACAGTCTCTATTAGTTATGGTAGTTTTCTCAACCAACAGTGTGGTGAAGTTATCCTGTACCCTTAAGAGAAAAATAGCTCTAAACGATGTTTCCATCTCCCTGCTTGACTGTGGGGATGGTGTTCGTTGGATCGCACTCTTTTCCTTCAAACACGACGGGTCAAGTTGGTGCCAAAGAGCTCGATTTTAGTTTCATCTGACCACAGCACTTTCTGCCAAATTTTCACTGAATTATTTAGATGTTCACTGTCAAACTTCTTGAGCAGGAGAAACTTATAGTACTACATTCCTATGTAGTATAGTGCGTTAGCGATGGTGTTCTTGGTGACTGAGGTCCTAACTATCTTCAGATCACTAACAAGCTCCTCTCATGTTTTTTTTTTGGCTGATCCACCATCTTTCTCATAATCATCTTCAACCTACGAGGAAAAATTTTGCATGATTGTGACCGATTTTATATTTCTTCCAGTTCTGAATAATCGCACGAGCAGTTGTCACGTTCTCATCAAGATTCTTGTTGATGGTCTTGCAGCTCATTCCAGCCTATTGCAGGTCTACAAGCGTTCCGTGACATTCTCTGACACCTCTTTGGTCTTGCCCACTTTGGCGGAAAGGTTGGAATGGAAGAAATTGATTCTGTTGACAGAAGTGCTTTGTACACAAAACAAGTTGAGATTAGTAGTATCTGTAATATACTGTAATTTGTTTGTCACGTGAGCATATAGACAAATTTTGGGAGCCAGAATTGTGGCTGCGTTGTAGGCGAACAAATACTTGTTTCATTCAATGACATGCAAGTCAGTTTGTAACTTTTATTTGATGTGTTTTTTCTGGATTTTTGGTTGATATTCTGTCTCTCTCCTTTAAAAATAAAACTACCATAAAAATTAGAGACTGTTCATTTCTTTGGAAGCGAGCTAACTTACAAATTCAGTACTGGATCAAATAATTATTTCCCCCACTGTATTGATAAGAATTTCTGTAAAAAGTAGGGCTCTGCCACACAAGACACTGGCCTGTGAAGGAAATTTCCATTGCCTCAGCAGAATGAGGCAGCCTTGTTACATTACCTTTTAGAAGGCTTTATTCTTTTCGTCCTTATCTGAGGCATGAAGATCAAGTATTACTCTGGAGTGCGTAAGCTTGAAGAATCTGTCTCGATCTATAACTAGGAGCCAGTAAATTTAGAGCATAGGTTATCTGAGTCATGCTGTGAACACAGATATGCTGAAGAATGATTTAAGCTGGTGTTTTTAATGTTTGGTTTTAATGCTACCTTCAGAGATAAACCTTTGCAGGTGGTTTGTGTGTTTTGACATTTATTTATTTATTTATTTAAAAAATCCTGGTTGCCCATTTTCAGCTTGATGTAGCTTGAGGACCACCTCTTTGGTGGTCTCAGTCAGTATTGTCCTGTTTTCATGTTTCATCCAAAAGAATTATTTCAACCAGTTTTCAGTATGATTGAAATTTAATTGACAGAGAACAAATTGGGATCAATAGAAAGACCAGGATGTCATCTTGACAGTAAAGTAGGACTCGTATAGATTGCATTCATGATGCTTGATGTAGCGGTCTTAGACTCATATCCCTAACAGAGGACAAAAAAAGAATTGCTGAGGTTTTAGGAGGATATAAATCAGTTTTAAAAACAATCCCAATTAATTAAACCTTAACTAAAGAATAAAGAATAAATCCCAAACTGAGAGAAAAGAAAAATAGGACATGTGTTACAGGACAAACAGCAATCTCCTTTCTCTAAATAGCTTTTTACTATTTGGTAGTTCCCACAAAGCCACCACTGTTTGAAGGGCATTTCCCACCATCGGGTTTGGAACATTTGATCAATTCGTTTTAGAAGCTTGAGTGAGTTAAAGTTCCCCCTCAGGGAGAATATTGCAATAGTAATTAAATAATTAAGCACACAACAAGGTAAAAACCAAAGCCTTAAGATACCAGCACACCAGCTATAATCCAGCATATAATCCATCATGTTAAAGGGTACACAACTTTACTAAAGAACATACTAATCTTCATCCCAAAATGCTTATTTAATAAACCAGGATGGAAAAAAGCTGAGGGCAATAAGGTTGGATCCAAACACAACCATGTTCTCAATAAAGACTGGAAAGACTGAACATAGTGGATGACAGCTCCAGCTCAGCGTAAACCAATATAAACACTGGATCAGTAACAACAACTGGTTCAAGTGACACTGATGGTTCAGAAACAGCATGAGGTGATGCTGGGTTTATCAGCAAAGTATGGATTATGTACAGTTTAATCCATTAACATCACAAGAAACACACAACACTGCCTGTAACCATGACCACCACTCCCTTGTCATGGAAACCATCATCAGGACACAGACAGATTTTTCACAGTTACAAAACTGCAGAACCTTAAATGTAACCTGAAAAGGGCTCTAAACCAACATTTGGGCGAATATTGGGGCAGCCCTTAAATAATCCCCCTGTGCAGGCCAATTTTAATGAAGACAAGTGAATACATTTAGCCGTCCACTTAGACTTATGCTCAGAAACACCGCACTTATCCAGCACAAACTATCAACGGGAATGCTCAATTATCGTCCTAACACCACAAAGCATACGTCCGTTTCCGTGGGCAACAGCTAAACGTCATCCTGTCACCGAACAAGCCGGGACACCAAACTTGAGCTTAATTGATGATAACGTGTAAACAGTAAGCTGAGAACGGTTAGTTTACTTACCCTGCTCTCACAGCGCAGTCAAAAAAAAAACACGAAGTGTCTTGAGTAAAGACTTAGACTGTTTCAATGACAGCTGTCGACACGCACTACCTGTCACGCCTGTGGAAACGAAAAGCCGGGTTTTGTCGCCTTTTGTTTGGAGCGTCTCTCTGAGCTCCAGGGAGGCGTGGTGGCAGCTCTACTTGATGCCTTCAGGAGCACCTCGGACATTCTATCACCACCGTCAGAAGACCAAAAGCTTTTTTCTTTTCTTTCTTTTTTCCCCATTTTTTTAATGCTAATAATAGCATCGGCAAGGTCCTACAACTTTTTAAAATTATTTTATTTTATTTTATTTTTTTTTAATTCAGACATAAAAAATACAGTAAGGATAACAACAACTGAAATAAAATTAGATCTAAAATGAAATTTTCTTTTTCTAACTGTAAAGTTTTGCAAGATCACAGGCTTGCTGCCAATGAAAGTGTTAGTTTTAATTCTGGTCTACTGCTCTAAAATGCAATTCTAGACACTTTTGGACATTAAATATACTTTACACAACTATATTCATAATGCCTTAAATTTTGCACAAGTAAATTAAGTATTAGTATAACTGCAACAAAGACCATTTCTAAGTAAAATATCGGATTGCTTCTTATACAACAAAAAAAGCAACTCTATCTGATGTCTACACTCTAAACTCTGATAATCAGAAATTAAATTGGATTTAATTTCTCAAATGTAATTTTAATTTTTGTAATTTTTAATGCAATATTTTTTGAAAAACAAAACAACAGACAAGCTAATTTTTCCTATTGTGTTTATGCACAAGTAAACACGTTTAATTAAAAAAACAAAAAACAAATCCTTGGTTAAAATATGTAGACTGAAGCTACAGAATAATCCCCAAGTAGCACTGAAAAGTTTCATTACCATGAAGGCAGCATGTGGTCTGTGACTTACACACTGTGTGAAGAGCGCCACAAAGTGGATGTTTTTTTGTTTGTTTGTTTTTTTGTTTGTTTTTTAATAGTAACCCATAGCCTAGGAATATGCGTCAGGGGCCACTGAGATGTCAACAACCAGTAAAACATTCCTGTGAAATTAAAAATTAGGTTAGCAAACAAACTGCTCACTGTCTTCTTGTGCTACCATGTCCTGTAATCACAAGTTACACAGTAATGTATACTTAGAGTATGATTTTAATCTAGTTTCTGTCCAGCAGTTTGACAACTTTATATTTGTACTGATAAACATTTTATTTATTTATTTTTCTTTGTAGTTCATAAAGTGGTAAATGGATAGAATGATTTTAGGGGGGAAAGGGGTTGGTTTCACATTGTTACCTGTGCGTGGGGGTAGGATGTGTGGTCTGTCTGTCCCAAAACGCTGAAGAAAAATTGCAAGTTGTTTCTCCTTTGGTTCTTTGTCCAAGCCTGTGGCTCTCAGGTAAGAGCCAAACTGTTCTTTCCATGTCTTCCATTGTCCAGAAAGTTCGTCTAGCATGGGCAAAAAAGGCTGCATTTGAGCTGCATGTAACGCTGTGTGCAGGCTGGAGGATCAGTTGCCAGCCAAAGACCAAGGTTATAATGAACATTCAAACTACTACCATGGAAAACACAAAGCAAAGCAAAGAATTTGGGCTCATGTGATTGTGTCACATTTGAAAAGGAGTGAAAGAAAATGGTTTTATCAGTTTGGGAACACATTACTGTGATTTGTGGCAATGACTCTTCCTATATTGTTTTATAAAAAATCTGCAATTTACCATCAGTTTTTCAGTCTGGGACTTACCAGTGCTGGTGCTGTAGGTGCGAACTGTGGTGTCAATGGGAGGCGGAGAGCAGCCTGAGTCAATGGATGCAACTTCGTCGTCTTGGGAACAGCCAGCCTGGATGGCTCTCAGGTAGCTGTGGCTGCGGGATCGGAAGCACGTTGGCATGGGTAGGTCTGGAGGCTCTGAGTTGTCCTGAGAATGGGAACGGGAATCTCTAAATGTAGAATCTGAGCTGCGGTCTTCATAATGATGGCTCCTTTCTAGGTCTCGTAGCTAGAGTGAAGGAAAAAAAACAAAACAAGATTGGCACTGATGTAGCAGTAGTTATTTTGTTCACTGCAGCTGCTCCTTGCACTCAAGGTGGCTGCCTTGAGAGTAGCTGCTAGGAGTAGCCTCTGGATGTGCAGTAAAACCACCAAATGTGTGCACTTGTGCAAATGTGTGTATGGTTAAGGGTATGTAGAATTTGCTATAAATGCATTTTTATGATGTCCAATAATGATATATTAGACTGATTTATTTTATAGGCTATATTTGTATGCATTAAAGTCATTTTTTCTTCTAGTGATCTGCACCGTTATTTACATTTTTTTTCCTCACATAAAACTGTACAACAATAATGCTAAAAACAAAGAAACAAACAAAAACAAAGAAACAATAAGGCAACAGATGTGACTTTTTTCATGTAGTGACTCAATGCTCATATAAATTCAGCTTTTGCTCTGACTTTTCTAAAGGTGAGTGTCAGCACACATTGGCACAATCATGTAAATGTTTCAGGTAATTTGAATTTTTCTGCTCTGGAAAAAGTCCATCACTAAGTTAAAAATATAATGCATAATGAATTTGCATGGCTCGCTACTGTGCATGTAAGTTCAATCCCTAAATTGATATACTGGGTGAATGTGTTGTAATGCAGTGAGTGAGCTGTCGGAGATTGGCTGTAAATCCTGTACTAATAGCCTGCACTGCCTCATTTCACTGAGGAAGATCAGAGCCACGCTGCACAGTTGTTCATCATCTCACCGACCTTGACATTGGGAGGCTAATAGTTCTTATGTAAGTGGACGAACTGGAAATTTAAACTATCAGTGAGATGCAGTCAGAAAATAGGGAATCTTTGTTCGCTGGGAGCTCGTTTTATTACAGCCGTTCGGGCTGTATCTGTGAAAATGTAAATTATACTAAGTAAACGAGTGTAGCTCGAGGCAGACAAAAGGGTCTTTGACTGGTGATGTGAGAGTAGAAAGTTTGCCAGGAGCCAAATGATGTAAATTATGATCGAGAACAAATGCACTCGGAACTCATTAGGAAGATAATGGAAGCAAATGAGACACAGACAGAAATGGAAAACATTTTTTTAACCTCTGAAAGATAAGAGACGCCACATTTTCCCTGTCAGTCTTCCAGGAAAACACTGACCTGTCCCATGCGCCTGCCCAAGGTACTGCAAGCCTGGCTGAAGTCATCGTCGTCCCATGGTGGCAAAGATGAGCCTATGCTCCCAATACAGTCTAGGTTGTCTAGGCTGTGATTATTGGAGAACTCTCTGAGAGCTGGAAGACAGCTGGGAAGGGAAGTAACCAAAAGATATCCTTTAGGGATATGAAGTCTAAGTAGAAAAACTGATGGAAAATGATTGTAAACAGGATATGCTGTTGCTAATGCACGATGACAGAGAGGCAGAAGGGAAAACGTTGATCAAGGGAGAAAATGAGTGACCAGCAAAACCAGGAATTGAAAGAGAGATAAAAGGAGGACAAGTTTATTATTGAAGTCATCCCTTTAATTCCCACTTTGATGCTCCAAATCTCATCTCTGTTTCATCTAATTTTAGCATTAGTCATTTTAGCATCCCAGCATGCAAAGCCAATGATGTCAGGCGAGGCATGTACAGTGCACAGCGTTCTATGCCATCATGGTGCCAAGACAAAACATGTTTAGGTTTTTATTAAGCTAAAAATAGTATGTTATACATGTTCTTTGTTGGCACACAGTGATAGTGACATGGCAGTAAAATGCCATGGCAAAGTGTATGGACACAGATGTCCCCCTCATTCCCTAATTTGAATAGTGTTGAAGCTACTTTCCACCTAAAAGCACTGGACAGATGGTATTTACAAGCTTACGGGAGGTTAGCAGTTGTTGGCAGCAGGACATGAATTTTTGCATTTGGAGTTTCCACTTTCAGACATCTGAGGGGGGCAGTGCAAAATCACTGATCATAGACCAATCCGATCTGAAGTGTTCTGCACCGCGCCCCTGAGAAGTGGCTTGCAGACCTATCACTAACCTGCTCATTGACCTGCCCAGCTGGTGCAGAGAGGACACACTGTGGAGTGGAGACCACAGGGCATCTAGCTCCCCTTGCAAAAAGGTGTATTCCAGGGTTCTGCTGCTCACGCCAATCAGGTAGGCGCAGAACGGAAGAAAGTAGGGTTGGACGATCAGGAATTAGCAGGGGGGTATTAGGGTAAGTCATTCAAGCGTAATTCTAGATTTTTAAATTGCTCGGTGTGTTTGTGTGTTTGGTAGGTAAGCTGTGCCCATGATTATCAACCCCCCCCCCCCCAACCTCTTGCTTGTCTTCTTTACCCTCTGTCTCTGATCCAACCAGAATTAAAAGATACCTCAAAAGGAAACTATACAACACATTATTGCATCAAGGTTTGTGTCATGTATGAATATAATAGACACTGACAAAAACAAGCCCAAAATACACTAAAGTTTGTCAAAGCATGATAATCTGGGGGAAAAGATGTTATCGCGGGGTATTAAAATTTCATACATTTCTCTAACAAGTCAATATTTGAAAAGTTGATTATACATTAGAAAGCATGACAGCTGTGGCTTAAATTAGTGTAACATCGCTGTGGATAAAAATGAAACAATATGACTATATTTTCTGGCCTTGCATGAAAAGGCACAGTCAATTAGCAATGTCCCACTGTGCTTGCATCACACATTGTGCAATGCTTTGCTCCAGAAACCATGTCACTCAGAGGCAAGTGAGCCACAGTCACTTAGTCAAAGCGATTGGGCTGATTTGTGCTGTTTTACTGGCTGAACGCAAGCAAAACTCAGTGTCGTATTGTGTAAACTGCACTACTGTATAGCGTATTATCTTAGTGACGCTTTCTATGGCCAATAGTATGCAGGTAAATCACAGCTGAGGTATGATAGTAAGAGTGACATGTGGACAGCAGCAGGGAGTCTGACACCACTTCTATGCGTGAGTAAGCGCAGCGTGGACTGTGTGTACACGTGTGCACTTGTGTGTGTGTGTCTGTTCTGAGGCTGGGCTTCAGTATGTATCCATAGTTTTTTTTTACTGTTGTTTGATTATTAAGAGCTTTTTCCAATCAGTATTTATAACAGTGTGTTCGAATAAGTGCTTTGGGCGTTCTCTGAAAATCAGCAGATTTTGTGGGGGGGGGGGGGGGGGGGGCAATCAGTAACTTTTCTTCTGACTATAGTCATGCATTAAAAACAACATGTTGTATTTTTCCCAGCTTATCATGACTGTAGAAACAGACATGGTTTCTAGTTGTTCTCATGAACGGTAACCATACGCTTTCTTCTTCTTCTTCTTTGATCCTTGTTTGTATGTAAAGGGTTTCTCCCTTATTGTTTATGCTAATGTGTAATAAACTAGTAATTCAGTTTGTGCCCTTACTTGCGTGGGGGAAACTGGTCACTCAGAGACTGCTGGGTAGCCCTGAGGTAGCTCTGACGCCGAGCAGCAGTTTTTGGTGAGGGTTTGGGACTTCCCTCAGAGTCATCGCTGTCTTCCATGTCTCCCATTGCCTTCACATAGCTACCACTCCGCATCCGCCGGCATGGGATTTCATTGGCACCCCCGCTGCGACCTAATGAGCTGCTCCAGTCACCCTATAGCCACCATTAAGTGAACAAAATGAGTCTTCAGTCAGTTTTTAACGATCTATGTTGTTATCTAACCACTGAAGTGTTTCCCTTGATGGTAATAGCTTATATAAACATACAGTAAACACTCAACAAATAGACAGAATATAATTTTTTATCCACTCTACTTTGTGGGCTACTCACCCTTCTTCCAACCTGTAGGTAGTTGCAGGTTAGTTCTTGTTGGCAGGACTTGGACTTGAGCATGGACCTGTCCAGAGTAGCTGAGCCCTTCTGAATAACCTGTCTTGGTTGACCCATGGTTAATGTGGACCATGACCCTCCTTTCATATAGTCACTATCATTCATCATCAAACCTCCTGGTCCACTTAATCCACCTAGTCCACTTAATCCGCCACCTCCTCCACCCCCTGGCCCAGGAAGTGCCTGATACTTTAAGTCACTGCTGCTTTTAGATGAGCTGATAGTGTTGTAGCCACTGTGGATGTATCTGTTCTGCCCCCCGTGGCTGTCGGGGCCAGATGGACGCCCGAGAGTCATCATGGCCATGGTGTTGTGGTAGCTGCTCAAATCGCTGCTGTCCAGATCGTCCGAGCTCCAGTAGCCCGACATGTTGGAGCGTGGCCGTCGCTTGGCAGTTGCTTCTGATTTTGTACCCCGATCTTTACTTTTGGCTCTGCGATTGTGCTTCCCTCCATCCTCCGTACTAGATGAACCTCCTCCACTGCCGGTCGACCGTCCGTTAACATTTCCTTTCATGTTGTGGCTCTCCAGGGACTGCGACTTTGCAAAGAGCTTCTGCACTGAGTGCAGCATGTAACGAATACGACCAGGACTGTCCGTACGCTGCTTGGCAGCAGCAGCAGCAGATGTTCGGTGAAACTGCAATGTGCTGAATCCATCACGGCCACCAGGTAACTGTTTATCAAACTCAAGCAGACTTGGTGGGGTCTGGTTCTTGGTCATATGATGTGATATTGTTGCTGAGCCACTTGTAATCATAGGTGTTCGTGCGCTCAGCCCTGCCATGCCCATGCCCATTCCCGTCCCCATGCCCATGGACATGGAGGTCCCCAAGGTCCCTGTGCTTATTCCTCCGATACTGTCCCCAGGAGGAGAAAAATCAGACTGGTCATAGGAGTTGTAGTGAATCCCAGGAAAGGTGCTGCTGTTGGACAGCTGGTTGTTGAGGGGCAGCATGCATTCAGGTGGAAGGGAGCTTGGGTTGGCTGAAGAGTAAAGGTGGGGGTCCATGGTGCCATAGTGGTCCATTGTGGGACTCAGCAAGTAAGGGCTGCGAGGAAGTGTGGTGGTCTTATGAGAAAAGAGGGCCTCTGAATGGTCTGCAGAAGGGTCGCAGGAATCAGACAGGTGTCTGCTGCGGTTGGTCCCTAAGCCTTTCATGATGGCGAGGAGGTCCAACCCTCTAGAAGACCTCCAGGCCAGAAGAGAGATTCTTTTGAAGATATTTCCTAAAAAAGAGAGACAAACAACCCAACAAAAAAGACAGAAGGAAAAAGGTTTAAGAGCTGATTAATACAGCACTGTACAAAACACATAACACAAACACTCAAACTCAACCATCCATATCAGCTTGGCCACACAAATACGCCCACTTCTGTGCTAAACCAGACTAAAACAGAGTAGCTGGAAGGCATTTTTTTGTCTGTACAGTGAATGAGCCAGCTTCCCACTGTCTCCCACAGTGAACATCTGTGTTAAAATGCTAGAAATGGATAGAAAAACAACATGTTAAACAAAGGCGCGCTGTAGCTTGTGGGTCAGGGCATAGATTATCAGTAGGAGAAAAACTGCTGACAGCGCTGAGTTACTCGAGACGCCTCTGCATTTATGTGGGTCTTTGCAGCTG
This sequence comes from Perissodus microlepis, assembly GCF_051167445.1. Taxonomy (NCBI): domain Eukaryota; kingdom Metazoa; phylum Chordata; class Actinopteri; order Cichliformes; family Cichlidae; genus Perissodus; species Perissodus microlepis. Next base: position 13,091,734 of record NC_140465.1, read on the forward strand.
CCAGCGAACAAATATCTCCTTTTTCTGCCTAATCACATTCAGAAAAAAAAGGTCAATCATCATTGCACAAACATTTCCTTTCATGAGCACCCACAAACAAATGCAGACATGAGAAGATTTGATTTTGTGGCCTTTCCTTTAATAATAATAAAAAAAAAAATCCAAAACATAATATTACACACTTAAGGCAGTTTAAAAAATTATAGTTAACAACACTACCTGCTGTCTCTGGCTGACTCACTGTATCTCCTCCAGGTAAGTTGTGATACACAACGGCCAAATCTCTGTAAAAGCCCTTTCTTTCAGCTTGTATCATTCTCTCTTATTCCATCTGTTTCTCTTTCCCTCTCCTCCTCCACTGTCACTTCTCTCTCCACTTCCCACCTCCAGTGGGTATCCCTGGCATGAGTGATGAAGCTCCTGTCCTAGCTTTGCATGGTGAGCCAAGGATGGCGGGCAGAGTGTCATAGTGAAACCAGTAAAAGAGGATTTGACCAGTGGGTGGTGGGCGGCAGGAGTTGGCAGCTACAACTTCTTGTCCTCCTAGTCAAGCTGTGCCAATGCCCTGCCTGGCAGGGCAGCAAGAATGGCGCTTCTCATCATGGACCATGAACGATTATAATGGAGGGATATCATGCAAAGGTGATAGTGACAGGTATTAGGCTTGTTATCCTGTGTGGATATGTAGTTATTAATAGCTGAATAGTGTAATTATTATTACTCAATTTCTGCTAACTTTTTAAGCCAAAAGAATAGTAAACAAGCCCACCGAGCATCTGTAAATACATCTGTAAGTACATTACATTTCAGCTTTTTAAAGCATGCTGCTTTCTTATCTCCGCTGGTGCAGTCGAGTGAATTAATAACTGGAATAATTCTTTGTACATTTTGGCAGACAGCTAATAAACACGTACATTTCTACTGAATTAATTGCCATTTTTAATAAATACTGTTAGTATATTATGATATCACGCTGTAAACTGGAGGTAAACTGGAATAAAATATGGATGTCTTAATATTAGAGACTACCTCCGAAGCAGATGCAAGGAAAACTAATAATACTGTTAAAACTTAATCTTATGTTCAGCACAGTACATTTAATCTTAATTACTTTCAGACAAAGTCAGCTCTGCAGGACAACAACACTTCCCTGAAAATGTATTAACTTACAGTCGCTCTGCACAAACGCAGACTGCTGTTTGCTACGGAGGTTTTGGGTTCGGGCCAGATAAAAACCATCACTCCCTCATTTGAATTTTAGTCAGGTACTCACATTCCATAAAAAACAATCGTCAAAATAACATTGCTCTTTAATTTTCATCATTCACAGTTTCCATATTGAGAAAGCTAATGTGAATTGTCAGCCTAGCAGTTAATGGCTTTTTATACCACTTTCCTATTCATAAAATTTGAAAGTCAAATTGGAAATCAACCACCAGACCAGAAACAGACATTTCTTATTCTCTGTCATAGTTTCTATCAATCAGACAGTTTCTTTGGAGAAATGGCGAGGAGATATTTGCTATAAATCTCTATTATCACCTTAGGAGAGTTACAAACATGCATAAAAATCAGATAATGGCACAGTGCAGTGTGAGACAGGCAATAAGTGATGACAAAGCAGCTCACCTAAAAATTACACCTCATTTGAAGGGCAATTTGAGTTGATTACAATTCATTGTTTCAGAGAAGGCACCGAAACATTTGGTGTTACTTCACCTTTAAAAGTATGCACTACGTTAACACACTTTTTGCAATTAACCATTTGCCAAAAAGTAAAAAGCAACAAAAAAAATCTCCATATAAATTATGAACTGGCTTTATTTCCACCATTATTAGCATGCTCCAGGCACAGACTCATTTAGTGTCATTAACAGAGCCTTTCTGAGTGCCATCTCCGCTGATAGGGTCAAATCCTCTAAATCCTTTTACACCACATTAGCTAACTGCCTCATATCCTGCCGTGACACGCCACTCAGCTAAGCTTAGCATACCCTCCTCAGTGTGTCAACCAATATGGCTCAAACTGACACTGATAGCCGCATTATTATTAAGTATTGGAGGCAACGTGACAAATCTGTGTGCCTAAATGCCCAGGATCTCAAGCACTCTAATCGAGGAAATGCGGTGAAATACACACAGCAAATTTGTCTGCTAATTGACATTTCCTGTATGTTTTGAGCAGACGATCATTGCAGTGCATCCGTATTTAACAAAAGTGCTAATGAAGTGTTTATTATTAGAAGGCTTGGTTTAAATAGGGATGCTTACCAGTGCATGTCACAGAGGCTTATACTTTATAATGACATTAATCATTCAAGTTCAAGCTATAGTTCAGTCTGTCCTATGGTGGAAAAGTAGATATTATAGTTAGATTTACATGGAAATGTTGGGTAACGTGGTGCCTTGAGTTCACCATCATGACTCAATGGGACTGGTAGACACTGCATGTTACTATGACTGTCATTAAGCAAAATAAAGCTTGGCAGATAATGTATATACGTGACATATAACCAGTGATGTGAGTGCTTATGATGCAAACCTGCCACAACTTTACTTCACTGTGTGACAGAAAGGCGAAGAGACAATTCAACCCTCAGACATGGGAAATTAAGGAATTTAGGTCAAGCCTCTGTTAGCTGGGTCCTAGACACGAGTCCGCGTGTGTGCGTTCGGTGCTCCGAGTGTATACTACTGGTGCGCACACAAATGCATGAATACCAAGAATGTTAATGCGCTTGTGCTCGTGTGTGCTTCTACACCCTTGAGCGTCTGGTGGTGGCATCTCCCTGCCTTGTGCACTGGGGAGCTGCCATCTGCTCTTCCAATGGGAGAAGGAGTGTTTGGCATTGTGTCCAATTCATGACCTTACTCAGTTTCTCAGCCATCACAATGTCAGGGCTACAGGCAATTCACAGTGTCAACCAGAAGAGGGCGACACACTCAACACAAGCTGTACTGGTGTTTCTGCCGAGTTCCATTATTTTTTGATGTTTTTATACAGCATGTGGAAGTATTTATCCTGACAATTCACTTGTTCAAGTCAGAGCTAACATAATAATTTATCTGTTGCAGATTTTTAATGTGTCAGTGTGATTCCGGACAATGTGTGTGGATTTCAAATAAAGATAAATTCACAATTAAACACTATGGCAGACCTGCTTAGGGTGTACCCCAGTTCTCACCCTGTGGTAGCTAGGATAGGCTCCAGCCCCCCAATAACCCTGAATCGGATAAGTGTAAGAGAATGGATGGATAGACAGATGAAGGAATGGTTGGATAATTTCAGGAACCTACTGTACTTCAGCTTGGATTCTTCTGATTCAGGAAGTGTTAACTTCTTTTTCTGCTTCTTCTTTAGGTGTCGCCACAGCGGATCATCTGCCTCCAACCTGCCCTATTCCTAGCATCCTCTCTGACACCAACCCTCTGCATGTCCTCTTGTTCCATCTTCAACATGCTTTCTTTGATATATCCACTATCCCTCCTTTTCCCAGGTTGGAACCATCTCAACCTTGCCTGTCTGTCTCCAAATTGCTCCAACTGAACTGTCCCTCTGATACACTCATTTCTAATCTTGTTCATCTTGGTCACTCCCAATGAAAATCTTAATATCTTCAGCTCTTCCACCTCCAGCTTGGCCTCCAGTCTTTTTGTCAGCAGCAGTGTCTCTGAACCAAACATCACAGCAGGTCTCACTAAACCTTCTCTTTCACTCTTGCTGCTATCCTTAATACACTGTAAACCTACTTATGTGTTTATGTTTTTATCTTCTGTATTAAGAGGTGGGTTTAAGTATAAGTAGTTTAAGTATAACAAAATCTGATATATAAATAAAGTCGTCACTGCCATTGCCATCCTTCTGTCAACAAATAACCACTCACACTGATTTTTAACCCCTGTACCCTGGCTGTCTTCTTCACCTCTCTTGTGCACTGTGGTTGACCCCTGCCATTTAAAGTCATGCACCTTCACTGCTTCTGCTTCACTACTTGGAGGACAAACTAAACAACATCAACACTCATAATGGGTCAGAGTGTGCTTCTCCTGTCTCTCCTTTACTTTCTTAATTTTTATTCATCATCTCTTAATGATCCTGATACAGATTCATTGGCAAATAGCTAAAAATTGGCCAATATGCCGGTCGAGTTATATTTTGTGCTTTTCATTCATGGAATCGTGGGTTTTAAATTCAAATTGTTTAGACTTCAAATGATGATTTAAATGAAGATGAAAACAACAACTCAGACATCTGAAACAATGACAATAGTTTTTATGCTTGAGCTCAAGATTTTATCTTTAAGACAATTATACTTTCTCAGTATGTGGAAAATAAGACATAAACTAGTAAACTAAGAAATATAATACGGATTACAAGTGGAATGTGTGGGTAAGAGTAAAATAGCACTATAAAACAGAAAAATGCAAGTAAATGTATAATGTCTAGGACATTAATGAATTTTTCATATACAAATATAAAAATATATAAAAGCACAAGCCTGTGCACTGACATTGACATGAAACTGACTGACAGTGAAAAAGCCCTAAATACAAATTTCAGTAATTCCTATTATAATTAATATTACTAAATTTGCATAGTTCTTGGCACAAAACTTGTTCCAAATTTAAATGTGGTCCCTGATTTAATACATAGTGAGAATTCCTATTCCCAGTATATTAATTAGCAAACCCAAGAATCTAGGAAATATTAAGACCGTTGCTAAACTCTGTATTAAAAAAGTTTTAGCTGTAGCACAAGTATTCAAATATTTAGACTAGTTGCCAGTTTTTAGATTGGCAAGTCTGTGGGTGGACAATTTTCGATGAGCCAGTGTGGAAAGGAAATCATCCCCTCATCTGAGCAACAATATCCAGAGAGGCAGTTTGTCAGAGCACAGCTCAGTCAGTCAGCCCTGAGCCCATCTGCTCCATAGGCTTACAGCACTGCCCTGAAAGACAGGGGGCAGCTTTGTGTGTGTGTGTGTGTGTGTGTGTGTGTGTGTGTGTGTGTGTGTGTGTGTGTGTGTGTGTGTGTGTGTGTTTGTGAGACATGTAACAAGACAGATGAATGCTTACAGACTGCTGGTGAGGAGGAAGGGACAGAAGGAAGTGAGGGAAAAGCTGTAGGGAGAAAGGTGTGGGATTTGACAGCAGTGAAAATGAAAGCAATCTAAAAGGAAGGACAAGGTGTGAAAATCAGTCAATGTGTTGTAAACTGTGCACTGGGGAGAAGGTAAAAATCCAGTAAAACAAAAGAACAGAAATCAGTAAGAGGGAGGAAAAGAAAGAAAGAAAGAGAGAAAGAAAAAAGGAGAAAAATGGCTGCCAAGGGAGCAAAAGAGTTCAATGAGGTCAGTTTTTCAATGAGTTCAATGAGTGCCTAGATAAAGCAAAGAAGATACTTCTTTTTTTCTTTGAGGAACGGTAATCAGATGGTACTGGAGGAGGAGATGTGTGGCAGCGTAACGTCTGATGCATGTGTTTATTCCAGAAAGGTGTGAGGGTGTAAATAAGTGTGAATATGTGAGACATATGCGTGTGAGAGATAATAATTGCCTATGGCTGGCTGAGATCTTAGAATTTCCATACCTTTGTTTTATGTTGTAAGGGTTTTGCAAGTTCAGGTGAAAAGTAATTGAATATTTCGTGTATGTGTGTGTGAGCGAACACACACACGTATGCATACCTGGATGCATGTGTGAGTTATGTTATTAATAATAAATAGTGTACATGGATGTGCATTGGTGTGTGTGTGTGTGTGTGTGTGAGCAAAGCAGGCTAACCTTGTCCTAATTACAGTCTATCTATTCCATCAGTGCTGTGCTCTGGCCTATTTTCACAGCTATAAATTTACCACTCTCCCCTCTGTTGTGATAGATGACCCACTCATTTTAGCCCTTCTCTAAAGACTGTGAGCCAGAAAGGAAGTCAGTGGAAGACAGTGGCACCACTTCACTACTTCTGATGGCAGTGATGGAACTTTCCATGTCCTCAAAACTATTGAGTTCTGTTCTGGGCCACGCCTCTTAATCTTTGAATTCAGGTGCTTTCAGCCCCATCGACATGCAATATGCCTTTACAAACATTCGTGAGAGAATGAGTTGTTCTAAAGACCTCAGTGAATCTAAGTGTGGTCCTTTGAAAGGTGTCACGGTTACAAGAAATCAGTTCATGAAATTTCTCCCCTCCTGGATGTTCCACAATCAGCTGTGAGTGGTATTAGTGCAACATGGAAGTGCTTAGTCATAGCCACAAAGTGTCAGGCTACATAAAGTTACAGAGCGGGGTTGCCGGCTGTTGAGGCGCTTAGTGCATGAAAGTCACCAGCGCTCTGCTGACTCAATAACTGTAGCCTTCCAAACCACCTCTGTCATCAACATCAGCAGAAAAACTGTGCACTACAAGCTTCATGGCAGGTGCAAATGTTGCAACGACGGTTATCCGGTCGTTAAGTCTGACGTCACTAGCCGTGTCTGGGCCTAAACTGTGCTGCAGGTCCATATATCAAACGATCACTATGGCATTACTGAGAGTTGAAAAACTGTCTAAAGTCTTTCATCTTTAATAAAATGATCAGCGTTCCGCTCTACCAGGTGTAACAATTGAGTTTAACATCCAGGCATCCATGAAAATGGAATTTATGACATTTAACGGAGTTAGAAGTTAGCAGGAAGTTAGCTTGCTAGCTTCTATCTAAATACAATATAGCATGTCCTGACTGCGGGGTTTTGGAAACAAATTAAAACGTACAGCTCTGTTATCACTTCCAACATAAATGAAGACAGAAAACTAAACAGCAGTGACGTTTGTAGGGTTACTGAAGTTTGGCTAGCTGGTATATAATGATGTGCTACGTGACCGCTAGCGACACAGCTATGTTAGCATAATATAAACAAGCGAACTTTTTTTCCACTCGATAAAAGTTAACGTGAGTGTTCTCGGTGGTCAGGAACAAATGTAATCGCATGGCAGGATGCTGTAAAAGGACCAAACTTCAGCCAGGAGAACAACTGAGATAATCCATCCACAATACGAGGTTATTCATTCATATACTGCTGCATGGGCTGGGCTGTAGTTACATCCTAAGGTTTTAAAAACTGAGCTTAAATAAATGATTAGCGGTAACAAAAGCCGAGGGAGGTCAACAGTGATCACTGACTGTTTTAGGAGCTTTTTGAGATTAAATAGAAGAAAATACAAATCATTAAACATGTTAACAACACAAAAGCCATATTAAACGCAGACTACTTTAGGCCCGGACGTAGGATTCGTCACGTCATCACTTAACGACCGGATAAGGATCAATGGTTATCATGTGTTGGACTTGTGGATGATTCCCTGACGATCTTTTGGGACAACATACCTGTAACTGTAAAAAAAAAAGGACAACTGGATGGAAACTTCATTGTTGTAGGATTAAAATGTAATATTAATAAAGTTCATGATCAACTTCAGCCAGTCATTAAACTATTTTTAAGAAACTTTGATAGAACATTTAGAGATAAGCTAAAATACAAAACTCAAAAGACACAAAAACAACTGTGAACTTATATTCTCTTTGAACCTTGTGATATTTGTAATCTGAAACCAAGTCTTCGCAGAAGAAATGGACATTGCTTACTAAAACTTTGTATATTTTCATATTTGTAACTAACATAGAGATGAATATGCTGTGCACAGTGAAGCACAAAGAGGGTTGTGGGCTGCAGCTGTGGCCTCTATCTCCGGATTTAGGGCAAATCTGAAGGACTAATGCAAACAGACAGTGACATGTGCATGCAAACACAGAGAGACTAGCGTATTTTTATGAATGTATATTAAATGCTTGAATGCAAAGACACCATTCAAGTACATGTTCTCACACAAAGAGAACCATTTTGTACACCAGGATGTACTACAAAGGCAAAAACACCCTGGTATCCTTACTGGTGTCCTCAGTATTTAGCCACTCTGTTTAATCAGGCTAAACCTGACTGACTGTATGTAGATAATAAACAGGATGTAAAGGGCAAAAAATAGATGGTTTGCAAAAATATATGAGACGGCCATTTTTTTCTTTTGACAGTGACTTACCCCTTTACTAACTTGTTATAAATATGTGAACAATTGGGAGAAAAGGAGATGCTGGTCCACTGGTTACACTGGAAGCCCCATTGTTGCCTATTTGATGGATTTCCAGAGTGATCAAGAGTAAACTTTGTCAAATGTGAAAGATTAAAAAACAGCTTAAAGCCCTCACTGCGTAGCTTCATCTTAGTGACATCTTGTGCTCTCTGTGAGCTGCTGCATTGCATGTGTATGAGCTCGGAGCTGTCAACCACAGACTGTTATGAACATCCACAGCGCAGCTATAAATTCCACCGGGATATGCTTCGAACTTCACCTACTCAAAACGTCCTTGGTGTTAAACACAATGGCCATGCTTCAGTCTGACATACGCATACAGCCTTGACCCCACACACAGGAAGCATCAGTGCAATGCAGGTTTTTTTTGCTTTAAAAGTGAATGCCACTTCCTGTTAGGAGGTGTGGGATCATCAGGAAGTGGGTCAACCCTGCATTCATGACTCACAATCCCCATGCGACATCACAGTAATACCCTAATGGCAGTCTGTCAAGTTATCAACCCGTCGGTAGCACTGGGACGAGCCACTGTCATGTCAAAAAGTCAGCAGGAAAGGCAGAGATGCTACATGTTGTATCTCAACAGAGCCTTGACATTTAGAAAACATGAGATGCAGCCTTTACATAGCTGCTGCTGCCAAAATCACATGGATGAAGGTTAAAAAACATGCTTTTACAAAAGGCAAGCTGACTGTATGCCAGAGTAAAGAGGTATATAAATATACAGATTTATTAAGAGCTATGTCTGATAATAATGACTATAGTATTTTAGCAACATTTGGTATGGTTGGGTCCAAAAACCATTTTAAGCAAAATACTCTTGTTGACTCACTGACATTTCAGGTACTATTCATCATCATTTTGCATCATCACTGACAGCTTCATAAAGGGTCATTCTAAAAGTTGGAAAATGTGGTGCATTACATTGGGGAATAAGTAAATAAATGGTACTATATAATGCATACAGGGTGAATTCAGCCACAGGCTAAAATATGCATAAAGCAGAGAGCATAAAAATAAATGCACGGCTTGTGTCATGAAAGTAACTTAAAAGATTAGCATTAGAATATTTTCTCAGTATTGCTGGCAGTTGTTTGCTAGTAGTTTAGACTTGACAAATTCATAACATAGCAGCCCCAAGTTTCTGCAAGTGTCCCTGAGCAAAGGGTTCAGGAATATTTTTACTTCCAGGAGATGAAGGTGACTTAGTTGCTTTAAGCCACAACAGCTATTAGACACAGTGAATCAATGTGCCAAACGTCTAGACCCAAACATTGGGTTTGAATTACATTTGAACTGCCACTGCAAACCAGTTAAATTAAACTTACTTGTCTAAATATGTATAAATACATTGATTTTGAGTTAAAAGTAATATATGAAGTTATATATTGTGTCAAATGCAAACAAATAATTGTAAATAACAAAGGTTTGTAAATAAGATGTAATAAGATATAACTCAGCGGAAACAGCGTGAGGGACACTGACACAGGATCAGATTGTTTTAAGGCTGTGCCAATCCCAGATTAGACTCTGGTGGGTCTCCATAATTGAGGTTTTGCTGACACGTGACTACTGAACACATGGCAATAACTTGTTTGTCATTTTGGATGTATGTAAATCATGGTCATTATATCATTACAGCCTAGCTATCAGTATCAGATGACAAACATCTATCTCACACCAGTAACATTATTTTTATTTTAGAAGATTATTATTTTTTGTTTTCTTTTTTGTTTTTGTTAAGCCTACTGACTCACCGATACTCAAGCTCAACACACATGTGCTCGTACTAAAATCCTTAAAACTTAACAAGGAGCCTGTCACTACTGGCAGGGTATACTCTGGATGAGTTACCCGACCATCACAGGGCTGACACAGAGAGACAGGCAAACATTCATACTCAGCTTTACATGTAAGGCTAGTTTGGAATCACCTGTTAGCCTTTAAATCATGCTTTTGAAATGTGGGAGGAAGCCAGAGTACATCAGCAGGAACATGGAGAACATTCAGACTCCACACAGTCTGAGTGTTCCAGTCAGGCCACGAGATTCAATGTGATAGAAATGCATCGGTGACAATGCTAACATCCCAATTTCGATTGTGCTCATGAGGAATTAAGCCACAGTCCACTGAACAACAAGCAATCTGGAAGCATGGTTCCCTCAATGGACAGTCAGTAAATTTACTGTGTAGCAGCACAAGCTTTTCTATATTTTTGAAACTTGCAAAAGCAAAGGAGGCATAATTCGATGAGCTCTCATTTAATGGAGGCAATGAAGCTGCTGCCGGGAATTCTAGGGGGAGAAGGAAGGGGGGGACTGATCTGTCCTGATGCAGGAACTGATCGGTGGCCTGACTGAAATGAATCACATTACAGTCATTTTTGCAGGGAACAACAGGAAGCTTGTTACTCATACATGATCCTCAGCTCAGTAATCAGCAGTGTGGGCAACACTGGCAGTCAGCATCTGCAGAATGTCTTCCTGCAGTCTCCTTTCAGTATTATAATATAACAGTGTTTCTGATAATATACATTTTGCACTATATGTCAGATGTAGAGTAACACAAGTAGCAGCAAATATCCCCCCACGCCCCCCTATGCACACATCCAATTGTTGACACCCTAGGCCAGGGGTCAGCAACCTTTAGCACCGAAAGAGCCCTTTGGACGCGATTTCCACGCAAAAGAAAACACTGGGAGTCGCAAATACTTTTTGACATCTAAAATGAAGATAACACTGTATATATATATATGGGGTGATCGTGGCTCAAGAGTAGGGATGGGTACCGGTATCTGGTGCCATGATGACACCGGTTCTGACATAAACGGTAGTAACCAGACCGAAAAGCAGCGCACATTTCGGTGCTTTATTTCAGGCTGTCATCTAGTTGACCTATACCAAACCATAGCTTGTTACAGTGACCTATGATCAAAATGCCTCTTTCTACCCCTGAGTTATACTGTTTAATAATGCAAGCAAGACAATTTTGTTTTTTTCAGAAAATTATAAAATTGACCTTAAAAGCTTAACACATTAAAATGTCAAACCTCCATCATTTTCTCCCGTCTTATGACATTTCATGATCTTTTGCATTAATTACTATTCAGTTTATTCTTGTTTTTTGCTGTTTGACAGTTTCTGTTCAGTCTGAGTCCAAGTCAGTGTTTGTAAACCCTCCGAGTTCTGGTCGAAACAAAAATCTTATCACACTGGTGCTAAGCATAATCATTACAGTCGCATTCGCCCTTTTGATCTGATGTATTGGGATGCCAACAACAGTTAAAGAGAGACTGATACAAATGGCATAGGTCCTGTACATATTCAGCTGTAACTTGTATTATTTCTGTTCAGATATACACAGTAAATCTATTGAGTATGAATAAAAAAAGGCCATACCGTAAGGGCGCACTTAAAATCCTTTAATTTTCTCGACAGTGCGCCTTATAATCCAGTGCGCCTTATGTATGAATTCTGGTTGTGCTTACTGACCTTGAACCGATTTTATGTGGTACACGGCGCTCAAAAATCTGTCAAAAAATGTTTTAGTACGACTTTGGTTAGCTACGAGGCCGCACCGCTTGATGGATTGTTGGAGCATTACGGCTAACGTAGTCAGGAGCCTCGCAGACTCTGAGTTGTCTGAGTCCAAAACTCAGTCCGCTTCAGGTCCCAAAGGCCAACGAACAATACGGCATCACTGAGAATTAAAAACTGTCTAAATTCTTTCATCTTTAACAAAATAATCAGCATTGCTGCTTTATCAGGTGTAACAATTAAGTTTAACATCCAGGCATCAATTAAAACAGATTTTATTAAATTTAACGGAGTTAGAAGTTAGCAGGAAGTTAGCTCACTAGTTTCCACCTAAACATGATATAGCATGTTCTGACTGAGAGACTTCTGAAAAAATTCAAACGTACAGCTCTGCTGTCACTTCCAACATAAATGAAGACACAAAACTAAACAGTACTGATGTTTATAGAGTTACTGATGATGATAATAATGATAATGATGTGCTATGTGATCGCTAGCGACACAGCTATATTAACATAACATAAACACAGTGAAGCTGGAGGATGAACGCTAACTTTTTTCCACTCGATAAAAGTTAATGTGAAGGTTCCCGATGGTTAGAGACAAATGCAATCGCATGGCAGGATGCTGTAAACGGACCAAACTTCAGTTAGGAGAACAACTGAGATAATCCTTCCAGAATACGAGGTTAGTCATTAATATACTGCAATAGCATGGGAATAGAGCAGCTGCGATGGAATTCAACATTAATGAATGAATGGTACGGAAGTGGAGGAAGCAAGAAGAATGAGTTGAATAAAGTTTGGCTTATCTGACTGTTTTATTTCACGTAATGTGCCTTATAATTCGGTGCGCCTTATAGTCGGAAAAATACGGCAAGTATTTCCATAATTTTGAAACTCACAAAAACAAAGTAATCCAAGTTCAGTGCTGTGTCTTTGTATCTACAATCCATAAAGGCTGAAAAAGTTCTATTACTCTTTTGAGTCGTTTTTAGGGTGTGATTTACAAATTAAGGCATTTTAGTACTTTATAAGTCTTCTTAATCAACAATTTCCCGTGAGGTTTCCTTCCCTCTGTGTTTGAATATCACCACTGAGACTCATTACCCTATTAAACTGCACTAAAGCAGGTAATGTGGATCTCCGCTAATAGGATTTCTGAGTCAGAGAAGATATTGACCTTGACAAGAAGGGATGCGCATTTCTGAGCAAATTCATCCTGATATATTAGACCATATACATTTAGCAAATGTTTTGTCTCAAGTGACTCTTCTAAAAATAAACAGATTTCAGAGGCAGAAGTACAGGGTGGGCCATTTATATGGATACACCGTAATAACATGGGAATGGTTGGTGATATTAAAGTCCTGTTTGTGGCACATTAGTATATGTGAGGGGGCAAACTCCTAAAGATGGGTGGTGACCATGGTGGCCATTTAAGGGTCGGCCATCTTGGATACAACTTTTGTTTTCTCAATAGGAAGAGGGCCATGTGACACATCAAACTTATTGGTAATGTCACAAGAAAGACAATGGTGTGCTTGGTTTCAGCGTACTTTATTCTTTCATGAGTTTCAAGTTTCTCTTTGTTCACAGCCATTGACATGGTGAAGAGGTTAACACGTGAGGAGCGGATCAAAATCGTGTTGATATCTGGTGAAAGCAGTAACCGGGTCATTGCAGCAGATTTCAATGCAAGACATCCTACGAGACCACCCATCTCCCATGCTACAGTCAGCAAACTGCTTGCTAAGTTTCGTGAAACTGGTTCAGTGTTGGATTTGCCAAAATGTGGACGCAAGAAAACTGTCACTAATGAAGAAACATCAGTGGCTGTCCTAGCTTCATTCAACAAGAGCCCACAGCGTAGCCCTCGCCGCATGTCACTGGAAAGTGGCATTAGTCGAACATCCCTTCGGGCAAAACAAAAATTGGATCAGGACCCTCAGTTCATGCAGAAGATTTTGTTCAGTGATGAGGCAAACTTTTATGTGAATGGTGAAGTTAACAAACAAAACCACCGCTATTGGTCTGACACTGACCCACACTGGATGGATCCCTCCAAGACTGTTGGACCAACAAAAGTGATGGTTTGGTGTGGTATATGGGGTACAACGATAGTGGGTCCATTCTTCATCAATGGAAAGGTCAACAAGGCCACTGGATATTTGAAATTGCTACATGATGATGTGTTTCCCTCTTTATGCACTGAAGCTGGCACGTTCCCTGAGTTTTTCCAGCAAGATGGTGCACCACCACATTATGGGTGCCAGGTCCGAGCATTCCTAGATGAACAGTTTCCTGGAAAGTGGATTGGTCATCGTGGGCCAGTTGAATGGCCCCCAAGGTCTCCTGATCTGACCCCCTTAGACTTTTATCTTTGGGGTCATCTGAAGGCAATTGTCTATGGTGTGAAGATACGAGATGTGCAGCACCTGAAACTACGGATACTGGATGCCTGTGGTGGCATTTCCCCTGCAGTGTTGCTATTAGTGTGTGAAGAGTGGGAGAAGAGGGTTGCATTGACAATCCAACACAATGGGCAGCACATTGAACACATTTCATAAGTGGTCAGAAACTTGTAAATAACTCATGAAAGAATAAAGTTACGTCGAAACCAAGCACACCATTGTTTTTCTTGTGACATTACCAATAAGTTTGATGTGTCACATGGCCCTCTTCCTATTGAAAAAACAAAAGTTGTATCCAAGATGGCCGACTTCTAAATGGCCACCATGGTCACCACCCATCTTGAGGAGTTTGCCCCCTCACATATACTAATGTGCCACAAACAGGACTTTAATATCACCAACCATTCCCATGTTATTACCGTGTATCCATATAAATGGCCCACCCAGTACATCTCATCTCTGGGGATGAAACAGCATTTCATTTTTGCTTTTTAGGTATCTAGCAACAACGGATAGAAAAACGGAATGGTGCATGTCACAGTTACGATGTGATTGTGTGCAGCATATTAAAAGGCAGCAGGAAATGGGATGAAATAATCTGTATTCTCTGGAAGAGATAGTTTATATTCTATGTGTAGGACAGTAAGAGCCCTTTAATGCTAAAAATGATTTTCACGCTTGCTTCTTACTGTCTGCACACATAAGAGGCTTTTTAATAGCAAAGGATGAGCTCTTCATATTGCAAGTGCATAGAGAGACAAAACAGGAGTGGGAAAGTGAAGAGACAAAAGAAGTTTTACACTGGGATTGGGTAAAATTGCCACAGTCTTCCTGTTCTTGTGTGCAGACAACTAGGGCAGAGTAATGCATCAATCATGACTGTGCACTGCAGCCCCGCTCTCAACCCTACCTTCTCAGAGCGTGCTCAGTTTTGATCACAATGTTTCAGTACTGCAGTTTTACCCCTTTTCCTCCTTTCTTCACAAAGCCGTCATTGTTAATATTAATTCTTGTCAAATGCTGCTTGAATTGAAAAAAAAATTTGTGTGGTTAATTTTTTATCAGTGCACTTTTGGTACACAGGTACGATACAAAAGCCTGTGTCGAATGCAAACTTTAGATCCAATTTCAACACCTCTAGCATGGCCTATTGTTAGTGTGATGTCTGCTATACCCTCTCATCCTCCACCCCAGGGAGACTCCCATCAGGGGTGTTATGGAATGGATTGAGAGAAGACCTGTGATTGGAGTTTCCTGTTATCTGCTTACCACAGCAACACAGCTGGCAGGACCACTGTTTCTGCAGGAAAGTGGCTGTATGTGTGAACATGTGTGCCGATGTGTTGGCCTGAAGAAGTGTCTGTTCATTTGCCTGTGAGTATAAATGTCAAGGGCCATATCTGCATACTAATGCGTTTCTCTGTGTGTATGTGTGACGTGATATAAGAAAACATAAAGACTGCATCGTCTTTGTGTATGTTTTTAGGGGTATATACACTGAGTATATAAGATATATGGATATATATATATATATATATATTTTTTTTTTTTATAAAAGGAAATAAACTGGTAGAAAAACAGGGCAAGCTGTTTCCCAGAGAATCAACAAGCTTAAATAGGCAGATAATTGAATTTATTTAACCAAAAATACGAATGAGAAAAACCCTTCAAATTATAGACATTTCTGGAATAATGAGAAATGTTCCTTAGGATGAATTTCCTAGTTGATTAAATGTGGCAAAACCCCAAATAAACTGAGTTATGTAAGAAGAGGAAAGCACGCAAGAAACAATCAGGATGTAATGGACAAGGTCAAAAATACAGTTTGAATCTAATTAAAATCATCTAATTTTAAACGCCATCAATATTTCAAACACTGTGCACCACACATAATATTGAATTTACACAATGTTTGGTGAGTGTGGCTAACCTTCCCTGCAGATTTACATCAACTAACATGTTTGCAATGAATGTGACCCTAATGAATGAATGAATGAACTGTGCTGTTTTTACGAGACGTCTAAAATGTAACTCACTTTTCCACCTTGCTGGTTTACAACATCCTGGCACGGACTGCTGACTTGCAATCCTAGTGAGAAAATATTATTATCCACCTCTGAGGGCTTCAGTTCTACAGAGTGTTTTATGGGTTCAACATAGTTCTCCGTTGGCACTGCATCGGCAGACAGCAGGGAACGCCTGTTGCCAGAAAGAGGAAGTATCGAAAGGATGTGGTGCTGATCCTCCAGCCAACTCCACAGAGGAGCAAAGTTACAAAATACAAAGAGCTGAAGTGAAACCGAGTGTTAAAAACAATGAAAATGTCCACTATAGCTACTGTCTGTGCTTTTTTTATTTTTATAATCACTGATTTTTGTTGTTGTTTGTTCTTCTATTACTGTCACTCTCTTTCCTGTTTCAGCCCACTTGTCAATCAATCGGCATCTGACCCACGCAGAGTTGAGCTAGGCAGTGTTGACTTTCTGAAGCTCTGCATGGGAATGTTTGCATGGGTTGAAAGCCATCTCTGTAGGGTCCATAAGCAGTTACCTATTAAAACAGACACAACTTTCTGTTTTAATGATTGATGCTAATGCTAACCACCCTGGCTTGGTAGGGAAAAATTTGTGTTCCCAGATTAGCTGTAAGTGGCTGCTGGCAGGTACACGGCTAAAGCCCCAACCACACAGGGCTAGAGATCAGTTAGAGACATACTGGTAAATACCGGTTGCTAGGAAAAATGTGTATTCCCTGATAGACTTTGATGGGTAACTGGAGGTTGCTGGAAATCGCTAGGTGAAATTGGTCAAAAATTGGTCATCTTTGAGATGGTGCTCCACTGAAAACTTCCTTGTGATTTCTTTGGTTGTTGCAGATTGCTGATGTTGCCCATAGAAGACGCTGATTTGTCTGCAAAACACTTGCCAGCTACTCACTAAATTGTAGTGAAACTGTTATGGGTATAGGACAAATAAGTAAAAAGTGGATCTTTTGAAATTTGTTGGTTTCAGTGTAAGGCACAGCTTTTATTTTGAAGGAGAGTGCTCTCTGTTTCATTATAGCTTGGTGTTTAATTAGCAAATGTTAAGCCAACATCTTTCATGTAAACAAAGGGAGACCTTGGCAATCCGCTAGCCCCTAAAGTAATCACAAAGAAGTTTTTGGTGCAGAATTCTCTCTGCTACCCATTTCACTCAGCGACAACCAGCAGCCTCCAACAACTCCTCGCCAACCATTCAGGAAATACACAGGAGGTCGTCGAACAGTCTCTAGGGCCTAAGCTTATTACTCACGGTCTTCAGTAGTTGAATTTCTAGCCACGGTTACAGTAAATGTGCCCCCAAAAAGCTGAATATTTACCACCATTAACACAAAGTCATTGACTAGCATATAAAGCATTTAGCTACTAATGACTTAGCTTTTCCCTCCAGAGTTAGCGAAGAAACAAAGCGGAAATGCTGAAAGCTGATTTTATAATTGCCTAGTAAACAAAATGCAAATGATGTGTCTGCTAATTCTCATAGTTTGTAAGTGGGAAACATACTATATGATCGCCATTAAATAATACCAGATAGTCAACAGATTTTTGAACTGCCCCAAGCTGTCCACACAAAATCAATCATTACAATGTTTACAGGAGAATATGACACAAACGCAATGCTTTTGCAGTGTCTTTGTTATCTAGTCTTGAGTCAAACCTTGAAACAAAAGACCACACTGGGTACCACTCCTGTCAGCTAAGAACAGAAAACAGGCTGCAGTTCACACTGGGTCATAATATGATACAAATGGGACGTTTTTGCAGTGCTTTTGTTGTGTGGGCCTCAGCTTGCTACAGCATGCTTTTAGAAGTAAATGCACTATGAAAGACCGCAGCATAGACTTCACCCTAAAATCCCATGTGTACAGCTGCGGTGCTTCTCTGAAAGTTACAGCTTCTTATCTTTTTCTGTAAGCAGCACTGAGCGACTATACTGCCTCAAGAACTGCTTCAAAGCGACAACAGCAGTTTCCAGGTATACAGAGTGCCAGTCTTGCAGGGCTTTAAATGGAAGCACCGAATCTCCTGGAAAACCCACTGTAAAGTCTCAAATCCTCATTCATTATTGATAGAGCCTTAAGCCTTCCATGCACTTGGGATGACAAACTAAAACCAAAGGCGGCGAGTCCGTAGCACCATACAGAGGGAAAGGGTATTGTTTGAAATTTGAATTTCAATCGTTTCTCCTCAGGAGTGTCATCCTTTGATGTCCCACCAGAATGTCTGCAAGGGATAGCAATTAGCTGCTAATAAATTAGTGTATGTCAGCGGCAAACCCTGTCCCTGATGGGTAGTGAGGTGAAGTGAGGGATAGGTTTGGGGTACAAGGTTATGACTCTGTGCATGCACGAGTGTTTGTGTACTCAATTATAACTTTCAGTCAGTTTAATTAATTTAAAAACAACATTACCAGCGAAGCGCTGAGGTCAGCCAAGGGACTTACATTGGCAGCTCATTTCTCAGAAGCCTCGATCTGAGTTGGGGGAGCTCTTCTGGAAGATATACAAAGAAAAAGTGTTTCAACATTTCTGTCTGTTATGAACTCATATAATCATGTCATGCTTTCCTTGTTAAGTGACAAGAAAACCTAAGCTGTTTTGCGACAGACACCTACACACACACACACACACACACACACACACACACACACACACACACACACACACACACATATTATACCCACGGGGAGCACACGGAGCTGAGGATAAGGCTTTGCCATGCAGCATTGCAAATCAGGACAAAATATACTGATTGTGAACCAGTGCCTGAGGGCAACTTGTATGCAGGCTCAGGCCAGCAAAGTAGCAAGCAGCTCCACCTTGTTGTCTCTGCTTTACGCCCGAGTGTCCTACTTTCGCTCTCTTTTGCCTCTCCCACACCTTGGAGGATATTACAAAGGCACAGAGTTGCTTTAGGACATTTCAATCATGGCAATCTCCCACTCATTCATATTCCGGCTGGTTTTATAACACCTGCAGTGTTACAGAAACTATGACAGCGTGGGATCATAAATCTTTTGACCCCAGGCCTTTCAAAGCAGTCGTCCACTCACTGTTTTGTCCTATGTGGACTCTGTGATATAATAGACTCCACACAGAGGAGTATGATCAGTGCTTGGACAAAAAAGTCTCTCTGTGAACAGCTTTCTTTTTAATTTCATGTTGCTTTAGTTAGGAAAAGAAGAGAAGGAGTTCAGGCTTCTCACCGGAAAGTACAAAAGGTTCACACTTTGACAAGTGCCATCTAAAATCCTGGGAGAACCACCCTCGAAGGTCAGGCATCAAACGGCATCCCAGAACTCTTATTTTGCATTATGGATTGAGCTTCTCCTCAGGACTTCAGTGAAAAGAAGGCTTTGTTCATCAATGCCACAAGGACTAAAATATACAGTTGGTAGAAGGGCACAACCTTGGTGTTAGTATTCAGTGTGCAGAGTATGTCATGCCAAGGCTTCATCCTGAAGTATGACAACTTTCGAAAATATTCTCTTTGATGTTTTTACGCATTCATGTGGGAAGCAAACAAAGAGTGTGGATGCCACACAAACAACACAAACATACAATGCAAACGAAGATACAGAACCCGCCCATAAGATCTTTCGTGCAGGTTTAAAGACAACAGCGAAGTTTAGACTTAAATATATATAAATGAGCTGTCAGTCAGAACTGATGAGAGCAGGTTATGTTTAAAATAGATGAGGGTAATTAAAATTCAAAATACCCTGTTTGAGCAATTTTAAATCTGGTCACCCACTCAAGTAAAAACTGCTGCAAATTTATGTAATAAATAGTGCTGTCAGGGTTAATCTCATGAAAACGCCATAACCGCATTAACGCCGCAAATCTCCGTTAACGAGTTGACAAGCCGTGCGTGGGGCTGCACAACGTCAATGCATTAGTGCGGTTAGCCCGTTAACGCGTTAGCGCTGTCCAGCCCCATGCACGGGGCGATCCGCGTCAACTCGATAACGGAGATTTGCGGCGTTAATGCGGTTATGGCGTTAACGTCATTTTAACGAGATTAACGCTGACAGCACTAGTAATAAATTTCTGGCAACTTATACTATGTGGGTACGTTTTAGAGAGAAATGCATGCCACATCTGCATTTCTATCAGTGCGACAACAGTCCTGTGAGGAAACAGTAGTTATTTTAAATTAAAACATTGACCAATGACTTTAATATTCAGAATTGAGGCGGTGTAATATCATAACTCTGTTGATCAAAAGAGTTATGTTTTCTCAGCCACGATGCTTTTTTGCACACGTAAACTGTAATTCTTTCAGACATTTGAATGCACGGAACCGTGAACTAACTGAGCTGGTTTCCTTCCTGTAACCTCAAAGTGTTACATATTTCCATGGGCAAAACAATGTTAGTGGTGACCCCTGACAACCTCAACATCTTGTCATACTCCTAAGTAGCAGAAAAATAGTAGAACCTATTAAGGCAATGTCAAAATGGCAAGAAAAAAAGTTATTTCTGAGCAGATTATCAAACTAATGGATGAGTTTAAAGTTGCTTGACAGCATGGGAGTGTCACATTCAGAGGTGGACCCTTATAGAAAATGCCATGTTCCTAAACCACAACTCAGAAACGGCTATAGACACAGCATTGGGCCTTGAACATCCACAATCATTGTGAAATATGTAAGAAAAACACACACACAGAGGTTAGCTTTGATTTTTGGGACAGAATCAACAAACACAAAACTCAAAAGTGCTGTGACCTTTTCTGATAAAATGTCAAGAAAAATTGCAAAGATGCAAACACACATACACACACCTCTTAACAGTGTTAAAGGTCATCTCATATTGGCTGTAAAGTGTTATTCAAAAGAATCTAAATGGCAAGAACAAGAACATAACCAAACCCGGCCCCTAACAAGAACAATCACCAGTATGGATCGCAGTTATTTTGACACAGAGTAAAAAATGTACCTACAGCTAATGTTTATGGTAAAGCTGATTCTTCTTCACGTTTCCCATGTGCAGCCACATGCACCTTAAGGATTTCTTCAACTCACTGAGAGAACAGACACATCTACACAACTTTAAAACCATTCACAGAGCACAGATGAACTTGAATGGAAGACAAATGAACTTTATGGAGTTTTATGCATTGAATTGTGAATGGGATTCATGCCAAACCACTCTTGCCTTGCTTCACTGCCCACTGCAAATTTGAAGGATTAATGTCAAAATGCACTTCACAGCACCGGGTTTGTTGCGGGCCAGAGTGAGATCAATTAGAAATGAGATTAGAAAACCGATTGAGGCGTCAGACTGGAGGGATGTGCTAATTAGGCTCTTCATTTATGGAATGCATTATAAATATCTGCTTTGGGAAATCTCTCCAGTGGGTGGAATGCATTGAACTGAATGTATGCAGAGGAATTTGTGATTATTTAGCTGGGCTAAATTAAGATCAATGTTTCTGATTTTGCAGGTAAATACACAAACTTGCCACTTTTTAGGTACAGTTGTTCAACTATTTCTTCAAACAAACATCTCAGTCAGTCGCATGGCAGCAACTTAATATATTTAGGTGTGAAGACATCTTCAGGACGACCTGCCGATGTTCAAATGGGGGAGTGTTCAGAGAAAAAGGTGATTTAAGTGACTTGAATGTGGCATGGTTGTTGTTGTAAGATGGGCTGGTCTGAGTATTTCAGGAACTATGCAGGAAAATCCCAGTAGATCACCAAGTGTCTCTGAGGTTTGCAGAGAATGGTGTGAAAAACAGAAAATACCCCGGTTGCCTTTTGATGCCAGAGGTCAGAGGAGGCCAGGAGGGCAATAGTAACTCAAATGCCCCCTTGTTATAACCAAGGTATGCAAAAGAGGATTTTTGAACACATCAACACATCAAACCTTTAAACAGATGGGCTACAACAGCAGAAGCCCAAACCGAGTGCAAACTGGTTTCTTGCACATGAGAGTTTATTGTACTCAAATGGCTGCCACAATCACCCGATCTCAATCCAACAGAGCACCTTTGGGATGTGGTGGAACAGGATATTTGCATCATGGATGTGAAGTCGACAAAACTGCAGCAACTGTGAGATGCTATCACATCAATATAAGCCACCATTGTGGTCTGAAGTGGAAGTTCTACAAAGTTTCCTTTGCAACCCAGAGAGACTGCTAAAGAACAAGAAAGGTTATTGCTGTGTTACCGCTCTTTTTGAAATATAACTTCTTGTTGATCTGTTGCAATACAGCTGAAATTTCCAGTTACCCAGCACATTCTGAATCCACTTTTTTCCCCATCTGCATAAAACCAAAAGCAGAAGCAGCAGCTCATAGAGGTAGGACACACCACATTCTAACTTTGAATCCAGATGCAATTTAATAAAGTTGCAGTTAATATCCACGTCTGTCCACATATGCACTAATGCTAATACTTTCTAGTAAATTTTCTGAGGTCAGTGTAAATTTGGAACTTTCACTGACAGTCAGTTTACTCAAGAAAACGTTTGAGCCAAATTTAAAAAAGAATCTGTGATGATGTTTAAATCGTGAGGACATGAAATCGCACTAAACGACAGTTACTGGTATTTAACACCAGACATATGCTAGTGTTAAATAAACCATCATATGTTTGGTGTACTTTGAGTGGCTCAATGAATATAATTTGATTCATTTGTGCACTGGCAATTTCCAGCCGGTATTTAATTACGATTCGGGTCAAGGCCTGTATAACAACCCTGGTTGTTAGAAATTAGATTTCTATATACCTGAACTAAAACAGCAAATATCTGTTGAGGGAAATGTAATCACAGCTGTTTTACATTAATACAATCATAGCTCTCTTTAGGCACTCATCTGATGAAGTTTAATCCTTTTATTACAGAAAAAGTGCACAGGCACATGAGTTACAACATGCTTATTTAGATTTAATCAAAACCTGAACCAGTTTATAAATTATGCCTAAAAATAACTGCGAAAATTGTAAAGACAAAACCTTGAGGACACTGATATATTAAAGTGTCGGGCCTTGAAATGACTCAGAGATCGAGGCTATAGATTTGAGCTGATACAGGTAAATACATTGATGTGCTTGGATGCTAAAATTGCAAAACAGAAACAATAACATTAATACTAACACTACTGCTAATAATAAGAATAACAATAACTAAAAGCGTTCACACCACTCATCAATGTTAGACCCTGACTGGTACAGATGCCGTATTGGTGGAACATTAGTTAAGTTGCGGTTTTGGAAGTGAATGATCTTTTTGAGTATTTTATTGTGAATATGTTTGCATGCATGTGTGCCTAAAGAAAGAAAATCTGCAATAATGTATCGTCTGAGCAAGTTTAAATGCAAACCAAATGCAATTTCAAGCCTGGATGCACATTTGTTCACTGCCAGGAAAATACCTAACAAATGCATACTTAAGAAAATTTGCCAAGGAAGGTTAAGAAGCATAATATTATGCGCAATTACGCATGAAATGTAATATTCTTCAATCTCTTGTCACCATGATGACCACCTTGTTTTTTATATCTACTTTATTGCAACTTTATACATACATGATAATTAATGTGAAAAAAAATTTCAATATGTCTTTGAAAAGTGCAAAAAACTATTCTTAGTCATCAGTTCTACACTATGAAATTCCAGTTCTAAGTGTCATTATCAACCACACTGATTATTCAAAGGCTCTGACTCCTTCATGGTTGTCGACCCAGTAACATAAATGTTTCAAAAAGACGTACGCTAAAGAGGAAAAGACTGATGAAAAGGCCAAGACATGTGAGTGTCTTTAAGAAATCTGTTGAGGCATTTCATTAAAGATGACGAGGAGAAGGATCAGGATTAGGACACTTATACAATTTGTAGTATTCAATGAGCAGATGGGAGGCAACTTAAGTGTGACTGAAGATAAATCCCAAAAAGTGAGGCGGTGTGACAACGCTTTTGGAAAGAGTCACACGCTCATTCGCAAAATCTCTGTGTGATATAATTATTCTAATGACTCAGTAGCTGGCAGCAGATCCGGCAACTGGATTAAATGTGATCTCTGCAATAATTAAAGGAGTGCGTATGTGTGTTTGCGCCTGGTGCGAGAGCGAGGTATGTGAGTGCATATAAAACATGTGCCGACATTATCTGCACATCATTATTTATTGCTGAATTTAAAAAATGACCTTTCTGAATATCTTATCCAGGTGAAATAAAGACATTTTTGTAATCCTGCCTTGCAACTGTATGCAAAGACAGCTTTGAAAACAATTACCCTCTGACATCCTCTGATTCATGAAAAGTTGTGATTAACAGATTGTCAATAAAGCTAATCAAAATTTGGAGACTAAAAAGCTGGTATATTCTTGATAGTTATTCCTAAAACGATGTCCTTGTATTTAGCATTTCAAGTCTCTGAGTTAAGAGATGCTGTCCTGCTGACAGTTTTTTAGCTGGTACACAAGGGACACATCGTGGGTAACAATCTGGGAATTGTGTAGGAAAAAAACATTACTGTAGGTATAAAAGATAACACGATCTGATGTCCACGTGTTGGTGTTGTTCATATATCATCATCATAACGTTGGCCCAGGATTAATATTTTGCAACTGACCAGTCACTTTGTCACTCAGTTAGCATTAGCCAAGAAGATGGCTAATGCTATTAAAAACTATGACTAGTGTCCCGAATTCGACAATGTGGCACAAAAACAAACCAATGGAGGCCCAGTAGAGTGCAATCAGATGAAGAGTTTATTAAGAACACACGCGTGGGAAGAAGCACACATCATCACATCTGCGGACTTCTTCTCCCAAAAATACACAGAGAGTTGTTTTTATAACGTCAGGGTTTGACGCCCCTTCTTGCGTTTTAAGAACATAATTTACATCTTAAGAACATCATTTGCATCTTGTACAGACAATGAGCAATTTTTAGGGCTAAAGTCAGACATAGAAGTTCCTCTTTCTAACATCTTTTTCCAAATATGGCGATGATTTCAGGCCCTGGAGGTCCCCGTGGACTTTCCTCCTTTTGACCCATCTTCTGTCACCTGTTACTAAGCAAACTCAAATGCAACCGGTTGCAACAAGAAGCTGAATACATTCAGGCCTTTGCTCAGGCCTGTTTCTAGATTATATGTACTATATGTGTTTTGTAAGCGTGCAGGCAGTTTATCCTTCTATGCTCCAAGTTACTTACACAATAGATCGCCCGGACATCGCGCCGAACGAGGCTTATGACCTTTCCTTAATTGACTGAGCTTTAACTCTTTAATAAGCACAAAATGCAATGTGTGTATACAATTATTATGGCTGCCCTGTTAATGTAAAGCCAGCAGGTTTTAATAAACATCTTAATGCAGTATCAATACTATAGATTATATTATTAATGATACAGGATATATTGTAGCCATAAAATAATTTCTTTAATTCCACACTAGCAAACCAACATGTAACCTATATTTGGCTAACGGCAAAGCAAACTCGATCATATGTTCTATTATATAAATTAATAAAGAAAACACTTTAAATGCTTACCACTTGTTCCAGAAGAGAGTTTTATATAAGCAAAAAAACTAATTAATGTAATGATGCAGGAACAGCACCAACGCGGGGATATCAGAGACACCATATAAGGTATTACTTTTATTATTATGGGGTTCAGTAAGACCCACTGAGCAGCATAACTGGGAAACATGTTAACTATTTTTTACCACTAGAGTTTTCAGATTTAAAGTTACACAGAGGCAAAATGTACACAACACTGAAAAAACAAGACAGATTCTTTGTAAAAGGGTGATTTCACGTTCTCTATTTACTGGGCAAAGTCAAAACATTCTTCAACTGGAACATAGATCCATTTAGAATATTTGGTGCTCATACAAGCTATTTGATTTCAGTGAAAGTACAGAACTCCGGTGCTCTGCAGTGTATGAAAAAATGTTTGCGCACTAGCATATTTTTTTCATATTCATTCTTTGAACTTCGCTGCTTCCATGCTTCGAGCGAGGGGGTGGAATACAGAAAAAACGAGGGAGAGAAAGTGCTGGAAAAACAGCCGCTCAGGCTATCCTATGAGCTAAAAAGTTGCACACATGAATAAGTTGAAAATCAAATTGCTTCAGCGGATGCCAAGTTTCTGCTCTTGAAGTTTAATGAGTTTTCATTTGGGTTCCAATAGCTTCCATATAAAACATTAGGTCTACAGGGAATGTAGTATGGGCACTAGACGAAGATCAATCGGTCTTCCCCTTTAGTTTTTTTTATTTGATTTTGGGTTACCAGATAAGTACTTGATTACAGCAGGACCAATTTACTTCAAAAAAATTACTCTCAATTTTTTCAAACGTGCCATTGACAGAATATGTATCCAGAGCAGGATGACTGAACTCAAACTCTTCTGAAAATAAATAAAAAACAACTAAAAGTAAAATTATAGTTCTACACCGATCAGCCATGACCTTACGACCACTGACAGATTAAGTTAATAACACTGATTATTTCTTCATCAAGCCAACTGTTAGTGGCTGCGATATATTATGGAGCATTTTGTCCACAAGGTGTGTATGAAGCAGGAAAAATGGGCAAGTGTAAATGTTTGAGGAAGTCTGACAACAGCCCAACTGTGATAGTTAGAGACTCAGAACATCTCCGTCAGTATTTTTCGAAGGTGGTCCAAGGAAGCAACAGTGATGAACATGGTCAGGGCTCACTGAGACACACACATGGCAAGTGAAGGCTGGCCCGTATGGTCCGATCGACAGAAGAGCTACTGAAACTGAAATCACCAAAAAAGTTAATGCTGGTTCTGATAGAAAGATGTCAGAATGCACAGTCCATCAGAGTTTGCTGTGTATGGGGCTGCATAACCACAGACCAGTCAGGGTGTCCTTGTTGACCACAGTCCACCGCTAAAAGAGCCAATAAAGGATGCATGAGCATCAGAACTGAACTACGGAGGAAGACGGTGGCCTGGTCTGATGAATCACGTTTTCTTCTACGTCAAGTGGATGGCTGGATGTGTGCGCATCGCTTATCTGGGGAAGTGCTGATATCAGAATGCACTATGGGAAGAGGCAAACCGTCCGAGGCAGTGTGGCCGTTTTGGAATTCTTCAGCTGGAAACCTTGGGTCCTTTGACGCACGCTACTCACCTAAGTCTTGTTATAGACCATATAACCTTTTTATAGAAATGGTATTCCCTGATGTCTGTGGCTGTGGCTAATGCGCCCTGCCCCAAAGCAAAAATGGTTCAGGAAATATTTGAGAAGCACAACAATGAGTTTGAGGCGCTTACTTGGCCTCACCAGATCTCAATCCAATTCCCATCTATGGGATTTGCTGTACAAACAAATCCAATCCTTGGGGGCATCTTGGAGCCAGATACCACAGCGGACCTTCAGGGAATGGAATCCGTGCCTCGACAGATCAGAGCTTTGGCAAAAAAAGAGGGACTAACACGATATCAGAAAGGTGGTCATAATGTTTAAATTCCACCTACAATCTGAAAATGAAAAGCCAGATATTAGTAGAAGAATCAAGTATAAAAGTTATGCTGAGGTGGCAGAACCAATCTCAGCTCAGCCATGGTCTCATTAATGAGCTGCCCTCCCCCAGACAAAGAAGTTGTTTTTAAAAGCCTCTCGATGTCTAAATTTCAATACTATTATGGGCTCTACTCGAAGCTCTGTGGTTTGAAGTTTATTTTTCACTCTTGCCTCCCCCATTCACACATGCATAATTCTTATTTTGACATCTTATTTGTGCCAAACCTGTGTTAAGTTAGTGCTAATGCACACTAAAAGTTTTCCTCTGGCAAAATGACTGCATATTTTACGTGAAGAAGACATTGCAAATTCAGTGTTTTTATCAGACATTTAGATGAACTTCATTAGAGCACTGGGTAAACAACTTTGCCTCGCTGTGCAGTGCAGTGGAAAGGCACTACTTATTTGATATATTGATTTCATTGTTCGAGAAAGTTAAAAAAAATCTTTACTGAACTTACACAGCTTATTTATTTATTGTGACTAAACCAAAGCCTCAAGACTGAAAGTGAAGGTTTACACGATGGTGACACCTACTATGGTGTATGGCAACACTGACAGAAGACAGGAGATGGAGCTTGAGGTAGCAGAGCAGAAAATGCACAGATTTTATTGGGAGTAACCAGAATGGACAAGATTAGAAATCAAAGGTTCAGCTCAGGTTTGATCAGTTTGGAGACAAAGTTAGAGAGGCTAGGATGAGATGGTTTGGACATGTGCTGAGAAGGGATAGTGCATATATCCAGGATGTTGCAGATGGAAAAGAGGAAGATCACAGAGAAGACCCAAGGATATAATGGAGAAGAAAAACATTTACTTTGCCTGGATCATTATAATGAGAAGCTTATGACATTAATCTAATGGAACCTCCAGAGGAAAGTGGTTGTTGACAAGAAAGTTGGTTCCTTTTTATTTCCATGAATTAAAAGTTACCTGACCATCAATTAGCTATCCAAATCAATTAGAGAAACCCCTAATTAAAAATAGATGAGCTTGGAAACACCAATCCCTGGTCTCATATACTCTGTTTACGATTGGAAAGCTCTCTCTGCCAGTAAATATATGCTTTTGCATTGGTTTTTAGGTTTCATGTTGCAATATAAAAATGCATTGCATTATGTATTCCATTGACATGCAAGCTACATATGGGTCTGTTTAATCAGTACACAAACACCCAAGGACCTGCTGGTAAATACCCTTATTAACTTTGGAAGTAACTCTGTGTGTTTTGAAAATGAAAGACCCTGGTGTTTGTTTTCTAATACGACTGAACATTAAATATAGTCCACACTAAGCTGCCCTCAGTGGCACATACTGGAAGCAAGAGAATCCATCTACTATGTTTCAGCTGTGGACTGTCGAGTGGCAGACGGTATAAATGGAGACTGCTGATAAAATGCAGGCTGACTGTGAAAGCAGCATGCTAACTCCGCAGGACCTGGCTCAAGAGAGAGCGAGGCACTGCCTTCAGCTAATAGACACACACCGATACACAGATGCACACACACACACACTCAATGGATGCATACACCATGGAACCAAAATGCACAAGAAGCATACACAGCGACACACGTACGCAATTACACAGAAACACAGAAACACGAACCCCAGGACACACACTGGCACATTAACACAGACTCAGACGCAGGACAAAAAAAGGCAGGAACTCAGAAAGCACCCGTCTCCCTTCCTGAATGTCTGTCTCTCTCAGACTGCAGCAATAAGGCAATGTTAAGAAGCTGAAGACAGACGACGGGAAATGCAGCCTCATGCATGTGGTTTACCAACCACGTAATACATGAAAACGAGCACATGCAGATCAACACAGATGACAAGCGTATAGGG
This sequence comes from Perissodus microlepis, assembly GCF_051167445.1. Taxonomy (NCBI): domain Eukaryota; kingdom Metazoa; phylum Chordata; class Actinopteri; order Cichliformes; family Cichlidae; genus Perissodus; species Perissodus microlepis. The sequence continues at coordinate 13,121,210 of NC_140465.1, forward strand.
CTCCACTGACAGATGGAGAGTGAGAGCAGCATAGCAGAGGGGGTAAGTATGGAGCTAGCTTGGAATGAACATGACATTTCTTCAGAGTGCTTTAAGAGCTCATTTACATCAGTGTATAAGTGTTAAGTAGTAACAAGACTGTACAAGTACGTACTTGAAATTGTGTGATCGAGGGTACTAAGATGGTAATAAAAACCCTTAAAATTTAGACTTCCACTTATTTTCATCTCTCAGATTCACAAGTTTGTGCTTGTGTTTTCCAAATGAATGTGTGTACGTGTGATTTTGCAGGATTATTTGTTTCAGAAGTGTTCAACGAAAGATTCACTTAAATGAATGCCAGTGTTTAAAGAGGATATCTTCCAATGTATTTTTAATTTTTATAATAGCGTGCAAAATCTACTTTCTGATTGCCCTGGATAAACCTCTCACATTGGAGAGAATAGCAGGTTCTGCATGTGTGTAAAAATCTTTGTATGTTTGCACTGTTAATGCTACAAACAGCTTAGAGCTATTGGCTCTATGAGGCTACAGAAAAATAACTGAAGTCACAATCAATCATGTTTTCATTGCTTCTTGCAATACATAATTCCCCGTGCATGTAATAACATTATGACTGAGTTATGTCATATAAGCTACATAAATGTTGTTTTATATGTTTTCATATATAAAATTCAGAATTGCCCCTCAATATTCTCTCGTTTTTTAGAGTAACGACACAACTCTGTGTGTGAGATCTCACCTGTGTGTGATTTTCTGTTTGATCTTTATGGATCTTATCTGCACCAGTCAACAGTTCATTTCAATGGTACTACAGTTAGATCAATTACTAACATTATTGTTGCTCTGCCCACTGCATGAATAGGTGCGTATGAAGTTCCTATGAAGCTGCAAGTGTTTAATAAACTAAATTACAGTCTTTGTAAACATTTTGCCAACAAAGCCGACATTCATCATTGACCCTCGTTAATAACCTTAAAGGCAGCCCAGACACTTCAATGCACTGCACACTGTCCAAGGTTTATAGTCCAGCTTTGGTGCTGAAAATGGAAACAGTGGAAGACAAAAAATGGCTCTTTAACTTAACTTTTCTCATAATTGGTAATTTTTTAAAATAAATGTGAGAACTTTAGAATGAACTTAAAAGATGTCACAGTTTACAAATCTGCTTAAACCTGAAAACAATTGATTTCTAGCAGTCACACCTTCTCATCTCATCTGTATTTATTCCACAAATGGCTGCAAAAGTTAGTTAGTTAAAACTGAAAGCTATCACTCATAGGATTCCAGTTTTCACATCTAGAGTGAAGCCGTATGAACCCTTCCTGTCAGTTTTAAGGATCTGAGACGTTTGGGAAACAACCTGACACAGTGAGGAGTCCTTTTACTTTGCTAGCTGCGTTTTGCAACTCCCCCACCTCTTTCCACAGCTACAGTGGCAGATCCTGAGTTTATTACTTCAAGCAGAGAAGTGAACCTGATCACAAACTCCAACAGACTCTATCAGATAGAGCCAAAATAAATATTGAACCAATTTGTCACAAGTCATGCAAACATTCTTTCATTAAAAATACATTTTTCTTCCAGACAACTCTGTAGAAAATGGAATACCCTTACTGCTGACCTGTGTCTATTTAAGTACAACACCTCATGAGATATAGCACCACATACCTCTTCCAAAATGCATTATACAAATATAACCTAGAAACATGCAATCTGACATTTGCTCACGAGCCTACACACCTTTACCGATAGCATCACATGATTCATAACCAAATGGAAAAACATGGCTCATAAACACTAACAAGAGCATAGCAGATGTTTGCATGCACTCAGTGTTTTTCTAATTAATTCCCCCTTTTCCTTCTCGTCTCTAGAAAAAAAATGTTTCTACTGAAACTAACACAAGTGTGAACTGTGACCCATTAGCAGATGTTTTAGACCAGGAAATGGAAAACCAACCATCTCACACTATTATTTAAAAGAATGAGTGCAATCAATTGTACAGATGTTCATTTTAACAACAAAGGGAAAGTATAATACTGATTTTTGGACCTTCTCTGTTTGGCAAACATGATCCTGCACTTTTTGTATTATTTCATTCTGCTTCTTACTTGTAATCCACGCAGTAAAAATGAAAAACAACAGAAAACCGCACAGATTTCTGTCAAATGTGGTTAGACGGACACACTGTAGCTGACTGATCATGCTCAAGGTCCTATTCTTAGCCAGAAATCCACCCTGCAGTGGAAATGTCATTAGTGTCATTTTAATTTGATGGTTGCACTGAATGAAAATGAAAAAGTTAAATGTTAACATAGCAACACAGCATACAAAATGTTGATGATTGTGATGGCAATCCATTCAGTACTTGGTTTAAAATCAAACACCTTTTGACATACACTGCCAGAGGAAACGCAAGGCTCCTGCTCAGAATAAATGGATCCCGATGTTTAAGCTGAACCACAGAGGTGGACTGATGGACCGACAGAGCAATAGCACTATTCCTGGAGGTACTTTAGTATGAGCAACACAAAGGTGGAGGCTGACAGACACAGTGACAGCTACTGTATGTCATGCTTAAGACATTAAGTAACCTTGTTGGCAAGTACAGCAGTGCAACAACAGGTAACAGCTTACAGCCAAACTCTGTAAACAACCAAGGCAAATTCTTGTCAGAGAAGCTACAAGAGAACAATGTGCCCGCTCTGCCTCTCAGCAAGGTTGCTGAATGGCAATGTGCATAATGGTGCGTGCGCCTCAGGTTAACAAGTATTCACATCAGACCGACCGCTGTGTGTGAGTGTGCGGTGCTACTGATAACAAGATTGTTTCTGATGCAGTTTGAGGAGTATGCAATAAAAACAGCAGAGAGACATGCAGTGATTCAGTATATAAAACAATGTGTGGATGCTATTATATCACTGAAAATAATGATGCAACGTGACACCAGATATTTTCCATTATTCTTGCAGTTACCCACCATTAAATTGCGGTAGCATTTATTAAACTCTCTGCTGTCTTTATTGTGGGGTAAACCACAGGAGGCGCCTTCCAAGCCAGGGTGGGAGACATAGATTCATATGTGTAACTTAATAAGCCACATTCAATTACAGCCCGTTGATACCTATAGCATTACCAATGATGCTATTACTGCTTCTTGGATTATGGCCAAAGGTACTGCCAACAACCTGGCTATGGCCTTGATTCTCAATTTAACATCCTGTTTATTGGTTTAGAGCAGCTGCTGACGGCAAAAGCTCAAACCTCATTCTTTTCCTGCCAGTGTGATGTTGTTACAATGGACATAGCGTCACCGGGCCCTTTGTGAGCTACAGGCCAGTGGCTTGGCTATTTAAAGAGAGAGAATGGAGTACAGAAAAAAGTAGGGAGGGGGGAGGGATAAAGCCCTAACTGAAACAAATGACGTGGTCGCACCTCCTGGCAAGGCGGCACAGATTTATGGGAAGCAAAAGATGGATGAGTGTCTGTGGAGATGCGTGCACAAGAGGAGAGAATTGAATTTCACAGAGGCAAACAAGATGGATGGACGCATACCTAGCCACCCTATATCTTTACAGCTACCGGCGCTTATGTTTGATACCTCAGAGAGGTCAGCGAAAGGAGAGCAAGCACGTCATATTCAGCAGACAACAAGGAGGGAGGACGGGAACGCTGGAAAGTAGGACAAGAACAGGCTGGCCTACTGTAAAAGCCCATGGGAAGCTCACAGATAAAGAAAGACCACTCAGACTGACAGAAGAGTGCTGCATTTACTGAGCTGGAACAACAGCATGTTAAGACAGCAAGACAGCAGGAGTGCAGCATGTGTGTTCATCAGCTTTTATTAATGCTGTTTCTAACATTTATATTAGCTTGCAGCAACAGAGTAGCTCACCTGTATTAAAGGTTTTTATTTTAAACTGAGCATTAACACTCTTTTCATTTTCCTAGTGGTGGTGATTTGAAGGGGTTTGCTAGCCACATGCCGTAACGGCTACCGATGCCAAAGAAATCACTGCAGGCAGGATGGAATTTTAACATTTCTAAGATTAGCTTCTGAATATATGCATGGCCATTTCAGAAGCCTGCCATGTGTCAGTACCAGGCAACAGCTCTGAGGTCACTTCACTTAGATGCCTGGAACAGAAAGCATGCATAGTCGCAAATAAATCTGGCAGTTTAAAAAGTCGTTTTTCCTCAATATTTCATAAACAATCCAATTACATTTATCCTCCCATTTTCACAGTGATTATGCCAAAGAATAAGTAGCTTCAGTAAACCACTTTAAGTGAAGAAAGTGGGACAGAAGGGCACGGAGAGGAATCTAGGCTAAACACAGAATGGCTTCAATAAGATTTCCCTCTGAGTAATAGTGTCTAAATGGTCCATGTGTGCCCTGAAGTCTGCTTTGTTGTTTTTCCTCCAAATAAAGATGAGCATGAAGTAGACATCTGGTCAGTCTTTGAGAACTAGCACAAACATCTGCTTCGTGTCAGCAGCAACAGGATGGTGCGCAAACTATGCTGCAGGTGTTCCTCCACGAATATTTAGATTTCTTCATACAGGAAATAACCACAATCAGTTTATTTGGATTATTTTACGGCTTGGAAATGATTAGTAGCTGCTATTACTCAACAGTCATCTGTTAACATCTGCAGAAAAGGTTATTGTTAAATTAATTAATTTTAAAAAAAGGGAAAGAGGAAAATGCTGTGATTAGAAATGAAATGCCAGTCACAGGGGAAAATTACAGTAAACTTTTGGAACGTAATCAGTAACCTAAAATTGGATCTGTGGAATTATGTGATTGGTTTATTGAATGCAGTGACTGTACAGAGTTGGTAGCACTTTTCCAGCAATCACTGCAAGCGGAGTTATAAAAAAGAGATATGTGCTGCATACAGATGTACAGATGGCTCTGTTCTTTGTGTGTGACTAATGTAACATTTTTCCCTCCAACTTTCTCACTTTGCTGCCTGCAAATGTAAGGCAGTATCACTACCATGTGTGCAGACGAGAGTGGGTGGTTGATTTATTAAACTATCCATGGAAGAAGTTACAGAAAACTTGTTCCATGAAGAAAGATCAATAAATATAACAGAAATAAATATACAGAAAAATAAATATAGGAACATAATAGGAAATAAATCAGCAGATATTAAAACTCCGACATTTCTTACACTTCTGTTATATATTATATACGAACCCCACTGAACTCGAGAAGAAAAAAAAAATAGGACAGAAGACATTACTAGAAACAGATGGAAAACTAGCAAAAAAAGCACAAGGAATAGACTCTACTTTGCTGTACAGTCCAGGATACTGATAAGACTGCCTTTCAGAAGGAAAACAGGATCAGGAAAAAACAAGCTGCCTGTATTTTATATATAATAGGAAGACTATTTAGATAATTAGTTATGTTAGTGCACAAAACAGACCAGAAGTAAAACTAATGCATGAAAGTGGGAGATTTCAACTAAACAGAAACCAAAGCAACTGACACAAGATGTACTGCAAAGTGATCCTATTTATGCGATTACACACAATTGCACCTTCTTGTTCTAATTTACCAGAGTCTGAGAGAGTTTAGTACCTGGCACAATAACTGACACGCTCAAAGGCTGCTGTATGGTCGTGAACTATCTCGAAGGAAAAGGTAAATGACAACAGTCAACCTTCAGGTTTCAAGCAATATTGTAATCAGCCATCAACGTGGTGACGGTGTGTGTTTAATCATAGTTTCTCTAAGTGAAGAAGTCTAAGCTGAATCAAACAGTGCCCCAGATCTCTATTTCCACATCTGTGACACAGTCCCAGGGGTCTCCTGAAAACAGCAGTGACGTGCTGATATACTTCCTCAGCTTTCTACAACAGTGTAGAGGGGGGTTCCAAATAAAAACAAAAAACAGATTATAGTAATATCACAAGAAACACCATTATGATGGTTGACTGTTGTTATTCACAGTACATATAAAAGGTCAGATTCTTATTCTTGACATAGAGGTGTGAGAAAATGAAAATCAAGCCCTCACAGTATAGAAAACTTAACCAACAAGGGAGCAACAATAGCTTGGCCTTAAGAGCTTTAGAGACTAAAACAGTCTCCAAAACAAATCCATACATGGTCCTTAAATGACAGCCACTATAAATCTATAATTTACAAAGTGTGATGCTGGACATTAAAAAGAATTTTAGTATTTATTAAAAATTATTAGAAATAAGACGATAAAATGAGATGAATGCTAAACATGTGCAGCAGCAACTTTAATCCATTTAATACTGATGGGGAACATTTTCTGCAGAATAATTATTTTTAACTTTTGATGCTTTATGCATGATTTTCGAATAACACAGTTTTATGTGTGCTGAGGTATTTTCACAGTGTTTTCTTGCTTCTTTTCCTAAAGGAATAGTTTGAAGAATTTTTACACCACTTGTCATTTTCAGCTAATTGTAATAGTTTCACAACAGTAATAGTAGTGAGCACAATCTCATTAATTTTATCTTGCTAAATAGGTAAACACTGGAGGAAAATGTTTTTGTGAGTGTGTATTGGGGGATCAATCATCTCTGCTTGGTCACAAAGTCACAGCACACTAATACTCTACTATGTATATATATATATATATATATATATATATATATATATATATATATATATATAAATAAAAAAAAATCCCCTGCTCACCCCTGCGGGTGGTCTATCCTTCTACCAGAGCTGCTCCTAGCTGTGTCCATTATTTTAACTAGCTGTTCCCAGGACTGCGCTCTTCTGGACAGAGATCTCTGCTGTTGTTCCCGGGATCTGCTGGAGCCACTCGCCTAGTTTGGGAGTCACTGCACCTAGTGCTCCGATTACCACTGGGACCACTGTTACCTCCACCCTCCACATTTTCTCGAGCTCTTCTCTGAGTCCTTGGTATTTCTCGAGCTTTTCGTGTTCCTTCTTTCTGATGTTGCTGTCATTTGGAACCGCTACATCTATCACTACGGCCGTCTTCTTCTATTTGTCTACCACCACTATGTCTGATTGGTTAGCCACCACCATTTTCTCTGTCTGTATCTGGAAGTCCCACAGGATCTAGATACAGACGGATAGCATAATGGATAGCAGCTGGATAGCGTAGTGGTTAGACTACACGCCTTTGGAGCGGAGGATCGCAAGTTCAATTCTGTATCCAGTAAGGGTCCTAAGGCTAGATGCCCCATGCTAAGCAAGCCTACCGCAGACATGAGCGAGACAGATAAACATTAAGGCATGTCGGCTCGGACATCGCCCGGATCAACAAGGTTCACATCAGGTGTTGAGGAACCAGGGCACCCTGACGAGAAGTGGGCTACTGGAACAAGAAGGCATCGGTGGGCAAGAGATGAATATGTGCGTGTGTGTCTTTCATACTCCCTGTCTCACCCAGTTACTCCACCTTCTCCAATACCATTGTCAAACACTACTTTCTCACTAACACATGTTCACTTTTTCCAAATACTACTACTGAAGTATTTGGAAATATTAAATACAAAGAGTATGATCAGTTTTAACTGGTTACATAACACTAAACAGATTAGGAATCATGAAAAGACACATGGAAGTATTACATCTCAAGATAAATAAATTTTTATTTGCTGTACATTAAAATACATGTTATATAATTTTGAATTAGTTATGCTTTGGCTTTTAAATCTAATCTACTGCACTTTACACATCACTACACAGTCTGAGTTCAATATTTCTTTGGCTACTGTGCATGTGTTAATATGCATAGGAGGAGACTCTCACTCTCTCTCTCTCTCTCTCTCTCACACACACACACACACACACACACACACACACACACACACACACACACACACACACACACAAACACGCGTGCACACACACACAACTGTAATACTTCATTTATGGAGCAATAACCTCAACGAATGATGAGCATTCTGTAAATAACACTTAATATCTTGAGGGAACTTCAGACAGTTTTCTTATTCATACAGATTTCCTTCTCTCAGAAAAATAAACAAACAAATAAATAAATAAAAAGAAAGAAAAACTGTTCCAGTGGTGGGAATAAATAGGTCTGATCCTGCTTGAGGCTGTCCTTTAATTTTCCACTTCATATCGTAAGTTGAGCCGTGAAACTATGACTAACAACCATGCTATCCTGTCACAATATAATCCAGTGGCACCTGGATTAAAAAAAAAATAAAAAAAAGATTGACCAGGACAATTGGTGCTTTGCCTGAGTGCTGCCATTTATCAGCACAGATCCTCACTTAATGTTTGTTTAATGACAGCAGAGCTGCACAGAATCCTTGTTTTTCTGAAGCAGTTTTGACAGTCTGTAAGTCGGGATGTCAATAGGTGACTCACTGTCACAATCAAATGTTTTCTCCTAATGAGGCTATTATTACACCGATTCAAGAGGAGTATGACTTTGTATACTGCTCTGATCCTGCTGGTTCATTAATAAACTACTACAGGTCATGGTCAGCCTGACAATTCACAGGTGAGAAGAACATCATTACCAGGGGTAGAAGAAGCATTCAGCAAGGTAGAAATAAGCAGAATGACCCCTGCTCTGAGAGAGCTGTGCCAGCCTTTCAGTGTGGTCCAGCCTTTGGGGCAGACTGAAGCGTTTTGACGCGTCCTCCTCCACTACACAGGCAGCATGTCAGACCTGACAGGATTGGTTTCTTTATCGCCGCCCACCAAGACTTAACGCAACACATTAAAAATGCTAAGTAGAACTGAATATGTCACCTATTACTACACAGACTTTATTAGTGCTTTTTAATGTAAATCACAGAGGCATCGGGAGATTCCTTTGAAGAGTGGAAACATAAGTGTGTCACTGCCAGAGGCTTTAGAGGTGCTCAGCACGGACAAATCCACAGAAATAAAGCTTAGTCATGTCTGACTCCAAGCTCTCTGTTCGCTGGTGTGAGATTGCAGACTTCCTCCTCTTTCTCCTTTTAAAATCTGTCCGTCTGCTTCTTAATTGCTACAGTATTTCACTTTAACCTGATGATATCTTACTTTCAACTTTCCATCCCCTGGTTGTGCTTAAAAAAGGCCTCCTCCACTCTCTGTTGTTCTGAACTCCTTTCTATCCTTTCATCCCCAGCTGCCCTCTTTCCTGTCTTTCTCCCTGCGTGGCTGCTGAAAGCTCTTTAAAGATGCCCAGGGGCTTAACCACTTTGACATATTACATGAGCCTGTCTCACTCAAACCAATCCCAAGCTAATTGAGAAGCTTACGTCTTTGCTATAGCAGCTAAGAGGAGGAGGCGAGTGTAGACAGACACTCGGTTCATTCTTGCTCTGTTTTTAACTATTAAATGGATGGACTTGTAAATAAGACAGAGGTTTTTTTAATCACATATGTCCACTATTTAACTAAATCCTTCAATTAAATATTCAACTTGGCATGTACATTAAATATCCTACTCAGTTTTTTAGAGGTTTTTAAGACAAATAGCCTGCAAGATTTGCTGCACACCTTTAACAATGTAATTATTTGCAGCAAACATTGTTAGTGCAAAGCCTGAATACTGTCTTCATTTGCATCGTAGGTAGTGCATATGTTGCTCTGCAGTAACACATTGCTCCAACAGCAGTTTGATCTTGACAACTGAAGTTTGAAGAAAACACATCTTCTTGAATCAATCCTTGTGATTAGCTTAACGGTTTGAAACACATTCCTGTTTGTAATTACTGGTATATTCAAGCAGGGGGAGACAGGAAAAACATGGAGAAGCATAATGATTACAGTCTTTTTCAGGTACTCATAGTTACTTCATAGACCCAATATGTGTCACAGTTTCTTGCACAGAGCTGTCAGTTTAAACACGGTGCCTGCTCACCGTCTTTAGTTGATGAAACTTTGACGTTGATGTTATTAGAAATCTTTAGTCAAGTTTGCAATAGTTTGTGTGATTGCATTATATTTTTTATCAATGTTATTTTTATGTTATTAACCCTTGCATGCATGAATTGTGACAACCTCAATCAGGATTTTTATTCATCTTTAGGCATGAAAAGATGAATAAAAATGAAAAGATGAATAAAGATGCTAAAAAAATCCTGATTGAGGTTGTCATAATTCATGCATGACAGGGTTAAATAACAATAATTACAATGAAACACGTCATACATCTATAGTAACATTAAACGACCAGCCTTTGACTAGCAAACAGCCTTTGACTAGCTGTCCACTGTAGTGACTATGACCATATATATATATTAGTGCTGTCAGTGTTAATCTCGTTAAAATGACGTTAATGCAAATCGCGGCAAATCTCCGTTAGCGAGTTTGCGCGGATCACCCCGTGCGTGGGGCTGCACGGCGCTAACGTGTTAACAAGCTAATTGCGCTAACTCGCTAACGGAGATTTGCCGCGTTAATGCGGTAATGGCGTTAACGTCCTTTTAACGAGATTAACGCTGACAGGACTAATATACATGCAGAGTACTTCCAGCTTAAAATATCACGTTGACGTGAAGCATACGTTAGTCTGGGATGTTGCTAGGACTTTGGCTAACGCATCACCCAGCTTGCGACAAACCACTCACGGAGCATCGGGGACTCAGTAAGTCTACCTCGGACATATCAATTGGCAACATTTCCAAGTGGATTGCAACAAACTGCAGACCTATTAATATCATTGAGAACACACGCTTTACATAGCTTTGGTTCCTTGTTTCAAGGACTTGAAGTGCCTCCCCAAGAGTGACAGAGAGAGAGTGGATAAATGTTTACAAAGTTTTTTGTTAACATGAATGTTCAAGATGTTCTATAAACATGTTTATTTTCCCTTTTTTCTCGAGTCTGTTTGCTCATGCAAAATGAAATGCGATTAATAGAGAATAAAAATAAATGTTATTTAATCGTAATTAATCAAAATTAATCCACAGTAACCCAGTGATGAATCTGATTAAATATTTTAATTGTTTGACAGCACTAACATATATTATATATTAGTGTATACTTACCTATTAGTCTATATGTTTTTAAAAAGTTGTATTTCACAGGAGAGAACCTGTTTTAAAAGATTGAAGAAAACTATTCAAATTCTCTTTGAAGTTAAGCACACATTCTTTGTGTTTATTCTGCATTTACTATTGCATAAATGTTTGTTACAAGCTTAAATATAAAGTAAAAAAAATGTAATTGCAAGCAGGCTATTGATCAAGTAATTGCGATTAATTAGTTAATTTTTTTTATCTATTGACAGCGCTAACATATATATATATATATATATATGTATATATATGAGACTGATATATGAGACTGCCCTTCTACACACTGACTTGCTTAAATTATTTATTAGTGTAAGAGCTTCAATATCAACTTGTAGTGCGTGTCACCTAATTTGTGCCCCACTTCCTTGTCCCAAATGCACATTGCTCTATTTAGTACATCAGTGCTTCTACCCCTTTTTATGGATTTCGACATTAAATAAATCAACTCAACTATCACTCAAAGAGAGCACTGCAGCCCTCACTCACTATGAAAGTTTTGGTACAAGAAACTTTAGAAAAAAAAGAGAAGAAAGAAAAAGAAAAGCGCTGCACTTTGGTAGTAGTGTCCATATTTGTCAAAGAACGTTGGGTTTCAGTTGACCTGTCAGCTCAGTTTGACTTAGACATTTGTTCAACAGCTTCATGCACTGGGAAAAATGCTTTCTGGAACCAAAGGCAAGGACATAGCAGGGACTGAATGGGAGAAGAACAAAACAAAAATAAAATCAGATATAAACATGCATACATAAGTAGTTGAAGATTGTATGTAAGCTATGGTAAGCTCACCTTTCTTCTTTCTTTCAACCTTGATGTGATGACTTCTGCAAAGCTTTTTTTTTTACTTAAAAAAAGCACTTGACTCATATTTCCCAGACTGCTTGTCCTCCTCTCACATTTAATATGACTGTGTGGCTGTCACACAGAATGTGATAGCACCACTTCCTGTGCCAAGTACACAGTGTATCTCTGGTGGGGGTGGGTGGGGTGACTGTAGAATGCAGGGAAGTGTCTCATCCTGGCACCCACGCTGATCAGGTCCACGTTCACAATGGCTGTCACCGAATGAAATCCAAAGATTAAGAGCGAATCACAACAAAGTCTGAGCGAGATCTCATCCTCAAATAAATTTGACGGTGGACTGAAAATAGCACTGAGCGTGTGCAAATGTGTCAGCTCTTTTCTTTGTTAACATTGTTATATTTGGACTTCAGTGAAGCTGAAAATCAGAGAATACAAATTCACACTAAATCCAAACCATTTAAAGCGTTTAGCTACATCTGTTATTTTTCCTCAGCATTCTGTCCAGCTAGACCCTGACCATGTGGTGCTCAATCTAAACAGCCCAATGACTCACATCCGTCAAACCACACTCCTTCTGCGCCAAAAGACTATCAAGCAGTTGGAGGGAATGTGGTTTCTTTCTTAATATTACATTTTTTAGATGGGTAAAAAGCACTGCTTTCCCATCCAGCTTTAAATCGCGTAAACACTGGAAGTGTTTTGCAGCAACGGTTGAACCGGAGACTATAAAAAGTAAATGATATTTGTTGATAACCACTGGTGATGGTGGGCAGGAACCACGATAAACTTTCAGGCGAGCAACGAATTGGTTGACATAAGACCTGCTAGTAAGAGCAGGGGTGTCAAACACAGAGCCAGGGAGCCAGAATCAGCCTTCACTAGATTCAGCTGTACACTGGACAGTTTTAGAGAATGTGAAGAAATCTGTAGATTTTGGACTTTTAAATGTGTTTTCATATGTTTTACAGCTTTTCTTAAAGAAACATCTCACTCAGTATTGAACTAACAAATGAAGAATTAAATGACAGATTTTTTTTTAAAGAATATCAACAATAACAATAAATAAATAAATAAAAATACATATGTGAATTACCTTTTTGCTTTATAATTACCAGACAATCTCGGCAATGTTTCCCAGAACCTATTCTTTAACATTTATTTCATGCTTTCCTTCATGCTTATCGTACAGAATAATACTGGGGGCCACCAGTGCTACCCCTGGGCCTCACATAGTAGATGCACCTATGGTTATCAAATTTACAAACTTGGGTGTTCTTGCTGCCCGCCTGGCCAGCAGGGTGACGACAATACCCCGTCAGCCTTTTACAGCTGAGAGGTGAAAATGTACTTTTCTTTTTCTTATATTGAGATAGCTCAGGAATTTAATGGGTAGTTAAACATTTTTACACCAACAAAAAAGAGGAGTTTCATTGGTTCAGGCCAATCAGTGTGGTCTGTATGGGGCCCTTGATGTAAAATGAGCCTGACAACACTGCATCAGAGGGTCACCTAGGCAACCAGAGGCTGGAATGTGACCAGTGACCAGGAGGCAGCTTCAAATCGATGTACAACGAGTGAATCGCTTCCAGTGTGGATCCAGCTTTAAACTTGTAAACTAATTAATCTAATTTTCATATATATGAGCAGAAATTAGGTCAAATAGTGAAAAGTCAACAAAATCACTTTTTATTGTTAATACATTTGTGTCATGGAGTGGATCTCGGAGCTGCTGTTATGCACGCACTAAAAATCATATCTATCACCCTTCCTGGCTCAGCCAATTTCCTAGACTGCTACCAGTCAGCCAGAGGACCTCAGGCTTGCTAGCCTCTGGCATGCCAGGCATACCATCAAACATTTTGCTGCCACTTGGTTAATAAGTGATTGGACACTCACTGGTCTGTCCACTTGCATTCAAATGAAATATAATAAACGTAGTCAAAGACGAAAGCTGTCGTGTTAACATGGACATTAAACTGAAGTCTCTTCTAGGACCGTTAAATGCCATCACATTCCTGAGCGTGTAACTACACGCATGCAAGTTCACAGGCTGCTGTGACAATGATGCATATTCATAGACTAAAACCTAAAGGCCAAAGCACTTGAAGCAACAAACACACTGGCTTTTGAAAATAAAATATAAGCTACAAGTATTTAATTATGACAAATTAATATTTTCAGCTATGGTCTGGAAGATAAGGAGACTAAGAAGAAAAAGAGGCTTACCTTTGTGAGAGTTTTGTGATATTTACAGCCTCAAAGACACAGAGTCAACCTAAGTGCAAGTTTGTGTGTGTTTCTGTGGCAATTCTATTTTTGCTATTCTTTTCTTCAGGGTTGGACACCCGCCTCAGGCCTATACGGTGCATTTGGCAGCATTAGATATGTCTTACACTATTACTGTAGCGTGAGTGGAAGCTAACCCACAATAAAAAGATTTACTAAAAAAAAAAGGGCTTTATGGTGTGTGTAAAATCTGTTATCCAGCTATTTGCTGTTTTTTATTTACTTTCCTTGTTGTAAGGAAGATAAAAAGATGTGGGCATCTTCGCAGACATGAGTGACAGCCCCCTCCTGCCGTCTGCTCCAGGCTTCAGTCCTGTTCTTTTTTTTCTTTTCGCCGGGCCAGATGGGATGCTCAACTTACACACAATCCACAAACACACACAGAAGCATACACAAACACAGACATCCAAGTACCAGATGTGCTCCTCCACTCCCTCGCATCAGACCTCCAGAGGTCATGGTCAATTGTGGCTCAGAAAAGAGGAAAACAAACAAACAAGTAAGAAATGCCACACTCAAGACACACGCTAAAAATAATATCTACTGCTCTGTTGATCATCCACCATGTTTTTACCGTTTTCAGCTAACCATCTCTGCCTGCAGTGGTAGTTTAAAATGTTAAGCCAGACACGGTCACGTGTCACATCTCAGGAAAGGCTCAAAGAATGCTATGCTAATGGGCCTGCTTACTGACGGGGTGGGACACGAGGCAAAAGACAGGTTGATCACAGATGGAGGAAGCAGTTACATAAGGTGGGAAGACACTAGCAGAAAAAGAGTGAGAAAAACAAAGTGTGAGAGAGAAGCACTGAGGATGATGACATAATTATAGTTGATTTCAAATGATAAAGGTGGAAAGAGAAACATGGGAGTGACTGAGATGGCGAGCATACAGTACTGCAACCCCCTCTGTTAGAGCTGGCTGCAGCTGGCAATATCATAATATGCAGTCTGTGTGTGTGTCTGTGTGACACAAAGAGGAAAAAAATGAGCTCTTAGTAGGATGATCTGGACAGGAGTGTTTTAATAAAGCTTCGCACATAGCTTGACATTCTGACATCCTGCAGCGACGTGTTGATGATGCCAAAGCTCTCGCTGCATCCGGTTGATGTGGCCTTAATCTCGTCTTCTCCCATCCCTCTAGTGTCTGTTTTCCATTTGCATGCATTAGTCTTTATTTGAAGACAACCTTAAAGCAGAAACCAAAGCACAGCCACACAGTCCTCTTGCTAAATGTGTTTGTTGATTATATTTGCAGAAGAGCATTAATGCAGTTCAATCTGGTGCAAAGTAAAATATTAGCTGGGCACTCGTGATAAGTTTATGGTGCAAGCCGGCTCTTCATTATTTAAATAAGCTTCCCAGAAGTGACATGTTGATAATGCTAAAGTTAGCACTGTGTGGCAGCTGTTGGAGCTTAATATAAATCCTTCTTTTCCCCCTTCTAGTGGATTAATAGTGCATGGCCTCTTAAAAAGGTTTATGCAGTTAGATTCTCAGACTAGAGACTGCCTCTATGTTCATGTTTAGGAAGAATGAGACAGCATTTTTTTTTCTTCCACAGAAGTGAACTGTTTCAGATCCAGACTTGGAAAATGCATCGCTGCTTCTGCTGTCTTGTTCAAGGGATCTGTCTATGGATTCAGAATCATTCCTATATAAAATGCCAGGCTTACATACCGCCATTTAATGTTCCAATAAAAGAAATGCCAAAAGTAAGTAAAAGAGAACAACTTTCCATAGCTGAGACGTTATTACATTGCTATATATGGTAACTGGTAGCTCAGCCTACAAATGTGCATGAAATATAGATTTTTAAAAAAGAAGCATGCAGAGCTGCTTAGCATGACTTATTTTTTCAGAGATTAAGTCAGAAGTATAGGACGAACTAATATTCCACAAAACTGGCCAAAAGATGACCTCAAGTCTGGACCATAAACCTGACAGACAGGTTCTGGCCAGAACTCAGGAAGGACTTTCCCCCCTGCCTCAGAAAGCCATCGAACTGTCAAAGCTGAAATGCAGCAATAAGAGAGTTGAAAAATGAGACCGTGTTTTAATTGTAAGACCTTGAAAAACCTTAGAAAAACATATTCTTGATGACTTTATCATCTACTGCAAGACCAAACAATTCAACAACAAAAAAGAAATCTTCTGTGTTATTTCCACAGCTCTATGTCTTTGTGTAGTTCACACACACACACACACACACACGCACACACACACACACACACACACACGCACACACACACACACACACACGCACACACACATAGTTTTCACAAGAGCCCTCCAAGGTTCTGACACACCTTCTCATTTAATGCTTTTACTACATATATTTTTTACTACTTTCTACATTGTAGATAATACTGAAGACATCAAATAGATGAAGCAAGATATATGGAAATATGTAGCAAAGAGAAAAAAGGTGTTTATATTTTAGATTCCTGAAACTAGACACTCTTTGCTTTGTTGACAGTGCTGCAAACCCTCGGCCTTCTATCAATGAGCTTCATGATGTAGTCACCCAAATGGTTTTCACTTCACAGGTGTGCCTTTTTGGGGCTCATTTTTGCAATTTCTTGCCTTCTTGATAGGGTTGGGACCATCAGTTGTGTTGTGCAGGTTGGTACACAGCTGACAGCCCTATTTGACAACTGTTAGAATTCATATTATGGCAAGAACCAATCAGCTAAGTAACGACAGTCCATCATTACTTTAAGAACTGAAGAACTGAATTTCAAGACTGTTGGAAAACCATTTTAGGCAACTACCTCATGAAGCTCATTGAGAGAATGCCAAGAGTGTGCAAAACAGTAATGAAAGCAAAGGGTGGCGATTTGGAAGAATCTAAAATATAAAACATGTTTTGAGTTATTTCACTTTTTTGTTCACTACATAATTCCATATGTGTTCATTTATAGTTTCGATGCCTTCAGTGAAAGAAAAAAGCCCACTGCTGCCACTTGTGCATTTAAACAAAAAATCTCAGATGTCATCTGCTGTTACTTCAAAAAAAGAAAGTTTTGCAATAGGCAAGTTGGCAAAAATGGGTAAAGTAACTTCTCATAAAAGCCTTTGATCAAGATGAGAAAATGGATAAACAAAGGCATGAATTTTGACATGAGTGGTTAGTAAAAGTCTTTTTGGGTGATATATAATAAAGACATCCAGATGAATAGTGTCAATTGTATTGGGTGTATGGTGGATGACGCTTGTAATACAAATTTTGTGATTAAAGTCGGACAATGACAGCTTGCAGGACTTCATGAAAAGCAGCTCGTCTTCTCACAATATTTTGGTATCAACGAGTTGAGAGAAGTAATTTAAAAGCTAATCCAATGTGAAATATTACTAACACGTTACTTTTAATCAGTGCAGTCCTTCAATATTTCTCGTGAAGAAAAATGGACTGCTTATCGTGCTGCAGGGTTATGATCTTGATCTTCTGCTCCATTTTTAAGGTTACCAGACCCATGTGAAATCTTAGTCCAAATATAAATTCGCTAAACGCATTGCAGATAGTTGTAGATGTTGAAACAAAGATACACTTTATAACAAGATCCACAAATAAGGCACAAATACCCTGTACTTACGCACATTTTGCTGCCAACAAGTCAGGTTTTTGCAGGAAACAATGAAACAAGTACACGTGGAATATGCAGGAAAAGTACAGGGTACTTACAGTGTACTTGTTTCATTCTTTCCTGCAATGCCCCTTATTCGCAGGCTGTTTTGTAAAGTTTTACCAGAGATATTTTTTAGCAAAATATTTCTAGCTAATATTTCTAGCTGGTGATTCTAAATTGCCCACAGGTATGAATGTGAGTGTGAATAGTTGTCTGTCTCTCTGTGTTAGCCCTGCAGCAGATTGGTGACTTGCCCAGGGTGTACCCTGCCTCTCGGCCTATGGTAGCAAGGAAAGGTAACCCTGATAAAGATAAATGGAAGTGAATGGGTGGATGGATGGATATTTATAGCTACTACAATGGTGACTGTCACAGATTTATTTTAAAAAAATAACTTTACTAACTGTCTGAAATAGATTTGACTCAAATAGGTTTCAGTGAAGACATCTACTAATTCAGTTTGATCAACGTACAAGGACCGCTGTCACTTTCTGGCATGAATACGCTTCTTTGTGGAGAAAACAGTTCCTTTTTCGCCCCTAACTGTCAAAAATCACACAGTACAAGAAAGCTGTCAATCATCTACAAGGGGATGATAAATGACAAAAATAAAATGCAAGTTATAATTCAATAGTTGTGGTAGGGACATATCAAGCCTCATGTCTGGAGAGCACCACAGCAACAAGAAATATGCTCAGGGTCAAAGTAGTACGAGCAGAAAGAGTCTGACACTTCAACCAAACTAATACAAGGAAGCTGCCCAGTGCTTTTTTCTGGAAGCTCCACAGGGGCATTTGGGACCGCATGTATTTGCATATTCACACTCCTTCTGTTTAGGATACCAAAACACCTCCTCCATCTGACTTCTAACATCCTAATCTCACATTCTCAATGGCTTTCTAATGACCACTCCTTCTGCAAACATCTTAAGCTCACCACTTCACACTGTTAATTGTTGCCTATATCCACGATGTCCCTATGTTCACTTCTCCAGGATGAGAGTGATACATGTACTGCACGGTCTCCATCTCTCCATTACTATACAGAACAAACTCCACTGCATGCATAGCCCATCTCTCATAGTTAATAAGAAGAAAAGCCTCTCTGAAAGGCTGTGGAGGTGAGAAGCCTACTGTTAAACGTTTTTGTAGTGAGCTGCTCTCCAGCAGAGCAGTAAAGCTTTGTCACTACAAAAACCACACAGTGAGTTTCCAGTGACATACAACACAGGACAAAAGAATGGGAAATGATGCCCATCTGCTGCTGAAGATATATGTAAATGTAGAGATAAATATAGAGACAAATACTATGGCTACTGATTTGGATAATTAAATCAACATCCACAAAAAAGGATTTACAAAGGTAACAGTGGAAGGAGTGATGGCTTTTGCCGGGGAAAGAAGTTCACAGATGTGACCTAGTAAATACTGTATCTACTTTATCCAGCAGCAGTGCATCATCATCATCATTATTATAATTTCATTCAGTTTATTCGATTGGATTCAATTTTATTTATACAGCACCAAATCACCACATCCAACAACCCCCCGAGGCAGCATTTGGTGAGGGTGGGAAAGAAAAACTCCCTTTTATAGTAAGAAACCTCTGGCAAAACAAGGCTTATAAAAATGGATCAGGCTCAGGGAGGGGCAGCCATCTGAATGCAGGTGAATGAAGAAGAATCAGTGCATCATGGGAAGCCCCCAGCATCCTAGGTTCAGTTCACCGGATCCAGCCCAAACTATCAAAAAGAAAAGTTTTAAGCCTAATCTTAAAAGTAGAGATATCCGCCTCCCTAATCCAAACTGGGAGCTGGTTCCACAGAAGACAGGCCTGAAAGCTGAAGGCTCTGCCTCCCATTCTACTTTTAAATATCCTAAGAGCCACAAGTAAGTCAGCAGTCTCAGAGGGAAACGCTCTACTGGGATGAGACGGTACTGTGATGTCTTTAAGATTAGATGGGGCCTGATGAGTCAAGAAATCTGGAATCTTCTCTCGTCTCTTCTAGTGCTGACCAAATATTTTAAAAACAGCAAGTTATATCAGTTTGGGAGTCATCCGGTTGTCTTAATTAAATTAGAATAACTTGTTTTGACATTAGTTGTGTTACTTATAAAAATGCATCCTCTATCCAATTAAAGAGCCCAGCAAACAAATGTCACTCTAGCTCCTGTTTAAATCACAGCTAAAACAAGCTACACTCTATAAGAGATCTTCAGGGGAGGATAACAAAGAATCAGTGTGAGGTTTCTCACTTTGACTTTTCCATACGGTCCAATTACTGCTTTAATTGAGGCCAGTCTTGTTAATTAGCAACATAAACTGGATTGTTGAAAAAATGAAGCACGAGTGTGGAGGAGATGAAAAGAGGCTGAGAGACGTGCAGAGAAAAAGAAAGAACACAAGGTGTCTGAAAGGTTGAAACTATGATTGGACTTGTAAACACACAAAAACATTGTTACCGTTGACACCGTCATTAAATCATCACATTGCTGGTTTTTGCTTTTGCTTATTATTATAAAGTATATTTGATTAAATAAGTGGCTGTAGAGCAAACACACTATCAGCATACAGACTGTTTGTCTATAAGCTCTCACTGTGCAATTCTGGGTGCAAAATCTCTTGGAAAAATGAAGGCTTGATTTCTGCAACCAAAACAGGAAGAGGATAACGCTTTTCTTTAACCTGGTGACAGGTTACCAACTAGTACCTGTCACCAGGTTAAAGTCAGGGATAGTAGAAAATTCAGAATAACAATGGAAAAAGAGCCCTGTTGTGAAAGCAGACAAGGAAGGTGAAGAGGGAGGAACCAAAAGTAAAACAGGAATGAACCGTTGATGGCACCCACTGAATGGAGTGCTTCAGGACTTCCAGAGGTTCAAAAGTGACATTCAGTTGGTGCTGGCACCTCAGAAAATGGATAAAAACACTTTCATTGAGGTTTCCCGAGGAAAGGATCTGCTGTGAATGTGATGCAATAAATCTTTTGGTTAGAATTTATGCATTTTACCACACTGGTGAGAATAAAAGAACCAAAGAGCAAAGAGAAAATGGTGTTCATCCTAAGCCCATGACTGGACGACTGAATAACGATGGACAAAAACAGCCTTTGGAAACCACAGGAATATTTTAAATCAGTTGTGTATGACACTCAAATATATTAGAAGCAGTCATAGTTGACTCTCAAAAGCACAGTGTTTGTCTATTATCACCGCATATTTTAAAAAAGATAAAAGCCTAATTAATGCCAGCCAAGCAAGCATCAAGTCAAACACCTCATAAGTGGTGCTTATTCAGTAGTGTGTATAAGCCTCTATAAAAGTTTCTGTGATTTGAGCTAAAAATTAAATTAAACATAAAAAACCAGGCCTGTACCGTGCTGTACAACTAAAGCTTCCACTTTTCATTGAGTGATGCACGCATGCAGTGTTATTGTCACTGATAGCAGGATTACTGATCACTACATTGTGAAAGAGTCTGTGTTATCTTTGTATTCAACTCAAGTCAGAAGGGGACTTGAGTAGAATGCTAATGCCTTGCTCCCACAAAGCACAGCACCAGAAACTGGAGGCATTTTATTTGGCAGTACACAGGCGCTATAGTACACAAAGGGCCTTTTAGATTGGATTTAGAAGTAAAACGCCACAGTCAGACTAGGGAAAACAGAAGTTGGAGACTGGGGCACAACCGGAATTACTTCACATCTTGTTGCTTTGAAGATGAGGACCAGGTCTGCGACCACTCGCAGTCAGTTGGAATCTTCAAAGCATCTTTGGTGCATCGAGACGGCGATTAAACAACAACAACAACAAGCAACCTTGCTTTTATATACAGCCAGAGTTGGGCATCTGGTTGCAACGAAATGTGTGACTCTTATAAAGAGTTATGTCAGGAAGGGCATCATTCACCAAATTAATCGTGCGGGTCATAAGAAATCTGGTTTCCATACTAGATCCATGAGGACCTGGGTTAACAACAACTGCTTCGTGGATGTATTGAAGGAGGACATGCAGAGGGTTGGTGTGACAGAGGAGGATGCTAGAGAGAAGGTGAGATGAAGGTCACTGATCTGTTGTTGGGATGCCTAAAGAAGACTTTGCTGGAGGGGTGGAGAGTAGCATTCAGGTGACTGTTTTTTCCTCTCCCAGCTGGTTTCATTTTCACTCACCGGGTACGGTCTGCACACCATGCCATAACCCAATTTTTCCTAGATGATCAATGTCATTTATGTCAGTGGTTTAATACACAGTACAGAAATGCCATGTCATCGTGTAGTGATATCATATTAGTAGACAATATTTGATCCTAATAATACTGTAATGCAAAGCAATGTAAGGTGAAATAAAATAATCAAGAATATTGACCCATATCCTGCTCTATCCAGATAATAAAATATAGCTGATGTCAAACCAGTCAGCTTATCAAGTGGGTTTCCACCTGGCAGCATTTTAATCAGAATATAGTTCAGGGCAGTGAGCTGATGCTGCCAGCTGGGTGGTTTCAATGCGTCTGTGACCTAGCCTGACACAAAGGTGATAAATGGGGTCAAATTTTACGCATCATGTTGTCATCCTCAATTCACATCAGAGTGATTTGTTGTTGTTTTTTCTCTCTCAGAACACTATTTGATATCAAATTGGGAAAAAAGGAGAAAAAACCCTCCTTGTCTGCTCATCTCCTCATCCAGCGATCCCTACCAAATGAGCAGCTCACTGAGGTTCAGTCTATTAATCTTGTCAAATGGATTCAGAGAGCAAGGATATTATAGACAGACATGAGCTCAGGACAGGGGACCAGATGGCTTTGCAAAATGGAGAGAACAATAAAAAGAGGAAAGAGGAGAGAAACTGAGTGCAGAAAGCACCCCATAAAAGTGCAGAATGGGAAGGGATAACATTTTTCAGGAGTGAGACATCATGGAGAGACATTCACATGGGTGAAGGAGTCAGTGAAAATGACAGGCTATGTCTCCTGCTGTCACTGTCTCTCAGATGTTAAGTCATAGTGCTTTCCTTGACAACTTGCTGTCATTACATGCGGCAGAAATACAGCTCCCTGTTGAATTATGCATGGGTGGGGGTAAGATAAAGACTAAGTCAGGTATCAAGACAAAAGCGGCAACACATGTATGTGAGGAAAAAGACCCCCACACAGGGAATCACAGAAGGACAGATGACCTCAGCTCTGTTACTTTATTGATACATTGCTGCGGTCATCTTTCAGGCAAAAGAAGGCCCTTGATGTGACACACAGTCCAAGCTTAAACTTCAATGTAAAATATAACCTGTCTTCCATGACTGCACTCCTCGGTGGTGATAAAAATAACAGGCAGAGCAGCCATACGGTGGGATAATCTACAAAAGTCTCCAAGTGTGGCAGATAAGACAGAGCTTATAAATAAATTACTTGGGTGAAAAAATTACCTTGAGATGAGAACTTTATCTGGGACTTTGATATTAATTCCATATAGAATGAGGATGTAAGAATACAAAGGATCTGATGTAAGTTACAGGATCAGGTGATGCACCTGAAATGAATGTTTCATTTCACGCCACAGTGATTAAAACCTATTAATTACTTGTATTATAAACCTATTATTTGTATTAAGTATTGTTTAATAATCTGTAGATACACAGTTGCCCTACATTAGGTCCTCATAGTAATCATCTGGACATTTCAGAGACCTTTTCTCACTTACATGCTAACAATAGTAAATGTTTCTTTAATACATTAAAACAATATTAATAGAGGCTTGGCATGTCTATTTAAATATACTTTTTTTCTTCAAATGTTAACTGAAATGAGATCACACATGAGAAACTGAAGCATCCATCACTGTCACAGTAATTAGGTTACATCATTCATATCATAGAGGTTTTTAAGGGAACCGTTAATTGGAAGTGAGGTTATTAAAATAGAACTCATGGGTTAATAATAGGCACATTTACCCAGATATTAATTTCTCATCTCACAAAATAACCAAATGAGAATAATGAGTAAAAAGAATAGCAGAATAAAACCATTGCTATTAAACGCATTTCTATTTTTGGTGATTTCCATTTTTAGGCAGAGCTGTCTGTGAGATATAAAAGCTGGTGGTGGTTCATGATGGCAAACAGTGAAACAGACACAACTATATCTAGCGAAAGGGTAATCAGGGATAGGCACAAGCTAGTGATTCGTGCAGAAGTCGTCAAACAAGTAGTCCAGAGTAAGAGAGACTCTCTGTGCTGCCCAAACGTTTTTCACCAATGGCGTGTTTTTACTGAGACATTAGCAAAAGGGAAAGAGACAGACTGAAGTTTACAACATGTATGTATGTTCATTAATTGTATCATGACTGCTTAGGTTTGACAATACTGCATGCAGGCAATGGCAGGTCAGCTAATCATCAGGAGTAGTTTATTAACATTGTGTCAAAAATAAAAAATCTATTCAAACCCCCACATAGGTTGATTTTGGGAAAAAAGGTTAAAAATAAGAAAGAAGACACTGAGAGGGAGGGAGAGAGGCAGAGAGACAGAAATGAAAAGGCAGAAGCTTTAAAAGCTTTGGGAAGGATTTGTATCCAATAAGCCATGGTGAGGATTAAACCATGTTAATGCAACACAACACATGCCTACACAAACTGGACACAGTGCACACAGCACTCTCTCTCAACACACACATACACACACACGGAGACTAAATCTATTATATTAATGTAAATTTTATAAAAAAAAAAATGATGCAAACATCTAATGACTGACTGTACAGGGATAGTTCCCAGTGATTATTAAAACAAGCGAAGCTGTGCCTTTTATCGTGTCAGCAATACTTCTGTTCGTTTGGCCAAAGTAGATTCAGCATTCTAAAAACAAGTTGTATGAAATCACCTTGTGTGAGGCGATGTACTGCAACTCCATTAAAGCCAATCCATTGCCTCTATGCAAATTAATGGAACAAAGTGTTCTCATGAGACACAAAATCCCCTGCAGGACTGCAGCCTTGGCTTAGGGCTCCTGTATACAGCTGAGAGGCACATAATTTTCTCCACCATTATCTACAATGCTGTGTAATTAGTTTAAGTTTAGAACAACAAAAGAAATATATTAGAAGATCTTAGAGTGGGCGGAAGATATTCCTGGCCACACATTAGAATACAGTGTCTGTTTTGTCTTGAATAAGAAAGTTGTAAAGGTTGTCAGCGTGTCAGTTGCTTCTGCCAGATTAGTACAGCGCTTAATAAAAACAGAAATTGAAACCAAGTGTGATCAAAGTAATTGATTGCAGGCTGAAAGCAGGCTGTCTTTTATGCAGTGAGGCCCATTTTCAAGATGTGAAGAAACCAACTAAACATGCCATAATCCCTATTTCAACATGGATGCTCTACAGTGTGTTTCCCTGAAAAATGAACACAAAGAAAATCTGAGCATGTTTACTGTGCACTCAGTTCAGTTTAACAGGGCAAATATTTGATGGAGTTACATACAGTTGCTTCTCCTGGATAATCACAAACAGCTCTGCCCTTTTAGTTTTACATAAACAATCCTGAATAAATGCATTCAATTTATCTTTGCAGACAGCATCCGCACGATTAACATATGCATTTATGACAATAACCATTTGAATTCCAAATGTGTGAGTGTTCGATTGTTCACTGTCACCAATTAAATTCACATAATGGACAAAAGAAAATATTTCATGTACTGATTTTATGTATCTAATTAGCACTAATATGAAATGCAGTATTATATATGATGGTGCTTCTTACAGCCGTTGATTAACACAATATTAACAGCAAACAAAAGTGCAGCGTATAATGTTTGTGTGATTAATAAACGGCAATACTGGATCAAATCCTAAGAGGGTACTAAATGGTGAGTAGAGAGGCACTTTACATGTCTTACTATGTTAATGAAAACAGGGGAATTATGTAAATTATTGAGACAAAGCACATCTGTTAACTAAGAAGAGGCTGATTTTTGTAAAGTCAAATATAACAGGAATATCTTGTTTTTCTCTCTGCTAACGCACATTGTTCATGTGCTTTAAATCCATTTAAGAATGTGAGGTGAGTCATTCTAGTTTAAAATGTGCGAGGGCATCATTAGAAAGTGTGTGTTGGAAAAATGCTGACATTTTATTGGTCTGAGTTTTGTCTTATGTTTGCCAACACGACCAAACAGCGATCTCCAAAAGCCTGCATTTTTGATGGTACAGAGGAGAATTACTGCCTTTGGAATTGACAGCATTAGTGTTGAAAGGTTTTAGAGCAATATGCTCCTAACCAGAGGATGTTTTTTCAGGTAAGATCTTGCACATTTCATCAAGACAATGCTAAGTGCATACTGCATCTATTACAGCAGCATGGCATGCCTGCAAGCAGCACCTTTCGTCAACTAAAAACATTTGGAGCATCACGAAATGAAAAATACAGCAAAGAAAGCCCCAGACTGTTAATCTGCTAGAATCCTGTATCGGACTTGAATAAGACAACATTTCTCTCCTAAATGTCCAGCAACTAAACTCCTTAGTTCCCAGATGTTTGCAGACTTTAAATACAGAGAAGATGCTACACCGTGGTAAACATAGCCCTGTCCCAACTTTGCTCTTTGCATGTGTTGCTCTCATCAAATTCAAAATGAGCAAACATTTATCTTCAAATTAAACATTTTCTCAGTTTAAACATTTGATTTTCTATTGTGAATAAAATATGAACGTGTGAGATTTGAGACTCTCGCCCTATGGCAGCTGAGATAGGCTTCAGCCCCCCCACGACACTGAATTAGACAAACAGAATGAATGGACTGATGGATGGATAGAGATATACAAATTATTGCAGTCTTGTTTACATTCTACACAGCTTCTCAACTCTTCTGGTATTGGAGTTGTATGATTCCTCCCTTCAGTGTACTTTTCTTAGGCAACATTGATTCAATGCAGTCAGTACAATACAGGGGGCAGTATGTGTTCAAACATTTATCAAAGGTCTTTTTGTTTGTAAAACTGCAAAAGAGTTAGGCTTTTAAACTTGTCACCTTTGATGTTTCAGCATGCCCTGATGAATGGGCCACTGTTGTGTGTGTTTGTGTTGCAACTCAGTGAAGCAAAAGAAAAAAGAAATCACTAATGCAGGAACTGCAGGAAGGGTATTGATTTGTGTCTTTGAGTACAAAAACTAAGGAGCTACATTTAATGACGCTGCAAAGTTAGCAAAATACACATTCACAGGGCATTCAAGCACATTTTTTTATTCTCTGTTGGCACTTTCAAAAGAAAAAAATAAATCTATCTGCTTTCTTTCTCATTTTAACTGACTATGAAATCCAGCATCATTCTTAATCTCTCTATGTATCTCATCATACACAAATTCTTCCTTTGCTAGCGGAATAAAGACGTTCAGGTACCTGCCCATGGTTGTTTGGTGGAGTTTTCTCCTATAGATAGCACTGCAGAAGAGATTTGTGCTCAGACTGAAATTAATCCAGTGTGAAATCATCAGTCCAGTCAGTGCTGTACCTCAGGGAAGCCCTGCAAGAGCGAGGGTAGCCATGATGCTGTGCACCACAGCTACGTTCCATCAATGCTTGCTGCTCGCGGGCAACACTGTACAAGCATCTAAATGACAAAACATGTCTGTTCATGTTCATCCAACACTAGCATACTTACTGTACTCGTGTTACATTCAAATGATTTAAAATCAAATACTCTGACATTTCTATTCTGATCGGTTTTTAGCCTCAGCAACCACACACCCTCTGAGATTTATTATTCTCGGCAAAGGACAACAAGTTCTGCCTCCCACAGCCTTCAGGATCTATGAGTCTAGGCAAGGTCAAGGCGTGCTGTCTTTATGGAGCTCTTTATGAGCCAGTTCTCCTGGTGGTTAAGCGGCTTTCATGTATCCAACAACAGCAACCAGACAGCGAACATCACATTAGTACTGC
The DNA here is from genome assembly GCF_051167445.1 of Perissodus microlepis. Classification (NCBI taxonomy): domain Eukaryota; kingdom Metazoa; phylum Chordata; class Actinopteri; order Cichliformes; family Cichlidae; genus Perissodus; species Perissodus microlepis. The sequence continues at coordinate 13,148,874 of NC_140465.1, forward strand.
ACTTATATTGTTCCTGGCAATAAGATGCTAAAATAGGCAATAGATGAAGACAGAACATCAAAGTGGTGATGGGGTGGAGGGAAAAAGAAGTAGATCTACTGTACCTCACTGGGGGGGCCAAAGAGCTTGTTTTTGAGGTCAGTGAAGAGCTGGCTCATAGAGGAAGAAATCCTGTAAAAATAAAGATGCTTTATCAACTTCAGGGATTATAACAAACTGTGTCATTTTAATTTATAGTATGATGAAAATGAAGTTACGAGCCAAGTCCTCTAAGACTCTGTCAGACTTTCGCTAGACAGCTTAACTTTGACTTGCAGAAGTGAGCATTATTATTGCCCTTTCTTCATGTTTTTCATTCTCTTCAATATTGCTTGTTGTGTTCCATTCATTTAGAAATTCAATAAGTCTTTGAAGATAAGAAAACATCACATCTTAAGAGATAAAATATTTTAATTAAAAACCCAAGATTAGATTAGGAAAATGCTTCTGGAGGCAATAAATCTGCAGGAACTAGAACAGGAGAAATATTTTTCTGCTTATGCAATATGCCTTCACCAAATTGCTCACTAAAATTATAAATCAGTAATTTGACTACATCAATTACGAGAAGCTCTTTTTCTTTTTTTGAATTCCTGCAACAGAAAACACTTTAAACAATTCAGCTTTACTTGTGCTGCGACAGTCATACAGAAATTTAAAAGCCAAATGTTTTTTAAAAAGGCACTAAATATAGACTGCTGTGTCACTCTAGCTTTACTTTTCTTTTTTTCTTCTGAAAGATAGGTTGAAGTTGTCAAAAAATGTGAGACATCTTTCAAAACAGTTTGTTACTTGAGCACATCAGGAGAGAATAAAGAATTTCTCACTCTTTGTTAGTATTTGCGTACATTTAGGCAAATAACTAGGCATAATTGTTATAATGTGTATGCATCAGCTACCAAAGCAGAGTCAAAAATGTTTCTGACATTTTCACAGTCCATCTAATTGTCACGGCTGTGAGCCACGAGTCCAAGTATTGTCAAATGCATTTAGAGAGCTTGAGTGCAATAAAGAAACAACTGTGAACATGGAGGGACTTCCTCAGATAAACATTTTACAGAGGAAACAGCAGTGTCACGGAAGAGGAATAAGGATATGTGGTGGCCCAGCGAGGAAAAGATAACAAAATACAGGAAGAAGCAGTGGATGTAAGCTCTTTTCTGATTCCCGAGGGGGAATATTTGGTGTGAGTTCAGTGACAATTTGTGAAAATGGAGTGACGGAGTGTTCCCTGATCTGGTGGACTGGCTTTTTCAGGGACATTCACACAGGAAGTGATTCACTCATGCTTTGTTGCTTTATTGCAGACCGTCTGCTTTAGGAAATGCAACCTGAGAGCTGCGAACTGTAATTGCTGCAATAAATCTGCCAAATTATCTGAAGGAAAACTGTAAAAAAATAATAAATAAATAAATAAAAAATCACCGACTACATCTATATCAGCCCGGTGTTGTGCAAAACAGACGACTGTTTCAAGTGACAAAGTGGAATATATAACTGATACTTTTCTGAGGAGGACTGAAGTGTTTCAGCTGGGTCTGCTACACTGTAGAGCAGACCTCAGACCTCATTACATCCAGGCATTAAGTTACTGTTCTTGCTAAAACAGCTGCAAGGTCTTCAAAATCAGACACTGGATGTGACTGCTGGCACAATCACAGTTCTGTAAGTGACTATGACTTTGATGCAATACAGCCTAAATGCTAGAGAAAATGAATAAAGATTGTACAAAAGAAAGGAGAAGGAGAATTACAGCTATGCTATAGTTCATCACTACAGAAGACTGTTAGACAAGCGTTCTTGTAATTTCTTTAAATAGCATTCAGGAATAATTCTCCTGGTTTCTTAAAAGATATTAAAGAGCTCTCCTTTGGACCTAACACGATGCCACACTGCTTTAATGATGCTGAGGTCCGAGCTCAAGGGAGTCCAGTGCATGACTTATAATTTTCCATTCTGTGTTTTTCTATCTTGCAATACTTTTACTGCATTGGCAGTGTGTTTAGGATCAGCGCCACGAAGGTGTTTCCAATTAGTTGCCTTCAAGTATTTTATGGTGGATCACAATCAAAATCTGAAGGCACTTTTCTGTGTTTATAATTCCATCAATTTTGACAAGATCCCCAACACCACTGGCTGAAACCCAGCATCAAACATGACACAGCCTCCATCATGTTCTAGAGACGGCTGCAGATACTCAGTGGTATATCTCTCTCCTGACCTTCTCCTAACATACTCTTGATATTATGAACCACACTGTGAACTTAATTTTTTGTCCTACATGTTGTAACATAACTACTACACAATGAAAATTTGCAGAATCGTCTGGGTCTCAACTAGCATAAACCACCTTTCCGATGAAGATGATGAATTGGAGAGACGGCTTGTCATAAAACCATCTTGTGAGTTAGTGGATTAGTTTGCGACCACTCTCTCTCATTCATTCATCTTAGATCTGATGAGCCAGATCTGAGATGATGCAACAGCCCTGGTTATAGTAATCCATTACCAGCGTTCGTTACACGTTGATTACCAGCCTGTGAAAGTCATTCTACGTGACTTTGTCGAGGTCTCCAAAGAACTGCTGATGAACTTCTTGGTAATGTCTGGAGTGATCTATGCACTACATCTATTACTACAACTATTACCAAGGGACTAATAAACACTGTATTCACCCAGAGTACAGTAGTCTGGAAGCTGGTAAACCGTTCCCTAATTTAGAGACTCAAGAGTCTGAAACACTGGATCAGAGCACAGTATCTTTGATTTTTGTTGTTGTTTTATACGTTTAATTTTTGTTTCATTTTTTTGCTGCAATAACTGGATTATAAGGAATTTCTGATAGTTCTTGTTTTGAATATGAATATAACCCAGCAGGTATTGGAAAAATAACAGAACCAAGACAGTGGTATATGCACATTTTAGAATGTTAGAGTTTCAACAGTTCACGGTGGAATTAATCATCTGCTACTGAGACAATGAAAAGTACATATCGTGTCTTTAGTATTTGATATTCGTTAAATGATTTGTTGTGTGTTGTTGGTGGAGGCCAAGTAATGTATTAAGCTGTTAAATTTAGCAGTTTCTCTATTACATAAGCACAGCCAACCTTTAAGGTCCAAATGACTGAAAAATAGCAGTTCAAGGTAAGCTTGACTTCAACTCATATTACTTGAATTTCTAATCAAGTATTTACTGCTGAAAGTTTAACTTCTTAGTATTTCAAAAATAAATCCTTACACTGGCTTTGTGAGATGTAAAAAATGTGAAGATTATGTTGCTCACCTGCAAAGGTTTTTTCTTTTTTTCTTGTTCTTACATTTAAGTTCCATGAAAGAGAACGACACGGCTCCATAATTGCACATTGTTTATTTTATTTGCCCCCACATCATGTGGCCGTGATGAGCCACAGAGGTAGGGCTGATCAGTAACTTTAAGGCCAACACCTCAGGCCTAACCCTGAACTACTTCAAGCATAAATTAAGTCTGTTCCCTTGGGTTCATCTTTCATTAGCCACGGGTCATTTGTGCATTTCATGTGTGTTAATGTGCCACAGTAAGTTCCCTGTGACAAAATTTGCATGAGTGAATGAGTTCACCCCCCCCCCCCCCCCCCACACACACACACACACATAGAAATGTCAAATACTTCCAACTCCCTCCACATTTTTTCCTGAAGCATAACTGACAGCCTTCAAGCCATAATCAACGTGTCTGTAGCATTCATGAAACTGTAATTAACCTTTTCACCATAGTAATATTACAAACAGCATAAACAAGACAGAGAAGCATATCTTCTAGGGCCAAAAAACCTTCACACTCAGTGGGCTTGCATGAGGGAAGTGTTTTTGACCACCAGATCTTTTTTTTAAAATCTTTTTCTACCAACATGCACATAAAGATGACCATGTTATGTTAACTTTGCCTGGAAAACAGCTAACAGCTGAAGCCAGATGCATAAAACCATGAGTAAACATGTATATATGACGTTCTATTACTATGTATATGATTTCACGAAGAAATATGTATGTCAAGAGCTCAGAGTGCTCATAATATGTCTAATATCTCATTCAGATTTGCATTTAGATTACACATCATTCCAGCCTCTAGTATATAATATAGTTAGTTGTATGCTGATATATTGTGTTGATTTTGGGAAACGACTGATCATTGCTCAAACGTATTATAAATGAGGTCAGTACCGCAGTGTTCATTCAAGTTGAAAAACAAAAGCTGCATGAATAAGAAACAATAATGTGATGGCTAATACATTGGCTTTACACTACTGCATATATTGAGGTCATTAATTCTGCCAATATAACACTGATCTTGGAGAGTGCACAAGGCTTTGATTTTTGCATTTTGAATTATGATGCACTGCCAGCCTCTGGAGCTCTTAGGGTCACATGAGGAGGAAAAAAAACAATTTCAAGTCACTGAGCAGTGTTTAGTGACGAGTGCAGATCCTCACAGCAGAGTTTTGCTGCAGGGCTGGCTCGCCCGTGTACAAGCTAAACTCCTCATTGTAGTTCACAGTGTTCTGGTTTCTCACAGCTTGAACTGCACAAACAGTAACAGTAAGTGCTAACCAGGAGGCCTGAATGCAGCAGAAACTCACTGAAGCAACATTATCCTGCTGAATTAGCCCAGCTTTCCTGTGACACATTTTTGGCTTGGAGGCAGCGTCTCTGAGCAAGATCTAAACATTTCATTGCAGGTCGCATAGCATGTCTGCTGCTCATCAGCCCCTGGTCTTTGTGATCACTCATTCATCTCTTCTGCCTCTTATTGTTCACCCACAAAACTTTTTGTTTTGCCACTCTGTCTAATTGCTTTCTCATAAACCCTGCACACACATTGCTTTTCATATGTCAGATTTTCTTTCTCTTATCTTTTTTTGCATGCTGGGAGTTGATCATTAACAATCCTGCTTTGATCTGACTGGAGGAGCTGCTTTGCAAATAAACAATCAACACGCTCCCCTCCTTTCCTTAATCCTGCTCTTTTCATTTTCACTATCACATAACAAAAGCCGTAATGCCAGCAGAGAATACCCCACTGAGACACTGATGCCAAAAATTCTGTTTTCAAATACATAAACATCACATCATATTCCTGTCTCATTTGTTTCTGTCTGCAGTATATAGTAAACTGTACATACGTATGATATCTATCTATCTATCTATCTATCTATCTATCTATCTATCTATCTATCTATCTATCTATCTATCTATCTATCTGTCCCAATTTTTTAGAAATGGATTTGTAGATAGAAAACACATGTACATCACCATCACCACCACTACTGGGCTCACTGTCACCCACACATGTTAAGATCACTATGATGCTAATTTTTCCACTAGGTGACTATGTGGTCATTACATCTGTTAGTCATGTAAGCAAAACATAGAGTATTTTTTTTTAATCAACCACACTCACTTTGCTCCATGGTTACATTAAATTACAGGGCAGAGTGCTCAGTTTGCTCTCGTATTTTTCCTTTGTTCTGAACAGCAATGTTTGGCTATCCCTATTGTGATCAAATGTCACTTGCTGAAGCTCACTCCTGAGAGAATACTGCAAAAGGCTGCTTTGCTATGTGAGTGCTACTTTCTTGCTCTACTTCCTGCTCTACTTCTTGTCCCCTATAAGTAACCTTGCTGTGGCATACTTTCTTTAGCTAGTCCATCAATGCTGACAAATGTTGATGCTGTTGTAAGAGTTTTGCTTTATTATGTTTAAAACCTTTTAAATGGTAAGATAACAAAAGGCAAGACACAACAGAAGATACAGCACCAACTAACCACCGCTATGAATTTGATTGTAATATCTTATACAGTGATTACTGTGAAAACTCTTAGAGGCATTTACGGTTCTGAGACCATGAATGTTAACAAGACTGGTGAACAGGATTTGTTCTTTTGGGTCCCTCTGAAGATGCAGTTTCTGGTTTTGAGTGAAATACCTAGTCAACCACTGTCCTCACACACAGAGCAGTGAAACGTGGATCAAGCTTGCAGTTAGACAGCAATTAAGCAAAATTCTGCAATGCGGCACCTTGCCTCAGGGTTTTGCAGAGGAGGGCGTGTTTCATTGTGCTTTATAATTTAACACATGAAACAATCAGAAAAATATGTCCCTCATTTTCACGGCCTTGTTCAAATTAACACCACTTACTTTTACCATTCACTCTGTGACCACTGGTACAATCGCTCTCTGTCTCACTACTCACTACAACTTCAAAGCTTTGCTGTGCCCTTAAGAAGACTAGCAGAATTACTAGCATGGGAGATGACTCTGATGTAGTTGTTTGAAGAAGTCGGGGTGAAATAGAAGTCGGGGATAGAGAGTCGGGATAGGGATGGCTAGGCTGGATAGGTAGAGCCATCTACTGATCAGAAACTTGGTGGTTTGATCCCCGGCTGCTCCAGTCTGCATACCAAATATCCTTGGGCAAGATACTAACCCCAAGTTTTTTTTTCTGATGCATCCATCGGAGTATGACTGGTAGATAGAAACCATTTAAGTATAATGGGTGAATATGGATGAATGAGCCATGTTGTATAAATGGTAAATGGCCTGTATTTGTATTAGAGATGGCACGATACCACTTTTTTATGCCCGATACCGATATCATAAATTTGGATATCGGCCGATACCGATATGAATCTGATATAGTGGTTTTTAATAAATAAAACTGTTTTTTTAATATCTTGCTGCATTTTGTATAAGTTCAAACTCAAGTTTTAAAAAAAATAAAACACTAAAGCTATTCTGTTATACCTGTATGCAAAAAATACACTGCACCCACAATATTTCATAGTTCAGCAACACTGATCAATCTAATAAACTTAAACCTACACCATCCTCCCTATTCTGGTATTTTAAAGAGTAAGCAACCTAACTAATAGGGTTCCAAACTCCCAGCAAAAAAAAAAAATAGGGAACCACCCCCCACCCTCCACCTTATGATGCTTAATCGACGTAATCAACTTTAATTTGATGCAGTGTGAAAAAAATGCACAGAATTAAATTATTTTTCAAGAATAATTAAATAGATTCAACATCTTTCTTCAACAGAATTGCAGACTGCACAGATCGTCCCTTCCCAAAGGAAAAAGTACTATAGCTTACTAGGGTATATTAGACTTAATAGTTACTATATACAGTAATGGACTTCTATATATTTTACATCAGATTAAAACTTTGGGTATGAGATTCAGATAATTAATTATTAAAAGCTCGACATTTTAAATGAGAATAAGAAAGAAAAGTATGTCTTTGTGCCCCCTTTTCCCTGTTAATGCCCTATCGGCCCCCCTGGCTAAACTTTGCTAGATCTGCCCCTGCACAGTTACCAGCGTCAGCTATGTAGAAAAAGATCCTGGTGTACAAAGTAATATTAAATAAATTCTAACAACAGATTATCAAGCTTAAACGTGCTGCTGTTGTTCAGCTGCTGGTTTCCTCTTTCTGGCGCGAAGTGGGCGATAAACAAACAAGAGAGACGGACTCGCGAAAGAAAAGCCGATCAGCTTAATCAGTTTCACGATTGAAGTCGCCCCTTTGAGTACTCCAGAATCAGAAAAGTAGTATAATCAGTCCACTTACCAAGTCATAGGATGCATAGGATCTATGCTGTCCTGTGAAAAACTAACTACATCATTACTGCTTGCACTGGAAGTAAGAGGATAAGTAGCACCCAGCTACTGCTAATGAGATGCATTTGATCAACTGCTCATAAGCAAAGCAGCCTTGAGCTTTTCAGCTAATTTGCTCCCAGTTTTTCCAGAAATGGATCTACCACCAAATTCACTCTGAGGTCAGACCATGCAATGCCTCAAAAAAACTAGAAAAAACCCAACCGTTAGATCTCAGACTCTACAGGCCTCAGCTAGTATGTAACATGTCAAAGTTCATGACAGTACAATTAGAAAATATCTGAACAAGTATAGCTTTCTTGTAAGGCTTGTCAGGAGAAAGAGTCTTCTCTCTAAGAAGAACATGGCAGCCAGCTTAGGCTCGCAAAGTTGACTCTGAACAAACCACAAAACTTCAGCAACAATGTGCTTCTGACAGATGAGGCTAGAGTGGAGATGTTTAGCACAGAAACATGTCAGCACAAACACTTCAAACTGACTGTCAAGTAAGGTGGTGGAGAGGTGAAGATTTGGTCTCGTTTTGCAGCCCCAGGAGATGGGCACCTTGCACTCTTCAAGTCGCCCACAAACTTCTCTGTATACCTATGTACTCTAGAGGGAAATATGATCTGTACAACTGTTAATGCTTGGCCCAAACTGGGTCATGCAACAGGACAATGATCCTAAGCACAGCAAATCTACAAAAGAACCTCTCAAAAAGAAAGGAATCAAGGTGCTGTCCAGGGTTATGATTAGGATCAAAGTCCAAATGTCAACCTGATTGAAACGCTGTGTCGGCACCTTAAGTGAGCATCATAAATGAATGCCAGCAAATGAAACGAGGCAAAAATCTAGAGTAGGGTAAAATTCCTCCGCAAGCATGTGAGAGATCGAGAAAGTCATACAGAATACAGGTTCTATAAGATATTGAACTGTGAAATGTACCCAAACGTTACACAATCGCATACTGCCATGTGATGTACAATGGCTTATCCAGCCTAACCAGTGCAGACAAATCACTGGTCATTGGAAATATTCACTCAGTATTAGATCAATGAGAACATCATATTGCCTAGAGAACTATAAATCACCATGATGACTGCTTGGAAAAATACACCTAAAAACAACTTCAGTGTATCAGCCATCATTGAGCTAAGAGTGTCTCTCATCTGATTGCCCATGGGACTCCTTGCTATGGTAACAACCCCACTAATGACCACCATTGTGGCAACAGCTGCAGTCGTAGCAACAGTTGGCTATTGCAGCTTTTTCACACAGAGACAAAAGGACAAGAGGGTGAGGAGGAGGAGAGGGCAGGAGGCTTTCTGTCACCCGCAGTCAGATGGGGCATGCATTAGTATCTGGTGAAGCTCCTCTCGATTCATCCTGTTTTTTAATCTCTTCATCTGTCTTTTATCTGTAGGTTACCTCATTTTCAAGAGATAACTGACCGCTTAATTCTCAGACAAATGGATTTTCAGTTCATAAATACAGAAATTGTTCCCATCATCCCCATTACAGTATTCCTCTCTTTTGTTCATTTCTTGCAGCAGCTTCTACCCAAAAAGAAAACAGAAACAATATGTGTTAAGCAGCTCCCTCGTCTATCAACCTAATGTCATTCACCCACCCTAGTGATTCTTCCATCCCCCTCTTTTTAGCATCCTTATTCATTTGTTCAAGTTGCACACTATAATTTTTGCATCATATCCTCTCACCTCTCTCATGGCTACTGCCACCTCATCCCTCACACTGTAATTTACCTTTCTTTATGAGTCTCCAGCTCTAACCTTCTCCCTGCCTCTGTCTCTCCATCAACACCTCCCCTTGGGCTGCGAGTGGCCCGTGTGAGCGAGAGTGCTGAGAGAGCCTGAAATATTGATGTCCCTAGGCGATGGCAACCTCCAGCAGTCTCTGCAGGGGGTACAGGCTGTGGCCACAGCCAGGTCGAGTCAAAGTGGGTTAACTTTAGCATGATGAATGGCCCTGGCGGATGGAGGCAAGGTGCAGTGAAACATGACAGAGTATGTATGCGTATGAGAAAAAACATGTTATCCCAACTGCCAGCTGGCATCTTCACATGCATCTGGTAATTTGCTCCCAGGTAATCTGGAGCTTTATCCAAGAATGTGTGTGTAAGGAAAGAGTGAACTCATGAGTGGCTTTCCCCCCTTTCCCCCCTTTTTTCCCTTTTTCCTTGTGGACTAAGCACAGTTCTCCAGTCTGAGATTTGCTAACGAATCTATTTGTTTATGTGCCCTTCCCCCTTCCCCCTTCCCTCTCTTCTCTTCTGTTGTTTTCCACCATCTTCTTCCATCTCCTTTGACATCTTTCTTCCCCAGTAAGAAACCCATCATCTTCCTCTCTCCTCATTTTCTTCTTGTTAGTCACAGACTTAAATTTAACAAAATATATGCTTTTCTATGTTTCCAAAAGATGCTGTCTGCCTTCTTTTCTTATTGACTTTTTCTCTCAAGTGAAGGTGACCTTGTCAAAAGGATCCATAAGAATTGCCATGGAGACGGCATCCAGCTGGATAATGCTTATGGAGAGAGAGGGGGGATGGGAGGGGTAACAGGAAAAGGCAGTATGAGAAAGCAACGGGGTGAAGGCAGATTCATTACAGATGTGTTTTTTCTGACTCCAGATTCACAGTCACATCACTCAGGTTCAAATTACTATGATACTTGCACTCTCCATCTCTCTCATTCTCTGTCTCTCTGGATTTGTTACTTCATGATTTCTAGGGTAAGCATAGCTCTTGTCCTGCTTAATATGTATTTCATTTAAATCAGTTGCCAGGTTATATGTTTATTGTTTTAAACAGCTTTGAAAGACCCATAAGTCTAATTTCCACAATGAGATATACCATTCTTGGACTGGGGCAAATGCCTTCATGGCCAAAGAATAAATCTTCTCTCCTTGTACTGAAGTTAGACCCCTTTTCCAAAACACTTAGAGGAAGAAAGCAAATAAGTGTGTGTCATATTAAACGATGACACACTGCTTACTTTGTCCAGCAGTAGTTTACTCAGCTGAATATGCCCGAAACTCTGTCACATGCTAATGTGCATCAACTGTAAACACTGATTTGAGCAGAGTAAATAAAAGTACTAGATTGGACCGTCTTCATGCAGAAGATGAATAAATACGTTTTCGTTTGTCTCTATGTGGTTAACACATATTTCTTGTTGTTTTAAACCTCTTAGTGGCAGAAATGCGGTTGGAAATTCGGTTGCAGACTTGATCAAAAATTGATAAGGTGAGAAAAACTGAAAGCGCAAATGCAGCTACGGTTTATATACCTATGTGCTTGTACACAGCAAGAGCTTTTCTCTTTGTACGAAAATGGGCTGATAAGCAATTAGTTTCTTGTCTTTAGCTGCTCTGATCCGTGTTATGATTTCACAATCCAGCTGTGGCACGTACATGAAAATCATTCAAAGATAAAAGGGTAAAAAACAAGAAATTCGTGTTGCCTTTCCAGTGTGACACGGTTATTCTCTATTTCACGTACATAAAGAGGAGAAGCGGCTGAAACACTCAGTAGCATAAAGTCATTTGAATTCCAAAAAAGGAAAACATGCTTTTTCACTGACAAATTTTCTGCCCACTGGTTGTTTTGTATGTGAGATTCAATCAGGTCTGCAATGCGTCACTCACACAGACGTAGCCATCCTTTTTTCTAGGCATCGATTCTAAATCTAAATGTATATTTATAGGATATACTAAAGTAAATAAAAGAAACACGGTAGTACTTAATCTATGACGGATCTATGTTTGATATATGTGTTTATTTTGTGCAGTGCATAGCCTACATATGTGTGCTACATGAACGATTGCGGTATACATTACCATCAGAGGACCACAGTATCTACTGAACCCCAGTCAAAGAAGGAGAAAAAAAGAGAACAGATGTTAAGACAAAAAAGCCACTGGCCAAATTCATTTTTAATAAACTATTTTAGAAAGAAACACTTGTGGCTGCCTCTTTCATTGACTCCCTCGGGTGCAGCAAGCTGCTGAGTTTTACTTCAGACTGCAGCAGAAATCAGAGTGTTTAACTTTGAGCCAGACTGCATCAGTTTAATCTTGAGTCAAATAAACCCAAAACTGTACCACATATCATTTCTCATAAGTGAGTCAGAAATGTAATCTATTGTTTATAATGTACCATTTCCATTTGTATTTGCAGCATGTATTACTGTTACTATTATTGGACTTATAGGACAGAACAAGCTCACTACAGGATGGATTCATCGCTGTTCCATAAACGTCATAAGGCAAACAAACAAGGTGCAACATTAACATTCATAGAACTTGAAACTACATTTTTAATGTAAATCTAATATTCACTCAACTCTTATTGAGACTCCCTTAGTCACTCAAAGAGGAATATGGATTTATAGTATAGGAAGTTTTGAGTCACTCATATGGTGCTGAGTAAGCAGAGTAAAGTGTCTGTTTGCTGGTATTAGGAATTCAAACTTGCTTTTTTGCTAGCAGTGCTCATGAAAGATGTGAGAAAGAACCAAAATATAAAAGGTGTGGGCTAGAAAACCAAAACAAATGGCTGAAAGATGCTAAAATATCCTCTGACGAGCTGAGAACTGCACATCCGTGTGCCCAATCTTACTGGGTTCTCCACAAATTACACATATAGTCCTGTGAAAAAGAATGTTTTTCATAGGACTCTATGCGGTCCTATCAAAAACTAAATGCACCCAATGATTCAGTATTTTGTAGAATCACTTTTAGCAGCAATAACTTGAAGTGATTGTTTTCTGTATGAAGGAATTTTGGTCCACAGTTCAGTTCATTGAGGTTTGCAGACATTCATTCATGGACAGCTTCTGTTCAGTCAGGTTGAGGTTTGAACATGCAGAGGAGTTCATGGTTGACTGAATAGCTGTAAGTGGCTCAGGTCCTGTGACTGCTCAACAAACCCAACGCAACACCTTTTCCCTGTGTGTAGTGGCCAAATATTTCTAAGTTGATGTTGTCTGTCCGATGGACATTACTCCAGAAGTCTTGGTTTATTCACATGCTACTAAACAAAGCTGCACTTCCATGTTCTTTTTAGATATGTAAGAAGCTGCCTGGTGGCTGCCCTTCCAAAAAATTCCCAACTGTACTGAATTTTAACATTTAACATGCTAACTAAGGCCTGCAGAATCTGACGTGTAGCTCTTCAGCAGTTTCTCAGACAACTGCACAAAAGTACAAAAACATAGAAAACCACAAGTGGAATAATTACTTAATGTGGGTTTGTGCATATGCATGTGTGCAAATCACAAAAGTACAGTGTGTATGAGCTTACCTCTGTATGTATGAGGTCATGCAAACATATGTAATGGTTCGGCCTTGCCCAACACTGACTGAGAGCAGTGTGGCTACAACAAGCTGTGCACTCTAATAGCTATTTGTGGAGGAATAGATGGATGGCAGCACCTCTGTATCTCTGCCCCTTCATTGATAAAAAGCATGAGAGGGCACTTGACAGAGAGGGTGTAAAGAAGTGGGAGCAGGGATGGCAGTAAGTTAGGATGGTGCTATACAAAATGAAATAGTTTGATTTTGTTGAGAAAATAGCCATGTCTGGACACAAGACATGTCAATTTGCAGCAGTTGTTGCCGCTTGGTCTTCATTCAAGGTGATTCCCATCTAACACCAACATACTAGCAAGTTAACCTTTCATGCAGCACAAAGGCGACGCCTCTTTTCCTGCTTTAAAAGGTGTTTTACAACCTGCCCTAAAGGAGGCATAGTGTTGTCCTACATTATCTTTTACTTCGAGCTACTATGAAATGTGTTGCAGACGATCTTTGAAATGCATGAAAGCCATCTTCCTGTGTTTACCTTGTGTTGTTTCCATCTGCTGTGCTTTGCTTTCAGTATGTGAAATCACTGCTTTTTATATGAAACCACTGGATAAAAAAAGTTGAAGTAAAATATTCCTCACAGATAATTAATATTGACAACTGTTCTCCCAAAACAGACAAATTATTTTATGCCCCTCAGTGGACAACCTTTAATGCAATCTCTTAACTCCAGTTATCGGTGTTAAATCCTTACAGTTAATTAATTGTCCTAATTAAATTAATGTATGATTAATTCATTTTTTATGATGGAAAACAAATATTAATAAACAATATTTGTATAGGTAAATAAGGTAATCAGCATTTAAAAATACTCTTAATGGTCATAAAAAGATGACAATCCTAGTATACATGCTTACTGTAGTAAACGTACTGATAGCAAGCTGCTAATTACACATACACAAATCAAGCACGGTGTTAATGGCAACACTAAATAAAAAAGTACATGGCCATCCATAATAGAAATACAGTCATAAAGAGAAGGACAAAACATACAAAAATGTAATATTTAAAACTCAAATTCTGCACATATAAATGAATCACATCTTGTTGCTGGAGCTGTTTTTGACTGCAGGCACATGAATATTTCGCCACATTTGTGGTGGAGGTGTAAACTATGCAAACACAGAGCAAACTAAATTAGCGTGGAAAGAACAAAATGGAGCCAGGGGAGCACAAAATTATAATAATCGTGAATTTGCTTTGCGCTCTGGGATATTAACTGTCTTAGGACAAAACCCTCATTTTGGCACTTGCATTAAATTCCCGTCACAGAAATATGTGGTGAGTTTAAGAATCATATCTGTGCTCTGTGGCAATGTGACTGCAGCTGACCAAAACTAATACTTTATTGTGACACCATATTAACATTTTAAGATGAAATTCCATCCATCCATCCATCCATCCATCCTCTTCTGCTTATCCGGAGCCGGGACGCCACTTTTTAAAAAAACTCCCAAATGTCAGCGCCTCATTGCCACAAGGAAGTTCCTGAGCCAAATTTATACCTCAACATCTTTGAATAAACACATAACCCATCATAAATCACCAAATGAGGTCAGTGCTTGATGAAGCTGACTCACAAGCTTACAGCGCAATCCAGATGTAGTAGTGGCACATTATTTTAATGAGCTGAATGAGTCTGTGTGTGACCTCTGCGCTCAGAGAAGGTTCTGGTCGCTAAGAGGTTACCAAGTGGTCAGATAATGAACTCTTTGCACAGATAAGGATCTGGTTAAATCTGATTACAATTTTAGCAAGGGCTACAGCTGACACTCTGCATTAGCACACTTAGGATTAGACAAAGGTGGGGAAAGTGATCGGTGATGATTTTTTTCTAATTTGTAGAGCGCACTAACAGCACCTCACTGAAATTAGCTTTGCTATTTTTACTTTACCTCTGTCTGAAACAAGCTGTTTCTTTTCTGGTTTCTCCAACCCTCCCCCCCAATCCCTGAAATATCACTTTCTTCTAATTACCAGAGGTGTAAAAGGATGATATTTAACAGAAGCCAAAATCAGTAACACACCTAAAAATACGGAAAAAAAGGACGCATCGGTAGGAAAACCGAGCTTGTAGTTGTAGTCTAGTCTGACTGCTCCGAACTATCATTAAAACATCTGGTTTCAATAAACAAAGATCGTGACAGCCAAAATGCTAAACTTGAGGCTTTCTAATGGAAGAACACATACGGGAAGGTGGGTCACAGTTGCTAGGTCCTTACATTTCATGCAATGTACAAACATCTCAAATATTCTGTGTTTGTTGTACTTGAATTGGATCAGAACTTGACAGTTAAATAGCCTCTCTCTATTGAAGTACCAAAATACCGCTTCCTGGTATTGTTTTTGCCACACATTAGTATCCAGTGACCAGAGGAGATATCCACCTTTCATCTGTACTGTCAGCACTACAGCTGAAGTGAGCTATTATCTCCCAGCATGGGCAACCCCTAAAGGATTAACCAGAAATCCTTCTTAAATCTGCCCTCATCATAAAAACCATGACACAAGCTCTTGCATGGATACTGCTCTACAAACAGTTATAATAATGCCAACAGGCAATGTCAGAATCCAGTCGCTAACAACTATCAGCATAACTTTACCAGCTAGCTCTACCCTTGGGTTCAGATGTCAGGCTGTCACAGCAATTCACTAATCCTGTTGCAGCTGTCACCACAAGAAGTTCAGAGCTTCCTCTTCTGCTGTTATTAGACAGATGTTTGCTTTTGTTGTGTTACTTTTCTTCTCGAGAGATTATTCTTTGTTTAATTATTTTCAAATTAAAACAAAGTGATCTGCTGCAAGAGATCAAGTAGACGAGACAGGAGGAGCTAAAAAGTAAGCCCGCTTCAGTCGAGGATCTCACGGCGCTTCTCTCTCCTTGCATATCTAACATAAACATTCCCAGGAATGGCAGCACATGCTCGAGATGCTGCATTAATAGAAAGTAGTGCATGAAATCCTGCAGAAGAAAAACAGATTCTGATGGCATGAGTCACGTCAGTGTTAACAGATGATATAGTCCCTTAAGCAACTGTCAGTGCCGTGATAATCCTCCTATCCCCATATTTAAATGCTTAAGTAATAAACTGAAATAACTGAGGATGACGTGTCAGTTATTAAAATTAACATTAGCATTTTTGGAAGGCATAATGACACAAATCAAGCCTATGTAAGATCCAGCACTTTGTTCATAAAATACATTTGGTCTTGCTATGAGTCAACGATGACGAAATCCAGACATATTAAACCACGATGGCTCATGGCTTAGTGGAGCTAAAGCTGGCACAGGGACAAAATCTGATGGTTCCTTGTGTTGTCAGGACATTGTCCAGGTCATGATATAGGTCAAAAACAAGGACAGTGGCAGTTTCTGCAAGGGGAGGGAGAAAGAAGGGGGGGGGGGGGGGGATGGGACAAAGAAAGAGGAAAAGAAAAGGAGGTAAAGAATGCAGAGAGAATAAAAGCAACAGCATTAAAAGAGACAGAAGCTGACCTCATAGCATCCTGGCATTAGCTTGCTCAGAACAGAGCCTGGATTTGGAAAAATCAGAGCTTTCCACTCTAAAATAATCCACATTTGATAGTATCCTATCAGCCTGATTGCTACTGACTAGTGAGAAGACGCAACAAACGGATGCACAAACATTTCTCTGTCCTTCCCACTCACATAAACATAGCACACTCTAGACTTCACCGTCTCTGCCTAACAAAATCGGTCCCTTTGCTGGGGCTACAGATTACCAAGTAGGGCTTTTACCTCATGTCACTTTTATTAATATGTCCAAACGGCTAGTTGTTTGTCTTTGTTTGTGATTGCATGCTCACAAAGGCAATGGTCATGTGTGGCCATTTTAACGGCTGCACAGCCTAGAAGCATGTACATTTACATATACTGCCTCTTCATTTAGCATCATTTAGCTCCACAGAAGCACCACTCCTACTTCTACTGACAGCAGGGCTGACAATCAGGTCAGCAGTTGGCCTATTTAAGGCACGACGAACTTAAGGCCTCTTGCTTGTTTAGTCATTTAAGCGCTTATGCTGGAGTAAATAACAGACAAGCTAGGCATAAAAACATCTAAATATGCACACTTGAGGAGATGTTTCACAAAGCATGCTTTTTGTTGCACCTTAAAGGAGGTCAAGTGAGGTTTTGTATCAAATATGCACGGGTTCATGCGACCAGCTAACAGCCCAGGACAAGTGCAGAGCTGTCTTTGTGAAGGTCAACCTTCTCTTACTGCCTCTTTGACACACACACACACACACACACACACACACACACACACACACACACACACACACACACACACAGTGGTTGTCCAGATGGCTCAGCACACTAAGTATATGTCTTTACTTGCAATGTCACAGAGAGCGAATTCTGCTGTTAATTCTGTCTGTGACCTTGGTCACACAACATGACGTACGAGATGTTACACAAGTCAGAGAATGGACTAAAGCCCAGAAGTCTACAAGAACTAATTACTACTCGTGTCATTGATCTTAAAACAGTGATGTGACCTAATGTTTCTAAATATTACCACTACAAACCAATATTTGTATCCCCAAACATCTGTATATGATTCGTTTTTTCAAATCTTATTCTAAGGCTTTAATGAGTTAGTAATTAAATTGACTTCCAGTACACACTGCTATACTTTGGTATTATTATACTAAAATGAGATAAGCACACATTTCAGTAATTGAAGGAGTTTAGACCACAGTCTAGGGCCATAATGACTAATCACTGCTTTTGAAATTTTTACAGTAATGCTTCACTCACTCTTGCAGCAAGACTGCAAAGTTAGATTTTATCCTTACACCTTTTTTTTCCTGCAACTAGTAACTTGACTCACATTGTAGGTCAGGATTACACAAAAAATACTTCAGGATAAGTACTTGCCACCACAGGAGGAGGAAGAGACATGTCCTGAGGTAACAATGACCATCCTGTTTCAGTCAGTGCGCTCTTGTCTCAGAAACTATTGAATGGACTGATATTTTGTACACACTTTTGCAGCCTCTCAAGATCAACTGAAATAACTCTGGTTTCATATAACTCCTCAAGTCTTAAAACACATTATTCATTCTAAAAATTTAAGTTAACCACACAAAGTGTTGTGGTACAGGAAATGCTCCTCTCCTTCTGAAATCAGTTGATGTTCCACGCTTGTAATTTTCTCTAATTTCACTAACCTCCCTCTTGCTCCTTTTTATATCATTGTCAGAGTTAAATAACAGTGTTAGATTATACTGATAAGACAGCCATAGACCATCAACCATACAGCTCACTAGTACTACAGTAATGTATTATTTCTATTAGAGAGATTGTGTTTTTCTTTTCATCTTACTGTACGAACAAATGCTCTTGGTCAAATATGATTTCATTATAATCTGCTCAGTAATGGCATTATCTTAAATAGGCCAGATACAAGCTGGCTATATGCAGCTATGCAGCTGGTACGCCTGCCTAAGTTGACACATAGAGCATGAAAATAAAGAATCAGGTCATGGGCATTTAATATGAAGGCGCCGCGACTCATATGATGGCAGGAAACACTACAGTGACATGACAAGATGTCAGTAAGATGTCCCTAATTTCCTTCGGGATTAATAAAGTATTCTGATTCTGATTCTGATTCTGATATTGGAAATGTCACCAATTCACAGTAGAACTAAGGGAAACATTATTATCACAGTGATTCATTCCTTTGAAATGAACTTCTGTCTCGCGGTGATGAAGCCTATTTAAAATTACAGACACCAGGGTGTATTATTGCTGCCACACGACACAAGGTTTGGATCAGACGGCACTTTTAAGGTTAACAAAACACTCAGCACTAATATTCTTTCTTGTCAGTATGCTATTCAGTGTGTATTGTCTTATTTATAAAATAGACAACAAGTCAATACCGTATACGGCACATTTATTTTAGTCTACACACACTTAGATGGAAGAAATATCACAAATAAACTAAACTGAGTGTGAATTTGTATTTTCCCGTCATTTACTTAATGCCGTTGCTGGTAGGGGGTAGATAATCAGATAAATAAATTTCCACCTGATATAAAATGAAATATTTTGGGGTGGAAAATGATGCAATTATAACACAATCACAGTCTTCAAAAACAGTTTTTTTTAAGTTAGTCACAGATGTTGATGAATCCGAGAGTTAAAAACCAGGTTGTGATTGTGGAGCGTTCACTGGCGGACCCCAAGAGATCGTATATCGAATGCACTTGTCTATAAAGTGTTTTCTCTTTTATTGTGTGGTACTGCTGTTCATTACTTGCTTGTACCTTTTATGACTCACTGATAAAAGCATAATAACCTCCACCATGGGTGCATCAGTCAGAGCATCAACTCTAATAAAGTCATCCAGAGACCAAATAGATCCCAAGATACAAGCTATGGTAACGTCTTAGAGAGGAGAGCAAACTATCAAGTAAAGGGCATGATTTTTTTTCTTTGCCTGTTAGAGTGCAGAATACAGAATCAACCATCACAAAACTCTGGCTCTGGCATGAGTGTGCTGGTAATCCAATTTTTGAATTTGTTGCAATTTGTCTGGCGTCACTGACAACATTTATCTTGTCGGTATGTGTCTGAACTCTTTCACTCTTTAATACAAGTCCAACTCAGGTCAAGGGCTGCTTATTACTGAGACAGAACGGATAAAGGGACGACATGCAAACAATGCTTTCATGTAGTGTATTCAAGTTTTTCTCACATCGGAAAAGCTTCCCAGAATGTACAGAAATTGCTAAATTGAAACCTTACATAATCATCAACACAGACCTGATTCTTAACACAATTATACTTTAATGCTTCTTAACAGAAATATTGTATCGGGAGCCTTTATCCTTGCTGTTGTTGGTGCAGTACAAAGTGTAATATGATTAGTGCTGTAGTGCCAAGAGGGCTTATTGCTCCCTTCACAACTTCTCAAATGCACTGACAAGTCATCAATGACTCAGCCCCATGAGAGTGATGGAGGAAGGTTAGCGTGAATTAGCTCCCCAGTGCTGACCCGCGGTGACGCAGCAAAAAAAGAAAAATAAAGATGAAATAACATTAGCTCCACTCTTCTCATACAAGCCAGGGTCACTTCAGGCCATTTGATCAAAACTAACCCATGATCTGACTGGCATAGATAACCTTGTTAATCCTCTATGACTGGATTAGCAGAAGGGGATGCATGGCTAAAGTTACAAACTAAGAGTTCAGCTTATTTTACATGCTTGATGACGGTTGAGGTTATTTAGAAGGCCAAAGTTTTCATTTGATATTGCTTTCAAAGAAGTGATCATATTTTCTATTGTAGCTGGTTAAAGAGGATGCACCGGGTCCAGTGTGTCTGAAAGCAGACTGATGTATTAAAAAAACGAAATCATAAAAAAAGCAGAAGTGAAGCTCGGATGATACATGAGCCAAGCTAACATCCTAGTTAATTTTTACTGATCACAGATATAAAGTTGTCTGTCTATTTGACAACGATTAGTTAGAAGCAACATGTAATGTAAACATGATTAGGGCAAATTAGATGTATTGAGAAATAAATAAATATATACTGGTTATCATTAGAACATTAGCTATCTATTTACAGTGGCACCTGGAGGGATAGGATATATATAAGGCAGCAAGTAAACAGTGAGTTCTTGCTGGAAAAACAGTTAAGTGTCCAGGCAAGGAACTGAGCAACTGCAATTGGATTGAATTGGACTATTGCAAACATGGCAGGTCTTGTAGGGTGTTTCCTGTGTGGAGTAGTTATTCCCAGCTGCAGCTGCAGACCTGTCAGAAGGTCCACGCTGCTGCCTGTCCATCACTGAAAGTGCCTACAGTGGGTATAAGAGTAGTGGGAACATGAAGGAATTAAAGAGTGGTGGTCTGGTCTGATGAATAATGTTTACCTGAAATGATGTTGTTAGCTGTGTGTAATATCTAACCTCATGACGAGATGCCAACAGGATGCACTGTGGGAAGAAGGTATGCAAGCTATGCAGAGAGACCTTGGGTTTTAGCATTCATGTGGCTGTTACTCTGACAGATATAAGCCATTTAGTCGCTGTTGCAAACCACAAGCTCCACTTTATATTAACTGGCTCTTTCTAAAGTTTTATGCACAGTGCCACACAGCCACCATCGTTAAACAATGGTTTGCGGCACGTGACAGAGTTCAAGGTGATGACTCCAATTGAGGAACTGAAGGATGGGCTAGAAAAACAAGTCTGAACCATTAATGCTTCCAGGACTTAAATGATCTGCTGCTAACATCTTGTTAGTCTTCCTCAATACTCAGAACAGATGCATAAGGGCTGCTAAATGCAACTATTTACATTAGACTCTACAGCCACAGCTCTGTGAGGTTATACCTAGGTGCAGCAGTGCTTCAACCTAAATACTAACATCAGCATGCCAACATACTGATAATGGTTGGGATAATCACGCTGGGAAATTGTCTGAAGCTGCCCTTTCTCGTATGCAGTGCACACATAAGGAGAGTGTCTGCTGCAGACATTGTCTAAGAGGAAACGTTTCATTAGGTTTAAGCATGGCTGCTGCATGGGTAGAGCACACAGAAGTATGACACAGAAAGACCACTCCCTGTTACATGGCCTCAGTTGGACATTGCACAAACCTTTTTCCCAATCAACTGAGGTAAATGTCTATAAAATTTCAGGGCTGCAGTGCACACGTGAAGATGGATGACGACAATGCTAAAATTTGATTCAGATGGTATAATAGTAATTATGTTTACTGCATTTAGCACATTGAGATAGTACAGTGGCGCACCAAGAGACAGACAAACATTGCCAGACAAAGAGAAAATCTCTTGTGCAAATATATCATGCAGTCTGCAGAAATGTATAAATACAACAAACTGATGACCAAATAGCAACTTGTCATTTTTTTAAAGACAACTCGATGATCTGTTTTTGCATTCTGCCTTTTGAAAGATGTCATCAGCTGGAAAAGTAAAGAAATTGTGCTTGTACGTGACTGCAGGAAAAAATGAGAGAAAACAATGACTTGTTGAATATGAATCTGATATCAGTTGTGTCAGATTAAAGGAAATTGCCCTGATATGCAGATTTGTTAATACACTCCATTAAGTATACGTGTGTGTCTCAAGAGTTTCTGCCTCATCTTTGTTCGTTTGTTTTTTTATTTTGAGAGCTGGCTTCTGAACCTGGCAGTTTCAGTGCCTGTCTATTTATCTGCACTATTCTCCCTTTCCTGCTTTCCTGTTTTTCTTCTCACTCAGTGATATCCTTTATGAGTCACCTGCAGGTCACTGCTGCAGAGGACTCCAATAATTACTCCAGAACAACTGGCCTGGCAGGTTTATTTATATTTCAAAGACTGGGTGTATTAAAGCGCCTTAAAAAAATTCAAGGAAGGAAAGAAATGTCACAACAGACCAAAAGAATGCATAGATAATGTAACATAAAAAGAATGAATAAAGAATCAAAGCAAAAGGTGAAAATAATAAAAAAAAGAGCAGTGAACACAACAGGTGTAAGGCTGGATTTCATTACATTTCGTTCATTTTGGTCCAAACACATTGCTCATGTAAACTGCAAAATACCATCTATTCAGTATGCAAGCAGCATTGACTACATTGATTAGACTACATAAACGATCACATGTTATAAAGAAGCACTTAATAAAGTTTTATTAAGCTTGTCTTTTACCAAACAGAATTTATTACACTCTGCCTCCATCTCCTGCGTCTACTCAAAACAACATCCATGGAGGACGGGGGGTTTGATTTCTCCTAACCAATCACTTGAGCCCGGCCTATCAACCCTGAATTTAATGTTATTCTAAGTACACACTGAGGCATAACCGTCTCAGCACACAGGCTTTGCAAGGGTTTAAAGAGTGGAGTGGAACGAAGTAAAACAGTTCCGCTTGTTCCTTCATTTCCTTCATGTCAATAGACACGCCTCAGGGGTGCCCAAAACACGCAAGCAATTATTACTGTAGCGCATCACAGATTGAAAACTCTTAACAACAACTTGACAACAGTATTAATCCCGCCCATTGTGCTGATTGGCTAATTGTTGTACTGCCGCAATCCTGGTTGGAAAGATCGTTTTTTAATCGACAACTGCTTTTCGTGCGAACGAGCTAGATGAGTTGATCAGTCACCTCGTTGGATAAGACCGTTTCAAATCCAGATAATTATCAACCTGACCATTTCCAGCTCTCATTAGGAAAAACACTCTGGTTTGAGTTTGGAAATGAGACCCTAAATCACTCTCAAGAGCTGCATAAACTAATCAGAAAAACCTCTTTAGGTATAAACAGTTGTGATGTGGCAACTAATAAGTCATGTCTTGTGTAACAGAAACAGCAGCAGAGTGCAGCTCAATTAGCATTATGTCAGGCAATTAGTGAGGAAAACCAGGCGTTCTCCATATTCTTCTGCCGCTTGGCTCCTTGAATCTTTTCAGCGTCATTAATTTGTGCCACACTGTGTTAGTTAATTTACAAATGGTGGCAAAAAGTCAGCCCACTGTAACAATGCAATTATCCATCATGGATTCCATGCACTTTAATTTGCTGCCAAACAATCTTAGATATGTTTTTATAACCAACTTCCTTGCCACAAGCCAGTGATGATCCATTTACAGGCCATTTGATACCATCAGCTCTTCTAGACATTAATTAATAGGTACACTTTTCTAAGGTATTAAACAAAATCTCGTTTTCATTTTTGGGCAGTAATAGGAACCTCGGTGTACAGCTAGAAACTCCTCTCTACTACTGTACATCAGCTACATCCACAGAAAAGAAAGGCAATCCCAGTTCAAAGAAAGAGATCACCCAGTTTCTTTCACAGATGAAACCATGCAGGTAAAGCAGATACTGATGCAGCTTTTGGATTCCATTTCACTTCTCGTAGTGTTTTTTTTTTTTTTTTTATATATAAACTCAGTGGTTTAATTAAGGTGAAATCTTGCAGATATTTGCTGTATATGATTAAAACTCTATCTGGTGCTAAGAGACGGGTTATTTCTGAAGTTACAGGAGAGCAGCAGAAGAGCGATAGAGAGTTAAAAAAGCATGTTACCGATCACTGGAGGGTGTTAAGATCAAGCCCTGATTAATGTGATCAAAGACCAAATGTTTTTTGTAGTCTGTGTGCGTGTGCTTTTTTTGTGAGAGTTAGATACATGCTTCATGTTTCTGTAAGCATGTTTGAAATATGTGACATCGTACCCTTATCGATTCACAGCACCTTACTCTTGTTACAAAGTGAGTGTAACTGCAAAACACATTCATGGTTAGCCACCTGCATTGCACAACCAACAGAGACAATATAAAACATCCATTCTCTACACGTTGTATGTACTTGAGTGTGTCTTTGTATGTGTAAGTGACAGGGAGAGATGATTACTCAGGCATCGTGAGTAGATTTAACAAGTAAATTGAACACAGAGGTGGGCCGCCTCTCTGCTTGTTCTTTTGTTCTCTAATTTAATTTTTCACTGTGTGACAGTGTCACTGTCCACAGTGAAGTGAGTTTTACATTGGGTCGATCGTGGCTCAGACAGCCTCGGTTGTTGTGTCCTTGGGCAAGACATTTCACCCGTTACCTACTGGTGGTGGTCAGAGGGCCCGGTGGTGCCAGTGTCCGGCAGCCTCGCCTCTGTCAGTGCGCCCCAGGGCAGCTGTGGCTACAATGTAGCTTGCCATCACCAGTGTGTGAATGGGTGGATAACTGAATGTAGTGTAAAGCGCTTTGGGGTCCTTAGGGACTAAGCAAAGTGCTATACAAATACAGGCCATTTACCATTTACATTGCTATGAACAGAGAGGGTGCCGATCAAGAAAGAAGCTACCGCTCCAAAATTAACATCTCTAGGCTAGACTGAAATTTGCACCTCCACACATTCACAAGAAACCAACTAATTTAAACAAACTGTCAAGAAGAGTAGTCAAGTATCCAGCTAGAATTGTGCAGGAAGCTTATTGACCAAAACCCAAAAGCATCTGGTTGGGGTGGAATTTGTAAAGGAGTATCTGTATACTAAAAATAAAATATATTCAAACTTATACACTAAAATCATCCAACAATCATGCCACTCTGGAAAAGAAGATATCAAAGAAATTACTGAACAACCCAAATTATCATGCCTATAATGAGAGTATGTAGACTTCTGTCCACAACTGTACTGTTGTCCTAAAAAAGTTTCTTTATAATATAATAAGTTTAATTTCTAACATAAATTTTAGAAACATTGATTTGCTTTATTTTCATGAGTAATATCTGAAGAACATTACTCGTACATATACATAAAATATACATAAAATATACCAGTGTTGTTCCTATCACAATAATATAACTTAGATCCTAACAAACAGCTCAAAGTGGGTAAGGTGTGGCTTTTTATTGGGGAACTGCTTTATATAAGAATTTTAAGACCAATACTGATATCGATATTTGGTGATGTAAAAATATAATATAGTGGCTGACATTTTTTATCCTTTAGATACACAAAAAGATTTCTCTAGCATTGCTTGTGTGTAGTTATTACTTACTAGTTTTTACTAAGATTATATGACAAGCTGGTTGTTGTTTTGTGGCATTACAAACACATGTTGCAACAGGGAGGTTCCAGAGAGCCCTCTGGTGGACAAACTGTAAGAACAACAAACCTCAGTGCGTAGTTGAAGGGTGTTTCTTGTCTTTAATATATTTTTAAATTTAAATAAAAATAATTTTTAAATTGCATGTATCAGCAACTATAAATATAGATACATTAGCAAATAGCTAATATTGGTCATATTACCAGTATATATATATCTATATATCTATACATATATATATATATATATATATATATATATATATATATATATATATATATATATATATATATATATATATAGGCCATTATATTGGCTGACATATGTTTTTATATTAATAGAATTAAGCTACAATTAACAGAACTAGTGTGACGCGACTGCTGAGCTGCTCATGAAAACATTCTTCAGAGTCAAAAATCTGATCTGAATTTAAAGACAGAGCTTGCTTTGTGCATTCTAAATGAAATGATCAACCACAGCATAAGCAAATTTCCTGACCTCTTGTACTGTACTTACTAATCTTGTATTTACGAATCTAAAAATAAGACAAGGGGATGTGTGTCTACAATGCAACAGGAAACCTTTCTTTACCCCAGGTTCCCAGCTCTGTTTGCCCCAAACACTGTAGCTAAGCAGCTGAAAGGCTGACCTCCTCTCACTAAGACACATCTTTTGACTCTGGCCATTTTCTCACCATTATGTTAAGCAATGGGCTTTTGCCTGCCAGACACAGGAGACTAGTTGCTGAGGCTATCATTCATAGCACAGAGGAGGAAAGGATTAAGGCCATTGAGAAAGAGCAGGAGAGAGAAGGGTCTGCATCTTAATGCAGGCCTGAGTGTGGAACAGCCTTGTTATTAGGTGGCTCTCTGGAAAAAGAGCAGCGGCTGGGTGGGTGGGTGGCTGCTTGTGAAAATAACAACATTTGCTAGCTAAAATCCAGTGGTTAGCACTTTTTCAAAGATCTTACCCTTTAAAATCTAATTATATTTTCAACGAAAAGGTAACTTTACCATTACATTTTGAATGCTTAACTATTTTGTCTTTAATAACGTCAAATGATTTCTTTTCCCTTGTGATTTTTCCTTCTCGAGGTGCGTAACGCTAACGCATTACAATCTAAAAATAGTTCACCACTGACACTTGTAATAGATGACTGTCTTTAAGAAATATCTCTCTTCTCCATTTGGCTGAGGGATACAGCAAATTATTTCACACAGCTAGAACAGAAATATTATTACAACACAGATCAAAAGACTTAGAATCACACTCAGTGACCAGCTACAGTCACCAGATCACCTTAAAGAAAACCGACTGTCTCTCAGTCATGTTGATCATCACATGGAAAAAAGGGAAATAATTCCTATTGAACACAGGAATTATTAATACAAAGACCTAAAACAACTTTATACATTTCTCATGGTTTGTTGATTCCTGTAGAAAGAAAAATAAACATCATGTTTGCTATGCTTCGCTGTAAAAAGTGTTCTAATTCATGCTAAAATCTTTGACTACTGGTCGCACAAAACAGATTTTTTTTTTCATACAGTTAATGGGCCTTTCCTGGCATCACACCAGCAATAGTAGCTCATCATGTTGTGTGCAGAATTACAACAGCCTGAGCGGTGTAGCTCCCCCTGGCCAGCCTGAACTTGTGCCAACCCCACTATCCCACCGCAGCCTGGCTAGCATGGATATTAGCTCCAGTGCAGGTGGAAAAGGGGCTTTGGCACTCATTCCTCAGCCTGGTGCCTCTGGAGAAGTGAGACGTAAGGTTTAATTAGAGTAGATAGCACGGCATTTTGGACAAGTAGGGGAGGCTTTAATTGATGTCAGAAGTATCTTACTTTGTGCAGTGTTGTGATTTCACTGGGGAAAAAGGGAGGCAGTAAAACCAAGTCTTTGGTTTAAATTAGAGCGAGTATGTTTCTAACAGCTGAAATCTAAATGTCTCACAGATAAGAGTTTTTAAAAAAAGTACAGAAAACAAGAAAATGTAGCGCTGACACCGACATGATAATTGTCTAAAATTACACACAGTTTTGGTTTCTTGAATGCTGTGTTCTGTAATCAGCAGACAATGACAATTTGAATAGCAAACAAAACTTCCATGATCTTTTCTGCGTATCACCGCAGTTTTCTAAACAAATCAGGCCTAACTAATAGAGACTTTGAGCCTTTGTTAAGCATAATCCGGTTTTCTGACAGCACTCTTGCTAAAAAAACACATCTCAAGTAAATTATAAAAAGAAAGTTGCTTGTCATCTAACATCTCACAGGCATCTTTTGTGTGATAATAACAGACCGGCAATAAGCATAAAGGTTTGTTTGGGATTTTCAGCATATGCATTAATCAGTTTTGACTACAGCTACGACATACCAACTGCTACGGAAAGTAAACAAGGAAATAATGTGTGCGTGTGTGTGTTACCGCCCCAACACTAACGCACTGTTAATCCAAAACAGCCCGAAACAATGTTGCAAATAGACGCAGCGCTGTGATCTATTTCTAAAAAGGTTTATTGGGAACAAGTAGAAAAAGGAACACCAAGATATAAGAGATTCGGTTTCCTCTGAGGACCCTTTTTCCAACTGGGAGGAATGACGACATCTTATCTCTCCAGTGAGGCCATTTAAATATAGACTCCTGCTGCTTTAGCTGTTCCTACAGCGTGAGAGTCTGTTGATTTGCGAACCAGACTTCCTTTTACGTTGCCATCCTTGAACTTCAGCAGCAATGACATCAGCTTTATGTCCTGAACTCTTCCTCTAGGAAGTCAACATAATAATTCATATTTACTGCGCTAATATTAAAACTTCCATTTTAATATTAATCATCCCCGAGCCCACACGTTCAACAAGTCACAGGTCCCTCACGGCTCTCTGCAGAAACCCAAGAAGGAAAAGATTTTTTTGCCATCATCACTCCATTGATGCAATATGGTGTAATCTGGCCCCCCTGACCGAGCAGATATTTAATACAGGACTGTTCTATACATAATAAATGGCCCTAAGCCATACACCGCTGCATCCTTCTAAAGCAAAGCTAGAAACGGCCTGCCCTTGAAATACCACCAGGGTGTGGAAATTCTATTCTGGTGCCCACTGTTTCCATCCATACAATATGTGACATTAATTATCTTGTTTTTGAGGTCAAAAGGTTCTCGCAAAGAAACCCCCCCCCCCAACGACTCCAGAATAAGTGCAGGGTTATCAATAAATGACATGAAAAAAGGCGCTTTGACGCATGTTAAAGCACATGTGAGGTAAGTGGATAATGAAACAACATGGCTGAGGGCTGGTATGCTTCGCTCTGTGCATGTGTGCATGTGCGTGCATGTGTGATGGAGACAAGCGAGGGGGGTGGGCAGAGTGCTGCTGAGAGTGATGAGATGCGATGAGACACAGTTTGAGTGAGTGCATACTAGTGGGGGTCGTGATGGTGGTGGGGATAGTGTGTGTGTATGTGTGTGTGTGTGTGTGTGTGAAAGTGGATGAGAATGAGCGGGAGAACAAGAGAGGGAAGATAGACATAAATGGCTATGAGTTAGCATGGCCTACTATTTTTTTTTTATTGCAGTTGAAGCAAATTGAGGCCACTAACGCAGCAGTTAGGCTGCTTTTCAGGTCACTCAAAAAGCTGTACTAAAAGGGTAGCTAGACCTAAATCCACTGTTAATTTGATGGAATAAAAGACACCGCAACCTAGTAAAGGATCAAAGCATGCTGCCGCACAACGTGTCACTACAAGTTGTGTCATGTCGTCGTGTTACGCGTGCAGGACAGCCACACCGGATTTAATTTGATTGAATTAAAAATCTTGATTACTGGCTGAGCACAGCTGGCTCTGAATCAGTTGACAGTGCTGCTCCTTTTTTAAGGTGCCAAATAGAGACTGCCATATTCTTCTTACTGTTTATGCCACTCAGGTTGCAGGTTGCCAAAGTCTTTAGTCAACATTGCGGATTCCTTTTGCTGAAAACATCGTCCCTATCCTCAGTATGATGAGCTGGCTCTACTCAGCAATGCTGTGGGAAAAGGGACTGTTCAGCTCAGTCGGATGGGTGATTCATTTGAGTTTGTGGAGTAATTGACCTTGTAAATATGGAACTTGGGAGTCTGTGCTAAATCATTATCTCTGAATTAGCCGTTCTTCATTTTTTAGCAATTGAAACAGTACAAGCATTTACATAAAAACTAATATTTCATGAAATGTATGGCTCCCAGTAGCCATGGAGCAGGTGGCTGTCACCAACACACACAAAACTTGATAAATGAACATCAAGATTAAGGGACAGTCAGGCTTTTCAGGTTCTGTAGAAGCTGCTGGAGAAAACATTCATGATTTTGATAGGCAATGTGTGACAAAAAACTTGTGAATACATTAAATTTCCAGCAAGGCTCTTATTATAAGTATGACCCAATTATAGCATGAATATGATTATTTTTAAAGGAGAAACCATAATCACGCTTTTAACTGCTTGTAAGAAGGAACTGTTAAAGATGATCTCTCAGACTTTACAACTATCTCAGTTGTATGCTATATTTCTATTCATTTCCATACACAAAATGTGAACAAATCCTGCAGATTATTACAACATAGTTAACCACTCGTCAAATGTCAGAGTCCAAACCCCCAATAAGCACTTCTGTGCCTGTCCAAAAAAAATCACACTGAGAAAGCTGTGGAGGAGGAACTGCATCAATCATTTCAGGCACACATCAAAACATCCCACAGCCCCATGTTGTTTTATTTAACCACACAGAAACCAGCAACCCCCAAATCATATGAGAGCGCCTGTGAATTTTCAAGAAATAGCCTTTAGCCTGTTATGTCTTCTAAACCCGCAAAGGCGCAGTGTAAATACTGGCTCCAAAAAAAGGAAAAAACCAAAAAACAGCGTTTTGAATCAGCATGAGTCACCTTCCCACCCACTTTGGACGAAATGTTCACTCCTGTCTAACAGATTTGACTTAACATGTAAAACACAGAGAAATTCAGTGGGCGATATATGGGCTCCTAGACACAAACAACAACAAGTAAATCAACAGTTTTAGTCTCTGTGGAGCCGTTTTGGGTTTTTAAAAAAATTATTATTATTATTATTTTTTTACCTTCGGATGAGAGCGCTTCTGGGAAATTGGAGAAGACGACTTGGAGAATGTATCCGTGTTTAGTCCGTAACTTCCCGTGCAGGGCATCTGTTTTTCAAGACGTGCTGACAGCGAGGAAGAGGAGGATGGATGAAGGAGATCACACTTGCGAGCGCCGCTGTGGTAAATAGCAGTGACAGGCGCTTTCCGCTGAAACCCGGCGTGCCGTCCTTTGACGCCTTATTTGTCCGGTGAGTTTGTGTGCCTCTCGCGGGGGTAAAAGCGGGAACGCCGGTCCACCGTGGTCTCCATTACCGAGCTCTGTGTTCACTCTATATTTCTAAGCTTAAAGACGACAGACAGGCACATGAACAAAGAGACACACAGGCAGGTGAGAAGAAGGAGAGGAGGACTGCCTCTGTCTGTCAGGCAAGCGAGGAGAGAGACTGAGACGCTGCTGCAACCAACAAACTCCAAAGAGAGAGAGAGAGGGGGAGAGGGAGAGAGGCATAAGTGAGCTATTGACTTCTCAGTTAGCAAAAGGCTTTAATCTGGAGTTGTGTAATCCATCACCATGAAAACCATCTGCAAAGATGACTCTTAACTAACTACCATAATGGACTTATTGAGCGTTATATCCAAATCACGAGTCTACCTAAAAACACTGGATTCGACATTTTTCACAGTTAAAATCATCTGCAAAAAAAAAATAAAAAATTCAGTTTTCGGCTTTATCTGTAAACTCCAGCTGGGATAAAAAGGTAATCATGATAGGAAAATGTAAACTCTATCATGGATTTGAGGAAATTGTGGCTATTTACTGTTCATCAATAGTATGTGTGAGTGTTTTGAATTATTAATATCACAATGAGCTAACAATAAAAATGCAGATTTTCAGAATCATCCAGCAACTACTGTAAACTGAAATATCCCCCAATTGAAATGTCACAAAACCGCTCACAGACAGATTTAAGCAGTTTGTGGTTTCAAACCATAAATAGATACCAGTGGCCCCCAACAACAACAACAAAAACATTCAAAAATACACATTAGAAATCTGTCGTCTCTTATATGATAATGCAAAAGCTTTTTCAGTTGAGATTTTCTCTGACAAAAGAGAATCAACATATTTACCGAGTCCCTTTCTGCGAGATAGATGTTCCACAGTTAGGGAGACAGGCAACCATAATGAACAGAAAATAACACTGGACCTGCCCATCTGTTTTTATCAGGCCTCTCTTGCACAGGGAAAGTAATTAATTTTGTCGCCCTCTGTATGAAGTCTGTATGTTATGCAAAAAGAGTATAGGCTGAAATGAAAGTGAGCAAAAGACACAGATATGAAATGATTCAGTACCATGGACAGCTCACGGTCTGCAGCCTAACTAGGCCAAACGCTGCTCTTGTTCTTGCCTTTGTAATTATGTCAGTTAATCTAAATTCAGCTCGGAACAGACTTATATTAAGATTAGAGCCATTGTACTAAAAAATTATGATGTTCACAAACTGAGGCACAAACTCTTAGTGTACTGACTAAGAAAGACAGGGAGGCACGGCAAGTGTGGCGAGACATCAGTGAAGATTTAGTCAAGCTAATGCACCGAGAGCACTACATGTTTATGGCTTTATTGTAGGCCTGTTTCCACTTGTCACGTTTGATTGCTTTTGTCCCCCAGGAGGTTAAAGCTGTGGAAAAATACAAGTGTTTGTTAAAAGGTTGACTTTTTACCTTTTACACACACAAGATCACTTTCTCTCTCTCTGTCTCGCTCACACACATACGCTCACACAGGTAGATTAGCCCCAATTATAATTAGCTCATTAGTTTTCTCATTAGCAATACGATTACAAAATACCACTTGACTTCTATTTTAGTCTCACTTTTTTAAAAACATTTTTGCCAAAGGTGATGATTTTAGTTTTCTTGTATTTGAAGTACAAAAATCAATGCGTTAAACTGATAGAAGAACACTGGGGTGATAGAGAACGTGGTTCTATTCCAACTCATCAGTCTCTCTCAGACCATTTCTACACACTACGGAAAGCAATTTTCTCCAAAACAGGACAGTGTTGTTGCTTATTGATCACTTTTCCATTAGAGATCTCTACACTTTCTTCTGAGCAAAATTTTTTGAACTGAACTGGTAATGAGGTGAAGCCTCAGCCACTGTTCACTTGACACCTTTCTCCTGGAGCAAGAACACAGTCTATACACTAGGGTGCACAAATGATTGGCTCTGTGTCTTGGCATTTCTGCTGCCTTATACAATGAAGCTAAAGGGAGGCTTTCTGACGGTAAAAACTCTCAAGATCCAGACCTTTCCTTGCAACACATGGCAGGCATTTCTACATGTGTTCTTGTCATGTCTGCTGCAACACGAAGCCTGCATAATCCTGGCTCACATGCATTAAAATTAAAGCAACTCCCTTCTGCTGCCTTTCTCTCTAAGCGTGTACTTCAGCAGCATCTGTGCTGTGAGAAGGCAATGTGAGGGAGGATTACCTGCTTAATTAGGGAACTTAGGCTTTGTATGTTAGCGTGAGGGCAATACATCAGGAGTGTAATCATAAGTAATCAAACACCATTTATTTAATCTTTCCCAAAGCATTCGCTTTACAAGATAGTGAGTAATTGCAACTGCTATTAGACCCTATAAACACATACACTCACCAGACATTTTATTATGAGTGCCTTTCTAGACTCTCTGGACTCTCTTTTGCCTTTTAAAAGTGGTTCATATTGACATGATAGCATCACACATGATAGAAGCCAGCTTCACATCAATGAGCTTTGTGTTATTGACTTCCTGGAAGCATCCATAGGAAGATGTTTACACTGTGGTCATAAAGGGTGATCGGCAGAAATACTCATGTAGACTGTATCATTTAAAAGATGCTCAGCTGGTACTAAGGACCTGTGGGATTATAATATTATTTTATGCCATGTTAGACCCCTAATTGAAGACTGTGAATTATTATGTAGTTTTAGTTTGCATTATTCTCCTGAATTAGAAGAAGGTGATAACTATTGCATTTGTTAAACTGATTTGCATTACATTAGACTGCTGATTTATTGTGAATGAATGATATTGTTTTATGATGCATTATACTGCTGAGTTATAAGAAATACTGTTCGCAGAAAGTCATCGCCTTATTAGAAGAGAACAGAACATACTGGAGAGGTTTTCTGCCCCATCTCAGCAGGAGCAGATAAACAGGGAGCCAAGGTCGTAGCTTAGGCGCTGCGTGAGAGAAAGAATGTGAATGTTTAGGCTTTTATGATTAGGTGGGGGCCACTAGAGGCTATAAGAGTTTGATCAATGCTCCACCATTTTGAGATCTGATACTGTCTGCGTACGGTGTCCATCTCCCACGCGTGTGATCATTAAAATCATCGTTTGACTCAACCCGGCCGGACCAGTGTTGTTATTTTGGTTTTTCCTCTTGTATCCATCCATTTGAATCCGTAACAGACCCTAAGTGTGCCAAGAAAACAACCCCCACATTATTTAATTACTACCATCAGGATGAACTGCTGAAACAAGACAGGATGGATCCATGTTTCATGTTGTTTAACCATCCAAATGTTGAAGTAGAAATCAAAATTCATCAGTCCTAGATCTGTTGTGCTGTGCTGGTGAATTTGAGTTGCGCACCAGTTGGCACCTGCTGTGGTCTGTAGCCCGTCTGCTTTTTCTAGTTGTATCAAGTTGTTATTCAAGTTAGCACTGCCTTCCTGTTAGGTGGAAGGAGTCTGGTTCTTCTCCTCTGACCTCTAACATCAATAAGAAATCTTTGTCCAGAGAAGTGCTACTCAGTGGATATTTTCTTTTTAAACCATTCTCTCTAAATCCTACAGATGGTTGTGTGGGAAAATCCCAGTGGATCAGCCGTTTCTGAAATATTCAGAATATTCATACCAGCCTGTCAGGTTTTTTTTGTCCACCACACCACATTCAGTCACTTAACTTACCTTTCTCCCCCCTTCTGATGCTCAGTTTGAACTTCAGCAGGAAGACATCCTAACCACTGACTAAATGCCTAAATGTAGTGGCTTCTGCCATATGATTGAATGATTTGATACATTACATACACTACAGTACATTTAAGCTCCATGTCAGTGTTTGAGGTAAACATGTCTGTTTGCAATTTGTTAATGGATTAAAATGAGATATAAGAACGTCACTCTGGAAGACTAGTAATGGCAAGTTATAGTCCAACTAATAAACAGATGGTCTCTCTCTCTCTCTCTCTCTCTCTCTCTCACACACACACACACACACACACACACACACACCCCGATTCTTCTTTAACATAAAGTTTGACACAGCCACAAAAAGTCAGTACGTTGCTGGTTCAAGTCGCATATGGGAATTAGTAGTGGCATTTCACAGAAACCAAGGGACCTTTCAGGACCTTTCACTCTGTTCCACGAACACTGGTGTGATTAATTAAGGAAATAGTTCTGTTTATGCATGATGTCTGCACCTGCTCATCAACGTCCCTGACAACACCAATTAACTGCATGTGGTGTAAGAATAGAATTTGACAGCATATTAACAATTGGGAACAAAAATTGAAGCAGTTTGGATTTTTTGTTGGACCTGTTAATAATTAAAATATGACCTTCATTTTGATGTCAGCTCCACCCCCTTGCACTTTTGTTCTCACAAAATCTACCCACAGACAGACAGACAGACAGACAGACAGACAGACAAGCACCTGCCAAAATATTTAAAGCACTTTGCCTTTGTACAGAAGGCGTAACCAGGATCACATAACCTACATAAAAAATCTACATAAAAATGAATGAAAGCACATATTTGTTGGTAGTAAATAGATTAATTAAACATTCATTCAGAAATTCTTTTGGTTTGAAGTGCAGCTTAAAAGCTGTTTAAAAACAAAATTGGTTTGTTTGTTTATTTAGTTATTTTGGAATCATATCACTTTAATTAAAAACAAAAGCCTGCATACGAAGATGCTCTCAGTGGGGATGCCGACAATGTAAACAATGCCTGCAGTTTAAGATTTTCCCTACTGACTCTCAGTTTGGAAATGCTGTGACCAACCACTTGCGAGAATCTATCCATGCCAAACACCTGTCCTCCTCCATGATTGCTCAAACACACACACGTGCCCACACACTCACATTCACATGCATGCAGTCACACTGAGGCACCTGTCCACCTCTGCTAAATGTTCCCATCTGAACAGGCAGCTGGTGTCAGTTGCACATCTTTTTGCTCATTGGGTAATTTAATTCCAGATTTAGAGCTTTCTGCACCGCAGAGAGGGCATGGTCAACTAATCAACACACACAATGTGTTGGTGGCAGCACTGCTGAAGAGGATGTAAGCAGAGATATTAAATTTGTTTCTGTTAAGGATCTTTCAGTTGGTTTAATAAAAATGCAGCTGCTACCTGTTTGTCCTTCATAGGGCTCGTGGCCAAAATGGCCAATTATTTTGTTCAATATTGAGTTCACAGTTATTTCTAATGAATATTCATTGATTTCAGAGACATTTTTTTTTTTAGTTTTACTGTCATGTAAACAGAGCTTTGATTTTGCTTCAAAATAAAATTAGTGGTGGCCCTGAGAAGTTAACACTGCAACTTAAGGAAACAGCAACAAATAGGAAAATGTTTCAAAATGGAAACAGAAAAAAGTAATGGAGCTCACATGTGTACATGCATATGAAGTACGTATGAAATATATGAAATCAACAGGACATTGCTTTCATCTTTACATTGTGCTTAATTAATGCAATTAATATAAAGTTTTTCACTCTATTGCTTTTACCTCCACAAAGAGTGTTAAATGAAACGCATAGCAAAGTACTCGATGGCTGTGATGCGTCATGCATACAGTGCAGATATTGCTGCTTTGGAAAAAATAACTGTGTGAAGGGATAACATATCTTTAGCCCATTTTTCCTGAACCTTCATTACTCATCATGTTTAGTGGACAATTATCTTTGATCAAATGGATTGGTTGGTGATTTCAGTTTGTCTTCGCGAGCTGAATGGCTACCATGATGCGCTGTACAGACTAATTTTTGTGGACGTCTGAGCTTGGGTGTGCAACCACTGCACTGCTTATCCATTATTGATTGATTGGTAATTGATTGATATTGGTAATTTATTTCAACATGTGAACAATATACAGGTACATTTAGAAAAGAAAATAAGAGAGAAAAAAAATAGGGGAGAGCGGGGTAAGTTGTCACACTTTTCACACTGACTAACTTTTACTGAGCACCATACATCACAACGTAATAAATGTTTCACCAAATGAAAGAAGGAAGTCTCGGGCACATATGATGTATTCATTACATTTTCATATCTTATCTCATTACGGAGTTGTGGACTGTTGAATGGAGAATGTGCACTTGTGACAATTTGCCCCATCGGCAGGTAAGTTGTCACACTAGATTATCTTAAAATAAGAACACAAATACTTAATTGTGATTATTGATTTTGATTGTTAAATTCAAACCAAAACTGGAAATTTGAACAATTATGCCAAGAGAATTTGGAAAAAAACAATTATTTCAATCCAATACACATTTTAATCAAAACATTAAGTAGAAAGAAAACTTTAGTTTGAACTTTAAACTCAAATGTTCTCTGGCTTGCACATAAATCCATCATAACTGAATGGAATGCTGCAAATAACTTGCTTTACTTAACATGTTTATCCTCTGAACAAAACAGATGCCCTATTTCTGATTAATCAGACTCAACTTCAGAGTCACAATTCTGGCACACATAAATTGCCTGGCCTGAGGTGCAAGCATCATGGGCCCATTTGTTGCATTTTACGCATTTTACCCAGGTCTCTTTTGGACGACTGTTTGAAAATGGCTCCACACAGACAAGGCAGAAGCACTCTTCATCATCTGATGATGACTCTTGAATTATTTTTCTTCTTTTAGCTGCGTTGTTCTTCATAGGTCCAGATGTTTTCCCCCCTCGCATCCCTCTCTTTTGAAACAGCTTTTTGCTAGATTCAGCCTTATTCTTTTCTTTTTCTAGTTGCTGCTTCACTGGCGTGTCGGTTAGAATTGCTGATTTGCGTCGTTTTCTTCCTTTGCTGGATGGTTTTCGGCGGCCAGCTTTTGGATATGGCCGGATGTCCTCTGGAGTTGGTAGTCCGCTGTCAGTAATTGCAGTGCTGGGTAAGGGTGAGCTCGTGATAGAGATGGTGCTGGAGCTTGGCAGTTCAGAGTTGGTGCTGGGGCCTAGCAGTGCAGAGTTGGTGCTGGGGCCTGGCAGTGCAGAGGTAGTGCTGGGGCCTGGCAGTGCAGAGGTAGTGCTGGGGCTGGCAGTGCAGAGTTGGTGCTGGGGCTGGCAGTGCAGAGTTGGTGCTGGGGCCTGGCAGTGCAGAGGTAGTGCTGGGGCCTGGCAGTGCAGAGGTAGTGCTGGGGCCTGGCAGTGCAGAGGTAGTGCTGGGGCCTGGCAGTGCAGAGTTGGTGCTGGGGCTGGCAGTGCAGAGTTGGTGCTGGGGCCTGGCAGTGCAGAGGTAGTGCTGGGGCCTGGCAGTGCAGAGGTAGTGCTGGGGCCTGGCAGTGCAGAGGTAGTGCTGGGGCCTGGCAAGTCAGAGTTGGTGCTGGGGCCTGGCAGTGCAGAGGTAGTGCTGGGGCTGGCAGTGCAGAGTTGGTGGTGGGGCCTGGCAGGGCAGGGTCCGGAATAGGGCGATCTGTGACGTAGGATGGTGCAAACTCGGCTTCCAGAAATACATTTCTGTTGTAAGGTTGAATCCCAGCCACCCTAAAACCAGCCTGAATGTTCAATGGGGTTGCAGCCAGAGGATATGCAATTGCCACAATCCCAGGAATGTCATAAATAGACATTGTCTTCCCAGGGTTGTTCCTCATCCAGGCATCACACGTGCTGTTGATGTGCCTCTTTAGTGGCCCGTAGACAGACCTGTCTAATGGTTGGAGCCGATGTGAGCAGTGGGGTGGGAATGACAGCATGATTATGCCATTTTCTTTGGCATAATTGAGTCCATTAATGGACAGATGAGACTCGTGGTTGTCCAAAAGGAGTAAACAGGGCTTCTCCCTTGAACACTTTGTATGTTCATTGAAATGTTGCAGGAAGTCAACAAAGTGTGTGTCTTTCATCCATCCAGAGGAATTTGCCCCTCCTTTGCTGCCGGGTGGCCCGTTGATCAGGAAATGGTCACGGAAGTGGACACGCGGGAAAATAAAGTATGGAGGTAAACTATCCCCTATGGCTGAGACAGCACAGGCCAGTGTGACAAGGGTTCCCCTTTCAGCAGAGGTCAATGACCCTACTTGTTTGAATCCACGTCTGGCCAACACTTTGTCTGGTTTATGTACAGTGGTGACCCCAGTTTCATCAACATTCCAAATGTCTCCTGGTCCAAACTCATATTGGCATAACACTTTCTCTAAGTTGTCAAAGAAAGCATTGACATTCTCTCTGTTGAAGGTACTTGCCCTGGCAAGGCTAGTTGCTTCTGGCTTTCTCAGTGACAATGTTGTATGCCGCTTTAAAAAGCCTGTAAACCACTCTTTGCTGGCCTTTTCTTTTTCTGCCCACAAAGGCACAAACTTCAGTTCGTGTGCCACAGCAAACTGGTAGGCAAGCTTTCTGACCTCACTTGGTGACAGACCAAAATAAATGTCAGCTGACCTAGTAATATACTCAACAAGCTGCTTTTCCAAATCAGGGGAAATAATCTTCCTTGGCGTTGTATAACCAACCATTGTTGTTGGCATGGCTGTCTGACTTTCAATTTCTTCTCTGGTAATCTTTTGACAATACCGAGTTAGAGTACGCTAATTTATGTCAAAATCCTTTGCTGTACTTCTGATTGATTTGTTCTGCATCTTTACCTGCCTGACTGCCTTTAACATAATGTCAGGTGGTGTTCTGCCACGCTCTGTCTTTCGTTGATAATTTCGAACCATCTTACTTTCTTCCTTCCTTCCTTAATTCCTGCCTCTCCTTCCTTTCTTCAAAAACCTTATTACAAATACAAATGAATTACAATATCACAAGTTTTTGTTGCATTTATTTGTACTGGGGCAAGTTGTCACATGTGACGACTTGCCCCAAAGTTAATGAGACAACTTGCCCCAAACTGACATTTATGCTAATTTTGGCTAAATGTCAGGGTTAGCTCAACATAGCACATCAGCTGAAGTATCAAAAGACACGTTAATGTCTCCTCTATTTTGTGTAAAATAATAATTTGTAACATCTATACCTAACAAAGTTGTACTGAAGAAAATTTAAAGTGATTTATTTTTCCTTTTAGGTCAAAAAAATAAAAAAGATGTGCTCACCTCAGATTAGAGCAGTCTTGACCACATGTGAACAGGAGGTTGACTATAGAAGAAGAAGTCACACAAAGTGGCTATTTCATTTTTGAGATAGAGCCTTCTAGTGTTGGAGTTATGAACAGTGTGACAACTTACCCGTGTGACAACTTACCCCGCTCTCCCCTACTATACAAAATACATCCAAAAAAACGTTCTGATTAATTTACACGTTGAAAGGGAGTGGGAAGAAGTAAACACTTATTGAATCCCACCCCTTTGCCATAAATTATCAGTTAATATTTAGTCAGCTTCCTTACTGATATAATTTGTAATAAAAAAAAAAATTTAAATAGAGACATTCACTTAATTTCAATATTTTCTTTTTCTTTATAGTTCGAGAAGATCACATTTTTATAACTCTTTTTGAACAATTTTATGTTTGGACATTGCTTTAATTCCATATTCAGACTGTTCCACAGTTTCACTCCATGAACAGAAACACAAAAGCCTTTTCTTGTAGTACGGACCTTCCCTGTTTTGAAGTTACAAAACCCCCTTAAATTATAACTTCCTTCTTTCAAAAAAAACATACTCTGAATATTACCTGGCAGTTCTTTATTTTTTGCTTTGAATAGAATTTGTGCTGTTTGGAATTTCACTAGATTGTCAATTTTCAATTTTTCAGACTGCAGAAATAGTGAGTTTGTATGATCCCTATAACCTGCATTGTGGATGATTCAAATTGCTTTTTTTTGAAGAGTAAAAAGTGAATGTAATGTGGTTTCATAGTTATTGCCCCAGACCTCTGCACAATAGCTTAAGTATGGTGAAACCAGTGAACAGTATAGAATATGAAGTGATGTTCTGTCGAATACCTGTTTTGCCTCGTTTAGTATTGCAATGCTACGTGATACTTTTGAATGAATATATCTTACGTGAGCTCTCCAGTTAAGTTTTTTTCATCTATTATTACCCCTCAGAAATTTATTTTCACTGACTCTTTCAATATCAACACCATTTATTTGAATCTTTGCATTTGTATTTAAACTACTATTTCCAAATAACATAAGTTTAGATTTATTCAAATTTAATGATAATTTGTTTTTATCAAGCCAGAACTTCACTTTACTTATTTCATTAGTCATATCCTCCAGTAAATTCTGCAGATCATCACCAGAGCAAAAAATGTTTGTATCGTCAGCAAAGAGAACCATTTTTAATACTTTGGACACTTTACAGATGTCGTTAATGTACAAGTTGAAGAATTTTGGACCCAAAACTGACTCTTGGGGTTATTCTGTGTCTTTGCTGCACAGCTGCCTCTTCTTCTTTCATTCTCCCCCCTCCCTCTCCCGTTTCTACTTCAATCATGAAAACTGATCAATGATCAGCTGATCGGCTTTTCTCTCTTGTTTGTTTATCGCCCACTTTGCACCGAAAGAGGAAACCAGCGGATGTCGCGCTAAACAACAGCAGCACGTTTAAGCTTGATCAGCTGTTGTTAGAATTTATTTAATATTAATTTCTAGTATCAGCTGATGTTTGCTGGAGCCACAGCTGTAAAGCTGCTGGTCATGATATCGGTTTGGTTATCTGGTGAGAAACATGAAGATGAAACCAGGAGATGTCCTTACTGAATCATCAGAGCTGAACAGGTGATGGAGAAGTTATGAACTGTTTCTGAGAGACAAATAACCCCAGGATCCTTTTTTAGGTAGCTGACAGCTGGTAACTGTGCAGGTGCGGATCTAGCAAAGTTTTGCCAGGGGGGCAGGTAGGGCATTAACAGGGAGAGGTGGGCACAAAGAAATACTTTTCTTTCTTATTCTCATTTAAAATGTCTAGCTTTTAAAAAATGATTATCTGAATCTTACAACAAACGATTGATAGATTGATACATATATACCATCAGAACAGTGTACATCACTGTCACAACAGTGTTTATTTTCATTCAAAGGCTTTATGATTTTTCCTATAATGGTGGGCCAGTCTCTAGTCAAAATGCCCGGGCCAATTTTCTGTCCCAGTCCAGCTCTGTATGCAGCTCATCTGCAGTCTGGTGTTACCTACATCTTCCTATTCAGAAGTCAGAATTTCCGAGTTCTGAGTACAATCAAAG
Source organism: Perissodus microlepis (assembly GCF_051167445.1). NCBI lineage: Eukaryota > Metazoa > Chordata > Actinopteri > Cichliformes > Cichlidae > Perissodus > Perissodus microlepis. Next base: position 13,191,054 of record NC_140465.1, read on the forward strand.
CACCACGACTGCAGTTTTTGTGTTGGATGTAAAAGGCGCACATGACGCTGTGACGTAGGCTAGAATCATGGCAGCAGTCAATGACGGTCCAGGCGTGGGATTTCTCTCGTGGAAATATGCACATTATCTTTTCCTTTCTATTGGTAGGTGGCACAGTGCACTGTGGCAAGTAAGCAAGCTAGAAGACTGGCAAAGTTATGGAAGCAACACATTAACAAGAGAATTCTGAGTAAAACCAAAGTTACTTTCCCTAGTAACTAGTTACTTTGAAAGTAACGAGTAACTTGAAGTAACTGAGTTACTTTTAAGAGAAGTAACTAGTAATGTAACTAAGTTACTATTTTAAAGTAACTTACCCAACACTGGCTGACACTGGTAAATGCTGCATTTATGCCAGATTGTCATGTAGTAAAAAATATGCAGAGAATCTGAGAGCAATTTTAGGGCATGCTGCTTTGGTCCTCTGCACACGTACTCACTCAGTTCATGTTGATTAAATGGTTTTTAGGAAAAATAGTTATGTATGAGAATTTCTTAGCGCATCTAATGAGGACTCACTGCCCGCAATGAACACGTTATACAGTTTTACAGAATGTGTAAAGTACAACTCTATACTATATGTGAGATTTCTGCAGACTCAGAATTATGTGCTACATATTGATGCCATGTCAACATGATACAAATGCGATCTAACTGACTACCACCTCGGGTGCTGTGCTTACAGATGAGGATAAATGTGTATATTCTGGGTGTAGCTTCTCCAGTCAGTAATGTATGCGCATGTGTAGAATTTAGTTCATTTCACTATGTTTAAGACCAAGCTAAACATTTTAAGTCTAAATGTTGATAAAAATACATGTTGTTAATAAGGGTCATCACCGTTGTGTCTGTTATTCAGTTCAATTCAGTTTTATTTATATAGCGCCAAATCACAACAACAGTCGCCTCAAGGCGCTTTATATTGTAAGGTAGACTCTACAATAATACATCCAGAGAAAAACCCAACAATCATATGACCCCCTATGAGGAAGGACTTTGGCGACAGTGGGAAGGAAAAACTCCCTTTTAACAGGAAGAAACCTCTGGCAGAACCAGGTTCAGGGAGGCCGGGGCCATCTGATGTGTGTCGTAGTTTAAGTTCCTCCAAATTGACAAGACTAAGAACACAATAGAGATTTTATGTGGCTATATACATGCACAGCAATGTTTCTACTAATACTAACATGAAGGCAGAAGGAAATCTATTCCTCCTCTCTATCATGTGTGAGCATGGGTGTGGTTAACTCTGCTTCAGAATTAGACATGGCTGCCAGCTACAGTTGGTGCACATTTTTCTCACTGACACCCACTTCTTGTACTTTGACTCTGGTTTTCCTTGTAATCTTGTTATTTGATTCTTCTGCTCTTAGGCTTAGTTACTGCGTCTTTCTGGAAGTTCTAAAAGTTCCCATTTGCATCTCTACTCTCGGTTTTTGTCCTTCGGTGTCTCCTGTGTCAAGTTGATCTTGTTACATTCAGTTGTGTCTGTTTGTACCAATTGTTTTCTATGTCTTGCATTAATTTCACCTTTCCCATTTCTGGTATGTTGTCTTCAGCCGTGTTCTCCACTTATTTCTGCTTTCCGTGTCTCTCATGTGGGTCTACAAGATAATTCCACATAGCTAACAATAACATTTACGCTGAAATATATACCATAACTGATTAAAAATCATCATCAGAGTGGCCATAATTCATCCTTATAAAGCATCCATATTCAATTCATCCTAATTCAACCTATTTGAGAGGTATCTGGACTTCAGTTACGGGCTTACTACTGACACACGGACCATCAGACTGGCATTGCAAGTCAGGAACACACACTGCTGCTCTTCTCAAGAGCACAAGTCCCTCCTTTAAATACTAGAAATCTTTTTGTGCCATTCATACGATGAGAGCTGTGCCTTTGTACATTTTGCTTTTTTAACCTGTGCCAACAATTGGAGTTGTTCACATCTCCCCCGTCACATCAACAGCAATTTTGACAGCAAACACCTGAAATATAGCAGAATAAATACAATCAGCATTAATTATACAGATGATTAAGATTCAACATTTTCCAAAGCTCAATGGATAAGCCTTTCAGGGCTCACAGTTTTAACAGTAGGTCACAGGAGGACCGTGCAGAGCTTGTTTTTGGTTTTAGGCAGGTTTCCTTCCATAACTCTGGTCCTTGAAGTGAATGCTGAAAAATGAGACTTAAATTCGGAGGCAGGAACAAAGGCGCATTTATGGGGCACTGGGAGAAGCTGTTGGTTGATTATGCCAGCAGAGGTTGCTGCCTTGGCTTTTAGCAATCAGGACTGCATTGTAGCTCAGGATTTTTTTTAACTTTGTCAGTGGAAGGAGAACTTTTATCTTTGTGCAATCAGAAGAAAGTGCTCTGAGAATTATTATCGCATCCCATTAAAAGTAACCTGTTTAGGGTAAGGATAATGGTAACGATGCCCTACATCATTATAATGGACCGTGAGCTGTATTCTTTATCCCACACTGAGTGAAAATGAAATGTATTTATCTCTGTCTCTCCGAAGTAGTCAGAGTAAGCTATTTTCTTTTGATTAAAAATAAATGGAAACAAACAGCAGATGATATATTGTTTGATATATTTATATATACAGTATTTTTTATTGCACTCTGCTCTAGACCAGTTTTTCCCCCCCAATGATTATACAAATAAAGTTTCACACCATCTTTAATATAACTCATTTTGTTTGTTCTCAAATGTCACTTCTAGTTCCTTTTTCTATTTTCTTACAGAATTTTATTACACAATTCATCTTCCAGCAGTATCTGTGCATCTGTAGAAGACTTTCCTCCACAATCAGCAAGTTCCTCATTCTTTCTGAAACAAAACCAAAGATCTGTTGTGTTTACAGAGACATTGTTCTATTCAAAATATATTGGTGTAAAAATTGTAATTCCTTTTTCAATTTCACCTAGTTCCCAGACGCCCTGCCTCGCCGTCTTCCACCGAATGAGTACCTGCTCAATTAGCTGCCTCTCTGACCTTTTCCCCTGTCAGGCTGCAGCAGGACCGCTCTGACACAAAAAACACACATAATCGATCTATGCTGGATTCCCACAGGTCACACTAATTATTTCCCGTGTGAAAGCGGAGCAAAGCAAGACCAGCTACCTAAGCCTATTGTGAGACGAGCAGCCAAATTGCTACATTGTGTAGTTTGTACATTTCTTTGTCTCTTTATTCCCTTTCCTCGCAGTCGGACTGGAAATGTCATCATAAGAAATGTCAGAAAAAATGTGCCGTCTCTCACTCACCAGAAGAAATGGGCTTATTTCTCTGAACTCTTTCACACGCGCACACAAACCGTTCAGCTCATGGCGTATAAAGAGGTTTTTACATTTGCTAAATGACTCCTGTGTGCTTAAGTCCTTTTCACCAAACGACGATCAGGTAATACAGAGTAAATTTAAGAGCAGCTGGGAGAAGAAATAAAGTAGTGCGACCCTGCAGTCTTCTGGACACAGTTTGCATGTTCTCTCTGTGGTTTTATGGGCTCTGAAATGTCTTCCCCAGGGTGCAAAGACAAACTGCAATTAAAAAGGCAGTAAGTAATGTTAGGAGGTCTCAAGGTCCCAGTCCACCTTTTCTGTGTATGAAAATACTGTACTTGTGTTTGGTTTAAGCCTGACATGACCTGGCCTGCTGTAAAGGAAGCTCTCCCAATTCACAGCTCATCCTCTTTTCTCTTTTCTGATGCTTAGTGTGTATTCATTTAAAATATGTTTATCCTGTAATGCATGCAAACATTCATGCTTATATATCCACAAATAGTACCACAGCCTAACGATGCTCCATTTAGGGCTAAGTCTTCCTTTGCTTCTATTTAAAAATCAGAGCCTTGAGCCAGTGTCCAATGAAACACAGCCACAGATGGTTCCTTAATGCTAGCATGGACATTTAGAGATGTGTGTGTGTGTGTGTGTGGGGGGGGGGGGGGGGGGGCATGAAATCAGCCAAATGGGAGCAGAAGCTGTTTTCCAACAAAGGCAGAAAAGAGACTGGAGGATTAGGATGAGTGCTTGAGTGCAAAGCGATCAAAGCTCAAATGTTTGTGCCTTTTAAATAATAGTAACATGGAATTCCTCTTCTTGAGTGCTCCTGTCATCATTGTTTGTCAACTGCAGCTGGGCATGTGGAAGATTAGCTGTGGTTTAGGCAAAGATTATTGGAAGGATTTATGAGCAGATGAGAACAATTCTGTCCGGCATGGTGGCCATTATCTAATGCTGCCAATGGTATGTCTGAAAATGAAGATCATAAGTGAAGAGCTTAAGTATCCACATTAGGGTGGGGACTTCATAGGTGTAGGGTAATTTCCAATAAACCAAGTTCAAAAAGGGGAGTCTATGGCTGACGCGTGTTCCTGGTTTCCAAAAGAAATGCTTCCAGTTGCATTATGATTTGAAGACTGTTTATTTATTACAAACTGAAGATGTAACAATGAACTCCTTCCTAAATAAGCATGAAAGTCCCAAAAAATAGCAGTTATCCAGAACTACCTGTGCACACGGTCAGAAAACCGTGAGACTCCTAACCTCTCTGTCCATGCTCCTCCCCTTCCCTCTCACACAGGGTTTCATGCTACTATTGCATTTACATACTTAAAGTGAGAGGTACCCCCTTTTAGGTTCCAATCCCAAAACAGTGACTTAAAATTACTTTATGTAAACACATATATTTTCACATTTATTAATCCTGAAAAGATGACTTATGTAATGAATCTATGAATTATAAAACAAACATGAACTCAATCATAAATAAAAATATAAAGCAGACGTCTGGCGCTTACAATAGGCGTGCATTGATGTCATAAAAATTCTTATCCACAGAGTGACATGTTTTGGAAGATAATATATTCAATGTATTTCAGATTCTTAGCAGCTTGGCTTAGAGAGCAAAAACTTTGTGTAAGCCTTTCAGCAAATTTGGAACTAGTCACAAAAGAACATATGGAATACATAATACTTCTTTGAGTACAAAGTGCAGAAAATCCTCATGAATGTGAAATGACAAGTCATGATTCTTCTGGGAAAAATAAGCAACAGCTGCTCGTTCATTCTCTGAACTGTCTGTCATGCATTATAAATATGTAGGATACTTTGTATTTATTCTGCACCACTGCATTGATGTATTAGTCAGGCCTACTAAACATTTGGTGCAATCATAGAAAGTGTTTCTTTTCCTTTGTGGAATACTGTATTAGACACTAACGGAGTAGCGACACTGCTGATTGTTAACTTTACAGCAAACGCACAGACGAGGAGGTGAACGGGACAGTTCTCAGACTGTAAACGCTGCCTCTTTCAACTGTGTCACCTTAAAAGTTATCTCTAAAACATTCTCCAGTGTTAAGTATGACATGACATGTTAACTGTTGTTTCATAGGCATAACACTGTGTGTTATGAAGTTTACACATAACACGTTTTCACATACATGCATACTGCAGACAGACACAGTATTCACTACTTCCCAGAACACCAAGGACATTATTTATAAAAACTTAATGGCATTAATCAAACGGTGCACTCATGTCCATCCTGTTTCCTGCTCCCTCCTGACTTCTTTAGCTGTCCAGATCGATCTGTGGATTTTCCTTCCCTCCAAATTCTCAATCTTGTGGACTGATGGCTGTAGCTGGATAATCACTGTATAGGCTGCCTTTTACCTTAATTACAGTACACTGTTTGATTGGGACATTGGAGCTGTGTTGGTGACTAATAGCCTTACCCTCATGTCACTGCAGCTAATTCTATTGCTTGTCTTGCCTACAAGCAGGAAGTGGGCTTTATTATTTTTGCCTCATATGCTTTGCAGGCCCAAATTTGATCTCATACCGTAGGATGGTGCTTGTGTCATAACTGTGCTTTGTAAGCTTCACTGTTTATGTGTATGCTTTGACCTATAATAATATTAGTAATAATGGTGATAATAATACAATTTATTTATAGGCACCAAGACAGTCAAGCTGTTGCAGAACAGGAGTGATGTGGTGAGTAGAGGGGGTTCTCGTGATAATATGGCAGCTGAATTCTGGACTCGCTGAAGCTTAAGAAGGCATTTGTGAGGAAGGCCAAAGAAGAGGGAGTCGCAGTAATCCAGGAGAGAAGTAAGAAGGCTATGAGCAAAGATAGCAGCGGTATGGGGAGTGAGGATGTGGCGAATAAGGTTTGATGTTACATATGGGAAATACAGTCACGGGGTAATATTATTAATACCGGAATGGAAGGACAGAGTACTATAGACACGCACTCTGTGAGAACGGGGAGACAGATTAACTGTCAATGACAAAGGAAAAACTGTCAGTTTTGGATAGTGTTGACTTTGTACCAATGACGACCTATATATCTATGGGCCCATGTTTAGCCTCATGGGCAATGATTGGCCTTGCTTTGCTTTTATTTTATCATTATGGGGGATTGTTTTTCTTATACTGCATTGTTTAAACAGTTTGAAAAAAAATATTGTCCTTGGGATCAAATACATTGGGATCCACTAAGGCTTAAGTGGGCCCTGTTGGATCTGGCAATTACCTGTTGGGCCGTAGGTGTACAGCTTGCACTTATTAGTCTTTTCTCTTTATCCAAAATTGGGAATGCTTCACAGTGCCAGGCAGCTCACTTCATCTCCTCTGACTTTGAGTTAAAAGTCAGTCTGGGATGAGAAGAATCCAGTTGTCTTATTAAGTCAGCATCTATGCAGTCCACAGGATGTAAAAACCTTGATCCGTGGTCCCATTTACACCCTCCAACAGGCAGATCCAGATATGCAAGAAGTTTTGTCGTTCTGGAAGCATAAGTGTGATCTTACGATCCTAGAAACAAATTTTTGGTGATTGCGTCATGCTGGAAGCTTCTTGAAATGGACTGGAGAGTATTTTAATGAAAAATGTTTTCAGCAAGTACTCAATAGCTGTACCCACCTGTGATCAGTGTGCCTCTGCCTTGGCTCAGGTTTTGATGGTGGAATAGCTTTGAAAGTTTGATGTCTCACTCTATCCATTCTGATCAGAGGTGCCCTGTTAAACCACTGGTTTGCAACCTCTATAACAATGAGGAGTCTCAAGAAGGATGCTAATAGGAAAAATAGCATACCTTGTTGCACAGGAAGCTGCAGGGAGCCAGGTGTCACTGATTGTGAAGCTCATACCTGACAATCAGCTACCTATAATGTCTGGTTTTGTTCAATTATGAAGCCCAGGTGTTAATGACTTTAATGTCTTTATTTAGCCTCATGTGAAGCAGGAATTCAATTATTCATACTTTTCTATCTGTTTTTTCTCCTCATTAGGTCATCCTTGGTTCTTCATTTTAAACTGACATATGGTCATTATATCCAACTGAAGTAAAATTACACGCTCCATCATGAATCTGTATCACCTTTAATCACATGTAAGTTAAGCCTGGCAGTGTGTGCGATGCTAGAAAATGATTAGAATCTTCTTACTTTATTCGAATGTAACCAGTTGTTTAAGAATTTTGTAACTGTGCTGGAAACTAAGCTAGAAAACCAAACTGTATTTTCAGGCGTGAACCCTTAACAAAAAGTTATTTGTATCAATAGCACAATGTCACCATAAAACCTTAGGGTGAAGGAGTTCATTGAAATTCTTCATGTGCCCTAACACATAAATATGTTCAGTATTTTATCAGAAAGAAACTCAGACGTGTTCATTTGCATTTAAAAAGAAACTGTTCTTTTATCGGGCTTAAGATTAGATACTGTTTACTGCTTCTGTATGTGCCTGCAGGGTCGATGTGGACTTCTGCACTGTCTTAAGTGTGGGTGGGTGCTGTTTTTCTTGTTCACCCACCCTTTTTTTTGACGTATCATCTCATCTATAATGCTGTCTGCTTTGCATGTTCATTTTTTGCTTCGTGCCTTTGAATATAAAGAATAGATTTACTTATAATAATATGCGCCATATACTTTAAAATTGCCTTGCCTGGCACCTATTTTTGTATTTTATCTCCTTCTGTAGCTTCCCTGAGAAAGATCGGCTAAAAAGATGAAAAGGGGGAAGCAGCGGCATCTGATTGAAGTAAAATTTCCAGGCATCATTCATGCCTTCACATGGCATCACAGCTGGCAGTCTCTGTAGATGAGTGCATTCAGCTCTCATCAGTCTGTGCTGCAGAGGTGCGATGATCAAACACGCACACATATATGACAGTGCATTTGCATGGCAGAGGACTTTAACATGTTGAATCTGCCTGTTCCTAGAATCTCACACCTGCAGATGTCAATGGCAGCTCTGTTCTGATGTTGTGTGGGTATCAACAGGCTAGTTTTTCATTAACACTGCGCAACTGCAGCGCTGCATGTTGCCATCATTAAACAACATCCTCTTGTTAATGAGAGCAACTGGAAATTAAATAGAAATTTCACACACACAGCAAGACAGCAATAACCGCACTTTGAGCCAACACACACACACACACACACACACACACACACACACACACACACACACACACACACACACACACACACACACACACACACACAGACAGACACACGGACACAGAGACTTATGCTTGCAGCTACATTTCTGTGTTAACAACTTCCTGAGCTCTGCAGGCGCACACCCACACTTTTACAGTATCTGCAGACGTTACACTGTTGATGTATGCTCACCCCGTCAACCCCCTTTACTTACTCATTTGTCTCACGCCCACAGACACACAGACACAAACTCACCGCAGCCAAGGCAGTCTCTCAATCAGTGTTCCCACCAAGCGGACACCCTACACCAAGATGTCGTGATCCACTAGAGGTTGCTATTGCTCATGCACGCCTTTGTAGGACAGCAACGTTTTAGTGGGTCACCTGTGAATGATGGCAAACATTTAGCATTTTTTGAAAAGCAAAGTATTCAACTAGGCATCTGAAATGTCTGTTGTTGAAATGAAGGCATTGTAGTTACACTAACAGATCATTTATTTGCATAGTGGGGGGAGGGGGGTGTTACTGTGTGTTTAAAATTAGTTATCAGGTTGCAACGTTTAATTTAAAATGACGTTCATATTAAGGAAAGCATGCTATTGAGCTATTAGGCTTGTTTTCGCTCTGATAATTTCTATTCTAGTTTGGCATCATGAGAGCAGTGCTGATTGCTTAGGTGTTCATATGCAGTTTAAATTACTCTGCAAGCAGCTGCACAGCAGGCCTGTGTCTTTTGATTGGGCCTATGGTGAGGCTTTTTAATGACATCCAAGTTGGAGGCAAGATCGCCCTCAATGAAAACACAAAAATCTATCATGAAATGCTGTCTTAAGACCAGATGAAGATTTGTAAGCAAGTTATAGCATCCTTTCAAGTTTTTTTTAAAACATAATCAACTGTGATCATGATCAAGAGAATATCGTCAACCAGAATTTTTCTTATATATATATATATTTTTAACCTCAGCAAGTTAAGGCCTACAGTTCATCTTTCACTGATACAGTGCATACAAATATCTGCGCTTCCAACAACATGTCTGTTTAAATGTATGCTCGGGTCTTGACAGGAGGAAATGAGTCATATTTGCAAAAAATATACATCTTTGAAGTCTGAGTTAACCTAAGGACGCGCAGTATTCCTGCAAGTGTAGTCATGTTTGGGTAAGCAATCACCACGTATATCATTGATAAGATCTGAAAGGCAGCACAAACAAATGCTGAATTTCAAATATTTTACTTTGGTCTCAGACCTGCAACTCCTACAACAGATCAAAACCCAACTCATTAGTGTTTCTGTTTGTGTTACAAGCTGTTTTTGAAGCAGCACACGCACTTTCGGCATTGCATATCAAGTGCTTTCATTAGTAGTTTTGTTGCATAGATCTGGATTGCCTGGAGCGAGATCTTTTCTATCTGTGAGCAAGAGGTAGCGAGGGTAAATTTAGCTGTGAACACTGAAATGTAAGCTTAACAGAGAACAACCAGCTGATTGCAACTAAATTTTACGCAGTGAAACCTAGCATCAGTGAACTGGAAGCAAAGCTTGAAATATAGAGAAAAGGCAGCTTACTATTGGGTATTCAATCAAATGTGTGTGGCAACAGAGAGCCATTAAAAACAGCCGTGCCGGAAAACAGGAAGAAAAAGTAACACGATTTGCCTTGTTCTAATCAAACAACTCAGTTGGTTTTGTGTATCTTGACACCTATTGCATGCTTCTGTGTCCCATAAGAGCCCTCTGTTAAACTTCCTGAGGGCTTTGACCAAAGTGAGGATCTGTGGATTAACGATGCCATGCATGGTGAAGCCCTGTGGGACATGAGACGTAGCGCTGGACATAGTATGTACAGCATTTTTCTCTGTTTTATTAAACAGCTGTGCTGTATATGTTTTAATTCTGCAGCATGAAACATTTTCCTCCTTCTGAAGATATTTCCTAATATTAGTCTGTGTAATCCTCTAACAGATTTTTTATTTTGGTGCCAAATTTTAAATTCTCACCCTGAAAGCAGTTTATAATGTTGGTTTTTGCTATGATGACTCACCTCTCATTTTGGAAATATATATTTGTTTGTTCTGGTGTATCTGAGCTTCAGTGCATCATCAACATGAAGGCATACCATGTAGAGTAAAACGACATCATGTCTGTGCCCTGTCTCTGAACCATTGTCAATAATTAAAGACCTGAAGAAGGAAGGATTAGTGCTCAGACTTACACTGGCCTTCATCTCTGCATGACCATCACAGCAAGAAGCTGGAGATAACATTGTTTCTATAGGAGGAGGTATGCTCACACTGAGGCAGTCTTATGAGTGGGAAGGCTCTGTATTCGGTATACTGCACAGTGACTGCAGTGGCTGTGCAGTTGAGCACACGAGGCAGCAGTCAGTAAATCCAGTTCATTGTCTAAAAGCATGCCATCTGTCTCTGACATCACACTATTTTCTCTGGACAAAGATTATATATGTACAGAGGCCCATTTCTGTCAGAAATGTCAGAGTGGAATTGCTAAACCCTAACCTTCAGAATACAACTAGATGATGACAATAATAAATGTATCTGACACCTTCCTGAGGCTGGTGGAAAGTCATTTCTGTAGAGTATGTTGAAGGCTGCAGCTCAGTGGTTTTATACAGTAGAGAACAGTCAACACATTTCAGTAGAGTGTGAGCAGGGAGCAAAATAATTATTGTAGATAGCGAGACAAAAAATGTTTAAAGAAGGGCAAAAATGTGAAATAGTGATATTTTAAAATGAAAAAAAAAATGTATACAGGGACTAATTCAAGTTTTATTTGCATGAATTGAACTGTGTCAGAATAATAAAATATTACCTAATGATTCATAGTTCTTTATTAGTGAAATAAGATACCAGATAAATGGTAATGGTAAATATTGCTAAGGCATTGAAATACAGTTATATTTATACATATTTCATCAATTCTTTTCTTTCATATATCTAGATGAGAGGATAGGATTCATTTCTAGTGAGACACGGCTTATCATGTATCACAAAGAGATAAAATAGTCTTTTATAGATTTTTTGGACCTGAAATCAAGCAGCTCAGCAGAAAAGCACAGCATCTTGTTGACAGTGTAAAAGAAGCAATTGTGTATTGTATGTCATTGTTGGAACTGAAACAATTCTTCATAGTTCTTCAAGAAACCAAAACACTGCCTTAGAAATGCAAAACATTTTGGTGGTTGTGCTTTATTTAAATTTATTTAATGTAGATGTCTCAGTCTGGTCTGTTCCCTCACTGTTCTAAGCCACAAATCCACTTTTGCATTTACACGCAACAGTTTTTAATGGTTTTGATTTCGGGGATGTTGCATAAAGGAAAAAAGGAAGCTTGTGATTATGATAAATGATGCAGACACACTATTTTACATGCAACGATGCTGCAATCAGAATAAGATGGCCTCTTGACTCCTGGGGCTGCTTGACCCACATTTTAAGCTCCATTTTCTGTGACGGGGGAGGAAAGCAGGCACACTGGGTACAGTACAGTGAGAACAGGGTTGGGCTGTCTATGTACACAGCTATATTTATTCAAAAGAGGTTACCTCCAGCAACCACCAGCTGAACTCTTATGAAGGCCACTGTGTTCTGTGTCTACAACAAGGACAGAATTTCTCTGTTTCGAGTGTTGCACTCATTAAAAACAGTGTTAAAAGACCGGAAATGAAGTGTTAAGATGGATTTCTCGCTCAGACAAAAACCCCCAAACATGGCAGCAGTGTTTGTAGAACCAGACCTCTTTACAAATACAGATACAGACAATCAAAGAGAGTGAACTAAAGGATATCTGGGCTTGTTGAAGCATGACCGCAGCATTTCATTCACCTGATATAAACTACCATCGCTTTCTTGTTTAGGCCCTCCTCCTTTCCTTTTCTCCACCCTTCCTTGCAGGGTACACCTGTTGCATGGGTCAAGGCTGTTGTTAAGGCTTGCTCACCAATGCTTCCAGCCTCCGGCGCTGTTACACAGCACAGAGCACAAATGATTTTCCCGTGGTAGTTGGGCAAGTCACATAAAGGAGTCAAGGTATGTTCAAATCCCCCCTTTTCTCTCTGTTTTCTTTCTTCAACTGTATCTTTCTTTTTGTATGCTTTTTAAAAAAATTGTGTGGCTCAAATAGAACAATCAAGCTTTTTTGATGCTTAAATTAGGAAATAATGAATGAGTAGTGATTTAAGATGCACGGCACCAGTTTAGAGGTTGATTTTGGCCTCCAGATATGTAAATGTGCAAATGTACAAAACACTTTGCCTCAGGGTTTGTCTGCACACATGAAACTCGTGCTTTCTTGTTCTTTTAGGTTTCGAAGGAAGGAAAAAGAGTGATGTTTTTGTGGAAGGATGATGGATGGTCACATACAGATAGAAATAAATAAAATCTCGGTACCACAGTGACATTTTCTGTGTAGCTTAGCATTTGTTTTAGTATATTTTATTTCGGTGACATTATAAAAAACAAAAAAAAACAAGTTATCATTACACATTCATACAAGCACCCACTCTGATGGATTCACAGGGGGCAACTTGTGGTTTAGCCCAAGGATACTTCTGCATGCAAGCTGGAGTAGCTGATGACGGGTTAGATGACCCGCTTCACCTCCTGAGCCTCACCCGCCCCGAAAACCTGTTAGAAAGGTGATACAAGTATTCATTTTAGAAGAACAGTAGTGGGATAGACCACAGACCTGATTCTGATTGAGTTTTAGACAAAGGCCAGGTGAGCAAAGTAGGTCAATGCATTTTCTTGGTTATAAAAATCCATTCTTATGACACAGGAGGTCAAATTTCCAACCTGTAGGTCTTTCAAATACAAAGCTACTTTAAGGTGCTTCTTATTTCACATAGGATCGCCACAGCCTTTCAAGGAATACAGAAACAAAAAAGTTTCACTGACTATTCTGTCCAGGAATCCATCTCCCATCAAGAAATCCCACCTGTCTGTTGCAGACATTGACATGTGCGTGTGTATCTGTTATTTTCTTTCTGGAATTGTGGGATGTGTCGAGGTCTGGAGACAGAAGGTCATAACCTAGTAGCTTCCCGTGGCCTTCTCCGGGGTCAGCTGTCTGTTGTTTGTAAAGATGCCTGGATCTTTATTTTTGTTACTTACTGGATCAAGCTGTCAACCTTGAGGAATGAAACTTATCTATTTTCTGCCTTCAAATAACAATTTTCTGGAAAAAAAAAGTCCATAGGAAATATCTTGATAAGGACTTGAAACTGATCTGCTTTATTCAAACAATAAATTGTGTTGAAAAAAGAGAAAAGTATCAGGATATAAGTGTCACAATTTAAGTATAAGAAAGAAAGTCACAAAATAAATTAAAAGAAAAAATCTAAACGATTGTTGAGGTGAAAACGACCAGCTGCTGAGGTTGTGTAGTCCAGCTGGTCTTGTTTTCATAGCATTGAGAATATTAATTCACTTAGTGCTATTATTAGGCTTCTTTTTTGCTGCTGCAGCAGCAGATGCACAACAATGCTTGACCTGAAGAAAAGAAAAGAAAAAAGAGTGAAAAAAACTCAGAAACTTTTTTGATTTCCTAAGATGGAAAGCCTTTCAATCCTGGACAAACACAGGCACAGACTGACAGGTGTGTCTGTGAAACCGCTGAAAAACACACATGCACACACAGATGCTCAAGCAGCAGCAGTAAAAAAAACATGAATAAATAAATAAATAAAAGTTTGGATAAATCTAGTGAGAACAGCAGTGAATGAGAAATAAGTTGTCCTTTAATTTTCCCAGTTTTAATGTCACCACTCATCCTGTCATTTGGTTACCACAGCTTTTGATTATGTTATGCTATTCTTATTATTAGTTTCAAATTATGTTGCCATGCGTTTACATGCACTTTGCTGCTCTGCATGTGTAACATGTATGTTGTTCTGCACACAGCCTTTGAGTGTGTGGTGTGTATGCTGTGTGTAGGTGGATGCATTTAATGACCCGGCTCTTTGCTAATGTGAATGTCCGGTCAGTTGCTTACACAGCTGCACACTTGTAGATCCACATTCACTTCTCTCTCTCCCTCTCCCTCTCTCTCGCTCTCTCTCTCACACACACACTCACTCACGCACAAAGATATGTACACACTTTTTGTGCACAATGCTTTAGCCACACCCGATTTTGCAAAACTTGTGTCTGAGAGATGCTTTGTCTGCAGAACTACATCTGTTTTCTCTTTTTTTCTGTTGTGCTGAACCAATGTGGAGTTCGCACATCGTGTCGTTGTGCTTCACTAGCTAATACATTCAGCTTCGCTTCACAACGAGCCCATCTTCATGCTCAGATGATTAACACCTTGACACTCGCAGTTGCACTTTAGCCATCCGAGAAGTTTGACTGAACCCATATTTAAAGCCAGACAGCATCTTATCAAAGTAGGAAGATCTTTCTGGAGACAGATGTGCAACAGTGACCTTTGCTTGCTCTTCCAAGCAGATGTTTTCTGGTCTGCTGGTAATAATACCTTTCGTGGAGGTAGTTGAGGACAGGGTCGCAGTGCTGCTGGAGTTGAGTCCTCGTGCCATCTGGATCAGTTTATCCTGTTAGTGGAAATAACTACCTTCACCTGGCTGCAGGGGGGAAAACACTTATCATTAGTCCCCGTTCGGTTCAAGCTTATTTTAGTGAATCTTGTCCTTTTTAGGAGAGGCTGCCACAGCGCTTAAACTGTATGGTCAGGCGCTTTGAAGTCAACGGATGATATGTGGACGAGAGATGCCAGAGAGAGTGCTAAGAGCAAAAACAACTCTTTTTTTTTTTCTTCTGATCTTGTTGAGAAGCAAGAGACTTTTCCTTTGTCCATCTCAAATTACAGTCATTACACAACTGCGACAGTTGATGAGACATGACACCTAGTGGTATAACACTTACACTGCAGGCTTAGATACAGAAGGAAACCCAAACAAGTCAGGGAGGCAGGCTCTGCAAGTTGTTTGATCCAAGCACGCAGGGCCTTCCCCAGGGTTGTCCTTTGATGGTTCCTCTTTGGTATATTAATATTTACTATGGTGTACAACAACCACAACATAGTAAATATTAATACATTAGCATCTAAGATAAATAGTCTGTACACATACCTCTTACAGGGGAAAAAAGGAGTGGGAAATTGAGCTACCCAAATGCCAGCAGACAATACCGCTCCCTTTTTCGACTGCCTCCCTCTGATAATAATTTTCATACACTCCCTTGGCTCGTGTTTGTTGATTGCAATCACCAGCACAGTAAATCTTGCTCCCGTCTTTCACTGGACGGCTCCGTTCAGCTCTGAACCCACTGCTTTGAGGTTTGACTCTATGGTTAGCCAAAACATCTGCTGCACCCACAACCACAAACAACCCAAACACACAGACAACAAGGAAGCAAGCGCAAACGAACTTAAATTGGACTTAAAAACTGTAAACACAGTTTTTAAGTAAGGAGACATGCCTGAGTGAAATTAAATCGGAGGAGTCAAAAGAAAGGAAATGTTGAAAGAGTGCGATCGGAAAATGAAGCAGTAATAAATGGCTGGAAGTAAATTCAAGAGCATAAGTGACAAGTAAGCGAGAGAAAAACATGGGTGAGGTCGTTTGCTCATGCTCAGTCCCTCAGTAGTGAATTAGTAACTCTGTCCAGTCAGAGTTCCAATTACAAAGTGATAAATCAGACAGATTAGCTGCACTCAGAGGCAGCCCACTCCCACCAGCTGCTTCTGGACTGCTTACTGTATAAAAAAAACATCTGCAGAGGGGGAGAGAGCTAAAAGCAAGCTAAAAAAAAAAAAGGCAAGTTACGCTAATAGGGAAAAGAGAGTGACTGGAGAGATTAAGAAAAGAAAAAACAAGATGTTTAGTGGAATAAAGCAAAGGGCTGGCAGAAGAACGCTAAGAAATAAGAGAAGGTGAAGCTGTTAGAGGTGATCAGAGAGAGATGATCCCAGGAGACAAGGAGGAGACAGTTGATGAGACAGATACTGTGGAAGCCGGGGAAAAAGAGGGGTGGAGATAATCTGCAGATTAGATTTACACAGACTTGTGGTGACTCATGTTTTTTTTTTTTTTAATAAACCTCACATATTGTCTTATTAGCTCTGTCTTTCCCAACATTGCTGTTTGCTCACATGTCAAGCTGTGTGAATCACACCATAAATCCAGAGCTGCAACACGTCTCTGTGCTTCCCACTTCATCTGAACAAAAACACTTCAGCCCTCCTCTTAATGCCAATTGTTTTGCCTCTCCTTTTTGGCCCACAGACATCGCAGTCTCGATGTACTAGCGTATGTTCACTCTTAACTGGTAATGTGTTTAGAGCAAAGGAGGAGAAGCATGAAGATATCAGCTCTTTTCTCACACACACGCAGACTCACACCTGTTGCCATGGTCTTCACCTGAAACAACAATGTGTGTGTTCGCAGCAGTGTGACTCAGCTGCATGTTTGGGTCTCTCTGTTTCCCATGGCCTGGCAGCAGGCAGTGTTTTCATATACCGCTCTCCCAAAACACCATTGTGTCAACAGCTTTGCTTAGACACGCAAGAAGAGCTGAAATTTAACCATTAAATGCTGTCGTCATGTAGTCTTTATGAGCGTGCTAATGACTGCTTGTGTCCGGTGGCTTCCTCAGAAAGCTTTACTACTTGTTGATGTGAAAGACTTATTAAAGGGACTATAAAGGTAGAGTAAGTTATGGCTTAGCTTTTACACATACGTTAATGTTCCTGTCATGTGCACCTGGTTACTTCCCGGTGGTTCCCAAGCTTTTTTATCTGATTTACCCCACAGGCCTGTGAAATGAGCCCAAGTCCTTTTAAAATCAACCCTAATAAGCTTTTAATTATATAAAAAGGGATGCTGTTAAAATAATTCTTCATCCAATCAGAAGGTCAACATTTAGGCCTTGTAGATTACAGGGATAAAAGAAAAAGGACAAAAATGGATGCTCAACATTTGTTAAGCTTTTCCTTCAGTTTATGTGTTGCTTTAAACAAATTTACCTCATTGAGCTTTTTATTTAAGTTCTGCCAACTTGAAAAAGCGTGTCTGGACGTGTTCCCATTTAGAATCAATAGTTTTTGCTACTATTCCTGATATTTCAAATTTAAAAAACAATCAGGTTCAGCTGTTTTTTTACAGTTTTTCTCAAATGCTAAAACACATGTCACAAACGTTACCACCAGGTCCCCCAATGTCCAAACACAACACCCTTCTCTAAAGCTACATAAACACAACCACACCTTCCCACTGCAAAACTCAAACTCCCACACCAAGAGAGCAGCTCGAAGCTGTCAAAACTGTAAACACTATACACAGCATTACACACTACAGCAAAACAATTGAAAACACAATGCTCAATTTGTGAGAAGGTTCTTTGGTTCATAACTGCCAATGCATATTTTTATAAACTGTACAGTAACGGATCGTCATAGAACCCTGCAGAGGATTAGGCATTTAGATTTGTGAGTTTCACATGAAGACTATAAATCTATAAAAACATCCTGCATGTACGTACACTACTGTAACACAAGTCAATGCAAAAACAGAATCTATCGCACACAACAGTACTCTCGGAAACATGATCAGGGTGTGAAGTCTTTTTTATTGTCTACACGGTCTTTTTACAGTATTACACACTGTCACTGTGCGGCATCATGTCGCCGAGCTGCATTGGGCCACATCACCTCATCCACATCACAGGCTATATTGTCCCTTGCTAGGCACCGCGGGAAAAACGCCCTGGAATGGCGAATCCATCCCTGGAAGGCCTCCACTGGGAGGTCAGCACAGGCCAGCTCCATTGCCCGTACGAGGTTCTCTCTTGTGTATGGCTGTCTGTCATACACCTTCCATCTCCATGATGAGAAGAACTCCTCTATAGGGTTCAGGAAAGGGGAGTAGGGTGGCAGACAGACGTTTAAAAAGTGGTCACTGTTGGTGGTGAACCACTCTCTGATTTGGTGTGTTTTGTGGAAGCGGACGTTGTCCCAAATGATCACATACATGTGATGTGCTAGCCTAGGATGGTGTTGTTGACGGTCCAGGAGGATGTCTTTTAGCTCCTCTAGGAAGGTGAGGAGACGTTGGGTGTTGTAAGACCCAAGGACAGCATGCCGGTGGACAAGCCCCTCCGTACCCATAGCTGCACAAAGAGTAACATTACCCCCCCGTTGGCCAGGAACCTCAGTGATGGCTCTTTGGCCAATGATGTTACGGCCTCTTCGCCTTCGTTTCTGGAGGTTGAAGCCAGCCTCATCCAGGAAGAGGTACTCATGGGGTCTGGCCATCGCGTCCAACTGCATTATCCTCTGTGAACATGGAAAAGCGTACAGGTGTTCAGAACGGTCAATCAGGTAGCACAGTATTGTCCAGAAGTAATGTAGGCCACTAAGCAACACAGTATGTCCACTAACTGTACTGTGGACATGGATGTATACGTACTTGCACATACTCTTAACGTTGTTCTATGTGTCGCGCAGAGTTGCGCTCAAAGGGAACCCTGTAGACCTGTTTCATCCTCATCTGTTGGCGCCGGAGAACTCGGTCTATTGTGGACACGCTGACAGCATCAATGTTCTCAAAGTTTACATTATCTGCAATGACTTGGTCTCTGATCTCTCGGAGTCTAATGCAGTTGTTCTCACGGACCATATCTGCAATGAGGGTTTCTTGTGCCGCTGTGAATATGGCAACCCTCCCACCTCTATGTGGTATCCTTTCAGCTCTAAAGAAAGAAACATGTGTTGTCAATTGACTGATTTATATGTAAAACTACATGTAAAGTAACAGACCACTTTCACAGGCCTGTAAAACTGTAGTGTGACAAAGAAAGCAATAGCGTACTATACCTGTTGTGTTGTCTAAATGCCTTGATAATGGTGGCCACGGTGAACCTACTCAGGTTTGGATGTACTCTTCGTCCCGCTTCAGCCATTGTCATGCCATGGCCAATGACATGATCAATTACTGTTGCTCGCATATCATCTGTTATGATGGTGCGAGGTTGTCTTCTTCTCCCACCTGGACCTTCTCCTCTCTCTTGTTGGCCTCCTTCTCTTCCTCCTCTACTCCGAACTCCTCTTCTTCTTCTTCTTCTTCTTAGGCCTTCACCTCTTCCTCCTCTGATCTCAACCCCTCTTCCTCTTTGGCCTGCAGCTCTTCTCCTTCCGCACGCTCGAATGCCTTCATCCATTGTGATTGTTTGGCATCTTCACCAAACTATGCTTTTATAGGTGGGGTCACATCATTAGCAACAGGTGTCTTCAATTTTGAGTCGTTGTGTGTAGTGACTGACGCCAGGTGTGTTCCCTGTGTTCAAAGATTGGTGACTGTGGCAAGCATTTTGCATCACATGGGCTTTCATTTGAGAATATGAGCAGAGTTGTTTTGCAACATGTGTTTTAGCAAGGAAAAATGTGTTTAGATTTATGAGTACAGAGGGTTGTGTTTTGTGAATTGTGTCTTCATGTGACATGTGTTTATGGTACTGGAATATGGTGGCTACATTTAGTAAATGTGTTTAGACTACTGGTCATTTGGGTTACAGGATTGGCTTTTGTGTTTTAACATTTGAGAAAAACTGTAAGCATTGAGGTGCCTGGCTCCTGAGGTAGGGCAGCTCATCACCACAACAACCTGGTGCTGAATGCCCAGAAGACAGTGGAGATTATTGTGGACTTCAGGAAGCACACAGCCCCACTCCCCCCCATCATCCTGACTGACACCCCCATCACCTCTGTGGACTCATTCCGCTTCCTGGGTACCACCATCACCCAGGACCTGAAGTGGGAGCCCACCATCACCTCCGTCATTAAGAAAGCCCAGCAGAGGATGTACTTCCTGAGGCAGCTGAAGAAATTCAACCTGCCAACACGGACGATGATGCAATTCTACACTGCAATCATCGAGTCCATCCTCACCTCCTCCATCACCGTGTGGTACGCTGGAGCCACTATCAGGGACAAACAGAGACTGCAGCGTGTTGTGCGCTCTGCTGAGAAGGTGATTGGCTGCAGACTCCCATCTCTGCAGGACCTGTACACCTCCAGGACACTGGGGAGTGCAGCTCGGATCTCAGCTGACCCTTCTCATCCTGGACACAGTCTGTTTGACCTGCTCCCCTCAGGCAGGAGGCTCCGGTCCATTCGCACCAGAACCTCTCGCCATAAGAACAGTTTCTTCCCCTCTGCTGTTGGACACATGAACAATAACCGTATGACTGTTCCCACCACTAACACATGACCCTACGCTGTGTTCACTGCATCATTCCATGTTTGGCACTGATCACCACCTGCACTCATGTATATATCATGTATATATCTATCTACTTAGCACTTTTAATTCTTATTCTTATTTTTTATTTTATTTTTTTTCTCATGTCTATTTAAGCGTTATTTATGACAGTATGTTTGCACTAAGCACCGCAGCAATTTCCTAATGTTGTAAACCTGCTCAACATTTGGCAATAAAACCCTTTCTGATTCTGATTCTGATTCTGATCTACTAATCAGTAGGTTGGTGGTTTAATTCCTGGCTGGACCAATCTCTGTGTCAAGGCATCCTTGGGAGTTCCTCCTAATGTGTTCATCAGAACGTAAATGTTCAATTGAAAGCGCTTAGATGTTGAAAAAGTGCTCATGTGAATGAGAATGTTGTATTTAGCGCTGCAGTGGAAAAGCCCTATAAGAACCTGTTTATTTACCATTAGGTGGGTATTTCAATTATTTAATACTTCTCTCTGTTTTAATGATTTGTGCATCCTGGCTGTCTTTATTCTTTACATGAAGTTTTAACATTTAAGCACTGCAATATATTATATAGTATGAAATAATAATATTAATATATTACATTACAGTACATTGTTTGTTTGAACACAACCATATAATTGTCTATTGGCCCAACAAAGTACATGGCTGGTATCAAATAGAGTGCAAAACAGGTTACCTAGAATATTTTTGCTAGGATACAAAAAGTACAAAGCTTCACTTACCATGATTCACATTTGTGTATAAGGAAGTGGAATCAAAGTAAAATTAGCAGTCTGATTAAAATAATAATTACAAACTACCTTCAACCTGCAAACATGCAGTTTGTTTATAAATGGCTGTATTAATAGCCTAACAGCATCCTGGTACTGAATACCCATTAGGATGCAGACATGCAGTTAAATGCAGGTTTGCATAGTATAGTATGCTACCTCAAAAAACAGATAAATATACCTGAGTGCAACCTGAGTTTTTGTTTACTTTAACGATGGGCTGCTCAGTTAAAAAAAAAAAAAAGGAAAGGAAAGAAAGTTAGTTTTTTGTTTTTGTTTTTTACATCCAGGTAGTTTTGATTCATGTTGGAGGAATTCTGGAATTTTGTTCACTTTTTGCTGCAAATACAAATAGATTTTAAAAGAAGCACATTTCAGCTGTAAAGCCCTTCAAATGAGCATTTCGTCTGCAGTTAGAATGCCGACCTTCAGCGACTCCAGATTTGAGAATAATGACGCTGTCCACAGTTATTTTCTGTCTAGCAATTTTGTTTTCTGCTGCAGAAAAAGCATTCTAATCTCGCAGGGTGACATGTCTGAATAGGGTGGCTGTTAATATTGTTCTAGTCTGAATGGAAAAAGGGGGAGAAGAGGGGGCTCGAGCCAAACTCTCAAGCTTGCCACATTTTTCTCGGCTTGCCCTATTTTCTTTTTCCTCTGAATATTCTCCCCGTACTGTTGTGAATTTAACACCTGCTTCCTATGCTGGACTAGCACCCAACAGTGGCCAGCTGAGGTTAAAGTCACTCGGCACTGTGGATCTCAGGAAAACACCAGGACAGAGAGAGATCAGCTAAAACATGTGGAACTGCTCTGTGGGTCTTCCATGAGAATTTCACATATGATAACAGTCTGGGAACCAAAACCTTGAACACACTCCACAGTGATGGAAACATTTTGATTTAATTTTTTTAAAAAAACACATCTGGCAAAACAATTACTTTGAAGAAGATCATTATACTGTCCTCAATTACTGCACCCGTGACATGATGTGAGCACTAAAACACATAATTATATTCACTTGAACATCTTTTTAAGGCATATAGACAGAGTATGGACCAAATTTGGGCTTTCATTTTGAAAATGTTTCCATTTAGAGAAGTCTTTAATGTATCATTCTTCTCCTGCAGCACATGCACGGCCCATTATTCTCAGCATTTGATCTACTGAGCTCTCACACAGACATATCCAGGCTACATTGTAGATTGCAGCTGAGGGACATTCACTGCCAAAGCACATTGTTTTCCAAAAGGGATTCTAGCTCATATTGCGGATTTGCTATAAAAAGGATTTTGTGAAACTGACATGCAGACAGCATCATTTAGAAGTGGAGAGAACAAGAGAGCATCTGAGCTGATGCACTTTAAGCATTGCCACTGGGTTGTAGTGAATGTACCGTGTATATAAATCACTTTTTAAAAGAAATGTCCCACCATTTACATTTGTTTTGTGTGTTAAGGCTATTGTCACATTGCCATCGCCTTGTCTGTCTGTAGGAACCAGGAGAATGGAAGTTTGCTACAAAAACGATGTATTTGTGTCCCATTGAGACCTTCTCATAATATTAAAAATGTGATGTCTCATTATAAAATCTCGGTGGGAACAAATCTATTAAAGTGGGACAGATGGAGAGCAATTTAAAGTGTTAGAGGCGCCTCTGTCCTGTCCTTTATTAGCTATAAAAATGGAGCGTGATATGTGGAACTCCACAGGCTGATGGATTTGCAGTATCGCAGGAGATGAACATTTGTGGACATATAATGTCAAAATCTATCATTAATGGCACCTGAATGAACAGTGAAAAACAAGCATACAGGTGCGCAGATTCCCACGACAACTGGAGTGTCCTTGAATGCACAGCTTTACTTCACAAGATGCTTATTTTGCCCTTAGCGCCACACGCTACTCAAAACATGCATTAAAACCACTCTTAGGGGACCCACAAATACCTGACACAAAAACACGTCTGTGGTGCAGTTCCTTCTTGCTTGCTGAGAGAACACAAGTGTCCAAATCAACCAACCAACCATCTCCCCCAAATCCCGACAAGCTGGGGTCGAGCAGGAAATTATGTCACAGACACAGCAGCAGATCTCCAGACACTGATAAGGTCGCTCCTCCTGGGAAAGTGAAACAAGTAAGAGACAGATTGCTTCTTTGTCTTTCTCCTTCCTCTTTTCATCTTGTCCCATCAAGACAGGAGCGATTACAAGAGGAGACTATTGAGACACTGTTTACTGGGACAGAACACTTATATTAATGTCCCTGAGACATGCTTTGGGTATTTGGGTGTGCTCCAAAAAGCAGGATGCAGTCTGCTGAAAAGAAGCTTTTCCCTTGTGTTAAATCAAAACAACATGTGACATAAAGTTAACGAATTTGGAGAGCAAATGAAGTCAGGTAATTGATTCAAGGACCGAGGCTTGGGGATAGATTGCTGAGGGGAGAGTGGCTGCTTTTCTATTCTTTAATGATGATATTAGTGGGTATGCTCAGTGTGAGTCATGCTTTATAGACTGAAGACTGTGCTGCAGTGTCTGAGTGTTCATGGGAGGTTATGTGGGCAACTGCTGGTTTGAAGTAAATCACTGCTGGGGTTCTTCTCACTTGCCTCAGGGATCTCCAGCTCACTAGCAAGGAATTACACACACTGGGAAGAAGTGGTGAGGGAGCACTGAGAGCCTCGTCCTGCTGTGTTTGTGTATATAAATGTGTGTATGTCTATATTTAAGAAATTGCAGCACATGTGTATGTTTATACGGTTGCTTAATGAACCTGTGTGGGTGTGTGCTCCAGACTTCCCGACAGCATTATCTCAGGAAGTCTGACAGTCTATCTTTGTGTGTCTTTGTGTATATTTCTCTGTCTAGTTTTGTCTGGTCCACTGTGTGTATATATATATATATGTGTGTGTGTGTGTGATATGGATACGCTATGATGGCCGTCGTATTTGCTGACTCATAAAAGCACTGAGCAAACCCACCCCCACTCCACCACTGGTGTTTGGACAGCCCATCTGGTTTTCATGAAGGAAGAGGAGTACAAAATCAGCATCAATCTGCTGTGGTCTGCTTTCATCCTGATGAAGAAATGACTGATTTTTCTGATTTTGTTTGAAACAGCATTTCACTACTAACATATCAACAATGACTGCATCAAAGTATTGACTTTTGTTGCTCTTAGCAGCATGGAGCATTTTAGCTTTTAGCTCAGTGTTGCTTGCTTTATAGTCTGCAACTTTTCCCAGGTAGTCAGCTGAATCTGGCTGACTGAGACTCAGTGTTTGCATGCTCAGTGGCTCACCAAAATCAGGCTGACTCAAGCCAAGCAATGGTTGCCAGATTTGGATAGTTGTTGTGTTTAGACAAGTTTGGACTGACGGTTGGCACATTTAGCTGAATTTGGAGCTATTGTTGTTCTACTGTGGCAACCTAAAAGCAAGGAACATACAGACAGACTTCACTTTAAGAACACAGACTCTAACCAGTTTACTGAGGGCAATTTTGGGTCCCCATTCATACCACGCAAGTTTGTTTTCTTGCTCCCTGCTAGGTTTCGGCTTTTATGAGCCCAGAAAAGCATAACAATATATTTTGAAAGATTGAATGGTGATACAAATCTTACAAATCTTAAGCAATCTTAAGCTACCAGCTTGGATCATAGGTAGTATTATTTGACATTATTTAAATAAAGTTAAATAGTAGCATTATTTATAGATTATTTAACAATTATTTTTAAGTTGTAGTCAGAAGTTTACTTACACTCATCATGGGCATGAATACCATGGTAATATGGAGCATTTAAACATTTCTTTGAGCTGTTAGCAAACATCTTTAATGACTTTAAAAAACAAGAATTGCGTGCAGATTTTTTTTTATTTATATTGGATTCTCTCTGATCTACACAGGGTCAAAATTATACATAAAGGCTCAAATACATATACATGCCTACAGCCACTTGTTGTGCTAAAGGTTTTAACATTTTACGACTAAACCCTATTAAGTATTTGTCAGTGATCATCACTGACTACAACTGGTAGTCTGTCTTTGCTGGCATAAAAAGGCAGCACTTATTGGATTGGGAAAGTCAAGGAGCACAGTGAATATTTAAGGAGGATTGTAGATTTACGCAAGTTAGGAAGCCATTTCTAAATGACTTCAGATTCCAAAATCATTAGTTCAAACAACTGTGCGTAAGTGCACGGTATTCAGACGTGGCAGTACCTCGCTGAGGTCGGGAAGAAAACTCAGACTCTTATCCTCTGACAAAAGGAAACTGGTTAGGATGTTTAGAAAAAACTCAGGAACCACCAAGGCTCAAGCCAGCCATCAACTAGAAAGTGTTGTGACACCAGCGTCACTTTCTATAGTGAAACAAGTTCTACATAGGTATGTACTGAGACGGTGTCGGCCAAGAAAGAAGCCCTTGCTTCGAAATGGACACCTTTGGGCTTGACTGAACTTTCCTCACGTGGACAAGCCAAATACCTTCTGGAAAAACGTTTTATGGTCAGATGAGACAAACACTGAGCTATTTGACCACAGTGACAAGAGATATCTTTGGAGGATTATAGGTGAGACTTTCAGTCCTAAGAGCACTGTACCATGGTAAATGGACTGGTTCTCTACACAACTTGCCTCATTCACCCATTCACACACACACACACACACACACACACACACAGCATCTTTGGTTTAGTGTCTTGCTCAAGGATATTTGGCATGCAGACTGGAGTAGACGGGGATCAAACCACCAACCTTTCGATTAGTATGTGATCTGCTCTACACACCATCTGCCAAGCATGGTGGTGGTAGCATCATGCTCTGGGGCTGTTTTGTTACCACTGGTACTGGTACACTGCACAAAGTGGATAGTGAAGAAGGATACTACCTCCTCAACTTCACCTCAAATGAACTAGATAGTTGAATCTTGGACACAAATGAGTGTTACAGCAGGATAATGATCCCGAACACACATCAAACCTGGTTTTGGAAACGATAAAGCAGGCTAACAAAAAGCTTCTGGAAAGGTCTATCCAAAGACTGAACCTCAACCCCTCTGAAATATATGGATTAAGCTTAAAAGCCAGGTTCATTTCAGGAAACCAACCATCCATTAATTGAGCTCTACCAATTCTGCCAAGAAGAGTGAGCAATTAAGAAAGAAAATTAAGAAAAGCAATATTGCCTACCAGCAAATTAATGACATGCTGTTTATAGAAAAGTTGGGAACTGATACTCAGTCACATTTAGTTCTTACAGCTCCAGACACACTTATCCACCAGGTACTTGGATAGATGTCCTTGTTTCTTCTGAAAGATTCTGTTACACCATTTGCATATTGTTCTTGATCATTCAACTCAAAATCTCTGGGAAGAAAACAGGGAAGTGGAAGAGAACGTAGCAATGAGGCTAGAATGGAATCGTAAATGTTGCCAAGATAGTTTTTTGTGGTTTAGAGTGAAAGACAAATTAGCATGGCTTTCTCTTTATGAAAGAAAAACATGTGAGGAATGTTTAGGAGACTGCAGTTTCTACAGAGTGGAAAACCACACCACAGAGAGAGCTGGAGAGAGCCTTTGCTTTCATAATTGCAGCTACAACTTCACCTGAACACTTGATTAAAGGAAATATATTCTACCCCTTCTTCATATGAAGCAGATATTCATGTAATGTCTGGAATCTCCATGAATAAACAAACAGTGGTCAAGGCCAGCTGTGAGGTACTTGCACAAACCACCACACTCACATGCTCTCCCTGGCATTCAGCCGGCAGCAATAAACAGTTTCCTTTCATTTTTCCTCAAGACATTTCTCAGTCCAACAGAAGGTCCAGAGTTTCAGACAGAATACATCTTTTGATTCCAGATGTACAATGTAGTGCAGAGGGTGTAGTATTACATTCCTCAGACCTAAAGCAGAAGTATAGCCGAACCCTTCACATGCCTGCTGCTTCTTGGTTTGGACCTCTGCAGAGAATCCCTCCTGCTCTCCATTTTCCTTTGATATGGGTTAAACGCTGGGCAGTCTGACAGAAGACAATTGAGGAAGAAAGGAAATGAGAAAGCCTGGAGGAGACAGTGTAAGTCAGGGAGGGACAGAAGAAAGGTGAAAGACAGACTTAGTCTCCTAAAAGCTCCCAGTGGTTAAAATAGAAAGGAAGGGGCCAAAGACGAGGGGGCTGGATTTCTGCAGCTCTCTGATTCTGGGTCATAAAAGTGTGCTAGTATCTGCGCGTATGTTTATGTGCATGACAGAGTAGGAAGTGGGATGGCTCGAACTTTAAAATTCATTAGCAGATACTGTACATTCAGTAAATGTTTTCCTGAACGCTTTGTGTCTCCGTTTGTGACACATTGTGTCTGTGGGTGTGCTTGGTTGTGTGAAAAAAGAGAAAAAAAACTGAGTGTTTGAGAAAGAGCAAAGAAACTCTGAATAGCCTCGAGGGGGTTTTCCTCTGAAAGGGAATGCTTTTCTCCACCCCCTCACAGACACCCTCTACTTCGATCTCTCTCTCTCTCTTTCTCTGCCTCACTCCCAAACACTCAGAGTAGCCGTAGAAGCAAAACAGACTTAAAAGAAGAGAAAAAGAATCAACGGGCAGCTCGACAATTTGCGTCTCTCTGTGCCACACACTCAGACTTGGGGAAGGTCTGCGAAGAATGGAACTGACTTTACTTACTTTTCAAACAAGGCAACTCACAGTCATGTGGATGTACTTCAGCCAACTTCTACTGCTGATGAACTAAACATGGCAAGTTCTTCTGCACAAAGCCAAAGGAGGCTGTCTGGAGAGGATTACCGGGGCCAAAAAATGACAAAACCTTCTGCTTTGTAGAGGAGAAGCTCCTGCAAACATGGTAAAGTAACACCAAGTTTCCCTCCCGGGTATCCTTATTGTCCATTGTTACTTTCTGGTTTAAGATTTAAACTGCTCCACTGACCCAGTAACTCAGAGTCTGATTTCTGGTCTGGACAAGTGAACAAGTGAATTTCTTTCTGTGACTTTGCCAGCTATGTGTACGTATGTGTGTGTGTATGTGTGTGTGGGCTACTGGAAGCCTGATACATTAGTTTACACGCAGGGCATCATTTTACCTCCTTTCAACTTTTGTTTTCTAGTTGGAGAGTTCTGTGCACGGTAATGATGCACACTTTTTGCTTTCGTCTTTTATGAAACTTTATCTTCGTAACACACAAAGGGAGTACAAAACCCAATGTGAGTGCTCTCTCCAAAGCTTTTTGTAATCCTGAGCACAGTTGGTGGGACCGTTTCACATCAACAGCCAGCAGCATCTCAAGCTTTTTAAGTGTGCGCACACCAACAAAGAGAGAGTGACAGAGAGAGGCGCATTGTCGTTTGTCTCGCATCCTTAAGTCCTTTGATTCGGACTTAATTGATGCGGACGGCACACATACTTGAGTGAGTGGAGTGTTTCGATGTATAAATTATTTTACTGCTTTGCATGCGCACAAAATGGAATTCTCCAGTTCAGCGGTCGGCTCTTTAAAAAGTTCAAACCGTAGAGCTTTTAAAGAAAGGAGGGGACTAATCTAATCCCAGTCACAGCAGAATGTAATTAATTACGATGAGTAAGCCACAAGATGGGGAACACTGATGGTGGATTTGTAGGAGGATGTGGTTTCTTTAAACTTTTATTTACGTATTGCTGCTGCTATTAAATTTGTTTTTAAAAAAGGAAAGAAAAATCCCTAAATGCTTGCTTCGAGCATGGCTTTTTTTGGTAAACTGGAATATATTTAGTCAGTCTCACATTTATCCTTTATATTTATGGAATATACTTTTATTTCTTACATGGGAATCAGTCTGACCCATAACATCTGTCCAAGCTTAAGTGATAGCTTTACAGCAGGAAGGAAGGATGTTTAAAGAAGTACAAACTTGACTGCGAATGGCGGCCACCACTGTACTTTGCCCCCACTTCACTTCCACTGCAGCGCTAGTTTGACCAGCTTTCAAAGACGTAACTGTTTGTTTTACTTAATGCCTGACTGATGCCATGAGCCTCCAGAGTCTCACTTATTAAACTGCTGCACTGTGCAAGACCTATTGTGTTTAAACTCTCTACAATATTACAAAAGCCCAACTCGTGGCACGCTGGTGTGCAATGTATTTGCATTTAGTTACTCATGAAAAGCACAACCAAGAGTCACTTATTAACTATCAAGGTCAAGAACTTTCCTCTTGAGGCCTCACAGAATCATGTGTTATGTGTTCCTTTAGTGTACAGTAAACACAGTTACCTACTGCGGGACAGACAATATTTTCAATTGTCAGTTGAAGTGATAAAATTGTATTTAAAATATATGCAAATTATGAAAGTGCACATGAGAGTTCCACTTGGGCTTTGGACTTGCTCTCGTCTTATAAAAACATATTTAGAGGCAGCAGGCGAGCAGACTTTCTACAAAACAGTAACAGTTGCAGAAGATTAGCTAACAAGAATAAGCAAACAATGACAGGTTTAGCTTTCACAAGAGAAAAATAATTATGCCTCTTTTCACTAAATATTTTATTAATATAGTTGCTTTAGTTGTCTGCCGTTGCTGTTGTGCTGTGCTGGTAGAGACAATTGATTTATCTGAGTTCTTATGGGTTTTTTTTTATTTTGGGGGCGTTAAACCGATCAAATACTCACGAGGGCATTTATACTGGAAGGAAATAGTTCCGTTGTGGACTATTAAAATATAACAGTGCAATGAATGATGCTCATTGCAATGTTCCATAAACCTACAGGAAACTGCAGAATTTGGTGTTTATTCACTGTTGGTTTGGCAAAATAAACAACCACAAGTTACTGGATCTGCTCCAGGTGTTTACGTCTATATAATATATCCACAACTTTCAGATTTTCAGGATACTCAAAAGTGCTGATTTATCAGAGTGCCACAAGCATGTACATCATCTCAAACCCTGTGGAAATGCGATGCGAGTGTCCAGATTTTGATTGATTGGCAGAAAACTGGACTTGGATTTCCTGGGTCACTCCCCCCTTTTAATTTAGCTAATACTGCACACTGCTCAACTTGATTTTAATTTTTGCCAAGTCTCTGCTGAGGCTGACTGGGAAAATGAACTCATTTGATTTATGAAGAAATTATGGATAATCGCAGACATCTGCCATTTGGAACTGTATGATCCAAACAGATTTCATTTTGCTTCAGTCAGCATGACAAGGCTCTGAGAGTTGTCGTGAAGCTGTGGACTGAATTTTCAGTGTGTCTATCATCTCTGTATCATAAAAGTGGGTCAGATGCAACAGAGGCTTTGCACTTGTATTTCCAAAACAGAGCCCCAGCCAAGTGTTCAAGGAAAAATGTCAGTGCCTCGGCTGTTCGCAGGCCAGCTTTCATCACACATTGTCTCTAGAAAAGTTTGTTTTTGCAACATTGCCATTTCCTCCCCAATCTGTGGCTTTCCAGTTGCATGAATTAATTTTAAATGCAGTTTGTTAACGGTACAGAAACTTCCTCTGTTTGACTTGCATTTCTTTGAACTCGCAGAAGACCCTCATACTACTTTGCAAGAATGAAGAGCAGCAGATGTTACTGCACTGCACTCCTAATACGCAAGCGCACAGACATAGAAATCCAAATTGTCATATGGCTTAATACATTTTACAACACTTCTTCTAACAGTACAAGTACCTTTTCCACACTGGGAGCCAGTATGTTGTGTTGCACTGTCTAAATACTAAATAAATTGAATTTTATGTTCGATATTTTGAAGCCAGGAT
The DNA here is from genome assembly GCF_051167445.1 of Perissodus microlepis. Taxonomy (NCBI): domain Eukaryota; kingdom Metazoa; phylum Chordata; class Actinopteri; order Cichliformes; family Cichlidae; genus Perissodus; species Perissodus microlepis. Next base: position 13,222,358 of record NC_140465.1, read on the forward strand.
CCGGCTTCAGGAAGAAGGCTCAGATCCAGAAGGTTTTGTTTAGTCATGTTAAATGGGAGCGGTTCATGAATGAATCAGCTGTGGTGACATTGTGCCAGAAAAAAAGTCCCTGTGTGAACCTTTCAATCATAGATATATTTTTTGGTTCGCTTGTTTTTACACAGGGCCGTCACTGCTGTATGTCTTTACTGGTCATGGGAAGTCCGTGCTGTCTGATCTTGTGGTGGCATGAAAGAAAAAGAGAAACTATGTTATATGGCGCACTTTAAAGCATCCAGGTTTATCCTTAGATCAAGGATTTCGAAATGCGGATTTGTGATTTCAGAAGAGATGACGGCATAGATTTACGTAGGTTTCAAACACACTTGGTTCATTGTCCTACGATATAAGCAAATATTTTCAGCATGACGGCCTGCAGCAGTGCTGTTTTGACACTTCAAGTTATAAGCTGTTGGACTTGTTCATTCTTATATTATTTACAGATTAAGGTTCAATTAATGGATTATCTGTGAAAGCTCACCCACGTTCTGTGGAAACTTGCCAGTGTTCAATACTACAGCACCATGAGTAAGGACTGGAAATCTGATACACTCTTTATTGAACTACAAAATGAACAAATGTATTTATGGGACTCTACATTACTCTTAGCGGAAGAAACAAAGCAATGTAGTAATTTTGTCTCATGTGGGATTTTTCATCTTAAAAGGCTTTAAGATGGCTTATCCGTGGGAGCCCCTCTGCTGAGTTATAAAGGCTCGGAGCACACACAGAGGCAGTTCTGTCTCATCACCAAACAGACAGAAGGAAATAGTAGAAAAGGAGGGGGAGTAACTCAGAGACACTGGGAACATGGTTTTCATCATGACATGACTAACACTCATTTTGATGATGATGGCTCGAAGTCAAAAAATCGTTTTTATTTTGGGTTCCGTGTGAAAGTAGTCAGAGTAAAGCGTACACTGCAAAACGCAATTGTTTTTGAACCGTGAAATAAAGAGAAAGGAAGATGACACCTGCATATGAAGCTGACTCACTTTAGCTCGACTATGTGCTGTGTTTTTTCTTTCCATGACAACATTTCTTCAGTTGACATGTCACAGGCGCTCAGCCTACTGTGTCCACGCTGTTTTTGTCTTTTCTCATGGCTGAGGTGGTGGTGTGTCATCCGAGGCTCTCAGGTACAAGACTAAACGTGCAGAATTCAGGCAGTTGTCAGGAAATACTGGCCAGTCTTAACTGTCACTTTTGGTTATGTTTTGGGTTTACCCTGGAGGTGCAGTGACGGCCTATCTCTTATGAGGAGTTCAAGAAAATGTGATGAACAGTCAGAAACGAAACATAAACCAAACTCTTTCAACATGTCGCATCAAAAGCTGCGCCAGTTTAGTAAAGGTTAATCTCCATCACAATTACATCTTTTGACCCATATAGCTGATGACAATGCAGTACTCACCTTGACAGGTTGTTTATGCAGTAGCTCAGTTCTCGATCAAGACTTTTGTTAGCCCCAGCCTGAGGCAATATGGTGAAACCTGCCATAATGCTTGCCATTCTCTATACAAAACACTGAAAAAAAAAACTCCTAAGGGGCAGTAGACAAGACAAAGAAAGAGCTAACCTTTATAACAAACGCCTCTTGTCCATGTGGTTAGGTCAGCTCAGGTCAAACAATGACCTTTGTTGTAGACTGAAGCTCTTTCTAGAGTTAAATCACAGGCTGCAATGGACAATTATCACAAGATAGGAAATCCCCTTGTCTAGAAAATGCAGGAGAGGCAGTGTTGGAATGTTTTCAGCTGGCCAGGGACCAAAAACAACAATCTCAAAATGAAAGTTCAGGATTTAAGCTTGACTGAATACCCTTCACTGGCTGATTCTGGAAATAAAATATATCTTGGTGGAAAAGCAAAGACGCTTTATGGTCATATGAGCTGGTTACTGCACACTGAGAGATGGTGGAGAGAAAGAAAAATGCCATAATGATGCATGAAAGAGACTCTGCCTGGATATTTAAAACAGACTGAAGGAACAGATATGAGTCTATTGTAATGCCAGGAAGGTGACACAAAGAGCGTACTAAACAGGAAAGAGACAGTAGGAAATAAACCCGAAACATGAGGATGTTGATTAAAAGTAGTGTAGCTGAAAACTGGCTTCTATGTAAACTAAAGCAACAGATACACAAGCATGCTCAATAATGCAATTTAGTGAGTTGGTGCAACATAGAAAATGCATGGCTGTCCCTCTATTGAGGTTTGACCCACCACACCTTTGGATGCATGGATCGATGGTTGTTTAACTATCATTATATTGAAAAAGATTATACTAGCATATGCTGCTGTGACTGCAACTTACGATTATGACTTCATTATTGTAATAATAATGTTTTCCAATACCACACACAGACACATTTTGCTTTGTTTGACAGATATTAATGATGAATCTTTCACAGTTCAGACCTGTTTAGAACATTTTCTGGCACTGGTAGGCACACATACCAGTAGGAGCAACACAGCACTAGAAGTGAGTTGACTCGCTAGCCAGTCTGAACTGGTTCCAGCTGAGCTATGCTTAGTAAATCTTAAAATTGTCTCTCTCATGCAAATATTGCTAGCCAAACCACCCATAGAGATGACTTCCAGTCAGGGAAGTTTTCTTTTTTAGCTAGTGTTAACAAAAACAGGTTTATTTCTCAATTCAACAGAAGGGACTTGGAATGATTCAGTTGCAGTGAGGAAATGATTTAAAGTCGCATTACACAACAGTGGATGAACTCTATTAAATTTGTGGAATATAACCTGAAATCTATCATCTACATAAGAAAGAGCACACGTGCAAAACTGCACCAATTCAAATAAAGTCCTCCCTGAGAACCTGAAGTCTTCAACTCTGCAAAGTAAGTTCAGGGAGCCGTGCTTTATTAGACATGACCACAGGTTTACTGTTAACTAACAGAAATACAGTAGTGGCTGCAGTCAGTCTAAAACAGCTGTGATGCATTACCATTTAAGAGCCTTCCTAAGAGGTATTCTGCTCTCCATTTCGTGATCTGTTGTGACAGATGTGCACAATCAGAAAAGCATTCTTTTCTACTTAGGGAATGCAAAGGCTCCATAGACTCAGAGCACTGTGAATGGTCAAATATTGGTATTGATTTACATCCAGAAATCTTGTCATGAGTCCAGTAGATCAACATTAGCTCATTTCACAGCCATTTCAGTCACTTTGTATTCACTATGTATGTGCAATCCTGTTTTGTGAATGCAAAGACTAAACAGAGTTGAAAGATTTACTGAAATACCAAATGGATTATAAACAGCTGGAATTTTATGACATTTGTTTTGCATGTTTTATGTCCAAGTTGCTCGCAAGTATCTGCATCTGCCAAATGGTCCCAGTGTAAACCAGTGTGAGGTCTTTGAAGCTCCTGCACTTGTGTTTACGCTGAGACGCTCTGGTCTTGGTCAGGCCATCAACCTAAATGAGGAAGGGGCTAAAAAACAGAGTCCTTTGTAGGCTGGGAGATTAACACAGCAGGCTACTGACAAGTGATTGTGTGACTAACATACCTGCTGTGATTAGCGACTGATATCTATGCAGATTCAAAAGAAGTGTCAAGTCCTTATATTCAAATATCAACTCGGTATGAATATTATGGCTTTCCTTTTCATTACCAAACATTGATTTGGTTCTAGGATAGGATAGAAGAATAATTGTACATTTCACCTCTATCTGGCATGAGATAAGACTGTGAAGAGCACTATATTTAATAATCTTGAGACACTATAAAAATATTACATTGTATTTCATGGGGTTTCCAGCCAAGTTAGCAATGTGGAAATCAATGCTGGTCAGTCTCCCCAAGTGGTTTTCACTTTTGAAGTTCTCATTTTTCAGTCAGATGCATATGTCAGTGTATCCAAAGTGTTCCCTCGATGATTCCCAAGAATTTGGCAATCACATGACTTTTCTTCTTTCATCTCATAGAGGTTCACATTGCTGCACCTTTTATCACATGCTAGAGGAACTTCACTTTTGTCCAGCACTCTGGTTAATGACCAGGTGATACAGCTGCTCTGTATATAATAATATAATAATAGCATAATATATTAATATATAATATACAATAATAGTCTTTTCTTTTTCAAACTTATTTTACTTTATTTATATATTGTGCTACATGTAAATGTTACATCTGTGCACAAAACTCATTTTCATGCAGCTGGTGTACTTATACATCAAACCAACAGTAGAGTATCTGCAGTACCAAACACTGTTGTACTAAGCCAGGGGTCAGCAACCTTTCACGTCCAAAGAGCCATTTGGACCCGGTTTCCACGCAAACGGAAACACTGGGAGCCGCAAATACTTTTTGACATCTAAAATGAAGATAACACTGTATATATTGTTTTTTACCTTTATGCTTTGTGTGAACAACTAAGGTGTGTTGCTTATGAAATCCATGAAGTGCTACAGAGAAAATTACATTTTATTTATGTAATTAACATATTTTGAACTCTTAAAGAAATATAACAAAAGGAAAGACGCTGAACTAAAATGATCCAGCAAACAAAAACTGTTGTGAGCCGCCACCCTCATATCTCCTTTGGGCTTTTGGAGCCTTGACCTGACTTTTAAAAAATAATTGGAAAAAATCACTATGCTGCTAAAAAATGAAAAATAGATATTTGCAAAATTCTGCCTAAATATGTATTTTACCTGGTTAATGTGTGTGGCGGGGCGTGGTCTGCAGCGCCGCTGCAGGGCAGGGGACCTACCTGAGCGGCACCCGCAATCACGCCTCGCCGCCTTAACGTCTGTGCTCTCTATGCTGTTGTGTTGGTGTGTGTCGGGCTGTGAGCTTTAACACCGGCTGTATGCGTACAGCAACCGTGTGTGAAAAGTGGTCAATAAAGAGATGCTGAAAAGCATGTTCATGCAAACATCGTCGGGTCTGCCGTGGTAACTTTACAATGGAACTTCTGCTCCTGAACCTCTGCGCACAGCGTCTGCAAATCGGGGCTGCACGAAGTCACTTTCATCTTTATGCGGGACTGTAAGCTGTCGTCTGTGAGGTGTGAGCGGTGTTTGTTTTTAACATAGTTCACGGTGGAGAATAGCTGCTGACATAACATGGATCCGAAGGTCCATAATTGGCCTACCCGGGGTTGAAAGTCTCAGTAAATGCACGGCGTTTCGGCGGGTACACCGGCTTCCGCGAATGTGACGCTTATTTTGAGCGATGAAAAAATAAAAGAATATAATTGTATTTTTATATTTCAATATCACAATAATCTTCCAATTTAGAACTACAAGTTAAAAAAGAACTAACATAAATAAAATACACTTCAGCTAAATACTTCTAATTTATTTTCCAAAACCACACGGAGCCGCACTATAAGGACTAAAGAGCCACAGGTTGCCGACCCCTGTACTAAGCCATGTTGACAGGCTTCACGTCTCTAGTCATCACCACCTCAAAACTGGGCTTATAGTCCGGTTGGTGCACCAAAACTGCTTTGAAGACATTATCTTTTCATCTGAATAGTTTCCATGTGCTTAGATGGACTTCACTTGTGGCACAGCTGGTCCTAGTAGAATGCCCATGCAAGCATTCGCAAGATTACTAAAAGCAGACGTCTGCCTACAGGCTGCTACTTTACCTTCTGACATAAGATGGTGTCATATGCAGTGGCATCTTTATGAAACCATATGCTTCTTTGTCATTTTCAATTACATCAGATGCCGACCCAGGTCTGCTGCTAATATACCAGCTCAAATGAAGTGTATCCTGGCTAGACATGAAACAAGTTGCACATACTCATACAGGACAGACTTAATTATCTCCATAATAAAATTGAAATCCTTTTGAACAGGCTTGTTCATGCTTTCTTCTGTGCTGATCTTGCCTTTAATCATCCAAGTAGACCGAATAAGAATTCACTGACCCAACAGTGAACTCATAAAGAAAATAATATATCTGTTTCTTTATGACAGCAAAAACTTTTTAAACTGATTTCAAACCCAGCACAGTGAAGGTGAGCAGGTCTGGAAAATCATCTGTCTCATAATTTGGCATTTGCACAGCAATTGTTGTCGACCTGTTTTGGCTTTTGAGACTTTTTTCTTTCAAATACCTTATTTGAAGAAAGTTGTGTCTAAATAGACATAGTTTGTAATTCATGGTCACGGTGTACTCGTTTTCCACACGTGGAACTGAAAATAGCAAAGTTTGTGAAAAGGCTGAAAATACCAGAAAATTTGATAAAAATCAAATCCGCAGTGACAGACTGAGCGACATCTGCATTACTGTAGACGTCCAAACTTCATCTGGTTGCCCTTCATCTCTTTTTCTCCTACAGAACCCAGAGTCTCTGGACTCGTCCATCCAGAGTGTGCTGTCGGCCCTCTTCCCACCGTTTGAGGCCACAGCGCCCATCGTCCTCTGCCAGCTGTTTCGCACTATTGAGGAACGTTATCACGGTGATGCTCTGCAGTGTTTACTGGACTTCCTGATTCCTTCCAAACATGTGCTGGAAAGTGTCCAACAGGCAGCATGTGTGAGTAGAAATCATATCTTTGTGTCTTTGTGAAATCTTCCATATGTTAAAAGGTTGAGGGGTTCAAATAGTGTCAACTGTCCAAGTGATAAAGACTACCCTGCAAACTTGTGCTGCTGCAAACGTCTTTTTCACTGTATAGAAATGATTAATAAAAATTGTGATTTATAAGCTACAGCATACTGTAGATATTGTGTTGTTTTGTATAGAAAACTTAGGCTCAGTCAGAACATCAAATGCCCACATGAATATAAATGCCTCAAACTACACCAGTGGTAAATTCAGTTTTACAGTATGATCAGAAGATTTACTGTAGATGTCCAAACTTATAAGCAGGAAACACAGAACCAAACAATCAATAAAGCAATGCAGTGAATTAAGTAGACAGTAATTTAGAAACAAAACTGCATTGTAAGAAACCTTATTTGATTTTTTCCTAGGCTGGATACTCTGATGTGGTTTTCCGCTGTGAGGGCTGGCCTCTCTGTCTCCATGACAAAACGGTCATCCAGTTAGCACCTGTTAACCCATTGCTGTTGCGTCCTGGAGACTTCTATCTTCAAGTGGAGCCTTTTGGGGAACAAGCGGCACGCATCGTCCTCAAATGTCTTCTGGAGGAAGGATGTCGAGAAGTGGAGGAAACCCCCATCCCTGAAACGTCTTATCCCTGCATCTTCACCGAAGACTGGCTGCGGGACATCAACGAAGGACGTGACGGAACTCCTTTGTCACGGTGTTTGCTTTGCACAGACCAAGGTGTAATTAAGTTGCCGTGGGCCAAAATCGCAATTCCAGAGTTTTTAGACAAGCCTAAGATCATGCCCACCTGTCAGAAATCTCGCCCTGAGCCAAAGCAGATTTCAGTTCCCGTCCACTTCAACTCCTCCACCCTACCAGTTGAAGCCACGATTCTTTCAGCAAATGACAGGATGTCAGCATCCTTAAGACCCGCAGCCTGTTCTTCCAAACTTGTCAAAATGGAAGATAAAAGAGGGGCCCCGAAATCCTGCTCCAAACCATTAATCAAGCCGGTGGGTTGGGTTTCTCCTAATACCTGGGACAGTCATAACTATCAAGAGATTGAGGGTGATTATGTAGACCTGGTGGATATCGACAAAGGGAAAGAGCTTGTGGATAAACAGAGAGACAGGCTTCCAAATCCAACCAATTCAGTTTTGTTCAAACCTGTTAGACCACCCCCACCTGTGCCGCTTGGGAATAGCGTTCCCTGCGGACGCACGCTTCAATATACAGAGGAGCGTTTTACACCATGCAGCCAGGGGAAGTTGGAGCAGGACCTCACTGATGAAGACATGAAGTGCAGGTACAGAGATTCATACCTGGCGGCACTGACAAATCCAGTGCCTTTTGAGAAAGGGAGTGTAGACCTCCTGGCTGCCTTGGAGGAGGTCGGCCTGACTGAAGATGGGGAGTTAAAATCTAAGGCTAAAATTGGTGCTCAAAAAGACCAAGTAGGAAACTATTGTAACCACTGTAAGGAACCTGTGTTTGGTAATGAGCCCTTCCCTTGCAAACACTGCCATGAGCCAACACCAGCAAACTTAAAGCCCCACCTTCCTAGTAAATGTGAGCTGGAAAACCTCATGAAGGAGTCGCCCATAATTTTGAAATCAACCCCTGGTTTGAGCCAAAGTCAGAGAGTTCAGACAAAACTTATTTCTCACCCATCAGGACATAGTGCTTTTATGCACCCAGTATCAGATGTGTCCTCGGGGACCCCTGATGGTGACCTGGAGTCGCACCAGAGGGGGAAGGATGTGAAACCATCAGGCAAGCACAAAGTTAAAGTGAGGTCTTTGTCCGCTGTCTCAGAAACTCCTACAGGGAGGCCACTTCTCTATAAGCTCAACAACAGGAGCCATAGTGATATTTACCCTGAAACAGTCACGAACTTAATGCACTGTAGGAAAGAAGTTCAACTTGATGAGGAAACTCTGAAACTGGAAACAGAGAAGTGTCTAAAAAAAGGTAAGTGAGGGATAACATCCATGCGACTCAACCACATTGTTATTATTTTGTGCACACAGCCATTAAAATGATCGGTTGCTTCATGTTCAAAGGGGCTCAGAACATTTGAGCTTAATAGACGGAGTGAAATGCCGCTGTGAACTCGCGTGTTTGAAGGAATGTGCTCCAGTGAAGGTCACAGTTCACGAAGGCTCTTTAAAAGAGGGTTCAAAGGTTAAAGATCAGGTTTGAGTATGATCTTCCTCTAGGGATTCTCCCAATGCTGTCTGGGTTCTCTGGCAGTACAGCCACATTTATGTCATTCCCATTATCAAGGGAGTGAAAGGAAATAGCATGCTGCACCCCAGTGAAAGAGAGGGCCTGAACCCACTGGGTAGAAAGAAAAAAGCAGAGCATTCTTGTAATGTAGAGAGACAGCATAACGTGCAAGAAGGCAGTTTCTCTATCCTCTGCACCCAGTGGCATGTGCCCGCAAGCCCTCAGAGGGGCAAGTTGAGATCTTGACTGGAGACATGCTTGTCACGGGCTGTTAAAGTGGCAAAGAGAGAGAGGACAGATGAGGCCTTGTTGGCTCCAAGAGGAGGCCAACTAGTAAAAGCAAGATTTAGTAGTCAGACCGCCGCTGTGTTTTGTTATAAAGACCATGTCCAGTATTTAGAAGTGGTCTGTGAATGTCTGTGCAGCTGTGTAACTTTAAACATGTTAAAGATATGGCTCTTAAAATTATTAATTGCTGTTGTTATAAAAGAGCAAAGGTTACTGGACAGAAAATGAAGCTGACAATTTACAGGAAGGCGTTGCACGGTCTTAGAATAAAGCCCTAAATAAAAAACAGTCTAATGGATAATTAAAAATATATGATCATTTTTCATGCTTGCTGCCAAAAATCATGTTTTGAGTTGTCACATTTATAAAACATTCAAAATATATAAATATATTTTTTGCTTTGTCAGATTCTCAGCCGAGCAGAAGTGAAGCTTTGTCCACTGCAGAGGGACCGGGTACCAAACTCCACAACTTAAAGACAGAAAGTATATCCTCTTCTGACACTCAGCATCCCTCGCAAGAGTCAGCTTTCAGGAGGATCAGTGGCCTGCTTGAACTGGGGATTGTGTGTTTACCAGGTAATTTTGCACTTGTTAGTGTATGACATGAGAATATATTATTTTGCAATGTGATTTTTCACTGCAAAATAACCATTTCTGGCATACAGTACATGTTACTGTATGCTTCAAATTTCTTTTTTGTACCTAAGAAGTCAAATACTGCACACAACATGACGACTTAGCATTTTAACAGGTAAAAACAGTTTTTATTTGATCAGAGGATGACATCAGCGGCTTCTGTGTCATTGTAAGATGTGATGGATCAGATGTTATAATTATTATGTGCCTCAAAAAGCTCAGCAGAAGCGAGTGACGCCTCAGTTTTCAGTGTTAAACATAAAAGGTTAAATTTAATGTAGCCCTGAATTCCTGTGACTGAAAATTCATATAAAGAAAACTTTTACCACTTCATGGATTTATTAAAAGCATCTTCTCCATCATGTCCATCCGCAGGCAGCAGGGACAAGACTGGCAGGGCAGTTGTGGAGGTCCATGGTGACAGGATGGGGTGGACGTCCCCTCTTGTGTCAGCACAAAGCATCTGCGAATTACTGCTCTACTTACATTCTATACCAAGGTACAGTGCTGAAAGACTTAGATGTATCTCTAGAGAAAAAAGATAACATTTCTGCAGTTAACAAACCTTTGAGAATGGAGTTTGTGCTTTGCAACATGTGGGAAGCTGATGTCTTCAGTGTGCCAGAAGAGGAACATACTTGCTGGCTTTTCATTTAGCGCCTGTGATTATTATGTTATGAAAAGGTTCTACCACAAGAGGGCAGCAGCATATCAGTTTCAATATTTCCAGTGGTCAGAAGGAAGCTGTGAATAATATTATGCATGACCTCATACCCACACCAACTGTTCTCTACTGGGTAATTAGTTTGTATAGCTACAGTTCTACAGCTAATATAGCACAGATTTGACCTCTGCATATAGCACCTTAAGATCATTTGGCAGTAACATGGCTAATGTTTCCTGACCGGTGGCCAGTAAACATTAGCCATGTTACTGGTCTAGTAAAGGACAAATTAGCAGGCTTATTTGGTAACACTAACTAAAGGTTTTGATACAAAGCTGTTCTACCAGAAAGCTGACCTTGTGCTGTCCCCAGCAAAGAGTCACACCACAACAGTCTGCAGCCAGGCTCGCTGCCAGCAGTCTGGTATGCAGCGCATTGACAGAAATAACAGCCTTGCTTGATGTAGGCTCACATAGGGATAAACAAAGAAGAGGTTTCTTTTTTCTTTGGTTTTTTTTTTTGTGAATTTGTGAAAAAGTTTAAGGTCTAAGTGTCAGATGTTGCTAAGTGGGTGTCAGATGAAGAGGTTAATGTAAATCTGAGATGTGGATTACTTAAAGCCCAAAAGTTCTTAAATCTGGTCTTTATTGCTAAATGAACACTGTGATGAAATACTACATTTGGGTTCCTAATGTGCTCTAACATGACTTGTTTTCGTAGGAAAGATGTTCGAGAGCTGGGAATGACTTTGGTCATCAATGCCAGGAAGAAGCCTCCCCCTCTTCACCTCTACAAGGCTCTATTGATGGCCCAGGTTAAAACAGTAATCCTGCATGCACATGCCAGAAAAAAGTTGATGCAAAGATTATGGGGAGTGTTTGGTTTACTGGAAAAAACAGGCCTGGGGGTATAGTGTACTGGCCTTGTGTACAGTACAAATTGCACTGTAGGTCTGTGGTCATTAAGGTTTTACCGTAAGTGAGAAAAAAAGGCAGGATACTTAGACATGTACCACTTAATAACCCTCAGCAGCCTTCCCCTAACCTGTTCTCTTTCTGCTTCAGGAGCAAGCTCTCCATGCTGTCCACAGTATCGTCATGCTGATGGATAAAGACACTTGTCAGCGTCCTGAAAAACAGCCTGGTCTGCAGGTCAGACATCAAAACATTTCATTTCCCTATTCAGTATAAAAGTGTAACTTTTATTCACAAAGTGTTTGCCTTTGTCTCTTAGATGGATTTGGTGACCACTATGAAAGCCCTAAACAAGACGGTGGAAGCTTCCCAACTAACCTCTGATTTTGGAGGTACCTTCACTTACAGTCACACCGAGTGGCTGCAGTTCCATCAGGTACTAAAAATGCACGCTAAGTCTACACAACTGCTCTACTGGTGGTATTGAATCCTAACTACTTCACTCTGAAAACCCATGGAGTGGTCTCCGGTGACTAAAGTTGCTCAACCATAATTCAACACAGTTGAAATTAGGCTCCCACCCAGCCAACCACCCGGAGCATGCATGATATCTGATGTGCTATGCTTTGAGTGCAGGAAGGGTGTGGTCACATGGGAAAGGGCAAAGTCTTATCTGAATGATGAATTTGATTATTTATTATAATGTTAATTGCTCACATTAAGTAGGGGCTGATATGTTATCCTGGTTACGGATAAAACTCAACACTGAGTCTCAACCAAGGCCATTCTGCTTTAACACACAGGTCAGTTACTTTGTGTAGCATATACAATACCATAAATTACATAATATTTAACTGTATTAGTGTGCAAATGAGGGGAAGGAGGAGTATGCCAGCCCAAGAAGAAGAAAATAAAGAATTGAACTGCCTGTAGACAGCTATAGATATTTTTTTAAATACAGTTATTTTTAAACCATTTATATTTCTTAATATATCTAATATTTAGAGCAAATTGAATGTTAAAGTAATACAGCATTTAACCACAATGTGGACTACTAAATACAGCAAAACATATTCAATATTTGTTTTAGATCAGTAAGCTGCTGATAGCTTAAAGTTTCTTATACAAGTAGAGAAATTATTATAATGCGAGATATTAGACTTGATGCCCTAGTCATGTACCCTACAGTAATATTGTACGGATAGTTGAAAGCGTCTAAATTAACCAGCAGCACACTGATATTGGTCTCCAGTGTCTGCAGATTTTTAAAAAATTAACTCAGTTTGTCTCCTTTTGCTTCCACACGGCGTTGCCTCTTCCACAAAGCTTCTCAGTTCAATACAATTGAACATGTTTTATTTCAGAGGCTGGTTTCATTTATGACTGACCTGCGAGGAGCTGACAGTTTGTTGCAAAAGGCCATTAAGAGGGTGGATAACAGAAACCAAATGGACACAGCTCAGGTAACATATATATATTTATACTGTATTGTTATTAAATTGGTGTATGCACCACATGCTTACATTTTGGCTTTGTTTTTTGCATAAAACAGGAAGTGCAGCAATGCATTGAAGAACAGAGGATTTCAATGAAAGAAATGCTGGAAGATGCTAGACTGGTGACTTTGCAAAGGGAAGGAGGGGCTTTTCTGGCCAGGATGAAGAAAGAAGAGTTCAGATTTCCACAATCTGAGGACTACAGGTGTCAGATATGATTTGTCACTGAATGATGTTCTTCTTTTTTAACTTGTATTAATCTATATAACATGCTATAGAGAATCTAAGGGCTGTTTTATTTGCACTTGCCATACTTGGCAAATTTATGTGCACATTGCATTTGGAAGGGTAATGGGTGAAGCCATCCTGGGAATCACCAAACTTTACTAATAGGAATGATAACATGTAGGATTTCTCCTCCCTAATGGGAAAAAACGACATGCATGTGAGGTAGAAGTCAATTAATGACCATTTTTAGATGCCTACACAGTCCTGGGAATATCTCTACTGTAATTATTCCAGCTAAGTGAAAACAAAAAACTGCTGGCTGCATGGCTGTGTGGGTGGCTGCAAAATGTTGTTTATATTAAATATTAACAACTAGTTTCATTTGTTTTACTTACCAGCAGGAGGCATAGTAAGTTATCCATGAAATGTTACCATAAATCATAGAATAATGACTATTAAACTTATTTATTTTAATTGCTTTTTGCCTTGTTAAAGAAATAAAAAACACACCCCAGTAAAAACTGCATGAATCTTATTTGTGGTTTTAAACTAGAATTAAAAAGCAAACAGATTTTATTTGTCTTAACTTAAAGGCCCAAAAAGAGATGTGCAGCTACCACTAAACTCATAAAAAATAGCTGTGGCAAAACAGGATTATTGTGTTTTAAAATACTTTTTAGTTTGAACATTTATTATAGCGTGCTTCTTTCACACGAACAAATTCCAAAAATCGGGTGATTTTGAAAATCTCATAAAGTCCTATTTTATTCGCAAGAGAACACAGAAAACATGAAATGTTTGAACTGAGATGGATATTGAACATTTTGAATTCAATAGCAGTGACCCATCTAAAACAAACAAAAAAGCAAACGTTGAGACAGCACATCTATAACGGCACCATCCAAGCTGAAAGGTATGCACATGTATTAGAGCAACAAAGAATAAGTAAGTCTTTTTCAGGGAAGGCCTTTTGTATTTTAGCAAGACAATAAAAAAAATGCATGCTGCAAGTCTGTCATTGTAGAAGAGCCCTGCCTGCAGTTCAGCCTTTCTGCCAGCTGTAAACATTTGAAGCTTTATGAAATGAAAAATGCGATAAAGAAGATCGACGACTGTTGTGCAACCAAGTATTTTATATCAGATAAGAATGGGTCAACATTCCTCTCCCAAAGGTCCAGCAGCTGGTGTCCTCAGTTTGATGTTCCCAGATGTTTACAGACTGTTGTTAAAAGAAGAGAGGATGTTACCCAGTTTTAAACATGGCCTGTTCTTAAAAATTTTTGGAAACATGTTGCTGCCATCAAATTCAAAACGACCTTGCTTTTTTTCCTAGACTGTGAGTAAACATTTTTCTGTGTTCTAATCTGGGTCAAATATGAGGTTGGCAAATCATTGCACTGTTTTTATTTACATTTTATGCAGTGTTAACAACAGTTTCAGAATTGGGTTTGCAATTAAAACAATAAAACAAGGACAGTGTCACATGATGGCTGTCAAAAACTGCCTGGCGTGATTCTGATTAAAAAGCCATTTCCCTCCCTGCATGACAAACGTAACCTCACAGTCAGTCTTAAATGTTTTCTCCTCGTGTTGCAGAGACGCTTTGGAGTCGGTGACAAGTCTTTATAACCAAGTGGAGGAGAAGCTCCACACACTGGTGATGAGATCAAACGAGTCCCTCCAACAGCTGGAGTTCCTTTTCAGGCTTCGAGAGGTGGAGGCCAAAATCAGCACGGTATGTCTAGTAATCTTAGTCTGTTTACAATATTAGAATCTTCAATATGTGTTTAAACATCTAAAAGTTATGTGATGATAAACGCACAGCTGGTAGCCACATGTACAAAGTGTAACCGCATAACCAGGGCTTTGTGTCTTGTAGGCTGGGATGTGGTTCAGCACAGAAGGTGAACAGAGACTGAAGGACTCTTACCCAACTGATGATACCCAGGCTTGCACTGAAAAGGATTTGGAGCACTTCCAAATGTTCCTTACTCAGTCTAAGGTATCACCCCTATGTAAAGGCAAAGACATTAGAGATAAGAAAACTTGCCCTCTTTTGGCTGATCATATATCAGTGATATCGGTAAACTGCAGAAGCGGAAGGAAATTGATTTCACTTAACATTTTCATCATTTATCACAGGAAAAACAGCAGAATGCCTTGATCCTAGCTGCAGAGGCAGAGGGCATTTTTGAGTCCAGCGACAGCAGCCCTGCAAGAGATGTTTTTCAAACTCTCGTCAACACTTTCAGATCTAATGTAGAAGACTTCATGCTGCGTGCACAACAGAGATACAAAGAACTGGACGTGCTTGTGCACGTTTACGCCTTTTGTGAAAAGGTTTGTGTTTTGTCATTGCTCCTGACAATTTTTATTAACGTCCTTTTTCCCCTTGTAAACATTTTTACTGATTACTTTCCATTTCCTTTCACTCACTCTCTCTGTCTAGGCATCTGCCCTGGCCAAAGAATGCAGTCATTCTTTGGAGCAGGTAGAGCAGGGGTGTTACCCAGCTCAGACTTTAAGTACACTCCAAATGTATGAGCAGAGATTAGGTGGTGAATTCTCCACCCCTCACTTCCAGGCTGTGAAAGCTAAAGCCTGCGCCTTGGGATCAGGGGCTTCGGCAGCAATGAGAGTGTGGAATGCAGCTTGG
The DNA here is from genome assembly GCF_051167445.1 of Perissodus microlepis. Classification (NCBI taxonomy): domain Eukaryota; kingdom Metazoa; phylum Chordata; class Actinopteri; order Cichliformes; family Cichlidae; genus Perissodus; species Perissodus microlepis. The sequence continues at coordinate 13,238,049 of NC_140465.1, forward strand.
GCCCAGTGCCGAGAAGTCAGGCAGCATCTTAAGGAGATGCAGAAGAAGAAAAAATACATAGATAAGAACCAGATCCAGAAGACCACAGCTGCAAAGTCTCCAGGGGAACATGGAGAAATGGAGAAAGAGGAGAAAGGGAGTGTGATAGCAGAGGCAGAGCATTCCTTGACCCCACAGCTTAGCACCGGTGCTGTGTGCCTCAACTGCAACAACTTCAAAGAGAGCAAAAACAAAGAGTCTAAAGAGCTGCATTTACCAGAAATACCTGATAAAAATGGAGAAAATACTTCTGATTTCTCTCTAAACACTGACTCCCACCAAGAGAGCAAGTTGAGGCCAAGAGAGCATCACAGTGAGACAGATCTAAGAGATGTAAACTCAATGAAAGGGAGCGAGGATTTTCCTTCACACCAACCTTTAAGTCGATCCCTAAGCGAAGGCTCACATGTCTGCTCGTATCTGACGAGCGTTCCTGGCTTTTCGCCTTTAAATGTGAGTCACAAGCACTGTCATAGTAAGACACAGTCACTGGAACAAAATCAGCAGCCCATCCAAAATCTCCCTTTTCCCCATAACAAGAGACTACGGCCAGGAAACCCGATCAGCAAATCACCAAGAGACAGCAATGAAGGGAAGGGTGAAGGATGTATAGACTCCAGACGGGAACCTGAAGATGTCAGGACTCCAGAGACATTACTCACAACAACAGAAATCAATGGCTGCACTGTTTTGTAAGTAACCCTCTCCCTGACCTGTAATCTAGAGCAAGATGCTGTCCAACATATGGCAAACTATATTAAATGTTTTACCCAAATGTTTCCCAGTAAGCAATACTGTCGTATGAAGACATGCTACCCACGCACACACAATGTAAAACTGAGCTCACCTGCGTTTCATTTCCTGCATGTGGAACAGGAAAGTACGGAGGATCATGGAGGAGCTACTGTCCACAGAGAGGGAGTATGTGAAGGCTCTGGGTTATGTTCGAGAGCACTACTTCCCTGAGCTGGAGAGGGAAGATGTCCCCCAGGATCTCAGGGGCCAGAGGGGGAGCATCTTTGGTAACTTAGAAAAGCTCAACGACTTCCACCGACATTACTTCCTGAATGAGCTGGAGGGCTGTGTGAATGAACCCTTCAGAATAGGACGCTGCTTTCTACGTCACGTAGGTGCCATTTGTGAAAGTCTAGCTTTAAGAAAAATATTATATATCTATATATATATATATATATATATATATATATATACACACACACTGATTCTTGAATCATTAAATCATTAGTTTTTCCATGACACAATCGGTGTAAGTTTTGGCAGCTGTTTAATGTTTAGTACTACCTCACGGTTTTCAAACACCAAGAATTTACTGGAATTATGGTACACTGCTTGGGATGTAGTGACATACTTCCACACAGAGTCCCGACTAATCATCTGCATTTATTTTTCATTTTAGAGAGAAAGCTTTGCTTTGTATGCCCTTTACAGCAAGAACAAGCCCCAGTCTGACAGTCTCCTGATCAATCACGGGCAGGCTTTTTTCAAGGTGAGATCACAAATGTGGACCTTGTCTCCAGGATGCCACAGATATGTAGCCGCTATGTAGGATGCTATCAAAAAACGCTGTTGTTTCAGGAATAAAAACATCTCTTTGTATACCTCTGGACCTCTCTAGTGCTATTTTTTTTTGCATTTTATTTATTTTTTGTATTTGTATTTAGTTTTTTTTAAAATTGCCCAGTAGATGCCTCATTCTGACCACTTGCAATCGTGCATGTGTGATTAGAGCAGAAGACGTGTCAAAATGTAGACCCTTCAAGTCTAGTTTTGGAGAAGAGATAACAAATCTGTCCTCTAAGGCAATGCTGAAATTCCAAATACATTGCAATATTGTATTGTATTGTATTGCTAGTGGACTGAATGGGACTTGCAAGAAGTGATGTAATCAGGAGCGCTGGATGCAATTCAGAGGTACACATGTAGTCATATTTAAATTAGTTAAGGTGTTGACTGCACCTCATTAAAAGTTTGTAGAGTAATATAGTTATTACAAATCCTGTAATAAGGATTTTATGAGAATTCCTTTAATAGGTATGTTGGTGGAGAAACTGACTGACTGAAACTGACAGATTTTGCTATTATAAAAGGCATTTATTCAAAAAATGTTCTTCTAATCTCACTCATCCAATGTCCCATCACACACACGCATGATTTTAACCATGTCATACACCTTTTTTAGCCTGTACAGATATTCACTAGACCTTTTATAACAATACTGCTTTGTTTCCTCTTTTCTCGTACCAGCAAAAGCAGCTGAAGCTGGGGGATAAAATGGACTTATGGTCATACCTGTTGAAGCCTGTGCAGCGCATTAGTAAGTACAGTTTGCTGCTGCAGGACATGATGAGGGAGTGCGATCCGGGACAAATCAGAGAGATAGCTGAGCTAAAGGCAGCCCTTGAGGTCATCCACTTCCAGCTTCGTCATGGCAACAACTTGCTGGCCATGGACGCCATCCACCACTGTGATGTAAGAAGGACTCTAGTAGCGTTAGCTTTAGTTCTGTGTAATTTGATTATCATGATTACAAGATGTGAGGTTTTTAAGTGTTATATGCATATTACAAAATATAGTATGAATGTACACTGGTTTGTCATGCTGTTGTGCAACATCTATGTAATTTAAGCAGCAAAGTAGGGAAACAGGTACAGGCAGGTCAATATAAAGACTCAGAAACATTCATCATTTCTTGGTTTTGTGCAATAGCACTGTTAAGACAGAACACACATAGGAGAGGCTAGGATATGATTAACAAGGAGAATTTATTAGCCTCATTCATAGGAATCCAAAGTGAGGTGGTGTGTGTGTGTGGAGGACGTGGTGGTCTGGAGCTCCATTATCTGAGAGCCCAGACAGACAGAGGGGGTGAAGATTCACAGGAATTTTGTGGGTTATTTTGTTAACTTGATGACCTCTCTCAAGTCAAAAGTAGTTAAAAAGTTCAGTATCTTGCTTTGCTGCTTAAATTTATTTAATTTTTTCTTTAGCTGAATTTAGAAGGTTGATAATTATAAAAAGGATCGTACATTTAAAATCTAGTTTTTTGCATTTTTGATGGGTACAGCACTGCAAATGACCCTACTGAGCCACACTTAATAACTCTTTTCTGTACTACAGGTTAATCTAAAGGAGCAAGGGCAGCTGATTCGTCAGGATGAGTTTTTGGTAACTTTTAGGAAGAAAAAATGTTTCCGTCACATTTTCATTTTTCAAGAACTCATCCTCTTTAGCAAGACAAGGAAGACTGACATTGGAAATGACACATACATCTACAAACAGTCATTCAAGGTACACGTACTGCCCAAACACACACGCACGCATGCAAAGTGCTTCAAATACAGAATTTTTTTGTGATTCATCACAGCAAATGAAAGTTCATTCAAGAAACTTCCCCTATATAACAAGTCACTAGAAAATTACTTATTGCAAACTGCAAATGACTGTTATAGTGACAGCTTTTCCATTTGGTGTCATAACTTAGGACAATTTCCTCTTTGCATACATGAAGGGGAAGACTTGCAACGCACACAAACCAGCTTGGCCTTTACCAGAACCTTCATACAATGTGACACATAATATAGAACTATACTCAGTAGTGTATATCAAAAACAATTAGCAGTCACAATATTTTGACTAAGTTTTTCTGAATAATTCAATAATATGCGTTAATATACCCATAAACCTTGAGCTGCAACTTATAAAAACAGTCCTTTTGTGAAAATTTGCAAGTACCCTTACTTAAGAGTCACTATTTTAACACAGCTCAGCTCTTTATTTTAAGTCCTGTCTGGCACACTGATACTCCTCAAGAGGACTTGGATATTTGCCTGTGGTTTTACAAATGTACCAAACTGCTTGCTGTATTTACAAAAACCTATAATCTAACACAAACACATTATCTTTCTCTGTATTCAGACCTCTGACATAGGAATGACACAAAACACCGGTGACACCGGTTTGTGTTTTGAGATCTGGTTCAGAAAGAGGAAAAGTCAGGACACATACACTCTGCAAGCAGCCAGCCGTGAAGTGAAGGAGGCTTGGGCCAGGGACCTGGAACGGATACTCTGGGAACAGGCTATACACAACAGAGGTATGGCACCTACATATAAACACACACCAATTACTACATTTGGAGGACTCATTTCATAAAAGAAAAAAAAAACCAGCGCAGCATATCTAGCTGCACAATTAGTCAATGAATGTACCATTTGAGAATTACACAAATGGTTTCACATGTTATCTTTTTAGAGGTTCGTTTGCAGGAGAGAGTGTTTCTGGGTATTGGAAACAAGCCTTTTATGGACATTCAGCCCAGTGAGGCAGCCATCAATGATCGAGCCATTGACTATGTACTGATGGGGAGAGGTGAGTATTTGATGTTTTTAAATAAATTTGTGACTTCTCAGACCCTTGCACTCTTTCTTGTTGCAGAAAACAGAGGCCTGTTCTCTGTGGGATCATGTGCATCACGGGATGAGCTTCCAGGAGGGCGGCCAAAGTCCGCTGGTTCAAGGAGCAGCTCTTCCTCCTCCTCGTCCTCTGGACGGGGCTCCCTCTCCCCTGTGGGGTACTTGTGTGGACCAAAGCAGAAGGTGATTGCAGGGGTCCTTGGACGATATGCATCACCCCCAGGAGCCCTGGAGGAGGACGATCTTGACCAAGAGAGTGGAAGTCAGCATTTATTGTGTGAGTGAAACTTTGATCAGAGTAAAAAGTATGTGATACATTTTTATTACACAAAGTCGAATGACCAGTCAAATGAAGAGGGTATTTCTAAATGAACCAGAAGAAAAGTATATACCTTGATGTACCCCAAAACTTCCTATTGCTATGAGAGTGTTTCTGATGACCCCTGAACAGGTCATACACCAGATATCAGGGTATTGTGTTTCAAGCCTCAGAGAATTTCCTCTACAAGCTATGGGGCCAAAGGTCAGAGATCAGGGCAGATTTTTTTTCAAGAGAGCCAAAGGTATTTCAATAGCAAAGCTAATTCCTAAAAAGCTGTTTGGCCCTCAGCTGTTGGCTATATTTAGGAACTTTCTCTCACCACTATGTAGTAGCGGGAGAAGCTTGTCCCGTGACATAATTGATGGCAGATTTTGATCATTCCTCAGTTCAGCCAATCATGCACATACAATGTTAACAAAGAAACTTTTCTTTGTTTCAGTGGACAGCTCAGAGTCGTCAGGCGAGAGCGTAAGCGGCTTCAGCAGTTCCAGTCACAGCTATCACTCTGCTATTGGAGGAGAGGTGGAGGACGTAATCACTGTTAAGGAGTCAGTGATTGCTCAGCCAACTGAGGCTTCCAGCATTCTTGCAGGAACCACAAAAAAAACCCAACCACCAGTTCCACCCAAACCCAAGCACAAACCAAAAGATCACAGCAAGAATCTGCCCTGCAGCAAGGTGCAGTACGAATCTGAGTAAAAGGTCATTTGGTTAAAACCAACCTGGTCATAAATCACTCACAGATGTATTCACCACTCAGTGAAGTCACTCTCATTTCTGCTTGTAAGCTGCTTTGTAGCTTACATGTGTGGTTTTGAATGTCAGTAATGAATCTTCTATTGTGACCAGTCTTAAATATTCCTTTTTAATTATTATCTCTCAGGTACAAAGCACCGCTTTTGGAAAGTCCACTGATGTTTGAGCGCTAAGATATATATAAGGTATAGTAAAAGTAATGCAGTTTTACATCACCTACATATTTCAATGCTGCATAAAACAGTAATGAAAGGGAGGCATGTGAATAATCCACTGTTCTATTGTGAAAAGCAGTTATTTTTACATTTCTTCTTCATTTCTTCATTTTTCTGCAGATGCCTAAGCAGCCTGCGAGTCTGTTTGTGCCCTCTACCAAAGGAGACATCACTTTATTCCAGCTGTTACTGTAATGTTATACAACTCTGTAAATAAAGCTTCTTTTGATGTCACCACTAAAACCGTAGGCCAAGAAATCATCTGTGTATTGTATTCTCACTATAAATGGTGATAAATGTCAGTTTGAAATGCGTACCTGACGTGGCTTTTTTTGCACTATATATTAGGTTAGTTTTATATCTTAAACTGTAGTCTCTGTGGCTATGTGTATTTGCTATTCATAATACATTGTGAGATTATTGTGTACTCTGAAATGTGGATTTTATCATTGTTAAATAAAAACATAACATAATGCCGTCTTTTTCAAATCTATTGCCAAATGTTGTACGAATGATGGAAGCCTCAGCAGTACTCAAAGCACAACTAATTTCCTCTGGAAACAAATCATTTGCTTTTTCTTTTAACAATTTTTTTTTTATAATTTCACATATTACCGGTCTGAAGATATTGTTACATGACTTTCATACTGAAATACACAATATAAACAGTGATGTTGCCTGTTTGCTTTTGCATGGCCTTTTTCACACCTCAATATGAAAACATTTGGTGACCAAAGTGGCGACATTAGGAGCTTAACTGCCAGGTCAGACTTACACTAGCTGGACAAAGTAAATGAGCCATCAGGGCATCATCATCATCATCATCATCACCACCATGTTTTGAGTACCTCACTCAAAAAACTGAAATTGAGTGGTTGTTAAATTTACAAAAGTCTAACTTGTAATTCGAACAAAATACTTTCATGTTTCTAGTAAGAGTGGTAAGTTACCTTGACTCTCGAAATGCACAAGATCCCATGAGATTTCAAACCACAGGAAAACCACTGGGGTTATAAGAGGCATACACACACTCCACGTGTATGCTATCGCTATTTATTGTTGTTTAACCTGTCGAGGACAAAAATGTAAAGAGAACTCTGTATCAAGCCTTGTAATCATAGCTTTCCGCACTGTTGCCGCACTATCAACCCTGATAAAGTTGAGAGATAGATGGAGTAGAATTTCTTATAAATCCTTTAAAATGTTATGTTAACCTGATTCTAGACTTTGTTGAACACTAGAGTATTTTTGTCAGACTAACGTAATTTGCATGGGTTCGATCCACTATGTCAAATTTAGTTGGGCTCAACTACAGTAAATAAATTGATTCTTTATTAATTAAGTTAGTACAACTCAAGTATATTAAGTTGGAATAACAGATTTGCATAATACTAAAATAAAGCAATTTCATCACGTGGAAAAATTTTCCATGATTTTTTTTAATGTTCATTCAAAGATTTTTTTTTTCAGTGCTCAATAAATATTACATTTACCTTTCTCCCGTGTTTCTACCACCCTGTCGCTAGTGTGTATTCTACTTGACACATAAAAATTATTTTGAAATTTACTGTTGAACTAATCGGTCCCTCTGTACTTGTGACTCATAGAAAAATTTACCCAAACTGATGCTCATGTCAAGACCACTTATGAAAAGCTCCCAGCTGTGTGAAAAACCTAAAGTGTTTCTAACATCTGTCTACTTTAGCTGGTGTTTAAGTCTCCAACTCCAACGATCAAAAGATAAAACACTGTAAACTAGTGTGTGATGATTTCTCCCACTCTCTGATTTGTGTCCTGGGAGAAATCACAGCTGTTGCCATTCAGCTAATTGTTTAAGGATAGCCTGATGAATAACATTTGCTCTCTTCTCCCCGTCAGATAAGCTCATTTTTTGTTTTGTTTTTTAGGTTTGATTTGGGTTTATTTCAAGGGTTTAACCACTGTATCTTTCTTTTCAGATAAAATTCATGATTTATTTATTTATTTATTACTGTTGCACTTCATTATCTGTGTGGTCTCCCTGTTTTTTTTTTTTGTCTAAACTTGGACCTGGTTTGTGAAACTGAGGGCTTGTCCATTTTAAAATGGGCTAAAACTGGGTTCCTGGCCTGTTTTGGGTGACTATTAGAAAGGCTTATTTGTTGTCACTAGAGCAAGTCTGGGATATCCATATCGATTTGTGGGTTGGTGAAGAATGCACTAGTTTGGTCAGTCTTTTTGCTCATCTGGTTTATTTTCTTGTACAGCAGTTGGTTCTTTGTGAATGGTTTGGTGTTAGAATACGATTCGTCTGGTAGGTGTTTATATAATGGGTTTCATAGGTAACCTGTAGGAATCCACTGTGTTAGTGTAGTGTAGTGGGGAACGTGTGAACAACTCATTGTTTCCAGTTGCTTTTTTAAGCCACTGATTTAGAGTGTGTGAGAATGCCATACAAATAACTATCTGAATGCTAGGCTTGAGTTGGTTATTTCTTTTGTGAAAGAGCTTGTTTTGCTTTTTCAATTTAATTCAGTTTTGTTTATACTGTGTCAAATTACAACAACAGTTGTTTCAAGGCGCTATACATTGTTTGGTAAAAACCCTACAATGATACGAATAAAACAGAACGCCAGCAATCATATGACCCCTACGAGCAAACGCTTTGGCAACAGTGGGAAGGAAAAAAACTCCCTTTTAACAGGAAGAAACCTGCAGCAGAACCAGGGTCAGGGAGGGGCGGCCATCTGCCAAGGTCAGTTGGAGTGAGAGGAGAAAGACAGGACAAAAGACATGCTGTGGAAGAGAGCTGAGATTAATAATAAGTAATGATTCAGAGAGGTGTAAACACAATCAGTTATTAATTCATGTACTAACAGGGACTTGGAAGAGAGAGACCTAATGTTTAGTTATCCACATTCAACTGTTTTACTCTTTGGTGCAATTGTGGAAACTGTATTATTCTTTCTTTGTGATTTTTTTTATGTTTAAGTCATTTTGTTGATCTTCAGTTAGTTTTTTTCTTGTTTTGGAGCAGACGCAGTCTCTTAGGGGATGGGGTTTTGGGGGGATAACAGGTGGAGAGAAGCTGCAAAGAGGTGTGTAAGACTGCAACTCTGCTTCTTGGTCTCAACTCTGTATTGAGCAAACTGGTGGTAAAACAGATCACTTCCATAGAAAATGTTGGGGAACATGAGCCAACTGCTGCAACTAGTGAGTCACTAACAATGCAATATGAGAAAATGGGAACAAATGGGAGGTCTAAGAGTACAGATGATGGTGCGATGATAAGTGCACTCTTTTTCTTCAGTGTGCTGACTGACAAAGTTCAGGAGGCTTATGCTTCATATATATATATATGACATGATATCCTTGGGTGTTCTGAAAGGCACTATTTTCAAATAAAATCTGTATATATATATATATATATATATATATATATATATATATATATATATATATATATATATATATATATATATATATATATATATATATATATATATATATATATATATATATATATATATATATATATATATATATATATATATATATATATATATATATATATATATATCATGCAATAGTTGCCAATGTAAAGGAATGAATGTACTGCTCTTAAAGGAAAAAATAAGGTTTCTAGTAAATTGCAAGTAAAACTTACTACCCTAGTATCAGGTCATATTGTGTTCAAAAAGACATTTTTTTCCTGTTTCTCTGAATCTTACTGTGGTTGAATCTGGACACAAAGGTGACTATATTTTCATTTCCAATGGTTGTGTCCCTTCCTGGTAAAAAGAAAGTGGTGGTAAAGGTCTTGAGAGGCACTGGAGAACTGCTTAGTTTTGTCTTTGAATCCGTTCTCCTGTTCTATTAAAATATAAATGATGACTTTGGGATGTGTCCAGCACTACCTGTGGAGGGAGTCGGCATAATTCTGGGAAACAACCATGCTGGAGAAGGTGTGTGCTGTCTGAACATGAGATTGAGAGGTTTCCTCTTTGTACAGTAACTAGAGATATGTGTTGAAAAAACAAAGTGATAATAGGACATAGAAACTGTAGTTATTACAGTGTAGTTATCTGTCTCTTATCTATCTTTTTTGTAGTGAGTTGGTTCAGAAGCAGAAGTCTGATCCCCCTCTTAAGGTTTGTTTTGGACTCCTGCCCCTGCAAAAGTTTTTAAAAGTATAGCTCAAGGGTACTTTGTGCAGTCCAATGTCCTGGTGCGCAGATGACTTGTGCAAGGAGATATTAGATATTAGGAGAATATTGGTCATTTAAGTTGTGGTCCCTGTTAAATTCAGAGAAAGTTTCTTGAAAGTATCCTATGAGGGTGTAGCATTACATATAGGTGTCTGACAGACATGCAGATGGATCTACCATTATTTCTTTTGGTCTGGCGCAGGGTGCCGCCAGTGCATCGAGCCACCTGGGGGGCTCTTCAACTGGTGGGGGAGGTTGTTACATCTTGCAGGAGCTCTTCTCTCTTCAGGAACTCACTCTGCAGGAGGGGGAGATACAGGAGAGGTGGAGGAAGATCTCAGCCTGGGCGTCTATTGTCTTGTGTAGTCTGGAAGATGAGTGGATGACGGGGTGGGTGCAGTTTTCTCTGTGGTGGGGTCGGGTGGGCTGTCCCGGGCTCTGTGGGGCCAGGCGGCGCTGCTGTACTGGGCCCCGGTCCGGATGGGCCTGGGCCCCCTTTCCCTGGCAGGTTGCGGAGTATGGGGGTGCCTACTGGGGTCAGCGGGGGAGCTGGCCCCAGGGAGGGGTCACTTGCCCCTCCCTTCCTTCCCTCCCCATCTACAGCTGCCTCCCTCTTCCCGCTTCACCACAATCACCCACACATGCAGGGCCTTGGGGTAAAGGTGTGTCACCAGGGTGCAGGGGAGGCATCCCCCCCACTCTGTCCCCTTCTGGCTGCCTCTGCCTCAATTTTATCTCAATTTTACATTCACATTACTCACACTCTCATAACACATACAAATAGGATCTTGGGGGTGGGCACGCTACACGGACTCCAAATTACCATCAGGGTGTACACCTCACCCCTCAATTTTAAATACACGTAGACACTGAGGGCTATCAGGAAGGGCTATGCGCTTACCTGCTGCTCTCTGGCAGGTAGCTCCATGTCCTCCTGGGTTTTAAATGCACCTTAGAACACACATGCATCAACACTACATATGAGCGGGCGGAGGGAGGTTTGGAGTCTTCACACACCCCCGTTCTCTGCGGCCTGCTGGAGTGGGGGGCTAGGAGGAGGAGTTGGCCGTCCGACTGGGGTCTGGAATGTGGGGCCTCCCTGCTGCTGCGGAGTCGGGGCGGTCTGCATCTCTCCACCGCAGGGAAAAGGGTTACACCACCTGGGTCTGGGTGCAGTTTCCCCCTCCAGGGGCAAGGGTACCTTGACCCGGGGCTTAGAGTACGCTTGGGGAGTGTGATTGTGTGTATAGTGTCTCTTTATGTCTGTCTCCACGTTGGGTGAATGTTGAGTAATTGCATATGAGAGCATGAGGGTGGGAATGGATGTTTGTATCTGTGTGTGCCTGTATGTCTGTGTCTATATGTCAGGTTGGGTATCAGACGCCACCTCTCTGGGGACATCTCAGGCCCTCCAAGGTATGGAGGCCTATCTCCCCCCACCACTTCCCCTGCCAGTGGCAGACGCCCTCAGACATCGGTGCGTTGGTGGTTCTTTGTGTCCGGGGATGGGCGTCCAGGTACACACCAGCTCACTCCTTGGTGGCTGCTTATCGTGGCCTGGAGCCTGGGGCTCGCTCGGGCCACTTCGGGGTGGGGTGCCCTCGGCCTCTCTGCCTGGGGCTCGGTCACTCTGGCGCAGCTGGCTGCCGGCGGAGCTCCCGGGCACGTCACTGCAACCCCCCCTGGCTTCTGCTCCGCGGCTGCTGAGTGACCCCTCATCTGGGACTCTCCTCAGCTCTTTCTGGGATAGTGGCGCGGCTGCCCCTCTGTTGGTCTTCCTTGGTCTCTTGTGTTCTGGGGGCCTCTGGATGTCTGGAGTTTTGATCTCCTCCATACCTGCTTCATGCCCTGGTGGACGGGGCTGTGGCTCCCCACACCCTCTAACAGATCATTACATGTAGGAACCGTACATGCTCACAGGTGTACACACGGGTGCTCACACACACAAACTACACCCTTTTTGGCTCCTACCTTAAAGCACACTGTGTGCTGTCGATCTTACGTGCTGCACAATAATGTTTAATATTTAGTATTTACTGTTATATTCACATAGATCATCGTGATGTTGTTTATTCTATTGCTCTAGTCTTCTTCTGCTTGTTTTCTTTTTTTCTTTCTCAACAGGTGATCCAGGAAAAGAAAAAGAGGGGGGAAAAAAAGGACACAAAGACAAAGGTGATGAAGCAGATTTTCATTGTCTTTTCTCTCTATCTCTTTTCTCCTTTTTTTCCCCTCTCCTTCTGTTAACTTTCTTCTGAACTTTTCTTCTTGTTTTTCTTTCCCGTCCCCGAGTCCAGTCTGGCCTGATTACAATAACTTAGAATAAAAATAACTAATAAAGATCAAATAAACAATGAAAAAAAAATATATATAAGACCTTGGGCAGTTGACAGGTAAGTTAAACCAGTCCATAAGATCTAATCCTGATGTGTCGCATTACATAATAGATCTGCCATTTGGGTATTTAATCATGGACTGCATTGGCTTGCTGTCTCCCTCAAAGTCTGGTAACTTGTGCCAGGCAATCACTGTCAAGCAACTTAATCTTTGCATTTCATTGCAGCCAAATCAGTGGTAAAAACATTACCATCCACAAACCTAAGGTACTCTAGAGCGCTTCCACCAAACAGTTGTTTCTTTGCCGCTCGGATGAAGGTAAGCGCCAACAACAGGTTTCATTGATCAGTTTTTTTTCTAATACCTTATCACAGCTCATTGAGCACTATATAGATGTTAGAGATGCTCAACACATCAAGCAACGCTTTTACTGCGTTTTCCCTGATAAGAGAGAACAGCTGGAGAAAGCGATACAACACATGCTAGATAACAGAACAAAAAACTCCAAATCCAGCTGGATATCTCTGTTTACTAGTTAAAAAAAAAAACAAATTCCACATTTAGACAGATTTCAGAAAGCTAAACACTGTTACAAAAGCAGATGTGTTTCCGTTGCCATTCATGGAATTGCGTTGACCAGGTTGGTTTAGCCAAATTTGTGAGTAAATTTAAGGATGCTGGCAGGTCCCTCTGTTTCCTAGAGCCGAGCCGCTCTAATAACATTAACCAGTCTCACTTCCTACAAGGTGATGCCTTTTGGTTTGCGCGTAATATCCCAGCAACATTCCAGTGGCTTATGAACCATGTGGTGACTATTCTCTCTGATTGTACTGCGTAACTTGATGATATGGTCATATGATTAACGGAAAAACATCTGCAGGCAACATGTGTATTGTTTGACTGTCAATTTGGCCAAATGTGAGTTTTCTATTGCTACTGTTACCTGTCTGGGATAAGTTGTTTGTCTAGTGGTAGCAAAAGTCCTCAAAGACAGAACTTAGCATGACGGGGTATTGCAGAAGCTTCTCTGCAGCAGTTGCAAATTGCATTGACCCTCAATGACCTCTTGAGTTCAAAAGTTATGGTTTTTGAAAATGTCAAAGCTCTCTTGCATTCCTCACCTATATTGGCAGCTGATATGACATGTTTTTGATTTTTTTTTTCCTTTTCAATGTGTTTCAGTTGAAATATTTGATTCGGAGATGTGTATCTTGGATCTGTCAGAGTGTATACTGACTGTAATCCCCTTACTTTTTGTGTTCCCTCCAGCCCTGCTGTACTTGTGATTCTGTGATTAATTTTCCCAAATTGATACACATGTCAAGGCCACATGTGAATTTTTAAAGGCTGGAACACAGAACTCCCAGCTGTGTAAGAAAGTGTTTCCAACATCTCTTATTTTCTTCTGCTAATGAAGTTTAAGGCAGAACCTACACTCAAAATGTAAAACATCTGGATGATGTAGGAAACACAGTAAACAAACAAGCAAATAAATAAATTAATGCTTTGTTTACTGGATAAAAAGGTGGAGTTCTAGATTATCAAAAATACCTGAATTTCATTCATCACAGCTAAAGCATAAACTTCTTGGAGGTTGTGTTAGAACAGTTAACCACACAACCAGCCATATTGTGGCATGTTGGGAACAGTTCGTTGTAATCTCCTGCCTTGGAACACAGTTTGTTGTTGAGTTTAAGGGAATTGTGTTTACTGTGCCTGTTATAGTTATGCAGCTGTTATAGTTGTGTTACTGCCAACACTACAGTGCTCTTTTATGGTTTACAAGTGTTGTTGAAAAGAGATGTTGCGCCATCGGTGAAGCTTTTGCAGGGTTAATGACCACCTTGGAACTGCAGTGTTAAAGTGTACATGAAACACTTTATGTATTAAGGCTAATTTACAACACGGAGCAACTCTTAAAAAAAAAATGCAGTTTAAATCTAGCTTCAGTGTTAACTCTATGATGATTTTTTTAGAGTAGGGTTCTATGGTATAAATTAGCATTAACACATGAACTGCTTAATGCCACCTTAAATGCAGGGGCTGTCGTGTCACCTGAAGCTCAGGTGTTTCTGTTCTTACCTTAGTAACTCCTAACCTCACCACAATATTCTTAGTCTGAACATTCATGCCCCAAATGCTCCAGAGGACATGAAAACTACAAACATGGCAGAAAAGTCTAAATCTGTCACCCCAAATTGTAGCTGTGACACTTACTGCTGCACACCTGCCAATCAAAACAGCCATGTCCCTAACAATATCATCCATGTGGAGGGTTAGAAAAGCCAGCCAGCCTATGATGGGAGAAATTAGACTTAAACTGTTTAAAATATGTGTAAAATATGCCTTTTAAAGCTATAAATGTAGACATTTTAACATAGGAGTCTATAGGCACTGATTCGGATTTGCTGTTAGCTTCAGGTGGTCTTTATAGGAATTGCAGTTTTCTGGCATTTCTTCAATACCTTTATTTTTCAGCTGGTTTCGGAGGCTGTTGCTTAACTGGGAGGGTGTAGGGGGATTGGTAATATTCAAAATATCAATTTCAAGCAACCCGAGTTTTATGAAAAACACTGAAAAATGTTCACAGGTCAAATTAGTTTACAACTGTGGACAGCAATAGACTTATTTTTCAATATGTGTGCGAGTCAACCTCGGTTAAACAAAATCTGCACAAACGGAAAGGGAGAAGGGGTTTGATGTATAAAAACAAAAGCTGGCAATTTTGAAAAAAAAAAAAAAAAAAACAGAGTGTGTATTGTGCTAAAATGCATTCTGGAGAAAATAAATGATGCATTGCCATGACTTAATAACTCCTCTCTGTGGAAATTCCAGAGAATTCTGAGAAGACTTGAAGGGGAAAAAATGCAAATTTGTCTGACCGCTGACTGAACTGCTGTTATGTATTTTTTTTCAACCTACAATCTTTGTTTAGATTGGCAAAGGTTATCTTCTGAGGAAATCTCACAAACATTATCAGATGATGACAACATATTTCCCCAAACGTTTTATCAGTCAATTGGCTTACAACCCTGTTTAAAAGATGATTAGATGAAGCTGCCATGGTCTCTGTTACCTGCTCAACTTCTTTGTTATATATATGCTGCCTGAAGCTGTATTAATTTTTCTCTCTTTTTTAAATGTTTTTGAAACTTTTTAAATACGATAGCTCGTAGTGCACTCGGTAATCTGCTGTTGTTTTCCAGTAAACCATGCTGATCACTGCGAAATCACTACAGCACTTTACTATTCGTTCAGCCTACTTGACATAGGGTGTGTAATGAATCACTGAAGAAGTATAGTAGTTCTTCTGTGTGTGTGTGCGTGTGCGTGTGTGTTTTTGTAGCAGGCGCTCACTATTGGTCTTAGCTAAGCTCTCTCTCTCTCTCTCTCTCTCGCTCTCCAGGGGAGGGTCACGTCACACCCACTACCAGACTGTCAAACACAACGAGGACTACAAATAGGGCAGAGAGCAACAGAGAGACACATAAAATTCCTCTCTCAGCTGAAGACTGCCTGAATACACAGTTTGGTCAACGAGCACAGAAATAGTCATGGCTCAAGGTAAGTTGTGTGGTGCCTCCTTACTAATTTATGGTGATGTTATCTTTTGCACGAAGAGGTCTTTAATAAGTAGAATCTGTTAGAAATAGTTAAGACCTTACTCAGTATTAAAAAAAATATCAATATTGTTACATGTGTTGTTTTGAGTCATTCATTCAGGTCAGCATGGGTGTTCATTATTATCCCACTATGTCTATGTTAATGTGACTGTGATGTTTAGTTGCAGATTTTTGTAGAGAAGTGCATGTTTAGGAGGTGAAACTTTCACTCTTAGCCTCTTGCTGTTACTAACAATGCTGCAGGCACGGTGCCAAAGATTTCCACTGCTGTCTGAAGTCATCACTATTCACTTCAGCACCGTACTGCTGGAGTAAATAGTGATGTCCCATTTTCATCAAGGATCTGAAGATCTAAAAAAATGTTTCACCTTTATATTTGAGAAGATGATTGCCTTCCAAGGTCCCTAACACTTAATAATAGCAGCTGAGAGCAGCTGGTGCTTCCACTACTTAACCAGTGCTATCTTTATAGGCTCACAGAGGACCGAGAAAGAATTCGGATGGTGCTGCTAAGAAATTCATAACTCCACAAACAGCATGTCATGTCTGTTTAATAGGAATCCCCAATAATTCAAAAACAAAAAAAGTTGCCCACCTGTGTGTGAAGTCAAACACCGCAACATACCAAAAATATCTGTGGAGGGCAGCTGGACACTTTAATAGCAGCCTAACCGTCTGCCAGCGCACCTCCGAACAAATTGTAGTTGGTCATGCTTACACTAACTTCTTATAAATAAGCAACATTTGTTTTCCATATGCTGAATGTGCACAGAGCATTTATTTAAATCTGAATGAACTTTTGAAGGAGAACCTCAGTCAACATGGGTGTCTCCTTGAAGACTGAAAAGTTCTTTAACTTCAGAGTGTTTTTCCTTGTTTATTTTTCCAGGATTTTAAACAGTGTCGACTGTACCAGCTCATGCACACTTGTCCCCTGCTAGATTTTGTGTAATTTTCCTTATGAGGCTCATAGTGGCCTCAGTGATGCTAACCATGATCCACACATCACCGGGGGGACTGTGGCATGTGGCTCATGGTTGGTAGACTGGAAGTGGAGAGTGGGTGTGTTCAGTATGTAAAGGTTAGAAAAGAAGGGAGGGTCGAAGCTTAGGAATGGCCCATGCAGTTTAAAATGGAGTGCTGTCCTTATAATTTACGCAACCCTGCAGGATAAACTGCAACCCAGTGACATGCATTCAGTTTGGCTTCACACCACACATGCATACCATATGGCATACCAAAGCTGCTCCGTTTTAAATGAAACATTATGTTCAATTACGGGAGCAAATCAAAATACTTGCCTTTTGTACTATCAATGTAGCCACAACAAGCCTCCAAAGCCCTGCAGAGAGGATGATGTCAGTTCCCCACTGCACCATTAGCCTGTTGTCTCTAAAGGTTTAAGGTGACAGACATCCATGTGTTATTAATCTAAGTAATTGTTTTCGCATTGTGTAAGCTGAGGGCATGTTTTATTGGACTTTCTTGTCTCCAGATGGCTCCTATATAACTTGACATAATAATTGTGCTTCAGTGCAATGCTTACATTTTTTTTTTTTCAAATATGTGTTGATTGGTTTGGGATCATGAACAGACTAAACAGAAAAGCCCTCATTATGCTCTGACTACACTCTCCAGCTGTGTCAGAATACACTGCACTAACGTGTCTTCAGTTAAGACCGGACTAAGTTCAAGATCAGTAAAACATCAGAGCCATGCCAAATACTGAGGAATGAGCCCCTATGGATTTCATGTAAAACCGCAGGAACTTTTTCTAGTCGAGCCTTTGTTTACTTAAGTCTCTCCTAGCCCTGTGACTACCACCTCATGTCTGTTTCAAGCATTATGTTTGCAAGGAATAATACATAGGGAGAGGCTAACATGACATGTCACAGTGCAGATGACCAGTGGTTACACAGCAGCAAGAGAATCTCTGAGTCATCATATAGGTGGGCCTTTAATCAAAGGGTGGGATTCTTTAAGTTACAAAGGACACTGGAGCGTGAAGGGAGTGACTGTCTGGGTTTAGCTTCTGGTAAATTAATACAGGAAGATCTGTCAGATAATATCATCCTTGAATGTTGGAAAAGACAGAGCATCCTACAGTCTGCAGTTTAATTTCAAAGTGAAGTGATCACAAGTAGAAGGAACAAACAAAGCAGTTGTTTTATGTTTTTTAGATTATGTGCCACATCCACAGCTGCGACACAGGAAATCCAGACCTTGTTAACTGCACTTTTTCAGTTAACTGATCATTTTTTAAAAAGTATTTGTTGGACATTTTTGATTTTATTAGAGTTCCCGATGTCCTACACAGCAAATAGGTTTCATAAAGCTTCCACTTTTTTGCAACATTGCATGTGCTCCATATGCATAGAGGTATATTTTTTCCTATCATTATAAGAAACAAGGACATGACTAATGAGCTAAAACATGTCTATGCTTCACAAATCTAAATGATTATTCTGGTCTAAAAACCCAACTTTTTGGGTCAGCATTGAGAGAAATTAGTAGGTAAGAGATGTTTTTAGAAGTAAAAATTGTAATTATGGATATGTCAGTATTGTTTAATATAAATAGCATTTACACTGTATAGTTTCTGTCAGCAGTTGTGTAGTAGCTGTGTGTGTACTCAGCTAAATGTGCTGCAGACAGTGTTTGCTTATTGCAAATATATTATATGCAGATACTCTTTTAAGCGTATAATAATAATAATAGCTAACTTACTGCATTTGTGAAGCTTTCATAAAACATGCTGCAAAATTTACAGCAGTCAGTAAGATTTTACGTAGACAAAATTATTACATAAATTACTACATAAAAAATAAGAGGGTTTTTTTGGGGGGGAGGGGGTTGTTTTTTTCTTGATCTGCATTTTTATAATGAATAATAGAAACTCTCATTACCAAGATGGTTCTTTATAGACTATACTGCATATTTGAAATACTACTTAAATACTTTCTTTTTTATTCATGTTTTTTCCCCTCCCTCTCTCCATTTTAGCTCTGGACATCGATCGCTGGAACTTGGAGTGCGAGTTCAACAACACTGACCATCGCACCGATCTCAATGGCATTGATCGTCTCATTGTGAGGAGAGGCCAGCCTTTCTCAGTCAGCCTGTACCTTCGCTCTGGAAGCTACCAGCCAGGAGTCAGCTCACTTGATTGTGTTGCAGAAACAGGTACTGCTCCTGATTCTTGTATTATAATATTTATATCATATACATGTGTTCTTTTATAAAGTTTATATGGTCTGTATCAAAACAATTGGAAAATTGAATGAATAAAACTTTCCCTACACAATAGGAATAGGAAAAGCATTGTGTCCTCTCATTCAGGAAGTTAGCAGCAACTTGAAACTACCTATTACCATGTGTTTATGCTGTCACTATTTTCATTGTTGCCTATTCAAGAATGAGAAGGGAAAGAAACAAAAACGTTTATGGAAAGGGAAGTCATGTTCCCGTCTTCAGCGATCAGCAATAGTGCAACACCCTTTTCACACTGGGCTCAGTTACAGTAGCTGAAAGATGTTTCCATTTCTATCCTCTATGACCTTAGTTGTTATTCTTTGCAGCCCTAGAAACTGCATCTTAAATTTTTTGCAGTACAAACAGTGAAAGCTCTCTGTCTCTTGTCCTCTTCTAATATTTGGATAAGACTCTTATGAAGAGCATGATAAGTCAACTTGTTGCACACCATCGAATGTAACTCTTTAAACAGGAAATGTTGCTCGCCAAGAGGAAAGCGTGTGTATAATCACAGATAATGATATCAGCCTTTGAAAATCGAATGTGTTTTAATGGATAAGAGCGGCACCGTTCATCCCCCCCCAGTGTGTGAGCCAAAAGCTTGCCCTTGCTTTAGCTGGCTGAGTGGGAGATGTCAAAGAGTTGGCTCTGTGGATTAAAGTGAACACAAATGATTTTAAATTCGTTTAACACAGCAGAATTTAGGAATGAATTACTAATCTATTATGATATCCACAAATCAGAAGACATACCAAAGATTACTAGAATAAACTTGATAAGGGCTGAGAATACTGTAAGTTTACATTCCCTAGCTACGACTGTTTCACTAGGATCTCTGCCTCTTCTTTCAGACTCAGACTTCTAACTACAGGGAGTGCAGAATTATTAGGCAAGTTGTATTTTTGAGGAATAATTTTATTATTGAACAACAACCATGTTCTCAATGAACCCACAAAACTCATTAATATCAAAGCTGAATGTTTTTGGAAGTAGTTTTTAGTTTGTTTTTAGTTTTAGCTATTTTAGGGGGATATCTGTGTGTGCAGGTGACTATTACTGTGCATAATTATTAGGCAACTTAACAAAAAACAAATATATACCCATTTCAATCATTTATTTTTACCAGTGAAACCAATATAACATCTCCACATTCACAAATATACGTTTCTGACATTCAAAAACAAAACAAAAACAAATCAGCGACCAATATAGCCACCTTTCTTTGCAAGGACACTCAAAAGCCTGCCATCCATGGATTCTGTCAGTGTTTTGATCTGTTCACCATCAACATTGCGTGCAGCAGCAACCACAGCCTCCCAGACACTGTTCAGAGAGGTGTACTGTTTTCCCTCCTTGTAAATCTCACATTTGATGATGGACCACAGGTTCTCAATGGGGTTCAGATCAGGTGAACAAGGAGGCCATGTCATTAGTTTTTCTTCTTTTATACCCTTTCTTGCCAGCCACGCTGTGGAGTACTTGGACGCGTGTGATGGAGCATTGTCCTGCATGAAAATCACGTTTTTCTTGAAGGATGCAGACTTCTTCCTGTACCACTGCTTGAAGAAGGTGTCTTCCAGAAACTGGCAGTAGGACTGGGAGTTGAGCTTGACTCCATCCTCAACCCGAAAAGGCCCCACAAGCTCATCTTTGATGATACCAGCCCAAACCAGTACTCCACCTCCACCTTGCTGGCGTCTGAGTCGGACTGGAGCTCTCTGCCCTTTACCAATCCAGCCACGGGCCCATCCATCTGGCCCATCAAGACTCACTCTCATTTCATCAGTCCATAAAACCTTAGAAAAATCAGTCTTGAGATATTTCTTGGCCCAGTCTTGACGTTTCAGCTTGTGTGTCTTGTTCAGTGGTGGTCGTCTTTCAGCCTTTCTGACCTTGGCCATGTCTCTGAGTATTGCACACCTTGTGCTTTTGGGCACTCCAGTGATGTTGCAGCTCTGAAATATGGCCAAACTGGTGGCAAGTGGCATCTTGGCAGCTGCACGCTTGACTTTTCTCAGTTCATGGGCAGTTATTTGGCGCCTTGGTTTTTCCACACGCTTCTTGCGACCCTGTTGACTATTTTGAATGAAACGCTTGATTGTTCGATGATCACGCTTCAGAAGCTTTGCAATTTTGAGACTGCTGCATCCCTCTGCAAGATATCTCACTATTTTTGACTTTTCTGAGCCTGTCAAGTCCTTCTTTTGACCCATTTTGCCAAAGGAAAGGACGTTGCCTAATAATTATGCACACCTGATATACGGTGTTGATGTCATTAGACCACACCCCTTCTCATTACAGAGATGCACATCACCTAATATGCTTAATTGGTAGTAGGCTTTCGAGCCTATACAGCTTGGAGTAAGACAACATGCATGCAGAGGATGGTGTGGACAAAATACTCATTTGCCTAATAATTCTGCACTCCCTGTATATTTGGGGTTTCATGCAGGTCCTCAACCCTCTGAACAGTATGGCACCAGGGCCTCTTTTGGTCTGTCTGCTAGCATTGACACTTCCTGCTGGAGTGCTGCTGTCACCAGTCCACCTGGAGAAATGGTGGCCCTGTCGATCTGCTCTGCACCAGATGCGCCTATAGGCCGCTACACCCTGACCCTGGGGCACTCTGCGAGGATCGAGTTCATCCTGCTCTTCAATCCCTGGTGTCCAGGTGGGTAAACAGAAGCTGTCACGCAAGGGGCTCTTGTTAAGACTCACTTTGATGATCATGTTTCACACTAGAGTGGTGTTGGTGCAGGAACTTTTCAGATGCACGAGTGAAGAGACCATTTAAGGGAACGGTTGCATAGTCAAACAACTATGTTGTGATTTTTAAGCAATAGTTCAGCCTTGAGCTGAATATTCCTTTGTTGGAATAGTTTTGAAGCACTGGATTGAAAGTGAATGAAAGAGAAAGATTGAAAAAGAGGATTATAGACAGAAGACAGCTGTAACATGTCAGCTACTTCACTTGTGTTTACTTTTGAGCCGAGCTAGCACTAACCTTTCCAGCAGCAGCCTGTAGTCTTTCCTTTGGTACATAATAGTATTTTACACTCTTGTGTGTTCAATAGGCAGTTTCCAATAGTTAAAGACCAGCAGTACATCATTTACACCCTAGTTAGGACATGTATTAAGGCATGTATTAATGTT
Source organism: Perissodus microlepis (assembly GCF_051167445.1). NCBI lineage: Eukaryota > Metazoa > Chordata > Actinopteri > Cichliformes > Cichlidae > Perissodus > Perissodus microlepis. The sequence goes on from NC_140465.1 coordinate 13,260,363, forward strand.
TGTAATGTCTCTTGGCAACAGGTGATGCAGTATACATGGACAACAAGGAGAATTTGGCAGAGTATGTCTTAGCTCAGGATGGGATCATCTTTCGAGGAGCCTACAAACATCCCATACCCACTCCCTGGAATTTCGGACAGGTGCCAGCAACAACACTGACACAATCAGCCTGCCTACATTATCCACATAATCAGTTATATAAGTTCACACAGTGCCAGAGCGGTGAGGGAGTGAACCGCACTCATTCTGATAACAGAAAAATACATCTACTTGTGAAAGAATTAATGAAATGCTACATACCAAAAAAAAACATAACTCTAAAAATTGGATGGTGGATACATAAAGAGGGTGGACGGCATGATAAAGTAGTATTTTCTTTAGTATGATCCTGAGAGCCAGAAGATAATGTTTTCCTATTCTGAATTTTTAAGCACTCCCTTTCTACAATTCAGTTTCCAGAGGACAGTTTCCCTTCTTCCCTTATCACAGAAATTAGGATCATTTGTTACTTTGATGGACTGTCTACTCTTAAAGAATCTCTCCTAACCTATTGAACTGGCTGTAACTGGGACCTGGTACATTCAGATGCTAGGGTATTCGGATCATGCCATGAACACAGATATTTCAGCCCAGTTTCAATAGAGTTGATTTCTAGTGAAAAGACTCCTATTTCCCCGACTAGATATTGTAATGAAAAACTTCAGAGCCCTAACTCAGCAGTGCCCAAGCTTTTCTGCGCCTCGGACCGGTTTGTGTCCGACAATATATATTGTTGTGTTACAACAAAATAAAACCAGTGGAGGTACCAAAAAGAAGAAGATTTATTCATAACACAGGGGAAAAGACCCAGGGAAACTGAGTTAACAATAAAACTGATAAAAAAAACCCAATAAAAACCCTGAAAATCATGAATTTCACACCCAAGCCTCAACTCTTGCTGCCTGGTAATGAGTTTGTACTTGCTCAGCCAACTCGAATTCTGTTTTCTATTTTCCTTTGAGCTTTCACTTTACTGTTATAATATCAGCCTCTTGCACCTGGCAACTCATCCCCAGACAGCTATACGTCTGACTCCCCTTCTACAAATGAGAGCTGGAAGTCCTGCTGTCCACTACAAAGACACTGAATAAAAGTTTTGTTTTGAAAGTGCTAAAATTACTGTAAATTTCTGAGCTCTTGGTAAAATGAAGACAAGAATGTAATAATGAAGAACAAATTTTTAACAAAAGAATAATAATATCAGATCACTTAACCTCCTTTGTGGCAATAAAATGCAGCATCAATAGAAAGCCCAGGATGTCCTCTTTACACTGCAGTAGGCCTGAGATACAACACATATACTTTGGTTGATGTATAGGTCTCAAACTTGCATCCCTCACAGAGGGCAAGAATGAATTGTTGAGTGTTAGGAGGTTAATGGATGGTGCGTTCCATCAGTTTTTCCATGTCGTGACTCTTCAAAAGCTGGTATCTCTTCCTCTGAGTTTTTACCTTCCTGCTTTAATGCCTGAATATCCTCCACATCATGCCCTGCCAGAAATCAGTCTGATTCCCCTTTAAAATTCTGAGTGAAGTCCCTTTAGTCCTCTGCTTCCTGAAGTATGGACATAGGTTGAATTTGAAGGCAGTAAGCCCTGCTGTCCACTACAAAGTATACTTTAAATCACTGTAAATGTGATTTTTAGCAGCAGAAGCACAATATCTGCAAAAATAAAGGATCATAACCCTTCCTTGTTATAAAATGTGGAAGCGTTAATGCCCGTCATTCTGAATGAAAACAGTATTGTATATAAATGATTGGGTATGCTCAAAGTTTTGACTTGCATTGTATTTCAGATTTGTTGTATTTATGTATTTTTATAAAGCATGTGCCTGCCATGACATGCCTAGTTTTGTTATTTTTCCGCTCACACTTAATCTGCAGTTATGTGTCTTATGTTGCGGTACAGTTTGAAAGTGGAATCCTGGATGTCTGTCTGAGGATTCTCGATATGAATCCTAAATATCTGAAAAATCCTGGCAAGGACTGCTCAGGGAGAAGAAATCCCATTTACGTGTCCAGAGTGCTGAGTGCTATGGTTTGTCCTTTTGACTTCTCGATATTCTTTCATTTTGAGAGAGTATTGTTTCTCTTTGTTAATTTTTATAGACACGTTTCTTTTGCCTGGCAGGTGAATTGCAATGATGACAAAGGGGTGTTGCTGGGAAAATGGACAGGTGACTATGAAGGAGGCGTCAGCCCCATGTTATGGAGGGGAAGTGTGGAAATCCTGCGCAACTGGGACACACAAGCCTGTCAGCCTGTTCGCTATGGACAGTGCTGGGTGTTTGCTGCAGTGGCCTGCTCAGGTAAGATAGCACAGAGCCAGGCTTGGTAGCCTATCTCTAAAAACCGCTTGCTTAGACTCAAGCAGACAAAACATTATATCCTACATATAAGCACATATTTATGATATGCATTTTGTTCATCTTTTAAATATGATAATACTTAAGTTATTGTTAAACCCTGTCAGTTTCCAGGGCCCTGGGCATCCCCTGCCGACTTGTGACCAACTATCTGTCTGCACATGACACCAACAGCAACCTGGTGATTGAACGCTATGTCAATGAAAATGGAGAACTCATTCAATCCAAAGAAATGATCTGGTGAGAACTCTTTTAAGTTGACTCACAAATGGTGGGACAGCTCACAGATTCAATTTAAATCACTGATTATCTTGAAATGAGAGAATCCACAGGCTATACTCATCGTGAATCTGTTGTGTCATGGGGCAAGTGTGAAGACCTGAGTTACTTTGGTTAGGGCAGCTGGGTCTGGAGTAATGAAGAGGTGTGGCAAGGGTGGCCATAATGTTTTTGCATGTGATGCATGGTTGTAATACATATAACCATGCAGTATGTTTCTATTATGCTATCCAGCTTATGGTATGCATTGTATCTACAGGAACTATCACTGCTGGGTAGAGAACTGGATGACTAGACCTGACCTTAAATCTGACTTTAATGGTTGGCAGGCCTATGACCCCACGCCTCAGGAGAAGAGTGAAGGTAAGAAAGACTGTCCATCAAAAGCATGTTGTTTTATCAAGTAACGTGCTCACCGTGTCTTTCCCCCCCGTTTCCCTCAGGGGTGTACTGCTGTGGCCCCATCCCTGTCAGAGCCATTAAGGAAGGTGAGCTCACGCTCAAGTACGATACCCCCTTTGTCTTTGCTGAGGTCAATGCTGATGTGATCACATTCATGAAGAAGAAGGATGGCAGCACATCGAAAGTTTCTTCCAACGCACTCGTTGGCCAAAAGATCAGCACCAAGAGTGTGGGCAGTGATGCCAGAGAGGACATCACTCATCTCTACAAATACCCTGAAGGTAGATCAAACTTTTAGCACTCCAGCTGAATCAAATTTTGAAAAAAATAGATATTTACCCAAGATGTACTATTTAAACATTTGTTTGCAATGCATAGAAGGATTTACCACGCACGCCTCATCCAACATGGTCTCACATGTTTGCATTCATTGCACTTTTGCCCAGTTTTTCACCAGCTGTAACATATCTTCTCATTTTGCATTGTATAGTTTTTACACACACCGTAAGTGTGCGTGGAAATCATTCTCTCATACCTGTAGGTAAAACCAGGGTCACTTTCTAGCTACATTCCTGAATTGCTTATCAGTGTTTGCATTCCCCCTATTGTACATAAAGTCAACTCAGAACACCCTTAGGCTCATTTACTCCTACACACACTTTATCACTTTGGTTCAAATATACTGTAAAAATTGATTATACAGCATGGCAAGGCATATGGGTCGAGGCTTCTGTTATTTAAGCCATGATGTCGCTTCAATACTCACAGGATCCGCTGAAGAGCGGGAGGCTTTTAAGAAAGCTGACCACCAAAACAAGCTGCTCCAGCAGCAGCAGAATCAAGGCCTGCACCTCAATATCAAGGTGACATCAGATATGAGGAAGGGCTGTGACTTTGATGTGTTTGCTGTGGTTACTAACAACACACAAAGTGAGAAGAAGTGCCGCCTGTTGTTTGGATCCTGCGCGCTGTCCTATAATGGGTTTATGGGAGGGAACTGCGGCTTCAAAGATCTACTCAATGTTGAGCTTTCCCCTGGAGGAGGTAAGTAAGCTCACCGCTGATAGAGAAGGTCAGTACAGACTTTTCTTTTCACTGTAAGTTTAAAATATAATGTCTACGTCCTTCCAGAGAGGAAAGTTCCACTAAGGCTGAACTACTCCAAATACGGTGGTCAGATCACTGAGGACAACTTAATCCGTCTGGCAGCTCTGCTGCTGGACTATACCACCGGAGATACAACACTGGCAGTGAGAAATGTTGTACTGGACAACCCTGAAATCAAAGTCAGGGTGAGTAGCAAGATATGTGACAAAATACAAACTTTTGGGGTCTTTAAAACCCTGAAGTGACCTGAATGATAATCAATGTCATGCATGATTGTTATGAGATAAGCAGCATTATGAGCTTCATCTGAGAGTGATCATAATTTTTGGCCTGTTTCTGAACAGATCCTGGGAGAACCAAAGGAGAATCGGAAGCTGGCTGCAGAGATCACCCTTCAAAACCCTCTGCCAGAGAGACTGGAGAACTGCTGCTTCAGCATCGAAGGGGCCAACCTGACAGGGGGAGGCATCATTACTGAGAGGTCATTAAGCCATTAAGATATTTGTCTTTTTTCAAGACAACCTTTTAAAAATTATTACTGTCCGTAATGGAAATGTTACTTCCCAATTTGAATTATGAATTATGAGATTTGTGTCATATTGTTTCACGTTTTGCTGCCAAGTCTCAGTTTAGCACCCGAATGTCTGGCTGAATGTGCTGTTGTTTAGTCAGGACAGGAGGTCACTGGAGCAGGCAGGAGAGAAAATAAACTACCAAATGGATTCCTTATGATTGCTCAACAGAAGAAGATAGGAGGAGTATCTCCTCATTGAGTGTTTGAACAGTGTCCAATAATTTACTTTACATAAATCCAGCTTTGTGTTTCTGACTCCATGACTGATGAGCAATGTGCCTGCTATTTTTTTTACCACGACTATGTTTGGCCAAACTCTTCAGAGCAATTCAAACACTTCAACTCCAACTGCACCACTGCCATAAATAGTCACAAGTAAACGGAGCTTGCAAAGAAAAGCGTCTGGACTTCTTTAAGTTACTTGAAGACGTTTCACCTCTCATCCGGGAAGCTTCTTCAGTTCTAAGGTCAAATGGTGGAGAGTCCCAGAGTCTGGACTCATTTGACCTTAGAACTGAAGAAGCTTCTCGGATGAGAGGTGAAACGTCTTCAAGTAACTTAAAGAAGTCCAGACGCTTTTCTTTGCAAGCTCCTTTGACTACGATGACCTGGATGACTGAGAACCTTCACAGACAGTCACAAGTAAAATAATTTCTGCAAAATAATTTCCCCCAGGGATTAATAAAGTATTCTGATTCTGATTCTGAAGTATCATGGTTTGTTTGACAGCAGGAATTATTGAAATGTCTACGCAATCACAGGACTGTGATATAAACCTTCTGGTGTTGCCTCAAAAGTAATATTTAAACCTTTTTCCTGCAGGCTGGGACCAGTGGGACCTGGGGAAGATGCCAAGGTGAAAATCTACTTCACACCCACCCATTCTGGACTGAGAAAGCTGGTGGTTGACTTCGACAGTAACAAGCTGTGTCATGTCAAGGGCTACAGAAACGTGATTATTGGAAAATAAAACCTTTCAATGTCCGTAATCCATTAAATGGAATTATTCTTATTCTTTTTATTCAGACCTGACATTTAAAGATTAGACAATGAATCAAGTTTAGTGCCTTTCTGCTCCAGTGCTTTCTTACTGTCTCCTCTCTTGTTTATTAGGGATTACTATGTGGATATATACTTTAGTCTGAGCCCAGTTTTTTTTTACTGTGATTTATGAATGCTTTGTACTCACCGATGCCAGCCACAGTCTGATGATTTTAGGTATTATGTGTTATTTGACAAAATTAAAAATCTTGTTTGCCAGTCAGTAACAGCCTTTGTTTCCATGTGACTATGCAATGTGTAGGTTTTTGTTTGCGTATTATATGACAGCCAACACATTTGGACTAACTAAAGCAAAGGCAATATGGAGGAGCTGTGTTTATGATGCTTTTTCTCTTGTTTATATACAGTAAATATTTCCCTGGCTAATCACAGCCAATCCTGAATATTTTATTTTACTCATGGGATCCATTTCCACATGCACACTGTGACTCTGCAAATATTCCTTTTATGGTAGCATCTCTGTCCCCAGTAAACATGCCGGCATTAGTTCCCTGTATGTACTGAGATTACAAATGAATACTTCAAACACACTTTGGAAGCTAATCTTTTGTCTCCTAACACATTACATCATTTAACGACCCTGTGTTATTACTGCAATGAAAGCTTTACTTAAAACAAAGATCATCATAATCTCCTCTCACTTATAAGTCCTTCATCACTGATTATACTCAGACTGAGCTGTGGAATATTCTGCAAGTTACTACATGCCAGTTTCCTTTATATTCTTTTCTTAATTCCTCTGTAGTCAGAGAGACAAAAAAGACAGTTGATTAACTTTAAAAATTAACTTTCAGCCCCATTTCTCATGCACCTCTTTTTCCATGTCTACTTTGGCTCCTGTAGCTGAGCTCTCTGGCACCTGTTCCCTTTCATCTGCCTCTCAAGGCTCCAGTGTTTATCCTCCAAATACTTCTAAATGACCAGAGAGGGCTCTAGCTTTATGACACAATTATCAATTATCATTGTATTAGACAACTGCAGATCACAGTGCCGAACTGGAACACAGCCACAGACCTGTAAAGCTTATTCACCATTTAACAGTGCAAGATACCACAGATATATCTCAAATATGCTACAAGCTCATATCACGAGCAGGCTGAACTCTTTCATTTGTGCCGTGCATTTAAAGAAAGCATCAGTATTCCTGTTTTTTCTTCCCTCTAAAGGCACGAGTGCATGGAAGTGTCTCTGCATGTTTGTGACTTACTGCATTTCAAAGCTTGGAGGAAGCAGTGCTCTCTGCTGGTCAGGGAGATAAACTGTTAAGAAAAAGAAAGCCTGCAAAGCTTTTGAAGAATGCACTGTTTGTGTTGCACAGTAGCTGGCAGCACAACACAATCTGTCAGCCGTTTGTGGCAGCTCGGAATATAATACAATGCACGGGGGAAATCCTTTGTTTATCCCGTCTACAAATGTGTCAGCTTATACACCGTAAAACGTGACTGTATGCTCCAAAAGCACATAACACAATTCACCACTCAAGAACACGACTTACCTATAATCTTACAAACATGCAGAGTGATTAGTGTGCAGTAAACATACCATATAACTGATATAAAGAATTTAAAGCATCACTGGATCTCACGAGTAGTCAGCCTGCACACCTTGAAATGTATTTAAATTACCGCAAAACTTTATTTGATCAAACACAAGACGGAAGACCAGAATCACAGAATCAAATTTATAATTTAAAATGAAAGCATTTAACACAACAGTAGCAACGGGGCAAACACAGTAGAGTGATTTGGGAAAAAAAACAAAACAAAGGGTATCTTTGTTCAGAAAACTAGAGCAAAATTTTAGTGTGATTTACGTACTAGCTGAGGTTGTAATATTTGTTTGATTGGCACTGAGTAACTTTGTGAAACAATAAAAGTATACAGTGCAAATAAGTGAATACACAAGAACAGATATCTTAATCTCGATGTGACGAGTGCGTACACTTGCATTGTTACAGACATACTAGTTATGGGTTAGAAAGCTAAATATACACTTTGCCTTTAAGGCGCCAAAAAACAAGGACTACACGATTTAAAACCAATGCACGGAAAAGTTTTCAGATAATGAAAAAAGTGTAAAATTATTCAGTTTTTCTTACAAAGCATTCGTACTGAAATACTGCAGCTTTCAGCACACGTTTTGGTAAAAGACAATAGAAGTGGCACACTGCATCGTCTGTCTGTATCTTGGGCCTACAATAATAACATAAAACTTGTTCTTTGTCATTACAGCCTTACTGTCACATTATGGTAAACTTAATGCACAGACATGAAGTCAATCAGATGTACTGTCAGCAAAACCATGAACAATCAAACCATGAAACACAAAGGGTCTCAGCCGTGTGATAAATTAGTGTGCTGATGAGTGTCCCTCTTTACAGAGTGAAGTCATGCAAAGTGCCGGGCACATGGCTCATTTTAAAGCACACAGGTCTCGTCACAGTCAGATTGATGGGGCAAGTGTGGGTGACTGCCCTGCAACTTATACTGGACACCCTCTGATCCCTGACTCCTCTCGGGCTTCACCTGGAGGTAGGCCCGGACGCGGTGGTGCTGCGCCACAGCACCGCTGTAGTCGATCACGCGGCACTCGTACGTGCCCTCGTCTGTTGGTTTGATGCTGGAGAGACGGAGTTTGTGGGAGATGTTACTACCGGCCACTTTCACCACCTAATGAGCAGAAAAGATCAAGTTTTCTTGTTTATGTTTAGTTTGGTGAAATGTAAGAGCATCTATCAAGAAATGGAAATGAGTGTTACAAAAGTGTGATTTCTTACATGTCCATAATCGTGATTGATAATGCCTTTAATCAAAAATGACTTTTCTAGGTGACAGCTGATTGATACCACATCAAACTTACACTAATTTTAGTGGCACCTCTGACAGTCTCCTCCAAAGGTACGACCTGCACGGAAATACGGATGAAAAGTTAACAGCAGAAAGCGAAAAAATAGATCTCATTCTCAGCAGCATCTCACTGGAGGAACAGGAACAAACACGACTGATGTATCAGTATTTTTTCTTTTAAAGCAAAGGATTACTTGTTTGGATTGCTTTCCCGATGCGTTTACCTTGTTCTCCTTGTTCTCGTCTAGCTGAGGTTTATACATGTGTGTGTGTTCAAATGTGCATGCACAAGAACACACTCCACAGTGCCAAGCATGTAAGCCTCTGAGCAGGAGAGTTTGCGTGATTGGGTATGCAGAGACACAGAGGTATTCTTTTGGGCATAGGTATGAATTATGCATGGAGCAGAAAGAGATTTTGAAAATCTATTTCTTTCTCAGCACCAATTATAGTGTCTAGAGGCACAACAGGGGAGCCCGAGTCCCCCCATGATGGGAGAGAGTCAACCTGTTCCCCCAGTGCTGGCAAATGCTAATCAGCAATTATACCTTGGTTTCCATGCAAGAGGGTTTGTGCCACTGCATTTCCCTTTGACTGATATTCAGTAAGCTTTGGGTTTAGTCCAAGTGGACGTGCCATAAGAAACTGTGTAAAATCTGAAAAAGTGAATGTTAAAATTGATGTTCAGCAATAAAAAAGTGTACAGTGATTAAGGTTGCAAGAAATAATTTATATAATCTTTCCTTTGTTCTGGATGTGTTGCAATATCAGTTATATATGTACTATTTTGATCCATCTAGTATTTTTTGGAGCCATGAAATAATTTCTAGCTATTTCAGCTGTTAATTCACTACTTTTAAGCTAAAGCAGCCTTGTTTCATCTGTAATTGGAATTGAGATATGTATTTTTAACAAATATCTTCTTGTTTAAAGTTAAATATAGGATGGTTGACTGAGTTAAGTTTAAGTTTGCTGAGGTATTACAGGAGTTTTTCACCTTCGCTGGGCTACAGGTGACTCCATCAAGAAATCACTGTACATATACAATAAAGGAACTTCCATTACAGCTGCTTACATTATTAGTGATATAGGGAGGCTTCTCTTGCCACTCTCTATAGTCCTTGATATACCACCACTGGATCTCCAGGGAGTAGGACGGAGAGCCCGCCCCACGGAAGGAACAGGCCATCTCTACATCCTCACCACTGTGTGTTGTGATGTCGTGTGGGACCTCTGTAAACAGTGCTGCAACAGAGAGACAGAGAGAGAGAGAGAGATGGGCTTAAAAGGACAGAAACATTATTTCTCAAAGAGCCTTGTGACAATGTGGCATTACTGCATCACACTCATACATGAGAAAAACTGTAAGCCAAGGACACGGTGTTGGAACTTAAGTTAAAATAAAAATAAGGATTCAGGGAAGAGTGGTGTATTCAACCAACCAAGCAATGATTTTATACTGTAGGTCTGTTTGCACTGCAGGATGATAACAGTTGTGATCAGGTTGGTGGTAATCAATCAGTTCCTGAATTTGTCTCAGTTTTCTTGGGATGCTCATAGAAACAAACGTGAGGTTAAAATAAAAATCTAAAAATGAAACAAAATAAAACACATACACAGCAAAAAGCTGAATACTAAATAAATTAAACCAGTTAGTTAACCAAGGAATACTAAAAAAGAGTGTAGAAGTGAAATATTTTCAGCTGGTTATAGCTGCTCTAAACTGACAATGAAAAAATACAGAAGAGGAATCATGCTCTCTTATGTTTGGGCTAAAGTAAAAGCAATCAATGCAGCAAACTGACAATTCAATTAGCTGTTCCTCAGATATCAGTGTGCTTTTCAGTTGTTTTGAGTGCATTAATAAAACTGATTATATTATAGGTAAAGCTGACCTACCTAAAGGCTGTGGAGACAATAATTAGGGAATACCTTTTGCATCACAAGCCCACACACGTCTGAGATGTGACAAATGAAGCCCGACTGCAGCAGTGATGGATTTTAAGAACTCGGATGTCATTATCAATGACTGATAATTTCAATTAAATAAAATTCATTAACTTGAAAACTCTGACTTATTAGAAGTTACTACATTACTCAGACCTTATACACATTACTGTGTATAAGGTCTGAGCAGACAAAAACATACTGAACCCAGTCAGTGTAACACAAAATTAGATTTATGCAGCTTTAGAAATTAAATCAATACCAATGCAATTTTGAGGTTACATACCATGAAATGTAATCTAATTTCAGTCAGCTCAATGTTGTGCTGGCAGTGCATTGGCCATTAAAATTAGAATATAATTAATATGCTCCAGAGTAAAAGTATAATGCACATAAAGCATCACAGGTGATGTGTATCGATCAAATGTAAATGTACAGTTCAACATTCACTCTTCCTGTAGCTCTGTTTTGGTTTCTGCCATCACCTGGCGAAACTGTAAAACTAAAGGAAAGGTACTGAAAAACCCATCGCTCTTTGAAGAGCGATAAGGACAGAAGCCATATAGACGATCAGGTAATATTTTAAGTCTTATCGAGAAAATAACCATCTTTCAGAAAAGTGAGTAAGAGAGGAGTTTTTATTATTTGAAACTGATATTCACTCTGCTTTCTGCAAAGATGAAAAGTAGGCTTGATGGGGAAAAAAAGCTGAGAATAGGCAAGCAGAGAGAGGCTTTAGTGCCACTGGACAGACTCCTAAAGCCTCTGTGCCCTTGCACTGCTGCGGTGCAGCCAGGCAGTGGCCTCATTTGTCAGGAGGAGACCTGCTGTAGTTTTGAGACTCTCTGGGACCAAAAGAGAAAAAGGCAGAAAAGTAGGATAGACACAGGACACTTTGTGACCAAGTTATCTGGTCTGTATGCAAATGTGCATGTAACAGTGTAATCTTGCTTATCCATTTTCCCCAATTATGCATTCAATTTACCTACAATTGTAACATTTTTTCACAGGGACACAATATCTCGATATCTGATACACTTTAAAAAGACTTTAGAAAAATAGCTACATAAATAATAAATAAATGAAAAGCATGTGTTCTGACAGTAATGATGCTATGAGTAAGTAGAAACCTGAGGTTTAAATGGTCACTTAAAGAGGAAAGAGCTCACTGCAGAGAGAAGCAAGAAAAGCAAAGACTTACAGTGCACACGTGAGAAACGGAGAATTTTCATTGTTTAATGCTCATTTTACTACAAAAAAGCTCTTTATGTGTTAGGAGTTCTGTCTTCTCTGCAACAGGGGCGAAGCTAAAGGACCAGCACAAACACAAACAAGAGCCACAAACATTACTAGTTTTTCCAAATATTTTAACACTGCCCCCTAGTGACAATCCGCAGCGGCAACTTGCAGACAACAGCCAGCAGAGCCCTGTGTAGCAACAACGCACAACAGTTTTGGTCACCTAAGGGAGTTTACTTCTAATGAAGCTGTGTTGAGAGGCTGTTCTTTGGCACAGTGAAGTTCCGACTTCAACGCTCATATTCAAAAATGACAATCGAAAAAATTACAATAACAGAGACTTTATGCTAATGTTCAGTTTTACTGGCATTCAGCACCTCAGTTTTGCTTTACCAGAATTAATACTTTAAATGCCATACCAATTCAATAGTTTTGGAGACTTTTCAGTTTGATTTAAAGAAGTCTGGACTGAAAAAAATGCATTGCAATCCTTACAAAGACTGGTTTCTTGCAGGACTAATGTATTAGTGTATGGGTAGCTTCGTAGCCTTGGATGTCTTATCTCAACACCAAACATATTGGTAAAATAGGGTGTATTGTGTCTCACACAGCCACAGATAATATTGTGTTGCATGGCCCCAAGTGATTTTCTCTATACTGCCCTCCCCTTCAACCACTGCTGTGAATGCAACACATTCAATAGGACGTTTCCAAAAGGTCCTAACATCCTGGTGTCAGTATTTGCTCAGATAAAAACTGCTTTTACATTGGCAGACCAAAATCATACATATAGACACATTTCCTTTAAGCTTTTAAGAGATCTCCTGAAAGAAATAACTTTAACATTAAAGTACTTAATAAGTTACACTACAATACACTTTATTTATGCTAAAAAAACCCCAAAACACTTCAGTCACCAAATAACCAAATATTTCTCTACTGTCTACGTTTCATCACAGCCTAACAATCTAACAGTTAAGATGCCGGCAGATAAAAGGGCAGAAACCGCACTTTCTAATGTATGTGTCGCGCAATATTTCGTGTTAAAACAGAGAACATGCAAAAGGTTCAAGGTTTAAAATACAAACAGTACAACAATACAAAACATGATGACATGATGAAAGAGAAACTATGAATAAACCATAAGTTCCTAGCTCAGGTTGAAATGTCACTGTGGATTGCAGAAATAACAGTCTTAACAAAAGATTCACTAGACAACAGCAAATACTATCTTCTGACATTTTCAATCAGACACTTTCATTGTAATGCAAAAGTAAAATGCCCCCATAAGAAAAGAAACATTTTACAGATATGAGTGTCTTTTATTTTAAACTGCCAGACTTTATAGAACGTTTCGGGGCAGATCAGAGGTGCACAGACAGCTAAACAGAAAAACAATAGGAAGTGCAGATCTATGATAAGCAAAAGGAAACAAAAACTGTAAATGTGCACATTTTCTTCAGATTTTTCTGCACAGTAAGCTGCATCTGCTGAGACAATTTCCCGTTGCGCTAACTACCCCTACACTGCCAGTGCAGACTGTAATCACAGCAGGTACCAAGATTAACTGTAATCTGATGGTGCGTGGCTTTCTTGCTAGGAAACCACAATAATTGTTCATTTTGAACAGATCAAGACATGCAGAAATAGCACCTGGGAGAACTTGTGACGACTGTTATAAAGTGAAACATTCCAGAAAATTGTAACATGACAAGGCCGATAACATCTGGCAAAACAAATAAATAAATATTACAGACAAGGCATGAAGTTAGAGTAGTTACAGAAATTAGAGACATCTACATCTACATATTCTATTCATTCAGCTTTAATAAGACTAAACAAATAATAAGAGAAAAGGAACAGCTAACCTATTTACTGTCACTCTAGAAGGTGGTGCAAAGATTGACATTTCTGAGAAAAGACATTTTCTTTATGGTTTTATGCCAACGCAGCTACTTTTCATAATACTACAATATGATGCTCTGCAATGAAAAGCACTCTGTAAGAGTATACGTCTCATTATTCAGCAGTGGCAATCTTGCCTCTCAGATCTCTGACGAAGAGCACAGATGTCAGGCAAAACTAATAACAATGTCTTGTTATATTGCGCTTTCAACATATGGTGCTACAACTGAAGCCGGGGAAGGCAGAGAAGTACGCCACGCACAAAATATAAGAGCAAAACAACCAAGGGTGGCATTTCAATCATCTGGGTTTTCTTACTCAATGCAGGTTCTTACACTTTTCTGTCCTCCAGACACAGTATCAACAGCCAGCGGCACAGCACTGCAGCATCTGTCACTTGGAACAGACTGCACTACTGCGGGAAAAAAAAAAGGCTGTTTGTGTGTGACACACTGTAGAAAGTAAGAAATACAAAGCAAGTAAGCACAAAAAGGAAGGTATGAAATATCTTTAAATAATAAAATGTTTCAACATAATAAATTATTAATTGACCAATACAGGAGTATCAAAACCCTTCTGTTAAAAGCACTTGGGGAGATGATCCAACAGAGAACACTGCAAAGGCCAATGGAATCAAAATGTAATAAAAAGGTAAGTGTCCCAAGTAATTAATAATAACAGTTTACAGTTCCACTATTCATTCACTCTCTGGTGGAGGCAAGCTACAGTTGCAGCCACAGCTGCCCTGGGGCAGACTGACAGAAGCGAGACTGCCATATCGCGCCATCGGCCCCTCTGGCCAACACCAGTAGTAAGCTGTAGGTGAAGTGTCTTGCCTAAGGACACAACGACCAAGAAAGAGAGCTGGGGATCGAACCAGCAACCTTCCGGTTACAAGATGAGCTTCCCAAACCCCTGAACCACGGTCGCCCATGTTTATGTCTAATTAACACGTAAACACTTTTACATCTTCAAGATTTTAAGTCTTTGCTGAAGAGCATAAGCTGTGAAATGTGGAACGCTTCTATTACATGACACGGCATGATAACATTACTGAATGAGCATGAGTAACATATTAGCTGAAGTAAACAACTTTGTAAAATCCTAGATACACCATTGTATTTTGTGGTGTTTAGTCTGTTTTAATTGAACTCTGGTTAGTTTGCCCCCTTGGTGTGGACACACAACCAGAACACAACACTCGCAGATCATTTACAGAGTGAACATGATTCAACCACAATCTGACCCAACTACCAGGGAAGTTTGCCTGAAACACCTTCCTGTAGCCATGTATGCTTAGCATTCTGGGATACGGCAGGGCCCCATAGACAGTGCTGGGAAGGTTACTTTTAAAATGTATTCCACTACAGATTACAGAATACATGCCCCAAAATGTATTTTGTAACGTATTCCGTTACGTTACTCAGTGAGAGTAACGTATTCTGAATACTTTGGATTACTTGACATTAGGTAAGGCTGCACTTTTTGCAGCGATCTCGTATAGAAAGCTATTCCGTGCGTATATAAAACAGGTCCGCGGCTCCAAGCCGTACTAAAGGGACCTCTGGCTAATACGTCAGGTTCCGTGTCAGGCTTGTAGCAGAAAACTAGCTTTACTTTGTTGTCTGGGTCAACTTTGCTAACGAGAGACAGAGAGAGGTGTTGAAAGGCTCACAGACACATAAAGGGTATGGCAGTCCATTCTCCCTGCAGCACGGACTACACTGCCCATGAGGCTACATTCTTTAGGGCTATACCTCTAACACTCTGCCTTCATATTAAATCATTTTTTGAACAGTAATTTTTAAAAATATTTCCTCACGTCATTATGAGACGCGAGATTGAGACACATGCATTTGAGCCTCTTAATGTGTGTTTTGTTTGGGTTTCCACCACCGTGGAATTACCAAAAATAGAGAGAGCATAGCCTAACATATGAAACAGGAAAAGACCGCCATGTAATCCATTTATTTCAACAAAGTAACTGTTTTCTGAATACCACCTTTTTAAACGGTAACTGTAACGGAGTACAGTTACTCATATTTTGTATTTTAAATACGAAACAGCGGGACATGTATTCAGTTACTCCCCAACACTGACCATAGATGTCCAAAGGTCAGTACAGGCTAGCAATTAGCTATGAAATGGACATGGATTCTCCATGGTGTCCAGAGGTCCGTAACACGTCACCTTCTTCCTGTTATTTACTTTTGTTGCTCCTGCTTCAGCCACATGTGGCCAACAAGTGGACTCGAAATTCTCACGTGGTTTGTAATGATGTATCTTGGTTTGCTCATCTACTGATTGTGAAAGGATTACATAAAAATGCTAAAAATAATACTTTTTTTCTTTTTATCTAGATAATAGTTAATGATTAGCCAGTCACAGTATCAAAACAGTAGCACACATATTTAGGTCAGCTTTCAATCAGACTCATGCTGAACTGGTGTTGGCTTTAACAGTCTAACTGGTTAAATCGGACAATTGAAAGGGTTCTTTAAAATTAAAATCAAAATAGAGAATAAAGGAGAACTCTTGAAAAATGACCAGTTCTGAGCGTCCACAGCCATTTGAAGCCACAGCATCCGATGTCAAAGTCTAGTCAAGGAGAAAGCTGCATGGGTAGTCCTCGCGTCCAGAGCTACAGTACCAGCACAGGCTTATACCTGTAAGGTAATTCCTGCACTTTTACACTTCCCCTGCCAGCCAATAAGACCCTGAATCTGTAAAGGTAAGATTTTTTCCTTCAATTTTTAACCTCTTTCTTTTCTTTTAAATCCTTTGCCTTCTCTCTGCTTTTCTCTCTCACTAGCCCACCGACATCTTTCTTAAAAGTCTACCCCCAATTGTTGAAAACAATAGCATCTTTACTCTCCTATCTCCCTGTTCCTATTACCCTTTCATTTTTACTTTCTACCTATTAAGTATCCTTTCTCACTTTCATTCCTCCTTTTATTCGGTTCCCCTTTGCACTTTCCGCTCGCTGAGTGGGCAATATGTGTCTGCTGGCGTTCTGGTGTCTGGCATAAAGAGATTCTTCCAACAGTCTCAAGAGTAGCTCACTACATCTCCTGGAGCCTTGCCCACTGGCTTTGGCAGGTGTTCAGCATCCTGGGAGAATTACCCTGTGTGTAACTCGCTGTGTGGTGCCCTATGGCTTCAATTCAGCATACTGTGTGTGTGTGTGTCTCTGTCTGAATGTAGCTATGTCGAATTGAAACACATGTTAAAAAGGTGCAACGCATTATTTCTTTGCCACAAGTTGACCACGTTCAGCTATGTGTTTCTGCTGCATGTTTTAATGCACACGTGTTCCTAATACAACAAAATCCCAGCTGAGGTAAAGGCAGAGAATAACAAGCAGAGCGGCTTCTAAATCATCTTGCAGCATTTAACATCCATAAGCGTTGTCTTTATTTAACACACACACACACACAAACACACACACACACACACACACACACACACACACACACACACACACACACACTAATTGCCCAGAGAATCACAACAATTCAAAAAAGATAAAAGGATAAAGTAAGAAATCCTTTACTAGATAGACGAGAGGAAAATGACAAATGGAAATTAAAAAAACAAACAAAAATCAGTAATTTCTCACATTATCTGCTGGCAGAATAACAGAAAAATATCATCCTTTCATCCATCCATTTTCTGCTACTTATCCAGGTTCAGGTTGCAAGGGTAGCCGTCTCATATATGCATATATGTCCAGACCTCACTCTGCCCTGGCCAAACCAACCAACCAACCAACAGATGTAATGTCTTGTCTAGCCCAGGACTTCCTCCTATGCCTGGAACACCTCATTTAGGAGACATCCAGCTGGCATCCTGGTGAGATCCTCAAGCTACCTCACCTGGCTCTTTTCAGAGCAGAGGAGTAGCAGCTGTCCGCAAAGCCCCTCCCAAACGATCAAGGTCCTCACATAACCTCTAAGGCTGAGCCCAGGCACTCTTTCGAGAAAGATAATTTCTGAATTAAGTAGTATCCTTCAGTTACCACTCGAACCTCGTGAGAAAGGTGAGAGTAATTCTGGCTTCTAAACAGTGATCCTACACTATAATGTAAGAGATGTTTCAAGGTAGCTTTTCTTAAGGGTTTGTTGAGCAAACAGCCTAAGAATTACAACTATTGGTCATAGATTCACCAATCACCAATATAAACTCAATATGCAGTACTGATTTTAAATACAATACATTTTAGTTTGGTGCTACAATATGTATAAATATTATAGTGTACATATAAATCAAATACATTTACTTGTATACCATTTTTATATATGTGGTCCATGCAGGTATAGTGCTTTTGTGTTCTCTAAGTGAGGAAATGGAATAACTGGCATTTAATCCAGGTGAATTTCAAACACAGCTAAATGTGTTTCACACAAAAGGTGTATATAAATATCTATAAATTCTTGCGCAGGGCATACCATGCTTCTCATCCTATGACAGCTGGGATAGACTCCAGCCCTCACGTCACATTAAACTGGATAAGCAGAATGGTTAGATGGATGAATCTCATCATCCACTCTGTTACTGCATTACATTTTTTATACACACTCAACATTTCTTTATCCATTTCAATTTAAGAGTCCTCTAGATTTTCACTGGACAAACTGTCAATTCCTAATGAGGATTATTGAAGACATATGGTATTCAAGATTATCTATGAATGTGGCATTAATCCTTGACAACTGCTTATTACACCGCACCAGAGATTACGTGAAGGAGAGACAAAGACGCATAAGTGAGGCTGACCGTCGTACTTTTTTCTAAAGAGGAAGACAGAATTACAGATGTTATACTGATGATTTTATGATCTCTTCATTCTAATATTTGACCATGTAGTCTGTTATAGTTTACTGATATATGTAAACTATCTCTGTGCCCTGCTTACACAGGAGCCACAACTCAACAATGCATGTCCACACATTGTCAGTGTAAACACATTACACCTGTACAGCTGTGGTGGTGTATCATAGCAACGTTTCAAACAAGAGAGAGTGCAGTCTATTTGCATATGATCCTCTATGCTGCTACATTAAATCTACATTAACTACTGAGTTATAATTATGCTTCCCCCAATTTCACAACGAACTAATGGATAGTGTTTCTTCAGTTTTCTAGCAAAGAGCTTTTTTACTTGACTTTGACATACTGACACTTTCTGAGTATGTGCAGTCAGTCTTTTTCCACATCACCATTTTTTAAGTCCAGAAGTTACAGAGAATAAAGACATTTTTCTATATTTTTGTAAGTGAAATTTCATTTTTTAATGCAGGGACTGGAAACACAGAATTCAGCTTTTACAGATTTGACTTTACACACCAATCTCAAGAAAAAAAATTAAATCAAATCAAGGACATCTGGGTGAAAATTAGATTTCACACTATAGTTCAACCGACTCAGCAACTCAATTGTGCGCATTCTGCTTTATGTTCAAAATTTATGATGAACCTTAATTGTTGTGACTGCAGGCCTGATGATCAAATGTATGAGGGGAAAATTTCACATCAAGAAAGGCACGAGTCACAGAGATCATGAACTTTGCGGACAGAGGGAATTGACCACAATAAATGAGAATATTTCACCTGTAAATTTCCTTCATTTTCACTTAAATGATTGCTGTCAAAAGTATAAGCAATATACAGTGCTTGCTATTCGATAAACTCAGGTCCTTTGGCAGGGTTTGACTGTCCATCTGACAGTTGTCAAATTGCATTGCTGTTAGCTATGCAGGAGCCCTTCTCAGCCCTGCCTGTGAAACATGACTTGTTGACAAACAAACTGTCTGCTGGTGTGCGCAGTGCCAGTGTCAGGCCGTAACAAGCCTGCTCAGCAGACGTCCAACTGTTTCCTGACTTTAATCACACAAGCATCACCAGAAATCAATCGAATAACCTTGGTAGAATGCTAAATCAACACAAAAGCTGACTCCGTTCGTGGACTTTCATGGCCCTGAACTGGCTGAGAGTACAATGAGAGCGTGTACTTCTGAAGTGGATATTGACTCCCAGGGAAATCTTAAGCACACTGGGTTGTCTCATTTATAACGCTATATAGCTGGCAAGGAATGAGCTTGTCTGGCCTGGCCTTGTCTTAGTATGGATTTTCATAAAGGCAGTACTGTCAGAACCATCTTTTAAGCAGAGGCAGGGGGACGCTTGTCTGAAGATGCAAAGTACAGTACATGCATTTTTAAAGTGGCCCTCCTTGCCATTTTTTACTTTATTGCTTAGAGAGCAATGATAGAAGTGAGACCATGAGAACACTGGAGCAGCTGCTCTCTAGCCACCAAAGATTCATTAAAAATGAAAAAGGGGGGAAATAATGAAAGAAAACAATCCAGTGGAGGACATAAATATATAAACAAAGGCAAATACTTTGTTCATGCCCTACAGAGACCATACTTTTCCAGTAATGGTAAATATTTTTCATCTTCAGGTTCAAGGCAAAACAAGAGGGATAAATCCAGTATGAGTGGCAGTGTAAGGTCAATGCATCGATCCTCTCTTTCTCTCGCTCCCTGTTGTGGAGCAGCTTGAGCCGTTTGAGGATGACTAAATTACAGGCGCCTCATTAGCATGGATGAGAAGCAAGTGTGACAGCCGTATCTTTCCTTGTCCATGCTTGTGTACTTATGTGAGCAAGAGAGAGAGAGAGAGAGAGGCTTGCAGTGTAAGCTTGTCAGCACCGCTGAAAGCTTCTGTTTTTACTTTGTGAAACCATTAAAGGATAGGGTGTATGTTATTCTATATTCCTCTCACTGCCAGTTACTTGAAAAGACGAAAACCAGCAATCAGTTGTTTTTTCCTTTTCTTTCCTCAATATGCAGTTGTTCCACCTAAGAAATGTTTAAATATTTGCCTAAAACAGCTTGCAATTGCAGTTTTTAGTTCAATCAGGACCAATATAGTCAAAGGAAGATTGATTGCGCCACCTGCAGCAATTTGTAATATTTATATATTTACTTGGATCTGCTTTGAGAGTTAGTCTGCCTTCGACATGCATATGTGAATTGCATAATCCAGGGAGACATCAATCCAGTGTTCTGTGGACATTACATGGAAACCAAGGGCAAGATCAAGAGGAAAATACCGGCACAGAACAGAGTAGGCATCGACAGGTATGGCTTGAATTGTCAGATACACCATGAAAGAAGCAGATAGGATGGAAATGGGTTGCTAATCGGCTTGCAGATGGGCAACAGAGTGAACCATATGAGATAGCTAATTGTCTGTTTGGAAAAATAATAGTTGTCTGAAACTGATCATCTTGTGTCCTGTCCTAACTAACTGTATTCTTGATATATATATATTTTTTTTTAACCCAACCACTAGTAAACACTGTATTTACTCTATCTATACAATAACTAGCAACTTTATAAGGTACACCCAGATACAACAACAACCAGTGGCAGGTTCATTACAGATGGCAGGAACCCAATGTATTTAGGGATGTAGACCTGGTCAAGATGAAGTTTAAACCCAACATCAGAGTTGGGGATAGAGGTGATTTAAGTGACTGTGTCGTTGTCTGTACAAGGCATGGCATGGTATTTTAAAAACTGCAGATCTGGTGGGATTGCCCCATACACTCGCCACACAAAAAGGAGAAAATATCCATTGAGCTACAGTTCTTGGGTGAAAATGCCTTGTAGATGACTGAGATTAAAGAATGGCTAGCTACTTCGAAGTTATTGGAAGTGTTACGTTCCCACCGAAGGGGTCTAGGCATGCGAGTGAGGGGACCAGTAACAAATGAGTCCAGAAACAGAATGAAAAGGAAAACAGACAGAGTTGTTCTGTATTAATATAGTTTTATTACAAATGATATAGGTTTATTACAAATGACATTAACCTAAAGAGCCGGCAACGCCGTTTTACCAATAATGCCAAGGAAACAAAAGAAACACTCGCAGCAACAAAAGACAAGAAGACTACAAAACAAAAAGGGAGGCACTTCCCACACTTCCTACCCTACTCCTCACCACTGGGAGACACTCTCTGGGCCCACAAGCCCGTCTACTCACTAGTCATAAGGCTGTCTGTCCAAAACCTAGCACAAAACCATGTAGAGCCACAGAGGAAAAAAAACCACCCTGCTCACAGCTCATCCCCAGTTTAAATAGCCTCAGAGGTGATTGCTGACTGGAGTCAGGTGGCAAACGAGGCTAATCAAAAGCAGCTGTGTCCTGGGGAGAGAGGAGAGTGAGAGAGACAGAGGGGGTAGGAGTGGCAAGAGAGGAGGAGGTGGGGAGAGCGGGCAAACACCCCACCCACACACTCCCACAGCCTCACAGGATGTAACATTCCCCCCCCCCCTTACATTAAAGCTCTACCAAAACAACAACAACACCTTATTGCGAGCTGCGTGAGAGTGCATCAGCCACTATATTGTCAGTACCTTTCTTGTGTTTGATCACCAGATTGTAATCCTGGGCCAGGAGTGCCCAGCGCATCAGTCGCTGGTTGTGGTTGTACATCCGGTTCAGAAAGACGAGGGGATTGTGATCTGTGAAGACGGTCACGGGGGAAACGCTGGTGCCCACATACACTGCGAAATGCTGCAGAGCTAGAAGCAGAGCTAAGGCTTCCTTCTCTATGGTAGAGTAGTTCAGCTGATGGTGTTTGAACTTCGCAGAGAAATAACAGACTGGATGGCACACACCCTCCTCATCATCCTGCAGTAGAACTGCTCCAGCTCCGGTGGCACTGGCATCGACCTCTAGCTTAAAGGGTCGAGAGAAGTTAGGAGCTGCCAATACAGGGGTGCTGCACAGGAGAGATTTTGCCGACTCAAAGGCATGCTGGCACTCAGCTGACCATTCAAAAGGCACCTTTGGGCTACACAGTTTGGTTAGCGGAGTCACGACCACAGAAAAGTTCTTACAGAAACACCGGTAATATCCGGTCATACCTAGGAACCGCCTTAGTTCCCGTCTGGTGGTTGGACTCGGGTAGTCCAGGATTGCACCAATCTTCGCCTCCACTGGGCGGACCTGTCCAAACCCCACCTGCTTACCTAGGTAAGTGACGGTTGCCTTACCAAACTCACACTTAGCGAGATTGAGGGTCAACGTGGCCTCGGCTAGCCGCTGAAACACTGTCCTCAGAAGGGACATATGATCTGTCCACGTGTCTGTGTATAGCACTACATCATCTAGATACACATTGCACTGGGGCACATCTCCCAACACCAACTGCATCAGACGTTGAAAGGTAGCTGGGGCATTTTTCATGCCAAAGGCCATTACTGTGTATTGCATGAAGTGGTCAGGGGTGACAAATGCAGAAATATCTGAAGCTCTGGAAGTGAGAGGCACCTGCCAGTAGCCTTTAAGAAGATCGAGTTTGGTGATGAATTTGGCAGGGCCGATGCTGTCGATGCAGTCTTCCATACGAGGAAGCGGAAATGAGTCAGAGACCGTTACAGCGTTTACCTTCCGATAGTCTGTGCAGAAACGGGGTGTGCCATCAGACTTAGGCGTTAGTAGACATGGGGAGCTCCAGGGGCTACAACTAGGTTGTGCCAAGCCGTTTTCTACTAAGTACTCAACTTCCTTTTTCATCACCTCACGTTTGGCGATGGGGCAACGGTATGCATGCTGCTTGATTGGGGCTGCGTCTCCAACATCAATGTCATGCTCACAAACATTGGTACGTGAGGGTACGTCACTAAAGAGAGACGGGTAGGAGTGCAACAAGTCAAGTACATCTTTACACTGGGACGGAGGAAGGTGAGACAGGTGGGCCTCGGCCTTAGCTAAAAAAACAGAATTTGACAACCGCCCACATTGCTGTCCCTCAGAAAGGGTACCCAGATCATCATCACCCTTAACTTCTACACTTAGCAGGGTAACAGGGACTGAACCGGGGACAGCCGTCCCAGCAGTGTCTGATGATTCTGTCATGCTGGTGTCTCTGGTATGGTATGGTTTCAACATGTTAACATGGCATAGGCGAGTCTTCCTTCTGCGTTCTGGGGTGTTGAGGATATAGTTGGTGTCAGACACTTTTTTCACTATCACATAGGGGCCTGAGAAACGAGCCATGAGGGCAGAATTAGGCACGGGCAACAACACAAGAACTTTGTCCCCAGGCTGGAACTGTCTTTCCACTGCTTTTTGATCGAATCGTTTTTTCATGTTTGCCTGGGATACACAGAGAGCCTCTTTTACTAACAAAGTAGCCCGTTGCCACCTGTCCTTACATGTTTTTACAAACTCCACCACATTAGTTTTAGGCACACAACCGCTGAGAAAACTCTCCTTCAGCACCTTTAGTGGACCCCGCACATCATGTCCAAACACCAGGGTAGCTGGGCTGAACCCCAAAGACTCCTGCTTCGCATCACGTATAGCGAACAATACAAAAGGGACCCCTTCATCCCAGCTTTTTCCTGTGTCATGGCAATACTTACTCAACATTGCCTTCAGAGTTTGATGCCACCGCTCAAGTGCACCTTGTGACTCTGGGTGATAGGCACTAGACACAGAATGAGAAACTCCAAAGGACTGTAAAGTCCGTTTAAAATCCCTGGACATGAAATTGGTACCCTGATCTGTCTGCACAGTTTTCGGGAGGCCAAAGGTGGTAAAGAATTTGACTAGTGCTTTGGTAATGCTTTCTGTAGTGATTCTCCGCAGCGGAATTGCCTCGGGGAATCGAGTGGACACACACATTATGGTTAACAAGAACTGATTCCCTGCCCGCGTCTTTGGTAAGGGGCCAACACAGTCTACCAGGATATGCTCAAATGGTTCACCGACAGCAGGGATAGGACGTAGAGGGGCGGGGGGCACCGCCTGGTTTGGTTTACCCACAAGCTGGCAAGTGTGACAGGTGTTAAAAAACTGCACTACATCTGCTTTCATTGCCGGCCAAAAGAAATGCTGCAGTATACGGTCGTACGTTTTAGTGACACCCAAATGACCTGACCATGCATGATCATGTGCTAACTGTAGCACTGCGCTCCAGTCTTCTCCAGGCCTTGGGGTCCACTTGCGCATCAATAAACCTTCCCAAATGAAAAATGTCTGCTTCTTGCTCCCCTCACCACCCTTATCCTGAGCTGCAGCGGTAAAACACTTAACTAATGAAGGGTCTTCTTTCTGAGCCTTCACAAGTGCTTCCCGGGTAAGCAGAAAAGGAGCTCCAGACTCAGGAGCTGGCTCAACCACACTTTGAGCCGACTCTAAGGCTCCATTATCTCCCTCATCAGTACAGGGCATCACATCCTTCTCTACAATAGAGCCAATCACTGATTCTGACAAATCAACTCCCCCACCTTGTTGCTGGGCACGTGAACGAGTCAGAACGCTCACCGGGAACACATCCGGGTGCTGCTGACTGAGGGCATCTAACACAGGCTCTATAACAGGATTGTTGGTCACCTCAGGGGTAGGATAAACTTTCCCACCCGCGATATCATTTCCCATTATAAAATCCACCCCATTAATTGGGAAAGAAGGCCGTACACCCACTGAGAAGAAACCACTCACCAGCTCACTCTGTACCCAAATACGATGGAGGGGAGCAGGCACAAAACTCATCCCAACACCTCTTACAATGATGCTAGAGTCACAGTCAGACTTCTTGTTAAATTCAAGCACACTAGCTAGTATGAGGGACTGTGAGCCACCAGTATCACGCAGAATGGTCACTTCACGCTTATCCTCGGTCTTACCAGAAAGCGAAACAGTCCCCTTAAAAATGAAGGGCTTAAAACACTCATCCGGGGTCTCAGGGGAGGGGGGCCTATTGACAGGAGGCATAGTTTTCATCAGCCCGACCCCTTTTGGTTTACGTGAAGTTGAGACTGATTGTTTCCGTTTATAAGCTTCACAATCTGCGATCAAGTGGCCAGACTTAAAACAGAAAAAACACTTTCGGTCTGCCTTGGGACGAAACGCAAGTACCTCACTCTTTGGGTGCTGTGCAACTGGCACCTCACTAGCCTTCACTGGGGCATCACGCCGGTCATACCTACTAACACTGGTTTTATGGACAAGCGCGAACTCATCAGCCAGCGTCGCAGCCTGCTGTAGCGAGGAAACCTTCTGTTCATTAATATATACTACGATGCGCTCAGCAATGCAGTTCTTAAATTCCTCTATGAGCATTAGTTCCCGGATCGAAGCCAGGTCAGTGGCTTTGCAGGCCGCACACCACCGATCAAAAAGAACACCTTTTTCCCTGGCAAAATCAAGATAAGACTGACCCTGTCCCCTTTTCAACCCCCAGAAACGCTGCCTATAGGCTTCTGGGACCAGCTCATAAGCCAGCAGGATAGCACTTTTCAGCTTGTCATAGTCCAAGCTGTCCTCAGCTGACAACGAGGAGCAAACTTCTTGAGCCTTACCTGCCAGCTTACATTGGAGCAAAATGGCCCACGAATCCCGTGGCCAGTGCAAGGCCGTGGCTATTCGTTCAAACGACTCGAAGTAGCTGTCGACCTCAGTGTCACGGAACACTGGAACCAGACGACTGTTCTTCCCTACATCAAACGGTGTGTCTGCCTGATGAATGGAGGCAGTCGGAGGAAGGGAAGCCTGCCGGAGTTCCAGCTGTCGCAACTTAACAACTGTCTCCGCCTCCACCTTTCTCAATTCAACCTCCCTGGCTCTCGCAAGCTCTGCGTCTAACCGCCTAAGCTCCAACTCCTTCTTTAGCTGGAACTCTCTCTCACGATCCTCCTTTTCCAACTGGAGACGAGCCAGGCGTACACGGAGCTTAGCATCCTGCTTTGAGCCTTCACTTGATTCAATGGAGAGAGGTTCGAAGCGAGGCAATGTCATGGGTTTGTCCTCAGGCAGCCCCTGAGCAACAGGTGTAGACACCAATGGACCTACAGCCTGAGCTGGCACCTGCGGAACAGGCTGAGACGCTACACCATGCTCAAGTGGACTGGCAGACACTGGCAAGGCCACTATCCCTTTCTCCACCAAGCCAGACACAAGAGCAGCTTTCAGCTCAGCCTTACGCAGAGCTGTGGAGACAGAAATGCTATAAAATGATGCCACCTCATGCAAATCCCTCTTCCTACAGGCGTCCAGTTGGACAAGCGAGGGGTTTACCTTAAACACGGCAATATCAAAGGTAGCCATAAAATCTAAAACAAAAACTACCTGAGGCTAACAATAACAACAAAGAAGCACCACCTCCAATACACAAATGAAAAACAGGTGGGAAATGTGTGGCCACAGGTTAACCAATAAATAAAAATACAGCCGACCCTCTCTCCAGACCTACCTACTAAAATCTTAGCCTAGTTGGCTTCTGGAGTGTACCAGGCTCGAGGCAACTTTAAAGGCTAAGCATCAAGTGCACAAAGCACCGACAAGCCTACCCCCGACAGGGAACTAATCCTCACCCGGGATTACTCCGAAAACAATAAAGGCAAAATAAAAAATGAGTGCCTGCAGGAGGAGCTTACGCTCAGCTAGACACTCCCCTTTGCTAACTGGAGAGAGAGCGCAGCTGATACCATACAACTAAACAAGCCACCGGCAAACAACTCACTAAAACTCAATTGCTGTTCCTTAATATAGTTTTATTACAAATGATATAGGTTTATTACAAACGACATTAACCTAAAGAGCCGGCAACGCCGTTTTACCAATAATGCCAAGGAAACAAAAGAAACACTCGCAGCAACAAAAGACAAGAAGACTACAAAACAAAAAGGGAGGCACTTCCCACACTTCCTACCCTACTCCTCACCACGGGGAGACACTCTCAGGGCCCACAAGCCCGTCTACTCACTAGTCATAAGGCTGTCTGTCCAAAACCTAGCACAAAACCATGTAGAGCCACAGAGGGAAAAAAAACCACCCTGCTCACAGCTCATCCCCAGTTTAAATAGCCTCAGAGGTGATTGCTGACTGGAGTCAGGTGGCAAACGAGGCTAATCAAAAGCAGCTGTGTCCTGGGGAGAGAGGAGAGTGAGAGAGACAGAGGGGGTAGGAGTGGCAAGAGAGGAGGAGGCGGGGAGAGCGGGCAAACACCCCACCCACACACTCCCACAGCCTCACAGGATGTAACAGG
The DNA here is from genome assembly GCF_051167445.1 of Perissodus microlepis. NCBI lineage: Eukaryota > Metazoa > Chordata > Actinopteri > Cichliformes > Cichlidae > Perissodus > Perissodus microlepis. Next base: position 13,288,196 of record NC_140465.1, read on the forward strand.
AAGCCAATAACTGAAATAACCACTTGGTACAACCAAGGTATTCACCAGAGCATTTCTGGACACGGGAAATGAATTTTGAAGCAGATGGGCCAAAAGTTGGACAATAGAGGACTAAAAAATGCTGCCTGCTGCAATGAATCTGCATTTCTGCTGCAACATTGAGATGTTGGGGTCACAAAGTGACACAAACAATATGAAAGCTTAGATCCATCCTGCCATGTATCAACAATTCAGGCTGCTGAAAAAACAGTGTCACTGTGTATCATGTCAGTCTTGTCCTTTTTCAGCTGCTCCCGTTAGGGGTCACCACAGCAGATCATCTGTTTTCCATTTCTCCCAACTCAGCAACCACCTGCATGTCATTTTGACAGCACACCGATTAAGTCTCCTCTTTGGCCTTTCTCTTTTGATCTTGACTTGTTTCTTCTTCAGCTTCTTTCTCCCAATCAATTTAGTCTCTCTTTATTTCTCCCATATCCAAACCAAGTCAATCTCACCTGTCCTACTCTGTGCCTAAACTGGGACTTGACATACTAATTCCTAACTGTATCACCCTAAATGCAAATCTTAGAATAATATCAGTGTAAAATATGTATTTCAGGAAGTAAGCACAAAAATAAGATTATGATGCAATCTAAAGAGGCCTTACTGGTGTGGCTGAAAGTTCTCCCTTCTTCAAATGTGTCTGAATTTAGAGAGATAAAGTATAATGATGGACAGCAGGCTATACTTGACTGTTGAGAAAACTCGGCCAAGGACCACAGTGGTTATGTGGCTCGTCTGAGCCCATCTCCAGGGCTGCTTTCATGTGTCAGTCCAGTCCTACAGAGAGATATGAGAAATGATGCCTGGTAGCTGGAGGAATTGTAGAAATCCTTTTCTAAGTTAAGTGCAAACATTTTTCACCTGAAAAGGTGCTGCCTTACAGGGACAGCTAGTAAAATCAGGTTCATTAACTCAATGGTGCCATTTGAGTCACATCTATAGGGCACTGTAGAGAAGAAACGAATCATTAAGAAGAAGAAAAAGCTGTAAATACCAAGACACAAAAACCCAGATAAACAACATAACTTCGACCAAGGTGAATGTAAATAGCCCGTGAACAGAAACCCCCTGAGAGAAGGGATTTCACTAATTTGATGAATGGGTTTAATAATCAGGGAAGCCCCAAGGGAATCGTGGGTGAAACAACAAGAAGCAGCAGCAATAAAGAGACCTGCTGCAGATACAGATATTTATCTTGATCTTAGAAAGCTTTAATCCTGCATACACAAAACGCCTACTGAGAGTTCTGTTAGATCGATGAATACAAGACAACCTTTAGAGATTATCGCACTTTCAAAACATCTTTTAAGTAGTCAACAGCTACTTTTCTTAAACCTGTATACATATATAAAATAAATATTAGGATCACCTAGGATATTACGTCAAGAGATTTCTGTACAACAGTTACAGTACAAGTGACAGCAAATAAGTGTGGGAAATAATTATACTGATAAACAAAAAAATTGCCAGAAAGTCAGTAAAGCTGTATTTGGTCCAGAATCAGCTCTGGGGCAAACAGAAAGGTATGTCCTTTGGGAAATTATCATTTACTGCGAGACCTTCAGCCTGAATTCAAGGTGGAAGTTAAAAATAATGAAATAAGAATGGAGCCAGGATTCAAGCAAGCAGCTGTCCACCTTTTGCCACTGATACACCGGGCTTACGGACTGAATTTTTCATAGCCCTTGGGACGCGAGACACGGAGGCTATTTCTGCGTTTCCTCCCAGTATGTGGCTACATGAAGTATCACGTATTGTTGACAACACATACCAGGGCTCTGAGGCATTTTCGAGATTGCTCACCGTACTCCATCTGGAGTCCACAGTAATGAAAGACAACATTATGTTCCTTTCTTCTATGTCGCCCTTGAGAGCCTTTAAGTAATGGTATCTGTGTTTTCCTTGAGTAGAGTGCAGGAGCCCTTGCTTGGCATGTCCTGTCTACACAGTTTCAATGAGCTAAACAGGACATTGAATTAAGCTGCTACATTTTCACGTTAGTTTTTCTTGCATTGAAAGTAGACATATAATAATCTGTTTAATAACTGAATCATAACACACAGAGCTTGTTAAAGTAGAATAATCACTATTGTACTATATTTTCTGAACCCTCTTTATCAAAAAACCCCAAACTTAAATGTCCACTTTGGTACACTGGGATTGTCACAATACTAATATTTAAAGCAACCCAGGAAAATACTTGATAGAACAGGAACAAAAGAAAAGCCCAAAAAATTAAGAGCCCTTTTTAAAAAAATAAGGATTAGAACGATGGAAAGAATAACATCAGTGATAATACTAGTTTAAGTTGACTGATAATTGCAAGTTGTAAATGTATTATTAATAATAAAAATAGTAAATAATTATCATCATCATCTTACTATAACAATGCATGCCTGTTCCCAAACTGCTCCTACACACAAATGATTTTTATAGCACTCAAATCCTTACAAATGATATATTATGTGTAGTAGCTGTTCTCAAAATCAATGCCAACATTACGTGTACGTGGCTGGATGCAAATACATTTTGCAGGTGCTTATTGGGGTAACTTTTCTCATGCACAACTGTAAATAAGTGTTCATTAAAATGATCATGCTAATAATGTGATTCGGTTGTCTTAATATATAGCTTGCAAAGAAGAAGAAATACATGTATTTTTTGTTCTGTGTTTATGAACAGCTGTTTTGGCCATCTGACTAGATACAGTGATATAACGAACATAAAAAAGAATAACATGACAAATTTACATTCATGTCTGTGTTGTAATGCATGAGCAAAGCAAAGAATTACTGCCTGCAGCACAGATTTTTGCTGGTAATAATAATAATAAAAAACTTTATTTATATAGCACCTTTAAAAAACAACATTAGGAAGTACTTCACGAGACAAGACAGGAAATAAACAGCATATAAAACATTTAAGAGGAGATAAAGATGAAACATTAGGTATAACAATACAGGCAGCACAGGGAGATTAAAAGCGATGAATTAAGACAATTAAAATTAAAAAACAAGTAAATTAAAAGCAAGTATAAAATAAATTAAAAATCCCTAGCAGAAGGTGATAAAGCAATTACAAAGGACAACATAGAAATAACTCAGAATGGAGGATCAGAGAAAGCCTACTTATGTAAATGTGTCTTTAAGAGATTTAAAAGACAAAAGTGAGCCAATCAGGTCTTCTCAGGGAGATTGTGGGGTAACTAGCCTTCGCTGAGGACCTCAGGTTAGACCAGGAGTGTACAATTTCAGGAGATCGGAAATATACACAGGTGCCAGTCAACAATAAAATTATAAAACCAATTCAAGACATAATAGTTAGCCAATGAAGAGAAGTATTTAAATATAAAATAGAAGTATTTTGTTCATTTTGGTTTTTAAAATATACACGTCAAATATTTTAAGATGACCTAAAATAGTACCAAAAAATGTTTCCACAGGTGTCGCCACTGTGGATGCATGTTTCATTTGGCAAAGCACTGGATGCACTTCCTGATGCAACACTCCCAATAATCAAGGCTTGGGACCAGCTCTGGGAATGCACTAGCTGGTGACCCCCTGTGGCTGGATTTGTGGCTGTCGAGTAATTGCTAATAGTGAAGCAGCTCATGTTAATATACACACCAGTTAAGGTAATGATAACTGTTCACTGCTTAATGTTGTTGAAAACGGAGCTTTTCTGAACTCTCATAATTCCTCCCCAAGTGTTGTTCAGTGTTACGAACATCACCTACTTCACAGACAATTTTTCATATGCCAAAGGCATCAGGTAAAATGATCAATCTCTTGTCATCGTAATGAACCTTTTCACTGTTGTTAGCATTTAATTGGGCAAATCACAGTCGGTTATTGGAGGAAAATTATCAGCAGATAAATCTATAATTAAAACAATCACAACTGCTTTTTTTCCATGAGAAATTCTTTGTTATATTTAAATTTTTATTAATAGTCTTAATTTATTAAATAAAATATAATATTTTAATGTAGCTACAAGTACTGAAAGTCAATTGTTCAAAGCTTATTTTTTGTTTGACTTGAATGTCCGTAAAGTCAGGTAGGTTTCACAGAAATATCAAGACAACTGATTGATATTTTTTTTCTTACAGATCAGAGGAGATTTCTGTATCACCAGTCATCACTTCAAGTCACGTTGTGTTACACACACTCTTGTTTCACTGCCCTTCTGTTTCCTACCAAGCCTCCACCAGCACCCTCTGCTGTGACAGCATGACTGTGCAATCTGTTGCCCCCCACCTCCTGCACTGTTAGAGCTCCATCAAATTAAAAGCCAATGCAAACTGACGGAGCTGGCTGTCCTCATTAAGAGGACACCAAGCAGAGGACTGGGTGAGGATCCTAGCCACTTTGGAAGCCTAATGAATTGGTACACGCCCCCACACTGTGAAGGTAGTGCACTCACAGAGCAGGATGAGCATTGCCAAAGAACACTAACACTGCCACATCTTGTGCTAAAATTGAAAGGCTTCCAACATGTTTCCCATCATCATTATCATCACTTTCTGTTATAAGTTACCCCCGAGACCTCCCCCATGCATAACATCACTTATTACAGCTTCTGTCGCTTTCCTTACTGCTGACACTTGACCTTCAAGTACTTACGGCAGGTAAGAGTCTTATTCTGATGCATGTGGCAAACAATGGGGTGAAGCTACTGATCCATTGAACGTGTTTGTCTTCAGACAGAACATATAATTTTGCGTTGTAGGTGATTCAATCTACACTTCAGCTCAAGTGGAAACTGGGGTGCAAGGGCCAGGTGCACTTATCTGAAACAAATGAGTCAGGGCTAAATCTAACAAGCACTCTCCAGAACTGTGCATCCAGCCTCTCTGCTCTGCATGAAGGCTCGGCTTCCCTCTGCTTGAGCCATTTATCAAAGAGTCTGATTACAAAAAAAAAAAATCTTATCTAACCACAAAGGATAGTACAACTCTGTTTTCTGGTGGTGAAGCTGATGTTGTACAAATATGACAGTAGAAAGCTTCTAGGTTGTTTTCTCAATATAGTTTTTCATTCTTGTTAAACACACGGAGGCGTTCCTTCTTTTTTTTGCCTGGAAAACAGTATTAATGGCAACACTACAGTCGATTTTAATTTGCTTCCTTTGGGAAAAATGCTGCTGATTTTCTAACCTGTCCAGTACAGTCCATCCTTGTGACGCCACTGCAGAATTTATAGTTTGTCAAGTCAAAGCTAAAATGCTAAACACAGCAAGCTGAAGGCAAACCACGCAATTTAATTATGTAACAGTAAGGTTAGGAGGTGCAGGAGAAAGGTGAGATTGCTATTAGCTATAAATTATATTTCTGTTCAAAATTTCACAATGTATGAACCACAGAAAAAGAAATCAGAGTTGTTTTTGACATTCAAATAAATGATTAGAGCTGGTAAAATAAAATATAACAAATAATGAAACAGAGGTTTCAGTGACTATGACCTGAAAATATGCATTCAAACATGCAGGTAAACATTAAATGTTTCAGTCTGAAGTAGGTTTTATCGTTGCCCAACAGATCCTGCTGTTGACGGTGCAAGGGTAGACACTTATCTAAAGGGAAGGGAATTTTAATGTAGGCTTTTACATACTATTTTTATGTTAGTACAGGTACAGTACAGCAATCCCAGTGAAACTACAATAAGTCATGTGTTATTCTGTGAAATACCAACCTAGAAGGACAACCGGACAACTGCAAACTTACAATTTTTTAGCCAGTTCTAAGTATGAAATATGGCAGGTTACTTGAGTAACAGGGCATCTCAAGCCTCTACCCACATCCATAAAATGCACACAGCACAGTATGAGAACTTCATTCTCCTCTGGGTGAATACTAAAGTTGTATTTTGTCCTTGAAAACACATAATGTGCACATCCTTTTGCATTTGTGTTTTACTTTATAGTGTTACATTTTATTTTGTTGTACATCAGACTAAATCTTCAGTCCACCCTGGGTTTAATTTTCCGTATGTTGAACTATTCTGGTAAGCCTTGTCAATTTGAACAGCTCACACAGTGTGCTGTTGGATTTGTAATTCATATCTACTTTTTCATAACTCTACAGTTCTTGTTATTAGGGATACTGTATGAAATTACTAAAATCAAGAAGTTTGGTTGGGGGTGTTGTGCCTTGGGGAAAGACCTGCGTCAGTTATGTGTAAAGTAAAATTTAACAAAAAAAAAATGTACTTGTCAGACCAAAGAGCAATGCATGGTTAAGAAATGAAGAAATGAAAGATGACTGACTTAATTACAGTTTATACTAGTCTCACATTTTTTTCTGATATTAAAAAAAAAACATTAAAAATGTTTATTTTCCGCTGACATTTAGGGATATGTAAACATTTACCAAAGTTGCAGCATCTGTTTTGTGAGTGTGTGTTTGTGTGCGTGTGCTAAAATAATTATACACACAAACATTTTGAAGACACTTTAGTAAGAAGACATTATGATGAAACACCTGCCTGTACCCAGGCTTCAAAAGCCTTTGTCCTGCCCCTGCTTGTTGTTAACCTAAGTGTGTGTGTGTGTGTGTGTTTGCGCTTTTAATGAGTAATGAAAAACAAGTTTCATATACAGGGATATTAAAATGCTCAAACATGGTCGAGCACGTTGGTGTAAACACAATAAAACATGACGAAAGTGCACAACTCATTGTTTAATTTAGCCCCACACACCCCATCCGTAATGTATATGAACTAATCACTGACATCAAACGTTGTTGTTCACTAAACCCCACCCAAACACTTAAGAGTCAATGCAATGAGAGCTTCACTCTTCCACTCCAACAAACACGCGCATTAACACAACTTACCGTTCCCAGAGATGTGATTATCCACCTCTCCGTGTCCGTCGTTGAGAGCCGCGTTAAGTTGAATGTAAAGTCCCACGTACTGTAAAAGCCCCATTATCACTCCGAAAGCTCCCATTGCCTCGGCCGGTATTTAAAACAGTTGTATGAAATTTTCACGTTAGATGGAGAGCATCGGTAACGATATATCCCCACCGGCGCAGAGCAGCCCTTGCAGACATACAGCTGGAGCTGGAGGACAGAGACTCGGAGACCCGCTCGGCTGTGAGAGGGAGGAGATGATGCGGCCAGCGCGGGCGGAGGGAGAAGCAGCGTGTAAACAGGTGAGGCGGCTCACACCGGGACAGTCAAGTAGGCGGAGGGATCTGACAGAGCCCTTACTGTCGTTTTAAGTTTATCCCACACCCCCATTTTTGGACACCCTCCTCCCTCATTTCATCTACACAGGTTAGATAATTGCCCTCAGTAAACACATTAATGTATATTTAACGTGGCGGTTGAAAAGGTGGGATTTAATTGTTTCATGTTAAGTGTTTTATGTATGCTGAGGGTGTTTGGTGTGTTTTTAAACTGGGTATCCTTGCTAACCCTTGAAGGTAAAGGAATAAAAGTAGTTCCACTTTGAGAAACGTCCAAATTAGGAGGGCGTTAACATTAATGGTGCTTTAAAAAAATGCTATAAGTGTTTCCTTTATGCACTAAGAGTAATGTCTGTTTACACTGATAAAACACTCTGCATACAAGCTTGTATACAGGCTTTGTTACTAGCTGGGTGATGCCAGCTAGCATGCTATTAACTGTCTCAGAAAACTGCAAAGAAACTACGTTTTTGTAATATTTTGTAATATTTTTCTGTAATATTTTTGTGTTCGTATGGTCTGCATTAGTGATCATGTCAGTGTTTCTGACTGTGCTTTTAGATTGACCTACACATGACACAGAGGTGGCATGTGAGCCTGTGTTGAGCTGTCCAGGGCTGACAGAACAAACGCAGTCTGGGCTCAGTGAAGAGACAAGTGGCCTTTAGTCAGTCTTCTTTCCTTCCCAGTTTGACAGCCAGATGAGTCACATTAGAGCTGAAGGACTACGCTCTGATATTGGAGACATAGAGACAAGAACATTCTGTTCTGTTTTCAATGATATAGGCTACCATATTTTTTTTTTAACAATAACAGAATGAGCAAGAAATGCACCCCTTCATGCCGAAGACACAAACGCTTTTAATATTTCACAGGGCTTTTCATATTAAGAGGACATCTTCCATCTGCTCCAAAAAGTCAATTCTGCTCTTATTTTACTTGATTCAGCAACAAACAAGCGCACAATGCAAAGTAAGAAAATTACGATATGGTGCTAAGAGGCCACTGCATTACTCTGAGAGGTATAATCCCTTCACATTTAGCGTCACACATGCATATGCATTTGTTTTTGCTCGAGTGTGTAATTAATTATTATCAAAGGCAAGGGAGCCCTTTATCCCTCTTACTTTGATCCATCTGCGCGAGAGCCTGACACGTGGCGCTCACAGCATGCATTTTAAATTTTCTGCAGAGGGTGGAATATTTTTCTTTAAATTAAAGTTTGAGCACATTTAAACTGTTATTTTTGATCACTCCTTATTGTATGAGTTGTAATAGAGTCATGTGGGGACGTAAAATCAATTTCGTCTGCTTCAACTTTAATGAGGTATTTAATACCAAGGCACCTTCTGTCATCTCCTGGTGTCAGTAATACTGGAAAATGATTTATTTGCTGTTAAGACATTTGGGACATCCACAGCTTAAAGCCCTTTTCCCTCGAAATATGAGCACGAGCAGACAGCACCATTTGAGGAGCTTAGATATAATTTTGCCGCTACAAAAGAAAACCAGTTAACCTTAGAGGTCTTTCAGAAACCCTGCCATTTTCACAATTCACCAGCTGGTCGAAAGAGGCTCATATAGCTATTTATTCTTGCTCTTGGCTGATGGTGCCTTCTGGTCTCCTCCAGTGGCTGTAAGCTTGGCTCACAAGCCCCGAGAACTGAGGGTGAAATTGAAGCTGATGTATGCAGACGTGAGCCTCTAAGATGGACACAACACCTGCCTGGTAGCTGTGAGATCAGCACCTCTCTAGCACTAACTGCCTCAGACAGCCCCAGTTAGAGATGAGGAGAAAATGCCTGTGTGTGCTTGTGCCTGTGCGCGCGTTTGAGATGATGGGCCCGTTAAATGTAAAATGAAGGGAGTGAACTGGGAGTGTGACTCAACCAGGGAGTGGATTTCAAAGGCAACAGCTTCCACAGAAGCGTCATGACATCCATTATTTATTCACTTCACTTTGACACATTCAGTTCCTTCTTTTTTACCTGCTGCTTTTAGAAAGGGAGCCTGTTTCTCCTTATGAGCAAACTATCATAATTAACAGAGATTGTAATGCACAATACTTGCTCTCAATGGGATAAATTTAAATATGTTCAGACCATTAATTATATTTAAATGCTTGCTTTTTTGTAGTTACCTTCAAAAGAAAATTACCTTTACGCCTTTCTTATGTGGATAGATATTTATGAAGGAAAAAGTACAGCAATTTGCACAACTGCCAGGTAAATTGCTTTCACATTTCATTTTTAAAAGAATAAGCACAAAAATACAGTAGTTCCATCTCACTTTGATTGATTTGTCCTGACTCCATCTCATATTCTAGTTCTACCTACTCATTGATACTGTGCCAATAAAGCTGAAACAATCAATAAAACTGAATATTGTGCAGCGTGCATCAGCTGTTGTACAGGAACAGGAAATTCCTAAATGTAAGTTCCCCAACTTTCCTACTCGTTTTCTGTTACAGAAGTATAACGCATCAGTGCCAAGCACTTTACCAACATTCAAATATGGTGTTACATCACTTTTAGATAACTCCTGAATCACTACCAGTATATATAATCTCTAAAGGTAATCAGCCAGTGATACATTTAAGCAAAGTGGCTTTGTTAGCGTGCTCCTCAGCGCAGCCTTTTCCACAGGTTCCTCCCAGCCGTGTCAATCAGATCAAACAGATTCAAAACAGCTGTCTGCCTTCTTAGTTCTTATCTTGCTTCTGCTGTGTGGTGTTTAGGTGTTTAGGTCTTTATCTTTACCAGCCATAAAAGAATAGCATTATTGTTTTCCAGTTGTGTCTGCGTGTGCGTCATCAAGGCAAAAATAAAAAATCCTGGTAAATGTGGCTTTGAAGCTTTTGTCAGGTGTTTAAATCTCTAGGTTGACTGATTTTGTCAATGTAATAACATCACAATCAAAGGACTGTGTTTAGTTTTTCACTGGATGAAAAACGTGCCTTTATTTTACATATTAGAATGACAGTCCATGTGTCTGACCATCCTTGGTGGTCATTGCCATTTTGACTTTCTTGTCCATGGAAATCACCTTAGTCCATTATCCCCCGGCTTCTTGAACTCTATAATATATTGCAGCTCATGCTGCTAGTTTAAAAAGGATGAGGAAATGACAGTGGGTGTGTGATAAATGGGGTTTTCCACTCTTTCTTCAATGCTCTGTTTACCAGGCTTCATAACAATATTTCTTTTTACTCTAGATTGTGCGGAGCTCCCAAGGTGTTGAGCACTTCATGAATATTAAACAAAGCTTTGGGAGCTATGTAACATCATCTTTAATACGATGAGGATTTAAAATGTGGGTGCATTTGCAGACACGCTCAATCATTTTTGTTTATCCGAGCACTTTTGGATTCTTTACACTATCCCCGGGGATTTAACGCTGCGGCATGTATATTTAAATCCTGAGGCATCTCTTGCTCTCTCTCACAGTTTTTGAGTGTCTGAGCTTTTCAGCATGTGGATGGTGAAGGTATTGCTTTTAAAAGCGAGACAATTTTGTGAGTCAAATGTTGCCGTACCCTTGTGAAGACGTGCAGGGCTTACACAGAGAGAATACTCTACCTCTTGGGGGTCGAATGGAGCAAAAAAAGATAAATCTCTCAACCCTCAGTAATTACTGGACATTCAAAGTACACATTACAGGTTCATTTCGATTGCTCTTAAATATAACATTCCTTTACTAATCCCTTCCCTGGTTCAGTAGATTCAGTGAAAAATATTTGTTCAAGAATTTAAAAATTAAATGGAACGCTGAATTTGTTTTGTGGTTAAATAATCACGTTTTACAGCTGCCAAGCTATCAGACTGGAAACTGTCGAACCCATCCGTTGTAGCACCAACCTTTCTCATTTGTCTCGACAAGACCCTTCACAAACATTACAGCATGACACTAGTTTTCAATAGATGGAAAGTGTTTTCACACTCTACAGAATTCATCACCAGTCAAGCACACTGTTGCACAGCCTCTTTTCCTCTGTCTCTACCTGTCATCTCACTGAATGTTCAGGAAAAATTATATGATGGCAAGAACCTCGGCACCATTTCCTGGTTCACTGGATATGGCTTTGCGCTCCAGTAAATCTTTACTGTTCATTTCTGGTACAATTTTAACTGGCTGTCGAAGAGAAGCCTCAGCTAGTATCCCGGCAGGTGCAGAACATTAACCACCTCTGTCTTTACCGCCTTCCTCCTGAGGCTAATGTGGCTTGACAGAAATAGGCATAGGCAAAGCTATAGGTTTGGTAGTGATGAATGTTGTGCATAATATACGTTACAGTATGTGAGGATGAGCATCAGTTGTAATTAGACTAAAAACATTAATGTTTCATGACAAAAGAATCAATAATCGAAAATTAATTCCTGCATAATAAATGCCCTTTATAAGCAAATGACTCTTCAGCCAACAGCTTTGTAATCACTGGATATAAATGCCCCTTCTGTGGGCTCACAATGACTGGCAGTCTATGGGGAGTTGGACAAGCAAGATCTATTCTCCCTATTAAACCATGCAGTGTTAATACACCCTCATTAAAGCAAGGTTTTTGCACAGGAGGTGATGCAATAGTCTGCGCTCCTGCTCTCAGCAGCACTTGGCATTTCAGCACAGTGGGCAGAGATTGTAGTCAACTGCTTTTTAATCTTCTACCAATTTTCATCAGTACTGCAGGGTCTGGTTTTCCAGAGTTCACAATAGCCTGCCACCTGCCAGCTAAGTGACCCGTGTTTTGACAGGCAAGCAAAAGCAACACGAACTAGACATGTGACCACATATCTGAGACATTTTAGGCCCCTAGCGTCGTCTTATGAATTCATTAACTCATCAGCTTAGCTCTAAGTTTCAATTTCACTTTCAACAAGTTCCTGCAGGGTACCCCTTCTGAAGAGACAACATAATAAAGACAGTTATCTAGAAGGCAGTGATTTGTTTTGGCAGCCGCTGTACATCTTTTAAGGAGCGTGTCACTATTTGAAACCAACAGGGAGCCCTGTTGTCGCTTGTATTTATTATGCACCTTCATATTTCAAGAAAAAAATGAAATAATACATTTCCGAAACAAAGCTTGTACTTGGAAATTTCCCCAGGGAGTCATGCTTCTTGTCCTGCTCAGCTGGCAAACATTACTACAGCACTGAAAGGGGGAGAATTTTGATAACATTTTATCACGTTGACATGTTGAATAGCCTGAGCATTTGGCACATATAGAGTCCCTTACAGCCCATTGTACATCAGATTCAATCATTCTGTTTAAATCATGTGAACATATGCTCCCTCAGATCACAGAGATCCTGTTTCCCTCGCTTAGATTAATCCCCAGCCGACCTGACCGTAAGGACGTTCACAGACATGAAACCAGACACCGTGATAACTCTGTTTGCCTTCATACGTTATCGAGATGGGTAAATGTTTTAGTAATGTTAATACATCTACCTGCTCATGAAAAAGTGAACTTACAAGTGTACGGCACATGAAGAAAGAGATGAAAGATGCACTTAATAATTCCTGAGGTGTTGCAGAATGTTGTTTTCTGACGAGACTCACCCCGTGTTCATCAGCATTCCCAAAGACAGAGCGCACATTCAGGGTACATTATGCAGAGTCAATCAATTTTGCATTTTCTTGTGTGCGCATACCTACTTAATTCCTACTCTCTGCCCTGTTGTCATGACAACATTATTATACATTGTCATCGCCTTCAAAAGGAGATGAGAGGTTCATCATTAAGCATTCACAGTCTCTGAAATGCAAGAGCTATGTAGCTTACGAGCATGTGAGAACGTTGTAGATCACAGTGTGTTTAATAGGTTGTCTTCTTTAGCTTGAACACATTCCCTTTTATTTTTATGAGAATCAAGAGCATACTTTTGATTTTTCCACAAGTGTCTAAAAAAATCACAAGCAAAAGCCTGACACAAACATCCAGAGGACAAGCTTCTGTTCCAGTGGACTGGCTTACCATCAGTCTTCTAACAGATGGATTTTTATTACAGTTTCATGTGCCGAGAGACCATGCTCACCCAATAAACTGGCATGTGCTCCAAAGCACCCCTCTAGCGAATTCATGCGTCTTACGAACAACAAGGGTTCTGGTGTAGTGTGCCAGGGCTGTAAAAAATCAGCTCAACAGCAGCACTGGGAAGACATCAGTATGGCTCCAACTTTATTGTGATGATAAAAGGCAGAAGAGGCAGCGGTTGTTCTGTCCAAGAATGAAAGATGACAGTTTTGTACTTTCTGTTAGAAGTGTCTGAAATGCAAATAACACCCATTTTTATCACATAATCACCAGAAAAAGGTGTGTCCTGTTTTATTGATGTGGATGGGTTTTTTTTTTAAATTATTTATATTCATTGTACATTCAGAGACAGTGATATCACACCTTCACAACAGATAGATAGATATATAGATGTTTGTTGTGTTAGTGTTCTTGTCTTTGTGCGAGACCAGTGAATCCAGTCCTGCTGCTTTACTACTCACTGTTTCATGTTTCTGCCACATCTGGTGACCGTCCCCTTACAGGAGCCTGACAGTTGGCATTACTGCTTCTTTTCAGTTGGATTTGGCTTTGCTCTTTGGGATGAAAGCAGCAGATTACTGATTGCATTTACAGAAAGGTTTGGGCTTTGTTCATATATAGCAGGAAACTGTATACATGCAACATTGTGCATTGGGGAAATATTAATTATTTACTGTAAGATGTGCGACTTGTTACACACTCAGCTCATTTCAAGCATGCATTGATTGTTGAAATAAAAATGACAAAAAGGAAAAAGAGAGGAGCAATGCTTGTTTTAAGAGGTAGTCACAGTGTCTGAGTACAATTACAATAAATGGTACAACTCTGCTAAGTGGAACCACTGGAACTATGCAGAAGGGGAGCACAAATTCTTTTTAATATATACACAAAGTGGGATTTGTTAAGATCTAAGTCGGATTTTCTAAATTCAAACTAGAGTGAAAAAACATAGTTACTTATTGTGTATAATAGTTCATTTATTATTTTTCATCCCATCCATCAACAGCTCCTTATCCAGGGCCAGGTTATGGGGGCAGCAGCCTAAGCAGAGATGCCCAGACCTCCCTGTCCCCAGCCACTTCATCCAACTCATCTCTTTATGCACTGAGGCATTCCCAAGCCAGCTGGGAAATTCATTCTCTCCATCATGTCCTGGATCTACTTTAGAGCCCCCTCCTACTTTGGTGTGGAGTACCAGCTCTACTCTGAGTCCCTCCCAAATTACTGAACTCCTCACCCCATCACTGAGCCCAGTCACCATTCAAAGAAATTCATTTTACCTGTTCATATCCGCGATAGTATTCTTCCTGTCACTACCCAGGGCGCCACTGAATGAGGCTAACAGAACTACATCATCTGCAAGAAGCAGAGACAAGAACCTGATACCACCAAAGTAGAGGCCATTGGTCTGGTTTTATGTAGAAATTTATGATGATGCCTGAATTAGTGATTGGTGATGCAAGTCATCACCATGTAGTGACTGCTCAGCACCTCCCTTTACCTGAGCATCCAAGACATGTGACCACAGATCTGATAAAGCAATAACAAAATCAATCATCAACCTGCCATTTAGCGTATTGTGATCCCACGTACACTTATGAGCACCGTTATGCTTAAACACTGTGGTTGTTATGGACAAGTCTTGATTGGCACAGAAGTTAAATAACAACAATGCTCGGGGTCAGATTAGGCAGATCAGGCTCTTAATTGGACCATCTGGGGCCTCCACCCTTGACTGTTACATTTCCAACTGTCTCTTCCATGGACTAAGGCCCTTCAGATGGTCTCCCTCGACCTCCCTCCCCAGGCCTGGAGCAGGTAAACCTGTCCAAGGTTCATGTCGCGGGAATTATTTTTGTTTTATTTACCACAGTAGAATTTTAATCATGTTAATCACTTTCTTTCTGTCTTGGCTTGTTCTTCTTGTTTTTTTGTCCTTTTTTTTTGTTTAGTTTTTTTCAACCCCTCTAATTGTGGCTCAGGAGGTTGAGCATGTTGTCTATTAATCAGGTTAGTGGTTAAATTCCCTTGGCTCCTCCAAGCTGCATGTTGATGATATGAGTAGGCATGATACTTAGAAAGCCACGTAGAACAAAGCACTGTGTGAATGTGTGAATCCTGGCTTGCAGTAAAGAGCACTCAGAGTAGAAAAATGCCATTTTACTCGCCTGTTTTACTTTTCCTTCCTTTCCCCGGAGAGGTTGTTCCGTTCTTATAATGGATCATTGTTGGGCTTTGGTATGGATTTACCTGCACAGACTTTATAGTGATCTTGTGTTCGGCTTTCTCCCCTACAAGTCTTTGTTCTTTCTAACTTTAATTAAAGTTCTCCCTTTTTGCCCAAGTCCTGCATATGGGTCTTTAATCTAAACTCTAACATTTCTTAAGTGAACTTTCATAAGTCTGTCTGTCTAGATGTCAACTAAACTGTGCCCAGGGGAACTTATTAGCCATATAACTAAAATATTTCTGACCCTGCTTTTATCATCGTTCTTCACACTAATGGATACTGACCAAAATCTTGGTCATTTCTCTGACATTCAGCTATTTGCTGTATAAAAGGTAATGAGCATCATGAATAATCAAAGTTATGCATTAATAAACTAAAATTCATAAAGGTCTTTTTACTGAGCTTTCTCGCTTGTGTTACAAGGTTTATCAGCTCAAAAACTGCTTTTTTTAACCATAGTAATACTTTGTACCATGTAATTTTTAAAATTTAATTAATGTAATTTGTAATAGAGCACTGGAAAAACCCCTCAAGACAGAAAAAGTGCATATTGTTTAAATATTGTTTTTCTTTGACTATATTACTCATAATAAATATAGGATTCGTTTAAAAATATGAAAAAATTTGAGTAAAAAATACAAAACAAGTGAGAATGAAATAGTTTAGTTAACTGAAAGTAAAATAAAAAAAACTTGTCAATATCATAATTATAAACTCTCTCGTGTCATGTCATGTGGATTGTGCACATATCTTTAAGGTACTAAAAACATTAAATCGTTTACGTGCTCCTTAATGAGACTGTGTAGCTCAGCATTAAAACTCTGAGGATTCTTGCTGAAGCAAAATCTTTTCTGCTTGACAGATTTGCTCTTGCTTTTCCTGTCCTCTTGTGCTTAATTTATGTCCTTTTTATGCGTGAATCGTACAACCTGTGAGTTATGGACGCCTCCGTGAAGTGTTTGCATGGGAAATGTGCTCTAGGCAACCATAAAAATGTCAGCACTGTGACAACACCATTAGCACAGATGTAGAGTGTTAAAAGGTAAAACAAAGGTGATAATTTCAGAAGTTCTGCTCTCTGATTAGCTTTAGCTTCCAGGTATGTAATGGCCTGCCAGTGCCGGTAATCCATTGCACAGCATCCTCCATTAACCCAGAAGGAATGTTTGGACTAAACATAGACACACTCACCTGTCACTTAATTAGTTACACCTTGCTAGTACACACGTTGGCTTTTTTGCCTTCAGAACTGTCTTAAATCTTTCATTCAACAAGGTGCTGGTCCATAGTTACGCAATTACTGCAGATTTGTCAGACCCACTTCTATAATCAATGAGCAAATCTTCCACTTTACTACATCTTTACTAAGGTGCTCTATTGGATTAAGATCTGCTGACTGTGGGGGACATTTGAGTGCAAAGAACACAAGGTCATGTTCAAGAAACCAGGTTAAGATGATTTGAACTTTGTAACATGACATGCATACCAAGCAGGATGGATCCACATTGAAAAAAATTGCAACTGGGTGGCTGTTTGCAAATGTGGACTTCATATATCAAACATGACTAATATATATTTCTCATCTAAACATAATTTAGTTTTGCACTTTTCACATATTCTTCAAGGATGTTCAGTCTATTAGAATTCAGTCATTTCAACGTTAGTTATGATGAAGTAAAAGAAAGTGGTCATGTTTTCTTCTGAAGCTCCGCCCCCTGGAAAGATATTTTGGAGGGAAAATCAGTTCATCGTCCTCGATTTTGTCTCTCAATCAAGACATTTCAGTTAATATAGTACAGTATAGTATATAGTAATATATTGTGAGATTTTTGGAATATGCGTCATCATAACTATTTACTGTAAAATTAACATGAGATAATTATAAAACTGCTTGAATGAAAAACAACAACATTTAACTATTTAACTGCTTTTGACTGCTCCCTTGTAACAGGAAGTCACCAGCAGATTTTTACACTGGATGTCCTTTTGTTCCTCTTTTTACCTGATCTAACATGATTTCTAAACTTGAAAACATAAAAATCCTTTGTGACCTTTTTATCTTGAATTAGATAGCAGTCAATGGCTTTAAAAATAGTTACTTGTAATGTTAATCATAGTCTTATTGCATATGAATCCTGTAGATGTTGTTTGTTTGTTTTTTAAAAAATGTCTATAGTTAGTTTACTGTTTTGTGAGGACTAGCAACTTTAACACAATACAGAGTGTAGAAGGCAAAGCTCACCTCTGCCCTGGACATATGAACAATGGGGCTTATAAGGAGCAACTCTCTAGAGATGAGCATTTCCAGCCTTCAGCCACTGTGATTTTTAAAAAGTTTGAAAGTGTCTCCTTGTGCACTAGGATTTCTGCCTGCACATTTTTACTGCTTTTAAATAAAAAAAAACATTTAAAAAAGCAGTGATGGTGGAGATCTCTGTGAGCAGGCTGTAAATTTAGAGTGGATAACTTTCTGCATCTGCCTCATCCAGCGAGTGACTCATTTTGAAACAAAATCAGCTGCATATAATTAATGTATGATTTAACTTATTTTCTAGAATCGTCATTGGCCCAGTGTCATTTGTAATATTTTGTAGTTGAACTAAGTGACTTTGCAAGAAACTCATAGTCTTGTAGTACTCTGAAAATGCACAGTTGTTGCCTCTTTGTCATAAAACCAACAGCGAAATGTGTGAACCTAATCAAAGAGAGTGTGAAACCTGAATTTACACCATCAATCCAATCTCCAAATGATTTCATTACCTATTTTTAGATAGAAAAGAAAGATAATTGACAGTCTTGTGATATGATTGCAGAGTAATAGGCCAAAACTACTGGCATCTCGCAATTTGAATTAAATTAAACTTAAAGTAGACATTTTTGCCATGCTTGCTAATGCACCATTTTTATGTGAGACTGGGTTTAAAAAATGGACTTGCAAAGTGGTGTTTTATGTGGAGAGAATGGTGGGGAAGCAGTTACTTTGGATAACTGCAAAATTTGCACAGTTTCACATTTCTCTTCCCACATTGTGGAGATTAACCTTGTTGCTACTTAAAGAGATCCTGAAAAGCTTGTTGCTGGCCAACAGACATCCACAGGAACCAGCTATTTTATAGTGATTACGTTTTTTGTCCTTGAGAGATTTTTCACATTAAATGCAACTTTTTTTTTTTAAACTTTCAGTTTTGGTGCAAAATGGTGGGTTGACACAGAGTAAATGAGCCCAGAATCACATTAAGCAGTGGTAGTACCACTAAAAGTATGTTTATCAATCCCAGTATGTGGAACATTTGCTTAAGTGACCTATTGCCTAAAGGCAAACAGTCACATCTGTGGTATAAGTGTCAAAGTATGGGTAAAATACCAGACTTTCTCAAGTATAAGTAGTGTGAGAGTGTGATTAAAATCGAGAGCGTGACACAGAATACAATTCTGAGATGTTTCAAAAACCCTAATCACTCGGTTGCAATGGGAAGCACATTCCTGCACAGTTGTGGCCATGAACAACACGGATTAGAGGCTGAGGATCAGAGTGTGACGCCTCAATTGGAATACAGTCTGTCTGTCTGCATACCAAACAGCTAATTTTGTGGCCTGTGCTCCAGTGAATTCTCTCACATAAAGACTTCAGTCACAGACTGACCCACAGACATTGTAATCGCTGCTAATGTCAGAGTTCGGCTCTTAACGAGAGAAACCAGCTGGGAATGATTTCACGGACTAAACCGTAGTCAGTACCCCACTGTCTCAGCAACGAGAGAGAGAGAAAATGTCATAAGGAGCTCTGTCATATCGTGTAAGAAGTTTCATCAAAGTATTTACTTTACTGTCTTTTCATAGTCCATCCACTTTTGCTGCAGTGTTTCATCAATAATAACCAGTGTCGTGGTCATTTTTTACACTACTCTTTACATTACTTTCACATTTCTCCATAAAATGACCTAAAATGTACCATCTTATAATTACATATAGCTATAACCAGTTAAAAATATAAACCTGCAGGCTACAGTCCCACAAACCACACAATCTTTTTTAAGTATTTACATATAACCACAGTGCCAACAATGCAAAGATGAAAACCAGCCTTTGTTGCCTGGTGGGCTGAGGTTAACATACACTCAGCATTAACATCATTCTGAATGCTTGGCTAGCTTTGTATTAGCATGCATCTGTGCAGATGCTTGCAAAGGGCTGACGTTCTGTTACCAGTATAAAGCCATTACTTCTGTTCAGGTTGCAGATTGCAGTTGGGTTCTTGTGCTTTTGTGGCACAAAAATAAAGTAAATCCTCCTACACCAACCGATATAAGCTGATATAAGTCTGTACCCTTAGCAGAAAACCCCCCCAAAGAATAATGCTTCCACCGCCATTTGACTGTGGGGATGTTGTTCTTTGGATCATGCTCAGGATTTCTCTTCCTCCAAACACGGTAGGCTGGGTTGATGGCAAAGAGCTTGTTTTAAGTTTTATCTAACCACAGCACAAGGTCTCGCATGGAGCTCCAGACAAAGGGTGATTGATAGTCATTTTATATTTCTTTCATTTATGAATAATCACACCAACAGTTGTCACTTTTTCATTAAGTGTCTTGCTGCTCATTCCAGCCTTGCGCAGGTCTACAGTCTTGTCCTTGACGTCCTGTGACAGCTCTTTGATGTTGCACGTGGTGGTGGAGAAACTGGAATGGAAGAAACTGATTCTGTCGACAGGTTGGGAGCCAAAATTCTGGCTCTGTTGTAGGGGATCAAATGCTTATTTCACTTAGAAATTGATTTGCATGTCACTAACTTTTATGTCTTGTGTTTTTCTGAATTTCTCTCTCTCTATTGAAATGAAACAACCATAAAAATTAGAAACTGTTCATTTCTTTTTAAGTGAGGAAATTCAGCTAGGATCAAATAATTAATTCTGCACACTGCAGGTATAAATCCAGAGGGTAGTGTGGCTGATTATTTAATTTTTGAAACTGTAAATAACATGATTAATTAAATGTTTATTTTATTAAACTGTTAATGCTACTTTTACATTTTCCAACCCAATTAGTGCTTCTGAGATATTAGGCTCAGACTATATTTATTTAGCTACATAACCTGTACATAAAAGCAAGACTTGTTTACATGCAAGTGCAGATTGCAAACATAACTTACCAGGCATAAACTCAGCAGAGCTGAAAATCTCTAACAGGCAGTCAGCAATCCATCGGCAGTCCTCCGATCTGCTCATTTGAGATAAAAGAAGTCAGGCCAGCTCCTCGGGGATATAGGGAGCGCCAACACCTTCTACCTCTCAACTCCACAGCATATAATTCCCGTTAGTGCACCTCAGAAAACCTCAGCAGGGAAGAACCTGATGTATGAAAGCAAACTAAAATCAGCATAACTTGTCTGACTCTTTTTTAAAAATATATCAAGCTTGAATG
Source organism: Perissodus microlepis (assembly GCF_051167445.1). Classification (NCBI taxonomy): domain Eukaryota; kingdom Metazoa; phylum Chordata; class Actinopteri; order Cichliformes; family Cichlidae; genus Perissodus; species Perissodus microlepis. The sequence continues at coordinate 13,309,110 of NC_140465.1, forward strand.
TGAAGAGAGAAACCATAAACAAGCAGCGCCTTTACCTGATATAAATAATCTATTGAGCAGTCATATGATGTAGGTTTAATGCAACATTTACAACTAAAGAGAAATCTGACTTTTGTCATTGTTATATTTGACTTAACCTGACTAACCTCTTTCATAATAGTGATTGACATTCCTATTTACATACAAATCATATGCATTGCATTAACACAGTATACACAATAAAGCACAAATTACACACAATAACGGTTTTAGTGTGAATCAAATTTAATCTGCATATTGATTGATTTTGGACAATAGAAATATTATTTCTGTAGGACTTTAGCTTCTATAATACAGGTGTCAGCCTAAAGTATATCCTCTTTGATTACAGTGCTTAATTACATTTTAATGGTAGATGAGTTGTTTTTGACATAGACTAACGCTGACTTCTACATCATGCTGCCCAAAGCTGGCATTTACAGTTACGACAACTAACTTCACAGCAGCTGCAGAATTTAGAAAGTCTGTTTAGGATGTAACAGTCTGTGTCCTCTATCTGCACCATCTTATTCGAACCTGGCAAGACGGTGACAGGGCTTTCTTTCATTTGCAAGTGGAGCCAACAAGATCTGCCAGAGAAGCGTATCCCTTTCATCCCTTAATCAAGCATGTTTAACGTTTGGTCCGGGCTCACAGTACTTGTTGTCTTTCGATTTCTAGTGCACTTAACCTTGAATGGAAACAATGAAGGAAAAAAAGGGGGAGGAAGTAAAGAAAAGAAACATGGTAACCTTACAAGAAAAATATATATAGGGGAAAAAGTTAACGGGGTTGTTACATGTAAAAGAAAAATTCTTTTGTTTTGTTTTCAAGAAACCATACTGCCTCAGTTTGCAAGGATGGATCATCACACCATAGATGCCACTGTAATAAGAAACTACTTGTAATATTACTCTTGAATTATAATATATGATGAATATCTGGAAATCTTGCATTGGGCCTGTACAAGAGAAAAAAACGTGTTTCAGGTGACTGATGATGACCGATTTTTGTGCAGGTGGCATTTTCTGTTTAGACACCGTCTCTGACATTATAAGGATCCAACCTCTCAAAGTGAAGCCTTGTGGTTCCTTAAAAAAAACCTTTTTAGATTTATATAAAGTCGACAGAAATAAAGTGATTTACTCCATTGGTTTTTTTTTCTGTTTACAAGTAATGAGTACAGTCCACAGTTTTAGTGAAAATGAGATTAAAAAAAACTCTCCACTCATCTCTCGACTTTTAATACATAAAAAGTGCGTAGATGCACTGGCACGATGTAAATTTGGGTAGATAAAGTGAGTCAACTGTGATTTTTTTCCCCTACAAAGCATCAAAAGAACTCTCTCGCTCTCCCCAGAATTCAAAATTATCTACTTTGCATTTTCAGATGAACTCGTGGCCGCTTACAGCTGAAGAGCGAACAAATTAGAAGAGCATCAATCAAATTACATCTAATTGGCAGCCCAGTCATCTCCTCAATGAAAATCCAATACCGGATCTCATTCGGCTGCATTCTCTCCATTTCAGACAGCAAATGAAGTAGCCTCAACAAGATGTGATAAAAATCATACATTTTAACAAGTCCTCTCAGGCTCCCTCTCTCCTCGACTGGTCTCTTCTCAGATCCATCGCCTGTCCAGCCCCATCAAGCGGTGAACGGCCAGAAACTGTGGGGTTAATCAGTGTCACTAATGGAGGCTGAGCTGCCTGGAGACATGGCCATTACAAGTGGAAGAAGAGATCATGGCGTATAGGATTGTACAGTCAGGAGGAATTTAAATCAGGAATTCTTCACAGTTGTCGGAGTGGGGAAAGCAAATTTAATTGTGCGCTGGACAACTTCCTCTACAGAGGACAAAATGAGAAAGATGTGTACAAACTGGGTGAAAATAATTTGAAATGCTCTACATGTGCCTTTAAGTGCCGTATTAGGAGGTTCTTACTGAATGTATTCACAGAAGTGAAAAATTCTTATAATTTTATTAATCTTACAATCAGAATCAGGCTAATTACCCTGGGAATTTGCTTCGAGGTGGTGAGGAATAACAATCACAGCACAATGCAGACCGATCCTACCAGCCATCTGTGGCGCCCTCTTGGAGTACATCCTTTTGTTTCAGTCGCTTGTCCAACACTGGGCGAGAGGCCAGCTTGAACTCTTTGCTTATAGCGGACAAGCCTGCTATAAACTGACAGGCATACCTAGCGTCACCTTTAACCCTCACTAATTAACAGGTTTGACTTGATTGGATTAATTTGTAAACAAAGAGAGAAACAGGAGAATTTGTGTGTCTGGAGGGGAGCAGGGTTGTTCCTGTAGACTAAGCTAAGAGAACTGAGTGAACAGTAGGACAATGGAGAGATGCTATATCTCCCAGTATCCAGCTATAAGTGTTACAAAAAAGAACATTTTGTTAAAAGCATGCAACTTTAAATACATTTTAAATTTTTCCTTTAATTCAACGTAAACCCGAAAGCCTGAGAAAGTGCAGCACGTGCCTTTACATTTGTATTCAAGGACAGAGCTATTAGCAGGGGCGACCATCGTCAGCAATTATAATGATGGCTTTTTCAGTTAAAGGGCTGTTTATAAGACAAACTACAGCATATGCTTTGTATTCTCTAGCTGGATCCCATTAATAAGACAACGAAACACCTATCGCAGAGCCATTTGTGGGATCCTGAGCCAGCTCTCTGGTTGTCGGATGTAAAAGTGGCAGGGCTTAGAAGCAGTAAAGCGCTGGCTGGCTGTGTGCGGCTGTGGTGTAGCATTAATCTAAATCAGTCAGGGTCACATTACCTTTACCCTGGCTGACTGGGATAATTAGTTTAGACAGAAAAAAGTGATTCAGAACACAAACCTCACCTTCAGCAGGGCTTTTGGCTGAATTCGAAACACTTGGGCCGTTAATATCACGACCGCCTAATCGATAATATTTGTCATATATTATTTTCACTCAGCTCAAGCCTGATCAGAGGCTCTTGTGTTCGACCCCAGTGAGTGTGAGTAAGTGAGTGGGTGAGCGTGGTTTAATTAGGATTCCTCTAAGCTGTCAGACGCAGCGAATGCTAACCTGTGATATTGGCATGAGGACTAATTAAAATGACTTGACCCATGAAAAAGACATGTGCCTCATCAATAAGGCGGAAGAAAGACTGTGTAGGGAGTGAGGTGAGCAGATTGGTCTCCTGACAAGATCGATCAAATTATTTGTCAGGACATTTCAGCATAATGTAGGAGCCGGGGAACATATAAGACCACATATGTGCATTATCCTATGCTCTAAGAGCTTGAAAAAGCCATACAGCATCTATTGTTTTTATTCTCTGTTGACTAAACATGAGTGCTGTGAGGCAGTCAGAGGTCTGTGCTTATCGTAAGAAAAATCCGTAATGCAGTGATGGCTGATTATATGATTCTTTTATTTTCTTTAATAGCTTATTTTAATAGCAGAACAGCAAAGTGATTGTTGGCTTGGAGAGTCTTGCTATGAAGCCATTTATCTAAAGCGTTTTCCCCAGAAAGCAAATTTGACCAAATCGGATTCAAGAGTGCTCACTGCCCACTTTGCTTCCACCTGATCCTAATCCAATCCAAACTACCAACATCCTGAAGTAGTGAGACATTATTCATGAGTACATTTCCTCCAGTCTTAATAACCAGTTTGAGATTGTCTTTTCCCACTTATCTGTTAGCACATTCTTCATGGATAATCGCCAAGCTTAATATAACTCTTTATTTTTTTCGGCTTGGGTCGCTTGATCAGTTGTCACAAATCCTGTTCTGTAGTAAGGTGCAAAGGTATGTTGTTTCTCTTCAGTTGTCACTTCTGAACTGCTGAGTCTAAAGAAGAGCATTACATTTTTCTTTCTTTTTTTGTTGGCATTAGAAGCACACTGTATATGTGATGAGACAAGCGAGGGATGGATTAGACTGGGAAACTGAAGAACACTGCATACTCACACAGTAATAAATTGTCAGTTTCAAGGTGGATTCTACTTAAAGCATTCTCTGCTTTTTACTTTTAATAGATAACATGCTGTAATCAATAAGACCTGAAATTAGGAAAAGCATTTGCTAAGACTGTTGGTCCAAGGAACTAGCAACTGGAATCGTTGCCTGGCAGATCCCCATGCACTAAATAGAAACGAAGAAGTTAAAGAATTGAGAACAAGGAGGGAGGGAGGGTGGGTCACGTAAACGAGAATGAACAGCTTGCAGAACTGGGGGAACCTATATAGATGACAGCCAGAAGGAGCATGTTTGGAGGCGTGGTCCTGCTCCTGAAATTCCGATACATAATCTCCAATATATTAGCTGTGTACCTGGAGGGACATTAGTTGAACCATCTTTAGCAGCAATAACTTAACTGAACTATTCACTTTCTCTATGACTTTATCACTGTCTCACATCATTGTGGAGGAATTTTTTGGCCTAATCCTTAGCCTACTGCAACAACTTGATTCCTTTTTTTGTTTCAGCCATTCTGTTGTAGATTTGCTGGAGTGCTTGGGGTCATTGTCCTGTTGGTGAACCAGATCCTTTTGCAGCAAAACAAGACCAAACCATCAGCCCTTTAACACCGTGCTTGACAGCTGGTGTGAGGTGTTTGTGCTGATATGCTGTGCTTGCTTTTCACAAAATATGGTGCACTGTATTATGGCCAAACATCTCCACTTTGGTCTTCCTGTCGATAGGATGTTATTCCTGACATCTTATAAACTTTGCAAACTTAAGCTCTGCTGTCATTTCCCTTGTTTTTCAGTCTTTTTTTTGTTAAAATGCTAACAGAAGCCTGTGAAGTCTGAGATGTAGCTACTGGGTTTTTTGCTGTTTTCCTGAGCATTGCACGGTTTGACCTTGGGCTGAATTTGCTTGGCTGTGCGCTGTTGGGAAGAATGTGGTGAAACCACCAACTGCCAATACTTGTGCTTTTCTAGAGGTGCTCATATTTGCTGTTGATCAGTTCATTCCACCGTGATGTCCTATAAAACGTTTCTTTTTCACATGACTTTATTAAACACTGCTCAACTGTTTTTCAGAATATCTTCATTTTAAAGGATTAATATAAAACAAGTGCTTCTATTAAAACATCTGCTCACTTATGTAAACTACACATGAAATATATGTAGTTAAATTCTCTTTTTAAATGTGTTTAAAATTAAAAAAAAAATGCTTTGAATGTGATAGCTTCAGTATAGCTTCACTACTGGAAATATATGATGACAAAAAGAAAAGACAAAAAGAGATGTGAAGTTACAACACTATGAAGTGCCTTGCCAGTGGATTGCACTGTGTGGGCTTCATTTTACACAGCTGCTATCTTTCAGCTGAGTTTAATTTTGTTGCTGAACATCTATTTCTGTTTTTGATTTTCTGAACAACTCGACTGAACTCAAGTGCACTCTCTCACACACATACACTCACAGAAGAACTGAGGAGAAAGGGCAATTATTTTTAAACCTTTCATGGACCACAGACCTCCAAGAAAGTTGGCCAAAGGCTGGTGAACTCCTGGTGGACTGGGACTGTCTGTATGACTGATGTTCTGTGGCTGGAGGAGAACAAATGGATTTTCTATATTTGTAGCTGATCACAAAGCGGCATTCAGTTCTCTCAGTCACAGCAGATTGCTGCAGCTTGCTGCATTTCATCCGACTGTAAAGAAGAGCGAGCTGATGGGGAAGCTCAGCCATGTGTTTATGGGGGTAGGTTTTTTTTGCATATGCTTTGTTTAAACATAAGCTGCTAGAGCCAAGTCTTTAATAACAGTGTTTGCAGTTTCTTATGATAACCATTGGGGGTTAGTTTCACCGATACAGCTTGAGCTATGTTTGGTTTGCTCATTTTGGCCAATCGTGAAAGATCTGAGGTGTAAATAAAAGGAAATGCATATTCAGAAGTAACTTCTAGAACTTGCAGCTGTGCGCAGACTTTGATGGTGAAATGTGTGTCTGTAATCCATGACTAGCACAAAAGTGGCACAAAATGTATGTAGTTTTATAGTTTCTAAGAGTGGTAGTGCAACACCTGTCCAGTAGATGTCATCAGTGACTTCTCGATCTCTGTAAATCACCTGACTGACCTCGTGATGTCACCTGAGTTGAGGTGATATTTCTCCTTGCTGTAGATTTTGTTTGTGTCTTTTATTTCTTGTCTTTATGGCCCGTGACCTATAACTATTATTTTGGGCTTTGAGGGTATCACAGCAATACTTGGTAAAAGTTACTATACTTGATTTGAGTGTTTGAAACTTCTCAAAAAGACAGTTTGAATTGTCAAGTTTTAAACTATGTGTGGATGACATTGCACGTCCGATCCTCCCATCCCCCTCCTCTGTTTTCTCCTAACGGAGGCAATCATTTCCCCCGATAGGTACCAACGCGTCGACCTGTCACTGCCTCTTTACGGTCCCCTCCACTGCTGGCACCCCCCTGCCAGTGACACACTATCATTTTCCCCTCCAGCAGTTTTCAATTTAGATTGTTAAAACCAGCATGTTCTTTATAGACGGCGAGGAAGTAAATCTTAAAAGCTGCTGTGAAAGCACAGTGACAGTGTTTTCTGTAAAGCTTTTCAGTTTGACCCAGGGTCATGAGCCAGGCTGATCTGATAGGGGCTGACATCCCATTAGTCTTGCATAACCTCAATAACACCACACAATTTAATCTGGTTTTCTCATTTTCTCTTGCTCAATTTGTCTTCAGCAATAACCTACGCTTTTTCAAAGAAAACACGCAAAGTTGATCAGCGCAATGTCTCTGTAGCCGCCTTTCCCCCCCCCCTGTGCAGTTAAAAAGGGCGCAGATGTAAACGCCATCAAACCTCAGCAGAGATGATAAGGTTTGATACCTGGTAGAATATTAATCAGCAACAGATACACTACAGTATTTACCATTTAAAATGAGAGAATGGTGTACAGCTGCTTTAAATAGTAAGAACGTGTGTGCAGAAAGAAGTGAGAATGCAGGAAAAATCAGCTAACTTGGTTAAATTTCAGGGCTGGGAACTACAGGTTTGAGAGACTTGTGTGTTATTATTAAGTACCTAGAAGCCTGAAAGCAGCTTGTTTTTTGTGGTATTACACTGACAATAGTCTGCAGCACTGCACTTAATTTTTACAAAGTAAGGAACTATTGTTGCTTCGGTGTTCATATCTTAAAATAGGATATGATTTGAATCCGGGGAGTTTGTGCTTTTAGACAACGTTTAGTCATATTCAGATTTTGTGCAGAAATAAATCATGTTTGGAAGAAAAAAAGCCCAAATTTATTAGACCCCCCCCCCCCCCCACACACACACACACACACACACACACACTATTATTTATTTATTTGTTTTATTTATTTTACTTGCCTAATAAATAATAGTGTATTTTTAGTTGTATTTTTCAAAAATATTATCTCAAAAATAAGTTTTATTAAATAGATTACATACTTTAAAATCTACAGACACTTCTATATAACTCACTTTTTGGATAGATGAAATTCTTGAAATATCCTCCCCTGTGTTTGTCAGTGTTGTAGGTGTGTATGAAGTGATGACCAGAGGAGCTTTTTTTTCCTTTTACTGCCATAAAAAACTCTCAGGGAAGGGAAAATGAAAACACAGAACAATTATCCAACTTCCACTATAGGATATCTATTACCCGATAAGGCCGCCGCTCATTTATCTCCCTTAAACACCCCATGAGGTGTTGGCAGGCGGGCGAGCAGGGAGGTTGTAGTGTGAAGATCAGACACGGGGATGAGGTGGACGGAGCGCGATCGCCAGGATGGCTAAATGATCATTGGGACTGTTTTTATCTGCACATACCAGGAGAAATCCTCCATCACCACGACAGACAGGACTCACCTGGGGGATAGCTGTGAAAGGGTTTCATCCATTTCAGCAAGCGTGTACACTGAGCAGAACTCATTTCGTTGTTCGTTGTGAGTTAAATATAACTCAGAAGTTTGGTTCTCTTGACCTAATTCCAATAATGAAATTAGGTCAAGAGAAACCTTTTTTGACAGATCTGTTAAGCACCTTAGAAAAACATACAACTGCAGAGTGTGCTTAAGCAACCTCTTTGAGAAGCCTCTAAAGTGCACAGATGTATTTGTCCTGTTCCCTTTATTATTCACACTGCATGTGGCTCCAGATAAATTTGAACTTACTTAAGTCAGATATGGGGTTAAAAAATTATACTATAACTATTCAATTCAATTAAATTTTATTTATATAGCGCCAAATCACAACAAAAGTCGCCTCAAGGCGCTTCATAGATGCAGAGAAAAACCCAACAATCATATGACCCCCTATGAGCAAGCACTTTGGCGACAGTGGGAAGGAAAAACTCCCTTTTAACAGGAAGAAACCTCCGGCAGAACCAGGCTCAGGGAGGGGCGGCCATCTGCTGCGACCGGTTGGGGTGAGAGAAGGAAGACAGGATAAAAGACATGCTGTGGAAGAGAGACAGAGGTTAATAACAGATATGATTCAATGCAGAGAGGTCTATTAATACATAGTGAGTGAGAAAGGTGACTGGAAAGGAAAAACTCAATGCATCTTGGGAATCCCCCGGCAGCCTACGTCTATTGCAGCATAACTAAGGGAGGATTCAGGGTCACCTGGTCCAGCCCTAACTATATGCTTTAGCAAAAAGGAAAGTTTTAAGCCTAATCTTAAAAGTAGAGATAGTTTCTGTCTCCCGAATCCAAACTGGAAGCTGGTTCCACAGAAGAGGGGCCTGAAAACTGAAGGCTCTGCCTCCCATTCTACTTTTAAATACTCTAGGAACAACAAGTAGGCCTGCAGAGCGAGAGCGAAGTGCTCTAATAGGGTGATATGGTACTACAAGGTCATTAAGATAAGATGGGGCCTGATTATTTAAGACCTTGTATGTGAGGAGCAGGATTTTGAATTCAATTCTGGATTTAACAGGAAGCCAATGAAGGGAAGCCAAAACAGGAGAAATATGCTCTCTCCTTCTAGTCCCTGTCAGTACTCTTGCTGCAGCATTTTGGATTAGCTGAAGGCTTTTCAGTGAGTTTTTTGGACATCCTGATAATAATGAATTACAGTAGTCCAGCCTGGAAGTAATAAATGCATGAACTAGTTTTTCAGCGTCACTCTGAGACAGGATATTTCTAATTTTAGAGATGTTGCGCAAATGGAAGAAAGCAGTCTTACATATTTGTTTAATATGTGCGTTGAAGGACATGTCCTGGTCAAAAATGACTCCAAGGTTCCTCACAGCGTTACTGGAGGCCAAGGTAATGCCATCCAGAGTATGAATCTGGTTAGATACCATATTTCTAAGATTTTCAGGGCCGAGTACAATAACCTCAGTTTTATCTGAATTAAGAAGCAGAAAGTTAGCGGCCATCCAGGTCTTTATGTCTTTAAGACATTCCTGCAGTTTAACTAATTGGTGTGTGTTATCTGGCTTCATGGACAGATAGAGCTGGGTGTCATCTGCATAGCAGTGAAAATGTATGCTATGTCTTCTAATGATGCTGCCTAAGGGAAGCATGTATAATGTAAACAGAATTGGTCCTAGCACTGAACCCTGTGGAACTCCATAATTAACCTCAGTGTGTGAAGAGGACTCTCCATTTACATGCACAACTAGAAAGTTTGAAATAATTTCCTCCATGTATCCTTTCCCTGCTTTCGCAAATCATCCAGATTGTTCTGTAATGCCTCTGTAATGCACTATGTCCTTAAGCCTAGATAGAGATTTCCTTGCTATAGATTGCAAAGTTAAAGACACCAATCAGCATTAGCAAACCCATTGATTTGTCTGATAATGAGTCTTATATCCTGTCTCCACAGAGCCCAAAGGACTATCAGATCAATACTGCATTTAAAAACTTTTCCGTTGTCAGTGCTCATGAAAACATACATACAACTTTAAGGTTGAAACGCTATCACATTCTCAGTTAATGCTTACAGTTTGCTGCTGTAGATATGTGATTTATGCACACAAAACATGGGACAGATTAATAGATTTCAGGCTTTGAACTTGTTCTGCTTTCATTAATTGGTTACACGTGAAAGCTTTGCTGATACTTCATAGATGACATGTTGTGATTTAATTAACGTGGTCCTGATCAAAAATGTATATAAAATGGTAAAAAAAAAAAAAAAAAAGTAATAACACTGTGATCATTCAAGAAAGAGCGAGTAAGACAGAAAGAAACAAATAAAAAAAGTTGCTAGATTTAATCATTTTCCAGCTGAAGAAACGTTCTGATCAGTCACTGAAGTGTGTGCAAACTGGCCACATACAATCCTCCCAGTCACTATAAAGCCGTTTGCCTGATGGTCCTCCTTGGGTCCTCGTATTCTGGGGCCTCTGGATGTCTGGGGCCTGGATCTCCTCCATACCTGCTTCATGCCCTGGGGGACGGGGCTATGGCTCCCCACACTCCCTAGCAGATCGTTACATGGAGAAACCTTTTGAATACAAGCGTGCTGATGCACACAGGTGTGCACACAGGTGTACACACGGGTGTACACAGACACAAATTACACCTTTCTTGGCTGCTACCTCAAAGCACATTGTGCGCTGTCGATCTTGTGTGCTGCACAATAACATGTAATATTTAGTATCTACTGTTATCTACTGTTAGCTAGTTTATTGTGATGGTGTTGTATTTGTTATGTTGCTCTTTTTTGTTTTTTTTTCTCTTCTGTTTTTTCTTATCTCCATACAGGTGATCCAGGCGTTTTGTTTGTTTTCCTTTTTTTTCTTCCCCCTTCTCACCATCTCTTCTCCCCTCTATTTTTCTTTCTCTCCCTCTCTTTCTTTTATTCTTCCTCCCTGTCCTATCCCCCAGTCATGTCTGTCCCATCTGTAACAACCAAAAATCAAATCAAATAAATACATAATTATAATAAAGGTCAATCAAATGGACCAATATGGCAAGGTCATGATGATCCAACTGGTAAAGTAAATCCGCTTGGCATCTTTCTTGGCCTTCAGACAACAATTCTCATGGCTAAAGATCCAAACGGGACAGGCAAAAAAAAAAAAAAAAAAAAAGCAGTTTGCCAATATCCGTTGTAGTGGAAGCAGCAGGGAAGCTCCCATCTGAACATCTTTTCTTGTGAGAGATAAAACGAATAAATTTGTCTTGATCACTAAGCACATAGGAGTTCTGCTGCGTAGAGTGCTGAGGAGTGTTGAGGTATTATATGTGTAGTTTTAAGATGTTTACTATTTTATTTTATATTAGCCTCAAGTGGAAAACTTCTCCACATGCAGTCTTCTTCAATTAGACTATCAACTAACTTTTCCCTTCTTCCCCAAGAAAAGAGCATCTAGTAAATCATAAAATAAAATGACTCGCACTAACTTATCAGCAAAGTTTAAACTCTCTTTTATGAAACTACCTACATGCTGAAACCTGGATGGACACATGAAACAGCACACAAGGTAACCTTATGGTAACCTTGTGGTTATGAGTTCTATTCAAATTATATTGCTTTTCACATTTACTACTGTAATCCAGGAAATAAAGCCACAGGACATAATTTATGGAAAGACCATAAAGGGATTTTTATTCTCTGACTAGTTAATAAATAAGAGAGGAGCATTAAAGTTGCTTGAGATATAACAGAGCACATGCTTCCAATAATCTCACCAAAGCTATGAGCACTTCAAACTAATTTTCTTCCCTTTTTGGTCTAATAAGAACAAATCAAATTCAGTGGAACTCAACAATTCACTCTAATTAAAGCAGAAAATTTGTGCTTTTTCTGTTTATAAAGAATCATTTCTCAGCAAGCCAGAAAAACAAGATTAACTCTCAGCTTACTTTAATCAAAGATAAAAATCTATAAATAAATAAGAGGATAGAAAGCAGTAGTGATGGTAGTGCTCTCGGTTTAACAGCAGTTTAGCAAAGAACAGCATTTTTAGTAAATGCTTATCTTTTTGTGATTAAAATGATTAAGCACTTTCCCCCTCAGGTACAATCACATTGCATTCACATTACATGTAAGTATGTTACGCCTCACAACTTCAGTTTTCAGCCAGGCTAGGCTCAGAGGTCCTTTGAGCAAATGGCACCACGTTCACAATCTTATTTTATGAAGTGCTAAACGGCACACTGTGATTCGGGTTTCCTATAATGCAATAAACAAAAATACTGGAGAAAATAAGCATTTGGAAATAATGTTGGCACTAAAATACAAAATAAATTGTATATTTTTGAAGACTTATGACAACCCGCACCAGCACAAACAAAGACGCGCACATCATGAGGAAATATCCTGGGATATTTCATTTTCTTCTGCTTGCCTAGTGTCTCACAGGGCAGAGAGACAACCATTCACACCTACGGCCAACTGTTCAAACCCAGGACCTTCTTGCTATGAGGTGACAGCGCTACTGCAACTTCTCCACCAGTGTCCCAACATTTTTGGAGGTCTAAGCTCTTTTATTGGGTAAGTGAAAACAAGATTCTAGCGGTGCTATAAGACTGACCAGGAACCAGGATATAATGCACATTTCATGGCAGTCCATTTCACATTAGTAGTTAGCAACCTCATTATGGACTAAAATTAAAAGACAAAGATCACCAAATTCACTATTCATCCTCTGGGGATCATGTTTTAAAGTTTTTATTCAATAGTTTTTAAGGTTTTTTGGATTTCTTCAGTTGTTGCATGAATTTGGGAGGTCAACAAAAAAGATTTCTTTGTCTTAAAGTTTTTTGTAATCAGTATTTGAAGCTGCGCTGTTTTAATATAGTATTGTTTTACTGCTGCTGCCCAAAGCCAACATCACAAGCACGTGCCCCCAATGACTCTCCACTCAGTTCAATCAGTCATTTATGCCCTGTCATTATTTATTTTATTTTTTCCGACGTGGCAGCTGAAAGGGCACCGAAAGAGTGGAGGCTCAGGTGAGTGCAGGTCTTATCTATACCCTCCAGCTGTGTCCCAGTTCCCCATCACTGCCTCTGGTAACAGGAATTTAGTTCAGAGTTTAAAATTAGTCCGGGCATCTATCATTTCCCACAGGCTGAATAGGTTGGTGTAGGTGCCCTGGCACAGGTAATCTGTCTCCACACATCAGTCTGTCCCGCCTCACAGCGCCATCACTCAAACACGGTGCCTTGTCACTGACGACAGAGCCAGTGCCTGCGGAGAAGTGAAATATTGCTGTAGGATACATAAGCAAACATTCAGGCAATTGCTTCAATGCATGTTCTGTGGCGAGCGTCAAAAGAAAAGAGGAAGCATCACTTTGTATCCAATGAAACGAAACTGAAAAGACGCTATGAATTAGTTATCACTGTTTAAGATATCCCCATGACCCTGATCTGGATAAGCATTCAGGAAAATGGACAGATGATTGTTTAATAACTACAATTAAGAACTAATTGAAAATATCTGATTGTGTTACATATTTTACAGCTTAACACCCAAAATGTACATGCAAATTTTACAAAAGAATTACAAAAAAGGGAAAAAAAATCCTTAAGAGTGGCTTCGTACTGAGGCCAAAGTTGCAAGAACAGAGCTGACATCACTATAAATCTAACCCTATTTAAGAGCTGGAGTGTCTGAACACTGGAAAGGAGCTACAACAGATCAGCTGGAGGGCACAAAGCAGCTGCGCTAACACAAGACAGCCTATCTCTCACCTGCTGTGGACTGTCTGGGTTAATATAGTGTGACATTACACACGCACCTCATTTTGTTGTACCAGTGCAGACTGGAATAACACAGCTGAGGTCCAACATTTGTAAACATTGCTCAAAAGCAATTTTTTTTTTTAGATTTCTTCTGTTTTAAAGATTTATTTTTTTTTAACATTGAACTTCATTCAATCTGCATGTTTACAATTACTCCATGCTTCTTACTGTGGCTGTGAAACCCTGACTTTCACTTGCTTACCTGTTACAGCAGATTATAGCTGTAAATATTTCCCCTTTTGTCAGATATATTCTGTTTTTGAGGGGGTTTTGTCTGTTTACGCTGATGGGACAGGAAACAGAGTCATCTTTAGAAAATGTTGCAGGAAGTGTGACGCCAAAACAGTCAGGATTCTCCGACTAGATGATTCGAAACTGAATCAAATGCAGTGGCTGAAGAATGTCAATCTCGCAAATGTGGATTTGCATCCACATCCTTAATTCAGTCCTGCACTCAGGATTGAGTCAAATTCAGTCCACATTCCCACACTCCCACACTTACACATTGTCCCCCCATTACCACCTGACAGAGACACTAAGTGATCTGACCCGTGCTCACTCCACATGCAGCGCACAGCTTATTGGTGTTTCCAGTCGCGGCTGCTGATATTCACCAGCACTGGCAGAGGTGTTAGGGTTTGTGGAAGGTGTAATGTTTATCGATCGTGGTGCAGGACTTGGGTTAAGGGTCCGGTCAGTCTTGGCTATCACTCCGGAGGATTTCTTCCAATGCTGTCTAAGAGCTTGCACACCCCACCCACCCACTTTTAATCAATAGCTCATTAGTGTGTTTCTTCACACAGCAGTAAGGGCAAAGAAAACAAAGGTCTTCTATGATAGATCTGACTCCTAATGAAATTTGCTTCATTTTGTATGAGATCTTGTGCTCTCGGATCTGTTGTGTGTTGTCTGAATCAAGCAGCTTTTTTTATTACTCTAATAAAATATATGACTGCCTTATACCAGGGAATTTGCTAATGCTGTAAACAGTGGCTGATCTTTATACTCTCATCACTGGTTGACCTTTGTGTCAAATAATTTTATATAGGTGCATGAATGTTTTTTAAGTGGCTTAATAGTGTAGTTGTTCACAAATTCACCTAACAAGAAAAACGTCCCAGCTGAATCCTGGGAGAAGACACAAATCCATCAGGGTTGCATCAGGAAGAGCAAAGGGAGAAGCTAAAAGTAGCATCGTCTATATATTTCAAAAGTATTACTTATAAACACAATTGATGCCATGTTACAAATCAGCTTTAACTACTATAATCCAAAGGCAGCAGGTTCAGCGGGTTCTTGTAAACAAACATATTTATTCTCAGATTCGTTAAATTAATGAAGACTAAACTTCTAAACTGAAGATTTATCAAACCCAGAGTGTAACAAAAATGAAAAAAAAGTAGGAACTTATTGTAATACTGAACAAATCCTGTTTAAAATCAATATAATAATATTTAACAATGTGAGTTTTTAAATATGAATTTGTTCACCTAGCACTAAATATGTTTTAAAATGGCGTTTATTATAAGATAATTGTGTTTTACTACAAATATGTCATAGTAAGTACTGCATAGACAATTCTTTTTTTCCCCAGTGTCTTTTGATTTATTCTCTACTGCAGCCACACTTGTCTGAGGCCGCAGGTGTTAGCGCCACGTGTACTTGTAGACACCATACTTCTAATTCAAGCATTCGTCATCATTTTAATTCTTCTGCTATTGTTCAAGATCACTATTATTGTCCTGATTATCTATATATGTATAAAAAAGAATAGCCTAGTTAATTAGAGGGGCTGGTGCATTTTTTTTTTTCATTTGTGCTCCTGCAAGGTTGTCTCTCCTTTAAACGGGGGCACAGTACCTGTTTTCTGTCCCATCCCTGCTGACACAGAGAAATTGTTACGTGTGAAACAATAAGACCACTGATCCTTTTCAAGGACAAGCTGCTCATAGACTCTACAGTCTCTCCAGGGAGGTTAATGACCGGTGCCTTTCCATCCTTTCCCCTCTTGTGTTTTCATGCTCAACATTACAGGAGTAGTTGTTCTCATTTGCCAATGAATGTTCATTGAGGCTGTCTTAATTGCCCAAATAGACATATACTGGATAATAACAGTGCTGCACAGCAGGAAACACCGTGCCACTGAAAAGCAGGTATGCAAGCTGTGCAAGTATTAACGTGTTTCAGACAAAACTGTTTGTTTGTCCACGGGATAAATGTAGCATTTATAATTGTAGGAAGTGTAATTTCCTTCTGGCCACCTCAGGGTGAAAAGACAACTCCCTCACAACTGTTTCAGCTGTGAAGTAACTGGTTTAACGTGAAAACACGAGTGAATACAGCAATTGGCGTGTGTCTAGCATAATTATGTTGAGTCGATCTAATCCTCTGGGATTAAAGTCAATAAATTGTACGATCACTGCCAGAAGTTTTGTGCTCCAGGTGAAGCTAATAAAAGGGATTTTTCTTGTTAACCTGCCAATGTAGACTTAAATTGCGGGAGGCACATTTAAAAATACACCTTTGAGTGTGCAGAAAATAGCACACTTAAAAATAACTCGCCATGTTTTGTTGTTGGTTTTTGAGTTCACACAATATGAAGGTCAAGGCGTAAAATCCTGCAAGCAGTTGTTCTGCAACATGTGTTGAATATAAATACTGTATGTTGACACAGTGTTTGGATTTCGTGGTGAATGTAGGGTAGACTGTAGTACTTGTGTTTCTTCTTTCCTACTCTTTTGTCCACCTCTTTGTGGAGAGTGTTATTGTTCTAATCTGAAGCATTGAGGCGTGTTGGTTTCACAAACTAATATTTTAGAGAAAAAGCCTGCGGTCTATGGTTAAGTCATTCACAATATGAAAAACAGAGACATAGATTTGCGGCATTACTTATTTATTACCATCATAGAAATGCCATTGTTTGCCTAACCCTTTGCTTTGGAGCCTTCCACTTCCTATTTTCTATGTTTGTGTCATATGGTTGCAGATGCAGTAAATTCCCAAATGAAACCTCCCACGCTACGTCTCTGTTATCTCTACTGCTCACGTTACACAGATATTCTCTTTTGCTGACACAGCGGTCTGTCAAAGTGATTGTTGGATTAAAAAGGTCAGATTTTTTGTCCTTTTTACAGCTGTTGTGTGATCACTCTGAGCGATAACGTAATAAACCTCTGAAACATGAATTATGACTTTGATATTTGGAGACCACACATAGTGAATGCTTCCTGGTTGAGTTCAAAGTCTAAAACTGTGGCAGCACTGCCCCCATGTGAAATCTCAGCAAAGAAATCTTCCTGTTTAAAAAACCAAAAAAAACTTCCTCAGCTTGAAGTAGTCAGGAATAATTTCATTTACAACAACAATAACAAGAGTAAGAGACAACCTTTTTTTTAAATCTCAGATTTATTTAATTTGGATTTATTCGATGTTGTTTGCAGCAACACTCAGTCGTGTCGCTTTACAAAATAAATCTGGTTTCAAAGTAGTTTTAGTCTGAAGGCAAAACCAAGCAGGGAAAAAATGAACAGAACAGTAAAAAACCAACAAAAAAAACCAACAAAAAAAAGAGCGAGACAATAACCAATCAGTTCAAAGTTTAACTGTAAACATGTAAAGACACAAATTTCAAACTCCTGTATTTTTTCCAGTGATCAGATCTAGTCAGTGACTTGCTCTTCTTCCTGACACGATTTTAAAGGTCTGTCCTTGCCTAGTTTTTAGCACTCCATTTTTTATTTATTTATTTTTCTCAGGAAGTCAGTGCAGAAAGAAAAGAAATGATCCCTCGCTAACTGACCTGGCCCTTGTGTGTTAAAGGCTAAGATTCCCTTCAGAAACTCCTGCTACAATGTTGTTGAACAGAACAAAGTCAAGAGTTTCCGTGTTAGGGATCACAGATTTTGGGGGCATATTCAGCACTCTGGTTGAACATGTTTAACAGCATTGAATAGCACCATGAAAAAGCTAGAGATTTAGAGTAAGTTCAAGAGTTTCTGAAGGGAAAGGGGGACGGCTCTCCTTTTTCGAAAGACTTCAGAAGACTCTTCTGCTGCTGCTGACAGATGTCACTGTAGACTTGGTGATGGCACCACCGCTACCATAACCACCGTAGGAATTGGACAGTCCTGGAGAAGAAAGCAAAGCATGAATGTAAAGTGATGATCCATCCTGTCTATGTCATCTATTAGCTTATGTTTTATACATGATTTTTTTTTTTTATAAAAAAACTTACCACCACTGCTCTGCTGCACATGGATGGTTGCACTGGCGCCTCCGCTGGCCAGTCTAATGGTTTAATAATAGAGAGTTAGTGTTTAATTTAGATATGAGTCTAATGCATGGGCCATGAAACTAAACAATTCAGTTTATCTCACTTGGATTCCTCCCCTTCCAGCAGTTTCCTGTAGGTGGCGATTTCAATATCCAGGGCGAGCTTGACGTTCATGAGCTCCTGGTATTCGCGCACCTGGCGGGCCATGCTCTGCTTGGCTTTCTGCAGAGCATTGTCCAGGTCCTTGATGCTGAGCTTGGCGTCTTTCACTGCACGCTCACCTTGCTGCTCGGCTTCTGCAATCTGAGCCTCGAGGTTGGCCCTCTGTGGAGAATCATGTCACGCATTCTTTAATAGTTGCCAATCTTTTTACACTATAAGGTGTACTCAGAGTAAAAGGCCTTGAAATGTACCTGTCCCTTGACAGCCTCGATCTCATTCTGAAGACGGGCAATCATACGGTTCAGCTCAGCGATTTCAGCCTTGGTTGTGCGCAAGTCATCACCATACTGTCCAGCAGAGGTCTGCATTTCCTCATACTATTATGAAAAAATACAAGGTGCATCAGAAACATAATCCAGAGAGTAGACCTTTTGTAGTGTGTATTAAAAGCAGAGAGGGGATGAGCATCAGCTTTGCTCCCTCACCTTCTGTTTGTACCAGCTCTCAGCTTCAGCCCTGCTGCGGTTAGCAATGTCCTCATACTGAGCACGCACTTCAGCCACAATAGAATCCATGTCAAGGTTACGACTGTTGTCCATCTCCACAATGACAGAGGTGTCCTTGATCTGGCTCTGCAGCTCACGAAGCTCCTACAGAACAAATTGTTTATGGAAAACAGTTAAGTTAAAAACAATTATTATGGTGCAAAAAGAGAAATCACAATAAGTTGGTTAAATTAGACATTAGAAACTACATACAGCCTCATAGATAGCCCTGAGGAAGTTGATTTCATCCTGAAGCGCATCCACCTTGGCCTCCAGCTCCACCTTGTTCATGTAGGCAGCATCAACATCCTGGAAATGATGTCACATACAAACAAAAAACGGTCACTTTTACCACATCAAAAGTCACACATTTTTTAAAAAACTTAAAGGGTCATCTTGACATTTTCCCACCTTCTTCAGGAGCACAAACTCATTCTCTGCTGCTGCACGCTTGTTGATTTCATCCTCGTACCTGTTGGAACACAATGCAATACATCAGCACCTCTCCGTTTTTTATGTCTGCCCTTTAGAGGAGGTGCTGGTCAGTATATGTGTCATGTAAACACTTACTTATTCTTGAAGTCTTCAACCAGGCCCTGCATGTTCCTCAGCTCTGACTCCAGCTTGACCTTCTCATTACCCAGACCATCGAGCTGCCGGCGGAGGTTGGCAATGTAAGCCTCAAACATGCTGTCGATGTTGGAGCGGGTGGTGGTCTGTTGCTGCAGGAGGCTCCATTTGGTCTCCAGCATCTTGTTCTGCTGCTCCAGAAAACGCACCTGGAAAACAGCACAAAATTTAAGACAAAAGATCAGATGCTGATCATTTTCATGTGTTTTTAACGTTGAATCATATATGAATGTGGCTTGAGGTCTGTTTGGTGGTTTGGTTCTTTTAATTTTTAAAGAAGGGTATAATGTGCAGCACTTTTGTTATCAGATATAAAGATTGCACAACTTTACTGAGTGAGCAGCTAGACATCTATTTGACTTGCCACGCCCCAGTCACAACAGCTGTGACTCGTGAAGGCAGTTCTTCAAATGTACACTAAAAGTGTTAAAGTAAACTTTTAGGCCTTTTTATTTTGGAACACGTATCATTTTATCTTTTCTTTTCTTTAAATAATGCAGAATATTCCATGCAGATGTTTCACCAACGTCTACGTGGCCTTGAGGATTTCTCTTATTGGGTCTGCAATTTGGCTATGAGTCATCCTACGTGCATTGTTGAGCTATGAAAGCCACACTGGCTCTCCAGCCATAAAAACTGGGTGTGGCAGTTAAACCACAGAAGACAAAGAATTGCAGCACTTGTTGTTTTGTGTGTCCGAGTGTCAAGGTATACCATTTACAGTTTCACACGAAGAAACCCATGACCCATAGTTCCCATCAGTGCAGACAGTATGACTGTAACATCTATATGAAGTAAAGGCTGATTTGCAGCTCTGTCCTCGTGTTGCCTATAACAACCAGGTGATAAGTGCAATGTGCAAATTGCAGACTTTGGACTATGCAGACAGAGTGCAGATAATTCCCTGTTTCCTGTGCTCATCTGCCAAGTGAGGAATAGGCGAGTCGTTGCATTGTAATCGCCACCCATGTTTAGACAATGGATAGATAGGCTTGGACGGGGCTATAAGCCAGCTGTTATTCAGAGCAGATAGTTTAAAATCAACTCTGTCATGACCTCTGACAGAATTGAGGTTTTCAAATGCTTCTCTAATCGCAAAGGCTGTAAGACACTGGTGAATACACCACCCAGATAAGAGTCACAACTGCCTTTCTTTGTCAGTTCTGCTAATGTCAAGAGCATATTTGCATTTTGAGTGTGGTACTCGTCTGAAAACAGATTGCCATTAGTGTGCTAGACAATTCACTTACTTTTAACTTTCTAATCCTTTTTATTTTCATTCACATATCCAAGATGAAAACTTTCAACTATTCACGTGTAGCAGAAGCAAGAGATAAATCTGGCCCAAGAGGCATGCAAGTTCTCTGTACCACAATAATGAGGCCTGCAGTAAATTGTACATAGAACCGGCAGTCAGACAGAGAGATCAGAGGAACAAACCTTGTCAATGAAGGAGGCGAAGCGGTTGTTCAGGGTCTTGATCTGCTCCTTCTCCTGGGTACGGACAGCCTGGATGGTGGGGTCGATCTCCAGGTTCAGAGGAGCCAGCAGGCTCTGGTTGACTTGGACAGCAGTGATTGGATGTCCAAGTAGTGGTTGGCTAGAAAGGCCATAACTGCTTGATGCACTTATGCTAGGAGTAAAACCAGAACCAACACCACCATATGTGGTTCTCTTGATGGAGTAGGAGCTTGAGGTGGGAACCGACCTCCTGCTGCTGCTGCTGTAGCTCACTACTGATGCTGCCTTCCTGGATTGATACATTTTCAACTTGTTGAGCAGAAGCAAACTGATGCTGAGAAGTCTTCAAAAGGAGAGCCAAGTCCCTCTGAGTGTCTGACAGCACACTCTCGCTGCTTTTATGGCTGTACAAGCTGGTGGGAGGATCTTCACCTGCCCTCTGAGTTTGGCTTTCAAGCCTTCCCTCCACCTCAGCTTACACGCTTCTTGCTCTCAATGACAGGAGTGGCCAGTCCTGTAAAACAGGTAGGGAGGGATTGTCAGGGAGATAAGCCTGGACACACCCTGCAACAGGACAAGGGAGAAGGAGCAAAGACGTAACGCAGAGCCAAGTGAAGTGGAATAAAAAAAAACAAAGAAAACCTTTTATGTATTCTCTATGTTTATTATTGCATCCACTGAAGCAAAAGATAAAAATTAGAATCACAGTCAAAATATATCACAAAATACATAAACTTATACACTACCAACACACAAGAGATCTTGATATGTACATTCTTTCATATGAACTAGCTTTCTCCTCTCTTACCAAAGCATGCACATATATTCCAACCACTGACAAACAAATCACCAAAGTAATACTAAGCTTAGCTCAAATTATGACTCTTTGCCTCATTAGTGCATTCATTATGTACTGTCTATTTAGCAGATACAATCAGGTTAATATATTTAAGTGTGACATGTGTCATGCTGCACATACCATACTTTTCCTTTGCTAAATTTATATGGCAATATCTTAGATACCATAACAGTTACTGATTAGTTCTTAGTAACACCTTAACATAAAGCACTGGATCAGACCATACAATGGTCCAAAAGTTGTAAAAAAACAAAAAAAAACCATCATTATATATTAATTAGATGAAGCTGGCTCCACCCTAACTACTGTTTAAGTTGTGTAAGCTTTTCACTGACATCATAACAAAATGCATCAATAAATAACCAAAATTTGGATGGTGCTTGTACGGTCGTATGTGCTATTTTATCACTAGTATTCACTTCGTTTGTATTGTCCTCTCTGATCAAAACTACGATTAAATCATTCGAAGTCAAGATCAGTTTTAGGAAAGCACAAGAAAGTGACTAAAATTCTCATGAACACTGAAATCTTTTCAGCAGTAATGACATTCATGAAACACTTATTAGAGAGTATAGGCCAGAATATGTAGCTGAGATGTGCACCAGCATTTTGACTACTGTCCCTGGCTCCGTGGTATAATTCTCAAACACGTACCCTAAAGCAGATGACTCGTAATCTGGAGAGGAAATGGCGTGTCACAAATTTAGAGGATCATCATTTAGCCTGGAGAAATAGTTTGCTGCTTTATAAGAAAGCCCTCCGCAAAGCCAGAACATCTTACTATTCATCACTGATTGAAGAAAATAAGAACAACCCCAGGTTTCTCTTCAGCACTGTAGCCAGGCTGACAAAGAGTCAGAGCTCTGTTGAGCCAACCATCCCTTTAACGTTAACTAGTAATGACTTCATGAACTTCTTCACAAATAAAATTTTTATCATTAGAGAAAAAATTACCAGTAATCATCCCACAGATGTAATATTATCTACAGCTACTCTTAGTACCATTGATGTTAAGTTAGACTCTTTTTCTCCAATTGATCTTTCTGAGTTAACTTCAATAATTACTTCCTCCAAACCATCAACGTGTCTTTTAGACCCCATTCCTACAAAACTGCTCAAAGAAGTCCTGCCATTGATTAATTCTTCGATCTTAAATATGATCAACCTATCTCTAATGGTCGGCTATGTACCACAGGCCTTCAAGCTGGCTGTGGTTAAACCTTTACTCAAAAAGCCATCTCTAGACCCAGCAGTCTTAGCTAATTATAGGCCAATCTCCAACCTTCCTTTCATATCAAAAATCCTTGAAAGAGTAGTTGTCAAACAGCTAACAGATCATCTGCAGAGGAATGGTTTATTTGAAGAGTTTCAGTCAGGTTTCAGAGCTCATCACAGCACAGAAACAGCTTTAGTGAAGGTTACAAATGATCTTCTTATGGCCTCTGACAGTGGACTCATCTCTGTGCTTGTCCTGCTAGACCTCAGTGCAGCGTTCGATACTGTCGACCATAATATCCTATTAGAGCGATTAGAACATGCTGTAGGTATTACAGGTACTGCACTGCAGTGGTTTGTATCATATCTATCTAATAGACTCCAATTTGTGCATGTAAATGGAGAGTCCTCTTCACACACTGAGGTTAATTATGGAGTTCCACAGGGTTCAGTGCTAGGACCAATTCTGTTTACATTATACATGCTTCCCTTAGGCAGCATCATTAGAAGACATAGCATACATTTTCACTGCTATGCAGATGACACCCAGCTCTATCTGTCCATGAAGCCAGATAACACACACCAATTAGTTAAACTGCAGGAATGTCTTAAAGACATAAAGACCTGGATGGCCGCTAACTTTCTGCTTCTTAATTCAGATAAAACTGAGGTTATTGTACTCGGCCCTGAAAATCTTAGAAATATGGTATCTAACCAGATTCATACTCTGGATGGCATTACCTTGGCCTCCAGTAACGCTGTGAGGAACCTTGGAGTCATTTTTGACCAGAACATGTCCTTCAACGCACATATTAAACAAATATGTAAGACTGCTTTCTTCCATTTGCGCAACATCTCTAAAATTAGAAATATCCTGTCTCAGAGTGACGCTGAAAAACTAGTTCATGCATTTATTACTTCCAGGCTGGACTACTGTAATTCATTATTATTAGGATGTCCAAAAAACTCACTGAAAAGCCTTCAGCTAATCCAAAATGCTGCAGCAAGAGTACTGACAGGGACTAGAAGGAGAGAGCATATTTCTCCTGTTTTGGCTTCCCTTCATTGGCTTCCTGTTAAATCCAGAATTGAATTCAAAATCCTGCTCCTCACATACAAGGTCTTAAATAATCAGGCCCCATCTTATTTTAATGACCTTGTAGTACCATATCACCCTATTAGAGCACTTCGCTCTCGCTCTGCAGGCCTACTTGTTGTTCCTAGAGTATTTAAAAGTAGAATGGGAGGCAGAGCCTTCAGTTTTCAGGCCCCTCTTCTGTGGAACCAGCTTCCAGTTTGAATTCGGGAGACAGAAACTATCTCTACTTTTAAGATTAGGCTTAAAACTTTCCTTTTTGCTAAAGCATATAGTTAGGGCTGGACCAGGTGACCCTGAATCCTCCCTTAGTTATGCTGCAATAGACGTAGGCTGCCGGGGGATTCCCAAGATGCATTGAGTTTTTCCTTTCCAGTCACCTTTCTCACTCACTATGTATTAATAGACCTCTCTGCATTGAATCATATCTGTTATTAACCTCTGTCTCTCTTCCACAGCATGTCTTTTATCCTGTCTTCCTTCTCTCACCCCAACCGGTCGCAGCAGATGGCCGCCCCTCCCTGAGCCTGGTTCTGCCGGAGGTTTCTTCCTGTTAAAAGGGAGTTTTTCCTTCCCACTGTCGCCAAAGTGATTGCTCATAGGGGGTCATATGATTGTTGGGTTTTTCTCTGTATCTATGAAGCGCCTTGAGGCGACTTTTGTTGTGATTTGGCGCTATATAAATAAAATTGAATTGAATTGAATTGAATCAAGGTAGCATCGGAAGCATTGCCAAACAAATCATTTCCCAACCAATCATCCTAACAGCATTATAAGAACCTGATATTTGGTAAGTTTGTATTTCCATATTCACCTAATTATAACAGGCTAAATTCATGAGCAGTTGAATGTACCAGTGCCCATTCTAGTATAACAGATCTACCACCGCAGCCATACATGGTCTGGTACGTGGAGTCGAATAATATTACCATCTATGATTGCCATTTGTAAAGACATTTGTCATGATTCAAAACAAATGGCCCAGCCTAGTGTTGCTAGTTTTCTAGAGAGAAATGTTTGCGTCTAAAAGAATAGCGTGCTGTTAGCATTGCTGTTAGCATTGTGTTAACATGCTGCGGTAGATAGCAGTCTGCACAGTACAGTATAGTTATAGCTATAGCAAAATAAATGTCCACACAGTCCTTAAAACAAGTTTTAAAAATATACTGCATATAGTTCACTACATGCAAATGCAAATGAGGCATCTGCATCACAACAGAAACAATAAGAATCCAACATGAAACTGCACTCACTTCAAACAATCTTTTCCTGTAGTTACAATTAAAAATGCATGTATCACATTGTGCATCTAGTTAAATACACATTTGCATTGGACTTGTTTGCTTTTACACTGTTTTGCATTTTGAATACTGATTCTAGACATCTTAACTCATCTGTGTTATCAGTATTTACGCAAACCTGAGAGATTCAAGCATGGATTACTGCAAAGAAAGGAATAAACTTCAAGAATAAAGTATTATTAAGTCAAATGCCCCAGGCAGAGTTCCACATAAGTGCTGCCAGAACATTGTTGTATAAAATAATGCTTTACGCTTATAGTTTGTTCTTCCTTGTTCGACTGAAAATAATCTGCTCCATGAAACAGTGATGTGCATTCAAGATTGAGTGGTTGTTTTTTGTGCTTACTTGACCGCACCCACCGCTCCCATAGTTAAACACTGACACACTAGTTTCTCACCTCTGTACCTTTGTGGGAGAGGTCTGCATTCTTTTTCATTCTTCCCCAACTTTTCACATGCACATGCCTTTAATTTCTACCGTGGTGTGGAATTTACTCTAAAAGCTCAACTAGCTGCTGCCCAGCTGTGATTCTGAGAAAATGCATGTTCCACTCTTGTATCTCACTGAATTCAAACAGTTGCATTACAGTCAGTTAGAGACCCGGGATTATGTTACCTGCATAAACAGATCAGTTTCAGTGCTGTCTCTAATGCTGTGCGGTATTTTCACAGCAATTCTCAGCGTGCAAACTTGAGTGCCAATAAGTCAACCCACACAGTAGGAATCACCAAACAGGGTGGGGCCCTGGTATCTGGTCCAAACAATTGTTTCATTGAGATATTTGATAAACAGGAATTAGGAGTGGTGCAGTTCCAGTAGAAAAGCAAAGACAAAAAAAATTCAAATAAAATCTTGGTAAATGTAGCAACAAAGTGATCACGACAGATCACTATCGCTATACGTTTTGTCTGACCTTGTTTAAACTGTCATCAGCCATGACCATGTCACAATTAAAAAAGCTCAAGCTGGTCAAGTCTGAGTAATCTGAAGTGCAAAACCCAAAACACTGAAGTCAGGCTTCCTGTGAAGATGTATAAAGCCTTTAAAATGAGTTAAAATGTGTCAGTGTTATTTCTTATGGGCTTTCTAGCATATTAAAAAGAAATTCAAATAATACTGATCACTGCATCATAATTTTATCTTCTGTAAGACAAAACAAACAGCGGGTGGGTCACAAACATCTCTAAAAGCACAGAAGAACTTAATGTATCAGTGCATCAGACTACAGAAAGTTGTTATATAGAGAAGAAAGTCGCATGATTATACTGTATGTCTGATCGTGAACCTCTCACAAAAAGCCAATCTTCAAGAACTGTGACCAACTCTTTATATGTGTCCAGGCTCCAGTGTTTACTCTAAAAACCTGTCTCCACCCACTCTGAATGTCTTTCTCGTGCCTGTCTTACATACTTGTGAAGGAACAAACATGTATCAGAGCATAGCTCAGTAATTATGGGGAGTTCAGTAACAGCGCCATTCCAGCTGCACACCTGACTGACGGAGCATGTGATAGGCTGCAAGTTATGGTTGAATAAAGGTCTCAAAACATTTAAAAAGTGCCATTATGAAGTGATATAATTTTATATCTCAAAAACAAAAAAACTACGGCACATAGTGTAACCTAGTTTCTGGAATTCCCTTTTGTACCACTGTAGTATGTGTGACCAGGGTGTGGACAGTTTTACACTGTGAAGGTGTGGTTTGGTAGGCTATGCCTCTTCATACTGACTTTTTCAATAAGGAATCGAATGGAGTGAATGAAAGCTATGTTCAATCTGTGAATGCAGTGCACGTTTGAGATGAGTATCTAACTAGTACTGTAAGTTGCATTGCTGTATCCCATTTAAGGCAACACATTTTACTCTTTCTCTCAACATACTAACAATACTGAACATTTATGTTCAGGCTGGGGGAGTTGATTTCAGAAGTTGTTCCCACCTCACCACATTGAAACATTTTATTAGGATCACTTGGTGGCAAATGTTAACTAATAGGTACCCTGCTGCAAGGTTAGGACAACAACTACATCCATAAAGCAGCATCTTGGCAGATGAGGTGGCATAAAATTTGATACTGAGTATTGCTACTTCCTAGTCTTACTGGATACAACAACATGTTCATTTTCTACATTATGATCCCTATTCAAGTCAAATATATTAAAAAATGAAATGTTTCAGGTTGTAATTGAAAATCTGCTAAACATGCAACCTTCTCTGTTTATTATTCATGTCCAGTTCAAAGAAAAGTGTGGTAGTAAAAGTGAAGCACAAAACCAGGAACTCCACTTCTGAAGAGCCGAAATGTTACCTGCATTTTCTTTTTCTTGTTAATGTGATCTAAACTTTCCATTGTTGTTTTGAAGCTTACCCTCTGGCCTTGCCTCTAGCTGCAGAAAACCTGCTGAGCAGCTATGCCTTGCATCTTGTTAGTTTGAACTCAGTTGCTTTCTTAACGTACTTAACAAAGTGCATTCTCTTTCGTTAAGCTGGAATGGACGCTCATAATTATTTCGGCGCTCCTGTTAATTAAAAGAATTGCTGTTCCTTTTACTTTATTTACTTTTAGTTTATCAGATCACTATATCTGTCCACTGTGGGTGAGATAGTCATCTTCGTGTCTGATGTGACTTTGGGTGGAGCACATTCCTGTCAAAATAAGCAGGTTGTGAAAGTCTGATTAATCAGTCTAATCTTTACGAATTCTTGAGTCTGTGACCAAGGGAACAGTTGTGCAACAGTTTAACCAGTTATAAAACTATTTTGAGTTTTTCAGAGAGGTGATACCAAATTCTTCGTATGGTGGTTTTTATTAAAAACCACCATGCATGACATCCGTCCACAAAAAAACTAATTATAATTATGCATGCCCTTGTGTCTTTTATTTACATTCTTTACCCAGATATCAACCTTTACATTACGTTTAACGTGCCTACATACCTACATATTTTACATACAGATTTGCATTTAAACCACTGGGTACAAAAACATCAGCAAGCTACATCAACCTTTGATGTTAAGTAGACTTACAACAAATATAGAATTAACTGTGTGTTAGTGTTAGAGCCCAGGGTTCAGGGGATCCAGAGAAACTTGGCCGATACACCTGAAGTCAAACAAAGTCACCACCCATGCTAGGATAGCATCATCATGAAAGATTTGTTGTGCATAAGCAAACCAGGAAGTTACACAGAGCTGTCTAAGAAGCATTTAGTAACCTGGTAAATACTTGCATTTAAAGCATTATGTGTTAAAATGTGATACAAATGCATACCTAGCAAAGCATTAATGTGGATATTCATTTCATAGTAAATATCGGTACTCATGAATAATTCAACCTCTTGATTACTGTGAAATCCAAAGAAATTCATTAAGACACTGCCACAAGTTGACCTGTTGAACTAATATTTGCACCACTCTGTATATTAGCATACTGATAAAGTATGCTCATATAAACAGCTAATTTGTGATGTTCTCTCCTCTATCTGCAACTGAATTAATAAAGGATGTACATCTGTCTCTCTCACTTCTATACCAACAGATATTCACACTTGTCTGATCACTTTAATCCAGATCTGAAACAGGGTCACGTTTCTTCATTTGTGACTTCAGTGTCTTTGTACAGCACCACAATTACTCTATGTTAAGCACATTTCTTTCCATGTTATAGAATTGCACACATTTTCTGTCCTGTACTCTGCAATGTTCATTTGTATTCTCGCTAGAAAATTATCAAAGCCTTCTGTATTAAGTGGACTTTACAATCAAATGTAAACTATTGACTAAACATGAAAGGAATAGTGGACATGAAAGAGAGAAGCCAAAACCTTTGGACACATCAATGGCCCCCTTTGTGCTTGCTTTGGCTTAAGTTTGTGGGTGTGTTCTTTAGGAGGGCGGGATGTCGCCCTGGATTTTACTCTTAGGCCTCAGAATTTCACCACCTGCAAAAAAAAAATAAAAAATCAAGGTGCACACCCTTACAACACAGCACAAGCCATAAATCATGCATTGAAATATCTTGTAGATGCCAAACCAGGAGAATGTGGTTAAACTGGGACACATTTATAAAGGTTAACGCAACAAAGCGATGCTAAGATGCTAAGCTGCATTGCAGAGCTGCTGCTGTTCACAAAGTTCTCACAGTCACAATGTTGACAGTTTGTTGGTATGCTAACACGCGCTTAGACATACCCACGCAGTTCAGTAAGACATCACCAAGAGATATTGTTTTACAGTTTTGGACTTTAACATTTTAATTGTAGTGTACACACATGCACGCGCACAGAAACACACAGAGACGTGCTCAAAAACCGCCTACTACTGTTGTAGGCACGCATGGGAACTCTGGCACAAATGGCAGCCTAACTCGATGACTCACCCTTTGTCACACTAGGAAGAAAGTTGTCTAGCCAAATGAAAGCCTAGCAACCAGCTCATTTGCTTGTGGGCATTTGAAAACACCTGCTTTTGCATGATGTCACAGACAGTACCTGCACTGTCTGTTTTCTCATTTCTGTTCTATTTTCTTTATGTTGTTTCAACAGTTGTGCCACAACTGAACAGCATCAGTTCTGTCTGAGGTGATAAACAAATATAAACTGTACGCGCGTCTGTGTGTGTCTTTCTGTCTCTCTGTGGGTGTGTGGGTTTGTGTGTGACAGATCAAATTTCAAAGCAAGCCGCTACAAAATCCAACTGACTTTTGTGATCGCCCACACTTTTAAACTCTTTCAAGCTTTTATTTTGCCTACTAGGCCTACCAACTATTGGTATTCCCAGCAGCCTCAGCAGTTGTTTTGCTGCTGTTTTGCAAATCTTAATATGCTAAGAGGTTTAACAAATATAACAAAGTTGTCATATATTTAACCGTTATATTAACCCTCAGCATGTTTGGATTTTCATAGTGCATGCCAGTACTATTTATCTCACAGCAGTGCTGCATGTAACTACAGCCTCACAGGCCTGCACACCTGGCTGGCCTGACCCTTCTGTTTGTTTAGACTGAGCATTCGAACAGCGCCTCTCCCATTTGTCAGAGTTAAGACAGTCACAGTGGGGTTGCAGCAAGCTCTGGTTGAATGTCCGGAAATCAGAAAAGGTTGAGCCTGACTCAGCCTTTTGCATTACATACAGCAGTTCCACTGTGTGATTTTTTTTCCCATTATTTTGCTTTGCACATGGGTCATTCCATCTCAAATCATTCAATTTTTGGAACACGTTCTGATCGACCAGCAATAATTTGCCTAAAAATATGCTGCGGTCCAAAGTTTGGACATATGAAATGATTGATGTGAAATGATATCAAATATTTTTAATGTTTGAATATGAATATCTCAAAAACTATTGAAGGTAAAAGCCTCATATTTTTGGCTTGAATTTTTTTACCGTCAAAATAAATCAGTGTCTCACTCAATTCCCAAATACCAGGCCTAGCTCCTTGCAAGCTCCATTGTTAAATCAGGGTTATATTAGGTTTCAGTTCTCCATCATATTTTAATCTTTAGATGACTATTAGCCACTCTAGTATGCAACTCAGCTGAACCAGCTGTGTGAGGGTTTGGTAGCACCTAGCACTGGTGGATAACTTTTCCTAAAACCAGGCCTTTCCAAGCATGCAGGAAGAAATCACTTAACCATAGGAAAACATTTTTCACCAGTGTTTTGTTTATATGCGCCATGTGGGTACATCATGTTGGACTATTATAGAAAGGAAAAGGCCCCCATGTATCTATTAAGTGCTGGGCAGCCACACAGAAAACTTGCAGAAGCAGGTTTGTCTATTTTGCCTGCAGCAAGCACATTCTGAGGACACCACCCACCCGATCGTAGGTGGTTCAGCACCGTTAGTGTCCTCTCAGTGACTCAATTCAGCACATTACACAAGGCAAGCACCGACCTCAGCCTCCTTATCAATCATTACCTTGAATAGAGAGCAACAGAATTTACTCCTATACGCTCTTCACATACACTGAAACCTACAGGTTAACTCAAGTGTGTGGCTGTGCAGGTAAACTACAGTCAAACACACGCAGTCAAAGGGTGACACCTCACTCTCCTCTCACAGAGAAAACTGTGCTAGCCTTCCCTATTCATAGAGAATTAGAACCATCGTGACATCATGATTTGAGGCTGAATATGTTGGACTAATAATGACTTTATTTGCAAGAATTTACTGTTTATTATTTTCATACCGTGTTGTACAAGATTGAGCATGTTGGGGGTTAAGCAGGTGAAATGAACAGGAATATCCTTTAATAGCCATATATAGTAAAACTAACTCATGAGTGTATTTCCTGTCATCACACAAACAACATTCTTTCACCATAACTCATGCTGTGTGATGTGTTGCCGTCTACTGTTATTATTACTGTATTGCCTAGCAACCACTTTCTCATCATTGCTTACACGTCGCCTCTATAATGTCTGTTGCGTAGCTTGTGGTGTGTGTTTGTATGTGTGTGCCTGCACTCACACACATACACACTTGGGCGTGTTTATAGTGATAATTCAGATAGCACCTAGTGTAAATGTTACAGTAAATGAGGGGCTGGAATAAGAAAATTGTAGCATTCAAACACACAGAGACGTGCTCAAAAACCACCTTACTCTGCTTGGCATATACCCGCAGAGTTGCCTGTTTGAACAATTAAAAGAGAAGCGAGGAGATACCATCAAACCTCCCAGCACTTTTAGCCTCATACCCTGTGAACGCCAGCTTTGATAGTAGTAAATTATTAACTTGTGCTCATAAAAGACACTCTGCCAACAGGATGCCTGTAGTTTGCTGATTATCAGCGCTTAAATGACACTAACGCTAAACCTATGGCCTTACTTCACATAATAACAAGCAAATGTTAAAACCCATGCTGAAATATAGTTCAATAAATCTGCCAAAACAAATATGATGCAGTCTTTTAGGTAGTGATGATGAAAGACACGACATTTTAATGGGTTTTTTGTTAGAAACTATATTACTTACTCCAAACTTGCAAATAAAGAAAGATGAGGTTACCCCATCTACAGGAAGATCATTTCAGGGAATTATGATCATATATGGTTTCACAACGTGAATTTTTCAAACAAGCATTTTGTGCTAAGTAGAGGGAGATTGAATTTAAGAAACCGTGTGTCTTTGTGGGTCATCTCTGAGTACTGCCCACAGACCAAAGACCTGCACAGGATTAGGTTTACCGGTGATCCTTAATTGGCCTTAGGAGTGGCCTTGTGATTGTGAATGGTTGTCTGTCTCTCCGTAATAGCCCTGTGACAGACTGGTGACCTTTGTATGGTGTACCCCGCCTCTCAGCATATGATAACTGGGATCAGGCATCCAATGTGAAATTCTGCCAATGTGCGCCACTACCCGCTGTGGCGACGGAGCAGCTGAAATAAGCATTCTTTCTTTTATGCAACGTCAGGAAACGTTCATTTGACACACCCGTGCATACTTTGGAGTGAAAGTTATGTGTGAGACCCAGACACAGATTAACACAAAGAGAAATACTTCTGTTTCTCTATCAGAGGACTTCAGTGATTAAGGGTGGAGGGGAGACCCACACCTTAATTATCTCACCATGAGTGATTTACAGACAGATCAGAATGTGAACATGCAGAACAGCTCTTCATGCATGAGCTACCTTGAATAAATCAGTAAGCATAATCAATATGACTGACCTGCATCTCAGGGACAACTTTTTAATATTATATTCTGGCATACCTACACACCATTTCTGTCAACACACAATCAAACTTTGCTAACTAAACACATGCTCTTACAAAGAGGGGTTTAGGAAAACAACATAACCAGTGAGAACCAAAAAAATACAACTTAATCTACATGCAAATAAGCAAAGAATATTTGGCCTTTTGTTGTTGTTTTGTGGATTCATCACTAGCACAGAACAAACAGAAAACCAGTCTGTGCTGTTATCACCAGAAGTAAAAATTTAACTGTGGAAAGATCTTCTGACATTCCTCCATTCTCAGAGCTACACACCCAATCCTAATTGGTGGTTGCCTTCAGGGAAAGATGCTCAGTTCTGTCAATACAGGGTTCGAACCAAACTGGTTCCATCTGACAAGTTGGTCCTGCTGTCAGTTGCCCCAGAGTTATGCAGCAGTTTAACCAAAGCGTCCTTTCCCTTCTGCCTTCAACAGTTGCCCCGCAGGGAGTGAACAACCTTTCGATCTGTATCAGTGAAAAATGACAGCTGACAGCCTTGTTAAACCAGGTAACTTTTCTGACATGTCAGTAAAACAAACATAAGAATGCCTTGGATGGCTGAGAGGGGTGCAGTGAAGGTGTGAATGACATATTGTGCTTGCTAAAATTACTTTTACTAGGCCCACACTGGCCCAATTAAGCTGATTATACACCTGTTAATTAATAAGGATAAAATTTCTGCAACAGGCTGCGACTTGTCCACCCCGCCTCTAGAGCTGCGGTAGTTGGAATAGGATCCTGAATTGGACAAGCAGAAGAGGATGTATGTATGCATGGATGGATGGATGAGAAAGTGTTGCAACAAATGCAAATTTACAATTAAGGTGATTTTCCATTCATCCATTCATTGTCTTCCACTTATACAATTTAGGTTTGCAAGAATGGGCTTGATCCTATCTCAGCTTACACTGAGATATCCTGTAGGGGTAAATGGCCTGTATTTGTATAGCGCTTTACTAGTCCCTAAGGACCCCAAAGCGCTTTACACATTCAGTCATCCACCCATTCACACACTGGTGATGGCAAGCTGCATTGTAGCCACAGCTGCCCTGGGGCGCACTGACAAAGGCGAGGCTGCCGGACACTGGCATCACCGGGCCCTCTGACCACCACCAGTAGGCAAAAGGGTGAAGTGTCTCGCCCAAGGACACAACGAGTGAGACTGTCCGAGCCGGGGCTCGAACCAGCAACCTTCCGATTACAAGACGAACTGCCAACTCTTGAGCCACGATCACCCCATGCAGAAAGACAGATAACCTTTCACACTCACAATCACACCTATGTTCAATTTAGAACTGGAAAGAAGCCATTCAAGCTCCAAAAAGTTGAGGGCCTGAGCCAGGATCAAATCAGTGCAATGAAATTTCATTTGGTACCTGCAAGAAATTGTCAAAATGCAATGTGAGTGTCCTGCATCATGACCCGAAGAAATAATATCTTCAGAAAGCAGTACCTGCTGCAGGTGCGTGCATCAGTTTAACAAAAGAAAAGAGGCACACCTCTAGCAGGCATCCAGAATATTCACCCTTGCTTTTTGTTGATGTGGCTCCTCAATCTGTCAGTCACCTCCACCCCAAGACTGCAGAGGCATTAAGACCTGTTACTCAAGCTGAATAGCAGGTCTTTTTTATAGTAAAGAAACACATCTGAAACGTTATGTATCAGAACTTGTACAGACAAATTCTAGATGAGACTAATTGATGTAGCGATTACCCAAATTGCCGCTAGTGTGGTTTTAGAGAACCGAGACTACTAAATCTGCCCGTTCACTCCACTAAATCATAAAAACACTGGAAAGACATGATGCAAGTCATCGTGTTTCATTGCAGGCACTTGTTATAACTTGATCAGTCACCACTTCAGGCTAGATTTTTGATTTGTAATGATGTCATCACGCACAATAAGTTGATTATCTTCTGAAAGCGATGCCAAAGTTTATGTCAGACATTTGAACAAGTCTGGGAAGAAAAAAAAACTTTGTCTTTCATGAGCTAATGATGTGACTCATTGCTACTTTAGTAATCTATTTTTTTAGTAGGCTTATGCATGCCCTGTGTTTTTGTGTTGGGTTGGCTACGTGATACAAAAGTTACTTCAGGTGCATTACGAGCCGGGCATGTTGAATGAAAATTCACTGCAGTGTCAAGCTAATTAGATTAAAGCAAGTATTAGATTGCTGTTTATACTGTTTAAAGATCTCTTAATGTAACGATACAGGTTTAAGAGCACAGTGTTACAGGATTTGCATGCATGCAGGTGGGTGACACGGAGAAAGCATTTATTATTTCATGTCATTCAGGCGTGAACACGTTTACTGTCAAAGGAATTCAGCTGTTGGACAAGGGTGCATTCTATAGATTACATAACATAAACATAGAATTTGCAACTGTGAATATAAGACATGTTCTAACCCCCTAAGCTATCAGTGACTCACACAGCCAAACACAGCAACCGCCAAGTTTCTTTCATATTTCCTGTCACTATAGCCTCTCCCCACCCCTCACAGCACGGGTGTAGGTTTCGCTTAAGCATTGGGAGGGAATACAAGCGGGTGGAGTCTGCCTCATTTTGTGATGGACATGTCTCTATGTAAAGAAAAGCACCTAGGTGACTTATGACTTTAATATGTTTAATTGAGTCTCTCAATCATCCTAAATTTTTACCATATTAGGCTGATAATATAAGTCTTCTTAATTTCAGGTAATTATTCTCAACACACACACACACACACACAGGCATGACTTAATGTTCTATTTTTGCTTTGCTCTGTGACACGCTAACAGTCTGTCTGATGACAGGCAACTTTTGTGCCATTTTCTCACAAAGCAACTTCCTTGAATGCCAGTGTGTCACTGGTTCATAAATGAATTATTCAGTTATTTTCTAAATGACTGCAACATGTCATTATAATGTAAAGTCATCTCTCCCATTCTCTGTTTTTGTCCTGTCTGCCCAGGCCTTCTTCTTTTTTTCTCTTTCCATCAACCCAACCGGGCGTGATGGATGACGGCCCCTCCCTGATCCTGCTTCTGTTTGAGGTTTCTTCCTCTTAAAAGGGAGTTTTTCCTTCTCAGTGTCACAAAGTGCATGCTCATAGGCAGTCATGTGATCTTTGGATCTTTCTCACAGATACTGCAGGGTCTTTACCTTACAGTACAAAGTGCTATGTGAATTGGCACTACAATCACTTAGCAAATACTGAGTCTCAAAACTTAGATGACTTTCAGCAAGAATAAAGTGTCCTCAGATACATTCACTGACTACTTTTTTAGGTACACTTTGCTCATACTGGACCATTCACTCTTGAAATACTTATGTGTAAATAGTTGTGTGGGAAAATCCCAGTAGATCTACAGTTTCTGAAAAAGCCATTTTTCTACATATGCCCTTGAATTGTTTTATGGTTTTATAGAGCTGAGGTGTTAAATGCATGAGTCTTAAATATTGAGGGGGCATGTTCAGTGCATCCATCCTGAATTCTACACCTCACACCTGTACCTTATGGTATTTCTAGGAAATTAGTGCTTTTTGTTACGGTAAGTATTTGTTTAGACATGATCAATTCTGTGCTTGTCACTCTGACAAAGTCTTTCTTCACAGGCCTGAAAGGGGTGCTGGGGCAGATATGACACAATGGGGCAGTGTCATTGCTTTTCAACACAGCGACCTGCGGCTTAGTCAGCTTTTCCTGTTTCAACAAGAATGATGCACGTTAATCCAGCAGTACTGCTGCAAGGAGTCTGTTATTCACAGCGTACTTGCAATGTAGTACAATGGATCCTCAGGGCAGATGAGACAGCCGATTGAATGAATGTTGCAACATCACATTGAATTAATGAGTTAAATTGCATCAAGGACCTGAGGTTATGGATACAGTAGCTGGTCTACAGCTTCTGGGACAGATGGGCCAACAAACGATGCAGCGCCGTGCTGTTCTGTGTGTCACAGCAGAGTATTGCTATAGCAAAAAACATTCAGAGCAGATGGTTGCACAAGGCAATAAAATCATCACCCACTGGTTTAAGTTTCAGTAAGTACTTATAAAAAGACCAAGTATAAAATAATAAAGAACAGGCTGCTGGGTTAATAAGCATGAATAGATCATAAAAGAAACCAGATACCACAGAGCATATACACCAGACAATATACTTGTGACCTATTCCTGGTTGGGTCTGAATTACTGAGGCCACTGGGGATACAGGACTGTCGGGGTCTGATCTGCAGTGGCGGACAGGTTAAGTTACTTTGCTTAGATTTTTCTTTCTTTTTAGCATTTTGCTATTTCAAGTTTAACGTTCAATGTTTTAGGGCTGTATTTCACAAAGACATTGAAAGCAGCTACAGCACTAAAAATTCTGTACCAGCACCCTTGAGAAAGAAACTGCTCCCACCAGAGGTTAAGTCCACAAAATGTTTAGTTTTAATTTTCCAGCTATGTTTTTTTGCACATAACAACAATCACTGTGTTTAATTTAACTGAGCTTGGATTTTGTTGCATTTTGACTGAGCTAGCTGCTTCCCATTGTTTCCAGGCTTAGTGCTAAGCTACACTAACTGCAGGTTGCAGTTAATATGCAGGAAGACATGGATGGTATCATGTGTTCTTATCTAACTCTCTACTAGGAAAGCAAATGAAAGTGCCCAGCTATCTTTGTAGTTTCAACTGAGTGAAAAGGTAAAAGTACATTTCTCATACTCATCTTTTCAAAGTGAAACCTTATGCAGTGTTGACTAAATTCAGTTTGAGCAAAGCTGGGTATGTTAAGTTCAGGGAGGATATTTAAAGCATGATAAGCCTGAGTTTATAGCTACTACTTTCATTTCAGCTCTGCTGTTACTATGCTGTTATAAACACTGACTGTTTTTCCCAATCAGGCTTTCAAAACCTGAACATGCTCTAGTCTCTCCCTGTGTCTGGCTGCAGTACATTAAGTGTCGTGAACAGTGGGTGGGATTGTGGTATTTGCAAAGTTTTCTGTCTATAACCTCATGAGAGGCTCTATGCCCTTGGGTGGGGCACCACCACCACCACCCATAATTCATGTTCAAACCTGTTCCTAGATGGGCTCAAAAGGCCTCTTAAGGAACAATGGACTGTAAGAGAAACCCTTCCTGTCCTCAGATATGTTACATGTGTTCCTTCCAAGCACTTGCAGATTCTCAACACTGTCAGCTTTAGTATGAAATGTATGTTTTAGGGGTTTGGGGTTTTTTTTTTTAGTTTGCTTGTTTGATGTTTGTTTGTTTTTTTATTTTTTAGGATATGTGTTGGATTTCTTTGTTTTGGTCACACTTAATGTGAGCTTTTAGTTGGTGTTAAGAGACAATATGACAGTTGCAGACATTTTTGAGGAAGGCCTAACGTTCAGTTCATTTTGTGAAAGAGAAACTCTTGAAATAGGGTGAACAAGGCAGGCTGGGACTTGCCAGGTATTCCAGGGAAAGATTTGTGTGGATTATCATCCCTTCTCATGTTAGATGTCGAAAGCCTCGTTTATCAAAAGCGGTACTTGTTTGTGTTGGAGAAAGCAACTGTTAGCAGCCGGAAAAACCAAGATAGCAATTCCCTTGAGGTGATTTCCAATGCTTTGTAACGACTGTTCTGTGCATCTTTAAGACGTTTCTATTTGTTTTCTGAAGGCGTGACATTCACTTTCTTATCAAGCTAACAAACTACAGATGAATTAACAGTGTCAGTGAATTTCAGCACAAACGCAACACGAGCACATCATGTAGATTTCTGTTTGAACGTTTATTATTGTGCAAACAGGACTCAGAAAGTAGAAGTCACGAGAACTCGTGTGGCTGCTCTTCATCACATTTAAGAGTTTAACTACAACAGGTTTGTCACTCCCTGCTCAGCATATAATGGCCTTCTTTTAAAAGTTGTGAATTACAGGTTGGTGTGATGGCAGTGCCTCCTGTTGGTTGAAGTACACAGGGTGAAAACACAAACAATACTGCCGCCTTTTGGCTAAAAAAGTGTGGTGCAGTGATAGGTTTAACTCTTTAGCCCTCGAAAGCCTAGTTTGAGTAAGCCTTGAAGCTATTTTCTTAACCTGGAGGTTTCCCTTTATTTCAGGGCTGCTTATATAACAAACTCAAACTATTCAAACGGTCGTCAAACCACATCTTTACCTTTAATATACATTGTGATTGTCAACACTTGTCATAGGGTATGGGGAGGTCATCAAATATTATCTTTAAGGGGGAAAGAGTTAAAGTCTGGCACTGCTTCAGGTGACAGTAGAGAATTTAGAGAGTTTTTGGATATTTAAGCTCGATAAGCACCGCTGTGTTAAAAATATCTGAAGGAAAGGTGTGTTTACACTTCTTCACACATTTTTTGGGTGAAAGTTGGATAATGAAAAAGAATGTGCTTTTTCTTAATCTTCAACAACAAATCATGAATTTCTCAAAACAGGATGGAAAATCACTCTTCGGCTGCAGCTTCAGCCTCCACGTGCTCCGGCTCCTTCTTCTCCACAGCCTCTGGTTCCTCGGCTGCTGCTGCTGGCTTCTCCTCCTCCACCTGCTCCTTCTCCTCCTCCTTCTTCTCTTCCTTCTCTTTTTTCTCCTCGGTCTTCATCACCACTGTCTCCGTCTTGGTGACTGTGGTGCTCTTCACTGCCGTTCCCTCGACTGCTGACGTAGACCCACTGCTTGCTTTGACTTTATCAAAGGAACTGCTGATGTAGGAAGGGATGTAGGAACTCTCCAGACCATAGGCATTGTAGTTCACACCTACAAATTCAGAGGAAGAAGTGAGTGATTAACATTGACACATGCTAATATATCAGAGTTGATATTATGAGATTCTAACAATATAAACTGTATCCTCAGATATGATATCTAGATAACATGGCTTCAGTCATGGCAAGGTTGTGGGCTTGTCTGACCAGTAAAATGCTCTATATAGCAACAATTAACAAAGCAGAACTAGAAATAGTTGCACACAAGTATGAACTCACAAGTCTGCTTGGACACAGTGGTCTGAATTCCAGCTGCCAACCTTTGGGAAGAAAGAAATAATAAATAAAAGACAAGAACAAGTAAAAGCATGAGTATATTGCTATGTAAGATGTAGGAGAGCATAGGTGCTCTTAGATGACCTGTTCTCCTCTCCTTCCAACAGTTTCCTGTATGTAGCAATCTCAATGTCCAGAGCCAGCTTAACATTCATAAGTTCCTGGTATTGGCGGACTTGGAGTGCCATATCCTGTTTGGCTCTCTGAAGAGCTTCTTCCAACTCTCTGATGCGGAGTTTGGCATCTTTCACCGCCAGTTCGCCGCGTTCCTCAGCCTCTGCGATCTGAGCTTCCAAACTGCTTCGCTAAAAGTGGGAGAAGCCAAGCAGAGCGAGGCATTGAATTCAATGGTCTTCATAAGGCTGGCAATGCAGTTTGAATTATTACCTTAATGTCAAAACCGCAAATCATTCAAATGAACAGAAGAAAATCTCTGTCTCTCACCTGAGCTTTAACCATGTCGATTTCAGACTGGAGCCTCACTATCCTGCGGTTCATGTCAGCAATCTCAGCCCTGGTTGACTTGAGGTCTTCTCCATATCTACCCGCTGACTGCTCCATCTCTGCGTACTGACATGAAAAGAAACAGATCATAGTGAAACTTTAAAACACAAAGTGATACTGCTGGCAGGTTTTTTGCACAATTAATTTGACATGGGGATCAGGAAATCATGTTGCAGCACTCCAACGTACAGTTTGCAATCTCCAGATCCATATTGGCTTTCTGCTCTTTGACTTCTTTGTATATGAAACTTTTCAGTATGTTGCAATAAAAGTAAAGGAAAATAGCCTAAGATAGAATATCAGGAGACAATAGAGGTCAGAAAAGTCAGAAAAGAGAAGGCATCCCACACCATCTGCCACAAGTAAAACTCTTGTACCATGCAGAGATTTCGAGTTCATGCTCTTCAGTTTTAAATGTTCATGAACATTAAATAAGCTTAATGGACTGTCCTCACAGATGATGATCTATTACGTAATTGTGGGCTTTAGTTTCCCATAGCTTTGTGGTCTCACCTTGGTCTGATACCATGACTCAGCCTCCTCTCTGCTCCTTTTGGCAATGTCTTCATATTGGGCACGCACTTCAGCGATAATCGCGTCCATGTCAAGATTACGGCTGTTGTCCATCTCCACCACAACAGACGTGTCCTTTATCTGGCTCTGCAACTCATTAATTTCCTATGCAGGACAAAAAAGAGGGAAAAAATACAACTTTGGTGATGCCTCCTGTAGAAACATTTTTTATTAGGCTGGAAGTGAAACATGAAATGAGGTAATTACTGCATCGTAGAGCTGCTTCAAGAATTCAATCTCATCTGAAAGTCCATCCAGTTTGGCCTCGAGGTCCACTTTCATCATGTATGCTGCATCTGTATCCTTTATTGGAAAAAAGACAGCACTGAGAACATTCATTGTTCATTACAGTCAAAGTTTAAAAAGAGGCCATTATTTTTCCTCATGAAGGCTAATTGTAGTTTCAAGATCAAGCATTTACTAGAAAGTCTGCACAGACCTTCTTTAATAAGACGAAGTTGTTCTCACACTCATTGCGCTTGTTGATCTCGTCCTCGTACCTGCGGAAAAGGAGAATTTTTTTAGTCTGTATATAAAGAAAAACAGGTAGTGTGCAATCATCATGGTGGGAAAGGTGCTTTTTCAGAACTGATAGCTCCATAAGTCAATATGGAAATGG
Source organism: Perissodus microlepis (assembly GCF_051167445.1). Classification (NCBI taxonomy): domain Eukaryota; kingdom Metazoa; phylum Chordata; class Actinopteri; order Cichliformes; family Cichlidae; genus Perissodus; species Perissodus microlepis. The sequence goes on from NC_140465.1 coordinate 13,350,815, forward strand.
TTCCATAAGTTACCATCTTTGCCTAATATGTGAAAAATCCCAGAGTCTGCCAGGGCAAACGTGCAGATCTGTGTGCTGTGGCAACCCCTTCTGAATACAGGAGCAGCTGTTTAAATCATAAGCTATTCTAGTAAGAAAACCTCCATGAATACATGTGGTTCTTACAGTGAATATTAACTGTGACTATTCAGGGTTATTGTTATTTTTGCTCCACCACACTGCAAATGATTATTTTTATCTTCTTATCCGCTCTATCTTGTTGAAACTTTGGGTTCCTGACAGGAAGTTAAAAATAGCTCTGCAGGGTTTCTAAAAGCCAAACTGCACAACTCTAGGAAAACTGGAAATAGAGTATCGTTGGCAGTTTAAGACTTTCCCAAATCTCGGTCAAATAAAGCATGCCTTATGCTAGAGTGCAAGATTAAAGTGAAAAATCTCAACTCCACCCACTTGGTTTTAAAGTCCTCCACCAGGCCCGTTATGTTATGCAGGTCAGACTCCAGTTTGACTTTTTCGTGACCCAAGTTGTCCAGCTGCTTGCGCAGGTTGGCAATGTAGGCCTCGAACATAGCATCGATGTTTGAGTGAGATATGGTCTGCTCATGCAGAAGTTTCCATTTGGTCTCAAGCATTTTGTTTTGCTGTTCGAGGAAGCGTACCTGAAGATTGAAAGGTGGATGAATGCTTAGTAAGAAAAAGGAAGGAAACATGTAATGGGCAGAAACGAGTGGGTGTATGTGATGACTGAAGCTCTGACAAATATCAAAACCTTTCCATAGAAAACAATAAATAATGGAGTGGTTGGTCACTGGGATATGTGGTGGATAGGGTGGGTGTGACTGAAGAGTTTTGTTTGAATCCAAAACATACAGAGATTAACTGAAAGGAAAAAATGAGTAACCAGACTTCTCTGGCCTCCAGCTGCTTCTATCTGTCACAGCAAATACTCCAATCTCAAGTTTAACCCACTGTGTTGCGTTTCGACACGAAGTGGCACTGTTTCTCACTTGTCACACAGCTTGCCCCTTTTACAGCTCTTTCATTAAGCGTCATGACCTTGGGTGGGGTCCGTGCTACCACTCAGCAAACACAGGAGAGGCAGACTGCTGTTTGTGGGTGTGCCATATCACACCAGTGCGCAAAGGAGTGGACGCGTGAGCTGTGTTTTACAAGCAGGAGAATTAGCCTCAGCGTGATTGATTTTTATATCAACTTCTGTCCCACCCTGCTCTCCTGAAAACGAAAGAATGTGGTAGGTCTCTGGTGATGAAAATTCAGGTCATGAATGTTGAAAATAATTCGGTAAATGAGATTTTTCCAAACGGGATTCTGTTCGGTAGACACCTGACACTTCGCTCTCTACTTTTACAACCACTCATTTTGCAGAATATTGCTCGTATGGGGAATGCACTCCTTTGAGCAAAATTCCTCTGCTCTTCATCCCACTCCTGTACTCTGTATCCAGGTTGATCCTTTTATCTGAGCTCTATGATCTCGCCTGAGAGTGAAAACACTGGAAGCAGGAAAGCCATTAAGCAAACCAGGCAATATTCCCAGCAGACTGTTCAGATGGCACATTGTTATGAAGTTTTGACAGGGAATGTCTTAAGGATGATCTCTTCTGTGAAATGAAACTTCTTTCATCTTTCACTTATTTTGGCTTGTAGCGTATCTCTGCAGTTTGTCTGTGCTGTTCTGCTACTGCCGTCACATTCAGTTTCACCCCAGCACTCCTGTCACTTATAGAAGTATGGATTGTTTGCTGTTGGTGTTTTGCAGTTTGTATGTGCTTTTCTTCAGCATGAATTTCAAACACAAGATTTCACATTTCATTACAACCTCGACTGACCTTGTCGATGAAGGAAGCAAAGCGGTTGTTCAGGGTCTTGATCTGCTCCTTCTCTTCAGTACGGATTGCCTGGATGGTGGGGTCGATCTCCAGGTTCAAGGGAGCCAACAGGCTCTTGTTCACTGTCACTGCTGTGATGGGGGCCACAAATTCATTGGCCATGCCACCTGCTACACCTCCACCAAAGCCTGAATATCCAAACTCTACGCCACATAATCTTTGTCCGGATCCCCCAGCGGCAAAGCCACCGACCGTCTTAAAGCCCCCAACACCCACAGCCGCACCACTGCTGCCCACTCCTCCATATGAGCTGCGTACAGCGTAGCTCTGCCTGGCACTCCCCACACCATGACCTCCATAGCCAGAGAAGGAGCGGCTGCTGAAGCCCTGCGTTGGGCTTCTGGGTGAGGACACAGTGGAGTAGGCGGTGGTCTTCACAGCTCTGACAGACATGGTGTTGGAGGAAGTCTGTAGCACTGAGGTTTTGTGAGAGGAGAGACTGCTGAGAGGAGAGTCAGGCAGACAGACCCACCCTGGTCCTGTGTACTATTTATCAGAGTAGGGGAGGAACCCTGCTGAGGTGCGATTGGCTGGTGTCCTCAGTAGGGGAGTGAAGGATAAGGGGGGAGAAAGAGCAAGAGGGGGAGAGATGAGGGAATGTCAGGGGAGAAAATTGCATCATGTTACACTTTTACAGCACATTAAAAGCACAAGAATTACGTAATATTAGAATGCCTTTTTTTATATATAAAAAAAGGTTTCCAGAGCTTCTGAAAGTAGAAGCTCTGGAAACCTGGAAAACAACCTTTGTGAAGTTGCATTTTCCATGCTTCATAGTTACAGTTACATTAAAATTATTTTGCAACCAAGTTTACTTCACATGCTTTAGTCACACCTTGGACACATACGATCTACATCCTCATTGTATTTTACACATACTTATACACACACAGCAAACACTGGGTATAAGGAACATGTACACCACTTTATGAGCTTCCCTTCTACTTTATAACATCTCTGACAGGCTGTGATATATGGCAAAGTAAACTGTGCTTGGACAGTATGATACCCTCTCCTAGCTGGTGGGCATCGACTGTGTAAACCCAGCAAAACAACTGCAGATTTAAAACATTGAATATGTTCCACCACTTTTTTGTCTTTGTATTTTTTGAGATATGTCTTTTAAAATTTTTTACCAAATGTTTTGTTACCTGTTGGACCAGATTTGTGCAAATGTGCAGCTTGCACAAAGAAACTATGTAATGGGCGGGGTGTTTCATTATCAGCAATAATTGCCACCGATCTATGCTATGTACACACACACATTGATAAACATTCCTTCTGTGTTTGCGCTTCACCTGTTGATATACACACATCCATCAACTCCATCAATTCACGTTGTGGAAATCTTCATTGATTTATCACTTGGCAGATTTATGACTCACAATCTTTTCAGGGCATTTCAATGGCTGTTGCCTAATTTAACCAGAATAACCCAACGTCTTCCCTCTACCAACATTTTTAGCAAACATCTGTTCTTTGTTTTTCAGGTTTTATCTGTCAGGGAGGGAAAAAAGACCACCTATTTATGAGCTCACGGAAAGAGAGAAATCCCATGGTACACTGCCATGTGCAAAATAAATGTGAACAGACACAAGGGGGTACATCTTATGGAAAGTACAACCTGAAAAAAGACTTGTAGGCTGATCAAAAAATGTGTGTTTCGCTTGGCTAATCTCAAACGGTGACGTGGTACTTCACAATGGAGCACTTGTGCTAAAGTTGGAGACAACCATATATGTACAAGTCAGTGCCTTTTTGCTGTTTCACTAACTCAGCCTCTCCGACGAGCACTAGCTCATGAACAGAGCTGCACTTTGTGCTAATTTTATTTTTTAACACATGATTAGAGCTAGTTGTCTCATCTCTCCTGATAATTCCTTTTTTTTTTCTGTGTGAGAAAAGTGAAAAGGTTTTCAGAAGTTAATCCCCCAACGCTCCTCTGAGGCTGGTGATGTTATGGTTTGTGTGAAGCTGCTAGATGACACATCAGGACAGGAATGTGCTGAGAAAGATCCACATACATGCTACAAGCCGGTGAGGAGGGTGCTGAGAAGACGAGCTGGTGGGGTATATGAGAAGGCAATTAGCAGCGATAAGAAACAAAGCTATTTCACAACCACTGACTCTCACTGAGAAGTTCATTTTGGACAGGGTGGGATGCACAGCAAGTTAATTTACAGTTACATGAGCAGTTATCAGTGACTCATTCTTTTTACAGACCAATATGCTCATTATTATTATAAAACCCAACAATATACATACACTTGGGGTAATAATTGTTTGATTGTTTGAGCTGGAAGACCCCTCCACGGCCCATCTTCAGAACTCCTGAAGGAAGGTTCTTATCCAAGATTTTATGGTAGATGGACCCCTCAATCGGCCCCACAGAGCAGTGATCTCATCCTGTACCCTTAGCAGAAAAACAGCCCCAAACCATAATGTTTCCACCTTCATGATTGACTGTAAGATCGATGTTCTTTGGATCATACACAGCATTTCTCTTCCTCCAAACATGACGGGCCAAGTTGACGCCAAAGAGCTCATCTCACCACAGAACTTTCTCCCAAGCCTTCTCTCAATCACTTAGATGTTCATTAACAAACGTTGTCATAACTTATTGAGACCTTTGCAATTCAGAATCTGATAGTCATGTGGAGACAATCAACCAGTAAGTTTCAAATCTGTAAATAAATTGCCACAGACTTGTAGATCTGCTCCACCCGGGTCGGGTTTTGGCTTTCTACAGGAATCTCTCCAGAAGTTGGCCCAGAAGGCGCAGAGACAGAACTCATTTATCAAGAACTTAGACGGTCAGCAAGAAAAAACAAAAGGACTGCCTTCACAGAGATATAAAGACTCAGATTTATAGACTTGGGTCTATAGTTGTGTTGCTGGGGCCGGAGTGATTACCGGCCTTCTACTTACAGGGTGGTCGACATGTAAAGTGTAACTGAGTTGTGGCATAGCTGGCTCTGGCCTTGGACTGTATGTTTTATCCTTTTGCAAGTGGGACACTGGACTTGACTATTCCTTAATTTTTTTGATCATTGTATTAATACATGTTGTCTTTTAGAATTTTATTGGTTGTCATTTTTTTCCCACAGCTGAAATGGTTGGTCAGATCTTGAAACTGATTGTGTGTGTTACAGGGGAATCTACAAGATTTTAATCTGTAACAGTGCCGTGTGTTACCAATAGTGTTCTTGGTGACTGTAGTCCCAACTGCTTTCAGATCACTAACAAGATCATCTCTTGTAGTTTTGGGCTGATCTGCCACCTTTTTCATGAGGCATCTAACTATAGACCGAAAGCGACTGATGGTCATTGTATATTTCTTCCATTTGTGAATAATCACAATTGCTGAGGGTTTTAGTGCCCATGCAGCTTTATACAGCTCTAAAATCTTCTCCCTGACATCCTTTAAGGGCTCTTTGGTCTTTCCTGTGGTGGTACCATTTGGAATAGAAGAAACTACTTCTGAGGACAACTTTACACACATAATGAATTCAGCTCAGGAGTATCTGTGATTGATTAATTGCAATTTGAGTGCCATATGGGAACATAGCCAATATAAGGGAGCCAGAATTCTGGCTGAATTGTAGGGGATCAAATACTTATTTCAGTCAATGACATGCAAATCAATTTATAACTGTTATACAGGGTGGGCCATTTATATGGATACACCGTAATAACATGGGAATGGTTGGTGATATTAAAGTCCTGTTTGTGGCACATTAGTATATGTGAGGGGGCAAACTCCTCAAGATGGGTGGTGACCATGGTGGCCATTTAGAAGTCGGCCATCTTGGATATAACTTTTGTTTTTTCAATAGGAAGAGGGCCATGTGACACATCAAACTTATTGGTAATGTCTCAAGAAAAACAATGGTGTGCTTGGTTTCAACTTAACATTATTCTTTCATGAGTTATTTACAAGTTTCTCTTTGTTCACAGCCATTGACATGTCGAAGAGGTTAACACGTGAGGAGCGGATCGAAATTGTGTTGATATCTGGTGAACGCAGTAACCGGGTCATTGCAGCAGATTTCAATGCAAGACACCCTACGAGACCACCCATCTCCCATGCTACAGTTAGCAAACTGCTTGCTCGTGAAACTGGTTCAGTGTTGGATTTGCCAAAATGTGGACGCAAGAAAACTGTCACTAATGAAGAAACATCAGTGGCTGTCCTATTCAGCAAGAGCCCACAGCGTAGCACTCGCCGCATGTCACTGGAGAGTGGCATTAGTCGAACATCCCTTCAGCAGATATTAGCTACTCACAAATGGCACCCTTACAAACTCCAGCTACTGCAGCATCTCAACAAGGATGACCCAGATCGGCGCACAGAATTTGCAGAATGGGCAAAACAAAAATTGGATCAGGACCCTCGGTTCACGCAGAAGATTTTGTTCAGTGATGAGGCAAACTTTTATGTGAATGGTGAAGTTAACAAACAAAACCACCGCTATTGGTCTGACACTAACCCACATTGGATGGATCCCTCCAAGACTGTTGGAACAACAAAAGTGATGGTTTGGTGTGGTATATGGGGCACAACGATAGTGGGTCCATTCTTCATCAATGGGAACCTCAAAGCCACTGGATATTTGAAATTGCTACATGATGATGTGTTTCCCTCTTTATGCACTGAAGCTGGCACGTTCCCTGAGTTTTTCCAGCAAGATGGTGCACCACCACATTATGGGTGCCAGGTCCGAGCATTCCTAGATGAACAGTTTCCTGGAAAGTGGATTTGTCACGGTCTGGCTGGCAGACCGTGGGGAAATGGGGAATGAGGACCCAAAACGCAGACTCTGCGATGCAAACAGTGCTCTTTATTTACAGTGAAAGCTGTAAACACAATAAATCCCCGTTGCTCCCTTGAATCCCGTGTGTGTGCTTCCCTCTGACGTCTGTGCTCGTGCTCCCTGCTGTTGTGTTTCCGCACACCCCGTGCGTGCTGCCTTTCTGGTCCACTCTTCCTCCTGCATGAAAACCACAGAAACAGCCGTCAACACTAACCCCGGCGGGCATACACGAACAGCACTGTCATACGCTGACACACACTGACTTGGGATGACAACTCAATGATCCCACGCCGGTGGGAGCTCCAACACTCTCCTAAGTAGCTCCCCCGATGAGCCCTGATCACCAACCGGTGTGCTGCAGGAACTTCAGGTGTGGCCAGTCCTCCTGCAGGGCCACACCCATCAGGCCTGCATGTGGCTGTTCTCCATCCTCTAGCCACACATGTACACACCCACACCCACACCCTGCCTATACATATAATGAGTGGAACACAGACTAACACAGCATTGTGCAGAAAGACACACACATCACCAAATAATAATGATAGTAATAATAATAATAATAATAATAACAACAACAGTCAAAACTGCTCACAGACCCCCGAGTCCTCCAGAGCCAGGTCAGTTGAATGGCCCCCAAGGTCTCCCGATCTGACCCCCTTAGACTTTTATCTTTAGGGTCATCTGAAGGCAATTGTCTATGGTGTGAAGATACGAGATGTGCAGCACCTGAAACTACGGATACTGGATGCCTGTGCTGGCATTTCTCCTGCGGTGTTGCTATCAGTGTGTGAAGAGTGGGAGAAGAGGGTTGCATTGACAATCCAACACAATGGGCAGCACATTGAACACATTTTATAAGTGGTCAGAAACTTGTAAATAACTCATGAAAGAATAAAGTTACGTTGAAACCAAGCACACCATTGTTTTTCTTGAGACATTACCAATAAGTTTGATGTGTCACATGGCCCTCTTCCTATTGAAAAAACAAAAGTTATATCCAAGATGGCCGACTTCTAAATGGCCACCATGGTTACCACCCATCTTGAGAAGTTTGCCCCCTCACATATACTAATGTGCCACAAACAGGACTTTAATATCACCAACCATTCCCATTTTATTACGGTGTATCCATATAAGTGGCCCACCCTGTATAATGTGTTTTGTTTTGTTTTTAATTGTTGATATTCTGTCTCTCCCCATTAAAATTAAGCTACAATAAAAATGACAGACGGATCATTTCTTTACAATTGAGAAAAGTTACAAATTCAGCAAGTGATCCAATTATTTCCCCCGTTGTGTAGCTATCATTTGACAGGTATATGATAAAAGATTAAAATGCAGATACTTAGAAATGGCATAAAAAGCAGGCACGCAAAAATATTCATTACAGTAAGAAGTGGCGTTGCTGTTATTTTTCTTCTTCTTTGGTCTTCAAAGTTGGACTTTGCTGTGTTTAGAGGAGCTTGTCAAGCCTTGAAAGCAATCAAAAGTATGTGCTATAAAACTCTTTTCCTGCTTCACCCTTGAATGCCTGTTCAAACAAAAAACACCCACATACAGTGATGAAATACACATTTACGCGCTTGGTAAGAGGTTTATAAACTTAATGGACATAAACTTGCTAAAGGCAGAGGACCACCCCTTCTTCTGCTCCAGTAGGTTTGTTTGCTTTGAGAGTTGTGCCCCCTTGTGGTTGGACCGCAGAGGTAGATTCAGTAAAGTGAATCCATTTCCATGTATAAAGCGAGTCATTTATTTGATGGTATTGTGAAAACGTCTACATTGTGAATCTTAATTTACAGGAGGTGCATAGTAAAAGATATTAAACTGAAAAATTATAGTGTGAATTACTTTAAAACTGAAAAATAGGGCATGGACTTTGGTAGAGAATAAACTCGCACATTTCCTCAAATACGTTTTGAAACACAATGAATAAAATCGTGAAATTAACACTGAAACAGATATTTTTTAAATCAGTTATACTGCTGAACTCTGCAATGAACCTAAGCTAATTTGTCTCCTTGTGCACAGGGCCATGTAGGTGACTCTCCAGTGCATCAGCTCGAACTCGTAGCTCGGGCTCATTTTAGGTCTTACTGTGAAATGTCTTTGTGCCAGAAATGAAAATGACATCTCACAGAGAAAATGTCTCTTAGGCGACACAATTCAATAACCTCTGCTGTGTGAGCTTTCTTGTCTGCCAATGGTCCACGGTTAACCTAGAAGATAAATGTGTTTGTACAATTCTACTGACAATATCCAGTGTGACCACCTCTAATCTTTAACACAGCCTGGAATCTCTGAGGCAGCTTTCTTATCATTTCTTTAAGTAGTCTTCTTTGGATGCTTGCTTGCTTTTGTTCCATTCTCTCTCGCCATGATCCCACACTGCTTCAGTAATGTCGAGGTCCGAGCTCTGTGGAGAGGACATGACTTTCAGGCACCGATTATCTGCTGTAGATAGTTTTTACGTCACAGGCAACACTAAGGACACACCGCACACAGTGTTAAGATATGCCACGTTTTCAGCTAATAGCTCTTTGGGAATTACCTCACTGATCCAAAGATAGCATTTTATACCTTTCAAAATGTGTTATCTTTGACATTTTTCATAGAATCAAGTAAATAAATGAGAACATATTTTGTGACAAGCTGCTAGAGTAGGATGTCTCGAGACTTCACTTGATCTTGTCTTGGTCTCAACGGACTTTGATCTTGGTCTTGTCTTGGTCTCGCTTTCTCGGTCTTGCTGTCTCAGATCGACATAGTGGTCGGGAGATTTGGAGTCAACAGTATCCATGACACACAACGTAACGTTCGATAATGTGTCATGCGCAAAAGCATCAGCTCTTAGAGCCGTGCTTAGAGAGTGTTTTGTAGTGAATCAGAAGAGTCGACTCCCATTGAGCGAGAGCCGGCTCCTCACTTAATTTCCTTTCGCTGCTCAGCTCTCACACAGTGACTCAGCTATGCTCCAATCCCTCCATACTGTGGCCAATCACATGTGAGGATATAGGATAATATCATTATGTGAAAAACAGAGAGGGTGAGAGATGTGACAGTCAAGTGGAGCGTGCGTCTGTCCTCTCAGTAAGTGAGACAGTAGACAGTGGTGAGGAGGGCTGTGCCTGACACCAGTAAACGAAGCAGCATCTGGCTGCAGTTTAAAGACTTTTTTGTCTCGGTCTTTGCTCGTCTCGACTTTGTCTTGGTCTTGACTCAGTCTGTCTTGGTCTTAGTCTAGGCGGTCTTGACTAGAAGTCTACAGGCTGCTAGAGAAAAAGTGCCTAAAGACTTAAAATGGACTCTCTATTAAGTTCATATCTTCAGTTAGGTACCTTTTTCATACTTGAATGATTCATAGGTCAGTGTTGAGTGGCTTAACATACAAAAATGCTCTAAAAATAGTCAGCTGCAAGGAATGGACTAAAAGTATAACAGCTGCTAATCTCCAAAGAAAAATTGAAAGACCTTAAGAAAGCCTGGAGAACTATTGCTCAAGACCACTTAAAAAAAAAAAAAAAAAGTCTGGCTCCTGGGAAGCAAAACATAAAGAAGTCAGGGATGGCTCACAACTTTTACACAGTACTGTATGTACAAATTTAAACAAGGTCCCTTCTTTGGTATCTTTGAGCATCTTGGATGAGTCAGTGAAAGAATGATGAAAAAAAGAGGAAGGGAGGATGCAGAAATGTGAGTCACTTAGAGTGTATCACACTCACATGCATGTCAGCACTGTTTTGTGTATGTGTGACGTGACCACAGATACAATATGCATGATAATAAATATGCAAATGCATCTATGCAAATGTAGATTTTGGATTTTGTATACATCTAGGAGCATACGGTTTACGCTGTAAAGAAAGGAAACTAAAGAGAAAGAAGGAGGGAAGTAAAATTAATTCAAGGCCGCAGCAGTCTGAGCATGGCAGTAATCTGACAGTTAGCCAAGATTTGTAAAAGAACAGAAACTTCTGCAGTGGTTTCCAGACTCTTGCTGTGACTCACAGTCTCCATTCTCTCCAGTATCCCCTTATTTTCCTTTTATTATCTTTGGTTTAAAGAGAAATCCTAGTGGTGTGAGCCGGGATTTAAAGATAAGAGTCTTGATTGAATCTGGGATGTTTTCTGTAATTTAGAGATTAAGCTGTCTTATATAAACCTGTAGCTCAAGTTTATTTCTCTGTTTGTCACTGCAAGGTTTAGGACTTACTGGCCTGGGGAAAAGGTTGCCAACACACATTCAAACAAACGAGACGGCGGCCACAAGTCATGAGGTATGAGTCATGCTGATTTCATTCATCGTTCCTCTAATCTGCCTCTGCTGCAGTGCATTCTTTGCTTTTTCTTTGCAATTTTGCCACTCTACAGTACAAGCTCTTCTCTTCTTACTGAGTGTTACTAAATTAAATTAGTAAAGACATACACAGTAATAGGGTGGGAATGAGACACGGTGAAAGCTGATCAAGCTTGGAGGCGAAGGGAGGAACAGAAATGAAAAGAATGAGGTTGTAAGGGGGCGCAGGAGGTTGTTTGAGTCTTTGGAATTTCCCCCTGTGGGTGCTTCATTATCCAGGTCTCTAAGGGCTCAGAGAGGAAAAACCCTCTCTGGCCACAACTTTAGGTTCACTTAAGCGTTTCCAAGGTCATGCTGGAGCACTAAATACTGCAACCGGATTTAAGAAAATTAAAGGTTTTTGTGTTTGAGAGTCTATCACAGGGTTTTACTCCAGTGTATATATCAGTCCTCTATATGTGTATGTTCCACTTCATTTATTCACCTTCATCATGTTGCAAACACGTTTTTAGGACAGCTACAAGGAGCACTGCAGTATTCTGTTTTACTTTCTTTGAGGTTCTCAAAGGATAAGAGAAAAACTGCAATGTCCAGAGGCACAAAATAAGATAAGACTTCAAAGATAATTGTTCAGAATCCTCAATACAAATTGATTTGTGCACATAATTGCCTATACTGTGACAGTTGAATGAGGGCAGCTTTTATTTCCTTTTGATTGTACTTTGACCCGGTATCAGCTAACCTTTGTTTTTCATCTCTTGCAGAGCCTTTAGATCCAGCTGAAGCTTGGGTGTCACAGGTATTCCTAGCACTATGTCCGATTTCTTTGTTCATCATTGTTCATCCTACTCAGTGTGCTGGAATTCAATCACAGTCGTGGCTTAGTCTGTTAGTAAATCAGATGGCATCACTTCTGGTGTGGTTTTTCTAATTCTGCTTAATCTGATCGAGACATTTCTTTAACGCCATGTTTTAGTTGTAGCTGTTTCATACTGTATTCAGTTCAGTTAAGATAGGAAGGCTGGCACAGTCTGTTTATTTTGGGCCTGGCTGACCACAAACTTGCAAGCACGCAGCAAGTACTAGGCATTATTCCTTTCTCGGGCAAACCAAAAGTATTTAGTTCCATACTCACCATATTTTACCCTTTAATATTTGCTTTTAATTCTCGCTAGAAACATATGCTTGTCCATTGCTGCTTTCTGTTATTTGTTGTGTGCGTTGGTTTATGTGGTCTCTGTAGTTCCGTTATCTGCTCAGAAGGCTATTACATGTTTACACCACAAAATATGTTTAACACATTTCCTTGGAGACAGAAAAAACATTGTGGGTTAAAAAGGAAGCATATGAGAGAGTGAGTGAGTGAGTGCGTGAGTGAGTGAAACAGGAAACAGAGACTGGGGTGATGTTGAAGTGGGCAGGGTCTGAGAGACCAGCTTTCATTGGGGGAGAGAGGCAGGAGTATAAGTTCCCCACTTCCCACTGCCAGCGTCATTTTCTAGACCAGCCAGCAGTGAGTCTCCACATCTCATTTTTCACTTCATCCTCTGCCGTGTCTAAACTTATCCAACATGACCACAAGATCTAGTCGGATGTCTTTCACCCGCTCTACCCCAGTGTACCGTGCTGCCAGTATTTATGCTGGTGCTGGTGGACATGATGTTCGCATCTCCTCTGCTTCTGCATCTTCCCTGCGTTCTGGTATTCCACTTAGACCTTCAACCTCCTTTAAGCTGAGCAGTGGATTGAGTGGAGGCATGGGCGCCGGTTACGGTGGTGCCAGCGCGTCCGTGACAGCCAGCGGTGGCTCCGGTGCTTCGATCCTGGGCAATGAAAAGGGAGCCATGCAGAACCTGAACGATCGCCTGGCCAATTACCTGGAGACGGTGAGGACCCTGGAAAAGGCCAACAAGGAACTGGAGCTGAAGATCATGGAGGCCCTGGAGAAAGGAGGGCCTGACATGAGAGACTACAGCAAGTATGAGCCCATCATAGACGACTTACGCAGACAGGTAAGAACTGAGAACAAATGAAAATGTTAGAAAAGTGAAAAGGTGTTTGATAAGACACAGTGAGAAAGATACTTTAGAAATAGTTTAGCCGGGCTGAAATTTGAGAATCAATGAGTGCATGTGACAGCACTCAACACTGCATATTTCCAGCAAGAAGGTTTTAACATAATCTTTATTTAAAGATCACCTGTGTTTGAAAATGAATCTGGAGAATGCTTTTACTGAGACCAGCAGTGTTTCCTTTGTAAGTTATCAAATTTCTTTAAAGAGAACGACGGGTGTGGCAGCTCAACTGTAGCCAGTCCCCTCCCCCATAAAACTCTCGACTGGCCCCAACTTCCTCTGATGAATCACCAACACAAGGGTATCATCACGAGGGACGGACTGAGAAGCTCTCAGAAAACCAGCAGACAAAAGCATTTCTAAACGGTTCTGCTTGTTAGATGTGGATTCTACAAGCATGCGTAGTGTAGGAGGCGCTCAATGGGAAACAGATGTGTGGCACTCGTACATACAAAGCGATCTCATAGTGCCAGAGTGAGTGTGCACACACACACGCACACAGATAGATGCGTGTCAGTGCAGTGGTTGTATAACAATCAGCAGAGTCAAATGTCACATTCTTCTCCAGAGTCCCGCTTTTCTGCATCACATAATGACACATTTATGGTGGTTTTTTTATTTTTTACTTTTTTTTTTTTTACCACACTAAAGTATTTCCCCTTCCCTTCTGTGACAGGAAACAAGAAGAAATCATAGACTCACTGCCACAGTCACGATAAAGAATTTTCCCCTCTGTGCACGCATAGATGCAATCGGTGATACATACAGAGACAGACAGACAGAGACATGTGCAGTTGGGTGGACAGAAGAGAAACTTTCTCTCTATGATTTATTGAGACAGGATACATGTTGCTCTGGCAACGCTAAAACAAACCAGATTCTGTTTTGGCACAGGAACACCCTCGCTTCCTGTTCTTCAGTTTATGGTTCTTCTTTTATGACTACAGGTTACTATGGATTCAATCATGCTGCGGTCGGTTTTTGCAGTTTGACTTTTTGAGTATCGGTGGTTACATAAGGCAAAGTTGGGCCTACAAAAAATGCTGTGTCAAAGCACATAATTATTAGAACAGGCTACTGAATTGTGCACAGGTTAAGCAGCTCTGTTCTTTCTAAACAGCAGAATCAAGTAAAATGAAAATAACTTTTTAAACAATGTTTTATTTTCCTGTCCAGATCTTCGATAAAATAATGGATAACGCCCGTTTAGTGCTTCAGATTGACAACGCCCGCCTCGCTGCCGACGACTTCAAAGTCAAGTATGTGATCGTCTCGTCTTTGCATGTGGAGTCATTCTTACACTCTGTGATTGTGTCTCTCATACACTGTGTCTGCTCATTCCCACAGATCTGAGAATGAGATGGCGATCCGCCTGTCCGTGGAGGCCGACATTGGCGGGCTGAGGAAAGTCCTCGACGAAACGAACATGAGCAGGCTCAACATCGAGAACGAGATTGAAGCCGTGAAGGAGGAGCTTCTATTCCTAAAGAAGAACCATGAGAACGTGAGCTTGCGGTTCATAAGATTGATAATAACATATAGAGTCACACGTTTTGTTGTCTTCTTCATTTCTTTTCTCATTCTGCTGATCCAACAGGAAGTGATGGAGCTGAGGAGTCAGATCTCACAGTCAGGTGTGCAGGTGGATGTAGACGCTCCCAAAGGTCAGGACCTGTCCCAGATCATGGAGGACATGAGAGCCAACTACGAGAAGATTGCATTGAAAAACGCAGAGGACCTCAAACGGTGGCATGAAAATCAGGTGCGGTGGACATCAAGAAGTTTGATTCAAAAGACACGCTGAGCCACTGTGTTTCTGACCGTCTTCCTTTCGTGTCCCCGGCAGATTGCAGATGTGCAGGTGCAGGTATCACAGAACACAGAAGCTCTCCAGGGGGCCCAAATGGAGAAGAGCGACTTATCACGACAGATACAGACTCTGGAAATTGAACTTGCATCTCAACAGAGCTTAGTAAGCATTTTTACTGATTTTATTCATAAACATGAAATTATCACATCCTTTCTAAGTTTATGACCCTATTCCATAATGCATTCTTTATATCTCTTTACTACAAAATTGGCACAGTTGAATACCATGACCACTGCACCCACCCACCCAGCAAAGCATATACTACAGCTTTTATTTCTCCTTTTATTAGAAAGCCTCTTTAGAAGACACCCTGCGCAACACAGAGCTACGTAACAACATGGAAATGGAGAAGTATAACACCCTCATTATCCGGCTGGAGGAGGAGCTGGCTAGCTTACGCGCGAACATACAGCAGCAGACCCAAGAGTATGAGGCGCTGCTCAACATGAAGATGAAACTTGAGGGCGAGATCAGCACTTACAAGACTCTGCTGGATGGTGGAGACTTCAAGTAAGAGCTATAAAGGGTGGAAGAAAAAAAATGCAGGTCAAGGCAAGATGATGGTGATGGTGGAGGTGAATATGAAAATCAATTGATAGCATGAGTTGCATGGCCAAAAATAACTACACCATTATGCAAGCTAATCCCAGAAAGTTGATTCTGTTTATCTAGATGTAGTGTTTTCTGAAAACGCAACATCTAGGTGAGCAGAATCAACTTTCTGGGATTTCCTTACCTGGATGATTGATGCATGCATCAAGACATTATGCGAGGCAGAAATCTCAGCTGGTTATGGTCTCAAGGCCAGTTTAATGTGAATATTCTGGAAGTCAAAATGTTTCATTTGTGTTTTGCACAGGCTCCAGGATGCACTGGACGAGCTGGAGGCCGCCGACTAATTTGGAACAAAGGATTGGGAGTCATCGCAACAATGGAAGCAATCTGCCCACACCCATTAATTATGAGTGGGGTGGGTGGAGGAGTTTTGACATTTTTTGCACTATAACCACATGTCAAGTGAACCCTGATTTAACCAGTTTTTAATAAAGGCATTATTCCACCACAGTGAAACATGGATCACTGCCTGATCTGACCGCAAAATAAAAACAAATAAAACCACTTCTTAAACCTGAATTCACAGTTTTTGTCTGGTTCTCACTTTTAGTATTAATAGATAATAAAGTTCATGTTTGGTAGGTAAAGGCATTTACTAAATTAAAAATAAATAAATAAATAAATAAATAAATAAATAAATAAATTATTATTATTATTAATAATAATAATAATAATAATAATAATAATAATAATAATAATAACTGATCATTACTGTTGGTGAAACCAACCATTTATAAAAAAATATCCACAAATTTGCTTGACTATATTGCTATCTTATTCAGGGAAATTGTTATCTGTGTTATCATTTGCTGCATCTCAAAATATTATGATGAAATAAAAGCCATGATCCATCCATATGAGCCACGATCCATCCATTCTTTTCCGCTTATCCCATTCAGAGAAAAGGCCATAATTTGTAACGTGAATCTTAAAAATGCAACATGATAAGTGGCCACTAGGGGGGAGAAGTAGTCCAAAATGAGCCACCTAGGTGGTTGCATAAGAATTTGCCTTACTACTTATATGCACCAAGGAGTAGGGATGGGTACCGGTATTCTGACATAAACGGTAGTAACCAGACCGAAAAGCAGCGCACATTTCGGTGCTTTTTTTTCCTGAGCTGTGATACACTTTAGATTCTAGCCAATCATTTTACGTTTCCGCGGATAGTAGGCGGGCCCAGGTACATACGTTCTTTCAGTGTTGCCAACTTAGCGACTTACTCTCAAAAAGCAGCGGGTGCTGTAACGCAGTCAGTTCTTCTTTTACTCTTTTACTCTTATGCTGTTTTGTGGATCACAAGGTTTAAAACTACTTATAAACACACACACAAAGTAACTCCACCAGAGTGCCTATTTCGGGTCACTTTTGCCGGTCCAAGCCCGGGTAAAGGAGCAGGATTGGAATTGTGACATTAAAAAAAACAATAATTGCTAAAAGAAATTTAATTTGTAGTTCTAAATAAACTCTAAATGCATTTAGGACGTTTTTTACTCACTTTATGTCTCTTCCACGATGTTATTTCTCTCCAACAACATAGGTTACAATTAGATTAGCATGACCAATTATGCAAATTAGGCGATGACGTCATTTAGCGACTTCTAGCGACTTTTAGGACAACCAATAGCGATTTTCCTTACTGAGGAGTTGGTAACACTGCGTTCTTTTAGAGCAGAGCTACAGATTAAAAATGCCTAAGGCAAAGCGGTCAAAAGTCTGGCTGTACTTCACAGCAAAAGATGCAAACTCAGCAGCCTGCAACAAGTGCTTTAAGCTGATACTGTGATACTGTCAAAGGAAGTAACACCTCAAATCCGATGAAACACCTGGCGACGCATAGCGTTTTTTTTAAAAGCCGAGAAATGCGCCGTATTTGATAGCTTGCTGCGAGACCTCACACCGTGCACATCTACTGCGGGTGGGTTGCCTGTTATCGGACCTGGAGTTAGCAACATCCCCCAAAAACCCGAAGAGTAGAGTCCTGGCCCCTAGCCCTGCCAGTGTAGCAGAAATGATGACGGATGATGATGGCAGCAGCAGCCGTTCTTCTCTGCGTGAGTAGCTTAATGTTGTTCGTGTGTAATTTACGTTGAGTAGGCTAACCACGTTATTACATTAATGCAGTGGTTCCCAAACTTTTTTCACTGGGCCCCCCTTTGTTTTACAGAAAAATGTTCGTGCCCCCACGCACGCACCAACACATCCTCCAACCACACACACACATATTTTGCTCAATTGCGGTTTATTTCACACCTCAAACATTTAGTAAATAATTAAGCAAATACAAGTAATCTGCAGGTAAGAAAATAAACTACTAACTCTTTTATGCTACGTCCGCACCTACACGGGTATTTTTGAAAACGCAGCTGTTTTGTCCACATGTAAACGGCGTTTGGAATCACCGAAAACTGAGATTTTTTAAAACTCATTTTTTTGCGTTTAAGTGTGGACAAGGAATACAGAGTTCGTCATGCAACGTCAAAGGTATGTGCCTTTTTTCACGTCAGCTGTGCACCACGTTATTGTTTACATGAGAGGAATTGCAGAATGGCAGATAAACAGTATTTTGTCTCTATCTTCAGGTTTTACACTTACATATAAACACGCAGTTAATGTCCCTCTATTTAGAAAGGCAGAGGCGTCACGGTTTAATTCTTTTACATGTAGTTGTTTTTTCCCTGTGTAATAATATTCAACATTGCTATCAATAATTTTTTCACAAAAATGCCTCTCTGTGCAAAATGGGTTTAAAAACATAAACAGCTGTGGGACACTGTTTGTCCGTGATTTAGACAGGGGAAACAAATCGTGGCAGGATCAGCCTGATATTATTTGTATCCCACTGTAACTTTACTGTACAAAGAGCTAACATCTCCAAAATGTCAGGAGTAGTTAGTCACTACAACAAGTGTTTGTGAACTAAAAATCAAGAATGTGGGATACTGTTTGTCTGTGATTTGGAGAGCCCAGCGCTGCTCCCGACATAGGAAAGACCAATTATGCAGGGGAGACCTACCTTGGCACGAACGGGTTGGCAGGTGAAGCCAAAGGGAAGATATGCTTCACCATATTTTCTAGTCTTTGGCTTAGAATGAAGTTGGTTTGGAAACATATTCAGCGATGCTTCATCTCCTGCTTTGCGTTTGTGTGGGCGCCCCATGCTAGCAGTGTCCAAGCAGGGGGCGGGCCCCACACTTTGGGAAGGTCTGCATTAATGCATGTAAACTAGCAAACACCGTTGTAGTTACATGCGGCTGTCTTCTTGTTTGATGGCAGATACTCCCTTCACCCTGGCCAAAAAGGCTAAAATGACCAAAGAAAAAGTGGAAAACAGATAAACATGAGAGGTTTTTGGACAAAATTTGTGTTTTTTCCATTGTTTAAGCACTGCTTCCAGCCAACAGTGATACCATATATGCTCTATAGCTGCAGAAAAGGCTAACATTGTTATCAGCTGAACATGAGAGGTTTTTGGACCAATTTTGTGTTCTCCATTCTTTAAGCACAGGTTTGAGCACCGTTTAAGCACCGGCACCGTTTCAAAAGTACCGGTTTGGTACTGGTATCGGATAAAACCTAAACGATACCCATCCCTACCAAGGAGTGGCTATAACCTTGGATGATATAATCATAAAACCAGCATAATATAACTGATAGCTGGCAGTTATTCAAACCTGTACATAAGATGCAAGCCATCATGAAGAGCTGATATAAAGTTAACTACTTTAACCAAAAAAATGCTACTTGGACGGTTTTTATTATTATGTTTTAGGGTAAAAAACCGAAAACTCAGCAAAGTTCTGTAATCACTGGGACACGGGTCAGTACTTAATGGCTTATTACCACTAATTCATTAGAATTTTAAGCAAAAAAAATCAGAAAAGGTGGATTGAAATTGCTATAAGATTAAAATAAATACACAGCTGGGAAAGCTGCAGCCAGTTCGGTGACAAATACGACAAATATTGAGCAGAGCACGGAGCAGCGGTGCAGCAGATGTGGGTCAGCAAGTAAACAAGGGAGGAGACAAGGCTCTCGTGGACGACAATGCGCGCTCCCGATAATAAACCTCTGACGCCTTCATCCGGGAACTACTACGAACTCGCTCTCCAACATGGCGGCGTCAGGTGAGGTTTATGTGGGTGAGCGATCCGGGTTGGTTCGGGGGAGAATTTAAGAGGATTTTACCTCAATGCAACTTAACACCTGAAGTTTGATGGTTGTTTTTTCTTCGCTTTATCGCTCCGCGTCGTTGTCTCGCGTGTATAAAAGGGGTTCCCGGTTGTTTTGGGCTCGGTAAAGACGATACTGCCAGACAGGCGAATGAACGGAGCAACGACTAGCATAAATGTGAACGTTGTAACCTCCCGAGAACTTGTAGCATTTACCTCTGGGCACGGTTACTGCGGCTACTGAAGTCCGCTTTTGACTTTAAGCGTTGTTGTGCGCAGTGGACGTGGTTGACAGGCTGTGAAATGTTCGGAACTGCGTGCAGAGCTGGCACATTGTATGACCGTAGCGGGTTTCGCCGTGGCGCTCAGAGCAAGATAAGCGCCGGGCGCAAGCGCGATGTGTGGAGGAGGGGTCGGGCCGAGGAGTCCGGGCTGCCCGAGGAGTCTCCCCACGTGTGCAAGCGTGGCTGCCTGGTGTCGGTGTTTGATGAAATGGAGCAACTGAGCCTGTTTTGGCCGCATTCTAAACACTTCCCTAGCTCCTTCTCAACTTTAAGCTATCTTTTTTTCCCCAGCCGGCCAAGTCCTGCGCGATTGATGGCGCACTTGGATCGTGGCGCTGCGACGCGAGCTAGGCCGTAAAACCTAGCCAGCTAAGCAGGGATACTTCCCCCGTCAGCAGTCCTTTGCTGACTAAGCCCGCATAGCCGCCAAGACAAAAGCGATCAGTGTATACGACAAGCTAAAGACCCGTATAGTTACCCTAACAGTTTGACCGCGGGGGTTGTAGTTTTAGAAGAAGACAGTCCCGCTGAAACTTAATGTTACGCAGCTCTTAGCTCACCAATGTCACATAAGTGAGGATCGCTGAGCAGGCTACCACAGCCAATATTTTGCTTGCTGGTTTTGCAAAGTACAAGCGGTTATAGCCATTTTGATCAAACCTGACGGCCGTAAACAACAACTTAGTGTAATATTCTGGACCAGAGCTGTAAACAGTCCTTGTTGGTCTCTGCGTTTGTGTAGGTTTTGAAATAATGTGTGCAAAAGAATGTCCTGACAGCTGGGATTTTCACAATAAAGCTCCCAGCCAGCTTTCTCACCCCCTATTTTTTGTTTTTGTTTTTCCAAGTCAAAACCTGCATCATGAACTGTGTGCGAGCCCCCCCTCCCCATCCCCCTTGGGGGCTGGTAACTGCTGGCACTGGGACACACTGTCAAGAATATTCTGTGGTCTGTGCATGATTCAGTCAGTCAAACCTCAAAAACGTGTTGCAGTAAGGTTGTTTCGAAATCGTTATGGTTCTCACCTGACTTGAAGCTAAACAGCCTTTTCTGGTCTGTTGCACAGTGACGGTTGGACAGGCTGACCACTCCCCATTCGCGTGTGCGCAGTTTTGGTTTTTTTGTAGCAAAAGAAGTATTTGTTATCACACGCACACTGGGGCCCACTCTTATCTTGCTTGGTTGTACATCATCTCACTACTAAACCTTAAAAATAGCGTCACTATTTAAACAGCAGCTCTCATTTAAGGCAAGTTTTAGTTTTTTTTTTTTTTAACTGTTGAGATGCTGCAGTTTCTGGTAGTTTAGTCTGCAGCTATTCCATATGTTACTTTGTAAGGGACTTCCATAGAGAGACGTCCACAATGGGCAAGGTAACCATTACTTACTCTTGTGTTCTTCCCTACAGCTAAGAAGAAGAATAAGAAGGGGAAGACCCTCACTTTGACTGACTTTCTTGCGGAGGACAGTGGAGGCAGCAGCGTCGCCCCCAGCTATCCGACCAAGTCCACAAGCTGGGCGGATGAGACGGATGACCTGGACGGAGATGGTGAGCACACACTGAAATGCACACAGGGATCGGAATATCTTAGCAGCATTTCATAACAGTAGGTGAACTAAAAAACAGTCTGCATTATGTTTCTTGGTAACGACTGTTTAGCTCTACCTTTTCCCCTTAACTGCAAATTCAAAACCTCTGAATTGAAGGCTGCAGTGTTTGTCTGAGCTATTTGCATTTGAAGAAGCAAGCTGCCGGCGTGGTTTGTGGTAACAAAATGGTCAGTGTAAGTCAGGTTAGCTATGCAATCAGTAGGCAGAGATATCCTTTTAATTGCATAGCTGTTGATTCAGTCACATGTTTTAAAGGAGATATTATGTATGACAAGCCAGTCTCAGTGGAAATGCCCTGAAAGCAATTACTGTAGTAAAATCGGTGTGCTCGCTCTCTCTCTTGTTCAGAAGATCTTTCAGATTCGTTGGGAGAATTGAAGAATGTGGTCAAACTGGCGATTCTAGTAACACATGTAGTCGAACATGTGGCAGGATGTGAAATGTGCTGCAGAGTGTTTAAATGAAAATGAGCTGGGTGAGATATGAATAGATATGATATGCAGATATAAATGTCTTGTAATACGAGGGTGATAACACTAATCCAAGCTGGGGTTAGTTACATGAGGCATGTATTTTATTTATAAGAAAGTATTAATTAACATATTTACCAAGTCAAAGTTTGGTTTTTATGCAGCGTCAGTGGCAATGCCCTGTTGTTTGTATGTTAATTGTTCCAGCTTCTATGTTCAGACTAGGCTATCTACACCACACCTGAGTGTGTGTGACCCTTAAACTCCAGTTTGTGTGACTAATGTGATTGCTGCACGCCATATGGGGGGCGTTTGTTTAGAAAGAGAGGAGCTGAGATGATGAGACAAACTGATGCGTAGTCGAGTCTGGATCATTAAGGGGAATGCGAACGCAGGCCAGTTTGCGCAAGCACTGTAGCAGGCAATGGCACCTAATGTTTGTTTTTTTCTTAAGAGTTTGCATTATGTAAAACAGTGATCTCTATGCAATGAGCGCTCTTGTTTTCTCACAGGTAACCCTAGTATAGGTAGCTTCTTTTTCTTTTCTTTTTTTTTAAAGTCAAAGCATTTCATGAATTTAGGAAGCTCAAATATTAGCTTTTATTTGAAGATTCCTCCAATGTCTCTGCAGTCTCGACTTCCTGGCACACGGAGGAGGACACGTACAGGGCACCACCCATCGACCGCTCCATTCTGCCCACAGCGCCTCGCTCAGCTCGCGAGCCCAATATTGACCGGGCCAGGCTCCCCCGCAGCCCGCCATACACCGCCTTCCTGGGAAACCTGCCCTATGATGTCACTGAGGACTCAATCAAAGACTTCTTCCGCGGCTTGGCAGTAGGTTTAGCAAGATATACACACAGCCATCACTCATAATTGTATATAACGGCCAAGGCAAATAACATTTAGGATGCCAGCAGTTCTGTGTGTGTTGGTTTTGCAGTTTCAGTTACATTTCAGGTTCCCAGATCATCACTTTGAAGTTACACGTGTGGCTAATTTCTGAAGTTTCAGTCCACATCTACATGGGGCTGTCCACACAGTGGAACACAACAGCAAGATTGAATTTGCATTTTAAAAAAGAACAGGATGCAGAGGTCCACTTTGTTATTCTGTTTGTTTTCACACTTGTCACATCAACGACACAAAGTTGTTTTTTTTGTTTTGTTTTTTTTCTCTGTTGTTATTTTGCATTTTGAAAACTTGGGTAGTGCGTTTCTGTTGTCATAGTGTAATTAGAGCGTTATGTTATTAATCAGTGTGTTTCACTTTAACTGTCTCTGTGTCCAGATCAGTGCAGTGCGTCTGCCTCGAGAGCCCAGTAACCCAGAGAGGCTGAAAGGCTTTGGTTATGCTGAATTTGACGATGTAGAATCCCTCCTCAGGGCTCTCAGCCTCAGCGAGGAAGTAAGAGAACCTGAAGTTGGAAAAGACACAATTAAACAGTCTGTGACTTTCACCAAAGTGCAGGAAAGATCAGTAAATAATAGTTGTAACAAACTACTTCTTTGCTCATGCCAACAGAACCTGGGCAACCGCCGGATTCGTGTGGATATTGCAGACCAGTCAAATGATAAAGGTACACTTTTATTCCTGGACATTTTGAAACGCTCATCTCTGCCTCTGCAGTCACGCAATGCTCCATTGCCCTCGTTGAAGTGTTCGATAATTTAACACAGCGTCTCCTCTCCTTTTTCACATCTCAGAAAGAGACAGCGGACCTATGGGTGGTCGAGACCGAGGTGGGCGAATGGCTGACATGGGTCCTGACAAGACAGACAGTGACTGGAGAGCTCGACCAAGTGCGGATGCTGATGATGGACCTCCCAGGAGAGATGATGCCTTCGGAGACAGTGAGTCTAATCTGCTTCTGCTGGAGCTTTATCATGATAGCATAAGATTCCCTCTAAAGACAAAAATATACCTAAATAAACAAACAGAAAAACAGAATGCTTTGAGATTATTGTTTTCCCATTTCAGTTACACAAATTGAAGCATGAAAGTTTAATTTCTGAGTATATTGACTGAACTAATTAATTAAAACAAGTCCATTAAGTGGCTTCTATTGCACTATGGAGAATTTTGTGAAACTTAGCCTTAGCTTTATGTCACAGCCCTGGTTTTCAGCTTTCAAACTGAGGGAGCAGGTGTTATTTATTTTTTTATTATTTTTTTTCTTTGTCTTTAATTTTGAATTGTTTACATAAAATACCTGTGTGGTAACACCATCCAATCAGCCGTTCAGTGTGTCACGTCCCATTACTTTCGGCCTAATGCAGGATCACGTGACCGTTACGAGTCTGATCGTCACAGAGATGGCCAGCGGTGGGACAGTGATCGTAATGAAGGAGGTCGTTACCGGGATCGCTATGACAACAGGGACCGCAGAAACAATGATGGAGGTTTGTTTGTATAAGTTCTGGAAACTGCTTCTTAGGCACAAGATCCAGATTACTTTAACATTCTGATCCTAAATAAATCTTTATTTTTTTGTGGTTGTATTTAGTGTTTACAGCGTTCTGTTTTCACGTTTCTTTTTTGGTCTGCTGTCTGTGTAGGTTATGACTCTCGTAGTGGAGGAGGTCGTCGTAACTTTGGTAGTGGTTTCCGCCGTGATTATGATGACAGTCAGGGTAGCAATGATCGCTACGGGGACCGGGATCGTTACGGAGATCGAGATCGTTACGGGGACCGGGATCGCTATGGGGACAGGGATCGTTACGGAGACCGGGATCGTTATGGAGATCGAGATCGTTACGGAGAACGGGATCGTTACGGGGATCGTGAAGACCGGCACGACAGGCGTGAAGAGAGAGGTGAGATTTCATTGTATAAATCCCATCCTTTGTCAATATTCTTAATTTTCAGGAAAAATCTTGTTAAGTTGTGCATTTGTGACGTATGTGCTTTCATCTTTTCCAACCCTAGCTCCTCAGCAAAGACCCAAGTTGAACCTGAAGCCTCGTAGTGTACCTAAAGAGGAGGAAAGCGCCGGCAGTGGTGGCACTTCACCTGCTGCCACTTCAAGCTCCAGCAGCAGGGCCTCGTCCATCTTTGGCGGAGCAAAACCCGTTGACACAGCAGCAAAGGAGAGGGAGGTGGAGGAGAGGCTGAAGAAGGAGGAGGAGAGACTGCAGAGGCAGCTGGAGGAGGACAAAGGCAGGGGACCGGACAGAAAGATGAGGGACAGGTGAGCGGGGAGGCTGATGAGTAATGTTTGACTGTAGTAGTATTGTACATTTATTACACCATTAAATTTTCTGCCTTTTTTTTTCTCAAGCACAAGTAAATTAGACCTAATGCAGAAATGGGAGAGCGCCTTTTTTATTTTCAAATGTTAATGATTAAGTGTTTAATGCTGACACATCCTGTGGAGACTTGTACAGCTTGTACAAGCTCTTTGCAGCCAGAGTCTCTGTTAAATGGACTGATGCTCAAAGTGCTTTTCTGCTGCTTTACCCCAAGCCTCATTCACACATATTCATACAAGTGCTTTCTTTAACTTAACATTCACACAGATGCACCGGGAGCACTTTAGGGTACAGTACCTTGGAGGAGCCAGGCATAGACCATCGATCCTTGCAATTAGTAGAGCCACAGCCGTTGTCGCTGTTGCATTAGAATCCTTCACTTCTGTTCTTGCATCCATCCATCCATCCATCCATTTTCTTCCGCTTATCCGGGGCCGGATCGAGAAGCCCAGACCTCCCTTGCCCCAGCAACTTCCTACAGCTTGTCCGGGGGGAACACCCAAGCGTTCCCAGGCCAGCTGAGAGATATAGTCTCTCCAGCGTGTCCTGGGTCTGCCCCGGGGCCCCCTTCCGGTGTGACATGCCCAGAACACCTCGCCCAGGAGGCATCCTTGTCGGATGCCTGAACCACCTCAACTGGCTCCTTTCGATGTGGAGGAGCAGCAGCTCTACCCTATCTCTAAGGGAGAGGCCAGCCACCCTTCAGAGGAAGCTCGTTTCTGCCGCTTGTATCTGCGATCTTGTTCTTTCGGTCACTACCCACAGCTCGTGACCATCGGTGAGGGTAGGGACTAGGGCTGCACAATTTTGCATAAAATGAGAATCACGATTTTTTTGCTTAGAATTGAGATCACGATTCTCTCACGATTTTCTTTTCCAGTATAAATATTTATTGCACTTATTAACTGCACATCAACTTCGTAACAGTTGAGACTGAACATAAAAACAATAAATAAACATAAAAACAACAAACGTCTCACGTTTTGTCGTTGCCGCAAAATGTTGTACTGCTTGAAATTCCGTCTCCACCGTTGCTCGACACTGCGTGTATAGAGCAGGTAGTGCAACAATAGAAAAATAGTTGCGGGACGGCACTGTGTAGCGTTTGTCTAGGGTGTTGATCATTCTCCTAAATCCCTCGTTTTGCACAGTGTTGATGGGAGCCATATCTTTGGTCAGGTGATAAGTAATAGCCTCCGTAATTTCTTTGTGCCTGCGGGAGTTCGACGGGTATAGGGAAGCGCTGTATAAGGTTCCCGTTATTGATGTTTGGGTGGTTGACCGGGACGGATTTTCTCCAGTCACTTTCTCGTCATCCCCGACGTGCTCTGCGTTGTTTTTTCCCTGCCAATTTTAGCAGCCAGCTTCTGTATCACATGGTATAAGGCTCCGCCCTTGTCATTTGTTGAGCAGGAAGAGTGAGCGCTTGTTTTCATGCAGATTACGTCCCGGATCAAAATGCGGTACAATCGTCGTCGTCTTTTCTCTCTCTCTTTTTTTTTTTTTTAAATCATTGTCATTTGGAAATGAGATCGCACATAAGTATGAATTGAGATCGCGATTTTCTAACGATTAATCGTGCAGCCCTAGTAGGGACGTAGATAAAATTGAGAGCTTCGCTTTTACACTCAGCTCTCTTCACCACAACAGACCGGTACAGCGTCCGCATCACTGCAGCCAATCCGTCTGTTGATCTCCCGCCCCCTCCTCACTTGTGAATAAGTTCTTGCAGCTCAGTTTAATTTCTGAGATGTTTATGGCATGTTTATAAGATCTGCCTGCAACTTGACGGACACTCAAAGCCTCATCTTGTGATTCTTGAAGAGAAGATTCAAGATGTTCTTTGGTTCACTGTTCTGTTATAGCTGCAACTCGCTTTTCACGTTGGTCTTGATTTGACTGCTTGACATTTACATCCAGAATTTTCAGATGTTTGTCTTGACATGTTTGTCTGTGTAATCAGTAAGTTAAGGCCTAACAAGTTGCTCAAGTTTTTACATATAATAGTAGCAGTGCCAAATATTTGCATGTTACACTTTTTAAAATCTCCTCGAAGGTAAATACAGCAACTGATATTTTTAATATCTGTTTGCAGCAGGGTTTGTGTTCACGATTGTCCACTGCAAAAATCTGCTAATCATGTCATTTGCATAGAGCAGAACTGTGAGGGCTGAACTGTTGCTCTTGCTTTACGATTGGTCGGGTCGTCACATTGCACTCGAAACAGTCCGTCTCAGATGCCCCACAGTCTCTGCAAAAACTCAGAAACTTGTTTGCTTGGCTTTTTCCGTGTTTTTAGCCTGCTTTGCTTAAACCTTGTTACCCCATTTGCAGTTTACAATCAGCCAAAACATGTCTTAAATTTTGTTTAGATTTAGTGTTTCAGTGTTTCAACTGTCCTTCCCCTCATGTGGTGTGAGCACTTTGTTTGAGTAGCTACACTGAAACAAAGTGCTTAAAATAGTGGTTTGGGTTTCAGACATCAGTGGTTTGATTTGCATAATGTACCCAAAGGTCTAAAGGAAAGAAAATAAAGATTTCCTTTTTGCTTTTAGGGACCCGAGCTGGCGCAACGAGGAATCTCATACTGAGCGATCCCGCACAGGAAGCGAGTCTTCACAGCAAGGAAGCACTTCTGGAAGAGGTGGGATGCTTCTTCACTTGCTTCCTTTCTTCTTCTCGATCTCTCCTTCGTCTTTGTCCTACTTGGGACTGAAACACTGCCTTCTCCCACTAGGGTCACGGTGTCGAGATAGCGAGCGCTCCGGTGAGAATGAGGTATTCAGCGGGGTAGAAGGTGGCTCCACTTCCCCTGGGTCCTCATCCCGGCCCCCCTCCACCAGCTCTTCTAAAGAGCCATTGAAGGTGATGCCTGCACCTCCTCCCAAGGAGAATGCATGGGCCAAGAGAAGTGCAGCCAGCACAGGCTCTAATGAGGGCGATGGTCGAGCTCCGATCTCCCCGGTCTCCCCAGGCGGTTCAGCTCCTCCCAAGTTCAGGTGAGCACTCACTGAATGAAGCCTGCAATGTTTAAATTCTGCTCTTGAATGAATGAATGAGTAGATTGTTGTAGATTGAGTAATTGATACTCTGAATTCCCTACAGCCTTAATATACTTTGCCTTGACTGTTCCTCCTTTCCTTTTAGCTCCTCAAGTTCTGCAGATGAAAGAGGATCTGGAAAGGGTAAGTGCTAAACACAGTGGGACTTCCCCCACTCCGAAAACAAGTTACCAGGGTGTCTCCATCGATTACCTAATGAAGAAATCTTAAAAAAGCACAATCTGACTGAAGTGAAGCAGAAACAGTATATTGCATGTCTTAATTGAATACAGTGAGTAATCCATCTCATTCCATGCTGGAAAAGTAAACATACTTTATCACACACTTGCGTTTGGTTAGGTCTTCCAGTCAACGAGGTGATATTAGGAGTTGTTTTGAGTTTCCTGTCCCCTTTGACTTCTTGTCTGGCTCTTCTCGACATCATCAGTGTATGGTGCACTTAATCAGCTTCAGCTGTATTTGCCCATCTGTGCTCTGAGAAACAAAAAAACAGCTGAAGCATTTGCACGTGCTTATAGAGTACATCTTGTAAGTACTGGCGCCTGAAAGGTGATGACAGAGTGATTTTTCAAATCCTTGAGTGGTCCAGGAAAAAGAGCTGGGAACTTCTTTTTGTTTTGTTTGTTTGTTTTTGTAGACTGTGAAAAGCACAAGATTCTCAGAAAAAGGAAGTGGAATAGTTCAGGACTTCATTTGTTGTCGTGCAAATGCTTTGTTCATGCATTTAGCAGATTTCCTTAGAAAGTGTTTCATCGATTCGCTTGCTCACTTACCATATGTGGTGTGCAGCTTTTATCTGTGCTTTCCACACTTACTAGAAATCGTGCTGAACGTATTTGTCAAAGAGTCTTGCTAGGAGCGGGTCCTGCTCAGAACGTGCATGCCGAAACACTACAAGAACAATAGTATCTTCATGGCTGTGGTGCCACAAGGTGGCTCTCACTATTTTCTAAAGTTTTGGAACCTTTTGGCACATTTTGCAAGCCGGCATCAGATTTCTCAGAGGCCCGTTCTTGTAGTGGGGGCAGTTGTGCACCTCTCATTTGGCCCTATATCAGTGACTAACACATTTTGAATCCAACCAAAGTAGCTGTTTATGCTGCAGTGCGTTGAGAGTGTAGTCTACTGTACACCGTCCACCAAGCCCCCCTTGACTCAACTGTCTGGCTTCTTCTTTAAGATGAGAACAAGGCTGATGGTGTGCGTCGGGACCGGGGGCCCCCACGAGCACGAGGGGGGCCTGCAGGGCCTGGAGCTGGGCGGGGGCGAGGAGAGGGGCCCAACAGAGACCGAAGGAAGGAGGCAGACAGGTTAGCAACTGCAAAGTTCTTAATGAGACAGGGAGGATATTTTTCAGGCATCTGTGCTCGGGTTACACAACTGATGGTGCTTTGTGGTTTGTTTGTTTTTTTATTTTTTGTGGGTCACTGGGAAGACAGGGTTTCCTGGTGTGCACATGAATGCTTTATCTGTGCTACACCAAATCATCATGATCCCCATATTGTAGCACAAGAAATAATTCATGTCAGAACTACATGAATCAGAACTGAAATTTCTGAAATGGCTGTTAATCTTCAGAAGATGAAAACAAGCAGATTCCTCTTTATTTATTTTCACCTGTGGCCATTAAAGGTTTCGCAACTAGTTTTTTAGTGCAGATACTTCCTAACGTCAGCATTCACTCTGACCTTTAGAAAGGACAACAGAAGAGACCGAGACTCCAGACCACCCCCAGAGCCAAAGAAATACGAAGAGACCCCAACCCCCGTAAGTCCTGTAGCTCAGCCACATCAAAATCTGTGTAAAGTTGCACTGTGCTGTCAAAGTACTGATTATTTTTCTTATTTTGTTGCAGAAGTTCAGCTCAGCCAGTAAGTACGCCGCTTTGCTAATGGATGGTGACCAAGGAGAAGACGCAGATGACGCCGATTAGAGGGAAAACAACGAGATAGAGAGAAAGCGATGAATGCAAGAAGAAAAAAATAATAATCTCACATAGCGTATGGGAAAAAAAAAATCTCCTCACATGGATGTGGCTCCTGGGAAGGGAGGGGGAATCATCACCCCTCTCTGTTTTCCTCCTACAAACCTGTCCATTAATTTCAAACCATTCACCCATCCCTCCTCCCCCTGCTCCACCTTCAGGACTCTTCAGGTTCTAAAGAATAGTCACATACTGGACTTGTTTTAAATGGAACAGAGGAATACATGACACATGAAAACGTGATGGATAAGATTGAATTAATTGTAATAAATAAATGGAAAAAGTGGGGAAAAATGATTTTTGTATATTTGTGGATCACAGGCGCATCTAATGACTGACGATGGAGCTTATAAACGTGTTTTGGGTTTTTTTCTCTCTCCTTTATTGACTTTTTAGAAATGCAAAACCTCATTACAAGCCCTTCTGTATACGTTATTAAATAATTTGATGTTATAGAGTATTTTAAAAAATATACAAGTGTACTGTTGAAATTTGAAAATCCCGTCTTCCAGTACTCATTATCAAGAGCATTGAGACAAAACCTGCTAATTTAAAAATTTTCCAATCATGTGATTCACCATTCAACAAATAAGCTGGTCGATGGTGTTAACAAAAGGATTCCCAAACATATTTTTGCAGGATTTATATTTTCACAGTTGCAGGGAAGGAAGGAAGAAAGAAAAAAGCCACCACACAATTTTACCTTGAGAATCAATTAAGTGCCATTATTACAATCCCCATCATTGTACAGATGTCCCTCTGTTTCTATACCTTAGAATTAGACCAGTTAAATGCTCATGGTACTCCAGTATCCAGTCACGTTAACAGATCTGTGTAAATCATTCATTGCCCCTGAAGGAGTAAAAATCTATGGAGAAAGGGTGGATTTGCCGGGGGGGGGGAGTGTTCATGAGGTTATATGAACCTGTCTTCCAATTTGTAATAAATTGGGGTCATCATGTGAAATCAAATAGTATGATTATTAAAGTTCTAATGTGGGAAAATGCAACTCCTCCCTGCTGCCTTTTGTTATGCTGAGTGGGCAGCACATACTCTCGTGACACCTACGGGATTTACCATCACCCGTGAAAACACGGTTGTCTATATGCCGAGTTGCTTCAACCAACTTTCTGCTCTCCCGGTGTGGTCTGTGAGGCATAAGATTTCCTCAGTGTTTCTTCAGACTCGGGCCCCCTGCTGAGGCCCCGGCTCCTGGTGGCAGCTGGTTAGGATCCTGCTGAGCTTTACACCCACCCACCCTCCTCCACACACAGGAGGTGCGCATTTTAATGCAAGAAGGGATTTCTCAGACTCTTCAAAGCAAACCATTCTTTGCAGCGGATATCAGAAAGAATACTGATTGACACCAAGGGTGTGTGTTTAGGCACGTGCAAATTATGTCTTAAATATTTATGAGGCAAAAATAGTGGCCATGATGTAGCAATGCCAAAGCTGGGAAGCAGACATGGAAAACAACACAGGTGTTTGTGTGTGTGCATGAACACACTCCACATTACTTCAAAGCCTAGATAAGAAAGAATTACAGAGAAAAAATCCTGGGTTCGAATCGGGACGTCCTCCCTGTGACTGTGGGTTCTCTCCAGGTACTCCGGCTTTCTCCCACAGTCCCAAGAGATGCTTATCAGATTAAATAGTGATTCTAAATTGGCCATAGATGTGAACATTTGTGTAAAAGCCATGTGACCGATCAACAGCCTATTCAGGGTGTACATCCCACCCCCCACCAATAACAGCTGGGATAGGCTTACAGCATTGCACAGTATGATTTCAGTGTTTTACATTTGAAAACTATAAGGAGAAGCGTCATTATCCTCTTTAAAGGTCATCCATGGATTCAGGTTTCACATACAAAATGTGACTTCTAAATTATTAAACATTGATTTCAATCAATAATCATTCACATTTATAAAGCGCTTAATAGTGCACCAGCTGCAACATGAGATTAATGCTTAAGCATGCATCCTTCAGAACAAGGGTCTCAAACTATATAGATGTGAAGAAATATGATGCAATTTGGCCCTAGAAGTTCGTTTTTTTGTTTGTTGTTGAAGGCAATTTTAAAATAAATTGTTTAAAAAGCAAAAAAGATGATTTAATATGAGGGCAATATGAGCAGAGAGCACAAACATGTTGAGGGATTGTCTGTGTTAGTTCAGTGAGATAGTTACTTGTAAAGAAAACATTTTTCACTAGCAGTCAAAAACTAATGTGTACACTTAGTCTGCATTTTTATTTAAATACGAACAAAATGATAGCAGAAGTGCCGCCACATGTCTGGCCAGAAAGAGAGGACTAATGTGTCTATTTGGTAGCTCAATGAAAGGCTTCAGTTAGTTAAAAAAATTGTCTTCACGTTTGTAGTTTTGTCCTGTTGTACGATATTTGTAATTTTAAAGAAACAAACAAAACCCTACATTTTCAGAAATATTTGTGGGTGTTTTCTTGTTTGTTTGTTTTGTACTACTTGAACACTAAAGTGGCCCTCCAATGAGATGAGAGTGCAGCTCATTTAAGTTTGAAACCCCTGATTTAGATCAAACACTTTTTGTAATAGTGTTATTTTAATTGTCTCTCAGCCATAAAAGGCTGATGGGGTATTGTCGTCACCCTGCCGGGACATCCAAATTTGTGAATGTGACAACTTCAGAACAAGGCGACGTAGGATTTTGAAACGTATACAATATGTGCGTCTACTAAAAATCTCGGTCGAGTTTGAATATCAGTGTCCTCGACCTCAAGGTCAAAGGTCACGTTTTCTGAAAATCTTGTGAACACATCAAGAAAGATGATACCATAGGTGCATCAGCTGGGAGAGTGAGGGGTAGCATATTATTTATATAAACTGCAGTGCTGTTCCTTTTACTTGGGCAAAGATCTGAGTGCCCTTTCACTGTGGTACTCTGTTTCAGTGAAAACAGTTTTAACATTAACATTGGGGAAAACAGTGTTTTTTTACAATAACCTGTCCTGTTGAGCAGTTTTAGCGAGCAGAATCATGGTCTGAGTGCTTTGTTGTGCTGAGATGGGGAAGACAGAATATCAACCAAAAGTTAAAATGTTTTAAATTTATTTACATGTCACCGAGTGAAATATATGTGAGTGAAATTTAAATGACCACCAGACACCCTTGATCTGGAGCTCTGTGCAAGATCTTAGCTCACGGAGCTAATGGTGGATCAGTCCAAAACTTGGAACTTGATCTGAAGGCAGCTGGAACCACAGTCACCACTGGTAAAACTCTACATTGTAATAGACTGAAATCTTGCTATGGTCCCCCTTCTCAAGAAGGCAGTTGTACAGGTTCATCTTAAGTTTGCTAATGAGCATCTAAATCATTCAGGAAAGATTTGGGAGAAAGTAAAATGTGTAAAATCCTCCTTCCTTCAGTCAGAACACTGAAGATGGCATCAAAGGAGTGGCTAAAGAGGAAGCACATTAAGGTCATGGAGTGGCCTAGCCAGTCTCCAGACTTCAGTCCGATAGAAAATCTGTGGCAGAAACTGAAGCTTCGAGCTGCCAAGTTTCTGTAAAGAGGACTGGACCAAAATCCCTCCTGAGATGTGTGCAAACCTGGTGACTAACTACAAGAAAGATCACACCAACAAGGATTTCCCCACCAAGTACTAAATTATCAAATACTTATTTCACTCAGTGACATGCATCTGTTTATAACTTTTGTGTAATGTGTTTTTTTCTGGGTTATTGGTTGATATTCAGTATCTCCCCTTTAACATGAAACTACCATAGAAGTCAAAGCACGTTCATTTCTTTGAAAGCGAGCAAACTTACAAATAGGTCAAGTAGGTGATCAAATACTTGTTTCCCCCACTGTATCCACACATAACCAGCCCCCACACCTGTCGCCATGACAGTTAAGAGGATGGCACACACAGGAGGGTCCTCCATACCCTTTTCCACTTCACACCACAAAATGACAGAGGTTCATGTCCACACGTTAAGTTTTCAAAGAAAGCTGCCTTGATTTTATCTGAATTTATAGCATACAGATTTTAACCTCTCACTATCCCTGATTTCTTCTCACTGCTGCTGTAGATGCTGATGATTTGATGCCCAATTTAGCTCCCGGCCACAGATTTGTCTCACATTTAAACCAAAGACTGCTTTGTACAGCCTAACCAAGCCCTAAAAATGTGGCTTTAAAAAGAGTTTATTGTTGAAGCTTTTCCCCTCCCAACTGCAAAAACCCCCAGATTGAAGCAGTATTTTGTCTGGGGAGCCCAGTTTGAGGATTACAGTTGTGTGTGTGTGTGTTACAGAAAGAGAGAGCTGTAGTCTGAATTTAACGGGTTACACAGATCTAAAATTTAAGCACAGAGTGTGTCATTGTTTTAATTTCAGTGGAGAGAGAGAGCTGCATCCAAGTGAGGAAATAAAGCGAGGTCAGTGATGATGTCATTTGTCCTGTCAAACAGGGAGGTGAAGCTGATTACGTTTTAGGCTACATAAACGCCCATGGGACACGCCGAGATAGAAGACTTTTTCTCGAAACAATGCGGAGAGGGAGAAGAGTGATCAGTGCTATCAAGCCAGCAGTTAAGTTCTCATGAGCAAAGCCACAGAGACCAGAAGGATGACATGTGTGAAAGAGGTTCAAACTAATCACTCTCCCATGAGGAAGAGGAGCGTGAGAGGAGCTGCAGTAAAGCCAAAGCATAAGGGAAGGGTTTGACATCAACAAGCCAAAACAGCTGCCCCCTTCTCCCGCACAGCAAGGGAGGGAGAGAGAGAGAGACAGGGAAGACTGGAGGGTCTGTAAGTGTAGAGCACAAGACATTTGAGGGTCTGTAAGCTGGAGAGAAGGAGTTATTAGCAAGTGGAAACGGTGGAGGGGGGCGGGAGGGAAGAGAGAGGCGGTGAGTGTATGCCTGTATGTTTTCAGAGTGAAGATAGTCAGAGAGCAAAGGACGCAGGGGGAGTGTAAGGGGATGTGGGTTGAAGGGTAGGTTCTTGGTGACAGAGGGAGAAAGAGCGGTTGTAAGAAGAGAAGTCAGGGGGTGGAAAGTTATCTGGGGTGGGTTTCGAGGCAGGGTAAGCCGTCAGAGGCGAAGAACAGAGGTGTGAGGAGTCGCTGAGAAGGACGGAGGAACATGCTGGAGAACAAGAAGAGAGAAAACATGAAGTGCTGAAAGGGGTGGAAGAGAAGAGGAAATCACTCGCGAGGAGCTGAGGAAATTTAAAGATTAGAGGTGCAAGAGGCGTGTTTGCTGCAAGAATGGGGTGCATTCACAGTACGAGCACTGTGGGGATACAAAAGCACGCACATGACTCAGAAACTGGAGGAATCCCTGTGAAGGCAGACCCTGAGGTACCTCCTGAAATCCTTCAGCTTGCTGAGGTAAGTGAGTAACCATCAACACGCTGGTTGTGCACTGTTCCATCCTCAAACGTGTGCAGTTTGAAGATAAACACAAAGTAAAATCACGGGTCATTACAGATCAGCTGTTAAAGTCAGTTTGAAACACTCTAGCTCTCACTTTACATCCACAGCGCCCGCTCGATCTGCTTTGCCATTTGACTCAGCAGCAGAGGCTGAACTTATACACTCATCACATGCTTGATAACAACCAAAGGAATCCAAAGAATTGCCACTGTGTTTCCAAATTAGACGAGGCCTGGACTCCAGAGCTGCTCTGTCTCTCTTATGAAATATTCCAGCAGCACATCATAAACAGAAGTGTGCATACCGAAGGGATCAAAGTGTTTGGCATGTTCCTTTTAGACCTCTCTCAGAAGCTTGTGAGCTAAGAAAGCTAATAAACTGTAAACTAAAACCACAGTCATCAACAGTGAACCAAGAAAAAAAGGGGGGTATGCAGAGCAGCGGAAGGGAGGATTCATGCGATCGCTGTTAAATGATGTTCCTCGGGTATCAAAGGTTCAGGAGGAAGTGGTATAAGTTACTGTCTGGTTTTGACCCACCGCCTGCCTGTCTGCAGCCTCTATTTAGGAACATGTATGGATTTAGGTGCAAGCTACACTTCCACATGCATGAAGCCTCTTGGGAGACTTTTATGGAATCTAAAATAAAGGTATGCGCACTGGAATATGTGTGTTCTCACATGTCAGAGTAAATCACAT
The DNA here is from genome assembly GCF_051167445.1 of Perissodus microlepis. NCBI lineage: Eukaryota > Metazoa > Chordata > Actinopteri > Cichliformes > Cichlidae > Perissodus > Perissodus microlepis. The sequence goes on from NC_140465.1 coordinate 13,387,353, forward strand.
TGTGGCATGCTCTGTGTCAGTGTTAGAAGAGAGCGAAAGAACAAAAAAGGTAAATAGGAAATGAAAAAAGTTGTGCATCTTTAATAAAACACACAGTGAAATGAAGCTGAAAGCTCAGACATCTGTGTGACGAGTGTGTAGTTTCTCTCTGATATTGGAGATATTGCTGGAACAAAAACATTAGATCATTTGCGGCTTCATATCCCTTGCTTGTGTTTTCCTGTGTGTGTGTGTCAGCGCATGCCAAATTATGATGACATAGTCCCAGCTGAATGGGCGGACTCGTATGAAGTGGAGAAGAATGAAGTGTGTGAATCTGTACATGCAACTATCAGTGCAGGAGGGGAAAGTTTGCAGTTGCTTTTAGTCTCGTTTTTTTCCCTCTCTTTCACACAAATGAAAATCTGAACTAATTCTCGTTCCTATTTTGAGCATTTTCATAGCTTTTAGAGGCGACAGCCACCTACTCCTGCAGGTTATAAATACCCAGCTAGAACTTGAGCACACTCCTGGCTCGCCACCTGCTCCCGTCCCTTCCTGGGCGGATTGTATGTCTGTGTGTGAGTGTGTGTGAGAGTTTTGTGACTCCTGGTCTCCAGCATGTCATCACTTGTGAGGTGCCGCTGAAAAAAGAAATGAGGCATTTAGTGCCAAGGAGGTGTGCGTGCATGTGTGTGTGTGTCACTGTACGCTGTATTTATTTACAGTGTGCGTGCGTGGATGCGCGCAGGCGTGTGTGCGTATGTGGTTGCAGCTGTATATTTTTGCCAATGTGAGGCAGTGGTACAGTGTATATTTCAGATAACTAAAGCTTTGTATTGAGGCACATGACAGAAAACTCTCACGACACAAAGCAGCATTACAGCTTCATTTTAAAAAGCGCAATTCAGTCCCTTTCTTCATCCACACGTTAGATGTGGAAGTCCTTCGGGCTCTTTGGTCAGTGGAGATGCCTGGAGAATGACACAGACTTTGGCTGCAAAAAACAAATGGGGTGGGGTTCTAATGCTGCAATGCAATACTGCAACACTGCTGATAGCCACGGGAGCCTCTGGAGACTGAATGTCCGCGCAAACAGAGATTCTTCTTACTGGTATCACTGCATATAAAGGGGGTTGGGCATAATCTAACAAACACCTGTGCAGCACAGCGTAGCTTATATTCAGTCCTAGTGTTGAAAAAACTCAGTAAAATTCATTAGAAAGCTCAAATTATTCAAACTTTTAAAGCTTTCAAAGCATTTAGCAAATCGTGCCAAAAAAGTTTGTGTTTACTGTCTGAGTCAAATGAAAATGACAAAGCATTTGTCAGCATCACCTCAGCTTTGAACTGTACTGCTTTTATGACAAATGCCTCGACAGTTGTTTGTGCAGTTCCAGTTTAAACTAAACTTCGTCCGTCTTGTTGTGCTCCAGTTATTTGACAGCGTTGTCCTGCTTGTCGCCCTGATCTTTTGAGCGTGGTGTTTAAAATGCTTTCCCGAATTGTAATTTTCTGTCCCTCTGTATGGAACAAAATCCTTTTGTATAGTTATATTCAGAAACACTCTGAACCAGACCCATAATGATGGGCTGCTAGAACAAAATCCAAACAATGTGCAGCAAGAGTTAAGCAGTAGCGGGCTTTGCCATCATGGGCTCGGCTGTCAACTTTCAAATCATGTGGAGAAGATTTGTCGCCCTGAGGCGACACCTCAGTAAGACATGTGACCCGGGAAAAATTTAAAGATCGAATGACTTTTAGACGAGCAAACAACAACGACGGTGTTGTTGTAACAACTGAACTTCAAAGTTGAAAAGACATGTTCAGTTCACATGAAAATGTTGTTTTTAGTACAAGTTTAAATCCGTACATTTCAGTTTCATGATGATAGCATCTCTCCAAAGCTGTTTAACTTGGCTCGCCTTACTTAATGTTGTTAAGTAAGCTGGAATAGGTGGAAAGGACTGTTCTTTATCCTGAGTTAATTGACAGATAACTACCACTAAATGTGCTCTCTGCTCACATACCAAAAGTACTTTATAAAGGTTATTATTTAACTAGACTGTTCTCTAAGATTCTGATTAAAATGTCAGATGAAAAACGAATGGCTTTAAATGTGTGTGTCAGCTGATTGAGGGATCATTCAGATATTTTAGGAATTGGTGTCTCAGGAAAGCCGTGAGGACCCCACACACCCATGCCCTCACCTCTGTGAACTACTGCCATCTGTCGCACCCACACAACCAGGCTGAACAATAGCTTCCCCCCAGAGCTGTGGCTGCTCGGAACCAGGCCAAGAACACATAAAGACTGGAAATATCCTTCCAATGTAACACACTGTATTGCTGATCTGTGTATGTCATCAACTATTTATTTTCACACTAGATGTTGTTGCACATGCCACTTTACTCATCCTGCTGAACTGGTGCACAGTATTATTGTGCTACCGTGTAGTTATTGGATACTTTTATAGCTTTAACTTGATCTTCTAAACTTCTGTTTAGAGCTTCAAACCAAATTTCACTGCACTGCATAATATAAGTACAGCAGTAACAAGAATGTGTTCGCTGGAACAAAAGCAGTACATCCAAACTAATTACATCACCATGATGAAAAAAAATATACAGCTGTCTATGCTTTTCAAATAAGTTTAACAGTGAAAACGTCCTCAGTTGGAAAATGTGCTGCACTGCCACAGTGTGTCCACTGGGTAGCAGCCTTGACCCATTCTGATATTTCAGGTCCAACTTTCTGACTTACTGGCAACAACAGATGGAAAGTGCCACGGTTATAGCGTGGAACTGATATGCTGCTTTAATGCCATATCTCTATAATAAAAATGTAAAAAGCCACATTTGAGTGATTTTTCTTCAGTGGCAAAGATTTGCAACATTAAAAATCTTTGTCATTTACTTGACCCGCGGCAAAAACAAAGGAAAAATCTATGCAATGTTCGTTAGTCACGTGCCATCTAACTGTGACTTCATTGCAAGTGTTGTTTACTTCACTGCTATTAGAGTTTGTACTGTCATCATATGTCATACAAAATATTTTTAAGGTATGCATTACAAATATTACATTGCTTTTATGCCGCTGAATGATTTTTGTCTTTATCCTTTCCCGTAATTTATTTTCATTTTTATTCAGTTTGCTTTACGTTGAGTGATGATTGTAGCTTTTTTGCAGTGTCGTAGCCGAGGGAACATTTCTGCAGGCGATCTCAGATTTGTGAAGTGACACATGCATTTGTGTGTACCGCATCTCTTTGGGTTGCATTAGTCCAATTGATTCAATCTCCAATATTCACGGGTTACATAAGAACATTCAGAGTGTAAACGGCTGAGATGAGATGATGGTGATCCTCTCCCCTCATATGCCCTCAGCCCCCCCCATATACTCCACACTACCACACACACAGACCCAGATGCATCACATTCACTGGATGTTACCGTTTATATGAGCACGTGTCGATAGTCAGATGACTCGGTACTCTGTTCTTTTGTTTATGAGATCAATGCGTACAGCATGATGGTAACGCGGTCCATCAGAGGCAGCAGCCAAATTCATCTCAGAGGGCTTGGTGGCTTGATGGGTTACAAATATTAGACAGCCTGAGAAAATGAGTGCAACAGTGATTTCATTATGGAAATGATGTCCTTTGTTTGGTGGAGCACACTCTGTAACAGCTTTTCTAACACCTGTACTCCGACATCTGTGTAAATCTACTCCATACTGTATGAACAGTATGACTGGACAAAGTCAGTGGTTAGTTCTGGGGCCTCACAGCAAGAGGATCCTAGACTCAAGGACAGTTTGTTTGGAGTTTGCATGTTCTCGCAGTGTCGTATGGGATTCCTCTTGCAGTCCAAAGACATGCTTGGGGATTAGGTTGATTGAGGGATGACCCCCACAAAACCTGTATTGCATAAGTGGAAGAAAATTGACCACTGGATTTGAGATTCTAGCAACTTTTGTTTTCTATAGTCATATATGCCCACTCTAATCCACCTACCCACCATCAAATAGCATGCTTAGCTCCCTCTGCTCACATTCATACTGTCAAGCAGGCAAGTAAAACTTTAGCACCTTTCAAAAGAAATATCACAAACTGCTTCACAACAAAAATGCTAAAACGTCAAAACAAAAGGTTACCCAATTGATGAGTTTTAATCAATAATCAATTTTTATCAATCAATTTTAGCTGCCTTTTAGAAGAGATCACTGGGACCACAGCTCTCAGGCTCTCTCAGAGGGGTCGAGTTGTATGTTTGGAGGCCACAGTAGCCAATGCTCCTTCAGTTCTCAGCCTTGTATCCTGCACAGCCAGCAGGCCCTGCTTGCATGACCTCGGGGACAGGTTGGGCATGTATGGATGTAAAAGTTCACTGATGTATGCTGGTTTGTGTCAATGCAGAGCTCTAAAAGTCTAATCCACAATCATATAGTGGACCCAAAAGTTAATGGGGAGCCAGTGTAACTGAATTAGTAACAGTGTGACATGTGAGTACTTAAAAGACTTAGACAGAAGCCTCTGAACAACCTGCAGACGCTCCAAAGAAGCTTCCTTCAGACTAGTGAACAAAGTGAATTAATTACAATAATCGAGACGTGATTAAATAAAGGCATAAAAAAACAATCATAACAGTAATGTTCTAACCACCTCTTGGATGTAATCCCATGTTTAGCGAACAAACAGGAGAAGCCTTCGTCTAACGCTTAGTAAGACAGCAAATAAGTGTATTTTCAAGAAAAAAGTATTATTCTAAAGCTCCTGATTATTAACCGTGAGGTCATTTAAAATGAGATTAAAATAAATTGCAGTGCTTTAATTTGAGACTTAAACATTATTGCTTGGTAAACCTTTATTTTCAACTGAAATTGGATTCCAAACACTTGAGTTCAGTAAGCAAGTAAACGTCAAATTAAAGAGCATTTGGCATTTTTAATGAAGCAAGTCAGAAACTTTGCAGCTGTTATATGGTGTCTGCAAATCAGCTGCGTTTACGTTCGCATTATAAGCAGCCGCACAAAAGCTGAAGGTGAGGCCGCATAAAACATTCAGTTGACATTTCTTGTCATTAAGGATTTAAACGGTGTACACTCCACTTGAGAGGCACGGCTCCTTTATAAAACATTCCAGTTTAGCGACACTCACAGTTTAAGGCGGTGAGGGAAGCGAGGCCAGTCAATAATCATTTGTGAGAGGGACCAAACCGGCGTTCACCTTCCCGAGTTCAAGTCAAACCAAGGCGTCCAAAAAAACAATCCAAAAAAATGTCTCAGCTGAGATGTGTTTATTTTAATTAGATACAGGCATTTAACATGAAGGGAAATTTCAGCATGTAGTGGTACTATGGGATGTTTGTTGTCCTCCACCTCTCCTACACATACCGCACTCTCACACCATCTCCTTCCTGATGTTTCCAGGCCCCTCCTCGTCCTCTGCTCAAGGAAAAAAAGTAATGGTTTAATTTGCTTCACATGCCGTCAAAAGGTTTTGCTTTGGGAAGGCGTTGCCATAACTCTGTATAAACATTGTCCCGCTTCTCGCTGGGACAGTTGAGTATGAGTTTATAAAAAGAAAAATCCATGGATTATGAGTCAGGGAGGTGAAATTATTAGAGTGCATATCTTCACCCCAACTGTGTGTGGATGTGCCTTAAAGACATTCAAATTAATCGTTGCTTTCAAATGATCATTTTTATTAGTGCTTACATCAAGAATAATGTAGTCAATTTTCATCATTCCCACAATATTAAGCAAAATAATGTTTGTTTGTTTTCTGAGAGAGAGTGAACAGTCATACTAAGCCTGTTTATGTCAGATTTACTGTACCTTTGGCTTTGCGTAAAGAAGCTCAAACCCTGGGTTTACACAGCTGCCAGGACTGCCCAGTGTGGTACCACCTTGAAATGTTGACAGGAAACTGAGCCTGTCTTCAAAGAGGAGAAGCCCCAGCTACTTAAGCCAGACTAACAGGGAGACTAAATGTAAGTTAAATATTAGTCTTTTGTTTAGCTGAAAAAGATTTATCTTCAAAGTCAGTATGTATGCAGGCAACACAGTTCTTTGAGATGATGACAATGCATGTGTGTATTCATAATATTGGTCATAAATTAGTCAGGGAAATGGCCAATAGGAAAAAAGGTTAACCTGACAATGACACTAGAGGTCAAACCAGGGGAACACGAGGATCCAGTCATCGGGGAATATTCGTTTTTAGTTGGTGAAAAGTTGGAGTAGGGGAGTTTACGGGACATCTCAGTGTTTTTGATACTTTTTCCATGTTCCTGAACTGCCGGGGAAGGCCACTGCTTTTGGGAATTCCATCACCAAAAGAGGAGTGAGGAAGACTTTGGATACACTTGGGGATACGATGTGTAAAAGTAACATGCACAGGAATGCGAGAACCCATGTGAATGTTTTACTAGCAGAACTTTAATGTGACAATCATTGTTATTTGCTTCACCTGACAGTTGTGAAGTTGTGGTTGATCAGTATGGAGACACAGAGAAGCTTAAAACAGTGACCATGGTAAAATAATAAAAAGATTAAAACACGTTTATCCCCTGACAGAATCTGTTAGGTTCTATCCATCTTGCCTGTGACCATACTGCACAGTCGACTGGGAACAGCGGCACGTAAAGCTTTTCATTTTTCAGTCTTAGCCCCCAGACTGAGACAGAATAAGGACAAGTTAAAAGACAAGACAACAGGATGCCTTCAAAGACAACATGATACGACAGCTGATATTAGTGGAGGAAGCTGAACGTACAGCAGGTAGGACACCAGTGCTCATGCTGGTGTATCACTAAACCAGCGCATATCTGTACTGACAGCAGCCACGCAGGGGATAGTGAACATCTAGTGCTTCAGATGGAAGAATGCCAAACTCAAATTGAGAAACTTGGTAAACCTAAGCAGGCCCACAATCTACAATTCATGTTATCACGAGGGGATCGATGGTTTCAAGCTGCTTTCATGCACACAGTTACCGCCTCACTAAATGAATGATTTCCACTGAGGAGGAGCCTTTATTTCATCCTTTGTAACATTTTTATGTCTCGTGTGTGGTGATCAGTTTTGATTGTCCTGTGTATCCGCAGCTCTCCAAGTCAGGGAACCATGCCTTCACACTGAAAACACTAAAGAGGAGACGAATGTGTGATGTGTGCAAGCACAACATTGACACCCCTGCGGCTTTCTGCAAGGGTGAGTCCACATCTCAGGGTGGTAGCAGATCTAGATGCAGGTCAGAGCAGCTCGCTGACTCTCGGAGTAAATTATTGCTTCTTTTTGCTTACAGAGTGCAAGGTTACAGTTCACAAGACATGTGAAGCCAAGGTGAGCTATACATTTTCTACCTGCATACCTTACCTCCTCCTGCCCAGAGCAAACTGTGCACCTTTTTCAAAGGTTTGTCGGGTACCGACGTTAATGTGATGTTAGTCTTAAGTGGAATAAGCCATGTGCATTGACCTAGATGTGTGGTTAAAGAAGGCCTGCCTCCAGAACTGCACTCATCCATGCAGTAACATGGATGAGAGGGTGAGCTCTCAAGCACCCGGAAAGTCTCCGTTGTTTTTCAAAGTGACTCTTAATAAAATCTGTGGCTTTAGAGGTCATGACTGTATATATGATACATCATTACTCATCATTAGCACTGTGAAAATAGCTCTCGGGGTGATCAATTAGGGGCAACAGGGATCTGTGAGCTGTCAGTGGTCTGAATGCATAGTGAGGGATCAGTGAGGAGGAGCCTAGACGAGAAGCAACACAGCTCAGGGGATAATGCACGTTGCAAACAAATGCCGTCTGTGTGTCCGTCTACAGATAAGTTGCTGTTTGTTATAAGAAAGCCAAATATAGTGGGTGAACGGGCGATTCTCAACTGGAAAACTGGAAGGCCCTTGTTTGCAAGCAGTCACTTTGTAGTGCTATCTGAACAAACGCACTCACAAAGCTCAGTGAAGCTAGTGCTCACAGCTTCAAACCACATGCTCTGCCGTAAGACAATCTGCATTTGTCTGTCGGTGATTAGAAAGGAAATTGCCCAGTAAACACTTTAAGCTCAGCTGAGTTTCACCACAGCAGCATATGTGCATTAGTAAGTCCTGGTTTTAAAAAAGCTGCTTATACACTTAGAGTAAGATGTCTCGACCTTTGCTTATAGAGTCCCCCAAAGAGTGGCCTGTTTCATTTAAACTGTGTGAGAGAAGCACCCTCTCCATCCACAGCTCATGTCAAGCCATTGGCAGCAGCAGCTTCTACTCTCATGTGACCCCACTCACATCACCTCAGTGTCACACGCCACTGAGTGAGTTCATGACCTTGCTGGAGCGGGACTGTTTTGTCTCACTCAGTATCCAGCAGCACAAGTCGTATACATGCACTCAAAAGCAGCACACCTGCCCTCTCAGCACCACACAGAAGGACCTGTCATATATATTTCTCTGCTCTTCTCTTCACCAAGGTAACTCGCACACTCTAATGGTGTATGACACGCCTCTACCAGCTGTTGTGACTTAGTTGCGCGTATTAAAAGAGGATTATTATTTTTGTCATATGCATCCACCCTCCCCCGGTCACCGGGGCAACAGCCAAAAACAATTCTCGGAGGCTGCAGGAGAGCGGGTGCCACGGTGAGTGGATATCGTCACGCAGGATGATGATCAGTCTGGATAGGAGAAGTCTGAGCGGGTAAATATAGAAAATAACGCGAGTGCCGCAGATGCCTGCGAGTGAGTGATCACAGGGGACGCAAATAAGTGAGAGGCAGCTGGGGAGGCAGTTTTTGTCTGTGTGAGAGTGCGTGTGATCAGTCCCATTTGGGGCTATTCGTAAATAAAAAGGAACACTGGGTCAAGGCTTCAGACTGGTGTGCTTCATATACCAATACCCCCCAGCCCTCATAGGTTTCTGCTGTTTGTCTTCTTGCTATAGAACATGTTATAGCACCACCTTCTTTTTCACTTCTTTCATTTCTTGCGTCTCACTGTCATCATCTCTTCTAACCTTTAATCTCTGTTAGATTTCTCCTTTTTCTGATGTTTTGCCGTCACAGTTAAAGCATCTCCCACCTTCTCTGTGTCATTTTTTTCTTATCTCCTTTTCAAATGTTTCATCCTTTCATCAGTGTGATACGGCAGTCACCACTACAGTTATAGTATGGGTTTTTTTCCCCCTATTTTTTATCCTTTGCGCATCGTCTTGTCTTTTCCCATCTCATCAAGTGTATGTCCCCGCTGCTATTTGTCCTCCTGCCTCTTGTCATCACTCTCCCTCGGGGCACCGGAGAGGTCACTGTACATCAGCACCCACTGTCTGCATGTGGCGTATTGATGTACGCGTGCGAGGGAAAGTGCTTGCATGGCTGATGTGCGTCGCTGCCTTCTGTGCGTAAGGCACAGGCAAATCGGGAGGGGAAACGCTATGTTGCATGTGCTGCTGGCACTCTGCAAGTGTATGCAAGAGAGGGGGGGGGGGGGGGGGGGCAAACTTAGTTGGTGAAGGAGAGTGAGCAGAGAGGGAGGTAGTGTATGACACTCTACACACAGCGCTGCTCAGAGGCAGAGGGAAAGACTCAAGCTGCTTGTTGTGAGGTAAAAACACGCTCCGCTCTATATTGACTGACTACAGCTTTTTGCTTTAGTTCGCCTGCAGCTACAGCATCAGTTTCAGCTTGTCTAGGTTTTTATTTTCTACCGAGTAACAGCCTTACCATCTTTCTACGGTGTTAGCTCAAACTGTGCGGCATGTGATCGTGCATATTATTCCATTAAAGCCGTAGCCAGAGAGCTCTTGCTTTGCCCAGAAAGAGGATTTTGTTTACTGTGATTAAGGAAAGTGCAGAAATTTAAGCAGAGATTCCTGCTGTGACCTACAAAAATACGCTGATTTTAATTATTTAAACTGGAGAATGGATTCATAAGACTTACTTTTTCATGAGACAGTCGAGCAGGTTAGTAGTTTATGGGAACTGGGCCTAATCTGTGTTTCATTCGTTTATATATAATATATTTTGTGCAAGACTTGTTAAGGGTTTGATTGGATGTATTTGTGTGCATGTGTCTGCTACTGTGTCTGTGTATTTTTATTTGCTTGTACTTTATTACTTTTAACTGTATCAATATTAATCCTGTAGATATGATGATGCAGGTTCCAGATTACTGTCTACTGCCTCAGTGCTGTGCTGTTTGTTATTGTGTGTATGCAAAGTCACCATTTAGGACCAAAGCACACCAGAGACAAAGGGACCCAGTCACCTGTCCTGACACCATCTGATGGATCCTAATGTCATGCAGTGAAATACAGATGGTTTTACACTGTCTGCTCATGCACACCAGCTGCTCTCCTAATGTTTCGATATATGAAGTGACATAGGGTCATGAGTTTGAAATGATGCGAATTCAGATCAGTTTGCAAATGCTCAACAGATTATAGGCTGGATTTCCTTTTTTTCTTCTTCTTCGAGCAGATGCTGATTATTAGTCTAGCTCTTGACCAGCTGTCCTGGTTTTCTGAGTCTCTTCTCCTTTCCGTTGTCTTAAGCCGCCCACTTTCTCCTGCACGTCTCACAGCTGGGGCACAAGGTAGACGAGAAGTCAACAGATGTTTAAAGTGGATGCCGTTTATTACAAAATCCCAACAGATTGTTTATCTTTGTAACTCAATTAGGGTGGTGGCTTATCACTGTCACTGTGCTGCTGCTGCTTTTTATAACCATGATGTACTTGTCCACAAATAATTATCACGGTTAATTTAATTTTACTGCTTTACTCACCTTAGCAACAATAAAGCATCGGCGGGCACAAGGGTGCACACAGATGCACGCTCAAAGCGTTTATATTTACCCTTTGATATTTTTTAATTTCCTGAGAGGCTAAGCCACACCGTAATGCTTTGTTTAATATTCCAGGAATTATACAGCTCCCATTTTCTTAACAGGGTTGTAACAATGTTTTAAAAAAATGGTGTCAGCTTAGATGATGTCACTGTAATGCGCAGGGGGTGCAGATAGAAAGTTTTGATTCAGTTGCTGCTATTTTTCCAGTTGCTGAATGTCAAAAGGCATGCGGTGACAATGGGACCAACTCCAAATGTATGTTAGTTATGAGGCAGCCACATGAGACATTCTTCAAAATCGACTGCCAGAACTCTTGAAAAAGAGACTTTGTGGGATGATTGACAGACAAATAGACAAATGAGCCTGTAAGTGTTCTGGGGGACATTTAGTCTAAAATAAGGAGCTCTATTAAAATAGCTCTGAGAAATCTCTCTGCTCTGTGTCAGTGGTCAGGAGGCATGTTCAGCTGTTGACATCTCTCTCCTGGCCAGCGGTCAGTCTCTTTTACTGTCCCTGTTTGCCTCTCCTCTTTCCTCTTCCTGTCTTCCTTTTTTCCTATGTCTACTTTGTGTTCCCTAGACATTTGGTTTTTCACTTTGAGCCCTTATTGCTTTATCCCATGGGTCAGTTTTGTTAGTTAGTTGGTGCTGTGCCTTTGATGCGCGTGATGCTTATCGAGGTGCTCTTTGTCATCTGACGTTGTTTATTCAGGAGGAGTACATGCCTGCATTTCATGGCAGGGATGATTGTGGTCATCCTGCCCCATGGCTTTTTAAGTAGTGAGGCAGAGAGGGGGGATTAGAAGGGGGCGACAGACTCCAGGAGGTAGGAAATAGAGAAACGAGGGATCAAAGATGACAGGAGGATGAAAGGCAGACTGCTAACAAGACAAGAAAGGGAGCGTGTTTCAGGTAAAGCCTCCTGAATCTCTCCAGCCGCTAAAAATAAAAGCCCACAGATTTTATTTTAGCTTTCAGCAACTTTGGGAATGAGTGACTTTTTTGTGAGAGTACAGAACATGGAATAAACCTGGTAATTTAGCTTTTTCCACTTTCTGGTTTGAAGGCTTACTCACTTCTCCCTCTCTGGAGCGTGATGTCAGCTCTGAGTTGACTGTCAGATTGAAGCTCGTTCCTTCTACATGGCACGCTGACGCCTGTGTCTCAGACACTCACATTTATCTTCTGCCTTCCCTGCTGTGACAGATCTCTCTGTGTTGGATTTCCTCTCCCAGGAATAATTCAGGATGTGGCAGTGGTCAGATCAGATTCATATTCCAGCTGCAGTTGCTGTGCTGTGGATGGGATTAAAAGGAGGGAAAGTTTAATCAGAATCAGAATCAGAAAGGGTTTTATTGCCAAATGTTGAGCAGGTTAACAACATTAGGAAATTGCTGCATTACTTAGTGCAAAACATACTGTCAGATAACGCTTAAATAAACATAAAAATAAAAATTAAAAGTGCTAAGTAGATAGATATATACATGAGTGCAGGTGGTGATCAGTGCAAACATGGAATGATGCAGTGAACACAGCGTAAGGTCATGTGTTAGTGGTGGGAACAGTCATATGGTTATTGTTCATGAGTCCAACAGCAGAGGGGAAGAAACTGTTCTTATGGCGAGAGGTTCTGGTGCGAATGGACCGGAGCCTCCTGCCTGAGGGGAGCAGGTCAAACAGACTGTGTCCAGGGTGAGAAGGGTCAGCTGTGATCCGAGCTGCACGCCCCAGTGTCCTGGAGGTGTACAGGTCCTGCAGAGATGGGAGTCTGCAGCCAATCATCTTCTCAGCAGAGCGCACAACACGCTGCAGTCTCTGTTTGTCCCTGATAGTGGCTCCAGCGTACCACACGGTGATGGAGGAGGTGAGGATGGACTCGATGATTGCAGTGTAGAATTGCACCATCGTCCGTGTTGGCAGGTTGAATTTCTTCAGCTGCCTCAGGAAGTACATCCTCTGCTGGGCTTTCTTTATGACGGAGGTGATGGTGGGCTCCCACTTCAGGTCTTGGGTGATGGTGGTACCCAGGAAGCGGAATGAGTCCACAGAGGTGATGAGGGTGCCAGTCAGGATGATGGGGGGGAGTGGGGCTGTGTACTTCCTGAAGTCCACAACAATCTCCACTGTCTTCTGGGCGTTCAGCACCAGGTTGTTGTGGCTGCACCAGGACACCAGACGTTCAACCTCCCTCCTGTAGGCAGACTCATCCCCGTCCGAGATGAGTCCAATAACGGTGGTGTCATCTGCAAACTTGATTAGCTTGACAGAGTGGTGGAGGTGCAGCAGTTAGTGTACAGGGAGAAGAGCAGAGGAGAAAGAACACAGCCATGAGGGGAGCCGGTGCTGATGGTCCGGGAGTCCGAGACATTCTTTCCCAGCCTCACATGCTGCTTCCTGTCCGTCAGGAAGTCAGTGATCCACCGGCAGATGGGATCAGGCACATTCATCTGGGACAGAGTGTGGATCTAAACAGTGATTAAAAGTCAGGGATTTATTTATTTATTTATTGTTAAGCTACACTGTGAAAGAAAACATTAAAGAGCTTTTCAAGGATAATTTTGGGGGGAATATTTTCTTTCTTGCCAAGAGTTATCACACGTCTGTCTGTTTGAGATGGATTCAGACTGGAAGCAGACAGCAGGAGCTAGATTTTCACCGATTTTGGTGCTTCCTCATTTTTACTCTTTCTTGTGAGACAGCTATCAGCTGTAGCGTCCTATTTTATATGCACACGAGAGTGGCATCGATATTGGCATCTAGCTGCCAGCAAGGAAGCAAACATCTCAAAAAGCCCATCTTTTTGTTATCAATTGCTTGCTTTGCTCAGCACTACCATTTTTTACCAAGATAAACCAAAGAAACTAAATGGATGGATGTTTACCATTTCTCATTGACAAAAAAAAAGACGTTTCACCTGATAAATCGATCGGCTAATGAGTTCAGTAACAGTCGTCGAGTCCCCTGAAGCGGGGGGTGGTGTAGGGGGGTCGAGTGCTGTCACTGGCACCTCAGTAATTCCTGACTGATCAACGAGACAAACTGAACCAGATGGCTCCTTTCCCAGTGGCTCCAGCTTACAGTCCACATGCATTAATGAAGACCCTGAGGCTGGCAGAGCTACCAAAGACACGTGTATGCTCTGCGTGTAATTTGTGATTTGTGTGTGCGTTACGTGTGAACCTAGGCCGAGCAGTGCTGACATCCTGTTGCAAATTGCTTCCTGTTGACTCTGATGTCTTTCTCCTGCTGTATTTCTATGCTCTATGCCTCTGGGTTTAAACCCTGGTCTTCTTTGTGTGCGTGTGTGCATGTTCATGTTTATACATGGGTACACATGCATGTGTTATGTCTGTCTCCCACTGTTCCTTCCAGGAACTGACTACTTTATCCAGTAACAACCTTTATTAAACCTGTTAAGAAAAGAGTTATCCCCTATGGCTGAATCTCTGCGTTCTTTCATTTCCTATTATAAGTTTTATAACTACTTCATGGACTCAGTGACTCTAAAGCGTCCCACGTTTATGCTGTATAAATAAGTGTTGTTATGCTGGTTGTCTGTCTTTATAGGAGGTACATGATGTTACATAACACGACCTTCTTATAATTTCAGCAGGAGCAAATTTATGAAGCAGCAATTGTGCCCTTTCCCATTCACTCCCCTTTTTACTCATTCCTCCCTAGGTTGCATGCTCATTTATATCCCCCTTTTTTCCAGTCACACAGGCCTTCTGCGTGTAATACTTGTCACCACTGCAACGTTGCTTGTAATCTGCTTTTTGTGTATTAGAAAATGTGCACTGTGAAATTTGAAAGTTTTATTTTGGGTAGAAATCTCAATTCGACTGTCCTCTTGCCAAAACACTAAACTAATCCAATTTTCCTGGTTTCAAAGCTCTTTTAAAGTGACTTAAAATAAATTGTGTTCTACTTCTCAGAAAACTCACTGACAATAGTGTAGCAGTAGGAATAAGTCAGACTGACAACCTCTCCTCGCCAACAAGATACAGCACTCAGACGATCTGCCGCTGATGTCTAGTTTTTGATACCATAGACAGAGCCAACAACATATGAGTGGTGGTCATAATGTTTTGGCGCACCAGTGTGTAATATAGTCTCTTTCTGAGAAGCTGAATAGCAATCGTGATGCAGCTGCTTCAGCTCTTAATTTGGTGATCGTCACATCACAGTGCTGCATTTTACATAACATTTATTGTGTCTATTTAAAACCAAGCTGAGCTAACACGCACAACTATAAGGATACACGCACTGAACATGAAAACAACAAACACATTAGTGAGCCTGAAGAGACAGGCTAATGCTAACTAAGCCATCTATTACTAAGTACTCAATAAGAAACACAGCTTGTACTAGTGGCTTACTTTGACAGACATAGAACCTTTTGGTAAAGGATGAGGTTTTTCTTACAAGAAAATTTCTGGTTTTGTGTACTTAGTTTGATCTATCATGAAGAGCAGGCTCTGGTTGCATGCAGGAATAAAATTTGCACGGAGAGATGGATTGCATAGCTAAAATGCAACCCTGAAACCTTTGCCTATCCAAAAATAATCTGCATAAAAATAATCTGCATAAAAATAATCTGCATTCATAAACACACTGATTCCTTGTTGGAAAAAGAAATTTGTCTGCTGGCTACAACGCAGGCCATGGAAATAAAGTTTGCCAGATGCTAACCAGTCAACTGGCCATGGGGTCTGCAGACTGATTTTGATAATGACCAGATGCTTGGACAGCAGATGGTTACTAAAGACAGTGTTCAAAGCAGCCACAGTCTTAATGTATTGTTATGTCACCACAGAGCTAGTGAATGTAATCCTGCATGGTCGCAGATGTTCCTGTTTTCCTTTCACTGTGTTTCACTGTGATTGGCATTTGACTAGTTAACCTGTTGCTTGAGACCTGTCAGCACTTGCCAACACAGCCACAGAGGGCGGCTCAATCTCGTGGGAAAGTTCAAAGGTTGAAACCTGACATGGTGTCACCTGTCAAAGCGCACTACTGGGGCCCTGAGTTGCACTGGATTACTGAATGTTTTTCGTTTTTATCCATGCGTTTCTTTCCATTTTTCTTTACCCTCTTACTTTCTATCATTTCAGCCGCATTATACATGTTTACATTTTACGAGAACCTCCAGATGAGTCAGAAAAGTATCAAATAATCCAGAACAGAGGAAGCTACAGGAACCTGTTAAAGTTTACTGTCATAGCAGTGGCTGTCTTCTGTTCAAATGACCTCGGCTTCCCTCTGTCTCTCTCCATCTGTATACGTGTGTTTGTAGTTTTGGCAACTTACCTTTGGCTCATCACTACAAGGACTGGATGCCACATGTTGAGTCCCCCTCAAGTCTATCTATCAGTGTTTCTTTCTAAAGAGGCCAAAAGAATGAAAAAGTGAAATCAATCATTTTTATTGAGCACTTCTTAATAGCCTGAGCAGCTTATTCAGCTGCCTGGTCAGCACAATAAACACCATTTAGCAATGACTAAGAATTGAAAGAACACTCTTTGGCCTCAGGCTTTTTGTTGTTTTTGTTTTTTACAATTGTTTACACACATGTACACACGAGCAGCTGTTGAAGTTTGTTTCTAAACATCTACGCTTGTGCGCACCACTGAGTGTATAGATCATTCTACGTGTGTCATCCATCACTAGTCCATCATGAGGAACAGCTGCATCTGTTGACCGACAGCTTCTTCCTGAAACCAGCTGCTCTGAGACGGACGAGAGCGAGAGTGAATTTTACTATCCTCTTCATCAGCTCTCCTCATTCCACAGCGTTCCATCTCCTCATCTGTACTGCTGGAGCTGCACCAAAAGCATTAAACCAAACACATGACTTGGCATGAGCTGCTTCCTCCCAATGTATATGTGTGGGTCTGTTAAAGCTGCAAAGAAACAACCACGTGCTTTCTTTCCTTTCAGGTGACTCCCAGCTGCACCTCAACACCAGAAGTGGTAGGCTCTGGGGGGGGGATCACATGTTTTTTGTCACAGAGAAATTTTTATGATGATGTGAGTGCAGCACCGAGATCTTTTTCTGCTTGTCTCGCAGCACACTTCCACTAAATCAACTTCGCAGAAAAAGAGAGGCTCCATACCAAGGTACCGCAAAGCCTGATCAAAAACACAAACACATTCAAACCAAAGAAAAAAGGCATTTTTGTGCATTTATAACAGACAGACACAGACAACAGTAAAATCTACAGTGAGGACATTAATTATTGCTCTGCCTGAACTAAAAGAATGGATTTTCATAATGTCCAGAAGTAAAAGCGTGGAACAGGTGATGGAGCACGTGATGGAGCGCCACTACGACTTTGACCTCACCTACATCACAGAGAGGATCATCTCAGTCTTCTTCCTGCCAGACCTGGAGGAGCAGCAGTACCGCAGAAACCTACAGGAAGTGGCCTCCATGCTGAAATCCAAGCACCAAGATAAGTTTCTGGTCAGTGTGAAAGGCTGAAACAATAAGAAACATAAAATTCAAAACAGGCATAACAATGTTTAATATTAGATTCAAGCAATGGCGTTTTGGATTTGTAAATTTCTTCTGCCTTCCCCCAGCTTCTAAATTTATCAGAGAAGAGACATGACATCACCAGACTCTACCCAAAGGTACAGGCACTCACATCTGACACATAACTCAGGCTACTAAGACATCACCGAAGTGCATGAGCAATGTATGTGATATACTGTAGGTACAGTTATACACTGTATATTTAGGGTTAATGAAAATACTTTACAAAGCATAAAACCAATAGTATTTGACATATCTTCCTCTGCGATGCAGGTGCAGGACTACGCCTGGCCCGATCTTCATGCTCCACCCCTGGACAGGATCTGTGCTGTTTGTAAGGCCATGGAGACGTGGCTAACTTCTGACCCAAACAATGTAGTGGTCCTCCACTGCAAAGTCAGTGTAGTCTGAATACTCATCTGATTCCTTAGCGCTTAAAAAGTTATAACACCAGTAAAACTGATTTGATAATCCCTTTGATTTTTGTTTTGACAGGGGAACAAAGGAAAAACAGGGGTCATTGTGGCAGCCTATATGCACTACAGCAAGATATCAGCAGGGTAATCTGCATTTTGATTATTAGTCTGCTCTTAGCCTCAATATGCCAGCATATGTAAGCATCTACTGTTTGCACAAATGAGCCCTTATGTCCAAAAAAGCCACTAAAACAATCTTTGCGGATTTGTTTAAATCTGTAGATAAAGCCACCAACAGATTTCATGACTTCCTCTTAGCATACACCTCATCAACATCAAGCTCAAGAAATAACGAATGAACTAATACACTTCTGCCCGTGTTCACAGAGCCGACCAGGCCCTCACCACACTGGCCATGAGGAAGTTCTGTGAAGATAAAGTCTCCTCTTCCCTGCAGCCCTCTCAGAAGAGGTGTCAATCCCCTGCATATCATCCATTTCCTCCGCCCGCCATTAATCTTTTCTTGTTGTGTTGCAGTTATCACCTCAGTCACTGTGTCATCACACCATTTCTTCACCTATCTTTGACAGATACATCTACTACTTTGGTGGTTTGTTGTCAGGTACCATCAAAATGAACAGCAATCCCTTGTTCCTGCAC
The DNA here is from genome assembly GCF_051167445.1 of Perissodus microlepis. Classification (NCBI taxonomy): domain Eukaryota; kingdom Metazoa; phylum Chordata; class Actinopteri; order Cichliformes; family Cichlidae; genus Perissodus; species Perissodus microlepis. The sequence goes on from NC_140465.1 coordinate 13,405,794, forward strand.
CAAATCCTCATTCCTTCACTACCAAACTTCCAGGCAGGAGGAGGTCAGTTTTATAGGCTGCACTTTTTTTTAAATGGTAATTTTCAGTGTGAAAGTGGGAACAGTCAGTGTTTTACAATGTTGGGGGGGGGGGGGGAGGAAGAAAACAACAAAGCCTCTGTCTGCAAATTCTTACCCTTTTTATTATCCCTAAACTTATTTCTGTATTTGCAGGTTTTTATCCTTTCCTGAAAATCTACCAGTCTCTTCAACTGGTGTATACCTCAGGAGTCTAGTAAGTAACTGGTCAGCTATATGTGTGTGTGTTTTCAGCTCACCTCCTGCGGGCAGACATCTTTCCTTCCCTCAGTCTCTTTCACACATGTTGACTCTGTCTGTGTTTAGGTGGAGCTGGGACTCTGCTTATGTTAAAGCTTATGCTGTTTGCCAGTGTTTACCCAACTGTGGTATGTTTTGACTTGTTTTATGTATTTTAAGATGGACTGTCCATTTTTTCTACTCTGTGTGTGTGTACCTGTGTGTGTGTGTGTCTAGTGATCCACAAAGCTCCAGGGCAAGAAAGCTGTGCGTGACTATGGAGCCAGCACTACTATTGAAGGGGGACATTATGGTGAGAAATAGCACATGATTAACTGTATGTCAGTAATTTACAACCTTTCTTTGATTTATATCCTCTCCGTATCCTCAAATACATACAGTACATCACTGCAATAACTGCAACACTTCTGCGTGTTGTTTTTTTTTTTAGCTAAATCCTGTAGTCAGGATTTTATCCACGCTTAACAAAACGGCTACACAAAACACTTTTTGCCTTCCTGACTCTGATGCACCTTTGTAACCTTACTTTTGAACAGTGCTTGATTATTTTTAAACCACTTAAGCGTTAAATCTTCCCGAGACTGCATGCTCATTTTCTCCCATCAAGAGGATAAAAATATTCAAGTCCTTAGCAGCCCAGGAATAAAAGAAGGCATTTTATTTATCTCAGTGTAAGGGGCTGCTATCAATATCTTGAGACTATCGTTGTACACTGCTTTTATATATGCATCTTTGTCCATAGGTAAAGTGCTACCACTGGCGGAGACGAGCAACAGAAAGAGAGGTGGTCTTTAGAGTCCAGTTCCACACCTGTACTGTTCATGGAGCCCAGCTGTGGTTTGGCAAGAGTGAACTGGACCAAGCCTGCATAGGTATAAAATTACATGCCCAAAGTTTGTCAGTTGTTTGGAGGAGCATGGAATGGCAAGAAAAAAAAAATCAGACAATTGGGCATAGAAACTGATGCTGGTAACTACAGTCAGTTGTTTCAGACAACGTCACTTTTTCTGTAACTCACTTTAAGCATTTGTTTTGCAGACATAACAGCAATGTAGAGGTATGTCATCATCCCTTATGTCTACACTGCTCAAAAATGAAGTTACATTTCTGGAGGCTGGCAGTTACTCTAAGAGAACTGGACAGGGCTGTAGAAGGTGCTTAGCACATCAGCAGGACCAGTATCTGCTCCTTTCTGCAAAGAGAAACAGGATGAGCACTGGTGTGAATCTCTCTGACCAAACAATCAGAAACAGACTTCATGAGGGTGGCCTGAGGCCCTGACGTCCTCTAGTGGCCCTGTGCTCACTGCCTGGCACCTTGGAGCCTCACTGGCATTTGAGATGATGGGAGCAGGTTTACTCTGAGCCCATGTGACAGATGTGAAAAAGCCCAGATAAGCCATGGAGAACTTTATGCTGGATGTAACATTGTTCAAAATGGCCAGTTTGATGGTGGGTCAGTGATGGTCTGGGGAGGCATATCCATCAAGGGACTCACACACCTCTACAGGTTAGGCAACAGCAACCTGACTGCTATTATGTATCGGGATGTTATCCTTAGACCCACTATCAGATCCTAAGCTGGTGCACTGGGTCCTGGGTTCCTCCTGGTGCACGACAATGCCCAGCTTCATACAAACTACTGACTACAATTTTGACTTGCTGCAATGAAATTTCTACAAATTGGACTAGCCTGCTGCATCATAATTTTTTTCACTTTGATTTTTGAGGTGTCTTTGACATGGTGATAATTTTCTTCCCATCCAACGATGTGGCATCCTTTCTTTCACATTACCCAGTCATATCAGGACAGATATCCAGCATGATTTTTTTCCCTGTTGAGATCTGATTTATTTTCAAAGTGTTTCTCAACTTTTTTGAGCAATCATAAGCTTTTTATGTCACTCTTAATTGAATTTTCTTTTAAAACTGAAGCATTAGCCAAAGTTTTTCTTCTGTAACTGTTAGTAAAGCTCATAACATAATTACTGTTGAAATGACTTGTGCTCTTTGAAATGTGCACATATAAAGACAATAGCTACAATGGTTCTGAAAAGGAGCATTTACTGTCTGTAACTCTATTCCTGTAATTATGTGCATAGCACCCCCAGCAGGCTTACTTGATGTTTACTTGCTGTGTGTGGTTGTAAAACTTTAGTCTGCGTCATTGTTGCCGCCCTTTGCTATCCCTTGGCTCCACCCCATCTTGAAGGGGAGTTAGTACTGTTAGTACTCTAAATAACTGCAGCATGGTTGTTTAGACTCTGCCTCACAGCATAAAATACTACAAAAAGGAAACTTTCTGCTGTAAAATTCTGCTGCTAACTTGAAATTGTTTACATGACTGTATTATTCAAGACCTACTTATTCCTCAGACCATTGTTTTGTTTGTCTTCAGAGACAAATAGCAAAGGACAGCGTCAGCTTAGATGAAACAGAAATGGTTTAACGTGGTTCACTAAGCAGCAGTCTAAGGACAGTACCTCTAAGTGCTACATGCTGACTCATGCATAAAATATAAAACTAATATTAAATCCACACTTATGTATGAAACGAAAAAACAAGCTAATTTTAGATAGACTTCTATGATGTGCCGTGCTCTGTTTCCTTTTTTGGCCTATTTATTTCCATTATGCTGAGAGTAAAAGCAAGTATCTTTATTTATTTACTTTGTTTTGGTGTCTCTCTGTAGTTACGGTCTGGATATTTTAGTCACTCCTTTATGTTTGCCTTTCTGTAGATGACAGGTTCCCCCCTGATGCTACAGTGGAGTTTATCTTCGCTAATGGACCAGAAAAAATAAAAGGTAAATATCACTGTTACCTACATATCTTTGAATCATTTCATGCATTCCTCACACCCAGTCTCTTCTTTTTCATTTTAAATTAAGTTCAACACTTTATGGTTCTATTCTACGGCATGAAACTCCTTGATTTTAGCTTCTGCTATACCAGCAGGCTTAATACAATAGCTATATAAAGCAAAAACAATACACATACAGGACACGACTCATAAATACTAATAAAATCTAATATATTAGTAATGAGCTATGTGTAAATATGTTTCAAATAAAAATTTTGTGTTTGAGGTCAAGAATACCACCAGAATGACACCTCCATCAAAGTGGAATATAACACCTCGGATCCTGTTGTCAGATGGGACTCCTATGAGAATTTCAATCTGCATCATGAAGACAGCATGGAAAGTAAGAAATGCTTTACATATACATCTAAGATCTACAGCCATGGTCAAATTCTGTTAAGTCTTCTGTTTTATTTAATAAAAAATCATCTAGTCCTTACCAGGGTTAAAATGAGATAAATACAACCTCAGATCAACTGCAGAACCACAATTAGCAGTGATAGTATGCAGTAATCATCTTTGGTATGACTTTATCAGTCTGTCACATAGTTGTGGAGGAATTTTGGCTCACTCTTTTTTACAGCATTGCTTCAGTTCGTTGACGTTTGCAGACATTCATTTATGCACAACTCTCTTAAGTTCTCACCACAGCATTTCAACTGGACTGAGGTTTGGACTAATTTTCCCCTTAATTTCTCTAGAAACAGTAATATACTTATTTTTTGACACACTGTTTCTTCATTTTAGCTCAGTATTAGTCAGATAAATGTTGACCCAGTGTAGTATGTCATATTCTGTAGTTCATCTGAGGTTGTAGTTACCTATTTTTTTAGACCTGCTAATGACCGGATTCTTTTTCTTGTGTCCTGAAAGAAACATTAGAATAGAAAGAAGGTGAGCTTTCTTCATATTTTGACTATGGGCTTTAGATAAAGAAGGAGGAATCAGATTTCCATCTTGTTTTTATTAGATATCTTTCATACAAGGGGACCGCTGGATGGAAGCTTATACGCCCAAGTGAGGAAGCGACGTGGACCAGGAGCAACTGCCTCACCAGCATCAACCAATGGCTGCCTCACTACCAGCCCAACAGTGAAGACTCAAACTTCCACCCAATCCAAGACTCTCACCTACACCTCAAATTCCAGCTACTCCTCAGTCCCCTCTGATCACCTGGCTGACACCGCTCTATCCATTAATGAAAGAGATAATATTGACTATCCATTGAGGAGAAGCAATAGGGAAGATGAAACAAAAGAGAAGACAAGAGGAAAAGAAAGGGACAGAGAAACAGCTATATTAGATGATACAGATCCATTGGGTCCTGGAGGGCTGAGACGAGAGCACTTGTGTTGCGGACAAGCAAGTATAAAGTGTGGTGACATGGGGTTGGAGAGGGACAGAGAGCCCTGTCTTCCCAACAGTCACTGTCTTGGACGTTGCAAAAGCATTAAAAATCATCCAAAAAGTCAAACTCTGCCAGTTTTACCATCCAAATCAGTGTCCCCTCATCCTCATTCAGCTCATATGGAGCTCTGTCATCGCCACAGTGCCCATCCTCTACCAGAGTTGCCATGGGAACGTTCAACTCCCCCTCTACCTCTACCTTTTGTCCATAGGCCATGTTACCCTTATTCCACTCGTGATCATGCCCACCCACACAGCCACACCCTGCCAGCCTCAAATAGACTCTGCACTGGGGAAGAGTGTCACCTTCTTCATTATTCCAGCCACATGCCAGGGTCTCATCTATCCAACCAGCCGCAGCCATCAAGCCCTTACAGAGAGATGTTCTTTGGCTCTCCTGCACAGTCCTCTGGTTGTCCCTGGCAAGACTGCTCCTGCAGACGTGAACATCAATCAGCCTCACTTAAAACAATACACTCAGCTTACCCAGACCAATCAGAAACAATACACTGGTCTCAAGGAACAGGTGTACCTCCACAATGGGAAACTGAAAATCCATGGGACATAGCAAGAGAGGCAGAATTTTGGCAGTGCAAATCCAATACGCCTGTATTTCATCTCTACCAACCCTCTCTGGACCGAGGTCCAAATCTAGAGCACCCTAGATTTGTTGTTGCACCTCACCAGAACTACCCAATCCCCCAGTCACTAATAGATATACGGGATGGAGCCAGCAGTGGATACCACACGCCCTTACAGCCACGCCACTCCTGCCCCTGCTCACCTTATGAGTCATCTCCAGCTGAAAGCCATGAGAGTCGAGGTTATGCCTCAGGATATCACTCTGGATCAGCCTCCCCTCTACCTGCTAATAGCCCATCACCTGCAAAAGGAAAGCTGCCCGAAACCCCACTGGGATCCAGAGACCAAATGCACAATGAGCATCGCAAAGGTAGAGGAAAGGACTAAGTGGATGGGTTAACATGCTTTTTTTCCCTTCTTTTATCATCATCACTCTCTTATGTTATACTTTCATCTCATATATTTTAATCTCTCTTATCAAAGTCGAAAAGGCCAAGACAGACGCAGAAGATGAGATATCCCAACATTCAGAAACTAAGTCTGATTCTAATGGACAATCAAGCACCCCTGGACCAGACTCTGACCATGACTACACACTGATTGGTAGCAGCAGCCCCACACACACAGAAGACAGGTGAGTGAAACTTTGCTTTCTGACATCTCACAATTCTGGAAAATACAGCTACATATAAAGATATGAAGAAAATTATCATATGTGGTCTTTTCATTAGTGCAAATGTTGACAGTCCTTCTCAAAGCCAAGACACATCAACACCTCAAGAGTCCAGCGCAAGTAACAAAAATGTGAAACCAACAGAAACACAAACTCAAGGTTCAATCATACCTGTCAACCCCGTGCAAACATCAGGTGAGTCTTCTGAAAGTAGCAGTCCTGATGGTAAGCTTGGAGCAGTCAAGGTAACGGGACATGCACATGGATCTAACACATCACATGCTTCAAGCTATGCAACTGTCATTATCACCCCAGTTCAAGTGCAACTCAATGGTTCTGCCCTCCCTAATGATAGCCCATCAGACAGCAGCAGAGGTGTATCCATAAATCCAGCAACTAGTTTAAGTTCTAGCCCTTCCACCACTTTCCCAAATTCTCCTATTGGTTCCCCGGAGGTACAGTCTTCTCCTCTGCGCTCCTCATCTGCTACAGACACAGCAGGACAAAGCTTGACTCCAGACAGAGACAGCTCAGCTGACACCAAACCGCCTTCACCTGTTCCTGATGGATACCATACACCAAACTTTCCCTTAGCATCCTATTACTACTCATTACTAAATGTCCCCCATGTTCCATACACTGGGTACACTGCAGTCACTATCCCCGCCATCCAGCCACCGCTCCCAGAGAAGAAACGCTTTTCCACAACAGCAGGATCCCTAAATGGACACAACTCTCTAATTCGGGCTTCCTCAGCTCCTTCCCCCACACATCATGTTACTTTCTCCCCTGCTGTTGGAGAGCAGAGGAGGGGGTCTGCACAGCACAGCTGCCGGGAGGAGCCAGACATCAGGGTCAATGCTAAGTTTGTCCAGGACAGCTCCAAGTACTGGTACAAACCAGGCATCACCAGAGACCAAGGTGAGAGCTTTAATGAAACATGAATTGGTAGTATCAGGAACACTTAATACATCAGGATGGTTCGTATTTAACTCGTATTATGGTCAGTGTGTCTATTTTGGGCCATTACATCATAGCTCTAATGTTTCTACCATAGCCATAGCTGTGTTGAAGGACAAGGAGCCAGGAAGTTTCCTCATCAGAGATAGCAATTCCTTCCAGGGTGCCTATGGCCTGGCCCTCAAGGTGGCTACCCCTCCTCCTAATGCCAACTTCTCTTGGAGCAAAGGTATCTATCATAAGTTTAGCTTGTTTATAATGCCTCAGTCACACAGGCTTAGAGACTGGTCGGCGACACCCAGGCAACCTCTCACTAGTGAACCGGAGTATTGCCCAACCATTTGACAAGCAGTTCCTGGAGGTTGCTGGCTGCTGCTGGGTGAAATTCGTTGCTGCAGCTAAAACCTCTTTGTTAGCATCAATCTGCTAGTAACCAAGGCAATAACTGCAAACAATAATGTTTGCTGCACACAGTAGTTTGCATGGAAGGTATCAACTTGTCTGCAATCACTCACTGACTACTCGACAAGAGACAGTAAAACTTGAATTAGTGCAACACAAACTGGAAACAGAGAACCTTTGCATTCAAAGTAAAATTGTGGCTTACCACTGCAACCCATACATTTCAGAAAGCACAATGTTTACTCTGAAGGCTGACAGTTTATGTGTCTGGTTTGCATATGGTTTGCAGCAAGCAGTTGGCAAGTGTTTGCATACATTTCAGCGTCTTCCATGCAAACTACAGATGTCCGGACGTTTTCAGTACAGCACTGTACACCTCTGTGCCTCAATTCCTCCAGCCACCAACTTGGCAACTTGTTAGTGAATACACGTTTTTCCCTAGAGGCCAATGGTTGCCAAGGGCTCAATTACTGTTCTCTAGGGCACAACTTGTCACTGTAGTATTCTCCTGAACAATAGGTGTCGCCACTGAGACAAAACCTCCAAATCAGAGGAAGTCAAAACCAGTGTTGCAATGTCTCCTTTTGTATTATGAGTGAATCTATGATTTTCTGCACTGATATATAGTTAAACTGTTGGTAATAAATAAATAAATAAATCAGATCCTGGGTGAAGTTACAAAAGTTGAGAGGTGCATAATCAGCCGAAATGACCACTTGCGCCAAAGAATGTATGGCACTTTTGCTATGCAGTGTTGTTTGTGAGGTTGAAAACGGCTGGTATAAAGGGCCCATAAAGCATGCAAACTGGAACACAGAAAGAAATAAAGAAATAAAATGGACATTTACCAAAGCATCTAAAGACACACTGATGGCTGCATTTTGAAAAACGCCAAATAAATTATTTTGTAATGGTGATACAGTGTGTTAATGTATTAAAATGGTTCATGGTGAACATAATAAATATAATATGGTCAGAATAAAAGATATCAGCTACATTATGCTATATTTTTGTTTATGTTTATAGAAGATTTTTGGCAGCAAAACAAGCCCTTTTTCATCCTTCCTTCCTTTTCAATCTCCTGTCTCCCAGGGGATCCTCTGGAACAGCTGGTGAGACACTTCCTGATCGAGTCTGGGCCGCGAGGAGTGAAGATCAAGGGCTGTCAGAATGAGTCCTACTTTGGTTAGTTACACTGTAGATGCAAATGCTGCCATTTATTTCACATTTTCAGTGTTGTGTGAGAAACTTAGCATTTTAATCTACATACAGTTTTTGAATATTTACTACATTCCAAGCCTCAATTTTCTGTGTTTTAATCCCTTCTAATCTGTCACATTTGCAATCTTCTTACCTTTTTTTTTTTTTTTTGTCTCAGGAAGTTTATCCGCCTTGGTGTACCAGCATTCAATTACTCCCATCTCTTTGCCATGTCCTCTTCACATCCCAGAAAAAGGTATTAATTGTTTAATTAGATTTAAAACTAAATCTATTATGGGAGAACAGTTAAATGCTCCTCTATGAATAGGAGGCATTTTACAGCCTTAAATGAAATTCATCATGTTTCAGATCTGGTTGGGGAGCTTCAGGAAATGCAGAGTGCAACAAATACCAGCACTGCAGCTGAGCTCCTCAAACAAGGAGCAGGTACTTCTCAAGCTCCATATTTTCACAACGTTGACCTGTAAGAATAATAATAATAATGATAATAATAATCTTTGTCATTTCCCTAATGAACCAGCGTGCAACGTCCTCTACCTGAACTCTGTGGAAACAGAGTCGTTAACTGGGCCCGAAGCAGTTTCTAAGGCAACGAAGTTCACTTTGTCTCTGAATCCACGCCCAGTGGCAACCATGGTCCACTTCAAAGTGTCCTCTCAGGGTATCACACTAACCGACAGCAAAAGAAGGTACTTATGAATCACTACAATGTTACATATTAGGAAGAGCGTCAGTTTCATTTAATGAGTATTATTCGTAAATTTTGTGTTATTTGTTATTGTATTAAACAATCATAGAAAGTATTAAGTCTTTCTTTCATGCCAGACTTAATGTTATGTATGTTTACACAGGCTGTTTTTTAGGAGACACTACCCAATCAACAGTATCACCTTTAGCAGTCTTGATCCTCATGATCAGAGGTGGGTTGCTGATAAACTAAAACCAGTTTTATCCATGTTAATAAAAAACTACCCTTGTTTCTATGTCACTGTTGATTATCTTTAGTAAAGGTGGGAATAGACGTGTGTTTGTCGCTGCTGTAATGACTTATATTTTTCTAATATAAGTTCTCTTTGTGAGTTGCATATTCGCTTTTTTATGTGAGAAATGGATGTATATTGCTACTCTTTTCCCTAGTAAAACAGTCTCTGTGTCCTTGTCACTTTGTCTCTATTTGTGTACCCGTGCTTCAGGTGGACTAATTCTGATAGCACGTCAAGCAAGTAAGTGCTTGTTGGCAGTGTTTTTCCCTTATCAGTGACATTACCAGCTGGCACTATGTGCTTCTTTGCATGGCAATTGATCACCATTGGATTTGCTACTCGCTTTTCGAAAGAAAATTGACTTTCCCTCAGTGTTAAATGGAGTTTGCTTTTTCTTTTGACCTCTTGTGTCTGCCCTCTGGTGCAGGATGTTTGGCTTTGTGGCGAGACGGACAGGCACTGCTACAGAGAACGTGTGTCACCTGTTTGCAGAGATGGACCCCGAGCAACCAGCTGTTGCAATCGTCAACTTTATCAACAAAGTCATGCTGGGACCACAGCTACGGAGATGAGAAAAATTGAGAATTTTTTGGAAAAAAAAAAAACTTTCTGGACTGTTAGGGATCTGGGGAAGACATTAAAATGGTTTTTGACATATTTTCTCATGAAGTGTGTGTATATACCATTTTTGTTTGCGTTTATACAATTTGCATCACTGTGCTTGGCTGTATGACTGTTTTTATAAGAGAATCTAATTCTGACAAATCACTGCTCTGTAGGTCAAAGTATTATTTAGAGGAATAGCTAATGATTGACCTAAACTTGGTGATATTTGCTGAATAAGGCTGAAAAAGAGATTTAATTTGTTTTGTGTTTGTATCTTTTATTTTTATTATTGTTGTTAAAATCGTTTATGTTATCATTTTTCAAACTGTTCACATGATGAACAAACTTTTGAAACTGCATGAGCAAGCATCCATGTTATTTTCCTAACATTTTCCATACATCAGTATCAAAAGCTGAAGAAAAAGGGCTCAGAATGTGGCAGGAAGTAAGAGTCACGTGTTCAAGGGTAAACTGGTATAGTTGCACTTATCAACACTGGAAAGAGTAAAGCAAGTGAATTCATGAAAGTGTGTATTCTGATGATCTAAGGCAAAGGTGTGGCTGCAGTTTAACTCACTCATTACATATAAATGTGAAACATTATCAGTTTTGTCCTCACAGCATGAATACTAATAAAGGTCTAACTACAATAGAGCATTATGTTAACCAGAATTTAAAATGCAGACTATCTAGCAAAAAATTTTGTAATGTAAAATATAATCTTAAAATAGATTTTAACAAACATGCAGTAAGTTAAGAGGTCATAAGCATTACATGAATATGAACAACTTTTCTTATGTTGGTAATGTCATAATAAAAGCGCATAGAGAAGTTTTTAGTTAATAATCACTTCATGAGTGAACTGTTTCACTTAAAACCAAAGACTATTGTGATATTTTGAACTGTTGCTTTTTCTTTTTTGAAATATATTTTTCATTTTGCTATTTGTGTTTTTTCTGTACACTGAAACAGTATCTAGGTGACTTCAGCACAATTATTATTTTTCATATTGGATTTTTATGTACAAGAAGTAATATATTTTAGGTGTCTGAGGTGGTGAAAAGAATGATGTATGTCATATTTGACAAGAACATTAAAGCAAGTGTTCTGAAACCAAGTAGTGTCTTCATAATTAAAGTTATAAGTTACGCACATCTTGAGACAATTTCAGTTTAAAGGATCATCTTCTCTGTGTTACTTACAAAGAACAGTTGATAGCTTAGTTGTGACGTTCTAATTGCAAACATCTGGCTGCCGGTTTGATTTGGTACATCTCAGCCTTTGAACGCATAATTTAGGCACGACAGGAATCACAACGCATCGATTAAAAGGACGAGGTCCCACCGAGATTTGAACTCGGATCGCTGGATTCAAAGTCCAGAGTGCTAACCATTACACCATGGGACCGGTTACGTTAACGCTGCGCACATACGGCTTCAAGTACACGTATATATGTTTCATCATACTCTCCTCCAATATCAGCACTGGTAATAATTTACGCTGTTAACCTGTCGCTTAGGATTAAACACATTAGTTCTCCGGTTATATCTTGCCTAACGTTGGGCTTTTCGCTGCAACTATCTGGTGTTCGGACACTGCTGGTTACACACATATATACATATATATAAAGCTAACCAAGCTAACAATCATAGCTTCAGAGACTTGACCGTGTCGGAATAAGAAACAAAAGCTAATTCGTTATATTCGAAGCATCAATGTAAAGATGCAAACTGTCCACCACGTCTGCCTAACCGACACGTTTGATAAAATCAATACAATCCTGTATCGTACGGGATAATCACTTTAGAATCTAGCTAGCTACTCGTTATCCGATACGACTTGACAAAATAAAAGCGTCGTTTTCAAAATAAAGTTTCCCCAATTTCATTAGCGCTAAGTGTGGATTCAGTTAAATTTATAAACTAATATACCGTGAAGCTTTATGCATGTGAAAAGCGAGGCTTTATTTTTAACCAATAGTATTATAGGTGAGAAATATTACATACATTTGAAATTATTAATCCAAGAAAATAAGTCGCAAGCCATCAACTCAAATCGACACTAGAAGCGCCATGGACATAGTGTACTGAGGTAAGGGTTTGTGTAATGAACATAACGACACAGTAACTACATCAGGTGTTCCAGGGTACTTAATAACCGCACACCTATGTATTTTTCAAGCCCAGTTGTTTAGCAGGTTCTCTGTCCAATATTCAAATTTTAAATCACCTGAAAGGGTTGAGAGCCATAAGTTGCTTATGCTTGTGTATTTTTCCCCGTTCGTTTCTTTGAAACAACAAAAGGCTTCTTTGTTACGATTGCTGGAATAAGCTCAACTACTGCATAAAAATGCATTTTTCTGGCAGGCACGCAGGGATTTATGGCTGAATAGCTCTATGCTGTTCTGAAGCAATGTAACCCTGTGGGCTTTAGTACTGTTGCTTTGTTATATCACAAGGACCCACGTGTGACGAGTAGACATGTCCTTCCTGATTCTTCCAGAAGAGGGAACTAGAGGAACTTTAATAAGCAACTGGATCTCCACATTGCTGCTCCTGGCGAGGTTCTGAAGGGAAAACAGTACAAGTCCAGGATTTCTCTTTAAGATTTTTTGTGAATAAAAACATGCTTGGTCTCGCCGCACCCTTATAGTCAAGAAGCGGATCATGTAACAACTCACGTAACTGTCTTCAATGTGTGTTTGCGTGTGCGTGGCTTATAAAGTCCAGGAACAGCTTTCATGTCCTAACGCCCAACCCCGAGTAATTATTTAAAAAAATACATTTATAAAATACATTAAAAAAATGAAGATGAAAAAGGAATTTATAAAGTCAGAGAGTGAATGCAGACTAAAGATCACTAAAGTCTAAGTCACATATAATAAGAACTGCATTTGTTTTGTTGACTTCAACAGACCATACAAACAAAGGTACATTAAAATTAGTATATAGTAGTACAGGTACTGAAGGTGGAATGGGCAAAGGCGATATTCAGTTATTAATTTACCAGACTGATGGTTATACTGTTCTGAACCAGCTCTGCAAATTAAATTCTAGCAGCGATTTTAAATAAAAATAAAAAAAACAGAAGAAGAAGAAGAAGAAAGCAAAGTTGAGAACTGGATTGTTTTTGGTCCTGCCTGACTTTATTGCTCTCCTTCACGCACCTCCTGTGGTAAATGTCCTAGAGGGATGGCCATTTATTGCCGCTGAAAAACAGTGCTGTTTACATCACCTGCTGTATAGTTTTACAGTTCAGCATGGCGCAGCCCAGACACCATGCAGTGATGCAGCTGCTGCAGTTACTCTCATTCAAGCAGATTCAAACGTTCTAAAGATGTTCAGAGCCATGTTGAATTTGATGTTTACATTACCCAGTAATACTGAGCCAAAGGAACCGAAAAGTGCTGACTCCACGTCACACATATTGATCATGTTGTTTCCTCCTTGTCCTTGCTGCTTCCTGAATCCCAGCATCATGCCTTTCATCTTCTCCTGTCACCATATTAAGGGGCTCTTCTTTCCTGGCAATGGCCGCATTTACTTCCACTCTCGTCACTTGAAACCATATCACAAGAAATATGTGGATGGATTTACGTCTCTACATAAAAATGTATTTTTTTCATAACACGACTATATTTTTATCCAAAACTGTCAGATTTATGTTTGTGATTTCTGCATCCAGATATGTGTTTTGTGTTTTTTCTTTCTCAAAAACTGGACTGTTGCTGAAGTGCAGAAATATTTAGACTTTTTTCTTCTTCAGTGAGAACTGTGGCGGCTGTTGTGTCATTCTCAGACCGATAAACATGAGGCTCTGCCACAGATATGTGTGATCACTGAGAACTGCCGTAGGTGTTAGCATGCACTGCTGAGAACAACAGTGGAGGAAGTGCCCATTTTCACCACCAGTAGCCTGCCTGTCACCAAGTATAGGATTCAGTTGCACATAATGGTGCTCAGACACGGTCCCCTGTGGATGAGGGGAATTATAATGAATGCTTTGTTGTAATCAACAATCTTCTCACTTACAGTTTGTTGCTTTTCTCTCTGAGAGACAGTGCATTGTGGGGTTAAAGTGCTGGCACCCTCAGCTGATCTGCTGCTTGTCTAAAGTGCCGACCGTCTACACTGCCTGGGGGAAGTGAGCCCATGAGGGCTCTGACCAGCAGCCCGAGGCATGCGATGGTGACAGATGCAAGTGGAACAGGGTGGCAGTGCCTCAAGCAGGATATCCTGAGTTTCATAGGCATAACATGGATGCATGCTGCATTGCACAGCAGGACATCTACTAGCTGATCAACACATGATTTCACAATCTAGCTCCAAAAGCTCTCGGGTACTTTACATGATCTGGTGGGCACAAGGCCACTCTTGATCACTCTGGATAATTGAGTACTGTTAGATATACTATTTCTTCTTCTTCTCAAAAGACATGTAGAATGTGTTTGTTTGGGCAGACACATTTGGCATTGCTGGGCTTTCCTTGGAGGCTCTGCAATTGCTGTCAGACCTCTGAGCCTGTCCCTCAAACGTCCTCTGTAATTTATTAATTTTCCACTTTCAGTGCATCAGCACTATTTTGCACAATAGATTTGCAGTTGCTCTGTAAAGTTTGTCACTTCAGCAAATTATTTTACTTGTGGCTATAATAAAAATATCATAATGCATTATAATACACAAAGTGCACATAAAGCCCCATTGCAGTTTGGCTGTGTGATCAGCTGGTGTCCTGGCATAATAGCCAAAAGTGAAATCGAGCTGTCCTTAGAGCATACTTCAGTTTAAGCTCTGTTACTATGAAAGTTATTTATGTGTCTGCACTAGTGCCACGAAAACTATTCCCATAGTTTTAGTGGGTCAGTGTTTCTGATTTATTATTTCCACTCTCCTGGTTTCCAAACAGCAAGCCAGCTCACGGAGAAGGGCCGGAGCATTTGAGGACACAAAATGGCTGGGCCAGGATAGATGTCTGACATGGGTGCTGTGGAGCCAAATAAACCCCTTGCAGCAGAATGGTTTGATCCAGTGCTGGTGCCAGACTTGGAAATAGCCCAAGCCACAGGACAAGGATCAACTCTCCATGAGCATTAACCTAACACCCACACACTTTACTACCAGTTACTGCACATGAATCAACACCTAATAAGCTTATGACACATATCTAAGGTGCTGGCGGGCTCTGGATATGCTAGTTCTGCGGTGCAGATAGAAAACCTGGCATAAAAACTCTGTAGTCGACAATGAACTCTGCACATACCTTTGGGTTTTATGGTTCAAGTCAAATTATTTAGTGGTCTGTGCCTAATCCTTGCCAAACAGGGGGTACCAAATGTAAAAACCCTCAGACAAGGAATGGACCAGAATATTTAGGGAATGTTTGTTGCAAAAAAATTCTTGCTGTTTTAGAGCCAAAGCTATACTCGCAGGGGATTTAGAAAACAGAACAGCAGTGCACAATATACTGTGGCTCGAGCACTGTTAGATCAATGCAGAGATAATTGGAAGGCTTGTGAGGCAGCAAAGTACGTGATACAATCTGATGAACAGAGGTGGCTATGCAACATGTCCATGTACTTTGTAAGATAGGCCTATATGTGTGTGTGTGTGTGCCTGTATTATCATTTCAAGGTAGCACAAACAAGTAATATATAAAATGGTAAAGCTCATGTACAATATATCCTAAAGCGGTATTATTTTTTACAGTAAAACACAGGCCTTGTAAAACGGCAAAAATTACACTTTACGACTTGAACAGGAGCTTACAAAATAGCATATTCAAAGCCGCACTGACATCGACATTCTTTTTGCAATTGGCACAGATCTACCGCTTGTTTTTACAATTAGTTGGAAAAGGATACTTGGGACCGGATAGGCCGCCTCTCTTTTTCCCTCTCCCCTCCACATCTAAGACCTTTATGGTGTTTACATTACAGACACACCTCTGACCTTCACTCAGGCCCCCCACCGCTGGCCCTAATACCACACACACACCACCACCATTTTAACTACATCCCAGAGATTATTTACGCACAAAGCCGGTTTCCGAAGAAACATCACTCAAATTACGACAAAATAAACAAATGAATACAAAATAAATAAATGCACTAGAGCACAAGATACTAACCGTATTTTGCTTGTGAAAGCGTGTAGTGGAGGTGTGTAATCGTCTGGGTTTTTTTGTTTTTGTTTTTAGCACACTCGGCCACCGCTGGTGTATTGTAAATGTATGGCAACATCGCCATGCAGCGACGTTGTGTCTCCAGCCTACCAGTGTACTGCAGAGTAGACACACCCCTCCGATACGCACGCCTCATTGCACACATCTGCGAAGTGTCAAAAAAATTCGCGGGGTTAAATTCATAAAATAAAAGATTTAGAGCCAGATTGAACTCTTGTTATTGTTTCAGATGTGTGTTATTGTTTGCGATGCTGTTGTGGCAATATTTACGTTTTTAATCAATATTGTTCATATTGCACGTAGCTGCAAACAAAGACATTCCTGTGTAGGTGGAAAAAACACGGCCCGGGAGAGGCAATTTCCACCTATTGGGACGACATACCGTGTCTAATGTTAAGCACGGTAATCCCCACACCGGGTCTCCGTTGAATCAGAGATCACAGACAAACGGTGTCGCTTTAAACCTCACGCGGTCAAAGTTGTTTACCTCTTCGTTACCTTTGACGTCACGACACACCCCTGTTTGAGGGGGACGGAACTCCGAGTTATTGGCACCGGAGCCCACCGAACAGATTAGAGCTTGAGAGACGCGTGGCCAACCACAACGGAGGAGACACATAAAGCCCAAGCATGATTGGTTGCCGTAGGGGCTGGGGGGGAAATCCCTCTTTCCCGTAGAGGTCCTAGGGAGGGGGCGGTGCATAACAAAAAAAGAAAAAAAAAGTAATGGCCATCTATTTGGGTCCTGAAGAAGGAGGGATAGCCTAAATCTCGTCGGAGTATCGTCGCTGTTATTGCGTTATTATCATTTTGGCACGTGCATTTGCCTGTTGAGTGATACCCAGTTGCGTGTTAACCGTTTCCCCCGCGGCTCGTTCATTGCGCTCGGCTGCAGAACGGTTAATGGGCTGGCTGAACTTGGTGCCGCGTTTTAGGGTTAAAGCAGCCAAGCTAGCCACGCTAACGTTAGCTACTACCGCGGCTGCTGTGTGAGCCAACGTCTGGAAGGGCGTACGAGTTTAACATTTTCTCCCCGAAGTCTCCACACGTTTCTGAGTTTGGTGCCGCGCGCTCGTCTTCCCTTTCTAAGCTAACCTGCCTCTCGTCAACATGGAGGGGACATACTTTGCAAGAGCATGAAGACGACGACTACGACGAACGACGACTAAAGAGGATTAAAAACAACTCGGTCTTGATGGGGAAAAGTTGAGCTGAGGTATGAAACTCGCACACACAGGAGGAATGTTAAGGTCGAGAGTTGAGTTGTTGTGATTTCAGTCGCTCGAGACTTTAGAAGAAACTGATTTAGCGCAGTTTCACTCTGTGGCTCTATCACGGTGTTTGTTCCCGCACTCAACGCTATATGATTACCCCGGAGTATGTACGTTGCTGTTGAAAATAGTTCAGCGTTACATAAACAAGAGTAACTGCAGGTCAGGTACTGTTGGAAAAGGCCCACTCAGTGACTTGCGTCTTGCACTTTTTTTTGCTTTTCTGTTAAACAGGATTAAGAACTTGGGATAAATTGAAGAAGGGTTTCACGTCTTACCTATTGTGCAAGGACATGCTAAAGCGTCAGGTGAGACTTTTCTTTCTCTTTTGTTTTTTAAATCACACTTTGCAATGTGCAATAGTATATTGGTACACTAAGAAATTATGCAACTTTGTTCATACGCAAATTTTCCCATAGTGTCTAGATGTTTTTTTAAAACATGGACCCGAGTTAATTACCCCATCACAAGTTAAATTAATTTTCAGTGAAAGCGTTAGTAGTTTTAAAATTTTGGAAAGTTACCTAAATCAGTCACAGTCCCAAAACTAAGGTGTGTTTATATGCAAAAGTGAATATCAGGGTTACTTAAAATTTATTGTTATATGTCCCAATTAAAACTTTTACAGAGTGAAAATATTAATATTAAATTGCTGCTTGCTTATTCACCTTTAATAACAAACTGATATCAGCTGACATTTTATTGGCTCGATAAGAACATGATAAGATACTGAAAAGCTGCAGTGACTTGATGTACTTGGTGTACAATTCAGCTTTCCTGTCACATAGCTTACAGCTATAGTGTTCCTGTGCTACTACTGTTATGTGAGCATGGGAGCAGAATCCCTTTCACTGTAACACAACACAACACATACTGCTTTCTACTTGGCTGGAATTATTTATACTACTACACCTTAAGCACTCACATTAATAGTAATGGGGAATGGAGCCATTTAAGAATAATGACACCATTAATTAACACAAGCCTCCTGTCTCTTTCAAGTCTGAAATTTTAACAACCTGCTGCTCACAGGTTGCCTACCCCTGTTCTTCATTTAACTAACTTATGGGTCCAGGTAAAACTAATAACAAGGGGTATATATACTGCTTATTTTCCCAGTGGGCTCACAGCTATCCATTTTTGATGAAAAAATGGGAGATACACACTTGTTCACTTTATTACATATAGCTGTAAATTCTATTCCAGGCCAATACACCAGCTCTTAGACATTTACAAAGTTTCAGTTTTTGTAAATTTTGTCCAAGGTGATGATTCTACTTTATTATGTTTATTATGATGCCAGGTCTCTCTTGGAAATGAGTTTTTAATCTCAGTGAAATTTTAACCTGGATAAATAAAGGACTAATAAAATAATTATAGAAATCGGAGTGGATTTTATTTCCACAATATGTATGACTTCAATAGTAAACCTAAAATAGAAACTGTCCGCCTTTTGATGTCAACAGAAACTCAGAATGTTGTAAAATTAGTGTTTTTGGATTAGACTGGATTTCTATTGAGTCTCTAATAAAGCAGCCTGTTAATGTATCAGCGTACACAACTCGCATTTTGAAATAAATGGTCTGTCTCTTTCCAGTGTCGTAACTAACATATGATTAATGATGTTCTGAATTCAAACAACTTGGAAATTTACTCAAGAACCGGTATTATTTGGGTCAGGGCCTGAACTCAACCTAAATCAAGACAAACTAGGCTCGGTGACGTAAATCATTTTTGTTGTAGGACTGAGCACAGACGGTTCGTGGGAAGCTACGAAAAGGGCCTGGTTTGTGTCATTATTTACAGTAACAGGTAGCAGGTTGTTTATGGAGGGGTATGCTGTGGTGATAGCACAACCCATTAGGTCTCCTACACACTGAAATACCCCAGCCCCCTCCTCTGTTTCATGACTACGGTAATTGGTTGCTTCCTCTTACATGTGACCCTATAGAAAGAGAGAAGCTGCTGTGCTTGGCTGTAAAGACCCACTTATATGTACCTCTGCGCATGCACGCTTTTTGACACTTATGTTCTGTTGCCTGTAAGACTAATGAAGTGTTAAGTTCCCACTAATGTCTTTGGGTCCTCTTTTACATCTTGTGGTTGATGCTTTCTAGGCTAGAAGCATCACACAGGTAACATGATGTATATGGAGCGAGTCATGCTGAAATGAATTCTTCCTGGAAAGCAAACCGTGTCATTGTTTTTAACTGGGGCAGTTTGCGTGTAGTGGTTTGTTTTTGTTTTTTTCCCCCCTGTTTATTTTAGTATATAAATAGGTAAAGTACAAAATTTTAATGGCATTGTACATTTCTTCACCTTTCAAAATCTGACTTCTTTATAGAAATACAAACAGTGAATTCTTTAAGTTTATGTCTTTTAATAGGACTATTTCCTGAATGAGAGAGAGCATTTTATGGCGGTTATATAACCTGACATGTCGGCTAAGTGTTTTTGCATCCACCTCACCCACATGTCTGTAGTGTGTCCGGTTCTGTCCAGTTGGATTTTCTGCGTGTGTGACTCCGTGTGCTAGAGAATGTGCATTTTTCTGTCAAATTCAACATAGACATAAACAAGACTTTTGGTGTGTGTTTGAGTGGGCCTCTCCTTGCCTCGTCTCTTTCCCCTACAGAGTCCAGCAAGGGGCCCAGCATAAGGGGGGCAGCCTGCCGTCACTGCAGCTCTCTCTCGCTCGCTCTCTCTCGTTGCTGGCCAGCAGAGGGGCCTGGGTGTTGGGGGAGCGTGAGGTGGGGAGGGGGTTACAGAGACCATAGGGCTGGACACGGGACATGGGACCCCCCACCCACTCCAACCCCAGTTTAGCCCATCCTGTGTGGGGCACAGGTCACCTTGTCATGTGCTATTACTGCGGCTGTAACATGCTCCCTGCGATTGTAGGAAAAGAGCATGAGATAGTCCCATGGAGGCTGCAGGAGGAAGAATGAGAGAGAGGCAAAGTGAAGAGACAGGACTGGACTAGTCTGCTCAGCCGGTTGTTTAGCTGCATTACAGACTCTGGTTGTCTGCTTTGTTGTTGTTGTTAGGTCGACGTTGTCCGTTTTTTTTGTGGGGGGGGGGTTCTATTGTTTTCTCTACACAGTTTCCTCCATTTATTTATTCATTGTTGTTATTTATTCATTGTTGTTGTTGTTAGGTCTACATTGTCCGTTTTTTTTTGGGGGGGGGGGGTTTCTATTGTTTTCTCCACACAGTTTCCTGCATTTATTTATTCATTATTTTTCCTAACTTAAAAGTTTTTAATATATATATATATATATATATATATATATATATATATATATATATATATATATATATATATATATATATATATATATATATATATGCCGCTCATATCTCAATTGAACATTTTCCCGTCACTAATCTCAGATTGTGTTATTTTCAGACCCACCTTCCTTGTTCCTTCAGTTTCCTTTTTTCATAGGTTTTTTCCCCCCCTAAATGGTATTGTTAGCTTTACTCTATATACCTTTCTAAGCATGAGTCACAAGGCTGTGTATTTCCATTGTAGAACAGTCCTCTGTAGCCAGGGTCATTCCAGATCCAGTTTGTTTGATGCGTTAAGTACTCGTAGTGACCCAGCCTGAAGTATGCAGTAAAACCCATCGCCTATATTTTCTCCCTTTTCTCTCTAACTCCCTCAAAAACTCATCTTTGTCCCCCCCCCCTCATCGGTTTCTCTTTAACTGTCTGTTTTTTCCCTTTAAGAAAAACTTTTGGCAGAAGAGAACAATTTCAGATTCATTTGTGGGATTGCGTCATGTGATGTAGATGGAGCATGCACATTGGACTGTGGTGCAGGTCCTCCTTCTCTAGTTTACACCCTCACACGCTCCATAGCAATCTCTCTCTTTCTTCCAGTACTGTTATAGGTCTGGATGTGATTCTGACTCTGACTCTCATGTGTTGGGATGTGGTCTGTAAGTTCATTGCTGACATTCTTGGGACGTGATGCCAGAGATTTTTATTTCCCGCTTTCCCCTCTCTCTTCTGTATATCTGGGTGCACTTAAAATGATCCCTTCTTGAAAACGCTGTCTGGGTCCTCCCTGTTACTCGCTTTGTTATATCCTGCCCTGTCATCAATCACGGTTCATTTCAGCGTCCAGGCTCTAATGGCACCACTTAATTAGGTTTGTTAGATGGTGGGCATGGGTTGAGGGTGTGTTTTATAATCACTTGATATTGACTGAGATGAAAGTTAATCTAACATCTGGGCTGTGTTCCAAATCTTTTTCACAGCTGAAGTCTTATTTATTTTTCTTCTGTAAGTAACAAGGGCACCTGACAATGAAAACCAATGACCACTTTCCTGTTTGGTAATCACATACTTGTGATGCAGCTGGAAATTCAATGGCAAGAAGAACAGAGGGACATAAGTTATCTTATGAGTGATTTTGGACTCTTGCCATGGTCCACATTGGCACTTATCCCTGTATGAATATTTCACAGCAGCTCACACTCCCTGTAGATCCAGTAAGTGTAGCAGAAATACACAGTTACAGATACCTAGAATCACACAGGGGTACACAAAGTGGTGCATTACTATATTAATAATCCTTCATGTTTATTGTGTTACTGCATGTCATATACTAGCTCTTAAGATGTCTGCTCTCTGTGTTCCTCAGATTAACACCATCTGTATTCAAGACATCATTTTTGCATTGATTGACATCAAATGTCAACCTGTTAGAAGGTGCAGTTATAGAGGTGGTCATTTGGGACACAAGGATGTGTGTGGTGCAAACACTTTGCACTAATAAATGTGATGTGGTTGTTGCCATTTTCTGAAGAAATTACCGTATTTCCCGGACTACAAAGCGCACCTGAATATTAGCCGCACAAGCTAAAATCAGGGGAAAATCCTGTTTTGTACATACATTAGCCGCACCTGACTAAAAGCCGCAGGTGTTTCAATGTTGACTTATCATATGTAAGAGAATATGCACAAAGGGAATTGTCAGGAAAGAGATGGCTGTTTGGAGACACACCCCTTTTATTAATATTTTGAAAAACAAGTTATGGGTACATATTTGCATAACTTTTTAGGTATATGTACAAGTAGCGGTAATTACAAGTACGAAACGTACTGTGCTTCATAAATGAGTAACAAATGTAGTACATAACAATAACCTACAGCACACCAGAAAAATAGATTCGGACTACCTTTTAGGCTCAGGTGCAGTGACACGGCTTTAACAAGAAGAAAAGTCAGTCATTCACCACCATCTTCCTGCGCACTAAAACCACCAAAGTCCTCTTCTCCAGTGTCGGATACGAACAGGCTCAGGATGGCTTCGTCATCCACTCTCAGCTTCTTTCCTTCGTTGTCACTTTCAAAACCAAAGAAATCCTCGTTGTCAGTGTCAGAGTCGAACACCCTCAGAAGGGCCGTGGCGGTGTCCTCCTCTCCATCATGCAGCAGTCCAGCCCTTCGAAATCCGTTGGTGATCATGGATGTTTTCACACTTTTCCACGCTGTCAGATTCCACCGGTGGAGTTGAGCATAACTTGCTTTTCGCAAGTTTATCGCCGCTCGTCATCCACGACTCCCGCTGAACGCATAGCGCTACTTTGAAGTTTGTTTTTCACGCTACTTGTACAGCACTATGTTGCCTGGCGGATGGACATGTGACCAACATACCACTCTTGAACCCCGATACTGTGTGTCTGATCACATGCCGTTCCGCCAGGCAACGTAGTGCCGTACAACAGCGGAACAAACAAAACAAATCGTCTTACGATATGACAAAAATCATGGACAATCCATAGAAAAGCCGCACCTGACTAAAAGCCGCAGGGTTCAAAGCTTGTGCAAAAAGTAGCGGCTTATAGCCCGACAATTACGGTATGCAGACTTTGGTGGGATATTCCTCCAAGTCCTCAGAGTTAAAATCCTGCTAGGTGTTCATTAATTAACATTTAATTAAATTATTTTTCATTTGTTAAGGCAAATAAGGATACTCTGTTTTATTGCAAGATGTGATTAATTTTTTTAAATTAATTTATTTTATTTTTTTCGGGCATATTGATGCTAATTCAGACCAGACCACTCACAATTCTAGACCATCTATCTTAAGAATTGATGAGCTGCTCAATTGCGAAGCATTAAGCATTTTGGGACCAGTTATAGCATCAGTCTCTGGATTAGGGCTGTTCGATATAACGATATATATCGGATGACGATAAAAAAACGTCTATCGTCTCATTTTACGCTATCGTTTGTTTCGTGGTGTCGCAAAATAAACTGTTTACGGCAATATTTTTTCATAGTTTTGACGGTCACTGTAGTGGCTATATTAATTTCTTAAAGTTCTCTCTTTCTCTTATATTTAATATAACCACACTACGGACGGACAAGCGTCTGTTTTTATGGGTTGTCGTTAGCAACAACGACGGTAAAACCATCGCATGTCCACTTGTTTATTTTCCACATAAACCTTTCACAATAAAGCTCAAGATCCTGTTGAGAATTTTCAAAATAAACAGAATCACGTGAAAAAGTATGCAGAGTATTGACGGATGAGAAGCAAAAAAAGAGCCGTCAGGTGCTAAAAAATAAACCTTAGACTCAAACGTTAGAACAGGCTTTCCCCGCAGCACGCTGTGTAATAAATACTCACAAAGAAAACGGCGGCCGTTACAACCTATGTCTAAAAATGTGTAGTTTCATGCATCGGTTAAAACACTGGACTCCAGGTACAAGACGCCCAGCTGGAAACACTTCACCTACCCGAGATTCACAGAATTTACAGAAAAGATTACATTTTTTGTGATTTATGTCATTATCGGACGATAGATGTTTTATATCGGGATATGAGATTTTGGTCATGTCGCACAGCCCTACTCTGGATTATGAGAAACATGTGTGTCATTTCAGCCATAACGTGAATAAATCAAAGGAGGAAAAGATGAGTCATTGCTCCACTGCATGTTAAGTAGCACTTGTTCTCCCTCAGCTGGTCTTTTGGGTTAAAAGACAGGGAACCTCCCTAGCCTCTCATCCAAAATTGGGGTAATGTCTTTATTTTGCAGCTTTCACCACCCAGTTAAAATGACATGCTAGAGTCAGTTTGTGGTACTGCGCATAATTACTGCGGGCCTCTTCTCTTGCTCATCCTCCACTGCCACTGTATGTCTGACCGCCGAGCTCCAGTCTTTCAGTACATTTTGCTTTTGCCTTTTTTTGTAATTTCATTTTATTTCAAGCAATTATTTCTAAAATGAGAGTTATTCAGTTGTGGAGAGAACAGTGCCAACGGTGCAAAAGAAGCTGCTTATACGCTTTATAATCAATTTGTTTCTCGGTTTCTATCTCTGTATTAAGGAATTGATTAAAAGTTTTTGTTTTTCATATTTTGAATATTTTTGGCTGTTGGATTGTTAGCAAAGACGTGAGGCCCTTGGGATATATATTTTTATGAATTTCTAGGAGGTTTAATGATGAAGCAACATATAGTCAGATATACCAGTTAATCGCTGCCCTAGTTATCCCTAACCGATCAGTAGAGAAACTTAGTCATCAGTGTGTGTATGCATACAACAACAGATAATAGCCAAATGAGCTCCTTGATTTTAAAATGAGAGTGAAGCAGGACCAGCAGAAATAAATCATACTCTAAATGTGATTCCAACACGAATAGCAAATTGCTTTTTCCCCCCTGATCCTTCTCAAGATGAGGGCCTGTCAAAGATGAGACATGTATTTATATTTAGCCAGTAGTTGAAGTGGCTTATGACTGTGTGTATTTTTAGTCAGCCTTTTAAATGACAAAAACAGGCTGTTTGCGTTGATCGCCGTCTTTGGGACAGTGCTGTGTGCCCGCTCCTCATAGTATTTATTTCTTCCTCATTTCCAAAACAGCAAGCAGGGTACAGTGGGCCATTGTGAGACACAGAGTCACATTGACAAAGAGGTCACCCCTCCTCTACTTGCTGTATATGTCTTTATCTCTTATTGCTCCAATACCCCCACATCTCCTTTCACTCTCTGGCCTGCTTCTCGTCTGCATCCTTCTTGTCCTACGAAACTCACTGCTCGCTTCTGTGGGATGGCATTTCCTCTTTATGAGTGCAAACAGCCATTCACAGGGATATAGATGGGAACTCATCTAAATGATCCTTGTAGTTAGGTGTAATTGAGACATAAAGAAAGGGAAAAGATTTGCATCCTGTGATGTTCCCAACACCAAGATTAAACGAAGATTATGGAATCCAGCGGAAATTGTGCAACAACAAAACCGTTTGATGTTACACTGTTAAACCCATATTTTTGTACTTATGACTAAGTAGTGGTTTAGCAAAGGGCAAAGCTATGAATTTGTGCATGTACACTGCAACTATTGCTTTGGAGACAGACCACATTCAATAAACAACCCAGGCAGCATAAGAGATTTTAGCAGAAGTATTTTAAATAAAGCAGCAGAGGTGTCTAGATGAGCATGTCAGACTATAGTTTTCTTTTTCTTTTAGCTGAGGTAAACTTATCCCTGTTTGTACTAGTCATACGGCTGAGATGGGTGACCTTAATTGCCATCAGTACCACATAATTTCACACAGAATATGTACAGCCTTCTGTGTCATTTACTGACTGTCCTTGTTTTACCTCCTCATGTTCTTTTTATATTTAGAGCTTTTGCCACAAATATACAATGCATTTCAAATTCATAGTAACTCCCTCTTTCTCAAGCCCTGCTTTATTTGATTTGCCAAGATGGCAGTCCTGATGCAAATCATAACATGAAATTATGTTGTCTTGTGCTTATTCTATGCACAATTGCTTAGCCTGTTCTTTAAAAGGGAGCGAATTGTAAGTAAACTCGTAGGAGGATAAAAGCAGCCTTAAAATTAAGATAAAATTAATCTCTTTTTTTCCCCCTTAACATTTCTTCTTCTTTTCTGCCCTGGAAATTAAAAGAAAAGGATGAATATCAACTGCACCAGATCAAAAAAGAATAAAAATGGCTTCTTTAAGATGGTAAACTGTGAAGGAGGATGTAGCCAGCACGACATCACCCACTGGTTTGTGGACTCTAATGTTGAAGCCTAAGGCTGAGCACTGTGGCTCTTGCCTTGTGTTTTGAAACCAGACATCACAAGCAAGGGGATGATGTTGGGGTTTTTTTGTTGTTGTTTGTTAAATTTTTTTTGTCTTTTTTCAGGCTAAATAGGACCATAATTTATAAAATGAAAAACAGCTTGTGTTCAGTAAAATTTGAAACAAATGATTATAACTATACACTCATTAGTATCATAAATCAAATGAGCATTTGGGTAATTTTTCTCAGATCTCTATTCAGTTGGCACTTTTCAAATGGCTTCATTGGCTGTGTCCATCGTTTATATGCAGTAGGATAGTTTTTTTCCTTCTTCCTGCTAAGATAACAGCAGAGGCAACATGGTGATGTTTTTGAATAACTCGTGCAGCCATGTCATGGTTGATTAGATGCAC
Source organism: Perissodus microlepis (assembly GCF_051167445.1). Taxonomy (NCBI): domain Eukaryota; kingdom Metazoa; phylum Chordata; class Actinopteri; order Cichliformes; family Cichlidae; genus Perissodus; species Perissodus microlepis. The sequence continues at coordinate 13,432,732 of NC_140465.1, forward strand.
CTTGTATGGAAAAAAGGTAAAAGCATTGCTAGACCGCCCCCGTCTCCAAAAGCACAACACTCTGCTCTTTGCATAATAACAGTGAAACAAGTAACACATTGACTTTCAGTTTATTCTAGTTCTTATGAACCCTTCATCTATTGCAAGATATTCCCACCTAGTAACAAAAACAAGTATGCTAGAAAACACGAAGTTAAAATATAAGGATTTGAAAAATCTGACTTGGTTCTTCTGCAGTGCAAACTGGGCCTTGAATCCACGGTCAACTGCACACCTGTAAAGTTGTGTATCTGCACCTTTCAAGGCTGTGATAGTATTGCTTTGAAAAAAAAATTGTCCTCCAGAAGATGGACTTTGACGTGATCATTTTGCCATGATGACAAACAGACTTATTCTGAAGGGGAAAACAATACCATCTACGCTGTTGCAACATGTAATTGTGAAAACCTACATCACCTACACTGCAAGGTGAATGGTCAGATAAACCTTTAAACTTTACTGTTTAACACTTGAGAGTTTTAGTGTGAACATATCAGAAATGCTTGGTGTAATGACTGTTTGGTAGGAACAGCTTCGATTACTCAGGCATTTGTTAGTAGCAGCAGCTACACAAAAAAGTCAGTATATTACATATGTAATTTTGGAATTTGTTGTTTAGGGTATGAGGTCTGATAGCATTAATAGTTTTTCTCATATTTTATGGGAAAATGATTTGATATACTTTAATATAATTTAATTGAGGTTAATAAGGCTAGTACATACATGATACTTTGCACCAGGGCCCATTAAAGTCATCTAAAAGTAACCTGGAGATTTTTTTTGTTGTTGTTGTCAACTACACACAACTTTAACACCAAGATTTTCTTTGGGTTACTGCAGCCCAATGACGGTTTGGACTAATGCAGCATCTTTATATTCTTCAATTATGAGGCAAATGTGATATTTAGACTGTTGCTGAAAATAACTTGAAACCATCTTGCAGTGGTTCAAATGATTTTCCTTCATAAACTTGAATCAGCTAGTGCAGATGCTCACTTATTTGCTGTTCAGAAAAGCATTTATTCTAATAATGCTACAATAAGATCATATCAGGAGATTTAAGTAATTCCGAAATTTATACGGTCTAATCTAGAAAACCACACATCGATCCTGCAGCTGTGGGATGACCTGCTTAATGAAGAAGAAAGAAATCTGCAGTGTCTGAAAGTGCATTTTAAGAGTTGTGTGCAATTTAGCAATAATGGGATAGAGGAGGAGGAGGAGCTGAGCTCCTGCACAGCTCTCAGCTCCACTGAGCTGCTGCCTGGTTTAACCCTACCTTTGAGTTAAATTACCATAGATAGGGAAAATGTCTGTGAAGGTTCTCAGTCATCCAGGTCATCGTAGTCAAAGGAGCTTGCAAAGAAAAGCGTCTGGACTTCTTTAAGTTACTTGAAGACGTTTCACCTCTCATCCGAGAAGCTTCTTCAGTTCTAAGGTCAAATGGTGGAGAGTCCCAGATATAAACCTAGTGGGAGTATCCCCCCACAGAGGGACAAAAGGACCCCCTGATGATCCTCTAATCGCCTGAGCCAAGGTGTGAAACTGGGTGTGGGTCCCAATCAGCCAGAGTTTCGGGTGTGTTCATTGTGAAACCTGGCCCCACCTTATCATGCGAATTCCTGAGGTCAGATGGCCCAGGATGTGAGTGGGCGTTAAGGCGTCTGGGAAGGGATCTCAAAACTGGATTATAGATGGCAGAGAGTTGGTGTCGTAAACCCCCGCCTCTGTTCAAAGATGTCCTTCACTGCGCACATTAACGCTGTGGATAAAAACATCAAGTTCACCAGGGAAGACACAAAGGACAACTGTTTGCCTTTCCTGGACTGCGCTGTGCACATTGAAGAGAACGGCAAACTCAACATCGAAGTTTACCGGAAGCCCACACACACGGACCAGTACCTCCTCTTTGACTCCCATCACCCTTTGGAACACAAACTTGGAGTAATTAGGACCCTACACCACCGGGCAGAACATGTTCCCTCTAAGCCTGAAGGAAAAAAGAAGGAACACACACATGTAAAGGAAGCACTCAAAACGTGCGGCTATCCTAAATGGGCGTTCTTAAAGTCAGCAAAGAGGCACAGAAAAGAAGACCAGACACCAGCGAGGGAGGATAAGAAGGACAGACGCAACAACATTGTCATCCCCTATGTAGCCGGTGTATCAGAAAAACTTAGGAGAGTTTTCTCCAAGCATGACATCCCGGTGCATTTCAGACCCAGCAACACGCTCAGACAAAAACTGGTTCACCCGAAAGACAAAACGCCAAAACACAGACTTAACAATGTGGTGTATGCTGTACAGTGCAGCGAGGAATGCCCAGACCTCTACATTGGAGAGACCAAACAGCCACTTCACAAGCGCATGGCACAACACAGAAGAGCCACCTCCACAGGACAAGACTCAGCAGTCCATCTGCATCTTAAGGATAAAGGACACTCTTTCGAGGATGCCAATGTTCACATTTTGGACAGAGAGGACAGATGGTTTGAAAGAGGAGTGAAAGAAGCCATCTATGTCCACTGTGAGCGACCATCTTTGAACAGAGGCGGGGGTTTACGACACCAACTCTCTGCCATCTATAATCCAGTTTTGAGATCCCTTCCCAGACGCCTTAACGCCCACTCACATCCTGGGCCATCTGACCTCAGGAATTCGCATGATAAGGTGGGGCCAGGTTTCACAATGAACACACCCGAAACTCTGGCTGATTGGGACCCACACCCAGTTTCACACCTTGGCTCAGGCGATTAGAGGATCATCAGGGGGTCCTTTTGTCCCTCTGCGGGGGGATACTCCCACTAGGTTTATATCTGGGACTCTCTACCATTTGACCTTAGAACTGAAGAAGCTTCTCGGATGAGAGGTGAAACGTCTTCAAGTAACTTAAAGAAGTCCAGACGCTTTTCTTTGCAAGCTCCTTTGACAATAGATAGGGAAAGTTTCTTACTTTGCTTAAGAATGTGGTTTGACTGATTGATACACCGACAGCCATACAGATATTTATATCAGAACATGTGGGTCGTGTCCAGTATTCTCAGTCATGAACAGTAACCGGCCTGTCAGTCTCATGTATGACCAATTATCGGCTGGTCAGTTTCGTGTGCAAATGCATTAACAGCCAAACAATGTGTCGTTATCCTGGAAGTTCTTCACTGTGACTGTAGGTACTGTAAGTTTGCCAAAGTAAATCACAAGGGGGCCACCACAAAAAATGTGCATAACAAGAGATCTAATCAGAATCTTTAATTACCTTCATCCAGTTTAACATGGACATTTTAACAAAGCCAACAAAGGGGACAGTGGCTAAAGCTCTCCAGACCCCTGAGCCAGCCACAAGTCGGCAAGGACCAATGACCCGTGTTCTGTTAAATTTATAAACACCCTGGAAAATTATGTAAGCACCTGACATTTGTTTTGTATAAATCTGTTACACTCACTGTTTGGTAAGATATAATATGTCAGGAAAAAAAGATGGGTGCACATCAACCCATTTTTCCTTTATCAATACCTAGCAGACAGTTTTATTTTCAGTTGTTCCAGCGAGAAGATCCCATTACTTACTGCCGTGTGGGGGAAATTACAGTTCAATTTAAAGTTCATTTTATTATGAAAATAATATTTTGCGTTGAGGCAAAGAAGAAAATCTGAGTCAGCAAAAATCGGTATCAGCAGTTTATAACTCGAAGAAAAAAAAAATCACTTAAGAAAACTGAAATCACTTTCTCTTTTGTAGACATATTTTTTTCTTTATTACAGATCTTGTGACATGTTATATTTTATTGGCTTGAAATCTATCACAGGTTCTCCGGTAGTCATTTGAGAGTTGCTCCAAAATCTAGGCAGTCTCTGTAGACTACCATCATAAAATGAAAAAAGACAAAAACAGTGTGATAACAGGCTGCTAGGGAATCGGTTTTAGATAGCTGATTTCCACCGTCATAACGACTGTAGTGTGGTCGTTTTGACTAATAAGTGTCCTGACACAGGCAACGTTCTTCCCTTCTCTGGATAAAGTTGCTGAACTGTACCTCACAACCATGTTTGTGCTGTTGCTACCTTTTGGAGCATTAATAATGGACTTAGGTACCACATTTTATGTCTTGCTGTGTATACATATAATGTAGGACAAGCACATTCTAGCCTTTGTATTATTCTTCTACTTGGGACTAGAAGAATGAAGTATGCCTGTGCATTTCACCTGTTCAGTTTCTGGGTACAACTTGCTAAATGAGTTAGCACTTCATTCTGATGTTTAAATATTGTAATTTCTGGCTCTCAAGAATATTGAGGAAACCAAAAGGTTAACTTTACAGCCTTTCACAAAAAAATGGCTAATGTCATTGTACAGAGTTATATCTTGTAATGTCCATAATGTCTTCTTTTACCCTTTGCCTCAACTCTGTAAGCAAATCAGTGTTATACTTTATACCACTGTAACACACAGTGTAGTATACTATTTTGCATGATTACCACAGTGACAGATTTGATTGATGGCAAGCAGCATACACACAATATGTATATCATTCAAGAGTGAGACGTTCAGTAGAAGCCTGAAGCTACAAAACTTGCCGCCTGGCTTTGCATGCCCAATACTGGAATGACTACAGATCTGGTCTAATAACCTGATGCATTATTTAGAGCTCTCTCAATTCTACTGTGCATTTAGTGTAATGGCCTGTCAAGCCTGAATGCAATCACAGAAGGCTGACTTCAGTGATCATTTGATGATATAGTGAAGCAAATGGGCATTTTGGTTCACAGTGAGTAATGAGTGTGAATGTGTACTGGGAGTAGTTTTCCTGTGTTCAGTAGAACTTGTTTTATGTTTTGTGTGTGTGTGTGTGTTTTCTTTTTTTCTGTAAAGGTCTTTTCTCATTTATACCGGTCATAATTGCGTAATATTACATTACATGACAGCACTCACAGCTTTGTGGTTCTTATACTAGACCCGTGAAACGGATTATTATAAATTTTAATCAGCCATAGCATTGCTTTTTTCTGCTGAATCATGGAGTATTCTTGGTTTTTGATAATGTATCACGTTTCCAAATACCAGCAGGACTTCTAAAGGCTTTTCTTTTTTTTTCCTTTGTTTTTTATGACTGTATGTGAGAAAGATCAGCACCACGAGACCCCCCCAGGGACATTGCATTGCCTGGATGTGATTTCTTTGTTTAGGAGTTAGTCCTTCCATCTACTGGCACTGCAAAACTACCAGAGGATATAACTTTTATAACACATACCTATGAGAATTTTAGGGGCAAAGATTGCAACAACATAAGGTTAACCCAGGTGGTATACGCATCTGTGGGTTTGTTTGGTTTGCTTTCAAATGTGTTTTGGGTCATTCTGGTGTTTGCAAACAAAATCCGGAATCCTGGGCAGCAAGGGTAATGCTCATTATTTTGGATACATGGAGCCCCAGTGCTTAAAATGTAAAACCTATGGTCATTTATATTTTCATCATCTGGATATCAAGCATAGCCATGTAATAAATAACCTGGGGGCACTGTCACATAGACATGAAATTTGTTAATGTTTGGTCATATGATTGATGATTAGCGCAGCTTTATAGGCCAACAGTCTCTGAAGGACCTTTGAGACAACTTGTGTACTTTGCACTCAGAAAGAAAGGGATGTGAGAAAGGGGAGGTGGGAAAAGAAACACAAGCTATGCACTGAGATGACAGAGAAGAACAAGAGTTTAGGCACACCCTGCCTAGTCTGTCACTATAGACTAGTTGGAATAACAAAACAGGGTCGCCACAGTATTCGTAGGAGCTTTTTCACAGCCAGTGTTGTGTGATGGTAAATACTCTCCAGCTTTCACACAAAACTACTCCATTTTAGTCTAGGTATAACTATTTTTCTTATGTAGGATGCAAAACATTGCTCAGTTTTCTTTTCATCACCTCGCTGGGGCTCACTGTTTCAGAAGCGAGGCTGAAAAGTCTGAAAAGTTGTCTGTTGTCTGCCTGTGGTCTGTTGTTTATCAGACGTTTGTGTGACCATCTGCTGAATTGGCTAAACAAATATTTGTTGACAAGTCTTACTGTACCATAGCACATATTCCTGGTTAAGGCAGGTGGTCTCTGTTGAAGCTACTGTAGACACTTGATGCGTGCAAAGAACAAGGGCAATGACTAGACCCTCTGTTTTATTCTGCTTTTGACCTTTTGTTGTAATGAAGACTAAATGTCCTTAATGAAATTGGACCAGGAGTTAGACCTTCATTTAACAAAACACCATTAATATTCACAGTTGAACTAACAGAAAAGCAACTGAATGGCTGAATATTAATTACCTGTGAATGATGAAGAACTCCGTCAAACTTTTTTATTATTCAGGTATGTCAGTGGCTGTTTTTCTTTTCTTTTCTTTAGGGGTTTTTTTTGTTTGTTTTTTTGAGGAAGAGGGTTACTGGTTTACTTACCCTCCCTTTCCTTCACATACTTCAATCATTTTATCTCACTTTCATTGTAGAGTGCAAGCAAAGAAAGAAATAAGAAAGAAGCTTTGTGAAAAAGACAGTCATCGCTTGTTCATGAGGATTCTAGCCTTGTGGTGACATGTAGTTTTTTCTTCTCCTCAGACTCAAATTACGGAGATTCAGCATTTTGAAGTTTAACAAGTTTTTTTGTTGGTTTTTTTATTTTCAATTCATATGTCTTCATTTTTCCCCCATGGACAAAAAAAATAGAATTAATTTTCCCTGCAGAGAGTAGAATGAGGTGTTGCAGTCCTAAAAAAAGGGCCAAAGTTTAAATTTTTTAAAAAAAGTGTTTCACTTTTTACAGTCAAATAATTGAGAGACAATTAAAAATCTGACAGTGGAACTTTATTTTTATTATCTGTGTTCTCAAATATGTAGTGTTGTGTGTCAGTGTAAAAAATTAAAATTAAATTAAATTATTAAGTAATATCAAAGTTTATCTATGTAGGATGCACATAAATGATGGAATTTAAAGCCATGCAGAAATTACAAGTTGAAAGCAATGTAAGAATTAAAGAATAAAAGTGCACAAAATGTAAAAGCAGATTCTGTATCTGAAATTCAACAGTCCCTTTAAACTGCTACATCTTTAGCTGACTTTTGAAGAAATTCACTCATTGGGCAGATCTTACAGATCCAGGTAGAGAATTCAACAGATCAGGTGCCTCAGCCTGAATAGCTGCACCACCCCGGGTCCTTAGCTGGTTGTTGGGCAAGCGGGTCGATTTTTCTTTTCTTTTCTTTTCTTTTCTTTTTTTTTTTTTTTTTTTTTTTTTGGTGTGTGTGTGTGTGTGTGTGTGTGTGTGTGTGTGTGTGTGTGTGTGTGTTAATTGTTGCATACAGTTTCTACAGTGTTGTTTACTGTGTCTTTTTGTTTCCCCCTTTCCTCCTTTGATTTCATCTCTCTTTGTAGTGATGGAGCCCACGGTTGTGAGTACGTCCACTGTGGCCCCTGATGAGTTCGATAGGAATGTGCCACGAATCTGTGGTGTTTGTGGCGACAAAGCCACTGGCTTCCACTTCAACGCCATGACCTGTGAGGGCTGCAAGGGCTTCTTCAGGTACAAAAATTGATGGTTTTAATTCTCGCCTGTGCAGACATAACGTTTGTGTGGCCAGCAGAAAAAAAAAAAAGCTCAAAATGATTGGAAAATATTGCATGTTACTGACAGTTACTGACACATGTACACACTGACATACAGTCACAAGTTGCATATATAATGGCTACTCACATGCTTATATTATGATATATATGTATTATGATATAAAGTATAGTCGCTGCCCACAGCTTCTCACACACGCACACCAGCTGACAGCATTCGTGTTCACACTAATGCTCGGCAGCAGGCCGAGAATACAAACGAGCCCATTCCTGTATTTAATGTCGTGGCTGCTCCTTGCTCATTGATACAGACATGAGTTTCCAATTTATCCAAAGACGAAACTGGAGCAAGTCATGATTTTGTGCCGGGCGTGTGTGTTTGTGTGTGTTTGATGTGTCCGTGCAATTCCGCCTGTTTCTCTCAGCAGTGTTGATATATATATATAACGGGAGGGGAGGGGGAAAAAAAGACGGATGTTTAATAATGTCCTTCCTCGGCTCGCTGATGGCCCTTGTTTGAACTTTCACGAAGCACGTGTTTTTGCTCACATCTGTGTATACATTTTCATACATAAATGTCCATTACCGAGTAAATCATTGTGCCTTGCATCACCGTTTGGCAGGACAAATTTTTGACCCGTAGATTGCCTTTGACTTACTTTTAGTCAGTCTCAGACTTGAAGGTCAAAAATATTTATCTGGGTCTGATGGCCTAGATAAAGTATGTTGAGCAAGCAATAGTCAGTTTATATATAGTGCTAACTGTTGATTTTCTAAGAAGTCAGTAATAAGAAGCACGTGAGGCTACCAGGTGGAGGAGATCGATGACGGTGTGTAACTAGACACAGTATATACAGAACTTTTACATTAATTCAGAAATAAAATATAAAATGTTTAATATAAAATCTAAAATTTCTTGCACTCATTTATACACTAAATGGCCATTTTATTAGGCATGCCTATAAAGTCTAATGCAGTCAAGTGCAACAACTCTGCCATCCAGAGGTTATATTAGATTTTCTCGACAGGGTCATAAAATTGTAAGGATTTTTTTTTCTTAAATGACCTGTACAGTAGCATTACAGCTGATAATAACTAATAACGAGAAAGAGTATGGATTTGTGAAGCCTTGGAGAAAAAAGATGAACAGAAATACTAACTGCAGTTACTTTCCATGTTAATGTCCCAAGAAGCTATTTATTTATTTATTTATCTGCAGTTAAAGCAGAGACGCGTAAACACCGCAGTCAATATGTCTTAACAGGCAGATATGAAGTATGTGGACTGAGGTGATTGCTCAAGAATAATCAATGTATCGAGACAGGCATTCGTTTTTTCCCCATTTGATGTTTGTTTTTGTTTGTTTGTTTGTTGTTAATTAATTGTTATGTTATTCTAAAAGCTTAATACTTCTTCTGTTATCAAGCTGAAGACTGATATTACCAGCACCTTTTGATTATAATCCGAGGAACCTTTCTCTCAGGGAAATGATAAGAAGTCAACAAAGATCTTTGAATTTGGGATTTTCCGAATCCTGCAGATTCTCACTTGACTGACAGGAAATCGTATTGCACGTGCCCCCTCTGCACTAAAGAGTAGTGGCACCTGTGACCCCCGTAGTGGTCATGGGTATATTCTGCCATGTATGTTTAATATTATGTTGTGAAAGAAACAGACCACCGATGCTGTTCTTAACAGTGTTGTAAATCAATTATTGTTTCAGTAGACCCATCATCGGTGTTCTAACCTGGCAAAATGACAGATGTCAGTTTTTTCCCAACATCCAGTTACCACAACCTGTGCTGCTGTAATTTATTTATGAAGCTTCTCCATTTTGTTTTTGTTGGAGATGATTCCGCTGTCTTCTAGTGTTATTATTCAGGTCATTACATTTAATCAATATGCCCTTCCACCTTATTAAATACAGCTGTTTTTAAATTGCACAAAGACGGTAACCTGTTTAGTCAGCATTTTTATTATTCGGTATCTTTTATTTATTTATGTAAAAGAGGGGGAAAAGTACAGAATTTCTTGATGTCTTGAAAATTCTCTCAAAATAATTTGTCAAAAGGTTTCCACATTGCTTTAGCAGTTGAATTCAGCCAAACACTTTTAAGGTTCTTCTTCTCTTTCTCTTTAAAAAAAATAAAATAAATAAATGTTGTGTTAATTTAATTCTTTGATTTTTATTTTTGTGCGCTAACAGACTTCATTATGTTTGTATTTTAATATACTGTGTAATGTGTACAATATATTTAGGCGCAGTATGAAGCGCAAGGCCACCTTCACATGTCCCTTTAACGGCAGTTGCACCATCACCAAGGACAACAGGCGCCACTGCCAGGCATGCCGCCTCAAACGGTGTGTGGACATTGGCATGATGAAAGAGTGTAAGTATGACAGGTCACCCATTTGTCTTCAGTTACTGCCCCAACCCGCATATGTAGGTGGATTCAATTTGGGTTCAGATTGCAGTTCTAATAAACCAGGTTATTAATTATTGAAGTCAAATCATTTCTATTTAAATGGCACATAAAATAAAAAAACAACAAAAGTTGACCTAAAATGCTTTCCAATTGAGGTATTAACATTTAAAAAAGATACATAGAAAACATAAAAGCCACAAAAAGAAACAAAATAATTAAGATTATAAGCATAAATTACAATAATTATATAAATAAATAAATAAAACTTCTCTTATAAAAAAAAAAACAATCAGTTTTTTTCTTCTTTCTTGAAATAACTGCATAGCTCATGGGCTTGGAAATGAAGCCACAAGCCTTTGTTCCCTGGATGCCGGATCTCACACCAATCCAGGATATAATGTTGGAATCCCGGACCGCCCAAGACCAACTTCCTACTTTGAAAAATGTACACATTGTGTACAGATTTGTGTGTTAGATACATTAAAGCATTCTTGTTTCTTTTTATTGAATTCACAGTAAAATGTACACATGTGGTGTTTGCTACCATGGGGGCTTGCTGTCCCGCTTGTAACCATTATGTAATGTTTGGTCTGAGGTCAAGTATCTCTGGGTCTTTGCTCCTTTAGTGTTTACATATTTCATTTGAACTAACAGTTCCTCCTCACATTGTGTACAGTAAGTATACTCCATGTGAAGTTTAAACACCTAATGTACCGTCTAGCCAGGGTTCTTCTTTCCACACACTGCTGTTTGTTTTTATAGTCTGTAAATAGCAGATACGTGTTTTCTTCTCTTCTGCTAATATCCGGATATTGTCCAAGTCTCTCCCTGCCAACCAAATGTCCCACTCCCTCCTCCAATAAGAAAAAAAAAGTTTCTTGTAGCGGCAACAACATTTCACTTTATTGCATGTGAACAGGAGCCAGTGTCGTTGCTGTTGCTGTTAAAAGTGAAAAAACAAAACAAAACCAGCAGCATGTTGTTGAGAGCCAGTTCTCTCTCTGCCTCTCTCTCTGTTTCTGTGAGCTAATTCAGTGGCTAGAACAACAAGGAGCGGACAGAACAAAGACAATGCATTCAGTTGTTCAGTGCAGCAGGGGTCTCCATATGGACCCATCCCCGGCCTTTCTCTTCCTCCAGAGAACAACAGACACCCTTTACCCAGCACAACATTGACATAGCTGTCAACACAATGTAGCACACAAATCCAGACTGAAAAGCTTTAAAAGTGGTGTACCTTAGAACTTCTGTTACTATAACTTTTTATACATTTCTTCATTTTTCCCAGTTTTACCCCAGATATTTCCTATTCTTTCTTTGCATTAATGTTGTCTTTGTATATGTGTTTGAGCTTAACTGTCATGCAAAGAATTTATTTGTGCACTTTTTTTCTCTTTTGCTGACAATTCTCACACTTTCTCTCGATCTTCCCCATCCAGTCATTCTGACAGATGAGGAAGTGCAGAGGAAGAAGGACCTGATTCAGCGGAGGAAGGATGAGGAGGCACAGCGCGAAGCGGAGAAAGAGGCACGGCGACCCAGACTCACCGAAGAACAGAGTCAGATCATTGCCACGCTGGTGGAGGCTCACCATAAAACATATGACGACTCCTATTCTGACTTCGGCCGATTTAGGGTTTGTGTCTTCATCAAATTAACATCATCCAGTCAAACATAGTTCACCTTATTTTACCATAATGGTTTTAAATTGATTATTGATTAATGAAACCCTAACCCAGTTTACATAAAAGTTTGAATTATTTTACAGCAGAAAAATAGCGTACTTTTAGATCAAATGCTTGTCTATATTTAAATTTTTACTGCGTGAAACCTTTACATGTGCCCTTTTCTCATGTCTAGCCCCCTGTGCGTGAGGGCCCAGTGACACGAAGCGCTAGCAGAGCTGCCTCTCTCCACTCCCTGTCTGATGCCTCCTCTGATTCTTTCAGTCACTCTCCAGGTAAAATTCACATTCTGTGAAGACTTCGCTGGCAATCAAGTGAAAGCAGTGTCTTGCCAAAAATGAGAAAAAGGCTACAATTATAAGATATTAAAGCAGAAATGACTAATGGCTTGCAGTCAGAAAACACCCCTTTTTCCCCTCTTTCTGGTAGACATGTTTTGGGAAAATTACTAAGAGTGAACACCTGACTTGGAAAAGGATTTCATTTTCCAGTTCAGTTATTTTCACGTTAACTTATATAATCTGCTTTACTGGGAATTCAGTGGAAATCGTGTGAATTACCTGCACTCCTCAGACACCTGGCTTCTCAGTTCATTACTGCATATGTCAGTAATGGTGTGAGCACAGCAAGGGTCACGTGCCTTAGCACCGGCACACAGCAGAGACGGATAGCTCAAAACAACCACAGCAAGCTCTGAAGCTTCCTATGTTCCTATGAGGATATTCAGCGCACTTCCTCTTAGAGTCGTAAACCTTCACCAACAAGCCCTCTCTGTTTTCACAACTGCTTTATCTCTGAGTGCATATTCACACTGAAATGGTGTGAAATTGTTGCATGCCGTCATGTGACCACATTAATCTTCTTGCTTCATGTTTGATCTCTTTCTTTTTTCCCTCCTCTCTCTGCTCTCTGTGTTATGATCACTGCAGAGTCAGTTGACACCAAAATGACTTTCAACAATCTGCTGATGATGTACCAGGATCAGGGCAGCAGTCCTGACTCCAGTGAAGAAGAAGGCTCCAGCTTTTCTATGCTGCCCCACCTGGCTGACCTGGTCTCCTATAGTATTCAGAAGGTCATCGGCTTTGCCAAGATGATTCCCGGTTTCAGGTACATGCGTGCACTCTGACTGATGTCAGTCAAAACAATCAAGAGTGTTTTCTGATTAACCTGACTCCAAGGCCTTTAGTGCAGCCAAAAAATGTTCTTAGTAATTATAAAACGATGTTAAGATGTCAAGAAAGGCTAATTAAATTAGAATAATTACTAAATAACATTACAATAATTGACATCTGACCAATTTTGTTTTTAGGTTGCTGATTTTTTTTTTCCATTTATTCATTTGTGTGTCTCATGGCAGACAGTAAAGTCACTGACAGGAAGAAAAGAGATTTAAAAATGTTTTTGATTTTTTTTTGAGCAGTTTGGTATCCTTCACATTCCAAACTGTATATGAAGCAGTTTAGTCACATACCAAACTGCTAGGTGTGCGTCCGTGTGTGTGGCTCTCATTAGAATAGTAAAGCATATGCAGCTCTAGAAAAATCTAATCCTTTATTTGAGCCATTTGTATGTATTAATGCTATTTCTTAAATTTGTAAACTCAGTAACATATTGTATTATTTAAATAGTTTAGTCTGTTACTGTCTTTGAGGAACTGTAACCCACATAATATATATTCTGATTCTGATTGCTTAAATGTGCTTTTGCGATCTCTCTTTGTGTATTCTTTATTTGCTTGTCTCAGTGACACTTTACCTAAATTGGTGTTGAGGACTTTGTACTTGTTTTTTTTCTGCCTGATTTGTTGTTGTGGCATAGTGATGGCTTTGGGCCAAAGGCCATAGATTACACAGATTGCGTACTGTACTCTGTCTGCTTACTTGAGTAAACGAAATCCAGTTTCACAAAAACAATTTTAAAATAATTTTATTACAGTGGAAATTATTTTCTTATGACTGTGAGTGAAACCTCTTTGAGGAGTAGCAAGCACAGTATCGAGGACAAGCCTACATCCAAGCTTATCAGTTTCTTTTATCTATGCTGCCATGTTTTTTTCTGGCAGTTCTCATTGCAAAACAGTAATGTCAAACACATAGCAGCGGAGCTTTTACACAGCTGAGTCACATGCAGGCAGGCATATTTTCTTTTCTACTCTTTTCTACTTGTTTGGACTAAGATAGTAAAACGGTTGTTGAACCTGAAAACCTGTGTAGGTCTGCTATTATGATCAGGAATCAGTAAGGGAGTCATTATAGAGTCAGATCTATGAGCAATCTTCATTTTTATGTACATTTTAAAACAATTATTTTCATGTTTCCATAACTACGGATTTTCAGTCATGATATCAGCATAGAGTTAATGAATAGTTATTTATTTATAAAATAATTAACATGACCAAAACAGATGATTGTGAGATGCACACAAAGTTAACAGATTGTGATAGTTTGGGGTTTTTGGGTTTTTGGGGTTTTTTTGGTGGTTTCTACAGTAATCTGTACAGGATCAGAGGGACCTTTTAATAAAGACGCATATCACTAAGTTTTGCATCATGTCTTACTCCATTGACACAGATTGAACTAGTTGCCTTCTACAAGGGTACTACTTCAAAACTATACAAAAAAATATTTGGAGAGGGATAGAACAGCAAAATGGTAATCTGTCTTTAATGGGGCAGCCATTTGAACCTTGAAAGGTGCTTTACTGATTACTGAAGTTCACACATGGGTGCCAAAAATCTTCAAGAATGTGCAACAAAAAGGAAACCAAAATTTAAAAGGCAAATTTCACTTCACTTTTTTTAAATTTGTAAAAGTCTGAGCTAATAAAACTGCTAAATTTGCCAACTTACCTACCTATATATGTTACCTATGGATGCTGCCCCCTTCTGCAGTCCTGTAAATAGCAAATGTATTTTCATGATTTCTTCAGTCCCTAGTGCAGAATAGATAAATAACTTATTGATTATACCATCCTTAGTATTAAATCCTGGAACTCCTTTCATACCAGGTTATGTTGGGCACCCCCAGGAAAAACTGATTTATCTTAATTTATTTTTTTCTTTCTAAACACATAGAATAAATTACATGTCTACAAAGACAAATTTAGAATGGCTGACCAGGGTCCCACCTTCCACACATGAAACTCTCTCCTTGTGTTTACATTGACAAATCCACAGTGTTTCGTGGGGTCAAGGCTGAAACGACTCAGGGCCCGTATTTCCTGGAAGTTGTCATTCCTCCCAGCAACTTGTGTCGGACCTTTGGAATGTTTGTCCACTTATGATTAATCCTTAAAAAACAGTCCATACCTTCCCTAAAGGGTGTCAGGTTTAGCTCTTGTCTCTTACTAGTGGGATTTAAAAACATTTTAAAACATCATGCTTTTATTCTAGCAGTTTCACAATATATGATATGTTATTGATATTATTACTACTCTTTATTATTATTATTTCAGCTGTTGTGGTCCTTTGTATAGGCTTACAATGAGTTTACAAAATTTAAAGCCGTTAATTGGCATCAGAACTAAAGCACTAAACTAAAAACCTACAACATAAATTAAATTAAATAAAGCTGCAGCCAAAACAGTAATTTAGTTAGCAGAAATGGTGGCATGGCCAATGTAACTGTAGGAAATACCCACACCCTCCTCGAGAAAAAAAAGCCTCTGTTTCTCACTCCCACTGTTGTTTTATATTAAATGCAAAAACACCAAAAATAAGCCCTGTTGTCAAAGCAGGCAAAGAAGGTGAAGAAGGAGAGCGATAGAAACTGTAAATAAACCTGGGTTGAATATGTATCCAATGGAGAAAGCTCCGTGACCGAGAGGGTTCACATGCAGTATTTAATTTGCATATTTCTACTAAATTGCTAAGTAAAACCTGCCTCTTAATTAACATGATACAAGTGAGTGATTTAAACAGTAAGGTGATCTGGTGCAACAGCAGTACTGGATCTTCAGGTCATCTGTTGCCATTTTTAGGATTATTACTTTTAATCGTTTAAATAAGCATCCAAACGTAATGGATGATTTGTTTCCCTGTAGAGAGCTGACTGCAGAGGACCAGATTGCTCTGCTCAAGTCCAGTGCCATTGAGGTGATCATGCTGCGTTCAAATCAAAGCTTCAACCTGGAAGACATGTCCTGGAGCTGTGGTGGACCTGACTTTAAATATCAGATCAGTGACGTCACCAAAGGTCAGTCCAAACATCAGTCTAAATGCTGCCATGTTTACTGCTGTAAGGACAAAAGAAAGACAGTGTTGAGATCTGCCTACTGGTGTTTTATGAATTTTAGTTGGGGTTCCCCCCCCCCACTTGATTTTTGAAGAAAACATGTGCATATTTACTTAGTAAGATTTGTACTTTTCCGTTAAGGAGATGACCACACTATAATGTGGGAATGCAGATAAGGTTATTGGCAGTGACCTGTGTATACACCCTCAGGCAAAAGTCGCTAATCCAATCTGCTATTTCTGCAAAATCAGTCCAACATATCCATAGAAACACTAGGGATGGCTTTCATTTGTTATATATAATTGTGTGTCTTCTCATTTGCATGCAAAATTTAGCTTTGCTGTTTCTTATTAGTCTGTACAACGAGCCTAATTCAACTTTGGTAATTAGACAATTGTGCGAGCCAGAAATTGCCGGTTTTTAGTGTAAACAAAGCTGAGAATGAAAATGAAAATGAAGTCTTAACAAGAATTGGTTATATTTCTTTGATCGCCTTTTTTCACTGAAATGAGTTGTAGGTTACACATTTTAATGGCATGTTTCTCTTCTGCAGCGGGACACACTCTGGAGCTGTTGGAGCCGCTGGTAAAGTTCCAGGTGGGACTGAAGAAGCTCAACCTGCACGAGGAGGAGCACGTGCTGCTGATGGCTATCTGTCTGCTTTCTCCAGGTAGTGTAGGTGTGGAGAAAGGACTGTAGAAGGAATGATTTGAGTGTAGAGGTGTATCTTCTTACAACAGAAAATATTTGAAACATTGTTGCCAACTTTGCTATTATTTGTGCATATGTCCACTTGATTATATAAAAGTGACAAGCAGCACAAAGCTTTTAAACGAATTATGACTGGATCCTCTGCTTGTTCTTCAGTATGCTAGTTCACAATAAACGCAAATGATATAATCCTTTCTGACAGTTAGATTTCAAAAGCTATTTTCTGTTCCCTAACATCAAGCCACTGAGTCTCTTCCCCCCTCCCTCATTGCAGACCGCCCAGGTGTGCAGGATCATGCACGGATCGAAGCCCTGCAAGACCGACTGTCGGAGACTCTGCAAGCCTACATCAGGCTTCACCACCCGGGAGGGAGGCTGCTCTACGCCAAGATGATCCAAAAGCTGGCCGACCTGCGAAGTCTTAACGAGGAGCACTCCAAACAGTACCGCTCACTGTCCTTTCAGCCGGAGCACAGCATGCAGCTCACTCCATTGGTGCTGGAGGTGTTTGGCAGTGAAGTCTCCTAGAAGCAATCTCCAAACCTCAGTTGGTCGGGGAGGAAGCTGGCGGCAAGACCCCAGTAGGTAGAGAAAAACAGAGAGAGGGGAGCTGAGAATGTCCTGGTTGGACTAGATGCAGGTGTGGTGTATGAAGCAAATGAAAAAGAGAAAGTAAATTGTGTGTGTGCGTGTCTGCGTGTCTGCGCACGTGAGTGCGAGTGCGACTGCATGTGTGTGTGGATTCCCATATAAAGAAGTCTGTCTTGGTGTAGAGGCCAAGATTGTGCAGGAGAGCAAGCAGATATGAAGAGATAGAGTAAACAAGGGAATTTCAGATAGTACAAATTAAACTATACATATGACTTCTGGCTATATACAGTGTTTTTGTCTGTATTTAAATCAACAAACAGCTGCTTCAAATGCCTGGACATTATGTGTGTGTACCTGTGGTGCACACACCAACACAACAAGCATACTCAGTTATTCATTTAGCCATTCAGTTGAGCTACCTCTTGGTTTTACTGGGGTTGTTTTTATATTTACATCACCAATGTGAAACTTTTACTCAGAACAATTTAGATACAGTACGCATTACATTTCAGTTTACCGGTGCAAACGCAGTGCCTGCACATTACTTTGAATTTTTTGATGATTTTCAGAAATCATGTATTTTTATGTGTTTGTTTGTTTTGGGTTTTTTTGTTTTTTAATCTGCTTCTCTCCAAGGCAGCATATGTATATGACTTTGTGTACAAATCAAACACATGCCTTTCACCTTTCACCAAAGGTATGGTCAACTACTTTCTCAAAAAGCTTCCAGTACCTAAAAATAACCTTGCTGCTCCTTGGCTCGCTTCACTCATGCAGCCGCTCGGCAAGTTGTCTGACTAGCCTCACAGCCTATGAAGGAAAATGTTATATTATTATAGGTTTATACAGCAGAGTACAGAGCTTAGACTGTAATTTAGTGAGGTTCTGATAGGACCTTAGGGTGCCTGGTTTTGAGGTGAGAATTAGCCACTAAATGTATTAGCTACTTTTACACTGCTAACTGTCAATCAAACCAAGCCAACCTTATGGCTTGTTGCTCTCTTTTGAAATTGTTTTCATTATTCTCCTCTCTTGTTTAATTGTTGTTATTTTTTCCCGTGTAAATAGAGAATTGCTATCAAATGTATCCTAAGCACTGTTATACCACCTTTTACTCAAGCCTATGTATTGATATACAGTATCTATGTTATCACAGATTTTAAAGGGCTAAAATGCCAAATCTAACTGGAATAGTAAATTGATGGCAAAGCAAAGGGCCTGCCTTGTTAATATATAGCTGCATAGCATACTCAGAATTGGCATAGCTACGGATATAATTGCAATAGATATTTTTGTTGTTGTTTTTTATATGTCACTTCACCTTAAAAACAATTCCATGAATTGTTCCTCCTCAGTATACAGTGAGCTCAGTGGATGGAGAGCTTGGGAAGCTGTTTCAGACCTCCACAGATATCACACCCCTTTCGTTTCTGACTGGGAAGCGGATTTTCTAGAATGTCCAGGGGCCTGGTTGTGGTGGTGTTGCTGCGCACGTCCTCCACCCGGGCCCTCCTGTTTGATGATGTATGCTGCGTGGCCCTCTAGTGGCTGCATTGTGTAAATACCAGGTATATATAAATAATGTCTGCCGCTGTACATAGGGCTACATAGATTCTTTTGTTTTGTTTTGTTTTGTTTTTCCTCAAAAATATATATGCAAACACAACTGACTTTTTGTTTCTGACCCATAAGCACCATGTTCTCCAACACTATGCTCTTTGTTTTGTCTTTGATCTTTGTTTTTCTTGTCTTTGTTCCTTTTTGGGGGGGTATTTAGGAATGGCTTAAACAGGGAACTGCTTGTATATTTGACACACTCAAACGATTCTTTGTTTAGTGGTGGGCTGATGTGAATATCCAAGGTTCATTCTCAGAAAAAAAAGGACAACCTAAACAAACCGTGCTGCTCTCAAATATAAGCCATGTAGATTACTAAGCTAGCTATACACCTGGTACATTACAGTACATCAAAATGATGACTCCAGAACCTTGGACATTCTCATTGTGCCATCTGCTGAATTCATATGCTATTTATCTGTGGCTTTTGGAACATGAACTTGTATATGATAAGAACTTGTATGCCTTCTCTCTGCTGTCAGTCATCTTTGGCTTATGCTTCATCAGACAGCATTTAATGGCTTATAAACCAAACTGCCAAGAGACTTTAAATGCTTCAGTTTACAGGCCAGTAATATATGGCTTGCTGCATGTGGGATTATGGTAAAATTATACAAGACAACATATCTTTTACATCAAGACAATTCCCTAAAGTAAAGTCGATTTCCTGCCAAGTGCTCATGATTTCACTAGAGGCAGTGTTGCTTAAAGGAAGTCATTTGAAGAATTAAATATAAAAGTTTATATTTTCTTTTTCTTTGTCCTGTATTTGCTGTGTGACAAAAGAAATCTTTTAAAGAGTTCCTGCGATTGACCGTCCGGTCCACATTTGTCACACACAGATTTTCCTTCATCTCAGTAGACCAGGGTTACTCTGTGAGGAAGATGGCGAGTTTTTCTCACAACTGCTTTGTGAGAAGTTGTGACAGGTGTCGCTTTGATCTGTTTTTAAACAGTTTAAAGTCCATTCAACATCACTGTGGCTTTATTCCAACTCTCTGCAGTCACTGTGAAACGCCACAAGCTGACAGCTGGGGCTCGACGCTTAGATAATCCGCATATCACAAACCGTTTGATCGCTTTTTTCAGTGTTCCTGTAGTCACATAATAGGCTTGATTTATTTTGTATTATCATTTCATTTTGCCCTCTTCCTAAAAATCATCGAGATATATATAATATAATATACTAACAGAAAAATCCACACGCCCCACAAATTACCCTGCTGTGATTGATCTTTAAGGAGTTGAAGCTCGAGTGTCGTTAGGCAGTACCATTTGTATGTATAGTATGTCAGTTTGATGAGGGGTGTGATGTGCTTGGTTACTGAATACTGACTTTTGACTTCTTTTATTTTTTGGAAAAGTCTCCATGTTGATTTTATTTCGAAATACATACTCTTGTATGTAGATATGGCTTTGAAATTGTTCTGTTTCCTTTTTTTGAGATAGAGGTTGCAGTGTTGACTTGTGTATGTTTAAATACAGTAGGAGGTTTGATGAATATGTAAGTGCCACAGGGAGAGTTCCCTCCACACACGAACAGGGTAAAAAGAGGAGTTGAGTTTGGGGATTTGAAAACCGAACAGGAAAACTCTTGTGGATGTATAAAACAAGCAGTTAGTATTTGTGTAGTGATAGAGTTTCTGTCATAAAAAGAATCTCCCCCCCCAACCCCTTTTTTTTTTTTTTTTTTTTTTTTAACGAACCGAATGTCTGATTGCTGATTTTTTTTTTTCTTTCTCTTTCCCAACACGGTATACAGCTCATAAATAAAGTTAAATTTGAATGTGGTTCATTCCCAGAGATTCCTGTTTGGTTTCATCATGATAGGCTGCTCAGAATCTGTTCCGTTTTGGGTTTTTTAACTCTACATTGTAGTTGTTCTAATACTGGAACTTGTAATCTATACATCAGTGGAAATCCGACCTCAAAATAGATGGAGCCATCTTTGTTGAGATATCCGTAAGAACTGCGACGTAACACAGTAACAATGCCTGCAATATACAGCTCATGGTACACTATCACCAGCAAGCTTTACAGTTTATCATATTCGTAGATGTTGTAGGAGGTGTTTTGTGTGTGTGTGCGTGCGTGCGTGTGTGCGTGCGTGCGTGTGGGCGTGCGTGCGTGTGGGCGTGCATGCGTGTGTAACTGTTGCCATTACAAATCCTGTCTGAAAACATGTATGAAAGCCTTCACAGAGGACTGTTGGCCATCTCCCATGCAAATGATTTTAAGTCTTTATTTTGTATTCTTTCTGCTCCTCCCTTTAGGACAGGGATTGTAATGGAATCAACATAATGTAGTTCTTACAAAAAAGAGGAGTGTCCACAATGGATGTACACCATAATCTACCTAAAAAGAAAACCTACCTCTTTTAGCTCAGATTTTGCTTTAGCATTAAGCATTTGCCTCTGTTTTTACTTTTATAATATTTGTATTCATGTTGGTATTTATTGCTGTCTAATGAGTCATACTTCAATGATTACCTCAGAGATATCTCACAGATTTGGGAGAGTCCAGCTAAAGAATTCATTCTTTTTTTCTGTTTGGTCTTTCTTCTCAGACTTGGCAAAGGCATTTTTGTTTTTTTACGCACAAAAATACCGGGAGTGTTTTTTAAAAATAGTGCCTGCACTCTTACCATCGGGGATCTGGCTAGGATGAGGCTGCATTTACTTTCATTCTTCTCTGCTTCTTTAGCTCGGTAGTTTGTTTGTTTGTTTCGGGGTTGTTGGGGGTTTTTTTGTTGTTTTTTTTCTTCCATTGCTTTCAGAAACACGTGCAGTTTATTTTGCTGCGGTGTTGCAGACAAGTATCCCTACAGGCATTAAAGGGACCATTTACTCAAAAATGAAATGTGCATGTTTTTCCTCTGGCTTGTAGCTATTTATCAGTCTAGATCAGGGATGTCAAACTTATTTTACACCGTGGGCCACATACAGCCCACTTTGATCATTAGGTGGGATGGACCAGTGAAAGTAACCTATCTGTCAGTGTAAAGACATTTAAGTATACATTTAATCTTTGAGAAGGCTTAATACAAGAAAAAGCAGTGCAATTTCAACACTACATCTCAGTTTTCTGCACAATAACAGTGGAAAATTACAGAAAAGGTTCCAGTAGCTCCTTGCCCAGACTGACCTGTATTTGTAATGTTTGTTTTGTTTTTTGTTTGTATGTTTGTTTGTTTTTGATATGGACTGACCT
Organism: Perissodus microlepis; assembly: GCF_051167445.1. Taxonomy (NCBI): domain Eukaryota; kingdom Metazoa; phylum Chordata; class Actinopteri; order Cichliformes; family Cichlidae; genus Perissodus; species Perissodus microlepis. The sequence continues at coordinate 13,454,847 of NC_140465.1, forward strand.
TAGGAAGAAAACTAATTTCTTTAGTACATAGAGGAAAGAGGATGGCAAATACAGGATGACAATGGTCTTTATAAGTAGGAAAAGCTGTTAAAACGTATAAAAATACAAAGAGTTCCTAATCTATGCGCTCCATCACACTTTTCAAAGCCTTCAAGTGGGCCAGATTGGAGTCTTTGCCAGGTCGATTCTGGCCCACATGTCTTATGTTTGACACCCTTTGCTCTAGACTGATTTGATGTAAGTTTTGGAGAAAATAGCTGTGTTTCTCTTGAATTTAATGTGTCTTTAGTGGCAGAGTTATAGGATTAAATGACAAATCCACAAACCATGTGAGCAGATTCATTTAGGAACAATTTTTTTGTATTTCACATTTATACCACTGCAGGCGAGAGGGGTGTAGATACGTGCACGTAATTTGTCCCTTTCGAGGGCAAATTGAAGACTTTTCAGTGTGAATGCAACTTTAAAGAAGTGGCAGTAGGAGAAATGAGAGGTGCGTTTGTGCTCCCCTTGGTACTGTTAGCATGACCTATGCTGTGTAGTGCGTCATCATGACCTTGGCCCTGTGGTTTGTCCCATCGCGTCCGCCGTACCCTCTCCGCGTCATCACCTCTCCTTCTGTCGTGCACCTTTGTCATTCCTGATGCTTTTCAGTCAAACAGGGGAATTGGGAGTGGCGAAATCCTCAGTGTCCATGCAATGCTGCTTTTATCTTGAGCATCACCAAGTTGTGCAACACTGACGCTACCTGATGCTGGCATCGTCCAAAGTGTCGGCCCCCAGCGGCGCGACAAGCCTCATTAGAAGATGGTGTCTTTGGAAGTGCAGCTTGGAGTTGCTTTTTTTTGGGGGGGGGGGTATTCCATTCAGACCCGAGTATCATATTTAAGGAGCAACTGCTCACTTTTGGTGATTTCAAACCAACTTTTCTTTTCTCTCTAATTCTCGCTGTCTCTCTTTATTCCTTCTTTTTATTTGCTTTCATGTCAAACTGCTTCAGGTGTACACTGAATAAAATTAGAGAGTTTTTATTGATCAGTCAATACTGAGGAACGCTGTGGTCACATCAACTTTGAGCTGTGTGCCATAACATGACCCTTTTCATGCAGGAGAGGGTGTTAACAAAGCTGGCTTCAGATGTTCCCCGGCTTAATTTGAGCGGGAAGGTTGTCCAAGTGTGCGATTGGCTTCTTAATTGGTACTCTGGCAGCCACGTGTATTGATGATTAATTTATTTTTATTTTTTTTAAAAATAAGGAATCAGTTTGAATTTGGTATTGAATCCTTTCCCTGCATTGTGAACCCAAATCCATGCCACGTTGAATTTCAATGCCTGAACCAACGAAAGCACTTAATATAATGTTTGTAACACATGTATCAAGCTACTAGCCATAAACTGCCTCTGTAGGTCAGCATCATATGGCTCCAATTATCAAAGTCACCTAAATTCTAATGTAATTGCAATTTATCTTTTGTCTCAGATCTTCTTTTTCTATTATAAATTGGTGTTTATGTAATGTTATTTTTGTCTGATGTTTTGCAAATCAAAAATAAAAGGTTGTACATAGCAGTAGGTCTCTGTGTGATTTGTTTTTAATGTCTTAACAGTTTATTTATTTGGTAGCTTTTGATTAAAGTTTCCTTTTTCTTTTCTTTCAGGTGCCATTAAAAACAATAATGTTATAGGAAATTAATTTCTATAATTTAAACGGCGCTCAGAGCTAATTGAGGAAATTCATTATGAAATGATGCTTTGTCCATGTAGACCCGTGGTGATGCACTTTAAACTTGTTTTATTTTGTCATAACGAAGTAAGAGAAAGGGTTCAGCTCTCACTAGACCTCTGCATGTGTGCAGCTATTACTACTTATTCAAACTAAAATTATGTTATTTGTTATCTGTAATGTATAAATGCATTTCATATAAAAGTAAACCCTCCTTGCGGTATGAGGTTTTATCTATCAGGATATAATAAAAGTCTTAAAACTTGGGAAATACAACCTTAGATGAACTACAACATGACTTAATACCCAGCTTCATTATTTTATTAACAAAAAAATCACCCAAAATGTAGAAGCAGTGAGTGAAAATGTAAGTATAGACTTGCTGGTTCCTTGAAAATGAAAGGGGTAAGTAGCAGCCAGGTGCTGATCAATCAAACTTGATTGATGATCAGCAAGTATGAACACACATAGTTTTGACTGGCCAAAGTTTTGACAGTTTGCTGTTCTGGAGCAATCCATCTGATTGTGTTAAAGTCAAGAAGGAAAAACATGATCCTGATGCTGCACATTGATCTGGGAAGAGTTATAAGGCCATTTCGAAACAAAGTCCATCATTCTGCAGTAAGAAAGATTATTCACAAGCCCAAAACAGTTTTTCCCAGGACTGGACATCCCAGTTAATTCCCCCCAAGATCAGAGGTCACACTTATGGGACAATGTTCTTTGGACAGATGAGACCAAAGTAAATATATGATGTGTTTGGTTTGCTGCAAACACCTCATACCAACTGTAAAGCACGGTGGACGAGGGATGATGACTTGGGCTTGTTTTGCAGCCATGCGACCCTGGGACCATGCAGTCATGAAACCGACCGCGGACTCTTCTGTATAACAAAGTATTCTAGAGTCCATTGTGAGACCATCTGTCCAACAGCTAAAGCTTTTCCCAAAATGACTACAGCAGAATGGCTGTAGATGTGCTGCAGTGTCCCAGTCAAAGTCCAGACCTGAATAGGACTGAAATGCTGTGGTGGGACCTTAACAGTGAACTCAATGAACTGAAGAAAAAGTGTGAAGAAGAGTGGACTAAAATTGCTCCACAAGTATGTGAGAGACTGATAAAGTCATACAGTTATAGTGGTTCTACAACCCATTATATCAACTTAGTTTCTCACACAGCTTCTGCTTCTTTGTTTTTGTTCAGTAATTAACAGCACAGTGTAATATATCATGTACTGTTCATCTGAGTATGTATTGCCATTCGCAGGCTATTGACTCACTGTGTCCTGCTGAAGTAACAAAATTAGCAGCTTTCCAAACAAAAGTTGTTTTGTTGTTGTTGTTGTTTTTAATAATTCTCTCTTTTTCTAACAGTGTTGGACTGTCAGCATTGCTGTTTAGTTATGGTTGGCTATACAAAAGGAAGTGAACTGTTTCCCCCCCTTATTAACCTTCCTGCTGGAAAACGGGTTCTTTGATGAGTCACACACAGAAATCTTCTGGCACCTGCACAAATGGACCATAGTTCCCTTTCAATACTATTGTTACCACTTTAATAATGTTACACTGCTGCATACAGAACGCTTCACAGTAAGATTAATCACAAGAATGAACTAACAGGAGAACCAAAGTATTTATATGTAGATTTTCCTGCACATTGTTCCAAATCACAGCTAGTGAATTAAGTGTGAACAAAGATACATTATATTAATATTCAATATAGTAACATACACTCACTGGTCACTTTGTTAGGCACACCTGTTCAACTGCTCGTTAACTGAAATATCTAATCGGCCACACGTGTTTAGGAACATGGACATGATTGAGATGACTTGCTGAAGTTCAAACCGAGCATCTAAACGGAGACGAAACTTGATTTAAGTGATTTTGAATGTGTCAGGGTTACTGGACCCAGACAGGCTGAGAATTACAGAAAAAATTTCTCTAGAGTTTACAGGGAATAGTCATTGAAAGAGCAGTTTAACCTAGCAGCACCTAGCAGTTTAATCACATGTTCCAGATACTAGGTATCAATTTATTAAATCTGTACTTGTCAAAAATTGATACATCCATGTTTTCTCAAGAAGTAAAATACACTTCTGTTAAACTGGATTTTCTTTTTTCATGTTTGTGCATACATCAAAGTTACTCAAAGTTTCTTCCCTATATAATGTTTTTCTTCCTCATATTTTTCTCTTCATGTCCTTGCAGATAAAGATTTCGACGTTGGTATCTCACTTAGCCACCAGAGGGCAGTGTCTCTCATCACATTTACCTGCATGCAGTCAATGGCCTAATGACCTCTCTGATTTACTGCTGAGGTCAGCCTGAGACAACTAAGATCATTTGGGTCACGCTGGACTGCCTCACAGCAAAACTGTGGTGTGTTTGGGGAAGCGCAGCAGCCTAGATTAACACACACAGTGGGCATTTATCAACATAGATGTGACATATGTACAATATGTCGGAAGAGATTTGAGCTCACCTCAGCTCATATCTCCCCGGCTGGACATGTATGGAGAGAGATTGCAGGAGTGGCGAGGTGCAGGCGGAACAAATAAAAGGTTATCAGAGAAATCCAGTCATTGCGCGACAGTTAATTGTCAGCTCTGGTACGAAGCAGGGGCACTTCTTTTGCCTGCTGATAAGGTTCGTGCTCGTGCGGTCTGTTGAGCCGTTGTGTCTGTGCACGAGGTTAGATGAAGGAAAGCGAGGCTCTGGTTGCAGCGACGGCCCTTAGGTGAGGCCTTTCTGGCTACATTATACAATGAAGGAACAAGAAGAATCTACATCCTGCACTTTTCCACATGTAGGCCTTACTAATGAGCAGCAGTTTATTGCAACAGTTTGGGCACACTAAATGGTTATGAGGTGTAGGTCAAACTCAATTCATGATACTTAAAACCTCCATTTGGTCAGCACTGATTTGCATCTCATGCGCATCACTTCCTTTAGATTCTGGATCACTGCTGAGGAAATCACTTCATTTCTATTCTTTAAGGCTGCGCTAATCAGTAGCTTTTATTTGTTTGTTGTTCATATATGTTAATGGTAAAAATGGAATCAGCCACCAAAAATCACAAGTGAACAAACCATCTGAGGTCAAAGTCCACACCAATGATCTTTGGCAACCCTAACTCTGCATTTAAGGAAGAAATGAGAGGACTTTTATAATAGATCACCACATTGATACCATAGGGTAGGGTTGGTGCTCATCAGGGCTAAACAAAACTTAAACAACATTTAATTGATGTTAAGGTGAATGGCTAATGGACTGATTCTTGTATACCGCTGTTCTATCCAACTTGAGCGCTCATTGCTTTACACAGCATGTCTCAATTACCCATTAATACAAGCACTCTTTCTCTTTCTATCTGCCATGCACACACTCAAAGTCCACATGTGGAGCAACTCAGGCTTCAGTATCTTACCCACTGATATTTTCTCATGCAGACTAAGGCAGCCAGGGATCGAACCACCAACATCCCAATTTGTAGATCACCTGCTCCACCTGCTGCTTCGGGCCTCACTGCTCTCATCAGCATGGTTTCGAGAGACAGCACTGTACCCTCTTAGCCCAGCAGACAGGAGCTGTTAGAGACTGATAATATGGAGCTGAAGAAGGTATCTGCCGAAACACAAAACAGAGCTAAAATGAGAGTGAAAATTTGACTTCTGTTCACAAAGAGGGTATAAATTCAGCTCTAAGTGAGCAGTAATGCTGCCAGATGTGTCGTTAATCAGCTGTTTGCTAACACGGTTTCAGCACCAATGGGGTGATAATACATCAGCCCTCTGATTACAGTTTGTTTGTGTTTTGTTTTGTTTTTTTCTCCCATCATCCCATCTGAAATCTGCCAATTTTTAGAACATTTGCTGCTCGCCACTTTAAATAAAACTTTTATGGTAGAAAATTTGAGCATTTATAATGATCTTTGTGAAATTTTAGCTTCATATATCAAATACTTTTCAAGATATGGTGTGTTAAAAAGTGGTCCACTGACCCACTTTCAAGCCCTTTTTTTCGCAGATTGAAATCCGAGGCAGTGTTTGAATAGGAATATCTCAAAAACGATTAAAGATAAAAGCCTCAAATTTCCTTTCTTACCATCAAAATTAAGCAGAATCTGCAATTTAGAACAGATACATGGTAAAATGTTATGTGCTGGTTAGTTAAAATGTGAAAAATAAAGTCCAGCACTCCTGCAAAGTCTCCTATTTGAACTGACACTAATAAAAAAAAACTTGTAAAACACAACTAGTGAACAATGGTAGATAGTCGAATTACACAAAGAACAGTTTTTAACATAAAACTTCTGAAATAAAGAAAATCCTATTTTCATTCAACTTTCATGCAGGATTGAGCAAAAATGACAACTTGTACCGAAATAAGACAAAAGAGTGCAGTTTCCAGATAACTCGCCAAATAATTTTGTCAAATATGTGTGTATTTTTTTAATTTTCAAGACCTGGATCACTCCATCTCAAATCATAAATTTTTGTAAAATATTTTCTGGTAAACCATCTCCGATTTGCCAAAAATTTCAAAGCTTTTATCTTTAATCGTTTTTAAAATATTCGTGTTCAAACACTGCCTCAGACTCGCCCTGAAGTGGGCGGATGGACCATTTTCAAAATATATGTATATATATCTTGAAATATTTTTGCTATATCAAGCTAAAATTTCAAATGCATTTCTATGCAAATCAGAGATGGTCGAACAGAAGGCTTGGTTGATTTTAGATGGAATGACCTTAATCAAACACCATAAAGCCCAATAAAAAGGACTTTATACTCAATGTGATGAAGATACAAGGAAAAATAATAATATCAAAGTTCAAAATTCTCCACTTTTAGCTGTCTCAGTGTCCGGGGTCACACTAGGACAGTTTCTTGGAACGGCAGTCGGTGACTTCGTTAGGTTCTTCGGGTGAGGCAGATGCTACTCGTGGGTACCAGATAACAGTAATACACACGCACATACAGAGCTGAGTGGCGTCAGTGTACACATACTTTAAGGTAGTCCTCAAAGACTATTTATTTTTGTTTGTTGGGGTATATTAATACTTGACGGGTGGTGCCCTGATCAGCGCCTGATACTACAACTCGAAGCAGCACATGTGCACACTGATAGTGCATTTTTGTGCGCCCAGCTTGGGGTATGACTGTTCGGTTGCCACATAGCCGCCTGCAGGGGGATGTCAGTTGTGACTTTCCAGTAATAACAAGGGCGTGTTGTTTTCTGTGTGTGTGTGTATCTGTGTGTGTGTGAGTGAAGGAGCGAGAGAGAGCAACAGAGAGTTTTATTGCTAACTAAACAGACAGTCGTGATAAAAGGGCAAAGCAAAGAAAAAAAATCATGCAGTCGAATCAGTAATGTGAAGCTCATGCTATGCATTGACTCTGCCTCTGTGTGACCCTGCGGGTCAAAAGAGAAGGCCTTTTATTCCTCTCTTCTACAAATTCTGTGCCCACTTATCCCAGACTGGATGTTATTGCCCTTTATGCAAGTCATCCAAATATCATTAGGGCTAAACCCACCATGTGGTTTGGTTCAGAATGTGAGGAACGCATGGATGTCCCTCTGCTCTCAGGCCCAACATGGGGCAGCATAACTGTCTGTGTTCTCACAGAACCGAAGGTGGAGACGCAGAGAAAATACAGTACGTGCAGAACATCAATAAACCTTTGGGATGTAGCACTCACCAGACTGAAGTGGGTCTTTCCCCCCACACTTCAGCATGCAGTCATTTAGTCTAAATGCTGTTGGTTATCATTGCTAAGGTTGGCGATCGCAATTTCAAAATGTGTAAAGACTGAGGCAAGGAAAAAACATGTTACTGATACCGAGACTTTTTTTTTAAAGAAATCTGTGGCGCGAAGAATATGTTCTTCTTCCCGACGCATTTATTTTTCATCCTCTACCTCCTCTGAGCTTGGCATTGTTCCAAAGAGGAAAGAAAAACATCTTGGCTTTCTTTTTCTTCTTTTTTCCTTTTTTTTGCAGTTTTTTTGCCCTCCTCATTTTCCAAGTAAAAAGGAAGAGGGCAGAGCTGAAAGATGCTGTATGTGTGTGTGTGTGTGTGTGTGTGTGCATGTGTGTGCAAGGAAGTGTTCTCCTTGGAAAATAATGGCAGCAAAATCACATTAATGGCCAAACATTTCCTCCATTTTTCCCTGTGCCCTATATTTATACTCTCTCTGTCTCACACACACATGCACACACACAGTTTGCATACCACTGTGTTTATTCACTTTTTAGCCACTTCAGTCATGTGGTCTCCATAACAGCCTTGATTTTATTATGTATGGAGTCTTGGTGGAAAGTTGGAAGAAGTGCTGATTTATTACGTTCCTGTGCTGGAGACGGGCGTGTCCAGAGGAATTCTGTTTTCATGTTGTTCGTACATCTGTACATACATCCCTGAGCATTTAGGTCATTCTGTTGAGTGAATTTCTTAATATTGCACAACCTTTTACTCGGGAGCTGTGATCTGCTTATTAGATTTTGCTGGTTGTGTTTCAGGGTTGTGTTACAGTATGAGCTTGTTTTTGGCCCAACCTTTACTCAAGAATTGAAACACTAGGTATGATATAAACTGTCTAATAGGGTATAATATAGACTCACCAAACAGTTTACTGGGCATACCTGTTTGGCTCCTCTTTAATGCAAATATCTAATCAGCCAATCACATAGCAGCAACTCTGTGGATTTAGGCATGTAGACACAGTCAAGATGACCTGCTGAAGTTCAAATCGAGCATCAGAATTTAGAAGAAAAGTGATTTAAGTGACTCTGAACATGCCATCATTTTTGGTGCCAGACAGGCTGGTCTGATTATTTAGAAAACAGTTGATCTAATGGGATCATTTTCAATAAATTCACTTCTAGGGAAAAGAGGAAAAAATATAGTGAGTCAGATGATGTCAGAGGTCCAAGTAGAATAGCCAGACTGCTTCAGACTGATAACTGTGGTTATTTGAGTTCAACAGGAACTCAAATAATTACTTAACCCTGTCGCGTTCATCCCCACCCCTTACTTTAGTGCTGTTTTAACAGCTCTTAAATTAGCATAACAAACATTTTTCACCACCAAATTCAGTTCAGTGGTCATTCAGTGGGCCGTTCAGTAGGTCACTCAGTGGGTCTTTTATTTGGTCCTTCAGTGGGTCGTACAGAAGAGGATTTCTGAAGTGCAGATGAGCTACAGCAGCAGAAGACCGCACCAGGCACTAAGAACACAAAGCTGAAGCTACAGTTCACATGGGCTAGTCAAAATCGAATAGAAGATTCAAAAAATGTTTCCTGGTCTGATGAGCCTCTACTTCTGTTGCAACATTTGGATGGCAGGGTCAGAATTTGGCATAAACAACATGGTTCCATCATGCCTCGTATTAACGTTTCAGCCTGCAGTGGTGGTTAACGGTGTGGCCGATACTTTCTTTGCACGCTTGGCCCCCGAGCCTTCTTTAAACTCCACAGCCTATCTGAGTCATGTTACTGACCATGCCCATCCCTTTATGACCACAGTGTGTCCATCATCTGATGGCTTCTTCCAGCAGGACAAAACACTGTGTCCCACAGCTCAAACCATCTCAAACTGGTTTCTTGAACATGGCAGTGAGTTCACTGTACGAACAATGCAACACTCACAGGATGTGGTGGAACAGAAGACTGGCATCATGAACGTGGGGCTGAAAGATCTGTAGCTACTGGGTGATGCTGTCATGTCAGTATGGCTGACACGACAGCCTATAAGTGAGAAATGAATGCAATTCTGTATGTGAAAGGGGGTCCAAACTATATGTACTAGCAAGGTGGGTGAACCTAAAAGTATTAGCCAGTGAGTGTGTATTTACACATTTGGTGCGGACTCAGCGGATCCCAACAAGCTGTTTTTAAAGATGTGATCTAACGACTCTGATATGCTGCTCTTTTAAGGTGAAAAGTCATTTTTCGTTGCAATTCCGAGTCATGTGTGGGGTTTTTTAGCTCATATCCTAAAACTGCATGCTGCTTTACGAATGAAAGGTCACCGGTTTCATTTTCCAGAAGAACTGGGGAAAATCGTCAGTGAAAGTGAGCATGCCACTCTTAGTGAGACTTTGAGAAAAAAAAAAAACATTTAAAACTTCAACTGCTGCAGAGTCAGACTGATGCACTCAAGATCCGTGCTAAAGTACGAGCTTTTACTGTAAAGAAACATCAGGAGAAATAACAGTTTGAAAACAGATCTACCCAAATTAGTCCTGCATGAGTGAAAAATAAACTCCTGAGCTTATGGTGACACTGAGAGGTTTCAACTGACTTTTCTCACAATTGCGAAAATATATGGATAAAAGCGCATGATATTTGATTATTTTCTCAGCAGAGCCTTCTGCTGTTTGTTGTTTGCTGTCACTTCAGGTAAGCTCGTGGCTGAAAATAATCCCAGTAGTAACAGGATGAGTGGTTGCCTGGTCTGAAAACAAGAACAGGTCTAGCATCAACCTGATGTTCAGAAAAAAAGAGTGAAAGTTTTCAGTGCCGAATTGTGAAACTGAGAACAGACTTCATGTTTAAGTTCCCAAGAACTGCTTCAGATTGCAGCAAATTCTCCGATTCACACGGCTTCTTGGTCAGATGCACATAAACATAGAGTAAGTGTTGTGAGCTTTAAATTGGCTTACTGGAAAAGCCCTACATCTCAACTGTTCAGGCATCACCCCGAGTATGTTGACAAGGATTAATCACTTTGTTCACTTTAGTTTTTTATGTGTGATGCATGGCAAACCAATAGGTATACCATACGTGTTGTAAAGCCCTTGACGTGTTGGCGAGTGCCAGTACTTGCTCCATTTCTGTACAGACCTTACATTGAACTTTGAGCTTTTTCTCTTTTGACACAAGCAGATCAATCAGTCCAACATAGAAATGCAAGAAAGTGAAGTGGCCACTTGAGGCTGACTCCAAAAACACTTCAGTCCTTTTACAATCTGATGCAATATGGTCCACTTTACAGCAGAAATAAGCGTATTTAAGCAGTGTTTTGATCTCTGTAGCTAATTTCCCAGCTCAGATCAGCTGTGTGCAGGGTAACCAGATCACAACCAACTAACTGTTTGTTTGGGACAAAGTGGGACACGTCAACAATGCTGAGAGTCTGAAGATTTCATATCTAACTTAAAAATAAAAATAAATTGTGCATTTTACCATATGCTGATTTGGGATTAACAGGCCAAACACATTATGTTTACAACTCTCTTGCCAAGTAAAAGAAAGCTAAAGTTTGTTTCTGTGGTCTTATGCGATAGTCTTTCAGGTTTCAGTTCAGTTTGATTCATGCCATTTTTTGGACCATATTTGATATTTTTATCCAGTTATGACACATATTCGGTGTCACTTCACATTGTATTTCCTTCCTGTGCGAAACCGACAAACTAATTAGCAAAAAAAGCCAAAAACTATGATTTCTCACAATGTGCTCCAGCTTCATATTCTTTGTGGTAGTTTCCATCATATTCAACAAAATCTGAAATGTTTGCGACTTTTTGGTGACTTGTAACTTTCCCTAATGAGTATTGCATTAGACAATGTAACCCTCTTCTTTTGATTATAATAAAAAAAGTCTCCCCTTTATAGACAATGGGTACAACGATGGAGTCATGTGTGCCTATCCTGCAGTCCTAAGTCTGGGACATTGTCTCGAGATGTGGAACAAGGAATAAAAATGCCTTACAGACCCACATGAAGAGGGGCAGCCTAACTATGTATGGTTATGACTAACAGATGAATCTAGCGCTGCATTTTGGGTAGACCTAAGGGGGTCTGTACTCACTGACTTCATGAACAGGCTGACGCTGACTGCCCGTGAGAAGTATTTTCTTAAGTTTTGTTTTCAATTATCAAAATAAATAAAATAAAAATAAATTTGACAACTGTGTTTTCCTTTCTAAAAAAAAAGGGCAAAAGTCAACTTTTATCATCCTAGGCAAAGTGTTGCCTATCGCAACTGCCCATTTCACTACAGCTAATACCTGTCAAGCAGTATATCTGATAGAAAACCTCATTTGTTATAAGACATATATCATCAGTAATAAATAGATGTGGGATATCTCTCATTTTACTTTATGCTTTCACAGTTTGTATTTTTAACACTGTATCAGTTGCATGATGCGCAGACTGTGGTGTAACAGGTTAAAGTGAGGATAAAGTCACTTAACTGAGTAACTACAGTTTATTTAGAAAATAAATTTCAATAAAGAAGACAACGGGAGTTGAACATTTCTGCCCATTTTGGCTTTCTCCTTGAAAGCACGAGCGGCTTCCACTGAGAGGAAGGAATGAATTTTTGCACCACAGTGCGCCGCTCTCTCTCTCTCTGTTAACTTCAGACAAGAAGCTCGCTCGGCAGTTTCTTTCCTTCCCTGATCTATATGACAGTAATCATTCGGATAAGATTGTATTTATTTATTTATTTAATCACACTCTCGATCTCAACCTGCCCCTAAAATAACAATGACAGATCGGGTACAGTTTTTTAAAATTTGTACAGGTGCATGCACACACTTGTAATGAATAGAAGAGGTAGTAGTAAAAACATTAACTTCTGTGATTACAAAGTCCAGCCAAAATTATTCTGGCCTGTCCAAAATCAGCCTAGGATGAATGCCAAAGCATTTGGCTGTAGCCTTACCTCTGCTGACCAAAGTCACTGACCTCTTGATTGCGTTTGTGCTACAGTATGGATTTGCTATGGGTTTAATTATACTTTAATTATACTAATAAACCATCCAAAAAGTCTGTGCTGCAAATTTTGAGTACTTTATTAATATTTCCCATTTCCTATTGGAAGCACCTGCTAACCAAGCTGTCTAGGGTTACCAAATTACAAAGGTGAAAAAAGCAAACAAGGTGGCAACAGCCAAAATGTTAAAAGATCGAGGTTTCAGATTGGGTTTCCCTGGAAAAACAACCCATAGATCAATTTCCTGTTTTTTTTCCTGACAAAAACAACTCCACCACATGCTGTAGCCCCTGCCAGGCTTCCACCACACACACTTTTCTGTTCGATTCAATTTTTTTTATATAGCACCAAATCAGTTGCTTCAGATGATGACCTACGAGTCAGATTTTGGCAGAAATGGGAAGGAAAAACTCCCTTTTACAAGAAGAAACCAGACCCGAGGAGGGAGACAGGACTAAAGACACGCTGTAGAAGAGAGCCAGAGATGAATAATAACTGATGATTAAATGAAGGGTGGTGTATAAATACATAGAGAGTGAAAAAGGTGAGTGAAGGAGAAACACTCAGCCTAAGCCTATTGCAGGCAGTGTAGACCTATCGTAGCATAACCATGGAGAGCCAAGGGAGGAATCAGGGTCACCTGATGCAGATCTACCTGCATGCTTTATCACAAAGGAAAGTTTTAAGCCTCTTAAAAGTAGGGAGGGTGTCTGTCTCCCGAATCCAAACTGGGAGCTGGAGAAATACCGTCTCTCTTTCTAGTCCCTGTCAGTACTCTTGCTGGAGCATTTTAGGACAACCTGATGATAATGAATTCAAGTAATAGATGCGTGAATTATTTTTTAAACATCACTCCGAGACAGGATGTTTCTAATGTTAGAGATACTGCACAAGTGAAGGAAAGCAGTCCTAAATGTATTTGATTAATATACGCATAGAAAGACATATTCTGGTTGTTAGAAATTGGTCTTGGATAGTTCAATCTTAGTTTCATCAGACAGATGAGGAATTTGCCTCCGATGATCTGAGCTCTTTAGTGAGGAATATCTGGTCACTCTGTCATCCTAGCTTGCTTGATGGGTGAAGGCAGACATGGTTCTTCTGTGAGCTCCAATCTCCATCAGAGGGACCATTTGGTTCTTGGCTACCTGTCTGACCAAAGCCGCTTGTAGGTGAGTATTTTGTTTTGGGAAAGCTCAGAAAATATTTATGAACTTTTACATTTAAGACCAATACCAGCTACTTTGCTCCTAGGCAGATATTTTCTTGTATGCTCCACCACATCAGTACCTTCAGAAAACCCTGTTTCACAGCTTGGTTCTCACTTTCAAAACCATCACCTATGACACAGGTATGCGTTTCTTTCACATGTGTAGTAAATGTTATGAGGGCACAGGCCCCAGTCAGGCTATAGTATCATCTCAAGAAGCCTTCGTAGGAATAGGACGTCTAAGAGCTTTGTTGTCATGACAGAATTATCTTATTGGGATATTTCATCATTTTAGTTTTTAAAATAATTTTTCCAAACAGTTTGAAAACCTATTTTTGTCATTTCTGATTAAACGTATGAATTGATGATTTAGAAAAACGAGTCAAATACATTTTTAAGGTGAATAGGGAGCATAGGAAAACTTAAAAAGGTGTGAAAACGTTCTCCACTTGCGCGGGCACAACATATAAACGTTTAAACGCTTGTAGAGAAAGTTAGCCACCTGACTACTGCTCAATACACGAATGTGTGTGTATACGAACGTGGTTTTAAATGTCATTGTGTGGTGCTCCAGTTCAATGTCTTTGTGGTTTCCTGAACATTTAACATCTCAGGCTTTGCTGAGATCACACACATAGGCAGCACATGAAACACTGCCAATTAGATGAGGCACGTTAGATGAGCAGGTTTGTGGATAAACCAAAACGCAAGTTTCATATTAAACTTTGCGACTAATTGTGCAATAGTGTGCGTGCACGCAGGATTTTCTGCAGCAAAAGCATGACGCTTGTGTGCACATGTGTTTTACGCATTTATGAGTTGGCCGCGTCATTAGAGTGTAGGACTATCACGATGGTTATATTGTGTAATAGGTGCTCATCTTCAGTCAGACAAAGTTTGTGTGTGTGTGTGTGTGTGTGTGTGTGTGTGTGTGTGTGTGTGTGTGTGTGTGTGTGTGTGTGTGAAGCGAGCAGCTCTTTAGCTCGAAGATGTGCCTTCACGCCTCTGCAGCGGGGCATTTTCTCAGTAAAAACCACAGACTTTCTGATCACAGCTGGAGGCAGGGGGACACCTGTCGTCCCCTCATCAGCCCTGTGGTCACCCTGCCCTACTTACAGCAAGAGACAGACAAAAAACATGTCTAACACAGCAGACAAAACTCTATATTACAGATAAGATCTGATTAGAAAGGTTCACATCAGGGATATAAGCTGCACTGCAGGTGCAGCAAATACTGACGCCACAGGCTTCATGTATTCAAATGTTTGCAGCACGTAAAGATTTTGTACTTGTTTTTTTTGTTGTTTTTTTGCACGTGAACACAAAAACAAAGTCAAAACTATTAGATCTAGAGCCTCTGCAGGCCTCTCCTCTTCACTATCATCTGAAGTGTCTCAAGCACAAGCGCACAGTGATATTTTTATTTCAAGTTTTGATTGGGTGGACAGAGTATGAACATTAGCATGAACATCCATATGAAGAACCCGATAAGTTTACTCACCTATTTTGTTTGCTTTAGTGTCCATTTACTGCTGAGGTAAAGATCACTTGTCTGAAATGGCCAGACGCTAATGGCTAACTTAATTTGCAGTGTGTGTGGTGTTTCACGTGTGTCCCATATGGTGTAGTGGGCTGGGCTTGTTTCGACTTATAGGGGTGGGTTTTCGGGCAGCTGTGGCACAGGTGGTTTGAGTCCCCTGGTTTGAAGTGCACGTAACCCCAAATTCCCTCAGATGTGTCCGCTGGTGTGGACCTGTGTGTCAGTGGGTGAATGTGGCAGAGTGGAAAAGTGCTATAATTAAGACCAGTTCGTCTTAAAGCTTTTACTCATGTCTGAAAAAGGTGTGAACGAGATTAGTAAGTGGAATGGAATAAGATGGAATAAAACTATTTACGAGTAATTCTGACTCTATCAGATCCCATCTGAATACCCTCAAATCAATTAATCTGCATGTGAATATGCAGAATCTGTACCAAAAAGGACAGGATTTTTGGTATCTCTTTGTCTGATTGTAGTTTAAATCCAATTCACAAGTCGTCTTTGACGTGGCTTTGGTTGCATGTAGGTAAACTGATCATTTAGCTTAATGAGTTACACAGTCACCTAACAAGGAAAAGATTCCCAGGTTGATCACAAGAAGATTCACTAATCCCTTTGGGGTCCTTTCAAGAAAGACACCCGCCATGAAAACACTTTTATGGCCCTTTGTGAATCGAAGAAGAAGCCAAATTAGTTTTCAATGGCCCGTTTAAATCTATTTACAGTCATAAACAATCACCAGCAGAGGGTAGACCCCATTCTTGAAGCCACTTTTTGTTTAAGATGCACAATAAAGTTCATGAACATAAAAAATAAAGCTAATTTAACGTTCCAAAGTCCTACAACCACTTATCGAAATTACGGCGATGAAGAACTGGGATTATGTCCGAGTCTTATCACGTAGAACGTTCACACGATAAGCTTAATTAATGGAACAAAGATCTGGAACGTGAGATCTCTGCAGAGGACTGGAAATCAGCAAGTTTTGGAGTTCATACTCAGACGGTGAATGCATGCCTCAGATCGCCACACCATTATTAGTAATGCGAACAACTGTATGTAACTTCTGCCAAGGGAAATTGTTCACTAATTGCACAGATGTTAAAAGAAAAACATTTTAGGTGCAGAAACATATAAAAAAAAAACGTGTCAGAGCAGATTATTTAACAGCTATTTCTACTTGAACACAACTAGAATTAAAAAAAGAAGTTCAGTCTTTTAAGAAAAAGAAAAGGAATAACATAAAAATATTGAAACGTAAAAATATTTAATAAAACACTGACTTAAACATTTGTGAATTGGTTATGATTTGTCATATAATGAAAAAGAGCATTTGTGTATTTTTTTTTACTTCAAAATGAACACACAGTTGAATAAAAAGAGTTGACTGACTTTGTGCATGACAGCCACTGTGCTGTGGTGGCAAGCGACACAGTTGCAGACAAGTATTAAGGTTACGAGACATGCAGAACAAGTACAGGTGGCCAGTGTGCATTTTGTGTTTGTTTGCGTGTATGTGTGTATATTGTGGTGACAGTGGGAGCTGCATTTCCGCCGGTGCGCAGGTGCATTGTGACATGTAGCCCCGGCACAACCTTGATCTCACACACACACTTTCAGATGGTGCGATAGGTGTCATCTCCAACCACTGCGATGGTGGTATTTTCAGTAGAGATACGGGGAGGAGGGGATTTCACAAGAAAAGAAGCCTCAGAGGTAAAAAAGCTCTCTAAACGAAGTGTGCACATGTGATCCAGGTGTGCGTCGTCAGTAGGTGTCAACTTTTCTGGAACGGCACAAAGAAAAGAAATGAAAACGGAGGCTGATTGATCTCCCAAACTGACTGAAATACTCACACGTTCCTCTGCGTGCATGAATGCTTGTATCTGCGACACATGCGCTGCTGCTGCGGTCTTCTGGCTATATCTCATTATGTTTGTGGTTTTTTCTTGCTATTTTTTTTTAAATTTTTGCTATTTTCTCCCCCCTCCCCTCACCGTGTGCACACTGAGTAAAATGTAGCTTGTCTTCTGAAAAATGGGAGTGCCACAGTAAACCACATGCAGATGCTTTCTAGCATTAAAAAAGACAAAACATAACGTACAGATGTATATCTTGGCCACATCTGCCTCCAAAATAAATGGCGACGGTGCATAAAAATACCAATTTATGTGAATGGGCGCATAGCAAATGAACAGAGCAGTGCCAAAACTGGAGCCCAGAGACAAAATTAAATGGCCAGTACCCTCTTAGTCATGGTGACTTCATGTTTTTTTCCACTGCCTCCCACCTCCTCCCACACGAGGGAATCTGCAGTTTGTTGTCCTTGTTCATTCAGCCCCTTTCAGCCATTCAAGTTCCCAAGGCTGTTTCATTACAGAGAGCCCACTTAATAGGAGGCACATCCACACAACTGTGGATCAGTTCTGCAACAGCTGAGTAAAACATCTGCTGGGATTCCAGCCAGGACGCACTGGAGTTGATTTAGACCGACGTTTGACATAAACCGATAAATCTGTTGATTCCACTTCCAGAAAAAGTCCACCCTCTCCACATACTATTACTCTCAGAAAGCCCCCCCACCTCCCGCCCCTTTTTTTTCATCATCTCTTCTGCGGCTGTACCTCCACCAGCCTTCTATGAATCAACCCCCCCCCCCCCCCACACACACACCCTCCTGCTCTATACAGCTGTTCCTTTGCCTCATGTTGCACATTCTTTCATTCTTCGGGGCTCAGGCTGTCAGGGACCCATTACAGCCCTTCCTGCTGGGTGTTTGTGTGTGAAAGAGAAAGAGGCGATGTAACAATTTGAGAGGAATCTAGAGCCTGAAAGACAGTACAGCTGCAAGCAGTACACAAACACGCACACACACCTCCAGCTGTTTGTCTCTCACCAATTACTGTGGTCCCTGCTTGTCCTGTCCCCTCAAGTGCTTCCCCCAGTCCCATGAGCACCTTCCCACTCTTGCTATTTTTAGCTTTAGAGACGAAGAGACACAGGGGCCCCTTCACGGCCTAATTACAGCATCCATCACGCAACCGCCGTGCTTTACCTCCCCCTCCTTTGCTTCCCATACTCAGAACTTACCCTCGCTGTCCTCTTCATCTTTTGGGCACAGGTTCAGGTAATATACTTGGGAATGCTAAACAAAGGAAAAGCGCAACACAAAAACAGGCACCGAACCGACAAACAACAAAGCAATTAGCTGGTGTTTGGTCTGGCTGGAACAACCGTGACCTTTCAGGAAACTCCCCCTTCCTGTTAGAGACGGGTCGACTCGCCGCTCAGGCTGTTTGAAAGCTGAGAAGCACAACAGCCAGCATTCTTGGAAATACGTGAGCATGTTTGACACAGTTGGTTGGTGCCTTTTTTTCTCTCTCTCAAGCAGTCAGCACAACCTACATGCTAACCTTTGTGGTCTAGGCAGGAATGGCATTGTTCAATTTACTTGTTGTTTTTGGTAATGAACCTCGATACTTTTCTCAAACCAACCAAGCATCAGAAAAAATCTGAACGCTGTGAGATTTCTAATCTTGTTTGCTTAGAGGATGAGTCTGTATTCAGTCATTTTCCAGCCAGTCAATCAGCCAGAAAATACAAGAAATGTTGATGCAGATCAGATCGCTGTCTGTAAATAAAAAGTTCAGTGATTTTCCCATAAAAAAGACATATTTAGCCTGACAGCTTTTCCTTTGTAATGTGTTGCACCAGTTCCAGCTGCTGCTACATTGTGATTGCTATCTCTAGTCCAGTGTGCATATTTAAGATGCACACTGGCTCTCTTCCACTGCAGGAAGAGCTAACACTAATCGTGAGTATTGTCTCCAGTGCTTAAACTGTTCAAAAAATGTTATGAACATTCAGTGCCACAATTCAGTTGGGGCCTTCTGTAGTTCGAGAAAACATCTGACAAAGTTGGAGAAGCTATTTCTTTAGACGTTCATCACAACCTTTACACCAACCTTTACAGTTTAGACCGCAACATCAGTGTCAAATCTTTAATATAATCCTCCCAACTCCCCATTCTGTTGGTACTTAAGTTGTTACTAAACAAATCTAATCCAGGAACAGTGTCACCAAGTACTTGGTTGAATAGTTATGTTTCTGTAAAATCTGTCTTGACAAAATCATAGAAAAATCCCAGAGATTACTTTTGTTGTTGCACTACATACAGCAAATCAGATGGAACTTAGCTGAACTGAATTGAAACTTGTTAAACCACATGCTTACATTGTATCCTCTGAATGATGGGTAATATATTCATTCATACTGTAACACTCACGCACGTCTCTCAGTCCTTGCTAGCTCGTTTTCAGTTGGTTCAGAACAAAAACTAGCTAAAGCTACCACATCATCTCTATCATCCCTATTCTTTCCAAGCTCCTTAGATCCATGTTCTTGCTGAGCTTCACTGGCTTCCAGTGAAATTCAGAATTAATTTTAATAATATATAAAGCCCTACATACCCAGCCTCCTGTGTATACAGCAGACTTGCTGAGACGTTATAACTCCTCAGGGCCAGATCATCTGATCAGGGTCTCTTAACTTTTTCACACTCTTATTGTGAAATCTGAGGTTATCATGCTTTTTAGGTTGCAGGTCCTAAACAGCCTTCCTCAGCCTATACAGTCGACTGAAAAGCAAACAGAAAGTGAATTTCCCTCCCTGAGCCTGGTTCTGCCGGATGCTCCTTCCTGTGAAAAGGCAGTTTTTTCTTCCCACTGTCGCCAAATGCTTGTTTACAGGGGGTCGTCTCGTTCTCTCTATTACAGTAGCGTCCTTAAATTATTAAATATTGTCAGCTTTTAGGCAAATGCTATTTAACATTAATGGGGGAAAATGGTTGTGTCAACAATGTTTATGTTTTCTTTGATAAAGGATAAACTTTCTGAGGCGAGTGAAGACGTTTTGAAACCCTGCTGCAAATGCCATGCGGTGCAGTCATAATTTAGACAGAGTTAAAACGGATAACGTGGAAAAGCGCAGGCCAGTCACAGGGTGATAAGATGAATCCAGTATTTTCCTCTTATGTGATCTGCCTCAACTGCACTGGCAGATAAAGTCGCCCCCTCCCTTTCCTTCTGCTCCTCCACACACTGATCTTCAGGGACTTTTAACAGCCAGCGTGGACCTCATGTTTCCAGATATTGCAGATCCCATTGTATTACTCAAGGACTCCCAACCTGCTTCTTATCAGCCTTGACGTCTATTTTTTCTCCTTTTCCTTTTCTGTAATCCAAAAGGAACAGGTCGGCTATTTGTATCAACTCAACCACAAGTGCCCAACTTCCATCTGAGAGGGTTGTGTTTCTGCAGTGCACATATGAACACATAAACAGTGCACCGCTCTAATGGGAATGAAAGTTCTGGTAAACTTAAAAGGTCTTAAAATGTTGGAATAGACACAAATATTCATCCACTGTAGTTTTTCTTACAAAAAAAGCATGCACAACCCGAAATGTGTTGCCTTTTTCTTTTCTGTTTGCTTTTTTGCATAGATTTAAAGTTTGCACATCATAACGTTTGTTTGAGGAGAAACTGAAACCAGAGGGAAAGCCAGCCTCAGAATGTCTCTCGCTTGACATGAGGACAGAAGGTCATAACCCCCAAACATGAGTTTCCTTTGGTCACTGTGTTTTCCCAAAGGATAAAGTTACATTTGAACCAGTAAGCTAATCCATAGCTGCTAGCGGCAAACCGGAGCGAGCCAGACCACACAACAGTTCAGGTCAGAAGACTTGTTGACCTTTTAACTACATTTCTCTCCCTCAGACAGAAGAAATCACAGAGAGTGCACCGCCTAAAATCAACACAGGTTAATGTGAGTTGGCTTAGTTGCAGTGCACTGTCTGCTACTGTCTGTGGCATAGTTAAGGTTTGTGGAAGGCTAGATAGTGAGTGAAACTATACATTTGTAGCAGACTCACTTTTACATTTCTATAAAAATGTAATGGGATCATGAAACTGGCCACAGTTCAAAATTAAAAGAAAATTATTAGGCCTCCTATGTAATTGAAAGGTTTTGTGTACATTTTCCCTTCTGTTTTTAACAGAGCAAGAAATTTTCAACACAGCATTTCTAAACGTTCTTGTTTTCTTTAGAAAACATAAATTATTTCTATTTGCACGCAATTGCAGAATTTTTTTCACTAAAAAACACCCCAAATTTCCAGGGTCATTATAATTAGCAAGCAGACCTTTTTATTGAGCCACAGCACAAACCACCGCGGTGAAATGACATGCTTTAACTTTGTAATGCTCAAAGCTTGTGAAATCAAGTTAAACCTGAGGGTTATCTTGCAGTTTACACACTGTATAAAAACTTCAGCAAGAGTTTGGCAGTCGCACAGAAAGCATCGTGCCAAAAAATAAAATCCATTAAGACTTGATAAAAAAGGTTGTTGATGTTCACAAAGCAAGAGATGGACGTATAAAGTTATAACAATGTTTCCAAGTGTCAAGATCTGTATTGAAAACTATCATCAAGAAATGAACAGAGCCACACAGTACAGAACAAGACTGGTAGAAGTAAAAAGCAAAACATTTAAAAGACTGGAAAAAATAAAATAGTGAGAGATGTGAGAGATGTGTGTACAGACCCCAGAACAACTGCAGAGGACCCACCTTAAAACCAGACTCAAGTCTGCTAAGGACAACCCAGAGAAAGATTATCCATACTGGAAGTGCATCCTTTGGTCAAGAGAGTTGGAACTAGAGCTCTTTGGCCAGAAAGACGCTTCTTCACTAAACATACCTCACTGCACTCTATCAATTTTAATATACGCCACAATGTATACTTGTACACATGTGCACTTATTTATACGACTGCTATATCCTTCTGGGATTCATAAAGTTTCTCTGATTCTGACTCTGATTCTTATGTTTGAAGAAAGAAGGGAGCGGCGTACAACCCAAAGAACACTGTCCCCACAGTGAAACGCAGTGGTGGGAGTGTTACGCTTCAGTGTGTCTCGAACTGGGAATCTTGTCAAGATGGAAGAAATTATGAAGACAGAAGGCTATGTGAAGATTTTTAAAGGAAACCTCAAGCAGTCACCACCAAAACTGGGTCTGGGTCACCGTTTTTCCTTCTATCACGACAACAAACCAAAATTATCGTCGTTCCTGGTGAAGAACATTACTGGCTGACCTGCACAAAGCCCTGTCTTTAATCCCATTGAAAATCTATAGGGTGAACTGAAGACTAAGCTCCAGGCCTGAAGACCAACAAAGCTGGAGGAGCTGGAGAGATTCGCCAAAGAAGGATGGACCTGGCTTGGTCAGGAGTCACGAGTGAGACTTGTTGGAAACTACGATAAACGACTGCAGGCTGTCATCCAACAAAAAGGCTACATAGTTGACTATTAGCACTGGGGGGGCTAATAATTTTGACTAGTTTTCGGTTTTTGTGAAATAATTTAATTTCTGTGTGCAAAGTAAAATAATGTAAGCATCCAAAATAAAACTAGAATCTTTGGAAACGCTTTACATTTCACAGGGGAGCAATTTTATGTTTTACAAGATTTTTGTGGTTATATGTGTTGGAGAATCCTGTGTATCCACATTATTTAAACCAAGACTACATGGGAATTATAGGCTCAAGCTATGAATATGCTAAATGCATGCACTCATCCCGTGGCCTTTGTTGCAAGTGTAGCTATGAAACATAGGTTTGGCTTTTTTACGCTCTCTGACGTTGCAGTGCTATATGAATGAATCAAGTGATCTCAGCGATGACAAATCAGACAAAACCACATTCACTAACGTGTCTTTTCCGCTTGTATTTCTGGGGAAATGCATATTTACTCAAATCACAGCACCCATATAAATTTATATCATATGTACTTCCAGCCTGTATTACACAGATTCAGTTACTTAAATGAATGTGAAAGCATTAAATGTTTTAAGCGAGCTCATGAGTATATTTGTGGCAACACTGAAACTGCTCTCCACATACACAGACCTCGTGGATGCTTTTTTTCCCCCCTTGATAATTTTACTCAGACTGAAATGCAATTGCCGGTTTGAAATGTGTTGCCTTACGTAAGTAATCACACTGAATGCTCCACTTGTGTTTAAGCGCCGAAGTAGGAGCTTGACTGGGTCACTGCATTAGAAAAAAAAAAAATCTCAAATACAAAAGTCATGTGCCTTTGATAAGCATCCCAAGTCAACTGATCCCTTTGAGGAACTGGTAAAAACGTGTTGTTTTGCAAATTTCTAACAAGATCCGCTCTGAGGCATCAAAGTTTTGTGGATGACCTAAAATCATTTACAATCTTAAAAAAACAAACAAACAAACATCCAAACTACTGTAAATTGTGCTACGCCATCAAATACAAAAAAGTCTGAGACTCTCCGAGTGATAATCGTGCTGTTGTTCCTTCAGTGTTTGCTTCACTTTGAGAGATAAGCACCACTGTAATGTTTAAAAGTAAAAATCATTAAAGTTTCACGCTTGTCGCAGTTTTCTTATTTCATTCTTGTGTACTTTGTGCATCCAAAAGCAACACTTCCTGCTATTGTCTGTCAGACGCAAGTGACTACACAATCTGTCGCTCTCTCTTTCTTTTTGTCTGCACGCGTGCAAACACACACACACAATGTCCACAAACCCCATCCCCTCCCTCCTCTCTGGAGCTTCTGGTGCAAGGGGAGCCCTGCCAAATAAGTTAGTTTGTGTGTGTGTGTGTGTGTGTGTGTGCGTGTGTGTGTGTGTGATAGGGCAGAGCAACTGTGTCTTCTCTGAAACAGAGAATTAAGGGTAGCGACTTCGAAAGAGTGAGAGAGAAAAAGAAAAAAAACTACAGCGAGATAGTTCAGCTCACATGAGAGGAAGTGCAAGACACAGAAAAGTCAGAGGGAGCTGGTTGTGTCAAGCAGTTGACTGTGACTCGCTTTGTGAGCGCACGGTTGGGCTCCGGCGCTGCAGCACCACCACTCCCCTGTCAGAGCAGGAGCTATCTTCTCCCTGAGCTTTCCACTCCGTCCCACCACTGCCTCCTGTGACTGACTGGACTCGCTGTGGGAGCACAGAAGGACCACTCGCTGAATGTCAGCGCAGAAAGCCGGTGAGCTTTTGCACATTTTCTATTTTCAATCTATCTGTGAAGGAATAATTAACAGCTGTGTTTAAAAAAAAAAGAGTCTTCTTCAAGGACTGAATGTAAATGTATCACCAGGAAAGTATGTCAGCCTTTCATGAACTTAGGAGTGGATTTTTAGTTAAACTTGCAGATGTGGACGTGGTTTTTTTGGTCCAGTTGTTGGACAGTGGTTTTAAGTGCTAAGAGTTTTGGTTTGGCTGTGAGTTTTGAGAAGATTGGGTTTGTTCTTAATTTATTACACACACTGTAATGTATGCAAACACTTTAAGATCATACATGTTTATCAAATGCCCGGGAAGGACACTGCGGTTGGGTAACAAGGATAAATGATTTCTTACTCCATTTGTTTTGTTTTTTTCTGGCTTTATTTGTTTGGTTTTGGACGTGCTGTTTCTCGGGATTGGGAAGGGGAGAAAATTGGAAACAGAACCAGGCACCCTGGAGACTTGGTGTGTCCACGAAAAGTATAAGAGTGCCTAAAACAAGTAGACAGAAAACAACAGTCCCTCGCTGCGATGAACTGCTGGAGGAGACAGAGCGATAGAGAAGAGACGGCGAAAAGGTGGAAAGAGATTTGTTTGACAGTGAGAGTTGACTGGTGGCACAGCAACCAAGGATATCACGAGTAAAGGAACATTGAAAATGTGTTGACATGACAAATCTTTCTTTTTTGGGGGGGGCTCATTTGTAGAACGCAGGTAAAGTTAGGGGGGTGCACTGTACAGCAGGTTTAACTTTTCACCACCTCTTCCTTGTTTTCGTGCACTGTGACTCTACATACAGTAAATCTTCCTGCATAAGATGAAACGCTGGCTTCGGCCTTTGGCTCCTCTCACTCAAAACACTAAACTTTGGCTCTATTTTTACTCCCTTGCGCTGCTACACATTTAGAGACTCAGCTACGTGGTTTTTTAGGACTATAAATCAGACTTTAATTGCTCTGCTGTCTTTAAAGTAATGGGGGACATGACGGCTCTTTACATAGTTTTGTTTGGCTGAATTAAAAGAGAAATTTAAAACTTGTAAATTGAGGATTTATAGCAACATGTGGAAGTTCATGGACAAAATGATTAATTAATAATAATGGATATTTGTGGCCATTTTGAAAGTATATTGGAACGTGACAACCTATTTGATTTGATTGGAGAAGAACAAAGTGCAAAATGTGAAATCAAATTTGAGAAGACAAACAAGTAGATGAACTTGGTAGTTTGTGTTTCTGGTGCTGTGATAAATCATCAGAGTTCTGGTTTGTTTGGTTTGTAAAGGTCGGGGGGCAACAAGTTAAGAGGCCACGGTCTTCTAAAAGTGGCCTTCTGGGACGTCACTCTCCCTCTCAGTTTCAGACTTTGTGTCTGAGGCCAAAGGAAGGACTGCTAAAAATGTTTCATTTTGACATCTGCGACATTAGTCTTGCGGTCTGCTGTGGCTTTCTCTAAAGGTTTCACCTGAGGTCATTGTTTATTTTTGGAAATCTCCACCAATAATTTTTGTTTTCTGATCAAACCCACAACACATCATTTGTTTTTGTGGATTTGCACCGGCCCATTACATTTTCCAAGCTGCTGATTGAGAGTACCGTAACTTGGCTTTACGGCAGGCCAGAAGTGCAGCAAATCAGAGCGGCTTTCATCAGGCCGGCTCTGGTCTAAAGAGGGTTCTTCATGACAGGAGAGGCTGCAAACTGGAGTGAAGTGAGCACTATAAAGCAATGAGGAAGGACGTGTAGAGAGCCTCTAGTGAGTGTCCTTTTGTAAGCTCAGGTCGTCTTCTTAGGCTGTTGTTTGTTTTGATTAATAAAAACAAATGACCCAGTCATTAATATTTATACTACCATCTTGTGGAAGTGTACTTTTACTGCAAGAGCCTGATCTGTGGCGGCGTTGAGCTGAACTGGAGGAAGTAGTTTCATTTGAGAGCTTCAAAAATTTCAAGACCAGATCCAAAAAGCTCTCATAGCAGGAAAGATTATATATCTTAAGGGTTTTGCTTTCCTCTCTGTTTAAATTTTTATGTAGGCAACAGCATGGGTTAAAAGCAGGAGGAGGAGAAATGCACTGTGGCCACTGCGAGCACAGTTCCACATCTTAAGACCTTTCTTTCAAGAGCAGCAAAGTTTACAGAACCTTCAGTAAAATCACCACCTCGCAGGTTTGTGCAGCCTGATATGCAAAATGCGTTAAAAGCCACATTGAACACATTGTCAGAGGTTTATACACTGCTCCAAACTTTGAAATGTTTTTCACACGCGCTCACAGAGGAGTGTGAAGGCGTCACAAAGCGACACTTTCCAGTGTCACAGACAGTTTCCCAAGAAACCAGGCGAGCGATGAGCGCCGTCGCTCCCCTCTGTGGCTTTCCTACGCTTTGCTGTCGGGAATGGAAAGGCTTTAGAGGCTGCACCCGCCGCTGCAAGCGGCCTCCAGCAGCCTCCCTTGGTTCAAAGTTACCACACAGCTGCTAGCTCAAGCTTAGCGAGGCCCACCTGAACACGTGCTATGGTTTATGACACAAGTTTGAAAACCACAATTTTACATTGAATACACGATTTTTGTCTTTTTCATTTTTACTGGCTTTCATTTAACTCGCTTTTGCAAACCACATTAACAGCTTAAAGCACCATTAATTATGTTAAATTGATCTTTTTAGCCACTTTGAGGAAACAAAGCAAGCTATAAACACAACACTAATATATCACACTTTACACTGTGGGCCATAAACAGTCCACTTTGATTTTAAGTGGGCCAGACCAGTGAAACACCTTCTATCAGTGTAAAGAAGGGGAACTAAAATTTAGTCTATCAGATTTCTTAATACAAGAAAAATAAGTACAATTTGGACAGTATGTCAAATTTTGGGGCTTAAATTGTGAGACATAAATGTGTAAAATTAACATCACATTTCTGTAGCAGATAGTGAAAAAATAGGAGGTTTTCTGTCATTTAATTGTTTATCTATCTATTTTCCAGTGGGCCAGCCTGGAGTCTTTGCCAGACCGATTCTAGCCCCCAGGCCTTATATTTGGCACCGCCCTGTAAAGTGTTGAAGCATCTTCATTGGCTAACTTTTATCTATCTGATGCTCCTGCATTTGTACTTAACAGTAGATCATGTTAGCTTTTATGATAACATACAGCTGCACATGAAAAAGAGGCTAATGAGAGTTAGCGTTAATCTAAACAGGAAAGTGGTGCAAAACCAAAGCAATGAGCCTAAAGACTGCAGAGGTTGGAAGTGAGCACCTCATTTGAGGTGGCACACAGCAAATATTCAACCCTGTGCTGCTTGAGCGCGTCCTGTTTACCATCCCCTCATGCACACTTTCTGTCAGTTTATTGCATCTGCTAAAGTCTTTTTGTGGGAAAACTGGAATAACTGGCACAGTAGTGAGAAAAAAAGGAGCAAACATAAAAAATAAACATATCAGAATGAAACAGAAAACTGGATAAGTAAAACAGACTGCACATAGCGCCATCTGCGTGCATGTTTTCCTTCATGTCGAAGCACGTTTCTGTCTACACAGATGTGTCTCTAAGGTAGGATGACAAAAAAACAATAATTTATTGTTGTTTATGGATCCTCTGCTTCCACCTATTTTCAGGAAATCTGTCCGACTGATAACTCCACACATTCCAATCCCAATCCCAATAATGTACTGAGGTATTTCCGTGCCTGACCCCTCCAATATCATGCACATTATCCGCATCCTGTGGTCAGTATCAGACAAAGAAATTACACTTGCACGGTGAGCAACAACAAATTGCCAATGGGCGTCTGTTTCTGGTAAATGAGACCTGCCATTTTTTTCACCCTTTAATCACTTTTCACTCTTCCTATCTTTTCCTTTTTCCGTTCTTTCTGGCAATCTGCCCTGCAACTGCTGCTCCCTCCATCACCGTATTGCCTGACTGCATTCCTCTCATTCCTACCGGCTTCCTGTGACTGAATGAGGAGCAAGCCCCACCGGCCACAAACCTCCACCTTGAAGTCCTTCCCATGTATCCCGTATGCCATTTCACTCTATCGCTCCCTACCAGTGTTTTCCGTTTTAATATCCTTTTGGGAATTGGAAATTGAGCCCCGATACCTCGCTGACATTATCACTTTATGCCAAGGTGAGGATATTTTTACTGGAGGGTCTAGTCAGACCCCACTGTCCAGAATCCAAAAGGTTTGCATGGTGAAATCTAAATACTCAGTGCTACCAGCAGCCAGAGTGCTCGTTGACTGCAAAGGCAACAAAGTGATGCTGTGAGGGTGGAAAGTAAGAAGGGAGAGCTCTACTGACATCTGTAGACAATGTATTAACATAAATATTAAAAAATAAAATCATTACCAACCTTATTAGACTGCAAATTCCAGCTGACAGTGATCACTGCCAGCTGAAAGAAGCCTGTTTTTGCCCTCCTTAATATGAATAATGATGTTTTAATAGCAGCTCATGGAATGATTTAATAAATCCAAAATAAGCTAATTTTCTGGCAAATGTAATTTTAGTAGCAACCGTTTCCAATTGACCTCTATATCTGTAAATAGGAGAAGCTCTGTCTGAAGCATGTGCTGTTCAAACTTGAATCAAATTCAATTTGCTCGAACGCATCTCAAATGATTCAGGCCACAGTCAGCCCCGTGACTCTGGGATGGACTGGTAAAACCTGCCAAGAGTACAAGGAAAAGCACAAAGTGCTGTTGATAGGAGGTTTTTTTTAAATTCTCAGGCCACAATTTTCCCTTTAGGTACATAATTTAACAACCACAAATCTACTGACTCCATCATAGGACCAGTCTGAGTCACATGAAATGGAAAAAAAATAGAACTGACCTAGTTCGCTGACAGTTATCAGTTGTTCTCTCTGTGATTAGTTTATGTTAGGTTTTCCAGTTATGCTGACTTAATCTGGATGAACATGGATGCAAAAGAACGTGTGAGTATTTTTAGCGATAAAATAGCATATTGCTGTCCAGGAGAGGAGAGAAAGAGACATAACGGCAGATATTTCAAGAAAACTCTCGATAGTATTTTTTATGATATAGAGAAAAAACTTCCTGAACAATGTTTTATTGATGCTTACAGCTCTGGGACAGCAGCATTTGTGGGTGAATGTAAATAAATAAACTATCAAAATGGGAATCTACTGAGAATTTCCCTGGAAACTTTAAGGAGAGTAAGAACATGTCATGGAGTGCAACTATCGAGTGCAGCTAGCGATGCTCGGCTGAGTCATTTGTGTACTTTTGGGTCACACATCACCAGCTGCTAGTACAGTACTAGGCAAACGTCTTTAGTCATCCCTCATTTCTTTATATTCTGAAAGGAATATTGGAGATAAGTGCAGTGATTCATTGAAACATGAGCAATCATACACGGAAATACAGCAAAAAGGCAAACACAGAGTTTGTACAATTGTAATGAGCTTGAAAGTCGGTTTTTCAATAGGCCACCTTTAGTCTTCCATACTGTCTCCACTCTCCAATCTCTTACACAAGACTTCTTATAATTTCTTTAAGTACTCTTCAGGAATAGTTCTCCAGGCTCCTTCAAGGACATTCAAAGCTCTTATTTGGATGATTGCTGCCTTTCGTTCCGTTAGACTTGTTGCCACTGATTTTCAGTCCTGTTCTCTTGTAATTTAGCATACCTCAGCCTTCACTCCCTGTTTCTTATCTATAAGAATGGCTTACTGAAAGCTTCTGGTAAGACTTCAATGAACAGCAAATGCATCAAGTAAAGGTCCAGGTGCATATCTCTGGTCTTTGCTGGATTTTTATTTTTAACTCTTTTTGTTTTACCTTCACTTTAAGGACACACTGCACAACATGCTGAGATGAGTTTTCAGCTAATAGTTCTTTGGGAATCACTTTGTTGGTGCAAAATTATTATTTTATGCCTGTTAAACTGTTGTCTTTGGCATTTTTCATCGATTCAGCTAAAGAAATTGGTACAGATTGTATATTTTTCCAACAGGCTGCTAGTAACAAATGCCTAAAAACACAATTTAAAACCGGTTCTTTGATAAGTTGTCTGCAATGCGTAGAAACAACACTGGTTCATCTCTTGTGAAAGGTGCCTTTTTATGCTTGAATGGGTCAGTGTTAAGCGGCTTAAGAAAAAAAACCCAAAACAAACATTCACCTGAAAATGATCAGGACTGGATTGAAAATGAGTGGAAAAATCCACCAATGTCCAAAGAAAAATTCTGAAAGACCTTTGAAAGCCTGGAGAACTATTGCTCAAGACTCACTTTAAAAAATTAAATAAAATTTTGGCTCCTTGGAAACAAAATAAAAACATTTGAGGGGTGACATATGGTATTGACTTTTTCATGGCTTCACAGCTTGGTGTGTGTTTAGCAGGAGTAATTTTCTTGCATATTTTTCAGAGTCCTGTGCATTGTTCAAGTAGCTCCTTTTTTAGGTACTAAATCATCGGAGGCTTGGCTCTTGCTGTCAGAGATACCTGGGCTTGTCCCATTGTTGTGAGGACCGTGGAGCACAAACGCATGGTGTTGCTGTAGCAACGATATCACAGTCTATTACTTTTATATTATACAATGTGATATATCTACTGTCCAGTGAGGTTCACATGGTGGTCAGATGACAAATTAAAAAGTAAAATTAGCAGTTAGCAGTTAGCTAAACACAGACTTTCATGGTTTCCAGGTCATTTCTGTGGTCAGATTTACATGTGAGATAACATAAAACTGCTCCAGATGTGCACGATGTATTTGCTATAAAACTGACACATTCAAAATAACTGTTTAACTATTTGCACAATCTGATCATTAATAAGGCAAAAACAACATTTCACCTGCATTGTCATCTTGCAGCAAATCAGCAACTGCTGTGTCTACATAACTGCACATCAAACACAGAAAGTTATTCATCTTTATAGATGTATTGTGAAAGTCGTTAAGGATCGTGTTAATCAACGTTACGGTAGTTTCACTTTACTCATTGTTAAATTATGCTGTTGCTGTGGGGATGTGTAGCGTGGCTTTTGTTATGTCACCAGTGGTGACTCATCCTATTGTATTTCAGTCAACTGTTACCTACTGCGATACCTGCATTCTGTTTTTGGAAGTGGAACTTAGTAACAATACATGCGTGTATTTTTTTTTTTTTCCATTTTTAGCCTGATGACTGTAGCTACAAGTCTTTTTGACTGATGACATGTCACGGTAAGTAGATACACTCGTTGACCGGTTTATTAGGTACACATGTTTAAATGCTCATTAACACAAATGTCTAATCAGCCATTTGAATGTGAAGTGGTTGCTGGTACCAGACAGGCTTTTCTGAGTATTTCAGAAACTGCTGATCTATTCCACACCATCTCTGGGGTTTACAGAGGGTTTTGTCAGAAGTCAAAGGAAAAGTACCACACTGTAACTGAAATAACCAGAAGCAGAAGACCACACAGCGTGCCACACCTGAAAGCTAAGAACAGGAAACTGTGTTTACACTTCAAATGGGCTCACTAAAAGTGAACAAAAATAGAACATTAGAAAAATATCGTGACTTTCGATTTCTGTTGTGTTAATCTGATGGTAGGGTCAGAATTTGTTGCAAACAGCATGAACGCATGGATCCATCATGCCATGTGTTAATGGTTGCGGCTGCTGTTGGTGGCATAACGATGTAGAGGATATTATCTTGGCAACTGGCAACAGCCTATCAGAGTATTGCTGCTGACCAGGTCAGTCCCTTTATGACTGCAGTGTAGCCATCTTCTGATGGCTGCCTCCTGCCCCATGTCACAAACTTCAAATCATCTCAAACTGGTTTCTTGGATATGGCAATGAGTTCACTGGCCTCCACACTCAGCAGACCTCAATCCAACAGAGCACCTTTGGGATGTGGAGATTGCGTCACGGTTGAGCAGCTCACAAATCTGCAGCAACTGTGTGACGCTGTCACGTCAGTACGGACCAGGGAAAGTTTCCAAAACCTTGCTGAATGGATACCAAGTCCTGAAGGTAAAACAGGGTCCAACTCAGTACTAGCAACGTGTACACAGTGAGCGTTTCTTACTTGTAGCACAACAGTTTGCAATATAGCATAAAGTACAGGAACAACAAAGTGATTCAAACTGATTATAAATCTATGTTGAAACGGTCTGTGGATATATCGGTACGTTTTTTCACGTTTATGCCAGATGTAGAGCAGAAGACGCACACACAGACACACACACAGACACACACACATCCGCATCTCCCTTACCCCGCGGAGTTCAGCAGATGGAGCCCGCACACCAGCAGCACACACGCGGATGAAAGTGAGACTTCAAGCTGGTTTTATCAGCAGTTTCAACACCGACAGACGAACTCGGTGAGGAGGAGACAGATAAATAGAAAGCAGTGCGTGCACACTCGCTTTCTCTTACATAAGTTGATTACCGAGACATTTCGGAGCGCGGAGGTGATGTTATACTGTACGTACGCACGTACGGCTTAGACAGCGGCGCGCGTTCACGGCTGGAGCCGTCGCTTTTGATATTTTTACCTCGCGCAGTCAGATAACTGTCACAATAACGGAGGAAAAACCCCGGCGAAGATGACGAGGATAGGCTGTTGGACTGTGCTTACGTTCGCCCGACTCGGTGTAGCTGCCTCGTAACGGGATTTTTACTCCCACCTGCCTTTGAAAGTTTCAAATACGTCGCTTTTGAACTTCACCTCCAAAAGGTAGGCGGTGTTTACTTTCTTAAAGTGTTCTGCAAAAGTAGCTAGAAAACGTGGTAAATGTTCTAATTACTTTTTAAAAAAAATAAATAACCCACTGTCACTTTATTACTTTCTTGTGCACGTAGCCGAACTACTTACTGTGTCCACACTGTTGTATTGTGAAAATGTGAATTCAATTTCAGCTCCTCTGTTTAAAAAAAACAAAACAAAAAACACTACAACAAAAATCTTTTGACTTCAGTCCAAAATCTGCAGGTGTAAATCCTAACATGATCGTGATGGTTATACACTTCAAAAATCGCTGGTGTACAACTGTTTAAAAACTGCTAAAATTACTATTATTATTATTTTAAATAAAGTGAGTTTCCATGTCTCGAGATCATGACCCTGCTATGGAAGTATTTAACAAAGAACTGAATGTGTAACAAAAGGTGGCACGGTAATCTAATCTGACAGACAACATGACTATTTTAGGGCGTTAAATGGGGCAAATAAGTGTGCAATTATTGCGTTAAGGCCTCATTGTGAGTGGTAGTGTAGAATTTCCTGTTGGATCTATATCTGCCCATAGCTGACAAACTCCACTGCTCATTCACTACTAGGAAACAAATGTTTGGTTGTGTGATGGACTGTGGGCTGATGTGCTTTAATATGAGAGAAGTCGTGGAATAAGAAAACAGTTCAATCCCACCCAAGCCCCTTCAGTCCAGGGAAAATAAAAGCACACCCACATATACACACCCACAGCAGCCATGCTGGTGTAATGGTCTCATGTGTCCAGGTTTGCTCCCTCTTTCACCACGGGATGAGGTCATAGCCTTTAGTGCTGTTACAGAGATACAGTTACATTAGTTTAATGTGGGCCGTGCCAGAGGAATCGACACCACCTACACCCCGCGGCCCCTTTCTGTTGCCTTTTAGATTTCTCTGCTCGCATCTATGTCCCTTTGTGTTTACAAAAGTGTATCCCTGAATAAAGACTTTGATCATATTGTATTTACCAGGCCTTGCTGTTAGCTTATCACCTTACCTAAACTATTCCCGTTGGCCCACAGGCTGTGGCAGCACATGGGTTAGTCACTATGACTAGGCCTTCTATGGCAGAGAGAACAAAAAGAAAAGATGATTCACGCTTACAATGCTGATGTAGAAATTGTGTTACTGTCTGCCTATGGTAGACCGAGGCCTTTCGCAGTCAACTTAACTTTAGCTTTTTCTCACACAGCAAACATGAACTGACAGTGACACTTTGGTCTAAGTAGCTTCTCTGTGGTGGGGGCTGATATCAGTCAGTGTTGTTTTGTTTGGTTTTGCAGCATGAAGCCTAGTTTCACTTTGCATTGGGGGTCATAGAAATAAATGGTGGTTTAAAACATACTAAATCACTGTATTTATTTATTTAACCTAGCGATTAACCAGTTAGTTTGGCTCATCTTATAGGGGACGCTAGTCGTCATAGACTTGATTCCCACAAACCCAGTGGGACATACAGTATAATAGGAACCATTGGTCTTAATGAAAGCCTGATTTGAAGAGCCCAAGATCATGTGTTTGATTATCAAAGTAGATGTGGATACATTTTCTCTTGAATTCCTAATTGGTTCATTCATTTTGAGATGATGCGATAGAGATCTATCACACAGGACAAAGGAACTGTTGTTTTCCAGTTGTTTATTTTCTTTTCGTGAATTATATGCACTGGATAGATTATCACGGTAGGCGCCAGTTTATTTTCATTGTCAACCAGCAAATAATTTATGGTCTAAATGGGAGCTGTAGTATTGATTTTATCGACCTGAGATCATAAACTGACCATGTAAATGTTTTATTTTCGCTTTGCATGCTGCATTGATGACTAAGCTGACCAGTTAGGGATCTTCCACCACCAGCATTAATCACGTCTTTCCAGTATATTTCGTCAGTGGTTTAAAAACAGTTGAGCAAACACTGATAGAGAACCTTTTTCTGACCCCTCTTGATTGGAAATAAACTCATACATTTATAGTAAGAGGCACAACAAAGACATATTTAGTCATAGGGTCATCATCCGGTATCCATTTTGGGTGTCTCTTTGTCCTTTGTAGGGTAGTTATGGAGGAGAATATTAACCTTTTCCCAGGACAGATAACCTTTAAAAGTCCCGAGTGTTTTCCCTGTGTGAGCTCTGACAATAGGGACAGTGTTCTGGGCTGGCCAGAGCCCCAGATCACATTTCCTGTTCCTGATTTAAAATCAGCTCAGCTGACTACTGATACACTCTGCTCCTCAAAAAAAAAAACAGTAACAGGACCATCACTCTGTTGTTTATCATGTGAACTCGTGTTTTTGTTTGTGAGAGAGAACGGGCATAAAATGAAGCGTAATAGGGAAATCAAAGTTCAATCAAAGACCGTGAGCAGCAGCAAAAAGCTAGATTGTACCAGAAGACAGTAAGCTTATTCTTACTAACTGCAGGGTGTATTTGAAACAAAGAAGCCCTTCAGTGTACATAGTCTTCTTATTAGTGTGCAATAACAGTCAGCGATACATAGTATACCACAGACACACGAGCGAATTAGAGTAGGAAGTCAATATGAGAACCTGTTTTCTCAGTCAAATCAGCCTTATGCCAGGTGCTGGCTTTTACAGGAAAAAAAAAGATGTTTGCCTATATTTCTGCATGTGTGGGCGTGTAAAGGCCACGATCCGTCACATAACATCTGGTAATATCTGGATTACAGAGTAGGATGAATGTCTGTGGGTGGAGATGGGTTGCGCAGACTATTGATCTGAATCAGACCATGCTCAGATGATCAGTCACTGAAGTACTTTCTTTTGAAGTACGTAAAGCAAGTCAGTCGGTGCTCCCATCAGGTCAAACGGTGGTTCATGCCTTCATTTGCATGATTAAGGGCAGAGTTATGTAAACATGTGTGGTATGTATAGCCAACACCTTTCAGAGCTTTAAAGCCTCATTGTTAGTCCTAAGAGTGAGAGGTACATCGTGCATGCGCGCATTTGTGTGTGTCCTGTGTGTGTCCTCAGGCAAATTTCGGACTCATCCCAGCCAAAAGTTATCTCTTTTTTTCCCCCTTTTCCAAAAAACAATGACCTCTTGGAAGTCTTGGAAGAGAAATAATGAAACCATTTCGACAATTGTCTGTCTTTTTGTCTGTGAGATGTCGAGTTGGAGAATCACACTATGGGAGTTATATCCTCCCATTTGCAGCGAACTGCTGACCCCTCACCTTTTCCACCCCAGTTCAGCAACACATCATCACTAAGAAAAGTCTTATGTTATGGTGGAGTGTTGAAGGAACAGTCGCCAAAGCAGCACCGATGGCCATGACAGAAAGACACGCTCACATATTTGCATCTGCTATTGTCCTGTTGAAGTTAAATGCAGGTATGCATGACTTGTGTTGTGGTGTTCTAAAGAGCTGTTCGTACTGGTTTTGCCAGGGTTTAAAGAGCAAACCAAATCACAGTAAGAGGAGTTAAGCCTGCTCAGTTTCTCAATCAGTAGCTATGCCTTAGGGGTGCTTAAAAAGTGAGCACGGGCTGTTTAAAATATCTGTGTCGAGCCGCACAGCATGACAACGCTCGACAACCACACAACAATGGCATTAATCCCACCCATGATGCCAAATGGCTAATCGTCACTCCTTCTGCTGTACTACTGATTCCAGATGTTTCCACCAACTCAGTTTTGTGGGCATGTGAAACATATGCCACAGACATACAGAAAATTCATTGCAGACATTTCAACATGTTTTCCTTGGATTGAGTTATTAAATGTATAGTTGCATGGTTCCAGTTTCCTACATTTTTCATCATTTTCTATCATAGTAGGACTGAATACCCTCATCTTTGGGATTTAATTTAAATTCACTGCTGTAGCTTCTTGGAAATCTTAATGTTGACATGACAGCTAACAAAAACCAAACAACTGATCAACTAATCTAGAAATACACACAACAGCAAATTTATTTACTGCAAGCAAACTTCATTCACTAATAAATACCAATTATTGAACTTAAATCACAAAAAGAGATACCTGAACTTATTTCTGTCCTATAAGACATCTATTTATTTTATATTTAGACGTTTGTCTTGCAAAAGCTGCCAACTGTTCATACAATGAACCAATATTTTCAATCTGCTGATAATGTTTGGACATTTACTCAGAAATCACATTAAATCTATCAATAGGACTGATATAATTCAAATTAGGTTGAAGCTACTGACAGCAGGGATGCATATTCTGGACTTTATAAATTTGTGCCGTCCAAACTTTTCTCCCCCTACATGAACTTAAAGTTTTATCAGTTATCACAGAGTTCAAGTGGGAAAACTGCACGTGGTGGGTATAATTGATAGCTGATGAAAAATAGCAGTAGCCAGAAAGAAGCATCAACATTGTGCTTAGAAATCATCACCTGTGTATTTTGACTTTTGTTGCCATGATGCCAGGTCTCTCTTGGAAATGAGATTTTTAATCTCAATGAGATTTTTTTTACCTGGATAAATAAAGGACTAATAAAATCACCTCTAGTCCGAACATTCACAATAAAATCAAAGATAAAACTAACCACAGAGATTTGTGGGTTCTGCCTTTAGCATTGAGTCGATGTTCCACAGCTAATACTGTGATCACAATTTCGCCTATCTCTAAGGGGAAAATTCTTGATATTGCCCAAGACATATGCTCATGTGACAAATCATCTTTCGGCCTAACTGAGATCCAGACGCACGAACGCCACAGATACACAGAAACATTTGTGGGCAGATGAGAATGCTATTAATACACATATAAGCACACACAGCCTCTCTCACACACACATGACACACACTCATTAAAGCAAGTGGTGCGATGCTATTAATATGTGGAGAAACCGGCACTGTCCTCAATCACATGCACTTGCTTGATTACACACAATAACACAAGTGTTAAATGACAGGTGACACTAAAAATAAACTGGCACGGTTACATATGCTGAAACTTGCTCAGAGAGCCACAGTGTTCCTTCAGCAGAAACAAATGGGCACTATTAATACACTTAATACACCAACACAAGCACTATTAGCCGTGTATGCACCCTCAACTGTCACACAAGCAGACTCTTCTTATGCAAACACAAAGACCTGCTGTGTACACTCAAAAGAAACAACTGCAAGCTATTAATATCTTAGGGTGCATAGGATGGACAAACACACACACACACACACACAATGAACACATAAGGAGATTGATACTCCAGCTGCTCGGAAGTGGGGGACAGAATGTGTGCAGCAGCTGTGGATTCCTATGAACGTAAGGAAGAGGAAGGGAGGCAGTGGCGGGTGGAGGGATAGGTGGCGGGAGTGGGGACTGCTAAAGGTGTCCCGCTTGGTGGAGAAGATGTCATTTTCTTTCCATTGTGAGTGCACAGGCTGGCATATTTGAGGCTCCGGTGTATTCATATATATATATATTTGTTTATTTTATTCCTTTCAATGTATTTTTCCTCTGAACTTCTGCTCTTTCTGCTTTGTTGCTCTTCTAACGAAGCATAAACCTCACGCCTGCTGCTAGTGTTTATGTATATAGTAACAGTAACTAGCACTTAACATGATGTGTGACATCCAGGCTTAACTCCATCCAATACCACTGTGGAGTTCAGGCTAAACCAGCAATAAACAAAGCACATTTTAGCCACAGCGTGAATATAAATACTACTGAACGATATCTGTAGCTCTCTTGAGCTGCAAAGAAGCCATTCAACCAAAATAGCAGTTTCTGCTTGCCTAAATGAACCAAGAGGATGTTATGGTGAAGACTAACTTTAGAAACAGGAAGTCACTGTTTCTTTGTGAGTGTGTGCCTGTGTGTGCGCGAGCGTGTGCTCCAGTAAATTGTATGCGTGTGTGCAGGTGTGTGTGTGTGTGTGTGTGTCAGTGCATCAGCATGTTGCTGCAGCAGGGCCCACAGAAAGAGGATGGTGGTTGTGAAACGAATATGCTATTACAGAAACCAGAAGTTTGTCCCCTGTCTATTTTTAGCAGCACAACGCTGAAAAGAGAGACAGCGAAGCACGCACACAGATCTTATCGGCATGCACTTCTCTTTATTATAAAGTGCTCCAGATTTTTGTCTTGTAATTATGCAGCTCTTGCATTGTTTTAGGGTGAGAAATAAAATATTGCGACAAATGACGATGGCTAAAAACACCTTTATTCTTGCTTTTGTCATGCCAAAACAAGTGTGTGTTGTGTATGTCTCCTCTTTTAGGCTCTGTTGGTAATATGATAGAAAGCAACCACGAGTTGCTGGAACCCTTCAGGGTCAGCATAGAAGAAACCTTAACTGTTTAGGTAACTCTTTAAATGTACATTGCGGTTACTGGGGTGTTTTTTTTTTTTCGTCGAGTCAGATAATGAGTCACGCTGTAACGCTGCCTAAAGGAACAGCTTCAGTGTCGGTACAAAAAATACACATTAATTTGGAAATTTGGCTTTTTTAAGTTGTAAATGTTGTAAATATAATATAAATAACATTGGGGTGATGTTGAAAGTGAGTTGAAGCCAGAGATGTATGGCTGTTGCGAAATGAAAAATGTGCCACAGGTGTTTGTTTTCTGTTTAGAAGAGAGATTGGCTTCCTGATCATTTCCTCTTTCTCAGGGGAGCTCACTTGTTTGATGAGCATGTGTGTGTGTGTGTGCGCGCATGTGAGCGTGGGT
Organism: Perissodus microlepis; assembly: GCF_051167445.1. Lineage (NCBI taxonomy): Eukaryota > Metazoa > Chordata > Actinopteri > Cichliformes > Cichlidae > Perissodus > Perissodus microlepis. The sequence continues at coordinate 13,494,541 of NC_140465.1, forward strand.
GTGTGTACGTGTGTGCAAGTTTGTCTGAGTCTCCACCACCACCGCCGGCCCGCTCCTCCAGTGATTGTCTGATTTCCTTTGAAAACACACAGCCATTCTTCTTGTAATACATACTGTGCTGCAGCTACTGGTACTTCCTGTTGCACCTTTTGCTTTATTATTACAGTAGAAGCTTAAGAAAATAAGCCCCTTGAATTTTAACAGTGTTGCATAATGTTCTATTGCAAAGGTATGAACCAGATGACAGTGGAGGGAGGCCCAGATATTTCTGATTGTCAGAGATGAAATTTTGTCTGATGTGTCACAGATTACTTGAGTTAACTTGCAGGGTAGGATTCCAGTAAGGCACGGACGAGAAGCCTGTAAAAATGCAGGCTTCATTTTTTTTCCTAGAGACCTTTTTGTCCCATCTTTCTCTCTACTGCTGTCGTGGGTTTTAGCCGTGACACAAAAGCTCATCTGTGTTTGTGTTGTTCTCTGCGTTACAATACAGCAAATATTAAAACCCAAGGCTGTCCCTGTGAACAGAAAGTGTTATAGTGAGCTCAGAGTTCTGCTATCAAGCAGGCTAAAAGAACTGAAACCATTTGGTTTAAACTGTAAAGTACTATATTGAACTTACTGAATATTAATTCCCACCTTGTATTTGTTTGTTTGTTTTTCTTTTATGTGTTAATGAGCCACATAGCCTGCAGTCATAAGAGTGTGGGAGTGTTTCTTTCTTCAGAGGAATTCTGTCAACTCAAAATACTTTTCACACACATGATTATTTTATTCTGAGTCAGGATTGCTGTGAGGAATGACAGCCAAACCACATTGTCTGGGCTGTCTGCAGATGTAGGGCTGTGGCTGAGAATGGAGGCCAGTTGAGAAGAACTGTGTAGCCTGTAGTTTTGTTTTGGGCTGGTTGGAGCTAATAACTGCAGCTGCTGTGGATTCTAATAGCCTAATTTTAACACACGCTGGAGGTTAAGACAGAGAAATCAGTGTTTCTGAATCTTTTAGGGTGCATTATCAGTGTAGTAGATTTCATTGTGTGATCCTATTTGTTAAATTGACAACTCCTATAACAACTGAATAGCTGCAGTGAAAGAAGATCTTCTCACATTTTGTGACATGAGAGAAATTTGCTACTCCCTCTACTGTGCTTTCCACAAAAGTTACTCTAATTTAACACAATATACCAGTAAAGAAAGAAGGGGAAAAAATGGCCACTTACAGGACTTATGTGAGTAATATTGTGTAATATTTTAGGTTACAGTCATTCAGACATACAGGTTCAGTAAATTTCCTCATTCTTATATCCCTCCCATTGCTCTTTACCCTGGAGGGAGCAAGGTGTCTCCTTCCATACTGTATCTCTCTATGCTTTTGTATCAGTACCGAAACATTCCTCATCACGTTCATTGGTTTCATGTGTCAGTTGTATTGAAACGTAAGAACAGTATGAAGTTACCTGTGGCCATGCATTGTGAACGCTTTTGTTTGTAATCGCAAAATGTGAGACAAACTTCAGCTTGGTGCTTTCTCACTTGTAGCTATAATTAGCCTCCATGTGTGTTTTATCTTTTCCAGGTCATACCATCAGGCCCACATTGGGCCATGCATGCTATGGTTAAATGATTTGTGGTGAAAGTAAAATAAGACAAGATATTTATGTTTTCGGTGGCCTTAAGAGTGCATAAATGGATCAAAACATTTTTGCGCCGCCCCCCACCGCACACACACACCTTTAAAAAGACATCTGTTTTTCATTAGGACACCGAGACCCGATTCAGATGTCTCGCTCATGCTAATTTAGGCTTTTATTTCTTTCGCTTTTAGCAAAACCTGAAAGGGTGACGACAGATTCATGTGCCTGATCCAAACGCCTTAACCGCACAACGTTAAAATACAACTTCCCACCCTGTTTCTTTCACTTCTTTTATGCATCTCCAACCCCAGCATATACAAGAATCTTTCATTTTTGTGCTTTCTGAATGTAATGTCCTCGGTATAAACCGGGAGGAGACACAAATTTGGAGCCATCCGCTGTTGCAAACCCCTTGTGCTTAAGGGAGCAGACAGAAGAAGCTTTAGTTTTGGATAATGAGCAGTTTACTTGAAGCGGGAAAACTTGAATGTGGTGATGATCTCTCTATGACAGGCAAACTTCAGAACAAGTGATGTAGATGAAGCAAGAAATGTTAAAGAGAAGCCTTCTGATTTTTCATCTGCTACCTACATAACAGTATCTATTTGCAAAGTCAGCAACATAATATGTTTCTCTCTCTCTCTCTCTGCCTCTCTTTCTCCATCTTTAGTGGATGTGATCATCAGTAAGCAGGTTTCTTTGGCCGTTAATGGGAATCCACCCATGGACCTAAGTGTGACCCGCAGGTTGTTACATCCAGGCCCAGATTCGGCCATGCTGGCCCCCCGCCCTCCTTTCTTCATGGGATCCCTCACCGCTCAACATTGTGCCCAATTCTCCCAGCAGCACTTGCAGGTGAGGTCAAACTCAGATGTCAGTTCTCACCTAGTTGAGCTGGACAGTGACATAATGAAGCTTCAGCATGAATTGGACATAGCATGGATCAGTGCACTGGCTGAAATCAGCCAGTTTAAATCTTTACATTGAAAGTTTCTGTTTCCTCAAAATTCAGTGCATGGAAACAGAGACCAAATACCCTCATGACATTTTGCCCCTGTTCCAAAATTGCCACATCTGGCATTTATTTATGTGACTATAAGGTAGAATGACCGCCTGCCACATCAGCCACAGAAAAAAGCAGCTGCTTTCACCGCAGACCTTTAACCAGGTACTGTGCAGGACTCGTCAGAAATGAGTAAGAAGCAGATTTAGGTTACTATAAACAAACCATTTTCTCGGCATTTAATTTGTTATTGACACTTGTCACAGATTAAGTGACTGATGCAGCACTTCAGTATCCTGTTTTTTTTTCTTCTATTTTTGTAAGCTATCTTATTCGAGATGTGTGTATTTATGTGCTTGTCAGAAACTGACAGTTGCAGCTTTTGTCCTTTGCTTGTGTAGATTTTAAAAATGCATTTCTCTGTGTTTTTTCCGTCAGTATAACATCGAACAAAGGCAAAGAGAGATGAGCGAGGAGAAAAGAGAAGAGCTACATCAGCTGATTCAAAAGAGTAAAAACGAGCAGAGTGAGTCCTGTGTTTTCTGTTTTCTCCACACTGTCATGTGTTTTCATCAGTTCTTTAAGCAACCATAAGGTGGTTTACGTGCTCTTCTTCTGAGTCATAGCACGCTGTATGTTTTACTGAAAAAGAGGGGGATTTCCAGCAGTACTGTGAGGTATTCTCAGATTCCAGGGAAATTTGCACTCATATCAAACCAAAGTCAAACAAACAAGCTTGTTTTAGGAAAGCATTTTTATTTTTACATTGTAGAGGAAATGAAGAGTGCAAAGAGGATCTTGGCTCTTACTTCTGAATTTTCTTGACTGCTTTATGGGAAGTTGTAATAGAAAACGGTTGTAATTAGACTATTTAAATACTAAATCACTATTATTTCTTATTGTCATCTACACTCTTGGACATATGTCTACCTGCCCTTTGACTGTGTATGATCTTTTTTTTTCTTGACAGGTGCTATAGCCAGTCCCCTGGTAAAGCAGAAACTTCGGGAACACATAATTATGAAGAGCCAGCCAACCCATGATAGAGTGACTCCCAACCACAGCAGTCCCGCCCCAGGATTCGGGTGAGAGACATCAATGATTTTTCATTGATACAAACACAAAACAAATGCAAACACAGCACACGCTCAGCAAAAACTTTATTGTGGTTACTTAAAATTGACACAGTCTGTTGTTTTGTTTTGGTCACAAGGCTCCGGGTTCCTGATATGTCCCCGAAGCCTCAGCCTACACCCTGTGACCAGCGCGCCTTGAGAAGAACAGGTGAGACTCCTGCGGCTGTAGCCGTGTCCGAGATTGTGGTTCTCACCCTGAGGTTAAATTTGTAGAGGTCATGTGATTTTAAATTTTAAGTCTGCTAGACTGAAATCACTTGCAATGCTAACACTTAATGTTTAAACAACCTGTCTTCATTGTCACTGACCTGTCCAAGTAATGGAAAAAGTGAGGGAGAAAAGGCGTGTCCTTTGCATTGAGATGAGAGAAACTCATTTTTACATCAGCCCTGCAGGGTCAAAGAGAGGTTGAACAGCCATAAATAAAACAAACAAAAAAAAAACAATAGATACAGTGAGACACAAAGACCTGAGCGGTTATATAACTTGGTAAGGTATGTGTAAAATGAACTGCGTGAGAGACCAGAGCAGTTCTCCATCACTGTGTGAATGAGAGCGAGCGTGGTCACGCCTTCCTCTACATTTCTCTGAGTACGCGTACCATTATTTATTTGCGTTACCCTAGAATCATCAGCGCACACACACACACACCCTCCAGTGCTTTTGTTGGCTCTGTGACAACACAAATTTTTCTTTTATCCTCTTTGAGTCAGCCACTGATTGATTACTTTATTCAGGTTTATTGGAGACTGACCAATGTATACAATGGACGTTTTGATTCTCTTGTCCAGGGCTGAGGTATTTGTTTTGTGGGGATATGGTACAGAAATTGAGCACATCATTATAGTGTGTGCGTTGTTGAGTCGGTGCTTTCCTGCCGGTGTAGCCGATGTATAAAGCAATGATATAGTAACGTGAGTTTGAGAACTACAAATACCTTTCTTTACTCTTGATGAGAGCTTATGGATTTTTTTTGTGTGTTTGCGTGTGCCCATTGCTTCACGTGTATGTGTGTGTGTGTGTGTGTGCAGTGTCTGAGCCCACACTGAAGTGGAAGTTAAAGAAACTCATCACCACAAGGCCAAACCCGCTGCAGCGAAAGATCAGTGCCCCTCCTGCAGTCAAGCACAGGACCGAAACTCTGGGTAAACTATTTACATTCACTTGGATCTCTGTCAGAGTTTTATTCTTCGGCTCTGTTAGCTGTTTCTTGTTAAAGTTTCTTTGATCTCGCCTTTCTAACCTTCCAGAAGCACTCACCATCAGATTTCAGCACAGCTTGATAAATTTTCCATTATGGCGTAAGCAACTGATACTGGTGGGCCTCATAGGTTTCTTTCCATTCTGTCGTGCAGACTCTTCCCAGAGTGGCAGCAGCAATCCAGCATCAGGGTGCAGCTCTCCAAATGACAGCCTCCATTCAGATAATGGGTCCCTACCACTGGCTCATGAGGTAAGCCCTTTTATATATATAGAAGTACATATAGCAGGTTTTCTTGTCCTCCTTAGCATATAATGAATGCACAGTGAATCCTCAGTGAACTATTTAACCATACACAAGGTTCTTTTAAACTTTTCATTATGCATTAATTTAAACAGTACATCCAACTTCTCTCTGTTCTGAGAAGTAGAAAAATATACACTTGAAGTACTGAAATGCTTAATTCTGATCTTTTCGGTGCTCCATCTAAAGCCGAATAGCCGATGTCAAAATAAATTTGTGCAGTTTTCTTTTCACTATGTTGAACATATTTAACCTTGACTTGTTAGTTTTGATAGTACTGTATATATAGTACTGTATTTAACACTTTTACTACAATCAGGTTCAGGTTTAGATGAATAGATATATTTAGAGATCAATAATATGTTAAAAATGTAACGAAAATAACCTTCCTCATTCAGTCACAGAGGCTGTTGCTGAAGGATGGTAATTTAGCTCGATTCACCGTGCCTTCCAATCCCCCTGCGATCCCCAACATCACTGCTGGACTTCCTGCACAGGTGAGCAATGCTAGGATTTCCTCCAGAATCAATGCATACAATATTGAGGTTGTGCTGCTCCTGTTCCTGAAACTAGCACCACTTTAAAGGACACAGCTTGCATAGATAAACATTCATACTGTTGATCTATTTGTATTCAAGTGCGATATCGTTTCTGAAATAGTGCCTGCACACATGAACACTTATAGAAACTTGTGGTTTCACTTCCTTCTTGAACTGTGTGCGGCTTCTATATTTTGTGAGTCTCTCTTGGTAATTTACCACCTTTTTGACTACAATAACACAGTTCAGCAGTCCATCTATGCACTGTGACAGGCTGTCAAACCCCTAAACTATCCATTAATACTCAGCTTTTCTCATTTTTAGACTACCATAAGAGGGAAATTAAATTAAATTAAATTACTAGTGATTGCTTTAGAATTTCCTGTCATCTCCTCTCGTCTTTCATTCTCTTCTCTTTCCCCAGGCTGACTTGCGAGAAGCAAGGCCATTGGCAGTATCTGGTCTCCATCAGGTTTACTTGCCTCTGGAAGAAAGCAGTCCAGCTCTTTCTCAGCGGCTACAGCCTGTGTTCATACTGGATCCACACACCAGGCTTCTGCGCCCCCAGCTTGTCTCTCGTGAGTTGGTATTCCTGTTATACCTCAATGTGCATATTGAACACACTTCCTTTGCATTGCTTACTCAATGGCAAGTCAGTGGGATGGTTGTTCACAGACTTTATGTTTGTTTTATTTATATAATGTAAGTAAATGTATGTACATATGAATTCTAGATACAATACAACAGCAGTGCATTTTACTTTTTTAAAAAATAGCAGTCAGTAAAAATATGAAATAATGACGACGTAACACATAAACGAGTCCAGTTAAGCCTGAATATGGTGAACTTGGAAACAGAGATGAGTGGAATTTAACAAAACAACCACAGTAAGTCTTGTTAACAAATTTAGAATGACATTTGCTAAATATATATATATTGATTGATTGTGTTATTAAAACTGGAAAGTGAGGGCTCTATAAAGAACTACATAACAGTCTGCACTTCACACTTTTTCACATTGTTTATAGTCAAACTCTTTATTAATTAATTAATTTCAACCTCTGACAGGATCTTTTGCTCTAAGCACAGAGATTTAATTACCTCTTTCCATAGTTTTTCTTTTATCCATGATTTCTGAACTGAGCCCAACAAATAAGCATTTCCTTTTCTTCTATTCCTGTAGTGAATCTCTCAGTTTCACCCTGTGAGAAATTGTGCTTCTTCTTTATTGTTATCTTAACCCAAGGTTTGTTTGGTTTTTTGTTTTTTGTTTTTAAAAAGAGCTATTTCATATGCTAATGCTGAAATAAGGCGCCGACTCCGTTCATTCATGACTGATAATGGAAGAGGAAGTCGGGCTCAAAGAATAAGATATATAAAGTAGGGTAGTGTAGGCGCACAGCTCTAAAAATCTGAGTAAAAGAATATAAATAAATGTCTGCCATTCTAAGTACACATAGCTTTAGTTATGAATGGACGCTGACTTGCATCAGATCCATCCTGACTCGCTCTACTGATGCTAAAACAAGTTCAAATGACTGCATTTAAAAAGGTGTGTTTGTGAGAGGTCTCTAAGACTCTATCGAGAGAAGATCGATACCTTGTCTGCGTTGTGCTGTGTTTCTGTTGCATCATTTTTCAAAATGGCACGAGGGCGCTCTCTACTGTAAGTGCTGCTCTACATGCAAGCAATGCATGGCTCTCAATATTTTTCTTTTTGAGTGTTTTTAATATGAAATACAGCTGTGGAATATTTCATCCTTCTACAGTTGAGTCCAATAACAAGAATCGATTTAGATTGGATTTTTTTTTCCTGCCTTCTTGTTTTTCACCTCTTCTAAAACATTACGTTTCTTCTCTTCTCCACAGTTCCTGGTTTGAGCACCATCTCTCTGCAGCAGCACCCTCACCTGTCTTCTCTGTCCAGAAGAGAAGGTCACAAACCTTTGGAACGAACACGTTCAGAACCGCCACCCTACAGCCACTCACAGTTATCTCTGCAAACCAGCCATCACCCGCACATCCAGCACTCGCTGAACCAGCAGTACCACAGGAGTGGGGTGGAGAGATTCAAGCAGAATTCACACCTGAGCAAGGTGAAAGGAGGCTCATTTCTTAAGAAGTATAATCTAGTACTAACAGATTGACTAATGACCACTGTGTGCACCTGCTTGGATATCCTTTTTCATGATCAGTCTTACTGAAATATGTCTTAAAGAGAGTCCTTATTTTAAGAATTGAAAACTGTAAAAGTTCTAGCTTAAGTGAGCTGGGAAAAAAGATAGATAATAGGCTTCCTCTGACACAGATCCCATCGGAGGACATGGACCTAGAGGAGACTGGATCGGGATCAGGTTCGGGGACAGGTTCTATGTGCGGCTCAGAGCCCGGATCAATTTGTGAGGATGACTATCGGCGGAGACAGAGCAACGCCAGCACAGACTCTGTGTACGACACAGAGTCTACTACCTCCTCCCGGGAGAGCTTGATCGAGCCCTCCTACTCTTACAATCAGGTAAAAGTCACTCTTACATGTGCACACATAGAAATTATTCTTATTTTTTTATTGCCTACTGGCGCATGAATCAGTGAATCTCTTCTAATGACCTTAATCAGTAACATATCTTATCATGAGTGCCCCTTTCTGGTCCACTCATGATTGAGTATTAGTTAGCAGATTAGGAGACAGTATTATGATTACCATTATCTTGCATTCGTAACATAAATGAATTCTTTCGAATGGAGCGTCTTTTTTGCCATCAGGAGGCACTGTTGCCTTGCTAATACAAGCAGAAGACTTTGATTTACAGTATCACTTCAGTATTCTTGGAAGAGCTCACTTTTCTTTATCAACAGTCTGTTTTAGAGAAGGAGAAATAAACACACCAAATAATAAGTCTCTTATTTGAGTTTAGCATATTGTGTATGTGACAGGTTTCCTGCAGGGAGTCTTTACTATGTGCAGCTGCTGATAAATCCTTACATATTCTTGTCTATTGTCTGTTCTTTTTTTCACCCGCTGTTCTTGCAGAGGCAGGTGATCCTTAGACCAAGTCTGCAGATAGATCCGATGGGTGTGCCATCCTTAATTTGGCCTCACCAGCCTGTCAGTCGGTCCCGGTCCTCCCCCGCCTCCACCTCCCTGCCTCCTGCTTCACATCAACCCACCACCATACCTTCCATGTCATTATCCAACCCTGCTACAGACACCCAGCTGCGCTTCACCACAGGTGAGTGACAGTTGATCAGCAACATTAAAAGAAGCATTCCAACTACCTGAGGATGTAATTTGATTACAAGATATGACGATGGTATTACAACATTATTGAAGAGGGACAATATGGTCAAATGATGTGTTTCCATGTGTGTGCATCTAGGTTTAGCATATGATGGTCAGATGCAGAAGCACCAGTGTATTTGTGGGGACAACAGCCGTCACGCTGAGCATGCAGGAAGGATCCAGAGCATCTGGTCTAGACTGCATGAAAGGGGCCTAAGGAGTCAGTGTGAGGTATGGTGCACACACATTATCCTACAGATGCATACCCCATGACCATAGCATGCAGTCTAAATGTATATATCTGTATACTTTTATTTCTAGCGCATCCGCAGTAGAAAAGCAACCCTAGAAGAGCTGCAGTCAGTCCATTCAGAAAAACACGTACTTTTATTTGGCACCAACCCGCTCAACCGCCTCAAGCTGGACAGCCGCAAACTCGCTGGTAAGACCAATAACAAATGTGAAGAACACAATGACTATAGCGCAATTGTAATAGTAATAATGATAACAATATGTTCGTGTTATACATTATCCCCTGCAGGAATCCTGTCTCAACATGTTTTTTTGATGTTACCATGTGGAGGGGTTGGGGTAGGTGTTACACACACACCTAAGCACACAAATTAAACAAGTCATTTTGGAATCTTTTCGCTTATCTAATTGCAGTGCTGAGCAACAAAAGCTGCATGGGTGGTTATGCCTCATTACACAGTCAAGCTAAGAAGACTACAAATTGCAATTGCTATTGTTTTTGGCTACTTTAAAATCTAAATTATACAAATGTAGGACATTGCATACATCATTATTGCTCATGGTATATTCATCTACAATAGAGATGTGAGAAAAAGGAAAAGGAGAGGGGAAAAGATAACATAAAGACTGCATAAAAAAGACTTTCAAGTGGCTGGATGTGAGGGAAACAGAGTATCAGGATAGAGAAAAGTCAAATTTAAGAGAAAACCAATGGTAGGAGAGCAGAACAGATTAAATGGAACAATGCACTATGGGAAAAGGAACAAAGCGGAGAATGACATGTGAACATTGATTATAATGCTATAAGAACTGTTGTTAGGAGAGGAGAGGAGAGGAGAGGAGAGGAGAGGAGAGGAGAGGAGAGGAGAGGAGAGGAGAGGAGAGGAGAGGAGAGGAGAGGAGAAGACGAAAAGCTGAAGGGGGCTGGGTGTCAGTTGATAAGAGAACTGATCTGCCTGGATTTCCGGCCCTTGGCTGCTCTGATGAAGAGGGGTGATTGGAACAAGATGGCAAAGTCTGTGATAAAAGAAATTCCTCTGATTTCATTGTTCCCCAGCAGTATAGCATCATGCCACCAATAACTTAGAGCAGAAACAACAAAGAAAGAGTCGATGTACAAAGAAAAGTCTCTAAACAATGGTTGGCATAATGCACACAGACGTTTAAGGTTATTTTTAGCAGATGAGCAAAATCTAATAACAGATTAAAATCTGTAGCTGACTTTTAAACTGACTGCAAGCATCTCCCGTCGTTTTTCTGTCAGGTGGATATTGATACAGTCTGGAACGAACATCACACATCAGCAGCCTCCCGCATTGCTGCAGGATGTGTCACAGACCTGGCACTGAAGGTGGCACAAAGAGAGCTGAAGGTGTGTCTTTATAACCAAATACCTCGATGCCATGGGCTTTGTCAAGAATTTCAAAACTGCAGTCTATCACCATAATGTGCTGCAAACCTTGGCAAAGCACCCACTATTGGTTATAACGACATAAAGACGTGAACCTTTTTCACGTGTGGAGATCTGGCGTTATAAAAGCAGCAAAGTGTTGAAGGTTTTTCTGCCCTTTTTTACAGAATGGCTTTGCAGTTGTGAGGCCCCCTGGACACCATGCAACCCATTCCTCCCCTCTGTAAGTACACACACACACCACACACACACACACGGACACATACCAGGAGCCAGCAGGCCTGCAAAGTGTTTCAAAGGATTTATTGCAAACCAGCTATACTTCTGAGCAAGAGAGAGAGAGACAGAGTGCCCGGCTCTCTCTACCTTAATGTATGTGTGTCTGAGTCTGTGCTGTGTGTTACCTGCTCGACGCCCGAGGCAAACTTCCTCCTCCACTCAGTTTCTTTTAAGCTTTCAAGGCACAAAGCAAAGCACCTCAGAAGAGCAGTGTACATGTGCGTGCACAGTAAATGTGGGTCTTTGTGTGGATGTGCATACTTGCGTGCATGAATTTGTGTCAGTCTTTGATTAGAGGCATTAGCCAAGTAACCACATTCAGCTGGGACTCTATGTGTGTGTGTCTGTATCTGTGTGTGTGTGTGTGCTCAGCATTGCTTGTCACTGGTTATTTATGGGATGATAATGACTTTTCTTGATGAGCAAAGTTTAGACAGCTTATAATATATACCGTTCACGGAGACAGTCACACTTTACGACCCATGCTGACGCTGCCACTTCCAACATTCCTCTATTGTTTTTCCTACATCAACACTTTTTTTTTTTTTGCATACCTTTATAGTGGATAGTGAGTGTTTAGGGATCGGCTGCACCGAGTTGTGAGTTCATTTCTCTAAAATTGTCTCACACGTCCTGCCCGCTGCTCTCGCTGCACTATCATTTGGAATGAGGAGTGGGTTGTTCTTTTTGGGGTTTTTTTGATAACCTTGGTTGTCTATTTGTCAGAGAATTTGTGGGTTCTGCATTTCTCAAGAGTGTGAGATTTTCTACTCAGCATAACGTTTTTTGTTTGTCAGCAGACAAAACAACTCGTCCTCATTTCTCAAATATTTGCTGTAAACATTAACGTGGCAGGATCATCCCTCTGTGACTTTCACGCTGGAGTCAGCGCTGTGACTGTCGCAACCTGGACTAAATAGCCACCATATGATAACTGGAGCCTTTCCTTAGAGGTTCCTAAGGTCCATATGGTGGTTCTGTGATATTAATTTAGTGAAGATGTCGTGATAAAGACATGTGGCTGCCACTCTTCCTGTCTGTTTGTCCACAGGGGCTTCTGTTTCTTCAACTCTGTGGCCATCGCTGCCAAGCAGCTCCAGCAGAAACTCAGCGTCAGCAAGATCCTCATTGTGGACTGGGTGAGGACCCACCGGATGACCAGCATCACTGGTCTCCACATGGACAGGAATAAACACACAAAAACACAGATGCAAAGGCACACAAATGTGTTGTAGGTACAAACAAGGTCCCAGATGCAGTAGCACTGCTATTTATCACTTAATTGAATTAGACACTGTTATCTCTGGTAGCCATGTGTGAGCTGAACGCTCTCACACCAGGGTTGAGGTCTTCACTCAAAAAATGTAAAATATTAGACTTTGTCTTAAAGACCAATCTTTTGCATAACACGACAGTTATATATCTTGTCATATAACTGCCAGTTATTTGACAATATAGCTATACCATAACAATGTGTGTCCAAAAAACCTTTATTAATAAGAGATATAGGAGGATGTGGACCTGATCTCCGCACATCTCCATCTCCAAGTTATACACTACTTCTACATTTAATTATTTTTTTATTCCACCCATTATACAGTTCACATCTGCAGATATTGATCCACTATCACATGGTCACCTCTGTTCATCATGTGTGTATAAGATCTTGCATGCGCTCTGTCATTGTTAGTTACTGCATCAGCACTGACTAATACCTGATTTATTAAATACGATTAAAATGCGTCTCCTGTTGACAGGAAAAAGCATGAATGCTTTACAGATTTTTCTTCCTGCGTTAGGGGTCATATGTTTAACACATGCTTTTGACTTAAAAAAAATGCACTGCTCAATATAAAACATACAAGGATTTAAATTGTTTTGAATTTGCCAAGGTTAAAATTCTGTGTGAAATAACAGCGCGAGTCCTTGGCAGCTTCATAACTAATCATATAATCACTCTCCAGGATGTACACCATGGCAACGGCACCCAGGAAGCCTTCTACAGCGACCCAAGTGTGCTGTACATCTCTCTACATCGCTATGACGATGGCAACTTTTTTCCTGGTAGTGGACACCCCAGCGAGGTAAGTACAAAACACTCCTTCACAGCCATGCTGTGCTTTTCTGCTTTTGCTTATAATCCCGGTATCAGCTTTCTGATTGACGACAGTGAACACATTAGCCTAACAAGACCACAGGTTCTTCTTTTTGATTGTGGACATTCATGTGGCTATTTCTCATTACTAACTTGGCTCCCTGAGATAGTTTATAACAATATAATCAAAGACATCGTGAAGACAGATATGCTGGCACAGAAATGTTTGGTAATTATGTGATTCCTTTAGGATATTAGGGATCTCAAACGCTTATGTTTAACATTTACGTGCTAAAACAGGAAGAATTATTGGCCATTCAGTCAAGGAATTATCTGCATAATATAAACTTCCAACTGCAAAATCAGTTTGGTTGTGACTGACTTTTCACGATTGCAGTCTGCACTATAGATCTGTTCTCTAGCAGTGTATGGATGTGAGAGTCAAATATAAGACCAGTCAGAGTCGATTACATTACAATTACATTACATTACATTACTAATACAACTGGATTCATGACGCTATAATTTGAGCAACGAAGGTTACGGTTCACTTTTGTTAACTGTCAGTCTGGCATCGTCATGACAACCTATTATGGATACCCCAGATGTCTTTTGAATTCACCATGTGCTCATCTCATTGTGTTTGTGAGTGGTTTGCTTCCAGTTTCGAATGTATTTAAGCATCTTCAGGTCTTTGGATGTTGAAGCTTCCCAGGAGGATGTGCACGGTTTTGCATGCCTATGTTTGCATACAGGATATTGAGATGCCTATGAATTCTGCCTGTGGTCTTACCAGAAACCAAGTGTGATGACAGCCCTCAGGCAGATGTACTGACCCGAACCCACGCTGGCATTCATCGCCCGCTCAGTCACTCGCATTCCCTCATATATTCTCCCATCTCCCCCAACAACAATGCGGATAAAATAGTCAGTGTTTTCTCATAAAATCCCACGAGGAGGGGACGCGGCATAAAATGCTTTTTTGGCTTGGATGTGGCTTTGCCTTAAGTGGCCTCTCAACCTCTGGTGAACAGTGCGGTAAACCTCTGGAGTCTCGCTGTCCCCCGTGTAGGTATATAACGCACCATGGGGTAGGGGGTGTGATGTCATAGGCATAACATAGAGTGCCGAGTACCTCACAGAAACCAGCACAGGCCTAATCCAGTCCAGCAATTCTTGAAACATGAAAGAGAGAAAGAGGACAGAGGGGAGTGCAAGAAACTTGGAGCTGTAGAAGGAGTTGCGTGTGTGTGTGTGTGTGTGTGTGTGTGTGTGTGTGTGTGTGTGTGTGTGTGTGTGTCCACGAGCACGTGCGCGCGTGCATGCGGGTACATTACCAGTTGGCAGAGGACAGGAGGCCTCATGTGTTTTTCGTTTGCCCTGTGAACATCCCGTCCACTGAGAGAAGAATGGAGACAGACGCTCTGCGATGCTCATCAGCATTCTTTTCTCTTTCAAGCATCCTCTCACACCCATGCACACACACACACGTACGCACACACAAAGAAAATTACCACACATCTTTGCCAAGTGCGTGTCAATCAACCGCCTCAATCTCTCTTCAAACTGACACATTGACTGATGGTGAAAGGCCTAGAGAGCAGCTAAATGGCTGCTAGCAGGACTACAAAGAGAGAGGCAGGAATCCTTAAACCTTCTTTCCAAAGACCCGAGACTCAGTTCACTTTCTGCCCCAAAATATTTGAGGTCAAACTGACAGGAGATCCACTCGACTTTGTGTATTCTGCTTGGCAATTTCAAGTACACGCCAAGTCCAATACAGCTTGAAAAAAATCACTAAAATATTTACAACATGTAAAATGAGCAGTATAGCGCAGGATGTCATGTCTTTTCATTTGACATGTCATACACATGAAACTCTCTAAACATCCATATAAAAAAGCACATTATGCAGTCATTTCAATTACATAGCTTTTCAGTACATAAAACAGTATGCAACATACGGTATGTGACTCTTATTTGTAGTTGTTGTTTTGTTTTTTTTTTATATAACATGCAACAGTTGCCAAATGAAAAGTACTTCCCAGTATAGCTGTAAGCCTAAATCTTGGGAACCGTAAACGGGTGTAACTCTGTTGTGGCTCCGGGTGATTTATAAGGCCATTTGACAAATTGTATCAAAATCAAAATGGAGGGACAGGGGTGTTGAATTAACAGCCATCCGTCTTTCATTTAGGAATCATAATCACTCCCTGGTGCTGCCTTAAAGAGATGCAGCCACTTCGCCTCGGTTGCTGCAATGCAAAAGTTTTGCAACAGCGGTGCTGATTTTGTGAACATTTGACACAAATCTGTCAACGTCACACAGTTTCTCAACTTTCACTGGGACTCATTAACTTTCTCGACATTGACGGAAACTCTTTCTCTCTGACACACGCACCCCCCTCTCTCCCCCCTCTGTGTTTGTCTTCATCCAGGTGGGTGCAGGTCCAGGTGAGGGCTTCAATGTCAATGTAGGATGGACTGGAGGACTGAACCCTCCAATGGGCGATGCTGAATACCTGGCTGCATTCAGGTAAAGAAGTTCTTATAATACTGTAGTAATGAAGCATTTAAAGGTCTATACTGGTGTTTGAGATACTTGCCAAAATTAAAATGAAGGTAGCATAGACCTCAAAACTTGAGATAGGTGTTCACCACCCTAGAACATTATATTTACGTCTGACTTCTCTTACGGTTAGTGTCACACATTGTGTTGCCAGCAGTGTTTCTCGCTTGTTGCGCTCTCATTCTGGCTTGAAGCTCAGCAAGCAGCACGTAATTGCTTGCCGAATATTCAGTTTTGAATCCAAGGTACACTTATCTCCTCCTTCGTCATGTCAGTGCGCCTATCAACCTTCAACAGTCAACACAACAGCTGTGCATGCAGCTCAGCTCGCTTATGAAAGCACTTTAGTCATTTAGCATCCTCCACACACATCTCTAATACGCAAGCTGATCACTCCCAGGTAAAGCACATTCTGTTCAAATCACAGTACCACGAATACACATGTTGACTATGAGCCAGCTGCTACCCAGTGTCAGTACACTTTTATGGGAAGGGCTAAACAATAATGATTTTTTTTTTTTTTTTTTTATCATTTTTGAACTAATTCCAGAGGCCTACGTAGGCGTGTTACCCAGACACACCTTTGGTCTTGCAGCACTTTTTGTTTCATTCAAGCTATTTTTCCTGAATGAATATGCTTTGATTCTGCACCACACTCTCAAACACACGTAATGAACTCAGAATGTTTCTGTCAGCAACACTGGCTCGCCACCAGATGATTAAGCTCTCTACATGGTGCTGCATGCACCAGACACAGTGGGTGGGCCCCTCGTCAACGGAAAGATGCTAATGAGCTAACCCATTCTGGTAAAATCCATACAGCCAATAGGCATCCTCAGAAACACTAAGTCCAGTGTTTACTGGAGCCCTGGATACTAATTAAGAAACAACTGGTCCTTTCCTGAGCAGCCGTCTGGTTTTGGTATTTTTTATCCAGTTTGGGGAAATGGCAAGCTTTTTCATGTGTAAAACTTCCTTAGTAAACCGCAGTATAGTACTGTACTGTATTGTGTGTTACACATAAAAGCTAATATCAAATCATAGCTCTGTAGCGCAGGAGTGTCGTGGTGGTCCGTGGCAGTTGGAGGCACATACCGTGTAGCCGTGTCCGGGGCAACCTTTATCATATGTCACCACAGAGAGACCAGAATTCCTCAGTTATAATTGGTTGGGTTTGGGGTTAGAAACAAAGAACAACTTATATTAAGTTTGAATAATTTTTCTGTGAACTTTGCCACCATTCTGTGAATTAACCAGTGCGAATAAATGCGTAGCATGCTTTACAGACAAAATTTAATGCATCATGAATTTGTGTTTATGCAATTAAGTCTACCTAACCTCGTGCCAGCTCTGTAATTCAATTTGATTTAGATGACAGGGTGTTCCAGACTCTCTGTGTTTCTCCTCGGGATGGAACAGAAAACTAGCCAGAGTGCGGTTACTGATGATGTGTGTCTCTGTTTTTGGGTGTGTATCGAAGGAATATTGTGGTCGGGAGTGGTGCTGGGACTCTAGTACAATCAAGAGAGAGCTCAGCTGCTTTGAGATTAAGCGTGATGATGCATTTCGTATTTGTGTGGAGGATTACTAAAACGGTCAGAATTTAAGCTCGGCCGAATCACCAGTAGCACACCACGAATCAAACTTGCAGTTTCAAAGGAAGAGCATGCATATGCAGGTATTGCGATGTGTACATAGTGTGTATGTGCATGTAAATACATTTCCTGTGTATTTCCAAGTGGCTACTGACCAATGATGAACTGTGGAGGAGAGGAGAATAGAGCAGAAGAGAGGAGAAGAAGTGGGGGGTACATTGTTAGGGAATCCAAAGGCGGCGTAATTAGGCCCAATGGATCCCAGATGGCTGGCTGTCAGTGACGTGAGAAGAGGGACGAGCTCCTAATAGGAACCAGACGCACACAAACGTCTTTGAACTGCCGCTGAGAGGGGGTGGGGTGGGGTGGGGTGGGGGAGAGTGAGAAAGAATCAAACGCGGCGTGGGCCGTGTGCTCTTGCTAAAAAACTGGCAGCTAGAGACAAGAGGAAGTAAGAAGGAGAGCAAAGAAGCAAGAAAACTGGGCTCCCATGAGTGGAGATTACAGTCTGTGGACACCTCAGCCTATATATGTCATGGGTCTCCCTTTACCTGTTTGTAACATGCAGAGAAAAACTTTTAACTGTGTCCCACTTGTAGACCCATATCTATATAGATAGATAGATAGCCAAGTAAGGTATGCAGAGCACTCGTTCTTCTTTTTTAACGGCTTCACATTTAAACAGTTGCACACATTCACACCTGGGAGGTGCCCCACCTTCCACGGTTGGCTGCTTACCAAGAGTGGATCAAGAACAGAGATGAAGCACTTGGAGCACTGCCTTTGATAATTTCTCTTTTCATGATTTTCAAATAGGGGAGCTATTTGCAATCACTTACAATTAAGTAAGTGTTTGCAGTTAACAGTCCAGATAAAAGTTGTGCAGTATATGAATGCTCTTTGTGAAATCAGTCACTTCAACTCTTTTTTTTTTTTCAAACTCTCTTCATTACAATAATTAATCTGTTACAGCCTGCTCTGATGTTAATTTGATCACACATTATGTTCTACTCACCCACCCCTCAGTTCTCATTTTCTCTCAAATCATGAACACCTGTTGAAAAAAAAATTACTTCTTAAATGTGCTGTCTAATTTCTGCCTGGCCACACTGCTTGATGAATAGAACATAACACGCAGTGTTTGCTTTACGCCATTGCGTTTCCTTTTGTGGTCCTCAGAGCTGTGGTGATGCCCATCGCTCACGAGTTTTCCCCTGATGTCGTCCTCGTGTCAGCTGGCTTTGATGCTGTCGAAGGACATCCATCATCGCTCGGAGGATACAAGGTTACAGCCAAGTGTAAGGTTCACCCAGCCTCTCATTCAGCACACTTCCTGATCAACGTGCTCTTATGAGCCATATTTTTCTATGAGTTATAATAAATATTTGCATGTCCTGCATTTGTTAGATTTCTTATTATTACAGTTACAAAGGTTGGCTATCCTTCACAGACTGTTGTCAAACAGATAAACACTCATATGCTGTGCAGACTTAGTGCTGATGTCAGATATTATCACTGATATGTAACGCAGTTTTCAGAGTGCAGCTTTGTAGAGAAGTTAAAGTTTGTTTGTAGAACCTGTTTCTTTATATGAGCCAGTCTTTATGTTTAACTAAAACTTATCACCATAATAGACTGTATATAAAAATGCAAATAGGCACTGTGATGTCATTCTTTGGTTTGTTAAGCCCCATTTTGAAGATTTTAGTATTATGGACAATTCTTTTTTGAGTAGTTTCTCGAGCCAGATCATCTGCTCTGTTAGCAAGCTAAACCTGTAAATAGCCGCTATCCGGTGCTAATATGTGAATCAATTACTAGAAACTAACTATGACTTGGACCCAGACTTCTTGGGATCTTCTTCAGTTGTTAGCGCAGTTGTTAAAATAGTTAAAATGCTCCACATGTAACCACTGTCTACATGTGCAGTCCAGTTAGTGGAGGTGAAGCAGGCAGCTGTTACAATAGCTGCATCTCCAATTATATTAATTTTACACTTCAAAAAATGTAGTTTAACCAGTCCTAAAACAATCTGTAAAACTTTCATATAGATGGAAATGAGCTGTATAGACCAAACCCTTTTTTGTAGCAGGCTGTATACTCATATATATTTATTTCTGCTGCAATTATTTTAATATGAGAGTCTATAGGGATTGACGCGTTTTGCAGGCAGCCTCAAGTGGACATTAGTGGAACTGCAGTTTTTAGTGCTTCAGCATAGGCTTCATTTTTTAGGCTTCAGACCCCTGCATAATAATAAATGGTGTCACCAGTCAACATGATGTTGTGAAATTATTCTCAGTAATTTGTCAGAGTCTGGTGTGCAAAGTGTGGCTAACTTTCCACAGCACTGATATAATCCCATACAATTCATTTCTGGCTTAACCTTTGTGTATTCGATTTTGTGCATGCTTTGTTCTCCACCAGGTTTTGGCTTCCTGACCCGTCAACTGATGTCACTGGCCGGCGGTAAGGTGGTCATGGCTCTGGAGGGTGGGCATGACCTCAAAGCTATCTGCGATGCTTCCGAAGCCTGTGTGAGCGCCTTGCTGGGCATGGAGGTTGGATGTGTTTTTGCGCATACAGAACATATGTCTTTTCACAGATACCTACAGCATGTTTCCCTCTCTAACCTCTGACCACATGTGCCACAGGTGGAGCCTCTGTCCCAGTCGGTGTTGGACCAGAAGCCCTGTGAAAATGCGGTGCTTTCTCTGCAGAAAGTCATCCAGATTCATGGTGAGAATACAACATGCAGCATCAAAAACCATCACCAACATGACACTGAGCAGTCTTGTGAAACTTGTGGAAAATATCGATCTAAAAAAATAATCTTCGTTTCATTAGTTTGAAAGATTTTGTTGCTGTTTTTTTAACTTCATTCTCCACTGTTTGCCTCAGTTGTCTTTAGTATCTTACTCTCTAAGGTTGGCCATAAGCTATTTGAGTGATAAACACCTTTAAACTGTCAAAAGAAATAGTAAATCAAAAACAAATGTCCATCATTATCTTGTGGAAGTGGAAGAGATGGCTAGCACTCACTGGATGTGCTCGCTTCCAGAATTGTTTCTCAAGAAAGTTGCTGTAATGGTCCTTGGGCTGAAATATGTGCTTTTATTTGAAAATGAGATCAAAGAAAGGGCTTGCTTGCAAAATTAATAATTATACCACTATGTTCACTTCCTTATACATGAAAGGATTTCAAGTCAAGTCAGATTGTTTTAATATTGGCCCAAAATTCACACCGTGCGGCTACAGCATCCTCTCTCCGCGGATCTTCCATTCATAATAAAAAGAAACACTTCAAGATGAGCAACAGAGGAGGAAGAGTGAAATTACATCAACGTTACTAATTCTAATGACTGTAGAGCAATTTAGCATTTTTATTTGAAAGGAATTTCATCGAAATATTTTTCGGCTCGATTAAAAACGTTTTCGTCAAGCTAAAATAAAACATGTCTATTTTTTCCCTTCACTAAGTCTTCTCACATCACCCCTACTGTCCGACCACCTCTCCTCCTTTACATCCCTGTCTCCCCATCTCTCCCTCCAGCCGTCCCACACACAGACAGACAGACACACACACATACGCACACACACAGCCGCCCTGGCTCCAATTATCTTCAAACACTTCTCTGGCACACGACCTTCGCAACATCCCCTTCTGATTGCACACAAATGTTATCCCAACCAAATTAGATTAATTAAAAATATTTGAATAGCCACAAGAATGTTAAGCCCATAATTCAGGCCCGGGGTGAAATATATGTGAGTTGCATTCGCAGCCAGAACACACACGCTCAGAGATGAGCACATTTGCAAACTCTGATTTTTTTTCCTTTCGCTGTGTGACACGGGACTCGAGGCCCTGAGAGAACAGATTGAATTTGAGTTTACATTCGTGAAATTATCAACATGGATATTTAGACCACGGGCTGTTTATGTCACAGTCATTGCTTACATTCAGATCAAACGGCTACAACTAGCGGATCAAACACCGTGCAGTGCTCTTTAATAATGGAGACGCCTTCCCTCAAGGAACAATTCAGGATGAAAACAGCTCTGAAATACCAATGAATGCGGCCATTAATCTTTTCTCTCTCCTGTTTTCCTCCCTCCTCTCCATCTTTTTTCCATTCTTCGCTTCCCGCAGGTGAGTACTGGCAGAGTTTGAAGGATTCGGCCTCCACAGTGGATATGTCCTACTTGCAGGCGCAGAGACGAAGACTGAGACGAGACTCGGACAGCGAGGCTGTCAGCGCCATCGCCTCTCTGTCGATGGGGTCTCTCGCATCTGACAGGTAGGGGCAGCTCTGTGTTTCATATCTTCTGCTTTAGCACTGCCATAATGTTGTACTTTATGCACGTTAAACCCTTATCTTTCTCTTTGTCATCAAGGAAACCGTCTGAGAAATGATGGAGAAAAGGTGATTCTCCCTGAAGAAAGACTCGAGCCTCTACACACTCCACACACACGCACACAAACACGCAAAGCAGCGCTTTGGATCGTCACTGGAAGCAGATGTCACCTCACAAAAACTCCACCTGTATTACTACTGGCTGAATTCTGACCCATCTGATCCAAACACACACACACACACCGACGACCGCCAATCATCCGGGCCGCGTTCTCACTCTCATCCCTCGCTGCAATGAGAGCTAAAGCTAAAGGAGACACCCAGGTGCAGATTAATGAAGGGTTTTGCAACAACGTCATGTAGCATATACATCTTGAGAGAAAAACACATCTCTGCACATTTGCAGACTGAATTAAAATGACTCCAGCACGACTCTGAGCAAGAGCCCCAAGACTGTTAGAAGGAAGGGTCAAAGGTCGCCTCAGCTTATCGAAGCCACTCAGTTTGAGAAGAAGGAGTCGTCCCCAAAAGTACGTGCGAGTGATGGAGCGCAGACGTGTCCCTCGGCCGCGATGTCATTCGTCTGCGTGCGACCGCGATCGAGCGGGTTTTTCTGATCATCCTGCACTGCACGTTTGTTCTCATCATCAGTTCATCTGACCGGAGGAACACTTTTTTGGGGGGGGATGACATTGTTTTTTAAGAATCATGAGTGAAGCTACAATGAGGTCTGACATACATATTTTTTTTCAGCGTTTTCATCATTTCTTTCTTGGCGTAACCAGGGCGAGCGCGTGTAGCAAGACCTCGGATTGCTGCAGTTATTTGTATCGCTCCTCTGAAGTGCATCTTAAATATGTAGATATGCTGTAGTTAGTGTTGGTAGCATTAGTCACGATGAAGAGCTGATACCTCCAGTCGCTGTGGTATTGATATTCGGGGGAAGGGGGGATAATAAGCCTGTCAGATAAGACAGAATCACCCATGATGCCTCAATGCAGTGTAACCACTCAGTAATGATTGTACAAGTGACAATGCACATCAGTTTTTAACATTTTGGATGAGACTCGCATCCAAACACTCACTCACACAAAGTGCACTTATCTCGCCCTCGGAAACGAGGGTCAGAGCGACTCGGGTCTCAAAATCTGAACTTTGATGTTTCTACCTGTGGATGAGCATTCCTGCTGTATTTGTTACATGTTTTTTTTCTATTATTATTATTATTATTTTTTAAAATCTGATCTGTCTTCTGTTCATCCCCTACGTAGCGCCAGTCTATTTACTGTCATCCTCGGAGATGTTACGCTCCCCGGACCAAACAATGGCGTGTTAGTGGTTTAGTTAGGATGAAGCAATACTGAGATATATCCACACAGTGCAATTGGACACAGGTTAAGTACAACCAAAGCTTATGAGAACAATGTGTTGTCCCTGGACTGGCATGGCCTGAAGAACTTCAAAGACTTTGAAGACTTTGCGAATGTTTCTTTTCACAATCCAAACAGTCGAAAAGCACCAAAAAAAAAGGAAAAAAAAAAACGCAGGACATTTATATACGCAAATCAATTCGACATGACTCCTATTTATATATTCAGATTCTGTGTCTTTGAAGTGCTCTTTGCATGTCTAACATGATTGTGATGGTGCTAATACAGTATGTCTGATTGTTTGTTTTTTATTTTTAGTTTGTTTGTATTTTACGTTGCACTCTGTATGTAACTCACGGCCTTTCCGACATTTGTTGATGTTACGAGAATGTGAAAAACGAAAGACATCCTGTAGGACATCCTGACGGAGGAGTGTAGCTTTCAGTCGTTGTTTGTTTTTTAAGAACGTTCACGACAGCAACCTGACATATCACGTGTCTTAATCAGTGTAAATGATCTATTTTTTTATTTGAGCCCAAATAATGAACCCTGTGCATACTCGGAGACCAAATTATCAGTCGAAGGATCGTTCTGACCAACCTGTGTAAAGGTAGCCTTAACAAACTGGAATTTTTACTTTAGGTCAAGTCCAGTTTTCTTTATAACTGACTGTCTTGATTTTTTTTCTGTACAGTGTACATAGCGACATTGGTTTTGTTGTCTTACTTTTGCCTTTTTCTACTATTTTCACCCAAAAAAAACCTAATAAAGGTAAATTATGTACATTTTAAGAAAGATCAGTTGTTTCTTTTTCCTATTTCACTTTTTTTTTCTCTTTGTTTGGTCATTTTCTTTTCCCAGCATTCTCCATTCTCCTTCAATAATACAATATTGTACTTATGTACAGCCATGAGGAAAAAAAATTTATTTCCACAGGATATCACACAAGAGAGATGATCATAAGCAAATTCAAAGCAGTACAAAAGCAACACTTTTAAACCGCATGGTTACAAATGAATCTGCTGAGGCTCAAATCACTTTGTCGCCACTTTGGCACATTTTATACGAAAATTTCCGCTGTTTTATTTTTGCGTTTTTTTCAATGAAAATAAGCTTGCAAAGATATTTTAAAGCTGCTGGAATTAAAACAAACAAAGAAAAAAACTACTTAAATGAGATTTTCTTGCAATACAAAATGCAGCTTTCTACTAGAAAAGAGTAAAATGAAAAACAGAGGGGGCTGAATTGGGATCAGTGGTGGTATCAAGACTTTTTCCTTTTTTTTTCCATTAAAGGCGAGAGCAAAGGATAAGCAGAGTTTAAAGTAATACAGTGTGCGTATACCGATTCACATACACTCTAAAACCCACAAAATACACAGAAAGCGATCCAGTTATTACAAAGTCGAAGATCTGCGCCAAATTCCTCGTGCTCTTCCTCTTCCCTCAAGACGGGGTCTTCAGAGCCAGAGCGATTAGCTTATTAGCATTTTAGCTGTAAACATTCATTGGCTGTGACCGCCCTCTAACCATCACTGTGCCATTATCATTAGTCATCTTAATGTCTGTCTGGCAGTGAGTCATCCACTGTGAAGAGTTGGGTGGATCTCGCCGTGGTGGTTATCGCCGTGTAACCGAAGGCACTCGAACCAGCAGCCATTTTGTTTCATTGTCACCGCAGGCCAGCTGTTCGTTGATCTTTGTTTATTTTTTATTTTTTTAAAAAGTTCATTTCAGTTTCATCGTTCAAAGTGTTCAGCTCTTCGTCGGACCGTCGAGGGATCTTCACCAGAGTTTCGGGAACACTCGGTGAAGACCGGGCGACCGCACGGAGGCCAGACTTGTCCAGAGAAAGAGAAAGTTTTCTTTTCCTTTTTTTTTGTTTTGTTTTGTTTGGTTTTTTTTAAAGTGGAGATATTTGTCAAGGCAGGAACCAATTTCTTCAAGTGTAGTGAAGTTTCCATTTGTCAGTTTTCTGCAGGGAGAAGAAACATAAAAGGCAAGTTAGCATTATGGGCATTTTATAGCATTTCACACAACTTAAAGACCGGGTGAATGTGTTGAGGATACAACATGTGAGCGCAGACAAGCAAAAACTTCTGTTTAGTGCAAAACGGAAAAATCCCTACAGCTCTTCAGCTTCTCGTTTTAACAGGCAAACATTTCATCTGGATCATTTTCAGCTTTCCCTAATTATAGCGTGCCCTTCCGCGATACCACGAGAAGTCTTGCGAGCGGAAGCCGGATGTATGTGTTTGTTAGGGCTAGGGTCACATGACTTTGATCGTACCCCGAAAGCATGCCGCGTGCATATTCCCATCCAAAAGGTGCTTTGTTTTTCAAGTCACAGAGCGTGGGGCCACCTCTTTTGTGCTGGAAAGCCATTAAACACCCTGCCTCACATTTTCAAGCCCGGTCAGTATTTAAATGCACACTTTTTTTGTATTTGATTAATTTATGTTCGTTAATTACGTCTCTGGAAAATAGTTTTTATTGGTACACCTGCACTGGATTCAAGCCAAGTTTATTTGTTAAAGAAAGCACATGTAAAGGTTTTCGTGTGGGGGTCGGTCCTTATTAATGTTTTTAAATGATTGAACGATTTCTGTTTCGTTATATTGTGTAAGCGTGCAGATTCTGATACACTCTGGGCTTGTGTTATGTGGTTCTTTGCCTTTCTCAGCTCTTAGTTTGGATCTCTAAAAATAAAGATGACTCTCAGAAGCCACTACTTCTGGATGAGGCTTTTAAAAACGCAGATGAGCCGCAGAGGACTTTACATCTGGTCCCAGATCAGCCAGCAGCGAAAGCCAGATATTTAATATGTGCAGAAGAGCGTCCAACAGCTGGTCAGTCCAAATTGTAAAACACCACACACACATACGCACACACACATATGTGCACAGATGCAGCAAAGCCAGGGGTTCCGGCACAGGAAAGCAGTGACAGGCATTGTGATTATAGCATAAACAGAGGGGAGAGTCTTGTTTGTTCCAACTCAGACTGAACAATCGCTTCATTCTGAACATCTCACGCTGAGCCAGACACCCACACATCTTCAAAATCGTGCTCATGAAAATGCACAAAAATGTCTGCGTCGATTCATATTCGTGTGTACATGCTGCGGGCTTCCAAATAAAATATAAAATGTTCTTTTACACCAAAAGCAGTGCATTTTATAAACTTTTTGTTTTTTTATTTCTTTGCTTTTTTTTTTTTTGCTTTTGTTGCAATATACTCATCAATTGAACAAATAAATAAATAAACAACTATGTGATTTCTTTGAAAAAATCTGAGGTAGGAAAAAAAGCAGGAACACTATGCAGTCCTCTAGAATATTTTAAAGCCTTAAATGTACGTGTATGGAATTTTGAATTTCTGAATAATGTATAAATTACATATGTACTATCTGTTTATGTATTAACTGTCTGTCTACTCTCCAACTCTATAAACCATTTTTGTACACTGGTCATTCTTAAAGAAGAGGCACTGATGTTGTTCAACATCTTTAAATAAAGGATGTAACAATTATTCACTGATATCTGATACCACACCATAAACAGCCTTAAACAAGGGAACATTACAAGCACGTCATGTGATGTCAGTTGTTTGGGTTATTTTGTCCAACACCAAGTAAAACAAGTACACATGGCCTCATCAACACACACACACAGACTGTTTTAGGACCCGTGCACGCATACGTGCACGCTCCGCCTTTGAAGTGTCCTGACCCTTTCTAACCTCAGCTCTTTCCTAAAATTGCATGTTTTGGTCGTGCAGGCGCAGGCCTTGAGTTTGCAGCACTTTCTGTGGCGGCCCCTGCAGAGCTGATGATAACAGGCAGAGCAGTCAAAGTGGTAGGTAATAACTACAACGATGCGTTCAAGGACAGTCGTGTCCACGAGCAGGGGCCTTGGCTTTCCGCTGATTGGAGCCCTCCCCAACCCCCCGCTCCACTCCACGATGTCTGGTGAGTTAGCTCAGAGTGGAACACCTGCGGTGTGCACATAGCAGCGGCTGCATGTGTGTGTCTGGACAGTGTAATATATATGTATATAAGCACGGGTTGTATGAAGCCCATGTGCAGCAGTACCTGTAGTATCATTTGTGATTCGGGATGAATGCTGCATATGTTTGTAATCATTTAAAGGCCTGATCAGAGAACTGTGTCTGTGCCTGTTTGCAGTGCGTGTGTTCACCTTGACCTGCGATCTAGCTGCTAGAAAAGCATGTTGCATTGAAACCCAGATTAATCTCTGCTCGGCCTTTGCTCCTCACAATGTCTTCACCCGCCTATCTTTTTTTTTTTAAATAAATCCTTTGATGTTGTCAAAGACCTTCATGGCCTTTTTTTTTTTTGAAGAAATATAACTAAGTCTGACCAAACTGAAACCAGAAGATGGAAGAGATAAAAATCACTGAAACAACATCTGCAAATGTATTCCTGTTTACTTATATGCACATGTTTGCACACAAACACACACACACACACGCACACTCCTGCACAGCTAATTAAAGCTCACTACAACCACACAGACACAGCAAGCACACACAAACATGTGCTGACATACACAGGCCCGTGCGGCTGACCCTAACCCCGGTAGACACACCTTCCTAATACCTCACAACTGTTTCCAATCTAAAGGTTCCTGCTTGTCTGGGCCCCAGCGAGGCCTGATTGCACGATATAAGATCCTGAGGAGAGAGGGCAAGGCTGCAAGGGAGAGAGAGAGAAAGAGAGAGAGAGTGATGTGCCTCCACTCCCCCCCCCCCCCCCCCCCCCACTCTCCCCCACCCCCTTGCTGTACCTGTGCGGGAATCTGGTGTCTGTTTAAAATGTTTTTGAGGGGTTTTTTTTGTCTTTTTTAAAAAAGCCCTGGAGACTGCAGAGGAAAACATTTGTCTTACATTCATCAGAGGAATGTCAAACACTGGAGTGTTGATGATGATGATTATGTACTTTTAGCTGATTTTTGGTTTATAAAGCGAAGCAACCAGGATGCTCAAAGGACCTCTTTCTTTGAAATTAACGCTCTACCCCTGATTGTGTTTTATTTAAGTCTGTGCACTAATCGTCCTCACCTTATCTGCTGGAAAGTGTTTTTATGGTAATTTTGAAAATGCATGGAGGGTGGTTAATGACAACTACACTGAAAAGAGAAAAAAATTATAAAGAGGTGGGCAGACATTTTTGTTTGTGACTGAATGTGTTAGAAGAAGAAAATAGAAAATAAATTTTTAATCAATTAAACTATTTTTAAATTTAGAATTTTGTTTCCTTTTATCTAATTTCCCTTTTGTATAACTTTACCTTTACATACTTTTGTACTTTACATTATTTTAAATTTACATTTTGTCTATTATTAAATTAATGTGTTTTTTTAACAGTCCCACTCCAAAGTTTCTGATCCATTTAAAATTTGAATTTCTTGTGTGTGTGACAAATATTTATACACAAAACAACAGATCATAACTGACAGTGTATTACTCTTTTTAAATTATGAATTAAAAATGAAACAAACAAAGAAAAAATACTAACTGGTAAGTTGTTTTGATGATTAGCTAATAAAAATTAAGTTAAGATTTGAGGTTTAAAGAAAACACATGCACACTGAAATTAAAGACTGATATCACAGTTACATGAAAAATAACACTGCAGTTTATTTTGTCAGACATTTTTAATGCATGCTCTTGAATTCATTTTTCTATGTTTTGATAGAAATTACGATTTAAAACAAGTAAAGCAAAGTTTTCTTCGCTTTTGGTCCTACTGTATTTTTTCACATGAAGGAAAATAAGTTTTCTGTCGTGTTTTAACATACACACATTTTAGCTCTTCACATTTGCACTGTAACATTTTGATTCACATATTAAAAGCCGTTTATTCAATTCCTGTCTTCCTGATTGCATTTACTATATAAAGCAAAAGTGTTAAATTCTCAGATAATAAAACTCCAAAAGAAGTGTTTTCGTCACCTTTGTATGGCGTGCATTGCATTCTCAAAATTTAGATCATGTCCACATCGTTTATTCCTTCTTTGATCAAATTAACAAACCATTTTTATTCATTTTGTTTTCATCGAGTTTGTGTTTTTCGATTGAAGAAAGCACACTTACACTGAAATCTTAGTCTAAATGTTGAGCCACAAACTGCCTGTACACATGTGTGTGTATACATATATGTTCGACACTATTCTCTGCACGAATGTGTGTGTGTGTGTGTGTGTGTGTGTGTGTGTGTGTGTGTGTGTGTGTGTGTGTGTGTGTGTGTGTGTGTGTGTGTGTGTGTGTGTGCATATTTCATCCATACCTGAAGGGCTGCAGTGGAGCGAATCATAGCCCTGGGAAAAAACTGTGGGACAGATAAGGGAGAAAGAGGTAGAAAGAGTGGAGGGGAACGGGGTTAGGTTTTGGAGATTTCAGTAACTTAAAGCGTGTTCAACTATGGAGGTGGAGTGAGACGAGAAAGGACTGCAGAGGTTTATGAGAAGGTTAGACCATGAGGGGAGAAGGAGGCTTAAAGGTCAGGAAATGAGTGCAGACATGGACAGAGCTGGGGAGGGAGGGAAGATGTGGACACGAGAGGGTGTACAAGAGAAGTTCAGTGGGGTCCTAGTGGCTGGCAGACATAGCCCAGGCCCCCTCCATCCTCCAGACGGAGAAGGCGTAGCTGAGTCTTTCATGGGCCAGGTAGTTGCAGCTGGCCAGCTTGGCGTCCATCTCATCACTCTGCAGCACCTGGTAGAGGAAGTCGATGTAGCGTGAGGCCAGCTTCAGGATCTGGATCTTGCTCAGCTTGTCCGAAGGTAGCGTGGGAATGATCTTGCGCAGAGAGGCAAAAGCGTCGTTCAGGGATTGAGTGCGCTGACGCTCCCGCACGTTGGCGATGACGCGCTGAGAGTGGAGCTCCTCGAAGGGGGCCTCGGGCCTGGGGCCCAAAGTCGTCGGGGCCAATGACACGACCGCTGAGGGGCTTTTCTTCATCCTCTTTGGCCCAGACGGTAGCAGGCTGCTGGAGCTGCCTGTGCTGCTCTCCTCTGCCTGACTGAGGCTGTCCTTTTTGGGATAAGGGGAGCGTTTTCGATTTCCTGGTTGAAGGGTCTTTTTTGATCCTCTCTCCAGCTCTTCCTCGCTGGCCCCCAGTCCTCCTTCAGGGGAGTTGGTGCAGGACACCTCTTCTCTCATTCTCCTGTCCACTAATAACCTTCCAACCGCCAACACAAAAACTGGATTTCGTGCGGTTCTTTATCGCTTGAGCTTACAGCTTCAAAAAAGAAAACAAAAAAAACCCTCAGCTTGACAAGCTTGTGTAAGTCACGACTGCTGAAGCTCCATCGGATTGGACGCCTTGTCGTCCTGTTTCCTGGTTACCTTGTTAAAATTCTCACTTTCACATTCCCCTCTCAACCTGCCAGACAGAACAACAACAAACCATCTGACAGGCAGGTCCACCTCCGCCTCTTTTATACCCAAACGCCAACCCGGAGCCTGCGGGCAGCTCTTATTGGCTCAAATGTTTTCCAGAGGGTGTGGCCGGGTATGAAACAGGCAGGAAAGCAGGAAGTGTGCATTAGCTGGGCGGGTGATAGAGAAAAGGGGGTAAGTGGTTCGCTTAGCCAATAAGAAGTGCTGTGTCTAATGTTGCAGAGATGTCTGAGGCTTTATGGGTTCCAGATTTGGGCTGGACCGTTAGAGCGCCTGCATCCTCGTGTCTACACAAACCTTGCATCTCTGACAGTCACCACGTGTAAGCTTTAACGCTTTAATACTTTTATGATTATAGTGGCGCTTTAAGCTTAACTCTTTTTTTCCCTTTAAAACTCAAACGTGAGCGAGTTCACCTAAGCATGTGTCGGTCATGTTCTTTATTATCCTGACAATGAGACGCTCGCTAAAAAAACAAATGGATTAGAGAACCGCAGAGAATTTATCGGTATAATAATGTACTTTATGATGTGGAATTTATGTTTATAAATCACGCCCATTGCCATGACAGGCCAAAAGGTACAGCGGTATTTTTCAGAAAGATGTTTTTTGTCAGCCAGCGAGTTAAAATCTGCATACCAGCCTCTGCAAACTTCCTTTTCCCTCCAAATGTGACACATCGATGGAAAAGTTCTGAACAAATAAGCGCAGCTTATTAATATCGCTGCCGACATCAGTTGTCAGGTTGGGAAGGGAGGACTGCCAGGACCCTAAATAACCCCCTGACCTGAGTGGCCCAGCGACCTCAGTCTGCAGAGGTGAGGGAGCACCTAATTGTGCCATCCATGGCTTCGGGGCAGGGATCGACACATGTTCCTCCACAGCGCGAACCCATCTGGGTCTGCAGCCACTTAAAATGCATTTTCCACACGTTGGCAGTCGTGACACAGCAGGTAGGCCCCGCGTGAGAAAATGACAACAGGTTGTACACTGTGTGCAACCTACAATTTGGACACATCACTAAATCTTGCGCAAGTCTACCTCTGAATCTCTGTCAGTTTCCCAACAACAGCCAAAACCATTTATACCTTCATGCGTCATGACTGGAGTGACTCATCTGTGGATCACTGCTGAGAAGTCTTGCGGGGAGTTTTCTGCCGCTCTGAGCTGTAGAAATGTTGTACTTTTTGATGACAGCATGCTCAGCGACAGCCTTTACATTTCAACACCTCCATCTCCATAAAGCTGGTTACATCTTTGATGTTTCTGAAGCTTCAGAAACTTTGCGTAAAGACACTCAGAAACTGGTATTATTTGCAAACACTGGTTTTATGGATCGTAACTAAAACCTCATATCAGTTTCTATATGCTACCCGACAGCCTCGAGCCAACAATTTGGATGTGATTGACACGGTATTTGAAGGATCGAATGCGAAGAGAGTGGTTCAGAAGATTTTTGATGAGCCCCATGATTGCACTGGTTTACATTTCATTCACAGAGAGCGGAAAGTAGCTCAATCCCAGTTGGGTTCAATCAACTTGGAAGAGAGAGAGAGAAACAGAGAGAAAAACAAAAAAAACCCTCATCTGGTCATCAAAGCGAAAGGCTGTGGACAGAAAGGGGGAATTATATGAGGTTACATTTACATAAGCGGCCAAGTCAACTTAAGGATTAACTGGTATTAAAACTGAGGCCTGCTGGGACCTCTGGTGGAGCCAAAGGAAGGACAGGAAAGTCATCGTTGCTCAGGCTAATCTCGGAAGCTGCCGCTTACCTTTAGCGAAGCCGTGGCTCTGTGCCACCATCATGGAAAAAATGAGCAAACATAAGCGGGTAGGCCTACAAGAATGTCGTGGCGCATAGAAGAGGCGGAAAAAAGAAGGAGAGAATGGGAGAAGAATGAGAAAAGGGGGGAAAAGAAAAAGGAGAAGAAAGGAGAGGGACAAGGGGGGAAAAAAGTGAGGCTGTCCAAACAGAACCAGATGCAGGAGTGTGGAGGCTCGTTTGATCTCGATCCTCATAGGCTGATTGATGTTGCACATTTCATTTCCTTGTCAAAGTCCTGACATAATGTTTCACTAAACACTCAGACCTGCTCTCATCTTTGTTCTGTTTCCACAGGGGTCACAATTAAGCTTTTTTTAGAGCTGAAAATAGATCATACACATATCAATATATCAACATACACTATATAGGCTTACATACACAGACACACACACACACACAGGGGGGTTTGGATATCCAAAAAGCCAGTATGTTGTCTGTTTCTGTCTCTCCACCATATGGTTTTAGCCTGACTGAAATACTGCACTGAAGAGTAGCCACGCTTACACTTTGAAGTTCAGGGGGAAATATCTTTATGTCCGTAATGCAGTCAATTCAATTACCATCATGTGACTCCGCGGTGACAAACTCAGCTGGTAGGAGCGCAGCGGCGTGACCGATCGTAAGTGATGTGTTTGGAAATCCATACTGGCCTAACAAAAGGAACCAATCATTGAATTCCTCCTCACCTTCACCCCTGAGAATTTCCTCACCCTCCTGCCTGCAGTTACTGAAGTTTGCACACAGCACACTACAACCATACCCATCCTTCAAGAGCTCCATCCCTCCCCAGGAGCTTATAGTGACACAAAGGCAGACATCTGGGACCCATTTCCCCTCCGTGGAGAAGCCCTTCCTGTGGGGTATCCACTTAGAGGGGTTCGGGAGGAGTAGGCTGGGGGGGGTGCGGTGGGGTGAAGGTGCATGGTAGGTGGGGGATGGTGGTGGTGGTGATGGTGGTGGGAGCCTGAAGACTACTAATGAGGAGGAGAGGTGTGGATGATCTAAACACAGAGTCAAACCTCCTGCCTTTCCTGGTTCGGGACCTTTTCGATTAAAGAAAGGCTTCGAAATGTATTCATTCATTTTATTTATTTGTTTATTTGTAGAGTTACACATAGTTTAGCATAAAGACTGGAAACAGCTCATAAAATCCACCCGCCAACATCTCAAAAGCACAACAGGTTATTCAGCACTAAAAATACCTGCACAAGACCTAGCACATTAAAAAAAAGACACTCCACTGCTTTAATGACTTTTTTATTTTATTTTGTTTTACAGAGACAACACGCAGTTAGTGGTAATTACATCAGAGTTTGCTCACTGCAAAATGGGCAACCATTTCCCCTGGGCAGGTAAACAAAATTTTTTTTAAAAAAAGGAGAAGAAGAAGAAGAAGCAGGAAAAAACAACAACAACAGCCCATAGAAGTCTTATTATAATTATAATTCTCACCAGGCTCTTTGTTTCTCATAGTTTCCTGCCTCTTTGGTGTCTGTTCACTTAAATGTGATATTTATGATACAGACTCTTCTCATCTGTTTCCAGAAATCCAAACGAGAATATTTCTCCCGGGCTTTCATCTCTGATTTGAAATGACCAAATCCATCCGCCAGCACTGACAAGCCCTTAAAAACACTGATTTTCCACATACAACTTTTGTTCATGCTTCATAATGCAGAAATAAATAAAAAAAAATAAAATAAAAACTTCTCACAACTGGTGAAATTCATTTGCTGTTGAAGTCTTACAATCGATGGTCCAGATATGCTCCTGAACAGACCTCGAGGTGAGCTTGATTGACACACTTTTTCTAGGTGTGTGTTTACCCCCGCTGCGCACAAGCATCTATTATTCTCGTTTAGCTGTGCCTTCTTCGTATTAGATTGTAATTTATCATAATATTTAGCACTCGGGCTTCCTTCAAATGTCCCTGCTTTCATGTGTAATTTAGCCAATATCCTGCTCTGGCTCTGATTACAGTGTTTAAGTGCTGGGGTCCATCCGTGGCACATTACAAACAGTCCCAGCGGAGCTCACAGCTGAGCTGGGGATAACACACACTGGGTTGGTGCAGGCGGAGCAGCAGGTTAGGCTGGAAAAAAAGAGTCACGGGACTCATTCTGGCACATCCAGAGAAGAAGAAGCAGTGCATGATGGCTACAAGACAGAAGAAGGGGTGGGAATGTGTAGTGACATTATCACGCATCCAGCTCCGTCAGGTGTTCCAGTGAAGCACTGTCTGCAAGGTGGAGGGAACTAAACTGATTAAATATGAGAGTTTGCTGAAAATAAATGGGCCTGCTTGTTTTGTTTAGTTTTTTAGTAATGACTGATACGTGGCAGATACGTTTGTGAACCACTGAATTAAAGGTGTGTTATGTGAAAGCGATATTTCTCTTTCTTGATCAAGTGTGTTGAGGGATTTATTTCACACACAAAAAGACATGCGTTAAACATGCAGGTATAAACAAGTGGTAGGTGTGCATATGTGTTGCTTCACTGTTACATCATATCATCTCCCTGTGAATCAGAAAATGAATTACAAGGGCAACACATTGCAAGTACATTTGGATTTGAACTTTATTGGAAGTAAACACAAATAAGGATATTTGGATTTCTATCAAAGCTGCCTCTGTAGTCAACATGACCCCCCGCCCCCCAAATGTTTTTTAATTTAAACTTAGTGCTGACTCTAGACAGCTAGGCAGAAAGACGCTGATGTGATCAAGCTCTATATATAGAAAACGATCACATGAGAGTCATTTTCACTGCTGAGTCAGCCACACAACTTCACCATGTTAGGTTCACTTTTCTTGTAAGTAAGCCTGACAGTGAGTCAGCAGATCAGCGCTGACCATGTGGCCACTTCACTTGGAAAATCCTGTTTCAGTGTGAACTTCTTAAATGAGCTTATCAAGCCGCAAGTATTGTCTGGGAGGAAGAGAATCTCTCTACAGCACTTTTTCAACTGAATGTGAAACAGAAACACAATAATGACCTTTTACCATATGTGAAATGTAGTGTACATTCAACACCAAGCCAAAAGCTTGTGGCGTTAAGTCTACAATGTCTGAATATCTTGATATGAGATGAGAAGGCAATCAAACACCTTTCTGGCTTTCTATGGTCCTCTTTAGACCAAAAAAAACCCCAAACAAAACATACACACATACCATGAATCAGTTTGAGCGATAGTTCTTCAGATAAAGATCCCTGTCAGGTCAAGTGTCTAAAAACTCACTCTTCAAATGCTAGTTCCTGGAAGCAGTGTGAACCTGGAAAACCCAGGATTAGACACTATCACGCATCCAGCTCTGTCGGGCGTTCCAGTGAAGCACTGTCTGCAAGGTGGAGGGAAATGTTGCGTTTCTGAAGCAGAGCTATTGCATTAGAAACATCAACAGAGCCAGCTTCAAAGGGGTCTGCCTTCACATTGAATCAGGCCCCACTTCCATTAGATTAGATGGCCTTACCAAAGTTACATTGCGTTAACATTTCTTTATGGTTTCTCAAATCCCTCGCTCTGGTTTTGGTTCCCCCTGTGAAGCCACTTCAAACAGCCTCTGCCATGGCATATCCCTTTGTGCTCTAAAACAGCAAATATGTGTCTCTCTAAAATGTTTCAGATGCAAGCTCATAGTGGTCCCAGAGGCGGAGAGAGCATCGCACACACAAACACATCAGAGGAGCAATGAACAATAGATGAGTGTAAAGGTAAGCCATCTAGCGTGCTGTCAACAGCCGGTTCAATTGACTGATGAGTGATGGTCGGTGCAGATGAAGACAGACAGATGAGGAGGAAAAAGGTCAAAAATAGAAAGAGAAAAGCGGAAAAACAGGGAGAAATCCTGCATCAGTAAATCAGTGTGTTAAAAGGAAGGGATTGGACGGAGGGGGGGCTGCAAAAGGTCTAGAAACATATGTTTCAGTTTGTAAATAAAACAGTAAATTGCTATGGATATTGCTTAAATATCTGTGGGCTTTGTACCATGCTTTGCGGAAGTTCCTTGGAAATCATTCTGGGACTGCCTTCTTAAAATGCCAAAGCGACTTCTTAATGTCAAAGCAGCCATCTGGTTCTCGACCAATTCAAGATGTTTTCTTTTCATTTCGTTTTTTTTTCTTCCTGATGCTTCTTTTTTTAGATCAAATACTTCATTTTTGTATGATTAATTCCGCTTTTCATCAATCGCAGTGGAAAAGCCAGCAAACCCGTAAATCCCCGTTCACCTTCTATCTGGCACTCTAAAGTAAAAGTACTTTTACTTCATTCAAGAAATTGAACACTACAATACCAGTACAATATACATCTTCAACACTTTTACAGTTGTACTGCTTCTTCTATTATGTTAAAGGCCAAGCCTAGGCAACTAATTTTCCCAAGGAGCCACATGAGAAACTGGGACTGTTGTCCCAAGGGCCACGCCAATAAGCTTACTGGTGCTACCCTCCATAACAGTCCCACCAATAAGCCTATTGGTGTGGTGAATAAGCTTGTTGGTAGGACTATTGTGGATGACCACAAAAAAAAGATTATTGGTGGGACTGTTGTGGAGGGCCAGTAGTGTGGCCCTCCACAACAGTCCCAGTTTCTCATTTGGCCCATTGGGAAAAAAATTTGACCACCCTGTTTTGTTTTGTTTTGTTTCCTTTCCTACAGTCACCTGCCTGTTTATATTTTACATACATTGCAAATGTCAATGTAACATGAGGTATCAAAATGTGAAATTCCAGCAATATATTTAAACACTCATTCTGCCCCCTAACAATTTTAATACCAGGGTTCTCAAGGTGCAGTCCATGGAGGCAGTCGCAGCCCTTGATAACATTTTATGTGGTCTATGAGCGCAGCAGGACAAGAATGCACTACTGTACATTTGATTTATCTGCAGGTCAAGTCATTCTATGAAACAGCTGTGCAGAATGAGACCAGAGAGTTTCTTCTCTTTCTGTTAGAGCAGACTAAACTTTCCTAACACTGATAAATACACCTGGTATTAAGGAAATGTTGCAGCCACAGGAGCCACAGTTTGATAGAAGATAGTATTTAGACAAAGGTGTTTCTCATTAAAATAAATTAGGGCTCCATGCTAAAATGGAACAGAAACTTTAATGCCATTACAAACACCTGTATTTGCTTACCATTTCATGTTAAATCAGGTATATGATTAAAAAAAAAACCTCTAAAACAGTACAAATTATCAATATGAAGCGCTATCCTCTGAGCAGGCGTAAAAATATTGACTACACTTGATATGTGCAATTTTCTTGTGAGCCCTTCAGTTTCCCCAAAAATGTACTCAGTCATCAAAACTTTAAAAAACCACTGGTTTAGGGATAGCAGGGATAGCTCAGGATAGGGGCAGGGATAGCTCAGTAGGTAGAGTGGTGGCCTCATGATCGGAAGATCGGGGGTTCGATTCCCCTGAACAGCTACCCTGAGGTACCCCTGAGCAAGGTACCGTCCCTACACACTACTCCCCGGGCGCCCAATGGCTGCCCACTGCTTCACTGAGTGAATGGGTTAAATGCAGAGAGGAATTTCCCCACGGGGATCAATAAAGTACACTTTCTTTTTTCTAATGCTTTAAATAAATGCTCAGAAGCAGACGATATATAAGCTGAAACAGTGCTGTACACATATTTAAAGGCTAGTACAAGTAATTTCTGCACCTACATAATTTCTTGCACCACTTGAAAAATCGTAACTTTGATTTTTGATGCCAATTTTCTCCCAGGGTTGACAATTTTGCAATTCACCAACTGGCAGCGCCATCTTGTTCTCAATAAATTATGCAATGATTTGCATATTTTTCAATTCAAATATTTAAATCAGCCACATCTGACATGTTTCCCAATATTTTTTTGAACTGTAGAATCATAATGCATAATATGGCTTAAACTGGATTAATATCACTGCTCAGGGAGCAGTTTTAACTTTTTTTTTTTTTAACATGGTTAGTTAAATACAAAAGAATACATCACACTTTGTGAAGTCACCTTATATTTTGCAGCCAAATAACAACAGTGGAGCAAACTGAAATGAAAAAGCAATGTAATTAAAAGTAAATATCCAATAATCTACTAATACTTTCACTTTTTTAAAATGAGGACCAAGTTTCTCTTTCTCTCTATGCATTTTGATGCTAATGGTGTTATAATAATATATAAGTGTGAACAGACTGTTGACACATCTACAAAAGCTAAATGTGCTCTAACTGTTCACTTTCATGTGCCAGTGTGAACACATGAACAGGTCCAAATTTGCTGTTCTATAACTGAAGTCAGACACTCAAATTCTGACTGTAAGTGTATGCTGAATGCAAAGGAACATCTTTACTTCTTGCCGGTTGCTTGCTATAGATTTAAACAGTCATCTTGTGTTTGCTCTGCAGTGTGTAATTATACAGGATGTTTAGGATATTTGGGTTATTTGAATGTCTAAACTATTGTTTCCAGTCTCTCCACACTCTGCCAGACTGCCAGTCAAGACAACTTCCTCCCTTGATTTGGGTAGAAAGGAGTCCTGTAATTGAATAAAAAGAGACCCCTCCCTCTCTTTACATACTACACACACAAACACACACATGCACATTTTACAGGCTGGTGTATAAACTTAATAGGGTGCATTTGGTTCCAAAGCCCCCAGCCCGCTTGATGGAAAGTGAGCTGGATTGTTTTTCAGTTTCTTAATGTCGAAGTTTATAACAGCCAGATAAAAACAACGTTACCATGGTGATTTAACCACAACATCGCAATTACCTTGATGCTGCGAGACTCTCCAGGCTTACAAACAAACCAGTATAATGCAATTAAGATATAAGCACCACAAAAATGTTGGTAAAACGCAGAGGAAGGATGTAGGACAGCAACAAAGTGAAATAATCATGGTGGCTTTTCCAGGATCAAAGTTATTGATAAATATAGTAAATAACCAAGCACCATGCCAAAATTCACTTCTTTTAATCCTCAGCATAGCAGGAGTTCTTTCCTTAATGAGCACTGCAGGATGGAATTAAGGGGACACATTTTTTTTTCTCTCGCTAGATATTTTTCTCCTAACAAATAACTTAATGAGCGAAAGAACACCAAAAAATGATAGCACTGTAAAAATTCGCTAACATATTTTTCACATCAACTTCAAAGTGCTTCTATCAGGCAGCTGCTTTAACAAAATCATATAGCAAAAAAAAAAAAAAACACCCTGCACCAGCCTCCCCCACCCCCCACCTTTCCTTTGAGGGACAAAATAAAAATGTGGATAAATGGAATAATTGCCCAACTTCAAAGTGCAGGTTATTGCCTGCATTTACTGTTGCGATTGCAATGCAGTGGGGATGTTTTCTCTTCATAAGGGTGGCTCGGCTTGGTGGGAGAAGTGCTTCATTCCTGTCAGGGTGCAAATCCCATTTGAATGCCTAAAAACACTGACCCTTCTGCCCCGGGCTTAGCCAGAAGAGGAGCGCATGACACTTTCAAACTGATTCCATGATAGTTTCTAATACTCACATTATAAGCTTTGTGATTTTTTTATTTTATTTTTATTTATTTTTTTTGATGGAGGGGATGTTGTACTTTTTAAAGAACAGCAGACATTAAAAATTTTTAGAGGAACAGAAAGTGCAA
This sequence comes from Perissodus microlepis, assembly GCF_051167445.1. Taxonomy (NCBI): domain Eukaryota; kingdom Metazoa; phylum Chordata; class Actinopteri; order Cichliformes; family Cichlidae; genus Perissodus; species Perissodus microlepis. The sequence continues at coordinate 13,534,443 of NC_140465.1, forward strand.
AAGAAACAAAGAAATTCCTGGTCAGAAAAGAGGAAGAGCTCTTGGTCACAGCCATGCACATTTTCAGACTTTATTAACAGCACTCTTAGACACACTCCTGCACAAACACACACACCTACATTCAGTCAAATGATACATGCGGATGCACAAAGTGTACTTGATACACGGGAGTTTCCAGACTCACCTTACAATATAAATGTCCATAATCGGGTTTCACATGGATGATATAAAACAAAGTAACTTGATTACTTAAGTGTGCATAACAGTGTTATCACAGCCCAATGAATGCCCGTTTCGCCTTTTTGTCACACAGACAAAAAATAAAATAAAATTTAAAAAAATCACTCATACAATAAAAATGCTGGTTCAAAGTTCAGAAACATACAATACCAATACATTGGTGCTTATTTGGAATTTCACAGGAAAGCCTAAATGATGAAGGATTTCAGGCTTACCTGCCTTCAATAAGGCCTCGACGCACTTTTAAAGCAGTGTGTGAATGTATATCACCTTTAAATCACTGTACATCAAGGGACCGGTGCTTTGTGATCCGATTTCGTCATTTGATTACTCAATGTACAACCTGTAACCTAGTAAAAAAAAAACCCACCTTAAATAGAAATATCACACAGATGGAACGATAAGAAACGCCCATGAACTGTACATTTATATCTGGAAGAGGGATACCCCCTAGTGGTTGCAGCGTTGAACTGAATGTTTTCACAGAAGAGTCTGTAAATTTGCAACAAGTTCTTTAACTGCGATGTGGTTAAAAATTTGATCATATTCTAAAAATGTTTTACCAAGAGGACACTGTGTAGATTCAGGGGTGAACGAAAAAGTAAGAAAATAAAATCTATCTGGGCTTGTATAAAACGGGGCTGGATTTATCAGAAAAGTTTAGAAGTCAGCGAAAAATCCTGCTCAGAATTAAAAATGAACCAGTACGTGGTGACGTGGAGACCCTGTTCAAGGTCATGATGCTCTGCATAAAGAAAAGAAAAAAAGCACTGCTGGTTTATTTTTTTACTCCTCCATCAGCTCCACACTGTGAGAGCAAAGTCTGTGCATCTTCTGTAAGATGCAGGACTTTGCCTCAGAAGTCACTGAGGATACCGATGTCCTCAAACTCAGTGCGGTATTGTTCAGCAGTGTGGGTGAGCATGAAGGACCATTTCAGGGTCATGACGCTCCACACACAGGACAGGAAGAAGCTCTGAGGGTCAGTGAAGGCTGCGAAAACAGAGACACACAATTCAATTCAATTTTATTTATATAGAACCAATCCACACAACAGCTCCCTCAGGGCGCTTTGACAATCAAATAACCCCTTGTGAGCAAGCACTTGGGGTTATTAGGAAAAACTCCCTTTAACAGGAAGATGCTGTTAGATAGATAGATAGATAGATAGATAGATAGATAGATAGATAGATAGATAGATAGATAGATAGATAGATAGATAGATAGATAGATAGATAGATAGATAGATAGATAGATAGATAGATAGATAGTAAAAGTAAAAGATGCTGGCTGCAAAGTACTGGGTCAAATAATAAAACTATTTGAAATAAGTAATTGATAAACAATGATTTTACATAGCAACAAGTCTGATTATGTACACCACAGAGCTGTTTGGTAATGAACAATATACATTAAAAAAATGAAGTGAGACCAGAAAGTGATGCCGAACAACTCACTGTCTTTGTATATGGCGCCAATGCCCAGGAAAACAACGAAGCTTGCGAGTGCCAGCAGAGAGAAGAAAATCCCAATGAGCATGAAAAACCTGAGGCCTTTCAGCCAGGTCCGCCAGTAGTCCTGCAGGTACATGATGTGAGTGATCAGGGTCCAGAGTGCCAACACACCTGAGGGAAGAGACCAGGTACAGACAGCAAAGTTAGCTTTCAGCTTCATGAGTCTGTTTAAAAAGCACAGTACTACAGGTTTTACATGATATGATCCACCTTCTTGGCATTTTCTAATAATATGTAAATGCATCAACATATTTCCACATTATTACACTTTTTTAATTTTATTGCTGCACTGTAACAGAGCTGCAGTTGTTGTGCACATATTCAACTCCTCTCTGATTCAGATTTAATGCTAAAGCTCTTGTTTTACTAACCTTTAAGCCTTACGTCAGGACTGGTGCTGAAAACTAAGTCTAATTGGAGGAGGAAGTCTGAATATTACATTGAGACTGGCTGAGAATCTGTATTTGGTGATATCTATAAGAGTTCTGATTCTCAAGTGTTTGGTTTCAGTTTCCTTGAGTTCATCAGTGGGGAAAAGATTAAAGATTAAACTTGTGTCAAGTACGTTTTAAACCCCCTTTGAGTTGATGGCAGCTTGGAAATTTGGAAAATACTCTGAGGGACCAATTTGTGTCCCAAAGAGGAAAACATCCTTTACAATAACAGCTCCTCACTTCTGGAACATTATTCTAACTTAGCTGTTTTCCTTATATGCTCACATTTTCTTTTTGTTTGATTGATTTGTAATTCATACAAGCTAACTGTATGTTCTGTCTAACATCAACTTTTTGCCTAGTTTTTGCTCACTTTATCCATTAATGACTTTTATGCTTTCAAAAAGTAGCTAGGAGGCAGATTCTGCATCAGCCATTTGGCTAACGCTGGCACATTTATGGTAACCTTCATTAATGCAGACTGTCCCTGACAATTAACACTAACATTAAAAATGTGTAGTAAACAACACACTTACAGCTGAACTGAACATACAGCCATGTGAAATAGCCTGTGAAAAACTAAGTACACCTCATGATTCAGACGCTTGTAGCACCACCTACAGCAGAGATAATTTAAAGTAATGGTTTTCATTATGAATTTATTAGTCGCTAACATTATTTGGGAGGAATTCTGGCCCACTTTTCTTTGTTTGCTGAGTTCATTGAGGTTTTTGGGCATTTGTTTATGCGCAGTTTTCTTAAGGTCCTGCTACAGTATTTTAATCAAGCTGAGGTCTGGACTTTGACTGGACCATTGCAACACCTTGATTCTTTTCTCTTTCGGTCATTGCGTTATAGATTTGCTAGAGTGCTTGGGAACTTTGTTGTACTGCATAACCCACTTTTAGCTAAGTAACATACGAGCCTTCATATTTGACTCTAGAATACTTGGGTATACAGAGCAGTTCATGGTTGATTTAGTGACTACAAGATGCTACTTCAGGAGCTCAGGTCCTATGGCTGAAAACCCCTAATCATCAACCTTCCAACTGCCATACCCAACAGTCGGTACGAGGTGTTTGTGCAGTGCATTATAGCCAAACATCTGCATGTGCTTTTTAGTGAAAAGAGGCTTTCTCTTTGTATTCCTTCTAAATGAGCCATACTTGTTCAGAAACTCCTTTGAGTTTGAGTCTAACCTTATTGTAAATTTGCTGGGGTGTCACTTCCGGAAAGACTTGAAAGCTCGATCCTAGAAAATTAACAAAACATCTGCTTTTATACAGGTGCTCAAACTTGCTGAATCATTTAATCAGGTGCACTATTTACCCTCTTAATTCATATGGAAGAAGTAAGAGTTTACTTAGCTTTCACAGTGAAAACTGTCTTTTTCACATGACTGCATATACCAGTCATTGACATAAATTTGACTGGTCATGAACTTTTGTTTATATGATCAATTAATGTTGGATCATGACACAGCATGCTGCCAAATGCTGAGTCAATAAATCACACTTCTCTTTTTGTCATTGCAACAGAAGGAAGTGCAACAACTTTTATATTAGTTGAAGATCAGTGAAGATGCACAGGATACACTTTTGCTCTTTCCTGTGGGATGACTCATCATCATGTAAACATGTTTGTGGTCTCACAGTATCAGATTCAGATTTACTTGTGGGTAAAAGAATTCAAAATCTTGATATTATATCAATATGTATTTTAAAAAGAATGAGAAAAACATGGTATGGTGCAAATGAACCTTTAACTGTTTACTGTGTGCTAGTTTTTTTTTAAAAAAAGAAGTTGGGATGGACAGTCTGTATGCAAGCATACAACAACAACCATGACTCTACTTCATGTGCTGGATTATTTCTGATATTGTGTTAATAAAATAACAGCTTTGATTAAAATCAATAGCCCAATTCTGTTCAACTCTGACTGACTGTGAAATAAATCAGGCACGTCAATTACGCCCCAGCCTGATGGACAAAGAAAATGCAGCTCTTCATTTTCAGTCCGATTAATGTGTTACTACCAATGTAATTAGGAATGGTTACTGACTAACTGCACAAAAAGATGACACCACTGTTGTACTTTAACTAGTTTGATCTTTGGTAAAAATGCATATTTAACAACCGCTACACTACACCCTATCAGCAGATGAGCGCAGAGGTTTCAGATGCTCATCTGTAAACCTCTATAGAGTTTCAAAGGTCAAATTTCCAGATGCAACTCTTTTAGTAAGTAAGTAAAATTTATTTATATAGCGCTTATAGTTAAGCCCGAGAAGATGTATGTGGTTTCAGCAGGTCAGATAAATATTGAGGAGCCTGACCATGTAGGGCCCTAAAGGTTAGAACTAAAATTTTAAAATGAAACCTAAAATTTACAGGCAACCAGTGAAGGGAGGCCAAGACTGGAGTGATATGCGATCTTCTCTTGGTGCCTGTTAAGAGACGTGCTGCAGCATTCTGCACAGTCTGAAGACGATTTAAGGCTGATTTGTTAAAACAAGTAAAAAGGCCATTACAATAGTCTAAACGAGAAGAAATAAAAGCATGAATAATCATCTCAAGTTCAAGCTTTGATACCATTAGTCTGAGTTTAGAAATATTCCGTAAATGATAAAAACAGTTTCGGACCAGCTGCTTAGAATGCTGCTCGAGCGACATCGAGCTGTCAAATATGACACCGAGATTTCTAAGGCTTGAATCACCGTTGCACAGTTGTGCACGGGCGGAAGCATTTTTATCTTTTTGGCAAACCTAACAGGATCTAACATTGCAATTTATAGACTTACAAAATTGTGACCAACACCCTGTCAAGTCCATTGTCCATATGTTCACACTGCATGATAAAATCTGAACTCAAAGCAGCACAGTCGTAAAGGAAATGCTACTGCTCTAAAACAACAGCCTTTCTTTTGCAATGTTGACATATTTTCCTTTTATTGTGAGTTTGCACAGACATGCCCTTTAACCAGGTGTAAATCTGTACTCGGATTATACTCGGATATACTTGGATTATACTTCACGCTCCCTTATTCACCGTCAATGTCCACAGTAAGTCATTCATTTGTAGAGACTGATTCAGTACAACCGACATCTGCATGAGGAGGTTGAGAGAAAAAAAAGTGGTTTTCAGAAATACAAAGTACTGGTGATTTAGGATTGGAAAGGTTTTAAAAATGTCCTTTAAAAACTGACATTGGAGAACGGAGACTCTAATGGTTGATCTAGTAGGTGTTCACCAGTGGGAACAGGTTAAAGTATAAACAACAGGAATGCTATTATACTTGTTAATAAATGATGCTGAAAACCACCGAAAAAGACTCTTCTACTGTGGATAGTGTTATTTGTCTAAATGTTCTGAGAATTAATTCATAATTCAGATGAACACAGAGCGACTTATTTTACTTAGATTTATAGGATTTGGGTTTTTCGTGGTCTTGAACATATTTAAACTTTCTATTTAAAAAAGACACTTGTGTAGAAGTTTATGAACATAAAGTGACATCTGATTATTTTAAGGTATTTAAGACGAACAGCAAATTTAACAAAAACAATTTTAAAAAAAAACTGCAATATTTACGCACACATTTAGTTGCCGCATGTGTCATAAAGTTAGATGACCTGGCCTTGAAATAGAAGTTATACCTGTGACCCATCTCTAACTCTACGCTCCCATAAATGCCAATAAATCTCTCATTCACTGCTCCTCACACGTATCACATGTATCGCTGCAGAGAGTGTTTACTTCACCTGACAGTCCTCCCATGGCTCCAGTCCAAGGCTGATTGTACACGAAGTTCCACACCAGAAAGGCTGAAAAGCCCACGATCGTACCAAACGAAGCATAGGCGATCCTCATGTACGTCTTATTGATACCCATGATTGCAAATTTAAAGTTAATAATAAAAAATAAAAAAAATAACAGGCTGTGTGGGGAGAAGCAGTCGCGGGCTGGGCTGGAGGAGAGCCGAGTGTCTGCGAGAGCGACAGCTGCAGCAGGAGGTGAGAGCTGGTAATAATAAAATATCTACATCCGGTCAACCGGACCAAAAAAAAAAAGGTCCACGAGGACACAGTGTGACTAAAATAACGTGTGTGCTCTGCTGGCTAAGGGTTAATGTGGTTACTGTGAAACATGACAGCGCGTTTCTGATGAGGGATGTCCTATCCAGCTGCAAAAACACACAGCCTTGCGTTACGTCATCAAGAAATCTGATCATGGTGGGTGGACACAGCAACCCCTACAGGACCACAGAGGAAATTATCTACCTCAGAGCTCTGTGTGTGTGTGTGTGTGTGTGTGTGTGTGTGTGTGTGTGTGTGTGTGTGTGTGTGTGTGTGTGTGTGTAAAATAACAGCTGGACGGATTAAAACCCTTTTTAATTTGCATGTTGGATTCATAGATGATGAATGACAAATGTGTTCTTATTTTATCTGGGCAGATCATAAGTGAAAAAAAAAAAAAGAAAATGATCCAGCATGATTTATATGGAGATTTTGAATAAAATAACGTGCTTCTTGGGGCTGTTATATTACAATTTTATTTGATCTGTGTACTGCATTTGAAACAGATGGCCACATTGTCCATAGAAACTGCTGGTGTTGGTACAAAGGCTCCTGTCTTGTCTTCATAGGAGAATTCTCCCCATCCTCAGCCATCCTTCATGGGGTCTTTCCCATATTCTCAATCTAAATGCCATCCCTGGGTCAAGATAATCCATTTATACAGTCATGTGGAAAAGAAAGTTGTCACTTTCTAAATCGTCTTGTAAAACACTCAGTAGGCTCTCATTGCTTTCATGGGAATTAAGTGGCTAAATAGGTGTTGCTCATCAAAATAAAACCATGCAATGGTTGCAAAAGCACCATGAGCTACATCTAAGATGCTACAGAAGTTAGCATGTTAAATGTTTAAGTTCATGACAGTACAATCACAAAAACATTGAACAAGTATGGCTTGTTTAGAAGCTATACAAGGAAAAAGCCTCTCGTCTCTCACATGGCAGAACAGCTTAAGTTTGCAAAGCTGCATCAAAGGGATAAAACCATAAGACAGATAATGGTCATAATGCTGTGAGTTATGTACTGATAGGCTGTTTGGTTTTCTCCAAACAACTCATACTGACTGTCACCAAGGTAGAATAATGTTCCCAAAGTGAGGAGCTGTTATTCTAAAGGATGTTTTCATCTTTGGGACACTAATTCTCCCCTCAGAATATTCTCCAATTTTATGCTGCCATCAATTCAAAGAGTACCACAGGCACCTCTGACACAATGCTATCTTACATACAAAGCACTCCATTGATTGCAGCAGTGTTCTAAACCTGCACAATTAATGTTTTGGCAAAAGAGCGCAACAACATTCAAAAGGGCAATGGTATATTTACATATATATAAATATATTTATTTACAATATATTTATTGTAGAGTCCTAATTTCCACTGCTATGCAGACGATCAGCTCAGTGATCCTACGCCCGAGGTCCTTTCATCAGGCCCAAAAAAGGATTTCTTTTTTTTATATATATATATTTTATTTTAAAAAGACCACAAAAAAATGTCATCCATGCTTTCACATCTTCATGTTTGGACTGCTATATTTCCTGCTTTCAGAGGCTGTAGGCCAGGAGCTAGAGCAGGTCAGGTTGGTGGTTTGATCCCCGGCTGCTCCAGTCTGCATGCAAAATATCCTTGGGCAAGGTACTAAGCCCAAGTTGCTCTCTGATACATCCACTGGAATATCAGTGTTAGAAAGTGCTTGAGCATAGAAAAAAGTGCTAGCGTGAATGAGTGAATGAGGCATGTTGTACAGGGTGGGCCATTTATATGGATACACCGTAATAACATGGGAATGGTTGGTGATATTAAAGCCCTGTTTGTGGCACATTAGTATATGTGAGGGGCAAACTCCTCAAGATGGGCGGTGACCATGGTGGCCATTTAGAAGTCGGCCATCTTGGATACAACTTTTGTTTTTTTCAATAGGAAGAGGGCCATGTGACCAGTGTTGGGCAAGTTACTTTGAAAAAGTAATTAATTATAGTTACTAGTTACTTCTTCAAAAAAGTAACTGAGTTAGTAACTGAGTTACAATATTCTAAAAGTAATTCATTATTTGAAAAGTAACTATTGCGTTACTTTAAAAAAAAAAAAAACGTTTAACCCTCTGGGGTCCAGGGTATAATTGGCCATTTTTAACTACTTTTGATTTTCCCTCCACATTTTACCTTTAAAAACTATTTACTTTGCCTTATTTGGTATCATCCTTTTCAGCACAACCTCACGTGCCTGAATTTACAGTTATGTTTTCATTGTAACATACTGTATTAACACAATTGATCTAAAATCAGACAAAAAACAGAAAATCAGAGTAGAAAAAGTTATATATTTTACTGTAACAACCACAAACATGTTTAATGAATCATATTTCATAACTTTAAATGCAAATATAAATGGTCAATTTTAAAATCATATGCACAAGTTTTGCAAACAACAAATTTATTTGCATCCATTTACCGTTTACCTTGATTTTTTAAATAACCATTTCAAACTATTTACAGAACAATCAGCTGTTCTGCATTCAATATGATGCCACACAAATTATTTGTGCCACTCCAAAAAAATAATTTCTGTCCACTATAAAGGAGAACATCACAGCCTGATACCTGCAGGTCTGACAGCAGCAGGTGTTTCACTCCTTTTTCTACCTGGAGACAGCAGTCCCCTCATTGTTCTGACACACAACACAAAACTATCCACAACACTACACACTAACTACACAAGACAACACATTAACTACACACCCCAAACACGCTAAACATCACAAATCTCTCACATCTCAAAACTCGCTCTCTCCCTTTTTCTGCTGTCTTTATTTCTCTCTCTCTCTCTCACTCCTAAAACTTCCCCTTTTTGTTTGTTTGTTTGTTTGTTTTTTGCTCATAAGCGGAGAGTGCTTGCTAGCGCTGTCCTTGGACAGTAAAAGTGACGAAACTATTGAGGAAAAAACGGCGCGTATATATTGTTTATCATGACTCTTGTTTTACGTGGCCTATAACACAATTTAAAAACTGGTATATATCACCTTGTTGCTTTGTCTTTAAGTGGTCGTGTGATTGGCTTACCATGACTACTTTATTCTTCCTCAGTCAAACAGCAGCACTCATGTTATTGTTTTGCCCCCCCTTAGCTCCAGGTGTTGTGCTAGACAGTGATCGTGATTGCTGTCCGCGGGAGCGCGCGCAGCTGCTTAAAGCTGTAGCGTTGTAACAATAGGAATAGTAATTAGCTAGATTACTCGTTACTGAAAAAAGTAACGCCGTTACTTATAACGCCGTTATTCCCATCACTGCATGTGACACATCAAACTTATTAGTAATGTCACAAGAAAAACAATGGTGTGCTTGGTTTCAACGTAACTTTATTCTTTCATGAGTTATTTACAAGTTTCTGACCACTTATAAAATGTGTTCATTGTGCTGCCCATTGTGTTGGATTGTCAATGCAACCCTCTTCTCCCACTCTTCACACACTGATAGCTACACCGCAGGAGAAATGCCAGCACAGGCATTCAGTATCCGTAGTTTCAGGTGCTGCACATCTCGTATCTTCACACCATAGACAATTACCTTCAGATGACCCAAAAGATAAAAGTCTAAGGGGGTCAGATCGGGAGACCTTGGGGGCCATTCAACTGGCCCACGATGACAAATCCACTTTCCAGGAAACTGTTCATCTAGGAATGCTCGGACCTGGCACCCATAATGTGGTGGTGCACCATCTTGCTGGAAAAACTCAGGGAACGTGCCAGCTTCAGTGCATAAAGAGGGAAACACATCATCATGTAGCAATTTCAAATATCCAGTGGCCTTGAGGTTTCTATTGATGAAGAATGGACCCACTATCGTTGTACCCCATATACCACACCAAACCATCACTTTTGTTGGTCCAGCAGTCTTGGAGGGATCCATCAAATGTGGGTTAGTGTCAGACCAATAGCGGTGGTTTTGTTTATTAACTTCACCATTCACATAAAAGTTTGCCTCACCACTGAACAAAATCTTCTGCGTGAACTGAGGGTCCTATTCCAATTTTTGTTTTGCCCATTCTGCAAATTTTGTGCACCAATCTGGGTCATCCTCGTTGAGATGCTGCAGTAGCTGGAGTTTGTAAGTGTGCCATTTGTGAGTAGCTAATATCTGCCGAAGGGATGTTCAACTAATGCCACTCTCCAGTGACATGCGGCGAGTGCTACGCTGTGGGCTCTTGCTGAATAGGACAGCCACTGATGTTTCTTCATTAGTGACAGTTTTCTTGCGTGCACATTTTGGCAAATCCAACACTGAACCAGTTTCATGAAACTTAGCAAGCAGTTTGCTAACTGTAGCATGGGAGATGGGTGGTCTCGTAGGGTGTCTTGCATTGAAATCTGCTGCAATGACCCGGTTACTGCGTTCACCAGATATCAACACAATTTCGATCCGCTCCTCACGTGTTAACCTCTTCGACATGTCAATGGCTGTGAACAAAGAGAAACTTGTAAATAACTCATGAAAGAATAAAGTTACGTTGAAACCAAGCACACCATTGTTTTTCTTGTGACATTACCAATAAGTTTGATGTGTCACATGGCCCTCTTCATACTGAAAAAACAAAAGTTGTATCCAAGATGGCCAACTTCTAAATGGCCACCATGGTCACCACCCATCTTGAGGAGTTTGCCCCCTCACATATATTAATGTGCCACAAACAGAACTTTAATATCACCAACCATTCCCATGTTATTACGGTGTATCCATATAAATGGCCCACCCTTGTTGTGGGATTTCTCTTTAATGTATTGTCCTTTAATGTATTGTCTTGATGAAATGCTTTCATGTTACTTAGTTTAGTACGTCTGGTTCACACCTCATTCACGCCGGAAAACAGACGGTGAGAAACTGGTGAATGTCTCCCTGGAGACGGAAGCCAGGAGACAGAAGCTCACACAGGAAGACTTGACCCCAGAGTGGGGGAGATTCACACAGGTGATAGAGAGTCTTTCTGTTTAGAGCCAAGGTGTGAACTGCAACTGTAAAAGCCTTTTGTTCTGCGACTGTGTATAAAAGGGACCTGAACTGTTCATTGTCAGAGACGACTTTCAGTGCCCCCTGACTGACGTCCCTCCTTATGCATAAGATAGCTGAAATAAAGGTGTTGTTACGACTCATCGTGTCTGCATTGGTAATTAAAATTTCCACAACACCCTGTATAAAGTGCTTCGAGTGCCCATGCCACTCTAAGTGGTTCAACAGCCACCTGGTGGATGTTAAGAGGTTTACACCAGAAATAGTTACTCATTTGCACGATCAGCTTGGTAATAACAGGTATCGAAAAAGTTAAACTTTCTGTTACAAACACAGCTGTGTGCCAACCTAGACCTTGCTGCTTCTTCATATCAATTGTATTGATTAAAATGTGCAATTCTATAAAAGCATACCAAATATGACCTGGGCCCTGTTTCAGAAAGCCGGTTTAGTGCAAACTCTGAGTAAGTATACCCTGAGTTAACGAAAACTCTGGGTTTTTGGTTTCACAAAGCGAGTTTAGATTAACTCTGAGTGAGTTACTATGACGACACACTCCATGAAGCTAACCTGCCCCCTAGCAGGTTTACTTCAACTAACCCTGACTTTCTCCGCCTCTTTGTTGGAAACCTGACTGTAGGAAGTGTCAGACATGGCGTGCCCCTTCCTTGAAGAGCCAGTAGATGTTGAAGCCCAAATTCTCCGCAGAGCTCTCCGCCGGGAGAGAGTGATTAGAGCACGTTTGGACATTTTATCATTTCCTGATGATTTTCTGTGTGAACGTTACCGTTTTTCAGCACAATCTATAATTTATTTGAATAACATCCTCAGGCCTAATATTGCTCATGTGACACATCGCGGACATTCTCTCAGTTCTGTACATATTATTTGTATTGCACTTCGTTTTTTTGCAAACGGGAGCTTTCTGTATAATATTGGTGACGCTGAGCACGTTTCCAAGGCTACCGTCTGTCGGGCAGTCAGGAATGTTACAGTTGCACTGAAACGTCTCCTGTACTCGTTTGTGGTGTTCCCCGGTCATAGACCCACAAGATTTATCAAAGAGGGATTCCACAAAATTGCAGGTATCAGGATGAACAAAACTTAATTCATGATGTGGTGATACTTGAACTACTACTTAAATTTTACATTTATTTTCAGGGTTCCCAGGCATGATTGGCTGTATAGATGGCACTCACATTCCAATCATTGCTCCTTCAGTAAATGAAGGAGACTATGTGAACAGGAAGTCTTTCCACAGCATTAATGTACAGGTACATAGTTCCCTGTAGCATTTCAAACTAACAAATTATTTCATTATAGTAATGGATGCTAATTTGTGTTCTCTGCACTGTGAAGATCATATGTGATGCTGCCAACATTATCACAAATGTGGAAGCCAAGTGGCCAGGCTCTGTTCATGACTCACGAATTTTTCGTGAATGTACACTGAGCACAAAATTCGGACATGGTGAGTTGAAAATACTTTAAAATATATAAAGACCAATTGCTACAGGGACATTTGAACTGAAGTGTATCCTTCTGTCTTAGGAGAGTTCACTGGCTACTTGCTTGGTGATAGGGGGTATCCATGTTTACCCTATTTGCTTACCCCTTACCCTGACCCTGAACCGGGCCCACAGCAGCGATATAATCTGGCTCATTGCAGGACAAGAGCCAGAGTTGAAATGACTATCGGAATGCTTAAGGCCCGGTTCCAGTGCCTTCAAAGACTCAGGGTCACCCCAGAAAGGGCATGTGACATTATTGTGGCATGTGTGATTCTTCACAACATTGCCACAATTAGAAGAGAACACTGTCCTTCTGAACCAAACATCAGCAGTGATCCAAACCATGAACATCCTGACCCTCCCACGGACATACAAGATGGAAGAGCAGTCAGAGACACCATATGTCACAATCTTTTCCTTTGACCCATCACCTCAACATGTTGAAAGAAGAATAAACAGATTTTTTGTTCAACTGGCTTTATTGGTTGCCTGTATTTCCTGTACACAAAGTATTAATAAGTATATTATTATGTTGTTCAAACACTGAAATAATTCGTCCATCTCTGACCACTTCACCCACCCTTAACTGATGTTCCAGCAGTAAAATCTCAATCTTGGTCTTTTGGATCTGCTGCTTGAAGTGTTCCATTTCCAAGTCGCATTTTTTTATTTTCTTGATCAAATAGGTCTTGTACAGCTGCTTTACAGGGAGCTATTGAAACACAGTAAATAGCATTGACATTCATAGTACATGCCTACTTAGGTTGGTTGTAAATCAGTGCTGAACATCTTACTGAGGAAAGGTTTGTTGGAGAAGTGGCTGGACCCTCTTCCTCTTCATTTCCATCATCACTCTGTTAGAGACATAGAAAGTCCATGGTTTTATTATAGTACCACATTTTATTCAATTGTTATATTTTCCATTGTAAGATGTAAACCTCATAAAGTGTCTCTGTTGCTTCCTCCTCTGTAACAGCTGTCAATGTTTCTTCATTATTTTCCTGTAGTAAAGAAATTAACATGAGGTTTATACAGGTCACTTATAACTTACAAGGGACCAAATGGCAATTAACAAACATATACCAATCACCTTACACTTCATTGTCATTATGCTCTCAAAGACAACCAAGACTGAGGGAAGGCAAAATCAGTAGGAAAATAACTTCACTACAAAATAATTCATTATGGTAAAGAGTTTATCAAATGAATGAGTAGCACTGCAAAGGTGACTGTGAAGAAAGGATGTATGCACATCATGTATTATTTTGAATTTACCTCTTATGTAGGCACTTGTGTCTTGCGGGGTTATTGACTCAGAGGATGTCCCCGCAGAGATGCCTTCAGCCACACGGCGCCCACTGTTTTGGCTGAGGGCCAACTGCTCAGCCTCTGTGAGTGGTGGTGGTGGTGGAGGACCCCCACCTGTTTTTCGGGCCTCCGCTTTTTTTCTGTTGGCTATAACGGGTCACATTTGAGCATACAGAGTAAGCAAATATGTACTTGTAATGTGCTCAGATAATTTCAATAAGTGCTTACAGGAAGAAAATTAATGTAGCCTCTAACTGCAATTGATTTACATAGACCAAGCACTATGGCTCATAATACAATTACACCTTACCTGTTTGGACTATATTTTTATATTTCATTTTATATTTCATTTTTACTTGCTGCCAGGAATGTTTGGGGCCTGTTGGGTTGCACCTGCGCTCACATCACATCACAAAATAAAATGTATAAAATAAAAAATAAAATAAAATATAATAAAATAACGTGTTAAATGGGTGGAAATCCCTAGATCAATGTTTAAATTAACACTCACGCATTGACTCTGTCGGCTATGTTTTGCCATGCATGCTCCCTTTCTTTTGCAGCTGAGGCTGTGTTACTTTTTTTCCGCAAAATTTGCATGTTATCGGCATATGCTGCCATCAGAATTTCAGCCTCAAGCGCTGTAAAATACATTGACCGCGCCTTCTTTCCCTCCGTCTCCATGGTGACTCGCTTAATCTGTGCTCCACTAATCAGGGCTTTATGTATCCTTGTGCGCGCGCTTAACTTGGGGTTAAAGCAACTCCGCGTTGATTGAACTAATTGTTATCAGCCTTTCTGAAACCGAATATTCCGAGTTGGACAGTTCGGGGTTACTCAACCCTGAGTATCATTTTTAACTCTGAGTTTTCTAAACCCGCTTTCTGAAACAGACCCCTGGGGTTGAAGTTAAAGGTACATGTAAACATAATGAAGAGTTGTCTGTGAAGGCTCTCAGTCATCCAGGTCATTGTAGTCTAAGGAGCTTGGAAAGAAAAGCGTCTGGACTTCTTTAAGTTGCTTGAAGACGTTTCACCTCTCATCAGAGAAGCTTCTTCAGTTCTAAGGGTCAAAAGGTGGATAGTCCCAGGTTTAAATCCAGTGGGAGTTTCCCCCCCAAAGAGGGACGAAGGACCCCCTGATGATCCTCTACCTAATCACATGAGCCAAGGTGTGAAAACGGGTGTGGGTCACAATCAGCCAGGGTTTCGGGTGAGCTCATTGTGAAACCTAGCCCCACCCTATCATGTGATTTCCTGAGTTCTGGAAGAGTTCTGGAAATCTGAAAGATAACAGGAGTTAGAGTCAGAAGAAGTGTAGAACTGAAGAACTGTATGAATAAAAATAAAAAATGACCTTTATACAAAAAGGGGAAGACGGTAAAGGATTTTAGAAGACCTGATACAGTTTTATTGTAGCTCAAAGATGAAGATCGATGACTTGAAATGGGTCAAAATGTCAAAGAATGAGCTTTGTAAGGGGTAATGTCAGTTGGACTGACACAGTCAAAAACAGCAGTTGACACATTAGTTAAAAGAACTTTAAACCAACACAGAAATATGTTTTTCTCTTTAAACTTTTTATTTCAAAAACAGTCCAACTCTTTGTTTAACGCTGTACAAAAAAGTAATCAAAGAACTGTGCAAATTATTGGTAAACTGATTAGTTCAATAAAATAATCATCACAGTGTACGCAGGACTACAGCCTGGAATCATGCAGTAATAAGGAGGGAAAAGTGACAAATAATAATTGCATGTAAGGTCTGGCAGATTTTATTTTTTTAAAGAAACTAAACTAAAATGACACAAATTAAGAAGTTCAACAAATACATAAACCTCCAATAAAAAGTAATGAGAAAGTTACATTTACAATAATTCCAGCAGAAAAGATGACTTTAAAACAAATGTTCAGAGAACATCATGCTAACATTTTCCACATGAAGCCATTGCCTCCTATTTAGTTACTCTGTATTAATGATTTTAGACAAAAACCTGAGTGGAGTTAAGCTATTGATCATGTATACTGAACCTGGGAAGGTTCAGAACTCTTCGGCTCAAGAGTTAAACCAGCAGGATGCTTTTATTGTGAAAAAATTAAAGAAAGTGTTGCATGCTTCAGTAATGCAGTAATACAGTGGAGAAAAAAACTGCACTAACCCATTTTATGTTGGCCGTTAATCTGGCCCATAGGGGAAAAACAGCATACAGCACTAATTTGATGATGTCGATGACAACTTTACATTTGCTGGCAAGAAGTAATAGAAAAAGAACTCGTCCAATTTCTTCTTCATGATCTTGATAATGACGTTGTCACGGTATATACGCTGAACCAGCATGTCTTCTCTGGACAACACCAACAGATCACACCATGATGTGCCCGTAACCATCATCTCTCCCTGGATGTGCCAATAGTACGGGTGATTCTTATTCAACTGTAAGACTCCATTGCGACAGATCAGGAAAGCGCAATCAATGAAGCTCCGAAACTTGACGCATTTAGCATGCACCAGTCCAAAACTGTTGGTCTCATTGGAATCGTACACCAACCCATCAGGGTTCGCCCCCAGCCACGGAGCATTCGGATGAACGACAAAACCACAGGGGTACCAGTTGACGCACATTTGCCGACAATATTGCTGGAAAGCTTCATTTTTTATTTCCTCCTCTATCTGTGCTGCTTTGCTCAGAGAAAATCCTTTCTGAATCTTAAATATCAGATGCTCGATATTGCTTTGTCCCGATTTGAGTTTGCAGATCTCTCTGAAACGACTGGTCAAGCGCAGTTTCTGCAGTTTCTTTATGTTCTCCCTACAGCCACGAGTGGATTGCTCCAGAGTGTGTGCTTCTTCCCAGGTGACCTGCATGGCATTTACATGTTCCTGCTCCTTGGCGCTAAGTGTAGGAATGGCAGACACTGATTCCAGTTCATGGTGAGATAGAGGAAGCGGCAGCCGAGAGGGAGCATCACTGTTTATCGTATAACCCTGACTTGATGGCACAGGGCACTGGTAGGATAGGAGGGAACCTTTGGGAACTTTACCAGAAGCACAGTCCACCCATTCCACATCTGTTGTGAGGCCCATTTTGGTTATCAAAGGCTTCTGGTCATCAGGAAAGTCCCTGTAGGCTTCTTTGAGCCTTTCAATAAACGACTGGCATTCAGATGGGACAACAGTGGTGAATTTCATGGGCGTCAACCTGTATGACACACATAATTATTATCATTATTATTATTATTATTATTTTTAGCAAGTTGGGAGGGTGATTATTGAGGTTCTTGCCATTCTTACCTTGGAAATTCTAGCATGGTTTTCTGCAGGGGGCACACTAGCTTCTTCCAAAGAGTTTCACCCAAGGAAAGAAAGAGAAAAGAATTTTAATTGTTAAAACAATACAAACAAAAGACAAATAAAAGCATCTAAAAGCATAAAGAGTAATTTCTGCACATATTTGCAGATGACACCATTATGGAATCATGTATATTGAGAAAAAGGATTGGCCAACTAACCCTGCACTTTGGTGTGATGACACATTTTTCTCTAAACTTGTGTGACAGCTCCTTTACCTTCAAAATGAGTGCCACTTATAGCTGTAAGCAAATTCAGCATCAAGTTATCAAGTCATTGAATCATCAAGTTATTGAATAGATTAACCATTTATCTGGACAAAAAAGTAATTCCAAATGCTGTTTTGCAGTACAAAAGACTCCTTACATACACATTTTTACTAACCATCAGTCTTGTACAATTTTTATTTATAAAAATTCTGAAGCACCAGAAACTCAGAATGCACTCGCCCGCATTTCATCAATAGAGGCTGTTCATTTTTGAAACTTAAGGCCAATTCATCGGTCAATATCCTAGATCACTTATGGCAGTTAATTCAGCAGTAATTATTAAAATGGGAAACGAAAGGTTCTCACAGTTCCCGTAGAACAGGAATGGGATTTAATCGAACAAACTTGATCGCTGAATCATCAAATGTTTTGGGAACAACAGTGATTGTATCACTACTGATTCAAACTAGCTGTAAGGATGTTTGTAAGGACTTCAGAGCATTACTCAGGCTTAATTTCACATCACATCTTGAATAAGCATGCATCAATAAATTCCGGATGGTGGTGTTAAGCTGCATGTGGACTTGAAACAATTATTTAATAAGTAGCGCTCTACTTTCAAGTCAAACCCATTAAGACTACTAAGAATGCAAACATTTTTTTAAAAAAATCCAGTTCTTCAAAAGCTAATTCACTGACACTTTTTATTTCCATGAATTTGAGATGTCTCTTACCCTAAGAAATGACAGCTAAGGGAAACTGGAAGTCAGCACAAAATGTGGATGGCCAATAAAACTTTCAGACGATGTAAATGCTGAGCAGACGAGCAAAGTAAAGCCTCCATAAAGCAAAAGACCCGCTGAAAGGTTTAGCTGACAGGGAGCTAGTGATGCAACATTTCACTGTAAAGCGCTGATGCGCAAACAGAGTCTAAAGGTAAAACTTGCATGGCACATTCTCGCAAAACTCAATGTCTGAGGTATGCAAAGCAACATGTCATACTGTAAACAAGTGGCATGGACAGATAAAGTTGAGTCAAAGGTTTACGAGATAAAAGGAGCAGCATTTGATGAAAGAATGCCTTGGCAGTCGCTAAACATTGGAGTGGCAATATTCTTCTTTGGGGTTGTGCAGCAGTAACAGCAAAAGCACAGAGAGGCTTTCACTACATAGTAACAAAATCTCATTGGACAGCAGCCCTCAACCATCAGCTACTCAAAGAAACACAAGCTTAAGCATTTTGATGGCACTTAAATTCATCTGCCTTAGTAATGCTGTGTAAGCAAAACAGCCTAAAAACATCAGAACGTAAAGTAATCTGCACAGAAAAGTGGCTGAAAATTCACAAGTTAGGAAGAGAAAGACTAAGGCTACGTTCACACTACAGGCGAAAGCACATCAAATCCGACTTTTCTGACCCTATGCGACCCATATCCGATCATGGTATGACAGTGTGAACAGCACAAATCCGATACGCCAATTATCAGCGCCGGAGAAGCGCCCAAGAAAACATTGTGAATGCTTCCTGGCCATCCAGTGTAGATGTTAGTGAAACTGTTGGGAAGACAGCGTTGGAGAAATGTGAACATTTTATTTGTACTGTATAATCTGCAGATTCTGACAGAAATTTGCAACTATCCTCTTGAAGCACCGCTCCTCTCTAAAACAACAATAAGTATAGTAGCAGTATAGTAGTTATTAGGCTATATGTAAATAACAAAATAACTTTATAACTTAAAGCAAAATTGGGAAACGTAAAGTGCGAAACAAGTCTTTATATTAAGGGCCATCGGTCAAACAATATTGTTTGCTCTGGGTCTAAACAGAGCACGTTGTGTGTGACGTCTTCTTTTGCGCATGCAGATCGCTTTGAGGGTTCACACTAGAGCGCGTTTGCTGTCACATTTTATATGTAGTGTGAACAAGAAGACAAAAAATTGGATTTGATCAAAAAATCGCAATCTGCAGATCTCTAGGAACTTCCTGGTTGCTGATGTGTTGTCAATCTAATTAGTTGTAATCATTGATTTCTGTTTTTGTTTATTTATTTTATTGAGTGTCTGATTCAGGGGGGAAATGGTTGTAGTTCAAGAACTATTGGCTATTTAGCATCAGAAAATAAAAGGAAAAAAGAAATCCCAATAAAATAAACATTTAGACAATTGTCTACTTTTGGTGCACGTTTACTGAAAGGTGTGTGTGGGACGTTGGGAAGTTAGGAATAGCATTTTGGATTCTCAGCAAAGTTATTTTAGATTTAAGAAGCCAAAACTTACTTTTGTGTTTGAAGTTTCTGAGCCTTTTTTAAATATGTGGCTCTCACTTGTCCCTTCTTCAATCTGGTAATCTGCTTCTGACTCATCTGAGGTACAGTCTCCATCTTCAGTTGCTTCATCAGTTGAGCTATTAGCTGAAGCCTTAAGTCTGGTACCTGCCACATGAATCTGGTTTGTGTCAGTGATGTCTTCTTCTTCCTCTTCTTTTGATCCGTTTTCAAAACAGTCTGATGTAAAATCGTTGTTGGCTTCACCCAGCCCCAGATGTTGTTCCAAACTTATGTCACACTCAATATGCTCTTCTTTAACACAGACTGGTGTAATGAAGTTGTCAGCTTCAGTCAGCACTTGTCGCTGATCCCAACTTAAGTCATGTTCTATTTGCCCTGCTTTAGCTATCGTAGTGAGGCCCTCTGATATTTCAAGGTCCACCCTGGTGTTAGGCTTTGAGGGCTGTTCTCCAGCGTAGTTATTAACATCTGTCATAGGAAATAGAAAAAAAACCCATTATTGAATACATTACATAGTAATCATATATGTTTTGCTTTAGTTTGAGTCATGGTACTTGCCCCTTAACCTGAGATTCTTTTAACATGTCAACATGGACGTGTCAGTGAACACATAAGAAATGGAAACAGTTTATCTCAAGAGAGAGATATCAATAGTCACCATGCAGAACAGCTGTTATTGAGTTATTCACAATCACCAGCCACTCAGTTAGGTACACCTGATCAAAAGCTCTTCAACACAAGAGTGTCGGTATGCAGAAGAGTGTCTGTAAGCGCACAAGACATCAAACCCTGAAGCAGATGGACTAAAGCGGCAGAAGACCACACTAGATGCAACTCTAATCAGTCAATAATAGGAAACTGAGGCTAGCCAACAGTGGACAACAGAAGACTGGAAAAATTTATTTTTCTGTTCCAACATCCAAATACAAATCATGCTTTGTACTAGGGCTGCCAAGATTAGTCAACTAGTCATTTCAGAGACATCAGTTTCCCACCAGCTCGATAGCTGGGGGGGGTTCGAGGCTCACTAGAGCCGGTGAGAAAACCAGACATCCGGCAAATCGTTTTCAAACCCACCGCCATCTTTCGCTACTCAGGTTAAACATGATATATAAGTCACTTAGATAACTTAAAAATGTTATTGTTTGGCTTTTTTTTAGTATTTTATTTGTTCCTGAGTAAATCGGTTTGGCTGAGATTAAAGTTATAGTTTTTACACAGCTGAATAAACGTCAAGCAGACAACTGATTATCAGAAGTGTGAGATGCTTGAGAATATACTCCGGTGTCCTGTTAAATTTTAGATAGCAAGGAGTTTATTAAACTTCACCGAAACAATCTGCAAATTTCATTAAAATTTAATAAACTATCATCTTGTCTTTATTTTTAGTTAGCACATACCTTAAACACTTAAAGCTGTAAGCTAATGATAGTTATGTAAGAGCAGATGCATGCTGGTGCAATAAGCTGTACGTTTTACGTCCAGTGGATACATGACTAATCGCAAAAATAATCGGTGACTAGTCGACTATCAAAATAATCGTTTGTGGCAGCCCTACTTTGTACCAATGATTCAGGCTGCTGGTTGTGGTGTAACCGTGTGGGAATGTAACGGTTTCGTGGCGCAGTTTTAGACGTCTTAGTACTAAAACACAAATGATCTCAAACTAGTTTCTTGAACATCACAATTGCTTTACTCCACTCAAACGGCCTCTAAAGTCACTACATCTCAGTCGAGCAGAGCAGTTTTGAGATGCGGTGGAAGGGGGAACGTGGATGTGCAGCAGACAAACAACAGCAACTGTGTGATGCTATCGTATTTTTGTGGATCAATATCTCCAGCACTTGACTGAATCCGTACCATGAAGAATTAAAGCAGTTCTGTTAGGGTTAAATGGGGTCCTACCTGGTACTGGTCATTTTGTATGTGTTAGACTGATGGGTTACTACCTATGAAACGTGTCCGCAGTAGTTTAGTGGTAAAGGCCAATCGAGGTAAAGTTAATTTTAACAGCTTTATAATGTGAGGGGGCCCTTTAGTATTAGTCTTAACTAACTAAAGCATTCAATTACGCAACCATCACACACACGTCCTACAATATTTACACACGGTGTCGCATTAAGCTTGCAATGCTTTAATTTAACAATTCCTCTTCAAGTGTAGCTAATACAGGTCAGTCAACTGGAAACGCAAGGATCCAAAAGCAACAAACCTATCCTGTGTAACTTTATCTCGGGGTTGAGGACCATGTGCAGAATGTCCCGCAGGCGCTTGTTTTCCTGACAGCACTCCACAACGATACTTTCAACTTCACCAAACACCTCCATGGCCACGGCGGTGAGGCGTTCAGTCAAAAAGCTCCGAAAGCCCTGGAGTCTAACGCTCGACATTTTGGACTATTATTATCTACACAACGCCTGAGTTCATCCGCGTGAACACGCTCAAACAAAAGAAAACAAACGGAATTTCACAAAGGCGACTTCCTGTAGGAAAAGTCTTCTTCGGTGGATTTCGTGGGTCACATTAGCGCCCTCTTCTGACAGCGCGCAATCTACAAGGAGTACAGATTATAAAAACTAAAGAGGAAATACAATTTTGAGATTACAGTCGAAATTTTAAGATTAAAGTCGAAATAATATTTTGAAAAAAAGTTGAAATTTTGAGATTACAGTAGAAATGTTATTTTAAGAAATTTTAAGATTGAAGTCAAAATAGTAATTTGAGAAGAAAAGTTGAAATGTTTCGGTTCTTGACAATGACACGCCTTCCTGCTCAAAGGTGTTCTTCAATGGGCTAAATGTTCTAAAGGGTTTTCCTTATATAAAGCTCAGTGCATTCCTTCTTTTTAAGAGTGTTGCCAGATTGTTGATTTTGTCACTCCAAAAAATGTATGCTTTGTCTGTAATCAGTTTATTTGGGTTTTTTTTTTTACCCTAATGATGACACCCCATTACTTACATCAACATATCTGTAGACGACATACTGACAGTTCCAGTGAAAAGATCGAAATACAAGTCCAGCACTTGGAATCGACCCCTGAGCTTTTATCTGTTATGTTTCTCACTAAATAATGAAGCCTCGCTTTTATGAAACTGCTTGTCAGTATTGATCGGTTAGTTTAGGGCCTTCGAGTTTCCATGCATATTTTCCAAAGCAGAGAATTTGTTAAAATGTAGGAGACCTTTAAAGCAGGCCTGCTTTTATCCCTTCACACTACTGGCCAAAGATGGCGCTAATCAACCACGTCGTTCCCTTAAATAAATAACTTTGAATAAATAGAAGAAGAAAAAGAAGCAGCAAGGGGCAGGCAGCTGGTGACAGCCGAAGTGTACCGTTCCCCCACCCCCCTCAGCACTCTGTTAACTGGATCAAACGGAGAAATTGCCGGACAGCTCGATGGAAATACAATAGTAACGTTTGCTGATAGTCGGCGATTACATTTTATAACTTTGAGCGGATAGGACTAGCGTTTGTAGGCGAGTCCAAGTAGTGTTATCGTTGCTGCTTGTGGCAAAATGAGTTAACACTGTTGCTTCGAGTTTTAGCATAGGTAACGTTACCGTTAGCTGTCTAGCAAGAAAAAGCTAAATAACTTCAGTGTTTACGGTCCCATCGGATTGCCAGCTTCGACAGTCTGCCAGGTTATCGCCAAAGCCGTCAGGTTGTCGGCTACTCGGTAAAGATGGGTGACATAAACCCATCGACATCCCATGCATTTCAGTCGGAGGTGAGTGTTTTATATAATTGTTTGACAGTGAGTAGTTTGCAGTCACGGCTAGCGACGTTAGCAAATGTCAACTTATTTGAGGTTGTCACTGTGACTAGCAGCTGCTGATTAGTTAGCGTTAGCTTGCTGCTGCTAATGTTGACATATAATATTAGCCAGTGGAAAAATTTGACAAGTTATACACACCAAACATTCCCGCGGTATTAGAACAAGCTGTCAGCTTTCTGTAAATAAAACTTTACATGTCGCATGAAAATGAGTCATTAATGCCACTTTAAACGGTACTTCACGAAACCTGCGAGTTAGCCTTACTGTATGCTTCATGGAGAATAAAACATTCCATCATCATTACGGAGCATGCTAACATTAAAGCTAGCTGACTAACCATCATATTCACGCCATCTGGATTTTTCGCAATGTAACAGCTGGCGGACAATGATGCTTTTGTTGCACTTTGTTATTCCTTGATAGTCTGTAATATGTATTACCGCGCGGCTTCGTTGTTTTGTCCGTTAATTGAACTATAGTGACACTAGCTGGTTAGCAGTAGCTAGTGAGTTATTTGCGGTCTACCGCTAGCCGACCAAGCTAACATTAGCTGTCGTTTTTAGTTGGGTTTGTCGGTGGGGGTTGGCAGTAAGGTTCACTTTCATGTCTATAGATAAATATGTGTGTGCGTGGGCGTAGTGAATCAAACTTTTGCCTGTGTTAGTCGCCGTTTCTCCCCTGTTCAGTTCTGCTACGAGTGTGGCACCGTGTACAATAGAGGATGTGTGGCGATCACTCGTCGTTCATATCAACGCCATATCTGGCAGTGCAGGTTTATTGCAGCTAATGCTTCGGTAACGTGATTGTGTTTCAGGGTTTCAGTCCGCCGTACAGGAGGAGGAGGACAGTGGAGGATTTTAACAAGTTTTGCACTTTTGTTCTGGCATATGCCGGTTACATCCCATACCCCCAAGAGGTAAGAAAACCAGGCGGTTGGTGGCTGTGCACTCTTCTTCACATCAGCATCTGTCTAGTTGGGCTATAACGGTGTCTCTTAAATGTTTTATAGCAGGAGCATCGCCTGTGTTATACATAGTTGCATTATGTTTCCGCATGTAAACAAACAACCATACAAAGTAGGAAAATATTTAAAATATTTAGTCTTGACCAGCAGAAGTGAAATCTACACAGAATCAAAATGTTTGTAAAAATGATAAATAACCAAGACCCAAAGCCTGTCACTGAGGCTATCTGAGTGTGGGGGGACTGTTTTAATCACGAGCTTTATTCTAAAACCGGAGCTACTCTTTGACAAAACTATTTGGATCAGTTACAGATGATCTTGCATATCCACTGTGGATTAACTTCAAGTAATCTAAACCTGTGGTCTATTTGTCAGTTATAAAATGACTTAATGCAACTGCTGCCACTCATTATTGTTTTTTTATTATTATTATCTTCTTGAATTTTATTCACTCGCTAAATTGGACATGAGACTTTATCGTCTTCTGCTAATCTTGGGGACCAAAAAGGAGATGGCCAGACAGGGAGATTACTTTAACAGATTCTTTTGGCTTTATAGTTTCTCTGCTTGTGTTTATTTTAGTTTTACACATACTCAACTAAGAACTTTATCTTCTTTTTTTTTTCTTTTTGCACTTACATGGACTCTTGGTTTAACACATGGGTCTCTTTTGCCCTTGTCGGGGTTTTTTTTATATAACTTTTTTTTTTTTTTTTTAATTCTCCCACACATACAGCCATCTGTGATGTTACTATGTACTAGGTTAACTGAATCGGTTGTATGGAAAGTAGCCTTGTTCATGCTGGTCATTCATTCACATTTATATGCATTTAACTTGTTGAAAACATTCATTTTAGTCTAATTACAGTTTGTTTGTTTTTTGTTTTTTAACACATGCTCCTCCACTGTCTAGAACATGGAAGCCATGTCCTGTTATCAAAGGATGTAGAGCTGCATCCTTTGATAACAGTGTATCTTTTGTTACACAATGGGTTTTTTGTTGTTGTTGTTGTTGTTGTTGTTGTTGTTTATTTTTTTTATTCAGACTCACTTAGATAAGAAGCACCAGGTGGTAGAGATGTTCCTGTAAAGTGACACACACCCTTGATAGCATCAAATGTTCTGTTATTCTCCACTGCTGCAACTAAAGTAGAGCATTGTTTTTAGTGCTATTTTCTGTAAAACCAAAATAAAATGTGACATCCCTCTCTCTGGTTTATGTGCAGTTTCTTTTATCATAACTAACGTTGGATGACTTTGTTTCCTTTTCTTCACCATCAACAGATGACTCGTTCGCTTTCCTTTCAGGGATTTATTTTTATGGTCATGTGATTGCAAATGTATTTTTTACCTGTTAGTAGCCTACTTCATCTCCTTATGTTAGTGAACTAACCCCTGCACTTCCATTTATTATTTTAGGACTCTCCACTGCGCAGTAGCTCAAGCCCCCCGAACAGTACAGGCAGCACAGCCGACAGTGATGGCTGGACCCCAGGACCAGCATCTTCCTGCCCCCAACGCCCCCTGAAGGGCCCCCAGGATAGGAGCAGGAAGCGTCCACAGCCAGGATCCATTCTGTCCAGCCACGCCAAGAAAGATGTAAGATGGATTTATGTCACATCATCAACCTTATATAATCTGACCAGGTAAAAGTTTTGTTATAATTTTCAAATGGATATCAAATTTTCTCCTCTGCAGCACACAATCACTACCCTGCATCCAGATGATCGCAGGAAAGCTGACAAGCTGAAGAAGAAGAAGAGGAGGAAGGAGAGGGAGCATCAGTCTGTTGAAGAACGTGGGGCTCACTTAGCAGTCCCAGAGCTGCAGTGCCCGCTTTCCTTTGGCGGCCGAACAATCAAAGAAGAGCCAGAAGATGACATCAGCATTCCCCTCCACCCTCAGTGCGTGCCTAGCCCGTCCCCTTGCAAAGAGGAACCCAAGGAAGAGCGTCGATACTGGGACGGACGAGACCTTGAGGAAGGGGTGGTAAAGATACAAAAGGTGGAGGGCTTTTCAGGAAACAGAACGGTGTTCCGCCAGGGGAAGCAGGTGGTGTTCCGAGACGAAGATGGCTCAGGGGAGGATGAGGATATAATGGTAGACTCTGGTAAGAGATTTTGGGGTCAGAAATGCTTAAATGTTTTAAAAAACTGATGAATGAATAAAGTGGAAGCTCAGTGTATTCTGTCTCCTTTCTTTTCAGATGATGACTCGTGGGACCTGGTGACATGTTTCTGCATGAAGCCTTTCGCGGGACGCGCCATGATCGAATGTAACAAGTGCAACACCTGGATCCACCTGTCGTGCGCTAAGATCCGCAAGAGTCACGTGCCAGAGACATACATGTGCCAAAGCTGCCGAGAGACACACGGACCCCCAGACACTCGACGTTCCCACCGCTCGCGTGTAGGCCCACGCAAACACATGCTGGACTGACCCCAGGCCACATCCTGAACTTTGACCCGTACCGCTCCTACTTTAACCCTCTACTGGACTGGCCCCTCCTCCTCAGATTCAGGTCTTGCACCCTTCAGTCTCTCTCCTTCAAGGTTCAACCATGAACCCATATTTTCTACAAACATTTTAGTGGACCTATCCCGAGCCCTTATCCCATTTGAGAACAATTTGAGTGCTATTTTAGATTTACTAAGGTTTGTTTCTGCTTCCTACAGACTCTGCGTGTAAGGCAATCACTGAATGGATGTCTGTCTGTAGATGGCATTAGCATAGCAACAAACCGCTACTTTTGGGGCTTGGTGTCTCGTGAACACTGGAAGCATTTTGAACTGCCATATTGAGAGAATTCTCACAACTGCCACCCACTATGGTGCATGCTGGGATTTGTGGGAAAAATGGTTTGCACTTTTTAAAAAAAAAAAAAAAAAAAAAATCCACCTAACCTTTCTTTCAGAGACGGGTGTGTCTTTCTGATCTGGTTAAACTGGATTTAATATCTCTATGATGCCTCTATTGATGTTACATAATTAACCATTTAAAACAATTGCTTCAGATGGTGCTATAGTATTAAGCTGAGGTATAATCGAATAGAACAAAGATGTAGGATAAGAGGCTAGAGTCTGCATCTGCTTCATCAGTTTGTTGTTCTGCTTTTCTTGTTTAAGACATTTTCAAGAATATCATTGAGGCCATTAGCTCATACAGCTGAACCAAGATCTTGTCTTCCAGACACTGATATTCCTCTGAATCAACACGTTACTCAGCCATACACAGAAGCTTTCACACTTTGTTTCTCAATGTGTTTAAACAGTGTTCTTCGCTGACCACATTTGTTCCTAATAAAGAAATTGTTATATAACAGTTTAGAAAAAAAGAAAAGTTTGGCAAATGACAAAAGTCAGGTTTTCAGTGTATCCTGTTATATCTGGTCAGTATGATTTTAGTTAACCACTTGATGCGCTTGACTAAGTTTTCAGAGACAAATATATTTATAGAAGGGAACCACAGTCCTGTTTGCAGTACTGACAGGTGAAAAAAAAAAAGGTATCTTTAACTGGAATGGTGTCAGACCAGAAATCTTCCGTTTTCAATGAAGATTTCCGGTTGAAATTATGCACGCAAGCGTTTAAATAAGGGTGTTGGCGATGCATCTGCTGCTATGAGTTGTCTGAACCAATCTCCATGTTTTTTGTTTTTTGGGGGGGGGTTTCAAGTCTTTTGCAAAGCACCAAGTAGGGATGCACTGATGTGTCAGCAACACACCGGTACTGGCCCATGTTGGCCCTGTTGAGTTGTTTTTACACTTTTAACTCTGCACAACGTTGTGAGAATCGGGGCTGTTGTCTACACTTGCCGTCTGATATGTAGCATACAGGGTTTTTTTTTTTTTTTTTTTCTTCTTCCCCTGTTATAAGGATTCATTTGTCACCCTGGCCCAAAGTGAGTAATGCTCAATAATAATAAACATAAAAAAAATGGAAGTCAGGTTTTTATTCTGTATTGATTCTGAATTTTCAAATCAGTGCACCCCTAGTACCATGGTAGTGGTGGTTTGTCTCTGGAAGGTCAGAGCAGAAGGTCAGATCTCAGTGAGTAATCGCCTCCCGTTAACTTTTGCATTGCAGTATTCGGTTCTATGTGGAGTACCATTGATGGAAAACTTGCTCCCATTTGGATTAAAAAAATTTTAAGCTTTGTTATTCATGTGCCATCTGCTGTTGGGACTTGTGTTTCTGAACATACACATATATACATACATACACACACACACACACATAAATATATAAATAAATGCATAAAAGCCATACTGTAGAGTGACAGATTTTAGACTCAGATTCTTGGATACTTGTCTGTGATGGGGTTTTACAATGCAGAATCAAAGAGTTGACCAGGGAACGACTAAAACAGACGAAGAATGTTTGTTTGGGGGGTTTTTTGTGTAAAGAACAAGAATTTCCAAGAGTTTGAACGATTAAACTCATCTGTGCACTCTCCTGGTATTTACAAATGTGGGTTAACTGGTTTGTACCCAGCAGTCGCCTAAGTTATGTTTTTAAGACATTTGAAGAACTAAAATCACTTTTGCTGTTTCTCAGGACATGCTTGTCTTGAAGAGAATCTGAAGACGCCTTCTGACACAAGCTCATAATTTTGAGTGTGCGTCTTAAAGACATTAGTGTAAATTAATGTTGGAGGGGGGGGTGGAAAGCTCATTGTGATACAGCTTGTTTAATCTGAACCTGGGTTGTTCTATCCTCTTACTGAGAAAGCGTTGTTTGTTCTGTGGTGCACACTGTTTCTGTGAAACTATTGTAAACTACTGTAAATAAAGAGTTACCATTTTAACTTGATTTTTTTTTCTTTTTGGCAGGGTGAGGTGTAAAACTTCAGTGTATTCTGTGACTCTGGAGGGTGTAATCAAATGCCAAACATCTTTTAATCATGTTTATTGTCTTTACAGGACACAAAAACGGGCTCCTGAAACCATTCATAACATTTAAATACTACGGCCAGTCAGTTTGGATGATGGGTTGGAATGTAACAGCAGGGAGCACTCTTTCTGCAGGCCTCAGGGTGGCACCAGAGCAGAGGTGACAGATGACTTGACCAAGAAACCTTTACATCACACTTAAAACAACATAAGACAAATACTACAAACAATTAGTGCAAAATGGACGCTGAAAGAGTAATCCCAACCAAAGAGCAGTATAACAGCTCTCCCTTTCTCTACACCAAAACTTGATGTCTCCTAACCCTGTCAGTGCTTGACCTATTATTGTTGTTATTATTATTTCAGGCCTACCCACAGCTTCTGGATGTGAATGCTATTCATAGAAATGGACTAATGAAAATCAAAAGGACACCATATGAAGTCACCTGCATTAATCAGTATTTCTTAATGCAAACTCCAGTTTAGTAAAAGTGTACCACAATTAGAGGTTTGGTGACAATCATCCTCTGACATTTGTTCCAAATGCTGTGCATTTTCTGCACAACCCACTGTAGTTATAGAACCTGCTTATTGTGATTACTGACAGAAATAACAGTTTAGGACAGGGAGTCTGATCAAAATAAACAGGAGCAGGGTGCAACTAATCTTAAAATCTTTGGGACTTTTATGCTACATCACCTACTAGTTTCTCAACAGTTAAGTGTATCATAGGATATTGTGCCTTTCCCTCACCATTAAGAGGAGCAAATAACAGCCAAGGAGAATTAGTGCATGTATGACCACATAAAGTGGCTTCAGAACACATTCGCCTTGCAAGCAAAAGATCCTGGGTTCAGTCCTAAGAGAAGACAAATCCCTTGAGGAATGTGTCGGAATTCCCAGAGGAATTGAGGTGGTGTGAAAATCTGCCAAATTAACTTTGTGGTGCTACCTGCAGTGGCGACGCTTTGTGAATAAGGGAGAAAAATATTCTTTTTATCATCTAAAGGATAGTAATACAAGCCCTCTGCAACTATAGAGTGGCGTGTCGCTTAAAATGAGTGTGAGTCTGATTTGTTTTCAATGAAAGCTTCAGGGAGAATAGTATTAAATTAAAATATATGACAAACTAACTAAAACACTGTAACACCCAATTCAGACATAGCTTTGTGGTTTTGGTGAGGCTACGGTTCAGTTGCCCAAAACCACTGGAGTCAATGGAAACGTGCCTCTGTTCTACGGTCTCTCCACCTCAGAGAGCAGCAGAAGGACCCCGACACAAAATAGAGTAGATATTATTGACAACTATATTGCCAAAAGTGTTCACTGACCCACTCAAATCATTGAATTTAGGTGTTCCAATCACTTCCATGACCACAGGCATATAAAATCAAGCACCTAGGCATACAGACTTCTTCTACAAACATTTGTGAAAGTACAGGTCGCTCTCAGAAGCTCAGTGAATTCAAGCGTGGTACTGTCACAGTTGTTATTATAATAAAGTGGAAGCATTTGGCAATGACAGTAACTCAGCCACAAAGTGGTAGGCTACATAAAAATCACAGAGCAGGGTCAGTAGATGCTGAGGTGTGTAGTGCACAGAGACGGCCAACTTTCTGCAGAGTTAATCACTACAGATCTGCAAATTTCACGACCTTCAGATTAGCTCGAGAACAGTGTGTAGAGAGCTTCACAGAATGCTTTTCCATGGCAGAGCAACTGCATCCAAACCTTACATCACCAAGTACAATACAAACCTTCAGATGCAGTGGTGTATAATATGTTGCCACTGGACTCTAAAGCAGTGGAGGCGTGTTCTCTGGAATGATGAATCAGGCTTCTGAGTTTGGCAGTTGCCAGGAAAACGGTACTTGTCTGACTGCATCAAGCCAAGTGTAAAGTTTGGTGGAGGGCTCTGTGGGAACAGTGTGGGGAGGGGAGGGCAAGGTCCAAAAAGACACGGTTGAGCAAGTCTGGTGTGGAAGAACTTGACTGGCCTGCACAGAGTCCTGACCTCAACCTGACGGAACACCTTTGGGATGAATTTGAGCGGAGACTGTGAGCCAGGCCTTTACATCCAACATCATGTCTGACCTCACAAATGTACAAATTCCCATAAACACACTCTTAAACCTTGTGGAAAGCCTTCCCAGAAGAGTTGAAGCGGTTATAGCTGCAAAGGGTGGACCGACATCATATTAAACTAAAAGCGAATACTTTTGGCAATATAGTGTATAAGAATGATCAATTCAGATCAATACAAACCATGAAAGGTAGAGGTGGGTTGTAAAGTGGCTTGCATATGCACAGCCCTATTACAGATATGGCAATTGTGGAGTGTAAAGGGGGAATCATCTGACCTGTGACTGCAGCTGGGCTTGATTTCATAGCCAACGTGTTAAGCTCAATAAATTACATCAGCAGCAAATGAGCTACATGTGGCAAAAGTGCTGATCTTCTCCTATTTGCATCCAACCAATTACAAAATAATCCAAGTTCAAATGTTTCAAATCCATGCCAGTATTTTACTGCTACCACTGGATTTGTTCCAGATATACATCAGAGAAGTACAAACTATAACCTTCACTGTATTTAAAGTCCTTATAGAAAATTCTGTTTTGGCTGCAGCTGCACAGTCAATCAATAAACACTGACGCAAATCAAATCCAAGTTGAATTTCTGCCTTTAAATTGCAGTCTAGAATAGATATTAAAAATCAATATGTGGAATTTGAGCTTCTCTCCCTCTCTTTAGTTGGAATTCTACCATTAAAGGGCAACTGCCGCGTTCCCTCCCCGAGCAAGCCCCCCCCTTTCTTCCACATCTCAGCCTTCACAGATACAAGTTCAGAGCACCAGTTAGCACCTGCCGACCGGCACCGCAGTGAGCAGCAGATAGCGGCACTAAAATCATAAATAAATTAGGATGATTTTTTTGAGCAGATGATGAGAAATTTAAAAAAAAAAAAAAAAAAACCACGAGTTTAGTCATTCCTCAGTCGTGGCTAGCCTCGGGGTTAGTGAGACGTGATCTGCGACCAGAAACATTTACATGAATTATTGCAATGACTATGCCATACCAATATTAGATCAAAACTATCAATGTGATACACATATAGGACAAAGACTACAATGATATGGGGTAAAGTAGAGCCCCCACTTTTAGCTCATCACTGAGGGAGTGTCAGGCCCTCTTGTGTAGTGCATATATAAATCTATGTTGTAGGTCTGTAGGGTTGTAGGGTCTTCTCCCCTGAAGAAGGCAGGTATTTGAGCAGCTCTCTCAGGTGTGGGGACACAAAGGGCAACACCTTGTCAGTGCTGACTGAATTCTGCTGGCCCACAGGAAAACATGAGGAGTGGAGGAACTATCGGATTTGCTAACGTCACAACAGAAGAAGGCCAGAGGAGAGAGGCCAGCTTATTTTCGATGTGACCCCCTCCATTCTTGGGTTCTTCTGTTCACACACAGTCAGTTTGCCTCGCCGTACTCCGACAGCGCTGCCCTCTAGGACTCGGACTCAATTCTGTGAGCTGATGAGACAAAAACACACACTAATAATCTAAACACGGATGCAAGCAGATGCTGTGCTGTTGAATAATATGGTAAATAATGTTACTCTTAATAGTCTCACATACTAACATTGCTTGGGTATCCGTAGCGACTCTGTGTCTGCTGAGATGACTTGGTGCAAGACACCCCTGAACTGGTAGAGTAATTTTAGGCTCTTCTCTTCGCCTACACAAGGGTCGTAGAAACCGGGCAACCCTGACTGCACACAGAGAAACAGTTTAAAAGAAATGCATGCAGATGTACATCAGATGCAGAAAGAAACTTTCGTTTGGTTTGACGCACCTTAGAGGCCTCAGTGAGGATGAGTTTGGAGTCTTTGACGAGGCACTGTAGAGGCACGGTCACATCGATGACCTTGGCTTTCTCCTGCTTCTGGCTGGTGTCTGACACAAACGTCCCATACCAAGCATTCAGGATGATCAAGCCTAAAAGGTAATATACATCCATCATTATTGGCTTCACAGCAATGATGTTATGGGAGTCAGACAGACAGGATCTAAAGTTACAGTGCATTATGTAGTGTGACAGCTACTTTGACATGTGTTTTAATTATATGGATTCTTACCAAGTTTTGAGTGGATACAAACTTAAAGAAATATCAGTTTTTCCACACTGTGCAATGATTTTATTGTGTGTGTGCATGTGTGTGTGTGTATATACTCTCACCCATCTTGGATTCTTCTGCTTCTATGATTCTCCTCACAGACTCCTGCATCAGCAGAACCTGCAGAGGAGCCGAGGGAGAAAAAAAAAATAGGGAAGGCAGGAGGGGAGAGGGGGGTTAGAAAGAGAGCAAAATCAGGATAGGATTGTAGCGAGCTTTTCTGGCGAGATTCAGTCATGAGTTCATAATGAGGAGAGCTGAACTCAGAAACAATGATCAATTATCCCCCACACACAAAGAACTGTGTTTCAGCATGCGAGTACTCACAGCAGACTCTGCCTCCTGCTTCTTCTTGGCGATGTCTGTGGCAGAGCTCTTCCTCTGCAGCTCCAGCTCTCTGAGAGGCACAGAGACAGACAACAATCACCCGCTGGGATTCACATTGGAGGCGTCTGTGATGACAGTGTAAGCATGAAAGAAATCCCTCTAGTATTAACAACACCCGCAATAGAAATGCTGCTCTTTTTCCCCCCCTACAGCAGAGTTGATCACCTTTATCTGATGTGTAAAGTTTGGCCATCATGCTATTATTCATTAAGTGTAAAAAAAAACAAAACATAGATCAAATACAGAAAAGTAGAGGAGAACCAGGTGATGATTAATAGAAAATTATCTTTTCTTATTTACGAGTTTTTGAGAACAAGCCTGGAACCAAGAGTTTCTTCTGCTGGGACAATGTGAGATGCTGTTTGAGGCAGAGGACATTTACTCACTGTTCTTTCTGTGCTTGTGTGTACGGGATAACGATCAGCCTGTGGACGGCCATGTAGACCAGCAGAGGTCCCACAGTGGCATAGAAGACGGCGCTGGGCAGCAGTTGATCAGTCAGATGGACTGGGAACAGGTATGTTTGATTTGCACGTGCCAGCCTACATAAGCCCAAATGTAAGCACACTCTTATAAGATAATCATGCAGTGAGGCAAAGACACACAGTAGAGTGAGACCACACTGTAGATGGCCCGTACTTGATCTTGAGTGTAACTCCCTGCGGGACCCCAATGCTGACAGTGGCTGACAGTATACTGTGTCGGCTGATCTTTCTCTCTGCTCCATATTCTACCACAGTGCCAAACCAGCCTGTCCTAGAAACACGGGGACACAAAAGTGAACAGGGAGATAAATGAAACTAGGCAGCTAGTAAAGAGAATAGCATGGCCACAATTGGACTTTTAGAGCTACTATAAGTGGTGATCACTGTTGTGAGAAAACAGCATGTTTAAAATGTTTGCTGTTACATTACCTTTTAAAATAATGTCTCCATTAATGCAACAACTACAGATCATGTCTTAATCTGCATTAGCTCTGTGAATAAGCTATTGTTATGATATTGAATATGCTAACAAGAAGAAAAAGTAAAATTATATTTCTATAACTTTCATTGTATGTTTGAATAAAACCAAACACAGCATATCAGCATAAACATGCAACTGGGCAATGACCCCAAACACAATATCAGCAAACTATTTTTTGCATGTATGCATGTTTAGGACACTTTTTACACACATACTTCACAGATCCTTTAACTTTGGTCTGGTCTTCATCCTGGAACTTGTACTGGTAGCTCATCATCAGGTAGGAGTGTGGCACGCCCAGCTGGACAATGAAGGTTGGAAAACCAGGAGAACAGCAATAAAGAATAGAAATAATAAGGAAAAAAATGATCAAATTAATAAAAGTAATGACGTAGTACTGCTGCAGCCTTTGTGTGCATGCTTATCTTTGAATGTACCTGCAGAGCTAGAGTAAAGTGGCTGCTCTTGGTGTCTCGGACGAGGCTGGTAGTCATGGCGCTGTTGGGCCCCCAGCGCCACTGAAGATAACCCATGGTGTTCTGATCCAGGTGCCGCGCTGTCATCAGAGAACAACTCGGTCGCAAACCTCGAGGTGAGAACTGTAAACCGCACTGGGCTGTCATGAAACTGAACAGGAAAAAAAATCATACAGAAAGGAGATATGAAAGGAGAATGCAGTTTTGCAGTTTGACGCATTATTGACAAAAAGTTGGGTCTTACCACCGTGGTGTGACATTGCGAAACACCTTTAACCCAATAAGAGGTCCCAGTATGTCTCCCGCACCAAACTCCACCTGCAACAAATGCAGATGCAAGTGCATGGAAGGATAAGATTGTAGAAGGCTACGAAAACTGAACCTACCACCTTACGCACTACATACATCATGTCTGCAAGAATTACCAGCTTGCAGGTGTATGATTCCCAGCTAGTTACATCAAAGTTTCCATTTGGTCTTCAACCAAGGAAGATCTGTACAATCACTTCAGCTTAAAAGTGCATGTATTTAAGGTCACAATGACCTTGATCATTGGCCACCAAATTCTACCCAGATTCTCCTCGAATCCAGGTGGACATCTGTGCTACATTTTAAAAAAATTCCTTTAAAGCATTCCTGAGACAATGTGCCCAAAAACCTGGATAGACACACAGACTTCCTCAGAGGTATAATGAGATGGATGGACAAGTTCCTACTCATTAAAACAAAACGTTAATGTGCTTCTCTCTGTAAATGTGTCTGCTTGTGCGTACCTCCCCCCAGCCCTTGGCTGACATAACCCTGCGCACGGTCATGTTAATGTTTCCTCCTCCGTTCCCATTATGCGTGGAGAGCGAACCAGACAGCACTGCTGTGTCAGAGTTCGTCAAAGGAGCCTGCAGAAAGACAGACAGCACAGAATACCGATGTGATCTTGGCTCAGGCTAGCACGTGGGTGGACGGTAATGGCTAAGTGAATGTTTGTTGTACCTCTATAGACTGAGAAATATGCATCTTGTTGATTTCAATATGAGGAAAGCCTCCTCCTGGCATCTCTTCAAAGTCTTCATCATAGTGGTCAAACAGGTCCGTTGCATCCACACCAACGCTGATGGTGCCCTGAATAATTATGCCGTGACAAACAGATTGACAGGATTAATTAAGAAAAAAGGAAAAGAGCGCGAGACATAATGCAACGAACGTGGAAATACTCCACAGTGGAAACAGGGCTGTTTCGTGCTGTTATGATGCTGCAAACCTTAGGGTTTGTTCTTTGCTGCAGTCTCCTCTCCTCTCTCTCTCTCTGTAGCCTTTCATATTCCTCTCGAATTTCTGCCGGTGCCCTCTTCCTCTCCACCACCTACACAGAATCACAAAGTGCAGGTGACGCAGACACACCACGTAGCAGCGAAAAACCACTCAAATGCAAGAAAAGTAGATTATGTTTGGAAACATACCTCCCAGCCTTCCACCTCCAGCCCTTTCTTCCCAAAGATGTCATAGATAGCTCTGGAATGAGCATCACTCAGCACTGAGCAGAGGGAAAGGGGGTTTATGCACATGTTTTACATGTCATTTTCGACTGTCAACATCCACTGATCCCGAAGACAGACAATTCATTTCACAAGTTCAACTATACCTACTAAATGCCTTACAACTATGAGATTCCTCACCTTCATAAGCTTGGTGAACCTGGTTGAAAAGTTGCTCAGCTTGTCTTTTCAGCTCTGGGTCTCTGTGTTTGTCTGGATGGTAGAGCATACATAGCCTCCGATATGATGCCTTTAGCTCCTCAGCTGTGGCCTGTGGCAGGAGACAGGACAAGCGTCACCCCTGAGAATGACTGACTAATTAAACTGATTAAAACAGCAACTGTTGGGTATTTCTGCCTGAAAATAATTGCCACAACCTCCTGAATTAATGTCTGTTCAATCAATTAACTGACTAATCAGTTAATTGAGAGCTGAAACACCACTGCTGCATTAGTGCGTCCAAATTCAAGAGTGAAAAACAGTCAGCAGGCGTTTACATTAAAAAGCCATTAACAAAAAGCGTAATAATGCACTACGCGTTAAGCTAAGGAGTCTGCCCCTGTGTACCTAATGCTATCTAATGTTACTTAGATGAGCAAGTACAATCCACACAGCTCATATTCGCCCCAGTTTTTAGGAAAACTCAGATTTCAGAGGATGTTCTCCAAGACGATCGTAGCATTTCTGCCAGTGCCTACTTCCATGTAAAGTAGATAGACATCCTGCCTGACATGCATCTGCGGCATCGACCGGTCTCAACCTCTAACGATGATGGTGCCGACTGAGAGAAGCGTTATTCGGGTGGAGGATGAGAGCACACGGGCTGCAGAAGGCTTTCTCATTAAAACCCAACACAGAGGTCACAGCAAAAAGTCCGCTGACGTCCGACATCACTGATAAACACGAAGCTAACCTTACCTCTTTCCTAACGTTGAGCAGTGAATAGAAGTCCTGATTGTTAGACTCAATATCATCATCTAAGGGAGCCGCCATGTTTGCGTTTGGCCCGGTTCGGTCCCGCCCACTCGTTCAGTGTTCTGGGAGCTCATTGGTCAGTCACAGGAGGAGCCGCTGTCTTTCTGTCGTCCTCTGCTGGCTGTATACATACAAGGAGAAAAGGGCTTTTTATAAAATGTATGTTGTCAGTTTATGACTTTTTTTTTGTCATCCTTCAATTTGAATGTGCGCCAAACACTCAACTGTGATTGGCTATGACAAATTTCGGGGTGTTTAACAAATTAAGTACTATCGAAAAAGAAGTACCCCGAAACAGTGGAAGAAATAATAAATAAACAAACAAATAAGTAAATAAAATCTTGTTACTGGCATTGGTTCTTGGCCTTCTAGTAATTTAAACATTTCACAATCTGTGCATCGCTAATAATAGCCTCTTTGAGTCTACTACTTCCTTTCCTTGAACATTTAATTTTGCAGCCTTATATTTCTACACTATATTTAGAAGGAGAACTGAGTACTCTGTACTCCACTACATTTATCCTTAGATAAAAGACCAGAATCAGATTTTACAACCAAATCACTGTTGACACCCTCAGAGCTCAATGACTACAAACTAGTTGCCAACTAAGACATGGGTGAAGACATCTCTTGACCCTCTGCAGTTTGAATACAGATTAAATCTGCAGTCATCTACATGCTTCAGAGAGCGACATGGTGAAGATCACCCTCTTTGATTTCCATAGTGCATTTAACATGATTCAGCCGCTGCTGCTGAGAAAGAAACTACAGGAAATGTCAGTAAATGCTCACATTCAACAACTCATGAATTACTGACAACCAAAAAGACCAGCTGCAGTATGTGAAAATGTGCAGTGCTCTTTGAGATCAGGTGATATGTGGTACAGGAGCTCCACAGGGGACTGTGCTGTCTTCATTCCTGTTCACCTTGTACACCTCAGACTCTCAGCACAACTCCAGGTCATGCCACCTACAGAAATACTCTGACAGTTCTGCAGTGGTTGGATGTATTAGTGATGGGCAGGACGAGGAGTGCAGAGCGCTAGTGGATGGTTTTGTAGAGTGGTCTAACAGGAATCCTCTGTTTCTGAATGTTAATAGCTCAGAAGAGAGATGGTGATCAATTTAAGAAGGAAACAGACAGTTATACGACCCGTGTGGGACAGGATGTTAATGTGGAGGAGTACAAGTACCTGGGCACCTGCATTGACAAAAAGCTCAAGTGGAAAGTCAACACAGACTGTTCAGGCTCTGTTTTGCTAAGGAAGCTGAGATCCTTCAATGTGTGCAGCAAAATCTTGTAGTTTTTTCTCACTCAGTTGTGGTGAGCACAGCGTGCTGCTGCGGGATGAGAAGCATCAGAGCTGGTGACACGGATAGACTGCATAATTGTTTAGGAAAGCTGGCTCTGTTATTGTCTGCAACCCGGAATATTTTTGAAGCTAAAATCACAGAAAAACCCTAACCACCCTCTGCACCACTCACTAGACAGGCAACAGAGCAACATCCTTAACCGAATGATTCAGCTGCCAAAAAGACCACACATTATTATTATTATTATTATTATTATTATTATTATTATTATTATTATTATTATTATTGATCAACTGGCCATGTAACAGACTGGCTACCTGTTCTGGCTGTACCCCGCCTCTGTTGCAATAAAAGAATTTCCCAAATATGGGATAACCTATTTCTCATCTCATTTATAGAAGTGCGTATACACTTCCACACACCAATTAAAACATATATAAAACATTTACCCCCTGGATTAGCTCATGTTAATAAGTGAGTATATACTAACATGAAACAGGTGATATTACATGAAAAAATCTAAGACCATCATGTGATTCACTCTCTTAACCTGGGCTGACAAATTCATTTTACTTCATGTCAGCCCAGTTTGATCTTAAGTAGGCTGGGACTACCAAAACCTTTGCATAATTACATATGAAAAAACAAACACCCCAGTTAATTTCTCTACAAAACACTTTGAAAACATTTCTTTTTAAAAGTCGCATTTAACCAGCCATTGCTTTACAAAAAAGGTGAAAAGTCTGAAATTTCTTAAGAAAAGTAAGTCTGACATGGTCATTACACCGTCATTGCATGTGCATTACAATTTAAAGATCATAGTGAGGCTATAAACTCACAAAACCTCCACATGTGGAGTTTTTGTGGGCAAATAAAAGTTTTTTGTGAGTGTTTTATGTCTTTATGATCCAAACAACCTACCGGGATCTAACATTTGTAATTTTCTGTACATTTTCACTCTTGTATAATAACGCTGGCATCACACCAGGAACAACATAAATCTCTCATGAAAGAAAAAAACACACTGAGTTAATAATGACTTGATCACACTTTGCAAAGTCATCCAGTGGGCCAAATTGGACCCTCTAGTGGGCCCCAGGCCGTATGTTTGACACCCCTGTTCTTCACCATAACACTGGACAAGTGCCAGTGATTACTCATGTATCCAGTACTCTTGAAGTACTATATATTTTTGATTAAAAAGTAATCTCATCGTTGGCTGAATAGAAAGTGCCACACTGTGTTGGTATGAACAGTGAGCTCCACCCTGACATAAATAACATAAATGCAATATTAAACATTTGCTTTCTTTCTTATTACACCGCTACACGTTTGTCGTTGTCGTTCACCATCTCTGAATTCCGCTGATCTCGAGTACCTAGTGTGTCTCTGCACCCCGAGGCTGCGCAAAGCACACGTAGCCGAGGAGGAACCATTCAAAACCTCTGTTTTCCGTGAAGCGTGTCTGTGGAGAGGATTGTCTCTGTCAAACACAAGGCTTTGGTGCAAAGGCGATATTCTACCCCGAGGCACAGAGTGACAGTGTGGGCTGGAAACGAGAACATAATGATCCCAGTTAAGCCCTACTATTTAGAAAAGGATAGCATCGCATAAAACGGCAGAATTATAAATAGCCTGTCAGTGAGGATATTGTGATAGGCTCGTTATAAACTAAACTTTACGCAAAGATATCAGCAGCGACATTTCATCCCGCACGCTGAGCAGGAGGACGAGTATGGAGGAGGGCATGTTTTTTTTCCTTCCACCCCACAAGTTTTCATCTGACCTGCCATGGCTCCCATTTAATAACATGGCTCAAAGAAAGCAGGTAGTGAGTGCACGCAGCTCTGTGTAGGCGCGTGTGGAGCTGTCCTTTCAGCACCGCGAGCTTCAGCACCACGGCGAATGACAGCACCCGGCAGCCCACGCGCGTCAAAAAACTCTCTTTCAGGCAGTTCTTTTCATTTAGATTCAAGAGGGGTTCATAATTTATGGCGAGACGCGACCTTACATCGCATTTTCTCAACAATCCACTGGGTTTGCGTGTGAAGAAATGAGCGCGCGCTCGCTAGCGAGAGTTTCTGTGCGCGCGTAACGTATATGTGTGTAGGCCTGTTGTGCGCGTACGTGTGTGTGCGCGCGCGTGTGTGTGAGGGAGAGAAGATGATGATGAGCATGATGATGATGCTGTGGGAGGCTGTCAAGGTGTCCTCGAATACAGACGTCGTTCAGTGACGTGAGAGGGGTAAGAGGGAGAGAGAGAGAGAGAAAGAGTGCGCGTGAACGGCGAGGAGGGGGCGTGGTCAAGGGGAACAAGCGGAGGGATGGTGAATTCCGCGAGTCACCATCACGGATCCCCGCTGTCAGTCCTCTCTGTTTGGACCAATAGCCGCGCTGAACGCGGCAGGCTCACCCTCCCCACCCCTTCTTCTCAGCCCCGCCCCCCTCCTTGAGCTGTCCTCCTTGTGCACGCGCGTGGTCCTCCCCCCCACCCCCCTCACCGGCACCACCACCATCACCACCCCCCCCCTCCCACTACCACTAGGTCGAGTCGAGGAGGAGGAGGAGGAGGAAGAGGAGGAGGAGGAGGGATGAGGCGCGCGGCGGAGGGGAAATGGCTGCCGAAAACAAGCCGGAAGGTAAGAGAGAAATAACGGTTTTTATTTAAGGTGCCGGAGTCCCGCTCTTCGGGTTTCATGCGAGGCTATGAAGGGACGGAGGGATAGAGGAGGGCAGAGATAGCGGCGGGGCTTTCCCTCTCCTTTAGCCCGTCCCGAAAACACCGAGGCTGGTGCTGAACCAGCGACTGTGTGGAGCACGGTTAACCGAAAGCAAATAAATAACAGGAGGAGAGTTGTCCTGTCGGTGGGCTCTGGCTGATTCGGGATACGGTAGTTTTTCACCGTCCGATGCTTGCCAGCGTTTCCCCCTCGAGTAGCTGGCTTATGAATGCTTTTTAAGCATTTAGCTTTAAGGGGATGGAGGATGAGAGGAAAAGAGAAGAGTGGTTCACGCTGAAGGAATTCAAATGCTGCTCTCTGTGTGTGTGTGTGTCCGTGTCTCTCTTTAAGGATAAAGTAGACCACTGAATTGCTAATTTCTTTCCTGACAGGCACGCAACCTCCCCGACCAGCTGTGTATTTATTTAATCACAATCGGTGTGTGTTTCGGTGTGTGTGTGTGTGTGTTTTGTTCCTTCAGTGTTAATGTGTCCTTATGGTTGCTAAGGCGCTGAAGGTGAGAATTTGGCTGCATATAGGTTTGGGAGGGGTTGGTGTGTATGTGTGTCAGTTTTAGGTCATAATGAGTCCAGCCCCCCCCCCCCATTTGTGGTCGTTGTTTGTTTGTGTTTTTACTCCCTTAAGTAAACTGTTGAGGTCGTTATCATCTCTCACACACAGTCACCATTTCATTCAGACTACTATTTATTCATTCATGAATTATTTAAGGGTTGCAATGTTATCTCTGTGTCAACTTGTGAGTTCTTTACTCGTGGTGTTTGACATTTCTTTATAAATACCCCCTGGTTGTTACTCTGTTCACAGCGCCTCTTTCGTTTTGTGTCTTTAAAGCACTGCTGATGCCACGAAGGGTTAAATTTACAAAAGAGGGCAGCAAACTTAGCAGCAGACTGTGTTGTAAATGATCAATGGCTCTCTAAACGGGGTCTGTCCCCCTCAGGTGTCCCAAATTAATTTATAGTAGATCATAAAATTGTGTTGTTTCATTAAAAAGTGGATATATATATATATACACAGATGGGGGACCATTTATGCCAATAAAACAAGCATATTGTGTACATTACTCCCTCCCTTTGTGTTGGCCCAATATAAACCCTGATATGGCTGTGACACATCCTGTCAATCTGTCATGAAATCAGTCATTTCTCTCAGTGTCTAACAGACAGTTCTTGCTGTTGCATACCTTTCATTATCAGCGCGCTCTGAAAAGTGATGCTACACCTAAACCATCTAAATTGTTTTTAGTTTTTGTGAGGCAGTCCTGAGAATATCTTCTCCCTTGCCTCAAAAAGTTTGAGAACCCTTGTTACAGACACCACAGTTCCTTAGCAATTAAAATTAATTAATTAATTAATGGAAAAATCTTTTTTTTTTTTTTTTTGGGGGGGGGTTAAATAATCAAAGGTGTAGTAAAATTGTCAGCGAGAGCTTTCAGCACTCTCTCCACTAGGGAGCAACACTGAGCAAGATTTCTCAAAGGGGCAATTTTTGGCAACACTTGAACTACCGTCATGCATTTCTGCAGTGCATCGTGTGTACAGCACTTAAAGTCAGGCACGCATATACAATGCGTGCAAGCAAGCATGCAGAGTGTTGCCAAAGGCGAAAGGAAGGCCGTGGGTTGAGAGTCCCGTTGCGTGAAAAGACTAGAACTGTTGATGAGACAAAAGGCCCATGGGCAGATCAGCAGGCAGTGTACCACATAAATATTAAACCTTCCCCCCTGCCCATACTGTACCATACCTACTCACGCAAACAGATTCACAGTGTGTTGGAGTTTTATCCATTGCCCCTTCAGTGTTGCGTGTAGTCTGGGTATAATGATTTAAAAGCCTGAGCCTTGCTGAATGAAAGCCAAATGAATTGTGGCGACGAAGGCAGGAGACAGCCTTCCACTCTTCCCCCTGCCTGGCA
This sequence comes from Perissodus microlepis, assembly GCF_051167445.1. Classification (NCBI taxonomy): domain Eukaryota; kingdom Metazoa; phylum Chordata; class Actinopteri; order Cichliformes; family Cichlidae; genus Perissodus; species Perissodus microlepis. Next base: position 13,578,480 of record NC_140465.1, read on the forward strand.
GATGTGGATGGCACCAGTGGGCATCAGAACAACATCCACCATATAGCCTGGAAGACCATCTCCCTCTGTGCTGGTTGGTCTACTTTGTATCATAGCAACAGTGGTCAGGGAAACAGAGAAATGATGAGAGTGAAGAGAAACTAAAGCTGGGAACAAGTTAGTCACACACACAGAGGCAGTGTATCTTCTGTGGCCAATCGATCAGGGGACACGATGGATGCAAGTTAGTGGATCAGAAAATGGATCAGCCCACATGCATATCACTTGGAGTTTTGTTTCTGGGCTTTAGAGGAGAAAGATTGAGGTGAGGTGTACGACTGCCAAGGAAACCAAAGCCTGAAGTGTCTCCTAAATATGTCCCTGTTTTTTTTCTTCTTCTTCTTTTTCTCTTTTTGTAGGACTGAAGAAGATAAGAAATCCAGAGCGGATGGTCAGGATTGCTGTTGGCTACACTGGACACACCCCTCCCAAGAGTGACGACACTGACGCCAACAGTAAGAGTCACACAAACACTCTTGGCGCAGTTTGTGTGTGCATGTCTGTCTGTGAGGGTGTTTAAGTGCCACCCGCACATTTGTCTGTAGCACAGGGTGACTCTGGGAGCAAGCATAAAAGCCTTCTGGCAGAATGATGCGATGCGGGAACTGAGGTCTCCTCCTCATCTGCTCTGTAACTGATCACACTTACGCATACGCAGAAACACACACACACACACACACACACTATCTCTATTTCTCTCTGCTGAGACGTCATTCCAATTCAGCCCTGTTACACATCATGTTTATTCATGCATGCCAGTACAGTATTAGTGGGCGCACGCACACACTCCTGCACATAGCCATACAGAAGGCAGGGCTTACTTTGGCTGTCAGTAGTTTATTGTCACACCTAATCTGTACACATGGCATTATGTATCTATAATCCTCAATGGGCCTTGTTAAACTAGAAGTGAGATGGAGTGTGTAATCTGGGGTCGGTGCATGGCCGCGGATGTGTGTGAGTGTGTAGCAAGCATGTGTGCGATTGCTTTTGTCTGTTAGACAGACTATAAAGGCAATGATTGCTTTGATTGGCTATTGATTCCAGAGGACATGGAGCAAATGCATGTGTGTGCCTCTGTGTGCATGTGTGTTAGAGGGACAAATTGGAGGAAAATAAACAGATGCGAGGAGGAACAGACGGACATTTAGTGAAGTGATGGTTAGCAGTGGAGGGGGTTAGGAGTGTGGTGGTTGTGGCGATGGTGTTGGGGGATATATTTAAACATCACCCACCCCAACAACAACCCTGTCCACCCCTTACTTCAACCCCTTATTCATTTCTGCACCAGACCATGCTGAACAGGGAATGAAAGCTGGACTGAATAGAATAGAATAGAGGGTTCTATTTCTGATGACTGTTTAATAAAAACCAAGGCTTCCCGAGCCTATCCCTGTCTCCTATCTGTTCTCACGTCCCAGCTGGAGGATTACTGGAGGAAAAGTTTATCAGCAGAATGATAAAATTAGCATGCACGCCCATCTCTCTATCCCCCCCCCCCCCCCCCCCCTCCGCCCCCTGCTCTCCCTCTTTTTCTCGTCTCTCCTCCCCTCTTCCTGCACTCTCACTCATCCCATGCCACCCCCACCCCCCAAACCATCTTCTCCGTGCCCTGGCTCTCCCTGCTGCCCTCCTCTCACCCTCCTCCCTGCCATCCCTCTATCTAGCTGCTGTGCAATGAGCCTTTCTTTCTGTCACATTAATTTCATCCCGAAAAGGGGGAAAATGTGAAAATTTCCCCTGACGCCTCCTAATATCAGTAGGGGGAGAGTTAAGAGTTGCATTTGGAGCGTTTTTCTCTCTCTTTACTGAGGAGAGTTTTATAATTAACTGACAGCCATCTCACAAGGGCATTGGCTTGTTTCTGTGTTAAATATGGAGATGACAGTTTTATGAGGTAAAATATTCATCAGTCAGAGGCTGCTCTTCTGTGTGATTCCAGTCTAAATGGTGGCATTTGATAGCGTACCCAAAGCAATGTTTCACTTTGGTCGAACATTTTCGGTCTTTAGCTCACATACCTCTATATGACTTAATGAGCCATCAGTTTCACATTAGCATTCAGGCATTGTCACTCTTTTGGACTCGTTTTTACTAGATTAGCAAGTGAGTGAGTGATCTGTGTACACCCAGAATTTGTGGCGTGCTGCTGAGGGACTCGCACGAAGCAATGCAGGTATTGAAAGTGTTTTATGATTTTAAATACAAATGTAAAGGCGAACAGCGTCGGATTTTCATATTTAGATGTGCATTCCTTGGGTCCCAGGATGCTTCATTTTCCTGGGTAGCCAGAAAACAAAAGACAAGTTTTTGCCCCATGTCACACAATAGTATGGCTCCACCGAGAGTCATTTGGAGCAGATGGAAAGGACGATTGCAACAGCACTGAGGCTGAATCTTTTCAAAACAGGGACGCATTCTCTAGTTCAGGATTGTTAGAAATACAAGATACAACTCTTTGGGGTGTAAAAGCTCATCAGCATTCAACAAATCTGCAAAGTTGGTCCTCCGTTCCTCGTCAGCAGGGAGAGTAAATGCGAGGACAGGTTAAGATGATGGTTGTGTCCATGAAGGTGTGCTTTGAAAGGGGTTTGGGCGCCAAGGTCACTCGTTTAAAAAAAAAAGAAGAAGTCACTCTGGGACAAATACTGTGATGTGTGTTCTTTGATCAGCAGGCACTGCTGTATGTGTCTGTTTGTATGTATGAGCATGCATATGTGTATGCGTGCGTGCGTGTTTGTGTGTGTATGTGTGCCTGCGCATGTGCAACGGGCTTGTTTGATGTGGTGGTTCTGGTACATTTCAAAGGCGAGGCTCTGATGAGAATTCTTCAGAACAGCAGAGGAAGGGAGGGGGTTATAGCCAGGAGGGGTGGGGTCTAAACGCTGATTGGCATTCATAGCAGAGAGGCTGGAGTGCTGCTAAAAAAGAAATTAGGCTTTAACTAAGCTGCACCATTCAGCTGTTTAACTAAGCTGCTGCACAGTTCAGCTGTTTGAAATTCTGTCTTCTCAGGCCTTCTATTAATAAATGCATAATTGATTAGGGGGAGCATACGTGCCTGAACACACTTCCTACTGACACAAACACACACACACATGCTCAGATAGCTACTTACACTCACACACACTCACACACACACACACACACACACACACACACACACACACACACACACACACAGCCCCTTCCCCTGTCCTGCTACAGCAATTCTTCTTCTTCTTCTTTGCATCTTTGTGTTAGCTTGTTCCAGTCTCCCACATTTCTTTTTTTTTTCTTCATTAACACCATCTTTCTGGCTCCTTGTCATCCTGCCTCTCTCTGTCTCCCATGCTGACCCTCCCACCTTACCTATCTGTCTCTTTCTCTTGCTCTGTCATCTTCCCTCAGGTAGAGTATAATTCCTATCTTCCCAGGGGAGTCATGAATGGACGCCCTCTACTCAAATGCTTATCAATAACCTTTGAGTGCTTGCTCGCTTTGACTTCTGAGAAGCACACCCGTTGGGAACACACTCACAAACACATAACAGGGGGTCTGTCTTTGTGTGGACACACTGGTGAGGTGGTATTTTCCTGAGGCTGAGGCTTGGTGGATTTTATTTTATTTTATTCATTTATTTATTTATTTATTTATTTATTTATTTACTTACCTTCCCTGCACCTATTCGGTATTTTGGTGACTCTCCGCGCACAGCAGTAGGAGGAGAAGCACAGTAGGGGTAGTTTCACTGGTAATTCAACACCAACAATCAGCTTTGCTGTCAAGTATGACTATATTTCTGCTGTGACGATCTCATATAGCGCCCTCCACAACATTAATTATACTGTATACTGCATAAGGTATAACTGTCTGTGGCTCTCAGCCCCTTGGTTCCTCTGCTAATTACGTAAATGTTTGAAAATGAGCCACAATTATATTGTTATGTTAAAAAAAAAAAAAAAAAAAAAGCAGAGCAATTTTCTAAAAAAAAAGCTTGGCCCTGTAGTTTTTAGAAAACATTAGTCAGAAGAAAACAGTGAACATTTGGGGGCTATTTTTGCTCAGAAAAACAATGTATGTGGGACTGACTCAAAATAAACTACAGTGTCTATTTTGAATTCAGTAAAGATTCATCAGCCTAACACAAATATAGCCTGATATTCACCTCGCTGACTGCCATCCACCAATCAGCAAAGAAGGTAGCATCCATAATTCCTTTAAAAAAGGCACTTGGGTTTAGAAGCTTTTATTTCTGAATTTTCACTCATGTAAGGGTGGTGGATGATGAATAAATAAACACACAACAAAATTAACCTGCAATGTTTTTTTTGTCGAGAGATTTTACACATTTTCTCAAAGAGGTTGTAACCAGAGGCGAAGAAATATGGCTAGCATTTTAATAAAATTCAATTTTGGCACCTTTTAACTAGTATATCCCAGTTCATACAATCACAGAGTATAGTAAACTTGACTTCAAAACTTACTGTTTCAGTTTACTGTCACAATTTGGGCATATTAGTAATGAATATATTCAATATTGATAAGGTAGAATTTATTGTGAAATTAAAATAATACAGTGGTTTTATTGTAATGACTAGCTGTTGGTTAGTGAACCCTTCAGGGACCTATATGTGTCAAGTGTGATTGCTCATGTCCTGACTGTGTAGGAGTTTGCAGACAGACAGGCAGAGATTATGTGCACTATAGTAAAATAAGGTCTAAATTTCAATAGTGGGCATTTTGTTTATCTAGTGTTTAGTAACACTAGAAATACCGAGATTTCTATTGAACAGATTAACATAGACGCATTACCCTATGTGTATGTACATGGTCTGATCCTGCTTACTCGCGCGTCACCCTGCCTCCTGTACAAGAATATTAGTTAAATCACAGGGAGAGCTATTCTGGGTTCTCCACTTCATTACCAAACTGTCTGTGCAACACTGTGGGAAAAGCATTGCTTTTAATGGGGATAAGTAATGCCCCTGTGATTAGCTGTGATTGTTATCAACCCCAAATGCACTGATAATGTATGATAATGGATTCTTCTTTATCTAAATCTGTTTGTGGGTGGGCCCCAGGTGCATCTTCACTTGCGGTCCAAAAGTAACCCAGCCGCCACTCCCTCTGCACGCTTAGCTATTGTTAACTTGATTAACTCGACTGGAGGACTTCTGTACTCCTTTTCATGTGTAGCACTTTGAATCACACATAGATAATAAGCTATATTAAGGCCCAGTGACATAAAGATGATGTGGAAATATTAAACCCAACTTCATCGGTTTCTCATTCAGACTTCCTTGCAGACATCTCTTTCCACTGCTATCCCAAAAATATTCCTGATAAATCTCAAATATCCCACTCAAGTACAAGATGGACAGAACACATCTCTCACATCAAACCTTTAAAATTGTACTTATAATTTTAACTCATAATTTTCCTTTGCCATATCCAAGAATTCTGCTATTCTGCTCAAGGTGTCTTGGTGTCTAATGTGCAATTAGTCCTCTCTTTCTACTCGTCTGTCATTTATCCTGTTTAATCTTCTTCTTTTTTTCTTCCCTACCTCAGATGAGCCCGGCCAGTTGAAGATTTACCTTCCTAAGAAGCTGCTAGAGTGTCTACCCAAATGTTCCTCTCTGCCCAAGGAGCGCCATCGCTGGAACACCAACGAGGTGAGAATGAGACACACTCAAGAGGGAAATATCAGTGACAGAAAGATGAACAGTGTTTTTGTTTTTTTCCTGGCTGGTGACTCATCTCTAACTAATGTCACATTGAGAGATGAAGAGGAGGTAAACAAACACAATGGCAGCTTTTCATTATGGGATCCTAAAACTGTGACACTGGGAAGTAACAAAAAAAAAAGCCCAAAAAACAACCATCAGCAACCTGAACTCACAGCGAAAATCTGACAGAGTATAGATTCCATTTGGCATGTTGCTGTCTGTTTTTCTTTGTAACCCAAAACCATTCTGGGGTAGGGCATAGGAAACAGCGGATTTGAGGTCTGAAACAATAAGGCTTATAGGCTGAAAAAACAAGGAATGCGGGTACAGGTATGATTGTTTCTAGTGCTGCGTTTTACTAGGTTCAAAGAAGGTCTGGTCAGTAAGATACATTTTTTGCTATGGAACCAAAGAAAGTTGATAAAACTGTTGTATGTTTTTGGCTCCAAAGCAAACACAGCTACCATTCATTCATAAAGAGCAGAGATCGCTTTGCTCTAGGCCAAAATTAGCATCATCTTTGCTGTGTGAACAATAGATAACTTAGCCAAGAGTGTAAAATTGGGTCAAATTAGGTTCGGGACAGCTATTTACTTGGGGCCAAGGATAACCCGGAGATGAACGTTTTGGGCGTGCGAAAAGCTTTTCAGAGTTGCATGTTGTTTCCAGACTTAAGCTGTTAGCTTAGAAAAGTGTCTGATGGGTGGAAATGGTTGCAGGCATTCATCGTCAATACCTCCTTGTTTATGCATCGCACAGCCCCTCCACTGGTGGTTTCCTCCATCCATTGTGATGTGGTTGGCCTCTGCTGAGACATTTTCTCCATGTGCAGACTGTGCACTCCATTATGGATGTGTGTTTGTGTTATTGATTACCAAGTCCAGCATTATTATGCAATGCAAAGCTGATTTGGCCTGTGGTTTTTCTCTCAGGAAAGTCATTACATTTTTCATGCAATCCATCTCAATGAAGGTCATACTGGGAGTTAAGCACGGTGCCTACTGAACAGTGTGTTTGTATGAATAAGCAGTGTGCATGTGCGGTGTGTGTGTGTGGTGTGTTTCAGAGCAACGTGACTGCTACCGGTTAGGGACTTCCACACATCTGCCAACCACAAGCAATTGTGGACAATGCTCTGAATTAGACGAGCACACCTTGTTTCTGCCCCTTTTCCTGGCCTTACTCCCTTCTTGTCTCCCTAAGTCTCCCTTCCAACTCTTCTCTCTCCATCTCTTTCTGTCTCTACACCCCCAGTACCACTGCCCCCCCTCCACACACACACCACTCCCCATGCCTCTCTCTCCCTCTCTGATGAGGAGGTACAGGCTCAGTTCAGGGGGAGGTTGGTTGTCCCTCAGCGGATTTCTTCAAAGCTCCTCTTCCACCCAGGCATAAAGTTTTCCGCATACTTAAACAGTCCATTGTGTCTGCTGCTCCTCTTGCTTAGTGCTTTCTTAGTGGGAGACATGTGTATGCTCACTGTGCGTTTAGTGCATGTATGTATTTCAGCCTGTGCATCCGGCGTAAGGAACCCTAGATTATTGCCATTGATTATTTTGAAGCTGCTGCGACAAAAGAATTGATTTTTTTCCCTGTCTGTTGACTTTTTTTAATCTGTCTGAATTGCAGACATTCAAAGAAATCTACCAGTTTTTGTCATCAGTGTATAGGATATTAAATTAGCATTGTCCTGAAATGTTATCTTTTTAGATGCGGGGTTTCTGGACCAATCAGCTGTCAAGCCAGCTGTTAAATTTGGAGATTTTATTTACTTGGGCACATCTCTTCAATATTTGTATGCATGTGTGTGTGTGTAATTATTTAGTGTGTAGATCCATTTGTGTGTGTTTCTATATAATTCTTTGTTTCCATATGTCTGTACATAAGCAAATCAAGAATTGGCTTTGGGTGTCCTCATCGTCAATGGCTTTTGGGTTTTTACATGCTGTTTATAAAAGCCATGCAGAATCAGGATTATCCTTAGTTTGTGTGTGTGTGTGTGTGTGTGTGTGCGCGCGCGTGCGTGCGTGCGCGTGTGTGTGAGGCTACGAAAAACGAGCGTGATAGATAAAGAGATTAAGACTTCGTTTGAGCGAGAATGCCTCTTATTAAGTCAGATTCAATCTTTACATGTCTTCATCTGATATGTCCTTAGTTTCACCTTTTTCTTGGCATGTGCATCACTTTGCAAGTGTGTGTGTGGCTGTGTGTGTGTGTGCGTTTGTTTCCCTGTGCGCAAAAGGATCTCTGTTTTGTCACGCATGGCTCCCCCTGACACCTTGGTCTCCCACAAGCACTGAGCTGTGACCCCACACATTTTTTACCCGGGCCGTTCCTCCTGCTCTCTGTCCTTTCCTCTCTTCCTTCCCTTCCCTCTCTTTCCTCTCTCTCTCTCTCTCTCTCTCCCTCTTTTGTGTATCTACTGATGTGTGAAATTATTCTGGGATGGAGGGATGGATTCCTCCCTGAAGGGCTGAGCGGAGGCGTGAGCCTTTTGTTCAATAATAGATTGGGGGTGTATGTGTATCTGTCCATGGTAATAGACTATGGACTAGTTTTAGATAACAAACCACACTCAGGTGGGCAGACTGATGGTGGAGCCTGTGTTATCTATCCATCTGGAATTACTCGTTGTTTGGTTTCAGCAAATTCTTCGGAGCACCACCACGAGGAGGCTATCAAACTTTTGAAATGTAGACAAAGACCAACTTTAGAGTCTCATCGTGTGACTCAAGCTCACGAAAAGATATGATTACTCTTGTGGGGACCCTTGACATCCTGGCTCGTATATTAAGAAGCCAGACTGAGATGAATACTAAGTTAAAAAATTCTTTTTAAAGCCCCAGTTCAATATGAGACATGCACACACACACTGTGCAAATGTGCATGTCATTGTGTGGTCTAATGTGCATTTTAAAGGCTTCTACTTCAGAGCTTCTCCCCCACTATGATTCAAATGATGCAACTGTCAAATGTGTTGGTACAGACTTCAGTGCATCACACAGATGACAGTTGCCTGTGCCACAACGCATCTGCATGTGACTCTGCTCCACATGTCGCTCGACTGTACGAGTGGGGGGGGAAAAAGCAAATGTGAGAGCGGTACTATTTTGTCCTTAATGATATGAAACAAAATGCTCTGAAACAGGCAGTGTTTTTGCCGTAATGCGCTGTTCTCATCGTGCAGAGATGTGTACGTAGCTGTGTGGTGTGACGAGAGGCTCATTACCGGCGCTCACACGCCCGTTGTCTGGTTGTGTTGCTGCATGACAATAACGTGATAAGAAGTGGATCAAAAATCATATATGTTCCACACCATCATCTGCCTCCTGTGTGTGGGTGTGTATCTCTTTTTGTGCATAGTTGTTCTCATGGTAACCGATTGTGCATGAGTGTGCGAGTGTGTGCGTGTGTATGTGTGTGTGTGTGTGCACGCACGCATTTATATTTGTGTTAATTATATGATTGATGATGCATGTGCACCATTCATGATTTTGCAGCACACTTAAGGTGATAGGAGAGGGATTGCAAGTGGTATCAATGAGTTGCCGATCATGTCAACCAGACATGATAATTAAAAAAAATAATAGCAACAACAATAATAATAGGTAAAGAGCAGACATCTCAGGGAAAACTGTCAGTAACCCACTCACACGTGCGTGCTGTAGTGTCTCAGCTTATGGGAGCTACAATTTCTAGACCAAACAAAGCTTGGGTTGCTGGTGTGTGAGTACGTGTGCATGTTTAATTTATTATTAATGCCATTACTGTTGTTTGTGAGCCATTAAACAGATACATTGGATTAAATATGCACATACACAGCACTCCGCTGTTTGTGGAGATATTTCCTGTTTTTCCAATGTGGCTAAAACATGAGGCAGGAGTGTCTGAAAAACAAGTTACACTAGGGGGAGATTGGCAGTTGTCAGTTACTAGACGATGAATCCATTATGGAAACCCTGAGTGATTATTGCAGGCCTCTCTGTTCCATTCAGACTGTGGTGTAGGGAAATAGGTGTTGTGAGTATTACAGCTGTTCATCCCTGCATTCATATTTGTGAATGTGTTCGAATGGTTAGATAAGATTAATTTAAATGTTTGAATAAGCACCAAATAGATCTAATATTTTAATTTGTTACATGCTGTGTGAAAAAGTACAAGAAAAAACAGATTTTCATAGTCGAATATTTGCATAAAGATTTGCAGTCATATGGTGCTCTTGTGGGTGGAAAAAAAATTTCACACAGAACTAAAATTTTACAGCTAAACCTAGAGTAAAATCCAAAAGTCCAAATTAAATATTCAAGTACTAATTTTGCATTAATTGGAAAGATCATATAGTCCAAATCAGCAGCTGTCCTAACAGATAAGTTGATTACACAGAGCCGCCTGAGCTCTTCACCATCCCTTCAGTTATTCCTGCAAGCTGCTTTGCAACCCACATTCACCCCAGCTCCTTCTTTTTGTGTCTGAACTGTCTGACCTCCCCACCCCACAGACCTATTCCACTAAATAAAAATTACTGCAGATGGCTACAATAGTCTTTATTTAACTAGAACGGTCCCAAGTGGCTGAAAGGTTATAGTTCCAGCTGAAGCTTGATTGGATCAGTCGGAGGCATGGTTATTACATCATTAGCCTTATATGAGCAGGCACATACCGACCTCCCACCAGGGAGACAGGCGGTGTAGGGAAATATCCTTGAAAACACTTTTACAGTTCAGAAATATATATCCTATCAGCACATCATTTCACAGTGAGTTTCCCCTTTGTATGCACAATTTAAACATCACAATTTCGATGGTTTGGGCTCTTTCACTCCATGTTACTCTGACTTGGAGCTTTGGGTGTCTGAATAAATTCCCCCCAAACTGTCATACATAGCAGTAGAGCTGAAATATTTGTCAATTTTTTTTAAATTAAATATTTTAATTTAAAACATGTAAATGTACTCATTTTTACTTTTCATTTAGGCGAGTACCACTCTGAGGATTTTGAACCAATAATTGACCCATTTTGTTGTTATGTAACCATCTCCAGGCCTCAGTGTCATCGTTGTCTGGCAACAAAAAAACAAAAACAATCATCCATCCATTATTCCATCTATCAATTTCTTCCATTTATCCAATTCCTGGTAGAGGTGGCTCTGGAGCCAATCCCAGCAGATCCATTCTAGCACACTTATTTTTGCCAGTGGGGATACTCCAGCTGTCCAGTCATACAAGCCACTGGGGTGGACAGTAAAATACAAAATAGTTTAATTCACTATAACAAAAAAAGATACTGCTTTTCTGTTAGCCTGTCATCTTGTTTTCTATCCAGGAACAGCTGATGGGAATTATCCTGAACCTGTTGTATAAATCTGGCACGCTTGCATTATATATTATGGTGATATTGACTGATACTTTGTATTAATGCAGCTATTAAATATACAAGTAGTAGTTTAGTCACTATTTAACTTTTTAAACTATTTATAATTGAAATCGTTCCATGTCAATGTTGGAGCTTATCAGAATGATTAAATGTTGATTCTCTCCCCTCCAGAGAAATGTGTTCTTCTGACAGCTGCACCCACACAATACCACACATGTGTAACTCCAAACCTTTTTTAAAAAAATCAGGGACTATTTGTGCAAATCTTAGTCATTTGTTTTGAATTGTCAGGCACTGTTACAGGCACAGTCCTCAAAACAAAAAGCCCAAACTATTCATGTTCATTTTCAGATTTGGTGATGCGCAGCTACAGTCCTTATGACCCCATTTTCTTTCCAAAGTTGTGCCCTTGATTTTTGACATTGATGTGCAAACTGCCAAAGTGCAACACACCCTGGCACAGGTCGTGAAAGGCTCAAACTCTGCTTTTTTTTTTCTCCTTTTGGCCGTGTCAGAACATAGACAGAAGTATAAGGGTTTTAGAAACTTATAGAAAGTTTTATTTTTAAACAAAATGGGTGTGCTGCCTAAGTATTTGTTAGATAACATGTTGGTGAGAAACTTTATCCGTGTCAGTGTGTGTGTGTGTGTCCCAGAGCCTGCCTATGGCTGTAACCTCTCCAGTTGACATTGAGCTCTGTGCTGTTGCCGTTTACCAGAGTAAAGCATAGTTTAATGAGGGGGCAAAGAAGCCAGTACACACACTCACACATGCACACTCATGCATGCTACATACGTCTACACTCACAGACATGCACACGCAGGACCAGAGGGGTGTTTCACAGCTCCTTGTGTTTGATTCCCATTCTTTTATTTTTAATCATTCCTCTGTCTTTTGGGTTGAGAAATATTTTATGTTTGGAGAGCGCCAAGTTATAATCACTAATTAGTCCTCCAGGCTCTCTCGCTTCATCCCCCCAACCCCCACCCCACCACCCTCCTATCTTCCCATCTCTCTCTGAGCCAAGCATAGCCCAATTACACCCAGCGTCACTTTGTGTCTGCTGTGACTTCCATTTTCCACTTCCATACTGTCCTGCTGACCCGACCGGAAAAATTAACCAAAATGTAAAGAAACACAAAGAAGTAATTGCATCCATTCTACTCAAAGATTAATATCCCTGTTGATAAATGTAATTATTCAGCAAGCTTTTGCAAACAGGGACGTGCATGGTAAATTCTGCAAGTTTTAGCCATGCTGGTATTTTAGCCCGCACAAGTTCACAAGAAGACGAGATTAACTGGGTTTTACAGGTCAGGTGTCTGTAGTTGCAGTTAGAACTGTCCCTCCTTTCCTCTTTACATTGTGTGCTGGGAGTGATGGAGTGTAAGGTGGCCAGTGAGTGTGTGGAATTGGTTTTGTGGTGGTGGTTTTGGACTATTTCCCTAAAGAAGAATAAGGGTAGTTTCATTATTCATCATTTTCATTATTGGCATTTAAATATTCAGTTAATTCGTAAAAACGATCGTCTGTCAGTCATTTTCGAGTCATTTGGGTTTAAGAAAAAAAAATCACTTCCAATCAGTAACTCAATGGTGTGAGTTGGGGAAAACTCAAACTGGAACCTTTTGTCAGCAGAACCGCCTATTTACAGGTATTAGAAAGCCAAATTTGATTATCTGAGGATACATTCATTAATTGGGAAGCAGAGCTACAGCAAAACTTGGGAGTAAAGCAAGAGCAAAAAAAGGGGACTTCAGTCAGAAATGGAATATCTTCCATTAATGTGCCAACAACATGCTTTTTTAAATTAGAAAACAGAAGTTAGGTATCATAATTTGATGACACCTGAAGCTTCCTGACAGGCCACAGCAGCTAATCTAGTGAACATTTTGATGACGGTTGTGATCCTAGATGCATGGATATGGTAATGGAAGGACTGCCAACACTAGATACACACAGAAAACTTCGACTGAGACACCCCTTTCTTTTGACAAGTTGTCTACTGCCGTCCAGCAGCTTACATGTGGCTTAGCATCAGAAATCGATGGACTCCCTGCAGAGTCCTATAAACTGTTTTGGTTTGTGTTAGGAAAAGATTTGTATAAACATTTTAGAGACTTATTAGACTCTGCAACAATGCTACTCAGCTGCTCCAGAGCAGTTTTGCCAACATTTACAAAAAAAGAGAGAGATCTAGGTTTGCTTAGAAACTTTAGTCCAGTGTTTCTCCTTTGCACAGATTATAAAATAATTACAAAATGTCTCTCAAATAGACTGAAGGACTGTTTGATACTTTGGTTTCTGTTATCAATAACAATCAGTCATATTACATTCTCGAAAGCACAAAAATAGACAATCTGTTTTTGAGTCATGAAATGACCTATCAAATGTCAGGGTCTGGATGTACGCCTTTTTTCTATAAATCAAGAAAAACCTTTTGACATAGTGGATCATTTTTATTTGTTTAGGATGCTTGAAGCTTTTAGGTTTGGAATAAAATGTATTTCATGAATTAAGTTGCCCTATTCAAATGCGTCTGTTTTGCTGAAGATACGAGGGGGACTCAGCAGACCAGTCCCTGTACAGAGAGGCATTAGGCTAATGTCTGCTATGTTGTATGCTCTCACCATTGAGCCCCTCTTGAACCAATTAAGACAGGATCTCACCGGGTTAAACTTTGATGCAGATGCCAGTTAGTTTGTCTGCTAGTCAAAAATGATGCTCACATATTGGAACAAAAGTTACCACTGTGTAAGTGTGTGTCCTCTGTGAGAGTTAACTGGCAAAAGTGTGAAGGTTTACTGTTAGGAGAGTGGAAAAGCAAACAAGCAGCCATTACTTCCAGCTGGGCTGCAGTGGAGCAGACAGGGGATGAAATGCCTTGGGGTTTTTCTTGGCAATGATGATTTGCAGAGGAAAAACTGGGAGGGTGTAGTGGAGAAAATTAGTGCCCGATTGTTTAAATGAATGTGGGCCCAGTCACAGCTGTCTTATAGCCCCCTATAGGACAGCTGTGACTGGTCGTGAATAATCTTCTTGAGCCTTCAAATGCACTGGTGCAGGACATTCAGAAGAGACTGATTAACTTAACTTAACTTACCAGTATGGACATATTAGGAACTTCATCATTCTACCTCTGTGCTAAAGACATGCTAAAGACCACTGGCTTAAGAGTGCTCAAAAGTATATGGGAACATGAGGGAAGAGCCTCTGTTCTGTAGCCCACTTACTCAGTTTCCGGATGCTTAACTCTGCTGGCATACAAAGAATCCTTACAACAGCTGGCCTGACAAAGTTGGAAGGGTTGAGATCAGGAGAGCAGTGTAAAACTGTTGCCATCATCTCTTAAACTGGTTTTGTGCTTTGCCCTTCCTGGTCTCCGTGAGCATTATTTGTAGGCTCCGCAGAAACGCAGCCATTGGTTTGAACTCCTTTGCCAACGCTGTCCATCAACGCTGTAGTAGAGGAACATGAAGAAGATGTGGCTCTTGTATCTTTTGAAACGCCACAGCTCACTGATCTTCCTAAAGCCTCAAAGATATATGTATTTCCTGTATGCTGCGAGTATGAAAGCTCTCAACGGAGCTTCATTACATCTTGTTCTAGTTTTCTTCTCCTATAGGCAGCTGGACAAACCTATAAAGAAACACAGTGCGGTTCTCCAGTGGAGAGTGGCACGTGGGGGCCGGGGCCACAAACAGACATGTGGCACATATAGACCATATAACAGGAGACCCTGCAAAATCTGTGGGTAACCTGTCCTAGGCTAGTTCCTCTGGCTGGGTACGGACAGGTGAGGGACGACAACATTCTCATTTGTAAACCCAGACAGATAGTGCAGCATAGTGGAGACATATCTAGTCAGTTTTCTTATAGGTCAGGGATTGTGTTAACCAGGAGGAATAAAATGAAAGGAACAGGGTCTACAGATGTTAAACTTCAAAAGTCTGGTGTCTGCTCGTATCAGAATAGAGTTCACCTACTATGAAATGGTTGCAGACTTGGAACATTTCATCTCTTTTTAGGGGGGGGTGAAGGAAATTTTCTGTACACAGTGAATAATGAATTGCGTGGTCTCAGTTTCTTGGGTAATGGTTTACTGTGGGCTAGGGTGAGATTGTGAAAATGTGCAGTTATATTGTGTTTTTCTTTGTATGACTGTAAATAAGGAATTGATTCATTAAAGGCTTTGTTAAAAGTCAAAGGTCTCCTCTGCTCTCTTCTCTTTTCCTCTCTTCTTCTCTCCTCTCCTCTCCTCCTACCCATCTGGAAGCCCCACATTTTCCTCCTGTTCTATTTTCTCCATGTTGCACAGACCCACTATTTATCTTGCCCACTATAATTTGACACAAAATATTGTTAACTGGAGACACAGAAATATATTAAACAGTGGGAATGTGCGACTGTGAGTGTGGGGGTGTTGTGTATGTGCCCGAGTGCATTTGTGTGTGCTTCTGTGTGTGTGTGTGTGTGTGTGTGCCTTTGAGTTTTAACTTCCTGTTAGATTCCAAACCCGACCAAGTACTGAATGACCCAGAGTGTCTGCTGTAATAAGAAGCTGGGCTGTGCAGTGGAGACACTATTTTTGTATCTTTAAATGTCCCCACATAAAACCTCTGTAATATCTGATTCTTGTGTAAATTAGATTGAATTCATTGGAGACAGATAAAGCATATAAATGTGTATGTGTGTTCATGTGCGTGCACAGACAGCTGGTCCTTCTGCTCCTATTTTGAGAACTGCATCTGTAGAGTTTTGTCTAGATAACTTTATTTAACTTTCATAACTATGTGCTTTGCTGGGCCTTTAGAAGTCAAATACTGCATATGTTAACAACAATTTGCCTTTTGTATATTGCCAAATAACTGTGACTTACACATGACATTAGAGTACAAATTAGGAACAACGAGTGTTGGAAGGCTTTCTTTTGTACAGAGCTTTTTCTTAAGCATCTTCTCTTCTTGACTTAGTAGCTGAAGCTTAGGGACTTGTAGAGAATGTGCCTGGTTCAGGATTTCTGAAGTCAATGCATATTTCATACTCTCTGCTCATGTTTACAAAGGTAGGTTTCAGTCTAACATACTCTTAGCTTTGATGTAAATAGTGCTGCAAAGTCCAACAATGCATAAATAATAAAACAAATAAATAAATCATATAAAGATATGTGTACATCTTGTACACTTGTTTATTCAATGTATGGGTGTAGAGTCATATCTATATGGTCTGCTGATCTGAAACACAGCTTACTTTTACTCATGCCCAACCAGGTTGCAGTCTCCAGTTCCAAAGTATTTAGCAATATTGTTTGTAAATTCATATGACAAATATAGACTGAGCATATCGATGGACATCTGGGTCTGCATGAGCGTAACTTGAGTCATCAGAGAGGTTCTTATATTGACATTTCACACTGCTTTATCACTGTATAAGGATTATGGAGTTGTCTACTCAGCAGTAATCAACAAGAGCTGTGTAACCAGTGTGAAAACAAAATATGTCTGTGGAATTGTATCCTACATCAGATTTGTCAGCTGTACATCTATGAAGTGAATTGGATTGAGATTTGGTGACTGTGGAGGCCATTTGAGTGCGGTAAACTCATTGTCATGTACAAGAAACCATTTTCAGATGATCTGAGCTTTTCGACATGGCGCGTTATTCTGCTCGAAGCAGCCATCAAAAGATGGATACATAAAGGTGTTCATAAAGGGATGCACATAGTCAGCAGCAGTACTCAGGCAGGCTGTCGCATTGCTCGGTACTAAAGGACCCAAAGTGTGCTGAGAAAATATCTTATACCGTTACACCACCAGCAGCAGCCTGAACTGTTGATACAGTGCAGGGTGGTACCAGGTGTGGTCTTCTGCTGCTGTAGGCCATCTGCTTCAAGGTTCAATGTGTTGTGCCTTCAGAGATACTCTTCTGCATATCTTGATTGCAAATAGTGTCTATTTGAGTTACTTTTGCCTTCCTATCAGTTCAAAGCTTTCTGCCAATTCTCCTCTGACCTCTGTCATCAGCAAGACATTTTTGCTTGCTGGATATTTCCTCTTTTTTGGGCCATTCTCTGTAAGAAATATTTATTTAGTTATTATTTATTTATTTTATTTAGAAAGAGGTTCAGTACATATTAATGAACATTTTTAACTAATGTAAATATGCCAGATTATAGCCTTGGGCTAGTTTCCATCTGCAGACCCTCTGGCAGGTTGGTGTTACACACAAGTTAGGAAAAACATACAGAGACACTATTTACAGATCATGTGACAAGGACAAAAACCATGATCACATTATATTAGAACAAACAATTACAAGAAGAGTGGACAAAAGAGGACAGTATAGATAACAATAACGGAAACACATCAGTTACATTGCACAAACCCCAGTGTTACACATGCCCTGACTGTCTTGATATTGCACTGACCCATTACACTAATAGTTATTTCCCTTTTTGTAATACACTAACTCTTTTTCATGTCCAATATAAAGCATGATTAATTAAACATGATCACGTTTGTGTGTCCCTCAGCCACCCTTTTAAGTGACTCTTAAAGGGAGATTTGTACTTTCCCTCACTGACAGTGGAAGACTATTCCAGAAGCTCACTCCCTGATATGACAGAGCATTCTGTGAAAAGGTGGTGCGTCTAAATGCCTCTATCTAAATAGAGATAGTTGCATGGGAAAATCCCAATAGAACAGCGGTTTCAGAAATACTCAGACCATTCTAAATTAAGTCACTCTTCTTTTCCTCTCTGATGCTCATTTTGAACTGCATGTGATCATCTTGACTATGTCTACATGCCTAAATACACAGACAGCTGATGAAATATTTGTGTTAGCGAGCTGTTGAACAGGTGTACCTAACCAAGTGGCCTATGAGTATATATATTTATAACCTATTAATGGTAACCTAGTCTTTAATTTTATTCCCCTAGACATGATTGGAGTGTTTATGGTTTTTATTTCTGCGTCTGTCTGTCTACAAATTTGCAGTTTCTGGCATGATGCTAATTTGGTCTCTACAGATTTTTTTCTCGCTGCATTCTTGGAAAGACACAGATTATGGTTGTGCCTGTCTTTTTTTAATACATCACAGAATATTTATTTTTCTGGAGTGAAGAGACCTCTATTTACTTTCCAGTTTGTTGTCTATTCCATCAAAGTTGCCTCAGTTAATTTTGTACATAGCACTCTTAACTGCCTCTGTTGTAGCTAATCCAAGATGAATAGAATTGTCAATAAAAACATCCCAGCGCAAATATTTTTTACTAACGCAATCAAAGTTCATACGTATTTGCAAAGGGGATGCAAATTTATCCGACCACATTTGTTTTTGCTGCGTAAAGTTGCTGTGGGGTTAAATTGTCAGTTTTGTTAATGTGATATCGCACTGGATCTAAGTGTGTTGGCCTCATAAGCTTCCATCATCTAATGGCCACTTGGAGTCCCTAGGTTTATTTCTAATTAAAACTGGATCATGTTGTTGTTAAATTGCATTTCCAGGGTTAGATCAACTGCATTCGCTCCAGACCAAAAATACAAGGTAATAATAAAGAAATGTCAGATTACTGCGGTAGATTCAGAACACTCTAATTTATTTCCTCTTATCATCTGTTTGCTCATTACTTTATGATTTTATAAAGCAGATGCATGTTACAGTGGTAAATGTCTATAGCAGTGAATTGATTAACATTCATTGGTAGATGTTTTTATGGATGGTAATGTGTTTTTCACTTGTTAATGAGTTAAGAAGACAAACAGTTTAGCACTCCTGCGGTGTGTACTACACTCTCACTGTGAACAATGTTTCTCCTGGTGCAGAGTTGTTTCAGAAAACTCTTTAAAAACTTAAACTGTAACACAAAAATTTCTATGATTTTTATACATTAATGAAAGTGCACTGGATGGCTCTAACAAATGTGGAAAAAAGAGGCTTGATGCACAACATCTGCTTTTAAAACCAAATAATATTATGTTTCAATATTATGCAATGGCCCTAATGTGGTGTATTCCTCCATAGAGGAATCTTTGGAGTCCTTTGAAAACCTGGACGAGGTGTTTGTGCTAATATGCTGTGTTTGGTGCATTATGGCCAGACATCTCCACTTTCGGTCTCGTCTTTCCAGAGCACATTGTTCCAGAAGTCTTGTGGTTTTTACAGATCCAACGTTACAACATTACAAAAAGTCCTGCTACCATGAGCTTTCTCCTGCTAGCCCTAGAAAACAAGCCATACTTGATCTTTTTCTAATTGCACTGTCATGTACTTCAACCTTTAATGAGCTAACTGAGGCCTGTAAAGTCTGAGCTATAGATCTTGGGTTTTTTTTTCAGTTTTTCTGAGCATTCGCTGATCTGACCTTGAAGTGGATTTGCAGGGACATCCGCTGCTAGAAAGATTGTTGCACTGTGTTCACCCAAACCTGAATGCTCTGGACCAGCAAACTGCCAAAATCTGCTCACACTTGTTGATGATCAATTAATCAAGGGAAGTTGATTACGAGCACCTTCCATATCTCTATGGAAGCAGCAAGACTTTACATAATTTTTCACAGGATTACAGAGAGACTTCTGAAAACTTTTTTTCACATGACTGTAGGTCAATTATGATTGCGTGTTTTAAAGCCTACAAAGCATTAATTTCTGCTTTGTTTGTATTTATGTTTGTATGCTCAATTTATTTCTCGGTTTTTCAGAGGAGGTTGGCAAAAGGGGTTAATTGGCCGCCCACAACATCATATCCACAACAAAACATAGTGAGAGAGGTGTGAATCCCATGGTGTTGTGTCTAGCATTTTCCACTAACATTATTCTGGAAATGTAAACATTTACAAGAGTTACCCAGGGAAACATATACATTTACTGGTAAATATGCTGTTCCCAACATCTACCGTAATATATAGAGAGTTTTTCAGTGTCTGTGTGTGTGTGTTTTGCACGTTCAGTGTGAGTTATGATATCTGAGCTGTTCCATTCAGGGGCTCACAGCAGGAGTCCAGTCTTTTCCTCTCCAACTGCACTTCGATCTAGCACTACATATTCCTCCATCTCCCCAATTCGGTCCTCTTCTTCCTCCCTCTCCTGCCTCGCCCCCCTCGCTGATGTATGAAATGTCTACTCTCATATGGAGTGTGTTTGTAAAAGTCATGGTAATCAAATTTCACTGATTCCCGGGGGATTAAACAAGGTGGCATTTGTGTGTATGTGTGTGCGAGTGCGTTCTGTCGCTCTGCATATACACTATTAGCTGTGCACTAAGTTGTGTATTGTAGTGCAGCTGTGTCATTACTCTAAGACCAGCTCAGCTGTAATATATCATCCATCATCTTGTACTCCAAGGAGACAACTATATATGGGATAGCAATGCTGCATTTGCATACCGGCAGAGCATATACTGTGTTTTAATTGATTCAATATGCAGTATAAAGCAGTTAAAGGGGGCATTATAAACACCTCAAGGCAGCGCATCTCACTTGTCTCAGCTGCATCTTGACCAAGTCATAGAGATTAAAAGTCTTGTTTTCTGGATTGTGTGTCTGACTCAGACACTCACAATAACAATATTGTTTGCTTATTTGAAATCAACCCTAACACTCGAGGCAAAATCACTCTCTTACAAAAATGAGATGATTACAGAGTGGAAGTAATCGCTCATGACTGCTGCAAACATGGTGGCAGCAAGATTTCCCACCCACAAAACAGGTATTACTTAGCCTAGGTGCACAATTACCTATTGTTGGAAGTATATATGTTCTGGCAGTATGGCTATAGGTTTAGCAAGTTTTAACTATATTCAACACACAACTTCAGCCTCCTTTTTTTTTCTGTGGGACTCTAAGCTACGATTTCTGCCTGCTCTTAGGTGTTATTGCATGTTGAACTAGAAAGTCACACCCCATTACAGTTCATATGAGGTGGAAAGCTACCAGGACAGCCTGGAAGGCAATGACTGATGTCTGTGTGCCTTTGAATCTCTAAAAGTGCATTCAATTAGCAAATATTATATAGCTTTGGCAGAAGTATTTGCAACAAAGCCAACCAAACTTAAGTAAACTCAGTGTCTCCATAGACAAAAAAATATGCTTGCAGATATAAACCATAAAGTATTTGCTGAAGTTTCTCTTCCTGATATATATATATATATATATATATATATATATATATATATGTTGTAGCGGTAAGAGTTAAAGATAGCACACCTTCTTTGGCGCCCACTGCATGAATCACAGTACTTGAAGAGAAGGTGATGACTCTGGGCTCTACCTTGCATTATGTATCTTTACTGTAAGTATAGTGTGAAGAGGAGCCCCTTTGAATCTAGTGTTACACTATACTGCAAACTATTAACTTCTACAGCATTCTGCAGTTCACGCAATTTGTTCGAGATATGTATACTCTGTCCCTGGTGCTATAGTTTCATACAAATTGAAGTGCTGGAAAAAAATCAGGATGGATTGGTCCACATCAAGCTGAATTCACAATGATACAAATCCATACTTTTTACCACAAGACGCTGCCCAAATTCTGCTGACTCCAGATTTGTGTTTATACCTTTGCTCAGTTCAACAGGAAACTGATTCACTGTCTGAGATCTTTTTAAAAAATAAGCAATAATAATTTATTTAGCCAAAGAAGAAAATGTTCATTTTATTAAATTGAAGTTGCAGTAAAAATGAATTCTGTGGGGACGTTGGTTAAATTAAATTCTCCATCTTGATTCTATTGCTTGTGGTATTGCTTAATTGTGAGTAATCAAAGCAGTTGTCCAAGTGAAAGCACATAATTTGGTTACATTTGAAAAAAAAAGTTTGATTTCTTAGCAAGAAGTGAGTTTTGCTCTCTCTCTCCCTCACTCTTTGAAGCGCAAGCTGGCAATCATCAGAACTGGGAACACATTGGGGACTGTTTTATTAAACCATGTGAAAGGTACATTACATTTTGCAATACCCTGAAAGAGTGAGCGCAGGTCCACAGCCCAGGGCTTCGTCCTAGGCAGAGACAGATCAAACTGCACAACAATAGAAGCCAGTGAGCGGAGCTGGGTTGATAACCTTTCATGTTTACTTTTGCTTATGATTGTTATGACTCCACCTGCCCGTCTCCCAGATTGAAGCCTCCAGCTCTATTGTCAGTAGAAAAGATAAACTCGAGATTGCAAGCAATTTGTACATCTGTAAATTGATGCTTGTCTTTGGCAGCTTGTTTTTGAGGAGAGTTAAATATGCATGACTTCAACATGGGTGGTTCCCAAGTTTTCTTTTCTTCTTCTTCTCCAAAACAACAACCAAATGACATGAAATCTTTATTTGTTAGAAACAAACAGAATTCTGAATTGATTTAGATTTAGATTTCTCCACGTGAGCTCCAGGAGCTAACTAGATTTGTTTGTTTTTTCTGAAATGCAGCTACAGTCATATTTACCGAGCGTGCGTGCGCGCACACACACGTACTGAACAGGTGCGCAAACACACGTGCATGCAGACACGCATGCACACACGTATGCTCCCATCTTTAGTCGGTTGAGAAGGAGACAAACCTAAAGATCGCCACAGAGACCCATCTTTCAAATTTATTCATTAAACTCCCAAATGCTCCCCTTAACGAATGTAATTAGAATATGGTAATGAGAGAGGGCTGAACCAGGGAGTGTTATAATACGCTTAGCAGCACAGAGGGAGAGAAGAGGAGAGGGGGGGGGGGGGGGGGAGAGAGACAGGGAAGGAAATAGAGTAAGGGAGTAAGACGAAAGAGAAATAGAGAGGCTGACTGACAGGGTGCCAATTTATGTCTTGTTGTAAACAAGTATTTATGCCAATGAGAGGTGGCACACACTTTCTTTCACTCTCTCTCTCTCTCTCGCTCCCCGTCTCCCAGTTTCTCTCTCTGTCTCTCTTTCTCTCCTTCCTTATCATACTAAACCTCCTCAATAACAATAACATCAACAATAGCAGAGCAGAGATCACCCTCTGAGGGAAGAGTGACTCACAACGAGAAGAGGCATCAGGGGTTAACACAACCACTGGGGACTCCTTCAGTGAGGCACCCTCACCCCCCACCGAGCCACTGCTGCCACCAAGTCGCTTTCTCTTCTTAAAAAAAAAAAAAAAAAGCCACTGCTAAATGCACTTTCATCATTTGAAATTTCAAATATCCGCCTGTGTGTGCAAGTGTTTATGTGTCTGAGCACCCGTTCCTGGTTAACTTTGCGGGAGTTTTTGAGGACTCTGACAAGCTTTATCCAAGACGCCCTAACGCGGCGGGGTTCCTGGCATTGTGTTTGACACCACACACCTGTTGCCGTCTTTGATGTGCTCACCCCCCCTGCTGAGAGAGTGGGGCCGTCTCCTCAAATGCAAATGCAAGGGAAGAGGAAGAGGACAGGTAAGGTGCACAAGAGAGGGGAAGTCTTAGAAAAATATGATTGATGTTCCCCCAGTGGATTGAGGCTGTCTCTTCTTCGCTCTCAGGTCTCCGCTAAAAGAGTTTGTGCTACTTTCAATACCGTCAGTGTGTGTGTGTGTGTGTGTGTGTGTGTGTGTGTGTCGCCACTTTCACCGTTTGGACCTCTGTAAATTTGGAAGGGAGGGTGATGAGAGGGAGATGAGAAAATCAGAGGGGGAAAAAGGCAGAAGAAGGTGAGCTGTGGGAATGGGAGAGGTGGGAGGAAAGTAAAGAGGTCAAACCAAAAAGGAGATGGAGTGAAGGAGAGGGCAGAGAGATTTTTTCATTACAAAGCCATCACTCACATGCGCAGCAGCCACTACATACTCTCAGACTCTTCAGAGACTAAGCCTCCGCATTGTGTGTGTGTGTATACACTTGTTCATGCTTGTGCATCCTTCCATGTATATTTTTGACATGGGGGATATTTTTGGGTGCACGCATGTCTGAGTGTGAGCGTATGCGCCTGCGCGTGAATGCTGCGAGAGCTGGGGTGAGACAGAGATGAATGTGATGCACATGTCTCTTTCCCAACCAGGTGACAGAGGCGGGCCCCCACTGAAGGTCAGACCTTATCCCTCAATGATAGCCCAACATTAAATATGTATATGTGTGTGTGTGTGTGTGTGTGTGTGTATGGGCACGTAGTTTTGTTCCATGTTTAGGACCTTTATCAGCATGCACACCAACCTTTTTGAAACTACTGGTCTTTTTGGGAACAGCATTTTATGGGATCCTGGTTACCTTTAGAGTTTGGGTTAGACTTTGAGGATAGTGTGTGTGTGTGTGTGTGTGTGTGTGTGTGTGTGTGTGTGTGTGTGTGTGTGTGTGTGTGTGTGTGTGTGTGTGTGTGTGTGTGTGTGTGCACCCAGTTTGGTTCATCTTTATGACCTTCACCATTGTACACACCAACCTTGTTGGCACCACTGTTCTTTTTTGGGAGCAGGAGGCCAGCTTTTAATGGGATCAAGGTTAAGTTTAGGGTTTTGGTTAGACATACAGGATAGCGGCATAAACATGTGTGTCTGTGTGTGTATGTGTGCAGCTGTGTGTTTGTCTCGCAGTGTGTCACTGAGAGAACAGGAGGATAGGCAGACAAAGCCAGGACTAGTTTTGTTTTTATATATTTATTTTTGTATACAAGAGACTTTGTGTATTAACGGCCCATTTGTATGCATGTGTGTGCATAAGTCTTTTATGTCCATGGCCGTGCATGTGTTTGTTACTCAGTGTGTGATGAGGTGTTTATATGATAAACACAAGGCAAGCTTGAGAGGAATTCTGATCAGGGGCTTTGCAACAGTTGTTATGGAAACAGCATTAAGCAGTTGTATTAGCCAGTGGAGGTAATATAAAGGCTGTTGAAAGTAACACACTGTGGGGAGAGAGGCAGTTTGGGAATATAATACAAACTACACATTATTGCTCCGGTTTACAATAGACTTGATGAAATTTTATTGTGTGGCTAGAACAGAACAAAATTATCCTCGTCATAAGTCATTGTCTGTCTCTCTGTTCGAGCCACACATTTTAATTAGCCAGGTTAGAGAACACAGTGCAAACAAGACATTATTGGTCTGGTTTACAATAGACTTCACATCATTAATGTCAGCTTAAGGCAAAGCCTAACTTAGTCTGCATTCGGCTTTCTCTTTGCAACATAATCTTTGCTGCAGCTTGAGTCTGCTCAAAAAAGCCACCGTTGCTCCATGACATTGGTGATTTTTAGAGGTCAGCAACGAGCGTTACACAAAGGGATGCTGAGAGATGAGCCGTGTCACATTTCAGATCACAAATCAAATAGTGTTACGTGTGGATTTAGCGTGAGACAGCCACTGCAATGTGTGTTTTATACGGTGAAACTTTGAAGTAAAAATATATGAAACAGACCAATAAATGATGTATAACATAAATAACAGAAATGCTTTATGCTTGCTAAAAGAAAGCAAAATGAACTCTATGAATAGAATGCTTGTGAACATCAGGCACTTGTAATACTAATGCGGTTTGTTTCACCCCCTTCATATGGTATGTATACAAGACTCAAGGAGCAAGGCAGAGACAAAATTCTGTAGTTGAAAAGGACCTTCAGTTTGTTACCTCCTGTACTGCCAAAATAAACTGCTCAATGCCAGATGATTGCTTTGGTGAGAACCAGCAGCAGCCTTCATTTGAGGCACTTCAAATGGATGTGACAGTTCCAGTTTATAGACAGCTCTGTTTTCCCCCGATCTCTGTCGGGGTGATGCTCATCATTAGACTTCAGACATGCGCACACACATGCTCTCACACATACACACACACACACACACACACACACACATGCTAGCCTGTAGCTAGACCCTATAACGGAATCTCCCTGGGGAAAGCTCCTGGATAAATCTGTTGCTGTGTAGGCGACCCCCCCCAACTTCCCCATCCCTCCTGTGGAAATCTCCCTGAGGTCTGTGAGTGTGTTTGAATGGGTGTGTGTGTGTGTGTGTGTGTGTGTGTGTGTATGGCTGTCTGTCTGCTGTTCTGTACATGCCAGTTTCTTGGAGGGAGATGGTCTCAGTGATGCATGAGTGGGAGGCTGATTTCCCTAACTGCATCACTCGCTCCAATCTAACTTCCCACTTATGCTCTCTGCTTTGTTAGATACTTCTTAAGTAACTCTGTCTCTTTCTCAGTTTCTCTCACACGCAGACAGACAGGAATAGGTGTGTGTTGGGAATAGTGCACGTGTGTGTGCATTCAGGCAGGCCTGTCGTGATGTATTATTACATAGACTCACACAGACATGCAGAATGTCTGGGTTTCTAGAGTAGATCCCTTGAGGAAGATACTCGTCCCTGTCCGTGTGTCTGGCATAGCTATTATGCACGCACGCGTGCGCGTGCATGTACACACACACACACACACACACACACACACACACACATGCACACACAGTATTCCTAAAGGGTCAGTGTGTCACCATCACCAGGCATGCTCAAAGCACTCCATCACTGCTTTCTACTGGGACAATAACAGTGACTTCCTGAGGTTCGACCTTCACCGTCTCACTTCTGTCACTCCTCACACGGGTGAGCGTGAGTGCTGTTGAGGGAGTGAGCAGCAGTGTGTGTGTGTGTGTGTGTGTGCAGTGTGAAAGTGTATGTGTGTGTGGGTGTGTTTTAGAATGTGTCAGGCGGCCGTTTCAGCTGACTCTTCTGTTTCTAGCTTTTTTAATGGCTCTTATGGGGCAGGCCTTTAATTGCAAGTCTCTCTCCCTCCTTCTTAATCCTCCCATCCTTCTGCCTCTCCCAGCCCCTCGTCTCCTCTCTTCTTCTCCTCTCTCCTCCCGCCTCCCACTGGCTGACAGTCACTAGGGGGGCACAAGTGCCTGGCCGGAGCTGTGGAGGCCGTATAGGATATTGACTTGCTGCGGAGTGGTTTGGGAGGAGGAGAGGTGGCTGCCTGTCACAGCTAATGAATAGATGCATAAATGAATGAGGCACTCCTTTTGCGTTTGTGTGTGTGTGTGTGTGTGTGTGTGTGTGTGTGTGTGTGTGTGTGTGTGTGTGTGTGTGTGTGTGTGTGTGTGTGCGTGCGTGCGCGCGTGTGCGTGTGCGTGTGCACGCGTGTGTGTGTGTCTGTTGTTTGTGCCGAGCTTTGGCTGAAAATGTGCCTGTGTGCATCCAAGCCAACCATGACTCGGAGCAGTTTTATGTGCCTGAGACAGACAGACAGACATTAATAGTGGCCAGCTTGAGAGTGATAATTATTAAGGGTGTGATAACAGCCCAGCCTACACATACACACGCACACATAAACACACATAAATGTAGGATGAGGCAGTAAGGGGTTGGAATGAGAGGAACGAATGGAGGGTACATAAAAAAATAAAAACAATCCAGTTAAGTGCAAGCACCCTTCAGCTGTTCCCCCCCAACCCCATCCCCACCCCACCCCCCACCCCTCCCTTCATCTCGTCTGATCGGTGTGGAGCTGAAGTACTCTCTTGCCAAACTGGGACAAATACCTAAACACACACACACACGGAGAAAGAGGCAGAGGAGGTCTGGAGAGGAGACTGTTGATCTGAGGGGGCAGATGAAGGAGTGCTGGAGTGTTGATGTCTTCTTCACTATTGCTTTGTGCCACATTTCAAACACTGATTGCCTTAAGAGGACAATTTACATTTCACAGTCTTTCACAGCAAGTGGGTGAGATGGGAGTCGGGGAAAGAACAATGTTTCAAGGAGGAAGTCAGGGGTTACAGGGTTCACCGAGAGAAAGGAAAAGGCGATGCTGCGTGAGCGACTAAAAAGCAGGAGGTATAAACAAGAGTTTCTTTTGGCTGCATCTCTGTGTCTCTGTGTATGTGTGTGTGTGTGTGTGTGTGTGTGTGTGTACGGGCGTTTTGTTTTTCCTTACTCTTGGTAGAATGCACCTGTACGATTTGAACTTTCTTTTTCCTTATTGGATTCATTTGAGTGTGGAAGAAGAATAGAAGTTATGTGGAGAGGAGAGCTGTGGAGATGAAAAGAGAGCCAGAGGAATTAAGAATCGAGTTAGGAGCGAGCTTTATCTGCCGGGAAACTGTGAAACTGCCAAGTACAAGAAAACTTTTCCTATCAGCGCACTCTCTCAGCTAGTGTATAGGTCTGAACACACACACACACACACACACCCTGTGCATGTGTGTGTGTTTATGTAGCATGTGTGTGTGTTTAGGAGATAGCTTTTCCTCCCCAGTGGAGGGAAACATCAGTGTGTCAGTGAGTGTGATTGGTTGTTGGCCCTGAGGGTCTGTCCTCTATATCTGTCTTCTGACTGGCTGCACTGTGACCAATCAGACGCCCAGACCTCACCGTGGCAATCAAGATAGTGACACGCTCTCTGTGGGCATCAGCAGGTCATCTGGAAATACCTGTTATGTTTTATCTCTCTGTG
Organism: Perissodus microlepis; assembly: GCF_051167445.1. Taxonomy (NCBI): domain Eukaryota; kingdom Metazoa; phylum Chordata; class Actinopteri; order Cichliformes; family Cichlidae; genus Perissodus; species Perissodus microlepis. Next base: position 13,606,967 of record NC_140465.1, read on the forward strand.
ACACACACACACACACACTGATACACACACGCACACATACCAATATAACCTTTCTGCCTTGTCTCTGTCTCTCTAGGAAATTGCTGCATATCTCATCACTTTTGAGAAACACGATGAGTGGCTGACGACGTCTCCGAAAACCAGGTGAGGGGAGAGAGAGCAGACAATGATTTCCACACACGTACAAAAACACAGTATCGCTCAATCAGTCAGTGGCTCACGTTAGTTTAATCTCAATGACTGAGCGCCTCTGTTTGATTAAAACATTAGTGATGTACGTCGACTGTCTCCAAAGGGTCCTTCTAGCCGACCTGCTCTACATGTAGAGAATGCTCCAGAACATGCTTGGACTGTAAAGCACCTAGTCAGCTGGAAATGGAGTATTAATGAATGTAAATGTATTAGGATAAGTGATGTATAATTCAGATGAGTGAGGGTGAGGGGGGTTTGTGTATATAAGATGGGGTGTGAACGGGGATTCACATGCCAGAACTGAATATTCATCGATCCGAATGAACCATAAGCAGCTCTTTTCCTAGAATGGAGAGAGGTTGTAGCTAGGAAAGTGGGTAGGAAAAAGAGGAAGAGAAAATAAAAGACTGAAGGAAAGGGCAGTGTGAATTATTGATAAATCACCTTATTGACATTTACTCTAGTTAATACAGATGTAAGTAGAGGACTGAAAGAGAATGAAAAATGACAGAGACGGGGAAGCAAGAAATGAAAGAAGAAAGAAAAGTAAAGTTAAGGAAGTGAAATGGTCACCCCCGTGGCCCCATTTCTGATTACTGACACCGCTGAAAGCCCCAGGATATGCCTCTGCGCTCCTATTGTGCCAGCTAAAGGACTCTTCTCGGGAGCAGCCGGAGGCCAGCAGCACAGTTTATGTTGTGGATGGATTTCTCATTGATTGGTTGTGCTGCCGTATAGCCTCAGTCTCCCAGCAGCAGCAGCAGCAGCAGTCATATTGGTGTTATTGAGCAGCAGTTAGATATAATCCCATTTACACATGACATGAGGCACGATTAGAACAGATTACACCTAATCCCATCATATGGAAAGATCAGCTAACGGGGCCCGTGACATTTACGTGCAGCGCATACGTTTTTGTGCGTGCGTGCACGTGCACGCTCGTGCGTTTGCATCCATAAGTGTGCATGTGTTTGCACACTTGTGGGGGGTCGATATTAAGATAACAATCAATGACCTTCATTTCTTCCCCTTGACTGAAATACTTCATTTGTTCAGTGTAATGAACTCCTCCTTCTCTCCTCCCTTACCGGATTTACCCACTCTGTCTCTTTATTGTGGCGTTTTTGTTTTGTTTCTTTTTTTCCCACTGTCCTCGCAATTGCTGTTTTTGCTCTGCTACACCGTGGAACAGTGGAAAAGCTTTTTATATCCCACACATCACAGCCTAGTTACAATCAATAGCATTTATGTCTGCTTGAATCAGAGGGTTCGTGAGCAGTACGGGCACCATCCACGCGCCCCTGTCGCCACACACACACATGCACACATACGTATGAACCCGTGCGCATGTGCCGCCCACACACACACACACACATGCACACACACATCTGAAATCATCCATCTTCTCCATAACATAATTAGAATCAGCAGCTCTAAGATGACTCACGCTGCTCGAGACAGAGACTAAACTCGGCTTTGATGGGAGGGTGGGGGTCTCCACTCCACTAAGAAACTGGCAGGCTCACCCCCCAAAACAGAACAGATTTAAGGTGTCAAAGAAAATCAGCTCAAAGTAAATTCAATTTCACTGCTCACAGTGTTCTGAGTAAATTGCAATCATCTAAATCCATATACATATATGAGAAGGGAAGGGAAGGAAAGGAAAGGAAAGGAAAGGAAAGGAAAGGAAAGGAAAGGAAAGGAAAGGAAAGGAAAGGAAAGGAAAGGAAAAGAGATTAGATGAAAGGAGAAGCACAGGTTAAGATAGCAGCAGAGGGAACAGATGAGATGAGCAGATCAGAAAAAGTGGAGGGGAGAATGCGGGAACCAAACAAGCCTTAAAAGAGAAAATGAAGAGATGGTGTGATAACGGGGATAAAGACTAGAGGTTGATGAAGACGAGGACAGTAAGAGGAGGTGTATGAATGTGTGTTTGTGTGCATGTGACTGCCAGAGAAAGAGCGAGAGAGCATTCGTGAGTATATGTTAGTTTATTGATTGTTAACGCGTCTGTTCTCTCTCTGTTGCGGTGAGATAAGGCAGAGAAAGCATTTTTCAGCGTCCTACACACACACGCACACACACACACACACCTGTCCTTAATGTTTGAAAGTGTAATGATTGATTGCTGGGTAGCAGGTTTGACATTGAGCCCAAAGAACGCACGGCGGTGGGTCCTGCCACCTTTGATATCGCTATAGCCTCGGTGTCTCACGTGTACGTGTACATGCATGGCTCCTGGTGTGCGCCTGTGTGTTTGTGTGTGAGCATCCTGATAGGTGTATATGGAATGGGAGCTTAGAGGCCAATGTTCCTGCCGTGCCAATAAATCACCCTACTAAAATATTAACATGTAGGAGCCGGAGTCTATGTATGAGTGGGGAGGGAGCACATGAGACCAGCTCACTTGACTGTGGGAGAGTAACGCTGATGTCACTGTGTACACCAAGAACATGTTTTTTTTTCTTGTTTGAGTTGAGCAATCCAGAAGTTTTTGGGTACTACGGGAAGTTTTAGGAATGCAGCACAAAACTCATGTTCTGTTCAGTATCCCAGAGAGCTGCATTGCTGCTAGCTTCAAAGACATTTATTCTGAATGACCAACCTAATACCTGACTACGTCTTTATCCTGTATCCCGTCAGACCTCAGAATGGCTCTATGATCCTCTACAACCGTAAAAAGGTGAAGTACAGGAAGGATGGGTACTGCTGGAAGAAAAGGAAAGACGGCAAGACCACCCGAGAGGATCACATGAAGCTGAAAGTCCAGGGAGTAGAGGTGAGAGGCTGCAGTGGAAAAACAAGTCGATGATCTTGTTTGCCGCTGAGTGTGGTTTCACTGCCAATCTTGTCTCTAACTCACTCTCCTTCACTTGGAGGGGCTGCATACGTGTAGCACAAACGAACACACATGCCGAAGCTACAGGCCACTTTGTGACCTGGGAGCAAGTGGTGCCAATCTTTCTTTCTCTCCCTTCCTCCTCCTGTCCCTGTCTCAATCCCTCCCTCTGTCTCCCCTCTCTCTCCCTCTCTCTCTGTGAAGGATAAGAGTGTGTTTGGCCTGAGGCCAGGAATGATGTCAATGCCTCCTTCAGCAGAACAGAGAGGGGTATCGATCCAGTCTCAAGGCAGCGTCTGTGTGTGTGCGAGTGAGTGTGTGTGTTTGAGTCACATCAGCTAGCTCAAAAATTGATTATTCAGCAGGAATATACCAAGAGGTGAGAGGAGTGAGCATGCATGTGTCAGAAACAGAAAGAATGATTTGGAATGGGGAGCGAAGGAGAAGGCACATGGATCCTTGTGGAGGGCTCAGTAGTTTTGCATTAAAGGAGAGCTGGAGACACAGACGTAAAAGGAATAATTGAGATCAAGTATTCCCTTTTGCAACTCACAGCTCCACGCTCACATCCCATTTCACATGCATTTCCCTGCAAATGTTCATGGATGCACATGCTCAAACACATACACAAGGCAGCCGCTTCTCTCCCTGGTACTTGGTCAGTAATTGTTTATGTCACTGTTTCCCGTGACCCCTCAAGCAAGTAAGTAAGTAAGCAGTGTGTTGAGCACAGGAATGAGGGAACAAGGAAAGCAGCGAGATGAGCAGAGGGAGAGGAGCAGGAGGATGGGGAGCGGCAGGAAGCATGAGAGGAAAAACATAACCCTGGATGGAGAGCCTCCTCATATCGAATGGAAATATATGGAAATGCACTCTGCCTTTGGCAAAACACACTTTAGATAGAGGGCTGGCTACTTCTGAGAAGAGGCAAAATGGCGAGAAAATACAAGTGTGTGTGTATATGAGAAAGAAAACAGGGCAAGTTTTAACTGTGGATTATATACTGCCAGATTGCTGAGTATTTGCGTTTGTGTGCAATATTGTCTGCAAAAACAACCACTTTATGTGCTGCATGTGGGTGTGATCGTGTGGGTGTGTGATTCTTGATTGTACTGTGTGCGTTGACCTTGATAGAAGGCTTTTCTGCCATCATTTCATCCTTCTTCTGTCAAAAAGAAAAGCTCACTTCATTAAGGCCGGGTATTGATTCCTCGATACATTTTGAGTATTGACTAAAAAGTTTCCACTGCGCAGATGATCAAAAACTGTCAAAAGCTCCAAACTGGAGTCTGACTTAATCCACGATCAGACTCTATATCTTGTTCACGTATTCTCTAAGATAAGATGTTTACTGGTGCAAGTCATATTTTTGTTACTGCTCTGTTGCAAAACAATTTCATATTCTTTAACTTCAGGTATTACAAAATCATATTGCAGTTTGTTTCAGGGGGTTTGAGAAATCTCAACTGTTTTACTGGCACCAGTTTGCACTATTTTGTACATGCACTATGTCAGCATCCCGCCCTGGAGGAAGTCCATACCAAACCCCGCTTTTCGTCATACTTTCCACGCTGAGGCTCCACTCACACTTTATGCTTTGCTCTCCTCCTCCTCCTCGTCTTCTTTGTCCCCTTTACTGTTGCTGATCTGTCTTGCAACGTCTGTAAGCCGACAACATTGTAACTTTTTGTGAATTCCAAGTGGGTTATGCCTAGTCTTGCAGAGGCAGTAAATTTCACAATCTCTTGTGCTATAATTGTCAGCATCAGATTTATGGTATTTTAGAAAAGACATTAGGAAAAAACGCATACAGCATGTTTGCAATTTAGTTTTAGCACCGCAATCAATACAACCTAAGTGGGTATAACCTAAGTTCTCCTCTCCTGTTCTGTCCTTCAGTGTCTTCTCCCCCTCTCTTCTCCTTTTTTGTTTTTGTCTTGCTTCCGCCATCCCCCTTCTTCTCTCGTTAACCAATGTAATCTCTTTTCCTCTCCTCTCCTCGCCTCTCCTCTCCTCTCTCTAGTGTCTGTATGGCTGCTACGTCCACTCCTCCATCATCCCCACCTTCCATCGTAGATGCTATTGGCTGCTGCAGGTAAGCCCACTGCCCTTTCCCACCTTTCCTTATCGCACAGCATTTATACACATTTAAAAAAAAAACCTTTAAAAAAAGATTTCATAGTGTTGTGATGACTTGTTATTACTTGTCATTTAAAACACCATAGATTTGTCATTTTGGGGCTATTCCCCCTCCCATTATGGCCACTCCATGGCATTTATTTCAGCTGTGTTAGTTTTTATTTAACATTCTACCTAAAAAGGACTGCTAGAAATTATCTAGTATATCATTAGTTTTACACAGAGCTTCACCTGTTAAATTTTCAAAACAAAACACTAAGCTAAACCATAAAGCAGCAATAAAAGTCCTCCTCCTCTTCTGAATTAATGAGGCAGACTCAGACTGCTGGAAATACTGTCACAAAACTGGGCTCCCAATAAAACTTAATGTTGTTTGGCCAAAAGGAGTTTCCTGCACACACAATTAGACCGCTGGACTACACCTAGAATAGGCTCGGCATCTATAGCGGGTCATATACAATGCCATGCCTTGCAGAGCGGCAAAAACATTTCTTCTCCAGAAGTTGACTGTAACTTCCTCGAGCACAGTGTGATGCCTAACACTGAGATTCAATGCTCATGGCAAGCATGAAGGACTCAGCCACTAGTCTCCATGTGATCCTCTCCAAGAAAACACCCCGAAGCTACAAACAACACACACACAACCTGCTCTCACGAACTCGCACGCACACACAGACTCACGTACAGATGTCTACTGTGTATGAAAGCGTGTTGCTTTTCAACAGAGACATTGGACTCACTCTGCTGCTCATGTGAGAGACAGCACAGAGCAGCATTTGTGTGCACGCTCCCCACGCACACCCATACAGGTCTCACTCTCTCTTTTGGGACATATAGTCACCAGGACCTCATCATCTTCAGATGGCAGGCTACATGATTCATCATAACATGCCTGCATACATTTATATACTCATCCTCTGTCTCTCTGTCCATTTGAAAGAAAATAATGATTGAATACCAGGCTATGGAAATGTAAAATATGGAAATGTATACTTATTTATTCATTCATTTCCAGAATTTCTTGCATAATTTGTCACATTAAATTTACAAGAAAATTTCAGCCATCAGCATAAATTGAACATGCCCTTTCCCAATACATTTTTTTGCAACACGCCCCACTAGTTAGACTCTCGTGGTATCTGGCTTTGAAGGGAAATTTGACTTTTTTTATCTTTAATGTGCCATTTTCTGCTCTTTGCACATATATCGAAACACATCAGTGGAAATGGTCATAAATCAGTCTACGAATGCTGTTGCATTGCACAGTGAGGTGCTGTAGCAGCCTACTGTGCTATCCTCTTTCGGAGAGAAAAGTGTTCCACCTCAGCAGGTCCTCCCCTCACCTGAGTCTGTCTACTGAATCTTTCATCAAGAGGAGCTTCTCTCTCTCTCTCACTCTCTCACTCTCTCTCCAACACACACACACACACATACACACATGCAAGTGAATGCACTTGTTGAATCATTCATGGGGTAGAAATTCCATAGGTCTGCTGGTGACCTGCAGTATAGTGAGAATTGTTCTCTTCCTTTGTTTCTCTCTCTATATATAAACGTAATACACACATACATGCACAAACACACATGTAGGCACTGCAGGGTTAGAGAGAGTGATGAGTGGGCTCAGGCTGATAAATCTTTTATGGGCAGGTGAGAGAATCTTATCTGACACGCAATGTTCGACCTCCTCCGTATCCTCCACTTTCTCTTTCACTTTCCTTATGCACTTCTCCTTCCATCAGTCCTGATGTTGATATCTTTTTTTAAGATTTTTTTCTTTTTCTCTCCCATAGGTGGGAAAACAGTGAAATCGCTGAAATGATGAGCTTATGCCACATGTGTGCATGCCTTTGTTTGTGTGTCCTTACTGTTTGCTAGAACCCAGACATTGTGCTGGTGCACTACCTGAATGTACCGGCGGTGGACGACAGCGGGAAGCCATGCGGCCCTGTCCTCTGCTCCATCAACACCGACAGGAAAGAGTGGGCAAAGTGGAGCAAGGAGGAGCTCATTGGACAACTCAAGCCCATGTGTGAGTTCTCTGTGCATCAGCACTTAAACGACCTTCCTCCTACTCTCAAGCACTCAGGGTTTTTAGCCCTCGCGCTTTTACTAAATTCGGGAGTGCGGCTAACCCCGGGTCAGTATCATTCCACTTGTCGTGTTCAAGTAACACCGGCAAAGATGCTGAAGAACCCAGACAAGCATGAAAATGAATCAGTAGACAGTTAGTGTGGAACATCTAAAGCAAAGATCGTTTGGTTCACTGGCTTGTTTTTATCTTTGGCAGCAGAATGGAGCCCCGTCTGGAGCTGTGCCATCATTTATCAAAAGAGACAACAGGTGTTGCAGTGGTTCATTGTTGATCCTATGAGGGGTTTGCTGTTGCACTGAAAAGAAATATGTGATGTAACTGCAGCAGCTCACTGTTTAGTTCCTCGTTGTAAGTCAGTGATCCGAAAAAGAAGAGTGGATGTGCCAAAACATAATTACCTTATGTTGATTAACATGTGAATAAATGATATGTATTGTCATTAAAAAGAATCTTGTTCTTTAAAAATCCATTGTAGTAAGAGATATCTGCTACATATTTTCAGGCTTTATGCAGTTATTTATATACATATATAGTTTTTGATGGCTCCAACAGTCAACGCCATGCTGCCACCTAGAGGCAGATACAAATTGCAACCACTAAATTGAGGGATTGAGGGAAAGAAGACAGGGATGCCTGAAATATCCATCATGTATTATTCATAAATGAGCATCAGGGAGTAGATAACTCCAGTACACACACTAGCGCACATATACACACACACAGATCTAATCGCACCCATCTTTTGATCTGCATTGGAGGGGCAAATAAGGACAGCTGCCCAAAACTAAGTGGCTTGTTGACTTAAGTACTGCTTCATTTCTTCTTCTTGCTTCTCCACATGTCCTAATTTGTTCACACAGCTCTCTGCCTTTTCCCCCCTCCCAGCACTTCTGGTTTGATCACTGACTTGATCCCTCAATGTTCAAAGGGGTTTTTATTGGCATTAGACCTCTGACACTTAGACTGGTGTTTGGCGTTTGTTATCCTCTCTGAAAAAAATGAGCCGGCTACATACTGAACCTGTAAATGAATACAGCTAGTTTAAAGTTTAGAAATATCTTTGGGTAGTAAATATCTTGCAAAGTAAGCAAATTGTACATTCAAAGGGTATTTACTTAAATTTTTTGCAGCAGTTGTATCGGAGTCTTCATGAAGTCAGTTTTCAGTGTAGATTCTGAACACTAGAGGGTGCCATTACACACTCTTAGATGTATATGAGTTAATACTACAATATGTTACTGGAAAATTTGACCTGAAAGTATGAAAGGACAGAAAAGGATGACAGATGTTTGGTTCTTTGTTGATGTTTTGTTTTGTTTTCTGCCAGGTGCTGGAAGCAGCCTGCATCAGAAATGTTCCAGTGTCAAGCAGCGCATCATCTCCTCCAAGCAGGAGTCAGGAGCAGCAGCAGGAGGGGGAACTGCAGTCAGTACCAATGTAGCAGCAGGCCAGAGAGCTGAGGAAGCAGATGGCACAGAGGTCCAGAACAGCGATGTGTCAGAGGGCCAGACAGAGCCCAATCCTGGAGGGGGGAGGAGCAGAGCAGGTGGAGGAGAGAGGAGGAATGGCAGGATAACCAAACCCTCCTTACTCCCCCAGAGCAGCATGGAGGTGTCTTCTTCTACTTCCACCAACCAGGTAGAGGTCCCTGACACCACACAGAGCTCCCCGCTGTCAATCACCAGTGACATGGCTGACAGTCCTGCTCTTGCAATTGGAGCAGGCTTATCACAGAGCACAGCTGTGTTCATGTCTGAGGTCACCACGCTCACTGGGGATTCGGTTTATTCCGCCGGCCACACCCACCTGCTGGCAGCTACCCACGACAGTGCCACCGCTGGGATTCTGTTAGCTGTTGCCCCTGAAAACCAGAGATTTGCATCGTTTCCTGGTGGAGTAGGATTGGGCGAGGGAGGAGAGTTGGTTCTGTCCAGCTCTTTAGACTCTGGTGGAGCAGTCAGCCTTCCTGAAACCACCATGACCTTTGACCCCGATTGCTTCCTCAACAATCCCAAGCAGGGCCAGACATACGGAGGAGGTGGAGGGAAGACTGAGGGCTGTAACGGTGATGATGGAGGCCTCCACTGTTCCTCTAATGGCTTTGTCTACAGCCCAACCCTCGTCAACAACATCAAGACGGAAGCTACACCCCTAGAACAACCCCTGTCCACTCAGAGTAGCTACGTAGGAGAAGGAGCTGGCCTCAGCCCCAGCACCACGCTGGAGCAAATGGATTTCAGTGCCGTCATGTCATCAGCCTGTGTCCCAACCCTGACCCAGCCTTCACACCACCCTTCCCCGAGCCTCTTCCTCCAGGCCTCCCCTCAAACAAGCCAGCCCTCCCAGCTGCAGACCAACGGTACTGAGGCAACCCAGGAATCTGGCGAGGCCCAGGCTTACATAGGCCTGCCCACGGTGCCAACAGACTCTTCAGTTGCCAATGGAGACTCACATACACACCTCCATCAACCCAGGACAGACCAGCAGGCCCTGTGTGCAAGGAATGGGAAAGGATCAGCAGTGGGTTCCTTTCCCCTGACACCGCAGGATACCACTGTCGACCAGTCAGGCAGCAGAGGACACCAGGAGGTCGGAGGCCTAGACAAGCCTGCTGAGAATGGGGGAGAGTTACTCCTCAAGACCGGAGATCCTCGTGAAGCTTATGCCAGTGTTGACACAGAGCACTACCTCCAACCCACAGATGACAACGGAGGAGAGGAAGGCGGAGGAGGTGGCGGAGGAGGAGGAGGGGAAAATGAGATCCTTTGTAATGGTGTGAGCTTGTCAGGGGCAAGCAGCTCAGTGGTGGCCAGTCCTCAGTCAATGGCTACAGGCGCAACCATTGAGGGGGCGCTCTACAGCTCTCCACTTCCTCAGCAAGGTGGGGGGGTGTCAGCTGCAACAGCTGGAGCAGGAACAGCCATCAGTCTGGAAGGCTTTGAGGCTTCTTTTGGAAGCCAGTTTTCTGATCTCATCAATGATTTTATCTCAGTTGAAGGGTCTGGGAATGGGGTCGGGGCAGCTGTCAATGGGGTTCTGATGCCCCAGGAGGGGGCAGCAGGAGAGGAGCAGGGCACAGCAGCAGGCCACTTGCAAGGCTCTGAGGTGGAGCAGGGAGCTTTGGGATTGCTCCAGGAGACTGGGAGGCTGTTTGGCGTGACAGACTACTCCCCAGAGTGGTCTTATCCAGAGGTTAGTAAACCCAACTTGATTGTCATTATTTATTCATAATTATTCCCTACAGTGAAATTAGTCTTTGCAGCACATGACTGAAGGTGGCTCATATGAACGTTAAGCACTGAAATCATGCTGATCACAATTTGTACCGCCAGCTTGCTTGTGTGGTCATTAAGGAGACAGAATATTTCAGACTCAGCTGACTGGATTTTGATGAAATTTCAATATTTAACTGATTCTTCAGGATAGCCTCATTAATTTACCCATGTACCATTTCTAATATTCCAGACACCAGTCTGTGATATAATTACCACAAATACTTAAGATAAGACTGCATCTTGCCGCCATCATTTCCAAAAGCTATGGTGTACCGAATTTTATGGCGGATTGAAACTGCCAAAATTTAAATTAAAGAAATATCAGAAATAAAGAAACCTTTATTTTCATCTCTCTATATTTGTATTTTTCTCATCTACTACAGACATCACAGTTTATGTATGTACATTTTAAAATTAGGAATATTGTACAAAGGTAAATAAATACAAAAGGCAAAGCAAATCAATTCAGTTTACATTTTATTAATGGCTTATTGTGTGCACTTTTAATATTACTTTTCATACATTTAAAAGCATATTTGTATTTATTTAATAACTCCTTTATTTAACTATTTATTATTTTGGCAGTTTTAATCATCCATAAAAGTCTGCTACTGTGTTTTTACAGCTTTCATTTGAATCATCACCAATACATCCTTTTCAGGTTTCGGTTTCCTAAAAAAACAACAACAGTTTTCTCCAAAGGCCAGTGATCCATTTTTGCACTAAATGCCTCCTTAATTTGCCGGCAATGATGATCTTTATGTATTGCATTATTTTTAGCTACACTGGCAGGAACACAGAACAGCTTCATTCAGACAGTTCAAGCTAATTTGTTTTGTTTTGATGTAAGGCGTAGCACAGCCTCTAGGGGCTGCTAGCAGTCACAGATCTGTCATTGCCAAAGTAGCAGGTAGCCTACTTTGTGAATGAAGAAGAATGAAGACGAAAGCAAATATTTAGGCGCCTGGGTCTCGGACATTTGTCTTAGTCACAGATGGGGGTTTTGATAGAAATAAGGCATTCTGCATACTAACACACATACACACATCAAGTGAAGTGTCTCATTTCTCTAAGACTGTTGTTTAAACTTATACTCTGTAGCAGTGTACTGTAAACACACACAAAAAGCTACACTGTGTGATATTACTCTGAGACATTTACCTGTCTGCTGCAGGGTGGAGTGAAGGTGCTCATAACAGGTCCATGGTTGGAGTCAAGCAGTGAGTACAGCTGTCTTTTCGACCATATCAGCGTCCCCGCTGCCCTCATTCAGCCCGGGGTGCTGCGCTGCTATTGTCCAGGTAACACACTTGTGCTTGTGAAGACTCTGTTTTGTCTGTTTGTTTGTTTTTGTTTTGAATGCCTTGGTATTTCTTTGCGAAGCACTTTGTGAGCTTTACTTACTTTACTCTCTCACAACTCACACTTTCCTTTATTTATAAATTCAAACCTTGGTCTGACCTTGATAATAAGCAACTTTTGAAGAAAGGAAGACCCTGACAGGGTTGCTTTTCAGGAGATGCAATCATTTTAATATTACAAGATGATACAAATGAACACAACGGGGTTTTTTTTATTTGTTTATTTTTTTAGGATTAAGTAAATGATACTTGACTATCAGGCTGTTTGATCAGTGTGATTGGGGTAAAGTTCAAGGAAATACTGACTTGCATAAGCATAACATTCACAATATATAATCTGTGATTGACTAACAAACTTTCCTTAAGTTAGCCTTTGACATTTACCACTGCAGTTCATCCACTGCAGACACGCTCCAACACCTTTTTGATATCCGTCTATTTCCAGCCCATGACACAGGACTAGTGATGCTGCAGGTAGCTATGGGCGGTGAGGTCATCTCTTCCTCTGTGGTGTTTGAATACAAGGCACGCGACCTTCCAGCCCTCCCATCGTCTCAGCATGACTGGCTGTCCCTGGATGGTGAGGACCACAATTTTCTGTGTACTGATGGCTGCACTTGTTTCAATGACTTTAGCATGTAACTGGCTTATTGTATACACAGAGTGCTGATATAAACCTGAGTTTTGTAAAAACACACACACACAAATCTATGTGTGTGTGTGTATGATGCTGCCACTTTGCTACTCTGTTCTATTCCCTGATTCTCACATCCTGGTGTGAGATGCTTTTTGTTTGTTTGTTTTTCTGTACTCAGTGTAATCCTGACCAGTTTTTCCCGCTGCTTGTCTTTAGTGCGTTCTTCTCTTCTAGCAAGCAGCTGTTTTTTTCCGTAACCCTCCGCCTGCATGCAAATTGTATCTAGCAGTAAACTGTTTTGATGCCTGTTGTTTCAATAGCACAGGCATGTACCAGGCTCTTTCATCTTCACTGACAGCATTCATAGAGATGTTCGGCTTTGCCTGGTTGGCTTTGTTTTGGGCAGAGTCGCTTATTACTGAGTCTTCTTTGCATAAAGGATTGTTTTGTTTGAGCTGTAGATGTTCTGTGTGAGTTTAAAAAAAAACGTACTTTAAAGGTGATAGAGAAAAATTAAACTTTCTTTGAGTGATCTGGAGGAAGGGGGGGGGGCGCTTTTGTGTGCAAAATATATCTCTTGATACAAATGCAGTTCGGAAACGCACGGGTCTCCTCGGTAAAGGCATGTCCTGGGTCTGCGTTCGCCCCCGTCTCTGCCTTGCGCAATGCGGCAATGCGGCTCCCCGCAGCAGGCTGGCTGATTTTTTTTTTTTTTTTTTTTTTTTTTTTTGCTTTGCTAGAATGAAGGGCAAGGACATAAAGGCACAATCGCGGACCATTTGACAGTCGAAATGCTGGGCACCGCTGGCAGTGGCGCTGTGCAGCCCGTGCTATATTTAGACTCTGTGACTGACTGTGAGCGGAGATAGCGGGCTTGGCGCGTTTCCCCCTCTCTTGTCCTTTGTTTGGCAGAGGCTCAAAATATGTGAAGCATACAGATAAATAACTACAATCAAACACCCGTAGCACCCGGCTTTGTCACACGCCGTTGCTCCAGTGTGTGCAGACATGCTGACGACCGAGCCTCCTGCAGCTCCGAGTCTGGCGGGCGGATTTGAAGCGCGCTGTTTTGCCAGACATAAAGTGGAGACTGCTCGCTCCCTCTCTCCTTCTCTCTTGCTCTGTCGCTCGCTCGCTCTCTTGCTCTCTCCCTGCACTTAGCTGTGTTTTTTTTTTTGCACGGCTGGAGTAGCAACGTGTGAGTCGCACACTTCAAACTAACCGGGTTGAAGCGGGAACAAGAACAAAGAGAGAAGCAGATAGAGAGAGACTCGCTGTTTGGGTTCGTAGCTTATTTGATTTGTTGATGTTTTTTAACTGGTCTTTGTAGCTCAGCTGAGTTTTTTTTTTCTTGTGTTGTAGATGGACATAAACGTCCCAATTTTCACTTTAATTCAGAGCTGTGGAGCCTTTGCTAGGTTTCCATCCCACGTTTTCTGTCAGTTTCTTTTTTAATTTCAGTAGTTTCCATGTGGTTGCCCTGCCAGTCGATTTTAAACAAATGCAGGTGAAGCTGCCACACGATGCCGTCACGCTGGCTCCCAGCCTTTTTGAGTTGAGTTGTAGAATTGTGGCTGAAGCTTGTCTGGTTGACCTGTTCGGTTTCAGCACCACCAGGAGTGGACAGAGCCTCTGAACACTAAGAAGCTCATGTAGAGAGGCCCTGATCAAAACAAGCATATAGAAGAGTGTGGGGATGCTGATGTGCAGATGTGTTGTTTGTGGAACATTTGGGCATGTTTGGATGTTCACGTTCATTTTTGAAAGTTCCTCTGTTTTCATAATTTCCCCAAAAATGGTGTGTTTAATTGATGACAAGAATTCTCAGTGACCTGTGTGTAACAATAAAAAAAAAACCCGAAAGCATTTTACTTTTTGGTAGAGTTTTGGCACAAGTTTAATCATCAAAAGCATATTTAGCGATGTGCTATAACACTGGAGACTTTCAAATTTGGTGATTTTGTTTGTCACTTTGGCCAAATCTCAAAGGAAATCAGGAAGTCTGAACAGCACAGTAAATTCACAGGTACCAGGGATAATTATTGTCAAGCAAACTCTTAAAAATCAGAGAAGAAAAGAGTTCAACAGGTGAAAATGTGTCGATATAATGAAAATGCGGTTTCTTGCTGGTCAGTCAGAAAAAATTGCACACAAAATAAACAGTTTATAAGATAATGTAATAACTGTGCGAAATAAGACTAATATTAGCAGCAGTAATTATAAGGCCAAGTAGAAAATTAATTACAAAATAATAAATTCAAGATTTTATTGAACAGTTAAAAAGGGGAATAAAATGACCCATTTAACTGCCTATTTTCAGTTAATATCTTCAATTATGGGATTTTATTGTATTAGCTTTTTCTGTTAACCAGAAATTAATACTGTAGCAGATATCAGGGTCTATTCTTTTTCTGTGTGTGTGTGAGAGTGTTTACATGCTGATGCGTTGGTGATAATAGGTGAGGACAGGTGTTTCTGATGTGTTTGGCTGCTAAAACTATTGGAGTGTTTTTGCCTTGTAGTCAGCTGAGCTGTTTTGCTCTGGGATTGGCAGAGTGGAGTGGGAGGAGCCTGAGCCCTTCTGTCACTGTCATGGCCCCACCCACCTCTGGTTCAGTCTTTGTGCTTCAGGCAGCAGAAAGAAAAATAGGAGTGAAATGAGAGCAGAGCAGAAATAGAGACTCTGTGAGAGAGCAGCAGGTGGAATGACATAATGTGCACTGCAGCAAAAACCGCAGCAGCCCTGAAACAAAGGGTCACATGCAACCCTGCTACAGACATAAATCTGCATTGCATACATGCTTATTTACACTCTTACACTCTTGTTGATAATAATGGGAGTCATTAGATTTCAGCCAGTATTGAATCCCTTCTGCTTTTAAGCTTCTCTATAGCATTTATTGAACTCTCACATGGATTTCCCTAATGCCACAGTTTGGTGGTGCTTACAGCTTTAAATGTCCCACCTTCATTTCTGTAGATACCCAGTTCAGGATGTCTATCTTGGAGCGTTTGGAGCAGATGGAACAGAGGATGGCTGAGATAACCAATCAAAATCCCAGCTCAGAAGCCATGGCAACAAAGGGAGGAGGAGTGGAGGGAGGAGGAGCTACTGATCAGCAGTCTCAAGTAAGGCTGTTGTGCCTCTTATGATGAAAGTTCCCTTTAGAGCTTTAAAATGTGAAGGCGCACCATAAGAGAAGTGCTGAAAAACATGTGAAACCAAATTCAACTGTTTAAATTTAAAAGCAGCACCATGTGAAGTCATCGTATGCACAAGCAATACATGTAAGCCAAAAGCTCAGACTCCTCTAACACGCTGTTTCACATATATTTTTCTACTTTGAGCTCTAGATGATGTCAAAGAGAGGGGATATCCCTAATATGTGGTCATCTTGGGGCAGCTGTGACAATTCGGAGTGCTCTTCAAACCTTCTGTTTGCAAGTGTCAGCCAATTAAAGGAACAAAAACAAGTTGTTTTTCCTTGACTGATAATGAGCTGAATTTACAAGACAAACTTACAATGCCTACTTAACAGCACAAATACAAGAATCTGGCCCTGTCCACATACAAAACTGATCATTCTTTAGTGAAGTGCTCAAAAGCAGCATTAGTTGCAAGGCTTTTTACTGGTTTTCCTTATATTGCAAAGGTGTTGCAGTATGGCAGAAAAGTTAGTGACACCTTGAAATATATTTTTAGCATTTGGAAAAGAGGCTGACCTAGTCTATTGTTTTATTTTACAATCTTCTAGACCTCTCCTGATCAGGGGTCATTTGAAGGTCGTGTGGTGGTGGTGTGTGAGAAGATGATGTCTCAGCCGTGCTGGGCTTCTTCTAATCAGCTCGTCCACAGTAAGAACTCCAGAGGAATGACTTTACTGCATCTGGCTGCAGCTCAGGGTTATGCGGGACTCATTCAGACACTCATTCGCTGGCGGTGAGGAACACACAATTACAACATGCCATCTTGACGGCACAAACTGGAATGCCAGTAATTTTAATGCTATTTGTGTTTCTTCACAGCACAAAGCATGCTGACAGTATTGACCTCGAGCTGGAAGTAGATCCTCTGAACGTAGACCACTTCTCTTGCACTCCATTGGTGAGCAACCAGTGCTTTTTTTGTGCATATTGCTTTCTTTCCATTCCTCTGTGTGTGTGACAGTTGTTTTCCTTGGACTTCCATAGATGTGGGCTTGTGCTCTGGGCCATACTGAGGCGGCATTGGTGCTTTACCAGTGGGATCCAAGAGCTCTAGCTATTCCTGATTCACTGGGACGCTTGCCGCTAAACATTGCCCGATCCCGGGGCCACACTCGATTGGCTGAGCTCCTAGAGCAACTGCAACATAGTCCTCAAACTCAGGGCCAGCCTGCGGACACTTGGATGGATAGATGGAGAGGAGAGTCACAGACGGGTGGGATGAACAACAGCCCCAGCCCTAACCCAAACTCAGGTTTGTGGTTTCTCAACAACAGGAAAAGTTTTGTTTCACCCTCATAAATAACAAAGTTCTATTTATCCTCTGTCTTTTATTGTGGAGATTCTATTTACTAACTTCAGCCACCAACCTTTAATTATGAAAGTGTATGGATTTTCACTGATATATAGCTGGTTAGTTTAACTTAATATAGAGAGAATAGAAAATGTACCTAGATAACATGAGCCACCTCCCAGCATGACTTAAGCCCTCCTCATTAGCATTAGTGTTTAAAAATGTAGTGAGGTGTTTTTTGGATGGTAGTAACTTCCTCTTTACTGGTTTTGTAGAAATTGCACCAGGAATCATTTAAACATAACCCAAAAAATATGACTTCATAGTTTTTGTTTTACACATTAGGTTTTTGTTCCGTTTGTATAGAGGGAGCTTTAAAGGTGTTGGTAGGCAGTCAGACTTTCTTTTCCTGAGCTAAGCTATCCTACTGCTGACTTTATTTATATACAAACTGATTCTGAAAATTTTGTTTGACAATCCAACAGTAAATCATTACACAGAAAACTGTAAATGATCACCACTATTTATGATTTTAGCTGTAAGTGTAAGTGTTATTGTCGCTGTTTTTCCACCATCTTTGTTTCCCCAGAGCTGAGGAGAACCAGGGCAGGAAGCAAGCCAGACAACCAGAGCCAGAGCTGGAGCCAAACAGAACACAGACCCCACAAGGGAACCCAGGGAGAACAGGGAGGTCCACCCCCAGCCAAGAGGCTCAAACCCAACCCAGATTCACAGCAACAGCTAGCTAACTCGATCTCTGGTACCACCCCCCTCAACTCCTCTCCAGGTCCTAATCCTCAACGGTCTCCTCTCTCTAAGCCACTACAGACGCAACCCACGAACCTCAGCTGTCAGAAGGCACCACTTACCAGGTCCAGCCCCAGCCAGCCTCAGCTTCCTAGTGCCCCATTCTCCCACCTGCAGGCCAGGATAGGGGGAGCTGGAGGGGGCAGCAGGTGGAGTCTGAGACAGACTCTGGGGCAGCGTAGCCTCGCCAGGAAGATTCTAGGAAAGGAGCGATTGGCCGTTCACCTGCGTCAAAGAGTGCTGTCTGACAGGGGAGAGGAAACAGAGCTGTTGACCTATCAGGATAACACAGATGACTTGCAGGTACAGATTTTTGTGTGCAGTGTTGAGTTCGATCTCTAACCAAGCATTCATGCATGAACTGAGTAGCTGATGCAAACTCAAAAAGTACTCAAAATGGAAGTGGTAAATCATGTATTACTGTGCAGGAGGAAGCTGTAAGTATAAGATTTCAAAGTCTTTCAGATGAGTCATTTAAGTATAGAGTGTTATGTGAGACTTTAAAGAGCTATTCAAAAATTACCCAAAAAACTAAGAGGAAGTAGGTTTTGTAAATATTTAGGTAACCTTTCCTTTTCATGATTTGCAGATGGACATCACAATGCTAGCTGATCACATTATGGAGGCTTCAACTGGCAGACTCAAGCAGGAGGTTATTGAAGCAGAAATTGAATCCAGGAAGGTTGGGATCAGCAGTGATGTCAGATTACTGTCTGGTTACCTTGGTGAGGTGGAAAGGTGAGGTTCACATATTTGCATAAGTTATTGCATTGCTTTTTTGTTTTTGTTTTTTTTAACAAACAACCATTCTCAATCTTATTATACTTTAAAAATAATATTTCTTTTCCTCAGGTTTCTAAACTCCAAACCTCAGACTCCCAGCCCCAAGCCAAATTCTCTCTCAGGGCCAGAGGATCAGCAAAGTCCTCAGGCTAAGCAAGCCCCATCCTCCCCCTCTGAGTGGACCTCCTTTCTTTGTGCAGCTATGAAGGAGGAGAGGTTGAAAACAGATTCCTCCTGTCTAGCCATGACTGAGGCAGAGCAGGGAGAGCTGTATGAGACCATCAGGCATGCTCTGCACTCCCTCAGAAAACATAAGGCGAGTGTAACCTAAACTCCTTTAGGAAAAAAAAACTGAATTTGTCTTTATGCTTAATGTATCATCCTCAGTTGCATAATCCACATTTGAAAAAAACAAGCTCAATATGATTGCAAACCATTTTACATATACAAAATTTAGACAAACTCTTGTCACTACCACAGGGTCCCATTCAGGAACAACGCAAAGAGATTGCAGCAGTGATTCAGCGCTGCTATAAGAGATACAAGCAGGTAAGAGTTAACAACATGTAGCCAAGATTAGCCTCTAACATGTCGCTCTGCAGTTCAATAGTGAAGTAGTGACACAGCAGTTGTAGTTGTGTTTCCTTCATAGATGTAAGCTAAATTATCAGGTGAATTTTCACTTTGATTCTCTCTCATACGTGGCTAAATCTGTAGTAAAAGAACAACAGATTTCAGTCCACTTGAAAAAGCAAATCTTACATGTACACGTATGCACTTCTTGTGTTTTTTTTTACCTTGTTGTTCTAATATAGCAATCTGAGAGGAATATATATAACTTAATGCTGTCATGAACTGAAAGAAAAGATGTTCGCATGATGGATTTTGTGTATTCTTGAGATTTTTATTCATTATTATTTTGCTTCCTGATCATTATGTAATATAGCAAAAAGTAAGCTTACAGGTCTGTAGTGCATCTGTGGGTCTTATCATGTGTAGACATGTTGCATATTGCAAAAGTATGTCTTTTCTGATCCCAGTGAGTTTTACAGCACTGTTGTCCTCTCTCCCAGTATGCACTTTATAAGAGGATGACCCTGGCAGCCATCTTGATCCAGAGTCGTTTCCGGAGTTTCCATGAACAGAGGAAATTCCAGCAGAGTCGTAGAGCAGCGGTCCTCATCCAGCAATACTACCGCTCCTACAGACACTCTCTCAGGCACGTCTCACACATGCACACACACAAAGGGAATAATTATCCTATGTATAATCTCTTACCCCTCATCTTTGCCTGCAGCAGCCTCCTAACTAAAAAACAGAACCAGGCTGCTCGCAAGATCCTGAGGTTCCTGCTCCGATGCCGCCACAGGTAAGACCTAAAACTCTTAATGCTGATTCAAACACAAGCGCACGCACATCCAAAGACACATGCTTGACGCTTAACAAACCCACTGCCACACATACACACACTACACTATTGCTAATAGTTGGTGTTGTTTTACTGTTCACGTGAAGCCCCTTGATGGACCATAGGCCTCTGAAGCGGGTGAGTCTTCTCTTGCTCTCTTCTCTCACTCCCTCTCTCCTGGTGGCTGATGCCTGTTTGCATGTCAGCAGAGGGAGGGGGAGAGGAGATCCTGGATTATCATCCTTCCATCTCGCTCTCTCTCTCTCTTCTTCCCTCCCTATCACCTTGTCTCTCTCTCTCTCTGTCTCTCTCTGTCTCTCTCTCTCTCTCTCTGCCAAATGATGTCAGGACTTGTGCATGACTGACATAGTTAGAGGAGCGATCCCTGCGTATGGTTTTCCTAGGGGCATGTTCTGACTGTAATTGCAAGGGGACTTTAAGTGTACTGCTTGGCCTGCAAGTCTTATTTTTTGTGCCTTGATGGGTGGGGAGAGTAGCAGAAGGGAGAATGTGTGCGTCTGTTGGAAGGAGTTGCTGGGAATTTGCTGAATTACGTGCGGCCTTTGGATCTGAAAATGAAAAAACAAGACATGCAGTTGCACGCACACTTACACAAATCTCCGACTCTGAGACTAATATGTGTTTGCTCTTCTTCAGGGCCAGAGAGCAGAGAAAGGCCAGGGGTCCTGAGAGCCCACCACCAGGCCCCGCACAGAGCCCCTTCAGCCTGTGAGCAATCTATGTCCCCCTCCATCTTCTCCTTTTTCTGTCTCTTCTCTTCTGCCCTCTCTAAACTCCCTTCCCTTTCCTGACCCTTTTCCCTTGCTTTCTTCTTTCCTCGTCTCCCCTCTTTTCTCTCACCCTCTCTCCCCTCTTCTCTCAAGATGAAAAAAAAAAAACTTTTCCCAGACAGACTGAGGACAGGATAGGTGTCCATCATGGCAGCTCAGACAGACAGACTGCTGGGCAGAGCCCAGGGACCTGGCTCTGCCCACAGCACTGATCCTCCTCCCCAGTTTCACTGGGAGGCCATCACATTAACCTCATGGCATTCTTTGCACTCTTCATGGGTATGTTTCTTTGCAAGAGCAAGTCGACGAGTCAAACCAGAGAAAACGAGGAAGCGCCCGACAACGGGATACCGCTGTTCACGGCGGCGGCCGGATGCACCGAAAGGCTCCCGTAATGAACAGCTCGCTCGAGAGAAAGGCTACTTTGACATGCAGAAAACACACAAAGCTTGCTGCGTTTTGTGTCCGAACAAAAATCCATGAAAGAATAAGAAAAACATAAACCAAAAAACTCACTTCTGTATTGCATTTGCATGCAAGGTTTTTCGCTTATTCCTCCTCTCCATCAATCCCGAAGAGCTACAGTCGCAAATCATTCTGCCGATTTAGTATACCACAGTATCACCAACCACTCTGACTCGCAGGCGTGCATACCTATTACTCAGTCACCCAATCAAAAAGGGGAGGAACTGCACTTGAATGTAAGAGGGGCATTGTTAGATAAAGGGATGGGGTCTGAATAACGATGTCTTAATTTGTTACATGGACTTTGTATGGAGTCGTTCTCAGAGGCGGCATTTTGCCCGCCCGATGTGGTGTGTCCGTGTTTGTTCAATTCAATGCATGTGTTTGAGCTACGAGCTCCTGCATGCTTGCCAAAACTGCTTTAGTGTTGTTTCTTTTGTATTTCTGTGTAATTGTGTCTCACTTACGTCCTCATCAACTTATCCTTGCCCTGTGTAATGTGAACTGTGTAAGGACAACTTACTTATTTTGGGTGCTTTTGTTTTGTTTGTTTTTTTAAAGGGAAAAAAAACTTTATTTATTTAAGGGTCTGATTATTTATTTAATTGGCTCAAGAGTGGTTGTAGCTCGAGGCTGGTTTTTTTCCCCCCATGTGATGAAATGCGACATGTTCCAATGGTTAAATGTCTCTGTTAGTTTGTTCTTTGCGTGAACCTCTAAATCCTACCTGTGGTTTTGAGGAGAGAGTCACATACCATTGCCTTGACTTCTTCTTGAGTCTGAGAGGTCTCTATGCTTGCTCTGTACAGGACATGGGTCCTATACCTGCCCCTATACAGGGCACTGGTCCCCATATTAGCCCATACGGGCAATCAAATCCATATTTTGGACTATTGCATATTCCTGTATATAAACTGACGAGGTAAGGGGATATGAGGACCCTGAAACTTTTTCATAAGAGGACTGTATTTAAGATTATAAATTATTTTACTCCCATAATGAGAACTTAAGACAGAGACCTGGGTACACAGGATGGCTGTATTGCTTGTAAATAATGTAGATAATACAAACGGATTAACGTGCATGAGATTTAAGACAAAGAAACAGCAAAAAGAACATGTTAGTGGCTATGGACTGTGAGAGGATTTTAACTGCTTCACTTTAAGAGTATCCAGTTATAAGTGTTACTGAAAAGAACATTTTGTTAAAAAGCATGCAACTTGAAAACTCTAATGTTAGAATTATAAGTGGGAAAAACAAAGTTAGCTGAAACAACAATCTTTCAGACAAAACATTTACACTTTGTGCTTTTCGTTTCTTGGCTAGCAAAAATTAAACTCCTTTTGCCAGTAGTGCCAATTATTATGAATGCTATTTTGCCTAACAGTATGTTACGTTGGCGAAACCAACGCCCAAAAGATATCGGTAAGATCTACCGAGGCAACACGCAGACAATAAACCGCAGAAGAGATGTAGTGCCAGCGCAGCCGTAGACCTCCTACAAGTTCTGAAGTTTGCCCAAGGCAGGCTTACGTATAGGTGACGATGCACGTGGGGAAATGATGCCAATGGCGATGATGATCGTTTAAATGTGAGTGCAATGACTGACGATGCAAAAGAAAAGAAAAAAAAAAAGGGAAGAGGGCGCTACATTCTTCACAATGTGGTTGTGCTTCAGCAGCATACTAGCTTTTATTAAGATCATTTATCACACCTACAGCGGATCCAACCTGGCCTCCAGTCTAAGCTTTCCATCCTCAAACAGAATGTCCTTCCCCGTTTTGGTTTTGACATATCATTTTCTCTTCATTGTCACTGCCATAATTATACTACATGTACTTTAGACTTATGGAAAGCTCTGTTTAGAAAGTGCCTGCTCAATAACAGAAAAGTGCAAAATAATATCAGGAAGTATCTTATTGTGTGTCCTCTGAAAGGTTTCCAGTTAACCTGTTTGTTTTTTCCTAAATTGTGTGTTTTCAAATGAATCTGACAGTGTTAAACTTGACCTTAGTCTAAGCTGGAAGCTGTAATTGGGAATGTGGTGTGAATGAATGCTCATGGCCTGATTGACGCTGTGTGTCGCTTGCTCGGGCGATTAATTACACTATTGCCGTTAAGTCCTACTTTTTGTGTGCGTTTTTCAGTAATTAGAAGGGAGAAAACTGCTGAATTCAGCCTCCGTGTACTAAAGTATGAAAGGCACAGTCACGAGTATGTTCGCCCTCCAAGAGGAAGCTGTGTTTTCTTTCACTTTGTCTGCTTTTCCCCTGCAAAAAAAAATATTTTACAACATTTAAACAAAATCATAACTGGGCTTTTTTTTCCTCATAGAGGACAAAAATATCTTTCACACACACTTCCTTTCTTTGTCTTTCTCCCTGTCTCACAAGGATGTGCATAGACACATAAAAGCAAATGTACACACAGGTGCAAAAATAAAACGGCCACACGCTTTCTCTCTGTGCTTATGTCTTCGGGAACAATGAAATCTCTCCCTTAGATTTTACTCAGGGTTGAAGAACAGGGAGATGGTATGTGGAGTGCAATGACTGCTGGCACAGAGTTGTAACACTGCAGGTGACAGGTTGTGTACATTTGGGTGTGTATGTGTACATATTTGAATGTGTCGGGGATACGTCGTCCACTTGTATCCACACTCTTTATAATAGTCTAGAAGCAGCAAATGTGATCTGTTTGCCTTATCTGAGAAGAGAGTGAAAAACACGCTTAAATATGAATTCCATTCAAAGCAAGTAATAGGGTAGGAAAAAAATACTTATGCATTTGCTGTAGTCTTAAACGCACAAGATTCTTAATATAAGAAATTCATAAGTGATACAAAAAATAGGTAATGGCCCCTGAACACCTGAAAAACAAAACAAAACAAAGTGAAAAGAGATAGCAGATTGTGAGATTAACAGCTGGAAGATATCGATTGTGTTCCATATGTTTTCTGAGGTTTCATCATACTGAGAGACAGCCATGGTTTGGACAGTGCTGTTAGGAGCGTTCATACGGTATCACATGAATAACTTCTTAAACTGCCCTTCCTCTCACATCAGCACAACTAAACGACACTGCTTTTATATAACAGACACACATGAACATACGCACATACACAACAACTTCTAAATGCTCAAGCTTACAGACCACACGCACACGCGAAACTGAACACACAGATTGCAGAAAATCCATCAATATGCTCACGTTTTTGGAGAGGATGGTGACTGTAAAAAGATTATGTAGAGTAGAAGAAGTAAAAAAAAAATAAAATAAAGAAATAAATACATAAATAAAAATAAGAAATGTTGCCATAGTAAACAGCTGGTTAACATGTGCAGAGATGGCCTCTGTTCTCTTAAGTCCGCCTAGAAATGAATGGTATATAACCTTTCAGGCCTTGTTTCGAGAGGGCGTGGCCAAACACCACATTGCATGCTAGAATGGTAGTCCCTCATAGATAATCTATGGCTAGACCTCTCCTTGCCTTCCTCTTCTTTCACTCCCCCCTGGCCCTCCCCGCTTTTCTCCCGCTCTCATCTCCTGCTGTATCCCCACCTTGCCTGCTGTTGTGTTCTCC
Organism: Perissodus microlepis; assembly: GCF_051167445.1. Lineage (NCBI taxonomy): Eukaryota > Metazoa > Chordata > Actinopteri > Cichliformes > Cichlidae > Perissodus > Perissodus microlepis. The sequence continues at coordinate 13,631,840 of NC_140465.1, forward strand.
ATGCCTATCTCAGTCTCTCATTCCTTTTTATTTTGTAGCCTAGTTTTTAACTTCTTTTGTTTTACGAACATGCATGCACAAGCATCACTAAATTGTTGATGTTTTAAAAAGAATATTTTGTTGCTGAGGCCATGCAAAGTGTTTTGAATATTGCCCTTATATGTGGAAAATGTCTTCTGAATGCTTTACATAATTTCTGCTGTAAAATGATATCAGAATAAAAAAGAAAATTTGCACTTTAACACATTTCCTGGCTCGTATTTATCCCTGACTGGGTCCCTAATGAGAAACTTGCAGATTGCGATGCTCTACTGAAGGGATGTCAGACTCATTTTACACTGTGGGCGACATATAGCGGGCCAGACCAGTGAAACTCTCCTCTCTCTTCTATCAGTGTAAAGAGGTTTACCTACACACTTGATCGCTGGGATAAGTATTAGAAAAAGAATTGATTTTAACATTCCAGCTCTTAACCAGATTGTCTTGTGATTAAAAAACAGAGTTTTTAGTTTATTTACAGAATATGTTCTTTCTTTTTTTTTAATTACCGTGGACCTATTATAAAAAAAACAATCAAAAAATCAAAAATAGAAGTTTATATAGTAGAAAAATTAGGAAGGTTTCTGTCATTTAATTATCTGTTACTTTGGTGTAACATGAATGGCCATGGCTGAAATCCTCATCAGTAGGAAAAGCTGTAAAACTTATGAAAATACAGTTAAAAGTTCATGTTTATTCTTTTGCTGTCAAACAATTAAAATTTTTAATCGGATTAATCACAGGGTTGCTGCTGATCAATTTCGATTAATCACGATTAAATATCATTCATTTTTAATCTATATTAATCACATTTCATTTTGCATGAGCAAACAGACTCAAGAAAAAAGGGAATATATACACACTTAACATGTTTATTGAGCACCTTGAACATTCATGTTAACAAAAAACTGTAAACATGTATCCACATTAATGTGGTCCTAAGACAAGCTAACTTGTTGACATTGCCCAAGAGGAGAGCTGACCGCTTCTTATTTACAATGTTGCTTGCAACTGTGAACGGTCTCTTGCACAGAACAGCGGTTGCAGGAGTGGGCAGATATGTTCTAGCCAGCAGTGCCAGCTTGTCATGAGCTCCTGAAGGAGCTGACCACCACTCCGAGGGACAGTCCTAATGATCGGCTCTGCTCTATACAAGTGCTTGATTCTGTCAGGCAGAAACTCCTCATCTGATTCTGAATCTGAGCCCATCTGTAACAGACTCACTCATTACAAGTCTGTCGAGGTGAGGACTCATCATGCAGCAGTCTTCCAAGTAATGCTTTGCATTAAAATGTGATATTTTAAGCTGGAAGTGCTTCGGTGAAAAGAAGATTCCTTCTTGCACAATGTGCATAATACTGGTCAACTGTTCCGTCTTGTTTTTGTTTTTTTATACTCAAATTTCCCATCGAGGGGGCCAATCATCTTCCATATTTAGTTGACTAATTCTGCTGCCTGTCACTACCAGATCAACTGCCTATTTGCTCATGTGCGAAGGTAACTCTCCTTGGACAAACTGCCCGAAATGCGTTGACAGAGACACGTCAGGGATTTTGAGTCATTCTGCACTTCAGATGGGTTAACTGCGTTAAAAATTTTAATCTGCTTATTCATGATGATGGATTTATCCGTCCTGAAGACTTTCTGTGACTCTGTAGTGGCATCAGTGATCTTTCATGATGTGGTCTGCTGCTAAGCATTCCTTAGCAATATAAATAATTATGAAAATAAAATGAACAAATATTTCCAAATTAATCTTAACACATAATGCTCTGGTCATAATTATATCAAGGTGTTTCACATCAATGAATGTCCCACTTCAATGATCCAACGTCTAGTGCTTCTCAACCTAGATAGCCTAAATTTATTGCTAAGTAGCAGCCAATCAGAGTGCCCCAAAGGACCCGGCTGGTGGTTGGTGGTCAAAAGGAGTGGACACATATCCATACCTCTACAGGTATGTCATCTGGACCAACTACCTGTCCACTCTTCATCCTCTCTACTCTTCATGCTCTTCATAGCTGTCCTAACTCCCTTTTTACTAATTCACTAATTTCCTCCATTTGCTATCCCCTTTCTATAATTTTCTTGACTCATCAGCTCATCAAAGTACTCTTTCCAACACTATACTAACTGAACAAATATACTAACTGAAAACTTACATCTCTATATTTAATCACCCTAATCTGCTGCACATCCTATCAGGCTCAGTCTCTCTGCCTAGCCGGTTGATACAAGTCCTTTCTTTCCTTCCTTAGTGCACATCACATTCACTATAAGGATTTTCCTTTGCCATCTCATTGCCCAGTCTCCCAGTAGTGCTGTCGACTTTCTTCTTTTCCAGTCTCTTCCTTTAAACCCTTTACTGTACTTCCACCACCAAGTTTCCTTGCCTTCTCTCCTCTGTCCAGAGAAATCAACAAACACCTTCTTGGCAGTTTCCCTCACCACTTCAGCTGTACTTTCCCAGCACACCACAGCCTTGTTGTCTTTTCCTACACGACTGCACGTTCTTAATAAGATGACAGGAGAACATAGTTACTTCAGCAAAACTATTAACAGTACATTAGGATAATACTAATGTAATAATTTTAATTAAGAATCTGACATATAAAATCCTACTTAAGTAAAATTTTGCGTATTATCACGAGTATTATATTTATCTTTATTATTTTATACTTTTTAAATATAAAGTATAAATACTTGTGAAAACTTTTGAGTACTTTACAACAAGGGACTTGCTATGCTGTCAAGTTGCTTGACCGTTACACAACTTAAAGTTAGTCGCAACTTAACAAGTATGATTAGATATGATTGGATATTTATGAATCAATGCAAGGTGGTGACAGGTTTGTTTGCCTGCTGTGTTTGACATGACATAAGGGTACAGTCTGTTATTTAACAGCATTTCTGGATCTGTGTCATCATGAGTTAAAAAAAAGGAAAGAAAAGAAAAAAGAAAGATTAAAGCTTCTCTTCTGTGAAAAAAGTGAACCGTGGCATTTCAGGACAAGACTTGGGGAAATTGTTTAATTTTATTTCATGCTTGTAAGCACACTTGAATTTGTGTCATCCATCACTAAAACAAAACAGACTGGCTTCTCTCTGCTGAAAAAAGTGAGATTTGTGCCATCTCAGAGGCTCCTGGAAACTTGGGAAAATTTTATGTTACAAAAACATGACATTTTAAAATACAGAAACCAGATTGATTATTGCTACTCAACAGTAACCGGGGGCGGAGCTTAGCAAATGTGTCAGAGGCCTTTAGAGTGCTTTATGTTCAAATGAATGTTGTCATAGCATTAACAGAAGAAAACATTTTGCAGAGTGCTGGCAGATTTTACACACACTTGCAGTGGATTACAGTTGAAAAAAGGAGAAGACAGAAAAGGAAGAAGAGATTATTTTCTAAGGTAAGAACCGCCAGGCAAGTGACAGTTGCTAAAGTGGAAATTTAAAGGTGACATGCAGTGTCCACATTAATGTTTAACTTTTCTAAACACAGTATGGACCTGTACATGTGTTGCTCTTCTAAGGTACCTTCTTGCTGCATAGTGTGAAATGATTTAAGAGTACAACTGTGCATGCAATTTTTGCATTATGGTTACAAAAGAGAAGTTGAATCGTGTATATACCACTTCAGTAAGTTTTTGCATTGCAATGGTGTATTATCTTATTGGATTATTGATATTTTTTACTGAAGTAAATAAATTCTCCTTTGAATGCTCAAGGACATGAAAGACTGTTTCAGATGGGCACCCCTCTTTATTTGTTTTGTCAGACTAGGCTTAGGAGACAGAGGCATTTGTACATGGGTACTCACATTTTGTAATTCCTTTAGTGTGATATAACAAAGCAAGTACTTTCTTACAGCCCATTCTTACACCAACCATGTTTGAAAAATTTCCAGGCTAACTACTAAAATCTAACAAAGAGGAATGAAAATGTTTGAATTTTAGGATCTGGTATCTTTTGTTGTTTAGCTAGGGAAACTATGTGTGTGTGTGTGTGTGTGTGTGTGTGTGTGTGTGTGTGTGTGTGTGTGAATTTTATTTCATGCTTAAAAGCACACTTAAATCTATGGTCGTCCATCAGTAAAAAAAAAAACAGACTGGCTGCTTAATGCTTCTTTTTCCTGGGAAAAAAAAAAGAGATTTGTGGCTTTTCAGAGGCTCCTGGAAAATTTGTTATGTTACAAAAACATGACATTTTAAAATATACAAGCCAGGTTGATTATTGCTACTCAACAGTAACCGGGGTGAAGCTTAGCAAATGTATCAGAGGCCTTTAGAATGCTTTTTGTTCAAATGTATGTTGTCATAGCATTAACAGAAGAAAACATTTTGCAGGGTGCTGACAGATTTTACACACACTTGCAGTGGATTACGGTGGAAAAAAAGAGAAGACAGAAAAGGAAGAAGAGATTAATTTCTAAGGTAAGCATCACTGGGCAAGTGACAGTTGCTAAAGTGGACATTTTAAGGGTATATGTCCATGTTAAGTTTAACTTTTCTAAACACAGTGTGGACCTCTACATGTGTTGCTCTTCTAAGTTACTTGTTTGCTGAACAGTGTGAAAGTGTGAAATGCTATTAACATGTAAAAAAAACAACAACAATCATTTATTATTGAAGTTGCATCCAGTAAATCTAATATCACTCATCAATCCTCTCACTTACTGCTTTATTCTGATAGTTAGTTGGACACAGTATTTCATTTTTCCCATTTGGACTTTATTTTGTTTTCTGAACTTTTTCCAAGTGTTTCAATAAACAGCTCACCTGTTTTCTTTGTCACATCTACAGACTGTGACATTTGAGTACATTTCAGAGCCTGTTAAGAAGTTTAATTAGGACTTGGACTTCTTCCGGGTTCTGATTTTGAGTGTCCAGCCTCAGCGACACATATCAATACATAAAACACTGGTTAGACCTCATAGTCAAAGCCAATACAGACATTGGAAGAACTGATGCAGTGCAGGCACCAAAAACAAAATCACCTGAACAACATTTTGGAGAATGATGTACTTGAACCTTACCCAATACACAGTGTTGGGGAGTAACTGAATATATGTACCAGAATTACGTAATTAAAATACAAAATATGAGTATCTCTATTGCGTTACAGTTACCACATAAACATAGGTGATAATTAGAATACAGTTACTTTGCTGAAATAAATGAATTACACAGTGGTCTTTTCCTGTTTCAGATGTTAGGCTATCCCCTCTTTAATTTTGGTAATTGCACACACTGCCAGAAACTCAAACAAAACATGCTTGCTGTTGTGTTCTCCATGCCTATTTCATTCTCTCATTCCTTTTTATTTTGTAACATGAATGGTCATGGCCAAAATCATCATCAGTAGGAAAAGCTGTAAAACTTATGAAAGTAAAGTTAAAAGTTAATGTTTATTCCTACCTTCACATTTTCCAAACCTGTCCTGTGGTCTGGGTTGGAGTGTTTGCCAGGGGAATTTTGGGCCAAAGCCCTATGTTTGACACCCCTGCTGTACTCTAGCTGGTTTAGGCCCTGTCATGTGCCCATAACACTCTTTGCCCTGTTACTACCACTGCTATTATTGTTGTTGTTATCGTTATTATCGTCATCATCATTTTTACTAACACCAAAACGGATCAAACTTTAATTTTCGTTTAACAAAGTTTAGCACAACAGCTGGAAAATTACTGGTATATTCTGGTTACGTCACGGCAATGTCTTTTTTTTTTTTTTTTACCGTAACGTGTCTTTTTTTTCCCCTCTTGTTTCACTTGCTGTGTAACATGATTCCAAATATGGCTGATTATATTTTTGACAATAGAGAGGTCATAACAGCGTTGGGTACGTTGTTGTCTGTACATGTTTTTTATTCATTCATATTGTTTAACAAATATATATATATCATTAATGATAAAATATGAAGAATTCCTGCTAATTACGGTAATGCGCGGAAATGACGTCGGATTCGCGGCTGTATAAGGACGTGGTTAGTTCCGGTGAAAAGTGGTTTTTGCTGCTTTAAGGCAGTCGATTTTAGAGAAGGATAAATCATCTTTTAACTAACTGCTGTATAAATTTTAGGATTAGATGAATTCATTTATTGATACCATGAGAACTTTTCCCCTCTGGAGGTTCTGCGCTGTAAGGCCTTCTCACGCTGTCGGGCTCACCATCGACTGAAGACACAATGCAGGCCTAGCTAGCATTTAAGGTTAACTAGCGGAAGCTAATCGGATTGGCAGCAGACTGTAGTGGGATTTAAACCTCGGACGAAGCCTGTGTTTCCAAGCCGTCCTAACATCAAATCCGGTATGTTCCAAGTCACTCTACATTCACCATCTGTTCTGGGCACCTTGAGAATGATTTAACCCCGCTTGCTTGGATGAGATGCTTTTTAAGCACCATATTGTAAAAAAGTGGCTGCGTTAGCATATTAGCATTAGCGAGTTAAGTATCGTTGCCTTGTTGATTTGATCTTAAGTCTCTTACTTTAGCAGGAAAAATAACTACCAGAAATATGAAGGGTTTTAGTTTCTTTAGTAGCGATACGGAGATGTGTCATCAGTGGCTTGAACACAGCAGTTGTCTATAAACTTCAGTCGTGAATGGTAAACTGTAGCTAAAGAATTTGGTTGAGCCGATCCGTCGAAGATCTCCACCCTCCACCCTTAGCAGGGCAGTTCGAGGGTTTTTTGTTGTAACAAAGGGTCGACTGAAAAACGAGTGAGGGGTCAGTCGGATTTTTTTAGGAGGTAAATGCAGCATTGAGAACTAGCTTCAAAACACGGGGACGAGTCGTGCAGGTTATTAATCGAGATTGCAGTAGAAGTGAGTCTGTGTAAGAGCCTGACAATAGGTTTGTATTAAATACAGGTTTTCGTTTGCAAGACCAGTAGCTTAATTTAACCGACAAACACTTCTGATATCAAAGAACAGATCACTACTGCCGGGCGGTGTGTTTGTCATGTTCTCCGTGTTGTCTCTGCCTGTTAACGCCGTTATGAAACTTTTCCGTAAGCACGTCCGTCCTTTAATGTTGTCTCTATGCTTGCTTGCTGTTTCGTTTCTTTTCTCGGTTTACCTAAACCAGCTTACTGATTTGCACAGAAACACACACAGCTCGCAGTTATTTACAGTGAAATTCACTCAAGTTCCAGGTAGCGTTGCCTACAGTTAGATGAGCAACACGCATGACTATATAAACTTAAATTAACACAAGCGTATTCACTTTTTTCCCCTCTACACTAAGAAGTAGATCGTGGACATTATTTAAAAGCAGATCTGAAGCTATTATATCGGATAATTTAGGCTTAAATCTTTAAAATAATGTTTCTTCTATAAAATAAAGGATTTTTATGGAAAGTTTTTAATTGAACAGAATAACTTAAATCAGAATACCTTATTAATCCCTGAGGAAATTATGTGGTTACAGTTGCTCCAAGAAAATAAGAACAGTAACAGACTGAAATAAATTATATAAGATACAACTTACAAATAAAAGATACAAGAAAATAAAAAGTAATTTATTTTATTATGTGGAATGGCTCTAATGTATACAAATAGGTCAATTTTAAAAAATTGGCCCACTGAGAATATACATTTGGCCATTGCTACTGCTTTTACAGGTCCATCCATAAATTTAAAAAAAAAATGGAAAAAATAGATTTTTTTTTTCTTTTTTGGCTTATTCCCTTAAAAGTAAATGAAAATCAGAATTTGCTAAATTTAACTAAAGGTTTCACCACTAGGGCGCAGTGTTTTACCAGAAAGTTTTAATGTAGTTGTCCCCATATTAATAACAGTATTTGCCCTAAGTGGTGCAGTAGATTTGTTATAGGGCTTTCTCTCTCTCTCCTTTTTTAAAATCACTGGTTTGTTGTTGTTTTTTCACTTAAGATTTTTGTTTTTATTTTTATTTCTGGTGAGTAGCAGCAGATCCCCCAATTTTAATTACTTTATCAGACAAGTTCCCACCCCTGCTTCAACATGACTTTTACCAGGTGCATTTTACCACTCTGTTAGTGGGTTTTTTGTGCATCATATTTTAGTTATTGGGAAGTCTTCCATCAGCTCATTGTGGTGACAGTTCTACTGGCAGAAGCGAGGCCTGTAATCTTGGAGGAGCTACTGAGGAAACAATGGGTGTTTCAGAGCGGTCGCTGTTCTAGCGATCGTTAATCATAACTGATTAAGATAGTGATTGGAGCTTGATGTGCTTCGTGGAGCCTTGCAGCAACAAAGTGACACGCTCGTACTTCCTGGACCACTGTCGGATGGTATCAGACTTCAGGATGTTTCGAGTCGATGGTGACATTAACCTGAGCAGCAGGAAGAAATATAGAGGAATGGAAAAGTTGTATGATTACGGACCCTATACTCCAGGATAGTATTTCTGTGGCCTGAATATTGAACTGGCAGCTGCAAAATCCATCTATATTACTTGCTGAAGGAATTCATCATTGCTGTTGCTGTCTGAATCCAGTTTCGGTCAACATACTTTCCGGATTCTTCAATCAGCGGGAACAGGTCACGTAAATGGCTGTGGTTATTGAATGGATCCTGACTACCCTCTTCACCTCTTACTGGACATGCAGCTGAGCACTTCTGGCTCCATTCCCAGAAGGACAGATACAGAAAACCACCTCATACAGTAATAGCTGCTTTCATTTTAGTGTTTTTTTTTTTTTGTTTGCTTGCTTTGTTTTTGTTGTTGTTTTATGCAAAACGTCAAATATAAGTTGTTTTTCATATGTTCTGGATGCTGTAACACAAATTTTCCCAACTGTTCAGAATTTTTTTTTTTTTTACTTTTATATCTGATATAATTTTCTTTTTTAAACTTTATTTTATTATTTTTAAACTGTCATGTGATCATGCCAGTGACATAATTTAAGGACTGCTGTGTAGATATTCCAGTCACAAAAACATCAAAAGTTTAGTCTGACCACATTGAGAATAGTACAAAGTACAGCACATGTATATTTTATTTTAGTAACTTCTTTAATATATTAGATATAATGCTAAATTTTATTGTGCATCTGTAAAATCTTTTGCATAGCGTTCTCAGGTTGTTTGCGCGTGCATCCTCAGTCTTGTAGCTGGGGCCTTTCTCTGGCATTTGTTTTCCCACTGTTCAGTCACGTGGTTTTTGGGCTACTACCAACTGTATTTGCACAGAAGTAGCAAGAGCTGCTACCTACACTTGCATGGATATTTTCTTTATGCCACACATTTGGCATTATAGCAAATTAATAACAAACATTATTAAGATTGCATTACGCTTAACATATCCATGAATCCACTAGCATTCCAGTAAATGTCATCATCAGGCAGTGAGCGTGAGGGTCTGCGCAGTTGTCGCAACCCTGTGTCCAAAGTATATGGTACAACCGGTCTGTAAGCTACTCTTATTTGTGCTGTCCGTCACCCAACCAAGAAGAAGAACAAAGTTGTGGCGTACAGAAGGTTAAAGTGGGAGAGTTAAAAACCATGCCAAGTTTTCATTGCTGCCACCACCTGTACCACTCAGATGTTTACTATCTTTGTTTTTTCTTCCTAAATTCCCTTTCTTTACAAGGGGAATGACTCTTTCTGGGTGCTTAAGGAATTGATTGCTGTATTGTTAGCTCCAATAACAGTCCTTTCTCATTTGCCTCTTGAGCTACATTTCCTCTTCTTTCCACACTGGGCTCTTGCAGTCTGGACTCCATATTGACTCACTACACCACCATGTTATTCAAACTGGCATTACAGAAGACTTATTGTTCAATTCACTTGGAATCTCAAAAACCCATTAGACACCCCCCGCCCTTTGTTTTTGTTTGATGATTTACCACTTTCCAAAAGAATATGATTTTAGTCATGGGTGCCCCTCATGCCTCAATAGGTATGCATGGATTTGGAAATGCAGCTACCCCTTGTGCAAGATCCTGCCTAGTTGTAAAGTGAAATAAGTGTTTCATGCAGTTTTCATTCATCAGGAATACTTCCTGAAATTGCTTAATATGCAGGCATACAGATATGGGTTGGATTCGATCAAACTGTGAGGTGTCGACTTATATTTAATATGCAGCCTCATGCACTTCTGTCTCACTGCACCTAATAAACTTGCAACAAAACAGAACTGTGCAAAAGTCTTGAGGCATCTCTCATTTTTTTGTGGGTTTTGGTGTTTTGTTTTTCTTTTTGTTTTTTGTTCAGCAATAGTTCTACAGGCTTGCTGAATGTCTTTCAGAGTTCTCCCATGAAAACTGGCTTTTTCCAGCCATGAAAGGATGATGGGACATTGTCATAATGCTGCTAGACAGCATAGAAAAGTTTGTGAATGTGATGACTCGAGAACATGGCAGTGTAGGATTTTAAATTCATGCCATAGGTGAGTTTACTGAAAATCTCAGACGAGTTTGAATCTTGGTGACATTGACTTCAAGGTTAAGGTCAGAGGTAAATTTTTTCCTGACTTGTGAATGTGGTAACTCAAGAAGTATTGACAGACCAAAACAAAGGGTAGTGAACATCCAAAGAACAACTTTGAATGTCCTTCAAGATGCCTGGAGAACTATCCCTGAAGGCTACTTAAAATGGCAAGAAGCTTGGCTAAGAGTTCAGGCTGTGCTGAGGAATAAATGTGGTCCTTCCAAATACTGACTGACTTCTTTTTGTTTTATATGCTTTATTTCTATTTATGTTTGTACATGCTTCATTAAATTACTGCATCTATTTCCATTTTGGTACCAAAATATAAAGAAATGAGGTTTGGCTGGAGAAATTTACACAGTACAATAATGTATCACAGTTATTCTAAGATACACAACTGTATTTGTTTGGGTTGTTTTTGTTTTGTTTGGTAGGCCATGTGGCTAACACTCTTCAATTTCTTTACAGCTATGAGTTCCCAGCTGCAGGTGTTCTCCCCTCCGTCAATTTCCTCCAGTGCCTTTTGCCGCGTCAAGAAGCTCAAGGTGGAAAGCAACGTTTGGGATGTGTCCACCACTGAGGCTTACGGATCCATAGCGGGCCAGTCCGCATACACATTCACCCCAGCCATGGCTGTGCCACCATTTGCGCCATCTCTGGTCTTCCCCCCTACAGCGCCCGGCTCCAGGGGTCAAGTGGTGGTGCGAGCAGCTGATAGCACCGGCAGTCTTCCTCGTGGATCCAGTCGACGCGTCACTGAGCAGGCTACATCCTCCTCTTATGCTCACGAGACGTCCTCTGAAACTAGGGGGCACAGGCATGGGCAGAAGAGAAAGATGGAGGCGGCCAGCGACGGTAGCGGAAGCGGATGTGGAAGCGTCCAGATATTAGAAGAGCTCTCAGCTCCTGCGGCAACTTACTCCACGCGTACAGGCGGCGGTGGAGGCGGGGGCACAGGCCAGTCCATACCTCACTCGGCTCCAACCACCAAGAGCAGCAGCTCCAATGGTGAAGGGGATTATCAGCTTGTACAGCATGAGATCCTCTGCTCCGTGTCCAGCAGCTATGAAGTGCTGGAGTTCCTGGGGAGGGGCACATTTGGACAAGTGGCTAAGTGCTGGAAGAGGGGAACCAATGAGATTGTAGCAATCAAAATTCTGAAAAACCACCCTTCATATGCTCGGCAGGGCCAAATTGAGGTAAGTAGACAGGATTTTGTTCGATGTACCAGTTTCTTCTAAAAGTTTACGTTACATACACAAATTGCTGTTCACTACACTTGCATTCCCTTCATAGGGGTGTACTAGCGTTTGTCTTTCTCATCATATTTGGTTGTTTTTTTTCCTTTCCTAATAGGTGGGCATTCTGAACCGGCTGAGTGCAGAGAACGCAGATGAGTACAACTTTGTGCGTTCGTACGAATGCTTCCAACACAAGGGTCACACCTGCTTGGTTTTTGAGATGCTTGAACAGAACTTGTACGACTTTCTCAAGCAGAGCAAGTTCAGCCCACTTCCCCTACGGCACATCCGCCCCATTTTGCAGCAGGTTGGCAAACTGTGAATGCAGAAAAAAAGTTGATTCCTCTTTTTTCACCCAGACTAACTCTCATGTGTTCACGTCTTTAGGTGGCTACAGCACTAATGAAACTGAAGAGCCTGGGTTTAATTCATGCAGACTTGAAGCCTGAAAACATCATGTTGGTGGACCCCATTAGACAGCCCTACAGGGTGAAGGTCATCGACTTCGGCTCTGCAAGTCATGTGTCCAAAGCAGTGTGCTCAACCTACTTACAGTCCCGTTACTACAGGTAAGTGGAGCGTTTAAGTGCCTTTTAGTTTGCAGTGTTATGCATAAGAGTTGAGTTAATGTGACTCAGTGTAGCCCAGTTCTGTCCCCACATTAATGTATAAATCTCATCTTTCTTGTTTAGAGCTCCAGAGATCATTTTGGGGCTGCCCTTCTGTGAGGCCATTGACATGTGGTCTCTAGGGTGTGTGATTGCTGAGCTGTTTCTGGGTTGGCCTTTGTACCCTGGAGCCTCTGAGTATGACCAGGTCAGTCATGTTAATGGTCCCAAGGACTTACAAGTTAGCAAAAACGGTGCTCAAAGAAAGACTAGGAAAGTCTTCCTTTAAATAAAGGTCACATTTTGCTTCAAGTAAGCAAGACTACATGAATGTGCCACCACCCTGCTTTGTAAGAGAATGGTATTTAGTTTTTCTCACATCAGATTGAGTGTTTTTGGCAAATTATAATTGACCTATTAACCAAGAGAGGGTTCTAAAATGCCATGCCGCTCTAAATCCAGGTATACGTATTTAATAAACAAGTCAGTTATAGTACTCTTAACTACACAGTACTTGAAACATCACAGTTCTGCAGTGATTGCTTAATCTGAATATTTTCTTCCGTGTCCAGATCCGTTACATTTCCCAGACTCAAGGCCTACCTGCCGAGTATCTTCTGAGTGCCGGCACAAAGACTAGCCGCTTCTTCAATCGAGGCCCTGACTCTAGCTACCCGCTCTGGAGGCTTAAGGTTAATATTACGAGTATCTTCTTGAATAAGCTGTAAAGAGACTTGATGCTCGTTTTGATTTGGTTCCTTCATTTTGGTTGTCCCCATTCAACTGATTTAATGTTTGTAAATGGTAGTGTTATGAAACATAAATGGATATTGTGCTTCTTTTTTTTTAGACCCCGTCAGAACATGAAATGGAGATGGGCATCAAATCTAAGGAGGCTAGAAAGTACATCTTTAACTGTCTGGATGACATGATGCAGGTATATCCAAATAAGTGCATAACCCAGGAAATGGCTTTAAATATGGCATGTAGTGATTGCCTGACCAGGTTTTTCCTTTTTGTCCTTCCCTTCTTATCATTAATGTACCAGGTCAACCTTTCCTCTCACTTGGAGGGAACTGACATGTTGGCTGAGAAAGCTGACAGGAGAGAGTTTATAGACCTCCTAAAGCGAATGCTTCGTCTGGATGCTGACAAAAGGATCACACCTACAAAAACTCTGGGTCACCCCTTTGTCACGATGAGCCACCTCATGGATTATCCCCATAGCTCCCAGTAAGTGTGTGTAGAAGGATGAAGAGTTATTGGTCTATTTAAATGCATTTGCTGATGCAATGGTATTAATTCCTCTTTAGTGTGAAGTCGTGCTTCCAGAATATGGAGATCTGCAAGCGCCGGAGCTCCTATGAAAGCAGCAAATCCCTCTACTCGACCAATGCAGTCCCCAGTGCTGCAGCGGGCAACCTCACCGTGACCTTCAGTAGCCAACTAAACCAGCATAACCAGGTATGATGCTAAATTTTTACTCTTCTATCAACCTGTAGTCTTCGCTGGTATTAATGGGCTTTGTTGTTTTAACAGGTGCCTTCTGCAGCGGGTGCGGTGCCTTTGCTGAACTACCAGCCAGCTTTGTACCAGCAGGCGACCATCAACATTCCCGGGCTGACTCAGCAGAGTGTCCCGATCCCAACGCGTCCTGCTGGGCTGTGTAGCCAGACGGAACCCTTCCAGCAGACACTCATCGTCTGTCCACCCTCCACTATCCAAGGTAAGTCATAAAGTTGAATACAAACATTCACTTTGATTTCAGTATTAAAGGTATGAATCCTCTGTGCTGGTTTGTGTCAGGCTTTCTGTACCAACAAACTCTTGTTTTTGTTTTTTTGTTTTTTTACCATCTACTACAATATTTGTAGACGTTGTAGTAGATGGTAGATGCTTTTAATTCTTTAATAATTGAGATGTTTGTCATCATTTGTTTTCTAGGGCTGCAGTCATCCAGTAAGAGTTCCAGTTTCCCCGTGAGGGTGGAGAACTCTGTACCGATAGTACCTCAGAACCAGTCTACTCAGTCCTTGCAGATACAGCCAAGTATGCTGACACAGGTAAGAGTTTGGAAGGTGCAGCGTTTGAAGGAATTCTTGAGTTTTGTGTTTTGTTTTGTTTTTCATTTATGAATTTTCTATCAAGAGACACAGCATCTTGGGTTTTTTTTACCTTTTCTGTTCCCTAGTTATTTTGGGTGAGTTTGATTGTGGATTTACAGTGGGTGATGTTATGACTGTTTTTAAAAAAAAAAAAAAAAAAAAAAAAAGGCGTCGTGTGTGACTGTTTGCAACCTTTACCTGAGAATTTTTCCGCTTTTAGACGTGCCACACACGGGCAGGCAGAAAGAAGTGCCGCAGCTTTGACTGATTTGCTCACTTTTCACTGTTTTATTTGTAATTCTATGCTTCTGCGCTGTGAATGGATTCAGTCTTTATTGTGACCATTCGAGTGACAGCTGTGCATTCTGAATAGGTCCAACACTGAACATAGATGGTGGTTATATTCACTTTTCCTGGAAGAAGAGATGAGGTTAAGTTGTAACTGGGGTCTGGTGTATTTGAGTTTTCTTTATTATCTGATATAACTTAAACGTACATAAATACACCTTTTTTTTTTTCTTTTTTTTTTCTTTCTTTTTTTCTGAATAATCTGTCATTCAATAATTTCAGCTCAGGGGTTACTGTAAAAAATCTAGAAACATCCCGGTGTTACTTGCACCAGTTTGTGGAGCACTGGTGCCTTGTTTTGCTCCTTTGTGGATATACTGAGTGCATCTAAAAATTCTCCCTGCTTTTGTTGGTCATTCTGCCAGGAGGAAGGCAGATCAGGTTCTTCAAAGGAATTTAGGGCATAAGATGTTAGCTACTTAAATGCGAGTGTTGAAATAAGTCGAGGGCCTGGGCTTTACTGTAAATTCTGTTTGTTTTTCTTTTTCTGTTGACTGTGTGTCTCCACTTGAATTTGCTGACTGGATCACCACTCTTGGCCAGGCCTCTTATTCCCAGTCTTTTTATGTGGGAGAAAGGTCACATGTGTAGTGAGACTCATGGGTCCAAAAGCTGGTTAATTGCTGTTTGCTAAATTGAGGAATAATTGCTGCACTCTGCCGAGGCCAGGTCTCCAGTTGGCCAGCGGTGCCAGTGTGCACCTCTTGTGCAGCTGGGTGTATCTGCTCTGCCTGTTTTTATTTTAAAAAAGAAAATAAATCTGTATCAGTCTTGAAGGGCGCTACTTTTCGTCATGACTTAACACTGCCCCTCCCTCCTCCAGGGTTCCTGCACACCCCTGATGGTGGCCACCCTGCACCCACCCCCAGCAGGCCTAGCCCCGCAGTATTCTCTGCCCCTTGGGCTGGGCACTGGGGTGGGTCGGCCTACCCTCCTGGAACACACAGCCACAGTGCTGGTAAAGCAACGATGACATACTCGAAGAAAGACATGCACATGCACACTCCCTCTACCACTAACAATGCCATCTCTCTCCTGCCCTGCTCTCCCTTTTTTTCTTTTCTTTTTTGTTTTGTTTGCAAGTTTTCCTCTCCCTCTCTGCCACACATTGTATGGGGCCCATCTTTGTTTTACACATCGTATTTCAGCATCGTTCCTCTTCACATGTGGATTTGTCACCTTTCATAATTATGGTCGTTTGATGCAAATTTTTGTAGGAAAATCAAACGTTTTTTGTGTGTGTGTGTTCTGGCATCACATTTTATATTACTATTTTATTTTATAAACCCCCTCCACAGTGCAAAATTGACCAAATTTACACTGGGTTTTTACTCATAAGGACATGCTCGCCCCACACCATTCACACAGTTTCATTCCCCAGTCTTTCCCCATAGGTCTGCTGAGGGCATGGAGCGCATGTGTTGCTGAGTTGGTCTGCGCTTTGCTTGCAGCTTCTCTTGTCATGTCCTTCCTTGGTTTCAGCAGAGGGGGCTGCAGCAACAAAGTCGTCTAAACTGTCCTGACAGCCTGTCTGACTCTGACACATACTTTTTTCTTTTTTGTGTTTGTTTGTTTTTTGTTTCAGCCCCAGAACATGTGGCATGCCTTTTCCCAAGACATATCATCAGCAGACTGTTAAGCAGCAGGGAACTCAACTAATCTCTTAGTGTTTCTTCTTTAACAGGCACCATGGTTCTGTCTACTTGTCTTTATACCTGATCTGACATTTTACGGTGCTTCATTCTTTGTGCTTTGCATGATTATCATCTTGTGGATTTGTTGCAGGGCAATGTTATAATTAAGGAATGGCTTGGGAAAGGTTGCTCGCTTATCTAGCTTTGCGCTTTTGCCTGTAGAAGAGATTGGCCATTGGCTTGCCTCTTTGTATTCAGTCTTTGGAATTTATGTCCGCATGGCTCAGTTTGTCTGGCCCATTCCAACAATCAGATAATTTGTTTTCATCCATACACAATTTGTCTTCCATATTACATGTACTCAAGTGTTGGTTGTTGTGTTTTTTTTTTTTTTTTCTGTTTGTTTTTTCTCAGCAGGCCTGGCCCACTGGTACCCAGCAGATCCTCATACCATCATCATGGCAGCAGGTCCCAGGCGTGGCCATCCACGGCTCTGCCCATCAGTCAAATGTCACCGAATCACCTGTGGAAACGATTCACTCAGATGCTGCCACGCAGCAGGGACACAGCTGGCGGTGGGTCAACCAACAACTATTAAAGATGCATGTAGACTGATGGGCTTCTCAAATTTAAAGCTGAATCATTTTCAATGTTATTTCTTTCAGGTTAAATTAGAATAAAAATAATGAAATCATTTAAATATTAAATAACTTTATCGCTTTTCATAACTAGTATCTGAAATGCTATGTTATTGTTATTTCATACGCAAACACTTTGGCCTCCAATTAACTCATTTCAGATAAGTTAATAAGACGCTACAAATCTTTTGGGGGTTTTGTTTAGTTGAGTAGCAACACTAGAACTGGTTAATTTCATACTACATGAGAAATACTGCATTGAAAGGTGAAGTAAAATGGCAAATATGAAGGCTAAACTAGTCTGACCTTTGACCTTATAGGAGCATTACCAAGACTCAGCAGGAGAGGAAGAAGGTGAAAGCCAGACGTGGAGAGAACAGAAACAGGTTGGTACAGCTCTGCTCTTCTTCCAGTTTAATTTTAAGAGTCCTCGTTGGGGTTTAAGCTACCATACCGAGGGAGAGATGGCTAAAGGGCCTGTGACGGTTGCCACACTGGTTCTGTCGCTTGCAAACGGTGACAGGACACTTTATACCTGCGCTGAGGGCACAGCATCCACTGCAGTATTCTGCTAAACGATACGTGTTGCCACTCAGACAAAAAGCATTCTTATGGGAGTAAAAACTAGTTGAAACTAGAAGCAAAGAAAATAGCTTTATTTTTAAATTTTTATTTAAAGTCTTCTTTGTGGTACCGCAGCTGAAATCACTTGTGCTTGATGGGTTGAACACACAGTCACTGGTTGGTGGTGGTGGTGTTTTTCTTTCCCGTAGGGGTGTATCTACTGCATCAGTGGTCAGTAGTGGCGTGACTCCACCCAGCTCCAGCGCAGCCTTGTCACAGCCGATCGTGATCTCGGACACGCCGAGCCCAGCGGTCAGCATCATTACGATTCACAGTGACACAGACACGGAGGATGAGCATAAGTTCCACCCTGCTAGGTGAGAACAGGATGCTCTTCTGCACTGAACACAGTGGTGTGGTGTTTCTTTCTCAGATCACTTTCATTCCTAAGTTGAAATTTCAGAATGACAAGGTAAATGAGAGAAATGCAAAGCAAGGCTTCTTTGAGCTCATAGACAGCACTGGGACCCAATTCATGTAGAATGAAAGCTGTTGACGTACTCGTTTGCCTGATATGACCCGGGAAATTACACTTCCTTCCTCCACAGTCTTGGACTGAGCCAGCGCACCAACGTTATCAGCTGTGTGACCGTACACGACTCGGACTCCTCTACCGCCAGCCCCCTGACTCCCCTTCCACGCACTCTTAACTCAGCAAGCACTATGTCATCTCGCCAGGCCAAGTCTCTGGCAGTAGTGGCACCTTCAGTCAAAACACAGGCATCTGAGAGAGGAGCAGAGTCCCGAGGACGCTTGGAGACTGGTGAGTCACCCGTGTGCTGCTGTAGTTTTAGCTGTGTATTTAACTGAAGTGTGAAAGCATAATTAAGTATGTCTTACTGCTTTGAATTCTCAGTGAATTACATCAAGCCCAAGAGATCCTCTAACAGACAGCCGTGCAGTTCAGGGGAAAGTGTGGAGCGCCATGGACTGGTGCCAAGTCAGTCGCACCCTTTAAACCTCAGCCAGGTGAGGCTTGTTTTATCTTGTTGGTTTTACATTAAGTAATTAATGTGTGTTAATGGGACATTGTTTTGTGAGAATCCTTGTCCATAACCACGCAACTAATCAACTACAGGAGGCTGGGCCCTTATTTTGATTGTAGCAATATGAGGAGAGTAAAGGTTATAGGTAAGCTACATCAGAGTGCACCATTTCATCATGTGATTGAGTGAAAAGGTCAGGAGCTGTCATAAGTTATGACATTAGCACCTTTTACCAGCAAAGGTATAAAACATTTTTTCCCAAGGATTCTTAATATCCTGTTATTAAAGGCCTACGTGTATTTACTGCCCTCTGCTGGGGGAAACGTGTATTGAAACTTTTTCGGTGAGGTTTGCATTTGTACCATATGCAGCGATTGGACAGCTAATGTATTGAACATCTAAAATTATCTAATTTTAGCATTAGTTTTGCTTTATATGCACATTATGTCAAGCACCAGGAGTTTCCCCTCGTTTTTTTCCTCTTAAGGTACCGGCTGTTATTTTTACAACACAATTAGGGCTGCAGCTGTTGATTATTTTAGTAATTGAATTATTCCATCAATTGAGTAATCAGAATTACTTTTGTAAATAAAAAATATTAAATTAACAATTAATTTTAGAAATTGTAACAATTTAAAAATAAAAATAATACATACAGTGTATAGATAGATAGATATATAGATAGATAGATTAATTATATATTTTTGTTTTGTTCATTGTATTTACATGCCAAGTTAATCTTGTTGTCAGGCTTCCTTACATTAGAAGAGAGCAAAAGGCTTGTGACAGTATTCTATCTCCTGAGGTAGATTTAATGTGTTTTCATGTGTGTTTTGTGCATGTATTATATTTTATATTAACGTAAATCTTAAAAATAATGTTAGTAAAGTCAAATGTGCACTAGGGCACCCTATGCCCCCTTTAGACCCACTCACTCAGACTATGTTAACAGGTCATCTGCACACACATGCGTTTATTTTAACTTCTGTAGCTGTTAAGATTTTTCACTGTGCAAAACAAAGTGCGGTAGATGGGAGCAACTCCAGAGTTTGCTTTTCTTCATGTTGGAACAAGTTCAGTAGGTGGTTTGACAGTTTTGTGGCAGTTACGGTAACGTTTTTTAATATAATTGAGTTACTCAATGAATAATTGCAGCCCTTTTTAATAAGCCCAAAGCTGTCTGTCAAATCCAAGGGGAGCGGTGTAGGTAACATTCAAGCGCGCACCTTCATCTGTTATCTGGCAGTTATATAACACAAAAAAAGGGAGGGGAAAAACAAGTGGGGTTTTGTTTGTTTGTTCCTCCCCCATTTGGCACAAAAAACTGACGATACCAAAGATGTAGATGCAGACTATAATCTTCTTGCATGTTGTACCCAGCGTCTGATTGAGTGTATGTATTTATTTTCAAAGGTTCACACAGTAGTTTCTTCATCTCAGGAGCGTTCGGGGCTCTCCCACAGCGACTCATCGTTACGTCGCCAGCAGACGTTCCACCAGGCCGTCTCAGCCTCTCACTACAGCTTCCCCGAGGTGGCAGCCCTGGCGTCCGGCTCGGCCGCTGCTGCCGCCCCCCCCAGCCTATATGCCTACCCGGCCTCTACTGCCCTCTCCTCAGCCTCTCAGGCCACGGAGCAGCTGCTGGGCCGTGGTCACAGCACCCACGGACACTCCCCCTCCGCTTATGCAGCAACGTACACCTCATCCTCCTCCAGGAGAGACTCGGCCAGTCGCAAGGACTCGGTGAGCAGCCTGCTGCACGGCCTCCCTGCAGCCTACCAGCATCAGTTCACCACTGGTTCTCCTTATGTTAGTGTGACACCCCGAACCGAGGTTTACAGTGCCTACCAGCTAAGCCCTAGGCGCCTCGCGCAGTATCCATATTTGTAGGAAATCTCGCACAAAGAATTGGGGCGGGGGGGGGTCACTTCCCCATATGATATCACAAAGGGACATTTTAAACTGTAGAGTAACTGTTGGTCACTTATTGTTTGCTGCTTTGAACTACAAGACAGCGTTTCACCTCTAGCACATTTATATGCTCTTACGGACTCTTAGTGTTATTGAAATGATCCTCTGTATTATTTATGTATCTTTTTTTCCCTTTTAAATTGTTTATGGTCCACATTTTATCCCCATTGTATCCTGATGTATTAATATGGTGTTGTTGAAACATATTTTACAGCTGTTTTATCTCGAGGTTATCTGTGAAGAGAGATTTTCCTCCTGTCACAAGCTGCAACGAAACTTGAGGAGGTTCAAGACGCTGACTTGCCAGACTGATGAAGCTGACAGTTTTTAGTTTTATTTTAGTTTTTTCTCAGTTTTTTCTCTTGTTCTTTCCTGTGAACCTTATTACAAAGTTTTCGCACTAATCCACTGAGGCCCTGTGTTTTTAGTGACATAATAATGACTGTACCTTACTTATGTTTGTTTACTCATATGTCTTCTGTTTATTAAATTAAGTTTTAATGTCTGTGCGAGGTAGGAAGAGCGAGGTCCATGAAGATGTGGATTAAAAGAAGAGATACGGTGAAAACTGATGGATACGTGTTAATTTAAGTGCACATGTGATAGTCTGTTAATGTAGTGACAGTGTTTTGTTTTTTTTTGTTTTTTTTAGCCAGGATTGATTGTCCTTATGCAATAGAATCTCTTTAAAAACAAAAAAACAACAACAACAAAAAAAAAAAACTACAATAACTGAGTGCTGAATGTATTTATGAAATTCAGAGTGGGATGCCCAGTCTGAGAAATTATGTGAAAAACTGTTTTTAAATTGTAAGAGCGGGGAAATCAAATGTCCTTGAAATAAATATTTTTTAAAAAAAACCTCACATGGGCTGGGGAGGGGGGGAAAAAAAGACGAAACACACAAATTTCACCCCAAATTCCCACGCCTCTCCATAACAGAGGAGATTTTCCTTTTTTCTCCCTGTGACGCTCTGAAAATGCTTGCTAGGAAGTTGTAACAAACTTGCACACTGTGCTACACAAGGACTGACTGATTAAATGTATGCAAACTGTCTCAGTTTAGCGTTCTCATGAATTATCCCGTGTCTCAAAGAGAGATCTTTATACTGCTATGTCTCGCCCAACAGTCAAGACAGAGGTGCAGCTGTCCTTTACATGTACAGCTTACTTCGTCTCAGAAAGGTTTGGAGTTTGGAGAACAGCAGTCACTGTGTTTTTGAATTTTTAAAGGAGGTGAATCTTTGGTTTCTTTGGATTATCAGCTTTTTTTTTTCCCCCCCCAAAGTAATTCCTTTCCCCTTGTTTGCATCAGTTTTGTGTTGTAACGTCTGTGTTTAATCCTAACATAGTATAGTAAAGAGGCTGTTAGATCTAATTCAGGGACAAAGGTTTCAGCTAAGTAATCCAATTTCATTGTTTTCCAATAAAATAACCTCAAATTCACAGCGACTCATTTCCTCATTCATTCCCTTTTTTCCCCTAAGATAACGCTTTATTGTCATTGCACAGTCATACATAGTACAATAGTACAATGAAATTGGAAAACTGTCCTACGTCAGCACTACATATGACACGATACGACACAACACAGTATATTAACTTAGTAATAAAAAAATAAGTATATTTGTATTGCACATTAATCATTATTGCACCTTGTTATAAATATAAATATTATTATTGTTATTGTTTTTACTGTTGTTACACCCCCCCCCCCAAAAAAAAAAAAAAAAGTCCAGGGAGGTAGCCAATCAGGTCAGCTGTTTGCATTGATTAGGGCTATTGCCCTGTTGTAAAAGCTGTCCTTGAGTCTATTTGTTTGGAACCTCAGCAGCCTGAACCTCCTGCCAGACAGCAGCAGCTTAAACACCCGGTGTCCTGGGTGTGTACCGTCCCGTAGGATGCTGCGTGCCCTCTTGAGACAGCGAATGCTGTACAGGTCCTTCAGGGAGGGAAGTCAATGTCCAATGATTTTTTGGGCCATATTGATGACCCTCTGGAGTGCCTTTCTGTGTGCTGTGGTGCAGCTGGAGAACCACACACCGATGCAATATGTCAGCACACTTTCAATGGAGCAGCGGTAGAAGACGGTCAGCAGCTCCTTCTTCAGGTCCATTCTTCTGAGGATTCTCAGAAAGTGGAGACGCTGTTGGGCCTTCATTAAAACCGCAGAGGTGTTAGAGCTCCATTGGAGGTCCGTGTCTATGTGCACACCCAGGAACTTGAAACTGGAGACCCTTTTAAAGCACTCCCCGTTGATGCTGACAGGCTGCAGCTCAGACTTCCTCCTTCTGAAGTCAACTACCAGTTCTTTTGTCTTGGTGGTATTGAGGTCCAGGTTATTATCTACACACCAATCTGACAGCCTCTGAACTTCAGCTCTGTACGCCGTCTCATCTCCCCCAGAGATGAGCCCCACCATAGTGGTATCATCTGCAAACTTGATGACTGCGTTGTCTGGGTGGGTACTAACACAGTCATGTGTGTACAGTAGGGGACTCAGTACACAGCCTTGTGGAGAGCCAGTGTTGAGGCTGAGGGGTGAGGAAAGATGAGGCCCACTCTAACTCTCTGTGCACGGTTTGAGAGGAAGTCTCTGATCCAGCGGCAGGTGGTAGAAGGAAGTCCGATTTCCAGCAGTTTAACTATTAGTCTGTCCGGGAGTATTGTATTGAAAGCAGAGCTAAAGTCAACAAAAAGCAGCCTGGCGTAACGGCCCTGCACTTCCAAGTGAGAGATGGTGGTGTGGAGCGTTGTAGCAATGGCATCTTCAGTTGATCTGTTAGCTCTGTATGTGAACTGGAGCGGGTCGAGTGTGGGTGGCAGGCAGGACATGATGTGATGTCAGACCAGTTTCTCGAAGCACTTCATTATAACAGGTGTTAGAGCAACTGGTCGGTAGTCGTTGAGGCTGCTAATGTTAGTACGCTTTGGCAGTGGGACAATTGTGGCTGACTTTAAGCACGGTGACACTGTTGACACAGAAGTTAATATATGAGAGCACTGATGTTGTGTGTTCTTCAAGGTCCTGATGTTCGAACACGCTCCAGTCCTTGTTTTCAAAACAGTCCTGCAGCTGATGTGATGCACCTTCTGGCCAGGTTTTCACAGTTTTTGTGACGGGGGGGGCTCTTCTCCTAACGGGAGTGTATGCAGGGATCAGCAGCATGGACATGTGGTCTGACAAACCTAGATGTGGTAGAGGGGTTGCTCTGTAGCCTTTTTGGATGTTGCTGTAGGCTTTATCTAGTGTGTTTTCCCCCCTCGTTGCACATTTAATATGCTGTTCAAATCTGGGGAATACTGACCTTAAATCAGCATGGTTGAAGTCCCCAGCTATAATGTGCACTGCGTTTGGATGGGAGTTCTGCTGATTGCTTATTGTCTTGTGCAGCTCCTCCATGGCCGAGTTAGCATTAGCATCGGGTGGTACATACACGGCCGTTACCATGACAACAGTAAACTCCCGAGGTATGTAGACGAGTCTGCACTTCACAGTCAACCTGGAGCTCTTATTATGTCCTCCGGAATCCTGTGAAAGTGGTGGTAGTCCGACGTAATGCTCCTTGCACAGCGTAATACCAAACTCAGAAGGTCCTGACGACTGTAAGTGGACTCTACTCAATGTATAATAATAAAAAACACACACATCCACACGTAGAAAAAGTAAAAAACAAAACACCGAACGTGAGAAGCAGTGAGCCGCTGTGTCTGTGCGCGCCGCCATATTCATGAATTTAACTACCTACATGTATCTAAATTCCTCCTAAACTGAAACTACTGAGGAGAAATTCATAGTAACTTGACAAACTGGTAAAATGATCAGTAAATTCTTTCCCCATGTGTAAGTCTTATCAGGTCTGGATTGTTATTAGCGGTGTTGGTCAAGTTACTTGAAAAAAGTAATCAGTAACTAATTGCTTCCCCCAAAAAGTAATCCCATTACTTTAGTGATTACTTATTTTCAAAAGTAATTAATTACTTAGTTACTTTTTAAAAACACGATTTACAACCTGAATAGGTGATAAAGCAATAGATCTTTCAGCCCAATTCTACTTTTTCTGCATAATCCGTCATACAAAATGTAATTAAATGGAAAAGTCTCTTTTTAAAACTTGTTTTATTAGTTTTAATCTTTTAACTTTATGCATCAAGCAAAAATTTAATTATATGCAACATTCTCTGACTGGAAGAAATTTGTTTAACATTTAAACCTATTTTCTGCACATTCCAGCACATAAAATAAAATATGTATTTTTTGTTTATTTTTACTCACTCTTTCAAATAGATGCAAGTAAAACACAGCAGAAAATAAATAAAATCAAAGACTAGCAGTCCTGTTGCTCTATTTTCACCTGTAAAGCAGGAGTGGGGTAGGCGGTTTGCTACGTTTGTTACAAGTAACGCGTTACTGCCCATCTCTGGTTATTAGTAAGGAGCTGACATGAGCGGAGACAATAAAGGGGAGATGAGAGCTTTAATTTTAGCAGGAAGCTCACAAGCAGTGTGACCTGTACATGTGTGAAAGAATACAGCATAGAAGGGTGATACATTTTTACGATGGTTAATGATTTAAGATTTTTATATGATTTTGAAATATAGTAACATATGTGCAGAGATAGCTGGCTCTCGGTGTCGATAAACACATCAGAATACAGTAGAGACTCAAAGAAAACAATGAGCGCTGGATACTTTTGAACATTTATTAAACGGTTCCCATATTTGAAAACTGAACATGTGCTCCTTCAGTTCCAAACACTTTATTCACAGATGATGTTCATTAACATGTTTGTATCACAGACGGCTATTTACATACATAGTAGACAGTTTGCATTTCACTGTATTTAGTTAAAACCCTTCATTTTTGTGATTCTTATAATAGAAAAAAATTAACAAACATGACACGGTTTTCTTAAAAATTTATAAAACAGGCAAAGTGACAAAAAAGTTTCATTATAAAATAAACCATATTATTAAATCATGCTTTAAATCATCTTCGTTGTTCAGATAAACAGTGCTGATCTGATTTATTTTTTCATTAGTACATTTGCTGTTGCTGATATAAAACAACAAAAAGGTTCACAGTCACAACTTTAAATGGAGGCAGATTCAGTGCCTTCCAAATCAGTCAAGTTCACACAAAGTCAAGTCGCACGGAAGACTTTCAGGCCTTCACTCTTCACAAGACGCAAACTCTCACTGAAGCCCTGTGTGCAGGTCCATTACGTGGAGCTCAGATCATGCAAACTTTACGGTCTTGCACACTTCAGTCTACGATTAAACAACATGTAAGAGGTACAAATCCTGCTGTTAATCACTTAGTGTCTGCTCTGCAGAGGCATGCAGCTGAAAACCCTCAGGAGTGTGGACTTCAAACGAGAATGCTGTGAAACGGGTCTAAAAGGAAAGAGGAGAAATTTTATTTATTGAGATCTCTAGGTAAGATACAGACTACAACTTCTCTCAAAAAAAAAAAAAAAAAAAAAATCAGAGGAACTGGACCGCAGTTCTGAAGCTTATACTTACAGTGAGTGCTCGATGAGTAGCGACTTTGGGTCTTTCAAATCCTCCATTGAATGGTTCTCATTCTGATTTTGCTCCGTGGAAATCTGGTCCCAGATTTCTGTGTTGACCCAAAGAGCCCCTGGCAAAGTCAGGCTGGCTCTGGTGCAGGTAATCCAACGACAGAGAGGGCAGGAGACGGTGTAGATGGCACCCTCCAGCTTGGACAGTCTCTCCAGACAAGGGGCGCAGAAGGTGTGGTTGCAGTGGAGGACCCGCGGTATCCTGTTGCTGCGTGAATACTCATAGCAGCACACGCAGCACTCGAGCTCCTCGGCGGTGACCATGCTCGTATCAGATATGCAGAATAAGCAATGCGTGGAAGGGTACTTTTCATTAACTGCCTGCGATACAGAAAAAACACAAAATAGGTGAGTGGAGGGGAAAAATAGACACAATATAAAATATTCACAAATGTAAAACTGAAATGTGAAGAAATTCAGCTTTTCTTTAACAGATGCTCAGTAACAAAATCATCTAAGAATCATTTGAAATACTTACTTGCTTGTTTGCTGCCGAGCGTTGCGTCTCTGAGTGTAGAAGAGGTGTATTGTGCCCGTTTGACTGGTTGAACGCTTTTTAAAGCCCTCCCTGATCACAAGGCTGTGTCATTTCCAAGGAAGTCTTGCCCTCAGGTAAATAATATTCCATGGAACTTCACTCTATGGAAAGGGTGTGCGGGCATGCAAGTCCACGTATCTTTCATAGTTGTAACCATTTGTTGACTATTAAAACTTTACGAGGACCTAAATTTGACTTCTTTTTTTAAAGAGAAAATAAACTTGAGTTTTGTTGAACTGTTAAGCTGTTTTTATCTGTGCAGCAGATAAAAACAGCATGTGATGTTGTCAGAGAATGGACTTCCACCTATGTATCATTTTTATAGTCTAAACCCTCAAAAAACTTTAAATGGAATTCACGTTTTTCACTCTACAAACTTTGAGCTCTTCATAAGCATTTACTTCCAATTTAAAAAAAAAAAAAAAAGAAAACCTGACATGCATGCGTTTGTCTATGGTGGCAGAAAAACCGAACCACTCAGGGGAAAACACAACAGGCACGTCCCACAGAAAGACACCAGGAAGTTGCAAAAACCCAGAAGCTTCTGGCTGTGAGGCGCTGATCACTGAACCACTGCGTCATCATTAAGCAAATGGAGATATTATTATTAAATGCCCCACTGAGCAGGGTAATTTATTTGCATTTTACTATGAAAACAGAGACAATGCCACACAAGATTAATTGAAGCATGGTAATTTGGGCATTTGCTGTATAATCACACAAACGCACTCTCATCATAATCATCATGTTGGTCTTATTTTGAGATGGCGCCAAGAAAAGAGCAACAAACAAGAGAATCTTCTGCTTTCGGAGTTTTCTTCCTGTGGAAGCATTAGATGCAGTACAGTAGAACCAGCTTTTACTAAATGCAATGCACAACAGTAAATCATCAGCAATTGCGTGAGCCAGCACCACTAACACGACCGCGTGTTTGACTGCACAGCCCTAAGAAAAAACACTAGGTGTTTTCCTTAGAACCACGACAGACAAGCTGGACATTTCTATAAATAAAAGAACAAAAACACAAAGAGAAAAAATGATTAAAAAAAAAAAAAAAAAGGAAATAAAAGGAATATACAGAAACAAAAAAAAAAAAAAAAGGTTCTCTGCATGGGTCTCCTCATTTAATCCTATGTAGATTGCTGCTATACTGATTGGCTGAGCCAAATTAAAAGGTCCTTGTCTCTGTTTATTTTTGTGCACACACTGCTTGGCTCATGGGTTGACTGGAGAGACCATCTGCACTAACATCTAACTCTGACCGTGTAGCTTTAGCTGCTTCACAGGATCAAAGGCCAACTTTTGTTTTCTTCATGCTCTCTGCCTTCATATATGAATAGAAATCAAGGCTGGAGTTATGTCTAGTCTCTCAGTCAGTGACGCATCACCGGTGCTGAATCTCAGACAGTGAGATAAACTGATAAGTACTGACAAGCATGAGCTTTCTTTTATCACACCCATTTTCATATAAGTGCACGTATAGTTTTGCTGCTATACGCTTCTTTATCATATTGATTATTAAAAGTTACTGATCTTACACTATTCACAGAATCTGCCTTTTATACTTCCCTGGATGGGAATTAATCGATTCATCATTATTTTGGCCACAGACTCATTTTGCAAGTCCTTATTATCATGTCCAACCTTTACTAAATTACACTAATGTATTCTCAGCATGTGTCCCAGCAGCCTTTGAACGGTATACCAGGAATGCATTCAAACCCATTCATAGGAAACAGAAAGCAGAAGACGTAACACCTCTGACACAGAAAGTGGAAACCATAACTACTACTTTGAGGTTTTTCCGAGGAAATGGATGACATGAAACTTGACTTGTATGTATTTGGTCTCTTCATGTCACTCTAAAAATAAAATAAAAAGTCTTGGAGCTGGATCAAATCATCTCTTCATCCCCTGAGGATTTTATTTCCTCTAATGAATTAGCAGGAGACAATGCAGATGGGAATGCTTTCTAAAGAAGTGATTGGCAGAGGCAAACAATTTAGAATCAACAAACAAGTTTTCCAGTTATGCAAAGTTCATTTTCACAAAGGAAATCAATATGTCTGCTGTGAAGTCTGCAACAAAGTGACCCACAGAGCTACACTCTCCCACAACCCATGAGCCAAGTTTGTTTCTAGAAGTGATATAAACCACAGAAGCACAGAGTAGATCACAACCGTTTTAATAAACCCCTCCAGTCTCCCCGGCCCCGGCTCTACAGCCACTCCCGTCCATCCCCCACCTCCTCCTCCTCCTCCCCTCAGTCCTTCCTGGCTAGGTGGGCTTTGAGTTTTTTTCTTCCAAAGTCCATGTTGGTAGTGGTAGTAGTGGTGGTGGTGGAGGTTGTGGTTGTGGAGGGGTTTGATCGGGAATGAACATCCCTCCCCACCCCACGTAGTGTGTTTGTAGAATATCGAGTCCACTAGTTGGCTCACCTGCAGGGGGAGGGGAGCGCTGCCCTAAAACACCGGCTCCTCTCACTCCTGCGCTATGCTCCTCAGCACGTACTTCACTGTGTAGGCAAATGCTGCAAAGCCTACAATCACAAAGAGGTTGGCTAGAGCCCCACCTAGTAGTCCATGGTTACGATTGGCCTGCTGCTGGCCAGGGGCGGGGTTGGCACCCCCTAGTGGGGCAGGACCACCGTTGAGGGCTGGGAGGCCATAGTGGGCTTGCTGGGGGTCTCCATCAGGCACCACATCAGGTAAGGGGAGAGGCTGTGTACGGGTGTTGAGCTCCTCCTGGGCCTTCTGCTTCTGCTTCATCTCCTGGCAGAAAGGAGGAGGAGAAGGTTAGGATGGAATCAGTCCCTGATGAACATCCCCCCTCCCCAAACCCCAAAAAAGCCCTTATACTTACGTCAACTACATCAGGAAACAGCTCACAGAATACTTTGTCTTTGAGGTTGAAAGCCAGGCTTTGGGCTGATAGCTGTCTTTTCTAGAAAAAAAAAAGAAAAGAAAGAAGACATGAAATACCTGAGACATAACAGGTGATTTATGTCATTATGTTGCAAATAGAATAGTCTGTTTTAATTACTGTGTAATCAGAGGTCTCAATGCTGCCAAGAGTGGGTCCTTTTTCCACCATGAAGCTGAGCAAACCCGTGAGGATCGTCGAGACGGACCACGCTGGGTTCCACGTATCCGGGTGGAAGTCTGTGATGGACAAACATAACCTGTGGAGAAACGGGAACATTTATGACCAAGTTCTAAAAACGCAGCCTAAATCATTTTCAAAGCTTTAACGCTTAAATTAACTGAGCAATAAGAAGCTACAGTCCTACCTTGTGTTGCACTTAAATCTCCCGTTTGGCGTTATCATGTAGATACTTGGTGGTTTAAAAGGGAATTCTCTGGGAAATATAAGTTTTCCATGGTAATATCCACCTATAAATTAGACATGACATATATAAATATATGTTATACAACACTGTGATATATCAAAAGCAAAAAAACCCCAAAGGATTAGTCAGACCTGTATGAAGCTAACCTGAGAAAGACTCACCTGATCATTCAAGTGATGTTATCAGTTATTAACTCATCTAAACTCACACATTACACAAGTTTTTTTCTAGTGTTTAGCATTTCTTACCTTCATACGGAGTTTTCTCAGGACCTCTGACTACATAGTGCCTGAAAAAGAGGAACAAAAAAAGTTAATCACTTATTTCAGATTTGACTAAACAAGTCATCTCTAGACTTGCTGGCATGGCCCAGAATCAAACTCTGTTTCTCCTCCAATTTTTTTTAAATTTAGATCTTTCACATCCTGTGATCTAAGATCGAAATAATCTATATATATATTTTTTAAATCCAACATTCTCAGGACCTCTGTTTATATCCAGACCAGAGCGTGCACACTAGTAAGTGTACAAATGTTGAATTTTCTGCTCTAGCTACACATGTAAAAGACAAGCAAAGTTCCTGGAAAACATCAAGATTGAGAAGAAAAGCCGCCCTCTGTTTGTGTACATAAGTGATATATTAAGCATTTTAAAAACACTGAGCTATTCCATCTAGGAACAGCATCAAATAACGGACCAGAAGAAAACTAAAATACCGTAGAAAAAAAGTAGCTCACTGCTTCCATTTAATTATCAAAAAACAGATGTGCACAATTTACAATCTATATTTAAGATTCCTTTTGTTCCATATGCTTCACCCTCCTTTAGTATCACAGGAATAAAGTCTGAGGTCATTTGTTGTCTTTGGGCACATCCTGCATTTACTGCCTTACACGGGAAACCAAATAATTTCAGAGTGAGCATTATAACAATGAATCATGAATCATTAACAACTTAAGACCCACTGACAGTACAAAGACACACCTTATCAGTTATAAATACCAGTCATTTATCCTCCACTTTTTCTCAAATATTTTTAACAACACACTGCACACTACGCTGAGATATGCCAATAGCTCTTTGGAAATCACCATGTTGGTAATTAAAATAAAATTCTACTTATTTTACAGATTCAAATAAAACAAATGAGGTGTTTTTTGTAACAGGCTGCTAGTCACAAAGGGCCTAAGATACGATTTAAAATGCCTACTTTGCCAAGTTGTCTATTCTGCAATGAATCTTTGTAGAGCTTTCAACATAACCTACACTAGTGGCCAACACCGCTGCCAGCATTCATGCTCGAATGCACAGAGTGGCAGCTGCTGGCAATGGCAGCCACAAGGTAATTACGTGTTAATTAGTGTGCCTGTGTTTCATACATGATGCAAGATACAAAAGAAACAAACTGCTGGGACTTTTTCCCCCTCCTAGCTCCCTTACTTGTTGTTGTCTTGTTTGTTTTATTTTTTGAGCCAAATTAATTTTTTCCTCACGTTTCTACCTCTCCGCACCTTCCCTCACATCAATTCCAACAGTTTTGTCTCCCACCTGGAATTTGCTGACCTTTGTGAATCCTTATATTGAGGCTACTCTTATTACTCTTTATATCAGGTGGTGATTTTTATTCTCTCACTGTTCCATTCAAAAACTACAGTGAAAAAATGCACAGGAGGGCTCAACAATACACATTAACTGCAAGCTGCATTAACTCAGTGGTCTAACACAGTGGTCCCCAACCTTTTTTGCGCCACGGACCGGTTTATGCCCGACAATATTTTCACGGACCAGCCTTTAAGGTGTCGCGTATAAATACAACAAAATAAAACTAGTACCGGTACCGAAAAAAAGAAGATTTATTCATAACACACGTGAAAAGACCCAGGAAAACAGAGTTAACGATAAAAACGATAACAAAATAACGCTGAAAACTGATAAAAACCCTGAAAACCATACATTTCACACCTGAGCCTCAACTCTCGCGGCCCGGTACCAAACGACTCACGGTCCGAGGCCCGGGGGTTGGGGACCGCTGGTCTAACACAAAGGCAAACTGAAGAAAACAAAGAACAAGAACTGGACTGAAAATAAGTGAAAAAGCAACGAGTGTCCAAAGATTTTAAAATGTTCAAAAAGTCTTGAGAACTACTGCTCCGGACCACTTTGAAAATGATAAGAAAGTCTGGCTCCTTGGAAGCAAAATATAAAAACCAAGAGGTGAATTTAGAGTTTTGCACAGTACTGCACTGATCACTGAGGGCATGTTAAACTAACACTCAAATGTCTAAATAATTACAATAAAAATATCATATTTTTTTAATATCATATATATTTTTTTTCTTATAAGAGTTAAACACACTACTGAGGGCCATGTCATATTCCAGCGCTCATTATGACTTTATTTGAAACCATTAATTTCTTTAATAAACATCCATTCAAGAAATGCTAATCAAATTATATGGCTAATATTCAGCTAAGTGCTAAAAGTGCTCAATTACATATTACTGGAGAGACAATTACAATTACACGTATTCAGAACATTTTTGGTCAATTGTACTTTTTCTCCACTATCTATACGTCTTTTTTGTCCTGGTCTAGATTTTTAAGACATCTCCCAATAGAAGGAAAATGAGCATCACACAAAATTAACAAAAACAAAAACCTGTTCATAGCTTTACAGGAAACGATACCTGATCATCATTAGGATAGTCTGTGGGATATATACAATTTGTACAGTGTCACTCTTCATATGGGTTTCCTTCTACCGCAGAAATAGAGCTAACAGTGTTATCATTCAAATCTAAGCCTGTATTTGCCACTATTGAGGTGCAGTAGTGTGCAGTCTTTACTCATTTCTATACATTTTCCTTCTAAAAAATATAAATCTTTCCAAGGAACCAGTCTTTCTGACGTGACCAAAGTGGTCTTGACGCAATAGTTCTACAGGCATGTTTTTAAATCTTTGAACATTGGTTGCTTTTTCACTCACTTTCACTTTTGCTTTCTTGTTTGTCAAGTTACTTAACACTGTCCTAGGATTCATTCCAGTATAAAAAGGGACGACTCAGTATTGTGTACACACATAAGAGACAATGGTTCAAAGAAATGACTTTGTTATTAGCAGCCTGTTGGAAAAACATATTTTGTTCCCACTTCTTTAGTTGACTCACTACTTTCTGTAGGAGCCTGTTGCAACAATGAACGATTTCTTCCAATTTCTTAAGTCAAATACACAAAAAACAACAATAACATAATTTAAAAGTCATAAAAATAGTAGTTTTGCACCATGTCCTTCAAGAAGCACTGAGAACTATTCCTAAAGAAAAAGAAAGCACACAAAAGCTTGCCTAAGAATTCAAGACATACTGAAGGATAATGACTTTCAGCCTTTCAACTCAGAACTGTGCAAACTTTTGCCTTATATACTGTATTTCCATTTAAGTTTGCACATGTTTCAAAAATTGCTGCACCGATGTCACTTTTTTTTTAGCAAAATATAAAGAAATGAGGACTGCCTCCAGACTTTTACACAGCACTGTAAATTTTTTAAAGCTCTGAAAACAGAATTAAAACTGCATCCACTGCTAAATACTCACTTGTATTTAGCAGTGGATGCAGTTTTAATTCTGTTCATCTGTTCATCTTGGAAACCACGATTCAATTTTGTTGGTGTAAAACACTAGCCTGATTTTACACATTAAATGTTTAGTTTATTATTTTTCTACAGAATATTCACAGGTTTTAAACTTTGCCGATGGCCCTAAACACCCTTCCCTGGCCGGACCTCAAGAGTCAAAAAGTCCCAATATTTCCTGACTAATGAGGAACTTACCATTCTAGGATGTTGGAGGGAAGGGGCTCTGCACAAATGTAAGGCACGGGGTCTTTCTTTATCCTGAGGTAATCCTGCTTAAGTCTCTGAGTGGCTGTAGTTGGAGCTCTTTTGTTCCCGTTGTTGTTCATCTGATGATTGAGAGAACATGAACAGTGAGAAAACAAAAACAGTGAATTGCATAAATCTGGTTTTACACTGACATCACTGTCCAGATGTATTCCTTTACATTAGGAAATCAAAGCATATCCTGTTTTACTATGGATCTGAACTCTGGACTGCATAGATTTGAATGATTGAATGAATGAAGAACTCTGAATGAATGAATGAATCATTCTGGGTAGCGGAAAGCTTTAACCCTAATATGCCTGATGTAAGGTAACTGCAGCTTCAACTAGAGCAGATCAAAAAACATTGCATCCAGCACTGTCACCTGACCTATTAAATATCAATACTATTAAATATTTAATAAACTCTTAAACATATCACTGCAAATATTATTTATATAGTACATTTCATTACACGTAGGTTAAATGTGCTTGCCACAAAAGATAAAAATATTTTAAAAACTATGTAGCTCTACAATCTCTTAAGGCAATAAAAACAACATAAGAGAGATATGTTAACAGTCACACACAAACACAAAGTTATTAATCATATGCCTGCAAGAATAAAGAGGCTCCAAGTTTGTTTTTGAATGTAGACACAGTTGGAACTGACATCAGGCCAGTGGGAAGGTTGTTCCAAAGAAGAGAACCATTATAACAAAATGTACCCTCAGCAAACTTTCATCTCATTCTGGTAACAGTTTACAGACCTGCACCTGATGACCTGGGAGGTCTAGTTAGGTTATAGACCTAACTAGACCTCTCAGAGGTCTTAGAGTCCGAGATGTACTGGGGGTCAAACCACTGAGTGCTTTAGGAACAAATAGAAGCATTTTAAAGGCATTTCTGTATTGCAGTGGCAGCCAATTAATTTCAAACAAGCTGAAGTTATCTAGCTGATGATTTGGATAATCTTGCAAATACACCAGTAACCTGGTTGATATGAATGGATGGACCATTTCCCAGTCAGTTTGAGATAAGAATTTTTTTTGACATATGGTTATACTGTTAGAAAGCTGCATATGCAGTTGTGTTGGCCTTATTAGTATGATTATGAATGCTAAGACCACTGTCCAAAATAAGGCCAAGGTTCCTAACATGTTCAATGTGTTTCAACTAGAGTGAAATCGGGTTGAAAAGACTAACAGTGTGTTAATTAACAACAACAACAAAAGCAGAGAAGGGCAGTAAAATCTCACACTGAACAACACGTAACCAGTACAGGCTTCTGTTTATTTATTAGCAAATGCTAACGCTAACTGGAGAAACAGGCAGAAATAGCTCAACTTTGGCTGCAGAGTGAAGTTTAAATATCAAGTGATTACTTCGCCTCTGTTTTCTTAAAGGATGAAGTTGTCCAATTAGTACATCTTACAAAAAGCACCGAATTTTAAAAACAATTTATCCAATCTCTCATTGTTCTCTAATGGCGCTGTGACTGTTTGTTTTATAACTCGTGCATGCCTCGCCAAGTGAAAAAGTAAGCATTTAGCAGAGAGTGGAGTATAGTAAGTATTGCGTTCAAGTTAAAATACGCATTGTGCTCCAAATACTTACACAACGGATATAAATGTACTTTAAACTTTCTTCCCCTGTCAACCCATGTAATTGAAAATTACGACAATAACAAACACTGTCAACTGACCTGCTGTCACGGGGACAAACGCTGACATGTAATAAGCAGTACGTGGACCGCAGCAGTGCTAGAATTATGTCATTATCACTTCCTAATAAAGAGGAAGGCTTTTTAACGCAACTTATGTGACTGAGGCTAATCCGCTACTTAGCGGCTAACGTTACATTTCTGGCACATTCAGTGCCTGTCATAAAGCCGGATAATTAAATAATAAACAACTATTACGAACCAAGCTTCAGCTACAGAATGACTGCATATGTGTCTGACCACTCTTTAATCACACCACACTTTAATCAGTAAAGCCAGTTCAGGAAGGCTAGCTTGGCACGGTGGCGTTGCTAATGCTAGCCGGTGTCGGTTCCTGTTTGAGTGCATTTTAGAACAAGCGGCTAACGTTAGCCAACGTAGGCCACTGCTAACCGGCTAATGTTAGCAGCTACTAGCACGAACAGTTGTATTGTATATTGTATAACGACAGCTGACCGCGACATCTCTCGCTTTTATTAGTAACTACGGGATGTGTAGTACACACATACCTCTCCAGAAACCCCAACGAAAATATGTATTCGTGGCTGGACACGAAATAAGGTTGTTGTTTCTGTTGCCAACCCCAATCCGATAAGACGATGACACCAAAGTAGCTTACGCTATCGCCAGCAGGAGGAAAAATTACACTTCCGGTTTTCTTCTTCATCGCTGCTGTAGCAGTCGAAACGTTACTTAGCAAGTGCTTTACTGTCGCTAGCTGCCCAATCGCGATCCTCCTGGAAGTCCAGTACCGTCTAACAAACATGGTCACCCTTCAGTAACTGTCTTTTAATCATAACATCCGTACTTACATTTGTAGTCAATCGCCAAGTAGCACTTGACACACTACACACTGTCTGATGCGAGGGGCTCAGAGGGCCTCCCGGTACTTTATGCTGGTGTTTAAATTTGGATTTGAAACAAAACATTGCACAAGACCTTTAATAATTTCAGTAGATTTTTTTTTTATTTGACTTCTGCCATCAGCTACAAAACACTTAAAATCATTTTATCAGAAATTTCATCACAAATGCTGAACAAATGTTAAAGGATTACTTCACTTAATTTAAAGGTCAAGTTTCATTTACTCGTCATTAAGCCCGTGGAAATATTTGCATAAGCATTAGCAAACACAGTTTAACCCGGATTATTTTATCTGTGTTATTTTTTTTATTTTGTTGGTGTGGGAGTGAGACCCACGGTTTGGGAAGCTCAACTGCTTCCTGAGAAATTTTTTTTTTCAAAATTACAGTAAATAACAATCATCACCTCTTGCATTGCACTGTTCTCCGGGGAGAACTCGGGTCCTGAGAGTCATGAGGACATTCCTTGCACATATGACCATCTGTCCAAAAACTGTTGGACATAAAGAAATTGTACTTCCCGTTGGCAGAAATAGGAACACAAAAAAACCTCCAGGCTCCCCAGATTCCAATCTGATGATGCATCTACATGATGTCTTATCCAACTCAAGCTCCAGAGGTCCCATTGTTCATGCTCAGACAGGTCCAAGGTTGAGTTTACTTTGTAATGGGGCCCTATGCAATATTAGTTGGACAGGTTGAGAATTGTTTTGTTGTTATATGTCTAAAGGTCATCAGCTCTGCTGGATGACTAACATTATCAAAACTGGAGTAAGTCAGCTAAAACATCAGTGCAATAGAACTCTTTGTCTTTGACCAAGTTTATTTACGAGAGAATATTACAACTATTACAAGTCTGCTGTAGTTTTAACTTGTGCCTGCTGGAATTTGACTTTTCTTTTTTCATTCCCAGAGCATTCACTTCGGAGGACCAACGTGTCTTCTAATCGAACGCAGCAGTCTCCTGCCTGATTCCAAAGTGACTGAAGAGAGGTCGGATGAAGTGAGGGGTCAGCAGTGATCACTTTGGCTTCTTACAGCTGCTGAACTGTAAGCTCCTTCTTCTCAACTTTTCGGGCTGGAGAGACGCGAGGAGAGAAAACTCGCGAAAGACATCAGTGCAGGAGATGTCACCTGAAACAGTGGACACTGAAGTCAAGGATCTGTCCCACTGCAGGGCACCATGGAGAATTACCAACCTTCTTTTAGAATATGCGATACACTACTGTGAAAAAAATCTTGAGACACCACTCATTTCTTTTTCTTTTGGTAACACTAATTTATGCCTAATACTGTTTCATTGTGAGTTTTTCTATCTAGCAATGCTTTGCCAGTGTGGTCGGGATCATTGTAATCATTAAAAATGAAGTGGTCATCATTACATGGTGGGTCAAAATCCAACCATGACAATGCTGTAGACACTCACTGACACCAACTAAAAATATAAAATTTGAATTCATTACTCCTTCAAAAATGTCACCACTGATTTTCAGTCCAATTCTTGTATATTTGCCGTATGTCATTCTTCTTTACCTGTTTTCCTTTCCTAAGAATCTAGCCACCCTTGCACTGAGACAATTTCTGTGAGGCTTCAGTCAACAGTAGAGGGATCAACTGAAGGGTCAGGTGCGTATCTCAGAGCCTGGGCCAGGCCTATGCTGTGTTTCTAACCTGTTTCTTAAGCACATGACTTTCAGATCCTGTTCATCTGTTTTTTTCAAATCCTTTCTTGTCCCCTTTCCTCAACATTTTAAGCGCATGCTGAAAGCCACGTGGACATATGTTAAGTTTTCAGCTAATATTTAGGAATCAACTCATTGGTACAAAAATAATGTTTTATCTACAACAAATGGTGTTGACCATTTATCAGAAACACGGTGACTAAAAATAACATTTAAAACCGGTTGTTTGGCAAGTTGTTTGTTAAGACGAGCCTGGCACATCCCTGAAGTCAGAAGCATTTTTATACTTGAATGAATCATCAGTGTTGATTGGAAATTGTGAGGCACAAAGACTGGAGTAAAGTTCAGTGAAAAAGCAGCTGATAAACTTTGAACTACTGACCACATTTTTTAAAATAACATAAAAGTCTGGCTTATTAGAAGCAAATTAAGAAACAATTGGTGACTCAAGCCTTTTGTACAGTACTGTATATAAGCAAGATTATAAGGAAGAAAGATCAGATTAATGTTTGCTTTGCATACCCACGAAAGAGAAAAGTGCCCACAGCCTCATATTTTTGCGTTGCTCCTAAGTCTAACCCTGTGAATCATGGGACGTACAAGTAAAAAAACTTTATTTCCTCTTAAATGGGATTCCTGGATACTTAATAGCAAGTGTGGAATTTAAAGGGAAGTAGTGGTGAGCATCCTGTTCATTCATTCATTTTTTTAACTTACCAACTCTCATTGAATGCAGTCAAAATTACAGTTTAACTATATAAATACTGTATTGTAGCCGTCTTGACACATCCTCCTTAAGACAATGTTCCTGTGCCTCATTTATAAGAAAGAGAAAAGACTGGCAGCATTATCACAGCAAATGTTTTCCAAGCTTATCCATAAAAATAGGAGGGGGGAGGGCCACAGAGCAAGAACCTCAAGTTAAAGCGCAACCACCAGAGCAGGAAAAATCATAGTATCACGCTAGTGTGCCACAGCAAGACAGCCCAGGATGCTTCACTCACTCTATCCCGAACATCCTTAGGTTTTACTCTCCTCCTGCTCGGGGTACGTCCTGTGGTAACAGAAGCAATGATATGTCAGTCAGTGGTTATTTCCTCAAGTGGACATGTGTCATTCGTCTTCAGTGTTAAATTGAAGGAATTAGAGAGGACATTTTATTCAGGGATGGTGTGACAACGCTTGTGAGAGCACATACATGTTTTACACACTGGAGACACTGAATTATTCAAGGCACGGTGTTGCTGCTGCGGGCAAGCAGATGAAGCACTGTTTTAATACCCATAAGACTCTGAATGCTTAAGTTATTCTTAAATAGTAGAGTCTGGAGGGATCCACGTGTACACCTCAGTGATATTTCACAACATGAGACTAATTGGTTTATTGCTTTGAATAAGCCAAGTGCTACCAAAAGTTTGTAAATCACCAAAGTCACACCAGAGTATTCTGTAAAATAGCACTCTCCCAGCATCTGGCTATATCTATGGATTACAACCACTGCCGTATTTATTATTATTCAATAATTAGAGCAGCTATCATCTGGAAAAAGAATGCTGGGAGAATGTTAGACAGAAAAGATGAGAGAGGGAACAGCAATGAGAATAAGAAGCAGGCAGCTGGGTTAACAGATCCATTTCAGTTTCTCAGTTTTATTGTATGTATTTTGTTTTTGTTTTTCCCCTTAGTGCTTCTAAAGACATGGAAGGGAGTATTCCAAAGATATCCAAATGCCAGTAAACAGAAGAACCCCCGCAAGTAATTCAGAACCGTGTCACAGTTCTACCCGACCGGCTGTTTTTCAAAGACAATGAAAAAACAAACATTAAACAGAATCTGTGACCGAATGCTGAGAGGCAGGAAGTTAGCATTAAGTTAAAATATGCAAGTGTACTATATACAGCATGTTTGCGCCTTTAACCACTCTTAAGCCAATACTACACACAAATGGACACAACATTTAATACTTCTGCGAGGGCGACAGCTCTTAACAGTTTGGTCACAGTAGCTTCACATCACCCCCCGAGACTGGTTCTACTTGCAGTACATTGAACTATTGCATCTATCAGGTAAGTCACATCTTCTGAACATGTGAGCACCAACAGTGTTTCTACCACTCTCACAACTCAGAAAGGATGGTAAGAGTATCCTGTATATACCCAAAACAATTCTTCTTTTTTTCCTTTTTTTAACATGATGTTATACAACAGTGTCAGACACTTTCCCTTTAAAAAAAAAAAGTCTTTGGCAGAGGAAATTAAAAGCACAGTATAAAAAAAATGAAAGAAAAGAAAAGAAGAAAAGTCACCACAGATTCGTGTGTGGATGAAACAATGGCACAGAGGTGGAAAAAGGAAGAAACTTCTGACACCAGAGAGGTCATATTGGTACATGCTTTTTTTGACAGGACTGCACTGCACAAAGTGATCAAATTATAGAAAAAATATTCATCATGCTCAAGATGCAAAGAAGGTCAAACTTCCCAAAAATCTAGCAAAGCATACAGAGGATATTCTTAGCACTGACGTAGATATGCTAGTCCTGTCACGACACGAGTTTTTAAAAGATTAAATATGCTCCGTAATTTCAACATGACACGAATACTTTCCTGTAATATTACCATTGCCAGGAAGCTGAAGAGCTTTTTGGTTTCATGTTCTGTAAATAGAAGTGAATAACATGATGCAATTTTACGTTTCTGCATGTTGTCACTGCTCTGAACTATTGGCACAGTTATTGCTCAAATGAGTCACTGTCAATTCAGAATTTCCTCAGAGCAATCAGAAGTTCCATTGATACGCTTGCATAACCTAATGAGAAGTGGCACGTTTTACTGCCAAGACAAAAGTACTCTGTAATCTAAGGCCATTTGAAAGTTTTCTGACTGCTGTTAATGTAAAATATATCTAAAGACCTCCATCATAAATTCTGAATAAGGATTTTAGATTGAAATGACAATCATTAACAGAAATGCTGATATAAAACTGCATTCAATAATGCATTGCACTGGTCCTCTGGAAAGATAAATAAAAAAGACATCATTAAAATAGACAATAAATTGACAACAACTTGACTAGACAAGAACAATGTAAAAGCTAAATGATAATTCTGTATATGGGAAAAGTGCAGTCTTTTTTTTTCCTTTACATATTATTTAACTGTCTCTCAGTATTCTTTAACACATGCACTCTCCTGTTCACTCACTCACTCATGACGACACAAAGTATCTTACAAAGCAGGCGAGGGTCTCTTCCCCACAAGCCCTTCAACATTTTTGTCACAGTTTCACTTCTTCCTTCCCGACCCCCTTTTTATACACAGTGAAACTATCCTGCCCACTCTACTGCAGCTTGTCAGTTACTCTTTTTCTTTTAAGTTACTGGAACAAATACCATATTGTTTTACCTCATGCCACAGTACACAGTTTCTAAACTTCTAAATATGCATATTTACATCTCTGATGAAGGAGAGATGGGTACATTGGATGTCACACAGATGGTCTGGATAGATATAAAGTGTACAGGATTAATGCAGCGAGATTCTTCTGAGGTAAGAGCTGTTAGGCAACAAAAATAAAAACACCCACACCCTCATACAGGAGGTCACACCATGTAATGAAGTTAGAGCATAACCCTGTTAGCGAAACACCAAAAAAGCTGATGTCATTTTACTGGCTGTGTTGTGTAGCTAGGATTGGTAGTGCCAAGTAATGGCAAGCAGAAACATAGTGGCGAAGCAGGAAGATGGTGAAGGTGACTGGATAGTCAGTAGAGTTAGAAAGGTCCATCACGGGGATGCTCCCTATGACTCGAAGCATCCAATAGTCACTCTGTATTCAGACACCCAGCTTCTCAGAAGTTGCCTGCAGGCTTAGATCTAGGGGAAGTAACGGACTTGTGATCAGGGTGTAGGGGCAGCTTTTACATGAATATGTTATTTTCTCAGTCAGGAGGAAGATTTATAAATAGAGCACACGCTTTGCTCCACGGTACAGAAGTGACCACTAGCATTCGTCTATGTTGAGACAGATGAATTCCTGGATGCACTTCCTATACTGCTGCTCAGTGGGACTGCTTGTGGGGTATTGACCTGGTTGACCCAGTGGAGCCGCCTCTGCCTCTCGCATCTCTTCATTCATCCGAGCTAGACGCAACCTGGAGGACAGGAGTGGGAAGGAGCGAGGCAGGACAAAGGGAGATGATAGAAGGTGAGAAAATAAGGTAAGGGTGAGAGGAGGGAGGAAGGTAAGAAAAGAACTGTTATGACTTTGCCACCAATGATGGATACACAAGCTTTCATAATAACATTATAAAGATTTAAACTATTTTTTTAACTGTTTATCCGCAGTGCTTACAAGTGGAATAACAATGTGGTGCAAGTCATTCTTTTAGTCACATGGATTAAAGCATGGATCAATACTACAAAAGACAAACATACAGTCCACAGAGAGAAAAAATTCAGCTGACTGCATTTAAATTGTTAAAGTTTTGCCAGGTTAGTTGCTTGTTCAGCAAAACCATGAAGTAATACATGTTCTTCCAGATCAGCTACTATTACACAGAGTGTCTTACAGGGTGACGATGTCTGCATTGGCAGCCTGGACAGCGATGCTTAAAGGATCATGGCCCTGCTCATCCACCTCTGTTTGTGATGCTCCTCTTTTCAGGAACAGACACACCTGGCTGTACAAACAAAGATGGGAAGACAAACAAATTTCTTTACCCTACAGGGTCCCAGTTTTGCTCACTGGTTGACCATATGCTATAAGGCTAAAGTGTAGCAGCCTGGGTCCCAGTCTCACTTGTGGGTAGGGATGGGTATCGTTTAGGTTTTATCCGATACCGGTGCCAAACCG
This sequence comes from Perissodus microlepis, assembly GCF_051167445.1. NCBI lineage: Eukaryota > Metazoa > Chordata > Actinopteri > Cichliformes > Cichlidae > Perissodus > Perissodus microlepis. Next base: position 13,674,917 of record NC_140465.1, read on the forward strand.
GTACTTTTGAAACAGTGCTGGTGCTTAAACGGTGCTCAAACCGGTGCTTAAAGAATGGAGAACACAAAATTGGTCCAAAACCCTCTCATGTTCAGCTGTTTTTTTGTAAAAAGATAACAATGTTAGCCTTTTCTGCAGCTATGGGGCATATATGGTATCACTCTTGGCTGGAAGCAGTGCTTAAACAATGGAAAAAACACAAACTTTGTCCAAAAACTTCTCATGTTTAACTGTTTTCCACTTTTTCTTTGGTCATTTTAGCCTTTTTGGCCAGGGTGAAGGGAGTATCTGCCATCAAACAAGAAGACAGCCGCATGTTGCTATGATGATGTTTGCTAGTTCACCTTACATGCATTAATTTAATAACGTGGTTAGCCTACTCAATGTAAATTACACACGAACAACATTAAGCTACTCACGCAGAGAAGAACGGCTGCTGCTGCATCATCATCCGTCATCATTTCTGCTACACTGGCAGGGCTAGGGGCCAGGACTCTACTCTTCGGGTTTTTGGGGGATGTTGCTAACTCCAGGTCCGATAACAGGCAACCCACCCGCAGTAGATGTGCTCGGTGTGAGGTCTCGCAGCAAGCTATCAAATACAGCGCATTTCTCGGCTTTTAAAAAAAAACGCTATGCGTCGCCAGGTGTTTCATCGGATTTGAGGTGTTACTTCCTTTGACAGTATCACAGTATCACCTTAAAGCACTTATTGCAGGCTGCTGAGTTTGCATATTTTGCTGTGAAGTACAGCCAGACTTTTGACCGCTTCGCCTTGGGCATTTTTAATCTGTAGCTCTGCTCTGCTCTTGTTTATCTCTGTGCTTCATACTTTAGTCTGAACGTATAGGTCCAGTTTAAGCAGTTTCAAATGTGAATACTTCAAATACTTTAAAGCAATGAGTTACTCGTGATGGCAAGTATCACGTGGGATTGTACTGCATACCAGAGGAAGACGTTTTGTGTGCGTTTTGTTTTTTTTTTTTAACAGTGACATTTCCTGTAGTTTTTCCTGGTTAAAACAACATGGAGTGTCAAAGAATAACAGGATTATCAAAACTGGTTGGGCAGTTTTGTTATAAGGAAAGATTACTTCATGCATTCCTTAACATTCAAAACAAAAGGTATTCACTGCTGTTGGTACATTAATATTAGGTGTACCAACAATGGTTTACACATTCACCTGGCAAGAGAAAAGGTGGTTCAATCTAGCTGGAGACATAAATCCCCTTTGGGACTACGTCTGGCGCAAAACTCAAACACGGGGAGCCACCTGCTGTGGTAACCACTTTGTGGGAAGGGAGCAGCTGAAAGTAGCTTTTACCTAATAATTTCCACATTTCATGACATTATACACAGGCTAGAACACAATGATTATCAGACACAGCTTATTACTTCTATGTCTCTCTTACCCAGTGTGCCCCAGGTCGGTTGCATGGTGCAGTGGGCCTCTGCCTCTCATGTCCCTCTGGTTCACATCGGCCCCATTCTGTAGCAAGAACTCACAAGCTATCAAGGAGCCCTAACAAAGAGACAGATGGAGAATTTCAAGTCTACAGTGTTTATAATGGCAGACGATACATTTACGTGGAGAGTCTTTCTTGTTTTTAATCGTTCATGACTGCAGATGTTTGTTTTTTTAATGTAGACAGTCCAGATAAAAAGATTTTCTTTATCCCAACAGAGAAATCATTGTGTTACAGCAGCAGGATAAAACAATTACAATAAAAGCACAATCTATAATAAATACACAACATAGTAAAAGTGCCACTGCTGCATAATGAGGGTCTTATATTGTGAGATAGAAAGTTTGCACTATATACACACCCAACAGTGATAAAAAAAACAACACAAATAAAAAAGTGAAATAAAAATGAGGTTAATTTAAAGAAGTTTTTTTTTTTTTTTTTTTTTTTTAAAGAGTGTAATAGAGCAATATAAATTGCATTAATAAATAATATGGATATTTTAAACTCAAGAAACACCTTCAAGAAGGTATAATGCAGAAATATGTGTGCAGTATCTTGTACCTGACAAACATGTTCACCTGTCAAGAAGAGTTATTGTACAGTTTCACTGAGAACGGTAGGAATGATTGCCTGAAAAGGCGCATATGGAGGGGTTGAATAAGTCTGAGGGAGAAGGAGCTGTGCTGCCTCTGTAGTGTGGAGGAGAGCTGATGACTCAAATGCCCTCCAGATTCTGGCCAATGATGTGAATCAACTCTCCACCCATGATGTTAATGGGCCTAGTTACAATTTTTCTTTCCTCCGGAAGTCAAACACTATTTCTTTTGTCTTGCTAACATTGAGAAGGAGGAGGTGATTTCCAACTACTGCAGTGTCAGAAAGCTTCTGCATGTGGCATGTTTCACTGTTGTACTAGAAACCTGCGGCGAACAAAGTAAACAGGAATGGAGACAGAACTGTCCCCTGTGATGCCTGAGTATTACTAACCACCACACCAGCTGTGCAAACTGAAGCCACTCTGACAGAACAGTAGAAGTGGTGACACCCATTCTGAGCAGCTTCTCACTTAGAAGTGGTTGGATGGTATTAAAGATGTGGAGGGAAAAAAAACAAACCCCCCAAACCCCCCAATTCTCTCATAATGCCAATAGTACCATCCATACCATCCAGGTGGGAGAGACATGCAGCAGCATGTAGATATCCACCCTCAACAGAAACTGGCTTAAAAGGGTGGAGAGCATGTGTCACCTGCAAGCAAAGCCGGCCAGTTTCTCCAGCACCTTCATGACATTTGACGTCAAGGGCACTGGTCTGAAGTCACTTAACAATTAAACAGATAAACTTAATTTAATAAATTAAATTATTCATTTACATCCACATCACTTTATCCAAACCAAAACACCCACACATGTTTATCACAGAGTGTCTCACCCCTATCACAGCCTGAATGAGTGGCGTTTTTCCCTCCTCTTCCTCGCAAGCGGCGTGTACGTCAGCACCGTGTGCCAAAGCCTCCGCCATGAGCGGCAAGTTGTGGAGTCGGGAGGATCGGTATAGGAGCGCGCCAGGGTGGAGTTCTCTTGGGTCTTCAGTGTCTGAGGATACTTCCTGTTCAATTTCCACCTCACCACTGGAGGACTCCTCTGACTCCTCTTCTGTGTGTGAATAATTTAACATGAGAATGAGCGACAATATAAGTACATGTAACACGATTTAATTTAAATTGTAGCTACTTACACTGGTGGCACACAGCCCACAAGCACACGTACCTTCCTCTGTTACACTGTCCACCACTGAGCCAAAGGCCAGGACGTCTGTGCTCCCGTCAGTACTTCCTCCCAGGCCGCTGTCGCTACTGAGACCTGCAGGGCCAAGCATTGCCAAGCCACGGACACGTTAATCATTACTTAGCACAAACTGCATTACATAAAGACACGTTATCGGTTGGATTGCTCAGGAAATCACAAATATGTGGAAAACTGCTATAAGAACTTCAGTTTCTGAGTTATTTTGTTTCACTGTGGAGCCTTTACCTAAAATCTTCTCTAATGTCTACAATAACAATGTACTGTATCTGTATCAACACATTGTGTAGTGGACTTACTGCGAGGACCAGAGCCAGTGTCAAAGTAGGAAAATAATGAGTCCAACTCATCTGGACAGAACAGTGAGTCCCGGCGAAACTTTGCTGCAGCTGCTGCAGGAGAATAAAAGATCAGAACAAGAGCTCAGTCTGGGCTTCACAGTGTGTTTGGTTCTATCACCACATCACAAGTCCCCACACTGACCTGCTGAGAGGTTTGCCGGCGAGGCGCTGCCAGGTTCATATCGGTGATATTTCCTACGAGCCTTGTTGGGTGCCCGAACAGAGCTGTTGTGTCGCTGGCATTTCTTCACTGTCCAAGGGCGGGACTTCCTTTCACCTTGCACGAGCGCTTCGCTGCCACTCATCTTCTTCAGGAAGCGTTTCTCCACGTATTTAAATTTGATCCAGGCCTCTTTCTCCTGTCTGGAGGTAAATGACCATAAGAAAGAAGGTAAAAGGTATCTTTAGAGTCTTGGAAAAATTACTCTGCTGGATAGAAACTGACCTTGAACTGGAGGGGCCTGGTTTTTTTGCTCCGAGTTCTTCACAGGATCCCTCATAAATCTGGTTGATCACAGTATTCCCCAATTCACACATCAGCTAAATATAAGATAAGAGAACAAACATGAGAGAGACAACACAGAAAGTGAACATTTTTTTTAAAAGGGCTAATTAAAATTGCATTAGCAATGAACTAAAGGAATAAGACGTGTAACTCTGCTGGGGTGAAAAAACATGGCAGAGAGAAGATGAGCTGTAGGCAAAGCGTTAAGAAGGCGCACCTTAAGTAATTCTGGCTCCCACGAGTCTAACGTCAGTGAACGCACTTTAGAGAAATGGACCCCTAAACTCCTGAAAGAAACAAGAAAAAGAGAGTTTAAAAAGAGTTTTTATCCAACCGGAAGATCTTAGCACAACCTTACTTTTGCTACTTTTCTTTAAACTGCTTGGGGCGGCAGATGTCTGAAGCTATGCTCATAAGACCCTGGAGTAAAAACAGTATTGTCTTATTACTTAAAATATACACAAACGCGACAAATCCAGTATGAAAAACCATAGATTTGTGCTTTTTTTCTTATTAGTATTACATATACATTTATTTAATTTTAATTCTAGTGCAGCCAGCCTTTTTATGGATACAGTTTTGACTGATAAGGCTACATGATGGAAAGTTTGACATATCAAAAAAGAACTGATACACTTGTGTGAACGTGAATGTAACGAGATGCTTGAATGCAGAAGATTAAACAGGCATGTGTTAAAAACAAGCAGAAGCAGGGCAAATGTTAGTCACACAGATATGTGACATGTTGTTCTCTTCTCTGGAAAGGAACATCTTTTTTTTTTTAATAAATAGCCTTACTAAACTAGGACAGTTTCATTTTAAGGTTAGGCAATCAGGAAAAACTCACCAGAGAAAACAAACTGACAAAGCAGGTTTAAAGTCCAGTTTGTTTGCCTGGTTTGTTCACTGCAGGCATTCAGTTTGATTTGACTACGTATGCATGTGGTATGATTGTCACCCATGCCCAACATCTTTCTCCAACGCTTCCTCAATAACAAGTTAAGTAATCAAATAAATATGTGAGCAGAAGTGTGTCACCACTTCTACAATGTAGTCACAAACTAGGAAAAAGTTATGAATGTAATGCTCTGTATAAGGTTATTGAGGGCTGTGTGAGTGCAACCTAGCAGGGGAATGAGGATGGGGTCAACCTGTCATGACTATCATGGGTTTTGGTCTTGTTTTGATGACTATCATTTAGATTGTGTTAGTGTACTTCTGAGCTCCTAATTTCTTTTTAGACCTTCATTATGTGTTTGAATTTCTGTTTACTTATAGCCTTAGTCTCATCTATGTTCTTTGTCATGCTGTCTGTGTATTCAGCTTGTTTGCTTGCGTGAGCTCCCCTTTGTGGCTTCACCTGTTGGAAGTCAGCCAAAATAAATGGCTCACTTCTTGTTAATTTTGACTGCTTCCTACATCACGTATTTCGGGGTCTTTAAAAGATTTACAGTCCACAGGGTCTGTGTGATTGTTGCACAATAACTGCAGCCCTTAGTGTACAGTCACCTGTGGATCCCTGAGCACTCAATGCAGAGCAGCACTCCCAGGTTGATAGAGGCCCAGCAGGGAGCCGTTTGGCCACAGTCACTGCACAGCTCATTGCCTGGCAGGCTCTGCACCCGCTGGAGGAGGCTTTCTCCTCCTCCCCGAACTCCCTTATCAGCCCTCTCTCCTCTCTCTCTGGGTTCACTGGCAGAGTCAATGCTGCTGGTGGAGGGTGAGGCAGTCCGGTCCAATCGCTGTGAAGATGGAGTTACAAGTTAGCGATGGAGACTCGGTAAAATCTAAGGAAAAATAAAGGCTTGCATTACAGGATTGTGTAAGTGTTACTGTATGTGTTTGTTTTCACCTCGATGTAATAGTTGTCGGTGATGTCCTTGTAAGCAGAAGCGATGCTTGCCTGGACGGCCTGGATCCATGCCTGCCTCAGCTTCTCAGACTCAGCCTGCAGCATGCAGCTCCTAAAGGTTTATAGAAACTAGTTATAAACATCTTTATCTGTTTAATATTTTAGCTTAAGTCTGTCCCAATCTGAAAAAAATAAAGTTGAGCTTATTCTGGAGTGAAATACACACACTTACTTAGTGGGTGAAACCACCTCAAAGCAGAACCGCCTCTCATTATCTTCACATGGTTTGACTGAGCACAACCTCAAATCCTCAACAACCACTGTCAAAGAATCCTGCCATTGAAAAAGGGGAGTGCCAGAAAAACAAAGCTTAGTGACAGGATCGACAGGAAAGACAAGACATTGGTTGACCTGCTATTATACAAATGGTGGCAAATAGAATTCAGAACTCTAAACTGTGTAGGTTAGCTAGAGTGGTGATAAAATCCTAGCATAAGGACCCCAAAACGGTAGATTTACGTTTACAAAATTAGACTGTACCTTGAGTTTCTTTTGGTAGACCAGCTGGCTGTTTTGTATAGAAAACCACCGCCTGGAGGGGGTTGAAGGTATGAAATCAGATTGTTAGAGTGACAGAGATAGGCTGACTCAAATGCTGAAGTCTACTTTCAGTACTGAACCAATAGAATGAAATCGACTAACTTAGTAGAGCTCAACAAAGCACATTCCTTTTTCAGTTATTCTACATAGAAATCTGAGAGCTCATAGGCAATAAAGTTGGAAAGATGAGCTTTTTACCCCCGTCTTGTCACATTAGTGTATTTTCCATATGAACAGGTTATGGCTGATTTGTAAGCTAACCTCAATTCTATTTTGTTATATATCGTAACTTTCCATTTTACCTATTCCAGGTCTTGAATGCATTGCTGGCCCTCTTAAAGAGGTAGCCCTCCATAACCACACCATTGGGTGCATCCACATTGAATTCCAGCTTAGGGTCATCATAGGAAAAATCCTGCGAAGAGAACATATGAAGTAATTATTTGTGTGAAACAATCAGCGTCAAGTCCACAACAAATGTCTGCGTAACCTTATCGGGGGCTCATACAATATCTGTGCCTCCTCAATAATCAGTGTCCTCTCTACAACACGATTAGTTTACATTTAAAGATTGTGTCAGGATTTCTCGACCATTCAGCTAAACCTTTTGTACCTATTTGTATATCTAAGATTAGCCAAGAAGGGTCTCTAAAGTCAGATGCCACCTGGTCAGCGACGTGAAGAACAAAAGCACACAGATTGTGAAATGAGAGATGAGGCTCAGGTTTGCTTATCTTAGGTGACACTTTGGTCTGAGGGAGTACTAAACATATGGCAGACTAGTAGGCACACATACTTTCTACTCAGGGAAACCCCTGTAATTTTCCGCTTTCTTTTAGCTTTGTTAAAAGCATAAAAGCCTTTTCACTGATTCCTTGCCACAAAGTCACCTCCCATTCACTGAAACGAACGGATTCAGACATAAGATAAGTAGGTGAACTGCCATGTGACACGGAGGTACTATAATAACACAAAATTCTTCAGCAACAATTCTTCCAAAACATGCAGGCCCTAGAAAGCAAAAACATGATGTGATGCGGTACAACAGCTTGGTTCTCCACCAGCCAAACACCTGGAGGTGTTTCCAAGTGATTCAAGAGCCACTTATGCGCAACATTTGCTGGAGAGCAGCAGGCTAGTTGTAGGCTCTCCAACTGGGCGTTTTTGCACCAACTTTACAGAATAAAAGACAGAAGAACATTTGGAGGAACACCCGTGTTGGTATTTCCCTTAACTCCAGTTTTCCCTCATGCAGCTAATTGTTGCATTTTAAACTTTTAAACCTGTTGTCTGTTCACCAATGGAAAAAAGGAACACAGCGTACAAGAGTCGAACAGAAGCTCTCTTCAAAACTTCAGGTTAAATAAATAAATAAAAGCTCACCAGCGTGTAGCTCAGCATGCCAAGTATCTTCATCTTTATCACACTGACATCCAGCAGCATTACGATGTCGACAGGAAAATAAAAGCTTAAATTCATAAATAAATGATGATAAAGGAGACAAATGTGCTCCTCACGCGAGTCCAGACACACTGTCAAAGAGGAACAGCGACACGCTCGTGCCGCTCCTCCGGCCGCGTGGACCCGGCGCGGGCGCTCATTAGCATACAGCTGTCACCGTGTCCTCGCGCCCCGCGGGGGTGACCCCTGCAGCGACTGCTGAAGATCAAACGTTTCATTTTCCTGCTGCATGTGAGGCCCTAAACGTAGCCATACCTCATCCCCGCCCCACCCGCGATTTAAGGCTGCCCTTTCACCCCCGCCCGAGCGTCTTCTGTGGGAGTCAGCTTTCCATCTGTCTGCAACTCTAAAACTTTTTCCTGCTTAATCAAGCTGACATTATTGCTCCCCAAACACCAGCCCGGAGCACCCTCTTCCCACCTTAAATCAGCCGGGACCGCGCAAGAATGCAGCGACTAGCCCAAAGGCGCTGGAGGCTGCATAGCACCACTGAGCCAAACTGCCCAATTAAGTCACTGTGAGCCCCGCAGCTGAATTCTACTGATACGCTTCAATTATAAGTTACACTAATTGATACAATTTAGTAATGAAAAACTTAAACACACATAAGCTTCTGCTGCTGGGGGCTTCCCATGATGCACTTGGTCACTCTGTCTTTTCACTACGGCATTTAATCATTAGCAATTCTTAAACTCTCCAGTAGTTTGCCTTTTGTGCTGCCTCCCTCTGTGCTCTTCTCTTTCCTCTCACACCCAACCAGTCCCTGCTCCTGTGGTTCCATCAGTGGTTTCTTCCTGCTAAAAGGGAGCTTTTCCTTCCCAAGGTCGCCAAGTACTTGCTCATGGGGAATGTGTGATTGTTCTTTCTAATATTTTAGGGTTTTTACCTTACAGTATAAACTGAATTGAATCACTGATAAGTTATTGCAGCACAAGCTCAGTTTTATTATTACATTCACAGTAGTTTTATTATCTGATTCACAGTAGTTTAGTGATTCTGCAGCAATTGTGGCACCCAGCATGACTTAGGAGGACACTGAGCCCATGGGCCTGTGCTGGTCAGACTTTGTACGTTACTCCACGTGTCTCTTTGAAGACTAAAAAGAGCTCATTCATCAGCTTTTGCATTTAGTTTTAAATCATAAAACAACAGGAAATGTGCTGAGGATAATGGGTAATGCAAGAATGTAGCGCACAAGTAGCCCAAAGACGCAGCGAGCTGCATAATGGCACTGAGTCAAACAGTGGGCCCAAAACATATCAGTGAGGCTGTATGAGACATGTTGAACCAGTTCCATATGTATATGTATATTACAAATACAAGTATTTGCATACTGTGAATTCCAGGTAAAGCCCTTTAATAAGGCACCCACTGAAGCGGAACGGCACCTGTCTAACAACAATTCCTACAAGGAAGTTTTTACTTTTTTTTTTTTTAAAAGGTGCCAAGCCTGAGCAGTCGCTATACAAACTGAAGATGTGCAATAACAATAACAACACAGCTCTTTTTTCCCCCTAAAAGCACTTTTGGTTTGGAAGCACTGCAGCTGTCACAAGTCTAAGCTGTTACGAGTCAAAAGGAAGCCCTTAATTCTAACACACAGAATAATGCGTAGCTTTATACAAATACTTATGTCCCCTCCTGTCTTACAACCTTCAATTAGCCAGGACTGTTCAAGAATGCAGTGCACAAGTAGCCTAAAGGAACAGGAGGCTGCATAACAAAAGAGACCCTGAACATGCAATTTTGGCAACATACCAGTAAGGCTGTGTAAGACATGTTAAAACACTTCCGTACATTTGGAGGTATTGGAGGTAAACTGCATGTGATAATTTGCATATAGTGAATAACATTCCAGGCAATCGTCTTCATGTTATGTAATAACCCATCACACCACAGACACACAACGCACACTGAGCTGAAACAACACCTGTGTAACGCAGCTCCTACAGAAAAGTACTGATTTTACAGGTGCCCAGCCTGAGCAGTCACTAGATAAACAAAGTCTGAAGATATGTTTTTTTTAACTGCCTTTTCTGTCAGGAAGGTCATGAGCCTGTTTGGGACCATCAACCACAGGGACACCTCGGCAGTTGTCACCAGTCAACAGAAAATTATTACGAAAAAATACCTCATCCTAATACGCTGCAAGCAAACATGCGTTACAAATGGATATAGTTTGGGCAATTTATTGATAAAGGCGGTTAAGGAAATGTTTAGTAAACACCCTAGTTTTTTTCTGGTGTTTCTGCGTTTGCTTGATTTAAAAATGTTGTACAGTTAAAAGCGGTGACAATGAAGGAGGAGAGAGTTGAGGCCCTGGTTCCCCAGGGAGCCACAATGATGTTCTGCACACACACACAAAAAGAGCTGCTGTGAAAGAAAGGCGCGAGGGAGCGTGTGATCTGTGCAGGAGGACGGGCTGAGATGGGGAGGGAGCCGCCGGGGCGATCAAAGGAAGCGCGAGGTAAAGAAGAAGAACCCACTGTGTAAGTATGCAATGGCTAAAATGGTTTCTCACTCATCACCTGATTACTGTTTCTGCTTCATCCTAATGCCAACAATGCCCCTTTCAGATAACCCCACACTAATATATTTATCTGTGCTCATCCCTTCTTAACTTCTCTGCAAATAAAGCAGGCAGGCTTAACTACTTCCATGAATCGGTCTTATTTTTACCCTGAGTGCTGAAGTTACTGTTAATAAAGAATGCATTGCATCTATAATTCACAGCTTCTGCCGTCTCATAGCGCTCCCACACTACTACATTTGCATATGGAAGGAATATCAGAAACAACAGACGTCAGTGTTCAGTGGAAAAAAAAAAATTGAAATGGCTCGTGGCAGCGTTTTCTCTTTAATCTCTTGATGCAGTGATGCTTTTTCTGTCTTCATGTTACTTCAGGTTTTTTTCTTGATAAAAGCACTTCCTGAGAAAGACCAGACATCTAATTTGAAAGAGCTTTGAGTTTTTCCCTCTTTGAGAGAGACGGCCTCCGTCATCTGTCTCGCCCTGCTGTCTGGATCTTTCACTTTTTTTCTCTCTTCATCTTTTTGTAATCTTTTTCCATTGCTTGCCTTCACATTCAAGACCCGGCTGTGCATCTTAATGCCATCTGTTGACTTTGGCTGTAAGCTGGCAGTTGTAACTTTTGGTTTTCTGACCTGTCAGAATGAGGATTGGTTCTGCAAAGACACCAAAAAGGCAGAGCTGGCTCCAAAAAACAAAAAACAGTGCTGGCACTGGCACTGTGTTGGTGATAGACAGATGTTTGATCATCAGATCATCACCACCCCTGCTTCGATATTTTTACACACAGACTGTAATGATTTATTTAACAATTGAATATAATAATGTGTTGTTTTGGTGACTTATTTTAGAGTTTTACACTCTTATAAAAACTGTTTAAGAGCAAGTGCTAGAAATTTCAAGAAGGGCACATCGGTGTGACACGCGTCAGCGCCTTCAGACAAATACTGACGTTAACGTGTCTCCCACGCAAACACAGTCTCGCTTTATGCTTACAAAAAGGCACGCTGATTTATGCATCAGTCGAGCTGGTGAAACAGCTACTACCACTGCTACACATACACAATGACTGGTAGACAAAGATCTTCTGGGGCAGAAAAATTTACAGGTTTTCAGCAAAGTGAGATTACTTTCATTTTATTTTTAATTTCCAGACAATGTGCCCTTGAGAGCTAGAGTACAAACTTCAAGGATCAGCTGAAAACCTATACCAGTCGACACAAGAAACCTGACACCTAGAGCCAAACAGGCCCGGTCAAAATACGGGCTAACAATTGCAAAGCAGGTCTGTGTTTTTTGAACCGTCCATTACTGCAATGTTCCACACATTTTTTTCTTTTAAAACCCAAATAAAAAAAATCTAACATACATGTGGTTCATTTTAACCAGTAAGCCAAGGTTAAGGTACAGACAGAGAGAAAAAAAACAAAAAACAAACTCACCTGCATCAGAGTCTGTGAGGAAGAGGCCAAGCAAGGACACAGTGAAGAGAGAGAGTGAGAGAGGGGGAAGAAATGCATTAGAGGAGGAACATGACTGCGTTAATTTCACCAGAACAAACTAAATAAGAATAAATATGTGCAACTGATGGGTGTCACAAGCGAGCGACATCAGAGAGCTCCTGAGAAATACACACATAAAACAGCTGTTCCTGATCTCATTAAAAGAACTACAGCATGTTACACGTGAAGCGTTATTTTTCTAAAACCATCAGAAATGAAGCCCAGTGGCACAATTCAATGCACGTTTTATGGATTAAAAAGGACGAGTTGCTGAAAGGTCATTAATCCATGCACAAAGCTGTTCGTCGAGTCTGGCAGGATGCCCTCCCTGGGCAACTAAAATGATCGGAGGGAAGCGCCTCTCGCAGAAAAACAGGCATGCTTTTGGCATTTCTTCTGGCAACAGATGGATGATTTTTTTTATGCATCTGTGCATGTGTGTGGCTACTGGGGGGATGGGGATGGTTAAAGAGTTGCTTTTCTTCAAGCGGAGTGAGCCGTGCATGTTTAGGGGACTTGTTCTTACTGCAACCCTGAACGCAAAACGCAGAATGCCGTCTATCAGTGTCTCGCAAACCTTAGACAGTAAACAGGACAGTGGCATTTACTAAACAAACATAAATAGTTCAAGGCTTTGTTTTCCTCATGAAGGCATCTGTGGTCTCTGTAAGATCTGTTTCGCTTTGTTATTTTAATGCTGCCAGTTACATACCACTTTTAACTCCGGTGTTTTATTGAACTTCTACTGAATTAGGAGGTGACTGTCATGCTAAATGACAAAAAGAAATTCCTTTCAGCAACCTTTAAGGAAACATATCTAACATTCTGGTCAGCATAGACAATATCTGATGAGCATTTCAGATTTCACTATCAGTGCAAGTCCTCCTATGCTACTACAGGAGAATCTGCACAGACCTGTGCAGTGGCTGCAAAAAGAGAAGCTGGAAATAGTCGTGAAAAGGCTAAGCTTTAGTATTTATGAAAATACAGATGATGTAGAGTCTCCACGCCATCTGTTTATTTTGTATTCTGATCTATTAGCATCATTACGAATGATCTCTCTCCAGTAGTTTGTTTTTTGTCTCATCACCCTCAAGCGATCTCGGTAGATGGCTGCTTGTCCCTGAGTCGGTGTATCTAATATCCCTGTGCTGGTGTTGCTCCTATTTCATCATAATGATGCTGGTCCAGGATCAACAGTGCAGCTGACCAATCATGTTTATGATGTCATAGCTTTGCAATGTGGTTATTTGTGGTGTTTTGATAGTGAGGTTTTTTGTAGCATTAGCTAGTTGCTGGACCAACATTATTATGATGATGAAGGAAGAACATCAACAAGGGGATATCAGATTGTGCTCCCTGAACCTGCTTCTAGTTCCTATTAAAAAGAGGTTTTTCCCTCCCACTGCTGCCAAGTGCGTGCTCAAAGGGGGTTGTGTGATTGTTGGGGTTCTGTTTAATATTGTCTTTACTTTACAATATAAAGCACCTTGACGCTATAATGAATTGGCACTATATAATTTGAAATATAACTGAAATGAATTGTGATCTAATTTGGCAGCATATGACAGGCTGCTGTAACATGTTTTTCAAATGGAGATGGCAACTGATGATAACTGGTGGAGGGAAAAGTAAGCATAAGAAGTGGACGGTAAGGTTGCCCTAGTTTTCCTTGGAAGAAAACAATACAGGGATGAACTGTTATGGCAATGTGGGCTCAAAGATAAGAGCTGTGATAGTGTCTCACTCTCTGCTGGATGAGGGCATGTTTGTGCTCCAGCTCCCTCTTCTCCACGGCCGAGTCAATGACCAGCTGATCTAGCTGCATAGAAGACAAGATCACATATGCAGCAGGAGCAGTGAGTGAAAAAATAAAATATGTTTGTAAAATTAAAGGACAATGAAACTAGAAACCACATGGTATGGTTTCTTTATTATGTTTTGGGTTTGCTTGTTTTGTTTACCTGTGCAGCCAGTTTTTTCATATAGGGGTCAATCTCATCCAAGATGTTAAAGCCTTGTTGGAACAAAGTATACTGGGCTCGCATGAATGACAGCATCTGTAGCAGACAAAGGAAGTCAAATGACAAAGTTAAAACACACTGCACAGGCATACATATATGCTGTATATGTATAATTATGTGACGATACAGATGGATCCGAGTCACTCACTGCATCCAGGATTTCAAACTTCTTCTTGGCTTGAAGCACATTAATCTACCAGAAACGAAGAGAAAAAGAAAATTCTACATTTTAGACTTCATGTTTGAGATGTACAGGAGAGATCTGAGAGCAGATCATGGGTCCGTGCATGGGTTCAACAGAAGTTGACTCACAGTGCCACCTATTGGAAAACACTAGTAATAACAAGTAGAGTCTATGTTCTGTGTGCCTCACCTGTAGCACATAGTCCAGGGCCAGGTGCCGAAAAGCTTTGCGGCTGAGGATGAGAGCCTGCGTCGCCTCCTCTGCCTCATGCACCTTGTTCCTGGGTGCCTGCGCGTTCTTCACCTGCGCCAGCTCCATGTCCTCACGCACTCGATCAAACTGCTTCTTGGTGTCCTTGAACTTCCGTATATCCCTGGTGCAAGCACCATGAAGCACAAAGATAAGAATTCACACATTTGTTGCCAAATCAGAAACGGTGAGATCGAAATTCTTAATTTCTGTTATTACTGGGAGATTTCTGCATGTGAGTACAAAAATGCACACTTAACACAACAATTAGGGGACTAGATAGAAATCTTAAAACATGAAGTTACTTATAAAAACAGACATTGTGCCATCTAGTCTTCATATAGCTAGTGGTTTAACATCTTGTTCACTTGTCCTCACCTCTCTTAAGTGCTTAAATCTACTCAAATGTGATGTGATACTCACTCTTTAATGAAGGTATGAAGCTGCTGTTTGATGGACCTCTGAGCCTGGTCAAACAAAATCTGCGAGCAGATGGAAGGAAGAGATATCATGTGAGATACAGTGTACAGCAGTTAAAGAGCAAGCAATGAATACATCTGAAAATCTGTAGTTCTCCGATCTGGGCACAAGATGGCATTATGATCCCTTTCATGTGATTACTTTAACGGCTTCAGCCCCAAGCAGAGAGGAGCTGAAGGAAATGAGAAAAGCGAGCACACACGTGAACACACTCAGCTACCGCCTCAGTAGATTTTTAGCAATATTTGAGCCCACATTTTACTTCCTGTTAAGTATGGGATTCCCTTTCCTGACTGTCTCATCCTCTCTTTCCTCCACTTCTCATGCATTTTAACCAACTCTTCTCTCCACTATAGGAAGTGAGTTTGTTTCAATTTTTATATTCCAGCCACTGCTGTTGATATTATCCTAGACTATATTAAGGAAACCGTGTGCCTTGCTGATTTATCTTTGTGCAACACACGTGCACACAAGCTCACGCAGACGCAGAGACTTACAGTAATTGTGATTGCTTTATAATCACACGCATGTGGACAGTGTACACAACAATCACTTTTGGTATCCTATGGATCAAACTTTCTATAGCAATCCCTAGTTTGCAAGAATACACATTGAGGATTATGGGCTTAGTGTACATGTAAGCCTCCGACCACATGACATCTCTGCAGGGCCTGATAACACACGGTGGATGAGACTCAGATTTTTTGCTTGAGGTGGCTTGTCATTCTGCAAATGTAGAGCACGCTCAGTGTGGAAATTTGAAGTGGACGACGTCGAGCGTTAGAATGATTTATTCCTTCATAAGCATGTGTGAACTTCCCACAGAGCCTGTCTTTTAAGTATTGTGCAATGGATTCTTAAAATAAGGAGGAAAGACTTTGCAACTCTTCCCATGTCTCCTTTCACTGGAAACACTTCAATCAATGTTTAATTAGCGCAACAATAAATAGCCACAATTAAATGACTACATTATTTTAGTCAGCAGATAATGTATAAAAGTAGTACATTTGTTATAAGAATGACGAGATATTTTGAGAATATTTACCTTAAACTCAGCTGAACTAACTAAACTGAAATCTAAACTGAAATTAATCTATTATCCTCTAGTTCCCCTCTGTGACTAATAAACAATTTAAAATAAATCATTAAGAAATTGTGAGGAAATAACCTATAATCCCAAGAAAATGAAGTATAATCCTTTCACACATATCTCACCATGGATTCATGCTTAAGAAAGCTACTTTCACCTGCTCCCTTATTAACAAGAGGTCATCACTGCGGGGGGCGCATGTTTGATTTGGCCGGATGTACGCCGGATGCCCTTTCTGAAGCAATCCCAAAGGGGATTTGTGTCTCCTGCCCTTGACAGAACCAGGGATTGTTTGGAGGTACTACCATGCATTCATCATTAAAATGCTGAAAATGGAAAACTACCTGAGAAAATTTTTAATAAATGATGTGTCATCAGACTGCACTGACACAACACTGAATTGTGTTGAGCAAAATAGTGACAGTCTCCAAAACGGGGTGTAAGAAATGAAACCCAAAACAATTTCTGTACATCTGATAGAAACTAATCCAAATGTTCCACTCAGGCCTGCACTTGATTATAATGCCTTGGGCTCGACCCAGCCCAACCTACATGATGTCAGCACTCAATTTCCTCATGCAATTCTCTTGAAATTCAAAGATCCTCCGTGTCTAGAAGCCCCATCAGCCATCCCTCTTGTACCTGGGATGGAAAGCCAAAGCTCTTTTTTGCTTGTGGCCAAATAAGAACAGTGATCATCAACAGAAATATATCACAGTATAGAAAATCGCACAATGCTGTCAACAGGTACTCAAATGACAATATTAAAAAAAAAAAAAGAAATCTGCTCAGTTTCACTTTTTTAAGCTTCCTAATCTGTTGCTGAGACTGATCCACGTTTGAATGTAAACACATTTGCTTATATAATTTACTGAGAGATCAGTTTTTCTTTTGAATGCCCTTGTTTATGCTCGACAGCTGAAAAGCCTTAGGAACAGGCACTGATTGGTTAAGTAAAGACACTAAGGCTGCTTTTTATTAGGCTAACGCATCTCCTTGATTCTCTTTCTCATATCTCTTCTTCACATCATCCTCATCATGATGGATGTGTAAGAGAGATGGATGTTGGTCCTCTTCTCATATTTCAGGGAATTGAAGCTTCTCCATGAGGGTGACGGCACAGCAAACCGTGGGACTATGTTAGTAGATAAGATGCAGGGAAGTGTAAGTTAGCAAAGGAATTCATCCTTTATTTTTTCTTTCCCTTGTTTATTCATAAAATCGCCTAAACAAACACTCTTGTAGAAGGGTGAATGAAGGGAAAGCAAGAAAAAAGGCGTCACAGAGGATGCATTGAGATGGTGTGAAAGGGCAGCGGAAAAGAAACAGCGTTCTTAAAATTGGTGCTCTATGTAATATAAGCAAGGACTGCAGACATTACATAACTTGTAATGGATAGAAAGGAAAAGAGTACACCGCGTCTATAAAAAAGAGAGGAAAAAAGAGAGGAAATTATTGGTCTGATGTGGCTAATGGATCCTATGTAATAAGCAGAGATTTGATTTGATTTGACTTTAAAAAGGTGAAGTTGGAGATCATAACAGAACCATGCAATTGAAGAAGATTTATCTAAGGGATAACTCACACTCTGTGGAATAAAAAACAGAAAGCTTCAGATCTTTTACATTTGTGTCTCTTTGTCACTTCCTTTTTTATTCTGTGTTTATTTTCTTCCCCCACTTCCCTTCATTGTCAATACTCTCCTTTGTTCCTAATTTTGTCATGCATGCGTGCATAATGCATAAACATGGACTTGAGTGAACATCTCAGAATATTACACACTGTCTTATATTGTCATGTCCTAATGATTACTGCTGATTACTTTAAAGTGCTGTAATATCTCTTTCTGCCTTGGGCTTTTTAAACCTGCATCATCATCTCAGCAGTGTGAGAAACCTTTCATAGAGTGAGAAATTTCGAGATCACACTTAGTCATGAGGAGAAATCACTCTGGAGTCATGTGGGGAAAACCTGTGAGTGTGTGAGTGTGCATGTGTGTGTTTATGCATTAACCTGCAATACACATCTGGTCCAGCATGTGGTTTGAATCAGACACACACATGATCACTGGCCAGTGTGGACAGATTCAAAGTCATTGAGTGATTTCACAGTTGAAGTGTTGTGTGTGTGTAAGGGTTGTGCATGGAGGCCCAGGAGGACTGCATGCCTGAAAGATGTTAATATGTCAGAAGACCTGGGCTGTACCTCAACCTCTCACCTGTGGCTACAACATACAGTGTGTCTGTGCGCGCGTGTGTGCAGATGTGTCTTACCGTGTGGTAATTGACCATCTCTTGGAGGCTTTCGCCACACTTTTCAAGGCATTCCTGTGATGTAGAGTGCACAGTGTAAGCATGGATTTCCATATGAACATCAAAATCTTTCTCACATAACAAGATTTTCTCAACTTATCTATACATGAGTACACATTACACAGGAAACAGAGACCAAATGCCTTCCTAAAAAACTATAAAGTCAGTTTCAGGTCTATTTGCTTGCAGGCATGTAAAGTTTTAGTGTAAACGTCTCCTGTTCAAATCAGGTCACCTCTTCCATGCACACAACAACTGGAGGAATGCATGCAGGAACGTCCAAGTCAAAGACAGAGGAGAAGTCAGTTGCTAAGAAGCTGGCACTCAAATATTACTCAGTGAATCTGAACTCAGTGTTGAAGATATCCTTGCTTCTACTCACCGATATCATCTCCTCTTTCTTGCACTGCTGGGACAGGTCTCTGATGCCGTTAACAAAGAGCTTGTTAGCGCTGACATAGGCCCTGCCGGCCTCGATCATCCCGCTGCATAGCTTCACCAACTAATGGGAGGTGTAAAAACATCACTTTAACGCCCCAAAAACAAGAACACTGTCTATTTAAAGACTTTTTACACAATGAGATGTGAGGATATTAATAGTCAAAATGATGACGTAAATCAAACAAAGCCTATAAGAATCTTTTGCTCACATGCTGAATGCGAGAGGACGCTCAAATTTGGAATAATATTAATTTTGGAGGCCAGCGCAGGCCTTACTGAAGCTGCTGTGTCAGGAATCCAACCGAGAAGCATGTATTTATTAAGAAAGTAACTAAATGAGCAAATGAAAAGATGGAAATGAAGAAGATGATCAAAGGCCACTGACTGTATTGCACAACTATGATTAAAGCGGCGTCCCAAATCCCACACACCAACTTACTCACAACTTGGTACATAATAAATAGAGGAAATTTCAAACACTTGCTAATTAGCTCTGTGTTGTGCAACTCTACTGACAGATGCAAGGTTGCGTGACTGCAATATTTTCCAAAAGTAGAGTGCAAGCTCTTGCAAAACACACTTGATGGCACTACACAACATGAAGAGGTCATCATGGCATTCTGAGGTGCCTCAAGGAAAAAAATTGTTAATGTTTATTAATGGCTGGATCACCTTTTTGCTAAGCATTATAACCGAATTGGAGACAATTTAAATCTACTGCTGAAAAAATTAAGCAATAAACATTTTCCTGTGAAATATCTGAAATATACATTGTTGCAAAAAAAAAAAAGCTTAATGCAAGCAATATAAAGACAGATGCAATTAGCAAACTTACTGCTCGTTAATGTTTTTACGGATGTTTTTACTAAAGTTTAAGTTGGCACTAGAAGGGGAATCTCCAAAGACAAATGCATTCAAGTACCAAATTTCATAGAAATGTGACTAACCTCAGAGCCAAGGCACTAGCGTTGATACAACCTTGATAAGCAGACTTTAGGTATTAAAAAGCTTTGGGAATCAATACACAACATTGAGAATTAAATAATATAGTATATTGTATAATATAGTATGTAGCCAAAGTCATGTCAGGGTAAACTGAAATTCTAAACATAAATGTAAATTAACAAGCGCAGACAGTAAAATGCCACATGATGACTTTCACTGTTACTGCTTTCCCGTTTTGCAAGTAATATGATAAGGTGCAGAAAGTTACACTGTCATTACCAATGTACTTATGCCGAAACACAACATGTGTGTGTGTGTGTGTCTGCTGGCAAGGGGTGGGGTTGGGGGTTGCTTAAGAGAGAGTGTAGTAAACCTTTAATTATCACATTTGGTGCAAGCGTTCCCAAGGTTGTCTGTATGTGACTGTGGTTTACTGGGTGGCTGACAGTAAGGGCTGCAGCCGCGTGAACGCTGCTAAAACGGGCTGCTGGGATCAAAAGCATCAGTTGCCAAATGTTCACACTCATGTTCACACAGTATGTTTTCTAAGATGCATAATGCAGTCCAAATTTTAACAGCATTTTTAGGAATCTGTAGAAACTCCAAAGAAGCACGATGCTGCTGCTCTTCCCAGGCTGGTCTGACAACATATATGTCAACAAATTGGTTGATGTAGGGAATGTGATCTCATTGAGTGCAGGCCTGAACCCCCCAGGGGTCTGAGGATGGCCATTAGAGGGACAAGCTGTGTGTCTGGATATAATAAATGGGTTGGAAAAGCTACAGGGGTCCACCTGGAGCCAAAATGCCACATCTGGTGCCACACGACAGACCTTGCTGTGTTAATTGACCGAAACAATAACAGTATATTTGCAGCGTAACTGCAGAATCGCTGAGCAATGAGGTGAAGAATGTGAATTTTAATATTTTAACTAATTAAAAATGTTTCTGAGTACTGTTAGTGTTCTCTCAATAACAGCAACATTTCAGTATTCCAGTTAGCCGACGGACAGCACTAAATGTTTTCACACTTGTCAGAGAGATTCAGCTTTCATCAGTCATGTCCGTGTCCTGTCCTGAAAGCCTTTGCTGTCACCACAGGCAGCTTCAGGGCAGGTGGAGGACTCCTGCTGAACAGAACAAACCTCCCTGGTGGAAATCTATCTCCTCTGACGCTTTTCAGTTTTCAGTGAGGCTGAACTGGAGTTCATAGTTCAAAGTTCATAAGGTCGTGCATTATCAGTTGGTGGCAGGAATGTTTATATGTGTAGAGAGTGAGGGACTCTATTCACATTACTCCTTAATGATGAACTTTAATATTAAGTAAGTCAAAACCATCTAAATAACCACTTTATTATTTAAACAAACTTAGGTGTTCACACTGAGGTTTGTTAATCCACATTTCATTCATTAGGCT
Organism: Perissodus microlepis; assembly: GCF_051167445.1. NCBI lineage: Eukaryota > Metazoa > Chordata > Actinopteri > Cichliformes > Cichlidae > Perissodus > Perissodus microlepis. The sequence goes on from NC_140465.1 coordinate 13,696,124, forward strand.
GTTTGATGTTTGAAGAACTGTCTCAGATTCACCTTCAGAGAGAAGAAGAAAGAAGCTGCAGTAACACTATCTCCCACTCTAAATTCTCTTTGACTTCCACGTCTATTAGTTTATCTGAAGAAGCCTTTCAGCTCACTTCCTCAAGACAGTCATCCGGTCCATCCAGAGTTATCTCTGTAGCTAATTAGGTTTGATACAGCTATAAAATTTATTCCAGTCGTTCCATTTGCCTTTTAACCTTTAACCTCTCACTAATACCATAGAGAACAGAGCCTGATCACAGTGATGCTGATGCAAATGCCTACACTTATGGAGTTACCTTAAGCTTCTTTTTCTAAATTATTCTGTTATATACTATGTGGAGAAAAGTACTGATACCTGTTTGGTATTAACATCAGTGTTTGTGCTGATGTTGATGACAGAGGAGGTTTGAACTCTGCAGATCTTGAGTCAGAAGAGAGCTGGCAACTTTTATGCCTCACACTCGGTGGCCCTACCCTGTAAGTTGATGTGTTCTGCCACTTTTTTTGAGTGTCTGTCATTCCTAAAGAGATCAACTTTGCAAGTAATATCACTTACAGCTGATTGTGGAATATCAAGGAGGGAAAATACTTTAAAATGGACTTGTTCCAGTGGTTGCCTCCTATTACAGTACCACACTCAAATACAGTGAACGTCCCATTCTTTCATTGGCTAGCTGATTGATTTTAGACACATGTGGCAATAGAACCGAAAACATCTGAATTCAGAGATTAAGAGGTGCGGCCCAGTACTTTTGTCCAAATAGTGTATGTTTGCTGGGCTCATTCTGGCAAACAAATATAGCTACCTGACTGATAGTACTATGAAATGCTGCATGAGTATGAACTGTAATATATGTATAAAATAAATATACCTCCTAGTTTTGGTCTCTATGGCAGCTTTAAAATTAACACCTCCTGTGTTCAGGCAAATTGCACTTC